>NC_040907.2:144337029-149137029 GCF_004126475.2 Phyllostomus discolor | reverse complement strand
TTTTCCTGCCATCAAAATGCCAGTAAGAATATAAATGGATATTGGTTTTTCATGCATACCTGTGAAATAGAGAAAGTATAACACTACTTGAGCAAAATTTCTAGGAATTTCATGAAAGTCTTAAAATAAAAGATAATATAAAAATTGGGGTGTTAGATTATTATATCTTTAAAATAAAACAAGCAAAGGAGGGCTTTTGGAAAATGAATGAAAACAAGCTGATACACATAGGCTCACATGCACCCTAACAGTAGAATCTATTTTTGTTTTGTTTTGTTTTGTTTTAGAAAAGGAGTAGCAAAGAGAAGAGTACACATCTGCTCTGAGGTCAAGATTTAGCCTTTTTCCTTTGAAATGCCCCCTGATATGCCAGCCAAAGACCCCCAGAGACCTCCATTTGAAGTTGACAATACTTGAAACCAATTAGCAAACAAGATTTACTTTCTGTTCTCATGTGACTGTGGGGTGGATGACCTTTCAGCAATCCTGGATAAAGTCTCCATTTAAGGCTCCAACACAGTAATGACTCCACCACACAAATCATTGCAAATTAGGGAGCTTCCAAATTACATGGAGGCTAGCACATGGCTGAATCACAATAGCGGTAGTGCTGCTCATAGAACTTTGCATTTTGATAATCTCAACAATAGTTAGTTTGCAAACACATTTATGTCCACTCTCCTTTTTGAGACTCAGAGAAACTGCTTAGGACAACAGAGGCTACATACACACAAATGCTCACACACATACATAATCCCATTTTGCAGGTAAGTGAAAACTGAGACTAAAGAGCAAGGGAACTTGCCCAACCTGTTTGTGGCCTGGTATGTAATTCAACCAAGGCTTCCACTTCTGACCCCATGTCTTTCTATCCTAGACACCCCACCATCCCCTCTATCATCCAAGAATCCTGAAACGAATAAGATTTGTGATACAGAAAACTGGGAGTTTAAAAAGCAGTCTTAGAGCTTTCAGACAATCAATTCAGAAATAGATAAAATAATGGCAAGACTGGCAAAAAAAAACCCAAAACAAAACAGGAAGAACTGAGACAAACTAATGCAAGATAGAGTCACTAAGGGAACAGAAAATATTCTCTCTCTTCCTCCTTCACATCCTTCCTGCTCATGACTGGACTTTCCAAATGGCCTGTTCCTACACATATTCAATAGTCTTTAAAATATTTTAACTGATTTTTTCTTCCAACTGTTGTATTAGTACAAGTCACATTCATGTCACTATCTCCTTTGACACATGTTCCTTATTTGACATGTTCCCTGAATATTTCCCCATTCTGGACATACTCACCCACCTAGTTTGTCAAAATCTCACTTCCAATGTAATGCAGGAAGAAAATGTACCACCCATAAGGTGATTTCCAGTTTTTCATTCAACAAATCGACTAAAAAGTAAATAAATGAATATGTGCTGAATCATGAGGGAACTTTTTGGGGTGATGAAAATGCTCTATATGTTGATTTGTCAACAGGGTTGTTTTAGGGGTAAATGACATTGTGAAAGCCTAGTACTTAGCGCAGGGCTTGGCATAACGTAAGTCCTTTATGGATCCCTGCAAACCAGTGCCTTTATAGCACTATCTCTACAGTATTGTCTTCAGTTCAGAGCAGTATGTTTTGATAGAGACACTAACAAACTAGAGGGTGGAAGGTCTAAAGAAGAGAAGGAAGCTTCTATTCACAGAATTTCCTTCAGCAGCTTGTTTTTTTGTTTTGTTTTGATTTGTTTTGTTTTTTTTTTTAACTCCTGTCTAGATTGTCCTGCCCTGGGATGAAGCCATATAGAATCTGTCTCCTGAAGGTATCAACCTTAACCTAATTTCTCAGGTGTTATTAGGAAAACATCTTCATCCTTAGTGGGAGGAGTGTTGGGGACCCCGCCCTGCTGGTCTCAGAAGCTGTAACCCCCCCATGACTTAGGCTGAGGTGAAAGACCTGCCGGACCAGGAGCCACTACGGAGACAAAACGTATTCCCCTGCCATGACTGCTGGCTCTGGTTCTAATGCCTGGCCTCCTAGGCTTGATCAGTTAGCCAATGACGGGTAAGATTTCCCACAGAGGGAATCATCTAAAATGGGCATGATCACAAGGAGGCCTCAGGGAAGAGATTTGGGGCTGTGGAAATGAAGGGGTGATGGACATCAACCCCTGCCCCCTTGGCTTTGTCAAAGGCCTGAGTCCTTGGTTCTTAGATGTGAGAAATCCAAGTCTCCTGCTGCCTTTTGTCTCCCTCTGCCCAACTCAAGCCTCTGGAAATAGCAGAGGGGTGCAGCCCAGACCAGAGATGGTGGACCCCAGGGGTAATCAGGCCTGGGACATAGAATATGCAAGGTCCTGTGAGACCTGTTTCCTGGAGATGATTAGATTAGAATTTGAAGGCACAGACAGGAAACCAAAAGCCCTTTGAGCCCTATAGTTCTTCCAAATGATAAAACTCCAAAATGCCCAAAATCACAGCTGGAGGTTCTGTCAACATCTTTGAAAGTCACCTATTTCTTTTGATCTTTTCTGCCAGACTGTGAATCCATAAACTAAGTCTGTATTCTTAATAAAAACCTGCTTGGGAATGGAAACAGGGCGCTCCCCACTAGAGAGTGGCCGCTCTGTCCCTACTTCCCCACAGGACCTGGTTGTCTCTGTGTATGTTTTTCTCATGTTTCAACAAGCCATCCGCAGCGTTCCACAATCACTGCAGGCCGGTGAGCACGTTTCAGGAGAGCATCAGAAAACCCATGATTGCTCCCATGCCTGGGAGCAAGTATCCTGGAAGGAATTTAACCCACTGTTTAGGAGAATCTGGGCAAACCTCCTTAGCTAAATCTACCCCAGAGTGTGTGACAGTCCGCCCAGCTACCCAGGTCCTGGTTCTCATTTCATTTCCACCCTAGCACTAGAGCCTGGCTGCAAATGTTGACCAAATAGGTAGGGGGCTGACTCCCTCTACTGGTTTCAGTCCACTCCTTTCATGTAGGATCTGGTCTGTTTCCAGTGTGTTTCCAGTGTCTTCCGGGTGCTCATAGGACAAACCTCCCTGTCCAATGACTTGGCCAGAGAGCAAGAATATATTCCCCAGATGCTCCGGCAGCTGGAACCCACACCCCAGATCAAAGCCCTTGAATACAGCCATGGCCTGGATCAAATATGAGTTTATTCCTCTCCTTTGGCCACGATGATCTACCCAGGGTAACTTCCTTTTACTCTCTCCCATCTGCAAAGAGCTTCAGGCACATTTCATGTCTACAGATGTTCCATTTAGAACATTGACAGTGAGAAAGGGAAAAAATTACAAAGAGCAGATATATGAGCTCACAAAACAAAACAATCTATTGAGGATTTAGTGTAGGAGTAAATAGGTCTAATAACTTTAATAGACTTAAAAATTTTAGCAATCATTGCTGTCTTACAATTTCATTCATTCATTCATTCAGTACTCATTCATATATTCATGCCTGCACTGATCTGAATCACAGATTGCCTGGAATGTGCCTGGTACTGGATATGTAAATATGAATAAGACCTAACCCTTGCTCTTAAAGAACCATAAAAATTAGTATTCAAAATGTCAATGTCATCACCTTGGCTAAGCAAGTGGAAATTTTTATGTCTGGTATGCTCTGTTAAAGAAAAGAGAAAGATGCAGCACACCTCAGTACATTATATGTATGCACTGTTCTGTGCCGTTTTATGTGAGGGACTTGAGCACGCTCAGATTTCATATCTACGGTGGGGAGGGAGTGGCGTGGTCCTGGAACCAATCCCTCACAGATATCAAGGGACAAGTTACCTTGTGAGGGATTTTTGACTTTGTGAGGGATTTTTGGTTTTGTGAGAGGGCAAGGGGGTCAGTGCCTCTAAGCCCAGTGTTATTCAAGAGTCAATTGTATAAGATAATTACATTCAACAGTATCAGCTTAATTAGCACAAAATGTAATGTGTGAGCTTCACTTCTATAAGTCTTGACTCTGGCATTTCTAGATCTTCACACCTTTGGCCTCCTAGTTATATGGCATTAGGCCTTACTCCCTCACCTCCAAAATGGGAAGAACGGTAGTTCATATCTCAAATGAGGTAATGTGTACAAAAAACTCATTATGGTGCCTGGAAAACCCTTGTTTAATTGCATTTCCCTTTTCAAGTATGCATATGTTTTTATTTATGCACATTTCATTAACAAGATCTTTTTATCTTTCAATATCACCTTAACATCTCCATTTGGGGTTGCTAAGGTCAACTGCAAGTGGTCCTGAGAGGAGATTAAACGAAGCAGTGAACAGCAAAGACAATGTGCTTATAACCCTAATTAAAAAGGCAGTGAACAGAAGTAAGCAGCCCACAGTCCTAGAAATTAAAATTTGTGAGAAACTTATCAAAACTACCACCAATTATGAAAGATGTTAGAGCACATGAAACTTCCCAGGTTAAAAGTAAACTAATCACAAGACACATTAATAAAATGACAGCATCCCCTTCAAGGCTGTCTTCAAAGCATATCTGGTCTCTGTATTAAGTTATAGACACCACACTTAGTGAGACCTTAACAGTGAGGAGCTCATTCTAAGCATTCCAAAATGTTCAATAAGTAGGGCTTGACAAAAGAGTGAAATACAGAGCTTAGTCCTCTTCAGGCTAGGGGATGGCAGATATGGAAGAGTCGTGACAATGTCCTTTCAAACATCTGAGGAATTATCTTGTGGGGACTTAGATCTGGTTCATCTCTATGGCCCAGAAGGCAGAACTAGTAGTGCTGATGGCAGAGGGAAGATGCAGGGAAGCAGAAATAATTCAATTAAACATTAAAAAGATCAGATCTTTTTAACAGAGCTGTTTAAGATAGTAAGACAATTGGCTCTGGGGGTTAGGGGAGGTAAAGTATAGGAGGGTAAGAAGAGACTTTATGGAGTGAATCCAACTTGGTCAAGAAGCTGGACTATGGATTTGGCTGGTCCATGATAACTTCTTCAGTCTTTTGTAGTAAAAAAATAAAATAAAACAATAATATACTCTCTAAAACCCATTAACTATAAAATGAGGAAAATAATAATATTGACCTGTCAGAATTGTGTGAAGATCAGAGAATGTGAAAAAGTCTTTAACATGAAAGACAGAAATGAAAACAACACTGAAACATAGAAAACAGTAAAGAAAACCTCAATTACTATTCTCAGAAAGATGAGAGTATATTGCATCTGAGACTAAGAGAGTCTACAATTCTATTTAAAGAAAACATCAGAAAATAAAAACAAGTGTCTAGAAATTTAAACTATAATATCTGAAATAAATTTTAACATATGAGTTGAAAGGTAAAGCTGAAGAAATATCCTAGAAGGCAGAGCCAACTGTCAGGGAGTGTGGAGAGAAAACAAAATAAATTAAAATTTTAATATAAGAGGGACAACATTTGACTAATAGCCCTTCCAGAAAGAGAGGACAGAAAACCGGGGTAAAGGGAATTATCAAAGAAACCACATGAGAAAATTTCCCCAAACTGAAAGATCTGTCGCCAGATGCAAGGAACAGAATACTCAACAAAACAGATGAAAATAAACATGAACCAAAGTACATCACCATACATTTTTAGTAAGTAACAGATAAAGAAAAAAATTCTTAAATGCTTCCTGGAAACAGTATGGCGGGAAAGACGAGTGACAAAAAAAATAATTGGGACTAAGCATAGCATTGGACTTTCAAATTCTAGAAGACACAAAGGCCTGCTCATTTTTCCTCTAGTGCACCTGATCTCAGGAAGTTACTGGAGGATGTGTTCCACCCAAATGAGGTAGTGAACCTAGAAAGAGGAAGAGATGTTATGTAAACTGAGAACCAACACAGAAGAAAGACCAAGGGAAGCCCAGGAAGACGACCCACCGTGCAGCAGACCGGGAACGCAGCCAGGACAGGACAAGAAATTTAGAGAGGAGTTTTAAAAAAGAATAGAGAGATGAGAAGAGGGATGAAAAAGAAAAGATTACTGATTATGTAAGAAATTACACTGAATGATTTGCAAAAAAAAGAATTACTGATAGAGACATGGAAAACTAAGCAGAGAAAGAAATGAGGCCTTATTAATAATGCCAGTAAAAATAAAAAGTCACGCTGGAAAGGAAATCTAAGGCACAAACAATACTTACCAAGACATGCTAAGGTAAACAAACACTGGGTATTGATTTAACTAACAATTGTGATCTCACTATATAGGGATGGTGTGGAGAGGGCAACCCCTGGGGGAATGTTAAAAAGTACTCAGCTGTGACAATATGAAAGGAACAAGTAACATCTAAATTAGCAATGTAAGCACAAATACCAGAAGAAATCCTAAAAAGATTAAAAGTGGCTACTCTGGAGAATAAGACTTAAGCATAGACATAAGGCAGAAAGTGATGGGATAGGCAAAGGCAGTTCTTTGTTATGATTTATGAAACTCGACTTTTAATTACAGGGTGGGGCAAAAGTAGGTTTATGGTTGTTTGTATAGAAAATACAATAATTAATAAATAATAATACAATAAACTGTTTCACGTACTCACAACTGTAAACCTACTTTTGCCCCACCCTGTATATGCATGTATCACATTGGTAAATGATAATATTGATCTTTTTAAAAAAGAAATATTCCACTATGATTATCAAGGTCTGTTCTCCTTTGGGACTGTTATTTAATGCAACATTAAATGGAATAAAAATAGTCTCTTCAACAAATGGTGTTGGGAGAACTGGACAGCCACATGCAAAAAAATGAAACTTGAGCACCAACTTACACCATATACAAAAATAAATTCAAGGTGGATAAAAGACTTAAATATAAAACGTGACACCATTAAAGTCCTAGAGGAGAACGTAGGTAGGAAAATCTCAGATATTTCACGCAGAAACTATTTTACTAACTTGTCCCCTAGAGCAAGGGAATAAAGGAAAGAATAAACAAATGGGACTTCATCAAAATTAAAAGCTTCTGCACAGCTAAAGAAAACTGTATCAAAATTAAAAGAGAACCAACTGTATGGGAAAACATATTTGCCAATGATATCTCAGACAAGGGTTTAATCTCCAAAATATATAAAGAACTTACAAGACTGCACTCTAAGAAGACAAGGAATCCAATTAAAAAGTGGGCAAAGGACTTGAACAGACACTTCTCCAAGGAGGACATACAGAAAATCCAAAGACACATGAAACGATGTTCAATATCGCTAGCTATCAGAGAGATGCAAATTAAAACCACAATGAGATACCACTTCACACCAGACAGAATGGCCATCATAAACAAAGCAACAAACAATAAGTGCTGGAGAGGTTGTGGAGAAAAGGGGTCCCTAGTGCACTGTTGGTGGGACTGCAGACTGGTACAACCACTATGGAAAGCAGTATGGAACTTCCTCAGAAAACTAAAAATGGATCTGCCTTTTGACCCTGCAATTCCACTGCTGGGACTCTATCCTAAGAATACTAAAACACCAATTCAAAAGAACCTATGCATCCCAATGTTCATAGCAGCACAATTTATAATAGCTAGATGCTGGAAGCAACCAAGATGTCCATCAGTAAATGAATGGATCAAAAAACTATGGTACATTTACACAATGGAATACTATGCAGCAGAAAGAAAGAAGGAGCTCCTACCCTTTGCAACAGTGTGGATGGAACTAGAAAACATTATGCTTAGCAAAACAAGCCAGGCAGTGAAAGACAAATACCATATGATCTCACTTTTAACAGGAACCTAAATAACAAAACAAAGAAACAAGCAAAATATAACCAAAGACACTGAAATAGAGGCCAGGCTGACAGTGCCCACAGAAGAGAGTAGAGGGAATTTCAGGGGACAGTGGGAAGGGTTCACGGGAACAAACTTAAAGGACACATGGTCATAAACTAAAGGGAGGGTGGCAATGGGAGGGAAGTGGGGAGGGTTGGGAGGGGGGCTGGATTGGAAGTAAAAAGGAGAAAACTGTATTTGAACAATGATTAAAATAAAATTAAAAAAAAAGAAAAGGGGCCTTTAAAAGGCAGCCACCAACCAGCTGGGCAAATGGGGCACATTCCTTCCCAACTCGAGACTTCAGTGTTTCTGTCACTCATATACTACTGTAATTTGGAGAGAAATTTGGGAATTCTACTTTTAGGAATTTATCCTAAAGAAATCTTCAAAGACGTACATGGAGATCAATCCATAGGCAGTTCTTTATAACAGTAAAATATTTGGAAATTTCCTATATGTCCCACAAAAGGAAATAGTTAAATATATTGTATATGTTCCAGTGATGCACTATCTGCAGCAATTAGAAATGATATGGTAAAAGCCATTTGATTGTCATGACAAATGATAAAGTAAAATAGATGATTGCAACTGGTATGCATAACATGACCCGAAATTTTAAGAATCTAAATAATAACAACAAACAATAAAAAGGAGGAGAGGGAGGAAGAAAAGATAAAGGTTGGGAGGTTACATAACAAAGGATTAAGTTACCTAACAAAGAATTGTCAGTAGTGAACTTACAGAGGCTTTTTATTTTTCTTATTTGCTTTCTATATACTCCAAATTTTCACAATAAACTTGTATTCTTTATGTAATTTTAAGGTAGCACATGTAATTAATTTTATTTTAATGAAGGGATTTGAGAAGACTCCAGTTTCTTCCAGCACTGAGTCCTTTTGAAATGCCAAATGCAGGGATACCTAGACCACATTTAAATTGTCATTTCCTACTCCTAGCTTACTCAAGTTCTCCCTTAAAGTGCAAAGTCTTCCAAATCATTGGGTTTTGCAAACGGATATACCCTCTGAAACTATAAGGCAAGTCTGGGGAATGCAACAGCAGGTAGAGCCTGGAGTTTGCAGCTGTCTTCACAACCTGAATCCTGGAGTGACTCACTGGAAAGACACTTTTGTAAAAACCACACTTCCTGGCCCTAGGGACTCTGGCTTTTCTTTCACAGAAAATGTTTGCAATCTGGATGGTCTTCCAGCAGCAGGTTACATACCTTCCTATAAAAGTTTCCATCCCTAAAACAGTTTACAGATAGCTGATGGTAGAGGCTGTAAAAAGGATACACAGGACAGAAACAGGCTATTTCTAGCTGAAGTGAACATATGCTGCATTGTCTGTTCGAGAGTCCACTTCCCCTTTTTCTGGTACCATGACTCTGAATTTCCTTTGAGGAACCTCACATTCAGTCATGTTCTTCAGATGTCACTTATTTCTCCTTAATTCAGGGAAGGGGTAGAGAGGTGGGAAATGGAGGGAAGCAGAAGCAACAGGATTAACTCCAGTGAGAATTTTGCTCCCAGCACTGCACCAAAAATGCTCCAATCAGCACCACTATGGACCTCCACTGTGCTAAATTCAATAGCCAGTTTCACTGATTTGACCCATGATCTGAGCAATAGATTCAGATGACCACTTCCTCTTTGTGAAATACTCTTTGGTTGGCTCCCAGAACACCATACTCTCCTAGTTTATTCCCTGCCCCTCACTCCAACACACACACACACACACACACACACACACACTTTTTCAGTCTTCCGGGATGGTGTCTCCTCTTGTCCCCAGCCTTTAGAGTGTGAGCATACCAAGGCTCAGTCCTTGAAACTTCTTTCCTCTCTGTACACTCATTCCTTTGGTGCTCTCATCCAGTCTTATTACATTGAAATCCAATCTCACTGAGTCTAAACACCACCCGATGACCAAAATTTGTATCTCCAGTCCAGTCTTCTTCCCTGAACTCCATCCAGACTTGTATATTCATATTCATCTGCTGAATTCAAAATCTCCATGTCAAATAGGCATTTCTTACCAAATAGACACTTCTTATCAAACTTAAAACATCCAAATCAAGATCCTGATCTTCCCACGCAAACCTCTTTCTCCTACAGCCTTTGATCTCAGCTCAAGGCAACTTCACCCTTTTAGTTTCCTGCGAGGCCCAAAACTCTGGGGTCGGTTTCCTTTTCCCTTTGTTTCCCAGCCAAATTTCATCAGAAAATACTATTGGCTCTGTCTTCAGAATAGATCCAAAATCCAATCACTTCTCACCAATCCTACTGCTACCACCCAGAACTGGACACAATCATCTCTCACCTTTATTATAGAAGTTCTCTCCCAACTAGTCTCTCCCATTCTGCCCTTGCCTCCTTTCAGTTTGTTCTTTATACAGCAGCCAGTAATCCTATCAAAATGTGACTTGGATCAAGTTTCTCCTCTGCTCAAAAACCCAGGGTGATTTCCTATTTCACTGTAAGTAAAAGCAAAGGTTAAACAATGGCCTGCAAGGCACTGGAAGGTCTGTTTAGGCCAAACCCACCTCTCAGCTAGTACTTCCTTGCTCTCTCCCACCCAGCCACACTGGCTTCTTTGCTGTTCCTCAAACACCTAATTTCTCTTTGGGACTTTGTACTTGCTTGCCTGGAATGTTCTTCCTGGAGATAGTCACTTCATCCCCTCTTTAAGGTCTTTCTTCAAAAGCACCTTCTATCCTACCATCCTATCTAAAATTGTAATCTCCCAACATTTCTTATTCCCCCTTCCCTGCTTTAATTTTCTCCTTAGTACTTATCATCACATAATATACCACACATTTTACTTTTTTTTTGGTTTATTGTATGTCTCCCCTCACCCCTTCACCCAGTACATAAGCTCCATGAGGTTAAGGATTTTGTTTTGTCTCCTGCTGTATCCTCAGTGGCTCAAAAAGTGCTCAACATACTCTTTGCTCAACAAATATTTGTTGAATGAAAGAGTCTATCTCCATTCTGCTGGCTCTTCTCCATCAAACAAATGCAAATTCACTCCAGCTTTAAGTTTTCCCTTGATCCAACTCATCCCACAAGTCGGATCTCTCCTGCCCTCCACCAACTCACTGTTCCTGTTCTCTTAACTTCTGCTCTTAAACCTCTTAATATTACTAAATATTTGACTAAATCTGTTTTCACCAAGGACACTTATAAGCACCAAATTTTCAAACCCAATCACTGTATTTCTTCCTCTGTAAAAGGTACCATTAGAAGTTTTTTTCATTTGCGGGGGAGAGTACAGACTGTGGGTAGGAAACATAAAATACATTCCAATTCCCAAACACATTAATTACACTGTGGGGCAGGGATAGAGAGCAGGAGGTATGCTAGAAGAGGAGAAAATGAATACCTATTCTCATTTTCTTTCTTGCCTACTCTGCAACTCTTGCACTTCTTGGTATGGTTCTCAAAACACCCTCTCCCTTGACTACAAGATTCAGACTCTCTCCTTGGCTTTCTCGAGAAAATACCTTTTAATGCATTCCTTCTGAATCTCTTTTCTTAAATTATTTCTCTTCCCATCCCTTTATTAATATTGTGTTTCCTTAGGTCCCATTCTTCATCCTCCTTGTTTTCATTCTCTGCACTTTCCAGGGTGACTTACTAATACCCACACTTTTAACCACTGACTCCATGCTCCAACCCCAACTTCCATTATCTCTCAACTTCTGCCAGACCTCTCCAAGCTCTGGACCCAAATTTCTAGCAATCAACATAAGATCTCTTCCTTAATGTATAAACACTCATATCTAGCACGTGCTAGGATGAACTATTCTGCCTCCTCCCTGCTCACGTCTACTCCCCTCCACCATT
Source organism: Phyllostomus discolor (assembly GCF_004126475.2). NCBI lineage: Eukaryota > Metazoa > Chordata > Mammalia > Chiroptera > Phyllostomidae > Phyllostomus > Phyllostomus discolor. The sequence goes on along the minus strand of NC_040907.2, from coordinate 149,125,407 downwards.
CCCAGCCTTACATACAAACATTTATTGACCGAACCATCCAAATCTAAACTTGATCATCTTGACATCTTCCTCTCTTCCCCTCCCAACAAACCACCTAGCCCTCTAACTCAGACTCTACTTTGGAAATAGTGTCTAAATCCCGCCCCTCCCACCCATCCACTATTTAATGCCTTAGGTGCAGGTCCCCATCATCTCTCACCTACTGGACTATTGCAGGAGCCCAATACTTGTCTCTCCCCATTGCTCACCAACTTCTTGGTTCATTCCCTAAATTAACACCAGTCACACAAAGCCAAATCTTATGACCAAATCTTATGTATAATGATAGCATAAATGAAAATACTTTGCCATACTCTCCCACATTGTTGTGAAAATATGCATCTGTATCCTAAAAGAAATAGGTTTTCTCCCCATTATAATTAAGAAATGGCACTAATGGCCAGTATCGCCTCTTCTGAGACAGAACAGGATGGCCAAGTAAATAGAGGACTTAGTTGGCCCTTCCAATACCCATTAACTTGGGAACAACAAAAGTCCATTATGGGAAAAAACAGCACAGTGGAATGGGAAGTCTTCGGGAAATCTTGGGTTTGTTGTTTAGTCTTTATTTTATTTGTTTGGGTATTGGTTGTTGTCTCTAAACTGGCAGCCATGTGTCTACCATAAGTAAAAAGAAACTTTACAAGTGATCTCCAACAAAAGGCATTACTAGGGCAAGGTACTATTGGGAACCGCTTTGCCTGGTCTCAGGAAGCTGTAACCCCCCGTGACTTAGGCTGAGTGAAAGACCTCTGGACCAGGAGCCACTAAGGAGACAAAACTTATTCCCCTGGCATGAACGCTGCCTGTTCTAATGCCTGGCTCCCTTTGCATGATCGGCAGTCAATAACGGGTAACAATTCTCTGGGAAAAAGAATGAATCTAAGACAGACGTGATCACATGGGAATGTCCTAAGGGAAGAGGCTCAGGTCTGTGGAAATGAAGGGGTGATGGACATCAAGCCCTGCCCACTTAGCTTTGTCAAAGCCTGAGTCCTTGTTCTTAGATGTGAGAAATCCAAGTCTCCTGGCTGCCTTTGTCTCCTCTGCCCAACTCAAGCCTGTGGAAATAGAAGAAGGGTGCAGCCCAGACCAGAGACGGCAGACCCCCAGGGTAATCAGGCCTGGGACATAGAATATGCAAGGTCCTGTGAGATCTGTTTGCTGGAGGATGTTATTAGATTAGAATTTGAAGGCACAGACAGGGAACCAAAACGGCCCTTTGAGCCCTGTTATTCCTTTCAAATATTAAAACTCCAATCTCTGCCCAGAATCACAGCGGGGGTTCTGTCTGCACCTTTGTAAGTCACCTACTTCTTTTGATCTTTTCTGCCAGACTGTGAATCCACAAACTAAGTCTGTATTCTCAATAAAAATCTGCTTGGGAACGGAGACGAGGCGCTCCCCACTAGAGAGAGTGGCCATTCCATTCCTATTTCCCCACAGGACCTGGTTGTCTCTGTGTATGTTTTTCTCGTGTTTCAATGAGCACCACAGCAGAGATGGATACTGCTGGCTGGTATCCACCGCAAGGTACTAAACGAAACAGGAGCTCACCCCCCAGCTCAACAGAGGCTTGCTCTCAGTGATGAACGGGCAAAAGCAAGAAAATGGGACCAGAGAAGGGTCCTTTCTGAACATATTTCTGTCTCTGGAAAACAATATTGACAGAATTCTGACTAGCCCCTCTATCCTCTGAAACATGGCTATATGATGATAGGACTTTTGTCTTTCTTACATCTGAATGAGCTTTTCTGACTAGAAGATTGTCTTTCAACAGAAGGCGAATGAACACACTTGGTGACTGTATTCTTCTAGGATGCAAACAGAATCTGAGGGAGCCAAGAGCAGTCCCTGCATTCAAACCCTCTAACATTGGATGTCAATGACTCTCCATAGAGCTTCCTTAGATCCTTTTAGAATAAGATGAAAATACACACATTCATTTATATGCACACACAAAAATAATCTCTTTTCTTTCAAGGATGAGGTCAGAGATTAGATAAATTTTGCAACAAAGTAGAAAGAATAAAAGAGGAAAAGCTTTCTTCCAAAAGAGATATGATGCAAGAAAGAATGGGAAATCTTTCTTTGTTTACTTTTTAGTTAGCTGCAAGAGAATGTTGCTGTGAGAACAGAGCAAACTAAGATAAAAGATCTCATGGAAACTAAAAACATTGTAATTGAATGAAAGTTTATACTGGAGATAATGAAGGAAAATTGAATTAGTAAAGTAGAGTACAATCTTGGGAAAATATTCTCAGGATACAAAGAAAAATAAATGAAGGATAGGAGGGAGGGAGGGAGGAATGAAGGAAGGAAAGGAGGCAGGGAGGGAGGAAGGGAAAGGAAGGGGTGGAAAGAAGAAAGATATTCAGGTTAAAAAGAGCTGTCCTCAAAGAATCAAATTTCTCAAGCCAATAGAGAACTATCTCCAATTACTTAAGGGAGATAAAATTTCTATATTTAGATGAGTTGTCACTCTCTTATCACATTGATACCCTTTCTAAAAATTACTTTGGTATTCCTATCAGATCATTATGAAAGAAACCAAAATTAAGACCTCAAGAATGGGGAAAGGCATAGTGAGAAAAGAACTATTTTGAAATCAATTAAATGCATGGAGTGGTGAATTTGATTATTAATATCTAAATAAAAAGTTAAAGCCCTGTGAAACAAATGACTAATAGAATTTTCAGACTTCTGGCCAAGATGGAGACACATGTAGATACACTTTGCCTCCTCACACAACCAAAAGAAGGACAACAACAAATTTAAAAACAAAAAATAACCAGTACTGCCAGAAAATCAAAGTGTGTGGAAGTCTGACAACCAAGGAGCTGAAGAAGAAACATTCATCCAGACCGGTAGGAGGGGCAGAGATGGGCAGCCTGGATGGAGAGGACTCATGGCAAGGCTGCAGCTGGAGGACCAGGTGAGTGAGGCAGTAGCTGCCAGACCAGGGCGAGCATGAGGGTGGCTGGTGGACAAGGTGGTTCCACATTTGAGTGCAGATAAATTTAGAGAAACAACTGGGGAGAGAGACAGACTGCATGACCCAGGGTTCCAGCACAGGGAAATAAAGCCTCAAAACCCCTCGCTGTAAAAGCTGTGGGGTTTTCAGCAGTGGGAGAAACTTCCAGATTCACAGGAGAATTTGTTGGAGAGATCCACAGGGTCCTAGAACACAAGCCCACCCACCTGGGAATTAGCACCAGAAGGGTCCAATTTGCTTGTGGGTAGTGGGCAAAGTGACTGAAAGCTGGCCAAGAGCTGAACAAGCAGCATTGTTCCCTCCCAGACCCTTCTCCCACATATAGCACCACAATGCAGTGATGTGGGTTGCTCTGCCCTGGTGAACACCTAAGGCTCTGCCCCTTACAACATAACAGGCATGCTGAGACAAAAAAAATATGGCCCAAATGAAAGAACAGATCAAAGCTCCAAAAACAGAACTAAGTGATGAAGAAATAGCCAAACTATCAGATGCAGATTTCAAAACACTGGTAATCAGGATGTTCACAGAATTAGTTGAGTATGGTTGCAAAATAGAGGGAAAAGTGAAGGCTATGAAAAGTGAAATAAAGGAAAATGCACAGGGAACCAACAGTGAAGAAGGAAAGGAAACGGGGACTCAAATCAACAATTTGGAACAAAAGGAAGAAATAAACATTCAACCAGAACAGAATGAAGAAATAAGAATTCAGAAAAAAATGAGGAGAGGTTTAGGAACCTCTGGGACAACTTTAAACATTCAAACATCCAAATCCAAATCATAGGGGTACCAGAAGGAGAAGAGAAAGAGCAACAAATTGAAAACTTATTTCAACAATAATGGAGGACTTCCCGAATCTGGCAAAGGAAATAGACTTCCTGGAAGTCCAGGAAACTCAGAGAGTCCCAAAGAAGTCAGACCCAAGGATGCACACACCAAGGCACATCATAATTACATTTCCCAAGATTAAAGATAAGGAGAGAATCTTAAAAGTAGCAAGAGAAAAGGAGACAGTTACCTACAAAAGAGTTCCCATAAGACTATCAGCTGACTTCTCCAAAGAAACCTTACAGGTAAGAAGGGGCTGGAAAGAAGTATTCAAAGTCATGAAAAGCAAGGACCTACATCCAAGATTACTCTATCCAGCAAAGCTTTCATTTAGAATAGAAGGGCAGATAAAGTGCTTCCCAGATAAGGTCAAGTTAAAGGAGTCCATCATCAACAAGCCCTTATTATATGAAATGTTAAAGGTACTTAAGAAAAAGAACATGATCAAAAATATGAACATTTAAATGACAATAAACTCACAACTATCAACAGCTGAGCCTAAAAACAAAAGCAAAAACAAACTAAGTAAATGACTGGAACAGGAACAGAATCACAGAAATGGGGATCATGTGGAGGGTTAGCAGGGAGTGGCAGAGGGAAGAATGGGGGAAAAGGTACAGGGAATAAGAAACATAAATGGTAGGTACAAAATAGACAGGGGAAGGTTGAGAATAGTATAGGAAACATAGAAGCCAAAGAACTTATATGTATGACCCATGGACATGAAGTAAGGGTGGAGGAATACTGGTGGTGGGGGCAGGGGGTGCCGGGGGTGTGCAGGGCTGAGGGGAACAAAGGGGAGAGAAAAATGGAACAACTGTAATAGCATGATCAATAGAATATATTAAAAATTTTTTAATATTGCAATTTATAACATCAGTTTAAATGAAACAAGAAAGGAAAACACAGGAAACAGAAGTTCTTGAATTCTTATCTTTCATAACAGAGTCAAAAGCTACTATTGTTTATTATTTTGATATTAAGATAAACTTGAGTTCAGGAATGTTTTTCTTTTAGTATTTAAGATATCTATTGATAAGACTAAAAATAAAATGTCTGTTATTCACAGCTTTGTAGAAATATATATAAAAAGAAACAAAAGTCCAGAGTCTATATAGCAAAGAGCACTATACAAGAAAACATTAAACACTAAGGAGAATAAAGCAAGAATGGCCAGCAAAGTAAATCTGAGCTAAATTCTTCAATGAAAACAGAGAATAAAATTGGATTTTAAAGCCAATATTTTACAGAGGATACAGCTTTTGGTAGAAATCGACAAGCTGATCCTAAAATTCATATGGAAATTCAAGGGATCCATAATAGTCAAAACAATCTTGAAAAAAGAAAACATAATTGGAAGACTCATATTTCTTGATTTCAAAGCACAACAAAGTTATAGTAATCAAGACGGTGTAGAACTGACACAAGGATAGACCTGTGGATTGTGGAAGGGAACTGAGAGTCCAGAAATAAACCCTCATACTTATAGGCAAAGGAGGGATAAATGGGGGTGGTAAGAGACTTCACCTTTGGCAGTGCGTAGATGATGTTTTGTTGAGTTGTACACCTGAAACCTGTATGGTTTTGTTACCAATGTCACCCCAACAAACTCAATTTTAAAAAAGTCTCCCTCTTCCTCCCAACTATAGGAACATTTGTGACTGCATTTAGGGCCCACCTGCATAACCCAGGATAATCTCCCAATTCAAGGTCCTTAATTGAATCAAATCCCAAACCCTTTTCTTTTTCCATATAAGGGTAAGACTCAGACATCTAGGGATTAGGAGCTATAATCTTTGCAGCCTACCAGTTACTATATCAACCCAAAAAAGAAGAAAATGAAGGACTGGCTAAGTCGCTCAGTTGGTTAGAGCATCAACACAATACGCCAGTATTGCAGGTTCCGTCCCCAGCCGGGGCAGATACAAGTAACCAATGAATGCATAAATACATGGAACAACAAATCTCTCCCTCTCTCTCTCTCTCTCTCGCTCTCACTCTCTCGCCCCCTTTTTCTATCTCTCTAAAATCAATTTTTAAAAAATGTACAAAGAAGAAAGAGAAATATATAAAAAAGTCTTTATGATTGTTTCTAAGATTAGCAAAACAAAGAAATAAAAGGGCATTAATCAAAATATAGTATCAACATTTTATATAGCTTACATTAGAAAATATGAGTACCACGCTATTAATTTCTATTTGCCAACGCTTGTTCCCTGGAAACATTTCAGGTCCTCCCTACCCTGTCTTTTCAGTGCAATGTCTAAAAAATTATTTTGCTGGTGACACGTCATTACTTCAGATGTCTTTTTGTGCAAGTGTCTGATTCTGTATCCACTGAGTAATACTGTTCCGATTTCATGGTTCAGAAATTCTGACCGCCACCTCCCAAATCCTGCCAATACACCTACCTCCTGACTCTGACCTCCTGGAGTCTGCCATGGTTAGCTGGGAGGAAAAGGACTGGAAATTTCCACACACACACATTCCATACTTTTAAAGGTACGTGACTATTCAAGGCCCACCTGCTTAAGATGCTATCTGAGAACTTTATCTTCCTTTCTTATCTCTCCCAAAACCTTATTTTGTAAGACTCCTTTCTGCATCACTTTACATTCCTTTTATATTCCCAACTCTCCATTACCCTTCCTTTTCTAATAAACTGCTATAAAAAGGATTCACATCTCATTTTTTTCCTAGAACTGAAATTATCATAGGTATCAATAAAAGTATACAAAAGTAAATGCATATATACTATAATTTTCATAGAAGAAAATCATGGTTGGGAAAGGACTGCCATGTAATTGAAATGACTGTGTAGATTTATAAATATCCAATTTTATATCTTAAAAACAGACTATATCTTATTCACAAGTGTTCATAGATTTATAAAAATTCACTACATGCTTATGTACAAAGAAGCTTCAGAAACTATAAAATCAAGTTCTCTATTATGAAATAAAATAAAAATTAATTAAAACCAATGGTTTAAACAAAAATAACAATATACTTGGAACTTAAAAATTTATTATCATGGGTTAAAGAGACATTAAAAATACAATATCAAGCTACTTTGAAAACTACACCACAGATAAAACATGTATTGAATGTATCCTTAGCTATAAGTCTCTGTACAAAACACTAGAAGATTCAGTGAAACAATTTCAAATACGGCAGAAAAACTTGAATATCTTTATTTTACAGAAAGCTCACATAAATTAATTTAAAAACATAAAATCCAAAAAAAAAAAACACAGAAAGGACTTAAACATACACAATCCAAAAAAAGAATTTATGTAAAAATATATCAAATTTACTAGTAATTGAAGAGCTACAGGTTAAAACAACATAAAAGTAGATAAGACTATTTTAAAAACAAGAATGAAAACACCAAAACTGTCAAAAACGCAGCAAAACAAGAACTGCCTTGGGAGGCTGGAGGATCCACTCTTAGGGATGGCACCTTGGCAAAAGTGACCAAGAACTTCAAAACACATCTACAGCTTTTAACCCAGTAATTCTGCTTCTAGGACTCTGTCCTGAGTGTGCCACCCAAATATTGAACAATGTCACACACAAAGATGTTTATAGGAAATGGTCACAACCTAAATGTTCGATAACAGCAGAATATTTACATAATATTCACATAATATTTACATAAATGATGTTAACTATGAAAATTATGCTAACAAAGACTATGCTATAAGATGGAAAGTGCTTTTGTGCTACACTAAAAGCCAAGCTTGCAAATTGTACATACATGCAGCCTAATGATTGCAATGCCATCTCCTAATTTTCCAAGGTCCTAGTCAAGTAACTGCTGAAAGAGAGAAACAACCCAAGCATAGTATTCAGTAAAAGGACTTGCAAGGAAATACACCAACGTATTGTCCTAAGTGATTATTTTCTTCTCTCCTCTAATGTGTGTTTTCACATTTCCTTTAATGGACGTGTGCCATATTACTTACACCCTTACAGACCTGGAACTGTCTACATTATCCCTGTAAATTGAAAGGAAACACCTCTCTCTGTAGGGAATGTACTGCTATTGTTCCTGGGTCTCTAAAGTCATTTTCATATTCTAGCACAAAAACTGCAGAATAAAGGCATGTCAGACAAATTCTCCCATCTTCTTTTCTCCGACAGTTTCTTTTTCCTGATGATTCCTTCAATTTTTCAAACCTATGGAAATTCTGTCAGTTCTCTCTTCCCTCCTTTGCACCTGGGATGTTTCTGCCTTCACTCCTGCAGGGTGGAGATAACGCCCCAGGGACGCTGCTCCCAGTCTCAGAGCCCCGAGTCCCTGCTAACCCCAGTTCCCTGACATTCCAATCACCCAGCAAAGGGTTCTGGAGGCAAAATGTTCTGCTGCAGAGATTCTCAGGTTCAAGGCAGGTCATAAAACTAGTTTAGGAAAACTTGGAGCTATGGAGAAAAAGTGAGAGATACTTAGAAAATCCAATGCAGACACTTTTGATACACAATAGTTTTGTGCGATGAACATTCAGACTTGTTTCTTGCATAACAACTTGGGGGCCTCCATGTCCTGTTCTGAATGTGTATTAACTTAATGAATGAACAAAGGAATGAATGAACAAACGAACGAACGAACGATGCTTCCCATTATCCTGCAATGACATAGCTGATCAACGACTCAAAGTGATGGTTGGATGGTCATTTGGTACCAAAATAAACCCTGAGATTAAGGCACGCAAGGACCCTATAATATGGCTAGTGAAAATGTGGCCTATAGCGGGGCAGCATTACCGCCACTTGAAAGTTTGTTAGAAATGCAGAACCTCAGGCCTCACCCCAGAGCTACCGGATCAGAATCTGCATTTTAACAAGATCGCCAGGGACACACATGCCGGTTAAAGTTTGAGAAACACTGCCTCAGAACCCACACATGGTCACCAAGATAAAGCTAGTACTTCTGTTCTCGTACACTTCCATCAAACCATCAAGAGGTTTGATGATTCTTCCCCACACAGGTTGCCTTCAACGTTGACCTTGCTCCAAACTGTGGCAGGGAACAGACCTCACAACAGAACAGACCCTATGTGGCTTGTCCCAGGTCTCACCACCCTTTGGGGCTGAGTCCAGCACCACACCTCAAAGTGGGATTACATGCTAATGCCCTTGGGCACAATCACTCACTGGTTAAAGAGAGTGCAGAAGCAACCCAAAAGACAATGCAAGGGAGAAAATACTCCTAAAATGCAGTTTAGCCAAGTAAAAGCAAGACTAATTAATCACTGGCATTTGTAAAAGCTATTTGCCACACGTGCCTGATGACCATGCAAGATAATCATGATTAAGGAAATTATTTAATATGCAGCTGATTACTTTGTAAAGGTTTATTTTATTACATGACTGGTAATGCCAAATTTATTAAGACTTTATTTATTTTTGGAGAGAGGGGAAGGGTGGGAGAAAGAGAGGGAGAGAAACATTGCTGTGTGAGAGAAACATCAATCAGCAGCTTTTTACATGCTCCCAACCCCCAAATGGGGACCTGGCCAGCAACCCAGGCCCGTGCCCTGATCAGGAAGGGAACCAGCACCCTTTCAGCTCTCAGGACAGTGCCCAGTCCGGTGAGCCACACTAGTCAAGGCCTGGTAATCCCCAAATTTACAGTCAGGGCTGAACTTTGGACTTCTGCCACCAAATCTCCAGGACGAACATGTAAATAGGTTCCCTGCTCAGAACTTGGAAAAGGTAAAAGAGCTGTTAACTTTTAAATCTGGGCTGTGATTTTGCTCAGACTCAGAAGGGGCTTATTTTGGGCACCAGATTCTACTCATCTTTCTAGGTCCAACTGAAATGTCATCCTTCAAGAAGTTCTCCCAGAAATCATCACTCCCTATTCTGTTTCTCATGACATTTTCTTTGGATTTGTATTACAGATATTAGGGAGGTAGGAGAACATCTGCATTAGCACCCCCAGCTTTGTAGCCTAACTATATAGATCTAAAGTCCTCCTCTGCCTGTTACTAGCTATGTGACCTTGTCCATGTAACTTCCCTTCACAGCTGTCAGATGCAGAACCCTGTACCATAGGTATATTCTGAAGATTACATGAGACAATACATTAAAAATTACAGTGCCTGGCACATAATAAATATTGAATCAATGTCAGCTATTATTACTAGCACTTTACCAAGTCTGGCTTTAATTAGAGTTGGTTGTATATGTGTCTGTCTTTCCCGCTAGACTGTGAGCAAACTGTTTATATCACACACATCTGGCGTAGCGACTTACAAATGGTAGACACAATAATATTTGTCAAATTGGTTTGAAGGTATGCCAAGAAGAGGAAAGAAAGGGCGTTAGAAGCAAATTTAATGTACTTCATGATTTTACCCAGGGCCAACCTGGGTAGTGTTTGTTTTCTTCTATTACCAGAGCCCATTGTTTTAGACTATGCTATAAAATGGGGCTGGAAAGGCATTATTTCTGGAACCAGATGTTCTATTCAGAGAGTGAGGCTGTTCTATGAGGAATCTGAAAGACTGGCCAAACTGGGTGCCCTGGCATGGGGCCGCATCAGCTTTGAATGTTACCCGCCTAGTAGGGACACATTTTGTTATTCATTTACTTAGAGGGTTGTCTTTATCAATTGCACAGGAGCTGTATGTACCAGCGGGAGCTCCACAACAAACTTCAAGTTCGCCTCTTTAACAAGCCTCCTGACTCTAGGATGAGCATCAACTAAAATAATACTTAGTTTACTAAATATTCATCGAGTGCCCATTATAGGCTAAACATTGCTCTAGATACTGAAGCTCCAAAGGTGAGTAAAGGAATTATAGTTGGGGGAGGGAGGAGGCCATGCAGAGGGCAGCAATGTAGACTAGTGTGACCAGCCGCCTTAGGCACTCAGAGGTGTTGTAGAAATGCCCAAGGCAGAGCCTCATCCAAGGCTTGAAGGGTTAGAGAAGGCTTAAAGAGGAAAGGAACAACCAAGATGAGGCTTGAAGGAGCGACTGCAACAGCTGACAGGTATTGAGTATATACTACAGGCAGAAGACCCTGTTCAGAGAACACTGCATGAATCCCTCGTTTAGTCCTTACAGTAACCCTAGGAGGTAGATATTCTATCCCTTCATTTTTACCGACTAAAGGGGAAGGAGAGAGCCAGATAAGCCTTCAGGAAAGAGGTAAGTTTCTAGCAACAGCCTGGGGGCGAGAAAAGGAGCAAGGTCTTTTGGGGAACTGAAAGTGGCTCAGATGGGGACAAAAATACACTGATGACTGGGCTTGCTGCTCAGAGGGGAAGCCAGAGGCGGGGATTTCTGGTCTAGCTTGGCTGTGCGGTTCTTGTCATCTAACCCTTCCTGGCTTCAGCCTCCCTTTTGTCAAAGGTAATTATGACAATACCTAGGTTCTACCACAGAAAAGGACCATGAATACCAAATGAGAAAAAAGTATGTTAACTTGATAGGAAAGCACAAATTCCTTCACAGACATGCAATTTCACCAGTAACATTACACCGGTAGCTTCAAGGATTTGCAAACCTGGAATCAACGGGATCAGTAGTAGTGAGAACCTTGGGAGTGGGGGGAACAGAAAAGCCAGCGGGCAGATGCTGTGTCCCGCCACCTGCATCCAAATTTGCCACTTACTGTGTGATCCCAAGGGAGGCCAGCTATTCTCCCACTACTTCAACTCCATCATCTATAAAATGGGGATGGTAATGTAGCACTCATTTCATAAGTTAACATAAGCAATAAATGACACGTGTAACACGCTTAGAACAGCTCCCAGCACAGAGTAAAGACTCAGTAAATGTTAACAGCTATCATGATTATCCTTATTAAGAAGTCTGCCGGTTGCTCATCCCATTCCTCCACATTCTACGTGATAAAACGTGTGGGGATACTAGAAATGAGACAGGATGAAGAAGCTTTGCAACCTCACGCACCCACACTGCTGCAGAGATTCCTCCTGGCTCCCACAGACCGGCAAGCAGCTAGCTTTCCGTCCCCGCGGAAAATGACCAAAAGAGGTAAAAGACAGAGACTGCACACCCATTTGTGCAAAGCAGGCTGCTGTTGTAGTTTTTATACAAAATCTAAATATAGGCAGTCAAATATGCCTTGCTTTTTCAGGATAAAACCGTTCTCCTGCCCTGCATCCCTTCTCTCCCCTCCCCTTCCATACAAGTACACACTCCCAGACTCCTTCCAAGAAACTTCAGTCTTTTGCAAGACATACTCGGGGGTCCTGTTGTGACAGCCTCTTGCTACATTAACTTCTCTAACTCCCTGCAGAGAAGCCTTTGCTAATTTCACAACAGGAAAGCACACAGGAAATTCGAGAACAAAACAAATCTGCACAATGAGCCCAGCATCTTCAAGCAAAGACGCTGAGGTACGCCGACCGAAGCAAGACGACTCTGGACTATTAATGAGGCAGCTGCCTCTTAAACTGCAAGGGGACGGAAGAAGTCATTTACCTCTTTAAAAAAATCTGAATACAAGTGGTAATGAATATTCATGATCCCCTTCAGCAGCCTCAAGAGCCATTCTAGACAACAACCGCGGGGCTTTGCAGTCTTAAAGTTTCCCAAAGTTCTTTCTCTGCCTCCTCTCAGAAGGAGAGGGTGGGAAAGTTCATTTAGGGCTTTTTGCCTCTTGGTTTTTCAAGTACTTGCTTTTGGTCTGGGCTTTGGATTTTTATTTTTTCCTCTGTTTTCTTTCTTTTTTTTTCTTTTTTGTTCTTAAGGATTCGGATGAAATCAATTTTGCTCTTACCCTTTACATCTTCCATAATTGGCAGCTTTTGTTTTCTTCCTCTTTGCTCTTTTTTTTCAGTCTCTGCTTGCTGTGGTCGGTCTCAGTGAGAGAGGTACTCAAGGAACAGAGATATAACAGACCCTCCGGCTCGTGGGAGGGGCTAAATCGGCCCGTTTAGGAAGGAACCTCAAACTCAGTCATTTTCATTGACTGGAAACGACAGATTGGCCGTGGCGAGGAAAGCCCAGCTGCTCATTTCCGTGAAGCTACAAGAACGCTTCCCAGGGTTGTAACTTTTGGTATTCGTGTTCAAATGTCTCGCGCGCGCTCTCTTCCTCTCTCATTGTTACAGAAACCCATTCCCCCACCCCCTTGCAAAATGTATCTTGGCTGCAAGCAAAAATGCTATTTACTTATTGCAATTTTGAAGCCAGATAACAAGAAACTTGTTACCTTGATACCCACTGGGAAAATTGGGATGCAAGAACAGTTCTTCCCGCCCCAACAAGCTGAGCACTTCTGGTTCCTGATGAGCAAGCCCTTTACGAGGCTTATTAGACCCGAGAAGCAATGGATCACCCAAGCGACGGACCAGGACGCTGAGGCAGAAGTCCTGTAATTGGAGGGAAGGCTTGGTGAAACTGCGAGGAGTCTGCTTGCTGGGAACAGCTCTAGCGCTGTGCTGACCCAAGTTGTACACTTTTTTTTCTTCCGAACTAAGACTCCTGCCTCTGAAGTTTTCTGAGCAGGAACTGCCTCCCCCAGGCTTTCCCAAGATGACCCAAAAGCTGATAAGACGCTGACCAAAAGATTTTCAAAACTGTATGTGAAGTTATTTTGAAATCAGGACAAAAGCTAATCGCTCTGAGAGAAAGGTAAGTCCTCAAGTCCCAAGGCTGCCTGGGGAGCCTCTCCCTGGAAGAGGCCATCAGAAACCTTAGCCTTTTATGTTTGAGAGAAGCGTCAGACATCTAGTCTAACCAAGGTTCGAGCCGTGGAACAGTGAGGCCACGTGTTCACAAAGATAAAGAGCAGGCAGCTGGTTTCTCCTATTTGCAACCACACTCGCCAGAACCTGATACAGTTTCTCCCACCACGCAGGCTCATTTGATGAATGGTTGTAAATATTTGATGAATGGTTGAATGAATGGCAGCAAAGCAGGAATTTAGATCTTGTTCCTAATTCCCAGTTCATGTTTTTTTTTTCTGCATTGCTTCTCCAGCAGGAGAATTTTTTTCTAAATCCAAATATACCATAAGACATTTTCTTCATGTAAGCCAGTGCATTTTTAACCATCAAAGATTGTATTTGACTCCTATATAGAAAATATATTCTTAACTACATAGTCAGGTGCCACTTAATGACACATGCTATGTTCTGAGAATTGTGCTGTTAAGCAATTTTGTCCTCGTGCCAACATGACAGGGTGCCTTTTCATACATCTAGATGGGGTAGCCTACTACACACCTGGCTTCTATGGTAAAGACCATTTTTTCTAGGTACAAGCCTGCGCAGCACGTTACTATACTAAACAACAGATTACATCAAGTGCAAGACAAAATGATGCAACCAAGAAACCCTCAACACGAGATGTTTGAGGCTGCTGCCCACATGACACAGCACACCGTTTTATAGCAAACTTTTTTTTATGTAAGTGGGAGTACACTCTAACATAACAATAAGAACACGGTATGGTAAATATACAAACCAGGAGCATAGTTGTTTATTATCATTATCAAGTGTTACGCACTGTATGTAATTGTACATGCTACACTTTGACACAGCTGGCAGTGCAGTCGCTTTGTTTATACCAGCATCGCCACAGACACTTGAGTAATGCGTTGCACTGTGCTGTTTCCGTGGTTATGTTATCACTAGGGGTAGGAATTTTTTAGCTCCATTATAATCTTATGGGACCACCTTTGTACATGCAGTCTGTTGACCAAAATGTCATTATTTAGTGCATGCCTGTATTTCAGTCGCTTTCATTTTTTAGTAAGAGCAGGGCTGACTTTTTCGTTTGGGCATCTCTGTTGTGACCTTGCACAGTGCCTGCCCCATAGTACATGCTCAACAAATGTTTGATGCTTTAACCTGCGTGTGTACAAGAAGACTCTTAATCTCACTACATGGTTCACAGTCACAGGGTTTTTCATTTGTAATAACAACTAATTATAGTAAATGGAAAAAAAAACAATGGATGTCTCCTCCAGAGCCAGTTTAGACTCCATCTCTAATAAAGAACATTGTTTGATATTTGTCCTATTGTGATAAAATTGTTTTTTAACCAATACAGTGGGATATGTGGGAAAACCGACAATTTTTATAATGGGTTTATAACTGTCTTGCATCATTGTTTTAGAGAAAAATTTGAAAAAGAGCGTGTCCATAGAGCATCCTGTGAATGACAGAATGGGAAACAGACCATCAAAGCTAAAAATAAAACAATGATCGAGGGGAAGATCCAGAGCGAGTGACGAGGTAGGTGAAAAAAACAGACAGACCGGCGCCCAAGCAGTCCTGGAGAGCCCCACTTTGCGAGGCAACAGTTCTCTGTCTCAGACAGAATTAAAATTCAAAGATTCCTATCATCTACCTGATCATCACATCACTGACTAAAGGTCACTTCAACAATTGACACAATCTTTTTTCATTTCATCATAGAGAGAGAAGCTGTCAAGTAAAGTACCCAACTTCTGGTTCAGCCAGAAGAGGTAAAAGGTCATCATAATAATCAGCACTTCATACAAATTTAAAGTTCATCAGAGTTAAATACACAGTAGTAGAATAGTTTTAGCCCCAAACTCATATTCTATGAACCTTTGTTTGGCATTCAATGCTTTTATGGTAATATGCTTTGTGCTCCAATTTAATCATATTGTCTGGTGTCCACACCCTCCTTGGCATCACGAAAACACAATAGTTAAGTAAATATTACTTCTCATTTCTTCAAGAATAATTACAAAAGGGATGGGGTTTTGTGCATCTTTTTAAAGGCCTGAGATTTTATCTTGAAAAATAAATGTCAACAAAAAAGTCATAGCTCTTTCTATTATTGTTGTTTGTAACAGGAAGTAGAAAATAAAAGCTGCACTCACAGAGGTAAAGGGCTTGTTAAAAAGGGATGCCGATATTCATCTCTGAATATAAAATGGTCTTTGATTATTCTTAGAATGATTCAAGTTGTACTTTTTCCATACCCTCATTCTTTCTCACTCTGCTGCCCAGATCTTCCTTATTATTTATTTATTGTTTTATTGATTTTAGAGAGAGAGGAAGTGCGGGGGAGAGAGAGAGGTTGACTTGTTGTTCCACGTATTTATGCATTCATTTGCCGATTCTTGTGTGTGCCCTGACCGGAAATTAAACCCGAAACCTTGGCATGTCAGGATGACGCTCTCACCAACCGAGTTATCTGGCCAGGGCCAAGATGGTCTTTCTACAGTGTATACCTGATAATGTCATTCTCGGGCTTTAAAATTCTAGTCTCCTTATCACTCATAAAATAAAATTCAGTTTCCTACCATGGGATACATGAGGTCTTTCTCTCTATCTGTCGAGATTCATTACCTGTCAAAGGTCCCTGTTCCCTAAAAATGGATTATAATTTCCAACCCACAGTGCTTTCATGACTCTGCATTTATACAAGTTGCTCCTTCTGCTCAGAGTGCCCTTTCCCCTCTTGTTCACCTGGTCCTCCTACACATCCTTCATGGTTCAGTTTATCTAGTCGCCTGACCTCACTTCCGTCCTTCCCCCTTTCTCCACAAACATAGCACTGACCACGGAGAGATGCCAGTCATATTACCATGATGTGTTACATTTTCATTTATGGCTCAGACCACGAACCATAGAGTCACATTTGAATTCTCTTTTGTCACAATCCAGGTCTACTTCTTTAGTAAACCCCTTGGTTTCCATCTTCAGAATATTCCAGAACCTGACCTCTTCTCATTTCCTCCACTGCTCCCTGGTTTATTGTGATAGCCTTCTTCCAGATTTTGTTCTTAACCCTGCTGAATCTGTTCTTAACCCCAAACCCATAGTGATTCAATTAAAACAAAACAAAACAAAACAAAACAATAAATCATGTAATTTCTCTGTTCAGAACCCTCCAGTGGCTTCCATTTCATTCCAAGCCAAACTAAAGCCCTTCCAACTGGCCTGGCCCCTCCACCTCTCTGACTTTATTTCCTGCCACTTTCCTTTCCTTGCTTCCTCTGTCCCAGCCTCAGAGTCTTTGCAGCTGCTGTTCCTGCTGCCTGGAATGCTGTTCTCCCAAATACCCACACAGCTCATGTTCCCGTTCCCTGTGGGTCTTCATTTACCTTCCACCTCAGCACAAGACGGTGCTCTCTAAATACTGTTTTCCCTTAAAACAAACCAAGGCTCTTTGGGAAAATGGCTGATTCCAAGACGGAGGCAGGAAGTATGAAAGATGAGACTGGAATATTTTGTCATACCAGAAAGCAAGAACACTATCTAAAACTGCCAGAGTTGTGTCAAAAGGACTCAGGAGCCAACTAGCCCAAACAGTAAAAATTGGAGCAGCAATAAGAAATAATAACTGAAATGGATTGAAACACTCCGGCGATGTTAACACCCAGGTGTTCCTAAAGATGCTATAAATAAATCATTGTTCACCTTTAGAACCAATTCATTTTTCTTAAGTAAATAAAAGGGGGAAACAGCAACATTCAGCATGCCTTTGCTGCACAAAACATACCACAGGCAACCAAATAGTTGATGAGGGAAAATTTCCTTGAAATATTCCAGATAATGAATAAAATTGGTAGCATTAGGGTATCACCATTGTGCATGCCGCTAATCAAATAATGACGCTAAACAGTAACCAGTGACTGCGTGTGTCACGAAAGGAAGTGCAGCTATTCATTGCAGGCCTTCTGATGGAAGTGCACGCCACCCCCCACGGAGGTCTTCTTGCCAGAAAACAGGCCTCTGGACACAACCACCCGTTTACAGGATGCAGGGCACAGGAAACTATGGTAAAAGACACTATAGGAATTTAATCAGTAAAATTGAGCCTAGAGGAAACACTATAAAACAACTCAGTTTTTTAAGCAAATAAATTGCAAGGAAGGAAAAACATGAGGTAACTGTGACTAAAGAGGACTTAAAAGATATACCAACTCAATGTAAAATCTGGACCTTAAATTCTGATTCGAACCATTTTGAAAGAAACTCTGAGACAATTGAAAAAAATTGAATGTTGATGGGATATTTTTTATAATATTAAGAACTATTCATTTTCAAGGCATGATATTAGTATTGAGTCTATTACTGTGCAAGAATCCTTTCTTTTGGTAGCATATGCTGAAATATGTACAGAAGACATCTGGGGTTAGTTTAAGAAAGAGAAGGCGTAGATGAGGTGCAGCTAAAACAAGATTAGGGACGAGGTCATCTTTGTCGAAACTGGGTAACAGGTATGTGGGGATTTGATTTACCATTCACTTTGTACACTTGCAATTTTCTGCAATAAAAAATTGAAAAGAATCTTAGGTTAAAAAGTGGAAGGTTACCCTGGCTGGCATAGCTCAGTGGATTGAGCACGAGCTGCAAACCAAAGTGTCGCAGGTTCGATTCCCAGTCAGGGCATATGCCTGAGTTGCAGCCCATGGCCCCCAGCAACCACACATTGATGTTTTTCTCTCTCTCTCTCCCTTCCCTCTCTAAAAATAAATAAATAAAATCTTTTTAATAAAAAGTGGAAGACTGTCTGACAGTATGCAGCAATTATATAAGGCAGTGAGGGATTATACTTGGGAGTGGGGATGGCAAGGTTCAGCTTTAAAAACTGCCCTAGTCAGCAAGATGACCACCACAAAATGGGCTGACCATTTCATTTAGAGATCATTTACAAGAAAATAAAGTTAATTGAACAACACACTAGTTAAAGCTAAAAAGCTGTTACACTGATGTAAACCAGAACAATATATTCACTGTGCAAGCTGTCTATAGCACAATAATCAGGCAGCAATATCAAGGTGTTCTTAAATTTCTTTTTTTTAAAGATTTATTTATTTATTTATTTAGGGGAGGGAGAGATGGAGGAAAACATTGACATGTGACAGAAACATGGATCGGTTACCTCCCACATGCCCCCAACCAGGGACTGGCCAGCAACCCTGCCTTGTGCCCTGACCAGGAATTGAACTGGCAACCTTTCAGCCTTCAGGGCAACACTCAACCCACTGAGCCACACCAGTCAGAGCAAGGCATTCTTAAATTTATTTATGGAATGTAATATTAGATGTAAAAAGTCAGAACTAGGTTAACTAGGTTAACCTAGTTAACTAGGACAAGAGTCCTAGTGTTACCTAGGACAAGAGTCTCAAGGTCTGGGTGGTTCTTACTAAATGTGAAAATGTAAAACATCCAGTATGTTGCACACAAAGCTGTAAACAGGATAAGCTTGACAGGAACCCAACCCCAACCCCCATAGGTGTAGCCAAGTGCAAAAGAGAAATCAACATGTAATTTATTGTGCATGTGTGTGTGTTGGCAAAAGTAGGTTTACAGTTGTTCGTACAGAAAATAATACAGTAATTAATAAACAATAATACAAGAGTTAACTCTGGCCCTGGCCAGTGTGGCTCAGTTGATTGGAGCATCATCCCATAGCTGGAAGGTTGCGGGTTCCGTCCCCTGTCAGGGCATAGGCCTGGGTTTCAGGTTTGATCCCCTGTCTTGCCATGTACAACCCCAGTTGGGGTGCCTGCAATCCCTGGTCCAGGTGTGTATGGGAGGCAACCAATTGATGCTTCTCTTTCATCAGTGTTTCTCTCCTTTCCTCTCTCTAAAAAACAATGGGGAGAAAACGTCCTTGGGTGAGGACTTAAAAAACAAACAAACTGTGTTTTACATACCGTAAACCTACTTTTGCGCATATACAAAGTTTGTCCACAAAGTATCCAGCTATGTAAATGTGAAAAATAGAGACATTTATTGAAGAAGATACAAGAAACATTGTATATAGGACAGTGACACCTCAATTCCCTTCAGAGTAGGCCCCTTTGGACCTCACACAGTTCTCCCAGCATCTTTTCCACTGTTCGGAACACTCTTGAGGAAATCTGGTCCATTGGTAACAGTTTGAATCAAGTCTTTGGCAACTGCAGCACAGTGTTTCTTCTGCTCTGGGAGCATTGTTCCTCCTGGTAGCAGAAGCCACGGAACAAATTTTGCCATGACACGTTTAATGCCAAGATCCTGCATCAAAATCCCCAGATCAGCTTCTAGTTCTCGCACTGTCAGTTGCTGATCTTTGTTGATTGCAGCCTGTACATGTTCAACATTCTCAGGTGTTCTGCTAATTGCAGGCCTTCCAGAACATGGATCAGTTTCAACAGATTCTTGACCATCTTTGAAGCATTCGTGCTGCACTTTTATTTGCACTGCACTCACTGCATCATCCCCGGAAGCCTTTGAATCATCCAAATAGTTTCTGTGAAGGAATGTTCAAGCTTAACACCAAATGTGATGCAGATTCATTGCTCTAAGTTTTGGACGTGAACCCCCTATGTCCTTTACTTGCTGCAAGTAAATAAAACTACCTAAGGACAACCATGTGTCATTCTTAAAGCGAACACCCTCAGTAGTGAAACCCTTGAGTTCAGTAACAAAAGGACTGTATCCAAAGTGTGGTTTTCTGTCCAGTGTGCAATTTCCATGGCGTGGTTTGATGACATGAGGCACTCTCTATACACCCAACAGCACCCAAGCAGGCATTACACAATTGGACAGAATAGTGATGGTAGTTTCTACCTCACGAGGTCAGGGCTGGGTAGCTGGCGTGACGAGCATTATGGTCTCTACATCATTTCTCCATTAAAACAGAAGTCTATTGATAAAACTAATGAAAGGAGGTACTCTGGTTCTATGTATCTTAAAATAAATGCCCAGGGAAACTATTACACAAAAATGACATGTTTTGTCAATTCCAAGAATTCATTTATTTATCCATTCAAGTTTTATTATATTTGAATATATTTGAACTAAAATGTTCTTTAAAATCTTTGACACAGTGTTCAAAATGTTTGACCTTTTGATATTTTTTAAAAGTCCTTGTTCATGTTCATGGTCTCTTTCAGGGTTAAAAGAAGACTGTAAAGTATGGATTTTATAATTGATAAGGATGCCATAGACATTTAAATAACAGTACTTCAAGAATCATGGAGTAAAATGTTATATATTATATGGCAATTAAAATATCTAACCTTAGGAATTCATAGATTTTTTTTCCCACCAGCAATAGACCCAACCCCTATCTTCTTCATTTTTTAAAAGATTTTATTTATTTTATTTTTAGATAGAGGGGGAGGGATGGAGAAAGAGAGGGAGAGAAACATCAATGTATGGTTGCCTCTTGTGTGCCCCCTACCAGGGACCTGGCCTGAAACCCAGGCATGTGCCCTGACTGGGAATTGAACCTGCAGTTTAGTTCGCAGGGCAGTGCTCAGCCCACTGAGCCACACCAGCCAAGGTCCAACCCCCATCTTCTTAACTACCACCCCTCCCCACCTCTCCCCACCCTACCCCCACCATAAACCAAGATACCAAGTCAGTACTATTTGGTGTTGGTGTGTGGATACGCAAAAAACAAAACTGGCAGCACATTTTGAAACTAATGGCAAATTTTCTCGACACTATTTGACATAGTGCTTTGACAATGTAACTCAATTCAATTCATACTTCTCTACCATCAATAATAACCTCCGGCCCCACTTTATCTGCTTGCTTACAGTTATCCAGAGATGATAAGAACCTGTGTAAGGGGCAGGAAATAGCGGTGGGGTGGATCTAAAAGTGCTCTGAGAGAACTTAAAAGGCACATTGGTTCAGAAAATGCCTCTTCCCTTCTTTTAGGGGAAAAGTGGGAAAGACGCTGTCTCTCAGAGCAGAAACACAGCTCTCAACCCTGGCTGCACATTACAATCACTTGGGACACTGAAAATATGCTGCTGCCCATCTCCACCCTTGGAGACTGGAATTTTGTTTGGTCTGGGGTACAACCCAGGCAAGGTCTTTTTAAATCTTTTTTAAAGGGCCCAGCTGATTTTAATGTGCTGCCAGGGCTTTAGAGTTAAGTATATCTAGGTGCAAATCTTTACTGTGGGAGACCTTAGACAAGTTAGTGAGTCTCTCTGAATGTTTCTTTATCTGCACCATATAGATTTCTTTTCTTTAAATCTACTTCACAGAGTCATTGTAGGGGATGGGGGAGAATAAATAAGTGAGAACTTCTGTCAACTGATGGTCATTGGTGTCAACACAATGCCAACAGGAATCCCCAATTTGGGACGAGGTGAAGGAGGGAACTATTGAGTGTAAACAGGCTCAACTGAGACACAGCACAGCTGTGAAAACAGTGCAGCTATGAGGTGGCCCTGGAGTTGGGTGGCCCAGTGGTCACGCCCCTGTCCAGCTAGATAGCTCTGCGCCAGTCTCCCCAGCTCCTCTCTGCTCTACCCTGGCCTGCACTGGTCTGCTCTGCTTCTGAGAGATATGTTTGGTATTTCAGCTCCAGCTGGGAAGACAAAGTCTTCAATTTTCAGTGGAATGGGAAAGTGCACTCCGGAAACCAGAGGGGAGCTGCCTTAGATAGACGGAAGTCCCAGCCCTGGTCCCTGATTGGCCTGTCCTCATGCAAATGAGGATCCCAAATCCTCACAATTTGATTGGTCCAAAAGGCACTGTCCTGATTGGTCCAAATGGAGCTGCTCTGATTGATCTGTGAAGAAACTGATGGAATATAGCTGCACAGCTCTGACTGGATGGAGAAAGTCTCAGTCCTATAGGATTGAAATAGGATTGGTTGAAATAGGATTCCAAGAACTCATTTACAGGATTGGCTCAAATGGCAGGAACACAGTGCAGATAGGCAGTCCAGTGCAGGCTTCTCCCTGAAGTATAGTTTGCATGCGAGATCCTTGTGCAGAAATGGCTGCTAGGCTCTGGGCTTTTGTTTTTGCTTTTGTTTTTAAATTTGTGCCCAGTTAGTTACCAGGAGTCCTTCGTAGTAGGTATCTTCTTTCTCAGGGTCCACACTTCTAACAGTCCCTCTAACACAGAGCTGGCATGGAACAAGTGTGAGTTCCTTTCCTCCTCACATACATGTATGCTAGATCTGTGTTCAGATTACACAATACATTGTTTTCTCTTCTTGGGTCTCTTCCCCCCCTCCAATACATTCCATTTATTTTTCAGAAGCAACCCAGGGTACCTGAGGAAAATGAGAGCAGAAGTCCCTTCCCTCCTACAGCACAAAGGACCTCTCTACCCCCTTCCCCAAATTTAAAATGCTCATCTATTCAACAACAACTGCGGAACTGGAGCTACATTGAGAGAGGGGAATGAGGGGTCTAGAATGACCTGAGGTCGCCCATGTCTTTGTCTTTCCAGGATTAGCCAATGGCCTGGGTAGTCAGAGAGGAATGCCCTGAACTCTGAGATGGGGAAAGCCCCTGAATGTTGCAGAATGGCCCCCTCTTCCACAGGGCAAGTAGCTGACCACACGGTGGCACCAGAAGAAGGTAGGCCTGGAGTGTATACAGCATAGCAACTTTGAGCAGCGAACACACTTAAAAAGGAGTTTTCAGAGTTGAAATGAAGGTCCTAAACGACAGGCAAACACCTAATGCGATCCGGTATTTAGTGAAGTTTGTGTGGTGTACACGTTATCTCATGGGAAGTGTTTCACATGTAACCGCTCTTATTTGAGTTACAACTAGTGTCCCTCCCTTTCCCTGCATGAGGTGAAACCTGTCACATTTTCTGTTGCAACATCCTCTTTACCTTCTTCATCCTCCTACCCCACCCCAAGTACCCTGTTCCTTTCAATGTCTCAAGGTCTGCAGAGATAATGAGTAAAATGTCACTTCCTTAAAAGTGATAAAATTTTAATGCTACTTCAAGAGGCATGCCCCAAATCCATGAGTTGCTGGTGTGATAACATCAGTCTTTATGGCCAAAGACATTCATTTCCAAAGAAACTACGCACCATCTAGAGAAGCCCAATCAATGCATAACGGCTCCAAAACTTTATAAAACTAGTTTTTTAAAGCTAAATTTAAATAGAGTATACAGATCAGTGGTTGCCAGAGATTCACTGGGGTGGGGGAGGGTTGAATAGGTGAAGTACACAGAATTTTTTAGGGCGGGAACACTCTTCAGTATGATATGGTAATGGTGGACGCATAACCATGCATTTGTCAAATCGATAGAACTCTAGAGGACAAAAAATGAACTTTAATGTGTAAAAAATTTTTTAATTTGTTTTAAAAAACCATTCAGGAATTTAAGGAATCCCAGAATGGAGTGTAGATTATGACAAAACAATGTAACTGTGTTACAAATGTATGAAACCCCACTGAGGCTGGCAGGGAAAAGTGCTGACCTAAGGTGGAGGATGTAAGACTAAAGGCAAAAGGAATTGCACAAAACCACAAAACAGTTTGGTAAAACTGTTTCCCATGGGGATAGAGCCTCATCATTCTGAGAGCACTATCCATGTGCACTGGAGTGGAACAACGAAGCAAATGGGTGACAGTAGGAGTTGGGGTTCTCACCGTCAGAGTGAGAGGGTTCAGATGAGTGAGGGGAGGTGGCCCCGAGACAATCTTTGTGGTGACGGATTAGAGTTGGAGGCACCAGTATGAACTCTAGTTTAGACTGCACATGGATAAATATAGCAATATTTATAGTTATGTGTATACAAAGTTTAGAATATTTGCCAACTGAGTCTCATTCTACAAATACCTGGCCAGTCAAAGTCATCCAAACCCAGAAAAGTCTGAGAAAATGTCACGGCCAAGAGGACACGAGGATTAAATGTAACGTGGAATCCTGGATGGTATTCTGGAACACAAAAGGACATTGGGTAAAAGAAAGTAGGAAAATTGGAATAAAGTATGGACTTCCATTCATAAAAATGTCTCAATATTGATTAGAACAAATGTACCACTCTAATTGAAGTTGCTAATAATAAGAGAAACTGGGTATGGAGCATACAGGAACTTTTTGTACTACTTTGTAACTTTTCTGTAAATCAAAAATTTATTATAAAATAAGAAGTTTATTTTTTAAAATGTTAAGTTAAACATCATATAAATGTTTAAATTCAGTTGTTGTACCAAAACCTCTTGCTGAAGCGTATCTTTACTAAAGTCACTGCTCAATGGACATGGTTTTGTAAAAGCATTTGTTACACATGATTTCTTGTTCAAACAGAATTCATTGTATCTACATCCAGGAAAGCCAAGTTAACTTGGGCTGTGTGCCAAGACATGGAAATAGCTTGGTTATATAGACTCAGTGTGATAATGGTAGTATTCAAATCTTTCTGTCCATGACACATGATATCCCCATTGGTCTAAAAGAAAAAAAAGCCTCTAAGTTGATTCTCCACTGGCTCAAAAAGTTTCCAAATAACCATCTCTAGGGAGAAGTCAGAAACTCTGTGGCCAGGGTTGGGCAGGAAGGAGTTACTGACTGCTGGTTCCTGAACTTGAACAAAATAATAAAAGGAAGGAAAATGCCTACGCTTCTCCAAAGGGCCACCCTTACATGGGAACATTGCCAGAGAACTTAAAGCAGTTCTGAGAAGGAGAAAAGTTGGAGTTAAGAAAATTTTACCACATTTAACTGACTCACAATGTCCAGGATTATACTTGCTAAGCAATCAAGATTCCCAAGAGCATGAATTTCCATCTTCTAATTCCAGACACTGCTGGTCCTTGAAGCAGGGGAAGCTTGTAAAGAACACATAGTCTCCAGAATCCGAGGTTCAAGACCTTAACAGCAGGACGGCACACAGCCAGTTTTTGAGGACAATAGCCCACAATACCAGGCCAGTCTATAGCAGAAAGCTCCGGTGTTGCTGGTAATGCCTCTGCCTCTGCAGAGGTCAACAAGGGGGAAAACCCCTGGAGGCAATGCTCAGGTCAGGCACCCTGCTCTCCTTTACATTAGGCCCCTCATCCACTGGGGCCAGCAGCGCCTGAAGAAATAGGAGAGCGGGCAAAGATAATAGCGATTTTTAGACTGTTGAGATCATTACTTAGCCTAGGTGGTTCTCCCAGCGCATCCAACAAGGTCTAGTTCAACCCTTAAACCTTTCGT
This sequence comes from Phyllostomus discolor, assembly GCF_004126475.2. NCBI lineage: Eukaryota > Metazoa > Chordata > Mammalia > Chiroptera > Phyllostomidae > Phyllostomus > Phyllostomus discolor. The sequence continues at coordinate 149,099,662 of NC_040907.2, read as the reverse complement.
CTGACAGCCAGCCATTCCCCCTCCAAGTTCTGAGAGCATGATTAAGTGCCTTGCTTAATTCTATGCCTTGCTAGCTCCCCCCCACCCGCCACCATTTACAAGGTTTCAGGTGTACGATCCAGAGTCTGACGTCAAATTCTGGAACCTGACTACGAATCCGTTCTCCTTCCTCCCCATCCACACCCTTCCATATCAGAGAGCGCCTAGTCCAGTGTTTTGCATAAGTGCTTAATAAACAGCTGACCTTAATTAGCTATTCCAATCTCTCTCAACTTTCCATAGAAAATTAAATGTAAATCGGGACTCTTTCACACGTTACCCTTCTAGCTAGCCATTCAACATAGCTAGTAAGCCGTCATAATTATGCCCAGTCTACTTATGATAAGACTTGGTTTAAGGTGAGAAGAGGTGTTCTCCCTGTCACCAACAGGCTTATGAATTTCCCTGACAAAATTTGCCTTTCAGGACTCTAGTCACACAGGACTTCTTGGTTCCCAGCTGACCAACCACTGCATCCAGTTTGGGTGCCGGAAGAGGATGGCGCCTAAGCCTCTGGGTGGTAACTGCCTGTCTGGTCAGGCAAAGTGAACTCAGCGCTGCATGCACAGCCTCAACACACCACCCCCGCCTGGGCCCCAGGTTTGCCTACACTCCTACTTTGTTCAGATCTGATACTTCCCCCATCTTAAGAGAGGATGGGATGTGTTCTTACCTGAGCCCTTAGAATTTAAAAATCCAGGCAGGCACAAGATATCACTAAAAAATGTTCTAATCATTAAACTGTCATGTTCACACAACGCAAAACAGGGCCTTGCTTTTCCCCACGGGGCTGCTGATCAGTCCGTACAACCTACCCCTGATGAGCATCATTTACACATTAATTTATGCAAATATTTATTGAACACCTACTGTGTTTCAGAGACTATTCTAGGCCTCTAGATTCTTCTGGCCTCTCTTGTCTCCCCAACTTCACTCCCTTCGCTTTCACCCCACCCTGGAGGTCCTCATCCTTAGTTAATGAGGTCCATCAGGTGTTCTTACGGAGTGGGAGCCATGGTAGGATCCAGACCCTCTAGGTTCCTCAGCGTGAGACATTTATGAGACAAACATTTCTCCTGCTGTTATGGCCACTTCTCATGCTTATAGATTTCCTGGTATTCTACTACAGGGTCTTTGTCACTTTCCTCACCTCGTTAAAGACCTCCTTCTAGCATCTACCTGAAGTGAGCAGGAAAGAGGCGGGGCTGGGAGGTCAGAAAATGCCACCTTGCAAATATTATGACAATTTTTAAAATAAGATAACCATGAAAGGAGGGGCTGTTGGAGAGGATAAGAGAGAGAAGGGAGTTTCTGAGGAAGGTAGTAAAAAGATACTGTCATTCCTGTTGGAGCAAAAGTCAATGTCAAGTTTATCCAATTCTAATAAATACAAAATAAAATAAGATGTTTTAGAACGAATTGTAGGATTATGTAAATAATCTAAATATTGGAAAATTTTTAATGTTTTTATTTTCTAATAACTGTCACTTCTCTAGAGAGGTTATTCCTCATCTGCCATTCTCAGTTAGCTGCCCCCAGCTATATTCTTGCAGCTCACCCTCTGTTTGTTCTTTGTAGCACTTACTCAGTTTGCAAAGGTTTACTTACATGATTACAGCTTAATGTCTTTCCCTCTGCCCCCACTTGACAAGCTCCAATAGGGCAGGAACCACTTCTGCTTTGTTCTCCACTGAATATGTAGACCCTACCCAAAATCTGCACATGATAGGAGATTAGTAAATATTTGTTGAAAGAAAGAACCAAAATTCTTTTGCCTACTTCCCCTGCTTAGGCCCCACTACAAACTTCCAGGCCCACCACCTCCTCTCAACATTGTAGTGAGTAGCAGCACAGTTCAACCTCAGCAGACTCAAGTAGAGGATGTCTTTTGCCCAGAAGCTCCACTTTAAGTCAATACTTAAGGATATCTTGTATGTACCGATGCTCTTCAATTTTCAGTGGGGTTACGTCCTAACAAACCCATCATAAGTCGAATCTATTGTAAGTCAAAATGCATTTTATACACCTAACCTACCAATAGCTTGGTCTAGTCTACCTTAAATGTGCTCAGAACACTTATATTAGCCTACAGTTGGGCAAAATCATCTCACCGCCACTGCTAGCATCACGGAGCGCGTATCCTATTGCATATTGCTAGCCCAGGAAAAGATCAAAACTGGGAGTGCAGTTTCTACTATAAGTCGGGGACCGTCTGTACAAAGTTGTGTATTGTAGCATTGCTTTTAGTGTCAGAAGCCAAAGTCAGGAAGTCCCCTGGAATGATTGACTAAGTTATATTGATGAGGTGGGCAAGAGCGCTAGAGTTGATATTTGTGCTACTCAGTCACTGGCCCAGGGATAAAGGGTGGGGCGTGAATGCCTAGGTGCCTCTAGGCCCCCTTGACAGAGGCAAAACATATTCCAGCAACCCTAGGGCCTGCTCACAAAGGGACACAGGGACAGGCTATCGGGTGGGCTACTACCCCAGGAGCTGGCATGCACAGAAATACTGAAGAAGCCTGAGGGAGTTGAGGGCAGCACTGACAAATCTGCTGTAGGTTGTCTTGGGCTTCATATAAATCAATCATGGCGATTTTTCAACAACAACCTACTGATGCACCTCATGCATGAGCATCAAAAAGACATGGAAGGACCATCCTCTGGGTGAGGAGTGGAGGGTGGAAATGGATGGAGGGGAGCAAAGGTGTTTACTGACTTTTTTCTTCACACATTTTTCTATTTTTCCACTAAATATTAAACATTTTCATTAAAAATTTTAGGCAATGCCCTGACTGTGTAGCTCAGTTGATTAGAGCATCCTCTCAATACACCAAGGTTGTGGGTTCCCAGGGCACATACATGAATCAACCAATGAATGCATAAGTAAATGAACAACAAATTGATGTCTCTCTCTCTCTCTCTCTCTCTCTCTCTCTCTCTCCCTCTGTTTCCCTCTCTCTCAAATCAATAAATAAAAATTTTAAAGCACTTTTAGGGGGAAAAGTTAGCTAGAACCTTTTAATGCACGGATCACTCCCAGGTAAAATTCTTTCTCAGAATGTGAATTGGTCAAACAAATCTCTCCCACCTCTGAGATTTTTCTGACCCGATTCAAAGTATGTGATAATCCCCATTGTTTTCAAATTAATTATTCGTCATATAATACAGGCAATCTTCACTTAAAAAGTTTAGGTTTGCTGAATTACAATATTTAAAAGGTTTTAAAAGCCAACTAGGAGTATAGAATTAAATTAAAATTCACTTGCATTAAGAACCCTTACAACAGCCCATCCGAGTTGGCAATCAGATAAAGAGATTATCTTCCATGCAACACTAAGCATGCTCGTGCACAACAACAAACACAGCATAACTTACAGTTCTGCTGGGAAACGGACAGATTTCTTTTGACAACGACTGCAAAATACACGCTAAATCTCAAACCATTAAAAACCTGTTTCTGCCAAGTGTTTTAGAATCAAGGACATACAGACTATATATAGAAAATGTCTCTAAGCCTACCCACACGCCTGTTCGCCATAATTTCTTCCAGAAAAAATAGGACTTGCACAGAGGTCTCTGCTCTGAAGCCTCTGGAATGACAAAGAGTGAGCTGCCGGCAGAGAAGGGTGTCTGTGGGAGGGAGAGCTGGGGGAGCAGAGGGATCCGCACTGTGTGCCATCATGCCTTGCAGACGACACATTGTTTGCTCTGCCTCCATAGCCCAGAGGATGAGCAACATGCATTTGACAGGAAGCGCTCAAGCGTGCCATCAGACTAGGGGAAAGTGGAAGGAATCATCAGAAAATATTTCATTGATACTCAACTAACATAAATATTTACCACACGGACAATTATTTGTTACTGTGCTTTGTGTTATGAAATAGGAGCAAGCTAGAAGAGAATCAATGAGAAAAAGAATTCTTTCCACATTCTCTGTTTAACTGCCCTCTAGTTGCTTCCTTTGCCTAGATAGAAAAAGCTTTGTAAAAAAAAATAAAGAAAGAAAAGAAACAATAGTGTTCCCACACAGCAAATAATAGACCATGATATATTATAAGCTATGTTTTATCCCTTAGCCTCCCATAGAGCCATATTCTGCTTGTTGTCTCAGTTACTGACGCACAGGGCAGATTCATTCTTAAACCACCACATTCAGGTGTCCAAGTGTTGTTATCTTTGTTTTGTTTATATCAGCTTAACTCCATCTCAGCTCCTCTGAGCTGGCAAGAAAGTCCATCGCGGTCATTACTGGAGTCCCTATATCTCCCTGATTTACACCAGAATCTGGGAGATATGCAAGGGTCAGAAAATGTGGGAGGGCTTCTAAGTTCTCACCTACCTTGATCCTTTCTGATGTTCTCACTGCCCAACCTTGAAATGTGACAGGTTTCATGTTCCAGTGCTAAAGCAGAGACCAGCTAAGTGTGATGGCAGGACAGGAGCCTCCCTGAGGCGCCATACGGCCATCCTTTCTGAGATGTTACCACCCGGGACAGGACCACAGCACAGGAGAGAGTCCCCACTACCCATGGCCCACCAACTTCTAGCGCCTCCTCAGTGCTTCAGAATCTCCACTCTCCCTCCTGGCCCTCAGAGCTACCCCCCTTTATTTCTTCCCTGGTCCCCTGTTGCTTCAAGGCACCTTCTGTAATTTCCACAGTAAGCCAGGGTAGGATTGAGGACTCGTAATAATTAACATCTTCACAAAGTATTCAGACAATTACCCTGGTGTTTTCCTTCCCACCCCAAATTTCCCATCAATCCTCACCCCACCCTCCATCACTATGAGACTCAGAGTCCTGGAATGAAGGGACTATTTATTACTCATTTTTTATCCCCTAAAATACCTAAGACAGGGGTGGTCAAACACTGCAATGAAATCAAGTCCCTCCCAGCAGTCTCTCCAAATTTTTATTGACTTGTAAAATGAAAATTTATTTTTTTTTACAAATGAGTATAAATATTGTTACAGCAATGCCTGAGATATGAAACCAAGCATATCAGACACTGGGTGTGGAGCACTTTTGCTGTAACTAAGAAGCATGAGGTTAGCATGTCAACAGATCGGCGCTACAGAGAAACTGCAAGAACTCTGCCTCCAGAAAGAGTACAGCCAGGGCAGAACCAGCTCTTCCCAGACAGCGGCCATTCTGAAGAGCAACCTGCAGGTAACCGTGATGCTTTTATTCATATGATGGTGGCAATTGCCTTGTAATCATTGCTGATTGGATCAGTGTTGCTTTCAGTCGTTTAATTACATCACAACATGTCTCAAAAAAATTCCGGAAAGTGAAGTGTGCCCCTGTGGCAGAGACTGCTAGATGTTCACTCTTATTCTCATTTTCTTCCTAACTAAAGAATATCCATTGTTTAGCCACCCGGCACACAAACTACATTGCCCAGCCTGTCTTGCAGCTGTGCGTAAATGGGAGGATGATCACTCTGGAACTAGCAACAATGGGGATCCAGGACTACGCTTGGCCTGCAGGGGCAAGGAGAGGAAGGAGGTGGCTCCTGGACCCCACAGAGTAAGCCATGGCTGCAGGAGACAGCTGCCTGACCAGAACGGTGTCTCCTATAATGGGTTGGGTTCTGTCAGAAGCAGACCTTGAAGCTAAGATTTCAGCATAAGTAGTTTATTTAGGAAGCAATCTCAGGAGGCACTGGAAGAAGGTAGGAAAATGAGGTGGTAAGGAAGGAGGCCAGGGCAGGGTTTTCTGATCAGCAGATCACCACTCAGCGCAAGTGGGCTCCCTCTTGACAGGGACCTCTGGGAGATGGTGAAGGACACAGCTCAGAGTTGTCCCAACCTAGGGGAGAGGCAGTGGGCTTGTTTGTCCATCAGTTCCCATGTATCATTGGTTAAGGGCTGCTCTCTGGGGATATCAACTGTCCAGCACTTCCGGCCTGCCCTGCACATGGGCTGGGCATGCTTTCATGTCCAGAAAAAGGCCTCAGGCAGAGTGGCAGGAAGGAGCCACCACTGTTTATAAGAAGTGGTGAGCTGTGGGAGGCCGCTCTGCGTGGCGTGGGCCCAGTTCCCATTGGGAGATGCACATGACCCACGTCCATGGATAGGTTTTCCCATGGGGAATCAGGCCTGCAATGTACCTAGGCCACCATGAGTCTTGCTTTTTGCTAAAACTCCCCTACTCTGAATTGAGGACATTTACTGCAAAGCAACTTCCTAATAAAAGCTCATTGGAGCGAGGGCCAAGGCTTTTGCTCCCCTTGAGAGAAAAGCCATGCCATCCCTTTTCCTCCACCGGACTCAGTAGTCAGTGTGAATGTCTCATTTCATCCATAATGACGAGCCAGGGTCCGCATCAGCGATCAGTGAGCACTGATGGTAAATGGTGGGGACCACAGAGTCTGTTACACTTTCAGTTAAGGCATACAGCTACTGCCATCAGGAAGGGAACTGAGAACTAACACCCAACCTTACTCTTCACACACTCTCCAGTCTCCTGCTGAACCTAACCAGAAACCCACTGATGCAGTTCACCCTGGATGGCCTCCCAGGGCACAGAGCAGGACGGAGGAGGTAAACAGTGGATCTGTGGACCAGAATGCCCAGTACATCTGCCTTCCCCCGTTTCCAAATTTCTTCATTTAAAATCTTGGACAGCACTGTTTGACTGTAAGAGTATTGTGATACATTTACATACTCACTAAGATCAAAGAAACTTGTGACTAGAAAAAACCTTGGTCCAGCAGTAAAAAGAACACTACTTAAGTGAGAGGAGACTTAGGCTCTAGTTCTGGCTCTAACGATTAGGAATGATGCTATTTTGGGGAATCCCTTGGGAGTCACTTAGCATTTCATGCTGTTTCTTCATCCTTATGATAGGACAAGGTCCTACTGACCTAACAAAACTATTGTAAAAATGCTCTATAATTACAAAGGCTTTTATAATTACCAACGTGAGGTGTTGGTATACCTTCACCATTTCAGACAGATGAGAAGCAATGACACATTTAACCACAGTAAGGAAAGAAGTCACTGTCTTGTTTCATTATGGGTTTTTGTTTTCATTTAGGAAGACATGTACATAAAATGTCTACCACTACAAATTTTTTATTAAATGAGACAGAGTATAAGTATATAATATGTCTTTACATACGATTATTTTCTTACCACTGATTCCCCCAAAAGATCTGTATTCAATTAATTATTAACTACACATCAGTTTCTAATAAACAGTCATAGTCATTATTTTCTCTAGTGTCAACTGAGCACAAAGAGTGAGGAGGCTTTGACTAGAGATAAATGGCAAAGATTTATTCAGGGGACTTAGGTTTGCAAACTGGAAATACAACTAGACAATGCCCAGGGTATTCTGAAGACGAAAGAAAAGCTAAGAGTTCTTACAATAAAAAGCTCATTCTGGAGAAACTCAGTCCTGCATTCTTAAGCCTCTGGACTGGCCCGAGATAGTAATCTCCCAGATGTCCAGTGGTCTGGAAAATGGATGTCAGAGGGTCTGAACCTGTGAACAGTCTTTCCTAATCTCTTCACAGGGTTATCTACCGGATTTACACACATATCTCTAGGCATTGACGCACAACTCAAAAGTTCAAACGTTTAAGTCCTCGGGCTAAAGTAAAATAAAATAGTTCCTCATGCTTCAGCCAATTTGGTCTGAGCCAGTTTTGTCAGCTTGACCATACAGGTTCCATTTTCAGTCAGCTTAGCTGGACCCATTCCATTTTGCTTTCTTTACTCATTATTCCTTTCATTTTGGAAAGTGTGCTTTATTCTTTTAACCACTTCTTCTTTTATCCTTATGTACCTCAACATTTATGATGATCTAGTAATTATGCCCAACATCACAATTAGTTCTCTTTTCACTTCCCTTTTAATGTAAAAAAAAAATGAGTCTAATGATGGAGCCACCATTAGATTACAGTAAAAAATACTGGGCAGAACATCTGTGTGCATTCACCAAGTCCAAGGAAATAATGAAGTTATAATTATTGTTCCTAATGGAGATTTCAGAGTTTCTGCCTTGTTACAAATAAGGAATCAGGATATCACTAACACAGAGAAGTTTGTAGAACAAAGGCAATATTCCCTTCATGGCTGTCACACTGGCCCTCACACTGTTACTGCCTTAAGATCTCAACCAGTGTAGTCCCTCACTGGGCTAGCCTAAAATTTTCTCTCCTTTTTCCTTTTTTTTTTAAGTACTTATTTATAGAGAGAGGGGAAGGAAGGAGGAAGAGGGAGAGAAACATCAATGTTCGAGATAAACATCAATCAATTGCCTCTTGCATGCCCTGGACAAACAGGGACCTGGCCAGCAACCCAGGTACGTGCCCCAACCAGAAATCCAATCAGCAACTCTTTGGTTTGCAGGATGATTGATGCCCAACCCATTGATCTGCACCAGTCAGAGCTGGGATAAAGTTTTCAAAAACTTTTGGGGAAGGGAGATTATTTGCTTTTAAATGTACCACGACTAGGGGAAGAAGTATTTGTCAGTTCCCACCCATAAGGTAGAGGAAGGTGGAGACAAAGTCATTAAGGAAACAAAATAAAACATTTTATAAGAGTGAATATAAAGATGTCATTCTTATTGCTGACTCTGTTGTTTCAAGTCTGCAATGGGTGGGAGCAGTAAGATTTATGAGTGTAAGGAAGGAAAAGGTTTTGCCCCTTTCCTTAAAGCAAATATACTTTATTTTAATTAGCTTTCTGATTGACACCAGGAAAGCTGCAACACTCCCTTGTCATACGATCTTGAGGAAACAGATATTGGCCTCCTGAACTTTGGTAAGAAGCACATCAGATACTGCAGCTTAGGACTGACCACTTCAGTAAAGAAAGTTTTTTCATAGACTCTCTTCCCAGGAACCAAAGAAAACTACTTTTTCAAAATCTCTATAAAATGATGTCATTTTCCATGTAGGTAGTTTTCATTGCCTATGTTTTTGTTTCTCTGAATGTAATTGGTAGGAACACCATTTAAAATGTTAGGCTATCTGATATGTTTTCAGAGAAACAAAATGAATATTGAAGAACTGAGAATTCAAGTAAAATGAAGTATATTCAGTGGTTAGAGAGCCTTTATTTTATTTTTTTTTGTATATCTAAACTTGCTAAAGATTCTTTCAATTTGTAATACTAAAAAATAATAAACTTATACTAGGATTAAAAAATTTTAATTTAAATCATTTTTTACTTTTCAATTACAGTTAACATACAATATTATATTAGTTTTGGGTGTATACCCCAGTTATTCGACATTATATAACTTACTAAGTGATCATCTGGATAAGTCTCACACTGATCTGATACCATACATAGTTATTAGAATATTAGTGACTATATTCTCTATACTGTATTTTATATTCCCATGACTATACCGTAACAACCAATTTGTACTTCTTTATCTCTTCATCTTTTCCACTCATGCCCCCACCCCTGCTGCCATATCTGGCAACTATCTAAAAATCTGTTTCTCTTTTGCTTGCTCATTTGTTTTGTTTTTTAGATCCAATTATTGATAGATATGTATATATTACCACTTTCTTATTTATATTTTTTATCTTTTCTTCTACTTCTTAAAGAAGACCAATATAACATTTTATGTAATATTGGTTTGGTGGTGATGAACTCCTTTAGCTTTTTCTTGTCTGGGAAGTTCTTTATCTGTCCTTTGATTCTAAATGATAGCTTTGCTGGGTAGAGTAATCTTGGTTGTGTAGGTCCATGCTTTTCATCACTTTGAATATTTCTTGCCAGTCTCTTCTGGCCTGCAAAGTTTCTTTTTAGAAATCAGCTGACAGTCTTATGGGAACTCACCTGTAGATAACTAACTGCTTTTCTCTTGCTGCTTTTAAGATTCTTTCTTTGTGTCCCAGGTTCGATTCCCAGCCAGGGTACATTCCTGGGTTGCAGGCCATAACCCCCAGCAACTACACATTGATGCCTCTCTCTCTCTCTCTCTCTCTCCCCCTCCCTCCCTCCCTCCCTCCCTTCCCTCTCTAAAAATAAATAAATAAAATCTTTAAAGAAAAAAGATTCTTTGTCTTTAACATTTTGCATTTTAATTATGATGTGTCTTGATGTAACCTTTTTGGGGTTCCTGATCTTTGGGACTCTCTGTACTTTCTGGACTTGTGTATCTATTTCCTTCATCAGGTTAAGAGAGTTTTCTGTCATTATCTTTTCAAATAGATTTTCAACATCTTACTTTCTCTCTTCTCCTTCCAACTCCCCTATGATATGAATGCTGGTATACTTGAAGTTGTCCCAGAGGATCCTTACACTCTCCTCATTTGTTTTGTAGATTCTTTCTTATTTTTGCTGTTCTGATTGCATGTTTTTATCTTCCTTATATTCCAAATTGCTGATTTGATGTTCAGCTTCATCTACTCTCCTGTTGATTCCATATAAATTATTCTTTATTTCAGTTAGTATATACTTTATTTCTGACTGGTTCTTTTTTATGGTTTATACATCCTTTTTTATGTTGTGAAAGTTTTCACTAAATTTACTGAGCATCCTATAACCCATGTTTTGAACTCAGCATTTAGTAGATTGCTTGTCTCTATTTTGTTTAGTTCTTTTTCTGGAGTTTTGTTCTGTTTTTTCATTTGGTACATGTTTCTTTTGTCTCCTCATTTGGCAGCTTCCCTATGTTTATTTCTATGTATTAGTCAGAGCTGCTATGTCTCCTGGGCTTGGTAGAGTGGCCTTATGTAGTAGGTGTTCTGTAGGGTCCAGTGGCACAGCCTGTCAGATCACCCAAGCTGGGTATTCCAGGTGCAACCCCCTGCCCCATGTGGGCTGTGTACATCTTCTTAATGTAGTGGAGCCTTGATTGCTGTTGGCACACCAATGGGAGGAATTTATACCCAAGGCTGATCACCTGCAAAGACTGGCTATGACCATGAACCACTGTGGAAGATCCCGCACATCTATGCGGTGGGTCCGAGGCCCTGCCCACACTGGAGTGGGTGGAGTGGCAGCAGCAGCTCTGCTGCTGAAGGCCCATGCTGGAGGAGTGCACGTTGGTGGCAGGTGGGTGACTGGCACTGCAGCTTACCATGTGGGGGAGGGATATGGGGCTTACCACCTAGCCAGGTGGCATACAGGGCCTGACAGCCCAAGACTCTTCCCCTTCTCTCTTCCTAGTGCCCACTGAGCTCCAGATAAGCCCTGGAACTCTGAGAGAGGGGTTTCCAGACATCCCTGCACTACACGATCTCTCACTGGCATGGGAATCCAAGATCCTGGTAGCCAATTAGACCAGTGAGGGGAGTGGACTGCAAAAGTGCGTGGTTCACCCCACAGAGCAGGACTTACTTCAGTGGGGCTCTGGTGCCTAGTGAGTCTGCTCCTTGAGTTTGTCACTTGTGGAAGTGGTTGGGTGGTGCTTCTATGTGGTCTGAGGCTGTCTAACAGGTGTGCTGGCCCTGGGGCCTTCTGGGAGGTACAGGACAAGGTCAGCCACCACCTGTGTTCTGCCAGGGGCCACCCAGCCTGAACTACAAAACAATGTGCAGATGGCTACTGCTTGTGCTGAATTTGGAGGTGCCCAGGTGAGGCCAAGCTGCAAAACAAAGCTAGCTGCAGTTAGTGCCAAGCTTGGGGCCACTTAGTGGGAGATATAGGACACACTTTGGCCAGATTCTGCTTGTTTGAGACATTTTAGGAAAGTCTGAAGCATGAGCCAAGACAGGTCATTAACACAGAAAAGCCACTGGAAATGCCTTGGGTTGGGCCTATAAATTGGGTGGTGCAGGGTGTCAGGGAATCACCAGCAGGGGCCAAACAGTGTGATACAGGTTGATGGAGACTCATATAAGGTACCTTCCTGCTGGATCTGTGGAGGGGGTGGGTCTCAGAAAAGGAACAATGGCCTGTGCCAGCACTTTTGTCTGGCAGAAAGCTGCCCCACCCCAGCTCTTGCCCTGATACCAGACACTTCAGTTCCATCTGTACGTCCCTGGCGCCTTTCAAGCTGCTGCCCCACAGCTAGAGTTGAGAGGGAGCGATCCAAATAAGTCCATGCATGGACCCTCTAAGAGAAACTTCCTAGGACTGCAGAAGCTCTTTCTCTCACTCAACCACAATCCCTGCAGGTTTTTACCACCAGAAGTAATGGACACTTCTCTTCCTGGTATTGGAACCCTGGGCTGGGGGGCCTAATATGGAGCTGGGACCCCTCACTCTCCAGGGGGGACCTCCACAACCAAGATATTCCTGACAGTTATCTGCCACACTTGAGTGTCAGACCAGCCCTTCCACATCTCTGCCTTTCCTACCATTCTTGATATAGGTTCCTCTTTAAGTCCCTAGTTATAGGACTTCTGTTTAACTAGATTTTAGGTGGTTCTAAATGATGGTTGTTCTGTAGTTTAGTTGAATGTTGATGTGATTGTGGGAGGATGCACATACTGCATTTACCTGTACTGCCTTCTAGACCAGAAGCCTTAAAAAAATATGTAATGGAAGGTATGTTCAATTTAACTTTTACAGAATGGTGCTTATGTGAAGCACCAATGGGCATAATCAGTTGGTTGGGCACTTTCCCACAGAGCAAAAAGTCACCAGTGCGATTCCCAGTTAGGACACATGCCTGGGTTGTAGGCCGGGTCCCCAGTTGTGGTGTGTGAGAAACAACTGATTGATGTTTCTCTCACACATCAATGTTTCTCTCCCTCTCTTTCATACTCCCAGTCCCTCTAAAAATAAATAAAATATTAAAAAAATAAAAAGGAATGCTTATGTGTATACTCTGATGTTTATACCACTGCCATTGCAAATATAAAAATTCTTGATTGGCTTGCATTTTTCCATCAGACTGCTATGAGTAATTAAACAGATAAATAATATTATTTTGGTGTTAGTTTCAGGGTGCTAAGAGAGCCCCAGTCAAAATTAAAATACCTCTACCACTTGCCTGCTAATATTTTAGGTTTCTTTGTGGACAAATTATTTTACTCCACAATTAGTTGTAAATAGCCATGAGAAAAGTAACAATAATGGATATCATCTCTAGGTTTAAAAAATGCCTGCACTTAGGCGGTCCCACATTCACATACAGATAAACCAGAAGGAACAGCTGGGGAGCAAAACAGACCTCGCAACCCAGGGTTCCAGTGGGGAAATAAAGCCTCAAACCCCTGTTTGAAAACATTGGTGGGGGTTGAGGCAGCAATGGGAGAAACTCCCAGGCTCACAGGAGAGTTCATTGGAGAGACCCACAGGGTGTTAGAACGTACACAATCCCACCCACCTGGGAATCAGCACCAGAAAGGCCCACTTTGCTTTTGGGAAGCAGGGGAAGTGACTGAAACCTAACAGAGAGCAGAACAAGCGCCATTGTTCTCTCAGACCCCTTCCCCACATACAGCGTCACAACACAGTGATGTGGGTTACCCCACCCTGGTGAACACCTAAGGCTCTGCCCCTCACTATGTAATAGGCGCATCAAGACAAAAAAAATGGCCCAAATAAAGAATAGATCAAAGCTCCAAAAAAATACAACTAAGCTATGAAGAGATTGCCAACTTATCAGATGCACAGTTCAAAACACTGGTAATCAGGATGCTCACAGAATTGGTTGAATTTGGTTGCAAATTAGATGAAAAAATGAAGGCTATGCTAAGTGAAGTAAAGGAAAATGTACAGGGAACCAATAATGATGGGAAGGAAACTGGGACTCAAATAAATGGTGTGGACCAGAAGGAAGAAAGAAACATTCAACAAGGAAAGAATGAAGAGACAAGAATTCAAAAAAATGAGGAGAGGCTTAGGAACTTTCAGGACATCTTTAAATGTTCCAACATTCGGATTATAGGGGTATTGGAAGGAGAAGAGGAAGAGTAACAAATTGAAAACCTATTTGAACAAATAATGAAGAACTTCGCCAATCTGGCAAAGGAAATAAACTTCCAGGAAGTCCAAGAAGCTCAGAGAGTCCCAAAGAAGTTGCACCCAAGGAGGAACACACCAAGGCACACATCATAATTACATTACCCAAGATTAAAGATAAGGAGAGAATCTTAGAAGCAGCAAGAGAAAAGGAGACATTACCTACAAAGGAGTTCCCATCAGACTGTCAGCTGATTTCTCAAAAGAAATCTTACAGGCAAGAAGGGGCTGGAAAGAAGTATTCCAAGTCATGAAAGACAAGGACCTACATCCAAGATTACTCTATCCAGCAAAGCTTTCAGTTAGAATGGAAGGGCAGATAAAGTGCTTCCCAGATAAGGTCAAGTTAAAGGAATTCATCATCACCAAGCACTTATTATATGAAATGTTAAAGGGATTTATCTAAGAAAAAGAAGATTAAAAATATGAACAGTAAAATGAAGGTGAGCTCACAAATATTAACAACCACACCTAAAACAAAAACAAAAGCAAACTAAGCAAACAACTAGAACAGGAACAGAACCACAGAAATGGAGATCACATGGAGGATTAGCAACAGGGGAGTAGGAGGGGGAGAGAGGGGGAAAAGGTACAGAGAATAAGTAGCATAAACGGTAGGTAGAAAATAGACAGGAGGAGGTTAAGAATAGTATAGGAAATGGAGAAGCCAAAGAACTTATTTGTGTGACCCATGGACATGAACTAAAGGGGGGGATGTGGGTGGGAGGGGGTGTGCAGGGTGAGGGGGAACAAAAGGGGGGGATGGGGCAACTGTTATAGCATAATCAATAAAATATATTTTTTAAAATGCCTGCACTTAAATAAATTATAAACATTAATGTGATTATAAATATTAATCTGACCAATAAATAGTAGGAGAGGGGTAGAGAGATTGTGGTCTTCCCCAGAACATATTATGAGTTCTTCTTATGTCTGATTGACTAGTGAGAGAATCTTTCCACAAAGAAATGAATATCAATTAAAATAAATCTTTATGATTATGAAATATACATTGCATACAAGTTATCAGGAGGAAATTCCCAAGCAACTTGAAAGCAGGAGGTAGAGACATTAATGTCATCTCTAGACTGACTTCTCATCACTATTCTCAGATATGGAGAAGAAATTTCTAGAGAATAAATACAAATGAAGGCCTAATGCTTTGGAGGTTGTCTAGGCTTTTGTGATACAAGAGTTTCTGTTGATAGAATGAGTCTTATTTTCCCCTCAAATAAATAAAAAATTTCAATGTACCAAAACCATGACTCAAATCGAAAGGTCAGGAAATATTGTGAGTACCAAGTGTGATCCCTTCTCCAGATGTTAGAGCTCCATGCTTTGCCCAAACAAGCACCCTAATTTGACTGGACTCCTTGGACTAAGCACTACAGGGTACAAAACTGGTAGCCTATCAGCTTCTGAACCTGAGCGAGGGCGTAATTTTCTGTGGAACCTCTGTTGGAGGAACTTAATGTTCTTGGAAGCTCCCTGGGCTAGAAATTCTGTACTAGAGCTAGTAATGAGTGTGACCAGACAGACCAAGTTTGAGAAGTGGCACCGCCTTCAAACCCACATATGGGACCCCTGCCCCAGTCCAGCTAGAGGGACCCATAAACCAGAAACCCACAAAAGATGAATTTGGTAACAATCACACTGGGCAACTCACAACCCCACACATCTGCTACTGTGATTCACACCATTCGAGCCCCAGAGAAATGCTCAGCCACATCCCTTGCCTTGTCCATGACAGAAAAGATAACTGTGTCCAGTGAAGAACTGAGGTCTGTGACACTGCTGATAGCAGGAATGGACATGGTTTCAGAGTAGGAGGGGGATTCGAATTGGAGAAATAATTAGGTAAGAATAGCTCATCGTACCTTTTCTCTCAAATACCATGACTGGAACAAATGTTTGAACAGTGAAATATTTGCCAGTAGAGTACAGTAGACTGGGAGAGAGTTGGCTGCCACTCCTACCAGCAGCAACAAGCAGTGCCACTCCCTCTGGGGTCCACAGAGGCGAGGCAAGGAAATGGAATTCTATTGCCACCTGGACGTTATGGGGCAGCGCCCCCTTCCCCTGCCAGAGCAGTATCTTTACATAAGATGCAGAGTCATAATATAATACCCAAAATGTACAGGTTTGTGCCCAGAAGTTCACAACCCTAATTTTAAAAAGGATAATGAATGTTCACAGATTCTAGTTTAATTTTAGTTTACTTTCTAAGAGAAACTCTAGCTTAAATATGTAAATATATTTAAAGTAATCATATGAATTGGTCTTTGAGAGTTCTAATTATTATGTAAGTATGGGTAAGCCACTAAAATATTTTATGATTTAATAGCTGGTGTCTTTTGTAAATGTATTTCTCTCGTACACGCAAGAAGCCCAGAGGTAGGAAGTCCTGGGCAGGCACGAAGTTTCCATGGTTGTCAGGGATCCAGGTTTCTTCCATTTACTGCTTACCTTTGCTTAGCATGTCTTTTCCTGTTCAAGAATGACTGCTCAGGCTCCAGCCAGCTCACTCAAAATTTAAGAAGCAGAATAGAGAAGGAAGTGAAAAGGGGGAACAGCTTTAATTTCTCAAGCGATTTCCCCAAAGCCCCGTTAATGTTTAATATATAACTCATTGGTCAAAGCTACATGCATGGCCCTAACTAGCTGCCAAGGAGGCTGGAAAATGTCATCTTTTGGTTACACTGCGCTCAGTAAAAAATTGGGGTTCTGTTTATATAAGAGAGAAGGAAGAATGTGAATGCGGTCAGACACTAGCGGTCTCTACCACAGAGTGAAATTGACCACACGGTGAGAGTCAGACTGGAGAAAGACATGGGACCATGGGCAGGTTCCAAAGGATGAAATGAAGTAAAGCAAAAAAGAAAGGAAAAGAAAAGAAGTAGACACCCTCTCTTACATTAAGGGAAGAGAAAATATCATAAATGAATTTCAATTTAGGAATGGTAGATGGTGTGTTGTTAATACAGTGCTTGATATTAATGGCTAAAAAGAACTAATGGCTAGAGAAAAAAATTTAAACAGATTTCCAAGTGAAAACACATTGTCCCTCTATAATGTATTCATTGTTTATTAATCTCTTAATAAGCAAGGGAATTAATTCTTTCAGAGCTACTAAATTTTCATTTTTCTGCTAAACATGTAGACAGCATTTATTTAATTTACCTGGATAAATGCTTGTGAACCACTGTTTAAATCATATAGGTATCTTAATCATGGTTATTAACAAAAATTAATGATGCATCCTCAGAGAGGGAGGAGAAGGAGGGAGGTAGAAATGGTTACGAAAGGACAATAGGAGAGATCTTGTTGATAATGGAACTGCTCTGTATCACTATTGTGGTGGTGGATACATGAAACCATACATGTGATAAAATTGCATAGAACTAAATGCACTCACAAGTGTGTGCATGCATGTGCAAGAATAAAACTGGGAAACCAGAAGAAGATGGG
Organism: Phyllostomus discolor; assembly: GCF_004126475.2. NCBI lineage: Eukaryota > Metazoa > Chordata > Mammalia > Chiroptera > Phyllostomidae > Phyllostomus > Phyllostomus discolor. The sequence goes on along the minus strand of NC_040907.2, from coordinate 149,082,267 downwards.
TGGATTGTATCAATGCCAATATTCTGGTTGTGTGTACCATAGTTTTGCAAAGTGTTGCCTTTAAACTGGTACACAGGACCTCTGTATTATTTCCTGCAATTTATTATTTCCTATAATAAATCTACGCATCACAAAATTAAAATTTTAATTTAAAAAGTATCAGTTGAAGAAAATGATTCAACATATATTCATAGCTTACTTTAAAAAAGAAAAATGACAAGTTTGCCTTTTCAGTCTCTTAAGGGTGCCTTTTTTATTAAGGGTTCTGAATTTTAATGAGATATAATTTAATCAGTCTTTTTTGTTATGATCAATGACCTTTCTGTCCAATTTAAGAAATATTTGCCTACCCCAAGATCCTGAGGATGCTATCTCATGTTATCTTCCAGTAGCTTTATTGTTTTACCCAAGCCTACAGTCTGTATAAAACTGATGTTTGGGTATGTGTAGCTAGGAGTCCAGATACACTGTTGTCCATATGAACATCATGAATATCCAGTTAGCCCAGCACAATATATAGACAAGATTATACTTTCCTCACTGCATTGCAGTATCACTTTTATCATATATCAAGTGACTAAATATGTATAGGTCTGTTTCTGGACTTTATTCTTTTCTATTTGTCTATTTGTATTTCTTGAAGCCAAAGCCATAAATTGTATCCTAGTAATTATTTTATCTTAAGAGTAAGAGGTGATGCTCTGACTGGTGTGACTTAGTTGGTTGGGCATCACCCCACAAAACAAAAGGTTGCCAGTTCGATTTCCAGTCAGGGCACATGCCTGGGTTGCGAGTCTGGACCATGATTGGGGTGCATGCCAAGAGGCAGCCAATTGATGTTTCTCTCTCACATTAATGTTTCTCACCCTCTCTTTCTCTCTCTCTAAAATTAAATAAATAGTTATGATATATAGTAGATACAGTCTTTCTAATTGCTCTTCAAGATTTTCTTGGCTATTCTTAACATTTTGCTATCACATATAAATTTGAAATCAGCTTTTCAGTTTTTACAAAAAATGCTGGAAATATTACTGGGACTGCATTGATATATATCCACTTGGGAAGAACTGATATGTTTTTATTAATAAGTGTTCCTAGCCAGGAATTTGGTGTAGTTGCCCATTTAGTTAGGTTTTTATAAATTCCTCAAAACTAGTATATAGTTTGATTTGTAGATATCTTGCATTATTTTAGACTTATTCCTAGGTATTTGCTTTTTTATGTTATTATAAACTTTATCACCTAAGATTTTTATTTTCTAATTTATTATTGCTATAACATAGGAATACAATTGAATTTTACATTTTGACCTGGTATGTATTCTTTCCATTGCTCTTAATTTATTTCTGTATTTCTGTGCTTCTATCTGGGATCATTTACCCTTTAGTCTGAATAACTTCCTTTAGCAATTCTTTGTGAGGGTCTGTTGGTGGTGATTTTCTTTGTTTGTTTTCCAAACACATTTTTCTCTTATCTTCATTTTTGAAGGATATTTTGCTGGATATGGAACTCTAGGTTAGCTCCTTTAAGACATTATTCCACTTCTTATGGTTTCTCTTATTTCTCTTAAAAGGTCAAGAGTGAGTCTTATTGTTGATCTTTTGAAAGTAGTGCCTTTTTAACCTTTTTTTGGTAGATCTTCTCTTTGCATTCTGCTTTTAGGATTTGTGGAGGAAGAAACGTCAGACGTGCAGCTTGATAACATGAGCTAGTGCCAGTCTTCGAGACGTGGGGTTTCTCTCTTCCCCCCAGATGTCAAACTCGATCCAGGGCACTGTCCTGTCTTTTCAGCAGAAGTGCCTACATGGACTGCCCCTGCCCTCTTTAGGAGCAAGCTCTTCCGCTGCCCACTGCATGCTCAATAATAAGATTGAGAGGCTGCCCTACCTAACTCTTCCTACAGTGGTACTTCAATCAATAACACACACTTGCCCAAGGGCCTTACTGACACCAACAGCTTCTTATGGTATGCTCAGAACATTCCCAAGGGCCATTCCCACTTCTGTATTAAGCCTCTCTTATGCAACTTTTATTTGTCCCCCTTCAACTGAATCCCATCTGCCTTCTATATTTCAAGGATTCTCATAATAACTGGTCCACTGAGGGCACCCCTTCGTGTTTCTCAGTATCAAGGTATGTGCATGAACGTGCATGACTGTGTGTTTCCATCTAACTTTTCTGTAATTTTTAGAGGTTTTGAAAAGAGGGGAAGAGTCAGAAGAGGATAGAACTTGTTCTCTATAGCTATGTTGATTCAATCTCTTGGCTAACTTTCTAAGCACACATTGAACTTTTCAATACCAAACACAGCTGCTAGTATCACATGATCTAATTTGGAAACCTCTGCTTACAAGGTGATGTCATATTAAGCTATTTCAGTTGAAGATTTGGTCCCCATGTTGAAACTGGCATCTGCATGACACATGTGAACAAATTTAATTCTCCTTCCTCAAAATTATCTTTCAGATTTCAATATTATATTTCAAAAGAATGGCAAGTTCTGTATTACAAAGATCCCTACACGCATATAATGGCAACGATACGGATATTTTTGTTCAACTATAATAAAAAGAGAAAAAAGCAACTATTCTAAAAAATTGGTAAAGTACTAAAATTCAAAAACTAGAAAATGCAGCTCAGATCCTGAAATGTAATTTCCCTACACTCAACCCTGGAATTACTACAATCAACAGATTCTTTTGCCAATGTTAATATATTCAGGAATAATTTATCATTGATTTACCATTGATTGAAAATTATGATGTAAATTCCAAACTTTGAAATCTAAAATAGTCTCCAATCAGTTGTACAATAGAAATTTTACATAAAGAAATGCAATCCTGAAGTAATATAAACTATTACACAAACACTCACAAGAGTTAAATCTGAAGAGTTCAACAAAATAGTCTTTTACAAAATATTTAGTGTACATACAACATGCCCTGGGCACTCTTCTAGGCATCTGATACACCCGTGAACAAAACAGACAAAACTCCCTGTTTTGTGGGGCTAATATTCTAGTAAATACACATAATTTGAATAATCTGAACTTGGCCTTTTCCTACTGAAAACACTAACAAGGTAGATAAATGTTTTGTGCCCAAACACACATACAACAGATACCTCCTTAGCATTACACAATCATATGAGAATACGTTTGCGAACATTTATAACACAGAGCTACATTTAGCTACTGACTTCAGAACATTAGAATATTAACATCTTGTCAGAAAATGTAAACAAGGTCAAGTGTCCTAAAATTTATCTGCCTAAAGTGATTCACTTGGAAAAGGAGATATTGGCTAGATTTTAGGTAAGTGTACTAGATTTTTTTTCACCGCAAATTGTTTATGAAAACATAAAGCAATGGACAGTGAAAAGCATCCTGATGTTTTTTCTTTTTGGTGGGAATAGGGTGGGGCATGCAGGGGTAGGGACAGGTGGAGACAGCCCAGAAGGGAAGACTGCTCCATCCACCCCTACTGCTTTCCCGGGCCAGCCAGGTCAAGGCCCTTCAGTCACACCCCACTGTGCTGCTATACACGCGAGTCGAGGCTACAGACAGAGTTGGTTTTGCCTCCACAGAGAGGGGATGGGAATCTAGAGTAGGAACTACAAAGATCTCCTAAGAACCTGACATTATTCTGCAGCACTTGGTGCAGAACAGAGCAGCCAGGACCAATCTGGAAAGCAGGGCTGGCTTCCAGACCAGCCGGGTTAATGGTTGAAGAGGTTGCCCCGAGCTCAAAACAGGCAGCTGGTCTTAGCTTGGGAGAACTTGGTGGGGGGGAAATCCAAGGAGGAAACTATCCCAGGGTCAGATTTCTTTTCATTCCCTGGACCATGACGCATCAGGAAAGAAGACAAGAATGTCTCATTCCTGGTTTTATCAGACGGTCTCTCCCTGCCAATTCCCCCACCCTGCTGGAAACTCAGCCCTCCTTTCCCAAGAGTTGTCTTTTTGAAACGACGGAAAGCGCACTTTAGTTTATTACTGTTTTTTTCCCCTCATACTGAAGTATAGCACTGGCACTCAAAATAGAGGTGAGAATGGAGTTCTGCTTGGCCTGGTGCTCCGTGCCCCCACCTCGCAGGACTGCCTGGATGCGAGAGGTGCCGAGGCCCTCTCTGCCCATTCTGATGGGCAACACTGTCTCCCTGGCTGCCAGCACAGTCCTGGCTCCTTGTTTTTATACTCCCAGGGGGAGCCAATCCCAAGAGATCTATCCTGCTCTTTTCCTGCCAACCCAGCCAGCCCCTAGATTGTCTGCTCTTATCAAAAAGATTTGGCAACCAAAGTAGGATAGCCAAAAGGCCACTGGAGAAGGACAAATGAGATTGGCAGCAAGCCACCCAAGTGCAGAGAAGAAACCCACCCTCACTAGACAGCTGACCTGTCAGTGCCAATCTGGTCTCGTAACAAAATGAGAACGTCTAGCCCTCTTGCTCCAGGAGAGGTCTTAATGCAGAGAGTGTACCAGCTCAGACTGAGAGGGAAACATTGCTCTGAGCTCTCTGAAGCTTGAATATTAAGGCTTCTTTGCAATTTTCTTACAGCTCTTTGATCTCTCGTTATATCTTTCCATAGAAGAGAAGGACATTTCCTCTAAGATTTCTGAACAGATCCTAAATGTTATTGGTTCTGCTTCTGCACTGTCATATCACTAAGCCTTAGCCCAGGCTTCTGCCCCCGGAGCCATAGTAGAAGAAAGCCTAAAGCATATCCCCCTATCCTTTTTTTAAAAAGAAGCATCTATAAGTCTCTCACTTTGGAAAGCTCACCTGTTCTCCTTGGTCCTTTTGGAGAGGCATGGAGGACAATATTACATGTTGCCACTTGACCCAGTAAGGCTCCTCAGGGCAAGAAGACACTTGAATTAGGTCAGAGCTGGCCAGCAAAGAGGAGGGGAAAGCAGGGACGGGGAAGTAGCCCCATGGCAGGGACTGAAAGACCCCTGCCCAGACGTGAATCTAGAGCGATGCCCACCCTGGCTCAGAGCAGGAGAGGAGAAGGCACAGCACTGGCCTGGGTGGGCCCTTCCCCCACCCCAAGGGAGGGTAGAGAGCCTGCTGGTTCTTTCCCTGCGCTTCTCAAAGTGAGTCATTTTCTAGGGAAAGGCATGTAAGTGCTGCTGGAGGGAATATATGCCGCTGCAGTTTTCTGACTTGCAACTGAGATACTGGAAGCCATGGCCAGGCCTTCCCAGGCCAGAGTAGAGGCAGGATAAGAAGAAAAATTCCTTAAAATGGAAGTTATCTTCCAAAAAAGATAAAGAAGTCAAATTACAATTCTGAAGCTGGATTATACAGTTCCCAGGTAAACTTAACTCAAACTTCATACCATCTCTTAAAAGCCTAAATGACTTCTTATGTGATTCCCGATTTCAGGCCACTGTCTCTAAGGCAAACTATGGGGACGAGAGAATAAAATCACACTCTCAAACCAACAGGTCCTGCGGTCCTCCTGGGAGTCTAACACCACTGACACTTGAAAATGACCATCTTTCAAGTCACCAGAGCTCCAGGTATCCCCTGAGCAGCTTCTTCTTAATAGTGGAAATTTTGCCAAAAAACGGATCTAGTTTAGGGGACATGGGTCCCACAGATTGTTTCCCGACACAATGTTTCAGCATGAGTGAAGCCCAGAAAGGTCTCCTTAGAGGCTGGCTAGCCCCTGGCCCAAATCAGAGCTACACTGCAGACTCTCAGGCCGCCTTCAGCAGACATCTTTGCGTGGTCCACCCAAAGCAATGGAAGCCACACTTCTGGCAAAAGGAGTTCCACCTTGGCTGTGTGCTCTTAGCTTTAGCAAGCTGGTCTCAAGGGGGACCTAAAAAGCTTAGGACAGAGCATGGCTCCCGTAGAAGAGCCCAGGCCTCTCCTTCCCCACTCCTATCTGGCATCACTCATCACCCAGCAACCCCAGTCAGATCCCCTACAGTGCAGGTCTCAGTCCTAGCTCAAAATACAGGTGTGGGAACAAACAGTGCAAAAAGCAAACTAAAGAAAAGCAAAATTACTTCAGAGTAATTTTGGACCCGTACAATACAAAAACAAAAATAAAGAGTGCCCTATCCCATCCCTTTAACCTAAACTTTGTGTACCTATATCATCTTGGAGGAGAAAGAAGAAAGCGTTCAAGTTCAGCATCATGAACCAGCTGTGATCAGCCCTTGGCCCAGGGGACTCCAGCCCAGCCCCCACCCTTTCTTCCTATTATCTCATTTCCCCTTTGTTTTCATCAGCCACAGGAAAATGTTCCTTCCTTTCAGACACAACTAAAGAGAAAAGTGCCCATCCCGATCCCCAAGTTCAGGGGGAAAGGGTGGGCTTGGAAACAGGCAGCAGCAGAGCTGCTTGGCTTACAGTGCCATTAGGAAATGGCCCCGGGACCCAGGGTTTCCTTCTGAGACTCTGAGTCACTGAAGGGATGTGTTGAGGTGAAGAGTTACAGACCTGTCCTTCCTCAGTGAGACCCAGGCAAACTAACAAAGCAGAATAGAGGCAACAAGTCTTCCTCCCTCCTCTCGCCAACTGTGCTGGTGCTAGTCTACAGCTTTGAGGAGCTGTGATGGAATGGTAACCAAAGCCGCTGTCAGAAGCCCAATTAACGATAGTCAGGGTGTCCACTGCCCCAGGCAGGCAGTTCCAGGATCAAGGCTACAGAATGTCATCCTTTTAAGCAGGGAGCTTTGTGAAGCACTTCAAATTCCCAATTGCAGCCTTAGGACACAACCATCCAGCTGCCCAACTCAATGCCCTAGTACTGAGGCCAAAGTCACAGCTCAGATAAAGGGCTACAACTGTAAAAGGACGAAATGCTGGCCTGGAGTAACTCATTAAAAGCCAACACCGCTCTGGATGGTGTGGCTCAGTGGATTGATCGCCAACCTGAGAACCAAATGGATGCCAGTTTGATTCCCAGTCAGGACACATGCTGGGTTGTGGGCCAGGTCCCCAACAGGGGATGCTCGAGGGGCAACCACACAGTGATGTTTCTCTCCCTCACTTTCTCTTTCCCTTCCCCTCTCTGAAAATAAATAAATAATATCTTTTCTTTTAAAGCCAAAACCTGGAACATGAGCCCAAGGGGCTACTTATTTGGTCAGATAATAAGTAGTTCAAATACATGCAGCTCTTTAAAAACATATTCAAGAAAGACAAACTCAAAATTAAACATACTCTTTAAAAAATTGCCTTGGCCTGAGATTCTTTGCTGCCACAGCTCAAGCAGAAACCAATCCTGCTGTCTTCCATCCACAGAACTACTCATAGCTGGAAAAAGATGACGGTGACCAGTGGAGGGAAATAGGGGAGCTCCAATCCCTACAGAAATTGTTCCAGGGAATTCAAGACAGACATTTAGATGCTAAGGTTGGCTTCGGAGCTGCCAGGACTACGGCTGACTGGAAATCTTTCAGCCCTGTTACACCAAGAACCTGACTGCTCCTTGGATAAGAAAAGGAAAGGACAGAGGGGCATACTATTAAGATCAGTGAGCCGTGTCCCTGGGCCAGATAGAGACAATCAGTCCAGTTCCTTGGGGCACTTCTAGGCATAACTCCAAACTGGTTGACCTGTAACATAAAAGGACATGGAAATAAATGAACATCAGATACTAGACACTCTAAACAGTGGTCAGTCACTTAGTAGGGCTCAAATCTCTGACATTGCTCCTAAATTATGCTAACGTAAGCCTTTTCTTTCTTTTTTTTAAGATTTTATTTATTTATTTTTAGAGAGGGAAGGGAGGGGGAGAGAGAGAGAGAGAGAAACATCAATGTGCAGTTGCTGGGGGTCATAGCCTGCAACCTAGGCATGTACCCTGACTGGGAATCGAACCTGCAACACTTTGGTTCGCAGCCCACACTCAATTCACTGAGCTATGCCAGTCAGGGCTAGCCTTTTCTAATCCAAAAACCAGAAGAGACTCTTAAGATCAAGTATTCTGTTGCTACAGGCTGGAAAGCATCTCTGTCACCTGGCAGCAAGACCCTGCAAAGGGGCCCCGTAAAAGAACTGCTGAGTCAGGTGCTGCCGGCAGCTGGCTTGGAGATTCAAAGAGAGGGGCCATCAAGGTGAAGTGGTAGATGATAAGACATTCAGGCAGAGGGAATCCCAAGTCCTCATATCTTCTTCCCTTCTTGGAAATAATTTAGTGAGATGGTTGAGAGAGAGAGTTTAAATGAGCCAGATGAAGAAATTTAAAAAAGAGAGAGAAGAAATCATGTTCCCAATAGGCACTGAAATCAAAATGATTTGTTGTGGTAATAAGTCAGAGGCAATTTGAGGGCCTGACATAAACTAGTCATCTTGGATGCCAGACAGTCCTCTAACTGGCCCACATCAGGGAGAGAGGCGATGATAAAGCTCAAACAGCAAGGTGGAACCACCAATGGGCCAAAACCAGAAAGGCTTCTGAGTAAGAAAGTATCTACTTTTCTTTCTTAAAAAAAAAAACCCTCCAGTTTTCATCTTTATCATACAAATTATACATCCTCACACACACACACGTGTGCGCACACCACATACTCTCAATCCTGGGACATCTGGAAATGTATCTGGACGTAACTTCAGCACATACCCAACTCCCAGTGCTGATCTCTCAGGTAATAAGATGACCTTCCCCCTGCTGTTAATTTCAAACCTAAAAAGGGGGTCTGCTCCAAGTTCAGAGTCCTTTCCACTAAGTCTACAGATGAGGATCCTTGAACAGGTAGAACCCAGTTGACCGCAGATCCCCAAGAGAGGAAGGAGAGGGCGGGGGGCCAGCCACAAAGAGAGGACAGGGACTGAAGCAGGTTTGGGACCAGGTGCCAAAGGAGGGCTGCTCTCTCCTCATTCTGCCTCTTTTTAAACTTCTTTATTTTTTGTGTGTTTTTTTAAGTTTGTTTTAATCATCATAAAAAATGAAAAACCATACCAACACTTTTGAAGTTCCCTTCCCATACTCCTTCACCCTATTTAGGATGGTAAATTTGTTCTCACAACCGGCAGAGGCAGAAGCCAGTTGGGATGAAGACTCTGAAGGCCACCAGGAGGGAAACATGAGGCTGCTGTTGTCAGGATACAGGGGTTGGGTCCAGTTCTTACTGGAATGTCTTTTCAGATTAGATCCTTCATTGGCGTCTTCTTACTCTTCTTTCTTCTCCAGTCCTGGATAGGCTGCAGCTTCTGTACATCATCCACTGTCCCAAACATGATACGAGTGCACAGGCTTAGGGATTGTCATAGCACTACTTGACAAATTCGATGTTGAGTTTCCCTGTGAAGGTGGACACCTCTCCCTGGACATTCAACTTCCTTTTTCTGATGCTCATAAGATGATTTCATCACGATCTGTGCTGTGCCCAACACGATCAAAGTTATCCACGTCCTTCGCCACGACATGGCGCATCGCACATCAAATACTTTCTCTTGGGACTTTGCAAAGTAGATCTCGGCAAATTTCAACACCAGCACATAGTCCCTCTCCTCCTTACTGGGCACTTCCTAGTCCAAGGCCTCCTCATTGTGCCGCTCTGTTTTGGTACAGGATCTGGTCCTCGGGGTTGGAACGGAGGATTGGCAGTCAGAGGCTCTGCCAACCGGTACTCCATAGGGTCCTTGAGGAAGTGGATCCTGCGCACGTCCACATGCGTTTTGCCACCAGCATCGACACCCAGAGAATGGTCTCCGGCAGCCCTGCTCCCACCAAGCCAACCACACCGAGCCCCGGGCTGCAGAATGGCGGTGGCGGCAGCAGCAGACGTGGCAGGAGCACCACAGGGCCTCCCTCAACCGTCCGAGGCCCCCAGCTGGCGGCCACCAAAGTGAAGGCAGCCTCCGCAAACCCTCATTCGCAGCTGGCCTCCAGGTCCCCTGGGCGCAGAGAAACAGCGCCACAGGCAGCTCTGCCTCATTGGTTGGCGAGGACATGCCATACGGAGGCCTCCTTCTCAGCAATGGCTGTAAGTGTACCAGATTTAAGATAACTCTTACCAGAGCTTAATCTATACCCCCAAACCAGGCAATGGAAATAATCCAGGTGTAAGAACCATTAGACTGAGGAAAACACTGGGTCTAGAGTTGTACTGTCCAATGTGGTGGCTACTAAATAACAAGTAGTTATTTAACTTCGAATTAAAATTTTTAAATTCGGCTCTTCAGTCAACTTAGCCACATTGCAAGTGCACATGGCCTGTGGCTGCTATACTGAAAGTGCAGATACAGAATATTTCCAACATTGCAGAAAGTCCTACTGGACAGTGCTGCTCTAGGAAATCAGAAGAGACACGCCACGCCTGGGAAACCCAAACTTTCCTAAAGAGGGCTACAAAAAGTGGTGGTTTATCGTAGCAAAAAAAAAAGTTTTCTTTTCCATCCTTTGGCTATTTCCATTCCTGAATCTTATTTTCTCTTCATGTCCTAGAAAATATCTTTTCCATACTTTTCTTTTCACATTTTCCCTACTCCATTTCTCAACCCTGTTCTCTCACTACTTTCTGTAGTAACAGATATGCCGTCCACATTTAGAGATTTCGTAAGTTTACTGAGGTTAAAATATTTTTGTAATTTCTCAATGTTGAAATTTAAGGAACTGAATCATTCTAATATTCCCTCTCCCTGCCCCAATACAATATTTAGATGAGACTTTTTTTTAAGGTGTGTAATCTTTGTTGTATTTTCTTTCCTGGGATTATCTTTGCTTAGAATTCGTATGGAAAGGATAATGCAATTCTAGTTCCAGATTCAGGTTTCCCTCCATCAAAAAAGGTGGGCTTTGTCCTCCAGGCCGAGAGAAGTGTGCGCGACCTCCGGCTGAACTTGTACTGCCACCTAGCGGAGAGAAGGGGCACGGGCTTCCTCGCCTGTTTGGCGGTTGCCAAGCGACGGAGGCAGTGTCCCGCCTTAAGGAGGCGGGCGCAGACTAACGTTGCTAAAGGTGCTGTAATAACGCCACTTTCTATTGGCTGAAGAGTTCTCAGCCCTCTCCATGAACCAATGAATCGATGCAAACGGTGACGTTGACTCTATGCGACTCCTCCCCCTAACCCCCTGGATTCTCTAGCGACGCGTCTGGCGACCACCGAAATCCCACTGAGACTCTAGGGGGTCTCCACTGCCTCATGTGTACCTCCCCGCTCGTGCTACTGCAGGTGTTCTTCCTGATGATCCTCGAGGGCGTCCGTCCTCAGCCCTCTCCCTCCCCATCAGGGGCAGTGTCCACCTCTTCGGACTCGGGGCCAGGGGTGCAGGGCGGGACCCTTCAGTCCTCTTCGAAGGGGCCTGGAACTGCTAGGGCCGTGCCTGGGATCTCTACGGTAGGCCCTAATTTCGCGACTCCTTCGACGCCTGAAAATAAGACCATGGACCTCTTCCCAGGTGAGGGAAGGAGATGTGGGGATGGAACCTACAGACTTAGATCTAAAATTCTGTGAACAAAGTGAATTGCTGCAGTGAGGACTGGGGCTGTCAGGAGTGGGGAATTCGCACTTGGAAGAATTTAGAGATCCTCATCCCTATCTCTCTGTTTTATGTTTTACCTTCATAGCCTTACCGATCTGTGTCTGCGACTTGACTCCTGGTACCTGCGATATAAATTGCTGCTGCGACAGAGACTGCTATCTAATTCATCCCAGAACAGTTTTCTCCTTCTGCCTTCCAGGCAGCGTGAGGTGAGCTGTGTTACATAGGTTGAGTCCTAAAGGGAATCGGGGCCCTAGAATAGGTAATATTTGGAAGTTGGAAGAAGTTACTCTCCTGCCTTCTTCCCCCATTTCCACTCCTGTAAGTGGAGTTACCTTGGTTTTTCCCAGGAGTGATGTTCCTCTTCCGATTCTTTCTTTATTGAATACCACGGCCATCCAGTAGACTAGCTCCCTCGTGTTGTCCCGCGGCTGCCCAGGGAGTTTTCTTGTTGGCATCAATCTGACTGACATCCATGGGGCAACCTTTTTTGGACCTAACTCTACACTTCTAAATATATCTGTTCTTTATCCTGTTTTCTCATAGGTCTTCAAGTTGGGTGTGTGTGGACAACTCTCTTATCTTCAGGAGTAATTCCCCATTTCCTTCGAGGATTTTCACGGATTTAAATGGAATTAGGCAGTTCTGTGTCCATGTGAACAACTGTGAGTAGAAACATGTTGGGTGTTCTTATTACCTAACATTTACCAAAAGCTGGCTTTGTCTCTGTTGTCATTATTGTTATTATTATTATTTTTCATCCTTTGAATTTCTGTCATCTACCTCTCCACCTGCCCCCTCTCTCTCTTATTAGTGAATATTTGCAGTTTCTTCTCCCGTATTGGCTATGGGTCAAAAAACCCACACAACTTTAATTTTTTAAAGATTTTTTTAAACTTATGTATTTTTAGAGAGGGAAGGGAGGGGGAGAGAGAGAGAGAGAGAGAGAGAGAGAGGGAGAGAAACATCAATGTGCGGTTGCTGGGGGTCATGGCCTGCAACCCGGGCATATGCCCTGACTGGGAATCGAACCTGCGACACTTTGGTTCGCAGTCCGCGCTCAATCCACTGAGCTACGCCAGCCAGGGCTTCAACTTTAATTTTTTAAAAAAATACTTTTGTATATTTATTTTTAGAGAGAGGATGAGGAGGGAGAAAAAGAGAGAGAAATATCGGTTGATCGGTTGCCTCTCACATGCATCTCAACTGGAAACTGAACCCAAAACCTAGACATGTGCCCTGACTCAGAATTGAACCCATGATCTTTAGCTTTGTGGGATGACACTCAACCAACCTGGGCCAGAACATTAATTTTAATCATCCCTGTTAGCTCAGATAATTACAGATAGGTTCTATTCCCCCATTTGATACACTCTCCATGAAGGCACTCACTGACTCTGCAGTAACTGATACATAGGAGGCACCAAATAATGCTTGAATGAATGTCCTTGAAAAATGAGTATATACCAGCCTTATTTTTGTTTTATAAAGCAACAGTGTAGGGGAAAGAGCTTTAGGGTTGGATCTCAGCCTTGCCATGTACTTATCAGCTGCACAGACTTGGGCTAATCCCTTAGCATTTCCGGTCTCATTCATCAACTACAAAATGAGAAATGACAACACTAACCCTGGATGTGAAAGTGCTCTGTAACTTTAGAGTGCAGTAGCAATGAGAAGTGGTTGCTGTTATTAAGGTTTTAAATAGACTTATAAATTTGCTGGTGATAGCTATAACATTTCTAAAGATATGAAGCTATATGTCTCTTTTTTAATGTTTAAGAAACAAAATAAAGTTCCCCTACAAAACAGAGTTAAGTGTTCCTTACACCCTGAAAGTTAACTGATCCTAATTTCAGTTCAAAAAGAAATAGAAAAAACTAGATTTGTTTTAGAAAACAACCAATATTTGATTTGGGGGAACTTATTTTTTTTTAATTTATTGATGAGAGAGAGAAATTGATTTGTTGTTCTTATTCTTATTTATGCATTCATTGGTTGTTTCTTGTATGTGCCCCGACCAGGGATCGAAATCTGCAGCCTTGGTGTATCGGGATGATGCTCTAACCAAACGGGCTACCCTGCCAGGGCTGGGGGAACTATAAGTCTGCAGCTGCCCCATCCTTTCCAAATCTCCCATTGACTTCTAGTTCCAGCCTTATGATTGTGCTCCAGAGCTATTGCAATAGCATCTAACTGGTTCTCCTTGCTTTTAACCTCCCCTCCTGCCCCCCTGTACCATGCTGCCACTGCTTCTGGACCAGTGGTTTTGAACTTACAACACCCGAGAGTCACTCCCTTGGAAACTATAGGGCACTTTGAATTGTTCAATTTATATAAACATTGTGTCTCCCAAGATAAATTATCTGTACCTAGAAAGGATGGATCAGGTCTGTGTTTGTTCAAAAGGCTTAATATTTGCTGATAATAATCTGTAGGAGTGGATGCTCTTAGTCAAAGTATGTGCAGCATGATGGAATGGGAGAAAGGAAACCAGGAATCAGGAGACCTGTGTGTGCTTCAGTCCTGCCTCTGCCAGATGTCTCTGCGGCCTTCTGCAACTCATTTACCTCTCAGGATCCAAATTTCCTTATGGGATTGGGCCAGGCGGTTTCTAGGTTTTCTTCCACATCTGGAATTGTAGCAATCTAAATACTTTTAAGCTCTGTTCAGTGTAGTGCATACCATGTATGATGGTAGAAATTTTTAGGCAAACGTTTTAGAGTTTTGGACAAAATCTCTGCTTATTATCTTTAGCCTGTGTTTCTTATCTACACTGTCCCTTCTTACCACCAGTATCCCTGCACTAACGTGAGATGCAAAATGTTAACTTTCTCTTATTCTTTTAAGCCATGAAAAAATAGCCACGTAGATATTTAATCTCAATTTATCTTCTTTCTTAGCTTAACTTTAACTTTTATTTCATTTATAAGGGCAGAGATAACTACAGTTTATATGAGGTAATTCTCCCCCGTGGTTTCCAGGGTGTGCGTTCTGAGAGAAATGTTGAACAGCTCCTGGAAGTTTTAAAGTTTGAAGATTCAGGTTAGAGGTCAGGGAGGTGGTCTGCAAACCATCAGCATCAGCATTGCTTGGAGAGCTTGTTCACATGCAGATTCTGACAGTGTCTGGGGAGTGGCTTAAGATTCTGAATTTCTGACAAACTTCCAGGTGGTGCTGGGGCTGCTAGTCTGTGTACTGCACTTAGTAGCAAGGATCTGGGAGGTAAAGACAGGGTGAATAGTCTGGAAGTCCTCAGAATTGAGAATTGTGTTTGTTGCTGTATCAGAAAGCTGAAAAGTCAGATAATTAAGACTGATTGCAGAGGATAAAGGTCAAGCTTTTGTTATGTGGATTCCTCATTAGCTTTCAGTGATGAAGGTCTTGATACCTTTTTGAATGTGTCCAAATGACCATAATTATATGAAGAATTAAAGGATTTATCTTGGCGCTGTTTCCGCTATGTTAACAGAAGACTTGGGTGGTAAAAGCAGAGAATTATTCATTACCAGCCAACCTCTGGGTAGGGGACAATGCCAGAGGCTTTTTCCTGCATCTTTCTCCTGTTCTGAAGTGTCATAAGGAGGCGGCTGCAGGAGCTTGGGTAGATGTGTGTGCGTTGCTATGATATAAATTTAGAATTGTGAGAGAAAGCACCCCTTCGGAGTGTCTGAAATTTTGAATGTAGAAATTATAAGGTGAAAAGAATAAAACGTGACAGATCCATATGCTTGAGAGATGGAAACATTCTTATTAGGACTGGTCAGTTTTAGTTTAGAGGGAATAGAAAGATTTGAGGACGAATCAGATACTGTCTCCAACTTTGCTACATTCCTATGGAAACAGTACCATTTTGTTGTACTAGAGACTCATCTAGTGCGGGGCAAATGTTGACTTTATTGAGCCTCCTGTTTTCATCACAAACTGCTGATCATACACATTCCTGGCATCAGAGACTTGGAACTAACTGGAATTCATTGGCCATATTCTTTTTTTTCTTGTTTTTAAGATTTTTAATTATGTAGATACGACAGCTAGGTGATACATTTACATCATTTTAAAAATTTATTTAACTGGGGTTTAATAAAATTATATAGGTCTCAAATGTACAGTTCTAAATATAATCATCTGCATGCTGCATTGTGTGTTCGCCACTCAAAGTCAGATCTCCTTCTGTCACCATATATTTGGCCCCCTTTACCCTTTATTACCCCCCACCTCCTTTTCCCTCTGACAGCCACACACTGTTGTCCGTGTCTATGAGTTTTTGTGTTTTCTGTATTGTTTGTTCATTTGTTGCTTTCAGTTTTATATCCTACATATGAGTGAAATCATGTGGTTCTTGACTTTTTTTTGTCTGACTTACTTTGCTTAGCACACAATTCTCAGGGTCCATCCATGTTGTCACAAATGGCAACATGGATGGACCCACGAAATGAAAAAGTATTTCATCTTTCCTTATGTCTGAGTAGTATTCCACTGTGTATCTGTGTACCACATCCTTATCCAATCTTCAGTCGACGGAACTTTGGTTGTTTCCATGTCTCGGCCCCTGTGAATAATGCTTCAATGAACATGAGAGCTCATGCATCTTTACAAATAAATGTTTTCAAAATTTTTGGATAGGTACCCAGAAGAGGGGTTGCTGGCTCATGTGGTAACTGTATTCTTAATTTTTTGAGGAACCGCCGTACTGTTTTCCATAGTATTGGCCATATTCTTATCTCAGATCTTAATGCTAAAGCAATAATTCATTTAACAGATTACAAATGAATTAGAATGTGATAGAAATCAGAATTGTTATCTCTGAAGGTGGAATATTGATTGGAAACTTTCTGGGGAAATGTCCTATAACTTAATCTGAGTAGTAGCAATAAAAGTATATAAATTTGTAAAAATTCTCTTGAGTTTATGCTTAAGATGAATGCATTTTGCATTTGTATACTGAACCTTACTGTGTATATACTAGGCCTCAATAAAAACATTACTCCTTAGCATGCAATATATTTAAAAATAAGTGTTTTTCTTTTATCTAAACCTCTTTTCTTTTTAAAAACATTTTAGCAAAATTAAACTATTTCCAGGAGCTCCAAAAAGTCAATGCATCCAACTTCCAGGCACTGGCTACAGAGTTTGGAGGCAAATCATTCACTCCGACATTCCAAGCTGAGCCACCACCACCGTTTTACAGGGTGAGCCTGGGGAGAGGGACGGGATTGTTTGGCTTGATTTTTCCCTCATAACCGACAGCTGACTGAGTAGCTATCTTTGAGGTGCCTGGCTGCCATTAGGCAAACCCTTGTCAGTTCTTTTGGAGGGCAGCGTTGTCCGCATTAACAAGCTGTTGAGTTAATTTTTGTTTCTACTTTTAAAAATTTTCGGGTGGGCTCATTCCAATCTCATTGTGAACATATTTCTGCTATACTTTTTCAGGCTGGGGACCCCATTTTGACTTACTTCTCCGAGTGGTCTCTGGTAGGCTTACTGAAGCAGCCTGCAGGGCTCGGAGCTGGGGGGCTGTGTACCGAGAGCAATCCTGCAGGTGAGTCTAGAGCAGAAGCGCCAACCTTTTGGTTCAGGTTAAAATAGGCTTTCTCATTGACCACTTCCTTGATTCTTTGTGTGCTAAGGTTTCTTAGAAAGTAGAAGTACAACCTGTGCTCGTTTCTTCAAGAACCTGGCAAACAGCTGCACCTTGGATCCAGCCCTCGATGCTGCCTCTTACTACAACTTCACAGTCTTGAAGGTGGGTATCCCTTCTCTCCCCACTGGCACCACTGTGGGCTTAAAGTCAACTCACTTCCCACTGTTGGGTTGTGGGAAAAGCACTGAACTGGAAGTCAGGATGCCCAAGAGCTATGTAAAAGGCAGGGGGCTTGGAAACCCTGCTGTGTGAAGAAAGGTTAAAAGTTAGGGCTATATGGTCATGCTAAGAGGTTTACAACCTCCTGGCTAATGGTATTGGCTTGGGAGGGTGGGAGGGCTGACATCTCAATATTTCACCAAAGCTTCTTGCTTTTGCTGTTCAGTAGAGCTTTGCTCAGAGTAGGTGGGCAGTGCAGTTGGACTCATTTAGCCTCCCCTCAGCTTTGCTCCTGGCATTTTAGTGTAAAGGAGAGTCAGGTAGAAGAGAGAAGCAAATTATTCTAATATATTGATTTTTCCCACCCCCCATATGTGAAACCACAAGCTTCTGGAGATTTTCACTAAGGTATATGCATATTCATTTTCTTGCTTTTCTCTTATTTAGGTTCCAGGAGGTATGACTGATCTGCAGAATATGAAGGTATGATGCTGTTTATCTGGAAAAAGTAAAGAGACTATTCGGTCCCTTTGCATCTGAGGCAGTTTCAGTCTAGACTGTAATGGTGAAAGAAAATGTATTTGTGATATATCGAAATGTTAAATGTGAATCTAAAACAATGCTTTCTGTGTGTGTTCTATATGATTAATAAGCATCATATGAATTAAAAATTCAAAAGATGTTAGGTAAGTTTGGGAAATACTGAGTTAAGGTTAAACACTGTATTTAGGGCAGACTTGTTAATCTCTAAGAGGTAGGTGTCAGATGTAGTATTTCTAAAATCTATTTGAGCATGGAACCTTAATTTTATATGTAATAGAATTAATGTTCTGAGAAATATATGTTTTGAGGTGTGCAGACCTAGAATGACTAAGTTGTAGGCTGGCAATGGAAGGGGAAAGAAAGTTGGTGTTCAGAATGAAAAATACTCATTTCAGCATGAGATACAGCTAGAAGAGACAACGCTGCTTTCAATTTTAGTTGATTTGCCTCTTTCCCTTGCTAGTTCCAGGTTCCTGTAACACCTGTCTCACAGGCTGGCTCTCCTCTGTTGGCCGGAAACACTTGTCAGAATGTTGTTTCCCAGGTAGGGATGCCGACCTCAGGTTCTAGATTGAAGTACGTTGATCACCATCACCAGAGGTGCCCCTTCTTCTGCTAAGTGCCACGCGAACCCATGTGACTTTCTGTGCATTACCTGAAAGTTAGCACATCAAGAAGTGAGCCCTTCCCCTTCCTGCCTACCACGTTTCACTTGTTTGCAATGCGTCCTCCGGTATTGCATGTCAAGAATATTAGGAGTATTTCTGACTTCTCTTTCCTTTGCTCATGTGCAGTCTGTTACGGTTCTTACCAACCACATTTTCTTCTGTTGATGAAGTCAGTATCATCTGAAAGTCTGAACAGACTAATCAACTTTTCCTCTATTCTCTCTCTTCTAATCAACCTACAGAAGTAAGAATTATCTTAAAGCATAATTTTCAGAAATCTAAGGATACCTGGTATCAATTGGTAACCTCCACCTCCAGCCACTGTCTTTACTCATCTTCAGATGTGGGGAGAGCCAAGCAAGCAAGGTTTCCATTCCACACTCACCTGCCTGTGCTTCTCGCCTTCCCCTGCACACAATCAAAACTTACTTTCCTTCCCTTTCGATTCTTACTATAAACTCACCTCTCCCATGAATCTTTTCAAAGAGCCCTATCCAGTCTTTTTTTCATGTGTAGGTATAAGATGAAGTAAATTTTATCTTTTCATGGTACTTGTGTTTGGCATTTTTAAGACTACTTGTTTATTCTCCCTCATTCAGCTATATCTTTAAGATATAATTGATATATAACATTGTATTAGTTTTAGATGTACAGTATGATTTGATATATGTACAAGGTGGGCAAAAGTAGGTTTACAGTTGTAATACAAATAAATAATAATAAATAATGTAAAAGTAAACTGTTTAGCATAGTCACAATTGTAAACCTATTTTTTTTTAAATCCTCACCCAAGAATATGTTCATTGACCTTAGAGAGAGAGGAAGTGGGGGTGGAAGGGAGAGAAACAGAGAAAACCATCGATGTTAGAAACATCTGTCAGTTGCCTCCTGTATGTGCTCTGACCAGGGATTGAACCCTTAACCTGGGTATATACCCTGACTGGGAATCAAACCTGCAACCTTTTGGTGTGTGGGATGACACTCCAACCAACCTAGCCACCCCACCAGGGCTGTAAACCAAGTTTTGACCACCCCCGTATATCACCACAGTAAGTTTCATTAACAACCATTGCCACACAGTCACTAGCTTTCTCTTGCAATGCAAACTTTGAAGATCTACTCTTCTATCAACTCTCAAATATACAGTATTGTTAACTGCAGTCAGCCCTCATTCATGTATAATAAAACCCTCAAAGACGGAAAGTTTAAATTAAACATAATTGGCCCACGAAGTAATTTTTATTAGTTGGTTGTACTTTTGCATTTCAGGTCACCTATGAGATAGAGACCAACGGAACGTTTGGAATCCAGAAAGTCTCTGTCAGTTTCGGACTGGCCAACCTGACTGTGGAACCAGGCGCTTCCCTGCAGCAACACTTCATCATTCGCTTCAGGGTCAGGGCCCTTCTCCTGTGGGGGTGGGGGAGAGGAGAGATACTGGGGTGGGGACGGCTCCTCTGTCTGCGACAGCTGTGGCACAGCATGAGCTATGAAGGCCTAGTTCAGTCCGTCAGTTGAGGCCCAGCATGTTATTTAAATAATGTGCTGACTTTCTGAGTACATTTAAAAAGAGAGATAGCCCTGTCACCGCAGAGGAGGAGAACAGACATTGCTCTAGCACAGAGCCGGAGCCAAGGGAACTCTACAGCACACGTGGGTGTTCACTGTGCAAGAGGCCTCGACGTTGAAGGTTCCATAATTTAACTCCTAGTGGTAGGGATTCAGCAGAGTTTATTTATTAACATTTTCTCTGATTCTCTGTCTGGTCCCCAGCATAGCAGGCCTTCATTCTCAGATACAAACTCTTTTTTAAATAATCACTTTGAATCATAAACTCAGCCATCACCCCACAGAAGTTCTGTAGCTTTTCTCATATTTCTGGACATTTAGCATATTATTTGAGCTTATGTGCCTACAGTGTGCACGAATTTTTGCCCATGCGCATCTCTGAATGTTGGTAAAAAACGCAGTGAGACGGCACTCCGTGTTGTGCTCACCCCACCGAGCCCACGCTTCCAGTCTCGATCGCCACCTTTGGCTCCTGCTGCTGCTGCTGTCTTAGTCTTGTGGAGTCTGATTTCTTCTCAGCTCTGCCTTCCAGTGATCAACCAAGTCTCATGTCTCTCAGAGTTCATCTCTGGAACATCTACAGTTAATTAATATATACTTATAAATTACACATAAATTCCTCTCATTTCAACCACGGTGAACATAGCCCTAAATTGATAGCAATTTTTGAGGAACAGGGCTCATATAGATCCTTATTTGTAACTCTTGGTAGAGTAGCACATAGTGACTTTCAATATAGATCATTCAGGATTTACTTTGGGGGGAGAAAAAAGAAAAGTCATTGGAGTAGAAGTTTTTGCAAAGGAAGCCAGATCGTCCAGTGCAGCTAACTTACAGCGGTGCCTTAAGGCAGGGAGTGAAGCCAAGCAGTAGAAGGTGGGGCAGCATGCTCTTCTCCATAAGTGACTTTCTTTTACTCTCTCTGCAGGCTTCTCAGAGCACAGCTGCTTCTCTCCCTGCTCCTAGAAGTGGGAATCCTGGCTATATTTTTGGGAAGCCACTCCTGGCTCTAACTGGTGATGTGAGTCACTCAGTATCCTTTTCAGAACGGAGTGGCCTGTTGCAGCCTAATGAGAAAAGCTGCAGCTGCTGATCTTTTGGATTATCCTATTCTGTGGTTCCCGCTTTTGTAGGTATCCAGGATTTCCTTAACCAAGCCATTCATAGACTGTGTTCTCAAATGTTGATGTGACCAAAGGCTCTAAAACTTATGAAAGACTGGCCAAAAGTGAAAGTTGTGACTGATTTTTGCTTTAATGAGGTATTTATATGCTAGTGTGTAGTTAACCACTTTTGGAAAAACACTTAACTCTGTGTGTGGGTGTTTTGGTTTTTTGTTTTTTTTTTTGAGATTTTATTTCTTTTTAGAGAGGAGAAAAGAAGGAGAAAGAGAGGAAGAGAAACAGCGATGTGTGATTGCCTCTTGTGCACTCCCTGCTGGGGACCTGGCCTGCAACCCAGGCTTGTGCCCTAGACTGGAAATGGATCCAGTGACCCTATGGTTTGCAGCCCAGCACTCAATCCACTGAGCCCCACCAGCCAGGGCCATCTCTTGTGTTTTTTAATTACTAGATGAAGGAACCAAATTGTAATTTGAACGATACCACAGTATTAATAAAATATAATGTTAAGGAAACAATGAGATCATAAATTTTCCAGTCTGCCCCTTTTTCTGTTATGATCTCCTTGACCATCATTTTTCACCTCAGATGACCCTTTTGCAAAGCCAAGGTGATGGAACTTGCTCTGTTAGGAGACCTGAAGTACAGTTTGGAGTGAATGCGATGTCTGGATGCAGGCTCAGGTAATTCATTGCTTCTGCATCATTTCCCACAATTTTGTCTCTAACGATTATGTCGATATGGCAACTTTTATATTTTGAGAGTTCAGAGATTGCTAATTAGAAATTGTCTTATAATCTAAATAATAGTAATGTTACTAAGAGTTTCTGACAGTCCTCTAAACCTCCTGAGGATTATTTTACTCCAATTTATTTTATACTATTATTTCTAATATTTAGATTAATACACCAATGTGGTTACTATTATCTTAGCATTGGACTCCAGACTCCATGATGTTTAATTTCAGGCTGAAAAAGATGGGCTGCAGCCACTTGCAGCAGGAGACGTACCAGACTCTTCATGGAAGGCCCAGACCAGAGCATGTTGCCATCTTCGGTAATGCTGACCCAGCCCAGAAGGGAGAGTGGACCAGGATCCTCAGCAGGAACTGCAGTGTTTCGGTAAGGAGACAAAACAAACCCATTCTGACCGACACTCACTTCCCCCTTTTCTTGTGAATACTGAAATTAAAACCGGCCCTATTTCCATAGATAATGTGGCTGTCATAAGAATATAAGAAATCATGCCCATTTGATGTCATTTCAGGTTAGGTTTATACCTAACTTATTTTCCTTATGAGGAGAAAAATTTGGATGTAGAAAATCTAGAGATTGCTCTGCAATTCAAAATCAACCTAACTCGTAGTAAGAGAAAATGAAATTAAATATATTTCATATATATTTCAAATATTCTCTTATAATCTTGAATGTTTGGTTGGCCCAGATTCATTCTTTGAGGTTGAAATTGTGTTCTTTCTGTTGTTACAAAAGTTTATATTTTTACATTTACATTTAATGAAAATGCATTACCAGGCCAAAAATTCAAACTACATAGAACGGTACTACAGGCAAAGTAAACACCTCAGCGACCCCTGCCCCGGAAGCAGCCTCATCCATCCGCTTCCGTCTTTCCTCTTCCCGGATGCCCGTCAGACCCGTGTGCAGCGGGCGGGTGTCTCGTCTGTACGCTGAAGCGAGGTCTGCTGAACCTCAGTCATTCAGGTCCTGTCTTCTTCCTCTCGTGCCTGCCCTCCACCTCCTCACCTTCGTCAGCCATACCTTTAATTTTACTTCTTTTTATTTAAAAAATTAAATGATTTATTTTTCTTTATAAGAAATACATATACTTGGTCTGAAATTCAAAAAGTGCAAAATAAAAATCTCTCTCCCAGGCAGCTCTTCCCTTTCATAGAGACAAAGTCACTCGTTTCTTTCCTTCCACAGATAATGTATGCCCACATAGGTAAATGCTCATATTCTTTTTTATCCAAATGATGAATTATAAACACTGTTCTGTACCTCGCTTTTTTTAACTTGTTACATAGTAAGCCCCCCATCCTTTGCATTGTATGGTTGTATAATATCCCATTAGTATACAGATGAACCATATATTTCACCTGTTTTATTTTTGGACACCCAGGTTGTTTTCAATCTTTTCCTGTTATACACTGTGGCATTTTTATAACCTCATTCAGGTCTCACTTCATACATGGGAGAATAAACCTATGTGATAAATCCTAGAAGGAGAATTTCTAGATTAAAGGGTATATACATTTAAAATTTCACTAAGTATTGCCAATTCATTCTCTATGCAGGCTGCACCAGTGTGCAGTCCTGCCATCCATCTGTGAGACTGCTTGTTGCCTCATACCTTCATCAGTGCTGTGTTTTCAAATGTTTTAATCTTTGTTCATCTGGTAAGTGAAAAATAGCATCCTAGTGTAGTTTTATTTTTCTCTTTGAATAAGGTTGAATATCTTGACATATGGTTGAACAATTTGTACTTTCTTCACTATAATCTATTTATATCCCTTGCCCATTTTTATTGAACCACTGGTCTTATGACATATAGGAAATCTTTGTGTATTTGAGAAATCAGCTCTTTTCAATGGTATAATTTGCAGATATTTTTTCCCAGTTTGTCATTTGTCTTTTGACTTTGTTGATGGTGTTTTTTGCCATGCAGAAGTTGGTTTTTATATTGTGAAATTTATTAACTTTTTTTTACCTTGGAATTTTAGTTCAGACTTTGAAATACCTTTCTCCTTAGAGATCATTTTTAAAGTGCCATTTTTCCCTTTCTCAGCATTATTATGACTTCTTTCCTTTTAAGGAGATTTGGGAGATAAGTAAACACATGTTCTTGATCCAGCCTTTAGGCACTGAAGTCAGATTGAGTTTTCTTAAGCGTCAAATCCATATGAAGGACTGTGGATTTTTGGTTCTCTATGGCTGAATATAGGAAGGAGCTGGATTGAGATTATAGTGGAACTACTCTTTGTTCTCAAATGTGATTTTTAAATCACATTTTCAAGGACATTTGACAACATGGAAAAATCTACATTTTAGATTATAAACCTAAATCTACAAATGTAGATTAAATGAAAAGAAAAATGTTTAAGAGTATTGAGAACAAACTCATGAAAAGATGTTCAGCATCGTTAGCCGTTAGCCATTAAAGAATTGCAAAACCACAATGCAATACCACTTCACACCCACAGGGATGGCTCTAGTTAAAAAGATGGATAGCTTGTGTTGGCAAGGAGGTGGCGACAGTGTCTGGAACCCTCAGACACTGTTGTGGGACAGCAGAATGGTGAGCCACTTGGAAAACAGTTTTGACAGTTTCCTTAGTAAACATAAACATGGTCTGTCTTCTCCTGTTCCTCATTTATACATGTTTTTGCCTGTATCTGAGCCTTACTATAACAAAGTATGAAGCTAGAAAAGCACGAAGCATATTTGAGGATAGTTTGTATCTGCTAAGTTATAGTAACTTTCTGATTAAAGTCCTCACTTCCATCAATCCTTCCTGCATTATGGAATTAATCCTCCCAGGGTCAGACTACTTGGTTCAGACTAATACTGAAATGTCTTCTTCCTTAACCTTTCACTGCTCCTGTGTTCAAGTCCTTTGCTCCAGTCAAGTGTCTGCTCAAGGCCATTGCCGGGTACATGCCAAGTACAGAGGAGACACTCAGTAACTGCTATTCACATTAATCAGTGAATGTTCCTCCATGGCATCATGTGCTTTTCTAGTTCTGTACCTTTCTATATGTCATCTCTCCACCTGAATTTTCCTTTAGTCACCATTTTCTCCAGTCACATATTACTCATCTCAGTTCTGTCCTCAACCAGAAATGGCTGTTTCTTCTGGTATTCCACAGTACTGACTATGCACCACTCATGGAACACTTCTTGTAAACATTGTAAATGGGCTCACATTCTATCATCTCTATATTAGTAATTTCCATTTTGGAATATTAATTTTCCTAAGACCAAGGACAATAATATGGTTTATGGTGAACTTTTGCATTCTCTAAGCCACGCGGCCTTCTCTGTTATTGTACAGTGTTTAAGAAACGAGGGTACTTAATGCACGGTGACTGATTATAGGCAAAACCACCTCAATTCAAGCAGACACTTCTTTCCTCTTCTGCAGGCTACACATTGTGTGTCCTGCTGTGCCATCCCAGTTTCCCTGGAGATCCAGGTACTGTGGGCATATATAGGCCTCCAGTCCAACCCACAAGCTCATGTATCAGGAGCACGCTTCTTGTACCAGTGTCAGTCCATAAAGGTAAGTCATGACTCGTAAAGGACCACTAATCCTTGCAAGGCCTACATTGTCTCATCAACCATTTGATGACTGTATAATTTTTGACTTCTGAGAGCCAATTAATGCTACCAGCCAATGTTTGGTTAGAGTGAGCAGACATAATTAACTTTCATGTCGATCCTTCCTGCCTGGTTACTGAAATTAGCATGTTGTCATGGTGAGTACATCTATATCCTTTTTCCTCTTTTTTTTTTAATTCCTGAACCTATACTTAATTCCTAAGTATAGGTTAATTTCTTTTAAATTATCATAACAGACAGATACAGTTCATGTTTTTGGACTGGGATTCTGATTTCAACAATCATAAAGCACATTTTGGGATAGTTGGGAAAACTTTGAGTATGGACTATGTTTTAGATAGAAATATCACTAACACGAAAAGGTAGAGGTTAATTTTTTTAAAGTAAATTATGAAGCAGCCTCTCTGATATGATATCTTTATCATATATGCAATGCATATACAATGCATATTATATATACAATGTCTTTTATGTATAAAGACATAGATGTTAATAGTGGTATTCTTAGTGATGGAAATAGAGTGTTTTTCTTACTTTCACTTATCTGTATTCTTTAACTCTTCACAATATAATTTACCGCTTTTGTGATAAACTTAAAGTCAACAGGGGAAAAAGTCACTAGGAAAACATCTAAAAATAACTAGATGTTATTATAAAAGTGAATTTATTCAGTTTCATTTACACTAGCATTAAAAACGTGAAATACTTAGGAAAAAATTTAGCAAAAGGAGTAGAAGACTTCTTCACTATAAAGCATTTCTGAGAGAAATTATAGGGGACCTAAATAAATGATTGAGAGATATACCATGTTCATGAAGTAGAAATGTCAAAATTAAGATACCCCCAAATGGATCTGTGGATTCAATACAAACCCCCCCAAAAAAACTCCTACCTGGAATTTTTGTGGAAATTGATAAGCTGATTCTAAAATTTACATGAAACTATAAAGGACTTAAAAACCCAAAACAATTTTGAAAAAGAACAACAAATTTGAAGGACTGACTTTGCTGATTTTAAGATTTACTCTTAACTCTCATACAGTGTGGTATTGGTATAGGCTAGATAAACAGACCAATGATATAGAATAAAGAGTCTAAAAATAGATCCACAAATCAATTCAATGGGAAGGAGACATTTCCTTTTAAACAACTGGTTTTGGAACAACTGGATAAAACTGGAACTACTAGATAAACATAATGAGGAAAATCAGTTAGTTCCATACACAAAAAAGTACACATGCCTGGGTTGTAGACCTATATACTGACCTTAAATCCAGAGTCACAAAACTTCTAAAAGAAACACAGGACAGTATCTTTGCAAATTTGAAGTAGGCAAGTATTTCTTGGACAGGAAACAAAAATCATTAAATCTCTGCTCATCAAAAGATACCATTATGAAAAGGAAAAGGCAGAATATAATTTGGGAAAAAATATTTGTTAACAAATTATCTGGGAACAAATTCCATGTCCAGAATTAAAAATATCTACAAATAAGTAATGTGAAGACAGAAGAATCTTAAAAGTGGGCAAAGGATTTGAATGATACACAAAAGGCTAATAAACATAAAAGGTACTGAATATCATTAGTCCTTAGGGATATACAGAATTAAAACCACAAGACACCACTCACTAGACTATCAATAGAATATTCATGAGAATAGCCAAAATAAAGATTGGTAACACTAAACGGTGCAGGAATGTAAAACAACTGGAATTCTCATAGATCGGTGGTAGGAATAAAAAATGGTACAACCTGTTGGTCTTTACAAATTCATCTTCCCTATGACCCAGCAATTTTACTCCTGCATGTTTAACCAAAAGAAATTAAAACACATGCCCAAAACAAAACATGTACCAGCATGTTTATAGAAGCCTTATTAATGGCAGCACAAAACTAGAAACATCTCAAATAGTCATCATCAAGAGAGTGAGCAAATTGCTGAATATTCGCACAATGGAATACTACACAGCAATAAAACAATGAATTACTGGTATGCAAAACAGCAGCGATAAATTGCAAGAACATTTGTCTGGAGTGAAAAAAGCCAAACATATTTAAAAGTACACTGTAAGATTCCATTTTTATGAAATATAAAAATAGGCAAAATTGATCTTTAGTGACAGAAGTCGGAAAGTGGTTGCCTGTGAGAGGGACGGGAAATAGACTTGAAAGAGGCACGAAGGAACACATACATACATACTTTTTCTTAATTCTCACCTGAGGATATATTTTTTTAATTATTGATTTCAGAGAGAGAGGAAGTGGGAGGGATGGAGACAGAGAGAGAAACATTGATCAGTTGCCTCTTTATGTGCCCCAACCATGGATCAAGCCCACAACCTAGGTATGTGCCTGAGCGAGGATCGAACCCACAACCTTTTGGTGTACTGGAAGACACTCCAAACAACTAAGCCATGTGGCCAGGGCAGAGGCAGTTTTGTTTAATATATGAAGAATAAGCATTTCATTTGAAATGTTAGTTAATAAATAAATACATGAAGAAATGAAGCACAGCCTTTAGGAATCCTAATTACAGTGTGGAGGTAAGGTTAAGGGGTCAAAGTGATCTATAATTGCTGACTCTTAAATAGCTATAGCATACTTTCTACCATGTGATTTATTTCTTGTTACTTTCTATTCTCTGTCTCCAAAAATACCTCTGCTCATTTGTCAAAAGTAAAATCTTTGAGTGCTTACTCTGTGCCAAGTACCATGCTTGGTGCTAGGTACAGCATGATAAAGTAGACATTGCCCTGGGCCCAGGAGGAGGCTGTGAGGGCTGCAGAAAGCAGGCAGAGTTCAGAAGATTCAGGGGTGTCACCTATAGAAGGTGACTGCTTGGATGTGGAGGTTGAGGAAGAATGAGTCAAAGATGATGGATACATTTTTAGTTGGGGCATTTCATTGAGTTCTTTTATATCTTATATATGATACCCTGTTGACTACCAAGTATAATTTTGCTTTCTGCAGTAACTCTTGTATGTTGCATCTCCAGCTTCCCTCCCCTACTTTTTTCTCCTAAGGTTTTCCCCTTTTGTGTTTTGTTTGTTTTGAAGAGATGTCCTCCAACTACTGGAACCCATGTGGAATGCCTGGAAATATCCATGTCCTAGATGGCCCTTAACCTGTGACTTATGGGCAAAGGAATATGAAAGCCCCACTCCCTTTCCTTGGGTGGGGACAACACAAGTTGCTGGGACTGTGAAGCCTACCTTGTGTTTCCAAGTTCCCTCGCAGATTAGGCTAACGCTAGATAATGGTGAAATTTCTCAAATTAATAGTCATATAATTTATCAAAATAGCAAATATATATTTTTTAAAGGCAAAAAATGCCAGAAGAGGATCTCTTATAAAAATGTCTTATAATCCTCCTTACCATCCTGATCTCTAAAAATTACCTGTTAAACTCTTTTACTCTTTTCTTCTGGAAAAGAAGAAATTGAGGTATTTACCTCAATTTCTAAACATTATTTTATTCAGTTATCTCTGGAATCAGGACTTTATAGATAATCTATTGACTTCCTGTTTTAGCAGGTGAGTTGAGATCTATTAGTCTCTCTTACCCTTCCGTTACTGTCTCAAGGTAGTTATATCAAAATGTTCTATTAAATAAATATTGGGTGTTTCAATATTATGATTATATAAATATTCATGTTGAGGCAAGGAGTTACATTTTTGTGAAACTTTTCATTCTGAAATTAATAATTACCTCACATTTCATTTTTCATTTTCTTTTAGCTGATGGCTAAGACTTCTCAGTGTCCAACAGCTGTGTAAAACTTCTCAATGCAGTTTTTCAAGCACTTAAACTCGCCATGTAATGTTATCAGCTCTACCTTTCCTACATATTTTCTTTATGGAGACCTCCATAACCTGATGCAATGTGGACTGTTTACTGCCCAGCAGTTGTTAGTGGACTTTTCTTTACTGTCATCCTGGGAATTCCTCTTGCTTCTTATTTGTGGTAGATTCATTGTTTACTGAACACTGTTTTTTCCTTTTCCTCGATTTACTCTTGTTTTGGTAGACTTCAAATTCTAATAACATCTTTGAAAATAAGCACATTTAAACTACATTTTTTCCTTTAGTTTACATGTCTAAAGACAGCTTCATTCAACCACTATCATCATCATTATCATGATTCATAATTTATCATTTGAGTAGGTATACAATTCTAAATTGAAAATGATTTTCACTCGCAATTTTGAAGGCATCCTTGCATTGTCTTCTAGTTTCCAATATTGCTGTTCAAGCACCCTTTTAAGATCTCCAATTTACTCCTAGTAGTCTGAAGCTTCTAACATATTATGCCTCAAGTAGGTTTTTTTCTTCATTCATCATACCAAACAATCTGGGGGGTTTTTTACTCTGAAAACTCAATTCTGAGAAATTTCTACTAGTATTACACATTCAATTTCCTCCCCACTATTTTCTCTGTTCTCTCTTTTTGGAGAGTCTCTGAACTCCTATTAATCTGTTACAGGGTCACTAAATTGATTACCTACTTTTCATTTCTCTCATATTATCTATCTCTCTAGCTTTTTGGTTTTTTCTAGAAGAGTTCCTCAACTTTGTCTATTAACCTTCTTACTGAAGTTTTTATTTTGGCATTACATTTTTAATATCTAAGAGTTCTTCGTTTTTCTCTGTTTCATTATACTCTTATATATCTTTTAAGATATTAACATTTTATCTTCATCTTTCCTTGTCTCTATTTCCTCTGAGTTTACTTATTGTGCTCATTTGGTAGTTTTTTCTTCAATGTGAGAAGTCTCTCCCACATGTCTGGCAATTCCGGCCATCAGGCTGCAGCCACATCTACCAGAAGCTATCTCTGTTCGATCAGACCCTTCGGCCAGCTTGACAAGGCGCCTTCTCCTGGGAGCATCTGTTTTATTTGGCTTGAACTAGTGGGTGGTTGGGAGGATCCTTTCTAATCCTGAGATTCTGTGAACCTAATGGGTTTTTTTTTAACTTCCATTTCTGAGTTCTTTGCTTCTTCCATGAAGTTTCTAGTTTCTTTGTACCACTGAATAAAGAATGGAATTGCCACTCCTACTTCCACCAGTGCATGTGTACTGTTTCAGAGCCGGGAAGCTTCTTGGACCTGATAAGGTAGAGCTGCTGAGCATGTCGTAAATAGTTTTGCTATCTGGCCTCTCTGATACCAGGCAGCTCCCAGTTGGGGGAAGCTAGTCGGTCTTTAGGTAGGCGCTAGCTGTTCCCAGTGCTGGTGTCAAGGACTGCTGCTAAGAAATTAATTTTCTGTATCTCATAGAAAACTGCATAGGACCAATATGAGAAAAAGGTATATCTTGCTTACAGCAATTTGTTTTTGGTCTTTTTGCAGGGAAGTAATAAGTTGTCAAGTGGAGGGCTATTTGAGTTGGTACTAAGTGCTGACCTGTCATGGACTTCTTTCCTGCAGGATTCCAAAGTAACAGAAGTGGCTTTGACAACTATTGTGACCTTTGTGGACATTACCCAGAAGCCAGAGCCTCCACGGGGCCAACCCAGAATCGACTGGAAATTGCCATTTGATTTCTTCTTTCCGTTCAAAGTGGCATTCAGCAAAGGAGTGCACTCTCAAAAAGGCTCAGTCTCTCCCATCCTTATCCTGTGTTTCTTACTACTCGGAGTTCTCAGCTAAGTAACGAAAGGAGAAAATCACGTTTTAAAATTCCCTATGGGAAGTCCTACGGCAGCCTACTTATGTTGGCTAATGACCAGAAGGCATTTAGGATAATAGAGGACCTAACTGAAGGAACCTTTGTACATGAGGGAAAGGTAATAAAGGTAATTTATTCATCCTAGCCCTCTGCTTAGAACTTAGAACATGCTTCAGTAATGTCAACTGAAAATGATTTGCTCCAAAAAACTGAATATGTAAGCTACAGAACACCAGATACACCTTAAGCTCTATACTCCTCAGGCAGGAAAAAACACGAAGAGCTCTTCCTCCAGTCCTTCAGGTTGTGTTGTGCCTGACCAAAGGTTTGCACGGTCTTCATCCCTCTGCTCACAGGCACAGTTGGGCGACGTCAAAAGGAACATGTTCCTACTGCTCCCCACATGAACTTGGAAAGTGCTGCCCTCTGGGCTTGAAAGGAGCTGACTGTTGAGAATAGAAAACTACTGGCTATGTATTTTATCTGGTTCCATCCTACTCCCTTGGGTCACAACGTTCCCATGCCTGAGTGAGGATGGCAGTTCTTTCCATGAAAAGTTTTCAAAATGAATGTGGAATCCCAGCCTCCTTTCCTACTCACAAGTGATTTTACCACTCGTTTTCTCCTTTCCCTTCACTGTGGTAGAGAAGTAAAACTGATTGAGAGCTCAGTTATAGTAATTCTAGCGGTACACAGGAGTTAACCGATAGGTAGTTTGCCTCATGATTATTTTTCTATATACATGAGGGGTTCTTTTTAAAAAATACCTGTATAGTATAATAGCATTTATTATTATGAGGGGGAAACTAAAAAAACCCAGAATTATCTTCTAGAGGGCAGGCCCCTTGTAGTACAGGCTTCCCCGCTAGGTGAGTGTTCTAGGAACCCACCTGTATCAGTGTACCAGCTGGCATTGTGGGGTGCGTTTGATTTCAGTGAATTTTGTTTTTGAAAGCTTTCAGCACAGTTGCCCATTTCATGATGGGTGATTTCCCAGTGCACCAGCACTCTAAGTATTGAGCAGTTTTCGACCAACAGCCTGTGCCCCGCTCTCTATTCATCTGATCTCGCCCTGAGCAAACTTTTCGTTTGTTTGTTTCCCTGGATGAAAAAAATCCTCAAAGGGAAATGTTTTGCCGATGTGGAGGTGGTGAAACAAAAAACTGCAGATGCACTGAAAGGCATCAAAATCTATTGAGTTCAAGGGCTTTTTGAGCAGTGGAAAAAACCGCCTCAATAGGTGTGTTGCATCAGGTGGAGAGTACTTTGAAAGGTGACTGAAGTTTAAACATGAGAATATACAATTTTTTATAAATAAATTCCAGATTTTCTAAGTTGGTTATGAATTTATACATTTTAATCGGAAAATATGTTTTTTGTCAGCAATGCTGAGCCAACATTTCCAAATACAATTTGCAGGTAGCCTGAGGATGGGATTCACTGGGTGGCGGTGTGATGTTTCACTTGCTTCACCTGTCTCTTAGCAGCGCTCCTGGCTACTGAGGTGGAGGCTTCAACCTTCACCATTTTGACAAAAAGCTCACCCTCATCAGATGAATCTTTGTCATGTAGCTTCTGGGCCACATTTTTCTTGCATATGGTGTTGTGAGGTCCATACATATCCCTAAGTCTTTTCCAGAAAATGCCCTCCATCTCACGTTTTGGTGAGCATCTCATGCCGGAGAACTGAGAAAAAGCCCCTCGAGCTTCCTTCTTTACCTTCCTTTGATGCTGTTCCATGACAAATCACAATGAGACAGAGAGTTAAAATAAAAATCACTGCTGCTGCAATCACAGGTACTGCCCTGGCGAGATCGTGCTCATACCCACACCCTGGCACTCCGGTGAGCTCACATGACTCCTGCTCTTCCTGTTCTCCCTGGGCTGCTGTCCTCTCATTTTTCCATTGCTCTGTATCCCACTGGGGCTTGGAAACCTTTACTTCTCGTTGCTCACTGAGAAGCTTCATCATGAAGGTTGACAAGCGGTCGCCTTTTTTGCCTGAGGATGCCCTCACTGGCTCAGTCATCAGCTCAGTGCTGGTATTCTTTGGCCTTGTAATATTTCCATGAAAGAGCCTTCTGTATTTTCTAAGTATAGCTGTTCATCACAATGGGTGTCAGACATTCGCTGTCACAATGCAGTCTGACTATCTTGCTGACAGTCTCATTTTTAAATTGGCATAGACAGCAAGCCAAATGGCTAGGTAGTTTTTCCAATTCAAGGGTCATCATGAGGATTCTCTCAACTGTTGTGATACTTGTGTTGTTCCTATATTTTACCTGTGTTGTCTAAATATTGTAATGCTGGCAACTTAAAAAGATACAAATCTTCCAAGAGTTGTCAGGATTACAATTGAGAATTAAATACTTGAGAGATGTAGGCCTTCAGTTGAATCCTTATATAATTCTCTCAGATTATTTTCACTGAGGATTTGTTTTCAGCCCAACAGCATGACTTCCAAGTATCTTTATTAATGTAACAAATAGAGTTCCCTTGCATTTAAGATAGCAAAGGTGCCATTGTAGGCGTTGGCCTCTGGTACAGACACTTTGTGGAGCCTCTGTTTTGGGTCGAGACCAAAACATGACAGCGTCTCACTATTGCAGGTACAGAGCTCACATATGTTCATGGTGGCATTCTGTTAAGTCGTTGGAGGACCTGCTCAGATGACTCTGGCTGCTGAGTTCTGATCAATTCCAGGTCCAAAGGTTTAACTGTGAATTCAGACAAGGATGACTGCTGAACCTAAACAGGCTCTGGATGAGGAACTTTCATGTAGTCCTTTGCAGGGATATAGGGTATTTCAGCTTCTACAATAGGTTCTGGTGTTACGGTGACCTCCAGGTCCAAATGTCTGAAATGATTTCAGACAAGATTGGCTGCTAAGCCTGAACAGGCTCTAAACATGGAAGTATCACCTCAGGGTTTGCTGAAGAAGGTGTACGCTGCTGCAGGGCTGTAGGATGTCCAGCCACCACAGTAGGTTCTGGTGTTACGTTGAGCTCCAGGTCCAAAGGATGAACTGGGAAATCACAAAGGGTTGGCTACTAAGCCTGAACAGGCTCTAAATATGGAAGTGTCACCTCAGAGTCTTTTGGGGAAGCTATATTCTGCTGCAGGCTGTAGGATATTCAACCTTCACAATAGGTATTGGTGTTATGATGAACACCAGGCCCTTAGGTTGAACTGTGACTTCAGATATGTTGGCTGCTGAGCCAGAACAGGTTCTTGATGTAGAAGTGTCACTGCTGGGTGCTTTGAAGGAGCTGTACTCAGTTGCAGGGCTACCAAAAGTTCAGCCTGCACTTGGGCTCTGGTGTGGTGAGCTCCAGGTCCAAAAGTAGAACTGTGACTTTAGACAGGGTTGGCTCCTGAGCCTGAAGGCTGGTGTATGCGAAAGTGTCACCTCAGGGTGCTTTGAAGGATCTATAGTCTGTTGCTGGGTGGTAGTACGTACAGACTCCACAGTAGGTTCTGGGTTTATGTCGAGCTCGAAGTCCAAAGTTGAACTGTGATTTTACACAAGGTTGGCTGCTGAGCCTGAACAGGCTGTGGATGTGGAAGTGTCACCTAAGAGTGCTTTGAAGAAGCTGTACTCTGATGCAGGGATGTGGAATGTTCAGCCTCCAAAGTAGGTTCTGGTGTCATGATGAGCTCCAGACCCACATGTTGAACTGTGACTTGACACAGGATTTGCTGCTGAGCCTGAACAACTCTGGATATGAAAAGCGTCACCTAAGAGTGCTATAGAGGAACTGCAGTCTGCTTTAAGGCTGTAGGATGTTCAGCATCCACAGTAGGCTCTGGTGTCATGGTGAACTCCAGGTCCACAATGAACTATGAATTCACACAATGTTAAGTCTTGAGCCTGAACAGGGTCTAGATGTGAAAGTGTCACCTCAGGGTTTTGGAGCTGTACTGTGCTGCGGGACTGTAGAATGTTCAGTCTCCACAGTAGACTCTGGTGTTAGGGTGAGTTCCAGGTCCAAGGAATGAACTGTGACTTCACACATGTTTAGCTACTGAGCAAGACAGGCTCTAAATGTCAGAGTGTCACCTCAGGATTCTTTGGAGCATCATATTCTGCCACTGGGCTGTAGGATGTTGGGTCTCCCCTGTAGGTTCTGGTGTCATAGTGAGCTCCATGTCCAAGGTTGAACTTTGCATTCACTGTTAGCTATTGAGCCTGAACAGGCTCTAAATCTGAAAGTGTCCCCTCCTGGTTTTGGAGAAGCTGTGCTCTGCTGCAGGACTGTAGGATGTTCAGTCTCCACGGTAGGTTCTGGGTTTATGGTGGCTCCAAGTCTAAAAGTTGAACCGTGATTTCATGCTAGGTTGGCTGCTGAGCCTGAACAGTGTGTGGATGTGGAAGTGTCACTTCAGGGTGCTTTGGAGGAGCTGTCGTGGGCCCCAGGGCTGTAAGATGTGCAGCCTCCACAGTAGGTACTGGTGTTATGGTGAGCTCCAGGTCCTGAGGTTGAACTGTGACTTCAGACAAGCTTTGCTGTTTAGTCTTAAGAGACTTTCAATGTGGAAGTATTACCTCTCAGTGTTTTGAAGTAATTGTAGTCTGCTCAAGGGTTATAGAATGTCCAGCATCCAAGTAGGTTATGTTTATGGTGAGCTCCAAGTCTGAATGTTCAACTGTGATTCAGACAAGGCTGGCTGCTGAGCCAGTACAGCCTGTGCATGTGGAAGTGTCACCTCAGTGTTTTCAGAAGCTGTAGTCAATTGAAAGGTTATAGAATTTCAGCCTCCTCAGTATGTTCTGGTGTTATGGTGAACTCCAGGTCCAAGGGTTGAACTGTGGCTTTAGACAAGGTAGGCTCCTGAGCCTGGCAGGCTGTCAATGTGCAAGTATCACTCATGGCGTTTTGAAGAACCTGTAGTCTGCTGCAGCACTGTACGATATTGAGCCTCCACAGTACATTCGGGTTTATGGGGAGCTTCCAGTGCAAAGGTCGAACTGTGATTTCAGACACATAAGCTGTTGCGCCTGAACAGTCTGTGTATGTGGAAGTATCACCTCAGAGTGCTTTGGAGGAGCTGTAGTCTGCTGCAGGCCTGTTGGATGTTCAACCTCCACTGTAGATTCTGCTGTTATGATGAGATCCATGTCCAAAGGTTGAACTGTGACTTCACACAAGTTAAGCTGCTGAGCTTGAACAGGTTCTGTATATGGGAATGTCACTACAGGGTGCTGTGAGGAGCTGTAGTCTGCTGAAGGACTGTGGGATGTTCAGCCACCACAACAGGTAATGGTGTTATGAGGAGCATCAGGTCCTGTGCTTGAACTGTGATCAGATAAGGTTTGCTGCTTAGTCTGCCCAGTCTGTGCATGTGGAAGTATCAACTCACAGTGTTTTGAAGAAGCTGTGGTCTCCTGCATGGTTATAGGATGTTCTGCTTCCACAGGTGGTTCTGGTGTTACAGTGAACTCCAGGTCTAAAGGTTGAACTGTGATTTCAGGCAAGGTAGGCTGCTGAACCTGATACCACTCTGGAGGCAGAAGTGTACCTCAGGGTTTTTGGTGGAGCAGTACTCTGCTACAACACTGTTAGATGTTCCTCCTTCACCACAGGTTATGGTGTCATGGTGAGCTTCAGTTCCAAAGGTTGAACTGTGAGTTCAGACAAGGTTGCAGTGGAGCCTTCATTCGGGGGAGTCTGAACAGGCTCTGGATGTGGAAATACCACTTCAGAGTGTTTTGTTGGGTCTGTAGTCTCCTGCAGGGCTGTAGTGTCAGCTTCCAGTATAGGCTGAGCTGATGTCTTTTGCTGTGATAGAGATGTTTTTTTATCTCCTCAATGTTCTTTGGAGGGACACACTGCTTGGTTGGAGGTTTTCTCACTTCAGTTGATTTTGCAGGGTGAGCTGAGACCTCTTTTCAGTTACAGATGGCTTAATCCCTTTAGGGTGCTCTGATGTTTTTAAGACCCCAAGATCCACATTTAATAACATTTGATTAGGCAACACTGAATGCTGAGCTTCACCCATACCTAGAGTTTAGACTGTCATCTCATGATACGTTGAATGTTGAGCTACACCATTTATAGAGGATTTTGGAGGTTGAACTGAACCCTTCTGCTGGACTGGAGAAGGTTCTACACTGTCAAGAGGCAACTGAGGCAGAGTCAAGCTCTTTGGCTGGATTAAAGCTTCAATGTCTTCAGGGTGGTGGGGTGTTGGATGCTGGTCTAAAACTTCTTAATAGACTAACGAAGATTTCAACAATTAGGGGACACAACAGGCTGAGCTATGTCTTCTCCTGGACTAAAGATGATTCTTTTGCATTAGGGGTTTCTGGTTGGTGAGCTGGGGCCTTCTGATGGGTTGGAGAAGGTTCCATTTCCTCAGAGGACTCTATAGGCAGAACTGAGGCTTCCTGTTGGGATGATAAAGGTTCAGCATTTTCAGAGGTATATGAAGGCTCAAATGCGAGGTTTTGCTGATCCAGGCCAGGCCTTGGTGAGCCCACAGGGAAACGGAGGTCACCAGGACAGGGTCTAGGGCTAACTCCGGAGACTGAGGTACCTGGAGCAGCAGCCACAACAGCTGCCATGTGAAGAGGAGCCATGGGGCCCAGAGGTGCAGCCTGGGCACAACAGGCAGAGGTCCAAGGCACAGCAAGTGACCCAAGCAAGTGGGATGCTGGCCCCACTTACTGAGCAAGAGCCAACAATTGGCAGCTGTGTCACAATTGGCATCTGTGTCACGCATGTGCCCCTTAGCAACAAAGCACTCCTCCCCCACCTCAGGTTCCAACCTTTATTTAGGCAACATTTATTAGTCTTGGGTTGAGAGCAACTGCAGAAGACAGGCTTTTTCCCAGAATCACCAGGGACCAAGCAGTCCTTTTCCCCTGCAGAGGGGACAACTACCTCTTGCCAGTGCTCCCCTCCCTCCTCACAGTGAGGCAGGATTTAAGCTGCACAACTGAGTGGCCCCAGACTCCATCAGCCCAGAGACGGTGGGATTGGGAGTGGGGGTTGTTAATGAAGGTGAGGTATGGAGGTTGGTGCACAGCTTCCCAAGGAAGCCACAGGGCCTGACATCCCCAGAAATTCAGAAGTGCTAGTCCAGTTCTGGCAATCTGAACTCCTCAAAGCTGAAATCTGAGAGACATTCTTCTTCTCTTTGGCCATACTGCTTCCAAGAAAAGTAGATGACAGCTTTTCCAGTCCAAGGGTCATAATGAGGATGCTCTCAACTGTTCTGACACTTGTGTTATTCCCATGTCTCAGTCTCAATGTGGCTTCTTTTGTAAGTCCTTGGTTATAAGGCTTCTCTCCAGCTAGTCTTCAGTTCATTACTCAGGATTATGTTTCTATAATTTAATTGTAAATCCAGTTTGATCCTGGGAATGTAACAAGGAATAAATAATTTGTACCACTCTCACTTACCATGAAATAGTTAGAATAAGATACACTAACAAACTGATAAAAAGAACTCACATACTGACAGTTTATAAGCATATAGGAAACACCAGCAGTTCCAGTTCCTGCTTGTACAAGAAACAGCCTTTACCATGACTTCAGGTGATGCAGCGTGCCCAACTATCTGGGATGCTATAGAAATCAATAGGTGCTCTATGGTGGTAGGTACTGCTCAGCAACTAAGAAAACCTCAGTTCTCCCAGTGTGGGACTTGGAGCACACTTGGTGTTTTGACTTACGGATTTCTCAGTTTTGAGTATTTGTTCTGTTTGAGAGCTCTCATCTGTTCTGTTTGGGGGCTCTCTGAGAACTCTTGTCTGTCTGCAATGAAGCTTTGGTTTCCGTTGTTCTTTGATTGCTTTCTTATCCTGTAAGGACTTGGCTTGCTCTTTGCTGTTTTGTGCATACAGTGAATCCTCTGACTCTACCATTTGGACTTTGTGCCTTTTAGACATCGTGAAAGTCATTTGCAATAATGTCCCAGTCTCTCCTTTTAGAATATGGGTGTCAAACTCATTTTCACCGGGGGCCACATCAGCCTTGAGGTTGCCTTCAAAGGGCTGAATGTAATTTTAGGACTGTATAAATGTAACTACTCCTTAACTAGGGGCAAGGACCTTGGTGCTGCCATCAGGTACAAATAAGGTACCAGGCCGAATAAAATAAGGTGGAGGGCCAGATTTGACCCACGGGCCTTGTGTGACTGGTCAACTTATGCTAAGTCAATGACTAATTAGAATCATTTGCCAAAGTTTTGGTAAACAGAATAAGATTTCTTATATGCAAGCTTTCATATTGTTACACCACAAGGATTCTACTCAGAATGTAAATTGATAGTGCAAAGAGAGGAAAAGATCTCACTCCCCTCCCAGACTGTAAAACTCAGAAAGTACAAAAAATGAGGAGATAAGTTTTATATACACTCTAAATCCTCCTCCTAGAGGTCCGGGAGTCGCTGCAGTCCTGGAAACAATAGGAAAATTACTGCCAACCCCAGAGCAGGCTGAAGGAGTTGGGGCAACTATGCCACCTCAATGTGAAAAAAAAATGGAACTTTTTAAATAACTCAAGTGGCTAAATCAAGACAAGTCCAATATCTCCCTCACCTCTCCTCCAGGCTCCTTAAAGTTGTCAAGGACATATTTTAAAAAAAAGAAAATCTTGTCTCCTGTTATGTGTATGGGAAAAAAAACTATCTCAAATATTTTTTCAGCATCATATAGAAAAATATTTGATATTAAGGCTGGTTTTAACTTAATTGATATCTCTTAAGGTTATTAGCATAAAATGTTTGTTTTGCCTGGGTTTGCAGCAATAAGTTCATGTAATCTCTTACAGAATTTGTCAAGAAAATGACTTGAGTAGTAACTGATTTTAAAGTCTTATAAAGTTGTTAAGAGTAAATAGATATAACTAAAATGAAAAGTTTTTGATAAGGCTTTTCGGTAATCATTATAAATAAACCTAATTTTCCAAAGTCTTTGGTGACTTGGAACTTTAGAGTTTTCTGGGTTAAATGGTAAAAATCATCAAATATCTAGATATTCTGAAATAATAGGATACTGAAATATTCATTGATCTGAGCTGGCCTACTTTGGCATCTTATTGCAGGGAAGCTAGAAAATAAATTTGGATCTGTTAATGAATATATCTTATACTTTATTTGAAGTATGAACTGTTGAAAATGTGAGTGTGTTTGCCAATGGGGGGCTGTTTCTAAAAGTTATGAAATGTATTCATAAAAGTATTCTAAAGAATGCTAATTACTTACTTTTAGTTGTCACTAAAAATCAAAGTATCTAAGAATTAAAAATTCTAATTTTGTTTGAAAGAAATTGTATGGTTTGGTAATAGTATAGAGTATGAAAACACCTATTGAAGAAAAAAAAGAAAATCACTTGTTCTAAAGTTGGTTATTTCTGAATGAATTAAGCAGCAGCAAACTAAAAGGGACTGTAAATTGCAGAAAGACTGTGTACATCACACAAAGTCGTGTGCAAGTTGAAGAAGGTTTATAACGAGAATCTTAAGAGGAAATTATATAATTTAGCTGAATAATGAATTTAATTAGGTAAATGAATCTAAATATCAAAAATAAACCATTAAACAATTTGTTTGGTTCTTTTTCAGTCTGTTAAAAGGGAAAAAAATATTGTTCCTGTACCTGCCTAGAAAGCAAAGATTCTATATTTTTTAAAATACTTACGTGTTATATTGTGTTAATCAGGTACTTGATTACCTTAAAACCCATATTCTTTATCATAAGAA
This sequence comes from Phyllostomus discolor, assembly GCF_004126475.2. Lineage (NCBI taxonomy): Eukaryota > Metazoa > Chordata > Mammalia > Chiroptera > Phyllostomidae > Phyllostomus > Phyllostomus discolor. Next base: position 149,041,384 of record NC_040907.2, on the reverse strand, counting down.
CTAAAGTTTTGCTAGTATATATTTATGTTTGATATGTTTACTATCACTTTGGGTAAATAAATAATATTGTTTCATTATGATATATAATCTTTTGGTCAATTATGTTTGACAACCTTCCCAGGGCTTAAATTTTAAGAGACTTTTTCTTGACCTAGAATTGGCTTTAGGTCATTCCTGTGGGTCCCTGGAATGCCTTGAGGATTTGTTTTTTCTCCTTATGAGGAAGAAATGTTGAACTAATTAAACCTATTTGATATGCTTAAAGTACATAAAAAGCTTTGTCAAATAAAGAAATAATAACTATGTTCTATTTGTGTACACATATTTTTATTTTTAAAGTGGAAGTTCTAGAGATTATATAAAAATCTCCAAGAGTCTGTAATGGGGGACACACACCCCTGGACACTGGGAAGAGGTCTGAACTGAGCATGTGTGACTGGAGACTTTGCCCCCTTGCTAAACATGGTGGCCAGAAGAGGGGCAAAGGCAAGCATGGCTGGCACTATCCTGCATTGATTGGAAGGCTGGCACTCCCACTGGCTTCCAGTGTGCATGAAATTCTGGGAGAGGACGTTTGAAATGGAGTGTGTCAGAAAGCAAAGACTCAGTTGGTTCTTCCCCCTCCCCTGGGTAGGGGGCATGTCAGTGGTCACCAGCAGGCCTGACAACAGTGGCCAGTGCAGGGCTGTGAGCAGAGGCCTACGGGCACAGACTCAAAGATGCCTGACACTGGACAGTGATTGGAGACCAGCTAAGCCACCTACGTTTATGATACCTTTGGGTGGGAGAAGAGGTTCTAGGTGCAACCTTGAACTGAGCTGGCAGAGAGTGACAGGGTGATTTTTCTTTGGGTGTCTTAAGAGGGAACAGTCATTGAGGCAGAAGCTTGTCATTATTTCCAAAGACCTTGATAATAGCATTGTGAATGGATTTTTGTCCTTGTGTTATTTTCAGTTCTCAAACTTATGTAGTAGCTGTAATAAAACTATTTTTGATGTTATATTCTGACTTTCTTTCCCCTTACTTTTGTTACCCAGATATTTAAGCAGAAATTTGCCATTAAATAAAATATTCCTTTCTTTTCCACTAACTCTCAGTCTTTGGAGATTTGCCTGATAGATGATGAGTGGTAGGACCCCAACCCTCAACCACTGGTTGGGTTCAGTAACAAGTCTACAAACTTCTGATATACTTTAATTTGTAATTCTAATTGTTATCTTAAAATGTTGTTACAGGAAAGCAAATTCCTTTGTCAATTGCATTATAATCATTTCTATAACCATGTCATTTGAAATTATTTTTGTCATTTAGAGACAGTCATTGTTTTACCCTGATGCATTTATAAGTACGTTACATCTTCAGAAAGATCCATGGAAAGGTATCTGACTTATTCTAAATTACATATTAATGAAAATTTTCAGATCCTATTTTTGAACTGGGTGAAGATTACTAGAACTCTGTGGAATAACTGGATTTATAGAATTACTGGCAAATAATCAGCTTAAACAAAAATTGATTATGAGACACAATAAACTGAAGATTGTAGTTTTTGTAACTTTTTGTTGAAAACATTGCTAATTTTTAATCCTTTGTTTTTCAGATATAAGGGAACTTGTTTTTTTCTTAAAGCAGTTTTATAAGTTATACTTTCATGAGCAGTATTGAGGCATTTATATATTTCTCCCTACCTGATCCCTCTGGAATTTGGCAACTCTTAAGGAGTGAATAGTATTATATCCATAGCAATTTATTTGTTTGCATAGGTTCAATAGGAATCTGATTTCTTCCTAACAGGACAAACATAGCCAGTTTCCAATTATGGTTTTATTAACCAAAGACTTTGACTGGAATATCATGTATGAGAGAGACATGCCTAGACTTTGGATGTCAGCAAAAGCTTTAAAGAATGAAGATTGACTTTGAAGCCAATTCAAACCCCTTGGAGAGATGGCCTGGTACCTTGCTTATTCATAAGGTTCATGGCAGTCTTTCCAAGTAAAGAATGAATGTTGCTTTTCTGGGAAATGGCAAGGAAGCATCTCAAGAACTTGAGGAACTCACCCAAAGTTACAGGTATTGCAGGCAAAGCATGACGGCAACTAAGTGGCTTGCCTTCTCTGCCCTCTGGGACTAATTAAAGCTCAATCTGGAAATTCCTTATAAGATTCCAGCAAAGCATACTTAAGAAAGCCTATATAATCATCTGTGATTCCTGTTATGTTTATGCAAATAATCAGGCTGAATTGGAAATTGGACTTAATGCAATAAATGAATTGGTCTTCATTTGGCTCTTTGATAAAAATAAGTGATTTTAGGAGGGGACATTGTGTTTTAATAGACTCTATAATACACAGTTATAGACATTAAACTCCAGTTAATTGTCTTCAAAGTTTTATTTTTCACTTATGAACAGAACTGGATCCCAAATTTTTCTAGCTTTTGCCCCAATAATATTGAGAACTGTAACAATTTGTCTCCACCAGATTACCAACTCTACTCCTACTCAGGGAATACCACCTCTAGGCACCATTACCACCTTCTTCTGTGCCCAGGCCTCATCACCCCTCTGACAGAGTGCAAGGATCTCTTGGCTCTGAAGGAAAACGATGCCCCCTTTCAGCAGGAAGCAGTTACAGAAAGGATCCTGCACTCCTTTTCCCTGAAGGATTCAGAACTAAGATCTTTGAGGGGGAAATATGGAAGGCAGTTAGACAAAATTAGAGCAACTATGATAGGCCAGGTGCAGAAGGCCACTAAGGCAGAAAGCCTTGGGTGCCTAGAAATGGGCATAGGAAAAAGGAAATGAATTTTTAAGAGGACACAGGCAGATGGTAAAACAAAGTGATTACTCAAATAGTAAGTGAAGAGGCCCAGGGGCTCCTCTGGACACCTCCCAATCCATCATTATTTCCCCACTGGAACCCCTGGTACAACTGACAGTGGGGAACAATCTCATTAACTTTTTAACAGACACTGAAGCCACGTATTCTGTACTGACATCAAATTGACTAAAAACTCCACAACAGTCTTGGTCACAGGGATAACAGGACAAATAACAACAAGACTTCCTCCAGCCTTTAGCTATTTTCATGGATACCACAGGGACTCAGGTCCATATTAGGAAGAATTTAAGTTGAACCATTCTTTTCTTTATAATGCTCATCTTTATTGTTTTAAACTTCCTTATGACTAGTTTTTCCCACACCAGAAAAATTGTATTTGCTCAACAGGCACCTCTAAAAAAATGTATTGGCTTTTAACTCACAAGATTTTGCTTTATAACAGGCTCAGGTTGTTTATTCCCCCAGGAGATTCAGAGGACACCAATAGCTCCAAAGATATGGAGGGAGAATTGACAGAGGGGAATTGTAACAGGAATGAAAAGAATGAAAACTTTATACCACTCTGACTTACCATGAAATATAATAAGATGTACTAATAAGCTGATAAAATAACTCACATACTGATAGTTTCTTTGTAAGCATATTGCATGTGCCAGCAGCTCCAGTTTCTACTTGTACAAGAAATGTCCTTGATCACAACCCTGGGTGACACAGATTGCCGAACTGCAGGAATTTGGGTGGCGCTGACCACTTCCAGGATGTTGACATTAAAGATTCATATCAAGACCACCCACAACACTGACAACATGTCCACAGCCTCTCCCCCTGATCTCTTTGTCCTCCTTGTCCCTCTCCCTCTTTATACAAACCCCTGCCTGCACTGAAATGTTAAAAGGGGCTTTGAGATGAGAGTCCCCCTTCTTCCAGGTTGCTGGCGTTTGAATAAAACCTCTTTCCTTTTTTCACGAGCATCTGTCTCATGAGTTTGGCTTTTGTTGAAGCAGGCTGCCAAACCACGGTTTCAGTTACAGGAGGTTAGTGTAGCTTCTACCTAATCCTCTGCTATCGTGGATTGCATAATATTTAAATCAAGGGACTTGGGTTCTTTTCCTGGGACATACACTCTCCAAAGACCCCAATTGTGGGGCCCTGATATTAGTTGTGAATTCCACATGAAATCATTTTTTTTAACATAAGGCAACGGCAGCTCACAAAGGGCAGTGCATGCGGGTGTCATTGGACCGTACCTGCATGATCAACTCAGAGATTCTGGGTTGCAGAGAAAACTACTTAAAAAGGTAATTTCCTACTATCATTTCTGAGTGGAGAAAAAGAAAACTTGGAAGGCAGGAAGCATTAAAATGTTTGAGACTAGAGCATAATTATTTTATCCTTGCAATTAAGATGAAATTTTGATGGAAGATATGTCATTTTATCTACTTGTCTTAAACTTTTAAATCCCTTTTATAAAACAGAGTATAAGTAACAGGATGTGATACTGAAAAATAGTATTGAGTACCTACTCTGAAACAGAATTGTAAGATATAGTCCCTCAGTGAGCTGACAACGTAGTGGGGAAAGACTGACATGTGACACAGGAGACACATTTGTTCTGAGAAATGATCATTGTGAGCTCGACTAGTGAGGGACAAGCTTTGAGGAGGTGGTAGGACTGGAGCTGAACGTGGGAGATGCATAGGACTGAGAGACGAGGAGGTGATCCCAGGAACCAAGGACAACCTAAGTGATGCCTCCTGTGGATCAGAGGGCTGGGAAGCTGAAATGATTGGCAAAAATAGGCACTAAGATGGGATATGTAAGGTGGGTACTCATATGGGCACTTGAAAGCCAGGCAGAGAAATTTGGAGATAGTCTACTTTTTATCCACAGCATGGTAATGATATGACTCTAAAACTGCCATTCAATAAGGCATACATTAGTTCATAAATCCCACCTCAAAAAAAAAAAGAGCTGACTGTAAGCACCATTCCAAAGTACCTTGAAAGTAAATTACTTTCCTGGAAGAAAGTGGCAAAGTTCTTGTACAGTTAATACTAACCTAGGAGGAAGTGCTTCTGTACAAGGCAGAGTCTACACAAGGGGATCTGTGAAGCTGATGGCATGGTTCCCACCAGAGTCCATTACACATATGTGTCATTTACTTCAGCAACCCTTCCTCCAAGGAGATGACTAAAATAGACCAGAAAGCTATTAGAGCTATAGTTCTCCAGCTGGGCTTCTTAAAGGGAAATAAACTTATGTGACAAGTCACGTGAGGTTGTAGAGGAATCTAGTCCACATCCAATCCACTCCCAACAGCTTAGAGTCCTTTTCAGTATCTGGTCCCTCAACTCCTTTATTCAAATGTTCATTTCTATGCCCCAGTGCTATGAAACCCATTGTATGCCTTTACAAAAAAAATCACAACTGTAATTCACATGCCATAAAATTCACCCTTTTAGTGGTGTTTAGTGTATTATGCAACCATCACCACTAATAACAGAACATTTTCATTGCCCTACAAAAAAAAAAAAAAACGAAACCATAATCCTGCAGACAGAGCTGGGGATGTGCTGACATGGTAAGAACACTTACCTCATGCCAGTATGTGTCGGGTGCTCCTAGATCTCATCTGCAGCAGCCACATGGGAAAGTGCAGGGTTCCAGCCAGCGAGTCTGTCCTGCTCAGCACCAACTGGGGAGGAAGAACGTTTCTTCTACTCTCAAGGTTCTTTCTGCTAGTCTAATCAGGTAGACAAGGGATGGACTGGCAGGAGAGAATAACTAGAAGACACTGAGCTAGGGACAAGGTTAAGTTACCATGCCTTTTTAAACTGTAGTATATAAGATCTTACACCAGAAATCCACACATCTATCTGCTCTTCCCAGGCAGAAATACCTCCAGTGTTCTTTTCCTCTCTACCCCTCTGCTGGTTTGATGAGCTTTAAGCCTAGTTTCCAACTATGTAGAAGACTGATTAACACACTGGGTCATCTTACCTCCATCACTCCCCTTGTAACAGACTTTCAAAACATTTTTTAAAGAATCTATACAATGCAGTCCTCTTAGTTCCCTCCCTTTACCTATACAGGTGACTTATCAGTTATTTAACTTACTACACAGATCTCTATTGTAATCATGTATTTAAGGAGTAAGTTTTACTGTAAGGGGCTATGTACAACAATTTGGATAGAATGAAAATGAAACTCAGCCACCTCATTGCATGTGTGGAGAAACTGTTACCCACAGACACTTTCAGTCAGACTATGAAAGAAGGTCAAGTAGCTATTTAATAATATGCATCAAAGCCTTTAAAATGCTTATAAACTTTCACCCAATAAGTACACTTACTAGACATTATCCAAGAGGAAAAAATGTCCAACAGTAGGGGATGAGTTAAAGAAACTATATCCATAAAGTGGAACGCTGTACAACAACTGAAATTGAGTAGACCTGCCTTTATTGCCACTGGAAAGCATTCATGATCTCTTTTTTGTAAATAAAGCAGACTACAAAATAATGCATATACTCAGCAGCCCTATTTTCATAAAACAAAAAATATTTATACATGTGCACCTAGGTAAACAAAAAGTCCAGAAGGCTAACATGTCAAAATTGGGGATTTTTAAAAAAATAATAAATTCCTGAATTTTATAATCAGAAAATACAACTATATTTTGAAGAAATACTTGCTCTCCAGCAAGAACCTCCCTGTTTATTGTTATGTAAGAATGTTTTTTATTTATAAGTAACTTCCCTTTTTTACTGATGCATTTGTTTAACATTCAGGGCCTGTCTTTTTAAAAAATGTTTTTCAACTACAGTTTATTCTCAATATTATTTTTATTAGTTTCAGGTAGATAGCAGTGGTTAAACAATCATATACTTTAAAAAGTGTTCCCTGTGATATTTCCAGTACCTACCTGGCACCACACATAGTTATTACAATATTACTGACTATATTTCCAGTGTTATACTTTAAATCCCCATGGCTATTTTGTAACTACCAAACTGTTCCTCTCAATCCTTTCCCCTCCTTCACCCAGTTCCCCAAACCCCCTCCCTCTGGCAACCATCAGTCTGTTCTCTGTATCTATGAGTCTGTTTCTATTTTGTTTGTTCATTTATATTGCTCTTTAGACTCCATGTACAAGTGAAATCATATGGTATTTGTCTCTCTGACTGACTTATTTTACTTAGCATAATACCCTCTAGGTGCATCCATGCTGTCACAAATGGTAAGATTTCATTCCTTTTTATGGCTGAGTAATATTCCACTGTATATATTTGTATGTATCACCACTTGTTCATCCACTTGTCTATTGATGGGCACTTGGGTTGCTTCCATAGCTTGGCTATGGTAAATAATACTGCAATGAACATAGGAGTGCATATGTTCTTTCAAATTAGTGTTTTGGGTTTCTTCAGATAATATATCCAGAGTAAAATTCTTGGGTCATAAGACAGTTCCATTTTTAATTTTTTTGAGGAACCTCCATACTGTTGTCCATGGTGCTTGCACCAATCTTCATTCTCACCAACAGTGCACGAGGGTTCCCTTTTCTCCATATCCTGACCAACAGACATATAGAGATCAATGGAAGAGAATAGAGAGCCCAGAAGTAAACCCACACCTATACGGTCAATTAATATTTGGCAAAGGAGGCAAGAACATACAATGGGGTAAAGACAGTCTATTCAATAAATGTTGTTGGGAAAAATTAGAAATCTGTAAAAAAATGAAACTGAACCACCTTCTCACACCATATACAAAAAGAAACTCCAAATGAATTGAAGACTTAAATGTAAGACTCAAAATCATAAAACTAGAAGAAAACATGGGCAGTAAAATCTTGGACATTTCTCTTAGTAATTTTTTTGTGATATGTCTCCTCAGGCAAGGGAAACAAAAAATTAAATTCTTTCACTTATCAAATATATATTGAGTATCTAGTATGTGCCAAAAGTATGCTTTCATGGTCTCAGGAGCTCAAATTCTAGCAGGGAAGGCAGACAAGCAATCACCGTAAGGTGACATGTGGGTTAAGAACATGTCAAGAACAGGACAGGACATCCCGAGTGGAGAAGACTTCTGTCCCTAATGGCTTTAGCTATACCCATGGTTGCCTTACTTGTTCTAAATTCATGAGGAGAATCTTAAAAGAAAAGCTGAGGTACTGGATGAAACAACTAGAGGGCAGTTCTATTTCTTTGGTATCCCCCACCCTACTTCAAACACAAAGGGCTCAAAACTTAACACGTGTTTGCTGCTCTCATCCTTCACCCAGAAGAACAACTCCTCCCATCTGTTTCCTAACTCAGCGTACTGGAGTACACCCAGATTTGCAGGTACCCCTCCTCTCTTCTCACCCTCCAGCTTTCGAGTAGTAAGTGCTATCAGCTCTTCCTCCTTTATGGTCCTTATGCCCATTCCTGGATCTTTTTTTTGTCAGCCATTATTTCTTACTTAGGCCTTTGCAATAAGCTAACATCCAACCTCCCAGCTTCTACCCCCATTACTGATTTCTTAAATACAAATCCCATAATGCCATTTCGAGTACTTTACTTTAAAAGTCATGTTCCTCTTTGAAGGTGACAAAATTCAAAACCTTTAGCATGACTCAGAAATCTTTTTGGGCCCTGGCCGAGTTACTCGGTTGGTTGGAGCATTGTCCTCATAAGCCAAGTGGTTGAGGGTTTGATCCCTGGTTGGGGCACACACAGAATGAGTGGAGCAACAGTTGGTGGTGTTCTCTCTCTCTCTCCCGCCCTCCCTCCTTTTGTCTCTCTCTCACTCCCTCTCTCCAAAATCGGTAAATAAAAAAATAAAAAATTTAAAAATCTTTTTTTGCAAGGTGGCAAACACCTCTCCTGTCTTGTCTCACATGCAACCTCTTCTCATAGGGCATGTCTCATGTCTCTGCACATTCCATTCCTTCTTCCTGTGATCCTGCTCCCTCTTCTAGGTTAACTGCTTACTTCTAGTCCCTCAAAGCACAGTTCAAATGTCTACTCTCTTTTTGAAGCCTTGGCTGAATCCCTGAGCCCCCTTCCTCTAGAATTAATCACATTGTCTTGTAAAGCATCTGCTCAGGTACCTGTCTCTTCCGTAAGGCTGTGAACTCACTGGGGAGAGGACAATGTCTTCCTTCACACCTAGGGAATACCTGACTCGGAGAGTAGCCATTGTTTAATGAACGAAAGATTAAATAAGTAGACTCAGCAATGTTCTTAGGGACTACTACACAAGAGGCAAGAGGCCTTCCTTGTCACCGAACTCCACTCAGGTGCTGCGCCCATTCTCCCCTCCCCTCGCGCCCAGCACTGTGTCGGTGCCTGTGCAGCAATGGCCTTTGAGCAATACACAGCAAGTGGGAGAGAGAGAGAGAGTCTGAGCTCTAATTTTAAGGGTGGATCCTTATTCACCTTTGAAATAGTTTCAGTTGTCTGGGATTAAATAAAACTAGTTTTAAGTATTTTCACCAATGCCCTTGCTGAATGAAAGCTGGGCTGGGAACCTTGGGAAAGCATCCAGAGGATTAGGGATTAAATCGTTTCATCGCAGTGCCAAAGTTTTCCATTTTAAGTAGCAAAAGTCCGCCGGGACTGTGGACTCTAAGTATGTGTACATTGATTCAACTTATTTTCGAGATATGAAACACACACTGAAAAGCACACGTAATGGCTTCTACCTGCAGCTGAGGGATCCAGGCATCTTTTCAGCCTCCCTGGAACGCCACGTAGCGTGGCTCTTAGACACCCTATTTGGCCCCTTCTCCTAGGACGTGGATGTTCAGCAGCACAGTTCAAGCCCCGCCTTCCGGCGGCAGCCAGGGCCTCGGCGGGAGGGGCCTGCCACGTGGAGCGAGGACCAGATTCTCAAACGGCGTCTCCGCGGTTGCCGCGGCGCAGCTCCGGCTCAGCCCCTTAGCCCTACGTCAACAGCGCTGGCCCGGCGGCCTGGCTTTACCCCTACGCAGCTGACGTAACGTCGTCTTGCGGGACGTGGACGGAAGAAAAAAGAGTAAGCCGGCGCCAAAATCGTCCCCGCGTGGACTGCTGGCTGGGGAGTGAGGCCGGGCGCGGCAGCAGGGGGTCAGGTACGTGGCAGGCGCGGGGATGGCGAGGCACCTGCGCCTCTGCGAGGGTTGATGCGGCGCCTGGGCCGAGGCGGGGAAACGTGGGCGCCTCGGGCCGCGGGAGCGCCGCACGAGCAGGAGCCGGGTGGCCGGGTCCCACGAGTGGGCGTGGGAGCTCGCGCAGGGATGGCAGCGGGCTTAGGGTGCGCAGCGCGGCCCCGGCGCTGTTCTTATTGACCTTGTGGTGGAAACCAGGGTTGCGGGGACCTAGGGCACCCTACCTTCCTGGCCACCGAAATGGAGGAACTGGTCCAGATGGACGTTTGGAGACTCGGTGGACCCCTTCTCGGTCCATTGCACCTGCCTCGGTTCGATGTTTTACCCTGGTTTGTAAGTGGCAACACACTGACTCTCAGGAGCCTGTGTGTGTAGTCCCGCTTGGCCCACCTGGCTTTCGTGATCTCCTCCTCAAAACCAGGCCGCCCGCAGCCGAGGAATCGGCTCTTGACCGCAATTTACAAAATGACGTGCGGTCAGTGAATAGTCCTGACACGTCAGGCAGCACCTGCTGCCCCCATTATCCCCGGCTCTCTAAGACAGTGAGATTTATGGTGGGGTCTTTGTTTTTAAGTGAACCATATGCCGATCCTGTATTTCTGGGCGAAGTTTGTTGGGACTAAAGTCCAAGTCTCCGTCCAAATCAGTAAGATAAGGGCGTCCTGTTTAGACCCTATAAAGAGGTACTTAAGAAATGTCCTGAGTCAAAACATGGAAACTCTTTTCAACTGATGACATTGAGTCTAGACACCACACACTATACCCTTTGCTCCCTGGAATCAGCTCTCCATAATGAATGCTTTTGGAGAGTATAATAAACTCTGACAGGATGAACCATTCCTTGCAGTGAGGAAGGGGTCAGTCAGAGGCAGTGTGGTATAGGAGAGAGGCCAGGAGGCTTGGTTTCTAGCTCACTTTTCATCCTAATAACTCAATGATCTTAAATATTCAGAGCTTTCAATTACTTTTAGATAAGAGAGGGATAAAGTCAATAAGTATAATTTATGACTATCTCCATCATAGAATATTTATTGAATTCTTTGTGGCTGTGGCAGGTCCTGAAGGAAAGAAAGGATTGTAAGATACCATTAGTGCCCAAAAGACAGAAGGAGGAAAACTGACATTTATTGACCATCTGTTATGAACAGGCATTCCATGCATTAACTCATTTAATTCTCACAATAATCTTATGTGGTCCTTACTGTTCCTGTCCCTGATTTACAAATGAAGAAATTGAGGGTTAGAAAGATTAAGTAACCCTCCAAAAGGCATACAGCTAGCAAGTATCCCACCTTCAAATCCCACCTTCAAAGCCCCTGTTCCGGTAACTGTGCTGTCGGTAGGAGATTTATAATCTTGTTGGGAAAAGCATGAACCAGTTCAAAGGTAAACTGTAGGATTGTGCCCAACTTTGAATGCTGAAGTGGCTGGGGAAGGTTCCTGAAGGAGATGGAACTGGAATTTTAGTGTCACTACTTGATTATTTTACCATTTTGGCTCTTCTACGAGTATTTTGGATAATTCATATGGAAATAATTGGCAACAATCGCTGAAAGAATTTATACAAGAAGCAAACAGACCATGGGCCCAAATCACGCTTCAATATTATGAAAATAATTTTCTCTTGGGATCTTCCAGACTGTCACAAACACAGAAGTCAACAAAGACAGCACTTAGCACTTCTGTCACCTATTAGATGCCATATCTTTTACACCAGATGTATCCTGCCAGTCTCTCCTCTCCCCTTTCTGTCTGTGCCTTTGTGCGGTATAAATTGAAGAACAGTACACTCCACTCCTTATTTCTCTTCACTATCGGCCTAAATGCTAGTCTTCGAGGCACATTTAAGAGGGTTGGAATATCTCCACCAATACATACAGCATAGGTTAAAAGGAGGCTCCAGTTAGCAAAGAAGGTGCAGTATTTTTCTTATCTTGTGAAAGCAGCAATATTCCAGCTGCAGTAGTAAATGGTGTATTCTCTGTATATATATACAGAGAATACCTTTTTGTGAAATACATTATTTTTGTCCAAAACCTCAAGTTTGACCTAGGGTGGGAAAATGCCCACAACCACCACGTTCTTAACTCAGGTGTCTAGCCATGTACTCATCCTCCTTGGGTTGTGTCCAGTCATTTCAAATGCCAGACATTTGCAGACATTGCCCCACCTTCCCTGGGCAGTAAGAGTGCGCTTTAGATTCTTGTGGGTGGCAGGAAGAAAGACAGGGCTGCAGCCTCTGGCCTTTCTTCCCTCTTCTTGTGTCTGCGAGGATCAGGCTGACAGTTCAGTTGCGTGGTTTTCAGAGTTCTATTGGGGGTAATAGCAGGAAGGTGGAGATCACTCTTGCTGGATGTTGGATCTGCTTTTGATCTTTTGGAGACTGATTCCTCAGTAGTGAAGGAATTGTAGTGAAGATTTAGTATCATTACATAATCACTATACCTTGAAGATTTTTTTGTCACTCAGAATACTCGTAATCCTCAGTTGCCACTTCCATAAAAATTAAGGCTGTCTAGGGAAGGGAGGGTTGAGATGGAGCATGGGAAGAAACCATTTATTTTTTCTCTCCTTTCTATACTATACAGAGGAGGTAGGCGTTTTCCTAATACAGGGGAGTTTGGAGCAGGGGTGTCAAATTTTTACTCTGAGTGTGGGAAAGTAGAGGAAAAGAAAATGAATTGTGTAGTATTTTTCATTATTCAATTTTTTAAAAATACATCCTGCAGGTACTTTGATCAGTGACCGCATTACAACATGTTGAGTCAAGTCTGCTGCTCTGGCTTCCAGCTCCTCAGGCACCGTCTGCTGCCCTGGGCCCAGCCCACAGCTCCCTCCAGACTGCGTAGGTACCATGTTGTGCATGTACCATGGCTTAGCAGTGTGTGGGGAGTTCGGTCAGAGTGTATTTCAAACGGTCTTAAAGGAGGGGAAAAATATAAAATGGCAGAATTGGGCAAAGACAGTAAGGAAGGAAGCAGCCTACTGGTGAAATGTTCTGTGTTTGTTTTTATTAAGAAATTGAGACTTTTGGACAAAATATGTCATAGAATCTGGTGAGTGTCTCACATGTACGGTATATACTTATCTTCGGACTCATCAAGTTGTACACATTAATTTTTACAACTTATTGTATGTCAAATAAGTAATTCAAAATGAAAACAATAATTTAAATAAAGTGCTACCTATATTCATTTCCCCCCAAATTTTTATAGGCTATTTTTGTTATTTGTTATAATCATTTTTAATTTTGAGATCATTATAGATACACTTGCAGTTACAAGAATTAATACAGAGACATTCCTTATACCCTGTACCCGGTTCTCTCAGTATCTCAGCCAGGATACTGACATCAATAGAGTCGAGATAACATTTCCATCACTATATGATCCATCAGGTCTCTCCTTTCTGGCCATGCCCCTCCTCCCTGTCCCTAACCCTGGCAACCTCTACTCTGTTCTACATTTTTATAATTTTGTCCTTTCAAAAACATTATCTAAATGGAATCATACAGTATGTGAGCAATGGGGATGGCTTTTTTTGACTCGGCATAATTCTCTGGAGACTCTTCAACATGTCTGTATAAACAGGTTCTTTTTTCTTACTGAGTAGTGTTTAATGGTGTGGGTGCCCCACAGTTAGTGTAACCACTCGCACATGGAAGGGCTCCTGGTTCCCGTTGTTTGACTGTTATGAATAAAGGTGCCATGAACATTTGTGTGCAGGATTTTGCGTGAACATGGTTTTCATTTGTTTGGAATAAATGCCCAAGAGTTCAATTGCTGGGTCGTATGGTAGTTAGTTTTCAAGAAACTGTCAAACTGTTTTTGTAGAATGGCTATACCTTTTTACATTCACACCAGCAACATAAGAGTTTTCCGCTTCTCCATGTCCTCACCAAAATGTGATGTCGTCACTCTTTTTATTTTATGCATTCTCGTAGGTGTGTGGTGACATCCGACTGTGGTTTTAACCTGCTTTTACCCTAATGGCTATTGATGTTAAACATCTTTTCATATGCTTATTTGCCATTTATATATTCTACTTCAGTGAAAGGTCATCTGCTCATTTGTAATTGGATTGTTTGTTTTTTTGCTCTTAATTTTTGAGAGTATTGTATTATTGGATACTAGTGCTTGATCAGCTATATAGTTTGAAAGTATTTTCTCCCGGTTTGTAGTTCGTCATTTCATTCTCTTAACAGGATCTTTTACAGAGAAAAGTTTTTTGTTTTGCTTTTATTTTGATGAGGGCTAGTTTATCAGATTTCCCTTTTATGGATTATTCCTTTGGAGCCAAGTCTAAGAACTCTTTGTTTAGCCCTAGATCCTGAAGATTTTCTTTCTTTTTTTAAGGTTTTACAGTTTTACATTTAAGTGCATGATCATTTTGAGTTAATTTTCGTATAAGGTGTGAGGGTTAAGTCAAGGTTCATTTTTTTGCTTACGGATGTCTCGTTGTTCCAGCACCATTTGTGGAGAGGCTGTTTATTATAGTTTGAGTTGGCTGTCTGCTTGATAACACCTAATTTTTCTGAACATTCTATCTCCAAACCTTACCACAGACAACTTGCTTATCAACTAATCAAGCTTATTATCATTAGAAAAAAATCTCTATTTCCCATTCATGTAAAGAAGAGTTTAGGTGTTATCCCTGTGTTTGAACACTAATTCTGCTACTTTGTAAGTCACTAGTGACAACAGCTATGGATTTAGTTCACAATTTTATGGGTTGGTTGGTGTGTTGGACTAGGCTCAGCTGCACGGTGGTTTGGCGTCTATGTCAGTTTTCACGCTGGCTTGGGGCTGATTGTTGGTGGCAGGGGGCCTCCGCTGGGGTGATGGATCGTGTCTGTTCCCCATGGTCTCTCATCCTCCAGCAGGCTCTCCACAGCTTCTTTACCACACGCTTGCAGTCGAAGCGAGGCGTAGGGCCAGCACAGACTCAAGGGGTGGGAGAAGCTTCGAGTACTGTGGCCATTTTTGCATCCGGCATGGTTGGTAAGTTACTCAAATCCTCTGGGCCTCAGTTTCCTCGCTTATAAAATGAGGCTAACAGTAGGTAACTCATGATATCTAAGTCATGAGGCTTGCCATGAGAATTGAGTAAGATAACAGTGGTGGTGATGGTAACGATGACGATAGCGGAGCCTTTTTTATAATACAGGAATATTGGGGTGTTTACTTTGTGCCAGTGCCTGTTCGTGCGCTCATGCCTTTTCTCCCTCACACCTTTATGAGATAGGTGAGGTTACAGCAAGTAAGTAGAAGGTTGAGATTCCAACCCAGGCAGTCTGGCTCCAGAGTCTACACTTGACCTCTTATGGTATATCCTCTGCCCTGTAAAGAAAGGTGTCTGAATAGTTAGCACAGTTCTTAGTATATAGTAAGTACTCACTTTGGTATTTTTATTCTTGATATTATACTTTATTCTCAGTAGCCTCATTCACAGAAGGAGGCACTTTCTGATCTTGTCCCTAGATTTATTTTTCTATTTTTGTATCCAGATTTTTCTGGAGCCCGCAGCCCTCTGTTCACTGACCACAATAAGCAGAAGAGAAGAAAATAAATTAAAAAGGCAAAGTGAGAAAGCATATGGACACAAACATGGAGGAAAGTGGAAAGCCAGGAAGGGAGAAGAAATCATGCCAGGGTTCCTTCCTGGTCAGGCCTGAGGACTTGGGTGCTGAAAGGTGAAGGGCCTCTCCTCCCCTGGAGCACGACGCACGGCACTTTCGAGGAATGTGGACAGCCCTACTCCACCCCAGCCCCCACACGCATGCGCACACGTACACTCAGGAGCCCCTCAGAGATGGCTATTCTGTGGGACTTAGGGCCTAAAGGTCCCTTAGGAGATGGGAAGAGATTACCCATCCCAGGGCCTTGGATTTTTCCAAAGGAATCAAGGCCTTTTCAGTCTTCAATATGGACCCTAAAAAGTATAGTACACGGCAGATCATTAAGAAATGCTCCCTAGAAAGGTAGGGTGAATCGGGAGGGTGAATGCATTGCTGAACAGGAAACCCAGAAAGCCCCAGATCCCACAGAACTCTCCTTGGTGCTCTAGCCTACTGGGCGTGACTGCACTTTCACTTGCTTGAAACCTTGTTGCGGCCCCCTTTTGAACTTTGTCATCCCTGGTCTGTGGTGACCCAGTTGCCAGCAGCCAGAGTGACCCCAACTACCTGGCTCCAAGCCGAGCCACCCTCTGCTGACAAAGACTGTGCATCAGGTGCCTCATTCATGCTAACCTGACCTGATAGATTCTAACTGGTTTCTGTCATATGATTACTTGGACTGATACGTGTGCTACTACCTGTGTCCCCGAGGTACCCTGGGGTGTCAGCATACTTCCAGGACAGGATAATCCCTATAGTGGACAGGAGTGAGAAAGGGTCAGCAGGTCTAGTCCTGAGAGTTATCAAAGGGAGTGTAGCTCTGAGCTCTGCAGTCTCTGGTGATGCAAACCCCAGGGGAGTAAGTCTCTCCCTCTCCCACCTCTCTCTCTGTCAGGTCAGCAAGGCCAGGACTGTTATGTATGTAACTTTTAACCATAGTCTTGGGTGCTTAGGATAATAACCTTGAAGACTGAATCAGGGTACCTATGTTGCTGAACCCGATAAAGAAGGGGAGCTCTCCATGGAACTGAGCCCCAACAACAAACCTGTCCTTCAGCAGTGAGAGGCTCCTCCAGCGGGAAGAGACAGTCCACCTGTGTGTGGGCTTAGCCAGGGTGCCAAGTGCCAGGTCTGTCCCAGGTGATGGACTTCCTGAGCAGCTTTCTGCCAGCAACTGGACTGCAGGCCTGGTATCTCCAATGGACTTGAAGCATAATCGCTTTTAAAAATGTTTCTTTAGGAGAGAGAAAAAAGGACTCTTTACTAATTCCCTAAAAGTGTTCTTTCTGAGATTTTGTGTGAAGTAGGCAGAGAGGGAGGAGAACACACAGTGATCTTCCAGTCCACGAGAATGAGATTCTGCCTGCTTTACCCACCATCGCGACAGCGTAGAGAAAAGAATAGAATCTAGATCATAGTTAGAGGCGTTTGTAGTCTGTAGTAAGGAGACAGAGGGATTAACTCTAGAGAAATTCTGAGAAATCTATCTATAAATATAAATGGAGGTAATGGTGGTTGATTCAAGTGGAGGAAGTTATTCTGTGATAGCACAGTTATAGAAAAATGGTCCAAAAGGTGGCTTGGAATGATTACTTTTAGTCATTCATTAATGCCTCTCATGATACATAGAGAACTCCTGGGGAGGGGGCAGGAATACCTAAAATTTAGTCCTGCTGAGAACCTGTGTGCCCATGTTCTCTCGCTTTCTTACAGTCCGAGAGTCCCACCAAGCAGAGGGCCATTTGCAGTGAGTGAGACCATCTGTCAGCAACTCCCATCCGCAGGCAGCTTCTCTTCCCCGTCCAGGCCTCCGCGCCTGCCCGCCCCTCTGCCTGTGCACTCGCTCATTCTCCTTCTGTGCCAGTTACAATTAGGTCGGGATCGTGTATCAGAAAACCCAAAACAATAATGGCTCCAACAGGCTAGAAATCTCTTTGTTTTTCTCCTGGGAGAAGCCTGGGGTCCTTACAGAAGGGAGGCAGTTGAGGGCTTCCAGAGCAGTGTGTGAACTCATCCGGCTTCCACACTCCTTTCTTTTCCTTTGAAGTTCTTACTGTGTTGTCTTAGAGCCTGAAGTGGACATTTGAGCTCCAGCCTCCATACCCATGTTCCCAGCAGCAGGATGGATGAAGGGAAGAAGGAAGCACTTGTCCTCTTTTTTTTTATTTTTTTTGTTTACATTTAATGTAATTTCAGTCAGAAAGGCATCAGTAAGAAACATAACATTGGGTCATAGAAGGAAGAGCTTCTAAGAGGCAGAATGGTTCTGCATATGGAGAGTAATTAGAGGGCTCTGACCTGGGGAACCTTGATTTATGTAGGAACAAATTATGTAGGAATTGGCACAAATAGATGTGGCCGATGGCAGCTTGAAGTCAGGCAGCCGTGGGTTAAGATCTCAACTCTGAAAGCACTTTTCTTTTTAAAGAAATTCCTGGAAGTCCCACATACATTTTCACATGTATTGTGTTAACCAGAACTTAGGCACATGGCCATGTCTAGCTGTACAAGAAAGTCTAGGAAATGTGATCTTTTGACTGATGGCACTGTACCCTGCTAGAGCAGGGAGTCCCGCACCGTGTGACAGAGGGGGCGGGTGATTGGCAAGTGGTTAGTGGGGAGAGTTGGACCTGTGAGAAGTGGTGAAGCGTTCAGTGCCTGACGGTTAGCTCCTAGTGCTTTTGGCTTATGTAAGTATATTTTCAACTTTTTAACCAACTTTTGTTTGTTGTTTTGCCTCCTTAGAAGTCATATACAGCTTTGCCAAAAAGAAAGAAAGAATCAGGAAAGGGTTGCTTAGGGGCAGATGTCCAAAGGGATAAAAACAAAGCATCTGACTCCAACACTACTTTTCCTTCGGAAAGCTATCTATCCAGTTTTTTTTATCATTATTACAGGTACCTGGGTTCATGCTGCCATGTCAGAGAGAAAACTTGTAGTAGGTAGATTAGTCATAATGTTTTATTACTCATACTAATTACTTTGCTCTTAATTGTCTTTGCTAATCAGACTCACTCTTTTTATAGTGATGTGGCTTTAAAAGCACATATACTGTATTTTTTTATTATGAAAGCAATGCATGTATATTGCATAAGTTTGGAAAACAGGAATAAAAAGGTTAAATCACCTATAATACATTAGGAGATAAAATATTAATATTTTGATTTCTTTCCTGCATCTTTTTTCTGTGCATTTAAACATGTCTATGAAATATACCATGAATATTTTCCAATGTTATTAAAATATGCTCATGAATCCATCTGCCCTTTTTTGACATTTAATCTATTATAATCTTACTATAAACAACACTGGTGAACAGCTTTCAGATGAATCTTTTTGTCTTAATCTCTGATTAGTTTCTTCGAATATATTTCTGAACGTGGAATTGCCAAATGAAAAGATGAGAACATTTTTATGGCTTTTGCTATATTTTACCAACACGTCTTCAGAAAAATGTCTTGTTTAAACTCTTCACCAGCAGTGTGTAAGTATGCCCGTGGCCTGTGCAATGAGTGCAAACTCCACTCGATACTAGAATAAGAACATGCTAGGTCTGGCTTTTGATATACTGGTTTTACTCAGTTAAGAGTAATAAAGCTATTTTTTTAGAGGCTAAACTGGTTAATATTGTGCATATATCTTTTTAATGGGATGATGTATTTTCTTTTTCTTTTCCTTTTTCTTTTTGCATTGACTTTGGGATCAAAATACAGATCGTGTCCAGCCTTCAGCCATCAGAAATGTCCGTTCCTGGAGCAACATCCCCTTCATCACTGTGCCCCTCAGCCGCACACACGGCAAGCCCTTTGCCCACCGCAGTGAGCTGAAACATGCCAAGAGAATCGTGGTGAAACTTGGGAGTGCCGTGGTGACCCGAGGTGATGAATGTGGCCTGGCACTGGGGCGCCTGGCATCTATTGTTGAGCAGGTAATTGCCAAGATGGAAAAGTCTACTGAACTAAAAAAAAAATAGGGTTTTAAGGTGTCACTTCAGGTTTACCAACTTTTACAAATAATCTTGATTTGAGTGCAGTAGATTTAACCTGATTTGAAAACTCCTTCTCCTGCTGCAGGTGCCAGTGCAGGACAGCGTCCCAGGGCAAACAGAGGGATGTCACGGAGGACAGCTGATTTCATGCAGTGCCCCCTCAGGCTCTTTAGTAATAAGTGTTTCTTAATCCTGGCTGCACGTTGACACTGCTGAGGACCTGGCGGTGCCTGGGCTTCACACAGTCAGTTAGCACACGTCTGTGGGTGGGGCTCACACACCGAGTTTCCAGTTTCCCCAGTGACTCTAACACAGAGTTAGGGTTGAGAGCTTAGGTGGATGTGGGTAAATATTGAACTTTTCTTTTTCCCGTTTTGTTGGGCTTTTTCTTTTTTTAGTCCAATAATCTTGAAATAAATATCAGCTATCATTGCAAAGATTTTCCAAGTCCAGATATTTAAAAGGACTCCACAGAGAAAACCCATGTAATGTAAACTTTCATTTAAAGGCAAAGGATATGCACTGGCCAGTGTGGCTCAGTTTGTTGGAGTGTCATCCTGTAACTGGAAGTTTGCAGTTCCGGTTCCTGGTCAGGGCTTATACTGCTAGGTTGCAGATTCCATCCCTGGTCTGGGTGCATATGATCTCTGGCGTGGGCATGTGTGGGAGGCAACCAATTAATGCTTCTCTCTTCTCTCTTGTACTGATGTCTCTCTCCCTTCCTCTGTCCCTTTCTCTCTCTAAAAGCAGTGGGAAAAAAATGCCCTTGGGTGAAGATAAAAAATAAATAAAATGAATATATAAAGGCAAAGGATACAAGTGACAAGAAAGGGAGTGCAAGCAGACACTGGGGGTGGGTCTGAGAGACAGACACACCGCTGTGCACAAGTCCCCTGGGGTCCTACGTGGAGACAGGGACCACAGTTTTTTCCAGATTAAATCAGAAGAGATCTGTGTAAGGAATCTTGGCTTTGGACGGGCTCAAAGCAGAAGTTTCTGGTGGGGATGTAATGCTCCACTGTCCATGCAGTCAAGCCAGGCTGACTGGAGACTATCTGAAAAAGAAACTGACCTTGGGGGTTGACATTCGAAGTTTTGGACTTCAAGCATGTTACAAATCCCACTACCCTTATCTTTGCCAAGAGCAGGCTCAGCACACTTTTTCTGTGAAGGGCAGATAGTAAGTATTTAGGTTTTGTAGGCCGTATGGTCTGTGCCTCAACTACTCAGTCCTGCCACTGTAGCATGAAAGCCACCTTAGGCAGTAAGTAAATGAATGAGTGTGGCTGTGTTCCGTTACCAGTCTGATTATAAAAACAGATGCAGGTTTGCTGGCCCTTGATCAAGAGTCGAAAACCAGACAGTCGGGCATCCTGGAGATGCAGCTAGAGCTTTTCCTTTCTAGCCCTCTATCCTTTATAGACATATTTTCAGTTTTTATAATAACTACTGAGGAGTTGGAAACTGCCAGCCTGAAACTTGACGGCATTTTCTTCTTATGTTTTTCTATGCTATGCAATTATTGTCAAATTTGCCTCACAGATTGAGCCCATCAGACCAATTTGATTTAACAAGTATTTGTCAAAAGGCTACTCTGCTACTAGGGAGCTAGGGCTGGGATGCCCAAAACAATTAGGTGACTGTTTAAGGCAGTAAGTATTCAAATGAGCGGGCCCACATGGCATTGACGAATGGGTCCCGGGACAGAAAAGTCAAACAACAGTGCGGTTGTTGGGGCCCCTCGCAGAGCTGGGACTCAGCCTGGGCCTTTACAGCTGGTTGGATTTGCCCCAACAGATGGGGACTGTTCCACGCAGCCAGGTGCACAGGGTGAGCGGTGCCCCGCAGTTGTGCAGGCCGGTGCTTCTGGGGAAGAAGAGGCTCTGCAGAGCGGGGACCAAAACAGGAATGAGTGTAGCATGTTGGGGGGCGAGGGAGGAGGTGAGATTGTGAGCAGTGGTCGTGATCTCAGGGCGAGTGGGAAGCAAAGCCGATCACTCCATCGGGCAAGGCTTTGCCAAGGTAAAGCAGTTGGGATCCAGTCTCAAAACAGTATGAAGATTTCGAGCAAAGGAGAACATTGATGGAAACAGTGGGAGAACCTGGTGATGATCTTAGGCCACCAGCTTCCCTTCTAGAGACACCCATGGGCCTAATGGAAGGACTTTCTAGTACGTCTTGTCCAAGGCATCAGATCATGTTAGGTGGACGCCAGAGCCGACTTAAAGTGGCTTCCACTGGCCAAAGATGGATGGTAATTACTGCAGTGAGTTTTAACACATGAAATATGTTTAAATCCATGAATTCATAATGACACTTTAAAATAGCTCATTGGTTATCTTTGGAGGATACTAGAGAACCTACTCATTATATTGAAAACAGTAAATAAAGGGAAAGAGAAGCACATCTGCCCTGCCTTTCATAAACAAACTATACCTCTAGGTGATCAAATGGCTAATGAAGGAAAATGTCCCTTTATGGAAGTGAATGAAGCCTACGAATGAAGAAAGAATGAATGATTTCAAATGTCAGCATTTTGCAGCCCTAATAATTAATAGGTCTTTGTGATGGTCATAAACAGCTGCTGACAGCACACAAAAAAGGATAACCAGGCATTATGTATCCCCTCTATGGACACTGTGACCTATAAATTCTTGACAAAACAAACCAAGCCTCCGCACCTGATAGCAGTTTACGGGACTAAGGAATACAGCATTAAACTACGGCACAGGGACACACGCAGGAAAATTGAGGCAGGGAAGCCCTGAAGGACAAACAGCCTAGTTCCTTTAACAAAAAAATATCAAGAGAAAAATGCTGGTGAAGGAACCTGTGGATTAAAAAAGGTGTAAGAGACATTTCAGTGGATTGCAGTGTATGGGCTTAATTTGCACCTCAGTTTGAGCAAGATGAAAAAAATCAGAGAAATGTATAAATACTGACTTGATATTTCATATTAAGGGATTATTTAAATGTTTTAGATCAGCGGCCCCCCACCTTTTTGGCACCAGGGATCCGTTTCACAGAACACAGTTTTTCCATGGACCCCTGGTGGGGTTGGGGAGGACAGGAGGTGGAGCTGAGGCAATAATGCAATTGAAGCTTCACCCGCTAGCCCGCCCCCTGCTGTGCCACCCAGTTCCTAACCTAACCGGCCATGGACCTGTACCAGTACGTAGCCCGGGGTTCGAGACCCCTGTTTTAGATGACATTTGTTTTATGGATATGTCTCTTTACCAAGAATCTGGTAAAAAGAGACACACATCTATGTCTCTTTATAAAGAATCTGTATCTTTACCAAGCAATCTGGGTGATTCTTCCCAGGGCCAATCCACTGCTGGTTTCTCTCCGTCTTTCTCCCTCCCTTCCTCTCTCCCTAAAAAACCTTCTCTCCCTTCTTCTCTCTCTGAAAGCAATGGAAAAGTGTTCTTGGGTGAGGATTTTTTTTAAAAAGTTATTTTTTGAAATCATGGTCGATCACGGACAGCCATTTGTGATTTCCTGAACCCAGGTATATTGCTCAGGCATCAGGGAGAAAGGAAATCAAGGAATATTGACTTTGTTTGCATCTTGAACCTTCAACCCTTTCATGTGGATCTGTCCCAGGTAGGGAACAAATGCCTGGGTTCTGGGCAGACAGAGCAGAACAGGGTGAGCGTCTGTCCCTGGTCTAGCCAAAGGTGACCCTGGGGATCAGACATGTCCCAGAAACAGCCTCGTCTCCCCAGTTCATGCCTTAGAATTTGAGAAGGCATTTGCTAAGTTGATGTTGCAATTCCTAGCTCCTGACTTCTGTTCTGGGCTTATTTTTCCTGTAACAACTGGGCCTTTTGCAAATACTAAAATATAACAGGTGCCATCAAGCCTTATAGATGCCACACCTGGTTGCACACCAGAATCCCCCATTAAAAACTGATTCCTGTCTGCCACCGGCTCACCAGATTTGAGTCAGCAAGTAGGAATCTGTATCTTTACCAAGCAACCTGGGTGATTCTCCCCAGGGCCAATCCACTGCTGCTCCATAAACCAGCATTTGGGATCCACTCAGTTGTCCATCCCACCTGAGTTTCTTGGGAAGCAAGGAAAGAGATATTACAAGTGACTTGTGCCTTTTTCTTCCTCAATGTCAGGTGTCAGTGCTACAGAATCAAGGCCGAGAGATGATGCTGGTAACCAGTGGAGCTGTAGCTTTTGGCAAGCAGCGCTTGCGCCACGAGATCCTTCTGTCCCAGAGCGTGCGGCAGGCCCTGCACTCAGGGCAGAACCAGCTGAAAGAGATGGTGAGTGCTGCTTGCCCACCCCCTGCACCAGGGGTGCTCGGGCACCTTTCCTCCCTCCCACCCACACCTTGTCTATTTGTGTGTTACAGGCAATTCCTGTCTTAGAAGCCCGAGCCTGTGCAGCCGCAGGACAGAGTGGACTGATGGCCCTGTATGAAGCCATGTTTACCCAGTACAGCATCTGTGCTGCCCAGGTGAGAGGCTGGCCTTTGCACAGGGCCGTGAGTGAGGGTGATTCCCATGGAGCAAGCAGACTGAGAAGGGCTCTGGAGCCAGACCGCCAGGAGACAGCCTCGGCTTCACCACTTGTTGGTTGGGAGATCTGGAGAATGTCTTTTAAGTCTAACTTTTATGTGCCTCAGTGTCTTCATCTGAAGAACAAGGATAAGATCAGCTGTCTTCAGAGGGTTTTTCACGAGCTTAATGAGACAACATATGAAAAGCATTTAATACAGTGTCTGGCACAGTATGCTCTCAGTGTTAGTTCTGGTTATTGTACTAACACCTCTTAGGGCTACCCCAACGGCTAATTTTTTAAAAGTGCCTGGAGCCAGGTGAGGAAACTTAGGCCCATGTTTCCTGAAGACAGAAAACTTAGATGTCTTTATTTCATTAGCAAATTGGACTTCAGGTGGCTTGTTTCGGATGGCACCTGGTTGCCCTATATAATAGATATTAAACATTGAAGGTTGGAAGGAATGTTGGTGGTTGGTTGGTTTTTCATTCATTCAGCAAATATTTTTTGAACACCTGTGGTGTAGCAAGAAATCTGTTAAGCATTGGGGATACTGTGGTAAACAAAACAGCCATGGTTCCTGTACTCATGGAACTTAGAAGGTTTTAGTAGTTACTGCTGAATGTTCTAGAACCTTCTTTCTATATTACTTCTTTTTTTACCTAAATTTCCAGAATTTTTTTCAATTGTTTTTTTCATCAACTAAACAACTACACATGGAATAGACCTAAATAGACCTAAACTGCTTTGTTCACAGTTGTTACTCAGTGACGTTCTGGTGTTATTCCAGAGTGTCCTTGAAAAAGTGAGCTGGAGCAGAAAGGTACAGACTTGTCCACCTGTTTCCTGTGGCTGCAGACCCCTCTCTGCCAGCTTAGATTTTTTTCTGTTAGCATAAATGCAATGGAAGCCTCAATTTCTGTCACCTTCCTGTCTCTTCTCTGTCATAATCCAATGATAGTTTTCGTCTGATTTTTTAAAAGTGCCTGGAGCCAGGTGAGGAAACTTAGGTCCAGGAGCTTTGTTTTTATTTTGTTTTGCCTTTTCCCAGGTTTGCTGTTCCTCTTTTTTTGGTTTGTTTGTTTGTTCGCTTTAATGAAAGTCACATTAAAAGTCAGTGCACATCAGCCATTGTTCCCATTACCACTGACGTGAAAGAAGGAGCTCTACCCCCGCCACGGCCTACAAGCATCCGTCCTCGGGCCCCTTCTCTCCTACCTTTGCCTTCCCCGGTGGCCTTATCTACCGGAAATCTTTACCTTCTGTACCCTTTCCTGTAGTTTCCTGTTTTCTCTACTGATCCTGTTTCAAAGATCATTTTCATTGGCTTTTGGAAATCTCTAGCAAGTTGTTTGTCAGGTTAAAGACTTACACAGTATAGCAGCTTATTTTTTCTTCATAAAAATGAAACTGATTTGCATGTTGAGAGGTTGTCCTTCTCCAGGCACATACTTATCCCTTGTAGGGCTCTTGTCTCCTACCTCTTATTTGTTAAATTGCTGGAGCCACAGGTATTTTCAAGAGAACTTTACACCTCCTGCTTGCCTCTGCTACACACACATGTTTACTTTTATTATGTCACCTTTTACCACCAGGACTAGAGTCTATATGCTTTTTGACCCAGTCCTATTACTTAGAGGACTCAACTTTCCTAAAAAGGAATTCATGATCTATCCTTACAAAAATATGCCCCATTCCATTTTCCCCAAAGCATCAACATTTTTATTTGCCATCCCAGCAGCTAGTACAGGGCCTGGCATTTCAGAGGTACCCAATGTATTTTTTTAAAGATTTTATTTATTTATTTTTAAAGAGAGGGAAAGGGAAGGAGAAAGAGAGGGAGAGAAACATCAGTGTGTGGTTGCCTCTCATGCACCCCCTACTGGGGACCTGGCCCACAGTCCAGGCATGTGGTCTGACTGGGAATTGTTGGTTTGCAAGCTGGCACTCAATCCACTGAGCCACACCAGCCAGGGCCCAATATATTTTTATCAAATGGGTGAGTAAATTATTTCCTTTAGACATATTACCACTTTGCCTTCATTACCCACATTTTATATCATTCAGGCTGCTGTTATGTTAGTTACCACAGCCAGACCGTATTCCAGGGCGTAGCCTTTCCACTGTTTCATTACCTTCCTTCTCAACCACCTGCTCCAACCATTCCTACTTTGGCCTGCCTTACGCATGAGAACCCTCTTCCTTAAACATCAGAGTGTTCTCAGTGAAACATGTTCATGAGCTTCAGGGTTTGTTGCTATTTAGTTTTTTGCCCTCATCCCCATTTACCTTCCTCTCCTGCTAAACACTGCTGACAACTTGGATTCAAGCAGGCAAGCAGAGCTGACTGCCAGCCCCACACCCAGCTCTCCCCTCTCCCTCTGAGCTAAGTTATGCCAGTCCTTTCAAGGTGTGACTGAAGATTCACCGCCATACACCTCTCAGATTAGTCCCACGTGCTGAGACACAGCCTTCACTAACTGCAGCAGTGGCCGGCTGCAGAGCAAGGATGGTGATGACACAGCCCCCTGCCTTGACCTCATGCGCTTCCCAGCTGGGTAAACCACTCACTCCTCCCTCACCAGAGCTACTGCAGCCAGACCCTGAAGCGGGTGCTGAGATACAAAGATATTTTAGAAACTAATGGCAGTCATTACTTTCCCCAGTACTACTCTAAAGTTGATATATTAATTTTCTTAATTTTGTGAATGGATGAAATTTGGTAGTTCTCAAAATTACTTTTCAAAAAATCCTGAACATCATTAAATCTTCCAAGTGATTCTTTTTCCCCATCTCTAGAAAAATTGGGTAAGCCTCCAAAGATGTGTGTTCCATTGTGATCTGTATTGGGTCTCACAAGCCTAAAGATTAACTCCCCCAGTCTTAGCATCTTGGCATGCTATTCCTACTAGGAAGTTCATCATTTTTCTCCCTCCTATGTTCTTGATCTATTTGAACCTTTTAGATTTTGGTGACCAATTTGGATTTCCATGATGAACAGAAGCGCCGGAACCTCAATGGGACACTTCATGAGCTCCTCCGAATGAACATCGTCCCCATTGTCAACACAAATGATGCTGTTGTCCCTCCAGCTGAGCCCAATAGTGATCTCCAGGGGGTAAATGTGGGTGAAGTATTCCTAAGGCTCCAGCATGCTGGAGACACTAATGCTGCGCTATGCTGCATGCACTAACACCGGAAGCTGGGCACTGACGAGATGGAGAAGCTGGGAGAGGAGGTGGCATCGTGAGCAGTGGTGCATAAGCTCTTCTGGAGCCACAGGGTTTCATTCAGCGGGGTGAGGTGTGAGAGTGGTTTAAGACTTAAGATGGTGCTGTGGGCATGGCCTGTGCATGTCAGTGGCTGGAACAGTGCACGTTTGGAAAGGAGGGTTGCCAAGGAGGCACGGTGTTTTGCAGATGGAAAGGCCCTGCAAAACCTGTCGTCCACGTACTTGGTCATTAATTTTGCCTGCCAGAGCTTAGCTGAGTACTTCTGCGAACTTCTTTTTGAACTGTATAGCTCACTCACTTCTGACTTTTTATCTGTATTTCAGGTTATTAGTGTTAAAGATAATGATAGCCTGGCTGCCCGACTGGCTGTGGAAATGAAAACGGACCTCTTGATTATTCTTTCAGATGTAGAAGGTACAAAGCAATGCCTTTTCCTTTAGCCAGCCTTTGTTTTAAATACTACATGTGGAGCGCTTTTTGCTTGAGTCCTTCTGATTTTTTTTTTACTACGGACTGTTATTTTCTGAGCTCTGCAGTCTGACAAAGGGCTTTTATGACTCAGAAGAAGGAGGGTAGTCCTGGAGATGCAGTTTAAATGCTGAAAGGTTGTCATCTCCAGGCACTTTAGATTCGTTTTTTATAGCAGCTTCATGAAGATGTAATTCACATACCATACCATACCACTCACCTATTTAAAGTTTACAGTGCATTGTTTGTTAGTGTCCTCATACAGTGTTTCAGCCCTCATCGCGATTTCGGAGCCCTTTTTCACCACCATAGGAATCCCCGTACCTGTTGGCAGTCACTCGGCTCCCCGCCAACTCCAGCCCAGCGCAGCCTCTGATCTGCGTTGTCTCTGTTGGTTTGCCTGTTTCAGTCACTTTATATAAATGAAATCATACACTCATGCTGCTGTGAACTCCATGTACAAGTTTTAGTGTGAACATCTTTTTAATTGTACCTAGGTGCAGAATTGTTGGATGATATGGTATAACTCTGTGTCTAGCCTTTGGAAGAAATTCCAGGCTGTTTTCCAATCCGTGTATACCATTTGACCATGTAAACCATTTCCAAAACGCTATCAAGTGCACCGTTTTACACCCCCACTCACAGTGCATGAGGGCACTTGTTTCTCCACGTCCTTGCCAACACTTACCTCTTGTCATCTGCCTTTTAGATTATAGCTGTCCTAATGGTACACAGTGATAATCATTGTGTTGATCACTTTCAGCTTTTAATGTAATCCCCGAGACAGATTATTTTAAATTGGAGCCACTGCAGAAAGTCCAGGCTGTGTGGCCACCATGTCGAATGCGTTACTCTAGTCTTTTCCCCCTCCTCATGGAGGGGCCCCTCTTGGCTCCAGTTTGGCTCTCCATTCACTTCCCATTTTCCTACACTGTTCCCCTTTACATTTTGACCCATAAGGAATAGGAGAGCCATGTCAAAAATAGGCCCAACCTACAAGATCCCCAAAGTCCCCCATTACCTTCCCAGGAGGTCAGAAAAAGCTGGCTGGTTCCCAGCCCACATCCCAGGCAAGTTAACCCGGCCAGGCTTGTTCTCCATTTGCACTCCCCCCCGTGTAAGGTCAGGGCAGACAGAGGTGGATCGGTCAGTCCCTGCCTATGTGGGAGGTCAGAGCTACCATCCTTACATGTCAGTGTCTCTCCCTGTAAAAAGTCTTGGTACCGTTTTATCCATTGTACATGTGAATTCTCAGGATAGGAGTGGCTGATTTGGGGTAAGACTAAGCTACCCTGGAGAAAAAGGCATTTAGATTTAATCAGCAGATTTTTTAAATTAAATTTCTACTATGTTCAAATGCTGCTCTAGGTACTTGAGAATGTCAGTTTATTCAATCCTAGTAACAACCCTAAAGTCGGTAGGGCAGCCCAATTATTCAGATGAAGAAATAAAAAATTAAGTTCATATCAGTTAAATGGTATATCCAAAGTCACATAGCTAGTTGTTGGTGGAAGGCAGTTTCTAATCTTACTCCTTTCAATTAAAAAATCTGTACTCTTCCCTCGGAAGGGTGTGAGCCTGAGAGATCAATGTGTAAAGCCCAGTTTGAACTAGACTCCAGTGAACAGCTTTAATGTAGCCCCACACACCAGAATTGGTCATACAGGTTTGTACTCTTTACCTCTGATCGGTTATCCGCCAAGTGTTGATTTTTAGAACAATATCAGAATTGTAATTATCCTCTTGCTGGCTTTGAGAGGCTGCTATAATGGAAAAAGGGTAGGCAGAGTATCAGAATGCCAGGGACCTCTAGATGTCTCTGGAAAAGGTTTGGTTTAGAATAGTCCAACCTTGCCCATCCTGCTGTATGAAACCAAAACAGCCTCAGAATCCCAGACCTCTGTGCACAGTATCTGTGGAAAGAACTGACCCTGAATCCTGGGAGCTGTGACGTGCTGGATCGCAGTGGACAGAGGTTGTGAGAAGAGACTTTTGGCTGTCACTGCTGCACGTTGACTTGCTCTGTACAGACACTGACTTCCTCCCTCCCCGACCCCTGCTTCCCTAGAAAGTGTGTCTTCAGCAGGGCTGTGTTAAAGCTCTGGAACAAGGCAGCAGAGGGGTATACTTGAGCCCAAGAAGAGCAGTGAGTTAAAACCAGAAGCATCACTGCCCCAGATGTCCTCAGCCAGGCTGGGACCAGGCGCTGTTCCTCCCTGCCTGTGTCCCCCTTAGGCCTAGATGTGACTCCATTTCCTCAGGCCCCTCTTTCCTGTTCAAAGGCTCCACCTTGCTTAGAGTGAAATTGTGAGGATTTTTATCTTGGATTGTATGCATACAACATTTCACGTAATTCTTTTGTCACTCTGCTCAGTTATATAAGGGACACAAGCTTAGTGGTGATAAACCCATACTGAATGCAAGAGCCGTGCGCTCTTCTGCTGACTCAGCCTGTCCTTCACAACGGCTCACCCGTCACATGGGTAGTATAATAGGGCCCTGTGAGAGGTAATGGGAACAGGTTTCACATCTCATCCTGCTGGGAAGTTAAACAGTTGTGGCTGCTGCGCTGTTTCTGTAAGAGTCACTCTTCTTTTTCAGTTCCACCCTTTGGTTCAGCATCATAAGTAGCAATGGCAGAGATGAGGGCAGCTTCCAGGTAGACTGTGGGTGGGGCTGATAAATTTTGTGCCAAGGATGTGGCCATGCCCTGATGCTGGCAAACATTGACTTATTAAGCTTGGTTACAGAAGTATGTGAGGCGAGTCCTCCTGGAGCTGCTTCTGAGTGTGGGTGGACGCCACTGGTCCCTCGCTCTCTTTTCTGGGTAGCACTGGTGGGACGGCAGAGTCTGTCCAGATGAGTTAAGTACACAGTGGTTGGCAGTGCCTGGGAGGCCTCTCTTGGGGGCCACGTACTTCCACTAAAGCCAGGTGATTGACCCTTGTTTACTTTTTAGGCCTCTTTGACAGCCCCCCAGGGTCAGACGATGCAAAGCTCATTGATATATTCTATCCCGGAGATCAGCAGTCTGTGACATTCGGAACCAAGTCGAGAGTGGGCATGGGGGGCATGGAAGCCAAGGTGAGACCTGGGGCCTTCACTGCCTGTCACAGCTCTGAAACCAAAGCACTGCCTCATCATTTTTATGTTTGCAGTTGTTTGTGGGCTAATGGTTCATATGTGAGGCACATGCGCTCTTACGTACTCGTATGCACATATCTAAATACAGGCTTAGTGCACACTGTGTACCAGTCTTTAGTCATGTCTGTATATGTATTCTGTTCATTGGTACTATATAAAGAGTATATTTGATTGTAAACTGCTTAAAGGCGAGGTCTGTGTAGTTTTCATTATTCATAAATCCTCTAATGTTATCAGTTCAAACATTTCTTGATGAAATGTTGCAAAAATTCTTCTCTCCCATTAATTGTTCTAAGAAGTTATACCCATAAGATACAGCATCACATAGCAGTGGCAGAGATGAGGACGAAAGTCCCCTTTACAGAGCTACAAGTGCTCAGCTTCAGACTCTGGTCGAACACCAGACTGGACGGTAAGTTGAGGTGTAGTACGGCGAGTGTGGAAGTCGTGAGTCCCACTACAGTCCTGGAAAGGGAACTCGCTGAGCACGAAGGGTCGACTGCTTCATCTCTAGGCAGCACAAGCCACAGTTGGGCTGGGTGCGCTTACAGAGCTTCCGGAACATCCCTCTGGGTACTTAAATTGCTCAGTATAACATTGTGTTTTCTGCCATTTTGCAAATTCGAAGTGTGGATAACTAGACCCTGCAAAGGTCTGAACCTTGTCTTTGGATCTAACCTCTCCTGCTAGGTGAAAGCGGCCCTCTGGGCTTTGCAAGGTGGCACTTCGGTGGTTATTGCCAATGGAACTCACCCTAAAGTGTCGGGGCACGTCATCACGGACATCGTAGAGGGAAAGAAAGTTGGCACCTTCTTTTCTGAAGTAAAGCCTGCAGGTGAGTAGTTCTTCGTGGCGCCCTGTGGTCTGTGGGTGGGAGCGAGCGACGCCGTTGCCTCGGTGCAGCTGAACACCGAGCTCTCGGTCTGGGAACAGGGGTTCCCAGAGCTGATGTGCTGGTATTTTGAGACATGGTGGTGTTTTGGACACCGTTTGCAAAACTGGCTTTTGCTTTGCTTTATAAAATTTATCTCACCTGCCTAACTAGGCCTCCTAATTCTCTCTAAAATCACTAAGTTAAAGAATATAAGCAGCCCTGACCAGTGTGGCTCAGTTGGTTGGGCATCATCCCACGAAACAAAAGGTCGCTGGTTCAGTTCCCTGTCAGGGCGCATGCCTGGGTTGTGGGTTCAGTCCCCGCTGGGGTGCCTGTGAGAGGCAGCTGATTGATGTTTCTCTCACATATCAATGTTTCTCCCCCCTCTTTCTCTCTCCCTTCTCTGCTGTCTAAAAGAACATATAAATAAAATCTTTAAAAAATGTATAAGCAACCATTTTAATCAAGAAACATTATGCTAGATCCGTGCTGCATGCCACATACCAGGAAGCACTAGAGGAGCGTAAGATGGGTATATGCCCTCAAGTGTCCACAGAGATAGACTTGTGCTGTAGTCTACATTCAGAAATATGAGCACGTTAGAAAGCGGAGGCCAGAGTGAAACTGAAAAGAACTCCAGGAGATATGAGTTACATCATCCACCCTAGAAACGGGACAAGTTTCTTGTGTTTATGCCTGAGTCACTCTGGCCTATCCTTTGCCATTTTATCTGGCCAGCGTGATTTCTGTGTGTGCAACAAGCATAACAAGACACCAAGTGCACGGTCTGCACATGTGATGAGCCTGCTTACAAGCCGAGTAATGATGGGGAACCAAGCTGACCACGATCTGAAATTTGCACATGTGCTTGCAGGCCCTACGGTGGAGCAGCAGGGAGAAATGGCCCGATCGGGAGGAAGGACGTTGGCCACTTTGGAACCAGAGCAGGTAGTAACCCTATGATGGTTTTGTTCATTTTCAGAGTGAGTCATGCTGTGAGGTTTAGGACACGGCCAGGCCTGCCGTCCCCTCTTTACTCCTCATGTCCCCCAGAGCTGTCTGAGTCACCAGCCTGTTCAGGTGTGCCCTGCCTTTTGTCTTTTCCTTAATTTTACTTTCCCTTTTGTCTTTCATGGGCTGAGGCCTAAGGCAGCTTTCCACCACTCTGATGCTTTGATCAATATGATGAATATGAATACGATGAGACCAGGGAGGCTCCCTAATCCTGCCACATACTGGGCCTGTAAATGTAGGAAAAGTACTCATCCAAATCGTCTAACTGATACATAAGGTAGAAGCTCAAGAGCCTGCTCCGTAATCCTAGCCCGGCCCTGTCCACAATGAATCAGTCGCAGTAGCAAACACAATGAGGCTGGAACTGTGGGGAGGTTGGGGTAAGGCTTCCCAAGCCTTGTGTTGTTAAGGATGGATTTGAAAGTGATGTTCGTAGATTTCTTCTGAGGAGTACTTTGACCTGAGAAAGGAAAAGAGAGTTGAAAAAACCACAAGTCGAGACAGGAAAGCACAGGGAGAGAGAGCCTAGCTCAGCTTCTCCCTCTGTTTAACCACTTCTACTCCTTCAGCCATCACCACACTGGCTTCCCACACTGCCCAGTCTGGGTGGGGAGGGGCGGGGTTTCCTCCAGCATCCAGGACTGGATTTCTCCCCCTTGACTGAATTCACTCAAGAAATAATTGTCAAAAGAGAAAAACTAGATGCAAAAACTTACCTGGAAAACAAACTATATACAACTAGTGATATTAAATGTGTGGAGATGTGTGTATCACGCTGATTCAAAGTGCTGGCCCTGCGTCCCGGATAAACTGTGTAATTCGTCACACCCTCCTCCCCTACCTTGGACCAAGGTTTGCTAATCGCAATAATTAGGAGTGGTAACGAGGAAGAGAAGTAAGAAGAAATAGGGGGGAGTTAATAGTGAGAGAGGAAGGAAACAAAGAAAGGAGCTATGTTGGGAAATGAGTGAGAGGAAGTAAAAAGAGTTTAGTCACTGGTCACCTTGGATTTGGGAGCAGGGCCTGGCATAGTTAGAAGAGCACATTTAGAAGAGCGGGTGTGCGTACTTTTTGGATTAATATGTTTGTTTATTTAATGTTTTACTTTTCCTCCTAGAGAGCGGAGATTATCCATCATCTGGCTGATCTGTTGACCGACCAGCGAGATGAGATCCTGTTAGCCAACAAAAAAGACTTGGAGGAGGCAGAGGGTAAATATCAGGCAATCTGAAGTCAGCGTTAAGGAGGGTTTTATTTAATTCTTATATCATAGTCTACCTAAAGTCAAGATTGTTGAGGAAGAAATTATATATTATGCATCCTATTTATTGAGGGTTGGGGTTAATGTTCACTAGGCTCTCTCCAACAATACATACTGCTTCCACCCCCTTTCCCAGGTATTCTAGTACAGCCCCCCAGGGGCTTTTTCTGTTCCCCACATGACTATTATGGCAATTTCCAGACAAAAAAGAAGATTGAGGACCTCTCTATTCTAGACATTCAGCTAACAGCAGCTAACATTTCTTGAGCCTTTTCTGTGTTGCTGGGCATTGTGCCAAGAGCTTAACAGACACAATCTTATTTTATCTTTACAATGTAGTACCTGTGAGGTAGCTGCTATTTATTATCCCGATTTTAGGGAGGAGAAAACTGAAGCATAGAGAAGTTGTCACATGCCTACAACCCTGTGGCCTGTGACAGGTCTGAGACTCAAACCCAGACAGACTGTGCCTGTGAAATAGTCATAGAACAGCTTATGCAGCCAGCGGTGAATGGCAGCTTATCTGTCAGAGAATTAACCAGTGTGGGATCTTCCCCGGTTCAGCAACAGGGGCCAACCAGAACCCCCCCGGGGTGCCTGTGGTAGAGCGAGTGAGGCGGCCGAACTCACTTTGCAGACAGCTGAATATGTAGAATTGGGTAGGTGCTCACTCTCTCCCGTTTCCCAATTCTCCGCCTTTGGCACCCTGCGATAACGGGGGTTGATTTTATGGGGGTTTTAATTTCCTTTTCTCTTGAATAAGTGTGCCTTAAACATCCACATTAATATTGTTCCCTTCAAAGGAACCCAAGGCTCATCCACATTATTTTCATTCCTTAAAACATATTTGAGCCATTGCATTGGCACTTCCTTTAGGGTTTACTTCTGGTCTTTTGGAGATTTGCAATATTGGAAAGTTCTAAAATAGACTCTCAAAAATGGGAGAAATGAGAAGAACTTATCCAGTTCTTTATAATTTAAAGTGAAAGAATTAGGACCCACAGAGGTTAAAGTTATTTTTCCAGGTCACACTACTAGCGGTTAGTGGAACTCTGACTTCTGGTCGCAGTCTTCTCTGTCTGGAAATTCACGAGGACACACGGTGGCTTAGGAGGCAAGTCCTGGGTCTCTGTGAACGTGGTGAACCCCTTTGACTCAGGAAGCCCGTTCCGGGAAATTGACCCTAGAAAATATTGTAGGAGAAAACAGGCCTACCCGTAAAGACTTAGAGCAGGATTATTCATCACACCGAAAACTGGGAACAGCCTGGTACCGGATAACGTATGTGTGGTTAAGTGCATTGATCTGTATCAACTCAATGGAATACTCACTAGGAATTAAATAACTGTTTCAACATGGAAAATGTGTATGCATTGTAAGGTGAAAAACTAGATTGTAACACTTAATGTGCGCCATAATTAAAACTTGATTTTTAGCATGGGGGGGAAATTGAAGAAAATTAATATTGATATAGTTAAATGATATTGTTTGGTAGAATGATGGTTTAATGTTTTTTCTTAATATAAGGTTGGTTCCTCCCCTCCAAAGTAGAAATCTTTTTATTATCTAGGTGGGTGTGGCTATAAAAAAAGAATGGAGAAATTTTCATAATCTCATCTCAGCATTAACCACAGTAATGATTTATGATGTGTGATTTCATGTGGTTTTCCTGAGACATATATGTACATGCATATATTTGAATATGTGTAAGTATAGAGAATCATTCTATGCACACTGTTGTATTTAAATTTAAAGAAAGTTTTATATGTGAACTTATAATTCTATTTAACTTTTTATTTCAAAAAAATCTTTATTGCGTCTGATTATGAAATCATTCATTGTAAAAGATTAAAATAATGCAGAAATATAGACAGCGATCATTACTGTTCTTATTGCCTTCCAGACATGTATACATAAAATGTGTGATGAATAGGGTCCTATCACACATGCTGTTCTGTAGTTTTCCTTTTTCACAAACTATATTCTGAACAGCTTAATAACTGCATTGTAGCCCATTGTCTGAATTTATAGGTGGGATCCAGTTCCCCACTGTTATAAAAGTGGTGTGATAAGATCCTCATTACTTGCAAGTTACTCGTGCAAATGTCAGTTTCTGGAACTGAGCTTGCTTGCACAAAGGGTCTGGTCTACATACCTGTGTATGCTAATGTATACCGCCACACTGGAAAAGCTGTGTGAAGGACGTGCCCCCGTCTTCCCGAGACCCCATAAATCCCACGTCTGTCCCTGACACAGCACCACATGTTCAGTACATGTGCAGCCCGCCCACATCTGCTGTTTGTCATGCATTCCCCACACCTCTCCAGGGAGACTGGCAGCTCCCCTGCTGAAACGTCTGAGCCTCTCCACGTCTAAACTGAACAGCCTGGCCATCGGTCTGCGGCAGATTGCCGCCTCCTCACAGGACAGTGTGGGGCGCGTTTTGCGCCGGACCCGGATTGCCAAAAACTTGGAACTAGAACAAGTGACTGTCCCAATCGGAGTTCTGCTGGTCATCTTTGAGTCTCGCCCTGACTGTCTACCTCAGGTAAGTGACTAACACCAAGATAAATCTCCCAAAGATTCTTTTTTTTTTTAAGTGAGAAAGTTTTATCTTTTTTCCCCGCAAAGATAATTTTTGAGGCTTTATTCTCAAGTTGTTCTAAAGGTAATTTATATTATTGATTGTTCCAGTAATTCTAAAGTAGGTATTTATATGTCCATTTTACAGCTGAAGAAACTGAAGTGTATGGATGTTATTACTGTGAAACTTACAAGTGTGGGTGTGGGCCGTGAGCCCTGATGAACCATACGGTGGCATGGGAGCTCACTGCCCAACATCTTAGCTCGCTGGGCCCTTTGCTCCCTGACAGAGTCCCTGCTAGCCTCCTGTAGGGTTGTTCATCTCCTAGCTGGTTTTGCCCACGCGAAAAAGGCCCCTTTATTATCAGTGTCACAGGTGGCTTCCTGCAGGTGCATCTCTTAGAAAAAGGACGTCTAGTAGTAATGGAAACTAAAATATAGTCCTCTTTCAGGAACCCGGCATAGTACAGGCCAGTGTTGACAAACCACATGTGAAACGGCTTGCCAAGCAGCCATGCTCTTGTTGCCCTAAACTTTCTCCCAGAAATCTGAGACCGTTCTCCCCCTGCACTATCCAGAACGGTGACACCAACTCTTCCTTTGCACTAGCCATGAATTCTGAAAGAGTCTATCTGAAAAATGAACAGCCTGCGCTCTTCGCTGTAGGGCCTTAGTGACCCTGAAGTCCAGAGCGCTCTGTGGAAGGTACTCCCTGACATGACCTAACACCAGCCTGTTCTCCACGGTGCTCCCAAAGAGCACAGATTTTAGGGATTCAAACCGCCCTTCTGACCTGTCTCTCAGAGATGCCCCAGGGGGCACTGCAGAACCCCCTCTGCTGGTGGACATGGTCCTGAGTCTCCACGCAGTCTGTGTCCATGGACTTTCTCTGCCACCTGTTATCCATGCTCGCTGGCACTGCACAAATTAGAGGTCTCTTTTTTTAGCCAGCTACAGCTGAGGTTCCTCACTTAGGGTCTTAACCTTGGATAGCATCACAGAATGCTTAAATCCTAGAAGTTGTGTGTGGAATTCAGCGTGTTTGGGCATTTATCTGGAGAAAGTTTACATAACTTTTATAAGGGGTTTATGAGCAGCAACAACAACAACAACAACAAAAAAAAACCCCAACAAGGTAAGAGCCACTAATCTGTAGATTAACATATTCAGATAAGGTTTTTTAGCAATGATGTCTTCCATCATTATTTAACAAAAACGGGACGCTTTTCATTTACTCTGGGAGCATTCAGAAAGTGCAGCTTCAGGCCTTGGACGATTGGGGCAGTGAGGTTCGTTCTGTGCCCTAGGAGGGTGACTGGTGCTCCTCCTAGACCGCTGGCTCCTCTCCCAGCCGCCTCTGCCCGAGCCGTCTGGGCTGGTGGGAGCTCTAGGCCTCTCCAGGCTCTCAGCACCAGGCAATTAGAGCCCTCAGAACAATTACAGAGCCAGAGGGAGATGTGGCCAGAAATGCCGCCCAACCTCTGCTCAAGTCAAGTGGAGCAAGCCCTGAGTCAGGAGGCGGCAGAGCCCTTGTCCTCCATCCGGGCCACAGCAGAGTGGGGGGCAGCACGTGTGACCCTGGGCACCTAACTCGGGTTACTTTGCTAATGGGCTAAGGAAGATTTACAGTTTAGTCCCTAAGGTCTGGGTGGTTTGGCTCAGTCAGGGCTCTGGGCCCTGCCACTTAGAAGCTATGGGACCTTTTGGAGTCACCAGCCTCTCTGGGCTTCAGTGTCCTTATCTGTAAAGCCAGAGATAAGACAGGTATTTGATTCACTGGAATGTTGTGAAGATGAAACAGAATAGGCCTTTTTAAAGTGATTAAGTCAGTGCTTGGCACAGAAAAAGTGCCCAGTGTATGCTGACGTCACTGTTGCTCTTGCTTTTCCCTTTGGTTCACTGCTCTCCCCTTCCATCTCCAGGTGGCAGCCTTGGCTATTGCAAGTGGTAATGGCTTGTTACTCAAAGGAGGGAAGGAGGCTGCACACAGCAACCGGATTCTTCACCTGCTGACCCAGGAGGCCCTCTCAATCCATGGCGTCAAGGAGGCAGTACAGCTGGTAGGTCCCTGAGGACGCAAGTCGGACCGAGAGGGGCCAGGGTCAGGCCTTGGGGTATATGAAGCAAAGCTTAGGCCATGGAAGTCCAGGCTACCAGCAGACTCGATTGATGTGGCAGCAGGTCCTGTGCGTCTGCTGACATTGGACAATGCCTGGGTCTTCAGTGGCTTAGGAAGACCACTCTCATACAGCTGTGTCCTGGCACTGTTGGTCTATAAGGATGCCTATTAGCCCTTCATTCTTTAGGTCGCAGGGCAACAGGAGTACCAGACCGAGAGTGTGAGGCCTGGGCTTGCTCACTGGCAGAGTGACTTGGGCTGAGTCAGATGAGATAAATTTTATGAGTTAGTCATAAACCACCATGGAGCATGTAAGAATTAGGTCATGCTGTGTCATTGCTATTATTATTATAGTCATCATTTTAACCAGTCTCTAATACTCCTCAACTGTCAACTGTAGTTTCTGAACCAAATAGTAAGAGCTACAATTTATTGAGCACGTACTATGGGCAAGGCACTATTCTTCCTTGTCTTAACTTGATCCTCTCAACAACTCTATGAGAAAATATCCATTTCTGCCTATTTTATAGATGGAAAAAAAATGGTCTTAGAGTTCAGTAACTCATCCCAAATCACACAGCCTGTAGCAGGGTTTGGATTTGGACTTAGGCCGGCTCCAGATCTTCCTCCTCTTCCAATAAGGCCCACTCGCACCATGTTTCAGGGTCCTGGCTGCTGGGGAGAAGGTCTACAAACCTCCTGCATTTCATGCTCATCGACAAGAATCTGGGCTTTTCTCACGGCAGCATAGTGGGTGGAAAGAGCACAGATTTTAGGGATTCAAGCCACAGCTCTACCACATCCCAGCTTAATTCAACAGACTTCTGCCCTCGCCCTCTTCCTAGCAATATACAAATACATACAGTAAGTGCACAGATCCAGTGTGGTTTTGTCCACCTGTGTATACACATGTACATAACCATCAGCTGTGTCAAGACATCTCCAGCCCCCAGAGGCCCCCGTGCCCTTCCCGATCAGCGCGCCCCATCACCTCCAGCAGGGAGCCATTGTTTCACTTCTTTCACATCTTTTGCCTGTTCTTGAGCTTCGTATAAATGGACTCATACCAAATGCACTCTTTTATGTTGAATTTCTTTTGTTCATTATCATGTCCGTGAGATTCATCCACATCATTGCATCTGCCAGTAGATTGCTCTTTCACCGCCGTATAGTATTTTATTTGTATGCACATACTGCAGTTTATCCTTTCTTCTGTTGACAGACATTTGGGTTGTTTCCATTTTTGGAGTATGCAGATTACAGTTGCTGTGAACATTTTTGTACGTGTAAATTTGTATTTCCGTTGTAACATGACCACTAAAGGACAAATCAAAACTCAAGAAGACAGAAAGATACCCGTAATCTCACTGTCCTAACACACTAACTCACCTTGGTTGGTCCGGCCAGCCTCCCAGGGCTGAGGCTGTCAGTGACATCAGGAGGAGCCACAACTCCCCAGTAAGACCCAACCTGTCATCCAGGCAATGGCTAGGCAACCACCAGAGCAGCCACTTTCTCTTGAGATGCTTGTTGCCTGGCATAATCGGTACCTCCTCCACCTTCCAGAGGGTGCACTTTATAATACCTCTCCTAGAAGGTTAAAAGTGATCTGCCCAGTGTGTAGCTAGTTGTGTCCTAGCCCCGTCTTCCCTACTCGACTCTGAGCTGTCGGAGGGCAGAGACCATGTCCCACACGTTTTGTCACGCAGGGCGCAGCACCCAATGTGCAGTGTTTGGTGAGCACTTGCTGGCCAGCATCAGTTCCCATGATTGGGACTGAATCTTGTTTTGGAGTGAGTTTTCACCATGTCCGGTGTAGTTATCAGGAGGTGCAGGCATGTACCTATAAAGGGGATGTTGCTATTTTTAGATCTCATGGAGCTGGGAGACATGCTTTTTATCTTTTCATTCTCTCCTTCTTCAGGTGAACACCAGAGAAGAGGTGGAAGATCTTTGCCGACTAGACAAAATCATAGATCTGATCATCCCACGTGGCTCTTCCCAGCTGGTCAGAGACATCCAGAAAGCCTCAAAGGGGATCCCGGTGATGGGGCACAGTGAAGGGATCTGCCACATGTATGTGGATTCCGAGGCCAGTGTCGATAAAGCATCCAGACTAGGTGAGCTGCGTGGGGTCCCCTGTTGCACAGGCGAAACATTTGTCACGTCCTCTGCGGCTCTTGATCATGTTAATAGAAACAATTCTTTGTTCTCCTTCTTTAGTCAGAGACTCTAAATGTGAATATCCAGCTGCCTGTAACGCTTTGGAGACCCTTCTAATCCACCGAGACCTGCTGAGAACACCGCTGTTTGACCAGATCATTGACATGCTGAGAGTGGAGCAGGTAAGACAAGTCTCATGGGATTCATCCATCACTTTCTGCCTTCCGCGTGGAGACTGCGAAGCCTGTGGGATTAGACTGGGAGCATCTGCCGAACCGTGTGAGGCATTCAAGAAGCAATATTTTTGAACATCTGCTGTGTACAAAGTTCTGTGCTGAGTACACAGAGATGAGTAAGACGTGAAGACATGGCCTCTGCCATCTGATAGTCTAGTAGACAGAAGAACCCACGCACGAACAGCTCCGTTACAACGCGGAGCGTGTTAAGTGCCGAGGGGGTTCAAAGATGGGGCAGATCACATGGCAGCCTTTATTCGGGTGCATAGTTCACAGTTCGTGTCTGAACACAGGCCTGTTGGGATTCGATTTGAAAATATGTACAGAAATGTTCTCAAACCAAAAATGTATTGCATCTACCCTTCCACAGATATCTTCAGTTACCAGTATTAATGTATTTAATACAGTGATAGTTGGGAGTCAGCAATTTGTATGATATCCTCTTTTTCTGAGATTATTTTCTTATCACATCATGAAGGTTCTAAACAACCAATGCCAGTAAATTTCCAACATAAATGTATGCTCCATCTTAAACTCCTAATTGCAAAAAAATAGATGCTTTCCAGACAAACATGGACAGTCTTAAGTTTTCTGTCAGAATGTATTTTAAGCTTTGATACCTGCTGTCATGGCACCCTTTCAGAATCCTGTGAACTAGCCCAGCAGTAGAGAAAGTGACCGTGGACCTTGGTCGCTTTGTGTCTCTCCCCTTCCATCCTTTTGCTGGAAGGGAAGGCTCCAGTGAGTTTATAAATGTGGCATGGACTCAGTGAGAACCCGAAAGGATTGTTTTGAAAACGAAAATGCACCCCACAAATTAAAGGGAGTTAGATCACATGCTCACTTGTGTTTGGGCCTTACTTTATGCTAGTGGCCTGTTTGATCAGGTCCCCGTGTGCGCCAGGCACCACACTGGACTGGACAGGAGAAAGCACTCCTTTAGCCAGGAAAAAACCCCCAGTCTTGATTCAGACAAACCCATGATATCCTCAGGCTTCCTCAGGAGTGCCTTGAAATGCCTCAGATCGCCAAGAGTCATTAGGCGTACTTCATGCCGCACTGTTGCATTGCAGCCAGTAAACCAGCATGGGGACTTGCCCCGAGCTGGGCTCATGGAGTCCCAGTCTCTGAGGAGTATGGTTGGACTCCAGGCCTGGAGGAAGGGGGTCTCAGGTAGGAAACCACACAGGGCCTCAGGAGCAATGAGGACAGGACAGGCACCGCTTGTTGTAAGTTGAACTGAGCAAGCGCGTGGTCCCAGAGAATAAAGGCATAAACCCTACCTGGGAGGTCTCTGTGAACAAGGCTTAAGTGGACTCAGACCTCTGAGTGGGTCCTCAGTAACCAGCCTCAAATCCTTCAATTCCTGCAGGCAGGAGTAGAAGCAGCCCCTGTGGCTGGAGCTGAGTTGAACCTGAGATGGAGCCTGACCAAGAAAGCTGGAACTCTTAGCAAGTAGCCACAGTTTGACATGGTTGCCAGCCCAGGCCTGTTCCTCCGAAGCACACCTGGGACTTCCCCGGGGTGCAAGGATAGACGTGTGCACGTGGCATGTCCCCTTCCCTGAGCCCAGTGTGCAGGTCCCATATAAAGGGAATGGGGTGTTTACAGCAGGTGAGTTCATGTTAATGAAATGCCAGCAGTCAGGGGCTTATGTGGTTAACCCATTAAATGCCTTGCACATTTTTTTAAATCTTCACCTGAGGATATATATATATTGATTCTAGAGAGAGAAGAAGAGGGAGAGAGAGAAACATTGATCAGTTGCCTCCCATGTGCACCCTGATCAGGGACTGAACCTAAAACTCAGGCATGTGCCCTGACTGGGAATCAAACCTGTGACCTTTTGTTTTAGGGGACAGTGCTTCCAGCTAACTAAGCCACACCAGCCAGGGCTACCTTGCACATTTTTAGTGTTCAGAGGCTTCCTGCTGAAATCCCTGCTCCAGTTTTGCTAAAGGCCCATTGCTGGCTTGTGGTCAGTCAGCATTTTCAAAAGCAAGCTGCCTTTAAAAGGAGGACTAGGTTAGTGGTTAGCTTTCCAGGCCACAGGAACCCCAGGCCTGGTATCTGCAGGCTCATCCTGCTGTCCGATCCTAGAGGAAGAGGTGCACTTGCTTCCTTGTGTTTCTGTTGCTGCCCCTGGCCTTCCTCTGTTCCAGGTGAAAATTCACGCGGGCCCCAAGTTCGCCTCCTATCTGACCTTCAGCCCCTCTGAGGTGAAGTCCCTCCGGACTGAGTACGGGGACCTGGAATTGTGCATTGAAGTGGTGGACAGCGTCCAGGATGCCATCGACCACATCCACAAGTACGGCAGCTCCCACACGGACGTCATCGTCACAGAGAACGGTCAGTGTGCAGATGCTCCAAGCATATGGTGGCGTCTGCGCTCTCTGCCTCAGTCTCCGAGGTGGCTCTGCTGCGCTCAGCCCCTCTTGGCCTGCAGGAAAACATAATCTGCACAGACTAACGATGATGCCTGGTGTCGGCTGCATTTGCTGGTTTGCCAAGTGCTTTCACATCTGTTACCTCATTGCACTGTGGCAGTGGTCCCGTGGGGGGAGTCCGGGAAGAGACGATTAGCTCTACTTTAACAATGACTCCTGCGTTACAGGCGTTATTATTTAATCCACACAGCGGCCCTTCCAGGTTTTTGCAATACATCCATTTCACAGCTGAAGAAACTGAGGTTCAGGAGATCAAGGGCAGAACCAACTCCACAGTATCCATTCCCTCTACAGACATGTATGTGTTGTAAGACATGCCTAGGTGTCAGGCTCTGAGGCCCAGTGAGTGATGCAGGAAGCCAGGATGGCCCCCCCAGAAACTGACAGTCAGTTTGTCGGGGAAT
The DNA here is from genome assembly GCF_004126475.2 of Phyllostomus discolor. Lineage (NCBI taxonomy): Eukaryota > Metazoa > Chordata > Mammalia > Chiroptera > Phyllostomidae > Phyllostomus > Phyllostomus discolor. Next base: position 148,997,338 of record NC_040907.2, on the reverse strand, counting down.
CACAGCAGCAGCGATAACAACAGCCAACATTTACGGGGCTCTTACCTGGGTGCTGGACTGCGACGTGTGTGCTGTGGACATCAGTTCACCTCATCCCCTCCACCTCCTGGGAGCTAGGTCATGTTGTCAGTCCCCATTTTACTGAGGCACAGAGAGGTTCAGAAACCCGCCCGTGGTCACCGAGCTAGTGGGTGTGAACTTAGAGCTCAAAGTCAAGCATTCTGGCCCCAGAGCCTATAAATAAGCAGGGTAGACAGGCCACTGCAGCGCCGAGGGTACGAGGGTACGTCTGCAGCCAGAGATCTGGGCTCCAGCCCAGGCAACTACGCTCTCTGCAGCAGTGACTGACGAAGTTCGTTTGCCTTCTTCCTCTTTGTGTTTTCCACAAATCTTGATGTTTAACATGTGGGGAAGCTCCCCAGGGGCCTGGACCCTACCCCAGCGAGTCGCTGGTGAGTGGCTGGAAACGGGCACTTTCTGTGGGTCCTCCTGACTCAGTTTCTTCTCTTTATGCCACAGAGAAAACAGCAGAGTTCTTTCTCCAGCACATAGATAGCGCCTGTGTATTCTGGAACGCCAGCACTCGCTTCTCTGATGGCTACCGCTTCGGACTGGGTAAGAAGGACGGTTGTGGGAGACAGCCACCACTGTGTGGTCCACGGAGCATGGTGAGGGTGGAGGAGACACCTCTCCTTTATGGTCCTGTGCTTGGTGGAGATGATAGAGACAGAGTTGGGGGAGGTGGGTACAGGAGAGAAAATGATAGCTGGTAGAAGTCCTGTGCTCAGCACTTCACATGTTAAGAAGATAGGTACTTGTATTCCCTTTTTTGTACATGGGGGAAATGAGAGTCAAAGAGGTGAAGTGACTTGTACAAAGTCACGTAGCCCAAAGCCAGGGTCCCTCCCACCACGGCCTGGCTCCATACACAGGTTGTGACAGGTGTGCCTGCCGAGGTCCCTGAGAGCACTGCGGTGGCGGGCTCACTTCTTTAGAAGGACACGGCCAGGGTGCGTCTGAACTAAGAATTCCCCGTGTGGACAGGACGAAAGCGGGTATTAGTGCCTCTGCTGGGCTTACGTGTCAGCCTCAAAACCAAACGGCTGAGCCCAGAGGTGCAAGGTTTACTTCTAAAGCAGACTGAAATAAAAAGCTGCAGAAGGACACCCTTCTCCCCCTTCCATCACTAACAATAAAACCTCCATCCCCAGCAGCACGGGGATTTTTCAGACTCTCTGTGGTTTTCAGGGGCACCAGTATACAAAGTTCCAATAGAGGCATTTATGACACATTTGAGAAGTATTTCAACCACTTAAAACCTTTTAATCCCTCTGAACTTTTGAATAGATGATCTGTCCAGAGAAATAGTTCTCACTGCATCATTAAAGGTTATTAAAGGGAATTTTACTCAGTTATTTTTAGTTGGTAGACACTTTATTTTTAATTCCCTGTTTCCATTATGTTGGGGTTTTGATTTCGTTATTACATCACTTGCACTGGACTTTGTATTCCGTGATCTTGCAGAAGAAATAGCAGCGTAAGGGCTGAGGTGCCCAGCTTTTGAGTGAAAGTCAAGATGGGGGGAAAGCAAGAGACCAGCCCACTCCATTGTCCTTCCATCCCCAGCTCCGAGCACAGGCTCACACTCCGGCCAAGTCAAATGCATTAATAACAGTGATGTGTAATATTCACTGAGCACTTACTGTATTCCCAGCACGTGTTAAGTGCATCACATGCAGTATCACATGTACCTCAATGGAATAGATTCTATTATTTTTCTCATTTTTTTAATGAAAAGAACTGAAGCACAAAAGATGGTTAGGGAGTGGGCCCAGAGCCACTTAAACCAGGGTTTGAATCTGGTGCTCACACTCTTTCAAGCACTCCCCCTCCTCCTCCCAGGCTCACTCCAATTCAGGTCCCCGCCCTTGCTCCGCTCTTGCTCCTCTCTCTGCCGGCTGCACCCTCCACTGCCGCTCCCCTGGCTGCCTTCTTCCATTGCTCAGGTTTCAGCAGAAAGGCCCCTCCTCAGGGAAGTGGTCCCTGGCCACCCTATCCAGTGTTATCCCCCCCACCCATGCAGTCTGTCACAGCACCCTTCACTCCATCACCACAGAACATACACTCCCCCAAAGCAGGACCTGTATCAGCGATTCGCCACTGTATCCCCATGGCCTCGTACCTGGTACATGCCCAGTACAGTCGTGAAAAGCAAGGGAACCCCGCCTCCGCCGTGTGTGGAGTGGAACTCTGAACCACCCCAGGAAAACCCTGAGGCCCCCATGTCTGGGCCTGGAGGGTGGGGAAATGAGCAGAGCCCTTTCATGTATTCAGTAACTGTCTGAGGGGTGCCCGAGTGCCGAGAATTCTGGGGGTACAGAGAACACATCTCTTACTTTCTAAGACTTGAAGAATATTTAGGGAGATCAAAACTCCATACTAGACGTTGTTATACATGTCAAAAAAATTCCCAAATGTCAAATTATGATACACAATCCAGACGCTAAACAGATATCAGAGATAGCACTTCCAGTAAAGCGTGGAAGAGAGGCCCACATGTTGTTTCAAGAGGGGGGCTCATCATTTCCAGCACCCAGTGCCACACGGGGACAGTGGAACTCCAGCTGGCCCGGGGAGGACGGGACAGGGGTAGGCACTGGGAGGGAAGGCCCAGGGAGGAGCGTGAGGGGCTGGTGCGCAGATAGGAAGCAGAGTCAGAGGAGAGCCACACTCTCATCCGTGCCTTTTTGCAGGAGCTGAGGTGGGAATCAGCACCTCGAGAATCCACGCACGGGGACCAGTAGGACTTGAGGGACTGCTGACTACTAAGTGGCTGCTGCGAGGGCAGGACCACGTGGTCTCAGACTTCTCAGAGCATGGAAGTTTAAAATACCTTCACGAGAACCTCCCTGTTCCTCAGAGAAACACCAACTGAAAGCACTCGGAGAAGAGCCAGAACGTTCCAGAACATCTTCACAGTCAGACTTGTCTTAAGAATCTCAGGGGATGAGCCCGGTATTGTCTCCCGCATCCTGGAAGGGTCTTCCTGGTGGAAGGAGCACCGGGGCTTCTGGGCTCAGTTTGGCAACATCAGTCTTGGCTAATGACCTGTGATCCAGCTCACTGCTTTCTTTTTTCCTTCTCATTTTTTAAGTTAAGAAATAATTGTTATGGCTAGGGACTTAGCTAACTGCTCCAGGCAGGGACTTTGCTTGGTACGGTCCAATTTTCTGCAGTAACAGAAACAGAATGGTGTGGTTTCCCCACATAAGAGGCGACAGAAAAACCAGGACCACTTCTCACCTTATCGCCTCAGTGAGGTACGGTCTCCCTTGGCATTTGCCTGCATGAGAGCCGGCCACACCCAGGGAGTCTTTCCACATTCCATTTCCTTTACACTCGCAGTCCTCTCTGGAAAGGAAAGGTTTGGAACTTAGAAGAGGGTCAGCCCTTTTAGCATTCGAATCAAAAACAATCACAAAAATGGACCTAACCCATTCCACTGGGAAGGTTAATCTTCTGTATTTATCTGCGGAGCAAATGTAAATAAGCATTCCAGACACTGGCAGCCTCTCCGGGGCCTGGAGGCTTCCCATGATGCTTCGGAACCGGAGCTGCAGACAGGAGTTGCGCATTTCAGGATGAAGTATCTACAACAATTATGCTTGAAATTTTTATATGAATTATTATATCATCCTTTTCTTTCCCTCCAAAATAAAATTAGAGGATTATTTTAGTACTTTGGATTCTTCCCTCGTTTTGAGAAATAAAGTTCTTATGAAAAGCCTGTGTGCCACTGCCTATTGCCCTGTCCTCCGTTTCCTTCCCCTGTGACCCCCACAGCCCTGCCTCTACTCATGGTCTCCTCTAGAAGCCGGCTGGGAGACAGCTGCCCAGGGGAGGGACTCGGGCTGGGAGTGAGGAGACGAGGCCCCGAGTGGAAGGACTAGAGGGGTGCTGTCGGCCCGAAGTCGGGTGTCTACCACAGGAGCGTGCTTCTGCTGTGCTGGGTCCACCCAGGGTCCACTTGGGCGGGCCTGTCGCTTCAGGGTCGCCTATGTTGTTGACAGCTCTAACCCTCCCTCTATCCAGTGCTTGTTCCTGGGGCCCTGGTGCCTAACAGTTGCCAGGTGAAAGATTTCCTGTCTTGTGAAGGCCCTTCGAATAAAATAAGCACTCGATTACATGCTGCTGCTTACCCCCGAGGGTGTTTTATGAGCGTAAGAATTACACTGTCATGTGGAACATGTTCCCGGGCCGGTTCCAAACTGACCTCTCATCCAGACCCTTACATGGTCTGGCCTGTTACTCTGCCTGCCCTGTCCTCTGAATGGGGAATTCTGGCATAACTTGCCTGAAAAGGCAATAAAGTTCCTCCTGAAACCGTATGGCAAATACCAGAGTCAGCTCACAACCAGACAACAAGACAGCCCTGGAGTCTAAAATAGAAAGTGACCCAAGAAGGCGGGGCCCATGGGGCAGACTCCACTGAGGAGGCAGACCTGGGTCTAGGCCCTGAGCAAGACACAGGAGTGAGGAAAGAGTGGGCAGAGCATTCAGGCAGGGGGCTGGTGGGAGCAGAAGTCCTGAGTGGGGATGAAACACAAGGCTGGGGAGCAGCGAATATACCGGTTTAGGGCAGAAGCTCATGTGGGTGGACAGGAAGGTATTGCAGCCAAATGGCTTATGGTGCAATCCCAGCTGGAGCCGCTCTTCTCAGGACAAGAGGTGGAGGTGGAGTTGGGTCTGGAAAATGCAGATGAAAGTTACTCAGCAAGACCAGTTCCCCTCAGGTGGCCACCTCAGCCTTGGTCCATTTCTGCAGAGACCATGCACCACCAGCATTCTCTTTCTTGTTTTCACCAAAAGTGCAGAGACTGTAAGGAGGGCCAGGAGGCAGCCACAGCCTCACCAGTACCCTCACCCAGGCAGTCTTCACGTTTACTGTCTTGGCTAGCCAGAGTGGGGGCCTTTTCATCTAAAATCTCTCCTGCGGTCCTGCCCTACTGCCTTCTGGCCACTAACCCCTGACAACACAGGCCACTGAAACACCAGTCCCCGAAGTTCCCACCTGCCCACCAAGGGGGAAAGAAAGCCTCTGGGGTGTTACATAGGATAGCAGGTGTTATTCATCCAGCCAAGCTCACTCGGATTTAGGTGTCCTGTTACTTGAAGCCCAAATTGTCTCAATAATACAGTACATACATACACGACAAAATTATTCTTATGGAATGGGCAATCTAATGACCTAGATTATAATAGGTATTAGTTGCTCTATACCCCTTATTTTATGGAACCCTCTCCATTTTGCAATAATTCTGCTCAGTCTGTGTGATTCGGAGGAGGGATGCTGATATCCAGTACTTCATATTTTTAGTGGTAGTCTTGGGTCTTGGGTCTGTAAGTCTGTTCCCCTGCTTACTGTGATTGCTTCGGGGCTGGGCATGTGATTTAAACTTGCTGCACAGCATGCTGGTGGAATCAAATTTCTACTGCAGTTATTAGAAAAAACTTTCTCTGGAGTTAGCTCTAACTCCTGAGGACCAAGGCTGATAATATCCATCCTTCCACTGGAGAGACCAGGTAAGAAGTATCCAACACAGAGGAAAGGGACTTTGCCCACCTAGTTCCAACTGTGCCTGAAACCCACCCCTGGACTCAATCCAGTACTTTCCCTATTTTGCTTACACTAGTTGGAGTTGGGTTTGAATCCCTTTCACTTAGAAGATTTCGGATAATATAGCTGGGGTCAAGGGTCTGCTCTACCACTGTAGCAGTGACTTTGGGCAAGTTACTTGACTTCTGTGAGCCTCAATTTCCTAGTGAGAATATTGACCCGTCCTACACCATAGGTGGTGATCTAAACACTTGGCAGAGCAGGGGTACATGGCAAGCACTCAACAAATGGGAGAAGGTCACTTGCTATGGTTTTCAGGTGCCCAACTGTGTACTTGGCTCTTCCCTTTACAAGAAAGCAGAAGTCCCTTCTGTTCCTCACAAGGCAGTTTTCAGGAGCCAGATCTTCCCATGCCAGCTTCATCTGGTCACCAGACCAGCCTTGCCCTGCACTTGGGCAGGGAGGGACAGAGCTCTGGGTTTCATCAAACATGTAAACACCTGGAGTATGTGGGTGGCTGCTACTGAGAAGGGTATGAGCAGTAGAAACCCCATGGTGGGCCTGGGAAAGAGAAGGGGGAGCCAGGTGAATGTCATCTTTAGCCTGAAAGAAGAGAGGTGACCTTGGGTTGGTTGAGAGGACCAGGCCTATGGGGGGGAGGGGGGGCCGTAAGCAGTGGGTAGGAGAAAAGCAAAAGACTCTGGGTTTCTAGGTACTTGCCTGTGAGCCCTGCAGTGCAGTATAAAGTGCATGGAGTGTATGCTTTTCTGAATTAGAAATCCATTTTCAAATCTCTAAGCAAACACAAAGTCTGTGAGTATTTAGACAAACCCTCTGGACAGCTTGCTGGCTAAGGCTTTAAATCTGTTAATCTACACTCTTCTGACGCCATTACTGCTCACATCTGCTTCTCAAATGGACGTGGAACAAAATATTTCTGGGTAGCGTTTTGTGCCCTGTATGGATAGTGTCCCTAAGGCAGCAGAAGTGGAAATGTTTTCAGGTACAAGTAACAGAAACCCCAAACTAGTTTTAACAGAAAGTATATTTATTCGCTTACATAACTGAGGAAGTCCAGAGGTATAGTTCAGGCATGGTTTGATCAGGGCTCTGGCTCTCTCTGTAGATCCCTGTAAATCAGTGGTTTTCAAATTTTAGAATCTCAAAACTACCTGTAGCACTTATTAAACAGATCACAGATTCACTAGATCTGGGACAGGGTCCAGAATTTGCATTTCTAATAAATTTCCAGTTGCCACTGTAGCTGCCATAGTCAATCCAGGAACCACACTCTGAGGACCACGGACCTAGACAGGTGTCTGCGGGCAGCAACCTGTCCATGCTGTGGATTGGGTGCTGGAGTGGGATTAAAAAAAATGTATTATCCTCCCACCTCCAGCAAACAGAAGTTCTGGGCTCCGCTCTTATTAAATTGTCCCGAACCCATCACTGTAGTAAATGCAGAAGTTGAGTTGAGTTGCCTGTCACAAAAAATCTGAACAGTGAGGGCAGGAACATGATAGAAGTTCATTTTTGTCTCGTGGAAAAAGAGATCTGGAGGTAGGGGTCCCGGGCTGGCTGAGGGGATGGCTCCATGATGTCATCAGGCACCCGGGCCCCTCTTGGTTTCTGCTCTTTCATCCCAGGCTGAGGCCTTCCTCTGTGCGATCGTGGCATCCCGACCATCAAGACTGCAGTCTAGACAGCAGGGAAGAGAAAGAACCCTGGGCAAAATGTATGCACCAACCTCCCCTTCTAAGTGACTTTCCAGGAAGGCCCAACCAATGGCTTGGCCAGAACTGGCGAGTGGCCTCCCCTCTCTATAAGGGGTCTGGGCACATTGAGCTCCAAGAAGTAGGAGTTGATTGATAAGGGTGGAGGAAAATTGGGTAAAAAGGAAATTATCCTAATTGATTCATGGAACTGGAAGTGGATCTATTGTCCTAAACATCGCTGTTAGGGAAGGATCTGTTTGATGTGGCCACATGGACCTCTCGAGCTGCAAGGGAGGCTGAGAAATATAGCTTTGCAGCTGAGCACAGTCCTGCCCAAACAAAAACCAGGATCCCCTTCATAAGGAAGGAAAGAAGGTAAGTATTGGGTAAGCTACTGGCACTATTTGCCACAATAACCCATAAGGCCTTGTGGATTTTCTTGAAAGGTTATTTTATGTCCTTGAGATCACAGATGGGTTTTGTAATTCAGGATTTGCAGTAGGATGGGGGAAAACGAAATTGTTCTGTAAGAGATGGAGAAAAGGTGAAATTCCAGGGTAGTTTTGGAGAGGAGAGAGTGGCTTGTATACCTGCCCTAAGCAGAGGGTACAAACCAAGGACCGGTAGGAGATTAGGCTGGAGAAAGCTAAACAGCCAAAGTGTGAGAAAAGCCATTTGTTTTTAAATTGATGGCTTGGTGGGAGTGATTCTCTTGGAAGGACTTGCATCTTAGAAAAGGAATCTTATTGTTTCAAAGAATTGGCCGGAACAACAGTGGAAAGAGCATGCATTTGGGAGTCACACTGACCTGCAAGGCCGACTGTGAACTGTATGAACTTAGCAGAGTTCTATTTACTGAAATGAAGCTCAATTTCCTTATTGTCAAAAACTGGAGGACGAACACCTACCTGTCAGCAGAGAACCAGGCAATGGCTTAGACGCCTAAGTCATGAAAGAAGCTCCATCCATGTTCACCACAGTTAGTAGCAGGGACCCGCCTGGTCTATCTGTCCTTATATTCCCCACTGAGTGCAGCTAGGAGCAATGCTCGTGCAGGTGCTAAGTGATCGGCACATTTTTATTGAGGTTTAATTGACATGTACCATTCTATTAGTTTTGGGTGTGCAACACAATGACTTGATATTTGTATATACTGTGAAATGATATCACAATAAGTCTAATTAACAACTGTCACCATACAGAGTTATAAATTTTTTTCTTGTGATGAAAACTTTAAAGATCAACACTTAGCAGCTTTTAAAGATGCAATACACAATTATCACATATAGCCACCACGCCGTACATTACATCCCCAGGACTGACTCATTTCAGAACTGGGAGCTGGTGCTTTGTGACCACCTTCACCCATTTCACCCGCCTCTGGCAGCCACCAGTCTGTTCTCTGTCTGTGAGCGTGGTTTGCTGTGTATGTGTGTTTGAGATTCCACATATAAGAGAGATTGTATTTGTCTGTCTAACATGTGTCACTTAGTGTGATGTCCCCCAGGTTCATCCATGTTGTCTCAAATAGTAGGATTCCCTTCTTTTTATGGCTGAATACTATCCCTTTATATATGTATATGACACATGTTCTTTATCCATTTGGCATTGATGGACACTTAGATTGTTTCCATATGGTGGCTATTGATTGCTATTGAAGTGGACTACTTGGGCAGAATTAGGGAGGTGCGGGGGGGCGGGGGGAGCTTCTCCGAGACCCCAGAGCCATTAGGGACACTGGTGTGAAGGTGGCAACCTAAAATGATCATATGTCTTTGCTGACCCCACCTTATTTCTGTCATGGTTCTCACCTAGTTGTGAACTTGAACATGCCCTTGGAGTCTGCTGGAGTGGACAGTGGGCTACTCGTCACAATGTCTTTTCTGCTAGTGCTTCCAGCAAAAGTGAATGAGTAACTTCATAACCACTCTCACTGGCAGAACTCCCTTTAGTGAGAATGAAATTGAAAACTTCATTCTGTATTCAGTGAGCACTTATTAAGTGCTGTGTGCTGGTAATAAGAGATATTCCCCATACCCAATGGTTCAAAACTTAACCTGTCTGAGAATTGCTGCTCTACTCCCCATATTTCTCCTTACCTCCCATCTTTACCACCTACTTTACTCTCATTCCCAGGAGAAATCCTCTGGACAATAGGAAGGCACCAAACCAGGCAGATCTGCTCCAGGCTGGAAGGGAGGAGCGTTCACTACAAACCTCAGAAGAAAAGCAGCCCCACTTTATTCCATCTTGCCCTAAGATTCCTCAAACACTAGGGGGCAGCCTGGCCCCATAGACCTAAGAAGGTCGGCCCTCCCTCAGGTCCTGGTGCCTGCAACCCAGTGGCATCCTCAGCCTGCTCACATGGACAGCACCGGCATGGACACGTAACTTCAGGGACCCGTTCACCTAGAGGTAAGAAAACAGGCCTTTTTGGGGACTAGAGGCAGAACAGGGTTTGGACCTTGATTCCACCACCCACTAGCTGTTTGACCTGGGGAAAGTCTCAGGTTCTCTGAACTTAGGTAATACTTGCCCATAAATGGGTTTTGTGAGATTTTAGGTAAAGCATTTAGCACAACATCCAGCTTGTGATAAACCTTCGATAACTGTTAGCTGCAGCTATTTATTCTGCTCTAAGAAATGGCTTTCTCTTAGTTCTGGATGTTGCTCTTTTATTTAAAGTCCAAATATCTATTCTTAGAAAATCAGGTGGGGACACTCTTAAGAGATGTCGATCATGTACCAGGCACTAAAATAAAAGCCTAATGCCACACCAGTTTGAGGGCATTGTTATCCCTATTTTACAGGTACACAAAGTCAGTATCAGAGAGGTTGAGTAAACTGCCTAAGGCCACACATTTAAAAGGGGTGGAACCTGGATTAGAACCTAGACAGCTGGGCATCAACACTCTTAACCACCAGAAGCAGTAGTATTTTCTCAGAAGCTTCCTGTACCTCCTTAGTCCAAGGCAAGCTGTAAGTAAGGCTGAAGAAGGAGGTTGTCATAGCTACTAACTGGACCCCTTTTCAAGTAATCAGATCCTCGGTCTGCTCCAGTTTTGCAAGAGGAGACGTTTGTCTGGAAACTCTCCTCAACACCTGCCCCTGGAGGGAGCCAACCACACCTGAATTATTTAGAGAGTCTCTAGATACCTGATATAAAGAGCAGGTGTGGATGCTTCTCCAACTTTCCCTGACATGCCTTTACTTACCCCTTACCCCTCCCCCTAGTTGCCTGAGAGGAAAAGGGAGGCATTGGCTGTGTACACTGTGTGCCTGCCTCTCCTTCATTCCCCGTCCCGAAAAGTATTTGGTGGAAATGGACCGATTTTCTGCAAATTTCAAATCACGTTTCAATCGGTGGTGTACCCAGGATCCTAACTAGGAATGGGCTGTCTTTTTGTGTTGATGCACAGTCCCTTTTCCTCTATCCTAAACTCATGCAAATCAAATGAAAAAAAAAAAAAACCACAGGTAATAAAAATATTCATACTTTAGATTTCAGCTATGTCAAAGGGAAAAGGGTACTTAGAGAAATGTACGGAAATGTGAGTATAAAGGTGGTGTGTGGCCTATGGTTTTTGGCCGTGATGGCTTATGGAGTAGCACGGTTGCAGTTATAAGCAAGTTCTGTGATGAGGGTCATGAATTTTCTAGGATCTGCCCCCGACTCCCGCACCCTCACCTGCATGCTACACACACGCCTCACCTTGACCGCCCACCCACCCACGCACCCTCCCACCTACAGCTCCCTTTTTCTCACTTCCGGCTCTAGAGCCAGCAGTGTGGACTCACTGTGTGCACAGTGGAAATGGCCCTTGTACAAACGGATTGCTTCCAGGTCGTAGGGGCGGATTGCTTCCAGGTCTGTTTCCATGCTCTCTGTCTGGTCTACGACTATGTCATTATCAGCCTCCTTCCAAGTATCCTCATTAGCGTTTAGTGTGAAATCAAACTGAACCTACTGAGTCCTAATTAATAATATTTGAATTATGTATCTCTTTGCAGTGAACTATTTGAAAACAGCCGTTAAAAATCTTGTTTTAAATGAGTACTGACACGGGGTAGAGGCTCACCACGAAATGTTGAATAGAAAACACTAGACTATAAAAGAAGTATAACTTCTATTTCCCAATAATATTATAGGGACATGGTTAGAAAAAAGCCTGGAAGAAAATGTATCAAAATATCATGAGTGATTCTTACTGAGAAGTGAGACTACTAGTGGGTTTTATTTGTCATTATATTCTAAGTTTTCCAAAGTTTCTATTTTACTGCCTGAATTATTTTTAGACTATTTTTCTTGTTTTCAGAGCTACTAATCTTTATTCCTATGGGAAATTCTTGGTACACGGTGAAAATAAAATTTGTGATAACAATCTTTTAAGTCAAAAGAGAAGCTTGTTTTTCCATCCCACCTCGCTTTGCAGCCTGCCTTTTGCAGACAAGAAATCGAGGCTCAGGGGATAAGTCCAGACAGGAACCCAGGCCCCTGCCCGTCTGGGGAGTGTGGCCTCAGGGAGAGACTGCGCTGGTAGTGCCCGCGGCAGCCTCCAGCCTGTGGCTCTGTCTGTCGCTGCGCCCGTTTCACCCACTTCGCTGGAGAGCTTCAGAAAGCCGTGAGACGTTTCTGCTCCCAGTGCTTCTCCAGACTCTGGTTTTCCTTCTCTAACTCGCAAATAAGGCTGCGTCACTGACTGTGTCTCCAGATTCTGTTTCCATGCAGACAATTAGATGGTAAATAATTCAAGAGAACGGAAACTGGCAAAGTGGTGTGTGATGTCCAAATAGCTATCTTGTTTACCCTCCGGTGTAAACTTCAGGCCCATCTGCAAGTTGGGAGCCCCAGGAGTGGATAAAATGTGTAAACACAGGAGTTTCCCTGTTTCCACTCCCCTCACCTACGAATATCATCATCGAGAGCGAGGATGCAGGTTCCCCACCGGAGTCAGTGAAACAGCACGGCTCTGGCCACAGGCTTCTCAGGCAAGTCTGAAGTTCCGCCCACAGCGGGCCGAGTGTCCAGAACCCTGAAGCATCCCCCTCTCTTTGGGGTGAGGACTCATGATCCAAAGCGGAGGTCTCAGCAGTACCACTATCCTTCTGTGCAATGAGGGAGATAACTTCACCAGGCCCTTCTAAACCTGCCCACCTCTAAAGGAGCAGTCTTATTTAAGACTCTGTGAGTTACGAGTAACATAAACCATCTCCACTTTGCTTAAGAGGAAAAGGATAATATATTTTATGCACAGGGTATCTCAGAAAGCCCAAGGGCATATATATGATAACTGCTATCATTCATATATATATGAATGATATATATATGAATGATATATATATATATAGAGAGAGAGAGAGAGAGAGAGAGAGAGAGAGAGCGCTCACCCAGCCTTTCAGGCTCTCAGGAGGCTGGAAGCAGCTCAGGCAAAAAAAGAGCAAGCCGTGGCTTACCAAGGCAAGCAGGAATGACAGGACTCAGGGACCCCAACATCCATGCCCTGGACGCTCCTACACCCCTGCTTTCTGTGTGAGGGTTTAATTCCCTCCTACTGGAGCCTGGCTTCCTCATGAGGATGGGACATAACCGGTGGAAGCTCCAGACTTACTCTCAGAGCTTTGTCCCACTTCCCACCCACTGCAAATACAAAAGCATTCTTGGCTCCCAGTGCCGTGCGGAAGGACTCTGGGTGGTCTGCTTGGGCCACCTGTCCTCACTGTAGTCACATAGAGAGGAGGGCCATGGCTGGACTGGGTTCATTCAGCCATGTATCATGCTGCATACCCTGACATCCCAGGTCACACCTGCATGACCGTACTGTGGTTACACCTTGCAATAATCTCATAGGACTTCTCCTGGATAGGCCGTGGTATGTAACAACAACCCAATGTTCCTGCTGAAATAACTAGAAAACCTGGGTAAGTTATACCATCATATTTTAAAGACATTGGATTGTTATGGCAGCAATGAGGACTAATGAACTAAAATTCTGGAGAGGAGAGAGCCCTTTATCAACAAGCTGATAATCTCTGATCATTTTCTTTCCTGTGGTGTTTGCCAAATCTGGGGGCAGGCCTAGGATAGAGTTTTGCTTAGACATAAGGTCTTTTTTTTAAATAAAGGTTTTATTATTTATTTTTAGTGTGAGGGGAAGGGAGGGAGAAAGAAAGAGAGAGAAACATCAGTGTGAGAGAGAAACATTAATCGGTTGCTTCTCATACGCTCCTGGCCGGGACTGAACCTGCAACCCAGGCATGTGTCCTGACCGGCAATTGAACCTGTGACCTTTCACTTTGCAGGATGAAAAGCCACACTGGTCAGGGCTGGGCATAAGGTCATTATGGGGACAAAGAGAGACTAGTAGGGCTCTGATGATCGATGTGAGCTGGAGGAGTGTAACATTGGAATCTAGAGGTGCTGCAAACACATGGTCCATTTTCCCATGGGACATCTGCTGAATTCTGGGGCAGAGCAGGAGAGGCTGGACTGGACGAGTCTAACAGCAGAGGGAAATTTCCCACTGACTTGTACCACGTGGGAAACAAAATCCTATTGGAGGGAGGAGGACCACATCAAACTTATAATGGGTATCCACCCTCAAGACATTTGCTAAAATTTGAAATTGTGGGGCAAGAGATGAAAGAACACAACTGAATCTTCCACCAGCTTTCAGGGTTGAGAAGACCTGTCAGGCTGACAGCCCACAGCTTGAGTGGACTCCCCTTGAGGCATAAGATGACTCAGGGTTGGACCGGGACGAATAAAAGTGCAGTCCAGCCCCTACGCAGCTGAATCCTTGACTGGTTGGAGGTGATCAGTCCCTCATGCCATCTGCTAACAGAACCAAAAAAGAATCATCACTTGACAAAAATAACATCATCTACAACCCCTAAAATGGTTTTATACAATTACAAGACATTGCAAAGAGCAGGAACATATGAGTAATAATTAAGGGAAAAAGCAGACAATGGAAGCAGATCCATAAATGATTCTGATATTTGAGTCAGTAGACAAGGACTTTATAATAAGTATTATAAACATGTTAAAGAAAATAGAGGAGAACACCAATCTGAAAAGATAAAAAGTGTCAGTAAAGAATTGGAATCTATACAGAAAAGATCAAGTAGACATTCTAGAACCAATACATGCAACATCCAAAATTAAGAACTCACAAAATGAAGTGTTTCCATACCAATTGGTAAATAGCCATTGGCCCAAGCCTCCTGAGTTCCCTCCCCTCCCCCTGCAGGGCCACCTGGCCTTTCCTGGCACTGGGGCTTCCCCGTGATCTACCAACTAAAGCTGGTCATTTGCTGGTCCAGCCAGGGGCACCCTCCTCCTGCTTTGCCACCGCTGCCAGTGACCCTTTTGACTGGGTGGTGTTTATGCTTTCCTATCTGTCAACTATATATTTGAATGTTGCCCCTTGGCATTATCATTGAAAGTTCCCACCAGAACCAAATGACTGAAGCTGGAGAGAAGGAATTCCCCAAAGGGGGCAATAAGAGAATAAGAGGAAAACTGGGAGGACATAGGAAGCAAGGGGTGTTTATTCACATGTGGTGCTCACTTAGAAAGCCAGAGACCTGGCAGTGAAGCCTGTTTGCTGAGTTTAGATTGTTCTAAATTCCATCTAAATGGAGTAAAGAGATTCCCCATGGGGGAAGAAACTGAATAAGGTTTACTCTGTTGCTTGGTCTCTTGAATCTGGTGGCTGGCAGCTCCCACACCAGTTCTTCTCATGAAACACCCAGGATAGCCTTAGTGCCTTGAATTCCTCAAAGGCAAAAGGATCCAGTGAGGACTAACTGCCTCCCAGAGTACAGGTGAAGAGAGCAGGTTCTAGAGACAATTCTGGGTTCAGATCCCACATCTGCCATTAACTAGTCGTTTTTCCTCAGACAAGTCGCTTTACCTCTCCTACATATCAGACAAGGTCTGTAGCAGATGCTTTTAAGCAGATGCTTTTGGGTTAGGAACCTAACAGTGTTCTCCCTTCTTTGCTGGAAAAGATCTCATTTTTTTCTTTTCAGCGTTTTACCTTGCCCCTCTCAACTCAACGGTGAATCAGTCTTGGCAGTGATCCTACTCCCTGCTCAATGATTGGGTTAGGCATGAGTGTATGACCCAGTCCTGGCCACAGAGATGGGACGGGTGAGCAGCTGGAGGCTTCTAGGAAAGCTTTTCTTGCATTTCAAAAAGAGACACAAGGAAGGGATCATCCCTCTGCTAAACAGTGCCTGTTCGGTTGCATGCCTGGAAACTGAGCAGCTGCTGTGCCGTCACAAGGAGGCCCAAGTGAACGGAGCAAAGAGAGGGAAAGAACCCGAGCCCCTGATGACACCACCAAGCCTCTAATTTGAAGAGCCCTGATGCTACCCTGACTGGGAACTTCTCATTACATATAAATAACTCACTTCCTTATGTTTAGGCTATTATGAGTTTAGGGTTTCTCTATGTAGAGTCAATAGCATCCCAACAAACCTAGGGCTAGTTTTGAGCAATAGATTCAATAAAATAATTTATGTAAAGCATTTAACACAGTTCCTGGTATACAAAGTGCCAAAAGGAGTGATAGGTATTACTATTAGCATTATTATTTTTTGACCATTATTTTTATTTCACCTTACTGCATCAGCTCTGGTTATAGGCAGAGGTTAGTAACCCCGCGATTTAAAGATGCGATAACAGGGATAGGGGTGTCAGAGGGGAAGGGATGGATCCAGGTGCTGTGGCTCCTTATCCAGAGCTCCTTCTTACAATGGTTTTCGTTAAGGGTTGTGTGTGTGTGCATGTGCGTGCGCATGTGCATGCACACGCATGAAGGTAAAAGAAACTGCCTTACGCTAGCTCAAACTAATAAAAAATAGTTTTTTGAAGGCTACTGAGTATATCACCTAATTGAATGAGGAGATCTACAAAGAAGATTTAGGCAAGGAAGGACTTAGGACGGCTCCAGACACCCTGGCAGCTGGCACCGGGGGACCTCTCAGGCGACTGTTGCAGAAGCGTTCAGCCAGTGTGTCTCTGTTCGGAGTTCTCAGACGAGAGCACTTGGGTGGGGTGTGTGCGCCATAATTAATCAGCTTTAACCAAGTGGTCAGTGTCACCCCAGCTATCAGGATCCCTCTGAGGTTTGTACAAGCTCCCACCACACTCCCCCAAACTGCTCCTTTCCACCAACTTTAAATGAAGAGCAGCAGCCCCATGACAAATTCTAAGCATGCTCAGAAGTCAACAATGCCAGCCGCAGTCTGTTTTCCCTGATGACTGGGAAACAAAGAACTGGGGCAAGGAACTAGACTGAACTGTGAAGTCTGCCTCTTCTCACTTCAAGCACTGGCTTGGAATGTCTGAGCCAGAAGGACCACACTGCCCTGGCATTTACAAAAGGGCCAATGTTGCTCCATGTACCATATGTTAAAATGTTTAAAGCTATTCATGGAGCTATATCCATCTCTGCCCAATGCTCCCAACCAAGCCTTTCTCTTACCCTGTAGCCTACCTTTCTGAGAACTGGCAACCAGGTTCTCCCTGGTCATTCTGCCATCTGGACATCTGAGTCATATGTACCAGGGACATGCTGGGGTCAGGCAGGGCAGAAGCTGGCCCCAGGCCCAGGACTCCTGGGTGGTGACAGGATGCACCCAAACCCAAGAGGGAGACTAACCCAGTTAAGCTCCCCTAGAGTTAGGGTGGTAGGTTACCCTCTCCTACACCTGACTTTCAGCTTCTAGGTGCCTCCCGAAACTACATCACCCCAGCTGAGGATCAGGGAGTGGGGATGGGAATGGGCAGGAAGGGAGTTATCAGGAAATCAGTCCAGTCTAGACACCCATTTGGGGTGATTTGAGGGCCAACTTTAAGGTGAAGTAGGCGCTCTTTTCCTGATTTCCCAGGGCAGAAGCCATGGAATAAGTTTCTGGGGCTGTACAGTACAGCACGGTGACTACAATTCCCAGTGCCATGGTATATATTTGAAAGTGGCTAAAGTATAAATCTTAAAAGTTCTCATTACAAGAAAAAAATATTGTAACTATGTGAGGCAAAGGATGTTAACTAAAACTTATCACAGTAATTACTCTGCAATATACATCTATCAAGATATACATTACGTTACACACCTTAAACTAATGCAATGTTGTATGTCAATTATATTGTAATAAAACTGGAAAAAGAAAAGAAAACATAAGAACCTCAACTACCACTTGAGCTGGGCCAAAATGCCTGTACCATCCCAGTGACCAGTGATGGGATAACTAATAAGGATTGTACCTTCATTGAACTCAAACTCCTTGTACACATTTAAACCCACGAGTTTGTAGTCATACTCAAAAAACAAAACCATTTGTCATCTTTTGAAGGATGCTGGGGAACAGCTTATTAGTTTAAAACTGGTAAAGAAAGGGGGAGAAATGGCATTTACTCTGCGGACTTTCCTAGCAATGTCAGGACCACCACGTAGTTGACGAGGGGACGCTTTTCCTTCTAGAAATATGCCAGCTGGTAAACGAAGAGATGGAGCAGAATCCATTTGCTCCACCTGGAAGCCATGAGGGATGAAGCCTGGAGCTGGGTGGTGGGTACCTGGGAATTTACGATGTGTTCTCAGAGCCTTTGTGTGCCTGGTGCTTACTGAGCGCTGGAGGAGGGGCCCTGCTGGCACTGAGGTCTCCAGCAGGGAGCAGGCACCACCCCTCCTCCAGAGTCTCCTACTCGCAGACTGGCTCCCAGAGTCTTACCACTGAGCGCCTCTTTCATTATTCTTTTTCCTAGCAAGTCCCCTGTTTGAACAATTCTGCTCACTAAATAAATGCATTTATTATGTAATGCTTTAAAAGCCCTATACTTTTGGAGTGGTTTGAAATGTCTGAACCTTTCTTCTTTCGTGAGCCTTACAGGAAGACTTACCTGGGAATCCTAAAGTCATCCAACTTTTTAATTTTACAGGGATGGAAACTGAGGTAGACAGGGAGACTGCCAAGGTCACCTGCTGACAGAGGTGGGACTGGAGCATTGTTCTCCTGAGCTAAGCCCGTGGCTTTTGCCCACTACACCACCTCAGCTGAACATCGACCGTGTTTTTGGAGTGCACATATAATCTAGTGTACTGTACTAGAAACAGTCACTGTGTAAGCCTGTCAGCTTCTCTTTTTAAGGCTGAGATATGCCAGTTCCTTCAACTTTTCTTCCTAGATTTAATTTACTTGTCCCCTGAGATTATTCCAAAGCTGTCTGACACATTACTGGTTTGTTTAAATTTTCCCTTCATGACAGGTTGCTTAGCACTTATTTTCTTCACCCCTCTTAAGAACGAAACTAAATAAAGAAGGGAAGCACAGCTCTGACTTGTGCCGCTCAGTGGGTTAGGCATTGTTCTGCCTACCGAAAGGTCATGGGTTCGATTCACGGGTTGTCAGAGCACATGCCTGGGTTGTGGGCCTGGTCCCCAGGTGGGGGCACGGGAGAGTCAACCAGTCGATGTTTCTCTTTCACACCGATGTTTCTCTCCCTCTCTCTCTCCCTCTCATCCCCTTTACCTAAAAATAAATAAATAAAATCTTCTTTTAAAAAGTGCAGCACAGTCAACTCTTGGTTTTCCAGGGGCAGGTTGGCCAATTTTTCCATCAATCATGGTAAAAACAAAGCAGACACCCCGAAGATGCCATATAATAGGGTTAGAACAGCAATCAAGAGACGCCACACTGGGTGATTTTGATGTCAGAATGTCGCTTCCTCCTTTCACCAGTCCCGCGGTGTGAGCTGGGTGGTGGGCTGAGAAATGTCTGCGCCTGAGTGTCCAGTACTTCATTTTGGATGCTCGTCACAAACACTTTCACAGAAGTTTTCCAGTGTTAAAGTGCACCTTAGCAATGTTTCCACTGCAAGTCCTTCTCCATCATAAAAGAATTTCCTGTCAAAATGGCAGACCGCATCTCCTCCCAAGCCTTCCGTCTAGTTGACAGTGCAGCGCAAGTAACCACCCTTGGCTGCCAATGTTCTCACATGCAAGATTGAAATCTTTAAAAGCCCTTTTGGATGGTACTGTGGTCAACTCTTGTCTCTGCTGGGAATTATTTGGTTTCCTTCCTGAATTTCCATCAGCGAGAAAAAGAGGCTTGATCTGCCCACAGCAAGAACAAGTGGCTTTCACAGCAGCCGAGTGGAATGGAAACCCGGGATCGGATCCATGTCCCAAAAGCTTTCACGTGAAAAGGGATGAAGTTTCAGTTATCTGCTCCAGTTTAAGAAGCTTCTTGAAAATCCAGAATGGCTTATTTAAATTAATAAACATAGTAAAAGAACAGTAACTAGAGCCAAGCTTTGCATGGCTACCCTTAAGGTCCCAGTAGAGCCTTTGAATTGCAAGAGCCGAGTTTGAGGAGTAACTATCGGTTCTGTGACCATCCCTCAGGACAGGAAGCTCCATCATCCCCTGCCTGCTCGCTTGGCCTCAATTGGCCTCGATTTCTTTCTTCTGATAGCCCCAGGATACCTCCAAAGCCAACCTTCTTATCACCCTGCTTCCCTGATTGTCAGTGCTCTGCCTCCAACCTAGAGACACAAGCCCAATAACCACAATGACATATTACATAAGCTTAGCAAACCAGACAGAGAAGAGAATTCCCCACATTGAGTAAAGGCTATAGCCTTTGTGCTATAGCACAAAGCCTAGAAAAAATTCATTATTAATGGCAAAATATTAGAGACATTTCCATGGAAGCTGGGAACCAGACTTTCTCTTACAGTGAGAGACGACATTCACAGTAGTGCACTAATATGGCAGTCTAGAAAGGAATGAGAAGCACACATATAGGTGAGAGGGAAAGAGAACTTCCTGTCTCTCCTCTATCCTTGCCCTTTTGACCTTGACTTTTACCACTCGGTCTGTGGAAAGGAGTAGATGGAAATGGTCTGTAGCTTACCTACCATTCTTACTGTTATCATCTCTTTTTGGCTATCTGCAACCAAGGTAGGAGGCAGAATAGAAAATGAAAAATTTTAAAATAACTTTACTGGTTTGCATGATATAAGGAGAAATGGGGAAAAACAGAGAGCAAGAAAGAATTAAGTGAGCAAGAAGGACAAGTGAAAGAGAAAGGGAGAAGGGGTAGGTATGTAAATGGGTAGTCAGGAGTAGGTTAGAGAAGCAAAATGCTGACATGGAGAGTGTGAGAAAGTGGGAAGAAATAATGGCCAGGAAAACATCTGAATACAGGACCTGGAAGCTGTATCATGCCTGCAGGAGCAGGGAGGTGTCTGTGATGGAGCTGGATTAACAGGAAGCTTTGACTGGGGAAAAGGAGTTTATGGGGGCATGGAGAGCTAGCAGGTCAGAAGTAGAGTTTGGGGAAGATCCAAGTCCTTAAAGATGTGCTGGGCATTCTGCTAAGAGCTTTACATCTGCTGTCTTACTTAATTTGACCCTCACACCAGCTCTGTTATGTGGGTGCTCTTATTTTTTCTGCTTATACAGATGAAGAAATTAAGTATTTTGCTTAGGATCAGTCATTTAACAGTAGTGGAGCTGGGATCAAACCTGGGTTTGCTGGCTCTGGAGTGCTGGCAGGTAATCTTCAGCTTCACTCCTTTAAATTCTTATCTGGCATGGCCCAGTTTACCTTCCCAGATTGGGTGTATTCAGGGTGCTGTGGGAGGGATCACTATGCATCATTGTGTGGGTAGGTAGGTAAGAGGAATTTTATCAGACTAGTGAAAGTACGGATGCCAGTGACTCTAAAATTCAAGTCAAGTGAGGAATGTTTGGAGAAGCTGGGGTTGGTTGGTCTAGAGGAGAGAAAGGTGGAACCTTAGACATGGAACATGTCCTCATCTCCTGAGTTGTTCCAGATGGGGGACTGGCTGATGTGAACCAGAATCTAATCACAGCTCAGCCCTGGTCAGACATGCCATTTAGGCTTTCTGATAGAATGACCTGCAGAAACTCCTCATTTTGCTGAAGGTGCCCAAACCAAGGTTCCATTGTCCACTTACCCATGCATGCAAATGTCTGTGGAGACCCCACACCTGCCATCTCTATTCCAGGCACTGAGGTACAGAAGCCAACAGGACAAACATTCTCACTACTCTCCTGGAGACTTCATTTTTGTGGGGAAAACAGAACAACAAATAAAGGGACAATTGTATAAACTCCTTATAAATCACAGTGTGTTATGAAGGAAATGTGGAAGGGAAGAAGGGAGGACATTGGAGTGAACCTTGCGGGCGCTCCGCCAAGGGTCCCTGTTGTGGTTTCTGCGTGCCAGTCCCCTAGCTTCTGTGCACTTATGTCACAAGGACTAACTCCTGCAACTTTGTTCCAAGGACAACCCTGGGGACGCTGGAGCTCTCCGCTCACATGCACAGAGAGCCCCTCCTAACAACCCTTAGCCCAGGACTCAGCCAGTGGAGTGGGACCATGAAGCCCGTCATCCTTAGGAGGAACAACTCTGGATGCAGTCCAGGCTCCCAGGCTTCTTCCTTGCTGGGTGACTTCCGATTCCCTGTGGTGTGGCTCCCTGCCCCCACCCTGCCCCATTCCCTTATGGGTTTCTCTTGGGGATACTTTTTAAATAAAACACTTGCTCATGAATCCTCGTCTCAGGGCCTGCTTCTGGGAAACTCAACCTAAGATAGGGAGACAGTCCTGGTCTGATTCACCTTTTTACAAGGTACCCTGGTTCCTGAGGAAGAACAGACTGCAGGATGGAAGTGTGGAAATAAGGAGGCCAGTTAGGAGCCAGTAGTCTAGGTGAGGGGTGAAGAAGGGTGGCGACGGTGACAGCAGGACAAGGGGAGATGTAAGATCTGCTTTGAAGATGGACTCGACCAGGTTTGCTTGGAAATGACTGAAGGAAAGAGGAATCCAGAATGCCTCCCAGACTGGACAAGAACACGTAGGGCTGTTATGGACAGACCCTCACTGGGTGGGTGTGTGTACCAGGTGGGTTCAAAGGCCATGTGTTGATTTGAAACTCTGCCTGCAATGGCTGGAGTTAGCAACCAAACAAAAGATAAGAGCTAGAGATGGCTACATGGGAAAATGAACATAAAAACAAGGGAATGCCCATGGACTGGCAGGTAGCTTGTAGAAATCATTAAAGTAGCCCAAATTCCTTTGGTGCTACTGAATAGGGTGTTTCTATTTCCTGCTCCCATAGCTCTCCACCCACTTGAATCAAGGCCATACCTGGTGTTGTGAAATGTGCTGGGCCTTTCTCTAAAAGGAAAGTGTTGGTGTGAGAATCCTGCTGACCTTCTGGGCTTGGCTATCTCATGTTTTTGCTGACAGTTCACTTTGCTTTTCTAAAGAACAGATGCTCAGCCCTTGTTGCCACAACATTTACTGAGCACTTACTAAGCGCCAGGCACTTTGCCTTGCACTTTGCTATATACATAATCTCATTTAACTTTTATGACAACTCTTTGAGGTGGTGTTCTTTTATTCTTCTTTGGGGCTGAAACCATCATGGCTGAGCTACTTGCCCAAAGTCAAATAGCCTGAGAGTAGCTGAGTTGGGATTTGAACCAGAAGTCCCATACCAGACCGCAGGTTCTCAACCAATATGATTATACTGACTGAAGAAAGGAAAATGTTCTCAGGGGAGTCGGAGCACTTCCTCCACCTACACAAAACTCCAGTTGCTCTTGGCCTTGATCGCAGGGTGGTGGGCAGGTTCTCACTGTTTCTCTGCAGACATGCCCCCTGCCCTCTGTTCCCACCCAGTCCCGGAGTCCCAGTTCTCCACGGAGCCCATCTAGCTCTGCTCTGCAAAACAGGGCCCCCCGATCTCTTTCTCAGGTTCCTAGTGAGCAGTCCATGCTCTTAAAGAAGTCAGTCCTCTCTGAGATTTGGGGATTTCTTCAGAGAGGACCCTGGCATCACCTGATCAGGGCAGTCAGATCCATTGCCTCCATGTCCCCACACACCTGCTGTGTTGGTAATGAGCGAGGAAAGTAGGTAAATGTTGTCTTTGACAGTAGGGGACTCACAGTTAATGTCAAGCATGTTGTCCAGGTCCCACATATCTGGAAGGCTGACTGTTTCCGATTCTATGGAGACTTCAAGGGCCTTTTTTAACTGAAAAGGGGCCAGAAAAAATTCCTGCCTTAGGTGAAAACAGCCTAAATGTCCAATAATATTTAACTATTTGTTAACTCACTGATATAATATTCTATACCACAAAACATTCTTGAAGGCCTTAAAATTTTTTGAACCACACTAGTTTCATAATGTATGGTTTGTGAAGTGAAAAGAAAGGTAACACAATATTTTGCACACTACAATGCCATTTACATGAGAGAAGATATATTGTATGCATGGTCAGTAATGATCATATCAAAATAGTGAAATTCCTGGTGATTTTTCTTTTCTTTGTTAAATGATTGATTTAAAAATGATTCATTCAGACTTCTGGCCAAGATGGAGGCACCGTGCCTCCTCACACAACCAAAACTAAGGACAACAAAAATTTAGAAACAAAAAAACAACCAGAACAGAGAGAAATGAACTGAATGAAAGTCTGACAACCATTCATCCAGACCAGTAAGGAGGGGTGGAGTTGGAGGCCTAAGGAGAGGGGTCAAGGGGTCCCAGCAGGAACAAGCGGTGGCTGGCAGATGTGGGCTCGCAGGGTGCAGACAGCAGTTGGCGGACCCCAGTAGCCCAGGGGCAGCTGACGGACCCGGTGGCAGACCCTGGGCACGGGAGGCAATGAGCAGACCCAGTGAGGGGCACAAGGCAGCTGGCTGTCCGCAGTCACACATTCGCACGCAGATAAACTAGGTGAAAACAGGCAGCAACACAGACCTCGCAACCCAGGGACCCAGTGCCAGGAAACAAAGCCTAAAGGCACCGATTGAAAACACCTGTGGGAGTTGAGGCCAGGAGAATCTCCCAGCCTCACAGGAGAGCTCCTTGGGGAGACCCACAGAGTCCAGAAAGTACACAAGCCCACCCACCCGGGAGCCAGCACCAGAAGGGCCCAATCTGCTTGTGGGAAGTGGCAGAGGGGACTGAAGTCCTAGAGAGAGTGGAGAAGACACCATTGTTCCCTTTCAGACCCCTGCTCCCACATACAACGTCACAACCCAGCGACTGGAGTGCCCTGCTCTGGTGAACACCTAAGGCTCTGCCCCTCATACACAACAGGTGCAACCAGACCAAAGTGGGTGGGGGAAAGATGGCTCAAACAGAATTAAAAGCCCCTCAGCCAGTACTTTTAAGCAAACGAGAGATTGCCAACCTATCAGATGCAGAGTTCAAAGCACTGGTGATCAAGATGTTCACAGAATTGGTTGATTTTGTTTGCAAATTAGATGAACAAGTGAAGGCTATAATAAGTGAAATGAAGAAAAATGCAAACGGAGCCAATAGTGATGGAAAGAAAACTGGGTTTCAAATCAATGGAATGGATCAGAAGGAAGAAAGGAACAACCAAACAGGAAAGAATGAAGAATGAAGAATGAAAGAATGAAGAAAGAATGAAGAATGAAGAAACAAGAATTCAAAAAAAAATGAGGAGAGGCTTAGGTACCTCCAGGACATCTATAAATGTCCCAACATCTGAATTATAGGGGTACCAGAAGGGGAAGAGGAAAAACAACAAATGGAAAAGTTATTTGAACAAATAATAAAGGAGAACTTCCCCAATCTGACAAGGGAAATAGACTTACAGGAAGTCCAGGAAGCTCAGAGAGTCCCAAAGATGTTGGACCCAAGGAGGAACACACCAAGGTACATCATAATTACATTACCCAAGGTAAAAATGAAGGAGAGAATTCTAGAAGCAGCAAGAGATAAACGGGACAGTTACCTACAAAGGAGTTCCCTGATATCAGACTGTCAGCTGATTTCTCAAAACAGACCTTGCAGGCAAGAAGGGGCTGGAAAGAAGTATTCCAAGTCATGAAAGGCAAGGACCTACAGCCAAGATTGCTCTATCCAGCTAAGCTTTCATTTAGAATGGAAAGGCAGATAAAGTGCTTCTCAGATAAGGCCAAGTTAAAGGAGTTCATCATCACCAAGCCCTTATTATATGAAATGTTAAAGGGACTTATCTAAGAAAAAGAAGATAAAAAATATGAACAGTAAAAAAAGACATCAAAATCACAGTAACAACCACACCTAAAACAAAAGCAAACTAAGCAAACAACTAGAACAGGAACAGAACCACAGAAATGGAGATCACATGGAGGGTTAGCAACAGGGGAGTGAGAGGAGGAGAGAGGGGGAAAAGGTACAGAAAATAAGTAGCATAAATGGTAGGTAGAAGACAGACAGGGAGAGGGCAAGAATAGTATGGGAAATGTAGAAGCGAAAGAACTTATGACACATGGACATGAACTAAAGGGGGGGAAGGTGGGTGGGAGGGGGTGGGCAGGGTGAAGGGGAGCGAAGGGGGAAAATGGGACAACTGTAATAGCATAATCAATAAAATATATTTTAAAAAAAGGATTCATTCAGAAGCCTATCTGCAAAGGCTACATACTGTATGATTCCAATTCTACATGACATTCTGGAAAATGCAAAACTATGAGACAGTAAAAAGATTGGCAGTTGCCAGGGGTTTGGGTGGAGGGAGGGAGGTGTGAGGAACGCATAGGTGGAACACAGGTAATTTTTAGGGCAGTGAAACTGTCTCCTAGATTAGACATGTCATCATACAGGTGTCTAAACCCACAGAGTATACGACACAAAGAGTGAACGCTAATGTAAACTATGAACTCTGGTTAATAGTAATGTATTAATATTGGTCCCATTGTGATGAATGTGCCACACTAAGGCAAGATGTTAATAACAGGGAAATTGTGTGCCAGGGCCGGTGCGTGTGTGTTTGGAGGGGGGTGTGCTTGGTGAATGAGAGCTTCCTGTGCTTTCTATTCCACTTTACTGTAAACCCAAAACTGCTCTGAAAAATAAAGCCTATCAATTTAAAAAATGATAATGTATATTTCAAACATGCAGAAAAATACAGAGAATACAATGAACACACATTGATTCACCATGCAAATTTGTTAAGATACTGCCATATTTGATTTAGATAATTTTTTAAAGATATACAAAATATAGAAAGCAACACTCTTTTATACCCTCCCCATAGAAAATTCCTCCCATCCATTTTTCTGTACTTTTTTACAGGTCCTATGACATTAACAGTATGTAATACTGTTTTGGGTCTTTTACTTCTTGAAAATTGAATTATATTTCCTACTCAGCAAATTACCTTTTTAATTACTCTTATATTAAGGATTAGTATTTCCTTTTTTAATCCTCATCTAAGGATATTCTTTTTTTTTTTATTGATTTGAGAGAGAAAGAGTGTGCACGAGAGAGAGACAGACAGACAGACAAACATCGATACGAGAAGCAGTGATTGGTTGCCCCCGTACACGCTCCAGCTGGGGATGGAGCCCACAGCCTAGGTATGTGTCCTGACTGGGAACCAAACCTGCACTTTTTGGTGCACAGGATGCTGCTCCCACCAACTGTGCCACCTGGCCAGGGCAAGAATTAGTATTTCTCAATATGTTGAAGCTCTGCTTTATTCATTTTATGCTATGTAGATTTCATATACCACAATGGAAAGTTTTAAAATAGTACTTTAGATCACATCTTTATGATATAAGTACTCCTAATATTAAATGAGAAAAGCAAGATATAAATTGTTATTTATAGTATGACATTCATATATCTATCTATCTATACACACACATGCAGAATACTGCAATGACAGATACAAAAAAGTTAACTGTTATTTTGGGGGGGCGACAATTTATATTTATTTATATAAATTTTTTAGTTAAAGTTAACATACAATATTATATTAGTTTCAGGTGTACAGCATAGTGATTAGACATTTATATCTCTTACAAAGTGGTCACCCTGATAAGTTAGTACCATACAGGGTTATTATAATATTATCGACTATATTCCCTATGCTGTACTTTACATCCCCGTGACTGTTTGTATTTTTTTCCCCTTTGGCATTTGAAGTGAAAGAAAGTTTATTAGTGCAACAGTGAGACAGAAAGTGGCTACTCCACAGACTGAGCAGCCCCTTGCCTGTCTCTATAACTGGCAATTTACCTTTCTTTTACCCTCCCCCCTCCGCACCCCTGCACCTGGCAATCAATCATCAGTTTGTTCTCTGTACCTAGGAGTTTGCTTCTGTTTTATTTGTTCATTTATTTTGTTCATTAGGTTCCACATAAAAGGGAAATCATTGGTCTTTGTCTTTCTCTGTCTGACTTATCTCACTTAGCGTAATACCCTCTAATAAGGCTACTCTCAGATTGTAGGATTATGGACAATTTTCCATATTTCCTAAACCTTGCACAGTAAATAAGTATTGATTTTATAATTTTTAAAAAAGATTGAAAGCACACTGCATGAGTGAAACAGGAGTTTGAGCCATGTATCTCACGAAGTCATCATCTACCGCCCTCCTGCCTCTGCTGGCAGAGCTGTCAAGCTGCAGACAGTCCTGCCCTGTGTCGCCCAGTCACCTTGCAGGGGCAGCAGCTGGCCCTGTGGCTCCCTGTCCCAACAGCTGTATCTTCGTGGTCTCCACGGCACGTTTGATTGTTGGTTTTTGGTGCCTGATACCCGCAACGCAATTATGGGATTGGCTATAATTATGCCTGCAGTGATATTATAGGATTGGATATAAATACACTTGCTACATGTGAAGAGAGTTTATTTCTGTTCACAGTTTACCATCTGCCTGCACTGCACCCTTTCCTAGCTGGGAGAGTGAAGAGCACTATCCAAGCTAGAGGTGAAACAGGAGTCAGATTTGGGGCTTTAAATAAGCAACTTTTGGAAAGTCACGTCAGTGGGTGTGATGGGGCCGTCGTGCCGGGAGTCACAGGAAAGAGGCAGCAGCTTTGCACAGATCTGTATTGTTTTCTTTCTCTGCTCCCAGCTTGGGCAGGCACTCATTCAGGCTGGCTCAGACCTTCCTAAGTCACAGCACCCCTGTGGGTGTGAAGCCCCTCTCCTTGCAGAGGCACCGGTGTCTCCATCTCCTGCCTTGACATCCCTCTCCAGCTCGAATCCTACATTCTCACCTGCCTGCCAAATCATTCCATCTGTCTGTCCTACGGTGACCTGAAAAAAGTCCAGAATTATTTCTTAGATGCCCAAACTAGGTCTTTATCCTGACTTCTCTATTCTGTTAATGACACTGTCATGATCCCCGTTATCTAGGGAGTCATCTTTGGTCACCTCTGCTTAGGACCTTGTATCCCAGTGAAAGACAAATCTCGCCACATCTCCCTTTATGAGTTTGGTGTCCAGATCTAGCACAGTTCCTGGCTCTCAGTGCTTAATAAGTATTTGTTGAATGAATGAATGAATGAGTAGGTAAATGAAATGTCTCTTTCTTACCGTTCCTCATGGTCACCCCCCTAGTCCCAGCCCTTATTACCTCACACCAGCGCAATGAGAATACACTCTCTACTGGATGCTCTGCCTCTGACCTTTGTCATTTGTAGTTCATCCTGCTGCTGCCACCAGACAGGCTGTCCTTACATGTCCCTCCCTCTCACAACTGCTCTGTTTAAAACCTTTGTTGATTTCTCACTGGCTACCAGGCAAAATGCAAAATCACGAGCTTAGCTTTCAAGGCCACTGCACTCTGGCCCTAGTTAACGTCTTTAGCTTTCTGCCTAAAACTACAGCCACATTTGCAAACCCTCTGGTCTCTTCTCACACATCTGGCACTTGACTCTATGACCATCCTCAGGCCATTGCCTTAGTCTGGACTGATGTTCCCTTTTCTGGCTGTTCTCCAGGGGAGAGAGAATCTAAGCTAAGACCAGAAGCATGATTAGGAAGGAGCAGGACCACCATTCCTTTATTTAACAAGTACTTACTGAATTTCCACTCTGCTGAGAACCAGGCCTGGCCCAAACAGATCCATTCCTTGCTCTTGAGGAGAGAGTTAACTGCTTTGGATTACCCACATATTCTCCCAGACCCTGGAACGGCCTCACTCTGAGCCTCCTTGGTCAGACTGGACCTTGGGTCTTAGTCTGTGCCCTTGGTTTTCTAGCCACCTTTGGGCTGCCGTTTATCTCTAATGGTTGCCTTGGAGCTAGCTGACAGGCCAGGCCTATCTAACTTAGCTCCTTACTTGGGCCCCAGTTCCTGCAGGAAACCCCCTAGTTGGGATCAGACTTTGTGTTCTAGTCCCTTCCCCACTTCCTTGACCCAAACTCATACAGTCAGGCCTCCCAAGGACCCAGTGGCCTTCCAAACAGACTGTGGAGGCCTGACCCTCCCAGGCAACATCATGACACTGTGGGAAAGACCTGATTAGAATGAACAGCTTCAACATATAAAAATTTTTAAATAGGTTATATAGGTTATAGAACAGCATGTATTACATGGTCTCATTTTTAAAAATATTCTCCGTGGCCCTGACCAGTGAGGCTCAGGTGGTTGGACATTGTTTTGTAAAGTGAAAGGTCATTGGTTCAATTCCCAGTCAGGGCACATGCCTGGGTTATGGGTTTGGTCCCCAGGTTGGGACGCGTACCAGAGGCAACCAATGTTTCTCTTACATCAATGTTTCTCCCCCTCTCTTTCTCCCTCCCTTCCCCTCTCTCTAAAAAATATAATAGTAACACCCTGGCTGGTGTGGCTCAGTGGATTGAGCACGGGCCTGCAAACCAAAGGGTCACTGGTTCGATTCCTGTCAGGGCATATGCCTGGGTTTCGGGCCAGGTCCTCAGTAAGGGGCACTTGAGAGGCAACCACACATGGATGGTTCTCTCCCACTCTTTCTCCCTCCCTTCCACTCTCTCTAAAAAATAAATAAATAAAATATTTAAAAAATATATATAACAATAATAATAATAATCCTTCATGGAGAGGAATTTGGAAAAATAGAAATAAAATTTAATAGAGATGATTAAAATTCTTTGGTTATCAATGGTTTCTTATTTTTTTTCACAGCAATCAAATTTTTCTAGTAGAATATTTAAGAAAATCAACTGTGTGGCACAAAAATGATAGGATATTAAAACATCACTCTATATTTTATGTGTTATACATGTGAATTAATGACATAATACTTTTGTGATTTTCTATCTTGGAAAGTTCACCATTATGTTCCTTGCTAATTATCATTTGTTATACAGGGTGGTTTAGAAACACACAGGTTAGCATTTGTTTATAAAACTGAAAGTCCTCACTTCTCACACATGTGGCTGCCCAGGCCTCTGTGTGACAGCCACCAAATTGTGGCCTTTTTTAAAAAAATCAACCCCTGGACACATGAAACCCTGGATGCGGGAGTTCTCCCAGCCTGGCCTACAGAAGCTTAAACCAGAATTGCCACAGAAGCATCAAAACAATAGAATGTGATGTTGTGGATATCCCAGGAGGAAATAACGCTAGGCTGAAATGCATTTTTGCATCATTGACTTTCCCTGGTGGTTGAGCCCTGTTTATCTCATTTGGCAGATCTGCCTCAAAGTGCATGAACTATTTGTGCCTCAGTAGTTTCCAATAGATTGATTTTGCTAAGATTGCAAATTGGCCGTCTTGCACTGCAGTCTGCAGAAGCTATCTCTGGCTCAGCCTCAGCGTCCCAGGCACATGGAAACAGCAGCAGCCTCTGCAGCCACTGCAGCCACCGACAAAAGAGACCAGAGAGCTGTTCTCAGAGACAGTTCTCAAAGACAATGGTGCCTTAAACCTTGTCTGCAGCCGGGCAGGATAAAATATGGACATATAAGAAAGCAAACAAGGGTCGTTCCTGCTGTCTTTCCTTTCTCTTCTCATGTATTCTCCTTGGTATGTTCTTCCGCTTTCCCTCAAATCAATCTCTCTCTCTCTTACCTTAGCCCCCTCTTCAAAAGCAAGAAAAATAAAGATAACATTTAAAAAAAGAAAACATAAAATAAAGACTGATTTATAAAACAGTGAATGGTGAACTACTTACAATATAACCATCAGAGAGACAGGCAGATTGTAAAACTAAGCATACAATATGACATAGCTTTTTAAAAGTATACAGAGAAAAAAAGATTAAAAGGAAAAAAGCATGCCAAATGGGAATAGTGGTACCTTTGGGCAATAGGGATATACGTGATTTTAACTGGTTCCCCTTTAAATGTTTTTGTATTTTGAAAATTGTCTAAAATGATTAGTAGTATACTTATCCTCAGAAAGTTCTTATAAAAATATATAAAGTAATAATACACACCTAAATAAATAAAGTGGCCTATGCTTTTCATTCAGCAAGGTGTATTGGCTTCTGCCATTAAAAATAATAGAAACTGAACTCAGGCTAGTCTGGCAGCTCCTCAAAAAGTTGAACTTGGAGTTTCACATACCATATAGCTTATGATTCCATTACTTACCCAAGAGAATTGAAAACATATGTCCACATAAAAACTTGTACATGAATTGCCCTGGTTGGTGTGGCTAAGTGGGTTGGAGATTCATTCTGTGAACTGAAAGGTCGTGGGTTTGATTCCTGGTCAGGGCGCATGCCTGGTTGTGGGTTCTGTCCTTGATTGGGGCACATACAGGATCAATGTTTCTCTCTCTCACATCAATGTTTCTCTCCCTCTCTCACCCCCTCTCTTCCCCTCTCTCTAGCATGTTCTTGGGTGAGGATAAAAAAAAACCCTGGTACATGAATGTTCATAACAGCATTATTTATAATATCCTCAAAGTGGAATCAACTGATAAAGGGATAAACAAATTGTGTATCCAGCGGAATGTTATTTCATCCTAAAAAGGAACAAAATACTGATGCATACTACAGCAAGGATGAACATTGAAAACAGTATGCCAAGTAAAAGAAGCTAGACATAAAAGGCCATATATGGTATGATTCCACTGATATGAGATGCCCAGAATAGGCAAATCTATACAGACAGATATGATTCCAGTGGAGAAAAGGGGAAATGTGGGTTGACTGCTAATAGGTATAGCTTTACTTTTAACAGTGATGAAAATGTTCTGGAATTAGTTTCTGGCGATGGTTGCACAACCTTATGAATATACTAAAAACCACTGGCCTTGGACACTTTAAGAGAGTGAATATCCTGGTATGTGAATTACACCTCAATTTTTTTTTAAAACAGTGTGTCAATCACACTGTCTTGTCATTGCCAATGTACTTTTATTTGTCTCTCCCACTAGACTGAGCATCTTGAAGATAAGGTCCTGTCTTTGTTCTCTGGTTCCCCAGTACCGACTAGAGGACCTGGAACAGACCTATGAAACTGGTTAACTGAATAATTTGAGGGTTGTCTCCCCACAAGCCCAGGGCTCTGCTCCCACCCTGATGGACCACCTAGCTGTTCAGAGCCCTAGTCCAGGCGTAGTGTATTCAGTCTGGAACCAAAGAATGGAGCAGCCTATGGTTTGCACACCAACTGGTAGAATCACATCATTTAACACCATTGAGCCTTGTCCAAGCGTCACAGTGAGTTGAACGAAGGGGCTGCCACTGACCCCTCAGGGGTCCTCACTCTCCTCCTGTTGGCAGGTTCACCATGAATGACCCTCCTTCTTTGGAGGTGGTAAGCTGGGCTGCAGCAGATTCTTGGAGCCTGACTCTAGTACACTGTCTGGTTCTGCTGTATTTCTAATCAAGGTCAAATAAAAAAGCCCCCAGTTCTTTTGGAGTAAGGGGGAAACGAGAGGTATCTCTGTCCACTTCTCTCTTCTACAAGCTCCAGTTGCTTTCACTCACTTGGCCGTAGGACCTGGTTCCTTCATTTTACCCCCTTCTTACAGACAGAACCAAACAAACAGGCTGGCTGCACAAATACAGTCTAGATCGCCAGTTTTAAGAGGGCTCCAACATCCCTGGAAATAGGACTTTCCTAGACCTCCTCTCACAGACAGCCAGACGTGCCTGGTGAATCACTTGGTTCAGCCAGCTGGGAGAGCAGGCAGCGTGCTCCCTGAGGAGCACAGCACAGTGACGAGGGATGGTCACCACACTGCCATCCATGGAAGCAGGTCAAGATAAGCGAAGGCTTAGGAGACTGGTGTAGGAGACGGGCAAGCAAGTGTGGGGGCAGGACAGACATGCAGAGGTGATGGAGAAGGGGCTGTTATCTGATGGGCACTACTGCCATCTCCCCTCCTGCCCTTTCCCCACACTGTGCAGCGACTCTTGGTAAATGCTGACAAACTGTTATTAACTGTCCCAGGGCATCCATGTGACTCAGCTTGGCCCTGTTTAATGAGTTTCCTCAGTGAACTCTTCCAATCACCTCTGACAAAGCTTCCAGCAGCTTCCAGAATGTCAGTTATTCCCTTAACACCATTGTTGTTGATTTTTTAAAATCTTGTTAAGGTTACATTTGTTTAGTGAAGCTAGTTGCCCTATTTCTGAAGTTGTATTTTTTTTTTCTTCAGGCCATTTAATGATTTCTCTTCCTCTCTTGACATCCACCCCCTTTTCCTTCACCACCCTCTTTTTCTTCCTCTCTCCCTGCTTATTCCTTCTTCCTGGCTTTTATTGCTAACCCTAAAAATGATTGTTTTTTTCAGGTAAACACTTCAATAACTAACTTATTTCAGAGTAGTAAGTCTTCTAAAGTAAACTCAGCATATTCTAACTGATGACTCCCTGACTCCGCAGCTGCCTTCAGATGCCCCTCTCCTCTTGTAGCCCTCCCAAACCCCTGACCTAGGGCAGGCCATTCTATTAACACAGTAGAAGTGGAGAGAAGTACATTATGTACTTCTCATTTCTCTCAAAGGTCTACCCAGTTCTTATTTAAATGTCTTATTTTGACTATTTAATAGCATAAAGCAATCTCAAAGTGAAACCTTACATACTTGGTCAAATACAATGCAATTGTATAGAATTGTGATCCTATTATGTACACATGTTTGTGTCCAACCTACATCACAAGTGTTTTTAGATCGATGAACAGAGGCCTGTGACTGGACTCTGTGGGTTACCGATTTATGCTCATCTTGGCCCTGCTTCCCAAGCAGAGTGAACCCCACAGCTCCTCTCATTTTTTCCTGGCCCCATAGACTTCTGACCAACATCCACCAATCTCGCCAAACTTCCCTAAAGCACGGCTCCCAGCATTGACCTCTGGAGAACATAGAATTCTTGATCTAGCATTCCACAATGTTCAAATCAGTTCTGTGTCCTCAGTAATCTATACAGCACAAGAGTATAGATTCGCTTTTTCTCCTGCTCTCTCTTCTAATTCTTCACACTCATAGACCATCTGTGGGCTGCTTCCTCCTGCATGTTTATGATCCTGGTTTGTATGATCGACTCTCCTGATATTTTTGTTTCTCTCAAACAGCAGAAAGACTGCTGGGAATAATCTGATGCGCATGTAGAGAAAACAAGGGTTTACTAATAAGATTAAATCACATTTAAGCAGATTTTTAACAGTGTGTAGAGCACACTGCTAAGCACTGTTTGAAGCAAGCAGACACAAGACAGGACCTCATGGAATTTACAATCTGGTGGGGAGAGAGGATGAGGAATAAGACTATACACATATATATGAGTTCCTGCCAAACATGGTAAATTCCATGAGAGAGGAATGAATGAAGTGCTTGTGGGACTGGAAAGCAGGAGAACTCACATTTCCCTGGGGAACTGGGGACAAACCATGTGATATAAGAGAATGATTGGGATGGAGACCAGAGAGCCCTGAGCTTTACTCCAGGCTCGATCATTGGATGCACTGATAAGAACTTGGTGTTTCTCCTCCCTATGACAAGCCCACATAATTTACAGGGTCAGTGCAAAATAAAATTGTGGGGCTCCTTGTTCAAATATGAAGAATTTCAAGATGGTGAGAGCGGAACATGGGAGGGACCCTTCCCAGCACAGGTTGCATCTCCATGGACCTGGGCCTCCCTGGGCATCTGCTTCATCAAGGGTTGCCTTTGGGAGACAAGGAGCCAAGTGTCACCAGTGTCTAGCTCAGGGCCTGCTACTCAGACACAACAGTGAGTGACTGGACATAAGAATGAATTGAACAATGAGCTCTGGTGATTTCTTGGGTTGATTTCAGTGTTAAAGTTATTAGACATTGATTCTGAATAATTCTTGAAGACATTTGAGATGAGTCTTAAAGGATAGTAGGAATTTTCTGTTTTTCCCTCTTTCCTTCCTTCCTGTTCTTCCAGTATTTTCCCATTTAGCTCACAAACTCTAATGATAATGTCAAACTTTACAGTGAGAAATGCAACACTCACACAGACTGGAACCAGCACAGGAGTTCGACATCTGGGGGATGATGAGAAGACTTCGGCCTCATTTAAGATTCCTTGAGGCAGTTTCTCACTTATAGAGATGGCCTTGCCTGTAGATCAAATGTCCATGGGTAGAGTCCGGTTTTTCATTTTAAAATTATTTAGTTTTAAATGCATTTTTTAAAAATAAAATTATTTTGTTTTCTTATCATCGAACAATTTGATTGATGTTTTTAAAGAAAAACCAGAAAAATATAGATGAGCAAAAATACTCATAATCTCATTAGAACTATTAGAAATTGTTTTAATAGGATTGCAGTATAAAACTTGTTTTTAACCTACTTTTCCATTCAACAATATATTATGAGCATCTTTATGTGTTAATAAGTGTCACTTTACTCTTTCATTTTGCATGACTATTGGCATCGCAGCATATGGTTATGCTGTAATTTTTTTATCCAATCCATTTAATTGAATATTTGAATTGTTTTGATTTTTTTTTTTACTCTAAATGGTGTTGCCCTGAATTTGCTGGGTAGGCAGCTTACTTAGTTTCTCTACCTGTTATTTTCCTCCTGTGTGGACAACCTCAAGATAATTATAGTATCCCTCCTGGGCTTGTTGTGGGGTGTCAGTGAGTTAATGCAGGTAAAGCTCTTAGCGCAAGTACAGAATAGCACACAGCAGACTAGACGTGCTCGAGAAAAGCCTTTTTATTCCTTTTAGATCCAGAAGGAGCTGTCTCGTCTAGATCGTGGAGTAAGTTAATAGCAGAGTCCAGGAAGCGTGATTCCTAGTGCAGTGTTCTTTGCAAAGCAGCGGGAAGAGGTAGGTGCAAGTGGAGAGAGGCCTGGACTGGGGGTTCCCTAGATTGAATAGTTTTCTAGTGGTGTCCTGTCTCCTTAGTTGTAGAGTAAACTCCCAGGTGGCTAGGAGTTTTCTAAAATTTTATTTTTCTTTACACAGAAGAGGACAGCAGATGCTCACAAAAGGCTTGTCACTGTTACCTGACATCTAAGAACATTAGCAGATGGGCTTCCCATCACCCTCTTCAGTCATCAAGGCCTGTCTTTACCGTGCCACACACAGACTATTAACTGGGAACGTGCTCTGGCTGAAGAATTTTGCCAAGGGCAGCTGACCAAAGTCAGTTCTGTTCAGGCCAAGGATGACCGGGATGTCCTAGGGATGTGAGAAGCTAGGCATGAAGGGATCAAGTTCCAGGCCAGCTATTTGCTGGCCCTGTGACCTTGGGCAAGCAGCTTTCCCTCTCTGATTCCTTTTCTGAAACATGACAGGGGACTGGAGGAGATCAGGATGGTATTGCACAATGGTTAGCTCAAAATTCAATCTAGTCAAGTACTCTTCTCTCCCCTCACACATTACCCTGTTTTATTTTATCCACTCTACTTTTCACATTGCAGGCGATCTTGGTTATTTATTCACGTATTGATCTGCCTGTCTGCCCGACTAAATAAGAAACTGCATGAGGGGAGGGCCCTTGCCTGCTTGTTTTTTCTTCAGTGATCCAAGGGCCTAACACATGCCTGCCATGCAGCCCCTGAATAAATGTGTGCAGCATGAATGAACATTCAGAGCCTGGGTTCAAGTCATGATTGCAGCGCTTTCCGTGTAACCTCGAGAAAGCCACTTAAACCACACCTCAGTTTTCCTGCTTGGAAAAATAGGGTTTAATACCAGTGCCTCTGAAGGCTATGAGGATCAAATGAGAAAATATCCAGGAAGCATTAAGCACACTGGCTGGTATAGAGTATAATTGTAGTAGCAAACGTTTACATAGCACTACAGCCAGATAACGGAACTAAACGCTTTACGTAGGTTAATTATATTAATCTTTACTACATCCTACTATTATACCATTTTGCAGATGAGCAAACTGGGGCGTAGGCGTTAAGTAACATATACGGTCAAAAAACATATACGCTTAAGTAACATACATGACCGATGTTATTTTTTGCCCAAGGGTCCTTTCCAGCTTCCCGTGGGCGATCTTTCTGAACGGCCAGAGGGCGCGCTGCGCTAACCTCCAGACTAGCCCGCAGTCGGCCACCACAGAAAGGGTTATTGGTCCCCCGCGCGCGTTACGGGCCGGGGATCCGCGGGCCCGCGCTCTGCGCTGACAATACCGCGGGGAGGGGCGGCGGGCGCTACCTCGCCTCCTATTGGCGCACACGCCCCTTCCTGTCACTACCCGGCTCGGCACCGCCCCCTGGCACCGCCCGCTGCCAGAGTGCAGCCGGAGTGGACGGTTCCAGATGCATGCTAATGAGGGGGCGGCCGCCGCAGCCCATTGGCCCGCTGCGGAGTGTCGGTGAAGTCAGCGCCGAGTCCCAGAAAAACAGAGCGGGGCCAACTGCAGCGTGTAGTGCGAGTGGGGCAGGACGCGCGCTGCCCGCCCGCCCGCCTGGCGACCCGCAAGGTAAGCCCGCGCCAGCCTCCTGCCAGCCCGCTCTCACCCGATCTGTGGCGCCGGCGCCGGGGGCGTGCGCCAGCCCGGCCCCCGCGGGCGGCGCCTTTGTTCCACGCTCGGAGGAGGCGCGTTTAAAGGGCCAGCTGTTGGAAGGACTTGGGGACCCCCTCCCCCAGAGCATCCCCCGTAGTCCCAGGGAAATCATGGCCCTCCTCGGCCAACCCTCTTTCCTGCCAGTCTTTCAAGGAAAGTTCCCCAGGGTGCGGGGGTTCTGGGAGATTCCAGGGCTTTTTTTTGGTGGGTTGGGGGGT
Organism: Phyllostomus discolor; assembly: GCF_004126475.2. NCBI lineage: Eukaryota > Metazoa > Chordata > Mammalia > Chiroptera > Phyllostomidae > Phyllostomus > Phyllostomus discolor. Next base: position 148,959,050 of record NC_040907.2, on the reverse strand, counting down.
ACGTGCGATCATGGCCTCTGCCAGGAAGGAACGTCCTCCTGCTTCAGGCTGGCTGCAATATGGGTGGGTGGAGGCGATATCAAAGCCCGGGGTGGGTTTGCTCTGTAAAGTGAAACTACCGAGGAGAGGCTCCTCTGCTGCAGCCAAGGGAGAAGGGAGCGAGCGCCAGGATGGAGGCATCTCAGGTGTTTTCATTCATCAGCATCCTTCTGGAGGGGAAGGCGGCGGGAGGGGCCAAGGACGGCCGGTCTGGCCTAGGACCCACCAGAACGAGTGTGTGTGTGTGTGTGTGTGTGTCCGTGTGTGTCCGTCCGAGGACACCGTGTCTGCCCATCTGCCCGTGATCCTTCATCCTCTAGAGTGACTGGCAGCTCATCGCCGAGATGGACTTAAATCAAATTCCCCCGACATCCCCGGCTCTCCCCTCGCTGCTTTCAGACAAGGCTTCCTTGATAAGCGGTAGCCCCATTCAAGATAGAGGCGAAAAGAGGCTTGAAGTCATTATGTTCCTTGCATGGGGGAATGTGCTGTCGAATTCTGCATCCCCCAGCATCTGCTGTCGTAAGATGGCTTTGAAATTCACCAGTGCATGCTTTCTTAAGGCAGACAGAATTTATTACGCTATTACATTGCTACGTAAAAGCAAAAGGGATCCATCCCACTGAGCGTGGCTCCTTTTATCTAGACCCTGGTTTTTTCTAGCGTGTCCTGGCCGAGCCTTTGGATTTTTGTTTTAAACTAAGCGCTGAGATGCTCCTGTTGTCAGAGAGCCGACCTGCTGAAATTGGCTGAATTGATTTCATTGTCAATAGGAGGAAGGTTCACTTACAGACATCATGGAACTAAACGGCATGCCAGGCATCTGACATTGCCCTCACTTGCGCCCTTTTTCCTCTCATAATCGAAAGGATGGTTTGTCTGAACCCACTCACCTCTGGTTTTTGAGCTCCTCTAGATCCAATTCTGTGTTTTTGGCTTAATGGTGATCAAAGAGAAGGGGGTTGATTAAGAGGGATGAGCACCACATGGGGACAACAACCTTAAAGACAGAAAACACATACTGGATATTTGGGGACTCCAGATCTAGAGCCTTAAAGAGACATAGGTGAGATAGATGGCTATGAAGTGAGGGGTGTGTGTGTGTTGGCTGTGAGGTGTGTTTTGGCTGTGAGGGAGGGGTGGAGGAGGAGGATGCTGCCAGCAAATTTCTGCCCTACGCTCTTGATGCTGCCTTAAATAGGTCCTTGCCAGCCAAGCTCCAGGGGTGTCTCAGACTCCCGCTGTTGGCCAGAGGGGTTCACAGGGAAGGGGGTTGGTCTGTTAGTACCTTTGCCCTGGACACTGTTAGAGTTGATAGTTAGTGAAAGGTTAGTTCTGCAGGGATTGCTGAGAGCTCATTTCTTAGCTGGAGAGCCCTGAGTTGAACTAGCTCTGGTGACTTCCCTGCAGGGTATTAGCAACTGAAAAGAAATGCTTTCTACCCCACAAGGTGAAGAGAAGGGAGGGTATTATCATCTTCCACTGGATACTTACCCGCTGTTGACTTTCTCCTCTTAACTGCATTTAAAAATTCTAGTTGGAGAGTTGCTGTGAACTTTTCAGAAGGAATTGGGCATATTGTGGGGTGGAGTAGGCCTTATGGGAAAGGATGAACAGAAAAATGCCCATTACTGGCAGGACAAAGAACTGTTCAGCTCTCCCCTTTTTTCCCCTCTCCAAAATAGAGTTCAATGTGGGTAACAGTCTGGGGTTTTCTTTGCAAAGAATGAATAGTCAGGGTTCAGGAAAGCAAGCTTTTACTAGGCAGCATTAGTAAATCAGCTGGTCATCTAGATTTAGTTCTGGACCTTTCCCTGGACATGGAAATGGATTTGCTGTAGAGGGCACTCATTGGTAATTTAGGATTTATTATTTGTCTATGAAAAAGGAGATGGATGGTCTCAAAAAGCTTTGGTGAAGGACTTCTGGACCAGAGGCAGGACAGCTGGCTTTGATTCTGGCCACCAACCTGCTTTGGCCTTTGGGCTAATAGGGGCTTCTGTCCTCTGAACCTTGGTCCAGAGGAGGGCTTTTGAGCAGACTGTTTTCCGGGGTTCCTGATAGCATTACTGTCCTTAGAATCAAAGATACAGTTTGTGGTGCCTTCTTTAGATTCTCTTCTGTTTGCTAAGCTGATGTTAAATCCACAATCTTGCTGAATGGCATGAAAGAAGCATTGTGAGACTCAGACTTCTGTTGGATTAAGACTCACCTTTTTCTTGATTAGTGTGACTCTTGAGGTTTTACTGTATGTAAACAATTCAGAGCTAGAACTGGCCAGGGAGATAGGCACAGACCTTCAGAGTGGGTAGTTGGCTGGGAAGATGGGGGGAGGGGAGGATGATAGAATGCTGGGAGAAGGGAGTTGCTATTATTAATTCTCTCTTTCTGTGTATGCTTAACTCATGGTTAACTTATGGTCATACAGGTAACTGTTTAGATATTTAGAACCTGAGAATTGGAAGAGACTTCTGTGATTGTCAGGTTTACCCTCCTTCCCTGAGTAATTCGATGGGTTGTGAGGTTTGCTGATTTGTCTGAGGTCATGCAGCTAGCAAAATGCAGAGCTGGGGTAGAATCCCAGATGGGTATAGATTCTAGGTTTTGTATTCTAGATGTGTCTTTAAAGCTCCCTCCTCCTCCAACAGAAATGATTCTAAGATGGAGTAAAGTGAAGACGTAGGGGCTGAGGAAGGGAGAAATTGGAGGCTGGAGAAACAGCCTGGGGAGGAGGTTGGGGGCAGGTCAGGTGGGGAAGGAGAAAACACAGACACTAAGCTTGGAGGAGAGAGTGGAGCTGGAAGGTGGGGGCTCTATCAGCTGTGAAATAGCAGATTTCTGCATCCCTTAGAGTGAAGTTAAGTGTGAAGAGGCTTGGCCTACACAAGGCTGTGAGCATGGGTGAACTCAGAATCCACCCTGGGCCTGGGACTAACTTGGAGTCTCCTTGGGATCTGTCCTTTGACCCTCAAACTGGAGTGTGGAAGCTGCTTTTTCCCAGGGCCAGCTGAGGCCTTTGGATCCACTGGGGCAGGAATTTGAACATGTGGGAAGTCAGGTGTGCCAGTGGTGATGCTAGAGAATGCTGAGGTTGGACCCAGTTTTGCTGAAGACCCATTTTTTTTAATGCAGATACTGAAAAAAGTTTTCCATGGAATTTCTTTTCAACTTGAGCAGCATTTTCTCCTCTGACTTTCCTTGCACTTTGTGTGAGGTAGTGTTTCATGTACTCTTTTTCAGAGGAGATACCTGGAGATGACTGACTTGTTGGATTGTAGCTCATCTGGGGGAGCTTCTGGCCTATGACGTCAGCTAAGTCTCCGAATGTTTCGACAAGCAATCAGACAGTGGTTTACCAGATCAGTAACCGTTCGAAGGTATAATAGGTGATAATACTTTGAAGTCTATAGCCAAGCCAACAGCTGGCCATGTACAGTAAAATTTACTTGGCTAACTCTGCAGGCCTAGAAAGTGTCTCTGGATTTTAGTGGTTCCTTCTTTTTGTGGAGGGTCAGGCATGCGTGTCTGTCCCTGTACCTCACTGTCTTCCCATCCTTTCCCACATCTTCCTCTTCTGAACATTTCTTTTTCTCTCCTATTGTGTCTTTTTCCTTGTCTTCCTCCCCATCCTTTCTTTACTGCCAAGGATGTAGCTTTGTAGTGTATTTTAATAAATTTATTGTCATTAAAATTTCATGTTCTCTGTTCTTAATTTGAAATCAGCTGAGTTCAGTCTTTCTGAATGTGTGTACATGTGTCTTACACACAAAACCAACAAACCAAACCCAATTAAATTGCTTTTTACTTCTGTGTGGTCTTCCGTTGACCCCCCCATTCTCCCTCTTCTGTGGTCAGTAGTGTCTCTTTTTAGAAAAAAAAAATTCCCAGCTCACTGTCATGTGGCTATTGTTTTTATAACAGACCAGCTATAACAATGGAAAAAGTTTCCACCCTTGTACTGTGGACACAAGGGACACTCTCTCCCAAGAGATGTGCCCTGTTTCTTGACTTCCTGCCCTGGAAAGCGCATCTGTAGTGTAGTCTCTGACAGAGGCCTGCACTGTGAGGGGTCGGGGGTCCTGATGGTGGAGCGGGGGATCTAGTTGCTGATTCGTGTAATGTGTGGAGTAGGGGAGCAGTACTCTTTAGGCCTTGAAAGTGTCTCTGTGAATACTTTAGTCATTCCCCCTGAAAAATTCACTGCGATGGTTTTTCTTTGTCCCCCCAGGTGGAATTAACCCTCCCACCAGGAACAGGACTGAGACCCCTTTGGAAAAGAATGGATTGCTTCTCATCTTTCTGATGAGTGTTGGTTAGGAACCAAAGGGTGTCTTGTGGTGACACAGGGAGGGTAGGCTGCCACTGGCAGGTTGCTAGTGTGAAGTCCCAGATACTTTGATGGATGCATGCTATATAGCCCTTTCAACCTTTCTTCTGACTGATTAATTACAGAGAAGATTGAGTCGTGGTGCTCATGGTCCTTGGGAAGTTTAGTGTGTAAAGTGGGCTTCTTAAGCAAGATGTTCCCTTGAGTCTCCCATTTTTTTAAAGATTTTTTATTTATTTATTTTTAGAGAAGGAAGGGGGAGAGAGAGAGAGAGAGAGAAACATCAATGTGCGGTTGCTGGGGGCCATGGTCTGCAACACAGGCATGTGCCCTGACTGGGAATCAAACCTGCGATGCTTTGGTTTGCAGCCCACGCTCAATCCACTGAGCTACACCAGCCAGGGCTGAGTCTCCCATTTTTATGTTAAAAATTCTCAGGAGTTTTGTGTTCTATAATATGGGCTGCTTTTAGCACAAAAGCATTTACAATGCTTTACTGTTGAGTACAGTTGATGGTCCAGGAAAATGTGTTTCTACTGGGCCTCCACCTGCCCATGTGCACTCTAAAGATGCACAGCAGGTCCGTCCTCCAGCTGGAGAAGCCAGCAGTGGGGCAGGCACCGTGTTGAGTGGTGTCGAGGACCTGCTCCAGCCTTTTCCACCGGCTCTGGCAGACCCACTGAGATCCCAGTCCTTCAGAACTCTTCCCTGTCCCCAAAGACCAGGTTCTCCCCAATGCCAGGACTTCTCCCCTCACCAGAAGACCTTATTCTCTGTCATCTAGAGGACTCCTCCTTCTCTTTTCAGGCTCCCCTCACATCTAAAAGAGGCTATTCTTCCTGCGTTTGCTTTTTAGCAACAGCTGGTTTCCTGTCGGGCTTCTCCACCAGGTTCTGAGATCTGGCAAGGGAGAATCTGCGTTTCATCTTTTAAAATACAATTTTAATTTGTATCGAAGTCATATATGTACATATGAAGTTCTAAAAGTCAAATAACGGTGTCCTCCTCCTCATCCTGGTGATCTGCTTCCCAGAGTCAGTCACTGAACACGAACGATTTTCTGTTACTGAGGTAACAGATTACCCCACCCTAGTGGCTTAAAACAACAGACCTTTAGTTTATATTACAGTTCTGTAAGTTAATAGTCTGAAGAAAGGGTTTCACTGGGTTAAAATCCAGGTGGTAGCGAGGCTGCATCTTCTTTTGGGAAGAATTTTTCTTGCTTCTTCCAGCTCTCGAGGTTGCCTGCATTCCTTGGCTCATGGCCTTCTTCTTCCGCCTTCAAAGCCAGTGGTGGCCAGATGAGCCCTCCCATGGCATCCCTCTGTCCTTCTAACATAGTCACATCTTCCTCTGACTCCGTTCTTCCACCCTCTTCACTTTTAAGGATCCTTGTGATTATTTCAGGCTTACCTGGATAATCTAGGATGCTTTCCCTGTTTTGATTAGTTGGTCAGCAGCTTTAATTCCCCTTTGCTGTGTTTGCAGGTTCAGAGATTTGGATATGGACATCTTTAAGGGGCTGTTCTGCCTACCACAATCACTTCCAGTGTTCTTAGTCGTTTCTCCTTATATTGCTATTGTATTTGTAAGTTACCTGCTTACAATATTGGTTCTTGATTGTTCATTTTAAATGTTAGTTCTTCATGTCCTATTATGGATTAGAGGAGCCCTTATTCCTCTCTTATCACTTCCCTTCTCCACATCCTCCCCGTCCTTCCCATCATCCCATCACAGTTTCTGGTTATGTCGATATTCAGTGCTTACATTAGTTTGATTGTGTAAATTGTGCTCATGGCCTTAGCCATATAATGATATTTTCTGTCTTGTACATTTTTTCTTTGAGTTAATAATTACTTTCTTTTTTCTGTTTATTTAGTTTTCTATGTACATATTACAAATTCCCACTTTCTGATAATGTTTTAAAACATTTCTGTTTATGACATATGTTTCTTTTAATTTTATTAAGTACTTTTGCCTTAGAGACCTTGCTCCCAGAGGCCTCATTTCCTCTCCTCTATTCTGTGCCACTGACTTCTGGGCCCGGGGATTCCCTTGTCTTGTTCTGGGTTGTAACCTGTTTCCTCTTCCTCGATTTATTCCTCCAGGAGTTCCTGAGAGGGTCTGTGGAAGCTGATCACTTCAAACTTGCAAGTCTAAAAGCACCTTATTCTACATTCACAATCAGTTCGTGGTTTTATTTGTCTAGAACTTTAGGTTGAAAGCCATTTTTCCTTAGAATTTTGAAAGCACTGCTGTATTGTCTTCTAGCATCCAATAGTGATGTGAAAAATTTGGATGCCATTCTTGATCATGTATGGGTAACCTGCCTTTTTCTTGCTGAAAGTTAGAATCCTCTCTCTCTGTATTTGGAGTTTTCTTGCTTTAAAAATTATTGTGCTGCATCCTTGGCATGCTCTTTTGAACTGAAGATTTATATCCTTTAATTTTTGGAAATTCTCTTATGTTTTCTTTGACAATTTCCTTTTCTCCATTTTCTGCGTCTGTCTCTGGAACTCATATTAGTTGGGTGTTGAATTTACTGGTTCAAGTTTATAATTTTAAAATCTCTTTTTTAAATTTTATTTTTGTTTTACTTTTAGAGTGATATCTTCATCTTTATTCTTTTTTTTAATTTTTAAAATTTATACTTTCATGGTTTTGCATGAAACATCCTTGCAAGTTTTATTTTTTAGAACTCCCTTTTCTCCAAATGCTCACTTTTCTGTCTTCTTTCTTTTTAAAATACATCCTGTTCTTATTTCATGGGTCCAATCAGTTCACTTCTAATAGGTTTTTGTTTGTTTTCCTGCATTTTTCTGCTGTTCCCCACATTGTCTTTGTTCCCTCCAAGTCTCTTTTTCTGCTTATTTTGGTTACTGTATCTCCTCCCATTGGAGCCATCCTTCCATGTATGCTGATCACTGAGTTGTCCATTTGTATTTTAAGAGTGGACACCAAAATGCTGATAGGGCATCTGTGACAAGGAAGGAGTTGTTAATTTCAGCATAGGGTGATCCAGCACAGAGTCCCCCGCCTTTTTTTTTTTTCCCATTGAGGGCACTTAGATGCCAGTGTCTGTAGATCCTTTCTCTGTGGATGTTGGGTTTTCCTGGAGTCTGCCTGGGGTTGGAATAGGCTGGTTGTTCCCCATTCTGGGAGCCTTGTTTGGGAAGTAAGCTGGGTTTTCCCTTCAGTGTGTGTAGACTTTCACTCAATCCATCTATTTTCTGAAAGTTGCCTCCCTCTCTCCTTACCTCCCTCAGTTGTGCGTCCCTCCCTCACCTGTGTCTGAATTTAGAGTGTCTAGTGTGAATTGCCTAAACAGTGAACTGCCACCTTCTGCCAGCTAAGGAAGGAGAGTTGCCAGACTGAGCAGATTTCAGAGCGACTCTGGGGTCTGATTGCTCTTTGCACCAACTTTTAGCAGGCTGTCCTCTCTGTAGACCCCCTCCTGCTTCTCACAGTCCTTGGTGCCTCCAATTCCTGAGCCTTCTCCTGTTTCTGTGGCATAAGTTGTGACTTGTTGAATGGTTTTCTCCCGCTTGCACTTGGCAGAGCAGATGAAGCAGAAACCTAAATCAGCCACTGCACGGTGGTCAGCCCTCTGTCTTGCAGAGTTCTGTTGACATGCCTTGTGTCCCGTTGTGTCCTTTCTGCTAAAAAAAAAAAATCCCTTTCAGTGTGGTTTTAGGAGAGAGCAGAGATAAATATGGCTGTTCAATTCTCTGATTTGACCAGAAGTTTGTTTCATCTCTTTATTCAAGCCCTTAATTGGTGCCTGATATGTAGTATATTCCCAAGAAATGTATGTTGAGTGAGTGAATGCGTGTTTTTAGACGGTATACACATGGTTAGTCATCAGATTTCAAGAGTCTCAAATACACAATCCTAGAAAAATAAGTCCATGGTTTATTCTGAGATAGACATAATACCAGGCAGATCGGGCCACTCTTCCCATGCTATCCAGTAAGAAGCATCAGGGGACAGCTTATAGAGGTGGGCAAAAGTAGGTTTACAGTTGTTCATGGGGGAAAAAGACATGCAGGTTCTGATTATTACAGCAGCTTTATCAACTCAAAAGAGTGTCACAATGCAACTGTAAACCTACTTTTGCCCACCCCTGTATAGATTTTTGAGCTGGTGAGTGATGAGGCCCAGGTGCTACCTCCAGCCCTGTTACTAACTTCTTGGGTCACTTTGAGAAGTCATTTAACCTGTCTGGATCTTGGTTTCTTCAACCTTAAAATGAGCCAAGATTTGATTCAGTTCACTACACTGAGTATGTACTATGTGCAAAGTATGGTGCATACAATTGTTATAGCTCTTGTCAATGAATTGATTGTGTTTGGTTTGTCTCTTTCTCCTGATTGTGGTTTGGTGCTTTGCACAGAAGGAAGGACTCTGAATTTGACCTCTTACTTTTTCTAGACTATGGGCTTCTTTTGAGGACCGTATTGAAGTCATCTTTATATTTCCTGTGTCTGCTACAGTTCTTAGTGCATAGGAGGTGTATGGTAAATGTTAGGTTTTTCCACTTAGAAATATGGAAATATGTGAGTTGCTCTGCAAGAATCCCCAGACCCTACAAAAGAACAAGGCCTTGCTATTGGCTAATTCAGCTGCTCACTGCCTGGCTCACCTATGGAGTCTGGGGACTCCAATGTGTTGATCTTAGAGTTAGCAGACATAGCAATTCTGGACCACAGCCCTGACCATGGACGATTATTTCCCCCAGACAGATCATAGTTATGTATTTAATCAGCCTTACACTGTTATGAGTTAATATCAGATTGATCCTAACTAAGAAATGAACTACAGATATAATTTTGTGTTTATAGAGTTTAAAAATATTTAAGTGCTTTGTCATAACTTATTTTGGTTTTCCAAAACCTGTGAGCTAATGTGCCAGGACCGCTAAGTAGTCTACTAAGGGGTTGATGCTGGGCTATGGGAGTGCAGTGAGGACCAAAGAGAAATGGCTCCTGCCATCCAGGAATTTATAGACCAGAGCTGAGTTTTCCAATATGGTAGCCACTAGCCATGTGTGGTTCTTTCAGTTTAAATTAATTAAAATGAAATACAATTTAAAATTCAGTTTCTCAGTCACACTGGGCACATTTCAAGTGCTCAGTAGCTACGTGAGACCGGCGGCTGCCGTGTGGATAGCACACACAGGAACGTCTCCATCGCCTCAGGAGGTTCTCTTGGGCAACACTGGACTGCAGAGCTAAGAAACAGCTTCTACACCAGGCATCTGGTTAGCTTTGTTTCTCAGCTGAGGCAGAAAAAAGTCATTTGTTTAAGGTCATGGGGCCGGATGAGCTTGAGCTGGGAACAGATCTCTTGTCTTGGAGTTTGGCTCTCCTGCACCAAAAGTGAGCTCGGGGAGTAGGGTGACTGAGAGAGTGGTCTCTGCACTCAGGCTGCTTGGGTTCACCTCCAGGCTCTGTGGCTTCCTGGGGCAGTTACTGCTCTGTGCCTCAGTTGCCTTGCTTGTCAAATGGAGAAAATAATAGTACCGACCTCACAGGATTATGGGGCGGATCAGATAATCCAATAGTGCAAGCCTTTAGAACTGTGCCTGATACACAGTAATCACTCCACGTTGCTGGTTGCTATATTGAGAATGAGAAGTTATTGGTAGAGTCTAGGAGGCGTTTTCAAACAGGAGACTGTGGAATGGGAAAAGAACCTTGGCAGGCGAGGCCGTGTTTGTAGAACTAAGCTGGAGAAGGACACAGAACTGAATGTTTCTAAGCCAGGGGCTGCTTTGGTCACGTGAGCTGAGGTGAAAATGCCAGCATGTTCCTGAGGCCTCTGAATTCCCTGTACTCGGAACAAGGATCCTTTTGATCTTTCCTTCTTCCTGGTCTGTCCCTGCCAGCAGCCCTTTCTTCTGTCCCCAAACATCCCTTCTCCCATCTCTGCACCTCCACCTTGGAGGGGTGGGATCACAGACATTTACCATCACCCCCGTGGAGCACAGGGATTTGCCAAAGGAGGGCAGAAGAGAGAAGGGGCAGAAGCCCAGGTAGTTGACCCTGGCCCTTTCTTTGAGGTTTCTATTGCATGGTGATTTGCATTCCCATCATTGCTCAGTCTTGCAAGCAGGTCTGTCCCATGTCTCAGGGTGTCCTAAGGTGCCCCCTTTTGCTGGGTGAAGAGGAAGAGAGCTCTGATATTAGCCCCAGGGATGGGAAGGTACAGCGTTGGATAGGTGAATCTCTGCTTATATGTGGACCTTTAGATTAGGAAGTGCTCAGTAGCCACATTTTCGTTTTGTTCATTAAACAACTGTCAATGAACAATGGAGACATGGGTATTGCCCTCCTGGAGTTGATTTCTTCATTAACACCAAGAAGGCTAGGCTCTTATCTTCTCCAGCAGGCATTCATTGTTTCAGGTTTTGAAGTAGGAAGGTTTTAGTATGACAAAGTGGGTGTCAGGGGTGGGGCAGTGAGGGCACACTAGACGTGATAACCCATGGGCAACTCGCCTCACCCAAGTGCGGTACACAGGGCAGAGAGCACAGAGAGGCCAGTGACGGACTCAGGAATGACCCGGGAGGAGACTTTTCCTGACAACCTGGATTGTCAGTGTGCCATAAAAAAATAGCCTGAGTACCCATAACCAGTGACCAAGAGTAGTGAGTACTTGTGCCTTAACCTATAACTGGCTCGGCCAACCTCATTCCCTTTTGGGCCTTTCCATCATGGGTGATGTTTGAGCTCATAGCAGCTGTGACAGGAATGGGCGCTTAGTTAGATCCCGGAATTGTCCTCCTGCCTGATTGTCAATGAGAAAACTCATTACTCATTTATATAATGCCTTATGCATCGATTGTTAACATCAGCCTGCAGGCTGACCTTTGAGCTTAGTTTCCCAGTATGAAGGGTCACTAGCACATACCTTGTGAAATCCAAACAGTTTCTCCTATTGCCTGGATTTTGCAAGGAACCTGGTGTCTGTGCACATAAGCAGTTTCCTTGACCAACAGGTGAATAAGTAATATATTGGCAGATTGCTTCTCTACTTAGTGTTTGTCTGTGGTTGGGGCAGACCTAGTATTGGGTGACTATTTCCTGTGAGCACAGAATGATGGTCAGGGGTTGTTTATAACAAAACAGCAGGGGGAAAGTGGAAACATTTGTGTGGTGCGCTGATGTTAGATGGCTGTGACATACACACAGCGCTGACTCTCCCTTGCTTGGGCCTCTCTTTATAGACAGTGCACATGGAGGCAGGTGATAAGAGACTGGGCGGGATCAGGAAGCCAGGGATGAGGTTAGAGAGGCTGGAACTGGAGCTGGGAGATCTGAGCCGCTGCCCCAGTGGCCCGGGCAGTGGGCTCGAGAGCAGGCCAGGGATCCGGACGGAGAAAGCACGGCAAAAGCAGGAACTGGGCTGCTGTAAGCAGGACAAAATGAGTAAGGCTTGGAGAAAGCAAAATCCCACCAGGGACAGAAGATAGAGTAGCTGGAGAAAGCTGGGATTCAGCAGAGCCGGGGACCTAAGCAGGTTTGGTGGTGGTTGCTGAAAACCAGGTTGCCAGACCACGAGCCTTGGGCCAAGGCAGCCTCAGGCCTTTGAGGACTATTTCATTTGCTTTGTGGGGCCTTTATGCTGGACACGGTAAATTAGGGAGCCAGCACTGGCAGGTGTGAGGGGGTGAGGCCCCCCAGGAGCTGGGAAATGTTAGTCATGCCTGCGCACTGATAGAAGATACAGCTCCTCTTCAAGACAGCTGCTGCAGGAGGAGCCCTGCCGCCCGCCAGCCTGCATTACAATCTATGGTCCTGCCTTTGTCTTTAATTATTCAAGTCACGGGCTATTTAAACACTCACCTGAAGCATCATTGTAAATAATTTTCCCTCCCTGGAGTCAGAGAAGCTCCCACAGAGAGGAGTTTCGTGGCTGTGGTTCTAGAGTCTCCAGGTTGCTCCCTTAAGGAACCTGGGCAACCAGCAAATCCAGAGGAGGCCCTTGCCAACAGTGTGCACCTCCAGACTGCCTTTTAGATTGGCATTTTCTTTTGTGTGGATCCTTAATTCGGGAAGTATAGGGTATTCCTTTCCATCATTGTAGGCAAGGAAGAAGCTGCGCTGTTAGGTGATGTAAAATATTTAACATACTCTTTAAAAAATTAAACTGCCCAGGAGGCTTTGATTGGTGGTGCCCATGGCAACATGCATGGTTTTCAGGAGTGTCTTCATGGGGCTTTGGGGCTCCTCAGAAGGGGTGGGGGCCTGTCTCTCAGAGGACTGGGCAGTGGCAGGGCTGAGTGACCCTGCAGAGGCACGAGGCTGGAGGTGGTCTTGATAAGTGAAGAGAAGTAAATGCGAGGAGGAGAACGTACCCTCCTTTGGTGGCCTGTTCATTCATTCCATTTTATCGGCTTCTGTTAGTCCCGGCACTTACGCCTCTCCATCCAGCCTCGGGACTTCTGCCGGTGCAGTTGCCTTAGCCTGGAGTGTGCTTTCCTCTGCCCACAATCTGAAGTGCTGCCCACCCTTCAGATTTTGCCTGCAGCAGCAAAGAAGGAAGCCTCCTCTGACCCTCCGGAGCAGGTTAAGCGCACATGTGTGAGGCTCATGATTTGGTGGCTCTGGACACAGCATTCTTCACAGCATCCGTCTCAGCTGCTTTGTCACACGTGTTTAGAAAATCATCTTTTGCCTGTCCAACCCCACCTGTGTAGGATCCACGATGACAGGGGCCAGGGCTGTTTCTCGTCACCGTTCTACCCTCAGAGCCCAGCATGTGCCTGGCCCATTGTGGCTAGTCTCTATCTGTGGAGTGAATTAGTTCATTTCTTAAGTTCTGGGTTCTGTTTTGGGAATACGAAGAGAATAAAACTCCCTCGCTGTCCTCACATTGTTTCCAACATCGGGTGAACCTAAGACACCCATGGAGAGCAGGAAGAAAACATTATCAGTTCAAGTTCTATTTATTCTTTAATTCAAATATAGAACAACGTAGCTTTCCTATTTATAACACAGATTTATAATTAACTGGTAAGTGAGCATGCTCAATGCTATTTTACTAATAGGAGGGTGTGATCAAAAAGTTTGGTGACCGTGGTCTGAAGGGGGAGGTAGGCACATGGAAGGATTTTTATGCCAAAGTGTGATAAGCAGTAAGTTAGGGCAAGTACAGGGTGCAGTGGGGGCCACCCAGGAGGGGAGCTGGAACCGGACCCGAGGAGGCCATTCCTGGCAGAGGGCCCAGCACATGCAAAGGCAGGGCGGCATGAGAAGGCTTAGCGCCTTGGGAGAGGGACATGTATTTTAATAAGGCTGGAGGAGAAGGCAGGGAGAGTGCCTGCTGGAAGCCCCTTCTGGTATTGGGAGGGACGGAGCACTGGGAGTGCCCAGATGGGTGAGCCTGGGCCCTTGTCTGCAGGATGGACATAGTCTAGTAGGACACAAAGACTTGTGCCAATGTGCTTAGGAGAGCAACAGCACAGTAAGTACCGGGAATTCAGCAGAGGGTGGATATTTTGGTTAGCAGGGATCAGGCCGTCATGCTTTTAAAATCCCATGCCCAAGGTCACCCCCCCACCCCCGCCCCCGCCTTCATTGCAGAAGGGGAAAGGAGAGGCCCGGGGCTGACTTGACGCTTCTTTCAGGCCCATCTCAGGGTTCGACTTCTCCATAAAGTTCTCCTTCATCTATCCCCACCCGGTGAGATTTTTACCTTAATGTCGGGTAGACCCTGCCACAGACTCTGCTTTCTGGGTTACAGAATTGTATGTGAGCTAGAAAATGGAGCGTGGTATATGTAAATGTGCGTATTGGATGGATTTGCTTACCTGTGTAATCGTGTACACGCCTTTCTTTTCTTTTTTGTTTTTAAGTCCCAGGACTTGAAGTAATTATGTAATTAGAACCCACATAGACTATGGCTAGATAAGGTGTAATTAAAGAGGAAAGCCTAATTTTGGAAGAATGATAAGAGGTCATTTGACTCAGTCTGGGCCCAAATCCAATCTGGGAAGAACAGTAAGAGGTCATTTGGATGTACGGAGCTTGAGGCCACCCAGAAGCCCAAGCTGGCCGGAGAACTGGGCAGATTCTGTTTCAGTTCACTGTGAAAGCGATTCATTGAGCATTTATTGGTACAGGGTATTGTGGGAGGCCCAGCCAGGAGTAAAGAAAAGGTCTGGATCTCAGGGAGGACACGGGGGTCATTAGCTTGAGGACAACTAGGAGGCCCCAAGGTGGAGACGTGAAGACTCCAGGGGCGGGTTGGGGAAAGATTCACAGAGTAGGTGACCTTTAACAAGTGCCTTGAATGGAAAGGCGGGTTTCAAGAGCAAGGACGAGAACTTTCTGGCATGTTAGAGGCACTCAGATAATATTTGTGGAATGAATGCCAGGCTGAGTTTGGAGATAGAAGGAACATGGCCAAGTTGTTGAGTGGCCACTGCGGTTTGGTGAGGGGGTAGGGCTCACACAGCTCTGGTGGAGCAGCGGCAGCAGAGGCCGGGAGGGCGCCAGGCTTAGGCCCGCCACCGTGCAGTGGGGACTGTGTGAGAGGAGTCAGAGATTGCTGTGGGCCGTGGAGGTCAGGGAGCCGTCCTCGTGGAGGGGGCCTGGGACAGAGCCTGGAAGGACAGTAGGATAGGGAAGGGGGGAGAAGGTAAGACTTGCCGAAGGACGGGAGTGATATGGGCAGAGGTTAGAGAGGGCGCTGAGAGGAGGTCATCTGGGAGAGGGGTTGGGGGAGCCCACAGGGAGCAGGATGAAACCAGGTGGGCTAATTCCTGGGGGATGGGTGTGTTGGGCAGGACAGGTTTAATCTAGTGGGACTGCAGAGCCAGGGCAGGTTGTTGGATGGGAGAACAGCATGATGAAGGCACGTGGAAGAAAGAACGGTCTGGTCCTTGTGACTAGAATGGACTTCTGAGGAGTTCAGCCTGGGCTCCTTGTCCTGAGCTGATGGGGACCAGGCAGTGGTGGGGCCATCTGCATTTTTTTTTTTTTTTTATCACTGAAGGATTACTGGTCTTGGTGATAAGAGGAGGAGGAAAATAAGGCGAGGGAAGAGGTGGAGGTGACTGCAAGCTTCCTAGCTTGAAAGAATGGCAACATCTGAGACAGGAGGGGACCAGCAGGTGGGAAAGAGGGTGTGGGCAGCGGCTTGGTGAGTCTAGAGCCTCAAGACTCCTGTTCTACCCCAGCCTGCCTCTGAACTAGCTGGGAGACCTTGGGCCAGTTTCTTTATCTCCCGAGCTCTGTTTTTTATCAGTAGGCCCCTCTGCCTTACGGTTCAAGCTCATCTCCCACAGTGGAGTCGTTCCAGTCCTAGGGCTCGGGCAAGGGGAAGGGTCTGGACTGCAGATTTGTGAGACCGAGAATGGAGGTGAGAGAAGGAACCGCCTAGTCCTATTCCTTTTCTTCTTGGAGTGTGGCTGGGGTCAGTGCTCCATTCTGGGGTGCATAAGGAAGGGTGGTTAATCTTCCTGAATTCACAGAAAGGAGATCATCAGGGCAGGGAAGTGGTTATTAGTGAACTCCTTCCCCTCCTTTTCTGCCCACAGCCCCGTCCCTGTTCCCCAAGCCAACCTTTGGGAAGCTTAATGGCTTTGGACCTTTAGAAACAGTCTTTGCAGGAAGGCTTCCTGTCAGAGGAGGGCTTGGACAGAGGAGAATGACAGGAAGTTATATTACAGAACTTGAAATAGAGAGTCTACAAAGGAAGATGTGGTTTTTTGAATACCTAGTGTGTATACCAGCTCTGTGCCAGCTTTCATGATCTCTGTCTCATCCTGACACCATTTCTGCCTCTTTTACTATCCCATTTTACCGATAAGGCAGCAGGATTAAAGAGATGAACTAATTTGTCCAAGGTCTCAGCACAGGATTTCATTTTACTCAGATTTCTGACTCCGATGGCAACTAATACTCATTTCTACTTTCTGCAAATACTATATTCCACTGGCTTGGGGGGAACTCAGGGATAAAAAGGGAATGATTTGTCTTTCCGACCCTCATTTCCAGTTAAGCATGTACTTGAAATGTGGGTCCAGCTGCCGTCCACATGGCCACGTTCCAGTGCCGTGCAGCGTCCCAGAGAACAGTGACGGGGCTCTCCGAGCTCATCGACCCTCACTTCACAGATCAGGAAACTGAGGCCCAGAAAGGAGAAGGGATGTACCAAGATCAAGGACAGAATGGTGGTGAGAACTGGAAGAGTCTGGAGACTTGGAGACTTTTGGGCTCTTTTAAGACCTCTCTGTGGAAAAGTTTGTAGACAACAATGGAAACCTTTGTCAGGAGAGTTGGTCTGGGCAGGGCTGGATTTGAAAGGTCCTGTGTGTGTGTGTGTGTGTGTGTGTGTGTGTTTCTTTCCTTCACTTTAACCTCAGATGCCTTTGAACCAGCAGGAAGGATTCCTTCAGACCAAAGGTTAAGACCAAAGGCATTTAACAGGTGGAAAGGGCATAGGAAGGAGGGGGAAGATCAGAAGCCACAAAAATAGAAAACTAAACTCCAGGCTTGGCTAAAAGGAATGTTCCAGGCCTGAAAATAATCCTTAACATTTATTGAATGCTCACTGTGCTGGTCAATCTTTATGTGTTGTTTTATGTAACTGCCATGGCCTCGCCGTGAGGTAGGGACCGTTTTGTTGTTCCCATTTTACAGGTGAAGGAACAGAGACTCAGAGAGGCTGAGTGACCTACCTAAAGTCACAGAGTTAGTTCACCACAGAGGCAGGACTCCAACCAAGATCCACTTGACCCAAATTTCTGCCTTTGACCTCTAAGCTTTTTGGAGGACTAGGCGCTCCAGGTGCCTGAGCATGTGGGAATGTATAGGACAGAGCATTTAGGGAGGTCACCCTTCGGCAGTGGTTCTTGGCCACGGGTGATTTTACCCCTCGGGGACATTTGGCAATGTCTGGGGATGTCTTTGATTGTCACAGTTTAGGGGATGCTATGGTATCTGGTGGGTAGAAACCAGTGTGCTCCTAAATATCTTACAATGCATAGGACAGCCCCACAACAAAGAGGTGTCCCCTGCGCAATGTCAGTGTGCCAATGTTGGGCAACGCTGCCCTCAGGGGACCTGGTCGTGTTTTCACTTCAGAGCGCAGGGCTAATGGAAGGCCATCTGGAAAGCCCATCTGAGGAACCTGAGTTGTTCCTTTAGCTCCAGAGACTTAAGTCGTATGCTAATGAGTGTTTGCAGTACGGGCCCTTCACTGTCAGAGCTCCAGGGCAAGGGTGGGGGCGGTGGTGGGTGGGGGCCAGGAAGAAACACTTTGGCAAGGTGTGACAGGGCAGGGTGGCTTAGAGCTGCAGACAGGCCCAGGGCCGGGAGAGGTGTGTGGGGTCCCGTCCGGGCTGCTGCAAATCGACTTGGCGGTTTCTCTGTGTGCAACTAAAATAAGAACTTAGATCCAGTTAATTGTCCATTTTTTCTTTCTTAAATGCCTTCAGTAAATGGTTGCTATGACTACGCACCATGGGAAAGGCACAAGAAAGGGGTGCGCATGTTGCAGATGCTCTGGGACACGGCCGTGCTGCTTGCCAGGCTCCTTTGCTGCTCGTTACTGTTTGACTTTCGTCTGCCCCACGCCACTCAGGGCAGGAAGGCAAACGCATTTGGGGAAGTCCCAGGACTTGGCCTCGACATGGGCTTCTCTGAGCAGCTTTGTCTGAGCATGGCCAGCAACCCATAGGTCAGATCGGGCATCCCCCTCACCTGACAGGGGGCGCCATGTGGGCAGTCCTGACAAAAGTCTTGCTTCACCCCGCCTGCTCTTACTTCAGGCCCCTCTTCCAGGTCAGACACTGAGAAGGGGCGTCTGGGCCCTTCTCTCAGGTGGTGTGCATCACCAGGTAAGGTTGGTTTGCCTCAGTAGCAGGCCTCCCTTTGTAACCCTGTAGCCTGCCCTTACCAAAGTCCCTACCATGCTGCTTTGCCCTGCTGCCTCACTAGTGGGAACAATCCCTCCTGCCTTTCCGTCACCCGGGCCCCACCCCAGGCGTCCTTCTCAAAGCTCTCTGGCCACTCTCACTTCCAGGGTCACCTCCCTCTTCCAGACACTGCTGCCCAGTGACTCCTTTGGTCATTTATCCAGTCATTAAATTCTTGGTGTCACCTTCTGACCTCTCCAGTGGCTCAGTCACTGACTAGCTGTGTGCCCTTGGATGTGTGAGTCAGTTAACCTCTGGAGAAGCAACACGGTGTTGAGTCAGGTGACCTCCGTCCCCTTCCAGCATCAGCGTCGGGTGAGAGTCACCGTTGCAAGGCCTGGGGAGTTTCTCTAAGGTCAGTGGAAATTCAGGTTCCCCTTGGATCCCTCCCATACAGGTTCATGGAGAACTCAGAAGTAGTTGTTAGGAGACTGACTTCAGACTAAATAAGGTTTTTCATATTAATTATTAACTCGGTAAATGTTTCATGAGAACCTCCTGTATCCAAGGGTGCGTGGTGGGCTCAGCAGGGCTGTAAGATGGGTCTCTTGGGCTTTGTCTGCAAGGAGCCCCCAGCCTTGTGGGGTGGGGGGTGTGTCTGCACAAAACTAATGGAGTAGACTCTCCAGCCTTGGCACGAGCTATCACAATTGTGCACACACACAAATTAAAGTTCCATTGGAGGCGAAATTTTTTCAGTCTTCTTCACTATGTGCCTGGCACCATAATGAGCAGTCAGTGATGATTTGTTAAATGAATGCAGTAAAGAATGGTACCATTGGACTTGGGTTTTGAAGGAAGCGTAGGAGTTAGACCTGCGTAGATGCAGTAGAGGCACATTACAGACTGGCCGGGGATGGGGTGGGGTGGAGGCAGGAGGAGGAAATGGTGTGAGCAAATGCACAGAGAGAGTGAAGCCCAAGGCATGTTGGGGAACTGCAGCTCTTTTGGGGTTGGATCATGTGGTATGGTTGGGCTGCAAAAGGTCTGGAAAGGTAAGCTGGGCCAGATTTTTCCTGTAGGAGGATGACCTCACATTCCACTTTCACAGGGTGGCTTTGCCTGTTGTCCCAGTGTGATTAGGCATAACGCCCCCTTTCACTCTCGGGTGTCCCTGTGTGGATGATAAATTATATGGTCCTGCCATCCTGAGAGCTCTGTGGAGCCCCTTACGGGTTCATAGTGGGCCATGGTTAGGCTGGTCTCTGGGAGACGGGTAAAAAGACGGTCTCCAGTCCAGGTGATTCAGGCCCAAGCCCGAGGAGTTGTCGTGTGGAAGGAGCCCATGGTTACCAAAGACAGTAAGGTCAAGGCAATGTCACCCATGGTCTTTAAGAGGTTCCAAAGTAGCTCTTCCAAAGAAAGACCCATCCTGAAGTTCAGGCATCTCGGGGAGGAGTTTTTCTAACTTGAGTTATGACTGATAAGGGAAAAAAATACACGTGCATATTTCCTGAGCAATTTAAAGTCAGAGACCTTCTCCCCAGGCTCCAAAATGTTCTGGTGAAACACACTGGTATTCACTTTCCTAAACCCCAGCATTGTTCCTTGGAATTTGAAATAGGTTATGAATGTGCTTGATGTCAGGAAAGATAAATCTGTGAGGAGGACTGTAGTCAATACATTTCCTTTTTAAGTAGAAGCAATATAAAGAGCTTAGTTCAGTCGTGAATCAGTCTCACTTTGTTGCCATGATTGTGTAAAACCCGAACTGCTTTCTGTCTGTCACACTGTTTACACTCCCCGACGTTCCCCTCTCGCGCTGGCCCGCGGAGTCAGAGCCTTTTTAGGCCATGCACAGCGCTGCTCTCACGGCTGCGTCCTCGTGCTCTCGTGCGCTGCGGAGGGGCCGTGCTGTGAGCCGGGACTTCACTCGCTGTCCCAGGGTGCTCTTCAGGGCGGCTACTCGGTAGTGCCCCCAATGAGCTTTTTTCTGACCAAGAGAGTTGGAAAGCTAACTTTTGGGGCTTTTCCCCCTTCCTGTTAAAAGAATTATTACATTTTCAAATAGTTACACACACACGGTTCAGAAATCAAAACATCGTAAAAATGTGTGCAGAGAAAACTTTCATTCTCGCCCCCATGACGTCTTCCTCATTCCCTCCCCAACCCGGACCCCACTGGGTGGCCGAACACGCATTGCAGGGTGCCCACGACAGTCCTGGCCTTGTGTTCATTGTGCCAGTGAATGGTCAGCGATACCCTCTTTCATTCCCAAAAGTGCCCTAGTTCAGGTGATAAATGACACATTCCCTTAGAGACTGATAATCACTTTTATTAGTTTCTTATGTATCCTTCCAGTATTTCTAGATGTAGTTACACACATCGGGGGGTGACATTGTCTTTGTCACTTCGCAATGCACCCTGGAACACTCCATGCCAGTAGAAATGGAGTATCCTTGTTCTGCTGAACTGGCTTTGGGTAGGAGTGTTTGTAGAGACTGGTAGGCAGTTGCCTTTTCCTTGGTTTATGAATTTAATTGCTGTCTAGGAGCGGCTTCTGTTTACTTAGGGAGAAACAAAGGCTGTGGGAAATGAAGCCGGCTTCCTTCACTTAGGAAAGCCAGTTCAGTAGTAAATTCCTCCAGGAAGCACTTCATTAAGCACCAGGTTTCTGCCTAAGGTGGCACTAGGCACTTGGGGTGAAGTGGGTCCTCCATTTCCACGTGTCTAAATGCTTCAAGATCTGGCTTGCCGGTAGATGTGCAGCCCTTCCTGAAGGCTTCCCTGATTCCATGGCCAGAACTCTTTGGCTTCTCTGTCCATCCACTGTCCATTCACCCAGTCATGTATCCGTTTCATCAGCCAGCATTCCTGAGGGCTTCCCCCCATGCACTGAGTATGACCAGCACCAGCACTCTGCGGGTGCTACACCTGTGCTAGAGATGTCTCGATGAACAAGACGAACAACGGGAGCCCCTTGCTGTAGGGCACAGAGTCAGGTGAGTGAACGGACAGTGTTTATCTAGGCAACTGGTATCCTGCAAAGGCCTCTCTAAATTAGAGCCTGTCCCTCTGTTCAGTCTTTCTTTCCCAGGCTAAGCTGTCTCTGTCCCCGCTCCATCCATTACCACTGCCAGATAAGAGACGTCCTAGCTCTGACCGGTGCTGAAAGATAAAGCTCTGTGTAGGGGAGCCCCTCTTTGCTTTTGGTCTCTCCCTTGGAATGAGGGGTGTGGGGTGTGACCCCTAAGGGCACTGCACCTCTGACATTTGAAACAGTGATTTCAGGAATTGGTCTGATGGCTCAGCCAGCTCCTTCTTTTATCTTCTAGTAAATACAGCTTCCCTTGCAGTTTCCTGGTGCCACAGAGGGTGATCAGTCCAGGATAAGAAATAGCCAGGCCAGGAAAATGACCTTTTAATAAAGTTGAAAGGGCCCCTGGGAGAGCCGGGATGGCCAGATGTGTGGCCGTGAGCCTCTCTGCGGTGTGCTGCGGTTGCCATCGGAACAGGTTCCAGGTAATGACTCCAGCTGTAGCTGCTGGGGAAACGAATGGAGCCAGGCTGTCACGGAGGAGGGTTCTGGCTGAACATTAGCAGATGTTTTCCTACCACTGTGCAGAGCCGCCTTTTGTGAAGAGGCGCCATTTGTTCAACAACTCATGCTCCCCTCTGTTCCCCTCATCTGTTCTCTGCAGTAGCTGGTCACAGGAAATGGGCAGGTGAATGGGGTTCCTCAGGTGAGTCCATTGTGGACCTGCTGAGAGTGTTGGCATGTGCCTGGCCACACTGGATACCTTTACCTTCCCTTAAAGCAGTGGTCCTTAAGCGGTGGGGAGCATCACAGTCACCTGGGGTGCTTGTTGAAAATGCATATTTCTCCCTTGTGGGTCCCAATAATCGGTATTTTTAACATGTTCTGTAGGTTTTGCAGGTTCTATCCAGATAGTTTCTGCTGCAAGGAATGAACTCTAACTCAGGCTGGCTAACAGGAGCTCATTGTCTCTGGAACAGGAGTGGTGGGCTGAACAACTCCAAGACCCGCCCTTCCAGGGCAGCGTTGTGAATTGTGCTCCCTGGAGCTGTGCAGTCGGGCAGTTCTGAACCCTGAGGTAGGGGGCGCTTCAGGGTTGATTGTTTCAGTCTCTCAGCACTGTCAACAAGGCCCATTGTGGTGCTAGCTTCGTCTGCAGCCTGGGAATAAGATGGTTGCAGCATTTCCAAGCATCTTTGTCAGACATGTGACATCCAGGGGAAGGAGAAGAACATAGATTGATTTCTGGCTTGCTCTCTTAGAAGCCAGGAAGCTACTTAAGGCACATCCATGATGCCTTCTTGGCTGGACCTGGGTCACATGTCCATCCCTGAGTCAATCACTGGAGGTGTTTGCACTTCGGGCGTCTGGAGGAGGGGCAGGCACCGGAACCAAATGGGGCTCTGTTAGGAAGGAAGGAAGGAGGGGGACTAGGGGCTGGGGAGGCAACCACCAGGGCCCGGGGAGCAGGTGGTTTGCAGACCACGCGCCAAGAAACATTGCCTCGCATCATCCTGCACGGTCGGGCTGTGGGTAAGGTTATCTCTGCTGTGCAGATGAGGAAATGACACTCACAGAGCTTCAGTGACTTGTCTTAGATAACAGAGGGGTAGGCTGTGTGGGTTGGGGGCGAGGGAACTGGAGTGTCTGAGAGGCCTTTTAGCCCTAGGAAGGAAATCATCCTTTTTCTGGCCTTCCTGAGGTCTCCAGGCAGCCCCCTTCATTCTGATTTCTCCTCCATGACTGCAGATATTTGTGGCAGGGGGCCTTACCGAATGTTTCCTATGGAAAGAATTCTCCAGGCATGAGGAAAAAAAATTGATGTCCCACCTTCACAGTGGCTGTACCCAAACCCAGTTGAAATAATGATACCAGCTCAAATTTGGGGGACTACCCATTTCAACCCCTGTGCTAGGTATAATGCAGACATTACCTTCAGTCCTGGCAACAACCTCTTCAGTTAGGTCATATTATTCTTATTTTATGGATGGGGACATCGAGGCCCAGGAAGGTGAAGTTGGCCGTGGTGGGTTGCACAGCTGGTGGGTGGGGGAGCCAGGCCAGGCCGGCGACTCCCTGACTCAGCATCCTCAGCTGCTACCCTACCCCACACTCGCCCTTATCAGCAGCTGCCAGCCCTGTTATGCCCCCGAGGGAAGGTTCTCAGGGAAGAGGGTTTAGTGTCAAAAAAGTTCCAAAGGAGCTGAATGTTTCCTATGGGAATAATTCTCAGGGCACTAGGAAAAAATATCCTGAGCATAATAAACACAAGAAAGAAACAGGAAATCTGGTTTGTTAAATAGCAGTAAAATGTGAATAGGAAGAACTCTCAAAAAAGCCTGGAGGTTTGCTGGATTTGGAAATGGAAGGCTGTGACCGAGAGGGTGGGAGAAGCAGCCTGGGTTGGGGAGACCACTGACAAATGGTGGACAGCATGCCTGCAATAAGGGTCCTCTGGGAGAGGTAGGAGGGGACACTGGATTGTGCCTGGTGGGGGAGGGGCAGCCATTTCTCTGGGGAGGTGACACCTGAGCTGGGGCTGGAAAGCTGGGAGAGAAACGTGCCAGGTGGACCAGCCTCTTGGAAGGAATTCTAGGCAGAGGGTGGGAATAGCTTTCATCGGGCAATGCGGAGCGTTCACGGAAGCCTGCAGTGTGCTGGCGGTGATGCGGGGTGGGTGGGACTGAGTCCCCGCCCTGCAGGTGCTCGCAGTCAGAGGTGCAGAGGAAATGACAGTGCGGGTGACAGCATGACGAGTGTGGACAGAGCCCTGTGGAAACATAGGAGCCCTGCTTAACTTACTGGTGTTTGCTATTTAGTCTTCCTTCCAGGAAGGTTCTTTCTTTGCAGGTTTTTGTTGTTTTTTTTGATTGATGAGAGGCTCAGTTTAAGAAGCTAGCTTGCTGCCTGCTGCTCAGGGTTGACCGTGCCCTTCAACAATTTGAATTATACTCTGAGGTGTTTATTTATACTTACATTTCCTCCTCCTGGGCTTAGGAAGTTGGACTTGGTCAAGGCACTTCACTTCTCTGGGCTTTATTTTTCTCGCTTATGAAAAAAAAAGGCTGTTGGACCAGGTCAGTGTTTCTCAAACAGAGATCTCAGGACCACCTACCTTAGAATGGCAAGGTGTGTGGAGTCCGAGGTGTATGAATGGTGGGGTGGCTCCTCCCCATTCATACACCGGATGCTTGGGAGTAGGGCCTGGGAGTCTGCATTTAACAGTCGCTCCAGGGGATTCCCAGCCATCCTAGTGTTTTAGGGACCCCTGAGCCACATGCTTTCAATCTGTAACACTTTCAGCCCTAACCTCCTCAGCCGTAGGTAGGTGTGCAGGAATGGGAAAAATAAAACGTGAGCCTTCTTGGCATTTTGTCCTTGCAGTGATGCCTTCAGCAAGCTGCTCCGTAGTTGAGGTGTCCTGGCACTTGCCAGTGTGTGCCTGTGAGCGGTTACATGGCTGGGTCTGAGATTCCTTAAGGAAGAAAAGCCCTGTTCACGTGCACCTGAATGTGACTGTCAGAATCTGTTTAGGAGCCGAATCATCGCAACAAACACCCATCTCAGCTTCTCAGCTCTGGCTTCGGAGAGCTTGACGGGCCTCCCTGTCCGGAGTTCTTCTCCCTGGACTTCCTGTGTGCTGGCAGTGTCACTGGCATTGTCTACATGAGGCCAAAGCTGTCAACTTCTCCTTCACAAATGGTGTCTCCACTTTGGTTCTTCTCAGATCATCTTTGTGAAGTTAGTCAGGGAGGGTCACAATGTTTTAAAAGCGGCTGCATGTGTTCTCATTTTTGTGTACTGTATCTGAACACACAGGTTTTAATGCTCCAAGTAAGTAAAGAAGGGCTTTCTATAGTTGCCTGGGAGTTGTTCCAGTTTCTTGTCCTTCCCTGTCAGAAACCTCCCAGTGGCCCCGAAGACTCCGCAGTGCTGGGGACGTTGAGAAGCTCTTGCTGAAGAACTGCTCTGAGCCTGACCCTTCGTATCATTCAGGCGTTCAGTGAAAGGGTCCTAGGTGTGGGCGCTGTGTTCTTGCCTTTCCTAAAGATGAAACCTTGGCACCTAGCACCCTACATCTTGAAAACTGAGAACTTTCCTCTGGATCTCGGTTCACTTCTGGTTCTATTATTTTGTGTTTTGGTTTTCCCTGTCAAAATCAATCTGTAAACACAGAATTCTACACTAGTACATTCTGATGAACACTTCGACATTACTCAGGTGTTTATATTTTTTTAAGATGTTATTTATTTATTTTTAGAGAGAAGGGGAAGGGAGGGAGAAAGAGAGGGAGGGAAACATCAATGTGTGGTTGCCTCTCGCATGCCCCCTACTGGGGACCTGGCCTGCAACCCATGCATGTGCCCTGACTGGGAATCGAACTGGCGACTGTTTGGTTTATAAGCTGACGCTCAATCCACTGAGCCACACCATCCAGGGCTTAGGTATCTTTAAACAATGAAAGTGGTAGGTGTAGTTTTGCACTAAAGAAGGCAGGGCTGGGTGTGGTTTTCCCCTGTATTTCCAAATTCTCTGTCCCTAGTGGGTACCCAACATGTGGCTGCTGGAAACATGGATTTAAAAAAAAAAGATAGACAAGTAATTTAACCGGTAAAGGCATGGCATTCAAAAAGCTGATCTGTGTGAATTTGAATTTACCTTTGGTTCTTCCTTATATTTAATTTTCATGGAAATATCAATTAGATGTAGGATCAGTTGCAGTGCATGATGGCAGAGAGGGGAAAAGACAGACATAGATAGTATGCACTTTGAGTGCTTTGATACATCTGTTAGTTGTTTATTATGTGCAAGATAATCCCTAGAGATTGATTAAAAAACCTCTTCATTTTGTGTTTAGAGAAACTGAGGCACAGGAGTGAAGTAATGAGTCTATGTTTACACAGTGGAGTTGTTGGCAGGCCAGGTGACCAATAATCAAGATTTACGGAGTACCTCCTGTCTACAGGGATACACATGAATTAAAATGTATCTTCGCAAAGGCTTTTAAAGGTGACGGAGGTCACCTTGGAGTGTATAGTTGCTTTGTGACATTTCTGTCATTTGGTTGTTCAGCTTTTGCTGGTGTCTCTCCAAGGGCAAGGGGTAGTTTATTTGTTTTGAATGCTTCTAATTATTAGAATTTTTTAGTATGAAGTATAATCAACCTATCTTACCATTTTCTTCTTCAGGGCCCATGTCTCACTATATTTATACACCATGATTCATTTATTCATTTATTCAAGCATATGTGTTGAGCAGCAGCTATGTTTTAGGTTCAGGAGAAATAAGATAAAACAAGATAGACAAGGTTCCTGCCTCCTGGAACTGGGAGCCTGGTGTTAGTATAGTGGAAGGGGCATTGAGCTAGATGTTAGAAAAACCTGAGTACAAGCCAAAGAAATGTTCTAAAAAAAGAAAAAGAAATGAAGGTTTTGTACCACTTACAAACTGTATGAACTTGGTTAACACACTTGAGTATCTGTTTTCACTTCATTTTATAGAGGACATTATCTCACTGGACCTTCAAAAGCAGTGAGAGTTCATTGGGGCGATGTAGCTTGTAACGTGTTAATTGCTGGGTATTACTAAGAGTAGTGCTAGCTCTTGCTTCCAGAGCAGTTCTCGAAGTGTGGTTCCCAGGTCAGCAGCAGCACCTGGGAACTTGCTTGAAAGCCAGATTTCCTAGCACCACTCCAGAAGTGCTGACTCAGGAACTCATGGGTGGGGCCTGAAAATTGTTTTCTGAGGGCTCCAGGTGGCTCTGCTGTCTTCCCTAGTTGAATTACTGCTGTATGTAGACAAGAGCAATGGGTCTCAGTCTTGGCTGCACACTGGAGTCACCTGAGCAGGCGGCGGGGGTTGTGGGGAGGTTGCTTTTAAGCCTGCGCCTGCTGTGCCCCAACAAGTCAGATCAGAATCTGAGGGTGGGGGGTGGGGCCTGTGCAGAAGCCTCCCAGGGAATTCTGTACAGCCAGGGCTGGAGTGGCCTGGGGTAGTGAAGAGCTCAGATGGTGGAGTTACCTGGTTGGGTTTGAGTTCTGGCTCTGCCTCTTATCAGCTCTGTGGAATTGGGCAAGAGGACTCTGGCCTCAGTTTCCTTACCTACATAATGAGGGTAAACATGTCCATCCCTCATGCTGTCCTAATAGTCAAGGGGGGTGATGTATGTGAGTCCCTGAGGATGTGTCTGGCAGGTGTCAGTGAAGGAGGACTGGACTTATTGGTGGCAGCCATGGTCTTTGAAGCCGATGGTGCTCACCTCTCCTTCCAGCCCTCTTTTTTCCACACTCAGCCTCTTGAACTCTTCCTTCTGGAACATAATTTCCAGCCCCCCTCTCTTGGGAAACTCAACGATTCTCTTTAAAAGGCAGTGCCCCATTTGACAACATCCATCAGAATTACAAATGCATCTGCTCTTTTTCCTTGTAATTCCAGTTCTTGGAATTTGTCCTACAGATATACCTGCGTAGGTGAGAAATGATGTATGTGCGTTCCTTACAACATTGGTTCTAGCAGTAAAAGGCTGCAATAACCTCAGTGTTCGCCAGTCTAGCATCTCCATGCGATTGGACCCTGTGCAGCCGCAGAAAAGAACGAGGCTGCTTTTTGAGTATTGGTGTGGGACTCTGTAGGAAACATGGAACTGCGTATATAGTGTGCAAAAAAAGCAGGGGACAGTATATGTTTATTTGCCTGTATATGCATACAGTATCTGTGGAAGGGCACAAAAGAAATGGGTAACGCTGTTTGTCTTTGAGGAGGAAATGGGGTGGAATAGGAACTTTTCACTAGAAAGCACTGGGTGCCTTTTAAATAATGTGACTGTAACCCACTTAAGAAACTTATTTTAAAAAGTGTGGTGTCCTGAGCTGAATCTTCCACTGTGGCCCGGCTGCTGTGAGGTACAGTGGGAGTGTCACTGTTTTTCTGGGATTTGGACACTGTCCTACTTTTGATGCCACTTGAGACTGTGTTACTCTTGGCCTGTGGGCTCTGATGAACCTTGTGGTCAGTGACAGTACCCAGCTCTGTTTCGCATGAATGGTTGCCAGGGCAGGTCCCACGGACTCGAGGAAGTTTAGAACTGCCCCCAGCCTGTACTTGCACAACCAGCTTTGTGTTTGGCCCAGAATTAGGCTGGCTGGATCATTTGCATCTTGATTCTGTCATCTATAGTATTAGTTCCTCTTCCCGGTCTGGTGCCATCTGGGGGTTCGATGAGCCTGCCTCCTGTGTCTCTCTTCAGTCAGGTCATTGTTAAGAAGACATCGGGCAGGACGTGGGGAAGAATCGAACGTTGTGTCATGCTGTCGGTAACCTTCCTCTAGCTTGTCACCAGGACGTTTGAAGACATCAGAGTGCGCAGGTGTTTGACGTGCACCTGTTACGCGCCAGGCACTGTGCTAGTGCTGAGGGTGCGTGGAGAAATAAGACGGCCTTCCTGCCCAAAAGAGAGAGAATCATCTGGGATAGAGGTGGGAAGGTTTTTTCTCTAACGAGCCAGATAGTAAATATTTTAGCTTTGTGGGTCAATCTCTGTTGTAAATACTCAACCTTGCCCGGATAACACCAACATAGCCATTGCCAACATGTAAATGAATGGCATGGTTCATCCAGTAAAATGTTGCAAAAATAGGTGAGAAGCTAGATTTCACCTGTGGGCTGTAGTGTGTTGACCCCGGGTCTAATAGGAAGACAGACTAGGAGCTCACTCAGGTTGGGTAAGTGCTATGACAGGGGAATATGCAAAGTACAGTCCTGGCCCAAAGGAGGGGGCAACGTACATTCTGTGGGGGTAGTGGTTCAACTGGCTGGGTAGTCACGCACTAGTACAAACTGACTCTATGTCACAAACGTATCTGCAGGTGAATCACTGGAGATTTTTCTAGTTGCTTTGCTGAAGTCTAATGCATTTTACCTTTCATATTTTACCTGGTCTACCAACTTGGTAATCACAACAAGAAACAACTGCTTCTTTTTTGGCATGAGTTGGTCACCGTGTACCCACATGGCTTTTTTCCTAATGCTTAGATACTCTTTTCTAAATGTCCTTGAAAATATTTGTTTTATAATTTTGTCAGGAGTCTCTATTTTTTAAGTGTATTTTATTGTTTATATTATTCCAGTTGCCCCAATTTCCCCCCTTTTTCCCCTCTGCCCCGTACCCCACTTCCCTCCAGCAATCTCCACCCTCCTTAGTTCATGTCCATGGGTCGTGCATATAAGTTCTTTGGCTTCTCCATTTCCTATACTTTTCCTAACATCCCCTTGTCTATTTTGTACCTACCAATAATTTTTAATCCTTAGACTTTTCCCCCATCCTCCCTCTCCCCTTTCCAGCTGATACCCCTCCAAATAATCACCATAACTATGATTCTGTTCCTATTTTGGTTGTGTGCTTTTTTTTACATTCAGTTGTTGATAGTTATAAATTTGTTGCCTTTTTAATGTTCATAGTTTTGATCTTCTTTTTCTTAAATAAGTCCCTTTAACATTTCATGTAATAATGGCTTGGTGATGATGAACTCTTTTAACTTTACCTTGTCTAGGAAGCACTTTATCTGCCTTCCCATTCTAAATGATAATTTCGCTGGATAAAGTAATCTAGGCTATAGGTCCTTGCTTTTGTCACTTTGAATACTTCTTGCCAGTCCCTTCTGGCCTGCCAAGTTTCTTTTGAGAAATCAGCTGATAGTCTTATGGGAATTCCTTTGTAGGTAACTCACTGCTTTTATCTTGCTGCTTTTAAGATTCTCTCTTTATCTTTAACCTTTGGCATCTTAATTATGATATGTCTTGGTGTGAGCCTCTTTGCATCCATCATGTCTGGGACTCTGTGCTTCCTGGACTTGTATGTCTATTTCCTTTGCCAAATTAAGGAAATTTTCTTTCATTATTTTTTCAAATAAATTTTCAGTTTCTTGCTATTCCTCTTCTTCTGGCAACCCTATGATTCAGATGTTGGCACATTTGGAGATGTCCAATGACCTTCTTTACTATTCTCATTTTTTAAAATTGTTGTTTCTTCTTTCTGTTCTGGTTGAATGTTCATTTCCACCTTATTCCAAATCAATGATTTGAATTCCAGCTTCTTCTTATTCACTGTTTGTTCCCTGTAGATTTTTCTTTATTTCACTTAGTGTAAACTTCATTTCTTCCTTTATGTTGTTGCTATACTCAGTGAGTTCTTTGAGTGTCCCAATCACCAGTGTTTTAAACTTCGCATCTGATAGGTTGGTTATCTCTATTTTGTTTAGTTCTTTTTCTGGGGTTTTGTTCTGTTCTTTCATTTGGGCCATATTCCTTTGTCTCCTCAATTTTATAGCCTCCCAATGTTTGTTTCTGTGTATTAGGTAGAGCTGCTTTGACTCCCTGTCTTAGTAGCATGTCCTATTATCAGAAAGGTACCTGTAAATTGTGTGGGGGCAGAGCCTCAGGTAATTGCCAGGTTGGGTCAACCCCCTTTACCACTTTGTGGCCCTTGTTGGGGGAGGGCTTGGAGAGCAGACTGTGCTGCTGCCTGGCTGCTGCCTGGCTTCTGCAGTTTTGCCCAGCACTCGCTGTGTTTCCAGTCACTTCACCCACTCCCTGTATGTGACTGGTGCTCTTCCAGCTGTCGCCCTGATGTTCAATCCCATAGTGGGTGGGTTTGCAGTTTTAAGACCACATGGTCCCTTTAAGTGGAATTTCCTGAAAATCCAGCTGTTTCTTCCGCCACCCCAATACCCACTGATTTTTACAGCCAGAAGTTATGGGGATTCATCTTCCTGGCTCTGGAATCCTGAGCTGTGTGGTCTGTCCTGGGGCTGGGATCACTTGCTCCCAAGGTATCCCTTCCAATTTTTATCCATCATACATGAATGTAGGACCGCCCATGCCTGCTCTGCCGCTGCCGCCTCTCTGCACCACACCACGCCTCTCTGACATATCTGCGTCTCTGCCCCTCCTACGTGCCTGGATGAATGTGGCTTCTTTAAATCCTTGGTTGTCAGACTTCCATACGGTTCAATTTTCTGACAGTTGTGGGTGTTATTTGTTTTGAGATTTAGTTTTAACTCTTTGTGGTTGCATGAGGAGGCAAAGCGTGTCTACCTATGTTTCCCATGCATCTTGACCAGAAGACCCAGATATGATATTTTTGAAATTTGAAATGTGTTCTTCCTCACCAGCCTGCAGTATAGCCTGCAGCTGAGTTTTAGGCATACTATTTGGCAAAATAATCCAAGTCTTCATTTCACTTGCTGTAGGTGCATCTAATTAGTTGTAGTATCATTTCAGGAAGACTGTTTCCTACCCCAACCTTCTTTCTATTGACCTGGCTGGGATCAGTTCCGCATTTTGTCCAGACAGTCTCAACACCTTGCTCTGTCCGCCAGGAGTCTCTTAATTTGTAGCTCTCAGGGCTTATTTAGTTGCAGATGTCAGGATTGCCCACTGTCCTACTTTAATATCAGGACATGTCTTATGCTGTCAGACCCCTTCCTTCTTAGTGTGATTTTGAAGTTGATCAGTCACAGTTCTTGGAAACTTTTATAGGCAGTTAAAGATGCATGAAAGAATTATATGTTGTCTAAAGAAAATTTGGAACCACATCAAAAAGTAGGAGGAAAGCTAAAACAAATCAGTCATCATGCGCCACTCCTACTTGGCCTCTGTTAACATTTCGGTGTCATTTCTGCCAACTTTGTGAAAAATAATCTAAGTGTACAGTCAGACTGCTTTGGAAGGATTGTCATCTATAAGGGGAGCCTGATGTTCAGGTTAGTCAGTAAAGTTTCAGAGGAGCATGATTCAAGTGTGTTCAGAGAATAGTGGATGCATAGAGGATGAAAGAGGTCAGTTTCCCTGGGCAGAGGGATGGCTGGGAAAGGTTGAATAGAATAGGTAACCCTTGGTAATCAAGCAGAAGTAGTAGCTGAAGGAATAAGAAACCAAGTTGTATATAAGCTGCAGTCAGTACTGTGTGCTAAATGTGTATGAAAAAGCCTGCAAAAAAATGTCCCCAAATAATACTGTGGTAGGAATATTGGTGAATGTGGTTTTATTTTCTTTGTTTTTTAAAATAGGGGTATATTGCCTCTTGTTCATATTTTTCTTAACACCACACACGTGCCCCAGTTGGTCGGCAGTGACTCAGGGCTGCAGAGCTTAGCTGCAGGTTTGCTGCAGAGCCAGGAGCTTGGAGCCAGGCTGGCAGTGCCCATGCACCCCTGGCATTGCCTTCAGTGGTACTTGAGGACGAAGTAGAGAAGCTAGTGATGCTCTGATAGCCCAGGTCCCTGGGAGTTGTCTAGTGATATCTTTGAAATCTGAAAGTTTTAGACAAATCTTGGATGTAACTTGAATAAAACAATACAGATTGCATCTTTGCAACCCAGCCTCATCAGGTCAGACCTTGCTGGTCTGTGCTGATCACTTTAAAAATGTTCAAGTACAAAAGCTTAAGATAACGCTTTTGGAGAAAACTGACATTATCGGGTGCATAGAGAAAGTATTTGCATGGCAGATTTCTCCCTTTCCCCTTCCCTCATTTTAATCATGAAAAACAAACAGACATTTACTGCCAGCCCTCCTCCCCCCTGGATATTTCTGGCATACAGATTTTCCACCCCCAGCATTCGTGTCCACTGCCCTGTCCACATATACAATGGAGGAGCACCCAGGACTGGGAGGGCCTTGCCGCATGTGCTGTAGGCAGTGAGTCCTGTCTAACTCTTCACCACTGGGGAGAGAAGAGTTGTTAGACTATCCCCAAGCCAGATTTTGGCTTTGCCTCTTACTTGCTGTGTAACTAACTGCAGGCAAGATCTTTGAGCTCAGCTTCCTGCCCCCACCCATTAAATTGGGATGATAAAATTGGCCTCACAGTTCTTGTAAGGATTGAACTAAGTAATGCATAGTTCAATAGCACCAGCCTATTGCCTGACCCATGAACAGGGGCTCAATACATCATGGTGGCTGTCCTTCATTATTACTACTGGACTGATAGTGCCAGCCTTATAAATTGGTTCATGCGTGTCCCATATGTGATTATGCAGGAAGAACGCTGGCCTTGCATTCATTATCAGTACTTTGCACCCATAATTCTGACTATTGACATGAAGTTGGTGGGGTGTAGGTCATTGGTAGGAGCTTTGATCCAACAACATAAAATCACATTTGGTGAAATTTCACTTCAGAGATTGTGTTTCATGAGACTTTCTCTAAGATCCCCTCAGGGCAGACTTCACAAAATGTCAGGCTTGTGTACAATTTCATTATGTTGTTAAAGGCCATGTTAAACCAGGAAACATGCATGTGTTAAGTAAAGACTCAAGAAATGTGTTGACTAGAAAAGCAAAATGGGAAAAATTAGCAACTGGAAAGAAGAAAAGAGAAAGAAGGAGGCCCTTTTGGTTTGGGTCTTGAAACTGTAAAAGTTTTCTCACTGTTTCCATCTCAAACCTATAAACACACTGGGACCTTGCTCTAAGCTCTATCTGGGCCTGGGAAACTTGTCTCCTTGAAGTTAGTGATGTGACTTCATCCTTTTTTCAAGACAGCCCCAGTTTTCACTTTTCTGCTACTCTGAGGTCCTGCTGAATTCCAGATCAGTCTTATCGGTGACCAGAAACAAGATAAAATTAGGGGAGGAAGTTCTGTCTTCAATCAGGAGGGCCTGACGGGTAGGAAGATTGGCTCAGCAGCCACTGGAAAAAGAATGGTGAAAGAGTTCATCAGTCTACATTTGTCTGCCTTTTAGGATGAAAAAAGTCATCTCTAATTAGGGGCTGCCATATTCCTCAGTTATGTGAAGCATCGAGTTCTCTGTGCATGCTGTTCATTTCTGTGCATGTGTGACCTTCGGGCCTCTTTCTACATTCCTAACCTGTCACAGCTGTTTGGGAACTGGGGAGACAAGGGGTTAGGCAAAAGGGGAACCTTAGCTCTGAGGTCTGGCACACAGTAGGTGTTTTTTAAAAATACTTTTTTAAAATTTATTTTTAGAGAGAGGGAAAGGGAAGAAGAAAGAAAGGAAGAGAAACATCAATGTGTGGTTACCTCTCGTGCGCTCCCACTGGGGACCTGGCCTGCAAGCCCGGCATGTGCCCTGACTGGGAATTGAACCAGTGATCCTTTGCTTTGCAGGCTGGTGATCAATCCACTGAGCCACTCCAGCCTGGGCAGTAGGTGTTTAATAAACACTCTCTGTCTCATCATCCAATGCAGGACTCATATGTGATAATAACATCAAAGTCAAGCGTGGAAAGAACTAGAACTGTCTTTTGTGATTGTGTCTTTTTTATATCTGAACAGTAGGGTAGGTGGTATTCAGAGTATTCAAGTTCATGTATAAAAACTGCTTTAAAGATCTTTTTGTAGAAATGTCCATCTTAACACATTTTTACGCAGGGGAAATCTGTTGGTACCAGTTTAGCTGATGACTACTCTTTCCCCTAATTTACAGAACCGTAGCTTTACATCTAACATAGGTTAGATATAGTCTCAGTCTTATTGCAGCCTCTTAAGCCTCCCAATATTTATTGCAAAATCCTGGTAGTTTTTCTTGCCCTTTCAGTATGCAAGCACAACACATCCTTTATTTTTAAAAAACTTAAAATTTCTGTTTTATAAGTGTATATTTTATCATTTAATTTGAAAGGGTTTTCCTAAGTATATTTAGGCATTTAATAGCTTATTTTAGAAGCTAGAAATGTTTTCAAACTTTGCATCTGGTATTTTACTTGGTGATGGGTCCACTCCACATTTGCCGGTTTGCTTTTCTTATTTTGCAGGAGATTGGGAGCTGACATAGCACAGTTGGTTTGTTAGGGTTGTTTTGTCTTTGATGTTTGTTGTTTGGGGTGGATTCATAGACCTCCTCTTGCACAGCTTTGGTAAAGAGTTAGGGCTGGGGAAGCAAGACCAAGCTTCCTGAGGCAGGGTCAGGTGGGAGCAACTTGACATTGGGCTTCCTCTTGAACACCATTCTCCTCTCTCTATGTTCTCTTCTTCTTGCTCTATTTCCCTTCTTTCTACTTTTCTGCCCTTATACGTTGCTTGACTTAGCACATCTAGGCTTGTGGTAAAGAAGGGGATGTTTCTTCCTTCCCTGCTTCTTTGCCTCATAGTTCAGGCTTTATTTTAATGAACATTTTACAAAGTGTCTGTGGCCATTTCCCCCATGCCATACTGTACATGTAAAAGTCAGTAGGTTTTACAAAGAGAGTGATGGCCCAGGAGTCAGCAACTTTCCCCAAAGTGGATGCCAACTCTTTGTGACTCCTATATCGGTGCTGGGGTGACTGTGCTCCCTCTTGGCAGGGGACTGACAGGAGGAGGTAACGCTCATGGGGGCTGCTGGCTGCACAGGCTAGAGTGCTGCTGAAGCCTGGCCAGCCCCGGGCTCCTTGGCTGCTGCTGTGCCATTGCTGACTCCGAGGTTTGGCTAGTAAGTTTTGGCTTCTGAAGTGTCCTTCCTATTGGACATGGAGTCTGTGCTGTTCCACAGGCTTTTTATCATAGGAACTACACAGCTTGGACATTTTTGACCTTGTAAGGCTTTGTAGAAGAGACTGTAAATTCCAGATCACTCTGTACAGCAGTGCAGAGGCCAACGCTGTACACAGAGAGACTGTTTCTTAGACCGTTGGTCCTGACCTCTGAAGACTGTTCCCGCAGTTGGTCTTGGGCATGTTGAATCCATCCCAGAGGGAGTTGGTGCCTCAGAGGAGACTGCTGGTGGGCACAAGTCCCAAGGAACCTGGAGGATAGACAGCTGCTTTTTCACAGCATGTAGTAGTTTTTCAATTTTCTGCTGCAGGAAGGGAGGTTCAGCTTTAATTAAATGTATGATAAACAGTCTCATTTCCCTTGTTGCTTATCCTTGGTTCATTCCAAGCCTGTGTCAGAGGTTCTGGTAGGAAAGTCATTGGCCTCTCTCATTCCTTTCTGCCTACCAGGAAGCTCAGTCTCTGGCAGTCCTCCACTTCGGGTGAGGGAGAGCTCAGCAGCGGCATATTGGGGGTCCAGGTAAAGACCAGGCAGAGGAGATTGGATGATAGCTTTTGACTGACAGGCGATTTTATGTGCTCAATAGCACTGGGTCTCCTCTCTTAAAGGTCATCTGGTTTTTCTCTCTTACATTACTGGGGAGCAAGCCTTCCTGGGCCCAGGGAAGTAAAATGACTTACCCTGGATCACATGGTAGTGGAAGAACATGGACTAAATCCTCTTACCACTGCATTGGTTCAAGCATCCTTCAGTCAGGAGAAGCTTACACCTGCCCTATGGGAAAGGTGGTTGAAACAGGCCAAGAACCCACACGCTGTGCATCTGACTAACTTGGAGTCCAGTTCTGGCTCTGCTTATTATCTATGTGACCATCAGTGTGTTCCTAATTTCCCAAGTCTTGGTTTTCTCATCTGTAGAATGGGAACCACACCCTCCTCACTGGTTTCTGAGGATTGCCCCAGACTGTTCCCTGGTACATAGAGACACTCAGTAAAATGAAGCTAGCAGCAGCATTTTCCACGCCTTGCTTCAGAGTTCAAGCTGGGGTGAGTCTGGGGTCTTCCCTCCTCTTTAACTGATATTGAAGCAGGAGAACTACAACGAATTCCACACCTGCCTGGACTCCTGCACCGCTGTTACTTCATTCGGCATTTGCCCTGTGAGCAGACTGAGGTTCTGGGGGAAAGTGTGCCTACACAAGGTGGATGCCTGTGGGTTTAATAATCAGCCTTTATTGGCTGAATGATATGGCTGAGACAGATTGAGTTTATTGGGGCAGAAAAACTTGTACGCTTGTCTAGGCAACCCTGAGTCATAGTTCTCCGACTTATGAGTTATTTGCACAAATGCATAGCCAGTGCACACAACCTCTTTTTCCCATTACTCATCCTTGCCCAGCTGCCCTGGTATGATTCATTCTTCAAATATTTGAGTGCCTACTGTGTTCCAGACACAGGGCAAAGTACCAGGGAAAGGTGCTGGTGAGCAGAAACGGACCTGGGCCTTGACTCCTTGGACCTAATGAGATGGTGGGAAACGTAGCCTTTAAGTATATAAGGGTTAAATTATAATCATTGTAAGGCTATGAATAGGAAGTACTTGGGGGCCATGGGAGCATAGCATACACTAAATAAAGCTGACCCAGTCTGGGAGGACAAAGAAGGTCCCCAAAGAATTGAGCTGAGAGCTGAAGGAAGGCCAAAGCTGAGGGGAACAGGTGACTGACCCCTGAGCCTGCCACCCTTCCTCTTTTTCCTTGGTGTTTTAGGAGGTAGTTAATTCTTCTACAGTCAATCCTTATGTAATTTCAAATGTTTGCCTTTTTTAACTGCATAGTTTTCAGGACAAAAATATAGTATGATGGCCACTTTACGAGTTAAACAACATAAACTGCAATATTTGTTGAGTGTCTACTGTGTGGCAGGCACTGTATGTACGTTGTCATTTAGTTAATCATTTCAACAGCCCTACAAGGTATTAAAATTTCCAGGTGAAAAAAAACTGAGGGCCAGAAAGACTAAGTGACTTGGGCTTTGTCTCATGTTGGTTAATGATGGAGATGCTGGGATTTGAACCTTTTGGCTCACAGTCAAACCTGCCCGTGCCCTCTGCCTCTCCCTCTTACAGACAGGCTTGAGGTGGGTTGATCTGGGATCCAACCACCAGCTCCATGTTGTGTTCGTTTGTAAAACGCAGTCTGAGGTCCAGCCCTCCAACTTATAAATGAACTTTTGCCATGTGGACCATTTATCCATTGAGGGTTGTTGTCTATGTCATGTCAGCAGGGAGTCCAAGTGGATCTGTCTTGCAGTGGTTTTAAAATTGTCTTTTCAGTTCAAATCCTGAATTATTGGAGGATGGTCTTAGAAATAGTCACTTGAGGTGAGTAACAATGGGCCAGGTAAAAAGAAAGAATGCCAATATCTACTGCCAGCAGTAACCCTTTGGGTTATGGGGAAAAGAAATTGGTGCAGGCTGATCACTTAGTTACTCAAAGTCTCAGTGACTCTCCTGTGGCTTGTCAATGAGTGGGCTCTGGGTGGGGATAATGTGTGGCAGTCACTTCATCTCTCTGAGTCTCCATCTCCTTACCTACCAAATGAGATGATAATGCTGCTTTATCTACCTCAGAATTGCTATGGCATTCAAATGAATTATAGGGCCTTAGGATTAGAAGAGGGTATCCCTAAGATAATGTGCTCAAAGTGTTTTATGGGCCTATGTAAATAGATGCCTGTTCTGTTGATTTACCATTATGGTTCGTATTATTAATAATGTTAATACACTGGTTCTCAAACTTCAGCTGCAGCAGAATGACCAGGAGAGCTCATTAAGTCACAGATTGCTCGGGCCCCTCTGCAGAATTTGATTCAGGAGCTCTAGAGAGGGGCCAGAGAATTTGTATTTCTCACAAGTCCCCACATGATACTGATGCTGCCGGGCTGCTGACCGCACTTTGAGAACTCCTGGCACATACCACTTAGATCTGGACCCACTTAGCCCTGACACTGCCTCAGGCCTAGAGAGTGACAGAGGAAACCCACTGACCCTTGTGGGTATATAGATGCCAGTTCAGGGCCATGTTGTAGCCAGACAGAGCTGCGTGGGCACTGGCCACTCTGCGTCAGTGGCTGTGATGTCCAGGGTGGAGTGGAAGTAGCTTCACCATTTCCTCGGATCTGTTAGGACTTGGGATGGCCCCTGGTTCTCAGGGCTGTGGTGTGTGGGAAGAAGGTACCACTTGCAGGGTGCTTTGGGCCAAACTTGGATGGTCCCATCCACATTCATAAACTCATCCATTCTTGAGACTGGCCCAGATCCACCGAAACTCAAGTCCTCTTTGGCCCCTGGAAAGAAATCACCTTCTTTCTTATGGTCTTCCTAGGCTGCAGTGGAGGGAGGTCTCCCTATGGGGCTCAGTGGCTCAGCATCGTATTTTCTTACCCTCAGAGATTTCCCACTGATTGCTCTAGCCACTCCCTTTCCCCACCACAATATGTGGTTACTACTGAAATCTCTTTCTTAATTGAGACACTCGACCTTTTCTTTAATTACCCCCATTTTGGAAGAGAACAGGCTGGAACAAGCTAACAACAGTTTTTACACTTTTGGGATGATATTGAGTAGCTTATTAAAAACGCAGATTCCCTGGCGACACCCTCAAAGCTTCTGATTTCTCAGGTCTGGAGAAATTCCAGGGGTTCTGATGCAGGGATATGAGAACCACACTTAGGGAGAAAATTATAGAGAATTTGACTTGCTTTTCAGTGTGCCAACATGTGGTAGGTACCACTTTTATTCCAACCATCCAGAAGCTCCTGCTTGCACATCTGTCTTTCTTGGAGTTTCCTACTTTGAGTCTATAATCCATACCAGAGAGACACAAAGCTGTGGGCCTGGAAGAGGTGGGGGTTTGTTAATGGTTGCTTTCTTGGTTGGCCAGCGTATGACCTGGCCCTTGATTTCTCTGAGAAGGAAGCACCAGGGTTTCTGTTGTGGTCACTAATGAGGCCCTTTTTCTGGGTTGTCTTCATCATATTCTATTTACACAAACTCTCCTCCTGCCCCAAGGCCTTGTGCAATGTCTGGGTGACCTTTGTAGCCCATACTTGGTTCATTCTCACAACTTCTTGTTATTGATGATGGGTTTTTTTTAATTGATTTTTTAAATTTATTGATGTTGGGGGGCATAGATCTTGTTGTTCCACTTATCTATAAACCCATTGATTGACCCCTGTATGTGCCCCAACCAGAGATGGAACACACAACCTTGGTGTGATCAGAACGAAGCTCCAACCAACTGAGCTACCCGGCCAGGACTTAATTTTTACCTTTTGCTTTTTATGGCTATAAAGCAAAAGTCTGGTTAGCTTTCACTGGGCTGATTTTTATCTCTGAAAGTATATTGTAAGCATCGCAGAAGTTAAGATGTTTACATGGTATGTTGGACATACAGATAGATAGGTAATCAATAGTAGGATAGGTAGATTCACCATGATGTTTCTGGGCTGACTGCAGCTTGATCCCTGCACAGATATCAAAACCATGGCAATAAGGGTCTGAAACTGTCTTGTTCTTCACAGCGTCATTTTTAGCACAGACCCTAGAG
This sequence comes from Phyllostomus discolor, assembly GCF_004126475.2. Taxonomy (NCBI): domain Eukaryota; kingdom Metazoa; phylum Chordata; class Mammalia; order Chiroptera; family Phyllostomidae; genus Phyllostomus; species Phyllostomus discolor. The sequence continues at coordinate 148,918,678 of NC_040907.2, read as the reverse complement.
GATGACCATCATCAAATAGTACTTCTAAGGAGGGAGCCGCAGGCAAATCTGAGCCCCTATGTGAAGCCCAAGTTTTAACCAAAAATAGACCAGCATCAGGAAGGGAGCTGGTCAGACAGCTATCCCACTGCATCAGTGGTTGGCAGAGATTGCTGGCCATGGCAGAGTTAGCTGGGCGTCAGCCATAGCAGCGGGTTTCTCAGAAGCCTAGTTGAGTGTGTGTATGTGGCTGTGTGTGTCAGAGAAAGAGAGAAAAGGTCCTTACTTCAAACAGCATTCTTCCTGTGCCTCCCAAAGATAGATTTGTCCCTTAAAATGTTTCTTTTTTCTACATAATAGTCAATGTTTGAGATTCTGGAAAAAGAGATCAGGAAACAACCCAAGAACCCAGTTTTCAAAAGGGCCTGGGCAAACTCTTAGCATTTTGTAAATGGCTCTTTCTAGCCTGGGTCCTTTCTGTGGGGGCATGCCAGATCCCCTTCGGCAGGATGGCTGGTTGTTTGGCCCATTCTTTGTTCTTAGTCTAAAGTAACTTCTTAGTTCATTCTAGTCCTTTCAGATCCTTGTGACTTATTACATTTGGGTAACTAAATTTCAGGCAAGAATATGGAATCAGTTCAGTACAACCACAGACCCAAAGACCATGAGAGCTGAGGGAGTTCTTCCTATAGGTGACCCTAGCTGGCCCTCGGAGATCTGCTGGGCACCAGGGTCCTAAGCCAAGTGTCCTGTGTCTGAATTTACGGTTCCTCTCCCTGCCCTGCCATTGCAGAGACCCTGGCTCCTTTCTGCTCCCCCACTTGGCCAAACTGAGGTGTGGCCAGCAGAGATAGGGCTTCCAGGACCAAGGCTGATGGAACTGTTTAAATTTAAGGAGACTGATGAGGAAAAGGGTGTTGTTCGGATTGCATTTTAAAATGGGTTGGGAATAACACTGGCTGTGAAAACATTATCAGAAATCTGCAAAATCAACACTCATTCTTCCTGGTAAACACAGAAGCTCAGCAGCTGCACCTCCCTCGTGCGTGTTTGGCCAAGTGCTGTTCAGGACACTGTGCCTCCCTCGGCAGTGTATGGGAGCTGGGTGAAGCCAGGATTGGCATTCCAGCTCTTTGCTGGGTGGAACAGGGCGTATCAATGCTCTGAAAATTTGCACTGGTTCAGGTTGTTGCTGAACTTAAACTGGAGCATATACGCCTCCCTCTGGGGTTGTGTGGACCCCTTGCCATGGCTCCATGTCCCCGGTCAGGTTTTGCAGAGTTAAGACCCAGTGGAGGCAGATGAACTGATCTTATTTATCAGAGACGATTTCTTTTAGTCAAAGGTGTTTTGTGGGTGATTTCTTTTCTGTTGGAATCCTCACCCTCTTAGTCACCCTATAACCTCTGTTATACAAGAGAATTTTGTTTGTTTCAGAGAATCAGCCCACACACAGGTTTGAAGCAAGTCCAATAGGAACATTTGCCACTGTATAAAAACTTGACTCATCTATGCTCTTTGATGAGAACTGGTCCATCCCTTCTGTTCCCCCCCCCCCCTTTCCAGCATCATTTGTAGAAAATTTGTTGATCAGGAATTTACTGGTTTGTTTCTCAGAACTGGAGTTGTTGCCTGATTTTCTTGGGGAAATACACAGGGAAAGCAGAACTGCCTCATTTGTGCTTCCATCTTTCTTTTCTTTTTTTAAAATTTAACCTGTATTGTATTTTTTTTTCCATTACCATTTAGTCCCCTTATACCCACCTTCCCCCAGCAATCACCACACTGTGGTCCATGTCCATGAGTCCTTTTCCCTTTTTGCTCCATCCCTCCACCCACTAACCTCCCTCCACCAACAGCTGTCATCCTGCTCTCCATCTATGAGCCTGTCCCCATTTTCCCTGTTAGTTCAATTTGTTCGTTATATTCCACATATGAGTGAAATTATATGGTTCTTTTCTTTTCTCTTTTCTTTTTCTTTCTTAATTTCATATATCTTCACAAGGAGATGGCTTTGGAATAGTTACCAAGAAGAACACAGTAGTAATTAAGAACCAGTGTAAGTTCCTGGAGTACAAGCCTGTCAGTGGATCATATGCCTTTTCTGACATGGACTCAAGGATGTGCAGTAGGTACAGTGCCATGTGTGCTGACCTCAGGCATCTAAGGGGAAGAATCCCTCCAGGAGCCTATGGCTAAATTGGGAAGTATGGGATGGATAATGAGGCTGCAGGTAGATTCACTGCTGGCTGGATTACCAGATCAGGTTTGCATGCTCTGTGTGGGAGGTCTCTTGTGGTAGGCATAGGATCGTGCCTGGGCAATATTTTTAATCAGACACTCGGAGCTATAGAAAGCAGCCATGTGAAGTATATGCAGACGTCTTGGGGCTGGGAGAGAGTGCTTACACTTCAAAAAGCAACCAGAACCCAGAGAGCTCATCTAAGATGTGCCCAGCACCTGGGTTATAATAAAAATCTTTTATGAGTAGGATAGAGGTGACCTGATTTTAAAAGAAGCTCTTGTGGAAAAAGACTCAGGCGTTTTCAATGATTAGAAAAAGAGGCAAGTCCTTCTTAGAGAGGTGCATGAGTAGGTGGTTCTTTAGCTGGGCGCCCTGATAGTTTTAGGTTTGCCTTCTGGACCTACTGCCTCCACCACAGGAGGTGATGCTGGGCTGGGTGCTGCAGGAGCAGAGTGAGTGGGCTTGGACATTAGTCCTCCTCTCTTGCTTCCCCTCTGGGAACCTGCCCCCCTACCCACACAAGGTCTCTTCCATGTCTACATTGGCTTTTTCAGAAAGGAGTCAGAGTTTTTCTTATTCTGAGGGTTTCCTACTTAGGCTCTAGGCCCTGGGACTATGCCTTTGTTCAAAAAATGGGGGGAGGCAACATGGGTTTTAGCAAATGTCTAAACAATGCATTGTATTGCCTTTTTAGACTTAAACACAATTCTATTCTACAGATGCAAAAAGTAATGAGCATATCACTTCAGTTCCACATTGCATCCCCTTTAAGGTGGCAGGGAGAAGGTATAGGTGTGGGAGAGAGGAATAAAGCAAGACATTGGGGTGGGTACCTGGGGAAGAAAAGACAGTGACAAGTTGGAGGCCCTGGGGAGAGAAAGAGAAGCAGAGAGACTCGAATAGGAAGAAACAGACAAGGCGCAGAGTCAGAACAACACAATTTGAGGTGAAACCAGTTGGCAGTGAAGTTTCCACCCCATTGCTCTAATTTCATGTCTAGGAATCCTGAGAAAATTACACAATCGCTATCCCAGAAGGGTTTGCTTTTCTTTGTACATGTGCCATGAAGTCAGAATATGGCCTGACATGACTGGCCCTATAGAATGAAATCTTGATATTGACTGATGGTATGGGGAGCAAAGGCCCAATTTATTTCATATTCTTCAAAATAAAATATTCCTTTCCCCTCAAAACAAAACAAAAGACTTAAGTCTTCGGATAAGTCCAGAGAGTTAAGAAAATTTTCAGTGTTTTTATCAGTCAGCATATACACATGCACGTATGTAGAAAGAAACTACCTCCAAATAATTCAGTGGTTATCTCTGGATGGTGATTTTACAACTATTGCTCATTTTCCCCCTTTTTGGAGGGGGTGTTATTTTCTAACAGTGAACAGTATCAGTTTAACTAGAAGAAGTTACTAAAAAATAATACTTCCGTTGAAAAATATGGAGAAACAATATTTGAGTACTATCATTTAACTGAAGTATTTTTTAAAATATCTTAATTTGGAAAATATACGCACCCATGGTATGCTAGCCCATTTTCCCTTTTCCTTCTTGTTTTTAAAATTTGTAGTGTTTACCAGTTACATGGTTTCAAGAATCGAATAGTTCTCCAGGACTGCAGTCCTGCCTTGTCACCTCTACCCCAACTCCCCAGTGACTGTCATTAAAAAATATTAGCTAATTCTTTTGGTATTTACTTCCACATTTTTCCATAACTTGTGTGTTGTGCTACTTTGGGGCATTATTTGTTGACTCCTCACCATGTAAGGTAGGGATTTGGCTCTCCTCCTCCCCATGCACTATCTCTCTTTGTCTTCGGAGGAAGAAAAATCCTGTCTTGCTTCTCTAAGTGTCACACCATACGTTATGCTAGAGGACAAGGTTTCCTTACATGGAGTAACATGCACATCTTTTGGCCTTTTGTGATCTTGCTGATAAGACTTTGAAGGTCTGTCCAAAATTCTAAGTTACAGGTTTGAGTTGGGCCACGTGTTGTTCCTTGTTCTATGGACCATCCAAAACAAGGGCCCATTGGAATCTGCATTGAATTAGGGCATCTCCTAGATAACGTGTTTTGGTGCGAGTATCAATTTATTTTGTTACCCTTTGCTTTTATCATGAAAGTAGAGTGCAGAGAAAATAAAGCATCCTAGTTAATTGTGGCCATTGTCTGCTGGACTCGGTTATCTTGGGGGTCCTAGAAGGCACCTGCTTTGAACTCTCAGTTCCAGGACACTCTCAAGGGTCTTTATTTGTCAGCTTCTGTCTACATTTGACTGGTCATGTCCAGGGTTTGTGGGGCAGTGGCAGAGATGCCTGTGTCCTGAGGCCCAAGTGGGCCTTGTGTAAAGTCCGAAAAGTTCCATTTTCCCCAGAGAAGCTGCTGCTGTTCAATACCCAGTTAGGGCATGTGGACTCTACTCCAAGTCTCAGAGTTTCCCAGAGCCACCCACAAACACCTCTGAATTCTTTGTCCAAATCTAGAGGCCATTCTCCTGGGATTCTCTGTTTTCTCCAGACTCATGAGGACTCTCACCTCCTGACTTTTGTCTCTATTTATGGCCTGTCTCTGTTCTGAAAGTCTTCTCTGGAACTCACACCAGTGATGTTACCCTCTCTCATTAATGAATAATGATGGGAGGTAACAGGGCAATGCCCTCATGACTTCCACTGTGAGAAATGAAGACTTTGAGTCTTAACGCTGTAAGCCATGTGGTTTGTACAACTCTGCTCGCATACCTCCAGCAGTAAGGAGCTCACTCTCTCAAGAAGCCACCCTTTCCAATATTGGATGGCTTCTTTCAAGGGAGTTCTTTCCTGCTGAACAGACATCCTTGTCTGGGACTTCTATTCACTAAACAGATGAGGGCAGCCTTGAAGGCAGTTTGTTGAAACTAATCAACAAAAATTAATCTTCCTGTTACTCTGGCGTAAGTGGTATTGAAAATGCTTTTAAGAGGCAACCATAAAAGACGCTGGTTGAAACTCATGTTTTCTAAGCACCAAGTGTGTTGCCAGAAACACACTGGCAACCAGAGAGGTTCAGTTTTGTTTTTCTTTTTCATTTTGATTTTGATTTATTTAAGTCTATTAGACCGGTATCAGTGACATGAGGAATAATTACAGAATCTTTGAAATTCTATCCTGGAACCCCACCAGGAACCGACCCAGATTTGTGCCAAGGAACACGTCACAGGTTTTGGGTTTTTTTAAATGTGTTTTTAAAAATGCTCGTTTGTAATTCTAGCCTTTTTGATACTTAAAGAACATTGTTTTAGTGGGTGGAGTTCTCTTTTGATCCTCTGAGTTTCAACTCCCTAGCTCAGGGCTGACCACAGTGACCGTCCTGGATGGTGACTGTGAGTGGCCTCTGAGACCTGTGTGTGTGTGTGTGTGTGTGTGTGTGAGTGTACATACACTTGTCTCCATTTTTGTCAACCAGTTTAAAATTTTTCTTGAATCTTTTGCTTTTACTCATTCTTCAGCTCTGGCATCCTAGGAAAACTGTGTGATGTGATTCTATTTAAAGACACTGGCAACACTAAATGAATATGTTAACATTGGTGGTTGGACTATTGTGTTTCCTTTGAGACTTCCTTTGTTTTTCCAGCCTCCTATGATGAACGTATGTTGCTTTTATATTAGAGAAAATTATTTGGGAAAAAAAGCATGGCTGCTGTCACACTCACTCCTAGTCTGCCAAGGAGGTAACAGGGTAAATTTAGGAGGGATCACAGATCAGAAACAAGGGTTGCTGGGAGCCGGGGCTGCCATGGCAGTCTTTTTACCATCCAAGATGCCTCTCTTTTATTTTTATACTTGTTTTTCTTCTAAACATCCCTTGCTTTGAAAGATTTCATCTCACCCAACACTGAGTTTATTAAGTGGTAATTCCCCCATTGTTGATCAAAGAGAATTACGTAGATAATTTTACAGAATTGATGCTATTCCAGCCAAGAGTAAAGATGTGGGATGTTTGAGCTGGCCCCTCTGTTAGGCACACATCTGTGTTTACCTTCATTGCTCTCTAAGTGGGACTTTCTGAGCCGGAGACTCAGGGTTGGGCTCCTGCAGTTAGAGCTCTTTTGTGTTTTGGGCCCAAGACCCTGTATTCCTTCTAGTACTGATATTTCTCCCCACAAATTCCTCTATTCTGTTTTTAGGTTTTAGTTTTTAACAACATCTAAAAACCCCAAACCAATAATATAATAAGGCTTTGTGACTATGCTGCCCTTTGTCTCATCTCTCCTCATCATCATAATTCTCATAATGGTAATAATAAGTCGCTTAGCATCAGTTAAGTGAGCACTTACGGAGTTACTACCAGATGCTATGTTAAATGTCTACACAGATCTCATTTGGCCCTCATAACCCCTCTGCTAAGCAAGCACTGTTAATGAGCCCCCAGTTTTGTTGATGGAGAAACTGAGTTTTTATGTCCAAAGTCATGAGGTCAAAGAATAGCAAAGTCAGGATTTATTTATTTTAATTTTAATTTATAATATGTTTTATTTAATCTTTATGATTTTTTTCCATTACCATTTAGTCCCCTTATAACTCCCTCCTCCCAGCCATCCCCACAGTGCTGTCCATGTCCATGAGTCCTTTTTCCTTTTTACTTACTGCCTCCACCCCCTGACTTCCCCTCCCCACAGCTGTCATCCTGCTCTCCATCTATGAGTCTGTCCCCATTTTCCTTGTTAGTTCAATTTGTTCATTAGACTCCACATATGAATGAAACCATGTGGTATTTGTCTTTCTCTGACTGGCTTATTTCATTTAGCATAATGTTCTCCAGGTCCATCCATACTATTGCAAAGGGTACAATTTTCTTTTTTTTTTTTTTTTCATTATGGCTGAGTAGTATTCCATTGTATACATGGTCCATAGTTGTTTTATCCACTCATCTACTGATGGACACTTGGGTTGCTTCCATGTCTTGGCAATTGTAAATAATGCTGCAATGAACGTAGGAGTGGTTATGTTCTTTTGAATTAGTGTTTTGGGTTCCTTTGGATATAGGATTATTCCCAGATATGGGGTTGCTGGGTCAAAAGGCAGATTCATTTTTAATTTTTTGAGGTATCTCCTTACTGCTTTCCACAGTGGCTATACCAATCTGCATTCCTACCAACAGTACAAAAGTGTTCCTCTTTCTCACCAGCACTTGTTGTTTGTTGATTTATTGATGAGGCCACTCTGACAGTTGTGAGGTGATCTCTCATTGTGGTTTCAGTTTGCATTTCTCTGATGATTAGTGATATTGAGCATCTTTTCATATGTCCATTGGCCATCTATATGTCCTCTTTGAAGAAATATCTATTCAGGTCCTTTGCCCATTTTTTAATTGGGTTTTTTTTTAGTGTTGAGTTTTGTAAGTTCTTTATAAATTTTGGATATTAACCCCTTATCAGATGTATTGGCAGATATGTTCTCCCATGCTGTGGGTTGTCTTTTTATTTTGTTGATGATTTCCTTTGCTGTGCAAAAACTTTTAGTTTGATGTAGTCGCATTGGTTTATTTTTTCTTTTGTTTCCTTTGCCTGGGGAGATACACCCAATAAAATATTGCTATGAACAATGTCTGAGATTTTGCTGCCTGTTTGTTCTTCTAGGACTTTTATGGTTTTGGGTGTAACATTTAAGTCTTTGATCCATTTTGAATTTGTTCTTGTGTGTGGTGTAAGAAGGTGGTCTAGTTTAACTTTTCTGCATGTATCTATCCAATTTTCCCAACACCATTTATTGAATAAACTATCTTTTTAAAAGATTTTATTTATTTATTTAATTTATTTTTAAAAATTAATTTATTGTTGTTCAATTACAGTTGTCTGCATTTCCTCCCTACCACTCCCTCCAACCCCAGCCAAACTCACCTCCCTCCCTTGCTTCCACCATCCCCCTTGGTTTTTGTCCATGTGTCCTTCATAGTAGTTCCTGAAAACCCTTCCCCGCAGTGTTCCTTTCTACCTCCCCTCTGGTTATTGTTAGATTGTTCTTAATTTCAATGTCTCTGGTTATATTTTGTTTGCTTTTTTCTTCTGTTGAATATGTTCTAGTTAAAGGTGAGATCATATGGTGTTTGTCCCTCACTGCCTGGCTTATTTCACTTCACATAATGCTCTCCAGTTCCATCCATGCTGTCCCAATGGGTAGGAGCTCCTTCTTTCTTTCTGCTGCATAGTATTCCATTGTGTAAATGTACCATAGCTTTTTGACCCACTCATTTACTGATGGGCAGTTAGGTTGCTTCCAGCACTGGGCTATTGTAAATTGTGCTGCTATGAACATTAGGGTGCATAGGTTCTTTTGGGCTGGTGTTTCAGGGCTCTTAGGATATAATCCCAGCAGCAGAATTGCTGGTTCAAAGGGCAGTTCCATTTTTAGTTTTCTGAGGAAATTCTGTACTATTTTCTACAGTGGCTGCACCATTCTGCATTCCCACCAACAGTGCACTAGAGTTCCCTTTTCTCCACAACCTCTCCAACCCTTGTTTGTTGATTTATTTATGATGGCCATTCTGACTGGTGTGAGGTGGTATCTCATTATGGTTTTAATTTGCATCTCTCTGATGGCTAGTGATGCTGAGCATCTTTTCATATGTCTCTGGGCCCACTGTATGTCCTCCTTGGAGAAGTGTCTGTTCAAGTCTTTTGCCCATTTTTTAATTGTTGTTGTGGGTTTTTTTTGTTTGTTTGTTTTGTCTTCCTGGACTGGAGTCATGTGAGTTCTTTCTATATTTTGGAGATCAAACTCTTGTTTGAGGTATCATTGGCAAATATATTTTCCCATATAGTTGATTCTCTTTTCATTTTAATGCTATTTTCTTTAGCCATGCAGAAGCTTTTTAATTTGATGAGGTCCCATTTGTTTATTCTTTCCTTTATGTTCCTTGCTTTAGGGGACTATTTATTTATTTTAGACAGAGGGGAAGGGAGGGAGAGAGGGAGAGAAACATCAATGTGTGGTTGCCTCTTGCCCACCCCCCTACCAAGGACCTGACCTGGCCTGCAACTCAGGCATGTGCCCTAACTGGGAATCGAACTGGCAACTGTCTGGTTTACAGACCAGCACATGATCCACTGAGCCATACCAGCCAGGGCTGAATAAACTATCTCTAGCCCATTGCATGTGCTTGCTTCCTTTGTCAAATATTAATTGACTGTAAAGGTGTGGGTTTATTTCTGGGTTCTCTATTCTCTTCCATTGATCTATATGTTGCTTTTATGCGAGTACTAGGCTGTTTTGATTACCATGGCCTTATAGTATAGTTTGATATTAAGTAGTATGATTCCTCCAACTTTGTTCTTCTTTCTCAGAATCATTGTTGCTATGTGGGACCTTTTGTGGTTCCACATAGATTTTTGAAATATTTCTTCTGGTTCTGTGATATATGTCATTGGAATCTTGATAGAAATTGCATTGAGCCTATAGACTGATTTGGGTAGCATGGACATTTTAATTATTTTAATTCTTCCTACTAATGAACACAGTATGTACTTCCACTTATTTGTATCCTCAATTTCTTTCTTCAGTGTCTTATAATTTTCTGAGTATAGGTCTTTTACTTCCTTGGTTAGGTTTATACCTAGGTATTTTATTCTTTTTGATGCATTTATGAATATGATTTTTTAAAAATTTTTCTTTCTGTTATTTCATTATTGGCATATAAAAATGCAACTGATTCATGGGTATTAATTTTGTATTCTGCTACTTCATTGAATTTGTTTATCAGTTGTAGTAGTTTCTTGGTGGACTCTTTGGGGTTCTCTATGTACAGTATCATGTCACCTGCAAATAATGACAGTTTTACTTCTTCCCTTTGAATTTGGATGCCTTTTATTTCTTCTTGTCTGATTGCTGTGGCTAGGACTTCTAGTACTATCTTGAATAAGAAAGGCGAAAGTGGACATCCTTGTATTGATTATTACCAATCATAAGGGGAATGCTTGTAGTTTTTGACTGTAGAGTATTATGCTAGCAGTGGGTTTGTCATATATGGCCTTTATTATGCTTAGGTATATTCCCTCTAATCCCATTTTGCAGAGAGTTTTTATTATAAATGGGTGCTGGATTTTAACAAAAGCTTTCCCTTCCTCTGTTGATATGATCATGTAGCTTTTAGACTTCATTTAGTTTATATGGTGAATCACATTTATTAATTTGCAAATGTTGTACCAACCTTGCATTCCCAAAATAAATCCCACTTGATCATGGTGTATGATTTTTTTTCATACATTGCTGTATTTGGTTTGCTGAGGATTTTATCGAGGATTTTAGAGTCTATGTTCATGCAAATTTAGGATTTAAATTGCTTTCCATCTCTTACATCATTTAAACTTCTCTTTAATCCTTTTCCTCCTTAATCAGCCCTTTCCAGACAGAACCTCAGCTTCAGGCCTTTTTCACATCCCAGCACATCAGGAGGTTCAGGAAAGGTGGCCAGACACCTGGAATGAAAGGCCACAATGTCAGAAGCTCCCCCTCCTGCACCCTGACAGACCAGGAGCGAGTGGGTTTATTCCTGATTGTGTGGAAACTGGAGTTAGGGTTTGATTCTCTTTTCTAATTTCTCACTTTTAAATTGGGGCTTTATTGGGTCTGAGGAAGCATTTCCAGCCACAGAAATGACAACCAAGTACCTCCAGTGCCATTCATTCATCAGTTCTTTTTCTTGTGCCCTCTAAGAGTAGGCAGCATAGAAAGCCTCAAATCCCCTTCTTCAGGAAAGGCAAGGAAGCTAGAGGAGGTATTTCCCTTCCCACCGAATGGCCTTAGTTCCATTCTGAGCATGTAGAACAGGGATTATTAATTTTTATTTGGTCATAGACCCCTTTGAGAATCTGATGAAAGCTTTGGACTTGTTCCCAGAAAAGTCATAGTGATCATAACCAACATTTATGTTGTAGGCATTGTGCTAAGCACTTACATGTGTTAACCTCTTTTAATCCTCATCATAACCCTTTGAGGTATACATACTATTGTTATCCCTCTTCTAAAGATGAAGAAACTGAGGCATTAAGATGTTAAATGGCTTGCCTATGGATGTACATTTAAAAAGTGGTACAGTATCTTTCTGTATGATTTCAGTTCACCCCAGGATCTAGAGTACCTAATTTCTAGAGTACAAGTGACCACCTGCATTGCTTAAAGAGGGAAGTTTGTATATGTAACAGGATAGTAGGTGGATACCAACCCCCACAGCTGGTGATCAACCTGCTACTCAAGGTGGTGGAGGAAGGAAAGGCTGCTCTTGGCTCCCCTTTGCAGAATCCTCCCCCGTCCTCTTGGATCAGTTCTGTGCATCTGCGTGGGGTTTCTCAGTGTCCAAGCTTTGCATGGATCCCACTCAGTTATCTAATTGGCATTTAATGGTAGGTGGGGAGTGAGACAATCTGGGCTTCTCTCCTGGTTCTGCCCCTCTAAGCTGTGTGATTCATGGAGTCACTCACTCTCTGAGGCTGCCTTCTCATCCGCAAACAGGGGAGGATGAACTCTGGCCTTCATTAGGATGAGGAGGGTCTCCCCACTCTATGAGGAAGACACTGCTCTTAATATGTCTTCAGGGTAGCTTATAAGCAAATGGCCTGCTCCAAATGAATTGTGGTCATGTCCTTTTATTAAGATTAATGGACCCAGAGAGTGACCTATGACCACAGGCCACACCTGACAACTGCAGCTGTGGAAGGTCCAGTGAATGTATTCATAGAGCAACATTCAGAGATCATGATAAATAAGATTTTGGAATAGTTTGTACCCTCCCCCTGTCTCTACCTTCCTATTCCCCACCTGTTTGTCCATGACCCCCACAGTAGGTATCCTTGGTATCACAGGGCCATGGACTATTGGTGCTGGGAAGGACCCTGATCACCTAAGGCCAGCCTTCTTATTATGCAGGAATAGAAATAGGCTCAGAGAGGTGTGGGAACTTGACCAAGACCACACAGCTAATCCATGACAGAGCCAGAACTTCAGTTGTGGCATGTGGCTGCCCGTATCTCTCCTCTTAATGCTCTTCACGAGCAGATGCAACCCTTTGTCAGTTTTTACCTGGTCCCCTCTGATTGCTGGGCCATTCTCACCATAACTTCCCCTGTTCCTCCTCAATGCCTTCCACCCTACCTCAGTGCAGGGTGAAGGAAGGAACAGAGCCATCTGTGTAAGCAGAGCCATCTCAGAAGTTCATTCTGGTGCTAGGCCCACACTTTACACATTCAGATCATTGTAACTTCTCCAGGTGCCAGGATGAATCCCTGCTTGAATATAGAGACCTACCTGGGAAATACCCGTCTCTATACACTACTGCCTCCCCATTACAGTAGTGATGGATACACCCAGCCAGCATGTTCCTGGAAGTTTCTGGGAGCCAAGGTGATATGGGTTATTAATGGCTGTGCCCGGGCTCTCTCTCCAGCAGAGATCCAACTCGGATATGCAGAGCACCCTTTCTGGGGCTGGGCGGGGGGTTCTGAGTGGTGACAGCCCTACTAGGTGCTAGCTTCCACCCACTGCTCCTCGCCACATGCCACTGTCAGGGTCCGTGGACTTTCTTCTCTTCTCTCTACTAATGAGAGTTCCATTGTCTATTACTCAGCTTCCCAGTTTCTCTGCCTTCTAGGGACAATTTTCTCTTGGTTAACTCGGCTCCTGGGTGTTTTTCATAGAGTCAGGACAATGAGTGGAGGCTGCACTGGGGGACCAGGAGTTGAGGGTGGTCTCTGTGTACATGTAAGGAAGGACTTTATTTATATCTCAAAAGGCCCAGAACTTGTGAGAGAAGACGGCATGGTGGCTAGAGGAAAGGAGAGGGAAAAGTGTTCATAAGCTGGGCACTGGGGAGGTGGGAGGAGTGGGGAGAAGAGCAGAGGTTCTAGAATAGCTGCCGTGTGGGGGGTATGAAGTGGTGGAAAACAAAGGACTTTAAAGATAGTTTCCTATGCAGTAAGGATTTCATTTCCTCCCATTGGTGTTCAACCACATCCACTAACATTTTGAATTACTTTTTATTATGTTTGGGCTTAACTGTTTGCTTCGTGGCTACCTGGAGACCTACCTATATTCATGTTACTGGTGCATTCTGTCTGGGAGACAGGCTGAGTGTGGGGCAGAGGAACGTGAGAAGCGGACTCGGGAGGGTGGGCGATCTGGGGGAAAGGCTCTGTGGTGGGTCGGGGCAGGGAGGGGGCGGTCCTGGGCTGATGTGCCAGAGTCAGCGTGTGGTTTGTGCTACTACACTTTGGACAAACCCCGGATCATTTTCCTGCATTAAAAGTAAAAAAAAAAGTCAGAGTTCTCAGGTTACTGCTTATTCACTTTGTACCCTATTTCCAAGAAAATTTGAGGCAGCGACTGTTTGGTTTCAGGGGTGTCCAACCTTTTGGCGTCTCTGGGCCACACTGGAAGAAGAAGAGTTGTCTTGGGGCACACATTAAATACACTGTGATGTGCAATCACACACAAAAAAATCTCATAACCTTTTAAGTAAACTTACAGTTTTGTGTTGGGCCGCATTCACAGCTGTCCTGGGCTGCATGTGGTCCACAGGCCGCAGCTGGGACAGCCCTGAGATAAAAAGGGTGTTTTTTTTTTCTGCCAGTGGGCTTCCTGGGGTTGAATTGATCTGTGTGCTCTGACCAGCAGTCATGTTCAATAAAATGACTTCTTCCGGGGCTGAAGACCCCAGAATAAACCGGCACTGGACCGTGCAGGTCTGTATACGGAAGTCCTGGCCCCTTTATGGCCTCCGAGGAGAGCAGGGGAAACTCTTCCACAGAAGACCCACCAGGTTGGCCTGACATCCAAATGGTTCAAGCAAGAGTTGGTGTTTCTGGGTACCAGGCAAGGGTGGAAAGACCCTGTTGCTGGTGGGGATGCTCAGCAGCTCAGTCTCTTCAGCCCAATTGCCAAGGCGTATTTTTTGATCCTCCTCAGGGGCCTTGTATGAGGGCAGGAAATGTCAGCTGCCTTCTGGTGCTTGAAACAATGCTTAGGGCAGGCTGTCGTTTCCTACCTGTTTCAAAGAGGCAGGAAAGCAACCCTCTGCTGGGGGAAAGCCCTGATCAGTTCTGGCTCGCCCACGGGCCACACCTGCCTTGTTGCAGGCTGGCTTGCCTGCCAGCTGGGGAAGTCCAGGGGCAGCCCTGACCGTATTGGTTATAATTCCTCAGTGTTTCGCAGAGGGACTCCTAGAACATGGGCATTGCAGTGCTGCACAGTTCTTGTGAGTAGTGTGTACCTGGATCCACTGCGTGTGGACAGAGTCAGAGCCTGGGGGCAGGGGTCCAGGGCTCCCCAGGTGGCTCCTTTGTACCCTGTGGATGGGGAGCCACTGTGCCATCTATAGTCTGTATGCAAACTGGGCATTGTGGTTAGTAAATTGGATGCCAGGAGATCCTGGGTTCAGAGTCTGTGCTCTTAAGGGTGCCAGGGAAGGGAGAAGGGTGGGAAGTGCACTGGTGTTGAGCACCACCTGTGGGACTACTCCTTGTCCAGTGCTTCTAGGTGCTCTTTTGCATCTGATTTCTGCCCCCCCCCCCCTCAGTTATCACGCCCATGTGCAGGGGAGGAAGTGGACGCCAGGCAGATCGAGAACTTGCTCAGGATCCTGCAGGCGGCGGGTGGAGACCAGGCTTGACCAAGTGCTCATCTCTTGCTCTCTGGTTGTCATCCCCACGCTAGAACGCTGCATGTCTCCTCCAGTGTGGCTGCACAGTCGAAACACAGTGTCAGCCGCTTGTGTAATTTAAGATTTTCTAGTAGCCACATTAAAAGGTAAAAAGAAACAAGTCAAATTAATTTTAAGTACATATTTCTTTAACCCAGTGTATCCAAAATACCATTTCAATATGTAATGGATATTTAAAAATATCAGTGAGAAATTGCACATTCTTTTTTTTTCCACACCAAAATTTTCAAAACCAGTGTGTGTTACCATTACAGCACAACGCAAGTCACCCTAAGCCACATTTCAAGGGCTCAGTGGCCACGTATGGCTAGTGAGTGGCTACCTTGCAGGACAGTCCAGCGCCAGCACCTGACTGGAGAGGTGCGTCCTGTCTGGCTGCCAAAGGTAGCTAGGGGTCACAATTTTTTTAATTAGTGGTTTCCAAATGCCACAGGAAGAATCAATCAGTCCCAGGCAGCCTGCACAAGTGCCTCCTGACGAAGAGAATACTAACATTTCCCGATCAGCCCGGAGCCGCAGGTGCTTCTTCTGTGTAGCCTGATTGGAAACAACACACGGAAAACATTCCCTAGGCAATTTACCTGGCTTCTCTGACTTTGCCCGCTCCCTTTGCTAAGTACTTGCATTCCAAGCACGTTCTGTGGGGGTGGAGGTAGGGGTATGATGGGAAAGGTGAGGGAGTGATGGGAAAGGTGGGGGAATGCATGCCCTGGGGACCTTTCTTCTTGCCTACATATAGAACTGCAGTTTCGATGGAAAAAAGAAATCCTGTTTATTTACCTGGATGTGATCATGCATAAGGGGTGGAACCTTCCCTTTTGGTGGCCGAAAGCAGGATCCTGTGTTCTCAGGAAGGTGAGACTGAAGAGTCAAAATATTCATGGGAGAACGGGATACTGTGCACTGAAGCTGTTTTCTTTTCCAATGGTTTAGTTTTAAATGTGTTTGCTGACTTACAGTAAGAAATTTGTTCCTGACGAGTTATAGCCCAGGGGTCTAAACCACAGAGGTCAGGCAGGCAATGCGATGAAGGATGGGAGACTCCAGATCACACTCACAGGGATGCCCTTCACTTGCACAAAAAATGTGGGTGTCTCTCCTGTTTTGGGGAAATACAGGGCCCTCTTGGTCTTTCATTTCCATGCTGTGATAGAAAAATATTTCTCTTTTTAGAGAAAAAAGCAGGGTAAGCGCCATGCTAAATGGCAAATGACACTTGACCTTGGTGTTTAAGGAGATGAGTCTGAGAGCTTTGCCCCTGTGAGGGGAATAGCCACCACCCAGTTCCACCTGGATTTTGTCCTTGAGGCCCAGTGTTACCAGATCCTGGTATTTTTCGAGAGAAGCCACAAAACCAGAATATGTAAAAGGTAAAACCTTTGACTTTTTAAAAAAAGAATTAATTTTTTTTTAAATTTAGAGCTTTCCAGGCAGAGAGACTAGCAAATGCAACAGTCCTTGAGGGGAAGGAGCCTCTGGCCATCTGCAGGGGGTGCTCCGGGCTTCGTCAAGATTTCTCAGGGGGCCTCAAATCAGACTGAACGGGCGCCTTGTCTTCGGAGTGGAGCGGGGAAGGGGGGGGCACCAGCAGCTTTGGGAAGAAGAAAGTATGAAGTCACTCTGAATCTTTTAACGTGGGCGTGCTTCTTTTTTTTTAGCGGGAGCTAAAAATCATTTTCCTATTTTTTAACTAGTTTTATTCTACTTTATGAGCTTTTGTGTCATTCAGAGAACTTGGAAACATTCATTCTCCCTCCTACTGAGTCTGTGGAGTGGGTGGGAGAACTTGAAAAAGCTCCTCCAAGCCCACTTTCCTCTGCCAAGGGGCATGAGGGAGGACAGCTGGGCAGTGGAACAAGAGGTGAGAGATGCTTGAGCCACCTCGGCACTGAGCATCTTGGAAGCTTCAGTAGCGGTCAAGTCCTAAGGATGTGGCCCTGGGCATGGCCTCAGTGGGATTTGTTCTGGGAAATCGGAAAGTGCTCTTCAAGGTCAAAACGGAGTTTATTTTACATATATTAGAAAGTTACCTTAAAAAATAGTAAATGCCCTGTGGTTTAAGAAAAAAAAAGAGCCCTCCACAAAAGAAAAAGATAATCGTTTTGATATGTTTCTTTCCTGAGTTGGTCAGCCTCCAGGTCAGCTGGGGATTTTCTCCAGTTCTAGACTAGCCTTCTGAGCAGGGTCCTTCTTAAGGTCCACTAAGTTAGTGGACTGTTTAGTGCAGGGGTATCAAACTCATTTTCACTGGGGGCCATGTCAGCGTTGCTGCACATGCAACCTTCAAAGGGCCGAGTGTAATTTTAGGACTGTATAAATGTAACTACTCCTTAACAGTTAAGGGAGAGCTCGGTGCTGCCGCCGGGTAGAAAGAAGCAAGGAGCCCGGCTGGATAAAGCAAGGTGGAAGGCCGGATTTGGCCTTGTGTTTGCCACCTGTGGTCTAGCGGCTGCTTAAATTTCAGAGGCCGGTGGCAAGACTACGTAGTTGGGAAATGGGTTGGCTTGATCGTCTTTTGGCTGGGAGACATGAAATTTGAGGTATATTCTTGAAACAACCTGGAGGGTGTGAAAGCAGTATGTTGGCATGCAATGATTAGCCAGGCAAACAAGAGACCCCTTGAAACCTCAAAAACAACAAAAAGGCAAGCATGAGTAAGTACTTGGTGCTATGACGGTGGTGCTGCGAGAAGCTCCCACTGGTCCAGAGCTGGATGGTCTGGATTGATGTTTGGTAGGAATGACGGTGGCTAGGTGACTTTCACAAATCCAGTATTGTTCTTTGCTCTTGGGATGGGGTAGAGATGAGGATATAGATGAGGGAGGGAGGTAATGATTTTCAAGGTGTTTGGCAGGGCCTGGAGCAACTCTTGTGATTTCTTTTGGAGGATTGGGTCAGAGAAGGGTCTTGTTTTAGGCAAGGATATAATGGTACAGTAGGAAAAAATGGATCCCCTATGACTTGAGGACTACCAGAAGGGGCCAGTGAGTATTTTGAGCTTTTCCTAAATGTGCTTCCCACCCGTGCTCTTCCAGATTTGCATTATGACTCAACTGAAGAGCTCTTAAGTTGAAGGGAACTCTTATCCTAGAGAGGGATGCTGTGCATTGCTGCTGGGCCTTGCCGTGAAGAAGTGACCTTGGTCAGCCATCGGTTTCTCAGGTACTGGGCTGTCTGAGGTCCCCTGGTAGCACCCGGGGATGTCAGGGAAGAGACCTCTCTAGGCTGGACCATTCAGGGAACCCACTTTCTCTGACCTGTCCTCTTTGTGTTACACAGCATTTACTTTGCCATTCTTGGCTTGACATTGCTCAGGTTGTTACTTGACCACAACGTGGAAATCTGGGAACAGAAGTGCTCTCTTGGCTTGGCGGGTTTCCAGGCATTGTATTGATCAGCAGCATCCTGCTCTTTAGGCAGTCAGGACGTGATCAGAGTGCAATGTGCCTTGGAGCTGTTCCTCGAAGGCCGCCTTGATGACTGGATCCTCCCAGACCCTCTGATCTGCCAGGGTGAGCCTACACAAGTATACGAGGGCTCAGGCCTCAGTTGAGACCGGACCACCTATAGTCATTTATCTGGAGGCCCTGGCATTGGTTCATGGTATATGGACGGGGGCAAGGAGGGAGGCCCCCTTCGTTTACCTAGTTTCCATCCTGGGTGCTGGCATTTTATGTATTTTTATTTACTTAAAATAAAAAGGAGTTAAATGATGGATGTCATAATGTGATGTAAGGAGTGGGTAAATATACTAAGAAATGTGCAACTCTTCCAGAGCCTGGATCCGTGAATCCTGCCCCAAGGAGGCTGAATTACGGAACTTCGGGAGCTTGTACCAGAGAGCTCCTGAACTCTCTGGGTGAAAAATACACTTTTCCAAATGGGTACCAGAGTCTGGGCATCAGAATCACCTGAATATTGCCTGGGCCTCCAAATCAGAGATTCTGACTTAATAGGTCTGGGGCCCAGGAATTTTTTTTTTCTTCTAGTGAGAAGAGCTTCTCAGAGATCTAGGGGAGCTCTTCTTACTCTTCAAGTGAATTCTGCCTCCTTGTTTCCTCATACTGACCTTGAACGCTGAGCCCTACTAACCATGGACATGTAGTTGGTCTTTACTCCTCTTTATGCCCCTTTCCAAAAGCTTGTCTTTTGGGGATGCTTTCTTTCTTTTTTTCATTTTTTTTTTTAGATTTTATTTATTTTCAGAGAGAAGGGAAGGGAGGAAGAAAGAGAGGGAGAGATACATCAGTGCGTGAGAGAAACATCGATTGGTTGCCTCTCACGCTCCCCAACCAGGAACCCAGCCTGCAACCCAGGCATGTGCCCCTATCGGGAAAGAACCGGCGCCCTTTCAGTTCTTCATCTCCCCCCACCTCCCTGCCAGGCTTTGCCTCACCTCTTTCTCATCCACGCAGAACAGGAGAACTCCTCCTAGGGATTTCGATGGGCAGATACACTGGGACATGTTCTCTTAAAATTGTCCTGCTTGAAGCTTGACTGCATAGCACACTCTGGCCCTGGAAACCCAGGCCCTGAGGTGGACAGGACCATGTGGTGACTAGCACAGGAAAAATATCTGTTTACTGTCTTTTCAGAGGCCTGGTTTCTTTGGCCTGCAGACTCACAGACAACACTAGTTGGCCGGAGGGACTCCTAGGTGGGCCAGGGAGTGGGGCTGAACCGGTGGCACTCTTAACAAGGGCCCTTGGCGAGGTAGACTTCCAGGGGTGCGCAGGTAGGGCTGTGTGTGAAGTCTCAGCAGATGTGGGGGCACATGGCAAAAGGCAGGGGTTTTTAAGACCCCTGAAGTAATGTGAGATTTGGACCGGACCAAATTGGGGGGACTGCTCTCAGTCCTTGCTTTTGCCCCTGTTGTCCCGTGACCTGTAATTCTCACCTTCCCCTCAGGTGGCCCCCTGCCTGCCCCAGTCCCATCCCTGCTCTAGGGCTTCCTCAGGTCCCTGCCCATGCTGGGAAGTGTTGCTTCACCTCAGCTGTGCCAGGAGGCCCTGCTCAGTGTTCCCGTAACAGCTGTGCCTACCCAGCTCTTTCCATGTACCTATTGTTTTCAAATTCTCTCTGAGTGTCTGGGTCTGTCTCTTATCCAGATGGACCACCGTGAGGGCAAGGACTGGGCCTCGTTCATCTTCGTATGTCAGTCACCTCGCACACGGCCTGGCCTGTAATAGAGCTCAGTAAATATCTGCTGAGTGAATGAATCAATACATGCTTTGAGGGGATGGTATAAATAATTCCCACCAAGATCTTAGAGTTGAACAATGTTTACTTATTACAGTGCTAGTACCTTGTATATAATAAGCTTATTTATAGCCTTGTAAAGGGAAATGTTTCTCGCATAAAGAGTATATTTTAGACATTAACTGAGCACTGTTGAAGTGGTAGATACATTATATTTGTGAGATTTTTTTTGTACTTAAAGCAGCACAATTATTGAAAATGTTACATTAGGAAATGAACCCTTAGGGAACTTGATATAATTTACTCTTATATTTTTTTGACAAATGAAGGTCTAGTGAGTATTTTAGTAAAAAGTAGCCTGGATACTTCAACTGTAATTTCCATGAATTTAGTGTTAGCTTTGAGAGACACACACAGGTATCTTTCTGTGTGTGTGTGTGTGTGTGTGTGTGTGTATACTTATATTTTGCTTCATAATGTAAGACTGCTGTGCAGTGGGGCATAGTGAAAGGTTGTGGATTGGCTGTCAAGAGACCTAGATTCTAGAATTAGCTCTACCTCTAACTGTGGAAGTGGGCAAGTTAGTTTCTTGCTTACATTTCTATAAAATGGGAGTTTTGTACTTGTTCAGGGATTGCAGACTCTATAGAAGTGAGGTTAGTAACTTGTTGATATATGTGCTCTACCATTTTTTCTCTTGGAACTCACAACCGCCTTTTCTTCTTTTTTCCTACTTTTGTTAAAATCATAGGTAGAGGGAATAGTTCTGTACCGCAAGAAAACAGTAATGGAAGGGCAGTGATAATCACAGCTCTTCTTTGTGTTGAGACAATAGGGAGTGCTGGGGACTGTGGCATACTGGAGTAGCCAAACTTGCCCATGAAGGGCAGCTGCTACTTAGCACCAGCTAATCATATTCTAACATAAATATGGGCCATTTTGACAGATCTCCTGATTTTTTGTTAAAGAGATGCCAGAGGTCTGGGTTTCAGAAGTCTGGGTTTCACAACATCTCTGGATTTTTGGTTTGGCTTAGATTTTCTAAACATATCCTATAGCTCAATGTAACAATACCTGTATAGGCTAGATGTGACCCAATGGGCTTTCACCTTGTGATCCCTGTTGTATGATCTCTAATGCTTCTTTCTGCCCAGTATCCACTGATTCTACAGGGAACCACGTCAGCTGGTGCAGCGAAGATTCTTGTTCTATCTGGGCAAGTCAGCGTGGGGAGGGAGTAGGCTAGAAGGGGCGGCTGGGGGCTTTGAGGAAACAGGATGTCTTGGAACTGGTGTTTAGGTGACCTCCTTGGACAGGGGCCGCAGGTGCCTGATTCATACCAGATGTTCTGTATGTTTGTCATTGCAGGAATTGGCATTTTCGGAAGAGTTTATGAGACCCTCTCTCTGCCCAGAGCTCCTGGACCAATGCATCTTTCCATCACATCAAACCACTGGTGAATATATGTGTTTTTTTTCTTCTGCAATGAAGGGAAATATTTTCAGTGGACTGTAGGATGTGGTTTTCAGGGAACCACACTGTCCTTTCTATTATAGAAAGGAAGGACACTGGGCTGGAACTAGGCATATCTGGCTTCTGGTACCTGATGGACGCTGCCACTTTTACTGTGGGATTTTAGATGAATAGTTGGACTTCTCTGGGCCCCAGTCAGAAACCAATCCTGCCCTGCAAAAAGAGGTTACTCTTGTGAGATTGCTTCACAGGGAATAAAGTGCTTGGCAAGTATAAGGTGATCCTATTTGGCATGGCAATTCTAAGCTAACAAATAAAACATGAACACACGATGAAAATGTAAATTTTCAATACCTGTCTTCTGAGCCTCCCAGAGTGGTTCTTCAGAAGATTTGCAATTTATTTTTTTCTTCCTACCACTGCAGCTGCTGTATTTTTTGAAAGATGAATTAATTACATTTCATTGCTAGCTTCGTTTTTGTATTTGCGATCAGATAATTTCACAGTTGACAAGTGTTCTTTCTTTTTAGAAAGAAACTTATTTACTCATCACAACAGGTAAACATTTCGCCTCTGTGGGAGTTGAAAGAGGCAAAGACATGTCCTTAACAGAAGTGTGTTGCACAGCTGAGAAGAGAATGCGTTGAGGCCTGCAGCTAATTGTTGTTGGAGGTCTCGTGCGAGCCGTGGAGGGGCAGGACCAGGGCGTCAGTGAGACCTGTGCATCTTGATTCCGGACACTCTTCTGAGAAAAGCTGGCTTGTTTGACGCTGACTGCCTGGTCGGCTCCCACCATGTGGAGCAGGTGCTCTCGTGTCCCGTGAGACAAATCGCAGTGGCACAACCACGAGGGAACTTGCTGCATGCTGAGTGCTGGAGCAGGAAGGAAGGGCAGTTAGTCGGGACAGGCAGGCCAAGGGTTAGGGACCCATCTCAGGCTTGAAAAGCTGACTGTTCAGATTACTGTGTCTGAAGGGACCTGATGGACATTCGGGGTCCTGTGACTGGAGTCCCATCTGGTAAGCAGGATGAGGTCTGTGGTGAGAGTCCCCAGGGAAGCAGATGGCCTCAGATGGGTGGGGCACTTTGCCTATTCAGCAAGTATGTATTAAATGCCCACTCTGTGCCAAGGCACAGCTCCGGGCATTGGAGACTCAGTGGCGCAAGACCGACTGTATCCACGTTTCCCTGGAGCTTAGATTTGAGTGCAGGTGACAACCAAGAATGTGAGCTCCCTGGGGGCAGGAGGCTTTGCTTATCTCATTATTGCTGTATCACCCAGTTCTGGGAAGAGCACTACACATTGTTTTATGAATGAAGCAAATAACTAAATAGGTAATATCATTTCAGGTAGTAATAAGTGCAGAAGAGAAAACAAAGTGCCCTGGCTGGTGTGGCTCCGCTGGTTGAAGCATTGTCTATAACAAAAGGGTCATGGATTCAATTCCTGGTTAGAACACATAACTAAGAAAAAACAACGTGAGGGACAGGATGGGGCCCTTTTTTGAAAGAGTGGTCCGAAAAGGCTTCTGTGGGGTGGGGGGCAGGGAGAAAGATTTTGTTTTGTGCAGCGATCAGAAAGGAGTGGAAGAATCTGGGGAGGGGTGTTTAGGCGGAGGGAACAGCAAGCTAAAAGAAAGGCCTTTGATGATGGCAGAGCTTGGCATGAGAGAGGACCAGGAAGGCAGCCAGTCTGGCTGGCCTTGAGCTGAGGGTAGCTATGGGAAGGAGAGTGATATGAGATGAGGTCAGTGGTAGGTGGGAGCCAGATCCTGTAGGCCATGATAAGGAGTTTGGGTTTTACTCCGAGAAGTTTGAGTAATGTGATGTGATCTGATTTGTACTTTAAAATGATTTCTCTGGGTCCCAAGTAGATAGTAGACTTTGGGGACAAGAGTAGAATAAGTGTAACCTCTAGGAGGCTCTTCTGGTGGTCCAGGCATGGCTTAGTGTGGTGGTTTCAGAATGACGTGAGGTGGCGAAGGCCGGGATATGTAGACGGGAGAGTCTGTTGGGTTGGGTGTGGGTGTAAGCAAAGGGAAGAGTCAAGGATAAGTTGGTGTTTTTTGGGGGGTGAATGAAGTTGCTATTTACCGAGATGGGGAACAAAGGGGGAGTTTTAGGTGGACCCTAAGAGTTTTGTTCGGGATATATTACATTTGAGATTCTCATTTGATATTCTCACAGAGATGTAGAATTGCCTGGGGCTGGAAATGGTACCTTTGAGAGTCATTCAAACGTAGATGGTCTTTGAAGTGGTGAGACTGGACGAGATCATCTGGGGAAAGAAATGAGGAAGAGACAGGATTCGGACAGAAAAGAGGGAAGGCAGAGCATGGATTTCCCATGTAAAATCCCTACTAAGAAGTCAGTAAAGACACATGCTAAGGAATATGGTAGGATTTCCTGTCATGCAAATATAAATTATTTAAATAAGATAATGCGATACAAGAGTGGGAACAAAGCCTCTCCTTGTATAAAAATATTGGAAATACTGTGACTCCCCCAAAACAAGAAAATTCCTTTCAGCTCCTACATTCAGCACCAACAACAGGTTGGTGACTGCCAGAGGTTCGGGAGTGAGGAGTAGGAAAAATGGGTGAAGTGAGTCAAAATGTACAATCTTCCAATCATAAAATAAATAAGTCTCAAGGAAGTAATGTACAGCATAGCGGCTATATTTAATAATACTATGTTGCACATTTGAAAGTTGCTAAGAGAGATCTTAAAAGTTCTGATCACAAGAAAAAAATTCTGTCATTATGTATAGTGATAGATGTCAATTAGACTAATTGTGATGATCATTTCACAGTATATGTAAATATCAAATCATTATGTTGTACACCTGAAACTGATACAGCGTTGTATGTCGGTTATACCTCAGAAATATATAAAATGAAAGTATGTTAGTTTTAAAATTGCCTAATTTTAAATCTGGTCAGCTAAGTGAGTTATAACTGCATTCCTGCAGCTGGCACACAGCCATGCCTTTGGCTGGCGAGGGAAAGAGCTAGAACCCTCTGCCAGTACCGTGTAAACTGCACTGTTCTTTCTATGCACTGGGACTTTGCAGGCTATTTTGATGACTATTAAATTTAATTCACTGTTAGTGTTTCAGATTTTTTTTCATCCTATAATTACATCATCCAAAAGTTCATTAAATGAGGGTTCACTAAGTGAAAAACATGCCTGAAAAGTCATTCACTTTGCAGTGAAAGTTAGAGGTGATAAAATTTTATGGAGATGATCAAATAGTCACATAATTTGCAGTACCTCAATTTAGGAAGTATTTAGGGTGTCTTTGAAATAGCGGGAATAAATTCTACAAGATAAAAAGCAGCAAAAATGTACTCTGATTCTTGTAAGACGATAGATGTGTGTGTGTTTCAAGTACCACCCGTGTCCTTCTGCTGCCACTGACTGAGGAGAGAAAATCCGTTCTGAATCCCACCCAACTTCATCTGTTTGTGGGCTTCTGGCCTCAAACACAGATGTTACATTCTGGTTTTGTCCATCCCCCAGACAAACTGTCCTGCTGAACTTCCTGCATATTCTCACTGGGCTCCTGAGATTTCTCATTTTTGAGCTTACCTGGGGAGTTTCTTTAGTCTTGTTATCTCAGACAGTGTGGTTCCCTGACCACAGCTACTGCGTCAGAGCCTGCCGGCCTGCTGTCTCCTGCCCTGAGCTTGGGCCCCACCCAGCTCTGGCTGCCCTGGGGAGCCCCCCAGTTTAGCTGTCCCTCCAGGCTTCTTTGAATAGCCTCAAGATTTCCTTTGAAAACATTTTCACTTTTCCCCGCAGGCCTGGCCTTTTCAGGCCTTTTGTGGGGGTGACAGAAGAGTGGGACCCCAGTGCAGTTGTTGAGGGCAGTGTGACACTCGGCATTCTGCACTGCGGCTGCGGGTCGCTCGGGAGACGGCAGCCCACACTGGCTTTTACAGGCAGTTCCAGGCCCTCGTATTTCAGTGAAAATATCTCAGTGGGACTTCTTTAGCCTCTAATCTCCGAGAAGTGAGCATTGATTATATAATGTTCTATATCTATAATCAGCAGTTTATGGCAAAATGAAGATTTCAGTGAAATGGTATTTGTGATGAGTGACACCAACCCTGGTTTTCATTTGTCTTCTGTTCCCACAGAGTGGAACCTAAAAAAGCTAAAAAAGAAATGAGACTTACTGGCAATCACATTGGGGAGGATTTCTCCTCCCTACTTACTTGTCCAGTAAGTGAGTCTAGGAATAAAAGGATGGCACTTTCTGGTGCCCCGAGGGACTTAAAGTGGTGGGCCATTAGAAAACAAAGGCGGTGTCCTCCTTAATGCTAAAAAGCAGGACAGTGGTTCATTGCTTGCATGCTGCCGACCGTCTCAGGATGAGGTGCTGGAGGTGAGTAGCCTTGTGGGGAAGGCAGTGGTATAAGAAGGAGACTTACTTTTCACTGTGTACCCATTTACACTTTTAATTTTTTGTATCATGTTGTTGTATTAGCTTTGAAAAGCATAATGGTATCTCCTTTAGGCCTTCTACGTGATCTAGAAATACCAAAGCTCCTTCACTGCTTGGTTTTCGGAGTGCTCTTGCTCGAGGTGTATTTTGACCAAGGTCGTTGTCTCTTCCCTGCCCATGGCCTTTATTTGTTCCAGGCTTCATGTTCATAAACAACTTGGCACTGGACTTCTTATAAGTTTAAAAAGTTGAATTTAAAATTTTTGCATGTTAGGGATTAGTCAGGCCACTTTCCTCCCTCCATCCTTCCTTTCAAAAAGGATTTAAGGTTACCTCTAGCCAATTCAGCCGCTTTAGACAAATATGAATTAGAAATGAGCTGTAATTGCCAGGAGTCAAGCCACAAATTATGGATGTTTCAACTGGCCTGCTCTCTGCCACCCTTCAAAGCAAAGGCTTGCTGCATTGTGGAACAGGCCCAGGGATTTGGAATCTCCTGTTTTTGATAGTTTCCAGCTCCAGAGTTCAGTCGAATTTAAAAGCAGCCCAAACTCATGATCCTTGTCTTCAGAATCTCTGCTACCGCTACCATAGGAAAATGCTTGAAAGGGAATTTGCGTAAGTTGTCACCTTTTTGAGAATGAAGTCCGGGCTGTGTCTCGGATCCACGCCGCTGCTCGCCTCATTGCTGTGTGGAGTGTGTGCTGTTGGGGCAGCTTCTGCACAGGTCATTGTCTGCGAGCGTCCCCTTGGGCTGCTGCCTTGGTTGGTCATTGTGTTCTTCAAAGACATGAACCCATTTTGTGCAGCAGTGACGTTTCTTAGGTGTTGGTGCTTCTCCAAGAGGTTTACACATTTGATTTTGTACTTTTTCAACAAACAGGAAGGCTGTATCCCATTTACCAACCATGTGTAAAGCCAATATAGTTTTTTCCTTTTCCATCTAGTAACTACAAATAGAGAGCAAAATACATCTTTTGTCTTTCCCTTTTGTCCCTGGTCCGAGGAAGTAACTATGAGATTGTACTTGGGGTTGTCACTAAAACAAGGAGATCAGCCTCCTCTCCAGTGATTACTGAATGTCACGGGATGAAATCACTCTGAATGCTCCACTGACTAATTTAGACAGGCACCATCTGATACCTACTTCACAGCAGTGCCCTCATCCTGAAGCCTCCTTAACAACCCCAAGATGACTCACTCTGTTTTCCTCACTCAGAGATTTTCTCTGGTCTGCTGATTACAGCAGTGATTAAATAAAAAATGGTTCCTGCAGAGGGATGCTTTGAAAAATCAAATGCATTGTTTGTGCTTGAGCTTGTGCAATTGAACTTTCATTGTTATAATCAGATAGGTATTGGGTCATTGGTTCTTAAGCTTTTGGGGAAGAAGGGTCAAGAATTCCTCTAGAACACATACGCATATACACTATTTGCATATGTGATAGTGTTACATTTTTGGGAGGTGATACTCCCCTGCCAGTTATCAAGCCTTTTAACAGTCACACAAACTGCTAATGTACCATGGTGACCGCAACTGTGTGTAGTAGCTCTGAGTGGCAGGGCGCTGCTCTGGGGAGACATTCCTCTTAGACAGGGAAAGTTGAGGGAAGATAGGTGTGTTCAAGGCAGCCAAACTTCAGTGAAATTCGCAGCTACCAGAATTGCCCCAATGTGGACTCCAAAGTTGAAGATACTCTTCTATGAATGGCTATTGTTTTTACATAAAAAAGGAAGTAGGGGCATCTGTACCCTTTTTGTTTCCTAACAACTGATTTCATTTTTTCTCCCTTCTCCCCTGGCCAAGAGAAAGGTTATTAATATTGAAGAATATAGGTTTTTTAAGAAAATAAAGCATTCAACCTTCATTTTTCAACAAAATTTGTGTTTCTAGATGTTGTATATTTTTCCCCTGAGTTGATCATATTTATAGCTTTCTGTTTGAGGTGGTAGGTTGCAGACTAGCTGCCCACAAAACACTAGTTTTTAAAGGGCTTTTGAAGTGGCCAGCGTTGTAAAGGTCAGGGAATTTCTCATAACTTGATTCCTAGCTACACTTGACAATTAGACTCTCTAGTATTATGGGGCTGTGTTCTTGCACGGACCAGCAAGGGACTGTCACTGCGGCCCTCGTCCCTGCATGTGGGGGCACGCGAGCCCCGGTCTGCTGCTGTCCCCACACCTCCCCTTGCCTGTTGGACCTTCTCCGGCTTTTTGTTTTATAACCCCTGACTTAAAACTTCAGTCTAAAATCTTATCTTGAAAAATCAAGGGATCTTGAGGTAGCAAGGCATTGTTGTGGTATCCTCCTTTTTAAATAATAGAAACTAAACTTGAAATGATAGGGAGAAAAATAGTTGGAGCAATGGGGTTGTGAAACCAATGTTTTCCTCCTTAAAGAGATTTATGCATTTTTGAAATAAGAGAGGAAGGAAAAAGAGCAATAATATGATTTTTTTTGTATTCTTTAAAAATATCAAACCATTATATTAGTTTTGAAACATGTCATGTACTCCGTATAATGTGGTTTGCTCATAAAATTACCATATTGGGAACATTTATACAAATCTACTAATTACATTTGCTTTCACATATGTCCAGTTTTTTTTTCTTCCAAATAGAACTGAACTACTGAACTTGAAGAAGCCAATCATTTCTGAGTTTTTTTCCCTTTTTACAGTAGGCAGACAAAAATATAAAATTAGATAACAGAAATCATTATCTTAGGAAAAGAGGGCTGTTAGTTTTTGGAAGGTGGCGCCTTCCGAAGTGCCCAGTAGATTATGGGAAACGAACTCCACGTAAACAAGACAAAGTCAGCAAACCAACCAACACGGACTTTAATGTCCATGTGCGTTTCATCTGTCATTCCCATTTTATGAGCTATTGTGGTCAGCACTTTCTCTTTCCCCTAATAATGCTTTTTTCCTCCTAAAATTGTTTTTGTAAACTTCTGGAAACTATGTGCTAGTCAGGATGAAGACAGCACCTTGACCCCTTCTTTCAGCTACTTGGCTTTAGGGTGAGTGCTCATGCAGGACTCTTGGAATGCTGGGCCGGGGATGCAGAGGCTGGAATCTTCGCCCTGGCCACCTGCCCGGCCCTGACTTGCCACCCACATTAGGACAACCTAGGGTGTTTTTTGTTTTTTTTTTTTTAAGATTTTATTTATTTATTTTTAGAGAGAGAAGGCGGGAGGGAGAGCGGGAGAGAAACATCAGTGTGTGGTTGCCTCTCAAGTGCCCCCTACTGGGGACCTAGCCTGCAACCCAGGCATGTGCCTTGACTGGGAATCAAACCAGCAATGCTTTGGCTCACAGGCCAGCACTCAATCCACTGATCCACACCAGCCAGGGCAGTTTGTTTCTTATATAAAATGAGATTTATTTGGGTTTCCCTCAAACTCTAACAGTCTAGAATTCTCCGTTCTGTCCCGTGCAGCACTCAGAGCTGGGCATGAGTTCTGGGAAACTGGAGTATTAGCCGCATAGCGATCTCTGTGGGATTAGAAGAGCAGAGTCCCAGTGGAGCAAGGTTCCTAATGTCATTATTTATTCCTCATGGTGACTGTAATAAACACGAAAGAACTAAGTATAATGAGTTTTGTGTTCACGGTGTAACAACACTAAACCCACAGCACTGGGAGAGAACTCTGTTGCTCTGTTTAGTAGAGAGGTGAACTGGGCAGGATTTTTATGTTCTTGGCATCCTATAGAATGTTTCCAAAGCCTGTGTGCCTGGATTTATAAGCTGACCCACGTTCACTGGTTGACTGCCCTAGCACTTGAATTTTATAATTCTGGGTGACACTTTTATTTCTTTTAAATAAAATTCTTGTTTTGACTTATTTTATTAGCAGTTATCTTTTTTATGTTCCAATTACAGTTGACATTCAATATTATATTAGTTTCGGGTATGCAGCAAGCATAGTGGTTCGACATTTATATAACTTATGAAGTGATCCTCCTACGTTTCCTTTATTTCTTCCTATTAGATCTAACACCAGTTGCATACCATCTCTTGACTAGTAAGAGTCAAAATTGTTGGCTAGAACAAAAAACACACGGCAAAGTTTTTAGCAAAGTAGACAGTGCATGCTGTAGAACATGCCCAGCACAGGGTGGTGACGTGGAGGCAGCTGAGGGTGCCTCGTGGCGGGGCCGTGCCAGCTACTGGCTGCATGCACATGGTGTTCCATCCCGTTGGCGGAGAGCCTGTAGTGGCACTTAGAGCCTGGAAAAATAAATACACACTGTAATATGTATGCAGTATATATTCAACCTACTGAGTGTGTATCTTATATTAATATATTGGGTTTACTTTAGGAATTTTATTTCAGAAATAACTGGCACTGGAATGATTCAGTGCTGTTTAGATTGGCATTCAATGGGCTGCTTGTACAGGAGCAAAGCAGGAGCAGAGACCAGGCCTGAGACGGCCTTGCCACTGTGTAGCAGAAAGGATCTTCTGGGAAGAATCCTAGGCTGAATACCTGAAGATCATGTGTGTTTTGCATCTCTTTAGATGACCTCTTCAACATCAGATTCACTGATGTGTTTACTCATTAATTCAGCCAACAATGATTGAATTGCTAATAATATTTGCATAATGGCCTGTTGGCATGCAGAGTAAATCCATGTACTTCATCCCACTCAGGTGTGCTCGTTTGAGTCCAGTCAGATGCATGGGCAACAGCTGGCATTGGGTATTGATTGTGGTCTCCACTCTTCCCTGTATGTTGTGCTGTGGGCAGAGATGCCCACAGCTCAGCCTGGACTCTTGAGGAAAGAACTCAGGATGCGTGGGCAGAAGGTTGCCATGGGAGCTGTGTGTGGACGTCATGCTTAGGAACAGAGGAGGTGGGGATCATCTACTGAGCGTGAGTGGGCTGGGTGGGATGCGGTTGCAGCTCTGAGGAAGATGGAAACTATTTGGAACAGCTGCCGTGGGTTGGGCAGTCAGGGCCGAGCAAGAGCTGAAAGCAAGGCCCACTGAGCGACTAGCGAGAAGCCTTTGTGTACAGCAGGTGTGGCTGCTGTATGACCGGGGATGAGAGGAGAGGCTGGGAGTCAGGGGTTTGATGGTTGCCTGGTGGTTGACCTGGTGCTGGCATACACCAGCCCTGAGAATGTGGCTGTATAAGGAGATGTTGAGATGAACAGTGGGGAAAGTTGGGGGCCTGGGAGTGCTGGGCATTAATAGCTCTTCTTAGCATGGCCTATGAGACCCTTTATCTCAGAACTGCTCCCCCTGTGCATGCCCTCGTGGGCCACTCCTGTGTCTTTTGTACATTTATTCCTTTCACCCTTTCCTTTGGCTTAATAATTCCCTCCTACTTCAAGTGCCGGCCTGGACAGCACACTCCTGAGAAGCTGTTCCTGATTGCCACGTGCTCCATTTTCTGCTGGGTCAGCCGACCCTTCTCCCTGTCCACATCTCCCCTCTGTACTCTAGAAGGTTGTTTACGGGCTGCTGGTGTGTGTGGATCAGAAGATTTTTTCAAGTGCAAGACTGTTCTAGTGGCTGCAGAGCACCAGAAGTGCAGAAGGTGTCCAGCCAGTGCTTTTCGAACGGAGACAGGACTGCTTTGCTGCAGTGTTAGTACTGGGTTGGTCAAAAAGTCTGTATGGCTTTTTCTGTAAAAGGCACATTTTTCATTTCCACCCATAACTGTATTGATTTGGATGTTTTGAGTATGTCAGCCATCTCCCAATTGGTATAATATTGATCTCAATTAATGTCTCGATTTGATCACTATCAACTTCAAATGATCTACCCGACCATGGAGCATTATCCAGCAAGAAATCTCCAGCAGGAAACTTCGCAAGCCACTTTTGACACATCAGTCACAGCACCTTCCCCATACACTGCACAGATCTTTTCTTGTATGTGTTTCAGTTGTGTTTTTACCTTGCTTGAAATAATAAAGCATAATATGCTGAAAATGTTGCATACTTCCTTCCATCTTCAATATTAAAATGGCTATACAAAAACTCGCCAGCTTTGATAAGTGTTTTTAAGTGCATGCTGATATGACAGCTGTCACAATACAATCTAACAAAATTGTCTCTAATGAAGTTAAAAACAACTTAGCACTCTACCCTCTTACGGAAAAAATCAAATGAACTTTTTTGGCTAACGCAATAGTATAACAGGATGTTGGAACTGGAAGAAGTGACAAGATCAGCTAGTCCAACTCATTCTGTAATTCACATGGATCTGAAACTCGGAGAGGCTGAGCGCCTGCCCTGATGTCACCCAGCTCGCCTGAGGCAGAGCCAGGACTCACAGTCACCTCTTCCGACTCCAAATGCCATCTTCTCTCCTCTACACTGCAGCAGTCTCCACATGTGTCTGTGGACGACTTCTAAGTGTGTAAGGGTGTCAAGCCTCTGCCTCCGCTTGGCTCCTGGTTAGAGCCGCCGTCACTGTTCACAGGGCCTGTTACCTCGTTTTTCTCGCAGAGAGGAAAACAGTGTCCTGACAACCCAGGAGCTTTTCCTCTGCACGGTGCCAGGTTTACAACAGCACTTACCTCACTGCTTCCCCTTCCCTTTCCGGGTTTGTCCGAGTTTATCTTTGGTCGGCGCAGGCATCAGCAACCGTTTCTAAGTAAACAGAGGAATCTCAGATTCAGAGTTTGTAGTTCAAACATTCAGTGCCTCCGTCTGTCCCCTTCTGGCTGCTGTCACTGCTCCTCCCGATCCAGATTGCCCTGGTGCAGCGTGTTAAAGACTCGTGGTGCACAACGGACCTTTCCTCCTTGGAGCAAGAGCACTGAAAAAGGGAAGCCTTAAGAGAGAGAAAGTGAACACTCATCTGAATCATTTTGTGTCAGCAAAAAAAAAAAAAAAAGTCACTCTTTAAGTTTCCAGACCCCTCCTAGCAGAATGGGATACAAGATAGCTTGGAATCTAGAACTGCTGTTTGTGTGTTTTCTATCTCCACAACTTGTCTCCGAGTTTTTGGACAATATTCGATGTTCAGCATGTTCTGTTTAGGGTTAAGTCTCAGCGTGACAGAGGGTGGGGTGTGGCTGGTTCCCTTACTGCCTGTTCATGGATGATGCAGTTTTGTGAGGTTGGTTCCCATTCACTGTGGATCATTGGGGCTCTCTGCATCACCCTCGGTCCACAGCCCCTCACCTCAGCTCCAGGATGGGAAGGTGCACTCATTGAGCACTGGGGGTGGGGGAGACTGGTTTGAACCTTTGTGTTTTTCTGTTAACTACCAAACAGCACCTGGCGAATGCCCATTTTGGAAAAAGTACTATAGAGACCAGGGTCTTCCAATTCTTCATTACTTTAGGAAGCTCTGCAATATTGCCTACCCTCAGCACTTCCATATTCACTATTTAAATATTCCCTATTTAAAAATAATTAAGAACTGGATGATGCCCATGGACGTCTGAAAGGATTGCTGCCCCCTTTTAGCTCAGAAATCCTGTGCCTCGGAAAGAGCCAGTGTCTTTGATCAAAGGGGTTTCTGAAGGCACTTTGGACCCTTTGGGCTGATCCTGAGTTCCAAGATTGGAGCTGGAAGGACATCAGCCAAGGGTTTGGACTGTGCCAGGAAGCATTTTGATTTGCTATATTCTCTGCTTGGCATCTACTCATTTCCTTCAGGGACGTCCCCTTCCTTGGAAAAAATACCTCCAAAGGTTCTTGTCTGATTGATGAGCTAAGACGGCAGTCCAACCAGGCATTTCCATTCAGGGACCTTGGCTTGTCACTCCCAGGTCACTGGGTGAGAAGGACGTCACCAATTTTAAAATGCTTCTGACTTCCACCCCTCCTTGACCCATCCCCATGGGCTGTGGTCCTTTTGCTGGTTAGTGTTGAGAGTGACAGTCTCGAGACAAATGGCTTTGACTATCACAGGTATCTAGCAGAAGGTGTTTCTAAGGTGTCGGCCATCACCCTGCTGGGCTGTGACCTGAAAGTGTATTTTGAGAGGTGGCTTCTCTGTAGCCCAACCCTCCAGGTGTAATTTTTCTGTGAGGTGCCATGAATGAGAGCATTAGAAGAGGTTCTCCTGGCATCCCAGAGGTGTGTTGGGGTCTCCTCCGGAAGTTGTCTGAGGATCATCACAAAGACCCTGACACAACCAAGACTTGACTATTCTTTTCAGTGGCCACTTCAGGCTCTCGGTTCATGTGGAACATGTGGTCAGCCAAAGTACTGCCCCTCCTCAGCTCCCCCAGAAATATGTAGACTTCATGTGTAGCCATCTTACACTTAACCTTGCTAGACTTGGTTCATTCATCTTGCCTCCTTGAAGGACTTTTACAATCCAGCTTTTGTCATCTCACAGGTTAGATGTATCTCTCGTTTGCATTACCTCCAGACATGAGTTGTTGACCAGAATGTCCCAGGACAGGGCTAAATCCACGTGCTGGTGGTGGTCTGATGGTTCAATCGTCTATATCTAAACCCACCTAGTTGCTCAGGTTTCTTCCATCATATTCACGAGAATATCACTGGGCTCTTTGTTAAAGCCTGGTTCAGGTGAAGTTACAATCATCTGGACAATTGGTCTAATATTGATAAATCAGAATTTAAAAAAAAGAACTGGTTAGTTTGGTATTTATTCATAGTGAACTCATGTCAGTTCTTGGTGATTGCCATGCTTTCTTTTCTTAGATGCTCACCTATTTAATACTCCAGGCTGGAATTTTTCTGGACATCGGTGCCAAGCTTCTTGGGGTATACATCTAGAACCTTCCTTCCCCATCTTTCAACACCATTCCTTTCTGGAGGGTAACTGACACCTGCTCGCATCTTGGCTACCTGTGGGTGGATTCGTTTGAACCTGAAAACCTGACTTGACTTTGCAGCTGTGGCTCTCCTTCCGGCTCCACACCTGTCTTCTGCTTCAGTCACCTCTTACCAAGCTGCCTTTTCCAGTATGGAGGACGTGCTGTCGGGGGGAGGAGGTACAAACAGCACCACAAGGAACCATTTCTCTTGTTTCCGCCAATGTAACATTACACTGGCTGCCCGTAGCAGGCCTATTACTTCTTTGCTCTGATCATAGCTTTTAAACCCAAAAAACAACACTCCCACAAAACCACCTTCCCTGATGATTATTTAGATTGCTCATATGTTTAACTCATCCCAGACCTTAGCCTTTCAGACTTCCTTCTGACTGATAACCTACTGTCTTTTGTTCAGCCTTGACTGTTTCCTCCTCCTGTGGCCCAGGCCTGCGGATGGAGCTTTGCAGGCGTTTAAGGGACTTTTCAGGGCTCTGCTAGCTCCAGTCTGCACCACCCTTTGGGACAACAGGAGTTGTTCTCCAAGCTCGGGTAACCTCTACTCCCTGTTTGCCCTTCCGAGAACTGCACTTCTCATCATCATGTTCTCTAATTTTAAGCTGTGACGGGCTCCCTAGGCTGCCTGGCATAACCATGCAGGACTGGGTTAGTGACTCAGGACAAGACTCAGCCCTGCAAACTGCGCATAACTTTTATTCCCGCCCTGATCCCCCAAGAGACCATCTCTTCAGAGCTCCCACCCAGGGCAGGGCTGGGCTGGGTCTACTAGTACCTCTGCCAGGGTTGAACTCTCAGTGTCTGGGCCTCTCTCTGAGCAGAAGTACAAGACTAAGGCCACCCAGCCCCAGGTCAGAGGACCAGGGGAAGGAAACTGGCCAGGGATGGGCCAGCAGAGAGCATGGGCTGCCTCAGCTGGAAGCTGGACACTTGGGGAACGGAGAACAGAGGGAGGCTGGAAAGTCTTGCTTATGATAACTCTGAGGACTGTATAAGCCAGGGGAACCAGGCAGCCAGGTGCTCCGCCTTTCTGCAAAAAGAACTTGGTGTTGGGAGTGCACCCTCTCTTAGAGTTGCCCATTCTGCTTTGGGACGAGTAAGTCAAGGAGCAGCTCTGTCCTGGCTCCTGGAAGTGCCTCACATTTCCTCATTTTAGACTTGTCATTCCTATAAAGAACATCTTAACTTTATTATTAGAGATTTAGGATCGTTATGTTTAGGCTGGATTGAAATTTACTTCTTCACTGTCTGTGGACAAGGATTTACTAAGAAAAATCTCAGTGAGGGGTGTTGATTTAGGAAAAGATTTCTAAAGGACTCACTTTAGGAATGCACATTTGCATATGAACAATGAATGTGCCAATTGAAATGATTCTCACATAGTCATTTCAGCAGTGTGGGGACTGCTGCTTGGCAACCCTTGTGCAATGGAAGTGAGTACTAGAAAATATCGCTTCTTCCATCTGTCCTCCCAACTGAGACTTACTAAGCACCTATTTGCAATGCACTCTGCTAGAACCAGGGGGTTGGGGTAGAAGGTCAAGAATATAAAACCTGGTACTTGCCTTCTAGGGTGGCCAACCAAGGGGCTTCCCGGGACATGAGTCTACCGGAAAAGTCCAGGGAGAACTGGGCTGAGCTGGTCACCCTACCTGAGGAGTTGAAAGGTCACTAGGAATGAATAGGGCTCCTAACATATGCCACCTGTTGAGACAGACCACACCTATTCACATTGTTTTAAAAACTGCATTGGCATTCTGCCTTGTAGGGCTTTTTCCCCTCCAGACTGAGCAGGCTAATTCCCTTTTGAAACTATATCCTAACATTGAAAATGTTTCTGTCCTCATCATCCTTATGGGCATCACTTTTCCACGGGCACCTGCTGCGTGCGGGGTCCAGACTTTGCCCTGGGATTGTGGGTAGAGCTGCTGCAGCCTGGAAGTGATAGGAAAGACCTTCAGCTCCTGAGGGAACACCACTACCTCTTACCTTTTTAAAAAGTAGTGTTTTCGAGCACAGTAGGTACAGGGTAAATATTTGTGGATCGAAGTTTATTAACTTTGGGGTTAAGAGTAAAAGGTCTGGAGTCATGGACTTGGTTTCAGATCCTGGCTCTCTGCCTTGCACTTGCTTAATGATCTTATCTTGGCGGGTGACAGCCTCTGAGCGTCCTTTTCCTCATTTGTGGAATTGGGATTAATGTGAGGGTGTTCATAATAATCACAATTATGATGATGATAGGCTACATACTATTATATAGTTGCACAGACCCTGGAGTCAGACTGCCCAAGTTCCACTTCCTAGTTATGTAACCTTGACAAAGTTACTGAGCCTCTCTGGGCCTTAGTTTTCTTATGCATGAACCAGGGATAATAATAGAACTTATATCAGAGAGTTGTTAAAAGTAAGAATTTCACAGTACCTCATGCCTGGCTCACAGTGTTATATAAATGTTTGCTACATTCTAAAAGCCATAAAACCATTATTAATTATTTCATTTTTGATTCTTATAGAGTCCCTGTGAGGTTAGATGGGCAGGTATCACTCCGCATCCCCATTTTCCGTTGTTACTGTATTGGAGGATAAAAATGAGATTCCGATGTGTTATAATGGTTTGCTGAAGGGAAGCTGGCTAGTAAATACTGAAACTGGGCCCTGAACCCCTGGCTTTTGCTGTAAGAGAAGGTCCAGGTGCACTTGCACACATTTACCCAGGCCACCTGGGTGTGAGTGAATATATTAAGGCTTTGATATAATGAATGTGGAGGCAAATAAATCTGAGGCAAGTGAAGAGTGGATCTCCCTCTTCCGCGCCCACACCCTCCCTCCCTCACGTGTGCTACAGCCGACCCCTGGCCTGATGCTGACCGGCGGTCTCTGTGAGTTGCAGCGTTGGGCACTTACCCTGCACTGGGCCTCTGGGACTTCCGAACGTGCCAGGTTAAGCTTCTTCCAGACTCTAACTGCCTGGTTAGTGTTGCCTGTCCTCTGGCTGGACTCCCTTTGGAGATTCTACCGTACTTATATACCTGATTTCAGAACACCTCAAAAGACCTGTCCCATTCAAGCCCAAATAGGAATCCTTCTCCTCCCCTTGTCTTTATATTTGGTGTTGAAATTCTTCATGGCGTTTGAGAAACTTAATTCTGAAAGCAGTGTATCAGGAACGTAGAAATAAGCAAACAACACTTGTACTTGCCAATCTCTTGTCACTTAGGCAGGTATCTCTCGATGAAAATGTTTTGTGTTAGTTCACAAACGTAGGCTCTTAAACATGCTGCAACGTAAGAGGTTAAAATGTAAATAGTATGGTATAGGAGCAAAGAAAGGTGCTTTAGTACTTAAGTCCTATTTTTGAGCTCTGGAATTCAATTCCTTCCTGTTGCCAGCTGAACCTGGGACTGATGTATTACATGAAAATATACTCCTATCTTCAAACGGGGACAACAGGACATTCTGTCCTCCAAATTTCAGTGTTTGAATTGGGTGTTGCAGGAAACTTGGCACCCTCTCTTTCTTTTCAAAATAATAAACAGAGATGATGTCGCCTCGGGTTTCATCTGATAGGGCTTAGATGCTATTGCCTCATAAAGGCTGATTCATAGACAAATGGGAACTAATTATAGTAACTCAAAAATAATGTCCCCATTTAAATTTGGCAAGGCAAGATGCCTTGCGTGTTTTGTAGGACATGAGAGATTCCGTTTCTTTAGTGGCATGGAGGTGACATACCCATTTCTATTTTAGCCTCACAGTGGTTGTGCTGGGTCATTACCTGCCATCATCATTTTATTTTTTTTGAGGGATTTCTCACTCTCTCTCCTGTATTCTCATGCGCAGACAGTGAAACACTTCTTACTACCATCTACACAGAGAATTATGTTCTGCTATCTGCCTGCTGCGTTTGTCAGAAACGGGAGTTCTGAATTTAACAAAGTAGATGGCATGATCTTCTCCTCCACCTTCTTATTCTTCTTGTTCCTCTTCTCCTTCTTATTCCTCTTTTCCTCCTTCTCCTCCTCCTCCTTCTTCTTCTTCCTCCTCCTCTTCTTTTCCTTCTCCTCCTCTTCATTCTTCTCCTTCTCCTCCTTCTTCTCTTTCTCCTTCTCCTCCTCTTCCTCCTTCTCCTCCTCCTCCTTCTTCTTCTTCTCCTCCTTCTTCTTTTTCTCCTCCCCCACCTCCTCTTCCTCTCTTCCACCTCCCTCTTCTCCTCCCTTTCCACCTCCTCCTCCTTCTCCTCCTCTACCTCCTCCTTCTCCTCCTCCTTCTCCTCCTCCTCCTTCTTCTCCTCCTCCTCCTTCTTTCTTCTTCTTCTTCTTCTTTTGGTTCCATACCTTTCAGAATCTCTATTATAAAACATTGTAGGAAATTACTTACTTCTCTCAATGAGGTGAATAGAGAATTGTCAAAAAGAGACTGTTCTGATCACTTTTACTCTACCCGCCCTCCCTACTATGAATCAGGTTGGAAAGCAAGTCATTGATTTTCTTCAAATAATTTTTTGTTTTTTATTTCAAATAAGTAGGTGATACATGACCATGTTCAGAATTCAAAAACTGGAGAAATGTTTGTAGTGAAAAGTAAATCTTCCATCTCTCCACTATCAAGGTGCCTAGTTCTCTCTTCAGCAGCAATTCTGGGCACCAGTTTCTCGTATGCTATTCCAGAGATTTTCCCTTGAGTTTATAAATATATGTGTATCTGTGTTTTCTTTACACAGATGACATCATGCTTTTCACAGTGTTTTACACTTGGCATGTCTATTTAACCATCGTCTTAGAAATCATTCTGTCTCATATTTCAAGCTACCTCATGATCTCTCATAGTTTTGTTATTTTCATTGAGTAAGGTGTGTCATAACACGCAATTGCCTATGAATGATATTTAGGCCATTCTAATCTTTTGTCACTAAAACCATGGAATAGTGGTAATCTTGTACATGTGCCGTAGGATAGGTGATCTGTCTCAGTCATATGGGAGTGGGCTCTGGACCCCAAGGACCTGGGTTTAAACCCTAGTTTCTCCATTTACTATTGTATACTCTGGTCTTGGCTGTTACTTAATCTCTCTGTGCCTCAGTTTCCTCATTTCTAAGATAGTATTTATCTCATAGGTAAGATGAGATGATTAAAAACACTAAAGCCTAACCTAGCCAGGCCAGGTAGCTCAGTTGGTTGGAGTGTTGTTCTGTACACCAAAATGTTGTAGCCTTGATCCTGGTTAGGGTCCATACCTAGGTTGTGGGTTTGATCTCTGGTTGGGGCACATATGGGAAGCAACTGGTCAGTTGTTTCTCACATCAATGTTTTTCTCTCTGCCTTTCTCTCTCTCTCCTTCCGTCCCTCCCTTCCTCTCTCTCTAAAATTAATAAACATATCCTTAGGTGAGGATTAAAAAAAAACAAACACTAAAGCTTATAGGCCAGTGCTGGGCATGTAGACAGATCTGTGTGTATTTACGAGTGCTATCATTTTGTGTGATGTGGAAACTCCTCAGTTCTAAGACGCACTTATCTCTAAGTGTCTCTGAATCACTCTTACTGGCTTTTAGGAGCCATAACATAGTTTTTGAGCCTGAGGGTTTTCTCTCCTAAATTTACTGAAATGCCACTTCATCCTCCCCTTCCCCATTTCGTTGTTGCTTTTGTGTAACATCTTGGAGGAGAAAAAGGAAGATTGTATTTCAGGCCACTATACTCATGTGTCCAAACTTTTTCAACTGCATTAAATGTATTGCCCATGGCAATAATTTTTAACAAATGGTCCAGATTTCCCTTCCCTCATACTTAACTAATTTAGAACTTTGTAATATTTTTTTTTACATTTAGGTAAATACACGGCTTAGGTGTGTGTATGTGTGTATGACTCAAATTTATTTAATGATTTCACCATGTTTTAAATTGTAAGTTAAATCTTTAGGAAAGACTAGAGTGTGTACTCACCCTGATTTAGTTGACTTTGATGGTGGAAGTTTACAGGGTCCTGTGTCACCTATAAGTCTTACGTCATCAAAGTCCAGCACTTTTGGATTCAGACAGACCACAGCTGAAATCCCCATGTTGGTGTTGCTATTCGACTTTGGTCAAGTCACTTACCCTTCCAGGGCACTGGGTCCCCATCTGTGAAGGGAGACATTGATCTCTCTCATAGGACTTTATGAGGATGACAAGAGAGAGTAGATGAAGAACCCAACAGTGTATGGCACAGAGCAGGTGCTCATGAACCATCAGTTCTTCTGACTTTCCCCCTCCTGCATAGCACTTCCTCCCGCCACACCACAGTCCCCTGGAGGTAGCCGCCTCCACCTAAAGCTCCAGTGCTCTTCGTCTGCATGCTGCTCCTGATT
Source organism: Phyllostomus discolor (assembly GCF_004126475.2). Lineage (NCBI taxonomy): Eukaryota > Metazoa > Chordata > Mammalia > Chiroptera > Phyllostomidae > Phyllostomus > Phyllostomus discolor. The sequence goes on along the minus strand of NC_040907.2, from coordinate 148,877,522 downwards.
TTCCTTATGATTTTACCGGTGTGCTTTCTCTGCCTTAACTGGGAGGGCATTTTATGTCTCAGTAGTTGTCACTGTATCCTACCTTATGTTAACCAAATGTTCAATGAATGCCAGCAATTGAGTTTTGTGAGAGGCAGGCTTTCCATTTCTCTACCCCAGGGAGGTCATTATCATTTCTTTGAAAAGCAGTAGCTAGCAACAGCATTGCAAGATTGGAATTAGGAGCCTCAGGGAGTTATGGTAGCCCCTGAAGTGATCACAGAGAACAGTATTTTCATTCTTGGTTCTCCCTTTGAGGAAATTTGCTATAGCCAACTCATGGAAATTATTTTCCCAGGTATTTTTTTGTGGGGAGCCGTGGGGGTGGGAGGGATGTGTAGAACCTGTTTCATTTCATCGAAGCTCCATTGGAACAGGACTCACAGGAAAAGAGCTCTGACTGTTTCACCCCCACTTCTCAAGAAAAGTGATGATCCTGTTGGCTTGTGGACTTAGTGGCCAGCTTTGCTTGGCCCTTGGTTTATGGTTTGGAGGTGGGCTGCTGGGCACCCAAGCAGGGGGTGCGAGCAGGGGAAGTCAGGTACAGCTGGAAAGGGAACAGGAAGGCCTTTTCGAGATCCTCCAAATCACTTATTTGGAGAGGAGCTACTTTATTTTGCATTAAGTGTTTTGCTGTGAATTTTTGAAATAGCAGTCACACCCATATTCAACTGTAGGAACCAGAGTGGTGGACGGGCCAGGTCCCTTCCAGCTACAAAAGGCTGGGATTCTACAAACACTTATTTGGATAATAGAAACCATTATTATCACTTGGTATGCTCTTCCCCGTTCTTTCTCTTTTTCTTTTTTTTTTTCCGCTCAAACCTGTCTGTCCTTTAAGATCCAGCTCAAGTCCCCCTGTCCAGTTTGCGTAGGTCTTTGATTCTGGGCTATTGGACTGGCTGTTAGTTAGATGCAGGCTTGTGTGTTGAGCTGTTAGTTATTAACCCTGTTGTCCTTTGGGTGTTTTCCTGTGTGTATGCCTCAGCTTCCCTACTAGGTCTTGCCTGTGAGCCAAGGAACTGAGGAACCGGGCAGCCCCTGCCCCATCGCAGCTGGGTGTGGCGCTGTGGCTCTCCAGTGCGCTTCCCAGCGCAGCAGCCCCTGAGAACAGGTCAGAAGTGCTCACCTCGCCCACTAGGTTAGAAAGTCGGGGGTGGGATGCCGAAGTTTAACGAGCACTCCTGGTGATTCTGCTGCATGATGAAGTTTAAACGGCCTCTGGTATAGTGAGGAGGGGGGTTCAAAAGTCTGAGAGGCTTGGTTTGAAGCCAGCTCTGCCATTTACCGACTGACCTGACTGTAGGAAAGTAAACTTTTCTTTTTCTCCTCTCCCTTTCCAAGGGTGTTTTATAGAACTCTGTTCTGCAGGATGTTAATAGGTGCCCAAAAGGTAGGGGTAGGTAAGAGGTTCTGTGGCCAAATAAGTTAGTGAAATGGTTTTACCAAATTTAGACAGGATGTTTTGTGGCGAGCCTTCTTGGCTACTCTGGTGTGTCACTGAGGGTCACTGAGAGGTGTTGCAAACTTGTTAGATGCCACAACACTGTTTCTGCCACATCCCTGCTGACTTTTCTGGGAACAGTATCTTGTGGAACACATTTTGGGAGATGCAGTCTTGGTGATCTGTAAGAGCACATGGAGCCTTGAGATCAGTGTTCCTGCAACTCAGTGAGAACTGCAGAAACCTCAGATGCAGGGAAAATCAGACATGGTGCTTGTAGACTTAGTGGCCAGCTTTGCTTGGGCCTTAGGTAAGCCAGACTCAGGTAGCAACTGGGACATTGGGAAGATACTGAACGGAAGGCTACAGTGTCATATTTTTCTTAGGTAGAAAATCGTATATTAGGGGAAGGCGGGGGGATGACCAATTTAGGAAAATGTCATTTACTGACAGTATTGGAGTCCTGGCAGGAAACATATGGCATATTGAAATCAGGTAACTTAAGAGATTTAAATAAAGGAACTATTTATAAAAGGTGTAGGCAGAGTTTGGGAAAAGTGACAATGGTGAATGCAGGGCCTGAAGTCCTCTATGCACGGAGGGTTTTCCACGTACCCCATTCATTCCTCGTTGTAACCCCAAAGGCAGGTTTTGTTATTTCGCTCTTTGCAGAAGAAGAAAGTGAAGCTCAAAGAAGCAAAGCAAGTCACCCGTGGAAAGAAGCTGGGAAAGGGAGGCCCAAGCCAAACAGCCCTGTTGGGACTGGCAGCCCGTGCCGTCCCCACACAGCTTTTCAGGAGAAATGGCCTCTCTTCTCCAGGTTTTCTCCACACACCGAGGCTGAAAACACTGCTCTCTACAGCTCGCGTTCTGAGCAGTCAGGAGAGAGGAGCCCACGAGGCAGACATGTAAATTAAGGGTAAAAGTATGCAGATTACACAGCACGGGGAAGAGACAGAGATGGTAAACGTGCAGTTTCCACGTCTGGGTGGGTCGGGGCTGTGGAAATCTGTCATCCATCCTTTGGGGGGATTAGCCTCATTCTGGGAAACATTTTTGGCGGGTGTGGGAGCCATTTGAAGGGCATGAATGAGGCAACCGAGTTTGTTGGAGCTGGGGGAGGTGGAGGGACATTTTTCAGGCATACGGCACAGCTTGGGGAGGCTTGGCAGTGGGGGCAGAATGAAAGGGTGCTCTCGCCATGGGTGCCGTGGCCCCGTGGAAGTGGGGCTGGTGGTGGGAGGTGGGTGAGCAGTAGGGCGAAGCCAGGGTGTATGGGGGCCACATCCCTGGGTCTGGTGAAGTCTCTTTCACCTAATGTTTTTCCTTAGAAGATGGTAAATGTTGATTTTCTAAGAACTGATTTCACCACCTTTCGGAAGTTTCAGAGTATATGAATACTTCGTTTCTCTTATGCCCCAAGAAAATTTGTAAGTCACATTTCTGAAGAGGTTGCATTCTCCCATGCCATTTTGAACTTGGGTTGGCTTTTAGTGCTCAAGTAAGATATGTCTCATGGTTAAGTCCTCTTTATTCCAGAAAACAAAAACACCTCTCAGATACTGTGCACAAGACTTGCCTTTGAAAACATCTGGTAAAAATAACAAGTCTCTTGGAAGACTGATTCTCAAATGCAACCCCTGCCTCTTTATTAGCAGGGAGTCGCTGGAGTAAACCTTTATTTCCTGTTGCTTCCACACAGCAGTCCTTTACGGAAATATTTCGAATGTTTCTTTAGGCAGCAGGGAACCTTGAAAGGCAAACAGAGTGCAGAGGCCCCAGACAGGGACAGAGATGCCTTCTTTGCCCAACAGGGCCTCGGGGTGTGCGGAGAGCCGGCCTGGTGCGCCAGTCCCTGCCCCACGCTGCTAAAAACAGCCCTCCCCCAGGCACGAGCTTGGCCTAACCTGCCACACCTCCGGCTCTTCTTACAAGCGAGATCTTTTAAAATAGTCTTAAATGTCAGACATATTTTTTTTTCACAACATGCCTCAGACATCTCATAAATTATTGTGCAGTAAAACTTTGATCGGAATGCTCAGAAAATGGGTCTAGAGCTCTAGTCAAGGGAGTTTTTGGTGACTTCGGTGACTGTTCACCCCAAGCCCCCCTGCTTCCCCCCCAACCCCCCACCCAAACTCACTGAAGAAAATCACTATGAAACAGAGCTAATTCTCCTGGCCGTGTTTGAGGCTGTCCTCACATGGCAGAAGGGGTGAGGGGATCCCTCTGGGGCTCTGTCCTCATGACCACCTTGCCTCCCAAAGGCCCCCCCTTCTAATATCATCACCTTGGGGGTTTGGTGTTCAGCACATGAACTTGGGCAGGGGACACAAACATTCAGACCATAGCAACCAGCATATTTCATCTAGGACATTCCATTATCTCTTTGTCCATGGAAAGTTAGGATCTAGAAGAATTTTTCCTAATGAAGGTCTTAGTATCATACTTTTTATACAAAGTCAAATCAATCAAACATTTGTTGCCTATTTACTACATTGTGTGAAGATTCAGAAAGAATATTTGCAGCAAATAAAGAATTTTGCTCCCCTTGAAGTATGACATTAATATGAAGTTCTCTTTGCTGTTTGTCTCTAGAGAGATAAAGCCAGTGAGCCGTGCCCTGACTCAAGGGAGCCTCCTTTGGGGGAAGCCACACTGGGTTGGGAGTTAAAAGTCCTGTTTCGTTCCTGTCCCAGTCACAAGCTCACTCCGACTTCGTGGGCAGGCTTCTCCTTTCCCACCTGGCCTTCTCCTCATCTGTACAGTTAGGTGTCCGACTGGATTATTTCTAAGGTGTCCACAACAAAATAAGCCCGACAATGATTTTTATTGGATATTTTCCACTGTGTAAGATACGGAGATAGTTCCCAGTAAGTGTAAGAGAGTCTCTTACTTTGGGAAGTTTTTAAAGATCCCTCGTAGCTAGATAAACGGACCAACCAAACCAAAATATTTTTGACCATTCTGCAAGAGTAGATCACTGCCAAGAGCAGAGAGGATGTCACAATGAGTGGGGTGCTCGGCACCCCCTTTCAAGACTTACCCCTGGTTCACAGCAGAGGAAATGATATAGGAGCTGTCACATAAGTGGGACAAGGTGGACTAGACAGCAAGTGCCCTGGGTCCTGAGCAACAGCTGTCATTTATTAAGCTCTTGCCCCATGCCTGGCTTTGTGCCAACTACTTCTGGGGGCTTTATCTATATTATCCCAACCAAGCCTTGTAGTAGCCACATGAGAGGAATGCTGTGATTACTGCCTTTGACATATGAGAAAACCACGGTAGCTTGCCCAAGGTCACAGAGCCCGTAAGTGGTAGAACCAATAACTGATATTGAACTTATATTATCAATCACCGTGCCTCGGAGGGAAGGGTGAGGTAATGGGTAGAGAAAGGCAATAGACCTCCCATTAAAGGGGAGCATGGAATTGGCCATGAGTTGGTGGTGAAGGGAGAAGGGGGCATTCATGACCATGAACCACCTACATGGACCCATTTCCTTATGGTTCACTCACCTTGATTACCTGTCCCTGCCTTGCTAGATCCTGGGGAATACTGTCTCTCTGTTAAGACTGTAGCCCAAGCCTGGCCAAAAAACTCCCTCCAGCATTCCCACCAGTGCTAAAAAGAGCCGCCTGTTTACTGGAACTTGTGATATCTTTGCCACTTGAGCTGGCAAAAGTCACGTCAAGAGAGTAAACAGCTGGACTCAGTTACTTGGGATTGAAGGGTGACCCCGAGAGCATAACTATGAAAAGGCTTAAAATGATTTTTTTTCAAATTTCCCAAAACGTGATTTCACTGTAAACTAATATAGTTTCCTTTTAACGTCCCACTTGCAGAATTGAAAAAGCCTAGACCCGGGACTTGTGCCGGGAGAGGCTCCAGGCGAGCAGCGTGGAGGTCCTGACTAGCGCTCAGCTCCTTTCCTGGGCTGCAGTGCTCACTGTGTCCGCTCATAGGCCTCAGTCCAAGCTTCTGTTCACTGTCACTGTCTCAGCAGCCAGCAGTGGACATTGTCCAGGTGTCACGTGGCACTCAAACAAAACAAAAACAAAAACCCACTATCTTGCTTTTAAGTGCCCTCCAGCGCTTGAAGTGTCAGTCCCTCATAGGCAGTAATAGTGTTCATCTCCGGAGCTAGCTCTGAGCACAGTACGCAGCACTAAGCAGACCCTTCGTAAAGTCTGGGTAAATATGTGGAGTGATTTGTTGAGTGCGTTTACTTAATAACCATAGGTGTGAGTGCAGTGGAAAGGTGTTTTTAAAATGGGGGGAGAGTGAAAGGAAGGGAAGTGTGTGGTAAGACATCTTTGTAGTGAGGTAGGGGTTGACAGCCTGTGATGTACTATCACACAGATCGAGTTTCAGGTCACAATTCCACTGCAGATTGGCCATGTGACCCAGGAGAAGAACCATTGCTGCCTCTTTTAACTGGTAGCAACAGTGGACACATCATAAGCGTACTGGGGATAAATGAGATATTATATATATCATGCTAAGCATGGTGCCTGGGGAGCTCTTAATAATAATAATAGTTGTGTTTTATTTATTACTCGAGGTGAAAACTCAGATCTAGCTACCTTTCAAAATAAATATGTAGCAGGACTTGAGTATGTGGCCCCCACCCCCCAAGTTACAAGTTTACATGGTGAAGACTGGTGCAGTCCTGAATGCTTTGTACCTACCTGCATCAGACACCAGCTCCCCAGGATATGAGTGCTATTGTACTGGCAGTTTGGGTCTACAGATTATTATGGGCCTCTTTCTTTAATATCTGGATATTTGGTTCTGTGTTTAGATTTCTTTTGTCATTTAAAACATGTTTTAAAAAATAAAGCCTGTTAAATCTAAAAACTACATTCCTGAAATGAAATGTAAGAGGGATTCTTTAAAAAAAAATAGTTTAATGCTTGAACAGCAACCTCTTTTGAATTTGGAGGGTTTTAATTGCCTTTCTAATTGCTTTGTACAAGAAAGTATTTTCTGGTGCTAAATAATTAATGAGACTATATTTAGTGGAAACACGTTGAGAAGTTAAGAGTCTGATAAGAATTGAAAACTTTCCCCTTACAATAATATAGTAGGGTAAAGTATTAACAGACTCGTGGAAGCTGAAAGTCTGTGTAATTAAAAAAATAAATATTTGCTCTTTAGATGGCACCAACAAGTGTATCAAAGTATATTCCTCTTCTAAGGTTATAGTCACTGTGGATTGTGACATGAAATAGCCCTTACTTCAGGGTACAACTGAATTCTTCGCTTTCTCAAGCGTCCGCATGGGAGGTTTCACGCTAAGCGCTAGGCGACGCGTGCCCTCCGCAGGGATCTCTCAGGTGGAAGCCCGGTGCCAGACTGTGTGCAGATGGGCAGCCGCCGCGCCTGGCGGACCCCGCAGGTAGAATTACATGTGCACATTGTTTTATTCACTGTGAACCTTTTGCAGAGAAAAAAAGGAAAAACTGACATCCTGCTTAAATATAATTCTGACACTATCAGTGCAAAATTATAGATTACATTTAAAGCGATGGAAGAAATTCGTGATCGTTTCCAGCGTGGTCACTGTGGCTAGTGTTTCTCAGCACGTGGCCTACAACCAGACCTGCCAGAAAGGCGGTTCCGGGGCCCCCTGGGCCCTTCTCAGTCAACCTGTCTGGGGGCAGCACCTGGGAAAGGTTTAGTTGTTATCTGAGTTGAAAATAGTTTTAAATACAGAGAATTCAAATTCATAATGAAAACTGAAGTCCCACTTAAAGATTTAGTTGAGGTGCACGTGGGAGAATACGTTTTAAACTGCTCTCCTTGCTGTTTTCTAAACTCTCCAACCAGTCGGCATGGACCAGGACCAGCATTGCAAGTAGCACTTGAAGATGCTCTCTCAGTATTCGCAAGAAGGAAACTTACATTTGTGAAAGTCATTGATCATGGAGTCATTTGGGAATTCATAAACCAGTAAATTTGAAAGAAATGATTAAATCTAGAGGGAAAGGGAGGAAGAGATGTTACCTCATGTGAAGGATTAAAACTGATACATAATTCACTAAGTATAATTTGTTTGAGGATAAAATAAGGACAATAGCCGGTATTCCACAAACAGACAACATGGTTTTATTAGGATCTTTTAATCACATAATTACACAAAGCAACGTTTTTGGCTTCTGATGAAATTAAAGCCAAGAAGGGTCTGTGCGTGTCTTGCCGCACTCTGTATGCAGATATATCTGTAAGGGGGGAAAATCGGGGCATGAAGGAAACAAGCACTTTGATTATCTCAGCACTTTTGTGACTTTAAAAATGATTTCACATAACATCTACATTTGAATATAATTTTGTCATGTCATTTGTGTAGATTTCAGGGGCAGAAGAAATGAATAAGATTCAAATAAAACTAACTTCTGTTTAGGGAAGAATTTCATATCTCTGTCATATAATTTTAGTAATTCTTGTGAAGCTTTGACCCTTGTTTTCCCCCTTGAAATACTATTTGAACTGGGCAACACTGGTCTGTTCTTCGTGCACACTGTTGTGCTGGCCTTTGGGCACTCCTTGCCCGCCTGTCCCCCAACCCCCATCTTCCACCATCTGCTCTCCCTCCCTGAGGACAGAGGGGCCCAGGGGACTGGAATGTGAACCCAGTGCATTCTATAGAGAAACCACACTTTATTTCTAGCCAGGAGCAGAGCAATAGGCTGATTGCTCTGGATGATTTCTGTACTTCCCTGAAAATTAATTGCCTGCAATCTCCCGTCTACCACTGTGATCTATGAGCTCCCATGACCCAGGCACTCCATTTGTTTTCTCTGCTAGGAATTTCCAGAGCCATGGCTGGGTCACCCTCTGTCTTTCCCTGCAGCTGGTTTCACTCTGCATTTAATGAGGGAGCAGAGCTGAGTGGCCCCGGGAAGGGTTTCCCCGTCTGGCACCCCATTGGCAGGACTCGGCTGCTTGTCCGTGCTCAGAGTTCAATGAGTAAATGCCGGCTGCTGGGTGACTCCGAGAAAGGGCCTTTCCAGCTCATTCTCATCTGGTCGGTGTCTAGGGCACATTCCTGAGCCTGCCTGCCCCTCCCTCCCTTCTCTTTGGACTTTGGTGTAACCAGCAGTGAAGCAGGAACGTATTTGAAATCACACATATATGTAACTTAGAGTCACTGGGAGTTTCTGTCCCTGCTCACTGGTTGGACTTGACAGTGTAGCAAAGCCTGCTGACAAACTGCATGGTCATCCCAGATTTCATGCTACCCCAGGTCTACTGCACCTGGTTCTCCACATTTAAATTTGCCGGTTAGATTTTTAGAGCTGTGATATTAGCAGATGGGAATTTGAAATGCTTTATTACCTTGCCGAGAGTTCAAGCGTTTTTTATTTCTGTTTTTAGAGTGCTAGGCACATATTTTAGTTTTTTTCTCCCTTATAATCTAGTGTATTTACTTAGACTTTACATTTTTACACACACAAAAACTTATTTGTTTTTGTACCTTTATTGCTAAACCGATAGGAAGAAAGTCTATAATTATACGCTTCTTAAACTGGATGTCCTCCAGAAATGTAATATATTCACCAAACTCCACAAACACCAAAGCCTCCTCTAAGAAGATTGGGAAACCACCCAAGAGTTCTACAGTTCCATTTTTTATGAAGGGTTTTTGTAGCATACTTAAAGGACTGGGGAGATTGTGGTATGGGACCTTTATTCTTCCCCCCGCCTCTGCAGTCTTATGCCCTGCTAGAATTTTTGATGACTTCATGTCCAAATACGTAAGACGTAACTATAAATTGTAATGGTGAGAAGACCCACTATTCAATGCCCCAAATTAGTGAACTTCTATTGAATGAATTAATGAGCTCAGAATTACCAAAGGGCATTGATGGTGGATATGCTCTAATTAATGATTGTTTTTTTTTAAAAGGAGAAAGCCATTTATTCTCCAACCTTGTACTTGTATATAAGATTTTAGGTGTTAGTTTTAGAGACACTTTGAGTTACTGTACATGTTATGAGAGTTCCGATTTGAATTGTCTACTGCTTTTCTTAATAGAAGGAAGAGAATGTCACAACAAAGATTTTAAAAAGCAACTTAGAATAATATTCTTGCCCTTGTGAATTACAAACTCATACAGTTACAAACGCCTGTCTTTGGGGAAGCTCAGCTTCTAGAAAGCACAGCAGGACCACAGGTGTGGTGGTTGTAACACCCATTGCTGGCTTGGCTTCCCCGCCTTGTCCTGCTGGAAGGGCTTGGCAGGGCGCGGGTCCTTTCTCTTTCCGGGAGGATGTGTACCTGGGTGTTGCATTTGCTCATCTCACTGTCAGGACTTCAAGGCTTGTAACATTTGGAAATCGTGGTCCTTTCCAGCCCTGAATTCTGTGATTCTATGAGCCCTTTGGTTACATGAGACTTTCTCAAAGACATACCATATTGCATTTCTCTTTCCTTTCTCTCTCTGTCGCTTTGTCTCTTTCTCTGTCTGCCTCTGCCTCTTTCTCTCTTTCCTTACAACCAGTTTTGCACAGCCAAGGGCAACGCTGTTCTGTAACCTGTGTAGTTCTGCACAAATGTGAGTGCTGGGTGGGGTCACCACAAATTTTGTGGTTTTTCTTCCCAAGGCAAAAAAAACCCTTCATTCCTGGCAGTGCCCCGTCTCCTTCAAACATAATCCCAGTGAACTGTTGTTATAGTAAAACAGTGACTAATTAGAGCCTCTATTATTAGTCAGGATTCCCACCCACCTCCTGCTCTCCTCATTTTTGTAATCAGAACCAGACAAATGGCAAATAAACCAATTATGTGAGTACCTGACTATTTATTGAGTGCTTACTGTATGCCAAGCACTGAGCTACCTGGGTAAATGCTCAGCCCCATTGTTCCAGGTTAGTGCTATTTTAATCTCTGTTTTCACACATGGGGAAACTGAGGCTCACAGTGGTTAGAATCACTGCCTGAACACCTAGAACTCTTTGCTGATAGAGTTGGGTGTGAGGGATTTAATATTCTTATAATCAGAATATCAGTGTCATTATCGTATCCCCCCAATCCTATAACAAATTTCATTGAAAACATAGTTATTTTCTCCTAATGGCTTATGCTGTATTTATATAAACTGTGAGTTGTGAAGACAAGGTCATTTTGTGTTGAGAACTTCTCTTTAACATCAGTTTGAAAATGACCTTAAACCTCCCTGACTCTGTCATCTTTTATTCTGGTTAAGCAGTTGCTAATTTAGTGTCCCTAGTTGGTAAGCTTCTTTGAGTTCTAAGGGATGTTTGACACCTTTTCTTTATTGATAATTTTATGTTGTCAGCCACCAAGGCAATTGGGCAGAAAAAAAAAGATTCGAAAAAGTGGCAGAGTGAGATTTCAGCAGTAAGCTCAGAAAATCAAATTCTCTCTGAGCAGCAGTTTTTGCTACAAATAAGCAAGACAGGACAAATGTAGAAATTGTCACCTGTGGTTGCTGTAATCAAGGCCTCTGTGGAGCTTTTCACAGATGAATGGGCAAAATACGTTGGCTGGGAGCTTCTCTCCTGGTAGAGCAGGGTATATGTGGTTAAGGGGAGTTTTGGGGCAGGTGGCGGGGGGTGGTGGGGCTCTGGTAAAAATCACTGGACATCAAAACTCTCTCTGTTGGCCTGACCTCGGCTCACATGCAGTACCTGCCCTGGTTCCCCCGCCTCTGTGGTTCGTCCCGTGTGCCTCAGTCAGATTAATCTTGAATCCGGAAACTTCCAGAGACTGTACCTCATGTTTTATGGCCTGACAGACAAATGCAAGAGCCTTTGACTGCATTCAAGGCCATTTTGTGGCCTGTGCTTACTTTACTGTCATATACTCCCACTTCCACATACGCTTCAGTAGAAATCCTTTCCACCCATTGAATTGGACTTGGGTCTGTTCTTTACTGTGTACCAAGCACTACCTGTGTGGAAACCACCTTGGAAACTTCAGGTGAACAGCTTGTTAATAGCCTGAGACATGGAAGACAGTAAGTTCTAGATGTAAATCAAGTGACGCCTAGCTAGTAGCAGCCGTATGAGGTAACCATGGGGATCTGAGTTACAGAGGGGATGGTGCTGTTGAGGAAAGACAGGCCACATAACTTCAGGAGAGAGAAGTAGGTGCAGTAAGCTCTTGAAAGGCAAGCCGAGCTGGGGCTGCTCTTTTAATCAGCTTGAGAAGACAAGCCTCTCTGTAGATGAAACAGCACATCTGCAGCTACTCAGAAACCAGCTGAGGACGGACTGAACAGCGTTGAGCCCCACCCTCAGAGGCCTTTGCTGCTGCCGATCAAGCTGAAAGCAGCCACGTGTGGTGAGCACTTTCTGACGCTGTGACAGGCACACTTGACATGCCTGACCTGATTCAATGCTCACCGTGACCCCCAAAAGTGGTGGCTGTTGTTTTACTCATTTTATAGATGAGGACACTGAGGCTTCGCAAGGTTAAATGACCATCCCCAGATCATGCAACTAGTAAATGGCGGAGCAGCAGCTGAAACCAATTATATTTATTCCAGGGTTCATGTACACATTTTTAAAGGATTTTGTAGGTAAGGGTGTGTTGATGGGTGTCATTGCTTCCTAAAGGCTGTTAGAAAATGTGAGTGTATTCAGTTTAACACTCCCCGCTGCCGCCCCGAACACTCGCCTTACTGAAATTAGTGTCACAAGATCGACAGGGATATTTTAAGCATTCAGAAAAGGTGCTTTTGTCAGCATGGCCCCAGGTCTTTTGCAGGTAGGTCTGGAAGTTTGGCCTTCTCCCAGCTGGCATGTCCTCACAGTGGAGGGCGGCCCGTCGATGCTCTCTCATGCTGCCTCTAGTGACTCATCAAGGGTTTGAGGCAGCTAGTCTTTTGTCCCCAGCTAGAATGTAAGGTCTCTGAGGGCAGGCACCATGTTTTACCTTGGCTGATAAATTGGATTATTTCTTTACCGTAGCTGGGTAAAAATGCCCCCTAAAGTTATCCGTGTCTCTTTTTTAGGTCTGTAGATTCTCTGATCGACCTTGACATAAGAGCCTCAGGCTTCAGGCAGGGACTGTTTGGTGCCTCTGTGGGTGAGGCCACATCGTGGACTGGAAAGAGCACAGGCTTGGGAGCCAGCGCTAGGGCCTGTAATCCAGCTTTCCTGCTGGCTTCTGCAAGACTCTTCCGTGAATCTTTTAACGTTAATTGAGGCTCGGTTTCTCCATTTGCAAAATGGGTATAGAGACCTTACATGGAGTTGTACAGATTAGAAACGACATGTGTCAAGTGGCTGGTTCACAGCCAGAATTCAGGAAATGAAGAGATGGTTCATCTGTCTGATCTGCAGCTCGAGCACAGGGCCTTAGGGCCTCACACAGGCGGTGCGCACCATGAACAGTGCTCACGGAGGATGGTTTGGTTCCTTGAGACCTGACCTTAAAGAGATAGCAATTCCGAAGTCATTCTTTTTTTTTTTTTAAAGGTTTTATTTATTTATTTATTTTAGAGAGGGAAGGGAGGGAGATAGAGAGAGAGAGAGAGAAACATCAATGTGAGGTTGCTGGGGGTTATGGCCTGCAACCCAGGCATGTACCCCGGCTGGGAATCGAACCTGGGACACCCTGGTTCCCAGCCCGCGCTCAATCCACTGAGCTATGCCAGCCAGGGCCGAAGTCATTCTTTTTAAAAATTTTTTTTTATTGTGGTAAAGCACACATAATGTAAAATTTAACATCCTAACTATTTTTTAAGCACATAGTTCAATGGTATTAAGTACATTCACATTGTTGTGCAACCACCTCTACCACCACCATCCATCTAGAACTCTTCTCAGCTTGCAGAACAGAACCTCTATATCCATTCAACAACGCCCCTTCCTCCCTGGTCCCCCAGCTCCTGGCAGCCGTTCTACTTTCGGTCTGGGAGTTTGACTACTCTAGCTACTTCATGTAAGTGGCGTCATATACTCTTTAGCTTATTCCCTGAGCATAATATTCTCAGGGTTTGTCCCTGACACCTTTATTAAGAGTGCCCTTCACTGCCTGGCTTTGCATAGGAAGGCAGAGCCAGAAATGGATGCCTTGGTTCTTAGATGCTACTTCAGTTAGAGAAGCCTGACGTTTTGTGCAGGTTAGTGCTGGTAATATCAACCTCACAATAAGTTACACAATGATTATATTAAACAGTCTATTAAAGTAATACACAAAGGATAATAGCACTAGACCAGCACCTTCTTGGCTAGAATACTTTTATAATACAACAATATAGAATGTTTCATATATATATGTATGTTTAAATAGGCTTAAGCCTATTTCTTTAATCCTCACTGGAGGATATGTTTATTGATTTTCGAGAGAGAAGAAGGGAGACAGAGAAGGAGAGAAATATCCATCTGATGTCTCCCATATGCACCCTAGCTAGGGATCAAACTTGCAACTTAGGTATGTGCTCTGACCAGGGATCAAACCTGCAATCTTTTGGGATGCTCCAACCAACTGAGCCACTTGGCCAGAGCTCATATATATTTTACATTTTAATTTTAGAAACACCTTACTAATTTAGGTATTCCGTTTTATAGATAAGTTAAACTCTGAGGAATTAAGGGTTTTGCCAATTTGTACAGCCCTGACAAAAATGAAACTTTGTGTGCCCAGAGTTGTACATATAAAGCATTTAAGGGGCTCAGAGCCCTGGCAGAGTTTGGATTCAAGACCAGTTCTTCTGACCCTATTTTGTTTTGTTTATTCTTTCAGAGCCACTGAGCACATGTACCAGCTATTAACATGACATATTTTTTCTCCATCCATTTATTTTTAATCTATGTATATCTTTATAGTTAAAGTGGGTTTCTTACAGACAGCATGCAGTTGGGTCTAGTTTTTGATCCACTCTGACAATGTCTTTTAAATGGTGCATTTAGACCATTGACGTTCAAAGTGATCATCGATGTAGTTGGATACACATAGAGCAACTGAAGTTGGAAGTGTGTGTGCATGTATATGTGGGCACGTAGTTAAATTTTTTATTTATCAGTATGTAAATGTGCAATAGATGCCAATCTATTTCCAGGTAGCCTGGTCTAAGAGACAACATAGATTTTCTTAAATACATTTTGATTGAATGTTTGCTACGAGTTTGGCACTACATTGAATATTTTAGTGATCTTTGCTTATTTTGAAAAAAACCTGCTTCAGAAATTTGCACTGTGTTCTCAAATGCTTCAATGTAACTCTTTTGCCTGATATATTGAAAAATTGCTTAAAATCAGTGCAGGATAAAATTAAGAAAGTAGAGAAAAGTGGCTAATGTACTGGAGCTCACTGTGTGGTTCGTGGAAGCCGGAGTCTCACGGTCTTGGCAGGTGGGCACTAATGGTCTTCGCAGGCCTCAGCATGGCCCGAGTTCAGGGATTATTGATTCTGGGCCTGCCTGTGTGTGTTCCACCCCAGTTCCCAAATAAATGCCACCAAGAAGAGAGGCTTTCTTAGAAAAGATAATGTTTTCAGTGTTTCATGTTGGCTTTTTGCTAGGTCAGTACACACTCAGTAAAACTTCAGAACTTCTTAAAGAAAACAAACAATTCCTGAATGCGCCAGATTGTGAATCGAGGTACTTGAGGCCTTTCACTGAATGGAACTTCTGTTCCCCCATTCCCGAGCTTGCTGTGGGCCTGCTCTGCAGATGTCTGTGTGATGCATGGTGTGGCAAGCACGTAGCCTGAGCAGTTTTGTGGTTTAAAAGAAAAGTTGAACTGTGGATTGTCTGTAAGAGTGGACATCTCTCCTGCCATATCAAACCCACCCTTCTTCCTTGTTCTCAACGTCTAACAGACTGTTTTCAGATTTGTTGAGGTTTTTGTTAAACCACACACAGTAACATCTCAGTCCCCTTTCCCTGTACTGTAGACTACAGCCCAGTCTTGACTCTCCTGAGAATTCAGAATGCTTTCATTCATGCTTTCTCTACAGGGAGACATGACGTGGTGGCCACTTCAGAAGAAGGGTGTCATCCATGGCCAGGGCTTGCCTTTATTAGTTTGAGGTTTTGTGTTCACAGTTGAAATAGAGCTAAGACGTTTGACTTTTATCTAATGAGTTTGCGCATCTGCCCTCGTTTGAATCATCTAGCTTGTCTGAGAGAAGGGCTCCGCGCATCCCGATGCTGCCGTCAGACAGCTTGGGTTTGGCTCCGTGGACACAGCCATATTTGGGAAACACAAACGGGCCAGTTCTTGTATTGAAGACTCATCCTGGTTAACAATGCATGTTTCAGAAACTCTGTGTGCCCGGAGTTGTACATATAAAGAGTTTGAGAAGGAGCTCAGGGCTGTGGAATGCCATGAAGTCGGGTCGGGAGCAGGGAACTGGCAACCAGAGTCCTAGGGAGCAGTGGGGTGCAGTGTGTGTTGTCACCTGGCAGCCTTGGTGGACTATTTTAAGACGAAACCTTTCAGTGCAATTGCTTCTTTAGGAAATCTGGCTGAACATTCTAGTCAGTTCATCCCCACCCCACCCAACCCCATCCAACCCCGTCCTCATAAGACACTGCATGGGAGTAGTTTGGCTTCATTAAACAAAAGCAATCACTGGCAATTCATGTTGAAATTCCACATTTGGGGTGTTTGCCATTAGTTCTGTGGAAGATTGCGTCATGTGGAAGATTGCTATGTTCTAATGGGCAAGATTGTTAGTGGCAATTTTTAAAAGCTTGTCTCCTAGAATTTTCTCCTGAAAGTTCTAAAGATTAAACAATTGCATATCAAATGCCAGGCATGAAAAAAATCACTTTTCACTTAAAAAAATATTATAACTATCTCATAAACAGAGTGGAAAATATGAATGAAATAAGGTTACCTGTAATGCCACATTACCACATCATTACTAGAATTTGGGCGTATTTCCTTTCAAATATGTGCATATGTTTTGTTTTTTATGTAATTATAATCACAAATGTCAAACAGACCTATGCCTTGCTTTATTCACCTAATCTTATGATAAGAAGTCTTTTCCTGTATTGTGTGGTCCGTATAACCATTTATTTTCATAACTATTCAACAGTCCACACAGGAGTGCATGGCCATGTAGTTGGTCTGGTCCACTGTCACTGAATACTGGAGTGTTACTAAGTTCTCACTACCCTTAATAAATCTGTGACAAACACTACTGTCTGCATTACTTTATTGTCACTTGGGGTTCTTTCTTCAGGTGAGATTTCCCTGAAGCACCAAGGGTACCAGGTGCATAGCTCCTGATACGCCGTGCTGGAAACAGTAGTAACAATCTATGGTGTCACCGCCTGTATAGGAAAATGTCAGCATCTTTGCATTTGTCCACATTGAATATTAATGTTTTTAAATTTGTGGACTAATTTAAGAAGGAAAAAAGGATTTGTGGAAAAAAGGATTAGTCATTATTTGAATGTTTTCTAAAATTAATCATGTTAAGTAAACATTTTCTCAGATTTGCATTTTTTCTTCTGGGAATTACTTCTTCATGTCTTTTAAGTTTTTTTACTTTTAGTAAATTTTATACTTCTTGGCAATAAGTATAAGTATGCTGTAAACTAAGGGTATTAACCTGCCCTGGCTGGTGTGGCTCAGTTGTTAGGAGCATTGCCCTGTAACCAAAACGTTACAGGTTTGATTCTCAGTCAGGGCATATACCTAGATTGTGGGTTCAGTCCCCAGTCTGGGCGTGTGTAGGAGGCAATTGATTGATGTTTTTCTCTCACATCAATGTTTCCCTCTTCCCTTCCTTTCTCTCCAAAAGCAATGAAAAAAAAAGATCGTTGGGTGAGGATTTTAAAAAAAAGGATATTAACCCTCTATTATGCTTGCTGTAAACCATGCATTATAATATATAAATAATCTATGATTACAGGTTATCTCTTAAAGTCTATTGTCTGAAGTTCAAATAATATTGCTTTCATAAGACTTTAAGCTATTTGGGGGCTATACTTTGGTTGTTGGTAATTTTTTTGACAGCATCAACTTTGTATGTTCATTTAAAGGCTTCATTTAGATATGGAAGGTTAAAAATGCTTGCAGACTGATTGGTAGTTAACTCTCTTGCTCTGGATGCCCTTTCTCTGGCATGGCCCTGGGATGAAGGTGTGATGGTCTCATTGAGACCTGGGCATGGGATTTCGGAATCCTTTGATTACAAATAAGTCTCATTAAAATGAGTTTCTTATCATCATGAATTTTAATGGGGGGTTAAAAAACAAAACTAAACCAAAATAAAAACCTTTAGTTGTGGGCCAGGTGGATCTGACTATTGGGATTGGCCTTAAAGTGTGGGGAGGTGAGAGGAGGGTCCTTACTGGGAAGAAACAAGGGGATTAAAGACCCAGAATCAGGAAATCTTGTCAGGGGTCAGTAGGAGTGGCACATACGGTGAATGTGGAGCTTGGGGCTTATTGGAGATATGGGGAAATGAGACTGGGAAAGTCCTTGAAATCTCATCTTATAGGGTTTTATGGTACATTAAAGAATTTGGACTTGATGTTTTAGACTAGTGTTTCCCAAAGTGTGTCATTGTAGATCATTTTTAGAAGGCATGGCATTGAACATTTTTAAATTTTAGCATTTGTTCTTTCCTTGATTCTCTCTCCGATGTGGAATTCATTCCTTTTCTTTCTGTGTTCCCATAACACTTCGGTCAGGTTGCTAGCAGAAGGGTTGCCCATTGTATTATTATGTTTCAAGGGGCTATGTCTGTCACCCTGTCACTCTGTGATAGCCTCAAAGACAACAGCTGCGTCACATTCATGTTGGTGTCCTCTGGGCCAAGCTCTGCCCTGGGTGCATAGTCGGTGCTGAAGAAATGCTGTTTGAATGGTATCAACAGATCTGTGTTTTAGATGCATTATTCTTTCTTAGGAGCTCCACCGCCTTTTTTCTTTTGCCCCATAATGCCAAGCCAACCCCCCTGAGCTCAGAGGGGCCCTGTAGATTTTCTCCCCCATTGAAATCTGTCCCAGGAACTCTTTCACTGCTGAAGCCAGAATGTGGCAGTACACGGACTATGAGGGTGCGTCTGAGCCTTATTAGGCTATTGTAATGGTCTGAGAATGAGTTGATGGAATAGAATGGTGAGTGTGCGGATGGAAAAGCAGAGGTGGCTAGGACACATGAGTCATGAAGATGGAAGAGATGACAAGACTAGGCAATTTATCAGGTGTTGGGTGGAGGACGTGGCAAGGAAAAGAGGAGAAAGCAGGGCACTCAGGCATATGCAAGGGACAGCCATTCACTCCACACTGATATTGATTGGGTGTTTGCTCTGTGCTGGGTGCCTTAGTAGGTGTTAGAATAGAGATAAACAAGACACTGCTCTGCCTGAAGGTACTCACTGTCTGGTGGACTTTGTGTATGAGGCCTGACTGGAGGAGCGGAGACTGGGAGGGAAGGTGGGGAGAGGTGAGTGATGGGTTCAGTTGGTCCTGGCAGTTCATTATCAGGACTTTGCATTGTTTAGTGTGATATCAAAAGGTTCTAAAGGGGAAAATGACACTGCCCAGTCTGTCAGCTATGGAGGGCTTCATCTGGAATTCAGATTCTGTTGCCAAGAGGCCGAAGGCACTCTGAGGGAGTTAGAAGAGGGATGGGAGAGTGGGTTTAAGAGGAGTATAAAGCAAGACAGAGGGAAGCTTTTCTGAATCTGTTTTTGCTCCTAAATAATAAGGGGGAGAATAGATTTCTGGTTCACAAACTTTTTTTTATAGCTATAGAACCCATTTATCCAAGGAAAGCTCAGGAAGTACAAATGAATGAAATTGTCAAAAGCACAGCTACCCTGGTTGAAGTGAGGACTCTGTAACCTGCATGGATCCTCTGGTTCTAACATTCCAGATGAAATCCTCAAGGGAGTGAGTGTGTCGTCAGAAAGGAATGAGGACTAGCCAGGGATCCCCAGCTCTTAAACTCCTAGAAGGATCACAGAAGGTAAACCAGTGCACAGTGACACTTAGAGATCAGGACCAGAAAGTGACTGTGGGAGGAGGAAGGAGTTAACTGTCTTACATTCAGTGGAAAGGTCAGTGAGGCCCCGGTCAGGGCACAATTCATTGGGCTTGGCCGTGTGTGTGCACTGGAAACCTTTCTGAAGGCCATTTCAGATAATTGGTTAGAACGGAAACTGTGTTGGAGGGACTCCAGGAGGAAATGGGAGGATGTGGGGGGTGGCCTTTCTGATGTGTTTTCCTATCGCTCACTCTCCAGGATCATCGATCGTTTCACAGAAATCCTGTGTTTGCTGTGTTCTGAGCCACCAGCCATGTTATGGGATTCCAGACTGAAGTTAATGTCAGGGTCGAGCTTATTCTAACTTCCTCTCCTTGAAAAGGAAGTGTTAGTGACTCAGTGTTTGTCTTTTCTGGCTTTCTGAGGAGCCTCTGCACAACACTGTAGAGAGTGCATTTGAAGAAAAATGACATCAATAGAGATTGAGAAGAGGATGAGCTGTCAAATTGGAGAAGCATGACTTTGTGGTGGATCAGCCAAGTTTAAAGCAATAAGGCTTTGTGACCTGCCTCTATTCTTTTCAAGCCATTGGAAGTAACTGCAAATATATCAAGTCCCAGATTGCATTTCAAAGCTAGAGTAGAACCAGGGTTTGGTCAGAGTGGGGAGCTAGCTTCCTTTTAAGCAGCTGCAGTGGAGTTAAGGACAGTCTGGTTATCTCGAAGACAAGACTCCAAACTTAGGTCCTGAAGACAAAATAGAGAGAAGGGCCAAGTTCATGACTGCGCACCCACTGTATGCTTGGTCCTGAGGATGCCAGTGTCTCTGCTCCGGAAACTTACAGTCTTGTGTGTGTGCAGAGGGGTGAGGGTGGCTCATGGAGGCAAAATGCTGCTGTGCATCGGTGAAGCTAGAGCATGCTGTGTTGAGAGGCCAACCGAAGGCTTATTCTCTTCTAAGAAGCTTTGCTGAACCTTGAGCTCGTGTTTATAGGCAAACTCAATTCCTTCCTGGTCATACATATATCCCTGAACCACCCATATAAGGACCTTCTTTCCTTCCCCAACAAAAGACCCATATTTAGTTATTGAATCCTGTTTCATAAGCTGGAAGCAGGAGTATAACTTTTGCTTTTCAGTAATTTTTCATTCTGTGTCATCTCAGAATTACAGGGTCGTGGAATTAGGGAGGGACCATGCAGAACTGTTCATTATCTAGATGCATTCTTAACAAGTCTGGCTACTTCACATCTTGTTCTTCTGGTGGAATGTTTGTGTTGATGCAGCAGTGCTTTGACCAAGTACGGTAGGTCCCACAGCCTGTGGGCGGAATGGTGGCTTGACCCTCACTGGCCCACCCAAACTGTGACACTCAACTGTGTAGCTTCCTGCAACCCATTGGGGGAAACCAGTCCAGTTTTGCCACTAGATGGCGCTGTTCATGTTTGGCTTTTACCCAAAGGTGCCTGCCTCCTTTGGAGCAGACCAATGGGAGAGATTCCAAAGAGGTGCCATCATGTTCTCAACCAGATTAAGCTCTTTACAGCTTAGTTTTTAAATAAATATTAAGTGTCACAGGTTTCTATGTAAAATAAACTCTCACATTCTACATATGATTGTAATAGCTTGTACTATGTCCAAATAAACAGTAGAGACTGGATTATGACTTTCAAAGCGCTTAGCATTCTTACGGTCAGGCTGGGTTTGTGCATTTTCCTGGATGCATCCGCTGACAAAACCATTTGCTGAGCCACTTGGGATTCGGATCTGGCTGGCCATATTGCAGGAGAGAGGAATGAAGGCTCTCCTTTCCCAGTGAAACCTTTGGGACGCCCTCCTCCCCCTCATCTCTGCCGGTCAAGGTTCTTGTGTTGCAGAACCACCAGAAAGCACCCCTGGTTAACTCACACTGAAAAGGGATTTATTGGCAAGACCTTGGGTGGTTCTGAGTTTATGGGAAGCTGGAGAATGGCACTCAGAACAGGGGCAGGAATTCAAGGAGGCTGAGTTGGCTGGAATCAGAGCCAAAATCAGGCCCTGGAATAGTCTGGGTAGGGTGTCACTGCTGTCGCTACCACTGGTGAGGACTGGACTCTGGGCACCATCCTTGGCACAGCTGCCACTGCCATTCTTGCTGCAGTTTTTATTTAAAACTGCCCACTGCGCCTTCGTGTCACCTGCTGCAGATTCAATCAATCACCAAGTGACAGCATGCAGCAGAACCTAGTCCCCAAAAGTCTTCATGTGCAGAGCTGCTACTCCCCTATACATTGTCACTATCACCTACACTGTCATCAGAAGAGTGTCCTGTCACTCTGGGCCCACTCTCCTTTCATCTTTTTAAAAAAAATATTTATTGTAGATTTGAGAAAGAGAGACAGATTTTTTTTTGTTCCACTTATTTATACATTCATTGGTTACTTCTTCTATGTGCCCTGACCAGGGATGGAACATGCAACCTTGGCATATGGGGACAATACTCTAACCAACTGAGATACCTGGCCAGGGATTTCTCCTTCCAACCCAACCACTGAATGGTTAGTACCTGATACAGGGATGGCCTCCCAGAGAGCTGCAGTGGCATCTACTGTGGTTGGTGGACGTTTGTGTCAAAGCAACGGATAGTATTTGGGATGTTATCCCTGACCATGTGTACTTTAGATTAGTTTGTAAATAAGAAAGGGCTGACACTTAGAAATCACTAGTGTGCATATTAAAGAATATAAAATGGACAAAGGACTACCCACATGTGATGATGATTACTCATCACTTGTGAGACGAGACATCCTTTGTGTTTGCTTTATAGGATATTTCCATTAGTCTCTTCCCCGCCTAAGCATGCTGTCATGCTGCATACTTATTTGTAAAATTAAGATGGATTAAAATAAACTATACAGAGGGAATTGGTAAATAAATTATGGAGTGTTATTACTATGAAATATTATAGAGCCATTAAAATGATGGATATAATGACTGTAAAAATCCAGGAAATGTTAATGAAATATTTAATTTAAAAGTTGGGCCCTGGCCAGATGGCATCATCCTATACACCAAAAAGTTATGGGTTCAATTCCTAGTTGGGGCACATACCTGGACTGTTGGTTTGATCCCCAATTCAGGGCACTTGTGGGAGGCAACTGATTGACGTTTCTCTCTCACATCGATGTCTCTCTCTCTCTCTCTCTCTTTCTCTATCCCTTCCTCTGTCTCTAAAATCAGTGAATGTATCCTTGGGTGACAATTAAAAAAAAAAGAACACAAAAATGTCCAGACATTATGGTTACGACTATGTAAATGTTATTTATGCAGATAGCTAAAGGCAGAAGGACTATAAAGCTATTAAGATAGCTCCATGGTTGAATTAATACCATTTCTTCAATAATGCCTTAAAAGTTGAATGCATAAAACCTTAACATAATAAAATTGATTACTAAAATTATCTTTAAAATACAAATGTTTGGATGCTATCGAACAGCCCCCCTTTTTAAATTTATTCACTCATTTATTTAAATGTATTTAATTTTTAGAGAGAGGGGAAGGGAGGGAGAAAAAGAGGGAGAGAAACATCAATGTGAGAGAGAAACATCACTCAGTTGCCTTTAGTACATGTTCTGAACAGGGACCGAACCTGTGACCTAGGCATATGCCCTGAAGGGGAATTGAACCCATGACCTTTCACTGTACAGGACGACGCCCAACCAAGTGAGCCACACTGGTCAGGGCCACAACAGCCCTCTCGGTCCTGGGAAGAAAACTAAAGTATCATAAAACCAGGACTGGAAACCACTGGGCTTAGAGAACACAGAGGGTTGTGTTCCTTGACTGAGAAAACAAATGTTTCCACCACTTAGACAATGATCTGAGGGGCTCTTGAGGGTCAAGGGTAGTCTCAGGTGTACTGACAGTGACAGAGGCAAAGTATTGCTGATTTGGGCTGCATAGGACTTGGAATGACTTCATTGTTGCCCTGAGCATTCTCCTGGGTCAATTCCAAGGGTAGTGATCAAGGCAGCCACCCAGAAAGGAAACAGTGCCCATGTCAAAAGGAAGCTAAAGCATGTCTCCTTGTGCAGACCTTCAATCCATACCTGGACCTTTTTATTACAGAGTTTATCAACCTAGGAGTTGGTTTCCTCTACATTGTTGCTTCTCATACTTTAAACTGCCCAGGGACCAGCTGGGGGTCTTTTTAAAATGCAGATTCTGATTCAGTTGGTGTAGAGACTAAGGTTCTGCATTTTTAATAAGCTCCCAGCCAATGCCAGTGCCTCTGGTCTGCAGACCACTCTTTAAATAGCAAGGAGCCACATATCCTGGAGACTCGCTCTTCAGATTGTCCTTCAGATGTTCAGCTGTACCTTCCTGTTCAGAATACGTGTGAGACCTGCAGTCTGAGCATCACAAAACACTGCTGAGAGGAGTTAAAGAAGACTTGCATAAGAAGGGAGATAGCCTGTTCTCATGAATTGGAAAATTCAATGTTGTTAAAATGGTAATTTCCCCCAGATTAATGTATAGATTCAACATGATCACAATAAAAATTCTAGCAGGTTTCTTCTTCTTCTTCTTCTTCTTTGTTGTTTTTGTTTTTGGTAGAAGTTGACAAGATGATTCTAAACTTTATATGAAAATCAAAGGTCCTAGAAGAACCAAAGCAATTTTGAGAAAGAACAAAGTTGGAAGACTGACATGACCTATATCAAGACTTACTGTAAAGTTATAGTAATCAAGACCGTGAGTTATTGGATTAAGACAGATCAGTGGAACAGAATGAAGTCCAGAAAAGGACCCACATATATATGGTCAAATGCTAAATTGTGTTATGCTAAGCAGGCAAAGCCAGGTACAAAGATTACATGCACTATGGTACTATTTATATAAAGTTCTAGAAGAGAAGAAACTGTGGTGACATAAAGCAGATCAGTGGTTACTGGGGCCCAAGGATAAGACTTCACTGAATAAGAGGGTGGTCCATTTGAATTTCAGTGGTCAGTGTAGCGCCTGCGAGCCTGGGCTTTCAAGTCAGGCTGTCCGGGCTCCAGCAGCCACTCTGCTACATCGGCAGGCAAGCTGTTCACCTCTCTGTACCTCGGTTTCCTCATCTGTATGAGCTAATATGACAGTAGAGCTTACCTTGTAGGGTCGTTGTGAAGAGCAAATGAACTAATTTATTGAAAGCATCTAGAACATTTCCCTGTGCCTAATAAGCTGTCTTTATTGCTGCTGTTGTTGTTACTATTAACCCCCAATAATATTGTGATTTTAACTTTCTCCCAAAATGTGGCTCTTTCCTTCAATCTCTCCCTGACCTATGTGCACTGCCGTAACTTGAGGGCTTTAATGGAATTTTAGAGCTGGAAGAGACCTTGGATAATACTGAGACCAAGTATGGGTAACAAAACTGAGGCCAGGAAGGCTGAGTGGTGTGCCCAAGGTCCTGTCGGTGCGGAGCAGACCAGGAACCAGGAGCCTGGCCACGCTGACTCCCATTTCCACTCTGTCTGGTCAAGGATGTATATGTTATTCTCATTTTTAACGTGAACCATGGGGATTTGTCTTGAACCTGCTGCTCATCGCTGCCGTTGTGTGGTATGTGTTTTTCTGCAGAGCCGTGCAGAGCCCCAGTTGCAGACTTGTCCTGTCACCACCATGAGTTCTGGTAAGTCATTTAAAACCTGTTTTGTTCTGGACAAATCTACACAACTGGGCAGTTTACCCAGATTTCCTCCTTACTCTGAAAGTCCCAACTGCACTGCATTTTTTAGTTTTTGAGACCTGGGTGAGTGCCAAAGCTTTGTCATAAACCATCATCATCACTGTCATCACATTCATTATTATGGATTCATTATCTACCACGTGACAGGAACTGTGCCACACACTCTGTATGCACATATCCTGACCTCTATAATAGCTTCCTTTCCCTCCATTTTAACAACTTTATTGAGATATAATTGGGATACAATAAACTGCAGATATTTTAAGTATACAATTCGATAAAAATTTGACGTGTGTACACCCCAAAGGCTTTCTTAATCCCAGTGACGGCAGTGAAAGTAAACAGATTGGCCATAATTGCCCCAGGGTGCGAGTTAATCTAACACGGCCTTCATCCTGGCTGGCAGAGCCCTTCGCTCGCCCTTTTGTGAGACCTAAACAAATGACTGGTTTTGAGTGTGTTTAATGTAGAGCTGGCGTGGAAAGTACGGGCTGGGGAAGATGAGAAGGGAATGTGTTCTTGCTCATTGTGCGGCCAAGAGCTGTCTGCTTTCCAGCCCTGAATTGGAGGATGAGATGCTTCCATCTGGAGATGAAGGCCTGCCTTAGCTACTGAGCCTGCCTGCAGCCTCCCACGACCTGGAGGCACCAGGGGTGGAGGGATGACGAGGGGATAGCTCGGTCAAGGGTGCTCTAATCCTGCGTTATTTCCAGGGTGTTACCAGAGACCTCTGTGGGTGAAAAACAAGGCTTCCTGTTTGTTTGCACAGAGTGCCCTTTAGCCAGGTCCTGAGCCAATCAGGGCCACAGCTCGGCTTCCTCAGGTGCTACCTGTGTGACCTTGGGCCTGTGGTAGACCCTTCTCCGCATCCTCTGTAAAGTGGCCATCCTAAGAGTGCCAGCTCGCTGGCACTGTGTGATGATTAAGTGAGGCAGTGCTTCTGGTGCACTGAGCACCCTGCCCAAGGCTTGGCCGGTGTTCCGCCCGAAGGTTATCAGCCCCGGTTTCCTCCTTTCAAGGAGGACTCACTGCTCCCGGGTGTCGCCCGTGCTTCTGCTGTGCAGGAGAAGGCTGCACACGTTTCCCTTCCAGGTGGATTCAGGTAGCACCAGGAGTTCCTGCTTTGTAACTTGTTTTGTGTTTTTGTTTAACTTTTTGTCTCTGTTGTCATTTTTTTAAAACTTTTATTCTGCAGCCTAAAGTTTTTTGTTCTTCTAATATCAGAATTAGCCTAAACTGGCATTGCTGCTTACTCCCAGCAGAATAAAGGGCAGAAGAAGTAGGAAGGGAGGGGCTGAGCACGAGGCCGAGGGTGTGGGAGTCCCTGTGGGACTTTTCCCCAGGGTCTCGCTCTCGGGTGTGGTGCTGGAGGGAGGCTTTGCACAGCCAGAGTCCAAAAAGTCTGGACCCTCTGACCTGATAATCCCACTCTTGGAAATGTCTGTCTTCATTCGAAGGTAACAAAAACATCCAAAGGAAGGTGGGGAATCAGTAGGTTCATTCTGTGTACTTACTTGATGGAATATTATGCCAATATTAAAATGATCATTGGGAAGAGAGCAGCTATGTAGAAAACATTTCTTTTAACCTCTGGCAGACTGAGCAGCATGAAAATGATGGATTCTTCTTGTTACAGAACAGACCGGGGGCGGGGTATACAATATGCTATTACTGAAAAGGCCCCCCTTTTTTCTCCAGGGGTTCCTTCCATACTAAGTTCACTTTGCCTGCCGCCAGAGGAAAGACACCTCTCAATGCCAGAGATTGGTGAAAAGGAAAGGAATTATTTATTTTAAAACTATACAGACTTAGAGTAATGACTTAATGTCTTCATTAAAACACTAGAATCCTTTAGAATACCTACAAATGCACAGTCCTTCCTTCTCCCTCTGCCCAGTCCGGGGCACCGTATCTCAGGAAAAGAAGTAGAAGTCCGTGATTCAGGCTCCCGGCATCATCAGTTGTGTCGCCGCCAGGATCTCCAGTTAATACAAAGCCATGTGGCACCTTCTCATGGCCCACCAGCAAGAGTCCTTTCACCCCTTTTCTTCCAGGCAAAGTCTCTCCTGCTTCCTAAGTCACGTGGCAAAAAGGAGCACCCCAAAGCCACCTACTCGCCCCCTACTGCCCCAGCTGTGGGGTCCTCTCCTTGGCATGGCTGCTGCGCCTGGGTTTAAATCCCAGCGCCAGTCTTCCTCTGCAGCCCCATTTCCGACTCCCCCTATAATCAGTTACACCAGCCAGCATTCCTGTATTCTTCCAGCTTTACTGGAAGAATCAGCTCAGATTTGTGGGGGTGAGGACATCCTATATATTTTTTTTCTAAAAATTTCCTGGACACCTTGAGTTCTGGACCCCATTACAAATCCCTATTTGGGGCCCCCCTCTTGGCTGCACCCTGTTACATTCTTACTCCGAGTCAGGACTGGCTGCCAGTCACCGAGGTAGGTACTTTGCATTATCTCATTTCGCTCTCCTGGCAGACCCACAAAGGTGGGCATGGTTTACTTCTCCCATTCTTCAGATGGGGAAACTGAGGCCCTGAGTGGTTAATAATTTGGGATCACTGGTTAGTGAGTAGGAGCTGGGGCAAACCCATAGTAATGTTGGACATCACTGTGCTGCAGAGTTTGAGTCTAAGGGGATGGAATGATTTTGCAAAATTTCTTTAAGTTAGCTGTGTTTAATTAATAGAAGGGAAAAAAGGAGAGGAAAGACATGGAGCTAGACCTGGTGGAAGCTCAGAGGCTGCTCTGATGCTGGCTTGAGGGACCCAAAGCCAAGTCTACGGTCCTAGAAAGAAGACAGCCAAGAAAAATTGGACAGGTGTGTGGGGAAAGGGATAGTCAAAGGACAGGTGGGGTGATAGAACCTGTGATGTTTCTTTTACTTGGATTTCTGGCCTTATTGCCACACCCTCCTTTCACCCACCCCAGTAACAGAGGTGCAAGGGAGACGTTGGCCTCTGGGGGAACTGGCCTTCATCCGTGGGTGGGTCGAAGGCAGTAAACAGAACGGAGCTTGGGGGGCCTGTCCAGGCAGCTGGTAGGAGGAGCAGTGGGCCCTGCCCCTGTCCGCATCCAGGAGCATCCAGGAGGGCCTGTGGGGGTAGTTTGTGTTGGGGAGGCTGATTGTTAAGGACAGGTGGGGTGACCTTGTCTCAGTAAAGTGAGCTGCTGGGGTTTGGGACAGGGCTTCAGTGCTAGCATTTAGGGAAGTAGCTAGTATTTAGGGAAGTAGGAGATATATCAACCCAACATATTCTATAGAATATATATAATACAGAATGTATCTAGTTTACATATGTATACATAAAGCATTTTATATAGAATATATCTGACATATATGTATACAAAATATTTTTAATTTTAAAAATAAAAAGTGTTTTCCCTGACCAGTGTGGGTCAGTTGGTCGGGCATCATCCCGCACAGCAGAAAGTCACTGTTTCAATTCCAGCTCCGTTCCTGGTTCTGTCCCTGGCCCGGGTGTGAGAGGCAAGCGATTGATGTTTCTCTCGCACATCGATGCTTCTCTCCCTCACTTTCTCCCTCTCTTCCCCTCTCTCTAAAAATAAATAAAATCTTTTTAAAAAAGTGTTTATCCCAGTCAGGGATGAACAAGACAGCCTGTGGATGGAACAGACCAGAGTTCAAATTCCAGCTTCATGACCTTAGAGCCTGGCATCTTCTCTGAGCCTCAGATTTTTTATTTATTAAATAGCAATTCCTAATACCGAACTCCAGAGCCCTGAGTCTTAGGGACAAAATGAGAGGCTAATTATGGAATGCTTAGCATAGCTCCTCAGATCCAGCCACACAGACATTTAAAAGACCATAGCTGTTATGATTGGTTGGCTTTTGGCTATTAAGGGTCACTCCAAGCACACTGGTCACATGTTCTTGGGTGGCAGGGTCTGCCCACCCACCTCTCTTCTCTTTCCCGCCTCCATCAATTCTGGGTGGGACAAAGGTGAGCAGCGAGGGCCTCAGTGTCTGCAGCTGAGCAGGATTCAGACAGGTCTCAGCAGACACAGAGCAGGTGGCATTGCCTACAGGATACATAGGATTTCCACAACTTAAAAAAAGGGGAGGCACATTCTCAAGCCAGAGCCTTGAAGGAACAGGCCTACTGGTCTAAAAGTACCTGACAGGCCGTGAGAGGAGGTGAGTGTGTCCGGCAGGGGGAGGAGGACAGTGCAGCTGTGAGAGAGCTGGGACCAGTGGTTGAAGAGCCTCCAGTCCAGGGTGAATGTCCCCAGGCTTTGTCCCATAGGTGCCTGCTGGCCTTTGGGGCTTGTTGGTTTGCTTTTAATTATCAAGAAGGCCAATTCATTAATTTAAATACAACCAGGTATGCCAAGATACAGGTCATCCCACTTACTACAAAACCGTATTCCAAACAATCATTGGTACATTTTTGGGAACTTGGAATACATTTATTTTCAAGCAAATAGTATAAATAAATGGTTGAATTCCCAGACTAAACCCCAACATTTTTACTTTTAAAACAGAGGTGAGCACTGGCTGGTGTGGCCCAGTGGATTGAGTGCTGGTCTGCAAACCAAAGGGTCACTGGTTTGATTCCCAATCTAGGGCACAAGCCTGGGTTGCCGGCCAGGTGCCCCAGTGGCGGGGGGTGCAAGAGGCAACCACACATTGATGTTTCTCTCCCTCTCTTCCCATCTCTAAAAACAAGTAAATACAATCTTTTAAAAATAATAAAATAAAATAAGGCAGAGAGGAAATACAGCAAGGTTAAAGTAGAAGAATTTTAGAAAATCCTACTGCGTTGTTCTGTTTGGTTTTCATCTGTCCTGTACCCTGGGGCTTGTCGGCCCAGGGCTGTGGGTAGGTCCAGGTCTAGAAAGTGTTCTCCGGTGCAGGCTGAGGAGTGGGGACGAGGAGGGACAGAATGGAAGCAGGGAGAACGGTCAGGGGGTCATGTCATCTCTGGGACAATAACACAGGAGCCTCAGCTGGGACAGTGGGCGGTTGAGGAGGGGCAGTGTCCAGGGAGCTACAGCATGGTTTTGCTGACGACTGGACGTGGGATGGGGCGAAGAAAAGGGTCACGGAGCCTGAGCTTTCAGCCGCCTGACCCTCAGTCTGATCTCACGGGGGGGGGGGGGGGGGGGGGGGCGTGTGAGCTGGCCTTTGAATGGGCAGAGATAAGCCTTTGTCAGGCAGGAGACGCCATTTTGAGGGAATTAAGCAGATTTCTTTTAAATGTCCAAAATGAAGCCATAGCAAGAAGGCAGGAGAATTTATATCACCCACCACATACTTCCATCCCCAAACAGCTTTGCCTTCTCTCCTGCCTCAGGCTGCACACGGTTCTCAGAATTCTCCCACGACGCCGGAGGGGCCCATGCCCAGGCCTGCGGAAGCCTGCGTGTCCCCAGCGCCTCACACTGTGTGGGACTCAGTGTCTGCTGGGGAGGGAGACCTCATCTTCAGCCTCATGCCTTTTGTCTTTCTTTCAGAATGTGACGTTGGCGCCTCTAAAGCTGTGGTGAACGGGTTGGCACCAGGCAGCAATGGGCAGGACAGAGGTAAGGCTTTGAAAGGGAAGCCCGGCTTGGTACTGGAAAACGTTTGTAGGAGGAGCAGAGGATGTTGGGCCTGGACCACTCGCCTGGCAGGACTGGTCTCTGGTCCTATTGGGCCTTGAGTTGGAGACCCATTTCCCAGACTGACTTTCTGAAAAAGTGAGCATGTTCTTGCATCTCAGGAATCAGAGGTGACATACTGAAAACGGTCCTCAGCTCCCAAACACACAGGCCGAGGCGTACCTCATGCCTCATGCATGTGGCGTTTTTCAGCCTGAAATTTCCCTTACCCGGCATTTCACCTTTAGTCTTGACCCTGAGGCAAGAGCCTGAATTGCTGAAATAAATGATTCCAGTGGCACTAGTTTCATACACACCCTTTCATCTTTTCAGTTTTTAAAAGCTTTAGGATGAAAAACTTAAGTGTGACATGAGTGACGGATAAGATGACCTTTGAGGTCCCATTTGCCCTGTGGTCTCTCATCCGGGTGTCTCGAGGCTGACCGGAGAGCTCAGTGCCCACATCACTTCTGCAGTGTGGTGTGAGTTGGGGTGACAAGATGCAGGTTCAAGTACCAGTTCTGCCACTCACATGCATCCCTGGGAGGCCTTTGTCTTCATGGGTGTAAACTCCCATTTCTAGGAAACAGAGGAATTGTAGGATCTGCAGTATTATTCCTGCTTCAGATTCTGGGTTCCAGGGATTCTCTCTGCCTCCATCGCACTGCATGTTATGGTGCCAAAGAGGGAGAGCCAAAGTTCTATCATTGGGTATTTAAGTAATTTCAGAGTTTGACATGTTGGGCTTTTGCATTTTTTATCTGGGTTTGCCAAGTATCCCTTTTGAGACAAGGCCAAGGGTAAAGTCGGGGAGCTGAACAGGGGAGGCATAGAGAGCAGGAGGGACAGGGCACGGGGGGTGGCTGGGTCGGGGCAGGTTCCGTGCCTCCCTGCCCACCGCCCTTCTGCACTCGTGGTACAGGCCTGTGTTCTTGGGGTCCTGGATGATCTCAGCTAAGTTGCATGTAGGGGTGTTGAAGGTGCCTATGGAGTGGCTCCAGGGGAGGGTTTAATCATCCAATGAGGAGCATGGGAGAGGTTGGGACTCTGATGCTTTTAAAACCTGTGGGGCCATCAACACCATCCCTATGAATTCACTGAAAGAAGAGACTTCAGGGGTGCAGGGGGAGGATGGCAGATGGAGGTCGATTCCACCCTCTCTTCAGTAAGACTTACTTTTGGTTGGAGAGAGGAGGCAGATGTAACCTAAAGGTCATCGTGGTGGCCCGAGTTGGTCGCTGAACCCAGGGCCAGCCCAGCTGAGCTCTAGTCTCAGCCTCTTCCCCTGAGAGCAGCTCTCTGAGCCTCTTGCTTCTTCTTCTGAAAATGGTAACATAACAAAACCCTCCAACCCAGCCAATCTCCCAGCTGGTCATAAAGAGCAGTCCACAGGGTTGCCGTAAAAGCACGTTTGTATCTCCAGACAGGCAGCATTGATACGATCGACTTAGTTATTGACGGCCACATGATTGCTGTGTGCCCTATGAAATAGCAGCCTGATGGACTGCAAGGTGAACCGGCTATTGCAGAGGCTCCTCCCTGCCTCCTGTCCCCTGGATGGGCTTGTCAGCACAATACTAATTCATCAGTGACCATCTTGCTTCCTAAACAGCCCTGCTTCCCCCGCCCTTCCCCCAGTTATTACATGGATCTGAGGCCAAAAGACCTCCGAGTGTTGCTCATTGGAGTGGTGTTGGTGCACAGCACCTGAGCTCTCTCTTTATTTGTTGCCATTGGAGAGACAGCAGCCCTTGCCACATCCCAGGCAAGTTACCCCAGCTCTCTGGAATCTCAGTTGAGTGTCAGGACCTCAGGCTGCACATGTGGGTGCTCAGAGAGGAGCAGGCACAGGACCCCAGAAGTTAAGATTCTGGGGAAGCAGCTGCAATGCGTCCCTTCCCTTCCTCCACTCCCCTGGGACCTGAGCCATGGCTCTCCTTCCTGGAGCCCTCCCCCCCAGCACAGATACTCCAACATTCTTTGGGGGCGGCTTGGGTCCTGATTGCTCTCCCCTTCCTCTGTTTGCCAGGCCATCTGCGTCTCTAAATCTTGGCAAGTTCCTGGTGTGGCAGGAGGCACAGACACTGACCAACTGCATGTGGGTGACGGTTGGAGGGAGGGTTCTGTCGTCCTGGCACCGAACTCTAAACAGAGAAAGCAGGTTAATTCAAATTACTGTGTCTACTGCTCTTTCTAGTGTTCTCTTCATGTGGGCAACTTCCTCCTATTGTCCTTGCCCAGTTCCTCAACTGCCTGAGTGTTTCCCAAATGTTCTTTCTGGAGGCACCATTTACCCTTTTGTGTTTGCAGCAGCTGCCGACCCTTTACGCGCACGCTCTATTTCCGCTGTTAAAATAATTCCTGTGAAGACAGTGAAAAGCTCTTCAGGCCTAGTATTCCCTTCAGGTACCTCTCCTTGGGTTGGTTTCTTTTTTTTTTTTTTTTTTTTTTAATTGTTAGCAGATCATGCATGGTTTTCCTTCCTTCTTTCCACCTAACAAAGACTTGGAGGCTTAATCCTTGCATGCTTAAGGAGCCATTTCCTCTCACTTCCGCAGTGGTTTCTTTTCTTCTTCGGTGTGTGTGTGTGTGTGTGTGTGTGTGTGTGCGTGTGTGTGCACGCGCACGCGTGTGTTCCTGTGAGCCAGCCAGCCTGGAGACAAACTGACAGATACCTGGCCCCCCTGCCCCTTGTTAGGACAGGGGTCAGCCCAGAGGCTAAACATTTAATCTGGTGTGGGTCTGAGGTACATGGGCTTCTTGGGCTCTCCCTAGAAGTTTCCAGCTTCCAGTACTTCATTTAGAATTCCAGTCTCCCCGAGAATTAATGTGGCTGCCCAGGGAACCTCTGAATTGGGCTGAACTTGAAGCAGCTGCCAAACCTAGATAGACGTACCTCTGTGAAGCTCGCTGGGCCATTTCCCAGAGCACTCCCTCCCCACCCCGACCTTCACCTGCGGCCACTTCCTGCTTCTCCTCTGCAAGAAGGGGTAAGGTTCAGGTGTCAGCTCCAGCTCATAGCTGCCTTCTGTACGAAGCAGGACAAGTGTGGCCCGGGTGACCCTTTGTCTCAGTGGTGCTTTCAGGAAGTGGGCAAGTCTGGCCGTGCATTCAGAGACCCATGAGTGGGCTGGATTTGTCAGCTTGCCCCTCTTCCTTGTGAGAAGGCCGTGGACTATGGATCAGTTTTCCCAGCTGTTTTGTGACGTCAGTCACTCATCCTCTTGATAGGGTTGGACGAGTCAGAGGCTCAGCCCGCTCTGCCACATATTGTGCTTTCGTGCTTCGTGTTCGGTGGGGCAGATCTGTGCTTTTCTGTAACACTCAGGACTGCTCTAAGTTGTTAGAAAGGAGGCTGCTAGGGTGGAAAGAAGGAGCAAAGGGGCCTTGCTTCTCTCTGCCTGGCCCAGGCGTGGGGATGCGTTGGACGTCCGAGCCCGCATCCTGTCCCACGTCCACCTCACGCTTTACCCCACAACCCAGGCTTGGTGATTTTAGGTCAGAGATCCCGGCTGTGCTGCGAGCAATTTGAAAAAATGAACTGTGGAATTCAGTTCAGCTCAGCTGCGCAGAAACACTTAGCACGTGTGCCTTCCAGGACTGTGCGGTCTGCATCGGCTTCTTGCCTCCTGTGACTGATTTCCTGGAGGATGAGCATCCAGCTCTTTTGAAGCCTATTTTTAAATCCTTCTCGGTGGAATTCCGAAAGGTGACCTGGGTCTGTTATTAGGCCATTGTCAACTGCAGGAGAGGTCAGGACGCAGGGATGGCTCCACTGGGGTGCGGCGAACACTGTTCGTGGAAGGGTGTAGTGTTTCTGGCCGTTCTCTTTGGTGTGACTTTTCTTCATTAAGTTTGGAATGTGAGGCTCTCTCACTCACATGCTCTCTCCCCAGGCAGCACGTCCCGCCTCGTCGTTTCAGGCTTTGACTTGCTGATACAGACTTTCTTTTCCTTTTCCCATGGGAGAAGTGTGAGAAGCAGTGCTCGTTCCTGATATCGCCAGCTTGGCCTTTTATAAGACAGCTCGCCTGGAAGCTTGAGAAGTCTGTCCTAAATCCTTTCTTGAACTGTGCCTTACTAATTGGTCAGACGCCTGCTCACCAAGCTAAACTTCATTTAATAAAAGAAATAAACCCACTTTCATTTTGAAATGTTTTCAGCTGATATTACAACTCATACATTTACTCAGAACTCACAGTTGCCTCTGTTTTCCCTAACCTCATGATGGGCGGTGAACCTCTGAAAATGCGGTTCGTTCCTCTCCACCACCCACAGATTTATCTGCATTCGCCATAAGACTGTGCGTGGCTCTAACCAGGTTCATCTCATTCCCCAGCTTTAACAAGTTGCTAGCTGACTGTTGCTTAATTCATTAGGAGCCTTGGATTCAGGGCTCCCTTTTGGATGTTTCCTTTTCAGATATGGATCCTACAAAAGTCTGCACTGGGAAGGGAGCTGTGACTCTCCGGGCCTCATCCTCCTACAGGGACACCCCAAGCAGTAGCCCTGTGAGCCCTCAGGAAGCCCCACAACAGGAAAGTAAACCAGGTGCGCTACCCCTGCTGCTAGGGGCAGGTGGCCAAAGCCACATGGGAAGGGCATGGATTCGTCAGCTGCTTCTTGATTCTCCCAGGGGCCCCTGGGTCAGTCAGCTCCTTGTTCCATCTGCGATGGGTGGCGATCGATGCCCTGAACTGACAGGTACTCACTTGATTCAGCAACCACCACTTTAGTTCAGCTTTTGATGGAACAATTGAGCAGAAACTTGGCTACAGAGTTGGTGGCTTTGCAGACCTTGCTGGTGAACACAAAGATGGCTTGCAGGCATGAGGAGGGACCGGGGAGATGGGCTAGTGGTTAGGTGTCTCTGAGGGCCAGGCAGGGCTGGGGCTGGGAAGCAGCCAGGGGACACTGAGAAGTGCCAGCAGCTGGCTGACCTGGCTCCCAGGAAAGTGGAGGTGCGGCAGGCTCGGGCCTGGGGGAATGACCTGGCAGCCAAGGAAGCAGGTTCAAAGAGCAGTTCTGAGGCCAGTGCAAACCAGGAGCAAAGGGAGGTGAAAGAAGTCCACCTGAAGCCCACCTGCCCACCCTGACCCATCCCTTGGGAAACTTGGGCATCTAGAGCATGGTGTTGAAGTTTAAACCTGGGACTTTGGAACCTGATAGATCTGTGTTCAAGTCCTTCACTACCTGTTGGCTGTGCCACCTTGGATGAGGCATTTAGTCTCTCAGCCCTAGTAACCTCATTGGTAGAATGAGGTTGATGACTGCACCTGCCTCATGGCATTACTGTGAGGATGAAATTCGGCAAGTGTTGTGCACCACACCTGGAGCGAGCTGCATTTGTTGCACCAGCAGAGTCAGGGGTGGGCCCCTCGTGCGCTGCCTTGGGGAGTGCTTTCTGGCCTTGGGTAAGTCACACCTTTGAAACACATTTAAAGTCTGAGGGACTTGGGCAAGATGGTTTCCAAGCTCATTCGAAAGTGCTCTGTAATTCTGGAAGATGTGATTACTTCAGCCTCTCTGGAGAGGGCTCTCCACAGCCCAAGTGTCCCGGGAGCTGGGAAATGCTGACCTAGAGGTCCCACAGGCCCTGCTAGCACAGGGTGGGGCAGCCCCTCCGCACTCTGTAGGGCAGTGCATGGTTCTCACACTTGAGTTGCATCAGAATCACCTGGAGTAAAAACACAGGTTGCTGGGCCCCCAGGTCAGAGCTTCAGAACTTATGATTCCCACTTATAGGCCCGGGGTGGTGTCAGAGGTTTGCATTTCTGACAGGTTCCCAGGTCATACTGATGATGCTGGTGCCAGGACCACATTTGAGAACTGTAGAGTATGGAAGTTGCCTTCTAGAAGGAAGGCGATACAGGGAGAAAAGGGATCAGGGTGATGACTGCTCCCTAGGGAGCAGAGAGGAAAGGGCATCGGGCATGAAAGCTTGTCGGTACAGTGGGGAGCAGTGTGCCGTGGGAAGGGAACTGACTTCCCTTCTGTGCCAGCCACCTGTAACAGGTGCCCAGGCAGGTGTCCAGGGACAAGGCCAGGCTGGGGTTTGAGCACAAGCCCCATTCTGGTCATGCTGGTCCCTGTGGAGAGCTTTCTCCCTCGGCTCAGGGAAGGAGTGAGTAGCCTCTGGCACCGAAACTCAAAAGTCTCTTCTTGGCGCTGGATTTCTGGGCCCACACCTCGCGCTTGCCCCACTGCCGCTTGCCACCTTCTTCTCCAGGAAAGGTGGGGCCAAGCAGTGAAGGCAAAATAATTTCTTCTCAAAGTCTAACTGTTCCTCAGGCCTAACTGGGAATATCCAGCTGCCAAGCTGGAGGACGTTTGAGGAAGAGAGAATCCCAAGTGATGGTTAAAGAGAAAAACCATCCTACAGCCGAATGGCTCAATAAAATGACCTATCAATCACCTGGTCCTTTCTCTGATGGTGAATGGGAGGATG
This sequence comes from Phyllostomus discolor, assembly GCF_004126475.2. NCBI lineage: Eukaryota > Metazoa > Chordata > Mammalia > Chiroptera > Phyllostomidae > Phyllostomus > Phyllostomus discolor. The sequence goes on along the minus strand of NC_040907.2, from coordinate 148,840,336 downwards.
GGAGGCGAGGGAGCCTTGAGCGCCCCCTGGTGGGCACAGTGTGGCACTATCAGAATGTAAATGCTCCTCTATCCAGCGGTCTGTAGTAGGCTTTTGCTACAGCACTGTGCAGTTATTTGAGGCACTTTAGGAAGCTCTCTGGCCCTGAAATCATTCTATATCTTATAAGTTTCTAACAGGTAATTTGTGTGAAAAAAATCATGTTTAAACACACAAGTACTCTGAATAATTAGGGGATAACAAGCTGTCATTCACACCTTCCAATAAATTAACCTTAATAGGTGATTTTCATCCTGTAAGTTGAGATCAACTGAATCCAGATTATTCATTCAGACATTTATGTAGCATCATCTCTGTGCCAGGCACTAAGTGAGTCCAGGGGATTGTGATGAGAAGTGGGGAGAGGGGAGGAGAAGGGAGAGTAATTCTGGGAGCATTAGGCGAGGACAGAGTGCAGCTTATTGCGGTAGCAGAGTCGGGCACGAGCCCCTGGCCCAGCCCTGTGCTATCTGACCATGGCTAAGTGACACGTTTCAGGCACATATGAAGTATGAGGGACTTGGGTAAGCTTGCTTCCAAGCCATTCTAGTTCCAAAGGAGCAAGCTTGACTTGCATAGAGGGGAAGAGGCCCCATCCTGAGTAAGGGTGCACAGCAGGCTGAATGAGTTGACACTGCGGGGGAGGTTCCAGGGATGTGACTCTAGAGGTCGGACCTTCGGGATCTTGTCCTCGAATCCTACTGCTCGCTGACCAGCGTCTTGCTGGCTCTTGACTCTGGCTGTGTCCTCGTAGCCCCCTGGCCCCCGCTCATCCCTGCCTGCCCCCTCCATCAGGGCCGCTAGATGACATCTTCCTGGCTCACACCAGTCTCCAGTCCTGTCCTGGTCTCCCCTGGGCCCAGACCAGCCTCGTGAAAACAGTTTTCAGCAGTGCTGTCAGGCAGCCATGCCCCACCTGGACTGGGGGCCCAAGTGTGAGGCAGTGTGTCCCCCCACTCCCAGCATCTGCACAGATAGCTAATGTCAGGCAGTGTCCTGCCCCCCCCCCCCCCCGCTGCCTTGCTCCCTGCCTTTACCACCTTCTTCCTCCATTCCTACAGCTCTCCAAGTTGCCTGTAGACTGGAAGCTCCAGCTTCCCACACTGTGTCCTGATTTCTTTCCTTAAATGGACCTCTGACACCCACATTCCAGAGACACCCCCTATATCCAACCCTCTCATCCTTCATCCTGGGAAACATGTTCTCATTCCTGAGTCATACAGTCCTCCATTGAGGCTCCGCTCTGCCACCATCTTTGTAATATCAGCAAATTACTCAGCCTTAGAGAGTGTCAATTTTCTCAATTATAAAACAGGGATGCTCTTAATAGAGTTTTTGGGATTCAATGAGCTCTTTCATATAAACATTTAACACAGAGCCTGGCAGACAGCAGGTGCCCTTTAATGGTAACCATTCTAGTTACCACAGACCGGAAGGTTCCCCAAAGGTTTCCCATACTTTCAGTCAGAGGCCCTGAGGGCCTGGGCCTGGCATGCTGGCGGCAGGAATGAAGAGCAGGGGCCAAGGCTGCATGGACTCGGGAGAGGGCAATGGCAGGGCTCAGCACAGTGCGCCTCAGGAGCGCGGAGGGCGGGCTCCATGCTGACCAGGAGAGCGGCTGGCACTCGTGGACGTGAGGGAAGGTGAAGGAATGGTGAATTCCTTTTTTTTTTTTTTTTTGACATGTTGAGTTTTTTGGCAAGGGAAGGACTTCTGGGAGGAAGTTTCTAATAGGCATTTGGAAATTTGGAGTCTAGATATGCATCTGGTAGCCACCTGCAACCAAATGAACACAGGGGAGGGTGGAGCTGCTCTCAGAGGTTCAGTGGCAGATGGAGCTTTTAGAGTTGCCTGGTTTAAACTCCCTGTCCAGACTCTTGCTCTCACGTGGTGGCTTGCCTCTGGATCCCTGGCCGTGGTTTTCTGACCAGCTTCTAATCTCTGACTGTGGACCTTAGTTTTTGGAATAGAACCATCTGGAGAGGATTTAGTGCAGTAATCTTAGTGCTGACTCCCTGACCCTGGGAGAGGTGTTACCTTATCCCTGCTTCCTGATATGGTTGCATGGCCAGGTCTGGGTGTTGGTCTGTTGGTCCAGAGTGACCCCACCCATGCCCTCAGGTCAGGAGTTTTTATTCCAGAGGAGACAGGGAGCCTGGAATGGTGGGGGGTGTGATGCCAAGCTTCCTGTCCTGTGTAGCCTGAAGACCATCAATGCCTGTGTTTTGACTCACAAGCCAAAACCCAGTTCAACTCTTACATTTCGTTAATTATGTGCCAGTTGGCTCCACTCCTTTTGCTTGATTCTGGAGGACCAAGTTTGCTTTGGACGTAAAGATTCTTGGGCCTGCAGTCAACTCATTAACTCTAGTTGGAGTCTCACATTTGCTCTCCAGAAATGGCAGTAGTAGCAAAAAAGATGTCATGAGAAAATTAACACCAGGATGGTGAAAGACACCTCCTACCCGCACTAACCCACACTAACTTTCTGTGAGCCCACGTGTGAGAATTGGAGCCAACTGAGGAGATGGAAGGAAAAGTCCCTGTGAGAGAACACCATCGCTTCTGATGCCAGCTCCAAGGTTAGGGGGTTCCGCAAGCCATCCTCAGTATTCATAGTCTTCTAGAAGGCCTCAGAGAACTCACTGAAAGCTATTACACTCATGGGTATGGTTTACTACAGATTAAAACCAGCCAGGAGAAGAACCACAGTTTCCAGTGTCCTCTCCTGTGGAGTCAGGACACGTAGTTACTACCATTTAGGTGCAACCGTTGCTCAGACTGTTCCGAGCAGGAAACTCACCTGAGCCGTTGTGTCCTGAGGTTTTACTGAGGCTCCATCACGTAGGCATTACCCGCTGCCCACGTGGCCGACACCCTAAGGCACATTATTGGTGTGAGACAGAGACACGCCCGTCAGGTGACGTCCAGGGCTTTAGAGATCGGCTCCCAGAAGCCAGAGGGCAACGCCAGACATCGTTCTGGGCAAGGTTAAGTCCTTCACCACACAGCATGAAGAAGAAATAAACATAAGCAAAGAATTTTAAAACACTCCTAGAGCTGCTTTTAACCCCTCTCATCTGTTGGGACACTCTACCAGAACACATCAAATCGCTCAGAGAAAGTTATCCTAAGATTCCAAGAAGAAACTGACCAGCAGAACAATTGAGAACAGACCAAAATGACATTAGCACAGAATAACACACAAGGAAATATCAGGGGGCTATTGGCCACAGGCCAGAAAAGGTGGAGTATAAAGAACAGATGGAGGAAAAGAGATGAAAGAAATCTAATTCTCCTGGGAAGGCTTGGGTCTCTTCAGGGCTGCAGAACCTACCTAAGATCCAACTTTCCAGGGCCCTCTTCCCCTCAGGAGCTCCAGGTGACATTTGTTGTAAGAAGCATTTTGACAATCTCCTCGCCCAGAGTTAATAATTGATGGCTCCATGTATAAGATCCCACATGCTGTTTCAGGCACACAGTGACCCTGCACTGCTACCACCCTTCCAGGCTGAGAAGACTAGGTAACAGATGAAGGGTGATGAAATGTCAGACATACCACCCCCCTTTAAAGGGAGAGGGAAATGCTTAGAAGGGTCCCAGGAACTAATAAGGTCAGGGTAAGGGGAACAGTTTTAATGACTTGGAATTAGAAGGAAAAAGTAGGTTGATCCCTAAGGATATTATGTTCTTGAAACTGTTTATCAAATGGCAGAAGTCAGCAACTCTCATTTATTTCTGTCTGGGGAAATTTTTTTTTCTTATGCTTTGGATTCGTTTACTAAGCACATACTTTATGCCATTCATTTCCACTGGATCCTCGAGACTCAAAAGAGATAGATCTCTTTTATAAATGAGACTAAGTCATTTGCCTCAGGATATGCAATTAGAAGGATAGTCAGCATTTAAATTTGGCGGTCTGGGGCTGACATGGTGGTCCCTTTGGTACCTAGACTTTTGGAGGGACAGACTCATCTCGGTTTTCTATAACCTATCTGTTATCAGTGTCACCTGAGTAGCCAACCCCACTGAGAACCAAAGAGAAAGCAAAATAAGGTGTCCCAAAATCCATGTACAAAGCTCATATCCTTTATTGAATAGTTCCTCACTCAGCACCTATTGACATTCTAGTATATTTGTAAATCTAATAGGTTTGATAGAAAGATCTCACAAAGGTGAATTAGAAATAACTTTTTCTAATGAGAAATGAGAGCCATCGTCACCACATGTCACCTGGTGTTTCGGGACCTGTTAGGTGTGAGGAAATCTCTGGGCCAGGGCTCTGGGCAGATGCAGCAGAGAGTGTCACTTAGACACTTAGAAAATGGTCACTTAGAGGATACTTCACATGCCTGCTCTCTGGATCTTCAGCAACCCTGTGAGGTGTACATGGAGTAAGGGTTATATGTTACAGATGGAAGTGATGAACAGCTTGCCCTTGGTCATACAAGCTGTCCACTGCAGTGATGTAGATAAAAATCAAGTCCTATAAATGTCCCCACTTACGTGGTTGGGAAGAGAGGACAAGCATCTGTGAATTGCCCATAAGGGAAGGGCAGAAATGTAACAGACGGCCTGCTAAAGGAATATGCACCTGAAACATGTTAAAACTGACTTACAGGGGGGAAAATAAGCAAAAATAAACAGTTAGTTTTCCAGAATAAGAATGTTTTCAAGTATTGCTTGTATCAGTGGTTCTCAGAGTGTGGGCTATGGATCATCAGCCTGAGCATCGTCTGGGAGCATGTTAGAAATGCAAATTTTCAGACCTAACCTCCTATCACTGAGTCGGGAGGAACCTGGGGGTGAAGCCCAGCGGTCCGATTTCACATCCTCCCTGTGATTCTGATGCAGCTCTGCCACCTTGTGGCGCCCACCACCTCCCTGAAATGTAGGCTCTCCTTGGTGGCCGATGGTGGCTGTGGATGGTGGACAGCGCACTGTACATCATTCTAAAGACCGGGGCTGACTGCTCAGTTGTTTCCCAGCTGGGTGACTTTGGGCACGTCAGTTGGCTTTTCTGTTTCCTCATCCATGAAGTGAAATGATTACCTGTGTCACAGGCTTGTGCGCCTAAATGAAATACTAAATTGGAGCACAGGTGACTGACCGCGTCTGGCACTTAGAAAGGTATTCAGTAAACGTTTGTAAATCTCAGCTTGACCTCTGGAAGGCCCCTCGCTAGTCCTTGGGGGACACACACTGAAATGGAGCCGTGGGCTGTGAGAGCTGCTGGGTCACTCCCTCCCTTCCTCTGTGCAGGGTAAGACAGGAGGAGGCACGCAGGGAGAGGGAGGTGAAGGCATTGGCCAGATCAGGGGTTGGCAAACTTGATCCGTGGGCCAGAGGCAGCAGTGCCTGTTTTTGCACAGCCCATGAACTATGAACGACTTTTACATGTTTAAATGGTTGAAAGAGAAGTCAAAACAATATTATATGCCACATGAGAATTCTTTGAAATTCAGATCTGTGTCCATAAGTAAAGGTGTATTGGAATATAGCCATTCGCTGTATTGAATGTATTGGAACACTCACTCATACACACAGCATCTATGCCTGCTCTTGCGCAGCAACAGAAGAGTTGCATAGTCTCCAATGAGATCATGTGGCTGCAGAACCTAAAACATTTACTGCCTGGCTCATTATAGAAAAAGCTGGCCGACCCCTGGGCTAGATGGAGGATAGAGAATGGAGACGAGAGATAATGCAGAAGATCATAAGAGCAGACATTTACCGAGCTCTGCCAGGCACTGGGCTAAGTGTTTCTTATGCGTTATATCATTTAATTCATATAGCAATACTTATGAAGCAGGCATCCCATTATCCCCACTCTTCAGATGGAGAAACTGAGGCTTATAACTTGCTCAGGGACACAGAGTCCATGGATGGTGGAGTTAGGATTTGAATTGAGGTCCGCCTGCCTTCCCAGGCGAGCTAATAACCATGTTGCCTGGTGGTGTTAAATGTTTATGTGACTCATTTAACAGAAAGAAGAAAAGCAGCCGGGGAGAAAAAAGTGTTCTTACCACCTCAGATACCTCTGGGCTGAAATGTTCTCTCGCTAGCCCAGCACCAAAGACCGACGGAAAAAGTGCTGATCTCTTCTCCCTCCGCTGGGTCTGTTAATTAGCCCAGCCTGCTAATGAGGAGGGGTCATGCTGAACCCCCGTCAGGCGTGAAGAAGGGGAAGGAGAGTTAGTGAGGAGGCACTGGACAGTGAAGTTCTGTTGCCGTTTAGTCTGTAAAATAAGAATGTCAAGGAACAATTGTTTCTTCATTGCTGTGAATGCTAGCCTTGTGTTTTCAAAGGTCAGCGCCTGTGAGCACATCATGGTTTGGAGTGGGTTCCTATGGTAATTGGGCCATCGTGACTGAGGGCATTTTGTGTCAGGCAGCGGGGTGCTGGACTTGCATCTTTCTGTGGGGCGCATGCTTGTTTCCTGCAAATGTAACCACTGCTGTCTCCCCCACCCCTTTTTCTTTCTTGTTTTCATCCTTCCTGCACCACACATAGTTCTGGAGTCAGAGAGTCCCTCGGCAGGTATGGCTTCCCTTGCATTCCTCCCATCCCTGCCTTCCACCAGGGGCCCCTCAACCAGAGGGGAGCCAGGGAGTGTTCCTTGGGAGTGAGTGTTTTTTGTTTTCTCTTTTCCGTCTCAGATGAGTGGAGGCCTTCTTCCAATGCCGATGCCAACGGAAACGCCCAGCCCTCTTCACTCGCTGCCAAGGGCTACAGAAGTGTGCATCCCAACCTTCCTTCTGACAAGCCCCAGGTAGGCATGTGCCCCAGGGCGGGGTAGGGACTGCTGGGCGGCACCTGTTCTTAAGTGTTTTTGCTTCAGTTCAGGCTTCCAGCTTGTTCAGCTGGGTAATGGGCTGGGCTGAGACTTGCCCTGGTGGCCAGCTCTGGAAAAGCTCTGCAGGAATCAGCGAGGGAGAAGCTAGGGCTGAGGGAGGCAGAGGCACGGGGTGAGGCTGGTGTGTACCACAGTATTGGAAATATGGGCCCAATGTTTGACCATGTTTCAGTGTGTTTGGGAATGTTTTGGAAGAGAGAATCATTTGGCTTTGAATAGTGGGGGAAAGTTCTGAGCTTGTCTGTTAAAAACTCTTTAAACCACCTAGGCCTCCTTACAAAAAAACAAAAACAAAAAAACCCCCAAAACTCCAAGGTGTACAACTTGGAGTAGGGATCATTTTGCTTCAGCCTTTCCCCCAGGTTGTTTTCCTGATCTTTCTGTCCTCCCCCGCCCGTGGCTGCTTTGCCATTTTGGTGAATGGAGCAGACCCGGCTTTAATTCAGGCAATCCTCGAAGAGTGCTTACACGGAGGAGCCACAGCCATGGGACGGGGCAGTTCTTTCTTTTAAAGGAAGCTCTGCAGCCCAAAATATGTTGCAGGAATGTGTTCCTCATGTGGCCCACTTCCTTGTGCCTCCTTCCTGTCACGGTGCTCCCAGAGCTCACCAAGAGCCCGGTACTCTGCATTTCCATCCTGCCTCCCACACTCGTTCTCCAGTGATCCTCTGGTTCCTGTTCCTGAGGACGTAAAATTGCACTGGCCCCTGAAGGGCAACTGAGTCAGAGATAATGTCCCCCTTCCTCTCTGCAGACCCCTGTCTCCCCACGCTTACAGTTGGTCATTTAATTGTTCCCCGATGTGCTGAGCAGTACCACGAAGCCTTCCCGCCCCCACCATGGCTCACCTGTCTCAGGTCTGGCCGTGTGCACCCAGGGCCCCTGTTGGAATCAGGAGCTGTGAAGGCACCTCCTGAAGTCTTCATCAGACGTGGGGACTCGGGAGGTCACCTGTCCAGTAAATGGCTTGTCTTTGGTTTCCCTGGATCAGACCTTCCCTGGCATAGGAATGTGCTGCCTGGGGCAGACGGGCTTCCTTCTCAGCCACCTCGAGAGTAGATGCAGCTGGCTCTGTTCCAGGTTAGGAGGCAGTGCTGATTCATTCAAGGCAAATGTAAAAGCACATCCTCCTCCACTATCAGTGACTTAGCTCAAGGAGAGCTCACTAATTCCTTTTGGCTTCTTAAACAACTCTTCAAAAGGCATGATTTAATTTAAAAGCATGTGAAGTAAATAAAAATTACTTTACACATTTATATACTGCAGGTTTATTGAGTACTGTGCATCTCCTCTAAAGGACTGAGTTGGGGTGCGAGGGGCACATGGTTGGGGGTGGAGGCTGCCTTTCCTCCCGCCAGCCTGGACCTGCTGCCCTGCTGTCTGACAGTGACAGGGAGCCAGGGCTGCCCTCTCCAAGAGCGTCATCATGTTGGTGTCCCCAGTGGAGGTGGGGATCGGTAGTTCCCAGAACTGTGTGAACTGGGAACATCCCAGATTCTTCCCATGTTTTCACTGTCTCACTTTCTAAGAAGAGAAATGAAATTCTGCTGGTAGCCTTTACTATGAGGCTCCTACAATGTTTACATGAAACAGAAAGTGGCCCCCTCCGTGCAAAGGGACTGTGCCTATCCAGCTCCTCCTTTAGGGCAAAAGAAGCCCCAGGACAGGAAGGCCTTTGGCTCTGCGTGGTGGTCAACACCCTGGGGATGCATCCTCTCTGCAGGGTCAAAGCCCTGGGCAGGCTCACGCCTGGTGTCATGCAGCTGCGGCACCATATACGGCCACAGCCAAATTAAGTTAAAAACTCAATTGAAATGGATTTCTATCTTTGGACAAGAAGGAATCACATGGGGACACTCGAGCTCAAAGTAAAAGTAAATCTGAACCTAATTCAAAATTGTCTTTTACTTACGTCCCTAGATAACCATTATCAGCTTACCCCACAGTCCCTTTGGTGTGTGTTAGCTCAAGTGTTTTGTTTCCAGAGAGCATCATTTAGTCTATACGCACCCCCAACCTCCAGCCTGTGTTCACGGAAACCAAGTGAGTGCATCTGGAAGCTTTGCTCCTCGTTGCTACTGAAGAGGGTCGCTCGGTTTGTCTTTTTGGCTGGTACCTACGGCCACATTCCACTGGCGCTGTCACGGGCGCCCTGAGGAAAGGATAGACGTCAGGTTAGCCCTGGTGCTCAGATAGCTTCTTCTCCTCCCAGGTTACTTGAGTTTGTTAAGGGGTAGGTTGTTTACTGTTTCTGGGTTGATATTCTAATCCAGACTCAAAAAAATTCTTCATTTCTCACTTATTTAATCTTGCTAACATCCTTTTCCCCTTGCTACCTGCACTCCATGAAAAAATAAACAGAAAGTAAAAAACAACCTCAAAATAGGTCCACACCTTCGTACCCTCCCAGTTTTGGGCCACAACCCATTTGCCACATAGTGACCAAACTCTAATGCATCTCACCTGTGCCATTTGGTGGACGGTTCTGGTTTTCTTCTAGAACTGGGCTTTCTTTAAGGAGAGGGGCCAGTGAAGAGCATCTAGGTGTCTTGGCTTGGGCTACTGTAACAGAACACCATAGACTGGGTGGCTCAAACAACAGACATTTGTTTCTCACAGTTCTGGAGGCTGGGAAGTCCAAGATCAAGGTGCTGGCCTGTCTGGTTCCTGGTGAGGAACCAGGAGGCTCCTCCTGGGTTGTAGACGGCTGCCTTCTCACCGTGTGCTCACAAGGTGGAAAGAGAGAGACCTCTGGTCACTTTCCTTTCTGGCGGCATCGGAAAGCCTCTCTTGTGTTGCACGCGGCCCAGCCACATCATGGGGCCCCGCCCTCATGGCCTTATCTAACCCTAAGTGCCTCCCCAAGGCCTCACCTTTAAAAATCATTACTTGGGGTTAGGGGCTCAGCATATGAATTTTGGCGGATGCAGACACTCAACCACAACACTAGGAAAATAAACCTCGCTCATCTTATGATCTAATTCTCAGTTGAGCCACAGGTTCACAGATGGCTCTCATTGAAATGAGGATCAGTCTGGAGATTTACCTCATTTCCTGACCTTCTGCCCCACTGGGATCCAAGGAGGAGTCATGCTGAGGGAGAGGGAATGTGCTGGGAGCAATGGCTTTCTAGTTCTGAACCTGGGACCAGAGCATTGGCCTCACGCCAGGAGCCCTGGGGCTGACCACCTCCCTCCAGGGTTCTCGATGCCTCTTAGTGAGGTGGGTGGGAATGGGGACCGGGCCGGAGCGTGCGTGATAAACCAGGTACAGTCCAATCTGGTAGGCCCATTAAGTGCTTCGTTGCCTGGTCCCTGTGTTCTGTGCACACCAAAAAGTGGAGGCTACCTGCATTTAGTCTCATGCCTGTCTTCCTTCTAATAATTAGTTCCATCAGATTGTTTCCTCCGAGAAAAGAGCACATGGGATTCTAAGTCCTCAGCATTCTCTTCTTGGGGAGCTTTAATTCGTTAGGCTTATGGAATCTCGCACTAAAACCCAGTGACTCAGTTAAGACATCTATCTCCTGCAAGCACAAATAAGGAAGATTCTTCCAATCCCACATTTCCTAAGGGAAAAGAATGAAAGACACTTGAGTGTTTTACTGAACTTCAGCTTTTAAAGCCAAAGGCATAAAAGAAGAGTCTTTGAGGATGGGAGATGTTGAAACTTGGGAGCTTGGGGCTTCTTCCACTGGCACTTAGCTGTTGGGCACCTGTCTTCAGTCAGGAGGCCTGAAAGGGTGCAGGCCAGCCAAGGATTGATGTCAGAACTGACTCAGCAGGTGGCCGCTGCAGGGCTGAGCTCAGCCTCCCTTGGATGTGAGGGAGAGTCGGGCCTGCCTCTCCAGGTGAGTATGATTCCGTCTTCGGCTTTACCCAGAAGAGCGATGCAGACTCCATGAGGAGTCTAATTTGAGGATTTGCATAAAAACATGTCTAGAATTGTTTTTTCTTCCAGTTGTGTTATGCTGCTATTTCTAATGGTCGTCCTTCTTTCCATCTCCCCTCCTTTCTTTTTTCCCTGTCTTGACACTGTGTCTTGAAAATAATACTAAAGGTTCTCTCTCCCCCACGCCCGCCTCTCCCTAAAGAGGGCCGCTTTGCATGGCAGCGCCCTGCCCTCCACGGTACCTACAAGGACTCGCTCTACCGGAGCTCACCAAAGCCTTATGTCCCACCTAGCACCCCCAGCCAGCAGAACCCTGCACCCCCGCAGCCTGTCTCTGTGGCCCTGGCAGCCAGATCAGCTCCCAAAGGTGTGGTGTGCCCTGGGCCCTCACTCCCGGGTCCTGCATTCCCCAGTGCTTCATCCCGAACCCAGCAGCACCACCGTGCAGCCGCCGGGACAGTTTACAGTGGGAATGTGAGCTCTAACCCACGTCATCAGGCAGTTGGGAATAAAAAGGTCAGCAGCTTATATGTACCATGTTTATCCAGTAACATTTGCCCGGTGGCATCGGAAAGCCTCTCTCGTGTTGCACGTGACCCAGCCACAGGCACTCGAGCACCGGCTCCCAGCATTGTCTCCTGCACAGCCGGCACGGGGAAGCCACCCTCCGCTCCTCCTCACCCTCCCAAGCTATTCTTTGACCCCCGTAAAGATGCTGTTAACTCTGGCAAGAGTCCTTCCCTGGGGACTCGGCCTTCATTCCCAGACGCAGTGGGACCACCTGTGCTAGGCCCCCAGGGTACCTCTGATCCCGAAAACCGGAGGAGAAAAGAACCTTACCTTTTGCAGCCGTGTTATCCAGCCAAGGCAAGGAATTAGGAATGTTTGTGTGTCTTCTACTCCGTCTCTTTTGAAACTCACGTGAGAGCTCGTTTGTTTTCTGGGCTGCCCTACCCTCCTTTCCTCGTTAATATTGCTGCAGCTTGAATCCCGAAATCCTCTCTCTAAACATCTCAGCACAGTCTCCTCTGTCTCTCCTTCTCTCTTTCCTGTAAATATGTAAGTATGCCAGCGCGTGGAATATAAAGACTAACACTATGGTGAGAGAGTGTTTATGTTTTATAAAAAGTTGCCAAAAATTGTATTTACTCCCAAGCTTTTAGGCTCCGCAAGCGGCTTTGGGGGTTAAGCACAGCCTGCCTGCCTGTTGTCTCTCTTTCTCTCTCATAAAGTGTTAAAAGGATTCAAAAATAGATGGATGGAAAGTAAACTTGGACGAGGCTCCCTCTGTGTCACAGGGAGTCAGGAGGCCAACTGGCTCGCACCGGCTGTCTCATGCACTCTGAGGAAAGGGCACCGATTAAATAGTTCTCAGAGTACATCATTGCATGTCCACTCGCAACTGTTTAAATATGGAATTCCTTCTCCCTGCTGCCGTACCCCTTTACGTGACGACCCCCTTATTTCCCACAGGATGCCACTTCCTCCAGCCCAGCCCAGCCTGAGGTTATAGTTGTCCCTCTCTACCTGGTTAATACCGACAGAGGGCAAGAAGGCACTGCCAGACCTCCAGCATCTCTGGGGCCACTGGGCCCCCCAGTCCCGGCCACCGCCCCTGCCGGCTCACCTCTGACCTTCCCGACTCTAGATGATTTCATTCCCCCTCATCTGCAGAGGCGGCCCCACCACAGCCCGCCGGCCAGCGTTCCTGGCCCCCACCCCCCCGTTAGCCAGACACCACCATCCTTCTCACCACCACCTCCGCTGGTCCCCCCGGTTCCGGAGGGCCTGCACCGAGTCTCGGAGCCTGACCTCACGGGAGCTGTTTCAAGTACCGTAAGCTCGCTGGGATCCCTTCCTCACGGCTTTCCTGAATGTCTGCTCCCGGCAGTAAAAACCCCTTTCTCACTGAAGTACTAAGTTCCGAAGGAAGTGTTGGCTGCCGCTGTGCTTGCGTGACGACTGGAACCGTGTTTGCTGTCCCTAGAGTGCATGCCTCCCGTGTGTGTCCCTGGGGCTCTCCTCGCTGTCCTGTTCCGAATGCACGTCCTCCTGAAAGACCTTTGTTTTCCCTCAGAGAAAACCATCTCCAAGGCCTTGCCTCCTGCTGGTGCTACTTGCCACAGGCCAGCAGAGGCAATGCTGAGAGCTGAGGAAAGCTGAAGAACTGTGTGGAGAAGCCAACAGCAGTTTCTCTGCCAGAGAGCAGGGGAGGAAGAGAGTCACTTTTGTGTTGACTTAGCAAGCAAGCTTTTCTACACAGCAGTGGCAGGGACTAGGTTAAAAAAAGAGTTGAATGTGATTGAGAAAATGGGTATAAAAGCCTTGTACAAATGTTAGGGCTATTTCCTCAAAAGGCAGAACGTTGCTGGGGCCCCTGAGTAGTGGCTCCCAGCGCCTTGGTGGCAACACAGCACCTCACTGGGCCTGAAGTTCTAGGGCCCTGACACTTCAGGTCCCACAACCTGAGGGACAGGTCCACAGCGCAGGTGGAAAAGCCCAAGTGCTTTAAGGAAAAGCTCAGTACAGGTACTCAGCCTGTTCCCTTCTCAGGAGCCCTGGGGATTGAGAGACTGAGAAGAGCTAAGTGTGAGTTATAAAAAGGGGGTGCATGGATCTACACTCAGGGCTGTGGGATGCAGTGGGGTGAGAGTGTGAAAGTTTCAGTTATGGTCCTGGGCACAGGGAGAGCAGCACCCAGCAAGTGTTAGCTACATTGCTGTGGACTTGCCCCAACAAGTGGGGGCCAGAGTCCCTCAAAACAAGTAACTGGCTAATTAACAATCACTGAGTTCCCACCATGTCCTAGGCATTCTTCTAAATTCTCAGTGCACAGCCTTGAACAAGGCCCAGCCCCTGCTCTCAGGATTTATCTGGGTGGTGTTCTCAAGCTCAGTGTACATGGGATCATCTGAGTGCCAGGAAAACTCATTTAAATAGTCAACTCCAGGTTTTGCTGCTAGAGTTCTGATTGAGTGGTCTGGGGAGAGACCTAGGACTCAGACCACTTGGTAATGTGCATCCTGGGGATTCCAACACTGAGGGTCCATGGACCACATTTTAAGATACAGGGTCATGCAGTTGGCTGATGGAACTAAACGTTCACTGACATCCCTTTGTCTAAAGAGGTACGCCTACAAAATGGGCTCAAATGGCTCGTTAAACCCATACAGAGTTTATGAAGAAAGTGGAGGGAAACTTTGGAGGGGCGGAGGGGGCTTTTAAGATAAATTATAGTGAGATTCAGATGCAGAGCTGGGCATGGCAACATCCTGGGCTAGAACCTCTTCTCAAAGCTCTAGATGCAGCACCTTGCAGTTAGGTCAGGACCCTGCCAAACGTGGCCCAGGGCTTGGGTATCCTAGCTTCGAGCATTGCAACTCTGCCCTGTTGGAGGAAAATGCTAGATTGTTCCCTGATGCGCTCACCTTGCCCTCACTCAACTTATGGGTGAATTTGGAAGCTGCCCTTGTTTTGAAGAATACAGGTATTCTTCCCTTGGGCACGGGGTGTTTCTCTAGAGCAGCATGTCAAGCGAGTCTTGTTTTTAGCGTGCTGTGTACATTGTGAGCAGTTCCGGTCTGCACCCTGTACTTTATCATCTGTGTGGATCTTGGTGCTCGTGTTGAGTCTGTTTCAGGTGTACCAGGACAGGTTAGTTGGGACCGTGTCCTCAGTTCCTCAAGCCCGACTGACTGATCAACCTGGTATGGACTTCCCGGGAGGCTTCAGCTGGCCTGATAACTTGTAGTTTGGCCCCAGGTCACAAAGTAAGAGGTGAATAAGGAAGCTGCTTGGGTTCCCCAACTGCACGAGAATTGTCGAGAAGAGTAGACGCCCTGGGCGTGGTGGCCAAACCCCAAGCTGACATCTGCTCTGTCTGCAGCTACCTGACAGTAAGAGGGAAGCAGAAAATTCATGTCAATTTGTGCAGGTTTTTTAGTCAATAACCATTTTTGTAACGTCCCAGAAATGACTTGTGCCCCAGAGTAAAGTTTATAAAATGCTTCATGCTCACATAACCCCCCCCCCCCCAGGCATCACAGGCGGTATCGACACTGTAACAAGCCACGTGCCCGAGTTTTTGTGTTTCTTGGCTGCATTGTGGCAGAGTTTTCACTGAAAGGACCTTTATCTGTATTACATCACTTTGGAAATAAATTAGGACAGTGTAATTGTTTTCCCACTTTACAAATGAAAAATTGAGATGAAACTCTTTTGTACAAGCTCGAGTTGTGCCATATTGGGGTCTTGGGGAAGAGTTTTATTCACTAAACTGAGCTGCCACTCATACATAACAACTGCACATCAGGGCACTCTCAGAAGAGCTGGACTGACCCAGCCACGGTTTTTTAGGAAGGCGGCCCTACTGTGTGTCGGGACCTGTCCTGGGTCCTGACACTCATGTACCCTCTTGGTGGGCATGTGTTCTCTTGAACTGTTGTTCTTTTGGACAGAAGTTGTTCAGAAACACCTTTGCTGGTAGGCGGCTCCTGCCATTCATGTGGCATTTACTGACCACCTGCTGTCTGCAGGGCACTGTGCCAGGGTGGGGGAGGGGGAAGGAGGCATGGCTCTTGTACTGCAAGTACTTAGAGAGCGATGATCTCTGATGGGGCACGTGAATCGCTTGTGTGCCATGCTTTTATCTGGAGAGTAACGCAGTCTCATTCTTCCGTCCCTTCAAGAATTGTATACTGGTGTTAGGGTCTATAAATTGTAAAATAGAAGTGTTGCAAAATTTGTAGGCACGATAGGAAACTGTCTACGTATCCTTACTGCATTTTGAGGTCTTCCTATCTTTAAAAAGACTGGCATTATTGCAGATAATCATGCAGATTATAATGTGAGTATGTAGTAATAATTTTATTGGTATTTCTGGCAGATGCACTTAGGTTTTTAAAAGTCAGGATTTTCACAAGTCTTTACTTCAGAGATCTTTGTCACTCGATATTGGAGTGAAAAACACATCCCAGTAGGACAGGATACTATCTGAGTCTCAGGAGCAAGTGCTAGGAAGGTTGTTCAGCATGTGGGTAAGAAAAGCTTTCCCAGAGTACCCACACTTAACGCTTTCTATTCCTGTGTCTATGGTTTCCTGTCCTCCCACTGTCTAGTGTTTCTTTAAACACGCATACTAAACTTTCCTGATTTTTCCCAATTAAACCAGCTCTCATCCTGGGATCGCATTTGGAATTGCATGAGTCTTGCATGTTTTTTTCTACTTTGATTTGAATTTGCTTTTTCAGTAACTGGATTGATCCACAATTGTTACCAGGTGAAAAAAATGAATGATGTTGCTGAGACTTTCGATAACTTTACCTCCCCTCTCTCCCCTTACTAATACCAACACAGAGAATAAGCATTCCAGATTAAGCTTCTAACTGGAATTAATGATGTCTCATTAATTACATTTCTTTTTATAATTAAGGTCCTTATAAAGCTTTGAATTTCTTTTTAAAAAGCGTTAACTCTAGGTTTCATGTACTGAAAGTTACAACCTTTGCTTTCTTTTCAGGATCCCAGCCCCCTGCTAGATGAAGTTTCTCCATCCCGGGCCGGCACCGACTCCCACACCTTCGCACCAGTCAGCAAGCCGTCCTCTGCCTACCCCTCCACGACAATTGTCAATCCCACGATCGTGCTCTTGCAGCACAACCGAGGTGAGGGAGCTTTGCTGCACGCCTCCCCCTTTGGCTCCCCATTCCGTGACACCTGGGTCCGTAATTCTGCCTTTCTGCAGAAATTTTCATGAATCTTATTCTTCCCTGAGGCCATCTGCCCCACTTTAGTCCACAACCCACAAAGCAGATCATAGCAGACAGACCCCTGACTTGGGGTGATGTCAGGTATCGGAAAGAGTAAGCTGGTACAGTGCGTGTCCCACACCTTGGATGTTCATGGTGTCTTCGGAGGTTAGCACCAAAAAGAAAGAAAAGGCAGAGAGAAGAAATCAGTGCCCCTTAATTCCTCACCGTGAGAATCCTAACCAGAGCTGTGTTTGGAAAACCTAGGTCCAGTAATATCTCTTTTCAGTGGTGTCCTGAATCAGTTGGTTCTTTGATGTCATGAGTTTTTCTAGAAAGCAAAAGTTTGAGGGCCAAAATTATAAAAAGAAAACATAGTGGATGGAATATTTTCTAAAACGTAAAACAATTTTTCGTACCTCTCAGAGGCTGTTGGACTTTTTCTTAGTGACTCACCCGCTCCATTCTTGCCAGCAGCAGCTGCCCCGCCGAGCCGCCGCCTTTCGGCACACCCTCTGGGGACGGCAGTGGCTGTTTGCCCCCTCGCTCGGCGCCCCCGATGGCTCGGCGGCGGCACTGCATGCTTGTTCTCTGCAGTTCCTCTGGCTGCTTCTTCCCCTTCTTTGCGGGGGCATCTTAGGTGAAACAGAAGTGCTTTTAGGTAATAACTGCCTATGTCGACCCTTCTGCTTTAAAATTCCAGAAGATGATCCTAAAGCCAAATTTTTTGTTTTTGGAATTCAGTAAAATAATAAACTTTCCCTTCCCCAAAGGCCTTTGCGATGTCAGATGTAAAGTTTCCAAACTTTCTGAGTTTCTGCGTGTAGAAAGGGCTTCCTCATCTGAATTTCTAAGAACAGTGGAGGTTTAATTATTTTGTGCAGAGTGCAAAGCTCGGTACCAAATCTTCATTTTCTTGACTGCCTGCTTGCCTACCTCATAGTTTCCCTCCCTTCCGCCTCTCTCTCTGCATTAACTTGGATGAGGACAGGGCTGAAGTCTATTTTTAATTGTTCTCCATATTAAATGGAGTTTTCTGTTTCCTGCTTCCAACTTAAAAAAACAGATGAATGGAACATTTCTCTCACTTAAAATCTTCCCACTCAAATCTTAGTTATTTTAGTAATTTTATTTTTTTCACTGTGTGCAATTCCCATATTAATTTTCACCCATGAATCTGTGCTCTTCAAAAATAAAAAAATATCCCAACCCCCACATCAAATTATGTAAGAGCCCATTCTGCTCTCAGCAACAGCTTTCTCTGCCCAGAAAGTGCCCGTGATGCAGGACAAAGTGGAACTTTGGTTCTCTATGAACTTCTTTATGACTCATCTTTCTAAAAAACCCAGTCAAACAGAAGCAAGTTAGTTCCCAGAAGGAAAAGCAGTTTCTCTAAAAATGGGATTCATTCCCAAGGCAACTTGGTTTTTTGGGAAATGCCGAGTATAATGTCAGCTGGTCGTGCCAAGTCCCTCTGATGACACCTAGTGAGACTTCTCTGGGCCCAGGAGCACCTACGGCTCCTTTCTCTTTCTTCCCTGAACAGACGGGTTCTTCTTATCTGCCCAAATGCCTTTGGCTGTTACCTTTCTCTTTTGTCCAAGCCCTGCCCTTGAGTTTAAAAATTAGAATTGTGCAGCCTGAATCACACATCCTTCAAAAAAGGATACACGTACATTCGTTTTTTTGGAATTAGAAGTAGCTTCCCATAAAGAGCAAACCATATGTTCCCCCGAGGAGGTGGGGCAGGAAGAGTCAAGGAGAATGGAAGCGCCTTGCTAGCCCAGCCCCGGCTTCCTGATTGTCAGTGGGGTTTAGGTCAAGTGTTTCTGGCTTTGCTTTGGAATTGACCCAGCCGGGCAGCTCTGCTTTGCCTCACAGATAATTCCCGTAAAAACAATTTCTTAACTGTCGCAAAGTCTCCTGAGGGAATGATAACGACTTCTCTTCTGGAATTCTAGTTTAGTCATCCTGAAGAAAGGTTCCCTTTTTTCCTGCCCAGACTGACCCAGGGCACACAGTGTGATCATAACCCCATCTCTGGCAGCCAGCTCCCTGCACTGCAAACAAATGGAGAGGTGCCGTGTGTCTGGCCTGGCTCTGAGGGCCATGCACAAAGCAGCCCTTGCTCCACTCCTGAGTGTCCACATTGCACATGTCTGAGCGCAGATTGCTTATGAAAGTCTGGTAGGAGGACTCGAATCAGAAAACTCTCGGGACTGAAAGAGATGCATGAGTCCCCTGGCTCAGCTTACGTATGGATTGATGGATTGACTGATTTGAGAGAGAGAGAGAGAGACATTGATTTGTTTCACTTATGTATGCATTCATTTGTTGATTCTTATGTACCCTGACCAGAGATCGAACCACAGCCTCGGTGGGTCGGGATGATGCTCTGACCAACTGAGCTACCCGGCCAGGGCAAAGCTTCTTGGTCTTTATTGTGCCTGGAGTCTTGGGGATCTTCTTAACTTGCAGATTCAGGCTCAGGCAATCGGAGGCAGGGATGAGATTCTGCATTTTTCAGCAACTCGCAGGGTGTGTTGGTGCTGCTGGTCCATGGGCCGCACTGGAGAGCAAGAGCTCAGTGGTTCCCAGATTCTTGTCACATGAAACAGTCTGGGGACCACACCAGGGCTGCTAATTTCTCACTCTGCTAAATAACACCCCTGAAAAACAATTGGTATTATAACATCACATGACATTCCAAGAAAGAAAGGCCATGCCACAGCTCAGAAGTAGGAACCACATCATGTTTTACATTGAATAAATTTGCTTTTGCCTGCTGGGGAAGACCTTGCCCCTCTTGGCTTGGAGACCAGAGTTCGGGATGCGTGGATCCAGTGGGCACTTTGAATCAACAGATGAGGGAACTGAGGGGGAGACTGAGGAAACTGAGGTTCCATGATTGGTCATGTCATCTGGCATGTGGCTGGCAGAGCTGACCCTCGAGCCCTGCTGGGCTCTTGTTGACCAGCCAGTGCCAGTGAGCCTTGTCCACGGGTCAGAGGTGAACAGGGCTGCCTCCACCAGTCGGGAGCTCCCCTGCTGCTCCGTTTCCTTCTTGCCCACACTGATTCTGGAGGGAGGGTGGGACACAGCCAAGGGGAATGATGATAGCACCCATGGGCTGGCAAGCATTCTATTTTTATCTATGTGGCTGCTTTATATTTAGCGGCTATGGAAGGTAGAGGTCATTTTTGTGCTCATGCCATAGCACGTACACACAGAACTCTCCAAAGGAGAGTTTGGCCTCCCTGCCTCACAAGTACCTCAGAGGGTGAAATACCCGTAGGCCTCACCGTTAAGGAATGGGGGCCTGGTGATTAGAGCTGGACAGAACCCTGGAGTAGAAGATAAGTGGATTCCAGGTTTTAGACCCAGCTCTGGTTTTCAGTGTCATCTTATGTAGTTTGCGTCCCTAACTGAGAGTGTCTCCACCATCCTGACCTACCTGCTAGGGCTGTGGCAAAGATTAAATGCATTATCCTGTGTGAAAGCTTTTAGAATAGTGTTTGGCACTTCACAAGCTCTCAGGAAACGGTAGCTGATGTGGTTATGGTTATAATTACTTTCCCTCAAAAGGTACCAAGACTGGGGTTGTATAAACTCCTGCTCCCTTGAAACCAGTGGAGTTGGGAGGGTCTCCTTCAGGGATCAGATTATCTTCAGACAAGATGTAAGCAACCAGAAGCCAGTGACAGTCCCCTGAATCCTGTGCAGATCTAGGAGCAGGGGGATGAGATGACAGGAGACACGTTAACCTGTCTGTATTCACTGGACACGTGGTATTTTCACATCTAAGCCCGAGGACAGCGAGGGCACAGATCCTGCGGTCCTAATGCGTTAGGGTGGGACTTCTCAGTCTACTGTGTGTTTGTAAATCTCACACTGTGTATTTTTTTTTATCACAGAACAGCAGAAACGACTCAGTAGCCTTTCAGGTAGGTGAGAAATATTTCTTTACATGTTAATATCTGTCCCTGTTGAAACTGGCTTCTGCTCACCACCTGATGTCTGCTCAGCGCTGCCTTATGAGCTCTTCTGAGGTGCTGGGGACTCTGTTGCTGGACAGCAAGGATGGTGACAGCTGGCATGGCAGCTTGCAGGCTGGTGGGGGCAGACCAGACAGGTGGACCCAACTAGTAAACGTCTCCTGTGAACCGTGATACATGCCTTGCTGGGTAAAAACAAGATATCCTGATTAAAAAGAACAAGGAATTACATTTTAGATGGAGTGTGCTCATGGCAGGCCTTGCTGAGGAAGTCACCTTTCTGTTGCTTCTGTCCCTCTTCTAGGACATGATGGGTTGGGGGGTGGGAAACATGGGAAAGTTCTCTTCATTTTGAGTGGCAAGCCCAGATGCCACCAGGTGACTTGGGGGTGATGGACCCAGGTGAGAGCCTCGGGACCAGCAGTGCCTGGAAGAGTGCGTGTGAGCTCGGCTCCTTGAACTTGAGCTGGCATCAGAATTTCCTGGGCAGCTGGTCAAAGCTTAGGCTGCACATGCAGAGATTTGGATTGAATGGGTGTAGGGAAGAATGTGCATTTCTAACCAGCTGTCAGGCGATGCTCATGCTGCCCTCTATACTGACCACACTTGAGTAGCAAGCGTCATCAGTAGGCAGCCGTGGCGGGGAGTGACTACAAATACAGTCGGATACCCAGGCTCACTCCCTGATAACGTGTGCAGGACTGGGAGGAGTTGCCCATGTAGGCTGCAACTGAGGAGACCCAGGAGTGGGAATGTTTAGCCATTTTGTCCTGGCTTTCTGTAGCTATTTAACTTTGAATCCTGGTTCTACCACATACTGATGTGCAGCTGTAGGCAGGTTACTCCTGATCTCAACTACAGATCAGTTTCTTATCTGTCAGACGTTCCGCTTATAAACAGCTCAGCACTGAGCGATGGCATTCACAAAGTGCTTGCTGGGCGGGAGTCCCTGTTTTCTGTAGGTGCCTCCACTGATTCACGCGTCATATTACTGAATGTCTACTTTGTGTTGAGCACGGAGCCAGGCTCTGGAGCCTTGTCAGGGAAGTGTGCTGCCCTCAGGCAGCTGGTGCTGGGAGGGTTTGTGACCTTGTGTTGGTCACAGACCATTTGGGAAATCTAGTGAAGACAGCCAGTAGATTCATTCCCTAGAAAAAGCCACACATGTGGAAACACACGCTCACGGTGGGTGTGCAGAGACCCTTGAACTCTGGGGTTCAGAGCCCCTGGTTTGGTGGGTAACAAAGGCTGCCATTTTCTGAGCAGTTGCCCCATGATTTTTGTGTCACTGCATCCCTCTGCTGTCCTTGTGATTCATGGAAAGCCAGGTGGGGAGGACATGGGGTTCTCACACCCTCTCAGCTTTATCGGGACTTGGCTGTGGAGCCAGGACAGGCTGTGGCTGAGCACAAGGTGTCCTTCGCTGCCCCCTCCCCAAGGGGCCACGCTCCAGTCCACTTCATCTATGGCCCCAGCCCAGGTTGCTAAGAGCAGGGTGGCTCAGGAAAAGAGGTAGCTCCTCTGGGCTCCTCCCTGCCTTTGGGTGTTTGAAAGGAGCAGTGGAATAGAGTTTTTAAAAGATACCCACACACAAAATTAAACCCAGAGTTTGGTCCTGGCTCATCCCTCTTATAGCTGTTTGCCCCCGTTACCCTCTGAGCCAGGTTTCTCATGTGGGAAGTGAGGATGACAGTCCTTGCTCCTGCCTCAAAGAAGCGTTGCAAGTGAGGATGGTGTGCGACAGGAAGCTCTGAGCTACGCTTGCACCCTGGAAGTGCTGTGACAAAGGCTGGCCTCTCTACCTTGCCTCCAGGCTCAGGCCACTCCCCAGGCTCTGAAAGAAGCCTCGTGCTCTGTCCTCTTCGAGTTTTGGGACAGATCCACGCGTGGTGTTTGATAGAGTGGCACATAAATAGCTCACTGAGTGTTTGTTTTTGTTTAAAAAGAAGCACCATTTTGTTCAGAAAGCTCCTGAAGGAGAGAGGGCTGGCTGGGCTGGCACTGCAGCCTGTGCCCGGGAGTGAGGGAGGCTCTGCCCATCACACATGTGCTGACGGGACTTGGAAGAGCCACCAGCCTCCCGCCCGTTAACCGATTTGTGCCGAGTCTCTGGGGCTTCATGCTCAGCGAGAGTCTCACGGGCCATGCCGCCCTCCCCGAGGGAGGTGTCAGCACTGCTGTAACCCTCAATCACAAAGCTTGGGGTGAAGACAAGGTGAGCTTTCCCAGCCCCCACGAGCACGGAGGCCCTGTCTCAGGTTGTCACACTATTATTTACTTAGTGGCTCCTTCCAGGGCCTTGCTTTTGAACACAGTGTAAGATTAGATGGAAGTGCTCCAAGATGTCATGTGAGGGACCTGTATTTGCCTGGTGAGAAATAGCAGCAAGCCCTCATTGTTACACGTATGTCAGAAGGGTGGCCCTGTCACCTGTGTGGCACAGTGAAGTGTCACTTTGGGTTTTCACTGTATAAAGAAACCGTTTTTCTTCAGGGTCTGCTGTGCAGCTGTCCACATATTGAAATCCACTCAATCATAAATCACATGATCACAAGCTTCTAAAGTAATATCATTCAGGGCTAATTTTTGTAGATCAAACAGACTCTGGCAGCTTTGGAATAAATCCATGGACTGTTAGCCCAGGTTTTAAGTAATTGTTGTTAGAGCCACCTGCCATAAAAATATTTTTAAAAAATTCTCTGGACCCCCAAACCCTGAGAATGGCATAGCTGTGATTTTCCTCTTCTTCTAAAGAAATGGCCTTGAAGAAGAGGAGTGTGAGCGCCTCCCAGTACCAGGTGAGACAGCTTGAAGTCGTGACCACACTAAGGAAGGCCTTTCCAGTGGGAGGAGAATGCCCAGCAGAGCCATTTTAAGGGTGGGCTCTGCTAACTTGAGATCCCTCTGCATGCCCCATGCTTCCTGCTAAATCCTGGGCCTCCTGTTAGACTTTCCTGGGAGCATGAGAACTCCTCCCATGAAACCAGTCTGGTCTCAACGTCCTGTAGAACTCATGGTGATGCCTTCCAGGATCGGGCTTTCCAAAGGACTCCCTGAGCCAAGTCTCCTGCAGAATGTTTAGAAATCATTCTGTGGCCACAGAATGAATCCTCATTTCAGTGGTCAGTTTCAAATCCAGGCAGAGTCGCCCCACAGCGCAGACTGGAAGTTGTGAAACCTGAGGGCACACCCATCAGTGTTTCCCCACTCCCCCAGCCCCTCTTCCACACACGGACATCTCTGACTTCAGCACAGCTTTGTACATAGCCTCGAGTTCCTCCTTTTAGCCAAAATTTAGTCCTCCAGCCAGTACTCTGCACCCGTTCCTCTCTCAAAAATGAGGACCCCCTCCTCAGTCCATGAGCAGGTGCTTACCGAGTGAGCAGTTGTCATTGCCAGGGCACACCTCCATCCCCTTGGCCTCACCCAGGGCCTCACTGATAGGATGTAGTCTTCCCTGGCTTAGACCTTTTTGCCCCTGTAATCCTGTGACCTCTCCGGTTGCCCTATTTCTTCCATGCCCATCTCCCTGCTTACTAACCCACTTACTGCTTATACATTTCTTTCCCTGCGACCTGGCATCTGCCCCCACTGCTCTCCTGAAATTTCTCCTTCAGAGCGATCCGTGACTCTTCTCTAGCTTCATTTCTGTTTTGGGCTGTTTTTTGTTCTTTTGACATATTTAACCATGCACTGCTTGGATTCAGTCTTCTCTGGTTTTAAAGACACCTCACTCCGCCCTTCCGGGTCATCTCCTGTCCCTCTAACGAGTCCTGCCTCGTTGGGGGAGCCTTTGTTTTTTCAACCTGTGACTGCGACGTCCCTCAGTGCATGACTTCAGCCCTTGACTCTGTCCTGTTTACCTCCCCCACCGAGCTCCTCCATCTCCTTGACCTCAGCCATCGCTTTTGTGCTGTTGGCTCCAAAATTGCCCTTCTGCTGGGGCCTCTCACCTGGGCTCCACTCCCGCATTTCTTCTAGGGGTTTCTACGGCATTTCTACTTGAACATCTCGCTGTCACCTCAGTTACCATGTCTAAATGGAAGAGGCCATCTCTCCCTGCCTTCCCCAACCCAGGTCCCTTTTCTTTGCATGGGAATGCATAGCACCTGGCAGGTGCTCAGTAACGCTTTACCAGAAATAAATGACATGGCTTGGAATAACAGGTTAAATTAAGCAATTTTATAATCTGTGGACTGCATGGGGTATGTTATCAGCTCTATAAGTTCCAACCATGAATCAAATTTAAAATATTCTAATGTTCACTTAGCTATTTACAGCTTTCTGAGCACTTTGGCATAAGTTATCTTGGTAGGTCCTCTCAGAGCATCCCTGTGAGCTGGCCAGCGGAAGTGTTATCCTCATTTTGGAAGAGAAAGGAGAGGCACAGAAAAGTTAGGTGGCTGCCCCAAGATGAAACAAGGACTTTCAAGAACTGTTGGCCATCTCTTTAAGGTTTTACCTGTTCCCTGACAGCTGGAACCACTGGGGTGTCTGGAGTACTGAGTGTATCCCTCTGCAGATTTGTTTTTTAAATGGCCAGATGGTAAATATTTCAGGCTTCACAGGCCATACGGTTTCTGTCTCAGTCACTCAACTTTGCCACCTTGGCTTGAAAGCAGCCATAAATAACATGTAAGTGAAGGGGTGTGACTGTATTCCAATAAAAGTTTATTTATAAAAACAGGTGGCTGGGCCCAGTTTGCTGACCCTTGCTCTACGTGAAACTCATTCCAATTGAGAATTAGCAAACACACTTCCCCCCAACTGGGATTTTTTTTTTGTTTTTTTGGCTTTGGAGCCACCAGAAGAGCTTCAGCTAATGATTGTTTTTCACTTCCAGATCCTGCATCTGAAAGGAGAGTGGGAGAACGGGACTCGGCACCGGCCCAGGAAAAACCCACCTCCGCTGGCAGGACTACTGAGAAAAAGGCCAAGGATGACAGCAGACGGGTGGTTAAGAGCGCTCAGGACCTAAGCGATGTGTCCATGGACGAAGTGGGCATCCCACTCCGGGTATGAATCCTGACCAAGGAGTCCTTCTTAGGCTTCCTCTTAAGCCAGTGACAGGCACACACCCCTGAGTGCCTGTGGACACCCCTGTGGGTTGCAAAAGCATCTTAAGGAGGGTCCTCACCTCTGTCCACCCTCCAAGCCCACTAAGGGCCTCAGAGACTCAAAGTGCTGTGCTCCAGTCTCCCAAGCCCGCCTTGGTCCTGGGCTCAGTGTGCAGCAGCTTTCCCCAAAGCATGGGTGAGGTGTTACTAAGTCTTGTGCGGAAAAGGATTTCATGGTGGAATGAACGTGAAGGAAAGCTGGGTGGAACAAAGGCAGTTTGTTCTGCAGCAGAACTTCTGAGAGGCTTTGGGCACGTGAGAGTTCAAGGGGAGGATGTTGTGGGCAGTTTCCCAGTCTGCCCCCTTCATGGACACATTATTTACTGTTCCATGGAGCAGGCTTGGAAATTGTCAGTCTAGGGTTAGAGGACCCCGGGGAGAGTGAGGCTCTGGGTCCCTGTTCACGGGTTCCGGGAGAAGTTCCCCTGGATGGGATCTAGCCCATCACCCAAAGTGAGAAGGAAATGCGAAGGCAACCACAGAATGGATTCAGCCTGCTGAGGCCTCCAGAGCAGAGTGGGTCTCGGGTGGCCCTGCCCGGCCCTCCCCCCTGTACAGGTATGCCAGTCTCCTGCGGGCCCTTAGGGACTCTAGGCAAGCCCAGCTTTTGACACTAGATTAGGGTGAATCTCGTTCCTGTCCAGGTGCCCACCAGAACACTGGTCGAAATGTGTTTCTCTGTGATGTCCATTGAGCTAATAGACAGGTTTCTGGGTCCCTTTGGAGAGGGCCAATAGAAAGAGCAGTGGACTACATCTCAAAAGAACCATTGTCTGGTCCTATGGAATAATAACTGTAAAATAATAACAATAATGAGAATGAGAATTATTACTCATAGTTATCACAGCTACCATTTGCCAAGTGCATTATCTCATTTAAACATCATTCACTCTACATGGTGGATACGAATGTCATTCCCATTTTACAGATGAGGAAGCAGGGACTGAGAGAGCCTACAACACTTGCCTAGGACTGCGTAATTTGTGGGCGATGGAGCAGCCTGTCCAAACCCACACCCTTCCACTCGTCTTCTCAGCAGCTCTTGGACTTCGGGCAGCTGCGACGCATTTTTCCTCCTCTGTAAAGTGGGAGTGACAATACCCGATCTAACCACCTATCCCCTTCCTTGTTTTATTTTTATCTTAAAAAAAAAAGCCCAGTTATTAAATGACAGCTCTCTGGCATTGGCGCTCCACTGGGTTACATTGGAAGGTGTGCATTCTAAGTCTGGCCCGGCTCGAGGAGGCTTAGACACAGTGGAGGGCAACCTGATAAGCCCGTGTTCTTTGTCTCACACGTGCTTCAAGGGGGGTACTTCAGTTTAGTCATCTGTATATGGAAAGAGATTCTCTCTAAAAATGAAATTTTTAAAAATTTATGTAAAAATGGACAGTTTTAAGTGGCTCTTCACTGTTTTCAAAATCTATGGCCTTTTGGCCAAATGTTACTCTGCAGATTTGCGTCTGAATCCCTTGGCTTATATTTCTCAAAAGTTTTGAATTTCTTATTTTTTTTATTAGTTACAGAGCCAGCTTTTTTTTAGATTTTATTTATTTACTTTTTTTTTAATTTTATTTTAATCATTGTTCAAGTACAGTTTTCTCCCACTTGCTCCCATTCCAGCCCACCCACCCAACCCTCCCCTCTCCCCCCCCATTACCCCCCCATATTTATTTACTTTTAGAGAAAGGGGAAGGGAGGGAGAAAGAAAGGGAGAGAAACAACTGTGTACAAGAGATTTAATCAGTTGCTTCTTGAATGCCCCCAGCTAGGAACCTGGCCCACAACCCAGGCATGCACCCTGACCAGGAATTGAACTGGCGACCTTTTGGTTCACAGGCCGGTGCTCAGTCCACTGAGCTGCACCAGCCAGGGCAGTTTTGCATTTTTGTAAAAAGATTTAAATGTGGAATCACAAAGATGTATAGAATTACATGAGTTTATACTTGAGATGTCGTCACTTTCCGTTTTGATTTTGTAATCGTAGAGGTTCTAAAACATACGAAGATTTCCATTTCATTTTACTCTTTGCCTTTGTTTTTCTCCAGAACACCGAGAGATCGAAAGACTGGTACAAGACCATGTTTAAACAGATCCACAAACTAAACAGAGGTACTGGTTTGCTTTTGTAGAAGCTCTGCTGTGCTCGTATGTTGACTGTTGTGGTGAGGACCTAAACCCACTTCTCTCGGGTGCCAGGAGCCTGCCTCTGCACTTGACCTCATTAAGCACCAGCCTGCCTGAGCCCAGCCAGACACCTTCAGAGCTGAGGAAGGAGGGGGCACTTGTGCACCTGCCTTAGATGTGGGATTTGAGGTCGGCTCAGAAGTCCTCCCTCCCAGATGTTGTGGGATGCAACAGGCTGAGCCCAGGCCCCTCCCTGCGCTCTGGCATCTGCCTGCCTGGGATGCAAGCAGCCCAACTCCCACCTGCTTCCAGCTTTAGGTGCACTTCCCTGTGTCAGCCCATGACTGCCTTGTAGGCAGGGCAAGGTGAGAAAGTCCTGAACTGGGAGTTAAAAACTTCTCACCTGGGTTCGGTCCCCCAGGACTCATGTGACATTGGACCAATCATATACCTCTTTGTGTTTGTCCCGCTTCCCTTCCTCCAAGGGATGTTGCAGGGTGCAAAAGAGAGCAAATCCTGCCTTGTGAAGTAGCATGCCTGGTATGCCTGTAATGTGGTGTTAATATGAAAAATAATCTCCCCCACCTGGGAGCCAGTCCTTGGCAGGTAGCCCTGCGAGTCAGTCAAGAGCTGACACACCAAAGCCTGCTCAAGCTGGAAGAGAAATGCTTCCAAGTCAGGGGCCCGCTGGGTGGCAGCAGGTGACCCAGCATGGTGGGAGAACCCCAGGCCAGCGCTTGGGCAGGTCATGAGCCCACAGCTCCCATCCGCCTGTGCCGCCAGTCAGCTGATAGGCAGGGACACAGCTGCACCATGGGAAGTCCCACTTCTCCTGCAGGCAGGGCATCCTGTCCTCCCCTGTGGCCAAATCCAGTCTGGCTGCCTGGCACAGATGACACACGAAGGCAAAGAAAAAACGTTCTGGTCAGTGCTGGCCTAAGTCACCAATAACGAATCTCTCTGATTACAGTGGATGCCAGCTAACGTCGCTGTTAATTAGCTCCTGCAGTGCTCAGAATGGACCTGGCTGTGCCCCCTCTTCACACTCTTCTAAATATCAAGATGCTCATTTGTGTTCATGTCTCTGAGCCAGGAGTAAGTCCGCTGTCGTTGGGCGGATGAGCTCAGTCATGGTGGTGATGCTAAAGCCTGGGTCTCTGATGGGATGGCGTTAGTTCCACTGGTCACTGCCTAAAGCCAGTGTCCATTTCCTGCACCCACCTGTGTCTCACCTTTAGACCCAGCTCTGGCAGCCCAGGTGCTGAGACACAGGTACACATGTGAAAAATATATAATTCTGCCTGTAGGCAGTGTGGGTCCTCTCCTGTGTCACAGCTGTTAACAGCCGAAATCACACGTCCTCGACGAAACCGCCTGCCTTAGTGGTAGGCAGAGGAACCCATTTGTTTTCCTTGATTCTCACGTCCACAGTACAAGGTTTGATTTATTTTTAAAAAAACATTTTATCATAGTGTTTTCATTACATACTATTTCTTATCATAATTAATATTTTTGCCTATCAAAGGTAAAAACCTGAAGCTTTGTGCTAATGCCTCTTGCTTACTAGAGCCTATGTGTGTGTGTGTATATATATATATATGTATGACTCTTTAAGAAGAGAAATGGTATTGTCTCTTTAGATGTGTCTCAGTACTTCAGGCAAAAGGACTGGATTTTTAAAAGCCATTTTAACTTCTTTCATGTCACTAGTGAAGCTTGGTATGTTCCAGAACTCAAGGAGCCTGAATTGTGTGTGGATTCCTATTCGTTCATTCTCTCCATTTGTATCTTCCTCTATTCTCTCTCCCAAACCTGCTCCTCTGCCTAGACACTCCTGAAGAAAACCCTTATTTCCCTACGTACAAATTCCCTGAACTTCCTGAAAGCCAGCAAAATTCTGAAGGTACCATAAACTTAGACAGTGTGTCTGTTGTCCTAGCCTTAAATTAATTCCTATAATTCCATTGTAGGAATGAGATTCGGCCTTTAGATTTTGTTTTTGTAGTCGTTTTTGGTTGGCGAACGTTTTATTTCACTCATCTGCATGATGTGCTACATTAAAATAACTAAGGCCTTTCTAGTGCATTAACCTGTTTTTAAGTGCAGTGCCTGTGTGCTTTAATAACACTAAAATAGGTGATCAGTCATTCAGAGAGTCAGTTGGGGATTTGTCAGTTCCTCCACTTCATGGTGGGTAGTTTCAAAATCCACTGCTTTTCTCTGCTGCAGAGGACAATCCTTACACTCCCACCTACCAGTTTCCTGCATCTACTCCTAGTCCTAAATCGGAAGGTAATTAAAGGGAAATCATGTGCCTCTCCTCATACCCGTGCTGTTACTTTCTTTTTTACCTTGGGTTTTCTCTCTGGTGGCTAAGGTCTGTCTCCCGATCATTTGCTTCCCTCTAACCTCGTGCTGTGTGGTGGTGTCTTGCTCCTCGCCGACTATGTAACCAGTGTCTATCCAGATGGTGTTTTAATCCTATTCCCTTGGAGTCACAGGATTAATGGGGTAGTCAGTGAAGCTTAGTTATGATGCTCTGAACATGTAGGGCTCTGGGAAAAGCTGTCCATATCCAACCAACCAGGGCTTTATGTTGGGCGCACTCGCAAAGTATCGGTGGCTGGGCAGTGACTCTGGGAAGCTGAGTCGTTATGGCTGGTGAGCAGAAGGTCGACATGCCATCTGTCAACAACAGAAAAGTTACCCAATCCCCACATGTGCAACTGGCTCATCACTGGGCCCCTCTTGTCATAGACCCTCAAGGTGTATCTGCTTGGTAGGGAATTCCCAAAGAGGTATCCAGGCGTGAGATTCAGTCATGGTGGGAAATGATATTTCTTGAAAACAGAGTTTTTGTTCAAGTTAGAAAATATTTCCTGAAAGAGCCGGCTTAGGAATTTGGACATGCTGGGGAGGATAGCCACATTTATATCTAAGAGATTCTTCACTAGGGCAAAAAATCTAGGTGTCAAAGAAGGTTCTAATAGGCAAGTTAAGGAGTTAAAGGCAACATCCCAAGAATTATTCTAATCCCAGGATTTCCCAATCTTTGGATGAGTGGTCCAGAAAGAGGAGAGAGTCCATGGGATACGCAGGGCAAGTTTTCATTAACTGCTCTTCTAGGAGGACGTGTTGAGTGCTCTGAACTTCACTCACTCAGGCAGTACTGAGCACTTGCATGTGCCGTACACTGTCCTCGGAACTGAGGCTACTGCCATGACTAAGATCTGTCCTCTGTTCTCAAAAGTCCACATCTAGCAGGGAATCAGTTGGGACCACTCCATCATACCCTGTCCAGTGTGGTGGCTGTTGCAAAAGCATGTGTCCAGAAGGGCAGAGAAAACCTTGCTGGCACACAGCAGGTCCTTAGCACACACCTGGAGGATGTTGATGAGTGAGGGCTTTGGACCATGGAATCGGAGTTGTTCTCTAGGACAAGCCCAGGGCTACCACCACTGTTCTTCTCTGCTCTAATGAGGCCAGCAAACCATCCTGCACAGCCCTTCTCGTCATCACTAGAGTTGTCCATTCGATCATTCACTACACTTTTATCCATTACTTAATGTATACGAGATGACACACTGGCATGTGTTAGTTTTAGTTAAAATACCTTATTTCCTTTTCGGTCTCCTTGTTGTTATGTGCTAGTCTTTGGTTTCCAATCATTTCATGCCTGGGGCCTGTTTTGAATGAAAAGAAAAGTCTACTGGACAAACACAGACTTAAAAATTAAAAGCTGAGAATTTAATGTTAATCGATGACCTCCTCACTGCCACCAAGGGCCTTCTTGGTCTGAGATAACCTAGCCTTTTTTATCTTGGAGTGCTGATTCTACCCAAAAAGCATTGCTTAAGAAACAATTGACCGAGGACAAGGGAATTTTTTCCAGGCAACTTTGACTAAATGCCGTTCTTGATTTTTGCTTTATTGGGACCTGGGAACCCAACCCACTCCATAAGATAAGGTTCTCTTCTATGACCAGCGCACACCATGCCTGAAGGCGTGTTATCCTGTAGACACAGGCAGACGAAGGGCACCTGCAGGAGTCCTGGGGGGCAGAACAGTGGCGCCTGCTGGACTGGAAAAATGCCGTAGGCCCGTCATAGGCAGTGCCAGCAGATGTCACAGTCAGCCGGGCTGTTGATCTGAAGACAGGGCTTCACGGCTTCACACCCAGAGCTGCCACGCCATCCGCTGCCATACCTAGCGACCCAGGGTGACGGTGATGGCTGCCTTTTGGTTTACGTCAACTCAGGCACAAGCCGCAACGTGGGTTGTTTTGCCTAAAGTCATAAACGAAAAGCAGTGACATAATAACTTTTCACCTATAATTTAGGGAGTAGACCTTATTTTTTCCCCCAAAGACCAAAAAGGAAGAAATAGTCTTAAAGGACAAAAAGAAAAAAAAATTAGATTGGACATGAAAAATTCATAATATCCAATATAATTAAACTTTAACACACATTTCTAAGAAGTCTTCTTCCCTGGAGATCTTTTAAAAATAGGGTAGATGTCATCTCTTGCCCACACTTCTGCTGAGATGACAGATGCATTCAATTAGATGAGGGCTTTTTACAAGTGAGTGAAACGTTTGAACTAGATCACTTGAAAGAATTGTTATTTTGATTTTAATTTTTTTTAACTATTAAGAGAGTCTCTGGCTTGTGGTTTTGATGTCTGTGAGTTCCAGCAGGTCTTCCTCAGTCCTGTCCTTGGTGTGGCGCCAGGCCTGTGCTCCTGATGGGCAGCCCTCGGCTTTGTAGGCAGGTCTTCCTTCCTCCCTCCCTCCCTCCCTCCCTCCCTCCCTCCCTTCCTTCCTTCCTTCCTTCCTTCCTTCCTTCCTTTCTCCCTCTCCCTCTATCTCTATCTCTTTCCCTCTCTTCCTTCCTTCCTCCCTTCCTTCCTTCCTTCCCTCACATAAGGATATGTTCATTGATTTGAGAGAGAGACAAACATCAGTTGGTTGCCTCCCATATGTGCCCCAACTAGGGATTGAACCTGCAACCTAGGTATGTGCTCTGACTGGGAACTGAACCCACAGCCTTCTGGTATACAGGATGACACTTCAACCAACTGAGCCACGTAGGCCGGGGCTGCACACTCTTCCAAACATGGGAACGAGCTATACCTTTCAGAGAAAGGTGTTAAAGGCAGATTAGCACCTGAGGCTTTACCAGTAGTTTTTAATGAGCGATAAAAAACACAGCTTTATTAAGAAATGTGAATCATCATTTCAGAGTTTATCCTCTGGGGAGGAGGAGACTGTTGTTGCTGCTGGGTTTTTTGTTTGGTTTGAATTCAAAATTGGAAACTAGAATTATTTGCAATAAACCTACCAAAACCTAGCTTAAAGCCACTGCCTCTGTCTCAATTCTGGTTGTTTATACAACATGAAAAAAATGTTTCTAAGAGTCTCAAAGCCGATTCTCCTAAGTAGTAAAGGACCATGTGAAAGTTTGTTTATGCTGGCTTAGCAACCTTCTTTCCCCAGCTACTGTGAAAAGTAAACTTCTGGCCAGAGTTTCAGAAGATAAATAGAATTAGCATGTCTTGATCAGTGAGGTTTAAAATGTTCTTTTAAAGAAACCTGTATGTTCCACTAAGGAGCTGCCCTTCCAGTCACTGCAGAACCTTTTCAAGCACCCTGTGGGGCAGGAGCAATATGTTTAATTACTCTTCATTGCATGAGGCAGTGTGGAAGAGTCGGGGCTAGGAAATTTGGGAAGAGTAGAATGAATTCTTTCCTGTATACCTTTGTCATTGGGAAGCTTATCAAAAATAAAAATAGTTTACCAGAATAACTTTCAAGTAATGCTAAGCAAATGAGGCTGCCTCCCTCCCTCCCTCCTTTCCTTCCTTCCCTTTGCTTGATCTTCTTTTTCTCCATCATTTCTTCCTCTCTGACTCAAAGTGACTTGTCTGGAAATTACACTCCATTCTCTCTCTCAAAAGCAAATGTCCTTTCCTTGCACCTGAGCTGCCACCAAGTGTAAAAGACTGTGGGTGTGGGGAGGGGGATGCTGATGGAGACCAGTACCAGCCCCTCCCGCCGGCTGCACCCAGAGCTGGAGGGGATGCCCAGAGGAGTCTCCAGATGCCCTGCCCGTGGTTTCCCCCTGAAGCAGGAGTGAGAGTAACAAACTATGGAGAAACAGCTTGAGAAACACTGGCACTGCCTCTTGCCCTCTTTCTCTCTTCTGCTTTCAGAAATAGCAGCGTGGTGGCTAGCATGCCAGCAGCTCAGAGTTGTAATCCTATTAATAATAACAGCAGAGCCACCACAGTGACTGTGCCTCCCTCTGCCCTCTGTGATGCCCCTAACAAATACCAGGCTCCGTGCTGAGCGCATCACAGTCGTGAGGTCTTCTCATTTTCCCAGCAACCTATGAGCAAGTCCTCATTTTATCAATAAAGGTGTGAGGCTCAGAAAGGTGAAGTAATTTGTGCAACATCACACAGGAAATGGCAGAGGCAGATTTCAAACCCCAGTCTCTGAAGCTCCCCAGACCTGGGCTTTTACCTACTGTGTTCTGCTCTGCCGATCCCCGTTCCTCTCCTGCTGAACTCTGTGTTCTTGGCTGGCCCCTTGCCAAGGGCTCTCTGGTGCCCAACTCCAGCTGGCTCTGCTTCTGAGTCACTTGTGTCTCCCCGCACTGAGCCAGTGTCTCCTGGGATGGTGTCTGGGAATAGGAAGTGAGGAAAGTGCCCCCGACCCTCACCCAGGACTGAGGACCACTGGGATGGGGGAACACCACCCTTTTTACTCTCCAAAAGGAGAAGACTCTCACTAGTGCAATGTGGGGAATTTGGATATAGGATTAGAGTGGAGAATACAGATGCAAAAGTTCTATTCATGAAAACGAAAGATATTTTCAAATTATCCCTCCAAATCAACAATAAAACCTTGTGGTCCAGGGCCTGTGAGGACCCCTTTGGCCGTATCAGGATGAAGAGCTATCATGTCAGCCAGGTGTGAAGTCCCAGTGACCAGCTTTCCCCTTGTTTTTGAATTCTTCTGGCACCACTGTCAGGCTGATTTCTGGTGAAATAACTTAAGACATCATCCCCAAGACATCCCCAGGCTGTGGAGATGCATCATGTCCATTGGTCTGTCTCATTGCACGTTTTCCTTATTTCTCGATGAGGATGCACCATGGCAAGGATTTAGGAGGCTGATTTTCCCAGGCACATCTATATTTGAGTTAAAAGAATCCCCTACTGGCCTTACAGGATTTCTAAGAATAGCCTTATTTTGCTTGAGCCCAAGCAAATCGCTCTATTGTGAAGATGCCTGGCCAGGATCTGTGCCTCCTGCCCCAAACTCCAGCTAGTACTGCCCAGAGGAGGGGCTGAGCTGCTCACAGCGGTCACCTTTGCTCTCCTGACTGGAGCTGCCCAGAAGGTCTCTGCCTAGCAAGTGCGCACATCTTTGCCGGGCCTGCAGCTGGTTGAGGCCTTAGCAGTCACTCGCTTCCCACCTTCACAGGCCGGGCATGCCACAGGCGATGAGGTCGGTGAGTCCCTTTGCAGCTTTTACTCCTTCTGCTCCTTTCCTGCTCCACCTCATTCTCTTCTCCTTCAAATCTGCTTTTTTTCCGAATTTGTCTTCCATAGCTACTCTATAGCCTCTACGGATCGTTTTTTCATCCCTTAAAATTCGATTGCCTTTCACCAGAACATAGACAGCTTTAGGAATCTTACCCCAAACTCCCTGGACTATTCCTGACCACCTGACCCCGTTTCCTCTTTTGCAAATTCTTCCTCTTCCGTCCTGCCCAGACTTTGTGTACCCACCTCTGCGTATGCCTTTTTCTTTGAATATTTTTGTTTGTGGTGTGTGTCCTTATCTTGACCCATTTATCCTTTCTCTCCCTAAGTGTGCGGGATAAAGCAGAAGGAATTAATTTGAGCAGTGGAAAAAGATTGTATTAAAAACAAGCCATTGATATTGAAAAATAGTTTTGAATCCTCAAGGCCTAGGAAATGCATAAAGTTGAAATTTAATTGATAATAGGTGAGTTATTATGCAAATACTGCTCTTTGCCTATCATCCCATACTTTTAATAGAACAATACAATTAGATATTTTTTATAGAACAATCATTTTCAACCAGCACCTTTTCTAATGTCTTTAAGATTGTCATTAATTCTACAAAAAAAAAAAAGAGAAGTCTTTTATTAGAACTTAATTTTTCAAGTCACTGTGGCTGAAAAGGCAATTGTGTGCCTCCTGGCAGTTTTGAGAGAGTAGCTGTTCCCAAACGCGCCTCCCAGGACACATTGCCAAAGCGCAGAGTGTAATCATTGGCGCGTGGACACCGGAGCCCAGCAGGGCCCTTCGGGCCCTGAAGTGAGCTGTTCACCCTGAGTAAATCCTGCTTACAGTCAGAGCTTCCTGGAAGGCACTGGCACAGGAAGTTCTGAGTGTTGCTGCCAAGGTTTGACGTTAGCTGTTTTGAGGGGCACAGGCAGCATGTGGCTCCACCATGAGCGAGAATCACAGGATCCCGGTTCAGCAGAGCCCACTCTGGCAGTGTTTTTAAAAAGCCCTGGGAAAAGAGTAAAGGCAGGATTTCAGACACTGGCAATGTCTGTGTTCATGGACAGCTTGAGAAGTGTTTTATTGAGTGTGTCTTCACTATGGTTAAATTCTCTCTCTCTGTCTCTCTCTCTCTCACACACACACACACACATGCACACACACTCCATTTGGCTAACTCTAATATGTAGAAATATAGGCGGGTATCTTTACCCCAGTTTTCCCATTCACTGGTATTTCTAACTTCATACCCATTTACCCCAGCATAGACTAGCCTGCCAGGAGTGGAGAGCAAGGAGCAGCAAATGGAAGATGCAGCAAGAGTGACTCAATTTTACCCATTGTCCCTGGAGACCAGCAGGAGGAAAACTAGAAATGTGATGGGGCAACAGAAAACTTGCTTAAGCGTCGCCAAGGAGGGGGTGGCAGAAAAGCAGAGCAAAGGCCTCAAGGGTTGGTAGGCAGCCGGGCCAACACTGCAGAGAAACACTCCCCAGCCCTTGTCTCTTGCATAACATAAATTATAGTGGAATAGCCACGTCCCCTCCCCAGAATTGGGCAGCTAGGGTTGGGTGACCCATAGAATAAAGCACCCATCCCCGTCAGGGGGCTTAGAGGCAGCATAGGGAAGAGGAGTCAGAAAGATCTTGATTTCATTCCCATTGTGTTGTGTACTGTGAGCTACGGGCAAATTTCCTTAACCTCCCTGGCCCTTAATTTCCTTATCTGTAAAATAAGATATTTGTTCCTACAGTTTTGGCAAAGATTAAGTGAGATGATATTAGTAAATTACCAGCTACTATTAGGCACTTAATAATGGGGGCTGCTATTATTTTTATTCAAAAGTACAGGTAAAGTTTTCTTCCATGAGGTTTGCAACACAAACATAAATTCAAAGAATAAATTATGTATTCCTAGATGTTCAGATGAATCCATACAAGTTCAGTTTGCCATCTTCAAAGTTTGATAACCTGAAATCCACATGTCAGATGCCATAGACACTGGGTGAGAAATGCAAACCTTGCTCCCTCTGAGATGCCCTGTGTTAGCCTTGATTGGTGAGGTTTCCTTTTCCAACTACACCAAGGAAGAAAGAACTTCAGGAACATTCAGTCAGCCCTAGCCAGGTGGCTCAGTTGTTTGGAGCATCATCCTGTACACCAGTAGGGTGTGGGTTCAATTCCCAGCTGGAGTATGTACAGGAGGCAACCTATCAATGTTTCTCTCTCTCTCTCCCCCTCCCTCCCTCCCTCTCTTTCTTTCTCTCTAAAATCAATAAAAACGTATCCTCGAGTGAGGATTTTTTAAAAAAAGAACATTTAGTCATTTTCTCTGTTGTCTTCACTGCGCCCACACATCCTTCCTACTTCTGGGTTTCAAAATACATAAATTGTTTAACACTTGGAGCTACTTTTTTTCATCTTATAAGACATATGTCTCATTTTCTTTTAACAAATCTTCTAGAAATCCACATTAGAAAACTCTAGAAGGAAAAATTTTTTTAAAGAGCTCAGGCTTTAAAAAAATTCTTTGAATATTTAAATGCCTTTTCCTTCACCATTTGCTTTGTACCTCAATGACAGGTAACAGAAATTAATCCTCACCTTACCATCTACAGATAAACTGCATTTCTCTACAGCTCAGACAGATACAGGGTTGTTAGCTAAAACACTAGGCTGGCTTTTAAGCACGACATACATTGGTTTCCAACTAAGCTAATTTTTATTTGATGGCCAATATTTTTCCAATCAAATTCCTGCAATCAAAGTTGATTTTTAATTGTCTTTCACATTGCAGCATTTTATCAGTACAATAATCAGAAGTTCTGTTTAAAACAAAACAGACAATACAAAATTCTTCCGACAGTACTGCAAAATACATACTTCCGGATCCCGTGTTATCTCTTCTGCCCTGTTTCCAGATGTTAAATGAGCTTGCATACTCAGTTTATGGCGGAGAAAGGCTTGGCTGTGTTGGTTAGAAGAACCTTAAGCCCTGGTCAGCGCCAATGTCAATTACTCCCACCCTTAAAGCAAAGAGAGGGAGCGGGGAGGGAGGGAAAAATAACTTGGAACCTGAAGACTTCTCTGTATTCAGGCTCGGGGAGACCTGGGGCAGATAAAAATGTGGAGAAAAGAAGGAAGTAAGAAAGGGTGATAGGCCATCTTTAATTAATATTTACTCAACAATAATAGCAGTGTTAGCTTTATTTACATTTCACAAAATATTCTGACCTTTACTGCTATGAAACTAAAAATGATTTCTATAGACAAAAGGACTTAATTAACACTTAGTCACTAACATGTATTGGATCCTTTGGCTTGTCTTTTTAGGTTAGTTCATGTGTTTTGTTAAAGTCACTACAGATTTTTAAGGGAAGGTGTTGGGTCTTCATTCCACATTCATGAACTCTGAACTTGGGTTGGCAAGTATTAGAAAATGGGAAAGGCTGGCTGTTTCACCCTAACACTCTGGAGGGACTGTCCAGGGTATAGTGACTAGATATCCCAAATTTTCAGGACACTCCCAATTTTGAGATCTGTTCCTATAAACACACCTGTGGTCTCAACCTTAGTGCAGTGCAGCCACTTCCAAGAGGGGTTGGGATCGTATCTCAGTGCCCCCTGAGGGGGCATTGTGTGTCAGGCCCATGGAGGGCCATCTCACAGCACAGGAACCCTGTGGGTTTCATTTGTCCCAGCGTCACAGAGTAGACACTTACCCCGAGCAGGACGTTTGCAGAGCAAACCATGTAACCGCACCTGCCATGCCTGTGCATGTCCCGAGGAAAGAGCCACTCAAGGAACCTGGTTGGGGTGGAGTTGAAACATGAATATCAGGGTTTTCTCAAACTGTTTTCTTAGCTGCAGAACCTGCCTGGTCAATGACATTGTTTAGGGAACCTTAGTGTGTAAAACAGGTCACAGCCGAGGTGGGGAGCTAGAACGCACATCCCCCCCCCACCCCATCCCACCCAGCAGCAGGCCTTCGGGGACTCCAGGGAACTCAACAGGATAGACCAGAGACTTGGGGTGAGCATCAGGGGTCTGTCTCAGCTCCTGATTCCAGCTCAGCCAGTCTGGGGACCCCCGTGTTCCAGCTATGCTTGTGGGAATTCTCTTGAGGAGGACCTTTGGCTGCTTGTACCCATGCTTTTCTTAGAGTTAGGCTGCAGTTGTCTCCCAGGCAGCGTGAATGTACCTTCCAGACTGCAGGTTCTGTTTGGGTGGGTGGGCTCTACAGAATGACTCCTCTCCAGTGTGGTTTACTGTGGTATAGCTTCTAGCTTTGCTCCCTCCCTCCCGGTGGGCCCTCAGGTGTGGCAGGAGGCCAGCGCAGGACAGTGGGCTTGGGGGACAAGTCGCTCATTCTCCTACCTTAGCCAGACTTCTCCTGATTGCATTCTGTTTTGTTCAATAGATGATGATTCAGATCTGTACTCTCCTCGCTACTCCTTTTCTGAAGACAGTAAGTGACTTAGAATATACTGGGTGTGGAGGAGGAAATGGGGCGGGGCATGTTGGATAAGGGAAGACATCTTCTTGTTTTCAGTTTTCATCAGTTTTAAGTCATTTGTACCCACTTTCCTTCTCCAGCCAAATCTCCCCTTTCTGTGCCTCGCTCAAAAAGTGAGATGAACTACATCGATGGTGAGAAGGTAGTTAAGAGGTCAGCCACACTTCCCCTCCCGGCCCGCTCTTCCTCACTCAAATCAAGCCCAGAAAGGTGAGTGCTCCCCCGCTCCGCAGTCAGCTCTGTGACTTCAGGTGCTCACACACAGTCTACCAGTCCCATCCCATTTCTCTCTTTGCCGGGCTGGTGGCCTTGGAGTCCGGAGTCAAGCAGACCTGGTTTTGAATCCCTACTCTGTTATGTATTAGCAGTCAGTGACTTATCCTTTCTGAGTTTCAGTGTTCTTATCTGTAAAATGGGAATGCATTTTACATTTGTTAGGGATGTTGCAAGGACAAAACAAGATAATGATGTAACATTTCCAGTAGTCCCTGGCTCATAGTATGGGCTTCATTAACGTTGACTATAACTATGATCACTTTTTTACCTTTTCCCAAGAGAAATTGTAGCTGTAGGATGTGTTGTGTATTTTTGTACTCTGTGTTTATTAATGGAGACCATAGCAGAGACTATAATTTTATTATGAAGCCACAATTTTTAATGTCCATTTATTTCTGTGGCATACATTATTCAGACATGAGGCTTGGAGTGGTTGTAACGATGATGACGGTCATCTCTTAACACCTGTCCGGGATGATCCAATGTCCTTTCACTGGGTTCTCAGGTCCTCCGGAGCGACCTCCTTATGCCATCTGGACCCGTGTCCCATGCACCTTCTGCCACTTCTCAACACACACAAAAAGGTTCTACCCAAACTGAATTATTTTTCCCTAAAAGACATACTCAGTTTCACACCTTCATGCCTCTTCCATCTTCACAGACAAATGAATAGCTGTTTCGAAAGTCTCACGCATGCGTAAATGGCATCTGGCTGAGGCGTTTGCTAATTAATTTGAAAGGAAGGCTGGGTATACCTATAGATTCTTTTCAAGTGCATCTATCAAACTGGGTGCATTCTGTGTGCTGATGGAACTGGAAGCTGTGTGGGAATAAAAGCACACATAAATTATTGTCCTTGCCTTTCAGAGGTTTATAGCCTTGCAGGGACAACTAAATATAATCACAGTGTAAATGCAATAATGTACATGCATAAAAATTTTGCAGTTTCCAAGGATTCATGTATCCTTGAAACCCACCACTGGATGAGGTTAAGTATCTGTGCTGAAGGCTATGATTTTGGTGATTATAGGGGGTGGAGCATGGAAGAAGGAAGAACA
Source organism: Phyllostomus discolor (assembly GCF_004126475.2). NCBI lineage: Eukaryota > Metazoa > Chordata > Mammalia > Chiroptera > Phyllostomidae > Phyllostomus > Phyllostomus discolor. The sequence continues at coordinate 148,799,172 of NC_040907.2, read as the reverse complement.
GGACTGTAATAGCAAATAACATTTATTGAGTGGTTTCTGTGGACCTCATAATTTACATGCACTGTCTTGTTTAATCCTTGCAAATGGAATCACTTTTCAGATGAGGAAACTAAGGTAGCAAGAGGTAAGGTGCTCAGCCTGGGTCACCAGGTAGCAAGTATATTGCAGGGATTACAACCACCACCCACTGGCTCTGCCACGTACATTGTCTCTCCCCGCACTGGCAGGAGTGGGAGGTACAGGCATGTTTGGGGAATGATAGGCTCAGGAGAGCAGAGCAAGGTAAAGAATTCTTTTAGAGAAAGCTTTGCTGCTGCTGCTTCCTTCCTTTCTCTTCTCTCTGCTTTCTAGGACCTGGTTTTGAGCTCAGGACACCTCAAGCCTTTTGTGAAGCAAACACAGAGATTTAACTGTTGTACTGAGAAGGGAACCAGCACAACTGGACGCTTTGCACAGAGTCCGATTTTATGCTTCGGATATAAAAATTCCTTGGCTAGACTACAGTCAGCCAAACTCAGAACATGTGGGATGCCAATTTTCATGAAAATAGTTCTAATAGGATTTTCTCTCTACAGAAACGACTGGGAGCCCCCAGATAAGAAAGTGGATACAAGAAAATACCGTGCAGAGCCCAAAAGCATTTACGAGTATCAGCCGGGCAAGTCCTCCGTTCTGACCAACGAAAAGATGGTAATGTGCATATTGCAGTTCTCTTGTCTCACCCTGCCCCTGTTCTCTGATCCGGAGGCATTGTGCACTTGGATGGCGTTCTTTCTCCCTTGAGATAGACGTGCTGTCTTTGGAAGACAATGAATCAATGAAGTATTTTTACCCTTTTCACTTTTGCAGGTGTTCATAAAACAAGTCCTCTGTGAAAGAACCTTCTTGCTGTGGCTTTCCGGCGCTTTGTGTGCATGGCTTTCATAATTTCAAATTTTCTACTAACGTAAAGATTGGTTTTGCTGCTGTCTTTTTTTAAACATCTAACCATTAATTTAGCAGGCTTATTACTAACTGGACTAAATTTGGGTTTTTTAAAGTGACTCTTCTTTGAACATGCATACATGTAGTAGAAGTTACTACTAGTTCATCATTAAAAGCTGAATAATTAACATGTGATTTGGTGTGGGGGGAAACCCCTGGCTGTTAAAAAAAATGCGTTTTAGGTCTTCCTTGTCTGACAAATGCAATATTGAGGAAGAATTTCGTGTTCAGTCTGGTCTGTGGTTCCCTACGCAAGTTCACATCTCCAGGCAATTACAAGCTGGGGGAATGGCCTGCAGGGCAGAGCAGACCACCCTGGACAAGCGGCTTCTGCTGTACATGGGGAAGAATTTTTACAAACCCGTTAGTTCCCTGCCTGCCAATCACACTTCCTTTTATTCACCCTTTATTTGAGACAAGCTGATTCAGGATTCTGATCACGGTTAAAGGGATTCTCCAAAGCTCCGTAACCTCGCAGCCCTCCAGCCGCGCCAGCAGGATGGAGTGATCTTACTGGGAATTGGATTTTATTAAAATGCTGGTACCACACTGAGTACAGAATAAGTAAGCCTCTGAAATACAGGCGCAAATTATTTCCCCTCTGCCTCTCCTGCTCTGCATGTTTTTAAGGAGTAATTGATTTGACTTTTACTAAAATAAAATGTGACATCTTTAAAAGCACCAAGGGATGAGTAATTTTAATTAGGATAAAGCAGTTTGCAGAAATGCTTTAGAGCTGTCATTCTTTAACATTTTCCGTGCACCACAGTTATTTTAAGCAAAATGTTCAGAGAGCAGCAGAGAATTTTGCCTCTGACTCCACCCTTCATTGGAGGTTCTCTTCCTGTTAGAAGACAATAAACACAAAACACAATTTTCCACATAGATGTTCCTGGAAAGAAAGTCATGCTTTGGGTGTATCCCAGACATCTTCATTTCCCCTTTATTTTCCTCTCCTTTCCTTGGTTCCTATTAATTTCACCACTATTCAGAACTAGGGCAAAAAAACACCCATATCGTTTTATTTTTCTCCTTGATATCAAATATCTTCCATATCATTCCTTGGGATCATTTGTATTGTTTTTACAAACTCAGAAGAGGAACACGTAGTACCTGACAGGGGCTCTCCTGGGAGAGCTGTCGTGGCCAGGCGCCTGGTGGCGAAGCACCCTCGGGCGAGCCAGGCAGGGGACACGAACACCAAAGGGGTCCGTCACCTTGCATCGAAGTGCCTTCACTCTGTTTAGCACTCTTCTTCCAAAGGGACGCTTTTCATTTGAGAGAGAAATTTCAGTCACATCTCCATCATCTCCATCTTTTCCATCTTCATAATAGTTGAATTAGTCCTTTGTGTTTGATTTTTTTCCTGTTAACTTTGAGCAGAAAAGTTGGAACATGAGTTTCAGGGTCTGAGTCTTGCCTTTGACGTCCAGTGTCTGCTTTGCCAGACTGGGAGGACACATACACACACACACACACACACACACACACACACACACAGCTAACGATGGATAAGTATACTAACTAGCGACAAATGTAGAATCTAAATTTACTTTCAGAAATACACAGTTATTTGGGGGGAAAACAATGCTTTTATTTCCAGTTTGAGGTACCCATGTCTGCGTAAGCCTGGCGATGTAAATTGCGACCTCACTGGCGCACCTGTCTGCAGAAGGGTTGAGCGGTGGGCCGTGAGGCCTGCCCTAGAGCTCATCTGGTGCGAACGCAAACCATCCCAGAGAGAGAAAACACCATGCTACCTCCAAACACCCCAATAGGAGATTTACAGCCTGGGTGACCTATTCAGCTCTTTGGCAAAATCATATGAAGTTCTTTATAACAACTTGGCCTGTCTTGCCGTAGCGTGAATCCACTTTCTTATCTGTGGCCTTGTCATTGAAGATCATTGTCAGAAATAGCCTCTTTCAGGCTTTGTTCCTCTTACTTTCCTCCAAATTCCCTTATTGAATGTCAGCTCAACTCAACAAATATAGATAGAATAACTTTTATATGCCAGGCCCTGGCTTAGATGGAGGGGTCTCTGCTCCTGTGGGGCAGTAGTGGGAAGGGCAGACACTAAGGTAATAATCACACAACATGTATCTGAAGAGTAAAGTAAGGGGATTTACCCAGCTTGGTTTTTTCCCAGTTCACAGTCACTTCAAGTTCCTTTCTAGCATTTCAAGTCTGTCCCTTGGCCCTGTTTTAGCCTGGTATCACCTGCAAACCTAGTGCCCTGCCCCTTGTCATAGGCGTGTGGGAAGTGGAACGTGGTTTGAAGAGCACTGGACTAGGACTCGGAGGACCTGAGTTCAGATTCCGGGTCTGCCCTCTGTCTTGGGGCAAGTCTGTCAACCTTTCTGATCCTCAGTGTTTTCCTCTGGGAACCAGAAGCATTGTCTGGCCTGCCGACCTCACTGAGGTTGTGAGTGAGAGGATCGAGTGCAACAGTGCAGGTAAAAGAGCCACGAGTATTATAAAGTGCTGTGCCAGTGAACATTCAGATTATTATTTAATTAAAATCTGAAGCTAGTCGCTGGCTCCTATTCAAGCAGCAAAACTGTCCTTGAGGAGCATCAGGCATTTTCCTGACAAGGCCCCTGTCCTTTCGAAGGACTTTGCCAAGCTGGGAAAAGAAGAGCCCCCGGTGGCAGAGAACGCAGCCAGGTGCTGTGGAGCCAGCCCCGCCCGCCAGTCCCCAGGTCCTGGTGTGCGTCTGCTCTGCACGTCTGTCCTGGCTGTTAGTCCGTTCTACAACGGGAGCAACAGCTGAGATGTAAATGACAAAATCAAGCACAGATTTTAGCGCTGTGTGGTGTTACCTCTTTAACGTTCTCCCCGGGGAGCTCGAAGGCCTGAGGCCAGCGGCTCTGGGCCCACATTGCTCGACATCCCCCCTGATTCCGTTCTCAGCCTAATGTCAACCTCGGCAGTGAAACGCTCTGCAGACAACCTTTGGCGATAAAGTGGGTTCATTCTTTCAGGTCTGTGTACCAAAGCATTCAGGCAGTTTCCTGAAGGAGTTGGTACATTTTAATAATTTTTTTAAAAGCCTAAACTATTCAAAGAAAGCAGCTTATAAATAGTCTCTAAAAATAATGAACATGAAACAGGTTTCACGAAATCCCATCATATTAGCATCCAGGATATCCCAATGTCTAAACTGTTTTTCCCCAATTAGTTGTGTCCTTGAAGGTACTGGGCCTCATTTCACTGAATAAATGCAGAATCCATTAAAATTTTTACGTAATTGCAGAGCCCCTTGCCAGGGAGCATGACTTCTGCCTCAGGGTTTAAGCCCCAAGTCCCTAAAGACAATGGGGGGAGCTTTTAATCTGGACATTTATCCTGCTGAGTTCAACTTATATTCAGTGAATTTCAGTTCAGGAAGGTTCTCTGCCATATTTTCCTTGATTTAAAACAAAAGTAGAAATAACGGTGAAGATTCTTGTAAGGATTTAGAAGAAGCGATTGGTGAAGGTCACTGAGAAAGTTTACAGCCACTCCTACCAGCTGCAAAAGGCCCGTTAATGGCACGTGAAGAAAAACAGGACCAGGAAGAGCTGCTTGGGAAGCGGTCACGGTGAAGACGTGACGACCTGGCCACAGGACAGCAGCCCCTGCCGCGGGGAGTGGAGCCCCGAGGGAGTGAAGTTTCCTACGCATTGCTTTTAATCTCAGTGGAACATGTACATTTTATATTATTTCCAGGAAATCGCCATCTCTCCTGTGACTATCAAGGTTTTTTTGAAACATACACGTATGAATTTAATTCAGCCATGAGCCTCTAACAGTTTTGTCTGCAGTGAGCACATCTCCAGTTTATTAAGGGGAAACTTGGTTTGCTTTCCAGGTGTTCATTTTTAACTAATTATTTCCAGAAGCACATGTTATTCCACAGAGAAAGGTACTGGAACTTTATAAATATCTGATTAAATATGAACTCCCAGAGAATCAATGATCAGTCTGTGTGAACTACCTCTTAGAGTTCTTTAAGTGAGAAATCTAACCTATTTTTGTAACATGACCCAGAAGTCTCCACCTCTGTTGTTCTGTTATCCGTCTTGTTCAGCTTCTCCCTCCCTTTAGTTTCTCCCAGTCCTTTAACATTTATTTGTTAGAACATAAAGTGTATCCTGTCTGTATTCATCCCCCACGGATGCTTGTTTAAAATGTTTTTTCACTTGTGTCTTCTGTTTTTACTTATATCATCTTTCACTTTACTGTGTATGGGACATGGTTTCTCACCTACTCATGTGCCATTAAAGATGCAGTATTAACAAATTGGCTTTTATAAAAGTGTCAGTATTTGCATTTATTTTGAAACCCTTAAGGCAGCCTTGCAAATAAGTACTAAATCTGTACTAGGCTGTAAAAATTGTTTGCTCTACTCACCTGGCATAAATGGCTAAATGTTTGATGTGCTTACCAGGTTATCTGCTCATAACTAATAGTTCTTTATGAGGGGGAAATAAGGGCTTTCTTTTCCCCCGCAGTGTGGGACTACTGTTCCAGTCATATTCATATTTGTTGTGCAGGGCAGCAGTGTGGTGCGGAGTTCTCCATCAGCAGTCCATCTGTCTTCTGCCTTAGGACTGGGAGGGATTCGCTCCCTGCTCCCTAGCTCAATGTCCCCATCCTTCCCTGCCTGTTTTAGCTCCGTGGTTTTGCCAATGTCAGCAAAAATGGATGATCGCTGCTGTTGAACGCAGTTGCTGCATATAACTGGAATCCACTGCATCTCTACTGGCCTGTTCCTATGTAATCTTTGCATAATGTTATCCTTCTCTCTCTTTCATTTCCCTATCACCAACCCCTATAGAGTCGGGATATAAGCCCAGAAGAGATAGATTTAAAGAATGAACCTTGGTATAAATTCTTTTCGGAATTGGAGTTTGGGAAACCGGTAAGTTTAATAGCCTCAGTGGTTATAGACATTTTTGAAAATAATGCTGTTGATGCATTGTCCCTACTAAAGAATCAAATCTATCTATAAGGAATTCAGGGAGTGGAGAGCACCATGTCAGTTGTCCCTGGTGGGACTATCTACGCTCACCACAAGCTGTAAGCTTTCCATTGCTTAACTTGATCAAGAAAGGACTGTACCTGCAAGTATTTCTTGCCAGAGATCCCAGAGAAACACGAGTAAATCCTTGCTTGTCTTAGGACCTCCCACCACTAGCAACAAACATCACCTGCCTGTGGATGGCATTGTATTGGCTGTTGGTTTAGTTCCTTGACCAAAGTCTTCGTGGCATCCTGAAGGCAAGCAGGAACATGCATTGCACACTGAGCAGACCAGCACTGTCACGTGTTAGATCGAACTTTTAAAGGCACAGGTGCAAGGGAAGTGCCAAAGCCAGCCACAGAGGTCTCTCCGTGCAGATCTGACCCACTAATACGATCCCATTTCAGGCAACTTTTAGGGAGTGATCTCTGTGAGTGAGGATAATAGTTCCCAAAATTTGAAATTAGAGTTAGGAATTCTAGCAAATTTAGTGTTCAGCTTAATAATATTCTGCAGCTTCCCCCTGGTGTGTCTGAGTTGGCTTTGGTCAATATTGATTTTTGGCAATTAAAGGAGGATTTTCTTAGTATCAGACAGAAGGGAGAATTGAGCTTGTTTTTCCACTGGAAATGACTGGAAACTGAGTTTAAAATTCCAGTTATTTTACATCTTAATTATTACATCTGGAAAAAGAATTTACAGGTAGAAGGATTAAATGAATAAAAATAGAACATTTTTATTAGATGTTTGTATGAGACTTTAAGCATTGAATCCAGTATTTGAATTGCTGTGGTTTGGTATGAAAGTTTTATCTCCAGGCAGGAATTAACTTCACAGTTTAGTAAAATGTTAAATTCCATGGTGTGTATTTTTGTTAAGATGAAGACAAAGGCAAATTAAGCTGGTGTCTGGAACTACTAAACTGATTTAGCAATGCTGAGCTCTGTTTCCAAGTTCACGCATTCTGAGTTGGAAGCACCTGGCTTGCAAACCTCCTGCCTGTAGCAACAGACATTCCTCCCACCTGGCCCCCTCCTTAGACACTGTGTCCTAATAATGGCAGCTAAGCTGTCCTGGGGGAACAGCGCCACCTAGTGATGAGTGGACAGGGAAGCGTCTAACCCAAAGTGTGCACCAACTCCCCCTTCCCAAAGTTTGATGCACACCTCACTCCTCCTTTCTCTCCCTTTTTTCTCTGCTGTCTGCCTTTCAGACATCCATGGGGTCAACCTCAGGCAATCTTTTCCACATGCAAATATTTAATAGTATTCTAACCCTTCTCCTTTTCTTCTTTTTCTTAAAACCTGTTCAAATATCTCAGAAAAGCCTTTTGATATATAGTTCCTCCCCTCTTCCCCCCAAAAGACCAAGATTGGCATATACAATAATTCTAAATTTCCATCAGGAGAACAAAAGCTATTAGCTTTAAATTATGTATAAGCAAGAGTTTGTGCCATTGATTTTTCAAGTCCTGTTCAGAATCCACAGTTTCTAGCTGTGTCCTCATTGGCCAAGTAACTAAATTAGTTCTATCTTAAATATTGGCTTTTAGGAAACATTATGACACAGTTTTTTATAATGAATTGTGATTGGCTTGTTTTACTGAATCTGTCATTGCAAATAATTCTATTTTTGTCAGCAGTAGGCAGTACTTCAGTCCCAGCATACATTAAATAGGCTCAGTGGAGAGCTTAGTAAGTTAATACTGTTTCTACTGGAAACTGGTCTGAACATCACACAGCCAATCCACACAAATGTTGGGAACACAGCCCATCTGGACATCGGGGCCTCGCCGTAATTTGTATCCCTCCCCTATTGTTCTAACTGCCTCTTCGTGATTTAAAGAGTGCTTTTCCAAAAATGACACTTTTTCTAAAGCCATGAGTACTGCTGGCATAAACCTTAGAGTCCTTCTTAAATGGGACTGATACTTTTTTGTGTAGGTCTTTCATAGTCTTTGAAATTTTTATTAAATTTACTGGGGTGACTTTAGTTAATACAGGGTCAAATGGGTTTCAAACACACATTTCTATGGCACTAGATCGGTATATTGCACTGTGTCCCCACCACCCGAAGTCAAACCATCTTCTGCCACCATATAGTAGGCCTCCTCTACCTCTCACCCTCCTCTCTGTCAGTCTTTTAAAGTAATAGAAGATAATGCTTTTGAAGACTTACCAAAATAACTTAATGTCTATCCTGAGGAGCAGTGTTGTGTTGCAGTGAACGGTTCCCTACAGCCTAAGGCATTCTAGGGGTTGACTTGTTCCTAGTTGAACCAAGTCGAATGACTGGATGTTACTCCCAGCATTTGGTGAGAAGGTGTGGTAGGGAGAACATTGTTCTTCTTTTGACTTCTCTCCTGTCCTGGGCACTGTGGGCCATAAAAGGGTAAGAGACATAAATAAAAAGTGGCATAAACCATGAAAGTTGTTTTAGAATGTTTTCAGTCATTCAGAAGCAGAGTGAAATTAAAACTCCTACCAAAGCCTCTGGATCATCCTTTCCACTGTTTATTCCCTACCAGCGCAGGACCCTTCTCCCCTGAGAGAGGAGAGCCTGCCAGAACTTAGACACTAGACATTCACCCTAGCCTCCCTGCCTCCATCTCCTTCACTGAAAGCCACCTTGAACAAGCTGAAATTTCAGCAAGATCCTGACTGTAATACCTTTTAGCTCCAATAGGTTGTTGTAGAGTATCAAATCATTCAAGATGCCAGGGACCATTTTGGGGAAGGTTATTTAAAACCAATTTAATTTGTAAGCACTGTCTTTTTTTCCCCAGTAAAGAAATGAGTAGGAATGCCATCAGTGGCTTTAGAACATCTGCTTCCCCATATGAACCATCTGTGATGTGTACAAAGTGCCTGAAGAAGAATGATGGTTGTTAACAGCACTTTGTAGACTCAGAGGTCACATCACTGGCCTGGTGCTGTCAGTGGTGAATGCATGTTGAAATCAGATTACTTTTCATTTGCAAATTCATTGCAAAGAGCCAGAGCGTTAGCCTCCCTGCCCCCCTAATTTCTACAGAAATTGATGTGATTTTTATAAGTAAGCTCAGGGCAAAATGTCACAATGTAAACCAATTTGAATGCTTCCATAGTTGGTTATAATGAAATTTTCACAAAATTCCAGGAGCTATTAATGATCCCATTGCCTCCAAAGTCACTGTTTAGGAAATTTCAAGTCTAAATAAGCCATGCAAGATGGATGGGGGAGGAGGAGAATTAGAATTGGCTCGTAACTTCCAGGTGTCCTACCCTTCAAACCCCTCCCTCACTAAATTTACAGCAATTCTGGCAGATTTCTGTTGTAGGAATGCACCCAATTCTATCTTGAAGAGTTAAAGGAGAAAACAAAGATAACCTTACAGTTCGCTATTTAAATTCATGGTATAAACTCTGTTCTCTGAGGCAGATGGAAGGCATGGCTCTGCCACTAGCGTGTTAACAAAGTCGAGTAAACAGTGAAAGATTTTAAAAATTGTCTAGATACACAGCTCAAAATCCGACACCCATTGTATGTGTGGGTATCGTTGCCACCAAGCACAGACAATGCATGCAGTGCAGTTTATCCTCCACTGGCTAGATCTCCAAATTCACACGTTTATTACCAAAGCATGGAGTTTATAGTGGAGAAGAGTGCTTCGGAAATGTGGGATGTCAGTGTCGATCTCAGTGTCAATCTCAGTTCGAAAGGAAAAATAAGGAGTTTTAAAGTTTCTGTTTCAGTGTAAGTTAGTGTTAATGCTTTTATTTATTTATTTTTCTTTGTGTCTTCTTTTAAGTTTTCAATATTTGGACTCCAACAAAGATTTACTCTTGAGACAGAGACCTAGAAACGAGCGTCCCAGCCAGGGCCCACCCCGTCGCTTTTGGTCACCCTCTCTGTGTCGGCAGCTCCCCCGTGTGCCCCTCTTGGTTTGAGCCAGTCTCCGTGTTTGTCTTTATGTCTTTATGCTCATTTCTTCATTTCCTCCTCTGCTTCCCATCAGCCTCCCAAAAAGATATGGGATTATACTCCTGGAGACTGCTCTATCCTTCCTAGAGAGGATAGAAAGGTAATTCGCGCCTCCTCCGTGGGCTGTGTGTGTGTTCTCTAGCCTGGTTAGTGTGAGTGTGCTGTGGGGTTTTCTTTTATTTCCTTAAATCACTTTTACTTTAAATTGATAACTTTTTTTTGGCTTGGTGATTATTTAACAGTCTCTAAGACTTGTACTAATGGTTAGACGTTTGCTTTTTTTTTTTTTAAGCAATGACTTACTCTTCTGACACGTAGTATTTGTCACAGTCACCCTACTCTGAAAAGAGACAAAATAGGTATTTCCTTAAAGGTAGGTTTTTGTTGAAATTATAGTTCTCTTTAGGAAGTAGAATAGAGTTTTGAATCTCAGGTTACTTCAGGATGTAGATTTTCTGTGCCTAATGCTGCATTCTCTGTCCTCATGGCTTTATGTAACTTCCAGTGAGCTCTTGTGTTTTAACCATGCCACCTCTGCCTTATTGAAATACAACACTAAAAAGTTCATTTTTCAAACTTAACCTGCCATTCTCTCTGCCTTTCCTCTAAACTAAAACATTCTTTCCCATCTTTTCTTTCTTGAACCAGACTAACCTAGAAAAAGATCTCAACCTCTGCCAAACAGAGTTAGAGGCAGATTTAGAAAAAATGGAGATGCTTAATAAAGCACCCAGTGCAAACCTGTCACAGGTATTTCTGAGTTTTTCCTCATGCCGTCAGTCCCTTTCCCAGCTCTGTTCTGTCTCCTCAGCTCTGCAGTGTTCGCTGCAGGGAAGGTGAGGAGTAGTTACGCTGGTTACGTTAAAGCTGCATGGCTTCCTGGCTCCCGCTTTGCATTCCTTTCCCCTCCTGCATTTTTGCTTGGATTTCTTTTGAGCTTGGCATCTTCCTTAAAGGGGTTTTTCCACATACTCATGGGTGGCTGGTGATTTAAACTGCTCCTCCTCTTCCTCTGCTTTCAGGGGTGACCCTCTAACTTCCCTTCTTTCTCCTGGGAATGCCTTCTCTGAATTTTCAGGGAGCCATTATCTGGCCATTGTCATTATTGCAGCCCCGGGAGGTCATTGTAAGAGTGTAGCAGTGTGTGTTGAGTGCCTCTTATGTGCACGACATTGTCAGAGCAGTCGTATTTGTGATTTAAAAGGTCAGAAAGTTCTCAGTGAGAAAATGCACCCCAGAGGCCAGACTGCCTGGCCACAAACAAGCGTTTGAAACTCGACCGGCACTGATGTTTTTAAATGGAGCTGTGTCAAAATGTGGTTTATTAAGGGATAGGTCAGAAAGAGAGCAAGTCCAAGGTAAATGGGCTCCCGGGGGAAGAAAAACAGCCCGGTGTTTGCAGAACTGCTCCTGGGGCTCCCTGACAAAACAAGAGAGGCCCTTACAAGGAAAGGGAGTCTTTACAGAAAATACAAAGGAATGTGGACACTGCTAATGAGGCTGGGAAGACCCCCAGACTGCGGCAGGAAAAGTGGAAATTGTGAGCGGATCGTGGTCAACTTCAGAACTAAGACAAGGAAGGAGGGTCAGACCACCAGCATGAGTGACTTGGGTACCAAAAGTCATGTGAGTGCCAGACGTAACCCAGGGCCAGGATAAGGAAAGCAGGGGTTACAGCAGCACTGGGATGTGGGAGCCTGGAATAGAGGCCAGGGAACCACTAACAGATTGGGGGAGTTGGGCTTCAGAAGCCAGAGTCAGTGAAGGATGAGGAAGCCAGGGGGCCAGCGTTAGGCCCTGGGTCCCTTCAGAACTGCAGGGAGGCACAACATCTGAGCCACGGTGCATGAAGCTGAGACAGGGATGTCGCAGGTGGGGGCAGAGGGCTGTTCCCAGCCAGGGGGGAGCCACCGTGGGGTTGAAGGTCTGAGTTAGTTCTGCATTTGACAGCTGTGGCTACAGGTGTGTCCTAAAGTGAGTTGGGACAGGGCAGGGGACTGAAAGTAGTCCAGATAATGAGTGGTTCTGTAACACCTGTGAGGATGGACGGCCACTAGAGAAGCGACCTCACTGCAATTCTCTGAGGGTCGAGATGGCTTCCAGTACCTGGCCTCATTCCCCGGGGCAAGATGGGCACAAAGAGTTTGATACATAAATGAATCATCTTCCCATCGGTTCAGTTAACTGCTGCCCATTAGTCCCTAATACATATGAGATATGCTGATGGAAGTTCTAATTCAGCACCAGAAAATGGGCTTTGCCTTCAGGAACATGACAGCTGAGTCACACTCTTAAACAAAAGAGTGCCAGCAGCACACAGCAGTGCCTGCTAAGAGCTAAGTGCATGGGAGGGGCTGTAAGTGCCAGAAGGGAGGGACGTCTTATGTGAAGTCTGAGCACACTCTCAGAGACGTAGCTGAGATCCCAGAGGGTGGAACGCGGGTACGAAGTGACAGTAGGCGCGGCCACTGGAGGCCCGGTAAGGAGCACAGGCATGAACGTATTGAGGATGTGTTCGAGGAATGGAGTAAGATTCAGCTATAACAGAACATTTGGGGTGGTCATAGTGGGGGCATAGGTTTGGGAAACAGGGCTGACCCTGGATTACAGAGACTCAGAAAAGATGATTAAGAAAATTATTGATGTTGCCCAAGGACCGATGATTTAACTCCAGAGTGTTTCAGGAAGGGTAGTGTCAGCACTTAGAAATGCTGAATTGGAGGAAGGCCATCCAGGTGGGGGCTGAGAGGATAAGGAGGCGGGTAATGGTGAGAACCCACCCTCAGCAGCATGGCATGAGGGCGGTGGGGCGTGTGAGAGCAGAGGAAATGGCAGGGAACCGGCTAATTAATTGGTGTGAGAAACAAAGAATGGGGTGGGAAACAAAGCAATGCTCCCCGTCCAGGCAGCTGGAACAATGGGGACACATTGTAGGTCACAGAAGAAAGATGGGGAGAAAAGTCAGTGCAGAGGTGAGATGAAGGATTTGGTTTTAGGTCATTTATTTTTGAGGAGTTGGTTGGGTATCACGTAGGGAATATCTGGTAGACAGTTGAACACATAAAACTGGGGCTCGTGGGAGAGGCAGGGGCTTACAAAGCCCATTGGAGTCTCCAGAACAGAAGCGACGGCTGGCATCCTGCAGGGGATGAAGACGCCGGACCCAGGAGTAAAAGAAAGGTTCAGCGAAAGGATGAAAGACCAGCAACTACTGAGGGATGTTGATGGAGGAACCGGAGGACACGGGGAGGGCCAGGCAGAGAACAGTTCTGAGGTGTGGGAGGGAAAACGAGTGGTGGAGTGAGCAGGGGAGAACAACCCAGGGCTCCAGAGAGGTCCCAAAAGCAGACCCTGAGGAAAGGTCAATGAGTTTGATAACCAAGAGGTTTCAAAACACTTTGGAGGTTGCTGGGTGAGTGTGGATGGGAGCCGGAGTACGTGGTGAGAACCAGCAGGACCCCCAGGGGTACGGCACCAATTGAAAACACGTGGTCGTGGAAGGAAGGCAGGGGCGTTCCCAGGGGACTCGGCAGGGTTATGCAAAAGTTTTTCAACATGGAAACCTGGACATCGTCCACAGAGGTGGGCGAAGACCCAGAATGGGGCAGATGTCAAAGGTCAGATTCAGGGAGAGAGGGTAGGCAGGAGAGACCAGGCTAGCAAAGGGCTGGGTGGATGAATGTGGAGGTAGGAGGGGTGCCTCCTCTGAGGAGTAATGGGGAGCAGAGGGTGCTGTCCTCCTGAGGCAGAGGTGCCCTCAGAAATGACAGGACCCAGCAGGAAGGGGGCCGGGTGGCCGAGCTCCTGACAAAGGCCACCTCTCTCCTGTCACCTCCCTCTTTTCCATCTCTCCCTTTCCTTGTTCCTGGTGTTTCTCTTTCTCTCCTTGCCTCAAATTTCTCTCCCCTAGATACTTTGTTTTCCTTGTAATGGTCATCATCAGAGCTAGAAGTACCTTTAAAAGTTAACTTTTTCACTGAATTTTTCAACCACCACACTATTTTTAAGTGCACGTATATTGAACCCTTTGCATTCTTCTCTACAAGACAACAGAATCCCTAAGCTACACAATTATGTTGCTTTTTCTCTGCATGTAGTTCTCAGTTGTTTTCTTCCTTTTGCATAGTGGCATGTAATCCCATGAAATGTTCCCCACCAAGGCTGAGATGGTCATTAATAGCTTTTGTACAACTGCATTTCTCCCCTTTTCACACTTCTAAATCTGCAGGGGCAAACAATGGTCCAAACCCAGGGTATTCTGTACCTGAAGTTTTGGGTGGCTCTCTCTGGATGTGGCATCTGGGGTGCATGAAGGAGTCTGGTGGGTTGGCAGGGGTGTCTGAAGGTTGGGGTACACTGGCGTAGGGTATGCTGTCCATGCCACTAATGCATGCCAGCCAAATAGTGGGCCCCTCTGCCCAGTGGGCCCCTCCACCCAGTGGGCCCATGACTGAAAGTACAAGCAATCGAGGAGGCCATCTCCTAACTCACCCAGAGAGCCTTGGCTGCAGTCGCTGGGGGACAAAAGACCAGAGACAATGAGAACACCCGCTTCCCCAGAAAGCCTCCTCCCAAGGAAAAGGCGCCACCCCCACCAGCACTGAGTCCCTTCTTGCCAGGCTCCCCTGCTCCCAGGGGTCCCTGTCTAAGTTAGCAAAGGGAAGGGACTTCTCTCTCTGCCCCTTGGCTTGAAACATCGGAGTCAAAATAAATCATATTCTCTCTCTCTCTCTCTTTTTTTTTTGACATTTACAGAGCTCAGCAGTCAGCCCCACTCCGGAAATTTCTTCAGAGCCTCCTGGATAGTAAGTTGCCCCTTTGTTTACATGATCGTGACCAAATGTGTGAGATGTCAAAAACAGGAAGGAGCTGGTGTGTTGGACCCGAGTGCGTTTTATTTGAAGCAGTGCAGTGGCTTTGAATGGTGCATGGTTTGGTGATAAGTAGCAATTCAATTCTGGTCTTCGATTTTTTTTTTTGTTTTCTTTTCCTCTTCCAAATTAATTTTGTGATGTTTCATGTTAACTTTGACAGGTTTTCCTGAGTTGTCATCTTGACTTTTAGAATGTGAGTGTATCAGCCTGAGTTTAGGATCAAAGTTTACCTCATTTGCTGATTCTTGTGGGGAACAGGCATGTGAATGTGTAAGGACTTGTCACAGGGACAGGCGGAGCCGAGGGGGCTCGCCGGTCTGACTCTCAGAGATGTGGCTTTACTTCCCCATACCAGTTCTCAGGATTCCCCCTGGGTGGTGCGTGCACACCTCACTCACGTCTTCACAGGGCAACCATCCTGAAACCATCCTGCATCCTTTCCTCCACATCATCCCCCAAACTACCCCCCTAACCCCCTGCATTCTCTACCAGATTCTGTCTTAGAGCTTTGCCACGCAGCTGCTGCCCCAGCTGAAAGTGGTTCGGTGCTGCCTGCCCCGCCCTGCACACACGGTAAATGACAAGCATTTTAGCTTGTCCAAGAAGACCCTCACTGAGCCTGTCTGTACCCAATCTCATGTTAATACCTCTTGTGACACCGACTTTCGTTGTGTCCCTGGATTATGTTTCTGTGTTTTTATAACTGCTAATAAATCGTAAACTCCTGAGGACAAGGACTGCATCTCCACCGTGCCTGGTGCACCCCATGGATCTGGGAGTTCGCTGTGGTTGGAGCAGCTCCTCATCTTACCGCCGTTGCATCTGTGGCTTATTCTTCAAAGTGTGGCAGGAAGGGAGGCACAACTATTACCTGCTCCATTTGGGTTGGGCAGATCCATACTGAGCAAAATTCACCTGCTCAAATGGAAGCCTGACTTGATCTGGTGCTGAGTTGATGCGGATTTGTGGCAAACTTTGTGGTCACTTGGGCATTTTGCAAGAGTAGTTTCATTGGAACGTCAATCAGCTGGGACTGGAGGAGTTCACTGGAAAATTGGGAAAACACCTTGAGCCTTTTAGGGTAGTGACCAAATCCCTAACCAGATCTATTCTGTGAGTATTTCTTCTCTAAATATGTTCATTAATGATTTTGATTAATGTACCCCAGAGTGTCAGATGTAGTCGAGATGAAGTGTTAGGACAGCGGCTAGGGGGACAGCTTCTATCGGGAAGGACGGTTCCATCTGGAGAAGGTTGAGCGTAGTCTCTGCACTCACTGTGGGGTTGGTGCTGAGGCTGCCAGTACGACAGGGAGAACCGAAGTTCAGCTGTATCATCAGGACTGCCCCCTTCTCCCCCAACTTGGGGCTCTGAGGCTTACTCTGTGTTAAGGAGCTAGTTGAACCATGCCCTTAGCTCCAAGGATGACAGGTCACAGGCCTTCTAAGGTCCTACAGATGTGCTGTCAAGGGCGAAGCCCACCAGACGACCTTAGGATGTCTGTAGATAAAGGGCTTCTTCAACCCAAGGCTCCAAGCAAACTCTCCCTGGTCCTTGAGGTCACCTGTTTGTCTGTGACAAAGCTTGACATTTTTTCAATCCTGACTGTCCAGTGCCTGACATTTCCAGGATTGTATCAAATTAGCCCTGCTGCCTGGTCTCTCCCCTCTGCCTCCTCACCTCCATCTCCCTGAAATGCCCAGGACAAAAAAATGCACCGGTTGCAGGCGGCCAGCTCATTGAATTCCTTAGTTCTGCTGGATCTGAGGCACTATGCTAGGTATTACAATAGGAACATAAGAAATAGTCGTTTAACAGTTTGGGGGGGAGTAAAACACACACACACAAAATGAATGCTAGTAAATAAGAAGGCAAAGTAGCAAGTGATTGAAGTAGACTATATGGATAAAAGCAAAGAAAGCGATGCCCCTGGGCTGTCAGAGTCAGGCACACAGCTCTTGAATGAAGTGGTGACTTTAATGATTTATTCAGCATTCACTGGGTGCCAGGCCCTATGCTTAGCTCCTTATGTGATTCACCTCACTTAGTCCTCTCCACATTCCAGGATCAGACATTATTTTTAATCCTTGTTGGAGGCATGAGGAAGTAGGCAGTGCAATGCCCAAGGTGCCACAGGGGGTGTGTGGCAGAACTGTCCTAATCCTATCAGACCAGCCCCCTCAAACTTCTCGAACTTCTCGGGCATGGGACTGGTGTCGGCAGTACGCTCTCATCTGCACTGTACTGATTCAATATTGGGTAATAAATTAACACAAAGCAGGCTACAATTGATTGTCTTTTGAGTGACTGAAAAAAAGGCAATTTAGGCAACTATTCGTGCCATTGTGTTGGCAGGATAGAGGGGGACTAAGGCATGCTGCTTTAAAGAGCAAATTGCGGTCAGACTGAGTATTTGTGCACATGAAGGTATTTGATGTTTTAATTGACCAAGCACTCTTGTTTGCGCAATCGAAACAGGTCCCAAAGACCTCTGTTTTTTTTTCAGCCTTAGCTTAGCTCACGTGAAATATTTGGCAGGAATAGAGGAGATATGTTTTCCTCCTGCTGTTCTACCATTTGGGGATTTATCAGTAATTCGAGCTTGGTTTTCTCCCCGTTTGTTCGAATGAGTAAGGTTTTCCTGCATTTGGAATTGGTGAGGAACCAGCTTGAGTGCAGTGCCCGACACATTGGGAAGTGCAGGATAACGTCTGCTGGATAAATGAAGGCATCTACAGGTCTAATTAACTAGAATCCAACTTGCTCAGCACCCAGGCAGGCAACTTGTGGACTGAATCTGGCCCCTTTCACTCAGACAGGAATGAACTGTTAAAAAGAGTGTTGGTGAGATTTGACATAACCTAAGGCCTGAAGAAAGAGGGATTGTGAATGACTATCAAAAGAATGTGGGAACAGCAAGGAGGAAATTTACCCTTTGTCCTAATGCCCTATATAACTACCAGTCCTTCCTCTCCAATAATACATTTTTAGAGTTGTGATCACAGTATATGTCCAATGTTTTACTTCTGTAGTGTTAACCAGGCCTGCAAATCAACAGTGCAGCCTACTCATTTTCATCATTACTTAGTATTGATCAGCACTAATACATTCTTTGCCTAACCAAAGAGCTTTACTTTATGTGGCCAGCAGGTGGCACCCAAGAAGCTGCTATTTTCCTAAGTGGTAACCGTACACTAGAAAAAAACACTTTTCCCCTTAATCTAACTGAAGCTCAAAACACAACTCATTAGTTGAAGAACTTGATGAAACATTAGAAACTTCCCAAGGCTTAAAAATATGTCAAATCTATGTGCATGTAGACATTTAATTTCATGGAATCGTTTATTCTACTGGTATTTACTGAACAACGGGACTAGGTACCAGTCACACACAGATTACTCAGATAAACTGCCTGACCCCAAGGGAAAAATTCTAATGTAGTGGGGAGACCGACTTGTAAATAATGGTCAGAATCAAGAGCTGCACCTATGATGGTGGGACCCCAGGGGGAGTGAGCGCCTCTGTTTTGTGGAGGAGGAAAGGTGGGCTTTATAGAGGAGCAGCAAATAAAACGTGAATAACAACAACATGATATTTCCTACTTGATTACAAGTAGAAAAAGAAATTTTTTTTCATGTGGTACAAAAGGCTAGACGATGCAGCTGCACTCTCCGGATTGCCTAGAGCACCGCCCCCCCCCCCCATAGCCACAGTTGCTTTTTAGTTTCTTCCTGAAAACACCAATGGTTTTGAACAGTAAATTCCATGACGCTGGAATTCCTTTGGTTTGTTCGTTGTTGACTCTCCACCCAGGAGAGTGTTTGACTGCAGAGGTGTGGGCGAGTGGGTGAGGTGGTGACCAGGAGGCGGAGGACGAAGGGTTAAGGTGAGCTGTGTCAAGGACAAGGGGTAAGCAGGACTTGGTGACTGATTAGGTTTTGGGAGCAAGGATGGGGAGAAGGGGGCTGATTTTCTGGGCTTTCTGGCTTGGGAGATGGGAGGTGGGGGAACAGAGCTGGGTTTGGTTTGGGACATGTCAGGTTTAAGATGCCGGAGGAACATCGAGGTGGAGCGGCCTAGAAGGCAGCTGAATGTATGTGTCTAGAGCCCAGCAGGAAGGTCTCCATAGATAACAGGTTGGAAGGTGAACATTTAGGACAGTCTCCCACACCTAGTGGTTTTGCAGATGAAGGGAGTGGAGGCTGAGAGAAACCGAATGATTCCCAGTCTTTAAAAGGAGCAGCTTTGCCTCGGCTGACCCGCATTCCTTGTTGGAGTCTGGCTGGAATCCCAGCTGCCAGGACCCTGCCCGCCTCTTCCAGGGCCTCCAGTCAGCACAACTGGGAACATTTGGCCCTAAAATGATCGCTCTGTTCTCTCACTTGATTCTTCGAGTGAGTGTGTTTTTGTTGAATCCCCTTGAAACTCCGCAGCCAGCTCTGCATCTTGGCCAGGGGGTAAGTTCTCTTCTCTGTCTCCTCCTGGCTTGCTCTTCTTCAGCCAGAGCTGCTGAGAGCTGAGCTTCTGAACTTGACCTGTTTTGTTAAGTAATCAGTGTCTTTCTCAAGTCGGCCTGAGGCCACTTCTCTCATCCTCTGATCTATTTGAACACACCAAACACCCAGCAGCTCTGTGACCAATGACAAATGCCTTCTCCACTCTGATCCTCAGTTTCCCCCTTTGGTGCAGTGGATGTCTGCCTTTCTGATTAGGAGAGCCAATGAAAAGGATACATTTATTGTAAAACAAACAAACAAAACACCGTACCAGGCCTTTTAGATACTGTTTTTAAACTAGTTGCAAAGTGCCCCACATCTGGAAAAAGCATGTTGGCTTTGGTATCAGAAACAAAACAACTGGCCATAGCAAATCCAATCTGAGAGGTTTCCTGAGGGCTGGTTTGTCGTTCTGGTGGGGAAGCAGGAAAAAAATGGTGATAATGGGTGGAATAAAGCCAGAAAGTGGGGGGGGGGGCTGTTGGGGTGGGGTGGGGGTGAGTTCTGACAGCTGAGGAGGGAGAGGAGGTGAGGTCAGCAGCCGCGTCATGGCCAAGAAGTCAGGAGGAGCCAGGGCAGACTGGTTGGCTTCTGTCCTGCTGCCCTGCCCGAGGCAGAGGCAGTTGAAAGGACAGCAGGACAGAAGCCACCATCAGAGTCACTCAGTGCTGAGTGAAGTCTGGTCACCCCAAACCAGGGCTTTGGAGACTCCCCCCTCACCAAAGCGCCCTCAGTCATTACAGCTGTTGGTTGGAAGACTAAAGGACATCCACGTACGGATCTTTTTGCGGTTGGGGTGTACAAAAAGGAGAAACTCGGGGGCAAGCTGAAGGACAAGACCAGAAAACACAACCAAAAAGAAGAGGGTGGACTGTGGAAGGCAGGTGTAGGGAAGAGAAAGATTTATTTTTAATTAGGAAGTTCTAAGGAAAGCCAGTTTAGATGAGCTTACATTTATTTAAATTGCCGTGGAGTGCCACAACCTTGCAAGTCACTGTTAGGGGTCCTCCAGTCCTCTAACTAGAATTGATGGCTTTTGTCGGTCAGAACTGGGGACATCTACGAATGTCCCTGCAGGCAGAAGCAGGGGAGCCCAAAGCCGTGAGGGTGGCAGGCCTTGTCCCTAGGCCTGGCCTCCAAGCCTGGGAGAGCCAAGGCTTTTTGTCTCTAGAGGTAGGAATAGGCCACCCAGGCAGGGGCCTGGACACCAGGAAGGACGGCCAACCTGGGTCTGGGCCACCCGGAGTCCCTGCAGTCCTCTTCTGCCCGCTGTTCTGATGACTCTGTGGCCACTGACCTCAGGAGCTCAGAGCCCTCAGTAAACATGACACAGTTCTTGTATGTGTGTGGAAGAGTATCTAAATACATACTTCCACAAATCAAAACACAGCCTTAATCAGATAATGTGTGCAAGTTTGGCTTTCAGAAAATGTGACCTTTCACTCATTCAACAAATATTTACTGAGTGTCCTCGTAGACCCTGTAGTCAAGTGGGCTCTTAAAAATCAGTGCACAGCCTGGGGAGGTAGACGGCCCCCTCCTGGCCGTCCCGGAGGTTTCTCCTCTCTGAGACGCACCCTGGAGGCTGCTCTGTAGACTCACTTCATCCGCCTGCTTTTTTGTTTTCATCTTTGGGGGTTGGTTTTCTTCTCCCTTAGATTCCCAGTACTCTGTCTTGGCTGAGGAAAGGGGGAAAAGCATCCGGTCACCTGACCTAGGCCTGCGAGAAGGGGGAGGGACCAGGGGAACCCTAGCCGCCAGGGTAATCCCCTGACCTAGGGCAGGCAAGGCCCTTAAAACCAGTGGTGTGGTCCAGGCGAACTTCCCCTCCCCGAGGTGGAGACACTGCCTGTTTTACCAGAGTCTTCATCTCTTTTATGTTTCCAACTCTTGGGTTCTGCAGCCATTTGTCCCAGACATCCATTGGTGACGGGTTCTGATATACGTGGAGCTGGAGGGTCCTCAGGCCCCATGTGCTGTGCTGTGCGAGCCTCCACAGCTACCGGGAAATGCCCTGTAAAACAGCGGCTCAGAGTCCACTCTGGGTGGCGCTCCGAGCCATGGCTCAGGTTGCAGCTTCGCGCTCCGCGGAGCCGCCGCGCCTGTGTTGTCCGGAACCCCAGTCTCTCAGAGGGGCTTCTCGTCTGAAAATGGAAAAAGTAGGTTTGCTTGTGAGGGGTAGAGAGAACGTGATCGTCAGGCACTTTGCACAGTGCTCCCCACATCGGACATCTCACCTGGTGGTGTGTAGAGTTGCTGTTGCCATCATTATCTGTGCCCATGGGGCCCCAGAGGCTGTATGAGCTGTAAAAATAGTCCCACCGTGATTGATGGGTGAAGGGAAGGAGATGGGCAGATGTGCGATAAAGCAGGCGCAGCCCAGTGTGCCTTGTAGAACAGTGTGGGGGAACGTGTGGGAGTTCTCTATTTTAACTCCTTTCGCATTTCTATGCACTTGATAATATTCATGATAAAACATGGGGACGAGGAAATTTCACCAAGCTGTTCACATCTTTGGAGCTGAGAAATCTATATTGATCCCAGCAAACTGAATTCAGTAGCCTTGAGAAGCGGGCTCGCAGAAGCCTGAGTGCTTTCGCGCGGAAGAGCCCTTCCCCTGTCCGAGTGAGTGTGTGTCCGTGTGTCAAGGTGGCTGTGCGTGAGGGCACAGAAAACGGGTAGGGGAAGGGAGGGGTTCATTGAATGCATGCTCTCAATTTTTTTGCCCCACCTCATTCCAAAAAGGATTTGTGGTAACTTGCAAAAATACCTGGAACTTCAACGAGATAAAAATAAATGAAAGGTAGATCAGTGAAAGAAGGATATACGTGTCATCACGTTCTGAATATACATTTTGAAAGACATGGGTGCAAAATGTGGCTAGCATAATAAAAGCACAGAGAATCCCAGGTTCCTTTTTCACTTGGTGGCTGATTTTCCTGGAGCCTCAGGACAGCTGGGTTTCCTCTTTTCATGGTTGATTTTAATGCTCCATCAGCCAAAGAAAAGTAGCTGAGAAAAATAATCCAAGTGATGGACTTGAAGTCACCAACACTGGCCGGCAACATGTTGGAGGTCCCCCTTATGCCCTTGACTGCCCCGTCTTGTGTGCAGCCCCTGGGCACACTGCGCCGCCCCCCCCCCCCCCCAGCCCAGCCCTGCACCCCTCCTCCTCCCTCACCCCCCTCCTAGTCTCATCTCCTGCCGTCCCTCCCCCAGCAGCATTTCTCAGTTATTCTTTGAAAGCACAAGCGCAGTCATCTCAGTCAGGGCACATTTGCTGTTTGGAAATGATTCCTGAGCATTTAAGGGCACCCTGGGCCAGCCTTGTCTGTCTAGCTCCATGTCTAAATAAGAATGTTCTTTAGAAAGGGTGGTGCTTGATTAGCTAGAAAGTGTCTTTTCTATCCTCAGTTGGAAATGTGCATTTTAGAAATATGTTAAAAATACTAACATCTGTTCTTTTTTTTCCCTCTTCCCTCTTTCCTTTAAAATTACATCGTTCATAGTATATATTCTTCCAACTTCCACGCAGTGAAGAGGGAATCAGATGGGGCTCCTGGGGACCTCGGTAGCTTGGAGAACGAGAGGCAGATTTATAAAAGCGTCTTGGAAGGTGGAGACATCCCTCTCCAGGGCCTCAGTGGGCTCAAGCGACCCTCCAGCTCGGCCTCCACCAAAGGTAACTGAGTGAAGCCTCAGGCCTCTCGCCTGTCTACCATAATCGGGGTGCCTCCTAGCCACACTGTTATCGGGGTGTTGGCAGTGGGTGAACCTCCAGCTACTGGGATAACTTCTGCCTTGTTCAGGTCCACTTCCAGGCTTTCAAGCCTTCTTATGTCCCTTCCGCTAGTTTCTCACCGGCCATTTTTCTTTCTGGTGTTAATAGTTTCCCTTCCTGTAAACCCCAACCTTGCTCTCCCTGAAACATCTCTCTCTCTCTTATTTTTTTTTTGTTCCGATTCCCTTTTCTTAGAAATTAGCTGAGCTTTAGTCCTTCCTGACTCTAGCAAGGTGGCCATTTTTTCGTTGCATCTTTGCACCTGCTTTGCAGCATAGATTATTTTGCTTCTGGACATCAACTGGAAATTTTTTAATAAAAAGAATCCTATTACAAATGAGCATGTTACCTCTCCTTTTTTGTTTTTTAGCAGCTTTCAGCTTTAACCTAATGGGTCTGTTTATTTTATTCTGCATGCTTTCCAGTGGATCGTAAAGGTGGGAATGCTCACATGATTTCTTCATCTTCAGTTCATAGCCGAACGGTTAACACTAGCAATGCATTAGGCCCTGTGTGTAAGCACAAGAAACCCCTGTCCGCTGCAAAAGCCTGCATTTCGGAAATCCTTCCCTCCAAGTTCAAACCCAGGCTCTCTGCTCCCAGCGCTCTTTTGCAGGAACAGAAGAGTGTCCTGTTGCCATCAGAAAAGGCTCAGAGCTGTGAGAACCTTTGCACTTCAGTTTCTTTGAATGATTCCAAGAGAGGGCTCCCCCTCCAGGTCGGGGGAAGCATTGAGAACCTGCTCATGCGCTCCCGGCGGGATTATGACAGCAAGTCCAGCAGCACCATGAGCCTGCAGGAGTATGGCACCAGCGCCAGGAGGCCCTGCCCTCTCTCGAGAAAGGCTGGGATGCAGTTCTCCATGCTCTACCGGGACATGCACCAGATCAACCGAGCTGGCCTCTTCCTGGGATCCACCTCCTCCTCCAGCGTGCGCGATCTTGCTTCCCACTTTGAAAGGAGCAGCCTGGCCTTGGCCAGGGGTGAGCTAGGCCCCAGCCAGGAGGGCCCGGAGCACATCCCCAAGCACACTGTCTCCTCTCGCATCACGGCTTTTGAGCAGCTGATTCAGAGGTCGAGGTCCATGCCATCCCTGGACCTGTCCGGCAGGCTGAGCAAGTCTCCCACACCTGTGCTTTCCCGGAGTGGCCTGACCTCGGCCCGCTCTGCTGAGTCCCTCCTCGAGTCAACCAAGCTCCGGCCCAGGGAGATGGGTGGGATGAACCCTGGAGGGGTCTACGTCTCCCCAACATGCAGCAATATGGTGGACCCCACCTTGGGCTTCAGGGGTCTGGCACCTGCGGAGCCCCTCTCCATGTGCTCTGACGAGCTCGATCACTGCTCAAACGTCTCCAGTGACAGCAGAGAGGGCAGCAGTGGCAGCATTCATGGAGACTTCCCCAAACACCACATCAACAAGTGCAAGGGCACCTGCCCGGCCTCATACACCCGCTTCACCACCATCCGGAAGCATGAGCAGCAGCAGACCTCCAGACAGCCCGACTGGCGCCTGGATCCCAGAGGGGACAGGAGCACGCTCCTCAGGAACATCTACCTGATGAGCCCCCTCCCCTTTCGGTTGAAAAAGCCCCTCCAGCACCACCCCAGACAACCTTCCCCTGGGGACTTCTCAGGCCCACCGCTGGGCCGGAAACCAGACCTCCCCAGTCAGCCCCATCAGGATGAGCCCCGCTCCAGGGGGAAGCCCTCGGTCCCCAAACGCTTGTCTTCGAGACACACCATGGCCAGGCTGAGGCGGATCTCAGAGCCCCCTCAGGAGAGACCCATGGTCCCCGAGGACTGCCCCAGGGCCTTTAGTAATGGGAACTCTGTGCCGCACTCAGACCGCGGTCTGGACAGAAACAACAACCCACAGAGTGAACTGGGACCATCCCTCGGAGGTGGCATTTTGTGTATTTGCCCAGTCTCACCTCACCTGTCTCTCCACCTTGCTTGCTCTGTCCCTTCCTCCCGTGTGCTCTTGGTGCTCATTTTCTGGTCCACCCTTTGTTTTCTGTTTGTTTTGCTTGGCAATTAACCATGGCTCGTAGTGGCTGCACTTCTTTAAAAACAAAGCCCCCATGTCATTTAGACTAACCACCAAACTCTGTTTCGAAAGAAAAATTGGCCGTTTAGCTCATCTGAGAAATTTGCTCATTTGAACCTCTGAGCCCCTTGCAGTTTGCACCAACCCCAACTCACCCCGCGGTTTTTTGAGGGGCAGCCTCTCTCAGTGGCCCTGTGTGTGTGTGTGTGAGTGTACAGTGTGTCCCTGTGAGATCCTGCACGCCTCTTGGCAGGGACAGTTTTCAGAGAAGGTCCTCTCTGCTTACCTTTTGCCTTCTAATGAGTTTTCTTTGTATTATGCTAGTTCACAAGTAAGTCCAAAACGTGGGGAGAACTTGTTTTGTTTTGTTTTCCTTCAGAATTTGATTGTTGATCATTGGTCTCAACAACTGTAAAAACCTGAAATTTAGAATGGATGAAAGGTGAAATCTTTTCCCAGTCTGGTTTCCCACTAAATCGTTGCCTGTTTTAATTCTACTTTGTTGTTTTGAAGATTCAGAATCACCAAGACATTTTATACCCGCTGATTACTTGGAATCCACAGAAGAATTCATTCGAAGACGTCATGATGATAAAGAGGTAAGTGCCATGTCTAATATCTCTTGGCTCTCGCACACGTAAAAATATGAAGGAAGGAAACGTTCTAGATGCCTGTCAGACAGATGATGTGGCCTAGCAACTGGCAATGTCAGAAGTAACTTTGTATGTGACATAGGCTTAATCACTCCCCTTTCGTTCCACTCTTCCCAAATGTGGGAGTGATGGTCCCAAGGCGCTGGGTTCTCAACGCCGTGTCAAGCCAGTACTGCTGCACAGGAGGTTCAGCAAGAGGTTACGCACCCCGGATTGCTCTTTGCTCTTTCATCCCTCCCCCACCCCCTGCCTGATTATTCTCTAGGGAAATCTACCCACACACCTCTCCTATACTGCCCACCACAAAGCACAGTTCACATTGGGAAGGATGCAGTAGGAGAAAAAGGAAACTGGAAAATAATAATGACCATGGTTGCATGGTCATTATGAAACAATGTGAAGTTGCCTTTAACTTAGAAGAAGAGAGACACCCCAGTAAATGCTGGTGAATGCCCACCAAGAACTTCAGGACTCAGCCCTTCCCTTACAGCTACCGACATGTCTTATACTGCAGTGGGCTGGAAAAGTAATGCATTTTGGGATTTAGGACAAGGTCATTCTATGTATCAGCTAAATGGACAAAATCATGAGCTTCTGTTGTAATACAGTGTTGATGTGAGGCATGCTTTCTAGGTGCTGCATTCCCAGGAGAAAGGGTCTAATAGAATAGACAAGCTATGATGCCCATTTTCCTGTAATGAATTAAGAGGTGGAAGAATTGCTTTGAAGAGGTAGCCTGAGAGAGAGGTTGTTCATGTCTGTGCAATCTTCCTTTCCCTATAAAGTCTGAAGCCCTATGTTGTTCTGTTTCGTTGAGTGGTTTCAGAGTTTAGGTGGGTTTTCCTTAAGGATTTAGAGTAAGGCCAACTTTGAGGAGAGCTAGATAATGATCATCACTGCCAGACGGTGAGACAAAGGCCAGGAAAGACCACGGCTCTCCCCTCTCCAGGCACCGCAGACACTGTTCAGTAAGGCACTTGCACGTGTCCCTGGGAAGAAAAGAATGGGAGGATTGATGTACAGAATTATGTGTAATAACGAGGTGAAAAACTCGTGGACAGTGAGTGCTCATAAGGCCACAGAGCAGATTCATTATGAGTCACCATCCCCGAGGTGCAAGGTTCCCACCTGCGCAAGCCCAGACTGCTATGGTGGAAGACAACATTCCAGCTTACTAGTGTGAACCGTAGCACCCACCATGGAAGGTTTTGTGATAGAATTCTGCTAACTATACAAGAGGCCTGTTTTACTAAGTCAGTGTAGCTACTGATCTGTTAAGAGGTACATTCAGAAAGGGAGCATCTTTTTTCCTGAATAACACTGGCTCAAAGACCCTTAAAAACTTCATGTCTTTATCCATGGTTTTGGCTTATGTGGTTAAACTACAGGAAGGATGGGTTTACTGAGATCAGCTTCAAGCACTGGTTTGGGAGCTTTACTCCATTCCCTGTCCACTCTCACTGGGTTTATGTAACCTCGCCAGAGCACCAGAGGTATGGCCTCAAGCACTTGTCCACTCCCACTGATACAAAAAAAATACCCTTCCCAGCTAATGGGGTGTCAGTCCTGGCATTTTTCTATGCAACT
Organism: Phyllostomus discolor; assembly: GCF_004126475.2. NCBI lineage: Eukaryota > Metazoa > Chordata > Mammalia > Chiroptera > Phyllostomidae > Phyllostomus > Phyllostomus discolor. The sequence goes on along the minus strand of NC_040907.2, from coordinate 148,771,779 downwards.
GCTGTATTATTAACATGGATGGTAATGGCATTTCAGGAAAAAATAGTGTGTTGGTCCTGGAAGAGACATTAGTGGTCATCTAGTCAGTCCCCTTGTTTCCTCCAACAGGGCAGTGTCTTGCCCAAGGCCACACACCGCGATAACTTGTACTGAGTCAAGAGGCCAAGCTAGAAACCAGGCTCCATTGTGTTTTGCAAAACACTTTATGTCTTTTCTTCTGTAATTGTTACAGCAACATAGCTGAGCACTGGAAATCCTACAGCCATTTGATGAATTATTACTTTATTATTTGTAGACCCTGAAAAAAAGAGGAAAATGGGGCCCACTGTTTTTTAGGACTGTCACTTGAGGCATTTAATTACCTGCCAGAAAAAGACTAGTGTTTTACTAAGAATGTAAGAATTATCCATTATAGTTAATACTTTTCATATAAAAATTTTAATCTTAAGAATGTATATTTGGTATGGAATAAGAAAACATTAAAATTCTATTCCATAGGGCCATTTCAATAGGCAATGAGGAAATGCAACATTTGGTAAAATACATCATTGTTTAATTATTTTAAAAGAACTTTAAAAATGGAAATAGATGACTTATTTTCTTAATTTGGGAGAGAATATTTCTTCAAAACCCAAGTACCATTCTTTTTAGTTTATCTTCTATATTTATATTCTACATCATTCACTTAAACTCAGCTTAATTTCACCTAATGAAGAAATAGTTACATTTAAAAGTGTAGCAGGAGCCCTGGCTGGTGTGGCTCAGTGGAATGAGTGCTGGCCTGTGAACCAAAGGGACGCAGTTTGATTCCCAGTCAGGGCACATGCCTGGGTTGTGGGCCAGGTCCCCAGTAGAGGGCAGGTGAGAGGCAACCACACGTTGATGTTTCTCTCCCTCTCTTTCTCCCTTCCCCTCTGTGTAGAAATAAAAAAATAAAATCTTTTTTTTTAATGTGGCAGGAAAGTAACTGATGCTCTCTGTCAGTCACATACCTAGCCTTTTGCTAAGGCCTCCTAAAAATTGTATCCAGAAAAAAGATTGGCTGTTCTAGGAGAAGGGGTGCCATATTTTCTGAAATGGGCAGCTCCACTCTGTCAAGCATATTACAGTAGCAGACATAGGAAACACAAAAATGACCCAGTTGCCATAGACCCCACAGAATAAAAGCCCATAGCAGGTTTAATAGACCTGATGTGGGCAGACGAGTCAGCCAGCCCTAGTCCCGCATGGGGACACTCTGGGGGAACTCACCACTGTTTAAGTGAGGTAAGGACAGTGGTTCCAGCCTCCTGCCCCCAGCCCAGCATGCTTATGAATGCCCTGGATTTACCCCCTGGGTCACCTGGCCTTTGCCACCCATGTATGAGGAAGCAGGAGGCTTTGGGCTGAGCAGGGGGATGGGTTGCAAACAGTGTAACTCTGGAATTCATCCGTCCCTGTGCCCCAGTGTTCCCCAGGCTTCTCCTGTGCAGGGCTATCTCCTCCCCACGTGGAGTGGCCCAGAGGGGTGGTTATAGCAGGACGTGGTAGTTGTGGCCGTAAAGCCCCTGAAACATCTAACCCTTTCCTCCCTGTTGACCCAGCACCTTTTCCATAGTAGCTTTTGTTGATAGTTTTTCGATACCCTGGACCAGATGATTCACTGCCCATTTTATGCGATTTCATGGCAGAAACTTTTAGCGGACCAGAGACGACTTAAGCGTGAGCAAGAAGAGGCCGATATTGCAGCTCGGCGCCACACGGGTGTCATTCCAACGCACCACCAGTTTATCACTAATGAGCGCTTTGGGGACCTCCTCAATATAGACGATACGGCAAAAAGGAAATCTGGGTCAGAGGTCTGTTTTGGTCGCCTCGATCTGCTGCTTGACCCAAAGCCATATTTGCCTCCCCTCTGTAGGCCAAATTAGTCCTCCACACAGCATCTGTCATCCTGGCTTCCCTTAGGCTTGCTTTGGCTCTCTGTGGCTGGTCAGTGGACATGAGTCCCATCATGTCCTGCGCTCTGTATGTTCAAGCATGCCTGGCTGTGGGACCGGGTCTGCTGGCAACACCCCTATGCATGCCTAGAGCATCGGCTGCCTTCATGCGTCCAGTCCTCCACATTCTGCATTTCATCATGATACTGTGTTGCCTGTGCATTCTGCCTAGAATCCTTTTCCTTAGTCCATGTGTATTAGGAGCTCTGGTGCGGACTGTGACAAGATTCTTTAAAGAGATGGTTGAGAGAAATTATGTTACGAAGTTAGCTAGTGATGCATTATTTACACTGTCCTCAAAATTTAGTGATGTTAATATTGAACTGTCAGAGAACAATACTGCCTCTCAGTCTTTTACAGTGAATTAATGAATAAAGTGTTCAGTAGTACCTAACCCTCGCTAACGAATTTTGAAACCCAAAGAGTGTTGCAGTTAGGGTAAGCTATGGTGAGCGTTCTTCGAGGGACATTTCTTTGGTTCCCTTAATTTTAACATTTTTCAGCTGAGATTATGAAACTTAATATTATAAAGCAAACAAAGAAGCACAAACCCTTGAAGTGATTTTCTTCAGGCCTGGCTTCCTACACTGAGGTCAGCGTGTCGCAATCCCTGTGCTGCCCAAAGGCTGCCACGTGACCCCTCCTCAGTGGCCCTGCTGAAGGTTAGCTCCTTTTAGGAACATGTGTGTCCGGGGCTTGGGCAGTATGGAAATGAGTGACACCCAAAGTATGTGTACAGTTTTATAATCTTTCAGTATAATAGTAGATTAATATTCATTTTACTGTCTTTTGAGTGACAGAGGCAACACTGGCCAGTTGTCAAATTGTTGTCTGGGAAGAAGAAGCCAAGTTCGAATAAGGGAAACTAGGGAGGGAAAGGAGACTCTAAAGTGATGCGGGGAAAGAAAATGTCATGAGGAGGAGGCAGAAGGTCTCAAGTGTGAATCAGTTGCCAGGGAAGGACAGCCCCTCAGGCCTCATTGTACCCTCCCCTGTTCTGAAGGCTCTGAGGGTGGTTGGCCCTCATTCCCAGGCCTGCTTGCTTGTAAGTGATGGGGAATACAGGAACACACAAAGGCACCCTGGGCCTGCAAACTCACACATGTGGGCAATGCATATGAATGAAAATGCAACTGGAGTAACCACTGACAGAGGCCAGCAAACTGCCTTACCCGCCCTGCCTCCCATCTAGAGCTGTGATTCTCAGACTTGAGTGTATCAGTATCCCGTCTGGGCTTGTTAAATACAGATTGCTGGGCTCCCTCCATAAAGCTTCCAGTTCTGGGTGGTGCCTGAGAATGTGCATTTCGAACCACTTCCCAGGTGATGTTGGTGATACCAGTTTAGGGACCACACTTTGAAAATCACTGCCTTAGGTGTTGACCAACAGACATGAGAAAATAGACACCAACAAGTCCCAGGGGCACCAGGCTGTGCGGACATACTTCAGTAGACTTCATTAAGTAGACTTTGACTGACACTAGTTCTGTGCAAGACCCTGTGGGGAGGCAGAAGCTAGACTCAGATGACGCCCTTGGTGAACTGGTACTGTAACAGAAGAGACACCCAGTTCTCTCTGTTGTGGTGAGTTCTACAGTGCTGTGGGAGCCAGGTGGGTCCGCCCTCAGGGAGACACAGGAAGATAAAGAGGGAGCTGATGCTTTTTGCAAGCAATGACGACTCAGGTAATATATCTCGAGATCAAGGGAATTAGTGTTTCTCCACTTTGAGTAATATATACATTCCCCTTAATGGGAAAAGAAATTTCACCAACCCCCAGTATTGGCCTAAGCCAATTTGCAACTTAAATGGTAAAGTACACACCTATACAGCTTTATTAATTTAATTGATAGGTCATATCATTTTGCCTGAACTCAGTTGCCACTCCTAGTGTGAATATGGTGCTGTTTGGGTACAAATTTTTAAAGTTCACACAGCTCTACGGCTGTCATGGGGTGACCACCAATTTATTGGAGTCACTAGGAAGTTTGTCCTTACAGTTTTGGTCATTTGGCCTTCTCTTGTGAACTTGTCATTTTTCTCTAACCCCACATCCATCCTTGTGTTCGTCTACAACTGATACATTATGCTCTTAGGTGGCAGACGGACACATGCAGGCACTGAAATTGTGTGGCATTGGTTATAAGGTCATCGTTCAGTTGACCTCTGATATGTGTGTGTGTGGGTAGAGGGATGGAAATATCAGTGTGAAAATGCAAAAATAAAAAATAAAAAATTCCATGAAGAATTCATGGCCCTTAAGGAGATCCCTACAAGACCACACCTTGAGGATTCCTGGTCATTTGGGGCATATCACTGAGGGATTAGGATCTAAAACTAAGCCTGATGAGGTTTCTAAATACCATTTTTTTCTCACCTGGGGTCTCCCATTTTCCCCTTCTATTTGGGCCCTGCCTCTAATATTGAAGGGGAAGTGTGCGGTGTAGTTTTCATCACGTTGTTTCCCTAGACCAGAAAGCCATGGGGTCAGAATTATATTGGCAGCTGTAAACAGCTTGCTCACATGATTTCTCCCCCCCTACCCTTCTTTAAAAAAAAAAAAGTTAATTAAAATAACTACTATTTTTGTTACACTTTTTAAATTGTTTTTCAATCACAGTTTTCTGCCTTCCTCCCCTCCAACCTAAAATAACTACTTTTAATGGTAGGGGAGAAAGATCTGCAAATACATGTAAGTAAGTAAGGTGAACTTTTTGTTCTTTTTTTTTTTTTTTTTTTTTTTTTTTGGCCAGAACTGGAAATGAAGAAATTCCAGAGAAGGGAGTTTAGACTGAGGTGTAGCAAACAGACTTGCTTGAGGGGAAGAGGAAGAGTGTAATAAGAGATAAAGGCTGTTAGGTATGAGTTGGGAGAAATTACCCAAAGGCCTTAACCCACCTCAGTAATTGAAATTTGATCTGAGAGACAGTTGAGAGCCTCAGCCAACTTCAAAGCAAGGAAGTGATGTGATGGAAGTATTTGAGGAATGTTATTTGTGCTCCTGAGTGACAGTAGATTAGTGTGACGAGCAGTGAAGTCAAAGGAAGCTTTGTGCCTGTGAACCAGAGGCCAGACCTGAGCAGGGCTGTAGAGGGATGGAGGGTGAGGGAGGGTTGGCGTGACTGAATGACAGACTCGATGAAGAAGGGAAGCCTGGAGCCGAGGGCAATGGCCAGGCCTGGAGTTCTGGAAGGAGAGGGCTCCCCTATAGGAAGGGAAGCCTTGGGGAAAGAATGAGCTCAGGGCTCACTTTATCTGGCTTTTTGGATGAGCTCACAGATCACGAGAAACGTATGGAGCTGAAGATGAATCATAGTTTTTCATCCACTTGCATATCATAATTTAAGTCAGGCAAATGAAAAATGTAAGAGTAAGACAGTGATAATTCCTCAACAGTAAGACTTTTGGCTGACTCCCATTTTGTTTTTTAATAGCCATGGTCAGCTTTGGGAAACTATAGCACTGGAACTTTGAGACTATCGTAACCATCTCTTCCCCAGATCTGGCCCTCCTCCGGGAGAGTCTCATGCATGACATAGTTGACCAAACATCCACCTAGTGTCCTGCTAGAGTCAGACAGTGGAATTGGCCCAGATGTGTACGCCAGAATGAACTGGTTAGACTGAATTTTTCTGCTTTGCTTTCTGGAAACTCGTGAAAATGTGTCCTTTCCATTGTACATGAATCGTGGTTTTTAACTTGACATTGTTTCTTATGTTTAGATGAGACCTGCCAGAGCCAAATTTGACTTTAAAGCTCAGACACTAAAGTAAGTGCCATTTTAACTGCCTCTTTGAAACACAGAAGTTCACTTATAGAGAAGAGTTGGAGAAGGAATAATGATCAGTGATTTGTGGAGTTTATCATGTGCCGAGCACTGTTCAAAGGGCTTTACACTGTATTGCGGTGTTGCCTAGGTTACGCTGTGACCCTCTGAGGTCGGTACTACTATTTTCCCTTTGTGTAAATGGGGAAACTGAGGAACTACAAGGTTAAGGAACTTGTCCAAGCTGATCAGTGATGGAGTCAGGATTCAAACCCAGGCAGCCTTGTGTCAGAGCCTGGGCTGTTTCCACTCGCCATCCTGCCCTCTCTTACATAGAGATTCAGTTTGCTTGATTAAGTGGTGGCTCAATCCAACCCACCCTTTCCATGGAAAGAACCAGAGTCAGTCTCTAGGAAGATAACTTGACCAGTTTTGCTTCAACATCCTGAGAGGTTAAAGGCTTGTAGGAACCCACAGGAGACCAACATTTCTCTAAGTATGTTTCTCTGTAAAATATTTCTCAAAAAGGGTCTTCCATCATAGAAGTGAGTCTGGGACCACTGCTTACTGTATCTATACCTCCCCCGCACCCTTGAAGAGATGCGTTGCTACTAGCATATTACTGGCTCTAGAAGTCTTTCAATGAAGAAAGAAACCCAAGTAGCTTATTTAACCCAGTGTCACCTACATTTAAATGACCAATAAACCTTTGTATTTCCCATGGAATGAAATTTGGGGAATGCTACCAAAGACAGGGGTCCAAAAGGATTAAACAGAATGAATGTTTAAGCATGGATTAAAATGGGCAGTGAGTTTTCGTTGGCAGCAATGGCCAGCAACCGTTCCGATGTCTTGTCTGGTGATGAGGGAGAGCGCTTCCCACCCTCAGACACCAGGAACTGCTGTGTGGAGGCTGCTCGGCTGTGATCTCCTCCAGCACAAAACCAGGCCATGGTTTCCAGAACCTGGGCACAAACCTGGTGCCTGTGGGTATGTAATGCTCCGGTTCTTTAGCTCATCAGCGAACAAGAGGTGGTGGCATCATGTGCTGGAAAGACTGTGGGCTCTACAGTCCCGACTCTGCCACTTACTGTCTCTGTGACCATGGGCAAGTCACCCACCTCCCCACCTCAAATTTTCTCATCTGTAAAATGGGCATAAAAATGCCTCTTAATGCTTGGCAGAGCAGCCAGGGTAATATAACTACAAAACATTTTGCACAATGTAGCAAGTTAGTACCCCCTTTTTTTAACCAGAGAGGATAACAAAGATTTATAGATTAATATTTAGTTTAATCAAGTAGATGCCTTCTCTTCTCCCTTTTTATTTCATGTGAGAAAGGTCCATGTAATATTCATTGAATGGTGCTGTATTGATAATATTGCATTTACCTAGACTTCATTTTTAAAAGTGTTAAAACATTTTTTTCTTTAGAGCAACTCTGTCAGATAGAACAGTGAGAAAGCTGAGGTAGACTGGACTTGTCACCACTTAGCAACATGGCCAGTGCTGGAGAGAGGGCTGCTTGCTCCTGACTCAGTGCTTTCATCAAACTTTTTAAAAAGAGCAAATGGCATATCTGTAGACCTGAATTTTTTAAACATCTTCAGTCACTGGGTTCTATTTTTTTCCCCATAGTATATTACTCAAACAAGTGTTTTGTGGGAACACTCAGTTCAACAGATTCTTTCCCATGGAACTTCTCTGAGCCTCTATTCTGTTAACTTGTTACCACCGGGCCTCATCATGTGGTTTGTTGGGAGATCAGGGTGTGGTCCACAGTGCAGGGAAGGATGGCAGTGGTGCATCTCCTTTGACCATGAATCACACCTCCCCCTCTTGAGGGCTCTTCTCACCTGTCTTTATGGTGGGAACATTAGGCGCCCACCTGCCTGCACAACTGCAAATCACGTGGGGGAGCAGCTTTGGAGCCTGCAGACCTCCAGCACGGGTGGAGATGCTGAGGGTCTTGCTCATCATGTGTCCATGGTGGAGTGTAGAGGGAGGGGTGATTTTAGAACACTACCAAGGAGAGCTCTGGTAAAAATTTGGCCAAAGACATTCCTTCTTTCAGAGACAAATGCCCCGGATCCCTTCACGGGCCTCTTTAGGATTAGAAGCTTGTCCACCAATGTGAGACCCACAAAGGCTGCCTTGTTCTTTCATTCAGCACAGTGCTGACTTTGTGTAAAGTTTTCCAGATGTGGCCCCATTGTTTAGCCAGCATCTCTCACATACCGCGGGATTTCTGGCACACTGCAAAGTAGGCACAATGCCCCCAAATTGCAATCAGAGACCTTTCTTTCCAGGCACAAATGGAAAAGATCTAGGTTATTTTTCTTTTATTCAAGAAAATTTCAAGTTACAACTTTTGTTCTCCTTTTAAGTTCTCATTTTGTGTATAAGTTTTCTTTGTGTTTCCTTTTTATCCTTCAAAAAGGAGTCCTGATTAGAAGTTAACATCATCATTATTAAGCAAACAAAGGGATGGACATGGAAACGTTGGAAAAAGCATGAAGAACATTTGAAAATCTACTTTTCTTTCCAAGATCCCTTTATGGTGAAAAGGAAGAGAATTAACAAGTGTTAACCATATGACAGGCACTGTGCTGGGTGTTTTATTTGTAGTTTGTTGCTGAATTCTCCAACAATTTTGAGTTAACTCCTATTTTAATAAAGTATCTCAGAGATATTAATGTTTTTGCCCAGTGTTCCAGAGCTAGTAAATGGTATGACTGGCTTTTGAAGCCAGATCTGCCTAATTTTAGAGCCTTTCTACTACACAATGACAGGTGGTGAAACGGGTGGGTGGGTGGGTGGCTAAATGGACGGAATGGTAGAGGATATTAGCATATGAGAAATACTGTGATGGTAATTTAAAGCAGTGGAGGCTGTGAAAGTATTTAGAAAAAAACATGTCATCATTTAGTGAACATCAGTTAAGACTGTTGAGTGCATTGCTGTGTGTTAGATAAACATTCTGAGCATAGAACAGCATTCACAAAAAAAGACATGAAGAAAACCACAACAAATAGGGCTTCGGAGCATTTTCAAGTGCCAGTCCGTCTGAAAATTGACATCCATCCTACAAAAGATTGGAACAATGCCAGTGTGATGTAATTTTCCGTCTAGTAGGGTTCTCACGCCCAAATATGGAGTCCACTGTTGTGTACTGTAGTCCTCTTGACCCCACTCAAGGTCTCTTCTCAGTGAAGAACTACGCTTCTTAATCTTACACATATTGGAACATCTGCTAACATGCATGACCCTCTGTTGACAGGGAGCTTCCTCTGCAAAAGGGAGACATTGTTTACATTTATAAGCAGATTGATCAGAACTGGTACGAAGGAGAGCACCATGGCCGGGTGGGCATCTTCCCGCGCACCTACATCGAGGTACCGCAGCTCCTTCTTTTTCTCAGAGAAAAGCCCGGTGGTGCCCAAAGCACCATTTATTTACCGAGACCTTGTGTTTTGTTTCCTCCTTTTCTCCCATGTCCCCACTTTCTTCTCTTTTACCTCTTTCCCTTTCTCAGCTTCTTCCTCCTGCGGAGAAGGCTCAGCCCAAAAAGTTGCCACCGGTGCAGATTTTGGAGTATGGAGAAGCTATTGCTAAGTTTAACTTTAATGGTGATACACAAGTAGAAATGTCCTTCAGAAAGGTAAGCCACCCGCTCATCCCGGGCTTCGGGGCCATAGTAGGTGGCACTGTCCTCACAGCAGTGTTGGCACTACAGTAACACCTTGAAGATGCCTCTAGTCAAGAGTAGCAGGGAGGATAATTGGAGAATTTTCTGAGGTGAGGTATTTTAAAAATAAGCCCTAGGCTAGTGTCAGAGTTTAGCTACATTGAGTTCATTGAGTAGAAGCAGTATTTCTGGAATCTGAGACCCCTTTTGTAAACTGTATCAGTCAGCATTTATTGAGCACCTACGATGTGGCAAGCACTGTAGAAGTGACTAGGTTTTACATTACAGTGGTATGGCCTTGTTGAGGAAACCAAGTTTCTTGACACCAGGAGAAGTTTGAAAAACTTTGAAGTCAAAAGTCACAGTTTATCAACTGTGTGGCTTTTAGGGACTTAAATCATTTTTCCGAGCCATCATTTCTTCGTATATAATTTGAAGCTAAGTGGCTCTCAGAGAGCTGTTGTAAGAGGATTAAATGAAACCACAGAGGTGAAGCCCCCAGCATGACACGCGGCATCCAGTCGGCGCTCAGCCGACAGGAGGCGCCAGTGTTACTCTCACTTATCATCACCGCTGTGGAGCTCAGCGTGCTTATTCCCAACACAAGTGAGCGGTGCAGGGACACTGTTCTTCCCAGGAATTCAGACACTGTCTTTACCTGTCACATTCTCTGGCTTGCCAAAGTTAATGAAGTTACTACTTGTTCTTGAGGATTGAGGGAAGCAAGCCCATGCCTTAGATAAAGGTGAGTCCCTTATAGAAGAGACAGACCCTAGAAGCAGCCCAGCTGCCCAACACCAGGAGACCAGTGATTGAGTCAGTGTGTGTGTGTGTGTGCACGCGAGAGAGGGTGTCCGCACTGGTCCGTTAAGCTGGGCAACACTGTTCAGAATGTAGAATTACATTTCTTGATAAAGAATGAGGCTCATTGTATGTTGTTAAGAATAAAAAAGCAAGTTAAAAGGGAAATACAATGCATACTCAATTTTTATAAGAAAAAATATGTGCAAGTCTAATTCACATGTGTAGAATTCAATATGGGAAGTACATATATCAAAATATTAATAGTTAACCCCGAGTGATAATAGTATGGGTAATGATTATCTCTGCTTTATGTTTACTTATGTTTTAATTTTTCTATAATGGTACAGGAAAAAATAAAGTTACAAAAATGAAGAAAAAAGGAAACTCCTCCCCCTAAAACTTTTACCTTCGAGAAGTTTGCATGTCTGTTTTGCACTCAGTGAGCCAAAAACACTACACTTGCCAGCTAGCTCAGGGGAATGAATCTGACCTTCTCCTTTACTGAAATATTTCACAACCAAGCTTAACTCCCCAGCATCTAGGTAGCCTTACTTCTGTTAGTATCTCCTTCCCAGTGAAATTCATTCTTTCCAGGTCTAGGAAGGTTTTTGGAGCATAGAATGTAATGAACCAGCAGGATAGCACAGGGTGCAGGCAGGGCCTCAGGTGTGCTGAGGCCTGGTGGGACAAGGACCTGTGCCTTGCCGTGTCTTACAGGGTGAGAGGATCACGCTGCTTCGACAGGTGGATGAGAACTGGTACGAAGGGAGGATCCCAGGAACATCTCGGCAAGGCATCTTCCCCATCACCTATGTGGATGTGATCAAAAGGCCACTGGTGAAAAACCCGGTGGATTACATCGACCTGCCTTACTCCTCCTCCCCAAGTCGTAGCACCACCGCGAGCCCACAGGTACCTAAGCTTCTCGTCACTGGTTTTCGTAGTCATCACAACAGACCCACAGTGCTCACGGCGCACGCCTCTTGCAGGTGGTTCTTCAGCACTGTGATCAAGAACCACCCTCAGCAACTCAGAGTGTACACACCAAGGTCTGTTTTTATGCATACAGATGGCATTTTTCACATACTTGGCTAGAGAAGTATTATCTCAGGGGAAAAGGAAGAGCTTAAGGTGATTGCTCTGGGGATAAGATGAGCAGGGAAAGAGAAGTAGGAGCCTTTATCAGTGTGTGCAAAACCCTGTACTGGGAGTACCCAGTGACCTGGTGGCCGGGGTACCACTGCTGTACCAGACATACCATGGCCCCGTACGGTTCTCTTACTCACCTTGTTGGTCAGGCTGGGCCTGCAGAAAATGAAGACCCAGAGTATCCTTTGCAAGCAGAAACCAGGTTGAAAATGTAACTGATAGCATCTCTGTCTACACTGGGCTGAAAGAAAGAACGATTATCATAAAATGTTTGCTTTCCTGAACGTTAATTATGAGCAAATTTGTTTCAAATATAAGTTACTCCAAACCCATCCCCACTTTCCCAAAGCCAAGAGAAAATGAGGACCTTGGACTCAGGACAGGCCTGGTGGGGTGACTTCCGTCGAAGAGCCCGACCATTCTGCCATTGTAAGTTGTAGGGAGGATGGCCAGAGGATGGAGAGCAGGGCCAGGGACCCAGCATGACAGCCGGACGGGGCCTCTTTTCTCTCATCCTCACATCATTTTCTCCTCCTCCAACCTCCCACTGCTGACCCGGGAGATGGGTATTGGCAGGCTTCCTGACCACCAAGGTCCATGTCTTATGGGGTCAGGGTATGAGGCTGGTGCAGGGTATTCTGCTTTGCAGTGTGGGGAACTCAACTAGATTCTTTGTCTGACCGTAGCCAAGCAAGACTACCAAACAAACCGACTACGCTGCTCATACTCCTCTCTGGAAGAGAGAGTAAACGCCCAAGGGAAGGCCAGGGCAGTGGCAGGCCATCATTTTTTCCTCACGGTTCTGGGTCAGGGCTTCGGGGGCAGAGGTGGTCGGGTGGGACAGGGTGGGGAGCTTCCAGTGTGTCCCTTTGAAAGTCCGGTTCTGCGAACCAGGCCAGCACCATGTGTGGCTGCCCTGAGGGGACCGGGACCCTTCCTCCCCTCCCACTTGCTTCTTCCATCCACCCCCACCTGCACACAGTCACAGACACCCACACCCACATCCCAGTTTCTCTCCAGCCCAAGCAGTTTCCTTCTGGGACGCCAGAGAGTCCCGCTCGTCTCCATTTCACCCCTCTCCACATATCCCTTGTGATTATTCCCTTCCTCTCTTCTCTATGCTGACTCTATACCTTCTGCTTCTTTCTTTTGTTTTCCTTTCTCTTTTTAAGTTTCCCAGTCACAGCAAGCTCATCATACCAGCCCCCTCATCTCTGCCTCACTCCCACCGAGCTCTGTCCCCTGAGATGCAAGCTGTCACCTCTGAGTGGATCTCGCTGACTGTGGGGGTCCCAGGCAGGCGGTCCCTGGCTCTGACGCCGCCTCTGCCGCCTCTGCCGGAGGCTTCTGTCTATCACACTGACCACCTTGCCTCGTTGGCAAGGCCTAGTCCCTCCCTGTCCTTCAGCCTCCCCCTTTCGAGCTGGTCAGATCGTCCCACCCCACGCTCGATGGTTTCCCCACTGGCCCTTCCTGCCCCCCACAAAGCCTATTCCATGGCACCAGGTGGCCAGGCCTCCCTTCACATCAACGGTGACAGTGGCATCCACGTGCCACCTTCAGGTTTCCAGCAGGACAGCTACTCCCAGCCGCTGCTTGGGAGCTCTGATAGTGTCATCTCGGAGCTTAGCAATGCCTTTAACAGCCAGGGTAAGCGGCAGCCGTGGCGAGAAGAAAGCAGACAGTATGAGAGGAAAGCAGAGAAGGAGGCAGGTGAGAGGTACCCTGGTGGACCCAAGATCTCTAAGAAGAGCTGCTTGAAACCGTCAGACGTGGTCAGGTGCCTGAGCACCGAACAGAGACTCTCAGACCTCCACAGCCCAGAGGAGAGCCAGCCCAGCAAGCCCCTGGGTAGCCCTTTTCCGGGAAGGGAGGCTGAGCAGACAGAGCCGCGTACAGGTGGCGAGCAGGCTGAGCGGAAGGCTGCTCGGACTGGTGTGAGCCAGGTAGGCTGCAGCATGACGTGTGTGCCTTGGCGTCTCAGGTGGCAGGGTGGGCCAGAGGTCTCACCCACGGTCCATTGACAGAGGCCTTGTGGATGCCAGTGAGACCCACTTGCTTGTCTTGGGAGCAGAAATACCACCCAGGAGGGAACAGAGGGGTCCTCGATTAAGGTGTCGGGCCTGGGGAAAGTCAGAGGCTAAAGACAGGCTCTGCTGTGGCATCTTGAGGTGATTCGAAAGCTACTCCCACTTTGGGTACTCCCTCGCCTGCTGCAAAAGCCCCTGAGAAGGAAGGAAGGCCTTCCTCACGCCCCATTCATGCTTTGTAGATCATCTCAGTTTGCTCGGACTAACACAGCTGAGAGCACCAAGCTTCGGTTTGGCTCAGTGTGGTTTGATTTTGTGTGAGACACTCTGTTGCCATGGCCCGTGGCGCTGTGCCCGGCTCCGCTCCGTCAGGTCTTTGTCCTGTCTCGTGTCCATGTGGGTGCACAGGGCCTTCGCTCACTGAGGAGCCAGTGTGTCTTGGTTCTGGGAGGAGCGTGCAGGCCCGGCACTGGGGCTCTCACAGGCATGGGGTCCTTGAGTGGGCATGCCAGGTTTTTAGGTGAATATTCCATCTTCTCTCTGAGTCAGCTACGAAGACTTCACAGTTTGGAGCAAGGTGAACCCAGGGTGTTTTGGGAGCTGAAAAATTTGGGGTTGGGGAGGGGAGATGAGCTTGACAATTAGATCATGAGTCTAATTTTGCTAGGCTGTTTAATACCTCAAAAGTCAAAGACTTTGGCTACCTTCTCCCGAGGAGCTAGGTTTGAATGCCTGCTTACCTCCTAATGTCTAGGGACTTGGCAGTCACTCCCCCTTTCTGAGCCTCAGTTTCCCCGTTTCTAAAATGGACATGATAACGCCTACCTCACAGAGTGGTTCAGCGGATTCCATGGAGTGACGTACGAGAAGTGCTAAGCACAAGGGCTGGGAGTGGAGCAGGGCCAGCACTTTGCAAATGGAAGCTAGCCATCCTGAGTGATCTAGAGCTGCTTCTGGAACTAAGAACATTCTAGAATATCTTTAGAACCAGATGGAATTCTTGAGGATGTCTCTCCAAACCATGTATTGTCTACTGTGTACAATGCCCACCGTAGGCTATGCTTGACCCACAATCCCAGTTTCCCTTTAAAGTTTCATTTATTCACTCAACAAATATTTATTCAGGACTTACAGACACCAGCCTCTGGGGAGGCTACAGAGGTCACTGCATCCCCGCTTAAGTTCCTGTGAGTGGCGGGCACAGCGGCGTCAGACTGCAGTGAGGGAGGGTGCTTGGAGGCCACAGAGGCCTGAAACACAGACGAGGCAGGACCTCTAGCTCCAGCCTAACAACTGGGAGAGGGGGATCGCTTGCTGCAGGGAAGGAAGGTGTGGGGCAGTGGTAACTAATCAGGCTTAGCCTCTCGCTAGCAAGCCACTTAACCTCCCCAGCCAGTTTTCTCCTGTGCAGGGCAGTCCCTCCCTCAAAGGGTAGTTGTAAGGATCAAATGAGGAGGTGTGGTGCCTGATGGGGGAGAGGCTCCACAAAGGGGATTTTTGCTGCAGCTCCGAGTGTGGGGCCAAGGGAAACAGTAATACCTGGGGAAGGCTTTGCCTGGCAGGTACTTCTGGAATGTGGGTTCCACGAGGAAGAAGAGGGTGTGTCCAGTTAAGGGAAGAATAGTTCACTGGGGAGATGTGGTGAAGTGGCTCATGGAAAACAATTAAATGTCCCTGACACAGGAACAATTCTGTAAACATTCCAAGTCAGTATGTGGTGGCCGGAGACCTTGTTATTGTCAGCAGTGAGTCATAATGACCTGATTCCAGGACCCAGTGTGTACAGGAAGTGTGCGTGGTGCCGGAGCTCGGGGGGAGCCTAGGGGTATCCACTTCTCGCTTCCTAGGAAGGGTAGGAGAGGAGAAGCTGGCAGCACGGAAAGCCAGGCTTGTTGGAAATGGTTTTTCCTTTCTTGGTGGGCCTCCAAGACCCCACGTGTACCCCTTCTGGTCCCCTCCCTTTCTCCTGCTCTTCCAGCATAAGCCCCTTCTCCATGCGGGTGCCCAGGCCATGGGCCCAGGCCTTGCTCCCTGTTGACAGGTAGAGGGTTGTGAGAAAAGGGCTCCCGCCCACACACTTCCCTTCCTGCCCCGTTCACTTTCCCCTCCTGTGCCTGGGAATAGGATCCCTCAACTCGGGAGATGGGGTCCTTCAAAAGAAGCTTCCTGCCTCTTGAGACCTTCTTTGGGTAACAGAGCTAAAGATGGAGAGGACTTAAATGACAGCTGTTCTTTGGTGGCCCATCAGGATGATGTGACCTCAGGCTGAGTCACTTATGTAGATAAATGCATTCCAGGCCAGTTTGTGTTATCAGGGAAACTGCTGGCCACTTGCTGTGGGGAGCTGAACCAAAAGTTCATATTTATTTTAGTTGTTGGGAAGCTAGGTTGAGTATCTGGCCAGAGGGAATTTTCCCTGAGAGCCTTAAAATAGCAGACATTCTGAGATGTTGTGATCATTCACTCTCCCATTCAAGCATCAAGGACGTTCCAGGCACTGCTCAGTGCTGTAAGAGATACAGAGGGGTGAACGGTATCAGGGCCTCTTCCTGCTGCTCTCAGGAGAGCCTCTCATTCACGGGCTCCGAAGCACCACGTGATGGGCTGTTCAGACAGCCAGCCAGCCAGCCTTACCTTCCAAAGCCTCCCATGCTGTTTGCCCGGGTAATTGCCACCTGCCCTACACTTCTCCTCTCAGAGGACGACGTCCTCCCACCCCTGCAAGACCGGATTAAGTGCTCTGACTTTGCTTCCCCAGCTCTCTGCACCTCACCTGTGGGGACACTTCTTCATCTCTTGGGTATATGCCCCTTTGCTTGTCCATGCCGCAGTGAGTGTTAGCGCCCCAAAGTGAGAGATCCCTGCAGGTGGATACCTGACATGGAAGGCGCTCAATGAATACTTGTTGAGTGAAAGAAAAGATTAAAAAAATGACTGACCCCAACTAAAGGAGTGTATGCTCTCCATTGGGAAAATGACATGTTCACAAATAATTATAATGCAGATAGAGGAGGAGAGTCACAAACAGCTCACTCTGAAAGTTCAGGATGGGGAGAAATAATAAGCATCAGGAGGAAGAAGGCGCTATCTGGAAACACTTCATAAGAAAAGTGTATTTGACCTGGGGTGTAAAGAACAAGGAGTTTTGCCCTAGCTGATGTGACTCAGTGGATTGAGTGCTGGCCTGTGAACTGAAAAGTCATAGGTTCAATTCCCAGTCAGATGCCAGACATCGTCCCACACCTACCTAGGCTGCAAGCCAGGTCCCCAGTTGGGGGCACATGAGACACAGCCAATGGATATTTCTCTTGCAGATTGACGTCTCTCTCCTTCACTTTCTTCCTCCATTCCCCTCTCTTTAAAAAAAAATAAAGAAATAAAAGCTTTAAAAAAAGATAGGTGAACAGTAAGAGGGTGGCATTCATGGTAAACAAATAGCCCAGCCACAGTACAGGGGCGGGGATGTGAAAGGGGGTATGGGGAATGGTGAGCTCCTGGTTGCAGTGACACCTATAGGGTGTCTGCAGGTGGGCAGGGAGGGGTGGTGTGGAGAAGAGGCTGGAGCAGAGCCTGGAGGGGCTCGCTGGTGCCATGATGGATGTTCATCAGCACCTCCTGACAGTGTGTCTAATCAGCTTCCTCACTGTCACGTGACCTTGTGACTCTGTTGTCAAACTTACCTTTTTGGTCCTAAGTCCCGCTCTGCTGCTTCCCTTCTCCTTCGTCACCTGTCCTGTGCTCCTCGCCATTTCTCCACGAAAGGGTTTGACACTCCACTCCTTTGTAGCCTCTCAAGCTGACATCACACAGGGCCCATCGCTCATGTTTTTAGGTGTATACTGTCTGAACAGCAGGAGGGGGTGAGTCAGGTGGGCGGGTACCTAGGGGGATCCGAGGTTGAGTGGGAAGAGCACTGTGCTGACAGGATGGATGCCTTGTTCTAGCTCAGCTCTGCATCACTGTTGTGTGTCTCTGGGTGAGTCACTTCCCTTCTCTTGCAGCTTCCCAGTCTGTAAACAGAACATTCAGACAAGAAAACTGAAGTTCTTTTTACCTTTGATGTTCTTGATTAGCTAAAAATCTGTGTGAATTTCAGTGGAAAGGAAAAAAAAGAACAAATACCAAGTACGGCATTTATTATAGACCCGCAGACCTTCTCAATAGAAAAGGGAAAGTTTTCCCTTTTATTATTTGAGGGACAGCTTAATTAATTCGACAAAAACATACGTACAAAATGCTTAAGAGTTAAGAATCACCAATGAAGTTCTTGGATTTGGGTTTAGGGCACATAGTTTTGGCCAAGGAAGTTTAGACCCATCAATCAGGAACGTGAAGGGGAAGATGGTGGTAGAAATCTTTCACTGGCATCACCAACTACTTACCAAGCTCTTCCCTAAGATAGAAGCCCTGGTTTTGGACTGGCATCTAGCCTTGGATTTTGAGTCCCTACAGTTGATAAGAGCACCTCATAGAACTTCCGAATTAAAAAGAATCTTTGAAAATCACCTACTTCAGTGACTTGTACCTTCTTCTGGATCGCAGAACCTTTGAGAGTCTGAGGTCACCAGGAACTCAAGGCCAGCCTATATAATTTGCATCAAGTTTCAAGAGAGTCACACTTGAGTCCACCAGAGAGCTCCGTGGTCCACCAGGTTAAGAGCCCCCAGTTTATGTGATTTTTATGATGCGATGAGAAAGCTGAAGCCTGAAGAAAGCAACACTTCTATGGTGTCAGTTTGGTTCCTAAAGGGAAGGAAGACAGTCAAACAATAAAATTTGAGGGCGTGAAGTTTAACATAAAAATATTCAGGAAAGCGATGTGTCCTCAAAGCATCTGTCTGAGAAATGCAGAGCAAACTATTCTACAACCTTAGGAAAGGAGAGGAAGGAAAGCTACCCAGCTGATCACAGAAAGACATGCTTTGGTGACTTGGAGGGAACATCCCTTACCACATGGAAACTAGGTTGGTTCCAGAAAGAGAACAACAAAGGCATAGGCCTGCTACGAGCATGGGAGTCAGAACTGGAATGGAAAGCATGTGATGCACCTTGCAAGAACCAAAAGGAAATTTAAAATGTTGAGACACTCACCCTGGCCGGTGTTGCTCAGTTTGTTGGAGCATCATCCTGCACACCGGTCAGGGCACATGCCTAGGTTAAAGGTTCAGTCCCCTGTCAGGGCACAAGCAAGAGGCAACTGATCAATAATGTTTCTCTCTCTCCCTTCCTCTCTCTCTAAAATCAATAAATATATATTAAAATGTTGAGGTACCCAACTAAGAATGGGAAACATTTTCCTTTGGCTCACTCAAGCGGGAAATCTCTAAGTAAATACCAAGGGTACTTAACAATTCACAGGATGGGGAGAGACATTGGCTGTAGTTCTTAGAAAAATAAGCATCATCTCAGCATCTAAGGTAGGAAACTAAGACCCAAAGTTGAAGTGTCCACCCCTATAAAGTGTTAGGAGAAATGGTAGGTAGTAGACTCCGCCCCAATACCAGAGATCAGGGTGCAGTGGAATATGCAGGACTTGCAGTCAGAGAGACGGGTTCAAATCCTGGCTCTTCAGATTCCCAACTGAAGACATAGTGGGTCTTAGTTTTGTAAGATGAGTTACATGTTGACTACCTTATTGAATTATTGTGAGGATTAAATGAGATATCCTGGAGACAAGCACCTAGCACTGAGCATGCAGTTAGAACTCAATTAATACCTGTTGCGTGATACCAGTGTAACAGGGAAAAGAAATGGAAGTAGTTTATTTTACCCTCCTTACCCCATTCCACCTAAGAGAGGAACATGGGGTAAGAAAGTAGGTAATGGGAGAATCCTTCTACTTTGGGTTAGACAATTCCAGAATTTGGCAAATTCAGATTTTTCATTCTGCCAGTTCGTGCTCCTCCTTATTCTCTCCCACCTTGAGTACAAAGCCCTCATTTTGGAAAGCTTTTGGTTTCTTCATACTTGAGAACACATTTGCCATTACTCCTCTGCTTGTTTTAGGTAAGGAACGGAAGTCCACATTCCAGACTATGATGAGGTGACTGAGGAGCATTTGAGTGTTGTAATCAGATTCAAATTGCAACAAAGCTAACGTGTATTCTCTGGAGTAATCTGCACGGAGATTGTCTGGGTAGTAAGCAGCTGAACTAATTGTCATTGTTTTAATATTTAAGAAGGGATATTTTTCTCAATAAACTCAAGAGAACTCAATGGAATCAGAGACTGAAGGGTCACGTGGAAGTTGCCTAGAGCCCAAACCCAGTAGCCTGAATCATTCTTGTCTTCCTACTCCTCTGGCCGAGTTTGCCCATGGTGTTCCAGGAGCTGCAAATTTGTCGCCATTGGAGGCAACCCCTCACCTCCCACACTGCCAGACCTCTACATGGGGAGGCTGCTGTCAAAAGCCCTCCACCTAGTCTTCAGAGGGCAATGAGTGAGGTGCTGTCTCCCTTCAGTCAGGTCAGCCCTGCCCAGTGCTGGTTCTCAGTTCATAGGGTGCTCACACTCCAATCATGGAACAGTAGAGCCAAAACGACATTTACATAAATCTTGTCCAATACTCTTATTTTACCAAGAGCTTGAAGTCCAAAGAAGTTAAGCATTTTGCTCAAAAGACAAATTAGTATCAGAGCCTGGCCTGGAAGCCAGGTTTTCTCACTCCAAGTCCTATGTCCACCCCACGCCCACCCAAGAGGCCAGTGTAGGTCACCCAAAGTGGTTTGCGGTATGAGGAAATGGGAAGATAGGAGGCTTGAGATGAGTAAAAGAATACCATTTCTGAGGGACTTGGCATTAGGAGAGCAGATATTTCCAGGAAGGTTCAGACCATGTTGAGGTTGAGTTCCTCTATCCTGTCCACATCTCCAGGACTTCCTGCTGTTCTTTAGCCTGTGGTCAGTTATTTTGGGCTTCAGGGCTTTGGCACATACCCAAAGCTGGAAGAGGTTGCTTGGTAACCACAGTAGCACCAGGTGTTTTGTGGATCCTGAGGGATTAACAGCCCCAGGGAGGCTGGGGTCAGATTTCTGAGGAACTTCTGTGAACTGAGGATAGAAGGGCAACAGGACAACAGAGCAAGGACACATGCAGGCTTGCTCACTCGGGAAGAATGAAACAAGTACTTCAGGCCAAGAAAGGCCACTTGAGTGCATGTCTGCAAATATGGAAGAAAAGCAGTTTGTGGGTCAGCCACTATCACCTGTTTACTGTTGATGGGAGAGGGAAGGGGAATGGTGTGTGTGTGTGTGTGTTGAGCCAATTCCTGTTTTTCTAAATATTTGAAAAACTGCATTGCATCTCCCAGAGTCCAAAGTGTACTTAGCACGAGATGATTACCCCCTTTTTCTTAACCCTGGTTGAGGTCCTGGTGGGAATTTGTATCTACTTTTAAGCTAAATAAGGACAGACAATGAGGACTGGGGATCAGAGCAATGCTGTTGAGTAGGAACATAATATGAACTGCATTACGTAATTTAAAATTTTCTGATCATAAAATGGAACAGGTGAAATTAATTTTAATAATTTTATTTAACCTAATATATCAGAGTAGTATCATTTTAACATATAATCAATATAAGAATTACTAAGATATTTTGCAGTCTTTATTTTGTACCACATTTTTAAAATCCAGTGTAAATTTTTACACTTACAGCACATTTCATCCTAGCCACATCTAAAGTGTTCAGTAGATACATGTGGCTACTGGCAACCATATTGGATGGTATAGGTTTGGAGGAAGAGAAAAATAAAGCTGTACACAATAAGTGGGGCCAGGGAAAGAAAATAAAACTTAGGCCTAGAGGGGGAAAAAATGTGAGGATAAGCAACCTTCCGAGCAAAGGGTGAATCCCTATGGTGGATGTTAATGGTTTCCATCTCCATTAAGGGCTCACCTCCCAAAAACCTTGTTTGTATTTCAGTTATATGAGATATTTGATTTAAGTCTAAGGAAGGCATTTCCAAGAGAGAGAACAGAATCTTAGCTAATAAGATAAGTGTTTATCTTTCCTTCTCTCTCACTAATAGGATAAATGTTTATCTTGTCTTCTTCCTTCATTAAGTAAGGAACCAATCAAGTTGTCTCTAGCTCTCAGGGATAAGTTTGTCCAGATGTGAAGGTTATGATGATGATTACCCTCTGGTCTGGACAGGACCTGAGACCGAGGAAAGAGGAGCTATCAGTATTACTTCCAGTACTGGGGACGAGTTAATGATTGGATGATATCTATTAATGCCCACTGTACCTTTTACATAACGAAAAAGTAATCAAGAATAGAAGTTTCACTGCCTGTCCTCAGAAGAGGCAGAAGCTGGGTGTTAATCGTTTGGTGATACCAGCTATCTCATCAAGACTTAAGAGGGAGGTGGTGTATGGTGATCAGACACTTGAGAGGCTCTGCACTCAGTGGCTTTGCCACCTCGTGCTAGTTTTCAGACTTCCCTCAGCTTTAAAATTGTATCCTCTGCCCTCCCCAAGTCAATGGGTTAGTACAAGAGTCAGATGAGGAAATGGACCTATGTATGCTTTGAAAGCTGCTTTAAAGAAGTGCTTGATAAAAGAAAGGAATAGTAAAATGTCAGTCCTTCTTTCTGTAACTGATTCACCAAATCTCTTACATGCCCAATAGTTACTAGTTGATCAATTCCAGTCACCACTGTGGGATTAAGTTAATTGAAAGATGCTGGGGGGCTTCTGTAAACTGTGGAGATTATGTTAAGAGATTGTCCACATTCTCTCTTTGTTCTGCATTTGACCTGAGGTTGTTAGGCCACCAGCTGGAGTTTGGAAATATTTTTATTTGTATGAGAACTTGTGTTTCATGAGGTGTGACTCCTATCACTCTCGCCACAAAGAATCTCAGTGTCAGATAATTGAGGTCCTCTGCTGTCTTGCTCCCCCACAGTTGTTCTGTGGGCCAGCAGCGTGAACTTCACCAGATGGAAACGTGCAGTTTCAAGACACACTCCAGATGTATCCTACAGGATCCTGCATTTGAACAGCATCCCTGGGAATACCAGCACACATTAGAGTTTGAGAAGCACCGCGTTGCAATATCCCAACTAGTAGTAGTCAGCACGGCCTCAGCTGGAACAGCTGAGAAAACCCCTTCTATGGTTGGACAGCTCTTAACTTTCAGAAAGTTTCCCTTTGAAACTGGAGAAGTCTGCTCTCTTCCTTCAGCTCCCTCAGATGAGGAAGGAGGAGAATCCTTCAGGGCTGCTGCGGCTGTGGGAGCCGCAGAATGGTTGCTCGCAGCAACCATTCTGATCTTCCTGGTCCCTCTCTTCTGAGCTTCTGCTATCTGCCACAGGCAAATTCCCTATTCTGTGAACCATCTTCCCACTTCCCTGATCTTTGACAAAACAACTCTAATTGCAGCATAGTACAGTGGTTTAAAGGTCCTTTTGGTGACCAGCATTCTTCTGAGTCAAGATTATACATAAGCCAAGCAGTATTAGGATAAAACACCATTTTCTCAGGTTCATAAACATAGATTGACCAATCAGCCAGAATTTGCCCCAGAAGGCTGTTTCCAGAATGGAGGCCTGCTCCACCCCCCACCCCCCACCACACCATAGTACCAGACGGAGTACTGTAATAGCGCACAAACCAGAATGCAGCTTAATTCCTGACAACCATTCTGAGCTGTAACCTGGGACTACAGTTCTTCCAGACAGAGTTCTATATGTCACACAAAGTAGAAGGCACCTCAATTCCTGAGGTCTTTTCTGAGTCATGACCCAGATTTGATCAAAAACAAAGGTGATGGAGAATGCTGAGAATCAGAGGAGGGTCCCCATGTGAAATCACTTTGGCAGCTGCTGGGGAGTCTCCAAGTCTGCACCCCAACTCCCCCCCCTGCAATCTAGGCAGCCAACATGACTCCCCACCCGAATATCCAGACTTACCAGAGAGTCCTGAAAGTGTCGCACAGGAGTCACCAGAAAATGAAACCAGAAAAGTCAGTGTTGGTGCTGCCTGTCACTATCAGAACCACTACGTAGAGATGAGGACTAAATCTTTATGGGCATTTTATTCAGATGCTGGCAATCTGAGAAGATGGCAGGTTATGTTTCCTTAAAAACCTTCTGGTCAGTGGGAAATAGAGACAACTGTACTTGAACAACAATAGAAAAAGAAAGGAAAAAAAACATCTTAACATCTCATCTCAAGCCAACCTCTTTAATAGAGCTAAGGAAAGGACAGGTAAGGGGTTTAGAAAAAGTTTAATCAGGTAAGAGTTGCAGTCCATAGCAATTTTGCTAGTATTTCTTTATCTGCTGATCAACAATTCAGTGGCTCAGATACCATCTCCATCATTTGCAGACCCTCTGGGACACAAAGGTTGGATTGTTTGTCCTGGAGTTTAATAGGTCATTTCAGTTCCTGGGATAACTGCTTTCTACCTGCATTAATTACTTAAGCTATCAACTATGACTGAAGCTAAAATCTTTAACTCTTGAGTTTCCCTATCACCTTTTCTCAAGTCAAAATCTGCCTGGATGCAGCATTATTTACAATCGCCAAGATACAGAAGCAGCCCAAGTGTCCATCAGTAGATGAATAGATAAAACAACTATGGGGCATTCACAAAATGGAATACTACTCAGCCATAAAAAAGAAAAAAACTTGACCCTTTGCGACAACATGGATGGACCTGAAAAGCATTATGTTAAGTGAAATAAGCCAGTCAGAGAATAAGTAACATATGATTTCACTTAGATGTGGAATCTAATGAACAAATTGAACTAACAATCAAAATAGAGACAGACTCATAGATGGAGAGTATTGCGGGGGTGGTGGTAAGCAGGTGGAGGGATTGAGCAAAAAGGAAAAAGTACTTATGGACATGGACAACGGTGTGGGGATTATAGTAGGGAGGAGTATAAGGAGGCTAAATGGTAATGGAAAAGATACAATAAAAGATTTTTTTAAATCTGCCTGGAGCTATCATCCACTCAGGGTGCCCAGAATAAGTTTCACTCTAGGTGCTTGGAAATGTCATTACTTTCCTTTGTTACCTAGAAGCCCCATCCAGAGGATGGACAGATGGTGAATGGCGTTACGCTAGGTCAGCTCCTGGCCACCTGCCAAAGGCCTGCAGGTCCTGCGACATTGCAAAAGGAGCTTGAAATGGCTTCCTCCAGTCCCTTCTCTTCCTTCACTCCTGTCAGACTCCAGGGGGCTGGTTTAAATGACAAAAGTTTAGACGGAGTTTGGAGAACTTGAAGAGGTTTCCCAAAAGGACCAGAGTGTACAAGTGGCATCTTGTGTGGACATGGGACCTGCAGGGCATGTGTGCTGAAAGGCGAGGTCATTTATAGTGGTGAAGACCAGGCAGGGATGGCGTGGTGATGTGGAAAGACAGCCTAGCAGCCTTGCACCTCCAGCTGTGTGACCGTGGGGAATGCACAAAACCCTTCTGAGCATCAGCTTCCTGGGTTCTGAAAGCAAGCAGGATTGATAGACCCTGACCTACCTGTCTCCAGTGTTTTTGTGGAACTCAGTGAAGGTAATGTCAGTGAGCACACTTGGTAATGTTGGAGATGGTCCGAGGAGGAAGGGGAAGTTTCAATGAGACAGTAGAGGAATCCAGGAAACAAGTGTACCCCTAACTTACTGTGTGACATCAGGGAAGGCTGCCACCTTCTCTGGGCATCGTTGTGAAAGAAGTGAGTTATGCACAAAAGACCTCTGAGTGCCCTTCTCGAAGGGCGTGGAATCACTGAGGCTCATTGCTATGATTGTGGGCTGCCTGGAGGATTTCTCCAGGGACGGCTCTTCCAATGTTTACTTAGGGAGACTTCCTAGAGCTTGGAATTGAATCTGTTTTAAGGGAAATGATTTCTAACACTCTTTCAATGAAGGCCTGGCCTCTGCTGTGGGAGACCCCCTTAAAAGATGGGTGGTGAGCCATGATCGCACCTGTGCTTCCCTGTCAGCATGTGGTACCTGAGCTGATGGGTGATGAGTGATGGTTTCGTTTCTGCAACTGCGTCCGGACACTCGTTTCTGGAAGCAAGCTCGGCTCCGTAAACTTTCTGAACTCCTCTCATACCTAGCTGGTGTGTGTGTTATGTGCAGATTTCCCAGTGGACGGTCTTTTTGATACTTTAACTATTACCAAGGAGTTTTTCAAAAGCACTACTCTCCTTTTCAGTTTTTATGAGTACCGAAATATGTCATACCTGTTGTTTTATGAGCCTGCTTAGTCAGAGGAGGCTCCTAGTCAACCAGATGATTGAAACTGGCTCTTGGTCCAGCAGCCCATCCACAGATGCTTCCCAGCTGAGACTGAGGGGACCAATGCCTATGGCTGCAGAGGGACACAGCTGTTCCTTAACACAGCCTTCCGAGTCTCTTTCCTGCCAGTCCGGGGACCCTGTGTTGTTCATGCGCACCTCACCGCAGCCATGTTTCCAACTTCCCATTTCATTGCCTGGATGCTTGCTTCTAACTCTGTACATTGCATTTTCTCCTGTGCACCCACCGTGTTGTTGTGGAAACTCAGTGGCATAGGCCACGAGTATCCAGTGTCATCGAGTGTGATGGTGTGGTACATGTATTTGCTCATGCTTTTATTTTGATTTCTTTCCGATGTGACATCTGCTAAAATGTCTCCCTTATAATTTGCTTGGTGATCACAGCCTTCTCATCATTCATTGAGAGCAGGACCTGATCTCACAGAATCTGAAAAGAGCTATGTGGTAAGATGCCTGTTGAATAAGACTGTAGCTTTTCTCAAGAGAATCCTTACTGACTTCTAGAGTCTTGCCTGAAGTAATGCTTGGTTCACTCACCGAGCCATTATTTATACGAATTTTGTGGCTATTGCAGTAGAGAGAGATGGTAGGCCACCCCTTTCCCTCTCAAAAAAAGCAGAGGAATTTAGAGATGATAATTGTACTCTGCCTACATGTGGGATTAAATGAATGTTCTTAGTGCATGATCGGGGATACATACTTGCATTTCTATCCTGAAATTATTCTGTTTATAACAGTTACTCACTAATTACAACCTTTTATGCTACTACCTTTTTTTTAATATTCATACTAAATTCCAAATTCTGTATCTTACCTGTCTTTCCATGCTTACGCCTGGATCCCTCCTGCACTCCACTACTGGAATATCTATTTTTTTAACCTGGATCTTCAACTCTGTTGTTTCCCTGGACTTATGTGCTTCGTCTGGAATGTTCCATCTCTTCCTCTCTTTCTTTTTTTGTCCCCATGTTGACTGTTTTATGGGGGTTTCTGGATTTCTCGGGGCCACCTCACAGGAAGCGGTTTGCAATGAGATCATAAACATTGCCGAAAAATCTGTTCATTACTGCAGCACTGTTTCTCATCCCCTTGACTTTCATCACAAGGTATCCCCTTCTGACAATAAATCATCTTTAATCATTTCTCAGCAACCTCAAGCCCAGCAGCGAAGAGTCACTCCAGACAGGAGTCAAGCCTCACAAGATTTGTAAGTACACTTGGCAAACTTCAGTTCTCACGTTTCAGTGGACAGTTGGGCTTAGAAAGTGGGTCATTGACTGACTCTGGGGGAATGAATGAAGCACTCCCAGCTTCTCTGAGAATACCATGTTTTCCATTAGCCAGTGTGAGAACAGGTGGCCGGTAAATGAAGGATGTCATGGCCTATTGGGAGAAAGAGGCGGGTAAAGAGCAGACTGGTACCCAAGGGCAAATGGGAGCTGTGCTGACTGGTTTCACTCCTAGTGTGGGAATGTAGAGGAAGGAATGGTTAGCTCCAACCAGAGCTGAATGAATAGGGTTTATCCATTCATTAGGAAAAAAAACATTGCCCTGACTGGTGTGGTTCGGTTGGTTGGAGCGTCTTCCCATAACCAGAAGGTCACTGGTTCAATTTCCAGTCGGTACATGCCCAGGTTGCAGGCCTGATCCGCAGTTGGGGTGCATACAGGAGGCAGCTGATTGTGTTTCTCTCTAGCATTGATGTTTCTTTATCTCTCCCCATCTCCCTCTCTCTCGAATGAGAATAAAATAAACCATTAACAATACAAAAATTAAAAATACTGGCTGTCTCCTATGTTTTAAGCACAAAGGCGTTAACTCCATTGACAGAAAAAGGAGGTTTGGAATAAGCATTGAAAGACAAATTGGATTTGGGAGCTAGAATAGGGATCTTTCTAGATGAGGAAACTACGTGTGCAGAAGTGGAGTGTTAGGACAACTTCAAAAATGCCCATGTGGCCACGGGATACAGTTCATGGAGAAAACAGAGATGACACTCAAGAAGTAGGTTGGGACCAGATTGTAGAATCCATCATGCTACCGAAATAAGTGTGGAATTTATTCTGCAGGCACTCAGGAACCACTAGAGAGTTTTGAAATGAGGAGCATGTTGATTATGTTTTGTTTTGGGGAGATAACTCTGGTAATAGAGTAGAAGGTGGAGATGAAAGACAAAGACATTGGTTGGGAGATATTGTAATCCAGCCAAGAAGTGACAGTGGGTAATTTATGACCATGGACACAAGATTACCCAAGGAGATTCAAGGTAAAGTTTGAAAGGAAACGAAGGTAGATCCTTGGAGAACCAGTTTTTAAGGCAACAGAGGTAGCAGCAAAGGAGACAGAAGAAGCAGCAAGAGACTCAGGAGAGGGTCTAGGAGCAATCACTTGCGCATAACAACGCAAGCATGTTCGGTCAGCAGTGCCTCCTGCTTTAGGGAGGCCCAGGAGGGTAGGAAGTGAGAAGGGTCCTCCAGGTGTTCTGTTTGGCAGCTAGAAAAATCATTGGTGACCTGGGAGACAGCAGTGTCAGAGAGGATCGATGAGTCAGTTTGGTGGTGAGTGAAAGGGCTATAGATTGAGGGAGTAGCAAACACAGAGGAGGCATTTTTAGGGTACAGAGACTTCAGTACATTCGTACCAGAGGAGAAAGTGTTGACAGAGTCCAAAGATGTGAGAGAAGACCGAAGTTAAGGAAACAGCCCATGGAGGGGAATTCAGCATGGCCAGAAGGGACCTTTCCTCACACATAAGAACAGAGGCAGGTGGGAAGAGGTATAGAGACTTAAACCTGAAGGGGAGGAAAGTTAAAGTGATGCCCACATCAAGCTTCCTCTCAGGAAATGGGGGAGAGTGAAGAGCCCTCTGCAGCAGAAGTGGCACAGGAGGTGGGCAGACTCAATGGAACAGGGTCCTGAGCAGCATGCAGCCCATTCAAAATTAGAGCTGACTGGGCGACCCAAGCAGCAGGGTGACAGGACTTTTCTCCAGCCAGGCTCCATAGTCTGGGAGTGAGGACAGAGGAGCAGAAATCAGGAGTTACTTCCAGAGTTGAGCCAAGCAAAGCAGCCAAGTGCAAGTGAGGGGGATAGGGCATTCCAAGGAGTCCAGGTTGGGTGGGGGGACAGGAGGCAAACATAGAAACATCAAAATGTGTTCGTTTACCAACTGGAAATCTATCTGCCTCTCTTAATTCCTCTTTAGAGACCTTCCTCTGTCAGACAGATCCATCTACCAAAATATCAGCACATTTGGACAAGTACATAAAATGAAATTGTCCCTTTGGTTTTAACAGAGGAGAATGAACCCCTTGTTTCTGGGAACTGGCTCCACCTACTTGTATCTAGTCTGTCTTGCCCACAATGGAAATCACTGGCATCTGCTGACATGGTAGATGTTTGGCTCATTTGCAAAGTTTTGCCTGCTACTGTTGTGTTTCAAAATAATGAGTAAACAGAATTGTGAACTGGTGCATAGTGGATGCTTCTGAAGTATTTGTGAAAGGAATAAGTGGAAACAAAGCTTTTTCTGTTGCCAAAGCAGATATCAGATTTCACCACATGTAGTCCATCTTTCTCCAGTGACTATTGTTAGAACAAGCAGAACAGCACACACCAAGTTGCCCTAGGCCAACTACCAAGCAAATAAAAATCTTAACTCCCAAATCCACAGGATGGAAAAAAGCTTTCAAGAATTTCAGGAAAATTATGTTCATACTTAATAGCAATGAATGAGATGTATGTTGGTGTATTAAGAAACTCAAGGTAGTTTTGCTAAACAGTGTGGTAATTGGAATATATATGTTTCCATATAAATATGACAATTTTATGATATATGACAAATGTCTTGGGCTGTCCAGTATAAATGACCAGAATATAATGTCTTTCTCTGGACCTAAGTAACCTGTGATTCTTCTTGACAATCTACACATATCATCCTATGTTAAGGAAAACCTTGGGTAACTTTAAAGGGGGCAGGCATCTAGACAAAATCCTTGGTTATGGTAACCAATTGAAACTAAGTAAAAGGACTGATCATGACCTGCTTATCAGCAGTTTTCCATCCCTGTCCTTCTTAATTTATTATCATATGTGGAATGGATCTCCCCCAATGCTAAGTCATTCGAGAGATAGCCAACACAATATTTTTATCTCTGCTGATGAGTAAGAAACACTACCTAAATGTTGACTTAACTGACATGGCTTTTAAAATTCCTTATTTAACCCTACTAGCCCCTTACTATTCATTTTTCTCATTTATAGATTTAGCTACCAAGCATTATATAGCTATATACCACAGAACGATGATGAGTTGGAACTCCGAGATGGAGATATTGTTGATGTCATGGAAAAATGTGACGACGGGTGGTTTGTTGGTGAGTGATCTCGTCATGCTTTTCCTACCAGCTGTGTTTCGAAGGAATGATGACTAGGAGTGATGAACTGTGCAGAAAGCAATATTCTCTGTGTGGAAAGAGGAGCTTCTCAGTTCCCGTACCACCATGAGGAAGGCTAGGCCACCCAGTTTATGTTTGTTCTCAAGACTGTGTGGATGGCAGTAATGTTGGACCTAAAGACCAAATGTGCCAATATCAAGTGCATGGAAAGGCAGTTGTCATATTCACTGATTATGTTTGTATTTCTAATTGACATGTATCTTTTCAACATTTGGAAATTTTTTTTTAAATCTCATTTGTGAAACAACACAGGAAAACTTGACGGAGCCTCGGCCTATACCATGAAACTCAAGCATGTGTTAGACATTCTAAAGATCCTATTTACCCCAGCCTTCTAATAACTTTCATCAAAGTGATCTTCTTAATTAAAACAAGGGATTCACCTTTTGAAAACTGGGAGGGAAAGATCAACATTATTGAGATTCTGTTATAAAGCAAATGCTTGCTTGATAAACTTTCTAATTGACATTCATTCAACAAACAAACAGCCTGTAAGCCAAGAATCCTCCTCATTTCACAGATTCAAAAACTGAGGTCCAAAGAAAATAACTAACTAGCCCAGGGTCACCCATGTAGCAAATAGTGGGGCCAGTATTTGAACGAAGGCTCATCTCTCCCCAAGCCTCTGTTCTTTCTGCTCAGATATGCATATGATGTTGGTAGCCACTGACTCCCCTTTTGCCTCAATTTTCCCTTTTACAAATGGCTTTACCTTTATCTTCTTCCCAAAGACTAGCTCTTTCCTGATCTTGCTGGAAAAGCTTTGCTAAAGGCAAAGTAGTGTCAGGGCTGAGGTAATAAGAATAGCAAGGTCTCGGCATGAGTGGGAAGCCAGAAAGATCTGCTTCGGCCTCACCAGCTCCTTAGAAAGCTGACCCATCCTCCCAAGGCCCCCAGAAGCCTGTAGCACTCGCTACCTTAAATCGTTGTGTATAGAAGAAAACCAGATCTGAGAAGTCAACAGTAGTATACTGCAGTGATTTTTCAGCTGGTGTGTGACAAGAATTTCTAAAACATGCAATACCTATTTAAAAGTGGGGCGGAGACCTCTCTTCCCTTACATTGTCAAATAAAAAAAATGACAATAGCCAACACAATAGTGGTCCAGTACAAATAAATCAAAATTATACCTCTTTTTTGTCAGATTGGCAAAATATATTTTTTGGTGTGCCGCAGAATTTTAGTAATTAGTTTGTGTGTGCCATGAG
This sequence comes from Phyllostomus discolor, assembly GCF_004126475.2. Taxonomy (NCBI): domain Eukaryota; kingdom Metazoa; phylum Chordata; class Mammalia; order Chiroptera; family Phyllostomidae; genus Phyllostomus; species Phyllostomus discolor. The sequence goes on along the minus strand of NC_040907.2, from coordinate 148,740,429 downwards.
ATGAAAAAGGTTGAAAATTGCTGACCTAGTGCAATGCAGTCCAATAGAAACATAATAGAAGCCATGTAAGAAATTTAAAGTTTCCTGGAAGCCATGTTGAAAAAAGTAAAATAAGACCAGTGAAATTAATGTTCATATGTTTTATTAAACAATGCATTCAAAATAGTGTCATTTGAACATGTAACCAGTATTTAAAAGTTGAAGTATTTTACATTCTTTTTCTCATACTAAGTCTTAGAAATGCGATAAATATTTACAGTTACAGTGTAGCTCAGCTCAGAATGGCCATTTTTCAAGTGCTGTAGACATGTAGACACGTGTGGCTAAGACACTAGAGTGCAGCTCTTGTACATATTAGCTATTAACCTCTTCCACAAGCATTTACATTCTTTATAAGAACTTGGGGTGGGTGAGGGGCATTCTCTAATGGGGCATCCCCGGCAGCTTGGTAAAGGAAATATTTCAGATTCTTCAATGCCTCAAACACTTCAAAAAGTAACCTAATATTCAGACTAAGAATAAAGTAACCCAGCAGAGCTCCTTCTCGCCCACAAGGAACGGTGCTAACCAGCATCTGAGCGCATCTCTGGGTCCTCCTTAACCATCCCCACCGCCCAAGGGGTTCCAATAGTTGTTTTAGATGTCTTTAGATGTCTTCCTTCACTTCGGGCAACAGCTCCAACCCACTGATAGTGGCTGCTTGAAATATGTTCAACAGGTTTCTGAAGTTCTGTCCAAGCCAGGTGGGAAAAGGAAGCAGTGATCAAATTGTGATGTCTGTTCATGAGAGGGTAATGATAACACAACATAACACATACGTGCACACACACACAGTGCCAATTCTCCAGAGAGACCCCCAAGGGCAGGAAGGAGATGAGGAATCCAGCAGTTCTGGATCTGGAGCAGCCCAGGAAGGGCTTTGTTCCCAAGTGCTTAGTGTTCCTGGCTCAACGGAAACCCTAATAAAGTTGGTAGCAAAGACAGGCAGTCAATTTAGGACTTAAGCAGGCTTATGAGAGGAATTTCCTTTTGATGTGTGGTCACATCCAGTGGACTTTTAGAAATTCTAGAGTTTAGAAGATGAATGTGCTCATTCTTCCAAAGTGGAGAAGTATTAGAAAGAGCAGTGGGCTGGGAGTCAGAAGACCTGGAATCAAAGTCTGCCTACGATGCTTGCTGAGCTATGGGACTTCAGCAATGTCACTTAAGCGCTCTGAAAAAAGCTCATTTTTTTAAAAAAAGGAGTATTAAAAATGCCTGCCTTGCTTACCACTCAGCATTATTTTGCAACCTAAATGAGATAAGGGAAAGTGCTTTGGAAAACCATACACTATACTACAAGCTGCAGGAGTGTTATCAGGGGCTGTCTTTGAACTCATGTGGGCTAGTCTTCTCATTGTGCATATGTGTGTTTTTTTATAGGTACTTCAAGAAGGACAAGACAGTTTGGTACTTTTCCAGGCAACTATGTAAAGCCTTTGTATCTATAAGAAGACTGAAAACCACAGAGATGATTTTTATTGGAGGATGAAGCATAATTCATGAACCAGTCTCTTTATTTAAAAGTTGAGTCAGTAGGAAAAGTAATGCAGTGGATAAAAGTAAGAAGCAAAAGAGAGGGACAGAGAAGTGTGTTGTGTTTGAAACTGGAGCCTGTCTAAGCTTACTGTGTATCAGACAGGCCTGAACCATGTGCTGAGCAGAAAGGAATGAGGCAAATCTGTATTTACTTAGCTGCTCTGGGAGCCACTCCAGCCCTCCCCTCCTCTCCCCATCTTAGGTAATCTGACCTGTAGCCCAGCCCAGGAGCGGGTAGGCCAGAAATGCCTCCGGCTGCTGCACCTTTGACCAGCTCCATCTCTAAAGGGTCTCGGCGCTTAGCCCGAATCAGCCCTCAGAGTGCCAGGCAGCTTCCCAGCCATTCTCCAAAGGCTCCACACACAGACTCCAGTCCCACTCCTCACCACTCAGAGCCCCCTGGTCCCCCAACACTGCTGGAGATCTGTCTAGGCTGCTGACACCCCCAAACTCCCGAAGGCCGAGACCCTCACTGGACCTGCTGAAGTTTCTGGAGCAATGGAGGCACAACTTAGGCACCCTGTGCGTCCAACCTGCATGTGGCATTGCCATTGACACCCCTGGTGTTCAGACAGAAACACACACAAGGTTTGCCTGTGGGAGCTGGTGACCAGGCAGATAGTTAAATGTCTATATTGGAGTGACTTCAGTCAAGAAACCCTGTTAGCTTTTGAGGTCACAGGCAGTGTGTTCCTTTCCCATAGTGCTGGCATTCACAGATGGTCACTTTCAGGGCAGCGGTTTCATTTATCAATGCCATTGCTAACCTCTCTTTTTTGGATTGTTTTTGGCCAAGCAGTTTGAGGTTGATAGGCCTGTTCTCAGACAACCAAGGATGGCAGTGTTCAGTGACTCATTTAACAACACACACTGATGCATGCTGGATGCCGGGGCTGCCAATGAGCAAGGCGTGCTCTGAGCCGAGAAGAGACTCACCGTGTCTCATTTGTACTCCCGTAGGAGTTCAAGGGCCACTCAAAACGTGCTCAGTCACCCAGGGTTATGAGGCTTCTCTTCAGAGAGGTGCAGATGCAGTGGCCCCAGGCGTGAGGAAGCAATTCTGCCACTCCGGGAGGTCAGGTCTATGCCAGGGCCCCTGCGACACCAGGCGTGTTCAGTCACAACTCTACCTAGTTCAGGAATGTTTATTGGCTTCTCTGTTAGACCCCTTGGAGAATGAAAGATGGAAATGGCCCATTCCCTGCCTGTTGGAAACTCACAGGTGACCAGGGAGACAGATACACAAAAAACCAAGAGAGATTGTGATATGTGCTGAGAAGGATGGGAGAGAGGAAGAGGTAAACTTTCCCTGGAGGGATCCTAGAAAGCATTATCACATTTCTGTCTCCATTAGCTCACTGTTGAATACGTAGGATGCCGGAAGGACCTTTGCCCAAGGGTACTTTATGGCTGAAAATACTTGGAATTGTTTCCACACTCTTTACACTCTCACTCTCCCCACAAACACATCCACAGTCACAAATAGGAATAGCAATTCCAAGTGCTAGGGTGTGTATAGGAATCCTGCCTCTTGGCATATAGCTCAGAATTGCCGTCGGACTGTTGTCCCAGAGTCTGGGGTCTCTACTACGCAAAGTCTGTCTTCAGTGTCCCTGCCTCAACTTCTGTCTCCATTACTCATTTTAGGATCCCTTCAGCTGCCCACCCCCATCAGACAGCCACAGTACCCTCACTTCTCTCCCTGTCCTCTTTGTAAATCTTGCTCGCTGACTTTCTTCACACTAAAGTGTAAATGGCTGATATGAGGAATGTGTTACCTATTCCCAGTAACTACAGCAGAGCCTTAATCCCAAAGGAAAAGATTGTAGAACTAATGTTGGGGGTGCAGGTAGGTGGAGGAGCTTCCTGGATAGAAATTCCTTAAATAAGACTCATTGCTTTGGAAGGTCCACTCCACCTTCCCAGGACACTGTGTTTTTGACTCAGAGAGAATATAGTACAAGTGTGTATGCACGTGCATTTGCACAGCAGCATTTCACCCATTTTGAAATGTAATTCTTGTATTGGCTGATGTGTTTCCTGGTCTTTCTTAGATGCAAACCATTAATAACATGATTTTATCTAATAGGTTTTTGAGGGGTGCTTCCTGATTAAGTAGGTAATTTTGAACACCTCTTTAAATACAGCTAGAAAATAAAACCAATTTGTAAAGCCACATTTGCATATGACGCCAGCCTCACGCATTTGTATATCTCCAGAAACTCAGATATGCCTCACTAATTTGCCAGTCTTTAATAAAATCATATGTTAAAATTTGCATCAAACTTCAGCTTCCTATGTGTGACAAAACAAGGAACAGAGGTTTCCAATGGCTCTTTTGTCTTCAGACATTTAGTAATATAAAATACCTATTTTTATGCTGATATGTTTATACAGGTTTATTAATAGCAAGTGCAACTAACTGGCGGCATGCCTTGCTAACAGTTTTGATATATTAGCCACGCTTCTGGGTAAAGGCAAGCCCCAAACTACTTCTCTTTTGCAGTCTCTCCGGGATCAGTAAAGGAAGAAAATCATATGCTTAAGTGGGACTGTAAATATGTATATTTAACTTTGTATAGCCCATGTACCTACTTTGTATAGAAAAATAATTTTAAAAATTTGAACTGAAGCGGGGTAAAATAAGGAAGTCATGGAGTTTTTTGCATTTTTATTTAAATGAAGGAATTACAAATAACTCACCGGCAGATTTTTAGCACAAATATAGCCATTGTAAAGTGTTGAAATTTTAAGTAAATAATCATTATTTCCGGAAGAGAAGGTAACTTCAATCCCAGTTTCTTTCTTTTTTCTTCTTCTTTTTTTTTTTTTTTTTTGGTTTGGAATTTTTTGTTTTGGGGGTTCTTGGTTTGTTTGTGGGTTTTTTTGGCAGTTCTATTTCTCTGAAGTAGTATTAAGTCCTATTTCTAGAACAGGTTACTACAAAAAAGATTACATTCTGAAAGAAAAATACCTGACATTATATATAACCAATTAATTTAAAGTTTTGCCATTTAAATTACACCCCAGGAGCATGTACCATGCAGACACAGGTTTTTCTGTTCATTTACTTTTCTTTATTGCAGTGGATTGATTTGATAAATAGAAGTGTTGAATTACTACATTTGCTGTACATATTATTTAATAAACTTTATTCAGAATCATGTGGTATCTGTTTGTTCTTATCATTCATTATTTCCTTTCTTTGCCAAGCTTCCCAAAGGAGACTTTTATTAGTCACTGCTTCAATTTCTCATACTCTCCTTTTTCATTCTTCCATCTTAGTCCTTGAAGACTCCACTTACTACCTTATCTTTTCTCAATAAGCTAACTCCATGACCCTCTTTGAATTATTTTCCACCATTCTTTCTATATGTGTTTATTTGTTGTGATTACAAAAGTAACGCATATGTCTTTAAAGGCAAAAACACAACATTACAAAATATGTATAATGGGTACACACCACGTTATACATATACATTAAAAATATGTAGAATTTGCTCCACACCACAAGGGTACAGGAAATGACACCACACTTGGTTTTTCTACATCAAATTAAACCTGGCTATGAGCCTTCTGCTCTGGTGGGCGGAAATGCAGTCTGTGTTTTCCCCCCTCCCAGCCCAAGTGTGTCAGGGCTGTGGCACTAAGCATCCAGCCTCCCCCGGCACCCCATGGTCAGGATCACCTCTGGGGCCCACTGCACACAGGGCATGGGTCTGTCCCATAACAAAACCCAAAACCTCACCCTCTGTCCTCTGGTTCTTTCTCTGCCTCCTTCAACTCAGCAGCAGTTTGCACCGCCACCTGTTTGGAGTGACTCAGTGGAATCCCCCTCAGTGGGCTTAGGCTTCAAACAATCTTGGGAGAAGGGTTGTTTTCCAGAAGTGTGACAGCTCCAATATGGGACCCTGAGTCATGGGCACTTCTTTCTTTCCTGCCCTCCTTCTCGTCCAACAGGTCCATTAGTTGTACCTTCAAAATGCATTTGAGACCTGGTCGGTGTGGCTCGTTGGTTTGGAGGGTTCTCCCTTAAACCGAAAAGTCGCAGTTCGATTCCAGTCAGGGCACATATGTAGGTCGTGGGTTCTGTCTCCTGCTCGGGCTCTTATAGGAGGAAGCCAATGGATATGTCTCTCACATCGATTTCTCTCTCATCAATAAGTGTAAATTTTTTTTAAATATATATATATTTAAAAATATTTGAAACCCAACCGCTCAACTGCCATAGTCCAAGCCATTTTTGCTCACCTGGATCATTGCAATCATTTTCTACCTGGTCTCCCTGCTTTCACCAGTGCCCCTTCCAATTTAGTCTTAACATAGCAACCAGAGTGCTCATTTTACAGTTGGTCCAAAACCCTCTGGTGGCTTCCTTTTTCACTTGATGTACAATGGCATCCCGTCTATAGGTACACTGCCTCACTCTCTCCCTTACCTTGGCTTCATTCCTCATTCTTTCTAACCACACAGTCCTATGAGCTCAAACTCCTCACATACACTTCAATTTTAGGGTCTTGTATATGCTATCTCCTTGGAAGTAATGGGACTCTACTGTCTCCACTCAGGCATTCTAGTCCTCTCCTCTTCCCTGTGCATCTGTATAACACATCACTTGTTTTTCACAACCATATAAAATCCTGTTTTGCTATTATATGCCCAAGAACTATCAGAATGTCTGACATGGTTGGTACTCAGTCACTCAATCCTTTACTGATTAAATAAATGAGTGAATGAATGAATGAACGAACAAACCCGTGTGGTCAGAGATTCTAGAACTCTGAATACAATAGTGAAAGGAGGGAAACATTATCTTACAGCAGCAGAAATAGAACAGAGGTTAATCTCACATCATTCCAGCCTCATACAAATTTAGAAAGTGAAAATTCCCCGTAATTACAGTCGCCCCTACAGAGATCACCAGTGCCAGTTATCCGATGTATGATCCTCCAAGTTTTCTTCTCTGCACATATGAAATACACACATCTATAACCAAATGCTTTGTATAGTCTTTCCCCCCCTTAACAATAGAACTGGGATATGTTTCCATAATTTACTTAGCCAACTGCCTATTGATGAAGCAACTGTTTGAAATTGTTGCCAGCTTTTTACCACAACAAACAATGCTGCATTGAGTACAATTATTGGCTCAAAGAGCAGGAATATTTCAAATCTTGAGATACTGCCAATTGCCCTAAAAAAAGAAAAATTATTCTCCCTCCAAGTCCATGGGAGTGTCTGTTTCCCTACCACCCAATTAAAACTAGCTCATCTGCTTCTGTGAAATGTTCCTTGGCTTGCCTGCCTTTTCTCTGGCCAGCCCCTTCTCAGTCCTCTTTCTATCTTCACTGAATTCTCAGCCCTCTGCTATTTTCTCTCAACACGTTCTCCTTCAGGACATAGATCTCTCACAATATAATTTGAGGTCAAAGAGTCAATTGTATGAAGGCTTTTTTCAATGAAAACTGGTAGAAACCTAACACTTCTGACTATTCTTGAGTCAGATCATTGGGAGGAAGGTAGTTAGAATTAGCCTCAGGCTGGAGTGAATCCAGGGACAAACTTTCTGTTGGTATTTGTCTTATTCTTTTTTAAAAAATTATTAATTTTAGAGACAGAAAGGGAGAGAGAGAAATGTTGATTTGTCATTCTGCTTATTTATGCATCCATTGGTTGATGCTTATATGTGCCCTGACTGGGGTTTGAACCAGCAACCCTGGTGTATCAGGGCAATGCTCTCACCAACTGAGCTACCCAGCCAGCATCTAATTTGTCTTATTCTTGGTGGTGTTAGTCTTGTTTAGCTACATTTTCACATACTGAAAGCAGCAATAGAAAACATGGTGACAGGCAGCTCCAGTCAGTTCTCTGACTTCAGACTAGGAAAAAGGGCCTCCCGGTTTGGTTTCCCTGAAGACAATTCCAGACCCTGGCAGGCCCAACATGGTTATTTACCCTTTCTTGGGCTAATCATTTTGGCCAAAGTGGGTGGAATATAATTATGACCCACAAGAACCTCATAGAATGGGGCTGAAGAAAATGCCATGGGAGGGGCGTACTGCTCTAGGAAGGAAAGAAGGCAGCTAGACAGAGATCACTCAATGGTCCACAGTGCAAACTGAACTTTGAGCATTGTGACAGACTTGGAAAAATGGAACACTATTGCCCTGTCCCAGTATACACTCCAGTGCAACTGACACAGGCTGTGTACTGAAGCTCTGCTAGCCAAGGTCTCGAGAAGAACATGATGGAGGAAGGTGTTCATCCAGAAGGGGGAGTGGCACAGCTGTATCACACACTACAAGTGTTAGGACTCTTCTGAAATGGAACAAAGATTAGTGTCTCAAAGTCATGAGCATTTGGATAAGTTGTCCATGGGTATATTTGCCAAGTCTTAGCATGTAGAAGTCAAGCCTGCCTGGGGGACACTTGCTGGGGCCTTCTGGGATAAATGAAAGAAGTTCCTACTCGATACAGGTGATTAGCCAGGGTGGTGGTTCAGATTGAAAATATTCAAAAATATTTAAGATGAACACATGCAAAAGGCTTTGATGAGATTTTGAATGACCATGTGACACTTGACTTTTATGAAGTCTGTCCTGGAAGGCAACTACTCTACTCTTCCAGCACCCTCGCTCAGCCAGCAGCAGAAGCAAAATGCTGGATAGACTAAGGGTCTCTCTGGAAAACTTGTTTTTCAAGTGAGATCTGACAAACTGAGATGAATCTACAAAAGAGAGGTGGCTCTGAGAATCACCTTCAGAATAGTAGCATAAATCATGTACATTGGCAAGATCTAAAATGATCACAGGCAGTGGATCTCAAAGAATGATCTGTGAGTCACTTGGAGTCCTCAAGGCCTTTCAGGAGATTTGTAAAGTCAAAACTATTTTCATAAAAATGTTAAGATGCTTGTGGTGGTCAGCTTACAAGAGTCTCCAGCGATCTGCACCTCCCAGGACTCACAACCTAGTGTGGTCTCCTTCCATGTTCTTTCAGAGTTGGTCTGCATGACTAACAGATGATGACAGAAGAGAGGGTATGTCACTTCTGAGTCTAGGTCATAAAAGCCATGTGACTTCTGTGTCTTGCCCTTGAGGAGAAACAGACTACAGTTGAGAACCTCTGAATGCCAGGGACCTTGTTGTGCTGGATAAATGTGCTAATTCCTCCAAAAATGAGAGGTACTGGAAAAAACAATGTGCTGGGAGTCAGAAGACCTGGTTTGAAGACTTGCTGCCTCTGAAACGTGTTAGGATGTGCGACCTCAGAAATGCTACAGAAGCTTTCTGAGTTTCCTTGGCTGGGAGGAGGAGATGGCTAGTCCAAAGTGGAGCTCTGTTAGGAAGGAGGAAAAAGTGAGGTTTGGAAGGCAACCTGCAAGGCCCACAAGGAGCTCTCCAGTTATTCCATTGCCTACTACATACCAGTGCTTTCTGTACATTATTCCATACCAACCCTATGAGATAGGTGTCCATTTACAGGTAGGAACCTGAGACTCAGGAATTAAGCCCAAGGCGATAAATGGATTCAGTCTGACTCCGAAGCCAGTATCATTTCCCTTGATCACACTCTACTGCCTCCAAGGGACAGAGAGTTGGGACAAGTCTGCAAATCCGTATACCTCTGGAAAATCTAGTTTACCTAAAGACAATAACATCTCCAAGAGTGACCTCATGGAATGATAGTGATAACCATTTGATGAGCATCTGCAATGTGTTTGAACACTGAAAGTTCAATAAAAGATCTATGTCTCTTCTCAGTCTTCTGCCAGAGCCAAGAGAGCAGCAATAGCATAGAAGAAATCTTCATGCACTCCTGCCGATTCCATGTCATCCTATTCCTTACCACTCTGAAGCCTTTCAGAACTGTGGTCTAGTCCCACTGCCTGTCCTTCCTCACCATGCCTGCTCTCTGGCCTCCGTATGTAGGGTCATAGATCTTCAGAGCTCAAAGTCTGCCAAGAACTTTGTACTCCATACTCTCTATATCAGTGAAGAGTAACTTCAACTGCAAGAGCAGTTGGCCCAACAAGTGACAGCTTATGTGGCACAGAAATGTCTCATATTTCACAGAAAAGAAGATGGGCATCTGGGTTAGTATTTGTGATTCCCCTGGCTTTTCTATCCTGATTACAAGCTGGCTACTACCCTGACAACTCAAAGCATCATATCCTCATATGACTGCTTCTGAAGGCAGGAAGTAGGAGCAGCATAGGACCAAAGTTTTTTTCTTTGCATGCTCTCCTCATTAGGAAAGAAAAATCTTTTCCAAAAGTCCCCAGTAGACATCTTCCTGCATCTCATGGCTGGAGCTGATCACATGGTTATTCCTCCTACCTATAAAGAAACTGCCAAAGGGAGGGAGGCGGGCAAGGCAGAAGAGGGTGGGAATGGCTTTGGGGTAACCAAAGCCATTGGGAATAACCACCCAGCAGTGAGTATCACTGTTGCGCGTGGGTCACCGGCCAGCAGTGATCACGGAACGCTGTGGATGGCTCGCCGAAAAACACACGAGAAAAAACACATGCACAGAGACAAACTAGTTTCTGTGGGGAAGTAGGGACGAAATGGCCACCCCCCCTAGTGGGGAGCGCCCCGATTTACCGTCCATACATGCTTTTATTGGGCTCATTTTGCATAATAATTCAGGTAAAGTACAGTACTTATCAGGGGGAAGTAAGGAACTATAGAAAACAAGGAACTCTGCTTGTCTATTGAGTCGGGGTCAAAGAGCTGTAAGACTTTGAGGAACAAACTTCCTCCTTGGACCCCTCTCATTCAACTGAGAGCATTCTAAACAAAGAAGGTTTCACAGTAATTTACATGTTCTTTCTTAGGCCTGATCACCCGGGGAATCCGCCCTTTTCAGCACAGAGCTGCACCACCCTGTCATTGTTTCAGGCTTAGCACGGGAACTAAGGCAATAAGGAGATTTTCTCCCAGACGATGAGAACTCAGGCTATGTCAAAGCCGAGGAGCGAGGGTCCATCACCCCCTTTTGCTGCAGCACCCCAAATCCTTCTTTTGGGGGGCTTCCCAAAGTGATCGTGCCTGGCTTAGGTCATTCCCCCCATGGGGAATCTTACCCGTCTTTGGCTAACCGACCAGGCTTTTTGGGGTTCAGTTATGAATAAAGCAGCAGAAGCAGCATTCCTGCCAGGGAGATAAGCTTTTGTCTCCTTGCTGGCTTACGGTTCCAAGGGCGTTCCCTTAGCCTTAGCCTTAGCCTAGGCAGGGGTTTCAGCTTCTGATACCAGCCAGGGCGGTTCCCAACATATCACCAACAAAGTCCTTCCTGGGCGCTCTCTGTTTCCTTGGCTTCCATGAGATATTGCTGTCTTTCTTTCATTGCTTCTTTGAATTCTTTCCCAGCTTCTTATCCTCTTTTCACCCCTTTAATATGAATGTTCCTCAAGCTTCTCTATATAATCTGTTGCCTAAGCAATCTATTCTCCTAACTTTAATTATTACTCCTTTTCTCTACTTTAAAAAAAATTTTATTTTTTTTTCTTTTGGGAGATGGGAAGGGAAGGAGAAAGGAGAGAAACATCAATGTGTGGTTGCCTCTCATGCACCCCTCTACTGGGCGCCTGGCCAGCAACCCACGCATATGCCCTGACTGGGAATCGAACTGGCAACTCTTTGGTTTGCAGGCCCATGCTCAGTCCACTGAGCTATACCAGTCGGGGCCTTTTCTCTACTTTGTAAAAATTTTATTTAATTTTTAGAGAGAGGAGAAGGGAGAAAGAAAAAGGGGGAGGAAAACATTGGTCGGTTGCCTCTTGTATGCACCCCACCTGGGCTTGAACTGGCAGTCTAGGTATGTGCCCTGACTGGGAATCGAACCTTGACCTTTTGCTTTGTAGGACAACACCCAACCAAGTGAGCCACACTTGTCAGGGCCTTTTTTCTATCTTTTACATCAAACAAGACAAAGTTATTGAAGTAAAACAGAGCTAACATAATTACTACCATTAAGATATACCCTCTTCAAGAGTTTTACACATATATATACATGAAGGTCTGTCCCTAAAAAGTCAAGCCATTGTTAATATGATGAGAACAGTTTGTGTGACATCGATGTAACCTGGCAGCCAAGGAGAGTGGACTGAAATGCACATGCACAAACAATGACTACTTCACTGTAGAAGTCAGTGGGAGCAGTAAACATCATTGAGTGAGCATGTTTACTGTGAGGCTTTCCACATTCAAAATGACTGCATGAGTAGAGCAATGAATTGGTATCAAATTTTGCATTAAGCTTGAACATTCCTCTGTGGAAACTATTTGGATGATTGAGAAGGCCACAACTATGGGCAACTGGTGATTGGCAGCATCATCATGACAACATGCCCACTCATGCATCACATCTTGTGCAGAGTTCTTTGATAAAACATCATATCACCCAGGTGACTCAGCCCTCCTGTAACCCATATTTGGCACCCTTTGACTTCTGGCTTTTCCCAGAACTAAAATCACCTTTGAAAGGAAAGAGATTTCAGACCATCAATGAGATTCAGGAAAATATGATGAGGCCGGTGATGGCATTTGGGAGAACTGTGTGACATCCCAAGGTGACTACTTTAAAGGGGACTGATGTGTCATTCACTGTCCTATGTACAATGCTTCTTTGTCTCTCACATTCTTCTTTGATAAATGTCTCTATTTTTCATATTACATGGCTGGATACCTTGTGGACAGACCTTGCGTCTGTACTTTACACTTATCATAAACACCTTTCTTGACAATACATACTCATCTCTCCTTCATTATTGTAATGATTCCATGGTATTCATGGTATAAGTGTGCCACGATATGTCCAGCAGCCCTCTTGTTTCTACATTTTGCAATTATGGACAATTCTATGATGAGCAATGTTTTACATACTCTTAGTATCTTAAATGCCTCCTTTTTTACTAAAATAAATTCTAGAAGTGGAATTTCTAAATCAAAGGTTATGATATATATAAAGTTTTGACACATACATATCATCACACAACTATTGACAAGATCTTTCAGGTCTTTCTGGGAACTCACCTTGAATTTGTGCTTTCCTGTCTGTGACTAAGAATTCATCATCTCACCCTGGCTGGTATAGCTCAGTGGATTGAGCATGGGCTGGGAACCAAAGTGTCCCAGGTTCGATTCCCAGCCAGGGTACATGCCTGGGTTGCAGGCCATAACCCCCAGCAACTGCACATTGATGTTTCTCTCTCTCTATCTTCCTCCCTTCCTTCTCTAAAAATAAATAAATACAATCTTCAAAAAAAAAAGAATTCATCATCTCTTCCTCAACTGATACGTTTTCCTGAAATCCCTTCCTCTGTGATAAAATGCTTCCTCCTCACAAAGTAATTGTGGGTTTAGGGGTGCCCTCATCATCTTCATCTTGGGAGTCCAATTGCAGAAGAATGGGTTAAAGTTTTGTTTTTTTTTTTTTTTTTTCAAAAGAATTAAGTGTGGTTCCTTAACACAGGGCATCAGGAGTGAAGGAAAGGCAGCCTTTGTAGAGGGAGATGTGCCAGAGCAGAGGGTGTGGAACCAGAGTGCACTTCTAGAAAATTATGGGAGAAGCAGACCAGATGACAAAGGGGAAAGTGGGACAAGAGAAGGAGATACCAGAATTTTCAAGAAGAGCTGCATAAAGAAACAGGACAGAGAGGAAGTTAAGCTTTAATCCAGGGGGGAGGGTCAGGCCAGAAAGAGAATAAGAGTACAGTAGTGCCCCTTATAGTGTAGTAACAGTAGAAACAATGAAGTCCCTTATACACAGTAATATTTCCATGACCCTGCAAAGAAGGCCTAGGCCCCACTTTTCATTGAAAGGAAAACCTCTCTCTCCATTCCTCCTCCAGCTACTGCCTCCCTTCTCTCATTCACTTTACAGGAAAAGGCCTCTAAAGAACTGTCTGTACCTACTGTCTCCAATCCTCTCCTCTTGTTTCCTCCTGAATCCACTCCATTCAGGATTTTGCCCCTATACCCTAACAAAACACTTCTCTTCAGGACCTTCGATGACTTTCAAGCCACTAAATCTTGTGCTAGGTCTCAATTCCCAAACTCCCTGCAATTGGAGCAGCATTTGACACACCTGATCATTCCGGAGTCCCTCGTAGTAGGCTTCCAGAGCACCACCCTCTCATGCTTCTCCTAGCTCAGTGATGGCTCCTCCTCAGTTGCATTTGGTGGTGGCTCCTCATTTCCCAAACCAACATCTTACAGTCTGTGTCTTCAGGCCCAATCCTTGGTGCTTCCCTGTTTTCCTAGCCCATGGTGGCTTCATCCACTCTCGTGCCTTAAAAATCCACCATATGCTCCTCTCTTGCCTGGGCCTCTCCTGTGGACTCCAGACTCCTACATACAACTGCCTGTTCCACATCCCCCCTGAAACTTAAATATGCCCAGAATTAAATTCCTTAGCGTATCCCTAAAGCTGCTTCTTGCACAGGCTCCCTGTTTCAGTTAATGGCAATTCCATTCTTGTAGCTGCTGTTTAGGCCAAAACACTTGAGTCATCCTGGACACGCCTCCTGTACCTCACTTGCTATCCATCTGCAAATGCTTGACAATATAGCTGGAATCCCAGCACTGCTCATAGACTCCTCTGCTCTCCCACCCTGGGTCCCAGCCAATAATCATCTCTCGCCTGGATTATGACAACAACCCACTCACTGCTCCCTGCCCTGCCCTTGCCTCCTCTTCCATCTGTTTCAACACTGCAAGCAGAGTGTTGAAAACAAAAGGCAGATCAAGTTAATCCTCTGTGTAAAGCCCTCAGGACCTTCCCTCTCACTCCTAGTGATTCTCAAATGGCCTGTGAGACTCTGCCCAGTCAGGCTCTCTGTCATTTCTTTGACCTCATAGCCTACTCCTCCCTCACTGGCTCACCCCAGCTCCCCTGGACTCCTCGCCAATGAACACGCCAACTGTTCCATATTGGAACCTATTTCCTCGGTCTGGAATGCTGTCCCCAAAGACATCTGCATGGGCCACTCACTCACCTGGTTCTTGACTCAAATCACTTTCCTGGACTAGTCTTCTCTCATCGCTTTTATTTTTGACATTTGCAACCCCGCTTCATTTTTCTCCATTGAACGTAACACTGTCTACCATGCCATATTTTTTCATTTGTAGGCAACATTTTATTTGGAAATACGTTCAAGATCACAGAAAAGTTCCAAGAATAAGGACAGTGCAAACACTATATATTCTTTACCAGATTCACTTATTAACATCTTATCCCATTTGCTTCATTTGTGCTCTCTCTCTCATATACACATAACTGTTCCGAATCATTTGAGACTTAGTTATATACATACAGCCCTGTATCCCTAAATAACCTATGTGCATTTCCTAAAGACAGGATTATTCTCTTACACAGCCACCATCTAGTTATCAAACAGCACATTTAACCTTCATTTATTACTTTAACCTCTCAACTGCATCCATCTATTCCCTCCAGTAACAGGGGCAGGTCTACCATCAGCTATCTTGCATTTGGACTATCTGACTCTTTACTCTTCTTTAACCTGAAACATTTCTACAAAGTTTGTTTTCAATAGCATTGCTGTTTTTTAAGGACATAGTTCCTCCCCCAACATCTTTCGTTTAATAGGGGGCTGTCTGATGTTTTCTTGTGATTATTTTCAGGTTATGCTTTCCTGGCTGGAACGTTATATAGCACAACCTCTCCTCAGTCTAGAATGTGGCCTAATGTGAGGGGCCAAGGGGGACACATGGTGATACTTGGAGTCAGCATTTCATTTCTAGCTGGCCTCCTGCTCTGTTCTTACTCTGCAGCAGTTCCGATGCTACCCAAGGAGTGACCACATGGAAGCCGAGTATCAGAGGTAATAGGAGAGACGATGAACCCGCAGGGGGTGGGTGGGGTCCTAGCAGAGAGGAAGCCACCCTCTAGGAGCCCTGGCGTCATGGAAACTGGCCCTGCCACTCCATCTGTCCCCAAGTGCTATAAATAGTCAATGTCAGTATCAGCCATAGCCAGATCAGGCCAGCAGCAGGGCAAACCCCAAGAGGAAATGGATTGGGAGGGGACGTCACACAGAGAGTGCACGCACGGGTGGAATGGGTGGAATGAAGCTAGAGGGAAGGAAGCCTTTGCCTGCCCTCCTTGCACACCACAGGAGGTCATTGGTATTCAGGGCCCTCCCCGCAGAATTTTCCAGCCTGCCTGTTGTCTAATGATGTTATTCCAGCAGACCATGTTCTGCCCCTCCTACTCCCTTGTTCTGTTTCTGCTGTCATGGCCTTTCTGCCCTCATATTCGCTGATACTTTTGAAGCTTATCTCAAATTCCACCTCCTCCAAGGGGGAAGCCTGGAAAGCCACTCACGAAGGGATTGTCTAGTTGAGTGGCTGACACTGGGTTGTCAGTGTCCCTGCCAGTGGAGCAGGGAGATCTGGCCCTGGGACCTCCATGAATGTGGACCTGCGGAGTCTTCTGGGATCCTAGGAACCTCTGAATAACCTCCTGCCTGCCTCTCCCGGTTTTATTACAAAGCCTCACAGACCCTACAGCTCTTCCTCTGCCTCCCCACCCTAAACTTTACCTTGTTACTTGGTTACTGAGTGATTTTAGGAAATCTGTTACTCTCTCCGGGCTATTGCAGGCTGGATTCCCTGGTCCCAGAGACAGAATATTGCAGGCAGGATGTTCATTAAGGAGGATCCTTGGACTCAACACATGTGGAGGCACAGGAGGAGGAAGCTAAATTGGGCAGAAGGAGATGCTGAGCTACTATGTAGGCCTGACAGCCTCAACTTATTCCACAGGGAGCTCTAGAGCTGGAATGAGTAATCAGAGTTGTCCCGCCTTGGGCCAAGTGGCCAGTCCTTAACCCCACTTAGATCAACCTAGGGAAGGGCCTGCCCTTGGGCAAGGCTGCTCTCTGCAGCAAAACAGTCCCTAAAGGGGTTAAGAGCAGACACTCTCCACCTCCTAGCAGCCAGACAAGT
Organism: Phyllostomus discolor; assembly: GCF_004126475.2. Classification (NCBI taxonomy): domain Eukaryota; kingdom Metazoa; phylum Chordata; class Mammalia; order Chiroptera; family Phyllostomidae; genus Phyllostomus; species Phyllostomus discolor. Next base: position 148,723,873 of record NC_040907.2, on the reverse strand, counting down.
CTTTCCATGAAGAGGGAGCTGGGCTGTGTATCAGTGCCTCAGCTCCTCCTGTAACAGGGGTTTATGACATTTCATTGGAATCTTGTTCCAAAAAAATGCCACAAAATGTGTTAAGTTCTTAATACACACTCTCACAGTCACTGTTTAGTAATGAGGACAATGTTTATTGTTAGTGTGTATTGGGCTAGGGTCTGTTGGGTAACCTTGACACCAAGCCACCTTTTCTTTCTTGGGGAGGAGGCTAAGAGGTGGCCCCATGTGAGCTAGGCTCAAATTTAGACTTTTGAAGATTCTCTGGATGAAGTTACATGTAAAACCACAGGAATACAATAACAAAAATTAAATATATTCATCACATAAGTTTACAAAGAGGCTCGGTTAGTAGATTAATTACTTTTTAATTAATTTTTAATTATCTTGTGAACAACACAAGCTATATTACACTTTGTGTGTGTGTGTGTGTGTGTGTGTGTGTGTGTTTTGTCTTTTCTCCAATATAAATGTTTAATATGAACCACTTCGGCTATGATCCTGTTTTTGAAATTTCTTCTCAATATTCAGGCACGCTTGAGAAATGGTAGAGGTCCAGGCTTCTCTCTGCCTTTGAGAACTCTGATGCCACCTGCCCAGGTGGGGGCCAGGAGGCAGGTGGGTAACATAGCTTGAGCTCTGGGGCTGGCCCTTCAGTTTCTTGTCTACTGGAAACACGGCCTTAGACCCCACAGCTCATCTACAAGCACCTTTATCAGCCCGGAAGTAACCCCAGCCAAGTTTAGTGCACAGGTGTCCCTTGGCCCTATGCGCCACGGAGCATGCTCTGTGCCTCCTGGAATCCGAGAGGCGCCCAATCCCAAGTGGCCACTTCAGGTATCCTCTGGGCTGAAGCCGGAAGTGAGAAAAGCAAAAATTCGGAGCCAATTCCCTGCCGAGTCCCTGGCACAGCCGCGGGCACCTCCCCTGGAGGGTGCCGTCCTGCTGGCTCGGACCAGCCACCTCGCGCGTGGGATCCTAGTAGAGGAAGCGCTGCCCCTGAGGGCAGGTTGGGAGTTGAACGCTCCTGGACAGGCTGGCTAGGGGGGCGGGAAAGGTGTCTGTTCTGCGAGCTTTCGAGCTTAGGATTCATTCTTTTTACAGAAAAAAGAAAGCAAGTCACTCTCGGCTGCCATTTGACCAGGGCGCCCCAGGCAGTTGTGCCGTTTCAGGGACTTGGGAGTCTCCGCGCGCTTGGCCAGGCGACTTCGACTCTTCTGCACCCGGGCAGAGCCTGCGTCTGAACGCAGCGTAGGATTGTGTCTGGGACTCACCTACGCTCTCCCCTGGGGCGGGGCCCCAGTGGCTCAGCCCCAGAGGGGGGGATCCTAGTGGGAGCTCGGCAGTCCACTGGGCGACCCCAGGACCAGGAGACTTAATAAGACCATATGTGTAGCCTAGCACAGTCCTGGTCTGTTTCCATCCACACAGTGGCTCCCGGGGTGGGGGTGGGGTTGGTCCTGACAATGGCACCCTGGGTGTGGGGTTGCCAGCTCTGCGGAAGCCAGACTTGGGGAATCCTCCTGCAGACTCCTCCCTCCCACCCTGTCCACACAGGAAAACTGGACTGAGAACTGGAAAAACCCACTGTCCCCCCTGGCTTCTTGGACCACTGCTCTGTTGTTTTCCTGCCCTCTTTGCTCCCATTTCTTCAGCGTTCTCCTGCATCCCCTCTTCTTCCCCAACTGTCCCCTCCCCGCAATCCAGATATTTGATGGAGGCTGTTTAGGTCAACGAACTTTTATCGAATGCATTATAATAATAGCAAGGCAACTGAAGTTCAGAGAGGTTGCTTAAGGTCTCCGCAGGAGTCAAGGGTCTGAGTAAACGGGAGAGTAGGGATAAATAAGTGCTGGTGTTTAAAATAAGACTGGGTTGCCTGTGTTGGGAGATGCTGGGGGAGTCAGATCTGCCGATGCTCGGGTATTTCTAAGTAGCGCTATGTGTCTAGCTCCGAGGAGATTAAAAAGAGAGAAGGTGAGATTTTCTGCCCCAGAAAGACTGGCATTTAGTCTCCAATCCAAGAAGCTAAGACCATTTCATTTATTTATTTTTATTTTTTAAAGTTCTTTAGGGTCCTCAATGACTTTTTCAAGATTCTGGTTGCCTCTCCTGCACCCCCAACTGGGCATCTGTCCTGGAACTCAGGCATGTGCCCTGACTGAATCAAATCTGTGACCCTTTGGTTTACAGGTTGGAGCTCAATCCACTGAGCCAACTCAGTGGATGACTCAATAACTTTCTTTTTCAAGGTTTTATTTATTTATTTTTAGAGAGAGGGTTGGAGGGAGAAAGAGAGGGAGAGAAACATCCATGTGAGAGAGCAATATCAATCAGTTGCCTCCTGCACACACCATGAGTGGGGACCAAACCCACAACCCAGGTATGTGCCCTGAGGGGGATTGAACCTGTGACTTTTTGCTTTGCAGGATGATGTCTTACCAACAGAGTCATACCATACCAGTCAGGGTGAGACCATTTTATTTTCATTTTGAAAACTTCACATCATTGTTAGAGGAAATTATTTTTTAAAAATTCCTTAATTCCATCTCCCAATACAAACTTTTTGTCCTTTCTCCTACTTTTTAGCAATAAGAAGACATAGTTTTCATTTTAACATAAATTTTACAAATAACAATATTTGGTTTACAAATAATTTTGTTCCACTTATTTTTACATATCCTGAAAACACATTTCCCTGTCTCCTCTTAGTCTTCCTGGTCACTATTTCCATGCTGCATACTATTCCCTCATATGGCCATACCATATTTAGCCACTTTTCTGTTATTGGTTGATTCCAGTTTTTTTTTGTCATTATAAATAACGTGGCTATAAATATCTTTGTACATATAGCTTTTTTTTTCCTTTTAAATTATGTCCTTGGAATCACTGCCCAGAAAGGAGATGACTGGGTCAAAGGGTTGGCTGGTTTATAGCTTTTGCTATGTGGATCCAGGCTACAGCTGAGAACATTTAACAACTAAATGAAGCAACTGAGGACTCATAGCCCTCACCAGTGTACTAATGCCCCGGTCTGTAAAGAAGGCTGTGTAGAAAAAGCTCTGTTGGCACTTACGATGTACTGGCCCCTGCCAGCAGGACTCATGGGGTTGAATGAGAGGCAGCTCCCTCCTTGGGGCGCACAGAAGCTGTGGCTTTTCAACCTTTTTTCTCCTCCTAAGACACAAAATACTCAAAACTGCTACACACTGAAGGGCAGACTCAGAATTGGGCAATTCCCCCCAAATTCTGCAGGGGTGTGAAACACTAGCATGTTTTCTAATCAGAAGAATCTTAAAGCAGGTGGATTTGGGGTTTCAATGAGGTGGGTGACTGGTTCCTGGATGTAACTCCACTCCTTTTTCTCAGACTCAAGAAGGAATATCAGGGTGCAAGGGGATTGGAAGATGAAGAGATAACATAAAGCCACTTTGGTTTCCAAATATAAGCAAACTGTTCTTAAAAATAGACATTTGTGCTGTGATACAGCAGACAAGTGAGATGACCCCTTCAGGTGTAAATCTGTGTACACGGCTCCTTGGCAGGTAGGCCAGGATCACAGGGAGACAGCCCTGCTTTTCACGAACATATTAAATTGGAGTGTGGGGTGGGGGTTGTCCTCACACCAACAAACAATTCTTAGATGCCAGCAGGGTGTCCAAGAATTCAACTCAATTTTGACATTATCTACCGACCTGGAGATAGCATCAGATTCCATAGGTTAAGTAAGGGCTGGGTCCTACAAGACTGCCCACTTCCCTCCACACACACATACTTTAGCCAGCCTCAAGCACCAGCTCATACCTGTGCTTCTGACCAACTGGCTATAGATCGGTGCTTCCAACGACCCCCTCCAACTCAGAATGGCAATCACAAGTCCAGGTTGTTACCTGCACTTCTGACTGACTGGCTATTAATCAGAGGTTCCCACACCCCCTCCTTAGGTTCAATTAATTTGTTAGAACAGTTCACAGAACTCAGAAACCTGTTACTTGCTACATCACTGGTTTATTTAAAAGGATATTGGGTGGTAATGGGAGGGAAGTGGGGAGGGTTGGGAGGGGGGCTGGATTGGGAGTAAAAGGGAGAAAACTGTATTTGAACAATGATTAAAATAAAATTAAAAAAAGGATATGACTCATGAATAGCTAGATGGAAGAGGTACATTGGGTAAGGTTTGTGAGGAGGGGTGCGGAGATTCCAAGCCACTTCCAAGTGCACCACTCTCCCCGCATCTATGTGTTCACCAACCCGGACAATCTCAGAAGAAAATTCTCCAAACCACGGAGAAGAAGGGTGTGGGAACTTCAAGTTACAGTCAGTTAATTTTTTTTGGAAGCTTCATTACCTAGACACGACTGATTAATTCACTGGATATTGGTGGTTGATTAGCTCTCCAGCCCCTCACCCCTCCTGGGTGGTGGGGGTAGGGAGTGTGGGACTGAAAATTCTAAACCTCTAATCACAGGGTTGGTTCTCCTGACAACCATCCCCCATCGGTGCTTTCTTTGTCCCTTTATTCGCATAACAAAAAAACACCTTTACCTTTCTCAACACTTGGGAAATTTTGTGGGTTTCAGGAGTTGTAAACCAGGAATTGTAAATCAGGAATTGTGGACGAATCCCAAATATTTTTTGTGAAATGTATTTTGGTTATCTAAATGACCAAATATATATGTTTTAGAAATCACTATATTGTATACATTGGACATGTGCTCTGTGCCAGGATGAATGAGTGCCAGGAAAACTGTGAAGAACCTGCACCCCAGAGAGGGTAAGTGGTCATAAGAACAGCCAATGTACGTTAATTAAATACTATGTGCCATGCAGTATTCTGGACACTGGGATACAGCCTTGATCAAATCTGATAAACACCCTACTTCCACGAAACTAACGTTAGGGGTGGGGACAAGTAAAATATCAAGTATATCCCAGGATGATAAATGCAACAGAGGGATATAAAGCAGAGGTAAGGTGACAGTGTTCTAGAGAGGAGGTTTAAGTAGGGCGTTGAGAGATGTTGACAACTGAATATAGAGAGAGCCCCGGGGTAACTGGGGGAAGAGCATTCCAGACGGGCCCTGAAGCAGAGGCCAAAGAACCCCGAGCAGGGTGGGGGCTGCTGGAGATGAGGTCACAGAGGGTACTGACCTCCTTGTGGGTGGCCCTACAAGCATTTCCAGGATTTCGGCTTTACTCAGAGTGGACAACGTGCGACATAGTCTGGTCTGGCACAGAGAAAGCACTCAAGGGCAAGGGTGCAAGGAGGCCAGTGAGAGCCAGAGGCAGGCTGGGAACCCAGGTCTAACTACTCACCGCAGCGCCCTTTCCTCGTATTAGCTGTGGTCCCGACCCAGACTTGAGGTCTGAGGTTTTAAGGTCAGAACCTACAGCGAACTCCAGCCTAGAGGGAAGTTGTCTAGAAAGGTTTTGAATTCTAATTACAACCTCAAGCGGTGGTTCATTAGCATTAGAAAAGTACCCCTACGGGCTTTCTAAGCACCAGGCGAAGCGAGCTGTGTAGTGCAGTCTCGGGCAAGTCTTTGAACCCCTTGTCTGCTTCAAAGCGTCAAATGAGAGCATTTGGAAAGCACCTTTTACACAAAAAGCAAACGTGAAGACCGAGCTGCTCTCAGAGGGCTGACTTTGCACAGTACTTCTAAACTCGTTTTACAAAGCGCCAAGCCCGGGTCTGTCGGAACCTGCTTGCCTCTCACCTACAGCGCCTTCAGCAGTACTAGGAGCCGGGGCGGAGCTGGAGGATCGGGCCCCCAGACTAGACTTCAGGCGCTCTCTGAGCGACTCCCTAGCCCTCGGCGGGACCAGATTAGGCGGACGCGCGGAGCGGGCGGCCTCACCGCAGGCTGGGCGGAGCCGCCCCCGCCCTCGCTCCGCCCGCCCGCAGCTCCCCGGTCCCGCGGCGCGCGCACTTTCTCCGATAGCTGACTGGGAACCCCAGAGCGCCCAGCCGGGTCTTACCGCGTCTGTCCCGGTGGGTCGCTGCTCGCCACCGCCGCGCAATGACCACCCAACAAATAGTCCTCCAAGGCCCGGGGCCATGGGGCTTCCGCCTCGTTGGGGGCAAGGACTTCGAGCAGCCTCTCGCCATTTCCCGGGTAAGAGCAGTTTGGGACGCGCGGGGAGCGGGGCGCTCCTGGGCTGGGGAGCTGCGTGGCCCAGAGGAAACCTGGGGAGGCTGGGGCCCCGCGGGCGCTATCGGAGACGGCGGTTTCGGGAGCCGGAGACAGAGCTGGGACCGCCCGGCGCATCCAGGTGCGCCAGGAGCAGCGGGCGCTGAGCGCTTTCCGCGCGCCACGGGCCCGCCGCCCCTTCCCAGACCGGGCTGTTCGGGGCCAGCCGGGCGGCAGCCGGTCGCGAAGTTACGGTGTTCGCGGGAAAGAAGTGGGCAGTTTTCGTTCCTTCGCCCCGGAAGCGCGGCGGGGCGTGTGGACGCGCTTTGTCAAGCGGCGAGAGGCTGAGGGTCCCAGCAGATCCCACACTCTGGGAAATAATCATCTCTCGATTCTTCAAAAGTCTCAGAGTGGCGGAAAGTCGTTTGGAAACACCTGGATCATCTGTAAAGTGAGGTGGAGTGGGTGGGAAGTTTACTGGATGCGAGTGGTATTAACTTGAAACTCATAACCGAAACGACTAGTTTCTCTTTGGACCTGATCCATGTCCAGGTCTCAGTTCCCTAATGCCTTTTGGAGAGAAGGCAGAGGTTTTGGAAACAAAAAAACCCCGAATACACCCTCTTGGGTATTCTCCTTCCCCTGCAGGAGTGGCCATGGCCATATTTCTTTCTGGCATTCCCGGATTATCAACCGACCAGCCCTTTTCGAAACCCTGTGAATAACCTGAATCAAAGGAATTAATTTCATTCTCAGAAGGGCCTCATGTCTTTTTTGGAAGGGCCATGGTTCAGTCAGAGACCACCAGACCCATCACCGCCAAACAGAGCAGAAAGCGCAGGGAGACCCAGACTCAGTGTTTGGAGGCTCAGGCATTGGCCATCGAGTCTGGGTGAAAGGCAGGTTTGGTGTCCCACTGAGCGACGTCACATTCAGGGCTTGCACTCACATCGAGGCCGGTAAATATTTTTTGTCTAAATGAAAAAAAGGAAACAAAAAGCACTCCCGGGTGTCCAGGCCCTGCCGTGGGGCCTCACATTCCAATCTTGGGCCCATCTACTTGCCGAATCTGACCCTAAACTTGCCTCCCCAGCTATCTGACCATCATTTTTCTTGGGGGAGGGGGAGGGTGGAGAGGGAAGGGAAAAATCCCTGTGGGTCCTTTTGACGTAAATCCTTGCCAGCAGCAGCTGAAGGAGTGAAGGCGAGGGGCAGGAAGAAAAGAATTGGAGACCTCCTCTTGGCTTGTCTGCCACCCACAGTCCTACACTTCCTTCTAGGTGGGCCTAGCGGGACTGAGGAGGTTCTCTCTGACCACACTACGCTCCCAAAATGCAGGTGTCTCAGTTCTTAGACTCTATCTTCCCTCCATCTTCCACTTACTGCCCTGAGGTGACCTCTTGAATTATTCTCTAGGCACAGGCTGTCTTCCTGAATTCCTCAAGCACAGAAACTCTTGCCTGCCTTTATCTGGATCCCACCCCCAAGCCTGACACAGAGCTAAACCTGGCCATGCCCAGTAAATCTTTGCAGGCTTATTAATAAATGCCCATCCAGGGAAGGCACATTCAGACTCGCTTACCTCATAGCCCATTTGTCCTCACTCTTTGTGTCTATTATTAACCTGTCAGCCCTCTCCACTTCTGAAGTTATAGATGACATGCAACCTTTTTTGAGAAGTGGAAGATATATGGGCAATCTGTTAAAAGGGCAGCTACCACCTGGCATTTTAACTGCTTTAAAGTCTTGATGTAGGTGGCACTGTGTAGGAATGACAATATGGGGTGCAAAACAACACTGTATATTCATTAGTTTGTCCTTCCTGTATTAATTAATTAGCACATGTTTAAGGCATGTTCTTAAAGCCCTGGAGTCTCAGTTTTAAGAGGACACAACTCTATTCTCAAGGTGTTCTGGCCTAGTGAGGGAAGCTAATCTTTACCTTGACAGGTGCTTTATTGAAAAGTGAAAGTGACTCAGAGGAGGTGACATTCTCATGCTGACAGTAATTTACTTGTTTCTTCATCTCATTATTTCCACATAGAAAAATTGGGGCCTCCTCCTGGGAATGGGAAAGTGGCCATTTGAGATCAGGTGCTGGTCTGGTTTCTGCTTCTTCCTTGAGCTGAACCTGGGGTGAGCCTGCTATTGTTGAGGCTGCCTTTAATTCTGCAGGGGAGATAACCCCAGCCATTGGCTGTGAGTTATGGTACGGAAAGTGCTTTGTAAACAGTGAACAATAGTGAGAAGGTGTCAGCACTGACCTAGAGTTGTGCATAACTTTCTGGTTGGTAGGTGTGCTACATTTATGGAGTTTGCTTGTATGGTTTTGTATGCATAGACTTTGAGTCTCCACACCAAAGCAAACCATAAAATTAGGCTGAGAGAGGAGTGCCTCTCATTTATATAGCTATGTTTGCCATCTGTCTTTTAAAATTTTTTTTTTCTTTTATTGATTTTAGAGAGAGGGTAAGGGAGGGAGAAAGAGGAGAAAAACATTGATGTGAGAGAGGAACATCGATAGGTCGCCTCTCCCATGGGGTTCATCTGGGGACTGGCTTGCAACCCAGGCATGTGCCCTGAAGGGGAATCCAAACCCACAGCCTTTCAGTTTGCCGGAGTGACGCCCTACCCACTGAGCCACCTCATCCAGGGCTGTTTTCTTTCTCTTGCATGAATTACTCTGGTATTGGCTCTAGTCTTTTCTTAAACTGCTAAAACTTCTGAGTGTAACTCTGTAATCTGTGTACTTGAAACTGTTTTCTTTTTTAACACTTTTTTTATTGTGAAAATAGAGTCATAAAATATAAATGCATAGCAAGTGATTATAAATGCCTATATGATCACCACCACTAAGGTCAAGAAAGTACATTGCCAGCACCCCAGAAGCTCACTACACATAGCCGTGTTGACGAAGGGTGATCATCTTCTTGCCTTTGTTAGTAGTTTTACCACCCAAGTCATGCCTCCTGAACACCATAGCTTTATGTTGCCTGTGTCTGAGCAGAACTGTACAGAACACATTGTGTGTATGTAGCTACTTTTTTTTTTTTTGGCTCCACAATGTTTTCATCTGTTATTGAGATGATTTAAAATTTCAGTCCAGATTTTCAAGTTTAAGTGAACATGAATTAGCTTTCGTCCTCTTCCCAGTTTCTCAATGAAGGCTTCTACCTTGGACTCCCTGATGAACCATGCACTGGCCACTGTCTCCTGAGATTTTTCTGTCAGTTCTTGCTCCAGATCTACAGTCCTGTATCTCCCTATCTCTGTGAGGTCCCCCCCCCCCCCCCCCACTATGTCAATTTCTTATTTCCTCTAGTTGCTTTCAAGGGAAGCCTTCAGAGAACTCACACCCAGACAGGACGAAAATTGCTGTTCAGTGTATGTTGACTGTTTTTCTCTCCCAGCAACTGACAAAAGACAGGAAGGGGTGGGGTCACAGATAAGGGATGCTCTTGAGGGGAGGAGCTAGCTGCTCATTTGTCTCCTGTGTCCTGGGAGAGCCCTTGCTAAGAGCCCTGTGGTTTTGTGGCAAATTGCTCAATATCCTAAAGGGTGCTTAATGAATACTCTGTAGCCAGAGGGTGTTTTCTAATTTTTTAAGAGTGTTATATCCGGACTCACTTAAGTAGGTTTACATCATGTCCTTAAGGTCAAAAGTAGGGCTCATCTGTCAGAGTATGAAAAGCAAGAAAATGTCCATGAAGGCTCTTTAGGCATTAATGGCCCATGCTCTGCACGCCTTCATTCTGTGAAATTGATTATCAGAAACACTAGCTACTCCAGCTGATTCCAGCTGATCTAAGGAGAAAGGAGGAAGAGGATGAATGGAAGGGAATAGCATGTACCATATTTTTTGGACTATAAGATACACCTTCTCCCCCCAGTTTGGGAGGAATAATGGTTGTTAATGCTGCTGTTGAGTTCTGTTTACATTTACATTGGTGAAATATCATGTTATTTATGTTATTAAATATTTTACAGCCCTGGCTGATGTAGCTCAGTGGATTGAGTGCGGGCCTGTGAACCAAAGGGTCGCAGGTTCAATTCCCAGTCAGGTCCCTGGTTGGGGGAGTGCATGAGAGGCAACCACACATTGATATTTTTCACCCTCTCTTTCTCCCTCCCTTCCCCTCTTTATAAAAATAAATAAATAAAAATCTTCAAAAAAGTAAATATTTTACCACATTTTTTGCTTCAAAAATTTTTTTCCTATTTTCCCCCCAAACCTAGGTGCATCTTATGGTCTGAAAAACATGGGGTAAGTGAATGCTTGAACCTTCTGACCTGAGATTCATCAGGCCATGTTATGATCCCCTAACCAGAGACCCTCCCTCCCCCCACCTCCAGACTCCCGAATGCCAAAGTGGTGGTTTATTTTTTAGGAGAGGGGAGAAGAATGACCTTAAGGTATTGCAGTGTGGTAGGTGACTGAAAAGCGATTATCATCTACCCACTGAGGTCACACTCTCCTGCTGATCAGGACTGGGAAAAACACCAAGGAATTGCTCTTGTGATGGGTCTAGGCTCAGACTGGTTTCCAAGCTGCGCTTGTTTCCTAGGCTGTGCCCCACATTGCTTCCCAGAGGACAGGAGAGCTGGTCTTTGCCTTTTATGGAGAGGAAGCTCAGGTCCCCATAGGTTAGGTAATTTGATTGAATTTACATAATTTCTTCATTGAGCTACTTCTTAATGGCCTTGTAAAGGAAAAGGTAGAGACTGGTTAAAAATGAGCAATAGTGGCTACGTCAGATAATTAATTTGTAAAGGATGATTTGACTTCCAGTGCGTCAGAGGAAGGCCTGGGGAAGCTGCCAGAAGTTCGGTTTGGTGCCTGGTAAGGTGTCCAGGACAGTGATTCAAGCTGAGCACCACACTGGATGACCCTGGGCGGGTCCCCTACCATCTCTAGGGTCCAATTCTCTGTAAAGATAAAATAAGCAAGCAAGTGAACTCAATGGCTTTGTTTACTGTGAATGTGAGGGCCCACTTTTTAGTACTAAAAAGTGTCCCAGTCATTGTGCCTTCAGCCATGAGTTAATTGAGAAAATATGTTACAAATTCAGAAATGTTTTCAGATGAATTTGTTACTCACCTGTGAATATGGTGTCCAGATAACTGCATGTTAATCACACTTGTACAATTACACTTGCTTTGTGTGAGAAGTGTTCATTCGATTGGCTTTGATAATGACTATAGTTAAAATGTATGTTGGACTTTTTATATGTGAAGTGCTTTTCTAAGTGCTTAATATATTCTCTCAGTAATCCTCACAAGTACCTTGTGAGACAGAAACAATTAAGATACCCATTTTAAAGGTGAGGACACTGAGGCATGGAACCGTTAAAGTACTTTGCCTGCATCATATGGTGATGAGTGATAGAGCTGGCATTTGGCTGAGCAGACTGGCTTTAGGGGCCATGGCTTTAAACTCTGTGGTAGGTGTGCAACTGCACTCGCTTCTGCACTCCCCACAACCCCTGACAGAGGGACGTAAGACACATGGTATGTTGCAGCGCTAGGATTTGAAGCTCAGCAGACTGACTCCAAGCCAGCTTTTAGCTACTATACACTATATACTGCCTCCTAATACACTATAATTGTCAATATTTCATTGGTCAATATGTTTTTATTTATTTATTTATTTATTTTTAGAAAAAGTGGGGGAGAGAAACACGGATTTGTTGTTCCAGTTATTTATGCATTTGTTGGTTGATTCTCATATGCGCCTGACCAGGGATCAAACCCTCACCTTGGCGTATTGGGAAGATACTCTAACCAACTGAACTACCCAGCCAAGGCAGTAATAATATGAACACACAGCTCAGAGAAGTACTGCAGGCATTAACATGAGGGCTGGGACCCCAGAGCCTCTTGTGCCCATGAGTGGTGGCTGGCGTGGTCTTTCAGCTGCTTTGTGGCCTCAGCCCGAGTAGCTCAGCATCCCAGAGAGTAGACCTCCCCACCCTCTTTGTCCTGAAAGCCAGAAGCGCTGGCCTCACCTGGGAGAATTAGCTGTCCAGCTATACGATTCCATTCCCATGTGGACAGTGAAAAACAGAAGAGCAGGGGAGTTGAAGGACTGGCCTGAGAAAACCTGCCTGGGGTCCAGGAGGGAATTTGGGGTCAGTTTTCATGGCATATGAAGATAATCAGGGAGTGGACAGACCCACCTTGCCTAGCCAGTGATGGGTCTAGAAAGGGTAGCCACGTCAAGTCCAAAATGACATATACCCATGATGACCTAAGACAAAAAAGGTAATTTCTGTGTGGCAGTGGTCCCCAACCTGGGACTATGACAAGAGGTGAAAGGCAGACCTTAGGTGAGCTTCACTCCCCTGTGGTGTATGGGAGATGAGGAGATAGGAGGTGGGAGCTCAGGTGAGCTTTCCCTGCAGCTGGATTACTAGCCCACCTGGGACTGGGGGGTTGGGACCCTGCTGTATGGTACTTAGCACCCTGTATGATTGGTGCTCTTGTTGTTAGCCTCGCTTGAGGCTGTGCTTGACAGGACAGAAACTGAGGACCATGGTGTACTTTCATGCGTACAGTACACTGCCGTCTTGGTAAATGCCAGCATTGTTTTCCTGAAGAACACAGTGGTCTTGTAGGAGGTGGAATTCTTGGCCGAGGAATCAGGGCCTAATTTTTACAGACTTATGACTACTCATAACAAACAACAGAATAAAGACATACGTTTGACATATATATGATAAAGATGATTAACATGCATATAAATAAATTAAATTTGGATAATGCAGCATTTCTTTAAAAAATTACAAAAAAAATACTCATGCTTCTGAATCTGAACGTACCAACGACTCAACAATTCTAGTTAAAGACTCAGTAGAAGTGTTTCCACGTGGGCACCAAAAGGCATGTCAAGAATTTTCAAAGCAGCACTATCCACAATAGCTCCAAGCTCAAAACTGCTCAAATGTCTAAGGACAGTAGAATGGATAAGTAAATGGTGAGTTGTATGATCTCAAACACCACAGCAATGAGACTGAAGGAACTGTGACTACACACAATGATATGGATGAGACACAGAAGTATGTAAGATGAGGGAAAGAAGCCAGACAAGAGGGTAGCCATATATATTTATATATTAATATATTTCATAGAGTTACCATTATATGTTATCTATATATTTATATTAAACAATATGTTATCTATAAGTATATTTATATATAAATGATATGAAAGTAATCAGGAAAATTATCGTGTTGGGAGTGAGGACCATGGCAGCCTTTGCAGGAAGTTAGTGGTGGGAAGGAGGCACAAGGGGGCTTCAGAGCTTACCTCGGGTTCGGTTACCAGCTCTGATGAACTGGTGCTGGTTCCGTGGGTGCTGGTTCCGTGGGTGCTCTCCCTGTGGGAGTCCAGGCTGCTGTATATTTACGATTTGTGTACTTTCCTATATGTGTGTTATGCTTCAATAAAAAGTTTACCTAAAAACCATTGTGCTTGTTAAAAAAGATCAAATTGTATAAAAATGTGGAAAGTGTAGGGTAAAAGCCTGCTCTACACCCTTCTGCAGTCTTACTTCCTAGAGGCAAACACTGCTAATAGTTTGCTGCTAAACTTTCCAGATGGTTTTTTCCATTCACGGAGGTTTGGTTTTTTTTAGCCTCACCTGAGGACATTTTTTTCATGGCTTTTTAGAGAGATAGGAAGGGAGAGAGAAACATCGATGTATGAGGGAAGCATCAACTGATTGCCTTCTGTATGTGCCCTGACCAAGGATCATATGTGCCCAGACCAGGGACCGAACCTGCAACCTAGGCATGTGCCCTGACTGAGAATTGAACCTGCAACTTTTTGGTTACAGAGTGCTGCTCCAACCAACTGAGCCACACTGGCCAGGGTTCATTAGCATTTTTAAAATCAAAACCATATCTGGGTGAACTGTTTAGACATTGCTTTGTATTTTCTGCCTTATTTTTACTGTAGCAAATGAAGAATTAAAGGCATTTGATGTGGGAAAATGTGGTCTGGGTATCAGCCTGATCTGGGTTCCAGCCCTGTCTTGTCCATTTATTAGTTGTGTGTCCTTGGGCCAGGGAAGCCCCTGAAGGCCCAGTGCCCTCATTTGTAAAGCAGGAATAGTAGTACTTGTCTCAAAGTTTGCAGCTCACACATAGAAGGTGCTGGGAGACAGTGGTACTGTATATTGAGTGCTTATTATGTGCCAGTCTTCTAAACTCTTTACACGTGTAATCTCGTTTAATCCTTCCAACACCCTAATGAAGTTGATGCTGTTAAATTTTGCTTGATAAATGAAGAAACTGAAGCATAGAGAACAACTTGACTAATATTATGTGTTTAGTGAATGGTTAGGATTTAGGTTATGGGTGGTGGCTATTACCCATGGGGTTCTGGGGGCTTGTTTGGAGACTTTTGAGAGATTCTGCAATGTCTTGGTAATTAAGGGACTCTGTCTGTTATCTCATTTTTAATTATATTCCTACCTAAGAAATGATGGTTGGTCTTTCAGACCAAGAGCAATAAGTCTCTGAACTGTCACCACTTAGCATTAATAACTTCCTTTGCACTGAGCATGAAGTGAACCTGGGTTAAGGTACAAATCCCCTATAAGTACCTGGACCTTACCCTATTGCTGCATTTCCTTGAGAAAATGGTTATGGAGTAACCAAGAACATCTTGAAACATTCTTGGGGTTTTTAGGCCAACCTACATAAACTCATACAGTTTCTGTGGTTGTAATGTGGCTTTAAAGTTGGTGCCATACCCTGGGCCCACAAATACATAAAGTCAGAAGTCTAACTGAAGGGAGTTCAGATTCCATGTCTAAATGGTACCGTGCAGAGCTGGGTCCTGCTTTGTCCCCCAGTTCAGAATTTTTTGAATTTATGTCTGAACACTTTGGTGACAGAACCATTAAATCAATGGAGATTGTGCCTAAAGGCCCATGGCACTGAGATTGAACTTGAATTCCAACTTTCTTTATTCTAGTCTTGTTTTGTATTATATTGAATTATAACTTTCTTCATTTATGCTGTCTCACCTACTTGTAAAAAGTATTTAAGGTGATTTACAACACCAAACATACACGTATAGTACTTAAAACATAAAAACACACATAAGATTTAACGAAACATTGGAACATAGAAGAAGAAGAGAGATGTGCCAGGATATTTAAATCAGGTGGTTTCTGAAATTGCATACTACATTTAGATGTGAGTTTTCTGGGCAAGGCAAAATAGGAACCAGGTTGAGTTATCGATATTTACATAACTGGAATGAAATTACTTCTACAATACTCCATTTGCAAAGAACGTCAAAGATGCTGACCCACAGTATAGGGACTGTATGATTTTTGTGTGTTTTTTTTTTAACTTAGAAAAATATTGTTCCAATGACCTTTTCTTTCAAGGGCCTTCTGTGCACTTTATTGGGAGTATAAGCCCTTACCGTTTCTGGAGGAGCTGAGGTTTAGGGCTAAGTATTTTTTTTGTTTGTTTACTTGATGATTTATTGCCATTCAGGGAGAGGACTTCAGAGGAAAGGATAGACAGCATTCCCCACGATGTTTCCAAACCTGGTGAGCATTAGAATTTTCTGGGAAGCTTTAAAAAAATGTAGATTTGAAGGTCCCACTGTGGAGACCCTCTTCAGTAGACCTGAGGTGGGAGTGTAGAGATCTATTTATATTTTTAAAACCCCCAGGGGATCTGGTGCCTAAAATTGAGAACCATTGCCACATCCTTGCAAATATTGGAGTTTCCCTCACAGTTATTGGTGAGTGGGGTTGATTTTTGGCCTAACATTTAGATGCCAGTTCCGAGGGGCAAGGTTAACAGTGTTGTATGAAGTGAACATTTATGCCCATCAGTAAATGAATGGATCAAAAAACTATGGTACATTTACACAATGGGATTCTGTGCAGCAGAAAGAAAGAAGGAGCTCCTACCCTTTGCAACAGCTTGGATGGAGCTGGAAAACATTATGCTAAGCAAAACAAGCCAGGCAGTGAAAGACAAATACCATATGATCTCACCTTTAACAGGAACCTAAACAACAAAACAAAGAAACAAGCAAAATATAACCAAAGACACTGAAATAGAGGACAGGCTGACAGTGACCACAGGGGAGAGAAGAGGGAATTTCAGGGGACAATAGGAAAGGTTCACGGGAACAAATTTAAAGGGCACATGGACAAAAACTAGGGGGAGGGTAGTAATGGGAGGGAAGTGGGGAGGGTTGGGAGGGGGGGCTGGATTGGGAGTAAAAGGGAGAAAACTGTACTTGAACAATGATTAAAATAAAATTTAAAAAACAAAGAAATGAACATTTAAAAATTGGCTTGTATGCTACCAAGGCAGGGAGTCATGTTGTCTCTTCCTAATACATAGAAACAAACACAAGGAGGCTGCCAAAATGAGACAAAGAAACATGGCCCAAATGAAAGAACAGATCAAAACTCCAGAAAAAGAACTAAAAATGGAGATAAGCAATTTATCAGATGGAGATTTCAAAACACTGGTTATAAGGATGCTCAGGGAACTTAGTGAGGACCTCAACAACGTAAAAAAGATCCAGTCAGAAACAAAGGATACACCAATTAAAATAAAGAACAATTTACAGGGAAACAACAGTAGAGTGGATAAAGCTTAGAATCCAGTCAATGTTTTGGAACATAAAGAAGCAAAAAACAACCAATCAGAACAACAAGAAGAAAAAAGAATTCAAAAAAACTGAGGATAGTTAAGCATTCTCTGGAACTTCCAGCGTTCCAACATTCATAAAATAGGGGTGCCAGAAGAAGAAAAAGAGTAAGAAATTGGAAATATATTTGAAAAAAATAATGAAAGAAAACTTACCTTATTTGGTGAAGGAAATAGACGTGCAAGTCCAGGAAGCACAGAGTCCCCCCCAAAATGAGTGCAGAGGCCCATACCAAGATACATCGTAATTAAAATGCGAAAGATTAAAGATAAAGAGAGAATCTTAAAAGCAGCAAGAGAAAAGCAGTTAGTTAGCTATTTGGGGGGGTGGGTTCCCATAAGACTATCAGCTGATTTCTCGAAGGAAATTTTGCAGGCTAGAAAGGATTGGCAAGAAATATTCAAAGTCATGAAAAGCAGGGACCTACAGTCAAGAGGAGGATGTGGGGCAATGGGAGAAGAGGTGAGGGGATTAAGAAGTATAAATAGGTAGTTACAGAATAGCCATGAGGATATAAAATACAGGATAGGAAATGGAGTAGCAGAAGAACTTATACACATGACCCATGGACATGAACAATGTTGTGGAAATTGCCTAAGGGAGTGGAGATGCTGGGTGGAGGGTGGCAAAGGGGGAAAATTGGGACAACTGTAATAGCATAGTCAGTAAAATACAGGAGTAATAATAATAATAAAAATTTTGATCTGTATTCCTATGCACTGCTAAAAGTAAGAACCTTCAATGGACCTTCTGAAAGGTCCACTGGGGGAAGCCAGCTCCCAGTGGTTGGCCTGGAGGCTGACTGGTGAGCCCTGAAGGGTCTGTTTCTTTGAACTGCTGTTATGAGAGTATTGTCATTCAGTCACTTTAATCTCAGCAGAACTAAGGCTCAGTGGTTATTTCTTGTCAGTAACTGGGGGCAGTTGAGTCAGAAGCTATCTTTAGATTGCATTGTTGTTCCCCATTGTTTTCCAATTAAGTACAGTCTTCTTAGAAGGAAAATAATGCTTTTATTGCCTGGTCTCTTTACGTCTCCAGCCTCATTCCCTTCCTCTCCCTTCTGTTCCTGTTCCTCCCTTCTGTTTCATCCATGCCAGTCCACATGCTGTTTCTATAACTTGGCATGCTTTTTCCCACCTCCTGTAGTGCCTTTGCAATTTTAAGCAACACCTCCTCCAGGGAGTCTCCCCTTATTCCACCCTTAGGTTCCCCCTGCCTCTTTGCATGTATCACAGCACTCACCAGCTGTTGTACATGCCTGTCTCCCCTAGTAGGTTGTGAGCTCCCTTTTCCATTTGTATTCCAGTGCGGTGCCTGGAATCTACAAACAATAGTTCACATTTTTAGAGCTTTAACAGTGTGCTCTGCCTGAATCATCTCATGCAATCCTCATAACAGCCTTTTGATGCCAGGACTGTTACCATTCTTATTTCGTAGATGAGAAGAGCAAGGCACACAAAGGTGAAATATCTTGCTCAAGGACACTTGGCTTGTAAGTGGCAGAGACAGGGGACTTGAACCCTGCCCATCTGACCTCTGAAACCACATCTTAACAAGCTTCACTGTATTTCAGAATGTACTTAAGGAATGACCAATGAATGAGTGAATGAATGAATGAGAGGAGGGAACAGAGGAGGGATGAAGTAGAAACATGCCGTGATCACAGAGGAAGGTTATTTCTTCATTTGTCATGGCCAGTGGGTGTGCATCCAATTCTGTATAATAGAAATATTTATTTACATGTAAGTTAAAGAAAGTGGGAGAGCTGTGTCATTGTTCTATTCTGTACCATTTACAAATGAGATTAAACTCTTCAAAATCTGTGTGCTCAGGAGTCTGGTGCAATGCACAGGCTTTAAAGATGCATTTACGAACTCACACAGTGTAGGGCAGGTGTGCAGGCTGGCCCCTGAGCAAAGGTCTGCCTGGAGGGGGAAGGTGGGGCAGGAGTGCAGACGACATGAGTGAATTCTGCAGAAAATAGCAGGTTGTCCATCGGTGGAAATTGTTGTGCCTAAACCCATTCTTAGGCAGCAAGAGTTGTGTGATTGAGTTGTATGGTCTCTGGGGAAGAAAGCTGGAGAGGGTATTTGAGGATGTCCGTTGACCTGCTGGGTCTGTTTCTTTGGAGGAGAGTATAGGATTTCCACTTTAGAAATTGAAGCTGACTTCATCATGAGCTGGTTCTGGTGGAATTTGATGGTCAGGAGGAAATTAGAAAGGACAGTGTGGTATACTGGGTTAAGTGGGTAGACTCTGGAGCCCCACAGCCTGCCACTCACCAGCTAATAACCTCAGGCAAACCACTTAACTCCTGTTCCTCCATTTCCTCATATGTAATGATGCAGCAACAGTCCCACCTGATAGCATCATATGAGGATTGGTAAATTAGCCTTTGCCAAATACTTAAACTGTTCTTGGCACATAAAAAGCACTTGTTAACTGATGATGACAATGAATGGTTAGAGTGTAGTAGGGATTGGAGTCCACTGGTCAAAATGGGAAATAACTGATGTTGGAGATTCAGGCAGGTCTGTCCTGAGCCCCTTTTCAGTCTGTGTTCTGATTTGTGTAGTTTTTAAGGGATGAGGTTACTGGGCTCAGGCTCAGTTCAGAGCAATTGAGATGACTGTCCTATGGCAGGAGCCACCCAGGCAGTGGCAAGAGTCTGTGACACTCCAGTACGTTTTGTAGAATGCCATGGCAGATGAGTCTCCTTAATTCTGGATATTTCTTTGGCTCTGGCACTTGGGCTTGGACCATCTGCTTGTGGCATCGTGGTAAAGGGGAAAAGGAATGGGATAAGGATCCAGCGTCAAGTTCAGGCTCAAGCCTTTAGCTGTGTGAACTTGAATCAGTTACATCTTCTGTGAGTCAGTTTCCTCATCTGTGAAGTTATATGTTGGTGGTGAAATCATCATTATTAAAATCTCAAACGGGAGATTGTATGTGAAAGGACTTTTGTAGAAGGCAAATGTATAATTTGTTTAAATCCCTTTAAAAAATGGCTCTCAAAAGAATGTGAATTTAATCTGTTTATGTGTGAGTCTATCCAAATCCCACCTGATGCTCTTGTCTTGTCACGTCCAAGATTTCCTTTGGCTTCCTGTCAGTTTGGCTTTCAAAACAATCAGACCAACAGAGAGGATGGCCAGGCCGCGCTCGTTCCGGCTCGGGGCTCTTTAGACTGGTTCTAGCTTGTCCGGAGCCTGTTGGGATGTACTTAGCAGAAATGCCTCTCCCACAGGACAGCTTGAACCAAGTGCTGGAAATTCCAGAGCTCTTTGCAGCTGAACATATAAAAGAAACTTCCATTTTCATCTTTTCAGACTTCCCCCCTACCTCCCATTATTTTAGTTTTGTGAGTGGTCACATTCTAGGGTAGCAATGTTGTGAAAATGATTAGTTGATCCCCTTTAAAATAGACATTTTTAAAGGATAAAATTAGGTAGCATGATTACATATTTATTTATTTGTTTTCGTTTGTGTGTGTGCGTGTGTGTTTTAAAAAATTTTATTTACTTATTTTTAGAGAGAGGGTAAGGGACGAAGAAAGAGAGGGAGGGAAACATCAATGTGTGGTTGCCTCTCACACACCCTCTACTGGGGGCCTGGCCTGCAAGCCAGGCATGTGCCCTGACTGGGAATTGAACCAGTGACCCTTTGGTTCACAGGCCAGCCCTCAATCCACTGAGTCACACCAGCCAGGGCCATGATTACATATTTAATAACACTAGATAGTCTAGATTCAGTCACTCATTGGACTAACATTTATTGAGTACTTACTATGTACCAGTCATTGTGCTGGGCACTGGGGATACCAACGCACTAAAGGCAGATGAGCGCTGCTCTCACACACCTTACTGGAGGTCCTCAGACATTATATAAATAAACCCACAAATTAGATTTATAAATCTAATATGACAAGTGCCACTGTAAAGAAGAACAGAGTGTATTAGGATGAAGTGGGCATCTAACTTAGATGGGAGGACAGAGAGGCCTCTCTGAGAAGGGCCATTTAAGCTGAGACCTGATAGGTGAGAAGCTAACTACAGGTTAGAGCAGGTGCTAAGGTCTTGTAGTGGGAAAGAAACAAGGAAGACCCCTGTGGCCAAAGCTTAGTTGGGGAATGTCATGATGAGGGTGAGGAGGGAGACGTGGTCTTCAGGGACCTAGCTGATGATTTTGGATTTTATCCTTGGGGGAGTCTCTTTAACATTATTAGAGTTAGTCATGGTAATAATGAGTTTGATCAGGCTGCTTTCTGTGGGGGTAGAGTTTGCCAACCCAGAAGCTTTGCTAATCCCAAATAATGGGATGCATAGGTCCGTTATTTAAAAATCCTCACTTGAGGATATGTTTATTGCTTTTAGAGTGGAAGGAAGGGTAGGGAGAGAGAGAGAGAAAAAACATTGATGTGACAGAGAAACATATAGAGAAGTTGCCTCTTGTACACACCAGGACCAGGGACTGAACCTGCAACCTACATATGAGCCCTGACTGGGGATTGAACCTGCAACCTTTTGGTGTACAGGATGACACTCCAACCAACTGAGCCACCTGGCCAGGGCTGTAGGGTCATTTTAGAAACAGGAGGTCTATTTATTCTTTAGAAAAAGTCCCATATACATGAAATCACGTAAGATCAGACTTCTCAGTGAGATGGGCAGAAAAGGAGAAGAATTTGTTTTCACTGGGTGTTCTGTGTGACTCAGAGACTAGTTTCACCATGTTGACTCAAAGAGAGCGGCCCACACTTGCCTGTATAAATGTCGTTTCCCAGTGGCTGGATGAGAAAAGGTCTGACCTTGGGCTAGTGCTCTGGTAGATGGATGATGGGAAAGCCAGAAAGGAAGGTTAGAAGGTCAAGGTCTGTGCACTGGTTTCCACATCCTGCTACATTCCAGGCAAGTTTTGCCTGATAAAGTCATAGCATGGCTAAGCCAGAAGGGACCTCAAGGATGAAGTCATCCACCCCTTATTTATGGGGCTGAGGTGCTGACGAGGACATGGACCATGACAGCACACCAGCCACCTCAGAAGGGTCAGCATTTTCAGTTTGGTGAAATGGAAACCATGGCTGCTGCACTCCTGCATCAGATATGGAGACTTAGGGCTTAAGCCTTGTGTCTTGCTTTGGTGCCTTGAAGGGCCTCTTTACCTCTGGTTCAGGTTTTCAGAGGCACACCCCCAAGTTGGTCCCCAGGTGTCTAGGGCCCTCTCCAAGGAGAGGGCAGCACCCGGTGGGCGCTGGGAGTCCCGGTGTGTTACCACCACTCTGTTCCTGGGGGACTTGGAATTCCTATTAAGGAAAGTCTTTTATGTCAAAAGTCATGGACTGACACTGGCGTGGTAGTAATACTTTTAGTATACCTTGGTTTAGAAAATACCTAATAACAAAAAAATTACTCTGAGGCTAGTACTACTTCAAAATGAGTTTGTGTTTCGATCATCACAACAGCATCTGTATTTACTTGAAAAGTAGTTGTGCATCTGTGTGTGAGAGTCAGTAGCAGGTGGGTTTGGTGGCCCACTGCACAGTAACTGACTGGCTCCCTCAGCATTGGGGGTCCATGCATGTGGAACCATTGATTCAGAAGACTTGACCTGCAGAAAACCAGGAACCTATGGGGACAACCCTGATCATAGTCAGCTTCCTGGATGGAGAAAATAAACCAGTGTAAACCCATTCTACCACATTATAAAATAGTTTCTATTGCCTTTTTTAATCACAAAAGTATCCACCTCATTGTAAAAACCAGAAACATTACAGAAATGAATAACTGAACAGTTTTGTGTGCAGTGTTCTAATTTGTTTCTGTGCATAAATGACATTAAGGTTTTTGTAGACATAGATGTTACTGTACATGATGTTCTCTAAGTGTGTGTGTGTTTCATGTGGTGGGTGACTTATCTTAAAGAACCAGTAAGGTTCAGTGGGAAGGACGTTGGGTCTGAATTCAGGGTCTGAGTCCCAGCTCTGTAATATACTAGTCAGATGGCTAGTAATACAGAGAGAGTGGGGCAAGCATAGGTTTATAGTTGTTCATGTGGAAAATAATACAATAATTAATAAATAACAATACAAGAATAAACTCTGTTTCACATACTCACAACTGTGAACCTACTTTTCCCACACCCTGCATAGTAATATGCTAGTTGAGTGGTTCCCGGCTGAGTCACAGATCTTTCTAGGCCTCAGTTTCCCAGTCTCTAAAACGGGGACTGATGTTTGTCCTCCCTTCTCACAAGGCTGTTGTGAGGATCCCCTGAGACGGTTGGTATATAGGAAAGGACTCTTTGTAAACCGTGATGTATCACATAAATGGAAAGGATTGTTACTATTGACACTTAGGATTTTAGTCCCTTTCCTTCTTACACGCTTTGATCCACATCTGTGAATACTTAACTCCTTGGTAAGTTACTTAGTGGTTGCCTTGGAGACGAGTAGTAACTAGCCCGCCCTTTCCCTTTTTCCAGGTCACTCCCGGAAGCAAGGCTGCTGTAGCTAATTTGTGTATTGGAGATATAATCACAGCCATTGATGGGGAAAATACCAGCAATATGACACACTTGGAAGCTCAGAACAAAATCAAGGGTTGTGTAGACAACATGACTCTCACGGTAGCCAGGTAAGGCTTGTGGAAACGCCCTTTCATTTCTGATCTGCATATGGGTGAGGACGAACCCATCTCAGAACCCCTGACACCCCCAGCTCAGTGCCACGCATACTACAGGCAGGTTGAAAGGTCTGTGGAATTGGAATTTCAGGTTGCTTATTTCCTCTCCAGTTGTCATAGTGCTTCTTATATTTTGGGCATCTTTCTGCATTTTACAATGCAGAAAGATCCAATACAAGTAGCCAAGATTCAGGGAAGTAAGATCAGTTAACTATTGTCAGGTATAATGAAATGAAAACTTTTTCTTGGAAACCATCAAGAATCTACTCAGGATGTTGCTCCCGCCACACCACACTGAGCAGTGGGTACTGTGCCAGGCACTTACAATGACAGAGAAGGCAAGCACACACCAGCCAAAGTGCTGAGTGTAAGTGAGAGTGCGCAGTGAGAAGGGGGAGCTGACTGTTCTCAACAGGCCAATGAATGAGTAGGCAGAGTACACTGGGAGTTATAGCTGGGGTGGGATTCCCATTCTTCTGTCGTTGGGTCTTGGAAGGAACCCTGCAAAGGCACGATTTCAGGAGTGATTCGGTTCAGCCTTTATGGCCCTGTATTTCCTGTTGGATCAAGTTCATATTCTCCATTCTGATATCCTGTTATGTTAACCTGCTCTTGAGTGTCTCATGAACCTTGGCTTCCACAGCTCTTCCTCACGAACCGTTTGCTCAGGTTCTCATCTGTGAAGTAGGTTTGTGGCTTTCTTCTACCTGGTACCGCAGGACTGGCGGGAGGACCAAGTGGGGAGCAGGATGTCAACAGTTTTGTACACTTCCATGCCCTGTTGTCACGGGAGGTCACTTTATGACTACCCTCTTGAAAGCTCGTTTTCCCCTCATTCTCATCTCCATTTCTGTCTCAGTCCAGATCTTCTCCTTCAAGCCTTATTAGTTCAAGATATTCATTTACTTACCCATTCATAGGTGAATCAATTTTTTTTTAAGATTTTATTTATTTTTTATTTTTTAGGGAGGGAAGGGGGGAGAGAGAGAGAAAGAGAGAGACATTAATGTGCGGTTGCTGGGGGTTATGGCCTGCAACCCAGGAATGTACCCTGGCTGGGAATCGAACCTGGGACACTTTGGTTCCCAGCCCGTGCTCAATCCACTGAGCTATGCCAGCCAGGGCTTGAATCAATTTTTTTATCCACTTAACCAACAAATTGAACAGGATTTTTTTAAATGTATATCTGGCACTGTGCTAGGCAGTCTGACACTACAAAGATAAGTACAAGTATTCTCCCCCGAAGAGAGAAAATGACTTAACACTAATGAAAACTGAGCCCGGACTGAGAGTGATGCTCTGTGCTTGATATGAAGAAATCCTTTGCAAGCTCAAAAAAGGAGGCATCACTTTTATGGGTCCAGATTAGCTTCAAGGGTGAGGCGGTTATCTGGTTGGACCAAGAACACTGGGAGAGACAGAGGAGACCTCATTCTGTCCTGAGTGGAGGTGGGCTGCGTGAGGCATGCTCAGGAGCCAGGAGGAGGCCAGTGCGGCTGGGGGTCAGCGACACAGAGTGGCGTGAGGGAGGTCGAGGCTGAGGAAGTAAGTCCCAGTGGCTCGGGGCTGGGCATGGACAGCTATCCTATGTGACGTGATCAGATTGTAGCTTTTGAAAGATCACTGTGGTGGCAGAATGCAGAGGCAGGTGGGTGGCAGAGTGCTAGTTCGGAGTCTAGGACTCAGGTGAGAGAAGGCATTTTCCCATTCTGTTTTTAGTATATATTATTATTTCCAACATTTAGCATGCATGAAACGACAGCTTTGTCTCAATCTCTTACAGATCTGAAAATAAAGTCTGGTCTCCTTTAGTGACAGAGGAAGGGAAACGTCATCCGTATAAGATGAATTTAGCCTCTGAACCACAAGTAAGTACTGTGCTCCACTGCCTGTCCTCTCACTACCCGGTATCTGTTTTGCTTTTCTAAAAATTTGTTTATTGATCTTAGAGAGAGAAATAGGGGAGAGAGAAAGAGAAACATCAGTTTGTTGTTCCATTCATCCATGTGTTCGTTGGGCGAATCTTGTACATACCCTGACTGGGGATCAAACCCGCAGCCTCGGCATATCAAGACTGCTTTAACCAACTGAGCACCCAGCCAGGGCTTCTTTTTAGCTTTTGGAACAGCTCAGCACACTCCCATTTTTTCCTGCTGCCGGGATTTCTGGGTCCTGGCTGTCGTTCAGCCCTTCCCGTAAGGGAACTGTAGGAGGAAAGGGCTGGAAAACCCCAAGGCAGTGACGCCATGGCCTGGAAGCTGGGGGTAGGAAGACATACAGGAAGCGGGTGGAAGCCTTCCTGTGCAGAATGGGGTGGCGGGACCCTGTCAGATAAAGGAGCTGACTCAGCTCTTTAGGTACGTCCGATACAAACGAGTTGTGCCGTAGATGAAAGTAAATTTGAGTCTCGAAGCCTGGAAGCTGGAGGAGCTAAGGGGAAATTTCATAGTAAACTGTGCTTCTCTCCCTGGCATCCCACTGTCTGATTTCCATGATCCTTAAGGTGGAAATCTCTATTTTTGTTATGGTGATACTTCTAGTAAGACCTTAAATTTACTAAAATGAAGTGGTAATTCATATTGAAAAATGTGGTAGGGAGTCAATGCACAGTTTGAATTTCCTTGGAGAGTAGACTGATCCAAGATCCCATATTTGTAAATAAATCTCTCTGTACTTAGAGTATAGGTGATTTTATTTCTGTCTTCCTCAATTACATCTTCTAAATAATTTACAGAGAATGGACATTCTTTTTTTAAATAAGGGGAAAAACTTAAATGAGAAAGTTTAGAATACCTTTGAAAAATTCCACACACCTGACATACTGCTTTCACAAAGTGTGCATCTACTGGATAAGTTAATGAATTATTAATGATAAATTAATAAGGAAGTGGTGATTAAAAACTTCTTTTAGACTAGTTTGTGATTGTTATCTGTTTAATTTCAATTGAAGATTTGAACTTTATTTTTTTTTTCTAAATTTTTAAAAATTGATTTCGGATAGAGAGGGAGAGGGAAACATCGATTTGTTGCCCCACCCATTTCTGCACTCACTGGTTGATTCTTGTCTGTGCCCTGACTGGAGAGTGAACTCAAAACCTTGGGGTATCAGGACGATGCTGTAGCCAATTTAGCTACCCAGCCAGGGTGTTTGGGGAGGCTAGTTTTTATGGTGAATTGAAATATAATCAAAAGGTAACATAGCTAGCTATTTTTTATACATAAAGCAGAAAACTTGTATGAAATCAGACTCACTGGGTGCATTTGCACGGGTAAACTGAGTGGTTGTATGTAAGTGACATTTTCTCAGCTTCTATTAAAATGTCAGAAATCTAGTCACACAATTTTTTCCATTAATATAATAAAAATCATACTTAATAATCCTAAGAGTCACATTAAGAGTCACTTTACATCTGACATTTCAAAATGGACATGACCCTGTTACTCTTTACAGGTCACGTGAGGGAAGTTCATAAACCGAGGCTCAGGCTGAAAATGCCCGTGGTGCCGATTAATTTAAAACACGCCACACTTAGTTCCAGTGTCCCGGGAGTTCCAGCCACTTCATTAAATTCACTGTTCACGTTATGTTTTACTGTGTTAAATTCTCATATATTTTATAATATAGAAGGAATGATTTAGTTTTAATTTGGTCCATCTAAAATCCTAGTTTTAACCTAGGGCAATACTTATTTTTACATGCGTTATGCTTGCATTTTCATTTTAAACATATGTAAGCTGGTTACCTGTGTTAATATTTTGGAGGTAGTTCTCATCAGATTAAAAGAATTGTCGAATACTTTACCTTCTAACTCGTATATTTTTCTTTTGATTGCAGTAACTCTTTCTTCGTATGAGAAATTTCTCACCTCTCACTTTTTCAGTCTCCACTTTCCAGCCATTCTAAAATAGAGTGAGTAGGGGCAGAGTTCATCTATAATGAAAAGATCTGTTAGTTCATGCACTGCCAGACAACACCCCAGCTTATCTTAGGTCAGAGCAGTTACACACCTAGTTTATATTTCCTCATTATTGAGTTTCCTAGGCGACTGATAAATACGAAGTCCAAACAATTACATCATCCCTTCCAAAAGGCAGGCCCTGAATTAACCGCCTGAGTTCTGGAAAGACCAGTATTCACATGGGGTTACAGATATTCCTTTTATGTACAAAACAGATATATTCTTGGAAGATTCTCCATAAAGTGAAAACCAGAATTTCCAACCTGAGTTCCCTCCCGACTTCCATTCTAGTGGAAAATGCAGTTCTGTGGAGGGAGACGGGGACAGACGCCGGTTGAGTGTCCGTGTGCCAGGCACTGTGCTTGGCACACTGATACTTCCCACCGAGGCCTTGGGGAAGAGGCCTGATTTACTTCATTTTAAAGAGGAGACGTGGGCTGAGAGAAGTTCATGTTAACTTGCCCAAAGCTGAACAGGAAGTGACAGGGAAAAACTGAGCCAAGACAGAGAAACAAGGGCGGTTGCCTGGTGCTCAGCACCCCGAGCTGCCCGCCCCTAGGAATGGCCGTGGGGGAGGAGAGGGAGGAAGGCGTGGCACTCCTGGCTGCAGGTGTGCGCCTGCTCCATAGTGCTGAGGGGTAGCCGCCCGCCCGCCAGTCTGCTGCCGTTAATCACTGTATACGATTCCTGGGATTACTTGTGCCACACAATTTACTTCACTATTCTCTGATTACTGCTAGACTTATTTTCTTAATTCTGCTTACTTCCCCTTTTGCGAATCATCGGTGTGTCCTTCGCTTTGGTCCGAGTGTGAACAAAGTCAACTCGACTTCCTTTATACGGTCAAACCTCACTGCCTTGGACTTGTTGAAGAGGGTGCTCATGTGAATAGTGAAAAAGAGTATTTTCATGTTGTTTACTTTAAATCAGTGCACAGTAAATGAAGGTTTAATATTTTCTGTGAAAGCGTGAAAGACTTGAAGCTTTAGCCAAAAAAGGAAAAAGAAAAAGGAAGAACAACAGAGAACAGAAACTCCTTGGGAGCAGTTGTTCTAGGCCTGGGCGTTAAGAAAGAGACCAGGGTTCATTCAGGAAGATTACTGGGGAACCCAGAGAATATGGCTCGGGTTGAGTTTAGTCAGCTCTACGAGAGTGTCTGTTGCCTGGGAGCCAGGGTTGACCCAGACTTGCTAACCGAAGCTGTGATTTTTTTTTTTAAAGACATGTTAATTTAAAAAATTTTGGCTGTTTGTTAAAAAGCTCTGAGGTGTTGTAGCTGTAGTAATTATCCACAGCTTCTGGCAAAGCCAGCATGGGGGTGGAGGGCGCTTTCTCAAGTTACAGCCCCCCTGGGCACTGCCCTATAACAGGTATCCTCTAGCCTTCATCTGATTGGCCTTGTCCTTCACCTGCAAGAAACCTCAGATTCTGAATTCCCTTTGGTCCCCTCCACAGGCCGCCCATCTCCGCCTAGTCAGGGGCTTCTTCACCCCGAGCAGCCCTCTTATCTTGTTTGTCTAACCCTCTCCGTTCTGGGGGCTTCATCTCTACCTTTCATCAACTTTTGCTTTGCACTGGCCGTGAAGTGACTGCCTGTTCTTCTCTCCCTGGAACCTTAGTCCCTCTGTAATGTGCCCTGAAAGGGTGTTTCAGCTCCAAGGCATCAAAGGGTATCCTGCCCAGGGCTCCCCAGTGGGAAGTCAGCTTCACTGGGCCTCAGGGCAGAACCAGAAGGCAGAGCTGGTGTGTGAACCTGCACACGTGCCCAGCTCATGAGACTCCCCGGCTGTGGCCCGTATCTGGTGGGTACATCAGAGCTTCTCAACTAAAGTTTGGTGTTGGCCAGGGCCACTGGAGCTCATTGGAACACCTCTTTCCCTCGTGCTCGGCCAGCACTGTCCATCAAGGGGGTACGTTGGACACCCCTGACCCCCCTTGATGTCTCCTCTGGTCTCTGCCTGCAGGAAGTCCGACACATAGGAAGCGCCCACAACCGGAGTGCCATGCCCTTCACCGCCCTGTCTGCCTCCAGCTCCGCCCCCAGGGTCATCACAAACCAGTACAACAACCCCTCTGGCCTCTACTCTTCTGAAAACATCTCCAACTTCAACAGCGCCTTGGAGTCAAAGACAATGGCCAGTGGGCCAGAGACGAATGGCAGAGTGTAAGTAGGGTCATGAACCCTCCTCCAGGCCAGGACCAAGGTCGGGGGTGCAGGCAGGTGGGAGACGGTTGAGCCACTGACCCAGGGGGAAGAAAGGTCTACTCTAGCACAGTCCTCTCTGTGTTCCTTCTCCTCG
Organism: Phyllostomus discolor; assembly: GCF_004126475.2. Lineage (NCBI taxonomy): Eukaryota > Metazoa > Chordata > Mammalia > Chiroptera > Phyllostomidae > Phyllostomus > Phyllostomus discolor. Next base: position 148,694,081 of record NC_040907.2, on the reverse strand, counting down.
TCTCTAGAAAGGAAGTAGTACCACCTGCCTTGTAGGGTTGTTGTAAAAATACATAACCTGTAAAGTGCCCAGTACTGTGTTTGGCACAAAGTAGTCAGTTATTTGCTGAGACCTATGTTGTTACTGTCTTAATATCTCCAGTCGTCGTCATCTTCAAGGTGATCATACTCCTTCCTTGACAGCCCCACTGCGTCCTGAGAAATTCTTCAGTGTTTACAGTTCGGGGTTTCTGCTGTGTTTACCATCGAAGGGAAAGTACTTCGATGCAGTTTTTGGTTTGCTTTCCTCCTGAGAGGCTGCTAGAAATAATAGAAGGAAGAGAAGTCCACGAGGATGTAGACACGTGCCCACAGGAACAGGTTCTGATCCGGAAGCAGAAGCAGCTTTGCCCAGGGTAGGGGTGGGGCTGCAGGTGGGCAGTGTGGACAGGTCTAAGGAAGCATCTTGCTTGGGACTGAGGAGGTGTGTCCCCTCCTGTTCCTGACCATAGCTGCTTTTATGTCTTTTTTTCCTCTTTTAATTTTTATTTATTGAGTTTAGAGAGAAAGAGAGAAAAACGTGAATTTGTTGTTCCAGCTAGTTACACATTCATAACTAAAGTGATTCTCGTATGTGCCCTGACTGGGGATCAAACCCACAACCTTGGCGTATTGGGACAACCCTCTAACCAACTGAGCTACCTGGCCCGGGGGACCTCCGTGTCTTTATTCAGCAGAGGGGTTCCAGCATCTGCTCCATCCCAAACTCTTTGAAGAGGAATCCAAAACTTGGGAGTACCACAGATAGTGGCAGAGAGCTGGGTTTGAGGATAAAGATGGGACGGGTTTTCTGTAGATGAAAGGGGGATGGACTGTGTCACCCGTTGCCATGTCAAGTGCCCAGAGGTAGCAGAGAGAAGGACACGAGGGCAGAGCTGAGTGCAAACAGACGGGAGCTGAGTGGCGCGTGGCGGCTGGCCAGTGCATGCCCCATCCAGAGGGGGACCCACTCCTTGGCTCCAGCCAGACACCACGTGCTGGCCTGGGAGTCCCATTTCTGATGATTAATTGCATTGAAGCAGAAGTCCAAATGCCTCTTTTTATCTGAAATTTCTTGATCTTTTAAGTGCTGGTGACAGTCAGATTTGTTGGAAAATACTGTGTGGTCCAAACTTGTCTGATCCCTGAGAATCGAATGGAATCCACAGTTCTTATGTTAGCTCTGAAGCCCATTTTGCTGTCTAGTTTTTCCCCAGTTCACCTTTAATAAGAATCTGCCTGGATCTTAGAGTGATTCATTTATAAATCCATTGCTTCAAATGCAGAGGTAGGAGAGGGTAAGGCATGAGAGGTTTCAGATGACTTAAATGTTTGGGAAGGGCTGTTGCGGGGACCTCTTGAGGGCTCCTGGGCCATATCCTTCATCTAATTCCCCTTTCCCTGGAAAAGAGCCTGATGGCATTGGGCACCCATCCATGCAGGGGTCTGTGCCCAGCACGGAAAGGCACTGTGAGGCTTCGAGTCTAATGGGGGAGGCTTTGCTAGGTGACTCATACTTTAGAAGCTGTTACTGCATTTGTTGTAGTATCCAAGACAGAGTGGCTAGTTATGCTTCTTCCCCCAGATTCTGGTTCCTGCAGTGTGGGACTAGCTTGAGATGATGGTGTCCTTCCAGGTGACCCTGGGAACGTTTGGGGTACTTGAGACAGAGCCCATGCTGGGCCACCCAAGCTTTCCATGGACACACACTGAAAGGAAGCTTTTTCTCCAGCAGCTCAGGGGGGAGCTGAGTGGTGGAAATGCCATGGACCATGGTTCTTGTTTTTTGTTGCTTTGGTGCTGGGGGAAGGCTGAGAATGTGACCCTCTGTTACTGTCCCCTAGTGGAATGTTCCATGTTCTGGGTTTAATAACCCAGGAAATGACACATCCTTAATTGAAAGAGCTGCTATGCATTGGGAGAAATATGTGCCTGGGAGGTATTTTTAGTATGGCCTTGGCCATTATTCCTCAATTAATGTCTTCTTTCTTCTCTCTTGCTCCCCGTTTACACCCTCCCCTCAGCCTGAGACAATTAAATCTGAAACTGTCTGGACACTGCACAAGCCTTCCCTCTAGCCCCTGTCTCCTCTTGCCGTGGACTTTTGGGCTTCAGGACCCTCTGAGTCTTTATCAAAAGTCCCTTTTCAGATTTTCTCAGCAGAGGGGGCCCAGGTTCTGCTCCATCCCAAACTCTTTGGGGAGGAATCCAGAAACAGTGGGAATCCCAGGAGCCCATGGCTGAGAAACTTGCTGAACAGGCTGTGCTGCCTGTATGGGGGCCTCTGTTTACTGGGCTGTTGCCGGAAAGGCCCTGTGCACCCTCAGTGAGATTGTCCTGCAAACCCAGCAGCCACCCGGTAACTTTGCTTTCGTCCTCTACAGAAGTCTCAAGCGCTTGCTCACCCCTGCTGTTTAGTCTGTGAAATCCACTGAGATTCCAGAATCGGCTCACTTCATACTTTGCATCTGAGGTCATTACTGATTCCCTGGGGCTCATTCTGCATTTCTTTGTCCTGTGCACTTCAAAGCAGACTGGTGTGTGTGTGTGTGTGTGTGTCTATCTGTCTGTTTCTGTCTTGTAGGACATCCCAGGGTCATGTCCCCATCAGACAAGAACACAAACAGCATTGTCTTTTCCTAATTTAACTGTGAAGTCAGGCGAGAGGGTGTTATCCACCGTCTGTTCTCCAAGCACACACCCAGCCGAGTGGGAGGGCCTGTAGGTCAGTTTCGGTCTAACAGTTGTTTATGGAGTGCCTTCTGTGTACCTGTGGGTGCAGGAAATGTTGCCATGTTCAGCATCAAGCTTTTACCTGCCCTCTGATCTCTTTTAGCTGAGTTTAGGGATTCTCAGGTCATTTTCTGATGTTTTGGGGCCTATTTCATTTTCTGTGTGATGACACTCACTCAATACTTTCCTAAAAGCGTAGGCTTCACAGATAGCAGGGCGTGAGCTTGAATTCCAGCTCTGCCTCTCCCTAGCTGTGTGATCTTGGACGAAGCAGAAAACTCTGAGACTCTATCTTATCATGACGTGAAGGTAATACTGACCAGCTCCCCCCCCCCAGGTTATTGAAGGAATAAAATGAGATGTTTAAAAAGCACCCAGCATGGTGCCTGACCCCCTGGTAGGTGCTCAGTAGATGCCAGTTATTGCTGATTTCACTGCCGTGAGAAACTCCATGCCTATCACTTCTGAGTACCAGGGGCTTCCCCCAGAAAGGCAGTAGCATGTAGATCGAAGTCATGGAGAAGATTTTGCTGTGGCTTACGGTAAGCTTCTTTCTTTCCCAGCATTGTAGCTTAAGTTCAGCCAACAAGTGCGGTTAATCCATCACCTTCCTGATGTAGCAGTGGCCTCTTAGAGCATAATCGGTTGGGTTCCTATAGTCAACACAAGAGTCCCGAGATACTAGTCCCATATTGTGTTTTCTGGCAGTCCCTTCATGTACTCGGGAGGCAGAGTTCCCAGCAGGTGCGGTGGAAAGAGTGGGAGGCATGGTGCTGCTTCAGTGGTGTGGGGGGTCGTGTTAAGCCTGACTCATGTGGAGCTGGATCAGAGGAAACCTCTGTCCTGAAGGCAGCTGTTTGCCCTCTGGCCAAACTTGTCCTCAGCCCACAGGGAACTGGCTCCGGAGTCTGGGTGTTCCTCTCCCTTCCCCCTGTGCCCATAATGACTCCTCTGGTTTCTTATTACAGGCCCACCGTCTAGGCCTTGGAAGACTAAAATTCAGGGAGCATCCTGGCCAGGCTCCCTTTCTGAACATGGTTATGCAGGATTACCCAGCATTGCACTTTTTGTGGACACGGGGTCACCAGTGTCCACAGGTGGGGGCCTCTCAGACACGAAGGGTTTTTCTGCGTCAGTGTACTCTTATGCACACCAACATAAAAACCAGGCATTAAAGCCCTGGCTGGCATAGCTCAGTGGATTGAGCGCGGGCTGGGAACCAAAGTGTCCCACGTTCGATTCTCAGCCAGGGTACATTCCTGGGTTGCAGGCCACAGCCCCCAGCAACCACACATTGATGTTTCTCTCTCTCTCTCTATCTCCCTCCCTTCCCTCTCTAAAAATAAATAAATAAAATCTTTAAAACAAACAAACAAACAAAAAACAAACCAGGCATTAAAATCTCCCCTACATCATTTCCACTTAGCACTTCGCCTCCATCATTTGGGGGAAGGATTCTTAAAATTAATTAAACTTTTTGTTTTGAGGTAATAGTAGGCTCACAAGCAGTTACAGAAAATAATAGAGATGTTCTATAGCCTTTACCCAGTTTCCCTCCATAGTAACATCTTGGACACTGTAGCCCGGTATCATAACTAGAATATTGACATAATGCGGTCAAGACAGAACATCTCCATCACTGCAAGGGTTCCTCAGGTTGCCCTCTCAGAGCCCCGCCCACTCCCCTCCTACCCCCACACCCTCCTGAACCCTGGCAACCCACTAACTGGCGCTCTATTTCTCTAATTTTATCTCAAGAATGTTATAGTGATGGAGTTATACAGTTTGTAACTTTTAGGGATTGGCCTTTTTTTTTTAACCCAGTATAATTCACTGGAGATTTCTTTGAATTGTTGACCTTTAAACATACATATCAGTAGTTGCTTTGTTCTGTTCTAAGAATTTATCTCTTTTTATTGTGGTAAAAACACATAGTATAAAGATATCATCTTAACCATGTAAAAACATATCTTATTTATTTATTTATTTTTAGAGAGAGGGGAAGGCAGGGAGAAAGAGAGGGAGAGAAACAGTGATGGGTTGCTTCTGCATGTGCCCCAGCTGGGGACCAGCCCTGCAGCCCAGTCATGTGCTCTGACCGGAAATCAAACCAGCAACTTGACACTTTCTGGGATGACACCCAGCCAACTGAGCCAACATGGGTCAGGGCTTTAAGCATTTTTTCTTTTAAATTTTATTTTTACTTTTGATTTCAGAGAGAGGAGAAGGGAGGGAGAAAGAGAGGCAGAGAAACATTGATCGGTTGCCTTCCATAGGTACCCTGACCAGGACCAAACCTGCACCTCAGGCATGTGCTCTGACTTGGAATCAACTGGTGACCTTTTGGTTTGTGGGATGACCCCCAACCAACTGAGCCACACTGGCTGGGGGCTCATCTTAACCAATGTCATGAAGCTCTTCCCCCATGTTTTCTTCTAAGTGTTTCATGGTTTCAGGTCTCCCATTAAGTCTTTAATCCATTTTGATTTTAATATGTCATGAGATAAACGTCCAGTTTCATTCTTTTGCATGGAGATATCCAGTTGTCTCAACACTATTTATTGAAGAGACCATACTGTCTGCATTGTGTATTCTTGGCACCCTTATTGAATATCATTTGACCATATATGCAAGGGTTTATTTCTGGGCTGTACAATCTGTTCCATTAGTCTAAGAGTTGTATGCAAGTGCCATACTGTTTAAATTAATGTAGCTTTGTGATATGCTTTGACACCAGCGAGTATGTTGCCTCCAGTTTTGGTTTTCATCCTCAAGATTGTTTTCATTATTAGAGGTTCTTTGAGATTCTATGTGATTTTTTTTTTTGTATTTCTATAAAACAAAAAAATTCTTTTGGGATTTTGATAGGGATTGCATTGAAACTGTAGATCACTTTGGGCATATGGACATTTTAACAACATGAATTTTTCCAGTCCACGAACATGGATGTCTCCCCATGTTTTGTGTCCCTGCTATACTGATCCAGCTCCTAGAGCCATGGGTGTGCTGTTCTCTGTTCTCCTTGACACTCTGACCTTCGCCCCTCCGTTGTCCGCAGCGGGCCTGTGTGCCACATGAGGCCTTCTGGCTCAGCCTCTGAAATTCTCCTCTGGAAGATCAGCTCAGGGGGAGTTCCTTTTTACATTCCAAAGACCACTGGCATCCGTGAGTGCCTGGCTTTGTCAGCTACCTCCACGGGCTGGGAGTGGCCCGTCTGTGACGTCCCTGGGGAGACAGGCCCTGTGGTCAGTCCTGAAACAGGAGGAGAGAATAGTAAACATTTAGGTAACTGGTGAACATTCAGCACCAAGTATGACTCAGGAAGAAACAGAACTAGGAAGCAAAAAGAGTGTAATATGTAGTTACTCCAAAGGAGCTGCATTTAATTAAACTCTCATACTTCGTTGCGCAGTTGTGCAGAAGGGGTTAGAAGAAGCTGGTGACTCCTGGCCTCCCACCCTCACGAGCTTTCCTCCCGGTGACTCAGGCTTACATATTATATTTTTGAAGCCTTATCACTGTAGAATTCTTTCCTTCATTGCTGTTACTATATATAAAAATGACAATGCTTTTTTGGCTTCATTTCTAATGTGTATTTTTGTCTTAGAATTATTTTTTAAGATATTGTGGTGTCATTTACTAATATCTTACGGCCTAATGTCTAAAACTTAGACATGGGGTATATTAATGCTTCAAATAAGGTAATAGATATTGAAAGTGCTTTGTAAATTGTCAAGCACTAATGGATATTACCATTATTTGAGAAAAATTGTGAATTGTTTTCCTTTTGTTAATTATGGAAATACTTTACAAGACTGTTTTCCGGAAAACTACGAGATGACCTTGTGGTTTGGGTTCTGTCATTTTCAGCATTCCCTTGGTGGCTTCCAGACATAACAACATACCCCAGAGAAGGGGGAAAAATTCTCCCTAAGCACATTCCAGGGTCTGATCTTGATTTTAAAATAGTTCTAAATATAGTAGAAAAAAGATTCATCAAAAATAATATACATTATTGTAGGGCAAGCTCAGAACTCAAGACCCAAGGAAAGAGTGAGGCATATACTCCAGTAACAGGGCTGAGCAGGTGGGCCAGTGGAAGACTGGGCTCTTGGTTAAAACTACTCTTTAAGCCCTGGCTGGTGTGGCTCAGTGGATTGAGTACTGGCCTGAGAACTAAAGGGTTGCCAGTTCGATCCTTAGTCAGGACTCATGCCTGGGTTACGGGGCAGGTCCTCAGTGCGGGGGTGCATGAGAGCAACCACACTCTGCTGTTTCTCCCCTTCTCTTTCTCTCTCTGTTTCTTCTCTAAAATTAAATAAATAAAATATTTTTTAAAAACCCAACTACTGTTTCTTTAAGGCAGCCCATCAGAGAGGCTCCCACAGCTCCCTGTGGGTGGGAGGGACAGACAAAAGCAGGGACCATTGCGGCCAGCCTAAATGATCGCTGATGAGTCTGTCTTCATACATGTGGACCTTCCCTGGCGGCTGCAGCAAAGCATTTGTCACTCCGTGGGGACTTTGTCCTCCATTGTGAGAACCCGACTGTGGTCAAAGGGAAAACCCGGAGCTCCACTGGTGCCAGTGACTCTGCTTCCAGCCGGGACTTGAGGATATCAAGTGCCCTCCAGGATGCTGAACAGGAAACAGAAGGAAAGGGAGTGGTAACTTGGGGAGTTACCCAGGGAAAACATATACCTCAGTTATCTTAGTAAAAGGGACTCTGAACTAAGGACACCATGAGTGGGAAACGAGTGAGTAAAACATAATCAGTGTAATGCGTTTGTACGTGTAACTGTGGCTTCAGCCTTAAGGACACGTGGTTAGATTCGATGAGAAACTTGGTAGTCACTGCCTCCTGCACCCTCACACCTGGGAGTCAGCCGGGCGGGGTGGATGGCCTGAAGTTTCTTACTCACGAATTACACCTTGTTTATGTACAAACCTACCTGTCTGCTTTAGTAAACTGCACCACCTTCTGGTATTTGCTTTTTGGCTCCCTGGGCACACTGTCCCTCTTCCTTAGGGGGCGGCAACTTCTGAAGAAGCATCTGAGGCTTAGAGGCAGGGGGTGACCTGGGCCCTGGAGGCTGGGCTGCCCCTTTCCCTAGCTTAGCTCCAGGAGGTCCTGCTGCCCTAGAGGATCCCCTGTGACCCTCCCTGCAGGAGCAGGGAGAGAGGGCGCAGCCAGGAGGAGTGATGGACTTGACCCACATCGGCAGTCTTCTCACTTCCCTAGTACCTGCTGAGCCCTGACGCTGTGCCAGGTACTGACCAGGGCCGGGAACACAATGGTGAACAGACTGACCGAGGCCCTGTCCTTGTGGGGGTTACTTTCTAGGGGGAGACAGAAAACACACAACTGCAAGCATGGAGAGAGGAGAAGAGATGGAGGAAGGTGCAGAAGAGTAAGGGGGTAGAGTGCTGGGGTGGGGTGGGCTGTTGCAAGGGGAGGGTCAGGGAGCCCTCTCTGGGGAGTCACATCTGAGCAGAGACATGAATGATGTACAGGAGCCAAGGGAGCAGTAAGTGCAGAGGCTGAGGCTGCTGGGTTCCAGGAGCAGCCTGAAACTGGTCTGACTAGAGCCGGGTGAGCCAGGGGTGGCAGGTAATATGTTCAGAGAAGAAAGCAGAGCTATCTTTTATGGCTTTTCCACTTTTTGTAAGGAATATTTACTCCAAAGGGGGTCAATTTGATTAAACTTGTATTGTGTTATTAAAACTGTAAATAGTTGGTTCTAAGTGGGATGAGAGCACTTTGAGGCGCATCAGGACAGTCTGATTCCTGTGTTTAAAATGCTCCTCTGGCCTCCCGTCGAACACGAGACCAAAGCCAAGTCGCTGGCCTGGTCAGTTGCGCTGATACGCAGCGGCGTGGCTGGGACGGGCCATGCAGGTGGGGATGTTGGGAAATCGTGGGATTCAGGCTGGACGGCAGGTGCAGCAGACTGGGGTCTCCCTCTCTCTCACACCTCTCCTTCCTGAGACCCAGCGGTTAAAGCTTTTCCCCTGGAAATGGGCCCCAGCTCTGCCTGACTCATGGTATCTGGGTTCCGACGGGGAAGGTGTGGGAGGCAAGGCCTGGCTTGCTCCGTCCCTGGGCCTGAGCTGAGGCCTCTGCCCCTGCCCTTGCAGTGGAACGGAACTTTACAGTTTACAAAAGCACTTGCATTTTTCACCAGCCCTGGGAAACCTGTGTGTTGTAGGCGAGGAGGCCAGAGCTCCTCACCACGAGAGTGATGAGTTCATGGAGGCAGAAAGCGCTCGGATGTCCTGAGGAGTGAGGAACAGTGACTTCTGCTCTGTGGAGAGAACACACATGGCCTGAACTGAGGGGACCCCGCCGAGGTTTTCGTGGTTACGTCGTGGTGGACATTTTCCCATTTCTAAATTTTCTTTTGGCATAACGTTGTTTATGTAATTGAGAAAGAAGCAAAGCATTCCCATTCCATGGGATTCGGCCAAAAAGTGATTGAGTGACTGCAACTATTTTGAAAAATAGCTTCTGACTGCAGTGAAGGAGCAGCCAGCGCTGACTGCGGGCACCTCGCAATCCTGGCGGGAGTTAGGACACACCTCCTTCACTAGGGTTCTGGGGTGTCTCTCCTTGGGAGGAGGTGCCTTGTGAGGTTTTTCCCCCCACTTCTGACATGTCTTAATGAATTTCCAAACATTCTTTACAGCTTAGAGCATTCTCAGTCTCCAAGTGGACTCGTCATTGACAAAGAATCTGAAGTTTACAAGATGCTTCAGGAGAAGCAGGAGTTAAATGAGCCCCCGAAACAGTCCACTTCATTCCTGGTTTTGCAGGAAATCCTGGAATCTGAGGAGAAAGGTAATCAGCTCTGTGTGTGGGCAGAGGCTCTTGCTGAAGTCCTAGGGTGAAGGTCAGCCATTGTGGAAGTGAGGGTGACCGCAGCCCCTGGTGGAAGGAGCACTGTGTACTTGGAAAGGCATGGCTTTTGAATTGCTAAAACCTGGGAGAGGGAAGAGAGAAGGAGGAAGGGAGGGGGAGAGAGTCGGAGAATGTGAATGAGCTCCCACCACACCTGGCCTACCCGTTTCCTGTCACGTGAACTTCCGGAGGCTGAGGTCCTGGCGAGCTTGACGGTTGTGGGATTCTGTTGGTCTGTCCCTTGGCCTTTTGCTTGGTTTGTGCCCACATGCCAGGCTTCTATGGTGGTTGACATGTGTGAGTGGGTGAAAACCACAGATGACGACAGGCAGAAAGAAAATGAATCAGCAGCAGGGTGAAGCCGGGTGCGGGGCTCTCCCTTTCAGGCCTTGCGGTTGTTGCGCTGCCCTCCCCACGTGACCTTTCGCAAGTCTCTGAGCCTTTCCAGGCCCCCTTTCTCATCTCTCAGTTGGGGGTCAGAATCCTTCCCTCTTAGATTGGTGTGAGGATCAAATGTTGCAGATTGCACCGAACACCTATCACCGTGACGAACACATAGTAGGTGCTTCATAACTGTTAGGAGGTTTGAAACCTTAACAAGAGGCTCCAGGCCAGCCTTCGCTAGTCCACGGTGGGAGCCCATGTCCGACGCCCAGGGCCACTTGTGTGGCTCAGCAGGTCTCAGGAGATAGTCTTTGCATTGCGTACATCCTACGCTGCTCGTTTATGAGGCTGCTTTTAATTCAGGTGGTTAACAGTAAAAACTGCCTTCGTTGAACAATGACAGTATATTTTGAGAAATTTTTGATGGGTGGGTGTGTTGAGGAAGGGATGCTTTTCTCCATTCTCCCAAGGGTCACCTGTGAGCAGCCGCCCTGATCAGGCTCACCTGCCTCCCAGGTGGTTGTTCTGGAGGGCCTTTGGATTCTCATGACTTCTCTGCAGAGTTGGATTTTGCACCCCTTCCTGGTCTCTGTGATTCCCAGCCCCGCACACTCTGCCTCTGTCCCTCTCTCTGAGGCACAGGTACCTAGGAGTCCTGCTTTCTGCTGCACACTTCTCTCTCCAGTGTTTCGGCCTGCGAAGAGACTGTGGGTGCTCCTGGGAGGAACACCTGGTGCTTCTGATGTGAGACCTGCTTCAGCCTGACTCCAGAGGGGTTGACTTGTGTGCTCAGGGCAGCCAGTGAGGGTTAGAGCTGAGTGTCCCCTGGAAGAGTAACCCCCTCCTCCTAGGAGTCCTTTTGAACCAAATGTACCCTATTAAACACCCCCAGCACCCAGGCTTCTTCCATTTGGGTGGGCTCTTTAGAGAAGTCAGCAATTTACAAGCATAGGAAATTAGGGGGAAAGCTCTTCTTTTAGGCTAAAAGGATATTGTTCTACCAGTAGTTCCCCCCTTTGCTTGGAGTACCTGCGCGGTTGGGAAGTTAATGAGCCCTACTCTGTGCTGAGTTCCACTCTTAGGCCCATGTGACAGATGGCTTGGGGGCCAGCCCTAGAGGATGAGTTTTGTCAAACCATGAGAAACCACATCTTATGCTGAGTGTGTGCAGAACCCTTCAATTAAGAGAGGAGAGTTAGCCCACTGCAGCCCACACTGGGACCTAGCAGATGCTGCAGAGCTCATCTAATCAAATGCCCTTGTGTTAGAGCGAAGGCCCTGAGGTCCAGGATCACAGAGCTGCCCTGAGGTGGCAGCTCCGTGCTCATCAAGATCTGGACTCCCTCCATCCTGTGCTCCATCTACCAAGCCTGTGGCTTTTATTTTCAAGGTTACCTCATGCTCCCAGTTGGCAGCCGGTGCTCCAGCTATCATGCCCACTTCAGGCACCAGGAAGGAAGAAGGTGGGGAAGGGCTAACTGGGGAGTCCCCCTTCCAGATGAACCAGCCTTCTCTTTCCCAGAAGTCCTATACTGCCCAATTTCATTTGGACCAGAATTTAGTCACATGGCTGCATCTAGTTGCCAGAGTCTGAGAATGATAGCTCTCCCCGCCCCCCGGGCTATTTTCCCAAAGAAAATTAAAAAATTTGTGAAAAAATGAGGGAGATAATGGATCTTGTAGTCTCTTCAGTGTCCCTTAATACATATTTGCATTGTATTTTTACTGAAAGGAACATTATAAATTCCAATCTAAACCTCCCCCACTTGCAGAAGGCACTCAGGGGAGGGGCTTGCTGTTATTTGAGATGAAAGAGTCTAAGCTTGGGGTGGTGTCTCATACCTCCGTAAACACCTCACAGGGCTATCTTCACCCAAGAAGGCCTCCGGTTTGTAAAGCAGCACGGAGTGGCAGAAAAAAACACCGACATTCAGGATCTGCCCATGGCCTGCTGTGAGACCTTCAGCAAGTTGCTTGTCCCTCATAGGCCCTTGTTTCCGCACACGTTCAGTGAGGCTGCTAACACCTGCTTCATGGGTGGTTAAAGCATTAAGGGAAGTGAGGCCCCCGTAGGTTTGCAGCAGGGTTTGGTGATAAACCTCCAAAGACTCGATGTGGGACTTCTCACTTTGAAGCATGCAGTTGAGGGGCATCAAGTACATTCATATTATGCTACCATTTTGCAGAACTGAAACTCTGTACCCACCCATTAGACACTAACAACTCATTGCCCGCTCCCCCAGTCCCCGGAAACCACCACTGGACTTTTCTGTTTCCAAGACTAGGACTACCTCAGGTGCTTCATCTGAATGGAGTCATACAGTGGTTGTCATTCTGTGACTGGCTTATTTCACTTAGCATAATGTCCTCAAGGTTCATTCATGTGGTAGCATGTGTCAGAATGTCCTTTCCTTTTAAGGCTGAACAGTATAAAATGTATATACCACATCTTGTTTACCCACTCATTTGTCCAGTGAAGGAAACTTAATGAGAGGAAACTTGGAAGGAGACAACATGGGCTGAGAAAACACATGGAGAAATCAGAGGCTCTGAGATAAGAAAGCTGGACTTATTTAAGGTGAGGGCTCATCGTGGCTGATGCCCGGGGTTCCAGGAGAATCCTCGGATGTGGAGTCAGATCACTGAAGACCACCAGGCGCTCAGCCAAGGACCATGAATTTGATTCAATAGACCATGTGGAGCCCTGGAAGGTTGTTGAGTAGTAAAGTGGATAGAAAACAAGCTGTTTTGCTTTTTTCCCAGAAAACTTTGAGATGCAAGGTTCACTTGGAAGAAGGAAAATCTGGGAAATTTTTTAGTTGCCCAAAGTCCTAAGGGTATTTTTACTGTAAGTTGGTTGAGAGGGGAGTAAAATGAGATTTCTTTGAGCTTGCAGTGTTGGCTGAATGAGGGAGAGAAGAAAATCAAGCCAGTAGGTGGCGCTGCAGGGCTGAACAAGCCTCGGCCAGAATGCCTTCATCCTACTGCTCCGTGCCCAGTTTTGAGTTTACTTCTCTTTATTTCACAAAGGGATGCGGATTCTCTGCCTACTACATGAGGCTCCCACATCCCTCCTTCCTTCTCTCTTTCTATCCTCTTGCGCCCCCTGCCCTTGCCTGGTGATTGAGAATGAGTTATGTGAAAAACATCCGAGAGACCGTGATGGCAGAGTTGGTTCCTTCAGTGCAGTTTCCTTTTCAAGGGGTCCCGCTCTCAAAGGTGCTGCCATTTCCTCCTTTTTACAGAGAAAAGGCAGCCAAGGAGGCTTCAGCCCCAACAGCCAGAACTTGAAGGAGCTTGCTTGGGATGTTGGGATGCATGAAGCTGCCCACCCAGGCCCATCTGAGATCACTGTAGGGGCCGGGGCCAGGGTCAGGGTGAGGTGAGGGAAGCACCTGCCTTAGGTACAAAATGTAAGGGGGTGACTTGATTTGTGTGCCTCAGTTGGTTGGGTGTCGTCCTGCAAACCAAAAGGTTGGCAGTTCGATTCCCAGTCAGGCATATGCCTGGTTGCTGGTTTGGTCCCCAGTTGAAGCGTCGTGTGTAAGAGGTAACTAGTCCATGTTTTTCTCCCTCCTTTTCCCTTTCTCTAGAGTCAATTAAAATTTAAAGGGGCACCAAAGACTCACTAATCAAGACATAAATAATACTTCAATGCAACATTTATAAAAAAACCCATAAAAATTAATACAAAAAAAGTTTACAATGAATAAAGTTGGGACTGTGGCCAAAGAAGGGAGGAAGGTTCGGGAAGGCAAGAAGGTACCTCGGGTTGGGGAAAACCAAAGCACCAAGGTGGTTGCCCTGATGGGCCTGCTGATGGCCCAGCATGGAGCCTGCTTCTCCAAGCCTCCCTGTAGAGCTCACAGCCAGAAACAGTGGAAAGCCAGAGCCTCCTGATCTCTACCTCTTCTCATGTGTTCCCAGGTGAACACCTGTGTTCATCAGTTCCCCTGTGTAGGGTGTTCCCAGCATTGCTGGGGAAAACCTGGGAGACTGCCATAAACACCCAGGCTGGGCCATTAAAATCCCAGGCTACTTTGAAATATTCCCTTTTGTGGTTCTCTAAAACACAGCCGAGTACCCCAAGTAACCCAAGCTAGCTCTCTCATCATATTAGTCAGTGGTGGGCTGCAGACACAAACACATTTCTTGCTCCTGTTGTGAAGGGCTGCTGGTCAGTGGTGGCTTGGCAGAGTTACGCCTGGCTCCATGCGTCTTCTTATTACAGGGCTCACATCTGCTCACATCCCATTGGCCAAAGCAAGTCATGTGGCCAGACCCAAAGTCTGTGGGATGAGGAAGTATACTCCACCAAGAGCAGGTTTTTTCAGCCTACCTGCTGTTGACATTTTGGGCCATATAAGTCTTTGTGGTGGGGTTGTCCTGTGCATTGTAGGACATTTAGTAGCATCTCTGGGCTCTACCTACTGGATGCCAGGAGCATTCCCCTCTAGTTGTGACAGCCAAAACTGTTCCCTCAGGTACAAATTCGTTTCCAGGTATTTATTTTAATTATTTTTATTTTAAAAAATTATTTTACTTATTTATTTTTAGAGAGGGAGAAAGAGAGGGAGAGAAACATCTGTGTGGTTGCCTTTCACATGCCCCCCACCAGGGACCTGGCTTCCAACCCAGACATGTGCCCTGACTGGGAATCGAACCGGTAACCCATTGGTTCACAAGTTGGTGCTCAAACCACTGAGCCACACCAGCCAGGGCTCTGGGTGCTTATTGAGATACTGTGCTAGGCTCTGTGGGTTGTTGAAAAGTATATAGAACCGGGTTCTGGTGCTTTATTAACTTGCAGTCCAGACAGAGACGTGTGTACATGGGTGATGAACATAACAAGACAACTAGGCCACTTCATGGTAAAGAAATATGTGATGTGCAAACCTAGCCAGCCAAATATATAGCAATAGTAGTAAAATTCAAAGCTTACCATTGTTGATGGCTGCCATGACACAGGGCTCTGCAGATGTGATGAACTGGGTTGTAGTCGGTTCAGCACCCAGCAACCAGGAGCTTCTTTTATACATGAACCTGACTTCAGGAAGGCTGCTCACTGTGCTCTGGCTGCTTGTTTCAAGCTCCACTGGAGTGACTTTGTTCTAGTGAATTGGGCTTCTTTCTAAATACAGTCTTTTGGGGCTTTACTTACTCTACCTAAGGCCTGGTTCAGTTCCCGTAGTGATGCTTGCATGTATTTAATCAGAAGGTCATGTGTGTGTTGAGTGCTGACCATGCACCAGGTACAGTAGGACGGCTTTGTGTGTGTTTGTAAATCTTTTTGTGCCACTGTGAAGGGGGAAAAAATCTGTTTTTTAGAAGAGGAAGGTGGGAACCAGAGAAGTTAAGTGACTTGCCCAGGATCACACAGCAGACTCAGGTCTGTTGGACTCCACTGCCCACAACCTTGCTGGAACATACATATAAATGGCTCTGAGAGAACTCAGTGATACTTATTGAAATCCTGCAGTGCTGCTATTCCTGACCAACCCAAGTGTTTTCCTCATTGTAGGGGATCCCAACAAGCCCTCGGGATTCAGAAGTGTTAAGGCTCCGGTCACCAAAGTGGCTGCATCCATTGGCAATGCCCAGAAGTTGCCCATGTGTGACAAATGCGGCACCGGCATTGTGTGAGTATCTGCTGTCCCCAGGCACTGGGGGGCCTGCAGGTTGAGTAAAATGAAAATATGGAAATGCTGAATGTTGCACATTTTCGGTGTGATGGGGGAAAAAGTCCTACCTGGAATATGGAGCAGAGAGGCCAGGTAGGTTCTGGGTCCCCGAGCCAAGTGGTGAAGGTTTTCCTTGGCCATAGACCCTTGGGGTACGAACATACAAAACCTGGAGAAGCAGGGCTGCTCTGTTGAAGTGGGAGAGACTTCTGGAAGGTTTCAAGAGTAATGTCTCTGGACCCTAGGAATGGGAGGTCCCTTTATTCATGGAGGCCAATTGGGAGGCCCTCATCTGCCTTTTGAGGGGCCTCTTGGGAGGATCCCCTGCCCTGCTGTGCCACCTTCCTGTGCTTGTCACTAATGGAGCCACTTCCCTCCCTTCCTCCTGCAGCGGTGTGTTTGTGAAGCTGCGGGACCACCACCGCCACCCCGAGTGTTACGTGTGCACCGACTGTGGCACAAACCTGAAGCAGAAGGGCCATTTCTTTGTGGAAGACCAAATCTACTGTGAAAAGCATGCCCGAGAGCGGGTCACCCCACCCGAAGGCTACGATGTGGTCACCGTGTTCCCCCAGTGAACCAGCAGACCTGCTCAGAACCCTCTTCTCCACGTACCCCTGCTGCTACTTGTTCTCTCAGTGCTCTGGCCCTCTCCTCTCTCCGAAGTTCTTGCTCACTCTGGTTTTATCTCTGCTCATGAAACGCTACGTCCCCGCCTTTGCCATCTGACTCGCACTGCTGTGTGATGCCTGCTTTTATAACACCTGGGAGATTGTCTTGTTCAGTGTCCCCTTGCCAGCATCTCTCTGCCTTCTCTTCGCCTCAGTTTGTCTCTGCTGCAAATGGATGGCCAAATTGGAACCCGACCGAATTTGATACGTCTGCCATTGATTTTGTTTTTGCTCAATAAATTTATAGACTCTAAGGCAGTGTGGTGTCCTTTTTCATGTGACCATGTACCCTATTTCTGGTCTCAAGCCAGATAAGATTTCTGAAATCTTTCCTCTTGTTTTGGATTTCCCACTTCTCTGAGGTTTGCAGGGCTTTTCCTCCAGGTCCGAGAAATCTGGCATCTGAATGAACCTGTTCTTGCATTTCTTTGAAGCTTGCTCCAAATTATCTTTGTATCTTTTGTGCTACTGTAAGATCGTCAGTCTTTTTCAGCTTTTTCTCTATTCAGTGTCAAGTAGAGAGATGGTCCACAAATGTTGGGTGAATTAATCTATAAATGAATGCTTCATCTCTATTAGAAGTAGGATGCAAACCACGCATGTAATTTAAAACTTTCTAGTAGTTACATTGAGAAAGAAAAACAGACAAAATTAATTTTAATAATATATTTGTAGTACCATATATCCAAAGTATCGTTTCAGTGCATGCCACTGACTGTTATATTGGATGACAACACCTTAACCTCAAAGCAGAGGCACCTTGGGTTTTCACTTCCCTTCTGCGTACCTCATGCTGTTGCCTTGTTGCCAGATGTTCACCACATCTCTTCTGATCGCCTTGTGCTCTGGCTTCCCAGATGAGCCATCCTCCACTAGGACTGCAGTTTGGAAGGCACCCTGGTGATCTCTGCAGCCAAACCCAAGGACCTATTCTTGTTCCTTACCGTTTCGGCCACTCAGTGACATTTCCATCACTGTTCACCTAAAGCTTTGGTTTGTATGATCTAGAGCTTTCTGAGGGCACCTTCTGCTTCTCTTGACTGCTGGGTCTCTGTTTCCTTACCAAGGTCAGGGATGACTCCTTCCTCGGATGATGCCTTTTCTTTGCTTCTAGAAAACAACCTGACTGAAGTTTCAGGAAATCTAATCAAAGACCTTTGAAAAGTTTTTCTTTACTTTATTCTCAATTGATGATAAGGCTGAGCATTACGTAAATTTCATCTGCATTTCCTTTTCCCCAGATGTTCTCAGTTTCTCCAGGTCAGAGGGGCTCAGATGAGCGGGCCCTTCCCCCAGAGCCACAGAATGACTGGATGACGGCATGAAAGGAGAGAGGTGTCTTGCCCCCTGCCCGGGATTAGGAAATCACTGGTTAGGAGGCATCTGGTCACGACTTTCTTACGTCACTGGAGGTATTTAGGACTGGCTCTCATGAATAGAGGCACTGGATAGAAAGCAAGAGTATTTTTTAGACACAAGGCTTTTAAAGGATATTTGCAAAAATTAAACATTCTCTTCCCTTGTGGAAATACATCTAGTTTGGGAGGATAAATTAGAGCCCTAATAATCTTTTGTTTTAGGAATAACGACTAGGATCTAGTAATTCCATATTTTCCTCATGGCCAGGTTACAGAGCCTTAATAAAAGGAATTTTTCAATCCCTCTAGAAGTTTGTTTCTTACATTTCAATGTGCATGGGAATCCCCTGCAGACTCTGCTAAGATGCAGAATCTGATTTCATTATTAGGTCTCAGTGAGGCTTGAGATTTTGCTTTTCTAGCAAATGATGCTGATGCTTCTGGGCTGTGCACCACATTGTTGGAGGCAGGTTTTCTAGAACACTGACTTTGTCACAACTCAGGAGTAAAATTAGGCTACAATATTGCAATTAGGCAATATTGGCTACAATATTAGGCTACAATATTGCAATTCACTTGACTATTAGGGAGTATATATCACAATATATTTTTAAAGATTTCATTTACTTATTTTTAGAGAGAGGGGGAGGAAGGGGGAGAAAGATTGATGTGGGAGAGAAACGATCAGTTGCTTCTCGCTCACCCTGTCTGGGGACCTGGGCTACATCCCAGGCATGTGCCCTGACCAGGAATTGAACCAGTGGCCTTTCAGCCTCTGGGACAATACCTAAATCCACTGAGCCACACCAGTCAGGGCACTACAATATATTTTTAAATTCAGGTATAATTATGAACAATAAAGTTCATAGGTCTTTGAGTTCTGATTGCATACCTCAATCAAGATATAGAACCATTTCCATTGCCCCATAATCTTTGCTTATGTTCCGCCCCCAGTCAATTTCTTCCCACCCCCAAACCCCACCTTAGGGGTAACATGCCCTAGGGTAAGCACAAGGTTTCCCAACATGCCCTCCCTTGCCCTCCCAATGGCTCACCTCCAGACTTCCTCAGGGTTGCAGCCATGGAGTGGATTGTTCTCTATTGACCTTTTGACCTGACCTTCATCCCAGCTGCTCTTTTGGCTGGAGCCATGCTTCATGTCACATAGGTCTTCAGGCTTGGTCTCTGAAGTTCATTGGGTTTCATGGAAGCATACCTTAATTTTCCTTTCAAAATGGAATGTGGAATAATTACATCAGGGGTGACAAATGAGTGAGTAAAACACTGGGTAATTTATTTCAAACCATGGCTTCAGCTCTAAGGACAGGTGTTTAGATTCACTGAGAAACTTGGTAGTCACTGCCTCCTGCACCCTCACACCTGGGAGGCAGCCAGGCGGGGTGGATGGCCTGAAGTTTCTTACAAATTACACCTTGTTTATGTACAAACCTACCCGTCTGCTTCAGTAAACTACACCACCTTCTGGTATTTGCTCTTTGGCTCCCTGGGCACACTCTCCCTCTTCCCTAGGGGGTGGCAGCTTCTGAAGAAGCATCTGAGGCTGAGAGGCAGGGGGTGACCTGGGCCCTGGAGGCTGGGCTGCCCCTTTCCCTGGCTTAGCTCCAGGAGGTCCTGCTGCCCTAGAGGATCCCCTGTGACCCTCCCTGCAGGGTCAGAGCAGAAAGAGCAGGGAGCAGGGAGAGAGGGCGCAGCCAGGAGTGATGGACTTGACCCACGTGGCAGCCTTCTCTCACTTCCCTAGTACCTGCTGAGCCCTGACGCTATGCCAGGCACTGACCAGGGCCAGGAGCACAATGGTGAACTGACAGACCAAGGCCCTGTCCTTGTGGGGGTTAACTTTTCTAGGGGGAGACAGAAAATACACAACCACAAGTATAACTCATGGGGAAGGAGGAGAAATGAGCAAAAAGATGCAAAAGAGTAAGGGGGTAGAGTGCTGGGGTGGGGTGGGCCATTGTAAGGGGAGGGTCAGCGAGCCCTCTGTGAGGAGTCACATCTGAGCAGAGATCTGAGCATTTCTACATATACAGTCTTTAAAGAAGATAAATAAATATTAGTCTATAATATTCTAAACAATTTTCTGCAAGTAAATTCCCACATTACCCTTTTCTGCAGATCCATGCTTTCATCTGAAATCATTTTTCTTAAAGATTTTATTTATTTTTTTAGAGAGGGGAAGGGAGAGAGAAAGAGAGAGAGAGAAACATCAATGTGTGGTTGCCTCTCACGTGGCCCCCACTGGGGACCTGGCCCACAACCCAGGCATGTGCCCTGACTGGGAATTGAACCTGTGACTCTTCGGTTTGCAGCCTGTGCTCAATCCACTGAGCTACACCAGCCAGGGCTGGAATAATTTTTTTTCAGCATGAAAAATTTCTTTTTGTCATAATTTTGGGGTGATCTGCTGGTGATAAGTTTATGCAGTTTCAGATTGTCTAAAATATATTTTATGTAGCCATTTTTATTGGTGTATATTTTCTTATTGATTTTTATTTTTAAAAATTATTTTATTTATTTTAGAGAGAGAGGAAGGGAGAGAAACATCAATGTGAGAAAGAAACATCAATCAGTTGTCTCTTGTACACACCCCAACCAGGAACCCAGCTTGCAACCCAGACATGTGCCCAGACCCAGAATGGGACCGGCAGCCTTTTGCTCTGTGGGACAATGCCCAACCAACTGAGCCACACCACTGAGGTCAGGGCTGTAGATATGTATTTGCAATATATAATCTTACGTAGTTTAAAGAAATCAATTATAAAAATTTACTACATTATTTTTCAAATATTTTCTTTCCCTCATTTTGTTTCTTCTCTCCTTCAAAGACTCTCATTAGACATTTATTAGACTGTTGAATATCACAAGGCACTGTGGTGCTTTCTTTTTTTGTTCATTCGTTGGTCTCCCTGCTGCAATTTGTGTAATTTTCTAAAATTTATATTCTTATTTAAATAGAGTTGGTATATAGTCTTATATTGGTTATGTTAGTGTCAGGTGATTTAACATTTTTATACCTTGCAATGTGATCACCCCACTAATTCTAATTTGTCACTATACATTTATGACAAAATTATTGACTGTACTCCCCTACCCATGTCCCCTCATCCTCCTGACACCTCCCTACGATAACTATCCCTTTGGCCTCGGTGTGTATGAGTCTGCTTGTTTTGTTTCAGATCCATGTATAACTTCTGTTGAAACTCTCTTCTGCTTTATCCAGTCTGTGTTATGCCCATCCAACACACACTCTGTACTCCGAGTATTGTAGTTTTAAATTGTGAAGTGTCTATTTGGTTTATTTTAGGGTTTTCTTTCTCTGCTAAATTTCTTTAACCTTTCATCCATTACCGTCATTTTCCCACATTTATCCTTATTTTCCTATACTCTTTAATGTATTATAGTAGCTAAAGCCTTTACCTACTAATTTCAACATCTTTGTCATCCGTAGGTCTGTTTCTTCTGATTAATTTTTATCTTGATTATCTGTCCTATTTCTTTGTTTCATTATGTGTCTCATAAATTTTGACTGCATATTAAAGATCCTGTATACAACAGCAGTAGAAATTAAATATTTTTTCCCTGAAGAGTCATGCCCTTTCAAGACAGAGGGAAGAGGTAAACTCTTTCCACTAATCACAAGTTCGGCTCGTTGGGAGTTAGGGTTCAGTGTCAGTTAGTTCCAGTTAACCATTAATTTCATTGTCTTAATAGCAGGATTAGGCCTCTTTTTTCATCAGGGCTTGGGATCTAGCATGTGAAACAACAAGGGCTTCCTTTGCTTACTAGCTCAGCCCCCAGCTTTTCACACTCTGGGAGATCTAGTCTTCCAGCTCAGTCCCCAGGGCCCCATACTTTCTGGGCGCTTGATAAAAGTCTGGTGGAAATTGGCTGGCAGTGAAGAACAGCTTTATGTCTAGGGCGCCTCCAGATTACTATCTGTCACTCTATCAGGGGTGTCCAACATTTTGGTGTCGGGCCACACATTAAATACATTGCAACACATAATCACCAAAAAATCTCATAATGTTTTGAGTAAATTTATAATTTTTGTGTTGGGCCGTATTCATAACCACCTTGCGCTGCATGCGGCCTGAGGGCCGCAGGTTGGACACCCTCGCAGCTCACTCAGTCATTCAGAATTCAGCTGGTTTCTTCTCACACCCCTGAGAAAAAAATGAATCATCCAGGAAGACCCCGTCCTTTTAGAATTGAGTTGCAGCCTCAACTCTCTGTTAAATAAATATGATCTTGTTGCCCTGGATGGTGTGGCTCAGTGGATTGAGTGCCAGCCTGCACACCAAAGGGTCTCTGGTTAGATTCCCAGTCTAGCACACATGCCCGGGTTACGGGCCAGGTCCCCAGTAGGGGGCATGCCAGAAGCAATCACACATTGATGTTTCTCTCGCACTCTTCCTTCCTCTCTCTAAAAATAAATAAATAAATAAAATCTTTTAAAAATGTAAGATCTTGTTGATTTTAATATTTGGCCTCTTCAAAGAGATGGCCCTTGCTGCTTTGCTCTCCTGCTGCCCTGGAATGGGGGTGATCCTGAGGATGAATCACCTACATGGGGGTTCTGTGCATTCTACTCTCTTCTCATCTTTGCGTATGATGAGCTCAGAAAACTCATCATTAGGCGAAGCCTGGGGGCCGGGTAGAGAAGGAAACCTACTACTACTAGACCCCCGTCCTGCATGCTGTGGAACATCACACCACACTGCACCGCTCACCCACCCTCTCCTTGTGTACTTCAGTCTTGGAGTTTGGAACTTGAGCTGGATTGGAAAGCATCGAAGCACATTGGGGAAGCGAGATGTCCACGTGGGGGAAGCAAGACTTCCCGGAACAAGGGTGTAAGATGCATGGGGGGGGCGGGGGGGGTGCCTGATGAACATTCGTCAGTGGGAATGACAGCGGGGAAGGTTTTCGCGTGCTTTTCTGATTTTGTAAAAAGCAAATCTTGGAAAGACTAAAAGAATACATTTTATATCTGGAATTTTACAAATAAAGATGGCTATTATAATGGAAAAAACATGATTTTGCCGCTTACCTAGTGTTTTCTTGACGTTCTTGTGGGAGCCATACATAGTCTTTTATGACTTCATCGTTTGTCCCATTTAGACTCAAGTATGGCCCCTCTACCCCCAATCCACTTTATAAAAGTTTAAACAGAATGTCATGGAGGTATAATGTTTTTAATGCCTTTCCACAATCAGTTACAGGGCAGTGTTTTCTAACAGAATGATGGGTGTTAGCTCTCCGTGAGTACTTTATGTGGAAATTATTGAATTGACATCACCTCATCCCTCTGGAGCATAACACAAGATGCATTTGCCACTTAAAAGATTGTATTTGTGTGACCAGGCACATATTTGCTTGTTTCTCCCTGGGCCATGCCTGTGATGACTTTGTGCCATCAGACCAACTGTAGGCCCTTCAAATGGATTTAGTTGTCTTGGTACCTGTTAGAACAAACCTTAGCAAGTGTGGTTTCTCTTTAAATAAAAAAATTAACCACACAGACTTCTTTACTTACTCACTGATTAGTTTTTGTGTATATTTTAAGGAAAGATGTACCACAGAACAGTTCGGGAATATACACAAATACCAGGGTATAAATGTGTGCATTTAACCATCACTGCTTCCTCTTTGCTCACTGTCAATAATTTGGTTCCAGCTTCATGACTGATTACCTGAGAACAATGAATTCATATTGGATGATGGGCTAAGACTTTGGTGGTAATGATTTAACCCCTACCGCCAGCTCTAGTGACTTACACATTGTGCTTGCCCAGGAGAGGGCCTAGACTCGACTCAGGCTTTGATTGTTGTGTTGCTTTTCAAATTTTCCCTTCACTTTTTTTCAGGTCTCATTCTTCAGTCTAAAGGAATGAAGAGACAGGGTGAAAGTCAGTTTTTAGTCTGACTAGTGTAATAGTCTTACTTTATGGGTACACATCTCTGAAATAAACTTCCTTGTTCTTTATAAATTTGTCTATCAGATAAAGGAGTTGAGCTAAATTATGGACAAATTTTAAAACATGCAAACTCACTGTGGTCGTGGCAATATCCTGCAGTTCTACAAGATGATGTGCCTTCTCTTAGAAAAGCAGAACTTTCAGCCTGAGTGGATACCTTTCCTAGAAATTTGATTTTTTTTTATTCATTGAAATAAGGAAACATGACCCTTTCTTTTTCTTCCTTTCCTTACCTATTGCAGTTTGAAAACAAAACAAACAAAACATTTTATTTTACTTTTTTAAAATAAAACGTGAGAGTAAAAAAACTTCTTTTACTACTTTTAGTAATTTCTACTCATTTTTCTTTGTTTTTCTTCTACAGCAATATGGCTTCTTTCTGACTTGTAATTTTTCGGATATCTGACCTCATCTTGTTTGTCTTTCTTTGCTCTTCTCCTCCTGGGACCTACACTCAATTATTTCAACTTCTCAGTGTATGAAAGGGCTTCCCCTCTTCTTTCTTATGTTAATGCTTATTGCCTCCAGGCTTTGTAAACAGCTGTGAATCTGTGGTGATAGTTTAATTACTATGTATAAGGATTTAAAAGAATAGCTTCTTTTAATATTTTTCTTTTGCCTTGCATATAGCTTTTGGTTACAGAATAGCATAGATAAAGGCAGGGTGTGTAAAGGAATATCTGGGAGACATTATTAAACGAGCTAGGATGGCTCTTCACCGTCTTTTCTTCTTGCCAGTAGCCACAGCCATGACATTGAGCTGGGCAGTCTCCGGGTACAAGGTCTACCCCAGATGCAGCCAGCACCCATGGGAAGGTTTTCCAATTTCTTAATACAAAAATGTGAGCTGGCATCCTTTTCCTAGAGGAATCCTTGACATAAGCTGGGTTGCCCTCTATGAAAGTGCACTTTTAAAAGGGACAGTCAGAAGAAATTAAAAAGAAAAGAACCGTGCCCTGGCTGAGGTAGCTCAGCTGGTTGGGCATCCTACTGCAAAGCCAGGGATCCATGGTTTGGACCTGGTCAGGGCACATGCCCAGCTTGTGGGTTCAGTGCCCTGTTGGGGCAGGTGTGAGAGACAACAGGTTGATGTTTCTCTCTTGCATCAATGTTTCTCTCCCTCTCTCTCTCCCTTCCCCTCTCTCAAAAAATAAATAAAATGTTTTTTAAAGAAGTCAAATTCCAGAGGGCAGTCAAATTCCAGGGGGCCATCACTGGTGTACTTCTTGCTCATATAAAGGAGGAGAGGAATCAGAAATCTGGAGTTAGGAGGCTCCAGAGTACCAGCTATCAGGGTGGCCAAGGAAGCAAAACAGGCTAAGTAAGCATCTAAAAAGACAGTGGCTTCCACAAACACAGCACCTGAGCAAAGTATGTGAAGCCTGTGAAGGTTTCTGCTCCCCATGTTCATGGAAAACATTAAGTTGGCAGATCATATTTTTAAATAAAGACCTGACTTTAAAATAAATAAGTAAGTAAGTAAGTAAATAAATAAATAAGCAAGCAAGCTAGGATGGACCAGTTAATTGAGGTTTGAGGGGAAAATGATGCTTGATTTCATGCACATTAACTTTTTGGTGATAATAGCGTTCTTTCAGTGGATATCCCTTTAGCAATTTTAAAATTAATAGGACTTTGACCTCAAGGACAGAATTACAGTGTATGCTTTAGTCCTTAAAATTTTTTTTCACTATTTGCTCCACTCTGTGATCCTGCTTTTTTTCCTGAGCTACGCTGCCTGCAATGTGATCTACTCCTATATTTTGGTTCTAAAGATTAGAATTGTATTAATTCAATGGAGAAATTAATTGGAAACATCAGGACTCTGAGCTTACCTTGGAGCCACAGCAAGGCCAAGACACTTTCTTCCTAAGCAATCATTCGTGTTCTCATTTTTCTCAAGTGTAAAATTTATCTAGATTTATCTCTGCTATCTAGTGTTTTTTAAGTATATTTTATTAAAATAAGGAAATAAGGAATTTTATTAAATTGTTTCTAAGGTCTATTCCAGCTCAATTATTCCTACATTTTCTTCCTTCTTTGAAGAGAAAAATGGCCAAACATATGAACCCCCAGAAAAGTTGCATAGGCTGAGCTAAGATGCGAGTTTCTTACACCAAGTGATGGCTCTGAAGAGAGACAGCGAGAAAAAGACAGAATCTAAGATATATACGTATATAAACTATTTTAAAATTGACTCTTCTTCCAGGACTGGAAATGTCCTGAGGGCACTGTTTATCAGGTATGGGAGTGGACAGCTGATGACCGTATTTCTTAGAAATCAAGTTCTCTGACTCTTTGAACCCAGGATTTCTTCAGTTCTAAAGATGACAAAAGGACAAACTTTTCTGAACTCTCATTTTTATTTGCCCATGGTGAAATCAGTGACCAGTAACAGTTTACTTTCTAATCAAATATTTAATGCCAAAGTAAGATTGCAAGATACATAATAATTGCTCAACAAATGTTCGTGGAATATAATTAAATTGAAATACTTTCCAATGCAGAGTTCACTAGTCATATAACCTGAGCTGGAGTTCTTACCATGCCTTAGAAGTGGAAATTTGGATGAATTCCATCGGTTCTGATTCTAATTTTCCTCTGAAAAGTGAATTAAAAAATACCTGTCCCATGGATTGATTATGAGATTCAAATAAGATGTTCACAATAGTGCTTCATAAACTTTACAGAAACCTACGCATAAAAGGTATTATTCTTTTTGAATTAAAGAAAGCATTTTATTTTCTTTTAAAAAACACATTAAGGTTCTCGGCACTTTATATAAAAATCTAATAGTGGTTTTACAGAATGCTTTTAAAAGGTCTTTTTATGTGGTATAAAGTGGAATTTTAATTTTATCAGATGCTGATCTAAATATATTATGTTCTTGTCTGTGGAATCTGGATACGATGGTCTTTGTAGACTGAGGTAATTTTGATGTAGTTAGTTCCCCACACTCCAACTTAAACTCAAATACCAGGTGACAGCTTATTAGACTTGCTTCTCTGCCAAAAGAGAGGCCATGGAGGGATGATCTTTTTTCACAGGAATGCCCTGCTGACTTCCTCTAAGGTGGACTCTTCCCACTGCAGGGCTGAGCGCACCTCATCAACAGCTATACAGAAGATAACAACAGTGGGAGTCCTGTGTTGTGTCCACATCTCCATGGCTCCTAAGATGGGAACTTCTTTCCCTTGGGCTACTGTAGTATCAGCACTCATTTCTTCTTGTTTTTTGTTTTTGTTTTTGTTTTTTTTAATCTTCACCTGAGGACGTGCCCATTGATTTTAGAGAGAGAGGAAGGAAAAGAGAAAGAAATATTGATGTAAGAGAGAAACACTGATTAGTTGCTTTTTTTTATCTGCCCAGACCAGGCCTGAGCCACCAACCTAGGTATGTGCCCAACAGGGAATCGAACTGGCAACCTTTTTGTTTGCAGGCATAAGAACAATATAAACTAACAAGCAAAACAGAAACAGACACGGAGAACAGAACTGATGGTTGCCAGAGGGGATGAGGGTTGGAAGACTGAGTGAAAAAGATGAAGGAATTGAGAAGAACAGAATGACGGGTACAACATAGTCGGGGATGTAAAGTGCAGCATAGGAAATAGAGTAAATAATATCATAAATAAATAAATAAATAAATACATTTTAAAAATATTTTTAAAAAAAACTTCCTTCTTGTGAATTACCTTGTAGGTTTTATTTGGAGAATGCTGTAAGCAGGAGAATACATGGAGGCGGGAATTAATAAATATATTGGACTGGATTAGAGAGTTTTGTTTGGGAAAACACATAAATTTTATTTTAGGCTTGCTGAGTTTATAGTGATGGTGGCATGTCTAGGTAGTTCCAATACATAAAAAAAGTTTGGAGTTAGCCCTTTTCAGTGATTTTAAACAGTCAACTTGAGATTTAAATGAAAATTCTACTCTAACTTTTAATTCATATTGTTTTTAGCATCTCCCTGTGATCCTTCTTTCCTTCTGAGCTGTTCTCCCTGCAATGTGATCTGCTCCATTATCTTCTTGAACCATTGTAAGAACAGTGATGGGCAATTTCTAAACTTGAGAAACAGTTTTCATGAAAACTTCAGAATTATCAACACCATCTGGATACAGGGAAAATCAAGGTTCTCTTTAGGAAATAATTATGTGACTAATCTATTGTTCATGCCTACCCCATCCCTTTGCCCTACTTCAAAATGGCTGAAGTATTTATCAGACTATCATTTATAACCAATTAGTGAGTTATCAAATTAATTCAGTGTGTTAAAATTAAATTTAAAACATGAAATATAGAAATAAAAAGAAAAATGTTATAGTGCATCATGATAACAAGGTATTTATTTGAGAAACTTTTTTCTGATTTTTACACATATAGATGAAGAGAGTGGTGGTGGAAAGTATATGTATTTCTTACTATTGTACAATACATTGTCAGATGATGTATATCATAGTGGTCTATCTTATACAATCATAACAACTAAAATCCTCTGTGGATCATAAGGGCATGAGATGTTCTACCTGTAAAAGACCCTGGTGAAGAAATAGTCAATTCCCAGTTTTCTAGAACAAGAACTATCACTCACGGATATGACGCATATTTTCCAAAGTAGCCTAGCCAAGACAAAGAATGAGCTTGAGCTGGAATCTAGATTTCTCCATTCTCTATCTAGTTTGCTACAGGCTATTAGCCTGAATAAAGCGTTTCAGTGCCCACCAAGGGTATTATTAAATCATGAAGGTACTGGCTAAGGCAAAGTCAGTACATTCTGGGACTGGGAATGCCCAATGAATAAGGGTAAAATGTGCACAGTCTTCAGGGTGTAAATGCCTAAATAAAAATAAGATAAGTAATTTGGGCATTCTCTTAATCTTCCTGATGCCCTCTTTATTCATTACAAAGCAAGGGCAAAAAGCTACAAACCTTTTAGATGCCTGTAGAAATATGTGTAGGGCAACCTGCGAAGAACACTGGCTTCTTGCTCTGTCACTAGTTTGGTCTTAGATTGGTGGACTAACCTTTCTGGAGCTCAACAGCCCCATTTGGAAAGAGGTGGTATGCTCCTGAATTCTTTCAAAGATTTATGGTTAGGAAATGAATGTAAATAGTTTTGGAATTGCTTTGTCACTTGAGAGTTCTGTAGCTGTCCATTTTATCAGTTCCCTCTCTTTCAGGCCTTATTCATCTTTACTTACTCAACATATAGCACAGTCTCTTGTATGCATATTAGGCCTGTAAAAGTTGGCTGAATGAATTAATGAATGGTTTTTATTCTTTCAGCTCTTCAATGCTTTCCCTTTTTAAATACATTATCTCCCAGGAAGTCATAATGAATTATTTTAAAACATTGCTGAACAGAATACATTTATTTTGGAGAAAGTAAAAGAACACCAGGAATCCCTGGACCTCAATAATCCTCAAGACTTTATTGACTACTTCCTGATTAAAATAGAAAAGGTATAAATGACCATGCAACTTCATCTTTGTGGGTGACGTGACTCATGGATTAGTTTTTAACTTTCCTGTGAAATTGGGATATTTATTTTATTTTATTTTTATTTTATTTTTTTTATTTCAATCATTGTTCAAGTACAGTTTTCTCCCCCCTACTCCCGTTCCAGCCCCTCCACCCAACCCTCCCCCCTTCCCCCCATTACCCCCCACCCCTAGTTTTTGTCCATGTGTCCTCCTAATTTGTTCCTGTAATCCCTACCCATTCCCCCCTGAAATTCCCTCTTCTCTCCCCTCTGGCCACTGTCAGACTATCCCCTATTTCAGTGTCTTTGGTTATATTTTGCTAGTTTTTTGTTTTGTTTTGTTTTGTTGTTTAGATTCCTGTTAAAGGTGATATCATGTGGTATTTGTCTTTCACTGCCTGGCTTGTTTCACTTAGCATAATGCTTTCCAGCTCCATCCATGCTGTTGCAAAGGGTATGAGCTCCTTCTTTCTTTCTGCTGCATAGAATTCCATTGTGTAAATGTACCATAGTTTTTTGATCCATTCATTTACTGATGGGCATCTAGGTTGCTTCCAGCACCTAGCTATTGTAAATTGTGCTGCTATGAACATCGGGGTGCAAAGGTTCTTTTGTATTGGTGTTTTAGTGTTCTTAGGATAGAGTCCCAGCAATGGAATTGCTGGGTCAAAAGGCAGATCCATTTTTAGTTTTCTGAGGAAGTTCCAAACTGCTTTCCATAATGGTTGTACCAGTCTGCAGTCCCACCAACAGTGCACTAGGGACCCCGTTTCTCCACATCCTCTCCAACACTTGTTGTTTGTTGCTTTGTTTATGATGGCCATTCTGACTGGTGTGAAGTGGTATCTCATTGTGGTTTTAATCTGCATCTCTCTGATGGCTAGCGATATTGAACATCGCTTCATGTGTCTTTGGATTTTCTGTATGTCCTCCTTGGAGAAGTGTCTGTTCAAGTCCTTTGCCCATTTTTTAATTGGGTTACTTGTCTTCTTAGAGTGGAGTTGTGTAAGTTCTTTATATATTTTGGAGATTAAACCCTTGTCTGAGGTATCATTAGCAAATATGTTTTCCCATACAGTTGGTTCTCTTTTTATTTTGATACTGTTTTCCTTAGCTGTGCAAAAGCTTTTAATTTTGATGAGGTCCCATTTGTTTATTCTTTCCTTTATGTCCCTTGCTCTAGGAAACAAGTCAGTAAAAAAGTTTCTGCGTGAAATATCTGAGATTTTCCTACCTACGTTCTCTTCTAGGACTTTAATGGTGTCACGCTTTATATTTAAGTCTTTTAAAATATGGAACGCTTCACGAATTTGCGTGTCATCCTTGGGCAGGGGCCATGCTAATCTTCTCTGTATCGTTCCAATTTTAGTATATGTGCTGCCGAAGCGAGCACGAAATTGGGATATTTAAACAAATCCTTCTTGCCCTCAGTGGTGTGACTCAGTGAGTTGGGCATCATGCCACAAAGCAACAGATTACAGGTTGTTTACCAGTCAGGGCATATGTTTGGGTTGTGGGTTTGGCACCTTGTTGGGGTATGTGTGAGAGGCAACCAATCAGTGTTTATGTTTCTCTTTCACATTGATGGTTCTCTCCTTCTCTTTCTTCCTGTCTTCCATTCTCTCTAAAAATAAATAAATAAAATCTAAAAAAATTGCTTCTTCCAAAGAGATATTAACTTCTTACTTGTACAAACCATATTTGATACCTTGAGATAATTCTAAATTCTCACTAAAATGACTTACAATATTTTATATTTATCTTCTTAAAGCTGTTCCTTATTAAGAACAGATTGAAATACATACATATAAACAAGCACACAAATTCAATGTCAATGATAAACAACATATGTCATTCATAAACTAAGTTCCATGAATGCAAGATGTAACATGTGAGGGAACACAGGAATGGATAGGAATCAAGAGACTTACCTTTGGAAAGATACTAAGAAAACTTCCCAGATGAGGCAGTTTTAAAGGAAACTCTGGGTTAGTTTAAGAGATTTGACACAATAGGTCTAGGGAATGATGATCAAGTGTGTGGAATTCTCAAAGAGATTAAGTTGCTTGTAACTGAGAACTGTTGTGGGTGTAATGACTGGTGACATTGGGAATAGTGACGCAGTTGTGAGGTGGGTGGTTCAGGTGCTTGAATGATAAATTTAGACATGATAAAATAGACAAGAGATGCTAGAACTGACAGTGAGCAGCCATGATGACTTGATAAAAAGTATGTTTGAAAGAACTGATTGGCTCTCATGTCTGAGAAAGTGGGGAATTGGAAAGGACTTATTGAAAGTTTGTAACCCTGATTCTATTTTAACTATTTGAATGAATCTTAACAATTCATCTAACTTTACCTTCAGCTATTACACTCTCTAATGTCTGACTTAATTTGTCAAATAAGGAAGTTAAGCAAATAATGATGTTGCATTGAGTTACATTATGGTATCTCTAAGGCTCTTTTATTTACCAAGTAATTCTAATACATCATTCCTAGGAAAGGCACAATAAACAGTCTGTGTTTACCATGAACCACTTGATCAGCACCATACTGGATGTGCTTGGTACCGGAACAGAGACAATGAGCTCCACCCTGAAACATGGAGTCCTGCTCCTGTTGAAGCACCCAGAAGTTACAGGTAAGATCACAGATGAAGGGTGGGATAAAGTTCTGGAGACCCATTGCCAGGCAACGCTGACAACTATTCCACTCTTCACCTGCCTAGATGATGCACATGAACAAATCCATCATGGATACATCTTCCTATCATTGAATGAATTAAATTCAAATTAGATTATAGTACAATAAGGTTAAAAAGTATTTAAATAGCAGAGGTTTAGAAGGCAGAGGTCATTGTTCTCCCTGCTATTGTGGAGTGTCTGTGTATTGGGTCAGGCTAGATGCATAAGCAGAGTTGTCTGAGGATCTGTAAAGAATTATCTTTCTTCTTTCCTTGAAAAGATATCACCTGATATACCTTCCATGTCCAGAAAAATATATAAGGTCTGGCAGAAGTAACACCTATTTGAGTGTGGTTGGTAGGGTAATGTAATGGATGTAATAATTTATAGTTTTAACTTGAATATTTCACCTAAAATGTCATATGGTGTGCTTGAGTATGATATTGTTATTTTACAGAATTACATGCTTATGATTTTGTAACAAAATGTTTTATAATGAAAAGGGGCATTATTTGTGCCAGACCCTGCATATTTTTTTTTGTTAAAAGACATTTCTACTCAAATTCATTTGCAATTTAAAGAATGACTCAACAATATTGTAATCTTTATCTACCAAACAGATGTACTCTCTAAATAAAAAGGTTATACACAAATAAATTAAAAATATATATACCCTTTTGGGCTAACAAATTTTTCCTCTCAAACATCATTTCTCTCACTAATGTAACTTTCCCATTTTCCTCCTCATTTCTATTGAGTTCTCATCTAAGAGGATATTTCCTTTACAACTGTATCATTTTCTGTGTTTTGGCACATCAAGACACTTTTAGTATAATTAAACCTCATGAGATTATCTCTATAACTTCAGCATCAGATTTTTCTACTTTGTGTAAAGTCCTCTGCCCTCCATTAAAAATGAGATGTTTTCCAAATGGTGCTATGTAGAAGCACAGCCTTGAAATTCCTTTACTGGTGCACATTGTGGGATATGATGATGATGTGTTTCACGTGACACAGAACCCAGTGATCAAAGTGAACATCACCAACAGTGAGACAAACAAATCAAATGGTTCCTGATCCTATGTGCTGGCTGCACAACATAACGTACATGGTACTCCACTCAGAAATGTACGACCTGAATCTAATAGTGAGGAAATGATTTGGCAAATACAAATCAAGGGACATTGTATAGAATGGTAGATGTGTACTCTTCCAATTAGGGCTCCATTCTCAGAGGGAAAATGTCATCCCTGCCTGGTGTGTTCCTAAGAGATTCCCAGTCCCCAAGCTCATTATTTGACAGTGGCCTTGGCCTAGTGGCTTCTACTAGCATTGGAGGCAGAATCACAATATTAGATGATCAGACACAGTGAAAAAAGCCAAATAGATGGCTACTTAGTCATTGCATCAGTCCACACATGCTGCCTTCTCCCTAGAGATGTAATGAGCTCAACAATCTGTTGACAAGTTGTTTGCTGATGAACTGTTCAAAAATAGAACAAGATAGAAATAACTTGGGGGGTATAACCATCCCCTTTTTTCCTGGTTATGATAAATTAAACAGAGCCTGAAGGCACTCTTTAATATGTTTGGACATTTGAGGAAATTTGAATAAGGACCAAATAATAGATAACTTTATGAAGTAATTATTTTCATGGTTGTGATAATGGTCATGTGGTACTAGGAGAAGGTCCTCATTCTTAGTGATTCATGCTGAAATCTCTGGATGAAGTGTCATGGTTCAATTCAAATGATTCAGCAAAGTCATTACATATATGATTATATAAGATGCAGCTTTATAATATTTGTTACAGTATATATGACAAATTTATGCATAAACTTGAATATTGATATTTATTTATGTATATACATGTATGTATATGTATAATATATACAATTAGAGATAATTCAAACAAATGTGGGTGAACATTAACTCATGTTGACTCTGCTCCAGTGCAAATACTAGCTTTTGAGTCCAGGTGGGGGATATGTGATGGTCACAATTCCAACCTTCTTTCAACCTTCTTCAGGCTTAAGCTTTCCAAGCTAAAAAAATTGTGGTTCCTAGAGCCCTCTCTGCAATGTTTACAGTTTTTAAAAAATATATTTTATTGATTATGCTATTACAGTTGTCCCATTCCCCCCTTCACTCCCCTCCACCCTACACACCCACTCCCACTCACATTTCCCCCCTTTAGTTCATGTCCATGTGTCATAAGTTCTTTAGCTTCTACATTTCCCATACTATTCTTGCCCTCCCCCTGCCTATTTTCTACCTTCCATCTATGCTACTTATTCTCTGTACCTTTCCCCCTCTCTCCTCCTCCCACTCCCCTGTTGTTAACCCTCCATGTGATCTCCATTTCTGTGGTTCTGTTCCTGTTCTAGTTGATTGCTTAGTTTGTTTTTGTTTTTGTTTTAGGTGTGGTTGTTAGTAATTGTGAGTTTGCTGTCATTTTACTATATATAGTTTCTATCTTCTTTTTCTTAGATAAGTCCCTTTAACATTCATATAATAAGGGCTTGGTGGTGGTGAACTCCTTTAACTTGACCTTATCTGAGAAGCACTTTAATCTGCCCTTCCATTCTAAATTAAAGCTTTGCTGGATAGAGCAATCTTGGACGTAGGTCCTTGCCTTTCATGACTTGGAATACTTCTTTCCAGCCCCTTCTTGCCTGCAAGGTCTCTTTTGAGAAATCAGCTGACAGTCTGATGGGAACTCCTTTATAGGTTACTCTCTACATATCTCTTACTTCTTCTAGGATTCTCTCCTTCATTTTTACCTTGGCTAATGTAATTATGATGGGCCTTGGTGTGTTCCTCCTTGGGTCCAACTTCTTTGGGACTCTCTGAGCTTCCTGGACTTCCTGGAAGTCTATTTCCTTTGCCAGATTGGGGAAGTTCTCCTTAATTATTTGTTCAAATAAGTTTTCCACTTGTTGCTCTTGCTCTTCCCCTTCTGGTACCCCTATAATTTGGATGTTGGAATGTTTAAAGATGTCCTGGAAGTTCCTAAGCTTCTCATTTTTTTGAATTCTTATTTCCCCATTCTTTTCTGTTTGGTTGTTTCTTTTTTCCTTCTGGTCCACTCTATTGATTTGAGTCCCAGTTTCCTTCCCATCATTATTGGTTCCCTGTGCATTTTCCTTAATTTCTCTTATCATAGCCTTCATTTTTTTCATCTAATTTGTAATCAAATTCAACCAATTCTGTGAGCATCCTGATCACCAGTGCTTTGAACTGTGCATCTGATAGGTTGGCTATCTCTTGGTTGCTTAAAAGTATTGGCTCTGAAGCTTTGATTTGCACTTCCATTTGAACCATTTTTTTTTTCTGAATCAGGTCACACCTGTTAAGTATGAGGGGTGGAGCCTTAGGTGTTCTCCAGGGTGGGGCAACCCAGTCGCTGGGTTGTGAGGTTGTATGCAGGGGTGGGATCTGATAGGAAACAATGGCGCTTGTTCCAGTCTCTGTCTGACTTCAATTCCATTGGCCATTTCTCCCAAGCAAACTGGGCCTTTCTGGTGCTAATTCCCATGTGAGTGGGCTTGTGCACATTCTAGGACCCCGTGGATCTCTCCCACGCACTCTCCTGTGAGGCTGGGAGTTTCTCCCTGCGCCTCAACCCCCACAGGTGTTTTCAATCAGTGTCGCAAGGTTCTGTTTCCTGGCGCTGGGACCCTGGATTGCTCAGACTGTCTCCCTGCCCAATTTGGCCTGGTTTATCTGCTCCTGAATGTGGCCCGGCCAGCCAGGCACTTTGCACACAGTGCCTCGCTTCACAGTTACCACCTCACTGGGTCTGCCAGCCGCCTGTGCGTTCATGGTCCGCCCGCTGCAGTCTTCGGCTGGGGATGCCTTACACACCTGGGATGTGTTACAGGTCTGGTACCACAGCATTTTGTGCTGCGACCCATCTCTACCCGGCTGCCCAACTCCACCCCTCCTACCGGTCTGGATGAATGTGTATGTTTTTACTCTTTGGTTGTCCGATTTCCATACAGTTCAATTTTCTGTCAGATCTGGTTGTTACCTTGTTTCTAAACTGTTGCTGACCTTATTTTGGTTGTGCAAGGAGGCAGTGTGTCTACCAATGCCTCCCTCTTGGCTAGAAGTCCCACAATGTTTACAATTTTTAAGCTGTTTCTTAAGGAGCCATTTTCAAAAGACTACCATTTATATTGATTTTGCTCTGGGTTACTATAACCCCAGGCAACAGGAAATCTGAGAAAGGAAGACACCCTCTTTTCCTAAGGGACAATTATTTCAGAGAATCAGCCTCAAATGATAGGGCAAGAGATGAGAGGTCTCTTTATACCATATTAAGTGAAAGTGCCTTGATAACTAAGTTTTCGTTCATACACTTATTCATGATGGAGAATAAAGAAAACAGAGGAAGAGATGATGGCAGCTGAGTAGGAGGAGACTAGGTCCACACTCTCCTCCCCTCAACTGAGATTTTTGGTTGATTTTCTGACAACCTGAACAATCAGTGGAGTCTTAGCTGGTATGAACTTTTGAAGCCAAGACTACAGAAGATGCTTCGTACTATCTGGTAAGGAGATTTTATAAGTTGAAGGGGAAATATCCTGTGCATGGCTCCTGTAGCAGCCAGCAGAAGGACCCAACAGAAATTGCAATTTTGGCAGTTTCTTCCCTTCTTGGTCCCCAGTCCTGCACAGGGGTCCCCAACACTAATTGGGAGAGACTTGGGAGGATATATGGAGTCTGGAAGACCCAGGCTACACACACACAATGAGCAGCATGTCCATAGCTGTAGCGCCAATCTGGAGAGTTCCATATAGGGACTTGCTCTCCTAAAATGAGCAGCTTGCTACACTTAGAACTGTCAGAGGCACCTGCAGGCTGTAGCCAGCCATGACCTTGAGAGACATTTTGCTTTCAGGGGAGGAGGTGTTATGCATGGAGAGCCAGACAGTAACTCAGGGCTGTGGTGTGGGTACTGCATGGAGACTTTTTAAAAAGGAGATGAAACATGGCTGGGCAAGGACCCTGTATACAGCTGCTCCACCAGCAAATAGACCAGATTGAAAACACAGGTTTGGAGAGAAATCTAGTAGGGCAGGAAAAGTGCTTTCCTTGGACCCATTCTGACTCTGTCAGCCATGCCAAGACACACTGGATCTACGGGTTCTTTCCTACTCAGACCATTGGGCAGAGAGATCAGAGACTGGCACAACATAGGGAAGGGAGACCAGAACAGAGATCTTGTTGAACAGATTGAGGAAGAAAACCAGTTTTCCCAGTCTAAAGTCTGTGAGAGGCACCCTGCTCCTCAGCATGAGCTAATCAACTGCTACTGCTGTGGTTTGTGGAGAGGAACATTGTAGAATGGGGAAATTGCTCTTAGATTGGTTCTGAAATTTTCTCAGCCATACCAAGCCACACTAAATGTCTGAGTCTGTTCCCACTGAGTCCAGCTGGGTAGAGAGATCAGACAGTTGCTCAACAAGGGGCTTGCTGAGGCCCACCCAGCTTGGTCAACAAGCAATTGCTGTGCAGAACATAGAAGTCTGGACTGTGTCTCATGCAAAGGCTGCATGCTGGGAGTTAGCTAGGCAAGAGTTGAGCACCTAAGATTCTTTGCAGCCAGGCATACCCTGCCCCCTGAGAGTACAAATCTCTGGGAAGAGAAAGGTATGCCCACCCATTTGCTGCAGTATTGCAAACAGAACATCCAACAGGGAAACTGCAGAACAGTCCTGCCAGGCTCAAGATCCCTCTGCAGGACACATTTCCACAGGGCAAAGAAAGAGAAACTCCAAAAGGGACCTTTCTGAACTTTTCTCAGCCCAACAAGCCACACTGGTTCCATGGGGCCTATTCTATTGAAACCAGTTGGGCAGAGGGAGCAGAAATTGGTGCAAGAAGGGTTATTCAGGCACCCATCTTAGTTCTTCTACAGAGCTGCTATCAGTGCCAAGTGAAAAAGAGCCAACCCTATTAAACACATTGGACCCTCACATGAAATGGACAGGTAACTCATCACAAACCACATTACTGGAAATAATCTAGGACAGACCAAGATATGTGGCACAGAGGCAGGGGAACACACCCTACATGTTCCCTGAGCTGAACTGTACCTCTCAGGGGATGTACCTCATCCTCCCAGTTGCACTAGAAGTCCTCTCAGGAACAGACAGGTCAGTGGCAAGGCTAAAACTAATAGCAGAACTGCAGACAGAAACAGGTGGAGGTGGTACCGGTGGTGTTTTTGAACCTTAGATAACCCACCTCTGGGCCTTGTGCTGATAAAAAGCCAGCAGTTCAGAGCAGAGAGGTCCATCCCAGACACAGCAAAGCCTGAAGGAGACAGCCACAGACTGTGGATCACTTGTAGCCTTGAACCAGCTGCCTAGAGCTACATGGGGACAGCATCTGATATTACCAGAGATGTAGCCAGAAGGAGAAGCTAGCAGGCAAGCATCAAGCTCTGCTGAAATGAATTGCACCTCGCTCTTTTCATTATTTGTGTTTTTCTTTTGCATAGCTTTTTAACATTTTTTCTTCTTCCTCAATTTGGTTCCTATTTCTTCAGTATTTTATTTCAAATCTCATTTTATTTTTTCATTTTCTTACTCCATTTTGCCTTCTTCCTTCCCCGTCTGATTTTCATTTTAAATGTTACTTTTCCCTTTCTTTGCCTTGTTTCTATTCCTTATTCTTATTATTTCTCCTCCCTCTATTTTCTCAAAGTTGTTTTTCTTTCCTTTAGTCATCTTATAGTCTTTTTTATTTCTTAAAATATTCTTATTCTCTTTCCACCTTTATTAATGTTTGCCCAAGGAATTCCTCCCTTTTGCAACTGCATGCATGGAACTGGAGACTAGTATGCTAAGTGAAATAAGCCAGTTGGTGACAGACAAATACCATATGATCTCACTTATAAGAGGAATCTAATGAACAAAAGAAACTAATGAACAAAATAGAACCAGAGACATGGAATCATGGAATAGACTACAGCTGGTAAAGGGGAGGAGAAAGATAGAAACTGAAAGGAGAAGGGATTCATCAAAGAACATATAGAAAAGACTGATGGACATGGACAGCAGTGTGGGAGTTGACTACAGAAGTGGGGAGTGGTGGGCTGGGTGAAGGTGGGCTAGGGGGAAACATCGGGACACCTGGAACAGCATCAAGTATCAAAGAAAATGTTCTGAAAGTCATCCAGCTAAAGTCAGAGCCAGAATTTGAACTGAGGAGTTTGACTGCAAGCTTGTGATTTTCATCATGATATTTATTGTTTTCTGTCCTTCCACTTTTGAAATTATCTCAGAACTAATATCATTTTTAAATGTAATAGAAGAAAACAAGGAAACTACATGAAAACTTTAACCATTATTATCTCTAAGTAGTAAGTAAGGTTATCAGTGATTTTTGAAAAAGATAATCCATACTAAATACAAATTCCTTTTACAGGGAAAACAATTTATGTGAAAAAATGTATGACTCAAGCCTTGGGCTATACTTTTAGCCCAGCCAGCCTCTTAGAAGCCTAAGGATCACAACACTGGTTCTGAGCAATAAGTCATTTACATCCCTTCTCTATATATTAGCCCTTTCAGGGGTTCAGGGATGTCTATGGGGGTACAAGCTTGGATCAGAAAACATTTGAAGTTGAACCCATACTTGATACCTACTCTTCTCCTCCTCCCAAGCCCCAGCAATTCTCTAAAGAAGGTAAAAATGATGTATGTTCCTTGAGATTTTATCTATTTAAACCTCACTTGACTAACAGAAAAATGTATTTCATTAAAAAAAAAAACCTCTGCCCTGGCTGATGTGGCTCAGTGGATTGAGTTCTGGCATGTGAACCAAAGGGTTGCTGGTTCGATTCCCAATCAGAGCACATTCCTGGGTTATGGGCCAGGTCCCCAGGAGGGGTGTGTGAGGGGCAACCACACACTGATGTTTCTCTCCCTTTCCTTCTCCCTCCCTTCCCCTCTGTCTAAAAATAAATAAAATATTTTTAAAAACTCCCTCAAATGGTTCAAAATATTAGTTCAGACCAGTATTGTTAAGGAGATGAAAACAGATTACAAAAAATTATCCTTTTTTAACCTCTCCTCCAGTCTCTAGGTTCTCAGTCCTCAATAGTCCTCTTCCCTATTCTGCAGTTCCACTGAGTCATGACCACAAAGTGCTGAATTCATTCACTTCTATCTACTCCTAGAAAGCATTTCCACCAAGGAAAAGATTAAATAAAATTCTCATAATTATAGCAAGTATATCTAATAGAAGGGAAACATTTATTGACACATAAAAAGACAAGCCAATATACTCTTATTCACCTTGGTCTCCTATTCTTATTCACCAATGATTCCTATTCCTCTCATTGTATTCTACCTACTGTTCCTCCTCCTCCTCTTCCTCCTCCTCCTCCTCCTTCTTCTTCTTCTCTCTCTCTCTCTCTCTCTCTCTCTCAGATCACAAACATAACCATACACACACACAAATATCCAAAGACCTTTATGTTAACATTTAACATTTATATGTCTTTCTCATTCATGTGTTCATTTGAACCTTATCACTAATTATCATACCTAGATTACAGATGAGGATCTGAGTATGGACAGTAGCAGACTATAAAGAATAGCAGATAAATATGTGAAGTGAAACTCAGGAAACTTTCTTTAATGGAGGTTGGATGCTCACTGGAGGGAATGGGGAGATGTGAGAGGGCAGGTCAGAGAAGGCATTCCTGGGAAGAGGGTGAATTGGGAAGGAAGTGAACAAAGCCCCCAGCGGGGTGTGAGTTGTAGATGACAGAACATCAGCAGCCAGAAGGTCTGCTCTTCCATCATACAGGAACAAAGCAAAGCTGGTAAGGAGGCGGCACAGAAGCAAATCCATTGACAATTGGGGTGACGTCAATGTCCTTTGGGTTGACCACAGGTTTCAAGGTAAATTTCTGTAAAATGGTGGTGAGGAATAAAAACAGCTCCATGCGGGCCAGACCCTCTCCTGCACACATCCGTTTTCCTGAAAATAACACACACACAGAGTAAATACTCCTTGAATGCTCATTTTCTGGATGCCAGAAAGAGAATGTGCACCAATTATATGGTTAATGGTTGAATGGGAGGATGGAAGGGAGAATAGTTGGAAAAAAACAGATGGAAAAAGGGTGGACATATATCCAATCCACCTAACATCCTATCCACCTTATCCAAACAGGTACCCTTTTTTCAACAAATATTTACTGAGTATTAGCACTATGCCAAATATTTCATTAAGTGTTCCACAGTGTAACGTCTATTTCAAGTGTTCATCAATCTTTTTGTAGAAACACACATACATTTATTGTTCCTAGTCTACTAGGAACAATACTTTCTGGTCCTAGTCTAATGTTTCATGATCCTTCTTCACACCATCTGCTGTTGCTCTAAGTATTCCTACTTTTCATCAATCTCCAACACACCCTGAGGTTTTGAGTTCTATATAACACCGTTCTTTTTGGTTGGGATGCATGTACTTCTGTTTCAGTACCAAGCCCCAAGTTCATTTCTGATTTGGAAGAAGTGAGTCAACTGACTAAAGCGCCAGTGATCTGGCCTAACAGTGTGGCTGTACCATGAGGAAGGAAAGTGCCTGGTCATGGACAAAGAGCAATTCTACCAGTCCTAGAGTGAGCACTAACAAGTTCCAGCTGACCACCCCCCCCAAAAAATATCCTGTCCTATGAATACAAAAGACAACAAATTTGTATTACCTGCTGAGAAAGGCATGAAGTAGTCACTCTTCTTAAAGTTGCCTTTCTCATCCAGGAAGTGTCTGG
This sequence comes from Phyllostomus discolor, assembly GCF_004126475.2. Lineage (NCBI taxonomy): Eukaryota > Metazoa > Chordata > Mammalia > Chiroptera > Phyllostomidae > Phyllostomus > Phyllostomus discolor. Next base: position 148,652,372 of record NC_040907.2, on the reverse strand, counting down.
GGTCAAACTTCTCTGGGTTGGGGAATTCTTTGTCATCATGCAGTACAGAAGTCAGAGATGTTACTATGGTCGTGCCCTGGAAAGAAGAGAAGATAAACTGAGTTATGAAAAAGTGACAGAGCTGGAAGAAAGGTTGCAAGTCAGTTAGTGAAAAATTATGATCTATAGATGAGGAATCCTAGGTCCAAAGAAGGGCAGTGGCATTTGGAGCCAGAGAGAACAAGTAATAAACAATGATCCATTGAAGACCAGTGGCAGTGATGTTGCTAATGTGAATTCCAATAGCATTTGAAGAATGGAGTCCATGGGTCCTAGGGTGTCTAACCTTCTGAATCCATTCTGCTTTTCACCATGTTTGGACACTGGTGTATGACCCCACCAGCTACTTTATTTTACACTTAAATCTTCATTCACTTCATATATGGATTATGGTTTGAAATGGAAGTCTCTGTTGGAGCTTAAAATGTCTGGAGTTATCTGTTTATAGGGCTTTTATAAATAGACATCTGATCTAATTTTAAAAATCTGTGATAATAAGTACAGTAACAACTATTACGGCTATCATTGCCATGTACATTGTCTTAATTAAAAACATAGAAACAAAGAACACACTGATGGTTGCCAGAGGGCAGAATGGTAGAGGGTTGGATAAAAAAGGTGAAGAGCAATATAATCAATAATAGTGTGATAACTTTGAATGGTGACAGATAGTCATTAAACTTAGTGTGGCAAGCACATCATAAGATAAATAAATGTTGAATAGTCACAAGGATGTAAAAGTACAGCATAGGGATTATAGTCAATAATATTGTAATAACTGTTTGTGGTTCCAGGTGGGTACTGGAATTTCTGAGGGAGGAACACTTTGTAAAGCATATGATTGTCTAACCACTATGCTAAACACCTGAAGCTAATACAAACTAAGATTGAGTGTGAAGTGTAAACTAAGTAACAAGCAAAATAGAACCTGAGACATGAAAATAAAGAATAAACTGACAGTGATCAGAGGGCATAGGGGAGAGGGCTGATGGGAGAAAGAAGGGGAAGGAGCAAGTCAAGGAAAATGATTAGAGGGCTCATGGGAACAATGGAGTGGGGACTGACTGTGAGAGTGGGGTAGGATGGGGAAGGGGAAAGCAATGGGGAAACGGGTAGGACAATGGTAACTGAACAACAATAAAAAATAAAAGAATTCAAAGATACAAGGACAAAAAAAGAAAGAAAATTAAAAAAATAAATGTTGAGTTACTATGTCATATACCTGAAATTAATATAACATTGTATACCTATTATTTTAAAGTATATTTTATTGATTGTGGTATTACAGTTGTCCCATTTTTTAGCCCCTTTATCCCCATCTGCCCTGTAACCCCCTCTCTCTAGAGGGGGTTCACCCCACCTTAGTCATGTGCATGGGTCATACATATAAGTTCTTTCGCTTCTCCATTTCCTATACTATTCTTAGCCTGTCTATTTTGTTACCAATTATGCTTCTTATTCTCGTACCTTTATCCCTCATTTTCCCCTCATCCCCTCCCCACTGATATCCTTCTCTGTGATCCCCATTTCTGTGATTCTGTGCCTGTTCTACTTGTTTGCTTAGTTTGTGTTTATGTTTGTTTTTAGGCTCAGTTGTTGATAGTTATGGGTTTGTTGTTATGTTACTGTTCATAGTTTTGGTCTTTTTCTTAGATAAGTCTCTTTAACATTCCATATATTAAGGGCTTGGTGATGATGAACTCCTTTAACTTGACCTTATCTGGGAAGGACTTCACCTGCCCTTCCATTCTAAATGATAGCTTTGCTGGATAGAACAATCTAGTTTGTAGGTCCTTGCCTTTCATGACTTTGAATACTTGTTTCCAGCCCCTTCTTGACTGTAAGGCTTCTTTTGAGAAATCGGCTGATAGTCTTATGGGAAATTTGTAGGTAACACTTTCCTTTTCACTCGTTGCTTTTAAGATTCCCTCCTTATCTTTAATCATGTGTAATTTAATTATCATGTGTCTTGCTGTGTTTCTCCTTAGATCCAACTTCTTTCGGACTCTGTGAGCTTCCTGTACTGCCTGGAAGTCTATTTCCTTAGCCAGATTGGGGAAGTTTTCCTTAATTATTTTTTCAAATAAGCTTTCAATTTCTTGGTCTTCCTCTTCTTCTTCTGGCACCCAACAATTTGGATGTTGGAATGTTTAAAGTTGTCCCAGAGTGTCCTCAGCCTCTCCTAATTTTTTTTGAATTCCTGTTTTTTTCATTCTTTCTGGTTAAATGTTTATTTGTGCCTTTTGCTCCAAATTGTTGATTTGAATCCTGGTTTCCTTCCCTCCACTGTTGGTTCCTTGTATATTTTTCTTTATTTCACTTTGCATAGCCTTCACTTCTTCTATTTGGTGTCCATACTCAATCATTTCTGTGAGTATCCTGATTACCAGTATTTTGAACTCTGTATCTGATAGGTTGGCTATCTCTTCATTGCTTAGTTCTTTTTCTGGAGTATTGATCTGTTTTTTAATTTGGGCCATGTTTCTTGGTCTCAGTGCACCTGTTGTGTTGTAAGTGGCAGCGTTTAGATATTCACCAGTGTGGAGTAACTAAGTCACTGCATTGTGGCACTGTATGTGGGGGAGGGGTCAGAGAGGGAACATTGTTGCTTCCTTGGCTCTTGGTGGCTTTCAACCACTTCCCCCACTACCCACAAGCAAATTGGGCCCTTCTGGTGCTGATCCCCTGGTGGATGGGTTTGTGTACATTCTAGGACCCTGTGGGTCTCTCCAAGGAACTCTCTTGTGAGGCTGTATCTCCCCTTGCCTCAACTTCCTCCAGTTTTTACAGCTAGAGGTTTTGAGGCTTTCTTTTCCCATGCTGGAACCCTGGGTTGCATGGTCTGTCTCACTCCCCAGTTTTTCCTCCTGGTTTATCCCCACACAAATATGGGACTGCCTGGCCCACCAGACTCCACTTTGCCTGCCATGGTCCACCAGCTGTGACCTCACCCACCAGGTCCTCTGCTGTTGCCTTACCACATGTCCTCTCCACCCCTGCTACTGGTCTCTGCCCCTCCTACCATTCTGAATGAACGTTTCTTCCTTAACTCCTTGGTTGTCAGACTTCAAGACAGTTTGATTTTCTGGCAGTTCTGGTTGTTTTTTGTTTTTAAATTTGTTGTTGTGCTTCCTTTGGTTGTGCAAGGAGACAACGTGTATGTACCTATGTTTCCATCTGGGCCAGAATTAGAAAGAATGTTAAAATTAGAAAAAAAAATCACTTTGCAACAACTCAGTTTAGGGTTATTAATTCAGTCAAGTGTTATCAAGTAATGCTAAAACCATTGACTGAATAATTGGAAAGCATGATATTCACAAAGTCCTAAAGAACCATGCTATAGAATTTTATTAATGTAGTATAAAAAACAGAACCTTTGCAGTGGAGAGATGTGGCAGATATCACTTTATTAGGTGAGGAACATAGCATAGCCAGTAATGTGGTAAGTCACATTATGTGTCCCAACCACTATCCCCCTGAGTAAATTCTGGTGGGACACATAGAACACCTATGTAGGTCTCTTGCCAAGACCGTAATGGGAATCTAATCTCTAGAAAACAGTCACACAAAAGCAGCCTGAGGGATATTTTCCATGACTACTGGCCTAGACCCTTCACAAAGTTATATGTATGAAGGGAAAGAAACAGAGTAAAGGGAACAGATAACAGGAGACTAAAGGGAAAAGATAACCAAATTTTATGCTTCTTCTTTGCTTGGATACTGAATTGTCAAGAATGGAAAACTATAAAATTGTCCTAGGAAAATTGTGGAAATTTAAATATAGGCTGTACATTAGATAACATTGTTTTATCAATGATCACTTTTGAGTATGAATGCTATTACTTTTCCATATACAAAAATCATGACTAGTGGGATAAGTAAACTGAAATATTGAGATAGTGATTGATAAATAGATAAATATAAAGGTAAATCTATATACAATTTATATATTTTATGTATGCATATGATTTAGATTAAAAAAATTTTGTCATGCAAATTTGGGGGAAATTCCCTCATGTTTATCATATAAAAGGTCTGTAACTCTGTGTTTAAAATTATTCCCTTGTGTGTGTGTGTGTATATATATATGGGCTTTAGCTGTGTGTGTGTGTGTATATATGTGTGTGTGTATATATATGTATATATGTAAATCTCACTGAAGGACATTTTTCAATGATTTTGAGAGAGAGAGGTACATCAATGTGAGACAGAGAAACGTCAATTGCTTGTTCCCACACACCTCTGACTGGGGATGAAACCCACAGTTTTAAGGTGTTTGGGACAACTTTCCAACCAACAGAGCTATCCAGCCAGAGCTTCCTTATACATTTTTAAACCAAAAATATATGAAATTTTTCAAGTTACAAAAAGTACAAAGGCCAGTATGTTTTCATCAAGTATTGCTCAAATAAGTGAACACTCAAAATGAGATAAAAGAAGCACGAACCACTACTTCACACCATAAGTCAAATTTACCTGAATGGATCAATAATATAAATGTAAGTGCTAAAACTATAAAGTTTCAGAAATAGATAAGGGTCAGTCTTTGAGACCCTATTTTGGCAAATATTCTTTAGATAGGACCCCCCCCCCCGGCCCCCGCCAAAAGCACACATCAGGCTCACATCATTGCAAAGTGTTCTGTTGATAGTCTTATACATTGACAAATAATAAGGCATGCATTTCAAAGGACATGACTAAGTGGCCACAAGAAGGAGAGAAGAAGACAATCAAAATAAACCCTTATTATAGCACCATTTCTCCATACATGGGTGAGTCCAAACATACCTTATATCAGAAATATGAAAAGAAAATTTTGAAGAGGAGAAATTGTAGGCCAAATATTTATTATCAGTATAAATATAGATGTGCTGAACACTATGTAGCAAATCAAATCCAGCCTGAGTATGTATACTTAGAATATGTACATTGTAGTGGGAAAATTGAGTCCTATATACAACTATTTTCAAAAGATGCAGAAAATTGATATGAAAATATTACATACACATTCATTACAAAAATCATGAGAATAAGAAAGATGGCAAAGTTTCCAATCTAATGAAGAATATCCACGATCCTGGCTGGTGTGGCTCAGTAAATTGAGTGCCAGCCTGCAAACCAAAGGGTCACAGGTTCCATTCCCAGTCAGGGCCATGTCTGGGTGCAGACCAGGGTCCCAGTAGGGTCGCACAAGAGGCAACCACACTTTGATGTTTCTCTCCCTCTTTCCCTTTCTCTCTCTCTAAAAATAAATAAATAAAATCTAAAAGAACCCCAGTGTCTACCAAAATGTACATAAAACATCATTCTCAATAGTAAGGTGTTACACCTCCTCTTTCCTGAAAATCAGAAATAAGAATTAAACAAAGACATTAGCTCAGATAGCAGGATTATATATGTAGAATTTGCAGATTAATCTAGAGACAAATTATCAGCAATGATTTAAATATACCAAGGGTTGCTACATATAAGGTCATCAAAATAATAAAATCAATTATATTTCCAAGTACCAGATTTTAAAATGGAAAAGGAATTTAAAAAATTTATAACAATAGTAACACTAATACCTATGGAAAGCAAACAAAATATGTGCAAGCCAAAGCCCGAACATGCTAAAAAATTATTAGACATTTGAAAAGTCGCTATCCCCCAACTAGGATCATCATTATACCATATCTATTAATTGAAAGATCCAATGTGTTATGATGTTAAGAATTCCAAATGATCTAGTGTAACCTTGATAAAAAATCCCAGCGGGTTGTTTTTGTAAATTGACAAACTGACATGACATTCATTTAGAACTGTAAGCACTTAAAATTAGCCAAACAATAGTAAAGATGCAGAACAACTCTGACTGCTGTGTCTTACTTGGTTGGGTGTCATCCTGCAAAGCAAAATTCCTCTGGTTCAGTTCCTGGTCAGGGCATGTGCCTGGGATGAGGGTTTGGTCCCTGGTCTGTGACTGTGGGCAACAAGCTGAAGTTTCTCTCTCATATCAATGTTTCTGTCCTTCTCTTTCTCCCTCCCTTCTCCCCTCTCTAAAGATAAATGGATTTGGAAAAGAGCAGAACCAACCTGGAAGACCTACAGTGCCATGTGTCCAAACCTATTATAAAGGTTTATAGTCTGAACTGGAAACCACACAGAGTCCATCAAGCAGTCACATGTCTGATTTTTGCACTTCTCTCACCTTGTGTTGGTGGAGGATGAAACCAATACTGTGAAAATGGGAACTTCAAGACCACTGAAGTCAGTATAAGAAAAACAAATCTTACCTTGGGGATGAGGTAGTTTCTGAATTTAATGTCACAAGTCACTGCATGTGGGAGGTTGTTGGGGATAAGGTCAATGTATCTCTGGGTCTCATGCACCATGGCATCTGTGTAGGGCATGGAGCTCCTGTCCTTCATGCAGGGGCTCCGATTTCTGCCAACCACACGGTCAACCTCTTCCTGGACTTTAGCTGTAAGACACAAGTTAGACTGATGGAAAAAGAGAAAAATGCATACCAGAATTATATGCTTATCCAGGGAATATGAAGCACTATGAAGGTGTCTCAACATCATTATAAACATCAGTTATATGCTCAGGAATACACCTAGACAAAGAGTAATAATTGCTGGAGTAGATACCTGTAACTCTCCTACAAGCTAGACTTAACAAAGATCAACCCAAACCTACATATCAGCATATATGATCATGTAAACAGAAATGATGAAATATTACAAAATATAAGCTGAATATAAGTCAAGAAATTACAGTCTTTGTAGAAAGAAAAACAGGAAATCAAATATTAATTTTATACCAAAATAATGTGGGTTGAAAAACCTCAATGACAATGTATGTTTTGTGTGTGTGTGTTGTTTCTGCATGTGTACGACCTGTAATGATACTCTCTTCATCCTCCAACCCGACAGTGTTACCAATATGAACATTGTAGCAGTTTCTCCCGAAATGTATGTTCAATTTCTAAACAAAGATTCACTCTTTCTATTTCTTACTCACCTGTTTTTAGACAATATCTGATTTTCTGGTTGGAAGGTGAGAGTTTACTTTTCCAACCCCACCTCATGCAAAATACACATAGACACACACACAATCCCTCTTGCTCCATTTCCCTAGCCTAGTTAGGTTACATTTTAATACCATTCTGACTTCAAAAACAATCTATGATTTTGTTTCACTTTTGGCATTTTCTTGGACTTACCCATGATTCTTCCATTCAATTCATAATTTTCTGCATCTCAATTTTAATTATTTCTAAATACTGAGGTCAGTGTTTGTAACTTATAGTAACAATTTCCTATTATTAGGACATCTCAGATAATTGATCACTTTTCTTGTTCTTGGTGTCTGCTCTCACACCTGCATTATTCCCCTAATCATTTTAAGTGGATATTTTCCAGGCCTGGTGTTCGCAATCTCCCTGATGATTTCCTCCTCTTTTGAGCACTCCTGATTTCTGAGCCCATGGCTTCCTCTGACATGACATCAGATATTTGGATCAAAAGGGAAAAGAGGGGGTAAAGTTTCTGTCACACGTACAGGTCTGAGACTATACCCTTTTTATTCACACACAATTTTACAGTTGCTCTTGAGAAATCTGATGGTGCTCTGAATCTTATTCCTTACACATGGCATGATGTAGTTCTCTGGAAGTTTTTGTGATTTTCTTTTTAATCCTGGTGTTCTGAAGTTCTATGATTCTCTGTCTTGGGTTGGATGTTTTCTTTTTCAGTCACACTGATATATGTGTCAAGAGAATTTTCTACCCACATGGCAAACTATAGAAGTCTTTCCTGTAGAGCTGTTCACTCTCTGCAGGTTTTTTAAATCTGGCTGCTGAATTTCAGAAAGCAGGATGGAGAAAGAAGCTAAGAGTCTCTGTATTCAAGAAAGAGATTCTTCCTAAACCTCTCTTTTCAGCCCTACACCTCACTCTTTCCCTGTCATTGTCCAGTGTCCCTGAGTGTAGGGTTCTCGGATTCCACTTCTCCACAGAGTAAACGTCCCTCATTGTGTTGGGCAAAAACAGTTAATTGATAAAAGAAGCTGTCAAAGGGCCCTGGGCAAGGAAAGCTACGTTTTTCAGCCTATGTCTACTTCTACCTTTGTTGACCCTTGGTACTTCTAAATACCAAAATGTACAGGGATGTAGGGCACACAAATAACTTTTTCTCTTCATGTATCTTCCTCTTCTGACACTGAGGTCACAACTTATCCTCTCTATAGAGTTCATTATCTCCCCTTAACATGCTCTCTGTGTTTGAGAAATTTGTTGGAGATTTGTTGGCTGTTTCCTGACCTCTTTGAATCTAGCTTCAAAAGACTAATTGTCATTTGTAATAGGTTATAATCATATGAGTGGGATTTTGACACTGGACAAAATAATGTATATTTTTAACTGCTATGCATTACCATACTGTTTGAAAGTAAGTTTCTGACAGTAACCAGAGAGGAGAGGGGAGAGGGATAATAGGGAATAAGAGGGGAAGGGACATCCAGAAACATGTATAATGGGCACATGGACAAAGCCACAGGGGGTAGTTTCAAGGGGGGAGGTAGGGATGGGTGGGTTGTGTGGTGTGGTGAGATGAAAATGGACACAACTGTACTTGAAAAAGAATAAAAAAATTAAAAAATGCTTTGTATAAGATCAAATTATTGACCTTCTCCCCCCAAATTTTATTTGGGCAATCATCACCATTCTGGAAACAGACTCCTGAAGTAACAAAATTCCTTTTTTTTTTCCCTAATAAAACTTAGTTATTTTATTTTATTAAGTTTTCACTAGTTCTAAAATTTTTATTTTTTATTTTTTATTGTTGTTCAAGTACATTTGTCTCCATTTTCACCCCACACCACCACACCCTCCCTCCCACCCATCTTTGCCTCCTACCCTAGAACCCACACCCTTTGGCTTTGTCCATGTGTCCTTCATACCTGATCCTTGATGGCCCCTCCACTATCCCCTACTATCCCTCTCCTTCAGCCTCTCTAATTACTATCAGATTGAAATAAAGAACAAATAACAAAATTCCTTTATGCAACATCTTTCTTTCTAATCATCACCCAAGGATATTTTTTTAAAAATTGCTTTTAGAGAGAAAAGAAGGGAAAGAGAGAGAGAGGGAAACATCCATTAGTTGCCTTCTCAAACATGACCTGACTGGGGATTGAACCCACAACCTGGGTATGAGCCCTGACTGGGAATTGAACCTGTGATCATTCTGCCTACACAATGATGCTTCAATGAACAGAGCCACTTCAGCTAGGGCTCACAAAATCTTAAGGCTGAAGAGTAACACTATTCTTGATCATCTAATTTTTTAGAACATTTTCTAGATTGTGGGATTTATCTCAGACAGCCTCACTAAATCTCTTGGATTTTAACTTATGCTTCAGTAGGGAGAGTTTCCACTGGAACCCTGCATTTTCAGAATGAGGAGAGATCTGTGCAAGAATATATTTACCACTCAAAGTGAATAAATAATCTTTTCATAAAAAACAATATGCAGTCATAACCCTGGCTCAGTGGCTCAGTTTGTAGGAGTATCATCCTTACAACAAAATACTTTGGCTTCCATTCCCAGTCAGGGCATAACCTAGCTTGTGGGTTTGCTCCCTGGTCAGGCTGCATATGGGAGGCAACAGATTGATGTTTCTTTCACATTGAGGTTTTTCTCCCTCTCCTTTTCTCTCTCTTCTAAGCAATTAAAAAACATATCCTCAGGTGAAGATTATAAAAAGTGCAGTCCCAGGTGAATCCATCCTGGCTGGGCCTGCCACATTAAGCTCCTATGCAATCTAGACACTGCTTTACTGCTTCTGCTACTGACCACAGTGTCTTCACTGCTCTCGTCACATCTCTGTGTTATAGAAAGATGTCTATTATTATCCATTCTTTAAACCTGGGGCATTACGCAGGTCAAACAGAAATTTTAATAATGACATTTCCCTAAGGGAAGCAAGATGGAATGCATTTGCCCACAGTTTTCCGAAATTCACCCCTCCCAGCAATTCCAGCATACCTAAGACTTCTGGGTGCTTCAGCAGGAGTAGAAGAGCATATCTCAGGGTGGTACTTGTTGTCTCTGTTCCAGCTCCAAGGAAATCAGATACCACGATTGCCAAGTTTTCCAAAGTAAACACTGACTGTGGGTTGTGTTTTTCCTAGGAATAGTTTGATGAAATATCTAACAAATTAATTTGTCAGAATTACAGTTAATCCCGAAGAAGTCATATTGTTATAAAGTTAAGGCAACATATTAACTGCAAAGTGCAATTTTAGAAAACAAATAGCTATATGGTATGGCAAGAGACTGTAAATTTTTTGACACAAGCATCATTTTCTACTGCCTTATCCCTCCCTTGCCTGAATGTTCCTTCATCCCCTCTTTTGCAGGTAGGTGAGCCATGCAGCCTAGTTATTCCATTGGGATATAAGCAGAAGCCTATTAATGTCACTTTTCTACTTCCTCCTTCTTATGCAAAACAAATATGAGAAGGAGGAGGTAGAGCAGACATATTCTTAGGGTGAGAGGGCTTACTCATAAAATGAAGCTTGTTGATGAAATGTGGGTGAAGAGAAATGGGAAGTGTTTGACTGATGTTTTGAGACTTCTGTACTATCCCTCTATTGACACATCACAAGACTCCTTGTATGTGAGGTGAATAAACCCACTATTTGTTAAAGCCATTCTTAATAGTTTTTCTTTTATTTATAGACAAACACAATCTTAATTGGTAGAATTAGGTAAAGAGGTAAAAGGCTTATACATTGAAAACTAAAGCCATTGTTAAACACAATCAGTAAATAAATGAAAAAACCATCCCACATACAAGTACTGGAGGATTTAACGTTGGTAAGATGGTAATACTCCTTGAAACTATATTTAGGTTCAATGCAACCCCATTATAATTCCAAAGATCTTTCTCCAGTAGTGGAGAAACCCCTTCTCCAAATTACTGTGGAACTACAGGGGAAGGATGCAACTTTCCAATTTGAAAACTTACTACAAAGCTACCATAATCAAAACAACAAACTTCTGGCAAGGAGACAGAAAACAAAACCAAAGAAATAGAATTGAATTCTAGATATAAAACAGTACCCCTGTGGCAATTAATTTTCAACAGGGTACCATGACTATTTAATTCATAAGAAGAATCTCTTCAATAAATAGTGCTGGAACAACTGCATAACCGCAAGAAAATGGATGAAGTTGGACCTCTGCTTCACTTCAAATGCAAAATATAACTCAAAATAAATAAAAACTTAAATCTGAGAACAAAACCTATAAAATTCTTCCAAGAAAACATGGGGAAAATCTTAACAAATTCAGGTTTGGCAATAAATTCTTAGATTTGACACCAAAGAAACAAAAGAAAAAATATGTAAATCAGACTCCATCAAAAAATAAAAGACTCTACATCAAAGGATATAATTAAGAATGTCAAGTGACAAGCTACAGAATGGGAGAAAAAAATTTGCATTTTACATATATATAAAGATTTAATGCCCAAAATATATCAACAACTCTTACATCTGTACCACAAAGATGAGCAACCCAATGTTTAAGAGGCAAAGACTTGAATGACATTTCTCTGAAGAAGATGGACAAATGGGGAACCACACATGAAAATGTGTTCAACATCATTGGTCATCAAGGAAATGCAAATCAAACCCAAGAGTTACAACTTTATATTAACTAGAATAGCTTAATAATTACAAAAAAATTAGAAAATAAACATTGGCGACCATGTGGGAAAATAGGTACCCTCTTCAGACACTGCTGGTGAGAATGTAAATGCTATAGTCACTGAAGAAAAGTTTGGCTGTTCCTCAAATGTTATACATAAAGTAATTATATGTCTCATCAATTGCTGTCTTAGAAATTTACCCTTCAAAATTAAATTATATCCATGAATAAATGTGTACCCAACGCAAACATCCATCAATAGATGATGGGTAAATAAATCATGGTATGTACATAAAATGGGATCTTATTCAGCCATAAAAATAACAAAATACTGATATATATCATAACTTGAGGAACCTACAAGACATCATTCTAGGTGAGAGAATCCAGAAACAAAAGGTCACAATGCTATGAATGTTTTTAATATGGTATTTTCATAGCATGCAAATCCACAGATTTATAAAGCAGATTACTGGTTAACACATGATGGGATGGGAGAAATGGAGAGAGATCATTTAATGGATGTGGCGTGTTTTTGCAGAGTGATGGGAAAGTTTTGAAATTAGAGAAAGCTAGTGGTTGCACAATATTGTGGAATGTACTAAATACCACTAAATTGTATACTTCAAAATGGTTAATTGTATGGTATGTAAATTTCACATCAATTCTAATAATGGTAGGTAACTCCGTGAATTTATCTACAAATTTAATGCAATCCCCAACAAAATGCTACTGGCTTCTTTGCAGACCCTGATAAGTTTATGCTAAAATTTATATGGAAATTCAAGGGACCTAGAATAGCTAGAAAGTCTTGAAAAAACAACAGTTTTGGAGGACTCACACTTCACAATTTCAAAACTTACTAAAAAGCTAGTAACTCAGACTACCACACAGTGTGCTACTGGAATAATGACTGACACATAGATTATTGGAATAGAACCACAATCAAACAAACACACCCTTACATTTTCATTAAATCAATTTTTCATGAGAGTACCAAGGCAATTCATGTGGGAAAAAGTCTTTTCAATAGCTCTGGCTATTGTGGCTCAGTGGATTGAGTGCTGGCCTGCAATTCAAAGGGTCACTAGTTCAATTCCCAGTCAGGGTACATGTGAGAGGCAACCACACATTGAAGTTTCTCTCCCTTTCTTTCTCCCCCACCCTCCCCTCTCTCTAAAAAATAAATAAATAAAATTTTAAAAGAAACAAATGGTGCAGGATTCCTGCTTACCAATACAAACCTCCAACTTTATTCCTATGCCATTTCATTTACTTTACACTCAACTAAGCCTTCTTTGTTCCAACCAGCTATTTATCACCACATTCTCTGTACTTCTATATCTACCATCTAGTGCCTCCCCAGTTCTTCAGTCTAAATACATTAAGATTTATTTCCAACCACTGGACACGCAGGAAGCACAGCTGGTTAAACCAGTCTTTAAAAAAAAGTTTTTTTCTTGTTGCTCAAGTACAGTTGTCTCCATTTTCCCTCCATCAGTCTCCTCTGTCCCACCCAACCCCACCTCCCACACTCAGTCCTACCCCTCTTTGGCTTTCTCTTTTCCATTCTTATATACATTGTGTGCAATGATCATATCCATCTTCACATTATGCTATTTTGTATTTTCTAATATGTTTGTAATTATTTCCATGTGTCCTGAGGTGGCGTTCTGCCCCAACCCTGAGGTAGATTATTAGTACTCCCAAATTGGGTTAATGTAGTCCAGTTAGTTAATGATTTACTTTTAACAATTTAATATTATATCTTCCATAATGCTTAGTGTAGATTCATGCATACTGTATGTCCTTAAAATGCTTGTCAGAATTACCTGCCTAACCATCGAAATATCACTGGCAAATACAAAAAATATTCAGTTAACCAAAAGATACATGAGCAATCAAATCATTGAGCTCTTGTTAGTTTACCTGTTCCATTTTGATTAGGAAATAATCAATAAAGTCCTGAGGATTGTTAATGTCCAGGGATACTTGATGTTCCCTTGTTTTCTCCATAATATAACTTCTTACATTAGATAAATTTTTTAATATATTGTTATGACTCCCTGGGAAATAGTCAAGGAGAACAGGGAAATTATTGCAGAGCTAGAAGAGAAAATGATAGTATATTAGATAAAACTCGTAGTGAACACATATAACATATGCTAAGACCTGGTTAGACACAGTACTATAAATATTGATGAAATGAATTTTTAATACATAAGTAACTTTCTATATTGATAGGTGTTTTTGAGGGAGAGAATTCTGACCAGGGGATCAGAGATTATAATTATTTTCCATACTCAAAAGTTATGTTTGTGGTATAAAAAACATCTGTATATAAATTTTCTCATTTTTAACATTAATTCTTCCCTACACTCTTGAAATATTTGATGGCATGAAATACTAAGATTGACATTTTGTAGATAACAACAAAGGTGAAGTGAGTATGGGAAGCCTGATAGAGCACACAAAAGTAATCCCTGCTGTTTCTATGTCTGTCCAGTAGCGTCAAACATCAAATCAGTAGCTAGAACTGGGAGGATGCTGACAAGACCATGAAACAGAACTCAACATTTTATACATAAAGTAATTGTGCACCAGAGCAGTTAAGTGACATCTCTAAGATGACATCACCATCTTTTAGGCAGACTATCATCTCAGCACAGGGTAAAAATTGTGATGTTTGTTTATGGTTCATACACTATATGAGCAATCATTTTGTCATCCCCAAAACAATGACCTTGTCAGGATGCCAAGTGAAGCATCAAACACTTTTACCCTTAGTGTTCCCTAGCAGCATCTGTGGTCCCAAATACTCTCCCTTTTAGAAGGGAGTATTCTCTTCCTTCCTAAATGCCAACTAATGTACTGAAGAACTAACTGTTGATTAGATGACAAGACTTGTGGGTAATGGAAGCCCTTCAAAAAGAACTGAGAAGTTCATTTAGTACTATGGGCATGTTTTGGGGTGTTAACAAAGTACTTTATGGGAAATTGGGCTTTAGAATTTAGTAGAAAATCCACTGGACAGGGTCAATGGATTGAATTCCAGTTCTGTATTCTGAACATGCCTCTTCCAGTCTATCATTAAAGGGCTTGGCCAAATTTCCCAGATGAGCACTTCATGATTCTGAGCTCTGGGAAGGACTATGGTGTCTACCTGTTTACAGCTTGGTACATACAGAGATTTGGGCTTTTGTGAGAAAAGAGCATAAAGGATTCCTTGTGAAGAAACAATCTTGGCCTCACCTGTATCCATGGAGAGCTCAGAATCCTGACATTCTCATCAAACATTTCCATTATGTTAATAAGATTATGATCTTTATAATCAAAACGATTCTGGAAAATAATGGAGCAGATCACATTGCAGGGAGCACAGCCCAGGATAAAAGTGGGATCACAGGGTGATGCTAAAGGATGAGAAACAATTTAAAAACACCACTAAAATAGATATATGAACACTTTATTTATGAAATAATAGGTAATTTTAGAAACTTTAAAACAATTTCCCTTATAGATTTCCTAAGAGCAAAATATTCAACACGCATAAAAGGAAGACATCACTTTTATCTTAATCTGAGTATTTGATTCCAACCTAGCTAAATTAATATGATTTTGTGAAAAATACTCAATTGAAATCCACTGCCTTTATTTGTACCCTTGTCACCCAAGGTGCCTGCTAATTTACAGAAAAAGAGAAAGAAAAAACATTTAAAGAGGCAATTTTTATATAATTTCATAATTAAAGTTTCCAGTGCTAAAAATCATTTGCCTTCAAAATCTTTAGAAAATTAAGTGCTGATATAGAGAAACAATAGGGACCTCCCAATGTTTTATGTATAATGAGTAGTTGAAAAAATCATGTAGAAGCAGGAGGGCAAGCTATATAGAGGGAGACTGTGAGTGAATTCATGTATTTGAAGAAATAAATAAAAAAGCAGGAAGCACTCATGTGTGATTAAAAAAATACAAGCGAGTAATTATTATAAAATGGATTGTTTTTGTCTGAAATAAAAACACCATGTAGCCCTGGCTGGTGTGGCTCAGTGAACTGAGTGCTGACCTGTGAACCAAAGGGACTCCAGTTCAATTCCCAATGAGGACTGGTGCCTGAGTTGCAAGCTAGGTCCCCAGTAGGGGGTGCTCAAGAGGCAACCACGTATTGATGTTTCCCTCCCTCTTTTTCTCCCTCCCTTCCACTCTCTCTAAAAATAAATTAATAAAATCTTAACCAACAACAACAACAACAACAACAACAACTATGTGGTCTCACCTATAAGTGGAACCTACTGAAGAAAACAAATGAGCAAAATAGAACCAGAGGTGTGGAAAGAAGGAACAAATTGACAGTGACCAGAGTGGAAGGGAGAGAGGGAAAATGGGGGAAAGAAGGGGAATGGTCTAGTCAAGGAACATGTATAAAGGACCTATGGTAATGGGCAAGAGAGTGAGGACTGACTGAGGGAGCAGTGGAGTGGGTTGACAGAGGAGAGCAACAAGGGGAAAAATTGGGACAACTGTAATTGATCAAAATTTTAAAAAAACAATACAAAATAAAATGAAAAAAACCCCACATTTTTTAAAGCATAAACCCCAGGTAAGTGAAACAAAGAAAAAGTTAAATTGATAAGTGGAGGTCTTTAATCTTTTTTTCAATGTTTAATAATATTTCCCTGGAGGATCCAAGATGGTAGTGGAGTAGGTGGATATTACACTCACCTCCTACAAGGACCAAAGTGGAATTACAGATAAAATATAGAGCAATTACCTGAATAACCAACTGAAGACTAGCTGAAGAGATGTCTTATAACCAAGGATTTACAGAAGAATCAACATCAACACTGGTAGCAAGGGCAGAGATGTGAAAAGTGCTGACTGTCTCCCACAAGCAGCAGCTGACTTTCTAGAGGGATATCTCAGCTCAGGGTTCCCCTGGAGAAGTGTGTGATCTCGACCCTAAACCAGGATCCCCTTCCCAGAGCACCAAACCAGGAAGAGGCACCACAGAACATCTGGCTGTGAAAATCAGCAGGCAATCTGTCCATCAGAGAGAGTCAGGAGTCTGCTAGAGATCCAGGCACCCTCTTAAATGGCCAAAGCACAAAAGCTTATTTCAACCACTCACCCTGGGTTCCAGTAGAGTAAGGGCAGAGCAGACTAGAGTTGTGTGAGGAGAGACTGGAGTTTGTGGCTTTCGGGAGAGAGCTGAATGAGTAGCCTCTAGGGTCCCTGTGTTGAGCCCCTCTTCCATACTGTAGACATAATCTTCTTGGTTGGAATTCCACTTTCTGGACTACCTGTTGCCCCACCCTGAGATGCTTTTGCTCAGGTGAGAAGTTAACTGCCTGAGCCAGGGTATAGAGGTGGGTAGACACAGGAGGTGTCAATGACTGAATTGTGTGGCTTTTGGATAGAGCTATCCCCTCTACCACGTTCCAGTGAACCTGACCCATAACACCCCTCATGGGAGATCCACTAGCTCCACTCTCTTGGCTCCAGAAGTCCCACCCTCCCAACACCTGTGACTCTGCCCTGCAAAGATCTGGGCAGAATCCTGGACAGACTGAATCTTCTTCCACCTTCCTCAAGTCTGACCAGCACTTACCCCTCACAGGGGTAACTACTAGGTGCATCCTTCCACTTCTGGAGGCTTCTGCCATGCTGAGATTGGGCTCCTGACAGAATATGGGACAGACTGAGTTGTGTGGCCCCAGGATAGGGTCCATTTTTCCCTTGCATGCCAGACTAGTGCAAGCCCTCCCTTCACATGAGAAATCTTGGTCTGTATGGGCCTAATAAACTGCTGGCATCACCCTGACAACTCCCTGATACTGACCCAACATAAAGGTACGAAAGCTCCCAGTGGATGGCAGCTAGACTTGGTATACCCTAGGACATTTGGTGAGTGGTCTCAGACCCAGCTGTGGCATGGCGTTTCAACCTCTATTTGTCTAAAGAACACCACTCACTCCTTCCTAGTTACTCAGAGAAACTACTTCATGTACTGCCAAAGGCTCTTTCAGTGACTGAGCCTAAAGGCACCTGGCAGGAAGAGGGAGATCTCGGGATGCCTTGGGACTTTTGTTGATCTACAGCCCAGCCCAGTGCTGGTAAAAGCAAGCCTTGGTGCACACCTTCGTCCTTCCCACATACACCCAGGCCCAGCAGAGGGAGCCCCAAACTGTGGATCACTTCATACCTCCAAACAGGTTGCCCAGGGCCAGTGATAGGCAGCGTCTGCAATTGTCCTATGCCAGTGTCTCTCCCAAGGGGCTGCAAAACCAACACACCCAGTGGCAGCTTCAGACATCTGAGCAGTATTCAATTAGCTTCACAAGCAGCATATCCAAAGGGAGATCTCAGGAGATACCAGACCTTGCTGAGGCAAATTCTGCTTCATGTGGCCAGCACCAGCACAGGAGCTCATACACGTGGTTGGGACTAATGCTCACAGTCAGCCAGCCTGAGGATTGACCCCATGCACAAATGGGTCAATAGCAATCAAAACTCAATTACAACACAAGGGATCACATAACCCAAAGAAAGGCTACCCAGTTCAGGTAATCAAGGAGATGGAGCCACTGGGAGTCATAGAAGATCTATCCAATAGGTAGAAACAAACACAAAGGAACAGCAAAAGAAGAGATGAAGAAACGTGACCCAAGTAAAAGAACAAGAGTAATCCCCAGGTAAGAGTTAAATGAATTGAGGTAAGTAATTCATCAGACATACAGTTCAAAAAATGTTTATAAGGATGCTTAAGGAACTTAGTGAGAACTACAACAGCATGATCAAAGACACTGAAACCATAAAAAGGAACCAGTCTGAAATGTAGAATACACTGGAAGGAATAAACGCTAGGTTAAATAAAGCTGAGGATCGAATCAATAATTTGGAAGAAAAGGGGGGAAAAAACCACCCACAGAAGTGAAAGGAAAAAATAAGTTTTATTTTATTTTATTTTATTTCATTTTTTATTTTTGTTCATTAATTACTTTATTGTTGTTCAATTACAGTTGTTTGCATTTTCTCTCCACCACTTACCCCAGCCCAGCCACACCCACCTACCTCCCATGCTTCCACCCTCCCTCTTCATTTTGTCCATGTGTCCTTTATAGTAGTTCCTGAAAATCCTCTCCCCACAGTCCTCTCCCCCTCCCCTCTGGATATTGTTAGATTGTTCTTAATTTCTATGTCCCTGGTCATATTTTGTTTGCTTTTTTTCTTTTGCTGATTATGTTGCAGTTAAAGGTGTGATCATATGGTATTTGTCCTTCACTACCTGGCTTATTTCACTCAGCATAATGCTTCCCAGTTCCATCCATGCTGTTGCAAAGGCTAGGAGCTCCTTCTTTCTTTCTCCTGTGTAGAATTCCATTGTGTAAATGTACCATGGTTTTTTGATCCATTCATTTACTGATAGACACTTAGGTTTCTTCCAACAGTTGGCTATTGTAAATTGTGCTGCTATGAACATTGAGGTGCATAGGTTCTTTTGGATTGGTGTTTCAGGGTTCTTGGGATATAATCCTAGAAGTGGAATTGCCAGGTCAAAAGGCAGTTCCATTTTTAGTTTTCTGAGGAAATTGTGTACTGTTTTCCACAGTGGCTGCACCAGTCTGCATTCCCATCAACAGTGGACCAGGGTTCCCTTTTCTCTATATCCTCTCCAACACTTGTTTGCTGATTTGTTTGTGATGGTCATTTTCACTGGTGTGAAGTGGTATCTCATTATGGTTTTAATTTGCATCTATCTGATGGCTAATGATGCTGAGCATCTTATCATATGTCTCTGGGCCCTCTGTGTGTTCTCCTTGGAGAAGTGTCTGTTCAGGTTTTTGCCCATTTTTTAATTGGGTTGTTTGTCTTTCTGGAGTAGAGTCATGTGAGTTCTTTATATATTTTGGAGATCAAACCCTTGTCTGTGGGATCATTGGCAAATATGTTTTCCCATATGATTGGTTCTCTTTTTATCTTAATCCTGTTTTCTTTAGCCTTGCAGAAGCTTTTTATTTTAATGAGGTCCTATTTGTTTAATTCTTTCATGTCCCTTGCTGTAGGGGACATATCAGTGAAAATATTGCTAAATGAAATATCTGAGATTTTCCTGCCTATGTTTTCCTCTAGGACTTTTATAGTATCATGACTTATATTTAAGTCTTTTATCCACCTTGAATTTATTTGTGTATGGTGTAAGTTGGTGATCGAGTTTCTTTCTTTTTTTTTTTTTTTGCATGTAGCTGTCCAGATCTCCCAGTGCCCTTTGTTGAAAAGGCTATTTTTACTACATTTAATGCTTCTGCCTCATTTGTCAAATTCCATTTGTCATATATTAATTGAGCATAGACACTTGGGTTTATTTCTAGGCTCTCTGTTCTGTTCCACTGGTCTATGTGTCTGTTCTTATGCAAGTACCAGGCTGTTTTGATTACAGTGGCCATGTAATGCAGTTTGATATCAGGTCTTGTGATCCCTCCTACTTTGTTCTTTCTTTTTAAAAAATTTTAACTGTTGTTCAAGTACAGTTTTGTTCTTCTTTCTCAAAATTGCTACAGGTATTCAGGATTGTTTATGGTTCCATATACATTTTTGAAATGTTTGTTCTATATCTGTGAAATATGTCACTTGCATTTTAATAGGGGTTACATTGAACCTATCAATTGCTTTCATAGTATGGACATTTTGATGTTGTTAATTCTTGCTTTGGTAGTAGGGACATTTTGACATTGTTAATTCTTCCAATCCATGAACATGGTACATGCTTCCATTTGTTTGTGTCTTCTGTAATTTCTTTCTTTAGTGTTGTGTATTTTTCTGAGTACAGGTCTTTTACCCCTTGGTTAGGTTTATTTGTAGGTACTTTATTTTTCTTATTGCTATATCAAATGGGATTTTTTTACTGATTTCTGTTTTTGGTATTTCATTGTTGGTGTACAAAAAGGCCTTTGTTTTCTGAATATTGACTTTGTATCCTTCTGTTTTGCTGAATTCACTTATTAAGGTGTGTAGTTTCTTCATGGAATTTATAGGACTTTCTATGTACACTATCATGTCATCTGTAAACAATAACAGTTTTGCTTCTCCTTTCCAATTTGGATGCCTTTCATTTCTTTTTCTTGCCTGATTGCTGTGGCTAGGACTTCCAATCTATGTTGAATAGGAGTGGTGAAAGTGGACATCCTTGTCTTGTTCCTGATCTTAGTGAGAAATATTTTAGTTTTTGCCCATTGAGTATGATGTTGGCTGTCAGTTTCTAGTATAATGGGCTTCATGATGTTGAGGAATGTTCCCTGTATTCCTACTTTGCTGAGTTGTTTTTTTTTAATCATAGATGGGTGCTGTACCTTATCAAATGCTTTTTCCCACATCTGTTGATATGATCATGTGATTTTTGTCTTTCTTTTTGTTTATGTGATGTATTACATTTATTAATTTGAGAATATTGTACCATCATTGCATCCCTGGGATGAATCCCACTTGGTCATGGTGTATGATCTTTTTAATGTATTGTTGGATGCAGTGTTTCAATATTTTGTTGAGGATTTTAGCCTGTATGTTCATCAGTGATATTGGCCTGAAGTTTTCTTTCTTTGCTGTGTCTTTATCTGGTTTTGGGATTAGAATGATGCTGGTTTCATAAAAAGAGTTTGGCCCTGGCTGGCGTAGCTCAGTGGATTGAGCGCGGGCTGGGAACCAAAGTGTCCCAGGTTCGATTCCCAGCCAGGGTACATTCCTGGGTTACAGGCCAGAACCCCCAGCAACCGCACATTGATGTCTGTCTGTCTGTCTGTCTGTCTGTCTCTCCCCATTCCCTCTCTCTCTTAAAAAAAAAAAAAAGAGTTTGGAAGTCTTCCATCATTTTGGATTTTTTGGAATAGTCTGTGGAGGATAGGGGTTAGCTCTTTCTTAAATGCTTTGTAGAACTCTCCTGCAAAACCATCCAGTCCAGGACTTTTGTGTGTTGGGAGTTTTTTGGTTAGTGCTTTAATTTTGTGAGCTGTTATCAGTCTATTCAGCCTTTCTGCTTCTTCTTCATTCAGTTTTGGAAGGTTATATTTTTCTAAAAATTTATCCATTTCACCTAGGTTTTCAAATTTCTTGGCATATAGTTCTTTGTAGTAATTTCTTACAATTCTGTGTATTTCTGTGGTATCAGTTGTAATCTCTCCTCTTTCATTTCTGATTGTGTTTATTTTGGTCCTCTCTCTTTTTTTCTTGATGAGCCTGCTTAAGGGCTTGTTGATTTTATTTTTCTTTTCAAAGAACCAGCTCCTGGATTTATTGATCCTTAGAATTGTGCTTTTAGTCTCTGTGTCATTTAATTCTTCTCTGATCCTGATTATTTCCATCCTTCTACCTGCTCTGGGCTGTCTTTGTTGTTTTTCCTGGAGTTCTTGTGGGTGTAGCATTACATTCTTTATTTGAAATGTTTATACCTTTATTAGGTAGGTCTGTATCAATGAACTTCTCTCTCAGGACTGCCTTTCCTGTATCCTATAAGTTTTAGATTGCTGTGAGCTCATTTTCATTGGTTTTCAGAAACTTTTTGATTTCTTCCTTGATCTCATTCTTGACCCATTCATTGTTTAATAGCATGGTGTTCAATCTCTATGAATTTGAGTGTTTTTGAGTTGGAAAAAAACAAACTCTAAATAAGCACAGCTTAAGAGAACTTTGGGGTAACGTGAAGCATAAGATCATCCACATCATAGGGATATCAGAAGGAGAAGAGAGAGAACAAGGAATCACAAAATTATTTGAGAAAATAATGACCAAGCCCTGACCAGAATAGCACAGTTGGTTGAGCCATGAATAGCTGACAGTTGCTGGTCCAATTCCCAGAAAGGGCACATGCCTGAGTTGTGAGTCTGGTCCCTGATTGGGTTGTGTGTGAGAGGCGATTGATTGATTTTTCTTCCACACACTGATGTTCCCCTCCCTTTCCTTCTCCCTCCCTGCCCCTCTGTAAAAATAAATAAATAAAATCTTTTATACAAAAATCATGATGGAAAACTTCACTAACCTGATGAAGAAAAAAGACACACAAGTCTGGAAAATGCAGAGAATCCCACACAAGATAAACCCAAAGAGGCCTATGCCAAGTCACATAATAATTAAAATGGTAAGGGTTAAAGACAAAGAGAGAATCTGAACAGTAGCAAGAGAAAGTTAGTTACCTATAAGGGAGCTCTCATAAGACTGTCAGCTGATTTCTTGACAAAACCATTTCACATCAGATGGGATAGGCATAAAATATTCAAAGTGATGAAAACAAGGACCTACAACCAACACTTCTTTACCCAGCAAAGTTATCATTTAAAATAGAAGAAAAAATAGCTTCCTCAAAAAGAAAAAGCTAAAGCTAGAAAAAGCTAAAAGCTAAAGCTAAAAGCCAAACCAGTATGGCAAGAAATATTAATGGGTCTTCTCTAATAAAAAGAAGAAGAGGGAAGAAAACAGCGGAACATAGTTAAAAGAATAAAATGGCTATAAATACTTACTTATCAATAATCACTTTAAATGTAATTGGATTAAATGCTCCAATCAAAAGACAGAGGGTAGTTGAGTGGGTAAAACAAGACCCATATATTTGTGGTCTAAAAGAGACTCACCTCAGAATGAATGATATACACAGACTAAAAGTAAAGGGATGGAGAAAGATATTTCATGCAAATGGAAATGAAAACTAAGAGCTGGAATTGAAACACTTACATATGACAAAATAGACTTTAAAACAAAGCCTATGGTAAGACACAAAGAAGGGCACTACATAATGATATATAGAGCAGACCGACAAAAAATATAACTTTCATAAACATTTATGCACCCAACATAGGAGCACCTACATGTATAAAGCAAATTTTGATAGACATAAAGGGGGAGATCATCAGTCACAGTAGGGGATTTTAACATATCATTGACATCAATGGATAGATCATCCAGACAGGAAATCAGTGTAGAAACAGCAGCTTAACTGCAAGTAGGTCATATGGTTTTAATTGATATCTTCAGATAAATCACCCCAGAGCAGGAAAATATACATTCTTTTCAAGTACAGATGGAACATTTTTCTAGGGTAGAACACCTGTTAGGACACAAAACAAGTCTCAATAAATTTAAGGTGATTGAAATCATACCAAGCATCTTCTCTGACTATAATGGTCTGACACTAGAAATCAGTCACAAGACAAAAACAGAAAAATACACAAACACATGGAGGCTAAACAACATGTTAGTAAACAATGAATGAGTTAACAATGAAATCAAGGAAGAAATCAAAAAATGCCTTGAAACAAATGATAATGGCAACAAAATAAGAGAAAATCTATCAGATACAGCAAACCAACCCTGGGAGGGAAATTCATAGCATTACAGGCCTACCTCAAAAAAAACAGAAAAATCTCAAATAAGCAATTAATTTTTACACTTAAAGGAACCATAAAAATGCCTAAAGCCCAAAGTGAGTAGAAAGAAGGAAGTTAAATAAAGATGAGAGCAGAAATAAACAAAATAGAGTCTAAAAACACTATACAAGATGTTAATGATCCTTGGTTGGTGTGGCTCAATGGATTGAGCACCAGCTGCAAAGCAAAGGGTTACTGGTTCAATTCCTAGTCAGGGCACATGACTGAGTTGAAGGCCAGGTCCCCAGTATGGGATGCATGAGAGGCAACCACACATTGATATTTCTTTCACTCTCTGTCTCCCTCCCTTCCCCTCTCTCTACAAATAAATAAGTACAGTGACCAGTGTGGAGTGGAGGTCCCTGAGTGGGGCTGATGGGAGATTAAGAAAGACACAATACAACAGTTTAAGGAAAAGTGGGGGCCAGGTGGGGCATTGTCCTCTGATGGAGAGACAATGACCCCAAACATGGTCTTTGCATTTATTTTATAGGGGTTGGTTATCTAAAGGTTAAGGAAATTTTTTTCAGACTTAGGGAGATACTGTGGGTAAAGACTGTTCTGTTCCCATGCTATCTCAATGATAAATATGTCTTCTGCAGAAGTTATAGTTACATTTAGCTGAAGCTTGTAGTTATCTATTTTATTCTCAACCCTCGAGGGTTCTGGCTGCTGTCAGCTGCAGGCTTGCCCTGCTTTGCAGATGCAAGTGGTCAAGTGTGGCTCTGCAAAACACATAACCTGTGCTTTGACACCAGCGTTCCCATCCTCCATAAATAAAATTTTTTAAAAATAGATGTCAATGAAACCAAGAGGTGGTTTTTTAAAAAAAGATAAACAAGACTGACAAAACTTTAAACAGCCTCTTCAAATAAAAGAGAGAACCCAAATAAATAACATCAGAAAGAGGAGTAACAGCTGGCACCAAAGAAATACAAAGCACTGTAAGAAAATATTACAAAAACCTACATGCCAATAAATTGAAGTATTAAAATGAAATGGATAAATTCCCTGAAACACATTATTTTCTAAAACTGAATCAGGAAGAATCAGAAAATCTGAATACACAGATTATAACTACTGAAATTGAAACAGTAACCAAAAAACTCCCAATAAAGTCCTTGGCTGGATGGCTTCATGGGTTAATTTTACCAAACATTCAAGGCAGAAATAACACCAACCTTTCTCAAACCATTCCAAAATATTAAAGAGGAGGGAAGACTCCCAAGCTTATTTTAGGAGGCCAGTGTTATGCTAATTCCCAAACCAGATAAAGACACTACAAAGAAAGAAAGTTATAGTCCAATATCCCTGATGAACATAGAAATAGCATCCTCAAAAAATATTAGCAAACCAGATCCAGAAATACATTAAAAAGGTCATACACTGTGATGAAGTGACATTTATTCTGGGGATGCAAAGTTGGTACAATATTCATAAAGCAATAAACATGATACTACACATACAAAATGAAAGGTAAAATTATATGATCCTACTTATAGATGAAGAAATTGTATTTCATAAAATCCTGCACTAATTTACAATAAAAACTTTCAGCAAAGTGGCATGATACCTCAACATAATGAAAACTATGACAAACCCATAACCAACATCACACTCATAAACAAAAACTAAAAGCATTTCCCTTAAGACTGAAAACAAGACAGGGATGTTTGCTTTCACCACTCTTATTCAACATAGTACTGGAAGTCTTAGCTACAGGAATCACACAAGAAAAAGAAATAAAAGACATCCAAATTGGAAGAAACAAGTAAAATTGTCATTATTTGCACATGCCATGATACTGTATATAGAGAATTCTGAAGATTCCACCAAGAAACTACTAGAAGTGATAAAAACAAAATAGAGTCTAAAAACTGATTCAGAAAGTAGCAGGATACAAAATTAATACCCACACATCATTTGTATTTTTGTACACCAAAAATGAGCTAACAGAAAGGGAAACTAAGAAAATAATACCATTTATGATTACATAAAAAATACCAAGGAATAAATTTAACCACGGATGTAAAAGACCTGTAGTTGGAAAATTACAACACAGAAGAAAGAAATTCTAGAAGATACAAATAAGTGGAAACATATACCATGTTCCTGAAAAGGAAGAACTAACACCAGTAAAATGTCCATCCTACCCAAAGCAACCTACAGATTTGATGCAATTCTTATCAAGACACCAATGGTATATTTAACAGAACTAGAACAAGTATTACCAAAATTTATATGGAACCAAGAAAGGCCCTGCATGGCCATAGCAATCCTGAGAAAGAAGAATGAAGTTAGAGGAATCATGCTACTTAACATAAAACTATACTATAAGGCCATTGTAATCCAAACAACATGGTACTGGCATAACAACAGACATGCAGATCGATGGAACAGAATAGAGAGCCCAGAAATAAACCCATACATTTATAGTCAATTAATATTTGACAGAAGAAGCAACCACATACAATGGCTTAAAGATAATCTCTTCAATAAATGGGATTGGGAAAATTAGACAGATTGTGAAAAAAAAAAAAGAATCTAGACCACTTTCTTATACCATAGGCAAGCATAAACTCAATATGGGTTAAAGACTTAAGTGTTAGACTTAAAACCATAAATATCACAGAAGAAAATATAGGCAGTAAAATTTCAGACATCTCTCATTGCTATATTTTTTCCTGATATATCTCTGGGGCAACAGAAACAAAAATAAATAAATAAATGGGACTACATCAAGCTAAAAATGTTTTGCACAGGAAAGGAAACCATTAACAAAATGAGAAGACAACCCACTGAATAGGAAAACATATTTGTCAATAATACTTCTGATATGGGGTTAATATCCAAAATTTAAAGAGAACTTACAAAACTCAATACCAAGAAAACAAACAATCCAATTAAAAATGGACAAAGGAATAAAAGATGCTCAGTATCACTATGAAAAGATGCTCAATATCACTAATCATTAGAGAAATGCAAATTAAAACCACAATGAGATATCACCTCATAGCTGTCAGAATGGCTATCACCAGTAAATCAACAAATGACAAATGTTGGTGAGGATGTGGGGAAAATGGACCACTTATGTACGTTGGTGGGAATGCAGACTGGTGCAGCACAAGTAGTACAGATTCCCTCAAAAAATGAAAAATGTATCTGCCTTTTGACCCAGTGATCTTACTTCTGGGAATATATCCAAAGGAACAGAAACATTAATTTGGAAGAACATAAGCATCCCTATGTTCATTGTAGCATTATTTATAACTACCAAAATATGGAATCAGCCCAAGTGTCCATCCATAGATAAGTGGATAAAATATCTATAGGACATTTACACAGTGGACTACTATTCGGCTGTAAAAAAGAATGACATCTTACCTTTTACAACATGGATGGACCAGAAGAGTATTATGCTAAGTGAAATAAGCTAGTCAGACAAAGACAAATGCCACATGATTTCACTTATGTGTGGAATCTAATGAACAAAATAACAAATAAATAGTAACAGACTCAGCTACAGAGAACAGACTGACAGGTGTTAGAGTGACAGGTAGTTAGCTCACTGGTGAAAAATGTGAAGGGATTAACAAAAAACCCCCTCATAGACGCACACGACTATGTGGTGCATACATAAAAAAAGTTTTCTTTTTTTGGTAGGGGATCTGTAAAATAAAATTGTTGTAATCAAATGATTGCTGAAAGGTCATTATGTGTAAAGGGATCTAAAATTCACATCTATAGATATAATTAAGAATGACTTGAATTGTAAGTATTATGCAAAATGGCATTAGAAAGATGGTGGAATACCATGTCACCTCACAGAAGAGTGATTTAGCAATTATATATGGACTAAACTTCCTTTATAAGATTTCCAGAATCCAGTTAAGGATGCAGTACCATAGCCTAACACGAAGCTGAAAACAGGCACATTAAATCTAGTAATGAGCTCTGGCCAGGAGCATCATCCAGGTTACAAAGGGCTGTGACTTCAATTCCCAGTCAGGACACATACTGAGGTTGTGGGTTCAGTCCCCTGTCAGGGAGTGCATGGGAGAAAACCGATAGATGTTTCTCTCCCCCTCTCTCCCTCCCATTCCCTCTTTAAGCATGTCCTCAGGTGAGAAAAAAAGAAACAGGTAACAAGAGCAATTTCACTGTTCCTGCATCAGCACTTCTCCCCAGCTGACACAATTCATTTCTAGAAGAAAATGCCTCAGGTCATGACTACTCCATCACATGAAAGAGAAGGATGGAACATGCACCCAATGTGGCAGCTATCCAGTGGGCTTCAGAGGGACTGGTT
Source organism: Phyllostomus discolor (assembly GCF_004126475.2). Classification (NCBI taxonomy): domain Eukaryota; kingdom Metazoa; phylum Chordata; class Mammalia; order Chiroptera; family Phyllostomidae; genus Phyllostomus; species Phyllostomus discolor. Next base: position 148,623,918 of record NC_040907.2, on the reverse strand, counting down.
TCTCTTTCCTCCCTTAGTGCACTGATAGCCTCAGACCACTGAGAAAAAAAGGAGGAGAGAGTCATGTTTGTCTGTAGCCAGCTTGGCTTGGAAGAAGTTAAAAATGGCACACAACTTGAAAGGAGGGAAGTGGAGCATGCATCTGGTGTTCTGGCTTTTTGGAGGGTTACCAAAGGGCCTTGTATCTGTCTTACCTGACTCAGGCAATTTCTACACACTAACAACAAACTCTCTGAAATAGAAATAAAGAAAAATAGCTTTTTAAATAGCAAAATATTAGAATACTTAGGAATAATTTTAATCAAGGAAGTGAGAGATCCACACATTTATCTCATAAGACATTAATAAAACTAGAGAGTTGATAAGATGGCCTCAGGGTAGGAGGGAGCAGATTCCACTTCTCCCTACACATGGGAGAAAATCCTAGCTGATCTACGGAATAAAAGAGCAAACAGCCAACAGTACCTCTCGGCATATATGAAAATAAGAGACCAAAAATTGTAGTGGACACTGAAAAACCAGACAGTAAGGAGAGTGCTTCAGGACAATAAGGTCCCAGGGACCAGTGTGGGACCATGGCAGCTGTAGCCCCAGACCCGGCCCCTGCTGTTGAGTCTGTCATAGAGTCCTTGGGAGAGAGCTGGGGCAACTGCTTCCTCCCTGGCCAAACATGGCCTGAGCAGCACTGGGAGAGACCTGGTTGCTTAAAGTCGCAGAGAGGGGAATAAGGTCTAAGTGGCAAACACAGAGGGGCTGCAAGCACCCACAGAGTCTGTGGATGCCAGTAGAGTTGAGAATTGCACAGTGACAGGCCCTGACCCCGATAGTCCCTGGTCTGGCTGGAGAATTGGGCTGTGGGGGAGGCGAGGCTGCTGTACAGAGTGGCAGTCTTGAGTAGGAAGAATTTCTCAAGAAGAGAAAGTGAAAAGACAGACACTGTTCAGGGAATTCTCTTGCAGCAATCACTCCAGCCTCCCGCCACCCAACCCAGCAGTGATCCCGAGGTTGCGCGGAAAGTTGTGTGGAAGACCCTGTGCACTCCCATAGCACTGGGAAGGGTGTGCACCTGCGGGACCCAGGCAGCCTGACAGAGCACCTGCGTGCCCGCACCCCAGCCCACAGCAGAAACACTGGGGGAAAGGCCTGGATTCTGCAACCAAGGTGCTGGGGAGAGGCACCAGGCTAGCTACAGGAGGTTGATTGAGTGCAGGTCTGGAAGGAAGAAAAGCCATACCAATCACCCCTCAGCCTGCTGCAGCCAACAAGACCAGAAAAACCAGTTTGGGCACTTTGAAACCAAGAGGATTTTTATTTTATTTTATTTTTAGTTTTTAAATAATGTTTTATTTTTATTTTTATTATTTTTTATCTTTCATTTCCTTTTTCCTCTCTTTCCTTCTTTCTTGTTTTATTCCTTCTTCCTTTCTCTCCAATTTTATCTCTTCTCCTTCCTTCTTCTGCCTTTTTTTAACACCTACCAGTGAGATAAAAAATAAAAAACCTGGAACTGTGAAAAGACCACAGTTGGACCCAAAGAAGGGGAATCACAACAACTGAGACAGTGAGACAAATTTCACTTTGCTATTACAGAGAAACTGCAAGTTATTGCATATTTGCATTATTAACATTTTTTCATTATTCTTACAGCTTATATTTTAATAGTATTTTTGTATTCCTCTTCTTTCTGTATAGTCTGCTTTGCTTGGCTGTTTATATTGTATCATTAGACAGGTTTCCCCTGATTTCCCTTTCATAGTGTATTGCTAATTTACTGTCCTTCACTTCACTCGTGTCCCATTAGCACACTACTCAAGGTCCTATACTCCTGACTCTTGTTATACAGATAACATAGATTCTGTCATATGATTGTTGCTCTAATATTATTGTAAACAATGGCTATTCCATACAATTGTAAATACTTCACAACACCCCTCCCAGATCGTAGCCCACTTCAAGTTTCCTGAACTCTATTACTGTAGTGGTTAACTCTATTCTCTCACACACTACACCTATTTACTATCCTTTACTCTCACCTTACCTCAGAATCTGAACTCCCACAAACTCACTGCTTTCTAGATCCAACTCACAATCTTTCCTTCCACAACAAGAGTCTTATCTTCTTTTCTATCCTTTCTAAAAATCAGCTAGTTGGGTGGAAGATCATGGTTAACACTATACATAGTCAAAGGATCTCCTATCTCTTCTCTACTGGCTGCTACTGTAAATACCATAAAATACTCTCTTGCTGTCTTAAACCATTTTGCCTTCCCCCTTCAACGGATCACAAAAAAGAGAGTAGGTGGAAGCGGTGAACACCAGGATACCCACTGGAAGAGGAGCTTGGGAGATTAAGGAGACTGTGCCACTGAATCTCAAAGGTATTCTACCACAGAAGTTCACACCATAAACCTAGGGAGCCAGAACAGGTCAGTTTAAGAAGCTGAGGCTAACAAGAAGAGTCTCACAAACAATGGGAGACAAAGAAACAATCCCCAAATGAAAGGAAAGGAGGAAGTCTCAGAAAGAATGCTAAATGAAATAGAGGCAACTCAACTATCAGATATTGAGTTCAAGGCAATGGTTATCAGAAAGCTCAATGAGCTCACAATGAGCTACCAGAAACTACAGGGAAACTACAACGATCTCACTGCAAACTATATCAACATGAAAAATGAAATAGAAACTATCAGCAAGGGCCAAGAGGAAATGAAGAATACAATTTCTGAACTGAAGAGCACAGCAGAAGGAAACAAAAGCAGGATTGATGAAGAAGAAGATCGGATCAGCAAACTGGAGGAGAAAGTAGAAGAAAACACCCCGAAAGAACAAGAAAAGGAAAAGAGGCTCAGAAAGAATGAAGAGGGAGTAAGAGAAATGCAAGACAATATGAAACATAATAATATCCGTATAATAGGGATACCGGAAGGAGAAGAAGAAGAGCAAAGGATAGAAAACCTATTTGAAAAAGTAATGATGGAAAACCTCCCTAATTTGATGAGAGAAAAAGTCACAAAAATCCAGGAAACACAGAGAGTCCCAATCAAGAGGAACCCAAAGAGGCTCACCTCAAGACACATCATAATTAAAATGACAAAATACTGAGACAAAGAGAGAATCTTAATAGCAGCAAGGGAGAAATAGGAAGTAACATACAAGGAACCCCAATGAGGTTAGCAGCTGACTTCTCAATGGAAACACTCCAAGCCAGAAGAGAATGGCAAGAAATATTCCTAGCAATGAGAACCAGAGGTCTGCAAGCAAGGCTACTTTACCCAGCAAGGCTCTCTATCAAGATAGAAGTCCAAATAAGAAGCTTCCCAGATAAAAGAAGTTTAAAAGGATACACCTCCACCAAACCAGCTCTGCAAGAGATGCTAAAGGGACTGCTTTAAGGAAAGAAAGGAAAAGAGAGAGAGAGAGAGAGGAACACAGGTATGAAAATGGCAATGAATAAGTATCTATCAGTAATAACCTTAAATGTAAATGGATTAAATGCTCCAATCAAAAGACATGGAATAGCTGAATGGATAAAAAAAGCATGACCACCAATATGTTGCCTACAAGAGACCCGCCCCAGGACAAAAGATATACACAGACTAAAAGTGAAGGGCTGGAAACAAATTTTCCAAGCAAACAGACAGGAAAAAAAAGCCTGGATAGCAATACTCATATCAGACAAAATAGGCTTCAAAAAAAAGGGCCATAAAAAGAGGCCCAGAAGGTCACTTCATAATACTCAAGGGAAGAACCCACCAAGAAGACTTAAGCATTGTAAATATACATGCGTCCAACATAGGAGCACCCAAATACATAAAGAAAATCTTAGAGGCCTTCAAGAAAGATATTGACAGCAACACAATTATAATAGGGGATTTTAACACCCCACTGTCAAAAATGGACAGATCTTCCAAACAAAATATCAACAAAGATATTGTGGCATTGAACAATGCCCTAGAAGAAATGGACTTAACTGATATATATAGAGCCCTTCATCCCAAAGGAACAAATTACACATTCTCTTCAAACACACATGGAACATTTTCAAAGATAGACCACATGATAGGACACAAAGCAAGCCTCAAAAAATTCAAGAAAATTGAAATTATACCAAACATTTTCCCTGACCACAAATGACTGAAACTAGAAACCAACCCCAAGGGAAGAAACCCAAAACACTCAAAATCATGGAGATTGAATAGCATAGTATTAAATAATCAGTGGGCCAAGAATGAAACAAAAGAAGAAATCAAAAAGTTTCTGGAAACAAATGAAAATGAACTCACAAAAAACCAAAACATATGGGACACAGCCAAGGCAGTCCTGAAAGGGAAGTTCATAGTGATACAGGCCTGCCTAAAAAAGATAGAAACATTTCAAACAAACAATCTAACCGTACGTCTATAAGAACTTGAGGAACAACAACAAAGACAGCCCAGAGCAAGCAGAAGGAAGCAAATAACCAAGATCAGAGCAGAAATAAATGACTTAAAGACTAAAAGCACAATTCTAAAGATCAATAAATCCAGGAGCTGGTTCTTTGAAAAGATAAATAAAATCGACAAGCCTTTAAGCAGGCTCATCAAGAAAAAAAGAGAAATGATCCAAATAAACACAATCAGAAATGAAAGAGGAGAGATTACAACTGACACCACAGAAATACAAAGGATTGTAAGAAATTACTGTGAAGAATTGTATGCCAAGAAATTTGAAAACCTAGGTGATATGGACAAATTTCTAGAAAAATATGATCTTCCAAAACTCAATAAAAAAGAAGCAGAAAGCCTGAACAGACCAATAACAGAGATGAAATTGAAGCAGTAATCAAAAAACTCCCAACACACAAAAGTCCAGGTCCAGATGGTTTCACAGGAGAATTCTACAAAGCATTTAAGGAAGAGCTAACCCCTATCCTTCACAGACTATTCCAAAAAATCCAGAATGACGGAAGACTCCCAAACTCTTTTTATGAAGCCAGCATCATCCTAATCCCAAAACCAGATAAAGACACAACAAAGAAAGAAAACTTCAGGCCAATGTCACTGATAAACATAGAGGCTAAAGTCCTCAACAAAATATTGGCAAACTGCATCCAACAGTACATTAGAAAGATCAATACACCATGACCAAGTGGGATTCATTCCAGGGATGCAAGGATGGTTTAATATTCACAAATCAGTAAATGTAATACATCACATAGACAAAAAACAAAGACAAAAATCACATGATAATATCAATAGATGCAGAAAAAGCATTTGATAAGGTACAACACCCATTTATGATAAAAAAACTCAGCAAAGTGGGAATAGAGGGAGCATTCCTCAACATAATAAAGGCCATATATGAGAGACCTATAACTAACATCATACTTGATAGGCAAAAACTAAAATCTTTTCCACTAAGATCAGGAAGGAGACAAGGTTCTCCACTTTCACCACTTCTATTTAATATAGTACTGGAAGTTTTAGCCACAGCGACCAGACAAGAAAAAGACATAAAAGGCATCCAAATCAGAAAGGAGGAAACAAAACTGTCATTGTTTGCAGATGACATGATAGTGTACATAGAAAATCCTATAGACTATGCAAAAAACCTGCTTGACCTAATAAATGAATTTGGCAAAACAGCGGGATACAAAGTCAACATCCAGAAATCAAAGACATTTTTGTATACCAACAGTGAAACAGCAGAAGCAGAAATCAAGAAAAAATATCTCATTTGATATAGCAAAAAGGAAAATAAAATACCTAGGAATAAATCTAACCAAGGAAGTAAAAGACCTGTATACAGAAAACTACACAACACTGAGGAAAGAAATTAAGGAAGACACAAACAAATGGAAAAATATACCGTGTTCATGGATTGGAAGAATTAACATCATCAAAATGTCCATACTACCCAAAGCAATTTACAGATTCAATGCAATACCTATTAAAGTACCAATGGCATATTTCACAGACATAGAACAAACATTTCAAAAATTTATATGGAACCACAAATGACCCCAAATAGCTGCTGCAATTATTAGAAAGAAGAGCAAAGTAGGAGGGATCACAATAGCTGATACCAAACTGTATTACAAGGCCACTGTAATCAAAACAGCTTGATATGGCATAAAAACAGGCACATGGACCAATGGAAGAGAACAGAAAGCCCAGAAATAAGCCCAAGTCTCTACAGCCGATTAATATTTGACAAAGGGGGCAGCAACATAAAATGGAGTAAATATAGCCTCTTCAACAAATGGTGTTGGGAGAACTGGACAACTATGTGCAAAAAGTGAAACTCAAGCACCAACTTACACCATACACAAGAATAAGTTCAAAGTGGATAAAACATTTAAATATAAGTCGTGACACCATTCAAGTCCTAGAGGAGAACATAGGCAGGAAAATCTCAGATATTTCACATAGCAGCATTTTTACTGATATGTCCCCCAGAGCAAGGGACATAAAGGAAAAAATTAAACAAATGGTATCTCATCAAAATCAAAAGCTTCTGCACAGCTAAAGACAACATTAAAATAAAAAGAGAACCAATTATATGGGAAAACATATTAGCCAATGATACCTCAGACAAGGGTTTAAATCTCCAAAATTTATAAAGAACTTACATGACTCCACTCTAAGAAGACAAGCAACCCAATTAAAAAATGAGCAAAGGACTTAAACAGACACTTCTCCAAGGAGGTCACACAGAGGGCCCAGAGACACATGAAAAGATACTCAATATCACTAGCTATCAGAGAGATGCAAATTAAAACCACAATGAGATACCACTTCACGCCAGTCAGAATGGCCATCATAAACAAAGCAACAAATAACAAGTATTGGAGAGGTTGTGGAGAAAAAGGGACCCTACTGCACTGTTGATGGGATTGGAGACTGGTACAACCACTATGGAAAGCAGCATGGAATTTTCTCAGAAAACTTAAAATGGATCTGCCTTTTGACCCAGCACTCCACTGCTAGGGTTGTATCCTAAGAACCCTGAAACACCAATCCAAAAGAACCTATGCATCCCAATGTTCATAGCAGCACAATTTACAATAGCCAAGTGTTGGAAGCAACCTAGGTGCCTGTCAGTAAATGAATGGATCAAAAAACTATGGTACATTTACACAATAGAATTCTATACAGTAGAAAGAAAGAAGGAGCTTCTGCCCTTTGCAACAGCATGGATGGAACTGGAAAACATTGTGCTAAGTGAAATAAACCAGGCGGTGAAAGACAAATACCATATGATCTAACCTTTAATAGGAACCTAAACAAGGAAACACACAAGCCAAATATAACTAGAGACACTGAAATAAAGAACAGGCTGACAGTGACAAGAAGGGTGAGGGGAGGGAATTTCGGGGGAAAAGGGGAAGGGTTTACAGGAACAAGTATAAAAGACAAATGGACAAAAACCAGGGGGGAATGGGAGGTAGTTGGGGAGGGCTGGGGGGTGGGCTGGGATGGAAGTAAAAGACAGAAAACTGTACTTGAACAACAATTAAAATAAAGATTAAAAAAGACATGAATAAAACTAATTAAAGAAGGCATATATAAATGGAAAGATATTCTGTTTATGGACAAGAAGAATTAATAGTGTTAAAATGTCCATACTGCTAAAGCCACTTATAAATTCAATGAAATCTCTGTACAAATTTTAATGGCATTTTTTAAAATGTTCTTTTTATGTTGAGGTATGCTCCCTCCATTCCTACTTTGGTGAGTGTTTTATACCACAAATAAGTGCTGTACTTTGTCAAAGGCTTTTTCCACATCTGTTGATATGATCATGTGATTTTTGTCTTTTCTTTTGTCTATGTGATGTATTATGTTTATTGTTTTGTGAATACTGTACCATCCTTGCATCCCTGGGATGAATCCCACTTGGTCATGGGGTATAATCTTTTTTAATGTATTCCTGGTTATGGTTTGCCAATATTTTATTGTGGAAATTAGCACCTATGTTTATGAACAATATTGACCTATAGTTTTCTTTCTCGGTTATGTCTTTATATGGTTTTGGATTAGGATGATGCTGGCTTCATAAAAAGAGTTTGAGAGTTTTCCCTCTTCTTGGACTTTTTAGAATAGTCTGTGAAGGATACAGGTTAGCTCTCCTTCAACATAATAAATGCCATATATGAGAAACCTGTAGCCAACATCATACTCAAGGGGGAAAATCTAAAAGCTTTCCCACTAAGATCAGGAGCAAGAGAAGGATGTCCACTTTCACTGCTTCTTTTTTAAAAATATATTTTATTGATTATGCTATTACAGTTGTCCCATTTCCCCCTTGATTCCCCTCTGCCATGCATCTCCCTCCCATCCATATCACCCCCAACCGTTAGTTCATGTTCATGGGTCCTACATATTAGTTCTTTGGCTTCTGCATTCCTTATACTATTCTTAAATTTCCCCTGTCTATTTTGTACCTACTATTTATGCTACTCATTCCCTGTACCTTTTCCCCCGTTACCTCCTTCCCCCTCACTGCTGATAATCTCCATGTGATCTCCATTTCTGTTCCTGTTCTAGTTGTTTCCTTAGTTTGTTTTCCTTTTTGTTTTTATTTTCTTTAGGTTCAGTTGTTGACAATTGTGAATGTTGTCATTTTACTGTACATAGTTTTGATCTTCTTCTAATTCTTAGATAAGTCCCTTTAAGATTTCATGTAATAAGGGATTGGTGATGGTGAACTCCTTTAACTTGACCTTATCTGGGGAGCACTATACCTGCCCTTCCATTGTAAATGACACGTTTGCTGGATATAGTAATCTTGGATGTAGGTCCTTGCCTTTCATGACTTGAAATACTTTTTTCTAGTGCCTTCTTTCCTGTAAGGTTTCTTTTGAGAAATCAGCTGATAGTCTTATGGGAACTACTTTGTAGGTAACTGCCTCCTTTTCTCTTGCTGCTTTTAAGATTCTCTCCTACTTTTAATCTTGGGTAGCTTAATGATGATGTGCCTTGCTGTGTTCCTCTTTGGGTCCAACTTCTTTGGGACTCTCTGGGCTTCCTGGATTCCTGGAAGTCTATTTCCTTTGAAAGATTGGGGAAGTTCTCCTTCATTATTTTTTCAGATAAGTTCTCAATTTTTTGTCTTCCTCTTCTTCTGGGACCCCTATGATTACGATGTTGGAATGTTTAAAGTTGTCTCAGAGGTTCCTAAGCCTCTACTCATTTTTTTGAATTCTTGTTTCTTCATTCTGTTCTGATGTTAATTCTTTCTTGTGGCCCAAACTGGTTTTTTTATTTAGTTGTATTTTTTTTTATTGATTATGCTATTACAGTTGTCCCATTTCCCCTTCATTCCTCTCCACCCTGCACACTCCTCCCACCTACATTCCTCTCTTTAATTCATGTCCATGTGTCATAAGTTCTTTTCTTTTTTTATTTTTTAAAAATATATTTTATTGATTATGCTATTACAGTTGTCCCATTTCACCCCCTTTATTTCCCTCCAGCCTACACACCCTTTCTCACCCACATTCCCCCCCTTTAGTTCAGGTCCATGTGTCATAAGTTCTTGAGCTTCTACATTTCCCATACTATTCTTGCCTTCCCCCTATTTTCTACCTACCATCTATGATACTTATTCTCTGTACCTTTTTCCCCTCTTTCCTCCTGTTGATAACCCTCCATGTGGTCTCCATTTCTGTGGTTCTGTTCCTGTTGTAGTTTTCTGCTTAGTTTGCTTTTCCTTTTGTTTCAGGTGTGGTTGTTAGTAATTGTGAGTTTGCTGTCATTTTATTGTACATGTTTTTTATCTTCTTTTTCTTAGATAAGTCCCTTTAACATTTCATATAATAAGGGCTTGGTGATGATGAACTCCTTTAACTTAACCTTATCTGGGAAGCACTTCATCTGCCCTTCCATTCTAAATGAAAGCTTTGCTGGATAGAGCAATCTTGGATGTAGGTCCTTGCCTTTCATGACTTGGAATACTTCTTTCTAGCCCCTTCTTGCCTGCAAGGTCTCTTTTGAGAAATCAGCTGACAGTCTGATGGGAGCTCCTTTGTAGGTTACTCTTGCTGCTTCTAGAATTCTCTCCTTCATTTTAATCTTGGGTAATGTAATTATGATGTGCCTTGGTGTGTTCCTCCTTGGGTCCAACTTCTTTGGGACTTTCTGAGCTTCCTGGACTTCCTGGAAGTCTATTTCCTTTGCCAGATTGGGGAAGTTCTCCTTAATTATTTGTTCAAATAAGTTTTCCACTTGTTGCTCTTGCTCTTCCCCTTCTGGTACCCCTATAATTTGGATGTTGGAACGTTTAAAGATGTCCTGGAGGTTCCTAAGCCTCTCTTCATTTTTTTGAATTCTTGTTTCTTCATTCTTTTCTGTTTGATTGTTTCTTTCTTCCTTCTGGTCCACTGCATTGATTTGAGTCCAGGTTTTTTCCCCCATCACTATTTGTTCCCTGTGCTTTTTCCTTCATTTCACTTAACATAGCCTTCATTTTGTTCTCTAATTTGTGACCAAAATCAACAACTTCTGTGAGCATCCTGATCACCAATGCTTTGAAAGTATGCATCTGATAGGTTGGCTATCTTTTTGTCACTTGAAAGTATTTGCTCTGGGGCTTTCATCTGTACTTCCATTTTAGCTATTGTTTTTTTGTCTTGTGGCACCTGTTAAGTATGAGGGGTGGAGCCTTATGTGTTCACCAGGGTGGTTCAACCCAGTTGCTGAGTTGTGATGCTGTTTGTGAGGCAGGGGTCTGAGAGGGAACAATGGTGCTTGCTCCGCTCTCTCGGATTTCAGTCCCTTCCGTCGCTTCCCATAAGCAAAGTGGGCCCTTCTGGTGCTGATTCCCATGTGGGTGGGTTTGTGTATGTTCTAGGCCCCTGTGGGTCTCTCCAACAAACTCTCCTGTGAGGGTGGGAGTCCCTCCCAGCAACTCAATATCCACAGGTGTTTTCAATCAGTGTTTTGAGGCTTTATTTCCTTGCGCTGGGGCCCATGGTTGGGTGGTCTGTCTTGCTCCCCAGCTTCGCCTTGTTTGCGCATGAATGTGGGACCACTCGGTTAGCCAGTCACCCTGTGTGCCTCACTGGGTCTGCCCACTGCCACCCCTCACCCAGTGTCTGCCTGCCACCGTCTGTACGCCTGGGTTCCGTCAACTGCTGCCTTGTGGGCTGGGGTCCACAAGCCACCACTTTTTTTTTTTCTGGGATTCCTCTCTGCCTGGGACCCATTCTGCCCCATTGCCCAACTCTGCTCTTCCTACTGGACTGGATGAATGTGTCTAACTCCTTGGTTGTCAGACTTCCATACAGTTCAATTTTCTGTCAGTTCTGGTTGTTATTTTATTTCTAAATTTTTGTTGTCCTTAATTTGGTTGTTCAAGGAGGCACAGCGTGTCTACCTGTGCCTCCATTTTGGCCGAAGTCTCCCTAACTTTTTCAATAAATGAGTAAAAATTATTCTTTGTGATTTCAGATTTGAAAACAATTGAACAATTTTCAGGAGAAAATAGGATTGAATGACCCCTTCTACCCACACTGTCTATGCAATTGTGGATGCACATGCAAGGAGCATAAACAGACAACCCTCCCTCCTTCACATGGGGGCTGACACAACCACCCATATAAAAGATTTGGCTGCCCCTGAAATGTTTCCAAGGACGTCACTAGGGAACACAACGGTCTGTTAAGGTCAGAGTTACAGTATACAGAATCACCCACCATTGGTTTTCCTCAGCAACTCCACAAGGCAGTGGGCTTCCTCTTGAACACGGTCCTCAATACTCCTCTTGCCCATCCCCAAATTCCGCAGGGTCATGAGGGAGAAGCGCCGCATCTCTTTCCATCCATTTCCAGTGTTGAAAATGATTCCTTCTGGGGAAGGGGGGGAGGGTTACAGAAACTGGCAGGGAGGGGCTAGGCACAGAGGAGGAAGCTGACACTTGGCAGCCACAAGCATGGACCAAACTCTGCTGAAGAGGTCTTTAAATTTCTGTTGTCCATTCTCTCCACCCCCATTATAGTACTGAACATATATGGGTACACAGGCACCTACCTCGTCCTTTGTTAGCTTTTTCAACCAGTGGAAAACTTCCTCTGCCAGAGAACTCCTCAGCCTGATCAATCAGGGCTTCTTTTACTGCCTCATATCCATGCAGCACCACAGTGGGCTTCCTGCCAAAGTACACTGTGAACACTGGGCCGTAGATTTTGGAGAGCTGGCAAGTGGAAAGGAGATGCAAATACTCGCAAAAGAAATCTCTCTTTGACAATATATTGTGCCTGATTCAAAACGATATCATTCTGATTTTATGTTTTTATCCTGTGAGACAGCCTAACATATTTCTGAAATTAATATGAGGGTGATTGTGAATAGCTGCCACTTACATGCCTGCAAATGGCCTGAGTAATTTGTACCCATGTTACAATTAAACTTCAAAACAGCATCATCAGCAAGTTCATTTGCTGCTATTACAAAAATGGAAACTGATGTCAGAATTCATTGTCAGCATCCCCTAGCTACTATGTAGAAGATCAAAATTTCAACCTTTTCCTATTTAACCAGTGATATTTGAGTAATATGAGGGGACCCCCATAAAACTAGAATTACTTCTGAAGTATGAGGCCCTTGTAGTACAGGCCTCCCCCACTAGGTGAATGTTCTAGGAACCTATCTGTATCAGTGTGTCATCTCGAATTGGCATTTCAACTCGTTTGCCCATTTCATAATGGGTGATTTATGAGTGCACCTGCCCACACCACACTGAATGTTCAGCAGTTTTTGACCAAAACCAGCATGACCCCATTGCCACACCCTCACTATCCACCTTATCTCGCCCCAGCCACTCCCCCTGCCCCTCAGAATTAAAAAAGTCCTTAAAGGAAAATGTTTTCCCTATATGGAAGTGCTGAAACAAAAAATAACAACAGCACTAAAAGGCATCAAAATCGATGAGTTAAAAAACTGGTTTGTTTTTTTAAACATATTTTATTTAATATGCTATTAGAGTTTTCCCAGTTGTGTCCCCTTTGTTCCCCAGAGGAGAGCTGGTGTGATTCCTGTCCTTAGTAGCATGGCCTATTATAGTAAAGCACCTAAATATTATGTGGGGTAGAGCATTACATAATCGCCAGCATGGGGCAACCCTCTTCACTGCTTTATGGCTCCGTGTGGGAGAGGTCTCAGAGAGGGGTTCAGTATTGCTATCTCTCTTCTAGAGGTTGACCAGCTTTCGCTCCTTTCCAGTCACTTCACCACTCCCTATATGTGGTTGACATCCCTGCAACTGTTGCCCTGGTGCTGAATCCCAGAATGGTTTCATTCTGGGATGGATTCAGTGGGTTTGTGTACATTCTAACACTGTGAGGGCCCTTTAAGCAGTGTCTCCTGAAATTCTGGCAGTTTCTTCCACTGCCCCAACCTACATTGGATTTTATAGCCAGAAGTTATGGTAATTTCTCTTCCTGGCATTGAAACTCTGGACTGTGTGGTCTGGCCTGGGGCTGTGATCACTCACTCCCAAGGTATTCCTTCTGATTTTTATCCACCACTTACGTATATGGGACTGTCCATTCTGCCACCACTGCTGCCTCTCAGCACCACACCGCATATCCACACCTCTGGGTCTCTGGGTCTCCTTTCCCTCCTACCCATCTGGATGAATGTGGCTTCTTTAAGTCCTTAGTCCTTAAAGAAGTTGGACTTCTATACAGTTTGACTTTCTGAGAGTTTTGGGTGTTATATTTTTTAATGCTTAGTTGTAATTCTCTTTGTGGTTGAGTAAAGAGGCAAAGCATGTGTACCTACTCCTTCATCTTGACCAGAGGTCTCCCAAAACTGTTTTGAGCAGTGGAAGAGAGTCTCAATAGGTGTATTGCATCACATGGGGAGAACTATGGAAGGTGACTGAGGTTTAAAAGTAAGAATAAATGCCCATTTTTAAAAATATGAATTCCGGCTTTTTTTCAGTCCTCCATTGTATATCAATCCCTGATGACCACCATATGAGCAATACCCAGCTGACTACTTCAGGATCATTTGTAGAGGTCTTGTCACCAGAATTTTGATTCAGTAGCCCTGTGATGAATATTATAAATCTATGTTCTAAAAAATCACTCCAGATGATTCTGACGCCCAGCCCAGTTTGTGATCCACTGGCATTACTATCACAGAGGCAGTGCCAGGACTGGAATAATTGCATGGATGGACAATTTTGTGCTGGCTGTGGCCAAAGGATCCTGTTTCCAGAAAGTCAGCCCTGATACTTATTTTTCTTTCATTCACTTTTACTGTTCCTAATCCCAGAGTTTCTTTCTTGACATCGGGCTTACTTTGTTTCCTCAGAGAAATGAAGTTTTTATGGCTATTCTGAACAAAACATTGTTTATATAGTAGATGAGTTTTTTTAAAGTAAATTTATTGGAGCAACATTGGTTAATAAAATTATATAGGTTTCAAGTGTGCCATTATATGATACATCATCTGCATATTGCATTGTGTGTCCAGCACCCAAAGTAAAATCTTCTGACAACTTTTTGAATAAAATCTGTAATCAAAACACTTTCCTTACCATTTACCTTCAGCCAAAAATTATGTAAAATGATGCAGAAACTAAAACAGGAAGCAGGTTCTCTTGTCTTTTGCTACTTTATTGTTTCTAGTATACAGAGACCTAATGTTCCTCATTCGTAAAACACATTATTTTGTTTCACTATTCTCATAGATGAGAAAGAAAAATAAAACTCCATGGGGAGTATTTGCTTTACAATAACATATATAATAGCTTTATTTTAATGTATTATGGTTTATTCAAATACATTTTAATAAATGTTTTTATATAAAGGTAGGTGTTAATTTACTTACCCTTTGCAAGCTGCTGGAGGAACATAAAACATACTCACATTGCTTAAGGATTTGCTGATGTTCTTCACATCCAACTGCAGCATATTTCCAATAATTGGCAGAGGTGTGGGGCCCGGTGGAAGTTTTCCTTTTCCAGAACTCTGTTTCCACAGTGAAAGGAGAAGCAAACAGGAGAGACAGAGCACCAGGCCCACAAGTGGGTCCATTGTAGCTGTCTCTTCTTACTGAGTCAACTGAGAGCTTAAAATCCAAACATTTATAACACTCCCTGGTATCCAGCATTGCCTGTTTGAATCATAGGGTGATTACTCAACTAGGTCTATTTGCTTTGATCTAAAGATCAAATCATTTTTGAGTGCCTCACTGTGGAGATTCTGGGTTAACAGATTTCGAGTAGAGACAAACTGCTGCTATTTATTTTTAAACACCCCACATGGTTGAGAACCAGAGAAGTAAAATGGTTTAATTTTTAAAAATTGCTCAGTATTCTGGATTCTCAGATTAATGACCAGTTGAGAATTTATAACTTTGGGGGCAATCCTTGTACATAAAAATATTTATCCTTTAATGTTTGTTTTTTAAATTCTTTTGATTTAGTGTACGTTTTAAATGTATGTTACTTTTTGAGATGGCACATTGGCAGGTTTACTGTTTACTGACACTAGGAATATTTAAATGAGATTGTTTTTGAAAGCTTGATTATCCAAAAAGAATGAGGAAAAATAAGAGTCTTTCCACAGCTGGAAATAATAATTTTTCATAAAAGTTTAAGAGGAAAAAAAAAGTTTAAGAGGAAAAATATCTAAGAGGAAACAAGTTACTTTGATAAAAAAAAATTAGGCAGTTTCAAATTAAAAATACAAATTTAAATGAAGTAACTTTATAAAATATCAAAACTAGCTAAATTACATGCATAATTACTTAATAATAAGAGAGGGAGAGAAGTGGAACTTAAATAATAAACAATAAATTTATCAATAATAAATAAACATTTTTAGTGCAAATTGTGCAGAAAATTTTCTCAATGTCAAGATCATAGCAATCATTCTGACTTGTACAAAATCAGTCTCAGTTCTGTGTATAACCTATGTAGTGTAACTATATATTCAACTGCTGTGATAAATGACAATTTGCAAATCATAAATATAAATGTGTTTAGTTACATGTCCCATTTCTCTCTTGGCAGTTTATGTTTGCAGGAAAATCTACAATGGAGCCTGGAACTGGCTGTGTATTGCTATCACTTGCTGAAGTTTCTCTTCCTCCGCTCTTCTACAGTGGACAATTGTTCTCTCTTCCATGAAGCTAGAGAGACAATCACATATTGCAGTTTTTCCCTCCAAGAAATCTTCAGCTATGTTGTCAGATTCTTCCTCAGCTTCCTGTGCACCTACTTTCTTCTTGCCTATACAGCACTCGCACTACAGGTCTAGCGAAGTTCATGCTGTCTTTACATCTACTATTCAAGAGCAGATTTCTTTTGTGTAAGCAATTCATACTTAATGTAAAACAGTCTGCCTTTTGACTTCCAAGCTCAGCTTCAAAAGCAGATTTTTTCTTGTTAGCTACTCAGTACTTTTTAGTTAGTTGTCCTTGTCAGTAATAATTTGTTTTAGTTGAGGCTAAGTAAGAAACTGTTCTAGTAATATCTCCCCTTGTTTATTTATATCTGTAAGTTGTGTCAGACTTAGTTCTGAGAGTTCTGGAAATGCATCAGTGACATCTGGGATCTTGCAACCAAAACCACTTTGATTTATCTGTGCTAAAGTGTCTTTTATGGGAACAGGTATTGGTAGATTTGAAAGGACAGCAAATGAAAGAGCAGCGGGGTTGACAGTTGTATAATTTGTCATTGATGAAGAGTGTCAGCAACAGATAAATAACTGATAGTCCTATTAGCTTCTTGTGGGGGATATGGGGGAATAAATGGAAAACCTTGAGAAGCATGAGGAGGCATTGCCCTGGGTTACTGTATATGTATGGAAATGCTGCTGAAGTTGGAGGTAAAATTGGAAGATTCTTCCAAAACTCATCCAATAGACTCTGACTAATTTTTCCAAGATCTGAATGCATTGTAAAATGTTGACTGTCAGTTTGTTTATAGTGGGTGGCAACCTGTATTCCACATCTTTCTGTATTTCAGCTATACTGGACTGGGAGCTCTAGAGGGACCCTATCAGATGCTCCTCTGCTGTTGGAGTCTGGCAAGGCCATCAGGGGAACCAGCTGTAGAGGAGGAGGCTCTCCTGGTCAGGGGGAAGAACCAGATCGTCCTCCACAGGTCTTTGGACTGAGGTCCTAGATGGTTTTGGCCAGCTTCACCCAGCTGCTCAGCCCAGCAGTTCTCCAGTGATCAAGAAGTGGTCATTCAAGCCCTGGACTCAAGGGCTGGGTGGCTACATCTTCTCTAAGTAAGCCCAGCTGAGAGTCCTCAGGTCTTGGGAGACATGATTGCTGGGGGCAGAGAGAGAGGACTCACTCCTCAGGACAGTCAACCCCTCTATCTCTCTATCCTTTAATGTTTTAGCAAACACTAGTATACTTTACCTTTGAAAATTAAAGCTTTTTGAAATATTTTAGTGTACCATACTAACAGCATAGCGAGATAAAGATTAACTAGGGAATATAACTCATTAATCTTGAATGCCCAAATTGTATCAACTAATTAGCTAAGTAAATTTACACATACATTTTTACATCAAACAACACACTGGAATAAGAATTATTAATTTTTCAAGTGGGGAAAAGAAAACTCAAAGAGAATGGGACATCCATCCAGTGTCACACAGCTCATAAGTCACAAAACTGGGATTGGAAATTATATTTTCTAGTACCCACTGAGGGGCTCTATGGCTACCTCAAGAACAATTTTAGGAAAATAGAACTAAACCCTCAAAACATTAGTTTATCTGGGTGTGTGTGCCACTGACTGTTGACTAGATAACAGACTTCATGCTAAATAGAAGCCCTTATTTGACTCCCATGTTAAAAGGACTATAAGATAAGAAGGTGAAAGGTTTATATGATCTGAAGAGGATAAAAAGAAGTAATGAAAGACAGAGATTCTCCTCCTCTCCACCTCTCCATCACAGAGGGAAGAAACCATGTCGGAGAAGTTTTGGGGGAAGTCTTAAAAAACCACTCACTTCTTGTTCACCTCTAGGCACACCTGCTTCTGAATTTGGTTGGCCTGTCACTGCCAGAAAACAATTGAATGACATATACACAGCAAGGAAAAGGAATTTTAGACAGGATCACAGGTATGGATTCTGGGGAGGATGGAAAACAGAGACTTCAGTGAACAGACCCACAGCACAAACCAGCATAACATGCAGACCTGATCAAGGAACACTTAATGATAATGATGATCAAAATGTCACTGCAATGAAATACCTTACTAGATAAGTAATAGTAATGCTTGTACGAAGGCATACTCTGTAAAGACACCATCATGTTTGTCCTAACTACATTACAATGATTATTTCTAAGCGCCTTTAGTAAGGGAAATTAAGATTTGTCAAGTCCTCATTGATGCAATGTTTTATCCCTCTTGTTAACAGTGAGACTGACAAGTTATAGAATTTTCACATCCGTCGCATCTCCTTTTATACACTCAGTTACCATTGCCCAAGGTAATGTTATGCCCACTTGAAGCCTGAGGCAGCTGGCCATGAAGTTTAGGCACCGTATCCAAGAACAACGAATCCTGCAAGTTCCAGCAAGTTCTCCAGCATGTATTGAGTGTGTATTGTGTATGGTTCAGTGTTCTGTGACTTACCTTAATCAGTAACTATCAAATAAACATTAACTGGGTCAATATTACAGGACAGGCTGATGAAAACAGGGGTTAGAAAAGTTTAGTGTTATAAAATTTAGAAGTTGAGTGAATCTGTGTGTTGGCAAACCTTTATTCAGGACAAAGAACAGCACTGATTTGCTGCCTCAATAACAGCTCTGGACAGTAAACAAGTCATGCTACCAAGTCTTGGATGAAATGAACTCAGTGACTCTATTTTCACAAAACCACATCAATCTTTGAGAAATTCCTTACTTTCTGACACAACCACGTATCCCAGGCTCATCTTGTGCTCCTGCTGCCCCAGTTCTCTAGTTGACGATTTTCCAAAGAACCACGTTCTTAGTTTAAAATGTGGCTTAGAAGTCAATCTCTGTGCACTAGGGGTGCCCACTGTTATGAGTGTCACAGCTACCAGGTTTCTCAGTGAACAGAACTAAGGAACATATGTACTCTGTGTTTGTGAGTGTGTGTGTGTGTGTACATATTATCTGCATGTACTGAGTACCTTGAATTCATACTGTATACTGAGATATCCTATTCTAATCCAACACAACAGAGTTTTTCACCCTTTCTGTATTTATACCTCCCTTTACTGACAATGATGAACTTCTCTCCCTTTATCCTTAATATATTTACTTATTTGATCAAAAACCAGAAATCAAAAAATGAAAATGAACACACAACAACCCAAAAGCTATAGGATAGAGCGAAGGCAGCTGTGAGAGGGAAGTTCATAGTTATATAGGCCTACCTAAAGAAGAAAGAAAAATCTCAAATAAACATTCTAAACCTACATCTAAAAGGACTAGAAAAACATCAAAGTCCAGAGAGAGTAGAAAGAAAAAAAATCAGATCAAAGCAGAAATAAGTGACATAGAGACTAAAAAAGCAACACACAACAAAAACAGTTCAAGGGATTTGTCAATCCAGGAGCTGGTCTTTGAAAAAATAAACAAAGTTGACAAATTTTTAACCAGATTCATGAAGAAAAAAATAAAGAGGAACCAAATAAAATCAGAAATGAAAGGCGAGAAGTGACAACTGATGCCACAGAATACAAAGGATTGTATAGTTGTTCATTACTATGAACGACTATATGCCAAGAAATTGTACAATGTGCGCAAAATTGATATATTTCTAGAAACATAATTTTCCATAACTGAATCAGGAAGGAGGAGAAAATAACAACTAGTAAAATTGAAGCAGTAATCAAAAAATTCCTGACGCATAAAAGCCCTGGACCAGATGACTTCACAGACAAATTTTACCAATCATTCAAAGAAGAAATAATACCTATCATTCTCAAAGTATTCCCCAAACTTCAAGAGAAGGGAATACTTACAAACTCTTTTTATAAGGCCAGTATTATCCCAATTCCAAACCATGTAGAGACATAACAAACAAAGAAAATTACAGGCCAATATCTCTGATGAACATAGATGGCGAAAGATTCAACAAAATATTACTGTACTTGAACAATTAAAAAAATAATATAAAAATATTAGCAAACCAGATGCAGCAATACATCCCAAAAGCATACACCTTGATCAACTGGGTTTTATGCAGGGATGCAAGGATGGTACAATATCTGCAAATCAATAAATGTGATACATAACATAAACAAAATGAAGGTCAAAAATCATATGATCATATCAATAGATGCTGAAAAAAGATTTGATAAAGTTCAGCATACATTTATGATTTAAAAAAAACACTCAGCAAAGTGGGAATAGAGGGAGCATACTTCAATATAGTAAAGGCAGTATACAAAAAACCTATTGCTAATATCATACTTAATAAGAAAAACTAAAAGCATTTCCCTTAAGATCAGGAACAAGACAGGGGTGTCTGCCATCATTACTCTTATTCAACATAGTAGTAGAAGTCCTAATCACAGCAATCATAAAAGAAATAAAAGGCATCCAAATTGAAAAAGAGGAAGTAAAGCAGTCATTATTCACAGACAAAATTGTATTACATGTAGAAAACTCTATCTGTTCCCCCCACAACTACTTATCCTAATAAATGCATTTGGCAAAATACAAGAATACAAAGTCAATATTCAGAAATCTATGGCATTTTTATTCACCAAGAAGGAACTATGAGCCGAGAAACTAACTAAAAAACCATTATTGGGTAATGGTATGTGTAGATGTATACATGCATAGCTCATCAATCAAAGTCATAAAGCTTTAGTCATACAAAACAAGTATTATCTATAGATAACAATGGAAGGAACAGATTTGTCATAGATTAGGGTCTGTTAGTCATGCTGATGCCAGAGGGTCTTTAAGACCTGTTTCGTGAGATAAAGATTTTACTCCTTATGCCTTGAACTTAAACATCCAGTTTATATGGACTGGGCTATACCAAGCAAAGCAAGCTTCAAAGGATACAATTTATTTATCAGGCCAGATTTCCCCCAGAACCCTCGGTGTTAGTCAGGTCATGTCTGCCACCTGGGTCACCTGATTTTCCAGGGACACTTACTAGCCCCTTTCAGAGCCTGCTTTCTTGGGGCTGCAGTCTCCAAAACCACACAGAGTGGTCCCCAACAAAGGAGGTAAAATACCTGTGCACATAAAACTATAGGATACTGAAGAAAGAAATTGAGGAGGCTACAAATAAGTGGAAGCATATATGGTATTCAAGGATTGGAAGGATTAACATCATTAAAATGTCCAAAGCAATCTATAGATTCAAAGCAAATCCTATTAAGATACCAATGCCATATTTCACAGATCTAGAACAAATATTCCAAAAATTTATGTGGAGGAAAAAAGGCCCTAAATAGCCTCAGCAATCTTGAGAAACAAGGAACAAGTTTAAGGGTTAACAACACCTGATATCAAATTATACCACAAGGTCACTGTAATCAAAGCAGTTGGGTACTGCCATAAGAGCAGACACATAGATCAATGAAACAGAAATAAAGTCTTGTTTTTATGGTCAATTAATATTTGACAAAGGAGGTAAGAGCATACAGTGGAGTAAGGACAGTCTCTTCAGTAAATGGTGTTGGAGGGACTGGACTGGTACATGCAAAAAAAGAGAATCTAGAACATCATATAAAACCATATGCCAGAATAAAATCAAAATGGATAAAACACATAAATATAAGTTATGATACCATATAAATCTTAGCAGAAAACACAGGCAGTAAAATTTGTAATATCTTGCACAGCAATATTTTTTGCCGATTTAATTCCTAGGGCAAGGAAAATAAAGGAAAAAGTAAACAATTTGGACTACATCAAATTAATTTTTGGCACAGCTAAAGAAATCATCATCAAAATGACAAGGGAACCAACATGACATGGCATCTATCATTGGCACGGGAGAATATATTTTCCAAGGATACATTGGAAAAGGGTTTAATCTCCAAAATATATAAAGAGCTAATATGACTCAACACCAGGAAGATACAAATATCAATTAAAAAAGGGCAAAGGAACTGAACAGACACTTCTCCAAGGAGTATACATAGATGACCCATAGACATATGAAAAGATGCTCAGCATCACTAGCCATTAGAGAGATGCAAATTAAAATCACAATGAGTTATCACTTCACACCCACCATAATGACTGTCATTAATAAATCAACAAACAAGTGCTGGAGAGGATGTGGACAAAAGGGAACCCTAGACCACTGTTGGTGGACATGCAGACTGGTACAGCCACTGTGGAAAACAGTATAGAATTTTATCAACAAACTAAAAATGGAACTGCCTTTTGACCCAACATTTCTGCTCCTGGGAATATACACCAAGAATCCCAAAACACCAATTCAAAAGAATGTATACACCTCCATGTTAATAGCAGCACTATTTAAAATAGCCAGGATTTGGAAACAGCCTAAGAGCTGATCAGTAGATGAGGAGATTAAAAAACTGTGGTACATTTACACAAAGGAATACAAGGAAGCAGAAAGAAAGAAGGAACTCTTACCCATCTTTTTGGGTAAGCATGGATGGAACTGGAGAGTATTATGCTAAGTGAAATAAGCAATACAGTGATAGACAAACCCCATATGATCTCAGTTACAAGAGGAATCTAATAGACAAAATAAGCTAATGAGCAAAATAGAGCCAGAGGCATGAAATCATGAAACACACTGACAGATGGGAAAACAGAGAGAAGAGGCAAGGGGCTGATTGAAAGAAAGTGAAGGGATTAGTAAAAGAACATGAATGAAGGACCCATGGATGATAGTGAGGTGACTGACTATGGACGTGGGGTGCAGGACAGGCGAAGGCCAGTGAAGGGGGAAAAATTTGGACAACTGTAATAGTGTAACCAACAAATCACTTAAAAAGAGAATCTTTAGCAGATTCATAAAGACAAGTGATATCAAACCAACATTCAAAGCTGTAAGAGAAATGATTACAGGCTAAGCTATCACACAAAGCAATGACAATAACATGTGTTTTACATTTTAATTTTATATTAATTTGAATGTTAAAAATCAGATTTTTTAAAATTATTGACTTTGGACAGAGAGAAATTAAAAGAGAAAACATCGATTTGTTCTTACACTTATTTATGTATTCATTGCTTGATTCTTTTTTTTTTTACAGGACATCACTTTTTTTTTTTACTTTTTCACTAGTTAAACTATAAAAACTTCAAAGGGCACTTCAATTTATAAAAAACATTTAAGTGTTGATATATTTTTATTATAAACAATATTTAAGCATTTATTTTTCATTAATTATTTTATTGCTTGAGTACAGTTGTCTGCATTTACCCCACTCCCACTCCCCTCCCACCCTAGCCATTGCTTGGTTCTTGTATGTGCCCTGACAGATCAACCCACAAACTTGGTGTATAGGGAGAATGCTCTAACTAACTGAGTTACCTAGCCAGGACAACATGACATTTTTAAAAATATATTTTATTGATTATGCTGTTAAGGTTGTTCCATTTTTTCTTCCTTTTATTCCCCTTTGCACTGTACCCCTGTTCCACCAGCATTCCACCACCTTAGTTCATGTCCGTGGGTCATACATATAAGTTATTTGGCTTCTACATTCCCCATACTATTCTTAACCTCCCCTTTTCTATTTTGTACCTACCATTTATGCTTCTTATTCTCTCCATATTTCCCCCCAAGGGAGGGCTCCTCTCTCCACCCCACTGATAACCCCTACTACCCAGAAGCAAATTGGACCCTTCTGGTACTGTTTCCCAGCTGGGTGGGTTTGTCTAAATCTAGGACCCTGTAGGTCTCTCCAACAAACTCTCCTGTGGTGCTGGGAGTTTATCCTGCTGCCACAATCCCCACAGGTTTTTACAGCCAGAGATCTTGAGGCTTTATTTCCCCACGCTGGAGCCCTGGGTTGTGCAGTCTGTCTTGCTCCCCAATTGTTTTTCGTGGTTTGTCTGCACCCAAATGTGGGATGACCAGGTCTACCAGGCACCCCTTTTCCCACCATAGACCTCTAGCCACCACTGCGCTGAAAGTCCTCTCCTCCCTGGGTGCCCATCTCTGTCCCTCCCACCACTTTGGATGAATGTTTCTTCATTAGCTCCTTGGTTGTTGGACTTCCAAAGAGTTCAATTTTCTGGCAGTTTTGGTTATTTTTTATTTTTAAATTTGTTGTTGTCCTTCTTTTGGTTGTTCAAGGAGACAAAGTGTATCTACCTAAGCCTCCACCTTGGCTGAAAGTTTTGCAACATGAAATATTTTAAAATTAAAATTATTAGGGTAATGTTGGTTAAAAGCCTATATAAATTTTTGATGTACAAATTTAAAATAATACATCTGTATATTCTATTGTGAGTTCACCGCCCTATGTCTAGTCTCCTGTTGCCATATATTTCACACCCTTTACCTTCCACTGATCCTATCCCCACTCATCTTCCCCTCTAGTAACTACAATTCTGTTGCCTGTATCTATGAATTTGTGGGTTTTTTTGTGTGTTTTTGTTCTACTCTCTATAAGCAGGCAAAAGAACACTGAAGGAAAAACAATATTTACACAAAAGTTCACACAGAGTGCATGTTGGGAAATCAGTTTGTACATTGATTTGTAAGTTTTTGAATTATAAATGTTCAATTGCACTTATGCAAAGCACATCAATGGATCTCTTCACAGTCCTCACAATTTGCCTTTATTGTTTGATTCTCCTCTTCCCATGGAACTGAAGCTATGCCCAAGGGAGCTGGCACTTGGCCCTACTCCTTTCCTTATTGCTGGAAATATTCTACACACAAATATTAAGAACATCAAGGAACACCTAAGCAAGCTTAAGTAAGATTAATTTTCTTCTAATCATTTGTAATGAGTAAAAAAGACAGCCCTATAGCTAAGTAAAATATGGTCCTAGACACCATACTTTAAAGAAATAGTTTGATCTTCCTTCTCAAAATTACAGCAGATATTCAGGGTCACTTATGGTTCCATATAAATTTTTGAAAGGTTTGTTCTATCTCTGTGAAATATGCCATTGGTATTTTAATAAAAATTGTTATTAAATCTATAAATTGCTTTGGGTAGTATGGGCATTTTGATTATGTTAATTCTTCCAATCCATGAACATGGTACATGCTTCCTCTTGATTGTGTCCCTCTTAATTTCTTTCTTCAGTGTTGTATAGTTTTCTGAGTACAGATCTCTTACCTCCTTTCTTAAGTTATTCATAGGTACTTTATTTTTCTTGTTGTTATATCAAATGGGATTTTTCCCCTTGATTTCTGTTTCTGATATTTCATTGTAAGTATACAAAAATGCCTTTGAATTTGAATATTGATTTCCTATCCTGCTGTTTTGCCAAATTCATTTATTAGGTCAAGCAGTCTTTTTGTGGACTCTATAGGATTTTCTATGTACACTATCATATCATCTGCAAACAATGACAGTTTTGTTTCCTCCTTTCTGGTTTGGATGCCTTTTATTTCTTTTTCTTGTCTGATTGCTGGGACAAAAAAATACTATGTTGACTTCCAATACTATGTTGAATAGAAGTGGTGAAAGTGGAAATCCTTGTTTTGTTCTTGATCTGAGTAGGAAAGCTTTTAGTTTTTGCCCATTGAGTATGATGTTGGCTGTAGGTGTCTTGTATATGGCCTCACAATATCTGGTATCAAACTCTATTGCAAGGCCACTGTAATCAAAATAGGCTGGTACTTGCAAAAGAACAGACTCAGACAAATGTAACAGAATAGAGAGCCCAGAAATAAACCCAAATCTCTATGGTCAATTAATATTCAACAAAAGGAGCAGAAGCATACAATGGAGTCACAATAGCATCTTCAACAAATGGTGTCAGGAGAGCTGGACAGCTAAGTGAAAAAAAATGAAACTCAACCACCAGCTTACACCATACATACAAATATATTCAAGGTGGATAAAAGACTTAAATATAGGTTGTGACACCATAAAAGTCTTAGAGGAGAACATAGGCAGGAAAAACTCAGATATTCCAGGCAGCAATATTTTCACTGATAATGTCCCCTGGATCAAGGGACATAAAGGAAAGAATAAACAAATGGGACCTCATCAAAATAATAAGCTGCACAGCTAAAGAAAACAGCATTAAAATGAAAAGATATTTGCCAATGACACTTTGGACAAGGGTTTGATTTCCAAAATATATAAAGAATGCACACAACCCCACTCTAGAAAGAAAAACGACAAAATTAAAAAATGGGCAGGAGACTTGAACAGACATTTCTCCAGGAGAGACATAGAAAGAGCCCAGAGACATATGAAAGGATGCTCAGCATCATTAGCCATCAGAGAGATGCAAATTAAAACTACAATGAGAACCCACTTCACACCAGTGAGAATACCACACCATAAACAAATGAAGAAACAAAAAGTGTTGGAGAGGATGTGGAAAAAATGAAACCCTAGTACACTGTTGGTGGGAATGCAGACTAGTGAAGCCACGTGGAAAACATGGTGGCATTTTCTCAAAAACTAAAACTGAAACTGCCTTTTTACCTGGCAACTCCACTGCTGCAATTATATCCTAAGAACCCTGAAACACCAATCCAAAAGAATCTATGCACTCCAATGTTCATAGGTGCACAATTTACAACAGGCAAGTGCAGGAAGCAACATAAGTGCCCATCAGTAATTGAATGCATCAGGAATCTAGGCCTGGTTGGTGTAGATGAGTGGATATATTGCAGGCTGTGAACCAAAGGGTCTCTGGTTCTATTCCCAGTCAGGGCACCTGCCTGGGTTGTGGGCCAGGTCCCCAGTAGTGGGCATATGAGAGCCAAGCACATATTGATGTTTCTCTTCCTCTCTTTCTCCCTCCCTTCCCCTCTCTCTAAAAATAAATAAATAAAATTTAAAAATCTATGGTACATTTACACAATGGACTACTATGCAGAAGAAACAAGGAAGGAACTCCTACTGTTTGTGACAGCATGGACAGAACTGGAGATCATTATGCTAAGTGAGGTAAGCCAAGAAATGAAAGACAAATATGAAATGATCTCACCTGTAAGTTGAACCTATGCAACAAGACAAACAAGTAAGCAAAATATAAACCGAGACAATGAAATTAAGAATAAACTGACAGTAACTAGTGGGGAGGTGGGAGGAGATAATGGGGGGGGGGAATGGGCATGGATTGTCAGGAACATTTATGAAGGACACATGGATAAAATCAAAGTGGGGTAGGGTCAAGGGTGGGGGAAGAGGAGGGAGGAAATGAAAATAACTCTACTTGAACAACAATAAAAAATTGAGAAAAAGACATCAGAAAAAAATGGAGAAAAAGTAGTTTGAAAGGGAAGTGTCCTTTGGATACTCAAAATTAATTTTAGTTTTTAAAGTTAATTAAATTTACAGGGGTGAGATTGATTAATAACATTTTACAGATTTTAGGTGTACAAATAAATACAATGCAATACACAGGTGATCCATAATACATCACCTGTGTATTGCATTGTGGGCTCACTACACAAAATCTAGTGTCTTTCTATCACCATATATATCACCCTTTTTATCTTCTTTGTCCTCCATTCAATCCTCCTCCCCTTTTGGTAACCACCATACTGTTTTGTGTATGAGTTTGTTTGTTTTTGTTCATTTGTTACTTTCTGTTTTATATCCCACACATGAGTGAAATCATATGGTCTTTGTCCTTTCCCACCTGACATGATTTTAAATCCCGTATAGCTACAGGCATCCAGAAGAGAATGAGAACTATGAGGTGACTGTTAAAATTGTCAAAAGGAAGAATTCCCTGTCCATATTGTGAGCTGGGTCTTCTTTCTAGTAATTAATCTTTGGTTAACTCTAATAGCAATGAAACTACATTCAACTTTTGAAAAAAAATTAGATTTATAGCATCACAACACTTACTTTTCCCAAACCTACACTGACATGAAATTGGGAAATAACTAAAGGTTCTGAAACTTTTGGTTTCTATTTTATTTGTTCAATAAATGAGTGAATAACTGCTCTACTCATAGCCATTTATATAGCAATAGTGCTCTAAATATTGAAGGGCTTATCTGGGACAACAGGGGGTCAAGAAAGTAGAATTCAACCAAGAAAGATGGTGTCTGCAGGGTGGAAGAGGGACTCAATACAGGGACCTAGAGGCTACTCATTCAGCTCTCTCCCCAAAGCCACAAACTCCAGTCTCTCCTCACACAATTCTAGTCTGCTCTGCCCTTCCTCCACTGGAACCCAGGGTGAGTGGTTGAAATAAGCTTTTGTGCTTTGGCCATTTAAGAGGGCACCTGGGTCTCTAGCAGACTCCTGACTCTCTCTGATGGCCAGATTGCCTGCTGATTTTCACAGCCAGATGTTCTGTGGTGCCTCTTCCTGGTTTGGTGCTCTGGGAAAGGGATCCTGGTTTAGGGTCGAGATAACACACTTCTCCAGGGGAACCCTGAGCTGAGATATCCCTCTAGAAAGTCAGCTGCTGCTTGTGGGAGACAGTCAGCACTTTTCACATCTCTGCCCTTGCTACCAGTGTTGATGTTGATTCTTCTGTAAATCCTTGGTTGTAAGACATCTCTTCAGCTAGTCTTCAGTTGGTTATTCAGGTAATTGCTCTATATTTTATCTGTAATTCCACTTTGGTCCTTGTAGGAGGTGAGTGTAATATCCACCTACTCCACTACCATCTTGGATCCTCCAGGAGGGAAATATTATTAAACATTGAAAAAAAGATTAAAGACCTCCACTTATCAATTTAACTTTTTCTTTGTTTCACTTACCTGGGGTTTATGCTTTAATTTTTTTATCAATTTATTGTTAATTACTTTTTTTTTAAAGATTTTATTTATTTTTTTTTAGAGAGGGAAGGGAGGGAGAGAGAGAGAGAGAGAGAGAGAGAGAGAGAGAGAGAGAGAGAGAGAGAGAGAGAGAGAGAGAAACGTCAATGTGCGGTTGCTGGGGGTTATGGCCTGCAACCCAGGAATGTACCCTGGTTGGGAATCGAACCTGGGACACTTTGGTTCCCAGCCCGTGCTCAATCCACTGAGCTATGCCAGCCAGGGCCTGTTAATTGCTTTTTTAAAAATTTTGATCAATTACAGTTGTCCCGATTTTTCCCCTTGTTACTCTCCCCTGCTCAACCCACTCCACTGCTCCTTCAGTCAATCCCCACTTTGTTGCCCAGTACCATGGGTCCTTTATACATGTTCCTTGACTAGACCATTCCCCTTCTTTCCCCCATTTTCCCTCTCTCCCTTCCCCTCTGGTCACTGTCAATTTGTTCCTTTTTTCCACACCTCTAGTTCTATTCTGCTTGTTTGTTTGCTTTCTTCAGTAGGTTCCAGTTATAGGTGAGATCACATAGTTTTTTAAAGATTTCATTTATTTATTTTTAGAGAGAGTGGAAGGGAGGGAAAAAAAGAGGGAGAGAAACATCGTGTGGTTGACTCTTGAGCACCTCCTATTGGAAAACTGGCTTGAAACCTAGGCATGTGTCCTCATTGGAAATTGAACTGGAGTCCCTTTGGTTCACAGGTCAGCACTCAGTTCACTGAGCCACACCAGCCAGGATACATGGTGTTTTTATTTCAGACAAAAACAATCCACTTTATAATAATTATTCACTTGTATTTTTAATCACACAACATGCTTCTTTTTTTACTTATTTCTTCAAATACATGAATTCACTCACAGTCTCCCTCTATTTAGCTTCTCCTCTTGCTTCTACATGTGATTCTTTCAACTATTCATTATAGGTAAAACATTGGGAGGTCCCTATTGTTTCTCTATATCAGCACTTAATTTTCTACAGATTTTGAAGGCAAACGATTTTCAGCACTGACAACCTTAATTATAAAATGATATAAAAATGGCCTTTTTTAAAGGTCTTTTTTCTTCTTTCTCTTCTCCTGCAAATTAGCAGGCATCTTGAGTGAAAGGGGTACAAATAAAGGCAATGGATGTCATCTGAGTATTTTTTAGAAAATCATTATTTATTTAGCTAGGTTGAAATCAAATACTCAGATTAAGATAAAAATGATGTCTTGTTTTTATCCATGTTTAATATTTTGCTCTTAGGAAATTTGGAAGAAAAAAATCATTTTAATGTGTCTAAAATTACCTTTACCTAGTATTTCATAAATAAAGAGTTTCATATGTCTGGTTTAATGGTGTTTTAAAATTACTTCTCACTTTTTAGCACCACTGAGTGATTCCACTTTCACCCTGAGCTGTACTCCATGCAATGTTGTCTGCTCCATTATTTCCAGAGTAGTTTTGATTATAAAGATCATAATCTTCTTAACATAATGGAAATGTTTGATGAGAATGTCAGGGTTCTGAGCTCTTCATGGATACAGGTGGGGCCAAGATTGTTTCTTCACAAGGAATCCTTTATGCTCTTTTCTCACAAAAGCCCAAATCTCTGTATGTACCAAGCTGTAAACGGGTAGACACCATAGTCCTTCCCAGAGCTCAGAATCATGAAGTGCTCATCTGGGAAATTTGGCCAAGTCCTTTAATGATAGACTGGAAAAGGCATGTCCAGAATACAGAACTGGAATTCAATCCATCGACCCTGTCCAGTGGATTTTCTACTAAATTCTAAAGCCCAATTTCCCATAAAGTACTTTGTTAACATCCCCAAAACATGCCCATAGTACTAAATGGACTTCTCAGTTCTTTTTGAAGGGCTTCCATTACCCAAAAGTCTTGTCATCTAATCAACAGTTAGTGAGTTCTTCAGTACATTAGTTGGCATTTAGGAAGGAAGAGAATGCTTTCTTCTAAAAGGGAGAGTATTTGGGACCACAGATACTGCTAGGGAACACTAAGGGTAAGAGTATTTGATGTTTCACTTGGCACCCTGACAAGGTAATTGTTTGGGGGATAACAAAATGATTGCTCATATAGTGTATGAAACATAAACAAACATCATAATTTTTACCCTGTGTTGAGATGATAGTCTGCCTAAAAGATGGTGATGTCATCATAGAGACATCATTTAACTACTCTGGTCACAGTTATTTTATGTATAAAATGTTATTTTTTAAATTTTATTTTAATTATTGTTCAAATACAATTTTCTGTCTTTTACTCCCATCCCAGCCCACCCACCTTGCCCTCCTCACCTCCCACCCATTTTCACCTGCCCCTAGTTTTTGTCCATGTATCCTTTATACTTGTTCCTGTAAACCCTTTTCCTTTTCCCCTGAAATTCTCCTCTGAAATTCCTTCCCCTCTCCCCTCTGGTCACTGTCAGCCTGTTCTCTATTTCAGTGTCTTTGGTTATATTTTACTTGTTTCTTTGTTTTGTTGATTAGGTTCCTGTTAAAGGTGAGATCATATGGTATTTGTCTTTCACCACCTGGCTTATTTTGCTTAGCATAACGTTTTCCAGTTGCATCCATGTTGTTGCAAAAGGTAGGAGCTCCTTCTTTTTTTCTGCTGCATAGAATTCCATTGTGTAAATGTACCATAGTTTTTTGATCCATTCATTTACTGATGGGCACCGAGGTTGCTTCCAACACTTGGCTACTGTAAATTGTGCTGCTATGAACATTGGGGTGCATAGGTCCTTTTGGATTGGTGTTTCAGTATATCTTAGGATATAGTGGAATCATAGCCTGCAGTGGAATTGCTGGGTCAAGAGGCAGATCCATTTTTAGTTTTCTTAGGAAATTCCATACTGTTTTCCATAGTGGTTGTACCAGTCTGCAATCCCACCAACAGTGCAGTAGGGTCCCCTTTTCTTCACAACCTCTCCAATACTTGTTATTTGTTGCTTTGTTTATGATGGCCATTCTGACTGGTGTAAAGTGGTATCTCATTGTGGTTTTAATTTGTATCTGTCTGATAGCTAGCAATATTGAGAATATTAAACCCAAAACACTCAAAATCATGGAGATTAAACAGCATGCTATTAAATAAAGAATGGGTCAAGATTGAAATTAGGGAAAAAATAAAAAAGTTTCTGGAAAAAAATGAAAATGAACTTGCAACAACCCAAAACATATGGGACACAGTGAAGACAGTCCTGAGAGGGAAATTCATAGTGATACAGGCCTACCTAAAAAAGAGAAACATTGTGAACAAACAACCTAACCCTATGTCTACAAGAACTCAAGGAGCAATAACAAAGACAGCCCAGAGCAAGTAGAAGGAAGGAAATAACCAAGATAAGAGCAGAATTAAATGACATAGAGACTAAAAGCACAATTCTAAGGATCATGAACCCAGGAGCTGGTTCTTTGAAATGATAAACAAAATCGACAAGTCTTTAAGCAGACTCCTCAAGAAAAAAAGAGAGAGGACCAAAATAATACAATCAGGAATGATAGAGAAGAGATTACAACTGACACCACAGAAATACAAAGGATTGTAAGAAATTACTATGAAGAACTGTATGTTAAATTTGAAATTTGAAAACCTAGGTGATATGGACACATTTTTGGAAAAATATAATCTTCTGAAAAGCAATGAAGAAGCAGATGGCCTAAACAAACCAATAACAGCAGATGGAATTGAAGCAGTAATCAAAAAACTCCTGACACACAAAAGCCCTTGACTGGATGGTTTCACAGGAGAATTCTACAAAGCATTTAAGGAAGAGCTAACCCCTATCCTTCACAGACTATTCCAAAAAATCCAGAATGACGGAAGACTCCCAAACTCTTTTTATGAAGCCAGCATCATCCTAATCCAAAAACCAGATAAAGACAATAAAGAAAGGAAACCTCAGGCCTATATTGCTGATGAACATAGTGCTAAAATCCTCAACAAAATATAGGCAAACCACATCCAGCAATACATTAAAAAGATCATACACTATGACCAAGTGGGATTAATATCAAGGATGCAAGGATGGTACAACATTAACAAATCAATAAAAGTAATACATCACATAGACAAAAAACAAAGACAAAAATCACAAAATCATATCAGTTGATTTAGAAAAAGCATTTGATAAGGTGAAGCACCCATTTATGATAAAAACACTCAGCAAAGTGGGAAGAGAGGGAAAATTCCTCAACATCATAAAGGCCATATATGAGAGCCCTACAGCCAACATCATACTCAATGGGCAAAAATTAAAATCTTTCCCGCTAAGATCAGGAACAAGACAATGTTGTCCACTTTCACCACTTCTATTCAACATAGTATTTTAAGTTTTAGCCACAGCAATCAGACAAAAAAAAAAAAAGAAATAAAAGGCATTCAAATTGGAAAGGAGGAAACAAACTCATTGTTTGCAGATGACATGATAGTGTACATAGAAAATCCTATAGATTCCACAAAAAGACTGCTTGACCTAATAAATGAATTTGGCAAAACAGCATAATACAAAGTCAATATCCAGAAATCAAAGGCACTTTTGTATACCAATGTTGAAACATCAGAAGCAGAAATCAAGAAAAAAATCCCATTTGATATAGTAACAAGGAAAATAAAATACCTAGGAATAAACCTAACCAAGGAGGTAAAAGACCTGTACTCAGAAAACTACACAAAACTATAGAAAGAAATCAAGGAAGACACAAGCAAATGGAAACATGTACTGTGTTCATGGGTCAGAAGAATTAACATCACCCAAATGTGCATACTACACAAAGCAATTTATAGATTCAATGCAATACCTACTAAAGTACCAATGGCATATTTCACAGATATAGAGCGAACACTTCAAAAATTTATATGGAACCTTAAATGACCCTGAATAGCTGCTGCAATTTTGAGATAGAAGAGCAAAGTAGGAGGGATCACAATACCTGATACCAAACTGTATTACAAAGCCACTGTAATCAAAACAGTCTAGTACTAGCATAAAAACAGAGAGATAGGCCAATGGAACAAAACTGAGAGCCCAGAAATAAACCCAAGTCTCTATGGTTAGTTAATTTTTGACAAAGGCAGCAGGAGCATAAAATTGAGTAAAAATAGCCTCTTCAACATATGGTGTTGGGAGAACTGGACAGCTACATACAAAAAAAAAAAAAAAAAAAAAGGAACATGAGCACCAAGTTACATCATACACAAAAATAATTCAAGGTTGATAAGACACTTAAATATACGTCATGACACCATAAAAGTCCTTCAGGAGCACATAGGCAGGAAAATCTCAGATATTTCACACAGGAGTATTTTCGTTGATACATCTTGTAGAGCAAGGACATACAACACAGAATAAACAAATAGGATGTCATCAAAATATAAAGCATCTGCATGGCTAAAGAAAACAGCATTAAAGTGAAAAGAGAACCAACTATATGAGAAAACATATATGCCAAGGATACCTCAGACGAGGGTTTGATCTCCAAAATATATAAAGAACTCATACAACTCCAGTCCAGGAAGACAAACAACCCAATTAAGAAATGGGCAAAAGACTTGAACAGTCACTTCTCCAAGGAGGACATACAGAGGGCCCAGAGAAATAGGAAAAGATGCTCAGCATCACTAGCCATCAGAGAGATGCAAATTAAAACCACAGTGAGATACCACCTCATGCTAGTCAGAATGCCCATCACAAACAAATCAACAAACAAATGTTGGAGAGGATGTGGAGAAAAGGGAACCCTGGTGCACTGTTGGTGGGAATGAAGACTGGTGCAGCCACTGTGGAAAACAGTATGGAATTTCCTCAGAAAACTAAAAATGGAACTGTCTTTTGACCCAGCAACTCCAGTGCTGGGATTAGACCCTAAGAGCCTTGAAACACCAATTCAAAAGAACCTATTCACCTCAATGTTCATAGCAGCAAAATTTACAATAGCCAAGGGCTGGAAGTAACCTAAGTGCCCATCAGTAAATGAATGGATCAAAACACTATGGTGCATTTACATAATGGAATTCTACACAGCAAAGAGAAAGAAAGAGTTCCTACCCTTTGTGACAGCATGGATGGAATTGGAGGGCGTTATGCTAAGTGAAATAAGTCAGGCAGTGAGGGACAAATACCTCACCTTTAACTTGAACATAATTTAAAAAAAAACAAACAAGATATAACCTGGAGACATTGAAATTAAGAACAATCTAACAATAGCCAGAGGGAAGGGGGATAGGACAGTAGGGGGAAAGATTTTCAGGAACTACTATAAAGGACAAATGGACAAACCAAGGGGGATGGTGGAAGCCAGGGAGGGAGGTAGCATTGGCTGGGATGGGAGGGAGTGGTGGGGGCAAAATGCAGACAACGGTCCTTGAACAACAATAAAGGAATTTAAAATATACATACATGTAAAAAATCTTATATTTAAGGAAACAAAGATTGTTCAACTAGGAGCTCTGATATTAACTCACTATGTGACTATATGCAAAGCTTTTTGCCTCTGTGAGCCATTATTATACTGCTCTTAAAATAAGGAAGTAATAAATTATATTAATTTCTAAGACCTATTCCTGCTCAATTACTCCTACATTTTCTTCCTTCTTTGAAGAGAAAAATGGCCAAACATATGAACCCCCAGAAAAGTTGCATAGGCTGAGCTAAGGTGTGAGTTTGTTACACCAAGTGATGGCTCTGAAGAGAGACAGCAAGAAAAAGACAGAATTCAAGATATATATGTATATAAACTATTTTAAAATTGACTCTTCTTCCAGGACTAGAAATGTCCTGAGGGCACTGTATATCGGATATGGGATGGGACAGCTGATGACCATATTTCTTAGAAATCAAGTTCTCTGACTCTTTGAACCCAGGATTTCTTCAGTTCTAAAGATGACAAAAGGACAAACTTTTCTAAGCTCTCATTTTTATTTGCCCATGGTGAAATCAGTGATCAGTAACAGTTTAATCTTAAATCAAATATTTAATGCCTAAGTACAATGGCAAGATATATAATAATTGTTCAACAAATGTTTGTGAAATATAATTAAATTAAAATACTTTCCAATGCAGAGTTCACAAATTATAAAACCAGAGCTGGAGTTCTTACCATGCCTTAGAAGTGGAAATTTGAGCAAATTCCATCGGTTCTGATTCTGATTTTCCTCTGTAAAGTGAATAAAAAATACGTCCCATGGATTGATTATGAGATTCAAATAAGATGTTCACAAAAGTGCTTCATAAACTTCATAGAAACCTACACATAAAAGGGATTATTTTTTAAAAATATATTTTATTGATTATGCTATTACAGTTGTCTCATTTCCCCCCCTTCATTCCCCTCTACCTTGCACATCCTGTCTCACCCACATTCCTGCCTTTTAGTTCATGTCCATGTGTCATAAGTTCTTTAGCTTCTATATTTCCATACTTTTCTTGCCTTCCCCCTATTTTCTACCTACCACCTATGCTACTTATTCTCTGTACTTTTTCCCCCCTCTCTCTTCCTCACACCCCCTGTTGCTAACCCTCCATGTGATCTCCATTTCTGTGGTTCTGTTCCTGTTCTGGCTGTTTGCTTAGTTTGTTTTTGTTTTGTTTTCAGTGTGGTCGTTAATAATTGTGAGCTTGTTGTCATTTTACTATACATGTTCTTTATCTTCTTTTTCTTAGATAAGTCCCTTTAACATTTCATATAATAATGGCTTGGTGATGATGAACTCCTTTAACTTGACCTTATCTGAGAAGCACTTTATCTGTCCTTCTATTCTGAAAGAAAGCTTTACTGGATAGAGCAATCTGGGATGTAGGTCCTTGCCTTTCATGACTTGGAATACTTCTTTCCAGCCCCTTCTTGCCTGCAAGGTCTCTTTTGAGAAATCAGCTGACAGTTTGATGGGAACTCCTTTGTAGGTAACTATCTCCTTTTCTCTTGCTGCTTCTAGGATTCTCTCCTTCATCTCCTTGGCTAATGTAATTATGATGGGCCTTGGTGTAGTCCTCCTTGGTTCCAACTTCTTTGGGACTCTCTGAGCTTCCTGGACTTCCTGGAAGTCTATTTCCTTTGCCAGATTGGGGAAGTTCTCACTAATTATTTGTTTAAATAACTGTTTCACTTGTTGCTCTTGCCCTTCCCCTTCTGGTACCCCTATAATTCGGGTGCTGCAACTTTCAAAGATGTCCTGGAAGTTCCTAAGCCTCTCATTTTTTTGAATTCTTGTTTCTTCATTGTTTTCTGATTGGATGTTTTTTTTCTTCCTTCTGGTCCACTCCATTGATTTGAGTCCCAGTTTTCTTCCCGTCACTATTGGTTCCCTGTGCATTTTTCTTCATTTCACTTAGTGTAGCCTTCATTTTTTCATCTAATCTGTGACCAAAATCAACCAATTCTGTGAACATCCTGATCACCAGTGCTTTGAACTGTGCATTTAATAGGTTGGCTGTCTCTTAGTCACTCAGTTGTATTTGCTGTGGAGTTTTGATCTGTTCTTTCATTTGGGCCTTTTTTTTTGTCTTGTCACACCTGTTGCATATAAGGGGAGGAGACTTAGGTGGGGCAACCAGGGTGGGGCAACCCAGTTTCTGCGCTGTGACTCTTATGTGGGGGCAGAGTCCAAAAGGGAACAATGGTGCTTGCTCCACTCTCTGTGGGATTTCATTCCCTTCCGCCACTTCCCCCAAGCAAACTGGGCCTTTCTGGTGCTGATTCCCATGTGGTTTGGCTTGTGTACATTCTAGGACCCTGTGGGTCTCTCCAACAAACTCTCTCATGAGGCTGGGAGTCTCTTCCTGTGCCTCAACACCCACAGGTGTTTTCAATCAGTGCCCTGAGGCTCTATTTCCCAGTGCTGGGAATCTGGGTTGTGTGGTACGTCTCGCTCCCCAGCCTCGCCTGGTTTATCTGTCGGACCTCCGGGTCAGCCAGCCACCTTGCATGCTGTGCCTCACTTCACAATTGCCACCTTGCTGGGTCTTCCTGTAGCCACCCCGTGCCTGGGGTCTGCCAGCTGCCACCTGTGCTCACCCAAGGTCTGCCCACTTCCATCTGGCGCACCTAGTGCCATGGCTTTTTGTGCTGCCACCCCTCTCTGCCTGGCCGCCTGACTCCACCCCGCCTGCTAGTCTGGATGAATGTGTCTATTTTAACTCCTTGGTTGTCGAATTTCCATACAGATCAATTTTCTGTCAGTTTTGGTTGTTATTTTGTTTTTAAATTGTTGTCCTTATTTTAGTTGTGCGAGGAGGCACAATGTGTCTACCTACGCCTCCATCTTGGCCGGAAGATCAGGAATTATTCTTTTTAAATTAAAGAATGCATTTTATTTTCCTTTAATAAAGCACATTAAGATTCTGGGCACTTTATATAAAAATCTAATAGTGGTTTTACAGAATACATTTCAAAGAAGGTCTTTTATGTGGTATAAAGTGGAATTTTAATTTTATTAGATGCTGATTTAAATATATTATGTTCTTGTCTGCGGAATCTGTATATGATGGTCCTTCCAGACTGAGGTATTTTTGATGTAGTTAGTTCCCCACACTCCAACTTAAGCTCAAATACCAGGTGACAGCTTATTAGACTTGCTTCTCTGCCAAAACGGAGGCCATGGAGGGATGCTCTTGTCTCACAGGAATGCCCTGCTGACTTCCTTTGAGGTGGACTCTTCCCACTGCAGGACTGAGTGCACTTCATTATTAGCTGTACAGATGATAACAACAGTGGGAGTCCTGTGTTGTGTCCACATCTCCATGGCTCCTAAGATGGGAACTTCTTTCCTTTGGGCTACTGTAGTATCAGCATTCATTTCTTCTTGTTTTGTTGTTTTTTTTTTTATCTTCACCTGAGGACATGTCCACTGATTTTAGAGAGAGAGGAAGGGTGGGAGAAAGGAAGGGAGAGAAAAATTGATATAAGAGAGAAACATTGATTGGTTGCTTTTTCTTATGTGTGCAGACCAGGTCAAAACTAGAAACCTAGGTATGTGCCCAACAGGGAATTGAACTGGCAAACTTTTTGTTTGTGGGGTGATGTCCAACCAACTGAGCTACAGAAAGGAGGGATCTTTTCTTTTCTTTTCTTTTCTTTTCTTTTCTTTTCTTTTTTTTCTTTTCTTTTCTTTTCCTTTCTTTTCCTTTCCTTTCCTTTCCTTTCCTTTCCTTTCCTTTCCTTTCCTTTCCTTTCCCTTTCTTTCTTTCTTTCTTTCTTTCTTTCTTTCTTTCTTTCTTTCTTTCTTTCTTCTTGTGAAAAGGAAAGGAATTATTTATTCAAAAGTTACACAGACTTAAGAGTAATGACTTAATGTCTTCCTTGAAATCCCAAAGTTCCTTAAAACACCCACAAACACACACAGTCCTTCTTTCCCCCCTTTGCCCAGTCAGGGGTACTGTATCTCAGGAAAAGAAATAGAAGTCCTTGGCTTAGGTCCCACCTCCCACCATTATTACTGTGCTCTGCTGGCAGGCCTCACGCGGTTCCCGGCACCATCAGCTGTGTTGCCACCATGATCTCCAGTTCTTAATCCAAACCCATGTGGCACCTTCTCCTGGCCCACCAGCCAGAGTCCTTTTACTCCTTTCCTTCCTGCAGCATCTCTTCTGCATTCTTTCAAACTGCTAAGTGAGAGCTCTGCATCACAGCTACATCTTGCTTCCCAGCTTCCTAAGCTGCATGG
The DNA here is from genome assembly GCF_004126475.2 of Phyllostomus discolor. Taxonomy (NCBI): domain Eukaryota; kingdom Metazoa; phylum Chordata; class Mammalia; order Chiroptera; family Phyllostomidae; genus Phyllostomus; species Phyllostomus discolor. The sequence continues at coordinate 148,584,392 of NC_040907.2, read as the reverse complement.
CAAAGGGAGCCCCAAAGCCAAGCAGTTCTCCCTTTCTTGCCAAAAGCTGCATAGTCCCTCAGAAAGGTTCTTCTTTTCTTCAATTAGAACTGATGTACATGATGTATTAGACATGCTAGGTTCAAATTCCAGTTTTACCATTTATGAAGTAGGAGGTATCTGTGTTGACTAAGGCATCTCTTTTGAGAATAAGTGGTGTCAGAACTACTGACTTATATAGAAAAGGGCTTTGTCAAGTAGTTGGGCTATCTCTGTTCTAAGACAAGACTAGCTCCCTACAACCTTCTTTTTAACCCCACCTTCTCTCTATCTTTGATTCTGACCCTTTCCTGAGACAAAGCACTAAGAGAGTGCTTTTTTTTTCTTCTGAATATATGATAGTTAATGTTGATATGAGATATTCTCTTTCATAATTTGTCAAAATTATAAATTTTAGCTCTTTGAAAACCTGCTAGTTTTTAATTTCACTATTAAAATATAACTCATATTTTATATATTTGAGTTATATTTCATGTAACTCATATTCTGAAGAAGTGAGAGTTAATTTTCAGTTGGAATTTTCACTGAAAATGTAGGTGACTTTAAAATTTTTTATTTATTGATTTTAGAGAGACAAAGAGGAAGGGAGAGAGACAAAGACAGAGAGAGATATTTCTTGTTCCACCTGCTTATGCATTCATTGGTTAATTCTTGTATGTATGTACCCTGACCAAAAAACAACCTGCAATCTTGGCATATAAGGACAGCACTCTAACCAAGTTACCTGGCCAAGGCAAGGTCACTGTTTTTTTTTAATTAAATTTATTAGGGTAACATTGGTTAATAGCCTTATATAAATTTCAGGTATACAACTTTCAAAAAATGCAACATCTGTATATTCTATTGTGAGTCCACCACCCAAAGTCTAGTCTCCTTTTGTTACTGTATATTTCACAACCTTTACCTTCCTTGTCATATCTCTGTCCCCCTTCCTTTCTGGTAACTACAGTTCTGTTGTCTGTATCTATGAATGTGTGTTTTTGTTATTGTTGTTGTTGTTTTGCTCTACTCTCTATCAGCAGGCCAAAGTACACTGAAGATAAAACAATATTTACCCCAAAGTTCACAGACTTAGTGCATGTTGGAAGATCAGTTAGCACTTAGTATTTATAAAATCTTTGGATTAATAACTTTCAATTGGATTTATGCAAAGCACATCTGTGGATCTCTTCACATTCCTAGAGATTTATCTTTCTTGTTTGATTCCCCTTTTCCTATGGAACCAAAGCTGTGCCCAAGGGAAGCTTCCACCTGGGCTCACTCCTCTCCCAATCATTGGAAGTATTCTACAGATAAATATTCAAAACATCAACAAGTCTATAAACAAGGTTAAATATGACTAATTTTCTTCCAATTGTTTGCAGTGAGTACACAAGACAGCAGTATATCTAAGTAAAATGTGGTTTCAACACCATGCTTTACAGAAGTAGTTTGAAAGGGAAGTGTCCACTGGACACTCAGATATAATTTTATTTTTAAATTTAATGAAATATAATGGGGTAACATTGATTAATAACATTTTACAGATTTTAGGTGTACAAATACATAATACATCACCTGTGTATTGCATTGTGGGCTCACCACACAAAGTCTAGTGTCCCTCCATCACCATGTGTCTCACCTTCTTTCTCCTCCACTCAACCCTCCTCCTCTTTTGGTAACTACCATACTGTTTGTGTATATGAGTTTGTTCGTTTGTTCATTTGTTGCTTTCTGTTTTATGTCCCACACATGAATGAAATTTATTTGGTCCTTGTGCTTTTTCACCAGATGTGATTTTAAATGGTGTACCAGAAATCAGCCAGAAGAGAATGAGAAGTATGAGATGATTATTAAAATTGCCAAAGGTAGGAATTCCTTGTCCATATTGTGAAACTAGATCTTCTTTCTAGTAATTAATTTTCAGTGAATTGTAATAGCAATGAAACTATTTTCAATTAAAAATAAATCTGCTAACTTAGAGAGTCACAACACTAAATCTTCCTAAAAACACGCTGATGTGAAATTAAGGAAATAACTAAAGGTTAGGGAACTTTCACAATTTCTATTATATTTGCTCAACAAATGAGTGAATAACTCATTTGTGAATGAGTTATTAACTGTGAATGAGTGAATAACTGCTCTACTCCTTGCTATTTATTGAGCAACAGTGCTCCAAATCTTGAAGGGATTTTCTAAAATTTGTCTTCCCTGAGGTAGCTACTTATCAGAGCTCTGTCCCTGGAAGCTCCTTCTTCTTGTGTTTCAGGCTCTGGATTCAAAGAGACTGTGTCAGCACCCTATGCATCCATTCATTAACCCACAGCCTTGGGAGTTTTTAAATCTCTCCAAGCTTTAATTTCCACTTCTTTAAAAGGTGAATAATAATGTCATGGAGAGGAAGATGGCAGTGAGGTAGAAGGGAGCAGACTCTACTTCTCCTGCTCATGGGAGAAAACCTGGCTGATCTATGGAGGAACAAAGCGAACAGCCAACAGTACTTCAGGATATATAAAAATAGGAGACCAAAAATTGTAGCAGACAGTGAAAAACCAGACAGTAAGGAGACTGCTTCAGGACAATAAGGTCCCAGGGACCAACACGAGGACCATGGTGGCTGCAGCCCCAGACCCAGTGCCTGCTGTCGGGTGTACTACGGGGTTCTTGGGAGAGAGCTGGGTCAACTTCTCCCTCCCTGGCCAAACAAAGTTGGAGCAGCACCAGGAGAGATCTGGTTGCTTGAAGTCGCAGAGAGGGGAATAAGGACTAAGTGGCAAAAACACAGTGGCTGTGAGGACCCGCAGAGTTGAGAGTCGCACCATGATGGGCCCTGACCTGGTAGTCCCCAGTGTGGCTGGAGAATTGGGCTGTGGAAGAGGCCAGGCCGTTGTATGGAGCGGCAAGCTTGAGTAAGAAGACTTTCTCAAAAAGAAAAAGTGAAAAAAAAAGACACCGGGGAAATCTGCACTCTGGCCTCATCCCCACCCAGCCAGGCAGTGCTTCTGAGGGGACATAGGAAGGCCTGTGCACCCCCATAACACTGGGAAGGGTGTGTGCCCAAACCCATAGGGCCAGAGGCAGCCTGGCCAACTGCGTGCCTGCAACCCAGGGAGAACACACTCAGCAGAAGGCCCCAGCACACAGCAGTACCCATGAGGGGAGAGTGCGCTCTGAGGAAGACCTGGATCCCACACCCAAGGCCCCGTGGAGAGGAACCAGGCTAGCTCTAGGGAGAATACTCACCAGGCTGACTGAGTGCTGATTGGGAAAGGAGAAGAGCCCCTGAGTAGCCAACAAGACCAGAAAAACTGGTGTGGCCAGTTTGAAACAAGCATGAGGTTTTTTTGGTTTTTTGGGTTTTTTAGAGTTTTTATTTTTTAATTTTTATTATTTTCTTATCTCTCAATTCCCTTTTCCTCTCTCTCCTTCTTTATTATTTTATTTCTTCTTTCTTTCTTTCCAACTTTATCTCTTCTTCCTTCCTTCTGCATTTTTTAAATACCCACAAGTGAGACAAAAAACCTGGAACTGTGAAAAGACCAGAGTTGTACCCAAAGAGGGGGCATCCCAACAGCTGAGACAGTGAGAAAAATTTCACTTTGCTATTACAGAGAACCTGCAAGTTATTGCATATCTATATGATCATTTTTCATTATTCTTACATATTTTAATTTAATAGTATTTTTGTATTCCTCTTCTTCCTGTTTAGTCTCTTTTGCTTGGTTGTTTATATTGTATTATTTAACAGGTTTTCCCTGTTCTCTTTCACAGTGTATTGCTAATTTACTGTCCTTCTCTTCACTTGTGTTCCATTAGCACACTACTCAAGGTTCTATATTCCTATCCTTGTTATCTAGATCTCATAGATCCTGTCATATGATTGTTGCTCTAATATTATTGTAAATAATAGCTGTTCCATAAAATTGTAAATACTACACAACACCCCTCCCAGATCTTAGCCCACTTCACGGTTTCCTGAACTCTATTACTGTAGTGGTTAACTCTATTCTCTCACACACTACACCTATTTATTATCCTTTACTCTCACCTTACCTCAGAATCTGACCTCCCACAACCTCGCTGCCTTCTAGATCCAAATCAGAACTCTTCCCTCCCCAACAAGAGTCTTATCTTCTTTCCATCCTTTCTAAAAAGTGGCTAGTTGGGTGGAAGATCACGGTTAACACTATACATAGCCAAAGGATCTCCTATCTCTTCTCTACTGGCTGCTACTATAAATATCATAGAATGGTCTCTTGCTGTCTTAAACCATTTTGTCTTCCCCCTCCAACTGATCACAAAAAAGAGTAGGTGGAAGTGGTGAACACCAAGATACCCACTGGAAGAGGAAACCCAACAACAAAGGAACCACAAACAGATAACAACAGAAGAAGGTGAAGCAGGGAGTGGAAGCCACACTAACCTCAATCCAGGGCCTATCTGGAGATACAACTAAATAGTGGAGAAATAACCCAGAACAAACAACTGAACAAGAGCAAGAGAGAATCCTCAAAATCTTGTACACACAGAAGAACAAGCTTCAACACAACCTGTTCACACCTGCACAACAGAATTCAAGACATGGTGGATGGAGTGACCCTCAGTTAACCAACTGGAGAGAAGGACTCGCCAAAGAAATGCCCAACAACAATCAAAACTCAAAGACATACAGAGAGCCAACTTAAAGGACAGCCCAAGACCAGCGAGCTCAGGAGATCAAGGAGACTGCACAACTGAATGTCACAGTCTTCTACCATAGAAGCTCACACGATAATTCCAGGGAGCTAGAACAGATCAATTTAAGAAGCTGAGGATAACAAGAAGAGTCTCACACTCAATGGGTAACAATCCCCAAATGAAAGGAAAGGAGGAAGCCTCAGAAAGTATGCTAAATGAAATATAGTCACAGCAACTATCAGATATTGACTTCAAAGCAATGGTTATAAGGAAGCTCAATGAGCTCACTGAGTATTACCAAAAATTACAGGAAAACTACAATGAACTCACTGCAAACTATATCAATGTAAAAAAAGGAAGTAGAAACTATCAACAAGGACCAAGAGGAAATAAAGAATACAATTTCTGAACTCAAGAACACAGTAGAAGGTATCAAGAGCAGGCTCAGTGAAGCAGAGGATTGGATCAGCAAGTCAGAGCACAAAGTAGAAAAAACACTGAGAAAAAAGCAAGAAAAAGAGACTCAGAAAGAACAAAGAGGAGTTAAGGAATCTGCAGGACAACATATGAAACGTAAAATCACACAAATCCAGGAAACACAGAGTCCCAATCAAGAGGAACACAAAGAAGCCCACTTCAAGACACATAATTAAAATGGCAAAATTCCAAGACAAAGAGAGAATCTTAATGGCAGCAAAGGAGAAACAAGAAATAATATAAAAGGGAGCTCTGATAAGACTAGCAGCTGACCTCTCAATGGAATGCTCCAAGCCAGAAGAGAATGGCAAAAAATATTGCAAGTTATGAAAACCAAGGGCCTGCAATTGAGACTACTCTATCCAGCAAGGCTCTCAATTAAAATGGAAGGCCAAATAAGGAGCTTCTTAGACAAAAGAAGCTTCAAAGAATGTATCTCCTCCAAACCAGTTCTGCAAGAGATGCTAAAGGGTCTGATTTAAGAACAGGAAGATAAACAGTGAGAAAGAGAGAAACACGGGTATGAAAAAATGGCAATGAATAAGTACCTACCAATAATAACCTTAAATGTAAATGGTTTAAATGCTCCAATCAAAAGACATAGAATAGCTGAATGAATATGAAATTATGACCAAACATATGCTTCCTACAAGAGACATACCTCAGAACAAAAGACCTACACAGACTGTAAGTGAAGGTCTCCAAACAAATATTCCAAGCAAATGGACAGGGAAAAAAGCCCAGGGTAGTAATACTACTATCAGACAAAGTAGACTTCAAGAAAAGGGCCATAAAAAGAGATCCAGAAGGTCACTTCATAATACTCAAGGGAAGAATCTATCAAGAAGATATAAACATTGTAAATATATATGCACCCAACCTAGAAGCACCCAAACACATAAAGAAAATCTTGGAGTACTTCAAGGAAGATATTGACAGCAATACAATCACAGCAGGGGATTTTAAAACCCTACTGTCAAAAATGGGTAGATCTTCCAAACAAAATATCAACAAAAATATTGTGGCATTGAACAATGCCCTAGATCAAATGGACTTAACTGATATGTAGAGAAGGCCTTTCATCCCAAAGAAGCAACATATACATTCCTTTCAAATGCACATGGAACATTTTCAAAGATAGAACACATGATAGGACACAAAACAAGTCTCAACAATTCAAGAAAAGTGAAATCATATCAAGCATTTTCTCCAACCACAAGGGACAGAAACTAGAAATGAACCTTAAGGGAAAAAACCCAAAACACTCAAACTCATGGAGATTCAGTACTATGTTATTAAACAATGAATGGGTCAAGAATGAGATTAAGGAAGAAATCAGAAAGTTTCTGGAAACAAATGAAAATAAACTCACAACAATCCAAACTTTATGGGACACAGAAAAGGCAGTCCTGAGAGGAAAGTTAATTGTGATGCAGGCGTATCTAAAAAGATAAAAACATCTCGAATAAACAAGCTAGCCCTACACCTACAAGACTAGAGCAAGTAAAAGAAAGGAAAATAACCAAGATCAGAGCAAAATTAAATGACATAGACACTAAAAGCACAATTATAAGGACCAATAAATCCAGGAGCTAGTTCTTTGAAAAGATAAAATCAACAAGCCTTTCAGCAGACTCATCAAGAAAAAAACAGAAAGAACCCCAATAAACACATTCAGAAATGAAAGATGAGAGATTACAACTGGCACCACAGAAATACAAAGGATTCTAAGAATTACTACAAAGTACTACATGCCAAAATATTTGAAAACCTAGGTAAAATGGGCACATTTCTAGAAAAAGGTAATCTTCCAAAATAAAATGAAGAAGAAGCAGAAAGCCTGAGCAGATCAATAAGAGCTGATGAAATTGAAGCACTAATCAAAAAGTTCCCAACACACAAAAGTCTTGGAATGGGTAGTTTCACAGGAGAATTTTACAAAGCATTTAAGGAGAAGCTAACCACTATCCTTCACAGATTATTCCAAAAAGTTCAAGAAGATGAGAGACTTCCACACTCTTTTTATGAAGTCAACATCATCCTAATCCCCAAACCAGATTAAAACATAAGAAAGAAAGAAATGTGCAGGCCAGTATCGTTGATAAACATAGACACTAAAACCCTCAACAAAATATCGGCAAACTCTATCCAGCCTTTGTTAAAAAGATCATACTTCATGATTAAGTGGGATTCATCCCAGGGATGCAAGGATGATACAATATTTGCAAATCAATAAATGTAATACATCACATAAACAAAGTGAAAGACAAAAATTACATGATCATATCAATAGATACAGAAAAAGCATTTGATAAGGTACAGCACCTATTTATGATAAAAACACTTAGCAAAGTGGGAATACATGGACATTCCTCAATGTAATAAAGGCCATATATGACAGACTTACAGCCAACATCATACTCAATAGATAAAAACATACAGCTTTCCCTCTAGGATCAGGAAAAAGACAAGGATGTCCGCTTTACAACTCCTTTTCAATATAGTATTGAAAGTCCTAGCCACAGGAATCAGACAAGAAAAAGAAATAAAAGGCATCCAAATTGAAAATGAGGAAACAAAACGCCATTGTTTGCAGATGACATGCTAATGCACATAGAAAATCCTATAGAATCCATGAAAAAACTGCTCACCTAGTAAATGAATTTGGCAAAACAGCAGGATACAAAGTCAGTATTTAGAAATTAAAGGCATTTTTGTACACCAAGAATGAAATATCAGAAACAGAAATCAGGAAAAATATTCCATTTGATATAGCAACAAGAAAAATAAAGTACCAAAATAAACCTAACCAAGGAGGTAATAGACCTGTACTCAGAAAACTGCACAACACTGAGGGAAGAAATTAAAGAAGCCACAAACTGGAAGAATGTACCATGCTGATGCATTCAAAGAATTAACATCATCACAATATCTATACTACCCAAAGAAATTTATAGATTCAATGCAATCCCTATTAAAGTACTAATGACATATTTCACAGATATAGAAAAAAATTTCAGAAATTTATATGGAATGATAAATGACCTCAAATAGCTGTAGCAATTTTGAGAAAGAAGAACAAAGTAGGAAGGATTACAATACCTGATATCAAACTGTGTTACAAAACCACTGTAATCAAAAGAGTCTGGTCCTGGCATAAGAATAGATATATGGACCAACAGAACAGAATAAAGAGCTTAGAAATACACCCAAGTCTCTATGGTCAATTAATATTCAACAAAGGGAGCTGCAACATAAAATGGAGCAAAAATCGCCTCTTCAACAAATGGTGTTGGGAGACTTGGACAGCTACATGCAAAAAAATGAAACTTCAGCACTAACTTACACCATATACAAAAATAAATTCAAGGTGGATAAAAGATTAATGGTATGTCATGACAACACAAAAGTCCCAGTGGAGAACATAGGCAGAAAAATCTCAGACATTCCAAGCAGCAATATTTTCACCAATATGTCCCCAAGAGCAAGAGACATAAAGGAAAAAATAAACAAATGGGATCTAATCAAAATAAAAAGTTCTGCATGGCTAGAGAAAACAGCATTAACTTCCAGACAAGATGGAGGCATAGCTAGACACACTGTGCCTCCTCGTACAACCAAAAGAAGGGCAAAATAAATTTTAAAACAAAAAACAACCAGAACTGACAGAAAATCAAACTGTATGGGAAGTCCAACAACCAAAGAGTTAAAGAAGACACATTCATCCAGACCAGTAGGAGAGGTGGAGTCAGGCAGCCAGGGTGGAGAGGACTCCTAGAAAGGTAGCTGGAGGACCGGGGCAGGCAAATGGCTACTGCTGGACCCAGCAAGGCGGCAAATTGTGAAATGGGGCATGGAGCACAAGGCTGCAACCTCTGCCAGCAAGACAGAGGTTGGCTGACTGGGCAGTCTGACATTCATGAGCAGATAAACCAGGTGAAAATGGGGATCAGGATGGACCACACAACCCAGGGTCCCAGTGCAGGGAAATAAAGCTTCAAAACACTGAGTGAAAACATGTGTGGGGGGTGAGGTGGCAACAGGAATAACTCCCAGCCTCACAGGAAAGTTCGTTGGAGAGACCCACAGGGTCCTAGAATGTACACAAACCCACCCACCCAGGAATCAGCACCAGAAAGGCCCAATTTGCTTGTGGGAAACAGGAGGAGTGACTGAAATCTGGCAGAGAGTGGAGCCAGTGTCGTTGTTCCCTTTCAGACCCCTGCCCCACATACAGCATCACAACCCAGCAAAGTGGGTTACCCCACCCAGGGGGAATACCAAAGGCTGCACCCCTTACTATGTAGCAGGTGAGCCAAGACAAAAAAAAAAATGGCCCAAATGAAAGAACAGATAAAAGCTCCAGAACAAATACAACTAAGCAATAAAGACATAGCCAACCTATCAGATGCACAGTTCAAAACACTGGTAATCAGAATGCTCACAGAATTGGTTTAATTTAGTTGCAAATTAGATGAAAAAATGAAGACTATGCTAAGTGAAGTGAAGGAAAATGTACAGGAAATAAATAGTGATGGGAGGGAAACTGGGACTCAAATCAGTGGTGTGGAACAGAAGGAAGAAAGAAACATCCAATCAGAAAAGAATGAAGAAACAAGAATTCAAAACAATGAAGAGAGGCTTAGGACCCTCCAGGACATCTTTAAATGTTCCAACATCCAAATTATAGGGGTACCAGAAAGGGAAGAGGAAGAGCAATGAGTGGAAAAGTTATTTGAACAAACAATAAAAGAGAACTTCCCCAATCTGGCAAAAGAAATAGACTTCCAGGAAGTCCAGGGAGCTCAAAGAGTCCCAAAGAGGCTGGAACCAAGGAGGAACACACCAAGGCACATCATAATTACATTACCCAAGATTAAAATGAAGGAGAGAATCCTAGAAGTAGCAGGAGATAAGGAGATAGTTACCTACAAGGAAGTTCCCATCAGACTGTCAGCTAATTTCCCAAAAGAGATCTTACAGGCAAGAAGGGGCTGGAAAGAAGTATTCCAAGTCATGAAAGGCAAGGACCTACATCCAAGATTGCTCTATCCAGCAAAGCTTTAATTTAGAATGGAAGGGCAGAAGAAGTGCTTCCCAGATAAGGTCAAGTTAAAGATGTTCATCATCACCAAGCCCTTATTATATGACATGTTAAAGGGATTTATCTAAGAAAAAGAAGATAAAAAACATGTAAACTAAAATGACAGCAAACACAATTATTAACAACCACACCTAAAACAAAACCAGAAACAGATTAAGCAAACAACTAGAACAGGAACAGAACCACAGAAATGGAGATCACATGGCGGGTTATCAACAGGGGAGTAGGAGGGGGAGAGAGGAGGAAAAGGCACAGAGAATAAGTAACATAGATGATAGGTAGAAAATAGACAGGGGGAGGGCAAGAATAGTATAGGAAATGCAGAAGCTCAAGAACTTATGACACATGGACATGAACTAAAGTGGGGGAATGTGGGTGTGAGAGGGTGTGTAAGGTGGAGGGGGGAAATGGGACAATTGTAATAGCATAATTAATACAGTATATTTTTAAAAAACTCCTTTAAGAAGAAGAATAATGGAGAGAAAGAGGAACACAGGTACAAAGGGAAAAATGGCAGTGAATAAGTACTTATCAATAATAACCTTACATGTAAATGGATTAAATGATTCAATCAAAAGACATAGGGTAGCTGAATAGAAAATAGGACCTGCATATATACTGTCTGCAAAAGAACCACCTCAGAACAAAACATTTACACAGACTGAAAGTGAACAGATGGAAAAAATATTCCATGCAAATGAAGATAAAAAGAATGCTAGGGTAGCAATACTTCTATCTGAACAAATAGACTACAAACAAAGTCCATAGTAACAGACAAAGGGGGACACTACATAATATTTAAGGGTTCAGTCCAACAAAAGGATATGACCCTTCTAAACATATACGCACCCAATATAGAACCACCTAAATATATAAAGAAGGTCTTGCAGGACTTTAAGAAAGAGAATGATAGCCATGCAGTCATAGTCAGGGATTTTCACAGCCAATTGCCAGCAATGGACAGACCTTCCAGACAAAAAGTCAATAAGGATACAGCAGCATTAAATGACAATCTAGAGCAATTGGATTTAACTGATATCTACAGAACATTTCACCCCAAAGAAGCAAAATATACATTCTTCTCAAATGCACATGGATCATTCTCAGAGACAGACCACATGGCAGAACACAAATAAGCCTGAACAAATTCAAGGAAATTGAAATCATGAAGAATTTTTTTTGTTTAGCCACAGCAATCAGACAAGAAAAAGAAATAAAAGGCATCCAAATCAGAAAGGAGGAAACAAAACTGTCACTGTTTGCAGATGACATGATAGTGTACATCAAAAATTCTACAGACTCCACCAAAAAACTGCTTGACCTGATAAATGAATTTGGCAAAACAGCAGGATACAAAGTCAATATCCAGAAATCAAAGGCATTTCTGTACACCAACAATGAAACAGCAGAAGCAGAAATCAAGGAAAAAATCCCATTTGAAATAGCAAAAAGAAAAATAAAATATCTAGGAATAAACCTAACCAAAGAGGTAAAGACCTGTATTTAGAAAACTACATAACACTAAGGAAAGAAATCAAGGAAGACACAAACAAATGGAAACATATACCGTGTTCATGGATTGGAAGAATTAATATCATCAAAATGTCCATGCTACCCAAAGCAATTTACACATTCAATGCAATTCCTATTAAAATACCAATGGCTTATTTCACAGACATAGAACAAACACTTCAAACATTTATATGGAACCATAAACGACCCCGAATAGCTAGCTGCTGCAATTTTGAGAAAGAAGAGTAAAGTGGGAGGGATCACAATACCTGACATTAAACTATACTACAAGGCCACTGTAATCAAAACAGCCTGGTACTGGCATAGAAACAGGCACATAGACCAATGGAACAGAACAGAGAGCCCAGAAATAAACCCAAGTCTCTATAGTCAATTAATATTTGACAAAGGGGGCAGCAGCATGGAGCAAAATGGAGTAAAAATAGCCTCTTCAACAAATGGTGTTGGGAGAACTGGACAGCCACGTGAAAAAAAATGAAAATCAAGCACCAACTTACACCATATACGAAAATAAATTCAAGGTGGATAAAAGACTTAAATATAAAACACGACACCATTAAAGTCCTAGAGGAGAACGTAGGTAGGAAAATCTCAGATATTTCACGCAGAAACTTTTTTACTGACTTGTCCCCTAGAGCAAGGGACATAAAGGAAAGAATAAACAAATGGGACCTCATCAAAATTAAAAGCTTCTGCACAGCTAAAAAAAACAGTGTTCAAATAAAAAGAGAACCAGCTGTATGGGAAAACATATTTGCCAATGATACCTCAGACAAGGGATTAATCTCCAGAATATATAAAGAACTTACACAACTCCACTCTAAGAAGACAAGCAACCCAATTAAAAAATTGGGCAAAGGACTTGAACAGACACTTCTCCAAGGAGGACATACAGAAAATCCAAAGACACATGAAATGATGTTCAATATTGCTAGCTATCAGAGAGATGCAAATTAAAACCACAATGAGATACCACTTCACACCAGTCAGAATGGCCATCATAAACAAAGCCACAAACAACAAGTGTTGGAGAGGTTGTGGAGAAAAGGGGTCCCTAGTGCACTGTTGGTGGGACTGCAGACTGGTACAACCACTATGGAAAGCAGTATGGAACTTCCTCAGAAAACTAAAAATGGATCTGCCTTTTGACCCAGCAATTCCACTGCTGGGACTCTATCCTAAGAATACTGAAACACCAATCCAAAAGAACCTATGCACCCCAAAGTTCATAGCAGCACAATTTACAATAGCTAGATGCTGGAAGCAACCTAGATGCCCATCAGTAACTGAATGGATCAAAAAACTGGGGTACATTTACACAATGGAATTCTATGCAGCAGAAAGAAAGAAGGAGCTCCTACCCTTTGCAACAGCATGGATGGAGCTGGAAGGTATTATGCTAAGCAAAACAAGCCAGACAGTGAAAGACAAATACCATATGATCTCACCTTTAACAGAAACCTAAACAACAAAACAAAGAAACAAGCAAAATATAACCAAAGGCACTGAAATAGAGGACAGGTTGACAGTGACCAGAAAGGAGAGAAGAGGGAATTTCAGGGGACAATGGGAAGGGTTTACAGGAACAAATTTAAAGGACACATGGACAAAAACTAGGGGGAGGGTGGTAATGGAAGGAAGTGGGGAGGGTTGGGTGGGTGGGCTGGATTGGAAGTAAAAGGGAGAAAACTGTACTCGAACAATGATTAAAATAAAATAAAAAAAGAGTTTTTTTGGATCACAATGGCCTGAAACTAGAAATCTACATTTAAAAAAAAATTCAAATACATGGAGGATCAATAAAACAGTTTTAAATAAAAAATGGGTTAACAATGAGATCAAGAAAGAAATAAAAAATTACCAGGAAACAAATGAAAATAAACACATAACAACACAAAAGCTACAGGACACAGCGAATGCAGCAATGAGCGTGAAGTTCATAGCTATATAGGCCTACTTAAAAAGAAAGAAAAATCTCAAATAAACAACATAAACCTATATCTAAAAGGACTAAAAAAGAACAAAGTCCTGAGTGAGTAGAAGGATAGCAATGATCAAAATATGAACAGAATTAAATGACATAGATACTAAACAAAAAAAAATTCAAAAGATTGATGAATCCAGGAGCTGGTAATTGAAACAAGTTAACAAACCTTTAACATGACTTATGAAGAAAAAAAAAGACAGAACCCACATGAGTAAAATCAGAAATGACAGGTTAGAAGTAACAACTGACACCCCAGAACAGAAAGGATTGTAAGAAATTACTATGAACAACTATACACCAAGAAATGGGATGACCTGGGGAAAATGGACAAGTTTCTAGAAACATATGGTCTTCCAAAACTGAATCAGGAAGAAGCAGAAGGCCTGAGTAGACGAAAAACAACTAGAGAAATTGAAGGAGTAACCAGGAGGAGTGGGGAGAGGGATAATATAGGAAGGGCCATCAAGGAACATGTATAAGGGACACCTGGACAAAAACAAAGGGAGAAGGTCAAGGGTGGGAGGCACGAATGGGTGGGATGGGTGGAACAGGTGGGGGGGTGATGGAGTGTAAATGGAAACAACTGTACTTAACCAACAATAAAAAATAATAACTTTTAATAATTTGAAAAATATGAAGAGGTATTGACTATTTTAAAAAAAATCCCAGCACATAAAAGCTCCAATTCTATGCAGCAGAAAGAAAGAAGGAGCTCCCACCCTTTGCAACAGCATGAATGGAGCTGGAAAGCATTATGATAAGCAAAATAAGCCAGGCAGTGAAAGACAAATACTATTGATCTCACCTTTAACAGGAACCTAAACAACAAAACAAAGAAACAAGCAAAATATAGTCAAAGACACTATAGTCAAAGACACTGACAGCCTGTCAGAGGACAGGCTGACAGTGACCAGAGGGCAGATGGGAGAGAATTTCAGGGGAGAATGGGAAGGGTATACAGGAGCAAATATAAAGGACACATGGACAAAAACTAGGGGTGGGGGTGGAAATGGGAAGGAGGTGGGGGGATTGGTGGGTGGGCTGGAATGGGAGTAAAGGACAGAAAACTGTACTTGAACAATGATTAAAATAAAATAAAATAAAAAAGCTCCAGACAGATGACTTCACAGGCAAATTTTACCAATCATTCAAAGAGTTAACAGCTATCCTTCTCAAAGCATTCCCAAAAATTCAAAACAAAGGAAAGTCTTCCAATTCCAAACTCTTTTTACAGGGCCAGTATTATCCTAATTCCAAACCAGGTAAAGACATAATAAAAAAAAGAAAATTTCAGGCCAATAACTCTGATGAACTTAGATGGTAAAATCCTCAAGAAAATATTAGCAAACCAGATCCAACAACACACCAAAAAATCATACGCCCTGATCAAGTGGGTTTTATCCAGGGATGCAAGCATGGTACAACATCCATAAGTCAACAAATGTGATACATTACATAAACAAAGTGGAGGACAAAAATTACATGATTACATCAATAGATATGGAAAAATATTTTATAAAATTCAGCACATATTTATTATAAAAACACTCAGCAAAGTGGGAATACTGGGGGGCACCTCAACATAATAAAGGCCATATATGAAAAACATACTGCCAACATCAAACTCAATGGGCTAACCTAAAAGCATTTCCCTACTGCAATCACTCCTTGCATTCAACATAGTACTGCAATCACTACTTGCATAGGTCTGCAGTCACTACCTGCATTCAACATAGTACTGGAAGTCCTAGCCACAGTGATCAGACAAGAAATAAAGGGCATCCCAATTGAATATTTAACAACAACAACAACAAAGCAACAGCTAAAATGAAAAAGCTTTGAAAAGGGTGCATCCAGATTGAAAAAGAGGAAGTAAGCTGTCATTATTCAAAGTCAACATGACATCACATATAGAAAACTCTGTAGTTTCCCCCCCAAAAATCTACTCATCCTAATAAATGCATTTGGCAAAGTAGCAGATTACAAAGTCAATATTTAGAAATCAATGCCATTTTTATACACCAATAATGAACTATCAGAAAGAGAAATTAATACAACAATTCCATTTACTATTGCAAAAATAATAATAATAAAGTACCTAGGGATAAAATTGCCAAGGAGGTAAAAGACCTATACTCACAAAACTATAGGATACTGAAGAAATAAACTAAGGAGGCTACAAAGAAGTAGAAAAAAATACCTTATTCATGGACTGGAAAAATTAACTTCATTAATATGTCCATAGTACCCAAGCAATCTATAGATTCAATTCAATTCCTACTAACATACCATGGGCACGTGACACAGATCTGGAACAAATATTTCAAAAATTTATATGGACCCAAAAATGAACCCCAAAAGCCTCAGCAATCTTGAGACAGAAGATACAAGTTGGAGGGATAACAATTCCTGAGATCAAACAATACTACAAGGCCACTGTAGTCAAAGCAGTCTGGTACTGGCATAAGAATCAATGTAATAGATGGAGAGCCCAGAAATAAACCCAAGTTTTTATGGTCAATTAATATTTGATAAAGGAGGCAAGAGCATTCAATGGAGTAAACAAAGTCTCTTCAATGAGTGGTGTTGGAAGAACTGGACTGGTACATGCAAAACAAATTAATCTAGACCACCTTCTTACACAATACACCAGAAAAAAACTCAAGATGGATAAAAGACTTAAATATAAGTAATGATACCACGAAAATCTTATAGGAAAGCACAAGCACTAAAATTTTCAATATCTCACATAGTGATGTTTTTCACAATACAACTCCCAGGTCAAGGGAGATAAAGGAAAAATAACCACTTGGAACTACATCAGACTAAAAATCTTTGGCATAGTTAAACAAACCATCCTCAAAATGAAAAGGGGATCAACTGTATGGTGTTGCGCGTGGGTCACCAGCCAGCAGTGACCACGGAACGCTGTGGATGGCTCGCCGAAAAAACACGCGAGAAACAAACAAACATGCACAGAGACAAACTAGTTTCTGTGGGGAAGTAGGGACGAAATGGCCACCCCCCCTAGTGGGGGGCGCCCTGATTTACTGTCCATACCTGCTTTTATTGGGCTTATTTTGCATAATAATTCAGGTAAAGTACAGTACTCATCAGGGGGAAGTAAGGAACTATAGAAAACAAGGAACTCTGCTGGTCTATTGAGTCGGGGCCAGAGAGCTGTAAGACTTTGAGGAACCAACTTCCTCCTTGGACCCCTCTCATTCAACTGAGAGCATTCTAAACAAAGAAGGTTTCACAGTAATTTACATGTTCTTTCTTAGGCCTGATCACCCGGGGAATCCGCCCTTTTCAGCACAGAGCTGCACCACCCTGTCATGGTTTCAGGCTTAGCACGGGAGCTAAGGCAATAAGGAGATTTTCTCCCAGACGATGAGAACTCAGGCTATGTCAAAGCTGAGGAGCGAGGGTCCGTCACCCTCTTTTGCTGCAGCCCCCCCAAGTCCTTCTTTTGGGGGGCCTCCCAAAGTGATCGTGCCTGGCTTAGGTCATTCCCCCCGTGGGGAATCTTACCTGTCTTTGGCTAACTGACCAAGCTTTTTGGGGTTCAGTTATGAATAAACCAGTAGAAGCAGCATTCCTGCCAGGGAGACAAGCCCTTGTCTCCTTGCTGGCCTTTGGTTCCAAGGGCGTTCCCTTAGCCTTAGCCTATGCGGGGGTTTCAGCTTCTGATACCAGTCAGGGCGGTTCCCAACAGCATGGGAGAACACATTTGCCAAAGATACACTCAAAAAGGGTTTAACCTCCAAAATACATAAAGAGCTTATATGACTCAAAACCAGGAAGACACAAAAACCAACCAAAAAAAAAGAGGGAACAAAGGAACTGAATAAACACTTCTCCAAGGAGGACATACAGATGGCCCATATACATATGAAAAAGTGCTCAACATCACTAGCCATCAGAGAGATGCAAATTAAAACCATAATGAGTTATCACCTCACACCCATCACAATGGCTATCATTAATAAATCAACAAACATGTTCTGGTGAGCATGAGGAGAAAAGGTTGAACCCAAGTGCACAATAGAGGAATTTCTCACTGGTGCAGCTATTGTGGAAAATAGTATAGAAGTTCCTCAAAAACTAAAAATGGAACTTCCTTTTGACCCAGCATTTTTGCTCCTGAGATTATACCCTAAGAGTCCCAAACCACCAATTCCAAAGAATTTATGCACCCCCATTTTTATAGCAGTCCTATTTGCAATAGCCAAGATTTGGAAACAGCCTAAGTGCCCATCAGTAATTGAGTGGATTAAAAACTGTGGTACATCTGCACAATGAAATACTAGGCAACAGAAAGAAGGAATTCTGACCTTTTGCAACAGCATGGAAGGAACTGGAGAGTATTATGCTAAGTTAAATAAGCCAGTCGGTGAAAGACAAATACTGTATGATTTCATTTATAAGAGGAATCTATGGACAAAATAAGCTAATGAGCAAAATAGAACTAGAGACATGGAATCATAGAACAGATTGACAGCTGTAAGAGGGGAGGGGAGAGGCAAGGACTGATTGAAAAAAGGTGAAGGGATGAGTAAGTGAAAATATATGAGAACCCATGGACACGGACTATGGGTGTGGGGATTGTCTAGGGAAGTGTGGTGTGTGCTGGGCAAAGGGTGGCAAAGGGCCAACTGTAATAGCATAAACAATAGAAGAGTAAAAATGTAATATCTTCAGCAGATTCAAAGAGACAAATGATAATAAACAGATTCAATGCTGTAAGAAATTATTAACCTAAGCTATTACATAAATCAATTATATTAACATGTTTTACATTTTAATTTTATATAATTTTAATGCTAAAAAGCAGATTTTTAAAAAAATTATTGACTTTAGAGAGAAAGGGATGGAGAAAGAGAGAAAACATAGATTTGTTCTTTCACTCATTTATGCACTCATTGATTGATTCTTGTATGTACTCTGACCAGAGATCAACTCAAAACCTTGGTGTGTAGGGACAATGCTGTAACCAACTGAGTTACTTGGCCAGGGCAACATGACAGTTTTAAAAATTAACTTTATTAGGGAAACATTGGTTAATAACCTATATCAATTTCAGATGTACAAGTTTAATACATCTTTATATTCTATTGTGAATTCACCACCCAAATCTGGTCTCCTTCTGTCAGCATATATTTTACACCCTTTACCTTCCTTGGCCTAGCCCCTACTGGTCTTCCCTCTGCTAACTACAATTCTGTTGTCTGCATCTATGAATTTGTGGGGTTTTTTTGTTGTTTTTCTGCTACTCTCTACCAGCAGGCCAAAGAACACTGAAGATGAAACAATATTTAACCAAAAGATCACAGAGAGTGCTTGTTGGGAAATCAGTTTGCATTTAGGATTTAAAAATTTTTGAGGTTATAAACTTTCAATTGCACTTATGCAAAACACATCAATGGATCTCTTCATAGTCCTGGCGATTTGTCTTTCTTGTTTGACTCTCCTTTTCCTATGGAACCGAAGCTATGCCCAAGGGAAGCTGCCACCTGGTCCTACTCCTCTCCCAATTGTTGGAAATGTTCTACAGATAAATATTAAGAACATCAAGGAATCCATAAGCAAGGTTAAGTATCATTATTTTTCTTCCAATCATTTGCAATGAGTAAATAAGACAGTGCTATATCTAAGTAAAATATGGACCTGGACACCATGCGTTAAAAAAGTCATTTGAAAGGGAAGTGTTCACTGGACATGCAGATACAATTCCATTTTTAAAATTTAATTAAATATTCTGGGGTAACATTGATTAATAACATTTTACAGATCTGAGGTGTACAAATCCATAATACATCACCTGTATACTGCATTGTGAGCTCACCACACAAAGTCTAATGTCCTTCTGTGACTGTGTATCTCACCCTCTTTATCTTCTTTCTCCTCCACTCAACCCTCCCACCCTTTTGGCAACTACCATACTGTTTGTGTCTAAAAGTTTAGTTTTTTGTTCATTTGCTGCTTTCTGCTTTATATGCCACATATGAATGAAATCTTATGGTTCTTGTCCTTTCCTACATGACATGATTTTAAGCATCTCACAGCTAGAGGCGTCCAAAAGGGAATGAGAACAATGAGGTGATTGTTAAAATCTTCAAAAGGAGGAATTTCCTGTCAATATTGTGAGCTAGGTCTTCTTTCTAGTAATTAATTTTTGGTGAACTCTAATAACAATGAAAATACTTTCAGCTTTTGAAAAAAATTACTGATTTATAGATTCACAACACTAAGTTTTCCTAAAAGCACACTGTTGTGGAGTTATGGAAATAACTATAGGTTCAGGAACTTTCACTTTCTATTAGATTTGCTCAACATGTAAGTGAATAACTGCTCTGCTCTTTGCTATTTATACAGTAATAGTTCTCTAAATATTGAGGGGCTTTTCTGAAATCTGTCTTCCTAGACACAGCTGGTTACCAGTGCTGTGCCCCTAGAAACTTCTTCCTGTGTTTCAGACTCTGGATTCCAAGGGATGTGTCAGAATCCCTTAACTTTCAGCCTTGGGCAAACTTTTTAAAATCCATCTGAGCTTCAGTTTCCATTTCTTTAAAAATGATTGCTAGCCCTGGCTGGTGTAGCTCAGTGAATTGAGCTCGGGCTGTGAACCAAAGCATTGCAGGTTTGATTCCCAGTCAGGGCACATGCCTGGGTTGCAGGCCATGGCCCCCAGCAACTGCACATTGATGTTTCTCTCTATCTCTTTCTCTCTCCCTTCCCTCTCTAAAAATAAATAAATAAAATCTTTTAAAAAATAAAAATAAGTAAAACATTTAAAAATGACTGATAATTATTCTGCACAAATTATTAGTTATTATATATTCAACAAGTTATCAAATTACTACTTTGTATTAGACACCATGTTAAGTGCTTGGAATGTTTTTCAATACTATTTTGTATTGGTTTCAAGGGTACAGCATAGTAATTTCACAATCACATGCTTCACAAAGCGTTCACTCTAACATTTCAGGTAGGTAACCATCTGGCACACTACATAGTTATTACAATATTATTGACTGTATTCTCTATGCAGTACTTTACATGCAGTGACTGTTCTGTAAATACTGATTTCTACTTCTTTTTATTTTATTTTTTATTAAAGATTTTTATTTATTTATTTTTAGAGAGGGAATGGAGGGAGAAAGAGAGAGAGAGAGAGAGAGAGAGAAACATCAATGTGTGGTTGCTGGGGTCATGGCCTGCAACCCAGGCATGTCCCCTGACTGGGAATCGAACCTGAGACACTTTGGTTTGTAGCCCGCACTCAATCCACTGAACTACGCCAGCCAGGGTGACTTCTATTTCTTAACCCCTTCACCTCTTTCACCTGTTCCCCTAAACCCCCATTCCCTCTGGCAATTACCAGTCCTGCCTCAGTGTCTGAGTCTGTTTCAATTTTGTTTGTTTGTTTTTTGTTCTTTACATTTCACATATAAGTGAAATCATATGATATTTGTCTTCCTCTGACTGACTGATTTCATGTACCATAATAACCTTTTGATCCATTATGCTGTTGTAAATAGCAGGATTTTAGTCTTCTTTGGTGCACTAGGAATTTCCAATGGTGAATGGGAAAAGAAAAGTCCCGAGAATTATAGAATTTACAATCTCGAGGGTAGGCATGAATTTATGATATAATATGCAAATAACTGTATGATGATAAATGAAGTGACAGGGATCCAATGGACACCAGCCATGGATTTTGGCAGGCTAGGGGAAGGAGGACCAGTCAGCAAAGAGTTTTCTGAGGAATTGAATTTGGAGCTGAGATCTAAAGAATGATCAGGCATTAACTAGACAAAAATCAGATAAAAAAATTCTCCCAGGCTTTTCCAGTGTGGAGAAGAATGACTTGAGAGTCCTGGAGAAGGGAACAATTTGATTATAGCCCAGAAAGTATTATAAAAATATGCCATAAGTTGAGATTGAAGAGTTCAACTGGGACTAGAGCATGCTGGTTTACAAGGATTTTAAGAATTGTGGTCTTTAGCAGAAGAGCAATGTGATGACTTTAACATGCTTAAAGGACTGTTGTGTTAACATTTGCCTGTGGAAAGACCACTCTGGATAATGAATTGGAAAATGAATTGTAGTTGCAGAATGAATTTTAAGGTAGCAGAAGGACTCAAACATTGGATACCTTGAAAGGGTTCAAGTCCTACATCATTGAGTATGCTGAATAGCTGCCATAAGAGAAAGACTCCCATAATGCAATGGCTTAAAAAAGTCAAGAGTTTATTTCTATCTCCATAAGATATAGAAGTGATTGCTGGTGGGCTGCCTTTCCTCTATGAGGCCATTCAGAGAACCAGTTTTTCTCAATCTTGTGGTTTACCTTCCTTTGCCCTTAGGATCTTGTTTTCATTTTCATGGTCAGAGTGGACCATCTGCATGCTGGTCACCACAACCCTGAGTAGTGGGAGAAGCAGAGAGCATGTTGTGACCATTTATGCCACAGTGTAGGATTTGCCCACATCACTTCTGCTGACATCAGCTGATGGAAGCTTAGTCACATGGCCACACAGGGAAGCTGGGAAAGGTGTGTGACAAGGCTGCCATGTGCTTATGTGGTAATAGAACATAGAGGTCTCTGGTGCTAATGAGAAGATGTAGAGAATGGGTAGTGAGGAATGATTATTTGCCTGCACCTGGGACAAGATGGGAAAACTTCACCTAAACAGGAGATACGTATCACTTATCGTAATGCAAGTATAGGAAGGAAGGAAATTTGGAGCAATTAAAGTTTGGCAGAAAGAAATTAATAAAATAACATGAATAAAATTCATGACAGAGTCATATAAGATAACTACTAAAGGTGATAATAATAATAGCAATATTACCAGTAGCATAATAATAATTACCATTTAATTGGTTTCTATTAAATTACTGGATCTAGAAGATGAAATCTGTTATGATGAGTGAATGGATATTAAAATGTCTCTCAGTAAGATTAAAAGTATTTCTCTCACTTATCTCCATTCTTAGTTTTGAAATTCTCACTCTTCTTGCATCTCCTATTCCTTTCTTAGCTAGCAAAAGTCTACGGCCCGGTGTTCACTGTGTACTTTGGAAGGAAGCCCACTGTGGTGCTCTATGGATACAAGGCAGTGAAGGAAGCCCTGATTGATCGGGCTGAGGACTTCTCTGGCAGAGGCAGTTTTCCAATTGTAGACAATATCTTCCAGGGATCAGGTATGCTTCAATCTGGGGGATGTGTGTGTATTCATAAGTTGCAAAGATTCCAAATAGGCTAAGGAATTGAGAAACTTAAACATAGACAAATTGATGGAAATAATATACTTCCAAAATTTTCCATGAAGGATCATTAATCCATATTTAAAATTCTGAGGGTGACACAATGTCTCCATAAAACAATAAGTGCAATTTAAAGAAATTCACAAAACACTAATGTTCTATGAATTTGTGACTAAGCTATGCTCATTATGCCTTTAAAGATTTTATTTATTTGTTTATAGAGAGGGAGAAGGGAGGGAGAAAGAAAGGGAGAGAAATATCAATGTGTGAGAGATAGATTGTCTGCTCTCAAACACTCCCTACTAGGGACCTGGCCCACAACCCAGGCATGTGCTTTGACTGGGAATAGAACCAGAGATATTTTACTTCACAGGCTGGCACTCAATCCACTGAGCCATTCCAGCCATGGCTAAGTCATGTTCATTTTCAATTATGGCCTGTTAAGAAAGAAAAAGAGGCAGAGAGAAAAGAGGGATGAGGATATTCATCAAATTATCCTATTCTCCAAATATTTTGCTTTCTATCCTGACTCATGGTTGCCAAGAGATTATTTTATAAAGCTTGCATTGGATGCATGGAACCAACATAACGATGGAATATTTCCAACCTTATCTTTAATTCTTCTCATATTCTAAAAAGGATAAGTAATATTTGAATTCAATAGAATACAAAGCATAAAGCACAAATATGCACTGAAAAGGGGACTATGGAGAAACGCATAGTAAGAATGAACTGGAATTGATATTAGAGAAAGCTGTTTAAACTAACTACTTGAACTATCTTTCATCTGTGTTTGGAGCTACACTTTAACTGTCCAGTCCTCTGGAGGGGCCCTGGGTTCTGACTAAATTAGATAAAGTCTGAATGGGGTCATTTTTTCTTCCACTTATTGTCAACAATCTTGATCAAATTTCCCATGAGCATTGTTTCCCAACCCTTCCCCACCCACCCAACTCCCATTGTCTTGACTTGGGAAGTCTGATGTTGAATTTCCTTGGTATTAAGAGCACATTAGAAAACTGGCCAGTAGCCAGTGCATTAGAGCATCATTGGGATACACCAAGGTTGTGGGTTGGATCCCTGGTGAAGGCACATGAAAGAATCAACAATGACTGCATGAATAAGTAAAACAACTCTCTCTCTCACCTTGCCTGAGGATTATATTTTCATGAGCATCTTTCTAATGCACAAGAGCTCTCTCCCCTTCTTTCAAGAATTGACTCCATTTGTTGCTGCTCCTAAAATTTACTTATAATGCATAGAAGTTGACCCTGAAAATTTAACCTGTTACACAGGCTCACCACAATTTATTAGCTGTGTGATCAAGTAGTAAACATTTTGCCTTTGTGATATTCAGCATTCTTATCAGTTAAATGGTGACAATAACTAGGTCACAGAGTTATTGTGACACTTATAAGCATTAATGTATGAATAACAGTTTAATAATGTGTAAAGCCAAGAATCTTGATAGTAAGTTTCTAGGCTGGGGTAATAGAGAAGGCAGACAAAGTAGGGCTCAGTAGGAATTCCTAAGGCTGGTAACACTATATTTACATTTCTGGTTACATTATCATTTCCTGAGATAAAAGTCCCTTACCTAGAATTAATTGAAAATTGAAGTCTTCTTTAACATTTGTGTTTTGTCTTGATAGGTATTGTTTTCAGCAATGGGGAAATATGGAAACAAACTCGGCGATTCTCCCTCATGGTTTTGCGGAATATGGGAATGGGAAAGAAGACTATTGAAGACAGAATTCAAGAAGAAGCCTTGTGTCTGGTGGAAGCATTAAGAAAGACCAATGGTGTGTATGTCTTTGTATAATTACTAGGTATAGTTTGGGTAGACTGAATCCTGTTACAAGTAGACCAAATGCTGTTATAAGTAGATCATAGAGAGATACAATGGTTCAAGTGGGGCATAAGTTTACTTTTTGCTCACATACCAGTAGTAAGAGGTGAAGGGGTTGGCTTTTTCAGGCCTTTCAGGTATCAGGCTGTTAGGGGCTTTGACATCTTCACCATGTGGCTTCCAGTGTTACCCAGGATTCATCTGTTTTCATGGTAGTGGGAGGAGCAAAGAACAAGGAAAGGAGACAATAGTGTCATGGTCCACAAGCCTTCTTTCCCATTCCTTGGGCTGTAGTCTAATCAAAGGACTACACCTACCTCTAAGAAGAACTGGGAACTATAGTTATCTAGATACTCAGGGAGAAGAGAACACAGATTTTGCTAATCAACTAGTAGCATTGACCACAATACCTCAAAAAACTAAGGAACTTCTCTAGTAACTTCTTGAGAAACATTGCAAATATCTCACAATATATGTACATTAATTCATTATGCTGTGTACATTAAGCTTATACAGTGCTGAATGTCAATTATATCTCAGTATAACTGAAAACAAAGCACTGGTGGTTCAAGGTAGAATTCATGGAAAATCTTTTCAATGCACAGAGCTGCATTACAGATGAGCTAGGAGTGTAGGGTGAAGAAGGGAGGGAGCTGTGGTAGCCTACATATGTTTAGTGTGTATATATAAGTGTATATGTGCAGTGTGTATGTGTGTATGTACACACAGGACTAGGAGAGAGGGTGGAAGAGAAAGGGTGGGCAGGAGACTTGGAAAGAAAGTGGTAAGATCAGGAACATGAGACATATGTAGTTTTTAACCACAATATTTAAATATTTTCCAAAAACATTATTTATATAATAACCCATCTATGAGAAAGAGAAACATCAGTTGGTTGCCTCCCACAACCAACTCAGCCATCTGGCTAGGGCACAGTTGTGTTTTTAAACTGTCTAGATGGGTTATTTCCCTTTCTCTGTTATTAATATAAAAATGCCATGATTGCATACATTTGCATAATTCTGAGGTCTTCCTTAGAATGGATTTCAGGAAATAGTAGAAGATATCAATGAACAACATTGTTTGGAGTTTTGACACATATGACCTCGGAATGGGAGGAAGACCTAGCAGAAGAAGGGATAAGATTATGAGGCCTGTACTGGGTATACTGTTTTGTGATCTTATGTTTAAATTTAATATATTAAATACCTATTTTTCACATGTTTAATTTTCAAATATTTTTAAAGAACATTATTAATGAAACAGCACACTATTCCACTATGTTGGATGTACCATAGTTTATTTAACTGGTCTTTTATTTTTGGCCAAATAGTCAATTTTCAGTGCCTTCTTGCTATTTATATAAAAATAGTGCAATCCATATAAACCATTGCATACCCCTGAGTACTTTCCTGAGAACAAAATTTTGGAAATGGAATTAATATGTGAACAAATTTTGAGTTTTGAAACATATTATCTGGAAAATGACTTTGTGTACTTAATTTATATTTCAAGCAGAGTTCATTATTGACTGGTTCCTCTTTCCCCATAGTAATGCAACTCACACACCCAGCTTTTTAAAAATTTTTATGGATTTATTTTTAGAGAGAAGGTAAGGGAGAGAGAAAATGAGGGAGAGAAACTTCCATCAATTGCCTCTGGCCCACCCCTAACAGGGGACTTGGTGAGCACCTAGACATGTGCCCTGATGGGAATCGGACTACAGACATTTCAGTCTGTAGGACAGCATTCAAAACAATGATCCTCAGCAGTCAAGGCACATCCAACATCTTTCCACTGCGTTTTATAAAAAAGCATTGCAAGTCTGCTTGGTCTCCTGTATTTTCTTACTAGGTTCTTGTATTTTCTTACTCAGTTTCTTGTGGGCACCATGAAGAAGTATTCATAATGAAGACTAAATTTTATACCTTTTAACATATACTTACCACATAAAAATGAAATCTTACCATTTGTGAAAGCATGGAAGGACCAAGAGGACCTTATATTAAATAAAATAAGTCAGCCAGAGAAGAAAAATACCATATATTTCACTTATACGTGGAATTTAAATAACAATATAAGCTAACACGCAAAACAGAGATAGACTCATAGACACAGAGCACAGACTGGTGGTTGCCAGAGGGGAGGAGTGTTGGGGGACTGAGTGAAGGGATTAAGAAGTAGGGAGGTGGGATGGGGGGGGGGGGGGGAGGATTGTTGTGGGGAAAAGGCAGACAACAGTACTTAACACTAAAATAATAAGTATGTAAATATATCTATAAAGAGAGAGAAGTACAGATTGGCAGTTACAGAATATGCATAGTCATGAGGATATAAAGTACAGCATAGGAAACAGTAACGTATATTGTAAAGTAAATTTTTCAAGATATTTTTAAAAAACGTCCTTTTTGTGAATTACATTGTGGCTCTTATTTGCAGAATGCTGTAAACAGGAGAACACATTGTGGGGAGAATTAAGAAATAAATTGGACTGGATTAGACAGTTCTGTCTGGGGAAATATAATGAATGTTATCTTAGGCATGTTGAGTTTAGAGTGATGGTGGCATGTCTAGGTACTTCCTATACTTAAAAAGTCTTTGAAGACAACCCATCTCAATGATTTTAAGCAGTCAGCTGGAGATTAAAATGAAATTTCTAAACTAACTTAATTTATATTGTTTTTAGCATCTCCCTGTGATCCTTCTTTTCTTCTGAGCTGTGCTCCCTGCAATGTGATGTGCTCCATTATTTTCCAAAACCGTTTTGAGTACAGTGACAAGCAATTTCTAACCTTGATAAACTATTTTCATGAGAACTTCAGAATTGTAAGCACCTTCTGGATACAGGTAAATTCAAGGTTCTCTAGAAGTAGAGAATAATTTTTTGACTAATCTATTGCTCATATATCACATCCCTTTGCCCTATTTCACAATGTCTGAAGTGTTTATCACACTATTGTTTTTTCCCAATTAGTGAGTTATCAAATCAATTCAATGTGTAAAAATTACATTTAAAACATGAAATATAGTAATAGAAAGAAAATATTGTCATAGTGTACCAAATTATACAAGGTAATTTTTTTGAGGAATCATTTTTCCTGATTTTTACACTTATAGATGAAGAAGGTTCTGGTATAAAATATCTTTCTTTCTTTTTTTAATTTTGATTTATCGTCATTCAAGTACAGCTGTCTGCATTTCCCCCCACTACTTCCCCCAATACCAGCCATCCCCACTTCTCTGCCCTGATTCAACTGCCCCTTGATTTTGTCCATGTGTCCTTTATAGTTGTTCTGAAAACCCTTCCCAGCATTTCCCCCATTATCCCCTCCTACCTTCCCTCTTATTATAGTACATTGTCAGAAAATGTTAGTCGCCTATGATATGTGATCATTAACAACTAAAATCCTGTGTGGATTATAAGGTCATGACAGGTTCCACCTGGAAGAGACACTGGTGAACAAATAATCAACTCATTTTTTAGAGCAGTAACTATCACCAACACATACGATGCATATTCTCCAAAGCAGCTTATCTGTCACAAAGAATGAGTCAGACCTAGAATCTAGATTTCTCCATTCTCTATCTAGTTTGATACAAATTACCCGCCTGAATTATTTGTTTCAGTGCCTACCAAGGGTATTATTAAGTCATGAAGGTACTGGCTACAGCAAAGCAATAAACTCTGGGATGGGAAAGACCCAATAATTACAAGCAATGTGCATGTTCTTGAGGTTGTAAAATCCTAAATAAAACTATGCTAAGTAATTTGGGCATTCTCTTAATCTTCCCAATGTACTGTTTCTTCATTATAAAACTAGGGTATGAATGCTACAAACTTTTTTGATGCCTGTAGAAATAGGTGTAGGGTAAACTGTGGAGAACACTGACCTCTAGCTCTGTCACTACTTTGTCTTAGACTGGTGAACTATCCTTTCTGAAGTTCAGTAGCCTCATCTGGAAAGAGGTAGTAGGCTCCTGAATTCCTTCAGAGAGTTACCATTAGGAAATGAATGTAAATGGTTTAGGAATTGCTTTGTAAATTGTGTGTTCTGTGACTCTGGACATTTTATCAGTTCCTTGTCTTTCAAGTCTTATTTATCTTTATTTGATCAGCATGTAGCAAAGTCTCTGATTTGCAATATAGGCCTGTAAATGTAGGCTGAGTGACTAATGAATGGTTTTTTACTCTTTCAGCTCTACAATTCTTTCCCCTTTTTAATACATTATCTCCCAGGAAGTCATAATGAATTATTTAAAAACATTGCTGAACAGAAAAAATTTATTTTGGAGAAAGTAAAAGAACACCAAGAATCCCTAGACCTCAACAACCCTCGAGACTTTATTGACTACTTTCTGATTAAAATGGAAAAGGTATAAATAACCCTGTTTCAACTTCACCTTTTTTTCTTGATTCTTTACTATTGTTTAAGTACAGTTCTCAATTTCCCTGCAACCACTCCCCCCACCCCATGCATCTCCATGTCCCACCCACCATCCTAACCCCATTTGTGGCTTTGTTCATGTGTCCTTTACACATGTTCCTTGATGACCCTTCTCCTTTCCCCACCCACATTATCCCCTCCTGCCTCCCCTCTGGTTACTGTCAGTGTGTTCTTTATTTCAATGTCTCTGGTTATATTTTGCTTGCTTTTTTAATTGTTATTGATTAGTTTCCCCTTATAGGTAATATCATATGGTATTTTTCTTTCACCACCTGGCTTATTTCACTTAGCATAATGTTCTCCAGATACATCCATGGTGTTAATGAAATGTAGGAGCTCCTTCTTTCTGCTACGTAGTGTCCCAATGGGTAAATGTGCCATAGTTTTCCTCTTTGTGTGTGACGTGACTCATGTATTAGTTTTGATCTATCCTGTAAAATTAGGATATTAAAACAAGCCTATCCCTGGCTGGCCTAACTCAGTGGATTGAGCACGGGCCATGAACCAAAGCATCACAGGTTCGATTCTAAGTCAGGGCACATGCCTGGGTTGCAGGCCACAGCCCCCAGCAACTGCACACTAATGTTTCTCTCTCTCTCTTTTTCTCCCTTTTTTACCTCTCTAAAAATAAATAAATAAAATCTTTATAAAAAAGAGTGAGGGATTAATACCCAAAGTACTATTAAAAATTTAAAAATACTAAAACAAAAAAACCAAATGCCTCTTCCTAAAGAGGTATTAATTGCTTGTGCAACATCTTACTAATGCAAACAATGCTTGATGGCTTGAGATAGTTTGAAATTCTTACTAAATATGACTTATAAGAGTTTATATTTACCTTTTTAAAGCTCATTTTTATTGTGAGCAGATTGAACTACATACATTCAGCAAGCACACACATTCTAGATTAATGATAAATGGCACATGTCATTCATACACTCAGTTCCATAAATGCAAGATACAACATGTGAGGGAACACAGGAATGGATAGGAATCAAGAAAGACTTACCTTTGGAAAGATACTAGGACATCTTCCAAGACGAGGCAGTTTTAGAGGAAACTCTGGCTTAGAATAACAGATGAGACACAATAGGTCTAGGGAATGATGATCAAGTGTGTGGAATTTTCATAGAGGTTATCTTGATGTAATTGAGGAACTGTCATGGGTGTAATGACTGGTGACATTGGGAATAGTGATGCAATTGCAGGGGATGGTTTGATGCTTGAATGGGAAATTTAGACATGATAAAATAGACAAGAGATGCTAGAACTTAAAGTGAGTGGCCATGATGACTTGATAAAAACTATGTTTGAAAGAACTGATTGGCTCTCATGGATGAGAAAGTAGGGATATCAGAAATGACTCATTGAAAGTTTATAAACCTGATTTTATTTATGTATGTATTTATTTATTATGCATGTGTTTTTTATTGCTATTTGGTTACTGTTGTCTCACCTTTCTCCCCATTTCTCTCCCCAGCCCTGTCCCCACCCCCACTCTCACAGAATTTGTTAATGTTTATTGAGTTTATTTATTTATTTAGTTCTTTATTTATGTGTTAATGGTGTTTTTTGTTGTTGTTCAAGTACAGTTGTCTCCATTTCCCCTCCACTGCTCACCCTCTCACACATCCCCACCTTGCACCATGGATCCTACTCCGTTTGGATTTCTCCATGTGTCCTTTATACATGTTCCTTGATGACCCTCCCTTTTCCCGTCCCCTCCCATTACCCCCACTCCCATCCCTCTGGTTACTATCAGTTTCTTCTTTATTTCAATATCTCTGGTTATATTTGCTTGTTTCTTTCCACAGTTTAAACGAACCTTAACAACTTATCTAACTTTACCTTTAGCTATTATATTCTCTAATATCTGACTTAATTTATCAAATAAGAAAGTTAAGCAAATAATGATGTTGTATTGAGTTATGTTATGGTATCCCTAAGGCTCCTTTATTTATCAAGTAATTCTAATACATCATTCCTAGGAAAAGCACAATAAACACTCTACATTTACTATGGACCACTTGATCACCACCATATTGGATGTGTTTGGTGCAGGAACAGAAACCACAAGCTCCACCCTTAAATATGGAGTCTTGCTTCTGCTGAAGCACCCAGAAGTTACAGGTAAGACCACAGATGATGGGTGAGATGAAGTTCTGGGAAACTATTGGCAGGAAACACTGGTGACTATTCCACTCTTCACCTGCCTAGGTGATGCACATGGAAAATTTCTGTCAGTGATATATCTTCCTATCATTGGATGAGTTAAATTCAAATTAGATTATGGTACAAAAGGAGAAAAAAAGTATGCAACTAGCCGCACAGATTTGAAGGGCAGAGGTCATTGTTCTCCGTCCTATGGTGGAATGTCTGTGTATGGGGTCAGACCAGATGTATACACAGAATTGTCTTAGGATCTAGAGAGAGCTAGCTTTCTTCTTTCCATAAAAAGATATCAACTGATATATCTTCCATGTCCAGATGAACATATTTTTGGTAAAACATACTTCTACTCAAATGCATTGGATTGAAAGGTGACTCAACGAAATTGTAATCTTTCTTTTTTTTTAATTTTAATTGTTGTTGCAGTACAATTTTCTATCTTTTACTCCCATCCCAACCCATCCACCCAGCCCTCCCTTCCTCCCTCCCATTTCCCTCCACCCCTAGTTTTTATCCCCCTGTCCTTTATACTTCTTCCGGTAAACCCTTCCCTTTCCCCCTTAAATTCCCCTGAAACTCCCTCTCCTCTCCCTCTGATATTGTCAGACTGTTCTCTATTTCAGTGTCTTTGGTTATATTTTGCTTGTTTCTTTGTTTTGTTGATTAGGTTCCTGTTAAAGGTGAGATTGTATGGTGTTTGTCTTTTACCACTTGGCTTATTTCGCTTAGCATAATGCTATCCAGTTGCATCCATGCTGTTGCAAAGGGTAGGAGCTCCTTCTTTCTTTCTGCTGCATAGAATTCCATTGTGTAAATGTACCACAGTTTTTTGATCCATTCATTTACTGACAGGCACCTAGGTTGCTTCCAACACTTAGCTATTGTAAATTGTGCTGCTATGAACATTGGGGTGCATAGGTTCTTTTAGATTTGTGTTTCAGGGTTCTTAGGATATAACCCTAGCAGTGGAGTTGCTGGGTCAAAAGGAAGATCCATTGTTAGTTTTCTGAGAAAATTCAGTACTGTTTTCCATAGTGGTTGTACCAGTCTGCAATCCCACCAACAGTGCACTCGGGTCCCCTTTTCTCCACAACCTCTCCAACACTTGTTTGATGCTTTGTTTATGATAGCCATTCTGACTGGTGTGAAGTGGTATCTCATTGTGGTTTTAATTTGCAACTCTCTGATGGCTAGTGATGCTCAGCATCTTTTCATGTGTCTCTGGGCCCGCTGTATGTCCTTTTTGGAGAAGTGTCTGTTCAGGTCCTTTGCCCATTTTTTTTAATTGGGTTGCTTGTCTTCTTAGAGTGGAATTGTATAAGTTCTTTATATATTTTGGAGATTAAACCCTTGTCTGAGGTATCATTGGCAAATATGTTTTCCCATACAATTGATTCTCTTTTTATTTGAATACTGTTTTCTTTAGCTGTGCAGAAGCTTTTTTATTTTGATGAGATACCATGTGTTTATTCTTTCCTTTATGTCCCTTGCTCTGGGGGACAGACATATCAGTAAAAATGTTGCTGCGTGAAATATCTGAGATTTTCCTGCCTATGTTCTCCTCTAGGACTTTAATGGTGACATGGCTTATATTTAGGTTTTTTATCCACCTTGAATTTATTTTTGTGTATGATGTAAGTTGGTACTGGAGTTTCATTTTTTTTTTTGCATGTAGCTGTCCAGTTCTCCCAACACCATTTGTTGAAGAGACTGTTTTTACTCCATTTTATGTTCCTGACCCCTTAGTCAAATATTAATTGGCCATAGAAATAAGCCCAAGTTAATTGGGCTTATTTCTCTGTTTTTATGAAGAACTCTCTGTTCTGTTCCATTGGTCCATATGTCTGTTCTAATGCCAGTGTCAGGCTGTTTTGATTACAGTGGCCTTGTAATACAGTTGGATATCAGGTATTGTGATCCCTCCTACTTTGCTCTTCTTTCTCAAACTTGCAGCAGCTATTCGGGGTCATTTATGGTTCCATATAAATTTTTGAAAGGTTTGTTTTATGTCTGTGAAATATGCCATTGGTACTTTAATAGGTATTGCATTGAATATATAAACTGCTTTGGGTAGTGTGGACATTTCGATAATGTTAATTCTTCCAATCCATGAGCATGGTATATGTTTCCATTTGTTTGTGTCTTCCTTCCTTAATTTCTTTCTTCAGTGTTGTGTAGTTTTCTGTATACAGGTCTTTTACTTCCTTGGTTAGATTTATTCCTAGGTATTTTGTTTTTCTTTTTGCTATATAAAATGGAATTGTTTTCTTCATTTCTGCTTTTGCTGTTTCAATGTTGGTATACAAAAATGCCTTTGATTTCTGGATATTGACTTTGTATCTAGCTATTTTGCCAAATTTGTTTATTAGGTCAAGCAGTTTTTTGGTAGAGTCTATAGGATTTTCTATGTACACTATCATGTCATCTGCAAACAATGACAGTTTTGTTTCCTCCTTTCTGATTTGGATGCCTTTTATTTCCTTTTCTTGTCTGATTGCTGTGGCTATACTTCCAATACTATATTGAATAAAAGTGGTGAAAGTGGACAACCTTGTCTTGTTCCTGATCTTAGTGGAAAAGAGTTTAGTTTTTGCCCATTGAGTATGATGTTGGCTGTAGGGCTCTCATATATGGCCTTTATTATGTTGAGGAATTCTCCCTCTATTCCTACTTTGCTGAGTGTTTTTATCATAAATGGGTGCTGTACCTTATCAAACGCTTTTTCTGAATCTATTGATATGATCATGTGATTTTTGTCTTTGTTTTTTGTCTATGTGATGTATTACATTTACTGATTTGTGAATATTAAACCATCCTTGCATCCCTGGAATGAATCCCACTTGGTCATGGTGTATGATCTTTTTAATGTATTGTTTGATGCGGCTTATCAATATTTTGTTGAGGATTTTAGCATCTATGTTTATCAGTGATATTGGCCTGAAGTTTTCTTACTTTGTTTTGTCTTTATCTGGTATGGGATTAGGATGATGATGACTTCATAAAAAGAATTTGGGAGTCTTCCATCATTCTGGATATTTTGGAATAGTCTGTGAAGGATAAGGGTTAGCTCTTCCTTAAATGCTTTGTAGAATTCTCCTGTGAAACCATCTGGACCCGGACTTTTGTGTGTCGGGAGTTTTTTGATTACTGCTTCAATTTCATCTCTGTTATTGGTCTGTTCAGGCTTTCTGCTTCTTTTTTATTGAGTTTTGGAAGATTATATTTTTCTAGAAATTTGTCCATCTCACCTAGGTTTTCAAATTTCTTAGCATACGGTTCTTCATAGTAATTTCTTACAATCCTTTGTATTTCTGTGGTGTCAGTTGTAATCCCTTCTCTTTCATTTCTGATTGTGTTTATTTGGATCGTTTCTCTTTTTTTCTTGATGAGCCTGCTTAAAGGCTTGTCGATTTTATTTATCTTTTCAAAGAACCAGCTCCTGGATTCATTGATTCTTAAAAATGTGCTTTTAGTTTCTATGTCATTTAATTCTGCTCTGATCTTGGTTATTTCCTCCCTTCTGCTTGCTCTGGGCTGTATTTGTTGTTGTTCCTCAAGTTCTTGTAGACATATGATTAGGTTGTTTGTTTGAACTGTTTCTGTCATTTTTTAAAGATTTTATTTATTTATTTTTTTAGAAAGGGAAGGGAAGGAGGAAGAGAGAAAGAAACATCAATGTGTGGTAGCTGCAGGTCATGGCCTGCAACCCAGGCATGTACCCTGACTGGGAATCGAACCTGCGACACTTTGTTTCACAGCCCACACTCAATCCACTGAGCTATGCCAGCCAGGGCTGTTTCTGTCTTTTTTAGGTAGGCCTGTATCACTATGAACTTCCCTCTCAGGACTGTCTTGACTGTGTCCCATAAGTTTTGGGTTGTTCTGAGTTCATTTTTGTTTGTTTCCAGAAACTTTTTGGTTTCTCCCTTTATTTTATTCTTGACCCATTGATTATTTAATAGCATGCTATTCAATCTCCATGATTTTGAGTGTTTTGGGTTTCTTCCCTTGGGGGCTGGTTTCTAGTTTCAGTCCTTTGTAGTCAGAGAAAATTCTTGGTATAATTTCCATTTTTTTTTAAATTTTTTGAGGCTTGCTTTGTGTGCTATCATGTGGTCTATCTTTGAAAATGTTGCATGTGCATTGGAAAAAAATGTGTATTTTATTTCTTTTGGATGAAGTTAAGTCCATTTCCTCTAGGGTATTGTTCAATGCTACAATATCTTTGTAGATATTTTGTTTGGAAGATCTGTCCATTTTTGACAGTGGGGTGTTAAATTCCCCTGCTATAATTTTGTTGCTGTCAATATCTTTCTTGAAGTCCTCTAAGATTTTCTTTATGTATTTGGGTGCTCCTATGTTGGGTGTATATATATTTACAATGTTTAAGTCTTCTTGGTGCATTCTTTCCCTGAGTATTATGAAGTGACCTTCTGGATCTCTTTTTATGGCCCCTCTTTTGAAATCTATTTTGTCTGATATGAGTATTACTACCCCAGCTTTTTTTTTTTCCTGTCTGTTTGCTTGAAAATTTTGTTTCCAGCCCTTCACTTTCAGCCTGTGCAGGTCTTTAATCCTGAGGTGGTTCTCTTGTAGGCAACATATGTGTGGGTCATTCTTTCATATCCATTCAACTATTCTATGTCTTTTGATTGGAGCATTTAATCCATTTACATTTAAGGTTATTACTGATAGATACTTATTCATTGCCATTTTCACACCTGTGTTCCTCTCTCTCTCTCTCTTTTCCTTAAAACAGGGCCTTTAGCATCTCTTGCAGAGCTGGTTTAGTGGAGGTGTATTCTTTTACACTTCTTTTATCTGGGAAGCTTCTTATTTCATCTTCTATCTTGATTGAGAGCCCTGGTGGGTAAATTAGCCTTGGTTGGAGACCTCTGGTTCTCATTACTTGGAATATTTCTTGCCATTCTCTTCTGGCTTGGAGTGTTTCCATTGAGAAGTCAGCTGCTAACCTTATTGGAGCGCCCTTGTATGTTACTTCCTGTTTTCCCCTTGCTGCCTTTAATATTCTCTCGTCTTGAAATTTTGCCATTTTAATTATGATGTGTCTTGAGGTGGGCTTCTTTGGGTTCCTCTTGATTGGGACTCTCTGTGTTTCCTGGATTTGTGTGACTTTTTCTCTCATCAAATTAGGGAAGTTTTCCATCATTACTTTTTCAAATAGGCTTTCTATCCCTTCCTTTTCCTCTTCTCCTTCTGGTATCCCTATTATATGGATATTATTAGGTTTTATATTGTCTTGCATTTCTCTTAACCCCTCTTCATTCTTTTTGGGCCTCTTTTCCTTTTGTTGCTCCTTCTGGGTGATTTCTTCTACTTTGTCCTCTAGCTTACTGATCTGATCTTCTACTCTTCCAGTCAATCCTGCTTTTCATTCCTTCTACTGTGTTCTTCAGTTCAGAAATTGTATTCTTCATTTCCTCTTGGCCCTTGCTGATAGTTTCTATTTCATTTTTCATGTTGATATAGTTTGCAGTGAGCTCATTGTAGCTTCCCTGTAGTTTCTGGTAGCTCATTGTGAGTTCATTGAGCTTCCTGACATTCGTTACTTTGAACTCAATATCTGATAGTTGAGTTGCCTCTATTTCATTTAGCATTCTTTCTGAGACTTCCTCCTTTCCTTTCATTTGGGGATTGTTTCTTTGTCTTCCCATTGTTTGTGAGACTCTTCTTGTTAGCCTCAGCTTCTTAAATTGATCTGTTCTGGCTCCCTGGGTTTGTGGTGTGAACTTCTGTGGTAGAATACCTTTGAGATTCAGTGGTGCAGTCTCCTTGATCTCCCGAGCTCATTGGTCTTGGGCTGTTGTTTAAGTTGGCTCTGTGTTTGTCTTTGGGTTTTGATTGTTGTTGGGTCTTGCTTTAGTGGTTCCTTCCCACCAGCTGGTTAAATGAGGGTCACTCTGTCCACCACCTCCTGTATTTTGTTGTGCTGGTGAGGGCAGGTTGTGTTGATGCTGGTTCTTTCGTGTCTATAAGGTTTTGAGGATTCTCTCTTGCTCTTGTTCAGTTGTTTGTACTGGGTACTGTCTCTACTGTTTAGTTGTATTTCCAGATAGGTCCTGGATTGAGGTTTGTGTGGTTCCCACTCCCTCCTTCACCTTCTTCTGTTGTTATCTGTTAATGGTTCCTTTGTTGTTGGGTTTCCTCTTCCAGTGGATATCCTGGTGTTCACCGCTTCCACCTACTCTTTTTTGTAATCAGTTGAAGGGGGAAGGAAAAATGGTGTAAAACAGCAAGAGAGTATTCTATGATATTTACAGTAGCAGCCAGTAGAGAAGAGATAGGAGATCCTTTTACTATGTATGTAGAGTGTTAACCATGATCTTCTACCCAACTAGCTGACTTTTAGAAAAGAAGAAAAGAAAATAAGACTCTTGTTGTGGAAGGAAGGATTGTGAGTTGGATCTAGAAAGCAGTGAGGTTGTGGGATGTCAGATTCTGAGGTAAGGTGAGAGTAAAGGATATTAATGTGTAGTGTGTGAGAGAATAGAGTTAACCCCTACAGTAATAGAGTTCAGGAAATTTTGAAGTGGGCTAAGTTCTGGGTGGAGTGTTGTAAAGTATTTACAATTGCATGAAACAGCAATTATTTACAATAATATTAGAGCAACAATCATATGACAGAATCTATGAGGTCTACATAACAAGAATAGGGAGTATAGAACCTTGAGTAGTGTGCTAATAGGACACAGGTGAGGTGAAAGACAGTACATTAGCAATACACTATAAAAGAGATATCAGGGGAAACCTGTCAGGTGATACAATATACCTGCCTATTAAAGCATACTATACAGAAAAAAGAGGAATACAAAAATACTATCTTAAAAAATGTAAGAATAATAGAATAATAATAATAATGTAAATATGCAATAACTTCCAGGTTCTCTAATAGCAGAGTGAAATTTGTCTCACTGTCACAGCTGTTGTGATTCCCCTTCTTTGGGTTCAACTCTGGTCTTTTCACAGATTCAGGTTTTTGTCTCACTTGTAGGTTTTTAAAAAATAAAAATAAAAAAGGCAGAGGAAGGAAGGAAGAAGAGATAAAATTGGAGGAGAGAAAGGAGGAAGGAATAAAACAAGAAAGCAGGAAAGAGAGGAAAAAGAAATTAAAAGAGAATAAAAACAATGAAAATTAAAAAATTAAGAATTGTTTTAAAAAAATAGAATAAAATTAAAAAGTCTCTTGGATTCAAAGTGGCCAAACCGGTTTTTCTGGTCTTGCTGGCTGCAGCGGACTGAGGGGTGATTGGTATGGCTTTTCTACCTTTGTTATCAGCATTTGGTCAGCACTGTCTGGGGAGCTATTGTGGCTCATGGGCCCTCTGCCCTGGGTGTGGGAATCAGGTCTTTCTGCAGGGTTACTGCTGTGGACTGGGGTGCAGAGATGCACTCCCATGCAAGAGCTGGAGCGTGCGTGCACCCTTGGCCAACGGCCTCACCCTTCCCAGTGCTATGGGGGTGCACAGGGTTTTGCACAGAAGCACAACCCTCTGGGCAAAGTTGGATGCTGCCTGGCTGGGTGTTAGGAAGGCTGGTGATTACTATAGGAGAATTCCCCAAACAGTGTCTGTCTTTTCACTCCTTCCTCTTGAGAAATTCCTCCTATTCAAGCCTGCGGCTCCACACCGTGGCCTGGCTTCTCCTGCAGCCCAACTCTCCAGCTAGACCAGTGACCATGGGGGTCAGGGCCTGTTGTGCGACCTAACCCCAATGGTGTCCACAGACTCTGAGGGTGCTCACAGCCTTTGTGTGTTTGCTAGTAACTGGGTTCCTCTCGGTGCCACTCAGACCCTGTTTCGCTGGGGAGGAAGCAGTTGTCCCAGCTCTCTCATAAGGACTCTGTGGCAAACCCAGCAGTGGGCGCTGGGCCTGGGGATGCAGCTCCCCCCCCCATCCCTGAGCTGGTCCCTGGAACCCTACAGTGTTGCAGCACTCCTCTCAAAGACTGGTTTTTTGATTCTGCCACAATCCTTGGTCCCCTGTTTTCAGATATGCTGAAGTGTGTTGGTTGTTTGCTCTTCCACTCCGTAGATCGGCCAGGATTCTCTCCTGTGTGCAGAGGGAAGCCAAATCTGCTCCTTCCTACTCCGACACCATTTTCCTTCCTCCGGAATTATAATCTTTCTCTACCAAGGAGACTCTCTAAAAATAAGTTATACACAAATAAAAATTATTGTTAAATATACCTTTTTGGACAAATAACTTTTTCCTCACAAACATGACTTCTCTTACAAATGTAACTTTCCTATTTTCCTCCTCATTTCTATTGAGTACTCATCTAAGAGGATATTTCCTTCATTACTGTATCATTTTTTGTTTCTGACACTTTTAGTGTAATTAAATCTCATGAGCTTATCTCCATAACATCAGCATCAGATTTTTCTACTTCATATGAAGTCCTCTGCCCTCCCTTACAAATGAAATGCTCTCCACATGGTGCAATTTAGAAGCATGGCCTCAAAGTTCCTTACCTGGTGCACATTATGGAATATGATGATGATGTGTTTCTTTCATGTGACACATTCTTTTAGTCAAAATGCTTCACTAACACTTATAAGACCTATATTGCTTACAATGATCAAATTATATGATATTTCTCTCAAACATTTAAAGCCCTCATTGTGTCCTATTTCCTCATCATTCCCATTGTCATTTACCATTGGGGATTTTTCTTGCATCAGACCCATTATATTGTCCTTTTTTTTTCCTTCCCATCATCATTTCTTAATGTGACATTTTACTAAGAATATGATTTTTTATGCAGTTCCTAACCACTTCGTATGCTACCCTCTTCTGGACAAAATTCCAGACCCTCAAGTTGAGAAGGCAAAGTTTAAAGCTCCTCTAAAATTCCTAACTTTTTCTTCCTTAAAGCTATTAAGACACAGAATTTCCACACACTTCATTCAAAGACCCATTTTCAGGTGGTACATAAATCCCATTTGACTGAAGTAGCAATCTGGTATTAGAGAAGATGGGTTCCAGTCTCTAAAAATAGTGACTTCCAATTCTGACTCTACTGAGTAGCTCTGCAACCGGAGCCTCATGTACCTCTTCCATATGTCAGTCCCTCAAATCTTTAAGGGAAAAGAAAATAATTCTTAACATGCACGGTCTTTCCCACAAAGGAAAAGTTAATAAGAATTTGTTTAGAACTAATGAATAGTCTTAATTAAACTGTGTATGATTACTGTGATGTACTTTGTAGATAAAAGAAAAATAATTCACTAATATGACTTACTTTCAGTAATCTTATTCATTTCCTAAGACTGTGGATTTGGGAATGAGAGAGACCACGTAACACCTGGATGTCCTTAAGAAATATGTTTACTTTTCTGGACCTGTTTCCTCAGTTTTAAATACAAAAACTAACACTCAAGACATAGAACTATTTTGAGAAATTATAAAGTAATATAATATATAGTGTGGCATGGTGTCAAGTTTTGCATGCTAAATAAATGTTAACTTCCTTCTTGTTTCTACTGCTGCAT
The DNA here is from genome assembly GCF_004126475.2 of Phyllostomus discolor. Classification (NCBI taxonomy): domain Eukaryota; kingdom Metazoa; phylum Chordata; class Mammalia; order Chiroptera; family Phyllostomidae; genus Phyllostomus; species Phyllostomus discolor. The sequence goes on along the minus strand of NC_040907.2, from coordinate 148,543,345 downwards.
CAACTAAATGTTTTATTTAATTGTTCTGTTTATTAAGAATTTACTGTACTGGGTACTTCATAGCACCTTGGAAGTTACATACTTAAGGAAATAAAAACAACACATGCAAAGAAATTAAACTACATGGTTTGTAGCGAGTCTTCAAGATCCCAGACCTCTGAGTATATCAACACAAAATACACAGAGAGTCAGAGTAGACAACTGAATTTCAAGGTACCATTGTGTTTTACATGTACATATATTTAAGTATTTAATGAGATTCCAATTTCCCCTAAAGCTGAAATTCTGTTTCTTTTTTCCCCTTGTGGAGGTAGCCATATGTAATTTTCCCTTCTCTCCATCTCCACCACAAGAAACCAAAATTAAGGTCACTTCTAAAATATTATGCATTTCACATGAATTCTGATTCCTACATTGCCAGCTAAAGTCCAGGAAGAAATTGACCATGTGGTTGGCAGAGACCGGAGCCCCTGCATGCAGGACAGGAGCCACATGCCCTACACAGATGCTGTGGTGCATGAGATCCAAAGATACATTGACCTCCTCCCTAACAACCTGCCCCATGTGGTGAGCCGGGACATTAAGTTCAGAGACTACTTTATTCCAAAGGTGAGAGATATTCCATCTACACTCCTCCATAAGAATGTCAGGTTTGAACAATTGCTGTAGTAGAACTATAGACTGCCTAAATTTCTACAGGTATTGCATACTCAGAAATCAGGCACCTCACCCTCTGGCTACATGCTCTTTTGCTTCTAGTTTGTGGATACTATTTTATGAATATAATACTGCTTAGATTCCCACAGCATTTTTAGTTCAGTCCACCTATCCATCAGCCCACTCTGCTGTTCACTTCTCTGCTTTCCAGGGTATGTTTTATCACTCATACCTCTTAGCCAGATTCTTATACTCCCTTTACCACCTAAACTATCTGTTTCACTTACCTGTCGATTATTTCAAGAAAGAACATATGCAAAAAGTCAACTGAAGCTAGTAAGCAGTGGGAGGGGACATGTACCAGTTTCTCATTTTGATTGGGAAATAAGGGGTTTTCTAGAAGATAGCCACTCAAGTAGAGTTCTGAAAAAGACCTCATACTTGGTTCCAAAGAGAATGAGCTGGATTTTCAGTGACACCAGCACTTTTAAACAATAGAGCATTTTATTTCAAACAATGAATTGCAGGGAGCTTCCTTAGTTTTCTGAAAAGCAAGTGCTGACATCAGGCTTCAAACTGAAGAGGATGGCCTCAGAGTCAGAGCAGTGTCCTGAACTGGCATGATATAAGACTTCGTAGGCTTGGTCATTGATATGAAATATATAAATTATCTTTTTGTACCTCAATATCCTCATGTATGAAACAAGAGGATTAGATGAGGGACTTGTTTTTTTTCAAGCTCCATAACCTTCTTTGTAATCCAGTTTATCTGCTTTCTTTGTATTAGGGCACAACCATATTTACATCTCTGACTTCTGTCCTGCATGATGACAAAGAGTTCCCCAACCCAGATCAATTTGATCCTGGCCATTTCCTCGATGAAAGTGGCAACTTTAAGAAGAGTGACTACTTCATGCCTTTTTCAGCAGGTAAGGAAGCTTCATTTTTATCTGTACATGAGGGGCACAAGAGATGAGGGAAGGCTTCGCATAGAGACTACTCTGGCCTAGACAAATGCACAATTGCATGAGGCCAGTGCCACCACCCTGAAAGTCCAGCTTATTTCTCCTTGGATTGGAGTCTGCTCCATGAGCTCTGTCCCATAACCCCCCACCGAGATTCCCCTAGAAGTCCAATTGCAACCAGACTTTTCTCACCTTCTCTGAGAAGCCAGTTTATTCAATGCACTTCACTAAGGATCCTATATGTGGCAGCCTCATGCTCGGATCCAAGGATAAAACATGAGTAAGAAACAGATCATGTAGAGAGAGTAAGGCAAATTAACAGGCAATGTGACCCCAGAGAGACAAGTGGTCATTGAGGAGCTGTTGTGGGAGCTCAAGCAGAGGAGCTCGTGAATCTTGCCTTTTGGTGGGGTGGGGCAGAAGGCAACATAGGTGGAAGGTGAGGGAAATTTTCTTACAGGAAGTAGCATGTGAGTATCTTCCTTTAATTAGTCAGGGTCCTGGGAAGAAATAAGTGGTATGCTCAAAAAGGTCCACTAAAGAAAGTTTAATGAAAAGACTGTTTCCAGAGGTGTGGGGAAGATTAAAAGGAGTAACAGTGTGTTAAAATCCTCAAGGGCTGGCACCCACAGAAGGACATTACCATCCTAAGATGGAAGAAATGAAGGAAGGGCACTGTTACTGGAACCCAAATAGATCTTTAGGAAGGAGAGATGGGATGCCTCAATAATAGATGTGTCTATAGGTGGAGGAATACAACCACTGTCTAAACTGTGGCCTGACAGGGTGGTACTACAAAAAATAAATATTTTGGCTATTTCCATATCTAATCCTCTAAGTTCATTCATTGCCCAGAAGGAACTAACTTCTGGGTTTATGCAGGCCATAGAAATCAGCTTCCTGAACACAGAGTAAGCTTGAAAGACAAATATACATAGAATGACCTGAAAGGATGGAGAAATAGAGAATATTCAGCACACTCCAAAGGAGAAAAAGTGGGAAGAGTAGAGGGTGATGGGCCTTTCTCATAAAAGTCACTCAAACAGAGAAAAAAATGGGAGATTTGCATCTAATTGAAAGCTAAGAAAATAGGTATCAATCAACCCTTGGCTTTGTTGTCCCAAGATTATGAACAATTCCAAGAGATGATCCTAAAGCTAGACATTGCTATGCTCCTTATCTTTCTTCCTATACAATGAGCCTGTTCAAGATTTCTATTCATATCATAAGACCTGCAGGCTAGCTTTTGTCTGGACACTGTGGGTATAGTCATCACTAGATATAAAGCCTCACCTTAAAAACTTAAATTGCAGAATTCTAGACAGATGAATAATTAGAATTTATTTTTAATATACTTTTTATTCCTTACCTGAGGACATTTTCTTCCTTGTTTTTTAGTGAGAAACAAAGTGGGGAGAGAGGGAGGGAGGGAAACATTGACATAAGAGAGAAACATCAATCTATTGCCTTTCTGATGCCTTCAAGCAGGGACCAAATCCCCAACCAAGGCATGTGCCCTGATCAGGAATAAAACCTGTGAACTTTTGGTTCACAGGCTGATGCTCCCACCACCTGAGTCACACCAGCCAGAGTGAATGATTAGAATTTCCTGTGAAGTGTGCTATATTAGAAGCATTAATGATGGTTGCAGAAATCAGATAAGTGAGTTATACATATCAAGAGCACATCAGCCCTGGCTGGCATAGCTCAGTGGATTGAGCACGGGCTGGGAACCAAAGTGTCCCAGGTTCGATTCCCAGCCAGGGCACATGCCTGGGTTGCAGGACATAACCCCCAGCAACTGCACATTGATACATTGATGTTTCTCTCTCTCTCTCTCTCTCTCTCTCTCTCTCTCTCTCTCTCTCTCTCTCTCCCTCCCTTCCCTCTCTAAAAATAAATAAATAAAATCTTAAGAAAAAAAAAGAGCACATCAAGGAAGATTGTGTACAATATATGACATCTGAACTGGTCTATAAAAATTAAGAATAACAGCAGGCAGAGGAGAGAGGAAGATTTTCACTTGGAAAAATGAGTGGAATCTGAGATAAGATTGAAATATCCAGTCTGAATGGGGATTAGTGAATAGCTATGCTTGTGACCAGTTTGTGATGTTTCTTCTTATACTTGGCAGTGATAAACTCTTGAAATTTTTGAAGTCAGGGCCATAACAAGGTTAAAATTGTCTTTTAGCAACTAGATGAGGAGAAATATACCTATTGATGAATATTGGGTTGGAGGTAGATGGAAAAGTATAATGTGTGTCTCATGCCAACTAGGGAAGGAAGGTGAGTGTGTATGTTTGTGTATGTAAAAATGTCACAATGAAGACTTCAGCAAAGTAAATCCAATGTGGGTGCACACAAAAGATTTTTTCCTAAAGGATGCACACAGAAATATGTGCTCCAGTCAACATGGAGGCGTAGTTATACATACTTTGCCTTCATGCACATCTATAAAAAATACAGCTAAATTAGATAACTAGACAAAATACAACTAGACAAAACAAACATCCCCCAGAATTGTCAGAAAATCAAGCTTTGTGGAAGTCTGACAACCAAGGATCTAAACAAGCCACATTCATCCACACGGGTAGGAAAGGTGGAGATGCGGAGAGGAACAGAGAGGCTCAAGGAGATGTGCGGAGATGGAGAGGCATGTACACTTGGAGCAGAATGAAGAGGAGTGGAGATGGGAATGGGTGGTCCCACATCCACATTTGGTGGATAAAAAATGGGAGGAATATCTCAGAAGCAAGATATTCCAGCCCCAGTCCAGACCACCCAGCCCAGTGTTCTGGTGGCAGGAAAATAAGACCCCATAACTTCTGGCTGTGAAAACTAGTGGGGGTGGGTACAGAAGAAGAAACTGCAGGGTTATCAAGACACTCTTGTTAAAGGGCACTCAACAGACTTAAGACTCACACAGACACACCCACTCTGGGATACAGCAGCAGGGCAACAGCTGGAAGGGCACCAGTGACGTATGGGGAGAAAGTGAATTGCAAGTGCTGGGAGACAGATTCCTCCTGGGCAAAACTCCAGAGGCTAAGCAGCAGTATTGCCACCTCTGTGCATCGATGCTCATGCAGAGCAACAGAGCAGTGACATGGGATGCCCCACCTTTGCGATTACCTAAGGCTCTGTCCCATATAACTTAACAAGTGAGCATTTCTACCATAGCCCACACTAAAACAGGGAGTCAAAGCAGTTCTATTTAATATACAGAAACAAACACTGGGAGAGTGCCAAAATGAAGACACAAAGAAGTATGGCTCGAATCAAAGAACAGAACAAAACTCCAGATAAAAACTAAATGAAATGGAGATAAGCAAACTCTCAGATGTACAATTCAAAACATTGGTTATCAGGATGCTCCAGGAACTCACTAGGTACCTCATTGGCATAAAAAAGACCCAGAAATGAACATGGCATTAGAAATACAGCAAAATCTACAGGGAACCAACAGTGCAGAGGATGAAGCCGAGAATCAAATCATTGATTAGGAACACAAGGAAGGAAAAAGCATTCCATCAGAGCAACAGGAAGAAAAAAGAATTCAGAAAAACAAGGGTACGCTTAGGAACCTCTGGGACATCTTTAAATGTACCAACATCTGAATCACAGGGGTACCAGAAGGAGAAGAAGAAGAGCAAGCAATGGAAACATGTTTGAAAAAGCAATAAACGGAAACTTCCCTAATTTGGTGAAGGTGATAGACATATAAGTTCAGGAAGCACAGAAAGTCACAAACAGGATAGACCCAAAGAGGACCACACCAAGACACATCATAATTAAAATGCCAGAGATTAAAGGAAAGGAGAGAATCTTAAAAGTAGCAAGAGAAAAGCAGAGAGTTACATACAAAGGAGTTCCCAGAAGACTGTCAGCTGGTCTCAAAAATAACTTTGCAGGCTAGAAAGGACTGGCAAAAAGTGTTGAAAGTGATGAAAAGCAAGGACCTACAGCCTAAATTACTCTATCCAGCAGAGCCATCATTTGGAATTGAAGGGCAGATAACATGATTCCCAGACAAGGTAAAAGTAAAGGAGTTCATCATCACCAAACCATTATTACATGAAATGCTAAATGGAATTATGTAAGAAAGAGAAGATAAAAACAATAAACATTAAAATGGCAATAAATTCATAGCTATCAAAATTGATTCCAAAATTTTAAAAACTAGGCAAACAAGAAGGGCAAGGACATAGTCATAGCTAGGGAGGTCATTTGGAGGAATATCAGTTGGGAGGGGAAAGGGGAAACATGGGGGAAAGGTGCAGGGATTAGGAAACTCAAATTGGTAGCTGCAAAATAGACAGGGGCATATTAAGAATATTAGAGGTAATGGAGTAGCCAAAGAACTTATATTCAAGACTCCTGGACATGAACTAAGGAGAGGGGGATTGCTGGAACAAATGGGAGTACTGGGTGGAGGGGGGCACAGGAGAAAAAGTGGGGAAAATGATAAGAGTATAATCAATAAAATATATTTATTAAAAGTATATGCTGAGGAAATTAAGAGAACACAGCCTGGGTGTAGATAGGAGAAAACATAGTTTAATTAGTCTTTCATTAATATATTTATTTATTTGTTATAATTATTTTATTGTTGTTCAAATGCAGTTTGTCTGCATTTACACCCCACCCCAGCCATCCCACCTCCCTCTCCTGATTCCACCCTCCCCTTTGGATTTGTCCGTGTGTACTTTGTAGTTGTTCCTGAAAACACTTTCCCCCTCCCCACCACCATTATCACCTCCAACCTCCCCACTCTGGTTACTGTCAGATTATTCTTAATTTCAATGTCTCTGGTTATATTTTGCTTCTTTGTTTGTTTTGTTGATTGGGACCCACTTAAAGTTGAGATCATATGGTATTTGTGTTTCATGGCCTGGCTTATTTCACTTAGCATAATGCTCTCCAGTTCCATCCATGCTGTCACAAAGGGTAGAAACTCCTTCTTTCTTTCTACTATGTAGAATTTATTGTGTGACTGTACCATAGTTTTTTGATCCAACCATTTACTGATGGGCACTTAGGTTGCTTTCAGCACTTGGCTATTGTAAATTGTGCTGCTATGAACATGGGGTGCATAGGTTCTTTTGGATTGGATTTCAGGGTATAATCCCAGCAGTGGAATAGCCGGGTCAAAAGGCAGTTCCATTTTTAGTTTTCTGAGGAAATTCCGTACTGCTTGCCACAGTGGCTGCACCAGTCTTCATTCCCACCAACAGTGCACTAGGGTTTCCTTCACTCCACATCCTCTCCAACACTTGTTGTTTGTTGGTTTATTATGACCATTCTCACTGGTGTGAAGCAGTATCTCACTGTGGTTTTAATTTGCATCTCTCTGATGGCTAGTGCTGCTGAGCATCTTTTCATAGCCCTGGCCATTGTGGCTCAGTGGTTTGAAAGCCGGCCTGCCAAGCAAAGGATTGCCAGTTCGATTCTCAGTCAGGGCACATACCTGGGTTGCAGGCCCCATCTCCAGTTGGGGGCACTGGAGAGGCAACCACACATTGATGTTTCTTTCTCTATCCCTTCCTATCTCTAAAAATAAATAAATAAAATCTTTAAAAAATATGTTTACCTTTTTTATTCATTCCGTTTTCAATACTTAGTATTTTATTGTAGTTTTTCCATTACCATTTATCCCCCATACCTTCTTTCACTTCCACCCACACTCCCCCCCCCCCCCACAATTATCACACTGTTGTCATTCCACATTTTTAAGACTGTATGCTAACTCAGGAACAGAAATAAAATGAATAATTAAATTGCATGTCATTTTTAGGAAAAAGAGTTTGCACTGGAGAAGGCCTGGCCCGCATGGAGCTGTTTTTACTACTGACCCACATATTACAGCATTTTACCTTGAAATCTGTGGTTGATCCAAAGGACATCGACACCACTCCACTTCTCAGTGGGATAGGCTCTGTATCACCCTCCTATGAAGTCTGTTTCATTCCAGTCTGAAGAAGGACAAGCTGCCAACCACTGAGCCAGTTTTGCTAGCATAATCTGAACAAGCAGCTGCTGAACAACTAGTGTTTTAGCTGTTATCCACCTCTTTCTTAACAGCAGGAATGGCATTTCTGAGCTGTCTCTTCTAATTCTTCCCATTCTTGAAAAACTATAAAGCCTCTAGTGTGAGATGTAAGACAATGTCTTTATGACTTAGACCTCTGCAAAGATTTCTGAAAAATTTGGCCACAGAAGCACTAATGATGAGCGATCAAAAAATAGGTCTTTCTTTAAATGAATATTTAAACTTCTATCTATTCATCACAAGATACCATTTAAGATAATCAAGGGAAGATGCACACTAAGTATTTGCAATGAGTATATCCATGAAAGGACTTATATTCAGATTTTTCAAAGAACTAAAAAAAAACCCCACAAAGACACCTCAAGTATTTTAAATGGGCAAACTCTTTGACTAGTCACTTCACAGAGGAGGGTTTTCAAGTGGACAATAAATAGGAGAAAAGATACGCAACTTTTTTAGTTATGTGGGAAATAATAGTAAAACCACAGTGAATTACTAGTATGTACCTACCATCTACTAAAACCTATATCTATGTGAACAAGGAACTTTGTTTTGCTCACTAATAAATATCAATCACTTGAGCAGTGCCTGGCACATACAGGCTCAATAAATACTTGACAAATGAATGATTACCTGAATACATGAATGAAAAATGAATGGTTTGTGGGAATATGAATTTCTGCATTCTCCTTGAAGGACCGTTTGATCATATCTGTTAAAATGTAACTGCACACACCCATCTTTCAAGCAATTCCATTCCTTAGACATTTATTTGATGGCTATTCTTGAATGTGTACCTGGATCAATATGTATGTGGGTGTTCATTTTATAACTATTCACAACAGATTTGAAAAAAATTAAAGTGCTACTGGAGGTGTAATGTACATTATGGTACACTTTTACAATGGACAAATATGCGGAAGGTAAAAACAATTTTCACAATCACATAATTCTGAAGTATTCATGAGGTGGTAGGCTCTGTCCTCATATGAAAACAATTTGCTCAGTCCTTTTAATTCAGTGAATTTGGTACAGTTTAATTCACCCCCACTTAACTGATGAGGACACTGAGGCACAAGCATGTTTATTAACATGTCCGAATGCAAAAGGCCAGTAAGTGACAGAGCTGGAGTGTGAAAAGAAGGTCTAACTCCTTTGTTGACCTTTCAAAGTCTACAGTATGCTGGGTTTGATTCTGGACAGTCTCCTCAGTGTAATCCTCCTGGGATGTAGGGCTGAGAGGAACAGCCTCTCTCCCATCACATAAAACCAGCCTGATGTCAATGATCTCTTCTCCCTTTTCTTTTCTGCTATTTCAGAGTCTGAGCAGAAATTTCCTAGCCTCTCAGTGCTAAGACTCAGTCCTGAATCTTAAACATGGACTTTCTTTAACAAAATAAACATATTTTTTCTCTAGGTGTCCTGGAAACAGGAGAGATTGGGGATTGTCTTCCTAGGTTTTCATACCTCCTGTGGTTTTCTGCCCATGCATCACAGATGGGACCCCTGCATCCTTTTGTGGCTTTGTGTAATCTTCGTATCCTCAGCTTTTGAGATATTAATGTCCTTTGATATTTGTTGTTGCAGTCTTTTCTATCTTGGTTTGCTTGAAATTTTTTAAAATTTGGATTTTCTTTTCCAAAGCACTTACATATTTTATTTTATTTTTAAAATTATTTTATTGTTGTTCAATTAGAGTTGTCTGCATTTTCTCCCCACCCATCCCCCTCACCCCAGCCAAACCCACCTACCTCTTATGCTTCCACTCTCCCCCTTGGTTTTGTCCATGTATCCTTTATAGTAGTTCCTGAAAACCCTTCTCCCTACTGTCCCCTCCCCCCTCCCCTCTGGCTATTGTTAGATTGTTCTTAATTTCTATGTTTCTGGTTAATTTTGTTTGTTTTTTTCATTTGCTGACAATTTATAATAGCCAACTGCTGGAAGCAACCTAAGTGCCCATCCATAAATGAATGGATCAAAAAACTATGGTGCATTCACACAATGGAATTCTCAGCAGCAGAAAGAAAGAAGGAGCTCCTACCCTTTGGTATAGCATGGATGGAGCTGGGGAGCATTATGCTAAGTGAAATAAGCCAGATGGTGAAAGGCAAATACCATATGATCTCACCTTTAACAGGAACCTAATCAACAAAACAAACAAGCCAGCAAAATATATCCAAAGACACTGAAATTAAAAACAGGCTGACAGTGACCAGAGGGGATAGAGGACGGGATTATAGGGGGAAAAGGGTGAAGGGTTTGCAGGAACAATTATAAAGGACACATGGACAATAACAATGGCAGGAGTGGAAATAGGGGTGGGAGGTAGGGACTGTTGGGGGGGAAAGGCAGAAAACTGTACTTGAACAACAATAAATTTTTTTTTAAAAAGGCAATTGCTTACTGCCAAACAATTACAATGTGTTACATATTGTGTGATCTCTAATACATGGAGCTATAAAAATGTCACAATAACACAAATGCTGGGGGCAGGAAAATGAAACTATACTGGGTAAGGGTCTCAGAATATTTGGAAAGCAGTATAACATTGTTTTAGGGCGACTGTGATAAATTTATATATATATATATATATATATATTCCTTCTAGCAACCTCCAAATTTAAAAAAATGTTTGTATCAGATTTCTATTGTTGCTGTAACAATTACCACAAATATAGCAGATTAAAATTATATAAATTTATTATCTTACAAGTCTGTTTTTCAGAAATCTAGCATACACCTCATTAGGTTAAAATGCACACTATTGGCAATGTTGCATTGGTTTATGCCTTTTCAAGCTTCTAGAGACTGTCCACATTCCTTGGCTCATGGCCACCTTTTCCATCCACCAATCCAGCAATAAGAAGGAGCAAGTCTTTCTCAAGACACATGTCTGTGGCCATTCTTCCATCTTCTCTGTTTGCCCAGAGTCAGGAAAGCCTCTTGCTTGTACAGATGCAGGTAATTAGGTAAGAGAATCTGGTATAATCTTCCTATCTCAAGATCTCTAACCTTCATCACAAAGGCAAAATCCCTTTTGCTACCTAAGACAACATATGCAGGTTAGGGGGTTAGAGTGTAGACATTTTTAGGGGGCACGTTTTATGCTACCACAGAGTTGCAACTGATAGGCCATCAAATAAGATACAGTGAGAAAGAGAAGAGGGGACAATGGAAAGCTACTCTTTACATTAAATGCCAGCAAAAATACATAAAAGGAATAGTGTTAGAAAATAGCCATTTTGCCACCATTGGAATAATAATTAATTTAGACAGATTCTTTCATAAATTCTGAAATTGATGGAAAATTTCAGTGATACAGGATATTTACAGCATCTCAAATGCTCTCCTCATGAATTACTGATGTTTTTCTGCACAGAGCATTAACCAAAGCAAACACCACCAACTGTCAGGCAAACTTAAATCAAGCACTTCTTGATCCTCTCTGCTGGCTGCACAACACAGTGTACCTGATACTCCCCTCAGAAATGTATGACCAGAATCTAGTAATGAGGAGATGACTAGGTAAATACAAATTGAGAAACATTACACAGAACACTAGGTGTGTACTCTTCAAATGATGGCTCCATTTTCAGTGGGAAATGTCACCCTTGCCTTTTGTGTTCCTAAGAGAATCCTGGGCCCAAAATTCATTATTTGACAGTCGCCTTGGCTTATTGGCTTCTACTAGAATTAGAGGCAGAGACACAATATTAGATGATCACACACAGAATGGCTGCTTAATCATCCCATCTGTCCACACATGCTACCTTCTTCCTAGAAATGTAAGGAGCCCAATCATCTGTTGACAAGTTGTTTTCTGATAAACTATTCAAAAATAGAACAAGACAGAAATAATCTAGGGGGTATATACCATCCCCTTTTACCTAGTTATGATAGATAAAATAGAGCTGAAAGGCATTCTTTGACAATGTTGGGACATTTGAGGAAATTTGAATAAGGACTAAATAATAGATAACATAATAAAATAATTATTTTACAATAGTCATATGGTACTATGAGAAGGTCCTCATTCTCAATGATTCATGCTGAAATCTCTGTGGATGAAGTGTCATGGTTCAATTCAAATGACTCAGCAAAATCATTACATATGTAATTATATATAACTATATAATATTTGTCACAGTATAACATGGTAAATTTATGCATACATTTGAATATTTATATTTATGTATATACAGATATGTACATATAAAATATATATAATTAGAGAGAATTCAAGCAAATGTGAGAGAAATTAGCTGGTGTTGACTCTGCTCCAGTGCAAATACTAGCTTTGGAGTCCAGGTGGGGGTTATGTGATGGTCATGATTCCCTTCTTTCAACCTTCTTCAGGCTTAAGCTTTCCCAGCTAAAAAAATTGTGGTTCCTAGAGCCCTCTCCAAAATACTAACAATTTTTTAGTTGTTTCTTAACTAGCCATTTCAAAAAGACTATCATGTATGTCCATTTTGCTCTGGGTAACTAGTACCCCAGGCAGCAGGGAGTCTGAGAGAGGAAGACATCTTCTTTCCCAAGGAACAACTGTTTCAGAGAATCAGCCTCAGGTGATAGGACAATGGATGCAAGGGTTCTTTATACCATATTAAGTATAAGTACCTTGATAAGATTTTGTTCATATACTTATGCATGATGGTAAATAAATAAAACAAAGAGCTATATCAAAATAATAACCATTCTTATCTCTGAGCAGTAAGGTTATCAGTGATTTTATGAAAATGTTAATCTATCCTAAATGCAAATGCCTTTTTTGGAGAAAACAGTTTAGGGAAAAAATATTGACTCGGGCCTTACCCTTTACTGTTACCCCAGCCAGTTTCCTGAAAGCTAAGGTTCACACCACTGGTTCTGAGCAATAAGTCACTTATATACTTCTCTACATATTAGCCCTTTCAGTGGTGCAAGGATGACTCTGGGGGAACAAGCTTGAATCAGAAAACATTTGAAGTTGAAGCCCTACTTGATACCCACTTTTCTCCTCCTACCAACTCCAGCAATTCCTCTGAATAGGGTAAAGGTGTATGTTCTTTGAGTTTTTATTATTCAAACCTCACTTGACTAACACATAAAACTATCTCATTTTAAAAAGCTCCATAAAATGATTCAAAAAATGAGTTGAGACCGGTATTGTTAAAGAGATGAAGAAAGATTACCAAAAACTATGCCTTTTTATTGTTAACTTCTCCTCCAATCTCCAGGTTTTCATCCTCTTCCACTTTCTGCAACTGCACAGATTCATGACTGAGAAACACTGAATTCACGCACTTCCTTCTACTCCTAGAAAGCATTTCAACCAAGGAAATGATATCAAATAAAATCCTCCTGATTTTAGTAGGTAGATCCTTAGAAGGGAAAAGTTCATTGACACATAAGAACACAAGCCAATATACTGTTCTTATGAACCTTGATCTCCATGATTCCCTGATTCCTCCAGTTGTGTTTTACCTACTGTTCCACTTCTCTCTATCTGATTCATTCCCTCTCTCTCTCTCTCTCTCTCTCTCTCTCTTTCTCTCTCATTCTCTCAAGACATACACCTCCAGACCACAGACAAAACCATACAGACACACAAATATCCAAGAGATGCTTGAGTTAGCATTTAACATTAATAGTCTCTCTCTTCATGGGTTCATTTGATCCTTGTTGCCAGTAATTATCATACCTAGGTGACTGAGAAGAAGCTGAAGTGGGAGAGTAGCAGAGTATAAAGAATAACAGAAAGTCCTGGCTGGTGTGGCTAAGTGGGATGAATGTTGTCCTGCAAACCAAAAGGTCATGGGTTCACTTCTTGCTCATGACACATGCCTGGCTTGCAAGCCAGGTCCCAGGTTGGGAATGTGTGAGAGGCAACCGCTTGAGGTTTCTCTCACATTGATGTTTCTCTCCCTCTCTTTTTTCCTGTCTTCCCCTGTCTATATAAATAAATAAAGAAGAGCAGATAAATCTGTGCAGTGAAATCAGGAAATTCTCTTTAATGAAGGTTGGATGTGAGAGGGGAAGTCAGAGAAGGCATTCCTGGGAAGGGGGTAAAGTGGGAAGGAAGTGAATAAAGCACCCAGAGGTGTGCGAGTTATAGATGACAGCACAGCAAAAGCCAGAAGTTCTGCTCTTCCTTCACACAGGAACAAAGCAGAGCTGGTAAGGAGGTGGCAGAGTAAAAAAACCATTGAAAACTGGGGTAATGTCGATGTCCTCTGGGTCGACCACAGATTTCAAGGTAAATTTTTGTAAAATGGTGGTCAGGAATAAAAACAGCTCGATGCGGGCCAGGCCCTCTCCTGCACACATCCGTTTCCCTGGAAATAACACACAAACAGAGTAGATATTCCTTGAACACTCATTTTCTGGATGCCAGAAAGAGAATGTGCAATAATTATTTGATTAATGGTTGAATGGGTGAATGGAAGGCAAAATAGCTGGGCAAATAGATTGACAAAGGGTGGACATATATCCTATCCACCTAACTTCTTATCCTAACAGGTACTCTTCTTTCAACAAATATTTATTGAGTATCAGCACTATGCCACGTATCTTATTCAGTTTTTTCATAGTATTAACTTCTCTTTTAAGTTCCCATCAATCTTTTGTAGAAACACACATACTTTGATTGTACTTTCTGTTTCTACTCTGATCTTTCTTGATCTTTCTTCACATTCTTCTCAGCCTCTGTTCTTGCTCTAAGTATATTTACTTTTCATCAACCTCCAACACACCAGGAAGATTCAAGTTCTATACAACACTCTTCTTTTTGTTTGGAATGCATGCACTTCTCTTGTATTTTCAATACCAAACTCCAATTTCATTTCTGATTTGGAAGAACTGAGTCACCTCTGCAAAGCACGAGCAATCCAGCCCAATAGTGAGGCTGTACCACGAGGAGGGGCAGTTCATGGGCATTGGGAGTGGGGCTTCTGATCATGGACAAAGAGAAATTCTACCAGTTCCAGGGTCAGCAATTCTACCAGTCCCATGGTGAGTATTACACGAGTTCCAACTGATCCCCAAAACATATCCTGTCCAGGAAAATAAACTTTTATTACCTGCTGAAAAAGGCATGAAGTAGTCACTCTTCTTAAAGTTGCCTCTCTCATCCAGGAAGTGGCTGGGATCAAACTTCTCTGGGTTGGGAAATTCTTTGTTATCATGCATTACGGAAGTCAGAGATGCTACTACGGATGTGCCCTGGAAAGAAGGGAAGATTAACTGAGTTATGAAAAAGTGGCGGAGCTGGAAGAAAGGTTGTAAGTCAGTTAGTCCAAAATTATGATCTGTGGGTGAGGAATTTTAGGTCCAAAGAAGGGCAGTGGCACTTTCAACCAGAGAGAACAAGTAATAGTCTTCACCTGATCACTGTTTACTACTTATTCTCTCTGGTTCAGAATGCTACTGCCCTTCTTTGGACCTAAGATTCTTCATCTGTAGATCATGAAATTGGAGTAAGTGAGTGGATCAAAAAACTCTGCTGAATTTACACAATGGAAAAGTATGCAGCAAAAAGAAAGAAGGAGCTCCTGCCCTTCATGACAGGGTTAATGGAACTGGAGTGCATTCTGCTAAGTGAAATAAGCCAGGTGGTGAAAGACAAATACCATATGATCTCACCTATAAGTGGAACCTAATCAACAAAACAAAAAGCAAGTGAAATATAACCAGAGACACTGAAATAAAGAACAAACTGAGAGTAACCAGAGGGGTGGTGGGAGGGGATAACAGGAGAATGAAAGAGAAGGGTCATCAAGGAACATGTATAAAGGACACGTGGATAAACCCAAAGAGGGGTAGGATCAAGGATGGGAGGAACATGGAGACAACTGTAGTTGAACAACAATAAAAATATATATAGAAAAATTAAA
This sequence comes from Phyllostomus discolor, assembly GCF_004126475.2. Lineage (NCBI taxonomy): Eukaryota > Metazoa > Chordata > Mammalia > Chiroptera > Phyllostomidae > Phyllostomus > Phyllostomus discolor. The sequence continues at coordinate 148,527,798 of NC_040907.2, read as the reverse complement.
AGTCCATGATATGATGTTGCTAAAGTAAATTACAAAATCACATTTGAAGAATTGAGTCCATGAGTCCTAGATATCCAACCTCCTGAATTCATTTGGCTTTTCACTGTGTTTTGACAGTGGTGCATGTCCCCCCCTGCTACTTTATTTTATCACTTCAATGTTCACTCATATAATACGTGGATTACAGTTTAAAATGGAAGTCTCTGCTGGAGCTTTAAATGCCTAGAGTTATCTGTTTATAAGGCATTTTAAAATAGACATCTGACCTAATTTTTAAAATCTCTTCCCTTCAAATGGTAGGAACTCCTTTCTTTCTGCTGTATAGTATGCCATCATGTAAGTGTACCACAGGTTTTTGATCCATTCATTTACTGATGGGCACTTAGGTGCTTCCAACACTTGGCTAATATAAATCGTGCTGCTATGAACATTGGAGTGCAGAGGTTCTTTTGAATTGGTGTTTCAGGGTTCTTAGCATATAATCTCAGCAGTGGAATTGCCAGGTCAAAAGGCAGTTCCATTTTCACTTTTCTGAGGAAATTCCATATGGTTTTCCACAGTAGCTGCACCACTCTCCATTACCAGCAAGAGTGTGCTAGGATTTCCTTTTCTTCACATCCTCTCCAACACTTGTTTGTTGATTTGGTTATGATGGCCATTCAGACTGGTGTGAAGTGGTGTCTCCTTGTGGTTTTAGTTTGCTTCACTCTGATGTCTATGGGCCCTCTATATGTCCTCCTTGGAGAAGTGTCTGTTCAGGTCCTCTGCCCATTTTTTTAAAAGATTTTATTTATTTATTTTTTAGAGAGGGAAAGGAGGGAGAAAGAGAGAGAGAGAAACATCAATGTGCAGTTGCTGGGGGCCGTGGCCTACACCCAGGCATGTGCCCTGATTGGGAATCGAACCTGCAACACTTTGGTTTGCAGCCAGTGCTCAATCCACTGAGCTATGCCAGCCAGGGCCCCATTTTTTAATTTCATTGTTTTCTAAAGTGGAGTCATATGGGTTCTATATATATTTTGGGGATCAAACCCTTGTCTGAAGTATCATTTCTGAAAATATTTTCCCATAGAGTTGGTTCCCTTTTCATTTTTGCTGATGTTTTCTTTAGGCATGCAGAAGATTTTTCTGTTGAGGAAGTCCCATTTTTAGTCTTTCTTTTATATCCCTTGCTGTGGGATTGAAACATTTGAAATAAACAACCTAACCCTACATCTACAAGATCTGGAAAAACAAGAACAAACAAAGCCCAGAGCAAGTAGAAGCAAGGAAATAAGCAAGATCAGAGCAGATTTAAATGACATAGAGTCTAAAAGAACAATTTTAAGGGTCAATAAATCCAGGAGCTGATTCTTTGAAAAGATCAACAAAATCAACAAGCCTTTAAGCAGGCTCATCAAGAAAAAGAGAAAGGACACAAATAAATAAAATCATAAATGAAAGAGGAGAGATTACAACTGATACCATAGAAATACAAAAGATTGTAAGAAATTACTGTGAACAACTATATGCCAAAAGATTTGAACACCTGGGTGAAATGGACAAATTTCTGGAAAAAATACAATATTCCAATATTGAATGAAGAAGAGAAAAAAGCCTGAACATACTTATAACAGCTGGTGAAGTCAAACAGTAATCAAAAAACTCCCAGCAAACAAAGGCCCTGGACTGGACAGTTTCACAGGAGAGCTTTACAAAACACTTAAGTAAGAGCTAACCCCTTTCTTCACAGACTATTCCAAAAATTCCAAGCAGAAGAAAGACTCCCAAACTCTATTTATGAAGCCAGCATCATCCTAAGTATATTGTATTGATAATGCTGTGAGAGGTGTCCCAATTCTTACACTTTGCCCCCTCCACCCAGTACTCTCTTCCCTCCACTGATGCCGCCCACCCCATTAGCTCATGTTCATGGGTCGTGTATGTAAGTTCTTTGGCTTCTCCCTTTCCTATACATTCTTAACATCCCCTCGTCTATTTTGTTTCTATCAGTTATGTTTCTTGATTGCTGCACCATTTTTCCCTTTCTTTCCCTTCCCTGTCCCAGCTGCTGGCCCTCCAAATTATCCCCATAGCTATGATTACAATTCTGTTCTCGGTGATTGTTTACATGGTTTTAGTTTTTACTTTTTAGATTCAGTTGTTGATAGTTGTGAGTTTGTTGTCATTTTAATGTTCATAGATTTGAACTTCCTTTTCTTAAATAAGTCCCTTTAACATTTTATGTAATAATGGTGCAGGTGAATTCCTTTGGCCTTATCTTGTCTGGGAAGCACTTTACCTGCCCTTTGATGCTAAATGATAGCTTTGCTGGATAGAGTGGTCTTGGTTGTAGGTCTTTGCTTTTTATCACTTTGAATACCTCTTGCCAGCCCCTTCTTGCCTGCAAAGAGAAATCATCAGACAGTCTCATGGAATCTCCTTTGTTGGTAACTCTCTGCTTTACTCTTGCTGCTCTTAAGATTCTCTCTTTTTCTTTAATCCTTGGCATTTTAATTATGATGAGTCTCAGAGTGGGCCTTTGGGTACAAGTTGTTTGGGACTTCCTGGACTTGCCTGTCTGTTTCCTTTACCAAATTAGGAAAGTTTTCTTTCACTATTGTTTCAAATGACTTCCGATTTCTCACTCTTGCTCTTCTCCTCTGGCCACCCATATGATATGATGTTGGACATCTTGAGGTTTCTTATACTGTCCTCTTTTTGGGGTGATTCTTTTTTCTTCTTGTTGTTCTGACTGGTTGTTTATTGCTTCCTTATGTTCCATATTCTTGATTTGATTCTTGACTTCATATACTTTACTGTTGTTTCCCTGTAAATTGTTCTTCATTTCAATTGGTGTATCCTTCATTTCTCACTGGGCCTTTTTTACGTTGTTGGGGTCCTCACTAAGTTCCTTGATCATCCTTATAACCAATGTTTTGAATTCTGCATCTGATAGATTGCTTATCTCCATTTTGTTTATCTCTTTTTCTGTAGTTTTCATCTGTTCTTTCTCCTATGCCATGTTTCTTTGTCTCCTCATTTTGTCAGTCTCCCTCTGTTTGTTTCTATGTATTAGGCAGAGGTGCTTTGACTTGTGTCTTGGTAATATATGTAATGTAGTAGGTGTCCTGTAAGGTCCAGTAGCACAACTTTCCCTATCACCCAAGCTAGGCATTTGAGGGATTCCCTTCAGGTAGGAGGGAATCCCTCAAATGTCCAATCCTCTCTTGTATTTGAGCCTTGGTTGCTGTTGGAAGATCCATAAGAGGGACTTACTCAGGCCATTCAGCTACAGGGATTGGCTGCGACCACTTTCCACTGAACTCTTTCCTCTGTTGAGGGTCAGTAGTGCAGGGGAATGGTGACGGTGCTTCTTTGTGGCCTGTTGATGTCCATTGGGTGAGCTGTCCCTGTGGTTCCCCTGTGGTGCAGGCTAAAGTCATCCCCCACCTGTGTCTTGCCCAGGGCTGCCCTTCCTGAGCTATAAAGCATCTGAGATGTCTGCTACTTTTGCTGGGCATGGAGATTCCCAGGTAAAGCCAAGCTGTGAATCTAGGCTGGCTGCTGCTACTACCTACCCTGGAGCTCTGTGAGGCCAGCTATTGCTTATATGATAGCATTTAGGAAGTGTGCAATATAAGCCCAGAACAGCCAGGCACATGGAAAAGCAGCTTGAGTGAGCCTGTAAATTGTGTAGGGAGGAGTCTCTGGGGATCTCCAAGGCAAGTCAAACAGTGTTACCCAGAATGATGGAGTCTCAGATATGGCAGCATCCTGACAGCTGCATGGCACTGTGGCAAGAAGGCTCAGAAAAGGAACCATGGTGTCTCCTCACCCTGATGCCAGACACTTCAGACTTCCAGTATGCCTCTGGTGCCCTTCAAGCTGCCACCCTAGTGCTGCAACACAGAGGAATGAGACTGAGTAGGCAAGTTTGTATGTGGGTTTTTTAAGAGGAACTTCTTGGAGCTCCAGAAATTTTTTCCACTGCCTCCATCCCTCTTTCCTTTTTGCAGCCAGAAGTGTGGGGACATATATTACTGACAATGGAGTCCTGGGCTGGAAGCCTGGTGTGGGGCTGGGTTGGCTCACTCCTGAGATACCCCTCCCAAATTTTTATCTACCACATGTGGGTGAGAGACCAGCCCATTCTGTGTCTTTTCCCCTCTTAACAGTCCTAATGAATGCAGTTTCTTTAATTCTGTAGTTGTCAGACTTCCATTCAACTTGATTTAAGATGGTTCTGAGTGATGGTTGTTCTACATTTTAGTTGTAATTTTGATGTGGTTGTGCTAAGAGGTGAGCTATGTCTATCTATGCCACCATCTTGACCAGAAATCCCTATACATGTATGTTGCCATATTTTAAAAAAAGTTATTCAAAGTTGGGGGAAAATTTCATCCTCTATGTTTATCATGTAATAGTTCTATAACTCTAGTTTGAAAATTATTACCTTCTGTGTATACGTGTGTGTGTGTATTTTCAATCCTCACATGAGAAAATTTTAAAATTATTTTTAGAGAAAGAGGAAGGGGAGGTGAGAGATGAAGAGAGAGAGAGACAGAGGGAGACAGAGATATTGATGTAAGGGAGAAACATCGATTGGTTGTTCCCATATGTGCCCTGACTGGGGATGAACCTGCAACCCAAGGATGTGCCTTGACTAAGAACTGAACCCACAACCTCATGGTGTACAGAACAATGCTGCAACCAACTTAGCCACCCATCTAGGGCTCCCCTGCATATTTTTAAAGAAATAATAAATGAAATATTTCTTTAAGATACAAAAAACACAGAGTTCCAGCCAAGATGGAGGCATAGGTAGAAACTCTTCACTTCCTTTCACAACCAAAAGGAGGATAACAACCAATCTAAAAACAATAAACAACCAGAAGTGCCATAAAATCAAACTGCATGGAACTCCAACAATGAAGGAATTAAAGAAACACTTAACCAGACCAGTAGGAGGGAGACAGGCAGCTGGGCGGGTAGAGAATACCCACGCCAAGGCTATGGACTGTGCAGGCAAGGCTGGCTGAAAGATCCTGCAGCAAGGCAGCAGACTCTGCAAGTTAGGCAGGACTGGCTGAATGGTAAATTAAGACTCAAAAGTAGCTGTAAACTCCAGCAGGGGTTGCCACAGTGGGAAAAACTCCCAGTCTCACATGAGAGTTCATTGGAAAGTGGGGTAGAGCCAGGCAAGAGAGCCACATTTTTCCTTCTAACCCCTCCCCTACAGGACAGCACCACAATGCAAAGAACGTTGCCCTGCCCTGGAGAATATCTAAGGCCCCACCCCCTCACAACATAACAGGTGTGCTGAGACAAAGAAATATGGCTCAAATGAAAGAACAATTCAAAACTCCAGAAAAAGAACAGAGCAATAAGGAGATAGCCAACCTCTCTGATGCAGAGTTCAAAACACTGGTAATCAAGATGCTCACAGAATTGATTGACCTCAGTCCCAAAATGAAGGAACAAATGAAGGCTACCCAAAGTGAAATAAAGGAAAATATCAGGAATCAACAGTGATGTGAAGGAAACTGGGACTCAAGTCAATGATCTGGAACAAAAGGAAGAAAGAAACATCCAATCAGAACAGAATGAAGAAACAATTTGAAAAGATGAGGAGAGGCTTAGGAACATCTGGGACAACTTCAAATGTTCCAATATCTGAATCACAGGGGTGCCAGAAAGAAAAGAACAAGAGCAAGAAGTTGAACACTTATTTGAACAAGTAATTAAGGGAAATTTCCCCAATCTGACAAAGGAAATAGATTTCCAGAAAGTCCCGGCAGCCCAGGGAGTCCCAAAGAAATTGGACCCAAGGAAGCACACATCAAGACACAACATCATTAAATTACCCGAAATTAAAGATAAGAGAGAATCTTAAAAACAGCAAGAGAAAAGGAGACAGTTACCTACAAAGGAGTTCCCATAAGACTTCCAGCTCATTTCTCAAAAGAAATCTTAAAGGCAAGAAGGGGCTGGAAAGAAGTATTCAAAATCATGAAAGGCAAGGACCTACATCCAAGATTACTCTATCCAGCAAAGTCATCATTTAGAATGGGAGTGCAGATAAAGTGCTTCCCAGACAAGGTCAAGTTAAAGGAGTTCATCATCACCAGCCCTTGTTATATGAGATGTTAAAGGGACTTATCGAAGAAATTGAAGAATATCAAAAACCATGAACAGTCAAATGACAACAAACTCACAACTATCAACAACTGAACCTAAAAAAAAGAAGAACCAAAACAAAAACTGAGCAAACAACTAGAACAGGAACAGAATCAGAGAAATGGACATCACATGGAGGGTTTTCAGTGGATAAGGGGAAAGGAAGAATATGGTGGGAACTGTACAAGGAATAAGAAGCATAATTGCGTAGGCATAAAATAGATGAGGTGAAGTTAAAAATGGTACAGGAAGCAGAGAATTCGAAGAACTTATATGTACAACCCATGGACATGAACTAAGGTAGTGGGATGCTGGAGGGTTGGGGGGTACAGGGTGGAGGAGGGGTAAACAGGGGGAAATGGGAAAACTGCAATAGCGTAATGAATAAAACATACTTAAAAATAAAAAATAAGATACAAAAATTTAAAAAGTCAGTATGTTTTGATCAAGTGTTGCTCAAATAATTGGATACTCATAAAGAGATAAAGAAAGTATAACAAGCACTACACAACATAAGTACAATTTTACCTTAATGTATCAAATAATCAAAATGTAAGTACTACTACTATAAAGTTGTAGAAATAGATAATGGTAAATCTTTAAGACCTTCTCTCCCAAATATTCTTCAGATAGAACAAAAAAAGCACAAATCAATCTCACATCATTACAAAGTGTTCTGCTGATAGTCTTAGACATTGACAAATAGGAAGCCATGCATTTTAAGGACATGACTAGGTGGCCACAAGAAGAAGACAATAAGACAATCAAAATAAACCCACATTATAGCACATTTCTCACCTACTTTTATGAGGCCAACATTACCTTATATCAAAAATATTACAAGAACATTTTGAAGAGGAAAATCTGTAGATCAAAAATGTCTTATCAATATAAATACAGAAGTCCTGAAAAAAGTATCAAATCAAATACAGTTGAGTATGTATACTTAGAATATGTACATTGAGTGGGGAAAGTGAGGCCAATATCCAACTATTCCAATGGATGTAGAAAATTGATATGGAGGACGGTGCACTCAGCTTGCACAAAGAGCACACCTCAGTTACTCAGCTTGGGTGATAAGGGAGGCTGTGCCACTGGCCCCTACAGCACACCTACTGTTTGAAAGTTTCCCCTTTCTCTACATCCTCACCAGCACTTGTTTGTTGATTTATTAATAATATAAGAACAGTGATTGCAGACACCCCTGTCTTGTTTCTGATCTTAAGGGAAATGCTTTTAGTTCTTGCCCATAGAGTATTATGTTGACAGTAGGTTTTTCATATACGGCCTTTATTATGTTGAGGTATCCTTCCTCTCTATCTACTTGGCTGAGGGTTTATATCATAACTATGTGCTGAATTTTATCAAATGCTTTTCCACATCTATTGAAGTAATCATGTCTTTTTGACCTTCATTTTGTTTATGTTATATATCACATTTTTTGATTTGCACACATTGTACCGTCTTTGCATCCCTGGATAAAACCTACTTGATCAGGGTGTATGATTTTTTTGATGTATTGCCAAATCTGGTTTGCTAATGATTTGTTGAGGATTATACCATGAGCATATACCATGCCTACTAATTGAAAGAGTCAATGTGTCATGATGTTAAGACTTGCCAAACAATGATTAAAATAAAATTTAAAAAAAAAAGACTTGCCAAACTAATCTAACATCACAGCAAATTGTTTTGGTAAATTGACAAATAGATGCTAATATTGGTTAGGAAATGTAAACAGCTAAAATTAGCCAAACAATATGAAAGAAGTGGAACAGCCCTGACTGGTGTGCCTCATTGGGTTGAGCATAGTTCCACCAAAAAAAGTTCCCTGGTTCGATTCCTGGTCAGGGCACATGCCTGGGCTGCAGATTTGGTCCCTCGGTGAGGGCATGTAAGAGAGCCAATCAACCCATGTTTCTCACTCACATTTATGTTTCACTCCTTCTCTTTCTCCCTCCCTTCCTGTCTCTCTAAAGATGAATAGATTTTTAAAAAGAAGCATTTGGAAGACCTACAGTGCCAGATGTCCAAACCTGTTACAAATGTGTATAATTTAAACTGGAAACCACATAGAGTCCATCAAGCAGCTACATGTCTGATTTTTGCACTTCTCTTACCTTTGTTGGTAGAGGATAAAACCCATACTGTGAAAATGGGAACTTCAAAACCACTGAGGCCAGTACAAGAGAAACAAATCTTACCTTGGGGATAAGGTAGTTTCTGAATTTAACGTCACAAGTCACTGCATGGGGCACATTAGGGACGACGTCAACGTATCTCTGGGTTTCGTGCACCACAGCATCCAAATAGGGCATGTGACTCCTGTCCTCCAGGCAGGGGCTCCGGTCTCTGCCAACCACACGGTCAATCTCTTCCCGGACCTTAGCTGTAAGACACAAGCAAAACTGATGGAAAAGAGAAAAATGCATACCAGAATTACATGATGATCCAAGGAACATGAAGCACTACCAAGGTGCCTAGACATTATTACAAACACTAGTCATATGCCCCAAAATACACCTACACAAAGAGAAATAATTGCTGGAGTAGATGCATGTGACTCTCCTACAAGCTAGGCTTAAGATACATCACCCATGTCTATATATCAGCATACGTGATAATATAAACAGAAATGATGAAATGTTACAAAATATACACAGAACATAAGTCAAGAAAATACAGTCCTTGCCCAGAATGTCATGGCTCAGTTTGTTGAGCATGATCCTGCAAAATGAAAGGTTGCAAGTTTGATTCCTGGACAGGCCATATGTTTGGGTTGTGGTCCAGGTCCCTGGTTGGGGAGCAGGCGAGAGACAGCAGACTAATATTTCTCTCACAAATCCATGTTTCTCCCCCTTGCTTATCTTCTTCTTTCCCCTCTCTCTAAAAACAAATCAGTAAAATCTTTTAAAACAGAAATACAATTGGAGACAACTTTACTTGAACAAAATAATTTTTTGAATTCTTTTATTTTATTGTTGTTCAAGTATAGTTGTCTGCCTTTTCCCCTTACTTCTCCCCCATGCCAGTCATCCCCACCTCACTCCCCTGATTCCACCCCCCTTGGTTTTGTCCATGTGTTCCTTATTGTTGTTGCTGAAAACGCTTCATTCTTTCCCCCCTATTATCCCTTCCCATTTCCCCTCTTGTTACTGTCCATTTATTCTTAATGTCAATGTTTCTGGTTATATTTGGCTTGCTTGTTTGTTTTTTAGATTAGGTTCCACTTAAAGGTGAAATCATATGGTATTTGTCTTTCATTGCCAGGCTTATTTCACTTAGCATAGTGCTCTCCAGTTCCATCCATTAAAATAGGAGAAATAAAGTCCTTGCAGAAAGAAAAATAGGAATTCAAATACTAATTTTCTATAAAACAATGTGTAGGTTGAATAATTAAATTATAATGTATGTTTTGTGTGCATGTGTGTTTTGTGTGTTTGTACAATTTGTAATGGTACTCTCTTCATCCTCCAACTTGGCAGTATGACCAATTGAACATTCTACTCATTTCTCCTGAAATGCATTCTCAATTTCTGAACAATGATTCACTCTATTTCTTACTCACCTATTTTTAGGCTATATCTGATTTCCTCGTACGGAAGGTGAGAATTTACCTCCAACCCTGCATCATGCAAAATACAGACATGCACGTAATTCCTCTTACTACACTCCCCCCAACCAGTTAGGTTACATTTTAACACCATTCTGTCTACATAAACAATCTATAATTTTGTTTCACTTTGGGTACTTTCTTGTACTTAACCAAGATTCTTTTATTCAGTTCATAATTTCCTGTATCTCAATTTTAATTATTTCTAGCTACTGAGGTCAGTGTTTCCAACTCCTAATAATAATTACAGTATTAAGAATTCTCTGGCCCTGGCTGGTGCAGCTCAGTGGATTGAGCGCAGGCCTGTGAACAGAAGGGTGGCTGGTTCAATTCTCAATTAGAGGACATGCCTGGGTTGTGGGCTAGTTCCCCAGTAGGGGGACAAGCAAGAGGCAACCACACATTGATGTTTCTCTCCCTCTCTTAAAAAAAAAAAGAAAAAGAAAAAAAATCTCTGAACATTGGTGTGCTTAGGTTCTTTTGAATTGGTATTTCAGAGCTCTTATGGTATAATCCCAGCAGTGAAATTGCTGGGTCAAAAGGCAGTCCCATTTTTATTTTTCTGAGGAAATTCCATATTGTTTTCCACAGTAGCTACACTAGTCTGCATTCCCACCAACAGTGGCCAGGGTTCCCATTTCTCCACATCTTCTCCAACATTTGTTTGTTGTTTTAGTTATGATGGCCATTCTGACTGGTGTGAGGTGGTATCTCATTGTGGTTTTAATTTGCATCTCTCTGATGGCTACTGATGCTGAGCATCTTTCCATATGTCTGTGGGCCCTCTGTATGGCCCCCTTGAAGAAGTGTCTGTTCAAGTCTTTTGCCCATTCATTAATTGGGTTTTTTGTCTTCCTGGAGTGGCGTCCTGTGAGTTCTTTATATATTTTGGAGATCATAGCCAAGTGCTGGAAGCAACTTAAGCGCCCATCAGCAAATGAATGGATCAGAAACCATGGTACCTTCACACAATGGAATTCTATGCAGCAGAGAGAAAGAAGGAGCCCCTCCCCTTTGCAACAGCATGGATGGAACTGGAGAGCATTGTGCTAAGTGAAATCAGCCAGGCAGTGAGGGACAAATACCATATGATCTCACCTTTAACTGCAACATAATCAACAAAAGAAAAAATCAAGCAAAATATAACCAGAGACATTGAAATGAAGAACAATCTAACACTAGCCAGAGGGGAGAGGGGAAGGGGAAGTGGGGAGAAGGGTTTTCAGGAACTACTATAAAGAACACATGGGCAAAACCAAGGCTGAAGGTGGAAGCAAGGAAGGGAGGTGGGTTTAGCTGGGCTGGGGGAAGTGGTGGGGAGAAAATGCAATCGATTTTAATTGAACAACAATAATTTCTGAAATAAATACATAAATAAATAAAATACAAAAAAAAGAAATCACTGGTAATCTATCACTTTTATTCTTTTTGGTATCTCTTCTGACACTTGTGTCATTCCCCTAATCATTTTGAAATGGATATTTTGCAGGCCTGGTATCCCTCTCTATTGACTTCCTTCCCCTTTGAGTCTTCTTGATTCCTGAGCCCATGGCTTCTAACATGACATAAGACATTTGGATAAAAAAGGGAAAAGAGTGGGTAAAGTTTCTGTCAAATGTACAGGTCTGAGAACATACCCTTTAATACATAATTTGACAGCTGCTCTTTAGAATACTGATGGCATTGTGAATGCTTATCCCTACATATGACATGATGCAGCTCTCTGGAAGCTTTTGTGATTTTCTTCTTAATCCTAGTGTTCTGAAATTCAATGATTGTGTTCCTTGTATTAGGTGGGGTTTTTTTTCACTCATGCTGATACATGTGTCAAGAGAATTTTCTACCCACATAACAAACTATGGAAGTCTTTCCTCCAGAGCTGTTCATTTTCTGGAGTTTTTTGTTTGTTTGTTTGTTTAATCTGGCTGCTGAATTTCAGGAAACAGGATGGAAAAAGAAGTTAAGAGTCTCTGTACTCAAGGAAAAGATTGTTATCTAACCTTTCTTTTCAGCCCTACACCTCACTCTTTCCCTGTCTTTGTCCAATGTCCCTGAGTGGAGGGCCTCTCAGGTTCCATTTTTCCATAGAGTAAACTTCCCTCAGTCTGTTGGGCAAAAGCAGTTATTTCATTTAAAAAAGCTGTCAATTTCAGTGTCTTTCGTTATATTTTACTTGTTTGTTTTGTTTTGTTTATTAGATTCCTGTTAAAGGTGAGATTATATGGTATTTGTCTTTCACCACCTGGCTTATTTTGCTTAGCATTACACTTTCCAGTTTTATGGAGAGGGGAGGGAATTTGGGGGAAAAGGGAAAGGGTTTGCAGGAACAAGTATGAAGGACACCTAGACAATAACAAAGAGGGGGGAACTGGAGGGAGGTGGGGAGGCCTGTAGAGGTGGGCTTGATGGTGGTAAAAGGCAGAAAACTGTACCTGAACAACAATTAAAATTAAAAACAAAAAACTTCAAAAAATCCAAACCAATCTATAGTAATAGAAAAAAACCCCATGGGGTTGCCAGTGGAGGGAGAGAGATAGGAGGAAGGACTTCCAAGGGTGAGTGGACACTTTTGTGGCTGATTGATAAGCTTGATTAATGTCAAAACCCATCTAACTGTACACTTTAAATACATGCAATTCATTGATTGTCAATTATATCAGAGTAAAACCATTTCTAAAAAGCTGTCCAAGGGTTCTGAGGCAAGGAGAACTATCTTTTTCAGCTGGTTTATACCTCTACCTTCTTTGACACTTGGTACTTCTAAACACCAAAATGTACAGGGATGTAGGGATACACAAATATCTTTTCCTCATCATGTACCTTCTTCTTCTGACACTGAGGTTATAATTTTATTTTCTCTATCAAGTTCATGATCTCCTCTCAGTATGCTGTCTGTGTTCCAGAAATTTGTTGGGATTTGTTGACTATTTCCTGACTGCCTTTTATCCAGATTTAAAAGACTAATTCTCATTTGTAATTGATTACACTCATCTTAATGGGATTTTGACACAGTACAAAATAATTATATTTCTAAAACACTATGCACAACCATAACTTTTGCAAGGGTGTCCAAACTTTTGGTGTTTCTGGGCCACACTAGAAGAAGAAGAGTTGTCTTGGACCACACATTAAATACACAAACACTAATGAAAACTGATGAACAAAAAGAAGGGTTTTAAGTAAATTTATGATTTTGTGTTGGGCTGCGTTCACAGCAATCCTGGGTCACATGCAGCCTGTGGGTCCCAGTTCAGACAGACCTAAAGGTAAATTTCTGACATACACTGCTTTGCAAAAGATCAAATTATTGACACTTCTTCCAAAATTCTTTTTGTTTGTTTGTTTGTTTTCATTTATTTATTCATTTATTTTTAATCATTCTTCTTTTTTTATTTAAATTGTTGTTCAAGTACAGTATTCTGTTTTTTACTCTCATCCTAGCCCACCTCCCCAGTCCTCCTCACCTCCTCCCCCATTTCCACCCTCCCCCTAGATTTTGTCCATGTGTCCTTTATACTTGTTCCTGTAAACCCTTCCCCTTTTCCCCTGAAATTCCCTCCCCTCTCCCCTCTGGTCACTGTCAGCCTGTCCTCTATTTCAGTGTCTTTGGTTACATTTTGCTTGTTTCTTTGTTTTGTTGTTTAGGTTCCTGCTAAAGGTGAGATCATGTAGCATTTATCTTTCACTGCCGGGTTCATTTCGCTTAGCATAATACTTTCCAGTTCCATCCATGCTGTTGCAAAGGGTAGGAGCTCCTTCTTTCTTTCTGCTGCATAGAATTCCACTGTTTGAATGTACCATAGTTTTTTGATCCATTCATTTACTGATAGGTATCTAGGTTGCTTCCAACACTTGACTATTATAAATTGTGTTGCTATGAACATTGGGGTGCATAGGTTCTTTCAGATTGGTGTTTCAGGGTTCTTAGGACATTATCCTAGCAGTGGAATTGCTGGGTCAAATATCGGATCTATTTTTCATTTTCTGAGAAAATGCCATACTATTTTCCATAGTGGTTGCACCAGTCTGCAATCCCACCAACAGTGTCTGAGGGTCCCTTTTTCTTCACAGCCTCTCCAACACTTGTTGTTTGTTGCTTTGTTTATGATGGCCATTCTGACTGGTATGAAGTGGGATCTCATTGTGGCTTTAATTTGCATCACTACCTTTCTGGAAACAGACTTCTAAAATAACAAAATTCCTTTACAAAACATCTTAAGCTGGAATAGTAACACATTTCCTGTGAAACTAAATTTTTAGAACACTTTCTATACTGTGCAAATTTCCTCAGGCAGCCTCATTAAACCTCTAGGATTTTTAACTTATGCTTCAGTATGAAGATTTCCCATTAGAACCCTGCCTTTTCAGAAAGAGGAGAGATCTCTGCAATGATATACCTGCTGTTCAAAGTGACCCACCTATTTTTAATAAAACTAGTATGCAGTGTCAGATCAATACATGCTGGCTGTACCTGCCACAAATAACCTCCCATGAAAGCCAGACTCTGCCTTACTACTCTGCTACTGCCCACCGTGTTTTCACTCCTCTCAGTCATCTGCCTGTATTATAGAAAGATGTCCCATTATTATCCCTTCTTTAAACCTGGAAAAATTATTCAGGGCAAACAGAAATTTGAATGATGACTCTTCTCTAAGACAAGCAAGATACAATGCACTAGCGCCACCCCTCCTCCCATTCTGAAATTCACTCCTCCTGCCAAGTCCAGCATACCTAAGACTTCTGGGTGCTTCAGCAGGAGTAGTAGACAGTATCTCACGGTAGTACTTGCTGTCTCTGTTCCAGCTCCGAAAAAATCAGATACAGTGACTGCCAAGTTTTCCAAAGTAAACACCGACTGTGGGTTGTGCTTTTCCTAGGAACAATGTGATTAAATTATTGCACTAATTTGCTTGTCAGAGTTACAGTTAATCCAAAACAACTCACATTGTTATAAAGTTAAGGCAACATATTAACTGCAAGGTGCAATTTTAGAAAAAAACTTCTACAGGGTTTGCCAAGAGACTGTAAATTATTTGATGCAAACATCATTTTCTACTGCCTTATCCCTCACTTGCCTGAATGTCATTCCATACATTGCCTCATTTACAGGTGGAGTTAGTCATGCCACATAGTTTTTACCACTGAGATATGAGCAGAAGCCTATTGATGTCAATTCTTCTACCTCCTCCTTTCTCCTCATAACAAAAATGTGAAGGAAATGGTAAACAGCATCTTGGAGTGGGAAGATCTAATCATTAAGTGTGGCCTATAGACTAAGTCTGGGAGAAGAGAAATGCAAACTATTTGACTCTGAAGTTTTGGGGTTTCTGTACATCCCTCCACTGACACATCACAAGACTCCTTTTATGGGAAGTGAATGAACCCTCTATTTGCTAAAGCCATGGTTAAAATGTTTTCTTTTATTTGTAGACAAACACAATCTTAATTAGTAGAAATAGGTAAAGAGGTGAAAGGTTTGTACACTGAAAACTAAAGCCATTGTTAATCAAAATAATAAGTGAAAAACCAGCCCACATATAAATACTGGAAGATTCAACATTGATAAGATAGTAATAGTCCCTGAAGCAATATAAAGGTACAATGAAACCCATCAAAATACCAAATGTGTTTTTGTAGTAATGGAAAAGCCTATCCTCCTAATTCACATGGAACTGCAGAGGAGGTCACAACTTCCCAATTTGAAAATTACTGCAAAGCTATCATAATCAAAGCGATACATTCCTGGCAAAAAAATCAGAAAAGAAGAGTAATGGAATAGAATTGAAATCTATATATAAAACAACAGACCTTTGGCCTATTTATTTTCAACAGGGTACCAAGATTATTTAATTCATAAGAAAATGCTCTTCAACAAATTGTGCTAGAACAAGTGGATAATCATATGAAAATGGATGAAGTTAGACCTCTGCTTCACTCCAAATGAAAAATAGAACTCAAAATAAATTAAAAATTAAATATGAGAACAAAACCTATAAAACTCTTTGAAGAAAATGGGAAAATCTTCACAAATTCATTCTTGGAAATCAATTCTTAGATTTGACACCAGAGAAACAAAAGAACACATATTTAAACCAGAATCTATCAAAATAAAAAAGGTCGTGCATCAATAAGGGGACAGTAACGTACAAAGCAGTTTCCATCAGACTGTCAGCTGATTTCTCCAAAGAGATCTTACAGGCAAGAAGGGGCTGGAAAGAAGTATTCCAAATCATGAAAGGCAAGGACCTACATCCCATATTGCTCTATCCAGCAAAGCTTTCATTTGGAATGGAAGGGCAGCTAAAGTGCTTCTCAGATAAGGTCAAGTTAAAGGAGTTCATCATCAAACCTACAAACAAGCCCTTATTTTATGAAATGTTAAGGGGACTTATCTAAGAAAAAGAAGATAAAAGCATGTATAGTAAAAAGACAGCAAACTCGCAATTATTAACAACCACACCTAAAACAAAAACAAAAACAAACTAAGCAATCAACTAGAACAGGAACATAACCACAGAAATGGAGATCACATGGAGGGTTAGCAACAGGGGAGTGGGAAGAGGAGAGAGGAGGAAAAGTAGCATAGATGGTAGGTAGAAAATAGACAGGGGAAGGGTAAGAATAATATGGGAAATGCAGAAACTAAAGAACTTATGACACATGGACATGAACTAAAGGGGGGAAATGTGGGTGGGAGAGAGTGTGCAGGGTGGAGGGGAGTGAAGGAGGGGAATGGGACAACTGTAATAACATAATCAATAAAATATATTTTTAAAAAAAGGTTGTGCGTCAAACGATATAATCGTGCATCAAATGATATAATCAAGAATGTCGAGTGACAAGTTACATAATGGGAGAAAATATTTGACTTTCACATCTGTATAAAGGTTTAATGCCTAAAATATATCAACTCTTACAGCTGTACAACAAAGACAAGCAACACAATGTTTAAGAGGCAAAGGACTTGAATGACATTTTCCCAAAGAAGATGGACAAATGGGGAATACCACATGAAAATATGTTCAACATCATTGGTATCAAGAAAATGCAAATCAAAACCAAAGTTACATATTTATATTAACTACAATAGCTTTAATAATTGCTAAAAATTAGAAAATAAATATTGGCCACTGTGTGGGGAAATAGGTACCTTGTTCAGACACTGCCAGTGGGAATATAAATGTTGCAGTCACTGAGGAAAAATTTGGCTGTTCCTCAAATGTTAGACATAAAATTGCCATATGTCCCATTAACTCCTGTTTTAGGAATGTACCCAACAGAAATGAAAACACATACATGAAGAAACTTGTACAGAAAGTTTTATAGCATCATTGTTCATAAGAGCCAAAGGTAGACACAATACAAATGTCTATCAATAGATGATGGAAAAATAAAGCATGGTATGTCCATAAAATGGAATATTATTCAGCCATTAAAAATACATACCACAACTTGATGAACCTCTAAAAGATAGAGCAGATTGCAGGTTAACAGAAGATGGAGTAGAATAAATGGGGAGAGATCATTTAATGGATCATCCAGTTTTTGCAGAGTGATGGAAATGTTTTAAAATTAGAGAAAGCTAGTGGTTACCCAGTATCAAGGAATGTACTCAAATGCCACTAAACTGTATACTGTAAAATGGTAAATTGCAGGGTATGTGAATTTCACTTCAGTTCTTAAAATGGTATTACTCTATGAATGATCTACAAATGTAATGCAATCCCTACCAAAGCCCCACTGACTTCTTTGAAAAACCTGACATATTTATCCTAAAATTCATATGGAAATTCAGAGGACCTAGAATAGCCAAAACAATCTTGAAAAACAACAACAATGTTAAAAGACTCACAATTCTCAATTTCAAAACTCACTAAAAATCTAGTAATTAAGACTATCAGAAAGTGTGTTGCTGGCATTAGAATAATGCCACACAGGTATTATTGGATTAGAATTGATATCAAAGAAATACACCCTCAAATTCTCAGTCAATTCATTTTTGGTGAGGGTATCAAGGCAATTCATGTGGGAAAATTTGTCTTTTCAACAAATGGTATAAAACTCATGCTTACCAATATCAACCTCCACTTCCAATCCTATACCAATTCTTTCTATTTTACACTCTATGAGGCTTCTCCCTCCATCCACCTCTTTCTCACAACAACTTCTGCACCTCTCTCCTTCACTGTAAATATATGAAGATTTGCTTCCAATCACTGGACATGCAGGAAACCCAGCAGGCTAAGCCAGTCGTTTTCATCCTTTTATACATTGTATGTAATGATAATGTATGTTTTCACATTATGCTATTGTGTATTTTTTAATATGTTTGTAATTGTTTCCATGTGTCCTGAGGTGTCACTCTGTCTCCCCTCAGGTAGATTATTAGTACCTCAAAACAGGACTAATGTAGTCCAGTTAGTTAACAATTTGCTTTTTTATTTCACTATTTAATATTGTATTTTCTATAATGCTTAGTGTAGATTCATACACACTTTATGTCCTTAAAATGCTTGACAGGATTACTTGCTTAACCATTGAAATAACCTGGTAAATACAAAAAAATAACCACTGTAAATAACCACTGGTAAATACAAAAAAATATTCAATGAACCACAAGATGCACAATCAAAATAAGTGATCTCTTGAAAACTGTTTACCTGGTCCATTTTGATCAGGAAATAATCAATAAAGTCCTGAGGATTGTTAACGTCCAGGGATGCTTGATGTTCTTTTGCTTTCTCTATAACATATCTTCTTAAATTAGCAATATTTTCTAAATATTTGTTATGACTTCCTGGGAAATAGTCAAGGAGAATAGGGAAATTATTGCAGAGCTAGAAGAGAAAATGATAGTGTATTAGATAAGAAACATTTAATGAAGACATATACCATATCATAAGCCCTGGTTAGACATGGTACTCTATTAATGAAATATGGTCTTTGTCTTCAGGGGAATTATTATTTTATAAGTAAGTAATTTTCTATATTGATAGGTTTATTTCTACATTGAGGGAGAAAATTCCAACTGAGGATCAAAAATGATAGTCATTTCCTATACTCATACATTGTGTTTATATTATAAAAACAACCTGACCAGGGACTGAACCTGAAACCCAGGCATGTGCCTTGACTGGGAATCCAACCAGCAACCTTTCACTTTGAGGGATGATGCCCAACCAACTGAGCCACACTAGGCAGGGCAAAAAATAAACTCTTTAAAATAAAACAAATAAATCAAATAAAAACTTCTGTATATCAGTTTTCTCATTTTTTACATCTTCTTTACAGTCTTGAAATATAGGGTGGCATAAAATACTATGATTCATATTTTGTAGATGACAGTAAAAGTGAAGAGAGTTTGGGAAGCCCAATAGAGTACACAAAAGTAAACCCTGCTGTTTCTATTTCTTCCCAGTAGCCTCAGACATCAAATCAGTAGTTAGAACTGGGAGGATGCTGACGAGACCATGAAACATGATTAAACATTTTACATATAAAATAACTATGCACTGGAGCTGTTAAGTGACGTCTCTAAGATGACATCATCATTTTTTATGTAGACTGGAGAACACAGCATCTAAGCATGAAGTAAAATTGTAATGTTTGTTTGTGGTTCATACACCATGTAACGAATCATTTGGTTTTCCCACAATAATTGTCAGGATGCCGAGTGAAGCGTCAAATACTCCTCCTGAAGTTTGTGTTCACTAGCAGCATCTGGGGTCCAAAATATACTCCCTTCTTGAAGGAGATATTCTTTTCCTTCCTAAATGTGTATGTTTCTGACAGCTAATTTTCTAAAGAAGTCACTAAGTGTTGATTAGATGACAAGACTTGTGGGTAATGGAAGCCCTTGAAGAAATGAGAATTCTGTTTAATGTTATAGTCATGTTTTGGGGAAGTTAACAAAGTACTTTATGGGAAATTGGGCTTTGGAATTTAGTAGCAGAACCACTGGAAATGGTCTATGGGATTGAATTCCAGTTCTGTATTCTGGACATGCCTTTTCTGGTCTATCATTAAAAGGTTTGGCCAAATTTCCCAGATGAGCATTTTATGATGATGAGTTCTGGGAAGGACTGTGGTGTCCACCCTCATTTCACAGTTTGGCTAATATTGAGATTAGTACATTGGTAAAAGAACATAAAAGAGTCCTTGGAGAGAAACAGTCTTGGACTCACCCGTATCCATGGACTGCTAATAATCTTAGCATTCTCATCAAACCCTTCCACTATGGTTAGAAAATTATGATCTTTATAATCAAAACGATTCTGGAAAATAATGGAGCAGATCACATTGCAGATAGCACAGCCCAGGATAAAAGTGGGATCACACGGTGACGCTAAAGAATGAGAAACAATTTTAAAACATCATTGAAATACACAAATGAAATGCTTTATTTATGAAATAACAGAGAAAGGTAATGTTAGATACTTTAAAGTAATACCTTACCTAAAAATTCTCTAACAGAAAAATATTCAACATGCAAAAAAGCAAGACATCACTTTTACCTTAACCTGAGTGTTCAATTTCAACCTAGCTAGTTAAATAACAGTTTTCTGAAAAATACTCGATTGGCATCCACTGTCGTCAGTTGTACCCTTTTGAACCTTTTGATTAGGAAGAAAAGAGAAAGAAAAAACACATTTAAAGGGGACATTTTTATATCATTTTATAATTAAACTTATCAGTGGTGAACATCATTTGTCTGCAAGGACTGTAGAAAACTAAATGGTGATATAGAGAAACAATAGGGCCTCACAATGTTTTATGCATAAGGAACAGTTCAACAATCATGTATAGAAGCAAGAGTGGAAACTAAAGAGCGGGAGATCATGGGTGAATCCATGTATTTGAAAAAATAAGTGTAAAAACACAGGAAGCATTCATGTTGTATGATAAGAAAAACTAGCACAAGTGCACAATTATTATAAAATAGATTACTTTGTCTAAAACAAAAATAGAATGAGAAACTTTTATTTCTTTTTTTTATTTTATTTTAATCATTGTTCAAGTACAGTTTTCTCCCTTTTACTCCCATTCCAGCCCACCTCCCCAGTCCTCCTCCCCCATTTCCACCCTCCCCCTAGTTTTTGTCCATGTGTCCTTTACCTTGTTCCTGTAAACCCTTCCTATTGTCCCCTGAAATTCCCTCGCCTCTGGTCACTGTCAGCCTGTCCTCTATTTCAGTGTCTTTGGTTATATTTTGCTTGTTTCTTTGTTTTGTTGTTTAGGTTCTTGTTAAAGGTGAGATCATATGGTATTTGTCTTTCACTGCCTGGCTTGTTTGGCTTAGCATAATGCTTTCCAGCTCCATCCATGCTGTTGCAAAGGGTAGGAGCTCCTTCTTTCTTTCTGCTGCATAGAATTCCATTGTGTAAATGTACCATAGTTTTTTGATCTATTCATTTACTGATGGGCATCTAGGTTGCTTCCAATACCTAGCTATTGTAAATTGGGCTGCTATGAACATCAGGGTGCAAAAAGGTTCTTTTGTGTTGGTGTTTTACTGTTCTTAGGATAGAGTCCCAACAGTGGAATTGCAAGGTCAAAAGGTAGATCCATTTTGAATTTTCTGAGGAAGTTCCATACTGTTTTCCACAGTGGTTGTACCAGTCTGCAGTCCCACCAACAGTGCACTAGGGTCCCCTTTTCTCCACAACCTCTCCAACACTTGTTGTTTGTGGCTTTGTTTATGATAGACATTCTGATTGGTGTGAAGTGGTATCTCATTGTGGTTTTAATTTGCATCTCTCTGATAGCTAGTGATATTGAACATCGTTTCATGTGTCTTTGGATTTTCTGTATGTCCTCCTTGGAGAAGTGTCTGTTTAAGTCCTTTGCCCATTTTTTAATTGGGTTACTTGTCTTAGAGTGGAGTCATGTAAGTTCTTTATATATTTTGGAGATTAAACCCTTGTCTGAGGTATCATTGGCAAATATGTTTTCCCATATAGTTGGTTCTCTTTTTATTTTAATACTGTTTTCTTTAGCTATGCAAAAGCTTTTTATTTTGGTGTGGTCCCATTTGCTTATTCTTTCCTTTATGTCCCTTGCTCTAGGAGACATGTCAGTAAAAAAGTTTCTGTGTGAAATATCTGAGATTTTCCTACCTACGTTCTCTTCTAGGACTTTAATGGTGTCATGTTTTATATTTAAGTCTTTTATCCACCTTGAATTTATTTTTGTATAAGGTGTAAGTTGGTGCTCGAGTTTCATTTTTTGCACGTAGCTCTCCAGTTCTCCCAACACCATTTGTTGAAGAGGCTACTTTTATTCCATTTTATGCTGCTGCTTCCTTTGTCAAATATTAATTGACTGTAGAGACTTGGGTTTATTTCTGGGCTCTTTGTTCTGTTCCATTGGTCCATGTGCCTGTTTTTATGCCAGTACCAGGCTGTTTTGATTACAGTGGTCTTGTAGTATAGTTTAGTGTCAGGTATTGTGATCCCTCCCACTTTGCTTTTCTTTCTCAAAATTGCAGCAGCTATTCAGGGTCGTTTATGGTTCCATAGAAATTTTTGAAGTGTTTGTTCTATGTCTGTGAAATAAGCCATTGGTACTTTGATAGGTATTGCATTGAATGTGTAAATTGCTTTTGGTAGTATGGACATTTTAATTATATTAATTCTTCCAACCCATGAACATGGTATATGTTTCCATTTGTTTGTGTCTTCCTTGATTTCTTTCCTCAGTGTTATTACTCTTCTGAATACTAGTCTTTTACCTCTTTGGTTAGGTTTATTCCTAGGCATTTTATTTTTCTTTTTGCTATTTCAAATGGGATTTTTTCTTGATTTCTGCTTCTGCTGTTTCATTGTTGGTGTACAGAAATGCCTTTGATTTCTGTGTATTGACTTTGTATCCTGATGTTTTTCCAAATTCATTTATTAGGTCAAGAAGTTTTTTGGTGGAGTGTATAGGATTTTCTATGTACACTATCATGTCATCTGCTAACAGTGACAGTTTTGTTTCCTCCTTTCCAATTTGGATGCCTTTTATTTCTTTTTCTTGTCTGACCGCTGTGGCTAACACTTCCAGTACTATATTGAATAGAAGTGGTGAAAGTGGACATCCTTGCCTTGTTCCTGATCTTAGTGGAAAAGATTTTAATTTTTGCCCATTGAGTATGATGTTGGCTTTAGATCTCTCATATATGGCCTTTATTATGTTGAGGAATGCTCCCTCTATTCCCACTTTGCTGAGTTTTTTTTTTATCATAAATGGGTGTTGTACCTTATCAAATGCTTTTTCTGAATCTATTGACATGATCGTGTGATTTTTGTCTTTGCTTTTGTTTATGTGATGTATTACATTTACTGATTTGCGAATATTAAACCATCCTTGCATCCCTGGAATGAATCCCACTTGGTCGTGGTGTATGATCTTTTTAATGTACTGTTGGATGCGGTTTGCCAGTATTTTGTTGAGGATTTTAGCAATCAATGTTCATCAGTGATATTGGCCTGAAGTTTTCTTTTTTTGTTGTGTCTTTATCTGCTTTTGGAATTAGGATGATGTTGGCCTCATAAAAAGAGTTTGGGAGTCTTCCATCTTTTTGGATTTTTTGAAAGAGAAACTTTTATTTCAAAAATGAACCTAGATAAGTGAAACCAAAAAAAGTAAACTAATAAATGGAGTTCTTTTAACCTTTTATTTTAATGTTTATTCATATTTATTTACTTTTTAGTGTTAAGTAGAGTTGTCTCCAGTATCTCCTTACCACTCCCCTCCCACACCACCGTTCCCCACCTACCACTCACAAAATTACTCCCTTTGCCTTTGCACATGTGTCCTTCATACATGTTCCTTGATGACCCTTCCTCTTTCCCCCTCATTGTCCCTCTACCCACTCCCCTCTGGTTACTGTCACTTCATTCTTTATTTCAATGTTTCTGGTTATATTTTGCTTGCTGTTGGTTTCTTCATTAGGTTCCACTTATAGATGTGATGATTTGGTATTTGCCTTTCACCACCTGGCTTATTTCACTTATCATAATGCTCTCCAAATCCACCCATGTTATTGTGATGGGTAGGAGCTCCTACTTTACACTGTGTAGTATTCCATTGTGTAAATGTACCACAGATTTTTTATCCACTCATTTACTGGTGGGTGCTAAGGTTGCTTCCAACACTTGGCTATTATAAATTGTGCTGCTATGAACTTTGGGGTATATAGGCGCTTTTTGAATTGGTGTTTCGGGATTCTTATGGTGTAAGTCCTGAAGTGGTATTGCTGGGTCAAAAGGCAGTTCTATTATTAGATTTCTGAGGAAATTCCATACTGTTTTCCACAGTGGCTGCACCAGTCTACATTCCCACCAAGAGTGCACAAGGGTTCCCTTTTCTTCACAACCTTACCTCCATTCGTTGTGTGTTGATTTATGATGGCCATTCTGACCATTGTGCAGTGGTATCTCAATGTGGTTGTACTTAGCCTGTCTCTGATGGTTAGTGATTCTGAGCATCCTTTCATATAGCTCTGCGCCCTCTGTATGTCTTCCTTGTAGGAGTGTCTGTTCAAGTTCTTTGCCTGTTTTTTAATTGGTTGTCTTTCTAGAGTAGAGACATATGAATTCTTTACATATTTTAAAGATCAACACCTTGACCGAGGTATCATAGGCAAATATGTTTTCCCATATAGTTGGTCCTCTTTTCATTTTAATGCTGTTTTCTTTTTTCTTCTTTTTTACGATTTTCCTTATTTATTTTTTTAGAGAGGGGAACAGAGGGAGAAAGAGAGAGAGAGAAACATCAATGTGTGGTTGCTTCTCACATGGCCTCCACTGGAGACCTGGCCTGCAATCCAGGCATGTGCCCTGACTGAGAATTGAACCTGCGATGCTTTGGTTCACAGCCCGCACTCAATCCACTGAGCTATACCAGAAGGGCTAATGCTGTTTTCTTTAGCTGTGCAGAAGCTTTTTATTTTGATGAGATACCATTTGTTTATTCTTTCATTTATGTGCCTTGCTCTAGGGGACATATTGGTGTGTGGAATATCTGAGATTTTCCTGCCTATGTTCTCCTGAAGGAATTTTATGGTGTTATGACTTATATTTAAGTATTCTATCCATCTTGAATTTATTTTTGTGTATGGTGTAAATACGTGATCAAGTTTCATTTTTCTGCATGTAGCTGTCCAGCTCTCCCAACACCATTTGTTGAAGAGGCTATTTTTGCTGCATTTTATGCTGTTGCCAACTTAGTCAAATTGACCATAGAGACTTGGGTTTATTTCTGGGCTCTCTATTCTGTTCCATTGGTCCATATGTCTGTTCTTATGACAGCACCAGGCTCTTTTGATTACCATGGCCTTGTAATAGTGTTTGATATCAGGTACTGTGATCCCTCCTACTTTGTTCTTCTTTCTCAAAATTGCTGCAGCTATTTGGGGTCATTTATTCTTCCATATTAATTTTTGTAGTGTTTGTTCTAGATCTGTGAAATATGTCATTGGTGTTTTCATAGGGATTAAATTGAAACTATAAATTGCTTTGGGTAGTATGGACATTGTGATGATGTTAATTCTTCCAATCCGTGAACATGGTATATGTTTTCATTTGTTTGTGTCTTCCTTAATTTCTTTCTTCAGTGTTGTGCAGTTGGCTGAGTACAGGTCTTTTACTCCTTGATTAGGTTTATTTTTAGGTACTTTATGTTTCTTGTTGCTATATCAAATGAAATATTTTTCCTGATTTCTGTTTCTGCTATGTCATTGTTGGTGTACAAAAATGTCTTTGATTTCTGAATATTGACTTTGTATACCACTGTTTTGCAAAATTCATTTATAAGATCAAGGACTTTTTTGGTCGAGTCTCTAGGATATTCTATGTACATTGTCATGTCATCTGCATAAAGTGACAATTTTTTTTCCTCTTTTCAATTTGGATGCTTTTTATTTTCTTTTCTTGTGTGATTGCTGCGGCTAGGATTTCCAATACTATGTAGAATAGAAGTGGTGAAAGTGGACAGCCTGGTCTGATTTCTGATCTTAGTGGGAAAGGTTTTAGTTTTTTCCCATTGAGTATGATGTTGGCTGTAGGTCTCTCATGTGTGGCCTTTATTACATTGAGCTATGCTCCCTCTTTCCAACGTGGCTGAATATTTTTTTTTTTTATCACAAATGGGCACTGTACCTTATCAAATGCTTTTTTGTATCTATTCATATGATCATGTGATTTTTGTCTTTGCTTTTGTTTGGGAGATGTATTACATTTATTGATTTGTGAATATTGTATCATCCTTGCATTCCTGGGATGACTCCCTCTTGATCATGGTGTATGATCTCTTTAATGTATTGCTAGATGCAGTCTGCCAGTATTTTGTTGAGGATTTTAGTGTCTATGTTCATCAGTGATATCGGCCTGAAGACTTCTTTCTGTTTTGTGTCTTTATCTGGATTTAGAATTAGGATGATGCTGGCTTCATAAAAAAAGGTTGGGAGTCTTCCATCTTCTTGCATTTTTTTGAATATTCTCTGAAATGTAGGGGTTTGCTTGTCCTGAAATGCTTTGTAAAATTCTCCTGTGAAACCATTTTGTCCTGGGCTTTTGTGTGTCAGATGCTTTTTGATTACTGCCTCAATTTCATCAGCTGTTGTTGGTTTGTTCAGGCTTTTTGCTTCTTCTTCATTGAGTTTTGGAAGATTATATTTTTCTAGAAATTTGTCCATTTCACCTAGGTTTTCACATTTCTTGGCACATAGTTCTTCATAGTAATTTTTTACAATCCATTGTATTTCTGTGGCATCAGTTTTAACCTCTCCTCTTTCATTTCCAATTGTGTTTATTTGGGTCCTTTCTCTTTTTTTCTTGACGAGCTGCTTAGAGGCTTGTCAATTTTGTTTTTCTTTTCAAAGACCCAGGTCCTGGATTTATTGATCCTTAGAATTGTGCTTTCAGTTTCTATGTATTCAGTTCTTCTCTGATCTTGGTTATTTCCTTCCTTCTATGTGCTCTGGGATGGGGTTTTTTTGTTTTTTTTTTGTTTTTTTGTTTTTTTTGGTTGTTGTTGTTCTTTGAGTTCTTGTAGGTTTATTTGAAATGTTTCTGTCTTTTTAAGGTAGGCCTGTATCACTATGAACTTCTCTCTCAGGACTGAGTTTGCTGTTTCCCATAAGTTTTGCACTATTGTGAGCTCATTTTCACTTGTTTCCAGAAACTTTTTGATTTCTTCCTTGATCTCATTCTTGACCCATTCATGGTATAATAGCATACTATTCAATCTACATGGGTTTGAGTGCTTTTGAGTTTTATCCTTGAGGTTGGTTTCTAGTTTCAGTCCCTTGTGGTCAGAGAAAATGTTTGATGTGATTTCAGTTTTCTTGAAATTATTGAGGCTTGTTTTGTATTCTGTCATATGGTCTGTCTTCAATAATGTTCTATGTGTATTTGAAAATAATGTGTATTTTGCTTCTTTGGGATGAAAGGCTCTCTCTATATATCAGTTAAGTTCATTTGATCTAGGACATTGTTCAATGCCACAGTATCTTTGTTGATATTTTGTTTGGAAGATCTATCCATTTTTGACAGTGGGGTGTTGAAATCCCCTCCTATAATTGTGTCGTTGTCAATATGTTTCTTAAAGTCCTCCAAGATTTTCTTTATGTATTTGGGTGCTCCTATGTTGGGTGCATATATATTTACAATGTTTATGTCTTCTTGATGGATTCTTCCCTTGAGTGTTACGAAGTGACCTTCTGGGTCTCTTTTTATAGCCCTTTTTTTGAAGTCTATTTTGTGTGATATGAATATTCCTACCCTGTTTTTTTCCTCCTGTCCATTTGCTTGGAATATTTGTTTGGAGCCCTTCACTTTCAGTCTGTGTAGGTCTTTTGTTTTGAGGTGAGTCTCTTGTGGACAGAATATGTGCAGGTCATGCTTTCTTATCCATTCACCTATTCTATGTCTTTTGATTGGAGCATTTAATTAATTTACACTTAAAGTTATTAAGGTATTTATTAATTGCCATGTTTTTGTACCTGTGTTCCTCTCTCTCTCACTTTTTTCTTCCTTTTCTTCAAGCAGTCCATTTAGCATCTCTTCCAGAGTTGGTTTGGTGGAGGTATATTCTTTGAGGCTTCTTTTGTCTCAGAAAATCCTTATTTGGCCTTGCATTATAATTGAGAGCCTTGCTGGATACAGTAGTCTTGGTTGAATGCCTCTGGTTCTCATTACTTGCAATATTTCTTGCTATTCTCTTCTGGCTTGGAGTTTTTTCATTGAGAAGTCAGCTGCTAGTCTTATCAGGGCTGCCTTGTATGTTATTTTTTTCCTTGCTCCTTTAGGATTCTCTGTTTGTCTTGGAATTTTACCATTTTAATTATGATGTGTCTTCATGTGGACCTATTTATTTTTTATTTTTCTTCCTTCCATGTAGGGGTGTTTGCTTGGTTTGTTTGACTTCATTGTATGACTGGTTTTCTTTGTTCTCCCTTTCATATTGCATTTTAGTTTCTCTTCCTTCATTTCTCTAATATTCCTGTAACACACTACTGTTTGTCTTCCAATTTTTATTTTTATCCATATTATGTATTTCTTTTCTTCTTTTGTTGTTCCCATTCCCACACAGCATCTTTTCTTGGTCTTCATACATTTTACTGTCTTCTTGTGGTTTACTACTGCTGTGTTTAATCATTCTCTCAAACACCATACCAAGTTTCTATCCCTTGCTCTCACTATATCTCACCATGTAACCTAGCATACATGCTCTGCTTTCTAGAGTCAGCTCACATGGTTTTCCCCTCTAATAAGTGTCTTATCTCTTTTTCACCTTTTAAGAAAATGGCTAGTTGAATGAAATATCGCAGTTATTGCTGTACTTCTCCAAAGGATCTCCTATCTTTTCTCCACTTATTGGTAGTATAAATCTCATAGAATACTCTACTGTTGTCATAATCCACTCCACATTTTCTCTGCCCTAGATCACATATAAACTAAGTGGGAGTTTTCAATACCAGTAAACCCACTGAAGGAGAGAACTCACCAACAAAGGGGCCACCAGTGGGTAAAACCTAAGTACAACAAAATGCCCACTCAAGAGGAAAACAATGGCAATGCTAGAGCATCCAGACAGGGAGATCAAAGAGACCACACCAGAGTCCCACAGAACTCCTACCATAGAAGATCACCCTACAAAGACTGTTAGCAAAGCAGAGAATGGGGAATTGCAGAAACCAACAAAAAGACTCACCTAAATGGGGGAGATAAAGAAAGAACCTGCAGTTGAAAGGAAGGGAAGACTACTGACTAAAAGATATAAATGTAATGAAGGCAAGGAAACTATGACATAAAAAGTTCAAAAGGATGGTCATAAGGATGCTCAAGGGACTCAAGCACAAAGAACTAAAAGAGAACTACAACAGTATGAGAAAGGAAATAGAAACTATAAACAAGAACTAGGAAGAAGTGAAGATGCATTTTCTGAAATAAGAAACAGACTAGAAGGAATTACAAGCAGAATGGATGAAGCAGAAGACTAAATTAGTAAGCTGGAAGACTAGGTAAAAAGAAATACCCAGATAGAGCAGATGCATAAACAACAGACTCAAAATATATGAAGATAGCTTAAGGTAACTGGAATATAACATGAAACACAACAACATTCAAATCATAGGAATACCAGATGGAGAAGAATAAAAACAAGGGATAAAAACCCTGTTTGAAAAAATAATGACAAAACTTTTTGACCTTGAGAAGGGGAAAAACCACACAAGTTCAGGAAGCACAGAGGGTACTAATGAAGATGAACCCAAAGAGACATACTTCAAGACATACCATAATTAAAATGCCAAGTTTTAAAGACAAAGAGAGAATCTTAAGAGCAGCAAGAGAGAAATAAGAAGTAACATACAAAGGACCTCCGGTAAAGCTACTAGCTGATTTGTCAACAAAAACACTGCAATCCAGGAGAGAATGGCAAGAAATATTCCAAGTAATGAAAGGCAAAGGCCTACAACCTAGACTACTCTACCCGGTGACATTCTCCAGTAAAATGGAGGGAGAAATAAGGAGTTTCCCAGACAACAGAAGGCTAAAAGTATACACCTCCACCAACCATCACTACAAGATATGCTAAAGGGACTGCTATAAAAAGGGGAAGGAAAAGAGTGAGAGAGCAACACAGATACAAAAGGGGAAAGATGAATATGTACTTATCAATAATAATCTTTAATGTTAATACATTCAATGCTCCAATAAAAAGACATAGGGTAGCTGAATGGATAAGAAAACATGAACCACACATATGCTGCCTAGAAGAAACCCACCTCAGAAAAAAAGACCTACACAGACTGAAAATGAAGGGTTCCAAGAAAATATTCCAAGATAATGGACAGGAAAAAGAAGCTGGTGTAGTAATACTTATACTAGACAAAATAGACTTCAAACAAAAGCCATAAAAAGAGACACTGAAAGATACTTCATAATACTCAAGGGGAGAATCTACCAAGCAGACATAAACATTGTTAACATATATGCACCCGACACAGGAGCACCAAATATATCTGGAAAATCTTGTAGGACTTCAAGAAAAATATAGACAGCAACACACTTATACTATAGAATTTCAACACCCCACTGTCAAACATGGATAGATTTTCCAACAAAATATCAACAAGGACATTGTGACATTGCACAATGCTCTAGATTAAATAGACTTAACAGATGTACATAGAACCTATATCCCAAAGAAGCAAAGTACACATTCTTTTCCAGTGCTTTCTCCATTCTTTGGAATATTTCTATTCCAAATGTTACATGGAATATTTTCAAAGATAGACCACACAATAGGACACAGAACAAGCCTCAACAAATTGAAGACAATTGAAACCATATCAAGCATTTCTCTTACCACAAGGGCCTGAAACTACAAACCAACCTCAAGGAAAAAACTCAAAAACACTCAAATTTATGGAGATTGAATAGCATGCTATTAAACAATGAATGGGTTAATAATGAGACCAAAGAAGAAATCAAAACATTTCTGGAAACAAATGAAAATGAACACAGGATAGTCCAAAACTTATAGAACAGAGCAAAGGTAGTCCTAAGAGGTATGTACATAGTGATATAGACCTACTTAAAAAAGATAGAAATATTTCAAATAAACAACACAACCCTACATCTACAAAACTGAAGGAAAAACAACAAACAAAGCCTAGAACAAGTACAAGGAAGGAAATAACTAACATTAGAGAAGAATTAAATGACATATAGACTTAAAGAACAATTGCAATATTATAAATCCAGGAACTTTTCCTCTGAAATTATAAAAAATTGAGAAGGCTTAAGCAGACTCATCAAGGAAAAAAGAGAAGATTCAAATAAACACAATCAGAAATGAAAGAGGAGAGATTACAACTGATACCACAGAAATACAAAGGACTGTAAGATATTACTAGGAACAAACATATGCCAAGAAATATTAAAACCTGGGTGAAATGGACAAATTTCTAGAAAAATATAATCTTCCAAAGCTTAATGAAGAAGCAGCAGAAAGCCTGAATAGACCTATAACTGCTGATTAAATCAAAAGCAGTAATCAAAAAAATTCCATCACACTAAAGTCCTGGACTGGATGGTTTCACAGAAGAATTTTACCAAACATATAAGAAAGAATTAATTCCTCTTCTTCTCAGACTATCCCAAAATATCCACAAAGAGGGAAGATTCCCCAACTTTTTTTACAAAGGCATCCTCATCCTAATTTCAAAATGAGATAAAGACACAACAAAGAAAGATATCTGAAGGTCAATGCCACTGATGAATATAGATGCTAAAATCCTAAACAAAATATTGGTAAACTGCATCTAGCAAACCATTAAAAATATCATATTCCTTGCATTTGTGGGGTTCATCCCAGGAATGCAAGGATGGTACAATATTCACAAATCAATACACATAATACATCACATTACAAAGGAAAACAAAAATCATACGATCATATCAATAGATGTGGAAAAAGCATTTGATAAAGTACAACACCCATTTATTAAAAAACACTCAACAAAGTGTAAATAGCAGGAGAATTCCTTAACATAACAAAGGCTGTATGTGAGAAACCTACAGCGAATATCCTACTCAATGGAAAAAAATTAAAAGAGTTCCCACTAGGATCAGGAATAAGACAAGGTTGTTCACTCTCACCACTTCTATTCAAAATAGTATTGGAAGTCCAAGCAACAGCGATCAGATAAGAAAAAGAAACAAAGGCATTCAAATTCAAAAGAAGGAAGCAAAATCATTGTTTGCAGATGATATGATAGTGTACATAGAATATCCTAGAGACTCGACCAAAAAAGTCCTTGATCTTATAGGTGAATTTGGAAAAATGGCAGAGTACAAAGTCGATATTCAGAAGTCAAAGGCATTTTTGTACACCAACAATGACATAGCAGAAACAGAAATCAGGAAAAATATTTCATTTGATATAGCAACAAGAAACATAAAGTACCTAAAAATAAACCTAATCAAGGAGTAAAAGACCTGTACTCAGCCAACTGCACAACACTGAAGAAAGAAATTAAGGAAGACACAAACAAATGAAAACATATACCATGTTCACGGATTGGAAGAATTAACATCATCACAATGTCCATACTACCCAAAGCAATTTATAGTTTCAATTTAATCCCTATGAAAACACCAATGACATATTTCACAGATCTAGAACAAACACTACAAAAATTAATATGGAAGAATAAATGACCCCAAATAGCTGCAGCAATTTTGAGAAAGAAGAACAAAGTAGGAGGGATCACAGTACCTGATATCAAACACTATTACAAGGCCATGGTAATCAAAAGAGCCTGGTGCTGTCATAAGAACAGACATATGGACCAATGGAACAGAATAGAGAGCCCAGAAATAAACCCAAGTCTCTATGGTCAATTTGACTAAGTTGGCAACAGCATAAAATGCAGCAAAAATAGCCTCTTCAACAAATGGTGTTGGGAGAGCTGGACAGCTACATGCAGAAAAATGAAACTTGATCACGTATTTACACCATACACAAAAATAAATTCAAGATGGATAGAATACTTAAATATAAGTCATAACACCATAAAATTCCTTCAGGAGAACATAGGCAGGAAAATCTCAGATATTCCACACACCAATATGTCCCCTAGAGCAAGGCACATAAATGAAAGAATAAACAAATGGTATCTCATCAAAATAAAAAGCTTCTGCACAGCTAAAGAAAACAGCATTAAAATGAAAAGAGAACCAACCATATGGGAAAACATATTTGCCAATGATACCTCAGACAAGGGTTTGATCTCCAAAATATATAAAGAATTCACACGACTCCACTCTAAGAAGACAAGCAACCCAATGAAAAAATGGGCAAAGCCATTGAACAGACACCTCTCCAGGGAGGACATCGGTGGATCCAGACACAAATGAAAAGATGCTCAGTATCATTAGCCATCAGAGAGATGCAAATTAGAACCCCAAGTGAGATACCACTTCACACCAGTCAGAATGGCCATCATAAACAAGTCAAGAAACAAGTGTTGGAGAGGATGTTGAGGAAAGGGAACCCTAGTGCACTGTTGATGGGATTGCAGATTGATGCAACCACTACGTTAAACAGCATGGAATTTCCTCAGAAAATAAAAAATGGAAATACCTTTTGATCCAGCAATTCCACTGTTAGGATTATAACTTAAGAACCCTGAAGCAACAATCCAAAAGAACCTATGCTTCAATTTTCATAACAGCACAATTTACAACACCCAAGTTTTGGAAGCAACCTGAGTGCCCATCAGTAAATAAATGGATCAAAAAACTATAGTATATTTACACAATGGAATTCTAAGTAGCAGAAAGAAAGAAGGATCTCCTATTCTTTTCTACAGCCTGGATGCAACTGGAGACCATTATGCTAAGTAAAATAAGGCAGGCAGTGAAAGACAAATACCATAGGAACTCACCTTTACCTGGAACCTAATCTACAAAACAAACAAGCAAGCAAAATATAGGCAAAGACATTGAAATTGGGAACAAGTTGACAGTAGCCAGAAGGGATAGGGGAGGTGATAATGAGGGAAAAGGGTGAAGGGTTTACAGTAACAACAATAAAGAACATGTGGACAACAAAAGGGGTGGAAACAGGGTGGGGAGGTGGGGAAAGCTGGGGTAGTTGGGTGGGCATGAAGGTAAAGGTAGAAAACTGTACATGAACAACAATAAAAATCAGAAGTATTTTAAAATATAAGAAATAAAATAATAAAAATATAATAACAAAAAATAAAAATTAAAAAATAAAATGCAAGTCCTGTAGGATAACAAAGTGAATTTTGTCTCAGTTGTTGGTGTTAGCTTTCTTATCTCTCTCTGAATCTTTCATCCTTTCAGAGCTCCAAGTCTTACTGTCTTCACACTTGGAAGAAAAAAGGAAAAAAAAAAAGAATGCCTCCTGCTGACTTGGAATCCACCAAGTAAGTGGGTTCTACTGGTCTTCATTGATGATGCATGCAGAAGGTGGTTAGGCTTGTTTGTTTGTTTGTTTGTTTGTTTGTTTTGTTTTAATTTCCTGTGGTTCTGCATTGGGGACTCTGTCTGGGCTCCAATGGTTACAGGTGTCCATGTCCAGCCCAAGCCCTCAGAGTGGTGAGTGACATTCCATATGGATACCCACAGTCCATATGCTGCAGGCCAGTGCCTTTAATCCACCTTGTTGCACAACTCTTCGATTATTTCATGAGATGCACTCAGTGGGACAACTCGCACCCCTCCTCCCTCTTTGATGGTTTGTGTGCTGCACACTCACTAAGTCCCTTCAGGGCAGTTTAATTCCCCTATTAAATTAAGACTCTCTGGGGACTGCTAACCCCCTGAGCCCCTGCTGCCCTACTTTAATCAGTCCATGAGGCACCCTAATTTAGACCAGATCATGTTCCTTCTCTTCCCTCTTCACTGGCCTAGCTGCAGCATGAAAGGTCCTTAAATAGTGGCTGAGAGCCCGTTTTTGAGTAAATTCCTCTTGTTTGCACCTACTGTTCTTAACAACTGACTGGCCTTTCACACAGCCCAATTCTCTGACCAGTCTAGAAACTATTGGGGTTGGGGTCCATCATGGCCCAAATCTTCCATCTCCAGGTGTCACCTGGCTCCCCAACTTCTCTGATACTGTCCCAGATGGTGGTACAGCCACAGTCCCAGTGGTGGAACACTGCTTCTGTGCATCTCCCACTGAGTCTTTATTCTTCCCAGTGACTTCAAGCATCCAGGTCTCTCCTGGTGCAGGACTACCTTTCCTGCTCTTGGAGGGAAGGGAGCTGTGAAGTTACAATCCCTGATCTGGCTCTCCTTCAAAGCTCCTACAGCACCCACCATCCCCAGTGCCAGGTGCCAGGCCAAGGACTGCAGCAGCCTTGGACCCAGGGACCTTACCATCTCTATGCAGTCTACTTATAGCCTATTTTTCAATGTCTCCTGCAATCTTTGGCTTCCAAACATCACATAAGCTGGGATCCCATTGGCTGTTCACTGTATTCTTCAAAAGATAGGCTAGGTGTCCCAGTTGGATGGACGAGCAAGTGGGTTCAGCTCCCACATACCTCACCACCATTTTAGATCTCCCTTGGTACATATTCCTTGATGACCTTTCCCAATGCCCCCTCACTCTGTTATCCCTTCCCCCCTATGCTCTGGATAATGTCAATTTCTTCTTTATTTGAATGCCTCTGGTTATATTTTTCTTGCTTGTTTGCTTTCTTCATTAGATTCCACTTATGGGTGACATCATATGGTAAAAAAAAAAAAAAATCCCTCCTGGAGGATCTAAGATAGCAGTGGAGTAGGTGGATGTTAAACTCACCTCCTCCAGGACAAAACAGGAAATACAACTAAAATATACAGCAATTTACCTGATTAACTGACTGAAGACTTGCTGAAGTCTTATAACCAAAGATTTCAAGAAAAAGCCACACAGCCTGGTAGAAAGAGCAGAAACACTAACAGGGCTCTCCTGCATTAAAAAGCACCAGCTGCTGTTCCAGAGAAATATCTCACCTAGAGGGGTTCCCCCTGAGAAGAGTGGGGATTCTATCCTAAACAAGTCCCCCCCCCCATCCCAGAGCACCAAGCCAGGAAAAGGCACCCACACAACATCTGGCTGTGGAAATCAGCAGGGATTCTGTCCACCAGAGAGAGTCAGGAGTCCACTAGAGACCCACCTACCCTCTTAAAGGTCCAACACACAAAATCCCATTTGAAAGACTCACCCTGGATTCTGGTGGAGGAAGGGCAGAGCAAACTAGAGTCGTGTGAGGAGAGACTGGATTTGTGGCTCTGGGGAAAGAGCTGAATGAGCACCTTCCAGAGTCCCTTTGTTGAGTCCCTCTCCCACACTGAGGACACCATTTTTCTTGGTTGGAGCTCCACATTCTGGACTCCTTGTCACCCCACCCTGAGAAGCTTTTGCCCAGGTGAGAGTCAGCTGCCTAACTGAGGGTGTGGAGGTCTGGGCAGACACAGGAGGTGTCAATGACTGAGTTCTGTGGCTTCCTGGAGGGGGACATCCTCCTGTGACTTTCCTGTGCACCCAACTGGTGCCTTCCCATCAAGGGAGATCCGCTAGCCCCACTCTGCTGGCTCCCAGCAGACCCACCCTCCCAATACCTGATGACTCTGCCCTGTGGAGGTCTAGGGAAAATGTGGGACAGACTGAGTTATGTGGATGTGAGCCAGGGGCCACTTCTTTCACCTTCCCCCAAGCCTAACCAGCTTCCTCCTGTAACATGAGATCCACTAGTCTTATCCTCCTCAGTCTTGGAGGCTCCCACCCGCCTCAGATTGGGGTACTTATAGCATATGGGACAGACAATTCTGTGACTCCAGGACAGGGTCCATGTTTTCTTTACACACCTGACCAGGGTGGACCCATCCCTTCATATGGCCAAATCTTGCTCTCTTTGGTCATCATAAACTCGGATGGCTTCACCCTGATGGTTCCCTGAGACACTGCCCCACAACAAAGGTATGCAAGCTACCAGCAGGTGGTAGCTAGATATGGTATACTCTGGGACATTTGCTAAGTGGTTTCAGAAGCAGCACTGGCACCGAGTTTCACCTTGTATCCATTTGGTAAACACCACTCACACCTTCCTAGTGACTTACTGAGAACCAACCCCATGCAACTCAAATGCTTCCAGAGGCTCATTCAATGGCTGAGCCTAATAGGCAGCCAACAGGCACAGGAAAATCTTGGGATGCCCTGGGACTTTTCCTGACCTGCAGTTAAACAAAACACTGGTAAAAGCCAGCCTTGGTGCACAGCTTAGTCCTGGCCCAGTCCTAGGCCCAAGAACACTCAGGTCCAGCAGAGGCAGCCTTGAACTGTGGATGATTTTATATCACCAAACAGGTTGCCTAGGGCCAGTGAAAAGCAGCATCTTCAATTGGCGTACACCACAGCTTCTCTCAAGAGGCCCCAGGACAAAAATACCCAGTGGCCATCCTCCAACAACATCAGAGAAGGATCTCATTAACTTCACAAGTGTCATATCGAAAGGGAGATCTCAGCAGGCGCCAAGCCTTGCTGAGGTGAATTCCATTTTGTATGGTCAGCACCTGCACAACAGCATCTATACTGTGGTCAGGGTTGATGCTCACAGTCATCCAGCCTGAGAGTCAACCCCAAGCACACATGGGCCAATAGCAACCAAAATGTCATTACAACAGGAGGGTCCACAAAACCCATAGAAGGGTCATTCTTGGAGCACCCCCTCTCATGATCAAGGAGATTGTCCCACTGGGTCCCAAAGTACACCTAATACATACAGCCACCATTCAAACACTGGGAGTCATAGAAAATATACTTAATACATAGAAACAAACAGGAAGAAGTAGCAAAATGGAGAGAAAAAGAAACATGCCCCAAACAAAAGAACAGCAGAAGTCTCCAGAAGAACATTAAATGGATTGGAGGCAAGTAATTTATCAGACAGAGAGTTCAAAACAGTGGTTATAAGGATGCCTAATGAACTTAGTGAGAACCACAACACCATGAACAAGAACATAAACACCGTAAAAAGGAGCAACTCAGAAATGAAGAATACAATATCTAAAACAAAGAATACAATGGAAGGAATCAACAATAGGTTGGATGAAGGAGAGGACTGAAGCAGTGACTTGGAAGACAAGATAGGAAAAAAAAAACACCCAATCAGAGCAGCAAAAAAAGAAAGGAAATCTACATGAGAATGGCTTAAGGGAACTTTGGAACAACATGAAGCATAACTTCATCCACATCACAGAAGTACAGAAGAACTGAGAGAGCTAGGGACTGAGAACCTATTCAAAGAAATGGTGCTGAAACTTTCTTAACCTGGTGAAGGAAAAAAAAACACAGGTCGAAGAAATGCAGAGTGTCCCAAAAAAGATGAATCCAAAGTGGTCTACACCGAGACCTTGTAATTAAAATGGCAATGGTTAAAGACAAAGAGAGAATCTTAAAAGCAGCTAAAGAATGTTAGTTACCTACAGGGAGCTCCCATAAGACTGTCAGCACATATCTCGACAAAAACATTTCACACCAGTAAGGAGAGGCGTGAAATATTCAAAGTGATGAAAAACAAGGACCTACAACCAACACTTCTTTATCCAGCAAGGCTATCACTAAAAATTGAAGGAGACATATAAGAAATGTACACTGAAAACCAAGATGGCAGAGGAGTAAGTGGAATCTATACTAAACTCATCCTAGAATGAATCTGGAATTACAACTAAATTGAAGAGAAATCATCCTGAATAACCAACTGAACACTAGCTGGAGAAAAGCCTTCTAAACAAGGACAGACACAAGAAACTAGTTCACCACAACAAGACTGCTAGGCAGTCCAAAAGAGGTGTGACAGGGCTGGCTGGGCTCCCACAGGTGGCAGCTGAAGTTCCAGAGGGATATTTCAGTGACTGGGGGGTTCCACCTGAGAAGTGGGAGGTCTAAATAAGAAGCTGGACTCCCAGCCTACAACACCAGATCTAGAAAGAATCCAGATAACATTCAGCTGTGAAAAGCAGCAGGGTTTCTGTCTGGTAGGGAGAGGTGGCTGAAGATGCAGAGAGACTATTAAAGGGCCAATGCACTAAATTTTGTTTGCAGCCACTTACCCTGGGCTCTGGCAGAGGGAGGGCAGCATAAACTAGAAATGCTTGAGTACAGTTTGGGGCTGGTGACACTGGGGAGAGGACTGAAGGAACAACTACCAGGATCCCTATGCTGTGTAATTCACCATACCGCAGAAGCCATCTTTCTCAGGCAAAGCACTCCTCTCTAAGTAGCATCAGCTGAAGAGGACCAATAGCCCTGCCTGCAGGAATTACTCTACTACACTCTTTGTTGCTCAGGTGGGACTGCTGATTAAAGCCTGATTATATTAATAATTGATTGGTTTACCAAATGTGTACTTTAACATCTAAAATGGAAAACACAGGTATTACAAAGAAGCAGCCAAAATGGAAGGGTGAAGGAACAGACCCCAAATGAAAAACTATTGAATTCTCCAGAAGAACTAGATGAAGTGGAGGAAATTTATCAGATAGATAGTATAGAGTAATGAGTATAAGGATACTCAAGAGCATGAAAAGAGACATAGAAACCATAAAAAAGTACCAGTCAGACATAAACAATGCAATATCTGAGATAAATAATGCACTGGAAAATATAAGCAGTGGCTTAGATGAAGTAGAGGCTAGAATCAGTCTTTTGGAAGACAAAGTAGAAAAAAATACCCATGCAGAACGACAAAAAGAAAAATGAATTTTAAACAATGAGGAGAGCTTAAGAAACATGTTGGACAACATGAAACATCATAACTACTGAATCATGAAAATACCAGAATGAGAAGAGAGTGTGCAAGGGATCAGGAACTTATTTGAAGAAATAATGACTGAAAACTTCACTAATCTGGTGAAGAAAAAAGTCATACAACACCAAGAATCGCAGAGTCCCAAAGAAGCTGGGCCCAAAGAGACCTCCACTGAGTCATATCATAATTAAAATGACAAAGCTTAAAGACTAGGAGAAAACCCTGAAAGTCATATAACTCAAGCAAGTAATTACCAAAATGGAGCACCAATTAGACTGGCATCTGATTTCTCAGCAAACATTTCAGGCCAAAAGACAGTGGTGTGAAATATGCAAGGTGATAAATAGCAAGGACTTACAACCAAGGCTATTTTACCCAGCACGACTATCATTTAAAACCAAAGGAGAAATAAGGAGCTCCTCAGACAAGAAAAAGATAGAGGAATTTGTTGACACCAACTCAGTGCTGCAATACATGTTAAAGGGCTTGCTTTAAGGAGAATAAGAAGTCTTTCTGGTCAACATGGAGGTTGATACCTTTGCTTCCTCACACAACCAAAAGAAGGATAAGCACCAATTTAAAGACAAAAAACAACCAGAGCTGTGAGAAAATCAAACTACATGGAAGTCCAAAAACCAAGTAGTTAAAGAAACATTCAAAGAAATAACATGAGTCTACTCTAAGAAGACAAGAAACCCAATTAAAAAATGGGCAAAGGACTTCAACAGACACTTCGCCAGGGAGGATATACAGAGGTCCAGAGACATGAAAAGATGCTTAATATCGCTAGCTATCAGAGAAATGCAAATTAAAACCACAATGAGATAACACTTCACACCAGTCAGAATGGTCATTATAAACAAAGCAACAAACCATAAGTATTGGAGAGGTTGTGGAGAAAAGGGGATCCTAGGTCACTATTGGTGGGACTGCAGACTGGTGCAACCACTATGTAAAATAGTATGGAATTTCCTTAGAAAACTAAAAATGGAAGTGCCTTTCGACCCAGCAATTGCACAGCTAGGATTATATCCTAAGAACCCCAAAACAGCAGTCCAAAAGAACCTATGCACCCCAATGTTCATAGCAGCATAATCTACAACAGCCAAGTGTTGGAAGCAACCTAAGTGCCCTCAGTAAATGAATGGATCAAAAAACTATGGTACATTTACACAATGGAAGTCTATGCAGCAGAAAAAATACGGAGCTCATACCTTTTGCGAGAGTATGGATGGAACTGGAGAGCATTATGCTACGTGAAATAAGGCAGGCAGTGAAAGACAAATACCATAGAATCTCACCTTTAACAGGAACCTAATCAACAAAATGAACAAACACGCAAAATATAACCAAAGACATTGAAATTGATAACAGGCTGACAGTGACCAGAGGGAAGAGGGGAGGGGATTATAGGCGTTATAGGGATTAAAAGGGTTAAGGGTTTGCAGGAACAATTATAAAGGACATATGGACAATAACAAGGGGGGTGGAAAGAGGAAAGGAAGGTGGGGAGGGCTGGGGTGGTGGGGAGGGCTGGAGGGAAAAGGTAGAAAACTGTACTGGAACAACAATAAAAATGTTTAAAAAAGAAAGAAAAAGGAAGGAGGGAAGGAAGGAAGGAAGGAAGGAAGGAAGGAAGGAAGGAAGGAAGGAAGGAAGGAAGGAAGGAAGGAAGGAAGGAAGGTTGGTTTAGCCAGACTGGTAGGAGGGGCAGAGATGGGAAGCTAAGGGGGCAAGGATGAGCAACAAGGTGGCAGCTGGCTGATTGAGGTGAATGAGGTGGCAGCTGGCAGGTCAGGAATCTGGGAGGAGCAACTAAGGAATGAGACAGATCATGATACTCAGAGTTCCAGAGGAAAAACCAAAGCATCAAAAATTCTGGCTGTAAAAACCTGTTGGAGGTGCACCAGTGGGAGAAATGCCAAGTCTCCCACAAGAGTGCATTGGAAAGACCCACAGGGTACTAAAACATACACCAAAAACACCCACTTGGAAGTCAGCAACAGAAGGACCCAATTCACTTGTGGGTGTTGGGGGAAGTGACTGAAAATGGGGCAAGAGCTGAGCAACTGGCATTGTTCTCTCTCTGAACCCTCCCTCAAATACAGCACCACAAAGCAGTGAAGTGGCTTGCCCTGCCTTGGTGAATACTTAAGTCTCCACCACTTAAAATGTTAACAGGTGGATTGAGACAAAACAACGTGGACCAAATGAAACAACAGATAAAGACTCCAGAAAAAAGTCGTAGCTGGTGTGTCTCAGTGGACTGAGCACTGGCCTGTGAACCAAAGGTCACCAGTTCAAATCCCAGGCAGGTCACATGCCTGGGTTTTGGGCCAGGTCCCCAGTGGGAAGTAACTTGAGAGGCAACCACACACTGATGAAAGAGCTAAGAGATGAGGAGATAGCCAACCTATCAGAAGCAGAGTTCAAAACACTGGTAATAGATGGCCACATAAATAGTTGAGTATGTTGGAAAATAATGAAAAAAGTGAAGGCTATGCAAAGTGAAAAAAAGAAAAATAAACAGGCAACCAACACTGAAGGGAAGGAAACTGGTACTCAAATCAAAGATTTGGAAAAGAAGGAAGAAAGAAACTTTCAACTGGAACAGAATGAAGAAACAAGAATTCAAAAAATGAAGACAGACTGAGGAACATCTGGAACAACTTTAAGTATTCCAATATCCAAATTATAGGGGTGGCAGAAGCAGAAGAGGAAGAGCAAGAAATTGAAAACTTGTTTGGAAACATACTGAGGGGAAACTTCACTAATCTGGAAAAAAACTAGACATGCAAGTCCAGGAAGCTGAGACAGTCCCAAAGAAGTTGGATCCAAGGAGAAACACAGCATGACACATCATAATTAAGTTACCCAAGGTTAAAGATAAGGAGGGAATCTTAAAGGCAGTGAGAGAAAAGGAGACAGTCATTTACAAAAGAGTTCCTATAAGACTATCAGGTGATTTTTCAAAAGGAACCTTACAGGCAAGAAGGGGTTGGAAAGAAGTATTCAAAGTTGTGAAAAACAAAGATCTACAACCTAGATTACTCAACCCAGCAAACCTATCATTTACAATGGAAGAACAGATAAGGTGCTCCCCAAGTAAGGTCAAGTTAAGGGAGTTCATCATCACCAAGTCCTTATTATGTGAAATGTTAAAGGGGCTTACCTAAGAAAAAGAAAAAGATCAAAACTATGAACAGTAAAATGATCAAATGCTCAAACTATCAACAACTGAACCTATTAAAAAGTGAAAACACACTAAGAAAACAACTAGAACAGGAACAGAATTACAGAAATGGAGATCACACGGAGGGTTATCAGCCATGAAGGGGAAGGGAGAGGATGGGGAGAAAATGTACAGGGAATAATAAGTATAACTCATATGCACAAAATAGGGGAAGGTTAAGAGTAGTATAGAAAGTGGAGAAGTCAAAAAACTTACATGCCCAACCCATGGATGTGGACTAAGGGGAAGGGGAATGCTGAAAAGAGTGGGAGTGCAGGATGAAGGGGAAGAAAGGGGGAATTAAATGGGGCAAATGTAATAGCATGATGAATAAAATATACTTAAAAAGAAGAAGGAAAAGAAAAACAGAGAAAAAAGAGGAAAACAGTCTGATAATAAAATGGAACTACATGTGTATGTACCCATAATCACCACAAGCTCTACAACCAAAAGACACAGGGTAGCTGAATGGATAAGAAAACAAGACCCATATATATATGCTGCCTCCTAGAGACCCTTCTCAGATTGAAA
Source organism: Phyllostomus discolor (assembly GCF_004126475.2). Taxonomy (NCBI): domain Eukaryota; kingdom Metazoa; phylum Chordata; class Mammalia; order Chiroptera; family Phyllostomidae; genus Phyllostomus; species Phyllostomus discolor. The sequence continues at coordinate 148,484,442 of NC_040907.2, read as the reverse complement.
AATACACACAGACTAAAACTAAAGGGTTGGAAAAAGATATTTTATACACATAGAAAAGATAAAAAGCTGGAGAATCAGTACTTATATCTGACAAAATAGACTTTAAACCAAGGCTATAGGAAGAGACAAAGAAGGACACTGATAAGGGAACAATCCAACAAGATGATATAGTCCTAGGAAACATTTATGGACCCAACAGAGGAGCACCTAAGTATGTAAAGAAAATCTTGATGGACATAAAAGGAGCAATTTACAGAAATACAGTCACAGTTGGGGATTTTAAACACCTATGGCCTTCAATGGATAGATCTTCTAGACAGAAAAAAGAAAGACAGCAGCCTTAAATGACACACTAGATCAAATGGCTTTAATTGATATCTTTAGAGCATTTCACCCCAAAGCTGCATAAAATACTTATTTTTCTTTTTTTTATTATTTATTTTATTTATTTTTAATGTATTTTATTGATTATGCTATTACAGTTGTCCCATTTCCCCCCTTCTCTCCCCTCCACCTTGTACTCCCTCTCCCACCCACATTCCCCCCCTTTAGTTCATGTCCATGTGTCATACTTATGAGTTGTTTAGCTTCTACATTTCCCATGATATTCTTGCCCTCCCCCTATCTATTTTCAACCTACATTCTATGCTACTTATTCTCTATACCTTTTCCCCCTCTCTCCTCCTCCCACCCCCCTGCTGTTAGCCCTCCATGTGCCCTCCATTTCTGTGGTTCTGTTCCTGTTCTAGTTGTTTACTTAGTTTCTTTTGGTTTTGCTTTAGGTGTGGTTGTTAATAATTGTGAGTTTGCTGTCCTTTTACTATACATGTCTTTTCTTTCTCTTCTTTTCTTAGATAAGTCCCTTTAGCATTTCATAAAATAAGGGCTTGGTGATGATGAACTCCTTTAACTTGACCTTATCTGAGAAGCACTTTAGCTGCCCTTCCATTCTAAATGAAAGCTTTGCTGGATAGAGCAATCTGGGATGTAGGTCCTTGTCTTTCATGACTTGGAATACTTCTTTCCAGCCCCTTCTTGCCTGTAAGGTCTCTTTGGAGAAATCAGCTGACAGTCTGATGGGAACTGCTTTGTAGGTTACTGTCCCCTTATCTCTTGCTGTTTCTAGGATTCTCTCCTTCGTTTTTACCTTGGCTAATGTAATTATGATGTGCCTTAGTGTGTTTCTTCTTGGGTCCAACTTCTTTGGGGCTCTCTGAGCTTCTTGGATTTCTTGGAAGACTGTTCCCTTTGCCAGATTGGGGAAGTTCTCCTTTATTATTTGTTCAAATACGTGCTCAATCTGTTGCTTTTCTCCTTCCCCTTCTGGTACCCCTATAATTCGGATGTTGGAACGTTTAAAGGTGTCCTGGATGCTCTTAAGCTTTTCCTCGATTTTTTGAATTCTTATTTCATCATGCTTTCCTGCTTGGTTGATTCTATCTTCCTTCTGGTCCACTGTATTGTTTTGAGACTCAGATTTCTTCCTTTCACTATTGGCTCTCCTCCGCATATCTTCCTGCATCTCTTTTATGGTAACCTGCATCCTTTTATCTAAATTGCACCCAAAATCAACCAATTCTGTGTGCTTTCTGATCACCAGTGTTTTGAACTGTGCATCTGACAGATTGGCTATTTCTTGGTCCCTCAAAAGGATGAGTCCTGGGGGACTGATCTGTTCTGTTGGAAAGACATAAGACAAACATGTCTTATGTCTTTCCCTGTCTCTCCTCCTTTTTTTTTTTTCCCGGTCTGGTTGCTCTTGTTATGGTGGGGGGCGGAGCCTTAGGTGTTCACCAGGGCTGGGCACTCCGGTCGCTAGATTGTGATGTTATATGGGGGGGCGGGGGGGAACAATGGTGGTAGTTCCGTTCCCCTGGGCTCAGACCCTTCTCTGGGATCCTGGGCTGCGAGCTCTGCCCTGGTCCACAATCGCTGCCCCACTGGGTCCGCCAGTCTCAGCTTGCATACTCAGGGATCACCGCTGCATTCTTGCGCCCCGGATGGCTGCTGCGCCGATATCGTGCCAAATTTTCCCTGACCTCCGCGCTCCGCCGACCCGCGCCAGCCCCGCGACCACCCGGCTCGTCGTCTCCTACCAGTCTGGATGTACGGGTCCACTTCAACTTCTTGGCTGTCCGACTTCCATTCAGATAAATCCTCTGTCAGTTCTGAGTGATATTCTGTCTGCAAATCTTTGTTTTTCTAATCTTGGTTGTGCGAGGAGGCACGGTGCATCCACCTATTCCTCCATCTTGCCGGAAGTCTCAAAATGCTTATTTTTCAAGTGCACATGGAATGTTTTCTAGGATAGACCACATGTTAGGACACAAAACAAGTCTCAGTAACTTTAAGAAGATTGAAATGATATCAAGTATTTATTCTGACCACAATGCAATGAAATTAGAAATCATTCACAAGAACACTGAAAAACACACAAAGACATGGAAACTAAATAAGATGTTATTAAACAATGAATGGGTCAACAGTAAGATCAAGGATGAAATTTAAAAAAAAATACCTTGAAACAAAAGAAAATGAGGACACAACACTCCAAAATCTGTGGAACTCTGGGAAAACAATCCAAAGAAAGAAATTCATAGCTATTACAGGCCTGTCTCAAGAAATTAATCAAGAAAGAGCTCAAATAAACCATCTAACTTTGCACTTAAAGGAACTTGAATAAAAACAATGAATGGAGTGAGAAGAAAGAAGGACATAACAAAGATCAGAGTGGAATAAATGAAATAATAAAAAAAATGATACAAAAGATCAGTGAATCCAAGAGCTGGTTCTTTGAAAAGATAAACAAGATAGACAAACATTTAACCAGACTCATCAGGAAACAAAGGGAAAGGACACAAATAAAATCAGAAAGTAAAGGGGAGAAATAATAACTGACACCACAAAAAAATACAAAGGATTTTAAGACAATATTATGAATAAATATACCAACAACTTGGACAATATGCGAAAAGGGATAGGATCGAGGGTGAGAGTTGGGGATAGTGGGGCAGGGGGATGGTGGGTTGGGGTGAAGATGTAGACAACTCTACTTAACAAGAATACAAATACATACATACATACATACATACATTCCATATAGATAAATAAGAAATAGCATTGGAAAAATCCGACACCCGATTATGATAAAAAATCTAAGCAAGGTGGAAATAGAGGAAATATACCTGAACAAAATAAAAACCATAGATGATACACCCACTGTCAGCATCATACTCAATGGGCAAAACCTGCCAGTGTCCCACTGAAGATCAGGAACAAGACAGTGATGTCCACTTTCACCTCCCTTATTCAACATAGTACTGGAAGTTCTAGCTACAGAAATCAGACACAAAGAATAAATAAAAGGGAGCCAAATTGGAAAGGAAGAAGTAAAACTGTTTTTATTTGCACATGACAAGATACTGTACATACAGAACTTCAAAGATTCTACCAAGAAACTAATAGATCTGATCAATGAATTCAGCAAAGTAGCAGGACACAAAATTATTATATGGAAATCAGTTTCATATGCCTAAAGCGAACTAATAGGAAAGGAATTCTTTAAAAAATCCTGTTCACAATTATGTCAAAAAGAATAAAATACCTAGAAATAAATCTAACCAAGGATGCAAAAGACCTGTACATGGAAAATTATAAGACACTGAAGAAAGAAATTGAAGAAAGTACAAATAAATGGGAGCACAGAGTCTTCAAGGATAGGAAGAATTAACATCATTAAAATGTCCATAATACCCAAAGTATTCTATAGATTCAACACAAATCCTATCAAGATTCCAATGATATATTTCATGGAACTAGAACACACATTTCACAAATTTATATGGAACCAACACAAAAGGCCCCAGCAACAGCAATCCTGAGATAGAAGAACAAAGTTGGAGGAATCACACTACCTAACATCAAACTCTACTACAAGGCCATAGCAATCAACACATCATGGTACCCACAAAAAAAACAAACAACAAAAAAAACTCCAGACACCTAGATCAATGGAACAGAATAGAGAGCCCAGAAATAACCCACATCTTTATAGTCGATTAATAGTCATAGAGGAAGCAAGCACATACAATGGGTTAAAGATAGTTTATTCAATAGAAGTTGTTGGGAAAATTGGACAGATGCATGCATAAAAAATGAAACTAGACCACTTTCCTACACCATACACAAGAATAAATTCAAAGTGGATCAAAAACATAAAAGTTAGACCTGATCTGAAGAGAAACCATAGAGAGACCATAGGGGAGGGAATTTCAGGGGAAAAGGGGAAGGGTTTACAGGAACAAGTATAAAGGACACATGGACAAAAACTAGGGGAGGTGGAAATGGGGGGGAGGTGGGGAAGGATGGGTGGGTGGGCTGGGATGGGAGTATAGGACAGAAAACCGTACTTGAACAATGATTAAAATAAAATTAAAAAGAAAAGAAAAGGTAGACCCAAAACCATAAAAATCCTAGAAGAAAACATAAACAGCAAAATCTCAGATATTGCTTGTATATTTCTTTTTCTCAGATACATCTTCCCAAGCAAGGGAAACACAAGAAAAAATAAATAAATAGGACTACATCAAACTAAAAGGGTTTTGCACAAAGGATGAAAACATCAACAAAATAAAAAGACAGCCTACAAAATGGGAGAACATACTTACCAATATATCTGATAAAGGGTTACTATCCAAAATCTATAAAGTACTTAGAAAACTCAGCACCAAGAAAAAGATCAAACAATTCAATTAAAAATGAGTAAAAAAAAAATGAGAAAAGAACCTGCTTCGCCAATGCAAAATAAATAAATAAATAAATAATGAGCAAAAAAACCTGAATGTCACTTCTCCTAAGAAGACATACAGATGGCCAATAGACATATGAGAAGATGTTCAACATCACTAATCATCAGATAAATGCAAGTTAAACCCACAATGAGATACCATCACACACCTGTCAGAATGGCTATCATCAATACATCAACAAACAAGAAGTACTGGAGAGGAGGTGGGGGAAGGGGTGTACTTTTGCACTGTTACTGGGAATGCAGACAGGTGCAGCCACTGTGGAAAGCAGTGTGGCGATGCCTCAAAAAATTAAAAATGGATCTGATTTTGGGTCCAGAAGGTAATATTAAAAATGGATCCAGAAGCAATTCCACTTCCAGAATATATCTGAAGGAACCCAACACCCTAGTTCAAAAGACCACAAGTACCCAGAAGTTTGTTGCAGCATTATTTACAATCACCAAGATATGGAGGCAGCCTAAACGTCCATCAATAGAAGAGTGGATAAAACACCCATTGAACATTTACACAATGAAATTACATTTAGCCATAAAGGAAAGAAAATTTTACCCTTTGCAACAGTACGGATGAACGTGGAGAACATTATACTAAGTGAAATAAGAATGTCAGAGAAAGACAAATACTGTATGATTTCACTCCTGTGTGAAATCTAATGAACAACTCAACTAAGAAGCAAAACAGAGACACATTCACAGATGAGGAATAGATGACAGCTAGTGGGATGAGAGTTAGGGATTGAAGAGTTTGAGCAAAAAGGAAAAAGGACTCATGGACTTGGACAACAGTGTGGTGATTGCTGGATGGAGATAGGTATAAGGGTAATAAATGGTGGTGGCAAAAATTACAATAAGGATTAAACTTAAAATAAAATAAAATACAAAATAACTTTGAAGCAGAAATAGAGAGCTTCCCAGAAAAGAAAAAGCTAAAGGAATTCATTACCACATAATCAGTATTATGATAAATAATAATGGATTTTCTTCAAAAAAAGAAAATTAGATGGCAATATCCCCAATGAACAATAATGCTAAGAGCCTTAACAAAATATTAGCAAACCAAATTCAGCAATACATTGAAAAGATCATACAACATGATCAAATGGGATTTACTCTGGAGATGCAAAGTTCCTACAATATCTGCAAATCAATAAACTTGATACACCACATAAACAAAATGAAGAAGAAAAACCATATAATAAGATGAATGGAAGCTGAAATTACATTAGATAAGACCCAACACCCATTTATGACAAAAACTCTCAGTAAAGTGGGAATACAGGTAATATGCTTCAGCGTAATAAAGGCCATATATGGCGAGTCCACAGCCAACATTATATTTAAAGGGCAAAACCTAAAAGTGTTTCCCTTAAGATCGGGAACAAGACAGGGTTGTCTGCTTTCATTACTCTCATTCAACATAGCACTGGAAGTCATAGCCACAGCAATCAGACAAGAAGAAATAAAGGGCATCCAAATTGAAAGAAGGTAGTAAAATTGTCATTAGCTGAGGATGATATGATACTGTATATAAAAAAATGCAGATTCTGCCAAGAGACTACTAGAACGGAAGAATGAATTCAGTAAGTAGCAGAATACAAAATTAATATACAGAAATCAGTTGCATTTTTATAGCAATAATGAACTATCCTAGGGAAACTAAGAAAACTGTCCCATCTATATTGCATCAAAAAATACCTAGGAACTGGAAAGCATTATGCTAAGTGAAATAAGGCAGGCAGTGAAAGACAAATACCACATGATCTCACCTATAAGTGGAACCTAATCAACAAAACAAACAAGGGAACAAAATATGATCAGAGACATGGAAATAAAGAACAAACAGACAGAAACCAGAGTGGGGGGGGGGCGAAGAAAATGGGGGAAAGAAGGGAAAGGGTCATCAAGGACCATGTATAAAAGACACATGGACAAAGCCAAAGGGGGGTAAGGATTGAGGGTGGGAGGTGGGTATGGCTGTGGTGGGGTGAGAATGGAGACAACTGTAGTTGAACAATATTTAAAAAGAGAGAAAAAATGATTTGTTAAGAGAGATCTCATGTGTTTTTTAACTTCATTTTTATTGTTGACACTATTACAGATGTCCACATTCCCCCTCTTTGCCCATTTCACCCAGCCACCACCTCCCCTTTCCTGTGGCCATCACCACACTATTGACTGTGTCTATGTATTATGCATATGTGTTCTTTGGCTAATCCCTTCACCTTCTTTTGTCTGGTGCCCTCTCTCTCCTCCCCACTGACACCTGTCAGTCTGTTTCATCTATCCATGCCTCTGTTTCTATTTTGTTTGAAAGTTTACTTTATTCATTACATTCCACATATGTGACATATGATATTTGTCCTTCTCTAACTAGCATATTTCATTTAGCATAATAATCTGCAGATCCATCCATGCTATCACAAAATTGAAGATTTCATTCTTTTTTCCTTCTGCATTAGTATTCCATTGTGTAAATGTACCACAGCTTTTTTATCCACTCATCTCCATATGGGCACTTGGGTTGTTTCCAGACCTTGGCTATTATAAGTAACACAGGGGTATGTATGTTCTTTAGAATTAGTGTTTTGGAATTCTTAGGATATATTTCCAGAAGTGGGATTGCTGGATCGATGGCATTTTCATTTTTAATTTTTTGAGGAAATTCCATGGTTTCCACAGTGGCTGTACCAGTCTGCATTCACACCAATGATGCAGAAGGGTTCCCTTTGCTCCACATCCATACCAGAACTTGTTGTTTCTAGATTTACTGATGATGGCCATTCTGACAGGTGTGAGTGATATCTCATTGTGGCTGTAATATGAATCTCTTTGATGATTGGTGATGTTGAGCATCTTTTCATATGTCTATTTGCCATCTGCATGTCCTCTTTGGAGAAGTGTCTATTCCTGTGCTTTGCCCATTTATTAATTGGGTTTTTTTTTGTCTTCTTGGTGTTGAATTGTGTAAAATTTTGGAAATTTACAACTTATCAGATGTATCATCAGCAAGTATGTTCTCCCATACAGTGGAGTCCTTTTCATTTTGTTGATGGTTTCTTTAGCTGTGATAAAGCTTTTTAGTTTATTATAATCTCCTTTGTTTTTTCTTTATTTCCCTTGACCTAGGATTCATATTTGCAAAAATATTGCTACAAGTGATGTCTGAAATTTTACTACTATGTTTTCTTTTAGGATTTTTATGGTTTCACACATTACATTTAAGTCTTTTATTCATTTTGAATGTGTTCTTCTGTATGTGGTTTTTACTATAAATGTTATTTAAAGCATGGGGAGGAGATGGAAGGGCATGGAATAAAAGGAAACGTGTAGTTAGCATCTTCTAGACCAGGCTCCATGGAACATTACAGGGCTGTGAGCTTTAAAGCAACTTTTATGGAGCCTGATAGGTAGAGGATAATTTGAAAAGCCTTGGGGATTTCTTTGTCTGTCTGTGATTCACAGGTGAAACATGAGTCTCGGTTTTTCTTTTCACTTAATATGGAAAAAAGTATTTAAAAACAAGGTAATTTGTAAATCACACTATAAGTCAGAATCATCTTGACAAGCAGTTTCCAAGTCATTACAACAGGACATGGAAAGCAAATAATTGCCATTACTCATTACCAAAATCCAGTAAAGTTAGGGCAAAATTTAGCAAATTGAAAACAGAGCTAATTCCACTTACAGAAGGCAGGGTAAGTAGTTATTCATAATGATTAAAATAAAATATTAATAAAATAAAATATTTTATAACTTGGTATATGTGTATTTTGAAGAATCATAATGTAGCATGTATTCAAAATACATAAGTGAGTACAGTAAATAGTGGGTAACAAAAATAATTAATGCTCATGTTGATAATAATGCTATCTCTTTTCCATAGGATGTTATTTATTTATTTATTTTTAGATGGGGGAAAAAGGGAGAGGGAAAAATATCAACGTGGGGTTGCCTCTCAAAACCCCCTAGTTGGTACCTGGCCCACAGTCTGACTGAGAATTGAACTGATAAACGTTTGGTTCGCAAGCCAGTGTTCAATCCACTGGGCCACACCAGCCAGGGAAAATAGTTCTGCCTTTACAAAGAAATAATAATTGATGATAATTTCATGAAGACATGCCTAAGCAATGAAAACCATAGATGGTATCCTTATCATCCAGAACTAAAGGCCTGGACTCTGAAAGCAACTCTCAGAGATGTCTGTGGAGCTGAGCACACAAACACAGGCAAATTTAATGAAAGCACACATCACTTGTTACATGCTCCATGATGATGTGGTGACTCATTCTCAGCTTTCTACCTGACAAGTACCACCTGGTGAAAGGTTCTAGAATTAAACCCATGTTTATGCTACAGGAAAGACAATGTTCCCTAACTTTTTCTATGCAGGTCTCAAAATTATTCTATGTGAGTTTTGATTTGAAAACAATCAAACCATGTTCAAGAGAAAATAAATTAAGTGACCCTTTCTTTCTACCCACACTGTCTGCACAATCATGGGAGCACATGCAAGGAAAATAAACACACAACCCTGTGTGCTTCACATGGGGGCTGACACCACCACCCATAGGAAAGATTTGACCACCCCTGAAATGTTTCCAAGGACGTCACTAGGGAACACAACAGTCTGTTAAGGTCAGTTATACTGTATACAATCACCCACCATTGGTTTTCCTCAGCTCCTCCACAAGGCAGTGGGCTTCCTCTTGAACATGGTCCTCAATACTCCTCTTGACCATCCCCAAATTCCGCAGGGTCATGAGGGAGAAGCGACGCATCTCTTTCCATCTATTTCCGTTGCTGAAAGTAACTCCTAGCAGGAGGGGAAGCAGAAACTGACATGGAGGTGCTAGGCAAGGAGTTGTAATCTGACACCTGGCAGCCACATGCAAGAGCCAAGATCTGCTGAAGAGATCTTCAACTTCCTGTTGTCCATCCTCTCCACCCTCACTACAGTACTGCACATATATGGGCACATAGGCACCTACCTTGTCCTTTGTTAGCTTTTTCAACCAGTGGGACAATTCCTCTGCCAGAAAACTCCTCAGCCCGATCAATCAGGGCTTCCTTCACTGCCTCATATCCATGCAGCACCACAGTGGGCCTCCTCCCAAAGTATACAGTGAACACCGGGCCGTAGACTTTGGAGAGCTGCCAAATGGAAAGGAGGTGCAAATATTATCAAAAGAAGTCCTCTTTGACAATATATTATGCCTAATTCAAAATGATATTAGCATCCTGTGTTTATGTGTTTATTCTGTGACATAGCCCAATGTCTTTTTGAAATTAATACATAAATATAAGGGTGATTGTGAATAGCTGCCACTTATATGCCCACAAATGGGCTGGGTAATTTGTACACATATTAATTACAATTAACCCTCAAAACAGCATCATCAGGAGATTCCTTTGCTGCTATTACAGAAAAGGAAACTGATGTCAGAGAATTTCTTTTTTTTAATGATTTTATTTATTTTTAGTGAGGGGGTAGGGAAGGAGGGAGAGGGAAGGAAACATCAATGTGTGATTGCCTGTTGAATGCCCTCAACTTGGGACCAAGCTTGCAACACAGGCCTGTGCCCTGACTGGAAATCAACTGACCACCCTTTGGTTCACAGGCCTGCACTGAATCCACTGAGCTACACCAGCCAGGGCTGATGTAAGAGAATTTCAATACATTGTCAGTATCCCCTAGCTACTATGTAGAAGATAAAAATTTGAACCTCTTCCTATTCAACCTCTGATACTTGAACAATATATCAATCCCCAATAATCATCATAGGACCAATACTCAGCTGACTACATCAGGATCACTGGTGGAGCCCTTGTCATCAGAATTCTGATTCAGTAACCCTCTGATAAATGTGAGAAATGTATGCTTTAAAAAATATATCCCACATTGACGAGTGCTCACCTGCCTGCAGTGAGCACGGAACGCTATGGATGGCTCGTCGAAACACAAGAAAAACATACACAGAGACAACCAGGTCCTGCGGGGCAATAGGGACAGAATGGCCACCCTCTCTAGTGGGGAGAGCACCCCATCTCCATTCCCAAGCAGATTTTTATTAAGAAAACAGACTTAGTTTGTGGATTCACAGTCTGGCAGGAAAGATCAAAAGATGTCGGTGATTTACAAAGGTGCAGACAGAACCCTTCTGTGATTCTGGGCAAAGTTTAGGGTCTTTAACATATGAAAAGACTATACGTTCCAAAGGTCTCCTGCCTGTGCCTTTAAATTCCAAGTTAATAACATCCTCCAGCAAACAGATCTCACAGGGTCTTGCATATTCTGTATTCCAGGCCTGATTACCCCAGGGTCCGCCATTTTGGTCTGGACTACACCACCCCTGCAGGCCTGAGAAGGGTAGGAAACAGAGGCAGCCAGGAGACTTGGATTTCTCACATCTAAGAACAAAGACTCAGGCTTTGACAAAGCCAAGGGGGCAGGGGTTGATGTCAATCACCCCTTCATTTCCACAGCCCTGTGAATTTCTTCCCTTAGGCATTCCTACGTGATTTCATCTGTCTTAAATTCATTCTCTTTCTTAGAGAATTGTTACCCATCATTGACTGCCAACCATGCAAAAAGGAAGCCAGGCATTAGAACAGGCAGCGTTCATGCCAGGGAAATAAGTTTTGTCTCCTTAGTGACTCCTGGTCTGGAGGTCTTTCACTCAGCCTAAGTCATGGAGGGTTACAGCTTCCTGAGACCAGGCAGGGTGGTCCCCAACACCACATGATTCTGATGCCCAGCCTAGTTCATGATCAACTGGCATTACTAACACAGAGGGAGGTGAGCACCACAGAGTCAGAAGCAGGGACAGCAGCATTTCAGGGATGGACAGTTTTGTGCTGGCTGTGGCAAAAGGGTACTATTCCCAAGAAATCAGCCCTGAGAACTTTTTCTCTCATTCGCTTATACTGTTTCTAGTCCCAGAGCTTTCCCCTTCACATCAGGCTTAATTTGCTTCCTCAAAGAAGTGGAGTTTTATGGCTATTCTGAACAAAACACATCATTTACATAGATCACTTATTTTTAAATTAAATTTATTTGGGTAACTTGGTTAATAAAATTATACAGGATTCGATGTACAACTCTGTGATACATTATCTCTATACTGTATTGTGTGCCCAGCACTCCAAATCACATATTCTTCATATGACTTCTTGAATGACATCTCTAATCAAAAACACTTTCCTTAGGAGGAAACAAAACTGTCACTGTTTGCAGATGACATGATAGCATACATGGAAAATCCTATAGACTCCACCAAAAAACTGCTTGACCTAATAAACGAATTTGGCAAAACAGCAGGATACAAAGTCAATATCCAGAAATCAAAGGCATTTCTGTACACCAACAATGAAACAGCAGAAACAGATATCAAGGGAAAAATCCCATTTGAAATAGCAAAAAGAAAAATAAAATATCTAGGAATAAACCTAACCAAAGAGGTAAAAGACCTGTATTCAGAAAACTACACAACACTGAAGAAAGAAATTAAGGAAGACACAAACAAATGGAAACATATACCGTGTTCATGGATTGGAAGAATTAATATCATCAAAATGTCTGTACTACCCAAAGCAATTTACACATTAAATGCAATACCTATTCAAGTACCAATGGCTTATTTCACAGACATAGAACAAACACTTCAGAAATTTATATGGAATTATAAACGACCCCAAATAGCTGCTGCAATTTTGAGAAAGAAGAGTAAAGTAGGAGGGATCACAATACCCGACACTAAACTATACTACAAGGCCACTGTAATCAAAACAGCCTGGTACTGGCATAAAAACAGGCACATGGACCAATGGAACAGAACAGAGAGCCCAGAAATAAACCCAAGTCTCTACAGTCAATTAATATTTGACAAAGGAGGCAGCAACATAAAATAGAATAAAAATAGCCTCTTCAACAAATGGTGTTGGGAGAACTGGACAGCCACATTCAAAAAAATGAAAATCAAGCACCAACTTACACCATATACAAAAATAAATTCAAGGTGGATAAAAGACTTAAATATAAAACACGACACCATTAAAGTCCTAGAGGAGAACGTAGGTAGGAAAATCTCAGATATTTCACGCAGAAACTTTTTTACTGATGTGTCCCCTAGAGCAAGGGACATAAAGGAAAGAATAAACAAATGGGACCTCATCAAAATTAAAAGCTTCTGCACAGCTAAAGAAAACAGTATCAAAATTAAAAGAGAACCAACTGTATGGGAAAACATATTTGCCAATGATACCTCAGACAAGGGTTTAATCTCCAAAATATATAAAGAACTTACAAGACTGCACTCTAAGAAGACAAGGAATCCAATTAAAAAGTGGGCAAAGGACTTGAACAGACACTTCTCCAAGGAGGACATACAGAAAATCCAAAGACACATGAAATGATGTTCAATATCACTAGCTATCAGAGATGCAAACTAAAACCACAATAAGATACCACTTCATACCAGACAGAATGGCCATCATAAACAAAGCCACAAACAACAAGTGTTGGAGAGGTTGTGGAGAAAAGGGGACCCTAGTGCACTGCTGGTGGGACTGCAGACTGGTACAACCACTATGGAAAGCAGTATAGAACTTCCTCAGAAAACTAAAAATGGATCTGCCTTTTGACCCTGCAATTCCACTGCTGGGACTCTATCCTAAGAATACTAAAACACCAATCCAAAAGAACCTACACACCCCAATGTTCATAGCAGCACAATTTACAGTAGCCAAGTGTTGGAAGCAACCAAGATATCCATCAGTAAATGAATGGATCAAAAAACTATGGTACATTTACACAATGGAATTCTATGCAGCAGAAAGAAAGAAGGAGCTCCTACCCTTTGCAACAGCGTGGTTGGAGCTGGAAAACATTATGCTTAGCGAAACAAGACAGGCAGTGAAAGACAAATACCACCTTTAACAGGAACCTAAACAACAAAACAAAGAAACAAGCAAAATATAACCTAAGACACTGAAATATAGGCCAGTCTGACAGTGCCCGCAGAAGAGAGTAGAGGGAATTTAAGGGGACAGTGGGAAGGGTTCACAGGAACAAATTTAAAGGACACATGGTCATACACTAAGGGGAGGGTGGTAATGGGAGGGGAGTGGGGAGGGGTGGGAGTGGGGACTGGATTGGGAGTAAAAAGGAGAAAACGGTATTTGAACAATGATTAAAATTTTTAAAAAAGATGGTATAAAAAAACACTTTCCTTAACATTAACCTCCAGCTAAAAATCATCAAATGATGGGGAAACAGGAAAGGGTGACAGATCTCCTGTCTTTTGCTACTTTATTATTTTGGTCCTAGCATAGAGAGACCTAATGCACCTGTAGGGAAAATGGAGTAAGTCAGGATCCCTCACCCAGGTGTCCAGGCAACTAAGATAAACAGTATTCCCATAAACTTCAGAATGGGCCCACATGTGCAGAATCATACTTTGTTATCTAATATCTTGGCACCCTACTGGCCTTGTGTGCATCTAGTATATAAGGGAGTTGGGGCATCATGTGGCACAACATGCAGCTTGCGGCACGTGTGGATTGCCCCACCCTTGAATATAGGCATGTCAGGCATTCTCATGACTCTGAAAATTTTTTTCTGTCTGCCTGAATCCTGTATGCCCAGCCTTGACAGGCTGCAAGACAATTGGTGCCCTGGGAAGGATTTACCGCAGTATGGTATGAACATGGAGGAGCCTTTGGGACCCCAAGAGAGGGGCCTGGAATGGTGGCCGGTGCCCAGTATATGGTATCCAGTGGCAAGTCTCCTCACAGCATGGGCTCCCCCCTAGAAGTAGCCTGATGTTAGTGGCACAGCCGATATGGTAGAGAAGGTCCTGCAGGTGGTAGGTAGGGGAGACCCTAGAAAAGCCCAGCCTCTGGCCAGCCATGGAGGCTGTGGGCTGGGTGTTTCTTTCAGCTTTGTGAGCTGAGATGGAGACTGCCCTTCATGATGCAGCAATGTTACATGAACTTCAAGGAAGAGAGGAAGCCTTGTAGGCTAGGATATGTGCCATGAAGGAAGACCTCTGAGTGGCAGAGTCATGGAGATACCCCTCTTCTCTGCAAAGGAGTACTCTGTCCACTAGCTCCCCACAGGCTGACTTGCAGGAAGTGTTAGGTCTCATTACCTATGTAGATGAAAAATCTACTGCTCCTGCTTCTATAGAAGAGGAAGCTAGCCCCTTCCATGAAGGACGGCCACCTATTTCCTCAGATGAGTGGTATACTGATGGGGCCAGCAGGGGCCAGCCTGCTATGTGGACTACTGTGGCAATTCAACCAGAAACAGACACATTCTGGTTTGACACTGGACTGGGTCAGAGTAGCCAGTGGGCAGACTGCAAGCTGTGTGACTCATGGCTGCCAATGAAGCACTGCCCCTGACTATTTGCACAGATAGTTGTGTGGTATACCAGTGGCTAACATGGATCTCTACATGGCATGCAAGTAAATGGATGGTTATGCATATGCCATTATGGTGAGAGGCCTTCTAGGAAGATCTATGCGAATAGGGCCATGAGAACAAATCACTGTATATCATATGACTGGGCATGCACCTCTTGCTTCCCCTTGGAATGATGAGGCTGACACTCTAGCCAAGGTGCAATGGCTGGAAACTGTGCCTACCGACCTATCAGAAACAAAAGTAGCCCAGTGGCTATACCATCACTTCTTACATGCTGGGCAGAAGATCATCTGGTCTGCTATAAAAGGCTGGTGGTGCCCTGGCTGGCATAGCTCAGTGGATTGAGCTTGGGCTGCGAACCAGGCATGGCAGGTTCGATTCCCAGTCAGGGCACATGCCTAAGTTACAGGCCATGGCCCCCAGCAACTGCACATTGATATCTCTCTCTCTCTCTCTCTTTCTCTCTCTCCCTCTCTCTCTCTCTCTCTCTCTCTCTCTCTCCCCCTCCCCCTGCTCCATTCCCTCTCTAAAAAATAAACAATAAATAAAATCTTTAAAAAAAAACAAAAAACACAATTAAAAAAAAAAGGCTGGTGGTTACCTGCCACCTTAGTAGAGGTACAGGAAGCTTATGATACCTCTGTTGTCTGTTCACAACAGCATCCCTGGAGGCCTGTGGGCACATGGTTCAGGGTCGAGTACTGCTGACCAGTGGCAGGTTGTTGTAATTTGACCCCTACCTAGTTCAGAGGGCTATAAATATGCCATTCATGTGTGGACACGGCTATTGGACTCTTAGCAGCATACCCTGCGTGCCACCTGGATCAGAGAGTGGCAATCACTGTGCTGGAGAGTTTCCGTGCTGCTTATGGGAGATCCTTGATCATCGAAAGTGATCAGGGGACACATATTACAGGGGCCTTGGTGCATCAATGGGCCCAAGACCTTCAGATTGACTGGAAGTTCCACATGGATTATCACCCCAAGCCACTGGAATGATTGAATGGTACATTGGTCTCTTAAAGCAGGGCCTGCATACCACAGCTACCACCCTACACTGGGGAGATGGACAAAACACTGTGGACTGTCCTCCAAACTCTTAATGAGAGGAGTCAGAGGGGCGGCCCATCTCTGGTGGAAATGTTACTCCACTGGACTGCTGCCCCAATTCAGCTGCAGGTACAGACTAAGTATGTTTTCCTGAAACCAGGCATGGAAAACAAGGAAATATTCTCTTGCCTGTCTCTGAGGGGTTGGAACGAGGGCAGACACTTGGACAAGGTTATATAAAAAAAAACAACACATGCAATGGGTGGCCCTTGTTGTCCCTGGGGCACAAGGGGTATAAAAATCTTGCAAATAGTGCTCTGGGTGATTAGGACATGGCCCCCAATCTTAAAGGTGACATACCCAGGGCCAGCAGATCATGAAATGCCTCTAACTGGCAGCTCTGTGATATCTTTATGGTCCATTATGAGTTCTCCTTTGTTGGTGCAAGTAGATACTGAACCCCCAATGGAGGCATGAAAAGTATAGTATTCACACCCAGGAAGGTCCCCTCTGCTGGCCACTGCTTTATTGACTGACCAGAGACTTGCTTGTATATTGCCTGAAGTTCATGATTTGCCATTGTTAGGTCCAATAACTGCTTTGTCTTTTTGTCCCTACAGTGCAAACTAACACCTTAGTGGGCTGGGTGCACACCCATGTCTCACTGGCTAACCAATCAATGTGCTGGGTCTGCACTGAAATTGTCCTGAGCACATCTGCTGGCCTCCCATTGTGCATCTCTCCAGGTTCTGTCTCAAATTAGACTTGGTTACAGCACAGTGGAACAGTGCATATTCCTTATGGAACTCGACCTGGATTGACTTCTATGCTGGGGGGAAGCAGTGTTATGACCAGCCCAGGCCTCACTCATTAAATGCATTATTTTCTTTCATTAGTCTTATTGATGAGAAACTAAAAATAGTACTCCATGGAGAGAATTTACTTTACAATGACATATATAATAGTTTTAACATATTATGGTTTATTTACATGTATTTTAAGAAATACATTATATTCAAAAATAGATATTAATTTTTGTACCCTTTGCAAGCTGCTGAAGGAAATAAAACATACTCACATTACTTAAGGATTTGCTGATGTTCTTCACATCCAACTGTAGCATATTTCCAATAATTGGCAGAGGTGTGGGGCCTGGTGGAAGTTTTGCTTTTCCTTTCCACAGTGAAAGGAGAAGCAAACAGCAGAGGCAGAGCACCAGGACCACAGCTGGGTCTATCATAGCTGTCTCTTCTTACTGAGTCAACTGGGAGCTTAAAATCCAAACATTTATAAGAGCCTCTGCTTCATAGTATGTGCCTTTTTGACTCTTAGGGTGAATAATTAAATAGATTATTTACTTTGACCTTTGTTCTTGAAAGCCCAATTCTGGAGATCCTGGAGTTAACAAATTTGTGGTCCAGCCAAGATACTGTCATTTTTTAACAAACTATAGGAAAGATCCCTGAAAGTATAGCCCTAAGATACTGTTATTTTTTAAAACCTCATGTGGTTGACAATGAGTGAAGTAATGTTTTCCTCAAAAATTTGTTCAATTTCCGATCAAGATGGTGGTGTAGGTCCACATGGTTTTCTTTCTCACAAAATCAAAGTAAAAATGACAGCTAAAATACAAAACAACTGTCACCCATAAATGTCAGAAAATTGAGCTGTCTGAAAGTCCAACAACCAAGAAATTAAAGTCACATTCATCCCAATTTGTAGGAAGAGTGGAGATGCAGAGACATGGGATGGATGGTTCCACACCTATGTGTGGTGGATAAAAATTGGAATGGATACCTGAGGAATGAGAGATCCCAGCCCCACACCAGAGCACCCAGCTCAAGGATTTAGTGCCAGAAAAATAAGTCCCATACCTTCTGACTGTAAAATCAGTGATGGTTGGGGTGGCAGAATAAACTGAGGGATTCTCAGGTGTTCCCTCTTCAAGTGCCCAAAACAGGCTTAGGGCTTATGAACTCACTCTCTCTGGGCTTCAGCACTCGGACAGCAGCTAGAAGAACACCGGTAAGACATGGGGAAAACTGAAGTGTCTGGCACCAGGGCAAGTGCCAGGGTGGACAGCTTCCTCCTGGAAAAATACCCAAACAGTAGCTGTTGTCCTTTTCCTTAGCCCTCCATGACATTTAGACACAGTGCAGAGATGCCATTTCTAAGACTCTATCAACCTGGTTCACATGGGATGCTCCACACTGACAATTACCTAGTGCTCCCTCCACTCCATCCAACTTATAGGTGTGTTTTTCTCCAATAGGATATGCTACATATTGTGGATTCGGAGTCACAACAGCTCTACCAGATACATACAAACACAGGGAGGTTGCCAAAATGAGGAGACAAAGCAATATGGCTCCAGTAATTCCAGCCAACATGGACACATAGGTAGATACGTTTTGCTTCCTTGCATGACCAAAAGAAGAACAACAAATTTAAAACAAACAAACAAAAATCCCAAAACTGCCAGAAAATTGAACTGTAAAGAACTCTGACAACCAAGGAGTTAAAGAAGAAACATTCATCCAGATGAGTGTGCTGAAACAAAGAAATAGGGGCCAAATGAATGTACAGGTGAAAATGCCAGGAAAAGAAGTAAGCAATGAGGAGATAGCCAATCTATCAGATGCAGAGTTCAAAACACTGGTAATCAGGGTGCTCAGAAATGACTGAGTTTCATTGCAAAACAGAGGAAGAAGTGAAGGCATACAAAATGAAATAAAGAAAAATATATATGGAACCGACAGTGAAGGGAAGAAACCAAAACTCAAATCAATGATTTGAAACAGAAGGAGGAAATGAACATTCAAATGGAACAGAAGGAAGAAAGAAGAATTCAAAAAAATTAGAAGAGGCTTAAGAACCTTCGGGACAGCTATAAACATTCCAGCATCTGAATCACAGGGGAGCCAAAAGAAGAGGAAGAGCAAGAAGTTGAAAACTTATTTGAAAAAATAATGAAAAAAATCTTCCCCAATCTGGTGAAGGAAATAGACTTCCAGGAAGTCCAGGACGCTCAGGGCATCCCAACATGATTGGACCCAAAGAGGAAAACAGCAAGGCACATCATAATTAAATTAATCAAGATTAAAGATAGTGAGAGAATCTTAAGAATCTTAAAAGGGAAAGAAAAGGAGGCAGTTACACACAAAGCAGTTCCCATGAGATTATCATATGATTTCTCAAAAGAAACTTTACAGGCAAGATAGGGCAGGAAAGAATTATTCAAAGTCACGAAAGGCAAGGAACTACATCCAACATTACTCTATGCAGCAAAGCATAGAGTAATGTTGCACTTCATCTGCCATTTAGAATGAAATGGCAGATGAAGTGCTTCCCAAATAAGGTCAAGTTAAAGGAATTCATCATAACCAACCTCTTATTATATGAAATGTTAAAGGGACTTACCTAAGAAAAAGATGATGATCAAAAATATGAACAGTATAAAGACAGCAAACTCACAACTATCAACAACTGATCCTAAAAAACAAAGACAAACTATGTAAACAACTATAACTGGCATAGAATCACAGAAATGGAGATCAATTGGAGGGTTATCAGGGGGCAGGCAGAGGGGGGATACTTGGGGGAAAGGTAAAGGGAATAATATGCATAATGGGTAGGTACAAAATAGACAAGGATATATTAAGTACAGTATAGGAAATGTAGAAGCCAAAGAACTTCCATGTCTGATCCATGGACATGAAATAAAGGGGCAGGGGAAACTGGTGGCAGGGGTGTGCAGGGTAGAGGGGCATAAAAGGCAGAAAAAAGTGGAACAACTGTAACAGCCAAATCAATAAAATATACTTTAAAAAAAAAGAAAAGTAATGTGGCCCACAGAAAGAACAGAACAAAGCTACAGAAAAAGAACTCAACAACATGGACATAAGCAAGCTACCCAGTGCAGAGTTCAACACACTGCTTTATAAGGATTCTCAAGGAACTCATTGGATACTTCAACAACACAAAAAAGACCCAGGCAGAAATGAAGGTTACACTAACTGAAATAAATAAAATCTACAGGGAATGAACAATGGGGTGCATGAAGCTAAGAATCAAATCAATGATTTAGAACATAAGGAAAGAAAAAGCATTCAATCAGTGTAGCAAGAAGAAAAAAGAATTTTAAAAAATGAGGATGGGCTAAGGAGTCTGTGAGACAATTTCAAACATACCAACATTCAAATCATAGGGTTGCTGAAAGGAGAAGAGTTAGAGCAAAATTGAAAACTTATTTTTTAAAGAAAAAAGTTCACTAATTTGGTGAAGGAAATAGACATGCCAGTACAGAAAGCACAGAGAGTCCCAAACAAGAAGGACACAAAGAGGATCACACAAATATGCAGCACAGTTAAAATGCCAAAGGTTAATGATAGAATTTTAAAAGCAACAAGAGAAAAGCATATAGTTACTCACATAGTAGTGCCTATAACACTCTCAGCTGATTTCATAAAAGAAATGTTGCAGGCCAAAAGGGACTGGGAAGAAGTATTCAGAATGAAGAAAGCAAGGATCTACAATGTAGGTTACTCTATCCAGCAAAGCTATCATTTAGAATGAAAGGACAGATAAAGTACTTCTCAGACCATGTAAAGTTAAAAGAGTTCATCAGGTCCTGGCTGGTATAGCTCAGTGGATTGAGCACAGGCCTGCGAACCAAAGCATCACCAATTTGATTCCCAGTCAGGGCACATGCCTGGGTTGCAGGCCATATCCCCAGTATGGGGTGCTGTGGCAGATATCAGCTAGCAGTATCCATCCCTGCTGCAGATGCTCATGGAAACATGAGAAAAACATACACAGACAACCAGGTCCTGTGGGGAAATAGGGACAGAATGGCCACTCTCTCTAGTGGAGAGTACCCCAAGCCCCCGTCTCAGTATGTTTTTATTAGGAATACAAACTCAGTTTGTGGATTCACAGTCTGGCAGAAAATATTAAAAGGAATGGGTAACTTTTAAAGGTGCTGACAGAGCTCCCACTGGGATTCTGGGCAAAGTTTGGAGTTTTATCATTTGAAAAGACTACAGGGCCCAAAGAGCTAATTTTGGTTTCCTGTCTGTGCCTTCAAATTTTAATTTAATAACATCCTCCAGCAAACAGATCTCACAGGATCTTGCATTTTCTATGTCCCAGGCCTGATTACCCCAGGGGTCCTCCAACTCTCGTCTGGACTGTACTGCCCCTGTTATTTCCACAGGCCTGAGTCAACAGAGGAGACAAAGTCAGCCAGGTCACTTGGATTTTTCACATCTAAGAACAAGGACTCAGGCTTTGACAAAGCCGAGGGGGCAGGGGTTGATGTCTATCACCCCTTCATTTCCACAGCCCTGAGTTTCTTCCCTGAGGCCTCCTTGTGACCATGCCTGTCTTAGGCAATTCCCTCCATGGGAAATCTTACCCGTCATTGGCTAACTGATCAAGCATAGGAGGCCAGGCACAGAACAGGCAGCGTTCATGCCAGGGAAATAAATTTTGTCTCCTTAGTGGCTACTGGTCCAGAGGTTTCTTACTATGCCTAAGTCACGGAGGGGTTACAGCTTCCTGAGACCAGACAGGACGGACCCCAACAGGGTGTGCTTGAGGCAACCATACATTGATGTTTCACTCCCTCTCTCTCCCTCCCTTTCCCATCTCTATAAAATAAATAAATGAAATCTTTAAAAAAAAAGAGTTCATCATAACCATGTCATTATTATATGAAATGTTAAAGGGACTTATTTAAGACAAGGAATACCCAAACTATGAACATTAAAATGGCAATAAATTTACAACTATGAACAACTGAGTCAAAAAAAACAAACTGAGCAAACAAGCAGAACGGGAATAGAATCATGGATATGGAGTTCATTTGGAGGGTTATCAGTTGGGAAGGGGAAGGAGAGAATGAAGGAAAAAGTGCAGGGTTTAAGAAGTACAGATTGGGAGGTACAGAATAGAAAGGGAGATGTTAAGAAGAGTATAGAAACTTGAATATCCAAGGAATTTATATGCATGACACATGGACATGAATTAAGGGGGGTATTGCTGAAGGGAATTGGGGGAACCAGGCGGAGGGAGTCATAGATGAAAAAAGGAGAAAACTATTTTATTGATTATATAGCATAATCAATAAAATACAAAATAAATTAAAAACTTAGAAATTGTTCATCATTCTGGAATCTCATTTAACGACCCATTGAGAATTTATAACTTTGGGGTGATCCTCATATTTAAAAAGTATTTCTTCTTTAATGTTTTATCAAACATTAGTGTGTATTGTCCTACAAAATGAAAGCCTTTTGAAATATTTTAATGTACTGTACTAACAGCCTAGCTAAACTTAGAGAGCATTACTCACTCATCTTGAATACCCGTGTTGCATCAATTAATTAGCTAAGGAAATTTACACATATTTTACACCAAACTCTGCCTCCACCAAAGAAAACACTGAAAAGAGGAATTATTATTTTTAGTTTTTAATCCGTGAAAGGAAAGTACAACGAGTGGGACATCCACCCAGTGTCACAGAGCTCATAGCCACAAAACTGGGATTGGAAATTAAGCTTTCTATGCCCACTGTGATGCCATATGGCTGCCTCAAGAACTGTTTTAGGAAAATAAAACCAAACACCCATAACATTAGTCTCCCTGGGTTTGTGTGCCACTGACTGTTCACTAAACAATAGACTTCACATTAAATAGAAACCCTTATTTGGCTCCAAGGATAACAGTACAGATTCTCAAGAGAAGAAATGCAAGACAGAGAATATTCTCTTCTCCATCTCTCCATCACTGAGGGAAGAACCCATGTCAGAGAAGTTCCAGGGGAAGTCTTGAAAAAACAGTCACCTCTCGTTCACCTCCATGCACAGCTTTTCCCATGGCCTTGTTGGCCTGTTATTGTCAGGAATAATGGAATGATGTATGCACAGCAAAGAAGGGGGATTTTAGGCAGGATCTCAGGTATAGATTCTATGGAGGTGGAAGACAGGGGCTTCAGTGGACAAACCCACAGCATGAACTAGTATTACATGCAGACCCAATCAAGGAACATTTAATGACCATGAGGATCCACATATCACTGCAATGACATGTCTTACTGGATCACTAATAGTAATGCTTGTACAAAGGCATATTCTGTAAAGACACCAAATATTTGTCCTAACTACATTACTATGATTATGTCTAAGCTCCATTAGTAAGAAAAATTAACACTTGTCAAGACCCCATTTACACAATATTTCATTCCTTATGTTAACAGGGAGACTGACAAGTTACAGAATTTTCACATCCATCATATCTCTTTTATTTATTTTATTTTAATAATTTCTCAAGTACAGTTTTCTGCCCTTTACCCCCATTCCAGCCCACCAGTCATTCCTCCCCACCTCCCTCCCATTTCTACCCTCCTAGATTTTGTGCATGTGTCCTTTATATTTCTTCCTCTAAACCCTTTCCATTCTCCCCTGAAATTCCCTCCCCTCTCCCCTCTGATCACTGTCAGCCTGTCCTCTATTTCATCACATCTCTTTTGATATACTCAGTTACCTTCGCTGAAGGTAAAATTATGCCCATTTGAAGGATGAGGCAGCTGGCCATGAAGTTTCAGCACCCAGTTTCAAGGACACAGAGTTTTGCACCCTTTCTTAGAAGTAAACATTCAGTTTCAGCAAGTTCCTCAGCACATATTGAGTGTGTACTGTGTATGGTTCAGTGCCCTGTGACTTACCTTAATCAGTAACTATCAAATAAACATTAACTGAGTCAATATTGCAGGACAGGCTGATGAAAACAAGGGTCAGAAATTTTACTGTAAACTCTAGAAGTTGAGTGAGTCCAGGTGTTGGCAAACCTTTATCCAGGACAAAGAGCAGCACAAAATTGCTGCCTCAATAACACAGCTTTGTATTCTAACAGTCATGCTACCAAGTCTTGGTTGAAATGAACTCAGTGACTCTATTTTCATATAACCACATCAATCTTTGAGAAATACCTTACTTTCTGACACAACCATATATCCCAGGCCCATCTTGTTCTCCTCCTGCCCGAGCTCTCTAGCTGGCCATTTCTCCAATAAACCACATTTCTTAGTTTAAAATGCGGCTTAGAAGTAAAGCTCTGTGCACTAGGTGTACTCACTGCTATCACAGCCACCAGTCTTCTCAGTGAACAGAACTAGGGAATATATGCATTGTGTGTGTGTGTGTGTGTGTGTGTGTGTGTGTACACACACACTGGGTACTTTGAATTCATAATGATATACCTTATTCTAATCCAACACAACAGGGTATTTTTCTCTTTCTGTGTTTATACCTCCTTTTGCTGACTATGGTGAACTTGTTTCCCTTCTTCCTTAGTTTATTTACTTATTTGATCATTTCCCTTATGAAACCAATCCTTTATGTCTGCCACAAAACTTTCCCCTGGGTAAGGATATTCTCCTTACCCTACTTGGGATACAACAATCACCAGGCCACACTACCTGTGGATGGCCACCATATCCTGATGAGGCCCTGGTACTCTGCAACAGACTGCTCCAGATGTGGATACTGTTTGAGCTCTGATACTCCACCTGGGACACCCATCTGAAAGGAAGCCCTTCTTCTCCTGCTGGGCCTCTGATTCCGCAGGTCAAACAGCCTCCCTTGTGTGGTCATTATCAGGTGAACCTTGGCTCCCTGAACCAGGTAGCTTCCCCCACCTGTCCTTGGAGGGGCCTGCCTCACCTCTCCTGGCTGTGACACCCCATGCTTGACTACCCCTTCGTGACTATGCCCCTTTTCTCTCTCCTCGACTCTAGGTCACATTGCAAGGCAGTTTTATCCTCTGCATCATACCCTCTGCTCCCCTCTAAAGCTCTGACACCCCAATAAATAAACCATAAATAGGTAAATCTCAATCATAAAACTTCAAAGAAATTTTAAATGGGTAAAACCTTGAAAACACAATTCACAAATAAATAACTGCACAAGGAATACATGCAAAAGTGATCTGCATCATTATACAACAAAGGAATACAAAAGAAAAGAATGGGATACCTCTCCTGTCTGGGGGCACTCAGCTGGTTGAAACATTGCCCCATACACCAAAAGGTTGTGTGTTTGATCCACATTCAGAGCACATATCTAGGTTGTGGGTTTTACCCCAGGTCAGGATGTATACAGGAGGCAAGTGATCTGTTTCTCTCTCATCTCTCTCTCTCTCTTGCCCTCTCTCTCCCCCTCTCCCCTCATTCTCTCTCTCTTCCTCTCTCCCTTTCTTCCTCTCTCTCTCTAAAATCAATAAGTATATTCTCAGGTGGGTTTTAAAAAGATAGAAAAAGTCCTAGAATATATTGTTGAAATAAGATCCAGCAATACGTTTACTATGGGAGACATTACACAAAAAATTCATAAATATTAGACATAAAAGCATGGAATGACACCCTGGGTGAATATCAAGGGCAAGAAAGCTAATGTGGCAACATTAATACCTGGCAAAACAAAATTAGAGTGAGAAGTGTTCCTGGGATATATGTATATTGGCAAAAGAAATGCATATGTGTCTAATGGTACAATTTTAAATTAAATAAAGCCCAAGCTAAAAATATTAAATTCACAACACTAACTGATGATTTTAACATATTTTTCAGAAAACAATCAAACATAGCAAGCAGTAGAAAAATGAGAACTATTTAGAAGATTTGCATAATATTAATTAAACAGAAACATCAAGAAATTGATCCTCAATAATTAGAAAACATACAGTATCTTCAAGTGCAAATGGAAACATTTACTAAATTGACAATGAGCTAGGCCACAAATGAAGCATCAATATCTTCTTAAAACATAAACCTCCCATGGGAGAGAAAAGAAGATGGCAAGGAAGGGACTTAGGTATCCCCCATCACTGAGTAGGAGCGTATATCGCACCCCTCCTCCTGGAACCAATTTGGAAATAAAACTAAAGACGGGACTAGACACCTGAAATAAACTGAAAGTTAGTTGAAAAGGGGGCTTTTAACCAAGCAATGTAACAATAAAGGAACTATCACAATAGATGGGAAGGGTGAGGTCATTTAAGAGGCTGGTCCATTCACAAGGACAGCAAGCCAGGGCAGCAGCCCAGCTGTGGGAGCTTACACTTGAAAGAACAGAAGTGGTGAACACAAACCAGGCTCTCAGACACAGAACCCTGGGTTTGGAATAAGCAGACCACACAGCACCAAGCAGTGAAAGTCACAGGGTTTGTCTCTGCTAGGGAGAGACGAGACCCACTAGACATGAAGCCACTAGTAGTTTTTCTTTTTTCTCTCATAATTCTCAAAGTTGCCAAAACACAGGTCTTGTGTTTGCAAACACTCACCTTGAGCCCCACAGCAAAGGGAAGGCAGCACAGACTGCAATCTCTCAAGGAGAGTCTAGGGTGGGAGGCGCTAGGGAGCAACGTGGGTGAGTGGCTATGGTGCTTTCTGTGCCAGGATATACCTGTGTTCTATAGTAACCATCTTGCTTGAGAAAGCAAGCCTCTCCCAGTGGAAAATCATGGCCTTACCATCACCCCACATTCCCTCTGGAACCCTGTTCCCCCACCTTTCATCTTTTCCCCCTTTTCTGTGGTTTGGCTTTTGCTTGTTTTGTGTGTGTCTTTTTCTTTTATTCTCCCTTTTCCCCCATTCCTCATTTTAAACCCTGCTGAGAAGGTAACAGCATAGGCAGACTCAGAGGATGTCAGAGGTTGGCTGTAGTATGCAACCATACCATATATTCTCCCAGGAAACAGACTGGTGTCTCCACCTTGGGGGAAAGCCATGGAAATGCCCTCCAAGTTTCCAGCACACCCCAAATCTGGACTCTGGAGGTCCTACCCAAAAGCCTACTAGGGCCCCCACTCTGCTGAATACAGGGAAATAATCCTGAACAGACTCAGATCACTGACTCAGGGGTAGAGGAACACACCCACCATCTTCTCTTAAGTCTGAAAGGCACCTGCCATGGGAGATCCAGGAGTCCCATTCCCCTGACACCAGAAGAAGCCATCTCAGGAACATTCAGGTCTATGACTAGGCTAAGGCAATAGCAGCCCAGCAGGCAGAGACAGACAGAGCAGATCCTCCAGTGACTTGGCTTGTTTGCTGACATACCCATATTGTTGTTAAAACTGAGCTGTGCAAAGCAACATGGCCCATCCTGGGTTCAGCCAAACCTGGAGGAATCAGTCACAAAGTGTGGATTGCTAGTAGCCTCAAACAGACTGCCAAGGGCTAAATGTGAACAACATCTGATTGAGATTAGAGTAGAGCCACATCCAAAGGGAGAATCAAACAGCCAAGCATTAAAGTCTCCTTAGACAAATTTTATTTTGTTCTTTTTTGTCACTGTCATTATTTTTTCCTTTTCATAGCCTTTTATTAATATTTTTCCTAACTTTTTATTTGCATCCATTTTTATTGCTTTATTTTTTCTGTCATATCTTTTACTTTACTGTTACCATTGATTACCCCATTCTCCTTTATTGTTTTTGTTTGTCATTCTTTCCCTTTGTCCTGTTTTCCTATTTTTCTCTTTTAATTCATTATTCATATTAGGTGTCCCGCATTTGTCCCTCCCATAATCACTTTTCCATCCTTTT
The DNA here is from genome assembly GCF_004126475.2 of Phyllostomus discolor. NCBI lineage: Eukaryota > Metazoa > Chordata > Mammalia > Chiroptera > Phyllostomidae > Phyllostomus > Phyllostomus discolor. The sequence goes on along the minus strand of NC_040907.2, from coordinate 148,456,549 downwards.
GTCTTCTCTTATTCTTTTTCTCTTATTTCCCTCTTTTTATAATCCATTTTTCTTATTCTCTGATCTTTTGTCATTGAAATTGCTGTTGTGGTTGATGGGATTGCTTGTTTTGGTTTCACTTTTTGTGTTGTTTTGCTTTGTTCTGTCAGATCCAATACAACAGCCTTCAAAACACTGTGGGAGTTGAGCCTCTCAGTCTGCCAGTCAGGCAGAGGGAAGATGCCACCAATGAATGCACCAACAATAACCAGGACCAAAATACAACAGGAGAACCCACATAACCCACACAGGACACCCCTAGAGCATCCAGATCAGGAGATCAAGGAGTCAGCATCACTGGTTACCATAACAGAACTCCTAACACATACAGCTACCCTACTCAAGATCAGGAGCTCAAGAAACTTTTTCACTTGTTTGACAAAACAAGACAGGGAGTCAAAGCAGATCTATTTAAACATAAAAACAACTACAAAGAGACAGCTAAAATGCAGAAACAAATAAACAACCTCTAAATGAAAAGAAAGCAGGAATTTCCAGAAAAAGAGCTAAAAGAAATTGAGGCAAGTAATTATCAGACATTGAATCCAAAGTAATGGTTATCAGGAGCTCAAGAAACTTAGAGAGAACTCAAAGAACTTAGTGAAAACTACATCAGTCTGAGAAAAGTCATAGAAACTATGAATAAGAACCAAATGAAAAGGAAGAAGGGAATATCTGAAATGCAGAACACACCAGAAGGAATTAAAAGCAGGCTGGATGAAACAGAAGACTGAGTCAGCAATCTGGCAGACAAGGCAGAAAGAAAACTCAGAGCAACAAAATAGAGAAAAAAACTTCAAAAAATGAGAAGGGTTTAAGGGAACTTTAGGACAACATAAAATGTAACATAACAACATTTGCATCATAGGAATACAACATGGAGAAGAAAGGGAGGAAGTTATAGAAAACTTGTTTGACAAAATAATGAAAGAAAACTTCCCTAACTTGAAGGAAGAAGTCATGCAAGGTCAGGAAACACAGAAAGTCCTAATCAAGATGAATCCAAAGAGGCCTACACCAAGACACATGACAATTAAAATGGCAAAGTTTAAAAAACAAAGAGAGAATCTTAAAGACAGAAAGAGAAACAATTAGTTACCTACAAGAGTGCTTTGATAAAGCTGTCAGCTGATTTTTCAACAGAAACAATACATGCCAGAAGGGATTGACATGAAATCTTCCAGTAATGAAAAGGAAGGTCAAGCAGCCAAGATTTCTCTACCCAGCAAGCCTCTCATTTAGAATGGAAGGTGACCCCCACCCTGCCATGGAGGTACCTGGGAAAGGCAGAGAAAAATATGGCAGATGGCAAGGAGCCAATGGCTGTTGTCGGTGGGTGTGGGGACACTGGAGGCTGGGAAGGTTGCTGGAACCATGTAAAGAATTTCCTCAGGTGATCTGGATTCTTCATGCACCCTGATTTCTAACTGAGCAAAGAATCTCTCCAGTTTTTGTTAGATACCTGTAAAGTTCTAGTCATTGAGCTGGCTACTTAGGATATGAGCTCCTGAAAAATCTGGCATTGTCTGGTTTTAGACAAATTCATGTTATAGACATGGACACTATAGATTCTTCCAATCTAAATAGGCAGTTTTTATTTAGGCCTAAAAATGCTGGAAGACGCAAAGCTGAGGTTGCTGCAGAATTTCTAAATGACCGAGTTCCTAATTGCAATGTAGTCCCACATTTCAACAAGATCCAGGCTTTTAATGACACTTTCTATCAACGATTTCACATAATTGTATTTGGACTAGACTCTATCATAGCCAGAAGATAGATAAACAGCTTGCTGATATCTCTCCTAAATTATGAAGATGGTGCATTAAATCCAAGCTCCATTGTCCCTTTGATAGATGGGGGAACAGAAGGCTTTAAAGAGAATGCCTGGGTGATTCTGCCTGGAATGATTGCTTGTATTGAATGCACACTGGAACTTTGTCCACCACAGGTCAATTTTACCATGTGCACCATTGCATCTATGCCCAGGCTACCAGAACACTGTATTGAGTATGGAAGGGTATTACAGTGGCCTAAGGAGCAACCTTTTGGAGAAGGGGTTCCACTAGGTGGAGATGATTCTGATCACTTTCAATGAATTTTCCAAAAACCCCTAGACAGGACATCACAATGTAGTATTAAAGGTGTTACATATAGACTCACTCAAGAGGTAGTGAAATGAATCATTCCTGCAGTAGCTTCCACAAATGAAGTCACTGAAGCTGTGTGTACCACTGAGGTTTTTAAAATAGCCACAAGTGCATACATTCCACTTAGTAATGACATGGTGTTCAATGATGTAGATGGACTGTACACATACACATTTGAAGCACAGAGAAAAGAAAACTGCCCAGCTTGTAGCCAGCTTCCACAAAATATTCGGTTTTCTCCATCAGCTAAACTACAGGAAGTTTTGGATTATCTAACCAATAGTGCTTCTCTGCAGATGAAATCTCCAGCCATCACAGCCACATTAGAGGGAAAAAATAGAACACTTTACTTACAGCCAGTAACTTCTACTGAAGAACGAACAAGACCAAATCTCTCCAAGACATTGAAAGAATTGGGACTTGTTGATGGGCAAGAACTGGCAGTTGTTGATGTCACCACACCACAGACTGTACTATTCAAACTCCATTTTTCTTCTTAAGGAAAATAAATCTGCACATAATAGAAAACTGATGGAAATGTTACACTTTATGAATGCTAAAAAAAATTAATTGATTCATTGTTAACATTAGTGTTGCTGGAATTTTACTTTTTTGTTTGAATATAATGAACCAGTCTTTTTGAAGACAGAATTTGGAGTTGGTGTTTGGAAGCATTTTCACCAGTATGGGAAATGATGCCTGGAGAGAGAGATCATGAGCAATTTCATTGCTTCTTTTACAGGAGACAAATACACTCTTGTGTATGAATTTTGTTCTTATGGTCAAGGAATGCATTCCTCAGCTTTAATTTGAGCACCCACATATACAAAAGATGTCCCTTTAAAGAAAATTAAGTTTTAAATAACATTAAAGGTTATAACTTGACATCTGGAGCATATTCAACATAGCCTACATCTTGCTTGTTTAATATTCATTTAATGGTGGCTATCCAATTGAATATTAATTTTTGCAAAGGTTACCTTGTCCGTAATAATTTGTAAATAGTGTCAGAACTGAATACTTATTCAGGGAAATGGGAAACATTTCCATGTGTTTACTTGCAGTGCTATAGAGGCCAATATGCACAACATTAAAGCCAAGACATGGATGTTTAAAGGAATTTAATGTTTATACAGTTATCACTGATGCTTTTGCACTATTTATTAATAAAATTATATTTTGTCTACTCTTGTCACTGAAACTTAAAAAAAATATATTAAGGGTAGTAAGTCACTCTGTAGTATTATAGGAATAATTTTTAAATGTGTAGCAAAATTACAAATACAAAGGTTTATGGCCCCTGATTAATCCTTTTGCCACAGTAAATATCTATTGTTTTAATTTAATTTGCTCGAACATAATACTATAATAAAAATGGAATAACTATACTTTTATATTAATGTCTCTTAAAAATTGCCTCCTCCCAAACCCTGCAAAAAAATAACACTAAGTCTTAAAAGAAAATCAAGCATAAGTACTGAAAAATGAATGTAAGTATCTCAGGGTGGGAACATGTAGTATATGTCTTCACTGTTTGGATTAGATGGCAATTTTCTTTTCAGTCTTTGTAATTACATATCGCTGGGTTAAATTGTCATTAATTCTTTCTAGTTCCATGTTGACAAATAACTTGTTTCATTATAAAATCATGTGATGAATTTGTCTAAGTAAAAAATAAAGAAAGGAAAAGAAAATGGAAGACAAAATAGAGAGCTTCCAAGACAAAACCAAAAATGGCTGAAGTACATTTCCACCAAACCAGCATTTCAAGACATGCTAAAGAAACTCCTTTAAGAAGTGAAATTGGCCAGGCGGTGAAGGACAAATACCATAGGATCTCACCCTTTAACTGGAACATAATGAACAAAAGAAAACAGCAAGAAAAACATAACCAGAGACACTGAAAGTAAGAACAGTCTGACAGTAACCAGAGAGGAGGTGAGAGGAGATAATGGGGGAAAGGGTTTTCATGAACTACTATAAAGGACACATGGACAAAACCAAGGGGGAAGGTGGAAGCAAGAGAGGGAGGGGGTTTTGGTTGTGGTGAGGGGTGCAGTAGGGGGGAAATGCAGATAACTGTAATTGAACAACAATAAAATAATTTTATAAAAACTCCTTTAAGAAGAAGAAAATATGGAGACAAAGAGGAACGCAGGTACAAAGGGGAAAAATGGCAGTGAATAAGTACTTATAATAATAACCTTAAATGTAAATGGATTAAATGATCCAATCAAAAGACATAGGGTAGCTGAATAGAAAACAGGACCTGCATAGATACTGTCTGCACAAGGACCACCTCAGAACAAAAAATTTACACTGACTGAAAGTGAACAGATGGAAAAAATATTCCATGCAAATGAAGATGAAAAGAATGCTAGGGTAGCAATAGTTCCATATGAACAAATAGACTACAAACAAAGTCCATAATAAAAGACAAAGGGGGACACTACATAATACTTAAGGGTTCGGTCCAACAAAAGGATATAACCCTTCTAAACATATACACACCCAATATAGAACCACGTAAATATATAAAGAAGGTCTTGCAGGACTTTAAGAAAGAGAATGATAGCCATGCAGTTATAGTCAGGGATTTTAACAGTCTACTGCCAACAATGGACAGACCTTCCAAATAAAAAAAATCATAAGGATATAGCAGCATTAAATGACAAACTAGAGCAAGTGGATCTAACTGATATCAACAGAACATTTCACCCCAAAGAAGCAAAATATACATTCTTCTCAAATGCACATGGATCATTCTCAAAGACAGACCACATGGTAGAACACAAATAAGCCTTACCAAATTCAAGGAAATTGAAATCAAGAATTTTCTTGGATCACAATGCCCTGAAAGTAGAAATCAACATGAAAAAAAACACTCAAATACATGGAGGATCAATAAAACAGTTTTAAACAAAGAATAGGTTAACAATGAGATCAAGAAAGAAATAAAAAATTACCAGGAAACAAATGAAAATAAACACACAACAACACAAAAGCTACAGGACACAGTGAATGCAGCAATGAGAGGGAAGTTCATAGCTATGCAGGCCTGCTTAAAAAGAAAGAAAAATCTCAAATAAACAACCTAAACCTATATCTAAAAGAACTAGAAAAGAACAAAGTTCTGAGTGAGTAGAAGGAAGGAAATGATCACAATCAGAGCAGAAATAAGTGACATAGACACTAAAAAAAATTCAAAAGATTGATGAATCCAGGAGCTGGTATATTGAAACAAATTAACAAACCTTTAACTTGACTTATTAAGAAGAAAAAAAAGAAACAACCCAATAAGTAAAATCAGAAATGAAAGGTGAGAAGTAACAACTGATACCCCAGAACACAAAGGATTGTAAGAAATTACCATGAACAACTATACACCAAGAAATTGGATGACCTGGGGAAAATGGAGAAGTTTCTAGAAACATATGGTCTTCCAAAACTGAATCAGGAAGAAGCAGAAAACCTGAGTAGGACCAATAACGACTAGGGAAATTGAAGTAGTAACCAGAGAGGAGTGAGGAGAAGGATAATACAGGAAGGGCCATTACGGAACATGTATAAAGGACACTTGGACAAAAACAAAGGGAGAAGGTCAATGGTGGGAGACAGGGATGGGTGGGATGGGGGGTGTGATGGGGTGTAAATGGAGACATCTGTGGTTGAACAATAATTAAAAATAATAACTTTTAATAATTTGAAATATATGAAGAGGTATTGCCTATTTTTAAAAAAATTCCCAGCACATAAAAGCCCCAGAGAGATGACTTCACAGACAAATTATACCAATCATTCAAAGAAGAGCTAACACCTATCCTTCTCAAAATATTCCCAAAAATTCAAAAACAGGGGAGTCTTCCAATTCCAAACTCTTTTTACATGACCAGTATTATCCTAATTCCAAACCAGGTAAAGACATAACAAAAAAAGAAAATTTCAGGCCAATATCTCTGATGAACTTAGATGGTAAAATCCTCAACAAAATATTAGCAAACCATATCCAACAATACACCAAAAAATCATATACCCTTATCAAGTGGGTTTTATCCAGGATGGTACAATCCTGGATGGTACAATATCCATAAATCAACACACATGATACATCACATAAACAAAGTGGAGGACAAAAATTACATGATTACATCAATAGATATGGAAAAAGCATTTGATAACATTCAGCACACATTTATGATAAAAACACTCAGCAAAATGGGAATACAGAGAGCGTTCCTCAACGTAACAATGGCCATATATGAAAAACATACTACCAACATCAGACTCAATGGGCAAAAACTAAAAGTATTTCCCTTAAGGTCAGGAAAGAGACAGGGGTGTCTGCAATCACTACTTGCAGTCAACATAGTACTGGAAGTCCTAGCCACAGTGATCAGACAAGAAATAAAGGGCATCCCAACTGAATATTTTTTAAAAAATTAGTAACAACTGATATGAAAAAGAAGGGACATCTAAATTGAAAAAGAAGTAAGCTGTCATTATTCACAGTCAACATGATATTATATATAGAAAACTGTGTAGTTCCCCCCCCCTCACCAAAATCTACTCATCCTAATAAACACATTTGGCAAAGTAGCAGGTTCCAAAGTCAATATTTAAAATTGATGCCATTCTTATACACCAATAATGAACTATCAGAAATAGAAATTAATACAACAATTCCATTTACTATTGCAAAAATAATAATAATAAAGTACTTAGGGATAAATTTACCAAGGAGGTAAAAGATCTATACTCACAAAACTATAGGATACTGAAGAAAGAAACTAAGGAGGCTACAAACAAGTGGGAAAAAATACCTTATCATGGACTGGAAAAATTAATATCATTAATATGTCCACAGTACCCAAGCAATCTATAAATTCAATGCAATTCCTACTAAGATACCAAGGACACACTGCACAGATCTGGAACAAATATTACAAAAATTTATATGGACCCTAAAATAAACCCCAAAGCTTCAGCAGTCTTGAGACAAAGGAAACAAGTTGGAAGGATAACAATTCCTGATATCAAAAAATACTACAAGGCCAAGGCCACTGTAATCAAAGCAGTCTTGTACTGGCATGAGAACAGACACACAGATCAATGGAACAGAATGGAGAGCCCAGAAATAAACCCAAGTTTTTATGGTCAATTAATATTTGATAAAGGAGGCAAGAGCATCCAATGGAGTAAACAAAGTCTCTTCAATGAATGGTGTTGGAAGAACTGGACTGGTACATTCAAAACAAATGAATCTAGATCACCTTCTTACACAATACACCAGAAAAAAACTCAAGATGGATAAAAGACTTACACATAAATAGTGATACCACAAAAATCTTAGAGGAAAGCACAAGCACTAAAATTTTCAATGTCTCACATAGTGATGTTTTTCACAATATAACTCCTAGGGCAAGGGAAATAAAAGACAAATAACCACTTGGAACTACATCAAATGAAAAATCTTTGGCACAGTTAAACCATCCTAAAAATGAAAAGGGGATCAACTGCATGGGAGAATGCATTTGCCAAAGATACATTCAAAAGGGTTTAACCTCAAAAATACATAAAGAGCTTATATGACTCAACACCAGGAAGACACAAAAACCAACCAAAAAAGGGGGGGAGACAAAGGAACTGCATAAACATTTCTCCAAGGAGGATATACAGATGGCCGGTAGACATATAAAAAAATGCTCAACATCACTAGCCATCAGAGAGATGCAAATTAAAACCATAATGAGTTATCACCTCACACCCATCACAATGGTTATCATTAATAAATCAACAAACATGTTCTGGTGAGCATGAGGAGAAAAGGTCGAACCCAAGTGCACTATAGAGGAATTTCTCACTGGTGCAGCCATTGTGGAAAATAGTATAGAAGTTCCTCAAAAACTAAAAATGGAACCTCTTTTGACCCAGCATTTTTGCTCCTGAGATTATACCCTAAGAGTCCCAATCCACCCATTTCAAAGAATTTATGCACCCCCATTTTTATAGCAGTCCTATTTACAATAGCCAAGATTTGGAAACAGCCTAAGTGCCCATCAGTAATTGAGTGGATTAAAAACTGTGGTACATCTGCACAATGAAATACTAGGCAACAGAAAGAAGGAATTCTGACCTTTCGCAAAAGCAAAAGGAACTGGAGAGTATTATGCTAAGTTAAATAAGCCAGTCGGTGAAAGACAAATACCATATGATCTCACTTATAAGATGAATCTATGGACAAAATAAGCTAATGAGCAAAATAGAACTAGAGACATGGAATCATATAACAGACTGACAGCTGTAAGAGGGGAGGGGACAGGCAGGGACTGATTGAAAAAAGGTGAAGGGATGAGTAAATGAACATTTGTGAAGGACCCTTGGACACGGACTATGGGTGTGGGGATGGTCTAGGGAAGTGTGGTGTGTGCTGGGCAAAGGGTGGCAAAGGGCCAACTGTAATAGCATAAACAATAAAAGAGTAAAAATGTAATATCTTCAGCAGATTCAGAGAGACAAATGATAGCAAACAGATTCAACACTATAAGAGAAATTATTAACCTAAGCTATTACATAAATCAATTATATTAACATGTGTTTTACATTTTAATTTTATATAACTTTAATGCTAAAAAGCAGATTTTTAAAAAATTATTGACTTTACAGAGAAAGGGATGGAGAAAGAGAGAAAACATCGATTTGTTCTTTCACTCATTTATGCACTCATTGATTGATTCTTGTATGTACCCTGACCAGAGATCAACTCACAATCTGGGTGTGTAGGAACAATGCTCTAACCAACTGAGTTACTTGGCCAAGGCAACTTGACAGTTTTAAAAATTAACTTTATTAGGGAAACATTGGTTAATAACCTATATCAATTTCAGATGTACAAGTTTAAAATAATACAATGTCTTTATATTCTATTGTGAATTCACCACCCAAAGTCTGGTCTCCTTCTGTCAGCATATATTTCACACCCTTTACCTTTCTTGGCCTACTCCCTACTGGTCTTCCCTCTGCTAACTACAATTCTGTTGTCTGCATCTATGAATTTGTAGGGGGGGAGGGTGTTGTTTTTCTTCTACTCTCTACCAGCAGGCCAAAGAACACTGAAGATGAAACAATATTTAACCAAAAGATCACAGAGAGTGCTTGTTGGGAAATCAGTTTGCATTTAGTATTTAAAAATTTTGAGGTTATAAACTTTCAATTGCACTTATGCAAAACACATCAATGGATCTCTTCATAGTCTTGGCGATTTGTCTTTCTTGTTTGATTCTCCTTTTCCTATGGAACCGAAGCTATGCCCAAGGGAAGCTGCCACCTGGCCCTACTCCTCTCCCAATTATTGGAAATGTTCTACAGATAAATATTAAGAACATCAAGGAATCCATAAGCAAGGTTAAGTATGATTAATTTTCTTCCAATCATTTGCAATGAATAAATAAGACAGTGCTATATCTAAGTAAAATATGGACTTGGACACCATGCGTTAAAAAAGTCATTTGAAAGGGAAATGTTCACTGGACATGCAGATACAATTCCATTTTCAAAATTTAATTAAATATTCTGGGGTAACATTGATTAATAACATTTTACAAGTCTCAGGTGTACAAATCCATAATACATCACCTGTATATTGCATTGTGGGCTCACCACACAAAGTCTAATGTCCTTCTGTGACCATGTATCTCACCCTCTTTATCCTCTTTCTCCTCCACTCAACCCTCCCACCCTTTTGGCAACCACCATACTGTTTGTGTCTAAGAGTTTGGTTTTTTGTTCATTTGCTGCTTTCTGCTTTATATCCCACATGTGAGTGAAATCTATGGTTCTTGTCCTTTCCTACATGACATGATTTTAAGCATCTCACAGCTAGAGGCGTCCAGAAGGGAATGAGAACAATGAGGTGACTGTTCAAATTGCCAAAAAGAGGAATTCCCTGTCAATATTGTGAGCTAGGTCTTCTTTCTAGTAATTAATCTTTGGTGAACTCTAATAACAATGAAACTACTTTCAGCTTTTGAAAAAATATATACTGATTTATAGCTTCACAACACTAATTTTTCCTAAAAGCACACTGATGTGGAGTTATGGAAATAACTAAAAGTTCAGGAACTTTCACACTTTCTATTAGATTTATATTTGCCCAATATGTAAATGAATAACTGCTCTGCTCTTTGCTATTTACACAGCAATAGTGCTCTAAATATTGAGGGGCTTTTCTGAAATCTGTCTTCCCAGACACAGCCGGTTACCAGAGCTGTGCCCCTGGAAACTCCTTCCTGTGTTTCAGACTCTGGATTCAAAGGGATGTGTCAGAATCCCTTGTTGACTTTCAGCCTTAGGCAACTTTTTAAAACCTCTCTGAGCTTCAATTTCCATTTCTTTTTTTTTTTTTTTTTCAAGAAAGTAGTTCATCTTTTTTTTTTTTAAGATTTTATTTATTTATTTTTAGAGATGGAAGGGAGGGAGAGAGAGATAGAGAGAAACATCAATGTGTGGTTGCTGGGGGTTATGGCCTGCAACCCAGGCATGTACCCTGACTGGGAATCGAACCTGCAACACTTTGGTTCGCAGCCCATGCTCAATCCACTGAGCTACGCCAGCCAGGGCTCAATTTCCATTTCTTTAGAAATGACTGATAATTATTTTGCACAAATTATTAGTTATCATATATTCTATAAGTTATCAAATGCCTACTTTGTGTTAGACAGCATGTTAAGCACTTGGAATTTTTTTTCAACTATTTTTATTGGTTTCAGGGGTACAGCACTGTAGTTTGACAATTACATACTTCACAAAGTGTTCACTCTAACATTTCAGGTAACCATCTGGCACACTACATAGTTATTACAATATTATTCACTGTATTCTCTATGCAGTACTTTACTTGCAGTGACTATTTTGTAACTACTGATTTCTACCTCTTAACCCCTTCACCTCTTTCACCTGTTCCCCTAAACCCCCATTTCCTCTGGCAATTACCTGTTCTGCCTCAGCGTCTATGAGTCTGTTTTAATTTTGTTTGTTTGTTTTTTGTTCTTTACATTTCACATATAAGTGAAATCATATGATATGTCTTCCTCTGACTGACTGATTCCACATACCATAATAAACTTTCGATCCATCATGCTGTTGGAAATGGCAGGATTTTAGTCTTCTTTGGTGCACTAGGAATTTCCAATGGTGAATGGGGAAAAAATGTCCCGAGAATTATAGAATTTACAATTTCGAGTGTAGGCATGAATTTTTGATATAATATGGAAATAACCGTATGATGATAAAGTGACAGGGATCCAATGGACGCCAGCCATGGAGTTTGGCAGGCTAGGGGAAGGGGGACAAGTCAGCAAAGGGTTCTCTGAGGAATTGAATTTGAAGCTGAAATCTACAGAATGATTAGGCATTAACTAGACAAAAATCAGATAAAAAATCTGTCCCAGGCTTTTCCAATGTGGAGAAGAATGACTTGTTAGAGTCCTGGAAAAGGGAACAATTTGATTATAGCCCAGAAAGTATTGTAAAAACATACCATGAGTTGAGATTTAAGAGTTCAACTGGGACTAGAGCATGATGGATTTACAAGGATTTTAAGAATTGTGGTCTTCAGCATAAGAGCAATGTGATGACTTTAACATGCTTAAAGGACTGTTGTGTTAACATTTGCCTTGTGGAAAGACCACTCTGGATAATGAATTGGAAAATGAATTGTAGTTGCAGAGTGAATTTTAAGGTAGCAAAAGGACTCAAACTTTGGATACCTTGAAAGAGTTCAAGTCCTACATCATTGAGTATGCTGAATTAGCTGCCATAAGAGAAAGACTCCCATAATGCAATGGCTTAAAAAAGTCTAGAGTTTATTTCTATCTCCATAACATATAAAAGTGATTGCTGGTGGGCTGCCTTTCCTCTATGAGGCCATTCAGAGAACCAGTTTTTCTCAACCTTGTGGTTTACCTTCCTTTGCCCCTAGGATCTTGTTTTCATTTTCATGGTCAGAGTGGACCATCTGCATGCTGGTCACCTCAACCTTGAGTAGTGGGAGAAGCAGAGAGCATGTTGTGACCATTTATGCCACAGTGTAGGATTTGCCCACATCACTTCTGCTGACATCAGCTGATGGAAGCTTAGTCACATGGCCACACAGGGAAGCTTGGAAAGGTGTGTAACAAGGCTCCATGTGCTTATGTGGCAATAGAACATAGAGGTCTCTGGTGCTAATGAGAAGATGTAGAGAATGGGTAGTGAGGGATGATTATTTGCCTGCACCTGGGACAAGATGGCAAAACTTCACCTAAACAGGAGATATGTATCATTTATCGTAATGCAAGTATAGGAAGGAAGGAAATTTGGAGCAATTAAAGTTTGGCAGAAAGAAATTAATAAAATAACATGAATAAAATTCATGACAGAGTCATATAACTACTAAAGGTGATAATAATAATAGCAATATTACCAGTAGCATAATAATAATTACCATTTAATTGGTTTCTATTAAATTACTGGATCTAGAAGATGAAATCTGTTATGATGAGTGAATGGATATTAAAATGTCTCTCAGTAAGATTAAAAGTATTTCTCTCACTTATCTCCATTCTTAGTTTTGAAATTCTCACTCTTCTTGCATCTCCTATTCCTTTCTTAGCTAGCAAAAGTCTACGGCCCAGTGTTCACTGTGTACTTTGGAAGGAAGCCCACTGTGGTGCTCTATGGATACGAGGCAGTGAAGGAAGCCCTGATTGATCGGGCTGAGGACTTCTCTGGCAGAGGCAGTTTGCCAGTTATAGACAATATCCTCCAGGGATCAGGTATGCTTCAATCTGGGGGATGTGTGTGTATTCATAAGTTGCAAAGATTCCAAATAGGCTAAGGAATTGAGAAACTTAAACACAGACAAATTGATGGAAATAATATACTTCCAAAATTTTCCATGAAGGATCATTAATCCATATTTAAAATTCTGAGGGTGACACAATGTCTCCATAAAACAATAAGTGCAATTTAAAGAAATTCACAAAACACTAATGTTCTATGAATTTGTGACTAAGCTATGTTCATTATGCCTTTAAAGATTTTATTTATTTGTTTTTAGAGAGGGAGAAGGGAGAGAGGAAGAGAGGAAGAGAAATATCAGTGTGTGAGAGATAAATTGATTGTCTGCTCTCAAACACTCCCTACTAGGGACCTGGCCCACAACCCAGGCATGTGCTTTGACTGGGAATAGAACCAGAGATATTTTACTTCACAGGCTGGCACTCAATCCACTGAGCCATTCCAGCCATGGCTAAGTCATGTTCATTTTCAATTATGGCCTGTTAAGAAAGAGAAAGAGGCAGAGAGAAAAGAGGGATGAGGATATTCACCAAATTATCCTATTCTCCAAATATTTTGCTTTCTATCCTGACTCATGGTTGCCAAGAGATTATTTTATAAAGCTTGCATTGTATGCATGGAACCAACATAACAATGGAATATTTCCAACCTTATCTTTAATTCTTCTCATATTCTAAAAAGGGTAAGTAATATTTGGATTCAATAGATTACAAAGCATAAAGCACAAATATGCACTGAAAAGGGGACTATGGAGAAATGCATAGTAAGAATGAATTGGAATTGATATTACAAAAAGCTGTTTAAACTAACTACTTGAACTATCTTTCATCTGTGTTTGGAGCTACACTTAAACTGTCCAGTCCTCTGGAGGGGCCCTGGGTTCTGACTAAATTAGATAAAGTCTGAATGGGGTCATTTTTTCTTCCACTTATTGTCAACAATCTTGATCAAATTTCCCATGAGCATTGTTTCCCAACCCTTCCCCACCCACCCAATTCCCGTTGTCTTGACTCGAGAAGTCTGATGTTTAATTTTCTTGGTATTAAGAGCACATTACAGAACTGGCCAGTAGCCAGTGCGTTAGAGCATCATTGGGATACACCAAGGTTGTGGGTTGGATCCCTGGTGAAGGCACATGAAAGAATCAACAATGACTGCATGAATAAGTAAAACAACTCTCTCTCTCACCTTGCCTGAGGATTAGATTTTCATGAGCATCCTTCTAATGCACAAGAGCTCTCTCTCCTTCTTTCAAGAATTAACTCCATTTGTTACAGCTCCTAAAATTTACTTACAATGCATAGAAGGTGACCCCAAAAATTTAACCTGTTACTCAGGCTCACCACAATTTATTAGCTGTGTGATCAAGTAGTAAACTTTTTGCCTTTGTGATATTCAGCATTCTTATCAGTTAAATGGTGACAATAACTAGGTCACAAAGTTATTGTGACATTTATAACCATTAATGGATGAATAACAGTTTAATAATGTGTAAAACCAAGATCCTTGACAGTAAGCTTCTAAGCTGGGGTAATAGAGAAGGCAGTCAAAGCAGGGCTCAGTAGGAATTCCTAAGGCTGGTAACACTGTATTTACATTTCTTCTTAAGTGACATTATCATTTCCTGATATAAGTCCCTCACCTGGAATTAATGAAAATTGAAGTCTTCTTTAACATTTATGTTTTGTCTTGATAGGTATTGTTTTCAGCAATGGGGAAATATGGAAACAAACTCGGCGATTCTCCCTCATGGTTTTGCGGAATATGGGAATGGGAAAGAAGACTATTGAAGACAGAATTCAAGAAGAAGCCTTGTGTCTGGTGGAAGCATTAAGAAAGACCAATGGTGTGTATGTCTTTGTATGATTACTAGGAATAGTTTGAGTAGACTGAATGCTGTTACAAGTAGACCATAGTGAGATACAATGGTTCAAGTGGAGCATGAGTTTACTTTTTGCTCACATACCAGTAGTAAGAGGTGAAGGGGTTGGGTTTTTCAGGCTTTTCAGGTACCATGCTGTTAGGGGCTTTGACATCTTCACCATGTGGCTTCCAGTGCCACACAGAATTCATCTGTTTTCATGGTAGTGGGAGGAGCAAAGAACAAGGAAAGGAGCCAGTAGTGTTCTGAATAGGCCAGTTAAGGCCATGGTCCACAAGCCTTCTTTCCCATTCCTTGGGCTGTAGCCTAATCAAAGGGCTACACCTACCTCTAAGAAGAACTGGGAACTATAGTTATCTATGTGCTCAGGAAGAAGAGAACACAGATTTTGCTAATCAACTAGTAGCTTTGGCCATAATACCTCAAAAAACTAAGGAACTTCTCTAGTAACTTCTTGAGAAACATTGCAAATATCTCACAATATATGTACATTAATTCATTATGCTGTGTACCTTAAGCTTATACAGTGCTGAATGTCAATTATATCTCAGTAAAACTGAAAACAAAGCACTGGTGGTTCAAGGTAGAATTCATGTCAAAATCTTTTCAATGCACAGGGCTGCATTACAGATGAGCTAGGAGTGTAGGGTGAAGGGAGGGAGCTGTGGTAGCCCAAATATGCTCAGTGTGTATATCAGTGTATATGTGCAGTGTGTATGTGTGTATGTACACATAGGACTAGGAGAGAGGGTGAAAGAGAAAGGGGTGGGCAGGAGACTTGGCAAGAAAGTGGTAAGACCAGGAACATGAGACATTGTGGTTTTTAACCACACTATTTAAATATTTTCCAAAAACATTATTTATATAATAACTCATCTATGAGAGACAGAAACATCAATTGGTTGTCTCCCACAACCAACTCAGCCATCTGGCTAGGGCACAGTTGTGTTTTTAAACTGTCTAGATGGGTTATTTCCCTTTCTCTGTTATTAACATAAAAATGCTATGATTGCATACATTTGCATAATTCTGATGTCTTCCTTAGAATGAATTTCAGGAAATAGTAGAAGATATCAATGAACAACACTGTTTGGAGTTTTGACACATATGACCTAGGAATGGGAGGAAGACCTAGCTGAAGAAGGGATAAGATTATGAGGCCTGTACTGGGTATATTGTTCTGTGACCTTATGTTTAAATTTAATATATTAAATACATATTTTTCACATGTTTAATTTTCAAATATTTTTAAAGAACATTATTAATGAATCAGCACACTATTCCATTATGTTGGATGTACCATAGTTTATTTAACTGGTCTTTTATTTTTGGCCAGATTGTCTATTTTCAGTACTTTGTTGCTATTTGTATAAAAATAATGCAATCCATATAAACCATTGCATACCCCTGAGTACTTTCTTAGAACAAAATTTTGGAAATGGAATTAATATGTGAACAAATGTTGAGTTTTGATACATATTATATGGAAAAATGACTTTGTGCACTAATTTATATTTCAAGCAGAGTTCATTATTGACTGGTTCCTCTTTCCCCATAGTAATGCAACTCACACACCCAACTTTTTAAAAATTTTTATGGACTTATTTTTAGAGAGCAGGTAAGGGAGAGAGAAAATGAGGGAGAGAAACATCCATCAGTTGCCTCTGGCCCACCCCTAACAGGGGACCTGGTGAGCACCCAGACATGTGCCCTGACGGAAATCAGACCAGAGACATTTTGTTTTGCAGGTCAGCACTGAACAATCATCCACACCAGTCAGGGCACACCCAACTTTTTCCCACTAAGTTTTGTAAAATAAAGATTGCAAGTCTCCTCAGTCTCCTGTACTTTCTTACTAGGTTGCTCAGTTTCTTATGGGCACCATGAAGAAGTATCCATAATGAAGACTAAATTTTATACCTTTTAAGATTTATTTAGCACATGAAAATGAAATCTTACCATTTGTGAAAGCATGGAAGGACCAAGAGGACCTTATGTTAAATAAAATAAGTCAGTCAGAGAAGAAAAACACCATATATTTCACTTATATGTGGAATTTCAATAACAATATAAGCTAACAAGCAAAACAGAGATAGACTCATAGACACAGAGCACAGACTGGTGGATGCCAGAGGGGAGGAGGGTTGGGGGACTGAGTGAAGGGATTAAGAAGTAGGGAGGTGGGATGGCTGTGGTGGGGGAGGATTGTTGTGAGGAAAAGGCAGACAACTGTACTTAAACAACATTAAAATAATAAGTATGTAAATATATATAGAGAGAGAGAGACAGACAGACAGACAGACACAGAGAGAAGTTCAGATTGGCAGTTACAGAATATGCATAATCATGGGGATATAAAGTACAGCATAGGAAACAGTAATGTATATTGTAAAGTAAATTTTTCAAGATATTTTTAAAAAACCTCCTTTTTGTGAATTACATTGTGGCTCTTATTTGGAGAATGCTGTAAACAGGAGAACACATTGTGGGGAGAATTAAGAAATAAATTGGACTGGATTAGACAGTTCTGTCTGGGGAAACACAATGAATGTTATCTTAGGCATGTTGAGTTTCAAGTGCTGGTGGCATGTCTAGGTACTTCCTATACTTAAAAAGTCTTTGAGGACAACCCATCTCAATGATTTTAAACAGTCAGCTGGAGATTAAAATGAAATTTCTAAACTAACTTAATTTATATTGTTTTTAGCATCTCCCTGTGATCCTGCTTTCCTTCTGAGCTATGTTCCCTGCAATGTGATGTGCTCCATTATTTTCCAAAACCGTTTTGAGTACAGTGACAAGCAATTTCTAACCTTGATAAACTATTTTCATGAGAACTTCAGAATTGTAAGCACCTTCTGGATACAGGTAAATTCAAGGTTCTCTTGAAGTAGGGAATAATTTTTTGACTAATCTATTGCTCATATATACCACATCCTTTTGCCCTATTTCACAATGTCTGAAGTGTTTATCACACTATTGTTTTTTCCCAATTAGTGAGTTATCAAATCAATTCAATGTGTAAAAATTAAATTTAAAACATGAAATATAGTAATAGAAAGAAAATATTGTCATGGTGTACAAGTGATACAAGGTATTTGTTTTTGAGAAATCATTTTTCCTGATTTTTACACATATAGATGATGAAGGTTCTGGTATAAAATATTTCTTTTTTTCACTTTCTTTTAATTGTCATTCAAGTACAGTTATCTGCATTTCTGCTTCCCACCACTTCCCCCAACACCAGCCATCCCCACTTCCCTCCCCGATTCAACTGCCCCATGATTTTGTCCATGTGTCCTTTATAGTTGTTTTGAAAACCCTTCCCAGCTTTTCCCTCACTATCCCCTCCTACCTCCCCTTTTATTATAGTACATTGTCAGAAAATGTTAGTCGCCTATGATATATGATGATTAACAACTAAAATCCTGTGTGGATTATAAGGTCATGACAGGTTCCACCTGGAAGAGAGCCTGGTGAACAAATAGTCAACTCATATTTTAGAGCAGTAACTATCACCAACACATACGATGCATATTCTCCAAAGCAGCTTATCTGTCACAAAGAATGAGTCAACCTAGAATCTAGATTTCTCCATTCTCTATCTAGTCTGATACAAGCTACCAGCCTGAATTAATTGTTTCAGTACCTACCAACGGTATTATTAAGTCACGAAGGTACTGGTTACAGCAAAGCAATAAACTCTGGGATGGGAAAGACCCAATAATTACAAGCAATGTGCATGTTCTTGAGGTTGTAAAATCCTAAATAAAACTATGCTAAGTAATTTGGGCATTCTCTTAATCTTCCCAATGTACTGTTTCTTCATTATAAAACTAGGGTATGAATGCTACAAACTTTTTTGATGCCTGTAGAAATAGGTGTAGGGTAAACTGTGGAGAACACTGACCTCTAGCTCTGTCACTACTTTGTCTTAGACCAGTGGACTATCCTTTCTGAAGTTCAATAGCCTCATCTGGAAAGAGGTGGTTGGCCCCTGAATTCCTTCAGAGAGTTATCATTAGGAAATGAATATAAATGGTTTTGGAATTGCTTTGTAAATTGTGTGTTCTGTGACTCTAGACATTTTATCAGTTCCTTGTCTTTCAAGTCTTTTTATCTTTATTTACTCAGCATGTAGCAAAGTCTCTGATTTGCAATATAGGCCTGTAAATGTAGGCTGAGTGACTAATGAATGGTTTTTTACTCTTTCAGCTCTACAATTCTTTCCCCTTTTTAATACATTATCTCCCAGGAAGTCATAATGAATTATTTAAAAACATTGCTGAACAGAAAAAATTTATTTTGGAGAAAGTAAAAGAACACCAGGAATCCCTAGACCTCAACAACCCTCGAGACTTTATTGACTACTTTCTGATTAAAATGGAAAAGGTATAAATAACCCTGTTTCAACTTCACCTTTTTTTCTTTGTTCTTTACTATTGTTTAAGTACAGTTCTCAATTCCCCCTAACCACTCTCCCCACCCCATGCATTTCCATGTCCCACCCACCATCCTAACCCCATTTGGCTTTGTTCATGTGTCGTTTACATGTATTCCTTGATGACCCTTCCCCTTTCCCCACCCCCCATTACCCCCTCTGGCCTCCCCTCTGGTTACTGTCAGTGTGTTCTTTATTTCAATGTCTCTGGTTATATTTTGCTTGCTTTCTTTGTTGTTGTTGATTAGTTTCCCCTTAGAGGTAATATCATACGGTATTTGTCTTTCACCACCTAGCTTATTTCACTTAGCATAATGTTCTCCAGATCCATCCATGGTGTTAATGAAGGGTAGGAGCTCCTCCTTTCTGCTGCATAGTGTTCCATTGTGTAAATGTGCCATAGTTTTCCTCTTTGTGTGTGATGTGACTCATGGATTCATTTTTATCTATCCTGTAAAATTAAAATATTAAAACAAATGCCTCTTCCTAAAGAGGTATTAATTGCTTGTGCAACCTCTTACTAATGCAAACCATGCTTGATGGCTTGAGATAGTTTGAAATTCTCACTAAAAATGACTTACAAGAGTTTGTATTTACCTTTTTAAAGCTGATTTTTACTGTGAGCAGATTGAACTACATACATTCTAGCAAGCACACACATTCTAGATTAATGATGACACACGTCATTCATAAACTAAGTTCCATAAATGCAAGATGCAACATGTGAAGGAACACAAGAATGGATAGGAATCAAGAAAGACTTACCTTTGGAAAGATACTAGGACATCTTTCCAGATGAGGCAGGCAGTTTTAGAGGAAACTCTGGCTTAGACTAACAGATGAGACACAATAAGTCTAGGGAATGATGACCAAGTGTGTGGAATTCTCATAGAGGTTATCTTGACAGTAACTGAGGAATGGCCATGGGTGTAATGACTGGTGACATTGGGAATAGTGATGCAATTGCAGGGGATGGTTTTGATGCTTGAATGAGAAATTTAGACATGATAAAATGGACAAGAGATGCTAGAACTGAAAGTGAGTGGCCATGATGACTTGATAAAAACTATGTTTGAAAGAACTGATTGGCTCTCATGGATGAGAAAGTAGGGATATCAGAAATGACTCATTGAAAGTTTATAAACCTGATTTTATTTTTGTTTATTTTTATTTATTTATGCATTTTCATTATTATTCAGTTACAGTTGCAAACTACATGGTTTGCAGTGAGTGAGAAGGCAAGTTTTTTGCCATGCCTCTCCCTGCCCTGTCCCCACCCTAACTCCTACAGATTGTTTTAGTGTTTATTGAGTTTGTTTATTTATTTATTCATTTATTTATTTATGTTTTAATGGCATTTTTAATCATTGTTCCAGTACAGTTGTCTCCAATTTCCCTCCACCACTCGCCTCGCCCCATGCATCCTCACCTCCCACCCTCAGTCCTACCCCACTTTGGCATTGTCAATATATCCTTTATACATGTCCCTTGATGACCCTTCCATTACCCCTCCATTACCCCTACCCCCATCATTCTGGTTATTGTCAGTTTGTTCTTTATTTCAATGTCTCTGGTTATAGTTTGCTTATTTCTTTGCATAGTTTAAAGGAACCTTAACAACTTATCTAACTTTACCTTGAGCTATTATATTCTCTAATATTTGACTTAATTTGTCAAATAAGGAAATTAAGAAAATAATGATGTTGTACTGAGTTATGTTAGGTATCTCTAAGGCTCTTTTATTTATCAAATAATTCTAATACATCATTACTAGGAAAAGCACAATAAACAGTCTGTATTTACTATGGACCACTTGATCACCACCATATGGGATGTGTTTAGTGCAGGAACAGAGACCACAAGCTCCACCCTGAAATATGGAGTCCTGCTCCTGCTAAAGCACCCAGAGGTCACAGGTAAGATTATAGATGATATGTGGAATGAAGTTCTGGGAAGCCATTGGCAGGAAACACTGATGACTATTCTACTCTTCACCTGCTGAGACGATGCACATGAAAAATTTCCATCACTGATACATCTTCCTATCATTGGATGAATTAAATTCAAATTAGATTATGGTACAAAAGGAGAAAAAGGTATGTAAATAGCAGCACAGAGTTGAAGGGCAGAGGTCATTGTTCTCCCTGCTATGGTGGAGTGTCTGTGTTTTGGGTCAGACCAGATGAACACGCAGACACATACATAGAGACATGAGTCCTAAGACATTAGGATCTAGAGAGAACTAGCCTTCTTCTTTCCATAAAAAGATTTCATTTGATATACCTTCCACGTCCAGGTGAGCATATTTTTGGTAAAAGATATTTCTACTCAAATGCATTTTGAATTTAAAGAATGACTCAACAAAACTGTAATCTTTCTCTACCAAAGAACTCTCTTTTAAAAAATTATACACAAATAAAAATTCTTTTTTTAATTTCATTTAAATTAATTTTTTAAATTTTATTTTATTTTCATTGTTGTTCAAGTAGTTTTCTGTGTTTTACTCCCATCCCAGCCTGCCCCCAGAGCTCTCCCCACCTCTTCCCATTTCCACCCTGCCCCCTAGTTTTTGTCCATGTGTCCTTTATACTTATTCCTGTAAACCCTTCCCCTTTTCTCCTGAAGTTCTCTCCCCTCTCCCCTCTGGTAACTGTCAGCTTATTCTCTATTTCACAAAAATTGTTTTTGTATATACTTTTTTGGACAAATAAATTTTTCCTCACAAACATGACTTCTCTTACAAATGTAACTTTCCTATTTTCCTCCTCATTTCTATTGAGTCCTCATCTAAAAGGACATTTCTTTCATTACTGTATCATTTTCTGTTTCTGACACTCTTAGTGTAATTAAATCTCATGAGCTTATCTCCATAACATCAGCATGAGGTTTTTCTACTTCATATGAAGTCCTCTGCCCTCCCTTATAAATGAAATGCTCTCCACATGGTGCAATTTAGAAGCATGGCCTCAAAGTTCCTTCACTGGTGCACATTATGGAATATGATGATGATATGTTTCTTTCATGTGACACAGATTCTTTTAGCCAAAACGCTTCACTAACTCTTGTAAGATCTATGTTGATTATGATTATCAAATTATGATATTTCTCTTAAACATTTAAAGCCCTCATTGTGTCCTATTTCCCCATCATTCCCATTTTCATTTACCTTTGGGTTTTTTCTTGCATCAGACCCATTATATTGTCCTTTTTTTTTTCTTCCCATCATCATTTCTTAATGTGACATTTTACTAAGAATATGATTTTATATGCAGTTCCTAACCACTTCATATGTCACCTTCTTCTAGACAAAACTCCAGACTCTGAAGTTGAGAAGGCAAAGTTTAAAACTCCTCTAAAATTCCTAACCTTTTCTTCCTTAAAGCTACTAAGACACAGAATTTCCACATACTCCATTCAAAGACCCATATTCAGGTGGTACATAAATCCCATTTGACCGAAGTAGCAACCTGGTATTAGAGAAATTGGGTTCCAGACTCTAAGAACAGTAACTTACAATTCTGACTCTACTACTGAGTAGCTCTGCAACCAGAGGCTCATGTACCTCTTCTGCATGTTGGTCCCTCATCTCTTTAAGGGAAAACAATTCCTAACATTCACAGTCTTTCCCACAAAGGAAAAATTAATAAGCATTTGTTTAAAACTAATGAATAATCTTACTTAAACTATGTATTATTAATGTGATGTACTTGGTAGATAAAAGAAAAATAATTCACTAACATGACTTACTTTCAGTAATCTTATTCACTTTCTAAGATTGTGGATTTGGGAATGAGAGAGACCACATAACACCTGGATGTCCTTAAGAAATATGTTTACTTTTCTGGACCTGTTTCCTCAGTTTTAAATACAAAAACTAATACTGAAGATATAGAACTGTTTTGAGAAATTATAAAGTAATATAATATATAGTGTGGCATGCCTGTCATGTTTTGTATGCTAAATAAATGTTAACTTCTTTCTTGTTTCTACTGCTGCATCAACAAAATGTTTTTATTTAATTGTTCTGTTCATAAGAATTTACTGTATTGGGTGCTTCATAGAACCTTGGAAGTTACATACTTAAGGAAATAAAAACAACATATGCAAAGAAATTAAACTACATGGTTTGCAGTGAGTCTTCAAGATCCCAGACCTATGAGTCTATCAAAAAAAAAAATACACAAAGTAGAGAGTCAGAGTAGACAACTGAATTTCAAGGTACCATTATGTTTTACATGTACATATATTTAAGTATTTAATGAGATTCTACTTTGCCCCAAAACTGAAATTCTGTTTCTTTTTTCCCCTTATGGAGGTGCCCATATGTAATTTACCCTTCTCTCACCAAAAGTTACCAAAATTAAGGTAATTTCTAAAATCTTTTGCATTCCATGTGAATTCTGATTCCTACATTGCCAGCTAAAGTCCGGGAAGAGATTGACCGTGTGGTTGGCAGAGACCGGAGCCCCTGCATGCAAGACAGGAGCCACATGCCCTACACAGATGCTGTGGTGCATGAGATCCAAAGATACATTGACCTCGTCCCTAACAACCTGCCCCATGTGGTGAGCCGGGACATTAAGTTCAGAGACTACTTTATTCCAAAGGTGAGAGATATTCCATCTATATTCCTCCATAAGAATGTTAGGTTTGAACAATTGCTGTAGTAAAACTATAGGC
This sequence comes from Phyllostomus discolor, assembly GCF_004126475.2. Lineage (NCBI taxonomy): Eukaryota > Metazoa > Chordata > Mammalia > Chiroptera > Phyllostomidae > Phyllostomus > Phyllostomus discolor. The sequence continues at coordinate 148,432,524 of NC_040907.2, read as the reverse complement.
TGCCTAAATTTCTACAGGTATTGCATACTTAGAAATCAGGCACCTCACCCTCTGGCTACATGCTCTTTTGCTTCTAGTTTGTGGATACTATTTTATGAATATACTACTTAGATTCCCACAGGATTTTTAGTACAGTCCCCTTATCCATCAGCCCACTCTGCTGTCCACTTGTCTTCTTTCCAGTGTGTGTTTTATCAGTCTTACCACTTAGCCCGATTCTTACACTCCCTTTGCCACCTCAACTATCTTTCACTTATTTGTCAAATATTTCATGAAAAAACATATACAAGTCAATTGAAGCTAGTAAGCAGCAGGAGGGGACATGTACCAGTTTCTCATTTTGATTGGGAAATAAGGGTTTTTCTAGAAAATAGCCACTCAGGTAGAGTTCTGAAAAAGACCTCATACTTGGTTCCAAAGAGAATGAGCTGGATTTTCAGTGACACCAGCACTTTTAGACAATAGAGCATTTTATTTCAAACAATGAATCACAGGGAGCTTCCTTAGTTTTCTGAAAAGCAAGTGCTGACATCAGGCTTCAAACTGAAGAGGATGGCCTCAGAGTCAGAGCAGTGTCCTGAACTGGCATGATATAAGACTTCGTAGGCTTGGTCACTGACATGAAATATATAAATTATCCTTTTTATACCTCAATATCTTCATCTATGAAACAAGAGGATTAGATGAGGGACTTGTTTTTTCAAGCTCCATAACCTTCTTTGTAATCCAGTTTATCTGCTTTCTTTGTATTAGGGCACAACCATATTTACATCTCTGACTTCTGTCCTGCATGATGACAAAGAGTTCCCCAACCCAGATCAATTTGATCCTGGCCATTTCCTCGATGAAAGTGGCAACTTTAAGAAGAGTGACTACTTCATGCCTTTTTCAGCTGGTAAGGAAGCTTCATTTTTATCTGTACATGAGGGGCACATAAGATGAGGGAGGGCTTCACATGGAGGCTAATCTGACCAAATGGTCAATTGCCTGAAGCTAGGGCCACCATCCCCAAGGTTCAACTTATTTCTTATGGGAGTCTGCTCCATGAGCTCCGTCCCATAACCCTCTACTGAGATTCCTAACAGCTTCTCCCAGAAGTCCAATTGCACTCAGACTTTTCTCACCTTCCCTAAGAAGTCAGTTCATTCAATGCACTTCACCAAGGATCCTATATGTGGCAGCCTCATGCTCAGATCCAAGGATAAAATGTGAGTAAGAAATAGATCCTCGAAGAGAAAGGAAGGCAAATTAACAGGCAATGAGACCCCAGAGAGACAAGTGGTCATTGAGGAGCTGTTGTGGGAGCCCATGCAGAGAAGCTCCTGAATCTTGGCTTTTGGTGGGGAGGGGCAGAAGGCAACATAGGTGGAGGGTGAGAAAAATTTTCTTGAAGGAAGTAGCATGTATCTTTCTTTAATTAGTCAGGGTCCTGGGAAAAAAATAGGTGGTATGCTTTAAAAGGTCAACTAAAGAAAGTTGAATGAAAAGTCTGTTTTCAGAGGTGTGGGGAAGATTAAGGGGAGTAACAGTGTGCTAAAGTCCTCAGGGGCTAGCACCCATAGAAGGACGTTACCATCCTAGGATGGAAGAAATGAAGGAAGGACAATGTTACTGGAACCCAAATAGACCTTTAGGAAGGAGAGATGGGATGCCTCAATAGTAGATGCGTCTATAGGTAGAGGAATACAATCACTGTCTAAACTGTGGCCTGACAGGGTAGTATTATCTGGCTATTTCCATATCTAATCCTCTAAGTTCATTCATTGCCCAAAAGGAACTAACTTCTGGGTTTATGCAGGCCATAGAAATAAGCTTCCTGAACACAGAGTGAACATGAAAGACAAACATACACATAATGACCTGAAAGGATGGAAAAATAGAGAATATTCAGCACACTCCAAAGGAGAAAAAGTGGGAAGAGTAGAGGGTGATGGACCTTTCTCATAAAAGTCACTCAAACAGAGAAAAAAATTGGAGTTTTGCATCTAATTGAAAGCTAAGAAAATAGGTATCAATCAACCCTTGGCTTTGTTGTCCCAAGATTATGAGCAATTCCAAGAGATGATCCTAAATCTAGACAGTGCTATGCTCCTCATCTTTTTTCCTATACAATGAGCCTGTTAAGGTTTCTATTCATAACATAAGGCCTGCAGGCTAGCTTTTGTCTGGACACTGTGGGTATAGTCATCACTAGATATAAAGCCTCACCTTAAAAACTTAAATTGCAGAATTCTAGACAGATGAATAATTAGAATTTATTTTTTAATATACTTTTTAATCCTTACCCGAGGAAATTTTTTTTATTGTTTTTTAGTGAGAAAGAAAGGGGGGAGACAGAGAGGGAGGGAAACATTGATGTGAGAGAGAAACATCAATCTATTGCCTTTCTGATGCCCCTGAAACAGGGACTGAATCCACAACCAAGGTATGTGCCCTGGTGGTGAATAAAACCCATGAACTTTCAGCTCACAAGCTGATGCTCCCACCACCTGAGCCACACCAGCCAGAGTGAATGATTAGAATTTCCTGTGAAGTGTGCTATATTAGAGGCATTAATGATGGTTGCAGAAATCAGATAAGCAAGTGACTTATACATATCAAGAGCAGGTGAAAGAAGTTTGTGTAAAATATATGACATCTGAGCTGGTCTAGAAAAACAAAGAATAATAGCAGGCAGAGGAGAGAGGAAGATTTTCACTTGGAAAAATGAGTGGAATCTGAGATAAGATATGAAATATCCAGTCTGAATGGGGATTAGTGAATAGTTATGCTCGTGACTAGTTTGTGATGTTTCTTCTTATACTTGGCAATGGTAAACTCTTGAAATTTTTAAACTCAGGGACATAACAAGGTTAAAATTGTCCTTTAGAAACTAGATGAGGAGAAATATACCTGTATTAATCCCTACAACTTTCCCCTATGTTTTCCCTTTCCCTTCCCAACTGATATTCCTCCAAATGATCTCCAAAGCTATGGATCATGTTATTGTCCTTGTTTGCCTAGGTTTTTTTTTCTTATTTGGAATCAATTTTGATAGTTGTGAATCTATTGCCATTTTAATGTTCATTGTTTTGATCTTCTCTTTCTTACACAATTCCATTTAGCATTTCATGTAATGCTAAATGGTGATGATGAACTCCTTTACTTTTACCTTGTCTGGGAGATTATATAATATTTGTCTTTCACTGCCTGGCTTATTTCACTTAGCATAATGCTTTCCAGTTCCATCCATCCAACACAAATTGGTCGGTGAAAAATAGGGGCATATTAAGAATAGTAGAGGTAATGGAGTACAGAAAGAACTTATATGCAAGACTCCTGGACATGAACTAAGGAGAGGGGGATTGCTGGAAGGAATGAGAATACTGGGTGAAGGGGGGCAAAGGAGAGAAAGTTGGGGAAATTATAAGAGTATAATCAATAAATTCTATTTATTACATATATATATGTTGAGGAAATTAAGAGAATCCAGTCTGGGTGTGGATAGGAGAAAACATAGTTTAATTAGTCTTTCATTAATATATTTATTTATTTGTTATAATTATTTTATTGTTGTTCAAAGACAATTCTCTGCATTTACACCCCATCCCAGCTATCCCCACCTCCCTTCCCTGATTCCACCCCTCCTTGGATTTGTCCATGTGTCCTTTATAGTTGTTCCTGAAAACCCTTCCCCCTTCCCCATCCCCTATTATCCCCTCCAACCTCCACTCTGGTTACTGTCAGGTTATTCTTAATTTCTTAATGTTTCTGATTATATTTTGCTTGCTTCTTCGTTTTGTTGATTAGGATTCACTTAAAGGTGAGATCATATGGTATTTGTCTTTCACTGCCTGGCTTGTTTTGCTTAGCATAATACTTTCCAGTTCCATCCATGCTGTTGCAAAGGGTAGGAGCTCCTTCTTTCTTTATGCTGCATAGAATTCTATTGTATAAATGTACCATAGGTTTTTGATCCATTCATTTACTAATGGGCACTTAGGTTGCTTCCAGCACTTGGCTATTGTAAATTGTGCTGCTGTGAACATTGGGGTGCATAGGTTCTTCTGGATTGGATTTCAGGATATCATCCCAGCAGTGGAACTGCCAGGTCAAAAGGCAGATCCATTTTTAGTTATCTGAGGAAATTCCATACTGTTTCCACAGTGGCTTCACCAGTCTGCATTCCCACCAAGTGTACTAGGGTTCCCTTTTCTCCTCATCTTCTCCAACACTTATTTGTTGATTTATTTGTGACAGCCATTCTGATTGGTGTGAGGTGGTTTTAATTTGCATCTCTCTGATGGCTAGTGCTGCTGAGCATTTTCTCATAGACCTGGCTATTGTGGCTCAACAGTTTGAGAGCTGGCCTGCCAACCAAAGAATTGTCAGTTCAGTTCCCAGTCAGGAGACATGCCTGGGTTGCACGCCTGGCCTCTGGTTGGGGGTGCTGGAGAGGCGACCACACATTGATGTTTCTTTCCCTCTCTTTCTCCATTCCCCTCTCTAAAAATAAGTAAATAAAATCTTTAAAAAATATGTTTACCTTTTTTATTCATTCCGTTTTCAATACTTAATATTTTATTGTATTTTTCCATTACCATTTATCCCCCATACCTTCTTTCACTTCCACCCACACTCCCCCCCCACAATTATCACACTGTTGTCATTCCATATTTTTAAGACTGTGTGCTAACTGAGGAACAGAATAAAAATGAATATTCAATCTGTGTGTCATTTTTAGGAAAAAGAGTTTGTGCTGGAGAAGGCCTGGCCCGCATGGAGCTGTTTTTACTACTGACCCACATATTACAGCATTTTACCTTGAAATCTGTGGTTGATCCAAAGGACATCGACACCACTCCACTTCTCAGTGGGTTAGGCTCTGTATCACCCTCCTATGAAGTCTGTTTCATTCCAGTCTGAAGAAGGACAAGCTGCCAACCACTGAGCCAGTTTCGCTAGCCTCATCCAAACAAGCCAGGTGCTATGCAACCAGTGTTTTAGCCAACATTGACCTCTTTTTTAACAGCAGAAATGGTATTTCTGAGCTGTCTCTTCTAATTCTTCCCATCCTTTAAAAACTTTAAAGCCTCGGCCCTGGCTGGCGTAGCTCAGTGGATTGAGTGCCGGCTGTGAACCAAAGTGTCACAGGTTCGATTCCCAGCCAGGGTACATGCTTGGGTTGCAGGCCATAACCCCCAGCAACTGCACATTGATGTCTCTCTCTCTCTCTCTCTCTCTCTCCCTCCCTCCCTCCCTTCCCTCTCCAAAAGTGAATAAATAAAAAAATCTTTAAAAAAAAAGACATTAAAGCCTCAAGTGTGAGATGAAAGACAATGTCTTTATGACTTAGAACTCTGCAAAGGTTTCTCAAAAAATAGGCCATCAAAGCACTAATGATGAAACATTGACAAATAGGTCTTTCTTTAAATGAATATTTAAACTTCCATCTATTCATCACAAGATACCATTTAAGATCATCAAAAGGGAAGGTGCACACTAAGAAAAGTATCTGCAATGAATATATCCATGAAAGGACTTATATTCAGATTTTTCAAAGAACTAATAAAAAAAGCCCACAAAGACACCTCAAGTAATTTTAAATGGGAAAACTGTTTGAACAGTCACTTCATAGAAGAGGATTTTCAAGTGGTCATTAAACATGAGAAAGGGTACATGACTATTTCAGTTATGTGGGAAATAATGGTAAAACCACAGTGAATTACTAGTATGTACCTACCATCCACTAAAATCTATATTCTATGTGAACAAGGAACTTTGTTTTGTTCACTACTAAATTATCAATCACTTGAGCAGTGCCTGGCACATACAGGCTCAATAAATACTTGACAAATGAATGATTACCTGAATACATGAATGAAAAGTGAATGGTTTGTGGGAGTGTGAATTCATGCATTCTCCTTGAAGGACGGTTTGATCATATCTGTTAAAATGTAACTGCACACTCCCATTTTTCCAGCAATTCCATTCCTTAGGCATTTGTTTCATGGCTATTCTTGAATGAGTGCCTTGATCAATATGTATGTGAGTGTTAATTTTATGACTATTCACAACAGGTTTGAAAAAAAATTAAAGTGCTACTGGAGGTGCAATGTACATTATGGTGCACTTTTACAATGAACAAATATACAAAGGTAAAAAAAATTTTCAAAATCATGTAATTCTGAAGTATTCATGAGGTGGTAGGCTCTGTCCTCATATGAAAACAATTTGCTCAGTCCTTTTAATTCAGTGAATTTGGTACAGTTTAATTCACCCCCACTTAACTGATGAGGACACTGAGGCACAAGCATGTTTATTAACATGTCCAAAAGCACAAGGCCAGTAAGTGACAGAGCTGGAGTGTGAAAAGAAGGTCTAACTCCATTGTTGACTTCTCAAAGTCTACAGTATGCTGGGTTTGATTCTGGGCAGTCTCCTCAGTGTAATCCTCCTGGGCTTAGGGCTGAAAAACAGCCTCTCTCCTAAAACCATCCTGATGTCAATGATCCCTGTTCCCTTTACTTTTCTGCTATTTCAGAATCTGAGCAGAAATTTCCTAGCCTCTCAGTGCTAAGACTCAGTGCTAACATGGACTTTCTTTAACAAAATAAACATATTTTTCTCCAGGAGTCCTGGAAAGAGGAGAGATTGGGGATTGTCTTCCTAGGTTTTCATACCTCCTGTGGTTTTCTGCCCATGGCATCACAGATGGGACCCCTGCATCCTTTTGTGGCTTTGTGTAATCTTGGTACCCTCAGCTTTTGAGATATTAATGTCCTTTGATGCTTGTTGTTGCTTGTCTATTTTTTGCTATTTTGATTTTCTCAAGATATTTTTGCGAAATTTGGATTTTTCTTTTCCAATGCATTTACATATTTTATTTCATTTTATTTTTTAAATTACTTTATTGTTGTTCAATTAGAGTTGTCTGCATTTTCTCCCCACCCATCCCCCTCACCCCAGGCAAATCCACCTACCTCACATGCTTCCACCCTCCCCCTTGATTTTGTCCATGTGTCCTTTATAGTAGTTCCTGAAAACCCTTCTCCCCACTGTCCCTTCTCCCCTCCCATCTGGCTATTGTTAGATTGTTCTTCATTTCAATGTTTCTGGCTAATTTTGTTTGCTTTTTTCATTTGTTGCACAATTTACAATAGCCAACTGCTGGAAGCAACCTAAGTGCCCATCAGTAACTGAATGGATTGAAAAACTAGGGAACATTTACACAATGGAATTATATGCAGCAGAAAGGAAGAAGCTCCTACCCTTTGGTACAGCATGGATGGAGCTGGAAAGCATTATGCTAATTGAGATAAGCCAGACAGTGAAAGGCAAATACCATATGATCTCACCTTTAACAGGAACCTACTCAACAAAACAAACAAGCAAGCAAAATATAGCCAAAGACACTGAAATTGAGAACAGGCTGACAGTGACAAGAGGGGAGACAGGAGGGGATTATAGAGAAAAAGGGTGAAGGGTTTGCAGGAACAATTATAAAGGACACATGAACAATAACACGGGCAGGAGTAGAAACAGGGAGGGAGGTGGGGACTGTTTGGGGAAAAAGGCAGAAAAGTACTTGAACAACAATAAAAAAAATTTTTAAAGGCAATTGCTTCCTGCCAAACAATTACAATGTATTACATATTATGTGATCTCTAATACATGGAGGTATAAAAATACCTTTATACATGGAGGTATAAAAATATGACAATAACACAAATGTTGGAAGCAAGAAAGTGGAACTATACTGGGTAAGGGTCTCAGAATATATGGAAAGCAGTATAATATTGTTTTAGGGTGACTGTGATAAATTATATATATATATAATTCCTCTAGCAACCTCCAAATAACAAAATGTTTGTATCAGATTTCTATTGTTGCTGTAACAATTACCACAAATATAGCAGATTAAAATTATATAAATTTGCTATCTTACAAGTCTGTTTTTCAGAAATCTAGCGTACACCTTATTGGGTTAAAATTCACACTATTAGCAAGGTTGCATTAGTTTATGCCTTTTCAAGCTTCTAGAGACTGTCCACATTCCTCGGCTCATGGCCACCTTTTCCATCCACCAATCCAGCAATAAGAAGGAGCAAGTCTTTCTCAAGACATATGTCTGTGGCCATTTTTCCATCTTCTCTGTCTGCCCAGAGTCAGGAAAGCTGCTTGCTTGTACAGATACAGGTGTTTAGTTAAGAGTATCCAGGATAATTTTCCTATCTCAAGATCTCTAACCTTCATCAAAATGGCAAAATCCCTTTTGCTACCTAAGATAATATATGTAGGTTAGAGGGGTAGAGTGTGGACATTTTTAGGTGGCATGTTTTATGCTACCACATAGTTGCAACTGATAGGCCATCAAATAAGGTACAATGAGAAAGAGCAGAAGGAAAGCCAATATACTGTTCTTATGAACCTTGATCTCCACGATTCCCTGATTCCTCCAGTGGTGTTCTACCCACTATTCCTCTTCCCTTATCTGTGTTTCTCTCTCTCTCAAGACACACACCTAGAAACCACAGACAAAACCATACAGACGCACAAATATCCATGAGATGGTTGAGTTAACATTTAATATTAATAGTCTCTCTCATTCATGGGTTCATTTGATCCTTATTTCCAGTAATTATCATACCTAGGTTACTGAGAAGAATTTGAGGGAGCAGAGTAGCAGGGTATAAAGAATAACAGAAAGCCCTGGCTGGTGTGGCTAAGTGGGATGAATGTTGTCCTGCAAACCAAAAGGTCATGGGTTCAATTCTTGGTCATGACACATGCCTGGGTTGTAAGCCAGGTCCCAGATTGGGGATGTGTGAGAGGCAACTGCTTAAGGTTTCTTCCACACACCGATGTTTCTATCCCTTTCTTTCTCTCACTCTTCCCCTGTCTATATAAATAAATAAAGAAGAGCAGTGAAATCAGGAAATTCTCTTTAATGAAGGTTGGGTGTGAGATGGGAGGTCAGAGAAGGCATTCCTGCAAAGGGGGTGAAGTGGGAAGGAAGTGAACAAAGCACCCAGAGGTATGTAAGTTGTGGATGACAACACAGCAGAAGCCAGAAGTTCTGCTCTTCCTTCACACAGGAACAAAGCAGAGCTGGTAAGGAGGTGGCACAGAAAAAAACCCATTGAAAACTGGGGTAACATTGATGTCCGTTAGGTCAACCACAGATTTCAAGGTAAATTTTGGTAAAATGGTGGTCAGGAATAAAAACAGCTCAATGCGGGCCAGGCCCTCTCCTGCACACATCCGTTTTCCTGAAAATAACACACACACAGAGTAGATATTCCTTGGACACTCATTTTCTGGATGCCAGAAGGAGAATGTGCAATAATTATTTGATTAATGGTTGAATGGGTGAATGGAAGGCAAAATAGCTGGACAAACAGATTGACTAAGGCGGACATATATCCTATCCACCTAAATTCTTATCCTAATGGGAACTCTTTCAAAAAGTATTTATTGAGTATCAGCACTATGCCAAGTATTTTATTCAGTTTTTTCACAGTATTAACTTCTGTTTCAAGTTTCCATCAATCTGTTTGTGGAAACACATATACTTGTGTTGTACTTTTTGTTCCTAATCTCCTGTTTCTTGATCTTCACCTTCTTTACAGCCTCTATTCTTGCTCTAAGTATATTTACTCTTCATCAATCTCCAACATGCCCTGGAGTCTAGGCATAGGGAGTGAGGCTCCTGGTCATGGACAAAGAGCACTTCTACCAGTCCCAGAGTATTACACAAGAATATCTTTTGATCCCCAAAATATATCCTGTCCTCTGAAGTACAAGAGAAAATGAACTTTTATTACCTGCTGAAAAAGGCATGAAGTAGTCACTCTTCTTAAAGTTGCTTCTCTCATCCAGGAAATGGCTAGGGTCAAACTTCTCTGGATGGGAGAATTCTTTGTCATCATGCAGCACAGAAGTCAGAGATGTTACTGTGTTACATCCTGGAAAGAACAGAAGACAAACTGAGTTATGAAAAAGACATGGAAGCAGAAGAAAGGCTGCAGGTCCATTAGTCCAAAATTATGATCTATGGATGAGGAATTATAGGTCCAAAGAAGGACAGTGGCATTTTGAGCCAGAGAGAACATGTAATGGTCTTCAGCTGATCATTGTTTATTATTTATTCCCTCTGGCTCAAAATGCTACTGCCCTTCTTTGAACCTAAGATTATTCTTCATCTGTAGACAATAAAATTGGAGTAAGTGAATGGATCAAAAAACTATGGTAAATTTAAACAATGGAAAACTGTGCAGCAGAAAGAAAGAAGAATCCTACCCTTCATGACAGGATGGATGGAATTGGAGAACATTCTGCTAAGTGAAATAACCCAGGTGGTGAAAGACAAATACCATATGATCTCACCTATAAGTTGTACCTAATCAACAAAACATACAAGCAAGCAAAACATAACCAGAGACATTGAAATAAAGAACAAACTGGCAGTAACCAGAGAGGTAGGGGAGGGGATAACACAAGAGTGAAGGGGAAGGGCCGTCAAGAAACATGTACAAAGGACAGACAGATAAACCCCAAAAGGGGTTGGATCAAGGGTGGAAGGAACATGGAGACAACTGTACTTGAACAACAATAAAAATATATATAGAAAATAAAAAAGACCATTGGCAGTGATGTTGCTAAAGTAAATTACAAAATAGCATTTGATTAATTGAGTCTATGAGTCCTAAGATATCAAATCTTCTGAATTCATTCTGCTTTTCACGGTGTTTGGACACCTGTGGATGTCCCCACCTACTTTATTTTATCACTTCAATGTTCACTCATATAATATGTGGGTTATGGTTTAAAGTGGAAGTCTGCTGGAGCTTGAAGTGTCTAGAGTTATCTGTTCATAGGACTTTTAAAAATAGACAGGAGGGAGAAAGACAACCAGGTGGGCAGAGAAGACCCTCAGCAAGGCTGCAGACTGCACTAGCACAGCAGGGCTGGCTGAACGGGAAAGTAAGACTCAAAGCTACCTATAAACTCCAGTGGAGGTTGCCATGGTGGGAGAAACTCCCTGTCCCACACAGGAGTTTGTTGGAAAGTAGGGGTAGAGCTGAGCAACTGAGCAACATATTTTCCCTCTAACCCCTCCCCCAAAGACAGCACCACAACGCAGCACAGAGGGTTGCCCTGCCCTCAAGAATACCTAAGGCTCCACCCCTTTACTACATAACAAGTACACTGAGACAAAGAAATATGGCTCAAATGAAGGAACAAATCAAAACTCCAGAAAAAAGCTAAGCAATGAGCAGATAGCCAACCTCTCTGATGCAGAGTACAAAACACTGGTAATCAAGATGCACACAGAACTGATTGATGTGAACTGCAAAATTAAGGAACAAATGAAGGCTATCCAAAGTGAAATAAAGCAAAATATTCAGGGAACCAACAGTGACAGGAAGGAAACCAGGACTCAAATCAATAATCTGGAAAAAAGGAAGAAATATAAACATCCAATCAGAACAGAATAAAGAAACAAGAATTGAAAAAAATGAGGAGAGGCATAGGAACCTCTGGGACAACTTTAAATATTCCAATATCTGAATCATAGGGGTGCCAGAAGGAAAAGAACAAGAGCAAGAAATTGAAAATTTATTTGAACAAATACTGAAGGAAAAATGTCCCCAATCTGGCAAAGGAAATAGACTTCCAGGAAGTCCAGGAAGCTCAGAGAGTTCCAAAGAAGTTGGACCCAAGGAGGAACACACTGAGGCACATCATAATTACATTAGCCAAGATTAAAATGAAGGAGAAAATCCTAGAAGTAGCAAGAGAAAAGGAGGCAGTTAACTACAAAAGAGTTCCCGTCAGACTGTCAGCTGATTTCTCAAAAGAGACCTTGCAGGCAAGAAGGGGCTGGAAAGAAGTATTCCAAGTCATGAAAAGCAAAGACCTACATCCAAGATGGCTCTATCTAGCAAAGCTCTCATTTAGAATGGAAGGGCAGATAAAGTGCTTCTCAGATAAGGTCAAATTAAAGGAGTTCATCATCACCAAGCCCTTATTATATGAAATGTTAAAGGGATTTATAAAAGAAATTGAACTTGAGGGAAGATGGCGGCATGGTAGGAGGGAGCAGATTCTACCTTCCCCCACACATGGGAGAAAAACCTAGCCAATCTATGGAGGAACAGAGCAAACAGCCAACAGTACCACAGCATATATGAAAATAGGAGGTCAAAAATTGTAGCAGACATTGAAAAACCGGACAGTAAGGAGAGTGCTTCAGGATAGTAAGGGCCCAGGGATCAGAGGAAGGGCCAGGGAGGCTGCAACCCCAGGCGCGGCACTCCCGGGTCTGCCTCAGGGAACTTGGGAGAGAGCAGGGTCCACCACTCCCTCCCTGGCCAAACAAGGTTTGAGCAACACCAGGGGAGGCCTGGTTGCTTGAAGGCACAGAGAGGGGAGTGAGGACTGAGTGGCAGACACACAGGGGCTGTGAGCCCACGCCCACACCCCCAACCCGGGAAGAGTGTGTTTTGTGGAAGACCTAGAGCCCACAGCCGTGAATCCAGGAAAGCGTGCTTAGGAGGGCCCAGATCCCACACCCAGGGCCCTGCAGAGAGTCACCAGACTGGCTCTGAGGAGAGTGAGCAGCTAGCCCTGGGGAGAGTACCCACGAGGCTGACTGAGTGCTGAACCGGAAGGGAGAAAAGTGATACCAATCACCACTCAGCCTGCTGCAGCCAGCAAGGCCAGAAAAACTGGTTTGGGCAGTTTGAAACCAATGAGAGGTTTTTTTTGTTTGATTGTTTGATTTTTTTAAGTAACTCTTTATTTTTTAATTCTTATTATTTTCATATCTCTCAATCCCTTTTGCTTCTCTTTCCTTCTTTCTAGTCTGATTCCTTCTTCCTTTCTTTCCAATTTTATCTCTTCTTCCTTCCATCTACTGCTTTTCTTTTTCTTCTTCTTTTTCTTTTTTTTCCTTTTTCTTTTTTCTCTTTAAATACCCACAAGTGAGGGGGGAAAAAAAACCCAGACTGTAAAAAGACCAGAGTTGGACCCAAAGAGGGGGCATCCCAACAGCTGAGACAGTGAGAAAAATTTCACTGTGCTATTACAGAGAACCTGCAAGTTATTGCATATTTGTATTCTTATTTTTCCATTATTCTTACTTTTTTAAATAGTATTTTGGTATTCCTCTTCTTTATATATAGTCTTCTTTGCTTGGCTGATTATATTGTATCATTTGACAGGTTTCCCCTGTTATCCCATTCACAATGTATTGCTAATTTACTGTCCTTCACTTCACTTGTGTTCCATTAGCACACTACTCAAGGTTCTATACTCCCTATTCTTGTTATCTAGATCTCATAGATTCTGTCATATGATTGTTGCTCTAATATTATTGTAAATAATAGCTGTTCCATATAATCATAAATACTACACAACACCCCTCCCAGATCTTAGCCCACTTCATGATTTCCTGAACTCTATTACTGTAGTGGATAACTCTATTCTCTCACACACCAAACCTATCTAATATTCTTTACTCTTACCCTACCTCAGAATCTGACCTCCCACAACCTCACTGCTTTCTAGATCCAACTCAGAACACTGTCCTGCCCAACAAGAGTCTTGTCTTCTTTCCATCCTTTCTAAAAAGTGGTTAGTTGGGTGGAAGATCACAGTTAACACTATACATAGCCAAAGGATCTCCTATCACTTCTCTACGGGCTGCTACTGTAAATATCATAGAATACTCTCTTGCTGTCTTAAACTATTTTGCCTTACCCCTTTGACTGATCACAAAAAAGAGTAGGGGGAAGCTATGAACACCTGGATACCCAAAGGAGACTGCACAACTGAATCTCACAGGTATTCTACCACAGAAGTTCACACCATAAACCCGGGGAACCAGAACAGATCAATTTAAGAAGCAGAGGCTAGTAAGAAAAGTCTAACAATGGGAAGACAAAGAAACAATCCCCAAATGAAGGTGAGGTAGGAGATAGTCAGGAAGGAAACTCCAGAGGCCCCACAGGGCTAAGATAAAAGACATCCATACATGACAAAGACCCCCTAAGACCGGTTGTTCCTGTTTTCTGGAATAACTCTGAATATGGTGGCTCAAAGAATGCACCTTCGCACTACCCCTGATTCATTATAATAGCATTATAATGAATTGACATTGTGGGACTTCCTTCTCCTGTAGCCAATCAAGAAAATCATGGGAGACCACACATACGCAGTAACTTTGAAATGCAACTCCTTGTACATGCACAATAGAAGCCCACCACTGAAGACTAGCTTCCGCCCTATAAGAATAGAATTCCTCCAGCCCACAGGATCAATCTCTGCTCAGAGTTGGCCCACTCCCATGTTCTGTGGAGTGTACTATTGCTTAATAATTCTTCCCTCTTTCTTTATGCTATAAACTCTGTGTGTTTGGTTCAATTCTTTGTCCTTGATCACTAAGAACCTGGTTACCTGTTCCCACCTGTGACAAAGGGAAAGGAGGAAGCCTCAGAAAGAATGCTAAATGAAATAGAGGAAACTCAATTATCAGATATTGAGTTCAAAGCAATGGTTTTCAGGAAGCTCAGTGAGCTCACAATGAGCTACCAGAAACTACAGGGAAACTACAATGAACTCACTGCAAACTATATCAACATGAAAAAGGAAATAGAAACTATCAACAAGGGCCAAGAGGAAATGAAGAATACAATTTCTTAACTGAAGAACACAGTAGAAGGAATCAAAAGCAGGATCAATGAAGCAGAATATCAGATCAGCGAGCTGGAGGACAAGATAGAAAAAAACACCCAGAAAGAGCAAGAAAAGGAAAAGAGGCTCAGAAAGAATGAAGAGGGATTAACAGAAATGCAAGACAATATGAAACATAATAATATCCATATAATAGAAATACCAGAAGGAGAAGAAGAGCAAGGCATAAAAAAACCTACTTGAACAAGTAATGATGGAAAACTTCCCTAATTTGATGAGAGAAAAAGTCACACAAATCTAGGAAACATGGAGTCCCAATCAAGAGGTACCCAAAGAGGTCTACTTCAAGACACATCATAATTAAAATGGCAAAATTCCAAGACAAAGAGAGAATCCTAAAGGCAGCAAGGGAGTAACAGGAAGTAACATACAAGGAAGCCCTGATAAGGCTAGCAGCTGACTTCTCAATGGAAACTCTCTCCAAGCCAGAAGAGAATGGCAAGAAATATTCCAAGTAATGAAAACCAAGGGCCTGCTACTGAAACTACTCTATCCAGCAAGGCTCTCAGTTAAAATGGAAGGCCAAATAAGGAGTTTTCCAGACAAAATAAGCCTCAAAAAATATCCCTCCTCCAAACCAGCTCTGCAAGAGATGCTAAAGGGTCTGCTTTAACAACAGAAGAAAAACAATGAGAGAGAGAAGAACACAGGTACAAAATAATGGCAATGAATAAGTACCTATCGATAATAACCTTAAATGTAAATGGATTAAATGCCCCAATCAAAAGACATGAAAGAGCTGACTGGATAAGAAAGTATGACCCATATGTATGCTGCCTCTGAGAGACCCACCTCAGAAAAAAGACATACACAGACTGAAAGTGAAGGGCTAGAAACAAATTTTCCAAGCAAATGGACAGGGAAAAAAAACCCAGGGTAGTAATAATACTCCTATCAGACAAAGTAGACTTCAAGAAAATGACCATATAAAGAGACCCAGAGGTCACTTCATAATACTCAAAAGAAGAATCCATCAAGAAGGCATAAACATGGTAAATCTATATGCGCCCAACATAGAAGCACCCAAATACATAAAGAAAATCTTGGAGGATGTCAATAAAGATACTGACAGCAACACAATTATAGTAGGGGATTTTAACACCCCACTGTCAAAAATGGACATATCTTCCAAACAAAATATCAACAAAGATTTTGTGACATTGAACAATGCCCTAGATCAAATGGACTTAACTGATATATATAGAGCCCTTCATCTCAAAGAAGCTAAATACACATTCTTTTCAAATGCACATGGAACATTTTCAAAGACCACATGATAGGATACAAAACAAGCCTCAACAAATTCCAGAAAATTAAAATCATACCAAGCATCTTCACAGATCACAAGGGACTGAAATGGGAAACTAACCTCAAGGAAAAAATTCAAAAACACTCAAACTCATGTAGATTGAATAGCATGCTATTAAACAATGAATGGGTCAAGAATTAGATTAAGGAAGAAATCAAAAAGTTTCCAGAAACAAATGAAAATGAACACACAAGAACCCAAAACTTATGGAACACAGCCAAGACAGTCCAGAGAGGGAAGTTAATTGTGATACAGGCCTGCCTAAAAAAGATAGAAACATTTCAAACAAACAATCTAACCGTACGTCTACAAGAACTTGAGGAACAACAACAAAGACAGCCCAGAGCAAGTAGAAGGAAGTAAATAACCAAGATCAGAGCAGAATTAAATGACATAGAGACTAAAAGCACAATTCTAAGGATCAATGAATCCAGGAGCTGGGTCTTTGAAAGATAAACAAAATCGACAAGCCATTAAGTAGGCTCATCAAGAAAAAAGAGAGAAGACCCAAATAAACACAATCAGAAATGAAAGAGGAGAGATTACAACTGATACCACAGGAATACAAAGGATTGTAAGAAATACTACAAAGAACTGTATGCCAAGAAATTTGAAAACCTAGGTGAAATGGACAAATTTCTAGGAAAATATAATCTTCCAAAATTCAATGAAGAAGAAGCAGAAAGCCTGAACAGCCCAATAACAGCAAATAAAATTGAAGCAGCAATCAAAAAACTTCTGACACACAAAAGCCCTGGACCAGATGGTTTCACAGGAGAATTCTACAAAGCATTTAAGGAAGAGCTAACCCCTATCCTTCACAGACTATTCCAAAAAATCCAAAATGATGGAAGACTCCCAAACTCTTTTTATGAGGCCAGCATCATCCTAATCCCAAAACCAGATAAAGACACACACACAAAAAAAGAAAACTTCAGGCCAATATCACTGGTGAACATAGACACTAAAATCCTCAACACAATATTGGCAAACCGCATCCAACAATACATTAAAAAGATCATACACCATGACCAAGTGGGATTCATCCCAGGGATGCAAGGATGGTACAATATTCGAAAATCAGGAAATGTAATACATCACATAAACAAAATCAAAGACAAAAATCACATGGTCATGTCAATAGATGCAAAAAAAAAGCATTTTATAAGGTACAGCACCCGTTTATGATAAAAACACTGAGCAAAGTGGGAATGAAGTGAGCATTCCTCAACATAATAAAGGCCGTATATGAGAGACCTACAGCCAACATCATACTCAATGGACAAAAACTAAAATCTTTTCCACTAAGATCAGGAGCAAGACAAGGTTGTCCACTTTCACCACTTCTATTCAATATAGTATTGGAAGCTTTAGCCATGGTGCTCAGATAAGAAAAGGAAATAAAAGGCATCCAAATCAGAAAGGAGGAAACAAAACTGTCACTGTTTGCAGATGACATGATAGTGTACCTAGAAAATCCTATAGACTCTGCCAAAAAACTGCTTGACCTAATAAATGAATTTGGAAAAAGAGCAGGATACAAAGTCAATATCCAGAATCAAAGGCATTTTTGTACACCAACAATGAAACAGCAGAAGCAGAAATCAAGAAAAAAAAAATTCCATTTGATATAGCAAAAAGGAAAATAAAATACCTAGGAATAAACCTAACCAAAGAGGTAAAAGACCTGTATTCTGAAAACTATGTAACACTGAAGAAAGAAATCAAGGAAAACACAAACAAATGGAAACATATACTGTGTTCATGGATTGAAAGAATTAACATCATCAAAATGTCCTTTCTACACAAAGCAATTTATACATTCAATACAATACCTACTGAAGTACCAATGGCATATTTCACACACATAGAACAAACACTTCAAAAATTTATATGGAATCATAAACGACCCCAAATAGCTGCTGCAATTTTGAGAAAGAAGAGCAAAGTATGAGGGATCACAATGCCCGATACTAAACTGTATGACAAGGTGACTGTAATCAAAACAGCCTGGTACTGGCATAAAAACAGGCACATGGACCAATGCAACACTAACATAAAATGGAATAAAAATAGCCTCTTCAACAAATGGTGTTGGGAGAACTGGACAGCCATGTGCAAAAAAAATGAAACTCAAGCACCAACTTACTCCATACACAAAAATAAATTCAAGATGGATAAAAGACTTAAATATAAGCCATGTCACTATTGAAGTCCTAGAGGAGAACACAGGCAGGAAAATCTTAGATATTTCACGCAGCAACATTTTTATTGATACATCCCCCAGAGCAAGGGACATAAAGGAAAGAATAAACGAATGGGATCCCATCAAAATAAAAAGCTTCTGCACAGCTAAAGAAAACAGTATCAAAATTAAAAGAGAACCAACTGTATGGGAAAACATATTTGCCAATGATACCTTAGACAAGGGTTTAATCTCCAAAATATATAAAGAACTTACACGACTGCACTCTAAGAAGACAAGGAATCCAATTAAAAAGTGGACAAAGGACTTGAACAGACACTTCTCCAAGGAGGACATACAGAAAATCCAAAGACACATGAAAAGATGCTCAGTATCACTAGCTATCAGAGAGATGCAAATTAAAACCACAATGAGATACCACTTCACACCAGTCAGAATGGCCATGATAAATAAAGCAACAAACAACAAGTGCTGGAGAGGTTGTGGAAAAAAGGGGACCCTAGTGCACTGCTGGTGGGACTGCAGACTGGTACAACCACTATGGAAAGCAGTATGGAATTTTCTCAGAAAACTAAAAATGAATCTGCCTTTTGACCCAGCAGTTCCACTGCTGGGACTCTTTCCTAAGAACCCTGAAACACCAGTCCAAAAGAACCTATGCACCCCAATGTTCATAGAAGCACAATTTACAATAGCTAGGTGCTGGAAGCAAGCTAGGTGCCCATCAGTAAATGAATGGATCAAAAAACTAGGGTACATTTACATGATTGAATTCTATGCAGCAGAAAGAAAGAAAGAAGGAGCTCCTACCCTTTGCAACAGCATGGATGGAGCTGGAAAACATTATGCTAAGCAAAACAAGCCAGGCAATGAAAGACAAATACCATATGATCTCACCTTTAACAGGAACCTAAACAACAAAACAAAGAAACAAGCAAAATATAACCAAAGACACTGAAATAGAGGACAGGCTGACAGTGACCAGAGGGGAGAGAGGAGGGAATTTCAGGGGAAAAGGGGAAGGGTTTGAAGGAACAAGTATAAAGGACACATGGACAATAACAAGGGGGGGGGGTCAAAACAGAAGGAAGGTGGGGAGTCCTGAGGGGTGGGCTGGGGTGGGAGTAAAGGACAGAAAACTGTACTTGAACAATGATTAAAATAAAATAAAAAATAAATTATAAAAAAATCAAGAAAACATACAATATCATGATACACTTTAAATACTCATGGTAATTCCAGATTTGAAATGCAGTTTCCCTTTCAGGGATCAGTACATCTAACTGTTTAACCCACTAAATTATCTCAAGAAACAGAAGATGATACTTTAAAATGGAAAATGATAGTTTCAAAGTAAAACTGACTCTTCCCTTCATGTCAAAAACAGAATTTATCGATGTGTTAAGTAGAAAGGGTAAATATATAGAAAAACTACTTCACACATTAACTAAACCTGTAAAGGAAACCTTTTTAAAAATTAGTTTCTTTAATTATTTCTAAAGAGAGGGGACGGAAAGGAGAAAGAGAGGGAGAGAAACATCAATGTGTGGTTGCCCCTTGAGCGCCTCCTACTGGGGATGTGGCTCTCTACCCAAATGTCTCCCCTGACTGGGAATCGATCCAGCAACTCTTTGGTTCACTGGCCAGCACTCAATCCACTGAGCCACACAAGACAGGGCATAAAAAACTAATAATATGCAGAACTAAAATGAATCCATGTAGAGTTTTAAAAATTACTACTTTGCTCTTGTTCTTTATTAATATATTTTCCTAATTTATATTCAAAATAATGATGCTTTCCCAATATATAACATATAAAGCAAGGTTATTTTTATCAGTAATCTCTGATTAATGATCAAAATGATCAGCAGTTTATTAGGCGCAGAGAAACTTAAGGTATAATCCTACAGAGAAGCAAAGCTAACTATGTAATGAAGAATAATCACAATGTTCTCCAAGTAGAAATGTGTTACTTTAAAATAACAGGCTGCCTAATTAATTCATACAGTAGGGACACCAGAATGAGGCAAGAAATAACAGGTGGGACTAAACAAGCTAAATTGCTAAGAAGATAATCTACCTTGCCTGCAGTTTCTTTTTGATTTCCTAGGAATAGTAAATTTAATGAATGACTACTCATTCCCAGTGCAGAGTCAAGAATAAAATGGAAAAACTTGTCCCTCACTATGTTCCACTGACGTCTAATCTATGAAAATGAGAAGAAATGCAGGGAAAACTATACTTCCACCTCAAATGATTGAAAGACAATCATAGTTTAAACCAATCTTTATAAGAGTATTATTTTCTTGTAACAGAATGGTCTGAAAAGGAAGAAAGCAGGTAGCTACTTTAAGCTCTATATAAATTAAATCATTTACTCACGTAATATTCTTCAGTTATGTCTAAAGTATAGAAACATTTCCTCTTTAATCTTCCAAAATCCCATGCCAAAAGACGAAGTCTCACCGGTAGCACAGATGTATGCCAATAAAACTGGGAACAAAGTCTAACTTACTCCTCTATAAATTTATTAGACACACACTAATAAATATCAATGAATCAATTATATACTAAACACGACCTTATCTTTCACATATATTGGGGTGGAATGGGAGTTACTGGATCAAAAGTACTTAAAAGTTATTAATTCTTTCTCTAGAGATTCCTTGAACTCCACTTTCACCTTTTTGCACTAATTTACACAGGATACATTACCATTTTCCATGTAACATTCAAGTTTCCAGTTAAGAAATCAAGTTAAGAAACTGGTCGACAGTGAGATGAGACGCACCAGGAAAAAAGCCAACCTGCTGAGGAAGATAACAGAGGGGAAAGACAGAAGGATCAGCGGTCCTTAATGATATACTTTAGTTACTATAATGATTCTAGAAGCATATACGTTCATATTTCTTGCCATAGTGATAATTAAATGTCTTTGTTTTTTAAAACAAGAAATGAAGAGAGAGAGAGAGAGTGAGAAAGAGTGAGAAAATGGAGAAGAGGAGAGGAGGGGAGGGGAGGAGAGAAGAGAAAACAGAAGAGAAACTGGTCATAAAATTTTATATAGGATTTATTTTAAAAAGTATTTTTTCTTGGAACTAAAGTAGTTAAAAACTTAGGTTATCTAAAGAGACCTGTATGTATATGTAGTTACAAAGATACACAAGGCTCAAGTATCTGGAATCATTTCACTCCATCTAGTCTTCAGCAAGATCACAAATTACTCAAAAAATTCTTTGACCTTTGCAGCCAGACCTTATATTTGGTCTTAGTCTTCAATAACATCCAGTGTTAAGACAGGTACTTCTTGTAGATCATCAAAGGTGGTTTTCAGTATTCTATACAGGAGACAGCTTTTATGCTTATAGTGAAGCTTCTCTAAATACTCAAGAGGAATGCCTTGCTCATCATTTCTTCCCCATATATGTATTCTACTCAAGCATTTCTCTGGAGTGATTTGAGGATAAATGATTCCACCTAGTTCAAGGCTTTGGCTGAACTAGTTATTCACCCATTCATGCCAGTCTTGGTAAATTGTCCACTATGTTTCATTCATTCAATCACATTCATACAAATTAGATGTCAAAAATATACCTGTCACCATTCAAAAAATAATACAGGTTTCTCCACATCTTTGAGCTTGCCATTGAGAGAGGCAAGCTGAGCTCATATTCCACCCAGGTAGGCATACAACTGGAAGGTAAAAGGCCATTGCCCAGGTTCCTCCTACATCATCTGAAGAACACTCCCACCACTTCTCTGAGATGTTGTCAATTCCTGAAATTCACTGTAGTACTTTGAACATTGCACCATCTGGCAACAGGTTCAGGAACCACTTCCCAATCCTCGCAGACTTGCTTAAGGGTATTCACAAATGTTCCCTTCCCTGCAGTGATGTTCCCATCAATGGAAATTTCCTTGATGCAGGTTCCCTCAGAGCTGGTTGCTAGAGATAATCCTCTAGTGGAAGTCTGAGTGTTTTGGACAGGGAGGGCTGGGAAGTGGCCACAAGTACTTGCACCACCACCACAGCCACCAACCTACAGGCAGGACTCTGGCTCTGGCACTTCTTAGGCTGTGCCCACAGTGCATCTAGGTGAACCTGTGGCCAGGCAACCACCAGCCCAGCAGGGAAAGCATGCCCCTAGGTCTCCGCAGTTCATGATCCTTCCTCCAGCCCCTTGGCTTGCACCCCCCAGAAATCCTGCCATTTGTGACAACATGCATGAATTTTGTGGGCATTATTCGAAGTGAAATAAGTCAGATAGAGACAAATACTGTGGATATCACCTACATGTGGAATCAAATAAAGATGAAATTGTAGAAACAGAGCATAGAAGAGTGGCTACTAAGGGCTGGTGGGTAGGGAAATGGGGAGATGTTGGCCAAAGAGTACAAACTTCCAGTTAGATGGTGAATAATTTCTGGGTATCTAAGGCACAACATTGTTATTATAGATGATGAACTGCAGTATATAGTCGAAAGCTCCTAAGAGAGTAGATCTTTTTTTTTATTTTAATCATTGTTCAAGTACAGTTTTCTCCTTTTTACTCCCAATCCAGCCCTCCCTCCCACCCTCCCCACTTCCCTCCCATTACCACCCTCCCCTTAGTGTATGACCATGTGTCCTTTAAGTTTGTTCCTGTGAACCCTTCCCACTGTCCCCTTAAATTCCCTCTTCTCTCCCCTCCGGTCACCGTCAGCCTGTCCTCTATTTCAGTGTCTTTGGTTATATTTTGCTTGTTTCTTTGTTTTGTTATTTAGATTCCTGTTAAAGGTGAGATCACATGGTATTTGCCTTTCACTGACTGGCTTGTTTTGCTTAGCATAATGTTTTCCAGCTCCATCCACGCTGTTGCAAAGGGTAGGAGCTCCTTCTTTCTTTCTGCTGCATAGAATTCCATTGTGTAAATGTACCATAGTTTTTTGATCCATTCATTTACTGATGGGCATCTAGGTTGCTTCCAGCCTCTAGCTATTATAAATTGTGCTGCTATGAACATTGGGTGCATAGGTTCTTTTGAATTGGTGTTTTAGTATTCTTAGGATAGAGTCCCAGCAGTGGAATTACTGGGTCAAAAGGCAGATCCATTTTTAGTTTTCTGAGGAAGTTCCATACTGCTTTCCATAGTGGTTGTACTAGTCTGCAGTCCCACCAGCAGTGCACTAGGGTCCCCTTTTTTCCACAACCTCTCCAACACTTGTTGTTTGTTGCTTTGTTTATGATGGCCATTCTGTCTGGTGTGAAGTGGTATCTCATTGTGATTTTAATTTGGATCTCTCTGATAGCTAGTCATATTGAACATCGTTTCATGTGTCTTTGGATTTTCTGTATGTCCTCCTTGGAGAAGTGTCTGTTCAAGTCCTTTGCCCACTTTTTAATTGGATTCCTTGTCTTCTTAGAGTGCAGTCTTGTAAGTTCTTTATATATTTTGGAGATTAAACCCTTGTCTGAGGTATCATTGGCAAATATGTTTTCCCATACAGTTGGTTCTCTTTTAATTTTGATACTGTTTTCTTTAGCTGTGCAGAAGCTTTTAATTTTGATGAGGTCCCATTTGTTTATTCTTTCCTTTATGTCCCTTGCTCTAGGGGACACGTCAGTAAAAAGTTTCTTCGTGAAATATCTGAGATTTTCCTACCTACGTTCTCCTCTAGGACTTTAATGGTGTCACATTTTATAGAGAGTAGATCTTAAGTGTTTTCCCAGGAAATAGTAATTATGTGACTTGATGGAGGTGTTAGACAACATTATGGTGATAATCATATTGTAATATATAAATATATCAAATCAACACATTGTATACATTACACTTACACAGTGTTATATATCAACTATATCTCCATAAAGCTAGGGGGAATATTGAGTGTAGACCACGTCCTTTCAGGTTTTTTCTTAACCTGGATATATGCATTCCATATAGCTCAACCTTCTGTTTTATTTGACTGTGACCCTATGGGAGCTATTTTGCCAGTCTGTAAATTATTTATAACTTATAGCAATGCAAAATAATACTTGTCTATAGACATGCAAACTGTATTTTGTCCATCAGAGATTCCATTGACTTTCCTACCTAGTTTTCCCTTCATTTGCATTCACATCAACATTCCCTTGCTCTAAATTGGTTTGTACCTTTTGACCATTCTCTTTTAAACTGGCTGCAACACCTTGTTACAACCTTGTTACAACTGGTTATAATACCTTGTTACAACTGTTTATGGCTGATTTCCAAACAATGAGTTAAATAATACCTTTAACTTGTGCATATTTAAAAATGAAGATATATTAATGGTCAGGAAGTGTATGAAATGATGCTCAATGTTACTATCATTGGAAAACACAAATCAAAATCATCCTAAAATCTGTTAGGATATCCATTACTAAAAAGGAAAGAAGGAAGGAAGGAAGGAAGGAAGGAAGGAAGGAAGGAAGGAAAATAATAAGAAAGGAAAGGAGAGTTGAATGGATAAGAGTGAGGGAGACAGGTAAGAAAGAAAGAAAAAAGAAACAAAACAAGTATTGGTGAGGGTGGGGAAGAATTGAACCCTTGTACACAGTTAGTTAAATGTAAAATAGGGCAGCTACTCCAGTAAACCAGTATGGAGCTGCTCCCTCCAAAATCAGAAATGAAATTACCATTAAGACCCAGCAATCCCATTTCTGAGTATCTGCTCAATAGAACTGAAACAGGGTCTCTAAGAGATATTTGCATTCACTGTAGCATTATTCACAATAGCCAAGAGGTGGGAAAAAATGTAGATGTCCATTAATGATAAATGGATAAAGAAAATTGATAAATACATACACTAGACCATTATTCAAACATTAAAAAAGACAGAAATCTTGTCATATACTACAATACGTGTGTCCAGTTCAACCACTTTCCCCCCTAATCTGCAATATCCTTCTCTTTGGAGTAATTAGCAACATTCTTTCTTTTGTTATCTGTAAAAGGTAATCCTTTGCAGTGAACCTGTGCATAATAAATGAGGACTACCCTCCATGTAATGTACCCAGAGAAGCAATAAAAGCTTGTACAGGCAGGGACTGAGCTCTCTGGCACTCTCTCTCTCAGAGTGGCCATGCCGCCCCTTTTTCTCCACAGGACTTCTTCTTGTCCCTGTGTATTTGTTCTCTAGCAGCCACAACATACCCGGATCCTGCCAGCCAGGATCCACACAAACATGGATTAACCTTGAGGACATTATTTCAAGTGAACTAAGCTGATCATAAACGGACAAATAATGCATGAAGTATCAAAAGTAGTCAAATTCATCGAAGCAGAAAGTAGAATATTGGCTGCCAGGGCCTGGGGGAGGGGAAAATAGTCACAGTTCAATGTGTACAGAGTTTTAGTTATATAAGATGAAAAGTGCTAGAGACCTGCTGTTATAGTAAACGATACTGTGATGTACACTTAATAATTTGTTAAGAGAGTAGATCTCATGTTATTTGTTTTTGTACTTTATTTTTATTGTTGACACTGTTCCAGATGTCCCCATCCCCCCTCTTTCCCATTTCTCCCAGCCCACACTTCCCCTTTCCTGTGGCCATCACCCCACTGTTGTCTGTGTCTATGTATCATGCATATGTGTTCTTTGGCTAATCCCTTCACCTTCTTTAATCCGGTGCCCCCATGCCCTCCTGGTTGATAGCTGTCAGTCTGTTCCATCTATCCATGCCTCTGTTTCTGTTTTGCTTGTCAGTTTATTTTCTTCATTAAATTCCACATATATGTGACATCATATGATATTTGTCTTTTTCTGACTGGCTTATTTAATTTAGCATAATAATCTCCAGGTCCATCCATGCTGTCACAAAATGGAAGATTTCACCCTGGCTGGCATAGCTCAGTGGATTGACCCCTGGATGTGAACCAAAGCATCACAGGTTCGATTCCTAGTCAGGGCACATGCCTGGGTTGCAGGCCACAGCCCCCAGCAACCGTACATTGATGTTTCTCTCTCTCTTTCTCCCTTCCTTCCCTCTCTAAAAATAAATAAATAAAATCTTTTTAAAAAATGGAAGATTTCATTCTTTTCTATGGCTCCATAGTATTCCATTGTATAACTGTACCATGCCTTTTTATTCATTCATCTACTGATGGGCACTTGGGTTGTTTCCAGATTTGGCTATTGTAACAATGCAATGAACATAGGGGTACATATGTTCTTTCAAATTAGTGTTTTGGAATTCTTAGAATATATTCCTAGAAGCTGGATTGCTGGGCCAACAGCAGGTCCATTTTTAATTTTTGGAGGAAACTTCATACTGTTTTCCACAGTGGCTGCACCAGTCTGCATTCCTACCAACAGTGCATAAGGGTTCCCTTTGCTTCACAGTCACACCAGAAATTGTCGTTTTTAATTTACTGGTGATAGCCATTCTGACAAGTAGGAGGCAATATCTCGTTGTGGTTTTAATTTGAATCTCTTTGATGATGATGGTGTTGAGCATCTTTTCATATGTCTACTGGCCATCTGCATGTCCTCTTTGGAGAAGAGTCTATTCAGGTCCTTTGCCCATTTAATAGTTTTTTGGTCTTCCTGGTGTTGAGTTGTATACTCTTTTGGAAATTAACCCTTTATCAGATGTATCATTAGCAAGTATGTTCTCCCATACAGTGAGGTCCTTTTCATTTTGTCTGTCATTTTTTTTTAGCTGTGCAAAACCTTTTTAGTTTATTGTAGTCCTACTTCTTTGTTTTTTCCTTTGTTTCCCTTGCCCTAGGTCTCATATTGGCAAAAATATTGTTACAAGAGTGTCTGAAGTATTACTACTATGTTTTCTTCTAGGATTTTTATGGTTTCACACTTGACATTTAAGTCTTTTATTCATTTTGAATGTGTTCTTCTGTATGTGGTTTTTAGTATAAATGTTATTTAAAGCATGGGGAGGAGATTGAAGGGCATGGAATAAAAGGAAACGTGTAGTTAGTGTCTTCTAGACCAGGCTCCATGGAACATTACAGGGCTGTGAGCTTTAAAGCAACTTTTATGGAGCCTGATAGGTAGAGGATGATTTGAAAAGCCTTGGGGATTTCTTTGTCTGTCTGTAATTCACAGGTGAAACATGATTTTCAGTTTTTCCTTTCACTTAATATGGAAAAAAGTATTTAAAAACAAGGTAATTTGTAATCCAAGCTATAAATCAGGGCCATTTTGACAAGCAGTTTACAGGTATTACAACTGGTCATGGAAGGCAAATAACTGCCATTACTTGTTACCAAAATCCAGTAAAGTTGGGGCAAAGTTTAGCAAACTGAAAACAGAGCCATATTCCACTTACAGAAGGCAGGGTAAGGAGTTGTTCATAATGGTGGAAATTTAGTTAAATAAAACATCATATAACTTCATATTTGTGTATTTTAAGGAATTATAATGTAGCATGTATTCAATATACATAAGTCAATACAGTAAATAGTGGGTAACAAAAAATAATTAATGCTCATGTATTGAAAATACTGCTGCCTTTAAAAAACATTTTCTTTATTTATTTTAAGACAGGGAATGGAGGAAGAAAAGGAGGAAAAAAATCAATGTGTGGTTGCCTCTCACATGCCCCCTACGGACTTGGGCTGCAACCCAGCCTGTGCCATGACTGAAAATGGAACTGGAGACCCTTTAGTTCACAGGCCGGCACTCAATCCACTGAGCCACCCTGGCCAGGGAAAACTGTGCTGTCTTTACAGAGAAATCACAATTGATGATAATTTCATGAAGACGTGCCTAAGCAATGAAAACCATAGATGGCATCATTATCATCCAGAACTAAAGGCCTGGACTCTGAGAGCAATTCTCAGAGATGTCTGTGTAGCTGAGCACACAAACACAGGCAAATTTAATGAAAGCACACATCACTTGTTACATGCTCCATGATGATGTGGTGAGTCATTCTCACCTTTCCACCGACAAGTACCACCTGGTGAAAGGCCCTAGAATAAATAATGTTTATGCTATAGGAAAGACAATGTTCTCTAACTTTTTCAATAAAGGTCTCAAAATTATTCTATGTGATTTCTGATTCCAAAACAATCAAACCATGTTCAAGAAAATTGGATTAAATGACCCTTTCTACCCACAATGTCTGCACAATCGCAGGTGTACATGAAAGGAGCATAAACACACAACCCTCCTTCACATGGGGGCTGACACCACCACCCATAGAAAAGATTTGACTGCCCCTGAAATGTTTCCAAGGACGTCAAATGTTTTCAGATGACTTCTTGAATGAAATTTCTAATCAAAACCACTTTCCTTACCATTTACCTCCAGCTAAAAAAACTTAGCAAATGATGTGGAAACAAGAAAGGGCAATAGATCGCCTTTCTTTTGCTACTTTATCATTTTGAGTCTGGCATAGAGAGACCTAGTGTACTTCACTCACTAATGCATTATTTTATTTCACCACTCTTGTTGATGAGAAACCAAAAATAATAATTCATGGTGAGTATTTACAATTACATATATAATAGTTTTAACATATTATGGTTTATTTAAATGTATTTTAAGAAATAAACTTTATTTAGAAACAGATGTTAATTTACTTACCTTTTGCAAACTACTGGAGGAAGTAAAACATACTCACATGCCTTAAGGATTGACTGATATTCTTTGCATCCAACTGTAGCATATTTCCAATAATTGCTGAGGTGTGGGGCCCAGTGGAAGTTTTCCTTTTCCAGAGCTCTGTTTCACACTGAAAGGAGAAGCAAACAGGAGAGACAGGGTACCGGGACCATGACTGGGCCCATTTCAGCTGTCTCTTCTTGCTATGTCAAATGGGAGCTTAAAATCCAAATATTTATAACACTCCCTGCTACTGAGCATGTGCCTCTTTGACTCCAAGGATGAATAATTAGCTAGATCTATTTACCTTGACCTTTATTTCTCAAAAGCCCCATCCTGGAAGTTCTGGGTTAATAGATTTGGGATAGAGTCAGATACTGTTATTTAAAAAAAAAATTGTTGATTGAGAACCAGCAAAGTAAATGTTTTTATCAAAAATTTGCTCAAATTCCAGTCAAGATGGTGGTATAAATCAACATGCCTTCTTGCACAACTATAGCAAAAATCACAGCTAAAATATAAAACAACTTTTACCCAGAAACATCAGAAAATAAAGCTGTATGGAAGTCTGACGACCAAGGAGTTAAAGAAGTCACATTGATCCAGATAGGGAGGAGGGACATAGACGAGGACACATGGGTTGGATGGTCCCACACCTATGTGTGGTAGATAACAATCAGGAGGGATACCTCAGGAGTGAGAGATACCAGCCCCACACCAGACCACGCTGTTCAAGGGTTCAGTACCAGTAAGATACGTCCCATAACTTCTACCTGTACAACCAGTGGGGGTTGGGGTGGTAGACAACACTGATGGATTCTCAGGCATCACATTTTAAAGGACCCAAAACACATTTAGGACTTATGGAGATTCACTCCCTTTTGGCTCCAGCACTGGAGTAGAACACCAGGAAGAAAGCCAGTAGGACATGGGGGAAAACTGAAGTGTCTGGCATCAGGTCAAGTGCCAGGGGACAGCTTCCTCCTGGAAAAAAACCCAGAGGTCAGACAATGGCCATTGTCCCTTTACTGAGCCCTCCTTCACACATAGCCACAGAGTACAGATGCCATATCCAAAACTCCATCAACCTGGTTCACACAAGATGCCCTGCACTAACGATTACCTAAGGCTTCCTCCATCCTATCCAACTTACAGGTGCACTTTTCTACAACAGGCCACAGTACCATGACAGGGAGTTACAACAACTCTACCAAATACATGGAAACAAACATGGGGAGGCTGCCAAAATGAGGAGACAAAGAAACATGGCCCCAAAGAAATACATAAGAACAGAACAAAACTACAGAAAAAAACTAAACCAAACGGAGATAAGCAAGCTATCCAATGTGGAGTTCAAAACATTGGTTATTAGAATTCTCAAGGAACTCATTGGGTACTTCAACAATGTAAGAAAGACCCAGGCAGAAGTGAAGGTTACACTTAGTGTAATAAATAAAAATATTCAGGGAATCAACAATGAAGGGAATGAAGCCAAGAATCAAATCAATGATTGGTAACATAAGGAAGGAAAAAACATCCAATCAGTACAGCAAGAAGAAACAAGAATTCAAAAAAATGAGGATGGGTTAAGGAGCCTGTGAGACAATTTCAAATGCACCAACATTTGAATCATGGAACTGCCAGGGGGAGAAAACATAGAGTAAAAATTGAAAACTTATTTTAAAAAGAAAAGAAAGACAACTCTAATTTGCAGAAGGAAATAGACATACCAGTACAGAAAGCACAGAGAGGGAATTTCAGGGGAAAAGGGGAAGGGTTTACAGGAACAAGTATAAAAGACACATGGACAAAAACTAGAGGGGAGTGGAAATTGGAGGGAGGTGGAGAGGGCTAGGGGGGTGGGCTGGGATGGGAGTAAAAGACAGAAAACTGTACTTGAACAATTAAAATAACAATTAAAAAAATAAAAAAGAAAGGAAAAAAAGAAAGCACAGAGAGTCACCAACAAGATGGACACAAAGAGGACCACACCAAGACACATGATAATAAAAATGCCAAAAGTGAAAGATAAAGAGAGAATCTTTTTTATTATTTTAATTGTTGTTCAAGTACAGTTTTCTGCCTTTGACCCCCATCCCAGCCAACCCCCCAGCTCTCCCCTCCTCCCTCCCATTTCTATGCCCCCTTGTTATTGTCCATGTGTCCTTTATACTTGTTCCTGCAAACCCTTCCCCTTTTCCCCTGAAATTCCCTCCTCTCTCCCCTCTGGTCACTGTCAGCCTGTTCTCAATTTCAGTGTCTTTGGTTATATTTTGCTTGTTTCTTTGTTTTGTTGATTAGGTTCCTGTTAAAGGCGAGATCATATGGTATTTGTCTTTCACTGCCTGGCTTATTTCACTTAGCATAATGCTTTTCAGTTCCATCCATGCTGTTGCAAAAAATACGAGCTCCTTCTTTCTTTCTGCTGCAGAGAATTCCATTGTGTAAATGTACCCT
Source organism: Phyllostomus discolor (assembly GCF_004126475.2). Taxonomy (NCBI): domain Eukaryota; kingdom Metazoa; phylum Chordata; class Mammalia; order Chiroptera; family Phyllostomidae; genus Phyllostomus; species Phyllostomus discolor. The sequence continues at coordinate 148,401,244 of NC_040907.2, read as the reverse complement.
AATTTTTTGATCCATTCATTTACTGATGGTCACCTAGGTTGCTTCCAGCACTTGGCTATTGTAAATTGTGCTGCTATGAACTTTGGGGTACATAGGTTCTTTTGGATTGGTGTTTCAGGGTTCTTAGGATATAATCCCAGCAGTGGAACTGCTGGGTCAAAAGGCAGATTCATTTTTAATTTTCTGAGAAAATCCCATACTGCTTTCCATAGTGGTTGTACCAGTCTGCAATACCACCAACAGTGCACTAGAGTCCCCTTTTCTCCACAACCTCTCCAACACTTGTTGTTTGTTGCTTTATTTCTGATGGCCATTCTGACTGGTGTGAAGTGGTATTTCATTGTGGCTTTAATTTGCATCTCTAAAGAGAGTCTTAAAAGAAGCAAGGGAAAAGCAGATAATTACCTACACAGTAGTTCCTTTCAGACTGTCAGCTAATTTCTCAAAAGAAACTTTGCAGGCAAGAAGGGACTGGCAAAAAGTACTCAAAGTGAAGAAAAGCAAAGACCTACAACCTAAATCACTTTATCCAACAAAGCTATCATTAGCGATTGAAGGGAGGTAAAGTACTTCCCGGACAAGGTAAAGCTAAAAGAGTTCATCATCACCAAGTCATTATTACATGAAATGTAAAAGGGACTTAAGAAAAAGGAGACCAAAACTATGAACATTAAAATGGTAATAATTTACAACTATTGGCAACTGAATCTAAAAAAACTAAGCAAACAAGCTGAACAGGAACAGAATCATAGATATGGAGCTCATTTAAAGGGTTATCAGCTCAGAAAGGGAAGGAGGAGAATGGAAGAAGAGGTAAAGGGATTAAGAAGTACAAATTTGGAGGTACAGAAAACACAGGAGGATGTTAAGAACAGTATAGGAAATTGAGTATTCAAAGAATTTGTATGCATGACCCACAGGCATGCTAAGGGAGGTATTGCTAGAGGGAATGGAGGGTACCAGGTGGAGGGGATCATAGATGGAATAAATGGGAAAACTGTATAGCATAATCAATAAAATATTAAAAATAAAAATAAAACTTAGATTTAAAAATTGTTCATCATTCTGGAATGTCATGTTAGTGACCCATTGAGAATGTATAATTTTGGGACAATCATCATATATAAAAAAATATTTCTTCTTTAATGTTTTACCAAAAATTAGTATATTTTGTCCTTGAAAATGAAAGCCTTTTAAAATATTTTAGTGTACTTTACTAACAGCCTAGCTAGCTAAACACAAACTGGAGGGCATTAGTCATTAATCTTGAATGCCGATGTTGCACCAATTAATTAGCTAAGGAAATTTACACATACATTTTTTTTGTTTTTTTGTGTTATTTAAATATGATTGACACATAACATCATATTCATTTCAGGTACACAACATAATTATTAGGTATTTGTATATACTATGAAATGTTTACCATAGTAAGCATCCATCACCATACAAAATTACTTTCTCCCCACCTTGGAATGAAAACTTTTAAGATCTATACTCTTTGTTTTTTAATCCTCACCCAATGACACACTTATTAATTTCAGAGAAAGAGGAAGAGAGGGAAAGAGAAACACTGATCAGTTGCTTCTCCTACGCACCCCAACCAGGGAGGGAACCCTCAACCTAGGTATGTGTCCTGACTGGGAATTGGTCTCACAACCCTTTGGTTTTGATAAGTTTATGGCACAATGATCCAACTAATTAAGCCACACTGTCCAGGGCAAGATCGATCCTCTTACACCAGATTTCTTAATAGTAATAGCTCACATGTATTGAGGGTTTGTCAGGTATTCGACTAAGTACTTAATTTGCTTATTATTTACTCCTGCTGGGTGTACACTGTTAGTATCAACCCATGGCTTGTAGGTGCCAGAGTCACCAGCAGTATATAATAAGCTGAGCTGAACAGGGGTGGGGTCAACCCAAGCACCTGTCAACTTACCTGGGACATTTACAGGCCACACAACTTTGTTCCTCTCTTTTTATTTTTTTTTTCATTTTTTCAAATCATTTTATCTTTTGTCAAGTACAGTTGTCTGCATTTATCCCCCACCAACCCCCCACCAACCCCAGCCATTCCCATCTCACTCCCCTGATTCCATGCCCATTTTGTTTTTGTCCATGTGTCCTTCATAGCCACAGCAATTAGACAAAAAAAGGAAATAAAAGGCATCCAAATTGGAAACAAGGAAGGAAAACTATCATTGTTTGCACATGACATGATAGTGTACACAGAAAATTCTATCGACTCCACCATAAAACTACTTGACCTAATAAGTGAATTTGGCAAAAAAGCAGAGTACAAAGTCAATATTCAGAAATAAAAAGCATTTTTATACACCAACAATGAAATATCAGAAACAGAAATCAGGGGAAAAATCCCATTTGATACAGCAACAAGAAAAATAAAGTACCTAGGAATAAACCTAACCAAGGAGTTAAAAGACCTGCACTCAGAAAACTACATAACACTGAAGAAAAAAATTAAGGAAGACACAAACAATAGGAAGCATGTACCATGCTCATGCATTGGAAGAATCAACATCAGGAAAATGTCCATACTACCCAAAGCAATTTATAGATTCAACACAATCCTTATTAAAGTACCAATGACATTTCAAGATACAGAACAAACATTTCAAAAATTTATGCACATACATTTTTACACCAACCTCTACCTCTACCAAAGAAAGCACTGAAAAGAGGAATTATTATTTTTATTTTTCAATCTGGGAAAGTAGAGAGAGTGGGACATTCATCCAGTGTCACACAGCTCATAAGTCACAAAACTGGGATTAGAAATTAAGTTTTCTAATGCCCACCGGGGGTCCTATAGCAGGCTCAAAAACACATTTAGGAAAATAAATATAAACCCCCATAAGCTTAGTTTCTCAGAGTGTGTGTACCACTGACTATTCACTAAATAATAGACTTCACATTAAACAGAAGCCCTTACTTGACTCCAAGAATAAAAGCACTATATATTCTCAAGAGAAGAAATGCAAGACAGAGAATATTCTCCTCTTCATCTCTCCATCACTGAGGAAAGAACCCATGTCAGAGAAGTTCCAGGAAAAGTCTTGAAAATACAGTCACCTCTCTTTTACCTCCACACACAGCTGCTTCTGTGGCCTTGTTGACTTGTCATTGTCAGAAATAATGGGATGATGTATGCACAGTAAGGAAGAGGGGTTTTAGACAGGATCACAGGTATGGATTCTGTGGAGAATGGAAGACAGGAACTTCAGTAAAGAAACCCACAGCACAAACCAGCATAACATGCAGACCCAATCAAGGAACACTTAATGATCATGAGGATCCAAATATCACCACAATGATATATCGTACTAGATCACTAATAGTAATGCTTTTACAAAGGCATACTCTGTAAAGACACCAACACATTTGTCCTAACTACATTGGTAAGATTATGTCTAAGCTCCTTTAGTAAGGAAAATTAACATTTGTCAAGACCCCATTTATACAATGTTTTATCCCTCGTGTTAACAGGGAGACTGACAAGTTAAAGAATTTTCACATAATCACATCTCTCTTGATACACTCAGTTACCATTGCCAAAGGTAAAATTATGCCCATTTGAAAAATGAAACAGCTGGCCGTGAAGTTTCAGCACTTTAGCCAAGGACACAGAGTCCTGCACATTCTTACAAGTAAACATTCAGTTCCAGCATGTTCCCCAGCATGTATTGAGTGTGTACTGTGTATGACTCAGTGGTATGTGACTTACCTTAATCAGTGACTATCAAATAAATAGTAACAGAGTCAATATTGTAGGACAGGCTGACAAAAACAGGGGTCAGAAAATTTAGTGTTGTAAACTCTAGAAGTAGAGTGAGTCCAGGTGTTGGCAAACCTTTATCTAGTACAAAGAGCAGCACAAAATTGCTGCCTCAGTAACTATACTCTAAGAGAGTCAAGCTACCAAGTCTTGGATGAAATGAACTCAGTGGCTCCATTTTCACAGAACCACATCAATCTTTGAGAAACTCTGTACTTTCTGACACAACCATGTATCCCAGGCTCATCTTGTTCTCCTCCTGCACCAGCCCCTAAGTTGGCCATTTCTCCCAAGAACCATGGTTCTTAGTTTAAAATGTGGCTTAGGCACCTGACCCCACCGCCCAAGAGCTGCACTCCCACCACTGCAGGGAAGGCCCTGAGCTCATGCTGCAGCCCCCCTCCCAGCACCCCCTTCCCCGAGCGACTGCACCTGACCCTGCCACCCAGAGGAACCCAGGGCCTGGCCCCACTTCCCCAGCAGAGGATGCACACACCCCAGTCTGCCGCTGCAGCTATGGAGGCACCCTAGCCATGTGGGGCCTCGACTGGCTGGCTAAGAGGAAGGCAGAGGCGCCCCCACAGAGGAGAGCAGCAGGGCTCAGGGAGTCAGTGGTCCCTAGAAACACTTAACTCAGTGGGAGACCAGAACTACCCTGAAGAGTCTCTGAGATTCCCCAGCATCTAGGGCAGCAAAGAGTGAAAAGGTGGTGTGTTAGTTGCCCTTAACTGGTGCACCTCAAGGACAGCACAACTGGTGGACTGAAGGCAAAGGCCTGGCACAGAAGGGCACTGGGGGTCTGGCAGTGAACTGAGGAACTGGGCTGGGGGCTGGGCAACTGTGAAGAGTGTGGCTCAGACCTGGCCCCCATCCTGCAATACCAAAGGAAGGGAGAAAAGTGAAACCCATCCACCCTCAGCCTCCTGCAGCCAGGAAGACCAGCACAACTGTCTTGGCTGGTTTAAAGCCAGCAAGAGGATTTTTTTTTTCTTCCTTACTTTGTTTCTTACTCTTTCCCTTTTTTTCTTTTCCCACAAGTGAGACAATAAACCTGGAGCTGCAAAAGGACAAGAGTTGGACCCAAAGAGGGGTCATCCCAACAACAGAAATGATGAGACAAATTTCACTTTGCTATTCCAGAAAACTTGCAAGCTATTATTTGTATTTTTTTCATTATTTTTACTTCTTTTATTAGTATTTTTATTTTATTTTTCTTCTGTTTAGTTTTCTTTGTTTTGTTTAATTACATTATCTGATGGTTTTCCTTGCTCTTTCATAGTGTATTTTTAATTTTATTTCTTTCATTTCAATAGCATACTACTCTATGCTAAGCGTACTTGTGTTCCAATAGCATACTATTCTAGGTTGTGTAATTCCTATTCTTGTTATTCAGATCGCATAGATTCTGTCATATGATTGTTACTCCATTGCTATTGTAAATAATTGCTGTTCCATACAATTGTAAATACTACACAGCACCTCTTCCAGATCTTGGCTCACTTCACTGTTTCTGGAACTTTATAACTATTGTGGTTAACTTTATTCTCTTGCACACTACATCTATTGCCTATCCTTTACTCTCACTATATCTCATAATCTCACCTCCCACAAGCTCACTGTTTCTGGATCCAACTCACAGTCCTCCCCACACCTAACAAGAGTCTTATCTTTGTTCCAACCAGTCTTAAAAGTGACTAGTTGGATGAAATATGACAGTTAACACTATACTTATACAAAGGACCTGCTAACTCTTCTCTACATGTTGGTATTTTAAGTCTCATAGAATACACTCCTGCTGTATTAATCCATTTTGCCTTCCCCTTCCAACTGATCATATAAAAGAGCAGATGGAAGCTGTGAACAACAGTAACAGTATACCTGCTAGAAGAGAGAACCCACCAACAAAGGAACCACCAACAGATAATAATGGAAGAAGGTGAAGGAGTGAGTGGAAGCCATACTAACCTCCACCCAGGACCAATCTGGAATTACAACTAAATGGTGGAGAAATTACCCAGAACAAACAACTGAACAACAGCAAGAGAGAAGCCTCAAAACTGTGTAAACACAGAAGAACCAGCTTCAACACAACCTGTCCACAACCGCACAACAGAATATAAGACATGGTGGACAGAGTGACCCTCAGTTACCCAGCTGGAGGAAAGGACCCACCAAAGAAAGACACAACAACCAAAACCCAAAGACATCCAGAGAGCCAACATAAATGAAAGCCCAAGACCAGCACGCTCAGGAGATCAACGAGACTGTACTACTGAATCTCGCAGGTATCCTACCATAGAAGTTCATACCATAAACCCAGGGAGTCGGAATAGATCAACTTTAGAAGCAGAGGCTAACAAGAAGAGTCTCACAAACAATGGGAAGACAAAGAAACAAACCCCAAATGAAAGGAAAGGAGGAAGTCTCAGAAAGAATGCTAAATAAAATAGAGAAAACTCAACTATCAGATGTTGAGTTCAAAGCAATGGTTATAAGGAAGCTCAATGAGCTCACAGAGAATTACCAAAAACTAAAATGAACCTACTGCAAACTATATCAACATGAAAAAGGAAATAGAAACTATCAACAAGGGCCAAGAGGAAATGAAGAACATAATTTCTGAACTGAAGAACACAGTAGAAGGAATCAAATGCAGGCTGGATGAAGCAGATGATGAAATCAGCGAGTTGGAGGACAAGATAGAAAAAAAAACAAAAAGAGCAAGAAAAGGAAAAGAGGCTCAGAAAGAATGAAGCGGGATTCAGGGAATTACAGGACAACATGAAACATAATAATATTTGCATAACAGGGATACCAGAACAAGAAGAAGAGCAAGGGATAGAAAACATATTTGAAAAGGTAATGATGGAAAACTTCCCTAATTTGATGAGAGAAAAAGTCACACAAATCCAGGAAACACAGAGAGTCCCAATCAAGAGGCACCCAAAGAGGGTCACTTCAAGACACAACATAATCAAAATGGCAAAATTCCAAGACAAAGAGAGAATCCCAAAGGCAGCAAGGGAGTAACAGGAAGTAACATACAAGGGAGCCCTGATAAGGCTAGCACCTGACTTCTCAATGGAAACTCTCTCCAAGCCAGAAGAGAATGGCAAGAAATATTCCAAGTAATGAAAACCAAGGGCCTGCTACTGAAACTACTCTATCCAGCAAGGCTCTCAGTTAAAATGGAAGGCCAAATAAGGAGTTTTCCAGACAAAATAAGCCTCAAAAAATATCCCTCCTCCAAACCAGCTCTGCAAGAGATGCTAAAGGGTCTGCTTTAACAACAGAAGAAAAACAATGAGAGAGAGAAGAACACAGGTACAAAATAATGGCAATGAATAAGTACCTATCGATAATAACCTTAAATGTAAATGAATTAAATGCCCCAGTCAAAAGACATAGAAGAGCTGATTGGATAAGAAAGCATGACCCATATGTATACTGCCTATGAGAGATCCACCTCAGAAAAAAAGACATACACAGACTGAAAGTGAAGGGCTAGAAACAAATTTTCCAAACAAATGGACAGGGGGAAAAAACCCAGGGTAGTAATACTCCTATCAGACAAAGTAGACTTCAAGAAAATGACCATAAAAAGAGACCCAGAGGTCACTTCATAATACTCAAGGGAAGAATCCATCAAGAAGGCATAAACATGGTAAATCTATATGTGCCCAACAAAGAAGCACCCGAATACATAAAGAAAATCTTGGAGGATGTCAATAAAGATACTGACAGCAACACAATTATAGTAGGAGATTTTAACACCCCACTGTCAAAAATGGACATATCTTCCAAACAAAATATCAACAAAGATATTGTGGCATTGAACAATGCCCTAGATCAAATGGACTTAACTGATATATATAGAGCCCTTCATCTCAAAGAAGCTAAATACACACTCCTTTCAAATGCACATGGAACATTTTCAAAGATAGATCACATGATAGGATACAAAACAAGCCTCAACAAATTCCAAAAAATTGAAATCATATCAAGTATTTTCTCCAACCACAAGGGACTAAAACTAGAAACCAACCTCAAGGAAAAACACCCGAAACACTCAAACTCATGTAGATTGAAGAGTATGCTATTAAACAATGAATGGGCCAAGAATGAGATCAAGGAAGAAATCAAAAAGTTTCTGGAAACAAATGAAAATAAACTCAAAACAATCCAAAACTTATGGGAAACAGTGAAGGCAGTCCTGAGAGGGAAGTTAATAGTGATACAGGCCTACCTAAAAAAGATAGAAACATTTCAAATAAACAACATAACCCTACACCTACAAGAATTCGAGGAACAACAAAGACAGCCCAAGCAAGTAGAAGGAAGGAAATAACCAAGATCAGAGCAGAATTAAAGGACATAGAAACTAAAAGCACAATTCTAAGGATCAATAAATCCAGGAGTGGGTTCTTTGAAAAGATAAACAAAATTGACAAGGCTTTAAAGAGACACATCATGAAAACAAGAGAGAGGACCCAAATGAACATAATCAGAAATGAAAGAGGAGAGATTACAACTGATACCACAGAAATACAGAAGACTGTTAGAAATTACTATAAAGAACTATATGCCAAGAAATTTGAAAACCTAGGTTAAATGAACAAATTTCTAGAAAAATATAATCTTCCAAACCTGAATAAAGAAGAAGTACAAAGCCTGAACAGACCAACAACAGCTGATGAAATTGAAGCAGTAATCAAAAAGCTTCTGACACACAAAAGCCCTGGACAAGGTTTCACAGAGAATTTTACAAAGCATTTAAGGAAGAGCTAAACCCTATTCTTCACAAATTATTTCAAAAAATTCAAGAAGATTCAAAAACCACAATGGGATACCACTTCACACCAGTCAGAATGGCCATCATAAACAAAGCAACAAACAAGTGTTAGAGAGCATGTGGACTAAAGGGAATCCTAGTGCACTGTTAGTGGGAATGCAGACTGGTGCTACTACTATGAAAAGCAGTATGGAATTTCCTCAGAAAACTAAAAATGGAACTGCCTTTTGACCCAGCAATTCCACTGCTAGGATTATATCCTAAGAACCCTGAAACACCAATCCAAAAGCACCCATGCACCCCAATGTTCATAGCAGCACAATTTACAATAGTCAAGCTGGAAGCAACCTAGGTGCCCATCAGTAAATGATTGGATCAAAAAACTATGGTACATTTACATAATGGAATTCTCTGCAGCAGAAAGAAAGAAGGAGCTCCTACCCTTTGCAACAGCATGGATGAAACTGAAGAGCATTATGCTAAGTGAAATAAGCTAGGTGGTGAGGGACATATATTATACGATCTCACCTTTAACTGGAACCTATCAACAAAGTAAACAAGCGAGCCAAATGTAACCAGAGACATTGAAATAAAGAACAAAAGGACAGTAACCAGAGGGGAAGTGGGAAGCGTTAATGGGGATAGGGAGTAAGGATTTCAATGAACAACTATAAAGGACAGATGGACAAAACCAAGGGATTGTGGAAGCAAGGGAGGGAGGTGGCTTTGGCTGGGGTGGTGGGGAGTAAAAGCAGACGACTGTAACTGGACAATAAAATAATTTTAAAAACTAATAATAAAATGTGGCTTAGAAGTCAAGCTCTGGGCACTACGTGTACTCACTGCTATCACCACTGGCAGTGAACAGAACTAGAGAATATATGCATTGTGTGTGTGTGTGTGTGTGTGTGTGTGTATGGAGAGTTTGTAATATATGTATGTATTCATATCTACATTTATTAGTATATCTACATATACTGGGCACTTTGAATTCATAATGATATACCTTATTCTAATCCAACACAACCGGGTTTTTCCCCGTGTTTTATACCTCCCTTTGCTGACTGTGGTGAACTTGTTTCCCTTTACCCTTCATATATTTACTTATTTGATCATTTCCCTTATGAAACCAATCCTTTATGTCTGCCACCAAACCTTCCCCTGGGTAAGGATGTTCTCCTTACTCTACTTGGGATATAACAACCACCAGGCCACACTACCTGTGGATGGCCACCATATCCTGATGAGGCCCCTGGTACTCTGCAACAGACTGCTCCAGATGTGCACACTGCTTGGCCACTGATACTCCACCCCGGAGCACCCATCTGAGAGGAAGCCCTTCTTCTCTCCTGGGCCTGTTTCCCCAGGTCAAACAGCCTCTCTCATGTAGCCATTCTCATCAGCACGGGTGAACTTTATCTCCCTGAACCAGGCAGCTCCACCCCCACCCCAGTTCCTTAAGAGGTGCCTGCCTCACCTCTCCTGGCTGTGACACCCCATGCTTGACTGGCTGTCCACGAGGATGCCCCTCTTCTCTCTCCTCGACTGTAGGTCCCATTGCAAGGCAGCCTTATCATCTGCATCAACATCCTCTGCTCACCTCTTGAGCTGACACCCCAATATAAACCATAAATAGGTAAATCTCAACTGTAGAAACACAAAGAAAGTTTAAATGGACACCGACTTTGAAAAGACAATTCACAAAGAAATAAAAGCACAAATACATGCAAAAGTGGTCTGCATCATTACACACCAGAGGACTACTACAAAAAAGAATGGGACACCAGACCTGGCTGGGTGGCTCAGTTGGTTGGAGCATACTCCCATACACCAAAAGGTTGTGGGTTCAATCCCTGCTCAGTGCATATACCTAGTTTGGGGTTCTATCCCAGGTCTGGATGTGTACAGGAGGCAACCAATCAATGTTTCTCTCAAATCGATTCTCTCTCCCTCCACCCCCTTCCTCCTTCTCTAAAATCGAGAAACATATTCTTAGGTGATGATAAAATAATAAGAATGCTAGAATATGTTGTTGAAATAAGATCCAGCAATACATTTACTATGAAGGACATTACATAAATGAATGAAATGTCCTTTACAGTAAAAGAATTCAGAAAGATTAGACATAAAAACATGGAATGGTATGACAGGCAAACATTGAGCTGGCCAAAAAGTTTTTTTTCCTCCATAAGATCACTCTCTAGTAGCACTTAGTTATCTCTACCTTCATTCAAAACAATTTTGTTAGATTGTATTGTGACAACTGTCTTATCAGCGTCCATTTTTTAAAAAAACATCAAAATGGTGAACTTTTAATATTGAAGATGGAAGAAAATATGCAATATTTTTGGCATATTATGCTTCATTCTTTCAAGAAAGGTAAAAACTCAACTGAAACACAAAAAAAGAAGGTGCCATATACCCTCCCCATATGGAGAAGGTGACTGATCAAATGTGTCAAAAGTGGTTTGTGAACTTCTGTTCTGGAGATTTCTTCCTGGACGTTGCTCCATGTTCTGGTAAATCAGTTGAAGTTGATAGCAATCAAATTGAGACATCAATTGAGAACATGTAATACCACGTGGGAGATAGCCGACATAAAATATCAGTAAAGTTATTGGTGAAAAATCAAGTTACTGGTGAAAATGAAATATGTATGTTTTATTTTATAGAAAAAAATAAGATTTTTTTCACCAAACCAATATAAAGTAAAAGAATGCTAATGTGATTTCAGGGCAAAAGCGGAAGGGTTTGCAGGAAGAAGTATGAAGGACACATGGACAAAAACAAGGGGGCGTGGAAATGGGAGGGCAGTGGGGAGGACTGGGGGGATGGGCTGGGATGGGAGTAAAAGGCAGAAGACTGTACTTGAACAATTAAAATAGAAAAAAAGAATGCTAATGTGGCAACATTAATAACTGGCAAAAGAGAATTTAGATGAAAAGCATTCTTAGGGACATGTTATATATGGGCCAAAGGAACATATATGTATCTAACACTACAGTTCCAAAATATATAAAGCCCAAGCTACGATTATTAAATTCACAACCGTAATTGGAGATTTTAACATATTTCTCAGAAAACAATCAAGCAAAGCAAGCAAAAACTAAATGAATATTTAGAAGATTTGTATAGTATTTATTAAACAGGGCCATATTATAGAGAAATTTATCCTCAAAAATCAGAAAATATACATTACCCGCAAGTACAAATGGAAACATTTACAAAACTGACCTTGTGTTAGGTCACAAAGGAAGCATCAATAGAGTCTAAAAAGCTAACCTCATGCAAATCATGTTCTCTGACTATAATGAAATACAGGGAGAAAGCAGTAAAATAGGCAACTTTAAAAAATTCGTAGCTGTGCCCTGACCAGTGTTGCTCAGTTGGTTGAGCGTCATCCCACAAAGTAAAAGGTCGCCAGTTCGATTCCTAATTAGGGCACACGCCTGGGTTGCAGTCCCAGTATCCCATGGGCGAGCCTTCAGGAGGAAACCAATTGATGTTTCTCTCACACATCAATATTTCTTTCCCTCTCCTTCTCCTCTAAAAATAAATGAAATCTCTAAAAAATTCATATCTGCAAACTAAATATACAACTAAAGAACCCCTGGGTTAAATAGGAAATCATAAAAGTTAGAAAACAGAATTAAGTAACAGCAAAAACACTATCTGCCATATTTGAGATACAGCTAAAACAGTATTTAGAGAAAAAATTTACATTAAATACTTTGTTATAAAAATAATCATTGGAGAAAAGCACTCAATGTTTGCTTATTCAAATACAAAGAAATGAGACAAAAATTTAAAGATGGAAGTGAGAACCAATGATACATGATAAAGAGAATCAGATTTAACTAAAGTAGAAGCTGATCCACAGGAAGATTAATTAATAGAAGCAGAGCTCTAGGCAAGAATGACCATACAAAAAATAAAAATGAAGTGGGAGAAATACAAAATTTAAACAAGCCATTTTACGACATTCAGAATGGCAAAAATTAGCAAGGTAAATAAGGTATTGGTAAGGAGGTGGAGAAGTAGGTCCTCAGTACTGCTGGTGGGGTGTGAGCTCATATAACCATTCTGTAAAGCCATTTGAAAATTACCAGAAAAAAATCTTGCACAGAACTATAATAGGGAATAAGTAATAATGTGGATAAATATAGAACTAAATGTATAGACAGTAATACAAACATCTTGAAAATACAGTAGTGAAGAGTAAAAAATAACACAGAACATTACAAAGGCAGCCCACCCTTCACACCAGCAGTTTTCAAACACTTTGATTTCTGGACCCCTTTCCATTCTGAATTACTGAGGAACCCAAAAAACTTTTGCTTGTGAGGGTTATATTGATCCATATTGCCATATTAGAAATTAATCCTGACAACTTCCAAAAGAACATATAAATACACCTCCCACTAGCCATCAAAGCAATGATGTCATCAGATTATGTAGCTTCTGGAAAATGCCTCTACACTTGTAAGAGAGTAAGAGAAAAAGGCAAATAGTTTTGATCTGCATTCTCCCTGAAAGGATCTTGTGCACTCCGTAACACAAATTGAGTGTCCTGTGCTGGCTGATCCAGAGATACATTAATTTCCTTTCTTTTCCTGCCTATGTGGTATTTGGTTAGAGCAAATTGCAGTCTATAATATGTATTTTTCTATCAATATTTGAGGTTCTTATGTGATAGGAACAACACAGAACATTTTTGCACATAATCGTCACAGCAATCTGAGGATTACTGCTCTTCCCCCATTTTACAAATAAGGAAACTGAGGCCTGGAGAGGTTAAGTGATTTCCATTCAATGGTGACAGCTAGCTTGGAATAGAATGAGGATTTGATCCCAAATCTGATTCTGTAATACATACTCTTAATAACAAAACTACATTGCTTCTTGTGACTCTTATTTGTATGATCTTTTGTCCACAAGCTCTAGAAAACAAGTTAGAGACACTAATATATGAGATCTAGGGAGAGCTATAACTTGGGCTTTAGTCTGAAATTAAAACTTCATTTTTCCATTATAAATATGACTCCCCCAAACAGTGTATACCTAGAATGACTTCCTTTCTCTCAACTGGACTCTTGCTATCTATGATCTAGGTAATTTTGAGGGGTTGTGCACATACTATAACGTAGTATGCAAAAGAAACGTGTAAACTGGGATGGGCAGGGAGTATCAGCTCCCCTGGTATGAGGAAATAGATTTACACGGTTTGCCTTTCCCAAGTTTGTACATTGGGCAGAGAACTGAAATCCAGGTCTATTGCAAATCCAGTTATTTCCTTATATGCTAAAACCAAGATCATTTCATTCTATACCCACAACCACAAATTTTTCAGATCATCAAAACTTTTAGAAGTCTGGACTCTGGACGAAGAGAATTGCTCTTCTCACTTAATGTGCTCAAGCAAAACTTATTTTTGGGTTCTGCAAGCCAGGAAAATGCCTCAGAACTGCAGCTACATGCTCACAGTGGAAACAAAAGGAGTGTAACTTGGCCAAAAAGATAACTGTTTTCCCTTACAGAGAAATAATCAGATGTCTTTGTCCAAGGAATGGAGACTTATGCAAGGTATAATAGCACCAGAGTCTAGTTTGGGTTTTGGCTCTTCCATGTAAGTACCATTTCCTTGGTAGTTTACTAATGACCACTAGTAAACTGCTATTAATAAAATACGTAGAAGTGATAATGGTGCCTGTCATTTATTAAAGATTAACAGGCAGACACTGCATTAAGCATTTTATGTAGTTTGATTTTCCTGTACTTTTGAGATTTTTAATGTATGCCATTTTGTTCAAGATCTTATTGAAACCCTACTCCATCCCTGATATAAGGTTACTATTTCCCTGAATTTGCATTTATAGTTATGAGCCAAATATAATCATTACAAAGTTTACAAAAACAACTTTTTGTGAGCCAGAAAAGCACTTACTTCCAATTCAGAGAAATGCATGTATTAAAGCTAGTGATGACAATAAGGTTATCTAAGGGAAGTGGTTCAAAAAGCTCTCCTCAGACCTGGATCACATCAACTTCTGAAAATATAGGCTGCCTGTTCTACTTCAGTTGCTGGCTTGAAATCCATCCACACCTCCACCTGCCAATAGCACTGCTGCTTATTGTCTATGGCTCGAAGTATTAAAGTGACCCTCAGTGGGGTACTAAAGAGCCAGGTTAGGACACATGTACTCCACATTTGGTTGTTTTTAACACTTCACAGGGTTGGGGGTCAGTACCTTTGCTTCCTTTTCCATAAAACTTGCATGCCTGAATCGACTGTCCCCTCACTTTCACGTACTCTAGTTGAATATAAAATTCTAGGTCATAATTTTTCTTTTGAGCATACTGAAGATTTGCTTATTTCACTCACTCTTGAAATAAGACATCTGCTAAATGATCTTTGTTTCTTTACAGGTAATCTAGTTTTAGATTTTCCTCTGGTGCAGTCAAGTGGTTTTCATCTCTTCTGTAATAGCACTTGATAAACTAATCTACTATTAAGTCTTTCATTTTTCCTTAATTCTAGAAAACTGAGTATTTATCCAGTATTCATGTGGGTATTATTGCAACTTTATTCCTGTTTCATGTTTCCAACATGCTCCTATTTAGTGAACAAACCAGACTAAAAGGTTGATTAAGTAACCAATCTTGTGATTATGAGGCTGAAAATTGAGTAACTGTTAAAATGCTACTGAAATATCAAGTAAAGTGAGGTCAATGAGGCCACTGGAAACCTTAGTAAGAACAGTTCTAATGGATCAACAAGATGAAAATCCAACCACAATGGGTTCAGGGAACAAAAAATGAGAGAATCAAAAAAGCAAATACAGTCAACCTTTCAAGGAGTTTTCTATGACAGAAATGAGTTTTCTGTTGATTCTAGCTTATACAGACAATACTTCCATAGTAATAAGGATACATGGGCAGATACTGGCAGGCTTACAGAGATGCGATGCTGGCACTTTCAAAAGTTCTTTCCTGATACTTTTTATTGTCTAGTGTCAACAGGGAGCAAGGTGCTAAGGAAGAAGGTATTAGAGATGTGAAAACAGAGGTGAACCTACAGTTACATTCTCATTTGAGAGAGGAACACTTTTAGTAGATAGACCTAGGCAACTAATGTTCTGATGGTTAGTCAGCATAACTATGATTGGCAAACATTTCCAGTTTTTAAAAAAAAATCACAAAAACAAAACAAAAACCCGCTCTGTAGTCTGTTCTTTTCTTTGACTGAATCCCCCTAAGATGGAGATATTCTCATCTACATTTGAATATACATGGCAGCAGGAATAGCATTTTTTCCATGAGAGAAAGAACCCACACAGAAATGTATGGTTAAGGGAACATTGAGGATTTCTCTTCCTCATAGCCTGATATACATACAGGGTGTGAACTGCTACCATTTTATGCTCCTGTTACAAATTTTGCATTACCTATATTCTTAGGTCTTGTTTTCTTCTTACTCCCACCACCACTATAAATTTTAAGGGTGTCATCTCTCTTGTTCTATTCATGTTTTGCAAAATATATTACCAGTTCCAGTTTCTGATCTCTTAAGACCCTATAGTACATTCCAGAGCCTTCTCTGCATTAACCCAATATTCAGTTGAAATCTTTTTATATATGTGTATCTTAACGAATGCAACCAAGCCAGGTAAGTAATGCTGAATCACAATACGTTCCAAGACTTTTGCTATTATTACTTCACCCAAGCCATTCTTTCTGAAAAAATAATTTGATGATATCATCTTATAATGAACATTTATTTGGTGAACCATTTTATAGCAATAGATCTAAAATCAAACAATTTCTCATTTAAACAGAAAGCACAATCCCAATCTTTCCCCCATTAAAAGCCTACTCCATAACTGAAGTACCCAAATCCCATGAACCGTACTGCTGAAGAGAGGGGAAGTGAGGGGGAAAGACCATAAACTTCCACAGGAAGACTGTATAAATCTGGCAGTGGTTTAGTACACATCAGGCTATGCCCAAGGGTACTACTGAGTCAGAAAAATTAACCAAAAATCTAAATTGAACATATCATTCTTAATAAGGCTCAGAAAATTACCATCTATTAATTATGCAGTGTTACAATTATGTAAACTGAGATAATCAAAAAGTAAAGTAGACAATCTGGACTTTAACACCAATATAGGTAAATCTGTAGATGTAAACAAGAAATTAAAAAAGACATTCCGTAGCTCCAATTTAAAATAAACATTCAGGACTGGAATCTTCAGAGTTTTCTAATATCTTGAATATTCCCATCTTCTCTTTAATTGGTCCTGAGGCATTCATTTGATCTAAGAGAAAAATATTAAAACAAGTATTTATTTTTTTAAGTGGTAAGAACCTCAAGAGGACTACTGAAAAAGATGTCCAATATGTTGTTATTAGAAATGAGTCATCTGCAAAAAATTTTAAAACTGACAGAAACATGGATCAGTAATACCCAAAGCAATCAAGTTCACTATTTCACAATTATAACTGGCTCCTGGGGACACACAAACTGAAACGTAAGTTTGCCAATTAAAATCACTTCCACTAAATTTAAGATACAGATCTAGAGAAATAAACCACCTGAATTGTGTTCTCAAACATGTCTTTTTTAAAAAGCCCAATTATGGTTAGTTTAATAGCAGGTAATAAGACACCCTGAAATTTTATCTTTACACATACTCCCATTACCAATATGTGATCTTTTGTCAATCTAACAGGTGGGGAATAATATCTCTAAAGTGAATTATTCTGATTTCTAGGAAGGTTCAATTATTTTTGTATGTCCCCTGGCCTTTACTTTCTCTCCTGGTAATTGCCAGCTCATATGTTGTCCATTTTTCTTAATTTTTACTTATTTATATATGATAAACATTTTCTGTCTGCTATGTGTTACAAAATTTTTTGGTTGTCCCTTATCTCTGCTTATGGTATTACCTATTTTTCCTGATGTCCTTAAATTATTGCAATAAAATCTATCAATTTGCTCACTTAGCTTGTGAGACGTTAGGATTTCTTTTCCTGTCTTGAAGTCATACATATATTTTCCTATTTTTCAAATTAAAAGTTTTGCTTTATTTACTTAGGTATCAACTACTTAGACTGCTCATTTATCTAAATTTGTTCTTGAGTATGGTATGAAGTTTTCCCGGACTGATTACACATTGTCCCAGCATCATGTATTAAGAGGAATTTCACCTCCTCTACTTGGAAACACTATTTCTGACATTTATGGATTTTTCCATGTAAGTCTGACTGACTTTCTAGCTTTGCCATACCACTACTTAATACAGCTCATCATATGTTAATTCTTTCTTTAAAGATTATTTATTTATTTTTAAAGAGGGGGAAGGGAAGAGAGGGAGAGAAACATCAATGTGTGGTGGCTTCTCTCGCACCCCCTACTGGGCACCTGGCTGGCAACCCAGGCATGTGCCCAGACTGGCAATCAACCAGTGACCCTTTGGTTCCCAGGCTGTCACTAAATCCACTGAGCCACACCTACCAGGGCCATATGCTAATTATCAACTGTTAGGACTTTTTAATTAAGTCTTAATATCTGGTATGATTTGTTTTGTTCTTCAAAACTGTCCTGGCTCTTGTCCTTTTACTCCTTCATAAAAATTTTAAAAACAGCCTGTCCAAAGTTCTTTAAAAAGTCATATTGGGATTTAATTAATTAGAAGATAAATGTAAGGCATATAAGTGAAGTTGAGGAATACTGACGTATTTTTAAATACTAAACATTCAAATCTGTGAATTTGGTTAATCTGTACTTTATTCAATCTATTAGTGTCCTTCCATGTCTCAATTTCCTCCATAAGGCCTTAAAGAAATTGTTATATTTAATCATAGTCATGTTATATAGTTTATAGCTATTATTGTCAGATCTTATTTTCTAAACAACTGTTACAGATACATAGTATTAATTTATAAGCATCCGTCTTGAATACTGTTCTAAAAACCTTTCGATTCGTTTGGACTTTCTATAAAGACTATTACACCACCTGCAAATACAAGCAGTATGAACTTTCTTACTATTATTCCTCTAACCTATTATTATTATCATCTCACAGTATTAGTTAGAAATCCTATGTATACTGTACAATGCTATGAGAGCTGTTATCCTTGAATGTTTTTTTTTTAAATCCTCACCCAAGGACATTATTTCATTGCTTTTAGAGAGAGGAAGACAGACAGAAACACTGTTGTAAAAAAGAAGCATTGACTGGTTGCCTCCTGTACACACTGGGACCAGTGACCCAAACCCACAACATAGGTATGTGCCCTGATAGGGAATTGAACCCACAACCTTTCAGGTGCTGGATAAAGTTCAACCAACTGAGCCACATAGGCCACAGCTATCCTTGAATTTTTTTTTTAAAGCTCTTTTTTATTTACAGAGTGAGGGGAAGTGAGGAAGAGAGGGAGAGAAACATCCATAGGTTGCAACCCAGGCAAGTGCCCTGAGAGAGAATCAAACTAGTGACCTCTCAGTTTGTGGGATGACACCCAACCCACTAAGCCAAATCAGTCAGTGCTATCTTTGAATGTTCCTAATTTTAGTAGTTGTTTCCTAGATGAACGCATTTTTATCAGATTAAGAACATTCTTCTGTATGCCTAGTTTAAACATTGAAGGGTGATTATCATGTTTTATCAAGTGGGTTTTCATTAAGTAGTTCTCCTTTATTCAGTTAATATAATTACTATTTTCAAGAGTTACACTGTAGTGCTGATTTTTGATAATATATTTAAGATTTGGCCATAATGCTTTTTCTTCGACTCCTGTATTTTTTCATGAACTATTTGAATATTATAGTGCATATAAACATACAAAGAACTCAGAACAACTAAAACTCAAATGTAAGAGCTAAAACTGTAATTCTTAAAGAAAACATGATCTTGGGTTTGGCAAAGATAACTCAGACACAATACCAAAATCACGAGATACAGCAACAAAAAAAGGAAAGAGGAGTTCATCAAAAGTAAAAACTTTTGCCTTTCAAAAGGCACTAATTAAAAAAGATGAAGACACAGGCTGGGAGACAATATTTACAAAACATATCTGATTAAAGGACTTAATCTAGAATATGTAAAGAATTCTTTTAAGTCACTAATAAGACAAATACAATTTTGAAAAGATATTTGAATCTAAGTTGACACTGTACAGAGTAGTGTGCTAGTGAATAAATAGCTTGCAATTGGCTCTCCCCACTCCAAACAGGCTTATAGTTTTTGCCTGTTTCTACTGTATTAACTATTCTTACCATGACAATTAACAAGACACCAATGTTAATATGCTGAACAGAGTTGCAAAAAGATGAGCAGTAGCACGTTATTATGTAGTACTTCTACCATACAGACAAAATATAAATAATGAAGAGCATAGGTACCAATAATGTTATAAAATAATTAGGAAATGTTGAGTTTTAAATATATTTGTGATCTCCATGATAGGCACCACTTAACTCATTATTTAAAAAATTGGTAAACGATATAATTTATTCTGCCTCATCTGCATAGATGATATCTTGGAGTAACCAAAGAATCAACAAGAAAAAGTTCTTAATAAAGTAACAGTAGAATAAAAAAGTCACCATTTTGAAATCCTTAAGGAAAAAAACATCCAAAACAATCATCATCAATGGATGCTAAAGCTATCATCAGGTTAAATAAATAGTTGACAGGAAACTATAATATTAAAATAAGTCTAAATATGATAAAGCTTAGCTCACTAAAAATAAAATTCAGATATTATGTGCCTCCTAGTATGATTTAAAATATCAGAACAAAGCACTGGTATTCCTAAAATATGGAACCTGGAGGTAATTATGCCTACAAAGCTATTTACACAAGCTATTCATTACTTTACAGAAAAGAAAATAAGTAGACAGAGAAAGAAGTCAAAGGATAATACAAGGGGGCAGAGAAGAAAAAAATCAGCCCATTTCAGAATATAGGTCATTTTATAGAACAAATTAACAGGTTTCTCCAACAAATGACATGTAAAAACAAAAGTGAGAAGGGGTGTTATAGAAAAATAGGGACTTCACAATTAATGAAATTTGGATCCTGATTCAAACTGTAAAAAGATTCGAGACAACTGGAGAACTCTGGATATGGACTGGATTATTAGTGCCAACTCTCTTAAATGTAATAATGACATAGTGGCTATGTTTGAAAATATGTTCTTTTTAATAAATGATGCATGAGAAAGATATGGGTGAAATGTCATAATTTTAACACTCTGACAAAAAATAGCAATGAAAAAGGAATGACTAAATGTTGTGAACTATTGAAGATGAGTAGATTTATACATACAGGTACAGGTACATTATACTATTCTCTCTACTTATGAATATGTTTCAACGTTTCCATGAAAATAAAAGCATGAATGATATTTACCAATAAGGTCACTTCGATCTAACAACAACTCTAGATCTTCATCATTAATGACTTTCTCTCTTGATCCTTTTACTTCCCTATAAAAGAAAGCAAAAAATCAAGTCTATGATAAACCAAAACCATGAATTACATTCTTCTAAAATTAAAAAACATCTTACCTCTCATAATCTCTAGATTTTAATAATTCCATTAGTTCCTTAGGGTCTAAGAAGCTCTTAGATGTATTTAATCCAGATTGACCACCTTTGAAATGATCTAGAAAAAGTTTTCAAGAAATTCAGAATACTCGAAATTGTTTTTAAAACCAAAATACATTACAAGCTAATCAGAATTGCTTACATTTAGGACAGATAAAACCTTGTGTTGGGTTGGTAAAGAAGAAAAGCAACTGAAATTCTCAAACTTTGCTGGTAAGAGTGTAAAAGAATATGTCCATTTGGGAAAGGTCTGGTAGTTCCCTATAGGTAAACACATACTTTTCATAAGACCCAGAACAAATAAATGTTTATGTCCACAAATATCTGTATAGGAGCAGCTTACTGAGTCAAAGTCTCTAATTCAATCAATCAATCAATAGAAGAATGGATAAACTATTCAGCATTTAAAAAAAAAACCACCAAATTTCTAATACAGACAACAGATGAATTTCAAAATATTATGTTGAGCAAAGTACCTAGACAAAAAAGAGCTATAAACAAAGGATGCAGGAAAACCTACCTGGACAATGAAAATCTTTGTGACTTTGATCTAGAGCAGGGGCCCCCAACCTCCGGGCCATGGACCAGTCCAGTGTTGTTAGAATCCAGGCCATAGAGCAGGTGAGTCCAAAGATAACACACTTGAATCATCCTGAAACTATCCCCCTACCCTGGTCCATGGGAAAATTGTCTTCCACGAAACAGGTCCCTGGTGCCAAAAAGGTTGGGGACTGCTATTCTAGAGGATTGCTACATGAGTATAAATGAAGTCGGTATGGGAAAAGTCTAGCCAGTTAATATAACAAGAATGGTTTGCATGACACTGATATAACCTGGCAGCCATGGCAAGTGGACTGGAATGTGCACGTGAACAATAAGGACTTCACTGTGCTAGACAGTGAGGGCAGTAGACGTCTGAATGAGCATGTGTAATGTCTGGCCATTGCCTTCAAAATGACTAAGCCAGTAGAGGAACGAATCTACGTCAAATTTTGCAATAAGCTTAAACATTCCTTTGTGGAAACTATTTGGATGATTCAGAAGGCTGCAGCTGCAGACCCACTCGTGCATCTCATCTTGCGCAGAGGTTCTGGCGAAACATCAAAGCACCCAGGTGACTCAGCCCCCACCCCCACCCTGCCAGAGCCCAGATCTGGTGCCCTGAGACTTCTGGCTTTTCCCAAAACTAAAATAACCTTCGAAACGGAAGAGATTCCAGACCATTGATGAGATTCAGGAAAATACAACAGGGCAGCTGATGGCAACTGGGAAGACTGTGTGAGGTCCAAAGGTACCTACTTTGAAGGGGACTGAGGCATCATTGTCCTATGTACGATGTTTCTTGTATTTTCTTCAATAGATGTCTCTATTATTCATATTACATTGATGGATACTTTCTGGACAGACCTTGTACATAGCTCAAAATTCACCACGCTGCCCACTTAAAAATCTGTACGTATCTCAATAAAACTTAATACTTAAAAAATTCCTTTCAAATTATTATTTGAAATTTAATTTCAAAATACTGAAAATAGAGCTTAGGAAATAAAGCTATGAACTTTACTTAATTTAAACTACATTCAGTAAACAAAGTACATATTCCATCAAATTCCTAAAGCAGCATGGATGAGAAATTTTTAATGTACACAAAATCTTCTTAGGATCAAGTTCTTTTTTTCCTCCAATATGTATTCTAACTACAATCTGAATGTTACACCAAGTCAAATAAATCAAAGATGCCCATAACCTAATCCATATTTCCCTCAAAATCCAATGCACTAAAGAAAGTATAGCAGATCCCCAAATAATGCTATTTTATTATAACACTGATGAGATGCCACAGGAACACAACTCTTGTTTATATTAAGTAGCCCATGGTAAAACTAGTTTTGTGATACATCATTTCACTTCAAGTCACAGAGCCTATCAACAACATGAAGTGAGGAATTACTATATGTCCAAGTAGAAAAGTAGCATAAAATACATTGATAGTAATCTTTAAAAAATATTTTATTTATTTATTTTTAGAGACAGGCAAAGGGACGGAGAAGGAGAAACATCAATGTGTGGTTGCCTCTCACACGCCCCCTCCTGGGGACCATGCACTAGCACGTGCACTAGACTGGAAATCAACCAGCAAACCCTTTGATTCACAGGCACTCAATGTACTGAGTCACACCAGCCAGAGCCATTGATAGTAATTTTCAACATTATGATGGTGTTCCCATTTCTCTAGGCTTCACAACTAACATATTTTCTACCTTCCTTATGGTAGCCATCTAGTCACTTATTCAAATATAATTTTTTTTAGATTTTTAAAAAGATTTTTATTTATTTATTTTTAGAGAGGGAAGGGAGGGAGAAAGAGAGAGAGAGAAACATCAATGTGCGGTTGCTGGGGGCCATGGCCTGCAACCCAGGCATGTGCCCTGACTGGGAACCGAATCTGCGATATTTGGTTTACAGCCAGCACTCAATCCACTGAGCTATGCCAGCCAGGGCATCAAATATAATTTAATATTCAACGAATAAAAGGAGAACTTCTTCAAAGGATCACAAGAAACAGAACAGAAAATGCCCATGCCTCACCCACTTCATTTCCCCTACTCCTCAAATCCTTTCTAGATTAGAAAACAGTATATTTTTTAAAATGCCATGGTCAAAAGTATGAAAATGGTACTCGGGAGTAAAAAATTTTTTGAACACATGGTTCCACAAAGTAAGTTGATTTTTTAAAAAATAGACCCACTTTGCAAGTTATATAACTGCCTAATCACTATGTTGCACACCTAAAATTAATATATTGTATGTCAACTATAATTAAAAAATAAAAATTACCTAGCTGGCGTAGCTCAGTGGATTGAGCGCGGGCTGGGAACCAAAGTGTCCCAGGTTCGATTCCCAGACAGGGTACATTCCTGGGTTGCAGGCCATAACCCCCAGCAACCGCACATTGATGTATCTCTCTCTCTCTCTCTCCCTCTCTCCCTCTCTCTCTCTCTCCCCCCTTCCTTCCCTCCCTAAAAATAAATAAATAAAATCTTTAAAAATAAATAAATAAATAAAAATAAAATAAAATAAAAATTACTTTTTTAAAATAAAGTAAAAAATCAAAAAAGAAACACACACAAAATAAACAAAAAATAAATAAATAAAAATAGCACTACTTCAATGTACTTTTCACATTCTAGTAATTAATACATTGAACTTAGTAGAAGAGGCCTCGAAGTTTTCTTAAATCTTTTCACAGGCTAATCTCTCACCAAGAAATAGTATCATTTCAAATCCCTAACATATTTTTGATAGGCACTTTGAAATTATCCCTGATACTTTTCTCAGCCTGCTTTGTTCCTCATGTAGACACTCAGCAGTTTTTTTTTTTATGTCTATGGTCACCAGCCTACGTCTGTACTTAGAGCTCCAAATCTCCCACTGCCTATTTAATTAATCCTAGTGAACTAATCAAGCCTCACAAATTTGTCTTTCAAAGAAAATAACAATAACAAAAATCTACAATACAACAAACTAAAGGAAAAAGTGCGCCCTGGCTGGCGTAGCTCAGTGGATTGAGCGCGGGCTGGGAACCAAAGTGTCCCAGGTTCGATTCCCAGCCAGGGTACATGCCTGGGTTGCAGGCCATAACCCCCAGCAACTGCACATTGATGTTTCTCTCTCTCTCTATCTCCCTCCCTTCCCTCTCTGAAAATAAATAAATAAAAATCTTAAAAAAAAAAAAAAAAAAAAAAAGTGCTAGAAAGTGAATCTTACTTTTATGGATGATCAACTTTTCCAGTTTTCTTTTAGCAGCTGCTCTTTCCACAATTTTCTGATCGATAGTGTTTGCTGTAACAAGACGATACACAACAACTGGCTTCGTCTGACCTATTCTATGACATCTGTCCTGGGCCTGAAGATCAGACTGAGGGTTCTTAAAGTAAAAATGAAAAATAACTTTTAACAATATAAGGTTAAAATTATTTAACTTACAGTATGCATGGGTAAAATCAACATGTACAACTAATAATCAGGGGTGTCCAACCTTTTGGCGTCTCTGGGCCACACATTAAGTACAATGCGACATGTAAACACAAAAAATTTTTTTAAGTAAATTTATAATTTTGTGTTGGGCCACATTCATAGGCATTCTGGGCTGCACACAGACTGTGGGCCGCAGGTTAGACACCCCAAAGAGTGCCTTAACTCAATTCCAACTTCTAGAGTGGCTTCACTGATAGAATATATTCAAGTATTAACACACAGGACACCTCAAAAATTATTTTTACTCATAATGGATATCTTTTCAAAACAAATAAATGAAATTGCAAGGCACACAATGAAAGATTTTAAAAATTTAGAATGTGAGATCAGCATATTATTATACTTGTAACTCACCCAATCACTATCATAAATAATAACTGTATCTGCGGCGGTCAAATTAATGCCCAAGCCACCAGCTCGTGTACTCACTAAGAAGATAAACACATCTGGATCTGTGTTGAAGTTGTGCATCTAAAAAGCAAAGAGAACGTGAACACAGGAATTAAGAAACAAACTTTCTGCCTGGAACGTTAATAGGTTGCTGCATGTGGAACAGCTGTCTTACTAGCATGTGTTTTACCAGGAAAGGAAGGGGAGGTCAGTGGTGGGCCAAGGTTTATAAATATGACCCAGCATTCTTCAAACTTGGTATGAGTTCTTCAGTATCCACAGGACTTTTGATGCAAGGTCAATACTGAAAACCCCAGAAGCCATAAAGGTTGAAAAAGACCAACTTTCTGAAAAGAGATAAAAGTACAAGACTCACCTCCCAGTATACAAGAAAAGTATAGACATGCCTACTCCTCCTCAGGTTGTGGCAAAAAAACCAGGGGCCTTAGGACATGCTGTATCATTACGACTTTAAGAGAGGCCTGAGCCATTCAAGCTCAGGCCGGTCATACAGGTACCCCATGACTCTTTGACTGATACTCAGTAAAAACCCTAGACACCAAGGCTCAGGTGAGCTTCCCTGGTTTGCTTTCCATGCACTATTACAAAATGTTGTTGGGATAAATAAGTGCTGTCTGTGAGACTCCCCTGGAAACTCACATCTGGTTTCTCCTGGACTTCAACTATCTAACTTTTCTCTTCACCAATTTTAATCTGTATTGTTTCACTGTAATAAACCACAACCATGACAGAGAAAAAGAAGCTTGAACTAAAAACACTGAGATTATTTTTACATACAACTATTAAAGATGTACCCAAGGGAGGCCAAATCAATCATTCAGGTTTACAAAACAATTATGTTAATAAAATATCTGCTAATGTTAACTTACTTTCTAAGCATCTATTTTATTAAGATCTTAACTTTATTTTTAAAAATACCTCTCATCACAAGGCAAGTTTAAGGGAGATTATCTAATATTAGAAAACAGTATTAGGAAATATTATTAAAATATTAGGAAAAAAAATCTAGGCCATCCCCCCTCAAAAAATGGTGATAAAAATACCCCAAGCAGTTGGCTAGGAGATAAAGTCAGCAGGAAAGGGGGCTTACTCAGAGGGAGCATGGACAAAGTTTTTGAGTAGATGGGTAATGTTCTGTATCCTGACAGTTTGTGGATTCATTTACACACACATACAAATCAAAACTTCAGTGAAGGCACACTTTCTCTTATCACCTTTAGAATATGTAAATAATACTCCAAAAGACAAAATACACTGAAGTAATTAGAAAGAAGTACATATCAGCTGTTATGTAGTTTGAAATACACTGATGATGGAATATTGAATGGATACAATAATGAATTTATGCTATATCATGGTATGCAATAAAAAAAGGGAAAAAGTCCAAATGGCAGGTTCTAGGTGGATTTACAGGTGGTTGCTGTAAAATTGTTCCAACTGCTATTATTGAAATCTTCATTGCAAAATGTTGGAGGTAAAGAGCCAAAATGGAGAAAAAACTTCCTGTTTTCCTATTATAGTGACTGTTGTGTAAGATATTAAGTAAGGTTGTGCCAAAAGATATAGTATATAATTTGATAAAAATTAAGACTTATGCTTATGTTTTTGCTTATGCTTATCTTTTCAAAATGCTTATGTTTTTGATCTTGCTATAGGGCTTTAGGTCTTTTGTATCTCTATCATCAATCTATGAGTCTACTTAGAATATTACTTGAGAAATCAAGATAACAGTTACAGAAAAGAAGTGGTGTGTGACATAAGTAGTCTTACATTTTCTTCTCTCTCTGAATAAGACATGGATCCATCAAGTCTGCTGAACTTGAAATTTCTAAAGTGGCAGAAATCCATCAAAATGTCCAACATTCTTGTCATTTGTGAAAACATCAGCACCTGAAATTTAAAAGTTCTTAGTATCTATATTGATTAATAAAGAATAATCAAATAATAAAAAAGTCCAACCAAAAAGTACCACCTTATGACCTCTGGTTTTTAGTTCTGGCAGCATTCGATCCAAAATTAAGAATTTCCCAGAATTTGTTACTAATTCTTCATCAACCTTAAAATGGGGAAAGAAAAAAAAAAGACAAAAAAAATAGTTACAACCATGACTAATAATTTGGTTTTGTCAAAATAAAAGCCACGTGACTAGTTCAATTTTCAATGACAAATAAATCCTACACTTTCATAAAGTGCAAAAAAATTTTTAGATTTGACCTTGTTATTTGTTCCTTTTTATTAGAACATAATTCTTCCTCTAAGAAAGGCATACTGTAGAATTTAAAACCTATTTCACAAAAACAAAATTCAGTTTAAGTATAACCTTGAGCTGTCCTCCTCACCCCTTCCCAAAGGCTTTGTGTAAGAGAATAAGGTCAAATGTATTATATACATATTGAGGTTTATTCATTATAACAGTATATTTTCATGAAAATTATGTATGAAAATCCCTGCTAGAACTTCTAGTAGACACTAAAGAAAACATAGGAGTTTATATATAACCTAGCATTGAAGATTAAGAAATTATTCACCTTTTGGGGAATATCAATGACCTTATCAGATTATCTTCTTTTATATTCACATGAAACACTATAAAGCAGTGTTTCTCAAATATGGGCAATTTGCCCACCACTCCCAGGGTATGTTTGGCAGTGTCTACATGTGTTTTAGGCAGTTACAACTGGGGGAGGGAAATGTTGGCATGTAGTGGCTAGAGGTAGGAATAAATGATGCTAAATGGCCTACAATCCATAGGACAGCATCTCCTAGACAAAGAAATACACTGGTCCCAAATGTCTTATTTCCAGGGGTGAGAAACGCTGTTATAAACTACTATGAAATAGGGTTATTGAGGATTGCTTAGAACTGATTTCCTTTAATACTATGATATTTTTCCACCAACTGCCCAAGAAAGCAATTTCATTTAATCCGAAGTCCACAACTGAATACCAACTTTTTGATTTTCTTCTGTGACTCTTTGTTGAAATGCAATTGAGGATCAGAATAGTTCTGACAAGCTGAATACCAACTAAAAGGAACACTGAAAAGGCTGGCAACTAAAGATGTCTCTAAAATTAGCTGCATTACTAAAAAATTGTTATTTCAAACTTTTTCAATATGGACAGTGACAGTTTCTCAAGAAATGAGAACAGCGCACTCATTATTAAATGATATTTACCTTAAACTCTTGTGTGACTGGGTCTATAGGGTACTCAATCAAATATGGATGATTACAGCATTTACGAAGTAGCATCATTACATTCTGCAGCTTCAGATTAACTTCAGAATCTACAGGAAAATTCACTTCCACAATAGGTCTACCAAAAATATATAATCCGTTAATACAAGAAATATAAAAACTACCACAGTTTAAAAGATATCTTATTTATTCTTAATCCTAACCCGGGGACATTGTTTTCAGGGAGAGAAACATCAATGTGAGAAAGAGACTGGTTGTCTTCTTGTACACATCCCAACCATGGGAATCATACCCACAACCTGGGTATGTACCCTGACTGGGAATCAAACCCCGCAATCTTTTGGTCCATGGGACAATGCTCCAACCAACTTAGCCACACTAGCCAGGGCAAGGATACGTTATCTTTAAACTCATACCTTTCTCGGTCTAGCTCTGGCTGTATCTGACTGATCAATTTTTCCAATTCATTAGGGGAATCATCTACTTCGCTGTAATTTATTAACTTTCTAGTTCGCCGTTTCGGTCGTCCAGTGGAACTTAGCTGAACTGTTTCTTTCTAAAAGAGAACAAATTAAAGGATTATCTATTTAAAAAGCTATCCCCTTAAATTCTAAATATATACAAAGTGGGATATAATATTTTCATGTATAAAATGTTTTAAGATAAAAAGAAAAAACAATTTTGTCTTTCATCATC
The DNA here is from genome assembly GCF_004126475.2 of Phyllostomus discolor. Taxonomy (NCBI): domain Eukaryota; kingdom Metazoa; phylum Chordata; class Mammalia; order Chiroptera; family Phyllostomidae; genus Phyllostomus; species Phyllostomus discolor. Next base: position 148,371,696 of record NC_040907.2, on the reverse strand, counting down.
AACTTTAATAATAATTTCCAAAGACACAAAATCAAGGATCTGTGAAATAAGGCTCCACATATCTACATTACAGGGTAATTCTTTGGATTGGTATAATCTTTTAATGTAATTCTCACAACTGACAACTACTGTAAGTTTCTAATAATTAAAAAGTCAGGCATATAGTCAAAAACCTGCACATTTAAGCAAAATTTAAAGGTGTCCTAATCTTCAGTTACAAAATAATCATATCGCACTTGAATTTGTATAATATGGTAGGTGACTAAAGAAGGTATTTCTTTAAAATAGAGTATTCTATTAGAATTTTTGACTCTCGTTAACATCCTATATAAAGGGATTGTGTTTTTGGGATTGGTCTAGTTGGCAAGCCCTTAGTATACTGTGTGTCTATTCAAATCAACATTCTTAACTAGCATTCCAGATGACTACAGAGATATTAATGCATAAACCATCACTTAAATTTTAATAGGACCACAGCATGACTGGCTTTATGCCTTTTACTCCCGTTAGAAATTCACCCTCATGAAGTCCTGAAAACAGATAAGTCACGAGACTGAAATCAACCATGAAATTTTCCATGCCAACGTCATTTACAGTATATTTTAAATCCATATACTACCTCAATGGATCCAAACATGTTTGCAATTGTACGGTTCACAATGGCTGTATAAAAGATCTCTTGTTTCTTTGAAAGTGGTGCATAAACAACTACTTCTCGTTTAGGAGGAACTTCAAGAGCAACATCAGATTTTAGTCTTCTCAGTAAGAAAGGTGTTAGAATCTAAAATGTAAACATGAATAAACATATGTAAATTCTGTACACTCCTGTGGTTTAGGGAATACTCTCCCCCCACAGGTCCCTTTCTCCTTCTCTTTTTTCCCCTATGCAAATATTATTAAGTCTCGAAAGGTGCAATAAAAAAAAAGTCTCCTTGAAATTTTCCCTGATCAGATCACCTAACTACAAACTCATAATATTTATCTATAGCATTTCACAATTTACTTATTTTTCTAATTTATCCTGAATATTTTTAAAAGCTGAAATAAATAATATCTGTACTTCTTAGGGTAAAACTTATAGCCCACAGCTTTTAAAGCAATGTTTTGGATTAGCAGAATACTGATGATTCAACCAATCAACCAACCCAGAGATGTGGTCATGAAAACCTTCTACATCATTACATTTCATATTTAAAATTACTCTTTCATTAGCTGTGTGATGACAAGTGATTTCAACATTTACAAAACAACATAGAAGGAATACATAATTATATTATTATTAAACTACTTAGGTCTTTAGAAGAAATATCCCAGAGGTAAGGAGTCAATAAGAGACTTTACAAGAGAAAGAGAACATTACCAATTGGTTTTTTTTTTAAAGTATCTTTAGACATCAGCCCAGAAATAAATATACCTAAAGGAAATTACTCAGAAAGAAAGGGGAAAAGATATGGTAGGGTACATATGATTTGGTGTATTATTTTTACTTTCCATTTCTACACTGTTTCAGATTTTTATTATAAATATGTATAAGCTTTAAAGTGAAAAATTATAAGGATTTTTAATGAAACTGTCAAAACACAATTAAGAAGGTTTTTATGTCCATATAAACATATCAGTAACCATTAGAAGTCAAATGAACATACATTAAAAGGGCAAAATTTCAAAATGTACTTGAATTCTGCTATAAAGCAATGTGACCTCTAGGGGTAGGGGTACATGCTAAATTTGGGAAGTAGTTCATTTTTCAAAATCTACTACAAAGAGCTGAATAGTGGATTTCTAGGCTTCCTTTTTTTTTTATTCTGAGTCTACAGTAACCAAAATAAGAAAAAAAAAGCCAAAACCTGGTGCAGCATATGCAATACATTCTGTTCTCTTTCTTTAGCAATAATATCTTCAGCAGTTTCAGAAAGACTAGTGATATCAAACCAAGATTCAAAGCTGTAAAAAAAAAGATTACAAATTAAGCTATCACATAAATTAATTATATAGCATGATGTGTTTCACATTTTTAATTTTATATTAACTTGAATAGTAAAAAGCAGATACTTTCTTTTTTCTTATTTATTGATTTTAGAGAGCAGGGAAGGGAGAGAGAGAAAAACACTGATTTGTTGTTCCAATTATTTATGCATTCACTGGTTGATTCTTGCATGTGCCCTGATCAGGAATCAAACCTGCAACCTTGGTGTATTGGGATGATACTCTAATTGCGCTAGCCAGCCAGGGCAGAAGCAGGTATTTTCTTAAGGGAACATTATTTTTTTTCTGACTTATACATTGACCTAATCTAACAACCATATGAAAATCAAATAAACATTAAGGTATATTTTTGTTGTTGTTTTTTAAAAAGCAGACTGCCACATGCAGCACCTGATTTGGATGTGTCAGGAGTCTTGGAAGTTTGACTATCCTACGTTTTACTACAAATGGACCTTGAGAGCTTGCCTAGAGGTTCTAGCAGGGGAGTGCAGCCACTACCGTAAGTGTGACAGAAGAACATTCCTTTTCTACCAGGGACTTTCATCCTCTTCTTCAACCTAGCCCACAGCTTCAGAAGGAACACACAAGAAATGGTGAGGGACAAGGGGACACACGCCTCGCCTGCTAGATTAACCAATCCTGGTGGATCAATGGGGTGACAGGTGTTGCAGCCAGATAACCCTCACATCCTAAGGTACATACTATATGGAATAGTTTAGTGGACAAGTAGAAATGAAAACTATCTTTGAAATCCAAGCTGGTATAATCTCTCTTTAGATATAAATATGACCTGCTGCAACTAATGGTTTTAAAATTCAACATATGTAATCATATCTACTATATAGCCTTAGTTATTCACAATGTAAAAAAAAAACTATTAAGCCCTGGCTGGTGTGGCTCAGTGGATTGAGTGCTGGACTGTGAAGCAAGGGGTCGCTATTTCGATTCCCAGTCAGGGCACATGCCTGGGTTGCAGGCCAGGCCCCTGGTGCAGGGCGCACAAGAGGCAACCACACACTGATGTTTCTCTCCCTCTCTTTCTCCTTCCCTTCCCCTTTCTCTAAAAATAAATAAATAAATACTTTAAAATAAAAATAAACTATTAAAAAGAGCAAATAAGTATAAGAATGCCTTAAGTCTACACTAAGTAATTATATTGTCAGGTAAATGCAATTGGGAAAAATACCAGCAATATTTATATGTAGTAGTTAGACCAGATATTCCCAAACTTTGAGCACCTGAAGCACATTTTATGAATTCAGATTCCAAGCCCCTATCTCAATGTTTTAACCCCGTAGGAATGCGTAGGATGTAGAAAGGTTGTCCTTCACAAATGTTCCCTGCTAACTAACAGACAGCCTAGTCTTGGACCAACATTTGGTAACCAGAGGTGAAAATTTTACTTTCAAAAGAAAACATTCAATTTTCCCAAATTAAATTACCTTTCCACTTTCACTGATGCCAAAAGAAATCAATTATTTTGCTCTCCTGATTTTGATATTTCCATCTTTATTATTTTTAACTTCTGTTAAGATCATTCTCTTCCATTCTGAGCATATTTTCTGAAAACTATTTTTATTTTTTGGTTTTCATAATATAAGCTAAAATTCAAAGTTTATAGAATTAAAAGCACTGGGCTAAGTTAAAGACACAACAAATAAAGGAATCTACAGGCCAATATCGCTGATGAACAGACACTAAAATCCTCAACAAAATATTGGCAAGCTGCATCCAAAAATACATTAAAAAGATCATACACCATGACCATAATCAAGTGGGATTCATTTTCAGGGATGCAAGGATGGTACAACATTCACAAATTAATAAACGTAATACATCACATAAATAAAAATCACATGATCATATCAATAGATGCAGAAAAAGCATTTAATAAGGTACAGCATCCATTTATGATAAAAATACTCAGCAAAGTGGGAATAAAGACTATACCTTAACATAATAAAGTCCACGTAGGAGAAAACTACAGCCAACATCATACTCAATGGGCAAAAACTAAAGGCTTTCTCATTAAGATCAGGAAGAAGATAAGGATGTCTGCTTTCACCACTTCTATTCAACATAGTAATGGAAGTCCTAGCCACAGCAATCAGACAATACAAAGAAATAAAAGGCATCCAAATGGGAAACAAGGAAGCAAAACTGTCATTGTTGCACATGACATGATAGTGTACAAAGAAAATCCTATCAACTCCACCATAAAACTACTCAACCTAATAAGTGAATTTGGCAAAACAGAAGGATACAGAGTCAATATTCAGAAATCAAAGGCATTTTTGTAGACCAACAATGAAATATCAGAAACAGAAATCAGGAAAAAAATCCCATTTGATATAGCAACAAGAAAAATAAAGTACACAGGAATAAACCTAACCAAGGACATAAAAGACCTGTGCTCAGAAAACTATACAACACTAAAGAAACTAAGGAAGACACAAACGAATGGAAGCATGTACCATGTTCATGGACTGGAAGCATTAATATCATCAAAATGTCCATAAAACCCCAAGCAATTTATAGATTCAATGCATTCCCTATTAAAATACCAATGACATATTTCACAGAAATAGAATAAACACTTCAAAAATTTATATGGAACCCTAAACATCCCCAAAGAGCCACAGAAATTTGGAGAAAGAACAAGGGAGGGATCACAATACCTGATATCAAACTATGTTACAAGGCCACCGTAATCAAAACTGTTGGGTACTGGCACAAGGACAAACACATAGACCAATGGAGCAGAATAGAGAGCCCAGGAATGAACCAAGTCTCTATGATCAATTAATATCTGACAAAAGGGGTAGAAGCATAAAATGGAGTAAAACCAGCCTCTTCAGCAAATGTTGTTTGGAAAACTGGACAGCTACATGCAAAAAAAAAAAAAAAAGAAACTTGATCAGCAGCTCACACCATATACAAAAATAAATTCAAGGTGGATAAAAGTCTTAAATGTAAGTCATGACACCATGGAAGTCCTTCAGGAGAACACAGGCAGGAAAATCTCAGATATTCCACACAGCAATATTTTCACTGATATGTCCCTAGAGCAAGGGACATAAAGGAAAGAATAAACAAATGGGATCTCATCAAAATAAAAAGCTTCTGCACAGTTAAGGAAAATATCAGCAAAATGAAAAAGGAGCCAACTGTATGGGAAAACATATTTTCAAATGATACCCCGGACAAGAGTTTGATCTCAAAAATATATAAAAAGAACTCACACGGTTCCACTCCAGGAAGACAAAAAACCAAATTAAAAAATGGGCAAGACTTGAACAAACACTTCTCCAAGGAGGACATACAGAAAGCCCAGAGACATATGAAAAGATGCTCAACATCACTAGCCATCAGAGATGCAAATTAAAACCACAATGAGATACCACTGCATACGGGTGGGAATGGCCATCATTAACAAATCAACAAACAAGTGCTGGAGAGGATGTGGACAAAAGGGAACCTTAGTGCACTGTTGGTGGGAATGCAGACAGGTGCAGCCACTATGGAAAACGGTATGGAATTTCCTCAGAAAACTAAAAATGGATCTGCCTTTTGGCGCAGCAATTCCACTGCTAGGAGTATATCCTAAGAACCCTGAAACACCAATACAAAAGAACCCATGCACCCCAATGTTCATAGCAGCACAATTTATAACAGCCAAGTGCTGGAAGGAACCTAGGTGCCCATCAGTAAATGAGTGGATCAGAAAACTGTGGACATTTACACAATAGAATACTACGCAGCAGAAAGAAGGAGCTCCTACCCTTTGCAACAGCATGGATGGAACTGGAGAGCATTATGCTAAATGATATAAGCCAGATGGTGAAAGACAAATACTATATGATCTCACCTACAAGTGGAACCTAATCAACAAAACAAACAAGCAAGCAAAATATGACCAGAGACATTGAAATTAAGAACAAACTGACAGTTACCAGAGGGAAGGTAGGAGGGAATAATGAGGGAAAACAGGGGAAGGGTTTTCAGAAGATGTATAAAGGACACCTGGACAAACCCAAAGGGGTGCAGGATCAAGGGTGGGAAGTGGGGATCAGTGGGGTTGGGGGGATTGGTGGAAAAATGCAGGCAACTGTACTTCAACAACAGTTAAAAAAAAAGCACTAGGTTAAAACTGAGACTGGTTTTACTATTGGCTCTGGCATTAACTTGTTAAATTTCTAATAACTCTACACCAGGGTTTTTCTTATATGTGAGACAGTAGATATATTTAACCTCTATCCCCTGAATTATTTTGTAAGCATAAAATGAGTAAATACCACCTGAATGTGTTTCATGAATTTTACCAAATTGAGCCCTATAAAAATATTTAACATTTAACAAAATATTTTAATTGTTCTCAATTCAGTTTTTCTTTAATCAATGCAAATAAAATCCTAATATTTTATTTATTTGCTCACACATAATTTGTATCAAGAGTGGAACATGTAGGGAAAGGGGGAATTGGTGAAAGGTCAAAACTTCCAGTTATAGTAATAAGAAGTAATAGGGATGTAATTGATAACTACTATTAATACTTTAAGATACACAGGAAAGTTGTTAAGATAACTAAACCTATTGTGGTAATCATTTCACAAAATATGTAAATCAAACCTTCATGCTGTATGCACATCTTAAACTTTTACACTGGAGTATGCCAATTATTTTGCAATAGAGCTCGAAGAAAACCACTATGAAGAGTAAAATACTACAAAAAACTTGCCAAAAAGCTATTATCTTAATTCAGCTACCTAGAAGAAAGAACATGTATTTTGAGGTTAGGGAAATGTAGAAAGAGTTAAAATAATTGGTTTACCTACCTTTTCAAGTCATCAAATACATCTGGTAACAAAAAGTTCAGCAATGACCAAAGTTCTGATAAATTGTTTTGCAGGGGAGTCCCAGTCAAAAGAAGTTTGTTGTCCGCATTGAATCGTTTTAACTCCCTGATTAGACGGCACTTCATGTTCTTAATCCTATGTCCTTCATCTACTATTAAGTATTTCCAAAAGCAATGCTGGAAAAGGAATTTAGGGAAAAAAATTTTTAAATGATACCTCACAATTTTTCCTAAAAATCAATTCTAAAAATAAAACTTCTTCATTTGTGATGAATACTCAATTTTATCAAACAGCATTTCTGTATCTATTGAGATGATCATGTTTTCCCCTAATCTAATAAAAGGATAATTTCCTCAACTAAGCATACTTGTGTTCCTGAAACAGACCTCACTTGGCCATGAACTAATAATTAAAATCTACCTGTTATTACATACTTAACATTTTTACATTCACATTCTTTAGTCAAAGCAGTCTGTAGTTTTCCATTCTAATGCATTGCCAAAGGTGCTTAATGTTATACTAGATAACTGAAAAAGAATTAAAAGTTTCCATTAGTACCATATGCTGAGAAACAGCATCAGAATTTTCTTTTTCAGGCCTACACCTGAGATTGACACTCTTATCCATATGAAAATGTTATGCTACAGATCCGTAAGTCTAAAATAAGTTGTCTTCATATAACCTATTCTTATTTCATTAAAATTAAATAGATAAGTCAGTCCTAATGGTTTAAACCACACATCACAGAAATAACTGCAATGTATTCACAGATTAGGTCTAGATCTGGCAGATTCTAACACATTTAGAATGACACTATGGCCCTGAACGGTGTGGCTCAGTTGGCTGGAGCACTGTCCCATAAACCAAAAGGTTATGGGTTCAATTCCCAGTCAGGGCACATTACTGTGATGTGGGTTCAGTCCCCTACTTGGGGTACACAGCAGAGGCAACTGATCAATGTTTCTCTCCCTCTCTCTCCCACCTTTCCCCTCTCTCTAAAATTCAATAAGCATGTCCTCAGGTAAGGATAAAAAAATGACATTATGGCTATAGAGTAAAGTGTCATTGGCTTTAATTTTCTTTTTAGAAACGACAACCTTCAGCTTGATCTTTCTGTTAAAATAAACCCTGACTAGTGTGGCTCAGTGGGTAGGGCATAATACAGCAAACCTAAAGGTTGCAGTTTCAGTTCCTGGTTAGGGCATGTGCCTAGGACGCAAGTCAGGTCCCTGGATGGGGGCTTGCAAGAAGCAAAAGATCAATGTTTCTCTCCCTCCTATTTTCCCTCCCTTCCCCTCTCTAAAAAATAAATAAAAATCTTAAAAAAACAAAAACAAAAAAACAACCTTCAGTTTCTAAAGGAATGTACATATATATTACAATTACTTCCATCAGAAAAAACGTTAAATGCTACTAGATATGAGAGTGTTATAAAAATGTGATTTGTGGATTACAAAGAATTCAATGAAGACCAATCATACCTGTAATGCATTTCGGTCTCTCATGGCTATTTCAAATGAAGTGATTACCACAGGATGAATCTGCAGTGTTCCCTTCCGTTTGTGAATATTATTTACCAATTTTCGACGGTCCTGCTGGGTCCCATGATACAACATAGTAGGAATCTAAAAGATTGTTATATTGGTTTATATCAAAAGTTTAGAACTGATTAAGAATACAAAAATTTGGAAAATATAATAATCATTTCAGAGAGAAATAACTTAATCTTAGCTCTATTTCTCTGTAACAAAATAAGTCAATTCTAATAAGTTATTGGACTACTATGAGAGAATTAAAAAGCCATAAAAATCAAGGGTAAGTCAAGGTTAGTGGCAAAGTTACTTCTGAAATATACTTCTCATAAGGCAAGAATGTAGCTATGACAATAGACAGATATGGAAGGAAAACACCATAATAAGAATAAACAGAATTAAAGAGTAAGTCCTACCTAGGTGAATTAAATTCTCCAATACACTAAAAATCATCCAGAGATATTTTTGGCAACATGTCCAAGATTACTAATGCCTATTCTTTTTTATACACTTAATGTAGGTAATGAGTCAAATAAGATGCAGTGTTTACACAGAAATTAATATAATTATATAAAAGGTCTACAGTTCAAACAGAATAAACATTTGAAATGATATATTCTTAACAAAAGGACACATGTCTTACTTCTGGTGTAAATCTTTGGAATTCAGCCATCCAATTAGGAAGTGTAGACAATGGGCCACAGACAAGAAATGGTCCAGGTACTCCTCTCTGAATCATCAATGCAATCGTAGCAATGCACTGAACTGTCTTTCCCAGTCCCATTTCATCTGCTAAAATGCCATTAATTCCATTTTCCCAAAGCATCTGGACAAAATAATATGCACTATATTTAAATTCTGATACAAACAGCTATTGATTAGCAATTGTTCTTTTTTTTTTACCCAAAGATAATTATGATGAGACCGTAGGAAGGAAGTTATCAAAGCCATAAAAGTGTTGATAGATAGCCTTGAATAAGATAATTTTGTTTTAAAAAATTTACTCTGGGTAAATAAATCAGAAAATAAGTATTCACACACACACACTTTACATAGAATAATAAAATGTGGAAGGAACAATTCAAATTATGTTACTCCATAATAGGTTATTAGATAGAAATGAACTGGTATCTTGTATGAAAATTGAGAATTCATTACCCTAAGCCATTCCATGCCTTCTACTTGGTACCAACGCATCACACCTCCTGTAAAGAGTTTTGGTTGCTGAAAGGGTACCGGCTGTCCATTATACTTCCGAACTGGGTCAAAGAAGAATTTAGTATTCTGCCTAACTGTTTGTGACAACCTATCTTTAATTTTACTATTTGAATCTTTGTTTTTCTGAAGATCTTCTACACAGAGATTGGAAGAAGAGCTTTCATCCTATAAAGAAAAGAGTTTTAATTAGTAGTTAGATAACATACTGCCGATACCCTATCAAAAAAAAAAATAACTGCTAATCAAAATTTATTCAGTGCTATATGCATTGGATATTTATTTCTCCATAAGAACCTCTAGGTTCTTATGTTGAATAAAAACCTAGAGACAGTCACCTCCATTCTCCACAAATGCAAAGCCATTAAGGAAAAAACTTCGGAAAATAACCCTTATGGATTACAGGTATACAGTTTTGAAATAACTTATACAATTGTACTTCCTTTCCAAACCTCTACATGCTACCCAAGAATTTACCGAACTATTTTCTTAATAATTTCCTTCACCCGCAGCAAATATAACCGATGATGTCTATAAAAGAAGGAAAATAAACTTTTCTTTCAAGGAACATAGAATCATTTACTTCTAAGTTGAGTAATAACTTTCATTGCAGGGAAAGGGGCAAATTGAGTAAAGTTTTAATGTTGACTATATCACACTCAAGAATATAAATTTATCTATGACACTCAACACCAATTTATGACCAATGATAGATTTTACTGGTTGGCAGGATCCACAACTCCATTTTAAGAGTGTGAAAACAAGAAGTCAATTCATACAAAAAGTCTTATAAATACTAAGACTCATAAAGGATGCCACGAATGGATATTCAACTGAATTGAAAAGGCAAATGGGTATTTTTCTTAAAGAATAAGAAATAGGGTAATTGATGAGAAAAAAAAAGTATACTGGTAATAAAAAGAAAAGAGGGTAATGATCAGGGGAGGCACCTATAATTCCTAAATTTAATATCTTTTTTAAGTCTTACCTCATTCTCCTTTTTATTTTTTTTAGCCACAGACAAAATTTCCTAGAAAATTGAGAAAACAAAAACAAAATAACAATGTATGTGGTTCATTCATGTATTTAACAGACATTTACTGTTCTGGTTGTATGCCAGCAAATGGAAATAAGGATTGCAAGATAATTAAAATACAAGTCAAATGGTTAAGATCTCAATTAGAGTTAAGCCTATAGTGTCATAAAATTCTTAATTAGTTAGCAATGCATGAAAATTTTGATAATTTGTCCTGAATTTTCCATTTTTAATATCTGAATAGATAGGTCCAGATTCAGGCACAGTGAATGGTTTCCCAGTACAGAGATTGGACAACTACATCCTGTGGAACAACTCAAACTGGCAACCTGTTGGGGCCTCCCTGCCTGGTTTCAGAAGCTGTAACCCCCACCATGGCTAAGGTTGAGTGAGCGACCAGGAGACAAAGCTTATCTTCCTGGCAGGGGCACCACCTCTGCCCTCTTTTACTTTACACTGCTTGGCCAGAGGCAGATGACTGGTTAGCCAATGACGGGTAAGGTTCCTCAAGGGAGGGATGACCTAAGACAGGCACAGTCTCGAAAAGGCCTTCAAGGAAGGACTTGGGGGGCTATAGAAAAAAGGTGGTGATGGACCCTCACCCCTCAGCTTTGACATAGCCTGAGTCCTCATTCTATCTACAAGAAGTCTCCTAGTCTCTTGGCTGCTTTATTTCCCCCACCTGACTTAAGCCTGAAACAATGTGGTGCAGCCCTGGGCAGGAAGCGGAGGTCCCCCAGGGCAATCAGGCCTAGGAAAGAATGCATAAAGTCCTGTGAAACCTGCTTTGCTAAGAATGTCCTCAATTTTCTGATAAGGGTGCAAGCATGAAATGAGTTTGTTTCGTAAGTTTTGTAGCCCTTTAGCTAACAAACCCTGACTCAGAATAAACCCTCAAAGTTCTCTGAATGTTATCTATTGTTTGATCATTACTGCCTGACAATGATGAAGACCTGCCTTGAGGTAATGCTCCCAGAAAAGCAATAAAAGCCTGTCCAGGCAAGGGTCGGGGGCTCTCTCTTAGAGTGGCCTTGCCATCCCTTTTTTCCCACAGGACTGCTGTAGTCCATGTGAATTTGTTCATCTCATCCACAACATATGGACCCCAGTGGACAGAGTCCGCATCAGCAACCTGTTTTTATAAATAAAGTTTAATTAAAACAAAGTCAGGCTCACTTGTTTACACTGTATACATGCCTGCTTTCAGGCTTCAAAGCCAAATTCAGGGTTCAGTAGTTACCCATAAAACTACTTAGAGCCAAAAACATTTTACTATCTGGTCCATCACAGGAAAAAGTTCTCCAAACTGCTCTAGAATCAGGTTGTGGCTACTCCTGTTACTTAAGAATTGACTCTCAAAAATATTATAATCCCAGCTCTAGCCCAATTTAGGCCTCTGTGTATAGACATCTAATTTGGATTCCTGAGTAAGAGGCAAAGACAATTTAAATTGAAAATACAGAATAAAAGTATTCTGATTTTGAAGCTCCTACTAGATGCTAAGGGTATAGAGGCAAGCAAAACCTGAATGTCACCTGGTAACTTAGGCAGACAGTCTTTACCTTTACTGATGGACTTTATCAAGTTAGGACAAAGTTTGCCCATAGCAGATATGTCACAAACATTTGATGAATTAAATTAACAACTGTGTGATTGGTTAAATGCCAATAAATCTCATTAATAGTTTTTCAAATTCAGTCTGAATGTGTTCCATAATCAACTGAATGGGTCCTGACCATTATTTTTAAATGGAGGGGGGTGGGGAGAGATTTCCTTAAAGATAGTAATTATGTGAAATTTAAAATTTTAGACACTGTGAAGATCTGAAAAACTTGAATTTCTGAATTTTAGGTAAAGGAAAAATTCTCTAGGTAATAAAGTTAGAATTTTTAAATGTAAGAATGTAATACATTAAAATATGTTTAAGGAACATTTAAGATTTACCATAATTGGAGATGCTATTTAATTTCTATTACGAGATAAAAAGTTAGAAGATTAAAAATGATCTGGTTTTAGAAATGAGTATGTGATTTCAGTTCCCTACAGGTCTTCAATAATGGATAAGAACAAAGTTCTTAAGGTTTTGAGGTTTCAAGAAATTGTAATAACCTCTGATTAGACCAAGCTTATGCTCCTTTAACAAACAGGAAGATGATTACCATCTTCTTCCTTCAAACACTTATCAGGATCAATAGCCAAGTATATAACCACATCCATACAGCTTCAATGTAGTTTAAAACCCCCAAGTTTTTACTTGACATCGACTTAATGTGCCCCTCCCCCTTTAGTTTTACCTCTTTTGACATGACCTCTGAAATATTGTACGATTCATCTTCTCTTCCTCTTTTCTTTCTCATAACTATAAAAAAATTATTTTATTTTTTTACTGCAATTAATATAAAAATATAAACAGACATTCTTCAAAACTAGAACAAGTAAATTTACCTGGATTCTCCTCATTTGCATCAGTGGAACTTTTACCCTACAGAACAAGGATTTAGAATATTATTTTCCTAAGGAATGCTATGGTATTACATATTACAATGAACTAATTATCCATATAACCTTTTCCTGTACTTCCCTACTATTCTTATTTATAACCATACCCCTCTACTTTTCCCCCAAAATTCTTCTTGACCTAATTTTTTTTATTTTACAAGAGAAATTTCAAAATTAAGCATATACATTTAATGTATATCTATTCTGAAGGTATTTGACCTGTATGGTATGTAAGGAATACTAATTTTCAATAAAATTAAAAATTAAAGACAACTGAACAGTAAAAGAATACTGACTGAAAAAAAACAAAATATCAGTAAGATAAAGGAGAGGAAGAAATGTTTAAAGACAATTTGTAACTGAGTTGGAAATGAAGATTAGGAATAGATAACACAGCCCTGGCTGGTGTAGCTCAGTGGATTGAGTGCCAGCCTGTGAACCAAAGCATCACAGGTTTGATTCCCAATCAGGTCACATGCCTGGGTTGCAGGCCAGGTCCCTAGTTGGGGGGCATGGCCACACATTGATGTTTCTTTCCCTCTCTCTCCCCCTCCATTCTGCTCTCTCTAAAAATAAAATCTTAAAAAAAAAAAAGAATAGACAACATGTATGGAAAATGAAAAATAAGGTAAATTAAGTAATGATATCAAAAGTTAAAGGACTAAAAATGAAAATACCAAAAGGGACTGGTGGGATGGAGTGGGCAGAATTTAATGGGTTTGCACCTTTAGAACAAAGGAGTGATAAAACCTAAAACCTTGGTATAAAAACCTAGTTAGACCAAAGTGAAGGATGGATTAAATCAACAGTCTTGATTGACGAAGGAGTAAATGGTTAATCAAGCCAGTAAAATTATCTTCTAAGTAACTATGTGTTCTTTAAAAAGCCAAAGTCCTTGAGATCAGCAACTGAGTCAAATTATATCATTTTAAAAACTATTTTTGCAACATTATCAACTATTTACATTAACATCACCACTAACCACACTAAGAATTGAAAACTATACTTAAAGATACCCTACCTGTTTTGTCTATTGGCATTTTGCAATTTCCTAATAAAAGCAGTTAAGTACAGAAGCTAAGTGTTGAGTCTGAAAATAATCCTAGCATTATTATTTGTTACATATGTGGCCTTCAGCAAGTTACAATCAATTCTCATTTACAAGTTATATTCTATAAAGTCACTGAAAATAATGAATCAGTGAACATGAAACCACGGCTTCTAGGAGAAATACAAGTCTAGGTTCTTGCCAGGCTCTGGTCATATTTTCATCAACTGATATCATACATAAATTAACCCTGTTGCTCTTGCCAGTATGGCTTGGCTGGTTGGGGGTAGTCCCAACAAACCAAAAAAGCTGGGAGTTCAATTTCCAGCCAGGGCACAACACCTAGCCTAAGGGAGTCAACCAGTCAATGTTTCTCACTCTCTCTAAAATCAATAAACATATTTTTAAAAATTCAAAAAGGAAACAAAGAAATACCCATTTTAAGTGTTGCTATTTTATGTTAACACTGTACTCAGGGCCAACAGCATTGTAACTCCTGAAGGAAGTATTTCTAACACACATATTTTCTCCATTAGGCACAATACAACCTTCTTGTATTAGAAACACCAGAAAACACTTCAGCACAATACGGCTAAGGGCCATTTTAAACAACAAAATCCACAGAATTAAACAGATCACAAAAGGATATTTGTTTACAATATGACAACTTAAATAAAGCTGTCACATTCCCACCAACCTTAGCTGAGAATGTGCGTGTTAGGAGACTTAAATTTTGGAAGTTCTGCACAAGCACATGCCTACGAATGTCCATAATAACACGAATATTGATTTGGGGGGTTACAAATAAATTTTAAAAAGGATGCTAATTTTCAAATACAGAATCTGCAAAGGAGGATGAACTATACTTTATCTCCTTGCATTAGCTTCTTTAAATATAAAATGGGGACAATGACAGTACCTGTACCTAACAGCTGGTTTAAGAATTAAGGAAAAACCTTTGAGGTTTAGAGTAGTACCTGACACATAATAAGTACTCAGTAAATGTTGGCTTTGTTATTCCTCATCTCACTAGCACAACTGTTCTTTTTACACTTCCCATCATTATGGTATTAAACAGCCCCATGTTAAAACATACTCTTCATACCCCAACTGGTGTGGCTCAGTCGATTGAGTACCGGCTTGTGAACCAAAGGGTCGCTGGTTTGAGTCCCAGTCAAGGCATATGCCTGGGTTGCCAGCCAGGTCCCCAGTAGGGGGCACACAAGAGGCAACCATACATTGATGTTTCTCTCCCTCTCTTTCTCCCTCCGTTCTGCTCTAAAATTAAATAAATAAAATCTCTAAAAAACAACATAACAAACTCTTCAAAAAGATCACATCTAAAATTTAGGCTATCCCTAAATGAATGCTCTAGCATCTGAAAGTAGATGACTATCTGCTTCAATTTTGCTCCACTGTTGAAGCTATGTACAAGCTACAAATCTAGATTACTGTTATCACTACAAGTTGATGTGGTGAGGCTGAAGGCACAAAGAAAAAGTAATAATTACAGGCTTCAAAAGTACTGGCCATTTATAAAATGCCTTGCAGTATAAAATATGCAGATTTTTCCTAGATAAGAAAGTAAAATCTTTTTTTTTTTTAAAGATGTTATTTATTTCCTTTTAGAGAGAGGGGAAAGGAGGGAGAGAGAGAGAAACATCGATAGGTTACCTCTCACACACCCCTAACTCGGGCCATGGCCAGCAACATAAGAACAGTTCCCTGACCGGGGGATTGAACTTGCGACCTTTCAGTTTGCAGGCCAGCGCTCAATGCACTGAGCTATACCAGCCAGGGCAAAAAGTAAAATCTTGTATATATAAAATACAGTCCACAGAATAAAATGAAGGCATACTTGATAGAGCCTTCCTTTCTTATCTAAAATACTGAGAAACAGTTTTACATGTTGCTATGCAGTTTGTAACAAAGACAAATTATCAGATAAAGGTTAAAAGTAAATATGTGATCGATCAAGTTAAAAGAACACAAGAGAAGTGATGTATCAATTCAATGTTTGTATATAAAAATATGGAAAACAGTGTGGTGATTGCCCAGGTGGTGGGGGCTAGGCAGAGATAAGAGAGGGTAAAGGGGAGATGAATAGCGATGGAAGGAAACCTGACTTTGGCGAACACACAACACAATATAGGGTGATGTATTATAGAATTATACACCTAAAACCTATGTAATGTTATTAACCAATGTCACCCCAATAAATTCAATACAATTAAAAACAAAGACACAAAAGAATTTCTTCAAAATTAAGGTAACACATGTAACATATTTTAGCTTACTATGCATTACCATAGTAAGTTTGGAAGATTCCTTTTTTCTCTCTAATTTCTCTTTCTTCTTCTGTTCCTGTAAAATAAATTTCCTTAGTGTCAGAAACAGAAATGCAAAATATAAAACACATCTCAAATAATTTATGTTCATGCAATGGAATGTTTCTCAGCAATAAAAAGAATGACCTACTGAGTAAACAATATAAGTGAATCTTAAAAATATGCTGAACTAAAGAAGCAAGACACAAAGAGTGTTATTTTCCATGTGGCCCCATTTATATGACATTCTAGAAAAAGGAATTATTAATCTATAGTGACAAAACAGAATCAACAGTTGCCCACAGCCAGGCCTGAGGATTACTCAACAAGATTAGCTTTGGGGAATGATGGAAATGTTATCTTCATTGTGCTGATGGTCACAGAAGTCTACACACTGGTCAAAAATCATTAAACTATAAACTTAAAATGTGTTTTATTACACGTAATTTCTACTTCAATAAAGCTGGTTTTAAAAATGCAAGCTATTAGCTGTAATCAATCACGTATACGTACCTCTAATTGTTGCTGTTCCATTTTAGTCAATAAAAATTTAGAGTAGATATTGCTTTTTTCAAGCAAATGTTGAAGTCTACGGTACCGAATATCCACAGACTCCCTATCCCAACACATGCGAGCCTATCCAAAGAGAAAACTTCCATAATTATTCAAGTTTTCTGACATACATTGATTTTTTACATAAAGTTTAACAAAACTGACTAAATAATTGCTCTTTAGGTTTAATATATTTCATGTAATTAATTTAAAAATATTTTAATATTAATTCATTTACTAAAAATACTTTTTTCCAAACCCAAAACTAGAATAGCTGGGAAAAAAATATGATTCTTCGATTCAAGAGGCAATCTGGTCACATGTAGCTTGCATACCGAAATATTGAAATTTCAGACACTGTACATATGTTTTTGTGTTTTTTTTTAATAATTTTTTTTAACATTTTATTTATTTTTAGAGAGGGAAGGGAGGGAGATAGAGAGAGGGAGAAACATCAATGTGTGGTTGCTGGGGGTTATGGCCTGCAACCCAGGAATGTACCCTGGCTGGGAATCGAACCTGGGACACTTTGGTTCCCAGCCCGCGCTCAATCCACTGAGCTATGCCAGCCAGGGCTACTGTACATATGTTTACTGGCATTTACTAAGTTAAAGGTCCCTTTTAAAAACATTTGAAATTAAAATTAGAAAGTGCCTCGCAACAAATGCGCATGAGGAATTAACAATACGAAAAATCATTGCTGTTGACATAAAACTACAGGGAACCATCTGATTCATTACTTATCCTTGGAGTGCATTACTTCACAATATAAGCAGTTCTGTAATTCCAGGGAATTAACTCAACTCGAATGTGTATTTCCTTAGCGGGGTCTAGGGTTAAGGACACAGACTCTTGAGACAGGCACGGTTTCCAATCTGAGTTCATCAATGTGTGGCCCTCAGCACCTGAGTTTTGTCCTATGTAAATAGAGGTATGAAAAGTACCTATATCGTCATAATATTGAGAGGGCTAAGTGAATTACAACACAATCACTTATTAGGCAGTAGGTAAGAGGTGGTGGCTAGACAGCATTCTTTCTCTTGCACATGCAGAAATTAAGCAGGAGGATGGGACTTCATTATTGAAGTGAAATGTATTTCAGAATTGACTTTTCAAAAGGTTAAAACTTCTTTTAGTAACCTACAGAATAGATACTGCATGCGTGAAAACCACAAGTGTAGCAACTTACGGAACAAAGCACACCACAGTTTAACCTTAAGAATCTTCCCTAGGAACAGTCCAAGAAAACAAAAAAGCAAATCGAACACTTAGGTGGAAAACTGGGCCGAAAGAACTATCAACTTCGGAAGAATTATAACGGCTAACCAAGCAACTTGAAATGCTCACTTCAGAGAGAGATGAGGCCCCGTCATAGGCCAAACTTCCCTCTCACTGAAGCACCCTGCAAAGTACGTGCAAAAGTTTCTGAAAGATAGTATCTGTAAACATACACAGGATGAATAACAAAGTCCCTTTTTTAAAGTTTATGGAAAAAAAAAAGACTGGGGAAACCAAGGAACCCACCCCCCCCCCCCCCCCCAGGAAGAAGCATCAGGTTACCACTGGCTTTAAGGTCGACAAACTTCATTCCTGGAGTTACCTTTTCCAGCATCTTCCGCTCCCTCTCAAGCCCAGCAGCCTCAAGCTGTTCTTCCTCCTCTAGCATGGCTGAGGTAATCACGGCAGGCTCCGGCTCTCCCACCTTCTCAGGAGCCAGGGGCCCTGGGGAGGAAGAAGGCTTCCAAATTGCAGTTTTAAAAAAAGCTTACCAATTACTCAACTCCCACATAAAAACCTCTCCCTCCTTCCCAGATGCATTCGAGACAAACGCCTAGCACTCATGGAGAGACGCCTGCGGCACCTCCGAAGAGACACCCCAGGTTTTCACCATGTCAACAAGTCACCTGGACCCCAGCTTACAAATTGGGGAGCTCGGGAAAATGCAGCTCTCCCATGTAAAATCTCCTACATCGTGCGCCCCCAACTCACTCTTAACAGCTTCCTACTCCTTTTTCTCCTCATTCAATGCCCGGGGTAAGCTTTTCCCTCACAGGTTCCGCGGCGGCTTCCATGCTGGGGTCCCCTCCGCCCAGGACGCCACCGCCCGTACCCAGAGAAAAGGTTCTCCTCACTCACCGTCGCTGCTTTTGGGCTGTTGAGCGGGCATGGCTGGACACACACTCTGGTACCAAGTCTCCTCTTCTCAGAACGTGCAACGCTGCCGCGCTTCAGCCTCTCACCTGCCGCTGGCCCGAGTCTTCTCTGCAGTCCCAGCGAAAGGGAAAAAGCGCGCTTCTCTTTCGCGGGGAAACAATGTCATCTCGCGATACTTCGTGCTCCCCGCCCCTACCCCCCGCCCCAACCCCCCCGCCCCAGCCTCCCTTGGTGCGAGATTTGGCTCAGAAAACCCACCTGGGCGATGGTTAGCATTTATTTAGATTTCCGTCTTCGGGAAACTACTTTGTGCTGCATAAGTCAGCATTTAATTAGCTGCGATACTGGGCGAGTCTGCCTACTACGGAGAACCGTTTCCTCACGTGCTGGATGATACTTGAATAGCTCTCTCAATAGTTTTGCAAGGCGTCTGCACACACTGGCTGATGTGGTTAAATTCCGCAAACTGATGATCCTTCTAGGTAGTAAATATGTAAGAGTACCCACGTGAGAGTGTCAGAAACAAATATTGGCAAGCTCGCCTGCCATCCGCAGTCAACATTTTGAGTGAAAATTCCCCAAAAGGACCCAGAAAAAAGCTTTTTTTGTGGGTGGGGTGGCAGAGAAAAATAGCAAATCAAGAATAAGGTAGAGTTCAAGAAAGTTGTTTCAGGATAAGAGAGAACTGAATGCAGTGATAAACCAAGCGTTGAGGCCGGTAGAAAAGCAAGATTTGGGAATTCAATATGCCAATAATTAGGGTGTGCACAGGTTTTTTCTTGTCTCTGGTGGCTTCAACCTTCAGTCCCTTCCCTGCTTTCATGTCTGCAACCCTTCTAACAAGTTCCTGTTTTCCCCTTCCCCCTACCTCAGAATTTATGGCATGCCTGCCATGTAACTAACTACCTGTTTCCTTCATTTCTGACTCCCACAACTATAACAATTGAATTTGTACAAAATCTATGGATTTACAATGCACATCTGTAGCAACCTTCATAACAGAGATTAGCAGAGATTATTTTTATTCCTACCCTATAGTGAAAAAAACTGATGCTTAGAGAAAAATTGGCTTCTCCAGAAACCTGCAGTCACTTCTGGATAAAACAGGAGTCAAACCCAGGTCTTTTGACTCCTTGTTCAGTAATTTTTTTTTAATTTTATTGAATTTATTTGGATGACATTGGTTAATAAAATTATGTTTCAAGTGTACAGTTCAATAATACATCATCTGTATACTTGATTGTGTCCACCATCCAAAATCAAGTCACTTTCCCATAATTCAGTATTATTTTAAAATAAAATGTAGCCTCAGTTAATAATCACTCTTAAATACTATTTCATTCTAATCAAAGACAATAGCTACCAGTCTCACTTTACATAAGATTTTTGACCTTCATCAAACTACCCTCCAAAATTTCTTCCTTCCTGACTTTTGAAATACTGCTTTGAAGGAGTTTTTCCCTTATGTATTGAAAAATGTTTCCTTGTTCCTTCTTTTGAATTCAAATGTGGCCCACTTTCCAAATTTTTCCTCAGTCTACTGTTTTTCTCTATTTACTTTGCTCCTTGTAGCAACTATGATACAGGCTTTATGCTCAGATCAAGTCTGACAATCTCCCTTCTAATTCATCAGAGACAGACTGAGGAAAATTTGCCCCAACACCCATGAGCTAGAGTTCAAGGCAATTTCATTGACTCTCAAAGGACAGACATTTCATGTAACATCTGGCCCTATACTTGTCAACATGAAGTGCACTGTTGCATTTCCCAACCTCGGTTTGCCATTATGCAGATCTTCAACTTTAGTTCATTCACTTCTATTTAAGGGCCTACATTTAAATGTCTCCTGGGCACTAGAAACTTTTCTAACTGAATAGCAATGAACAAGACAGACAAGATTCCTGTTGCTATGGAACTTACCTAAATGTGTGTGGGAGGGAGTATGTGAGACATACTCTGCAAAATATTAGGTGGCAGTTCAGCCTAACTGGGTACTTATTTGAGACTGGGTAATCAGGTTATTTGAGGAAGTGACAGACATTTAAGGTGAGAATCAATGTCCAGCAGTCAGCTATCACAGGGATAGTCCACAAGCAGTCCAAGAATCTACAGCTTGTACAAAGGAACTGAAACAGGAATAAGATTATTAGAAGGGCAGTATGATTGAAGCAAAATTGGCAAGGGGGAGTGCAACAGTGCACTTCATGTTGACAAGTATAGGGCCACAAAAAGAGGAAGACCATCCAGATAAGGCACTGATATTTTCTTCTAAGATGTTATATGTCATTATTTTCCCCTACCCATACTAAATGTCTTCCTCTTCTAGAATCCTTTCATATTAATGACTTCACCATTCATCCCATCATAAAAGTAGAAAAAAAAATCCAAAAAAACAAAATGACTGCTCCCTCTCGCTTACATCAGATGACCCCACTTTCTGCCTACCTCGAACACTAAACAATAGCTAAAAGAACTCTCCTTTCAAATTCCTAACACCAAATTTACAAACCCACCTGCATCTGAAAACCTTTTCTACTTTCCCTCCAGTTATGCTCTGGATCCATCCCCCTACAGCCTATTCAGGAAATTTAAGATTACACATTATCCATTCTATTTCTTAAACCTTTACTTAACACTTTCCATTCACATTTAAATACTCAAATCTCTTCCATCTTAAAAAAAAGTTAAGAGGCAATCTCTATTCCCACCAATTTATTATCTGCTCTTTTCCTTTTTACAGCTAACTTTAAATTTATCTACATTAGCAATCTTTAATTTTCCTGCCTCCCACTGATTCTTCAACCACTTGTCTGGCTGACCCAGTCAAAACACACCAGTATAACTAAGGAAATCAATAACCTACATGATGTGAAATTTAATGAACATCTCTTTTTTTAAAACCTTTATTTACTAATTTGAGAGAGAGAGAGAGAAATGAAGGGAGAGAGTGAGAGAGAAATATCAATTTGTTGTTCTACCCATCCATGCATTCACTGGTTGATCCCTGACCAGGGATCATCCCACAACCCTGGTGTATCCGTATGATGCTCCAGCCAACTGAGATACTGAGCTAAGACATCTCAGTCCTAATCTCAACCTCACTGCCACATAACACTATCAGACACTCCTTTAGGGAAGGACACTTCCCCCTCATTCTTCACATATTCCTATTTCATTCTCTTCTACCCAACCTTTAAAAATATTTGAGTTGAGTTTCTAGTTAATGAATAATCTCTCTAATAGAAATATTCTAAATACAAGTTTATTGAAGAATGGTCGAAATAAAAACAACCTATTTACCTAGATCCATCATGGGTAGTGCCAAGTACTATTTTGGGCACTAGCGATCCAGCAGTTAAAAAAAAAAGAAGAAGACAACGACCCTGGCTGGTGTGGCTCAGTGGATTGAGTGCCAGCCTGCAAATCAAAGGATTGCTCGGTCCATTCCCAGCCAGGGCACATGCCTGGGTTGTAGGCCAGATCCCCGGTAAGGAAGGGACACACAAAAGGCAACCACACATTGATGTTTCTCTCTGTCTCTTTCTCCCTCCCTCCCTCCCCCACTCTCTAAAAAAGATAAATGAAGTATTTTAAAAAAAGAAAAAGAAGAAGAGCCCTGGCTGGTGTGGCTTGGTTGGTTGATGTGTTCTACAGTAGACCAACAGGTCATTGAATCTATTCCCAGTCAGGGAACAGGCCCAGATTGCAGGTTTGATCCCCAGTTGAGATGCAAAGGAGGAAGCAAACAATTGAGCAACCAATTGGTGTTTCTCTCTCACATCAATGTTTCTCTTCCCCCTCCTCTTTGTCTCTCTCTCTAAAAGCAATGAAAAAATATGTCCTTGGGTAAAAATTTTAAAAAAATTTAAATGACACAGTATTTCTGACCTCAGAGTTTACACTGTAGTGAAAACAATATACAAACAACTATAGAAAACACTGTCAGCTAGTGATAATAGATATTATAAAGAAATATGAAGCAAAGTAAGGTCATGAGAATGACAGAGATATTTACAGAAAACCAGACTCTGAGGAAGTAACATTAAGCAGGGGCCTGAATGAAAAAGAATATAAGTCATGCAAAGTCCTAGGCAAAAACATTACAGAGGAAACAGCAAGGTTGGCAGATTGAGAGAAAGGACAAGAAATCCATCAGGCCTAGAACTGAGTTAATGAAGTTTAGTAGTAGTTGAAATTGTAGAGACAGGCAGAAGCCAGAACAGCTAGGACCTTGTAGAGCAGGGTAAAGAATGGATTTTTGTTATGAGGAATGCCACAAGAGGGTCTTGGTAAGGAAATGACAGAATTTATGATCTTTTAAAAGGTCATAAACCATGTAATTCAAAGTTTGATGAGAGACTTCCGGCCAAGATGGAGGCATAGGTAGATACACTGTACCTCTTCCCACAACCAAAAGAAGGACAACAAATTAAAAACAACAACAACAACAACCAGAACTGCCAGATAATCGAACTGTAGGAAGTCTGACAAGCAAAGAGTTAAAGAAGAAACATTCATCCACACCGATAGGAGGGGCAGAGATGGGCAGCTGGGTAGAGAGGACTCCAGGCAAGGTGGCGGCTGGCAGACTGGGATGGGCAAAGTGGCAGCTGGCGGGCAAGGCAGCAGCTGGCGGACCCAGCGAGGCGGCGGATTGTGGACTGAGCAATCCCACATTCGAGTACAGATAAACCGGGAGAACAACTAGGGAGTGAGACAGATTTCGCAACTCAGGGTTTTCAGGGAAATAAAGCCTCAAACCTCTGATTCAAAACACCTGTGGGGCTTGAGGCAGCAGCAGGAGAAACACCTGGCCTCACAGGAGAGTTCGTTGGAGAGTTCACTGGAGAGACCCATAAGGTCCTAGAACATTCTAATACACAAACCCACTGACCTGGGAATCAGCGCCAGAAGGGCCCAATTTGCTTGTAGGTAGCAGGGGAAGTAACTGAAAACCCGCAGAGAGCAGAGGAAGGGGCATTGTTCCTCTCAAACCCCTGCCCCACATACAGTGTCACAATGCAGCAAAAATTGGTGAATACCTAAGGCTCTGTCCCTTATTACATAACCAGCAAGCAGAGACCCCCCCCCACCAAAAAATGGCCCAAATGAAATAACAAATCAAAGCTCCAGGAAAAATACAACTAAGCAACAAAGAGATAGCCAACCTATCAGATGCACAGTTCAAAACACTGGTAATCAAGATGCTCACAGAATCGGTTGAATATGGTCATAAATCAGATGAAAAAGTGAAGGCTATGCTAAGTGAAATAAAGGAAAATGTACAGGGAACCAAGAGTGACAGGAAGGAAACCGGGACTCAAATCAACAGTGTGGACCAGAAGGAAGAAAGAAACATTCAACGAGAACAGAATGAAAGAACAAGAATTCAAAAAAATGAGGAGAGGCTTAGGAACCTCCAGGACATCTTTAAACATTCCAACATCCAAATCATAGGGGCACCAGAAGGAGAAGAGGAAGAGCAAGAATTGGAAAACTTATTTGAACAAATAATGAAGGAGAACTTCCTGAATCTGGCAAAGGAAATAGACTTCCAGGAAGTCCAGGAAGCTCAGAGAGTCCCAAAGAAGTTGGACCCAAGGAGGAACACACCAAAGCACATCATAATTACATTAGCCAAGATTAAAGATAAGGAGAGAATCTTAAAAGCAAGAGAAAAGGAGACAGTTACCCACAAAGGAGTTCCCATAAGACTGTCAGCTGATTTCTCAAAAGAAACTTGACAGGCAAGAAGGGGCTGGAAAGAAGTATTCAAAACATGAAATGCAAGGACCTACATCCAAGATCACTCTATCCAGCAAAGCTATCATTTAGAATGGAAGGGCAGATAAAGTGCTTCTCAGATAAGGTCAAGTTATAGGAGTTCATCATCACCAAGCTCTTATTATATGAAATGTTAAAGGGACTTATCTAAGAAAAAGAAGATAAAAAATATGAACACTAAAATGACAACAAACTCACAGTTATTAACAACCACACCTAAAACAAAAACAAAAACAAACTAAGCAAACAACTAGAACAGGAACAGGACCACAGAAATGGAGATCACATGGAGGGTTAGGAGGGTTAGCAGCAGGGGAGTGAGAAGGAAAAGGTACAGAGAATAAGTAGCATAAATGGTAGGTAGAAAATAGACAGGGGAAAGTTAAGAATACTATAGGGAATGTAGAAGCCAAAGAACTTATGTGTATGACCCATGGACAGGAACTAAAGGTGGGGAATGTGGGTGGGAGGAGGTGTGCAGGGCAGAGGGGAATAAAGGGGGAAAATAGGACAACTGTAATAGCATAATCAATAAAATATATTTTTAAAAAGTTTGATGAGAATTGCTTCGTTTTCAAGTGCTTCCATAAGTGGCTTCAAAAATCAAATCATAAGAAATATTACCACAAAGTAATGAAAAATTACCTTCTTGCAGCACAATTTATTTAAAAATTAATTAGTATTAATAGAACAAACCCTTTCACTTTCCAGTTTATCTTCTCAGGTTAAAGTCTAAACACAGCATTCAAAGCTTTTTAAAACCCACAGAAGTTTTAATCAAATAAATTCATTCCTTTTCAAAGTTTCTTAAGAATATAGATGCTAAAATTAAAAGTCATGGGATTTAGGTGTGTGTTGCCACCCTTCAAGGCCAGGCAGGTTCACGGTATTCGTGCAGATGGAAAAATATTCATGGAGCTGTTGAGATGTCGGCCATGCCTTTATTCATGGGTGGGTGAGCCATGCACTCTGCAAACTAAGTGTCTATATGCATGTCTCATGTTATGGCCCCTGCTCCCCAGAGTACCACCTGTCCCCTTGCATGTCTTTTATCATCATCCCCCTGGCAGCAGGGAGTCCCTCCCCGTTTAAGTACTAGAGGGGAACAAAGCCAGAAAACTGCCAGAACATGACATAACATAAGAGAATTCTGTATATGTAAGCTCACTTCATGTTATGGGAACAGTTTATTGGACCCAGTCTCAAGGCTATAAGAACACTAGTTATCAGTCCCCTCCAAGATTATGGGAACACTGTTTCCCTTAGCTACCCAGACACCTGAGCCAGATTACCTTCACTTACCCTACAATCCACCCCCTCTGGGTTCCTTACATTACAATCTACTTGAGGATGTCTTCTGCAAGGTTCTTTGGTGAGGAGGGCAGAGCCCTGCACCCATAACCCACAACAACAGTACAGGCTACAGCAACAAGCAAGCAAAACACAAGCACTGCAGCAGCAGCCATACAAGTTTCAACCACATACAGCCAAAACACAGGTACCAGGTCACCCCTAGGTACATGGCCAGTCCAATTCCCATACAAGTAAGGCCACTCATGTGAGCCACCCACCCAGAGGGTCTCAGGGGGAACTGTAGCCCTCGCATCATTCTGCACCTCCGAGCAATGTCCAAGAACATGGGTCTGACACAGACCTGTTGGAGTTCAGCCCCCCTGGGTTTGTCCTTTGGAGTTCTCAATACAAAAGGGCACTGGTCCAGCCAGCTTCCACGGTCTCAGCTATGAGCCACCCCAAGCCATCCCATATGGAGTGGCTGCTTAACAGCCTGGGCCAGGCACACCACTGCTTCTCCCCAACATAGATGTCAGTCCAGGTAGCATTCCACAAGGGATGTTAGCTGTTCCACTGGTTCTGAAGCCAAGTCCAGTTTGAAACAGAAATAGGAGAGATGTACCATGGGAGGCCAGTCAACATGCTCAGGGGAATTCAGTCCAGACCCAGAATGCAGATTGGTTGGCCACTGAGGCATAGGTATGAACCCAGTCCACTAAGGTGTTACCTTGCACTCTAAGGGCGAAAAGACAAAGTAATTATAGGCACCAGTAAAGGCAAGTCACGTCTCTCTAGCAATATACAAGCCAGCTTCTGGTCAGCCGATAAGACAGTAGCTGGCAGAGGGGGTCTTCCTGGGCATGAACACTAGATCTTTTGTTTCTCAACTGGGGGTTCAGCATCTATTTGCAATAACAGGGGAGAATTCATAAAGGGTCATAGGGGAATCACAAAGGTGCCATAAAGAAGCATTTCATGGTCTGCTGGCCCTGCCTGGTTTCAGAAGCTATAACCTCCCCATGGCTAAAGCTGAGTGACCAACCTTGGGCCATAAGCCACTAAGGAGAAAAAGCTTATCTCCCTGTCAGGGTCACCCCTTCTGCCCCTTTTACTTGCCTGACCCCCAGTGCATGATTGGTTAGCCAATGACGGGTAAGATTCCTCAAGGGAGGGACGACCTAAGACAGGCATAGTTACGGGCACCCTCAAGGAAGGACTTGGGGGGCTGTAGAAAAAGGGGGTGATGGATTCTCACCCCTTGCCTTTGACATAGCCCAAGTCCTCATTCTGTCTGCAAGAAGTCTCCTAGTCTCTTGGCTGCCTTACTTCCCCCATCTGACTTAAGCCTGAAACAATGTGGTGCAGCCCTGGGCAGGAACAGGAGGTTCCCCAGGGCAATCAGGCCTCGGAAGGAATGCGTAGTCTTGTGAAACTGCTTTGCTAAGAATGTCCTCAATTTTCTGATAAGGGTCTGAGCAGAATATGAGTTTGTTTCCGGAAGTTTTGTAGCCCTTTAGCTAACAGACCCTGACTCAGAATAAGCCCTTGTAGTTCTTTGTATGTTATCTATTGTGTGATCCTTACTGCCTGAAAATGATTGATGAGCTTTACCTGCATTTCTGTGCAAATTGAACCCAATAAAAGCCCATTGAGAAAAAGGCTCTTAGCCCTTCTCCTTTGAGAGATCAGCCACCTTTCCTCCCCAAGCAGATCATGTCTTGGTAGACTTATTCTCATCTGTGGTGGCTGGGGGGTGGAGGGCTACAGGCAGAGCCCCCCGCCGACTAGACTAGATATGTCACCTTTAAGACTGGGGGCCATGTCCCAATCATCCAGGGCACTATTTGTAAATCTCTCTCCACCCCTTAACCCCAAGGGGCAACAAGAGCCACCCAGCAAATGTGCGGGGCTTTGATTTCTCAAGGCCACATCCAAGTGGCTGTTTGTCCTCCCTCCAGGCCTTCCGGAGCAAGCAGGAGAATATTCCCATTTTCCCATGCCTGGTTTCAGCAAGGTATCCTTAGTCTGTACCTGCAGCTGACTTGGAGCAGCAGTCCCATGGAATAACACTTTCACCAGAGTCAGGCCCCCCTTCTGACTCCTGTCATTTAGAGTCTGGAGGACAGTCCACAAGAATTTTGTCCAACCCCTCAGCATAGAGATGACAGCTGCAACTCGCAGGCTCTGCTTTAAGAAACCATTGTTCCATTCAATCGTTCCAGCAGCTTGGGGATGATAGGCTACATAAAATTTCCAGTCAATCTGCAAGTCCTGAGCCCACTATTGGACCAAGGCCCCAGTAAAATGCATTCCCTGATCACTTTCAACGATTAGGGGTTACCCATAAGCAGCACATAACTGCTCCAGCACAGCAGACCAATCACTGCTTTCTGATTTGGGTGCTGTGTGGGATAAGCAGCTAAAAATCCTGTGGCCATGTCCACACCTGTAATAGCATACGTATATCCCTTTGAACTAGTTAGGGGCCCAATTATATCCACCTCCCACTCAGTTAGTGGTACCCATCCCCGCACTACCTGTCCAGAAGTTCCCACAGCCCTTTGGGGATGCTCTCATGAGTAAACAACACAGGTCTCACAAGCTTCTTGTACCTCTGCTAAGGTGACAGGTAACCCCCAAGTTTTGATAGTGACCCACATGGTCTTCTGCCTAGCATGTAAGAGGCGACAGTGTAGCCACTGGGCTACTTCCCTTCCTGAGGGACTGGCAGGTACCATTTCTAGCCATCGCACCTTGGCTAGGATATTAGGCTCATCATTCCCAGGGGAAGCAAGAGATGCATGTCCAATAACATGATTTAAAGTGATTTCTTTCTGGTGGCCTAATTCCCATAAGTCTTGCCTCAAAGCCTGTCCCCACAATGGTCTATGCATAACCATCCATTTATTTGCATGTCATGTAGGGATCCATAATGTTAGCCCCTGGTACACTGCCCAACTCTCAGTGTAATAGTCAGGGGTAGGGCTTCGTTGGCCGCCACTATCCAAACAACACGGAGTTCAGCCCATTGACTGCTTTGCCCCATACCTGTGTCAAACCAGATAGTCTGTTTCTGGTTGGACAGCCACAGCAGTCCACATAGCAGGCTGGACCTGGCTGGATCCATCAGTGTACCATGCATCTGAGGGAATGAGTGCCTGCCCCTCCCAGAAGGGGCTAGTTTCTACTTCCTCTATAGGGACAGGAACAGTAGATTTCTCATCTACATAGATAACTGAACCTAATACTTCCTGTAGTTCAGCCCACAAAGGGCTAGTGGACAGAGTACTCCTTTACTGCAGATAAGCCCCCCACTTAGCCCGCATGGGCGTCTGAACCATCCCACTACAAGGCTTGGCCATCCCGTCCTGGACCCACCCTGCAATGGGATACGTGGTCCTAACTGGTGCAGTTCCTGTTATGGCCTCTGTGGCCAACAGGGCAGCATAACTATAGCCAGCTGCTTTTCAATTAAAGAGTATGGTACCTCTGCTCCTCCTTTCCATAGTTGGGACCAGACACCCAAGGGCTGATGGAAGCCATTCTGATCACTGCCACAAACCCTATCCAAAGCCTTCCTGTGTCACATGCCCATTTAGCTCATAGGTTCTAAAAGGATCCACAGACTTAAGCCTTCAAGGCTTTTTTTCTCTGCCTCGGAGGTTGCGTAACTTCTCAGTGTCAGGAAGTGCAATCTCCTCTTCTTCAGCCTTCAGGGCTTCTGCTCCCTTTTGGGGCTCTTGGGACTTCACTGTCTTAAAGCATAGTCTCCATCTCAGCTTGCAAAGCTGAAGGAAACACCCAGCCCATGGCCCCCACAGCTGCAGAGGCACTGGGCTTTTCTAGGGTCTTCCCTACCATCCACAGGGCTTTCTCCACTGTGTTGGGTGTGCCCATGACATAGGGCCAGTGATGGGGTGGGAGGCCAAGCTTCCAGGAGCCCTGCCACCAAATACTACCTGCCTGTGATGGGCCACTCCAAGCCCCCCTCCAGGGGTGCCTGCTCTATAGCATTCTGTGATGAATCCTGCTAACTATGCCAGTTGTATTGCCACCCTTCAAGGCCAGGCAGCTTCATGGTATTCATGCAGATGGAAAAATATTCACAGAGCTGTTGAGATGTCTGCCATGCCTTTATTCATGGGTGGGCGAGCCATGCACTCTGCAAACTGAGTGTCTATATGCATGTCCCATGTTGTAGCCCCTGCTTCCCAGCATGGCATTCATTGTAGCACCTGTCCCCTGCATGTCTCTCATCATCCCCCCGGCAGCAGGGAGTTCCTACCTATTTAAGTACTAGAGGGGAACAAAGCTGGAAAACTGCCGGTCATTACGTAACGTAACAGAATTCTGCAAGTGTAAGCTCACTTCATGTTATGGGAACAGTTTATTGGACCCAGTCTCAAGGCTATAGGAACACTAGTTATCAGGCCCCTCCAAGGGTATGTGAACACTGTTTCCCTTAGCTACCCAGACACTTGGGCCAAAAAGCCAGACTGCTTCCACTTATCCTACAAGGTGATAATCAAAATAAATCATCTACTTACAATATTGATTATTAATACTCCCTAGTCAAGGAAAACTTAAAAGTTTTACTTTCTGCTTTTATACTACCAAGTGCATAGTATTATGCTTGAAGATGAAAAATGAGAACAAATGTATATATACCACCGTTGTCAATTTTATATACTGTCTGTATTTATTATTTACAATTTCATTACAAAAGTGATTTTCCAAATACATTGCAATTGTACAAAAGTCATTTTACCTTAAATAAAATCATGAAAGTATTGTTTACTTAAGTTCAGCAAATGAAACACTTCCGCAATGCAATTTTTAAAATTCAAACTTCCTTCCTGGTGTTTATTAAAAAATAAACCCAACCAACAGAATGAAATACACATAGTAAAACCTCATTATTTGGAATCAAGGGAAGATCAACATGAATGGTGGAATGTTCAGAAAGATGCAATTTTGCTAACTTTTCAAGCCTGTTAACTTATATGTAGCCTATTAAAATATTAAGACTCAGTGCTTGGTACACAATCAGAACTTAACAAATGTTTGTGCATTCATCAAAGTACAAAGCAAATAACTTCTGTTACAATTAACCCTCTAGTAAGCAAAAAACATTTTTAAAGGCCAAGGCTTTCCTCTCTCTCAGAAGTGGCTGGTTTCCCCGAAATCTTTTAAAAAACTACCTAATTTTTTGCTTGTTTTTACATATTATGAAGCAGTAATGTTCTAATTAATGAAGTTTGACTATATTTGGGAATTCATATTTTGGATACTGCTTTCATTCAAACTAATATGAATTCAATACAAAAATCACTCCCTCCCCCCAACTCAAGACTTTGTTTTCTGACACTATGACAACTAGTCATAGCAAATTAAAATCTAATTTTCCAATGCTACCTCACATATTTTTTTTGCTTCTTTTATACCAATCTCTGCTGTTTGAATATACTCATGGAATACAAAATAATTCTATCTTTTCCGAACAAAAATATGATATGAATAATCAAAATAAGCCATGTGGCATTATGAAGTAAGATAAATTATTCCATGATTGCATGCTTTAGAATTATACCTCCAACAGTGTAGACTCTAAAAAAGTTGACTTTTCTAGATAAAAACAGCATCAGTTCCTCAGTTACAATGAAAACTGTTATCTCGAAGTCAGAGGCTTTGAAACTTCAGTGCCCTTTTGCAAATGCTAACTAACTTTTGTAAAGTCAAGTATACTGAATCATTAACATTATATGAAGGTCATCAGTGCAAAAGAAATCAGCAAAAACTATGATTATGTTATGTACCTTTAAAAAGCTATGTTAGTTATTGGAATTTTCTACTAGCACTTAACACAATACAGACCAGGGCTAAAAGAACAATGAAGTGAGAAATACATATATGTTAAGCAGACAAAATGAAACACCATATTAAACTGATGTCACCTTCAGGACTGCAGAAAAAGTTAGTATACTATGTGAATCATCCCATACTGCCTGTATGGGAGGTTCGAGGGAAGATACAGTACAGTATTTTAGCTGCCAGTACTGTCAGTCTCAAGAGGCTGAAGGCCTGTGTATCCCTTGGAAGAGAAATTTGGCAATAAAAACGTTTGTTCCTTTTTTCTCCAAATGTGGTAAAATAAACAGATAGCCCCAAAGTAATGAAGACTCATTTCAAGTAATTACTCTGCTTATATGTTTTATTTACACAGTAATTGTTAATAGTGGTTTTTAGTGAATTCCTTGTATTTACATTTTATATACACATTTATACTTGAAAGGTAAAGAAACTGTACAATAATAAAAATGAGAAAAAGAAATAGAGTAATTTAGGTCCAACTCAGGAAGAAAGTACACAAAAGGAAGATTAAATTCAGGCAGGCAGTATAACCTCAATGAGATTACTGCCAGGGCTTACAGTTCTTCTATCAAGGTCACAAACATGAAGGAAGTAGTTACCAGAGTCAAAATGTTACTGTAAAACCTATTAAGACCCTGGGCACTCCCTCAATATTTCATTATACTACTATTTTCCATTAAGCAAGCTCCTATGACAGGAGTTAACTTCTGAGGGTTCCAATAGTGGTCCCTAGGTTAGAATGACCCATGGGGTAAAAATATATGGGCACATCTGGTCCCATACTCCTAAAGAGGCAGTCACTACGCTAACAAGGTTCTCAGGCCTGTTAGATTGAAGACAATATACCACTAACAGAAAGAGTGTGCTTAAGTGTTGTTTCAAACCAAACTGCAACATAAAAGCACACTATAAATCTAATTATTAACCAAACAGCATGTTATATAGACATCACTCATAATACTAAAGTGATTTATTTTAGGTATAAAAATTAAACATATTATAATAAATTTAATGTCAATTTACCAATAATTAATCATCTCTTTATCCACTATACCATCAAAGTTAGACTCATTAGAAAAAAGTTCATTTGATCTTTTTCTTTTACTCTTATTTCCATTGATTAGAAAATTATGCATATTATTTTACAAGTCATGGACTTGGCTACATATTAAGATTTCAAATTTCAAACTGAAATTAACAAATTTTATTTCTACAAATAGTGAAAGAAATTCCAAGTGTTGCCAAGTAGCATGCTATTTAAGAACTGTCAGAATTCATACTTTTTAATCTTACCAGTGAAAAATCTCATTTACATTTATGGACATACTCCCCAAATCAAGTCTTCAGTCCACTAAAGTGCAAAGAACTTTCCTTCAAACACTTAGCTTTTTAAATTACTAGATGAACAATTTTTTTAGACTAGAAACAGAAAGTCTAAAATTCTTTGAGTCCTAGGAATTCCTTAAGGGAAAAAACAATTTCCCTTCAAAAACAAATAGGATACTGTAGAAAAACATCTAAACAATGCAAATCAATTTCCAAAGTATTTCCAGTTTCCAAATAACTAAAATTTGCCCCAGTCAGTGTATGAAGATAAACAACTTCAGTAACTTATATAATTTATACCAAAGTTGCTTACTTTTGGTCTATAATATCTTAAAAAGGTCAGAACTAGAGACAGACAATATCTGTACTAAGGTATTTTTCCAAATAGTATTTTGGAAGTTAAACAAGTAGTATTTAACAATCCTGCTCGGACCTCCAAAGTGCCTTTATGGTAACTGTTAAAAAAGAAAAGATGCTATAAAAATTTGAAGTATCTCCAAAGCTGTTAAAAAATTTTATTGCATTACTGTTCACTCCAAATCACTTAAACTTTTTCCTTTGTAAATACCTCTGCCTACAAAATACTATCTTATTAAAATACTGTCAATAGGTTACTTATTTCATTTACTTCAGTCACAAACTTCCAAATCAGCAGTTTTCCACATCTTGATTCTGTTAGATTTCTCCATACTTTTTACATAGGAAACAAACAACTTGTATCAAAAAACACATTTATATTCCAATTAGTCTGTTAATCTTGAAGATTAGCTTTTCAGAGCAGGACTACTATTCTTGTCTCCTTCTTTAATATCCTTCATTACAGATGCAAAGACCTGAAATTATACAGAATAAAGATGAATCCTAAAAAAACTATTATGTAGATTAAAGAGGCTGAAATAACTATATTGTATTAATATGAAAAAGCTTGCTCTGGCTGGTGTGGCTCAGCGGATTGAGTGCGGGCCCGTGAACCAAAGGGCCGGCAGTTCAATTCCCACTCAGGGTACACACCTGGGTTGTGGGTCAGGTCCCCAACTGGGCGCATGTAAGAGGCAACCAATCAATATATCTCTCACACTTCCATGTTTCTCCCCCTTTCTTTCTCCCTCCTGTCCCCTCTAAACAAAAATAAATAAATGTCCCCTCTCTCTAAAAATAAATAAAATCTTTAAAAAAACAAGAAAAAACTTGAGTATATGTTAACTCTGTCCCCAGAGTTAAGTTTGAAATAGCCATTCTCAAATCCTTTTGTTTCAACTCAACTTTATGGTATATAATTAAATTTCAGTTTACATC
Source organism: Phyllostomus discolor (assembly GCF_004126475.2). Lineage (NCBI taxonomy): Eukaryota > Metazoa > Chordata > Mammalia > Chiroptera > Phyllostomidae > Phyllostomus > Phyllostomus discolor. The sequence continues at coordinate 148,336,921 of NC_040907.2, read as the reverse complement.
ACTTGTTAAAAACAAGTTGGGGCAAAAGTAGGTTTACGGTTGTTCATATGGAAAATATTACAATAATTAATAAATAATAATACAAGAATAAAAACTCTGGGTTTTGTGTACTCACAGCTTTACATGTATTTTTGCCCCATCCTTTATTCTTAAATTACTATTTGGTAACAGAACATCTTCTGGACCAATACTCCTACATTTCTTTTTCACAAGCAATAAAACTGTGAGTTTTTTATAATGCCCACTATCATTCATGGAGCTTAACTTAACTTATGTCACTTAACTTAGACTGCCAATGTTTGCTTCCCTAACAAGACTAAGCACCTAGAAAGCCAGAATCATACATTATTTTCTTTCCATTGCAAACCCTTAGTATACAGCAGGTGTTTACACAATTGCTGTCTATTTGAAATGCCAAAGTAATAATATATTTTACCTGGCAAAGACATGATTATTATAGGTTGTACTTTGCTGAACTCATAAGATATTACTGAACTTACAGAAAAATAAATCCACAGGTCTGGAGGAGTCAAAGAGGGGCTATCTGTTTTAAACTTGTTCTTTTAAAGTCAAGAATTATTTTTAATAAAAGATTATTTTTATTTTAAGCACTAACATTTGAGAAATATGTAACTTTGTTATATAAAGTCAACTGATTGTTTTAACACATCTATTAGCAGTATGAAAATGTCACTCTACCTGAGTCCATTTTTTGGTGCTATTTTGCATCTGAATGGCAGCAATACAGCTGAACAGCTTTTCTGATGTGATATCTTCTGGTAATTTAGTTAGAAACTGTGCTATATGAATAAAATCCATCTGTAGGAGGATATCTTCATATAATCGGAGGATTCCTAATCCAGTCCTAAATAAAAATTCTTCCCCATCTCTGCAAAATACATCCCAGACTCGACATGCCAGATCAAGTGGTAGTGATTTGCTATATAAAGTGAAGATCCTAAAATTAGAAGAAAAAATAATCACTGAACTTTTTCATTTATTAAACAGTGCTTAATTAGGGATAAAAAGGCAAATAAAATATGGCTCCATCCCTCAAAGAACTTTAATAATACAAAATTAAGTAATAAATAACGAAATCATGTGAGTTTACCTTACATAGAGACATGGCCCAATACAAATTAGAGAGCAGAACAGCCTAGTTGTCAAGGGTATGGCTCTGAAACCAGAATGCCAGAGTTTGAATCTTAGATATGCAACTTATTAGTTGTGTTACCTTGAGCAAGATTATTCTTGTTGTCTCTCAATTTCCCCATTAGTAAACAAAAGATAATGCTACCTACCTGCCAGAATTGGTTTGAGAATTAAAGGAGTTAATAAACATAAAGTGTTTTTAGAACAATGATTGGCACATAAGAAATGCTCAATAAAAGTTAGCTATTAATATTATTATATAAGAAACCCAAGTATCATCTTATAATAACCTATACACAAAATTATAAAGTCTTACTTCTCTTTTTTCTCCTGGTTTTTTCTCCACTGGGTTTTTTTCGCCCTTAACCAAACTTGACCTTCTACTTCTTTTGGAGCACGTACATGCTCCAGTAGAATCACCAAAATGGTTTTTCCCCACCCTTGCTGACAATGTCTGATCACATAATTCATTACCCAGTGGTGCTTCAGGGTGGCATCCTGGCTGGAGAAGAAGAGGTACTAGAGAACTTCTCCTTAAAGTTGCATCGGCAATGAAAGTACAGTTTTTACACAGACTTAGTTTTTTTGAGGTGAGGGTTAATGAAACTTGAGGAAGGGGACTAAAAGCTCTCCAACCAAACAAAACAAAAACAAAAACAAACTTCTTTCACACTGCCACTTATTTCCAGAATTTGTATGTAATAAGTTCAATAGAGGCAGTGAAACAAAAATCCATGTCTACTTCTTAATGTAGAGAAACACATATTTGATTGCATAACCAAAAGAATACTCTTGGTGGTACAGAGAAAACTAACTCACTATTCAAAAGAGAAAGGGTACTAGCAGTGCCTAGGCAGTTTCTAACACATGGTACTCCCTCATTATTTCCATCCTGCTCCCTGTACCAGTTGTGATCCTGATTGCTTCACGTTCACATTCCTCAAGACTGAGAGCTGAGTTATTTTTCCCCTTCTTTACAGATGTAGTATTTGATCTAGGCCCTCTGGGTCCTATGACATAATCACCCATTACGTTGGACTCTTCCCAGAGGAACTCAAATGTTCTTAGTGAGAATAAAAGAGAATATATTGAAAAATAACTTGGTTTTTTAAAAGTCTATATAAAAGAAGCCCAAACACTTGGGAGGATATCATATTTGATTAATGAGATTAATTATTTTTCTATATTAAACCTTAGTATCATGAAACGCACTGATTTCAAATGAGTAGGATTTCAACTTTAAATCCTACTCATTTGAAATGTACTCTTAACCTATCTTAAGATCAACTCTTCCATCTCTTTGGCTCACCAGTCTAGGCAAACCGTGCAAGTTAAAACAAAAGAGCTGGAACTGTAAAGTTGAAAAAAGACATCAGCACCTAAATAAGGTATCATTCTTCTGTCATAAGGCTGGACAAAGCCTTGGGGGGAAAAAGCCTTAAGGTAAGAAAAAAAAACGCACACTATCATAAAACCCTTGTGTGTTAACTAAATTAAAGCATAGCAACCAACTTTCTGAAAGCTTAGGATGTAATAAGCTTTGAAAGAGATAATCCATGTAAAACACTCTCAGTACAACTCAAAATATTATTATTCTCACTTCACACATAAGAAATTAAAACACAAATGGAAAAATTCTGATTTCAACCCCAGAATCCATGCTCTTAATCAAATGCCTCCCCACAAAAATGTGAGAGTTTCAAGCCCTGGCTGGCGTAGCTCAGTGGATTGAGTGCGGGCTGCGAACCAAAGTGTCGCAGGTTCAATTCCCAGCCAGGGCACATGTCTGGGTTGCAGGCCATGACCCCCAGCAACCGCACATTGATATTGAGAGAGAGATATTTCTCTCTCTCTCTCTCTCTCTCTCTCCCTCCCTCCCTCCCTTCCCTCTCTAAAAATAAATAAATAAATAAAATCTTTAAAATAGCTTTCAACATTTAAAAAAAAAGTGAGAGTTTCTGTATCGGTAAACGAAGAGTTTTTTTTATATGTATGATCCTGTGCACGGCATTTACTCCAGTCCCTAAACCACACAGAAAGTTATACTTTGTTTCCTTTTAATTATTTAGGTAGATTATGACTTACCAGTCTATCAAATATATGTCAGGTGTAAGACTGTAAGATTTGAAATGAAGAAATAGTTTGGAGAGATTTTCTTCAAAAAATACTTCAAATGTTGCAAAATATTTCAACATCTAAAGACAAAAACATCAATAAAATTAATACAGTATGCTCTAGAAATAGAGAAATTAAATCCTCGATCATAAATTAACAGAAAATCTTCCTTAGCACCTCTGAGTCTTTTCATCAAGCATTCATAAAACTATACTTCAATGGAAAGTTTACTTTAGATCAGATTATTTTAGTCTTCTATTGTTTTCACTCTAAAAGGGTATTCAGACTACTGACACTAACAGTCAGCAAAAAAACGATTCATTCCAAATGTCCATACCATGCTGTGATCCACACGGAAGAAGGCCAACTGGCATGGCTTATTCAGGAGATTTGCAAATGCAATGAAGGCATCTGCCTCTTCCAAATTGAGAATGAGAACTGCTGCTATGAAGGACATCCCTTGGACCTCCAAAGGGAAAAGAACTTAATGAAAATGGGCTTATAATAATAATTCTATACAGTGTATTTTATTGCATTCCTGAAAAATTATAGTGATACAAGGTAAAACTAACAAAGATTTCCTTTTTCCCCTATAAAAAGTAAATATAGACAATTCAATAATTACAAAATCTCCCCTAATTTTAAATTTCTTGATCATGGTGTAGTTTAAAAAGTGTTATGGAAAATTTCAGGAAAAAGTATCAAATTTTATTTTTACTAAAAAAGCCTATCTCAGTGTACTACCTAGTTTATTTCCTCTCTGAAGTCTTTTCAGAGTACAGAATCACAAAATTTAATAAAAATCAGGTGATTGTCTTCATTGTTATAACACATCTGTCTGAAGCAGGAAGTGAGGAACTAAGAATCAAAGAGATCTATGAGAAGTGCTGTTGAAATTCCAAGAAAGAAGAGGTTGTGGAAGTTGAGATAGTGAGGCTAGATTCCTGGAAAAAGCAGGAGAAGAAAATAAAAAAATATTCCAAGATGAGAAAGACGTATGAGTAAAGACATATAGAACCCACCCAGTTGGAGCACAAGATTTATAATGGGAATAACAGGAGAAAGTAGAAAAAGTAGGATATATTTACAAATTGGAGGCCTTAAGTATAAGGTTACGTTAACCAGATGCTTGCTTGTGGGTTATAATGAGCTACTGTACATTTCTACGCAGGCAGGTGGTATGGAACGGCTTACTGTAAAAACACTCTTTCTTTCATTAAATAAAAGTTTAGGAAGCACTTAATTCTGGTAGAGATATGTATATAGACTTACACAGAGAGGCCACTAAGAATATTTGCAATAATACCTCGGTCTCTTTCAACTTTCTTAGCAACCTTTAAACTCTTGAGCACACTTCAATCTGGATTTCCACTCCATAACTCTACTATTTTGAAACTTCCTTTACTAGGGTGACCAATGACATTTATTGTAAAACCCAGTGGACACTTTCCTACACACTAAGCAGAATTCCCTTCGCTTCTGTAACCCAAAACTTCTTTGTTCTCCTACTTCCCTGGCTTCTTCTATGACTGTTCAATTTGCCATGTCTAACCAGAAGTCATAAAACCTCATCTTCTGACCTTTGTCTTAAAATAGAATTTTAGAGACCTCACAATAAAGTGGCTACCTTGTACACCTTACTCTATTTTGTTGCATGATCATTTGTACATTTGTCCATTCACTCAACAACTATTTATTATGTGCTTACTGCTATATGACAGGCATTGTTCTGAGTACCTGAGATACTGTACCTCAGTGAATAAAAGATTCTTACAGTTTAGAAGAAGGAGACAGACCATAAACAAACAAGTAAGTCATATGTTATGTTAAAGGTGGTAAGTGCTATGGAAAACATATGGCAGTTGAGGGAGAATGTGCCAGATTTGGGAATGGGGCAGGTTTTATCGTGCCTTAATATTTGTTAATTTATTCATCTACAGAGCCCATCCTTCCCTCTACTTTCATCAATTTTTTCCTAATCATTTTGGGAGAAAACAGGAACACTTTTTCTTTTTTATTATCATAGTTTAAATTTAGGTACATTTATTCAACCAGCTTTTGTTCTTTGAATGGGAATCTATTTATCTTAGTCACTTTTCTTTCTATATTTTTTTCTGCTTCTTAGAAAGTAAACCCTCTTCTCTTGCTTATAAGTAAAACTCTAAAAATAAACACAACATTTAGAAATTTTAACAGAGAATGTCAAAACTAAAATATCCACAAAGGAAAAAGCCAATAAACAGCAAGCCCATCAACTGCAATATCTAGAAGGCCCAGGAACTGAAGTTATCAGGTATCTCTGAAATGAGAGGTAGGGCTACAAGTAGGATTGGCTGACAATGTGCAAAAGCAGCAAATCCCCTCCCCTATCCTTTCCTCAACCTGGACGCACAGTCAGGAAAAGGAAGGCTGAGGAGAAGGCGAGAAGGCACCATACTAACAGTGGTTACAAATAAAACTTTACAAACTAAATGGTGAAATCCCCAGCTGCTCTCCCAGAAAGCTAGCAACCAGTCTCATAAACCTCTAGTAGGAAATAGAAAGGTTCCTCTCTGGGTAAGGTGACAGGCCCAAAGAAAAAAAGACCCAGAAATACACACATTTGGGAGCTAATCTAATCTTATATACTTGGATAAGACAAGTTAAATGTTTATATTAAAAAACCAGGTTGAAACAAATACTTACATAACCAACATCAGGTCTGTAACATGTATATGCCCCTAGGATACTATGTAAGACATCATGATATGGGCCACCCTTAGGAGAGAAAATGAAATGTCAAACTATACAAATAATTGTCTCCAAATTAATTCTCAAATAACATGTTAATAGTTTTAGCATTTCCTAAATGACTAGTTTTAGTATATTTAATCATCGTCAGAAATATTCTAAACGCACTCAGCCAAGATGTTTTCTAAAGAGCTGATGAAATATATATTTAATCCTCAACAACAAAAATGTCAAACTCATTTGAGGAATACAAGCTATGTAGTTTATGAACAATTTTAAAGACTTCTGGGTTTGGTACAATCAGAGTATGAGGAAAACATTGTTTTATATTATATAACACAATTTTAGGAAAAAAACCATCAAGCTACACTAAATTAAGTTTACTAATAATTTTATCTTAATAATAAAATTTTTAATCTCATTTTATCAATGTAAAGATAGAGAAATTCATTGTGTTCACAGCCACGCTGGCTCTCTAACGCCAGCACCTCCTCTAGCTCCCCAAGCTCCAGCCAAGGAGAAGGGGGCTAAGTAAAGAGCTCTCTACACTATGACTCCTACAAAGCAGACTGCCCATAAATGACTACCAAAGCCACTTGTAAGTGTGCATCCTCTAATAGAGGGAATGAAGAAACCTTGTTACAGGCCTGGTACTGTGGCACTTGGTGAAATTAGACATTCTCAGTACACTAACTTTCTTTATTTTTAAAGTATATTTTATTGATTATGCTATTACAATTGTTCCATTTTTTTCCCCTTTGCCCTCCTCTGCCTGGTACTCCCCTGCCCTTCAGCAATACCCACCCTTAGTTCCTGTCCTCAGGTTCTACATGTAAGTAAGTTCTTTGGCTTCTCCACTTCCTATATTATTCTTAACACCCCCTGTTTATTTTATACCCACCAATTATGCTTTTTAATCCCTGTACCTTTTTCCCCATTCTCCTCCTTCACCCTCCTCACTGAAAACCCTCCATGTGATCTCCATTTCTATTATTCTGTTCCTGTTCTAGTTGTTTGCTTAGTTGGGTTTTGTTTTTTTAGATTCAGTTGTTGAAGTTTGTTGTCATTTTACTATTCATAGTTTTATGATCTTCTCTTTCTTAAGTAAGTCCCTTTAACACTTCATATAATAAGGACTTGGTGATGATGAACTCCTTTAGCTTTACCTTGTCTGGGAAACACTCTATCTCCCCTTCATTTCTAAATGATAGCTTTACTAGATAGAGTAATCTTGGTTGTAGGTACTTGCTTTTCATCACTTTGAATGCCTCTTGCCAGCCCCTTCTTGCCTGCAGAGTTTCTTTTGAGAAATCAGCTCATAGTCTTATGGGAACTCCTTTGTAGGTAACTCTCTGCTTTTCTCTTCCTGCTTTTAAGATTCTCTATCTTTAAACCTTGGCATTTTATTAACTATGATGTGTCTGGTGTGGCCCTCTTCGGTTTGGGACTCTCTGTGCTTCCTGGACCTGTATGTCCATTTCCTTCACCAAATTAAGCAAGTTTTCTTTCATTATTTTTTCAAGTAAGTTTTCAGTTTCTTGCTCTTCCTCCTCCCCTCTGTAATTCCTGATTCAGATGTTTGCATGTTTGGAGATGTCCCAGAGTCTTCTTATTCTCATTTTTTTAAATTCTTGTTTCTTCATTCTGTACTGGTTGACTGTTTATTTCTTCCTTATGTTCCAAATCATTGATTTGAACCCCGGAATCCTTCCCTTCACTGTTGATTCCCTGTGGATTTTTCTGTATTTCATTTACTGTAGTCTTCATTTCTTCCCTATACATTTTTCATACTTCATACTCAGTGAATTCTCTGAGCATCCTATCACCAGTGTTTTGAACTCTGCATCTCATAGGTTGGCTATCTCCACTTCACTTAGTTCTTTTTCTGGAGTTTTGATCTGTTCTTTCATTGGGCCATATTTCTTTGTCTCCTCAATTTGCCAGCCTCCCTGTGTTTCTGCATATTAGTTAGAATAGCTTTGACTCTGTCTTGGCATGTGTGTTACCATTGCAAGAGGTATTGCAGAGCCTTAGGTATTCTCCAGGGTGGGGCAACCCACTTTGCCACTTTGTGGTGTTGTAAATGTGAGAGGGGTTGGAGAGGACACAATGCCACTTGCTGAACTCTTGCCCCATTCCCAGTCATTTCTCATACGTGACTAGTGCCCTTCTAGCTGCTGCCCTAGTGCTGAATCCCCAAGTGGGTGCTTTTGCATATGTTCTAGGACCTCGCAGATCCTTTAGACAGATTCTCCGGAGAAACCAGCAGTTTCTTTCACTACCTCAATCCCCACTGATTTTTATAGTCTGAAGTGAAGCTTTATTCTCTGGTGCTGTAACCCTGGGGTGCGCAGTCTGGCCTGCAGCTGGAATCACTTGCTCCCCAGGTGTGCCTCCTGGTTTTTATCCACCATACCTGAATGTGGGACCATCTGTTCCACCAACCACTGCTGCCACCGCTGCCTCGCCACTGCCACACTATATCCTCTCTGCCCTGGCTCTCTATCTCTGCCCCTCTTACCAATCTGGATGAATATTTCTTCTTCAAATCTTTGGTTGTAGGACTTCCATACAGTTCAATTTTCTGGCAGTTCTGGTTGTTTTTTGATTTGAGGTTAGCTGTAATCCTTCTTATAGTTGTGTGAGGAGGTGAAGCGTGTCTACCTATGCCTCCACCTTGGCCAGAAGTCCCAGTACATTGAATTTCTAATTCACAAACTTCCTTCCAGCATTTGCTGAGAGAAATTGCTCAGGACTTCAAAACAGATCTGTACTTCCAGAGTGCAACTATTGTTGCTTTGCAGGAGGCAAGTGAAGCCTATTTGGTTGGCCTTTTTGAAGACACCAACCTGTGTGCTATTTACGCAAAACCCGTAACAGTTATACCAAAAGACACCCAGCTAGCACACCACATGTGTGGAGAGTGTGCTTAGGAATTCACTATGGCCCTGGCTAGTGCGGCTCAGTGGATTGAGTGCTAGCCTGCAAACCAAAGGGCCGACAGTTTGATTCCCAGGCCTGGGTTGCAGGCCAGGTCCCCAGAACGGGGTGCACAAGAATCAACCACACATTGATGTTTCTCTTCCTCCCTTCCTCCCTTCCTTTCTCTAAAAATAAATAAAATAAAATCTTTAAAAAGGAAAAAAGGAATCCATTATGATGGGAAACATTTCATTCTTTCAAAAAAATTCTCTTCTTCCTGTTATTGGTAGTTCTGAACATTCGATGTTTTTTCCCGTGGGGTCACAAGGTACCTAAGTATATGATTCCAAGTGGAAAATAGGGGACAGAAGTCAGGTACTGTCAATTTTTCCATTTTCATTTGTATGTGAATTTTTAAATATAAATGCGGGGACACAAAGCATTAATATTAAGTCAAAATGTTTCAGTGAATAAGTTTCAACAGTTCAACTTTATAACAATATAAATAAACCTATTAAATTTTTCTAGACAATGCCAGCATTTGGATTTTTTAAAAACAAGTAAATTTCTTATTGATAGCAACTCAGTGGTGTTTATAGCACTTTTATCATATAGTAGGTTCCATCCATTCCCTTTACTACAGTTGTTCTACATGCAAGTACATGTTTTTAATGTTGTCTGTCTTCTGTGCTGTTCCTGTAAGTTTGCTAATACAATACATTAAACTATAAAAAATAAAGGTAGAGAAATTCCATATATAAAGATTTGAGTCATATATAAAGTACACGTAAAATGTAATCACTTCTCATAAAGTATAAGAAAGTTTTAAAAGTTTTTTCTTTTCTATTACAGCTGACATTCAACATTATACTAGTTTCTGGCATATATATAGTATAGTGTAGTACAGTATAGTGGTTAGATATTTATATAACTTATAAAGTAATTCCCCCCAATAAGTCTAGCATCCACCTGGCACCACACACAGTTGCTACTATATCACTGACTATATTCCCCATGCTGTACTTTATATACCTGCATAAAACTTCTTAATAGCCTTTGCACAAAAAAAACCCCTTTCTTTTCTTATTTCAGTAGTAATTCTGAAAAATTTTTAAGTTTAGGGACAAATTCATTTATATTTTAACAATTTATTAGGCAAAAGTATTAAAATTCAACTATCTTATGGAATAAAAAGTAAAACAAAGAAATTGATCTTAATAATAATTCATCAAGTACCTAAAATTATTATGTGCTATGTTATCTGCAACACATTCAACAAGTGGAATAAAGTAATAAATTTTCCTTAAAAATGTTCTTTTAAGTTTCACATTTTTATATTAATTCCCCCAATTTTTATAGTTTTACCTGTTAAATAATAATAGTTACAAATTTAAAGAATTTGTTCACTTGAATTTTTTAAAAAGTAGTTAAAAACTGATTAGAAACCCTCACCTTCTGAAAGATGTAGAGAGATGGAAATGTACGGGATATGTCCAACTTAATTAATTCCAGACTGGCCTCCCGATCAGCAACAGATACACCTGTTTTTGCCAGGTAAATAAAGTTAAAATTATTACTTGGATATCCCCAGTTCAATCTTGTAAACACAGAATGATCACATCGCATATTTGTTACTTAAGGAAAGTTAAAAGCTGAATAATCAAGAAATTTAAAGAAATGCCACACAGCTTTTGCTGGAACTTAGACCCTCTTCTGTGAAGAAAATATCTATACATTTTAGCAGAAAGTTGCATGGTAAAGAATTTCTACTTCCAGTTATTTTAGAACATAGGTATGTTTTTTAGAGAGGGTAGGTAGATGATTACTCCCACAATAACAACTGGGAAAAAATACATTGCAAATATCCCATTTTTTAAAAAATGTATAACAGAGTTGTGTACACAGAGAGGTCTATAGAATTTAAATCCTGAAAAGTGAAGAGCCTTTCCTAGGTAAGTGTATACCAGTGGTCGTTTTTCTTTCTAGGGCCATCTGCCAAGTCTGGGCATGGGTTCAGGATTGAGTAGACCATGGACTAAAAGGTATTTTGCTTGGGGAAAAAAGAAACCAGAAGAGCCTTTCAGAGACAAAGACTGATGTGATAAAGCCTGAATGTATGTCTGGTTTTCCTCTATGGACTTTGGCTGAGTGCTAACCTAATATATAGTGTTAGAAAGTTGGGCTAGAAAGGCAAATTAAAATCACCCAAAATCACATGGTGAGAGTCTCAAAGAGGGAGGAGCCTATAATCAAAATAGGCCAGTTCTTCCCAGTAAGATGAACTAAGTCTACCTAAAGCTGCAACGTTGGCCCAACTGCCTAACAACAACAAAAAAAGAACAGATGTTTCTCCCTCTGTAGGAAAAAAAAATCAGCTTTAGTTTATGCATTCTTTTTATATATGACTGACATACAATTTAAAATTTTAAGTTACGGAAAGAAGCAGGAAAATATAACTTATAACAAGGGGGAAGCCAGCCAATAGAAGCAGACCTGCAGATGATCCAGTATTGGAATTAACGAACAAGAACATTAATTATTACATGTTAAAGAAAATAGAGAAAAAGATGGAAAGAAATGTATGAAATGGAAGGATAAAGAATTTCAACAGAAACAGAATCTACAAAAAAAAAGGTGAACATTCCAGAATTCCAAGTATAGTATCTGTATTTAAAGACTTATTGAACAGATTTAATAGACTGGATATAGGAACAGAGAAGATTAGTGAACTTAATTACATAGGTCAATAAAAATTAAATAAAGCACGGAAAAAATTGTTTTTTTAGGTATAAGAGATTTGTGGGACACTGTTAAATGTTCTGACATTTAATTGGAGTCTCAGAAGGAGAAAAGAGATGGGGTAGAAGTAATATTTGACAAGATAATGGAGAAAAAAGTTTAATAACAACTGAAAATTATAAACACCAGGAAATAAGAAATCAGAAATTCAAATAAAACACTGCTTCTCAGTAGAACAATTCTTCATTTACATTCAATTAATTTCTACTGAAGTACAACTTTTACCACTTAATTATGACAAAATATCTCAGAAGCAAATGCTTAAAATTTTAATTCTTATACTTTTAATACTTCATAAAATGAGTGTAAAAAGAATGATGAAACACCTACATCTTGCACCTTTAGTTTCCCACAAAAAGCTGATATAGTTAACAGGTCTCAGGAGGATATTTAAATGAACCCTTCTTAAAGTTAAGTCTTCTCTCTAACCTTGCTTCGTCAATTTCCCCTCTCTACTGCTCATTTTTCTTTTTATCTTTTGTTTTTCAATTACAGTTTACATTCAATATGATTCTATACTAGTTTTAGGTGTACTGTTCACTTTTCTAAAACAGAAAAAAGGAGTGAAAGCATATTCAAGACATTTGAGAGTTGTTTACATACTCATAGAAAACCACTGTAAGATATGCACCATTTCTCTATCCTAAGTCATGTTCATTTTGTAGAGTTTTACTTACAGACAAGAGAAGGTTTGCTTTCTACTAAGTAAATATAGAAAGAAAAGTGACTGGCAGACAAATGGTTTCCCATTATTGAAAGACAAGAGATGTTTGAATAAATGTACTTAAATTTAATTAGTGATGATAACAGAAAAAATCATATTCTCCAAAATGATTAGGAAAGAAATGGATGAGAGTGGAGGAAAGGGTGTATGAGTGAATTAAATGAACAAAGATTAGGCATGATAAGAATTATAAACAATACATTAGGGAGTGAGTAAAAGTCAGTGAAGATGGGGGACAGAAGGTTTCAAGCTTGACATGAACATCATCTCTCTGTAAGTTAAAAGTTAGCCTAAAAATATTCCACACAATTAGTCTTACTGTGTAACTAAATCCTGGGCTCTGGAGTCCAACAACCTGGCTTTACATCATGGCTTCATTACTTACAATTTAACTATTTTGAGTTTCCTTTTATACCATCCAGGACAATACCACCTACTTAAATGATTATTAACATTAAAGGAGATAATATACATAAATCAACTACTATAGTTGCTGCCACACAGTAAAAAAAAAAAAAATCACACTGTATCTTCAGTGACTGAATTTTCATCTACAAATCTTTGTTAACAAAAAATAATCACACCCTTTCTCTTCCACAAGGCGGCAGAGCAGCCTTCTCAGCAGATAAGAGATGCAGATCTCTGTGAAGACCCTGACTGGCAAGACCATCACCCTTGAGGTTGAGCCCAGTGACACCAGTGAGAATGTCAAAGCAAAAGTCCAAGACAAGGAGGGCACCCTGCCTGATCAGCGGTGTCTCATTTTTGTGGGCAAACAGCTGGAGGATGGCCGCACTCTCTCAGACTACAATATTCAGAAACAGTCCACCCTGCACTCGGTGCTTTGTCTGCAGGGGCATATCGAGCCCTCCCTTCCCCAGCTTGCCCAAACATACAACTGTAACAAGACGATCTGCTGCAAGTGTTACACCCACCTAAACCCTCTGCACGGTCAACTGACGCAAAAAGAAGTGTGGCTACACCAACAACCCGCGCCCCAACAAGATTAAATAAAGCTCCTCTGCTACCTCCTGGGGCCACAGGGTAGTCTTCCACCTGAACCCATGGCCATGGGACCTCAAAAGATTTACCCTTTCATTGAAAAAATAATAATAATCATACCTTCTGTATCATTCTCTGAACTTGTTTCACTGAAGCTTTTCCACCGTTCTTTTGCTCTTGATAGGAAAATTTCATAAAGTTCTGGGGACAAAAAGAACAAAAATTCACAAATAGGAAAGAAATATATTCACATATTTTTATTTTTCCTCTTCAAAAAAAGATCCCACATAGGTTAGGTCTCCCTTATGTAGCTGGCATAAAAAAAAATGTAGCAAATTGAAGTACTTGATTCTACCAAACTACTTATTACACAACCAGAAAGACAGCAAATGAAAATACTCCAGAGCAGTCATTCAAATAGCTACAATACAAAATATATGAGGCAGGTAGAGATGCTTCTGCTAACGGAGTATCATTGCGGAATAGCAGAAACATGATTTTTGGAGTCAGACTTAGATTCAAATTCCAGCTCTGTCACTTACTACCTGTGGGACTTAAGAAAGTTACTTTGTAACTCTGGAACTTGGCTTTCTTCATCTGTAAACTGAAGAAAAATAATACCTACTCATAGGGTTACTGATGATTAAACAAGATCATTTATGTAAAGCTTCCACACCTTATATGCCCTTAATAAATGCTAATTCTTGCTTCCTTATTTCTTGAAACTGGTTTCTTCATTATGATACTGCTATCTAAAGCTACGTAAACTTTGATGAAGGGTCACATCCAAAAATCTCTACCCCTATCTTTTTTACTTTAAGTGCCCAATCACTTTTTGAAACCATGCTCTACACTTTCATATGCAGGACCTCATTAAATCTTCAATGGAAAAACTAATTTTTTCTCAACTCTGAAATTTTAATTCTTTATTTTCTAACTAATCATTACGGATATTTTAAGTTATACAAAAATTTCATAGCAAATTTCAATGACAGAGGAACAGTAAAATATATTTCTTGCCCAAATACCAACAATTATATATTGCCCCATATACCAAGAAATTTTGCCTCAATTAATCTTGTTAAAACATTTATGTGTTTTTAAAGATAATACAGACAAGGGAGGAGTTTTTTTTTAAATTTATAAAGGTAATAAGGTACAAGATTAAAAAAAAAATTCAAACAGTACAAAACACTACAGAATGAAAAATAAATTAACTTTCTTCAGATGCGACCATGCTTACCGAGCAGTAAAGATGAGAATATGCACATATAAACACATATATATGTATCTTCATTTTTTCAAAAAAAAAACCCAAAACCCCAAAACAAAAACAAAGTTGCAAGTCACACCATATTAATAATAGCACTGATGTGCAACTTGCTTTATTATATTGGAAGTTGTTCCAGATTAGTAGAATAAGACTGCTTCATTTGTTTAACAACTGTACAATATTCCAGTGTATGACTATATTATAAGTATTCTTATATTGCCAAGAATTGTATCATTATAAAATAACTTACTAGATGTATTTCATATAGATTCTTATTATTCTGATCTTGTCTCCCTTCTGTTCACTTTTCATTATTACCAATGGTTTGAAAAGAAGACATTTGAAAAATCAAACTCAAAATTTCTATTATTTATGCCCCATTCCATTTAGTGTAAGAGCTGGATATAAGTTTTAAACGTAGATATATAATTTTTGCCGTTATCAAAAACCAAATTGAGGTTCACACTTTTTATTTCAAACTGCCTCCATGCCAAGTCAAGTTTCACTATTGTACTCAAATTTAAAACTGTCTTGGAAGAAGAAAGGCCCAGCAAACAAATCCATCACCTCTGGGAACTACAAAATTGATCCAACAGTAAAAATGTGGTAATGCTTTTCAGAACATCAAAGGACATCTCTCCAGGGAAGATTTACAATGCTTGTCTATAACAAGAAGACCTGCATCTCAGTTCAACTCCTTGCTTGACTCTGCATGTTATTTTATTTTGAATATCCAAATATAGAGGTTGAAAACAGACTTAAAGATGTATCTGAGGAACAGAAAAATACTTTGAGATCAGTATATATTTCACTTTCTGATTTTTTGTCAGTGATGACATGGTACATACTCTCAGCAAATTTCACTTTCACTCTAATCTTATACTCATTGTCACAAAAAAAATTCTAGAACAATTTTTTGAGATAGTGAATGATCTTACCCCCACTTTAGAAATGAAGAAAACTAAGACTTCTAGATGTAAGTAATTTGCCCAAGGTCACAAACCTAATAGATTGTAGAACCAAGATTTGAACCACATTTGACTGACATCAGAACACTTATTCTTAATTACTATTCCATAATGGCTATAAATTTCATAATAAAACAAATACAACAGGTAAGGAGTCAAACTATTATAGTCATTAAAAGTAAACAAGGTTGTCAAAAGTAAATTTACTTCAATCAAAATTTAGCTTCCTTTCTACCACTAATGAAAAAAAGAATGAGTACTCATTCCATTCCTGAATACATAATTGTTTTCTTTTAAGAGAAACTCAAAAATTACTTTGAAAATAAATAGCCCAGTTATTTCAAGCTTTTAAAAAAAAACATTTGAGTACAGTATCACAAAAGGTTAACACCAACTTAGCCAATATTTCAATGCCTACATTACCAAGATTCCTAACATGATACCTTTTCTTGAGCCGCAAAACAGACAAAAATAAGTGATGAGCTTTTCAAACATTTGTTCAATTGAAGTTTCTTTCTTTTTTTCAATTGAATGTATTGGGGTGACAATGGTTAATAAAATTATATAGGTTCCGATATACAAATCTATAATTCTTCATCTGTATACTGTGTGTCGACTACCCCGATTTCCCTAAATCTAGCATTATCATTCAGACCCAGTTAGCACCTTTTGTTATTAACTCTTACACTTCCCTCATTTGGTGTTATTGTAATTTTATTTAATTTTTTTAACTTCATCAAAACTACTCTATATTTTACACCTATCCTTTAAGTTAAAAAAAAATTCCTCGAGGATCTTTTGTTTTTTAAACTTTAAAATTTTCAAACAAAAAAGAATCCAAAAGGACTGCTTTGAGTAGAGATGTAGAGAAAGAAATTTCTACCCTTCCCCCAATATTTGTGGTTTTTTTAAACAAAGGGAAACCTTTCCACAATCGAGACTATTTTATTTTTCCATATATACCCACTGCTATGTAAAATCCCAGAAGTTTTTGCAGTTACCTATAGTTAAGGTATTTAAATGTCAGTAATATTATTGATGGTTGTAAACTAAAGGAAAACCCATAAATCTTATTTTGATAATATGAAATATAGTAAACTTATTAAATCATACCAGGTTTTAGAGGGAGATGAGAAATGAAGCATGCTCTAAAAATGACATTATACATGGTAATGCCTTTTAAAATGGCCAATCTACTAGTCTACTTTGTAACTCTGGAGATGGCTATTTGTATGTGTGGGAGTAACTGAATATAGAATACAAACCAGGAGTGATATTTAGTTCATTTCCTACAGCTAGACTCCAAACTTTCCCACGAACACTAGGGGGCAATCCCTGCCACCACAATTCTCGAACTCTTCTCGTACTACGCCTAGAATTAAAAGGGGAGAAAAAAGGAGAAAGTTACTTTTTATACCAAAAATACTAGTTGCATGATGGTTTACCTAGTCTATGGCCAAATGACTGAATGGTTTTAAAAACACAGAAAGTTAACTATGTGATGCATTCTTTCCACTGTGTTCATGCTTGCAGGCCAGGAGAAAAGAAAAAATGGCCCAAAAGTACACTGTACCCTAAAGAGAGATGATAGTAATTTAAAGGGAACTGCCTTGTATAATTGCCATTTATACTAATAACAGAACCAGAAATATATGGGTAATTATGAAAAAAAAAAACAAACCAAAAAAAAAAACCCCCAATAACCCCAAATCCAAAAAACAGAAAATCAAAACAGAACGGGATATAAGGAACAAAAATTTGCTGTGTATTTAGTACCCAAAAGAAAATAACAAAGTATTCAATGTGGGTAAGGCCCTAGTCTTTGAGAGGCAGTGTAGTCTGCTTAAAGAGTATGGGCTTTAGAGTCAGATAGATCTGAGTTCAAATCTGGTTTAATCTCTCATTAATTGTATAACCTTGGGCAAATCACTTAACCTGTCTG
The DNA here is from genome assembly GCF_004126475.2 of Phyllostomus discolor. NCBI lineage: Eukaryota > Metazoa > Chordata > Mammalia > Chiroptera > Phyllostomidae > Phyllostomus > Phyllostomus discolor. Next base: position 148,319,294 of record NC_040907.2, on the reverse strand, counting down.
ACCTTGAGCTTCCCTATAAGATAAGTGGGAGTAAAGGTTGTAAGAATTGAATGCGATTACTTATGTAGAGCCTCATATAAATCTGTCACACTGACCAATACTCAACAAATTCCAAATGCATATCCTATACTAGGCATTGCAGAAGACAGCTCTTACCCTCTAGACTAGAGGGAAAATAAGACATGTACAAAAATATTATAAAAAATAAGAGACAAAGTAAAGAAGTATATAGTCTCAAAGTATAATGGATCATTACAGAAGGGAAATGTCATATTTTATTGTATATATATTATATGTATATACAAATAATATATGTACCATATTCTTTTGCTTATGAGAGAAGCATATTAAAATCATTTTCATATTTAACATTTAATAAATGCATCTTATAATAAATGTACATACTTCAGTATTTTCTTTGTAAAACCCACTATGACATCAACAGTACATTTTGCAATAGATGGTATGTTAGAAGTAAGAAAATATAGTAACTAAGGAAAAAGTAAAGTTTCATGGATCAACTAGCATTTCAAATGGGATTCAAAGGATAGGTAAGATTCTGACAGGTGTAGAGAATGGTCAATAAGGAAAGCAGGTATTAGAAATTGAGGGATCTATAAATGCAAAGGCACAGATATAAGCATGAAATTTTCACACATTGGTTAACAGTATAATTTAGCCAAAGCATAAGATTCATGGTAGAAGTAATAAAAATAGAGAATTGGAAACATGAGCTCTTTGGAGAAAGACTGAAATTCAGGAAAAGTCTGCTTACTTACATTACTTCCCAATTGGGCAGTATTTCATTGATCCAAATTACCATTGCATTTGCAATATTTTCTTCCTGTTTAAATCGTTCTTTCATTATTTTTTTCCTTTTGTATGCTTCTTTAATTTCTGTTTTAAACAAGTAAGAGTTATTTCAATACAAAAGAGAGAGATCGAAACCCCCTTCTCCTTCTACCTTAGCCTACAAAACAGAGGCTTTCTCAAAAAAAAAAGTATTCTTATAACAAGAAGGAAGGAAAAAAGGGAGAGAGAAGAGAAAGAAGGGGAGAAGAGGGAAAGGAGGTAAAGAGAAAGAAAATGAACTTGATTACCAATTTTATTTATTTAAATGTTTTATTTATTTATTTTTAGAGAGAGGGGAAGGGGACAGAGAGAAACATTGTTGTGTGAGAGAAACAGTTGTCTCTCACATGCCCCCAACTAGGAGCCTGGCCTGCAACCCAGGCATGTGCCTTGACTGGGAATCAAACCAGTAGCCTTTCAGTTTGCAGGCCAGTGCTCAATCCACTGAGCCATACCAGCCAGGGCTGATTAACACACTTTTAAAATATATCTCCTATACTACAAAATAGAATAAAGACCAGAAAAATCATTTAAGTAGATTATAGCATCATATATTCTACTTATACTTAATCAATGAACTGAATTTGTCATAAATTAACTATGTAAAAAATAAACAACTGTGAGCAACTAACCAGTACTCTTTTTTCATACCAGGGGTCTATGAACCTCCTCACATAAAACCACATGACATTAAAAACTGAGTATGTTTCACTTTACTAATTAAAATTTTAAAATCCCCCTAATATACTTCTAAGAATCAGAAGTCATAACTTCAGAAAAGATGCCTCAAAAATAGAGAAGTGAAATATATACATATTAACTATACATAAGTAGTTTTATACACATAGTTATATAATTATATATAATTTTAGAACCAGTGGGGACTTCAGAGATTAGGTAGCTAAAGTGTCTTCTAAACTTTTCACATATGCCTCAGGAATTGTCTTAAGGGGCAAGCAGGAAGCAAAGTAGGAAGTTTCATTTTTAAAAATTTGTTTTGTATATTCAGATTTGATGTGAGATTTCTTTGGAGAGGGTTTCATGACTTTAAAAGAAAGTGTTGACAGAGGGACTTGAAAGCCTGCATCTAGTGTGTCCCACACACTTGACAGATGAGTATACTAACTTCAGGTCTATTCAGTGTCACATTCAGGTAGGGTCAAACAAGATTAAAGATGTGTCCTTCTGATTTCCCAATTCAATGCTATTTCTTTCATATCATGTTCTTAGGATTATCTACTTATCAGTAACTATCTTTTTTTGAATCCTTACCCAAGATATGTCTATTGATTTTAGAGAAAGAGTAAGGGAGGGGGGGAGAGAGATGGAAATATCGATGTGAGAGAGAAACATTGATTGGTTGCCTCCTGTAGGCACCCTGACCAGGGATGAAACCTGCAACCTAGGTATGTGCCCTGACTGGGAATCGAACCCCCAACCTTTCGGTGTACCAGACAATGCTTCACCCAACTGAGCCACCCCGCCAGGGCTCAATAATGATCTTAAATATTTATTAAATAGTAAAGTCAGTGTTGAGAGTCAATTAAAATGTGTTGGATATATTAGAAATGTTTCAAAATCTGTATAGAAAAATAAACTCAACTAATGTTTAAATAATTAGGCCTTTTAGAAAGATATAATTGGCCTTATAGGTTTACTACAACATTAAATAATTAACTTCATTTCCAAAATAGTGCCACAAAATAGAACTGTATACCATTATAAGACTCCATTCACTTAAGTCAAGGAAAAACTATCAGTTGTTTAAACAGCATATGTTGAAAAGCACATACATGCATACACTTACACATGACAGTACACATTTATGTGACACTCTGGGACCCTAGGGACTCCATTAAGTCACAAAAGCATATTTTAATATCAAATCACATTCTCACAGCCATATAGAAAGTTATCTTAAAGGGTTAAAATTATTAAATTATAATATATCAAAAATCATGAGAAATATCTTCATTTATAAGATAATAGTAGTCCATGGTTTATGACTGTAATTATAAGACCTCTCATATAGTGTGCTGCCTTTCTTCTCCCTATTAGTTTTGTAAACGTACTTGCACAAAAACCATGATCCTAGTATGACATTTTATTTCTCCTTAAGAACAAACATAATTATAAAAATAAGAAATAACTGTCGTCATAAAGACAGACTTCATCAATTTCACCATCCACCTTCCTATTGAAGTTAACCTGTTGTATTTAGTAAATTATATTTACCAACTGGAGTTAAATTTTATACCTCGTTTTTTAGCCTCAGCCACCATTTCATCATATTCTTGTCGATGACGTAAAGCTTCTTCCATAGATTTGGCAGGAAGATTTCTGGGGGGAAAAAGTTTTTAAGTCACTTTTTAAAAGACTGACATTTAAACGTATTAACTTCTTCCTTTGTATAGACAGATACACAGAATTTTTAACCTGACCTCATTCATTCATTCATTAAGAAAGTAAAAAGTTGAAAAGAACTCTGCATTTTAGAAAAGAATCAGAATCCAGGTTGCTAGTATTTGTTATTTATGTTTTACATATTTATATATCACATGTATATGTTTATGTATTATTTTTGCATGTCAAATTTCAGTCAATATTTCTTCTAGGTTATTTGTTAAAACTACTTACTGAAGTTTTTTAAGTCAACTTTTTGGAGGTATAATTTACATGTGATAAAATGAACATATTGTAAGAGTACAGTTTGACAAGTTTTGACAGTTTTACATACCTTTGCAACATACTAATCAAGATATAGAAAATTCCCATTATTCCACAAAGTTTCCTTATGACCCTTTGCATACAATACTTACCCAACTTCTACCTTAGGCAATCACATCTGTAATTTCTATCTGTACACATTAGTTGGCTGCCTTTTAAAGAGCTTCACATGAGTTCTTTTTTGTCTAACTTCTTTTGCTCAGCACATTTTAAAAATTCATCCATGTTGTTCTGTGTATTACCAATGTATTCCTTTTAATTGGTGAGCAGTGTTCTATTTACATTCTATAAACATTTAGATTGTTTCCAGTTTGGGGCCACTATGAATAAAACGACAATAAATATTCATTTCAACTCTTATGTAGGCATCAGCCTTCATTTCTCTATGGGTAAATACCTAAGAGTAGAATTCTTTGGGTCACATGGTAAGTGCAGGTATACTTTTATAACAAATTCCTTTGTAGTTTTAGAGTTTCAAGATAATGTTAATCACTTACATATATTTTAGTTTATAAAATTAATAGCTTCATAGAGTCAGTGATTTAGATATATGACTATGCAAAAAAATATATTGGAAGTATTATCACATATCCAAACGTATCATAATAATGTCTGATTTTGAGAGTCAGTTTTAAAAATTCTTTTCAATAGGCTAGGGCGAAGAAAGGTTTGTGACAAACTTTCAAATTTAGATTATACCTCTTCCTCTCTTCAAGTTATAAGTTATAGTCAGATTCCTCAGGTATGTTGTAGCAGGGATGAACAATGGTTAATGGTTAAGACTTCTGCTTCATAATGGAGTAAGAGGGACCAGGTTTACCCTCTTACCTTAATTAGAAAAACAAACAAAATATATTAAACTACAGTGTTTAGACACTGGACAACAGGCAGCACAAGGCAGTGATGTTATAAGAAAGGAAACAAAGTAATCCTCCAAGTGCCTGAGCTTACAGCCAGTAGTTCCCAGGTCTCAGTGCTAGAAGGGAGTACACAAACAGAGTCCACCAGTTTTGCTGAGTTGAGGAAACAGAGTTTGGAGTTGGAGAGTCCGAGACGGCTAGGCACTGCAGGTTAGACTACCTGAGAGAAGGAAAGTACAGAGGATTCCCCTCAAGTCTTTGGCAGGGTACTAATCTATGCATGCGTGCGATTAAACCAGGGTAGCCAGGGAAAGAAAAACCAGAAAGGAATAGGTAGAGCATTCTCAAAGGTCACACTGGACCAGCCAATGCAAAGACCTTCTAATAGATTGGGTATCAAGTGGAATCCTTAGGGTACTGCTTTAGCAGTAAGGATAAATTAGCTACTAGCCACAAGAAGCTACTGGGCACTTGGCTTGAAATGTGGCTAGTGTGTGTAAGGGACTGAATTTTATATTTTATTTAACTTTAATTAATTAAATTTAATTTTAGATAGCCACACATGGCTAGTTGCTACCACAATGGACAGTATAGGCCTAGACTCTAGAGAAACAGGAAGCACTAACTGCCATCCTGGTCATTTACGTAAGGGAATGGAACTAAATTATGAATAAGCACAAAGATCACAGATTTTAAGCAAGTAATAGAACTATGTCTCAAAACCATGGTTATAAAGGGCTAGTTAATAAATTCTTTTATACCCATGTATTTCACTGACAATTCACACCTTCATATTTCCAAACAGTTCCCCAACCTGTGCTGACCTAGTCCTGAAAGATTAAAAAAAAAAGAGGCTAGCATATACCCTTTATATCTTAGTATTAAATGATTTGCATAAAGGAATTAAACACTGTTCAGAATACAGAAATTTTCAGATCATCCTATATCAGGGTTTTTTTATTCCAATTTCATTTATTTGAAAATAAATACTTATGAACACATTCTGAAACAAAATAGTACATAAATAATAATTATAAATTCTATGTCTTGGTATCCCCCCTTTTTTTAAAGATTTTATTTATTTATTTTTAGAGAAGGAAGGGAGGGAGAAAGAGAGAGAGAGAGAAACATCAATGTGCGGTTGCTGCGGGTCATGGTCTGCAACCCAGGCATGTACCCTGACTGGGAATCAAACCCGCAACACTTTGGTTCACAGCCCACGCTCAATCCACTGAGCTACACTAGCCAGGGCAAGGTATCCCCTTTTCGAATCATCATAAATGCAAAAACCTTGGTAAATAGTAGGTATTCAAAAATTATGGTCCGAAGCTGAATGATCCATATGGTAAATATCCTACCAATCTTTGACAGTCTGAGGAAGAGCAGAGCTTCAATACCATAATTGCTAAGAAGTTATAGGCTATACAGAAAATAAAGCATAAAAACAATATATACAGACTTGTTTTGTGGGGCTCTTTTTAAACCACTAATTTTGCAGTCATCTGTCTGGAGAGGAAAATAAAAAATAAAATTCTTCAGTCTTTGGTGGGAACCACCCTGCCTGGTTTCAGAAGCTGCAAACCCCCATGGCTAAGGTTGAGTGAGAGTGAGCTAAGATGTCCAAGCTTTCTTGCCAGCTTCAAATTGGGACCATAAGCCACTAAGGAGACAAAGCTTATCCCCCTGGCAGGAGCACTGCCTCTGCCCACTTTACTTCACCCTGCCTGGCCCCCAGTGCATGACCAGTTAGCCAATGATGGGTAAGGTTCCTCAAGGGAGGGGCAACCTAACACAGGCACAGTCACTATGGGGCCATGAGGGAAGAACTCAGGGGGCCATAGAAAAAGGGGGTAATGGACCCTCACCCCTCAGCTTTGACATAGCCTGAGTCTTCATTCTGTCTGCAAGAAGTCTCCTAATCTCTTGGCTGCCTTACTTCTCCCACCTGACTTAAGCCTGAAACAATGTGGTGCAGCCCTGGGCAGGAACAGGAGGTTCCCCAGGGCAATCAGGCCTAGGAAGGAATGCATAAAATCCTGTAAAACCTGCTTTGCTAAGAATACCCTCAATTTTCTGATAAGGGTCCCAGCATGAAATGAGTTTGTGAGTTTGTTTCCCAAAGTTTTGTAGCCCTTTAGCTAACTGACCCTAACTCAGAATAAGCCCTCAAAGTTCTTTGAATGTTATCTATTGTTTGATTATTACTGTCTGACAATATTTGATGAGCTTTACATATATACACCCTGTATTTCTTTGTAAATAAATCCAATAAAAGTCCATTGAGGAACAGGCTCCTGGCCCTTCTCCTTTGAGAGATTGGCCACCTCTCCTCTCCAAGCAGATTACGTCTTGGTAGACTTATTCTCATCCTGCAGGCGGAGCCCCCCACAAGCCTTGAAAATCAAAGACTGAGTAAATACTATCAATCGAGAAATATTAAACACTTGGCACAGCACTTAAATACTGTAAGGAAAAGATATGGCTTATTCCTATCTCTAATAAAAGTGTCAATTAGTTATGTGGTCAAGGCAAGAAACCATTATGAATATCTAAGATAGCATATCATGCTAAAAATCACAGTATGAACATTTGCTGCTACTCAAAGGTATTACATAAGAAACCTGCACTTCACTTTTTGTCACCTTTCACTTGTATCTTTAAATGTTTCTGCCATTTCATTTGATACTAGTGTGAATAGTAATTCATAGAGAAAGCTAAAAGAAACAAGGTAGCTCTACCCATTGGTGGTTAAAAAAATAGTTCCATAAGCATACGTGATTTTTAAAACATGTCTGAGGCTCATATCAACACGATCAGCTAGTAGGAATGTTCTTATCTTCTCACCCAAGGCTGTCTTCATTGTGATGTGGATTGGTAAGATGGGAACAGGGAGAAAGAAAATTAACAAAAGGATGAAATTATAGAAATTCCTATATTTGAAGTCCTCTGAGACTTCAGATTAATCATCCATAATACTGTAATTGCAGCATATGTGAAAATGTTTTGACTATAAAAACCTACGCTGTCAATGATTTTGGATGCTACTGAAAATTAGAGGGTAAGAAAGGAAAAGTAACACCAATTCATAAACTCCTTTTGCAATGGGAAACTCCTTCTCTATTATCACTTTGACCTATGGAAAAGGACATTTTCAACATCAATTCCAAGATGAAGGAAAACTTCTGCCTTTTCCTCTACCTCCTCACAGATGCCACTGTTATAGAGTGCAACCAAGAGGGGGCCCCAAATAGGGATATGGAATGGGGTCCAGAACTCAAGGTGTTCAGGAAATATTAGGATGTCCTCACCCCTCCCCAACAGGTGTGGGTTGGGGGAAGGGACAAGTGGAGCAGGGCCATTGAGAGCTGTTTCGCATAGCAACAGCTTTGCAGCTAACCTCTGGTGTGGTCATTTAACATATCTATAACCTTTAAGTGGTTACATAGATATGTTAAATAGCTGTGGCCATGCTCTGAGTCAGGGGAATGGAAGTAACTTCCCCACCAAGTCGTAACTGGGGGGCAGGTCCCCCGAATTACAGCGCCTGCATAGGAGCTTGGAGAAGACTGGCTCCATGACATGGGGCCACGCCTGCCCAGACTCACGATGTCAGCCCAGTAAAGCTGGAAGGATATGAGAGTGCTGGCAAGTATGGTCAATTGTGGGAGGAGCTGGAAATGGGGCTGTAGAGGAAGATTGGTACAGGGATTTAAACCCAGACTTGGCAGCCACTGGAGGGAGAACCACGCAGCTTTGCCAGAGTGGGGACTCCCAGGGCCATTGTGCAGAGAAGATCACTTGGCTGTGGCAATAGAAAGGAGAACCACATGGTTGTGGACATGTAAGAGAGCCATGTGGCTTTACCAGAGTGGGGACCCCCACAACTTTAGTGGGGAAAACCACCACCTGGCTTTAACAGAGATCCCGGCAACATAGCTGAGGGTGCCGGAACAGAGGGAGGCCTACCAGCCAAGGCAGATTACTGGGGGCTGCCTGAGCCACGGACTTCTATTTCTTTTCCTGAGATACGGTACCCCAGACTGGGCAAAGGGGGAAGGAAGGACTGTGTGTTTTTATGGGTGTTTTAAGGGACTTTGGGATTCTGATGAAGACATTAGGTCACTACTTTAAGTCTGTACAGCATTAAATAAACATTTCCTTTCCTTTTCACGAAATCTCTGGCATTTAGAGATGTCTTTCCTATCAGGTGGTGGACATAACAAACCTGGGGGGTTCTTTTCGGTAATACTATATTGCCCTCGGCCTTCCTTTGCCCCACCTTGTGTTCCTGTAACACCACCTCATAACTGAAGTAGCAGTGTTAACTGAACCAAGCTGCATCCACAAACAGAAGAAACAAAATTGTACTAGTCTCTCCTCCAGCTTCTCAGCCTGTGAAAGGAGGGATGTTAGCTGGTCCAAATCTGTTAGAAGAGAATTCTGGGGGAGATAAAAGGAGGTGCCACCTAACACTCAGATTGCACCCATGTATTCTCATCTGGTTTTATCCCCAATAAAACTGAAGTTTTCACTCTCATCTGTTCTTTATATGTTTCAATTGTAGTAGAGGAAGGATGAGTGATTAGATATTACATATTCCAACATCATGGAATGCCTCTGTTTGTTGGTTTTAAGTTACTCAAATGTAAGTCATATAAATCACTTCCCCCATAAATATCACTTCAAATGTAAAGAGGTGAACAAGTTTTTAAATTATATCACAGCATCTCAGAGCTGAGTGAAATAGTAGCTACCAAGTTGAATCTCAATATTACATAGAAATAGCATAAAAGCTACAATATTTAAACTTAGTATATTAATTTCAGATAGTCAATAGTGTTGTGAAAAATAAAGTACTTTTTCCAGTTGCTTATTTGGTACACTGAGATCTTATAACGTCATTGTGTTTGATGTATTTTTTCAAGTTCCAATTCCATGGTACTGCTTGTATAAGAGAAAAATTTAAGAGAAGCAGGTATCACTAAAGGTTGAAGATGTCAACAAAGACTTGACTTGATGAAAAAAATAAAGCGTAATCTCTATAGGATTAGCTTTGTGAGTAGTAAAAATAAGATAACTGTATTCTGAAGGCAGTAACGTGAGCAAAGGCATGAAGGCAAGGAGACTTCCATAGGTTTGACTGTAAAACAAAGGATGATGACAAGAAAAATTTGTCCGAAAGACTGGCTAGCACAGAACTTTTTGCATAGTATTTTTATAAACTCCTTCTGGGAAGAAATTAACATTTCTGTTAAAAAGAAGTTAATCCATTTTAGATGAATTTTAACAAGTTTAAGAAAGCTCTTCTGGGAACTTAGTTATCTACCTACTCAGTTGACTGTCAGTCAAGATTCAAAAGGTCTTTAGCTAGGTATTCTTTTCTTATGTAACCACTCTTTTAATTGGCTTGGTTCATTCTCCTCCTTGTCAACAAAACAAATAAAACTTTGACACTTTTCATAACTAACTTTCTAAAGAGCTGTTTTTTTTCTTATCAATAGAAAAATATAATATTCACCAAACCCTTAAAAAAGGAGCAATGTAATCACAATTCTTTAGCATAAAAATATGAAACAAGAGTTTGAAATAAATGTACTTATGTCCAGACTTTCTTCTCTCACAATGAAAAAATATTCAACCTGTCTGTTTGGTTCTAGACCCTTTTATTATGCTCCTTGGGATAATGGGTGGAAAAAGCTGCAGACCAGGAAAATGACAAAAAAGGTCAGGAATTACTACACTGGGAAGACAGAGAAATCTAGAAGAGGAAAAAATAATAGATCCAGAGTCCTAAGAAAAGTGTGCTTTGTTTGACAACAAATCAGAGATAATATTTTGAAGAACAGCAACTTTGTGGACCACTGAGATGAGAAGGTCAGGAATGGGAAGGGAAAATTTTAAGATGGTTTTCTGTGTCTTAATAATGTATTCTTAGTAACAGTAAACCAACAGGTGAACAGTCATTTCAATTTTCCAACAGGCAAGGACAAATACCCTTAAGTATGTGTTAAATGTCAAGAAAGAAAAAAATAATTGCCTTATCATGCTAAGGTAAGGCAGAAGAAGGCTGAAATAGAAACAGATACAGAAAGCTGAAATATTATGTCTCATAGATTGGCTCTTAGAGACTTCTAAAAAATATGCCTAAGGTTTGAACATCAACAATATATTCCTTCCTATTAGTTTTAGGATATATAACTGGGATTTAAATTTTTTATTTTAATTGTTGTTCAAGTACAGATTTCTGCCTTTTACCCCCATCCCAGCCCACCCCCACACCCTCTCCACCTCCCTCCCGTTTCCACCCTGCCCCTTGTTATTGTCCATATGTCCTTTATATTTGTTCCTGCAAACCCTTCCCCTTTTCCCCTGAAATTCCCTCCCCTCTCCACTCTGGTCACTGTCAGCCTGTTCTCAATTTCAGTGTCTTTGGTTATATTTTGCTTGCTTATTTGTTTTGTTGATTAGGTTCCTGTTAAAGGTGAGCTCATATGGTATTTGTCTTTCACCACCTGGCTTATTTCGCTTAGCATAATGGTTTCTAGTTCCATCCATGCTGTCTTGAAGGGTAGGTGCTCCTTCTTTCTTTCTGCTGGGGATTTAAAATTAAAAAAAAAATAAAGCCATTTTTATACCTAATTTCTTGGTATCTTTTGTGTCAAATGGTAAACGAAATTATACTTAAGTTTAAAATATAACCAGCGAGCCAGAGGAACACTGGACTACTTACGATGGTCGGTCCTCAAGAATCAGGGCAGTGGTAGAAAGTGGCTCAAATTCAAAATTCTTACGTCTTGAAGACTGAGGTGGTGGTTTACACGTCCTCCCTGTTCGTGCTTCATATTCCTAGAGTAGATAAAAATATACTTTATGCCGAGACTTGCCCAATTTTCATCATATCCTAAATCTGTATCATTAAGGATATTATGCTATAAAAGAGATACATACAATTCACACATTAATTTGGGAAAATAGCAGGCATAGCAAAAAAAGTCACTTTTTTTCTCTGAAGCAAACTAACTTAGGGACTTATATTGCATATAAAGTATCAAAGTTTGGTAGGAGAGGGGAAAACAAAACTAGATTAATGAGGTAAGGTTTTTAGGGAGATGTTCCTGATTGACGTCTAAGGTACCAGCTATCCAAGTCCAGCTTTGAACCTGCTTTCTAAACCTTCAACCAAATCAATGATGAAAATGTTGGCACAAAATAATCCTGCTGAAATCTCTGAAGGTCTTTTTCAAGGGTGACCCTGAACCTCTAATCAAATGCTGATTTTGAATTCCAACCTACTTTGAATCGAACTACTATAAATCTACTTACTTACTCTAAATTCAAACAATTCACCAATATATCTTATCCAATAATATGTCCAAAGACTTAAATACTTCACTAAAATTAATAAACTGCTACTACAGTAGTCCTCCCTTATCTGCAGTTTCACTTTCAGTGGTTGCATTTATCCACTGCCAACCACAGACCAAAAATACTCAAAAGAAAATTCTAGAAATAAACAATTTATAATTTTTAAATTGCATGAATCTTGAGTAGCCTGATGAAACCTCAAGGCATCCTAGTGGGACATGAATCATCCCCTTTTGTCTCTCTGTAGTCCTTAAGCTAACAAATTAAGACTACTGCAGTCCCTTAGCAGTCTTCTAGGTTATCATGCAGCAATGCTTGTGTTCATATAACCTGTCAGAAAGATCAATAAGAAGCTTAATTGTTTGTTATTTCTAGAACCCACATTTTCCCTTTCTTAAAAAAAAATAATAATAATTAAGCTAGTGCTTGCTCATCACCAGGTAACACATACAGTGTGGAGCAAAGGTAGGTCTGCAGTTGTTCCTATGGAAAATACAGTAATTAATAAGTAATAATACAAGAATAAACTCTGTGTTTTGCATACTCACAACAATAAACCTACTTTTGCTTTACCCAGCATACCTTTCATGAAATTCTCAAAGATTATTCAATGATTTCATGAGTAGACTTAAAAGCTCACTGGCAGCTAGAGAAGACATTAATTTAACTGAAGAAAATTCAATGCACTTAGAGCAGTCAACTGTTTCACTTACAACTGCTTTCCTATCATGGCCTACTTCTTTTTATATTATCATTTGCTTTTCCAACTCATACACTGCTTCTCCCTACTAAATTAGACATTTGCAAAATATGAACAATGGTTCCATCCCTCTTAAAAATTTGATGATCTTGTTGAACCTTAATCTTATTTAAGATATTACCTTAAAAAATGTATGTTGTCTTAAACATTTTCTGTAAACTTCAGCTTACTTTATGATTTCTGCTGTTTATAAAAGTCTGTAATTTTATAATTATCTTTAGTTCTGCATCTTCCCTTCCATCAACATCTCTGTAGACCTGAGAGTTCCTTTGTTTGCATAACTGCATTAGATTTTTAAAAACTTCTTTCTCAAATTAAATAGTACTGTGTATGCTCATTTTTAACTCCCATCCCAAGGAACTAAGCAGCCTTTCAGAGTCAAGTCACTGAAAGGGTCATTCATTTCTTTTTTCTTTTGCAATTTTCTTTCCTAATAACTATACATATTATATATAATAATAACATAGTAATATATAGCTTTATATATAATATATAGTAACTATGCATAGTATTATATATAGTATGTAATAATGTATTATAAATACATTTACAATTGTATATAATATATACGAGGTTTGTTATCATTTAAATGACACTGTTTTCCTAAAATGTGACCTTGACTCATTGCCAAACAGAATACAATGAGTTTTATCTAATAGAGCATTTTCCCTGCAAATAAATACCAGTGCAGAAACAGCAAAATAAAATTTCTAAATCAATATATTAGTAACTAGCATTTACTGACACTTATACAACGTACCATGTGCACTGCTTTAAACACTTCAAACATTTAATCCTTCAAACAACCATGTGAGATACATAATTCACAGTGGGAAAAACAGGCATAAAGATCATTTGTCAAAGGTCATAAATGACAGGCAGTATAGCTCTAGAGCCTGGCCGTTTACCATCTACATGTTATCTTACTATGGTAACAGTCAAGTAGCTATCTATGACAATTTAAAAGAATGGTACAGATAAAATCACTCAGTGAGAGGCTGATGGGTAGATTAGACTGACGATACCTCAATCACTGATCCATCTAAACACCACCTAGACCACCAGATAATATGTTTCCTGTTATGTTGCAATATGAAGCATATATACCAGTCCTGAAATATTTTTGCTAAAAGAAAAATCAATCTTGAATATGATTAAACCTCTAGAATTGTGCTCTCTAATACAGTAGTAAAAAGAAGTGATAACCAAGTAAGTCATGTATGTTTAAATATATAAAAAAATATCAAGAATCAGTACTATTAAGAGGTTCTCTTCTGGAGGGCTAGGTTAAGAATGAAGGGCATTTGTTTTACTTTAAATTATTCAGTATTGCTGACTTTTCTTACAAGAAATAAAGTAGTTTTTGAGGTAACTTATGGTTATGATAGATAACTGACAAACATTTTAGTGAAGAGGTTGAATCAGAACTGGGACAGGAAAGATGGGTATTAATTACAGAGGCAGAAAGGATTGGAAGGAACAAGCCATGGAGTGGAAGCAAAGGCATGGGAAACACATTCATCTCACTGAATGTGCAAAAGGATGGGAAATAAGGGTTGAAAGGTGTAGGATAAATTATGGGGCCTTTCATTGGCAAAAACAGTGTTTGGAATTCACAATGAACAAAACGGAGAGCCAATAAAAGTATGAATAAAGTCTAGCTTTGATGAAAGTAGTCTTTCATTAAAAAATAACTGAATGTGAAATTAAGTACACATTCAATATAAAAAGCAATATAAAATGAGGTATCTATGTATTATTTATCTACCTCACAAATAAGCTTTATACAGAATTGTCACTCAAATATTTTTCACATGAGAAAAAAGTTGTATTCTAGTGTTGCCTATCACAGACCCTTAGCATAAAATGCTTTTAAGTTCTAGAGGTTAATATTTTAAAAAGCTTAAAAACATGGCATCAATCTATTGTTATCTGTAATTACTATAAACTTGTATGTCCTGAATGACTTAAATACTGGCTGAATAAATTAAAGATGCTATTCTAATGTGATTGAAATTGCAAATATTAAAAATAGTAAAATATTAAATACCAGTACTTTCAAAATGGATCACAAGTTGATATCCTAATTATTAGTTAGAATGTTTATTATACACAAAAAAATAACCTGAACAAGGGTTAGGTACATTTATCAGATCACCGAACTGACTATTCCATGCACATAGCTGTGGAATAGCTATGACCAAGATACTCAAACATTAGTCAGAGACTCCATCTCTCTACCATTCTCTCAGCCACGCTCTCCTCCATGTGTGGGCTTCTCCTGGAGGCTAGCTTGCTTCTCAGAGAAGTGACTGCAGCAATACCAGTTGTCACATCTTGGTAACATAATTTTCAAAGATCCTCCAGCAGCTTTTCTAGTAACTCCCATAAAAAAGAAAGCATTCTTCCTGGAAGTTCCCAGTAAATACAAGCAATCATAGTGACATAAGAAATAAGCTTTATAGATGAGTTTAAGTCAACGAGGGCCTATTTCTGCTGCTGAGGCAAATCACATAACTCTTAACTCTTGAGTTGAGGGAAGCAGAAAGAGACAGCAGTGCTCAAGTTATTGAGTAGTTGAAATACATAACATCTTACTTAAAAAATATGACCAAACAATATCTCATGGGTGGAATGCCTAAAGTCAATTTCACTTTAAATCCATATGTATCATGTCATAAAAAAAACCAATATGTTTCTTCTATAGGAGTTTAATAATGAACTCAATATTGATAATTTCATAGGTTATAAAAAACTACAATATGCAAAAGCGACATGAAAAATCCTAGTCCATGGAAATCAGTAAATAATGCTAACTACAATGCATTCACTGTTTGAAAATACCTTATCAATATGCCTTATTTTCTGCCAACAAAGCTCAATTTTAACTGACCTATTTTATGAGTAGTTGGAAGCTAACTACCTCCCAACTGTAAGAAGCATTTAGCTTCTCTTTTAACATATGTAACAAAGGTGTGTATTTCTATGGGATGATGTAATGAGGCCTGTTTATTTTTTTTATTTAATTTATTCTTCATTTTCCACTTGAAATATTCTATCCTGTGAAATATGTTTACTTTAATTGGGGTAACTAGAATAGTAGATGAAACCAATGCTAGAAGCAGGCTGGCAATTATCTGTAGGATAATTTATTCCAGCTATATAAGAAAATTTTAATCAGTAGGCAATTAATTCTAATGCCTATCAAAAGATGGTAGGCAACTGTTGTCATCTTCATGAGTATAAAGTAGAAAAATCACTTATAATTCCAAGGCAAAGAAACACTGTATACTTATAGAGAGAAAAACTGTTTTTCCTCAAAATAATCTCTCAGAAAAGAGGAAGGGCATTTGTTTAACATCTCTCATATTACAGGTGCTTTTTCTCTATTAATTTTGAACAGGAAAGCACTATCTGGAGAAAATGCACTATCCTGAAATTATCTCAATCAGTGTTAGTTTGGAAGGTAACTTTTTGATCAGTGGGGTTTTTGTTGTTGTTATTTGTTTGCTGTTTAACTGGAGTAGAAGAAAAAGAAATTGAACAAAAGTAAGGAAGGATTCCCAGAGGTATAACCATCCAATTGAAAACTATCATAAAAAAACACTAAGCATTTCCTTAAGAAGCAACATAGCACTGTAATTTGGTCAACAATATAACAGTAAGTATGTATGGTGCCAGGTGGGCAGGGAAAACATTTCATAAAGTATATGACTGCCTAACCAATATGCTGTATACCTGAAACCAATACATAATAATATTGAAAGTGAACTGTAATTGAGAAAATTAAAAAAAAAACATAGTAAGAAACTAGGTTGTAGAGATGATAATTTTATACCTAAAGACAAATGAAAGAAAAAACTGTAATGCATCTGAAAATTTGTGGCTTGAGATAAAATTTCTGGTAACATGATAGTACACAGAATTAAAAAGCACTATAATCTCCTACAACTTGGACAAAAGTGAAAATAATGTGCTCTAGGGTTAAAGACTACAAAACTGGTAACAGTGATAATGAACATATTGATGTCAAAAACATTTGCACCCTGGCCATTGTGGTTCAGTGGATGAGCACCAGCCTGTAAGCTGGAAGGTCACAGGTCTGATTCCCAGTCAGAGCACATGGCTGGGTTGAGGGCCAGGTCCCCAGTTCCGGATATGTATGAGGCAACCGGTCACTGTTTATCTCGCACATGTTTCTCTCCTTCTCTTTCTCTTTCCCTTCCCTCTGTCTAAAAATAAATAAAATCTTTTAAAAAATGTATGCAAACAGTACTGAATAAAAAGTTACTATTTCTGAATATATTGATTTATAAAATATATTATTTCAATATGTGATTATAAATTTAAATCTTCATCTAAATTCCTAAAATTATATATACACATTGGCCAAAAATTTTTTCAAAATGATTGAGTGTATTTGTACGTGGTGGACTGGGTAATTCATACAACTTTCTTCCTGAAAACAACCTCTGTGATCCCTAGCAAAAGGGAAACAAACAAGGTAAGCCTAATGATCACCCAGTGTTGTATGTGGAGGCAATTCTGGACATCAGTACAGGAAGGGGGAACTCAAAGAAAGCCTAGCTGTTAGTTTGGAAAGGCCAAGGAGGGCCAGAGTTTGTGTGCCACAGAGTAAAAGAAAAGAAAGCACTCCTTTGAGAGAGAGCTCTAAAAATCTGCATAGGAGTCCTCTTGAGTCTTTAGCTGAATACTAATCTGCACATGTGCAAGGCAAAACACCACAAAGCTGGGCAAAAAACAACTTCTGAGGAAAAAACCATTTCCAGAACTCACTCAGGGCTAAGAAGAACTCACATTCCCACCAACTAGAATGGGAAGTCATCACGGAATACATGGGATGTTCAGAAGAGACCTGACTGTTTAGATTCATCTGAAACTGTGCGAGTCAGAAGACATGGAAAAATCTCTAATATGCTGAAAGAAAAAAATGGTAGAAAAAACCCTGTTGACTTACAATCCTATATCAAGAGAAAATATCTTTCAAAAGTACAATAAAAATTTTTTTCAGAAAAACAAAAGCTGAATCTATTGTCAGTAGGCCTGCAGTATAAGCTATTTTAAAGAAAAATTTCAGGCAGAAAGAATATAACATATGAAATCATGAATATACAGGGTGGGGCAAAAGTAGGTTTACAGTTGTGAGTACACAAAACAGAATTTATGCATGTATTATTTATTGACTATATTATTTTCATATGAACAACTATAAATCTACTTTGCTCCACCCTGTACACAAAAAAATGATAAGCACCAAAAACAGTAATTGGATAACTATAAAAAACACTTTAGAAAAGACATAAATAAAAAACAAAAAGTAAAGTATGATAAATTAAAGGTACCATATTTTTAGGACTATAAGACACACCTAGGTTTTAGAGGAGGAAAACAGGAAACAAATTTTTGAAGCAAAAAATGTGGTAAAATATTTAATAACCTGTGACCCCACTCCACCATCCCCCCGACCCAGCGAGCCAGGTAAGCCACATGTGAACTACAAGGTGCACCTCCATCCCCCTAAACTAGGGGGGAGTGTGTCTTATAGTCTGAAAAATAAGGTAGTTATCATAAGCCCTACCACAGCAGTTCTCAACGGTGCCCCAGAAATGCTTTCATGGGCTTTGCAAAATCAAAACTATTTCTATAATAGTGCTAATAGTTTGCCTTTGTCAGTGTACTAACAACAGCACTAATGGTGCTAAAGCAAGGGTGAATAAGATTGTTGGTACCCTAGCACAAATCAGAGCAATGACACCAAGTTATAAAGAAGGTTCACTTAAGAATGTCTATGATCAGCCCTGGCTGGTGTGGCTCAGTGGATTGAGTGCTGGTCTGCGAACAAAAGGGTTGCTGGTTTGATTCTCAGTCAGGGCACATGCCTGGGTTGTGGGCGAGGTCAGGTCCTCAGTAGGGGACACATGAGAGGCAACCACACATTGATGTTTTTCTCCCTCTCTTCCTCTCTCCCTTCCCCTCTGTCTGAAATAAAAATAAAATCTTAAAAAAAAAAAGAATGTCTATGATCAAACAGTAAAAATTATTAATTATATTAAATCTTGACCTATGGGTAAACACTTCTAATATTCTATGTGACAAAAGGAGACATACACATAAGGAACTTCTGCTGCACACCAAAGTACAATGGTTGTCTGGAGGAAAAGTATCTATGCAATTACTTGAGTGGTGACCTGGACAAACCTTATTGATCATGAACACTATTTTTACTTAGAAGAAAAACTGACAGCAAGCCATAGTTATTCCGACACGGCTATCTGGCAGATATTTTCTCAAATTTAGACAAAATGGACACTTCATCTCCATAGTATTTCTTCCAAAAAATATCCCAGTCAATTCATAGGGAAATCATCAGATAAACCCAAATTGAAGGTCTGACAGAATAATAATATGTATATATTAGGTCTCTACCTTGAAATGTACAAAAGGACAAGTGTCTTGACTGGTGGCACAGACTACCAGATATCCTCAGGATGGGAACTGGTTGCTAGGGGGACCAACCATGTGATTAAGCCCCACCCCCGACCTCTGGAGAGGTGAAATGCGCTAAAGGTTGAGGTATTCACTTATAAACCAACCAGTTATCCCTACTTAGTGAAGCACTCCTGTGTTGGAGATTATATCAAGGTCCTGGGAGGGTGACATACCCAGAGAGTCATACAAGCTCCATGCCCCTTCCCATATACCTTGCCCTAGGTATCTCTTCCATCTGGTTGTTCATAAATTTTACCTTTATTTTATAATAAACTGGTAATCTAGTAAGTAAAATGTTTTTCTGAGATCTGTGAGCTATTCTAGCAAATTATCAAACCCAAGGAGAGGGTGGTGAGAGTCTCTGATTTAGCTGGTTGGACATAAGTACTAAAAACCTAGACTTGTGACTGGCATCTGAAGTTGGGTGGGGGTTGGGGGGAGGATGCAGTCTTATAGGATTGAACTCCCTTGATCTGTGGGATCTGATGCTAACTCTAGGTAAATAGTGTCAGAATTGAACTGAATTGTAGGACACCCAGTTGATGTCAAAGAATTGGTTGGCGTGGGTAAAAAAAACCCTACACAGTTAGTGTCAGATTGATTTACTGAAGTTAGACAAGAAATAATAGGCCCTGGCCAGGTGGCTGAGTTAGCTGAAGCATCATTCCGATATGCCAAGGTTGCAGGTTCAATCCCCAGTCAGAGCACATACAAGAATCAACCAATGAATGCATATATAAGTGAAACAATAAATCAATGTTTCTCTCTCTCTCTCTCTCTCTCCCCCCCCTTCCTCTCTCTCTAAAATCAATACATAAATTTAAAATAATTTAAAAAGAAATCACAGAATTTTTCTTTCAAGCAACATTCTAGAAAATACCTGAACAGTATTCCTCGAAAGTATCAAGGTCATAAATCTAGAGAAACTGTCAAAGACCACAGAGACAAAGAAACACAATAATGAAATACAATATGGTATTCTGGATTGGATCCTGAAACCAAAAAAAGAACATTAGAGTAAACTGGTAAAATCCAAATGAAGTCTGAAGTTTACTTAATAGTAATGTACCCATGTTGGTTTCTTAGTTTTGTTAACGGTCCAGAGTAATGAAAGATGTTAACATTAGGAAAAACTGAATGAGGAGTATACAGGAGTGCCCTATATTTTCTTTTCAACCTTTCTGTAAATCTAAGTTATAACAACATAAAACATTTATTAAAACAAAAAAGGAGTCAGTAATTTCAAATAAAGCAAATGAAAGCAATCATTGCTAATAATAAAGGTCAACTTTTAAAGTGAAAAATAAATTCTGTAAAACTTGTAAAAGGCACCATGTGTTTGAGAGCGCCCAATACTTACTATATTGCTATATTTTATTGTTATTACTATAGCAGATATTACTATAATTTATTGTCATTGTATAATAAAATGTTATAACATCTGAATGATCTATGTAACATGGTGAACCAGTATTTTCTAAATGATCAATGCAAAACCATGTGCAGGTAAAAATCATCCATTCAAAGTGAAAGAGAGATCAATGAATTTTAATATAACAAAGTTATATGATTTCAAATTTCACGATATAACTTACCTGTACGAGTTTTGAGTGATGTCAAAGAAGAATATCCATAATTATGTGAAAAGGCTATTAAAATGTCTTCCCTTTACTAACCATGTATCTTTGTGAGGCCAGATTTTTTTTCACATACTTAAACTAACACAAGATGATAAAGAAGTCAATTCATTAAGAAGATACAGAACAAAGCTTCAAAACACATGGAACAAAAGGAGAAAAACCTAAGTAGATTGAAGTGGATAATTTATTACTCCTCTGTCAGCAATTAATAGAACAAGTAAAGTGAAAATCAGCAAAATTACACAAGACTTGAATAACACCATCATCTAACATATCTGAGGTTTATAAAACATTCACCCAACATCTGCAGGATATATATTCTTTTCAAGAGTACCTGGTTCAAATGAGTTCACTGGCAAATTCTACCAAACAGGGAAGAAATGATACCAATTCTCTAAAATCTCTTCCAGAAGACACAAGCAGAGGGAATACTTCCTAACATAATCTATGAGGCCAGCATTACCCTAATGTCAAAACAGGCAAAGACAGTACAACAAAAGCAAGCCACAGAACAGCATCTCACACGAACATAGACACAAATAACCGCAACAAAGTACTATTAGCAAGTTGAATTGAACAATGTACAAAAAGGATTACACACCACGACCAAAGGAGATTTATCCCAGGTATGCAAGGCTGGCTCAACATTTAAAAGTCAATCAATGTAATCCATCACATTATAATGCTAAAGAAGAAAAAACACATTATCATATTAATTAACACAGAAAAAGCTTTTGATAAAATTCAACACCCATTTGTGACAAAAATTCTAATTTTGCATAGAAGAGTACTTTCTCAACTTGACAAAGAACGTCTACAAAAAAATTAAAACCCACCTGTAGCTATAGCTCACATTTAATAGTGAACAACTTAAATCTTTCTTGCTAAGCCAAGAATAAGGCAAGGATGGCCCCACCCCCCACTGCTTGTCAATATCCTATAGGAAATCTTAACCAATACAGTAAGAGAAAGGGAAATGAAAGGTGTACTGACTGGGCAGGAAGAAATAAAACTGTCTTTGTTTGCAGATTCCATGATTGTCTATCTAGAAAATCCAAAAGTATAGACAACAACAAAACAACTCCTGGAATGAATAAGCAATTATAGCAAGGTAAGAGATACAAGGAAAGCCATTTTCCTATATACCAGCAGTGAACAAGCAGATATTTAAAACAAATTAGTATTTACATTAGCACTTAGGTATAAATCTAATAAGTATGCACAAGATCTACATGAGATAAACTACACTACTCTAACAAAAGATATCAAAGTGGAGAAATAATCCATACTGGTGTAGAAGCAGTATTGTCAAGATACCAGCTCTTCCCAACTTTATCTATAGATTCAACATAATCCCAATCAAATTCCCAGCAAGTTATTTTGTGGATACTGACAAAACAATTCTAAAATTTCTATGTAGAGGCAAAAGACCCAGAAAAACAAACTCAGCATTAAAAGAGAATAAAGTTGGAAGATGAACGCTATCTGATTTCAAGACTTACTAAAGCTACAGAAATCAACACAGTATTTTATTTAAAAATAAATGTGTGGTATTGACAAAATAAACAAATAGATCAATAGAAAAGAAGAGAAAGCCCATAAACAGACCCACATAAATACAGTCAACTGATCTTTGACAAAAGAACAAAGGCAACATAATGGATTGAAGATAGTCTTTTGACTATCGGAATACTGGACATCTACATACAAAAAAAAAATGAATCTAAATGCAAATCTTACACTTCATAAAAAATAATAGATTAAAATATAAAATAAAAAACTGTAAGACTATGATAATCAATATATTTATTTTTTATTATTATTGTATTCTTTTACAGTTGTTCCAGTTTCCCCCCCTTTGCCCTCCTCCACCCAGCCCACCCACCTGTCCCCACCCCGGCCCCAGCTCTGACAGTCAATCCCCACACCACTGTCTATGTCCATGGGTCACTCATGCATGTTCTTTGATCTTTTCCCCTTCTTTTCCACCATTATTCCCCCTTCTCCTCTCCCTTCTAGCAGCTGTCAGTCTGCTCCATGTTTCTTTGTCTCTGGTTCTATTTTGCTTGTTAGATTGTTTTGTTCATTAGATTCCTCTTATAAGTGAGATCATATGGTATTTGTCTTTCACCAAATGGACTATTTTACTTAGCATAAAGGTCTCAATAAAAAAATTTTTTAATTTATTTACTGAGAGAAAGATCGATTTAATATTGCACTTATTTATGCATTTATTGGTTGCTTCTTGTATGTGCTCTGACCAGAGATCAAACCTGCAACCTTGGTCTACCAGGACAATGCTTTAACCAACTGAGCTACCTGGCCAGGGTAGATAATTAATGTAACTAGATATAACATCAAAGGCATGACCCATCAAAGAAATAATTGAGAAGCAGGACTTCATTAAAATTGAAAACTTGGGCTGTGTGAAAAATACTGTCAAGAAAATGAAAAGACAAGCAAGACAAAGTGGGAGGAAACATCTGCAAAAGATACACTTGATAAAGGGGTATTACATAAGGTATTCAAAAGACTCCTGAAATTCTGTTGAGTTGTGTCTTTATTGTTATAGGAAAATGAACAATCCAATTAAAAAATGGAGCCCTGACTGGTGGGGTTCAGCGGATTGAACGCCAGACTGCGAACTAAAGTGTCACCAGTTTGATTCCCAGTCAGGGCACGTGCCTGGGTTGCCAGTCAAGTCCTTGGTAGGGGGCGCGCAAGAGGCCATGTGTAGTTACACTATGATGTTTCTCTCTCCCTCTCTTCCCCTTTCTCTAAAAATAAATTAAAAAAATATTTTTTAAATGGCAAAAGATCTGAATAGATATCTCACTAAAGAAAACATATAGTTGGCAAGTAAACATATGAAATATATAAAAAGATGTTCTAAACTTCCTATGCAAATTAAAACAGTAAGATCCTACTACATATCAATTAGAATGGTCAAAATCTCAAACACTGACAACAAATGCTGGTGAGGATGTGGAACAACAGCACTCTCATGCATTGCTAATGGGAATACAAAATGATACAGCCACTGTGGAAATCAGTTTGGCTGTTTCTTACAAAAATAAACATCCACTTACCATATGATCTAGGAATCAAACTCCTTGGTATTTACACAAATGAAATAAAAACTTATATCAAAAGAAAACCTGCACACAAATGTTTCCTAGAGCTTTATTCATTATTGCCAAACTCAGAAGCAACCAAGATGTACTTCAAGATGTACATAGATAAATGAACTGAGGTACACCCAAACATTAAAACATTACTCAACACTAAAAAAAATGAGCTTTCGGGCCATGAAAAGACATAAAGGGAATAAATGCACATTGCTAAGTGAAAGAAGGCAATATAAAAAGGCTGCATATTGTATTACTCCAACTATTTAACATTCTGGAAAAACAAAAGTATGGAACCACTAAAAGGTTAATTGATTGCCAGGGATTAGGGGAGTAGGAAAAGATAAAGAGGTATAGCAGAAAGGACTTTTAAGGCAAAGAAATTATTCTGTATGATGCCATAACGATGAATACATCATATTCATCAAAACCCACAGAACACACACACACACACACACACACACACACACACACAGAGTAAAGCCAAACGTAAACCACAGACTTTGGCAGATAACAACACATCAACATAGGTTCACTGTAACAAATGTACCACGCTGTGTGGAGGAGGTTGTGGGTGTGTGGGGACAGAGGGTATACAGAAACTCTCTGTACTTTCTGCTCAAATTTTGCTGTGAATCCAGAACTGCTAAAAAAATTAAGTATATCAATTTAAAAACATACACACATACTCAAATTGAATCCATCAACATACAGAATGGATAATAATTATATGACTACCTGGAGTTTATCCCAGAAATGCAAAGTTGGTTTAACAATCAATAAACGTTTACAGCTTAATAAGAAAAATGGCCAAAGCAGACTTCATCTGAACTTTGCCTCATCTGGATAGACGAAAAAACTACACAACTAGTGCCAACCAGGCACCCAAGACACACAAATTTAAATCTCTAAAAGATGGCATTATCTTGGCCTTCAAGTAGTTTTATACATATTATGTTTCAAATATTATACCCAACACCCAAGCAAAGGTAACTAGGCACATACAAAGATAAAAATAGCATCTGCTAACAAAAACTGTCAGGAACAACATTCAATATAAGCAAACCTATAGAATTTGCAGACACTGGAATTATCAAACACTGGCTATGAAACAACTGTATTTACTATGTGTTAAGGAGATAAAGGGCAAGCTTGAAATTTCAGTAAGGAACTATAAACTGTAAAAAGTGATACATCAGATTTGAAAAAGAACCAACTAAAAATATAAGAATTTGAAAAAAACACAACTGACATTAAGAACCCAATGTATATGGTCAATGGACCTGTATCCTTAACACATTCCCCACCTTAACTACTGTGTCTGGAAACAGGATCACAGACAACTGCAATAAATTCTAATGTCCTCATTTGCAAACCCACCCTTTTCTAATATAGCTTGTATAATGCCTCCGGAGTTACTTTTCTGATATATGAATTTGATGTATGAGTGCCTTATTTTATAGCATTTTTGATAAATCCTAACTCTCTAACCTTTGTGGCTAATGACCCTTGACCATCTACTCTACATCCCTGATATACTGGCCTACTAACTAAAGAAGTCTTGTGCATTCCTGGTGTGCTCATTCAACTTCCTCTTTCTGGGATGGTTTTCCCTACCTTGTCTGCTTGGTGAACTACTACCAGTATACTTCACAACGTAACTAACTCCTACGTCTCATCTGAGCAGAATTCATCATTTATCTGTACTCTCAGATTTTGTTCACAACTAAACTACAGCACTCACCACACAAAATTGCTTATGAACCTCTCTGCCTCCACTCCACATATAGTTATACTGAAATAATTCAAAAACTACAACTAATTTATTTATATCCCAAGAACTTGACCCATGACTATTGTATTAAACACAGTAAATGTATGTTGAATAAATTATGCATTCATTGAAATAAAATGAAAGCCAGACAATCCTAGAGAAGAATCTAGGATCAAGTCAAGAATTTTGCCTTTCAATTTCTGCTAGAGAAAGGGTTTAGAATTTCTAAACCTTTCAGAGTCCAAGGCTACCACACTCTGATGCCTTGGAGTCTACAGCTAAAGAGATCTACCAGAAACGTATACTAGGCAGGAAAGGAGAAAAAAGATCAAACTACAGGTTCAAAGAGAGGGTGGCAAGAGTCTTTGAATAATTTCTTAAAGAAATAAAATATAGGAGCTGAGGAGAAAATGGAGCTTCTCTTTCCAAGACAATATGAAAACCAAAGTAGCCTGATACATATACAGGGCGGGGCAAAAGTAGGTTTACAGTTGTGAGTATTTGAAACAAAGGGTTTATTTTGTTATTATCATTTAATTATTGTATTATTTTCCATACAAACAACTGTAAACCCACTTTTGCTCCACCATGTACACTAACTCAACGTTTAGTTTCAGTGGACATTAACACTCTCCTAAAGGGGTTAATGTTAAACTCACACTTAGTAAGTAAACTCACATTTCTATAGGCTGTGAACAGTTTATATAGAGAATCCGAACAACATTTCAGAAATGGAAGAAATTCCCCATGTGGACATTTCTACCCCATCAAGACTGTGTCTGCTCACAATAAAGCCGTTCTCTTCCTCAGCTTGATCCAAGAGCCAGGGAAGCCATCATGCTTGCAGTAGAGGGGGTTAAGCCAATTATTACGTCTTTACGAATTCTAAATTTTCTTCCAGAATCTATCAGCTAGTAGAGATAAAAACCCATCCGAACCCTGGCTGGTGTGGCTCAATGGATTGAGTGTGGGCCTGTGAACCAAAGGGTCGCTGGTTCAACTCCCAGTCAGGGCACATGCCTGGGTTGCTGGCTAGGTCTCCAGTGGGTGGTGTGCAAGAGGTAACCACACATTGATATTTCTCTCCCTCTCTTTCACTTTCCCTTCCCCTCTCTCTAAAAATAAATAAATAAAATATCAAAAGAAAAACCCATCCAATAATTCAAGCTTGATAGAAACCTTGAAGCAAAGTATTTCATAGCCCTCTGGCATATAGGAGTGCTTTAGTAAACTTTTATTTTTTGCAAAGTTATATGTACAATTTTGTTTAGTCTAATTTGAAGCCTAACATAACATATAAATCCAACATAAATATAGAATGAATACAACTTTTACCATAACTTTGATACTTAAACTGTATTTATGGAATCATATAACAGGCTGTCAAGAGTATTTTCAAACTGCAACCCCTTTCCAAGTCTGTCTCTGACAACAGGAAAAAAATTTCCCCCAAATCCTACCTTACTGAATTTGAGAATCTGGTGTTCTTACTCTTTTAGTTTAATTAACTTAAGCTTCTCTCTTGTGGTTCATACTCTTCCCTATCCCAGTTGCTCAGCTCTAGAGCTGTTATAAATTCCTCCTCAATCTTCAGACCACACAAATTAACTTTTATAAAATCAATTTATTCTCACACAGGAAACACAATAATTTATCTTGAATTATAAATAAAGCAAACAAGTGCAGCTGCAAAGGTAGTTATTCACTACCTTTTCAAGGCAATAATATATTAGGTAAATAAAGGTGAAAATAAACATGTAAGACTGTAACATTTTTAAGGACTTTTCAAAAATAGTGAACATAGTTCAGTCACTCTACAACTGAACAAAAATGAAAGAATTATTTTTTTGTGGTATTCAGTATTACACCAAAAATATCAATATTTAGTAATAATTAAAGCCAATGAACTCTTTTCTGTTTTTTTTTTTTTAAAGATTTTATTTATTTATTTTTAGAGAGGGAAGGGTGGGAGATAGTGAGAGAGAGAAACATCAACGTGCAGTTGCTGGGGGTTATGGCCTGCAACCCAAGCATGTACCCTGATGGGGAATCAAACCTGTGACACTTTGGTTCGCAGCCCGCGCTCAATCCACTGAGCTATGCCAGCCAGGGCTGAACTCTTTTCAAATGTCCTAATGCTACACAGATCAGTAAAGTTAGTAACCAGAAAATCAAGCTTTAACATTTTTGAAATGGTTATATATTTAGCTACTGTTCACAAAGCACATGTATTCAAGTCCTTTCTATGCTACTGTTCCTACAGTACAAAAATTCCAAAAGCAAAGGTTTAAATGATGACAGTGACCTATTCTACTTTTACACAATTTAAAGTGCTCAGATTAAACCCTGGTCAGAGTGGCTCAGTTGGTTGAGTGCTGTCCTGCAAAGCCAAAGGTTGCTGCTTTGACTCAGGGTCAGGGCACATGTGTGGGTTGTAGGCCTGGCTCCCCTTGTTGGGATGCATGGGAAAGACAACCAATCAATGTTTCTCTCCCTCTCTTTCCCCTTACCTTCCCCCCTCTCTAAAATAAATAAATAAAACCTTTAAAAATAAATTAATTAATAAAGTGCTCAGATTAAGAAATCAGTCTACTGTCTTAAAACTTTTTTCCTTGCCTGTCAAAAGTTACATGAAAGGTATTCAATCACTGAACTAAAACTTCACTCAAAAAATAAAATACATGAATGATCAAAAATCTGAAACATCACCTAAGTACTACAATCTCATTTTCTCACTAAAGGTGCCAATATAAAAACAGTGCTTAGCAAAAAAAGAAAAAATTACTTTCCACTGAAAGATGGTCAGTTTGACATCAAAAGGGTTATACATATTCGATTTTGTATGCAATCATGTTCAAGTACACATAATGTGGCTCATCTGTAATCATTCTCACTTGCAGTTTGGAGGTCATAAGATAAACTATGTGGCTGTATTCAAATTTCAGCCTATTAATTTAGAAAAAATGACTTAGGTCAATTGAGCTACAATATAACTGAAGTACTATTTATAATTAATAGATGCAATTTTTAACATGGCTCACCAACTGGTTCAAAAGGCCACAAGCAGGACTTTCACACCTGCAAGAGAACACATGTGATAATCCTCATAAAATAATACTATGAATATTCATGTGATTTGGGAAGTGACTAAGTTAAATGCCAAACTTGAATCAGTTTGACTTTGCTCTTATCCTAAAATGATTTTTATGTTTCTTTACTATTAACATGGAGAGCTAAAATTGATTAGATCTTTAATATAATTTACTATAAGAATACAGTTTAGAAATATGTAACCTACAATTACCTTTCACTTATAAACTTTATGCATCTCTGAAAAGCTATAGGTACACAACATGTGAAGTTAAATTAAGCAAAATAAAATATATATACACTTTGTTTTTAAAATGTTACAGAAAAATTTATGTAACACCATATATACACATGTAAAAGAATAATTATGTTTTCCACATGAAAAATAAATTTTAAAAAGCCTAAAAATGTGAAGAGAAAGTGAAGAGATATATCTTCTATAATGTTTTATATTTTATTGAGAATATAATCATGTGTTATTTGTGTAATCAAACAATCAGAGGAAAAGTTTATAAATCAAACTTTATTTTCCTATATAATTAGTTTATAATCATGTATCTTTCCACTAAAGAAAAAAGTCGACCCAATAACATAACTATACTCATACTTCAAAATATGGCAAATATGTTCCAAATATGTGCTTTAAAAATTATCCTATAAAGTAATACTAGTACTCTAATCTCCAATAAATTTTACTGTTTTGTCACTTAAAAAGCAAGTAAAGCATTTTTAGAAAGCTCAAAGGAATTGATTATAGTACTTTTAGCACTGCTCAATTTTTCAGGCAGATTTACACTTGAATTACTAGCTACATTCACTTTCTACAGCCTTAATAATTTAACATCCTACCCTACAACACAACAGATGTGTCCTAACATTCTTTACTGGTAGTATCCTCATGTTTTATTTCTGATTCCAACATGTAACATCCATTTGAAAGGAGTACAAGGTAAAACAGCTAAAATATAGTTTTATATTCATAATGTTTTACAGAGTTTCAAAGTCAAGGCTGTTAAAAAATGTTTCATAGACATTTGTGTCTCAGACACACAAAGTTGTAAACTTATTATTACATAATGAAATTATGTCCTCCTTGAGAATGACAATGGCAAAGAGGACAGCAAAGAGACAAATGGGGAGCAGAGGACACATGGAAGTAGAAAGAGAAAGGCAGAGGCAGAAACATGTCTCATTACATGCTGAAAGAGATACATCTTTGAGGGTGGAAAAGGGTCAAAAGAACAATTTCACCATTATCACACCTCCCTAAAACAAAGAGACCCATGAAAAAGGCACCAAAATACATACTAGTAACTACACACAACCAAAAAGTTCAAAAATTAAAAGAAGTAGCTGGGAGAAATGACCATTTACCAAGCCAGAGAAGGCTCTGTACAGGACAGCAGCTGCATTTTAATTCCACTCCTTCCTATATGAAAATAAAAGTTCTCTTCCTAACCAGTCATCAAATTTTCACACAAGATACATAAAAAAGAGAGAATGTGGCTTTCCAAAACTAAAAACAGCAGATTAAAGGCATACAGAATGTCAATAAACAGATAATTATCCACCCAGTAATTTATTTAGGTACCTACAATAAGATGTTGTATAATGTTAGTTTACATAAAGATATAAAAACGTACCACACATGCATATTCAAGATAAACTACCATAAAGTAAGAATACAAACCTTCAATAGCAAGACCACTGTTTTGCCTCTAGAGGGCGAACTTGGTCTTCTGGAAAACTCTAAACAAGAGAAGTTACTTTCAGACTTTACAAAAAAAAAAAAAAAGTTAAAATTTAAGATGCTGAGATAGCAAAGATTCCCAAACTTTCTTGGTTAACAGTACCCTTAAAGTCTCTGTAATTTTTTCATGGTGTCCCCCAAACCAACAAAGCTATCTAGTCATTCTGTTTAATAACTACAGTAGTTACGTCCAATAATTTAATAGGATTTATGTACTAAACTTAGTAGCCATTTGAAAAAATAATATACTTAAAGACAAAAAGTTCTATTTCACTCTTAAACAACTACAATTAATAACTAATTGGGCATCTATATCTGTTATGCATTATATAATTTCACAAAACTTGAAATCAGATTGGACACCATTACCCTCATTTCCTGTTCCACACTGATGTTTCCATGGTATCTGATTTTTATTAAAACAACCTCAGAACCAGATTCACAAAGATATGATGCCACAGAAAAGAATACAGTGCCATTTAATACTGAAATTTCATATTATCTCAAGCTGATAGTCTGTATCTATCTGACAGATGTGGAATATCACTGACCTACATTAGCTGCAGCACATGGGGTACCTGAGCACACACCTTGGCAATCAGCATAGCTTTTAAGTCCCAGCAGCTACTTAAACTAGTCAATATTTTAATTAATTGTAAATAAAATTAACTATAACAAATGTTTTTAAAGATCTAAAAATTATTTTCTTGTATTACTTGGGAAACCAGTTTTTCTTTTGAGCATGAAAGGAACACTATTAAACTCTTAAAGGAAGATATTTTTTTCCAATTTGAATGATGGTTATTGCCTCATTCAAATGATGGTAATTATTTTTTATAATGCTGGTTTTGTTAATCTGATAAACTGCACTGGGAAGCAGAGAAATAGGAAATTTATTATATTACTCTTTCTAAGCAATACGTTCTCCTAACTTAAAAATGCTACAATGTGATCCACTCTGGCTGCTTTCCAGTCTTGCTGTCTCCTAGCACTGTTGAGGCCGGGGTGTCACACTCATTTTCACCATGGGCCACACCAGCCTCATGGTTGCCTCACGGTTGCCTTCAAAGAGCTGAATTAATTTTAGGACTGTATAAATGTAACTACTCCTTAACAGTTAAGCGAGAGCTCAGCACTGCCACTGGGTGGAAACAAGGTGCAGAGTGGGATAAAACAAGGTTGAAGGCCGTATTCTGCCCACAGGCCTTGTGTTTGTCACCTGTGTGTTAAGGAGTCAAATAAGATCTGAAATTCTTAAAAGTGCAAGAATATGAATAGTAATACAGATATCAGAAGAATTAGCTCCTAAATTACTAGACTAGATTATGTACCCACCCATCTCACAAAGTCCTTGGTATGAGCAGAACATCAGAAAAGTAACCAAGAAAAGAGTTCAATTTCAAAATCTACTGTTTTTTCTTTTTACTGTTTCATAGGTTCACAACTAACTATATCCATAAAATCTGTGCAGTTGGCAAATGCTACCATGTTCAATTAGAAGTCAAAGCATGTGGTGAGAGTAGTGAGCTAACCACCACCAAAGCAACAACAAAAAGCTATCCAAGTAGTAACTAAGAAACAAAATCAATGCTCTACTGAAGAATTTTCACAGCCATAAAAGATAATTGAAAAATATGTCATATTTTTAAAAGTAAATATTAATATTACTACATATATCTATAATCCCAACATTTTTTATATATATAAAGATAAATGAAAGCAGAATATGGTTAATTATCAAGAAAAGAATTCTGAAAAGCTAAGACAAACCACATGGTCATGTTAGTACTTACCTGCTGAATAATTTTGGAAGTTTTCTGAAGATTCTCTCTGGGTGGGACTTTACCAAATAATTTCCAGCCAGGAGCACTATGGACAACTGATTTGAGGTCCTTTGTCCTTTTTAGAAAAAGGTTTCTGAAACACAGAAAAGTTACATGAATTGTGTTTTTTATAACCAGGGAACTACTTACCAATAATTTTACTTTAATCATTGTTCAAGTACAGTTTTCTCCCCCCTACTCCCATTCCAGCCCACCCACCCAACCCTCCCCCCTTCCCCCCATTACCTCCCACCCCTAGTTTTTGTCCATGTGTCCTCCAAATTTGTTCTTGTAATCCCTACCCATTCCCCCCTGAAATTCCCTCTTCTCTCCCCTCTAGCCACTGTCAGACTATCCCCTATTTCAGTGTCTTTGGTTATATTTTGCTAGTTTTTTTTTGTTTTGTTTTGTTGTTTAGATTCCTGTTAAAGGTGATATCATGTGGTATTTGTCTTTCACTGCCTGGCTTGTTTCACTTAGCATAATGCTTTCCAGCTCCATCCATGCTGTTGCAAAGGGTAGGAGCTCCTTCTTTCTTTCTGCTGCATAGAATTCCATTGTGTAAATGTACCATAGTTTTTTGATCCATTCATTTACTGATGGGCATCTAGGTTGCTTCCAGCACCTAGCTATTGTAAATTGTGCTGCTATGAACATCGGGGTGCAAAGGTTCTTTTGTATTGGTGTTTTAGTGTTCTTAGGATAGAGTCCCAGCAATGGAATTGCTGGGTCAAAAGGCAGATCCATTTTTAGTTTTCTGAGGAAGTTCCAAACTGCTTTCCATAGTGGTTGTACCAGTCTGCAGTCCCACCAACAGTGCACTAGGGACCCCCTTTCTCCACATCCTCTCCAACACTTGTTGTTTGTTGCTTTGTTTATGATGGCCATTCTGACTGGTGTGAAGTGGTATGTCATTGTGGTTTTAATCTGCATCTCTCTGATGGCTAGCGATATTGAGCATCGCTTCATGTGTCTTTGGATTTTCTGTATGTCCTCCTTGGAGAAGTGTCTGTTCAAGTCCTTTGCCCATTTTTTAATTGGGTTACTTGTCTTCTTAGAGTAGAGTCGTGTAAGTTCTTTATATATTTTGGAGATTAACCCTTGTCTGAGGTATCATTGGCAAATATGTTTTCCCATACAGTTGGTTCTCTTTTTATTTTGATACTGTTTTCCTTAGCTGTGCAAAAGCTTTTAATTTTGATGAGGTCCCATTTGTTTATTCTTTCCTTTATGTCCCTTGCTCTAGGAGACAAGTCAGTGAAAAGGTTTCTGCGTAAAATATCTGAGATTTTCCTACCTACGTTCTCTTCTAGGACTTTAATGGTGTCACGTTTTATATTTAAGTCTTTTATCCACCTTGAATCTATTTTTGTATAAGGTGTAAGTTGGTGCTCGAGTTTCATTTTTTTGCACGTAGCTTTTACCAATAATTTTTAAAGTATGTTTATTCCCAAGACAAACACAAAGTAATTTCAAATAAAATTCTTTCTATCGCTTATAACAATACTATTAGACTAACAAGACTCAAGAACACTTGGCTATATAGAAATATTAAAAGAATCATCAAAAGAGACATTAGAGAAATAAATAAATTGGAAAGAAAATGACAGCCATAAATAAAATGTAAATATTTGCTTTGAATCAGCAAATATGTCACTTTGAATCAGCTACAAAGTGACAAACTATACATGCACTTAACAATAAAAGCCAAGAAACTGAGAACAAAAAAGTTCAAGAGAACCTGTATAAAATATATAAAGGATTAAGTAAAAATCTTTTGGGAACATATTATTTAATGATTTTCAGTAGTAATTTGTTATTGTTTATAACAAAAAGGGTATCAACTGATCCTCCATTGTCATAAAATAAATATATGTAAATTGTACATTGTCTTTTTCTAGGACAGGTATGTACAAGAAAGCTCACTGCAAGAATATATAACTAAGGAAGAAAAATTTCTCACTGAAAAGGATAAAAAGGGAAAAAATGAAATAAATAAATAACCTCCATAATAAAAAAATGTAGTTCCAATATTTATTATAGTACCATTACAGTCATATAAGATCAAAATGAAGTTTAAATTCTCATTAAATCATTTTTTTTAAAAGCCAAATACTTTAAATTTACATAATCCAAAAACTCTGGCTACCATAATAAATTTCCAAAACAGGAATGAGCCAGAGGTATCCAATTGCTAAGAAAGGCCATCAGATAATGTTCCACATTAATTTCTTATGCCATTAAGAAATTTTGGATTGTGTTTTCAGTTTACCTCCTGCCACAAAAACTACTTTCAGTGCAGCTAACTGGCATATAGCAGCAATAAAAAGTAATTTAAAAGTATTGTTGGATTGAGCGCGGGGCTTTGAACCAGGCATCACAGGTTCGATTCCGGTCAGGGTTCTTGCCTAGGTTGCAGGCCATAGCCCCCAGCAACCGCACATTGATCTCTCTCTCTCTCTCCTCTCTCTCTTTTCTCTCTTCTCTCTTCTCTCTCCCTCTCTCTCCCCCTTCCTTCCCTCTCTAAAAAGAAATAAATAAAATCTTTTTAAAAAATATTGTTACAAAGGCATGGAATTGTATTAAAACAATGTTACAGGCCTGGCCAAGCTGTTCAGTTGCTTAGAGGATTGACCCAATATGCCAAGATCGCAGTTTCAACCTCTGGTCAGGGACATACAATAATCAACCAATGAGTGCATCAATTAGTGGAATAACAAATCATTGTTTTTCTCTGTCTGTCTGTTTCCCTCAGTTCAATAAATAAAAATAATAAATAGAAATAAAAAAAAAACAAAATTACAGATCAATGGGCTTCTACCAGTTAGCCTAAGAAGAGAATTACTACTTCACTAAATTTTAAGGGGAAAACCCCAATAAAAAAGTATATAAGTAAGCCAGAAATGTATAATACTCTGTTTTGTTCTTATTCGCCTTCCCGTGTCCACCCAATCCACTGGCAGGAACTGGTGAAGTACAGGTCCCAATGCAAATAAATGTGTGGGACTAGGTTCCTCATCACCTTTTCAAATCACAGATAGGCAGACTCACACATTCTCTCTCTCTCTCCCTCTCCCTCTCTCTCTTCCTTTTTCCCTATCCCCCAAGATATTCAAATTTCTTAAATGTAAATCAACAACAAAGGCTTCTCAGCAAAACAAAGTAAATGTGTCCAAATAGCCCTGATGAGTGTGGCTCAGTGGGTTGGGCACCATCCCACAGAGCAAAAGGTCTCCCAGTTCAACTCCTGGTCAGGACACATACCTAGGTTGCAGGTTCATCCCCATTTGGTAGGAGGGGCAAGAAGCAACTGATCCATGCTTCTCTTCTTCTCTTTCTCCCTCCCTTCCCCTCTCTCTAAAACTAGTAATAAAATAAACATGTAAATGTGACCAAGCACACACACACAAAAGATAGGACAATTCTTTCTCTCTGGATTCCAGTAGTAGAGCTTGACTGTACACATGAGATTTATATGGCAGTGCTGGGGGAAAGGATCACTCTTTATATTCTTCTAATTTGGGGGGGAAGGGCAAAAGGGAGGGACACTTCTAGCTCCTCTGTGCCCCCTTACTCATCTTCACCTGAGGAGTTGAAATCTAGTGACAGACATTGCTGACAAACAGCAGAGAGGATTCAGTTTGTTCTGCTTTCCTAATACGAGGCTAAATGAGTTTCCTCTCTACCCCTCTGTCCCTGATCCCCACAGGAAAGGCAATGCTGTGCTAGTAACTAGCTGGATATATTTAAATCAGGTGAAGTATTAGGAGGCCCACTGCAACCAAGGACATGCCTTTTGAGCCATTTTTCATCAGTGTTAAAGCCAATGTTTTGAGGTTTCATTTGTATGTGTCCTATGTCTTTTTTTCTCACTGATTCCAAACATAGAGGGGCTGATAAAGAAGTGTTATTTACTGATTCTGCCTAAACCTCAGTCAAGTTTTTATAAGTTGTAAAGTATCTTACTTTTCAGATATGCTGGAAATATTTAAAAATATTTACACATACTATTTACACAAACATATTTACTCTATGTTCACATACACAACTATCTACACACACAGAGACAAAAACACACCATCTACCATTCTCTCCACTAATTTGTGTCCACCCTTTTTAGCAAAAAGAAATTAAGAAAATCTGTTGTACCAGTTGAGAATAGCAGTTCAATATTTCCATACAGCTGAAACATAAAAAAGAAAAAAATAAGAGGCACACCAAGAAAAAAACTGATGTGGGGATTAGAAGAGAAAGATGGAGGGGAAATAAAGGCTTAGCCTTCTCTGTTAGTGGCTTTTATAATAAAGGTTGATGAATGAATGACTCTTGCTTGTTAATGCCTGTTAATATTTGCTTCACATATGTGTCTCTGTTTCATTTTTTTTAAGATTTTATTTATTTATTTTTAGGGAGGGAAGGGAGGGAGATAGAGAGAGAGAGAGAAACATCAATGTGCGGTTGCTGGGGGTTATGGCCTGCAACCCAGAAATGTACCCTGGCTGGAAATCGAACCTGGGACACTTTGGTTCCCAGCCCGCGCTCAATCCACTGAGCTACCCCAGCCAGGGCTTGTTTCATTTTCTAAGATTTCTTTTACCACACACATAGTTACATATAAGAGTCCGACCACTTACCTATTACACCTTACTAAAAGATAAAGCTAACCTAAAGGGGCAAAATTTATTCACACCACGTAAGCTCTCTGCTCATGATTTCTAACATAGCAGAATCTCCAGTGCTTGGGTCATTAAGAATTGGCAAACCACTTACAAACTGAGACAAAGTCATGTAAATTCCACAGTTTCTCAGACTTGAATTTGACACTACAGAAAACGGGCTAATTCTGAATTTTCTTCCTGCCAATAATGTCAGCTCTAGCCTAAAAAAAACCAACTCACTGTTTTTACTAACATTTACATCTATGACTATTTTCACTTTTTAGGGTCATTAGATAAATTCTGATCATCATTTAAATGGAGTTGAACATTAAAAAGGGGTCACAATACTTTTCCAAACAGGAAAAAATCATACTTCAATCAAAAGAGTGAAATCAGTTTGAAAAATTAGAAACCATGACCTGCTCTTCAAACTGTCTCAATAGAAGTTGGACTACTGAAAACACATCAACTTCCTGGACTTTATGCTAAGTTTCCCCAAAGTATAATACAAAGTCAAACAGAAAACATTATCTAGTGATCATGGAATGCCACAGTTGACTACATAATTAATTCAAAGTGTAAGTACTGTGTTTTTAAAATGCAGTACTTTGGCTACTCTCGAGTATTCTGGGTTAAAGATCTGGCATGAAGATTACTTACATTCTTTCCAAACCTCAATCATTTTTCACTTGGAAAAGACTTTCAGCTGACTATACAAAAAAAAAAAGTACTTTTTCTGTTTTTGTTTTTTGACAGACAACTTAAGCTTTTTTAATTTCAAGAATTTTCTTTCTCAGGCTGTTTATGGCTCTTGTTTTTGTCATTGTTACATATCCTGAAAATTAAAAAATAATACAGATTTGTATTTAATACACACTGCTTGTAACCTATTTCCATAGATCAGACTATCTCACACACACACACACACACACACAAGACAGACTTCAATATCATTTACTGTTTGTCAAAAAATAGTATTTCAAGGCTGAAAGTAAGTTATAATTTTTTTAAGTATGTTAAAACTGCCAAGGACTTCAGAGAGCAACCAGGCCAAAGGTTCTTTATCAAGAATTAATAACTCTACATGAATGGGCCAGAGGAGGTCCATAAGCCTCCTCAAACTATATGCACAATTTGAAGTAAACAATGTGTTTATGAATATTTTTCTTGGGCAGCTATCTAGATCTTTCATCAAATTCTCCAAGGAATGAATACGTCACCCACCAGCCCCAAGAAAGGTTGATGAGCCACTTGCCAAGGTTACACCACTAACTAGTACCGGAGCCAGGTCTCTTGCAGTTCCTTTTCTTCCTAATCTTGTTCGTGTCGTCACAGAACTATCAAGATGTAACAGTTTCACAACCATCTCTGTTTTCTTTCATACTACACACTGCCAAAAGTCCTCTTGATATTAATTTAAACCGTTCAAAAATATAAATTATTTTCTGCTTCTGTGTGTGTTCACATCAGCAAGTTACCTTATGGTATGTCTTATTTGCTACAGTAATTAAGTTTCAGGCATTATCTTACTGATTGAGATCTTTTTATTCTTTTGTTGCAGGGAGAGAACAAAACTGAATATAATCAAGGAAAAAGAAAAAAGCAATTATAAAAATATTCTTGCTTCTGTGCTGGATACTATTTATATCCTCTATCAAATGCTTCATTAAGAGAATCTCCATTGCTTTAAGCCCAATGTAGTATATAAGACATTCAGAGGGAAGATAGAAACCACCAGAAGAAGAGGAAAAGTATAGGAATGACACTTTGGACAAGAATATAAACAGTAACAAGGGACAATATGCAAAATAATAGCAAAATATTCTAGTCACCAGATGTAAGCTATTTTTTAACCCTAAGAGAAAGTTAAGAA
Organism: Phyllostomus discolor; assembly: GCF_004126475.2. Lineage (NCBI taxonomy): Eukaryota > Metazoa > Chordata > Mammalia > Chiroptera > Phyllostomidae > Phyllostomus > Phyllostomus discolor. Next base: position 148,280,484 of record NC_040907.2, on the reverse strand, counting down.
ACAAAGGCAAGATGATGGCTGATGATGATGAATAAAACTAACCACATGTGTAAATACTTTTCCACTTATGTCTCTTGTATATAATAAAACAGAAACTATGTTAGTGTTTTTATTTACAATTAGAGTAAGCAAATATTTAATCTTCATAATGGGTACAGGATTTTCTTCTGATAACAAAAATGTTCTAAAATTGATTGTGGTGATGTTTACACAACACTGAATATACTAAAAACCACTGAATTATGTACACTTTAAATATATGAGTTGTATGGTATGTGAATTATATCTCAATAAAGCTGTCATTTTTTTAAGTGAAAAAATATCAAGTGACAATATGTGAAAAGAAAAACAAGACCAAGTAGGGTTTATCCCAGAAATGCAAGGCTCATTCAATGCTCAAAAGTCAGTCAATATAATTCACTATAGTAACAGTCTAAAGAAGAAATCCCACATGCTCATATCAACTGATACATCTGACAATATCATAAATCCATTCCTGAGTTAAAAATACTCAGAAAATTGGAATAGAATAAAAGTACCTAGTTAAGAGCATCTACAAAACAAAAAACAAACAAACAAACAAACAAAACCCTCTCTCTCTAAAATCAATTTTTAAAATTAAAAAAATCCTATAGCTATTATCATTAAATCATGAAAGACCAAATGTTTTGGAGATTGGAAACAAAGTAAGGATGTCTAGCCACACCCATCACTTCCATTCAAAATCATTCTGAAAGTCCTAGCCAGTACAATGAGGCAAGAAAAATAGGCTTTACAGATAAAAAAAAATGATTAAATTTTCTGTTTGCAGACATTACTATTTACATAAACAATCCCATAGGATCCACAAAAAAGTTCCTAGAACTATTAACTAAGTTTAGCACAGAGCTATTAGATATAAGGCAAAGAAAAATCAATCCTATTTCTATATATGGTATTAGCAATGAATAATTAGAAACTGAAATTTTTTAAATGCATCATTTATAATAGCTCCAAAAACTATTAAATCTAACAAAACATGAGTAGGATGCGTATGTTAAAAACTACATAAGACTGATGAAGGAAATTTAAAAAGGACCCAAATAATTGGAGAGATGTATTGTGTTCAAGAAATGGAAGATAAAACGAAGTAAAGATGTTAATTCTCCCCTAATTAACAAAAATTATCTGTAGATACAGACAAGCTGATTCTAAAAATGATATGAAAAGGCAAAGGAGGCTGTGAAACTGCCCCAGGAGCTGGAGCTGTCATAACCCCTACTTTTCTACTTCCCACTGCAACCAAGAAAGGTTGTTAGTACTATTGTTAAAAAAAAAAAAAGTATGCAAAAGAATAGAACAGCCAGAACAATTTTGCAAATTTATTTAGATTTACCCTCTGCACTAGAACGTGAGCTCTGTTCACCACTGTACCCCAGGTTCTGTGCTTGCACACACGGATGAAAGTCTGCCAACTTGGCGAGGGGCACTACACAGAAAAAAAATCACTTTTGTCCTCACACTTAGTCATTTTAGTCCATTCTGGCTGCTATAACAAAATACCATAGACTTTGTGGCTTATAAATAACAGAAACTTATATCTTACAGTCTGGAAGCTGGGAAGTCCAAGATGCAGAATCTGGTGAGAGTCCACTTTCTGGCCCACAGACCACCACCTTTTCCCCATGCTCCCACAGGGCAGAAGGGGTGAGAGCACTGTCTGGGGCTTCTTTTACCAGGGTACCAATCCTATTCATGAGGGCTCCACCCCAATGATCTAAGTACCTGCCAAAGGCTCTACCTCCAAATACTGTCATACAGGGGATTAGGTTTTAACATAGGAACTTTGGGGTAACACATTCAGTCTGTAGCATTAGTTTAATGGAGGAGGGAAATCTGGTGAGCCACTATTTCTATGAAACTTTCTCCTCTGTAAGCTATTTCTTCTAGGAATTTATTCTCTTCTGATACTCTTCACTTCCTGCTTTGTATAACTGATCTTAATGCTACAATAATTCTATAAATGGATGAAAACAAAATCTGTGTAACCTTCACAATGCTCTGCATATAAGGTATTTAAGCACTCAGAAAATATTTTATTTTTTAAACTAACATGGAATAAAAATTGGCTGTCTTTTTGCCATACATATAGATGTAACTACCACAAAAATTGAGGTATAGGACATTTTATCACCCCCCAAAAACTGCATCGTACTAACTCTTTGTAGTTACTCTCTCTCCCCTAGCCCCTGAAAAGCACTGAAATGAGTCTGAAGATGAACTTAAAGATAAATTCAGTGCCAAAGGAGTAAATCTTGCTTCTCCCATCCCATGCTCCCTGCTAGCATCACATCATAGCACTTCAATTTATGTTTGCAATATGATTGCCATGTCTTTAACAGTAAAGCTTAACACTACCTCCTTCTTTTCCTGCTATGTAGTCAGTGCCCAAATATGCTTGCTAAATGTACATGGGAAGGTTCAGACAAACCGAAATTAGAGGAAAAGGAATGACAGATGTCTCATTCTGTCTAGTATAAATGACAAAATACAAGCAGAAAAGAATAGAGCATTTAATGTCCTTGCCCCCCAAATCCTCAAATTCCTAATATCTATGGAAAAGTTTTAATTTCCTATCTTTTTAAAAAAGATTTATTTTATTTATTTTTAGAGAGGGGAAGGGAAGGAGAAAGAGAGGGAGAGAAACATCAGTGTGTGGTTGCCTCTCACGTGCCCACTACTGGGAACCTGGCTCACAACCCAGGCTTGTGCCCTGACTGGGAATCAAACTGGCAGCCCTTTGGTTCATAGGCCAGCACTCAATCCACTGAGCCATACCAATCAGGGCTAATTCTTAATCTTTTTTAAAAAAATTTTACTTATTTATGTTTAGAGAGAGGTAAAGGGAGAGAGAGAAACATCAATCGGTTGCCTCTCGCATGCACTGAGACCAGGGATTCAACTTACAACCCTGGTATGTGCCCTGACCAAGAATCAAACCAGTGACCTTTCACTTTGTAGTACGGTGTCCAACCAACTGAGCCACACCAGTCAGGGCTTTAATTCTTTTCCTTAACATTAAAGACTCTTTGCAAATTGTACCCAAATTATCTTTCCAACATCATTTCTTACTACTCTTTCTAAGTAGGATAAATACAGGGTCCACCACAAATAACTGCCCTTTTTACTACAAAATCTGTATTAAGCAGAAAACTAAATTCCACTGGTTCAGGCTTTTAAACCAAAATACAAAGATATTGTTCATGCTCTGCCCAATATGACTCAGGGGGCTGGGCATCATCCTGCAAACGAAAAGGTTGCCAGTTCAATTCCCAATTAGGGCTGTGTAGCAGGCCAGACCCCTGGTTGCAGGAGTGAGAGACAACCAATCAATGTTCCTCTCCTTCTCTTTCTCCCTCCCTTCCCCTCTCTCTAAAAATAAATAAATAAAATAGAGTGCAAGAAAAAGTTAGATGCATTTTAGTTCTACTAAGATTGAGAGTAATTTGTTTTGCTAATTAGAAAAGCTAGTCTAAGGCCATACCACCCTGAACACACCCAATCTTGTTTGATCTTGGAAGCTAAGCAGGGCTGGGCCTGGTTAGTACTGCCCTGACTGATGTAGCTCATTTGGCTGGAGCATTGTCCTGCAAACTGGAAGGTTGTGGATTCAATTCCCAGTCAGGGCACATGTCTAGGTTGCGGGTCTGGTCCCTGGTCAGGGCAACAGATCAATGTTTCTCTTCCTCCCTTTCCCTCTCTCTAAAGTCAATAAGCATATCTTCAGGTAAGTATTAAAAAAAAAAAGAAAGAAAGAGAAGCTAAAGAATTTACTTCACAAGTGGAAAACTATAAAGGGTACTTCAAAACTAGCAATAGCATTAAGGCAATATTTGTAATACAAAGTTGAACACTTCTTTCACATTTTAATATTACCAGTTGCAGATGGTCTATTACAGATTTTACCACAATCTATATGTTAGTCCTTTAAATATGGACTGTATTGCAAACACACTAGTAACAACAGTTTTAGGCTTCACCAAAATTAAATTGATACAACTACATCTACCCAAAGATGATCAAATTTAGGGGTGGCAGACCCCAAGTCGTTAAAAAGAGTACCAGAGGTGAAATTATTCATTCATGCCTATTTGTACAAACCTCAACTATTTACATATTATGTCTATTTGCCTGAGGATGACTCTTTTATACCTAGGATGCTGCTTACAGTTAACACACAACTGAACATGTTTAGTTGGCTTTTTGATGTATTTCAGCTATGATTCCCCTCCAACATTCAATCCTTCAGTTCCATCTTACATTGGCACAACTGATTTCTCCCCTACAGAAACATCTCCCAAAACAGATACCAAACATACTTTGAGAAATGATACCATTAAAGTAACAAGTGGAGAGCCTCCCAAAGTGAACCACTACACAGGTTCCAATAATTTGACTAAATAGATTCTGGTACCTTCTAAAAAGTTTTTAATTCAATAAATTTTCATGTTCTTATTATATTAGGCTCTATGTCTCTATGCAGAGACAAAAAAAGATACGTTCCCTATCTCCAGAGAGTATGCATCATAGTAGAACAGACACATACACATACAAGTAATTATGGAAGTCGCAATACTTCATTTTTACTCCATTCAAACCTCAAAAATGGCAGATGTGCATACTGCCACCATTCACTTTTATGAAGCAATGTATAGAATTTGTGCATTGAGTATATAGAGACTTGACTTTACAACTTTATACTCTCAGGGAAGAAAGGGAAAACTTCCCAGAAGTTTTCCCTTTCTGATCCATGACAGCAAAACAACTAGCCTAACAGCCATTCTGGCTCTTTTTCCCCCTCACCAAATTCCTTACAAAACATGGTAGACATAATTTTTCACATGACTCTTCCATTTTCATACCATCCCATTTCCCTCAAAACAAAAATCAGATTCAAAGTTTACCTTCATTAAAGCTTCACAAAAAGCCTACCAGTATAAGAACATGGAGGTCTGTCCAGAAAGTATCCAGCCACATACTATGCAAAAGAGATGTTTATTGAGAAAGATACAGATACAAGAAACAGTCTACAGTCATACCACCCTGAACACACCGATCTTGTCTGATCTCAGGAGCTAAGCAGGGCTGGGCCTGGTTAGTACTTGGATGGAAGACAAGATACAAGAAATATTGTACAAAGGACAATGACACCTCAGTACTCTTCAAAGTAGGCACCTTGAGACCTCAACATACTTCTCCCAATTGCTATCAGCTGTCCTGTCATATTTTTCTGAACCTCATCAACAGTCTGAAATCTCTTCATTTCAAAGGTGATTTTAGTTTTGGGAAAAGCCAGAAGTCCCAGGGTGCCAAATCTGGGCCACAGCAGGGCTGAGTCACCTGTGGGTGATTTGATGTTTTGCCAAAAAAACTCTGCATCAGATGTGATAAACAAGCAGGCACGTTGTCATGATGAAGCTGCCAATAACCAGCTGCCCAAAGATGTGGCCTCCTGAATCATCTGAATAGTTTCCACGGAGGAATGTTCAAGCCTAATGCAAAATTTGATGCAGATTCATTGCTCTACTCACTCAGGCATTTTGAATGGGACGGCTACAGTACACATGCCCACTCAATGGTGTCTACTGCCCCCACTGATTAGTATGGAGAGGTCATCACTGTTCATGCATGTGTATTCCAATCCACTCTCCTTGGCTGCCAAGTTACATAAATGTCACGCAAACCGTTCTCATAATATTAATAAGGGCTGGACTTTTTCTGAATAGATTTTTTATGTTACTCAAACTGTTAGCTACTCCTAGCAAGGAATGAATTTAATGTTATTTAAATCAATTATCTGGATATTACATTCTAATAAAGAAACTTCTAAGCACCCATAAACTACCACAAATGTATTCAAGCCCCAGTTTCTTACATCCCAAATCATGTGCCACACTGCTACAACAGTGACTGTTCTAATGCACAATTCGAACCACATTGCTAATGTTTTAAAAATCCATCAGTGGTCCTACTGATGCCCTTCATGGAATCAACTTAAATTGCTTAGTTCTGGTTGTTACACATACTCCCAAATTTAGCCCTAACCATTTGCCTTGGTTTTTGACACTATATCTCACCTGCCTCAGGACAGTCACACTAATGAGCATCTGCAGTCCCAAAAGTGCTGTGCTGTTTCATGTATAAATTCTGCATGTGCTGTTGTGTGCCTGTACTGTCCTCAGCCTCATTCCAACCTAAACCCTCATTACTAAAAGACCAGGCATTCATGTTTAATCTCCATTAAGAGTGCCCTAACTTCCCATCCCAAAGTTAATCATACTCCTTCAGTGCTAATGCTGCATCCTTGTAGCTTCCTTTACAACACTCATCAGGTAATACTGCAAGTATTGATTTATATGACTCCCTTATCTTAAGTTTATTAATATTCTGTTTATCTGATTTCCTTAGTGCCTCACTTAAGTAATAAGGCTCAAAAGCACTGTGAATAAATAAACGATAAGAAAATTGCAAAATACCAAGAACTGTCTATGGTTAGCTAGGAGGATTTGTAAGCAAAAACAAAGTTAGGTAGCAATAGTTAAATTGCTGACGGGAAATTCTGTAAAAGAACTGACTTGTTCTTTGTGACTCTAAAGGGCAAATTAGGACCAGGAACATTACAAAGAAAAACACTGCTTCCACATAAAGAACCTTCTAACAATTAATAACCTCAATAGGCTGCCTTTAGGAAACTGAGCTCCTTATTAGTGAAAGAATTCAAGCAGAGGCTAAACAACACCCAACAGGTGCCTAAAAACTATCTAAGAATAAAGAAGCAGAAACTTAGCTCCAGGGTTGTTGTTGTTTTGCTTTGTTTTATGGACATTTTGCACACGTCTAATCTGGAAGTACTTCCTGAACTGATGATAGAACCTGTGAGATAACCTATGAGATCTTACATTCCAGTAGTACAATTGAAATCTTTCTCCTGACAAGAGTAATTGTCTTTTTTTTCCTATAGATGTTCTGATGTTCCATCAAATGGACAATTAAACCAAAAAAATGTATTTTAGTGCTCTCATACAAGAGCAAAACAAACTTATCTCCTTATTAAACATGTACCTAGTTACTATTTTACTCAGTAAAGTTTTATAGTGGTTATCTTCTAAATGTTTTTCCTTTAGGTAGTATAACTCTCAGCTGTTTTATTAATATGCCCAATATAGAAAGTCAATCACTGTTCTACTATTCTCGACTGTATTACTGTGTTTCTGGGAGTATATCACGAAGATAGGTATCAGCCTCTGGTTATATGTTCAACTGCTGTGCTGGTTATGTTATATAATATTGCCCATCAAAAGTTTTATTTTATCAGTTTTTAGTTAACAAATTTTAGTGCTCAACATCCAATTGTGAATCACAACAAATCCTATGTTTTCTAAACAACACCCAAGGATTATCGATCTCTTTAATTCTAAGTAGCACCAAGGAAGTTAAAAAGTCAGTCCAGCCCTAGCCAGTGTGACTCAGTTGATGGGGTGTTGTCCCACAAATCAAAAGGTCTTGCGTTCAGTTTGATTCTGATTCTCAGTCAGGAGCACATGCCTGGGTTGAGGGTTCAATCCCCAGTTGGGGGTGTGCAAGAGGCAACTAATGTTTCTCTTTCACAATGATGTTTCTCTCCCACTCTTTTCCCCTCTTTTTCCTTCTCTCTGGAATCAATAAAAGAAAAAAATTTTTTTTTAAAAAAGGTCTGTCCAACAGTGTGTGGGGTAAGGAGTATTACCATGTAAGCAAAAAAAAAAAAAAAATCACCTTAAATTTTATCACTCTTCAAAAACACAGAAACTGCTTACTCAATTGAGACCTTCCACTAATTTAAAACTTCAATAACTTACTTCAGAACTTAAATTTTTACAAAATATATCTTCCTAGTAATGAATAATTACTTTTTCCCCTCATGCATGAGAGAGACTTTAATTCTGCTTGCTAGATTTACCACAGTACTTGTAAGAGTACTTTTAGCACTGGAACTCAAGTAAGAAAACATTGTATAAAATTGTATATTGCATTTATTTTACCCTTTCATACAATGTACTTTTTCCTAATACCTTAATCTATCATACTAAGAACTTAAACTTTTAAGGCCTAAATTAAACCTTATATATACAACCTCTCATTAAAAAATTTTTTTCACTTGCACAATATAGCCTATAAGAGTCCATGAGGGCATGAGGACACTAAGGAAGTTAAGAAGGAGAGACATGCAGATATCTTTAAGGAAAGAAGTTGCCAGAAACACTCACAAAGACATTGAGGTAAGCAAAGTAGAAAAAAATATATGGAGATGATCTGTAGTAATGCTCTGAAGCCCAAAGGCCAAAGTACAGAGCTAACTTCCAGCTAACAATTACTCTCAAGCAATCTTCTCTGTACAAACTCTTCAAACTCATTCTCTAAGTTTCTCCAGTCTCTAATCAGACCTCCATATCCTCTGATTTTCTTTATCTTCTTTCTCACCACCTTAAATGGAAAAGTGTGGAAACAAAGTATTTATCTTTAGTTTTGTATTTCCTATCCTGCTTTTTAAAAGCAGATTACGAGCATTTTGTTTTTTTTAAAACATTTTTTAAGGATTTTATTTATTCTTAGAAAGGGAAAGGGAAGGAGAAAAAGAGGGAGAGAAACATTAATGTGTGGTTGCCTCTCGTGTGTCCCCTACCAGGGACCTGGCCTGTAACCCAGGCATGCACCCTAGACCCTTTGGTTCACAGACTGGTACTCAATCCACTGAGCCATACCAGCCAGGGCACATTCTGTGTTTCTCAAACAAAAAAATTAAACTGTTGTAGTCTTTGAATAACTTTTTCCTGAGACAACAGAAAAGTATTTCCCCTACTTAACTAGAAGACTACTAACAGATTAGATGAAAAACAGATTTGGAAATTCTAAATAATGCCCAATGTATGATGGGTAATTGTACATTACAGTATTTAGAAAAATATGAGAGAATAGCACATAATTTGATTTCAAAACTATTGTGTTCAGTTCCAAACAAAATATTTTAATCTGTGCGGCACTGAAGGCAGGCAGATGGAAACATGTTTTAACCAAAAATGTATCGCAAAATAAAATTCGAATTAAAAAGAAATCAAGAGCAAAATTCAAAGATAAACTGAACACATTACCAAGTTCACTGTCAAACTAGCTCTATGTAGGTGCATAAATTGTAGCTTGGTTTCCCAAGGTAAACTTCTCTTAATTGCAGGAAAGAGTCTGCTGAAAACCCAGTCACATGGGTTTCCCTCTCTTTCTTCTTTTGGCCACAGAACTACAAGAAAAGCTGAAGCAGCAAATTCTGAAGGGGAATAAGCCATGTGTAATGTGCAGGAGTTTTTCTTAAAGGCATGGAAAAGAATTATAACTATCAGCAGAAGGAAGGAAAATTAACACCTTTTTGATACGCTGTAAATAAAGGGAGGTAAAGTTATGACTCCACATTAGAGACCTGAGTAAAGGTTTGAGCTAAAGCTTAAGAACAGGCAAGCATGGCTATCTATCAGCATAAAATGAAAGTTAAAGACCCTTCTCACTAATAAAAATGAAACTAAAATTTAATTAAGCAAATATAATTTCTCAACGAGTGGAAATTAAAAACACGCTTCTACATTTGTATTCATATCTGTCCTTTGTTGTATCTCTATTTATACTCATGAATTACACTGTACATAAATATGATCCAACTTTAAATAAATAAAGCAATCTGAGCTGTAAATATATGCTGTAACCTGTCTATCAACAATTACTTCAGTGATTAATTATAGTCTTGGAACCACCTGCATTAGAATCACCTGTGAGATTTACTTGGTAAATATGTGGATTCCTGCTGGGTGCTGCCACCCAAGATCTTTTCCAGGAAAGGGCTGGGGTAGGGGTGGTAATGAAAAGAATCTGCATTCCTAACACCACCCCCTCCCCCTTTAAAACACCAAACTTTAAGAATCGATGTAGTAGGATCCAAGCAACTATCCACCAAAACTAGCTGGGGAAAACTCTTAGTGTAGTTAAGAGCTCCTAGGAAGAAATATGCTGCCTCAAAAGGGACTGACTTTCCCTTTCTGAATAATACATTCATAGATGTGTAACAGATGTATCACCTCAAAAGCTCCAAATGTTTCCACTCTTCCCCAAAGCTTTCCTACCACAACATACTAAGTATGAAATGTATGAGTAAGCCAAGTTAAACATTTCAAGAACTTAAACTTAAAAATTGGCTTTACCTGTCTATAAGAAGTCCTTAAAACAAGAAAAGACACAAATACTTTAATATTTTTTAACATTCCCTCTTTTCAGTTCCTTCTTGGATTTGTTTTAGTCAAAGTTTCAAGACTTCTGGAAATTTTATATCACTACACTCGAGTTCATTTTAACAACCATACAATCCCAAATACAAATTATGTTTAAAAATCTATTACTCGAATTGTACAATGTATCTTCAGGTAGTAATAGACAAAATTTACTCCAGTCTCTTCCTTTCTTTAAACCAGTGGATTTCACTGATGGAATTGGAAAAGAGACTGTGGTGGTCTTGCTATAGTTTGAATGACACTTGGACCCTCACTATATGCCACATAATAAATACAAAGCAATAAATACTTAGAATATTATCTCAATTAATCCTCGTGACAATCTCATGAGGTAGGTATCACTATTATCCCTATTTTATGGAAGAGTTGCTTAAGGTCCAGAGAAATCAAGTAACTTGTCCATAACTTCACAACTAGGAAGCTAGCCTAAACCCAGGCACGTATGTAACTTCAGAACTAGCAATTTTTAACCACGGCAATATCCTCTAATTCAAAGGTGCCACCTGCCAAAAACAAATACTCTGAATCCGGCTAGGCAGGGATTGTGGATTCTGATGAATCTTGTTCTTTAAAATGCTATTCTTAGGAGATTTTGAAGTTTAACAAAAGCCAGAAACTATTGCACTAGGCTATTAGTTCTCCAAAGTGGAACACTGGCAACCTTTGAGAAATAACTCATGGTCAGAAAGTTAATGCCTCAAATTCCAGTTCACTGATTAACTAGAGTTTATTTATTACCTACCCTCCCCACTCCAAAGAATAACAAGGGGGAAAAAATCTAGCATTGTCTAAAGGAAAAAAAAATTGGAACTCCTGATCTGTACTGTCTACATCTAAGAAACTACACAAAAATCACTGACGTTTTGCATGATTACTTTGAAACAGAGCTGGATCTTTACTGAAAGAAATGTTGAAGTTAGAATTTAGAGTTGAGGGAAATATATCTATCTCTGGCAACCTTATCATTTTACAGATGAAAAAATACCCTGTTTTTTTTTAAGCATCCTCTTTAACTCAGTTCACATTTGTAATATTTAGCCAGCAAATATTTTGAGTCTACAACAGTGTATGCAAGAGAACTGTATAATATATCATAGTATACTGAATCTGGAAAGGACTCTGAACCTCCTAATTTCACAGGTAAAGAAAATGAAGTCTAGAAATTTAGTGATTTGCCCAAGGTCACATAATTATTTAATGGCAAAAGAAGCTACCCAGGACAAAAGCCAAGTTTCTTATTTCTCAGGTCAACAGTATTTTCACTACACCAAAACTATGTTTTTCTTCATAAACTTCTTATATTGACTTATTCACAGAAATCAGCACATTAGCTTCAAACCCTAGGAATCAGACCTATAGTCTAGTTCTGATTTTTTTATTAATTAACTATTTGACTCTGGGCAAATAACTATAAAATAAAAATACATGTTACCTTTCCTAGGTCACAAGTATATTTCAAAAATAAAAAAAACTTACAAGAATAATACATGTAAAAATAATTTTGGAGCCCTGGCTGGTGTGGCTCAGTGGACTGAGTGCCGGCCTGTGAACCAAAGGGTCGCCAGTTCAATTCCCAGTCAGGGCACACGCCTGGGTTGTAGGCCAGGTCCCCAGTGGAGGATGTGTGAGAGGCAACTGCACACTGATGTTTCTCTTCCTATCTTTCTCCCTCCCTTCCCTTCTAAAACTGAATAAAATCTTTTAAAAAATAATAATTTTGGAAACATGTAGATATAAGATGTATTTTCATATTTTTTTCTAGAGGTCAATAGGTACTGGTTAAATCATGTAAATACTACCCCAAATAATCAGAACTTAAAAGCTTCAAAAATCATTGCTCTATGTCCCCCTAAATAATAACTTATTATCATGTCTAACTCATTTCTGGTATCCAATTCATAACACCTTACTAGGTGATGTCTAGCAAATAAAAGATTTATGACAAAAGCACTGTGCTTTTCCATGGGCTATTAAACAATGAATGAAAGGACCCCTGAATTTCCTTCTACTTTAAACATTTCTAACTTTACAGTAAAACAAAACTGCTCCCCAAATAAAAATCTTCTAGTCAGTAACTCTATGCCAAATAAACTGTAAGGTTTAACTAAGAGAATGTACAGCAGGTCACTGAATATAGTCATTTCATTATAATATAGATGAGATGCTGAGATACTGTAGCCTCTGTTTGTATCAATTAGCCTATGGTAGAATTGGTTTGGTTATGCATCCTTTCACTTAAAGTTGCACAACCTAGCAACGATATTAAGTGAGGACTTATTATACAAATGTCGCTTTCTAAGTTGTGACAAATGTACATGAGTAATATGATATTGACAATAAGGGAACAAAGTGAATGGTATGGGACAATTCTCTCTATGTAGTTATCTGTGTAACTTTTCTGCAAAGCTAAAACTTTTCTAAAATAAAAAGTATTGAAAACTAAAAAAAAAGCATGTATGCTTATTTTGAAAATAATTCAGAAAATTTCTACCAAACAGGTAACTCCAAGTTAATATTGGATTAATAGTCTGCTTTGCTCACTAGGGTATAGCATGAAAGTATTAATTTAGTTTAACATTTCAAAATGATGTTTAAGCACTTAAAATTACCTTAGTCCCATGAAAACTGAAGTTTCCCAATACTATTCTACCAAATTTAGATTCACATTATCATATCTCTAACCATCCACCTTAAAACCATGACCAATAAAGAAAAAAACAAACAAATGGGATCTCATCAAAATAAAAAGCTTCTGCATGGCTAAAGAAAACAGCATTACAATGAAAAGAGAACCAACCATATGGGAAAACATATTTGCCAATGATACCTCAGACAAGGATTTGATCTCCAAATTATATAAAGAACACACACCCCTCCACTCCAGGAAGACAAACAACCCTATTAAAAAAATGGGCAAAGGACCTGAACAGACACTTCTCCAAGGAGGACATACAGAAGACCCAGAGACATATGAAAAGATGTTCAGCATCACTAGCCATCAGAGAGATGCAAATTAAAACCACAATGAGATACCACTTCATACCAGTCAGAATGGCCATCATAAATAAATCAACAAACAAGTGTTGGAGAGGTTGTAGACAAAAGGGAACCCTAGTGCACTGGTGGTGGGAATGCAGACTGGTGCAGCCACTGTGGAAAACAGGATGGAATTTCCTCAGAAAACTAAAAATGGAACTGCCTTTTGACCTGGCAATTCCACTGCTAGAAGTATATCCTAAGAACCCTAAAACACCAATCCAAAAGAACCTATGTACCCCAATGTTCATTGCAGCACAATTTATAACAGCCATGGGCTGGAAGCAACCTAAGTGCCTATCAGTAAATGAATGGATCAAAAAACTATGCTACATTTACACAATGGAATGCTACACAGCAGAAGAAAAGGAGGAGCTCCTACCCTCTGCGACAGCATGAATGGAACTGGAGAGCATTATGCTAAGTGAAATAAGCCAGGTGGTGAGGGACAAATACCATATGATCTCACCATTAACAGGAACCTAATCAACAAAGCAAACAAGCAAGCAAAATATAACCAGAGACATTGAAATTAAGAACAAATGAACAGAAACCAGAGGGGAGATAGGAGGGGATAGTGAGGGGTTTTCAGGAGCAACCATAAAGAACTCACGGACAAAACCAAGTGAGGAAGGAATCGGGGGAGGGAGGGGAGGGAGGTGGGGATGCCAGAGGTGGTGGGGAGAGGTGGGGCGGGGAGGCAGGAAACTGCATTTAAACAACAATAATTTTTTTTTTAATTTCCAAAAAACAAAACCATCTTCAAATTCCTTGAATCAATGCTGGACTTCCAATGGTTTTGTGTAGATCCCTATTTCCTATAGTGGGAGTGTGTGTGTGTGTGTGTGTGTGTGTTTAAGAAAATACTGAATCTTGCTCCAGCCAGTGTGGTTCAGTTGGTTGTGTGTTGTCCCACAAATCAAAAGGTCACCGGTTCAATCCCTGGGTTGCTGGTTTGGTCCCTGATTGGTCAGGATACATACGGAAGATGACCAATAGATGTTACTCTATCACATCGATGTTTCTCTCCCTCTCATTCTCCTTCTCTTCCCCAGTCACTAAATTTTAAAAATTTTTTTAAAAAGAGAAAATACTGAATCTAAGTATGGGGGGTGGGCCAGACACAAGGAAAATATATAAAAGCCTCTTGAGCCATTAGCTCCCCCATCTAATATTATAACAATTAGCTCCACAATACCCTAAAATCTTCAGACTCCTATTTTTATTCTAGAGCAATTGGCTCACTGATTTCAGAGAGAAGGGAAGGGGGAAGAGAGAAAAGGAAAGAAGGCCGTATCAGCAGCCTTGATACGGCATCCTCCCTATGTACCCAACACAGGGCAGAACCACAACCTAGGCATGTGACCTGACAGGGAATTGCATCCAACCAAACCTCGACCTTTTGGTCTACAAGACAACACTCCAACCGAATGAGCCACATCAGCTGGTGCTTCTAAAATTTTTAACATTCTTATTATATTAACATATAAGTAATATATATAAGTAATGTCCAATGGAATTCCATTAGTGACATAGAATGAATATTTCTGCATTTTTTATATCTTGTAGTAACAAAAATTTGATATTTAGATCAAAATAATTAATTCTTCATTCTCCTTATCATTATATCACACCTGTATTTAAAAACTGCTTGCTTCAAGTAACTACAAAAATCTTTTAAAATTTATGAGAAGTTTGATATGTTGCCTTTATTTAATCAAGATGTTGAAAAAGGAATTATTTTTAAGAAACTGATTTTGAAACTGTAGTTTTTATTTTAGTTGGCTGGGAGGAATACACACTGAGGATCAAAGCCCTGTATGACACAGGTCTGTCTATAATGGCTCATTCAGGTGAATTATGATTTTGTCAGCTAGTGTAAATTCTGGAGGAAAAAAAGATGTGCTGATTCTGATGTTTCTGAGAACCTTAAATTAAGAAAATTTATAACTGGAGGAATTTTAAATTCTCAGTATCATACATAATTAACAGAAAATATATTCTCAATTTTCATACTGGAGAGTATAAAGACTACCTAGTTGTGAAAACAAATCCCTAAAAAATCTTTTAGTCTTCCCTATTCAGCCTAACTAATAAAAAGAGCTCTGCGAAAGGTTTTTTTGGGTTTTTTGCCACCACATTTAGAAAGTTCAGACATCAATAATTATAGGGAAAGCTACACCAATCTGTATGTTCTAGTATCTAGAAAGCCAATTTTCTTTTCAGATAGGAGGGGAAAAACAATCTTCAAACTTTATTCTCTACCTTAGTCATGCTATTTAAGGCCACCAAATTCTTGCAATTCATCATGAAGACTTTGTAAAAAATTATCAACACTACCAGGAAACACAGGTAGATACTGTGGGTTCCTAAATAACAGTAACTGTGACAGTGCAGTCTGAACAATACTCAAAGTAATAAATGGCACCCTGGCTGGTGTGGCTCACTGGACTGAGCACCAGCCTGTGAACCAGAAGATTGCCGGCTGGATTCCCAATCAGGACACATGCCTGGGTTACAGACCAGGTCCCTAGCAGGGGGCACTCAAGAGGCAACCACACGTTGATTCCCTCTCTCTCCCTCTTTTTCTTTCTCCCTTCTCCTCTGTCTAAAAATAAATAAATAAAAATTTCTTTAAAAAAAAGTAATAAATGGCTTTAAAAAAACACACCCTGGTTGGGTAGCTTGACTGATCAGAGCATCGTCCCAATATGCCAAGGTTGCAGTTATAAACACAGAGATGCCCTTGTGAAGCTAGGTGAGCCCCCAAGAAGGGCAGAACTACAATTCACCTCACCAGGAAGGGAGATAAAGCAGATCATGACAGTGGTCCCATCCTGGACCAAATTCCGTTTTCTCCTATAATACTTCTAACCCAGTCAATGAAGCTCCTGTCAATGATGTATCTTAAGTGAACATAACTTTATAGTAATAGATACAATGCTGTAAAATGTTTCCCTCTCTTTAAGTTAAAACAAACCTGAAGCTGTTCTTTAGAAGTAGTTCTGTTAAAGATTTTTGCCCAGGGAAGGGAAAGAAAGGAAGCAAGAAGGAGAAGGAAAAGATGGAGGATAATCAGGTAAGAAAAAAAAGAGCCACATGTAAACAGCAGTTGTGATGGAATATAAACCTGGACTGAAAATTAGGAATCCTGGTTCCTAATCCCAACTCTGCCGTTAACTAACTAAAATACCTTCTTTAGACAGTGAGTTTCCTCATCAAAAAATGAAATGCCTGGCTGGCGTAGCTCAGTGGATTGAGTGCGGGCTGCGAACCAAAGCATTGCAGGTTCGATTCCCAGTCAGGGCACATGCCTGGGTTGCAGGCCACCGCCCCCAGCCCCCAGCCCCCCAGCAACCGCACATTGATGTTTCTCTCTCTCTCTTTCTCCCTCCCTTCCCTCTCTAAAAACAAATAAATGAAATCTTTTTTTTAAAGATAGAATTTCATAAAAACATTGTTTAAAAAAATGAGATGGGTATAGGGGTTGCACCCAAGAACAAGAATACTAGAATGAGATATCCCCAAAAGGGAACCCTGGCTCAGAGCTTGAGAGTTGAAAATGATAACTGTGCATAGGAAGAAAACAAAAAAACCTCTTAGGTTGCAGAAGCAAGGAAAATTTCTGATTATTCTGCCTGGGAATGAAAGATTATTCAAAATTACAATGTATAAATTACTACCTAGAGTGGGAGAGTCCATGCAAGTTGCCAATTCAACACCTGAGTGGGGTTCTTTATATCAGTGCTAGGCATTACAGATTCAGAGATGAATGCCATAGTCTCTGCCTTTAAGGTGTTCAGAATCCAGTTAAGGCTTTAGCTAAATGCTAAAAGAAAAATTGTGCCTCTGTCTGACTCTGCCCTCTCCCACCAATGTTACATAAAGGAAGCAATGACACCTGGAATCTTAACATTCAGATCTTAATGAAGAAAAATGAGATTTAGGGAAATTAACTTCAGGGTACCTAAGGTTTCTAATTTCAAATCCAGTGCTCTGATACACGTGACTAGTGTGGCCATATGAATGCCAACTAGCTACATTAATTAAAGTCTTATTAACTTACAGGATAAAAAATTTTTAATTATATAAAAATCCCTGCCTACAATTAGTATTAAAGCCTCTTATAATAGATTTGCCTTATTAGTCATAAATTACAGTGCACACATATATGCATATGTGTGTATATATGTGTATATATATAATTTCCTACTTAATCCCTACTAGCCTGTACTCTACCTCCAAGTCAGGAACCATTACCATACCATTGCCCAAACCATCTCTGTTTCCAATGGGTAACGAAGAGCAAGTACTCTGGGTACACTGTTTGAATTAGTGATCTCCAGAGCCCCTCCCAGGTCTAAAATTGCCTGACACTTGACATCAAAACATGACCAATAAACACCTAGAGGCCACACAAAGTCACAAATATATACACTTAACTCACCTTCAGATCTTTTAAAACACTGCCATCACAAACTTTGAGTATATATTGCAACCAATCACAGGCACAAATGCAGATCTTACTACTCTATATATTTTGTCCTATGAGTAACAGAAATTAGTATTTCCCAATCTTGATTTAAACACATTACAATTTATTTGTAAGTTTATACAAATAGGAAAAATAAGTGATAACAAAGTAGAAAAAAGAATAAGAAATATTATTTACAATAAAAAATTGTGACTGTGTATCTACAACGTACACTAATTGTATAATTCTCTGAAACTTGAGTTGTAGAATTTGTGTGTGTGTGTGTGAGAGAGAGAGAGAGAGAGGATAACTGAAACAGGAACAAAAACACAGGAAGGAGAACTCTGAAAGTGAGGGTTTTACAAGTTGGGAATATTTTCCTATTGCCTACAGATTTTTTTTTAAGCGGGTCAAAATCTGACTCAAGGGATATTGCTTTTACTTTTCATTAATGTGCATTAAAATGAGTATTTTCTGACTACTTATCCCTGACAAATCAACAAAGCCCCATTCTGAAATCTGCAATGTCCAGCACCATAATTTAATCTTAAGAATAGCAGGTCAAATAATATAAACGATACCACAAAAATTAAAAATAAGTTGTTGAAAACAAATGGAAGCCTATCTGTCAGAATTAGAGGAGAGGGATTTTTTTATATAAACCACCATAGTAATTTGGCCTTAAAGACTAGGCTCAAATTCTAAACAGCAAACTGCATTTGAATAAAGGCCACTGGGGAAAAAACGGTTAAACACTGTGAAACATAGCCTCCCCTATTTTCAAGAATTCCCAAACTATTTAAATGGGTTGACTCCACGCAGACAGCTTTGCAAAATGACTTCCCTCTTTCACAAACACAACCCCCCACACACCGCCATCCCCTCCCCCCAATCCTTTTAGTACAAGTAAAAATAAATAGACAGACAGACAGATAAATACATAAAATGGGGACGGAGAAGGCTGGCTGTTTTTTCAAAGAGGCAAAACTGCAGGCAGGGCACTATCAGGCTAGCAGGACCTGAATACACAGAAACCAGGTGTGAAAGGCAGGTATAGCCTCCATCCACAAGGAACAGAAAGAGTTGCTCCCCTCGGAGCTCACAACTTCCACAGGCAGCACAATACAGACCAGTTCCTCTTCCCCGTGACAAATCAAAGCTTAAGTCTGGACACTAGCGAGAGCCGGCACTGAGGTGGCCCCCCAGCCGCTCTCAGCCAGCACACGGCCTTAGCCCAAACCCAACCCGAACCCCGGCTCAGCCTGCGCTGTACCTGGCGAAGAAGTCGGCAAAGCCGCCGCTCCGTCGAACCCGGGCCGGGGTCCCCGCGGGGCCCTGCTCCGCGGCAGAAGAGTGCACCAGTGGCCCCGCCGCGGGCAGGTGGTCAAGGGCGCTCTGGCAGCGGCTCACCTCGAAGGTGTTCCGAGAATTCAAGTGAACGTCCGAGAAATCGAGGAGCGGCTCAGCGCCTGCACCCCTACTAGTCCTCTCGCCCGAGGTGGCGGGGGACGTGCCTTCCTCCGGACCCCCGGCTCTGGCTCTGGCTCCAGCTCCCGGATGCTCCAAGTCCTCGCTTCTGCAGCCACTACTGACTGTGCTGCCCCCAGCGCTGCAGCCCGCGCCCTCAATCTCCTCCGAGTCCGACGCCGCCAAGCAGCAGCTGCGCAGCGGGTCCTCCAGCGGAGCGGCCCAGTCAGAACGGCCGCCAGCACCGTCCGCGCCCTCGTCGCCAGGCCCCTCCAAGCGAAGGCTGCGGTGGCGTGGATTCCGGAGGCCGGCGCGGGCCAGCCCGTGAGACTCCTCCAGGTCGCGACAGTCCTGGCCCAGCAGAAAGCCCGAGTCACCGTTGGTCATGCCACCGTGCCGAGGAGCAGTGGCATCGGCCACCTCCGCACCTCGGAGCTTGGCGCTCGAGTCGGGCGGGCAGGCGTCTGAGCGCGGGGCTGCTGAGGACAGCGGAGAGCAGTGCTGGCCAGCGGGAAGCGGACAGTAGCCCAACCCCGGCTCCAGCTGCCCCCCAGCCGCCGCGAGGTAATGCCGAAGGAGCTGCTGAGGCGGCGTCTCCTCTTCCTCCCCCTCCTCCTCCGGCAGCTCCACAGCGCCGACGCCTCCGCCAAAGCCGCCCGTGGCCCGGATCGTCTTCCCGTCCTGGCCCGCCGACTCAGGCGCCGGCACAGGGAGCAACTTGCGATTTCTTCCCGAGCAGGCTCCGGCATCCTCCGGACCCACCATCTGGGCCGGGTGAGCGCCTCCAGAGGAGGCGGCGGAAGACTCTCGGGCGCAGGCTCGGTTCGGGTATAGCCCTAGGTGTTGAAGCCGCGGCGGCCGCCGCAACCTTTCCAGACCCACTCCTACCCAGGGTTCAAGCAGTTGGGGAGGGCGGGCTAGTGCCTGGGCTGGCGCACGCGCAAGAGCCGGACCGGTCAAGCCCCGACCTAGAGATCCCACGAACCATAGAGACGCCAGCTAGAGAGCCCCGCTCCATAATACTCCAGTGGCCAATCTGGGATCAGACGTCTGGGTGGTGGAGGTTGGTTGGTCCACTCCGAGTATGACAGTTCTTACAGAAGCACAGCTATGGCTCACTTAGCAAAAATTCACTTGACGTATTTAATTTATAGGAGTAGAATACAGGATGTTAGATGTAAATCCTTTCAGCTCTAATTGGTCACCAGTCTGCTTTACCCATTTACATGCATCTTCTCCATCACCATTGCCACAATTTAGGGCTTCATCTCCTCGTGTCAACACCCTCTAGAGTTCTCCCCTTCATCTTTCACAATACTACTTAGTTTATCTTTCTTGTCTAGCAACACACCTCATCCCCATGGCTCTTCTTACAGATTTCCTTTATCGCTCAAGGAGGAAGAGGAAATAGAGTCAGGTAGAGAGAGGCTATTGAAATAATTCCAGCATGCTGTGAATCTAGATTTAAAGGGAGTGATAACCATTGTGTGGAGATGAAGTGTATTTAAAGTAGAAATCACAAGACTTGATAACATCGGTTATAAGGAGTGATTGAAGAGGGAGGAACCAGCAATTCTTACTTTAAAACTCATGAGATTGAAACCAATGTAGTTTGAAGAAACGGGCTGGAAAAACTTGATTAATCAGGGAAATATATCTGGTAAAGTAAAAGAATGGTACTATCAAGCATGTAGTTACAGGTGTAAAACTTAGGTTAGAACTTAGGTCAAGATGGAAGTTTTAGAGTCATCTGCATAATGCTGTTAGGTGAGTCATGAGTGACAACATCTAGGAAGAAAGAATAAAAATGGAGGTAGGGCAGAGACTCTATAGCGTCATTATTTCAGGATGGACAAAGTAATTGTATTGCAAGGCATTAAAGAGGCACCAATTGTGAATAAAATTAAGCAACAAATACAGTCTACTCATTCTAGAAGTATGTCAGTGAAAGAGAGCAGAAATAGGAGAATACAGTAGTAGAGAAAGCAGCACTGTCAAATGTCAATTTTTTTTTACAAATATGCATCCACACACACAAAAGAGTGAATATAACCTTTATGGGTGATTATATATATATATGTATATATATCCATATATAATATATATCCATATATATGGATATCTGTGTACCCAGCAACCAGTTTAAGAATCATCAAGTGTCTTTTATAATGAGCATTTTTTGAAGGCCCTAAGGAAGGACTAAATGGCATGGGCATAGTTAACAATGCATTTATTTCAAGATCTTCCAGAAGAAAAAGTGACTTCCAGGACAGAGGTGGAAAAGTTCATTTGGAAAGTGAGAAAATGTTTGCAGAGCATATATCTGATACAGTTTGGTATCCAGAATATATAAACAACTCATACAACTCAACAACAGACAACCCAATTATAAAATGGGTAAAAGACTTGAACAGACATTTCTCCAAAGAAGATATGCTAACATATTTTTTTAAATTCTTACTTATTGATTTAAGAGAGAAGGAGGGAGGGAGAGAGAAACATCAATTTGTTGTTCCACGTATTTATGCATTCAATGATTGATATTTGTATGTGCCCTGACCGAGAATTGAACCCACAACTTTGGCTTATCTGGACAATGCTCTGAACAACTGAGCTATCTGGCTAGAGTGCTAGTAGCTATTAGTAAGTATATGAGCCCTGGCTGAGAGGTCCAGTTGGTTGGAACATCATCCTGTACACCAAAAGGTTGTGGGTTCAATCTCTGATGGAGGCACATACAGGAGGCAACTGATCAATGTTTCTTTCTCATATTGATGTTTCTGTTTCTCTCTGTCACTTTCTCCCCTCCTCTCTCTCTAAAATCAATAAACATGAACGTATCTTCAGGTGAGGGATATATACACACACACATAACATATATACACACACATACAGATATACATATGTCTGATATACTATCACACACACATATGTGATGATGCTCAGCATCATTTGTCACCAGAGAAATGCAAATCAAAACCACAGTGAGATAGCACTCATACCTACTAAGATGGCTATAATCTAAAACTGGAAAATAACAACTGTTGTAGAGAATCTGGAGAAAGTGGAACTCTCATACATTGCTGAAAGAAATTTAAAATGGTACAGGTGCTGTGGAAAATTCCTCAATAAGTTAAACACAGAATAAAATGACCCAGCAATTCCACTCCTAGGTATATTTCCAAAAGAGTTGAAATATGTTCAACCCAAAACTTGTACATAGATATTCACAGTAGCACTAATTATAAAAACCAAAAGGTGGGAACAAAAAAAATGTATATCGACAGAGGAATGGATAAAGAAAATGTGGTATATCCATACAATGGACTGTTGGCCACAAAAAGGAAGTCCTGATATGAATTACAAAGGAAATGAATCTCAAAAACTTTATGCTAATTAAAAGAAGCCAGACACAAACAATTCACATATTGTATAACTCCATTTATATGAAATATCCCAAATAGGTAAATCCGTAGGAAAAGAAAGCAGACTGATGATTGCCAATGGCTGAGGAAAAGGAAAAAGAGGGAGGGACTGACTAATGTATATGGGGTTTTCTTCGGGAGTAATAAAAATGTTTTGAGCTAGATACAGTCAGTAATTTCATGGTATTGCAAATAGACTGAATTTATTTTTTTAAAATAACTTCATTTTATATGAATTTTACCTCAGTTAAAAAATTTAAGTTATACAGGTGATGTCTAGACATAAGTATAGTTATTTAATGGGTAAAGATGCAGATAGCTAACAGTCCTATCTTAATATTTTGTCTTTTCTTTCTTTTTAAATATATTTTATTGATTATGCTATTACATTTGTCCCATTTCCCCCCTTCACTCCCCTCCAGCCTGTACACCCTCTCCCACCTGTATCCCCCCCTTTAGTCATGTCCATGTGTCATACTTATAAGTTCTTTAGCTTCTACATTTCCCATACTATTCTTACCCTCCCCCTGTCTATTTTCAACCTACAATCTATGCTACTTATTCTCAGTACCTTTCCCCCCCTCTCCTCCTCCCACTCCCCTGTTGCTAACACTCCATGTGATCTCCATTTCTGTGGTTCTGTTCCTGTTCTAGTTGTTTGCTTAGTTTCTTTTGGTTTTGCTTTAGGTGTGGTTGTTAATAATTGTGAGTTTGCTGTCCTTTTACTATACATGTTTTTTCTTTATTTTCTTTTCTTAGATAACTCCCTTTAACATTTCATAAAATAAGGGCTTGGTGATGATGAACTCCTTTAACTTGACCTTATCTGAGAAGCACTTTATCTGCCCTTCCATTCTAAATGAGAGCTTTGCTGGATAGAGTAATCTGGGATATAGGTCCTTGTCTTTCATGACTTGGAATACTTCTTTCTAGCCCCTTCTTGCCTGTAAGGTCTCTCTTGAGAAATCAGCTGACAGTCTGATGGGAACTCCTTTGTAGGTTACTGTCCCCTTATCTCTTGCTGCTTCTAGGATTCTCTCCTTCATTTTTACCTTGGCTAATGTAATTATGATGTGCCTTGGTGTGTTTCTTCTTGGGTCCAACTTCTTTGGGGCTCTCTGAGCTTCCTGGATTTCCTGGAAGTCTATTTCCTTTGCCAGAATGGGGAAGTTCTCCTTTATTATTTGTTCAAATATGTGTTCAATCTATTGCGTTTCCTCTTCCCCTTCTGGTGCCCCTATAATTCAGATGTTGGAATGTTTAAAGATGTCCTGGAGGTTCCTAAGCTTCTCCTCATTTTTTTGAATTCTTATTTCTCTATTCTTTCCAGTTTGGTTGTTTTTTTCTTCCTTCTGGTCTACTCTATTGTTTTGAGTCCCAGTTTCCTTCCCCTCACTATTGGTTCTCTGTGCATCTTCCTTCATTTCTTTTATGGTAACCTGAATTTTTTCATCTAATTTGTGCCCAAAATCAACCAATTCTGTGAGCTTCCTGATCACCAGTGTTTTGAACTGTGCATCTGATAGATTGGCTATCTCTTAGTCGCTCAAAAGGATGAGTCCTGGGGCATTGATTGTTCTTTTGTTTGAGACATCTCTCTCTCTCTCTCTGTCTCTCTCTGTCTCTCTCTCTCTCTTTTTGGTCTGGTCGCTCCTGTAATGGTGAGGGGTGGAGCCTTAGGTGTTCATGGGGCAGGGCACCCCAGTCGCTAGATTGTGTCATTGTATGTGGGGGTGGGGGCGGGGGGGGAACAATGGCGGTAGTTCCGTTCCCCTGGGCTCAGATCCTTCTCTGGGATCCTGGGTTGCGTGCCCTGCCCTGGTCCACAATCCCTGCCTCACTGGGTCCACCAGCTGCCGCTTGCTTGCGTACTCAGGGTCCACCCGCTGCGATCTTGTGCGCCCCAGATGCCTCATGTGCTTCCAGTTGCCTTATGCGCCCAGTTCTCCCTGTTCTCCAAGCGCCACGACCCACTCCCGGCTGCTCCTCTCCACCCCTCCTACCAGTCTGGATGAATGGGTCTACTTCAACTTCTTGGCTGTCCGACTTCCATTCAGATAAATTCCCTGTCATTTCTGGGTGTTATTCTGCCTCTAAATTGTTGTTGTTCTAATCTTGGTTGTGTGTGGAGGTACGGTGCATCCACCTATGCCTCCATCTTGCTGGAAGTCCAATCTTTTGTCTTTTCAACTTCTTCCCTCTCTATCTAGAGAATTTATTCTTGTGGTTTTCTTACTGCCATCAAACCGTTCCTAAATAACTTGTTAACTTACTCGACCACTCCATTTCTTTATCTATAAAGTCATACTATTTTTAAACTTGTTTCTCTAAATGGCTTATTTTGTTATCTACTCCCTCTCCCATGGTCAATAGCAGCAAAGTTTTTATGAACCATGCTAGCCCATATTACCCTACTATTTTCTCGGTGCAGACTTCAAAACTGAAACACATTTACATTTTGTAACTTTGTTTATAATCATATGTATTGCATACTACTAAATTATGTTAATGGTTCTTATTAGGGGTTAGTGGTTTTATTTCCCACTTTTAGTAATAAGAGTTTGTCTTATTTGATAAGTAATAGCAAATCTTATTTTACACAGAAAGAAATGTCTACTTTCAAGGTGTAGCATATCCTTTTTGCAGTCCTTAAGAATTTGACATTAAAAACTTTTGGTACTGGGCCTTAGCCAATTAGTTCAGTTGATCAGAGCATTGTCCTGATGTGCCAAGGTTGGGGGTTCAATCCCCATTCAGAGAATATACAAGAAACAATCAATGAATACATAAATAAGTAGAACAACAAAGAACAACTAATCGATGTTTCTCTTTCTCTCTCTCTCTGTCTCTCTCTACCTTTCTCTCTGTCTGTCTCTCCTCCTTCCCCTTCTTCTCTTTCCCTCTGTCTAAAATCAATAAATAAAGCATTGTCAACTTAAAAAAAAAAACTTGTATGCCCTATGACTACATTACTACAACTCTAGGCATAAATAATATAAGCTGGTACTTTCCTATAAATTAGATCAAACTATTATAATAGAAAAGATATTCATAATTGCTGCTATAAGATATTAACTTAGTTAAAATATGAAAAACTATTGGTATATTTGGATTCTTACATTTTATAAGAAAATTTGACTTTCACAGAAATTCACAAAATACATATAATTGCTTACATTCTACATAGTTAACCCATCCTCATTATTGAAGGGTGAGACATGGTATCATTATCTCATATTATTATTTTGCTGCAGTTGTATGCAAGCAAAGTAGAAGGGCCTTAAAGAAAAGGCTTCAGAATTCCTCATATCTTTCTTTAATCCTCTAACTTTTTCTTGTTATACTAAATTTCCAAACAACACCTAAGCCTGCTTTCCCTTCTGTCGTGGTAAATCAGTCACCATCACCTCCCACATACCCGTACAGCCAAGCTCCTCAAAATTAGCTGCACATTAGTAACATTTAGGAAGTTTTTTTAAAATGTTGATATCTGGGCCCCCACCCAAGATCAGTTAAGTCAGTATCTCTGGAGGAGGGGGGACCTTATGCTGGTATTAAAAACTACTCAGTCCCCACCTGGGTGGCTCAGTTTGTTGGGTGACATCTGCAAAGTGAAAAGTCCCCAGTTTGATTCTGGATGGGGGTGCAAGCCTGGGCTGCAGGTTCGGTCCACATAGGAGAGGCATATGATTGATGTTTGTCTCCCTCTCTTTTTTCCTCCTTTCCTCTCTTTCTAAAAATAAATAAATAAATAAATAAATAAATTTAAAAAATAAAACTACTCAAATAATTCTAATTCGCAGCTAAAGTTGAGGAATACTGCCTTATAGCCACAACCTTATCTCTCTACTTCCCTGAACAAGCAAGCTTCTTTGAAAAGATGTTTACACATTGTGCACCTCCAGGTGTGATACCCTGAGAAAGATATGACATGGTGGAGAAAGTGTATCCTCAATGTAACCACACAAACTCCTCAGACAAATACTAGATGAAGAAAACTCTATTTAAAAAACATGAAATGAAGGGACTCTGTTCTTCAAAAAATGTAAATATCATAAAAGGTAAAGAAAAGCTGTAGACATGGTCAAGATTAAAGAAGACTAAAACAATGTGACAATTACATGCAATACCTGACCCTAAAATGGATTTTGTACTGGTTAAAGAAGAGAAAAACATTCTATGAAGGAAATTATTAGACCAACTGACACTATTGTCATATGCACAGTGGATAAATAAAGGTGTCAATGTAAATATTGATATTTACAATAAAAATTCCTATATCAATCTATAGGAAAATATTTCTATTCTTAGGAAATGCTCACTGGAGTATTTAAGATTAAAGCCCATGATGTATGTAATTTACTGTCTAACAATTTGGGAAAAAATATGCACAAACACATATACACACAAAGCAAGTGATAAAGGAAATGGGGTAAAATGTTAACAATAAGCAAATCTGAGAAAGATATATGTGCTCCTTGTACTATTTTTATGTTACAACTTTTTGTAAGTTTAAGGTCCCCCTCCCAATTTTTTAAAAAGTTATCTCCATTTCTCACCTTGCATTTACTCCATTCTAGCTTCTGTCCACAATTCTTTACTCTCAGCAATGACTTCCCTGTCGCCAAGCCAACACAAAGTTTTCCGCCTCCATCTTGCTTGACCTCTCAATAGAACTTATACTATTAATCACTCCCTCCATTTTGAAACATTCTTTCCCCTTCTAAAAGAAAATGTTTTTCCTTAGTT
Organism: Phyllostomus discolor; assembly: GCF_004126475.2. NCBI lineage: Eukaryota > Metazoa > Chordata > Mammalia > Chiroptera > Phyllostomidae > Phyllostomus > Phyllostomus discolor. The sequence goes on along the minus strand of NC_040907.2, from coordinate 148,252,987 downwards.
TTCATGACTTTATTGTTGCAATACACTCTCAGTTTTCCTCCTGCCTCTCTGGCCAATATTTCTGAGTGTCCTCATGGGAAGGAATTCCTCCTTAACTGGAACTCCCTAATGAAATTGTTCTGACCCTCTTCCCTTCTCACACAACCTAGGCAATCTCATCAAGTCTCGTTAGTAGGTGATCACCTATAAACTGGTGGCTCTAGAATTTGTTTCTACAGCTTCTGCATTATAATCCAAATGCCTTCCTAACTTTTCCATATGGATATTTCTAGGCATCACAAACATAACATGACAAAAATGAGTTTCTCCTAGTGTTCTTCCATCATTCTCCATCTTTATACATACCACCACCATCTACTCAGTTTCTCGGGATCTTTTTTTTTTTTTAGGATTTTATTTATTTATTTTTACAGAGAGGGGAAGGGAGGGAGAGGAACATCAATAGGTTGCCACTCACACACCTCAACTGGGGACCTGACCAGGAATTGAACCAGTGACCTTTCAATTTGCAGGCTGGTACTCAATCCACTGAGCCACACCAGCCAGGGCACCTGAGACTTTATATGCTAACTGTGTAGCCAGCATCTTTGCTTGGTGGGGTTTCAAAGTCACCTCAAACTCAATATGTCCAAGTTTAAACTCAAAATGGCCTCTTCTGAATCTGCTTGTACTGAACCATTCCATACATCACTGAATGACAGTATTGTAACTCTCTTTTACTTATCCCATTAATAAGTGTAGTGAGTTCAATTGTGTCCCTCAAAAAGTTCAAGTCCTATCCCTTAGTACCTGTGACTTTATTTAGAAAACAGCTTCTACAGATGTAATCTAGGTAAGATTCTCAAAATGAGATCATCTTGGATTGGACACTCTCTCCTCATAGAGCTAATGAACAGGTGTGATGGGTGTCACATAAAAGACAGAGACACAGGAAAGTCCATGTGAAAATAGGGGCAGAAACTGGAGTGATGCATCTAGAAGCCAAAGAACACACAAAAAAATCGCTGACAGACACTCTAAGTTAGGAGAGTAATTAGAAGTCACAAATTCTCCTTAGAAAAAAAAATTCTCTTTTCAAAAAAAGCACTCCTGCCAACTCCTTCACTTCACACTTCTGGTCTCAAAAGCTGTGAGAGAACAACTTTTTGTTGTTTCAAGCTGCCAAGTTTGTGGTAATTTGTTATCACAGTCCTAAGAAACTAATGCACTAAATAGTTATTAAAGTCTCTCTGTTTTACCTCCTATCTTTATTCTTTTATTTTTTAAAGATTTTATTTATTTTTAGAGAGGGGGAAGGGAGGGAGAAAGAGAAAGAGAGAAACACTGATGTGAGAGAGAAACATTGAGCAGTTGCCTCTCATACATGTCCCAACTGGGGGCCAAACCCACAACCAGGGCAGGCGAAGGTTTGCTTTGTGGGACAATGCCCAACTCAGTGAGCCACACTGATCAGGGATTCTCTTTATTTTAATTGAATAAACAGTATTATCAACAGTAATATCAACAGTATTATACTCAGCATGTTCTACAGTAGGTCCTCTGAAATGAGATAGCTAAAAGATCCTTACAGATTTTCAACTGGAAAATGAATAAGGTCTGAGGATCTAATGCAAATGTCTTAAATTTATTCACTTCACATTAATTCCACCCACCCAGACTAATTTACCATCATCTCATTCCTAGGCATTAGAATTAACCTCCAAATGGTCTACCCACATTCACCTGGGGCCATACCCAAACAATTCTCTATGCTAAATCCAAAGTACTATTTTTATACATACAAATCTGATCATGTTAGTGCCCTGCTTTTTAGTCATCACATCAACCTTTTAACTTTTCAAAAACACTTTTTCCTTAGTTTTCCATTACTCTATTATTTCCATTTTTTTCTCTTACATTTTTGGCTGTTTCTTCTAAGTACTCTTTGGGAGGGTTCTTCTTCATTAATCAAAATGGAGTGGTTTTCTATCTTCTTAAGGCCAGAGACAAATCTTTTTTCATGACCTTCAAAGCTCTTCATGGTCTGTCTACTTGTCTAGCTTCCTCTCCCACATCTTTCCCCAACTCCCTGAATTTCAGTTATTTTGGCCTTCATTTCAGCCTAGCTACTATAAACCTCCTCCAAGTTTCTAAATCTAGAATGTTATCCATGACGATCTGGGTCTTTGTCGTCTACATCTCCAGTTTCATCTCACATTTATCTTCTTATTCGTGTTTCAGACACATCACCCTTTTCTCCAGTTCTGAATTATTTGCTAAGTAAGCCCTTTCTCCCTAAGGATTTTCGTGTATATTTGTGCCCTGACTAGAGGGCTTTTCCCCACCTCGTCAGTCTACCTCTTACTGTTTCTTCAGAACTCAGGTGTTTTTTACATTGACTTTAGAGAGAGAGGAAGAGGAGAGAGAGAGAGAGGGAGAAAGACATTACTTTGTTGTTCCGCTTATTTATGCATTCAGTGGTTGCTTCTTGTATGTGCTCTGACGGGGCACCAAACCTGCGTTCTTGACCTATCAGGATGATGTTCTAACCAACTGAGCTACTTGTCCAGGGCAGGACTCAGTTTTAATGTCAGTTTCTCAGAGAAGTCTTCTTTGACCTCTCTTCCAGTTGCTTAGATTCCAGTTATATGTTTTTACAAAACTCTTTTTCTTTGTAGTCAGTATTACAGCTATAATTTTATGGTTTGGGGCTAGTAAGTATTTGAACACACGCACATGCACAAACACCACAATACAAGCTCTGCAAGGAGAGGGAGTATGTCTGTTTTGTTCATCTTAGCAATAGGATCTAGCATGGTGCCAATCACATAGCAGTTGCTCAATAAACATTTATCAAAGGAAAACATGAATAAACAGGTGAATAAGACTATCAAAACAGAGATCTAGTCCCCAGGAGATTCCCAGTTCAACAGATTAAGCATATCTATCATCCTCAAGACTGTGATTCAGAAACCACTTGATGCTGATTCCTATTTATACTCTTGGACACATGTAATTTCATCACCTATGAATGAATGTTTAACCTAAAGATGATTTGTTCCATAGTATGCACCACTAAAATCTAAATAACCGTAGGTTTTCCTCACTATATACTGATCAGAAAGCTGTGAGTCTTTGATGATGAACTGATTAAACAAAAATATGCTCAATATGTCCATTTGAAAATTGGTTGACAAGATGTGGAATAAATTTGGTATCAAAATCCGAATAAAAATTCTGTCATGCAATGGCGATGAACAATCGTCTGCGGGACTGCCTGACTTGGATTGCTACCGAAACCATCTTCAACTTCTATGGATGGTTTGAATTCCATGCATGGATGGTTTAAATTCCATGCACGCCTGGTAAAGAAAGCCTCAGCTGATAAGAGAGGATGACTAGGACTAAGGTTGTGGATTATAGTTAGTTTACAAGTATTGGATAGATACATATTGCAGGTTAACTCAGCAGGGTGAGATATGTGAGGGAAATTAATGATAGTAAGATCACAAAGTAGCTGCTATTTGGTGAGCCACCGTGAGACAGCCAGAAACCAAGAGACAGAAGAAATGCTTCAGAAATGCACACTGGCCCTTGGGGAAGCAAACTGATGCCACATGTCAAGAGGCACGGTGTTGCTGCTCCTGGGAATCTGTCACAAGGAAATCATTCAAAAGGATAAATTAAAGGCTATACAAATATGCTTATAGCAAAATGTTTAATGGTCAAAATTAAAAATTACCTAACTTGTCAGTGATATGGAAGTGTAGGAAAAATTAGGTATATCAAATATTTCTAGAGAAATAATATGAAGATAATTGAAATGATAAAAATGTGGAAATATGGGAACATTTTGCAAATAATATTAAATAAAAGGTAGAGATACAATCTCATATCATAATTACAATGATGTGTAAAACTGCATATCTGGCTTGATAAAGGTCAAAAGGGTGAACATGAAAAGAGAATGATGGAATTTAGATTTTTGTTCCATTTCCTTTGTGTGATATTTTATAAAGTGATTGAATGGTAACTTTTTAAAAGAATGCTATAAAATTAATTTCCAAATATATGCCACAACTATGAATTGTGAAGAAACAAGAGTTGTAAATATTGTTTTATGCTGCGAGATGGCATTCAGCTATGTTTAAAGGAAAAAGCCTTCAAAAGCCTACATTTAAAAATTTTACACAGACTTGCAAAAATAGTGACAGGTTCTGCAAATATTTACTACTACTGTAATCAAGTGAGAGTTTTCACATAAATTCAGTATAAGGACTAAAGTTTGTCAAGTGTTAGTGTTTTCAGAAATGTTTGGGCTAGACCTGAAGTAGGATGTATATATGTACACAAGTGTGCGTGTATGTGTGTGTGCATATGTGTGTATATATGTAAACACATATATACACTGTATTCCACCATGTATAATGTACACATTTGCCCAAATTTTTGAGGGAAAAATAAGGATGCACATTATATGTGGGTAGTACCTGAAATACCTTGTGTCTGTTCTTGTGTTTTGTAATTATTTGTTGCATAAAATTTCTTGTACCAGACTATGTTAAAAAATAAATGCTAAAATTCCTTCACAGTACAAAAACAAGCATCTAAATATAATCTGATGCTAAATATAATTTGAAAGATCTTTTTCCTGAAAGTTTGGGCCAAAAATGTGGGTGTTCATTATATATGGCAAAATACAGTGTGTATATTCCCAGTGACATCTTTATCTTGATTACAAAAGTCTAACAGAAAGCCAATGGGCAATAGAACAGAATTCAGAAATTTTTAAAAAGCCACAATTCTATCATCTAGAAATAATCAATTTTAATACTGGTCAAATGCTCTTTTCAGATTATTTAATTTTCTGTTGTTTCCCATTCCATGGATAAAACCAATCCCAGTACTGGACATTGGTTTCCAGCTGTTTACTATTACAAACACCTTTGGGGTTTAATTCCTTGTATATAAATGTTCATACATATCTTTGGTTAATTTCTCTGGAAAATTTATCGGAAATGGAATTGATAAGGAAAATGACATAAACATATATTTTATTTATTAGACTTGAAAGCCAAAGATTTTGTATTGCTTTACATGTTTTCTTCTTATGTCCAATTAAATCTCCTTTCTACCCATTAAATTCTCATCCATCCCCTAAAACCCAGTTTTAAGCTCCATTTTCCAAGACTATTTCAGTGAATCCTCCAGCACTCACTGATCCCCCACATCTTTTATTATTTTTAACTTTGAAATAATTCGAGACCTACAACAATTTGCATAAGCAGTACAAATTATTTCCATATGCTCTTAATTCATCTTCTCCAAAATTAACATCTAACATAACCACAATTATCGAAATAATGTCATTAACATTGATGTAATACTCTTATCTAATCTACAGACCTTATTTAAACTTTTTTTTGTCCCACTAATGTCCTTGATCTGGTGCAGAATTCAAGATGTGTAGTTTTCACATCTCCTTCTATCCCTCCACTGCAGGGCAGCTTCTGTCTTCCTGTGTGTTTCATGACCTCAGGGCCAGCTTCCTGGGAATGCTCCCTGTCCAGTGCACAGGCCCCTGTGCATTCGTTCAGTGTTCTGCTGTTGCTGTCTTGGAATTCTTAATCGTTCTGGAAGAAGGAACCTCACATTTTAATTTGAACTGGGTTCTGTCAATTATGGAGCTAATCTCAAATGACCTTGACACTTTTGAGAAAGTTTGCCCAATTATTTTTTAAGATGTCCCTCAGTTTAGGTTGGTCTAATTGTTTCCTCATAATTAAAATTAGATATAGCATCTTTGGTAAGAATACCACTAAAGCGACGTGTGTCCTCCTCCATGCATTGTATCAGGAAGCTCGTAATCTTAGTTGATTCCAATCCTGGTGATACTAATTTTAGTAACTTAGTCAAGATGATGCCTGTCAAGTTTCTGCACTGTAAAGTTTCATTCTTCTTTGATACATATTTTAAAATTACTCTCCAGAAAGATTTTACATTTCCCACTTGCCTATCTTCCTGAACCCTCACTAAAGATAGATTATATATTTTAAAAAGATTTCCTAATTTTGTGTGAGTGAAAGGACTTTTCTTAACTATTTCAAATTACTTCCCTTTGACTATTAACAAAGCTGAATTCTGCCTCCCCCCACCAGATTTCCGTATTACATAGCCATTTATGTTTCTTCTTTTGATAATAAGTCAAAATTTCTTTGGCTCAGCCTGCTTTCAGTCCACCTTAGTGAATAAATAATTCTAAGAAATATTAGTGAATTGAAAGTGTACATTTACAGGCTAAGTGATAATGTTATGGTGTTTTATTTTTTTAATTTTATTTATTTATTTTTACAGAGAGGGGAAGGGTGGGAGAAAGAGTAGGAGAGAAACATCAGTGTGAGAGAGAAGCATCAGACTGGTTACCTCTTGTAAGTGCCCCAACTGGGGACCAGGCCCGAAACTTAGGCAAGTGCCTGGACTGGTAATCGAACTGGTGACCCTTCACTTTGTGGGACACTGCCTAACTGAGCCATGCCGGTCTGGGCTACAGTACTTTAAATGTTTAGGAAAAGAAAACAGAAACCTCCGTTAGAAGATGGGGATTATTTTTATCATATAGCTGTGTTCTGAAGGGAATACCGTAAACTGGGTCTGCATCTAGGCTAATAGGGAAGACTAGACCACTGGCGGCTTGCCCACAATGGGTCTGTGAAGTGTGAAAGGGGTGACAAGAAAACAATAATTGAAAAGAAGAATCCAGGATGGTCTGTTGGAGAGCAATGGGGATGAGATAACCATATAACAGAAAACCTCTGATGACTGCAGATATTCTGGAGACCCTGCTGGCACGACTAAGCCAAATTGAATGTATGCATGACCTCTGACCCAGCAACTCTACCCCTGGTTATACCCTTCAAAGGAATTTCTCACCTGTCCCTCAGAGGAAAAGTTTGAAGGTGCTCATTAGATTGTGCAAGTGTTGTTATTTTAGGTAGAAAGGAATTGTAGAAAACCCAGAATTGGAGTAAATACAATAAACGATAGATGAACCATGATAGAGAACTATGCAACAATCAGAAACAATAGATTAGATATACACAGAGCTCCTGAGATGGACATTAAGAACACAGTACCAGCCCTGGCTGGCATAGCTCAGTGGATTGAGCGTGGGCTGGGAACCAAAGTGTCCCAGGTTCGATTCCCAGCCAGGGTACATTCCTGGGTTGCAGGCCATAACCCCCAGCAACTGCACATTGATGTTTCTCTCTCTCTCTCTTTCCCCCCTCCCTTCCCTCTCTAAAAATAATAAATAAAATCTTAAAAAAAAAGAACACAGTACCAAGTGAAAAAGGAAATAATAATACAGTATCATTTACATATGTTAAAAGTACATATACAAAACTATAAATATATATTTTCACAAGAACACAAGTAAATTTTAAAAATCTATGTTAAATGCATGAAAATGGTTGCCTATGGAAGAGAGGAGAAAGGAATTGCTGAAAGGGGATAAAATTGAATATACTGATAAATAAAAAATGCACAGACAGTCTTTGCATGAATTGATGATAATGTGTCAAGAACTGAGGAAGGTGTTAACTTTCTACATTCAGGAAGGAAGGAAGGAATGAAAAGAAAGAAAGGGAAAGAAAGAGGGAGGGGGGAGGGCGGAGGAAGGCAAGAAGGTGGAGGAGGTCAGAAAAGGGAGAAACTGAGCAGTCAGTTAACTCTGACCAGTAAATAAGGCTGTGCTCCCTTTGGTCACAGGGCTTTACACATACTGTTCCATCTGTTAGAAAGTCTAATCACCAAAACATAAACAAGCACACTTAGACATACACACACACTCCCTCCAATTTCCTTTAGGAAGAAAATTCCTCACAGGTGGGCATTATTCCTATTTTAAAAATTAGTAAAGGCTGACTTCCAGCCAAGATGGAGGCATAGATAGACACACTGTGCCTCTTTACACAACCAAAGAAGGACAACAACAAATTAAAAAACAAAAAACAACCAGAACTGCCAGAATATCAAACTGTATGGAAGCCTGACAACCAAGGAGTTAAAGAAGAAACATTCATCCAGACCGTAGGAAGGGCAGAGACGGGCAGCCGAGCGTAGAGGACACGTGGCAAGGCAGTGGCTGGCAGGCCGGGCAGTCCCACATTCACATGTAGATAAACTGGGAAGAACAACTAGGGAGCCAGGGTCCCAGTGTGGGGAAATAAAGCCTCAAACTTCTGACAGAAAACACCTGTGGGGTTGAGGCAGCAGGAGAAGCTCCCAGCCTCACAGGAGAGCTCATTGGAGGGATCCACAGGGCCCTACAATGTACACAAGCCCACCCACTCAGGAATCAGCACCAGAAGGGCCCAGTTTGCTTGTGGGTAGCAGGGGAAGTGACAGAAATCCAGCTGAGAGAGGAGCAAGCGCTATTGTTCCCTCTCTGACTCCTCCCCCACATACAGTGTCACAAGGCAGCCACCTGGGTTGCCCCGCCCTGGTGAACACGTAAGGCTCTGCCCCTTACTACATAATGGGCTTGCTGAGACCGAAAAAAAAAAAAAAAAAAGAGGCCCAAGTGAAAGAATAGATCAAAGCTCCAGAAAAAATACAACTAAGCCATGAAGAGATAGCTAACGTATCAGATGCACAGTTCAAAACACTGGTTATCAAGATGCTTCAGGAACTCACTGCATAGTTCAACAGCATAAAAAAGATCCAGACAGCAATGAAGGTTGCATTCTGTGAAATAAAGAAAAATCTACAGGGAACCAACAGCGATAAGAAGGAAACCAGGACTCAGATCAATGGTTTGGAGCAGAAGGAAGAAAGAAACATTCAACCAGAACAGAATGAAGAAACAAGAATTCAGAAAAATGAGGAGAGGCTTAAGAACCTCCAGGACATCTTTAAACAGTCCAATATCTGAATCATAGGGTGCCAGAAAGAGAAGAGGAAGACCAAGAAATTGAAAACTTATTTGAACAAATAATGAAAAGGAACTTCCCCAATCTGGCAAAGCAAATAGACTTCCAGGAAGTCCAGGAAGCTCAGAGAGTCCCAAAGAAGTTGGACCCAAGGAGGAACACACCAAGGCACATCATAATTACATTACCCAAGATTAATGAGAGGGCAAAAATCTTAAAAGCAGCAAGAGAAAAAGAGAGTTACCTACAGAAGAGTTCCCATTAGACTATCAGCTGATTTCGCAAAAGAAACCTTATAGGCAAGAAGGGGCTGGAAAGAAGTATTCCAAGTCATGAAAGGCAAGGACCTACATCTAAGATTGCTCTATCCAGCAAAGCTATCATTTAGAATGGAAGGGCAGATAAAGTGCTTCTCAGATAAGGTCAAGTGAAAAGAGTTCATCATCACCAAGCCCTTATTATATGAAATGGTAAAGGGACTTATCTAAGAAAAAGAAAATAAAAAATATGAACACTAAAATGACAACAAACTCACAGCTATTAACAACCAAACCTAAAAAATATATACAAACAAACTAAGCAAACAACTAGAACAGGAACAGAACCACAGAAATGGAGATCACATGGAGGGTTAACAGTGGGGGAGTGGGAGGGGAAGGGGGGAAGGTACAGAGAATAAGTAGCATAGATGGCAGGTAGAAAATAGACGGGGGGAATACTATTCCTATAAGAATACTATAGGAAATGTAGAAGCCAGAGAACTTATGTGTATGACCCATGGACATGAACTAAAGGGGAGGAATGCAGGTGGGAGGGGGTGTGCAGGGCAGAGGGGAATAAAGGGGGGAGAATGGGACAACTGTAATAGCATAATCAATAAAATGCATTAAAATAAAAAATTTAAAAATTAGTAAAGACTAAGTCTTTGCGCCTTCCATTTCCACCTTTTCCCACGTACCACTTAGGATGTGGGCATCAAGAGAAGTAGGACAAAGAGGCTCCGCAAGAATGCTCACTGGAGGGAGGGAAAGAAGACAGATAGAAAATTGAGTTTAATAGAATGCAGGGGGATCACTGACTAAACTAAAAGGGGAGATGGCTACCAAAACAGTGCTTTTGGTATAAAGCCAAAAGAGATCTACAGGAACCAGCTCACCCTTAGGATAGAGAGGAAGAATAGGCTGAACGAGTATTACATAGTATAATCCTATAATTTAAAATCTAGATGCATGGGTCTCATATTCACATGCCTTTAGGGACCAATAGGCTGATGGATACTAGACAACAGGAGGTGGTGGGGCCTGTGGGGAATTAGAGAGTTTGTACTGAGTGTGTTCCCCACCTAAAGGTATTTAAAATTAATTAAAATATCACTCTCATACACACTGGTTTAACCAAACAAACAAGTTCTATAGTGTCCTATATGCTAAAATTGCTTCTCATCTATCCATAAAATCTTCCGATTTCTTTAGTCCTGGGTGTTAGGAAAATAATTGTGTCGGAATTCCAGTGTCTACTCAGGTCCCAGTAAAGATGCTCAATAAACTTTCATTGAACCCAACACTGATGTTTTTTAAATATGTCCACAAACTTTTTGATACTCCTGTCTTCAAAAAGTGAACTCTAATAACTCTATCATTGAGTGTGGTCTGAATTAAATACCTTATTTTTCAGACTATAAGATGCACCCCCCCAAATTTGGGGAGAACAATGGTTGTTAATACTGCTATTGAGTTCTGTTTACATTTACATTGATGAAATATTATGTTATTAAACATTTTACCACATTTTTTGCTTCAAAATTTTTTTTTTCTATTTTCCTCCTCTAAAACCTAGGTGTGTCTTATGGTTCAAAAATATGGTAACTTACTTCTAATAAATTGAATAGCAGAAGTGATGACTATCAAATTGACCTTAAAAAGCATTTGTCTTCCCCTTGCTCTCTTGGATAGCCTGCTCTGGAGGCAGCCAGCTGCTATGTCACGAAGACACTCAAGCAGCCCTATGGAGAGGTTTACATACTGAGAAACTGAGGCTTCCTGCCAACAGCCAGTAAGGAACTAAAGCCTCTGATCGAGAGCCATGTAAGTGAGCCATGCTAGGAGTTAACCCTTGGGTCTCAGTAAAATCTTCAGATGACCGCAGCCTTGTCCAGCATGTGGACCGCAGCTCCCAGAACCGGTACCATCCTGCTAAGCTACTTCTAAGTTCCAGACCTACAGAGACTGTGCAAAATAAGAAATATTTATTAATGTTTTAAATTGCCAAGTTTTAGGGTAATTTGTGAAATAGAAATAGATAATTCATATGCCCACTGAAACATCATTGTATTATGATATATACACACATCATTATATGATGTTTAAAAGTTAGGGCTGCTTTGGCCCTGGCCTGCGTGGCTCCACTGGGGTGTGAGCGAGAGGCAAGGCAACCAATTGACGATTCTCTCCCTTTCTTCCTACCTTCCCTTCTTTCTAAATAAATAAACAAATAAAATCTTTTTTAAAAACTTAAAAAAATGTGGCTGTTTTGGAGTGGCTCTTCGACTTACATCCTTCCCCTCTTCCACTTCCCATTTTTGCCACTTCCAAAACCCACCAATTCCCTTTTTTTTTTCTTTTGGATGTTAAAAGTCCTAAATAGAATATTAAAAAGTGCTTTCCCCCCTAATGGGCCCCCAAAAGAGACTCCTTAAGTGCAAATCATTAGCTTCTTCCCAGTGTGACAGATGGAGGAGGAGATATTTTGGATCCTCCAGACCTATCTTCTTATTTCTATCTTAAGTAGAAATAAGATAATGTAATTATTTCACTTACAGATCTGTTTATCCACCCAAGTGGGGTTTTATTATAACCAGCAGCATCAGCTTGGAAAGTGCAGGAAGACAGTCAGAAACTTAAATGCCACCTAAGTAGGTCTTGGGAGTATACGTGGTTTTAAGCCCATGAACGGGAGCATTGAAACTTGGAACAAAAGGAGAGGAGCTTTGGTAATAGTGGAGTAGAGAACATTAGAATAAGCAGGGACAGCACTGTGGAGGTGTGAGAATAACATACACCACACGTTAGATGTTAGTTTCATTCTATAGTCTCTTCCCTGCTCAGCTACGCTTACCCACAGCTTCGGAATAGAGGCCTAGAGACAATGCGTCTTTGTTTTATGGAACATTCTTTCAGAGAGCTCCTAGCAGAGTCTGGTACAGAGAGGAGAGTGAGGAACTATTGCTGCCAAAGGGACTGTCAGAAACTGTACAGGACTTTGTGCATGGAATCTACTTCCTCTTCCCTAGAGATTTTGAAAAGCAGTGAATAAATAAAGAATGGCTCTGAACAGCCCATGTAAGTAAAGAAAGAGGAAATGTCATGTCTTAGAAGCTTACTTTACCAACAAAAATCTTAAATAGAAAAGAACATATGTCACAACCCTAGGAAAATCCCTCTTTAATTTTTTTTCCAATCTATAATATTGCAGGTTAGGAAAAGAGCTTAAGGTATCAGATCCTTTTTGCTGAAAAAACACTCTCACTGTTGGGACTGACAACTTAATACATTTTCCACCTTGTGTAAACACAGACTTTGCTAAACTATAAATCTAATCCTCAGATTTGTTAACTTTAAAATGAAGCTAATATTTACCTCATAAGATTATTGAGGATAAAACGAAATAATTTAAGGAACTGTAAAAAATGCTCAGTAAGTGATAATTGTCTTACATTGGGGGGGTCTCTCTATTTGACCCCTGAATCCAGGTGTTAAGGGTTGAATTGTGTACCCCTGCAGAAATGTTAAAATCCTAATGCTTAGTACCTAAGAATCTAAGCTTCTTTAGATATAAGGCCTTTGCTAACATAATCAAGTTGAGATGAGGCCATGAGATTGGACCCTTAAGCCCTGGCCAATGGGATTCAGTGGGTTGAGTATAGTCCTGCAAACTGAAAGGTCACTGGTTCAATTCCTGGTCAGGGCACATGCCTGGGTTGCAGGCTGTGCTCTGCCCCCATTGGGGACCTTGCAGAAGACAGAAGGTGACCAATTTAAATTCCTCCCTCACATCAATATTTTTCTCCCTCTCTTTCTCCCTCCCTTCTCCCCTCTCTAAAATAAAAATTAAAATAAACTTTATAAAAAAATTACAGAGTGGATCCTTAATCCAATATGACTAGTGTCCTTACATGACGGGAAGACACAGAGTCATAGGGAGAATGATATGGAGGCAAAGATTGGAGTGATGTACCTACCAGCTAAAGAATGCCAACAATTGCCAGCCGTCACTGGAAGCTAAGAGAGAAACATGGAACAGATTCCCTAAAAAGAAATCAACTTTGCCAACATCTGTATCTCTAACCTCTAGAACTATAAGAGAATAAAATTCTGTTGTTGTAAGTCATACAACTTGTGGTTCATTGTTATGGCAGCCCCAGGAAACTAATGCACAAGTATTCGAGTGCAAGTGGTTTATTTTGAAGGGAGTCCAGGAACCACTGATTGCAGGATGGAGAAGTGGGACTGGGAAGAGAAGGACAGTAACAGAGTGGGCTGATGGGTAGGTTACCTCTGCAGGTAGAGCTCAGTCCTTCTGTGAACTTCCAGGAGAAAATGTGGCATGCACCTAAGAGTTATCCTACCTTTGAGGAAGACATTGGTATATTTATTATTATAGATAGAAGTGTATTAGTTTTCTACGGCTGCTGTAACAAATTACCACACAAATGGGGGCTGAAAACAACAGATCTAGAAGCCAGAAATCCAAAATCATTATCACTGGAATAAAGCTGTCAGGAGGACCTTGTTTCCTCCAGAGGCTCTAGAGGAGAATCTGCCTTTTCTCCTTTCTGGTGGTTATTGGCATTTCTTGATTTCTGTCTAAATTACAACAGTCTCTGCTTCTGCGGTCCCATTGCCTCTTCCTTTACTGTCTGTGTGAAATTGCCCTCCCCCTAGCTCTTATAAGGACACATATGATCATATTTAGGCAACCCCTGGATAGTCCAGGATAATCTCTGCATCTCAAGATCCCTAATTACACCTTTGGCCAGGGGTTGAGAAAAAATCCTCAGGATGAAAGTTGCAAGCTCTCATCAAGGACTTTTTGGGGCATGTATAGAATGGGAAGTCCTGAGAGGATGTTGATGGGACACTAATAACATTGCTACATGACTATTATTTTTGTTTAGCTTGTTTTTTGTTAACAATTAATTTTAATTTAATAATCATAGTTATTACGACTGTTACTAGCTATTTTAATCTAACTTCCTAATGGATCACAATATAAATTATTTGCACTATCTGTGTAATTATGCTTAGAAAATACTATCCCACCTATTTGAACTTGATCCTTTTTACAAGGTTACATTTAAGCATATATTGCTCTGTCATTTCCACCAAAACACCTTTTCTTTACCTTTTTTTAGCACCTATACAATCTCTTTTATTAATCTCTATCTGGTCGTGTGTAATTATCTTTCTCAACTGTATATTTTTCTTAAGTATATTTTAACAATGTCAAAGGTAGAGATCATGACATATATATTTTCAAAAACTTAATGTTGTGATTTTGGAGATTTACATGTATAATCTGGAACTATTTAGTAATTTTTTATCAGGAAATATAAAGCATCTACTTTGAGACTATTACCCATTTTTAGTTTCTTCAAGGTCCCTTTTTATAACTTCTATAAATTATCTTGTGGGGCTGGAACATCAGCAGCCTTATTGTGCCATGTCCACTTAGTGACAAGTTCAAACCAGTTCATTTATAGAAAATGAAAGAATTGTAATATGTGAGTGGTCAAGGAATCCCTGACTTGTTTCCAAAGATCTCTGGAGTATTGGGATTTTTAGCAGTGGGTCAATGACTGAAACAGTGTTGGGAGCCGACCAACAGCTGACCTTTGACACAGTTGGGTCGGGTGAGATGCATCTGCACAGCAGAAGCAGCTGTGGCCGGGTCTCCTGTCTATCTCTTCCTGTATGCCTGTCCCTATTAACATCAGGTGGTGGGATTTTTGGACGCCTGTGCTTTACAGCAAGGGACCTTGCACGATGCCTCTGGTTCTGTGTGAAGTGACTTGCTGACCACTAACTGGGGGCCCCTGGTAGCCCTGGTGCTGCCCGCTCCCCCCACCTGGAAAGTTAAGGATAGATTTAAACTATGGGCAGACTAGCTGCCAGAACGCTGGAGGAGGCCGTTGCTAGGAATGTCTAGGGAGTCGCCATTCAAAAGCTCAAGATTTATTAGAACCACTGTCTTTCCCATGCCCTGGGTAGGAGTGGTTATTGATGGGACCAGGTAGATAGAGAAGGAAGGAGTTTTAATTAAAATATAATAATCTCAGTACATGGAAACATAACATAGCCCCCCCCCAGATATGTAGTTAATAGACCTAGGCAAAAAAATAATTTATCTAATTCAGATAATTTAATTTCTATAAACAATAACTAATTTTTTAAAGATTTTATCCATTTATTTTTTGAGAGAGAGAGAGAAACATCAATGTGCGGTTGCTGGGGGCCGTGGCCTGCAACCCAGGTATGTGGCCTGACTGGGAATCGAACCTGTGACACTTTGGTTCGCAGCCTGAGCTCAATCCACTGAGCTATGCCAACCAGGGCTTTAAACAATAACTAATTTTTAAATCACTCCTTGTACCCCTTTGATTCAGACCAATCTATAGAAACTTAGTAGATATTTAATTATAATCAGCATTTGAAAGTTTGTGCTCATATAGCTTCGTTGGCTGTCTGATTAATGACTGGTCAAAATAACCTTTGTTTAATATGGTTGATCCGTGGGACTTCCTGTACTTTTTGGTTATTTCTTTAACATGATTGATTTGTAAAGCCTTCTGTGTTTTTAGAAACGATTTCTGCGGTAACCATTTCTGTTTTAATAATCACATTATGCATTGAATGTTGTATAACCTCCCCTATATAAATAAAGATTGATTTTTCTTGGTGAGTCAGTCAGGTCTAGAAAGCCTGGCTGTCCTCCGGCCTCTGGCATCACATCTGGTGGCTGTCTCATTTCACCTGAGCTGTTCCTCCTTCAGGGAGCCTGAGACCCGCCGAGGCTGGACCCCGGCAAAACAGGGAATGTTGGGAGATGCACAAGTGAAAAAAATAGTGTGGAGTTTGGTTTTAAACTTAGTAAGTTGAAGTTGCGTGGTTGGCTTGTGGAGATGGTCAGGAGGCAGGTGGCCACACAACGGAAGCTTGAAGACTGAGCTTGAGGGAGAGATAGGAACTGGGGTATCTCTGCAATAGGTGGATGGATGAGACCATGCTGGAAGAGCAAGTAGAACAAGAAGAAAAGTAGCAAAGTGGGCCAGGACTAGAACCCTGGGAGCCAAACATTGAAGAGGCCCGAGGAAGAAGGAATAGAGGGAGGAGGACAGGGGGAAGAGGCTGTTAGGGGAGCCACAGGAGTCAAATTCTAACGTGAGAAAGGAGAAATGGAGCAGAAAAATCTAGCGAGGTTAAAAAAGAAGGAAAAAGAAATGATGTAATTCAGTGCACACTTGAAAAAGAAAAAATCACAACCTGGAGGTTCTTGATGACCTTAGTGAGAGCAGTTTCAGTGGGATGTTATGAGCCGAGCCAGATGGGTTACCAGATCTCTCATAAGAAAAGAGCTCACAGGAATCTCTGGGTACAATCCTTGTGAAGCTAGTTCAGGGTCACCCAGTGACCACTTTCAGTCCAAGTGTCCACAAGTGCCCTGGAGAATCCAAGAGGATCTAGAGTCCAAACTGAGCTCAGGAGTGGATTGAGTGAACAGGAAATGACACAAGGCTGAAAAACCAAGATTAAGGTAGTAAACTTCCATTTTTAAGTTTTAGTTCAAATAATAGATTGCTCAAGCTCAAGATGGAAGAGATTTAGCTTAGCAACAATTGCCTAAAAATGATCCAACGATTTTAGTTGATTATAAACTTAAAATGAGCCAAGACTATGACTTAATTCCCCAAAAAGCTACAACAGGCTTGGACTGTGATAACAGAAAAGAGGAAGTGGAGACACCAGTAAATACTAGTTGTTTTTTTTTTTTTTTTTTTTTAAGGCAGCAGAGAAAGGGGAAAAGGAAACAACAATCAAAAGGAGATAAGGTTAAATTAGAAAAAAAAATTAAGGATGGAAGAGATTTGAATATGTTTATAAGCCAAGGGGAAGGATCCATTAGGGAGGGAAAGAACACAGGCAAGAAGGGAATTGGTGGTGATACAGGAGTCTGATGAAGCTGGAAGTTGGTTTTGAACTGAAATGCTGGTGCCTCTCTCTTGGAGAGACTTGAGGGAAGTCTGAAAAAAAGTTGGGAGTAACCACAAATAATTCGTTTTGGGGGAAGGAAATCAGACACTTGGGAAGACCATAGGCAAACATTTTCGATTTGCTTGATGAAGTAATACCCCATGGGGACAGGCTCTGCTGTCAGTGAGTGTGCGTGAAGAGAGAGAGCAATGGGGAACTTGGGGTAGTTGGAAGGGATGGAAAGAATTCCAGAGAGAATGGGATTCTTGGTTTTTGAAGTGAGATCCAAAAACTGGGAGGCTTCTTCTCAGTCCCTTTAAAACCAACGCCCACAGGAAGCTCAGAATCTTTTGAGCCTGCTGGCTTTTCCCAGTTGGCTCAGGACTGGCAGGCCAGAATGTGGCAGCAATGTGCTCAAGAACCATAGGCTTTTTTTTTCTTTTTCTTTTAAATAACCTTAAGTGGAATGCTTAAATTTATTCATCAAAAAAGTCTTTTAGAGTCATTTAAAAAAACATGTTTTTATTCTTGCAATGCATTAATCTACCTGTTAAAATTTTGGCAGAATTACTAAACAGGTAGTATTAAATTTATGCAAAGGTAATGTTGCGAAATACTGAAATGCAGGTGAGTCTGATATAACTCTTTATCAAGCAATGGTTACTAAGTCAAAAAGTGTTTGAAAATAAAATAAATATCAACCATCACAAACTTTCGGGTACCCGAAGGTCCTGAGAAATTCGGAATTTCCGAAGGAAGCTGTTCGAGGGTCAGGGGAGGGCCGGGCTTTACACAAAAGTAATAAGCTTTTCTTGGCCCTCAGGACTTAACGGGAGGGAACAGACACAAAAATCAGTATCTGTAACAGAGCTATGAGATAAGCTACGTGAGAAGTACAAAACGCACTGAGGTGACTGAAAAACATCGAGTGTGTTTGTCCTGAGGTGTGGAGCCCGATTTCCCAAACGCTTTCAAGGAAATCCGGAAAGAGTCAAGGGCGCTGAGACCTTGTAAAACATCCGCCCCGAGCCACCCGCCCTCGGCTCACGCAGTTCTGGGCTCGGTGTGCCCAGGAGCGCGCACCAGGGCGACTGTCACCACGAGAGGGCGCGCCCCCGAGACTGTCTACGGAAGTCCCGCCTCCATTTCCGGCGGGATTTCCGAATGGGGAGGGCCTAGCGGCAGCTTCCGTTCTACAGTGTTACCACTTCAGCACGTGTGTCTTTCCATTGGGATTCCTGGATTATTCCTACCCCTGGTGAATTCGTCGCGCCGGAGCGTCCTTCAGATTTAAGGATGAAGGCGGTAAGGGTCTTCAGAAGCCCAGCCCCTGCAATTTAGGACCGCTTTGGCTGAGAGTCACTTCCCGGCTTTTCACCCTTGTTTAGGGGGCGGTGGCCTAGACTCGGGGCTCCCTCTTGGTTCTATGCGCTGTCCGCTTCCTAGCTTTTTCACCTGATTCTTCCTTCATTGCTCACTGTGCTCGCGCTCGTCTTCTGGAGCCACGATGAGACGAGCATCGAGACTTGCATCGCTAGGATGTCAAACATTGAAGGGTTGTTCACGATTGTCTTTCGAACCCCTATTTTACGGATGAGAAGCAGGGTCTTGTTCTCAGTGAATATATAGTGTGAGTCATGGGATTCGAAACGAGTCCTTTTCCTTCCCCAAAAGGGTAAGAAGATAGAAAAGCAAGTGATTTGCGCTGGTTCTCTCAGAAAATTAGAGCTAGCCCTAGGATTTGGATTTCTGAATAAGGGGTCACCAGCAAGAGAGTTGGAATCCGAAGACCCGAATTCAGTGTTGCCTTCCTTAGTTTAAGGGTCTTTGACAAGTCATCTGTAAAGCTTAACTTTATCAGTAATGTGAGGATGACAGCAATCATTGCTTAACTAAGCTATTGGAGGTAATATGTTGGAGAACTTTGTAAATGGCAAAGCAATATATCAATGTCAGCTGTTAAAGACAGCCAGCAGTTTGCTCTGAGTATGCTAAACTAGTTAAGATAGCCTTGAATAACCACTTACCACTGGTGGTAGATCAGTGGTTCTTAACTTTTTTAGGGGTCTTGGATCCTCTCTAGTAGCTGTGGCTTTTGGTCATGAATAAAACCCCTGGTTGAATAACTACTGCTGTAGTGCCATTCTGTAGGATTAATGCCGTAGTTTGGTTTTAGCTCTTATATGCAAGATCCTTGACTGTGAGGTATTAGAATTGTGGAATTAGTCTAGTGAAATTTATAATCAGTTCTCTTTAATCTGATTTTAAAAAGAAAATAATATAAATTTATGTTGTTGTTTTCCAGAGAAGAAATAAAAAACAAGTCCCAAGCTTTAGGAAGTTGATTAAGACAAGTAAAGTCAAACTTGAAAACAAGCTAAAAAATAAGCAATTTAAACAACAAAGTAATATCAAGAAGTACCGAAAAGAACAGAGGAAACTAAGGCAAGCGGTCAAAGATGCTGTGTCTAAGAGACCCGTTCCCCTGGAGGACCCTAAGAAAAAACGACCAGGTAATTGTGAAAACATTCATGTGCTCTAATTTCCATCGATTTGTTTTAAAATGTTCTTAATGAAATAATTGCATTCTCTAGTCACTATTCTTGCTCACAGATCTTTGTAAGAGTTGGTAAGGATAGTAGACTTTTATACTTTATCAGTCAGTAGAAGAAAACATTTCACTATAGTATTCACTGTGAGAAAAAGCTGGCCTCAGCTTTTAGTATGTTTAGAAAGCAGATCTGAAGATACAATACTTGGGATAACAAACTCAGAATTGCGCTGTAAATAAATGTCAGGCAGCGTGCCATGTCACTTTCCCGTTCGCTGGCAGTTAGCTAGGGTAAGAACTTTGCTTTTCTCTGGCGTGTTCTTCACAGTGTTGCCAAAATTCATGTAGTAATCTAAACATCGGCTTTTCTTTTTATTTGGAAACTTGGAGTAAAATATAGCTGTAATTGTCAGAGTTATTCTGTAAAACTATCCAAGAACTTCCAAGTATTCAAAACAGGTAGGGAATAAGACCGTTTTGAGTCAGGCCAGTTCGACAATGTTACTGATACTTTCAGGGTGGTTGTGTTTAACTGTATCTGACCTATTCAGTCTTCCAATGTGCATCTCATTTTCTTAATCCTGACCTATTTAGTTTGATCTCTTGGCAACATATTCTTGTGATATATTAAAGGTCATGGGCCTGGAAGTCTGGAAATTTGGGCTTTTCTCTTAATTTTGATATTTAATAACAAAGTGGCTTTAGTGGGTTACTTACTCTCCAGATATTTAATCTGTGAAGAAATGCGATGGTTGAGTTAAATAAAGGTCTCTTCCATCTAAATTTCAGTAGAATTTAAAAAGCATGATGTATTAATAATTATATATTAAAATAAGCAAATGATTTCTTCATTCTTACAGGTTGGAGTCTATCAGGCAATTGGATATGAGAGTATAAGTTTCAAAAATAAACAAAATAGAAACAGAGGCATAGATACAAAGAACAGACTGATAGCTGTCAGAGGGAAGGGGGCTTGAGGAGCTAGGTAAAATGGTGAGGGATTAAGTGAAAAGAAAAAAAATATATATGTGTGTGTCACATAGACACAGATAACAGTATGGCGATAGCCAGAGGTCAGGGGGAGATGGGAGAAGGCAAAGGAGACAGAAATTGTGGCAGAAGGAGATTTTACATTGGGTGATAGGTACATGATACAGTGTACAGATGATGTTGGTTGAGTTACACACTTAAAACCTGTGTGGTTTTGTTAACCAAAGTTACCCCAATAAAATTAAATTAACAAAAAGCATACGTTTCAAGTGAAAAACCTGGGTTAGAGAGAATAGTGTGGAAAATTATCAACATATAGATTATAGTTAAAGCCTTACACTTGGGTAAAATCACTGTGGATACTGTGTAGTACGAGAATAACAGAACCTAGAATAGAATTTTAAGGAACCCTAGCACTTAAGAAATGGGTAGAGGAAGAAAAATCTATAATGGGGTTTGAGGAGGAGCCAGAGAATTGAAAGAAAATGAGAATTATACAGTGTCTTAGAAATGAAAGAAGAGTATTTCAAGAAAGAAGGAAGCTCTTTATGTTCTAACGTTAAATAGTCTACAAAATAAACTAATTTAAAGAAAGACAAGGTGTGTACCGAAGCTTTTACGTACTTCAAATCATAGGCTGTCACCACATGTCTGATAGGAACACACTGGTAAATAGAAAAAGAAAAGTGGTTAAAAGGCCTGTATAGTTGGTCAGAGAAGTGAGTGGCAGTAACTGAATAAGAGCTGGAAGGACAACGGGTTATGGTCTGAGAGTGGGGTGGGCGCCCAGGTTTGGGATGTGGCCTTGGGAGGGAGTAGCTGAAGTGGAATGGAGGTGAAGGCTATTGGCAATCAGACAGAACTGAGGGGCCAAGTCATGGGTTCTCAAATACACTGAAAGACATTGTAGAAAGTATGGAGACATTTATTTTTTGATTGTTGCAGTGACCTGGGTGTGATCCTGGCATTTAGGTTTCAGGGGTCAGAGATGCTAGCACTTTGGCTAGCTCAGGACGCCCCAATATAACAAAGAATTGTCCCACCCAACTTGTGAGTTGTGCTCCCATTTAGAAACAGTGGGCTAAGGTACCAGAAAAAATATGTTTTTCCTATATGCAGAGTTCTCTGTCTCTTATTACTTGTTTTTGATTTTTTTTTTTTTTTTTGATGGAACAGGTAAAAGGATTGAGAGGGAAGAGGAGGAAGAAGAGGAAGCCCTTCCTTTAGATATGTTGGATGAAGATGACTTACAGTTAATGAGGGATTTAGGACAAAGAGCATCTTTTCTAACGAGAGATCTTTCTTCTAGGTAATACTTCATTTAGATTGTAATCATGCATATCTTTTTAGTGTAAAAAACTTGGTTCTGAATTTTACTTAGGTGATCAGTGCAAAACTTGAGCTCTGAACACAGTGTTGACAAAGAGCAAACCCTATTTGTTATTCAGTTTATTTCCTAAATAAAGGAAGTTCATGAATAAAACAAGCTGAATTTATTTAGCGTACATCTTTATTTCGTTTGAGTCTGAATAGTGAAGTAGAGTGAATGGGGAAGAATGCTGTTCTTTGTTTGAGGAATTGGCAGAACAGTCCCAAGTTCTTCATGGCTATGATCTCAGTCCTCGCTACCCTGTTAGGTAGGTATTATTCCCATTTACAGAGAGGAGGCTGGTGCTTCCTTGCAATCATAAGTAGTAGAAATTTAAACTTAGATCTTTTTAACTCCTAAGTGCATGCTGTGCTCTGAAGGTTTTTTGGGATCGCAGGATAGCATTACGTCCCCTTTGGCTCTGGTGTATTCTTCGAAGAGAATCTGCTGCACCTTTCACCTTTATTTTGCAGCTGAAGGGAAGACTAGACATAGCCATACTCTGAGTCCTTGTGGTGGACGACACAATTAATTTACTCATTTACTAGATATTTGAGTTCTGCTGTGTGCCTGGTTTAGGTGCTAATGTCTATATACCTGTTGAAGTTTTGGCTAGTAGTTTATTTTTCTGTGTTTTAAAAATGATAAGTCCCTGCATTCCTTTTTAGTATGTTAAAGCTGAAAATTTTTTTTTGCAGTGAGCCTGTTCACATCAAAAAACGAAAACATGAGCACGTTATAGATAAATATGAAAAAATGCCAAGATCTCTGCAGACTGTGCCAGAGAAGGAATTGATTCACTTGCTTCCTATCAAAGATAAAAGTGGCATAATTCCACAGACCAGGGAAAAGCCAGGTGAGTCCCCTCGGCCTGTGTGTTAGTTACAGTTTAAGTGCCTTAGTAATACCACATATTTCTTTCATTAAAAATTTAATTTTACTTTGACTTTTACCCATGTCTACAAAATAGAGGCAGCTACAGATAGTCATATAGCAAGCTTGATGATTTTGGCCAGAAACACAGTCGACTGTCTTAGGTGTTTGTTGTGCTGTGAGTACAGCTGAAGCTATAGGGCCAAGGTGATTATTTTCTTTTCAGAGTATTTCATCAAATTTTACTGCTTCTAAAATTAGAGCATGTTAGTCATTCTTTATTAGCCTTTTTTTCTTATATGTCTCTTTTTTCTTATGAAATAACAGAAAATTCCAGAAATCTAAGATGTGAAGTTATGTGGTTTGTCACAAAAAACACCCATAGAGCTACCGTCTGGGCAAGAAACAAATACCGCTAGCATGCAGAAACATCCCTCATGTTCCCCTTAGTCACCTGCTGTTCCCTCCTCAAAGAAGTAACTGCTTTCCTGAGTTTTATGTTAATCACTTCTGTGCTTTTCTATGTAGTTTCACCACTTAAGGATATTATCATGTTTTTAATGTACGTATTTTCCAGTTACTGACACTAACCAAGATGAAGAGGATCAAAAAGAGATGGAACCCGAGGAAGGTAATAGGGTACATCTTTATAGTTACTAAATTGTTAATTGAGAATAACATTTTTTTTTTGCCTAATATAAGTGAGTTAATTTTAGATAAAATCTGGAATGTGCATTTTGGAGTACTGGAGTCAAGGTGATTTTGAACATTTTCCGACATTTTGAAAGTTTCACCTTGTGGAATTTGATTGTTGTTTTTATTATGGAAAAATTTATGCAATTAAAATTTGTAATGTGTAGACATGCATGAAGAGTCTTGTTAATTGCACTGTTTTGAGTTCTTTTTAATTGTAAGTAAGGACCTACAGATAACTATTAACTGTTTAGCTTTAAATTACAAAACCGATTGTGTGGTGTGCGATGATTTTGGTTCTTTAGAACAGTTATACTTTGTATATATCTGTTTTAAATCATTAAATGTGAGTTTCTAATAGCTAGCATAGTTCTAATCAAAGTTAAATTAAAAGAACATATTTATTGTTTGAAACTGTATTGGTTTGGAATTCGTGACAGAACAAAATGATTAAATTTTACTTCTGCTTTGCAAACTCACTAATAGTGTAAGTGAGATTCCAGGTGAGCTATTTTACCTGTGTTCAGTCATCCTTCATCGGCTTCTTGCAGATTGTCCCGTGTGTTTTTTCAATCTAGTTCCCTATGAATTTCTTTTTTAAAAAATTATCATTCTATTACAGTTGTCCCAGTTTTTCCCCTTTTGCCTTCCTCTGCCCATCACACCCCGCTGAATTTCTTAATGTGAATGTATTTGATGTAGTTCAAAGGACTGTATAGAGCTGAAAACAAAGAATATAGTGTACTTTTTAAAAGCACAAAATCAAACTGCCCTTCCCCTAATGGTAGTACCTGCCTCATATGATTGTTGAGAGGATGATATGAAATAAGGTTCTTGGATACTTGTAAGTAAAGGAATGGTTAAGAAGGAAGATCTAATCTGTTTCAGAGATTATTGAAGATCCTGTTCCAGAACTGACTATAGAAGAACATTTAATTGAGAGAAAGAAGAAACTACAGGAAAAGAAACTGCATATTGCTGCCTTGGCATCTGCCATATTATCAGATCCAGAAAATAATGTAAGTAGTAGTGATTTCTTTAGGTTCCTCATATTAGATGTGGTCTAAATGTGTAATATTTTAAGATTCTCCTGTTACCCATAAGTATACACAAAAAGGAAAAGCATTAGCAAAACATAGTAACTGAGTTAAAATAAGGGAATAGACAGAACCTTAGCCTAATTCTGTGTTTGAGCTTAATTTCTTCTGTAACCTTAGAGAAGTCCTGTAAATGCTCTGAGTCTCTGAGTCTCTAAATGCAGGTATTGGACCTAATGTTTGGAACTCATTGTGCTGGGAAAGAGGAACTTCCTTGCAAATTTGCTTGACTGTAGAGTTTTTAGTTAGGAACATGCACATAAAAGACATTTTAGGAATACTTGTAAATGTAAAATATTTTAAGTGCAATAAATCCAAAGGTTATAATGAATGATCACTAGGCCATGGGTGTACTAGGGAAGGTGATGGTAGTTACAGCAAGTCAACTCAGGAAACCCAGGGTCTAGTCTCGGCTCTGCTAAGTACTGTCTGTTAGACTTTGGGCGAGTTTTGTACCCAAGACTCATTTTCTTTCTTTGTTTTTTCAAAGATATAAATAAATAAATAAATAAATTAATTAATTAATTTTTAGGGAGGGAGAAAGAGAGGGAGAGGAACCTTGACTGGATGTCCTCAGTACACACCCTGACCAGGGACCGAACCTGCAACCCAGGTGTGCTGCCCAACCCAGGAATCACTTGACAACCTTCTGGTTTGTGGGATGATGCTCTACTAACTGAGCCACACCAACCAGGGCAAGACTCATTTCCTTCATCTCTAAAATGAGAATGGAACCTGTATTAAAACTTGTTGTGAGGATTAAATGATACATATACATGAAGTTATATAAAGTGATACTATTATTTTTGCTATATTGGTGTCCCCAGCATTCCACTATGACAAATATTTGTTTATTGAACAATAAAGTAGATTATTTACATCTATAGAAAAAATTTCACATGGGTATGTTTCAGACTAGTATTTGTCCTTTTCTAACAAAGTGGGAAGATCTGGAGCAGAATCAGGGAGGGGAATTTAGAATATTTCTCGTCTGTATTATCTCATTTAGTCATTGTGAAACCATAGAGATAGAAGCTATTAATCTCATATCATAGCAGAAAAACAGAGCCTTTAAAAACTCAAGTGATTTGTTTCAGATTTTAATTAGCCACTGGGTTGGAACCCAGCTCTTCTAACTCTGGAGCCTCATGCTCATTTCATAAAAGCGAGGGGGGGGCGAGTAGGCAGTGACATGCTCGTCCTGCTCCCTGCTGTGGCGAGCACCACTCATCAGCCAGGGTGTTTCTGCCCAAGGTGACGCTCCAGCAGGCAGTGGGAGCTCATCAACGCAAACACATCAGTTGAAACCAGTTTTTTACTTTTGCATAACATCATCTTGTGCAAATGATTGTTATATGAGTAACTTTGAAGCTTATGTTAACATGGACACATTATATTAATTTCTGGCTAACTTGCCAGGAATTATTGAATATAGTTTGAATTATTTCAATATTTTATTGAATTGAATTATTTCAATTATTTCAATAGTTTGAAATAACAAACTATTTCAAAAATTGTTTTTAGGGAAATAGGACACATGTCCCTCTAAGAAAAACCAATTAAAAATAGGTAGGCAGCCCTGGCTGGTGTAGCTCAGTGGATTAAGAGCAGGCCGGGAACCAAAGTGTTCCAGGTTCAATTCCCAGCCAGGGTACATTCCTGGGTTGCAGGCCAGAACCCCCAGCAACTGCACATTGATGTCTCTGTCTCTCTCTCTCTCTCTCTCTGTCTTTCTCTCTCCCCCTCTTCCTCTCTCCCTTCCCTCTCTAAAAATAAATAAATAAAATCTTAAAAAAATAGGCAAATTAACAAACTTAAACTATTATTTAAGTTCTTACTTTTCAACTACTTACTTAACAAAAACATGATTAATTTGTAACTTCAGTGATTTGTCTGTAGGTCACGGGAGCAGTCTGGAGTTGTGTGTGGCTGGACCAGACTCTCTGAGTTGTCGTGTGAACTCTGCACACTGCACCAAGCCCCGATGTGGCACCGTTGCCCTTGCTCATAATTATTTTGCCATTATTTCTCTAGCCTTACATGTTATTTCTGTGACAGGTGAAAAAATTGAAGGAATTGCGTTCAATGCTGATGGAACAGGACCCTGATGTGGCCGTTACTGTTCGAAAGCTGGTGATAGTTTCTCTGATGGAGTTATTTAAAGACATCACTCCTTCATATAAAATCCGCCCCCTAACAGAAGCAGAAAAGTCAACCAAGGTATGTTAAATACAATTACTGTATGAAATAAGCTGAAAATTTTGGAGAGTGAGAGGTGAGAGAAAGAAGATTTTGTTTCTTCTTGGATTTTTTAAATTGACTTCTTAGGGAAAGAGGGAACCAGTGATTTGTTGTTCCATTTATTTATGCCTGTCCTGGCTGCTTCTTATATGTGTCCTGACTGTGGGTTGTGCTCAAAACCCTGGTGGGTGGGACGGCCCTCCAACCAACTGAGCTACCCAGCCAGGGTGGGTTTTTTATTTTTATTTTTTGGTGGGTTTTACATGACTGGGTATATTAGTAGGCCCTCAACATTTTGTCCTAATTTTCAGATTTCAGTATTTTGATGTTAAAAAGTACTTGATCTTTCGGTCTTTTCAGATACGCAAAGAAACCCAAAAGTTAAGAGAATTTGAAGAAGGCCTCGTTAGCCAATATAAATTTTACTTGGAAAATTTGGAGCAAATGATTAAAGGTATATTAAACGTCTTTAAGCATGTGACACATTTAGCCTTGGCTGGGAGGGCGGGTTCTGTATTCTGTGCCATGTGCCGCTGTCAGTGTCAGTGTCGTGTGTGGTCCCGAGCAGAGTCTCGTGTCAGACTCTTTGGGTTCAGCTCTTGGCTCATCACTTAACACCTGTGTGATGGGCAAATCGTCGAATCTCTCTGGGCTTTGGTTTTTCTAATTGTAAAGTGGGAAAAATGGTAGTACTTAACCTCATGGAATTGTTGTGTGAAAGTAAATGGACTTATAAAACACAATTATGCCTTGCTTGTGTTAAGGACTATATTTATCAGTTATTAGTATTAGTATTATTACAGTTCTTTACCTGGTAAGTAGTTGTATATGGCTTAAATTCATGAATAGTTGGAATTTATTCTGCTGGGTTTTTTAAATTTTTATTTTGGAGAGCAAGTAAGTAGTCAGGAAAAAGATAACTTGTAATGAATCCTTTGAAAACTCTTATGAGTCAATTATTCAGGATGATAAACTCTTCTGTCGAACCCTTGTTCTCAGAGCAGGCAGGGCATAGGGAAAATTGGGGCAGGACGGGGGGAAGGGGTTCAGTTGCCTAGGCCAGGTGCTTTCACTGACCAGGCTGGGCTCCTTTACTCAGTGCTGGGCCTGAGGATCACCCAGTTGGTATCTCAGCTGGAACAGGACTACCGAATGCTGTTGGCCCAAAAAGGACATGAAGGTGGGTGGGATGGATATTGTTTGTAAGCTCTGACATCCCACCTGGAACATGCTTTCTAACATTTTACTTTCCCAGTGATACAGCTTGGAAGCATTGTGTAGACCAGCACTATCAAGTAGAACATGATAACATGAGACACAAAAGTCATTAAGAACAATGTAGCCACACTTTAAAAAAAGGTTAAAAGCAGTATCATTATTTTGTGTGTGTGTGTGTGTGTGTGTTTCTGCCTGGTTCCGAACCAAGTATCATTAGTTTTAACAGTAGATTACGTATGTCTAAATTACCATTTTAACATGTAATCAATTTTAAAAATTAGATGTTTTATATTTTTTTGGCACTGAGTTCAAAATCTGGTGTGCATTTTACACTCCAGCACATCTCGGGCGGGAGTAGCCATATTTCAAGTGCTCAGGTGCCCTGTGCGCCTGGTGGCCTCTGCACTGGACTCTGCAGGTGCAGGCCATTCTGAGTGGATTGAACCATATGAACTTGTTTTTAAGCTTAAAAAAATTATGGTAAAGTATATATAATATAACATTTATACCATTTTAACTATTTTTAAGAGTATAAGCCTGTGGCATTAAGTCAAGTCACCAGCATCCACCTCCAGAACTTTTTATCTGCCCCAACTGAAATTTTGTGACCATTAAACATTAACCCCCCACTCCCTCCTCTCCCAGCCCTTGGCAACCAGTCTACTTTCTGTCTGTACGAGTGTGACTCCCCAGGAACCTCATATTAATGGAATCACACAATATTTGTCCTTTTGTGACTTGCTTGTTTCACTTAGCAGGAGGTTATCAAGCGTATGTTCTTGTAGCAGGTGTCAGAATTGTCTTCCTTAAGGTCAAATAATAGTCCATTGTATATAATCACATTTTGTTTATCCATGTATCTCTCCATTATGAAGTCTTGTCAGGTTCAAGTAAATAGAACATATGGTTCTTCCTTATGGTGAACACAGTCTGTTGGGGGGAAAGCTGTATATATGAGAAGCAAGTTTAAAATGAAGTTACCATTGTCCATGTCACCTGTATCATCTCTGGCTGTATATGATAGAGAGGGAATGTTGAACCTGCTGTAGACAGACCAGCATGTTTCCATATTCTCATATTCAAGATGCTGTGTTACCGTAGCAATATATGTATGCAGAAATTTCTAGAAAATGGGTACTGTGCATCATCAGTTATTTCGAAGGGTAATTTGAATCTCTTTTGGACCTCCTGGGTAAAGAGACCACTGTGAATTTCAGCAAGAATTCAGGAGAAGTGATGTTTTAGATTCTTTGGATTTGTAATTAATCAGTTAATTAATTAGAGAAATACTGCTTTGTTGTTCCACTTACAACATTTAGTGGTTGCTTCTTGTATGTGCCCTGACCGGGAATTGAACCCACAATTTTGATATATCAGGATAACACTCTAACCAATGGAACTAGCTGGCTAGGGCCAGATTCTTGGGATTTTTAGAGTGTGAAAGAGGCTGGGATTCAGAGAGTTTGGAACTTGTTCATATTAGTTCATAACCAGCGAATTAGTGGGGGACTAGGATTTGAACCCAGGCTTCTTCAATTCTCGTCTATTGTTTTGAGAAAAGCCTTGGAGAGCCCAGTGCGAGGGCTCCTTTAAGGTATCTAGCTCCTGGTTCCCTTTCTTTTTAAGCCCCTGGGGACCCTTTTCATCTAATGATATGTCTTAAAGACACAGAAAGCTGATATTCTGATAAATGTGGTTACAGTCAGAGGACGGGTGAGTGGAAACATTGTAATGATAACCTTGTATTTGTGTAAGTGTGTAGATACAGTTCATATTTAAGAATTTGCAAGGCTTGTTGGGTTTTCATATGACCACATATTACCATAAAAGAGAGAATTAGTTGAAGCTTTGACCAATGAGGAAAGTAAGTAACTAACTACAGTTGTCTTTTGGTTAGACTGGAAGCAAAGGAAGCTGAAGAAAAGTCACGTAGTGTCCCTAAAGGCATACAAAGGCCTGGCAGAAGTGGCTGTGAAGAGCCTGTGTGAGCTGTTGGTGGCCCTGCCTCATTTCAACTTTCACAACAACATCATCGTCCTGATAGTCCCTCTCATGAATGACGTGTCCAAATCGGTGGGTTACTGACTGTTGCTGTTTGTGCTTAATAGAAAATTATAGAGCATGTGGTTTTTTTCTCTCAAAATTCTTTTGGAGCTCTTATTTATTACTAAAATACAGTCACTTTGCTAAATACTGCTTCTTTAAGAAAACCCTTTGAACTTAAGTTTGGGGCAGCGGTTCTGAACAGGAGGCGGTTCTGCCTTCCAGGGAGCATAGTCAGGACTGCGGGGTGGGGGCCTGGGAGCTGCCCTGTAGTGGGTGAAGGCCAGGCTTCCAAAGGTCCTGTGAGGCACAGGACTGCCCCCACAGTAACGCATTCTAAAGAAAGGAAGTCCAGTATTTGGTGTGAAGAGCTGAGGTTGAGAAACAGCGGTCTAGTGCAACGTTTTATTTTCCAGATATCTGAAATGTGCTGCGAGGCTGTCAAGAAACTTTTTAAACAAGATAAATTAGGCCAAGCATCCCTTGGAGTAATTAAAGTGATTTCCGGTTTTGTGAAGGGCAGAAATTACGACGTTAGGCCAGAGGTAAGCCTTTTGATTTTTACTTTACATTTTATTTGTTTTTAGGTCACAAAGTTAATTTTCAGTTGTCAGTTTATTCTTCACGGAAGCGTGCGAAGTACAGAGGGAAAGCGCTCAGTGCCGCCCGCGCAGCCTTCCGTTTACTCCTGTAGTTTCCATTGCTCACCCTGCAGTTTCCACTGCTCGGTTCCCGGTTCCCGGTTCCCGGTTCCCGGGGCTTACTTTGCCATCAGATCCCCTTCGTTAATGCCGGTAATTTTAGCGGAACTGCTAAAATTACAAATACTGCGCGTAAGAGAAAATATTTAGTGTCTTTATGCAGGATCGTAGAGTGATGAGATAATAAGGCTTGAACAGGGAGATTGTTCATAGGGAAACACTTCCACTTTAGTGATGTTAGAATGATAAACTGCATTCTTTAATTTGTTGTTTTTGGTCTGTATTTAGGTTGTACAATTGGGACTTTTTAAAGGTGTGCAATATGATAATTTAATATACATACACATTGGGAAATGATTACCACAGTCAAGTTAATGAACACATTCATTACCTCTCATAGTTACCTTTTCTTCGTGCTGAGAATATTTAAGATCTATTCTCTTAGCAAATTGTTAACTGTTATCACCATGCTGTACTTTAGATCTCCAGAACTTACATAATCTTTTAACTGAAAGTTGATAGCATTTGATCAACATTTTGCCATTTTCCTATTCCCGGCAACCACTGTTCTCTCTGGTTCTGTGTGTTCGACTTTTTAGATTCCACATAAAAGTGAGGCGATCATACAGTGTTTGTCTTTCTGTGTCTGGCTGACCTCACTTAGCATAATATCATCCATGTTGTCACTAGTGGTGGGAGTCTTATTTTTAATGGTGGAATAGTATTCCATTATACGTCTGTATCACATTTTCCTTATTAATTGATTTGTGGACACTGGCTAAACGTTTCTGTATCTCAGCTATTGTGAATAATGCTGCAGTGGACACAAGAATGCAGATAATTCTTTGAGATACTGATGTCATTTCCTTTGGGTATACACCCAGAAGTGGGACTGCTGGGTTATATGATAATTTTTGTTTAATTTTTTGAGGAGCATCTATACTGTTTTTCAGAGTGTCTGTACCAGCTTATACTCCGATTCCCTCTCTTCACACCTCCACGAACACCCATATTGTTTTTTTGATAACGGCCATTCTAACAGGTGTGAGGTCAGATTTGCGTTTCCCTGATGATTAGTGCTGTTGAGCGTATTTTCATATGTACTTGTATGCCTTTTTGGAAAAATGTCTGTTCAGATCCTTTGACCATTTTTAATTGCTTTTTTTTTTTCTGTTGAGTTCTGTGAGCTCCTTGCATATTTTGGGTAGCAACCCCTTGTCCGATGTGTTTTGCAGGTGTTTGTTGCCATTCTGTAGCCGGCTTTTCGTGTCTGTGTGGGCATTTTCGTTTCCTTTGGCCCACCTGTGTGCATGCACTTTTGTCACCTGTGCTTTCCGTGTCATAGCTGAGAAACACTTTGCCAAGACCAATGTCAAGGAGCTTTTCCCTGATTTTTTTCTAGTAGTTTTGTGGTTTCAGGCCTTACATCCAAGTTTTTAATCCATTTCCACTTAGTTTTTGTGAGCGGTTTAAGATAAGGGTCCAATTTGATTCTTCTGCAGGTGGAAATCATTTTTTTCCAACACCTTTTACTGGGGAGCGTATCTTGGCGCCCTTGTCAAAGGTTAGCTGGCTGTGGACCACATCCTTTAATTTGGAGTTAATTTTTGTCTGTGAGTAAGATTTAATGAGCACGCAGAATACATGATGCGTGAATTGATCTTTCCAACAGCTAGGATGACCTTAGGTTCACTATTTCACTGTTGGTTTTTCCCTGTTGCCGTTTGTGCTCTAAGCCCTAAAATCTGAAATACTCAGTTTTCTTTCAGATGTTCATGTTGGAATAATAGAAAGCTGTATTTCTAGAGTATTGTTTTTCAGGAATGCTTCTGTGACTTTAGGAGGTCAATGGAGTGGTTTCTTCCCCCAAAAATGTAGGGTTTTAAACCCCTTTTGTCTTTGTGTTTGGATGGTTGCCAATTTCCAAATCAGCTTCTGACTTTTTTGAATGGTTTAAGGCCACAGTTCTCGTGGGGGCCCTACCCCAGACTCACGGAACCAGGCATTTGTTGGCCCAGCTGTTAGCGTGTTAACAAACCTTCCAGGTGTTCCGATGTTTGCTGAAGTTAGAGATCCATTGACTTGAAGGAAGATAAGTTGTCTTCATGCAATTATTTTTGTGGGGTAGGGGGAGGTGAATATTAGAACCATTTTCTGTAAAACCGAAGCCACTGTGGTAAATTAAAACTGGTTTAGAAATACCTAATTTATATCTCCTCCTCCAGTGCCATTCAAACCTTTAACTGGCCAGTCTGCTCTTCGTAATCGTTATCTACCAAAGCCGAGTGGTGTGCACCTGCCTCCTGTTACCACTGGACTACAAAATCATGTTACATGTATTTAGCCAAATACTAGACACAAGTTACCACATAAGTCTAGCAAAAGGATAATAGGTCTTTGTGTAAAATGTGATTAAAGATGTTTTGAGAGGGGTTTTTTTTTGCATGAAGGAAGGAAATACATCTTTAAATGCTTGGTTTTCTCAATAAAGTTTCTAAGGGCAATATAAATATTAAGCTGTGTATTATGCTTTCTGCCATACTAGATGTTACAAACATTCTTGTGCTTACGAATCAAAGAAGTGGAAGTGAAAAAAGATACAGAGGACATTAATAAACCAAAAAAATTTATGACTTTCAAGGAAAAGAGAAAAAGTCTGTCAAGAATGCAGAGAAAGGTTTGGTTTATTTCCTTTTTTGTTTCGATTTTAGATTAAAATCATAGTATAGAAACAAGTAAAAATCGTCGTTAAATAGTAATTATAAATATTTAAAAGTTCAATATTTAGAGTTTAATTTTCCCACTTATTACAGAGAAATATTTTATTAAATCAGTTTAAACTGACAACTCATTGGCAAAGAGAGAATGGTAAAAAAGACATTGTCGCTATGCTGGCCTTCAAGGTCACCTTTGATTCATTGTGACACACAGATGTTTTCCTCAACAGAAAGACTATTCATGTGAAGTGCAACAAAGTGGGGTTGTGTTCATTGAATCAGGTTTTTTATTGGTTCATATTTGAAACCTTTTATTTATTTACTAGGAAACT
This sequence comes from Phyllostomus discolor, assembly GCF_004126475.2. Taxonomy (NCBI): domain Eukaryota; kingdom Metazoa; phylum Chordata; class Mammalia; order Chiroptera; family Phyllostomidae; genus Phyllostomus; species Phyllostomus discolor. The sequence continues at coordinate 148,219,007 of NC_040907.2, read as the reverse complement.
CTGGGTACATTTTTAAAATATTTTGAGAAATGGAACTATTAATAGTCCTCACCTTCCAGAGTCATTGCGCATTTACATGAGATGACACAGGCAGAGCACCCAGCAGGGTGCGTGGCACTGGCCTTACAGAGCTTAGCTGCCACCACCACTCACGGTGTTACCACTTCTCAAAACATGTCTAAACAGTTTCTTAGTGTTATCCAATTGCTTATAAAAACAAAATAATTTCCAGGATACACATTTTTAAGTGTTGGTAATAATATTAAAAACATGACATAAATATCAAATTAAACTTAGTAACTGCAAACAAATGAAGGAAAATACTTATTTTCATTGTTGATAGCATACTGTCCTAATGCAAGCTGGGCAGTAGCTGTGATGGGGGAACAAAGACTGGATAAGAACTCAGCAGCTCATTAACAACCTCCCTCACCGGAGGGAAGGAGAGGACTTCTTAGTGCCCTGTGTCCTGGGCAGCTTAGCGACCAGTTTGCTGCTCTTAGAGCATAAAGAAGTGGAAAAAGAAGTGATATTTTGTCAAATTTCTATATACTATCTGGTTTTATGCATTGTATGTAAATGAATTTGGGAAGTTTTGGTGATGACTGGCTTCTGGTATAGATGATTTGACAATAAGAATTGACCCCAATATTTCTGGGCTCAGCCTGTTTTTTTTTTAACTTTAATTTAAATTATAGAAAACTACAGAAAGTAGTGTAGCACATCCCATGTCTCCACCTTTCTGAATGAGCAAATGTTAATAGACTGACTTCAGTTTTTTTCTTGAAAAGGAAGCAAGCAGTGGTGCTAGAGTTACAATCCCCTTTGGTCTCCCTGTTTCATTCTGGTGCCTTCCTCCAGGGGGCCGCCACCGCTCTCTGTGTAGGCTTCTTACCGTGTTTCTGCATTTGCTTATATTAGTACCCATAGGCAGCCTGGTATTGCTGTATGTGTTTCATCATATTTACATGTTATATCTCTCTAAGCTTGTTATTTTCACTCAGTGGTATATACTCTTTATTTTTCAATCTGTTTTCAGTGGAAGAAAGCAGAAGAGAAACTAGAGCGAGAGCTTCGGGAGGCAGAAGCTGCAGAAAGCACTGAGAAAAAACTTAAATTGGTAGGTGGTTTCACATTCTCCCGTGCCAGCAATAATAGCCGTTCATTGTGAATGAGTCAAAATTATACCTATATTTCTTGTCATATCAGCAAAAATACAATTTTTTTTGGTGTCCTGCAGAATAGTTTATGTGTATTGTAAAAAAGGAAAAAAGTTGAAAATTGCTGTTCTATGCTTTTTAAATGTTTGGTTAAATAATTCTAACTAGGGATTTATTATTTCAACTTATGGCTGTATAATTTTGCTCCCTCCCTTCCTTCCATTTACTTATTTTTAGGGAGAGGGAGAAAGGGAGGGAGAGAAACATGATGTGTGGTTGCCTCTTGCGTGCCCCCTGCTGGGGACCTGGTCTGCAACTCAGGCATATGCCTTGACTGGGAATCAAACAAGCGACCCTTTGGTTCACAGGATGGCACTTTGTCCACTGAGCCACACCAGCGAGGGCTAATTTTGGTTTATTTCATGAGGCTTAGATATGAGATGTACAAGAAATTATGTGATCAGTGCTGCTTTTATGAAATCACTGGATGGTGTATCTTCATTCTATTGAAGCTTCATTTTGTTAAAGCTCCTAAGATGGAATTTTTGGGAGGGATGGGAAGGGACAAAAAAAGATTGAGCTTAAGTGATAGTTAACACAATTCAGGAGAAAGGGTACTGGGTTATACTAAAGTCATGCTGTCTTTTCTTCGGCCAGCACACGGAGACTTTGAATATTGTGTTTGTAACCTACTTCAGAATATTGAAGAAGGCCCAGAGGTCACCTCTCCTGCCAGCAGTTCTGGAAGGTCTTGCCAAGTAAGGGCTGTCTGTGTAGGTTAAAACCTTTCAGATTCTTTCCAAATAAATAAGACCAATGTAACCATGAATTTAAAACAGGGTTTAGTAATGCTGACACAGTGTTCTCAGTTCTTTCTTTTTTTTTTTTTTTGGTCACCAGCCTTTTCTTGCTTTGCTTTATTTGTACTTGGCTAGTCCCTTTTGCTGCACTGGAAGTATTTCCATGCTCTTGGGTTCATATAATTGCCAGCTCAAAGGGTATGCATTTTAAATTTTGATAAATATTGCTAAATTGCTCCCCCAAAAGATTTTACCAATAGACTGGGAACATATGGCTTCTGAGGTTCTTTCCTGTCCTAAGTGTCAAAGGCTCTTACACTGATACTGAAGAGCTATCCCTTAACTTACTTCCGTGCCTAATATTTTACAGTGTACAAGAGTGCTGACATTTCGTAGCTCCCACAGTTCTTTCTCTTTGACTCTATTTTGGGTGGTCTCAGCCAGTCAAGTGACTCACCTAGGATCATAAAGGGAATTCACTGCAGAGCCTGAACTAGACACCAGGTCCAGCTTCTTTTCCGTTTTGTTTTCAAAGCTTTCGTAGTGTCCACATTCTTATAAATAGGAGAGTCTTTCCTCCGTTCTTCTCCCCGCCACCCGTTTTCCTTGAAGCTGGTGCCGCCTGCTCTCTCGTGGCTTTGAACAGTGCTGTGCACCTGGCGAGCTTGCCCCGGGGAACCTGTTTGCCGAGGCAGCTTCCTTCTCGGGGCAGCAGTGTTTTCCAAGCACTGTATGAGTCTGTTTAGTGCCTCACTTATTCCTACTGAGCATGGTGCTGGCCTGTGGATTGTCGCAAAGGCGAGTCTGAATAATTGAGAAGTAACCTAATCTCTACAGTTTCTCTCACAGCTAGGAATGAGGAATATTAAAAATATAATGCTAAAGTCAAGTTTAAATTTGGCTGTTTTAGATTACCTTTTAACTTTTATTTGATTTTAGGTTTGCTCACCTTATAAATGTGGAGTTTTTTGATGATTTGTTGGTAGTGCTACATAACCTCATCGAGTCTGGTGTAAGTAACTATTAATGAATTACTTTTTAAGATATAAATGGTACTGCTATTGTTTGTAAATATATAAATACAAATATGCATATACATACACACACACACACACACACACACACACACATATATATATATTTTTTTTTTTTTTAAAGAACCTAAGCTATCAAGAAAGTCTCCATTGTGTCCAGACTGCTTTCCATATTCTCTCTGGGCAAGGTAAGGGCTCCCCTTCATCGCGTTGTGTTTGCTTTCCCTTTGGAGGCTGCAGCGCATCTGACTGTGTTTGTTGTCATTTCAAAGGTGATGTTCTGAATATTGACCCAATGAAGTTCTATACACATCTTTACAAAACACTGTTCAAGTTACATGCAGGTATGTATGTGTAGGAGATGATGTGTCTTTAATATATATTTCTTTTAACACTATGTTGTGACCAGAATGATAGCCAGTAAAAAATGAGAAATAGGAACTGGTTATAAAGTGCTGGCCTGCCAGTTCCCCACGTCTGTGTTTACCCTCCTGTCAGTCGGGGAGAGCGAGAACTTTGGGAATTGGCTGGAGCTGCCGTACGACCCACCACATTTCTTGAGCGGTCTGGCCCTACCTCATGGGTTCGGGTGATGACTTGGGACAGTCACGGCAGTTGATCTTGAGTTTTTCCGGAATTAGGTGAGGTTGCAGCATGGGGGAAGTAACGAAGGGTGCATCTGCTGTTCTAGGTGCCACCAACGAAGGGGTTGAGATCGTGCTCCAGTGCCTTGATGTCATGCTAACTAAGCGCAGAAAGCAGGTTTCTCAGCAGCGAGCCCTCGCCTTCATCAAGCGCCTCTCTACCCTTGCTCTTCATGTCCTTCCAAATGCAAGCATCGGCATTTTAGCAACTAACAGAGTATTAATGCACGTAAGTAGTGATAGGAATGAGGAGAGCTACAACAGGGGTGTTTTGTTTGATGTGTGTTTTCTCCCCATTCACATTGTTATTTAATTACAAAAGTAATTCACAGTTGTAAGAAAATCAGGCACCAAAGGAAGTACATAAAATTATACAAGGACAGCATTCCACCCCATTGGCAATCTCTGGAGGTGACCATTTTTACCATTTGGTGGGTTTTCTTCCTGCTGACTTTTTAAAATTCATATATAAACACATACACAAGGCACATGCAAACAGCACAGCTTTTACTTGTTAAGGGAAAGGGGGTTGTGGAGATTATGATGTACGTAGTGTTCTACACTATATTTTAACACATGGTGATGAACACATTTTATAGGTTCCTTCTGTTACAAATAATGCTATAGTAAATATCCTTATGTGTACCTAATGTAATTATTTCTGTAGGAAAGATTCCTAAAAGTGGGATTGCTGGGTGAAAAGAATATTCTGTTTTCTCTTGCAAGATAAATGCTTCTCAGAGCAAACCAAGAAGGTCAAGTCATCTTTTGCAGTTTTTGTTCTCTCATGGTATAAGCTTAAGTTTACAAAATTAAAACTAGGTATGAAGTTTTTATGCTTATAGCTCTAATATAGCCATAAAAATTAAATGAAATTTCAGTATAAATACAAGTACAGAACCCAATAACCTTCTTTAAACTAATAATTAATCCTTTTTATGTGACATTTTTACAGACTTTTCCCAAAACTGATCTGTTGCTTGACAATGAATCTCAGGGCAGTGGGGTTTTCCTTCCCGAGCTGGACGAACCTGAGTACTGTAACGCTCAGAACACTGCCCTCTGGGAGCTGCACGCACTGCGGGTAAGAGCGCCCCTCCCTCTTGTTTGTGAGTGGTTTGTTCAGCTTTTCCCCCTGAGCAGTTGCTGCTGCCAGAGGACATAATGTACCTTGTTCTGGGACCGCCTCTCCTAGAATTCATGTTTTAATAGTCTGTGTTTCACTTTGCTTTTCCTACTCTTTAAGATGTCGAGGTACATTTTCTAGGGAAGCTGAGAGGGGTAAGATTGATTGAAATCTTTCCCTTCCCAGGCACATTTTTATTGTCTCCTACCCAAGGAGACTTTGGTAGGCCCGCAGGTTTCGGCAGGGTCTCCCCTGTGCCCCGATCCTACCGTGTGGACAGCGTTAGAGTGAGACACAGTAGAAATGTGTTTCAGGAAGCTTGCTGTCAGCTCGCTTTGTCACCTGAAGTAGAAGTGGCCTTTTGGTTTTTCTGTTCACGCTGCAAAGACTAAGCTGTGCCACTGGAGACTTGCTCATTGAACAGGTTTATGTGGTCATCCCGTGAGCAAAGACGGCCTTCTCCTGTAGTTGTGTGGTTTTTGTGAATTACATATACATCTATAGTTTTAAAAAATGTCAGCGTTTACTAAATAAAATCTTCATGGTAGCCAGTGTTCTATGAAATACTGACCTGTGCACACGTGGTTGTCCTGCTTCCCCCTCAGCGCCACTTCCACCCCGTCGTGCGGAGGTTCGCGGCTCACCTCGTCGCTGGGGCCCCCCTGGAAGGCTCTGAAGCGCTCAAACCAGAGTTGAGCCGAAGGTGGTGTTTACGTTGCTTTATTATAAAACTGGACATTTCAGCTGATAGGTCTTGACTGTGAGAAGTCTGTTTTAAAATGTAATAGGTTTTAAAATGTAACGTGCTAGTCGGTCATCTGCATCTGGTCTCACTTCATATTCCTGAATTGTTTAGAGGAGAAAGCATGCTGACTGTGATTTTAGTAGTTTGTTTTGGGAGAGCACAACATTTTTTTTTGTCATAAACATTTTTACACATGCAGATATGTAGAAAGAATAGTGAATCCTCACATGCCCATGACTCAGGTTCAACAATGAATAAGACAGTTCCATATGTGCTTATGTGAAGATCCATGAGTCTAACTACAGTGAAAATCCCTTTTTTTTCTCTTGGATGGTCCTGCAAGGGCCAGAAAGGAAGAAATGAGGAGAAGAAAGAAGTGTTTTGCAGCACTGCCATCCAGAGGGGCCTGACCTGCAGGAAGCATGGGTGCTGCCCCAGCATTCACCTTACACTCTTCCAGATGGGGAAAAGGGTCCTAAGGAAGTGTCTTTTCCCTCACCTTTTTTTAAAAAATTGAATTCATTAAAAAAGAATGTTTTATTTATTGATTTTAGAGAGAGAGGAAAGGGTGTGGCCTGGGGAGACATCAATTTGTTGTTCCACATATTCATTCATTCATTGGCTGATTCTTGTAGTGCCTTGACCGGGGATCGAATCCACAGCCTTGACATATTTGGGCGGTACGTAACCAACTGAACCGCCCAGCCAGGCCTCCCCACACTTTTTTATTCTGAAAAATTTTTAAAGCACAGAAAAATTGAAAAAAGAGTAATTACCTACCCCCCAAAATCAGTCAGAAAATACCTCAGTTATAAAGAAGAGAAAATGATCTAAAAGACACCCTTATAATAAAGCTACCACTCAAAATTAATATTTTGTTGTAGATTTTTCCCCTTTACAAATGCATTGTTTTTTTATATTCAGAGATCATTGGCAAATGACCTGTAGGTGAGCAGGCTGAATTTCTGACCTCTTGAGAGTTTGAACAGAAAATGAATTAGTTTTTATGTTTTTAATATTGGAAGAATTCACCTGAAAGTTCAATTTCTCTTGAAATACTGAGAGATTTGGCAAAATAGGTCTGCATTTTTTTACATGGCAGTAGTTAGCTGCTTACCCCTCGAAAGGAAGCATAAACTTTGTAGATTTCCATAAATCCTTTTCCTTCTGGGTAGGATAGAGATACCTTTTGGCCATAAAGTAATAAAATGGCCATTTACTTTTTTCTTCCCCCATTCTTCCGACCTTGTTTTTAAAAGGGGGAAAAAGGAGAGAACAGTTTTCTGTCATCTTTTTCACCAACCTTTCCTGGCAAGTTTACCCTGGTGATCTTGAACATTTGCCCCATTTATGCCAGCGGTGGCCCTTTCCAGAGGAAGAGGAGGAACCGCTTTACCCCAGAGGCTTGATGTGTCTTCCCCTGGGGAGTGGAGCTGGGGTGCGACCCCAGACACAGCCCTTGCAGGCCCCTGCCCATCATCAGTCGGTCTCCTTTGCAGATGTCAACCAACCCCGAAACATTCGGGATTCACTGACATGTGCTGTTTGAGATCCATGGAGGATGATCACTCCATGCTTCATTCCTCTGGCTCCCACGACCAAGTTAAACGCAGCTGCATATTGCTTACGTAACTGTGGTTGGTTGAGTTGGGATTTGATCACATGGGACTTGTGCTGTCCTCCTCAGCCTTCTCTGTTCAGGCCTGCGTTTCTGCATGTGCCCCAGACCTCTGTGAGGCGGAGTCGGTTGGATAATGTCAGTACACGGGATTTAGGGCTTATTTATGGATGTTGACTTGGCAGGATTATATCTTAATGTATGGGTTTAGAATAATGAGTCCTTCTCTGGGAACAATTACGTTTTGTCAGGTCACTGTCTTTTTGTGACTCTGGATTTCTGCCTGTGACGGTAGGTCCGCGGTGGAGCTCTTTGAGGCTTACAGCATGGCAGCAATGGCGTTCAATCCTCCTGTTGAAACTGCAGGCCCCCAAAAGAAGGTATGTCATACCTTTTCATTATTTTTAAGGTGAAATTAAAATTAAATTAATAACTTTTTAATAGCTGATTCCAATTTGCCTGATTGTTTCAGAGGCAGAATTTTTTTTTCATGTTCAGGAGTGATGGTAGGCTGGACCTCTGGGGCTGGAATTCTGTAGGTAGAGGCGGCTAGGAGACGGTGCCTTTCAGTGTGGGGGACGTCTGGGACCCGACCCAGCAACGTGCGTTTCACATGTCGGTTGGCTGTCAGTGTTGCCGCTTGGCTTTTGCTGATAGCATAAGAAATGTCAACTCACACTTTTTTTTTTTAACTTTTTTTAAAGACTGTATTTATTTTTAGAGAGGGAGGGAGGGAGAGAGAGAGAGAGAGAAACATCACTGTGCGGTTGCTGGGGGCTGTGGCCTGCAACCCAGGCATGTACCCTGGCTGGGAATCGAACCTGGGACACTTTGGTTCCCAGCCCGCGCTCAATCCACTGAGCCACACCAGCCAGGGCTCAACTCACACTTTTAATATTTTTTCAGGATAAAGTTTTGCAAGGGGATTCATTTTTGAATGAAGATTTAAATCAACTAACCAAAAGACTTGGCAGTGAAGTTGCTACTCATCTGCCTCTGGATTTCACCAAGTATTTGAAGCCGTCACTGCGGTAGTAGAAGAAGGAAGAGTCAGTGGACGTCCCCGTACGTTAGTGCATTTGTGAAGGTGCACATAACGCTAATGGTTCACTTAGGACCTTCTCTTTTTATACAAGGGAAATGTCCTGAGAAAATTAACAGAGGAGGAATTACCCTTTGCATGGCACAGGATTCTTCCCTAATTCTGAAAATGTCCTTTTGTTCAGAAAGGAGAACCAAAGGCCTTTTCCTCCCCTTATATTTGTAAACTTCTTTCTTAATGTGTTGCCTTTGTAAAATTTAATATATATATTAACTGATTTAGCCTCTGAAAAAAAAGAATGAGTGTTCATTATGGCTACCTTCAAAGAAAGTTTGTCTGTGATTCTAGTGTCTTCGAAGTTCTTCACATTTGCTGACATGCTCTGGGGGTGATGCGGGAACCGCAGGGCGGAGAAACCCGCCCCCAGTCTCACAGTTCTGTCTTAGGGACAGAGGGTACCCAGTGGGGGGCTTTTTTTTTCCTGTATAGGTAAAATGCCATATTCTTGTAATTATAAAGCAATATTTGATGTAACATCTGTTGCCATATTCTAAGAATGGCCTGTGAAGTAAGTATTTTAATGACCAGGTTATAAAAATTTCTCCTGTGAGTAGCTGAATAAAACAGCTGCTTTTTTCTGCTTCCTATTTTTGTAATGTGAGAATTGAAAAAAATGCACAGCAGTCCAACTAAATAGCCCTGTTATTGGTTCAGAGCTAGAGAAGCCAGTGATTTTGGCCTAGTAGAGCTTAAAGCTCTTTTTTTTGTCTTGAAGTAAATGAAAATAGAAAGTTCCCTTATTATTCTAACAGAGTGGGGAATATCGGCCTTAATAGTGCATGTAATCTCTTCAGCAGATTCTTACACGCGTTTTAAAAAGTGTTTCTAAGACCAGTTTTTTTAGGCTTGATTATTTAATGATGAGAAATGTTATAAATATTTGTTCTTAACCCACCTTTTTGATACAAAACAAAGGTCAGGAATGTTACGAATGGTCGGGATGACCAAAGGGCTTTCCTTGTCAGAGCGAGAGTCACCAGTACATGCCACAAGTCATTTGTTTTCCACACATACACAGATACATCTGTAGTTCACTTTGGCAGTAGAAACTGGAGTTTAGAAGAAAAACAAATTTTAAAATAGAAATTCATTAACCAATTCACACTTGCATTATGCTTTTTTTTGTGTTTTTTAAATATATTTTATTGATTATGCTATTACAGTTGTCCCATTTCCCCTTCACTCCCCTCCACCCTGCACACCCTCTCCCACCCACTTCCTCCCCCTTTAGTTCATGTCCATGTGTCATACTTATATGTTCTTCAGCTTCTACATTTCTCATACTATTCTTACCCTCCCCCTGTCTATTTCCTACCTATAATCTATGCTACTTATTCTCTGAACCTTTTCCCCCTCTCTCCTCCTCCCACTTCCCTGTTTTTAACCCTCCATGTGATCTCCATTTCTGTGGTTCTATTCCTGTTCTAGTTGTTTGCTTAGTTTCTTTTGGTTTTGCTTTAGGTGTGGTTGTTAATAATTGTGAGTTTGCTGTCCTTTTACTATACATATTTTTTTTTAATCTTCTTTTCTTAGATAAGTCCCTTTAACATTTCATAAAATAAGGGCTTGGTGTTGATGAACTCCTTTAACTTGGCCTTATCTGAGAAGCACTTTATCTGCCCTTCCATTCTAAATGAAAGCTTTGCTGGATAGAGTAATCTGGGATATAGGTCCTTGTCTTTCATGACTTGGAATACTTCTTTCCAGCCCCTTCTTGCCTGTAAGGTCTCTCTTGAGAAATCAGCTGACAATCTGATGGGAACTCCTTTGTAGGTTACTGTCCCCTTATCTCTTGCTGCTTCTAGGATTCTCTCCTTCATTTTTACCTTGGCTAATGTAATTATGATGTGCCTTGGTGTGTTTCTTCTTGGGTCCAACTTCTTTGGGACTCTCTGAGCTTCCTGGATTTCCTGGAAGTCTATTTTCTTTGCCAGAATGGGGAAGTTCTCCTCTATTATTTGTTCAAATATGTTTTCAATCTGTTGCTCTACCTCTTCCCCTTCTGGTACTCCTATAATTCAGATGTTGGAATGTTTAAAGATGTCCTGGAGGTTCCTAAGCTTCTTTTTTTTTTGAATTCTTATTTCTCCATTCTTTCCTGTTTGGTTCTTTCTTTCTTCCTTCTGGTCCACTCTGTTGTTTTGAGTCCCAGTTTCCTTACCATCACTATTGGTTCCCTGTGCATTTTCCTTCATTTCTTTTATGGTAACCTGCATTTGTTCATTTAATTTGTGCCCAAAATCAACCAATTCTGTGAGCTTCCTGATCACCAGTGTTTTGAACTGTGCATCTGATAGGTTAGCTATCTCTTGGTTGCTCAAAAGGATGAGTTCTGGGGCACGGATTTGTTTTTCTGTTTGAGCCATCTCTCTCTCTCTCTCTCTCTTTTTTTTTTTTTTTTTTGGTCTGATAGCTCCTGTTATGGTGAGGGGTGGAGCCTTAGGTGTTCACCAGGTCTGGGCACCCCAGTTGCTAGATTGTGACGTTGTATGTGGGGGCAGGTTCGAGAGGGAACAATGGTGGTAGCTCTGTTCTCCGTGGGACCTCAGTCCCTTCCCTGGGATCTTTGGTTGCGCACTCTAACCTGCTCCACAATCGCCGCCTCACTGTGTCCACCAGCTGCTGCCTGCGTACTCAGGGTCCACCCGCTGCTATCTTTCGCGCCCCAGATGCCTTACACACTCCCGGTTGCCTTATGTGCCCAGTTCTCCCTGTACCCTGCGCTGCACCCCGTGCCCGGCTGCCCATCTCCATCCCTCCTACCAGTCTGGATAAACGGGTCTATTTCAACTTCTTGGCTGTCCGACTTCCATTCAGATACATTTTCTGTCAGCTCTGGGTGTGATTTTGCCTCTAAATTGTTGTTCCAATCTTGGTTGGGCGTGGAGGTACAGTGCGTCCACCTATGCCTCCATCTTGCCGGAAGTCCCCATTATGCTTTTAACCTTCTTGTTACATATATAGAGAATCACATTGGGATCATAAAGTTATATATCTAGTTTTTGAACATCTTCTATGAATTTGAGCATTAATGTATATAGCCTCATATTCATAAGTTTCATTTTCAGAATGGAGTAATTGTGTCATTGGTAATAACACACACACACACACACGCCCCGAGGCTACACTGAGCTACAGCCCTATTTTTTTTTAACTAGACAAATACAGAGCACCTACTGTGTGCTTAGCACTGTGCTAGGCACTTAAAAGTGAAGTGGGGTAATGATTGGGAGTAAGACACACAGCCTCAGTCTTCCATGGTCTTGAAAGTTGAGTCGGGGCATTCGCACACACTGAAAAAAATACAACACTACTTAACTCAGCGTCAGAGTGAGTTGTTTGGAGACCTGTGTCATCGGAAATAGAGGTTTCAGAGGTCTGCTTGATGGCAGCCTTGAGCATAGTATGCTTTGGATCTAAGAGACGTCTATGAATAGTTTGATAATCATGGAGATTCAGCAAGTATTTGAAAAACATTCATTGCAGGTATTCCTGTGCCAGAGTACTGAGCCGCTGGTCAGGGACTGCTCTGAGGAAGCTGATGCATGGGGATGGTGGAGAACGCACATGTGGTTAACAAGCACTGTGTCATGGAAATGTTGGCCCAAGTACGGGCTATGTGTGAGAGGCCATCTCCCTTCTCTAGTAACTTTGGGAAGGGCCCAGGGCTCACCTCTTGCCTCACTGCTGATGTGACAAACAGCTGAAAGGAACCTGAGGTAGCCGTCTAGAGAGCCCTCCCCCTCCAGGCTGCCTGTCACTCTGCCAAGTGTGAGATCAGACAGCAGCCAGGAAAACCTGTCCTCTTCTATGGGTGTGGGAGCAGAGCTGTGGGGCTTTGTGTTTTTAGAGTTAATTCAACTTTACCAGACCAATATGCAAGTTCTGATTACTTTTCAGAATTAAACAAGGCCTGTGGGAGTCTGGGCAGAGGAGAGGAAGTTGACAGAGACTGAAAGGGAGAGAACAGAGCAAGGGGAAGATGGCCATATAAGAGGCCCACTTTCATTAATGAGCCGCCAGAGTTTTCAGAGTTATGGTGATGGGAAACTTTTGTATGAGAGCAAATTTGATTAAAAACAAGGCACATGTAACTCACTTGTCAAGTGTAGGCCCCATGTTTATCACAAAAGGAGAAATTATAAATACCTTACTAAGGATGACGTGAAAAGGTATTCCCCTGGGGGGATACTTCCTGCCAAAATAGTGTTACTTCCTACAGATTTGTCAAAACTTACTTCCAATTCCTTACCACCCTTGCATAATTTTCCATTTTGCAAAACAGCCAATTTCAGACGCACAGGTGACTGAGGAGGTTAATCTGTTTCTCTAGCATCGGAGTACGGTGGGTTTCTGCTTGAATCCTTTCTCACCAGTGATGGCTTTTCTTCAGTTGGCATTGCCTAACTAAGACTGAATTCATGCTCTTTTCCTTTTGTTTTTAGTGAAGCCACTTAAAATATTTCTCCCTCAAATCTTATAATAAACCCAGGTTGCATATTTAGATTCTTTTTCGTATCAACTTGACTGGTAAGTCTGCTACCCAGATTTTTAGTAGTCTGAAAAGTATGAAGTGGTAATGGTTATAGTCTGGGTGGCTATTATAGACGCATTCTAAACAACAGGATAGTTTCATTTGGTATACTAATATAGCTATAGAGTTCAGATAAGCCATAAATAAAAATCTCATGTTTTTGGCAAATACCAGGTTTCTTTCTGCTGGTTGGTTGTAATAGTAGAGTAGACCTTTTACATTTCAAGCAACGTGTTCTTTCTAAAATCCCAGTGACTCAAATACAATTAGAGATGTACAAATGGGATGAATGACCAAGTTGAGTTGCAGCGCATGCCATATACTCACTTGGTACAAACTAGTCTCACATTCAGTCTCATCGAGTGCTTTAGATTTTGTGCTGCAGCCAAATCAACTGTGTAAAAAAGGCTGTGGGGTGGGGTGGGGTGGGGTGCAGTTTAAAGAGTCAAGGCCAAATGATAAACCTAGGGAGACCAGTTTTGCTTTTCCTTTTATTACTCTGCAGTTTTTATTCAACTATAGCCAGTTAGGCCAGGAACTCAGTATTCAATTCGTGGTTAGCCAAATCAGAGGGGGGTAAATGCCTATTAATTTATAGAAGTTTGATAAAGTATTTCTGGAATATATTTTTTTACAAATGGACAGCATTGTGCATTTGTTATAGGCTGATTATTTGGTTTGGAAAGAAACCTGTAGCTCCGTACAAACATCACACTAGAATAGCCTGAATTCTGCTGAGAAACCAAATGGAGGTTCTTGCAGCATGCGGGCTTCGGGTCAGTCAGAACTTACGATGACATGAAAGCTGTGTGGCCTATTTTTAACACTTCTGTTTCTAGAATATGTGAAGGACTTGGGATTGCTTTATTCTTTTTTATAATAGGTAAAAATAAAAAACCCACAACTTCCAAAACAGTTTAGGATTTTTAGTGTGTTTTATAATTTTAGGAAGAAATGTCTGTTTTAGTATCAATAGATAAAATTTGAATTTTACTTTAGAGGAACACACATTTCATTTTAAAAGTTGTAATTTGCTTCTTACACAGAATAAGAAGAATCCTTTACACGTACATGATAGTTTTACACAGCAAGGTTTTAAAAATAATTTACTTTAAGTAGCAAGTATGACTTGGATCAATAGCTCTTAAGTTAATCAGAAAGGAAAATGAAGCTTTTACATGAAATTCTGGTTCACTTTAGATATTCAGAGCATACATTTTCTTTTTAGATTTGTCTTCAAATAGTGAGAATCACTAGCGCTTCTAATTCACAAGTGATATCAAGAAAGCTATGTATAATAAATATATAAGTACAGTGTCAGTACAAACCTTGCAAAATAAATAAATTTAAACACCAACTCAATCTACTTTTGCTTTAAAAAAATGGTTAAGTTTCTTGTTAAGACATCACAACTCATAGATATTAAATTACACATCATTCTAAATCAAGTTTGTGAAAACCAAAAGTGGAATAATCTGTGAATATATAGGCAATACACTTCAAGGGGAAAACCCCAACATTCTATATGTAAAAAATCCTAAAGAAGAGTACATTATGGTACACAATATGGAAACTAAACTGAATTCCTCTTTAATGAATTTTGTAGGACATACTTACATTTGCAGTGCCCCAAAGCTTCCAACTCTCAGCCCTAAGCTGTATGACTAAACCAGCTTGCTCCCAGTTTTCTAAGTTAGGTCAGCAAACTGTGGCCCATGGGCCAAGTCCAGCCTGCCACCTGTTTTTGTATGGCTATTGAACTAAGAATAATTTTTACACTTTTATGTGATTGTGAAAAAAGGGAACATTTGTGACATGAAAATTATGCAATTCCGATTTCAGCCTCTGTGGATAGTTTTATTGGAACCCAGCCATGCTCTTTCATGTACGTGTTGCCTGTGGCTGATTTTGCACTGTGACCACTGAGCTAGACAGTTGCAACAGAGACCAGATGGCCCATAAAGCCTAAAAATATTTACTGTCTGGCCCTTTACACACAATGTTTGCTACACCTGTTTCTAGGTCAAGTTTTATAAGCATAATATATATAATGGTTTGTCTGGAAAAAGTCCAGTCATTGTTAATGTAACAAGAATGGTTTGTACAACATTGATGGAGCCTGGCAGCCAAGGAGAGTGGACTGGAATGCACATACATGAACAATGACGACCTCACTATACTCGTCAGAAGGGGCAGTAGACACCATTGAGTGAGCACATGTACTGAGTGACCATTGCATTAAAAAAGATTGAGTGGGTAGGGCAATGAATCTGCATCAAATTTTGCATTAAGCTTGAACGTTCTTGCAGAAACTATTCAGATGATTCAGAAGGCTGCATCTATGGGCAACTGGTGATTGGCAGCTTCATCATGATAACACATCTGCTCAGGCATCACATCTTGTGCAGAGATTTTTGGCGAAACATCACATCACCCAGGTGACTCAGCCCCTCACAGCCCAGATTTGGTGCCCTGCAACTTCTGGCTTTTCCCAAAACTAAAACCACCTTTGAAAGGGAAGAGATTTCAGACCATCAGTGAGATTCAAGAAAATATGACAGTGATTGGGAGAACTGTGCAAAGTCCCTACTTTGAAGGGGACTGAGGCATCATTGTCCTACGTACAACATTTCTTGTGTCTTGTATCTTCTTTGATAAATGTCTCTTTTTCATGTTATGTGGCTGGATACTGTCTGGACAGTTATTTATATATTTTAACAACTGTTGACATTTGTAAGATGGAATCTCCTGGGCTCCTTTGCTTCCTTCATCAGGAAGATGGTAGCTCGTTAGCCCTGTGCCACTTTGCTGGTCCCCAGTGTGGACCTCACATCGTGTGTGAAGAAAGCTTCAGGCCAGAAATCACCAATTTCCTGTTTAAGTTGAATGAAAACAAGGAAATTACATTTGTTTCCACCATGTTCATTCTTGACTTTTTTGACTTTTGACAAAAGATCTTCACCTGTAAAGTTGTATCCATAGGCTTGTTAGTATTTTTAATTTTTAATTTTTATTTATTGATGTGTGTGCGTGAGGTGGAAGAGAGAGAGAGAGAGAGAGAGATCTGTATTGTTCCACTTATTTATGCATTCACTGGTTGATTCTTGTGTGTGCACTGACTGGGGATCAAACCCACAATCTTGGCCTATCAGGATGATGCTGTAACCAACTGAGCTACCTGGCCACAGCTTTGTTAGTATATTTTAAATGGACCAGCAGGAACATTTACAGTGTAGCAAGGGTGTAGTGTTTAACCAACTGGAATGCACAGAGTCCTGGTGGCTGGGTTTGGCAGAGGGCCTATATCCTACGAAGTCACAGTGCTATAACATGATGTTCCCAGGAAGTGGAACATTAGGCTCTTTCTGTCCTGGGACACTGTAGTCTTTAGAAAAATTTTTCTTTTAAAAATCACAATAAAGCTGTTCAACTTTTTTTTAAAGGTGGACTTTCTTCACCAACTATTATTTCAGATAAGAATAAGGTAAATAGGACTTCCAGCCAAGATGGAGGCGTAGGTAGACACACTGTGCCTCCTCGCACAACCAAAGCGAGGACAACAACAACTGAAAAACAACCAGAACTGACAGAAAATTGAACTGTATGGAAGTCTGACAACCAAGGAGTTAAAGTAGACACATTTATCCAGACTGGTAGGAGGGGCAGAGTTGGGGAGCTGGAATGGAGAGGGCTCACAGCAGGGTGGCTGGCAGACCCCGGGTGTGCAAGGCAGCAGCAGGCAGACCCAGCGAGGTGGCGGATTGTGGAGGAGCGTGGTGCACAAGATGGCTGGGTGGTCCCACATTCGAGCACAGATAAACCAGGCAAAACTGGGGAGCAGGACAAAACCGCACAACCCAGGGTCCCAGGACATAGAAATAAAGCCGAAAAACACTGATTGAAAACACCTGTGGAAGTTGAGGTGCCGGGAGAGACTCCCAGCCTCACAGGAGAGTTTGTTGGAGAGACCCACAGGGTCCTAGAACGTATGCAAACCCACCCACCTGGGAATCAGCACCAGAAGGGTCCAATTTGCTTGGGGGAAGCGGGGGAAGTGACTGAAATCTGGCAGAGTGGAGCAAAGGGCATTGTTCTCTCTTGGACCCCTGCCCCACATATAGAGTCACATCGCAACAACAAGGGTTACCCTGCCCTGGTGAACACCTAAAGTTCCACCCCTTACTACGTAACAGTCATGTTAAGACCAAAAAAAAAAAAAAAGTCCCAAATGAAAGAACAGATCAAAGCTCTAGAAAAAATACAACTAAGCAACGAAGAGATAGCCAGCTTATCGGATGCACAGTTCAAAACACTGGTAATCAAGATGCTCACAGAATTGGTTGGATCTGGTTGCAAATTAGATGAACAAATGAAGGCTACGCTAAGTTAAATAAAGGAAAATGAAAATGTACAGGGAACCAACAGTGATGGGAAGAAAACTGGGATTCATATCAATGGTATGGACTAGAAGGAAGAAAGAAACGTCCAATCAGAAATGAATGAAGAAACAAGAATTCAAAAAAGTGAAAAGAGGCTTAAGAGCCTCCAGGACATTTTGAAATGTTCCAACTTCCAAATTATAGGGGTACCAGAAGGAGAAGAGGAAGATCAACAAGTGGAAAAGTTATTTGAACAAATAATAAAGGAGAACTTCCCTAATCTGGCAAAGGAAATAAACTTCCAGGAAGTCCAGGAAGCTCAGAAAGTCCCAAAGAAGTTGGACCAAGGAGGAACACACCAAGGCACATCATAATTACATTAGTCAAGATCAAAGAGGAGAGAATCATAAAAGCAGCAAGACAAAAGGAGAGAGTTACCTGCAAAGGAGTTTCCATCAGACTGTCAGCTGATTTCTCAAAAGAGACCTTACAGACAACAAGGGGCTGGAAAGAAATATTCCAAGTCATGAAAGGCAAGGACCTACATCCAAGATTGCTCTATCCAGCAAAGCTATCATTTAGAATGGAAGGGCAGATAAAGTGCTTCCCAGAAAAGGTCAAGTTAAAGGAGTTCATCATCACCAAGCCCTTATTATATGACATGTTAAAGGGACTTATCTAAGAAAAAGAAGATAAAAATGTGAACTCTAAAATGACAACAAACTCACAGCTACTAACAACCACACCTAAAACAAAAACAAAAACAAACTAAGCAAACAACTAGAACAGGAGCAGAACCATAGAAATGGAGATCACATGGAGGGTTATCAACAAGGGAGTGGGAAGAGGAGAGAGGGGGAAAAGGCACAGAGAGTAAGTAGTATAAATGGTAGGTAGAAAATAGACAGGGGGAGGGTAAGAATAGTATGGGAAATGTAGAAGCCAAGAACTTTTAAGTTTGACACATGGACATGAACTAAAGGGGGGGAATGTGGGTGAGAGACGGTGTGCAGGGTGGAGGGGAGTGAAGGGGGGAAATGGGAAAACTGTAAGAGCATAATCAATAAAATATATTTTAAAAAGAGTAAGGTAAATAATCACTTGTTTAGAAATTCTTAAGAGTATTACAAAGGGGTGTCTTAATACTTTAGAGGTAAAAATTTTAGAATAAGCAACATGAAATATGTCATCAGAAAGCAGTAAAACTATGACGTTTGTTTTCTTATGAGTACACAGAGAACAGCCCTTTCTTTTCCACAAGTGTTCTTCCTTGGAAACACCACTTGTAAAGTTACGAGTTCATAACATGGATATACATTCCCATAAATGCACTAATGGCAATTTTAAAAGAGAAGTTTCCCTAAGTTCAAGCAAAACTGAAGTCAACTGAATGATTCCGAATGTCTGTTTGCCACAGAAAAATTAAGTCCAAAGACATTTATCTAAATCACCACCCTCTCTACTCTCCTAAACCATAAGCAATTAGTAATGCTCATTATAGCAAGCATATTATTTTTAAGTCAAATTTCCAGTGGAGTTGTATTCTTAAACAGTTAAGTAATCTTGCAGCGCACGAGGGCGCCTCATGTGCAGAGTGTAATTTCGCTGTATCATTACAGAGGTTATAATGAGATGTGTGCATAACACCACGCCTATGATTTATTTGATGCTAAGTCCTGGACATGGGAAGCAGTATTTTAAGTTTTCATCACTGTCCTTTTGGCCTGCTCACAGATCCACTACCACTGTGAGTCATTTTCTAAACGCTGGAGAGGCTCAACATCGGTGCTTTGTCCTACAGCTCACTGGGCTTTTGGAGAAGGCTCGGCCTGTCTCAGAGACATTGAGGGAGAAAAGGGAGTGAGTCTGGAGCTTTTCAAAACTGGGACACCAGGTGTCATCTCAACAGAAAACGAGTGCTGAACCTTCTCAGAACACGGACAGCCGGGGCTTCACCGTCCTGTGCGTGTTCCCCGTTCTCTGATGCTGTCTGGTGTGACGGCTGCTGTAGTTCTGACATTTCTCTCCGAAGAGTCTGCGTACAGAAACTAAGCAACCCTGACGCCCTGGGGACAGCTGGGTGTGCAGATGTCCTGGGGGAAGTGGTTTCCTGTATTTGGTCTTGTCTGTTTTAAATTTGTTTTAGCTTTTATTTATTATTTTTAGAGAGCAGGTAAGAGAGGGAGAAAGAGTGGTAGAGAAACATTGATGTGCAAGAGAAACGTGTGGCTGCCTCTGGTATATGCCCTCCCTGACTGGGAATCAAAGTGGCGACATTCTGCTTTGTGGGATGATGGCCAGCCAACTGAGCCACGCCGGTCATGGCTGTTCAGTTGTTTTGAAAGAGGTCTGTAAGTGTGATATTGGGCACCAACTATTTTAGGAGTTGGCCCTTAAATGTAGAAATATGGGTTCTTTGTATTGGGCTTTCTTTTGGGCAGTTACAAATCAAAGCTGGCCCTGTCAAGAGGTATCAATGAATTCTTTAACTGTGAGCTTCCACAATTTAATATAAGAAAATCCCGACTGTAATAAAGATAGATGATGAAACCCTGTAGTTATTATAAGCAGCAATGCTTACATTGTGGTTTCTCACAAATTTTATTTATTTGTTTATTTTTGTTGCCTGTGAATTTTACATCACAGAACTACAATACCGCAGCTGGAAAGTGGGTTTTAATGATCCCTTGGGTTCATTAGGAAACTAAGTGAAAAGAAGAAATCCGTGTTTGGTTTCCTCATATGGTTCTTTAGAAAAAGATTCAGGTTCCATATAAATCATTTGTTCTGAGATAGGATGACGTTTACTCTGTATGTGGATACCAAGTGGTGGGCTGGCAACCCAAGGCCTAACTTACTGCAGTTTGAACATGGAGGCTGTTATGCTTCTTTGCTTTGTTTTTAATCACCACATCCTGAATGCCAAATTTTTATTTTTTTAAATGAGGCAAAGTTGAGGTTGCTGAGGCCAAATCAAACCTAAATTAGAACAAAACCGGAAGCCCAAAGGAATGAAAGTTGAATGATACACAGCAGCCCCCTGAGAGTGTTTGTTACCAACAATTGAAAGGGTTCTATGTCTGATGGAATCAGGCCGATGTAGTTGGGGCAGCTTGGTGGTCCTCTTGGACCCTTTGTTGAGTAATTTACAAAATAAGGAGGTCTAAAATTACAACTTCTGAAGGCACGCATAACTTCAGAGCCCTTGTCCTGTTTTGGTGCCATTCCTTCCTCCCTGAGGGGACACCCCTGTTTGGAGGAGATAAGATACCGTATAGATCATGCCTTACACGAAGTCGTGTGAGTGGAGCGCTGTTTCGGAACGGCGCAACAACTGTCTACCTGGTTAGGGTGCTCCCCACGGTCACTGTCGATAGTCTGTCACATCACTGGAGGACAAGCTGCCCACAGGTTTCTCCTCCTTGTTTTGGACACTTTCTGAGGTCAAGACCTGAGAAGGTGATGTGAGTCCTCGGGGCTGTTTCGTCGACTTGGTGAGCTTCTTGAATTCACTTGCAAAAGAAATGCCTTTCCTTTTGTCTTCTCGGGATGCCTGTGGGACAAAGAACTCTCCGTTGGTATTAGGTTAAAGCCAGTGTCCTCTTGGCACTGTATTACCAGAAGGAGCCCTTCCCTCCTCCCTGTCTAGTAAGCGGAGCTTTGGAAAGGACTGAGGAACTCCCCTCTCTGGACTGCTTTCCCACAGAAGATAATACATTTCTTTTCCCACAGTGAAAAGGGAGCCAAACAATTTTCTCCCCGCTAAGAAACTTTCTCCTAGATCTCACTGTCTCCTAAATTTGAATACAGTGTAGTTACGAACATCAAATAACTGGTGAAGAGAGCAAAATAATCTTGAACTTTACCTGCACCTGCTCCTTTAGCTTAAGGATGAATTTCCCTGCACCTTTCCACTTGCTTTGGGCTTGAAACACACACTCCTGATCCAAAAGGACCCGCTGGGAGGACTTGGGGGTGGAAGACTTCTTGTTGGCTGTGTCTTTCACCACCTCTTCCAGAAGTACGTAGTCACTCGGGTTGGGGTTGCTCAGAATGCTATAGGAGTACTTGGCTTTGCATAAGGTCTGAAAGGTAAGATCAACTGAATAAAGACAGTGTCTTCAACACCTGCATTCACTGTAAATGAAACTTTAGGGTGGAAAATGGTGAGAGACTTTTGGAGATGATGGAAAATTTTCAGATCATATCATCCCTCTCCTCACTTGACATTTGTGTTGCTTATAACCTTCTTTCCCACATTACCTGGTTTAGCTTCACAACACTCCATGATTTAGTTATGATTACCCCCATTTTCAGACAGGGAATGATTCCAGAGGATGCACAGCAAAGAAGTCATAGAATAAAGATGGGAACCGGATTGGCTGCATGCACCAAAGCTAAAGACTCGCCAGAGAGTCTTGGGTGTTAAGACATTTTAGAATTTAGCTGGCCTCACTTCTCATTTTGTACAAGATTATCTTTCATTTATGCATTCATTCACTCATCAAATGTTTAGTGAGGGCCTACTATAAATATGTCCCAGATACTTTGGGGACACAAAGGTCAGCAAAAGAAAAAAGAAACAAAGTTCAAAACCTATACTAACAAAATTATGCTGCAATAATAGCAAACAGCACTTAGATAGTGCTTACCATGTGCTGGGGATTGTGCAATTTACATATAGCACTGGCTCAGTCTTCCCAATGACCCCTGAGAGCTCCGTGTTATCTTAAGTGGTGCCTTACTACAAGGTAGTATGTTGGAGCCAAAATGGAAGACTGTGAAATCAGACATGTGGGGGTGTTTACACAACGGAAATTGCCAAATGCTACAAATCAGAGGGTTTTTTTTAAAGCATACCACTGTAACTAAGGCACAGATGGTTGCATAACTTGCCCAAGATCTCAGAGTTAGTAAAAAGCAGACCTGAGATTTGAACCTTGAGCCTGTTGACTGAGAGTCTGTGCCTTTAACCATTACGCTATTCCAGTTCTCCAGGGTGTTTCATGACTGTGAGGCATGAGAAGGCTTTGAAGGAAGGAAATATAGTTCTCTGAAACCACATGCCCGGAAAAGCATGACCTAGATGTGGAAGAGGGTCAGGGTAGGCCTCCTGGTTGTTCTCTAAAGATGGTCATTAGGTTTCTGGGTTGTTGTTGTTGTTGTTTTTTAAGATTTTATTTATTTATTTTTAGAGAGAGGGTAAGGGAGGAAGACGGACAGAAACACCCACGGGTGGTTGCCCCTCACACGCCCCCTACTGGGGACCTGGCCCACAACCCAGGCATGTGCCCTGACTGGGAATCCAGCTGGTAACCTTTTGGTTTGCAGGCCGGCACTCAATCCACTGAGCCACACCAGCCAGGGCCAGTCATTAGGTATTGACTTAGGCATTTCTGGGACAATGAAATTATTACTTTGCAGAGTCACTTCCTAAATTCATTATTACCAGTACTTGACAGTAGATACTAGGTAAGTGTCTGTTGAAGGGATGCTCTATTATTTTCCACTCTCCTTTTTTAGGTCCCCACTGGTCTGGGCACTTCATTAATACAACAGGCTGACATCGATTTGTCCCAATAACTTACACAGAGGACAGGACCGAGGAGAGGAAGGGAAGGGCGTTCACCTGCTGAATGACATCCTGCGCCGTGCTGACGCGGGGCGCTTTGATGACGGTTCGAGGTTGCTCTGGGGAAACGTCGTGCACTTGGACAAAGAAACTCTCCTCCTCCGAGGTCAAGATCACCTCTTTGTCATCTTGAACAATGCTTTTCTCTTCTAAGTTCTATGTTAAAGAAGAAGAAAAGAATGGTAGATGGTGAGATGATGTAGAATAAGGAAAGAAAAATCTAACAAAAACTTGAGATGAATCTTGGTAATGTGGAAATAACCTCTTAGCTTTAATGTTTATATACTATTTAATATTTCATAAATTATTCTAAAAGGACATACATGTCTTAGAAAAAGAAGTATTGTGTTTCTGCTGATGTGGACAGATTGATAAGGTCTGGCCCAGAATAAGCTAGTGGATCTGCTCCCATTAGCTGTGAATTTTGAGTCCAAATCAACTGTAGACAAATTTGTAAAAAAAAACAATGCATTATTTTGGCAATTGCCAAAACAAGAGAAAGCCCACCCATTCCCACATAGACCCTGAGCACTGAAGAAATGCCAGACGTGTAAAATGTGAAATGTGAATCTGGCGTTGAGCCAGGCCAAGTGAACAAAACCCACAGTGAAAGGCGGAAACAATCCCAATGGGACTGCCGGAGGTCAGTCCCATTGAAATGAATATTGACGCTTTGCAAAGTATATGATTGTCTAACAACTATGCTGTGAGCCTGAAAAATATTACTGAATATAAACTATAATTAAAAAATAGAATAAAAATAAAATATTAAGATATGATCTCAAAAATGAAATGAATATCAACAAAGTATTCAATAATTATGAGACTTAGTCATCAGGTTGATTGGCACTTGAAGAACTGTCTTCCAGTGAATTTTACATATACAATTATGTATATTACCCATGCAGTTATATATACCTATAGACATATGCACCTTACTAAAAATTTCAAGCAGTACAGAAATGTATCTATAAAAGGTAAACTTTTCCCATTCTCACTCTTTTTCCTTCTCTCTCCCACCTCATTCTCCATAAAACAAAACAAAAAAAGACTGTTGTTAACTATAAGTTATATATCCTTGTAAGCATGTACTATGGGTATACAAATATATTTTTGTGCATGTGAATAAATACAATGAAATCCTCGAATTATGTGAATTTAGCTAATGTGATTGTTAAATGGTCCCTGTTCTTTGTTAGCCCCATTCTCAGATGAGGGTGGTTTACAGTTATCTTCTGCAGGGGGAGGCAGGAAGGGGAGGGAGAGGCAAGGCAAGTAAACAGGAGGCGACCCATCTCAGGCCCTGAGGATTTGGCAGGGAGGTCGTCCGGTTCCCAGCATCCCCTCGCCTCATCTCCTCCGGTCAGGCCACTGAAGTGGTGCTAACTAGCCAGAACCCAAGAATCACTGTCACCATCCTGGAAGTTAAAATCAGCCACAGGACCCAAGTGGTCCTCATTAATACTTATTAAAATCAAATGGGTAACTGCCACCAGGTGGCGCCAAACTGTAGCCAGGACCGGAGAGGACCACCCACAAGACAGACTCACCCCTATCATTTCATTGATCTTGCAGTCCTGGTCCCTACAGTTTACATTACTGAAGCCTTTAGACCCCATTCATTCTATTATGGGCTTGGGCAACAGTTATGGTTGTTACTGAAATTAGATTGTATTCTACTACATACATTGTTCTACAATTTGTTTTTTCTCTCTATTTCAAAGACCGTGGTCATCATTTCTTGTCACTTCCTAGAGATTTTGCTGCATTATTTCATGTAATTGATCACAATATACTTCATCAATCAGAGAGTGGGGTTAAGTGGTAATTCACATGACATAATTTATAATTTCAGGGCCCTGAAAACCAGGAAGCAAGTAAGCAAGCAGGCAAAAAAGCAAAAAGGCTCTAACTGCCATATAAAATATCCTGACAACCATGCACATTTGTTTTTACAAGAGCTCCTTGGAGCCTCACTCAGAGCTTATTTATTTTTCAGGGGTTTTCAGCTGCATTAGAAGCCACAAGCCATGACCATAACAACAGGTCTCACTGTGTGACCCTTTACAGTTTACTAAGCGTTTTTCTGCATACTGTCTACATGTTGATCATGTGTCTCATGATGATCTTTTTGAGTCAAACAGGGTAGCAGTTTCTGTCATAGATTTTACACATCAGGGCACAGAGGGGTGCAGAAGGCAGGTGAGCCACCCAGAGCCACCTAACACGTGGCAGAGCCAGGTTTGTCTGGTTTCAAGTCCAGCAGGAGTCAGAGGAGGGCATATTGACCACGGGAAGATGTGCTACCTGACAGCTCGACAGCTCGAGAGACAAGAAAATCATGAAAGGAGAGACCAGAGGTCATAGGGAGCAGTCTGGGGACTTTGAATATGTGGGCAAACTGCTTACGCATCTTACTAGTTCCAAAGAGCAAAATACATGAAAATACTTATAGCTGTAATCGAGCAACTATGCCAGTGTCTGCTTGTATTCAATAATTGCTGAATTCATTCATTAATCGGGAAATATGTATTGTGTGTCATGCACCAGGTAAATCTAGATACATTAAATATGATTTGTTAATTTTTGAAATACGTGTCCGTCATTTCAAAAATCGCATGCCAACAAGAAAATATAGAAGAGAGCTTGTTGTATTCTCATCAGAAAATGTTTTTTAGATTTTTAATTTATCCCCTTTTTCTTCAAAATGCTTCTGTCCCACCAGCCCTTATTAAACATTTAATCGTGAAGTCTCTGCTGCCTGTTGTCACATACACTTGAAGTCGTGTATGGGCAGCCCTAACGTCCCAGCCTTCCCACCACGTGATGAAGGCCCACCTGCGCTCGCCACCTCCCACAGTGCTGGGCGCCGGGACCCACGAGGACTGGCTGCTCCAGCCCAGGGGGCACGGGATGGTGGAAATACACAGACCTGGAAGCTGTAAGACTCGAGTTCTTTCTGTTATTCACCAGTCATAATTTAACCTCCTGAACCTCAGTTTCCTTATGATACCATGAGGTCATTCGAAATAGTGGGTGTTTGAGAGATTTGAATGCTATAAATCATTATGCGAATATATGATTTAAAGAATTCACTGAACTTGTCAACTGTAGGATACCTTTTTACATATGGCAAAGACAATTAGAAATAGGAATAAAACTGAGAAATTAAAGATGGCTTTAAAAGACCAGCTAAGCTCTCTGTTTTCTCATAAAGCTATTATTATTAGAACTGCTTTTTTTTCTCTGGCTTAGCAATTTGTATGCCTGATACAAACTGTATCAGGGAGAGGAAGCTGGGGAGACAATTACATTTCTTTGCTTAAATGAAGTGCCCTTTTATGGTCTAAGGACCAAGAGTTCTAAGGGGAGGTGGTGGCTCTGGTTCCCAGAGGAGAGGCTGCAGGCCATGTTCACAGTTACGTACGGAGGGAAAGACTGACGCAGGAAGCTGGCAGTGGGCTCCCTTTCTTCTCCTCGGTGCCCCAGCAGGCATGGGCTAGCAGTGGGCGCTGCAGCAGTCGACCTGCAGCACATGCCCCACGAGCGGATCGTGAGCCCAGCACAGGGACTGGCACCTATCAGGTGCTCCGTACATGTTTATCTAACTGCACCATTGAATGGACTCCACTGCTTCATTGCTGGCATATCATGTGGCATGATCGTCTCTGCGTGGGGCAATGACGTTATTTTAAATTCACTGTCATTTAAACACACTGGCAGCAAGTTAGTGGGCTCCTATTGGTTTATTCATGGAAAAAAAGGGCTCTACCAACAAACCCCAACAGAAGCCAACCAATTTGGGGTTGACATTGTACTGTTTCCTTCGTGGGAATTATCACGAGAGTGTCAGTGGACATAATGTATTTAGTACAAATTCTGACCAAAGCTGAGGGGTTATTCTTACTTTGTGGGAAGTTATGGAATATTTTTAAATGATACTGTTGCTTTACTTATAAGCACTGAACCTTTTAGTAGCTAAAACTTCAAGAGGCACTCAGAGAAATGCAACCAATCCCAAAATACACGATTCCCAAAAGGCCTACAGGCCTTGCATCACACAGTTCTGTGACCCTCACTGTGTCTTCTCACACACAGAGATGCGGAACCGAGCCAACAGCTGATGATGTGTACATGGGACCCTCTCCGCTCTTGCTCACTTTTTTTTTCTTTACTGCATTTTTCCATCACCATTTAGTCCCTTAACACTCACTCCTCCCAGCAATCACCACACTGATGTTCTTGTCCGTGTGTCCCTCCACCCCCTAGCCTCCTCCCCACGCAGCTGTCATCTGCTCACTTTGTTTTATAAGGGATAATTTTTAGGCTGAATTTCTGTAACTTAGAGATAACATTCTGAGTATATCCAGAAGAATAAAATCATTTCTCCATATTTACTTAAGAAGAATAATATGTAGCAAGCTGGAATGACGAGAAATTCTGATTTTGCGGGAGGTGGCCAGTGGCGAAGTGGTTAATCACATACTGAGCCCTGACTGTGGAGGTGGTGCCCAGACACACTTACTTCCTGCTGGGTTTTCAAGACAATCCTGCCAACGTATCCCTCTTCTGGAAACCAGCTGTTTAAGATCTGCACGATCTCTTCTTCTGGACCAATGGCTCTCTGGAACGGTTGTTTTCTGCATTCATTCTTTTCTTTAGATATAAAATATTTTTCTTCCATCAAAAAATAGTCTGTGGCAATAGGTTTGGTGTCTTGTTCAGAGGTTAGAATCTAAAGATGAAGCAAAGGCAAACTTAGCACACCTCTGAGGAGTGGGCAAAAACTGTAATTCAAAACACGTCCACGTTTCCTATTATGCTAAGTGAGATAAGCCGGTCAGTGAAAGACAAATGCCGTATGTCTCAGTTGTACGTGGAATCTAATGAACAAAATAAACTAAGGAACACAACAGAAACGCAGGCGTAGATACAGGGAACAGACTGACAGCTGTCGGAGGGGAGGGGCCCGGGTGTGGGGACTGGATGAAAGACGGTGAAGAGACTGAGCAGGGAACACAGGTGCACGGCCCGTGGACTCGGACAGCGGTGTGGGGATTGCCTCAGGTGGGGCTGGGTGGAGGAGGGCACAGGGGGAAAAGCAGGGACAACCTTAATACCATAGAAATAAAATTAAGTCTATTTTCATGGTGTGCAGGTAGCTGTGACGTGCACTGTAAGTGGCACCTACTCTGGAGTGCGGCGCAATTCTTTTTGGAGGGCCTAAAAGAATTCTCTTAGGCCCTGAAAGAATTGTTTGTGTCCCTTCTGGGCAACAACACAATTTATTCATAATCCCCAGACATCGTAACTGTTTTTCTCACCGCTGGAATGAGGGCTCCTACTGAATTAAAAACTTTAGGTTTTTGAATCTATGAATTTAGCTCTTTGTAATCTTACAACACAGGACCAAGGGTAACAAAGCCAGTCCAGCTTTCACCAAGATAATCTCTCCATCATCTCTAGTCACATCTGATCTAAGTTCCCGGGAATTCTCCTTTCAATAGGCTCTTGACTGTGTGCCCGGAGGCCCGTTTTCTCTGCTGGCTGCTGACCCTGGCAGTCAAACAGGGCGGCTGAGACAGGCTGGAGGGCCAGACAGACCTGGGTCTGAAGTTTGCCTTTCACACTGGCTGTGAGGTGCTGGGCAAGATATTTGACCCTTTAGAGATTCAGTCCCCCCTCTATCAAGTGGGGACAGTAAGAGTAATGAGGGGAAGCAGAATGTGCCACCCCTAAATATGATGTTTGGGATATTGGTTATTTTAGGCTGGTTACTCTCAAGAAACAAAAGACTCAGAAAGAACTTTCAACCTTCCCCCTTACTGCCTAAAAAAATTTAGATGCTCCAGGAAGGGGGATAATCATCACAGATAATTATAATTTAATACACACTAGTGCACGATGGGGGGACTCTAGCCATGCTCATTTGTTCAGAGTCCCCTCTGTGTCCCATTGTTACACATGGCCCGGCAAACATGCATTTACCAAACATTCCTTTTCCATCTCCATGAGAACTGTCTTCCTGGCGTTTCAGGCATGCATATATATATATAATATCTATCTATCTCATGTATATATATGTGTGTGTATATATATGATATATATACATCTTAACTCCCTCCTCTGTCCTCTGATCTCACATTCTTATAGAACTCCCATGTGTATATACATAATAAAATTGGTTACCAGTGTTTTTTCCTGTTAATCTGTCTTTTGCTAATTTGATTATTAGTTCAGCCAGAAGAACTTAGAAGGTGGGAGGAAAATTATTTTTCTGCCTCCATAGTAACAGCCTCTTAATTTTATGATCTGTTTTATGACTCAGGCACTGGTTATCAAACATAACACGGGCATGGTACGAGGACCCAGCAGTCGAGAGCCATCACACAGTCACTCTCCGTGACGAGAGGAGGCTGCCACCATCAGGCCCAGAGTAAGTCAACAGCCTTCTCCTCCACACCTGTCACCGCGGCGGCGGCGTCTCACTTGGAGGAAAAGAATGGACTGAGGACGGTGGGGGCAGAAGAGTCTCAGGAAGACTCTGCTCCCTTCGCCCCAGCCCTTGGCCTGCAATGGATGCCGGGCGCTGGGTTCCATGGGGGCAGGGCGATGACCGCTGCCGGAACTATTCAGGACACACGGCTTCCAAGGACCAGTCCGTCCAGACTGTCAGCTCCCTCCTCAGCCCTGCTTTGCTTCCTGTGGTTATGCAGAGGGGTGACGATCAAGTGGTGGGCTGCCTTTTATGGGTGGTCCATGGAAATACTTCCTTACTTTATGTCTTCACATTTTATAGTCTCCAAATACCCAACGGGGTTAAAAAATTTTTTTTAAATCCTCACCTGAGGACATTTTTTCATGGCTTTCAGAGAGGAATGGAGAGAGAGAGAGAGACAGACTGACAGATATTGATCAGCTGCCCCTTGCAAGCATACCAGCCGGGGATTGAACCTGCAACCCAGGCATGTGCCCTGATGGAGAATCGAACCCACAACCCCTCAGTCTACAAAAAGATGCTCCAACCAGCTGAGCCATACCAGCCTGGGCAATGGTGCTTTGTGATAGGAGACACTAAATTTCAGGGACTGATGGATTTAAAAAACAAAAATCTAAACCATCCTCCAACTTGGTAGTTGCTTCTGTTTTATAATGTGTGAAATCTGACATTTAAGCTGTCTTCTCTGACTCTAAGTCAATGATAAGATGTTGGGGCAAAGTTGGCCTGTCCACAGCACTTCCCCTCAGAGGGCAGAACTACTTACTAACATGCATTATGTGTGGTTGAGCAATGGATTTTTAATCCCCCACCCATTCTGTGACCCAGTTACAGTTCACCACATGCCCTAAGTTCAGAGAGAGCTCCACAGTCACTTCCCTTGGTCACTGCTCCTCTTGGCCTCCCCTCAAGTAGAAGAAGGAATTTTTAAATGGGTTAAAGATAAAACAGTCTGCAAGGACATTGGGTCACTGTACCAAGCAGGACTGGAGCGAGCCTCTGGTGCGAGGAGGAAAGGAATCACTCACGGGCCTGCCTTGCTCTTCTGAGTGGCCGCCTCCCTCTCTTGCTGCTCCTTGTTCTTGGCTCTCTCCCTCTTACAAGTCCTCCTGTGGGGCAGTGTTCTTGCCTGCAGAAGGCCACCGAGACCCCCGGGGGGACCCAGAGCATGAGGGGACTTGGGCCAGCTCTGCTACAGTGGTCAGGTAACAGGCTCCCACCCTCTTGTGTTGGGCCCTCCACGCCTCTCCACATCACTAGAGGGCTAGGACCTCAAGGATCGAGATCGAGTGCCAGGGGAAGAGGGGCCAGGGGGATGTTCAACACGCAAATGACAGCTAGGAGGGGCAGAAGATGTCTTCTTGGCCTGTAAGATCCATCCTGATGCTCTAAGTACTTGATCTGGTTCCTAGAATGACCGACTTTCTTCGGTTTGTGTGCAAATTCTGGAGGATTAGTAGGCTCTATATTATGAGGCCCACGTCTGGGCGCAGAGGGAAACAGCACGCACAGTTGGAGAGCTGCTCATCCTGGTCTCTGCCCTTCTTGACCCCACTGTTTTTTTATGGAGCTGAAGAGTTCTTAAAAATTCCTCTCTACAGGTTAAGGTAGTTTATTCAGTGGTACCGAGATCTCTCAGGTCAGCTGTAGGGTGGATCTCAATACTGAATATAACAAAAAATCAAAAGGCAAATCATCGACACGGTCACACACATGCAGGCTGAGTGCACTTACTTGTTGGAGAAGCTGCTTTGCCCTGGTGCCTCCATTTATGGAGAAAACAGTAAAGGGTTCTGGGCCTGGGACCCCATGCACCGTGACTCTGTGAGCCTGGAAACATTTTCTTTCTTCTGTAGTAAACATCTGTCAAGGAAGACCACATGGTTTCTCTTTCATTCCCATTCTCATGCAATTTCTAGGCTGTATCCCACACAGAAGTGCTGGTCCTCAGAAGGATGTACAGGGACAGGTAAATGCAAAAGCAGAGCATCCTTTACAACCTGACCCATCTTTCTGTGGTAGAAGCAGCTACCGTGCATCTTCTTTAACAGTCTAACGAGGATGTTCAGAGTATACCAACAAAATATTAATTTATTTTACACAACAGTACCTCTTTCCATAGTAACTATGGGACTGATATTACCTGAAATGTATCTTAGTCCTGACTTCTGAACTGACATTCAACAGTGTCTATTGAGTTCCATCTCTCCTGGGGGCCCTGGGCTACAATTTTGGATGGTAAGATGATAAACAAAATATTCTGGTAAGTAAAGCACTTCCCTGAGTTCTGGGAGTCATTCTAGCAAATTAGTGAGCCTGAAGAGGGACTTGCGACTGGCGTCTGAAGTGTGGGTGGTCTTGTGGGACCTGACGCGGACTCCAGGCAGAGAGTGTCAGAGCTGAACCGAGAGGGGGGACAGCCAGCGGGTGCCGAAGAGTTAAAGAAGTAACGTCAGAAAGGACACGACACGTTTGGTGTCACAAGTCTTGTGAGGAAAAACGGTTCTTTCATGGCACGTTAGACTCTTCAGCTCTGATAGGTATTGAGGGCAACAACCCAGAATCGGGCCCCTGCCCTGACTTTCAGAAAGCATCTGATTCTTGCTCTTAGGTGCCGGGCGGCCCCATCCCTGTTTCCCAGTCTTCTGCACAAGATGGAGGCAAATACCTTCCTCCACTTTGGCCAAAGTGCTGTTCTCAATCTTGGCCACACTTTGAAGGGCAAGGATGGAGAACACAGGGAAACGAGGCCTGGGACAGAGAGAGAAGGAACTGACAAGGCGAAGGAAAGAGCAGCAGAGGAGAAAGGCTGGCTACTTGCAGTGGCATGGCCAAGCCAGCGCTGCCGTGAGCCTATAAGGGGCCTTTCCAAGGGCTGTTAGGACTATGCTGGAGGACAGGATTGATACAACAGTGACCAGACTACTAATACGTAAACAGGTAAGTGATGGACATCCTATTAAATTAATTTTTAAAGGGCAGGCATAATGGAATGAGCCAGTTTACTACAGCAGTGTTGCCTGTCTATGTAAACAACCCTGGATGCCTGGAGTGAGCACGGGTCCTTTGGTTCTTGAACTTCAATGGGCAAAAGCCTTACCTGGGGATTTCCTGAAGCACTGATTCTGCAGTGATGGCACTTTTGTTTGCAGCGCCCCCCTCCCATTCCCCAGAGTGCAGACTCTGCACTCTCCTCAGTTGCCAGGGTGGGAGGTGAAAGTTACGTGTCAACAGCAGCACCTGGCTGCCTAGCCCAACCCTGCTCACCCGACATCTGTCCCTGGACCACTGAAGAAATAAAGGATTTTCCTGGTCTAACATAAAGCTTTTAGAAGCACTGAATGCTTCCTGGAGGGTTTGCTTAATTAGCTCCTTCCCTGCACGCTATTTTTGGCTCACATGAAGAGTATGGGCTTTGGCATTAGATGAACTTAGGTTTATAGTCGAATGGCCTCAGGGGTATTTAGCTCTTACCTCCTCGTCTGTAAAATGGAGACGATATTCATAGCTCTTTCATAAAGTTATTGAGAGGATTGGGTGAATTAATATATATGTAAAGTGCTTAGAAAAAGCCAAGTGTCAGCCTTTTTATTATTATTATTTCCATAGCTGCCCAGTTATCACTCTCCTGTATCACAAGTAAGCCTACCTCCAGCACAGCAATCCCCACAAATAGGCTGAGTGAAACAGAACTTAATTACCAAAGAGGCTGGCACAGTACTGCCAGAGGAATTTTCTTCCATCCTTCTGCTGTTTATGAATAAACTAGAGATTTCTAGGACTTCATTGTGGAGGTTTCGCAGCTGGAGATGTCGATATCCTGGAACAATGCAGAATTGGGAAAAGCCTGTTAGCAGAGCTCTGCCAAGATGATGCCCCAGGGAGGCTGAGAAATGGTAGGCAGAAATACGACCTTATGATGAGCAGGGGGTGGCAATGGGCATGCAGCCAAATAATACCTTGCCACCAGGAGAGTGCAGCCCCTGGAGACAGATTGGGGCCCCCTAGTGGTCATTCACTTGTCTAGCAACTGTTTCTAACTTAAATAGAAAGTCAAACTTAAACAAAATATAGTAGGAAATCCTGTTCATTTTTGTATCTACAGTCACTGTTTTATAAACATTTTGTCTTAGAACAGCTTTAGTGATAATAATTCCAACCATAGGGACTTGGTTAAATGTTATGGTGTGAATGTTTGTTTAAATATAAAATGGAATACTATGCAGCCAGTAAAAGTGATAATGTAGATGTATACTTATTAACACAAAAAGTTGCTCAATACCTACATTAATTAGTAAGTGAAAACTAGTAAACTGCAAAACATTAAAATGAGTAGGAAGCTTGTTTGTTAAAAATATATACTATATACCAATGTGAATATATATATGGACAGAGAGATAAAGCTTGCAAAAGATATATACCAACAGTGATTATTTGGGAGAGATTAAAAAAAGGATTTATAAAAGATTGTTTTTGCTCTCATACTTTCTCACATTTTTATAAAACTGTTATGGGCTGAACTGTGTCCTAGAATTCATACATTGAAACTCTAATATACCCAGTGACCTCAGAATGTGACTGTACCTGGACACAGGGCCTTTAAAGAGGTGGTGAAGTTGAAATGGGTGGTGGGGGGGCCCTATCCAAAAGGATGTGTCCTTGTAAGAAGAGGAGATCAGCACCCAGAGAGCGACACCATATGCTGATAAGCACACGGACTGAGGGACGACCACGTGAGGACACGGCGGGAAGGCGGCATCCACAAGCTAAGGAGGCAGACTTCAGAAAAAAAACCAAACCTGCTGACACCCTGACCTTAGACTTCTAGCCTGTAGAACTGCGAGAAAATAAAATTTCAGTTGCTGAAGCCACCCAGTCTGTGGTCCCAGTCTGTGACAGTCTGAGCTGACTAAGCAGTGACCGTGTGCTACCTGCACAATGGAGAGGAGAGACAGGAAGGACCAGAATGTATGGGACCGTCACAGGTCTGTGGGGCTCAGAGGCTGGCAGCCTGAGAGTGGCTGTGGGAGGACGCATGCACCAGAACGCAGGTACTGAAAGTAGACCAACAGGGCCAGCACTTCTGGGAGTCTGTTCCAGATGCAGAAGCTCCGGCCCCACCCCAGATTCCCCCGCATCAGAGCCTGCATTTTATTACTAGGAGCCCCAGGAACTCCCATGCATACCAGACTTTAACAGGATGTGCACAGACGGTCTGGACAGGTGCAACCGGAGGAAAGTCCCTGGAGGTCCACAGCTAAGCCAACCCACCAGTCAACAGCCTCGGCCGCTGCTCGGGATTCTGCATCCTCCCTGTTCTACCCCTAACACCCAGCCCTGGCTTGTGACACTGCACTTCCGCCAGGCACTGACTACAGCCTCGGCCCACTGAGCCACTACTGCATCCCACCCCCGCTCCTCTCGGTTTCCTCTCCTCACTTCAGTCTCTGCTTCAGAGGTGCCAGGGGTGCAGAGGGTGCTATTTGGGAAGGGACGTGGGGAGTGAGAGCCAACCACCACTGCTCCCGACATCAGCCACGGTGGGGGAGGCGTATTTCCTAAGGAGTGTTGTCACTACCTCGGATTCTAGGATAATGTTAAAAAAACACCTGTTTTGAGATGCACTTAAACAGTGTTCAGAATCGTATTATTTCTGCCTGCCTCTTATTTTAACTTTTTAGTATAAAAAATCCAAACTATAGGAAAGTAGTGAGAAGAGCTCTGGGACATCCGTCATGCAGCTGCAGTCATTATTAACCTCACGGCAATGCTATTCTACCTCGTTTTAGAGCCTTGAGCGGAATGATTCTCTGAGCAGTGACTGCAGAGCTGTTGTTTTCCACGACTGCAAAACGAAGGAACACAAGGTCTTCGAAGTAAACCCGGAAGAAGAACTGCTCGTTCCACATGGGGTTCAGAGTGTTTCGATGGATGGGCTTCGTGCGGAAGTGGCAGCTGTCCAGCGGCATGCCCAGGACGTCGACCTCGATGCACGGGCTTCCCGTGCTGTTACTTGGGCACACGTTCTGACCAGAGACCACCTGAGGGAGGACATGAGGATCAAGGCACCGAAGATTAAAAAGGAAACAAAGGCACCCTCTGCACCTCACTGCTCCCCTACACGAAGAACACTCTGGAATGACCAGGGGAAATGATGAATAAATCAGCTAAACAAAAAAGGGAAGTGATTGTAATCAGGCAATCGCATGGCTGGAGTCATGGGAAAAGCTTATTTTGTCACCTCATTGATCTGTAACCTTCCAACCATCAAAATGTTCAAGTATCTTCAAAAACTAAGCAATGAAGATGAAATTAAGTTTCTCAAAAAGCCAAAAGAAAAGGAGGGAGGCCTTTAATGAATTAAGCACAAATTTGCTATGAACATTCTGTTCAAGATGTTTCAGGTGTATATGTTGTAACTTCAAAGTCATTTTCTTGAATAGTTTAGTTTCCTTGACAGCAAGTCACAGGAAATGCTGTTAAAAATAAATCATAGCCTTCTGTTAGCAGATGGAACTCTACTCGAGTCTACCCAGGATGGTCAGCAGAAGAGGGGCCCCTGCCCTAGTCTTAGGGAAAGAGACAAGCAGTTGAGATGGAAGGAAGGTCCGTGAGTGAGTTCTCCCAGGGATCTGAGGTGTCGTGAACAGAGGCTGCTTGGCATTCCTCCTCTGGAGTTAAACAGAAAAGTTGTAAAGTCAGAGAGAAGAGATCACCCTGCCTCTCCCATCCAGCTATCAACCATCCAGAAGGCTTTTCCTCTGTCTGCTAAGAGGGAGTGAAAGAATGGGGAAATAAAGTGCAGTGATGAGCTACCAGGAGCTGTTGTTAAGGGCAGTCTGTAGAGTTCTGACATTTAGCTAAGTAGGCAATAAAAGGACTAAGGAAAGGCCCAGGAATGATAAACTTTAAACTGAGGAAAGATATTTGTAATTGATTTGTATACTTATGGCTGTTCGATCTGTAAGAGCCCGTCAGAGTTTAGGGATGACCTGTTCTAACAAGGAGCTCGACTTCCAGGGCAGGCGCTCAGGGATGACTCTGAGGGTTCTGGAGGACAGGGTGGCCTCCATCAGTGTGCAGGAGATGCAGGGAGCTTGTAACTCCGCTTGGCAAAGACGTGTCTGGTGGTGGCATTCCTAAACCATAGCCACAGCTTTTAAGAGGCAAAGAAATCCTTTTGGGCACTAAATCTGCATGAACCAAACTGCCACACGAGAACTTTGTAATACCTTGAACTCAAAACCAGTTCACATTCAGCAAGGCTGAAGCACCTTGCTACTTCCAACGGCAGGAGCCACACTTACAGTTAAAGAGTAGACGGCGGGCTCCATGTTGTCCAGGTCTCTTTCCAAGGGGGAAAACTTCTGGTACATGGGACAGTTCTTGTCCCACAGAACCGGGGGTTTCAAAACATAGCCACAGCCACCGTTGGCCTCAAACATGGCAGCGTTTAAATGCAAAGGGAGATCTGCAAAACAAAGCCAATACTGCCTGTTACTTTGTCACTTGTAAATGCGAACTTCAAAAGAACTTTGTACTGATTTTCCCTAAGCTTAAGCATGAAGAAGAGGTGGCCATCCATTTATCCCAAAGCCTGATGGAGTGGCTGTGTGCCTGCTTGTGTTGGGCCCCAGAGATACAACAGGTAACAAGACACAAAGTCCCTGCCTTCATGGAGCTCAGTTTATGGGATAAGCCCAGCGTTTTCACCCTAACCCAGGTTCTGCCACTTAACAAACTCCTTTGGCAAATAAAAATTTACAACACCCATCCAAAAAATATCTTTGACATACATCATTTTATACTGACTCTTACAAAGGAATAATAAAGGCGTTTTCTTGTCCCCATATGCCAAACCATGCAGATAACTGTATGGCCAATTCTTGCTTTTGCAAATATAAGATAAAATCTCAACAATCCAAGAAAGACTGGGAGAAGAGCCAGAGAAATATATTTTTCCATGAAGTCTCAATTTCAACCCATATATTACAATACTTCTACCTCTTTTTTAATTGTAGTTAAATACAAAAAAACATTATCATCACATGTGATTCACATCATGTCCACGATCCCCTCCGTCGTAAAGTCTGGGAACCCTCACAACAGCTTCCAGTCTTCCCTGGCCAGACTCCACTTGGCACGGTTCTGTGCTGAACGATGGGATTCCTGCACTGCTTTGGGCTCTTACACGCTCAAATGCTCATCTGATTGCGCAAGTCTGTATGGAGGTTGCCCAAATGAACAGCGAGTTTATGAGACACACCTGACAAGTATTCCCTCTGCTAGATTCCTTCCATGTGCAGACTGAATTCTGCTGCATGGACCGACATCAAGGGAAAGCGTGGTAAGCACCACGGAACAATATGCAATTGGCCTCCACGTGTCTCGTGAGTAAAATCTGCCTGTGTACGTGGGGTTGGCTGGGATTGTGTGCAGGAGTTCTTGGGGTAACATGGCTTAGACCTATGAAAGCTACTTGGGCTCGGTCTCCTTACCTATAAAACCAGTGCACTGGACCCCGTGTCTCAGGCCTCTTCCAGTCCTGAGGGGACTGATTCACTGAGGCTGACTGTCTTGCCTGCAGTAAGAAGAGAATTCTCTTCCCAGGCTACCCTGTGACAGAGGAACACAGACCTGGGCTAGGATGGCTGAGAGAGTGAAGCAAAGTAGCTCATGCAGAGTTGAGGAATGTGAACTGGACATACGTTACTGAAAACCGTAGCAGTTCGCACTTACTACACCCTTCTAAGGTACCCATTCTAAGCACTTTAAAGGTATCAGTGCTTCCCAATAACCCACGAGGTGTTCTCCTTTTTACAGATGAGGAAACTGAGGCACAAGACATGAAACAACCCAAAGCACACAGTTAGTAAGCAGTGGGTGCTGGGGTTCAAACCCCGACAGCCTAACCCGCAGTTCCCAATCTCAACAGCCGAGTCATACAATGTGCATCCCACAGGGGTGTCATAAATGAGATAATGTGAGTGCCTACCCAGCATTTGACACACAGAAGGTCTCAAGCAACAGTAGCTGTTAAGTTATGATTATGATGTCAACACCGGTTTGGGTTTGAAGGCTGACTTCACAGAGTCTGTGTCTATGCTGTGGCTTTTTGAAGCTTTAAAGCCCTTTTTGTTTACTCGAATTGCATTTAGAAATGCAATAGGTAAAACAGATCCAGGTGGAGCCGCTGAGTTTGAAATAAAGGTGGGACCTCAAATCTAGCCCTCCTACGGCGGCCTGGGGCTGGTCCCAGGAGTTCATTTGGGGCCGTAGGTTTAAAACCCCTGTTGTAACCAAGCGAAAGAGTGTGCATGAGTCCGTGTCACACGATTATCCCTCTTGGTCATGCATGTGATGGCAGATCAGGCAAAGCATTACTTTTATGATCTTCTATTAATTTTAAAATCCTGTGTTAGTTAGACACCATTCCCATGATAATTATGCCTATACTTGGGGGGGCTAGAAAAATCATCGCAAAGAGTTTGATAATCATTCAAGAAAGCATGTTAAATACTAATAGAAGCTTTTGTTCGATTGGGGCCACATGGCTATACACTTGTTGGTCCTGGGACATGCGGCAGAAACTGTTCTGCCCCGGGGGGGAAGAACGCTGAGGGACCGCTGCCAGCAACAAGCAGGGCCTGCATACCAGGCTCAAGTCAGTTTCCAAACGCAAGAGTCGGTTTTACTGAGTGTAGACCTGGGCTATTCCTGGTTCCAGACCACTGCAGCCCTTCTTGGAGTTCGTGGGGCCATTAGAAATCCTGGAGAGAGATGACCCTAAGTCCATGGACAC
This sequence comes from Phyllostomus discolor, assembly GCF_004126475.2. NCBI lineage: Eukaryota > Metazoa > Chordata > Mammalia > Chiroptera > Phyllostomidae > Phyllostomus > Phyllostomus discolor. The sequence continues at coordinate 148,179,932 of NC_040907.2, read as the reverse complement.
ACTTTTGGGGTATCAGGGTCCCCTGAAATTCAGGAAATGGTGACGCAGATGATCCATGGAACACTGCTGGAGGCTAGAGGGATACTGGAAAAGGTTCTGTGCTATCTGTTTGGGATGTTTTATGGAAAATCAAGCACTCCCTAACCTAGGAATTTTTTGGTAAAAATTAAAACACAATGATTCCAACGTTAACCTTTATCTGTCTATTTGAACTTGCAATCCACAGAAAAGTACCTAGAAGAGATCTGGATCAAACATCAAGAATCACAGGTCTGGACTGCAGTGGTGCTGATTGGGACAGTCTATTTCAGCTCAGTGTGCACGTGTTGAGCATCTGCTGTGTGCAAGGCATTTACCAGGCTCTCTCCCCTGTCTGCACAAATGAAGGCCATTTTTGCAGATGAACATGCTGAAACTGCATGTTGCTTGTGCTTTTTCCAGTATGGGGTGGTGTTTAATCATTGCTTGCTGCATTGGATCAAGAGCGGTCTTTGGGAGCACTCTCTCCTGGGTTGGAAGGTTAGGTAGAGAAACTTGAGGGCGAACCATCCACACAGCCATCTGCCTCCCTTGAGCAGGCAGCTCAAACGTGGACCCCCAGCTTGACTTGGGAAAGAGGCAAAGCCTTCAGGGGTGAGTGGAGGCCAAGCTGTAGCCTCACTGTGTGCTCCTGGACTGCAGGGGTGCCCAAGGAGGGGCAACTCCATTCAGCAGTGGCTCTCTTTGCCACCGTTGGAGCCAGTGTGTCTGCATCAGCCTCGGCATGTCAGGAGACAGGGCACATCCAAAACCAAATGCATTTCCATTTCCTTGAGAAAACCATTTTCCTAGTCATTTCAGTTTACTTAAAATATTTCAGTATCATAATAACCAAGGGCGCCAGTGGACACAGGGCTACAGACAGGGTCAGAGATGTGAGCCCACAAGCCACTTGGGACAGATTAAAAAGAAATTTTTACAACTTTGAAAATATTTCATTATTATTTCCATTTGTGTGAGTCCAAATCATACTGTTTTCATAACTTATCAAAAACACTTAATCATCGTTAACATTTGTGGAATGCTCTCTATGTGCCAGGCGCTATGCTGAGAATGGTATTTCACCTGCATTATGTTATTTAACTTCAATCAAAAGAAGCAAATATAACAAGGGCAAAAAAAAAAAATCTGCAGGGTCAGCCACAAATGAGCACTGCTGGCACTAGTGCTGGGTAGCTAGCTGGTCCCAGAGCTAAAGGTGGGTTTGACCTTGGCTGGAGACAGGGCTATGCTGTGGCGGGTGGGCCAGTACCATTAGTTAGGATCTGGGACAGCCCACGTGAGAGGATGAGAAGGCTGCGTGGCTGTTCAAAGGAAAGACTGGCTTCTGAATGAGCCTGAGGAAACAGCCCTCATCTACTTTTGCTTTATCTTCTACAGCTGCCCTCCTGCCTCCATACCCAAGCGGAAAAAAAAAATACTTTATCCTCTAAACTCCCTGAGTCCTTGAATGCATTACTACTAATCATTCTGTGACCTTGAGCAAGTCAATCATTCTGCACCTTGGTTGGCTCATCCAAGGGATGGGGATCATCACAGTACCACCACTCAGGGATGTTGCAAAGACTGAACGAGGTAATGGGGGTCAAGGAAAATTCAGCACAGGGCCCGGCGCACAGCGAGTGTGCAATAAAATGGTAGCTTTTATTCTGGACTTTTAGACCTCATCAGTTGTTCCAATTATGAGAGTTTTATCGACAGCGGAGAAACACAAACCCCACTTTCTCAGTTCATGTCATTCACACACTTGTTTTCTCTGTGTTGGCTGCTCTTAGAGCAATGGCCAGTAGCCTCCATTTCAATCTCAAAGGGATGAGAAGAAGCTAAAATGGTTTTAACTTGCGATTTGTTTGGAGTGACAACTACTTTCTGAAGGCAAAGAATACCTTAGCAAGATAGCTTACTAAGGGGCGTTAGGAACTCTGCCCCAAAAGATCCTGAGAAGCGAACTAGACGAAGACCTAGTGTCCTGTTTAAAGACACACAAAAGCAGCCTTATGTTTAAAAGGTTCCTTAAAAAGAGGGCAAGAACAGGATATTATTATCAGGGACCCTTTGAAGGTCCTCCTCTATCACTCAACTCTGAAACATCAAGGGTACAATTCAGCATCAAATTCACCTGTAGTTTTACTCTTACATACGGTATGTCCCCATCTGGAATCTTGCCCCTTTAAAAAAATGTTTGTTGAACCAGGTTTACTGAAGTATAAGATGCAAAGGAGAGAGGTGAGAGGCCCCCTTGGGGGTGCAGCAGGCCCATTACCATCTGTCTGGTAGTTGAGTGCCACGAGCTGTATCCCATGCAGCCAGAACATGAGGGGGTTGGGGTTGGATGAGTCGATGCGCGTGGCGGCTGGGTAGGTCCTGAGCAGCTGACAGGTGGTGTGCTGGATCAGTTTCTGAGAATACCTGCGACACAGACGTTTGGCGGCATTTTCATTCAGCGATGAGATATGGTAACATTTGGGAGTTCTAATGATAGCGCTGAGGGACGTGGATGGGCTGAGAGGGGAAGAAGACTCCTCCCAGGCCTGTCGTATTCCTTCATAGGAACCTAAACCCCCCAAAAGATTAGCCTTAGATTAGTGCAGAAAACTTTAAATGTTTTAGAAAGATAAACCTGAACAACCTCCCAGTAAACAATTATAACCACGTTAACTAGACCTTATTAGTGTTAGTGTTTCACTGTTAAGTGTACACTATAATAGTGTTATACTATAATAGTGTTCCTTGTGAGTTAGTCCACCACCTTGAAACAAAATGATAGCTAATGGGTTTAACAATGAGTGTAGAAACACCAGTTTAAATGAAAAGCTTGAAAGTTCTTTGCCTCAGTACCTCATCTGTCCTGTGGACATATTTGTACAATACACAACAATATAGGTACAAGGGTGTTCACTCTAGCATTTTTTATAGCAAAAAAAAAAGCAACCCCCCACAACTGTCAAAACCCAGGAAGCAACCCAAATGCTCTACCAGTGAGGAAGTGGTTAAATGCATGACAGTATGCACATAATGGAATGCCACAGAGGCATTAAGTAGAATGAGGTAGACACATGCACAGAAAACTATTTGAAAAGTTACAGCAATATAAAAGTTATACAAGTGTGTTCAGTTATATCCCATTTGGATCATCTTAAAAAGGATCTTATTTTTCTTGAACAAAACACAATAAACTTAACAGTGGTTACCTCTGGGGAGTAGAACTGAGCCATTGAGAATGGAGAGGAATTTTAATAATACCCTATATTGTTTGCATTTTTTAACTATGAGAATTTATTACTTTTATAATAAAAAGTAATTAGTAATAAAATGGATATATCTTCTGTAGTTATAATGGTGAAGAGAGCCGTTCCAATAACCACTAGAATGTTCCAAGGTGGTTCCAATATTTTCCTTTTGCGGCAAACACTGTTAGAACATCTTCAGTGAAACACTATTTTTTAGCAAGTTAAAAATGTAAATTTAAAAAATATTTATACCACACTTAGGTAATGTAAACATTCACGAAAATAACAAAAAGAATTAAAAAGTTCAAGGGACGTGTTTAGACAGTGAAATGTTGGACGTATCCAGCATGCAAAATCAAGCAAAGACATTGTAAGAAGGTGACTTTACTTTTTCCAGATGTTTTGTTAAATGATGCTGTCTCCCCAGGGCTCATTCTGCCCGGATTGTTGCCAAAAATGGACTTCCTGCTTTTCCTTTCTTTTCCTCTGCTAGAGCCAGATGCATTTAGAGTTGACAGGCCTGTTCCCATAAAATGAAAATAAATAAGCCAAAAACTACAGGCGAGGGAACTCAACATTTTCCATCCTTGTTAATGTTTATTTTGAAGTCCTACTACTCCCTTGTAACCCAGCACAGAAGACCTACTAGCATTTTTAGCACTCTTAATAATAGTATTGCAGGAAATTAGAGCAAAGTTGTTTTTTTAATCTCTGTGGGCACATATGACAAGAACTGCATGATTATTACAGAACAACCACGAAATCACACATACCCCCACTTGATGGTGTACCAGGAAGATTTTGAAGAGTTGCATACAAAGAAAGTACTCCAGTCCACATTTAATTATAAGGACCTAATTACTTAATTTGGAGAGATGAAAGAATGGTAAAGAGCCAGATTTTAGAGTTATATTTTCTAGGTTGAATTCCTGACAGTGTGTGAGCCTTGATTTAACATCTACCTTCTCTCTTCCTCAGTTTCCTTATCCACAAAATGGGTGTAATGATAGGAACTCACAGGGTTAGTCTGAGAATTAAATGGGAATATATATATATATATATAAAATATATATATATATATTTAAGGCTTTCGGAGGGCTCTGTCTCTACTGACTGCCTTTTTTTTTAAAAGATTTTATTTATTTATTTTTAGAGAGGGAAGGGAGGGAGAGAGAGAGAGAGAAATATCAACGTGCGGTTGCTGGGGGTCATGGCCTGCAACCCAGACATGTATCCTGACTGGGAATCAAACCTGTGACACTTTGGTTCGCAGCCTGGGATCAATCCACTGAGCTACACCAGCCAGGGGGAAATATATTTTAAAACAAGATTTTATTTATGTATTTTTTTTAGAGAGAAGGGAAGGGAGGGAGAAAGAGAGGAGAGAAACATCGATCTGTTGCCACTCCTACAACACGCTATCCACAGAACAAATCCAGAACCCAGGCACGTGCCCTAACCAGGAATCCAACATGTGACCTTTCACTTTGCAGGATGATGCCCAACCAAATGAGCCATACCCGTCAGGGCAATGGGAAATACATTTTATGATAGTGATGTTTGTGCTACTCTTTCTCACTCTCTGGATCCTTTCTGCTCAGCACAGTGTGCCTGGTGCACAGCAACAATTTAACAGATATTTGCTGAGCGAGGAAGTGAATGCACACCATGCAGGCCTGAACCCAGTGCAGGAAGTGTGAGTGAAAGGCACCAGTGAAGCCAGAGTTGCATCCAAACTGTTTGACTGTCTACAATTGTACCAGAGTAATCGAGAGAGTAATTCCTTCGGCTGGAGCAGTGTTCAGGAGGTCCTCTTTGAGATGAAAATGCACTTTCCAAAAACATCATCAGAGAAGACAGGATAAAGTAGTATGTAATGAAAGCATAAACTGTGGAGTTTAAATCCAGTTCCTGGTGGGGTGACCTCCTCAAAGTTATTTAATCCCTCTGCCCAACTTCTTCCTCATCTGTAAAAGGGCTTTGGTGAAGACTAAGTGAGATAATGTATATATACGTATTTAGCAGAGTGTCTTGTTCAGAGAAAGTGCTCAGTTCATAGCAGCTGTGGGGCTTCTTCCTTTTTTTTTTTCTCTGAAGTATCCATTAGTGCAAAGATTCACAAACTTGCACTAATGAGTTCTCATGCTTTATCTTAAAATTGTGTGTGAATTTTGCCCTCTACATAATGATGTAACAGTAGATTTTCTCCCAAATAAAACTGATGAGGGGCCAGACTGAGGCACCGTGTTCATTGTGGGGTTTTTGCACATATCCTGGCACATGCCAAAATTCCCCAGGGATGTGGGGCCTTCTGTGAAGGGCCTGATTGTTCTCTCAGGGTGGGATAAAGAAGAAAGAATAAGGGCTGGGCCATCAAGAAAGGGGAGAATCTGAAGAAGCTGGAGAAGTAACAGAAGGAGCAGCAAAGAGCCTTCATTTGCCCTGTTGGCCCCTTTACCAGTAGAAACAGCAACAACCACCATTTCCGGAAAGCCAACTATTTGTAGATAGTGTGTTAGTCACGTAATGTACTTTACTGTTAATTTTTAGAACAACCCTGCAAGTTAGGACTATTATGTCTCTTTTATGGATAAGGAATCCGAGTACAGGAAAGTTAACTTAGTCAAGGTCATTGAGGAGTTGAGTCCTACTACTGAAGTGGGGCTGTGATCTTGGGAAAGTTCCTGTGCTTCCGGGGAGGTCCTACCACATAATCTTCATGCCGCCTCACTGCTCTGAAGATTTTTTTGCATATGGCTCCTTGGAAGGGACTTGGCATAGTGAAGAGTGAGATGCATTGAAATGGATAAAGGAGAAAAATTAAGACCAATGGTGTAGCAAAATGAACATCTTGTGGTATTTTTCCCAGGAGCATCAAATCAAATTGTAATCACAACAAATATGCAGAAGGTGTTATAATAATGATTCTGGCAATACAGTTTAGTTATTTCGAGAAAGGAAATATATTTGGGGAAAGAAACAAGTACAAACCACACTTACTAAAAAAAATTAAAACATAGTATATCTATAAAGAATATGTGCCATATGAACATTTTAAAAGAAGAGCTCACTAGGAGTTTTAAAAATAAGCCGAATAACCTCATGCTTAGCCTGTGCCTCAAATCAGAAGCTGCACCCAATGACCTTTGAACTCTCTATAGTTCTCTGTCCACACAGAAACTTTATCTTCCACTCTGACGTCAAATGACTTTGGGAGTAAGTGCTTTTTATTTACTTGGTGCTTGAGAAGAAAAGACAAAGCCCAGAATGGTTTGGGTCTAGTGTCAGCTGAGTTTATAAAGAAAAGAGATGCGGTGAGTGGGACTTTTGGTTGAGTGGCTTCCTCACTTGTTCCTGTGATTAAGGACACACAAGCCACGAGGTTCTTGTGACAGGAAAAGGACTTTTCCTCATCATAAGAACAATTTCACCAGCTATAAATATGGTCATGTCGTAGTTATGTGAGAGGAAGTCATGATCCATGAAACTAAACTTAAATGGCAAAGTTCCTGCATTTCTTTGAAATCTTTGCTTGCTATTTATCCATTCATATCCTCTTCAATAGCATTTGCTAGCAGATGAGCAGCAGCAGCTGCCAAAAATTCCGAACACTTGCCCTGGCCTGGTGGCTCAGTTGGTTGGAGCATCGTCCCGTACACCAAAAAGGCTGCGGGTTTGATCTTCGGTCAGGGCACACACCTAGGATGTGGGTTCGATTCCTGGTTGGGGTGCATACAGGAGGCAACCGACTGATGTTTCTCTCTCACATTGGTGTTTCTTTCTCTCTCCCTTCCACTCTAACATCAATAAACATATCCTTGGGTGAGGATTAAAAAAACACACACATAAAATTTCTTCTGGTGTGTAAAAACACTATTACCTAGTTTTAAAATAGTCCAATGCCTTTGCCCCACTTTCAGGGCAGAGTGTGAGAACTGGTGCTGCAGGCAAACCTCTGGAAGCCAGGATCTTCTTTCAGATCATATTGAAAACAATGAGGGTGGGTATTTTGACTCCCTCCACAGGCCAAGTTTATATACCCTGCTTACCAACATTTATACAATCCTCCAATTCCAGAGGCTTTTCTGTCTTCAGAGACCTTGCGCAAGGGAATCCTTTTTGTTGGTATAAGGAGATGAAGTTTTCTGACCTTCATATATTTATGGACTTTCATGTTGTGCCCTCCACTTCCTGCTGCCCCCTTCCTGAGCACACAGCTGGGGGAGCTCGCTGACAACACACCCTAACGAGAGGTGAGCTAGTGCAATGGAGATAGATTGGCTTTACAGTTGTGGTTCTGTCATTTATTAACTGAAATGAAGCTTTTTTGGGGAAGCAGTTTACCAGCACTGTACTTCTAGAAATGGCCAATTGGGAAAACCTTTTCTCCCACTGAAACCCCGCCCTTGGTCCTTGTGGTTTGGGTGTAGTCTTGCCGCCCAGCTCAGGGAAGGGGCGTGTGACTGGTCCCTAGATTGTCAGAACACTGCCTGCCCTTGGCCACAGGGATTGGCTCAGGGATGGAAGAAGGACCTAATGAGAAACAATCAAACTGCTGCTGAAAGTTCTGGAAGAGATTCTTACACTCAAGCTGAATCTGGAAACATGTAGTGTGAACCCGTAGCAGCTGCCTGACAACCACAAAGGGAACAGGGCCAACAGAGTGGAGACAGTGACAAATGGTTCGAGAGATAGCCCTGGATCATGCTGTGCCTGAAACTGGGTATCCCTTCATTTTTCTTCCTTTAAATTTTTTTTTTTACTTTGTTTACCTATCTTTTTTTTTCTGAGAGAGGGGAACAGAGGGATAATGATAGAGAGAGAAACATAGATTGGCCACCCCTCGTACAAGCTCCAACTGGGGACCTAACCGGCAACCCAGGCATGTGCCCTGACTGGGAATCAAACTGGTGACCTTTTGTTTTGCAGCATGACGCCCAACCAACTGAACCATACTGGTTAGGGCTGCCTTCACATTTCAATTCATGAGCCAATAAACTTCCTCTTTGCTTAAGTCAATTTCTGCCACTTTTAAACAAAAGAGTCTTAACGGATACACTCAGAAATCTAGGGCCAATTACTTTCTCTCTCTCAGACTTGTTTTATTTAAAAATGAGGGAGAAATCCACCACCTCATGGAATTATTAGGAAGGCAGTAAGATGATGTATGTAAAATACTGACACAAATCCTGGTACTTAAATGCTTAATAAAATTTAGCTGCTAGATGTTATGAATATTATTATTATCATTATCAAGTATTATGGAAAGACATAATATGATCTGGAAAACAAACATTTTATGGTATTTTACTCATGAGCAGCACAGCAAATAACAATAATAACAAATATTTATGAGGTGCTTTAACAATGAATTCTGCAACACTCTGCTATTTTGAGAGTATTCACAATGTGCAATTAAATAAATAGTATATTTTTATCTTTTGATACCTTTAATGTTTTAGATGATTTTTCTTCTTCTTACCTGGAAATTTTACTGCTTGGCAATAGATGACAAGGTCAGAAAGCTCGGGTGCAATCTGTCTGCTTTCCTTTTTATTCTGAGGAAGATAAAATTCTTCTCCCAATTCCATGTCATATACCTGTCAAAGGAAAAATAATGCTAGTTGACACGGAAGGCATATGCCACCCATGAGCACTTTATCTGTTCCTTTCTCATGTCACCAGTGTGTTTCACCTTACTCTATATTTACCCTTGTGTCCTAACACCTTTCCTAGAGTAAGAACTTTCTTTTTTTGTAAATATTTAATTTATTTATTTTTAGACAGAGGGGAAAGGAGGGAGAGAGGGAGAGAAACGTCAGTGTGTGGTTGCCTCTCACCCCCTCACCCACACTGGGGACCTGGCCCGTAACCCAGGCATGTGCCCTGACTGGGAATCAAACTGGTGACTCTTTGGTTCACAGGCCAGTGCTCAATCCACTGAGCCACACCAGCCAGGGCAGAGTAAGAACTTTCTGAGAGCAAGAAGTAAGTGTAATTCTTGGGATATGGTCCAGTGTTGTAAATGTGGAACAGTCGATGCATATTTGTTGAATGAATAGATAATTGAGCATGCTTCTTGTAGTTCATATTTTTGACATATTATATTATTTTGTTCTCCAACAATGTCAGGGCCAGTGTTCTATAGATTTGCTCACAGCCTACATACTGGGAGGCCCTTGAGGATAGGCTCTGGGTATCTCATTTATCCTTCCATCTCAGTGTTATTCCTCTAATAACACTTCACGATCTAGCCCTGTTAATCTTGGTAATCCCAAACATCTTTAAAGCTCCTAGCAATTCCTTGAAGGTACCAGACTGTCCTCTGGGCCTCCATGGCCTGTTTTTATCTGCTACAAGCACTGTTTACAGGTTGGTCTCCATCACCAAACCACCTCCTGTGCCACCTCAGTGTTGGCCACACAGTACACCTTCACAAGGTATTGGTTGGATGAGTCAAAGACTAACCTTCTACAAATGGCAGGTGGGTGCCCCATAGCATCACCATGTGGGCTTTGGCATCTAAGGGAAAGCAAGGGGAGAGGTGAAGGGAAGGGATAGGGAGGGAGGGAAATCCCACCTGAAACCAACACATGCAATTTCCCAGAAACCATTCACCCACCTTTCCTTTGTTGCAAGCAGAGTTATCTGCTTTCTTTATCCTCTTGGGAATTTCTTCACTATACTCAAACTGAAGCTTGTCGTTACATGATTTATTTTCAGGTCTGTCTTCTAGAATGTTGTCTGAAAATGAGTTGGCAGGTTTCAGCAGACAAGCAAATGCTTCACTTAAGGGCTACGTCTACGTCATTGCAAGCATATCCAGATACTCGTGCTCGCCTGTAAGGCCGAGGCTGGCTACATGTTACCAAAATGGTGGCTTGAAGCATCATTTTTCACTTTGTTAAATAATGTGTCGTACAGCCATAATCTAAATGAGAAGGCTTATTTTCATGTAGGTGAAGTATGCAAAGATTATGGAGGATAACCTGTGTCAAGAAGCTCCCTGGCACACCAGTTTGGGAAGGATTTAGTGGTTGAAGCACTTCCAGATGGTGCATACAAGATTTACTCACTCTCACTTTAAAATGAAGCTACTAGCTTCTTCTACCTCTGGAAATGTCAAAACCAGAAGAAAAAAAAGACATGGTCATTTGCAATGCACTTTTCACAATTATACTTAATTGGAAAGTAAAGTTTTCACAATTTTTAAAATCAATTTATTAAGTGAGAACTTTAGGGATAGGAACTAAAATAATCTACAATACAAGAGATAATTTTATACTTTGCTCTTGCTTTCAATTTTTACTCAAAATGACTTTAAAGGTGTTAGCAGAATATCACGATTATATTCTTTTAAAATAAAAAACAAGAAAGCACATTTCTCACCTCAGATTTACTATCTCATCAGACCACAAATGCTTAGACCAAAATATCCTTAGACCAAATCAGAGCCATGCAGGCTGCCAAGACATCTGTGAGCTCAGTCATTTTCCTACATTTTTACTGACACGAGTGCCACAGCTTCATGCTAATCAGGCCTAAGAAACTGGAAAGTAATGCTGACGCTCATGCAGTGAACATGCTCAGTTCGAATGGCTTTACCTTCCTGACAGTTAGGAGCAGGAGAAGCAGTAAGGACATCTGCTACAGAAAAACAGAGTCAGGAAGGGGATAAAAATAAGAAAAGGTAAGACAAAAGAGCCAGACAAATTAAACTAAGGTAGGAAGCAAAGCATGAATAACAACAGCTTAGGTGATGGGATACATGAAATAAGGAATCTTCCATCAATTCAATATTTTGACTGTTAAGGATGCAACAACAGCTAGCAATAAAAGAAGTGCAAATGTTGTTAATGTTGATCATGCCTCCACACTCACATTTTATAGTAATACTCCCAATAATACATTATGTCAAATGGATATAAGTTGATTGATTTGTTAGAGTCACATAGATATTGTCAAAGAACAGCTCTATATTAAGTTGCCAATTCAAATCTGTACTCTGGTACATGTTCAAAGCTAGTCAGGATAAATGGTAAGGTTGGGAAAAATTAATCTGTATTTATTTAATGAAATTTACTTAAATAAACAGTCATTTAGAATGTACTGCTTAAAAGGCAGAGGAGCAGTTCCTGAAATACATGAGCCTCATTTGGAACTTCCTTTGTATTTTCTGGAAGTAGTTTTGGAATCATTACATTTTTATAGCCAAAAGAAGGCTACAGACGAATTCATTTTATAGATGTGAAAACTGAAGACCAGGGTTGTCACAGAAGTAAACTGGGCCACCCAGATTCTAAAGATGGGTTCCCAGCCTGAGATGCTTGCAAGGGCCAGAAAAGGCCTGTGAACACTCCTTGTGATTTTATGCAGAAATTTGGGAGCATGTTTATTTCTGAGGGGATTGGCCACAGCTGCCATCTCATCCTCAAAGGGACACATCATCATAAGAAGCTTAGGAACCTCTGAGGTCCCCTTATGAAGCTGGGAATGGTCCTACCCACAGCAAGCAGGTTTCTATTTCTCATCTCAGCTGGACAAAGTGAAGGTGGCACAGGGAAGAAGAGATGAGCGAGGCGACACACACCGCCACCAAAGGTACAGGACTGACAGGGTACTCAACGGTAGCAGACAGAAGCCTGAATAGGACAAGCTTAAACAAGTCACGGCATAATCATAAGGCCTGTTTGAGAACCAGCCAGGGAGAGGAATCTACTAATGAAATGGGAAATACTCATGTGGTGGCAGTGGATTTAAGTGTTGTAGATCCTAGATGGTAGTGCTGGAAGGAGGGAGAACATCAGTCAACATGGAACAGAACTGCCTCATTACACATGTGAGGGCTGAGGCCTAGAGTGGTGAAGGGACAATGCCCAAGTCTCCTGTCCATGGTGGCAGAACTTGGTGGGGCCCCCTCTCTGTGCATACCTCATCCTAGCACGTGGGTCTTAAAGAAAGACTAAACTATAGACATATTTTGGGGTAGGGTTTAAACTGTACTCTCCTGAAAATGCAGGTATACTTCATTTTATTGTGCTTTACTAATGTTGCATTTTTTTCCCCACAAATTGTGTTTTTTTTACAAGATCCTCCACCAGCAAAAAGATTATGACTTGCTCTATTGAGGTGGTCTGGAACACAACCTGCACTATCTCTGAGGTATGTCTGTAAACCAGAAACATCCTTCCCCTACCTGTTCATTTTGTTATTTGCATATCAAAACACCTATAATAATAATACTAATAATTAAGAAAAGCCATCTCCTTCCTTGTTACAAAAGTACAGAAAATACACATGATGGTTTATGATAGTGAATTTACCTTCCAGTGCACTAACTTCTTACAAAAGCAAATGACATCTGGATTGGTTGATATCTTAAGTGTGATTTTCATTTCTTATCTGAATAAATTTGTTCTTTTATAGGAAAACATCACCATGACTGTCATAGGAACCCACGGGGAAAGATAAGTCAATACAAAAATATTCATATTCCCACAGCTTTTCAGGAAAAAAATACAAGAATTACTTTGACCTTTTTTCATTTTTTCCCCTCTTTTGACCTCTCCATTAGAGAATAGGCCCCTTGTATTATCTGATGGGATTTCAAGTCAAATAAATTGGTTTTTAGTTGATATATGAAGCGATCAACTATTATTAAGGTCAAATATTAAATGGATGCAGCAATTCCACTTCTGAATATCTACCTGAAGAAAACAAAAACAATAATTTGAACATGTATATGCATCCCTATGTTCATTGCTGCATTACTTATAATAGCCAAGATATAAAAGCAACCTAAATGCTCATGGATAGATGAATGGGTAAAAAAAGATGTGAGATACACACACACACACACACACACACACACACACTGAAATATTACTCGGTCATAAAAAAAGAATGAAATCTTGCCATCAGTGACAAGGATAGACCTAGAAAGTAATAAGCTAAGTGAAATAAGTCGGACAGAGAAAGACAAAGACCATGTGAAATCTAAAAAAAAAGAAAAAGAAAAAGAAAAAGAAAACAAACAAAACAAAACAGAAACAGGCTCATGGACACAGAGAACAAACCGATGGTTGCCAGAAGGGAAGGGCGTGGGGGACGAGTGAAAAGGGGGAAAAGGAGGCACAGACCTCCAGGTATTTTAAAAAAGCCACAGGGATGTAATGTACAGCATAGAAAAAATAGTATTAATCTTAGTACCACTGTATGGTTACAGATGGTTACTGGACTTATTGTGGTGATCATATCGTAAGGAATATAAATGTTGAGTCACTGTGTTGCTTACCTGAAACTAATAATATAATATTGTACGTTAACTATACTTTACTTTAAAAAATGGACAGACTAGTATTGTATTCGAGGGGTGGGGCACAAAGAGACTGTGTGTAACTGCTGGCCATGATGGAAGTTCATGAATCGAACACGATGAGGAGACAGTTCTGCTAGGTGAGAAGCAGGTATTTGGAAAGCAGCTTGGCCGTCTTAATGTCAGTGGTAAGTGGTTGCTGGTCTGTACAAATCTGCATATTTGCAAAACAATTATCCTGCAGAGAAGTAACGTATTCTACATACATAATGTTTATATAAATAGGAACTTTGGCATATTTTCCTAATTACACTTTGTCTTCCAGAAGTTGCCAAAATAAAGCAGTCTACTGTCAGCAATGGTACCTGAGGAAATATTTTGCAATCTATAACAAACAACACTCATTTAGTGCAAACAAAATGCACTTGAAATTTAATTCTCATGTAAGAAGAATCCTTTATCTGTAATCTCTAGATAACATCATTTATGTGACTTTTTTGTATTGCACCATTAGTCAGCACCCATGTTTTTTCCCTTCAATGGAGCCAGAAGAAAATGTCTCGTTGGCTTAGTAATGTGAGAAATGGGTAGTGGGGTAGGGAAACGATGCTTCTTTCTTTTCCATACTCCTAGGAAGCAGGAGTAAAAGGAAGGAGCAGAGTACAGAAACGTGATGCTGCCCTCTGCAGGTGGTGCAGGAGACAGCAAAGATTCAGCCACAGTCTACAGTTCCTGCCAAGAGCATCTGTTAGTCCCGAACCTGAAAGGTGAGAATGGGGCTTCTCTACAGCAGTGAAACCCCATCTTCACCTCTTCCTTTAGAAATCCATTTGGGAATGACCTGTGTCTTGCTTCCCACACCTTCGTCTTCCTTCCTTGAGTGGTGGCTGTAGTAGCTAACTTGGTCCTCTTCACTAAGGGATGAGATTCAGATTCTTGGACACTATATTACAACAACCTGTATTGTTGGTCTATGGAATGCCAGGCTTATTTTTTGGGGGGAAAAAAGACAATCTCCCTCTCCCCACTAAAAAACAACAGAAAATCATCCAGGCACTTCCCTGTACACAGCATAGGGTCTGTTTCTCTTACCATCAGAGAGGGATTCATAGTCATAATCATACTCGTCCTCTTCATCCTCCTCCTCCTCGTTATTAGCAGGTGGGGGGTTGGCATTCCCACCATTATAGGCCTGAGCTTGCATGGATGCTAACTGATGAGCCTGAAAGATATCAATAATTAAAGAGTGCAGATGGTGAGCTAGTGAACCTTAACTTACAGCTTTCAAAATGACTATCTCATGCTTACATCAGTCAGTAAAAGTGGCTTATCCTATTTTGATTCATTGGGGAAAGGAAAAAAATCTAAATTTACTTGAAGTACAAGGTTAATCACTGGGTGAATGTTAACATCTCTGTAAGAGGAATCCTGGAGCTTCTAGAAAAACCACAATAAACTGTGGTTCCCCAAGGCAAACCCTCCAGGAGAAACCTTGGTGCTTCAGAGAATCACCATCAATCCCAAACAATAAAGTGAACCAGCCCATCAATGTTGGGAAAGTAAATCTCTGCTAAGAGACCATTTTTTTTCCTTCTTAAAATAATATCAAAGACCTTTGACCTTAAGAAAAATGCCCAAATCTCTATGGATGGAGAGACCAAAAGAATTGTTGTTGGTTTAAATAAAGTTTTTTCAATAGACTTTATCTAAAACATCAATCAGATTAATAAAATAGGCTTAGAAACTTTCCAAAAACTTGCTATGTGCTGCTAGGGAGTTCATGTTCGACTAGAATTACTGCAAGGGGATATCATAGGACACAAGAATAAATATAGGTCTGGACACCTAGCATAAGAAAATAATTGAAAATACAGGAAAATTTATATGCGTGTATATAATTTTTATATATGTAAATATACATGTGTGCATCTATAAAAATATTTATAAAAATATTTATAAAAGAGTGGGCAAAAGTAGGTTTATAGTTACATTGTGACATTCTTTTGAGTTGACAAAGCTACTGTATTAATCATAACCTGCATGTCTTTTTCCATATAAACAACTTAAACCTACTTTTGCCCATCCCTGTACATTTCTATGTCCTTTGTTCAATATCTGTATGTCTTTCATAATGATATAAGTACATGCATAAAAGGCTAAATATCAGATGTAAATACAACAGGATTCTTGACCTGTTTTTGTGGCACAGGCCCCTCTGGCAGTCTGGTAAGGTAGGATCTCTTCTCAGAATGACGTTTAAATGCATAAAACCAAATATATAAGATTACAAAGGAAAAAAAGAATGTTGAATAATAGCTATCAAATATTAATAAA
Source organism: Phyllostomus discolor (assembly GCF_004126475.2). Lineage (NCBI taxonomy): Eukaryota > Metazoa > Chordata > Mammalia > Chiroptera > Phyllostomidae > Phyllostomus > Phyllostomus discolor. The sequence goes on along the minus strand of NC_040907.2, from coordinate 148,164,014 downwards.
ACGAAATTGTGCAATAGGAATGTGTATTTCTTTATTAATGCAATAAAACCATATATAATGGTAGGCCAAGTAATGTTTTTGAAATAGTGATGACTACACATAATTCTTGGAGATATTAGCAACAATTGGGATAGAATATGAAAAACCTGCTATTTCTATTGGTGACAAAGACACAGGCACTGCCAATATCACTGTGGTTTCTTCCCTGTATTTATAATCCAAGGAAATGCTAAATTTCAACTACAGGTTAGTGAAAATAAAGATGTACATTTTTTTTCATAGAAGCTCAATGAACCCCTGAGTTTTATTTCTGGATATTACCAGGGTTAAAAATCCTTTTAATACAGGTTGTTTGTGACTTTGGAATTATGCATATTTTAAAATAATATGCATATAATAATATGCATAATTCATATATTATATGCATAATATGCATATAATAATATGAATAATTCTCTATTCCCTAAACTTCTTGAATTGCGGTCATATTACCTTTATAATAAAAATGTGTACATTAAGGAAGATACTGTTTAGGCTGTGTTTATATCTATATCCACTCTGCATAACTGAACATAGTCTAGGCAGCAATTTCTCAAAGTGGGTTTGTGGAACACTGGCTATTATGTAAAAACTGACAATTAACAGTAACCACAAAACACAGGGAAGCTTGGAAACAGCAGCTTAAAGAAATGGGAACACATTCCTGCTACGGAGCTTCACATGGCCTTTACTTAACATGCTGAAGGGCATTGTGATTCGTCAAAGATTTCCAGTACAGCACTTCCCATGCTTATTTAATCAGGGCATTTTAATTTTTTTTTCAGTGTCTCATAGGATTAATGTTCTTCAAAGCTTCAGGGAATGTCCTCGAGGCACAAGAGAGATATGAATGCAAGTGTATTTGTCACAGATAGAAGAAGGGCCTCCGTGCAGCAAGCATTCAAGGTGGAGCCAACTGGAATGATGGTGCAAAGAGCCCGGTTGGCCCGCTGGTGGAAGAATGTGAGAACTGTACGCTTGGAGAGGTGCCACACAAAGACCCGTGACTAGCAAATGTTAGAAAGTGAGTGCCAAGGTCCTTAGATGCCCCCATACTTCCACCAGTGCAAGAAATATGGGAGAGGTGGCCAAATGGACAGGCAAGAGCTGACATCCCTATTCTCTGCCATGCCCTACTTAATCTGAGGCAGAACAACAGGACCCTAGCCCTTGAATGAAAGCAATTCAGAGACAGGTCAGGGGTTAGAGTGAGGGACAGATGAGGAGATGGGTCTTGGCAGGAGCCATGTATTACTCTGCTGTTCCCTCAGAGCCTAACATAGTGCCTACCGTCTAGTGTGAACTAGCGGGTTGGAGTTCAGGAGGCCAAGGTCAGACAGAATACAGGAGATCTGGTGAAGTGTAAATAGGGAGGCTCAGTAAGAGCCTCAGCAAGAGCTTGAGGCAGAGGGAGGGATTCAAAGATGCCCCTCTGAGTCAGCCCATCCTTGCTGAGGGAAGTAAGTTCCTTGTACGGAAATGGCCCAGGCCTTCTGACTTAGCGGCTGGGTCTGACCACACTGGAGCTCTAGACATTCATCCAGCCAACATGGTGTGAGTAGACTACCAGGTACACACCCACAACCTGCCAGGTAACTGAAAAACCTCACTGGTATGACTGCCAACACTCCCTGGGAAACCAGGTTGGAAGTGGTCTTAAAAAACTGGAAATGGGATTCCTTTGTCCCATTTTACCAAAAGGAGGAAGAGGTAAATTGTGGAAATTATATAGTAGGAAAGCGCCAAGTTACCTGACAAAATTTCAGACTGGATTACTAATTAGTTGGTTATGAGAACACAGGAAATAAGGAGGTGGTTAGGAAGAGTTAGCATGGTTTTGCTGACAAACCTCCCACACACTAACCTCTGTTTTTTTTTGGATAAGGTAACTCACTTTGTTGGAAATAGCAGATAAGTGATGTTTCCAAACTTCCAGGATGATAAGGATTATTTTTAAATAAACAGATCACCAGGGCTTCCTTGAAAATTCTGACCTCATTGGGCAGATTCCAGACCTAAACATCTTTGTTTTTAAAAAATTGTTCTGGTGATTCTCATCAATGTATTCTGACTTCTGAGTTGCGTTTCAAAAAGTCTTCCCTCAGGACCTGAATCTGAATCCTGGCTCTGCTACTAGGAGCTGGGTGGCTTTGAGAAAGTCACATAAATGTCTAGGCAAGCCTCAGTTTTCTATTCTATAAAGAGGTTGAAGGCGACTCTGGAGAAATGTGGGCTGCAGGAGATGGGAGCACCAGCCAGGAGAGATAAGCACTAAACTTTGGTGAGGTCCTGTGAGAAGGGCCACAGTGCTCTCTACTTGGCAGCCTGGCTTAAGGGCAGCCTGGAATGAAGGCACAATTTGAAAAAAACTGCCAATAAATACATCGATGATAGATGTCAAAATTCATAAAGAACCTTGCATGCTGCAACAACATACCAACATTGAGGAGACTGAATTTAACAAGATAAATGTGAGGCTCCTGCACATGAAAGGTTAAAATTAACCATGAACCTGGAAAATGGGGAGACGAGGCATAAGAATAGTTCCTGTGAAAATAACAGAGCTCTTTCTGTTTTCCACAAACTCAATAGGAGCCTGGTGTGCACTAAAGATTTTGTGTTTTTATTTTTTTGGAGGTGTTCTCACATTTTATTTTATTTAATTATACTCTATTTTTAAAATATATCACTAAAGAATTTTTAAAGTGAGAGTAGTTCTAGGCCGCATTAATGGAGGTATAAAGTTCAAATTAAGAGAAGTAACGGTTTCACTGTCCTCATGCTGTCAGACCCCAGTTGGAGTGCTGACTTAGCTCTGGAAATCATGTTTTAAGACTGGCAAATTCAAGAATATCTACAAATTTAAGACTATCCAAAACATTCTTAATGAAAAGGGAAGAATCTTAGCAGCCATATCCTGTGAGGGACAGCTGACAGAACAAGAATGTTTAGCTTAAAGGAGAGAGAACTGGTGGGGAGACACATGCTAGCTTTCTAGATATGCAATTATTCTGTGCAGCTGCAGAGGGGAGAAGCACTGCCAACGAGTAGGAGGAACAGGAAGGAAGAATTGGGCTCAACATAAAGGAGACTTCTGAAACAACACGATCTATTCATTAGCGGAGTGGAGGCTGCATAATGACTGCAAGTGACCGTGTGCAGGACGGGAAAGGCAACAGCCCGAAGAACCTTCAAACACATCTCGACGACCACAGAGGTACGCACAGTGCAGCTATAGTTGCTGGGTAAAGACAATGGCACAGAGGAACAGTGCTGTAGAGGAACAAGCTCCCAGTGCTGGGTGGTGAGTCAGTGATGCAGCGTTTGAGGAAGGCCAGACATTCGAGAACACAGGCTAATATTGTGCAGCTGACCCTTGAACGACATGGGAGTTACAGGTGCTGACTTCCCATACAGTTGAAATCCGAGTATAACTTCTGACGTTCCAAAAAGTTAACTACTAACTGCCTACCATTGACAGGAAACCTCACCAATAACATAAACAGCCAATTAACATGTATTTTTTTGTGTTATATATGTATTATGGACTGTATTCTTCCAATAAAGTAAGCTAGAGAAAAAATGTGATTAAGAAAATCATAAGGAAGAGAAAATACATTTACAGTATTAATTGGAAAAAATCTACATATAATGGACTCACAAAGTTCAAACCCGTGTTGTCCAAGGGTCAGCTGTAGTCAAGTGACTTTATAATGTAGCCTCTGGAACCCGAGTAAATCCCAGGCCTTCTGAGGCAGTTCTGAGAATGAATATCTGAACAAATGCAGTCCTAGCAGAAGTCGCAAATCAGTGGCCCTCAGGGCCAACTTCACCTCCGGACTAGATACGTTTGGCTGGTGCAGAGTTTTAAAAAGAATGTAATTAGAGCTGTTCATTTATGAGGGTGTGCATGATCCACTGCTGTCCTAACCACTCCAACTGTCACATACACTATCCATCTGGCTCCTCATATTTTCTTGTTTCTTGACTGGCCCCTGAAGGTGGCTGATTTGTAACTCCTGGCCTAGAGCTGTGCATCATCTTCAAACAAGGTAACATGTACCTCTAGGGTTTACAAAGACTTCTAGGGATATGCAGGTATGTACACTTAAAAACCAATTTCTAGATTCAAGATTTTCAACATCTATGTGTACTCTTTAAAAAAAAGATTTTATTTATTTATGTTTAGACAAAGAGGAAGGGAGGGAGGTCGGGTGAGAAACATCGTTATGTTCCTGTTTCTCACACATCCCCCACTGGTGACCTGACCCACAACACAGGTGTATGCCCTGAGTGGGAATCCAACTGGCAACACTTTGGTTTGCAGGCTAGTGCTATGTGTATTCTTAAAAACATGCTTGCCTAAGAACAAGTTTATGGTTGGCTAGTTCTCCCTTCCCATATTCTTTTCATAATTGCTCTTCTCCTACTTTACAAAAGAAAGTAACTCCCACTTATCAATCAACAACCTTACTACGATGCTTGAGATGAGGTGATGGTTGAGAATGGGGAGCTCCTGAAAGAGTCTTGAGAAACTCGAAGAGGGGAGTATCTTATTTCATCCAGGTCTCAACACATTCAAGGCTCCATGTCTTGTCTGTGTGTCTGTCAGTCTATCTATCTATCTATCTATCCATCTACCTATCTTTATTCCCTTCCCTTCCTGCTTTAGTCTGCCTGTCCATCTGTCCGTCCATCCATCCATCCATCCATCCATCTATCCATCATAGAGTTAAAATTCAAAAGTGAGATAGTCATCACAGAAATGATAATACAATACTTACCTGAATTAAAAAAATAAAGTAAGACTTTTTTCTGACCAAATGTAAGTCTGGCTGACTGGGCTCATTTATTTGACATTGAGGACTGTTTCTGTACATTATATTTGTATATAATTTATGTATAATAAATAATATGTTTGAACATATATTCTTTGTAACTATAGTTGTGGTACAATTTTTAATGTCACCCTATAAATGTATGAGGGGGAAAGCATATGAGAGAGATATACATAGTCTTAGAAATTCTTTTAAGGGATACTTGAGCACAAAAAAAATTGATGACCATAAATCTAGACAATCCATGAAAATCCTGAGCTGCTCTAGTCGGGGAAACCTGATCAGTAGGGATTGGCTGGGCTGGATCTGCTGGGGTCCTTTCTGTGAACACCTCCTTTTCCGTTCAGAAGGGTAAGTCTAAAGATGATGGAAACTCTGGCCTCACCTTCCTTCCCCACCCCAGGGAAGCAATTGGGCCGTTGGTGAATCACTGAGGTTACCAGGTGTTATAACATAAGCCCCTAACTCAGCCTGGACATTGGGCCACCTGGTCTTATTGTGGGTGAGCTGGACAATCTGAGAATACCCTGCTACTCTTTAGAACATCAGATAACAGCAGGCTCCAAGGGGCCCCTCAGAGAATCATTAATGTCCTAGAATGGGAAGAAACACTGGAAATGGAGGCTGCAAAGTGGGTTAGCAAATATTTAAGGAGCCATCTGCATTCTGACAGGGGTCTTTGTGATTAATCTGGACAGAGATTTTGTGAGATTTTAGTGTCAGGAGAGTCCTTTGACGCTAGCTACCATAACATTCTCATTTTACAGAAAGAAACAGAGGCCAGAGAGATTGTTTCATGGTCACATGGTGAGTTTCTGACACAGCCAGTGGCTAGAACCTGGTATCTCAGCTCCCTGCTTAGTGCTCTTTCTCCAACATCATGCTACACATATGAGCTGTACAAATTAGAGCTTTTTAGGATTGCTTCAAATTGACTCCTGAACTAGGTCACAGTGGCACTTGACTCAATTCAACTTGACATTTTTATTTTTATTATTTTTTATTTTTTTTAATATATTTTATTGATTATGCTATTACAGTTGTCCCGTTTCCCCCTTCACTCCCCTCCACCCTGTGCCCCCTCTCCCACCCACCTTCCCCCCCTTTAGTCCATGTCCATATGTCATACTTATGAGTTCTTTAGCTTCTACATTTCCCATACTATTCTTGCCCTCCCCCTATCTATTTTCAACCTACATTCTATGCTACTTATTCTCTATACCTTTTCCCCCTCTCTCCTCCTCCCACCCCTACTGCTAGCCTCCCCTTGTGCCCTCTATTTCTGTGGTTCTGTTCCTATTCTAGTTGTTTACTTAGTTTCTTTTGGTTTTGCTTTAGGTGTGGTTGTTAATAATTGTGAGTTTGCTGTCCTTTTACTATACATGTCTTCTTTATCTTCTTTTCTTAGATAAGTCCCTTTAGTATTTCATAAAGTAAGGGCTTGGTGATGATGAACTCCTTTAATTTGACCTTATCTGAAAAACACTTTATCTTCTCTTCCATTCTAAATGAGAGCTTTGCTGGATAGAGCAATCTGGGATGTAGGTCCTTGTCTTTCATGACTTGGAATATTTCTTTCCAGCCCCTTCTTGCCTGTAAGGTCTCTTTGGAGAAATCAGCTGACAATCTGATGGGAACTCCTTTGTAGGTGACTGTCCCCTTATCTCTTGCTGCTTCTAGGATTCTCTCCTTCGTTTTTACCTTGGCTAATGTAATTATGATGTGCCTTGGTGTGTTTCTTCTTGGGTCCAACTTCTTTGGGGCTCTCTGTGCTCCTTGGATTTCTTGGAAGACTGTTCCCTTTGCCAGTTTGGGGAAGTTCTCCTTTATTATTTGTTCAAATAACTTTTCCACTTGTTGGTCTTCCCCTTCTGGTACCCCTATAATTCGGATGTTGGAACGTTTAAAGGTGTCCTCGATGGTCTTAAGCTTTTCTTCGATTTTTTGAATTCTTATTTCATCATGCTCTCCTGCTTGGTTGATTCTATCTTCCTTCTGGTCCACTGTGTTGTTTTGAGACTCAGATTCCTTCCTTTCACAATTGGCTCTTCTCCGTATGTCTTCCTGCATCCCCTTTATGGTAATCTGCATTTTTTCATGTAATTTGGATCCAAAATCCACCAGTTCCGTGAGCTTCCTGATCACCAGTGTTTTGAACTGTGCATCTGATAGATTGGCTATTTCTTGGTCACTCAAAAGGATGAGTCCTGTGGGTCTGATCTGTTCTGCTGGAAACATGTCTTACGTCTTTCCCTGTCTCTCCTATTATTTTACTTAGTTATTTATTTTTTCTCTGGTCTGGTCGCTCTTATTACGGTTGGGGGCAGAGCCTTAGGTGTTCACCAGTGCTGGGCAGTCCTGTCGCTAGCTTGTGACGTTATATGTGGGGGCAGGGGCGGGAGCAGGGACAGGAGGGATCAATGGCGACCCTTCCGTTCTCCTGGAGTCAGACACTTCCCTGGGCTTCTGGGCCGTGAGCTCTGCCCTGGTCCCCAGTCGCTGCCCCACTGATTCCCCCAGCCGCTGCTTTGGTACTCAGGGATCACCGCTACACCGCTGCGCTCCTGCGCCCCGGATTGCTGTCGCGCCGATTTTGCGTCAAATTTCCCCTGAACTACGAGCGCCTGCGACCCGCGCCAGCCCCGCGCCCGCTCGCTCGGCTTGTAGTCCCCTACCGGTCTGGATGTACGGGTCTACTTCAACTTCTAGGCTGTCCGACTTCCATTTAGACAAATCCTCCGACAGTTCTGATATTATGACTGCAAATCATTGTTGTAAATTATTGTGGTTCTGTTCTTGGTTGTGCGAGGAGGTACGGTGCGCCCACCTATTCCTCCATCTTGCCGGAAGTCGACATTTTTATTAATGACTTAGGACAAAGTTTACAAATTTGCTGGGCTCATAATTATAAAAGACTCCTTCTGTTGAATTCTGTTTTCTGAGAACCACTAAAGCGGGATTGGAATAGGGCCTGGAGGCTTGCAGATGATGGCACGGAAGGAAATTATACCCATAGGCACAGTCTAGTTTTAGCTCTGGGCTGTCCCTGCTGCTGGAGCTGCATCATTCCACTTCCTCAGGGCACTGAGGTTGGTGTAGCAACTTGTGGTTGCTGTAAGTTTCAAAAGTGGTATTTTAGGGCCAATATTGCCCTCCTAAATAGGACAAAGGGTTTTGGCAGCTGTCATTCTGTGGGAAAAATAAGTGCAACCTGGCATATGGACTCAGTGGTCTTGGACTAAACTTTTTCAGGGATCCTTGGGCTCAGGGCCTTCCTACACAGGTGGGTTTGTGGTACTTGGGGTACAGATCTCCATGGGCGAGGCAGGCATGTGAGTTCTTTGGAGTCCACAAGCCACAGTGATACCCTGTGCCAACTGCCATGCGGGGACCACAGGGCTATTGCTACTAGGATTCCACTCTGACTACAGGATCACAGTCCCAGGTTCAGGTAGTCTCCCAACAGGAGGCTCTCCCTACAGGGGATTGTGGCAGCCACCGTGAGATTGACAGTCATGAAGCCCAGGCCCAGAGACAAGAGTCAGACATTGTCCCACTCAGAATAAATTTAATAACAAGTACATTCTACATGGGAGCTCAATTTCACAAAATAAAATTTAGGTGAATGGGATGAGAATACTTATTGGTCTATAAAATGGAAAGTCAAATATTAAATATATAATTCAAGGAAACTCAATGTTCAAATCTTGGTTTTCCAGCAGGTCATCTGAAAGCTTAGAATAACATTAATGTCTTTGTTCTGGGCCCATAGCATACCAATAACCTCTTTAACAAAAGAAGAGTACCTTTTGCTTTAAGATATCCACCGGCGTCTGATGAGCTTTTAGCTTCTTATTTTTAAGAAGCACCTTCCTTCTAAGTTGGTCAGGTGAAGGAAGCATGGGATCATCTGAGAAATCACTCTCAAATAAGAATTTAGCCACCAGTTTTTCTCCAAACACAGTCTAAAAAGAATAAGGAAAACACAGAGCCAGTGCCTTTTATCTAAATTTCAATTATTTTAGTCCAGTGACTTGTTTTTAAAATCCTAGGAAGAAGAAGTAGGAAAAAAGGTGTCCCCCCTCTCCTCCCAATAGTTTCTTACTGGGAGGAAGGGAGGTGGTTAGAAGGAGGTGGGGTCTAGGCCATTCTCTGGATGGGGCCAGCTCTGACTCTCTAGGAGAATGATGCTCCGGGGTCTAGTGTAGTAAAGAAAACAGAGATTCCTTTAGAAGCTGTGGTTTGTAGAATATGGCCCATTCCAGGTGTGGGTAAGAAGTCAAAAGGATAGAAAACTTGAAGTGAGCATGGAGCAGGGACACAGCTGAAAGGTAATGGGGACAGCTCACCACCTATCTGGTAAAGAGGACCACACACACCATCTCACAAGGACTTTGGGGCTTGTACTCAAAAGTGGAATGTGTGTCCTTCCAGGAGGTGGGCAGCAGGGGCAGGCACAGGATGATCCACTAGGGTGAGGGGAGGAAATACGGCAACTTCTAGTTTTAGTTATTCTTAATTAAAAAGGAACAAAAATGGAAGCTTATTAATTTTTCATGTGTGGATTGAAAATGGCTCCCTCACTCAGTCGGCAAGGCAGACTCAGTCTGCATGTCAGGAGCTGTTCATGAAGGTCCCTGAGGGCAAGGAGAAATCTCCTGATTCAGAAGATTTGAAATAATGAAGCATATTTAATCACATCAAAACTTTAGAAAATAAATAATAAATTCATTTTGAAATTTTTATGAAAGCCAAAGGTTTTTCTACCATAAGTAACAGTATTTAAACGTTATTTTTTCATTTATCTTTCCTGTTATTCCCTCTTATATTCTACTTTTTGCATGTTTTAAATAATATATAAAATATGTTAGCAAGTAGGATATGTATGTAATTTAGAAATAAGTCAAACACACAACAGGAATACATGTTCTAGTGTTTTACTGTTAGGAGCATATCATCAAAAAAGTTTAGAGACCATTCTCCTAAATGATGGCAAAGGAAAGACATTAAGAAAGGCTAATTAGTTTTATTGGCATAGTGTTTGAGAACATTTCCTGCAGGCTGTGTCCCTCCCTCCCACTGAGAGGCCTCTGCCAGTGGAGGAAGGGGAAAGTCTAATGGAATATTTGCTCCTAAATCTGCATTATAGTTTCCTTGTGTAGGAAGAAGGGCTAAATGTTAACATAGCAACTGGTGTGGCTAGTCTGAGCTCTTTGCCCCATTTTGCATCTGTGGTGTGGGCCACAAGACAATTAGACTTATTTGCCCTGAGATATTTTCGGCTTTTCTACAAATGGCAGACAGGGAACATCCTGGCACCCCTGTTTTGTGGTTCCAGAAGCAGTGGAGAGTCAGCCTCTCCTTATCTCTGAAGGAGACCTCAGAACAATGCCTCTATTACTCCAGCTGAAAAGATGGACTATCCTGGAAAGCCCAAGCTTCCAGGGCACCCCCTTTCTCAGGTCTGACAGACTCTAAACTGTACATGCTACATGGCTGAGGTCCACCTGTGGTGTGGTCCATTGAAGATCCACATAGAACTCAATAGCAATGGCAAGACAAAGGCCAAGATATCATCCTGCCTCTTACCTTGAAAATTTCTGCCATTTTTCGTTGCTGAGGCAATGAACAATGGTTCTCAATTGATATGATGATTGGCAGGTCAGAGTTGATGAAGGCACTGCGATCAATGGCTTCAACCACTTCCTATGAGAGACAAAACAGCTCATCAGAGTCTGTTTTATTAGATATTTCATTAGATATCTGTCCAGAATGTCAGAAGGCAAGGTACTTAGAGCTTCAGAAAGCATCTAAATTACTGTTTTCAGAAGACTCTGGCCAAAGTGGTTTTTGTATTTTCAAATTAAGCAAGAGGATAAGGCTATTTTCCATAAAGCCATTAAACTGATCATATTGAATTTTGTTCACCTACTATAAGGAGCAGTTATTAGCATGGCGAATTTAACAAATCAATATATGTATATTATATATACTGTAGGCAAAATACACTGTTTTAGTTACAGCACCAAAAACAGTAGGCATAAAATACTTTCCTGCTCTCAAGGAGTTTATAAGCTATCTGGGGCAACAATGGTCATAGACCACATATATTTATGTGCATGTGGAAAGATGATTATCAACTTCTCGTGCCCTTAGTATAAAGCACAAGAGTTTTAAGAGGGCTGAACAGGAAAATGAATTAAAGACAAAATGTGTTTTAGACATCATCTCCAATTATGACAGAAATGACAATATTCTTTTTTTCACATTTTTTATTGTTGTTCACGTACAGTTGTCTCCATTTTCCCCTCACCACTGCCCCCCACCCCAGCCATCCTCACCTCCTACCCTTGATCCTACCCTGCTTTGGTTTTGTCCAGGTGTCCTTTATACATGTTCCTTGACAATCCTTCCCCCTTTTCCACCCATAAACCCCTACCACCTCCTCTTTGGTTACTATCAGTTTGTTCTTTACTTCAATGTCTCTGGTCATATTTTGCTTGCTTGTTTGTTTTGTTGATTAGGTTCCACTTACAGGTGAGATCATATGGTATTTGTCTTTTACTGCCTGGCTTAAGAAATAACAATATTCTTTCCCAGGGAAGCCACAGTTTAGAGAAAAAGGATACTACACAGCCAAAGGCCCTCTGAATGAGGATTGTAATTACACAGTGAACTAATAAACTACTTAGAATTTGAAATAATGATCCAATGAGACCAGTCTTCCTGGGTGACTAATTCCCCAAGTGGAACCAATTCTCATTACTTTATGAGGTTAATTATTGTATCATCTCTCAATATATGATGTTGTCCTCTGTTAGCAGGACACCAGGACAAATGACCTTTAATTCATATAGCAAAGGAACAGCACCTGAATTTTATATATATCATCATACGATGTAAACATTACAACAAAGTGTTATTATGTGAAAAATATTTAAGGTAGTGATAACTAAACTTTTGGTTGAATGAGAATCTAATAAGAGTTTTACATCAATTCCCAGAAAAGCGACCATGTGTGAATCTTACACAATACTGTAAACAATTTTGTGGGGTCTTTAGAGCAAGGACAAGAACCTCGGACCTAAGGTGTCATCTGGTAGAGTCACTGATTTAAATGACAAATGAAGATAATGACTGTTTATGAGTTGTTTAAACTAAGTCAAGAAGCATTTACCTTGAAGGGGATCTTGGTTGTCAGTGTGTGTCCATGATAAATGATGGGCATCCCGTCATCTCCGTCCCAGCAGTCCAACTCTACACTCCTGCAGCCTTGCAGGAGGACCTGTGTGATCAGGGAAGAAATCCACCCCAGATGAGCAAATGGCGACAAGGTCTCGAATTAAATCCAGCACATGATTCTATACACCAGTGTTCACATTCAGGACTAAAGCAGAAGGGAATGTGATCTAAAATGAATATTGCATCTTGGCCAAAGGCCACAATTAATCAAGAGAACAGATTAAGGTGGAAAGAGTCCTTACCAGAGCTGAATACCACTGGAAAGTCAAATTTGATAAGAAAAGCATTTGACTATTGTCCCAGCAACTTTTGCCCCTCAAGGGACCTATATATACATGGCACATTCTGAAATGAGGGAGCCAGGCTGGAGTTCCATCTAGGCAGCTGTCAGTGGAGGTGATGCCAGAGGACAGAGGAAATGAGGCTACTGATTCCTTAATTAACTGTCCAAACATTTATAGAAAGCCAATCAGAGTCAAACTTTCCATTTAGATCCAAATTCTGCCACTGGCTAATATATTTGCTATGAACATAGAGCATGTAAGACAGGGGTGTCAAACTCATTTTCACTGGGGGCCACATCAACTTCACTGTTACCTTCAAAGGGCTGAATGTAAGTAGTTACATTTATACAGTCCTAAAATTACATTCAGCCCTTTGAAGGCAACTGCGAGGCTGATGTGGCCCCCAGTGAAAATAAGTTTGACAGCCCTGATGTAAGAAGAGTATATGCAAGGAGTTACCAAGGATTTGCCTTGCTGTCTAATCCTAGAACAGTTTCTACAGTAGAGGTGGCAAATAATCCATAAACTCGCCTCTCCCATACCCTTAGCAGACATCAGCAATCAATTACAGCACACTTGCTCCCTGAGCTTTGGTATGTTATCTTACAACCTCTTCAGCAAGGTGCTTCAGCAAACACTACCAATGAATCAGATGAAGTGATACATCTTTGCTATCCTGGACCTTGAGTTGGAAGCAGAGTTCCTGACATGTGTGTGGGGGGTGTGGCTCTGTAATGTTTGCTTGTAGCAATCTCTTCCTCCATGGAATCTATTTGTAGACTATCTTTTAAGAAAGTCTTGAAAGGGTATTGAATGACTGACCTGTACCAAGAGCGGAATATATCTGCAAATGGGCCAAGCTGCTGGCTTAAATCCACATAATTATGTGATAGCACTCCAACACTGGGGGCTAGTGGCCACTAGAATTTCTGCAACAAAACTCAGATAGTGGAATCCCTCTTTTTTTTTAATGAAATATTCCCTAGATTCTTCCCATTGCACATCAAGCAGCACTCAATCTTCCTGGGTGACCAAACTTCCCAGCTGGAAGCTATTCTCTGGCCTAGAATCGCAAGGCTATCAGTTTCTCCCTACAGCTAGGGTTTCTAGAGGTACATTGTTTGAGGCTGAAAATTGCTGTGGGGATGACAGCGAAACACAAGGCTGCTCTATCTGTGTGGTGCACCTGCCGTACTAGGAAGCATGTCCACCTTAATGTCTCCATGTATGGCTAGAAAGGAAAAACCAGAGCTGGAAATTCCAGGTGAAAACAGGGCTTTTTTCCTCAGTTCTGTTCTATCCCATAGAGTAACATTAGGAGGTAATTGAAGGGCTGAGGGAGAGAGTGGTAAGAAATAAAAGTAAAGGAAGACTCATGCTAGGTTTAATCACATCTGTAAATCTATTTGAGGGGTTTCTGTACCTTATTCAAAAGCTGTAGCAATCTCTACTTGGGTTGTAATGTTAAGGAGTTAAAAAAACAACTTTAAAATCAAACAGCAAAGTGAAGTAGGAATAAAATCTAATTGGTCTTTGCTTGTTTTCTTGGGAGAGATTCTCTCTCTCTCCCTTAATTTTTTGCTCCTGAGAACAATGGATTTCAAACTTCTTTAACCTTGGAATTCTCTGTGCAAATGCAGGGCCAATATGTACAGCACAATATGCCCCAGCTGCAGTGGGGGCAGACGTGGGACCTTCCTGCTCTACTGCTTGCTTATCTCAGTGTCTGCAGCTGAGGCCCCTGGGCCAAACTTCTATTTTGAAAATCACTAAAGACATCTTAATTTCATAATAAAAGTTGCTTAGATTTTAGAGTTTAGAACACATATTCCATACTAGATAAATTCTGGAACAGAAGTTTGACTCATGCTTTGAGGACTATCCAGACTAACCTGGAGAATAAAGGAACCTTGGGTCTGCTGGGCCTGTGTAAACAATACAATGGCAACTTTCACACTTGAGCTCCCCTCTCCTCCCACATGCTCCACATGCTCTAATATTCCCTGGGCCTAACCTAGCTCCTTTCTGATTGATTATTTCTTCTTGTAGGAGTTCCAAAAACAGGCAGCAGACACTAGGAATTTGCAGACAATATAACAAGGAGGCAACTGACATTCAGATCATTGATAGCTGGATGTATAGGTCAAAAGGATGTGCTTTCTTTCTAGTCCAGAGAACCTACTGAGTTCCCCAGAACATCCCCTTGAATTAAGTGTGGGGACAGAGCCTACAGTCTGTGCAGATTTTTTTTTCTTAAGTTGGTTACCATAGGGATGGACTGCTTGTGTAACAAATTGCAAAGCAAAACAACCAATACTTTGGGAATAACTTCATAGAGAGTTGCATTTTCTACTATGCTTTCCCAGTACAATATATTGATTTATTTACCATGTAGGAAAATGATTACATCACTTTCCCATGGGAAAATCTAATTTTAGTAGGAGTAGGTCAGACTAACTAGGATCTAAAAGCTACGAGTCTCAAACAAATACTTCTGTTTCTTTGGTTGCCCAGAATAAAGGTTAAGTATAGATAGCGGGGAAAAAGAAAACAAAAAGAAGGAAAGAAAACAACTATATGTACATAGGCTGTTTTCCCACACATCAAACTTCCTCACATTTCACATGTAGTAGTTCATAAGTTCTTCACAGGAGTTTGGGGTCAGGTTTTTGTGACTTTGGCGGTTATGTAAATAAGTCTTAAAGACGACCACATTCCAAGTGGAATTCTCAGTACCTGGCTGTAGAGTTCTACTGAGGATTCTCCTTTGAGCTGATGGCCTGTGAGGTAGGTATTGTGTGAAGATTCAATGTAATAGTAGGACAGGGGCAGCTGTAATTCTTTAATGTTCTCCTGTGATTCATCATTTTTTGATGCAAAATTATCTTTATCCATCAGAAACCTAGGAAGAAACAAACTTTCTTAAGATTGTATGGGAAAAATAGGTACTCTTAAATGATGGGCAGAAGATACTTTAAAAGTTACCTTGCAAATCCTTCAAATGACATTAGGCCCTGGTGACACATACTAATGCTAGGCTCAAACTTCTGCAAGGGATACAAAAAGAGTGTTATTTAGGTAAAGGAAACTAAGAGGGGGGAAAAAAAGCCACCACATCATTTTTTAAAGCGGTTCTGTTTTCATCAGGAAACACCTAAACCAAATATTTGAACTAATTTAGTTATGTAGTGGTAAGATGTAGTTTTTTAGTCCAAAACATTTGTTATAAGTGAGTTTATTATACAAAGCATATTTATTTAAGAGAACAAGGAGAGCAAAAGAAAAGATTAAGGCTGATTTATATGAAAACAACTGGTATTGGTTTATTCAGGTGAGAAGGGGGATAATAATAGCAGCTACCATAGAGTCAGTGAGAGGCAAAATGAGATGATTCCCACAGAACACTTCGTATGGTGCTTGTACTAAAAATATTACAGTGAGCACTCAGTGTGTGAGAATAATCTTACATTTTAAATATTTCCAGTGATCAAATCCAACTGCTAAAGAGCTAATCCACTGATTCTCAATCCACTGAAAAGGGAAATTGAAAACCTGAACTAATTCTGTTATATGTGCTGCAGCCACAATGAACTGTCTCATGCCCCCCATCTCCTACCCACTCTAGCTGCAGCCGTCACCATGTCTTGCCTGGGTTACTTACAAAAGCTTCCTGCTAGTCTCTCTGCTTCCACTCCTTCCCCAGCACAGTTCACTCTCCAGTGGTCAGAGTGACCTCTTACAAACAGCAATCAAGTCATGTTACTTGCCTGCTCAAAAATTTTCGTTAGTTTCCCACTTCTCACGGACGTCAGTCAAGCTCCTTCTGTGGCCCAAATGCCTAGATGGTTGGGCCCCTGCCTACCTGTCTGAAATCACATCTACCCTTGTTCCTCTGGCTTATGTGGCAACCGTGACACAGCTTTTTTATTGTTTCTCACAAACTCTGAGCTGGCTCCTGCCTTGGTCTTTGAGCTTACTGCTCCCTGTCTGGAAAGTTCTTTCCTCAGACCTTCAATAGCTTACTCACTCGGGGCCCAAGTGTCACCCAAGTGTCACCTCTGGCACCACTCCATCTCCTTATTCTGTTCAATATTTTCCAGAACCCATTATTACCTGAAGTTACATTATATAGGTCGGGCAAAAGTGGGTTTACAGTTGTTCATATGGAAAATAATACAATAATTGATAAATAATAATACAAGAATAAACTCTGTGTTTCACACACTCTCAACTGTAAATCCACTTTTGCCCCTCCCTGCATCTTGATTTATCATTGCCTCACCTGCTTGAATGTAAGCTGCAGTGAGGGCGAGAACTTGATCTTATTTACTGCTTTATTCCCAGGACCTAAAACAGAGCCAGGCCCACAGGAGGAGCTGACAAATACTTGTTAAATAATCAAAGAGACTGAAAACCTAGACTACTAATTCTACTGCATGTGCTGGAACAACATGAAGGAATCACATACTGACTGCTTATCATAGTCACTGAGTAACAAACGGCTTGGGACCTATGTTAGTTATATATTAAAAAAGAACCAATGCATGTGGTATTAAAAAAAACCCCTTCTATTTCTGCCCCAAACTTAAGAGTCTTTGAAAAGAAGTATAGAAAGAGTATATATTTAGCAAAACATAATTAGAATAGTCAGATGGTACCTCTGACTATTCTAATTATGTTCTGCTAAATATGTACTCTTTCATAAGAAAGAGGTACATACCTGGATGATGCTGAGGATTTCATCAAAAGTGCAGTGCTCTCCTTGGCAATTCACTAGAAAGTCGTTGAGCTGAAGTATGCCAACCCCAAATATGCCCAGGGATGTGCTCTCGACCCCAGTGCCATTTGTCACGATGCTTGCAGCAGCAATGGCGTCCGAGATCTGCCTCTGGCTGTCTGACAGCTGTTGTTTACTCTTAATGAACAACCCCAAATCCGAGACATTTCTGGTCAACAAATCTGAAACGGAACCATCCACAGAACATGGACAGACTAGCCAGCACCTTTCACAAAGTTCATCTGGGAGATAATGGTGTTGTGGCTTTATTAAGCTAGAGAAATTCTTTACTAATCTGTCTAAACAAGCCATCAAACTAAGTGTTTACTCCTAACTTCCCAAAGTAGAAGAATATAAAAGGAATCAATTAATAAATAAAAGAAACTAAGAGAGAGTCAGATCGATGAACTTGAAAGCCCATGAGCTTTGGTGTTAGAGGGGAACTAAATGTACATTCACTCAGAGATTTTAGGCTAAATTTGGACTTCAGCTTTTGAGAATAACTTACATTTTTATATTTTCAGAGACTAAAGATGGGCCTTTAAAATTACAGTTTTTCTGTACTTTAAAAGTGTAACTATAAATATTTGTGTGCAAGTTTCTGTGTGAACATAAGTCTTCATTCATTTCAGTAAATGCTAAGGAATACAATTGCCAGATGGTATGGTAAGATATGATTAGTTTTGTAAGAAACTGCCCAACTCCCTTCCAAAGTGGTTGTACCAGCTTACATTCCCACCAGCAAGGCTCTGATCACTCCACACTGACACCGGCTTTGGTGTGGCCATTCATTTTAATTCTAGCCACTTTGGAAGACAGTCTGGCAGTTTCCCATGGAGCTAAACATAGGCTTATTATATGATCCAGCAATTGTGTTCCTTGGTGTTTACCCACATAAGGTGAAAACTTATATGTTCATTAAAACCTACACATAATATTTACAGCAGCTTTATTTAAAATTGCTAAAACTTGGAAGCAACCAGGAAGTCCTTCCACAGGTTAATGAATTAATGGTGCTAAATCCATACAATGGAATATTATTCACCTATAAAAGGAAATGAACTATTGAGCCATGAAAAGACAAAATGAAACCGTAAATGTGCATTGCTAAGTGAAAGAAGCCTGTCTGAAAAGGCTGCATATTGTATGGTCCTAAGCATATGACATTCTGGAAAAGGCAAAACTATGAAGACTGTAATAAAAAACCCTCAATGGTTGCCAGGGGTTCAGAAGAAGGGTGGGTGTGATTTTTAGGTTAGTGAAACTATTCTGTATAATACTGTAAAGGTGGACACATGTCATTATACTATGTCAAAGCCCACAGAAGGGACAACACAAACAGTGAACACTAATGTAAACTATGGACTTCAGTTAATAAAAATATATCAATACTGGCTTCCAGAAACAAATATGCAAGATATTAGTAATAGGGGAAACTGTGTGTGTGTGGGGGGGTATATGTGAACTCTGTGCTTTTCACTCTTTTTCTGTAAATCTAATACTGCTTTTTAAAAAGCCTATTAAATTGTTAAAAAGTGTAACAGGTTGACTAATCTGTAGTTGTGCACCTATCTGAGGACTAAAGTTGAAAAAGGTTAATATTCTTGGCATTAAAGCAACTGCATGAAAGAGGACAGCTTTTTTATGTTTATATTTTCCAGCAAGAACAGAAGAGAAAGGTTATAGCCTTTAAAATGTATAGAGGGTGCTGGTGGGGTGGGGTGGTGAGTAGGGTAGAACTAGACATTCTGGTTTACATATTTGGGAAAATGTCCTGGATGCTGAGGCCACTAAAGACTCTCATCATTAAAGGGTAGACAACTCCCACCCTGCGGTTGAGCACCCATCTGCCTGTAGGCAGGGGAGAGACTGGTGGTTCTCAGCTGGGACACACCCCACACCCACTGGACATTTGAACTGAGCAGGAAAGGGGTTTTGGCTGCCAGAATAACTGGAGGGCTCTGTTGGTTAAATATCCTGAAATACATGGACAGACCCACACAGTGACGAATGTCCTTATCTCAAATGCCAATGACACCTTGAAAAAATTCACATGCTTTACCATGCCCCAGGTAACAGTACACCATGTAGGACAGGCTAAAGGTTTGTGTAATAGGCTCTCTAATCCTGTTTTTTAAGATAGAAAGGTCTCAAAGAGAAAGATTCAATTGTTACACAAACCTAGGTCAGGCTGCAGACCGCTGGTGTTTTCGTCAATGGTTAGGTTGGTGTAGAGTGGGGCCGACTCAGAGCCCAGTCGGTTGCAGGGCACGGCATAGAGGTCAAAGAGATCCTTCAGGTCTTTGCGGCTCCTTACACTGGGTGAGGAATGAGAACGTCCCCCTTTTAGTACTGCTGTGAAAATGTGGAGCTGAGAAAGGGCGAGAAGAAAGCATACTGTACCTGAAGGATTTGAACAGCTCAACAAATTCGACGAAACTCATGTTACTGTCGGAAACCATGAAGCTCTGAAAGCCTTTCATTCCTCCTTTGATGCGCCCGTGCCAGCTGCTGCTGCTCCAAGCACTGCAACAAAGACAGGGCCTTGACGGACAGAACAAGGCTGCTTCCCTCATTCTGCCCTAACAGACACTCTGGTGAGCAACAGGACCAGAGAGGTGGATTGCAAGTCATAGGGTGGAGGCTATTTCCATTTCTCTCAAAATTAATGTATATTATGTCAGATATAAAACATTATATACTGAAACCACTTCATGTTTACAGTCTATTTAATGAGGGTATAAAGTTGAGGTTAATCTACTTCTACTAATCAAAACAGTTCTTTGAAATCACAGGTTAATTGGAGGAAAATGTAAATTTAGTGTCTTTGAAGAAAAATCATTTAAAAAAAGAGCCCCAAATTACTCAGTTATAACCTGAAGAAAATTATGCATGTTTTCCCCTATATTCTGAATTACAGAAACACATTTAAGAATATCTTGAATGTATCAGTGTCTTCTCTTTTTCCTCTTTTAATGAGTTTAGATGAAAACAGGGAAGGGTTTTTAATACTAATGGAAAATGTGAGTCAGAAAAATATTAAGAATGGCAATAAGCCAACTCTATCTAGGATTATATTTGCACCTGCCAAGAATGTATCCATTCAATATAAAAATATCTGTCAACTAGATAAAAAAATTCAGGCTGGTTATTTCACAACATTTTTTCACTTTCTACACTGGTTCCCTGACAACACAGTATGAGAAATGTTTTGGCTGGTTGTTCGCCAAATCAGTGAACAGGATCTTTCTTTTTCTTTTATTTTTGTTTTTGTCTTTTATTTTTCACTTTAGAAATACTTCAATATATAAGAAAGTATAAAGAATATTGTAATGAATCGCCTGTTTACCCTCAATCCTGCTAATAACGTTTACTCATGGAAAATTATTTTGTGTTGACATCTGAAGGTTCAGAGTATTACAAAAGGCTAGATTTATATTTTGAGGGAAAGAATATAGACCCCCCCACGGGGAACAGACGGTGGAGTTTCAGGAAGAGGAAGAAGGGGCCCGTGAAGTGGTTTATCATTTGCATTTGAACAAGTAATTCCCTGTCCTCTTATTAGTCCCAGGTTCAGCCACTGCCTGTAGGCACCCACTTCCTCTGACTGCAGGAAACTCCATTTGCCCACCCTTTCCCTCAGTCTTGCTTTCTCCCAGAACAGCATTTGGGCTAATTTTCCTTCTCCTGCCTTGTCTTTTCTTTCTTTTTGAATACCTGGTGGGCTGTGGCCCTTGCCCTCCCAGGAGGCCCTGTGGTCTTGCATCTGACATGTTAGTTTCTCTACTTCTACCTCTTTAACAAGAGTTTCCTCCATTATTCTGTCCTTCCTTCTCCTGCTCATGAATGACTGAAATAAAGGGAAAGGCTGCTTAATCCCAGGTACTTGGCTATTTTATTTACCTGGGATACTGTATAGGCTGAAATATAGCATGCAGAATTCTGATTCTTTGTAGCTTTTAACTGTGTTACACCTAAACTTACAGAAACGTTGCAAGAGTGACACATAGAATTCCCATGTACCCTTGACCCAGTTTCACCAAGTATATAGTTCCCAATGTATAACGCATAATTATTATGTCCATTATTCACAGCGTGAAAGAATGCTTCCCTTTTAAAAATGATTTGCTGTAGTGTGTATGTGTGTAATTAGTGTTTCCAGAGGCAATGTCTGCACAGACCCACTTCCTCCTCCCACTCTTCTCTTTGCTAAAGTGGAGTGCCTGTTTTATCTTGGATCTGTCTGGGATCTCTGCATTTCTGAAACTTCAGTGTCGGGTTGAAGAAGATGGTGTGGCACTCTGATTCCTTTGTAAGGTTTTCATTTTAATATTATTTCTTCTGAGAGGGTGGGTGTTGTTTCAAATGTGTAATTTGCATGGACCTTATGAAATAATTTACTATAATACCAGCTTTGAAATGATCTAAACATATCCAACTTGCTATATAATGCATTCATTTCTCCACACATGTATATGTTATATATGAGAAGAGTGTTACATATATTTTACCTATTAGCAAAGGGCCAAGCAGCTTACTTTAAAACTTAATTTATTCTTCATTTAGCAGTGCCATTCAATATAACTTTTTTCAATGATAGAAATATTCTGTATCTGCACTGTTCAGTATAGTAGCCACAAGCCACTGTGGCTATGAGACACTTTTGATGTGGTTAGTGTGACTGAGGAACTGCATTTTATTTTATTAATTTAAATAGCTACTTCCCCCCCTGTGGCCAGTAGCTACCATACTGGACAGTGCTAGTTTGGAGAATCTCAGCTCAGGTTTGTTATTGCTATTGACCTTTGAAGGGTTGGTGTGTCACATAATTAGAAGCAATTGTAGTAATATGAGAAGATGGGAGTACAAAATAAAGAAAATTAGAAGCATTAAAAAATTTGGGGTCTTTCAGTTCTCAATGTAATTGTTAAGTCAAACTTTGAGACTCTTTGCATAGAGCACTGGGAGAAGCCCCCCTGCTACACAACTCGAGTGACGTGAAGCATCCTTCTGCTTCATCATGTTAAGGCCCCACCTGGACGGGCTCTTGTTTGAAGACAGCACAGGGGAGGACACTGGCCTGATGGGAGATGGCGTCCCAGCAGCCAAGTTAGGGGACCCAGCCGTGGTCAGAGAGTGGGCTCTTCTGGAAGGGAGAAGGTTAGGCGGGCTTGTGATGGCATTCGCCTCTGTGAGAGGGACAGACAGAAAAGAGACAATGATCCCAATTACACGTTCCCTCAGAAATCAAATAAAAACCAAAGATGCTTCTGAATGTCTGAGCAAGTCACTCTGTACAGGCAATTTCTACACAGGGAGCATCCAAGTGTTCTGAAGAACGGACTCATCTGGTGGGTTCTCACCCCGGGTGCACATGAGGATCATCTGGGAGCTTAACACGTACAGATCCCAGCCACAGCATCCGAACCACGTGGGGTGTGGCCAAGGCATCCAGATGTTTTTTTAAAAGCTCTAATATCCAGTAGTGGTTCAGAATCACATGTGTGACTCATCAAATTGTATGTGTATAGCTAATACTCCCTGTTGATAATGGCAAGTTAAGTAATGAGAATTTTCTTCTAAGTACACTGTGCTTGCAGAAATACCTTTTGGGTTCCATCATCTAGTTAAAACGAAGTTAAGTGTATTTAACAGGATGAAGAATGTTAAGAATGCCCACCATCCTTAAATCACAATTTAAACCCAAATGCATATTTTTCCCTCAAAAAAAGCTTCAGCTGTGAATATGCTGCTGCTCTACCTGATTCTTCTTGTTCATTAATGTCTTGAGGGTCAGAACCACTCCAGCTCCGACACTCTTTGTGCACTTTGGCCTTTCGGGTGGCCATCTCGTCGTCGGTCGCCTCTCCGCTCTCCCCCTGGGAACACAAAACACACAATGTTTCTCATTCTGCATTTCTCTCCCATCACTGCTTTAGTTTGGACTGGTCCTGATTTTCTGATAGACCCAGCTGCAAGGCTGCCTCCCCTGGTGAAGCCACTAAAGACCCAGGTGAAGGCTAAGTACTCTCATGGAACAACATTACCCCATTTGTCCCCAAAGCAGCAGTCCTGAGGGGAGGGGGCCCATGAAAGGAGGCACATGACCCTGGAATCTCTATGTCCAGGCAATTATAAAGCAGATAAAATTCAACTTAGGTATCAAAGGCTTTCCATCTGCAAAGAGTGACACTTTTTCTAGGTAACCATGGAGAAAATATATCATCATGTTATAGTGATAATGCATATAATGAAATATGTAATAGTGATAAATATATGTGTATTTATTGTGATAAAAGGCATAACATAAAATTTACCATCTTAACCATCTTTAAGAGTACAGTAGTGTAGTGCTACCTACATGTAGCTTCTTGTGCAACAGATCTCTAGAACATTCTCACCTTATAAAACTGAGACTCTACATTCATTCAACAACTCCCATTTCTCCCTTCTCCCCCAGTTCCTGGACACCACTATTCTACTTTCAGTTTCTAAGTGTTTGACCACTCCAGGTACCTCATACAGGTGGAATCATGCAGTAATGGTCCTTATGTGACTGGCTTACGTCATTTAGGGCAATATCCTTAAGGCTCACCCATGTTATGTAGCATACAAAAGAATTTCCTTCACTTTTCAAATTGAATAATATTTCATTGTATGTATATAGCCCTGTTTCTTTTCTTTTTCCTTAATTATATTTTATTGATTATGGTATTATAGTTGTTGCAATTTCTCCTCCTTTCCCCCCCTCCACCCAGTACTCTCCACTCCCTCACGCAGTCCCCACACCATTGTTCATGTACATGGGTCATGCGCGTAAGTTCTCAGGCCACTCCGTTTCCTCTATTGTACTTTATATCCACGTGGCTATGCTGTAACTACCTATTTGTACTTCTTAATCCCCTCACCACTTCACCCATTCTCCCTCTCATCTGGCAACCATAAAAATGCCCTCTGTAATCCATGATTCTCTCTCTGTTCTTGTTTGCTTAGTTTATTTTTTAGAATTGTTGATAGATACATATTTGTTGTCATTTTACTGTTCACAGTTTAGATCCTCTTTTTCTTAAATAAGTCCCTTTAGCATTTCACATAATAATGGTTTGTGATGAGGAACTTCTTTAGTTTTTTTTTTCCTGGGAAGCTCTTTATCTGCCTTTCAATTCTGAATGATAGCTTTGCTGGGTAGAGCAATCTTGGCTGTAGGTCCCTGCTTTTCATGACTTTGAGTATTTCTTGCCAGTCCCTTCTGGTCTGGAAAGTTTGTTTGAGAAATCAGCAGACAGTCTTATGGGAGTTACCCTGTAGGTAACCAACTGCTTTTCTCTTGCTGCTTTTAAGATTCTCTTTATCTTTAACCTTTGGTATTTTAATTATCATGTGTCTTAATGTGGGCCTCTTTGCATCCATCTTGTTTGGGACTCTCTGTGCTTCCTGGACTTGTATTTCTATTTTCTTCACCAATTAGGGAAGTTTTCTTTCATTACTTTTTTCAAATAGATTTCCAATTTCTTACTCTTTCTCTTTTCCTTCTGGCACCTCTATGATGCAAATGTTAGAATGCTTGAAGTTGCCCCAGAGGCTGCTTACACTATCCTTGTTTTTTTGGAATCTTTTTTCTTCTTGTTCTGATTAGTTGTTTTTTGCTTCTTTATGTTCCAAATCATTGATTTGATTCTCGGCTTCATCCACTCAATTGTTGCTTCCCTATAAATTGTTATTTATTTCAATTGGTATATCCTTCATTTCTAACTGGATCTTTTTTATGCTGTTGAGATCCTCACTAAGTTCCTTGAGCATCTTTATAAACAGGCTTTTGAACTTTGCATCTGATAGATTGCTTATCTCCAGTTTGTTTAGTTCTTTTTTGGGGTTTTGATCTATTCTTTCATTTGGGCCATATTTCATTGTTTCCTCATTCTGGCAGCTTCCCTGCATTTGTTTCTATGTACTAGGTAGAGCTGCTATAACTCCCTATTTTGGTAGCATGACCTAGTATAGTAGGTGTCCTGTAGGATTCAGTGGCACAGCCACCCCTATCACCCAAGCTGAGTACTAAAGGTGTGCCCTTTGTGTGGGCTGAGTACAACTTCCTCTTGTAGTTGAGCCTTGATTGCTGTTGGCAGGTCAATGGGAGGGATTTACCCAGCCAATCAGCTGCAAGGACTGGCTATGACCACTGACCAAGAACCTCTGCCCTCTGTGGAGGATCAGCTGTACAGGGGCAGGGTGGCGGTATAGCACCTTTTCTTTCTTCTTCATTTGTGGATGAACATTTTGGTTTTTTCTCTCCTTTTTTTAAAGATTTTATTTCTTTATTTTTGGAGAGGGAAGGGAGGGGGAGGGAGAGAGAGAGAGAGAGAGAGAGAGAGAGAGAGAGAGAGAGAGAGAGGGAGAGGGAGAGGGAGAGAAACAACAATGTGTGGTTGCTGGGGGTTATGGCCTGCAACCCAGGAATGTACCCTGGCTGGGAATCAAACCTGTGACACTTTGGTTTGCAAGCCCAAGCGCTCAATCCACTGAGCTACGCCAGCCAGGGCTTTTTTCTCTTGATAATATATTTAAAATTGTGTTCCACATCATTTAGTAGGTCCTCTAAGACCTTCCTTCATAATATGATCCCATTCCTTTCTAGCCTTTCCTTGCCCCTAACAGAGTCCCTGCTCTAGCTTGGAGCATGAACCCAGAACTACATGTGGTTCCCTGAGAAAGCTGAATCTTTCATGCCTCTCTGATGCCTCATTTGCCTGGATGCTTTTCCCTGTGTTGTCTGTTTGGTAAATTCCTATACAACCTTCAAGACCCATCTGTCAACTTCTCAGTGAAGTCTTCCCTGCCTGCCTCTCAGTCCTGTATCTTCCTTCTCTCTGCTCCTACAGCGCTTTGCAGGCTGCTTGACAATGATTTATTAGATCTCACTATGTTGGTCAACATGTCTGTGTCCCTCTATGGGCCCTGACTTTTTCCTGGTTTTGAATCGGTTCCTGGTAATGGGACTGGCATCCAGGAGGTACTTGGTAAGCCCTTCCACTTCATTTGCTTTATACCTCATCCTATCCCCAAACCAAATGACCTAAAATCGTTTATGGTGATGGAGAACATACATTAATGGTCTTGGGTGATTTGGTGTAATGCTTAATAAACAAGTAACACTCTACCCTCATAAGGATTTTCTTCTTTTTCTTGGTAGTGCTGATGCCCAAGGTGTTGTTCCTCTGCATGTTGGGCTTCTCGCCACTCTTTGCAGATGTCCCAGGGCTAGGGTTTCGAGTGCTCCACCGTCTGCCACCAAACAGCTCCACAGCATGAGCCAAAGTGGGGCCTTCATACCGTCCTTCCTCCTGTAAAAACAACACATGCTGAACAAAAGGGGACAGCAAGCAAGGAGGAAGTAAACATATTCATGGCTTCCAGTAAATTCCCAGGCAGCTGCAGAAGAACTACAAGCTGGCCACCCAAGTGGCCCTGTTTTCTAATTGTCAGGACTCTTTGTTGGGGATTTCATCACATCCTCTAGAGTCCCAGTCACGTCCCTCTTGAGTTCCAGTGATGAGCTTTAACAGGGCCATGTTCAACTGAGATTAACAAAAAAAATGTTCCCTTCCAGTTTTAGGGGTTATGTTTTAGAATTATCACTGTAAAAAATTCATTAAGATAAGATGTATTTTGCAAACTAGGGCTCTGGAGGACTTTCAGGAGTGGGTTGTATGTGTGTATGAACCTATTTAATCCAAATCAATCCTATTTGTTATTGTATCACTTTTTGTATATTTCCACAGAGTTTGATGCTTGGGATAGTCTGACTTGAAATATGTGGCATACCTAAAATTCACTTTGGAGGGCTCTGGGGAGCACTTCAAATAGTTTGGGCTGCCATCCTCTCGAGTGACTAAAATCCAAAAATAGAGAGCCCAAGGGACTCAGAACACCATGCATATTTTGATGCTGTGAGCAGCAAAAACATATTCAAAGGGCAGGCAATGATCTCTAATAAACAGCTGATTCTCCTAAGACAACTAAATTTAACATGTAGTAAGTAGTAGCAAAGATTTATTTATTTATTGAATTAAATAATAAATGTTCAATTAATAATGGTAAAAAATTCTCTCTATAAGTCAGGAAAGCCAGTTAATAAAACTATAAACAGTTGCATATGAATTAAAGATATTGATAGTTCACAGGTTGTATCAAAGGGCTCTTTTAAAATTACTTTCTATTTACTGTCTTTATTTTCTGCAGACTCTTAAGGCTAATTCTCCTTTGTAGTTCCAAAGAAGTGGTTGTAAATGGACTTGGCTCTAGGCTTCATTACAAATGCTACTATTTCTTCTTGTCTTTTGTGTTATTTCCGGTTACTATTTCCATTATACCAATTTGTATTTACTAGTGCTAAAATACTTGTATTTGAAAATAACTTCACATGTGTTCATCACACAAGAGGATTTCAATGTTAGAAATATTATTTTCTATATACACCCTTCCCAAACTAGGAAACAAAGAAATACTCTTTTAGGGCCATTAATATAATTTTGTAAGAACTCTAGAATTTTCATAAATTTTGTCAACTTCTAGGTATATTTAAATAGGTTTCTTTTGTACTTAGGACTTATCAGAGTATTAAATGAGCTAAGCCTTGTTATAAGTCACCAAGAGGGGCATCTAGCATGATGCCTATCAGTCCCCAACCTTTTTTGCCACCAGGGACTGGTTTCATGGAAGACAACTTTTCCACAGATGGGGCTGGGAGGAGGAGGTGGGGAGAGAGGAGGTGGAGCTCAGTGGTATTGTGAGCCAATATTCACTCACATGCCTGCCGCTCACCTCCTGTTGTGTGTCTGGTTCATAACACACCATGGATTGGTATTGGCAGCAGCCTGGGGTTTGGGGACCCCTGGTTGACCTACTGTTCTCCAACTACCAAAATAGCATTGTTTTGATGTTCCCTGAGACAGTGAGAAACGGTCTGTATGATAGGAAAATGGTCAGTTTGTGGACCTTTTTCACTAAAAAAAAAATCTTAACTCTGTTTGGAAGACATGGTGCCTATCTTTCTAGGTGGCTCATGTAGAAAAGAGTTTTGCCCTGGCCAGTGTGGCTCAGTTGGTTAGAGCATCATCCCATAATGGAAAGGTTGCTGGTTCGATTCCCAGTCAGGGCACATACCTAGGTTGTGTGTCTGAGCTCCTGTTGGGACACATATGATCCTGGGTCCAGGAGTGTACAGGAAGTAACCAATTGACAGTTCTTTCTCTCCCTTCCTCTCTCTCTGAAAGTGATGAAAAAGTGTCCTCGGGTGAGAATAAAATAAAATAAAACCAGTGTTTGAGGAAGAACATCACCTATGTTTTCAGGAGTGACAGAGATACATGGAATTGTTCTGCCTTTACACTGTAAACACTTAGTTCCAAGCAGGGGTGGAGGGATGGGGACATGGTGGGGAGAAGGGAGGGGTATAGCTGGGTAGGACTGAGTCTGTTCCAGGTCACTTCCTGTGTCTTTGCCCTAGCAGCACCTCTTACCTCTTCTCATACACTGTTCATGGTTTCAGCTGGTGCCTCCTTCAGCAAAAACTGAAGGTTGACAGGGTAAATGAGAAACCAAGTACACTTAATGGGTTAATTCAGTTACTTTATGCTATATGCTTGGGAAGGAAATGGAGCAAATAAATCACATAGGTTTTATGATGGTTGTAATTGAGCTCAAAGACTTTGCTTTATGGCCAAGTTGAATGGATTTTCATGATCCTAGACTAGAAGGCTATGGAATAACTGTTATTAAAAATCAATATTCAAAATAGCTCCTGAAGACTTTTCTTCCAGGCATCTGACTGCACTGAGAGCTCCCTGTGAAGCAGACGGGAGGCAGGTGTTTGGTTTCCAGTTTAGATGAGTTCACTAAAACTGGTATTGTGTTGTACAGCATCAGCACAGTTGTGTATGGAGGCCTAAGTGCTGCTTAACTAATTAATCAAGTTACTTATTCAGGCATGATCCTCCTCAAAAGTGTTGCATGGATATGGAGAAAGGAGAAAGAAGGGGCATTATATGCATTGCTAGTAACATCCCAGAGGAGAAATGTTTTCACTTGTTGGAAACATGTTAGAACTGTGAAAAATACATAAAATCAGTCATTTTATTAATTTAAGTCGTAATTCTATTTATTCTGTGACACTAGTAAAGATAAATTTTTCCCCAAAGATAGAAAAGCATAAAAAAGAGAAACTGAATACTTTGATACAACTCATTGGACAATGCTAGCCACAGTGTGGCCTCGGGGCAGGGTGTATGACTCACTTTCCCATCTCTGCCCTCCTCCCTCCAAAAGCATGGTGTCTCCCATCACCACCTCCTTCAGCCCAGTCCTGCTGCCAGTCCTGAACACAGTGCAGGGTCAGGGAGTGGGGGGGGCTGTTACAGTACCTGATAATTTAGGGTTAATGAGAAACTCAGTTTCAGCAGCCCACTGTGAGACACTACCTTCTAAGGGCTGCTGCCACTACAAACTGGCTTAGGCAGAACTCCATGTGTGAGTTAGCTCCTGTTGTGTGGGGAAGTTTCCTTTGACATTAAAAGTGCTATAGTTAGACAGAAACACAGAGTTAAATAATTCTCTGAGAGTCACGTAGCATATTAGGTGATGACACAAGATTTTTATTCCCAAACTATACAGCTATAAAAATTAGGGTTTTAAACTGAGGGTTTCCAATGTATCAGTTAGTTCCTAATTAATAACAAAAGTATTCAGATTACAATGTTTTTAGTGGAAACTTTAAGTGAAAATGCTTTTAAATTAACTGGTTTCTTTCCAGATGCAAGAAGCCACTGTTTTTTATACATATGAATTTACATGATGGCTTTACATATACTAACTAAATGAAACCTTACAGCCACCCTGAGCACAGAGAGGTTAAGTAAAGGCTGCTCACTATCACTCAGGCAGGAAGTGATAGAGCTGAGAGAATGAGCCCTGATGGTCTAGTTGCCAAGTGTGTTCTTACACCATTTATATCTTGAGAATATGCTACTGAGGGAGGAGGGGAGGCTGTACCCTTACCTGATAGAGGCTGACGTACTGTTTCCGCAGCCACTGTTGTCTTTGGTCAGGGAACTTCCTCATCTTTCTCACAGCTCTAGTGAGTTCCAACAACCCGCTGAAGAGCATCTTAGCTGTGTGCTTTGGTGCCACAAAGTGCAATAATCTATTGTCAGTGGTCTGAAGCCCATAGAGCAGTGTCACACCGGTCTCTGAGAGAAACACATTACTCAGTTTGTTCTGAACACACACAGTGTGTATATCAATGCTAGGGTGTCCCATGTACACAGCCTTTGCTGAAAACAGATCCAAGACCCCCTCCACCAGGCCACTTAATCCAGCGTTGCCCAATAATGGGAATTTGCCAGGTTCAGATGTATTACTAAGCACACCAAGTTTTGCTTTAGCGCTGGCTGGGGAGGCAGTGGTGGGCTTTATCCAGGTTAAAGTGCTATTGTCAGGCTGGAGCTGGAGGAAGCAGCGGGCCGAGAGGTGTGTGTCCTGGTCATAGTGGATAACCGTGGCCCCCTGCAGCAGGAACTGGTGCACATCAGCTCGGATGGACAGGACGTACCACGGGATGAGCTCCGTCCCATGGTCAAAGGCCTTCTGTGGCTCTTCTAATCCATGAGGGTCCCATTCTTTGGGCTGCTCAAAGATGTCATTTTCCGTATCCAGCAAATCTCCAATTATAAACCTAATGGAAAGAGATACAAATTTGGTCTGTTTTATAACCAGAAGTGAGAACAACACAGAGCCTGCCTTTCACTGATGCTAGACATAATTTTTGTTACACTATGAAGTGAAATTAGCATAGGAAATATAAAAATGCTAAAAGCCATAAAGTAATTTTTATAGCTGTATTCCAAAGCCTTATATTTAGCATATTTAGCAATATTGTGATCATAGGCATAATAGATCAGTTGTATTTTTAATATCAATAGCAATAACCTTCATTATGTATTCATTTTCTCTCTTGTGTCACGAAATGTGTTAAATATTTTATATACATTTTTTTCACTTAATTTGATCTACTTGTAAAGTAAGATTTCTTACTTTTTTTTTCTTTTTAACCTAC
Source organism: Phyllostomus discolor (assembly GCF_004126475.2). NCBI lineage: Eukaryota > Metazoa > Chordata > Mammalia > Chiroptera > Phyllostomidae > Phyllostomus > Phyllostomus discolor. Next base: position 148,132,724 of record NC_040907.2, on the reverse strand, counting down.
GAGGATACCAGAGGTTCAGAAGGGGTAAGTAGTTTGTTCCAGGTTACCCAGCTTAGAAGACGCCTACCCAAGGCAGGATTCTGGTCTGTCTGACTCCTTATTCTGGGATCTTCTTCACTAGGTTTGCTTGCCTTCTACTTGATCATTAACAAAACTCACGACCTGAATACAATGGTGCTAAAATAGGCAAAAATAAGACTTAATAAGCTGGCTTGATAAGAGCTTCTGTTAAAAATAAAATACAATAAACTCTAACTGGTATGACTCAGTGGGTTGCACATTGTCCCACAAACCGAGGGGTTGTCAGTACGATTCCCAGTCTGGGCACATGCCTGGGCTGTGGTTCAGGTCCCTGGTTGGGGACATGCAAGAGGCAACCAATTCATGTATCTCTCGCACACATGTTTCTCTCTCTTTCTTCCTTACCCTCTCTCTAAAAATAAGTAAATAAATAAAATCTTAAAAAAAAAAGAAAAAGTCAATGACAGCTATTGGGAAATACAGCTCTGGTGGTCAGAGGAGCAAAAACAGCTCTCCTCGACTCAACCTTAGATTTCCATTGGGTGCGTGCACACATGCATGTGCACAAAAAAGACTTGTCTGCTTGGCGAATTTAGAAATCTGACTTCCCGGAGTCAGAAACCTATGGTGTTTGGGCCAGAAGAATCTGGGGGGAAGGCAAGGGTAACTTTATTGCCTCCTTTCTATCTGGCCACCTTTGTAGGAACATGCCTGAGACAGACTCATTCTCTGCAAAGAATGAGGAATGGTTAGTAAGATAAAGGTTTCTGCTGTTTGATCCATAAACATAGCAAAGAGGTGAGTAAAATTGAGAAAGAGCTCGTCCATACGTGTCTGGGAAGGAACATTCTCATTGACTCGTGGCACTGGGCAGCCTACTGCCTCTTGGCAAAGTGTGAGCAGCAGCACTGGGCTTCTTGGACTCAGTCTAGATCCTAGTCCCTGAGCAAGATCCCACACCTGCTTTCTTTTTTTTTTATTTTTTTTAATTTTTTTTTATTTTAATCATTGTTCAAGTACAGTTTTCTCCCCCCTACTCCCATTCCAGCCCACCCACCCAACCCTCCCCCCTTCCCCCTCTTTACCCCCCACCCCTAGTTTTTGTCCATGTGTCCTCTGAATTTGTTCCTGTAAACCCTACCCATTCCCCCCTGAAATTCCCTCTTCTCTCCCCTCTGGTCACTGTCAGACTATCCCCTATTTCAGTGTCTTTGGTTATATTTTGCTAGTTTTTTTTTGTTTTGTTTTGTTGTTTAGATTCCTGTTAAAGGTGATATCATGTGGTATTTGTCTTTCATTGCCTGGCTTGTTTCACTTAGCATAATGCTTTCCAGCTCCATCCATGCTGTTGCAAAGGGTAGGACCTCCTTCTTTCTTTCTGCTGCATAGAATTCCATTGTGTAAATGTACCATAGTTTTTTGATCCATTCATTTACTGATGGGCATCTAGGTTGCTTCCAGCACCTAGCTATTGTAAATTGTGCTGCTATGAACATTGGGATGCATAGGTTCTTTTGAATTGGCCACACCTGCTTTCAAACAGCAGGTTCTTCCTCCTTGCCTCACATAAATAGATATTCTTAAAAAAGAAAAGAAACCTACAGGGGATCTCACAAAGCTCATGGTCAAAATATCCCTTTCAGATGACCCACACTGGAAACACTGGAAACAACCCAAATGTGCAGCAACAATAAAATGTATAAATAAAATGTGATATATTCATACAAAGTAATTCTGCACAGCAATGGAAATAACACACAATAGCTAACTATATGCAACAATATAGACACATCTTAAGCAAGACACACAAGAATAAATACTATATTAATGTACATGTCACTTCCAAACCAGGAAAAACTATACTATGTAGAAATGCATAACAGTGGTAAAGTTATAAAGAAAAGCAGGATGCACTATCACAAAATTTATAGCAGTGAATTTTCCTCTAGGAGGAAAACTGGTGACATAATTAAGGAGGAAACAAAAAGGTTTTATGGGTACTGGCAATGTTTTCACTCTAGATGGTAGTTACGCACATATTTACTTGATAATTATTCAAACACATTCATTTTTATTTGTTTTAAAGATTTTACTCATTTATTTTCAGAGAGAAGGGAAGTGAGGGAGAAAGAGAGGGAGAGAAACATCAGCACGTGGTTGCCTCTTGTGTGCCCCCTATTGGGGACCTGGCCCACAACCCAGCCATGTGCCCTGACTAGGAATCAAACCAGCAACCCTTTGGTTGGCAGGCCAGTGCTCAATCCACTGAGCCACACCAGCCAGGGCCAAATGCATTACTTTTTAAAAAACTTTAAATTTTAGAATAGTTTTAAATGTGTAAAGAAATTACAAAGGTAGTATACCCCACATCCACTTTTCTCTATTATTAACATCTTATCTTAGGATGGCATATTTGACATAATTCATGAACTAATATTGATATAGTATTATTCATGCAAGTCCATACTTTGTTTAGACTTCCTTAGTTTTTTACCTTTGTCTTCTTTCTGTTCCAGGACTCCATCCAGGACACCACATTACATTTACACTAGTTGTCCTGTTTCTTTAAACTCTTATATATGACAGTTTTGCAGACTCACCTTGTTTTTGATGATCTTGACAGTTTTGAGAGGCACTGGTCAGGTATTTTGTAGAATTAGAATTTGCTTGATATATTTCTTATAATTGGACTAGGGTTTGAGGTTTTGGGCAGGAAGACCACAGAGGAAGACTCCATTCTCACCACATTGTATCCAGGGAATGTACTGTCAACATGACTTACCCCTATTGATGTTGACCTGGCTGAGGGAGTGTTGGGCACGTGTCACTGTAAAGTGACTTAAAAAAACTCCTCCTTTCTGTACTGTCCTTTTTGGAAGGAAGTCACCAGGCACAGCCCACATTTAAGGAGTAAGCAGTTAGGTTCTACCTCACAGAGGGCAGAAAATCTAATAAGTTATTTGGAATTCTTCTGCTTGGGAGATTATCTCTTCTCCCCCTTTGTTTGCTTATCATTTATATATATGAAGTCATTAATATTTATTTAATACTTTGGGTTTTAATCTAATGCCAATTAATTTTGTTGTTCAAATTGCCCACCAGGAGCTTCTGCAGTTGGCTCTTGTATGCTTTTGCTATAACCTCATTGTTGTGTATGTCTGTGTGTATGTTTTTAGCAATTCTTTACTTTCTGGAGTAACAAGATGTTCCAGGCTCACTTGTGTGTTTCCTACCCCAGTCCTAGAATCCACCATTTCTCCAAGGAGCTTTGCTTTCTTTTATTGAAGAATGTTAGTAGAAGTTAAGATCTGGTTGCTATGTACAAAAATACATTCTATTTTATGCACTTAATGTTCCATTTCAACATAAAAAAGTGAAGAAAGAAAGAAAAAAGAGTCCTTTGTGTCTAACTTAGCTCCATCCTTCTGAAATTGCTCTTAGTAACAACGGAAAACCAATACTTATGTCCTCATATATATAATACTTATGCCCACGCTTCCTACATAAAGCATGGTGATTAGAAACATGCCCTCTGGAATCATGCTGGGTTTACTGTGCAGCTCTGCCACCTGTTCGCTGTGTGACCTAGTGAAATCACTCAACTTTACCTGACTGTTAATGGCAGAAAGGCACTGCCCATTTCAGAGATTAATGGTGAAGCTTAAATAAGATAGTTGTTGTAAAGCACTCAGCACAGTGTCTGGCTCAGTACAGTATATCACTATGATTAAATTAGGAAGACTGAGGTTTCATCCCTCCCACTTCTTCCCCACTTCCTTTCCCGAGGCTACACCAGCCCAGCTGTTCCTCTAGAGGGGCTTCCTTTAAGTCATATCCAAGCCCTTTAATCTTTTTATTTCCTTTCTTTGGAACCACTTCCACATTCTCCATGTCCTACTTTTCTTTTTAAGTACAAAAAGAATTCAATTGATGAGTGTCAGTACCCGTGAAATACAACATATGTTAATCTGGACACAGAACTTGTGATTTTAATTTAGCATGAAAAATGGTGTTTCCCAAATTCTGTTTAATTTGAATTCTGAACTAAATCAAGTATTTTTCCAGTAAAAAAAACCTATAAGCATTATAAAAAATAATGTCTGGAAAGAAAAATTATAAGGCTCTTCTGGAGCCCATTTCTGCTGCTTAGAGACAATGTGAGCTGGGAGAGAGCAGACGCTGTCTTTTGTAGCGTCAGTTTCTGTTTTAGAACACAGAGAGAACTAATGCTTAGTGTTAATAATTCCACTAAAAAGCATTCTCCCAGGGACTAATGCCCAGATAAAACTGACAACTGCCTGTAAGGAAGTAAGTTCCTTTCAAGAAGGAAACCAGTAGCTTTATCTCTTGGATCATATAGTGAGTTTTACACACTCTCTGCCTGACCGTTGCAGGAGACAAGTTTCTGTGGGTTTACAAAAAGGAATAAGATGGAACTTAAAGATTTATGTAGGAACCAAATAACATTAACCAAATGTCAAATATGTGGTTTACCAGTGAAGAAACTACCTTGTCAAACTTAGGTCAAATGTTTTAAGGAATAAAAGAGAAAGAAAGTCTGTACCTGATCCCAGAAGCGGTTCTGTAGCACCTTTCAATTAGAAACCATGAACTGATGGACAAACATTTTTCTAATGTTCCCTGATGAAAATATTATATTAGGGGACAAGTGTCTTTTCTTAATAAGTGTTCATTACTTCCTACAAAGCTAATATGATTACATGAACATAATTCATCAAGTGATAAGCCTAAAGTAATTTTGTTAGATGGAAGAAAATGTACACCTTTTCCAAAGGACTAACTACAGCTGTTCCCTGTAACAAAATCCAGAGTTTCAAACCTGCCTCTGGCAAATTCTTGCTTTTAATTAACCTAGCAGTTCCCTCAACAACAGGCAGCTTCTAAATTATATCTGGGCGGTGTGTGCAGCCGGTCATCCTGAGGTTAAAGCTTAGCCCTGCTGGGTGTGAGATCCTGAGTAAAATGGAACTTCCTGGGAGGATTAAATAATTTAACATATGTAAAATATTAGGACAGTGTTTCTTAAAAAGTAACTATCAATAAGTAATAACATGTTAAATGTTACTAACATTAGTATTGTCAGGATTGTATTTACGAAGTTGCTACGAGGCTCTGGATCAGGAATGGGTTCCCGGGACCCGGAAACAGTGCTTGCGGGTCTGGTTTCAGTGAGTTCTGTTCAACACCCACCTCGCTCCCACTTCGTGTGTTTAGTGCTTCATCTCCAAGGAGCAGTCACGCAGGGTAAGGAGAGTATTACCGGTACTGACACACAGGTTTCAACGTGAGCATTTCAATATAGCTTCACAGGTTTTGTAAAAGAAATATTTGCATTTTTGTGCTTTCTCCCCCTGCCTTTTAAGAGCGCTTAGAAGCAGGGTCTGGAAAATGGGAAGTGGAAGAGAAATGTTCTTAGCATGTGGATGATAAAACAATTAGGAAGGTGACAAGAGCATAAGAAAAAAACTGGAAATAAGAATTTTATGAGAGATGACAGGAACAGGTAAAAAAACTTATCTCTTAAAGGAACCACAACAAAAAGGAAAAGAAGGTAAAGGGAAAGCTCGGGCCTGGGTCGCTGAGGCTCAACCAAAGGTAACACTCTTAAAAGTATTTTGGAAAGGTTGACACTTTTAATTAACACCCCGCCCCCAAACAAGTGGCGGTTATTATTAAAAAAGCCATATGAAATTCATTATTTTATCTATTCGGGGAGGATGCTTTCCCTTATAGTACCATTTAAGGAAGGAATTTGGGCCATATCTCAGTATGAAGAAAAGGCTCATTATCCCAAACATCTATTTGATTTTTCTTACAAATATTGTGAAACTTGTAATAAAATCATGATTCCCTCTTTCTTTGGCCACTCAGGATCCCAGAACAAAATTCAGTCACTGTAAATGACAATATTATTTTTCCCAACTTGCTTTCCTTAATAACTTCAATTATACTCACTCTCATAAACATCTACAAACTCTTTTGTGGAAGGAGGGAGATATATACATAGATACATATATAGACACATAAATAGAGGTATATATAGATAAAGGACTGAAATGGCTATGAGATGCTTCTGGTACAGACACATGCTTATTTGTAGATGGTCCTCCCCACCCCCAGCTATACTATGTGGTAAACTAATACTATATACTTTGGAGAAATTGGGTCTATACCTTTACCTTCTTATAATAGCATCAGAGATTCAGATACAAGGCACTCATTTCTGTGTTCACCACCAATTCTAAATATCTAGTACTCCAATTCCAAAGAAATTCTTTTCTGAAAACACTGTCCACAGTCACCCCTGCCACCATAGGCTCACACACAGAGAGACAATCAGGAGAGGTTCTGCAGAACAAACAGCAATGTCTTGCAAACACACACGTGTGTATAAGGACTCCAAGACAACTGCAAGGTCTGACTCGTGAATGCTGACTACAAATAAAACCTTTCTTGGTAAAAGATGTCAAAGCCAATAAACCTAATAGTTTTGGAGGTGCTAAAGGATTCATCCTTGCTGGGACAGTGAGTTAAGCTAGACTATAAGTAAATGGCCTTGAAGAGAAGCAATGCGTGCTCAAGACCACTGGTTTCTGTTTTCTCATTTGGTTGCGGGTAAGCACATCTGGCTGGGTTGCAATGCCTGAGGATGAACAGCAATTGGAACTGAACATTTGCAAAGCTGAGGCTGCCACCTCACAGAGCCGAGTTTCTGAAAGTAAGAGATCCCTGACTACCCAGGGTCACCCAGAGGTTGGGAGAAGCTGCAAAAACTACTAATCAAGGTCTCACTCCACCCTTACTAAATCGCTATATTTCACTTAAAAATATGTTAATACCTGCCCCTGTGTTCCACTCAGTGATTAGTAAAAACCATTTTTTTATAGAAGCTGTGAAATAAACAAGAGATCATGGTTCTAATCCTGAAATTTTATTGGTTGAATTTTTAGATGTGGCAGAGTAGCCCTAATTTCCTTTATAGGGCTAACCAGTGGCAAGAAGTTAAATTATAAACAGCAATTTTAGAACAAGGCAGTGAAATTCAAAAGATAAATTCTAATTCAGAACTGGTCAAGACTGAAGATCAAGAAGCATGGCCTACTGATAAAGGCAGTGGGTTTTTATTAGGTGTCTATCCGAAACCAACTGAAGTGGGAAAAAGCAGCAATGAGCATCCTCCCTCTTGTTAAAATGCAGAACTTACTGGCATCGAGCTTTATCCTTCAAGGAGTTTTTCCTAGAGCTGTTCCCTTCACTGGCGCTGTCCTCGTCCTCTGTCTCCAGACTCCGGCTGCAGCTCCGGATGACCTGAAAGATGCTGTTGACGGTGGACTCTTTCTCCGAATTCTTTAAGCCATTTTGTCCCACGCGTTGTAAAAAATTATCTTGTCCACTGTAGTCAGCTACAAACTACAGAAACACACATCGAGAGTTTGTTATTACGACTTTATATAATACGTCTGAATAACCTACTCAGCTAAGGAAATGAAACCATAATAGTCATAAATAATGGTATTTGTGCCTATTTCATTGGAAGGGGAGAACCTCCAGGAAAAACATTTTTCTCTTTCGCCACATAAAATATCAAAACTTACTGTTGTTTCCACTAAGACAACTTTAGTCCCTCTAGGAACCAACACTCCACTTTGAATTGAAAACACAAAAAGCAATATTATTACAAGGTTCCCTCGGGAGATTAGCTACTTTACAGAGGAAGGGCAGGGTTATTTTATCCTTGCAGTGAGAATTGAGAAAAACCACGAACAAGTATACTGTGCTGTGGAACCAGATAAAAATCACCAAGAAAGGTGACGTTTTGCTTTTTTTCCCATATGTCCTATGGCAATGCCAAGGCTCCCTGGTAGTGTTTTAAGCTCTTATTGTCTGTATGTGGTCAGGAAGTTTTCCCCATCACCTCACCACACCTGGGGCTGAGATGTGGCATTCTCTCCTTCCAAAGCACAAGGGAGCTGGTGTGGGTGTGGTGTGGGGGACTTGCTTTCAGCTTTCTCCTTCATTTCTTGCACTTTCATTCCCTTCATATAAGCTGGAGAGATGCATGCTGGTAGTGTTGCCTATACCCATCCAGGGCTCTGAAGTCTCCCTGATACCAGGTGATGCCTTTGTTCCCAGGTGATACAGAAGAGGCTCAGTTTTAGAAGAGTCTTCCCCATGCCACCGAGAAGCGGTGTATGTGGGTAAGTGTGTGTGTAACAGTGAGTACTATCACCATAGTGAGAATGACCCTAGATTTGGGTGTGGGACTTCCAGGTATGGGACTCCTCAAAATTCACCATAAAGTTCCTCCCAGTTTAGTTCTTCCTTTCATTTCTAAACCCCATACAGGGAAGTTTCCTTATCTTCTTCAGTTTCTCAATATCCTTCCTCTCCAGTGCCCAATGCCCTGGGGCAAAGCTCACATGGTCATCTCCTCTCTGGGAGTCTGGAACAAGAAGCAATAGGTGGGGAAAACTGAGTCAGCCATGGGCAGGAGCCTGCAGCCTGTCTTTAGAAGAGGGACCAGCTTCTCCAGCACTGTCAGCTCCCCCCGCCCTCCCCTGAAGGATGAGACGAAGGCACTGTTGACTCCCCCACATTTTTTCTTCTGCCGATTCAGGAAAGTTATTACTTTCACTTCACTTGACTTATTTTGTCCCTTGCAGCCAGACATTCCCACCCATTAAGAGAAAAGAAAACACCATCAATCTTAAAAATAAATAAAATCAGAAAACAACACCCATTTCCACTCATACCTTCACTTTGTCCCATTAAAGCTACCTTAACTGTGCTAGTTGGCATTCTTTCCTCTGGAACCTTTGAGGACCCAACTGTTATCTAGCACAACAGAAACAACGGATACCCGGGTTCACTAAGTTATCCCTCCTCATTTCAGTAAGTGATGAGCCAGGGAACAACAGTGACTCTGGATCACAAGGATTTTGGAAGGCCTCACCTCTAGAGTTTCCTCTTGGGAATTGTATCTTGGGCAGAGCTTCACCAGGCCAGAGGCTCCGTCTAGTACTTCACAGAGCTCCTTCAGAAACACCCCGCAGAATGGAACCACCTTACAGCCGGGGATGTGCAGCGCCCGTGTCACCACCTTCTTGTACTCGCAGGAAGACTCATGCTGAGCCATGGCGTCCTTCAGGCTCCTCATGGTCTCCAGGTCAGACTGGTCCATAAACTGCCACATCTTTAAAACTTTTCTTGATCTATTGCAAGTAAATGACATTTTTTTTCAGGTGGAAGGAGAAATAACATGGTTTACAGTAAGTACCCTAAATTCTATACAAATTTTTTTGGCTTGCTTCCTCTGTTTTAATATTTATTCAGGCTCCATATCTCCCAAATAATGTTTCATATTACTTTTATAAATTGAAACACAAAATTAAATAGGACAGATACAAACAAAAACACACGTAGAAGGAGTTAATATTGGAAGGTGGGCACTGAACTTGGGTTTGAGCTTTCCTAGCAGCCATAGACAAACAGGAAGCCTAGTAATATGGTTTGTACGAATATTTGTGGAGGGTTGCCTGCAGAAAATATGGTCCATCCACTCCTCTCAATATTTTAAATGTTATCCCTGGACGACGCCAGTCCCTCAGCGACACACATGAAGCCTGCTTTAGCTTCTTTGCTTTTACTGAATCCAGCTTTAACATTAACCCACTGGTCCACTCTAAGGGATGTTATCTTGAAGTATTATTTTCATAAAAGGATGTTAAATGGGGCTTTCCTGTTTTGAATTGCTGGTAAGAACAAGAGGTGACATTGTCCCCACCTTCTAAAGACAGGCACCAGGCTGTCACAAGCACCACTGAAACTGCTCTGTCCTCAGTGGTCTCTCGGCCTCTACCAGCCCATAGAGGAACTGGACCAGGGCAACCAGGTGGGAACACTGCCAGTACACTGTGAGGAGGAGGAAATCACCCGATGTTCGGGGGCTATGAGTAAACCCTTTGGAGAGGTAGATCTGTGTCCTGGGCAGTGTGTTGATCACAGAGGCTGGTGTGTGACTCTTGCGTGGGCAAGTCTGAAGTGAGAGGCTGCCTGGAGCTGCCCAATGGCAATGTGAGGCAGAAAGTTCCTCTTTCTGTATCTGCAGATCTGAGAGGGCAAAATGCAGAATGCTCCTGCGAGTCAGGAGTGGACACTGTGACAGGCAGTTGGACATGAGCTATCTGGAAGGGCCTGCCTGACAAATGAAGTGACTCTAGAGAAAAGAGTCTGGGAGGGCGAGACCTCCAGAGCTGGCTCCAGGGTATACTGGGAGGTATACTGAGGGTATACTGAAAGGCACATATAGGATGGGGTTAGGGAGGCATTAGCGGGCATAACTAGAGAGAACCCCCCAAATCAACCCACATTTGGAAACACCTAACCCAGATTACAACTGGTCCAGTCAAGTAAGATCTCTGCTTCCTCTACCCCTCCTTCCTTCTTTCCTCTCCTGTCCACTTTTCCTGTAGGGATTGAGTTGGAAGGAGAGGGAGAGAAGAGACAAACCATTTCTTCCTACCCTGCTACAGGTATCTGAGGCTGGGTGGGCTGTGAAATGTGGGAAAAGGGCAAAGCTTTAACTTGAGTGAGAGGTTGCAGTTTTGATTTGTATCAGAGTGGACTGAAAATTCATTATGTACTACATAAGATATCTAAAAGACAAAGAAGTACCACATGATAAACACCCGCACACCAACCTCTCAGTTTAACAAATAAAACATTAGTAATATGGTCAAAGCTGCAATGGGTTCCTCTGTGAGCATGTGCCCTCTTCCCTTCCCAAAGGGAACCACAGCTGTGACTTGAGTGATCTTAACAGGTCTTTATACTTTCCCAACATATGTATGTATCACCAAGCAGCTTGTGTTTTATAAACTGTATATAAATGTTGTCACACTGTAGGCACTCACAGACAACCTGCTTTTTTTGCACAGCTGTATGTTTCTGAGATTCATCCACACCTATTTGTACAGGCGAATGAGACAGCTTATTAACCACATAAGTGGCTGAGAAAGTTATAGTTTCTCCCAAGGTGGAATCCAGAGCTGAGGGATGGAGGGCCAATTAGGCAGGTCTGAAGCACAGTGAGGTCAGAAAAATAAAACTGTTTTCTGATTTCATCCCATTGAGTCCAGCTAGTCCTATAACTGATTTCCTATGGGCTGGTGAGAATCCTATTTTGGGAATAAAAAGGAGGTAAAAATAAGCAAAGTGAATAAATTAATGAGACATGGTTCTCTTATTTGATTATCCTTCTATCAGTAATAGAGTAGCTATGTTACACTTTGGAGCAAAAGACAAACCTCAGCAAAGATCAATATTGTTTTTTTTGATAGATTGAGAATTGACATTATTTTAAAACTTTTATTTCTCTTTTTGACTATAAAGGTACTAGATGCTCATTATAGAAAATCTGAAAAATTCCAAAAATATAGAAAATCCACCCACAGACAATATTAGGTTATGTTTCCTTCCAGTATTTATTCTATTTGTGTCTGTCTTGTATAAATACTTTATAGATTTTGACTTATAAATATTGCTGAGGTTATTCAGTATGGATGGCTTTATTATTATGTATTTTTTATGTATCATATGATATTTGTTTTCCAATATTAAATTTTTTTCATAAACATCATTTTTGGTGGCTAAATAACATTCCAGTTTATGGATGTATCATATTAGTTCCTTCATTTTTCTCTTGTTGTTCATTTGGGTTATTTTAAACTGACACTATGAATGAATAAATATTGTTATATGTGAATCTTTTTATTTATAATTGTTTCCTTTAAAAATAGAGAGAATTTAGTTCGAGGAAGCAAAATATGCAATTAGAAAACCAAGGTCAGTGTTAAGTGACATTGTTAAATAAGGTTGTTTCTCTTTCCATCTAATTGCTTGAAAAAAAACTTTAGTTACCTTGATGTAATTAAATCACTTATAGTCTAAATATTTTCAAGCCTGAAGGTGTACACACTGGCTCCACCCTTACCATCATTCCATCATAAGAGTGCTTAGCAACTTATCTCCTAAATATACTTTTCTAGCAAAAGAATTCTTAAATCTGATACTTTTGGCCACCTTTTTGTAAAGACCAGTTCAGTTCTAAGCCAAACATAGGAGCATGAAACTAGATGGCAGTGGGTCTGGGGTATAAAACAAAGTGCACAGGGACCACCAGGGAGGTTTAGCTTGGTCTGAGGTTCTTCCTCATGTAAGAGATCACTTGGCTTTATGGCCTTTTTGGATTTTGAATTCACACTAAGTTGTGTCTGAAAGTCACATTCACTAAGCCTTCCATGGGTCATTCTGAGGCCATTCTTGTATCAGGAGAATCTCTAATACAGGATGTGTAGCAGCCAGGCTCCACGATGCCCCCCGGTGATCCATACCTCCTGGTGCAACGCAGTCCCACCCACAGCAAACCAGTGCAGGTCCTACGTGGCCAGCACAACATGGCAGAAGTGATAGTTAGTGGCATCTGAATAGGACATAAAAAGCACTGCACCTTCTGCCTTGCTCTCTTGGGTCACTCACTTTGGAGGGAGCCAGCCACCACACTGTGAGGACAGTGACATCCAGAAGAAAGTGAGGTCCCAGCCCACAGCAAGCACCAACTTGCCAAACACAGAAGGATGAGCATCATTAAAATAGAACTGCTTTATCACAATATGAACATCCTTTTTTTTAAAGTAACACAGGTTAAGAAAAATCTATGCAAAGAGAACCAAATATATAGCTTCTTGTTCTCCCAGTATTTTTGTATTTTTCCCTTCTTTTGAGCCACATCTGGCACATTTGTATGACCATTTTAAATGTCAATGACATGAATTTATTCTTAGTTAAGAAAGTTCAAAAGGGCAAAAAGAAGTCCAACTTTGAGAATTTTCCTTTCCTCCCCCAAATCTGAATCCCATCACTGGAGAATCAAAGAAAAATCTTGATAATTTTATGCAGCAAGATCTATTTCTACTGAGAACTCATTGGGAAGGTGAATGTCGGACAATAACAATGACAGTTGTCTTTATAGAGACTTACTGTATGCCAGCCATACCTGCTAAATATATTACCTCACTAAATCCTATGTCAAGAGGTAGGTACTTTTTATTATTATCCTCATTTTACAGATGTAGAAACTGAGGCTCAGTGAGGTCAAGTAACTCACTCAGATCACACAGCTATTCTGTGGGGAATCAGGATTTGATTCCTTGTTATTCTGACTTGACAACTCAGGCTCTTCTTCCCCACAAGAGTAAGGGGCAGTTACTTCATGCCAGGTAACCGAGTTTGAAAGGGAATAAGACAGGAGAGACTTTATTGACAGAACGGTGATCTTATTATTAGCTTGATGGAGAAGGCATAAGCACAGAGTAACACAGAGGTGGAGGGCATGAACTCTGAAATCAGGGCTGCCTGTATTCATGCCCTAGCCATGCCAGGTGACCTGAGGTGAATGACTTAACTTCTGCTAACATTAGTTTCTTCTTTTGTATACAGTGGTAATAATAATGATATCTACATCAAAAAAATTGTTCTGAGAATTAAAAAATTTAATGCATGAAATGTGCTTAGTCTAATGCTTGACACATAGTCAAGTGTTCAAAAAAATGAGAGCTAAAATTACTGAATGCTTATTATCAATGTTGTCACTCAGGGCAGGCAATGGTTGGGAGCTTACAATGCTCGGGCAATTCATAAAGCAGAGGTGGACAGAGAAACAGTAGAGTGTACAAGGCAGGAAGAGGAGGACAGGGGTCAGGGATGGGGTTGACAGAGTTATTCAACCAGGTAATTTCACTCAGCTTGGCCAAGAGCGTGGGATCAGAGCAGACACAGCTAACGGATTGTGAATGGCCCACGGGGGCTGAATTCTGCAGCATCCTGGAGGGGCAGGGCTTGTGGTGCTACCAGTAGATAGGGTATTTCCTCTGTATCCTTAAAACAACCTCCAACCAAAAGGCAGAGATTCTCAGACATCATTAATATACAAACTCCTTTTCAGGTTATACAATAAAAGGCTAAAGAAATCCCTCAAGGACCAGGGGTACTTAATGGAATAATTTGTACTGGTGGTCATTACCAATTGTGTTTTGGGCAATTAGTTCAGTGCCATTTGACTAGTAAGGGGAAACTGTGCCCAGATACCTGAGGCCGGCCAAGAACTCCATGACAGTGTTGTAGTTGCCCATGTTCCAGCAGCATTTGGCCACATGCACCAAATAGGAGAAGACCTCCCGCTTCTCCTCCATGGAGCCCGCCGTGAGGATCAGCCACGTCACCCAGGAGCTCACCTGGAAAATGCAGAGAAGGGCACTGACTGAATATGTTCTGGAAGCTTGATCAATATTTCTTTCCACAAAAAAACTGTTTTTCTTTTTTTAAATACCAGTTTAGTATTAGAAAATGAAGGACCCAGCTAAGAGACTACTAACGCTCTAAAGGGATTCTGACAAAGTCACTTAAGCTCTCTATATTCTTTACCTTCATTTTACAAATAAGGAGGCTGAAAGGCAATTCATAAAATCCCTCTTGATACATAAAATTCCATGAAGCTGTAAGAAAATAAGGCCTAAGGATAATGATTTAAGTGTATCTGACTGATGGAAAGCAAGATTGAATGCAATCAGTGCACTTAGCCCATAAATGAAGGCACTTATCAGTAGTGAAATACATACTATCAAATGAAAAAATATTAAAATGCATATTTTGAACTTTTACAAATGCATGATCCATTAGGCTCCCCAAATGATTAAACAATAATGAGAACAAATACTTACATTGCACTTACTATGAACCAGGGACTGTTGTAAACATTTACATATGTTAACTCATTTTTCTCTCACAACAATCCTGAGTCAGGGAGTATTATTATCCTCATTTTATAGAGAAGACTGAGGGACACAGGGCCTAAGAGGCTTGTTCAGGGTCCCCAAACAAAGTGGTGGTCAAGCCTGAATTTGAACTTAGGTGCGGGCCCCAGGGGCAGCACTACTAACCACTTGCTAAATGTTTAATGTGTATACACAAACTCTAATGTTCTCCAGCTCCAGACTTCATTTGTTCTTATGTGATTTGCTTTTTCCTACTACACAAACTAGAGTATGATATTTAATAACAACCCAATACTAAGACCCCCTTTATGATATGCAGCCTCAAAATCCTCTGCTTAATCTCTAAGATTATTTTGCTGCTAGCTCTCCTTTGGTTCTTGGACACTAGCATTCACTTAAGTTACTTTCTCCATTCTGGTTAATATCTGGGGTGATAAGCTCAGTTTTCAACAAACCAAAGCTTTTGTCTTAACCCCACCTGGACCATTAACTGCACTTGGTTCAGCAACAGTGTTGAAACGTGAGGAGGCAATCACTTCCGTGGCCTGAGTGAGAATGAGGCCTGAGCACAGAGTTCATGGTGACTCATGACATGACAACTGCAGGAAAAAGAGTTCAAGGTGCATAGCATACTGCTGTAAATGGATAGGAATGAAAGGCATTTATTGCTGGCAGCAACCACAGAGGGCAGTCCAACCCCATTTTCCGGATCAGGAATCTATGGCTCATGGGAGAAGTGACTTTTCTCAGGTCTCAATTCTTGTTGATGTTAAAATCTAGTCTGGTGCTCTTTCGTCTGATAAAGGGTGAGTTTCTTTCAACTTGGCATTGGTTAGGTCCTTCTAAGCACTCAGTAAGAGGGCAGAGCTGGAATAAAAGGAAAAGATACCGAGAAGTACCAAAAATGGTGAAAGAAGTGAACAAAGCAGAACAGAAAAGACTGATGCTGAACATCTTTCTCCTCTCCCTATACAGGAACAAACTGGGAAATAGTGGCAATAGGGGGTTTCAGTGATAAAACAGAATTATGCTTTGGTACCAGCCAGGAGCACTGCAGTTCTAATCTGCCTCTTCCCTTCTGAAGTCAGCTGAAGCAAAAATGTGATGGGTCACTGTCCAGCCGTGGGCCCAGCCCAGCCCAGTGGGCTCTGACAATGTTCCTCTACTCTCTACCTGCTTTGGACTTTACTGGGTCCTCATGCAATATCAGGAGAATGATTTGGCATCAGACCCCTAGGGACAAGCCCTGGTCCAGATCATCCTGCACGGAATTTAGAGCTGCTTGGGAAAAAGATAACCATTCATTCCAATCTCCCAGGACTGCCTGAAGCACACAGATCCCTCTGGGATTTGCAGAGACAACCCCTCTCCTGCAGCTATAAGCAAGCCCTTGCTTGCTATCTCCATGCCTTGTCCCTTCACCTGGTTGGTTACCTGAGAAAAAAATTATTTTGCCAATAGAGACTGAGTGTCCCTTGGTGCTTCTGTCCAGTTTTTCCTTTAGAGTGATTTGTTTTTTATGAGCTCTAGCCTCCTGTGGGAAGTCACCAGCAAATACTTAGAACCATAAAATCATCAACTCTTTGAGCTAGAAATTCAAACCCATCTCCTTACAAATAAAAATGAACTCATGGAGTTAAAATGATTCCTTAAAGACACCCAATGCATAAATTTTTGAGACTTCTGGGTATACCTTTCTGTGGCTTTAGCTCCTTTTTTTTGTTGTTGAAATTGATGGCAAATCATGTCTCTAGAAAGTTGTGGTTCTTTCAGGCTATGTTGGTATCACGCTGTGACTTATTAGTCCAGTGGTCTCAAAGGGTTAACTTGTCTTCCCCTAGAGAGTCCTGCTCCACAGAGCAGGCGCAGACCACCACGTAGTTTGTGGCGCAGTCCGATCAAGCATCCAGATTTATTTCCTATCAGTCAAATGATTTTCCATATACTTTCCCACAATGCTAGGAAAAAAATAACGATACCATATTTCACATGGAAACCTAATTTAAACCAACTGTTCCATCTCCAAGTGTGAGTCCCCAGGGCCTGGCTGTTGAGATTACGTAAGCACTGTTATCATAAACACACACACACACCCCAACATCTGCTTACAGAGTTCAGCGACAATACTTATGACATCCTAATGTATTTGCAACTTCACAAGCATTAATTAATGGGAGTGTCATCATTAATTACAAAAAATAAATGAAACAAAAGGAAAACAAGGATTTGGCGACGACTGTAAAACGTTGCCCATGGCATAAACTGCGGTCACGTTTATTAAGTGGAAAATGTGATGTGTTGACAATCCGGAAAGATTTCCAGGACAGAAAAACACACAAATCACACACATATAAAGTACTACAACTCAAGCACAGGGTGCATTCCTAAGTGGAAAGGTGTTACATGTGGCAAATTATTTTGCTTTTTTTCTGTAGTCAGCACAGAATAGAGAGAGAATCTGGCCCCAGGCCCAATTCTGTGCAAGTTCCTCCCAGAGGCTTTGTGCTCACCGTGAGGATCCTGACCCCTTGGCCCATGCCTACGACTCCTCCACAGTCGCTCCCTCCAGATGTTTTCTTTCCTTCTTCTCTTGCCTTTCCCAGGACTCTTCGGCCTAGCCAAACCGAACAGCTTGCTGTCTCTTCTCACATCAAATACCTTATTGGCATCACACAAGCTCATTTCAGAAGGAATGTTCTTACTCCATTCAAAATGACCTTTCTCTTGTTCACCATGTGCCCTTACCTTGGCCCACCAGGCTCCTGTCTGTTCTCCAACCTCACCCGGCTCTCCCCCACACCCTGCTTTTTGGAAGGTGACTAAGGCTTTTTTCCTTCTAGAAGAAAACTTATGTTTACCCCCACCCCCACTGAGGATTTAGCTGACATCTATCCTTAAGGCAGAAATGTCTTTGGACCCTGTAGTCAGGACTCCTGCCCTGAGCCCCACACTGGCTGATCCAGCCGCACCCCTCTCTATCAAGTGAGAAGCCAGTGGGGTGGAGGGAACATGACTGCCCACTGGCTGTGCACCCACTTCGAGATCACTTACCCTTGCAGACTCAGGACTCCTGAATCCCTTGTCCGAAGGGCCCAAGCCTACTTCTGGGCCTGTAATGGCTTTTTATCTGATCAGTCCTCCTGAGGGTAGATTGTAACTCTAGGCCTGAAGGCTGGCTAAGGGGCAGTAGGGAAGTGGAATGTGGACAGAGTTTGAACTTGAGGCCTGCAGCGTCCACACACAGGTATACACACTAGAATGGAAAGGGAAGGTAGGCAGGCCCTAGGCTGGGGCCTCCTTTGTACTTCTTCCTGGGTTTTTAGCTGAAGTCAGGGGCAAGGCTGCCTTCAGGAATCTGATGAAAGCATTACTTTCTTAAAGATTTATTTATTTTTAGAGAGAGGGGAAGGGAGGGAGAGAGAGGGAGAGAAACATCGATGTGAGATAGAACATTGATGGGTTGCCTCTTGTATGCGTCCTGACAGAAGGCCGAGCCTGTAACCCAGGCATGTACTCTGACTGGGAATTGAACCAGTGACCTAATGCTTTTGGGAAAACGCCCAACCAACTGGTCCACACAGGTCAGGGCAAGCATCACTTTCATTAGTAGGCCTACTGTGATGTCTCATCTGTGCTGGGTCCACATGCTGTGTGTTACATGGTGGCCCCAAGTCTCCTTGACCCAAGCTTCCCTGCACAGTCAGCACTGTGTTCCCCAAAAGGCAGACATCAGTTCTACGGTGCTCACCAGCAGCGATGCCCACCACATAAGTGCTCAATCAGAGTTGGCAAATAAGTGGATATGCCCTCCCCTAGGAAGGCTTTTCTGATGACCTAGCACTTCACATTCAACTTCTTCTTGCTTCTCTCTGACTTAATATTGGACCTTGAGTCCAAAGTTGTGTCTGCACTTGGATTCTCCCCACTGCATGAATTTGCATCTGGTTTATTTTTGTAGTATTTGTGTGCCTGACTCTTTCACATGGGGCTATTCTGTCTCCCTGACCAGACCTTATGTCCTCAAGGACTGAGACCATCTTTCCCACATCTCCAGTGTGGGGATGCTCGGTGCCTCTGACGGATAGGCAAGCTACCCGGAGTCCCAGGAGGCCATGGGCAGAGAGGATTCTCAGCCTCCAAATGGTCAGGGATTATATTTGGGAAGAGGCCTGAACACTTCCTACTGCTGTTCCCAGGTCCAGAAAAAGGAGATGAGTAACTTCGTGCCAAAAACGTTTTTGAATATGCTGAGCAGAAGTTTTTATAGAAAGATGATCCTCTGTAATGGGTATCTGGTTACCCTAATTGCAAAGGCTGAGCTCTAATGGTGAAGTCTAAAGATGACAATGGAAGTCTAGACAAAGTTACTCCCAAGTAGTTTGTGTGCAGTGCACATATACCTGCCTTCATGGAGCTTTATTAAAGCAACCCTTGAAGTAGAGTGTGTGGGCATGCCACACAACTGACAGACAGACAGACAGGCAGACATACATCTGCCTAGGCAGGACTCTTCCAAATGTGGAGCACTGGTATCAGAATCTCTGGCGGCGGCGGCAGGGTGTTTATTCAAATGCAGCTCGTTCAAAGTCTCACTCAGACCTCCAAACCACACTCTCTAAGAGTGGGGCCCAGGAATCTGCATTTTTAGGTAACTCCCTAGTGGTTCTTACACACACTTTGGTTGAGAGCTCTTCCAGAGGTTCGGCATCCCTTTGTGCACCCCTGAATCTTGCTCAGGCAATACTGTGAATCTTCATCTCTAATTGTGCCTGAGAGGGGCCATAACCTATTTTGGAACCAGGAAGGACAGACTGGGGATGGGGGGTTCAGTGCAGCACAGCACAGCACAGCACAGCACAGCAGTGGAGGACAGGGCGCTGGAGTTGAGCGGACCTGCGTTCAACTCCCAGGGCCACTGTTCCTTTGTGCAGGTTCCTGCGGAACCCATCAGCCCCAATTCCCTTTTCAGTAAAATGGAAACACGGATATTTACCTCATAAAATTATTGTGAGGGTGAAACTAAAGATTGTATCCCAAGATCTCAACATGATGCTGAGTATGTGGTTAAGGGCTCAATAAGTATTTGTTACTGTGACTACTGCTGCTGCTGTTTCTACTTCTATTAATATTGTTAGTGAGCTGTAGAGGAGCTGAATTCCAGGAAACCAAACACAGAAATTCAGAAGAGAGCAGGCTGTAAGTCCCAGTTCCTAACTACAAGGAAGGAATAAGTCCAAGGCTGGACCAGGAAGACTCTGTGATTGCCTTGAGAAGGGTTTGTGCCCTGAGCACAAGCCTTGACTAATAGAAGGGTGACACATATTTCTGTTCTCTGAAGGCTTCCCTGTCCCCTCATTGGGAATTACCTCTTTTTTCTATTTAAATCACCCAGTCCCCATACATACATACACAGATACATATATACATATTTATACATATTATATGTTTATATAAGTATATTTCTAATATTTTGTCCTAAACCAATCTATGCCAACTGTAAGCTCCTTAATGGCAGAGGCCATGACTTATTCATGCTGGGGTCTCGGTACTGAGTCTGCAGTGGCCAGCAAGTAACACACATATCCTCCTTGACATGAAGGGGTTGCAGAAGAGTTCCTTGAACACCTTGTCTAGTGTGGCATGGTTCTACCAATGACTTTGTTTAGCAGGAACACAGAGGGGAAAAAGGGAGGCACCTAAAGGTGGTTTCTGGAGAAGCCCTAAATACATCTCCCCTTCCCCTCAGACGGCATCACAGTTGTCTACAGGACACTCTTTGGCCTTCAAAACTGACCGCATATCTGATCTGATCTTACATCTCCAGCACTGATCTCCAGAGTTGCCTACCACTCCTGTCTGACATTCCAATCCTACCACATTTTGCATAATTTTCTCTTCTCCACCTATTGATATCTCTGTGGTATTGATCAATCTATTTCCTTGTGCTGTGAATATATAGAGGATTTTGTTCTTGTATTTGTTTTGCTTTGGCTGTCTCCAACATTTCTTAGTTGAACCACCCTTTCTCCATCTTAATCTATACAGATTACAGGGGGCTACTCCTCCCTTGCTTTCAGAGATGAGCATAGTATGAGCCAAACATCCAGGAAAAGAGACATAATCTTTTTGTTGGGATCATAAACTATAACAATGTAAATAAAGATAAAATGTAAAGGTATGAGCTGTCTTTGTTACAAATATCAGCAGAGTCTGCCTCAAAATATCAGCCCACTCCCTGCCCCCAACACACACACACACACACACACACACACACACACAGTGAAAATGGATTCCTGGAGACATTGGTCAGGTTTCTAGATCCAGACCTACTGAAAGTCCTGTGAAGATTGCATACACATAAACCAAAAAGTTCCCTTACTTTGTTTAAGCATGTTTAAGTAGAGGTGCTGTTAACTTGCAACTGAAAAAACAAAAAGCCTTGAGAAATATATCTGATGATCCCCTTCCTCTAAAAAACACTAAGGATCTATATGCATCATGTACCATGCTGGACACTAGTAAACAAGACAGATGTGGTATTGGAGCCTTGTGGGGAAAACAACATAAGCAAGTAATTAAATAGTATTATGGGTGATATTTGATTGGGTAGGTACAAGGCCAACTTTACCCATTCATAAGCTACCATCTTTGGAAGTCCAGTCTTTCTACCACTCCTTGGTCCCAGCTGCCTTTCCAAAGCACTTTATTTATATCTCTATAACAGTGCTTACTCTTTCCACAAACAGTTACTGCATGCCTGTGAATTTGCCAGGAACTATGTTAGGCATGGGGGCAGAAGGGGTTGGAGCAAGTATAGGAAAAGAAAGATAGCATGCTCTGCCTTGCAATTAAGTCAGTTGTATATATGGCCACCTTATCTAAGTTGTCAACTTCTCAAGGATAGAGACCGTATTATTCTGGCCACCTTCCTATTGTTTACAGAATGTCTCCCCTGTAGTTTGTACCAGATAGTTGCTTAATTCTCAAATGCTCCAACTAAAAATTCCCTAATGACTGAAAAATTAGGTTCTAAATTCACTAGAATTATTTATTGTTTTTTAAAAAGATTGTTCTTTATTTTGGTTCCATTTAATCAAGTTAGTATCATAAGTAACATGGAAATATTCCCAAAATGTGAACTCTAGAGGCTCTGACAAGTCCTCAATTCCATGCGACATAATTACTTTAAATTGCTTTTTGAATAAAGAATAAATTTATTCAAAGTTTTGAAATGTTTTGCTCTCCTACTTTTTGTGACACTGCATTACATTCTTTAAAAATTGAGGTATAATTGACATATAACATTTTATTAGTATCAGGTGTAAAACACACACCTGAATGCTTCTATATTTGCATATGTTGTGAAGTGATCACCACAGTGAGTCTAGTTAGCATCCATCACCTTACTTAGTTACAACTTTTTTCTTGTGGTGAGGACTTTTAAGATCCACTCTCTTAGCAAATTTCAAATATGCAGCTCAATATTATTAACTATAGTCACCATGCTTCACATTACCTATCCATGACTAATTCATTTTATAACTAGAAGTTTGTAAATCACCTGCCTCCCACGACCTCCCATCTCTTTGACAACCACCAATCTGTCCTCTGTATCTATGAGCTTGGGTTTTTGTTGTTGTTCTTGTTTTTTAAATTCTACATAT
The DNA here is from genome assembly GCF_004126475.2 of Phyllostomus discolor. NCBI lineage: Eukaryota > Metazoa > Chordata > Mammalia > Chiroptera > Phyllostomidae > Phyllostomus > Phyllostomus discolor. Next base: position 148,110,187 of record NC_040907.2, on the reverse strand, counting down.
AAGTGAGATCATACAGTTGTCCTTGTCTGTCTGACTGATCTCACTTGGCATAACCCTCAAGATCCGTCCACATTGTCACAAATGGCAAGAGGTCATTCTTTTTTTAATGGCTATTTACTGTCTTAATATTTTGATTTAGATATGCAAATGATACTTTTAGTTAAATGAACTGCCCAGAATTGCCAACAGCTATGCAAAATGTGTTATCCTCTCTCAACCATACTCTATTGAATGGATCATTCATTCTCAAACCAATTATTAAATGGTATTCAAGAGTAAGCCTCATTTCATGCATATTCTCCCCTTTAGTGAAAGTATTTATTGATAGTCCTATCATAGGGTCTTTGTTATTTCATCCCATTTTAACAATGGGATTAAAACCCATGGCTACATAAAAAAGCAGTTACATAAAACCTCTAGATATAAGTGAGTTCTTAGCTCCAAACTATTCTGATCCTAAGGCTGCAGGGTCATTTATGAATCAATTTCTTTTCCTCTCTGAAGGATTTTAATAACACTTACAATGACAACAGCTTCCACTTATTGAGCATGTACTTGTGAGAGGGACACGACTTAGTTAATTTAATCCCCTCAGGCCAACACGCCTGGTGCTAATGCTGTTCCCATTCACAGATGAGGAAGCTGAGGCTCAGAGTGGTTATGCTAGCTTGCCCAAGATTGCACAACCTGTCAACTAGGAATGAGCCACATCAAAAAGCCTGTGCTTCTAAACTACCATGCTTTACTACTTTCCATTTTCTCTTAAAAGCATTAGACCAAAGAGTGAATTAATTATAGCGCTTAGCCTGATATACTGAGCAAAGAAATGCCTTAGAAAAGGCTATGGAGAGTTCAGCTTAAAAATCTGAGCAGCTGCCTCACATCCCCTTTAGAAACAGAATGTTAGCATCCTGAGAAGTACACAGAGAATTTGGTGTAGGTGCTTGCCAGCTGTTTACCAATCTTCCTGTTCTGTCACCTGTCTAAATCTCCAAGTTTTCTATGATACAGAGAATAGGACCGGGTCCTCCTGAATTAAAGAGTCTGGAAGTGAAAGGAGTGTGTGGGAGAAGGCCTATGAGAGATTCCATCCCTGCAGCCCACCCCTGGAGACAGCTAGGTGTCCCAAACAGAAATTCAAGTCAGCAGATGCCTCCCCACAACTTGCTCCCTGAGGTGCTGTCACCATTGGAGTGGCCCACCTGCTTTCCCTGGTCCGAGCAGCCTCTTCACTCTAGCTAAGTTGCAGGACCTTCAGCAAATATATCCTCACTGAGCAAATCTTTACTGAGTGCCCACCCTGAGGGAGCTCACACTCCACTGGGTACAGCTCTGGGGCATCACAGACACTGTCCCTGACCTGCCAGGAAATGGTGGCATCTGCACCACCCAGCATGACTGGTCCCTTCCTGTCCCAGCTGTGATCTGGGTCCCATGAGTGTTCTCTTTCACTTCTCCTCACTGGGAATCTCAACTGGGCAGTGCCAGTGGGCACTGAAAGGTTGACTTTGTCATAGGTTGCTTTTCCTTTTCTGACTTCGGTAAAATAATAATGCTATCAAATTGCTTTTATACAGTCTACTTAACTAGTCTTTGTTTTAAATGCTTAACATTTAATCCTACAACAACCCAAAGAAGTATATGTCATTATCATCCCATTTTATGGATTAAATGAAAGCACAGAAAGGTCTGGTCACTTGCTTAAGGTCACACAGCTAGTAAGCTATGGAGGTAGGCTCCTAACCCAGGCAGCCCAGCCCCAGAGCCCATTCTCATAATATTGTTCTCTGCTGTAGGGAGTCAGTTTTTGATTGCCAGCATTTCCTGAAGCTCTGTCCTTGGCCTTTCTTGTATCTTTTCTTATGCTACCTCCTCTCTTTAGATGACTTTTTTTACTTCCCTGGTTTTATCCGCCTCTTCACTGCTGTCTCTGAATAGCTATTTTTTTTTTGTCCTGTATATCCAAGAATTAAGTAGCTATCACCATCTGCAGGACCCAAAATCTGCACAAGCACACCCTGACCCCAGTCCTTGACTTCTCCTTCACCTTCCATTCCCACATTCAACTGAGTAGCATAGACACTGCCTCCTCCAGGAAGCCTTTCTTGAACTCTCATATGGTTAATGAGCGTTACATAACTTTATCACCAGATTGTGACCATTTCCCCCCTGGCTCTTGCCACTGAGGTTCAAGCTCCTTAAAGGAAGGCAACTACTTCCTAGTGCAAGGTCCAGTAAGAGTGGTAGGTGCTTAACAGCTTCTTGTTTTGAGTCATGCAAAGAGTACAGCAGCCACAGCAGCCAACTCCCTGTTGGTGCTGCCCTTCTCAGAAGAGTGTCCAAGCACCTGAGTGTCCAGGGCATCTGGGGGCTGCAATGGGAGAAGTGAGGCTGACTGCCCCATCCTGTAATCACCTGTCAGCTTGCCCTTCACCCAAGAGGCTCCAGAAGCAAGTGCTGGGGAAGGTACCAGGGAGCCATGACACAAAAGGCCTACTGGTAATTTGGTCCATCATGGGAAGATTCCATTTTTCCTGAGATCATTGGGTATCAGAGACTGAAGGAAGTGGTGGCCTTTGCATCTGCTCTGGAATGGGCAGGGCCCATTCTGAGGTGCCCTGAGTGATGGGCAGGAAATGACCTCCCTGCTTACTTAGGTCCCCTGGATGGGGAGGTCCCTGGCCACAGGCTACATTGCTAAGGAAAATGGGAAGAGCAAAGGTTGTCTTCCAGGGCCAGTGAGAAGGTCCAGGAGGTTCTGAGACTTGCTGTGAATAACTGTGGGCCCCAGTGCAGGTGGATGCCTGTTACAGAAAAGTAAAAGTGAGCCCAGTGAGTCACTATTTCACTCCTAGGGTCCAATGGCAAATGCTTGCTGACTGCAATGCAGATGGTGAGCAGGTAACAGGAGGCTGACAACTAAACTGATGCTAATGATCAAGCAGGAGGGAAAGAATGGAAGGGAATAGAATGATTTGCATGTGTTAGCATATGTTCTCCTAAAGACAAATCTGTGTGAAGAAACAAAGGATATGGTATCCCACCTAGATCAACTACATCCTTGTCCTGCTGGATACAGGAAGATACAACACAGGATAATATTAAGAAGATAATTAACTCTGCTGTCTGCACAGTACATGTGAAGGAAACATCTTAGGGAATACATCTGACAAAAACCAGAATTCTGTCTCTTCAGCTTCTTTGTTCCCTTGGGAATGGGGGCAGGGAGAGGAGAGAGAACACAGTATTTGAAGCCAAAGAAATGCAAGTTCATTTCTTGGCATTATTTTTTTAAACTATTTCTATGACCTTGAGGAAGTTTCTTACCTCCTCTGAGACTCAATTTCTCACTCATAAAATGGGAATAATAAATATTCCATATCATAAAGGATGCGGTGACTAATAAAAGAGACAACATAAGTAAAGGGCTCTGGTGCTTAGGGCAGAGTACATACTCAGTAAATGTCAACTAGTATTGATAATTAAAAATAAATGAGCAGCTCCTTCAACGGGTAGTCTTTGTAGAAACATTGTTGGCCTTTGTATTCCAATGCCAGCTCCTCTTCTCTGTTTAGCAGAGAAGGACATCCCAAGGATTCAACCCTCAGAAAGAATGAGCCTTGGTTTCTTTTAAGATGCCAGAAAGTAGAGGCAGAGGGAAGGTGGAAAAGGGACAAGCCAAGCTTCAGAAAAAAAAAAAAGGACATCAATAGAAAATGTAAGGAAAGTTGGCAGGGAGGGGTGGGAAACAGGAGATGAAGAAGGAGGATCTGGGCAAGGGCTGTCTGAGGACGTGGGCGCACAAGGACACAGTGTGGAGGAGGGGAAATGCTTGGAAAAATAGCTGTGAGCGAGTCACAGATAGGTTCCAACTGGGCAACCACCCTGAGAACCTGAGGCCCTGTGTCCAGGAAACATACAGGACACCAGACTGCAGTCACACTGATTCCAAGTGGGATTAAACAACAGCATGTGACATTGGCCATTTCAGTACCTCTGTCACTTTGTGAAAAGAAGGTCATCTTTTTTGGGGAAAGAATTGATCCTAATTCTGAACAAATGGTACATGTAAGGCAAAAAGTCTAGGATGTTCCACACAGGATAAAATTACTCACTGTGCCTCACCAACTACCTAATCTATAAAATAAACAATGAGTGTCCTGTGATGATATCATCAAACTGGCTGAATGGTAACTGCCCTGGTGGAGCAAAGCAAAGAACTTGAGACTGACAGTGGAAAGCATGGAAATTCAATTTGGGAAGTCCCACAACTGCCTAGTGGTCTGAGCACTTCCAAACTGTACTACTCGATGCTCCATTTGTCTTGTTTGTTGACTGACATGCTTATTCATGTGCGCCTATTTCTCTGCGGCTTTGGATTTTGTAATCTTTGTTGCCAGATACTTAATCTGACAATTTTGAATTACTCCCATGTGTTCCACACACAGTAGGTGCTCAATAAATATCCCAGCAGCTGTCATTATCCCTGTCTGCACTGAAGACCCAGACAAAGTTAGGTCAGCAATGTTTTGTGGTCAAGTTTCCTAAACTGTGTTCTGGGGACATGTTCTACCAGATGTTAAGTATTTTGTGAAGAAAGTGTCTGGGGCCATATTAGCTTGGGAAATGCTGGGATAAATTAAGATTTCTTCACTGGCAGGGTTTCTTGGAGCTTTAAATATGCTAGTGTGTATGGTAAATCTCCAAGAAGGAGCTAATATTAAAAGTTTTCCATATTCTTTTAACCATGTAAGTTTTTTCAAAGGAGCACTAACATCTATCTGGAAAGACTCTGAAATATTGGCCCTGGATCTCTCCATGCTCCATGGGCAACTCTGGATACCTTTCTCTGCATTGGCCCAACCTGATAACACATCTCTTCATCTCTAGGAATTGTGTGGTGTGAGTGGACTTTGGGAAGTAGAAATAGTCAGAAATGGCCACGTACAGTTTTATAACTGGTATCATAAATTCAACATCAACACATGATTGGAAGAACTCTAAAACCAACACATGGGAAATTTTCTTATAATCCAAAATGAGGAGATTAAGGCAGGTGCACAACTATTATTTCATAGCCAGGGCTGTCATGAGGAAAGAGCCAAGCAGACGATCTTTTAGGCATGTGGTTCTACTACATAATGTGACAACTAACAAATCAGAGAACCTTAAAGGTTATTTGGCTACTTTCCCTTATTCTCTATACATGAAGAAATCCAAGAACCAGAGAGGTTAGGTGACTTGTTCAAGGTCACTCAGCTGGTCAGTGGCAGTGCCAGGGTTAGACCCTGGGTCCCCTGACCTCAGGATATCGTAGAGTCACAACCTGCTGGGCTTCTGTTATCTTGTGAGGAGGACTGGATGCATCGCTACCCCTCACTCACTCCCTCTGCCTGTGGGTCCTCAGAGGCAGGTTCATCCCAGTGAACAAGGGGTATATGCCAGGCAGGAGCTAACATGGTCTGATGATGAGAAGGTGAGCTGCAGGAATTGCTAAAGACACTGACTCAGGCAGCTTAAAAAATGGTGGCAGTGGGTTCTAGTTGGGCAAAACCCAAAAAACAAAAGGGAGAAGAGTCAGGGCAATGGAAAGCAGAGTGCCCAGGACAGGGCCTGCCATGTCACCACCCTCAACAGTGACCTGCCTGTAGTTTCAGATATACTGAGGCTTGAACATCAGTCAAGAGAGGACTCCAGCTGTGTCCTGCAGAAGGGGTTATGGAAGGGAAAGGCCCAGGAGAATACAGCTTTGGGGCAGAATTCTAGAAGGGAAGCAGGAAAGAAAATGGGAAATAGCAAAAGTTGGTGCAGTTGCTATTTGTATTCATTAGGAATGAAAGGAGAAGCCAAAGGAAGAGGCAAGAAACTTCCTCTGCTTCCTGGAGGAGAGGGGGCTAGCAGGAAGAGCCCTCCTGGGAAAATTCCTGCCAGGATTAGTTTCCAGGAGGGAGAGAGTGGCTGCTCACTGGTGGTGGCAGCAGCGGGTTTGGGCTGGGGACCCTAATTAACAACTCTGTGGGTACAAACCAGAGGACAGAAGCTGCAGAAATTCAAAACTTTGCATGTGGGGAGGCTGAGGTGAGAAGAGATTTATTTTGGAGACAGGCCCATGTGTTTGACAGGACTTTGGAGTGATTTTGCTGAATGGGCTGAAGTTAAAGTCTGTTCATTTTTTTAAGGAGAGTCAGTTAAAGAAGTTTGTGAGTGCTGATAGTTTTTGAGGTGTGTTTACAGTTCCTATAAAAGTGACAGACCTGTTAGGGGTTAGGAGGACCAGTTATTTAAAGGTTATGTGAAGCCATGGCAAGAAGAGGTGGGGATTAAACACAAGTCTTGCTTCTCCTACAGAGAGGGTGAGTTTTCACTCCAGAGGGGCAAAGGCATGTCTTCTAGAGAAATATTTACTTGGAAAGTGCTTAGGATGTAGACGGCAGAGACTGAAAAGTAAAAACACTACTGAAGTATTGAAGAGTGGCATATCTTACATTCGAAACCCCCCCAAACTAAAGCAAAACAAAACAAGATTGTGTTTCTGGGTTGTTGACTAGACAAATATTCTTTTCTCCATATAGTGAGGGCAGCCCATGTTTGAGGTCAGGGGTGCTGGATTCAAGTCTTAGCTCTAACATTCACTAACTGTGTGATACTGGGCCAATTAGTTTCTCTTCTCTTCCTTCCACTTAAAGCAGGCCTATGAGCAACATCTGTCTTACAGAATTGTAGGGCTGAAGGAAATAAGGCAGAGGTACTTTATATACTTCTATAAGCACAGTAGAAAGGTTAGCCAATTTTACTAATGGGCACATATTCAATGATTTTATGATACAGCATTTGGTTTTTTGAGTCACTTCTATTGAATGTGGTATTTTTTTCAACCCAGAAATTACAGTTGTTGGATTAATGCTTCATTATGTTTCTCTTGCCATCCCACTATACAGTCCCCTCCCTGACCTCTCCACTCCACAGTGAACTGGAGAGCACCATGCCTTAGACTCATGCATAGAATAAGCCTACATTACACCCAGATTCACTCTTTAAATTCTATATTCTTATATTTTATATCCTGTGGCATAGAAAAAATTAGTAAAGAAAGATGCTTTCTATGTCCATGAGGTACTACAGATAAATTGACAGATGCTAATATAAGAGCAAAAGCGAATTTTGCTATGAGTTGATAAAAGTTAAGTGTATAATAAAAAACAAAGGATATCTGAGCAGATATTTGTATATAGGGTTGACAAAAATACTTCTTTTTATTTTCTCCTAATTTTCTAAGTGCTGGAAAACACTGTCAAAAACTTAAATGTTGTAGTCAAATATTTTTCTGAAACAAAAGTGATACGCATAATTTTTTTCCTTTTAACTCTAAATGAACGGACTATAGCTTTTTATCTAATATATCTAACACCTGTAGCACATAAACTCAGGCCCAGATTTCTTAAAAATGCTGGACATGTTTTAGTATTTTAATGATAAAACCCAGATGTCCTGTTTTACATGCCCTGGAATAAGAAACACACAGCCTAACAAAGAACACTCACCATTTTAAATCTGATTAAACTCTATGCCAAACAAGGACTGGAAAGAGTATGGTGTTTGTACAAACAATCTTTTAAAAAGTATTTTTCAAATCCACTTAAATGTTCTGGAAAACTCCTGAAATGTGCACAAGCAATATTTATTTACATTCCACCCCGGCACTCGAGTATGGTTTGGGGTCATGTTTTGGTGCTTGTGGTAGGAGTCGTGGTAATGACTGCCCAATCTGTGTTTCCAGGCCCACATGGAAGGAACCCTGCTTTGGTCACTTATACATAAGACATCCTATTTAGAGCCTGGTGCTTCCTAAATGTGGCTTGGTATCAGAACCACCATGGGAGTTTCTTTAAAATACCACATTGCAGACTACACCATGGAGCATCTAAATCAGCAGATCTGGGAAAGGAGATAGGCATTTGTCCTTTTACAAAGTTCTCCTAAAGTGATTCTGATTGAGCTTGGAACTGCTGATGTAGGGCCCTGGCCATTCTTTCAAGTTTGCTTAAATGCGCATAGGAATCTTTGGGGATTTTGCTAAAATGCAGCTTCTGCTTCGGTAGGTCTGTGGTGTGAGTGGTGGTGGAAGAGTGTTTATTCCCAACAGGTTTCCCAGGAGCTGCTGCTGCTGCTGGTCTGGGGAACCACACATTGCATTTTGTTCTCTGCTCTCTTCAGTCTCTTCCAATTTGGAATGATCCTCCATATTTCCATGTCTTTCACATCCTCTGCAGTTTCAAAGATATTAGGCCTTACATTCTGTAGGGGGTCCTCAACCTGGATCTGCTGGATATTTTCTCATCAGCAGACTTAGGTTACACTGTGTTGGCAGGAATGCCTTAGAGAAAAGCCATGCTCAGCTCGGTGCATCACATCACAGGACACACAATGTCTACACTTCACACCACGTGGTCATATGAATCTTGATCATGCAGCCGGGTTTCTGCACAACAAAGCCCCATTTGTCCCCGATAATTATTATTTTGTGAGGAGATATTTCTAAAATTGCACTGAAATCCTGTTATCAACCCTCAGTCCACCTGCATTTTATTAATTATTGCCACCTGGGTGGACTACCTACCTCTATGATGGCTGCCAAATGGTGATTTATATTTCCACCATAGTATTAGTTGCTTTCTTTAGTAAGAACAAGGTTTCCATTCTCATATATGTATGTATGTGTGTTTATTTAAAAATATGCATAGACTCATGGACTGACATTTTTTTCACCACATTGGAATTTATGAATATCATAATGAAGCTGAAATTGTCTCAAAGGGGCTCCTGGATCCTTTGGATATATCTTCTTCATCACATTTGAGCATTCCCTTATTTCTTAGCATAACAAGATGTTTCACTCTTATTTTTAATATTTTTATGAAAGGCTAGTCATCCCTTGTAAATGGTTCAAAGCTGCCTTACATTTAAGCTACAATGGTTAGTAAATTCATAATGGTCAAATTAAATTTCACATTTTTAATTAAAACATTTAATAACACAAAAGTAAACAAAACGAGAGAGAAAGAGAGAGAGAATGCTGAACTTTAAAGTTGTAAAGACCTATATAGGTCACTTAGTGAAACAGTTTCAAATTTTGGGACCCCAAGACTTTATGGGGAAGCCTAGCATACAACACTGACTAAGCACAGCTGCTCTAGATGAATAGAGTCTAAGTAAGAAGTGGGGTCAAGTCTCTTCAAGAAATACTCCCTAGGGCAGGAGTGTAAAACTCATTTTCACCAGGGGACACATCAGCCTCACAGTTGCCTTCAAAGAATGAAATGTCATTTTAGGACTGTATAAATGTAACTTACTCCTTAACTAGGGGCAAGGAGCTTGGTGCTGCTGCCAGGTAGAAACAATGTGCAGGGTCAGATAAAACAAGGTGGAGGGATGGATTCGGCCCACAGGCCCTGTGCTTGCCACCTGTGCCCTGGGGCTCCTTAGAACATCACTTCAATACCACCATCCTGGTCTAACTCCTCAGTCTCTAACTTAGGAGAAATCATGCTTTACTGACCACTTTGCTATTTGTTAATAGTAATTGCAAATGTTTAGCCACATAGATTTGTTCACTATCTACCATTGGTGAATACATGGCCAGGAACCACGCATGGGGCTAAGATGTGTATCTCAACAGATATCAGGACTCTCACATTTCTTCTGAATTATTACAAAGGGATATCACAAAATAATACTGAAAGTAAGCTGTAATTGAAAAATTTAAAAAATGCACAAGACGGTGCAAAGTTGTGAATGAATATATAAATTATTGGGTTGGTCAAAAAGTCCATTTAGTTTTGTCCATAAAATATGAGGCATAATTTTCACTTTCACCAATAACGTTATTGATTTGGATTTTTTGAGTATGTCAGCTATCTCTCACTATTTGCTTCTAGTGGGCAGAGGCCAGGGGTGCAGCAAACACCTTCCAATGCATAAGACAGCCCCACAGCAAAGAATTATTTGGCCAAAATGTCAATAGTATCACAAAACTTCACAAACCACTTCTGACACATTCAATCAGTCACAGTACCTTCTCCATATACTGTACGTCCTTTTTTTAAAATTTCAGTTGTATTTTTAACTTTCTTGAAATAATAAAGTTAATAATACTTTACATTTACAGAGTATTAATAATACTCTGAAAATGTTGCATATCTTCTTCCATCTTCAGTATTGGAATGGCTACACAAAAATTCACCAATTATGATTTTTTTAAATGCACGCTGATATGACAACTGTCACAATACAACCTAACAAAATTGTTTCAAATGAAGTTAAAGATAACTAAGCACTACTAGAGCCACCATATGGAAAAAAACTAAATGAACTTTTTGGCCAACCTAATACATACTTTCATTATTAAAAAACAGATAAGCATGAATTTATGATCTCTTTCATCTCTATAATGATGTGCTTAATATAGAACACACTTTATCACCAAGCATTTTCAGGGTCAAACTGATATTTGGTATTTTTATAAATAAAAGTACTGCACTGCTAAAATAAACCAAGATTGTGTTGCACAGAACTGGCCCATTGATGGTACAAATTCCAGCTATTCACAGGAGAAACAGGATAACCTAGGTTCCTGTCCTTTAACTTCTCAAATCATTTCAGTATGACATTGAGGTGCATGGGATCCTCACAACTGCAAATAGAAAAGAGACGTGTCTACATGAAGACAAAAAACAAAGAGAGAGAGAGAAACAACTCAACTGTCTTTCAGTGGTAGAAGGGTAGAGTCCCCAGCAGAATAATATAGAGCAATGGAAATGAATCAACCATAGCTACACATATCAACATGGATGCATTTCAAAAACAAGGTTGAATGAAAGAACAAGTCAGAAAAGAATATGTACAATTTGGTAAAACTTTCCAATGACCTCCCATATCAATCTGGTTACAACGGAAAGTCCTTACAATGGTCTATAAAACTGTACACCATCAGGTGTCTGACCTCACCTCCTACTGCTCTCCTCCATTCCTCTGCAGCCTTCTCCACCCCAGCCACACTGACCATGCTGATCTTCAAATGTGCCAGTCATGGTCCCACCGCATCATCTCCTCACACCATATGTTCTTATGGTTCCCTTTGCCTGAATGCTCTTCCTGCAGATGTCCAGATAATTCTCTCTCTCAACTCCTTCCTGTCTTACTCACATGAGTGTCTCAGTGAGGACTTCACTTCCCACCCTCCAGGTTTCAATAGCTATAGCCACCCTTCCCCAACATTCCCCCATTCGTCTTCCCTGTTTTTACTTTTCTCCCTAGCACTTATCATGCCATATACTTTTCTTATCATCTGTCTCCACTTAACTAGAATATAATCTCTGTGGGTAGAAAATTTTGTCTGTTTTTCCACTGCAGCATCTCCAGACCCTAGAACAGTGCCTGACACACAGTAGGCACTCAAGACATATTTCTGAATGAAAGACTGAGTGAACAAATGAATGATATTTCAAGAGGTGTCAAGAGGCAAACAAAAGGGCTGGCCAACTGATGACAGGAAGGAGAGATCATTTCCAATTTGCTGGACCAGAAGAGTCACTTTTGGCAGCCTGCCTCTGACATATAACTCTAGTTGACAGATAAACTCATTTAGGAATCTGGGGGATGCATTTTGGGGCTGCTCATCCTGGAAAGAGAGTTATGATGCTGCTCTACTCACAAGAAAATGTTTTAAAGAAGCCATAGTGCATTTTTTTCCTGGTTGAGGTGGCCAAGTGGCACCTTTGTCTCAGACTCCTGCTATGGAGTCCTCTCTCCATGCTCTGTGAACTAGTCATTCAACGAGCATCTGTGGAGCAATGTCTAAGTGAAAGGACAGCACCCGGGCTTCATGTGCCTAATTTTACTCTTTCTGTTAAACAGACCTTTTCAAATTTACTTGCATGCAACTATATTTTACCTTCATTCTCATTCTCTTTCTCTCTCTCCCCTCCTTCCCTCCTTGTTTTCCTTCTCTTTTTCTCCCCCTCCCAAGGTCCTGATTTAATATTTATTATTTTAAGCAATACATGTTTGCTGGAAAAAGAAAATTGAACAATATAGAATTTTATGCAGTGCAAAATCAAATTTCCTCCTTCCTTTCCTCACTATGGGTCACTATAATAACAAAATTTATCAGGTAGATAGGTGAGAATCCCTGACAGAATAAAAGGTAGTAAAAAGGAGACTAACTTTCACAATCCTGTTACTTTTTTATATAAAAGGACTTGCCAGGAATCTCAGTTTTCAACTCTCTGTAGCATGTCACGCTTGTCAAAAGCTTGGCTGAGGCAACTGGTATTCAAGAATGCTATGGGTCATACCAGACATTCATTCCTTAGATTTTCTAAGTTTTATCTGTGTGTCAAGTAAGACTGCCAGGAAGCAACACACCTGGACTAGATTATCTTAGCTCTCCGCATTCATACCTTCAGAGAGCTATGCTTTTTAAATTATGTCCTTTCACTGAGGGTCAGTATAAAATATAGGCAGAAAGAGGCTATTTCTGCAAACATTTTTGTCCTCAAAAATGCTCTTGAAGGACACAAGGACACACACACAAAAATTCCTCTTGGAATTTGGCTTGGATTTTCTCATGACCTAGTGTGCTGCTGCTTCTTTTCCTTCTTTCTCTCCTTCCTTTTCTTTTCCCTCATTTCCATACTTCTTCTTTTCAGATAATGAGAATACTATAACCTATCATCTCTCAGGTTTTGTCCAGGCTACCAGGAAGCTCTTACCAACTCTTGAATCAATGGCATCAGTTTCTTTCTGTTTAGGAATGCTTTCTCATATCTTTCTGGACTTTCTTGCATGACTTTAGCCTTTTTACTCTACCATTTTCAAAAGCTTCTTGAGAATTTTTTGGTTCTTTTTTTTTTTGCAAGGGGGAGGAGACATACATTAATAAACAGTCTAATGCTGACATATTACAATTTATTGGTAAAGAAAATAAGGCCCAGAGAGGTTCCCTTTGCTAAGAGCCACAAACAGCTGACTAGCAGAACTTTTCAGACTAAATCAAGAGGGTTCCTACCTTTTCCCTACCCTGTATTGTTTCAGATTAAAGACTAATACTTCTGTCTTCACAAGTTGTGATATTCACTCAGCTTGATTTCCTCTGTGTTCTGCGTTTGGGGGGAGAAGCCAAAGCTGTGGCATGTCCAATTCTCTCTCCAAGTATCACCATCAATGCACCAGGTGGACAAGGTCCAGAAGGGAGGGAGCTATTTCCTCACATCTTTTCATTTCTGCTTCTGGGGGCCCAGCTCCAGCAACCCTAGTGAATCCATTTGGGACTTCAGACATAAGAAAGGAGATATAGACAAAATATCTTTAGGAATCGAGGTATTTATGAGTATTATATTTTATTGCGGAGTGTGGGGTCACCTCAAAGTACGACATAATGAGTTAAATGAAAGTTGAAGAACTCTATATTTTGAAGTTTAAAACCATGGAAGTTTATACTCTCAAAGCAAGCTTAATTGGTTAAATTTAAAATAATAATTTCTACTTAAAACATTAATATGCAGTAAAAATTCCTGTTTGTACTTTTGTGTTTTCTTGTATGGAAAAATATAGCAAGTCTGAATATGGGTCTGGGAGTGCGAAGCACAGATATTCAGGGTAGACTGCCAGGTGTCCATAGTGCCATGGAGGAGGGATCACAAGTCGAGGGGAGCACAGAGCATGATGGAGTGGGGCACACAGTCTGGGACCCAGCTCTCCCACGTACCAGCTGGGTGAACTCTGACATATTTTCTCAGTTCTTTGAGCTTCAGTGTTACCATCTATAAAATGGAACAACAGGACCTGTACCCCAGGACTGCTCAGAGTATTTAATAAAGTTGCATGTATAAAGCACACAGTGTAGTGTTGATTTATGGGCCCACTAGTTGTAGTACTACCATTACTGAGACAGGTTTGAGCAACTACTGTAGACAGTTAGTAACTATTTTACTTAACCAACTAGGCAAGAGTCATCAAGAGAAACCTGAGAGGACATAGTCACGGAAGGTACTGAAAGGGGTGCTCGGGACATTTAGCTGAGGACAGACTTAACTCTCTGGGATGGAGGCAGCTGCAGAGATGACAGTTTCAGACCGAAATTGTGAGTAACCAGACTTATGTTAGGATAAATCAAATAAAGGAATAAAATCTGTACCTGGGGACTGTCTGACTTTGCTCGATTTAGCTTGTAGCCAAGGGGCAAAGGTTTCTTCACATTGTCGGTAAGTCATAAATAGCTAGCTAAGCATATAATGGGCCAAAGGGCCCCTAAAGAGTAACAATGGGGAAAGACTACAGTTTTGAGGTCGGAGCCCAAGGAGAAAAAAACTCTCACAAACTGAGAGGCTGGCAGCCCTGAGTCTTGAGGGTTGGGTCTGGAGAGCATTAGCTTCTTTGGGGGGCTGGCAGTAAAGTTCTTGGCTCAGTTTCATCACAGATAATGATTTGGATCTGAATGTAAAAACATCTTGCCAGAAACTTTGTTACAGGAAGCTCACTAGAAAGCAATGAATGACACCATAAACAAAGCAACAAACAACAAGTGCTGGAGAGGTTGTGGAGAAAAAGGGACCCTAGTGCACTGTTGGTGGGACTGCAGACTGGTACAACCACTATGGAAAGCAGTATGGAACTTCCTCAGAAAACTAAAAATGGATCTGCCTTTTGACCCAGCAATTCCACTGCTGGGACTATATCCTAAGAATACTAAAACACCAATCCAAGAGAACCTATGTACCCCAATGTTTATAGCAGCACAATTTACAATAGCTAGGTGCTGGAAGCAACCTAGATGCCCATCAGTAAATGAATGGATAAAAAAACTATGGTACATTTACACAATGGAATTCTATGCATCAGAAAGAAAGAAGGAGCTCCTACCCTTTGCAACAGCCTGGATGGAGCTGGAAAGCATTATGCTAAGCGAAATAACCCAGGCGGTGAAAGATAAATACCATATGATCTCACCTTTAACAGGAACCTAAACAACAAAACAAAGAAACAAGCAAAATATAAGCAAAGACACTGAAATAGAGGACAGGCTGACAGTGACCAGAGGGCAGAGAAGAGCAAATTTCAAGGGAGAATGGGAAGGGTTCAGGAACAAGATGGTCCAGATGTTTGCATATGGATACATTCTACATGCCATGGTTACATTATACAAATATTGGGTTCTATAACATTTGTAAGTTTATCTGAGTTTTACAAGTTACTCCTATTTGTTAATTTGAAAAACAAAACTAAATAACATGTAAGAGAACTAAACCCAAGTTGGATCTTTTTTTATTAACTTGGCAGAAAGAGTGGCCTGTGATTTTGTGCCTGATATTCTGAATAATCATCTGCTGGATTTTTTTAAACCAACTCCTTCTCCATATTTCTTTAAGTTTTAGGGAAAAAAATGCCTCCTGAATATCTACAGTCATCTTTCTCTTTGGGGACCTCAAAGAGCAACAATAAAAAATCATAATATTACATATTTCATTTGAAGCTCAGATAATTCATGTTGTGTCCCTTTTGAAAGAACTTGCCTTGTTTAAAATTTTATCAATATTAAACTGAAATTCCTCACATAATTTTTTTTTGAGTGGGGCAAAGTGTTCTATATAAACAAATAAAATTTTTGGTCTTTGTATTTCTTATTTTGTGAGGAGATAACTTTTTTAAAAAGTAAACTTTGTATTTTAGAATATTTTTACACTTACAGAAAAATAGCATAGATAGTATAGGGTATCCACATATCCAGGGCCTAATTTTCTTTTCCCTTTATTAATGCTTTCAGTTAGTATGGTATATGTGTCACAATTAATAAAACAATATTGATAGATTATAATTAACTGAGTTCCTCACTTCATTCATTTTTTCTCATTTTTACTGAGACAAAATGAGTGAAGTATTAAATTTAGTTAATAACAATGTAGCAATATTGTCTTGCCGAATTCTGTCTACCTGCACCCAACCATGACTTCCCATGAGGCCCCTCGACGTGTGCAGAGTAACCCCTGTAGGACCCGTGAGCAATAAACTTCTCTGTTTTACTTTCCCTTGCTGTCTTTTTTGAACCAGGGCTCACCATCCAACACCCCAGACTTCTATGTGACAAATATTAATCCAACAAAGTCACAGCAGGCTATAATCTAATACTACTTTATTTTGTTGTTCAGATTGTTCCAGCTTTAGCTCCTGTGTCTCTGTGACAATTTCCTTTCATTGTGGCTTTTGGGAACACTTGCTTACATTCTAACACCACTAGGTGCTCCAGGTTCATTTTGTGTATTTCCTGGCCCCGTCTCAGAACTAGCCATATCTCCAGGAAGCCCTTTATTGGAGAATGGTATTAGAAACCAAGATCTGGGGGCTAAGTGTGCTTATTGCTCATGGTGTGTCAGGTGTTTATAAGCACTTTCAGGTGACAAAGCAATGAAATATATGTGTGTATACTAACCCATGAATGTGTACATATTTCTAAATATTTCTACATGTAACCATCAATATATCTCATTAAACATTAGTTCATAGTGATGTCACAGAAAAAACCTTTTGCTTCTTTGTTTCTTATGCCTTTGTGTTTCTGACATGGAAAAAAGTAAATTTCAAATTTGAAAAGTTAAAATGATTACATTTCTGGTCAGTTTTCCTGGCCACCCTCCCCACCCCCACTGCACTGGGGCATTTTAGACAGCCAGCGCTCTCAATTGCTGCAGCCAGCCTGAATGCCCTACCCTGGGGACCCTGCCTGGTTAGGCCCGCATTTACTTCTCCCACAGCACGTCACACTGTCTGGCCTGCTGATTCCACTCCCGTTGACATCCATCACATCAGGTCATTTGTCTTTACAGAACTGACTCACACGTGATGATTTATTTACATCTTGGTCATTTATCTGCTTCTGTGAAAATTTCAAAAACAGAGCCAAAACAAACTCCAGAAATGCATCTGAAGCAAAACCTTTTGCTACTTTAGACTTGCTATAACTCCCTTTTTCTGCCAAGACGTAGGGGGAAAAATGAAATATTTAGCTCATGTGGGAACAAGTTTTACATGTAAGAGAGCACGAGTATTGTTATCAGAGGCAGCGCTATTTCTTGCCTAGGTATAGCACTTTAGAGTTTACAAAGCACTTCTGCTTAGGCTGTTTCACTTTTATTGCTAACAATCCTGAGAGAGTAGTGAGACAGGGATTGCTATTCCATTTGCAGGTGAAAAAACTGAGGTTTGTGCTGATGAGAATGTGGAGCAACTGGAACTCCCACATATATTTGGGAATGCCACATGACACAGACACTGCACAACACTTTCCAAAATAGTATAGTGTTTACCCAAGAGAAATGAAAACTTATATCTACCAGCTGGAGAATGTATTAGTGACTTAATTCATAATTGCAAAAAAACTGAAAATAACCCAAATGTACTTCAACTGATCAACAGATAAATAAACTGGAATGGATATACACACAGTGGAATACTACTCAGAACAAATTACTGATATGTGCAATAACAATAATTCATTTAGCATAATGAATTTCCAATGCATTATGATAAATGAAAAAAGCCAAGCTCAAAAGGCTATTTACTGTAACATTCCATTCATATGACATTCTCAAAAAGGCAAAAGGATAAAGAGGGATCAGATCAGTAATTCCCAGAGGTTTTGCAGTAGAGGAGGAGTTGACTACAAAGTGGCAAAAGGAACTTTTGGAACAAGGGAAATATTCTCTGTCTTGATTGTGGTGGTCATTGCACAACTGCAGGCATTTGTCAAAACTCAAACTGTGAATCGAAAGGATGAATTCTACTGTATGTAAACTATATTTCCATTTAAAAAAGGACAGAAGATAAATTAAAAAAAGAAATTGAAAGGAGGTTTAAAGAAGCTCTTATCTACTAAGCAACTTGTACATAGTCATCAAGCAGAGTCAGGAATTAAACCCAAGTGTTCCTTCCACCTGCAAGCCCAGGTCAAGAAAACAACTCCTTTTCTGTTCTTTCTGCTTATAATCCCAGTTACAGTGGGAACCCTAAATGCTGACCCCTCCCTTCCTGTCCACACTTGGAAGCAGCGCTCTCACTTTTCCTAACTGGGGCATGCATTCATACTCAAGGACTTAGAAAGACAACAGCCACTATTTGAAGGATGAGACTATATTTTAATGTCATATTTCATTGTCAGAAACGTTGTGAAAAAGGATTTGAATGGAGATTTCTGTAAAGAAAATATACAAATATGAGCCCATGAAAAGATACTGAACAGCATTAGGGAAAGCAAATCAAAACCACAGAGCTACCACTTCACACTTACTAGGATGGCTACAATAAAAAAGAAAGAGATAGGAGGTATAGACAAGGATGTGGAGAAATCATAACCCTCATATGTTGCTGGTGGAAATGTAAAATGGTACAGGCACTTTGGAACACAATTTGGCAATACCTTAAAATACTAAAACTAAGTTAACATATAACCCAGCAATTATACTCCTAAGTATATACTCAACAGAAATGAAAACATGTATCTCCACAAAAACAAATACATGGAAGTTCATAGCAGCATTATTTGTAATAACTAAAAAGTGAAAACAACACAAAATATCCATCAATTGATAAATGGATAAACAAAATGAGACATATTGATACAACAGAATATTATTTGGCCATAAAAAGAAATGAAGTACTGATATATGCTATAGTGTGGATGAACTTGGGAAACATTATGCTAAGTCAAAGAAGCCACACCCAAATGACCACATGCTGTATGATTCCATCTATGTGAAACATCCAGAATAGGCAAATCCACGGGGACACTAAGTACATTAGTAGTTTCCAGGGGCTGGGGTTAGCAAGAAATAAGGAGTAACTGTTAATGTGTATGAGGTTTCTTTTTGGAGTCATGAATATGTTCTAAAACTGATTGTGGTAATGGTTACATAACTCTATGAATATACTAAAAAAACCACTGAACTGTATATTTTTAATGTGTGTATTGTGTGGCATATGAATTATATTTCAATAAAGCTATTACAAAAGCCGTACTGACAATAACAAACACATAAAAAAGAAGTGTTGCCAGGAGTAGGGAAAGAACGTTCTGGGCTGAGTAGTCCTGCCTCATAATGCCTGAGTGGGGCTCTTTCTCCCTAAATTTCTCCCTAAATTTCTCCCACGAAAGGCAAGCTATATGTTCCCCCACCCTAAGAAGTTTCCCCTCACTGAGCTGGGAGTATAGCTGCTTCTGGGGGCTCTACCCAGCTAAACAGCCTGGTTAAGGGTGGATCAGACAAGAAATCACTATCTGAAAGGAGTGAAGAGGAGAACAGTTCATTCTAAAATATACAGAACATAGTAATAGCAGAAGCCTAACTGTTACCCCAACCTGTAGACCCAAGTTCTTGAGCCCATGGCCTTGACTGTTGACTGACAGACTCAGTCTTCCTTCTCCACAAACAGAGATATAGCAAGTGAATAGTGCATACAGGATTTTGCATTTGGTATTACATTCAATTCACCTTAGCATCAGGTGTTATCACCAACTTTAACGTTAGTACCTCTACCACCTTTGTAATCACTCAAAGAGCCCACACAGGTATGTTGAGCTGTGCAAAATGGTGACCTCCATTTCCTCAAACTTCTTGGTAGCTTATAAATGGTGATCTTAAAGTCTTATATTATTGGAAGTAAAGAAAATTTTCTTATCTGTTCTACATGCAAGGGATTCAGACTTATTAGTTTACCAGAATCATTGTCTTTATCATTAGTTACTTATTGAGTTCTTGAGTCTGGGTCAATCACTGTGGCAAACACATTTCATCTCTTTTAATTCTTGCAAATCATTTCTTTTAATTCTTATAACAATCTTATTTGTTGGGTTGGCGTTATTAGCACGATTTTACAGATGAGGAGACTGAGGTGTAGAGTGGTAAAGAAACCTGCCTGGGGTCCGACAGACAGTAAATGAGAGATATGGGATCTGAATTCAAAGCTCAGTGCTGGCATGCTCATCCAGAGCCGCCGCTTTGTGCACCATGTGGAGGGTATGCCCTAGAACTATGCAGTATTTCTGCCACTTCCCACAGAGTATGACACAGTCATCCAGGCTGACAGATGTGAAAGGGAGAGAGGGATTAATGGAGGAGAAAACTATACAGGTACACTTCAGGGCCCCCTGACTGTGGCTAAGATGCCTAAATAGTATTTGGCTGGCAATAGGAGCTACTGAAGAATGAAGAGCAGAGAGCTAACTTTTGGTATTGCCACAGGGACAAAGAATGAATATTAAAACCAAACAGTGAATGTAGCACTTGTTATTAATTGTCATATATTTTCCCTGGGAAAGAATGGCAAAACTATTAGCCAAAGAAGGATATTTGGTTCTATGTGGATTTTTATTAGCAGAATATCTGGCTCCCTTATTGGCACAGATAGTTACTCATATTGAATTACATAATAAGTATCTTGCCTTGTTTGGAATAAGAAGAGTAACTAAATTTCTGTGTTTGGCTTGAAACTACTGGAATATAGTTATACTTCAAAACAGTGTGAAGTAAACATTTTTGAAATGATCATGTGACATTAAAAAGGAAAGCATATTGTAAGAAGCAATACAAATTTTGGTTTTTAAAAAAAGGCACTTTCACACAACAGTTTCCGTGGATTTAGCCTGCTTATCTCATCCACTGGTTGGGGATCAAGCTTTTGAGAGCCTAGCAGAGAAGCCTGCCTTTTGTTTACAGGGAGTAGAGAGAATTAATTTCAACTCACTTGCAGAAGCAGATTTCAGAGGAAGAGATTTGACAAAATTGTTAAACCCAGTGGGGGCACAAGAGGAAAGCTGGGCTGGTTATGTATCTGAGCACTATCATTTTGAAATTCATTTTGGCCCCCAGGGTATAAATACACTTCAGTATTTTTGTTAGGATTGCCAGAAAATCAGCAAGTGTTCACTTTCTTTGGCCAACAAAAGCATGACTCTCTGTACAAAAATTTTCTGCACATTTATAAACAAGAACATTTAGAAAATCCCCTCTTGCTGAGAGATATGACAACAGATATATTTAATTGTGCCATAAAATAAAGCCAATACAAAGGATATCATTGGGTTGATCAAGCACAGGAAAAGTTTTTACATCGCTCTTCTGGCACAAACATATATTTATATATTTTTTAAAAGGCCTGTCCAGAAAGTAAGCAGCCATGTAATATGAAAAATAGAGACTTTTATTAAAGAAAATGCAAGATACAAGAAACACTGTATAGAGGACAATGATGCCTCAGTCCCCTTAAAAGTAGGCACCTTGGGACCTCACATGGTTCTTCCAATCACCGTCAGATGCCCAGTCATATTTTCCTGAATATCATCGACAGTCTGAAATCTCTTCCCTTTCAAAGGTGACTTTAGTTTTCGGAAAAGCCAGAAGTCACAGGGCACCAAATCTAGGCTGTAGGGGGGCTGAGTCACCTGGGTGATATGATGTTTTGCCAAAAAACTCTGCACGAGACATGATGTATGAGTGTGGGCACATTGTCATGACGAAGCTGCCAATCACTAGTTGCTCATAGCTGCGGCCTTCTGAATCATCCAAATAGTTTCCATGGAGGAATGTTCAAGCTTAACACAAAATCTGATGCAAATTCATTGGTCTACTTGCTCAGACATTTTGAATGTGACAGCCACACAGTACACATGTTTACTGAACAGCATCTACTGCCCCCACTGACTAGTACAGTAAAGTTGTCATTGCTTACACATGGACATTCCAATCTACTCTCCTTGGCTGCCAGGTTACACTGATGTTGTGCAAACCATTCTTGTTACATTAACAATGCTGGACTTTCTCCAGATAGACCTTGTCCTGTCCCTCCCCAAAATCCCTTCCCTGTACTGTGCTGGTCTGATGAGCCACCATCCAAATTTTCACCTTTGTTTTCAGTCAGACTTTTCCAGCAAGTATTCCGAGTCCATTATCTACATTTTCTCACCACTGCACCCTGGTTTTCTGTCCATGCAGGCTATTGCAGTGGTGGTTTCCAAGTGATCTGTGACCTCCTATCCAGATCTAAGGCAAACACTTTCCTCCCTCACAGAATCTCCCAGTTGAAAAAAGGCCACTAGATGATCTCAAACTTTCTGGCAAGCTTTTTTCTGTGAAAGGCCAGAGGATAAATATTTCAGGCTTTGTGAGCCACTCAATCTTGGTATTCAGCTTCACCACTATAGTGTGAAAGCAGCCATAGACAATACATCAATGAGTGCACATGTCTGTGTTCCAATAGAAATTTATTTATGGACTCTGAAACTTGAACTTTACATCATTTTCACCTATCACAAAATATTATTCTTTTGATTTTTAAAACTCAGGAAAAATGGCCCTGACCATGTAACTCAGTGGGCTGGGTACTGTTTCACAAACCAAAAGGTTGCTGATTTGATTCCCAGTCCAGGTCACACGCCTGGGATGCAGGCCGGTCGCCAGTTGGGGGCATGCAAGAGATAACTGATTGATGTTTCTCTTGCACATCCATGTTTCTCTTCCTCTCTTTCTCCCTTCATCTCCCTCTAAAAATAAATAAAATCTTTTTAAATATCAGAAAGAAATGTAGAAATCACTCTTGGCTCAAAAGCTAAAACAGGTGGTGGGATGGATTTGGCCCCACGGGTCATAGTTTGTCTAGACCAACCTCCTAAACCCAAACCAGGAGTTTCTTCCCAGCTTTGTAGCCAGCCAGCCAGGCTCTGCATAAAATTTCTCCAGTTATAAGAAGGTCACTACCTCAGAAGCATCCTGTATTAAGGTCCAGATGAAATGACTGGGCCTAGTTCTGCCTGGTAAAGACACAAAGAATAACTCAACTTGACCATCATGGCAACCCTTCAGATATTGAAATGTACCTATCCTGACCACCTTAGAAATTGAAGTCTATCACCTTGGCAATATAGTTCAAGTTTCTTTAATTGTTACTTGCACAACATATTCTTTTCGTGTCTTCTCTGCTCCAGTCTGTAGAAATCCGTCTACAAGTTTGGCCTCAGGAGACAACCCTTCATGTGTGCCCAGTGTAGGGAAGGGTGAGTAATGCTATGTTATTCAGCCATTTATTCACCATTCTGGATTCCCTATAATGCACTTCTCTACTTCTCTGGTTCAGGATAATATGTGGTCATCTTGGGAATTCTTCCCCCCGGTTTTTTATCATTCACACAGTCTGGTTCTCTTGTGATGCCCACATTCTCCTTCTCACTGGACATTTTATCTGCCCTGACAGAGGGTTTTACCAAAACTTGATCCTTGGAGCCTCTCACACTTGCTGTCTTAGGAAACAGATTAATTCTCATGGCTCAGCCGTTCCTTCCTTAGGGATTGTTCCCAAGTTGCATGTGCAGGCTTGATCCGATCGTACATGAGCTCCAGGCTCCTACCTCCCACTGCCTAGAAGGTACCAACTTAAAGATAATACTTTATTCTCATCCTAAAATCTGCATGTCCAAAATTAAATATCTCCTCACAAAATGATAAGAATAACAGTAATAATAGAAATAACAGTGAACATTTATTGAGCACTTGTGCTAGGCACTATCCTAAAGATTCATTATCTTACTTAACCATGAGGAAACTACTCTTACAACAACCCATGAGGAAACTACTCTTAGGTCCCTTTTATAGTTGGGAAAAGAGGCTCAGAAATAAAGTGGTTTGGCCAAATCCACTGTGCTAATACGTAACAGAGTCAAGATTTGAACATTTAATCAAAGCATGAGCTCTTGACTACACTGGGTGGTCTTTGTAATTGGCCAGATGCTGTCACAGGTGGCCCATGAATTCCAAATGCCCTGACTGGATGGCCTGAAGTCAGTCTAACTTTATCATTCAGCTTTCCTATCTGATTGATCAATGCACTACTACTAAAATTCTTTTTCTAAGCCATCAGGAGCCATTTTCCCCTTTTATTCTTACCAGCAACCTACAGCAGATCCCTTGTCATCACCTGCTGTTTACTGAAACTCTCTCCTGATGGGTCTTCCTGCATCCATCATGTATGATCCTGCCCAGAATATGTTTGATCAAGCTGGTTCTCTTACTTGAAAGGTTCTCCCTGCCATTCACCTCTTTGCCATTCATTCATTCATTTGACCCATGTTGGATCAAATGACCTGAACTGACCTGAAGCCTCATTCTAGGGAAGAAGAGATAAGGAAGTCTGGAACATACATCATCTGTTATGTAATTTAAGTATTTCACATGTGCACTTTCTGTTCCTTAGTATTTTTGTCTTAGGTTATTTCAAGAGCAGTGTGTTCTGTAAACTAGAGAAAGAGCAGGAAAAGAAAGTACAGGTAAAAGAGATTTGAGAAAATGCTGGTGAATTGTAAATGTTTTTATTGCTGGAATTCTCAAGCCTTCAGTATGCTAATGTGCACTGGAAATATCAATACACAAGGGAGAAAGAGCTGAAAAGGTGTTTCTGTAAGGTACTGAGGCACACATTTTTTTTTCCTTTCTCCTCTTGAGCAGGTTGAGAAACCAGGGCTCTGAAGAACAATTTTTAGGAAAAGCTACTCTAGGACTATCTATCCAAATGCTAGGCATGCATTAGAAGTGAAAAGCAGAGGTGATGAAGGGAGAGGAGTCCTGGGCTTGCAGTCAGGAAGACAGACTAAAGCCTCCGATCCCAAATCAGGGTGGTCCTATAAGGATTCAATGAGGTAATGCATGTGAAGAGCTCTGCATAAGTGTAAAGGCATGGTATAAATGTGCATATTATTTGATTAAAGATTTTAATGTAAGTATATCTTAAAAATTTTCCCCAAGATTGGCTGTTGGTTTCTTCACCTAAAAACTAAGAAATCATACTTTATCTATAAATAGAAAGCTTCTTACTAAGTATTAGATTAAAGGACTATAAATACATAGATTTTTATTCTCTCCACTTGTAGGAAGCATTTGTTAGGCTTACATATTTGACTGATCCAAATAAAGAACCACCACAAATATATGATGATATTACTTTTCATTGAAGAGAGTATTTTACAAATTACAAAAGTAACTCATTACAATAAGACAACTTTAACATGATTTGTAGTGGTTGAGGGTGTATTGAGGGCATCAGGGTGGTTGTGGGTCCCTAAGGAAGGGAGAGAAGGGGACAGAGGGTAGAAGACATGGCATGCTGCCTGAAAATGCCAACAAGCTTCTTGGCTGTATTATTTATC
Organism: Phyllostomus discolor; assembly: GCF_004126475.2. Taxonomy (NCBI): domain Eukaryota; kingdom Metazoa; phylum Chordata; class Mammalia; order Chiroptera; family Phyllostomidae; genus Phyllostomus; species Phyllostomus discolor. The sequence goes on along the minus strand of NC_040907.2, from coordinate 148,084,950 downwards.
CAGGCCAGTCCTGTATGTTTTTCACTCTAATGACTTATACACAATTTCAGTGTCTGTATAATTTTTAAAGTGTGAGGTACAATAATAAAGGAATGAAACTTGTTTTGTGTGAGGCTTATGAAATCTGAATCATGAGATTAAGATCTCACTTCGTAAACCCATATGGCTCAGGCCCACATGCCAGGACTGGAGGGACCTAGACCTCATCTTCCCCAGAATCTGCCCTGCTGAATTCTTCCTTCCTTGCACTATCTCTACCTCTTGAAGATTTGTATCCACATTGCTTCAAGAGACAAGGCATTAAGGCCCCAGACCCTCAGTCTCCCCTAAATGACAAGCCCACGTGCTTCCCTAACATGGTAGTTTCCCAAAGCACATTCTGTAAGAGGTGCCAAGCCTACAGGCACTCAGTGCTCAAGTATGTTTGTGATATGCTGCATTCTGAGTGTCCCAATGTACATTAGCATAATAAATGACCCGGGAAGTCCTGCCATGGAAAAAAAAAACAAAAACAAACCTTATTTATTGTTTGCCCAGCATGTGGCATATATGTTAGACCACAGAGCACTATTTTTCCACAGAATGTACTCTGAACTCCCACACAACTCACTGTGGAAGATGCTGCTCTGGTTTTACTTGGTCACCCCCTAAATCCTGCAAATAAATCAGCATTTTATGCCCCCATTTCTTTATTCATGATTATTTATTTCCCCATGGTATAACTGTTCATTGTACAACTAGATGCACAATACTACCTATATAGAAAGCCTGAGTTTCATCTGCGTTTAGTCACTTTCTAGCTATGTGATATTAAGCAAATTATGTAGCCTTTCTGACTCTTAGTTTTCTTACTTGTAAAATAAAGCAATGATTCCCACCATTCAGGGTTTTATGAAAGATAAATGTGATTAGGTATATAAAGTGTTTGGTATAGTCCCCATTACAAGGTACAGAATTAACAGTATCTATGTTACTATTTTCATCATCATCATCATCATCATCTAAATAAGTGGAAAAAAATTAGACATTCTCAACCAGCAAATTGTCAAATTAACCAAATTTTTCTTTTATTTTGAGAGGATAATTTGACCCCCATGTCATTAATTTGTCTTGGTTTTAGGAAGTTATTTCACAGAGTATCTCAAATTATACTTAGAGACATATGAGAAACATGTGTTGGATGATTGTAGAGTTAAGGAAAATCATACCTAGCTTAAACACACTTCGCAAAGAAGTGATTGTTGGTTTAAGACCAACCTAAAGAGCAGTAACTAGTGGTGTGCCATAAGGCATTCTATTAATTCCTATTTGGTTTGATATCTTTCTAACAATTTGAACAAATATACATGAGACACATTTACCAAACCTGAACATTAAAAAAATCAGGAGTGGTAGCTAATTTAATACATAACTGAATTAAGATTAAAAATTAAAAAATTTTTCAACAGGTTTGAATGTCCAAAAAGATAAAATTTGGTAGACTTAGATATAAAATATTAGATCCATGGGAGAAAACAACAAAGTAACTAATGCACAGAGAAAGATGAGCTTGACAGTCATTTGTCTAGGGGTTTTAGTTGACCTTTAATGGGGCTAACAATTAGACACTACTGAGAGAAATAAAACAACAATAAAATTAGTAGACATTAAAAGTAGGGGGATTACTCAACTGTAAGATGGAAGAGTCTCAGAACAGATTAGGTAGCCTTATTTTTAAGAATAATATTGAAGAATGATGTAAGTTTTGATGGTATGGAGGACAACTAGCCTTAAGAGAACTAAACCAAGGAAAACACAATTTCTGTTTTGTTTTGTTTTTTCCCCTAGGAGCTCCATCAACATAATAGGGTCATTGAAATGGAGTAAAGTCTGTCTTTTAAAGATTTTAGTTAAAGCTGGGTAAGAATCTACAAGGGAGATATTCTTACATTTGGTGAATGGTAAGAGTACAAGCTCTACAAATACCCAGGACTGCCAGAGAGGTGAATAAATGGGTCCTGAAATCACTGGAGGCAAAAATAACAAAACTGAAGCTGTCCTGTGTTGGGCACACACAAGAAGGCAGGGTTCTTTGGGAAAGACAATAATGCTGGGAAAAACAGAAAGCAGCAGGAAAAAAGTAAGGCCCAATATGAGATGGTTGACTCCACAAAAGAAGAAAAGGCATGAGTCTACAGGAGCTGAGCAGGGCTGCCATTGTGTATACCACTCATTCATAGGGTCACCAGGACTTGAAGACAACTCAACAGCATGTTATACTCAGGAGTACATAACATAGTATCTGAATCCTCCTCAGTGGTGAGGTTCATAACTGCATCTGGCAAAACCCTTTCCAACCTCCAAGGATCTGAAGCCTTGGTCATCCTCAAGGGAAATGTAGCCTGTGTGGTCTCTCTTCCACACTCAGGGCACATACAGTCTTTGTCTCTCATTTGGCATGGATTATCACACTAGTAACCATTTACTGAGCACCTATCCTGTGATAGGTTATTTATACATTATCCTGCTTAAATGTCCAAAGAAAAATGTGAAATTGATAAAATTATCCTACTTTAATATGAAAAAGTGATAGTTGTCTATGTGCCCACCCCACAAAGACAGGGAGTCAAAGCAGATCAGTCTAATATGCAGAAACAAACAAAAAGAGCCACCTAAAATAGGGAGACAAAGAAACAACCCTGATTGAAAGGAAAGAAGGAATCCCCAGAAAAAGAGCTAAATGAAATCGAGGCAAAAATTTATCAGACATAGAATTCAAAGTAATGGTTATAAGAATGCTCAAGGGATTTAATGAGAACTACAAGGAACTTAGTAGGAACTAAATGCTGATGTAAAAGGACATATAAACTATGAATAAGAACCAGGTGGAAATGAAGAACACACTAGAAGGAATTATCAGCAAGCCAGATGAACAGAGGATTGAATCAGAGTGTTGAAAGACAAGGTGAAAAAAAACACCCAGGCAGAGCAACAAAATGAAAAAAGATTTAGAAAGAATGACGATCATTTAGAAGCTTTGGGAAACATGAAATGTAACAATATTTGCATCACAGGAATACCAGAAATAGAAGAAAAGCAGCAAGGGATAGAAAACATGTTTGAAGAAATAATGACAGAAAACCTCCCTAATTTGGTGAAAGAAAAAGTCATGCAAGTTCACGAAGCACAGAGAGTCCCAATCAAGATGAACCCAAAGAGGCCCACTCCAAGACACATCATAATTAAAGTGGCAAAATTTAAAGACAAAGAGATGATCTTAAAGGCAGCAAAGGAGAAACAGCTAGTAACATAAAAAGGAGCTCCAATGAGGCTATGAGCTGATTTCTCAACAGAAACACTGCAAGCCAGAAGGAACTGGCATGAAATATTCCAAATTATGTAAAACAAGGGTCTGCAACCAATACTACTCTATCCAGACTTCCAGCCAAGATGGAGGCATAGGTAGACATGCTGTGCCTCCTTGCATAACCAAAAGAAGGGCAACAACAATTTAAAAATAAAAAACAACCAGAATTGACAGAAAATCGAACTGTATGGAAGTCAGACAACCAAGAAGTTAAAGAAGACACATTCATCCAGACTGGTAGGAGAGCCAGAGATAGGCAGCTGGGTGGAGAGGACTTGTGACAAGGCAGCAGCGGGCAGACCCAGCGAGGCAGCAGATTGCAGACTGGGTGGTTCCACATTTATGTGCAGATAAACCAGAAGAAATACTGGGGAGTGGGATGGACTGCACAACCCAGGGTCCCAGTGAGGGGAAATAAAACCTTAAGCCTCCGATTGAAAACACCTGTGGGGGTTAGGGCAGAAAGAGAAGCTCCCAGCCTCACAGGAGAGCTCGCTGGAGAGACCCACAGGGTCCTAGAACGTACACAAACCCTCCCACGTGGGAATCAGCACCAGAAGGGCTCAATTTTCGTGTGGGAAGCGGGGGAAGTGACTGAAAACCCGCAGAGAGCAGAGCAAGTACCATTGCTCCCTCTGGGACCCATTCCCCACGTACAGCATCATACCGCAGTGACGTGAGTTGCCCCACCCTGGTGAACACCTAAGGCTCCGCCCCTTACTACGTTAACAGGTGTGTCAAGACAAAAAAAAAAAAAGGCCCAAGTGAAAGAACAGATCAAAGCTCCAGAAAAAATACAACTAAGTGATGAAGAGATAGCCACCATATCAAATGCACAATTCAAAACACTGGTCATCAAGATGCTCACAGAATTACTTGAATTTGGTCACAAATTAGATGAAAAAATGAAGGCTATGCTAAGTGAAATAAGGGAAAATGTACAGGGAACCAATAGTGATGGGAAGGAAACTGGGACTCAAATCAATGGTGTGGACCAAAAGGAAGAAAGAAACATCTAATCAAAAAAGGATGAAGAGCCCTGGCTGGCATAGCTCAGTGGATTGAGTGCAGGCTGCGAACCACAGTATCACAGGTTCAATTCCCAGTCAGGGTACATACCTGGGTTGCAGGCCATGACCCCCAGCAACCGCACATTGATGTTTCTCTCTCTCTCTCCCTCCCTTCCCTCTCTAAAAATAAATAAATAAGATCTTAAAAAAATAAAATCTAAAATGAAATTTAAAAAAAGAAAGAAAAGAATGAAGGAATAAGAATTTAAAAAAGTGAGGAGAGTCTTAAGAACCTCCAGGACATCTTTAAATGTTCCAACATTCAAATTATAGGGGTACTAGAAGGAAAATAGGAACAGCAACAAGTGGAAAAGTTATTTGAACAAATAATAAAGGAGAACTTCCCCATTCTGCAAAGGAAATAGACTTTCAGGAAGTCCAGGAAGCTCAGAAAGTCCCAAAGAAGTTGGACCCGAGAAGGAACACACCAAGGCACATCATAATTACATTACCCAAGATTAAAATGAAGGAGAGAATCCTAAAAGCAGCAAGAGAAAAGTAGACAGTTATCTACAAAGGAGTTGCCATCAGACTATCAGCTGCCTTCTCAAAAGAGACCTTATAGGCAAGAAGGGGCTGGAAAGAAGTATTACAGGTCATGAAAGGCAAAGACCTACATCTAAGATTGCTCTATCCAGCAAAGCTATCATTTAGAATGGAAGGGCAGATAAAGTGCTTCTCAGATAAGGTCAAGTTAAAGGAGTTTATCATCACCAAGCCCTTATTATATGAAATGTTAAAGGGACCTATCTAAGAAAAAGAAGATAAAAAATATGTTCAGTAAAATGACAGCAAACTCACAATCATTAACAACCACACCTAAAACAAAAACAAAAGCAAACTAAGCAAACAACTAGAACAGGAAGAGAAACACAGAACTGGAGGTCACATGGAGGATTATCAACAGGGAAGTGGGAGGAGGAGAATGGGGGTAAAGGTACAGAGAATAAGTAGCATAGATGGTAGGTAGAATATAGAAAGGGGGAGGGTAAAAATAGTATAAGAAATGTAGAATCCAAAGAATTTATATGTATGACCCATGGACATGAACTAAAGGTTAGAATATGGGTGGGAGGGGGTGTGCAGGGTGGAGAAGAGTGAGGGGGGGAAATGAGACAACTGTAATAACATAATCAATAAAGTATATTTTTTTAAAAAAGACTACTCTATCCAGCAAGGCTCTTATTTAAAATGGAAGGTGAAATATGGAGCTTCCCAGATTGAAAAAAAGGCAAAAGAGTACATCTCCACCAAACCCTCATTGCAGGAGATACTAAAGGGACTGCTTTAAGAAGAAGAGATAGAGAGAGAGGGAACACAGGTACAAAGGAAAAAATGGCAATGAATAAGTACCTATGAATAATAACCTTAAATGTATATGGATTAAATGCTCCAATTAAAAGACATAGGATAGCTGAATAGATAATAAAACATGACCCATGTATATACTGTCTACAACAAGAGACCCACCACAAAGCAAAAGATTTACACAAGCTGAAAGTGAAGGGATGGAAAAAATATTCTATGGAAATGGACATGGGAAAAAAAAGCTGGTATAGCAATACTCATATCAGACAAAACAGACTTCAAAACAAAAGTCATAACAAGAAAAAAGGTTACTATATAATACTTAGAGAGTAGTCCAACAGTAGGTTATAACCCTTGTAAACATATATGTACCCAATATAGGAGCACTTAAATACATAAAGAAAATCTTGGAGAACTTTAAGAAAGAGATTTACAGCAATACAGTCATTGTAGGGGATTTCAACACCCCACTGTCAACAATGGATAGATCCTCCATACAAAAAAATCAACAAGGATATAGTAGCATTAAATAGAACTCTAGAGCAAATGGACTTAATTGATATCTATAGAACATTTCACCCCAAAGAAGCAAGATTACATTCTTCTCAAATACATATGGATCATTTTCAAAGACAGACCACATGGTAGGACACAAAATAAGTTTTAGCAAATTCAAGAAAACTGAAATCATATCATGCATCTTCTTGGGTCACAAAAGCTTGAAAGTAGAAACCAACCCCAAGGAAAAAACTAAAAAACATTAAAATACATGGGTGCTGAATAACGGGTTATTAAATAATAAATGAGTTAACAGTGAGATCAAGGAAAAAATAAAAAGTATCTGGAAGTAAATGAAAATGAACACACAACACAAAACTTATTGGACACAGTGAAAGCAGTCCTGAGAGGGAAGTTCATAGCAATACAGGCCTACCTAAAGAAGACAGAAACGTTTCAAATAAACAACCTAACCCTACATCTACAAGAACTGGAGGAAGAACAACAAACAAAGCACAGAGTAAATAGAAGGAAGGATATAATCAAGATCACAGCAGAATAAAATGATATGAGTAAAAAAACCGATTCAAATGATCAATGAATCCAGGAGCTGGTTCTTTGAAAATACAAACTAAATTGACAAAACGTTAACCAGAATCATCAAGAAAAATGAAAGAGGACCCAAACAAATAAAGTCAGAATGGAAAGATGAGAAATAACAATGATATCACAGAATACAAAGGATTGTAACAAATTGCTACGAACAAATATATGCCAAGATATTGGACAATCTGGGTGAAATGGATAAATTTCTAGAATATACACCCTTCCAAAACTGAATCAAGAATCAGTAGAAAGCCTGAATAGACCAATAACAACTAGTGAAATTGGAGCAGTAATAAAAAAACTCTTGGCACACAAAAGCTCTGGACTATATGGCTTCACAGGTGAATTTTACCAAACATTTAAGAAGAACTGATAGCTCTCCTTCTCAAACTATTCCAAAAAATTCAAGAGTAGGGAAAACTTCCAAACTCTTTTTACAAGGCCAGTATTATCCTAATTTCAAAACCAGGTAAAGATGCAACAAAGAAAGAAAATTAAAGGCCAATATTTCTGATGAACATATATCTAAAATCCTCAACAAAATATTAGCAAACCAGATGCAGCAATACATTAAAAAGATCATACAACATGATCAAGTGGGATTTATTCTAGGGATGCAAGGATAGTATAATACTTGCAAATCAATAAACATGATACATCACATAAAATGAAAGACAAAAATCACATGATCATATCAACAGATACAGCAAAAGCATTTGATAAAATCCAGCACCCATTCATAATAAGAATATCCAGCAAACTGGGAATAGAGGGAGCATACCTCAACATAATAAAGGCCATATACTAAAAACCTGCTGCCACCATCATACTCAACACACAAAACTAAAAGCATTTCCCTTAAGACCGGGAATAAGATGGGAATATCTGCTTTCATCTCTCTTATTCAACATAGTACTGGAAGTCCTAGCCACAGCAATCACACAAGAAGAAGAAATAAAAGGCATTCAAATTGGAAAGGAGGAAGTAAAACTGTCATTATTTGCAGATGACGTGATAGTGTACACAGAAAATCCTATAGGCTCCACCAAATATCTACTTGACCTAATAAGTGAATTCAGCAAAGTAGTGGAGTACAAACTCAATATTCAGAAAGCAATGGCATTTTTGTACACCAACAATGACCTATCAGAAAGAGAAACTAAGAAAAAAATCCCATTTACTATAGCAACACACAAAAATAAAGTACCTAGGAATAAATTTAACCAAGGAGGTAAAAGACTTGTACTTGGAAAACTATAGGACACTGTAGAAGAAAGAAAGTGAGGAAGATACAAATAAATGGAAACATATAGTATGTTTACGGATTAGAAGAATTAACATCATTAAAATGTCCATACTACCCAAAGCAATCTATAGATTCAATGCAATTCTTATTAAAATATCAATGGCATATTTCACAGATCTAGAAGATATGTTATAAAAATTTATATGAAGCCAAAAAAGACCCAGAATAGCCTCAGCAATCTTAAGAAAGAACAAAGTTGGAGGGACCATAATACCAGATATCAAACTTTCCTACAAGGCCACTGGAATCAAAATAGTTCGATATTGGCATAAGAATGGACACATAGATCAATGGAACAGAATAGAAAGCCTAGAAATAAACCCAGGTCTCTATGGTTAATTAATATTTGACAAAGGGGGCATGAGCACACAATAGAGTAAAGATAGTGTCTTCAATAAATGGTGTTGGGAGAAGTGGACTGGTATACATACACACACAAAACAAAACAAAACAAAACAAAACCACTAACTTACACCATATACCAGAATAAACTCGAAATGGATAAAAGACTTAAGTATTAAGTCATAACACCATAAAAATTCTAGTGGAAAACATAGGCAGTAAAATTTCAGAGACATCACACAGCAATATTTTTGCTGATACATCTCCTAGGGCAAGGGGAACAAAGAAAAAAGTTAACAAATGGGACTACATCAAATTAAAAAGCTTCTGCATGGCTAAAGAAACCATCATCAAAGTGAAAAGGGAACCAACTGTATGGGAGAACATATTTGACAATGATACATCAGACAAGGGTTTAATCTCCAAAATAAAGAACTCATATGACTCAACACCAGAAAGACAAACAACCCAATTAAAAAAGGGGCAAAGGACCTGAATAGATACTTCTTCAAGGAGGATATACAGATGGCCCACAGACATATTAAAAAATGCTCAGTACCACTAGCCATCAGACAGATGCAAATTAAAACCACAGTGAGATATCACCTCACACCTGCCAAAATGGCTATTATTAAAGAATCAACAAACAACAAGTTCTGGCAAGGTTGTGGAGAAAAGAGAACCCTAGTACACTGTTGGTAGGAATCCAGACTGGTGCAGCCATTATGGAAAACAGTATGGAATTTCCTCAAAAAACTAAAGAGGAACTGCCTATTGACCCAGTTATCCCACTGCTGGGATTGTATCCTAAAATCCTGAAACACCAATCCAAATGAACCTATGCATCCCAATGTTCATAGCAGCATTATTTATAATAGCCAAGTGCTAGAAACAGCCTAAGTGCCCATCAGTAAATGAGTGGATCAATAAACTGTGGTTCATTTATATAGTGGAATACTTCATAGCAGAAAGAAAGAAGGAACCCCTACTCTTTGCAACAGCACGGATGAAGCTGGATAGTATTATGCTAAGTGAAATAAGCCAGGTGGTGAAAGACAAATACCATATGATCTCACCTATAAGTGGAACCTAATCAACAAAACAAATGAACAGGCAAAAATAGAACCAGAGACATGGAAATAAAGAAAAAAACTGAGTGATCAGAGGGGATGGGAGAGGGGGATAATGGGGGAAAGTAGGGGGAGGGACAAGTCAAAGAATGTGAATAGAGGACTCATGGGCATGAACAATGGAGTGGGGATTGACTGTGGGAGTGGGGTGGGAAAGGGGAGAGCAATGGGGGAAAAAGTGGGACAACTGTAACTGAACAACAATTTTAAAAACCCTGTGTTGAATTTACACAATGGACACTATGCAGCAGTGAAAAAGAAGGAATTCCAATCTTTTGCAACAGCATGGATGGAGCTGGAGGTTATTATGCTAAGTGAAATAAGCCAGTAGGCAAAAGACAAATACCATATAATGTTACTGATAAGAGTACTCTAGTGAACAAAATAAACTAATGAGCAAAACAGAACCAGAAGCACAGAATCATGGAATAGACTGACAACTGTAAGAGGGGATGAGGGAGGTGGGGTCTGTTTGAAAGGGGCGGGATTAGTCAAAGAACATATATGAAGGACCCATGGATGTGGACAACAATGTAGGGATTGACTAAGGAATGGGGGATTGGGCTGGGTAGAGGAGGAGAGAGATGGGAAAACTGGGACAACTATAATAGCATAAATTATAAAAAATTTTAAAAATTAAATAATAAAAAAAATTTAAAAAGAATTATCTTGTGGGGCTTTTTACAAATACAGATCCCTGGCTCCACCATGTATCCACGGAGCCAGACATTCCTGGGGCTGGGCTCCAGGCATGTGTGTATTTTAAAAATATTCTGATATCTTAAAGCCCTTCCCTTTATTAAGCTGATCATTAAAAACCATTGTTTAAGAAAATCACATTAGATGTTTAAACATAAGCACAGACGTGGAGGTCCTGATTCACAAGATGCTTGGTAGCCCTTCTCTATCGTCTTCTCCTGCTGCCCCAACTTTGAGTACAGCCCCTCCCTCCTTTCAGAAGTACAGATAGGATTTAAGATTTGGAATTTCAAAAGCCATTCCTGTTGGGGATGTAGGTTTTGTGCAAAGTAGAAACAGATGAGGAAAAATATAGCAGAGATGGTGTGGCCAAGGGAGGAAGATAAGGAAATAAAGTAGAATTTTTGGCATTTTGGACATCCTACATTCTCAGGCATCCAGTACCTCAAAGTTGAGAGGGGAACTTTAAAAATCAAAGACCTGAAATCCTCCTTTTGCCTTCTGTCATTTGGAAATGACAACTCATCCTAATGTTCTGTGACAATATTCTCAGATACCTTATAATGCCATTCTCCCCACCATTTCAAGGACCACAGTCTCCCAATTCAAAGAGGTGATTCATTTTCATATCAGGAAGTGAGCACATGGGTAAAAGTCAACACGGAGGTCAGCATGTTTAAGTCATAATATTTTGTACCTGCTGTGAAGAAAATGGTTTTTTATTCAGAGAAAGAAAACCAAGGTGAGGGAAAGAAGCTCCTTCAGCTTCAATCTAAAAGAACCAGGTAGATGAGCCAAGAACTTTGGCTCTGGAAGCCAGATCACCTGGGTTCAAATCCTAGCTCTGAAACCATAGGTCATTTAATTAGAGTCTCCAAGCCTCAGTTTTCTCATCTGTTACCTGGGAAATAATATTTAACAAATGAGATCTATTATTATTAATTATCCTGAAAATGCAGTTATTTTAGTGTTGTTGTTTTTTGTAACCAACATTGAACCATTACCATGATTCGGGTCCTCACTGAGTGCTTTACACCTGTCATCTCTCTGAATACTCACAGAAACCACTGGAGGTGGGAACTGTTATTATCTGTATCGAAAGCTGAGGGTTTAGGTAGTTGGCTTGAAATTACATGCCTGGGAATGGTGGTCGAGAAGCAAAGCAGGCTGACTCTGGAGCTGCACCCTGAATCATGATGTGAGCATGCCCCTTCTCATTCCAAGCCCTGCCATTTTCTGAGTGCTCCTGTGTGTGAGCAGAATCCTGTGGGTGCTGATTTGCCATGGACCACTGAACATGATATGCTGTCAATTGGCTCCAGGGCAGAGGATCCATATCCTTGCTCTTAGCACACTGCCCTGTGCCACACAGTCTCTACGGTTTAGCTGCCTACTGTATTTTTTAGTTCAGAAATTTTTGGACAGAGATTTCTGTTAAGCCTGGAATGTGCAGTGAAATGCTCTGGAGAATGAATCGACTGTCTGCTCTCAGAGGTGTGCCTCTGGGGAGAGGTGTGCTTTGCCAAGGAGAGATCTGGTTTTCTAAAGTGAGCTGAAACTTCCCTTGTCCTGAAGTGGCTTTATTAACAATTTATCTCATGAGCGTCCAGGTATGAAGAAGAAATTTTGTATAGCAGCCCTGGACAGACGATTTTCTTGGCTGTCTGCATAAAGGAAGGGAAGGGGAGCCTTGAAAGAGAACTTTTCTAACATGGTTGAATGTAAAACTTTAAAACAGTATTTTTTCCAAAATATTTCAAGTGAAGGAACACATCTGAACATGAGGTCACTGCCCCTCCCCCTCCCATGATCATATGTCATATTTTCCCCTTATTATGCTGAAATGGTCTTCTCTTGGCTGTAGCCAGACAGATTTTTAGATGCTGGAATGTGCCAAAGTGATGATCATCACTTATGGAGGGACTCAGGCTCACACAATCCTTTTCTGGGCAGATACCTATTTATTCATACAATTCTTTCCCAGAGAGTTAAGATGCACCTTGGCATTCTTAATTCAAGAAGTGGCCTTTAAAATATTGATTTGACATGTGGAAGGAGCAAGCAGCAACTGAGTGTCACTTTTGGCTACCCATGTTTGTGTGGTGAGAAAAGCAGGTTGATGACTGCTTAGATTGACCAAAACGGAGGGGGTTTGGAGAAGGTCACTGGGGGCAAAGAGGCTGGTGAAATTCTTCCAGAATCTTCTGGGGTCTCATAACTGCATTCCATTTTGGGCTCATGACCAAAATGACTTAGCGACTTGACTTAGATCAAGTAGTCTGAAAGGAGAGCCCAGACAAATTGTCTTGCTAAGAACTATTCAACAAACAAAAAGTGCTCCTGTGGGGCATAGAATAAAGTGAAACTGTTAATAGCCTCTTGAATCCCAAAAGCAGTCCTTAGCTAGAGAAATCAATTAGCTGTTACACAAAAGAGTGTCTTTAGGCAGTGGGAGGTTATGGAACCAAAAATCATTCTGTTGACAGATCCTGAGGACCAGCTGTAGGTGCAGACCATGATGAGTTTCATCCCCACAGGTCATCAATGGGTGAACAACAGGACGGAAGCAGAGGCCACACTGAGGAGGCATAAGGTTTAAGAACTAGTGACTCAGAACTGTAATTACAGAATACATCCCTCTCCCTCACATTCCATCACAGAGCTTCATAAGAAAAAGAGGTGAACACATAGGGAATATAAGAATGATCTTCAATCTCTACTTGCCTCTCATCTCTTCTCAACCATATGTGCTAAAGTATGTGAGCTCTTTGGTGAAATTATCCACAAGAGAATGCCTTCATCTCCTCTAGAAGAGTTAAATGGCTCTGCAATTTATTCTAAGAGGAGTTAAAAACCAGTAAGATAAAAAGGAATGTGTACTAGGGTTAGAGGCTGGATAGAGGAAGAAAATGGGGGAGGGAGGGAGGACAATATGACTTGAAACTGTCAAAGCAAGAGACTTTGTGGGTGGCTGGGAAGTGAGGCTGCTCAACTGGAAAGGAGAAAGAGAGAACACTGGCTTCTTGGAGTTTTAGCTCAGAACATAACTATAGAAAGGTCCATCCTGATCAAAAGGGTTGAAGGAGACCTGCCTCCCAAGCAAGCAAAGCAGGACTCAGCCCACCCCCAGCACAGATCCTGACTACTACCACTTGAGGGCTGACCCTTTGCATGTGCTTCTATGTACCTGCAAGAATAAAAAGATGACTTCCTTTTCAGAAGTGACTCTGGTGTGCACCACTCTCAACATCAGGCAGGAGAAGGGGCAATGGGACAAACATTGCTTCCAAGCCACAATCTAACTTGATTTTTTAATGACATCTCCTGGCCTTCCTTAATGTAAGCCAAACCATTTCAATTATTTCATGATTGCACTTTCAATCACACTTTAACCGTATTTCCCTAAGAATGAATGTTATGCAACATTGCCTGAAAGGCATAAGGATTTTCTTCCCTTTTCCCACATCACAGTTGAGTCATTGTGTAAAAGTTGTTAAGATTCAGGAAATTTCTGGCTCTCGATCATGTTCTACTGACAATCAGGAGCAAGCTGACTCCACAGACCATGAATGAGTCTTGCTTATGACAAAAACTGGTTGTCTTCCTGTGCAGAATGTCTTCCTTTCCCCAGTGTTCCCCCTGTACCCTAGCTATCCCTCAGGGCCCAGCCCCACACTGCAGAGCTGAGTAGAGAGCTCTGACCCAGACACTGCAGTTCCCACCATCTATGCCACTCACACTGCATGTACTTTCTGCCTTTTTTTCAGTAGTGCTTTTTGCCCATGCCTGACTACAATTTAAGAGTAGTAGCTTCTGGCAGCTGTAGACTGTTACTTTCCTTAGCACTTAGCCACCATGGTGTCCTGCTTCTGAAAAGTGTTGACAGTATGTTAACTGAATGACTGAATGCATGAATAAATGCATTGGCCTCTCCCCTAAGTGACAAACAGTCCTCCAATGAAGCGAATATTCCCTCTCTTGTCTTTCAGATTCTCCAGGGTTCCAGGAAATATATATATATACATCTTTGTTCCCTGAAGATAGTATATATATTTTGTGTATCCAGTTTTGACAGAACCAAAGTTTAGGCTTGGAATAATGTAAATTTTCATCATATATTGCTAATTTTTTATTTTAAAAAATATGTTTGAAAAAAGAGAAGGCTATATGGCATAGTAGGTGCTCAATAAATGTCTTGAGTGAATGAATAAATGAGTATTCATTTGAATAGTGGTAATAGAAACTTGGATAAAAATAGGAACAGAAACAGGAGTAGCAAAAATACAGATGCACAGGAAATTTAGAAAAGCAGTAGAAATAAAGGTAAGGGAGAGAGAAAGGAGACCCAAGTCCAATTAAGTTCTAAGTCAGCAATTCTGGGTTTACTACAAACTTGCATGTGATAATTTCATAAATAGAGAGGCAAGGCAGTTGCATGAGAAGAGAACTGGCTTGGAAGGGAAACAGCTGGATTCTGACATACACTCAGTCACTGTGTGACCTTGAACAAGTGACTCAACCTCTCTGAGCTTCACTATTTTTAAACTTGATTTTCAAGTAATTTTAGATTTACAGAAAATTTGTAAAAGTACAAAGAGTTCCCATATACAGTTCACCCAGCTTCCCAATGTTAGCATCTTTCATAACTATAGTACCATTATCAATTAATGTTGATATAGTAATACTAATTAAACTACATGTCTTATTAGATTTTCACCAGTTCTCTCATTAACATTTTTTTATAGTCCAGTATCCAATAGGATCCCATGCTGTATTTAGTTATCATGGCTCCTTCTCTCCTGCAGTTTTTGACAATTCCTCAGTTTATCCTTAACCTTTCATCAGTGTGATGAAAACTTTTCAATAGTAAAATGCCCCTCCATTTGAGGTTATCTGATGATTTTTTTCCTCATGATTAGAGTTATGCGTTTTTGGGTGGGGGGGTGGGGTGGGCAAGAAAGCCAAAGCAATGGCATCATGCCCTTCTCAGTGCATCATATAAGGAGATGCACACCAAGGTGTCTTATCTGATCACGTTGACTTTAAGCACCTAAGGTGGTGCTGACTGGGTTTCTGCACTGCTCTATTTTTTCTTTAGTAACTAATGAGTATTTTGTAGAGAAGTACTCTTAAACTATGCAAAAATAGTAGAGAAGTACTATTAAACTATGCAAATATCTTGTTTTTCATCATAATTTTGCACAAAAATTTCAGCATTCATTAGTGCTTCTTGCCTGTAATAATTTATTACTAGAGTATCCTAATGGCGATTTCCTATTTCCCTCATTCCTTTTGTATTTATTAACTGAAATTCTTTTATAAGTAAGATCTGTACATTATCCTCCCCTCCCATTAATATATTTATTCACTTATTCACATAAGTACAAATTCATGAATATTTATTTTATTCTACAGACTACAATCCAATACTATGATTATTACATTTGCTGTTTAAGCTTCACTTTCTTCATCTGAGTCAGGGACAATGACAACCGCCTTACAAAACTGCCCTAAAGAGTAAATAAGAAAGTAGCTAATCCAGAGCACCTGGTAAATAAATGCTAGCTGTTTTCTTTCTCTTTCTTTACAGAAAGTAAAGCCATGCTAATTTGTAGGCAAAACCCTTCTAAATAGGTGAAGATCTGGATTTAAGAATTCTCCCTTAATGTAATGCAGCTTTTCTACCCTAAGGTATACAAACAACAAAAATTTAGCTATTCCAGTGTTGTCTAGTGAAGGTCATTTGGGATCTGCCTGTAATGACTATATAACACTAAACACTGATTTTTAATCAGCATGCCCATAATTTGTATGAAAATAGATGCTTGAGAATACTTGAAAACAGACTGTTCTCTTGAGTAGTTTAAGTGTTTTCCCAGAAATCTTGCTTACGTTCTGAAGTTGCTTAGATAAACTATTTTCAGAGATAGTCCACAGCATGCCTCAACCCAGTTGTGGTTCGTATTATCATTTACTCTGAACTAGTGAAATCACTGGTCCACTTTTGATTCCCAAGGTTATAATAGTGAATGGAAGAAATCCAAGTTCTCTTCCTTCAAAAATTAATTTAAAATTAGATTTTAAAGGTTTGGGCAAATCACTTTTGAGTTCAGGTAGAATTTCAATCAACAGTAACAACAACAAAGGACAAGGGCAAGGTCCTAGGCTATGTGATAATGACTGGATCTGGAAGTTTAAAATAATTCATAAAGTATTACAGTAAAATCCACATATGAAATTGCACAGTTCACTGGAACTTTCATTTCCCATGCAGTTTTATCAGTAAGGAAAAAGAAGAATGTCAGATTTATTTTTAAAAACAACCTTGGGGTAGTGTGGTTCACAAAATGTCACATGGACTCCCAAAGTCTGTCTTACTCAATCTGGGATGCAACCAGGAATCTGAATTTTTGTCAGGTGCTACCCCCCAATATGAGCCCTGTTCCAGGTGGAAGGCAGAATACCACAGTGGTTCAGAGCTCAGGTTCTTGACAATGTGCTTTTTAAATCTCACTATTGCCAACTACCACCCTTGTAAGCTTGAGCAAATGACTTCATCTCCTTGTGCCTCAGTTTCCCCATTGGTAAGGTAGGGTTAATGATGGTATCTGTCTACCAGTGTTGTTATGAGGAGCAAATAAATGGTACGCATAAGTGATCAGCATGACAGTACTATATGGAGATCAGCAATTCCTATGGGTAATGGATCTCCCTTTGAGAAGCATGTCTGGGCACAGAACTAACTGCTTGGGCTGAGCCTCTAACACTTTCTGCATCCACTGTGCCTTACTATGGTCACTGACATTTATTTTACATCTATCACCAGGGTCATGATTGGCAGGCTACGGAGACTGTGAGGTGAACTGCTATCATTAGAGAGTGCTTAAGTAACAAAGACTGATTGATCCTCTGTCAATCAGAGATATGAAGGACCAGAATAGGAGTATCCTCTTAGCATTGAGGTAGTTTATTAGATGACTAAAATAGTAAACTACTACATTTGTAGAGTTAAATCAACCACCAACCAACAAGTACGGAGACTGAAATTTTGTGTTTTAATATTCAAGGCAAAAGAAATTAAGCCTAAAAGACAGAAAATGTAGAACAGAAAGCTCTGGGTTTGGGGATTTACTGTGGAGGAAAAGTGTTCTTTAAGCCCAAGAGCACAGCATACAGGACTCCAGGCTTGCATGGAAACCTGCCTCTCCTCCTTCCTGTCCCCGTCCTTGCTCCAGGGCCACAGTGGGTCAGCCATTGGCCCTTTTCCTCCTTGTGAGCAACCAGACCTCTTACAGTGCCTCCATCCTAAGTGTTCCCACACTCCAGTCACAGCTGTCTTCTTCAGAACTAGTTTCTGGTAAGGTCTCAGAGGCCTTGGAGGGATTTCCTGGCGGGTGGGGATCTTGATGGGATGCAGAGGGCAGGAGTGGGATTATTCATTGCCTGTCAAGCCCACATTCTTCCCTGCTCTCCTGACCCAGGTATTGGTGTTTAGTATCTGCTCAGGCAACCTAAGGGGAGAAGAGGGTGATAGGCTAGATGGATCCCATGGTCAGGGATCATGTTGTCCAAACTCAAAACTGAGACACAGGGTCTTAAAAGCACCTATAGGAACCAGGGGGAGAATATTTGAATGGACCCACGGCAAATATTTTGGCAAGGGAGACAATAAAGGGTGGGGGCTGGTTGTCCAAAGGGTGAAGGCATACGAACTTGGTAATGACATGGGGTGGAGAAAGGATCACTTAGGTTTCAGGGTTGGGTAGAGTGAAGTGAGAGGGATGATGACAATGTGTTGTCTATCTCATTGCCTGGAAAGAAAGCAGCCATCATGGAAGTGTCAACACAGACAGGTAGATGAGATGTCAGTAACAGACAAACCTAAAAGGAGAAATGTGCTTAAAAGTCACTTACTAGCAATTCTTACAAAAATATCTCAAAGTGCCTTCTTACCTCATTAAATCTCAACACAAGATCTTCAAGGGCATTGTGCTCTCCATTCTGAGGGTTAAGAATGGATGCTGAGATGGATGCTTTGAGGCAGGGCAGGGACCTCTGACATTCTGGAGTGCCCAAATTCTGGGTCAAGAAGCAAAGATAGTCAACCGGCAAGACCCTTCGGTAAATATTCTGCTCCTGCTCCATCAGGATGCTGGCAACTTCCTCAGGAAACTGGATGAGGGGCTGCAGATCAATCAGTTCCTTGCTGATCCCAGCTGAACTTGAAGGGAGGGCACTGGAATTGGCCACAGAGGTGCCTGGTTGGCGTTCTGAAATAAAGCCACAAAAGTCATGGTCACATCAAGGTTGATATCCCTTACAACAGAAATCACTCGAGAGCCATTCAAAATCTTGTACATTTCTTTATCAAAGTTTCTGCTTGGTGAATCATTCTATACTATCTTTCTTGTTATAGAGACCAGATATCTGCCCTGCTTGCTTCCTCCTGCCCTCTCCTCACCCTGGGGCCGGAGCATGCATCGTTTCCCATTTTCAGAAGCAAAACTGATCCAGCACACTGTTCTCTAACCAGTTCACTATGATACTTTGCAGAGTAGTAGAGAAGTAAAGTGTATCATTTGCCTCCCCATCTTCCATTGCTAACCATCAGAGTGAAAAGAAATGTGATGAGAGTATGGGCACAGTCACTGAAATGGAAGAGGAAAGAAGGCTGTAGGGGGAGGAGGCATGCACATGTAAGAGAACCAGGGACTCTGCATTTGAGGTTTCAAAACTTCATGGTCTATTCTGTGAACACCCCACTCTTAAAACTCTGATTCCACTAAGATCCATTTGGGGATTTTCAGGGACAGAATCACTTATAAAAGTAAGAAAGGAACAGATAATAGGACACATATCTAAATAAATCAATCTTCTTTCCTGGCACACAATTGGTAGTAAGAAGACGGCATGGGAGAGAAAGTGGTGAGAGCATTTTACAGAAGTATCAAATGCATCTGTAGACTCAGTGTTATTCCCTCAGCACAAATTCACTTTATTTTGACTACTACCTCTCCAATCTGTCTCTTAACTTTTTCCCTGTGTCATTCATTTAGTCACTAGTCATCCATCAATTCATTCAAAAACTGAAAATCTATGATGAGTCCTAGAACAGAATTTCCCAAAGTATGATCAGTTTTGTGGCCAGCTAAGTTGGGAAAATGTCATATTCTTGTCACAAATTCTATTCCTGGAAATGCACAAGGCACATGGGTACACCTATAAAGATTCAAAAGGATCTGCCAGTAAAGAAATCTATGTATACTGCTTAACTCAGTGTTTCTTCAGGGCCATACTTTATGTAACACTTACTATGCCATTCTGCGTGACTCGCGATGGTTGGAACTGCTTCAGGAAATGCTGCCCTGAGGGACAAGCTGTTCTTGCTCTCCATTCAGTTCACATCTTTTCCTTCCTGGCAGTTCCTCCCTAGCCAGACCTCCTTCAAGCTTCTTCTCCTGGTACTTCATATTTGAAAGTAGTTAAAAGTAAGGCAGGTGCTCAAATTTATATGGCCTAGATGGCCTCACTGTTCAACTTTGTGAATAGTTGACTGGATTAGTTGGCTACAAAGTGACTGGATTTCCTGAAAATTGAGTCAGAATATGGTCTGATGACAGAGGCAGACTATGGTTTCTGAATACCAATAATTTATGTACAAGGAATTAGCCATATATAGGAAGTCTTCCCAGAAGTAACCAAATCTAAGTCATGATTTCAAAGCACAGCAGTCTGTGAAGAAAATAAAAGTAACTGCCAAGTCTTATGAAACCGCTTATTTAATATGAAAGAGAAGAGATAATATAATAAAATATGTAAGGAATGTAAGATAAAATGATATATTATAAACTGTAATATCTTGAGATATGAATCACATGCTGTTATAATGAATAAAGAGTCTAGTGATTGGTGGGAAATAGATTTCAAAGAGCCCTAAAAAACTGAACAAAAGAAGAAATAGAAGCCTGGTCAGCGTAACCCTAATAAATATAGTGGCTCATGTGTCTCAGTGTGAGCATGGTATCATAGTCAAAGGAAACACAAAGCTGATGTTAGAACCTTGAAACATAATATAGACCTTTAGTGCAGGTTTCCTTAAAGCAGGATTACTCCAGATTTTTTTTTTTATCATTCACCACAAACAAACATCCCAGAAATCTTCTTGGACATAATTTTCTGTCCTCCATGTTCCACACTTTAGTAGCTGTTAAAAAAACTCAGAAAAAGAGATCAGATTTGTGGTTGTGACACATAAGGAGTGGAGGGAGGGGGAGCTGGATGAAGAACAAAGAACAAACTTCCAGTTATAATTAAGTACTAGGGATTTCATGATGACTACAGTTAACACTGCTGTATGATACATATTAAAGTAGTTAACAGAGTAAATCCTAAGCATTCTAATTACAAGGAAAGTATATTTTTATTGTATGTATCTAAATGAGATGATGGATGCTAACTGAACTTACTATGGTCATCATGTCACAACCTATGTAAGTCAAATCATCATGTTGTACACCTGAACTTATTTGGTGATGTATGTCATTTGTATTTCAATAAAGCTCAAAAAAGATATTTCTCACTTTTTCTCATTCTTGCTGACCTCTCCTTATAATTTCTTCCTTCCCCTTCACATGACATGCTACCCCAACTCTCAGCCTTCAGTCACCATCACCCTTCCTCCCGATAATAGGGCCACTCCACAATGGGTTAAAGACCCAGCAACTCTATGGCCCTGGATTCTTCCTCATCAATTGTTGAGCAAACTTCATAAAGCCCACTGAAAACTTTAGTTCCTTTATTGTGAAAAAACTTTAGAAAATTCCTGGTAAATAAAATTATCCACTTCATTTCCTGTCAATGTTTGCTCTCAGCCCCATGCTCTTCAGTTAATGATTATTCTACAGAAGAAGGGCTACGTTTTTAGACACTTTCACACCCAGAAATGATTACAATGAGACATAGTATCTTGAAGTTCTAATTCTCTGCTCAAATAATAGCTTCCTGAACTAAGTGCTTTAGATAGATTTCAGGAGGTAGGCAATATCACTCATTATGCAAGGCTCACATAAGGTCACATAAGTAGTAAGCCAGGAAGCTGGTGTTTGAGTCAGGGTCTATTTGACTCCAGGGCTCATGTTCCTGATCATTCAGCATATAGCCTGTGCAGCAACAACATGCCACATTAACATTCTGGTTTTTAGATGCAACTCAAGTGAATTTAGTTAGTATAAATCAACTTCTTGGCTTATTTGGAGTGATCTGATAAAATGGACTCTTCAAACTCCAAAGGTAAGGACTTGAGCCTGGAGGGTGGACAGTGCCCCTCCTTGGGGTCAGTCCCTTCAGGTCAGCCTGAATCATCACTGAAAACACTACAATACACCACATAGGAGAGACTTCCGGCAAGATGGAGGAATAGGTGGACGCACCGTACCTCCTCGCATAACCAAGAACAGAACAACAATAATTTACAACAATGATTTGCAGTCATAATATCAGACCTGTCAGAGGATTTATCTAAATGGAAGTCGGACAGCCAAGAAGTTGAAGTAGACCCGTACATCCAGACTGGTAGGGGACGACGAGCCGAGCGGGCGCGGGGCTGGCGCGGGTCGCCGGTGCGCGTAGGTCGGGGGAAATTTGGCGCAAAATCGGCATGACAGCCATCTGGGGCTCAAGAGCGCAGCGGTGCAGCGGTGCAGCGGGGATCCCTGAGTACACAAGCAGCGGCTGGGGGAATCAGTGGGGCAGTGATTGTGGACCAGGGCAGAGCTCACGGCCCAGAAGCCCAGGGAAGTGTCTGACTCCAGGAGAACGGAACGGTCGCCATTGATCCCTCCTGTCCCCGCTCCCGCCCCTGCCCCCATATATAACGTCACAATCTAGCAACTGGTGAGCCCAGCCCCGGTGAACACCTAAGGCTCCACCCCCCACCGTAACAAGAGCGACCAGACCAGAGAAAAAATAAATAAATAAAATAATAGGAGAGACGGGGAAAGACATAAGACATGTTTCCAGCAGAACAGATCAGTCCCCCAGGACTCATCCTTTTGAGTGACCAAGAAATAGCCAATCTATCAGATGCACAGTTCAAAACACTGGTCATCAGGAAGCTCACGGAACTGGTGGATTTTGGATCCAAATTACATGAAAAAATGCAGGTTACCATAAAAGAGATGCAGGAAGATACACGGAGGAGAGCCAATAGTGAAAGGAAGGAATCTGAGTCTCAAAACAATACAGTGGACCAGAAGGAAGACAGAATCAACCAAGCAGGAAAGCATGATGAAATAACAATTCAAAAAATCGAAGAAAAGCTTAAGACCATCGAGGACACCTTTAAACGTTCCAACATCCGAATTATAGGGGTACCAGAAGGGGAGGACCAACAAGTGGAAAAGTTATTTGAACAAATAATAAAGGAGAACTTCCCCAAACTGGCAAAGGGAACAGTTTTCCAAGAAATCCAAGGAGCGCAGAAAGCCCCAAAGAAGTTGGACCCAAGAAGAAATGCACCAAGGCACATCATAATTACATTAGCCAAGGTAAAAATGAAGGAAAGAATCCTAGAAGCAGCAAGAGATAAGGGGACAGTAACCTACAAAGGAGTTCCCATCAGACTGTCAGCTGATTTCTCAAAAGAGGCCTTACAAGCAAGAAGGGGCTGGAAAGAAATATTCCAAGTCATGAAAGACAAGGACCTACATCCCAGATTGCTCTATCCAGCAAAGCTCTCATTTAGAATGGAAGAGAAGATAAAGTGCTTTTCAGATAAGGTCAAATTAAAGGAGTTCATCATCACCAAGCCCTTACTTTATGAAATGCTAAAGGGACTTATCTAAGAAAAGAAGATAAAGAAAAGACACGTATAGTAAAAGGACAGCAAACTCACAATTATTAACAACCACACCTAAAGCAAAACCAAAAGAAACTAAGTAAACAACTAGAATAGGAACAGAACCACAAAAATGGAGGACACATGGGGGGCTAGCAGTAGGGGGGGAGGAGGAAAGAGGGGGAAAAGGTATAGAGAATAAGTAGCATAGAATGTAGGTTGAAAATAGATAGCAGGAGGGCAAGAATAGTACGGGAAATGTAGAAGCTAAAGAACTCATAAGTATGACACATGGACATGGACTAAAAGGGGGGAACACGGGTGGGAGAGGGGGTACAGGGTGGAGGGGAGTGAAGGGGGAAATGGGGCAACTGTAATAGCATAATCAATAAAATATATTAAAAAAATAAAAAAAATACACCACATAGGAATGGAGCACACAGAAACTCAGAAGTGCCCTCTTCTTTCCTTCTTATTAGTTTGTAAGAATGTTCCCATGTTTTAAACCAGTATTTGCCAAAGTATGTTACACTGAATTCATGCAAAACATGGTTCCTTAATTAACAATTTGGAGACATACTAAGCTGAACAAAGTCAAACAAACTCTCTTTTTCTAGTTTAACTGCAGAACTTCTCAGAGGCTTTAATAATTCTCACAAGGGGGATATAGTTTTATAGCTCTCCTCAAAGCTGTGGTCTGTCTCTGCATCATTCACATGGGAATTACACTCCCTTCACACTTTGGTCATCACACTCAGTGACTCCAAATGGGGGAACAGGGCCTAAGGTGTTTGTGAGGTTAGCTAGTTTCCAAGGAAGCTTAGTCTGACATGTTCCTGGAACCACATATAAAGGCCTAAGGATAAAAGAGCCTTATTTAGGAAACTGTAAGTCATTTTCAATGGTTGAAGCATATTTCAGAGAGATGGAGCATCACTGTAGAAAAGAAGGAAGAAAGCTTCATTTTCCAGAAGGCACTAGAATACAGGTGTGGCTTACAAAGAAATAAAGGCAGATGGGGGTAGGGGGATGGTCAAATCACATAGATGAAAAATATCACCCTTGAGTTCTGGGTCTCTGCGTGGACCTAGGTAATCAGCCCACCTTGAGGGAAGGGAATTTGGGCCAAGTCTTCCCTTGAAGGATGCTGCTCTGACAGGCATCCTCTCTTGCCATCCCCACAGAGTCCTCTCATTCCTTGCTTCCTTCCTTTCTGGTGATCAGAACACCCCTGATCTTGTCCATAAACTGTCATTCCCAGAGGTTGTTCACAAATTGTGCAGCCCAGAAATATCCAGAAAAGCCTCTCTTCTTGAGGATAACTTTTCCTTGATAATTGTTCATCCACTGTCCTAGGTACAATGCCTTTGGGGAACTCCCTCCCCCAAAATTCTGTCCTTTCCCTCAGGGTTAGCACTTACTTGTTCAAAGATTTCAAAGATGCTAGTTTACATCCAACCCCATAGAAGAGACTCAGGTTTTGGTGGTGTGCTCACACGCGCATGCTCGCTCTCTCTCTCTCTTTCGGTCCATATCAAAACTAAAAGTATTTGGTTCATCTTGCTGTGCCTCATATGAAAATCTAGAGTTTACAAAATAATCTCACATAATTTGCATAATGTTGGGAGTCATGACAGAAAGGCACTGCTAATCCTCATTTTTATAAAGCTTGAGTTAAATAGCTATGTGACTTGCCCAAGGATCCAGCTGGTGAGTGGTCAGCCATGGCAAAAGTTGAGATAGAACTGGAAGACTCTGGCTCCAGGCCCAGTACTATGCATTACCCCAAGCCCAGCCCAGCCTAAATTATCTTGGGTGTGCTCTGTATCCAGGGGCCAGCCTTATTTGCTGCCAATACATCTGAATGGATTTAAGAAAGGGCAAGTGGAAATCCATTCATTCATTTACTGAGTGCCTATTATGTGCCAGGTTTTGTTTCAGGCTACACTGATGTTGGAATTTAGTGAACAAGAAAAGATACTTGTTCATATAGAATATTGTAGGAGAAGGAGCAGATAAACAATAATATAATGTGAGTGCAGGAGGGTGGAGGTGGTAGATGCAGGTGGGGAAGGGTCTTGTTTTGCAAAGCATATATTAACTAGAATGATAGCAATATCCTCAAGTTTTTCTGCAAAAGTTTTCAAAACTTTACCATCCAGTATGCTCTCGAATTGGTCATCCTGATCCTTTTCTAGCATTTCAACAATTGCTACTCACCTAGATCTTACACCTTACCATTTGTTAGCTCTTTGCATCAAGTAACTCATTTAATTGTTATGAAGAACCCTGTAAAGTAAGTGTGTGCATAGCAACAGTGATCCCGAGAAAGAACAAAGTTTGAGGAATCATGTTACCTAATATAAAACTATACTGTAAGTCCACAGGAATTAAAACAGCATGGAACTGGCATAAAAACAGACATGTAGATCAATGGAATAGAATAGAGAGCCCAAAAATAAACCCACAACTTTATAGTCAATTAATATTCGACAGAGGAAGCAAGTGTACAATAGGCTAAAGATAGTTTATTCAATAAATGGTGTTGGGAAAATTGGACTGATATGTGCAGAAAATGGAACTAGACCACCTTCTTACACTACACACAAGAATAAATTCAAAATAGATCAAAGACTTAAATGTTAGACCCAAAACTATAAAAATTATAGAAAAAAACATAGGCAGCCAAATCTCAGATGTTGCTCATAGCAATATTTTATCAGCTCTGTCTCCCCAGGCAAGGGAAACAAAAGAAAGATAAACAAATGGGGTTACATCAAATTAAAAGTTTTTGCACAGCAAAGGAAAACATCAACAAAATAAAAAGACAACTCACAGAATGAGAGAACATATTCGCATATGTATCTGTTAAGGGGTTAATATCCAAAATTTTTAAAGATCTTACAAAACTCAACACCAAAATAACAAACAATCCAATTAAAAAGTGAGCAAAGAACCTGAACAAACACTTCTCCAAAGAGGACATACAGCAGGCCAACAGACGTTTGCAAAGATGCTCAATGTCACTAATCATCAGAGAAATGCAAATTAAAACCACAATGAGATACTATCTCATTCTTGTCAGAACAAACAAGTGCTGGTGAGGATGTGGAGAAAGGAGAACCCTTTTGTACTGTTGGAGGGAATACAGACTGGTGCAGCCACTGTGGGAAGCAGTACAGCGATACCTCAAAAAATTAAAAGTGGATCTGCCTTTTGACCCAGCAATTTCACTTCTGGGAATATATCTGAAGGAACCCAAAACACTAAATCAAAAGAATATAAACACCCCTATGTTCATTGCAGCATTATTTACAATCACCAAAATATGGAAGCAGCCCAAGTGTCCACCAGTAGGTGAGTAGATAAAACAACTATGCAACATGTACACAATGGAATACTACTCAGCTATAAAAAAGAAGAAAACTGTACCCTTTGTAACAGTATAGATGGACCTGGAGAATATTATGCTAAATGAAATAAGCCAGTCAGAGAAAGACAAATACCACATGATTTCACTCATATGTGGAATCTAATGAACAAACTGAACCAACAAGGAGAATGGGGACATACTCGTAGATGGAGAGCAGGATGACAGCTAGTTGGGGGGTGCAGGGGTTATGGAGTGGAGGGATTGAGCAAAAAAGGAAAAAGGACTCATGGACATGGACAACAACAGTGTAGTGACTGCTGGGGGTCGGCGATATAAGGGGATTAAATGGCAATACAAATACAATAAAGATTAAATTTAACGAAAAAGCAAGTATGATTATCCTCATTCTATAGATAATGAAACAGAGGTCAGAAATGTTCAACAATTTACCTAAAGACACCATGCTACTGAGATGGGGCTGGAACTGAAATTCAGTTCTGACACTCATAGTCCACCCTATATTGCCCTCAGTGTTTTGAGGGATTCTCTGCATTCCCCCTGTTTCCTGC
The DNA here is from genome assembly GCF_004126475.2 of Phyllostomus discolor. NCBI lineage: Eukaryota > Metazoa > Chordata > Mammalia > Chiroptera > Phyllostomidae > Phyllostomus > Phyllostomus discolor. The sequence continues at coordinate 148,057,868 of NC_040907.2, read as the reverse complement.
AAGGCTGTCTGTCTCTCTGGGTAGGGAGAAAGGAGGCTGGTGAGTTAGGCAGGATTATACCTTATAAGAAACTGATTTTAATGAAAAATAAAGCAAAGTACTCCCATTATATTTTGATGGTAGCTTAGTTTTCATCTATGCATCTATCATTTACCTATTCCTTATTTACAAAGAGAAAACCTTTGGGAGAACCTGACATGTAGCTCTGCTTCTGCAACATTATCATTCATTCTCATTCTGAGTGGCAGTGAAATGAGCACAAGCTTTCATGGAAAGCAAATAAAAAATGTAAACAGCATACCTTTGTCCAAGCAATGCCACTTGTATTGATGTTGAAAATTTTCATGATAAATTTAGGTAAAAAAAAAAGCAAGTTGGGAACAGTGGAAATATGATCTCATTGGAGGAAAAATAATTTTATAAATTAGATAATGTTTGTATATCTGTCCAGTACATACCAAACTAGTAAGTGTTTATATATTGCACAGTTCTGTTTTAACTTTTTTAATGTACATGAGACAGTATTTTTTAAAAAATGCATCAAAATAATATCTGAAAAAGTCATCCTGAGAACAAAATTCAAATCTTCTGATGGACACAAACTGGTTCAGCATTTGAGTTGTTCAGATATTTTCCAATAAATATGGCAATATTGTTTTTGAAAAATTATTTCAAATTATAATTAGGGAAGAAAGTCAGAAAAACTTTTAATTAAATTTGTAGACAGTCCCTTTATTTTAAGCATTAGATTCAACAACTGCAATTTAATATTCTGAATGGTACAATTACAATTATATAAAATAAGACAGGAGAGGAAAGACATAGATTTCTTTTTACAAATGATTCAGAGTTGGTTGAAAGACACTCTCAGGTAGAGCTGAAAAATTGCTTTTCAACAGGAAAGTAATGGGTGTAGAGAAAGGCTAATTAACAAGTGATTCTCATTATCCATTATCGGTTTTCAGAGTAATAAATCAATCTTGCAACAAATGTATCTTGCCTGTCCTCAATACTGCATAAAAAAGATGAGTTCACAAAATCAATGAAGCATATTATTTCTAAGTCAGTACTTTTAAAAAAAGGAAACACAATATGCCTAGACTGAGAATTAGGTCATATGTCTTTTTATCTGAATATGTCTTTTTATCTGAATATGTCTATGAGGCTAACCTCAAAGCAGAAAAAAGTATGACAGAATTCTTATTAATAAAAAATAACTTCTACATTCTGATTTCCAAAGAAATATATATTCACTGAAAGAAAAAAAAACTTAGAAAAGTATAAAGAATAATCCCATACCAGATATAATCTCTGCTAGTATTTTTGTTGCAGCATTCCATGTACAAAACAAAATAAGGACAATTTATATGTACCATATTGAAAATTTGTAGAACATCAGGGATATTGTTCTGAAATATCTTTTTTATCCTAAGAGATTCCAAAGAGGAAAAAATAATATTATATGCAAAAGGCAGGTCACCAGAATGGTTTTCATTTCTCAGAAACAGAACTGGGAGCTAGCAAACAACGAGGCAATGAATGCTTTAATATCTTAAATGAATATCATTTCATTTTCAAAATTATTTTCAAAATTCAGCCATGAATTTTTTACTTAGCCAAACTAGAAATCATGTAAGGATAAAATAAAAATATTTTCTAACATGAAAGGCTCAAAACAGTACTTTTCATGCATCCTTCCTTAAAATGCTACTGGAGAGAATGCTCAGAAAAAATAGGGAGTAATTCAAGAAAGAAGACAAAGGATCGAGAAATGGTGGCTCCAACCAGAACAAGGGCAGAGGAAGTCCCTGACGGGCAGCTGTGCACAGGCCTATAAATTAATCAGTACAAGTGAATGTAATTGGAAAGAATTCCTTACCATGGAATAAAAAGGGGGGAAATGATAAAAAAAAGAAAAAAAATTTCTATTAATACGTGCTTTTTTCTATAAATACACACAAATTTACAAAGTTAAGATCGGAACACATACTTTTTTCTACCTTTTTTAGAAAGGTACTCTATAGTGCATATTTCCCAAACTCTAAAACTAGTTTTCTAATATTTGATTTTAATGGTTCTTGGTAGTTAATGTTATTTACAGTTTATTACCATCTTAAATAACAGCGATAAAGAGTATTCCAAGTATATCATTATATGTGCTTATTATGTTAGTTAATAACATTGAAAGAGAGAAAAATTCCCCATCCACATTGGGAAATTTTCAGGTAGTAGTAGTTTCTTTTCTTTTCATAGCAACTGTTTTTATCAGTATCGCTCATCGATTGCCTGTTTCTGATTACTTTGGGTAAACAAAGTTAATTGAGCCAAAACTCATAAGGTGAGTCATAATAGTGTATTGTGCTGTTTGGGGAAAATGGTATTACTGACTCAAAGTTAACAGGGGGGAAACTTTGGAGTGTTGGTGACAATCTAACGTCCTTGGACCGGGCAGCACACTCCTGAAGGACGGCTGACCCAGTAGATGTGGATGGTTCTCAAAACAAGCCCGGGCAGGTCACCTGAATCCAACTTGTCTGAGTTACTTCAACATACACTAGTTGGCCTTAAGGGATTTTGTGTCTCAATTTTATAATTATAACCATCAATAATAATCAGCATAAACAAGTCATAGTACAGTATTATTAAATATACTATGATAACCACTATTTATGATGTGCTAAGAATTGCACTAAGGTCCCTACAGAGTTCTCACAATGACTTTATGCAGATGGCATAGCACCCTATGCTATCATTATACCCATTTCAGCATTTGGGGACAGAGGATAAGGAACCTATTCAACATCACACTGAGATTAGCAATGGCACCAATGCCACATCAGTCTGACACCAAAGCCCAGGCTCCCCCCAATCACCACCCACATTGACTTGAAGGTTTTGTTCCCCTTAGTGTCTCTATACACAACTGATAAGCAGACGTTTTCCTGGTTGTAGGTAAATGGGGCAGGACTCAGACTGAAATCTTGAGCTGGAAGGAATTACAGGGATAGTTGAGATAAATTTCCCACACTTTACAAATTAGGAAACTATGCCTCTGAGAGGTCAAGGTTCTTGCCCAAGGTCACAGGGCTGATTAGTGGAAAGTTGGACTAGAACTTTGGAGTTTTTTGGAGGCCCCCAACTCACAGACCAGAGTATTCCCTCTTTACTTCACTGCCTCTCCTACTACTTGGTGTGGTTAGAAACTCAGGTGCTATAAACTTTTGGGAGGAATGCTCCCCAGCCTCACCCTGCTGAGGGAAGAAAGAGGGAAACAGAGAGTATGATCCAGTGGTTGTGAGTGAGGTCTTGGGAGTCACATAGATGTTGGGGTGCAGTCCATGTCAGGCACCAACTTGCTGCATGGCCTTGGATAAGTGCTCAACAACTATGTTGTAGTGATGATGAGGAAATTAAAAAGAGAAAATGCATGGAAAATGTGTAGTACATATTTAACTCTCAGTAGTTAGCCACTTTTTTTACATCGTCCTTAATTTATCACTTGAAAGAGGAAGAAGGAATTCTGGGGTGTTTCATATTAGAAGCCAGATGGGGAGACAGTCATATATTAAACCATTTCAGGCCGTGGAAACTTTTGCTTTGTTTTTATAACCTGGAACTTGTAGTCTCTGGTGTGGTGCCCACCATAATAAAAAAAAAAATTTAAAGATCCCCAAATGATACTTCATTTATTCACATATAAAGAAATGTCCATAATATCTTGTCATACATTATAGTAATGAATGCTCCAATTAAAAAAAAAAAAAGCTCCCTTTCCCCCTAAAAGTCTGCTGTTCTTAACTCTGCAGCTCATCCCTCTGTGAAGAGAACATTCACATTCCTTCCGGCTTGGCATTGTCAGCAAACCCTATCAAGATATCAGGGCAGCCTTACAGTTAAAGCCTTCCATGCTAAAATATTGCTGAGATATTTATGTCACTTTTTTAAAAAGTTTCAGTTACAGTTTACATTCTGTATTATTCTGTACTTGTTTCAGATGTACAGCAAAGTGGTTAAAAAGTCATGAACTTTACAGAGTAGTACCTCCGCAGTTGCAAGTACCCTTCTGGGCCCATATATAATTATCATGATATTGGCTGTATTCCTTATGCTATAATATACATCTCTGTGACTACTCTGTAACTAGCAATTTGTATTGCTTAATCCCTTCATCTTTTCCACCCAGCCTCCTTCCCATCTGACAACTGCCCGTCTGTTCTCCATATCTGTGAGTCTGTTTTTATTTTGTTCATTAGATCCACATATAAATGAAGTCATATGATATTTGATTTCTCTGTCTGACTTATTTCACTTAGCATAATACCCTCTAGGTCCATCCATGCTGTCGCAGATGGTCAGATTTCATTCTCTATTATGGCCAACTAGTACACCACTGTGTATGTACCACTACTTGCACTTGTCTGTTGATGGGAACTTGAGTTGATTCTATATTTTGGCTATTGTAAACAATGATGCAATGAACACAGGTATTCCCAAAAGTGGAATCATGGGGTCAGAAGGCAATTCCTTTTTAATTTTTTGAGGAACCTCCACATGGTTTTCCACAATGGCTGTACCAATTTTAATTCCCATCAGCAATGTACAGTTCTCCAATTTTTCCACATCTAGGTCAATACTTGTTTTCCTTGATTTAAAAAAAAATATATAGCCATGCTGGTGTGTGTGAAGTGGCATCTTTGGTTTTGATTTGCATATTCCTAGTGAGTAATGATGCTGAGCATCTTTTCATATTCTTGTTGGTCATTTGTCGTATTTTCTTCTTTTTTAAAAGATTTTATTTATTTACTTTTAGAGAGGGAAGGGAGGGAGAAAGAGAGCGAGAGAGAGAAACACCAATGTGTGGTTGCTGGGGGTCATGGCCTGCAACCCAGGCATGTACCCTGACTGGGAATCAAACCTGCGACACTTTGGTTTGCAGCCCATGCTCAATCCACTGAGCTACACCAGCCAGGGCTCATTTGTCATATTTTCATGAGAACTATCTATTCAAGTTCTTTGCCCATTGTTGAATTGGGTTGTTTTTTGCTGAGTTATGTATAAAAAGTCTAGATACTAATCTCATTAAGAATGATTTGCAAATATTTCATTCTGTGGGTTGCCTTTCATTTGCTGATAGTGTTCTTTGATGCACAAAAGTTTAAAATTTTGATGAAACCCAATTTGTCTATTTTTTGTTTTGTTGTCTTTGCCTTCAGTATCATATCCAAGGAAGCACTGACAAATCCAATGTCATGGAGCTTTCCCCATGTTTCAGAGTTTTAGGTCTTACACTTACGTCATTGACCCATTTTGGACTAGTTTTTGTATATGACAAAGTCTGTCTGGAAAAAGTCCAGCTATTGTTAATATAACAAGAACAGTTTGTGTGAAATCAATGTAACCTGGCAGCCAAGGACAGCGGGCTAGAATGAACATGCTTGAAAAATGATGACTTCACTGTACTAGTCAGTGAGGACAGTAGACGCCATTGAGTGAGCATATGTACTGTGTGGCTGTCACATTCAAAATGACTGAGTAGAGCAACAAATCTGCATCAAATTTTGCATTAAGCTTGAACATTCCTCCACAGAAACTATTCAGATGGTTCAGAAGGTCGCAGCTATGGGCAACTAGTGATTGGTAGCTTTATCAAAACAATGTGCCCACTCATATATCATGTCTTGTGCAGAGTTTTTTGGCAAAACATTAAATCACCCAGGTGACTCAGCCCCCCTACAGCCCATATTTGGTGCCCTGTGACTTTTGGCTTTTCCCAAAATTAAAATCACCTTAGAAAGGGAAGAAATTTCACTCTGTTTATGAGATTCAGGAAAATATGATGGGCAGCTGACGGCGATTTCAACAAAGGATTTTGCGGAGTGTTTTGAAGAGTAGAAGAGATGCTGGGCAAACTGTGAGGTCTCAAGGTGCCTGCTTTAAAGGGGACTGAGGTGTCATTGTTCTATGTACAATGTTTCTTGCATCTTGTATCTTCTTCAATAAATGCCTCTATTTTTCATAGTACATGGCTGGTTGCTTTCTGGACAGACCTCATATGATGCAAAGCAGGAGTCCAAATTTATTATTTTTTTTGCATGTGGATATCCAATTTTCCTAGCACTACTTGTTGAAATGATTGTCCTTTCCCCATTTAACAGTTTTCACATGCTTGTCAAAAATTATTTGACCATATATGCGAGGATTTATTTCTGGGCTCTCTATTCGATTCCAGTGGTCTATATGTCTGTCTTTATGCTAGTAACACACTGTTTTGTTTCCTGTAGCTCTGTACTCTTTCAATAATGTTTGTAGTTTTTAGTATACATGTCTTGAACTTCTTTCATAAATTTATTTGTAAGCATCTTATTCTTTTCAATGTTATAGTTAATGGAATAGTTTCCTTAGCTTCACTTTTGGCTTATCCATGGCTAGTGGACAGAAATACAACTGAGCTTGTATTATTTTTAATAATATATATTTTTAAAGTTTTTATTTATTGACTTAGAGAGGAAGGGAGGGAGGGAGGGAGAGAGACAGGAAGGGGAAGAAAGAGAGAGAGAAACACCGATTTGTTGTTCCACTCATTGATGCATTCATTGGTTGATTCTTGTATGTGCCCTGACGGGGGACTAAATCCACAACCTTGGCACACTGGGATGATGCTCTAACCAAATGAACTACCTGACCAGAGCCAAGTGAGCTTGTATTTTGCAACCTTGTTGAACTCATTTCATAGTTCTAACAGTGTTTTAGTGGATTCCTTAGGATTTTTAATACATGAGATCATGCTACATGATAATAGAGATAGCTTTACTTCTTCCTTTCTAATCTGGATGTCTTTTATGTTTTTCCCTTGCTTAATTGCTCTGGCTGGAATCCTCAGTACATGTTAAATAAAAGTGGTAAGAGTAAATATCTTTGTCTAGTTCCTGATTTTAGATTGAAAAATTTTAGTCTTCCCTCATTATGCATTATTTTAGCTATGGGTTTTTTGTAGATGCACTTTACCAAGTTGAGGACATTCCCTTCTGTTCTTATTTAGTGTTTTCATCATGAAAGGGTACTGGGTTTTTTCAAATGCTTTTTCTGCATCTGATATGATCATGTGGTTGTTACATATTATTCTATTAATATGGTGTAGTACTTTTAAAAAAATTATTTATTTATTTTTAGAGAGGGGGAAGGGAGGAAGGGAGGAAGGGAGGGAAAGAGGGAGAGAAATATCACTGTGTGGTTGCCTCTCGTGCGTCCCACACTGGGGACCTGGCCTGCAACCCAGGCATGTGTCCTGACTGGGAATCAAACCAGCGACCCTTTGGTTCGCAGGCCGGTGCTCAATCCACTGAGCCACACTAGCCATGGCGTTTTTAAAAAAATAATTATTTTTCTTTTTTTTTAAGTAGTTTTTTTTTTAGATTTTATTTATTTATTTTTAGAGAGAGGAGAAGGAAAGGAGAAAGAGAGGGAGAGAAACACCAATGTATGGTTGCCTCTTGAGTGCCCCCTACTGGGGACCTGGCCCGAAACCCTGACATGTGCTCTCACTGGGAATTGAACCAGTGACCCTTTGGTTCACAGGCCCATGCTCAGTCCACTGAGCTGCACCAGCCAGTGCTATGGTGTATTACTTTGGTTTTTACATGTTTAATTGTACATTCATTTTTATATTAATATATTAGATGTTTAAGAACAGTTTAACTGAGAAGAACTTTGTATAAGACCAAGAGACACTTACTGTGTATTAACATTCCTGGCCATAACTTGGACCTGTACGATGGACAAGAACAGATGGAAAATGGGGACATGACTACAACCATGACTTCAAATCACAAATGTTCCAGTATTTTTTTAATTGTTTGTTTTAAAGAAAAATATATTAAAAATTCATGTTGAATATGCACTCTTTATTGTTGTTTGTTATTATAATCATATTTTCTACCCCTGACAATATGAGTATCAATTAAAATAGTTATATGACTTAAAAGAAAACAAGTGCATGTTATTTCTGATGTAGAATATATTACTGCAGAAATGACCTGTACCAGACTTTGGGTAGGTCAAAGTTATTTAATAAGAAAAACACATATGAACCTGGAATATTTTTTTTGCCCATAAAAGACAATAATGATGGTAGCATGACTTGTTCACTTTTTAAAAATATTTTATTTTATTTATTATTAGAGAGAGGGGAAGAGAGGGAGAAAAAGAGGGAGAGAAGCATCAACTGGCTGCCTCTAGCCCCCAATCAGAGATCTGGCCCACAACCCAGGCATGTGCCCTGACTGGGAATTAAACTGGTAACGCTTTGCTTTGTGGAAAGACGCCCAACCAAGTCAGCCAAGCCAGTCAGGGTAACTTGCTCACATTTTAGGTATCTTCCTTTAGATCAACTAGCAACTCCATGGCCTAAGTACAATTGGTATTCCATTTTGTAACTGAGTAAACTCAGGGAGGTTAAGTAACTTTCCTAAATATTCACAGGTAGGAAATAGTGAGGCCAAGATTCTGACAAAACCATTTGACTCTAAAGTCCATGCTCTGCACCATTTCTTTTCTTTTCTTTTTAAGTCCTTTCACAAGGATACATATTTTTTTTTTTTATTTTAGAGAGAGAAGAAAAGGAGGGCAGAGAGAGAGAAAGAAATATTGATGTGAGACAGAAACTCTGATTACTTGCCTCTAGTATGTGCCCTGACCAGGGACTGAACCTTAACCCTAAGTATGTGCCCAGACTGGGGATTCAACCCACAACATTTTGGTGTATGGGATGATGCTCCAACCAAGTGAGCCACCTGGCCAGGGCTTCATCATTTCTTATACCTAGAATACCAGAGTTTAATTTATGCACAAACTCAAAACTGTTCCTTTCCCTCTTTTAATGAAAATGAGAACTAAACCTGGGAAGTCAGAGGATTCACAGTGTCCCACTTGTTGACCAAATTCTATTTCAAGTTAAGGACTCATTAAATACCATGTGAATTCAATCTCTGTGCTGTACCTAATGTAGCAGTGGACGAGGCTGTATAGGAACTGTATTTAATTATGCAGTTAATGGCTTTTCAACTGTTTGATGATTTAGGCTGATCTTTACTTACAAAGTCAAAACCACCTTTAACAGGAAAAAAATAAGCTTTGCCAAAGTGACTAATGATAGATTTGAGGACATTATAACTTTGTGTATTAAAATCACCATAGAATAAAAACAACCATTTTGAATCTCAGAGTGTTAATATTTAATCAAAGCTACAAAAACCAAAGTACCAAGCTACAGTAGACAGATTTGCATTATTCAGGCAAATTAAATCTTGTTTTTGGGAAATAAGCATATCTGAGTTTCATCTTCCTATGTCTCTAATGGCAAAGAGAAAAAAGTAAGTTAGAATTTTATCGGTAATAACTTAACATAGGAAGAAATACTACTCATATGTTCAATTATTTAAAACACTTCGCTGGGGTGTGGAGGGAGTGGTGGTGGGCAAATGAGGACAACTGTAATTGAACAACAGTAAAATAATAAAAACATAAAAAAATAAAATACTAGACATAAGTGTTGAGTGGAAGTTATTCAAAATATTACATATTTAACTCTCTGCTCATGGTGTTAACCTGAACTTTCTAAATCTTTCTTTAATTAGTGAGTATGGAGCAGAGGCCAAGAGCAGGTCTGTGTAATTATTTGTTTTCTCATTTGGTTTGCATGGGACTGCTGATACACAGGACATGAGATGATGTGGAAATCTTTTTAACAATTCTAATTGTATAATATATGTAGCATTTTCTCTCAACCCAAAGATCAAATAAAACCACCTTTACTTACTTAAAAAATAAAATCAAATAAAATCACCACAGGGTTGTTATATAGAGGGAGTCAGACAATCTACAATTCTAAATCCAACACCGGGGAGTTCCCTTGAGTCTTTGCTCAGGACACTGCACTCTCTGGCTTTCCTCTGAATTCTGCAGTCATGGCAGTGGTTTCTGGGCCTCCCTGCAGCCCCTCAGCTTGAACTCTACAGATCTCAAGCCTCTGTTTATCTCTCTGTCCTCCTAGGAAAGCTCGTCTCAAGCTGTAACCATCACAGCTAAGCAGTTGACTTGCAGAAGTATAATTCCCATTCAGACCTCTTACCCAGCATCAATCCCAGTGCTTCTGTTGGGAGGGTCCACTTGAACATGCAGCACCTCAAAGTCCAGACATACAACTGATTCTAACTTTTCACTCCCTTTTAATAGAACTACCTTCAGCCCTGGCTGGTATAGCTCAGTGGATTGAGCGTGGGCTGGGAACCAAAGTGTCCCAGGTTCGATTCCCAGCTAGGGTACATTCCTGGGTTGCAGGCCATAACCCCCCACAACTGCACATTGATGTTCCTCTCTCTCTCTCTCTCTCTCTCTCTCAATCTCTCTCTCTCTCTCTTCCTCCCTTCCCTCTCTAAAAATAAATAAATAAAATCTTAAAAAAAAAAAACTACCTTCATTTCCCCAGGTCCACAGTCTAAAAGGCATTTGTTATTCCTCCATGTCCTGAGCTGAGTTTTCATCATCCATCAATTCACCCATCAACTGCCTCAAGATTTGCTCCCTTCCAGTCCATTCTCATTGCTTTCCCTCGACTACTATGAATGTCTATAAAAGCTTCCTGACTGTCCTCTGCTGTGAGAGACCAAGGGAAATATTTACAAAACCATTTGTAGGCTAACATCTCAGGAGTTAAAAAGGTCATTTGGCCCTGTACGATAATGTCCATGATGGCAGTGGGATGTGGGAGAAAGATGTAGGACAGCCCTATAAAATATGTGAAGAAAGCCCTGGCTGGTATAGCTCAGAGGACTGAGTGGTGACCTGCAACCAAAGGGTCACCAGTTCGATTCCCAGTCAGGGCACGTGCCTGGGTTGTGGGCCAGGTCCCCAGTAGGGGGCGTGTAAGAGGCAACCACAGATTGATGTTTTTCTCCCTCTTTTATCCCTCCCTTTCCCTCTCTAAAAATAAATAAATGAAATCTAAAAAAAAATGTGATGAAAATACAGTTTTTACACGTCTGGGAGAGACCTTAGTTCCTTCCTAAGGTCAGTTCCTCTCTGTTTTGGTATAAAACAGTCACAGGGCCTGGAAGAACATCTGTTGGCCTCTCTGGAGTGGGCCTAAGCAGCAGAGACAAAGAAGGTGCTGGTGCCCACCTTCTTTGGTGTAGGTGAAGGTGCTGGGCATGGACAGCTCAGGCTGATCAACACCTGGTGTCTGTGATGCTGCTGGACTGATGCCAGTCTCGCTGTGCAAACCAGGGCTGCATACCTGGAGCCTTGAGCACCTTCATTTATGTGCCTTTTACCAGAGGTGGTGAAGGAGGAACCCTTGGCTCCAGATGTGATACAGGAGAGTGCTCAGGTGTCCAGGCTCTCAAGTGGGATGGAACTAAATTCAAATCCCTTCTCAGATTATTCTCTAGATGCTTAACCATGTAATTAATCTCTCAGAGAAAACCAGGCCACCTTTCTGGGAACTCCCAGCAAGAATAAGTACAAAACATCATTGGAAATATGAGAAGATGGGAAAAATTAGTTTTCCTAAACTCTTCACAAGTAAGATATATGTGGCTGGAATAAACACCTTGGCTAACCTCTGAGGTTAAAAGAGGGGTGGAATCACCAGGAGGTCCCCTAAATACCTTTTAAAACAGAGGCACCCACCTAATAGCTCCTGAGTCTCAGTTTTCTCATCTTTGAAATGGGGATTATGATCCCACCATAGTGGCTGGGCCTGCGTGTTCCCACATGAACTTTGGGCAGACTGTCATATGCACTGGGAGTGCGTTAGTATTTATTTGTTTATAAGCACATGAGAGTTGGCAAGGAGGGAAAATAGGTCATTAATACACATAAGACACGTGGCTCCTTCATGATGTTGAAAGCCCAATTACTCACTGGTCTGTTATTTCCTTCAGGGTGACTTCCTTTTTGTCTACAGTTACAGATATAAATATAATGAATACAAGGAGATTATATTCCCTGACAGCTGGTGGATCATATCTAATTACTCTGTAATCTCTTTACCTGAAGGGACCCAACTGGCTAGCCCCTGTTCTCTATGAAGGAACAATCATAAACCAGAACACCCCTCTGGTCACTGAGTGAGTCTTACAGTGGTAGACCACCAATCATGGGCACAAAAGAACTCTTAAACATTTTTATCAAAGGAAGGGACTTGGGGTCTTTTTAAGTCAACCTTGAAACTGAATGAGATGAAGTCATTGAAGGTGAGAGGCAGGGGAGAAAAGATTTAGGTTGCAAGATTAGTGAATGGCATAGGGAGGACTTGAACCAAGGTTTTTGTTGTTGTTGTTGTTGTTTTTAACCTGGGAATCTTGTTAACAATAATGCAGATTCTAATTCATGAGGTCTCAGGTAGAGCCTTAGATATCTGCTCTTTCTGGGATGACACTTTCAGTTATAAGAGGGTTGGTATGGGTAAACACTCAGAAGAATTTATTGCATGTAGTTTCTGATTCAATAAGTGATAGTATATTATTGTTATTGTTTCTATGGCTTGTACGGAGAAACTGCAAAAGTGCATTTGAGTTTAGAAGTCAGTTTTCCATGAACTTAATTGGTTCAGATCAGTGCCCCATGGTTCAAAGACTGATTCAAGTAGGCTGGGTGAACTGTCCACACCAAGCTTCAGAACTGAGCATTAGACTTCAATGTAGAGTAGACAAACATACAATAGAACACAACAAAGCTGCCTCCTGTGTGTGGCGGCAATGAAAATGTTGAGCAGGGTACCTGGCTTGGAATCTCCTGGCCCTGAGAGGATGAGTCAGTTTTCCTCCGGCAAAGGTGGGTGATACAGAAGCCATGAGACACAGAAAGGTCCTTTGAGGAGGCTTTCAGACATAATCTAGAGTCCTGAAGCAGCAAGTACATCATCACCCGGGAATCCCTTAAAAATTCAGAATCTCAGTCCCCACCCAGGACCTAGTAAATCCAAACATACATTTCAACAGGATCCCTAGGAGACTCAGATGCACATCACTGTTTGAGAAGCACTGCTGTGGAGGAGTTTCATTACAGACAGGGTGGCCACAGGGAAAGAAGCATCCAGATATAGCAGAGAATGAGCCCACTGGCTTCATGAACCCATACCCGGAACCACAATTATAGTCATCATTTATCATCACAATTATTAACAGCAGTAGCAACCGCAGCTTACATCTGTATAAAGGCTAATTGTCAACAAAGTCAACAAATTGAATGCCTCTCCATTCCTTTGATTCATAGGGCAAGATTATTGTTTTCACTCTGTGGATACAGAAAACTAAGGCTCAGAGAGACTGAATAATCAAATCCGAGGTCCCTCAGAATGGCTCTTTGAAACTATACCTCCAAAATTTATCTTTAACATAGAAGCCTAAATTAAAGTTACTTTATTATGTCATGGGCCATTTCACAAATACACAGTTTTTCATTAACTTGTACGAACTGAGCAGTAGAAAAGGTTAGTCTTAATATTTTTAAAGCAAAGCAGGCTTTTTGTTAAGTCCAAAGTGATAAAGGTACAAGAACGATCTTTTTAAAACACAATCACCAGGATTTACATTCAAGTTAAGCACTAAGCAGTCACCTTTGAATACTAGATTCATGACACAAAGGTGCTCAGGGTAGCCCTGAGTCCTTCTGAGGTGTTGTTTTCAGAGTCAGTAGCACTGTTGTTTGGATCTCCTACAGTTTATATCACTATCTCCAACACCTGGCAGAGGGCCTGCAGAGGGTAGGGCTCAGTAGCTCTCATCTAATGAACAGATGAAGAGAGTGATAAACACACAAAAATGTGACACAACCTAGGGCCAAAGGGATCTAAGACCTGGGCCCCTCTGTGGAAAGGTCAGAAGCTTCTAGAAGGAATGTGACAGCCAGGTCAGCTGACTCTCTGATAGCTGGTTTACTCTAAGTCCAGACATTCAGGGCAGAAGCAAAGAAGAGAACAGGAAGTCCTACAAATGGACCACTGGCAAGGCTGATGTGTGACCCACTTTTGATAAATGGAGTAGTAAGTCCATGCTCTGCTGAACATGTCTATTTCAGTACATCTCTGTACCCTTCCTTTCCCTTCTCTTTCCCTATTCCTTTCCCTGCCTTTCCCTACTTCCATGCCTTTTTTCCCTCCCTCCCTTCCATCCTTTCTTTTTCTTTTGAGAAGTGTGCATTAAAATAATTCCAACTTTCTCATGGCTAAGCTAGAGAAGGAGAAGGAATTCGCCTGTGCATTATCCAACTGAACTAGGTAGGAAGGTAAGTGAGACCTTCCCAAAAGATGAGGTGCTGTCTGCAGCTGCTACAGCTTGAAATTGTGGGAAGGAATGTGCGTGGATGGGAGAAATGAGCTCTGAAGTCGAGAGCCAGGAAGAGATGCTGTCCACATCCCTGTCCTCCTTGAGGTCTGCCTTGACCCAGAGTCCACTGGCAGCTCCAGATGGCCTCCAGACCAGGACGCCTGTCCCAGCTCCATTTCCCACAGTCCCTTCCATGTTCCCTCCCTCCTGCCACAGCTGATCTCCTGCTAGGCCCCCTCCTGAGAATCACCCTGCAGTTAAACCTTTGTTCTTGCTATTTCTGGAATGACTCCTTTGCTCCATCTCCACTTTTTAAAATTATTTTTGGACATTATGCTGATAACTTTATATTCATTAGATTTCTTTTTATCCAATTATAATTCTGAGGCAGATATCTGCATTGTCTTTATTTGGCAGGCAAGATGATGAAATTTAGGAACAGAGGAGTTAAATAATCTGCCCTGGGTCACAAGGTTTGTGTGTGGTAGATGTGGGATTTAGGTCTGTCACCAAAGCCACACTCTTAATCACTAATCTTTGCCTCATATCTTTGTATCACAGTACAATATAACCACATGTTCACATGTCAGTTCCTCTGCCAACTAAGTCACCAACTCCTAGAGATTAAGAACAGTGCTTTTTTTCATCCTCAGCTACAGCAAAGTCATGGCTGGCACTCAGTCAATGTTTTCCATATTGTGCAACACTGTATTTTCTAGTGGTAGATTAGAGACAGGGTAAGAACTCAAGTTTATCTATAGACTAGTTCAAATCATGCTTCTTGACCTCTGAATTTATGACCATCTAGGGCTTGGTTCTTAGTTGCTCTGTGTCTTGGTTTCCCATCTCTATGTCCATCTTCATCTTTTAATAAATTGTGCACATCAGGGAGTTTGTTCTTTGACCCCCTCTAACACTGTCCCCAAACAGTGACACTAAGCTGACTATTTAGTGAATGAATGAACATTCACAATTCTGTGTGAATCTGCCTCCCTAATTTTTAAAAAATGGGGTAAAAAATGAAAACATTAATGGTTATGGGGAAAGAAACAGAAAGTTACACTACCCTGTGCATATACATGCATAAAACTAAACAACTAGGCTGGAGAGAGTGACAAGGGATATTGAAAATAGAAATGGAGGTTGGGAATTTACCAAGACCCTGTCTATGGAAAATGTGAATGCTCTCTGGAGATTTTCCAACCCAGTTCCTGAATATGTAACACACTTCCAGAAGATCTAACTTGAGCTTTAATATTCCATTAGCAGGAGAAAAAAAGTACTGCATATGTTACAGGTTGAGAATGCAATCCATTTGTAGGTTTACAACAGAAGTGTTAAGAGACTTCAAAAAAGGACAAGGGCTGAAAGGCATGCAGTCTCATCAGACTGGAGAGAAGCAGCTAAAACAAGACGTTAACCTACTGAAAGACCCTTGCGGCCTCTAGCCGTTCCCCTTGGATATCTCTGAAAGGAGTCCAGCAAGTTCCAATTTGGGCAGGGGTTTGTTTATTCTGCTTGGTTCAAATCAGGGCTACGGATCTCTAATGGTTTTCACATCCCTAAAGGTTTTCCACATTTGGGCAAGATCTATGCTTTACAGAGGCCCAAGGAGGCCCTGCTCCCAGCCCCTGTGGCTGAGCTGACTGTGCCAAGAGCACTCAAATGCCCTGACTCTGAGAGAAGTTTAGCAGCATCTACCCCTGGCACGAGCTCGGAGATTTTCACAATGGTGCTGTGTCGTAGTAAAAATGCCTCCATTCTTAACCAAATGTAATTTTTATTACATTTCACTTTTCTCCTGGTGGGGCTAAATTTTCAAGACTAGTCTTTTTTCTGTAACTACTACTATGTGCCAATGAAAACTAAATGGACTCAGGCTGCTTCTGGCCCTTTATTTTGAGCACACCATTCCTAATCAGGGAATAATCATTCACGTTGGTAACTGCCACTCTCCTTCCTACAGAGGAGAGTGGCAGTTACTCTCCTCTCCTTCCCACCTCCAGGTTCATGGCCCTGAGATGCTGCACGTTGTCTGACATTCTGAAAATGCATCCTGCGGTCGCTTTCTAATGCTTTAGGTGTAAATTTTACCTCGTCTCCAAACTGTAACCACAATTACCAAATTAACCTTACGTCTCACTGTTTCCACCGGGAGATGGTTGCTGAGAACCGTTTCCTCTTTGTTCCCCAGGCAGGCACTCATTCCCACCCCAACACTTCATCTCACAGGCTTTTCCTGCCTGGAAGTAGACCCCCAACCAGAACATGGTTAGAATGTGCCCTTTGTGTGTTCAGAGCCCTTCTCCACTTTGTCCCAACTTCCAGCCCAGCCTTCTAAATCTTAATTTCTCGATAGCATGTGCAAATCTCAGAATCCAGGGGTCCCAAATTCAGGTGCCTTCAGAACAAGGCAGGTGAGAGAATGAGACTGGAACTCAGAGGTGGGGCCAGGTGTATATCAGGGGAGGAGTGGAGAGTCAGAGTGTCTTACCTGTGGGTGGTGTGTGGGCCAGGGCCAGTGAATGGGGCCTAGGGAGGATGGGGGCCCAGGATTGCCAGAGAAGTCAGAATTCTATATTTTAATGCAAAATTTCCTAATTTTAAAAATATTATCTGTCAAAGAAAAACTTCCTTGTGCTGGATTTGGCCCGTGAAAGAGTTGTTGCTCCCCTGGTATAATATAAATACAACACTGCTAGAATCATAGTACCCAGTGAGTTTGCCGTGGGGAGATGGGGACGTTAATAGTCCCCCTGGGCCTGGAGGTGGAGTGTCTTCAACCACCCCCCCCTCTAATTCATACCCTGAGTCTACTAAACTTGGGAATACAGTTCCCAGATAGCAGGGAGACCTGGGGGACTAGGCCATTCCTCCTTTTCCCCCTTCCTCAGAACAACTTCAGCTAATACTTCTGGCTCTCCATTTTGGAATAATCACTTATTTTCAGATTCAACATGCATGAAAGTTTTAAATGTAAACACCTTTACTTTGAGTACAAAGGGGGTTGGAAGTGGCTGTACATGTTTTCGTGCCTCTAACTTATTTTTATGGGAATCCTTTTGAAACATAAGTCTTATTGTGTTATTTCTGCTTAAAACCTTCTCTGATGGCTTCCATTGCTCCTAGGGATACAGGCAAGGGCCTTTAACAAGAGCCTATATTATCTGGCTTTTTATTTTCCCTTTGTGTGCCTTCATTCCTTTATGTGTAAGAATGGCATTTAAAAAGTATACAAGATCCCTTTATTTCTCCACTCTCCATCCAAACCTCAAACTTGCCATTGTCTTTTATGGCACATACAATTACTTTTGTCTAGAACACTCAGTTCTCTTAATTAATATCTATTGGACTTTCAATCCTCAGTTGAAACATCACTGCTTCAGGGAAGCTCTTCTCTCCTTGGGTCAAATGCCCCTTGTAGTAGGTCTCACACAGCCACATCCTTCTCCCTTGTAGCACGTATCATGGTTACAATTAGTCATTTGTTTTTGTAACTAACTGATTTCCTAGTGGTCTTTAACCTCCACGTAGGTAGGAACAATGTCTATTCAGATGTCTATTTGGTTTCTAGCAATGTAGGTATTTAACAAATATTTGTAAAATAAATGAATTTCTACCACCAACAGCCTCTTCTTGGTGTGCTGGAATGTGACAACCATAGGGAAGAGGGCCTTCCCCAAAGATATAGAGGAAATGGGGACTCCTCTCCTGGCTTGAGGGCTGGAGAGTGGAGATGCCCTCACCTCTTTGCTCAGAAAAGAGACTCCAGACCCTCCAAAGCAGGGCTAATGCAGAGATTGAGGCCACCTCCCACAATTTTTTCCTTTTCTCTTTTCTCAACAACAGTGTGGGGCCATTCTGCAGAGATAAGGCTCTCAGGACCACTTGCCAAATGGATCATGGGTATGTGGGCACATTGGGCAACAACAGAAACAGACCAGAAAGAAATCATTCCATGGCTGTCCGCCTCACTGTGGCCAGTTAGTACCTCCCAATGGGGCAGGACTTTCATGCTCAGAGGGCAATGAAGATCAAAGGTTTAAATGTGCTTCATAGGGCTCTTAGATGGTCTGTCTCATGCCATCTCCCTTCAGTCACACACTGGGCAGGGCTGGGGTGAGCCCAAATCATTTTTGTAACTGATGTTTGAAAACCAGTCACTTCTGGTACATTAATTTTTGATG
Organism: Phyllostomus discolor; assembly: GCF_004126475.2. Taxonomy (NCBI): domain Eukaryota; kingdom Metazoa; phylum Chordata; class Mammalia; order Chiroptera; family Phyllostomidae; genus Phyllostomus; species Phyllostomus discolor. Next base: position 148,039,357 of record NC_040907.2, on the reverse strand, counting down.
TTGGTGATGCTCACAGATCAAGTCCAATGACTTGAAATGTCCCTTCCTGATTTTAGTACAGGTAATTGTGTAGTAGCCTGGAGTTGTGTACGTGTGTTCATTTATGCATTCGTTCACACAACAAATATTTTCTAAATGGTGCCAGGTGCTGAAAGGCTTTTATTTTTTGTAGAGAGGAGTACATCTGCTTAGTCCATTAGTTAAGAGGAGTCCCTTCTCCCACTTGGTTGCTTCTGTATATGATGATTCAGTTGTAGATGGGAAGACCCCTCCATTTACCCTCATAAATGCCCATATTAAAGAATGCTTGGGATACCCTTGAAGTCCTCAGAGGTCAAGGAGGCAGCAGGTATAGAGGAAAATGATCACTTTTGTAGACAGATGGACCTGCATTTAAATTGGGGGTTCCATGTTGTACTTATACATGTATGCACACACATCTGTGTAAGCATACACACATGCACACAAAGGCTGAGACTTGAGTACGTGGTAATGCTGGAGTGTTTCCTAGCACTCAAGGACTTGGATTTGGGAATTGAACAGGCTTGGGATGAAGTGCTGGTTTTGCCCCTACTAGCTGATCAACAACCCCAGTTAAAGATTTGGTTCTAGACCCTGTAACCTATAACCCTAAACCTTGTGAGTTGCCAGGGTTCTCTGAAATGTTTTGCATTCTCAGTTCCTCTCTGTGTTCCCAAATCATCCACAACAATATATGTTTCAAATGGATTTTTGATGAGTCTGCTTATTAATGTAAAAATGTGATTCTGGGTACAAATGGGGCAACATACTCACGAGTGCTACCAACGGTGTTTCTGGTGACTGAAATTCACAGGGAAAACCTCAGAGGGGTCACACATCTGTTCAGGTCTTAGTAGAATCATTTGTGGGATTAATAATATAGAAAACATTTAAAAAACAGTTTGTCACCACAATAAAATACAGAGCTAAAAGATTCAAAATACCAAATTTATGTATTGCCAGTTGGCAAAACATTTTAAACTTTCCTGAAGATGATTAAGTATCTTCTGTTAGAAATTCAGTCCATTAAAAACAAAACACTCTTAAAATTTCCTTTAACTGTACCACTAATTCCTTAATGATTTCTTAGTATTAAAACTCAATTTCAACAGAAGTTTAAAAAATGAGTCACACCATCTTGAGGTCTCTTTTCTTCCTCTTAAATATTTGCTACTGACTCACATGTTATTATAAATAAATTATAAGCATGTACTATTATGTTCTATAAATGTTCCCATGGACAAGAATTTTCATAGCTCATTTAAAAGAGTTTTTGTTCTTTAAAAGAATAAACAATTTAGAAACACTCAAGGGGATTAGTTTCATGTAGTGAAAAAAATCTCATTTAGTTTTACTGTAATGAGTGATGGATCTTCATAAAAATGTACAAATTTTAGCTTGAACCCTAAATTTTGTACCAATTATAGACTTTTAAACATGGCTCTCAATCCTGGAAATAAACACTTAGCACCTTTTGTACTCTGGAGGGAAGAAAGACAATATCAGCAGAGAATGAAGTAGAAACAACAAAAGTTGAGGGCTCATTGTCCTTAGTTAAATAGGTGTTCACATTTCTCCAGGCTCTTAAATGGTTTTAGAAACCTCAGACTTCACCCAAGATGGTACGAGGATCTCCTTCTTAGCCCCTACATCCTCTGCTTATTTCAAGTATAACATTTATACCATCCTAAAATTGCATGTGTATCTGTCTATTTCCTCCACTAGTAGGTAAATTCCTTGAAAGTTAAGACTATCTTATTCACCGCTTTTTCCTCAGGACCTAGCACAGTGCTTGGTATACAGTAGATGCTCAACAAACACTTGTTAAGTGAATAAATGAATGAGTAAATGGCCTGATGCATGGGTCCTGAGGAAAACCTAACTAAAGGATTTACATAGGGGTGGCCTCCAGCCTTTCAAGTGTCCCATAAGATGCTACTGCTCTGGGTCTACAGCCAGAGAAACCCAGAGGATATTTCTCCTTTTTGTGTGCATCTATCACTGAGCTAAGAGCACAGCATCTGAATTAAGAGCAATGGAGGGGTGGCATGTCAAGGTGCTAATAAAAAGTGTCAGCAATCACAATTACCACCACCAGCTTCCTCAGCATCACCTTCATCATAACATTTATTAAACATGTTTTAGGTGTTAGATCTTGTGCTAAGTTCTTTATATATGTTATTTCATATAATCCTCAAAATGACTCTGTGAAGTTGTTGCCCTTATTCCCAGTTTACAGATGCAGACTCTGAAGCCCAAAAAAGTAAAGTCACCTATGCAAGATGACACAGCATTGAAGTCAAGACACACACCCAAGGCAGAATGATACGCTAAATTTATTTTTATTTATTTATTTATTTTTTAAAAAAGATTTTATTTATTTATTTTTAGAGAAGGAAGGGAGGGAGATAGAGAGAGAGAGGGGGGGGGAGAAACACCAATGTGTGGTTGCTGGGGGTTCTGGCCTGCAACCCAGGAATGTACCCTGGCTGGGAATCGAACCTGGGACACTTTGGTTCCCAGCCCGCGCTCAATCCACTGAGCTATGCCAGCCAGGGCTAAATTTATTTTAATCATGAAGCTACTCAGAGACTAGCAGTCCTCACAAGACAAAGAGAACCCAAAATAACATTTGTCATTCATTCTGAGCCTCTTTTCCTACCTTACTTCAACAAAGCTTTGGTCCTCCCCTACCTATCTCCCTTTTCATTTGACTGTGAGGCCCATGTGGTCTTCAGTATGGCACTAACAGCAAGAGTACTGGAAATGAGGGCTTTGAATCCATGAGTTTTCACATGAGCTCCAAATGTCTCTTTTAAAACATTGCAAATGTAATATGTGCACATGGAAATTAACATTCAAACAGTCTAGATGGGTAGGAGACAAGTAAAAGGTCTCTTTTGGAGGTAACCATTTTTGTATGTTTCTGTGTCTATTCTTTGGCATTTATCTCCTTACTCTAAAAAGCCTTACATGCCTATTTCTTTATATATCCCTTTCCCTTTAAAGAAGAATATATTGTTACTTTGAGGAATTTGGCCCATTCCACCAATTACTGCAAGTTATATATTTTTAGTTTTGTTTTTCTGTTGGTAACTGTTTCAGCTTTAAATACAATTCTTAAACTTCTGTCTTTACCCTTTTATTTATATATTTCTTGATTCCCCCAGGGTTATCCCATCTACTCTTTATCCTTCTTGAATTAAACCTGCTTCTTTGAGGATAAATATGATTTCATATTCCAGTTTCTTTTTTGGAACATTTACTTACTTACATCGAAAATTATCTTTTTTAATTTAAAATATTTAGGAGTCCCCTTTGACAAGTGTTAAGCAAGCTTTTGGGGACAAGCCCTGGAATATAACACTGTTGTTTCTTTGAGTATAGAGTTTCAGATAACTAACTTGCAAATAGATTTCTGCAATATGGCCCATTCCAAGTTTCTGTAACTAGAACTTGACATTTTTATGACCAGCTCAAATGTGGGAAACCCAAGTACCTGTCTGGGGTTCAATAATTAGGACTTAGCAAACCCTTAACTTCCAGATTTCTTGAAGTGATGGTGGGGAATGGGGATGGGTATATGATCCAAGAATCCCATCGATAATATTTAACCATTAACAACCAGGGGTGTCTAACCTTTTGGCATCTCTGGGACACACTGGAAGAAGAAGAGTTGTCTTGGACCACACATTAAATACATTGCAACATGTAATCCCCCCCAAAATTTCATAATGTTTTAAGTAAATTTACGATTTTGTATTGGGACACATCCCTAGCCATCCTGAGCTACAGGTTGGATACCCCTGATTAGCAACAAATTAAAAGGATCTGAAATGATTTTTAAAAGATAAAATTAAAAGTCATATTATTAGACATAGTTCCTTATATCCCATTCAGTCTCTACATTCTGTCAATTCTGCCTTTTACATACACCTCTCTGCTGCTTCCCAGGGGCTTAGACTTTTTGGTACAGTGAACATTTTGCCGTTGCACAAAGGTGCTCACTGGAGTAGAGGACAGGTCTGAAATATAGCCCATGTACTGTGCACTTAATGATGTGTGTGGATGAGGCTGCATCACCTTGCAGAGTGGGAAGGAGAACCTTTTTTGTAATTTTTACCAATTAATAAATGTGCCAGCAACACCCTACCAGGAACACTGCCTTAGCAACAGTCCCCTAAATGTCTCTAGTTCTCACTGCCTTTTAGCCCCATCCACTCTCCACACCAACCATACTCACCTGAAGTATCAGAGATTCTAATTCAGTGGGTTTGGGGGTGAAACCCAGAAAGTTATACATTGAACACTCATGCTGGTTTAATTCTGACACAGGTGGGTTAAGGATGACACTCTGAGGAGCCTCCCCCAATGCTACAGCCAGAGGGATCTTTCTACAAACCCAATCTGATCAAATCACACCCTTCCTTACAATCCTTCAGAGTCTCTCATTACTTACAAAGGAAAATCCGAGCTCTTTACCATGAAATACTGAAGACCTATTTTCCCTCCTTGCCCCATGCCTCCCTACTTACTCTGTTCTCCACAAGCTTTGGCCAGAACATACAGACCAGCCATCCCTGGAACACATCGTATCTTCTCCTGTCTCATGCCTTTGCACCTGGGTGCCCCATTCCTCTGCCAGTTACCACGAGCTCCTCCATCCATCCCCAGCCCTCCTGGGGGAGTTTCCCTTATCAGTCAACACTCCAGATCTCTATTTTAACCCACCAGATCACTGTTTTTCACAAAGCCCAGCTGGGATTCACTGTATAGAGAACAGACCGTTTCCATGGGACACTGAGAGGGAGGAGTGGATGGGCTGGTGCAGTTAGGGGGGCCATGGATCCCCAGAGGCAGCAGGTGCCTGGGAAACAGGGGAGAGAAGTTCAGACAGGAAGAAGGAAGGCCCCAGAGACAACCCTGCAACCATTCCAGGGCTCTGGTGCTGACAACAGTTTTTGAGACACTGAAAATTGGCATCTGTGCCAGCTTGGAAACTTCCTGAATGTATTTACATTTTTATTTTGTTTGAGTTTCATATGTGAGTACAATCTACAGTGTAAATTAGCATTTTATTTCTTTGACTCTACAATTATCTTATTCAATTAAGTGTTAGCAAAGAACAAGGCTTACATGTTCCTGATTTTGTGAACACACCTGCCACTTGATTCCACCAAGGTTAATGGGCTTCCTCTTATGTGCCTCATCCTGTGCCAGGCAAAATGTGTGTGAGAAAAGAGGATGAGCAATTTGACCTCGGGAATACAAACTCCCAAAAACAACCAAAACAAGGCAGAAATAGGCAGTGCCATTGGAGAACTGCAAACACATCCCCATCACAACTGTGGTCACAAGCCTTGGAGAAGCTTGGTCGTCTGAGTTGGCTGCCCATAATAGTTGTGTGACCTTGGGCCAGTCACTTAACCTCTCTAAGCTTCAGTTTCTTCATGCTAATAATTTCTCATAGGATTGTAAAGGGACTGTCTTAGTTTCCTAGTGCTACAGTAACAAATTACCACTACTGGGATGCTGTAAAACAATAAACTTTATTTTCTCACAATTCTAGAGGCTAGAAATTGACTATCAAGGTATTGGCAGAGCCATGTTCCCTCTGAGACTCAGTTAGAATCTTTCCTTGACTCTTCCTAGTAGTCCTTGACATTCCTTGACTTGTAGCTCCAACACCCCAGTCTCCACCTCCACTACCACATGGTGTGCACTGAAACATGGCTCTGTCTTTATGTCTTTTCTTCTTTTCTTCTTCTCTTCTAATAAGGAAAACCAGTGACTGGGTTTAGGACACACTCCAACTGAAAATGATTTCATCATAACTTGATAACATCTGCAAAGATCTTATTTCCAAATATGGTCACATTTATAGGTACTAGGGGTTAGGACTTGCAACATATCTCTTTCAGGGGACAAAAGTCAATCCACGATAAGGACTAAATAAATTCATGTGGATAAAGGGGTTTGTATATCGCCTTCTATATGCTGAGTAAGCACTCAATAGACTCTTGGCTTCGAGTACTGACCCTATCACTGACTACCTATGTATCCTTGAGCGAGTTCCATGTCTCTGAGCCTCAGCTTCCTCATTAGTAAACAGCATCTCCCTTATTGGACCATTGAATGATTTTCAGTGAAATCACACATGCAAAGCACTCAGCAATACCTGGCACTCATCAAGAACTAAAAATATGTGAACAAATATTGCTGTAATTCCATCCAAGTGTAAGCCTCCCATGTTGTCTAATTTTTAAATTAGAGTAGAGTTTAAATTTCAGAAATAATAGAAATGAGGATGTTATCTTGAAAAAATTAAAAAATATATGTAATTCCTCTGCCTGACCACCCCCCTGCCCCCACAAATATACATATAATTGTTTTGACATAAGCATCATGCCCCCAGTTCTATTTGAGGTAGGTGACTTTGCTCTTCACTAGTGTTTTAGAGATGCTCTCCTGGTTATAAGCATGGGTATAGAGTCACACTCCTCAGTCACACCGGGGCATGGAATCACATTTGTGGACTACACCTGACCACCTGTAGTCCCAGGGCAGGGGGCTTTTGTCCTGTACCCATGAAACTTCCTGGCCGATGAGCTACAGTCTCCACCATCAACTGAATAGCCCAGTAGTTTATGAATCTCTTGGAGATAGTAAGGGCTACCCCAGCAGATGTGAAACCCAATATTACATTTTCTCTGGGGTGAGAAATATTATTTTACAAGTTGAAGACTTCCAGATGTGATATTTTCCATTCTTCTAAGAGGTGACATAGCACAAGGCCATAGTGGGCAGTAAATGAATACTTTTTAGTTGATTAACTGGTATAGAAACATACCACAAATTATATTAACACATACTTTTAACCATTAAGAAAATATTTTCAAGTCACAAAACTCACAAGTCAGAGGATTTCTTTAAATAAACTTACACCTTGGAATTAGAACGATGCATGTGCTTTCCCCTGCCTTGTGGGCATGTAAAGAGTAATTCTTTTGATTATGAGGAATTCAACTAAGACAGCCTTTATAAACTAAATTATTTATGAGGTACAATCACATAGTTCAAATGTGCATGTATATTCCTATTACAACCTACTGTTTTTATATTTACAGATATTAACTTTAGAAAAACTATGGTACATATACAAAGTGGATAACTACTTGGCCATAAAAAAAGGAGAAAATTTTACCCTTTGCAACAGCATGAATGGACCTGGAGAACATTATGCTCAATGAAATAAGTCAGTCAGAGAAAGACAACTGCCATATTTCACTCATATGTGGAGTCTAATGAATAAACTGAACTAACAAGCAAAATAAAAACAGACTCAAAGATAGAGAGGAGCCTGACAGCTCTGGGGGTGGGGTGCAGTTATGGGGTGGAGGGATCAAGCAAAAAAGAAAAAGGACTCATAGACATGGATAACAGTGTGGTGATTAAGGGGGTGAGGAATGGGGTTAAATGGTACCAGAAAAAAAGCAATTAAAATTTTTTTCAGAAAAATAAAGAAAAAGGCACAAATTAAAATACATTTATTGTAGTAAAAGGAAATAAATTGAAAAATGTTTAGATCTTCCTATAAGAAACAAAATATTCCCTAGTTTCAAATAAGAATATTAAATATGTAGAATACTGTTTGTTTTCATGTTCTCTATTTATAGTCTATATACGACCCACAACGTTAATGTAGCTCTTCTATACTTATACATATATGCACGCAAACTAGTTAAAAATAAACAATGAAATTTTCTACTGCATAATTTAAATATAGGTAAATAAACTGTACTAGTTATCCACAAATATTTATTCCTTTAACTTAACCCACTTAGTAACAATTTGAGAAGGAAAAATTGAGTTTAATGTACTAAAATTATTACATTGTCTGGTACAATACAAACATTTGAAAACAGCTACCTTATATTGAAAATCTTTATCAACAATAATTTTTCTAATTTTGCTATTATAGTGATTTTACTAACAATTACCTCACTCTTTTCTCTCTCTTGTTAATCTATCTTGCTTTTGTAATTTTCAGTAGGAAGTACATTGGAAAAAACAGAGCAAGGAACATAAAAGAAAGAATAAACAAATGGGACTTCATCAAAATAAAAAGCTTCTGCATGGCTAAGGAAAACATCAGCAAAATGAAAAGGGAACCAACTGTATGGGAAAACATATTTGCCAATGATATCTCTGACAAGGGTTTGATTTCCAAAATATATAAAGAACTTACACGACTCCACTCCAGGAAAACAAACAATCCAATTAAAAAATAGGCAAAGGACCTGAACAGACACTTCTCCATGGAGGACATACAGAGGGCCCAGAGACACATGAAAAGATGCTCAGCATCACTAGCCATCAGAGAGATGCAAATTAAAACCACAATGAGATACCGCTTCACACTGGTCAGAATGGCCATCATAAACAAATCAACAAACAATAAGTGCTGGTGAGGTTGTAGAGAAAAGGGAACCCTAGTGCACTGTTGGTGGGAATGCAGACTGGTGCAGCCACTGTGGAAAGCAGTATGGAATTTCCTCAGAAAACTAAAATGGAACGGCCTTTTGACCTGGCAATTCCACTGCTGGGATTATACTCTAAGAATACTAAAACACCAGTTCAAAAGAACCTACACACCCCAATGTTCATAGCAGCACAATTTACAATAGCCAAGTGCTGGAAGCAACCTAGGTGCCCATCAGTAAATAAATGGATCAAAAAACTGTGGTACATTTATACAATAGAATACTATACGGCAGAAAGAAAGAAAGGAGCTCCTATCATTGAAGATAGCATGGATGGAACTGGAGAGCATTATGCTAAGTGAAGTAAGCCAGGCAGTGAAAGACAAATACCATATGATCCCACCTATGAGTGGAACCTAATCAACAAAACAAGCAAGCAAAATATGACCAGAGACATTGAAATTGAGAACAAACTGACAGTAACCAGAGGGGAGGGAGGAAGGAGATAATGGGGGAAAGAAGGGCAAGGGTTCTCAAGGAATATGTATAAAGGACCCATGGACAAAACCAAGGTGGGGAAGGCTGGAGGATGGGAGGTGGGGGTGGGTGGGGAAGGGGAAGGTGGTGGTGGGAAAATGGAGACAATTGTATTTGAACAACAGTAAAAAAAACCGATAAAGAAAAAAATTAGTTTTAAAAAATGGTAGATTTAGAAAACTCTTCCTGACTAATGAAACCAATAATTCTCTTGAGTGCCACTGCTATACAGAGTCAGTCCTGAGAGTCTAACATTGGTTAATGGGGAGAAAGGAACCTGGACAGGAAATAGAAAGGCCTTAATTATATTAAACTAGTGGAAGTACCTGCCAGAATGGTGTAAGAAACTCTCCATTTCCACTTTGAGAAAGCACACCCTGGTAATCAAAGACACACCCTTGCTGATCAATGTTCTGTATCAGGAAATGTTTCTCATTATTTGGCAAACTTTGAACTGAGTAGACAAACCATCCTTGGTGGTCCTGAAAGCATAAAACTGGGAATGCTGGGTATTGATTGTTGGGCTGTTTTTCCAGAGCCACCGGTAACAATGGAGGTGTATAAGCTCATGGAGATGTTAAAGAGTTAGCAGAATCCAGTCAAGCTGCATGGCTGGAGAACTCTGGCCAATCAATTCTTGAGTTACCTACTCCTGACTTGTGAATGCCTTGTGAATAATGAACAACTGGTTGGACATTTCCTTCTCCTGTTTTCACCTATTGCAGCCTGCTCTAATCCTCACTTGGTAATCATAACCACTTCCAGAAGACAAGTTGACTTGAGCCACCTGGAGGTCATATGAAAAGCTGTCTGTGTTAGTATTTCTTTTGCACCTCAGTTCTAATTAATGTCTTCTTTATTTTTTATATTTTAAATTATATTTTATTGATTATGCTATTACAGTTGTCCCAATTTTTCCCCCTTTTCTCTCCTCCATCTAACACTACCCCCGACTCCCTCAGGCAATCCCCACACCACTGTTCTTGTCCATGGGTCATGCATGTATGTTCTTTGGCTACTCTATTTCCCATGTTGTACTTTACATCTCCATTGTAACTATCTATTTGTACTTCTTAATCCTTTTACATTTTATAGTCTTTCCACCAACTCCCCTACCATCAAAACATTCTATGATTCTGTTTCTGGTCTGCTTGGTTATTTTGGTTTTTAGATTCAATTACTGATACACACACACACACACACACACACACACACACATATTACTATTTTATCATTCATACTTTTTATTTTCTTCTTCTTAAAGACAACCCTTTAACGTTTCATATACTACTGGTTTGGTGGTGATGAAATCCTTTAGTTTTTTCTTGTCTGGGAAACTGTTTATCTGTCCTTTAATTCTAAATGATAGCTTTGCTTGGTAGAGTAATCTCAGTTGTAAATCCTTGCTTTTCATCACTTTTAATATTTCTTGCTGATCTCTTCTGGCCTGCAAAGTTTCATTTGATAAATCAGCTGACAATCTTATGGGGGTTTTCTTAGGGGTAACTAACTGCTTTTCTCTTGCTGCTTTTAAGATTCTCTCTTTGTCTTTAACCTTTGGCTTTTTAATTATGATGTGTCTTGGTGTGAGCCTCTTTGGGTTTATCTACTTTGGGACTCTTTGTGCTTCCTAGACTTGCATGTCGATTTCCTTCACCAAATTAGGGAAGTTGCCCCAGGCCCAGCACTAGCAGCAGCCAGCCTTGGTTCTAACATCTTAATAGACCAAGGATCAAATACCTACATAACATGTTCTTCCTCCTTTTCAAGTGATTTGATTATTTTTTTGTGCTAAAATACATATAACACAACATTTAACATCCTAGCCATTTAAGTGTACAGTTCAGTTATATTAGGCACATTCATATTGTTGTGCAACCCACAATACCATCCATCTCCAAAACTCTTTTCATCTTGAAAACGGACACTCTATACTCATTAAACAATTAAACACTAACTCCCCATTCCCTCTCCCTCACCAACCCATGGCAACCACCTTTTTATTTTGTGTCTATGATTTTGAATATTCTGAGTACCTTATATAAATGGAATCATCCAGTATTTGTCTTTTCCCCTCATTTTTCCCTACATTTCCAAATCCATGTAATTTACTTGAAACATGATCTCTCTCATGGAAGAGGTCATTCTTTTTCACCTTCTTTACCCTTTCCCTCTGGGAAAGAAATTTTAAGCCCTACCCAGCCCCCACCTTCCCTTCTTCATTCCATTTATAAGGAGGAAGAGGAGGAGGAGGAGGGGAGGGGAGAGGGAGGGGAGGGGGAGGGAAGAAAGTTATTGGGATAATTTTCTGATTCTTTTATAGGGGTCTGAGTATCTATAATTAACCGTAACAAAAGAACTACAGATGCCAACATCTAAAATCTCTGAAATAGCCCAAAGTTCTTGTCAAAATCTCCATAAAAAAGTTTACATTTAACTTTCTACTCATCTTAGTTAAAATTATTCCCCTTCAACAAGAAATGTCTTTTCTCTCACTTGTATTGCTTTTTTCTTGGAGGCTGATTCTCAGTATTCTAAAAATGGTGTTTTTCTTTTTATTCCATAGGAAGACTTCTCATTTGTTCAGATTTCAACTGTTACACATTAAAGAGGCTTTTAAAGTGTTTCCTTTCCTAGGGAACACTTAATAATGTTCCCTAGGAAAGTATTCTAAGTTCCACACCACTCCTGAGAACTGAACTGCTGGGATATAAGCCATTTATAAACTGGGGACTGAGTGAGTGTTATATACTTCCCATAGATTGTCTTTAGCACTACACAGCTGAAAGCTGCTGGCCAAATGAATTCCACAGGACACACAGTGAACAATAAAAGAAGTACACAACCAAGTCACAGCAGCCAGTATGTTGTCCAGACCCCCTGCCAGAGTCCATGGCCAACATAGTTCAAGACCCAACTAGGCAATATGCTAAACCTACAGATTCTATAAACACTCCATGACTTCAACCATCCTTATAATTTTTGATACATTTTCTTCCACTCTATGTTGAAGAAACACATGTTTCACTATGGCACATAATAGATTTTGAAAACCCTGTGGTGATTGCACTGCAGTTAAAAAGGGTTTCCAAGAGAATGAGCCAGAGCTTCAGAAGTAAGCCTGGAGCAGAAGCCAACCAGCTAATTGTATTATTAGCAGAAGCTACTTACAGATGGATACCATTATTGAGCTACAACACAGAAAGTTAAAGAAACTACCAACCCTTGCATAAAATACCAATTTAGAGATAACACATTAGCTGAGGGTCCAATGAGTCCCAGAACTGGGAGTGTTCATCCATAAAGTTCTGATTTGAACAGGGAAGTGCAAATAGCAACTGAGATCAAGTTACTACCAGGGCAACAGACACACTAACCAGCAACCTCCTTTTTTTTGTACCCAAAGGTCTGTGTAAGACTGCAGGCAGCCTGTCTTGGTCTTGGAGATGTGCTCCTTTGCAATTAATGGAGAAGAAAGAAAGTAACTTTTATTGACTTTTGTTTGTTTGTTTGAGGCCTCACATTTCAGGCCAAACCATTTGTTACATTAGATATTAACTGCCTCTCCAAACTCTTTGAACACTTACAGCCACTTCCACATTATTTGGCACTTGACTCTCCACAGTCTCATATTATTCTCTGAATACCTGATGCATGCAAATCTGGCCTCTTCATTACGATCATAAACAACTTCAAGGCAAGTAAATTGACTTGCATTTCATTAGGATCTCCTATAAAACCTATACATTGCTGGGCACTGAATGGTATCTCATAAATACAGTTGATTAACTCACAGGATGAGGTCCCCACATGGAGTCACAAGCATTGGAGCAATGCCACCTCCACATGCCAATCCCAGGCCAACCTCCTAAGAAGAGTACTGATGAAAAACATAGCCTTGGTGGTTACCGGGAGCCACATCAGAGTAGAGAAATCTTGAATCCTGTGCATGGAGAAACTGCTTACCATGCAGGGATGATAAGCTCTATGAGAGCTGCAACTATGTTTTGTTCCCTACCCAGAACCTAGCACCAAACACCTGGCAGGGGCTCAAAAAACATATGTTGAATAAATAAAAACCATATGAAATCAAGTTTTTTCCCTTTAGTCCCATGAATTAGTGATTCCACACCTTTTGTTTGTTCAATGATCATTTATAGCCAATATGCAAAAAGTTGAAGTGACTCCAGAAAACAAATCAACGTGGCACCCACATGGTACACAGAGAAGTGGATGTCTCTTCTCAGACTGCCCAGGGTGTGTGTGAGTAGGGTGGTTGTGGGGAGAGGCTAAGGAACGAGGAGGAAGGTCACTGGCCTGCTAGTCAGGGGCCTGGGGCTTTCTGTGGAGGGACAAGAGCTATTCTCCTGGAAAGAAATGGTCGGATGTCAGACTGAGCTCTTGACAGCCCTCAGTCAGTGCTCTATGTAGTCCCTGTCTGGTTGGCGGCCTCCTGCCAGGAGACGCTGCCAAACAGGTTGTGACAGCTGTGTAGTGCACAAATCTCCAAGGATCTGGTGCACTGACGTTTCTGGCCTGCCTGTCTGCTACTCGTGGGAAGTAGCTGAGAAGTTCTGATGCCGAGGGACCCCATTTTCCATTGGCTTTCATTTGTCAAGAGAATGCCTAACTATCTCATCTTTTAAAATAAAAGTCATTGGAAATGGCCTTTATCCTTTCTGGTCAACGTGAACCTAATGATTCTGTGCAGGAAGGAGAACTACAGGGAGGGGTGAAAGTAGGGTTACAGTTGTTCATATGGAAAATAATACAATAATTAATAAATAACAATGCAAGAATAAACTGTTCCATGTGCTCACAGTTGTAAACCTACTTTTGGTTCAGCCTGTATATTTTATTCTGTTCCCAACCACTGTTTTCACTGTGACCACACTTGTTTATGGGCATCTTACCATAGTGACTGACATGTGTTATGGACTACCACTAAGAGAAATCACCTGTCTGAATAATTTTAAAAAATTAAAGACAGCTTTTTAATCACTCACTTCTTTTGAAAAAAATCAAAATCTTAATGCTTATTTTTTGGAATGTTTACACCTTTAGGGATTTTGACAAAGAACTACCCTTTTATATTCTCTTAAAGCAACTACCTTTACTTAAAGTTGCTGAAAAGTGAACTCAATTTTTCATCAGGAGATGTATAAATATTAGATTCTTTTCTGCACTCAAAGATGAAAAGTTAAAAGTGAAATTTTAGTCATACCTTTCAGCATCATTCGTCCGGTGGATCCTCCAAAAGTATTGAGAAGGCCACTTCTTGCTCCTAAAGATGTGGTTGCTTCTAGGAGAGAACCGGTGATGTACTGAGATATGGAAGTCCTTTGGAGGGTGGCCCGATACTCACATACGGTATCTGGGACACATTGCTTTAAGCAGGGACCGATGTTAATCCTTTCATGGGCTGTCTCAGAGACTGGGAGCTTTGTGAAGAAATGGAGAAGAGATCCAACTGTATCTTCTGTTTCTTCTCCCCTTCTCACTGCATTGTAGATCTGTGAATAGCACAAAGTACAGGAAGTATTAATCTAGTTTCTTAGAAAAGCAAATTAACTTGTTGACAAAATGCCAAGATGACTTATTAAGAAAGAAGGCTCAGTCGCTCTAAGCACAAACACTTTTGAGCACTGGACTCATGTATTAACCTGAACATTCTACAGACACCATTTATTTGGGAAAGCTATGTGTAGTTATGAAATAGGCCATTCAAACAACCCTGCTATCAAACAGAGCACTTACAAGTTGTACCAACCAAAAATATATTCAGCTCAAGTTTCTTCTCTCCTCAGCAGAGCAAAGCTATTTTGCAGAGGGACAATGCCAAACCTTTCCTTTTTTGACTTTCCCAGGTCTGTCTGCCTCCAAGAAATACTTCAACCTGACATTCATGAGGAATCTTTCTTACATGTTCAAACAGAAGCAAGAATGAGAGAGCCATGGGGAAGGAGAAATTCTGTATTTCTCTCTTGGTCACAATGCTTCAATCCATCAGCTTGGATCAAAATCTTTTAATCCTTTTCCTTTTTGTCCTTCCTCACTTCTCACATCCAATGAGTTGACGGATCCTGCCCATTGTTTCTGTTCTGTCTCTGTCATTACCCTGATTTCCTCTTCCCTTTATAAATTGAATTTACCAAGAATTATCTCAAGGAGACTGAACTATTATGACAGGTTCCCAACCATAATCCCAATCCATTTCAATCATTCAATATGAATTTATACAGATTCTTCTCTATGCAAGGAACAGCATTAAAAGATGTAGGGCATGGGCAAAGAGTAACACACACCTCTTGTACTGCAGAATTTCACAATCTATTGTAATTTAATAGATGAGGTCTGAAAATGATGAGGTTTGACATTACTGAAGAAAGGTTTTGGGCTTTGTTGAGGCCTCTGGGAAGCCAGAGACTTCTGGGTACTGTATAAAACAAAAACAGGGAAGAAACATGGGATGAGTTAATGTAGCTTTTTAATGGAGAAATAAAGAAAGACTATATATTTTTTAATTTTTTATTTATTGATTTTAGAGAGAGAGAAAGAAAGGAACATCGATCTGTTGTTCCACTTATTTATACATTCATTGGTTTTATTCTTGTATGTGTCTGGAGATCAAACCTGCAACCTTGCCATATTGGGACAATACTCTAACCATCTAAGCTACCCAGCCAGGGCAAAGGTAGACTATATTGTGTTGATTTTTTTTTTATCATGCCACCTTGAGCACCTTGCCGTAGTTGTCTTGTTATTCATACACCAAATCAACAAATAAACATTATGTGTTTATATACCAGTTATGTGTCAGGCCTGGGTAAATATGGCAGCTTCTATTCTCAAAGAGTTCACAGTCCAGTGATTAGCAAAAGAGCTGACAGTAGGGTGGAAATAAAAGTCACCCCCTCTTGTGACTTCAATGAGTGGCCAGGGGTGAGAAGATCCTCCTATGCCCTCCAGTCCATGCATGTGCCCCCATGATACTTCATGCTCCAAAAATCATCTTAATTAGGGCCCACAGACACTCAAGAGGAATCCTGTAGAGCTATGTGGGTCCTCTTTAGAATGTCTTTAGAATGGACCTAAAATACCCAGATTATTCAAACTAGGTTGACCCAAACTAGATTTCTCCTCTGCTTTCCCCTTTCTACTAGTATATACTTGTCACTCGAAGGCAAAGTGTGAATTTTTTTACCTTAATTCTCTGTCATTAAACTTCTGGTGGCAAGTATAGCCATGGAGATGGTGTCCTGAGACAGAAAGAGCTCAGCTTTGGCATCAGGCATATGGGGCTGTACACCTAGCTCTACCTTGACCAGTTAGAGAGCTGCACATGAGCATAAGCATGAGCAAGCTGACCTGAATGTTTAGAGACAGCTTCCTCTTCTATAAAATGAAGATACCCCTTCTTAGGGATGT
The DNA here is from genome assembly GCF_004126475.2 of Phyllostomus discolor. Lineage (NCBI taxonomy): Eukaryota > Metazoa > Chordata > Mammalia > Chiroptera > Phyllostomidae > Phyllostomus > Phyllostomus discolor. Next base: position 148,022,888 of record NC_040907.2, on the reverse strand, counting down.
TGTAGGATTCATGAAGACAATAATGTAAAGTGCTCAGCCTAGTATCTAGAAATGATGCCCATTACCATTCAGGAAGAATATGGACTCCTCTATCCTCAGGAAACACCAGATACCTATGTAACAACAGAGCAGTCTACAAAACTCACTGAGATGGGGTTTATACCCTTGCTCTTATGTGCAGCTAGATAATATCATCCTAACCTTATTTGGATGTATTGTGAGGGGTAGACAGCTACAGAGCTCAGAACATGCTTTTCTTCTCCCAGCTCCTTATCATACAGGCAATCTCTGACACACTAAGTCTCAAACAAGTTCTTCAGAAGAAAATTGCTCTAGAAGTTCAGGGAAGAGAACCTACTGCAAGGTCTGAGGGCTAAAGAAGGCTCCAGAGGAAAAACAGATTTGAGTTGTGCCTTGGAAAACAGGCTGCACTCTACCTGGAGCAGCTGGGGGAGGAAACTCACACGGTAAGCAATGGTGCATGGAAATGTATGCATCTTAAGGACAGTGAGCAGAGTGGGCCATTTAGAGCAGACGAGAAATTAGAAAGGTCAGTTGGCCTGATAAAGGAGTCTTGAACGTCAAACCAAGAGGTTTAACTCATCATGAGTGGGAACACTTCACTTTTTTTTTTTTTGGTTTGTTTGTTTTTAGCAGAGGAATGATACCAAAAAGGTTTTCCTTTACTGAAATGAATATGCTTACAGTTCTTAGTTACTAATGAGTAGACCTAGTTTCTTTCTTGCCAAGCTTCTCCATTGGCTCCAATGCCCTCACTCCTTATGTTACACACTGCAGTCTCCACAGCATGCCTTCAGAGATTCCCAATGTCTCATTCAGTCCCTTATCCAGCTTTCTCAAAGTGTTTTCCACAAATCATTACATCTAGAGAGGCAACACAAAATAAAAACTCCTTGATCCTGTAAGTTTAAAAAACTTAGTAAATAGTTCACCTTTTGAAGGTTTATACTGCATATTAGAATATTAAAGACAATTAGAAGGTTTAGAGTGAAGAAATCTATTTTGCTTAACTGAGTGTTTGAGCACTACTCATACTCATGTTATTTGACCATAATTTTTTTAAGAACACAGAGACTGTGCATATAGTGTTGTACCAAGTAATTTGCTCTAATCAAATGGCCTTTTCTTATTCTCATTTCCTTGACCTCTGTGGATTCTTTGAAACAGGAAGTTATCCATCTTTCTTGAAGTCCTGCCTCTATGATCATCTCACTGCTCTATCTCCGCCTTATTCTGTGGCTGCCCTTCCACCTTGGGCCTTCAAGATAGTTGTAACACAACAGAGAAGTGCCAAGAAGTGCTTAATGTTGGGGGTCATAAATTGGCTGGCCATGGACCACATTTATTGATTTATTCAAAAGATCTGCTTCATTTGACACATGGTGTTTTAAAATCAGGGAAGTTTACATACACATCTGAAGTTACAGCATCTTCTGATAAATGGGATAATCTGGCAACACTGAGCATTCCCATGTAGTATGAAGGGCTAGACCTTAGACAGGGCATGAGTTCTCCAGCTGGCACCAATCCCCACCACTCCCACACCTGGCCAATATTTGGGCACCATTAGCATATGTATTTGTGACCCTTGCCTTGATGGGCTACGGATATGGCTATACATACATATAATAAGCATGTGCTGAGGTCCTTCAATATGTCTCTTGGCTGTGTGCTCTTCCCTGTGCTAGTTGTCAAAGATACAGAGAAAAAGTCATGGTCTCTGCTCTCAAGGGGTGAAGCAGCTCACCTTCAACATATATAAATGTTATGTATGTATTAAGTAATCATTCAGCATTGCTATCACCTACTTGTTTCCAAGTTTTCAAACTTGTCTGATGAAATACAAGACAAAGAGCCCTAAAAATAAAGATCTGAGCTGTCATCACCACATACACAAAGACCAGAAAAAGATCAGCAGGTTCTACCAAGATCTGGATTAACACATGATAGTCGTACAAGTACTGGATGAGCTGAATTGTTGGAAAAATGCTGAAACATGGATGAAGTGGTGGTAGATACGGCAATGCTCAGGGAACATATTAAAATCAGGCTATAACCACTTATTAGATCATCCACTTTAAAAAAAGAAGCAATTATGGGGAAACTCCACATATATAGAGTGGGAAGAGGAGGCAGTATGGAACAGTCATTATGAGCATGGCTATGGAGTGTTGGCTTGATCTAGCACCCCTGCTTCCCAGCTGTGTGATCTTGGACAATTTGTCATTTTGTGCCTGTTTCCTTTTCTCCATTATGGGGATATAATTGTCTGTCTCATAAGGTTGTAGGAAGAATTACAGGCTTTGATAAACATAATAGGACTGGAACAGTACCTGCCACTTAGTTAATGCTCAAAAATATTGGTTTCTGTGATGATGACAATGATTGTGATAAACTACAAAAAAATGCCATAAATTATTTCCTTCGCTGATTCTGGGCCAGCCTTGGGGTCTGCTTAACCAATGGGAATTTAGGACACATGATGCAAACAAAGTCCTGAAAAATACTTGTTCATTGAAGCTTGCTCTCTCTTGCTATTTCTGGGAACTGTGCAATAGTGACTACATGGAGAAGCCAGAGCCATCTTTCTGGAGAATGAGACACCATGGTACAACCACTTTTGTCACCTTGGCTGATAGCCTGCCAACAACCAGATACTCAGGGAGGCCATCCTAGATCATCATGTTGTCAGTCCAACTGCCATCATAGATACATGAGTTAGACTAGCAGAGATCAGTTGATCCAGACTAGGAGAGCCACCCAGCCAATTCACAGAAACATAAGCTAAATAAATGACTTGTGAAAAGTCACTGAATTTTGGTAGTGCTTCATTATAAGGCAAAAGTTGATTGACATAATGGTGATGTGTTGGACAAAGTGGTACGTATCTACCTGCATGAAATTTAAATCCATGCACTAACCCAAAGAGGCTGATTCATTTGGCAGATAGGGACAGTAGGCCTAGGTAGGTGAAGAGATGTAGAACAACTTTGCACAGCTGGTAAGAGTCTGAACCAGGAGTGATATCCACGTTTGTCCAACTCTGTGGCCCAACTTTATCCATTGCACTAAACAGAGTCACACCCAAAGCCCAAACAGTGGGGTTCAAAAAAATATTGTTATTTTGCAAAAGGTTTAAATGATGTTTATGGTGCTGCTGTTACTATTTTTACTCATGACAATTCTTTTCATGGTCACTCTAAATTAATTTTGAAAATAGTCATGATTAATGAATGCCCACATGTTTCCTTACATAGAAATTCATAGTTTTAAATTACAAGGTTAAAAAATATATAAACTTTATCTCACTTGATTAATCTGGTAATAGAAGGTGATGAAAACTGGACAGACTACTGTCCAACATGGGCCACTATCTTTTCTGAGATAGATCAACATGTCACAACAGGGTACCTAAGTTTGCTAAACAGGTATGTGTCCATTCATTCATTCAACAATAGATTTATATTGATTAAGCACATACATTGTGTCGAGCCCAATGGCTGGGATCACAACAGTGAGCAAGAAAGCTTCATTTTAGTGGGGGAAGCAGATAATAAATAAGTGGACCAAATAAGTATATATTGCAGACTTTTGCATGTGGTACAAACGTATTTTGGATATAGATTCCACAGGACTTGCTGAAGTTGCTAGGTAATAAGAAAGGGAAAGAGTCAAGGTTTCTACATTTGGTAACTTTAAATTCTTAGAGATTTAAAATTTATATAGAGAGCTATAGATCAATGTTGCAGACAGAGCTGCTCATGGCTCCTGTGTTTAACAACCACTGTGAACCAGGAGTGGATTCTCTCCATGGAGTTACACTACTCCTGTTATGGCAGGTACTGTGTTTGAGCAGAAACACCTTGATACTGTAAAGTTACCTGCAGAAAAGCAAGCAATGAAAAACATTCAAGAAAGCATTTTCAGTTCCTTGTGACTCAATAAAGATGGATGCCTTGTAGAAACCAGCACTGAGACATGGAATTCAGACCCAAAACAAAACACAACCAACATCCAAGGCTGAAGAGAGCTGGGATGATTCGGATTGAGACAAAGCCAAAGACTTTGGTTCACAGAAAGGCATGGAGCAGCCAGACACACCGTGTCCACAGCACTCACCCAGGAGGAAAGCTTCCTCTACACAGCCAGAAAACGCTTTGTCTTAACTTGACTTTTACTGGGGCCAAAGAGGATACTTGTCAAGGGGAGTCAATTTTGCACATATTCTATTTCAAAATCTATCTTTCTGAGGTCAGAGTTATGGAAAATTATGACATTCCAAGATCTGAGGGCATATGTTCTGAAATGTTTCAATAAGAAAAAGCTTGTTACTTAGGGTTCCATTGATTCATTACTTGTAATCAGTGCCATATTTATTGAGTGCTTAAAATAAAGTAGGCACTGAGATATGATTTCATTGAAACTTCAGGACAGCTCTAAAAAGAGGTCCTACTATTACTAATGCTTAAAAATAAGGAACTGATGTGCACACAGCTAGAACTCAGCATCAGGACTCTATCTTTAAGCCAGTGCTGCTAACCACTAAACCAAACAGAGAATCCTACAGTACCATTGTCAAAGAAATCTCTTTTAAGAGAGAAGTAATTGTAGTTAATGATCCTTACATCTTTCTCTGTTCATTGTCTTTCTCTTCCCTCTAGAATGTCAGCTTGTTGAGGACTTTCTTTTTTCATTTATGTATCTCTAGTGTCTAGAAGTGTTTGGCGTTATAGCTTCTCAATAAATAGTTTATCGATTGAATTAATGAATGTTTCTATTCTATATTTTTGCCAAGAACTTGACTAGAATTCTCTTGTTTTCTGGTCATGAATCCATTGTGTTCACCTAAACCACAGGTGACATTGTACTGAACACCAGATACAGAAATCAAATGAAATGGTATAACATCTTTACAAAATATTTAGAATAGCTTGGCTATAGCTATTCTAGACATGCCCTATTCTGAAAAATCTATCAATAGTTTAACATTATTCCATTATCATTTATTGATATGCTTCAAGTTGAAGATGATTAATCAGATCTATTTTCCACCCTGACTTTTTACAAAAACGGTAATTTGAAAGGATGGAACTTTTTAAAAAGCAGAATATGAATTTATATATTGACTTTCCTAATTCAATTTAATTCAATAAATGTTGAGTTGTGATTACAGAGACTATGGTAGATGCTTGAGAACAATGATTAAAAAAAAAAGACAAACTCTGCCATGGGACTGGAACTTACCCCTCCCCAAGTTTTCTTTTCTTTAACATGAAGGGGTCAGCCAACATTATCTCCAAGGGCCCTCTTTGTGTTATTCTTCGATGACCCATACTTCCTATCCTTCTGAAATAGGGGATGGAGGATATTAATTAACCTTAATTTTGATGATAATTTTGACCTTCATTATTTTCTAATGTAGCGTGTAGTTAGAGCCTTCTGTTTCCCTCTCTTAACTAGTGTTTCCTTCAGTATCAGGTGTTCTTTCTCACTAGTAACTATGTGTCTACTTCTATAGTATCCTTACCCTCCCCAAAATGGAATTCGATTCTTAAAGTAGCCTGAGCTAGGAAAACAATCACATTTATTTGAACCATGTGTTAACTGTGATTTAATAGGCTGGGTAAGACTGTGGGAGCCTCCCTCATGGAATCAACTGTGAGAGCTGTGGTTTGGAAACCCCTTTTACTGGTCTCCTGGGCCCCTTTCCTAACTTCTGGAATCTAAAAGCAGTGTTCTAGACCACTGAAGATGCTGAAAGTTTGATTGCTCATGGCATTTGTGTCTAAACAAAAGGCAATGATATAAAAACTGCCAAATTCCCTGAAGAGTCAACAAAAACAGTAAGGCTGTTCTGGGGGGGTGGCGGCTGAGGTAGGTTGGAGACCTGAGTGGCAGAGATGAGAAGCAGGACTCTGGTAGCAAGCTGTGGCTTCCTTTGCTCTTGAATCCACATTCCATTCAAGTGCCTGTGTAGAGAATTCCATTTGACTGAGACTATTCAGACCACGCACGAGACGCTGACCAAACAGAGCTCCAGAGAGCCAAAAATAAAGGCTTTGCTAAGGCAAGGCCAATTAACTAGAGCTATGCCACCAGCTTGTACAGGAAGTAAGTTGAACTTTCATTACTGCAGGAAACATCTAAGGAGTGTGAGAGGATGGCCAAGGACATTTAACAGATGGAAATGCCCTTCCATGTAACTTCTTTCAATCTACACTTTACCCTTGCATTCAAATTCTGCCTCCTCCATACAGCCTTTCCAGGGCTCCAGCAAGAAATAAGAATCTTCTTTTCTGGGCTCCAATGAAAACTTTATAATGGCACTTTTCTGTGAAGTTTAGAGTCTCTTCCCTTTCAGGCTGTGAGTTCCCAGGGGTGGGGGAGGGAAAGTGAAGAGGAACATGTCTTATTCAACATTTGTCTCCAACTCAGAATGTGCTGCAGGCAATAGAGAAATAACTAAAGCCTTAGGCCTAAGTCCTCTAAGTGTGTTCCCCACACCACCATCATCTTCATCACCTGGGAACTTGTTAGAAATGCAAACTTTTGGGTCCCACCCCAGGCATACTAAATCAAAACATCTGGGGCTGGAGCCTGAGATCTGTGTTGTATCAAGCCCTCCAAATGATGCTGATTCCTGCCAACGTTTGAGATCCACTTCCTGAGACTTTAAGGAGACCGTACCACCTTCCCTCTTTGCACTTCTCATATCATCCATCCCATAAACACTCACATCCACGTCATGTTCCTTCACGAATGGGAGCTCCTCAGGGCGGGGGGCGAGGTCCTATCATCTGTATATTCCCTAAGACCTTAGCTCAGAGTCCAGCACAGGGCACAATGGATAAATGATGGGGCATCTCTCGCAGAAATTCCCTGTGGCTATGAATGTAACAGAACTTTCTGAAACGATGTTCCTGCTTAATATTTCCAAAGATGAATCATGTCTGAAATACTAATTCTAATGGGAATTACCACGCAGATGAATCATATCATAATGAGAAAAAACCTGGCTGCCAAGGAAGCCTCTTGAAAAGAAAAAATCAAATTAGGACAAATGGATTATGTTGCACAGCTTGCGATCTCAGGCTATGAATTAGGCCAACAGAAGGGATTTAATGGCCTGAACTACCAGGCTCCCTGCAGCTCTAAGGAGAAACGAGTCAATTAACAAAATCACATGGGAACAAAACCCCTGCAAGACAAAAACAAACTTTCACAAATCTCCTAGACTGTGATGCCCTGGCTCAGAGTCCCAGGGGCAGCGTTCTTGCTAAGCTGTGTACAAGTGAAGCTATGAGGGACAAAAAGTTCCTCAAATCCTAGGGCTCCAGGCTGCTATGTGTCCACAACAGGTGGAGGGGACCAAGGCCGACCTATAGGGTCAGGTTGTGTGCTTCCTACGCTCCAAATGAATTCCTTCTCACCTTGTCCAGGTTGGCAGGGATCAATATTGCCATCTATCTTCATGGGTCCCAGAGTTCCCTTTCTGCCTGGGTCATTGCTTCTGGACCCACCAAACACTGTATCTCTTTCCTCTGCTCTTTGCCTGAAGACTGCCCGAGGCTGACCTCCAGGAACATACTGCTCTGAACACTGAGGGTGGGACAGCAGAGCAGAGGCCACAGTGAAGGGAAAAGAGCCTGGTTTTTGCATCATAGTGATCATGTTGGATTCTTAGTGCCACCATCTAGGAGCAATGGGAAAGCAATTTTGTGTTTCTTTAATGGAGATTATCACAGCATTGTGGTAAGCCAGGATTCAGTGGGCTAAGATAGCTATGAGTTTTTTGTCTCCAGCTACACAGCCCATGAGTATCCAAGTGTCATACGATTATAGCACAATGCCTGGATCTTTAGAGTTCTAGGGCCAGGCCTGCTTGCCTGCAAGACCTGAGATGACTTTCCAGTCTGGAAACCTATCACCCCCAACCCGTCTCTCCTGGTTATTCACTGGTGTTTCAAGGTGGTGGAGCCCTCCGATGCCCAGGAGTAAGTTTGCCCAGCTTCCCGCATATGAATTCACGTGAAGATGTCTGAATATTTTCTAGTTCACAGTTCCACATACAGCCATACTGTGAATTCAGTTTTGGGCTACTGGGCTACTGCACCCACTATAAGTGCAAAACCTTAACATGGTGCTTGATATATATGTGGCACTGAATAAATGGGGACTTATTAATCCTCTTAGTTAAGATTAGAGTTATAGCATGAATCTTCTTTCTCACCCCAGGCTTCTTCCTTTGTCTCACTTCTCTGCTCTCTCCTTTCTCTCTAGGTTACTCCTGGGGGTATTTTCTCCATCTTCCTCTGGGTCCCCATCATTTCTTCTTTCTCTAGTGTTTTATTCCTCCCCACTTTTGTATACCTCATTTGGCTTTTCTTTTACTCTCATCCCATTTTTTTCTTGCTCTGTCCTGATCTTTCTATCTTCCTCACTCTCTCTGTCTTTATCTCCCCTGTATTCCCATTGCCCATTTCTCTGCTGTACCCCTAATTTCCTCTCATTCCATTTGATCGGGATCCTTTGAGCTTCAGTACCAGGGACAAAGGAACCAGGTACAAATAAGGGAGAAATGTTGGTTATTAGGGTCTTCAAGCAGAGACCCTCCTCTAACTGTTAGCAGGCAGTCACTTGTCACTATTGAATGCACTATAATTCTTCTCTTGTAAAACTGAAGTGATTTAATTCTTGAAACTCTCCGCTGATGGGAGCCAAATGAATCACCAGAGAGAAGCTAGGGACATTCTTTCCCCAAACCTCCAAGGAACTGAACTCTAGTTGAGCCAACACTGGACCCATTGTAAGCTGGCTTCTAGCCTTGGTGAAGTTCCTTGCTGCAAGTTCGATGGCTTTCACTTCAGAGTCTCATGCTACCAATAAGACTTGAGAGCTGTTCAGAACAAGCAGGGCAGACTCTCAGGTTTCATCCAAAGGTAGATCCGAGCTTAGCAAGCAGTTAGTGAACATCCTTTAGTCAGAGCAAATGGAAGAGGCAGTGATGGGTAAATAGAGACCACCAGGTTTCCAGGAGCCAGAGTCACCACAGCTCAGACAGGTCAGAGGACATGGAACAGAGGAATTGCTGGGTGTAAAAAGAAAGGCAGCAGGGGCCCAGGCAGGATGGAGGAGTTGAGGAGAGGTGTAGAATAGGAGTAGAGCCCAGCCTGGTGGAGAAATTTGGGGGCTCATATACAGAGAAGGGCAGCCTCTGGGAAGGTCTAAGTTAACAACTAGGTCCCAGGCCAGGTGCTCATCCAGAGGAACCCTCTGAAAAGCCTACACTGGCATCCAACACAGGCATGGACAAAGTCTCTAGCCACACTTCAATTTCTAAAGGAAAAGAAATCTATGCCTACAAATGTCTTCCTTGTTTGGACTCCATTTATTCGTTCACTCACCAAATATTTACTGAATGTCTACTTTGTGCCAAAAAGCTGCCAGAAGCTACAGAAAAAACAATGAATGAAACAGTTTTTGTCCTCAAGAAAGTTACCAAGTATCAGGGAAGGTAGGCAAGAAGATTGGCAATTCTGCAACAGTGTGAGCACAAAGTGCTTTGGGAACACAGAGGAGGGTCTTAGAAGGCCATGGGAGGCTTCTTCTTGAAGTAACTTCTAGACACAACCTAAAGGCAGTAAGAGGTAGCAAAGGTGGGGATAGAATAAGATAACAGAGAGGAAAATGTTTTAAAGAGAGCAAACAGCATGTTCAAAGTGGCTCCCTATGGTTGGAGCTGAGAGCATGAGCAATGAATCTGGGGAGAGAAGCAAGGTCTTTCTGAGTCCTTACCAGTGGATGCAATGCTTGCCCAGAACCATTTCTTTCACAAATATTTTCTAAGCTCACTACCATGGAAATAGCTTTGATAGCAAATAAATAAATAAATAAATAAATAAATAAATAAGAAAATTTAAAAAAGAAATAAGAATATATAAGCTGGAGGGTTATATATTTTATGACTTGGGATACCCATTGCCCTTCTAGGAGTATCATACTAAATACTGAGGCTGCAACATGAAACAAGTCCCAGTCTGAACTCTTAGGGCATGAATAGGACAGAGGTGGTCACTTCTATAATTTCTTATAACTCAGTGGTCTCTTTGTTGTGAACAAAAGCCAATGGAAGGAAACACCATCTACCAGCCTGGAAAGGAGAGAGATCAACTTCATTCACACTCACGGTATAATAGTAACAGAGGCATCCCAGAGGTGAGGGGTGATTTAGGACTGTCCAGTTGGAGAAATAGAGCCAGAAAGAGAAGGGAGAGTTCCAAAGAAAATATCACCTTCCTTTCTTCAGAAGATAGCAGTGGAAAGCTAAGCCTTCAAGAAGGTTCCAAAATATTGTGGACTACGAAACAATAAACAGGCTTTAGAATTGCACTCAAGTTCATGGAGAGGAGTCAGGGACACTCTATCTATCCCTATATCATGTACTTCTGCCCTGTTACGGTGCTCTCAGCTATGTGTGTGTGAGCAAACATAGGGTCCAGCAGAAGTAACATCTGCTTGAGTGCTTGAGTGTGGCTGGTAGATAGTAACATTGGTGTAATAATTTATAGTTTTAATTTGAACATTTCACCAAAAGTGTCATATGGTATGCTTGAGTGTAATATTGTTACGTTACAGAATTACATGCTTATGATTTTGTAATGAAAGATTTTGTAATAAAAAAGGGGCATTATTTGTGCTGGACTCTGTATATTCAAAGGTAGAATGATTGGGAGAGATTGACAAGTCAATCTCAAGTCAAAGACAACTTGTTTAGAGGACTCAGAGATGGAAAGTTTACCTTCCTCCTCACCTATGCCTACCCTGTAGTCAAGAGAAGAAGGATACAATTATCCTCAGCTTCATTCCAGGGAACTTCATGAGTGTCATAAAAAAATTAAAAAAAAAAATACCAACCCAACTCAAAAAACTAAAGTTGATCAAAACTGAGGGCTATGGTCATAAAAAAGCTTCCAATTTACATTCCCTATGTAAGGCATTTTAGCCCTTCCATCCTGTCATTTAAAAAGCCCATTCTGTTGTCTCTACTAAGATTAAGGTTTTGCTTGACTATCAAAACAAAGAGGTCTTTTGTTGACAGAAACAGGCGACAGTGTTTTGGTTAAAAGATTATATACAGAATAATGGTATGAAGCTCTATTGTGTAAAAAGTAGACTTAAGAGCTTTCCCTGTCTCCAGATTCTCTGGGTTTCTCACAACAATCTAAAATACTGTTGTGTTTCACTTTGTGGGAGTCCTAAACAATTGGCTGCAGTTATTATTTTCTAAGAGCTTATAAAAAACACTATGCAGATGAGACTACACACAATTAAAGGCAATATCAACAACAGTATATATCCTAACTATAGCTGAGACTAACCACCCTGGGATCAACCACTTGTGGGTATCCCAAGAATTTTCTCTCCTTTGTACCCTCCATAATCCAATGTCCCATGACATGTTCTATTACTTAGAGTTGGAACTCATAAAATATTGCTTGAATTGATTTCAGCTGGCACTTGGCATCTTGCCTAAACTGGACATTATTACTATGTCAAAAGCAGGGTGCAAATGAAGGCAATGCAGCTAGCATTTGGCACAGGAGCCTAGACTCGGTGGGCTAGAGGAAGGGTGGGGTCACGGAGACTCTCTCCCAGCAAAGCAGGCAGGAATCAAGGAGACACAGTGAATGTGATGCTGAGCTGGGAGAAGAGACCTTCTGATGGGACCACATCTCTGGTAAATAACTGTCATTTCTGCAGCTGCTTTGGACATTAATGGATGTCTTTTCAGGGTTCAGCTGTAGCATTCTATCATCCATGGCCCCAAATCAGGCCACCTTTTGTTCATTGAGAAGCTCATTCCCCATAGTCTTTCTTCCCTCAGAATCCTTTGTCCTCACTATAAGAACCCCAACCCTGTGTGAAGGAGAGAGGAAGGGAGCTCTATCTGTTATGCTTATGGTAAGAGGAGAAGGAGCACACGTGGAGCCATATTGATAAACAGAGACACAAATGACCTTCTCAACTCACGCTTATTTGTGATCAAGTGACCCTGATGTGCTACAAAATGGGAGGCAGAGACATTGGGAATGGAGAGGGAAAAGGCTCTGGCAAACAGGCTCTAGAAAGTTGGGGTGCAGGAATGATATCAGGAGCTCTCTTCTCTTTTGATGTGCTTCCTCCAAATTGCTCCTTTTTTATTCTTCTCCCTGCAGCCTTGAGGGGCAAAGGCAATCTCTTTGAAGAGGTAGAAGATACTCTGTGTGAGGAAGAAGAGTGTGGCTGTCCCTGGCTGAGTTAATTCTGGTTTCCATCATTCCCTCCAACAACTTTCGTCATCTGCTCTTCCACATTTTGCCCTGTACACGTTCTTAAGAATTCTTGAGACAGATCTGGCAATCTTTTCCTATCTAAGCCACAATCTTTCCCTACTTGCAAAATCAATCAGAGGCCACACACAAAAAGTTTTTTTTTAAATTACAGCATTATTTTCACAAAACACAGAAAATAAGAAAAGTCAAGTGTTGTACGCATAGCAAGTGAGAGGGTAAATGAGATCCACATTGTGAGCAGTTAAGGAACTGGGCTGTGTGTAGGTAAGGGAGGAATTTGACAAGAAGAGAATCACAGAAACTATTGTGAAGATAGGGCTAGAAAGAGGGAGGCAGGGGCAGGAGGAAGAAAAGCAAGGACAATGTGTCTGAGGTGTACGTGCTCTGGAGACACCTGCTGTTTGCCATGGTTTTGGACATCAGAAGACAAACATCACCCTACCCTATGAAGTGCTCACTGCTGAATAGATGTCTCATCTCTGCTCCATTGAGTGTCTCATACATGACCAGGGATAGCTGGAAAGGTAAGGCAGGTAATAGGAAAAGCTGACTAATAGGATGAGACAGGGGATAGTAAGTGAGAAAAGAGAGATTCAGGCAACTGGGAATAGACTTTCACTGGGATGTGAACAGCTGCTGTAGGCCCATAATCTGGCAAGGGTGAAAACTTAGTGCACAACAGAGTTAACCTATTGTGAGGTCTGGGGATGAAAAAATAAGGAAACAACAGCTGTACTGTGAACTCTTGATTATCTGTGGTAATGTGGAGAGTATTATAGTAAGCGAAGCTACCTATAAGGGAGGTGCTATGAGGCTTCGTATAAAAATTCAAAAATGACAGGAAATCAGAACAGGGAGAGATCACGGAAAAAAACATTCACAGATGAACTAAGCCCTGAGATGGACAAAGCTTGGCTAGGAAGGTCAAGGGGAATGTGTTCATGGGGTGAAAAGTTTCGGGCACTAAAGTGCAGATTAGGATGTCTCTCCCTCCTTGCCCCTTGTAGGCATATTAAAATACCTCAGTGGAAAGAGAGGGAAAGGCTGGGAAACCCAAGTTGCTGCTACTTTGGGAAACTGAGAGGGTCAGGTGGGAGCAGGCCTTTCCTTCTGCTTTGGAGAGTTCACCTTTTAGTCCAGGAGGCTTGACACCAAATGCCCTGAGCATTCTGAGCTTGAGGAGTCCCCCTGGGGCTGGGGCTTCACTATCATCACAAAGAATGTATTATTCTAAGGCAGGTCCTATGGAGGCTTTCAGTTCTCCCAGATCTTTGTGACTTTTATTTTGGTGGATGCTTCCCAGTGACCAGGTCATGGGACCAGGTAAGGTGGCAGGTCCTGTGGTGTGTCCACCACACATCGGGTTAGATGCAGAGAACAGAGTGGTACTCCAGACAGTATACTCATAACTGCTTTTAAATAGACCCAGAGAGAGACCCATTCAGACACATACATACCTGGGCATTGAGAAAACCAAACAGGGTCCTCTTATGCCCTGCTTTGACTCAGTTACCTTCACTGGTGTCCACCCCACTGCATTCTGTGCCTTCTCTTTGCCTCAGTTTCACTATGGTAAAATGTGGATCAGTGTGTGATGATTAAATGAATTAATGTATGTAAAGCACTCAGAGCCGTGCCTGAGACACAAGTGGGTTCCATGAAAGTTCTTGTCTTTTCTCACCCACCAGATGTCCCAGCACACCTGTATGGCTTCTGGTCATTTTCCCCTTTGAACACTCAGGTGCTCTCTGGAATACAGGTGATAACTAAATACTTCCAAGCAGGATTTACTTTATTTTGCTCAGTTTTTGTCCTCAAGTTAATGTCAATTTTGAAAGGAACAGGTTACAGCACTGAGTTTCTTTTCTGTGGTTCCTAATTCATTCATTCAGTGTTAAGTCCTCCCAGTGAAGAATACCTCTGGCTTGTTTTGTTTTCTGTTTTTGTTTTTAAAGATAGCAGCATCATTGAGACATAATTCCCAAGCCATACAATTCACCCATTTGAAGCATTCAGTCAATGTTTTTTCGCTATATTCACAGAGCTATACAATCATTGCCACAATCAATTTTAGGTCATTTTCATTATTCCCAAAAGAAGTTCTGTACCCATCAGCAGTCATGCCCCATTCTTCCCCAACCTCCCAGGCCTAAGCAGCCACCAATCTATTTTCTATTTCTATAGACTTGCCTATTTTGGACATTTCACACAATCCCATAGCTTTTAAAGAGGCCAAACTCTTCTTTCACTCATTATTAATCTATTTCCACCAAAATAATCTACCATAAAACCAGACACACAGCAGGCACCTTAAATGTTGTTGAATAAAAATAAAAACATGGGTTCAATGAACTTAAACATATCTTTTTTTTTTTTCACATTTTATCCTGGGACCTTGTTGATCCAAAGCAAGATCGGGAAATACAGATCAGGAGCAGAGTTGTGCTTCTACTTTTCCTGAGGCATAGCAAGCTTTGTTGAGACTCCTCAAAGTAAAGTTCTAGTGCAGTGATTCTCAAACCTGGCTGTTCCTTACTGTTACCTGGGGAACAAAAAATCCTGAGCCCTGAGCCCTGCTCCTACCCACCCTGCCCCATAGTTATATCTGGGGTGGGGCCCATGAATATCTTTTAAATGTTCCCCAAATTTAAATGTGATTCTATGAACAGCCAGGGTTGAGAACTCTTGATCCAAAGAAAACAACCCTTCTAAGCAAGAATGATTTGTTGAATTCCAGCCATGCCCAGAATGACACGCAGCCAAAGTTTTCAACTCTGTCTTCAGGGAAATGAATCTCTGAATTTTGAAGAAAGCAATTCAAAAACAGACTCTCATTTCACAAAAAAATTTCTTTATAGCTAACATTACTGTAAAACTGAACCACATGAAATTGCTGATATTTGACTGTTTTTGAGCAGTAAATGAAAATTTTACATCATTCAACCTAATGAATGCATTTATATCTTGAAATAAAAGATGCATCATATTCAGTTTGAACCACCATTTTTCTAATTCACCTATTCATCTTCTTTGTGCTTCACACACTTTTAAAAAAACATTTTAAGCTTTACTAAATATATACCTATAGTACAGGATGAAAAAGAAATTAGCCATTAAGGAAGATAAAAGCATGAAAATTCAAAAACAGATAAAACAAACACTAACTTTATGGACACCCTTCACGTTTTGCCACACATTATTTCTGGAAAGCATGTCATAAAGTAGATTGTCATAAAACAAGTTATATTTTCCCATAGGAAAAATTTTATGATTAGGGGTTGTGTTCCTGACCAGACATCCTATAAATCAGAGATATGATCAACAACAGATCATGAAAGCAAAGCTGCAAGAGCTATAAACCTTCATAAACATTTAAAATAATAAATTTGTTATTCAAGTACCATAAAATACCAAAATTATATTTTACCCATTGATTATCAGATTTTCATGTCAAAAGGTAATTTAGCACTACCCATCAAAACTCAGAAAGGGCACATTTCTTTGATTCACTTCCAGTGATCTTTCCTAAAGGAAAACTGGTTCTGTTTTTTCCTCCCCTTGCGGGACCAGGTATCAAAGTCTTTGTCCAAACTTGAGACTCTGCACACTCCTGCTCTGACTGGGTTGTCCCCAACCACCACCCCCTCCCCACCTCCTCATCTGAGGCTCTGTGCCTTTTACCCATAAGCTT
The DNA here is from genome assembly GCF_004126475.2 of Phyllostomus discolor. Taxonomy (NCBI): domain Eukaryota; kingdom Metazoa; phylum Chordata; class Mammalia; order Chiroptera; family Phyllostomidae; genus Phyllostomus; species Phyllostomus discolor. The sequence goes on along the minus strand of NC_040907.2, from coordinate 148,006,844 downwards.
CTTGCTGCCAAGGTTCTGAGGACAATCCTGTCAGAGTCAGGAGGAATTTAAGGAGCTTTAGTTCTCTGGTGCAGGCTCCACAGAGTCTAGTCAATTGCATTTCTGCTTTCATTTCCATCCCAGGCTGGAAAGTGGGGCTTCTACCGCCTTCCTGTACCCAGAACTGCTTGTATCTCAGTCCTTCTGAGCCTCATGGCTTGCCAGACTCTGCTCACCCCACCTCTGCCTATGAGGTGTTGAAGTTCTCTTCTTGAATCCCACACTGTAGCTAGAAGGAGTCCTGCAACCTGTTGCAACACATTTTTTATGCCAAACACATCTCTGGCAATCAAACATTTCACGAATGAATGAATTCCTAGATTTCTCCATTTCTCTGCACAATTGAACAGCCACTGCTGCCTCTTAGTGGGTCACTCTAAGCCAGCTGACCCCTTGGACTGCTGGCTGCCATGACTTCTTAGTGAAAGCCGTGTGCTTTGAACATCAACTGGGCCTTCCTGGCTGTGCCCCAGCACTGGCTTACCCTTGGTAGGGTCTCCAGGCCTCCTCCCCTTTTCTGTCCCTTCTTCTTCACTGCATTGATTAAGGCCTTACAAGCTCCAGGCACAACTCTCTCACCAAAACCCTCCCTATTAACCTCCAAACATTCTCTTCCCTGCCTCCCCAATCTCTCTGGTGTCTCATACACTGCACAAAGGAGTAGGCACTTGGGTAAGTATCAGGACATGATTCTAGAACAGTGATTCTCAGCCAGAGGCGATCTTGCCTTCCAGGGGACATCTGGCAATATGTGGAGGCATTTTTGGTTATCACGATTGAGGGCATGCTATTAGCATCTGATGGGTAGAGGCCAATGATACTGTTAAGCATACCACAATGCACTGGGCAGCTCCTAAATTAAAAATTACCCAATCCAAAATTGGCTGAGGTCAAAAAACATTGTTCTAGAGAAATCAAAGAAATCTTCTGTAGTGCTACCAATTAAATCAAACTGAAAATTAACAGAGAAAGATAATGCTTCTGTTTTCAGTAAAAACAAAACAAGACAAAACCTTTTCCAGTTACTGAATTTCATGCTCATAATAAAAATACTAGAAAATAAAGGCAAAAGATACACTCTCACTGTGTGTGTTATGTAGTTGTGATTGTATTCTGCTTTCTTAATATTACACAACCATCTTTTCTCTATCTTTCTGAAAGGTATCACTTTCAATACTATGTGAGATTCCTCCCTATGACCACCACAGTGCAATGAATTCTTCTCTTACTAGTGTAAATTTAAGTTGTTTCTAGATTTTCACTATTATAAAAGCTGCTGTGAATACATATTTGTGTATAAAACTCTTTCTGCAAGGGTGGTTATATCCAAGATAAATCTTACAGATGGTCTATAGTCCTGACTTCATTTTTGAAAGGTAAACAGGATTTGTCAAAGGATTCTGACATCAAAACCTCTGTGAAATGTTCCCCTGGATCCTAGCTCTGTTCTGGTCTAAAAACATACTCCAAACTTGCAAGTTAAAGTGTATCCATTTGAGGAGCATCAAAGAAGCCAGAAAAACAATTCATCTCAGAATTTTCTGAATAGAGCCCTGCAACAGATCATGAGAACAAGAATGAAAGGTTTTGTGATTTTTGGCACAGAGACATAACTAATATGCCTTTAAGATGGTAGGATTTGCTGGTTACAGAGTCAAAAGGATTTTATTTAGAATGTCTTTCTTATAAGCATAATGCCATTTTCTGTTCATTAAAGTATTTAGCTATTTTATTATTTTTTATTAATTTTCTCTTTATCTCAGGTATTTCCTTAGATCTTTGGGAATGCACTTATTTTGACAAGCATGTTAACAGCTGTTTGTTGGTATAAATCCAGAACATTTTTAAACAAGAATAGGTTGAAGATAAAACTTTATTTTTAATTAACATCCAAACAGTTTTTCTAAGTTTTAGCATCTGATTACAGCATGGCCACAGTAGGTGTTAAACTCTCACTTTCTTCTTGCTCCCAGATTCAAAGGAAAACCTACAAGTATATATAAATCAAAGCAAAACAATGTGTCTTGATATGTAAACTCAGTGATGGCAGGAATGGTAAGAAGTTAGAAATCAGAGGATCTGGGCTTCCACTTGTGTATGCCACTTGCAAGCCCCTTATATAGGGCAAGTCATCGACATTTGTGGGGTTGAATTTCAAAAAAGAAGACTATTGAATATGAAACAGTTTATGTGAAGTGCTCCGGGAGATACACATACTTCTCTAAATGCAGCAACGGTACAAAGAGAGTTGTTATTGTGTTCCCATGTACTGTGAACTATCATTTATGATGGCAATCTAGATGTAACCAAGGACACAGAAGTTGGTACTCATCGGGTGAGCTGTGGGACTGGAAAGAAGCAGTCAGATGCCTGGGTGGGGAGTCTGTGATTCAGAAGCAGTTATCACAGCAGGAATCATAAGTCCCTTCCATGTCACAATTCTGGGGACAGGATATTAGCCATGATGCTGGGAGGTATAACATCAGCAGCACCTAGGACCACTAACACCACCATTTACTGAGGGTTTACCACACTGCAGGCACTCTCTACGTGTTTTACTTGCATTATCTCAGTCAATCTTCATTAACTGCCCGATAGGCATTGTTACAGAAACAGAGATCAGACTCAAGAGAGAGTCAGTGTAGTATAAAATTTTAACAACTGCAAAATGGCAGAAAGTTCAACACTGTTTTCTCAGAGTCCAAGGGAAAAGTAGGAGTGGAATAAGGAGCTCGGTGACATCACACAGAAGGTGTGAACCTGGGAGCCAGGTGGAGGCTATGGTCCCAGCTAAGGTGAGCTCACACCTTGCCTGGGGCTGGGTGGGATGGCCAGCAGGTCTTACCAATAGCCTGGGATTGTTCTTTTAGTAACAGGGAACAGTTGTTGCTGCTATAGTTGCCCTTTCGTTCTTGCCATCCCCCATAACCAGGTCAAGAATGGATTAGGAGGGCAAGCAGGCTCCCAGGGCTGTCCAACATTTTGGCGTCTCTGGGGCACACTGGAAGAAAAGAGTTGCCTTGGGCTACATACTAAATATACCATGACACGGAATCACAAAAAAACAGTTTATTTTTTAAAAAATCTCATAATGTTTTAAGTAAATTTACAATTTTGTATTGGGCTGCATTCACAGCCATCCTGGGCTGTATGTGGCCCATAGGCCGCAAGGTTGGGCACCTGGCATCTAGCCTGCACTACAGAAGTGACAGAAATGACAGTGGAGCCTTGGTTCCTGGTACAACCTGCCACAGTGTGTCAGACCCGCAGCCCACGCAGCCCAGGACTCATCTCCAACAGTGAAATTGACAACTAATGCAATAGCTTGTGAATTTCCTTTTTAATAACATTGTTTTTTTAGAGAAATCTTAGGTGGAAGCCCAGAATTTACAAAAGGTACAATGTAGAGAAATTCTGGTTTAAAGGGAGGAAGGAAGCCCAGAATGCCCTCCTTACACCCTAAATATAATACTTTCATGTAAGCATGGTGTACCCTTTGACATAAACATGGATGGCTAAGGACCCTAAGCATTCTAATTCTCCTGAGAACTCCAGTAGCAAACTGTTACCATGTAGTTTTCCAAAACTTATAAGAAAATCTATTTAAGTTTTCCATATACATCCCATTTTGGCTACAGAGCCCATCCACTCTTTACTGCCCCTTTCACAAGTACCAGGAGAAGAGAAAGTCTAGGACCATTCTCTTGTCCTAGACTTGCTCTGCTCCAACTTCAAGGGGCATCATCCCTGACTCCTAGTATTTACACTAGAACTATTTATGACTTCAGAAACTTTCTTCACATTCTCCCCTTCGTTCCATACAGAACATTCCTAATCTGTTTAGTCTGTTCTCACTGGAGGATTAAATGCAATAATGTATGTAAAGCATCAAGCAAGGGAGGTGGCATAAAGGAGAGGTTCAGCAAGTATTATGCTCTAACCCTTCCTTTTCCATCTCCTTCATCATTTAAGAGGCTCTTCTCTAGTTTTGCCTCCCATTGTAATGTTTTGCTCCTTTCTTTCTGCTGTGCCCTAAATGGGGGTGGGGAGGGCAAGGTGGAGTTATCTTCACCAACACAACCAATGATACTGCAAGACTACAAGCACCAATCCCAACCAGTACTATGTAAAGCATTTTCACAGTCAGGAACACTAAGTTTACTTTTATCTTTGTATTGTAGCTTCTAAGTCCTTGATAGAAAAATTGTATCAAAGAAACCCTGGCCTGAAAGGTGAGGGTGAGGGTAACGGTGGGGCTGGAAGTAGGGGTTGAGGGGAGGCACAAAAGTGGGGAGGATTTGATACAGCCAAGCAATGTGGGAAGAAGAAAGAAGTTCCCTCAGCAGAAAGAGAAGCAGAGAACAGGAGTTCTCAGAAAGGACTGGAACTGGTAGGAAGGGAGCTAGAGTTCTCTTCCTGAACTTGTATGTGGAAGAAAAGAGAATCATTGAAAATTTCAAGACACTACTGGCAAGAAGATAAATTGGCACAACATTTTGACAGGACCATTTCTCAATACCCACTGCAGTTTTAAGTGTGTATAGCCTAAAATTCAGCAATCTCATTTTTAGAAATCTAAACTTACAAAAATATTAACATTGCATACATAGGTGTAGAATGATGTTCATTCCTCCACTGTTCATAAGGGAAAAATATTGGGAATAGCCTGAGATTTCATCAACAGGGACTGATTAAGTAAGTTATGGCATATCAGTGAAAAAAAGAATGAGGTAGCAATACATACATATGTACTGACATAAAAAAGTCTAAAAAAGATATAGTAAGTATAAAAGGTAAGTTGTAATTTATATAATATGAGGCTACCTTAGTTTTGAAATTATATAAATATTCACATAAATATAAGAAAGCCATCTGGAAGGTTACAGGTGGATTATCTCAAATTTCTTTTTTGGAGTGGTGAACTTTAACTTTTTACTTGAGGTACTTCTAGATTGTTGAAATTTGTAATTAAAAATAAACAGGAGAGCTAGCTGTAGCACAGTGATTGTATGCATGGGCTTTGAAGCCACACTGCCTGAGTCTGAATCTCTTCCATGCCTTGTCCTAGAAGTGACAGGTAACTTAATCACTCTGTGACTCAGTTTCCTTATTTATCAAATGATAATAATGATAGTACCAACCTTGTAAGTTGTTGTGCCAATTAAATAAGTCAGTTCAAATAAGGAAATGAGAAAAGGCCCGGCATATAGTAAGCATGTAAAAAGAGAATAATTTGTGTGTTTACATTACCAGATGACAGAAGGGGAAAGGTGGGAAAAAATTAGTGCCAGATGATAAAGGGCCTTGAACACCAGGCTAAGGAGTGAGAATTAATTTATTCAGCAGGAAACAAGGAGTCATTCATTTATTTAACAAATATTTATTGAGTGCCTTCTATGTGCCAGACACTGTTCTAGATAGTTGGGACACATCAGTGAATGAAGTGGAAAACAGCATTTTAGAAAAGTACCAATGTAATCAAGACTGGGGTTGGAGGGATATAATGGATGTGTATCTTAAAAGTGCTGCTATTGCTGTGTGCATGTGTTTGGAGGAAGATGATCAGCAAGACTGAGGGGCTCTCAATCAGGAGGCCATTGCATTGTTAGGGGGATGAGGGCCTGAAACATGAAAGGGAATTTAGGCCTGAAGCCCAGAAAATGTATCTAAGGCCTCAGGTTATAGTCCCTAGTATAGGCAAGGTGGCTGCGTGTGCAAGCTTCAGGTGGGGAGCTGTGGCTATCCAAAGAACCTCTGAACACCAGCTTTTCAGACTTCATCCTAGCCTCGGCCAACTCAGCTGGCCTGCAGTCAGGTGACCTGGCTTTAGTCCCATGTTTACCACTGACCCAGGGTACCTTGAAGAACCAAACTTCTCTGGGCCTGAGTCTTCACAGAAAACAAGAGGGTCACCCTTGATAATCTCCAGGGCCCCTGTCAGCTCTAACATTCTGTAGTTTTCATGTCATCACAAAGAGGAAAATGAATGGAACTTCCTTTCCCATTATCAAAGCATTACATAGCAGAGTCAACAAGAAACCACTAAAACATAGGCTTCAGATGTGCAGGATAATGTATAAGAAGACTGTTTACATTCATTTCCTTTTTGAGAAAGTGCATACTGAATTTTAAGCCAAATGTATGTGTCAAGGTCTGAAAATGGGTTACTCAAATAATTGCCTTCCATACACGCAGCTGTTCTAAAGCATAAACCACACTCATCTAGCACAACCATCATCTGTTCCATAAAGAATATGAACATTCATTTGGCCCTTATTTTTAGAGTAAAAGGTCAAATGCACAAGGGGTGAAACACAGTCGAGTCCACTGTGCCAGATGCAGACAGGAGCGGTAGGGCAATTATAAATCTTAATCTCTGAACTTGTGAGTATTTAAATAAGATGGTTTAGAATACCAAAAGAAGTAAATCACGGAATATCAAAGTGGCAAAAAGAAGCCACAAAGAAGCTCACCTTTCATTTATTCATTCGTTCAACAAATCGCTCTCACAAAATAAATCACTAAAATAAACAGACTGATTCATTTCCCATGTTTTCCCATTGCTTGTTGGAGTTTGGTTCTCCCTTCCTCCCACCCAGGGTCATGGGATGCCTGAACTTCAGGCTCTGTTGTGTGTGAGAAAAGCTCTACATCAAGATAGTCTACTCTATGTTAGAAGAAATTGTAACTGTCTTGTACCCACGAGTAACAGGCACTGAAGCCAAGCTCCCTGAGCCCTGATTTCAGATCTGCCACTTACTAGCTTAAGTGACTTAGAGCCAAGTTACTTAGCTCTTTCTGGCTCAGTTTCCCCCTCATAGTGTTGTGATGAGGATCTTACTATTTCTACATTGCTTTGAATAGCGTCTGCTGTACAGTAAGCATTATATATGTGTTTATAAAATAAATCTTAGCTGTTAGAGGCGACACAAGGCAGCTGAGAGTGGTGACACACTGATTCTCTTAAAGGATACTCTCTGCTCATCCTACTCACTTATAAAAGTGAGTTTACCACAGAAAACCATATGTTAGACAAGGATCAGCTGTTCTTCATTTTTACTTAGAAATGGCTGGGAGGAATTTACACTAAAAAACCTCCTGCTTGGATGGCTGCAATCAGAATGACTCTTCTCTTTAAAAAGGAGATATGAGTTTGTCGGTAGAGATGAAATTAGAACACCCTGGCATGATGCCCACCAGCCTCAGAGTCTGCAATTTCAACCAACTGTTTGCTTGAGTTATTTGAACCCATTTTATTCTTAGATGTTCTGGTGTGTGTGAGTGATTGAGTTGTACGTGTGTGTACACACATACAATGGGGGACAGGGTAATAAGCCACGTGGTGACATGGTGCTTCCACGTTTGAGTCTCAGTCATTCTAGCTCCAACGCTTAGACTTGTGATCTAGAACAAATTACCTAATTTCTTGAGCCTCAAATTACTGGAACAGAAAAATGGTTTTGACAAGTGGTCTTTTGGGTGCTCTTCTCTAGATAAAGACCTATTATTCTAAGTGGCTGGTATGATTTGTCTTCATAACAGTGACCCCTTGTAGGCTGCTGCCTCTCTGCTTGGTGAGACAGGACTTCAAGGTATCTGGTAGCATAAGAAATTAGTAGCACAAACATTGGATTCAGGCCCTGTGTTCAAACACCGGCTTTGCCACTATATGGTGACCTTGCAAAAATGTCTGAACCTCTCTAAGCCACAGTCTGCCTATCTGTAAAATGGTGATAATAATATCTTATCAGGTGGCTGGGAGCAATAAATGAGGATACTTGAGAAGCACTTAGCATGATGCCTGGCAGTCAGTGCTCATTAAATAATAACTGTGCTTGTCCCCAAGTGTCCTGTGAGATCTTAGGTATATTCATCTTTGGATAGTGATGGGCAGTTCATTAGCTAGTTTTTATATCAGCTTTTAAAATCCCCAGTGAGAACTGTTTTTCAACATGCCATATGCCTCCTCCACTGTTGCTCTTCTCCCCCTCCTCCTTCCCCCTTCTTTAAATTTCAGAACTAATCAGCTATTTTAAGGTGTGTGTAAGTGGTTGCCTACTATTTATCAGAAGAGATTCCAAGGCTTTTTGTAAGGAAGATTTCATGTTAGGCTGCATTCTTCAGGGAGCTGTCTGTCCTGTTCTTTCTTTTCCCTGGACAACCCCTGGAATGAATGGGTTTCAAGTGCCTCCCTCTGAGATGGCTGGACGGAGTGGGAGGCAGGGCTGCTGGGAGCTCAACCCAGGGCAGCAGGGCAGAGGAGTCAGTGAGGAGAACCCAAAGAAGGAGTTCTGGCTTTGACCCTTCCAATAACTAGCTATGTTTCCTTGCTAGTCACTTACACTCCCCAGACTGTACTATCTTCATTTGTAACATGAGAGGGCTAGCAGTGGGCCAAAAGCAGGAAGACAATTCACCCAGGAGGGTGAACACTATATACATTGCTCCCTTCACTAGTTATCAAAGAAATGCAAATTATAGGAATAAAAGACATCATTTTTTACTATTATTAAAATAAGACTTTAAAAACAATTCTTTTGCATTATTGGGAGCATGCAAATTGGTACAACGGCTAGGGATTAGAAAACAATTCATATCGTGTCTCATGAAAGAGAATGAGGTAAACATCAGTGTAAATTCTCTCCTCTGCAACTCACTAGCTTTGAGGCTCAAATTTTCAAGACTCCATTTCCTCATTGGAGGAAAAATGGGGATAATAAAAATAATGCCTACTTGATGGGTTGTGGCAAGGTTTAGAAATTATGTCAACAATGGACCCAACCTACTGTTAGGCACATAACAGATGCTATTGTGAAGATGAAGATGATGCTTGATTCTGCCTGGCTCATATTATAATGCCACTGGAGAGAAAACCCATTCTCTTCTTTCTTAGATTCCTTGTCAGAATCTAGCTTTGCAGTAGGCAGAGTACACAGATGCTCAGCTGCAGCCCCACTTGTCTAATTTCCTATGGGATTCTGACCCCTGATCTCAGAGGTTCCCTGGCAAATCCAAGTACATGTCCACACAAACAACTCCTACCTCCTGCCCTCAATACACGCACTACCACACGTCAGATGCCAGTCCTGCCCTGCCCCTATGATTCTCACTCAGTTTTGTAAACAGACTTCTGGCCTCTTGGGCCAGACCCTTCCAGTGCTTGCACACACAGCAGGGAGTGACATCTTCCTTGTGCCCGCACAATGTCTGCCTGCATCTCCCTTCAAGCAAACACAGCCCAGGCCCTCCTGAGAGTCCAACCTCTCTGACACATGTCAGCTGCTGCCAATCACCTGGAACTTCTGTGTCTGCCTCTGGCCACCATATTTACCAAATAACTCACCCTTCATCCTGGGGAGGCCCTCAGTTACTTGTTTTCAAATGCCCATTTGCTTCTTGATTTGCTTCTGAGGGTTTTACTCTTCTTTCTCAGATTTCTCCTGTGACCCATCTCTTGTTTTTTGATAATTTAAGCTCAGCATTGACTTGAATTACCATGGAGCCTTTACTCAATATCAAAGCTGTCTCTTCTTGAATGTTTCTTTCAATTCCTTCTCAATACCAGGTTCTGTTTCTGTTCCCATTTTGCAACCTAATAAGGACTGAAATCTGTTTTCAGTAGTTACTCAATTTTTTTTCTCAGCTTTAAAAATGATTTCAGAGAACCATGGAACCAAAGAACTGAAAGGAACTCATGGAGTCCTCATTTCCTCATTTCATTCATGAAAACGCTGAGGTTTCTAGGGGCAAACTTCGTGGTGGTCACTCAGTGGTGAGGTACTCAGGAGAGAGAAAGCAGACTATACACTCCTAGGAAGTGCTCCTTCTACCCCTCAGCCTGATGCATGCCCTCTTTCCTTGGTAAACCAGGTGCAGGTAATGCATGGCAATGATTGTATTTCCTTCTATGGAGAGATCTGAGGCACCTGGTAGCTTGGCAGAAATAGGTGTCCCAGGTGTCCCAAATCCATCATGGACTCACTCCTCTCCCTTCCTTCTCTGGCTGTGTCACATTCATTTCCTAGGTGCTTTCTCTAGGAAGCCCGCCTGATTCCGAGCGGGGGATTCTCTAGTGTGTTCCCGGTGGTGCCTTGTATGTCTTCTCTGTGAGCGAGGTATTGCTCATCAGTCTTGCAACAGATCATTACCTGTTTGCAGCCACCTTCCCTAGAGGTCTGCATGCAGCATGAAGGCAGAAAAGAGACACTTAACTCACACCCAAGTGTTAGTGACTTCTAAAATCTCTCCAACCTGCTGAGACCCAGGGGCTGAGCCCTTGAATAAGGGAAGAGTCCCAAGGAAAAAGCCCCAGGACAAACAACTTCACAATTTTAGACTGAATGACTCTCCTCTTAATTTTTCAAAAAATTGGAAATAAACTTTTTACCCAAGCATGTAACAAAAGCAAAGCAATTAACCAGGCCCAGATGAGCACATGTAAGCCCCCTCCTCTTGATTCATACTTGTTCCTATTTAGCGCCCTGATCCTGTAGAAAAGAATAAGCCTTTGAGAACATCTTCCCCTTGTTGCTTAAGTAGCCTGGCCTTCAACCCAGGGTGACCCAGAGTCCTGGCTGCCCTTCAGGAGGAAATGAGAGGGGGAGACTGGACTCCATTAGAGGCAGAAAGAGTGATGTGAAGATAGGAATGGAATAACTCTGGGAATCAACTTCTCTGATTTTTCCCCCACATTATCTCATGTAACCCTCCCCCCCACAAACAACCTAAGATGTAAGTCCTTCATGATCTCCCCCAGAAAAAGACAAGGAAATAGAAAGCTCACTAACTCCCTGAGATCCCAGACAGATGGGTTAGAGATTGTGCTGACACTCACCCAGAGCATCAGGCTCTTAACCACTGTCTCTTTTTGTAATTTCCTAGAGTCTTCATAAAGGGTCAGGTATACAGGTGTGTTCTCCTGAGCCATTTAAATACTCATGGTACTAATACGACAACTAGAAAGTTTAAATTGGATATTTCTAACACTCCTTTCTGTCCAGTCTTCCTGCTTGGCCTGCTCCTCACTCCTGGAATGAACCTTTACCTCCTGTGATGATCAAATATCCACTGGGTCTTATCTGCCTCCTTCCTCACCATAAAGACTTCAAGCCAAATTCTCATTCTCCATACTCCTATTATGTTTGTGGATGGCTCCGCAAAAGGTAATACTTCACAGAGTTGTCCAACCACTGGATAATAATTTATTATTTTATAACAAACATGAAAATGAGTATTTTTGAGAATTTGCTATTTGCTAAATGTATTTTTCTTGTTTACTTTTCATGGTAACTAAAACGATAAATATATCTCCCTCTTTCCAAAAAGGATATTGAGCCTTGATGACTCTATCTGAGAAAATACTATACCCTACCAGTTTAGACTGTGAACTTTGTTATTAATTTTCTGGGTTCAATCTCAGTTTATTAAGTAGGTAAATGTGCACAAATGGCTTCTCTAAGCCTCAGTTTTTTTATCTATAAAATGGGGTCATATGCATGAAGTGCTGAGCACATGATTGGCACAGAGTCAAGTGCCCAGTGACTGAGAGTACTTAATGTTACTAGGAAGAAACAGAGTTTCAAGTCAACCCCTGTTGTCTTACTCCAGGGCCAATGTTGTCTGCTCAGGTAGTTTATTATCCCTATTTTAACAATAAGGAATTAGATTCAGAAAGGAGAAGTTGACTAGTTCATGATCATACAGTTGTTAAGTGTCAAGGCTATGGGTTGAGCCAAGTGCAGCTTTTCTTGATTTTCCAACACCATGCTGCTGCCTATGTTAATCTGTTAGTTTCATGTAATCTTCCGAATGAATGATAAGCTCCTCTGAGCCAAGCAAAGTCACTTCCACTTTGCCTGTGTTTTTGCTAAATAGTCTGACATAGCACCACGCATGGGGTGCTCTCAACACACCACTGGTCAAGGAAACAATTGATGTCCTTGCTCAGCCTGGCACCCTGCTCCCTCTTCAAAACTGTGAGCAGTTTCAGCTATGAAACCGCTGGAAACTCCATCTTATATGATGGAGACATATAAGACAGGGGGATTTAAGAAAGTGATTCCAGAGTCTCCTAACAATTTTCTGCCCATTGTACTTATGAGAAGTAAATCTCAAATAGCACTTCAAGGTGCTTTTAAAAAGACCATGTTCTACTGAATAATCACCACAACTTTTTCCATAATAAATGGTGTTTGAAAAGAGAGGGATCTGTTAGAGATGAAAAGACTCAAGAGACGTAGCTATCTAATGTAATATTTAGACCTGATTCCAAAAACCAAATTTTAAAAGCCATTTTGGGTGCAATTAGGAAAATTTGAACATAGGCTTGTTATTGAATAATAATTTGGAATATTATTTGTTTAGGTATAATTATATTATTAGTTACATTTTTTAAAAAGTCTTTATCTGTAAAAATTACATAATAAAGTATTAGTGGATGAAATGGTATAAACCTGGGTTTACTTTAAATACTCCAGTAAGAAAGGAAAATACTCCTGGGAAGATATTGATGAAACAAATTAGTAAGTATTGGTAAATGCTGAAGCAAGGTGACAGGGTACATGGGGGTTACTTATACTGTCCTCAAAATTTCTGTGTTTGTTTGAAAACTTACACAATAAAAAGTTTTGTTTTCTTTTTAAGGAATGAATGAATGGTGAATCCCCGGCAATCTTCTGTTTTGTTCTACAACTACTCTTCTTCCCAGAGAGCTCAGCGTCTTCAGTGACATGAAAAGTCATCTTCTCCCCAAGGTCCCAGATGTACTCATCCAAGAGGTTAAGCACCTGTTGTGATGACAGCTCATCTGGACCATTCTGCCATCTCTTCCCAGTCAGTCTGCTCTGAACTAACCTTGTCATCTCCCACCGCACTGCTTCTGCTATCCTTGCCCTGCCATTGCTACTATCTCCTTCCACTCTTTGTGCAGAAATCTCAGCATCACCTTTGCCTCCTTCCTCCCCTTCATCCCCAAGGCCAGGCAGCCTAGGTACTTTGCAACATGACTCAGACAGACAATCTTCCTCTCCAGTCTGATTGCTCCAGCCCTGTCTAGAGAGCCTCAGTCCCTCACACTCAGATTGCTGCACTGGTTTCCTAGCAGGTCTCCTTCCTTTGAACTTTCTCATTCTGTGCAAATCCTTGGAATGTGCAAAACTCCAGACTGCCATACTTGATGCTTTTCCTTGGAATGGCTCACTTTGAAACCCACCTGCTCTGTCCCTGTCCACTTACCCTCTTAGAAATTCTTATGGTTGAGCTCTATCTTACTACCTTAAGCAGCTCACTGTGTGCCTCCTCCAGCCACTTTGGAAAAAGTCTGGTTACACTAGACCAGAAGTTCATCAGGGCAGGGATTTGTCTGTCCCCCACTATATCCCAGCACTTAGCTTGATGCTTGGCACACAGTTGTGGATGCTCAGTACTTATTGGTCGAATGAATGAATAGATTCGTGAATGAACAAATACTGTGAAAAAATTCTGACTTCACCTTTCCCTCCATGTAACTATGAAGAGCTCTCTTAAGCATGGGTCCAAATTTTGTCTACCCCAAGCCTATGATGGCTAAATCTTCAAGGATTTTTGTTAGGAGACCTTAATGAAGGATATTTTAAAATCCAAATAAGAGATATTCTAGGATTTCCCTCTCCCACCTACACAGTCCTTAACTGATGGGTTAAATAATCTTAGCTTTACCTCTGACTACATCTGAACTTGATCATGTCTCTGATCCTCAGTTTCATCATATGTCAAAGGAAGAGGTAGATAGTCAGGTGGTTAGTATGGGGTCCTGTCAGTTATGATCTTCTTGGTACTTTCTTTTATAAAAGTCAAATGCCTTGTGCCTAATGTGTCATATACCTGAGCATTCAAAGAGCTTCCTTTTTATGTTAGGTTCCAGCTACTTGCCTGACAGGAAAATTAGATTCACTGATATGAAGTTCCTTGGTGTAATTCACCTTCAGGTGGAGTTTCTTTCATTCTTTTGTTCAGTACATATGTATTAAGTTCCTGCAATGCGCCAACTCAATGGTAATTTGTTCCTCCTATTGCTAACATGGTACCTCCTGACAATAAGAAGTTACACATCTTTTCAGTCTGCCTTTATGACAACCACATTATTCTATATCCAGGGCAACCAGTGGAGACAACCTGATAGGATTTATGGTTGGCTCATCATTTCACAAATGAGTCAGCTGGATAAGCAACACACTGAAGGCCAACAGCAAGGGTAAGGCAGGAGTAACTAGAATCTAGGTGTCCTATATCCTGGTCCTGGACTCTTCAGCATCAGTCCATACTGCCCCTGGGAGCAGGCAGCAGGACAGCTGAGAAGGTGAACAGAAGAGGGTCCTGGCTTATGAAGCCATCCCAGCATTCTGTGAATGAAGCAATGAAGCAATGGCCCAAATAAGGCTGAATCTGGATCATAAGAAGCTTCCAAGAACAGTTGGAGATGACAGCCTCCTTTTTAGTCCTGGAGGGCACTCAAGTCCAGATTTACCTTGCAGCCTGTGAAGACCCTGCTCAGCTGATCCTAACTGCATGGGAGCTGGACCCCCAAAAGCCCACAGACTGGGTGCTTGCCCCAGAATATATAGTGGAAAGAACATGGGCTCAGAATCTAATAGGTGGATGCAAATCTCACAAGTACCCCTTAGTAGCTGTGTGAAATCAGGCCTGTTATTCATCTGTAAATGAAGATGATACTACTGACTAAAAATATATCTTACATAAAAACAGCTAGTATGGTGCCAGACTGATTATTTCCCTTTCCCCACCTTCTAGTGTCTTCCTCTCCTCTCCTACCCAGCACTGTGTCTATGGCACACAAGTGCTCAGTGTCAGTTATTATTAAGGAATGGAGGCTCCCACGAAATACAATGGTGATTAAGGAGCCTACAGGAGAGGTAAGCTGCAGAGGAGTTACCACCAAAACAAAGGCACAGAGTGCATCTTCCCCCAGTGCACTCATTCTTGTGCGATGCCTGAGACAGACCCAGCATGGGGCACACAGGCCTTTGTTGGCATAAATAAAAATCAATCTCTAAGAAAAGAGTCAGTTATAGAGGGAGTAGAGAAGGAAGAGAGGCATTTTAAAGGTCATTAAAATGTATTCTTTGTTAAGTGGTTGGTGAAACAGTCTGTGGCTACTTTCTAGCAATTGGAAACAATTCCTGGAGGAGCCACGTGAGTTTTTTTGCTAATAAGTTTTGAATCTTGCTCTGATTTGATTAGACATGAGACCTGAAAGGGACAATTAGTCAGAATTCCACTTTTACGGAAAATTCACCAAAAAAAGATTGGATACCCATTTCTTCCCCTTGTCCCTATAACCATCAAGGTAAGCATCTCTAAATCAACATTGCTCCTCATCTGGCAGCTGCTTGTGCATAAGCAAGGCATCCAAAAGGTGTTAACCTGCTGGCAGGTGTGAATGCTGCCTCTTCGGGGTTGACCAAGTTGTGTACTGAAAGGAGAGTCCATCACTCATGAGTAACTACCCAGCTGGCCTGGGCCTTCCTTCTTCTGGTCTCCAAGTCTGACAATTCCCTCACCCTGGAACACGTCCTGATGCACTTTCTCCAAACTTTCACCCAAGGACTACTCAGCCTGCACGTCTCCTCTTAGACAGGACTTCCTCTAGGAAGTTTCCCCTCCCTGCCAGGTTTGGG
Source organism: Phyllostomus discolor (assembly GCF_004126475.2). Taxonomy (NCBI): domain Eukaryota; kingdom Metazoa; phylum Chordata; class Mammalia; order Chiroptera; family Phyllostomidae; genus Phyllostomus; species Phyllostomus discolor. The sequence goes on along the minus strand of NC_040907.2, from coordinate 147,991,131 downwards.
TTCAGGAGAACTACCAGGAGCTCCCACAATAGTCTGTTATTCCTCCATTCAGGCACTTACCATACCCTACTTCAGTGACTATTGACCTGGATGATTTTGTCTCCCCAGGACATTTGGCAATATCTGGAGACATGTTTGGCTGTTGCATTGGTGTGTGTGAGAGGATGCTACTTGGATGTTTAGTGGGCAGAGGCCCGGGATGCTGCTAAACATCCTGCAATGCACAGGACAGCCCCATAACAATGAATTACCCAGCCCCAAATGTAACCAGTGCTGAGGCTGAAAAACCCTGCTCTAGTGTAATTGTCTACTTATGTATCTTTCTCACAATGGCTCAGTCAATTATTTTTGTATCCTCAGTACAATGCTTAGCATGCTCTACATGCTCAAAAAAGACCTGTTAAACAACTGAATGACCATCACACCAGCTTGCTTTGACCCTGACCAGCTCCCTGTACTGGCCTCTCTGCTCACCTAGCATCAATTCTAGGCTAACTGTGCCCCCTCCACCCAATTCTACTCCTGTTCTGTGCACTACAGGCCATGGGTGATATGGGCTAGAATAGGGCTACCTGCAGCAAAGCAGAGACCAGGGCATCTGGACTAGCTGATCAAGCAGGGCAAGATGAAGTCAAAACCATGAGAAAGGGAAGAAGGTCTGAGCCAGCTGGGAGCAGGGCCAGACCACCAGGCAAATTGAGCAGCTGGACTGTGCAGTTAGGGGCTCAAAAGCTGATTAGTTTCCAAATCCTCCACATGCCTTTTATTTAATTAATGGACAGTGAGCGTCCATTTCCAAGGCTGCAGGAATCTTCTACCCCTTTACTGAAGCAACGCTGTATGATGAACACTTTCTTGAAAAACTGAGTCACTTGCCCATTTGTTTCTTCATGCTTTTGCTACTGAGTTCACATGAATAATTATAAGTTTATTTTACATGATCATAAAAGGGCTGGGTTAATTCTCAGCAATTTCAAGAATGAAATGTTCACAAAGACTTTCAAGACCGTGACACGGCAGGGTTTGGGAATTCAAAATCACTGCTGTCTAAAATATGTTTTCTTATTTGATTTATTACATTTCATGTTTATGTGTATATTATAATTTATGTTCTGATAATGTAGTGTAGACACAGAGCTAGGCAATTTTATCAGACAACCAAGGTTTTAGGGGTTGCTGGATTTTTGAAGCTAAGAGTTAGCTGCTTTAACCAACAGCCCCATAACTTCACCCCTGAATTCCTTCAGAACTCTTGGATGGGTGCCAAGCTGTCCCCATGATTTATCTGCATCCAGTTTGTCAACTAGGTCTAGAAAACTGCGCACATCTATTACTATTTGATCCAATACCTCTGCTTCTAAGGATGATTTAAGAGTGATATTCATCTTGATAAATTTTTCTGAAAAGATCAAGGCAAATAATTTATTATGCCTGCTGGCTTCTTTTCATATATCCAAAGGAGTATTCTGATCATCTGTAAAAGTTCTACACCAGGTCTTTGGCTGGCTCCCTCACTCCAATTACCTTAAAAGACACTGGGCTGGGGTTTTTTTTGTTTTGTTTTTGTTTTTTTTTAATTGTATTTTTTCCTGCTATCATTTAGTCCCCTTATACCCCACTCCTCCACAGTCACCACACTGTTGACTAAACAAAAAGGAAAAAGAACACTATTATTTTTAATGTCTGATCCTTATAGAATGCTCCTTAAATTATACACGGATCCTTTTTGTGGTCTTTCTGGGTGGGTTCCCCTATTTTTTCAACTAAATTAATTCCCTATTTCTTCTGGGAATGTCTCTGTCTTGTGAATATGTCTCTCCTTTAAGCAAGCCTTTTTGAGCTGCATGTGTAAATAGTGATTATTATCCCAACCTCCAGGGCTATGAGGGTCAAATGAAGTAAAGCACATCGAGTGCTTTGCCTGATGCCTGGAACAGAGTGTTTTGCAAGTGGTTATTTATTCTTACCATCTTGACCAAAGAAGGTGGGGTAGGAAAAGGAAACTAGTTCTCAATCCCACCTCTCAAAATGGCTTTTTGCATCTTGTCATGCTTTGTGCTTTCCCCAAAAAGTGTTTGGTAACTTTTTCTTAAATTTGTTGGCAAGATGCTTGAGGTTTATTGACAATTTTTTTTCATAATTACTATTCATGTTTTTCTTAGTTCTCCTGTTATGTACATATTATCTCGGTTTTCCATTCTCGTGGCAGACTGTTAAACTTATTAGTGTCATTAAATTACAGCAGTTACACACAGATACTCCCTGCACCTTCCACGGGGCTTCTCTTCCTTTCCTCCTGTAAAATCATTAGCACAGGAAATGATCATTTGTCCTAATTCATCCCAGGGACCTATTTTGCCAATCTAAGAGCTAGTAAACACCCTTATTATTACTAATTGGCCTGATTTTTTTTAGCTCAGCCAGTCCTATTTCAGTTTCCAGCTCAATCTCATTATCCTTGTCAGGTGGCCCATAACCCTTTCTACTGCCATATTTTCATTAACTGTTGGCTATTTCCATCCACTGGGCATTTCCTGATGGCCTTTTTTATGCTGAGTCTCCTTGAATTTTTCCACTACTTTGAAAATCTGTTTCACGGCCCTGGTTTTTTACCTTCTTTGCCAGCTGTCTTATGAGAGTCTTTGATTCCTGGAAAACTCAACAGCCCTGTCTCTGCTCACACTAGGATCCTCAAATCCCACCCGCCTCATGGATGCTATGTACTAAAGCTATGTATGTATATAAAGTGTATTATACATAGTCCATTATGCACATAACAACCAAAAAAAGTTCTGATCTCCAGCCCCTTCCTCAGTTTCCCAAGTTAGCCCTCAGAACCCTCCTATTGTATGCTCTGGGACCAAGTTGTAGTACTGGGACCAAAGGGGAGAGTTGGACATGTTATCCTTGGGACATGCATGAGACAGCTTCCATCCTATTGATTTTCTATTTCTCATCATTTTTACCAGATGATCTTTACCCAATTAGTGCTACAGTATAACAATTCTCTTTGCCAGCTGTGGCAAAAATGGAGTCACTGTAGTGGAGTACCCCAAGGCTTCCCTGTGAATGTCACCTGCTTAAGAAGTAGTTGCCACAGTTCTTTCCTCATAGGTGCAATTTGCTGACCCCACTGGAATCCTAAGCTAGACTGACCCCAGCAAAGAAATCACTGAACATACAGAGCTTTGGCAAAGCCTCTCTTCCCTCCCAATACATGCATACACCCTCACAACATATACATAGCCTCACAATACACACACATACCTGCTGCTTCCCATGTTGCAGGTGAGGACATGAAAATTATTAGAGTTAGTTGAGCAGTTTGCATTCAACTGACATCCTATGGCCAAACATGTCAGGGAGTGAAATGAACATTAAATAAAACATGGTAGGTGTTTTACCTTTGTTCTTCTTGTGGCAACAGCTCCTTTGGGAGGTGGCAGAAGTGGGTCCCAGAGACAAGTACTTATATTTTATTATCCAACCCATGCCACACTGTCACTGTGGCCCCAGGGCCCACAATGTATGGGGAAGCTCTCTGAGTGGTACAGTGTTGGACTGTTGAAGTTGTCTCACCTGCCCCTGAACAGCTAACTCCTTGAAGGCAAAAACTATGATTTATTCTCTGGGGTGTCCCCTGTAGCATTAACATTATGACTTGTACTGCGTAGCTATTTAATTCAACTCCACATGAACTGGAAGTGATCTATCCATACAACAGCACTTGTGCACACACCACGTGTTGTCCTCCCTTTTCCTCCCTTCTCTACCCAGTGCTGGGCTACTCACCTCCTTTTCCAAGAGTCTTGAGTATACCCAAAGCTTCATATGGGTAGGGACCATGTCTGTCCACTACACTGCTGCATCTCAGGGCCCAGCAGTGTGTAGCACATAAGGCCTCCAGTAAACATTTATTGAGCCAATACATCAATGAGAACAAACCTACTTTCAGCTCTGGCTGGTCTCATGGAACAAACACTCTGCCCAATACCAAAGTGTCACCTGTGTTCATCTGTGAGAAGCATATCCACTTGTGTCATTTGCCATAGGACAAAGCAGATGTAATGGCCTTCGTGGGGAAGCAGAGGTGAAGGGGGCAGAGACAGGGTCATTCTTCAAGCATGTGTGTGCATATCATTAGTGTAAATGTTTTCAGAATTACAGCCTATAAAAAGAGATTTCTAATGGAGGCTATGCTCACATGAGTGGATGGAGTCATTTCAGGCTGTAATCGAGGTTAGAACCTACTATGACCCAGCTGTAAGGCAATGCCCTTCACTGAGTGTGTGTATATCACGTACCACAGTTATTCACACAGACTTATCTTTCTCCATCACTACCTCCCTCTCCACCCAAATTCTAATCACAGATGTGGGATTTACTTGCTGCCACAGCTTTCTCCCAGTAGGTTACTGTGACTATTAATTTCAGCAGAAGGCATTCTGAAAACTAGAGATGGAAAAGTGAAAAATAGACACAGAAGAAGGGGGCCTTCACTTTAAATAAGTGCCATTCAAAGTATGGTCCCAATGGCAGCATCAGTACCTGGAAAACTGCTAGAAGTGCAAATTCAAGGGTCTAACCCCAGCCTTCTAGAATCAGAATCTCTGGGAGGGCACCCAGGATGCTGTGTTTCAACCAACTCTACAGGCATAGCTTATGCACACTAAGTTTGATGAAGTGTGGGGGTAGGATTCTAAAGCACTATTTACTCCTTTTCCAAATTCTCTCAGTCACTGCCTAGGTGTCTGGAATCCCTGGAAGAGACTTTTCATTATTTACCTTTTTGTACTGTTCAACTTTTTTTAAGCCCACCCCACCCCATGTCTTATCATTTCAACAGATATAAAAACAACAAATAAGTGGAACCTTTACTCAGAGCACTTTAAGAAGGAAAGGATAACTCATGGCATTTGTTCGACTGTTTACCTAGAAAATTTCCCCTCTTTCCAAAATGACAAGAGAAAGAAGACAGAACGTGGATAAGGTAATACAATGAAAATTCAGATTTAATTTTGGTCTTCTGAAAATATTAGAGGACTAAGGATACCCCTGAATAAGATGTTGGTATGACAGTGAGTAAAGTCAGTACAACATCAGGCTTTACCATTTACACACTATACAAAATGGTGATTTTTAAGGCTCAATTATGGGAAGCACTTATAACAATAGCTTTTCTAGATTCTTCAATAATCAGAAGACAGTGGACACTTCACAATTAAGAGTTTGACTGTTTTAACCCTTAGGATGATTTTGTTTTCCTGAAGATGACAACTACTCTCACGCCTTCTCAAATTCTTATTAGCCACTAAAAGTAAAGTAAAACAAAATGCAAAAACTCTATTGCCAATCTGTTTCCCAAAGAAAGAAGAGAGGACTACATGAACTAAAGAGGCTCATCAGACAAACACAGTAAGAACAACTAGATGCGAAGACAGACTTCTTCTCACCTAACCAAAGTTGCAGGGTCAGAGTCCTCTGCAAAAACAATTGCTTTCAATAAATCATAGGGATCAGGAGTCCCTGGATCTATCCGCTGCCACAACAGCCACAGACATCCACTCCTACCACACACCCTTATGGTACCAAGTGGTCCCCTTCCCTCACTTTGACAACTCCACACTGTAGACACAAGAAAAATGACCTTGTGTCAGGAAACTAACAGGATTTCTCATGTTACTTTCTTAGTGTTGTTATCTGTCTCCTAGGGTTGTAGAAGGAACAAACACTCAATTGAAATTGTAATCCTAATACTCATAAAACATCATATACTCTTGAAAAGGGTTATAGAAATTCACAAAAAGAACTCTGAACCATTTCGAGAGTAGTAGTATTCATAGCTTGAATTCCTTAAACATAGTACTTTGCAATGAAGTTAGCCAAATACAGAGAAACAAAACAGTTTTCAAGTTTTATTCTAGGTTATTTTTAACTCAGATTTTTCTTTTAAGAAAAGGAACAGAATTTGGAATTGAGTTGGTGGTGAGCAGAAAACTACTATTCCAATGAGCTCTTCTTCAGCCACCTTATCAAAGGTCTAACACACTTTTAACGTTTGTGAATGAACAGTTTAACCACACAGATAGACTGCATCACCTTTCCCACAAACTATGGACATTTACACTGAAAATTTTTTAAACAAAGTATATTTGAAGCATCAAAAAACATGTAGTTCATTTCAACCAGGGATGCTATCAAATATGATCACACTGAACTCCTAAGTGTAATATTTTCCTTTTATACTTAAGGATATTCCTGACCACTATAATATTCACAAAAGCCAAAAGACAAAAAAGGGAAAAACAAGACAAGTCAAATCTGTAAAAAGAAGACCAGCTTACTCAAAAGCTAGTATCCTGAAGAATATAAAAGTTTCCATTAAACAAGATGTTGATTCACCACCACAGGCTATTATAAAAGGAAGAAAAAACAAACATCTAATAAACCCGCAGGGTTCTTTTCAAAATCCTGTAGATTAAAAGTGTTGTAATTTTAAAGAAAGAAAAATTTGAGTCTCTATAGTTAAGCATTTGGGTTAAAGCATCTTAGAAACTTTCTCAACCAGGAGAGAAACTTCCCTGATCCTCTCTGTGAAATGTCTCAGAGGAATTGTGTCTTGAATAACACTGCACAGCAGTGTGAGTAAAGGAGCAGCCCCAGGATCCCATGCAGTAAGAACATTGGGGGACTTCCTGGACAACAAGAACTCTTACCTTGTCTCCTTTAAGCCTCCAGCATCCGCATCCATCCTTTAAGAAGGTAAAATTGGGTACTGAAGAGAGAGGGAAGAGCCAACCAACCCTCAAGGCAGGATGAGAGCCTGCAAAGCCCCAGCTGACAGCCTGCTTCCCTCTCCTGAGACTCTCAGCCTCAGAGGCTGCACAGAAACCAAGTCCGGTGCCAAATCTTAATCCCTTTGCAGAATCTCACATGGAGCTGCCTCACCTCTTCCATTCCCGCAAAGCCTCTCCCTGCAGCACTTCCTTCTGAAACCATTAATCACTACAACGACCCACAAAGTGAAGCTCAATCTCCAACAGCACTGAAAAATCCTGCAACGCACAGGGTGATGAGTGTTTACATTAGCCGAAATGAAATGATGTAATATCCAGAATCGAGGAAGGGCCTCAATCCAGACTCAGGGCATTGTAAGAACTGCTGTGAAATACAACTTATCTGGATGGAAAAAAAATTCACCCTTGGGTTTTATTCATATGGCTTCTGTACATTTAGGGTTATTTGGATTATTCCAGTTTCATGAAGTGTATTGTGTTCTCCAAGTAGAAATTCAGAACTTTTCAAATACCCATAGTTTTACTTGAGAGAAAAATGGTAGCAAACAGAACCCAAAGTGCATTTGTGGGCAAAAATGTGGTAGTTAAGGGGGAAGTGGTGGGAGGCTCTAGTCCAGGGATGTGGGAGCCTTGACGTGCTGCAGGGTACCTGAGGTGCAAGCTCCTTCAAAGTGAAGGCAGCTCCCAGGAAAGACAGTGTTTCTTTAAGCCCTTAGTCTGTTTGCATTCTATAAACTTCTGGTGAACAAGAAAGCCTAGGGGATCCCAACCATTCCTGATGGACAACTGCTATTGATTACTTCAAGGATCCATGGTCCCTGACTGAGGAGGGATGGGAAGGTCTGAGAGGTCATGTCAATGATGGGTAAGAAGAGGGTTAGAGGAAGGGAAAGGGTTCATCAGTAGCACCTGCTCAGAAGAGAGAACAGGTAAGGAAGAGAGACCTGTTCAGAGGTTGGCTTGAGACTGGTGGGGATGCCAGAAGTAGACTTTGTTTTTGGATGTGTTACTGATCATAACGGGATATTTTAAAAAGTACTTACCATATGCTAAGCACTTTACATGAATACCTCATTTAACCCTCGTAAGAACCCTGTAAGTAGATACTATTACTGTTCCTGTTCTACAGATGAAGAAACTGAAGCTCAGAGATGTTAAGTAGTGAGTAAGCTGGTAAGTAGAGGTACCAGGTTTTTCTGGTGTGCTCCTTAACCACCTATGTTTATGGTTCCTGCCAGCTTTGCCAGCTGCACAACTGTACCACTGTAAGTGAGCTCTGCACTTGGCAAAGTGACAGAGGGTTACTATACAACAGTGTGGAAGCATGTGCATATAGCTCCCCAAGTGCGTGTACCAAATCCTTGGCTGTTGCTGCCTAGGAGTGCTAGGCCTCAGAGCTGCTTGCAAGGCCTTGGAAGAAAGGTAGACCTTCAAATATAGGTACAAAAATCAAATGCTACATAAAAGGAGTTCCGACCTGACCCAGTTGTATGAGCTTAGTTAATCCACTTCCCTCTCTGGATCTCAGTAAATTTACGAGGTTAGACTTAGATGGGCTCTAGGATTCCTTCCAGCACAAAATTTCTATGACATATGCTTTTAAATGGTGAAAATGCTGGGTAAGATATTTTTTAAAAGCCAGAATTTATACATCCAAATAAGAATAAGAATTCACTCCAATATAATAATAATAATAATAATAATAATAATAATAATAGCAGCCACCCCGTCTGTGGTCCTTTGTTACAGAAGCCCTAAGGAAAAAATAACAGTATAATCACCCCCTTTTACTGAGCTAGTGTACTACGTAAATGTCCTTTGTGCTTAGGACATTTCATGAATATTCTCACTTGTCCTTATAAAAGTGTCCCCCTTCCACGAGGCAGTATTATTATTCCCATTCCACAGATACAGAAACAGAGGCTCAGAGGGAATAAACAATTGTGTAGGGCCAGCCACACAGCTGGTAAAGGGGACAAGTAAGGGTTACAGGTAGCCCTGATCAATTCCAGAGCCCACATATACCTTCTGCATTATCCTGCCCATCATTCCACTCACACTTGTCACTCAGCACATTTCTGGAACACCTTTTTGGAAACAACCTTCAGAGCCGTACATCCATTTTAGTAAATAAGTATTTCTGCACATCTGCTCTGTGCTGGACACTACAGAGTGTGTACATACAGTCCTGCCTTCCAAAGGCTCTCAAACTAGTGGGGGAAAGGGAAGCAGAAGGGGGTTATTCTTCCACCAGGGAGAATGGGCTAAGTGTTACAACAGAGGCACCAAAGACCATGGGAATTTGGGCAAGTGAGAAATTATTCCAAAACTAACCAGATTATGCTCAGCGGTGGTAAATATCCATCCTTAGAGGTTGGATGTAATTTTGGCTCACAGACAACTCAATCAGAGCCAAGTCTGGGGAATAAAGTGGGTCATCAAGCTGGGCAATACCATTTTTGGTCACACACTAGGTGTGGCTATAAAATAGCGAGATGAATTTCCTGTGTGGCCCAGACTAGTTCTGAAGGCAATTCCTAAAGGGCAGCTTTTCAAGCAATGATACCATCTCCAGATTAAAGGCAGCGCTACCCAAAACAATTCTAAGAGACAAAGCTTCCCTGAGCACAGCACTTGACCACCTAGAGGCACGGTCCTGCAGTTATCCACTGTGCATTGCCTGTTAGCAGCCACAGATGAGCTTGCTGCTGCTGTGCCCCCTGCATCTGCCATGGTACTTGGCACAGGGGGAGGCTCAATCAATATTTGACTGACAGAATAAGAGATAGTTTTGAGGGTAAAAAACCCTGGATTTGTTTTTTAAAACTGTTGTATTACTTGGTCACATTTAGGCATCTGCATATTGACCGTGGATACATTCCCAGCTGAGTCCAATGAGGCCAGCTGAGGCCTAAGTAAGGCTGTACTTACCCAGTCTATCTACAGGCCAGGTCCTGGGTGGTAAGCCTGGCCATGACTGTCCACAACAATTTCCCATCCTGTTCCTACTTGTGCCCGTTGTTACATTCAGTGCAAAGAGGAGTGAGCACAAGGCACTAATGATGCCACCATGCAGGATCTGCTTAGGGCTTATAGCCAAATGGGCCGACTGCTTCCATTTAATGCCAGCTCTGGAAGTCAGGCAACACTGGGGAATACTTCTACAACTCCATCAGGTGGGCAGCCAAACTGACCTCCGACCAGATCTAAGTCTGGGGGAACCCTGGGCTGTCCTGGGAACCATCCCTCAACCACAGCCCAATTCCATGCATTCCAAGATATGGGTTGACAACTCTGGCACTCCAGAGGGTTCCCCAAATCAATAGGACCATTTGGTGTTCAGAATAGATCTCAGGAGACCAGAGGCCAGAGAGGTTTCTCTGGTCTTCTGTGGTCATCAAAAGTGTGGACCTCCTGGTGTGTGTTTGTGGGTGGCTTACTAATTACCAACACAAACAAGCCAATCTGAGATGGATCAAGTCCTCTAGGGCTCCCAGGACAAAAGGAATTCTTTTGGGTCTAATGTGACTCGCCCTGGGCCTGCCTGTCCACCAATATTGAAGGTAAGGGGTAATCTCTCACTAGTTGTGAGAACTTGTCCGGCTACTTAAAACTTTCGGAGGCTCACTTTCCTCATCTTTAAATAAAGATAAAAACAGCATCCCCCAAATGCAAGGTTGTTGAATGAACAAATAAAGGATTCAGTGCCAGGATCAGAGTGTGCCCTGACTACCTATCAATTGGTGTTGCTATTTCAGACTCACTGGGAGTGAGGAAGGAGCCAGACGCTGGACCCAGCTGATAGGAGAAAGAGCATTCATGTGTTTCTGCATTTATTTACTATGCCATTTTGTATGAATGATTTATGCCCTGTTTAATGCCACAGAAGCATCTGGTGTGGTTTCTATATTAAAATACATAAAACAAAACAACAGCACGATCCAGTCTAAGAAGGATTTAGAGACCAGAGTCGTCCGAGGGAAGCCACTGTTGCTAACCACTGCATTTAGCTCTCAGTTTCTGGGCAAAAGGAGTAATAAGAGAAACACACTGAGGAGGTATACAGATGGATTTGTTATCCAATCAGAATGAAATGTAAGGGATCAAACCAAGAGACAAACTTTTCCTAGGCCCCAAATTTCAATAGAAATTTATAAGCTGGGATATAAGGGCAATGCCTTCCCCAGCACTTGCCTAAAAGACACAGAGATATTTTTCCAAGGGCCCAAACTTACAAGGCCCCTCCATAAAAGCTAAGGGCTCACATTAAACTAGTCTGAGAGGGGCTTTATGGTCTCTCAGAATGTCAGCACTAGAAGGGCCTGAAGTCCAGCCCCTGGTTTATAGAAGTAGAAAGAATGGCCAGGGAGCTGAAAGGACACCTGGCCCAGGACCCAGACTCAGAGCCCCCAGCCCAGTGCTTCTCCCTCACCCTGAACTCGCACCCTCTCCTTCATTTCATCCACCAACAAAAAGGAGCTTCCCTTAGCTCCTCTCCCCTTGGGAAATGGCAGCCTCTTCACACTGTGGGAATCTCTTTTCTTTAAGTTTCGTTAAAAATACATTTGAAAATGTAAGTCTGGCTTGGAGAGCTTCCAGGTAGCCTCAGGAGTCTGCAGCACAAAGCCACTCTCAGCTCTAACCTGTTGGGTACATCTGCTGATTGTCAAGATGCATTGCCTTACTCCAGGCCCAGTTTTAAAAGATTCTGGGTTTTAGCAGCTGCCATCCTTAAAAGCTTTCTAAGTGTCCCATGGTGTGCAAAGTGCCCTAAGTGATAGCCTCGTTTAATTCTTCTAACAACACTATGAGGAAGGTTCTGTTATTAAACCAGGGTTTGAACCATAATAGTTGACTCCAGAGCCCAAGGTCTTAATTACAGACCCTGAGTTACCTTTATAGAATGGGAGTCTTAATGAGGTAGGAACAAAGTCTAGCAACCTGTTTAAGAATACATTTTCTGAGGCTGAAACTTGGCAAATGTCATACAAACTGTAGTTGGTTCTCCTGAAGATCCAAGGGACTTTCTGGAAAGATGGATTTAATTGTGGCATGCTGAGGACAACATCAAAACAAGGCCCCCAAAGTATATCCATGTACCACACTTAACAGGAAAAATCACTTGTAGCCAATAGGAAACTGAGGTTTGCTTTCATAAGAAATAAGTGGGAGCAATGTGGCGGTGTTAGGTGCACAAGCTGCACAGTTTCTGGATTCTGGCACTGTCACTTGCTCATGTGTGACCCTGGGCAAGTGGCTTAACTTTTCTGGGCCCCAGTTTCCTCTTCTGTAAAAGGAGATAATAAGAACACTACCTCTATAAAGCATTGGCATTACATGAGCTAACAGCAGTAAAGTTGTTTAGAAAAGTGTCAGGCACATTTTTATAGGCTCAATAAAAATTAGTTAATGACAGCACGTACGTGTTTTAAGGCAGATAAAAAAATATCCAGATCAGTGGTTGAAATCAGTAACACAACAGTCTTTAATATGAATTAGCTGCTACTAAGCATTTGAAGCAGTTTCCCATTTTCTGCATATATCCTGATTTTATTTTATCTAATATACACTTTCCCAATTCACAAAGCAATTATGGTACCATATATTATGGTTCATCTAAGCTTTTAGCAGCACCCTTTATTCACAACATATAACATTTATTCTTCAGATTCTTGACCAAGAATGTGAACTCAAATTCTCTACTGTTCCTTCTTACCAGAACCTTGGATTTTAAAAAAAGTAATAATCATATGGAATTATCAAAAGTGTATTTGGTCCATGTATTGCTCTTAAGATTTTAAATTTCAGTCTTTGATCAAGTCAATCATCAGAAAACCACACACCCAAAATATCAATATTTTTACTTCACATAAAACTGCTTTTAATATATTTGTTACAATGTTTTGCCATTAGCTTTTCAATGATGTTCTATAGTTTTCAGTGTACAAGTCTTGCACCTCTTTTGTTAAATTTATTCCTAAATGTTTTAATCTTTTTGATGATGTTATAAATGGAATTGTTTTCTTAATTCCATTTTAAAATTGTTTATTGCTAGTGTAAAGAAATACAATTGATTTTTTCATGTTAATCTGGTATCCAGCAATTGGTTTTTACTGATACATGCTACAAATAACATTCATTTATTCAAAGATACATTTTGAGTACCTATTATGTGTCAGGTACTGTGCTGGGCTATGTTATAAAATGAAGAATAAAATAGATATGGTTCCTGCCCCATCAAGGACTTAAGGTTGAACAGTAGAACTGGGCCCAGGTAAAGTACACTTCCCAATCACCTAGTAGATGCTGGTAAGCACTGCTCACATCATCACACAGGGTCCCTGCATGAGGGCTATGGCAGAAGTTCCTTTCAATCTCAGAATTAGGAAATGTTGTGTATACCCTTAGCAACACTTCTATTTTGATGCATGCCCACTGTGAATTGTGTAGCTGGACAGGTTTTCTTTGCTTTGGTTGCTAGGAAACTTAAAGCTATGTTGTGGCCAAACTCTAACAAATGCCACTAAGTGAAAAATTATTTTTTTATTTTGCCATATTTTTTTCTCTTTGCCCTGATTTTCCCAAATTCTTATTTTATTTTGTTTTGGGTAGAGCTTTTTAAGTTGCCTCAGATCTGTTATGGATAGAGAATGGAAAGGAAGGAAGGGAGGGAGGGAGAGAGGGAATTTCAGTTACTTGTTAATATTCCTGACAATATTAACTTACTATGAAGGCCGACTCCTTATTTCTGAAGTTCCATCAAAATGTGATTTTATTACCTGAGTGAATGCTTATACCATCTGGAATAAGAACCATCTGAAATAATTTCATACTTAAAGTTTCTTTAATCTGCTTTTGGCAGGTCTAACTAAACAAAGTCTATTAGTTTTGTTCAGACACACTAGAAGTGCTTTTCTGGCATCACGTCAATAAAATTTTCTTCCCTTATTAGACATAGAGAATCTGGGCAAGAGTAGGCATGGAGGAGGAAGATATCTTTACCCCAAGTCTTGTGTGACCAAGAGGCAGCATAAAAAATTCCACTTTGAAGTCACTCAGACTTGGTTTTCAACCCTGACTCTATCATTTACATACTAGATGTGTGATTCAGGAAAGTTTATCTTCTCCAAGTTTTAGTTACTTCATCTATAAAGTTAACACATACAGTATTGATTATTAATGTAAGCAAATTAAGTGATATTTAGCATATGGCTGAGGACACATCTATTTAATACTGTACTGAAATTACTAGGCAGTGTAATAAGATAAGAAAAACAAACACGAATTATAAAGATGGCAAAGAAAGAAATATATCAACTGTCTGTGGCAGCCTAGTAAAAATAAAGTAGATGAATTAAAACTCAAAATATAAAACCAAAATATCTAAAATATTTTGAGGAGAACATCTTTATAATCATGGGGTAAAGAAGAATTTCTTAAAACATAAAAAGCAGAAATCATAAAATAAAATGTTAACTGGATAGCATAAAATCCAAAACTTCTATGCAATATACAATATGAAAAAAGACAAAATATAAGTTATGGGCTAGAAGAAGGTATCTGCAACCTATATAACAGGAAAAGGAATAATATACAAGGAACTATACAAGGAATCTTACAAATCAATGAGAAAAAGACAACAAAACTGATAAATGGCAAAAGATATAAAGAAGCAATTCACAGAAGCAGCCCAAGAAGCCAATAAACATGACAAATGTTAACTTTACTAGTAGTCAGGAAAATATAAATGAAAATAGAGTGAGATAGTATTTTCCATTCATTAGGCCAGCCAAACTGTCAAATTTTTTATTTTCCTACACATACACCATTCTAATGACTGATCTCTAGCCATTGTCCAATTAATGGATACCTCTACCTTGAAGAAAGAAGAAAGGAGTGGGGAATGGGACCCACAATGGTCTCTGCAGCATTTTATTTCTTTTAAAAAAATATGAGGTAAATACGACAAATGTTGACACTTGCAGTTCTGGGCAATGGGTACATGGCTACTTGCCATAAGCTTCTCTATGCTTTCCCACATGCTTGAAATACCCACAATGAATAAATGCAAGCAAAAATGTCTAAAACAACCTGTTGACATTAAGGAAGAACAACGGAATAGAAAAGTGACTAAATAAATCAGTTTTTGAGAGGGCTGGCTAGATCCAGAATGGGAAACAGGATGCTCAAAGGAGGGACAGTGCAAAGTCCAGCAGGTGGGGACAGTGAAAAGGACAGGTGAGTAATGTGAAGAAAGATACACATTTTAGAGAAAACACTGGTTCAGAAAATAAAGTCTAAATGCAGAGGAACTATTTCTCTGGAAATCAAGAAGTAAAGACCTGGCTTATTCACTCAACTATATAAACTTGATTGCACTGGAACATTTTACCTGATTTCTGGCCTAATACAATCTCCAGTCTTATGACAGAGACAGTCTTATGAAGTAATTGCATCTAATGGCTGATTTTGCTGAGGAGAAGGGGTGTGGTGCTCTGGGAAGGCTTCCCTTAGTGAATGAACTGAAGTTAAGCACAGACACAAAGAGGATGGTAGGTAGAAAAGTTTGTCCCAGGTACAGGAACCAGCATGTGCAAAGGCCCTGAAGCATGAGTCCAAGCCTGTGAGGTGTTAGTGCAGAATATAGAAACCTCCATGACAGGTTCTGGGAAAATGTGAGGAAGGACACTGCAATGAGCGCTCAGGGGGAGTGTACCAATGTCTTCCTCAAAGACCAAAGAAGAAGAAAGAACTAAACCAGGAATAAGGACCACGTATAAAAAGTTGAAAGACAACAAAAAGACAATAAAAGCTGGGCAGGAAAAGAAAAAACAGGAGTACTTAACTGGTCTGTAAACAGTTCATACCCTGATATTCCCTTTCACTAAAGTAAAATCAATTACAAACTTGGAACTTTAAGACATGTCAGTAGGTGTTCCCATCAAGTTGATGGAGTAGGTGGAAGTTGCACTCACCTCCTCCCATCACCAGATCAAAATTACAACTAAATTATAAAACGATCAACCTGGATAACCACCAGACTAGCTGAACAGAAGTCCTATAACTAAGGACAAAAAGAAGCAATGTCAAGACTGGTAGGGGGCACGGACACAGAAACAGGCTGGCCTGCACCCTTGTGTGGTGGTTGAAAATATGGAGGACCATCCTCTGAGGAGTGAGGGGTCTCAGCCCCATGTGGGGCTCCCCAGTCTAAAACACCAATGCTGGGAAAAGAAGTCCACATAACACCTGGCTGTGAAAATCAGTGGGAATTCCTGTCAATCTGGGTGAGACAGAGGGCTGCTAGAAATCCAGGCTTCCCCTTAAAGGGCCAGCATACAAACTCTCACTCACTCACAGGCACTCACCTTGGGTTCCAGTGGAGGGACAATGGCTTGAAGGGCACCAGAGACATTTGGGGAGAGATCCAGTTGTATGGCTTCAGGACAAGGGTTGGAGGGACACCTGCCATTGTCCCTGTGCTGAGCTGTCCTGTGGCCCAGCCAACAGCCAAATCTTAACCTGCATTAGCCTGGGGAACTCCACCATCTCCACTCCCTGACCCCGCCCTACCCAGCTCTTGCATGGCCTGAGGCTCACTTGGGGCCAACCAGCCTGAGCCCTAGTTACAGTCTTTAAAATATAACCAGAGACATTGAAATTAAGAATGAACTCCATCCATGCTGTTGCAAAGGGTAGGAGCTCCTTCTTTCTTTCTGCTGCATAGAATTCCATTGTGTAAATGTACCATAGTTTTTTGATCCATTCATTTACTGATGGGCATCTAGGTTGCTTCCAGCACCTAGCTATTGTAAATTGTGCTGCTATGAACATCGGGGTGCAAAGGTTCTTTTGTATTGGTGTTTCAGTGTTCTTAAAGCATTATGCTAAGTGAAACAAGCCAGGCAGTGAAAGACAAATACCATATGATCTCACCTTTAACAGGAACCTAAACAACAAAACAAAGAAACAAGCAGACCAAAGACACTGAAATAGGGGACAGACTGACAGTGACCAGAGGGGAGAGAAGAGGGAATTTCAGGGGAGAATGGGAAGGGTTTACAGGAACAAATTTAAAGGACACATGGACAAAAGCTGGGGGGAAGGTGGTAATGGGAGGGAAGTGGGGAGGGTTGGGTGGGTGGGCTGGAATGGGAGTAAAAGGGAGAAAACTGTGCTTGAACAATGACTAAAATAAAAAAAAAAGAATGAACTGACAGTAACCAGAGGGGAGGTGGGAGGGCATAATGGAAGGTAAATGGGGAAGGGTTTTAGGATCATCTATAAAGGACACATGGACAACACCAAAGAGGAGTAGAATCAAGGGTGGGAAGTGGGGATGGCTGGAGTAGGCGGCAGTGGGGGGTGGAGGGAGGTAGGAAACAACTGTCCTTGAAAAACAATTAGAAAAAAGTAAAAAAAAAAAAAGTCAAGAAATTCCAGTCGAGCTTGGGAGGTGCCAGAGACACAGGGAGAAACTGAGTTGTATGGCTTCAGGGCTAGGGCTGGAGGGACAGCTGCCATCTTTCCTGTGTTGAGCCATCCCTCCACAAGACCAAATCTTAATCATATTAGCCTGGTGAACTCTGCTAGCTTCATACTGACCACTCTCTGAGACTACCAACTCTGAAACCTCCACACCACCACAAAGGTCTGCAGGCTCCAGGCGGGGGGCAGCTGGCCATGGTGTGTCCTGAGACTTTTGCTGGGTGGCCCCAGGCCCAGTACTGGCGCCAAATTTGAATCCGTATTACCTGGTGAATACCACTCAACCCACTCTGGTGACTCCCTGAGATCCTGCCTCACACAACTCGGGTCCTGTCCAAGGCTCTTTCAGTGGCTGAGTCTTGCCAATAGCCAGCAGGCAGCAGCAAGTCTCTATGTGTCTTGGGCCTTTTGCAGGCCTTCCCCAGGCCTGGTACTAGTGCCAACCAGCCTCTGTTCATAATGTGGTCCCTCACACACGAATCTAGACCCAGCACAGGCAGCTTACCAACCACAGATCATTTCATAGCTCACAACAGGTAGCCCCAGGCTGGTCACAGGCAGTGCTTGACAATGACCTGTACCAAAGTCCCTTCCAACAGGCCCCAGAACCAACACACTGGGCGAATGGCTTCAGACCACAATAGAACTCTACACACAGCACAACCAAAGGGAGGTCTCAGCAGACGCCAGTCCCTGATGGAGCAAATCCCACTCCATGGGGTCAGTCCCTGCACAGCAGCTCATATGCTATTATTGTAGCCAATCCTCACAGCCACCAGGCTGAGGATCAATCCCACTAACTGATATGCCAAGCAATCAAAGCTCAACTACAACAGGAGAGCACACACAAGCCACACAAGGGATACTCTTGGAGTGCCTGGCTCAGGTGATCAGGGAAACTGTACCACAGGGCCCCACAAGACACCTACTATGTCAGGCCACCCTGCAAAGAGTGGGAAACATAGCAGATCTACCTAATACATAGAAACAAACAGAAGCGACCAAAATAGGGAAGCAAAGAATCATGTCCCAAATGAAAGAACAGAAGAAACCTCCAGAAAAGTGAATTAAATGAAAAAGAGTCAAGGAATCTACCAGGCACAGGATTCAAAACACTGTTTATAAGGATGCTCAAGGAACTTAGGGGAAGATTAGATAAACCCAGTGAGAAATTCAACAAAGAGATGGTAAGCACAAAAAAGAAACCATAGGGAACTTCCGGCCAAGATGGAGGCATAGGTGGACACACTGTGCCTCCTCCCACAACCAAAATTAAGAACAACAAAAATTTAGAAACAAAAAAACAACCAAAACAGACAGAAAATTGAACTGTATGGAAGTCCTGACAACCATTCATCCAGACTGGTAAGAAGGGTGGAGTTGACAGCTGGTGGAGAGGAGTTGTGGCAGGAAAAAGCAGTGGCTGGCAGACCCCGGCGTGCAGGGCACAGGCAGCTGCTAGCAGACCCTAGTGGCAGACCCCGGGTGCAGGTGCGGGGAGGCAACAAGCAGACCCAGTGAGGCGCACAAGGCAGCTGTCTGTCTGCAGTCACACATCTGTGTGCAGATAAACAAGGGGAAAACCAGCAGCGAGACAGACCTTGCAACCCAGGGCCCCAGTGCAGAGAAATAAAGCCTAAAAGCACTGATTGAAAACATTTGTGGAGGATGAGGTGCTAGGAGAAACTCCCAGCCTCACAGGAGAGTTCATTGGACAGACCCACAGGGTCCTAGGACATACACAAGCCCACCCACCCGGGAACCAGCACCAGAAGGGCCCAATTTGCTTGTGGGAAGCAGCAGAGGGGACTGAAATCTGACAGAGAGTGGAGCAAGCACCATTGTTCCCTCTCTGACCCCACCCCCACAAACAGCATCACAACCCAGTAACTGGGTTGCCCCAACCAAGTGAACACCTAAGGCTCCGCCCCTGACTATGTAATAGGTTTCACCAGACCAAAAAAAAAAAGGCTCTAATGGAAGAACAAATCAAAGCCTCAGGGCAAATACTTTTAAGCAACCAAGAGATAGCCAACCTATCAGATGCACAGTTCAAAGCACTGGTAATCAGGATGCTCACAGAATTGGCTGATTTTGGTCGCAAATTACCTGAAATAATGAACGCTATGCTAAGTGAAATGAAGAAAAATGCACAAGGAACCAATAGTGATGGAAAGAAAACTAGGTCTCAAATCAATGGAATGGATCAGAAGGAAGAAAGAAACATACGATCAGAAAAGAATGAAGAAACAAGAATTAAAAAAAAAAATGAGGAGAGGCTTAGGAACCTCCAGGACATCTTGAAACGTTCCAACATCCATATTATAGGGGTACTAGAAGGGGAAGAGGAAGAGCAACAAGTGGAAAAGTTATTTGAACAAATAATAAATGAGAACTTCCCCAATCTGACAAAGGAAACAGACTTCCAGGAAGTCCAGGAAACTCAGAGAGTCCGAAACAAGTTGGACCCAAGGAGGAACACATCAAGGCACATCATAATTACATTACCCAAGATTAAAATTAAAGAGAAGATCCTAGAAGCAGCAAGAGAAAAGGAGACAGTTACCTACAAAGGAGTTCCCATCAGGCTGTCAGCTGATTTCTCAAAAGAGACCTTACAGTTAAGAAGGGGCTGGAAAGAAGTATTCCAAGTCACAAAAGGCAAGGACCTACACCCAAGATTGCTCTATCCAGCAAAGCTTTCATTTAGAATGGAAGGGCAGATAAAGTGCTTCTCAAATAAGGTCAAGTTTAAGGAGTTCATCATCACCAAGCTTTTATTAGATGAAATGTTAAAGGGACTTATCTAAGAAAAAGAAGATAAAAAATATGAACAGTGAGAAGACAGCAAACTCACAGTTATTAACCACCACACCTAAAACAAAAGCAAACTAAGCAATCGACTAGAACAGGAGCAGAACCACAGAAATGGAGATCACATGGAGGTATAGCAACAGGGGAGTGGGAGGAGGAGAGGGGGGGAAAAGGTACAGAGAATAAGTAGCATAGACCGTAGGGAGAAAATAGACAGGGGAGGGCAAGAATAGTATGGGAAATGTAGAAGCTAAAAACCTTATGACACATGGACATGAACTAAAGGGGGAGAATGTGGGTGGGAGGGGGTATGCAGGGGGGAGGGGAGTGAAGGGGAAATGGGACAACTATAATAGTATAATCAATAAAATATATTTTAAAAAAGGAACCATTAAAAAGAACTGCTCAGAAATGAAGACTACAAAAACTGAAATGAAAAATACACTAGAAGGAATCAACAGCAATTTAGATGAAGCAGAGGGCTTAATCAGCAATTTGGAAGACAAGGTAGCAGAAAACACCCAATCAGAAAAGCAAAAAGAAAAAGAGAATTTAAAAATGAGGATAGTGTAAGGTACCTCTGGGACAACATTAAGTGTAAAAACATTTACATCATAGGGGTACCAAAAGGAGAAGAGAAAGAGCAAAAAATTGACAACCTATTGACACTACAGATATACAAAAGATTATTTAGAAATACTATGAATAATTACATGCTAACAAATTGGACATTTTTGAAGAAGTAAATAAATTCAATGAAATATACAATCATGCCCTGGCTGGGTGGCTCAGGAGTTTGGAGTATCACCCCCAACACCCAAAACAGTGCAGGTTCCATTCTAGGTCAGGGCACATATCTAGGTTGCAGGTTCAATCCCTGGTTGGAGCACATAAAGGAGGGAAAAGATTAATGATTTTTTTCTCACATCGATGCCTTTCTCTCTCTCTAAAATGACTAAAACATATCCTCCAGTGAGGATTAAAAAAAAAAGAAAGAAATGTACAATCTTCCAAGAAAGAAAAAACAGAAAATCTGAACAGACTACCAAATAAATTGAATCAGTAATAAAAAAAAATCTAAAGAAACAAAAGTCGTAGACCAAGTGGCTTCACAGGTGAATTTTACCAAACATTCAAAGAAGAATTAGCACCTGTCTTTCTCAAACTATTCCAAAAATATCAAGAGGATGGAAGGCTTACAAGCTCATTTTATGAGGCTAGTATGATCCTGATTCCAAAACTAGAAAAAAACACTATGAAAAAAATTATAGGCCAATATCTCTGATGAATATAGATGTAAAAATCCTCAACAAAAACATTAACAGATCAAATTCAGCAATACACTAAAAAAAAGATCATACACCATGATCAAGTGGGATTTATTTCAGCAATACAAGGTTGGTAAAATACTTGCAAATCAATTAATGTGATATACCACAAAAAAAGAATAAAATCATATAATCATATAAATAAATGCAAAGAAAGCATTAGACAAAATCCAGCATCCATTTATGATAAAGACTCTCAGCAAAGTGGGTACTAGAGGGAATATACCTCAACATAATAAAGGCCACAGATGATATACCCACAGCTAACATCATACTCAATGGGGGAAAGCTAAAAGTGTTTTCCTTAAGATCTGGAAGAATACAGGGTTATCCACTTTCACCACTTTTATTC
The DNA here is from genome assembly GCF_004126475.2 of Phyllostomus discolor. Taxonomy (NCBI): domain Eukaryota; kingdom Metazoa; phylum Chordata; class Mammalia; order Chiroptera; family Phyllostomidae; genus Phyllostomus; species Phyllostomus discolor. The sequence continues at coordinate 147,969,352 of NC_040907.2, read as the reverse complement.
AACATAGTACTGTAAGTCCTAGCCACAGTAATCAGTCAAGAAAGAAAATAAAACGCATGCAAATTGTAAAGGAAGAAGTAAAACTGTCATTATTTGCAGATGAAATGATACTGTATATAGAGAACCCTAAAGATTCCACTAAAAAACTACTGGAGTGATAAATTAATTCAGTAAAGTATCAGGATACAAAGTTCATAATCAGAACTCAGTTGCTCTTTTAAACACCATTAATGAACTCTTGAAAACAGAAATTTAAAAAAAAACAATCTCACTTATAATTACATCAAAAAAAATAGAATACCCAGGAATTAACCAAGGAGGCAAAAGACCTGTACTTGGAATTAATATATGACAAAAGAGGCAGGAACATAAGATGGGGTAAAGACGGTCTATTCAAATGGTGTTAGGAAAACTGGACCGATGCATGCAATAAAGTGAAAGTAGACAACTTTCTTACACCATATACAAAAATAAACTCAAAATGGATTAAAGACTTAAATGTAAATCCAAAATTATAAAACTTCTAGAAGAAAACATAGGTGGTAAACTCACTGCCATTACTCTTAGTAGTATTTTTTTCTGACATATCTCCTTGGTCAAGGGAAACAAAAGTGAAAAATAAACAAATGGGACTACATGAAACTAAAAATTTTTGCACAGCAAAGGAAGCCATTAGCAAAATGAAAAGACAACCTACTGAATGGGAGAAGATATTCACCAATGATATATCCAATAAGTAGTTAATATCCAAACATTATAAAAAACTCACACAACTCAACACAAAAAAATCCAATTTAAAAAATGGGCATAGCACCTGTATAGACACTTCTCCAAAGAGGATATACAAATGGCCAATAGACATAAAAAAAGATGTTCCGTGTCAGTAATCATCAGAGAAATGTAAACTAAAACCACAATGAGGTACCCTCTCACACCTGTCTGAATGGCATCACCAATAAATCAACAAGCAAAAAGTACTGGTGAGGACGTGAAGAAAAGGGAACACTTGTGCACTGTTGGTGGGATTGTAAACTGACGTAGTCACTGTGAAAAACAGTACGGAAGTTCTTCAAAAAATTAAAATGGAACTGCCTTATTACCCAGCAATTCCACTTTTGGGTATATAGCCAAAGAAGCCCAAAACACAAATTCAAAAAAGATACATGCACCCCTATGTTCACCACAGCATTATTTACAATAGCCAAGACACAGAAGCAATCCAAATGCCCATCAACAGACAAGTAGGTAAAAATGTTGTGGTACATATATTCATATACAATGGAAAAGAATGCCATGAAAAAGAATGAAATCTTAGCATTTGCAACAAGGATGAACCTAGAGGGGGGTGTCAAACTCATTTTTACCAGGGGTCACATCAGCCTCGAGGTTGCCTTTAAAAAGCCGAATGTAGAGCTCCTTGCCCCTAGTTAAGGAGTAGTTACATTCATACAGTCCTAAAATTACATTCAGCCCTTTGAAGGCAACAGTGAAGCTGATGTGGCCCCCGGTAAAAATGAATTTGATAGCTCTGATCTAAAGGGTATTCTGCTAAGTGAAATTAAGTCACACAGAGAAAGATAAATATCAACTGACTTCATTTATATGTGGAATCTAAAGAACAAAATAAATGAACAAACAAAACAGGAAGAAATCCATAGATACAGAGAAGAAACTGAGCGTTGCCAGATGGGAGGTGGGTTGGGGAGCTGGGTGAAAAAGGTAAAAGGACTAAGAAGTACAAATTGGTAGTTACAAAATGATCACAGGGATAAACTACAGCACGGGGAATATAGTCAATAATATTGGGATAACTATGTATGGTGCCAGGTGGGTACTTGAACCATCAGGGGCTCACTATATAAATTATATAATTGTCTAATCACTATTAGAACACCTGAAACTAATATATAATAATATTGAATGTCAATTGTAATTAAAAATAAATTTTAATATAAAAGGTATCTGCAAATTAAACTAAATTAAATTTAAAAATAAATAAAGCAAATCAGTAGGTTAAGCTATAGAGGACACAGTAAGAAAGGAGCACTGAGGAATGGAAATCTGCTGAGAAGGAATGGGGACATTCCTTGCATATCAATTTTTGCAGAAACTCCGAGAATCAGGAGGCAACAAAGTAGATCATGTCAGCAGCAGCTAAAAACCAACAATGTAAGAGCATCCTTCTTGGATGCTACCACAGCCTAAGCTGGTCACACAGAAAAATTTCAGGAATCAGAAATTCCAGTTGGCGTGGGGCAGGAATTTCTTCTAAGGTTTCTTGGATTGGCTCTGCTATAGAGAACAGAAGATAATATTTTTTATACCTGCAATTTTCATAATGGAAACTGACATCTTCTTGGGAGTAAACCAAGAGAAATAAATATAACTAAAAGCTTTTCCCTAATATCATATCAAATCCAGGCTCCAGGGAGGACATTAACATTTTCTCATTTCAAACAACGCTCAGTGCTGGAGTTCTTTTGTGAGAGAGCATATGACCTCAGATTTGCTTCAATGTCTTTCTCTTAACGTTGTGATGAAAATATCCACTTGACTTGAATGACATTTATGTTTTTGCCCTCAAGTCCAAGTGCAGCCCCTTGAGACAAAAAGCAACTTGGGACTACTTTTTTTCCTCAAAAAAGTGTTAATGGCTACCAATGTAGAAATACTAAAATTCTCTCCGCATGGGGGAAACTGAATTGTAATAACACTGAGGAAGGATGCCCCACATACCACTACAGGCTTGGGTTTAGCCTCTTCCTGGATATGTTACTTTGTCTAAGTCCTCAACTTGCTAAAGCTCATTCCCTGAAGTATCAACAAAGCTAAAAGTCCCACCTCCTAGAGGTGTTGTAAAAGTCAGACTTGGTAATGCTCACTGAGCATGAAGCACAGTAAGCACTCAATTATAGTTATTGCTATTATTTTAAATGATAGGCAAAAATGTTTCTCAAAGTCGTGCCTGATGTTTTCTGATGGGCTAATCTGCATGGAAAACCACAAGGCACTGGCAACAATTATGACCTGATATTAATTTTTTATAGGACCAAAGTCACCTTTAAAAGGAGGGTTTTTAGAGACTGAAAACAATATCATCCAAGTCTCCACTATTTGCTCATTTCAACTCATGCAGATTATGGGGACTTCAATGCTGAACATGACTAAATATTTATTTAAAAAGTAAAAGGGCTTTGAAATTTTTTCAGATTAAAAAACTCAATGAAGTGCTTATACCATATAATTTGTAACATCTGCATGAGAGACTGGGGCAGCACTCCACAATCACAAAACACCTAAATATTGACATTAAGTGGAATAAATAAAGACTGTAACTAGCCTCATGCCAGTTCAAGTCAGCCACCGAATGAGCTCACTGTGAACCTAAGAAAAGACTTTCAGTTTTTAGGGTCCTTTACCTTCTAAAATAAAGTCCCTATACTCAGACATTTTACCGTTGTGTCTTTATCTTGAAGAAATAAAATCTCTCAGTGCACAACATTGTAAAACAATGTTTATTGCAATATTGTTTTTAGTAACAAAGAGTTAGAAAGTCTTAAATGACTGCCACTAGGAAGATGGATTAATACAAAATGGCAAATACACAGGGTAGAATACTATACACATACTACAAAGAATGACATTCTTTAGAGAAAGGTTTCTCAACCTTGGCGCTACTGACATTAGGGGCCAGAGAATTCTTTGTAGTGGGGGCTTTCCTGTGCATTATAGGATGTTTTGCAGCATCCCTGTCCTCTATACACTAGAAACCAGTAGCATCCTACCCTCTACCCTAGTTGTGACAATAAAAAATGCTTCCAGTCATTGCCAGCTGTCAGCAGAAGGGCAAAACTGCCCCCAGTTGGGAACTGTTCTAGAGCTAATCACACATATGGGCAGCCCTAAACCACTGAATAGTGGAGGGAAAAAAATCAAGATACAGAATAACATTTACTGCACAATTCCAGTTTTATTTAAATGTACATATGTAATTTATACATATAGAAAAATGTCTGAACATCTTTATACACCACAAATTTAGGAAGGTGGGGCATCCAATGGGTGGAGACTTTCCTCCTTTACCCACTGATGCACTGTTTCCATGTGGTAAATTTTTGTTTCAGAAATGTGTTTTCTGAAAAATAAAATCATGGTACACAATTTGACAGTAAGTGCAAGGGTTTAAAACTGGGAATGAAAGTCTTGGAAAAGGACGTGTGGTCAGGACAGGAGAAAACCCTCACTTAAGATGGGTGTCCAGCAGGACTCACAGGAGATTTGGTGGTTGCCAGCGGCTGTGTCCAGCACCCTGGCTTTGTTAGAGGCTAATACCATTATCTGACCATCAGACTAAAACTGTTCTGCAGAATACCAATCCTCTAACTGCACATTCCCAACTTCTCTTGAGGGCTTTTTTTGTTGTTGTTATTCTTCCGAGGCAGAAATTAAAGGAATCCTGCCAAGAGTCAGCTAAAAGGACAAGTGCTGAAAGATTCAGTTCTATTTCCACCTACTGGTAGGAAAAAAGACAACAATGAAGAGTTCAGAAAAGGCAGCACAACTCTCAAACAACCAATTCACATTGACTCCCTGTCCGGCCCTTATAAAGACTTTTGTTCTCTGAACTCCTACTACAATGGACCAAAGTCTCAGAATAATATAAGATTAACTGGATTCAAAAAATTGAGTTATTGATTAAATCAACCACTACAGTTTATGTTGTATCCACCTTCACTCTGGGCTGAGAGAGCTGTCAAGAACATACACAGTATTACTTTCATTAACTTCCTACTGAAGACTCTCTCTAATAAGAATAGCTCTTCTATGAGGCCCTCCAGAGTTCCCACAAAGCAGCATAACATGGAGTTAAACACACACACGCACACACACACACACACACACATACAGAGTCTCTGAGGTCAGAAGGACCTGGGTTCAAGTTACAGGTGTTTCCATTTACTAGCAGTTGACCTTGAGCAAGTCACTTAACCTCTCCAAGCTGCTGTTTCCTCTCCTGCAAAGTGGCAGTCCTAATGATATCATTTTATAGGGCTGTTAGTATTAGATGAGCTCCTGTATTCAGCACAGTACTTGACTAATTGGAAATGAGTGCTAGCTAGTTTTGTTATACAATAATTCCACTGACTTCCACCCATTTCCCATATGGAAAACTGAGGCAAAGGGTGATGCTCAGAGGAAGGGAACTGGGCATGGAGACCCATTCTGAATGCTACTCCCTCACCCAGGTCATAGTGCAGGCCTCCCTGAAATCCCCGGTTTTCCCACTTTACTCAGGAAGAAGATATCATCTGTTGCCATAACAGAAATGTTGGCATATTTGTCTCATGACATGTATGTTTTCCAGTATAGGATCCAAATACATTCCCTTTGTGTAAAGGTAGGCTCAGCTTGAGTCAGTTAGAACCAATACCAATGCCTTCACCCCATAGCACTTTTATTGTAAAAAACAGGATGCCAGCAATTATTAGTCAGTAGAAAAAGTATTCAGTCTTCTAAAATGAATGACTTCCCAAATCCATATTTATGGATTTGCCACCTAATTTTCCACCAATTTTGCCTTCTCTGGTAACATATCATGAACATTGATATATTCAAACAAAATGAAAATTCTACTAGCCTAGTATTTTTAAATGACTTATTGCTACAACAAAAAATAAAGGTATATTTACACAGTGGAATTCTATGCAGCAGAAAGAAGGAGCTTATACCTTTTTGGCAGCATGGACGGAACTGGAGAGCATTATGCTAAGTGAAATAAGCCAGGTGGGCGAGGGACAAATACCATATGATCTCACCTTTAACTAGAACATAATCAACAAAAGAAAAAAGCAAACAAAATATAACCAGAGTCATTGAAATTAAGAACAATCTAACAATAGCCAGAGGGGAGGGGGAAGGGGACAGTAGGGAGAAAGGTTTTCAGGGACTACTATAAAGGACACAAGGACAAAACCAAGGGGGACGGTGGAAGCAAGGGAGGGAGGTGGGTTTGAATGGGGTGGAGGGGAACGGTGGGGAGAAAATGCAGACAACTGTAATTGAACAATATAATAATTAAACAGAAAAAATGCAAAAAATTATAAAGTATCAAAAATATGTAAAATATTCTAAAAGATTAATTTCACTACTTATTAAAGAATTGGACATTTAAAATAAATAAATAAGAAAAGAAAGAAAGAAAGAAAGAAAGCAAGCAAGCAAGCAAGTATCTGGTGCCTACATTGTGTTGGGTGATGAAGGCAAGGCACACAGCTGCCCTCAAAGACCTCCCAGTCCAGCTGGAGATGTGGGCCTGTCCCTCGCCAACTAGCCATTCTGCTAAAGATGCAAAAACAAAATATTGTGGAACTGAGGGCAGAGAGAGACCAATTCTGGTGGTGGACATGGAGGTTCAGCAAAGATCTCACAGGAAGATGATTCTTGAAAAATAAGAATTGAATGCCAGGAGGAGAAGGGAAGAAAGAGAGGCAATGAAGGGAATTCAGAGGCCCAGACACTTGAAATCCTACTGTCTTTGTGGAAAACCTTATGTGTAGACCCATTTGTCCAGGCATAAATTGTCTATTTAATAAGAAAGGAGCAGAATTTGGTAAAGCTTTTCCACTTGGTATTATAAAATTTTTCCTTAAAAAAAAATGAATGCTAAGATCCAGTAAATGGATCAGTGCACAACTGAAATCTCAGGAAATAAAGCTATTAATATTAGTAACTGGCCTAGTGTCACCATCCAAAAGCAAATGTATTTAAGCATCACTTAAAAGAGCTTTGGTGTATCACTGTGAAATTTATATCCTAGCAAGGTAGTATCATATTATATTCAAATACTTACATTAATGCTGTTATAAATGGATATTTACACTCCTCACTTAATAAAGTTAGTCATAACACATTTCCATTTACAGATAAAAATCACCAGGTTGACTAAACCCAAGACAGAAATGGCTAATGGATTTTCATATTGCATGCCAGCTCTAATAAACTTTTAGAAGTGGTTGGGATGTATCATCATGACGAATTTTTAGGTCAGGCTTGGGCTCACCAAAAATAAGTGTCATGATGATTATTAGTGAGATCTGCCATGGATGCAGTGGGTAAATGGCAGCATATGTCCCCAGCATTGCCATATCTGACTTAAAAGTTAAAGAAAGTTGAGAGAAGAAGAAACAAATAATATCATTTAATTGGTGTCTATTTACTGAGTAGTAAAAACACCCCCAACATGCTTCCTCCTCTCTTTACTGTCCCATATCAATTCTGATTTAGTGTCTTTACGCCCCCATCTGGAATATCTCCCTCTCTGAACTCCTACACATTCCTCCAGGTGTAACTCAAGGTCCACTTTCTACGTGGCCATTCCTGATAATTTCCAGTCTTCACTGAACTCTGTACGACTTTAAACATATCAGTCACAAGTTTATAAGTCAGTTATTTGAAATTCAGAATATGTTTACCCATAGAAAAGATGGGTAAAATATATAAATGTTGATTAGTATCCCTGAATACTAATCCCCTGAACAGTGTGGCTCAGTTCACTGGGTATCAACCCACAAAGCAAAAGGTCACTGGTTCGATTCTAGGTCAAGGGCCTAGGTTGTGGGTTCAGTCCCTGTTCCAGGCACATATGGGAGACAATCGATTGATATTTCTCTCCCTCTCTTTCTCCTTCCCTTCATCTCTCTCTAAAAATAAATAAATAAAATCTTCTTAAAAATCCCTAAGTAATGACTTAGAGGAAAATGTATTTGCCAGAATATTCATCATGTAAAGGTGAATGGTGATGAGCTGCTCTGTGGGGGGGGGTGGTGTCCAAGAAAATGCCCAAAGCTTGGGGTGGGAAACTGGATAGGAAAAAATGAAGACAGGAGCCAGAGAGCTGGGTGTTCTCTGGTGCAGGAAATGGGGGACAGGGAGGGGAGAATAAAGAACTGGAACCAACTGGCAGAGGAGACTTTGCCATTGGAGATGCCAGAGTAGGGTCCAAGTTGTTGCTGAGGGAAAGGTGAGGTCAACCCTCTCCTTAGTAAACCTCCACATTGCTCGTCCATGCTTCTGTGTGGAGAGTGGCAGCTTCTGGGGAGAGCCCCAAGAGGAGGACCACCTATGACATCAAGTGACACTCACTGGACCCCTCATCATCACATAAGAAAATAAAAACAGAAAACTCATTGCAATTCATGGAATCAAATGTAATAAAAAAAATAACATGTGTCACTGTTAATGCTTGAGAGAAAAAAAATGGTTTATTTGTAGGAAAATAAAGAAATAAATAGAAATAAATTTGGAATTAATAAATAAATGGAGACATTCTGAGTAGTTTCTAAGCTTTGGTTTGTATTGATCACAAACTCAAATACCTATAGGAGCCAAATGACATGCTTAATGGGGCCAAGTGGGGAGCAGGCAAGGTGAAAGACAGGGACAAGGACCCCCCAACAACAACATTTACATTCACATTTAAATTCAAACAATAATGACAATAATAGCCCAGCATCAAAGGAACACTGATTTTCAAACTTAGTAACTTCTCTCATGCCCATCTTTTGGATGAAGAAATTGAGGAAGGGAAATTCAGCCATCTGTCCAAGACAAAAAAGTGGTAGAGCTGAGAGCCAAATTCAGGCAGAATGAGTCCCATCCCCTTAAACAGTGCACCAGAGCATGGCTCTCTAAATCAGCCACCACTGAGGTATTTTTTAGCACCTCAATGGAATGAAATGGTGAAAGAGAAAAATAATAGAGGAGATGGAAATAGGAAAGCAAAAGTTAACATAAAGGAGAGGGCAAAAATAAGAGTGATAACAAAGAGGATGGAAGGGAAGCAGTGAGATGGCAAAGACACAGGAGACTTTCTGATGTAACCGGATGGGGTGAAAGGGAAAGAGACACGCAGAAAGAGAGGGAAGGATATTTAAGAAAAGGTGTGTGTGTACAGCAGGAAATATTGCTGAAGTGAAATGGTGGTGGGGCTGGGGGGGCCTGTGAAATGGACATGTTTTCTCAGACAGGGAAGAAGGAAGAAGAGCCAGGAGTCAGGCTCAAGGTGGAGCCACTGGCACAGAGGAAACATTTCCCAGCCAGGATGGCATCAAGGTGTGAGAGAAGCAGGGAGGCAGAATATAAGAACTGACAACCCTTCCAGGCCTTCAAGTCTGCATGGGACACCAGAAAGGCCTTGCCCAGAGAGAAAAGGTGTTAATTTCTTAGAACTGACTCTAAGTCCAAGATCGCAACTTGAATCCCAGCTCCAGCACTTGCAAGCTATCTGACCCTGACAAGTTGCTCAGCCTCCCTGAACTTCACTGTTTGTCACTGAAATGGGGATAGTAATGTCTCCTCCCAGAACGGTTCCCAAGATAAGTGTGCCAATGGGTGTAAAGTGTTTAGCACACTATCTTGGCATATAGCATGTTCAAGGTCACATCAGGAGGAAAGGATTAAATCTAGCAGTACACTGAAAAAAAGCTTTATAGAAAAGGAGGGGCCTAAAATGGATGGGATTTGAAGAAAACTCAGACAAAGAAACTGTGGCTGCAGAGCTAGGGGAAGGTAGGAATTGAGGAGGCAGTTCTTGAAGGCATAGAAGCAACAAGTCCAGATCTTCTGTCTGTGATGACCAACTGGGTGAAAACTGTTCCAATTAAAGGGAATAGTAGGATACCACTTCACACTAGTCAGAATAGCCAACATAAACAAATCAACAAACAACAAGTGCTGGCAAGGCTGTGGAGAAAAGGGAACCCTAGTGCACTGCTGGTGGGAATGCAGACTGGTGCAGTCACTGTGGAAAACAGTATGGAATTTCCTCAAAAAAACTAAAAATAGAACTGCCTTTTGACCCAGCAATTCCACTGCTGGGATTATACCCTGAGAATCCTGAAATACCAATTCAAAAGAACCTATACACCCCAATATTCATAGCAGGATTACTTATAATAGCCAACTGCTGGAAACAGCCTAAATGCCCATCAGTAAATGAGTGGATCAAAAAACTATGGTATATTTACACAATGGAGTACTACACAGCAGAAAGAAAGAAGGAGCTCTTACCCTTTGTGACAGCATGAATGGAGCTGGCGAGTACTATGCTAAGTGAAATTAGCCAGATGGTAAAAGACAAATACCATATGATCTCACCTATAAGTGGAACCTAATCAACAAAACAAATAAGCAAGCAAAATATAACCAGAAACATTGAAATAAAGAACAAACTGACAGTAACCAGAGGGGAGGTGGGAGGGGATAATGGGGGGAAAGGGGAAAGGGTCATCAAGGGACATGTATAAAGGACACATGGACAAAACCAAAGGGGGGTAGGACTGAGGGTGGGAGGTGGGAATAGCTGGAGGGGGGAGGTGGGGTGGGGAGTGGAGACAACTGTACTGGAACAACAATGAAAAAAAATGTAGTACAGTTACACAATAGAATACTATGCAGTAGAAAGAAAGAAGAAACTCCTACCCTTCAAGACAGCATGGATGGAAATGGAGAGTATTATGCTGAGTGAAATAAGCCAGGTGGTGAAAGACAAATATATGATTTCACCTATAAGTAGAACCTAATCAACAAAACAAACAGGCAAGCAAAATAGAACCAGACACATGGAAATAAAGTACAAACTGACAGTGACCAGGGTGGGGGGGTGCGGGTAGGGGGCTTAACAGGGGAAAGAGGGGGAAGGGTTAAGTCAAGGAACTTGTATAAAGGACCCATGGACAAAGACAATGTGGCTGGGGGCGGGTTGAATGTGAGAGGTGGGGGGTGGGTAGGGCAGGGGAGAGTAATGGGGGAAAATGGGAACAACTGTAACCAAACAATAAAAAAATTAAAAATTAAAAATTGGCCTCAAACTAGTAAACTTAAATCTGTAAGCAAATCAAAATTAAATATGAGTTTAACAACAACAAAAAAATAAAGGGAATACTAAGGGAAAATGTTTAATATGTAGGGGCATCAACGTGTGGAAAGGCTTGGAAGTTTTGCTCAAAAACAGCATATCCATTCCAAGGAGTAACTTGTTAGAATGCTATGGAGGCAGCCGACCTAGTAATTGGGCAATCACAGCCTGAACCGAGATAAAGGGAAGGGACACACTCACTTAAGCAGCACACACATTGAGATAAAAGGGAGGAAGCGGGTGGGGAGGGCAGAGAGGTACTGAGAGAACAAACTGGCCTAACCTGGGGATCAACATTCCTGGTAAAGGGACGGACTTACCTCTGCCTCTTTAGGATGAAGCTATTAATGAGTGTGTGGGCTCAGAGGAGGAACCTCAGACATTTGGGCACCCCTTACACTTCCTCTGATGTTCTTAACATATTTGCTCAACATTTATTTGTTGGAGCCAGGACAAAAACTGACCCTCTAACACTAAGAAAATATGTAACTCATTCTTTATGTTAAATGAGAGATTTATTACACTGACTGTTGGCATGTGTTTTCTTTTTTCCTAAGCCAAGCATCTTAACTTGAGTTTCAAATTCAGATGTCAGTATCATGCCATGCATTACTCATTTTCAGAACTGGCTGATGGTATGTGCCAATGACAACTGGCCCTTGGCTGGATTGATGCTGAGGCCTGTGGCTGCAGGTACAGCCTACATGCTCTCTCACTTTTGGGGCTGGCCAGCACTAGTGGGCATGGTTTAAAACAGGTTTTCCTTGATGGAAGAAGACTTCCCATGAAAAAAGACAAATTCCTCCTTCTGTAGTCATTTTAGGAGTTGACTATGGAAAGCTGAATTAACTAGTACATTATCCCCAATATATTGCAGCACTTGTGTAGTACCCCTGATAGAATTGGGGTCCCCAGAGAGTTGCCCTGCAGATCTGCCTTTAGTAAAACCCCACCCCTACTCCTTGGGAGACACATTCCTTAAATCATGGCCATCCTCTGTTTCCTCAAGGCATGGCTTCAAAAGGTGGCAGGTTTGGGTCAGATGCCTGTCCCATGCTTCCAGAACTGTGGTTCTTAAATACCAACTCTTTGAATAGCACCATGAATTCTAATCTAGAACTTTCTTCCTGTCCCATATCTCAATTTCCACCATCCAGGGCTATTTTATTATTCCTGAGTAGAGTTTTTGCTTTGGATCTTAACCTTAAATGGTATTCTATCTCCATTGAACTAACCAAGTTATGCCAGTTCCATAAGATGAACCAGGCAGCTTGCCATGTATTTATTTGGGAACAATTTCACAGCACTAATGGTTTGCATTCCTCTTAAAAGCTACCTGATATGAAGTAGGGGCAGAGAGGGGCGGATATGGGATCTGTAGCATAGGTTATAACAGTGAAAGTTATTTAGTTTCTCTAAATTGCAGTGTTCTCAATTGTAAAGAAGGCTGTTTGCAAAAGATTCTTTTTCTTCCACTCCTCATTCACGCCTTTCTTCTACTGTCTATTAAATATCTCCCATTTGCCAAGCTCTATGCTAAGCAGTGGTGGAAGGCAAGGGGGGTAGTAAGGAAAAGATAAATAAAACACCATCCTATCCTTGGTGAGTTTATGGTTTAATAGAGGAAGACAGCCATGTAAATAAGTTAATGCTGTCAAGTGCTACTGGTAGCATGCGACTGTATGGCAGAGTGGTTCACAGTTAGAGCCACACTCCTTGGCTTCAAATCCTGGCTCCATCAATTATTAGGTGGTGATCTTAGTGTAGTTTTATTTAACCACAACGTGCCTCAGTTCACTCATTTGTAAAATGGAGATAGTAAATGTGCTATGAGGATTTAAACTTGACACATGCAAACTTCTCAGGGCCTGGCACAGAGTAAGCATTCCATACATGTTAACTATTATTATAATGATAGAATAAGTGTGGGCTATTCTGAGCGCAAAAAGGAAGGAGTGGCAAATTCTATTTGGTGAGGAGGCTCAAGAAAGTCTTCATAGAGATAGTGTTACTTAAGTTACTTTTGCAAAAACTTTCACAGTTGTAAGATGGATAAGAAAAGAGTGGGCATTCCAGACAAAGGAGGTTACAGAGGCTGCGGGGGAGAATGAAAGGCAAGAGGGGATGAGGCAAGAGGGGACAGCCTGACAGAAGAGGACAGTATGTGTCACCATGATGGTTTGCCCCCTATCCTGGTTAGAAACCCATGCTAAGTAACCTCGATTTATATGCCTCACCCCACCCTCTCCACTTCTCCAAATCTCACTCTGCTTCCTTCTCCATCATGCTCCATGCCCTGGAGACTGACCAATATAGACTGCAACACCAGCTCCCTGTCCTTCCTCATCCAGTGTGGAACACTGGCAAGAATTCAGAAGGAGAGAGAGGAGGAATATTTCTTTTCCCTTTCTTGTTGCTGCTACAGGTTGATGCATCTTTCCAGGGTCAGGCAGCCCTCTCCCTACTCCTACCCTTTCAGGGCCCTGTTGCTAGCCCTGGGGTACTGCACTAGCCCTTACTTGTGTTCTGCTCCTCACCATGCCATTGTAAATATCACCTTCATGAAACTCTCTTCAAATTATCCATTTTGAGTATGCCATGTACCTCCTGCCTTGACCCTGACTTAAAAGACTCCCAAGTGGCTTTTAACAGAAAATGATATGAGCAGATTTGCACTTCACAGAGGTCTTTCTGGCTCCTAGGTGGAGGACAGTTTGGGGTCAGCAAGAATAAAGGTAAAGCTTGCACCAGTGCTTTCCAACCTGGGAATACTTGCTACAAATATAGATTCCAGGGCCCCACCACTGAAGACTCTGAGTTGGTAGGCCTGGAATAGGCCTATATCTGTTTCTTTAAATAAGGACTCCATGTGACTATGATGGAATCTCACAGTTGTCCAGAACACTGGTCAGTGTGTTGGCAGGAACCAGTAGAGATCTAGAGGCAGGTGTCAGGGGAGAGCTGATGGGACAAGGTCTGGTCCTGGAGGGCAAGAAGGGATGGGGAGGGAAGTCAGAAGCAAAGGCAAAGGAATTTGTTTTAAGAAGGCCAAAGGACACCTCTTTTGGTAGTGGACAAAGAAAAATGAGTGTAAAAAGGAAGTTAAAGGAATTCTCACCATGTAAACTTTAATTTCTCATGAAAGTAGGCGGCAGAGTCATATACTGTGACTCAAAGGGTAGGTGAAGGTGTAAAGCCAGAGTGCTGTAGGTTTGAAGAGCCATTGTTAGGCATTGGGTGGAAAATGATGACAAGGAACACATTAAGACTGCTTGGTGAAGCTGAGGTAAGAGATAGTGAATTTATGTGCCATGTGAGGACTATGTTTTGTCATTTCTCTCCAGCAGTACTTGGTAGCCCATGTCTAGAAGTGGAAGAGGCAGTAATTGGATTGATTTCAGTTGGGAGGATGGCAAAGCAGGTGTAATGAAAAGACAAGGAGACCAGCATGTTGAACTCAAACACAAGCATGGGAATAGCAGAACTAAAACACAAGGGGTAGCAGCCAATGAATGCTGTCCTTGGTCCTGAACTAGCTTGCACACCAGGGCATGGTCATTTCACTGTAAGATTGGGGTTGGATTAGTACATGTTCCCCTGTTCCTCAATATCACTCCACTACATAAGACTTATGGTGTCAAAAGACTGTGCTCCCAACCCCATAATACTGTGACTGCTATGAATACAGCCTACAGCCTGGGTACTGGGATGAAGATACAGTTCTGATAGTTAAGAAATATTTAAGGAATTGACTGAGAACTTTCCGTGTGCCAGGCAAGGGATAGAGCCATAAAAAATACACAGAAAGTTTATTCCCAAGTCAAATCTTTCATTTGCTTTTCTTAAAGAACATCGAAGGGGCCCATTCACTCCTCCCCTTTCCTCTCCAATTCCTCTTCACCTTTCAGCAGCAGCAGCTGCAGATTGACCTTCCCCAAGTTCAGGCTCTCCACATACAGAGTCCAGCAGAAGTAACACCTGTTTGAGTGTGATTGGTAGGGTATGTAAATGTCATGTATGAGATGGACAGCAATTTAAACATTTCACCTAAAATGTCACATGGTGTACTTGAGTGTGATGTTGTTATGTTACAGAATTACATGCTTATGATTTGCAATAAAAGATTTTTGTAATAAAAAAGGGACATTATTTGTGCAGGACCTTGTAGGTCTTTGTGATTTCTGTTCTTTTCTTCCTTCCTCTTGATGTCCATTATTCTACAGATGGACTTAGCTTCTCTCTCAGCCAGCCAAAATACTACCTCTTTAGGAAGAGAGAGCAAATGGAACACTGAGAAAACAAACACAGACTTACCTTTAGCAGGATAAGAGAAGAAAGACTGTGAATGTTGACACAGTAAGTTTTGTGCCATGTTGGTATCTAGAAAGTCCTCCCTAAGCAAAGTGAGAGGCCATGTCACTGGCTCTATCAGCTGACCATGGAACCTTCCCCCAAATGATCTGAAGCTGACAATAGCATCTGTGAATTGTGCCAAGATCCTTGCTGTCCTCTAGCAGCCAACGGTCCTATTTCTCTCTGATGGCAGAGGCTGACCCTAGCTTTTCTGGCAGGGTGACAATTCCCAATTAATTTTTAAAAAATCATTAATTAAAGGTCTTCTTTTATTTTCCAGAACTTGAACTAAATGCTGGGAACACAGAGATAATTAAGGAAAATTGCTGTCCTCAGAGATTTCATAATTCAATGGGACAAGCAAATATGATAAAGTCTAAGTCTGCAACCTGACCAAAGTACAGAGAGGATGATGCAGATAGAATTTTGTTTTCAGGATGCTGGGAGAGAGAATTGGTGATGGGAATCCAAAGGCCATGCCTCTTATTTAGGAAGAAATAAAGGCAGCAACAGTATGAGATTTTACACATAGGGTGGAAGGCCAAGAAAAGGTTAAACATGAGTCTGGATCTAGGATTGGAAAACTAGGTTTATATTTCCCCAGATGGCAGGAGTCAAAGAGGGGGAAAGGAATGCATGGTATCACCTATCCAGGGTAATCCAAGAGTTTGGGGCCAGACTAATGGATAGTTGAACAAAGATAATCAGATATCTCAATGACCAGGGCAGACAAAGGTCCAGTCTCAGGATAAGTAGAGGCAAGGGTGAGTGACCAGCTGGGGTAGGAAATATACACGTGGAGAGTGACAGTCAGAGATAAGCTAGTAGAAGATCTAAGTACAGATGGTTTCCCTAAGCGATACTGAATGAAAAACAGAGGCCAGGACTCAATGTGGATGTCAAATGCTTTGGGGAATAGAACAAGGAATGATTAAAAAAAAAAGTCTTTGGATCATATTCTAAGGAAACAATTGCAGAACAAAACACACACACACACACACACACACACACACACACACACTGAATTCTCCCTCCAGTCATTGCTCAAGGCTCTACTGACAAAGGGCAAGAAGTAGCAGAAACAGGGTTGGGTTACTGTTTTCTATGGCACAGAGGTTCTAAACACTCCTAACCTTTCAACAAGCATGGCCATGTAATGAGCAATTAATATGACCCAACTTCTGTGCCCAGTGTCTTTAGTGCACTATTTCATTTTTTATTTCATTTTTTACCAAATCCACATAGTAAAGGTTACCATCATCATTTTTGGCTGAGAGAATGAAAGCTCAGAGAGGGTAAATAAGTTGCCCAGGGTCACCCAGTTAGAAGAGAAGAAGCTAAGATCTGAACCATAGCTCTGCTGATTGCAAGGCTCACATTCTTAGTTATTAAGGTAGCTTTCCACACCATGATTAAATTCTCTAGGGTCTGGTCATTGTGATCACTGATTTGGAGATAAGGCAAAATGAGTTTTACAGGAATAAAAATGTACAATGTATAGAAACACACAAGGCCAAGGATGTCCTTGTACAATTAATGGCCATGATGTTAAGAAACATCACCGATCATAAAAATGTGTGTTAAAGTCCCCGGGCCTGGCCCTTGCCTATCTCCTAACAATCTGCTCCTGTTTCTCTGCCTCTGGTCTTCCTTCAGTACTTTCGACATGTGGTGCAATCCCTTTCTCCTTAGGGCCTTTGCACATGATATTCATTCTGCCTAGAATACTCTTTCCCAGCCTCCTCCTATTCACCTTGACTTAACAATTACTATTCCCTCTCATGGTACACAATTGAACCTCACTTCCTTACAGAAGCCCTCACTGACCACCCCATTTCCCACTAGGTTAGGCCCCATAGAACCATTTCCTTTTTCTTCAAACACTTATCACAATGCTAATTTATTTAAGCAATATATCTTCCTCCCACTAAATGGCATATCTAAATAAAATAGAAGATATGTTTTCTTGTTCACCACAAGTAGTGAACCACCCCTTGTATCTCTATAAATATCCACTGAGTGAAGAAATAAATAATAACTAAATAGGGTTAGGGCAGGCCAAAAAATATGCTGATTGATTAAACTCCTTAGGAAGAATCAATCATTCATTCACTCATTCACACAGTTCACTCAACACATATCAGCAGAATGTCTGCTATGTGTCTACTAACTTTATAATTCACACAGTGCCTAGAATATAGTAAATACCCAGTAAGTGTTAGCTGTTGGTTTCTTGATTTTTCTTGCCTTCAGATTACAAAGACAACATTTTTAGCCCTCAAGCAGAAAATTGGAGAATAGGAGGATAACAGCTATGGAAGCTAATTTCTACCTTGCATTGCTAGAAGGTCCTTTCCAGATTTTATGTTGGCTCCTGAGAAACACAGTAAATCGTTGTCTTTTTTAATTCACTCTCCAGACCATAGTGTTCTATAGCCAATCTTGGCAACACATCAGGTTCCAGGAAAGTACGTGAATCATCATGGGACTCTGGACTCTGGACTCCTGAACTTCACAAAAACATGTGATTTTATTAGCAGATCTTTTAAATATCTTTCTACCCTGTTGTTTTCACTTCATCTACCATGGAAGCACCCCTTCCATTTGTTTTCCCATCCCTAATTTCACACCCACCAATTCTTGCCCCCTCCCCTCCTGCCACCTTTGGCCTGATCCCAAAAACATATCCCTTTTTCATGGGGACTCATTTCCCACTTACTTTCTTCCTGCTCTCTTCAGAACACCTGGTTTGCTGTGTGCAGACCCTGTATCTCCACCTTATTCACCACTCTCCTTCCTGTTGCTCCTGTAAGCAATTTCATCCTTAACTCCAGACATCCCGTACTCTGCTATCTTCATACATGGAAGCCTCACCTTGTTGGGCAAGCAGAAGATTTGGCTTTCTCATTGCCTTACGCTGGGAGTAGACACTGAACCACCACCTTCTCCCCAATTCTCACAGGATGTTAACATCTGTCTTAGGTCCTGGCTATAGTATTGCCACATCCATAATCCCAGACTGAGTATCTAGAACAAAAGCTAGGCAATTTCTCTTTGGCTAATGGCATCCACATCATAAGAAATCCAGCTACTGTTCTGTGTGATGTTAATCACTGCTTTTTATTTCTCCTGGGTAACTTACTTAAGGGCCAGATCTTCAGTACACTTCAATCGTCATCCACAGACATGCGGCGCTGCTCTGCTATGTTTTTTTTTTCCTATTTCCATGGACTCCTGGAGAACTACCAGCTAGAGATCACCTGTTCAGGCTAATCTTTTGATCTCCAGAAAAGAACTTCATTTTTACTACAACCTGTAATAAGATTCCCACACAACTGGTTTCTCCAGCTTTGTCTCAGTGAGAAGCACATTTAATTTAGTTTTCTCAGACCAGAAAAATGTAAAACAGGTTTTGCTTGAAATTTGCCATGCCAAGAATCCAGTGTCCTTGTCTCGTGGCTTCCTCCTCCCTGAACCCTTGGAGGCACATTCTCTGCAATTTCCTTAGTCTCACAACCAAAAAACACAGTAAAGTTTCATAAAAATTGAATAAAGGACTTAGAAAAAAAAATCTAAGTCCAGTAATTGTGCCTGGGTTCATGCTAACATTAAAGCTTCACAGCTGCAAAAAATATTTCCTACTTTGCAATCAGAGTTCAATATAGATGTACTAATCCTTGTAATTTTCATGTAAGGCAAGCCACAAGAGTGCTTATTTCTTCAAAGCACAGGGAAGTAAAGTCTTGCCAAGCTCACAAAACTAAAAAACAGACCTTTAGAGGAAGTTAATCTTATTTCCCATATTCTCCTATATTGTTGTGGCTTTCTTCTTTTCTATATAATTAAAATTTCTAACCAGTTCTATCAGTTGTAGACTTCACAAAGTTCCATTGCTGCTGCTGCTGCTGCTGCTGATGATGATATGATGATGATAGTCCCTTTCCACTGAGTACTTCCTAGGTGCCAGGCATCATGCTAAGCCTTTATATGTATCAAGTCACTCAAGTCTTACAACCACATTAGGAAATAAGAAGTATGATTATATCCATTTTAGAGCTAAGAAAGTTGAAGCCTAGAGAAGGAAAGTAATTTGACCAAGGCCAAGCATGTAGTCAGCTTCATTTCAAAGCCACACTG
This sequence comes from Phyllostomus discolor, assembly GCF_004126475.2. Taxonomy (NCBI): domain Eukaryota; kingdom Metazoa; phylum Chordata; class Mammalia; order Chiroptera; family Phyllostomidae; genus Phyllostomus; species Phyllostomus discolor. Next base: position 147,949,947 of record NC_040907.2, on the reverse strand, counting down.
CCACCCATACCACCAGAGTCCTGACCTATATACCATATGCCATTAAAATAATTAAAATTAAAGTGTCCATATGGATATTGTTTTTAACAGTCTCTTTAAGAAGGAAAACAAAACCCAAACAATGCTCCTAATATAACTCGGTACAATTTACTAGTGTGACCAAGTTAACCAACATAGGCACTTCTTTAAAAGCCATGATGGAAACAAACCAACCATCCAGAGCAGGGAAGGAATATTCAGTACTTGAGCTGAAACCAGGACCACTCATTATATTCACTAAAACACAAAGAAATAAAATAGAGCTCAAAAAGCAGTATGTCCAATGTTTTGAAGCACTGTAATAAAACTAGTGTTTCAAACAAACTAAAAGGTGTGGTAAATGGAATACAAAGGTACCTATCCAGTGCAACAGTACCAAGTAAATAAGTTTAGTGTGTGACATGATATTTCTGGTAAGTGAAGCAATGGAGTTATTTTTGCTTAATCACACTTCCCAAGGTGCTTGTCTGCCTTGCTTACTGGCCAGTTCTATTGGGCTGCCTTGTTATCCCTCAAAATATCGACATGTCTAGTGAGAAACATCATTTTACCTCTAAATCACTATTTCTGCATACCCTCTCTGTCACTGCCAATGATATCACTTCCTCTTCTGAGATTTCCACCTTTGAGTTACCAATGGTTCCTCCTTCTCCCCCAAGAGTCAGACCTCATCAATTACCATGTCCCCATAACCCTTCCTCTGCATTGCTCTGGTCATCACCTGGCACAGGCCCATCAAGTTGCTACCAAGGCCCCAGCTCTGGTCTTTGCAGCAATTCTCTTCTGTTCTATCCTATGTATCACAGCCTAAGAAATCTGTCTGGGCCATTAATAATGTCATTTTTATATTCAGGAAGAACCAGGGGCTGCCTATTAGTCCCATGTCATTCAAAGTTCTCAACACATTAATTTTCATATATCTTGCTTTCCACCATGACTGTGTTTGTTCAGCCAAACTTCTTTTCTTCCTTTTCCTTTCACATTGTCACCACTCTATGGGTCTAATATATGGAACATACACCTGACCTTGTCATTTAGACAGGTCAACACAAGCTATATGCCAATATGTGCATATGGCCATGCTATGGGAATATTAAAAAATTCTTGAGGAAAGATTCCCCAAATCTAATTGTTTCTCAGAGACTTTCATCAGATTAAAGTCATCTCAGCAGATGACTTTAATTTTTTGTTTAGATTTTTGTTATAATTTATTTTTGGCAAAGCTGTGCTTATGAGAACTTTTTCCTTTATAGTTTTTTAATAAAGTAAAAGATAGAATCCCATAATGTTAGAACTGAAACTTTAAAGCATTATTAATCCTCCATCCTCATTTTACCAAGGAGGAACTAAACAAGTTAGGTGATTTGTTCTAGATGCCAGACTCGCCCCTTCAGGTTCTTGGTCATCACCCAAGTGTTAAAAGACCCACTCAACTCTGCTTACCCTGATTAATGGAGGGAGATGCATAAATCAGCTTTGCTCATAGCATATTTATTTTGTGGCCAAAGAAAACTTGGTCTAGTAATTCAAACAAATTCTTTACATAGGAATTTTTCATATATTCATGTACTATGACTTCCCATAGGAGCAAAGGGGAGAGTGAAAATATGAAATGTAATGTTTCCCAAACTTAGTTATCATGGAATGCTTGGCTCAAAACAAAACAAACAAACAAAAAAACTTTGCAGAGATAGAGTTCCACAGAACACACTTTTGAAAGGGCTGCTATAGTTAACATCCTCAACGGGCCCTTCAAAAGGGCTGCCTTTGAAGTTTCTGATTCCAGAGTCAGGCACAATCCTGAAAAGGGAAGAGAATCAACAGACTGTACTGAGCTCCCCACAAATGTACACACCAATAACAATAACTTTTTTAATGCTTGTGTAGCACCTGACAATTTAATAAAGCATTTTAACACATAGTAAACAAGCAAATGAAACATTTACTTTCCATTAAAAAATGTCTCCATGTCACAGTTAATAAAAGGTCTCCCTGAAAGACTGTTACAATTCCATTATAGTTAGGTTTTTGTTGCAGAGAGATTACCGAACAGATGACAAATGGTAAAATATTGTAAATAAAAGGGTCTTAAAGTTAATCTAGTCCACTGGTTCTCAAATTTTGTACTTGAAGAATATACCTATTCAACTATTAAAGTGAAGAACAGTATGCTTTCTACAATAATAAAAAAAAGCAACTTAATGAATAGAAAGCATGAGAAGGAAATAAATTCTACCAACAACCAGTGACCTTGAAAGAAGACTCTGAGCCCCGAGTGAGAATGGCAGCCTGACTGATACCTCAATTTAGCCAGGTGAAAATCTGAGCAGGGCATATAGCCATACTGCACCAGGTTTCTCTTCTACAGAAACTGAGATGATAAATTCAAGTTGTTTAAAGGCACTACACTTGTGATAGTCTGCTATGAAGCAACAGAAAACTAATACAAATTTTTGGTAGTTTCTCATTGGAAAAATGGGCAAAGGACATGACAAGGGCAATGCACACAAGTTAGTAGAAGTGTAGGTCTCTAATCCTTTAGTGGGAAATTTATCTCTAAGTATTAGGGGTTTCATATATCTATACCTTTTGACCCAGTCACTTCACTTCTAGGAATTTACTCTAAAAGAAATATTTAGGAATGTATACAATATCACTGTATCATTACTTATAATAATGATGATGATACATTAGGGAAATTGTCAACTTAATTATTGTGTAACCATATGATAGGGTATAGGCCAGCTATTAAAAACATTTTCAAAAAAAAATCAGTAACACATGAAAATAATCTTGATAGAATGCTAGGTGAAAAAGCAGCTTGTAAAACATTATAAAAATGGTGCAGTCATTTTGAAAATTAGTGTGGTGATTTCTCAAAATTTTAAACATAGAATTACTATAAAACCCAGCATTTTTACTCCTACTTATATACCCAAGGAAATTAAAAGCATGTATACCCCAAAACTTGTATAAAATATTCACAGCAGCATTATTTATAATAGCCAAAAGGTAGAAATAATCCAAATGTCTAGCAATTTCTGAGTGAATAAGTAAAAAGTGAAATAGTCATACAAAGAAATATTATTCAGTCAAAAAAAGGAATGAAGCACTGATACAGGCTATACATGAATGAACCCTGAAAATGTTGTGCTAAATAATAACAGCCAGTCACAAAAGACCACATATTGTATGATTCTGTTTATATGAAATGTCAAAAATAAGCACAGAAAGTAGGGGAGTGACTGATAATAGGTATGAACATTTTCTTCAGAATGATAAAAATGTTCTAAAATTGATTATGGTGATGGTTGCACAACTTTGTGAATATACTAAAAACTACTGAGCTGTACATTTTAAAAGGATGGATTTTATGCTATATAAATTATATCTTAATAAAGCTTTATTTAAAAATTCTAAGAAGAGCCCTGGCTGGTGTGGCTCAATGGTTAAGCACCGACCTGTGAACCAAAAAGTCACCAGTTTGATTCCCAGTCGGGGCACGTGCCTGGGTTTCAGGCCAGGTCCCCAGTACAGGGCATGTGGGAAGCAACCACACATTGATGTTTCTCTCTGGCTCTTTCTCCCTCCCTTCCCCTTTCTCTAAAAGTAAATAAATAAAATCTTTAAAAAAAAATTCTAAGAGCTTTACATATGATATGACTCAACAATTTTTTTTAAGTATATGCATAGAATCAAGATTGGAAGTTCGCCAAATACTAACACTGGCCATCTTTTGCTGGTTCAATTACAGATAATTTTTTCTTTCTCTCTTTTTTATATTCTCAATTTTGTAGACTAGATATGTAAATATTAAAATATGAAAAATCAATTATTTTAGGTATTTGTATACTATCTACCACAGTCTATTCCAGAATCAAAATTAAGAAGGTTTAATTTAGTATATATGATACTTCCAGTTATTTAATGTTTCAGTTCATAAAACAGAATTTCACTGTATTTGACAAAGAAAAACATAAATTCTGGGTAATCCTCAAACCGCACTTAAAAAACATTTATCTAGTCCAACACACTGTCTTTTCTCAATCCCCTTTGATTAATGTTATAAAAAGTCCAAGAGTAATAAGTATAAGTTTAAGCATTTGGTTCTGCTTTTTCAAAATGGAACCAAAAGAATGAATCTTCTTTATCTTTTGTAAAATTCATACCTACTGAGGTTGGAAAGAGCTTACTAAAAATTACAATATTGTGGATGTCCAAGATGGTGCCAGAGTGGAACAGCGAACTCACCCCCTGCTACAGGCGAACTCAAATATATACATACAGAGAGAGCAATTACTCCTGTGAGACACAAACCACTTCTAAACAACAAACAAGAGAAAGAGAAGGAATAGAGAAGGCTGAAAAACTGCGGGGACCCTCCAGCGCAATGGGAATTCTCCAGACTGGAAGAGTCAATGAGCACCATTGTTTACATCTCCCTGCACTTCGATGGGGTGGGCCGAAGCTCTATTTGGGTGCTTTAGCCTACCTGCAAGATTGCCACGTGCATTCCCAGCTATATCGCAAGAGCCTTTTGCCTCAGAACAAAGGGAACAAGCAGGAACAACAGGGCATCAGGACAGCACCTGACTTCCCTGCAGGGAGCCAGTCCAGTGCAGGAGGTGCTTACAGTGCCCCAGGCACTGTAAGTACCTGCCCTGCTCCAACCTGCTTCCCAAAACTACATACCACACAAAGCCTAAACCTAGGCCACTTCCCCACAAGAGTACTTTCTTTCTCTATAAGAAACAAGAGAGAGACTGTATAGAGAAGGCTGTGGAGCCATGGAAACCCTCTAAGGACTTCAGGAATTCTGGAATTCTCCAGAGTTGGAGGTGCAGGTGAGCACCATTGTTTATGTCCACCCCCACCTACAAAGGGTGGGCTGGGCTCTATTCAGGTGTTCTGGCCTGCCTGTAAGGTTGGCTCAGTGCAACCTCATCAACTAAGCCCATTTCAGCCTCCAGCAAAAGGAACAAGCAGGATCAATAGGGCATTAATATATATACCTGGCCTCCCCACCCAAAGCCACTCAGAATCAGTGGACCAGTTTCCTGGACACCAGTGCCCTTAGCTCCTACCAGCCTGCCAAAATCACCCAGCAAACACAGCCTACACAGAGACCACTTCTACGTAAGGGCCAGTCTTTTCCAAAACTGAAAGAGATAACTATTTTGTCTAATTCATATAGACAAATGTAGAAAGTCAAAAAATGAAAAGAGAAAAAAATCTCTCCTTTACTTGTATTTACTTATCTCTTCTACTCTCTTACTTACCTCTATTTCCTTAGGGATTGTTTCTAATCTCAAAAAAAAAACCCTAAGGAAATAGAGATAAGTAAGAACAGATTAGTCACATGGAAGACAGAGTAGTGGAGATCAATCAATCAAAACAACTCAAAAAGAGAGAGAGAGAGAGAACAAAAAAATAAGGATAGTTAAAGAGACCTTCAGGATAACATCAAGCACTGACACATTTGCATTATAGGGATCCCATAAAAAGAATACAGAAAGGAACAGAAACTTTTATTTAAAGAAATACTGGCTGAAAACTTTCCTAAACTGGGAAAGAAAACAGACATATAAAAAGATAGTCAACACCACTAATCATCACAAAAATGCAAGTTAAAACCACAATGTAATATCACCTCACACCTGTCAGAATGGCTGTCATCAATAAATCAACAAATAACAAGTGCCAGTGAGGATGTGGAAAAAAAGAAAACTATCATGTATTGTCAAAGTGTAAATTAGTACAGCCAATATGGAAAACAGTATGGAGATTCCTCAAAAAGTGAAAAATAGAGCTGCCATATGATCTAGCAATTTCACTTCTATATATTTATCCAAAGAAAGCAAAAGCACTAATTTGAAAAGATATATGTATCCCAATATCCACTGCAGCTTTACTAGTAATAGCCAAGATATGTAAGCAACCAAGATGTCCATTAAGAGATGAATGGATAGCCCTGGCCACTGTGGCTCAGTTGCTTGGGGTTATCCTGCAAACAGAAGGGTTGTGGGTTCAATTCTCAGTCAGGGTACATGCCTCAGTTATGGGTTTGGTCCCAGTTGTGGTGCATACTAAAGACAACCAATTGATGTTTCTCTCTCACATGGATGTTTCTCTCCCTCTCTTTCTCTCTTTCTTCCCTTCTCTCTGAAATCAATGGGCATGTCCTCAGGTGAGGATTTAAAAACAGAGAGATGAAAGGATGAAGAAGATGTGATATACAGTGGTACCTCGGTACTCATCATTAATTTATTCCGGAACTCATGACAAGTGCCAAAACCAATGAGTAAGCAACTGTTTGCTACCATGAGACTGATGCACTGACCTCTGTATCATCATGAGAGAGAGGTGCCAAGTGGCAAGCAAGCAAACATTTTTTCTCATAATATATATAAATGTGTATATATATATATATTGGCTGAATACATACATATATACAGCAATAAAAAGTATATACATTCAGCAACAAACAAATCTTGCTATTTATAACATGATGGGCCTAAGGGGTATTATGCTAAGAGAAATGTCAAAGACAAATATGGTACTAAAAAAAATAAAACAAATGAATAAACAAACAAAACAGAAACAGATCCATAGATATAGAGAACAAGCTGATTGTTGCCAAAAGGAACAGGGGTGGGGGAGACAGGAATTTCAAAAAAATACATAAGAAAAAATACTATGAAGATTAAATAAAAGATACATGAATAAAATAGCAATTCTATACAAATCAAACTATAGATCCAATACAATTCCAATAGGAATCTTTTTATAGAAGTTATAAAAAAAAAGCCTCCACAGCTTTGGAAGACTTCCAAGTATATCAAAAACCAAGGGAAAATGACACCAGAGAAGGCATGTGATAATTTTCCAGTAACTGATCCCACAGAAATGGAATCTACAAAGTACCAAACAAAAAATTTTAAATAATTATTCTAGGGATGCTCAGGCACTTCATAAGAACACAGATACTCAACTCAATGAAATCAGGAAAACAATAATATGAACAAAACAAGGTTCAACAGATAAATAGAAATCATAAAGAACCAAACAAAAATCTTGGAGCTCAAGAATACAAGTGAAATGAAAAATGCAATAGAGAGCTTTAAAACCCTGACTTAGTGAATCAGAAAAAAAAAACAATTCTTGAAGATAGATCACTTGGAATTATGTAATTACAGGAGAAAAAAAGAGAATAGAAATGAAGAATCCTTATAGGATTTATGGCACCTCATTAAGAGAAATAATATACATATTATGTAAATACCAGAAGAAGATTGAGAGAAAGTGGTGGAAAGCCTATTTAAAGAAATATTGGCATATATACAGGGTGAGCAAAAGTAGGTTTATAGTTGTTTGTGTGGAAAATAATACAGTAATTAATAGGCCCTAACTGGCTAGCTCAGGCAGTTAGAGCATCATCCTGACTATGCCAAGGTTGCAGATTCAATCCCCAGTCAGAGCACACACAACAACCAGTGAATGCATAAATAGGTGGAACAACAAAATAAGTGTTTCTCTCTGTCTCTCGAGCTCTCTCTCTCCCTTCTCTTTTCCCCTCTCTCCCTTCTCCTCTCTCTAAAAATCAATAAATTAAATTTTTTTAATTGTTTACAAGCACAGTTGTTTCCATTTTTCTCCCACCACACACCCTCACCCCACCCATCCTCACCTCCCACACTTGATCCTACTGCCTTTGGCTTTGTGCATGTGTCCTTTACACATGTTCCTCGATGACCCTTCCACTATATTCCCCATTATTCCTCTCCCTCGTCCTTTCTGGTTACTATACATTTGCACTTTATTCCAATATCTCTGGTTATATTTTTGCTTGCTTGTTTTGTGGACTAGGTTCCACTTATAAGTGAGATCATATTGCATTTGTCTTCTTTTTTTAATATATTTTATTGATTATGCTATAACAGTTGTCCCATTTTTTTCTCCCTTTATTCCCCTCTATCCTATATACCCCTCCCACCATCATTCCCCCACCTTAATTCATGTCCATGGGTCATACATATAAGTCCTTTGGCTTCTCCATTTCCCGTACTATTCTTAACCTCCCCCTGTCTAATTTGTACCTACCATTTATGCTTCTTATTCCCTGTAGCTTTTCCTCCATTCTCTCCCCTCCCCCTCCCCACTGATAACCCTCAATGTGATCTCCATTTCTGTGAATCTGTTCCTGTTCTAGTTGTTTGCTTACTATTTGTTTTCATTGTTGTTGTTGTTTTTAGGTTCAGTTGTTGATAGTTGTGAGCTTGTTGTCATTTACTGTTCGTATTTTTTATGGTTATTTTCCCTTTCTTTCTTTCTTTCTTTCTTTCTTTCTTTCTTTCTTTCTTTCTTTCTTTCTTTCTTTCTTTCTTTCTTTCTTCTTTCCTTCCTTCCTTCCTTCCTTCCTTCCTTTTCTTAATTTTTATTTTAATTGTTGTTCAAGTACAGTTTTCTGCCTTTTATCCCCATCCCAGCCGACCCCCCCCAGCCCTCCCCATTCCTCCCTCCTGTTTCCTGCCCCACCTTGTTATTGTTCATGTGTCCTTTATATTTGTTCCTGCAAACCATTCACCCTTTTCCCCTGAAATTCCCTCCCCTCTCCCTTCTGGTCACTGTCAGCCTGTACTCAATTTCAGTATTTTTGATCTTCCTCTTTTTCTTAGATAAGTCCTGTTAACATTTCATATAAGGGCTTGGTGATGATGAACTCCTTCAGCTTGACCTAATCTGGGAAGCACTTTATCTGCCCTTCCTTTCTAAATGATAGCTTTGCTGGATAGAGTAATCTTTGGATGTAGGTCCTTGCCTTTCATGACTTCGAATACTTTTTTCAAGTTGCTTCTTGCCTGTAAGATTTCTTTTGAGAAATCAGCTTATAGCCTTATGGGAACTCCTTTGTAGGTTAACTGTCTCCTTTCCTCTTGCTGCTTTTAAGATTCTCTCCTTATCTTTAATCTTGGATAATGTAAATATGACGTGTCTTGGTGTGCTCCTCCTTGGGTCCAACTTCTTTGGGACTCTCTGAGTTTCCTGGACTTCCTGGAAGTCTATTTCCTTGGCCAGAGAGGGGAAGTTCTCCTTCATTGTTTTTTCAAATAAATTTTCAGTTTCTCGCTCTTCCTCTCCTCCTTCTGGCATCCTTATGATTTGGATATTGGAACATTTAAAGTTGTCTCAGAGGTTCCTGAGTCTCTCCTCATTTTTTTTTGAATTCTTGTTTCTTCATTCTGTTCTGGTTGAATGTTTCTTTCTTCCTTCTGCTCCAAACCATTGATTTGAGTTCCATTTTTCTTCCCTTCACTATTGGTTCTGTCTACATTTTCCTTTATTTCACTTTTCATAGCCTTCAGTTTTTCCTCTATTTGCACCCATACTCAATCATTTCTGTGAGCATCTTGATTACCAGTGTTTTAAACTCTGCATATGATAGGCTGGCTATCTCTTCATTGCTTAGTCATATTTTTTCTGGAGCTTTGATCTGTTCTTTCATTTGGGCCATATTTTTTTGTGTGTTGGTGTGCCTGTTACATAGTAAGTGACTGTAATCCATTTAGGCTTGTCCTTGTATTCTCTGATTGGGCAGGACATTTTAATTGCACATGAATAATCTGTATGGTCATTTAATTTCTCACTGTTCCCCCAACAGACTAAAAGCACTCTAAGGGAATATTATTAATGAATGGCTAAGGTAATTCTGACTACTTAAGAGAGAAACCCTGAACTCTCAGGGCTTTCTCACAAAGTAGTTTATTTTGCACTCACACAGTCAGCTGTGAGTGCTCAGCAGGAAAACTTCAACATGGTGATCAGGAACCAGGCTCTTTGCATCTCTCCCTTCATCTCCAGCAGGTAGATGGGAAAAGAAAGACAGTGTAGAGGGTCAACTAGGGGGTTCTGTTAATGGGCCTACCTAAATGTGGTGTACTTCGCTTCAGTCCACATTCCACTGGCCAAAACTCAGGCATATGGCTGCAAGGGAGTCTGGGATGTGGTCTATCTGAGAGCTGAAGAGGAACGGAAAATAGGTTTGGCAAATAGCTAATCAGTCCCCTTCACAGAATAGACCGCTATGTACATACCTTTTCACCTTCTGCTATTAAAACAGACTGTGCAGCAGTGAGGGACTGATCTCCCTACCATGGGACCCCTTGTGTCACCTAGTGGTATGTCTTTCATTTTCATGACAGAAGAAAGGCCATAGTTCCATGGTAGCAGAAGCTAGGTCTGCCTTGTCTTATTCATCATATCATGCCTATAGCTAACAAACTTTTTTTTCATAGTTCCCTTTTATTTTTTTTTAGACTTTTATTTATTTATTTTTATAGAGGGAAGGGAGATAGAGAGAGAGAGAGAAAAACATCAATGTGCGGTTGCTGGGGGTCATGGCCTGCAACCCAGGCGTGTGCCCTGACTGGGAATCGAACCTGCGACACTTTGGTTCACACCCATGCTCAATCCACTGAGCTACACCAGCCAGGGCAATTTTTTAAGGACTTGTATAAATGATTAAGCACTGAAAAAATAATTTATTAGCTAAAATATGAAAGAACACTATAAAATCAAGATTAATGAATAAATTAAGTCTCCTCAAAAGGTAAATAACATTGTCAATTAGTTTAACTACCAGTTTACACAGTCATTAGGTATTTAACACAGCTGAAATTACAGGAATCAAACAAGTAATTTGTTATTTAAAAGCCTCAGAATTATAAAAATTCCTTCAAAAACATAAAGCTAAAGCTATATTTAGAATGGTTTACATGGTTTGAGGAAGGGCTTCAAAAATGAGTGGGGTTGAATGGAGATTATAATAAAACAGCCCCTCTATACAGTACTGGCCACATAGAAGGTATCTAGACATCATTATTAAATACTATTATGTTGTTTGAGAATGACATTTGGAATTCTTTTTTTTTTTACACTATTTTTTATTTTATTTATTTTATTTATTTTATTTTATTTTAATCATTGTTCAAGTACAGTTTTCTCCCTTTTACTCCCAATCCAGCCCACCCACCCACATTTGGAAATCAGGGATTCCACTTAATGGAAATCCCTGAAAAGCAGCAGTCTGAGGGAAAAAAGAAAATCAAAGATTTAGGGAAGATGAGTGAGGGTAAGATAGCATTGGCTGTCATAGGGAAAGGAAATAATCATGAAGTTGGATTTAATATTGGTCTGTCTGTCTGTCTCTCTTTCCAAACCCTTCTCAGATTGTAAGACTTTCTTAATTACATCCTTAGACTCTTAAACTTGCATTATTCACCTGAGGATTTGATCACCTGTACTGACACTCTTTTTGCCTGTTTCTTTAACCAGGATTCTGGCAACTTACACATCTGAATCTCAAGTTCTGGCCATTTCCTTTTCATAATTTAAAATATTTACTAGTAGAAAAAAAAGAAAAAAGAAAAATAAACTAACCTAGCCACCCCGTAAAATGGACTACCTTCTGTTTTTCAAATCTGATCTACTTTTCAACTTCATTCAGAGACTAGAAGGCTGGCTCTTACTATGGTGACTAGCACCTTGGCAAAACTCAGCTCCTGGTTGGAATGCAAAACCCCAAACCCCTATGCCGAGACTTCATTCAACAACTGTAAGGATATTTCTAAGATAGAGCCCTCACTCTGGATCCCAGTGCCCCACATATAACTTCACAACACAATTCAATAAACCTTTCTTGAGGACCTGTTCAATGCAAGCTACTCTGACGGTCTCCTGACATATGCAAAGGCTAATATGTAAGAGCTGATCAGGAGACGTACAGTCTAGGAGGGGCAACAGACTATAAATAACTGCCATTTAGCAGAGTAAAAAATGTCACACATGCTAAATAAGATACTGATATTGTGTATACTATTTGCTCAGATGTAGAAAGCACATTCCTCTACTATAGAACTTCACAACTGGCTATTTTTAGTAGTCATAATCACAGAGATCATAATTATAATCGTAGCTAAAATTTGTTGAAACAATTTCTATCTGCTTACTTTAATGCTTTTTCAGTGATCCTCTCCTTATGAGTCCCTGCATTAGGTGTTATTTTCATTTTTCTCATTCTACAGATGAGAAAAGTGAAGGCTTAGGGAGATCAAGTGAATTGCAGAAGGCTCCAGTGTGAGTTAACATTGGAGCTGGGACTGTTTCCAGAGCCCAGCTCTTAACTGTTTGTTAGGCTGCCTGTATAACACATTCCACAGTTATGAAAACTCAAAGAAATGGAGGTCCTTCCCAAAGTTTTCCCTTCAGAAAGCACTTCTTGGGACAGTACACTGCAGGTTCACCAGGAGGGATTAAAAGCATATCCTTGGCCATTAATCAGGAACAGCAAATGGCTTATTGCAGTCCAGACTTTTTCAATTTGCAAGCACCAAATAAGCATTTAGTCATGGAGGATAATAAAATAAAAATGAAACCTTGGGGAAATAATACAAATCACACCTTAAGACTATATGTTTTTTAGTCTTCCAAAGTCATTATCTTTTGTATAAAGGCAACTACTGGATAATGAGGAAGAGACATGATGCTCACTACCTTTATTCCCAAAGCAGTAATTAGTTTTTCAGTCCTGGTAGTAAAAGACACTTTGGACTTTCTTTGTTTCTCTTCTTCTGTTCTTCAATTAAGAAAAAGAAAGAAAGAAAGAGGGAGCCCTGTGCTTAAGGAAATAAAATGCAATATGTTTAAATTGCAATGTGGAGTCTTAGATGTGTTTTTAACAGCATAAGTTCAACTTTCTCCAAAAACATCTGTAAAAGAAATTACCCAATAAAAATACTCCACAGCAAATTTTAGAGTCAGGAGATACAAAGTAAGAGACCTATCTATTGCTAGAGCTCCTCTCCTGTCTTGCCCAACCTCCCCTTTCTACATTTTCACTCTGTGTGAAGGAGGTGAGAGAAGGAATCAATGACATCTTTTCTCAAGGTTTTATTTATAATCACTTCATTATTTCATATTAAGGAGGAAGGAACAAGGAGAAAAATACCAGAGTGTTCCTTCAAAGGTTATTAGTGATTATTTCTTGTCAGCACTGCTTTTGGTTTCTCATAAGCCTCTAGGTTTCTATTTGGGCATTCTCCATCCCAATCCCTATTTAATCATCATCAAATAAATATGTTCTGAGAACCTGTTGTTGTTTTTTTTTTTGCAAAGCACTCTTCTGGGTACAAAGGGTTACAAAGCTAAAAAAGAAAGTCATGCCTTCCAGAAGTAGGTTAAAACCTACATAGATTCATACAAAAATGGTTGGAACCAGAACTAACAAACTGTTAACTTGGATTGGGGTACAGGGTAATTGGGGAAGGAAGAATCAATCACTTTAAGAATTTTATACACCACTTTTCCTTTACAAGGAATGTGTTATTACCTTATTTCAAAATTTAAAGCCTTAGTGAGGGAGATACTATATGAAAATACAAACAAAGGCTTTCAAGAAGTTAGCCAGATGATCATAAGCCTACCTACCTATGGGGTCTACAGGTGGTTTCCTTGTCACTGTTCAGTTTTAATTACATTGATGAGAACATCATTGTTTGGCATGCCTAACTATTCTCTAGCAGTATAGACCGTATTCAGCCACAGCATGTTTCAATTCTGAATCCAGGTTTATTTTACTAATGGTGACTTTAAATTTCACTTTTAGAGTTGTTATGATAAGAAATGTACTTTCATAATGCCCATTGGTCTCCAACATTGATTGCCCAACCTTTAAACACATAATCAAAAATTTCTGACTAGTTCTGGGATGTGTATACTTTTGTCCAAAATTTATGGAATGACGTATCCTTTTGATGAGCAGTTTCTTTTCAGACGGATTGGTTTCTCTTAAAATGAACTAGCAATGACAAAGCAGATGTTTGTTCACCACATACACCAAGGCAGCTGGCAAAATCTTAAAGCATGATTCTTACTCATGAAAAACAGTGAATCTCTTCTGCAAGTATGATTTCATTTTTTTCTAAGTAATTGCAAAATAATTGCAAATTCATGAGCTTAGGAACATTTACAAATGGGAGAATTATACATTCCACATATGCCTTCTGATAAAATATCACCTAATTAGAGAATTCTTCTCTTGCCTCTCTTACTAAAATAGCACTGCTTTTCCCTTGATCCTCTATTTCTGTACCCTGCTTTATTTATCACACATCACCATCTGACTATATTAAATTAATTTGTGTTTTGTCTGTTGGGTTTTTCCCTCCGTTACAATGTAGCAGAGACCACTGCATGTCCTCTGTTATCCATTCTTCCATGGATATAGAGTCCTTAAATTTGTCTGTATATATGATTTTTCAGAATCAAGACTACATTTCCCAGTTTCCTTTGGAACCAAGTAGTGACCATGTAATAAAATTCTGGATAAGGGAATATTTTTTAAAGTGATGTGGACAATTTCTGGGGTGTGTCCTTTAAAAAGAGTGAGCATTCCAGTTCTTCCCCCTTCCTCCTGCTGTTGATAACATAGATGCAATGTTGAGCCATCTTGGACCATGTGAATGAGAGAAATATACCAGATAGAGCCTGGGTCTCTGGAGGATGTTGTAGGACAGAATTACCAAATAAATTGGACCAACCGTGGGCTATTCTTAAGTGACAAAGAAACATACTTCTGTCTTATTAAGCCACTTTTATTTTTGGTCAATGTTAAAGACAGCAGAACCTATATCCCAATTAATATACTTTAAAAGGGCAGGGGCATTTCTATTTTGTTCACTACTGTTTATCTAGCTCATTAATAATATCTGACATATAGGAGTAGGTGTTTGATAAATGCTTGTTGAATGAATGAATCAATGAATGTCAAAATGCTATATTCAATTTGAGTCTGAGTATCTTTATTTATTTAAACAAATCAGCATTTATGCTTTTTTTATATTGTTTAGTTTGGATTTTGCTTTTACCTTGCATCTTCTAAATCAGTGCATTCAGATGTCTTGCCCCATTAGTAAGATATGTATGCATTTCAAAGCACTACTAACATACAGAGCCTTTGGTCCCCCCAAATTCCTTAATCTGAAAAAGTAGTTGAGATCTTTTTAACAAGTTTCCATCATCTAGCCATGTGATAGCATTAAAATAAATGCTAAGTCTGATTTAGCTTTAAGTATCCCACCCAACAAACTAGCAATAGTTAAGGGCAGAAGCACATAAATCATTAACAACCATCATTTTTTCCACCACATCATGCTATGAACCTGGCCTACATTTTCTCCTAAAGCAGGGGTGTCACATTCATTTTCAATGGGGGCCAGCCACATCAGCCTCGTGGTTGCTTTCAAAGGGCTGAATGTAATTTTAGGACTGTATAAATGTAACTACTCCTCAACAGTTAAGCAAGAGCTTGGTGCTGCTGCTGGGTAGAAACAAGGTGGAGGGTCCTAAAGATGAAATGGAGGTTCATTGTCCCAATCATCTCTGACTTACATAAACTCTTAGAAGCCTTCAATTCTCTCCTTCCCTTGCATATCTATGTACACATGAACTCAGTGTGTACATGTTTAGGAAAAACTCAAATTAATTCTTGGCAAATGGATAGAACTTACTAGTTCATATTTTCTAGATAATAATTATTTTATAAAAAAAAATTTGGGGGGTGGGGCACTTCCAAAGATTGCACTTAAGGTTCAACTCATGGACTACAAGGTTAGATGCCATAATGGAGAATAACTTTGTATATGGGTAGCCTAAGAAAGTTTCACAAAAGGGATGGGATGTGATTACTAAAGCTTTGAAAAATGGCCAGGATCTTAAGTAAATGGGAGCATGACTGGAAGACGGAACCAACCCAGGCTAGGATTTAGAGGCTGACAGGGAAGACAATAGCACTATTTATGATAGGTTCAAACTGGAACAACCCAAGTGAATGTTGACAGTGGAATGGATAAAGAGTGGGATAGTTGTGAAATAAAATGAAATAGTAAATAGCTATGAAATGCACAAACTATAATTACAAGCAACAACATTGATAAATCTTATAGATACAATGTTCAGTGAAGGAAGACATGCAAAATAGTACCTACTATGACTTCATTTATATAAAGTTCAAAAGTAGGCCAAAAGAATGTATGGTGTTAGAAGACAGGACCTGTTGCTTTGAGGGGAGAGAGAGAGAAAGAGACTGGAAGAGGATACAAGGAAGGCAGGAAGGCTGCTGGGGTGCTAATGTTCCATTTGTTGATTTTGGTGCTAGTTACATCACTATGTTCACTTTGTGGAACACACTGAGCTGTACACTTTTATAGTTTGTTATATATATATCTATATATCTATATATATGTCCTACATCAATCAGCATCATTATAATAGTAAAGAGTAAAGGGCCAAGAATAATAAGGACACGTCTGAAAAATATTGCTAGAACTTCCTAATGTTATTGGCACAGTGATGAATAAGTAAACCAATGAACTATATTAGAGGATTCAAAGACCAACACATGTGTAGAATTTTGGTATATGTCAGGGGTGGCATGTCAGGTTAGAATTAGAAAGTGGCTATCAGCTCTGGCTAGTGTGGCTCATTTGGTTGGAGCATTGTCCCATAAATGAAGGGTTGTGGGTTTGATTCCCAGCCAGGCACTGAACCCACATGCCTAGGTCATGAGTTTGATCCCTGGTCTAGGTGTATACCATCCCCGGTCTGGGTATGCACAGAGGCAACCAATTGATGTTTCTCTTTCTCCCTCAGTCTATCTTCTTCACTCTCTCTAGCTCTAAAAAAAAATAAGCAATGGAATATGTCCTCGAATGAGGATAAGGTATAGATAATATGGAAATAAATTAAAACAATATCCTAGCCTCACACCTTATATAAATTAGGGATTTAAATAAATTAGGGAATTAAATGTCAAAAAATAAAAACTTAAAACTCCTAGTAGGAAATATAGGTAAATATCTTCTAGACTTCATGTAGAGAAAAATTTCTTAAAAACAAAAAGCACTGGCCATAAAATAAAACTTTAATAAATTCAACTATAAACATGAAGAATTTTCTTTATCAAAAGAAATCTTACAGAAAAGACATTTTTTAAAACAAGGATAAAATATTACTAATACATAGAAACAAAAAAGGATAATATTAGGAATATATAAAGAACTACAAATCAATTGGAAGCACAAGCAACAGAATAGAAAACGGGAAAAAGATCTCAGACATTTCACAGAGAAAGAAACACAGATGACAATGACAATATGAAGATATGGTTAACACCAACTGTAATCCAGAAAGTGCAAACTAGCCACAGAGAAATATTTTTAAACCTGTTTGATTAACAAAAACAAGTTAGAAAATATCAAGTGTTAAAGACAATGGTTGATCCAGAGAATCTTTTACATTGTTCTAGCAATTCCACTTGTAGGTATATATCCAAGAGAAAATTCTGAACTGTTTAAAGTAGTAAAAGCATGGAAACAGTCTAACTGTCCTTCAACTGGAGAACACACCAGGAAACTATAATATATTTGCAGAGGAATACTATACAGCAATCAAAACAAATGAACTACAGCAACATACAATGCTATAAATAAAGCTTAGAAAAACAATGTTCTTTCAAAAAGATCTAAAAATATTACACATAGTATACTTTTTAAAAGAATGTGTTATTAATATTTTACTTATTTATTTAGAAAGGAAGGGGATGGGGGAAGAGAGAGAGAGAAACATTGATCAGTTACCTCCTATACACACCCTGACCAGGAATTAATCCTGCTACCTAGGTAAGTGCCCTGACTAGGGATCACACCTGCAACATTTTGCTGTACCAGCAAAATGCTACAACCAACTGAGCCACCCATCAGACCAGAGTAAACACGGCATATTTTTATGTAAACTTCAAAACTACTAAAACTTAAAATGCATATTTTTGAGGTGAAATTCACATAATGTACAACTAACCGACCATTTATTTATTTTTTATTTTTTTATTTTAATCATTGTTCAAATACAGTTTTCTCCCTTTTACTCCCAATCTAGTCCCCCCTCCCAACCTCCCCACTTCCCTCCCATTACCACCCTCCCCTTAGCTTATGACCATCTGTCCTTTAAGTTTGTTCCTGTGAACCCTTCCCACTGTCCCCTTAAATTCCCTCTTCTCTCCCCTCCGGTCACCATCAGCCTGTCCTCTATTTCAGTGTCTTTGGTTATATTTTGCTTGTTTCTTTGTTTTTTTATTTAGGTTTCTGTTAAAGGTGAGATCATATGGTATTTGTCTTTCACTGCCTGGCTTGTTTCACTTAGCATAATGTTTGCAGCTCCATCCAAGCTGTTGCAAAGGGTAGGAGCTCCTTCTTTCTTTCTGCTGCATAGAATTCCATTGTGTAAATGTACCATAGTTTTTTGATCCATTCATTTACTGATGGGCATCTTGGTTGCTTCCAGCATCTAGCTATTGTAAATTGTGCTGCTATGAACATTGGGATGCATAGGTTCTTTTGGATTGGTGTTTTAGTATTCTTAGGATAGAGTCCCAGCAGTGGAATTACTGGGTCAAAAGGCAGATCCATTTTTAGTTTTCTGAGGAAGTTCCATACTGCTTTCCATAGTGGTTGTACCAGTCTGCAGTCCCACCAGCAGTGCACTAGGGTCCACTTTTCTCCACAACCTCTCCAACATTTGTTGTTTGTTGCTTTGTTTATGATGGCCATTCTGTCTGGTGTGAAGTGGTATCTCATTGTGGTTTTAATTTGCATCTCTCTGATAGCTAGCGATATTGAACATCGTTTCATGTGTCTTTGGATTTTCTGTATGTCCTCCTTGGAGAAGTGTCTGTTCAAGTCCTTTGCCCACTTTTTAATTGGATTCCTTGTCTTCTTAGTGTGCAGTTGTGTAAGTTCTTTATATATTTTGGAGATTAAACCCTTGTCTGAGGTATCATTGGCAAATATGTTTCCCCATACAGTTGGTTCTCTTTTAATTTTGATACTGTTTTCTTTAGCTGTGCAGAAGCTTTTAATTTTGATGAGGTCCCATTTATTTATTCTTTCCTTTATGTCCCTTGCTCTAGGGGACACATGAGTAAAAAAGTTTCTTCGTGAAATATCTGAGATTTTCCTACCTACGTTCTCTTCTAGGACTTTAATGGTGTCACGTTTTATATTTAAGTCTTTTATCCACCTTGAATTTATTTTTGTATATGGTGTAAGTTGGTGCTCAAGTTTCATTTTTTTTGCACGTGGCTGTCCAGTTCTCCCAACACCATTTGTTGAAGAGGCTATTTTTATTCCATTTAATGTTGCTGCCTCCTTTGTCAAATATTAATTGACCATAGAGACTTGGGTTTATTTCTGGGCTCTCTGTTCTGTTCCATTGGTCTATGTGCCTGCTTTTATGCCAGTACCAGGCTGTTTTGATTACAGTGGCCTTGTAGTATAGTTTAGTGTCAGGTATTGTGATCCCTCCTACTTTACTCTTCTTTCTCAAAATTGCAGCAGCTATTCGGGGTCATTTATGATTCCATATAAATTTTTGAAGTGTTTGTTCTATGTCTGTGAAATAAGCCATTGGTACTTTAATAAGTATTGCATTGAATGTGTAAATTGCTTTGGGTAGTATGGACATTTTGATGATATTAATTCTTCCAATCCATGAACACGGTATATGTTTCCATTTGTTTGTGCCTTCCTTGATTTCTTTCTTCAGTGTTATGTAGTTTTCTGAATACAGGTCTTTTACCTCTTTGGTTAGGTTTATTCCTAGATATTTTATTTTTCTTTTTGCTATTTCAAATGGGATTTTTTCTTTGATCTCTGCTTCTGCTGTTTCATTGTTGGTGTACAGAAATGCCTTTGATTTCTGGATATTGACTTTGTATCCCGCTGTTTTGCCAAATTCATTTATTAGGTCAAGCAGTTTTTTGGTGGAGTCTATAGGATTTTCTATGTATACTATCATGTCATCTGCAAACAGTGACAGTTTTGTTTCCTCCTTTCCGATTTGGATGCCTTTTATTTCTTTTTCTTGTCTGATCACTGTGGCTAAAACTTCCAGTACTATATTGAATGGAAGTGGTGAAAGTGGACAGCCTTATCTTGTTCCTGATCTTAGTGGAAAAGATTTTAATTTTTGCCCAGTGAGAATGATTTTGTCTGTAGGTCTCTCATATATGGCCTTTATTATGTTGAGGAATGCTCCCTCTATTCCCACTTTGCCGAGTGTTTTTATCATGAATGGGTGCTGTACCTTATCAAAAGCTTTTTCTGCATCAATTGATATGATCATGTGGTTTTTGTCTTTGCTTTTGTTTATGTGATGTATTACATTTACTGACTTGCGAATATTAAACCATTCTTGCATCCCTGGAATGAATCCCACTTGGTCATGGTGTATGATCTTTTTAATGTATTGTTGGATGCGGTCTGCCCAACTAACCAACCATTTAAACAGTACAATTCAGTAGTATTTAGTAAAAATGTATAGTTCTTATTAAGAATACATGCAGATACAACAACAGAGTATAAAAAGGAAAGTAATTATATCCTAAGAACCATGAAACACCAATCCAAAAAAACCTATGCACCACAATGTTCACAGCAGCACAATTTACAATAGCCAGTGTTGGAAACAACCTAAGTGCCCATCAATAAATGAATGGATCAAAAAACTATGGTACATTTACACAATGGAATTCTATGCAGCAGAAAGAAAGATGGAGCTCCTACCCTTTGCAACAGCATGGATGGAACTGGAAAACATTATTCTAAGCGAAATAAGCCAGGCAGTGAAAGACAAATACCGTATGATCTCAGGAATCTAATCAACAAAACAAACAAGCAAACAAAATATAACCAAAAACACTGAAATTGAGAACAGGCTGATAGTGACCAGAGGGGAGAAGGGAGAGAATTTCAGGGGGAGGGGGGAAGGGTTTGAAGGAACTAGTATAAAGGACACATGGACAATAACTGGGGCGGGGGGGGCGCTGCAGGGGGGTGAGGGTAGAGACAGGAGGGAGGAGGGGAGGTCTGGGGGGTGGGCTGGGATAGGGGTAAAGGGCAGAAAACTGTACTTGAACAACAATTAAAATTTTTAAAAAAGAAAAAAATGGAAAGTAAGGGAATGATGGAAATGGGACTCAGGATGAAGGTACATAAGGGATGGGGGGGCAGCGTGGCAGAGGTATGGGGTGGCCAAAAGAGGAGACCCATATCACTAGCGATAGGGTTTTTCAAGGCCCTAGCTTTGGTTCTGGCTACGTTTATGGGTGCTTATTTCATTACTGAAAATGACCAGCTACACAAACTGGTCTTCTTTGCCTCTTCATATTAACAGATGTTGTTAGCAACTTTTTGCAAAGTAGAGAAAGCAATGTGCACAATAGGTGCTTCGAAATAAAACAGGAAAATTTTTATTCTATGACAAAAAATTAGATCACTTTAAATTTTATGTGAAGTAACTTTTTAGGGAGGAAATGGCTAAGGCAAAATGGCAAAAGGCCTCTGAAATCAACGTTACATTTGGAATATGTCACACAGACTCCTCCATGTGAGACAGGTGGTCAGTTTGCTTATAATGAGACATTTGCCTTTTCACTGCTAGAAAATGAGCCATCCTGAGTCCCGACAGGACTCGGCTGGCATCCCACCTTCTTCTTCAGGAAACCTTCTCAGACTACACAAATCCTCCTATTATTATACAGCACTTAGATACTCTACCCCACAATTTGAATTTATTCCATCAGAGTTCCTAAAGAAATACCTATACTTAAAGGAAGATAAAACAGAATCTTGGTTAAAAACTGAGGTTTGAGAGCCAACTACAAGAGTAGTGCTAGGTACTGTCTGAATGCTTTAAAGTTAGCACCTTTGTTCATGTATGTTAATATTTATTTAAAGTATAACAAACCTATTAATCTTTACAACACCCAAAGAAGAAAGTTAAATCATTAGCCCTATTTTAGAGATGAAAAAACAGAGGCACAGAGGGGTTAACTAACTTTCATTAGGTCACAGATCTAGTACTGCAGGGTCAGAATTTGAACCCAGGCAATCTGGTGCCTGAACTCACTTAACTGCTATTGAGTTTTAAGCCATCAATAATTTAACTGTTGCAACACAGGCAGTCCAGTGCCATACCTATGAGTCAGAAATAGTGTTTGGCATCTTGTACAGGGTAGGAGAGAGTTGACTTCAGGGCAACCAAGGTGCCAGGCCTGGCTTTGAAACTGATGCCTAACCAGACTTGGGCAAGGCCAGTGCCTCTCTTTGAGCCTCAGTTTCCTTCTCTGTAAAATTAAAGGTTGGACCTGATGGCCTCCAAGGCCCTTCTAATGCTGATGTTTTATGAGCCTGGAATTCCTGGCTGAATTCCTTGCAGCCCAGACCATAGTGGCTCTTCCTGGGCCAGGTCTGGCCCCTCCTGCTGGGCTCAGTGTCTCACACTTGGCTCTGCTTCCTATAAATAAGAGAAAAAGAACAAGGGAAAATATCCTCCTGAGAGACTGGGAGGGATCCCACGGCTGCTCTGTACACTTTGAAGAACTTACGGTCGTTAACTACAGAAAGCTACCTGCCAAGTGAAGGATGGAAAGAAATTAGACGAAGGGGAGAAATGAACTCACAACGCTTGGCTACATCCAAATTGAAAGGGCATCTCTGCATACTTAAAGAACTTACAAGGTTATTGAAACAAAATGAGCCAGCTTCTTAAAGAACTGAAGACAGGATAAGCTGTGAAAACTGGAATGGACCAGAGAACACAGAAAAAAAACCTGATAAACTGAATAAATGAAAGATGGCACGGGCATGTCGGTTCCCGCCTTCCCACCATGAATTCCCCCAGGGCAGTCACTGTATCAGGAATCTATGCCTCCCAGACACCCTAAAGGTGTTAGGGTTCAGAATCAGCTGACATCAACAGAGCACCTACTATGTGACAGGCTGTATCATATATTTTATCTTACTTCAGAGATGAGGAGACAGAGTCTATGGAGACCCAGATTCCAGCTCTATGTGTTCTATCATTAGCTAGGTGAACCTGGTCAAGTAGCATTACCTATGTAAGTAAGGCCTCTACTTTATCCACAACACCAGGGACTGAATAAAGCTACAGAAGATCAACCTTCCAGCTTAAGAATTCTGTAGTCCATACAGTTCACCAAATACTTATTTTATATTCATACAGAAAAACATTCACACTAGACCATTTTAATTTGTTTCTAGTTCAGAACATTGGAAATCAATGAACTTCACTGTGCTGAGCACATAATATATGAATCCAAGAGAAAAAAATATGTACTTTGGGTTTTAGTAGCTCTTCTGATTTTATTCCACATAGTACTACCCAGGATCACCTGGTAGGGATGAACATATGTTGTGCCTTGTACAAGGGCACCTGTCCAAGAGAAGTGGGGGAAATGGGGCTAAATTTCGATCTGCCCTGTGCTTGCGAGGCTGAATCTAAATCAAAGGCACATACTGGGTGTGTGGGTGCCTCTAAACTATCCATCCTCACTGAAGGAAAGTAGTGAGCAAGACTGTGAAATGATGGTCAAGTTTGTGTTCAAATGGTGTTGAATACAGAATTTAAAATTTTATCTTTGCTCAAAACATGTCCAGATACTTTGTTCACCTCCAGTCAGTTTATAAGAACCTCAATGAAATAAATTCTATTCCTCATAATCATCCATCAATATTGACCAAAACCAGCATTAGCCAGGATGCTTTGAATAGACTGTTTCTAAAA
Organism: Phyllostomus discolor; assembly: GCF_004126475.2. Lineage (NCBI taxonomy): Eukaryota > Metazoa > Chordata > Mammalia > Chiroptera > Phyllostomidae > Phyllostomus > Phyllostomus discolor. The sequence goes on along the minus strand of NC_040907.2, from coordinate 147,926,214 downwards.
TCTCCATCCAAGCTCAAAGGGTTAAGATATTTTGCATAATGGCAACATAAATGGAAAGTGGGGACAGCCTTTGAATGTGACTCCTTAGATAGGGACAACATATTTAGCTGAGTATGTCCTGGTATTTATTTTTCTTTTCTTCTCTTTTTTTTTAACAGCATGGATGGAACTAGAGAGCATTAAGCCAGGCAGTGATGGACAAATATCATTATGATCTCACCTTTAAGTAGAAACTAATCAACAAAACAAATAAGCAAGCAAAATATAACCAGAGACATTGAAATTAAGAACAATCTGACAGTAACCAGAGGGGAGGTGGGAGAGGATAATGGAGAGGTGGGGGGAGGTTTTCTGGTATTTAAAATAAAGCTATTTAATTACCTCCACACTTCCAAATCATGGTAGCTACCAGGTACTTACCCAAAATACAGAAAAACAAAAACTTTGAGGAAAATACTTACTAGATTCCATTCTAGGCTTCTGGTGGTCTTTATACCCGGACTATTTGCCACCATTATCAAGTCACTCCTTTTGGGGCTTCTGATTTCTCTAGCAGCAAATTAGATTTGCACTAGCTCACTCACATTCTTTTTCCTTTACATTCATCGATAGCTATCAAGACCATTCGTTTTGCATTTCCTGGTCAGTCTCAATTTCGAATATTCTGCCCCTCTTTCCTCTCAATAAAAAGTTCCCAACTTTTTATTTGGAAAGCATGGTTGCCACAATAATAGCATTACCCTCACAAAATATCAGACATGCCAGAGTCGCACCATCATTGCAGTACCCTTATTTGGCTGGTAGCCATCAAAAGGAAAACTGGCTGATCCATCCAGGGCCTAAGACCATTTTCTGGCCTCATTAAAGAGAAAAACAATGCATTTGCTACTATCATAAATGAGTTTTGGATGAACAAATTTAGAACTCAAATGAACTTTTCCCTTGTTGTAGAAGACAGTTTTTCAAGGCTAAAAAATTATATTTGATGGAAGGGTACACAATCTGGAAAAACTGAAGCCCTGGGGCTTCCCAACTGCCAAACTCCCACATGCTGGCTCTCAAGACACATCCACACTCACTATTAAAGTGTCACCATTTATAATTTGGTTCTAAATCTTTCTGAAGCGAGGCAACTCAACATGGTCTGCAGACAAATTGATTCCTTATTCTATTAAAACCCAAGGACAAGACGAAGTAGGTGTCAGTGATAAAAGTTACCTAATATCAAGTTGAAAATGAAGTTATTAAAACTAGGCCAGCACCACAAAAGGAAAACCAAAGGGTCCGGTTTCGGTAAGCAGGTTCAACTCAACACTTGCAGCATTTATGAAAGGAAACAGCTGACTCTGGTTTTGCTTAGCTGCCTCGGCAATAGTTTTTGAGTCCCTTTTCCCCAGGTACCTCACTCTGAATAAAGAGGAGAAAAGTTATCATTGCAGGGACATTTTATAATGTTTGCTAAGCACCTGAACACAAAACCAGCTCAATTTTTTTCTCCAGCCTCACAACCTTGTGAAGCAGGTGAAAACTTCATTTTAATGGTATGACTGTGGAAAGAAATGTTACTAATATTTTTCATACTCAGGTTAGTTGGTCAGAATCTTTGACAATCACAGAAAACTTTCAATTACAATGGAAAAATACTAAATTATGTTCCACTAGTTTTGGTCATTTCAACATGATCATGAATAAGCTATAGATTCTGAGTCAGAATCTGTGTGCAGTTTTCTTTGGAATTTGTCCTTGCTTACTTGCTTATAAAACTTTTAAAATGTACTTCTAAATTACAGCAATTCAGTAAAAAATTCAAACCTGCAGGCTTGGTTTCCTCCCCTAGCAGGCTGAGTCATAAAAATAAATCTTAGCCATTTCAATAGCCAACACGCCCCTCACATTAAGAATTGGTATTGTTCCCCACGTCTCCCATTTCATCCAAAGGTCACGCCCAGCTCACATTTGAAGAAAGAAACAGCTCCGGGACTCATCCAGCTCAACATCTGAACATTTAAGAAGAGAACAGAACTTCTGCCAAGTTACAGGGGTGAGTTACATTAGAATTTCTCAGAGGAACTTCTGAGGAGCAATTGTGAGCACGGGCTTTGGAGGTAGCCAGACCTGGGTTCAAGTCCTAACACTGTGAGACCTTAGTCATGTTACTAATAGTGAGCAGGAAATGGGGATGTTCATAAATCCAACCTTGTAGACAGTTGCTGTGAGGATGAAAGGAAAAAAATGAGGAAAGATGTCTGGAAGCCCAGTGCCTGGCACACAGTTAAGTGCCCACTAGGTGCTTGCTATTTTGTTGGTACAGGCATTTCAGGGCTTAGCCCAGGACCAGGATAAAGGTGTCTCTCCTCTGCCCCCACCCCCACTCCAAGTGTTAGACAAGTTTCTCTCCATATCAAAATTCCAGGAGGCACCGCTAGAAGAGGTAGAATATTCACTCCACCCAAAACCCAGGGTCAGGACTTAAATCAAGAAGTCATAGACAATAGGCTTTTACAATTAAGAGGAAATTTACTAATTGCATATACACAAATTATAGAGAGTGTCCGACACAGAGAAGGCAATGAATACCTATCTGCCTTTACTCTTATGCCAAAAAGAACAAAAAACCATGTCCTAAAGTGACTTGCTTAAAGTCAAACAGTCAATGACAGAGCTGGAATTGATACTTGGGTCTTTGTTGGGGGGAGGTGCTGCCTTGGGTCAACTAATGAAAATATTGTGAGTCAGACAGTTTGAAGGACTGGCCAGACACCTCCCAACCTCCAAGAACAATCTTCCTAGCTAACAAACACAGCATGCTGTCCCTATCCCTTTACCACCAACTCCACCTCTGACCACCACTGAGAAAAAGAAGCTGGATTCTCTCTGGTCCATGATGTAAACCACTGCCTGTAAGGACTGGGAGATCTGAAAGGCAGGGACAGAGTTCTGGGATCTTGAGAGGAGAGGGCTTCCTTCCTCCCTGGCCCACTGCAGATCACAGCAGTGTCAGGTGTTCCCCTATAAATGCAAAACATTTGGAAACTTTCCCAAGGGTTTTTATAGCCAGCTGAAACAGCAGGGGGAGGGGTGCACGACCAGGAAGAAGTTAGTCCAAGCACATCCCTTCTTTGTCTTTTAGGCCAGGTCTGTGGTGGTGACAAGCATGGATCTCTGGGTGCACAGGACCAAAAAAAGACCTTTTTGAATATCAATGGAAAATTCTGATTCTCTCCTAGGTATTACACAAAGGAACTGGTTCCAAACTCAGAGGTTCACAGAACGGATAGCTAACAAGCCTGTTACATTTGGCCTGGGGAAACTGGGAAGCAGACATCAGCAGTGGGTAGAAACCACCTTTCTTCATTTATAATTCATTTATAATTTAAGAAATATGCATGAACACAGAGAAACTCTGAACTTGGGTCTGTAGTGGGGGGAGAGGCTGACAGGGAGGACCACTGAGGGAATGTGAAATCCAAGTTCAGGACTGAAGGATGGGTAGGAAATACCCAGGAAGAGAGTTGGGTTCTAAGGCTGGGGTAGGCTAACTTATGCTGTAAAGGATCAGGTAATAAAAATTTTTGTCTTCAGGCCATATAGTTTTGACTGCAGCTGTTCAAATCTGCTATCACAGGGAGAAAACAGATACAAAAAACAAATAAAGGAATGAAAATTTTTAAAAAAGAGGAATGAGTGTGAAGAGTAAAGCTGAATTTCATATAATTTCCACATGTCATAAATATTATTCTTTTTATTTTTTGAACACTTTTAAAAATAAGGAACCATTCATAGCTTATATAGTTTAAGAATATCTGTATTTATTAAAATATATGGAGGCTTATTGTGTAAATGTACCATAGTTTTTTGATCCACTCATTTACTGATGGGCACCTAGGTTGCTTTCAACACTTGGCTATTGTAAATTGTGCTGCTATGAACACTGGGGTGCATAGGTTCTTTTGGATTGGTGTTTCAGGGTTCTTAGGGAGTGCCTACCCTTTGCAACAGCATGGATGGAACTGGAAAGCATTATGCTAAATGAAATAAGTCAGGCAGTGAAAGACAAATACCATATGATCTCACCTTTAACAGGAATCTAATCAACAAAACAAACAAGCAAACAAAATATAACCAAAGACACTGAAATTGAGAACAGGCTGATAGTGACCAGAGGGGAGACGGGAGAGAATTTCAGGGGGAGGGGGGAAGGGTTTAAAGGAACTAGTATAAAGGACACATGGACAATAACTGGGGGGGGCACGGGGGGTGGGGGTAGAGATAGGAGGGAGGAGGGGAGGTCTGGGGGGTGGGCTGGGATGGGGGTAAAGGGCAGAAAACTGTACTTGAACAATAATTAAAATTTTAAAAAATAAATGAATAAAAATAAAATTTTTAAAAAAGATATATGGAGATTTAGTCAAGGTCATTCCTGAGCTAACAAGATGATATGCATTTCTAAATCATACATTCCCTTAGACCCTCATAGCCACAGCTGGGACTATGGTGAGACAAGTGAGCTGCCTATGCCTCATAATTTAAGGAGGCATTCACTAGTAAGCAGAGGATTGGCACTTGTAAGACTCCAAGAGCGAGTGCTTCCTTAAATCTTGCACTCTAGGAATCTCAGATGTCTCACCCTAGGCTTTGTCCTGCTCCTACCTGTGCATAATAGAGTACATTACTGTGAAGTGGTCACCTCCTCAACCATCAATGCCTTGGATGCCCTCCTTGTAATGCACAAGTTTGCAGATGACAATATGGTTCCCAGCCTGCTCTGGAGTACAGAATTTGGATAAGAAAAATGACATCAGGCAGAAGAGGAGGAGAAACTATGCAGACTGGAGTTTGCAGAGAATTTGGAAGAGAAGAAAGAAAATTTTACTTGAAAGTGGTTTCTGGTGTAGTAATGGAAGAAAGACTGAGAATGAGATCAATGTCCAAAGGAAAGGGTTAACAAGTTTTACTGTGCGTTAAAATTGCAAATCTTCTTTGCCACTCTCTTAACTTTCATTCATTATAACTATATTATACTTATATCTAGATATATATTGCAAATCATGTATCTGATAATGAAATTATATCCAGAACATATAAAGAATTCAATAACAAACAATCAGCCCTGATTGGTGTGGCTCAGTGGGTTTGACTCCCGGTCAGGGAGCATGCCTGGGTTACAGGCCAGGTCTCCGGCTGGGGGTGTGCAAGAGGCAACCAATTCATGTTTTCGTTACACATTGGTGTTTCTCTCCCTCTCTTTCTTCCTCCTGTCCCCCCTCTCTAAAAATAAGTAAATAAAATCTTTAAAATAATAATAAAAATAATCCAATTTTAAAAATGGGCAAAAGATTTAATGGCCAATGAGCACAAGAAAAGTTCATGAAAGTGCAAATAAAAACTGTAATGAGATAACACTTCATACCCACCAGGATGGCTATAAGCAAAAAGATGAACACTAAGAAATATTGTTCAGGATGTGGAGCAATTGGAATTCTCACACACCACTGGTGAGAACGTAAAAAGGCACAGCTGCCTTATAAAACAGCATTTTGGCAGTTCCTCAAAAGGTTAATTAAACACAGTTATATGACTCAGCAATTCCACTCCCAGATATAAACCCAAGAGAAATAAAAACACGTGCCCACACAAAAACTTGCACATGAATGTCCATGTACAAGTTTATTCCTAATAGCTAAAAAGCGGAAACAACCCAGTGTCCAACAACTGATGAATGGATAAAATGTAGCATATTCACACAATGGAATATAGTAAAAAGTAACAAAGTACTGACAATACAGATGGAATCTTAAACCTTGAAAAATATTATGCTAAGTGAAAGAAGCCAGTTACAAAAGACCACATACTATATTGGTCCATTCATGTGAAAGTCCAGACTAGGGAAGTCTATAGACACAGCATAGATTAGTGGATGCCGGGGGAGAAGGGGCAGAATGGAAGAAATGGAGAGTGACAGCTAAAGGGGAGGGAGTTTTTTTTTGAGGTGATGAAAATGTTCTAAAACTGCTGATGCTTGCATATACCTGTGAATACACCAAAATACTAAACTGTATACTCTAAACAGGTAAACTATATGACATGAATTACATCTCAATAAAGCTGTTAAAAACAGGAAATCAAAGCATTTCTCCTTCCCTCCAAGGGTTTCAAAGAATAACTTCTCCTCACCCTGAAAGATGATTGTGTCTTTGTGTCACCCAAGACTGAGGTGGTTTTCTAATTTCTTTCTGAGAGGTTGAAGGGTGATGGCCTAAATGAGAGCGAAAGGGCTGAGGTCCAATGGCTGAGTGTTGAGGTTTGGGGTTTGGATGCCTAAACTCTGTAGGACCCTTATTTAATCTGAGGCTCTGAATGTATCCAGCATACTGTTAGAACAAAGAACCACTGGACAGGGCAGGATTTTGGTGTCATGGGGCTCTTCAGGGCCACCAAATGATCCCAGCACCATTGTGTGAGAACAGCTTTTCAGGGAAGGCCCTGCCTGAGCCACAGGTTAGTCTAATCACTGAGGGGGTCAGGGGATGGTCACTCCCCTCACCCCCTGTGATGCATCAATTCTAGAATGCTGAATCATTTGGTCTGTATCACTCCAGGAGGCCTAGTACCTCCAAGGGACTTAGAGTGCTGTTCTTGAACCAGCACTGAAGTAGATGATCAAGGGGAGAGGAACACTCTTATCACTCATCGTGATGGGGGGTCATTCTAGGGGCAGCCTGAGTCTCTCCTATGTAAAAATGCAGAGTGCGGATTAGATCAGGGCTCCATTAGATGGTCCTATCCTTGCCCATGGGTTCTAATTCTTTTCAGGCCACATTCTAACCACAGCCCACTTCCAGGGGTAGAACCTCTCCAGTTGCCAATTCTCATTATGCAGGATATCTGGAGAAAGGAAAGGGGGGAAAAAAGTCCTAATCGTGATATGTCCTAAGCTAACATGAGAATAACAGTGACCATGAATACATTCATCTTAAACTAGAGTCCACGGTCAGTGCCCTTCCTTCCTTCCTTCTTTCCTTCCTTCCACTCTCCCTCCCTCCCTCCCTTCCTTTTTTTTTTTTTTGCACCAAATCCTATACAAAAAGCTGGTGTAACCATTGTAAAAAGTGTGGAAGTAAATTTACCCTAAACTGTCCCAATGCAGCTAATAAGTGAAAGTCATCCAATTATCACAAAGCTGGCTCCTGACAGCCCGTCATATTTTCCACTGATGCACTAGACATGACTAAACTGTACAGGGACTGGCCGGGAGCTGGATTCCCTGTCACTGTGCTCAGCAAGAAGGGGCCAGCATCATCCTATACCCATGTCACGAACCCGACATAAATCTTAGTCATGGAAGAAGAGGCCTGGCATGTCACCACGCACAGGCTTTCAGCTTAGCCTGTGCAGCCTGTGGAATTTTAACTATTTCAAGGTCCGAAGTGTACCCAAGATGTAGGAAGACCAAATTTCCAGACAAGAAAACAAGACTTGTTGCTTTTTCAACAGCCATCAGTTACAACACTGAATTGCAGGGCTCAACGGATATGTGATAGCCCATAAAAGTTATAACTTAGAAAATGAATTTAGAGTTGGTTGGTCCCTTTATACATAACAGAAAATATAGAATCAAGGACATATATATGAACAAAGACATTTATGTTAAAACTCAAAAAATTTCTATTGCCCCTTAAGTTTAGTTTTCTGTATTAGAAAGTAGAAAAATGTGAAGAAAGATACATTTTAGAAGGAAAAAAAGCAGAAAAGGAACTAGTAACATAGAAGGTGGCTTTGACTTTCCTTTTTGATTTATAGTTTTTCTATTCTCATTTTTTAAATAACACCTCATTTTTCCCGTTTCGCTATACATATTGTTGTACGTTGAATCCTGTTGTGGATCAAAGCAGGGAAATAAATAAAGTGATAACTGCAGGAGCTGATGGACTTTCTGCCCTGGCTAGCCTTGCTTCCTCCACGTTCCATCACTTAGTGCACGCAGAACTCAGGTTACATGAATGATTCCAGCAGAGGCAGGAACTTCTTGCACTTCATATTCAGAATAACTCCAGTATCTAAATTTCCCAAAATTCAGGAAGGAAGAAAACTTTTTAAAAATAAAAACACTCTTAACCAATCTTTAACCTGGAGACTTTAGCCATTTGCCAAAATATACTGTCTTGTCGAGCCAATAAATTGAAAGCAGGAGAGAGGGAGTGTGGCTGTAACTAAATAAGGGATAGGTTTTCATTTTTTATAAGCAGAGGGAGGAGGATACCAATATGATTAGTCAGCCAGCATTAATCCTCATTAATGTCTCCCATTCAAATCCATTCTCCTCTGTACAGCTGTGCAAATAGAAAGTAATTGGATCATTTTGACAGAGGCACCAAGGAAAAAAATTTTAAGTGAGGCAAAAAAAAACTAATTGGACAAACAACACATTCTTTAAATGTGTGACAACAATTGTTCAAATGATCACACCATAGATTGAGGGACATACATTCAAATTAATGCTGCTAAAAGCTTCCCTGCGCAAGAAGCTACCAAGAGGAGAGGTACATGTCATGGACATGTTCACGACAAAGCATGTAAAAAATGGCCAGAGAGAGAATAGCAGCACTCACTCTTCACCAGGCACTGCCAACTGACGCCAGGGACCATGGCTCTTAACATGACATTCTCCTGTTTACTATATACTTGGCATTATGCTTGTATTATGGAGAGTAGAAAAAAGGTGGGGCCATTCCTTGCCCTTACTACATTTACAATCTGATGCGGGAACCACAAGTCTGCATTTTTTAGCTGAAGGAAGCAATTTATGGGATCTAGGGGAAAGTGGCTATAATTCAAATGCACAACTTTTGAGGATTTCTACCAGACTCAAAACTACAAACAAGATACAGGGAGAATGCCGTACTTCAAATAATACTGTCTCATTCCTGCCATGGTATGGATGTTCAGAAGGGTCTCTTCCTTTCAGAAATCTCCCTTGATAAAGAACAGAACAGTCAGCTGTTCCCCAGCTTCATGTTAAGGCTTGATAAAAATGCCCACAGCCTCCCAGAAACCCAGTCAGAGAGGAAAGAGAAGTTTCTGGAGTTCACTCTGACAGATGTGTGACAACCTCTCCCAGCCTCCAGAGACCAGAAGAAGGGAGGAGATAATTTGCATCATCTCTTCAGTTCTTTTCCTTGGAAATTACCATTCCAGGGCATATGACTGACAGAAAGGGGCAGATTTGAGCTAGGGACCTGAGAATGTTCTCAGAAGCAGCACCAGGCTCCAAGAACTGGAAGAGGAGAACAAGCATGTCAAAAATTATACTGCAATTTACAGCAGATTCACAGCCCTCAGGCCTGTGTAAGTGTTGGGGGGAGGGGGGGGGGACTATGATAATGGTTCTCAAGCAACCTACTTTGCCTCACTTTACTATATTTAAATTCCTATTGTGCTCTGAATGTTCAACTTCAGGTGAACATGAATTTAAAAATCACTGCATTTTTAAGTGGGCTGACACATTGCTGTGATGAACTTTTTTCCCTGCATGGACAAAATTCAGAACTCAGTCAGAAGATCTGGGGAGCATGTTAGTAACTGACACCACTTCGTGACTTAGGTTTCATGAGGTATCAGGTGAAGATGCAAAAACAAACCGACACTTCTTGAGGTTAAGGGTAGGTTGGATGCACAGAGAGAAGGGCCTGTAGGCTATTTCTTTTCAGGCAGGCTCCCAGGCCCGCCCTTGACACTCCTGAGAGACCAAGCAGTGTCTGTGTCTTTAGGGGAAAGGAAGTATTTCCAAAATGTCCTGATGAAGACCAAAGAGCTCAGTTTAAGCTCCTGGTCAGTGGTTCTCAACTCCATAGAATCATTAAATCACCAGGGGAACTTTCTGAAAACAATATTCATGTTGAGCCCTACCCTAGTGATTCTGGTTCAGAGGGTCTCGGAGATGGAGGAGCTGGAAACTGTAATTCTAATATGTAACCAGGGTTAGACCAGCATATCAAACACAGCCAAGTTTGACACACCAGGTCTGAGATATCAGTGAGTGTGGCTAGCAAGTCAACAGATGCTGAACTGAACAGGACTTGTCTGTTCCGTTGAAAGCTTACCCTAAATGTTATTTCTTTCCGGATCTTGAAGAACTAAGAGTGTGGACTTCCTGGATTATAATCCTAATTACACCACTTATTAGCTAAGTGACTTTGGGCAAGGCACATTACTTCTCTGAGACTGTTTTCTTAACAATACAATGGGGTTAATAATCACACCAGTACCAGGAGCAGTTGAGATGATAGCATGAAATCAAGAATAAATTATTTGGCCCAGTGCCTGGCACGAGTATATGCACAATAAATATTACCCATCATGAATGATGAAGATGAAAGTAAAAATATGCTAGTTATATTTCAATAAAAAGGATGTTTTTCTAGACATGGTATTTATTCATAGGGTCTGGTTTGAAGGAATTGTGAAACACTAGAATGTAAGAGTTAGAAATTTTGCATTTTCTTCAATTATGAATATAGGCAACAAACCTCAGCAGTAGTAGCAGTATCTGTGATCTGTCAGCAATAGAAATTGCAGATATCTCCATATATTACAGTCATGGTAGAGACCCTAAAATAATACTTATATTTAGTGTGACCAACTGGCCTGGTTTGCCCAGGACTGAGCGGTTTCTCAGGATAATACAACTGGTGAAGCCCCAGGCAAACCATTCCCTACTTTAAATTTAGATTCATCACTACTTCGAAATTACAGCAGTTAGCTTATCACTACTGGATGCCATTGTTTAGTGTGTTAACAAAGAAGCACCTATCCTGCTATGTTGCAATTTCAAAAAATATCTTGATAAATGTACATCCACATAATCTGTGTCCTTTATAATGTTTTGTATTTCATTTGATGCATTTAAAAGTATTCTGAGTCCGTAGGCTTCACCAAATTGCCAAAGGGGGCCCATGGAACAAAAAGGGTTAAGAGGGAAGAAACAGGGAACACTGGTTGGAAAATGGACAAAACTAGACTTTAAATTCCTTTAGGCCTTGCCAACTAAAAACACGACAAAAGAAGGCACAGGGATGTATCTCCAAAGGACACAGCTACATTTTCAGCTAATGGAGTTTTTCCACTACTAGGAGTTTCTGTCTTGTAATTCCACACACAGTAGCCAGGGAATCTCTGTAATTTCTCCACTCCTGATGACACATGTATTTGTATTTTGTTACTTATATTGTTGCAGAGTTAACTTAAACTTGACAGCTATCAGTTGGAGTATCTGTTAGGTCAACTTGTTTCCAATAACTATACAAATACTTCCCCTATGAATCATAATTTGACAGAACTTAAAAAATTCCATGAATTAAGACAATGGAAATTTAGATTTTGAAACATCAAGCTTCAAAAATGATCAAAAGAAACTTTAACTCTTACCGAATACCACTGGGCTTCTGGCAGACTGTGGCTTCCATCTTGCCTAACCACCACTGTTGACAGCTGGCCCGTTCCTCTCCCACAAGGCAATAAGAGACCACTTTGCTTCATATCGATGTAACTCCAAGCAGCCAGTCCAATGTGACCAGAAGGCAGAGTTCTCACAATTGCCCTTGTCCCAGTATACACAGATTTCTTAACTTCCCTGTCATTTTTACAAAATCTTCTCACTAGCAAAGTGGACCGCTCCTTTTTACTTCTCAACAGGTCTTCTACATCTTCACAATTATCAGGGAAGTCTTCAAAGTGGCTCAGAAAGGTCTTGGTAAATGGACTATCAGCAAAATCCTCCCTGCAAAAGCTGTCACTGGAACGTACCACATTGGCCTTTCGGCAGGAACCTTCGCAGCACAAGCATTCATCATTCAAGGTATCGCAATGATCACACTGTAGCTGCCCGTTCTCATTATCACAGCTTTTTGCCAATTGCACTAGTTTACAAGTATATGCCATATAATTTTTCTTTTGTTCCCCACCAACATCAGGTAGTGGAACACAGTTTCCACAATCATCCAAAATCAAGTTATCTGATAGGGTACAGAAAGTGTCTGGCATTCTTCTGTCAAGTTCACACTGAAAGTGAAATACCTCCACGTTGCTCTCAGGGTGTGCCCCACCAGTCTCCGTGATCGCCGATTGAGCTCCTAAGGGACTAATGGCCATGGAAGGTCCATCTATCTCCAGTTGAATTCCAGGGAACACTTTTCTTTCCAGTGAAGAAGGAATTCCAGTTTCCTCTGTGACAGAATCGCATGTTTCATAAAACTGGCTCTGAGGAAGACCACGCAGATCATTTTCCAGTATGTTGTTGTAGTTAAGGTTTTCCACAGAATGTGGCATGCTTTTCTCCCAGCACTTTTCATTACAGTTCTCATCACTCATTATTTTCTCCCTTGATATTGAGAGAATCTTAGGCAAGTTGCTTCCAGAAGATCCTTCTTTAAGTTTGTTCAGTCTTGAGATGGTGTGAGAAGTCTGCCCACTCTGCCTGACAGTGTGTGTTTTTGGAACACTGATGTCCGAGACCCTGTCACTACTTTCATCTACGGCCGACTGAGAAGACACCTCTTTTCTCTGAGTCACAGGTACGAGGACAGAAGCTGCCATTTCTTCAGAAGTCATCTTGACCAGCACAGGGTTTTACCTACTGCTCTGTTTCTCCTCCCTGGGGATCATGTCAAGATAAAACGATTGGTTATTAAAATGGTCTCAGATGGAAAATCCCTCTGAAAAACAAAGTGACAGTTCCTTTGACTCAGGTACATCGAAAGCCAGATAAATGTCCCCAGTTTTTACTTCATGTCATGTGCAATGTTTTTCTAGATCAGGTTTTTAGAGTAGTAGATCAATTTTCTTTCCTCTGTTATTTAAAGCAATTCTTTTGAAGACTTTCATTTGGGATTGCAACTTCTGATCCATCACTGACTTATAATGATTTAAAAATCCAGTTGTTGTTTCCTGTAAAAAAAAAAGGGATATGTCACTGTGAAATTAAATGAATTTTTTAATGGACTCATAATTCTAAGGTAATGCAAAATATAACCAAGTTTGGGGAAGAAGTTTTACAATCAGAAGTTGATTTTACAGTCATGGGGATGTAAAGTACAGCATAGGGAATATAGTTAATAATATTGTTAATAACTATATTTAGTGTCAGATGGGTACTATACTTATTGGGGATGATCACTATATAAGTTATACAAATGTCTAATCACTATGCTGTACACCTGAAGCTAATATAATACTGTAATGTTAACTGCAAATGAAGGGATTTTAAAAATTATAAAAGATAAAAAAGAGGTCAGTTTTAATATTTTAGGTATTTATCTTTCTGATTTAATACCTCAGAACTTCTCTTTCCAGTCAAACTGGAGTAACATGGATCAAATTTATCATTTTCTCTTAAGCAACTGAAAAAATCAGAAAAAAAAATGATATGATTTTCAGAGATTGAACAATAGGCAACAGAGAATAGTGATCCCTGAAAGAAGAAAAAACCAGTTAAAGCCCTATAAATGCTGTAGCTTACAGCTTGAGAGTTTCTAGGCTATAGGAGAGAAATAAAAATTTAGGTAGAACCCAACAGTGTGCCTAATTGAAAAAAAATAAGAATGTTGAGAGTTCAACAAGGTTAAGGAAGCTACAGAAAAAAGACAAACTCAGTAGAAGGGTCTAAGATGATAGCAGGTTTCTCATCAGAAATAATGCAAGCCAGAAGAAAATGCAAAAAAATCTTTAAAATACTCAAAGAAAAAATACTGCCAACTTAGAATTCTATACCCAGCAAATATCTTTGAAACCAAAAATAAAATACTTCTTAGGCTTACAAAAGCTGAAATAATTCATCACTAGAAACCTTCATTCAAGAAAGGGTAAAGAAAGTTCTTTAGGCAGAAGAAAAATAATATAGTATTATTATTATTATAGTAATATAGTAATATATTTTCTATAGTAATATACAAAAATAATATAAAATAATAAACAGAAGTACCAGTGAGATAGAAAATAATAGCAGATAGCATCTATGCAAAGGAATAAAGAATATGGAACATATTAAATATGTGAATAAATACAATTTTTCTTACTTTTTAAATCACTTAAGATAATTGACCATTTAAAGCAAAAATAATAACAATGTATTATGGGGTTTCTAACAAATGCACAAGTAAAATGTTTGACAACAGCACAAAGGTCAAGAAAAGGGAAATGGAAATGTACAGTTATTAAGATTACTACAGACATGAACTGAAATAACGTTATTTAAAAGTAGGCTGTCAGACTTTCAGGTAAGATGGATGTGTAGGTAAGCACACTTCACCTCCATGCACAAGGAGAGCAAAAGTACAACTAAGACAACAAAGGCATGGAGAGGCATGAAAAGAGTAGAGCAGGTGGTCCCACATTCATGTGTGGTGGAGAAAAATTGGGAGGGATACCTAAGAAGTGAGCAATGCCATCCCCACACTAGACCACCCAGCCCAGGTTTCCAGCACGAGAAAGATAAGTCCCCATAACTTCTGACTGTGAAAACCAGTGGGGCTTGGAGCAGTGGCAGACACTGTGGGATTCTCAAGAGACTTCTCCTAAAGGACCCACAATGGACTTAGGACTCAGGCAGACCTACCCTCTCTAGGTATCAGCACCAGGGCAACAGCTAAAAGGGCACAAGCAGCATATGGGGAGAAGGGGAAGAAGTAAAGTTGCTGGCAAGGGGGAGAGTGCTGGGAAGATAGCTTTCTCTTGGGCAATCTCCAGAGGTCAAGCAGTAACACTGTACCCTCTCTGAGCCCTACCCCACACAAAGTCATAAAGTGGTGAAACAGGTTGCCTAACTCCAGTGACTACCCTAAGGCTCCACCTCACATAATTTATAGGTGCCTCTGCTACATAAGCAATGCTACCAAGACAGGGAGTCAAAGTAGCTGTACCTAATATACAGACACAAACACAGGGAAACTGCCAAAATGAGGAGACAAAGAAAAATGGCCCAAATGAAAGAATAAAGAACAAAAGAGAGAATAAATGAACAAAAGAAAGAATAAATGAACAAAAAAGAACTTTTTGTTCATTTAGAAAAAAAGTTCACAAAATGAAAAGCACTAAATGAAAAGGGTATAAGCAACCTATCAGAGTTCAAAACACTTCTTATAAGGATGCTCGAAGAAATCATTGAGTATTGCTATAGTATAAAAAAGACCCAGGCAGAAATGAAGGATTCATTAAATAAAATAAAGAAAAATCCACAGGGAACCAAAGTGGAGGGTATGAGGCCAATATTCAAATCAACAATTTTGAACATAAGGAAGAAAAAAAGCGTTCAATCAAGACAGCAAGAAGAACAAAGAATTAAGAAAAATGAGAATAAAATAAGGAGCCTCTGGGACATCTCCAAACACACCAACATCTGAATCATAGGGGCACCAGAAGGAGAAGAGCAAGAAATTAAAACCTTACTTGAAAAAATAATGAAAGAAAACTTCCCTAATTTGGTGAGCAAAATAGACATACAAGTGCAGGAAGCACAGAGAGTCCCAAACAAGATGGACCCAAAGAAGAACATACCACAACACATCATAATTAAATGCCAAAGGTTAAAGATAAAGATTCTTAAAAGCAGCAACAGCAAAGCAAAGAGTTACCTACAAGGGAGTCCCCAAAAGACTGTCAGCTGATTTCTCAAAAGATATTTCTTTACAGGCTAGAAGGGACTGACAAGAAGTATTCAAAGTGATGAAAAGCAAGAATCTACAACCTAGATTACTCTATCCAGCAAAGCTATTATTTATAATTGAAGGGCAGATAAAGTACTTCCCAGATGAGTAAAACTAGAAGAACTCATCATCACCAAGCCATTATTATATGAAATGTTAAAGGTACCTATATAAGAAAAAGATCAAAAGTAGGAATATTAAAATGGCAACAAATCCACAACTATCAAAAAATGACTCTAAAATACAAACTAGGTACTTCCAGTCAAGATGGTGGTGTAGGCACACATGGCTTGCCTCTTCACACAACCACATCAAAATTACAACTAAAATATAGAATAATCACCACTCGGAACCATTAGAAATTGAGCTGAATGGAAGTCTGACAACTACAGAATTAAAGAAACCATATCCATCCAGATTGGTAGGAGAGGCACAGATGCAGAACAAATCGGTCCCACACCCATGTGTTGTGGAAAAAATCTAGGAGGGAATACCTTGGGAGTGAGGAGTCCCAGCCCTAAACCAGACTCCCCAGCCCAGGGTTCCAGTGACAGGAAGATAAGTCCCCACAACTTTGGGTTTAAAAAGCCAGTGGGGATTGAGTTGGTGGAAGAAACTTCCAGAGCCCCAAGTAGTTTCTCTTAAATAACCCACACTTAGACTCACCTACTCAGACTCACTACTTCTGAGCTCCAGGACCAGGCAGCATCTTAAAAGGCACCAGTGGCATACTGGAAGAAACTGAAGTGTCTGGCATCAAAGTGAGCAGCGACCATTGTCCTTTTTCTAAACACTCCCCCCATACAGACAGCAAGCTGGTACCATATCTGAGATTCCACCAACCTGGCTAACACTGTTTGACCCACCTTGGGGATCCCCAGAGACTCTGCCCCCCCCAACTTAGGGGCCCACCCAAGCTGCTTTTCCATATGAAGGGCTGGTCTTAGCTCATGCTTCACAACTTCCTAAATCCTCTCAAACAAGCAACAGTTGGTCTCAGGGAGCCCCAGGCCTGGCACCAATAGCAACCAGCCTAGATTTACAGTTTGGCTTCTCCTGGGAATCTCCAAGCCCAGCATAAGCAACAGCCATCTCAGATTGCTTTATAGCTCAGGCAGGATGACCCTGAGAAAAATAAAGATGGGGGCTGACCTTGGCCTGCACCACCCAGGAAACCCCAGGGCCAGTGCATGCAGTGGACAGCAAAAGATCACATCAGAGCACTACCACCCTGCCCCTGCACAACTGCTCCTTCATGGACAGTAGAGGTTTGTTGGCAGTGGTCACAGCCAATCCTTGCAGCTGACTGGCCTGGGTAAATCCCTGCCATTGACCTGCCAATAGCAATCAAGGCTCAATTACAAGGGAAGGGTGTACTCAGCCCACCTGAAGGGCATACCTTGAGTACCTAACTTGGGTAATAGGGGTACCTTGAGTACCTAACTTGTGCCACTGGACCGTACAGGACACCTACTACATTAGGCCACACTACCAAAACATGGAGTCAAAGCAGCTCTGTCTCATACATAGAAACAAACACAGGGAGGCTGCCAAAATGAGGAGACAAAGAAACATGGCCCAAACGAAAGGTCAGATCAAACCTTCAGAAAAAGAGCTAAACAAAATGGAGATAAGCAATCTATCAGATACAGAGTTCAGAACCCTGGTTATAAGGATGCTCAAGGAGCTTGGTGAGGACTTTACCAAGATAAAAAAAAAGTCCAGTCAGAAAACGAAGGACACCATGGGAAGCAACAGTAGAGTAGATGAAGCCAAGAATCAAATCAATGATATGGAACATAAGGAAGCAAAAAACAACCAATTATCACAACAAGAAAAAAAAGAATCTAAGAAAACAAGGATAGTGTAAGCACCCTTGGGACAACTTCAAACATTCCAACATTGTATCACAGGGGTGCCAGAAGAAGAGAAAGAGCAAAAAATTGGAAATCTATTTGAAAAAATAGACTTTTCTATCCAAAATGAAAGAAATCTTTCCTAATTTGATGAAGGAAATAGACATGCAAGTCCAAGAACCACAGAGAATCCCAAACAAGATGGATGCAAAGAGGTCCACCCCAAGACACATAATTAAAATGCCAAAGGTTAAAGATAAAGAGAGATTCTTAAAAGTAGCAAGAAAAAAGAAGTTAAGTTACTTACAAGGGAGTTCCCATAAGACTGTCAGCTGATTTCTCAAAAGAAACTTTGCAGGTTAGAAGAGATTGGCAAGAAATATTCAAAGTCATGAAAGCAGGAACCTACAGCCAAGATTGCTCTACACAAAAAAGCTATCATTTAGAATCAAAAGGTAGATAAAGATTTTCCCATACAAGAAAAAATTAAAGGAGTTTAGCATCATCAAACCATTATTATATGAAATGTTAAAGGGACTTATTTAAGAAAAATAAGAAGATTCAAATGGCAATAAATACATATCTATAAACAATTGAATCTAAAAAACAACCTAAGCAAACAAGAAGAACAGAGACAGAATCATGGATACAGAGACTGTTTTGATGGTTGCCAGATGGGAGGGGCGTGTGGGAGAATGGCCAAAGAGGTGAGGGGATTAAGAAGTACAAATAGGTAGTTACAGAATAGCCATGGGGATGTTAAATACACTATAGGAAATGGAGTAGCCAAAGAACTTAGCAGTCACTACCATGGACATGAACAATGGTGGGAGGATTGCCTGTGAGAGGGGGTTGTGCTGGGGGAGGGGGAGGGCAAAGGGGGAAATCAGGACAACTGTAATAGCATAATCAGTAAATTATTATTAAAAAAGAAAAAGATGAACCTTAATCCCTTCCTCACACCACACATAAAAGTTAAAATGGATCATAGTCCTAAATATAAAAGCCAAAATTATAAGACTTCTAGTGTCACAGGTTCGATTCCCAGTCAGGGTACATGCCTGGGTTGCAGGCCATGACCCCCAGCAACCGCACATTGATGTTTCTCTTTCTCTCTATCTCCCTCCCTTCCCTCTCTAAAAATAAATAAATAAAATCTTTAAAAAAAAGACTTCTAGAAGAAAACATAGGAGAAAATCTTTACAACCATTTGAGTAACCAAAAATTCCTTAGAATGAACCCCAAAGCACTAATCATAAAGGAAATACTGAACTTCACCAAAGTTAAAAGTATCTGCCCTGACAAATGTGGCTTAGTTGGTTGGATGTTGTCCTGCAAAGTGAAAGGTCGCTGGTTAAGTTCTGTCCCGGTTGGTGCTCATACAGGAAGTGACTAATCGATGTTTCTCTCTCTCTCTATCTCCCTCTCTTCCCCTCTCTCTAAAACTAAATAAAATCTTTTAAAATATTAAAAATCTGTTCTTCAAAAGGTAAGACATAGAATGGTAGATAATATTTGTAATATAAATATTGAACAAAATATTTTACATCCAGAATATATTTAAAAACTCTTAAAACTCAATAATAAAAATAGCCCTATATTATAAATGGGCAAATGTTTGAATAATCACTTTGCAAAAGAAGAAATACAAATGACCTACAAGATTATGAAAAGAAAATGTTCAACATCATTGGTCATCAGGAAAATACCAATTAAAATCACAATAAGATAGCACTTCATTCCTACTAGAATGGCTAAAATTAAAATGACTGGCCATTCCAAAGCTAGTAAGACTGTGCAGCCACTGGAATATTGTGGTAGGACTATAAAATGGCACAGCTGCTTCAGCAAATGCTTTGGCAATTTATTATAAAGCTAAACATACCTTACCATATAACCCAAAAATTTACTCAAGGCAGAAAAGTAAAAGCATGTATCCACAAATTGACTTGTATTCAAATGTTTCTATCAGCTTTATTCATAAAAGCATCAAACTGGAAACCACTCCAAAGTCTAGCAACAGATGAATAAAACAACCTGTGGTATAGTCACACAATGGAATACTGCTCATCAGTAACAGAAATGGTCTTTTGATTATGTAACAAACATGGATGAATCTCAAAAACATTAGCTTGTGTAAAAGATGTCAACCACTGAATGATTCCATTTATTTGAAGTTCTAGACCTGTGCTGTCCATTATAGCAGGCACTAACTACGTGTGGCTATTAAAGTTTAAGTAAAAATTTATTTAAATTAAGTAGAATTAAAAATTCAGTTCTCAGCTGCAGTAGTCACATTTCAAGTGCTCAATAGTCATATGGGTGGCTGGTGGAAACTGTACTGGATAGCACAGATATATAAAACACTTCCATGATCACGAAGTTCTATAGGACAGTGCTATTCTAAAGCATGCGAAATTAAGCAATGGAGATAGAGTCAGGTCAATCTTGCAGGAGGAGAAGAAGGAGTGGAAAGAGCATAGTATGGTACAAAGGCACTTTCTGAGAACGGTGGAAATGCTGGTTATCTTGACTGGGGTGGTGGCTAAATACTAGCTGTACAGGGTGGGAACAAGAGTATGTTTACAGTTATAAATATGCAAGACACAGTTTATTCTTGTATTATTACTTATTAATTATTGTAATATTTTCCATATGAACATCTGTAAACCTACTTTTGCCCTACCTTCTATACGTAAGTCCATATCAAATTTCAAGTGGACTATAGGCTGCATTTCAGCCCCACCTGCACCTTTGGCCAGTAACCTCTGAGCAGTGAACAACCTATTCAACCGTACAAATGATGCTGAACATTTTTAGCTGACCACACAGCACCAGGATAGTGAAATCAGTCTCAATTTTGATCCTGTCTGTGATACTTAATAGGCTGACCTTAAACAACTCATTTAACCTTGCTAAAGCAGAGTTTCTATGTGAAATGGGGAAACATAATGGCTTTCATGCAGTCCTCACAATAATCCTATGAAGTGGCAATCCTTCAAAAAATAGTATCTTTTATTATCATCATAAAAATCTCCTGAGAGTAATTATACACAAATTACTTCCTGACATAGGACCATGTCCAATTCTTGTAAATCACCTTCTGGTACAATAATAATAAGGGTTCAACAAATATTTGCTTATTATTGCTTTGGATAGACTAGTATTTATATGTTGGTATGTAATCATTTTCCTTATTTCATCCAATGCATGCCACTAAATAATTTTTTAAGGTTTACAAGTTTACTGAGTGCTTAGCACATGTTCAAGGTACCACACAACTTCACAAGAAAGGCAAAATCCCTTTCTACAGGAAAATCATTCATTACTATAGAGCCATAAAACTAAGGATATGAACTAATATCATAAAATACATAATTGGTCCTGGCTGGAGTGGCTCAGTTGGTTGGAGAGTCATCCCATAAACCAAAAGGTATGAGTTCAGTTCCCGATCAGAACACATGCCTGGATTACACATTTGTTCCCCAGTCCAGGGCACATGGAAGAGACAGTCAATTGATGTTTCTCTCTCAAATTGATGTTTCTCTCCCTCCCTCTCTCCATCCCTTGCCCTCTTTCTAAAATCAATTAGCATGTTCTCAGATAAGGACAAAAACAAAACAAAACTGAGTTGTATAGTCCAGTCAATTAAAAAGTGAGGAAAATCATTCAATTGTGTGTATGCTAATTGTGCAATAGATAGAAAACATAAGGACAGAGACGGCAAAAACCAGCACAGACTCAAGTCATCAGCAAAGACTTCCCAGAGAATGTCATAGTCTATAAACAAGTACTCTGCACTGGGAAGAGAAGCCAGAGAGAAAACAGAGGACAGAGGGAGTCCTGGCTGCTTCTTGGACCTGGGATAAAGGTTGTGAGTTGGCTGGCACACTGAGGCTACTCTGCCCTCATTAAGCATAATAGCAACAGACATAATAGAACCATTCTGGACAGGTGCTGGAAAGTTCTCATACCAGGTCAACACAGCACAGTTTGGAAGCCTTGCAATGAAGGGAAGAGAAAAGAGGGAAGCACCTAGAATGGCTTCCTTGAAGGCCTTGCCTTACCCACTCCATATATCAGAAATATAACAGGCTTCCTCAAGCAGCCAAAGGCCACCATTGAGCTAGGGTATCATGTTACAAGCAATTTTTATTTAATTGAGAGTTAGATAGCATCAACATGCCTATTCATTAAATGTCTTTTTCAAACTGGTATTTTACAAGTCATTCCTCAATTAATGTAATTGTCTTTCCAAAGAATTAAAAATACATGTGATGAAAACTAACTCACTCTGGTTGAGCTAAACATAATAGAACCACTCTACTACCCTAACACATTCTCACATTACAGTCTCTCTGTAAAATGATCCTGATTTAATCAAAATAAGATATGATTCAGCTCCTGCAAACTCTTTTCTTCATGGCTGTGCTTCTTGCACTCCCTACCACCTGATATCTAGCCTATATTTCATCATCACACCAAGTAAAACATTTCCAGACTAAATAACCCTTTAGTTTCACAGAGGTTCCCCCACAAAGCTCCAGCAGATGGAAGGCATTTTAAATCCACATATTTAATGCATAAGATGGCCATTTTCTTTCTTGAATTCACATTATATTTAACACCAGCACCAATGAAGGTCTTCAGAGGTCTTCTGGTCAGCAAGCTTAAAAAATTATCGTGCTCCTCACCAATGACATCAAATTCTGGATGGAAGTTGAAGCCAAGAGCTAACTCAAACAGTTGATGTCATCCTAATGTCTTGTTTTCAGTAGAGGTAAAAATGCAACTAGAACACCTCATTAGAATTCAAAGTTCATTTTAGCTGTGCCTCTGACTTACCACTGACAAGTCATCATCCAAAGGGGAAGAAACAATATTATTCACACTTTTTACCTGATTGAAATATAATGATGCAAACAAGATTTTGGGATGTTATTGTTTAAATTTGTTTAATTTGTAGACCAATACCTTGACATTTTTGCTATTTTTCAGGGCAGCATAACTCAAAGTACAGAACTGTTTGATGATCCCACAATCTATTCTAAAGCAAGTAGGGTTGTTCTGACCTAAACTAGCAGCCTACAGTGCTGAATCACATTCTACATTAACCGTTTAACAAATGACACCTGTTATTTTTTTCTGATTATAAAAGCAATACATATTTACTGTAGAAGATTTTAGCCCTGGCTGGTGTGGCTCAGTGGACTGAGTGCCGGCCTGCAAACCAAAGGGTCACCAGTTCAATTCCCAGTCAGGACACATGCCTGGGTTGTGGGCCAAGTTCCCACTTGGGAATGCTTGAGAGGCAAACACATTGATGTTTCTCTCCCTCTGCTTCTCCCTCCCTTCCCCTCTCTAAAAATAAGTAAAGTCTTTTTAAAATTTTAAAAACATAAAATAAATAAAATGTTTATAAAAAAGAAAATTTGAATAAAGGCTGAGAAGTAGAAAGTAGAAAAGATAATTAGGTAAGCCATAGTTTTATTATAACTTCTTTACAGTTTTCTCCCCATTGAATATATATCATCTGCAGAATTGAAATTATACTGTATATTCTGTTTTTATTCTACTTCTTTTGTTTAATGTCATTTTGTCTAAAGGAATAATTTTAAGATATAATGAAATCTATATAAATGTTAACAATATCTTCTCCAATGTTCTAAATGTTATTTTAAAAAAAAAAGAAGATTATGGAAAATTACATGCCCTGCCCCCTAGAATCAAGTATAATCTCACCTGTTTGATGTATTTGTAAGCATGATCCCATCCTTGGAGTATAGCAAATTCTAGATCACTCAATCTTTCTTCCAAGGGCTGGTCAACCAAAGGATTTGATTCATTCATTCACTTATTCAAAAAATATTTTTGAACACCTGCTTTGTGACAGATGCTATGTAGACACCAAGTATAAATGGTCTATAAAACTGCTGGGTCTAGCTGAAATTTATCGAAGGGCTATCTGCTAGGTTTAGGTAATAATTTATGATATTAAACTAGGACAATTGGAACCAGGTTTAAGGGTGACCTAATCAAAACTAGCCCTTCCAATCCACTGTTTTCATAGCCACCTCAGCCAGGATGGTCTAGTCCTCTGCTCCCTGAACCTGCCTATTCATCCCCACTTCACTCCTGAGACCCTTCCTCCTTCCTTCTGCAGAGCCACATTTTGTTCAGGAAGATTTTCTGACAAGTGGCTGTGAGCCTTACTCTCAAACTAGTGCTGCACCAACCGCCCAGAATATTCTTAGACAACCTTGAACTGCCCTTGTTCCCAAGCAGGGAAGGTATCTGGAACATGCGCCAGAACCTCATTTCCTTTCTTACTCCCCACAGCTAGGCAGTACATGTATTACTAAGACCTAACCATTCCTTTCAAGAACTTCTCCATGTGACTTCGTCTCTGAAAATATTTTCCAATAAAAAAATATTGTACCCTCTCAACTGCTATATGTGTGTGTATGTATATATACACACACTCATACATACACATACATGCCTATATATAGGCATGTATGTGTATCTATATACAGGCATATACATAGGCATACATACACACATATTTCTATCTTGACTAATAACCTTGGTTACTTTGCTGCAGTGAGGTGACAGCTAAAGATAAAGCACTTCTGAACTAGTAAATCTGGATTCACCTTAGCCGTAATTAAGAAAGCATAACTAGTGTAAAGCAGTCTCTTGGGTCACTTCACCACCTCTATGCTACGTAAGACCTGAGATCTTCCATACAGGTCACCCACTTGAGCACTTCATCTGTATAATTTTATTCAGTCTTCATAGCAACTGTAGTGAGGTACATACTATGATCACAATTTCCAATGTAGAGATAAGAAAACAGATTTATAGAGATTAAGCAACTTGCCCAGAATTATTCACCTAGCCACTGGTGAAGCAGATACTCAAAGCCAGATAGAAACCTCCCCATAGCAAGCCTTTTCTGCCCTGGCTAAGATTTTTTTCCTCAACTGTTCTTCCCATGAGGCTGAAACTAGTGATTCTCACATTTATATCAGCATCAGAATCATGTGGGGGAGTTGAGAAAAATACACTTACTTGAGTGCTAGCCCAAGAGACTCTGACTCAGGAAGGGGAGGGGAGATGGGCATCTTTAATAGGCACTCCACCCCTTTCCACACCCCCAACCAGGTGATTTTGATACCAGTTGTCTTTAGACTAAACAGCGAGATACTCCATTAAACAAGAGGAGACTTCACCCATCAGAGAAAGAGGCTTTTGTAAATGGCATTCATTTCCTCACCACCTATGATCCAATAGGGCTTAAGTGGCAAATTGTTGAATGGGTACAGAGTACTGGTGTGAGATGATGAAAATGTTCTGGAGATGCATGGTGGTGATGGCTGCACAACTATGTGAAGCACTTAATGCCACTGAACTGTACACTTAAAAATGATTAAAATGGTAAATGTCCTGTTACATATTTTTAGCACAATAAAGAAAAATGACAGGATGCTAACCTCTTAGCTGCCTTGGGGGAGGTATCTCGGACACCCTGTCCTACTGATCTGGAAAGAGGTGAGGTTTAGTCCTAAGGGATCCCTTGAGAAGAGACAGAAGGTAAAGCCAAGTTGGCCATTGGGTTGCCCCTCTTCAGCTTTGGGCTGGCTTTGTGAGAGGTCCCAGCACACTTAGGCATGCCTCATCTACTGCCTGCCCACAGCTTGTCCCGGACATACTCATGTATGTCCATGGACATGGCAGAGAGGGAAGAAAAGAGCCCAAGGAATACCAGGAAAAAGCCTTCTTCAGGGCACCAGTGCCAGCTCCACCCTGGACTTTCAGCAAGTCGGCCACATCCCTGGGAGTCACATGGCCTGTTCCTTCTCACCTTTCGGATTTGAGCTCAAATGTCATCTCATCAGAAAGGCTCTAAAGAAATGCCTGCTCTAAAGCAGCTGCTCCTCCCTTCCCACCCATCACTTTCTGTAATATCATCCTGCCCGATCATCTCCTGAGCATTTACCACCACTGGAAATTATATTTATTATTTATTTGTACATTAGTTACTTGTTGGCCTCCCTCGACTAGAACCAGAACCCCCGAGAGCTGGGAATGCGCTGGTTTTGTTCACTGCCAACTTCTCAAGGCCTCACTGGAGACATAGTAGGAACTCAATAAATATTTGTAGATTAAATAAATGAGTAAGCCTCATTTGTTTCCCTGTATCTAATCATCTCTTTCTGTCCCCCCAAGGTGATTTGTATAAAAGGTCAAATGAAATCAGGTGTGCCAAGATGCTTCGTAAGAGGAAAGACTCTACACAAGGTGGGGTTCATGAGAGGAAGGGGCAGTTCAGGAAGCCCTGAGGAACCTGAGGGACCTCTTCTGTGACCTTGGCACAGTGGTGTGGCTCCTCCTTACTTCACCCCTTCTAGGCAGAGACTTGTCAGGAATCTAAAACGATGCTCCCCGCTGCAGACCACGCAAACAGAATGCAACCATATTATTTATGACAAGTGAGGCCCCTCAGTGAGTTTTCTTGATAACTCAAATGGGGTTTAAATAACAAGACGCTACTTAGAAAGTCAGGGATCTGCCAGGAAGGCAAACCATGAAGAACCACAAAGACAATCCCTGCCTGGATCAGCTGGGTTAACAAGCATGAATTCAGTGCATGTTTACTTCACATCTGGGCTCAGTCCCAGAGGTAGAGGGGTGACGGACTGTCATAGTGAAATGGGTGAGAAAGACACTAAATTGAAAACTCAAAATCAGTGAAGTGAATCAGACCTGGGACGAGTCAGGGAAGGTATTCTGGAGTGACTGACATCCAAACTGAATTTAATGTACAGAGAAAAGAGGGCTGGGGAAGAGTGAGCAGCCTAAGGTAAGGCATAGACTAGAACATCGATCGCCCTGGCCAGTGTGGTTCAGTTGATTACAGCAATGTCCCATATCTGAAAAGTTGTGGGTTTGATTCCTGGTCAGTGCACATACCCAGGTTGCAGTTTCAATCCCTGGTGAGGGTGCGTACCCTGATTGGGGCGCATACCCTGGTTGGGGTATGTACCCTGGTCAGGCCACATACAAGAAGGCAACCAATGAATATTTCTTTCTCACATTGATGTTTCTCTCCCCCTTCTCTTCACTCACTCTCTCTCTCTCTCTCTCTCTCTCTCTCTCTCTCTCTCTCCCCCGCTTTCTGTAAAACATAGGTGGCAAACACAAGGCCCGTGGGCCAAATCCGGCCCTCCACCTTGTTTCCACCCACTGGCAGCACCAAGCTCTCACTTAACTCTTAAGTAGTTACATTTATACAGTCCAAAAGTTACATTTGGCCCTTTTGAAGGCAACCTCGAGGCTCATGTGGCCCCAGGTAAAAATGAGTTTGACACCCCTGCAATGAAAGCAATGAAAAAATGACCTCAGGTAAGGATTCAAAAAGAACAACAACAAAACAATATCAGCTCACTTAAATAAAACGAAATACAAAGAAATGAAAGTATATCTTCATGTGTAAAACCATATCAATATAAAGAAAAATGTTTGTAAGAACATCCATTAAACCAGTAACAGTGATTATTTCTACAAAAAGAAAGTAAAATCGGACAGGGATTAATAGGGGCTTTTACTTTATCTGTAGTGTTTACATTCCTTACAACCAAGAATGTATTGATGTATTACTTGTGTAATTAAAAATGAACAGCCCTGATTGGTGTGGCTCGGTGGGTTGGGTGTCATTCCACAAAGCCAAAGTTCGCCAGTTCAATTTCCGGTCAGGGCACATGCCAGAGTTATGGGCCAGGCCCCTGGTTGGGGGCATGTGAGAGGCAATGGATTGATGTTCCTCTTGCACATCAATGTTTCTCTCTCTCCACACTTCCCCTCTCTCTAAAAATAAATAAATGAATGAGTTTTTAAAGCCTGGAATTATTACATGAGATTGTTTTCATCATGTAGAATTTCACTTTGATGAGTTAAAGAGCTGAGGAAGGCAGTGGAACAAGTCCCACTTGGGCAAGGATTTGTTTATCCACCTTATCTCAAGTTAGAGCCAACAATGCTAATGATTCTGAATAGCACTGGCCACTCCTTGGCTATCCCATCCCCTCCCACCTGGCTTCAACTATCACTTCTCTGTGGATGACTCCCAAATGCCTCCTTCCAGACACAGCCTCTCCCACGAGCTACAGTTCTGACTTTCCAACTTCGGGTTGAGTAGAGCCAACACCCCACGCACAAAACCAGACTACTGTCCTCCTTCCTCTCTCCAATTCAATTCTTCAACCTAACTTCCTCCTTTCTATTAACCAGCATCTCCATTTTCCCAGGAACCCAGAAAAAGAAACTTCCCAGTCATCTCTAGCCCTCTTTACCCATGCATCTAAAAAGTTCTTCCCAACTGTTAAACCCTTTGTCGCCATTAACACCACTTCAGTTCTGATCCCTTCTATCCATCACCTAGACTAGTGGAATCACTTTGTAAATGGTCTCCTTGGCCTGGGCTGCTTTGCTCCACCTGATTTGCCATTTGGTGAAGGCCCAACATTCCAGCCCATTCAGGTCATTTTGAGCCTCCATTCCATCACCTATTCTATGTAAGAAATAAGGCTTTATGCCTTCATCCAAGTATCTAATAAAAACGTTAAAGTGGGGTGAGCCAAAGACAAACAACCACAGGTCGTTTTTCAAGGGAACCCAGAGCTTAAGAAGAAACTTAAAAAGAAAATTAGTGTAAGCTGCTTTTCATATACCATCTAATTTATACTTTACAACAATTTTTGGTGCAAGGTGTTGTTATCCTAATTTTAGAGATTTTAGAACTCAAGTTAAGAATGGTTAGATAACCTGGGGAATGCCTCACAGCTATTAAGTGGTAGAGTTTTTATTTGAAACCAAGTATGTTGATTCTCATGTGAGCTCATGGTTTTCCCATCACACCACTGGAACCTTTCATGGATCTTTACCTTCCAGAAGATAAAACACACACTTCTTAACCTGCATTGAGGGCCTTCCACATTCTAGCTTTAAACCTACCATTGTAACAGTAGAGAGAATATACACCATGTATCAAACACAGCAATAATGTTTTACATGCTTTATTTCATTTAAACCTCACCACAAACCTATGAGGTAATAAGCACTATAATTATGACTATTTCCTGATCCTGAAACTGATGCATGCTGAGATGAAGAACAGTTTTATCTGTAAATCAAAGATTATCTCAAAATAAATTTTAAAAAATAGCTTAATAAAGGCTACCCAGCTAGTAAACAGCAAAGCTGGATTTCAAACCAGATCGTACCTGACTAAAGAGATATTTAGGAAGCAGAATGAACAGGACGTTCCATTAGTAAAATCAAGCAACATGTATCTATTGACCACCTTTGTCACAGGCTCAATATTGTGCTGGGGCTGAATATAATAGAAGTGAATAACAACAAGACTCCCTGCCCCTGGCTTCATGAATCATGTGTTTTATTGGGAAAGACAGACATTGAAACGGAAGGTAGCAGAATGTGGGGAGTACTGGGGAGGAGAAGCCCCCAGTGCTAAGAAACCAGGGACTCAGTGGTGATGACCTCAGGGAGTTGGGGTTTCTGGTCTTGGCAAGTGGGTCAATAAAGGTCCTTTTCACTGTAATGGAGAACACAGGAGAAATAGGTTTGGGAAAAGATGAGTTCAACTGGAGACACTTGTCTGGGGGAGATGTCACACAGGTAGCTAGATATGCAACTGGAGCTTGGGAGTGAGGCTGCAGAAAGGCCTGGAATTATTGATGTAAAGGTGAACCTTAACTCATGGAGATGGATGTCAAAATTCTAAAGAACCCTAATATACATGTGGGGTGAATAAGGAAAGAGAAGGCCTCAAAGGAGACCCTGCCTACCTGGCCAACTAATGCTCTACTGTGAACGAGCCTTCCAAGGATCTCTTTACTTCTCCCCAGGCAGAAACACCTTCCCATCCTTTTCATCAAGGCACCCTGCCTTAGTCAAGCCATCACTCTGCACCAGAAAACTCCAGCCCAGAGCTCCCTCTCCTGGATTCAGCCATGTAACAACTGGCCCAGGACTCAGATGTTTCTTGGTAAGGAGGGTGAAAATCTCAGGTATTTGTGCCATCTCTAAGTGGACTGAAAGACCTCTAATGGCAAATACTGGGTATAAAATCAGAAATGTAGTCAACATCCTCTATACAGAACCAACCAATAGTATTCAGTTTCAAAGAGCATAATAAAGCAATACATCAGTAGCAGGGCATCTAAGTGAACTAGTTACTGCAGATGAACCTGAATGTCTTCATCAATACAACAGCAACCAATGTCCTGGGCATTCTCCCAAGTTTTCCCCTAAGCCTCTGCACTTAACAGAGCTAGTCACAAGGTGAGTACTCGCTGCCTCTTTTGTGCATTGTAGTCTATTCTCTGGAATGTGCTGCCTTCAGTCCCAGCAGCCCTTGTTTCTAGAGTTCAAGTTGAAAAGAAACATCTTCAGAAAGAATAAAATGTTTTACTAGAGAAAACAAGTAGCCATAATAGAAGCCTCTCTCCCATGAGTCAAATCACATAGCTTTAATCAAGCCCCTTCAACAAAATATTATCAAATTGTACAACTTATAAATGATTCACATTCATGATGTTTGATACTACCCTTCCCTAAGCAAATAAATGTCTAAAATATTAAGAAAGGCAGAGAGTGAGTACATCTGATTTCACACATTATAGAAATTATTAGGTTCTCACCCGCAGTATCATCTGGCCCAGGCAAGCTCAGGTGGGCAGTAGCATCCATCAACCAGCATAGTGACTGACACAAAGGATGACTTGAAATGGATGCTATATGTATGACCACAGAATAGATGAGGAAAAAAAGGTTGGGCAAAACAAAATTGTAGAAAAAAAGGGAAAACAAGGAATGAGGGACAACATGTAAGTAGTAAGGGTCTGAAGAAAACCAAAGTGAAGCAACAATCAACCACTTCCTTATATCTTAGGTTCAGATTCCCCTCAAATTCTCCACAATGTTACCCACACAATAGCTAAATCTTTGCATCAATTTCTCAGTCCTCTATAGGGTCTGGTTAAACGAAAGCTTAAAAGTATTTGCATATATACATATTCCTCACCCAAGGACAATTTTTCATTGCTTTTATAGAGAGGGGAAAGGAAAGAGAAGCATTGATAGGTTGCCTCCTGTATGTGCCTGGATCAGGGATCATACACGCCCAGACTGGGGATAGAACCCACAAATCTGGTATGTGCTCTGACCGGAATCAAACCTGCAACCCTTCATTTACCAGACGATGCTCCAACCAACTCAGTCACACCAGCCAGGGCAAATATCTTTAAGTCTTGTAACTGCTTTCTCTCTTTCTTTCCATATGCCTTTGAAACACTTTTTGTTTTTGTTTTAACCTTTCACCTAAACAAAGACTTGACATTAAATTTGACCTCTATTAGATTCTAAGGTAATGATGTAGCTCAAGCTTTGACTTCCAGGTTTGCTGCCCTATTTAACATCCCATCACTCCAGAAAAACAGATCCACATTCAGTGTCGGGAATCCTCAAAGATGGTGCCTAACCCTCTAATAGTAGAGTTCCAATCCTATCTTATGAGAAGCACAAAAAAATGAATGTCACAGTTTTTTTTAAAAAGGCATCCATTAAGATATTTCATTTTCATCTCACAGGAAGAACAAACTTAGAGGCTACTTTTAGATTAACACTAAAACTTTTTCCAAGAGCACAATCCCTAATTAACCAACCTGTGGTGGGCACTTTATTCTCTTTAACCTCTTCCACATAAGCAGTGTCCCAGCTCCTCAAGTCTGAAGCTGCCCCTGTCACTCTCAAGAAAGTGCAAGGGGTCTGCTGGAATTCAATCTATGCATACTCAGAAGCTGCAAGCTAATTTTATTTAATACAAGCCTTTAATGACCACAGCTAAAATAAAGCTAAACTTTTAAAAATCCAAAGCAAAATCTAAATGGGTTCTAGATTAGTCTCTATTTTAGAGATATAATTCATTAACAAAATGATAAACTGCCACAACAAGATTGCAAACATGCTTTAGTGACAGGAAATTTGTTAAAACATAAATAGGTCAAATGAGAAAAAGGCATACAATCATCCCAAATGTCAGATTACTTTTCTGACATTTGATAAAATTCAATCCCTTTAATTAAAAAAATCTTTGATTATAAAACTACTTCCTCAAAGTGATTTAAATATTTTAAGCCAACATCATACTTAATAGTAAATATGGACAGCATTTCCATTAAATTCAGGAATACAATAAAAAGGTCTATTATTTTCATTTTTTGTTATTAATGCCCAGAAATTTCTGATTTAAGGAGAAGTAATCATTATTTGTGGACAATACAATTCTCTACCAAGAAAGCTCAGGAGAATCAGCTAAAACACTAAGTGGATTAAATTAGAAATAAACACCTTTTTTTTAAATGAGTAAGAAATGTATGATTAATATGAGTACTACCACAAAACTTAACTGAGAGATATAAAAACATTTGAGTTACGAAATAAGTCAGCCCTGGCTGGTGTGGCTCAGTGGATTGAGAGCCAGCCTAAGTACAAACCAAAGGGTTGCTGGTTCGATTCCCAGTCAGGGCACATGCCTGGATTGTGGGCCAAGACTCCAGCTGGGGGTGTGCAAGAGGCAACCATATATTGCTGTTTCTCTCTTGCTCTTTTTCCCTCCTTTTCTCTAAAAACAAATAAATAAAATCTTCAAAAAAAAAAAAAGAAATATATCAGTATGAAAGGACTAAGTTCTGTAAACATATTAATTCTTCCTGAATTATACAGATTTATTATAATCTCAATTAGAATTACAATGGAATTTTGAGATTTTAACAAAATATCTCAAAATTTAATTTGCAAAAATAAGCAAGGGAAAGTAAGAAATATTTGATTATAATGAGAGAAAATTTCTCTATGTGATATTAATTAATATATATTATAAGGCTAACACAACTAAAACAGTGTGGTACTCATTTGAGAAATTACAGATAGATATTTTATGCCTAAAACTGACTTTAAACTACATAAAATGAGGTTAGAAATCATCTAGGATTAGCCAATAAATATTTAAGGAAATTATGTAAGGAACATAAGCACACATATAAGGAAATAAACATATTATTAAGAAAGATTAACTATATAAGAAACAAGTTAGGTCTTCAACTCATAATATGTACAAAAACTGATTCCAAGAAAAAGCTGAATGTAACAAAAGCCTAGAAAGCTAAAAAATAAAGTTAATCACAGAAAATAGACAAAGACTACAAATTTAAAGGCCATGGAAGGAATCATCAGGGAGGACACAGATCTGTCTGCCAAATGAAAGTTAAATATTTCTGTACATTAAAAACCATGTAAACATTTCAAAAATATGATATTTCATTAATATTTATATATACATATAACCCATAGTTGGAATCAATACAATCTCCTTAATTATAATTAACAAAGTTAGGCAAAGAGAAGCAGGTTATAAAACATGTAAGTATGATCTCAATTTGGGAAAAGGCAAACAAACAAAAGAAACCTCTACAAAGCCATGAATCAAATGTTAGCAGCTACTATAGATGATAGAACTGTGAGTGACTTTGAACTTTTTCTTTATTGTGCTTATCTCTACTTCCCAAATTATACAAAATTAATTTGCATTATTTTGTAATCCGGAAAAAGTGCTACTTGAGCAAAACAGCATCAAATGACAAAGATAGGGAACGGCTTACAGCCATATGTTACAGTCTTACTTCATTAAATAAAACTAAAATGAGACAAATGCACAAAACATTAAGGAATCAACAACTAAGCATTCAACGATGGGGAAAAGGGTAAGCAAGCCCTTCATTAGAGTAAGAACCAGCCATTAAAATAAAAGTTTGTAAAGAGTAACTTGCATGGGAACATCTTAATGAGAACTATTAAGCAAAGAATTCAAGATCCACACTTGTATATTATGTATCTATGGTATGATCTCAAAATTGTTTGAAACAAAAGGCCCAGTTCTGCCACTGGCTTTGGTCAAAACCTTGAGTCTCTCAGGAAACCTAGTTCCTTCAACTCTAAAATTGAGAGGGCTAAAGTTGGATTCCCTCCTTTTCAGCCCTCAATTTTATTATTGGATGTCATAGCATACAACAAAAAGGTAACAAACTAATCATAAGCAGAGGCATGTCTTCATTAATAATTAAAGGACAGAATTTTAGTTGTTAAAATGTTTTGGAATTAAAGATTCTTTTTTCTTTTAAACTACTATCTCCAAAATAGTGACATATTTTACAACTGGCTGCTTAGACAGGGATAATTCACTGGAAATACACAGCATGGCTAGAAATAATCACACTCTCTTATCCTTTAAAGAATTTGATCTGGGCCTGCCTGCCTGAGTCGAGAACACACTTCACCTGTTGTCAGCCATCCCATGACTTGGCGTTGGTGAGGCCTGGCCCATTCTCAGTCAGCACAGGGCAGTCAAAAACCGTGACCCAGGCCATGCTAAGGGAGAACCTGCAAGGCTGTCTGACTGCTATGTTGCACTGATGGCGCAACATACTCACTTGTTAGATTTCTTTCTGCAAATTTATATAGTTTCTATGCATAAAACTCAAGAAGTTCTTGCCTTCCTCTTACATTTATTTAATTGAGCACATTTCTTTACAATACCTTTCACTGTGAATTTTAAAACCATGCCTGAGGCATAATGAACAAAACCTCAGTCATAGTAAACCAGGCTGTGTTAGGAACTAATTAGCCTCAGCAGCAGAGACCTGAATCTGAATGGCTCAGACCCCAGCAGTTAACATAACTGCAGACCAAGTAAAGCCCATGCTCTGCCTTGTCATCCAAATTCATTCTGGCTTTTGGGAGAAAAAAAAGGAATACAATTTCATGCCAAAATATTTAACTTCTGTGAGTTTTATCCACCTCTCTGAGACTGACAAACCAGGCTATTAGAGAGTGCTTCAGCTCTTCCAGGCAAACATTTCATAGGTGAAAATATGTTCATCAATGAAATCTGAGTTTGTGTTATTAACAATAACAAATGAATTGAAACTTTCTTTAGAAATGATGGTAACTTGAACCAACTCCAGTGATAGCCAAATTAAACTGTGTTATATGATATTTTAATCCCAGATGTGTATAGTATGTACTTGGTCACATGTGTTTTTCCCAATGATTTTTTTTCCATTCCCTGGATTTTCCATAGTCAGTGATATTATAGAGTTTAAACCCAAAATGAAGTCATCAAAACAGAGTCTCTCCTTGCTTCTGCTTCTTCCTTAATTCTGAATACAGCAACCTTACCATTTTATTACTACAATATAGCTGATCCTACAAAGCCTTCAAAATATATAAATGCTCACCAGGTTTTGTTTTAGCTCTGGATTTGTGTGACGGTGCTCTTCCAGGATTTTATAAATGCAGCACATTTCATTGGGGCCATCACATAGCAGATCACTCCACAGAGCCAGCAGCAATACCACTGCTAAGTAGATAATGGCACTGTTTGACCAATAACCCTGTCAAACTTAGCCACCCTGTTTATGTTTATGTTTTTATTATTTTCTTAAGCCCTAAGGGTAGAGGGGAAAGTACTGAAAAGCATTAAGTCTGAATTCTAGACCAAATGTCATAGAGAAGGAACAGAAAGAAGATTGGAGTTTCACTCTGCCCCTCCATCCCAGCCCCTCCAGCTGGCAGGCAGGCGAGGAAAAAAGAAAAGTCCTATAAGCCCTGATAGCAGAAGGCAGAGGGCAGTGAGACCTCAGGGAGGCCTTATGGATGAAGATACTGTACCCAGGAGAAGCAGCCCTGTGTCACTGCACTTCTGGTCAGGGACTATGGGCATTTCAGTGACACTAGGCAAAGAGAGGAATAATGGAAGTAAGACCCCTAGCTGCAGCATCACCAAAAGAGAAGAGACTAGATTCTTCTGCCATTCCACAGAGAGAGTTGATAATAATAAAAATAATCATTAGAGCAAGTGCTTTTTGAATTCTTATTGTATTATCAGGCACTGTTCTAGGAACTTTACGTGAATTGCCTCATTTACTAGATAGGTTCTACTATTACCCCTTCCATTAGGTAAATGAGAAAGTTTAGGCCCCAACAGACAAAGTATTTTGCACAAGGTCACACGAATTGTATATAAGTAATGGAGCCAGGACCAGGATGTAAACAAATCTGAGCAACTGGGCTCCAGATCCCAAACTTATAAAAGACAATTATAAAAACTACAGTTATATTTCTTGCACATCCAAATCTTTGGGCTACAATTGTTGTCATACATATAGTGCCTTGACTTTGGGTTTAGCTCTTCTCAAACTCCTCCTTTTGCTTTTCTACCATTAGAATCTCTCTTTCATGCAAAATCTAAGGTAGAACCTCAGTATGTAAAATGAGTAAGAGCAGGGCTCTTCCGTACAAGCAGGGTGAAGGGCTCAGATCCTCATCTCCCACCATCTCCCTCACATGGCAGAGGCTCCAAATCCTCCTGGAATGCATTTTGAAAACCCCTGGTCCAAACCAATATCACTCTGAATTATGCGCTTGAGAGACAAAAGAAACACAACTAGAAAACCAACAACAGCTAACTAAGCCAAAGGGAAAAGGCAAAAATATGCCCCCCACCAACAGCAGTTAGGGGTACCTCACAATCTGGACCGTGACACTAACCATCTCAAGTTTGAGCATATGAGGGGCCAGAGGAGGTGGAATTTGGGGCTGGAGCAGAGAGGAATGAGGCAAATCCAATAAACAGGCAGAGGTGGGAAGCTGAGCCAAGAGGGCACCAGGGCCAGCAGTCTGTGGTGAGTGAGGGAGGCTGCTACAGGAACAGAGGTGGGAGCATGAGAGGGAAGCCAGCACAGGAACTGCTCCCAGAGCCAGCGTCCTCCAGCTTCAAGCTGTCCACACATATTATATGAAATAGAAATAGCAAAAACTTACCAAATACTTCAATAACCTATTCTTTTTGGGGGAGGGTGGTACCTCCCTTCTTGCAGATACAAATATTGCTTTTTCCTTACATACAGTAACATACCATTCCATGTCTGATACTGTCACACTTAACAGACAGAAACACCCGCGGTTGGGAGCAGTGTGGGAAGCAGTTAGGAGTGCTACACTGCTTGGATTTACAACCCAGCTCTACCCTGTACTAGCTGTGTAACCTGGGGGAAGTTGCTTAACCCCTTGGTGCCTCAGTTTCCTCCTCTGGGATATGCAGATAATAAAATCTCAGCTGTGTAAAGATGACAGGTTAATAACATATAAAGTGCTTAGAACAGTACCTAGCAAAGTTCACACTAACTGCTGCCTATTATTGTTCTCTTATTTTGCTAGCTTTCATTTCACTCCTGATCACTTTCTCTTTTCTCTTCCATACTGTATTAGTTTCTTATTGCTGCTGTGACAAACTGCCACAAACTTAGTGGCTTAAATCATACAAATTTATCTTACAGTTCAGGAGGTCAGAAGTCAAATGGGTTGGCAGGGCTGCATTCCTTCTGGAGGCTCTAAGGGAGAATTTGTTTTCTTGCCTTTTCCAGATTCTAGAAGTAGTTACATTCTTTGGCTCCTGACCCCTTCCTCTCATTACTCCTACCTCCTATTAGGGACTCTGATCCTCTTGCCTCCCTCTTGCCTGCCTCTAGAATAGATTGGGCCTACCCAGATAATCCATGATAATCCCCTCTTCTCAAAATCTTTTTAATCACATCTGCAACATCCCTTTTGTCACATAAAGTAGCATATTTACAGGGTCCAGGGATTAAGACTTCTATACCTTTAGGAGGTCACTGGCATTATTCAGGTTACCACACATGCCTCTCCAAAGCCTAAAATTAAAGACTATCAAGATTTAGGTAGGCCCAGAGGGGAAAACCAACAATATTAGTAGCTAATTTTTTGAGTACTATGTTCCTGGCACTACGCAAAGTGCTATAGGTAAATTATCTTACTTAGGTCTCATACAGAAATGTTAAGTGCTTGCCTAAGATTTATAGCTAGTAGGTGGCAAAGCCTATGTAAAGCCAGTTAAACTTGATTCTAGAGCCCTTGTATATGACCAAGAGAGTGACTTGTCTCTATTCCTTAGCCATTATAACTGAGGGGCACCATGACCATTAGCAATCTTAGAGACAGGGCCACAGAGGTACACATGGTCCCCAGCCACAGAGAGATGGGGGTCCATCTAGAAGGTCCCATGCTAAAAGGTCCATGCTGAAAGGTCCACATAGATGGTTAAGCACTCAGAACATTTTCTCATATTCAAAGGAGAAAACTTGAGGTTACTCAAGAATTTCTTCAAATGTAAGTTTGGACCAAAAAGCCTTAAAGGGAACACTTAAGCCTGCCATTACTTGGGGATGGAAGGTGAAAAGTCCATTGCTGACCCTAGGCCAGACCTACAGTTCCCAAGGCATGCACCAAAAATGATTATTATACATGGCTCCTGGGTATAAGGAAAATTTCCCCTGTGGGACTGTGAACCTCCCAAAAAGAAGAGAGGAACCGACAGTCTCTCCTAGAGAAACTTACAACTGAGTCAGATTGATCCAGATGCTCTGAAACCATAGCAGGAAGTCACAGAACCCCAGTGGGCCACCAGAATGGCCCTACCCATAGTTCAACAGTCAGTACACACCAGAACCAAACCACAGTCTGCCTTTCACCCCACAACAGTTAATGAGTATACAAACCCTGGGTGTGCCCCAAGTTTTAATAAGAGCCCAGTGGTTTTGCCAATGCTCACAGTAAGCAGCCTCTTACCTACCAGTTCTTATACAGCAAATGGCTCAAAACCAGCTGTGATTGGCAAAAGGTGGAAAGCAGCAAGCCAAACAATTGCTAAGCATGCCTATTTACAGTGGTTTAACTACCCATAGCATTTCAAAACCTCGACTGCTAAACAATTTAGCCATAACTCTATCTGAGACTTTCTAATCAGCTGAGTTAATGCTATTTGGTTTCACCCAGACGAAAAAAAAGGGTCAGTCATTTGTTTGGGGGTGATGAGCCCAGAGGCCAATGTACAAAGTTCAAGTGAATGAATTCTGGAGCCAGCCTATTCTGACTGAATCCTAACTCTGGCACTTTCTTGCTCTGACTTCATGCAAGTTACTTAAACCTTTTAGTTCCTCAGTTTTCCCATCTCCATATTTCCT
Source organism: Phyllostomus discolor (assembly GCF_004126475.2). Taxonomy (NCBI): domain Eukaryota; kingdom Metazoa; phylum Chordata; class Mammalia; order Chiroptera; family Phyllostomidae; genus Phyllostomus; species Phyllostomus discolor. Next base: position 147,887,481 of record NC_040907.2, on the reverse strand, counting down.
TGTCCAAAATCAGAAGTCTTTGGCTTTTGTAATGGTAATAGGGTATATATGCCATATATTACAAAACACTGTAGGTGGGATCCACAGCAAACACGTCCATCCATTATTTTTGAAATAAAAATGTATAAATAGTTCTTACCAAGTGAGAAAACAAACTTTAAATGTAAATGTAAATGGCCATGGGGCTTGCACCTACCATACTGCATACAGCATAGTTGTAGGGGGAGGGGTTCCAACTGGCCCATGAAAACTTACTTAAACCATAATACAGATGAATTAAAGTGTTAATAAAAACAAGCCTGAAATCTGCACCCTGGGAGCAAAGAGGACCACATGATATTAAAAAGTTTTACTTTCTAGGCCCCATGGCTGGCCCATGGCAAAGGATATCTTTGATATCTTTTTCCTTTACTCTCCACTCCCCATTTTCAACACTCCTCTAGGCAGCATATAACTGGGCTATATGCTTCCCTAAGCCCCCATCAATACCTCCCAGCCCTTCTACAGGAGTACCATGCCCCCCACTTATCTTCACTTCTCCCAACCAAATTCCCACTTGCTTGACACCAGGATCTCAACCAAATGTCAGGAGGAAAGCAATTTAGTCAAATGAATTCACACTGTAAGCTGTTACTGCTTTTTCTGGCTTTCTCCCTGCTTCTCCTTCTAAACCCAGAAGTTCTAAATCATTGTGTTCCCCTGGAACCCCTCTCCCCCTAGCAGATGTAGCCCAGGCAGAGAGAAGGAGCCCCCAACTGAAGCAATTGTCCTGTGTCAGCTGCTTGCCAGCCAGGTGTGTAAAAGGCAGGGACTGCCAACACACACACGTGCAGAGCAAATACTCCTCTTGCCCAGGTATGGGAAACATTACCTGCTCTCTGCTTTAGAAAACATCATGCACAATTCTCTTCAACATTCCTTTAATCATTTAGAAATTTGTAAGTAGCAAATTACACATTGAATGAATTTTTTAAAGTATATAACAAAAACCCAGAGAAGATTGTGATTAACAAGTTGCAAACAGAAAAAGAAAACGAACCACCTTCATTGGAATCTACCATCACCACAACCCACTTGAGCTTAGAATTTTTAATGACACAGGTCAACCTTGGAGCACATCCAAGAAGCTTATGTTACTAGAAAGACTGGAAGGACGTCCCTCCAGCTCAATCTCACCTCTTACTTGGCCCCAAGGACCAAAGATGATTACTATGCATGGCTCCTGGGTATAAGAAAAATTTCTCCTGTGGACTGTAAGTGGGGGACAATAAGAATGGTAAATATTATGCTTGTCTTGAAATTCTTTGATTATATTATCTCCTCCAAAGTAGAGATTTGTGTTGAAGAACCAAAGTCTTAGCATTTAATACCAGCTCCTACTTATTTCTAGAGGGTCTTCTAGGTGCAAGCACTGTGTCAAAGAAAGCCACAGTTAATGCCTTCGGTAGGGGGAAAATGAAACATCTACATAAGCAACTTTCAAAGAAGGCAGAGAGGAGAAAGGCTGGGAAGGAAAACTGCTGCAGGGATCAGAGCAGGGGAAGGTTGGCTATTTGGGGCTGGGGTATCAGGGAAGGTCTCACTACAGCAACAAAATTCAGTTTGAAAGTTAGTTAAGATTTAGGGTGGTGAAATGGGGCAGGAAGGGCATTCGGAAAAAGGAAAGGATGTTCTAGATGACAATATCATCAGGCATTCTTCAGAAAGTATTTTCAAAGACACCACTGCATACAGTATCCAGAGATAGCCCACCTCCCCTTCTCCCCCAAGTGACAATGGGCCCCTGTATGGATATCCATAGAGTCACCTGCACCCTCCTCCCAAGACAGGCTCTCAAAAATTCTCCCTGGTGGGATCCAGCATTCTTGGCCTCAGTTGTGCCCATTCTGTGGCAGTGGCCCCACCCTATCCCTACCAGAGATTCCTACAGTAAGAAACACAAGAGAACACACTAACCTTGCAGGGATCTAAATGACCTACTAGCAAATTTCATGTAACGCAATTAAAATTATGAACCATGTGGAAATAAATCTGTTTGATGAAGGGAATCCTACTTAACACGTATTCAGGGAGCTCACTATTTAAAATGACTGATAAGTCTTTAAAGGATGAATCTTTCTTACAATGAATAATTGGTTGAGTCCGTTCAACGAAGTGTTTCATGGCTTATAAGTACCAGGCAAGGGGGTTAAGAACCCCATACATTTACACTGTGCATTTACCATTAGCCATCACGGAGAACTAGCTTCAGGATATTCGCGATCACAGGATTAGAGGACTTGGAAAAAAGAGGTAGTTACCAGTTAAAGTGAGCCCCCATACAATATTGTATTTTCTAAAACTTGATGCAGATAAATCTCTCCAGGAACAATTCCTGGAGCATCTTCCCCGAAATACTGTTACCAAAAGGGCTGACACTTTTCTTCTTTTGTACTGGCCACCTCCACACCATGCACACAAACTGAAGTGGGGACCTGAGGCAAACATCTGAAGGAGTGAAGGAGGAGGCACTTCAGGGTGTTCTCCAGCCCACAGGAGGGCTGGCCTGCATTCGCTGGGGAGTCGCCTGCCTCAGTTCCCCGCGAGTCTGGGGTCAGGGGTGGGGGTCAGGGTTTACACTTCCGCCAGGTACGCAGACCTGGGCAACCGCCCTTGGCGGACCTCCTCGTTTAACGATAACAAGCCCGCCTCTCCCCCTCTCCGTGCCTCAGTAACCGAGCGACACAGTTGTCCCCTCACCTTTCTTCTTCTGGCCCGTCGCGCCGAAGTTCCCAAGTGCAGCGTCCCTTAGGGACGCGCTCGTCGCTAGCGGCGTCGGGTGTCCCCGCTACTGTGTGTCAGCGGCCGCGCGGCTGCCAGGAGCGCGCAAGAACCAGGCAAGTGCCGGTGAGGCAGAGCCCGGGGCGCGCGCCTCCCGCCGCCGCTCCCGCCCCGCGAACCCGCCGGGGTCCGCCGCCCACGCCGCCCGCCTGCCCGTCCCGCGTTCCCGTGCGCCCCCGCCGGGCGCCGCTCCCTCGCTCCGCGCCCGCAGAGCTCTGAGCGCTGCCCGGACCGCGGCGCGGGCGGCAGCAGGGCCCCCGCCCTGGGCCGGGCTTTCCCAGAACTCGCCCGCCCCGGTGAGAGGCCGAGAGCGCCGCCGCGGGCAGCGCGGGGAGCGGCCTGAGGCGGACCCGCCCCCGCTTCGGGCCGCGCAGAGAGGGCGGGTGCGAGGGGTGAATGCGGCTGCCCGCTACCCGCGCCTGGCCGCCGGCAGCGCGGCCCCCACCAGGTCTGGGCCCCCCGAAGGCCGTCGTTGGCCCAGGCCCAGGCGGGAGCTGGCGGGACCGCTGCCTAGTCGCCTGGCTCCGGCGAGGGCGGGAACTCAGTACACTTCAGGCCGCGGGAATTTAGCCTCACACCTACCCTCAGGGGACCCTGCTTAATAAACGGGGAAACTGAGGCTCGTGGCGGTTAACTTACTTGACCAAAGTTATTGCAGTTAATGATAGTGCCAAGTCTCCAACCCGTTCGGTCTTTCATTCACTTAACAAACACGTACTACCACGTGCCCAGTGCTGTGCCAGGCCCTGGAGATACTCCTTTTGCTGCTATTAGCGGCCACCCAGGTCTGTGAACTCCAAATCCAGTGCTCTTTCATTGCTGAAGCAAACATGGAGAGAGATGTTCACCGCTGCCAGAAACTACAGGCTCTGCAGTGAACTTTCCTTAGCCGCTGAGGTGGTTTTTATAGCCAGTTGGCAGTCACGAGAGCCATAGCCCTGGAGAAAAGTCAAATTATCATCCCCTCTCTTTCTCTCCTCTTCCTCCTACCTTTTTACCTATTTTAATAGCAAATCACCCTTCCATAGGCCTGAGCTCTCCTCCTGCATTCAGTCAGGACCAGCTTCTGGGTCCCATAACCCCTCCCATCTGTCCTCTCCTTGGGCTGAATCATTCCTCACACCACAGCCATGTTATTCATCCTCTTCTACAACTTTAATCTGTGCAGAAAACTTCACTGTCTCCCCACTGCCTTCCAGACTAACTCCCTATGACAGTAGGAACCCAACACACCCTGGTTCTTATGGACCACCCAACATGATGTCTCTCCCACTCCAACTCTGTACCTGTCCTTAGCCTGAGTCTCTACCTGGAGCATCACCACCTCCTCCCACACACTTTCCTCCTGCTCTAGTTTGACCCTTTCTTTCAGGCCACTGTTAAAAGTGACCTCCCTTCCTTTGAGCCTCTAGGACACAGGAGTTGTTGGAGCAAGAATGCACAGGAGGGCACCAAAGAATTCTCCCTATAAGAAAAATGTGCCAGCCTGGTCTTTAAACTGTTTTGCTGTTTTCTTACCCCTAGGCTTTTAATGAAAATCAACATTACGTCCTCTCTTGTGAGCTGGTTTCAGAAAGGCCTCTGCAAAAGACTCCGAGGAAACTTTGTTCATTAAGAGGTCAAGATCTTAGAGCAATCAAGAGTGGCCATTCACTCCAGCCCTTGAGACTACACTGTCCACAAGGTAAGCTATTTATTTAATAGACAGTTTTATATTATGGTGTTATAATGCATTTAATGAAGCTAGTAATATCAAGCCATCAATCACCTGTAGTCCCCAAAGACTTGTATTTTTTTTTAAGGCACAGGGGAATTAGTAGATTGTCGCAAACTGGTGGATGCATAAGCAGTTAACATTGAATCCTCCAAATGAGTCATTGCACTGTTATTGCTCAAGGCAAGTCAAGGTCCATTGGGCAGGAAAGTTATCTGAGTGTGATAATCACCATCACCCCATCCCTAGAAAAGGACACCTTCCCCAAACCTTTGCAAAGAGAGCTAGTCCAGATCAATGTCCTTTGCTTGCCCCCTCGCTCCCTCTCCAAATGAGAGTGGAGGGAGCCATGTCCCTGAGGCTGCCTCACCGCATTGGAATGTCTGAGCTAACAGTGCTTCCAGAGGGTTCATTGCTCCTCTCAACAGCACTGCCCAGACTTTCTGGAGATTTTAATTCACTCCCTAACCTCGCCAACAGTTGCACACAAGGTGCCTTTTTTACACCCTGCTCTCTGTTCAGTGAAACATGCAGACCATCTCAGAGGAACAATGGCTCCATTCAAGACTTTTTCAAAAGTGCAGCATATAACCTCCTTGCTGTGAGTCTCTGCCAGCCATTATCTGGAGGAAGAAAGACTGTCAGATAAAGTGCCTATGAATTGAGGGAGCACTGGACAGTTTCCATGGAAAATTCAGCTTCAATAAACTAAGTTATGCATCTTTGTATACAAGACCTTTCTACATAGTCAAAAACAACAACAACAACAACAAAAGCCCCAAGAAATGATCCTGTGGAAACTATTTAAATATCATGCATCTATCTTTGAAATTTCAGCCAAGAGCACAAATCTTTTTTGAATTTGTTACATAATGGTCTCTATTTGATGGAAATGGATTTAAATAAGTTGTATGTGTTGGGACTACAGAATTTAAGTCGTAAAATCATTTTAAGAAGTGGAATTATATTCCTACTTTCTTCCCCTTCCATTCTATAATTTTTCAGATGGGGGAGGGAGGCTGGTCTCTGACTTCATGGTTGTTGACGCCAACAGGAGGCCCACATCCCCTACTGCACATATTACAGAAAAATAGATTGGCCCTTTGCCACACTCAACAAGCCAGTCACCAGTTAACCCATTTATAAACAAACCTGAGGTTAGGAATTGAGTAGTCAGCACAGGCACCATTGACAAATATATTGATCTTTGTGAAACAGAAGCTAATTGCCAAGCAGAAGAATTTGCCAATAGACATCTCGGTAGTCTTGAAAGCCAAGAAAGAACTGAAGGAACAAGCCAGCCCTTAGTTTAGGTGTTGCCTTTTCCTCCCATTCAAAGTCACTGCCTCAGATTATACCAGGTTTACCAGCTGTCAGCAAATATGCTAATGAGTTCAGACAGTGGGGAGAGAGCCAAAACATGCTTTCCAGGGTTATGTGATATGTGATGGTTGAAGTACTAAGGCAGTTTGAGGTTGGTGAAAAACAACCTTGTTAAAGTAGTAGTTAGCTCTACTTCTGTGAGGTGGTTAGGATTGAGGGTGGAGGAGGTCTGGTGGCAACAGTGAGTGGAGCAGGAGAAACAATCCTATCCATTACCTCTCACATAGCCAGTATTAGGGGCACAGACTTTGGTGTAGGACCACTTGAGTTGAAATCCCAGATTCACCCTCAGGTATGAACCCTTGGACAAGTCACTTACCTCTCTGTGCCTAAATTCTCATCTTCTGTAAACTATTTCTACCCCTCAGTATTGTTGTGAAGGATTAAATGAGTTAATATATGTGAAACACTTAGACTATATAATGGTTTCTTAATTAAATAAAGCCCAGAAATTTATTTTCGCTGATAGTGTTTAAAAAACATGATCTCCTTGGAATCTTGTAAATATCTTATTAATGTTTTGACAGAAGTTCATCTATTTTTTTTCTGGAATCTCATTATAATATTTGGTTCAGAGTTACTATCAGCAAAATGTAGGACCAGCTCAAATTTTCTCAAGGAGCCATAACTACAAATTATAAGAACACAATTTAAAAAAAAAACTTTGAGCTATACTATAATACAATGCCAATACATAGTCATTGGAGCTAGAGACTTCTCTAGGTGTAATTTTTAAGGTTTCTTATTGTTTCTTAGTTGTCAAAATGTTCCTTGGAGTAAGAGAGCTCTTTTATAATAAAAGAACAAAAAGAAAAATAATATTTGCTTGAAAAACATCATCTTTTCTATAAATTTTGCTCAGGGAGTAAGTCTGCTAGGAAAATGGCTATGGCTCCTGGGTGACCACAAGTGCTATGAGCGGTCAGTAGCCACAGGTGGAAGGTGGAGGACATGGAGGAAGGTATGCACAGGCCAATTTGTTCACTGAGTCTCCAACTGGAAACTTGGTGCCAGTCAGTTCCACAAGCCTCCAACAAGCTCATTCTTTGTTTTTTTCTGTCATTTCTTCTTTATTAATGTCAGCATGTCACTATCTGCTAGCCTTCCCAGATTGTTTTATTAACAATTATTGTTTTAAGCACATCCTCACATTGTCAACCACTCCTTCTGCCAAAATCTTATAGCAATGATAACAGCAACTGTAACTGAGTTCTTACCATTGTACCATTCTTTTTTTTTTTCCATTCGAAGAATATATATTGAGCACCTACCATGTGCCAAACATTGTTCCAGGTGCCAGAAACACAGCCGTGGACACAGCAATCAACAAAATCTCTGCCTTTGTGGTGCTCATATTCTGGCAGGAGTAAACAGACAATCAATAAACTAGGGTGGAGGAGGGGAGTAAAGCAAATAGTATAGTAGAAGATGATAAGTGCTTGGGAAAAGCAAACCAAGGAATCCAGAAGACCAGGAATGCTTCAGGGCTTGAGGACTGCAGTTTTAAATAGAATAGTCAGGTAAGAATTCATTGAGAAGTTGACATTTGAGTAAAGGCATGAAGAGATGAGCGAGGTTGGAAGAATGTGCTTATTTTCCTCCAGTACACATTCTTTATTTGTCTTCTTTAGTTATTAAACTTTCTGTGCCCTGTTTTGGCTGGACCAACACTTGCTCACCAATTTCCCAGACTCTCTTGCATCCAGACATGACTAAGTTCCAGCCAATGGTATATGAACAGGAAGTAAGTATGCGATATTCAGTAACATCTTTAAAGTTGGGGCTGCTTGCCTATGATTTCTTTTCACCCTTCCCATTGTGTGAGAATTGGCAAGATCTAGGGCAGTAGTACTGGCCCAGAGATGGAAGCTCCATGCAGAGAAAACTGAGCTGCCACAGCTCTCTGGGATACTTCTGGCATTATTCTAGAAGAGTTTCACATCCATGCTCCCTTCCAATATTGGGAACACATAGTGCCTTCCATGAGAGCAGAAATATGTACACAGTGTATCCCCAACATGGAAAACCAAGCCTGAAAAATTATAGATTCTCAGAAAATCCAAGAACCACCTTGCCTCAGTGCTTTCCAACACTACTCAAACTCAGCTGTTTGCAGAAGTCACATCTTGGCCCTCCAAAGTCTCACCTCTGAAATTCCCTTCTCTGATCACAGTCTTCTCTTCTTCCTCTTCCATTCTTAGGCTGAAACTTACTTTCTTCATTCTTATTTTCTAGAAGCAGCTTCTCACCTTGTGCTATCTATCTCACTCTGACAAAGACATTGTAAGCAGTGTATGAAAGAATGTCTCCATCAACTGGAGCTCTAGACCTGCCTTCCTGAGCTACCATACCTTGGTCTAAAGTGTATGTTTTTATTTTAACTCCTCCTTTCCCTTCTGCTTACCTTTCCTCCTGCTCTTCCAGCCCTCCTGATGTGCTTTTGATCTCTTCTTTTTTCCAAATCACTCTCTCCCACTAACATGGCTTGTTCATGTAACTTGTTTTTTAATAATCCTATTGGCCTAATTTCATTCATTAATTTTAATATAGATTTTACTAATCTGATGAAAAAAGCTAAGAAACAGTTCTATTAAAGGTTATGAGAAATCCTAGAATAAATAATTATTTAACTCTAACCTAGAAATTCCCAAATTTACAAAACATTGCACAGGGCTCTTGCTATGAAATACTGCCCATGGGCCAGATAATTTTACCTATTAGTTCTTCCAGAGTTTCAGTAGACATAAATCAAAATATATTGATTTTTCTCATAAAATATTTTCCAAAGCAAAAAATATATTAAGTATCAATTATGAGTCTAGATATGAAAATCCTAAATATAATGTAATCAAACAAAATTCAATAGCACATTATAATACCAGCTGCTCTGATCAATCAGGATTTATCACAGAATTTTAAAATGTTTGAGTATTAGGTAATTATTAACAAAAGAATGCATATCAATAAATCAAAGGAACCTAATTAGCATCTTAATACATAACCAAAAGACAGTTCATAAACCACTTTCTGCCTGATTGAAAAAGTCTTTTTAAAACAAATAATAGAAGTGCATGCTCTTAAAAGAATTACAATATCTTTCACAAATAACAGCCATCATCATACAAATGGGGAACTTCATAGAGGCTACCCATTAAAATTAATACCAAACAAAAATGCCTAATTATGACTGTTATTATTTAATGTAGTCTTAATGTTTTATTCAGTATTTTAAGATATAAAACATAAAATAGAAATACACCCTGAAAAGGAAGAGATAAAATTATGATTACTTGTAGAAAACATGGTTATGCACATAGATAATCCAAGACAAATCAACTACAAAATATCTTGAAATAATGAGAACTTCCTAGAGTGGCTGGATACAAGACAAATATTAAAAAGCCAACAGCTTTTCTATGTAAGACTAATATTTATCTACTTGAGATATATTGGGGTAATCTCATTCACAATAGCATAAAAGCATTAAAAAGTGGAAATTAGGGGTAGTCATAGTAATATACATACATGTATGTGTGTGAGTGTGTTTAATTGTTTTGGAGAAATTAGAGAGATTTTAATAAATAGGGAGAAACAATATTCCTTCATGGGAAAACTTAAATATAAAATATACCATATTTATTAAGTTAATACTTAATGTTTAACAAAATTCCAATGAACTTTTCAAAAATTTGCCAGAAAATGCTGATAATTGATAATGCTTATAATTCTAAACTAATGTGATCATCACACTGGATTTCATTATAATTTCTCTCTACTTTTGCTTCTGTTTAAAGAGTTCATATTAAGAAGTTTCAAAAAATCATTAAAAAAATAAATGATTAGCCACAAGACTGTTTGGAAAAAAAACAGATAAAATGAAGGTAGCAGAGGTGACATTTTAGCACCAGCAGTGACTGTCCACAGGCAGAAGACATGTGGTAGCAGTAAGTATCCAGTGGAGAAATGCCAGCAGCTGTCTCTAAGCTTAACTGTGCCAGTCATGTGAGCTTTGCTGTGTCTTGCCCTCCTTGGTTTCAGCCATTTTTTAAGCTTGGGTCTCTAGACTTCCCAGTGATTCTGATATAATACATTTAATTTCCCCTTAAACCGGGTAGAGTTGGGTTTTGTTTGCAATAAAGAAATCTGACTTGAACAGTTTAGAAAAGAAAAAAAGATACTTCCCAATACAAATGCCCATAGGCTTAAGAAAAAAAATCATAACAGAAATTCTGATATATTTATTTTTTATGTTAATATTATATTATTCTAGTATTCAAGAAATTCTGATATATTTAGACCTGAATGACAATTTGAAAAAACTCAACAAACTACGTATCAAAACTTGGCTATAACTGCCCTGGTGGTGTGGCTCAGTTGGTTGGAGCATTATCCCAAGGACTGAAGGGTCCTAGGTTTGATCCCCTATCAGGGCACATTTCCAGGTTGCAGGTTCCATCCCCAATTGGAGCACATACGAGAAGGCAGCCAGCCAATTGCTGTTTCTGTCTCACATCGATGTTTCTCTCTCCCTCTCTCATTCTTTCTCTCTCTCTCTCTTCCTCTCTAAAAGCAATGAAAAAAAACATGTCCTCGAGTGAGGAGTAAACAAACAAACAAACAAAACCCTAGCTATAACTAAAGCAATAGTAAAGGGAGATTTATAACTTTCAAACATATTTATTGGAAAAGAAGAAAGGTGTATAAGGGATTGCTTAAGCACTCAACACAAGAAAGTAGCCAGAGAACACAGAGGAAACTCCAAAAACTCCAAAAATGAATACATATAAAAGAAATTACTCAAATAGGAAACAAAAAAAAGATCAACTGGAGTTTTTAAAAGACTAGGCAAATTTCTAACAAGAATAATCAGGGTAAAAGAAAAGAGGACACAAATATGTAATGTAGAAATAGTAATAAGTTTTATATTATTTAAAGGTGACTTATAGTCAGGTCAAGGTCTAAGTATTTGACATAACCCATTTAACCCTCACAACAAGCTTTGGAATAAATACTATCATAATTCCTATTTAAGCAATGGGAAACTGACATACAGAGGGGTTAAGTAATTTGCTCAAGATTCATGACCAGTTGTAAGAAACCCTAGGCATTCTGGCTCCAGGGTCTCTATTCTTTACCATTATGTGAAAGAAGGTAAACATAACTAGAGTTGCAGTAGAGAGTAAAAGAACACATGACAGTTATATGAAAAACTTTATCCTATTAATTTTGAAAAGGTAATATGGACAATTTTTCATGTGTTATGTTTTTGTTCATATTTAAAGCAAATGTATTTATTCAATAGCTATCGAGGATTCAATGCTAGAATCCTCTAGGTTTTCTTCACCAGGTTGTTTTGGCTATTCTGGGTTCCTTGGACTTCCTTATGAATTTTAAGATCAGCTTGTCAATTTATGAAAAAAAAAGCAACTTGGATTTTGATAGGGGTTGCATTGTATCTTTAGGTCAATTTGAGTCAGTTTGTATTTCTAGAGCAAGGAACATGGAAAAAAATTCAAAAGGTGTAAAAGGTGAGTTTCTCCTTCATTATCCATTACCACTCATTTCCCTGACCCAGGCTCAACCAATTATGTATCCTCCCATTCATTGTGTGTGAGTGTGTGTGTGTATAATTTCACTCAAGTGTAAGTAATATTTCTATAAGAGAAATTGCTAGAAGTTGAATGGTTGTGTTTCAGAAAAGTTTCAGAAGTTTAAAATTTAAAAAACTACTGCCAGATTGACCACAATAGAGGTTGTAATAATTTATATTTCCACTGGCAATGTATATGAGTGCTGGTTTTCCCACTCCCTCCAACAAAGTGCTTTTCAAACTTCTTGAGACTCTCAGTATTGGAGTTCTTGGATTCCCCTTCAGGGTGTGTTATTTTCTTTGGCATCTTGCCTTCTTTGTGGAAGGTTTAGGTTTGCATCCTTGGGTGTCTTCTTTAAGGACCTTTCCACACCTATGTAGTCTTCACTGTATTTGGTATCCTTTCTTACTGTATTTGAGAGATGTCTGAGGCCAACCATAATTTATTTCTTCTCTTAGATGGTGTGATCACTTTCCTGGGTGCCTAAAGGATTATTTTGTTTTCTTTGAAATCTGACATACCAGAGTCAAGATGACTCTGGGACATTGGATATAGAAAGGGGACACACCCTTCCAAATATAAACACTTTATGTCTTTTTGACAAAAATGTTGTGTAATATATTTAGGGTCTCAGAGAAGAAAACAAGTTCTTAGATGGGATTCCTTAAAGAGCTAAGTAATAAGAGGAAATTGGTAAATTTGGCTTTAACCATATAACCTGTATAACCATAGATATTGTTAACAAAGTTGAAAAAACGTCCAAATATCAGGAGAAGAAAGCTGCAACAAAAACAACAGACAAATCATTAGTGTCCTTTAAAGCAGCAGTCCCCAACCTTTTTGAAATCAGGAACCGGTTTCATGGAACACAATTTTTTCATGGACAGGGGTATGGTTTCCAGATGATTCAAGCCGGCCTGGACTGGTACTGGTCTGTGGCTCAGAGGTTGGGAATCCCTACTTAAAGAGTATCTTAAAATCACTAGGAAAAATAGAAAATAGGCAAATGATATGAATGGGTAATTTATAGAAAAATAAACCAAAAATATAATAAACATTAGAAAACATGCTAAGCCTCATTTATAATTTAGAAAAATTAAAAAATTCTTAAATGAGATATTTTTTTTACATCAGCTATTTAGCCAACACAATTTTAAAGTCTGGCAAGAATAAATGCTAGAATTAAAGGATATAAGAATTCAGACATAGAACAAACACTTCAAAAATTTATATGGAATCATAAACGACCCCGAATAGCTGCTGCAATTTTGAAAAAGAAGAGTAAAGTAGGAGGGATCACAATACCTGACACTAAACTATACTACAAGGCCACTGTAATCAAAACAGCCTGGTACTGGCATAAAAACAGGCACATAGACCAATGGAACAGAACAGAGAGCCCAGAAATAAACCCAAGTCTCTATGGTCAATTAATATTTGACAAAGGAGGCAGCAACATTAAATGGAATAAAAATAGCCTCTTCAACAAATGGTGTTGGGAGAACTGGACAGCCACGTGCAAAAAAAATGAAACTCGAGCACCAACTTACACCATATACAAAAATAAATTCAAGGTGGATAAAAGGCTTAAATATAAAATGTGACACCATTAAAGTCCTAGAGGAGAACACAGGCAGGAAAATCTCAGATATTTCACACAGAAACTTTTTTACTGACTTGTCCCCTAGAGCAAGGGACATAAAGGAAAGAATAAACAAATGGGACCTCATCAAAATTAAAAGCTTCTGCACAGCTAAAGAAAACAGTATCAAAATTAAAAGAGAACCAACTGTATGGGAAAACATATTTGCCAATGATACCTCAGACAAGGGTTTAATCTCCAAAATATATAAAGAACTTACACGACTGCACTCTAAGAAGACAAGGAATCCAATTAAAAAGTGGGCAAAGGACTTGAACAGACACTTCTCCAAGGAGGACATACAGAAAATCCAAAGACACATGAAACGATGTTCAATATTGCTAGCTATCAGAGAGATGCAAATTAAAACCACAATGAGATACCACTTCACACCAGTCAGAATGGCCATCATAAACAAAGCAACAAACAACAAGTGTTGGAGAGGTTGTGGAGAAAAGGGGTCCCTAGTGTACCATTGGTGGGACTGCAGATTGGTACAACCACTATGGAAAGCAGTATGGAACTTCCTCAGAAAACTAAAAATGGATCTGCCTTTTGACCCAGTAATTCCACTGCTGGGACTATATCCTAAGAATACTAAAACACCAATCCAAAAGAACCTATGCATTCCAATGTTCATAGCAGCACAATTTACAATAGCTAGGTGCTGGAAGCAACCTAGATGCCCATCAGTAAATGAATGGATCAAAAAACTATGGTACATTTACACAATGGAATTCTATGCAGCAGAAAGAAAGAAGGAGCTCCTACCCTTTGCAACAGCTTGGATGGAGCTGCAAACATTATGCTAAGCGAAACAAGCTAGACAGTGAAAGACAAATACCATATGATCTCACCTTTAACAAGAACCTAAATAACAAAACAAAGAAACAAGCAAAATATAACCAAAGACAATGAAATAGAGGACAGACTGACAGTGACCACAGGGGAAAGAAGAGGGAATTTCAGGGGACAATGGGAAGGGTTCACGGGAACAAATTTAAAGGACACATGGACAAAAGCTTGGGGGAGGGTGGTAATGGCAGGAAGTGGGGAGGATTGGGGGGGCTGGATTGGGAGTAAAAGGGAGAAAACTGTACTTGAACAATGATTAAAATAAAATTTTTTTAAAAAGGATGTAGGAATTCAAATACTGTTGGTAGGAGTATAATTTGGTATAAACATTTGGAAGAGCTACTAGGTAGTATCTGGTGAAGTTGAAGATATCCTTATGTTACAAACTCCAGCTCCATGTCTATGTCTATACATAGAAGAATTTCTGCGACTATACATAAAGAGACTTACTGTAAGTTCTTTGCAACTTTGCTGGTAACTGCCAAAAAAAAAAAAAAAAAGATTAAAACAAGCCTGAATGTTCTTCTGTTGGGGAATTCACTAATACGTTTGTTTTGTTAACTCATGTGACAGAATGCTATATAACAGTTTAAGCAAATAAGTTAGATTTCTGAGTATCAACATGGGTATGTCTCAAAATATAATGTTGAGTAAAAACAAAACTCCCAGAATGACATAAACAGTATGATGGCATTGCTGTAAATTTTAAAAACAAAATAAAGAGTAATCTGGTTCATAGGTACATATGAAATGCATATGTAAACACATGATTGTATATGTGTACATGAACTTCATGACAGTGATTTCCTCTAGACAGTTAGAAAATGAGATAAAGTGTACAAAAATCACTTTAATTTATCTGTAATGGTTTTGCTCTTTAAAGTTATCAGCAGCTGTACTTCATTAAAATTAAAAACTTCTGCTCTGTGAAAGACAGTGTCAAGAGAAGGAGAAGACAAACCACAGAATGGTAGAAAATATTTGCAGAAGACACATCTGAGAAAGCACATTTATCCAAAATATACAAAGAACACTTAAAACTCAACAATAAGAAAATGAACAACCCAGTTTAAAAAATGGGTAAAAGGCCTTAGCAGAATCCTCACCAAAGAAGATATATACATGGCAAACAAGTATATGAAAAGATGTTCAACCTCATATGTGATTTGGAAGATGCAAATTAAAACAGCAGCAAGAAACCACTACACACCTATTAGAATGGCCAAAATCCCAAACATTTACAATACCAAATGCTGATGAGGATGTGAAGAAGCAAGAACTCTCATTCACTGCTGGAGTAAATGCAAAATGGTATAACCACTTTGGAGAAAGTTTGGCAGTTTCTTATAAAACTAAACAATCTCTTACCATAAAATTCAGCAGCTGTGCTCCTTAGTATATACAAAAATGAACTGAAAACTTATGTTCATATAAAAACCTGTACACAAATGCTTATAGCAGCTTTGATCATAATTGTGAAAACTTGAAAGGAACCAAGATGTCCTTTGTAGGTGAATGGATAAATAAAATGTGGTATATCTAGACACTGGAATATTCATCACTAAAAAATATGACCAATCGAGCCATGAAAAGACATAGCAGAATCTAAAGTGCATATTACTAAGTGAGAAAAGCCAATCTGAAAAAGCTACATACTGTATGATTCTAATTATATGACATTTTGCAAAAGGCAAAACTGTGGAGACAGATCAATGTTTGCCAGGAATTAGGTGGGAGGGAGGGATTAAAACTCAGAGCACAGAGATTTTTAGGGCAACCAAAGTATTCTGCATAATACTATAATGGTGGAGACATATCATTATATATTTGTCAAACCCACAGAATGTACAATACCAAAGGTAAACCCTAATATAATATATGGGCACAGCTAGGGTGGAGAACAAGAAATGTTGAAAGATCCTGGGTCGTTAATGGAAAAGTGGTCCTGTAAATCAAATCTGAAGTTAAAGACAAGAATAAAAATGGAAGAGTGAGCAGCAAGAAGAGGGTGATTCAGAATTAAGGCAGCAAATAGCAAGCTCATGTATGGGAAGCTCCCTGCTTATACTTGGGGACAATGGACTTGAAGGTTGTCGGCAGTTATGGGGCAGTATCTCCCCTGTGCCTTGCCAAGGTAACATTGGACACTCTTTCTGCCAAGCAGCTTATACATGCCACACAGGCACCCTGGGGCCAGGCAGGTGATAGTGTGCGGCAGCATTCCTTTGAAGAGGGAATACTGCCATTTGTCATTGTAGTGGGCCCCCAATATAAGACTCGGATGACCTTTCCAATCTCCTGTCCTCTAACCATAAATAGTTCGAACTGATCATTGTTCTGGTAATTGAGACTGATTGCTATGTATTTGTAACTTCATTTGCCCAGTGAACTCCCAACATCATGGAGTGCAGGGTATTGACAAATAGTATATATATTTATTGTGTATTTGCTATGTAAGGTCTCAACATGTTATCATCTAATAACATAGTATGTCATGCACAGTTTTATGTTCTTTATCCATTTTAACTTATTTAATGTAGACACAGAAAGATTAAGTAATTTACTCCAACTAGTAAGTAACAAAATCAGTATTTGAACCCAGGCAGTTACTCCCTAGAGGTAATGTTTACACTGTCTTGATCTTTGATGACCAGGCTTTTTCCTGAACACTCTGGTATTGAGCATGCATCTCAGTTAAGCCACTTGATATCTCATGACATCTTCTGCAGACTCTGTTTCCCACAAGAGTACACCAATATGACCTCTGTTTTAGGGCCACATCTACCCTCATTCAGGCCAGTAGCCTCCTTCAGCCTCTGAACAGATTTGAATCAACAATCAAATCTCTGCCCCTCAAAACAAGGACCAACCCTTGACTATGGTAGCTCCATAGAGGACCAGTCCTTACAGTCTAGCTGGATACATTCCTGTAGCCTTTACTACAGTATTGAAATATATTACTCTTAAAATTGGGGATGTGACTCATGCTTCTATTTTTTATTGAGTACATGGAAGCAACAGTTAATGCAATTTGGTCTGAACTCTGAGCATAATTCCACTGTTGGAAGAGCAATCCTACTCAGATTTATTAGAGGCTGGAGACTCTGCCATGGTTCATTAACGTTTTTCATTTTTCATCTATATTAAACTAAATGCATTCAGACAACACAGAGCTGTTGCTCTGATTAGACTTTTCCTTAATGCAGGAGATCCTAATCTGAGACCAAGGATGTTTCAAGTAGCCTGTGGTCAGCAGCTATTGTGGCCAGCAATAGGTTTCTGAGAGTCAAGGGCCACCAGGAAACAAATAGTGAAGCTCAGTTATGGGCTACAAAGATGGCATTTATTTCTCACCACCTGCATTGGCCAGAGCCACCATCTTTTACCTACACAACTGTCAGCAGCCTCCTATCTGGTCTGTCTGCTTCTGTTCTTGCCTCCTACCATGTACTTTCCACACTGCAGCCAGAATAATTCTTTCAAAGTGTGAGTCAGTCTATAGTACTTTGTTATAGCAGCCTAAGCAGACTAAGGCAAGATAAGAGAAGAAGAAAAGTACAGGGTTGATATAGAAGATTAAAGATGTCCACAAATTCTTTGACATCTTCCCATCAAGAGGTGGGGCCTAATGCTCCTATCCCTTGAATACAGGCAGATTCTGTGACTACTCTGAGCAACAGAATTCAGTGGAAGTAACACTGTGCCAGTTTGCAGGTTTGGCCTTAAGAGAATGAGTGCTTCCATGTCCTGTATCTTGGAATGCCCACTCTTGGAGCCCTGAAATGCCATGTAAGAAGCAACAACCATGAAGTTGCCATATTGCTAGGAAGCCTAAGTTAGTCATGTGGATAAGCCGTATCTATCAGTCTGTCTATCTATCTGAAAGGGGGACAGAGGGAAAAAGAGAGAGACACAGAGAGAAAGAGAGATGCTCAAACAGCCCCCAGCTGATTCAGCCTCCAGCATTCAAATTATGTCAGCTAAGACTTCAGACGTTGTAGAGCAGAGTCAGTTTCCTTGCTGAGCCTTTTCTGAATTATGGACCAATAAATCATGAGATATAATAATAATAATAATAATAAAAGTTTTGGGATAGTTTTTATGCAATAATATACAACTGGAAAAATGGGATTCACACTTCTCTAGGTATACCTTTTGTTTTTTTATTTATTACAGTGTAACATCCCATACTTAGTGGCTAAAGACAGTTGACAATTTCTCATGATCCTGGAGTGGTTCTTTTGCTTCATGTGGTGTTAGGTGGCATCACTGACATGGCTGCCTTAAGCTGGAAGCTTCATTGGGGTGCCTCAGTTCTCTTCCACTTGGCATCTGTCTCCATATGGTATCTCATTTTCTGGAGTCATTCTACATGGTCACTATCTCCAGCAAGATAGCCTGGACTTCCTTACAGCTTGATAGCTGAGTTCTAACAAGGACTGTTCTCAGCAGACAAATCCCAATGCAAGGGCCTTGGCTTACTCATGCTTAATAGAGACACAGTAAACGGTGCAAGTCATGTGGCTATGTCCAGTATCAATGTGAGAGAAGACCACACAATGCACTAAAACCAGAAGACATAGTTCACTGACAGCCAAAAAATAATAGTCTATCATATTTAATGTATAGTTCTGCATTTTAAAAAATAAAATTAAATAGAGATGATTAAAAAACAAACTGCAAAATTGAATGTAAACAAATATCAAATTGATAGCATACCCATACAAAAAAAGAAGTTAATCCAAAAATATTTGAGCATAATACCCTAATAGTTATCTTTAGTGAGTTATATTTTAAGAAAAACACCTTCAAAAGAGTCTTGAATTTTACTTGGTAGGTTTTATTTTGGTAGTAATATTGACATAACTGTGTGTTTTGTGTATATTGTATGATAGAGTAAATATATTGATATTTTGGGGAACCAAGATACTCACTGTTTTATAAGGGAAATACAAATGTGTAATAGGGGAAGGTGAAGAAGAACTATGTGGTGTTACATTTGAATTGAAGGTGTCAGTGTAAAGTCATGATTTCTTATAGATTTATATATGTACACTCACACATG
The DNA here is from genome assembly GCF_004126475.2 of Phyllostomus discolor. Taxonomy (NCBI): domain Eukaryota; kingdom Metazoa; phylum Chordata; class Mammalia; order Chiroptera; family Phyllostomidae; genus Phyllostomus; species Phyllostomus discolor. The sequence goes on along the minus strand of NC_040907.2, from coordinate 147,868,411 downwards.
CACACATTATAGTCTTTCCATAGACAGGACTTAAAAGCAGTGATACCCCAGTAGCAGTGAGCATAACTGACATCCAGATCTTGTTTACTATCCCACTGAAAGGAATCAGGTTTCCTAAGAGAAACTGCTCATTCCAGGTCTAGGTCAGTGAAAGCACAAGGTGAATCTATAAAGCCTTTTTATGCTAAAAAGCAAAGAAGTGCTGAAAGACTAATGGCAGCTTTTCAAAAGGGCACAAGAGTTAGCTTCAAGTAATCCTTATCAACCACATCTGGGACAATTTGACCCTCAAAAAACCAACAACCCTAATGGATTATAACACTGTGTTGAAATTTTAAAAGGAGATATAGCTCATTTATACAGAGAATATTAGCTAATGTGTAAGAGGAATAATAACTGAATTAGAAATCATTTAGTATCCACCAATGTAATAACCAATTGGAAAGCACATCAATAGAACCCAGACACTCTGGGTGAAATGTTGTTGCAGAACATGATATTCACACAATCTCCAAGTATCATCTCCATGGATTACTTATTAATTTTGAAGGGAAAAGGTACTTTACAACAGGTACTACTTTAACCCCATGATAAACTTAGCATGACCAGTAATTGGACAACCTGACATTATGTGTGTCCTGGTGGGATACAATGGACAAATACATCACGCATATATAGTGTTCTTAACCAAAATGTTTGATCTGACTTTAATCATGAGACTACAAAGTGTCAAAACCACGATGTAGTATATACTATGAAACAAGTAGTCAGGACTCTTCAAAAAAAGGAAAGAAAAAGAATGAATCTCTGAGTTAGAAATATAGCCGGGCACTTTTCTAGTCTAAAAGAAAGCTAAGAGATGTGACAAACAAATGCAATGTGTGAACCTTAATTGAATCATAGATTTTAAAAATCAGCTTTAAAAAACATTGGGATTATTGGGGAATTTGCTTATGTAATATATATTAGATTCTGTTTTGTATCAATGTTAAATTTTTGTGTGTGTGATAATGACTTCTTGGTTATATAGGAGACACATGATGGAGTATTTAGGGATAATGTGTCAGGATGTTTGCAACTTTCAAGTGGTTCAGCAAAAACATTGTGTGTGTATGTTGAGAGAGAGAGAGAGAAAAAGCAAATGTGGCAAAATGTTGACAATTGGTGAATCTAGGTAAAGAGGATATGAGGTTTAATGTATTATTCTTTTAATCTCTAAGTTTAAAAAATTTTTAAATGAAAAGCTGGGTTAAAAAACAGTAGAAAAATAAACAGTTCAAGAAAGACAGATACCATTTTATGCCTATTAAATCCATTCTTACCACCTCACTGTGCTTTGTTTTTAAAAATAATACACAGTACTGCCAAGGTTGTGGAAAGCTTGTACAGTTGAATTGCCAGTAGCATGACCATAGGCTCAATTTATGTGGACTAGACAGAATACAGCAATGCTTGCCATGCATAGGGACACATTCAGACTAGTCAAGGCCATCATTGCTTTGAGGATTCATTTCTAGGAATTAGGATGGCCTGATTTGAAAAAGAGTAAAATTTTGTGCCTGAAAATTAGAAATGGAAACAGCCTAACAATAAAGGTTAGCATTAGGAAATTATGCTTCACCACTAGATGGAATATTATATAAGTATTAAACATTGGTTTCAAGACTTCCTAAATGAAAAACGAAAGATTATGGTTAGCATTCAGTTATTTTTTTAAGATTTTATTTTATTTCTTTTTAGAGAGGGAAGGGAGGGAGAAAGAGAGAGAGAAACATCAGTGTGCGGTTGCTGGAGGTCATGGCCTGCAACCCAGGCATGTACCCTGACTGGGAATCGAACCTGCGACACTTTGGTTCGCAGCCTGCGCTCAATCCACTGAGCTATGCCAGCCAGGGCTAGCATTCAGTTATTTAAAAAAAAGGACTTTTAGTCAAGATGGTGGCATAAGTAAACATGGCTTGCTTCCTTACACAACCACATCAAAATTACAACTAAACTATAGAACAACCATAATCACAACCACCAGAAATTGAGGTGAATGGAAGTCCTACAACTATGGAATTAAAGAAGAAATCACATTGACACTGGTAGCAAGGGCAGAGACATGGAATGGGCTGTTTTTATCTGTGTGGCAGATAAAAATTGGAAGGGATATCTCAGGAGTGAGGGGTCCAAGCCCCGCTCCATGCCCCTCAGCTCAGGTTTCCAGTGCCAAAAGGATAAGTCTCCATAACTTCTGGCTGTAAAAACCTGCGAGGATTGAGGCTGTGGAAGACAGGAACTTCTGGAATCCCAGGCAGTTCCTCTTAAAGGGCCTATACACAGACTTACTCAGATTCACTACTTCTGAGCTCCAATGCAGTGATTGAAAGGTATCAGAGACACACAGGGAGAAACTGAATTGTCTGGCATCAAGGCAAAAGCTGGGGAGTCAGCTTTCTTCCAGACAGAAATGCTGGCAAAGGCCATTGCTCCTCTCCTGAACCCTGCCCTCACAGAGCCACAGAGCTGGCAGGTGGGTGCCATATCTGAGACTCCATCAACCTGACTCACACTGTTTGCTCCACCCTGATGATTTTCTGAAGTGCTGGTCTACTTTTGGGCCTACCCAAGCTGTTTCCAGTGCCTTGTTCATACAAATGGCTTGTCTTGACCCATGCTTCAGATTTTTTAAAATTCTCTCAAACAAGCAGCATCTGGCTTTAGTGAGCCCCATAACTCTCACTAAGTTGACCCAGGCTAGGTATTAGCAGCAGCTGGCATTGGTTTATAGCTTGGCCTCTCTTGGGCATCTCCAACCCCAGCACAAGTAGCAGCCATCTGCAGATTTCTTTATAGCTTAGGCTGTGTGCACCAGATAGAACAGAGGCAGTGGCTGTCTTTGGATATGCCAGCAGTGATCAAGGCTTAACTACAATAGGAGGGTATTCACAGCCCACATGGTGGGTGCACCTTGAGTTCCCAGCTTGGGTAATAGGGAAGGCTGTGCCACTGGATCCTACAGGACACCTACTACATTAGGCCATTCTATCAAGCCTGGGAGATGTAGCAGCTCTAGCTGATACATAGAAACAAACACAGGGAAACCACCAAATCAGGAGGCAAAGAAACATGGCCCAAATGAAAGAACAGAGCAAAACTCCAAAAAAGAACTAAACAATATGGAGAAAAGCAATCTACTAGATGCAGAGTTAAAAACACGGGTTACAAGGATGCTTAATTAATTTAGTGAGAATCTCAACATCATAAAAAAGATCCAGTCAGAAATAAAGGACATACTAATTGAAATAAAGAACAATTTACAGAGAAATAAGGTAAAGTGGATGAAGCTGAGAATCAGATCAATGATTTGGAATATAAGGGAACAAAAGTAACCAGTCAGAAGAGCAAGAAGAATAAAGAATCCCCCCAAATGAGGATAGTGTAAGGAGCTTCTGGGACAACTTCAAGTGTACCAACATCTGCATCATGGGGATGCATGAAAAAGAAAAGAGAGGGCAAAAAATTGGAAAACTATTTGAAAAAATGACAGAAAACTTCCCTAACTGGGTGAAGGAAATAGACATACAAGTCCAGGAAGCACAGAAAATCCCAAACAGGATGAACCCAAAGAGGCCCACCTCAAGACACATCATAATTAAAATGCCAAAGGTTAAATACAAGGAGAGAATCATAAAAACAGCAAGAGAAAATCAGAGAGTTACCTACAAGGGAGCTGTAAGAATATCAGCTGATTTCTGAAAAGAAACTTTGTAGGCTGGAAGGGATTGGCAACAAACATTCAAAGCAATGAAAAGCATGGACCTAAAATCAAGATTACTCTACCTACAAAACTGTCATTTAGAATTGGAGGAAAGATAAAGAGCTTCCCAGATAAGAAAAAGCTAAAGGAGTTCCTTACCACCAAACCATTATTATATGAAATGTTAAAGGGTCTTCTTTAAGAAGAATATAAAAAATATGAACAACAAAATGGCAATAAATATGTATCATCAATTGAATCTAAAAAACAAATTAAACAAACAAGCAGAACAGAAGCAAAATCATAGATATAGAGAACATTTTGATGGTTACCAGATGGGAGTGGCATCAGGGGATGGGCGAAAAATGTGAAGGGATTAAGAAGTACATATTGGTAATTACAGAAGAGTCATGTGGATACAAAGTACAACATAGGGAATAGAGGAGCCAAAGAACACATATGCATGACCTATGGACATGGACAACAGTGTGGGGATTGCCTGAGGTAGTGGGGAGTACTGGATATAGGGGGGCAAAAGGGAGGAAACTGGGACAACTGTAATAGCATAAACAATAAACTATAATTTTTTTAAGATTTTTTTATTTTATTTATTTTTAGAGAGGGAAGGGAGGGAGATAGAGAGAGAGAGAGAAACATCAACGTGTGGTTGCTGGGGGTCATGGCCTGCAACCCAGGCATGTACCCTGACTGGGAATCGAACCTACGACACTTTGGTTCGCAGCCCGCGCTCAATCCACTGAGCTACAGCAGCCAGGGCTAATAAACTATAATTTAAAAAATAACAAAAAAGGAATGCAAAGCTATGTGATTCCAACTTTGAAAAAAAGCATGACTGTATATGAACCAAGACTAATAGGTAATATACAAATTGTTTATTTAAAATCTTTTAAAACTATTGCAGTTTGTACAATAAAGGAAAAAATCTCAACAAGCTTACTGAATTTATATTAAACTTTCATGGAATGGTAAATAAGGGCACCATACTTTAGACTATCCCAGTTGTGTGGGTATCCTAAACATCAATTGGCAAATTAGTTAACATGTGGGAAAATATGTATACCAAAGTTATGGACTGAGAGGAAAAGAGAAAACTCAGAACTATGTGCCAGTGTGGTGGGATCTTGACTATTTTTATTTATTTTGATATTGTTATTTTATCAGAACAAAAGTAATTTAAATATGAAACAAAGAATGAAACCGTAGTTTTCAACATTCATTCAACATTACTTTGCATATTTTATTTCTTTAAGCTATAGACTCACTCTTTTCAGTAAGTTGGCTATGGAGGTTGCTTTTCTCTAGTCTCAACTGGCTGGCTTCTATAGCTTCTTTAGAAGACTCCAGCTGTTTTGATCCTGGCATCCTTTCTCCACCACTGGTAATAGCATCTCCAGTCTTGCTTTGGGAAAAGCATCCCTCCCTTGTTCTTATCCAAATGCTTTTTTGGGTGGAACTGACTCCACACACTGCTTCTTAACCAGTAAAATTTGATGGAAGTGACTTTCTGGGAACTATAAGATTAGCTCATAAGAAATCTTACAGCTTTTGCCTGGTTCTCTTGTAATGCCCACTCTTAGAACTCAGAGCTGCCATGTATGAAGTCCAGGTATCATGCTAGAAAGATCATGTGGAGAATCCCTGATACTACATGGAGAGAGAGAAAGGCCTAGCCTTCCAATTGTCCCTGCCAGGGTGCCAGGCATGTGAATAAATCTACCTTAGACCCCCCCTCAAACCAGTACCACCTGGTGATCCTCATAGATGCTATAAGAAGCTGAAGAAACATCCATCAGAGACCTATCTATACTTCAGACACTTTCAGTGACTGTAGAGCTGCTGTGGTTAAAGTGTTTGTTTGTTTGTTTGTTTGTTCATTTATTATGAGTAACATAATCTAGTTGCCTAGTTTATGCCTTGTTTAAGTTTCCTGCTGCTGCTATTGCTGCTGTAACAAAATACTGCTAATTTTGTAGTTTAAACCATACAATTTTATTATCTTGCATTTCTGAAGGCCAAAGATCCAAAATAGGTCTCACTGGGTTAAAAATAGGGTGTCAGCAGTTATGCGTTTCTTCTAGAGGCTATAGGGGAAAATCCATTCCCTTTTTGTTGTTGTTTTTTCTGATTCTAGAAACTGCCTATATTTCTTTGCTTGTGGTGCCTTCCTCCATCTTCAAAACCAGAAGCACTGCATCTTCCAATCTCTCTGACTCTGCTCTCATCATCACATCTCGTTGAGCCTCCATCCTCCTCTTTCTCTTATAAAGACCCTTGTGATTCCCTTGGGCCCACCCAGATAATCCACAATTATCTCCTGATGCTAAAATCTTTAATTTAATCACATCTTTTTACTATGTAAGGTAGCAGATTCATAGATTCCAGGGATTGCAACATGGATATATTTAGGAGGCCATTATTCTGCCATAGAGGAATATTTTGGGAGACCACTGTATCATCTCATGAAAGCCAAGAAGTTAAACCACTGAGGTTTAGGGAGGACAAGAGCCTTGTCATTTCTAGGGACTTGAGCAGCAGGAGTTAGTAACAACATGAAAAGCTATCACACTTTCCCTCGCCTGGTAGCTAAGTTGGTTCAAGTGTCATCCCAATACACTGAGGTTGGGGGGTTTGATCCCCAATCAGGGCATAGCCAATGAATGCATGAATAAATGGAACAACAAATTGATATATCTGTAAAAATCAATTTAAAAAAATTTTTTTAAATAGCCCTGGCTGGTGTGGCTCAGTGGACTGAATGCTGGCCTGCAGACTGAAAGGTCACCACTTCAGTTCCTGGTCAGGACACATGCCTGGGTTGCAGGCCAGGTCCCTGGTTGGGGGCATGTGAGAAGCAACCAACTGATGTATCTCTCACACATCAATGTTTCACTCCCCCTCTTTCTCCCTCCCTTCCTGTTTCTCTAAAATAAATAAATAAAATCTTTTTAAAAATACATACATCAATCGATTAGAAAAAAAGAAAAGGAAAGCTGTCACACTTAAGAAGCTCTTAGTGTGTATCAGTCACTGCCCTACGAACTCCACATGTATTAACTCATTCAATCCTTACATCAGCTGTGTGAGGTAGATACTATTATCTGTCCACATTTTATACCTGGGGAAATGAAGGCAGAAAGACCTTGTGACTAGAGCTATACCATTGATGTGAAGAAGCTCTGAAGATCTCTCAGTCTCTGTCTTTTAGCTCACAATTCCAAATTCCTGGGACAAATCAGCCAGCTTGTGAGGAGACCATCCTAAACTATGGTTGCTGGGAAGGTCTGGTGGCACAGGCACAAGCATTGGGTGCTACTCTCAAAAAATGGATTTATATGAGAGATGCAGTCATCACAAGAAGTGATCACTTCAAGAGTAAAGATTGCTTTGGGGGCCTTCTTTGATAATAGAAAAAATAAATAGCCAAGTTAAATTTAACACATAGAGTGATTTATGGAAATCTGTAGGGAAAATAATGTTTTTTTATTATCTTCAATACTATATTATCTGATTTTGCAACTGTTCAGCCAATTAGGAAATAAGAAAGTGGGGCTAAGCATTGCTTTAAAACTGATAGAATGATTTATTGTTGCATTGTAAGTTGAACAAAAATTTCCAGATAGTGGAGAACAAAGATTTCTGGAGGACAAAATTATGGCAAATGTGATGTCTCTCTCAAAATTTACATCTAATATCCAATTTACTTTGTTTATTGGTTAACCAACAAATCTATTGTATTTAGCACAACTATTCATATATCTTCCTCTGGAATATTCCCATCTTAACACCAATTGAGGTAGCTTTGAAGTAGAGCACAAATAAACTGAAATATTTATGGAATTTCACCTTCTCATCCTAGCAGCTGAAATTTAAATTCTACTCAAGTACAGTTTTGTTTCTTTGCTAATAACATCAAGTGTTAAATGCATAACCTAGTAATTTTTAAAGTGCAGTTCTGGGCCTAACAGCAGCAACATCTGGAAAATTTTTTAAATGTAAATTCTCAGGCTGTACCTCAGACCTATTGAATGGAATACTCTGGAGGTGGGATCCAGGAATCTGTGGTATAACAAGCCCTCCAGGTGATTCTAATGTAGGCCAACTGGTGAGAGCTGCTGCAGAACACTCTTCAATAGCTGTGCCTGGTAATACTGAACTCAGATGGGCCTCTTGTAGTCCACAAATCCTGAAGCACAACAGTTAGCTTGTGATCAACCATCCTGGTTTGCATGAGACTAATGGGTTTTTTAGAGGACAGGATTTTCTCCTAAAATTGGGGCAGTCCTGTGCAAGCTGAGATGGTCGATCACCCTCTTCTAGTCTGTCTTTCCCTTTTTTACAGGTAAGAAAACAGGGACTTATGGACTCACTCTAAGTCCTAGAACTAAAACATTGTAGAGGCAGGACTCACATACAGAAAGTTGAGTTCAGAGACTGGGTGGTTATCCATCATTCCACACCACCTGTTAACGGCATGAGAGCCCCTAGCTGCTCCATGGCAGAGTGGTGGGTGGCTGGAGCCAGCTTCTCTGAGTCCAGGCCCTGAGACTGCTCCATCTGAGGGGTATCCCTCTTGGGGATGAAAAGAAGTTCAATTAATGGAGATCAGAAAAAGACACATCTTCTCCATCCCTCACCAGTTATATAGTATAGCACAGTACAGTATATTATATTATTATACTACATATTATAGTAGGAAATAGTAGCCCCCCTTTATCTGTGATTTTGCTTTTTGTGATTTTTAGTTACCTGTGCATGGTTAATGTGGTCTGGAAATATTGAATGGAAAATTTCAGAAATAAACAATTCATAAGTTTTAAATTGTACCTCATTCTGTGTACCTCACTTCATCTCATCATGGAGGCATTGTATCATCTTACATCATAAGGAGAAGGGCAAATGCTATGTAGTAAGCTATTTTGAGAGAGAGGGAGAGGCCACACTCACATAGCTTTTATTAGTATTTTATTATAATTGTTCTATTTTGTTACTAGCTATCATTAATTCTTACTGTGTCTAATTTATAAATTAAACATTATCATAAGTATGTATGTATAAGACATAAACATAGTATATGTAGAGTTCCATACTTTCTGTGTCAACTGGGAATCTTGGAACATGGATAAAAAAGGACTACTGTACGGTACAGTATAATATAGTATAGTATAGTGACAATGGCCTGGCTTTGAATCCTAGCTGTACTTCCTAGCCCTGTGACCTTGGGCAAATAACATCGTCTAGCCCTCAGTTACCTTATTTACAAAGTGGGGATAAAGATAGGGCTGAGATCAAAGAGTTAAGTATGTGAAAGCACATAAAACCCTAAACCCAGTGCTAGGCACCCAGTAAGCAGTCAATGCATGCAGAAAAGAATAGCGAGGGATACCACTCTTGTCCTTTCCCTCCAAGCCTTGGTCCCAACCCACCTGGTAAGCTCTCTTTCTCACTACACAGCAGGAGATGGCAAAGAACCAAGGGGTGAGAGATTACTCATTCACTAAGCACTATACACTGATTAGCTTTAGCACCCTACACAGTACCAGGCACACAGTAGGTGCCCAATACATATTTTCAAACAAATAAAATGCCTGCTACAAGCCAACTATAATATCGAGTTTTGAGGATACAGAGATAAACATGATAGTCTGGACCCCGTAGAAACAATTTAATAAGGAAGACAGATTTTTCTAAGTAAAGATAATAACAGTACAACAGTCATCATAACAGAAGGATGCAAAACAGAATTCAGTGGACACTAGAGGAGCACTGAGGAAGGGCCTAACAGGCTGCAGCTGAGGGGGATTAGGAAGACTTCCCAGGAGGATAGCAGAAGCTGAATCTAGGACAAGTAGGGAGTCAGTTTTAAGAGAAGTGAACTGTGGGTATCCCAGTAGAGTAACAGTATGGACCAAGGACAGAGGCTTGAAGACCACTGTGACTTAGTGGGAGAGACTGTTAGACCCAGTATGTCCAGGGTCGGGTCTCTTTCCTCCCTCCTCCCAGCACATATGAGCACTGGGTCTCCTGATGCCAACAGGACTGAGAGGCAGGAAAATTAGACAGGAGAGTGAAGGCTTCTGTTCTCAGCTTTGAAGAAAATTTATTTTATATTCATTTTTGTTCTCTAGAGAAAATTTCATGCTTCTGTAAAGACTGGGTGTTTCCTAAATGCTTAAAACAGACTGGCAGAGCAGCAATACAGGCAGCCAAAACTGTGAACAGTCTCCCCAATTGTTCTAGGGACTTGCTGTTCTCCAGCTCTTTACCCTGCGGGGCACCAGAGGCTAGATGGGCAGGCCTGGTATTATCCACATTGACAGAAATAGACTTCCAGACACAGAAAAGCAAGGCACACAAAGGAAGATACATACCCGGCTATCTGGATGTGTAGGGTCAGATGCATTTTTGCCTCTGAAGTAAAGATTGGATATTTCTGACTCTTGTACAAAACTGAACTTGGACAAAACTTCATGTAAACAAATTCATTTCTCCAAATCAGCCTTTCATCATTTCACAATTAGATTGTGATTTATTGGTTTCTAGAATTAGATTAAAGCAGTCGGTAGCCAATGACTTATTAAAATGATATCTGGCAAAAAAAAAAAGAAAAAAAGCTCCAAGTTGGTTTGAACTCCAGATGACTCAAAATGTAATATCCGCATCTTCTCTCTGACCTCCCCTTTCTAATCCTATTGAATTCTGCCTAGTTTCATATAAGGTTTATTTGTCCTGATCAGAAGCTTAATAGACTAAAACAAAATTACTATACTTAAGATATATGGCTCTGATGGGGACTAAAACTTGTTTTCTTCCTTAGATTTATAAGAAAGTCAATTTCAACTCAAGAGCAGTTGTTTCTTTCCTGGGAGGTCAAGTGGGTTTCAGTTGCAGAGAAGTAAACAGAAGTGATCTCATTCATTAAGAAAGCATAATGTAAATAGACAGTGGGAGGTTAAGAATACTATAGGAAATGGAGAAGCCAAAGAACTTACATGTATGACCCATGGACATGAAATAAAGGGGGAGGGGAATGCTGGAGGGAATGGGGGTACTGGGTGGAGGGAGATAAAGGGGAGAAAAAAATGGGACAACTGTAATAGCATAATCAATAAAATATACTTTTAAAAAAAGAAAGCATAACATTAACAAAATTCAAGCAAGTCATCTCTCAGTAAATTGACCTCTCAGAACAAACTAACACTATTTCTAAATGACCACAACAATTTACAAGTGGCTGTTTTAAACCCTTCCTCCATTTTCAGTAGTAAACAAATAATAACCTAAGGAAATAAATTGGGCATAAACATATCCATGTAAGGGAGTCAGAATGGTTTAACAGGCTCTAATCCCATCTCTGGTATCTTAAGAAAACCTTAAGAAAGCCACTAAAATGTCTGGGTCTCCTTTTCCATGTCTTTAAATGGGGAATGAAAAGTCCCTGTGCTGAAAGTGTATTGGTGGTCAGGAAGGGAAAAGGGGAGAAGGGAATGGTGTGTGACTTCTAATGAACGTAGGCTTTCTCTGTGCAGATGATGAAATGTTTTGGAATTAGTGGTGATGGTTGCACGCCTTTTCACTCTACTAAAAAACACTGATTTGTATACCTTAAAAAGGGTGAATTTTATGGTATGTGAATTATATCCCAATTTTTAGAGAAAATACATGTGGTACTTCCCACAGCTAGGATTCAAGTGTTATTTTTTTAATGAGGATCAGCTGTATTAGTTGGGAGCAGTTTTGTTGTTTGCATTTGGTTACATTTAACAGAAACCTTTACTGATTCACATGACCAAACTGCAAGATGCCAGAGACCCTGGAATTAGAGACTGCAAGTGGGCCGCATTCTCTCTGCCTCTTATCTTGGCTTTTTTTTTTTAACAACATCTTATTTCCTCAGACAGGGGAACAGGTATTTTTGGCTACCGGACAGGAAATTTTATTTTTGTCACCAGGAGGGTCAGAATCTTTGGTTCTCTGGCCCAAAGTTCAAAACTGCTGCAGAATCATCCCAGTTGGGCTGGTTTGGGTAAGATATGCAACCTTAAACATGTCACAGTAGCTTGGGAGAGAGTGTCTGTTGTTCACTAGAAAGAAAATATGGTTTCATCAGTCTTCCAGTGACAAAGGTTCACTTTACTTAGACTAATATAAATGTATTATTAAGATGAAATACAGATAAACATGTGTGGTGCTATCAAGTGCAAATAACTCATCTGAAGTGATATGAAGTGAACCGATATTGTACCTTCTATGGAATCTGCTAAATTCTCCCTACATTCACAAATTACAGTTATGTTCCATACTGGGGCATGCATACTGAACCTGGAAGCTGACAAATTTATTTAGACACATCCCATTTCAGGAATAATAAACTTTGGAGGAAAACATGTATCAGAATCACAGAAACATAAAATTATCTCTATTTTCAGATGAGGTTTTAAATGACGAAGTGACTAAGCAAAAGTGACATGGTTCATTAAATGGCAAAACCAGAAATACAACCCAGCACCCCTGATGCTAAGAGCTTTCCAGAAGCTCCTCTACTAACAAACTTCCCACGACAAGAAATTTGTCAGAACAAAATCTTGTCAGCTCTGCCTTGGCCAGCAGTTGGAATTAGGAGTCCCCCAGGGCTTTTAACCTAACTAATCCCTACAGTAGGATTGGTGTGTCTTTCAATGCAATGCAGGAAATATTTTAAATCAGGTATAATAACTGGAAATTCAGAATCAAACAGATATAAATGCATTTATATCTGTTGGTAGTTTATTATTATTTTCAAATAAAATGCATTTTATTATTTCCAATAATAATAATAAAGACAATTAAAAGGAAAATATGTTGACTATGCGAATGATGATGAAAATGGTTGATCAGATTAGTATTATGCTTTGAACAAGCCATTGTCAGATTCTCAGCATGACCAAATTTATCTGACCTTGTTTGGTTCTTTTCTTTCTTTCTTTCAGAATTACTATTTAGTTATGAGAAATTAATGCTGTACATTTAACAATCAGCTCTGAGCTCCTATAGCACACCTGTGCCGGGCCACTCAATGATCAGTTATGGCACTGATGGAACACTTTTTATTAAAAATGTATTTCATTGATTATACTATTAGAGTTGTACAAATTTTCCCCCCTTAGCCATCCTCCACCTGGTACCCTCATTCCCTCCAGCAATGCCCCCATTAGTTCATGTCCATGGGTCAAGCATATAAGTTCTTTGGCCTCTCCATTTCCTATATTGTTCTTAACATCCCCCTGTCTATTCTGTACCTGCCAATTTGTACTTCTTAATCCCTGCACCTTTTCCCCTATTCTCCTCCTTCTGCCTCCCAGCTGATAACCCATCAAATGATCTCCATATCTATGATTCTGTTCCTGTTCAGCTTGTTTGCTTAGTTTGTTTTTTAGATTCAGTTTTTGATAGTTGTGAATTTATTGCCATTTTAAGGTTCATAGTTTTGATCTTCTTCTTTTTCTTATATACTTCCTTTTAGCATTTCTTATAATAACAACTTGGTGATGAAGAATTCCTTTGGTTTTACCTCATCTGGGAAGTACTTTATCTGCCCTTCAATTCTAAACAATAGCTTTGCTGGATAGAGTAATCCAGGTTATAGGTCCTTGCTTTTCGTCACTTTGAATATTTCTTGCCAGTCAGTCCCTCCTAGCCTGCAAAGTTTCTTTTAAGAAATCAGCTGAAAGTTTTTTTGTTTTGTTTTGTTTTGTTGTTGTTTTTTTTTTAGAGAGAGGAGAAGGGGAGGAGAAAGAGGGAGAGAGAAACATCAATGTGTGCCTCTCATGTGCTCCCTACTGGGGGCCTGGCCCACAACCCAGGGGTGTGTCCTGACTGGGAATCAAACCAGCAACCCTTTGGTCCATAGGCCCACACCCAGTCCACTGAGCTATACCATCCAGGGCTGGAGAAATCAGCTGAAAGTCTTTGGGAACTCCCTTGTAGGTAACTCTCTGCTTTTCTCTTGCCGCTTTTAAGATTCTATTATGGTCCTGTTTGGATCCATCTTGTTTGGGACTCTGTGCTCTCTGGATTTGTATATCTATTTCTGTCACCAAATTAGGGAAGTTTTCTTTTATTATTTTTTCAAATAAGTTTTCAATTTTTTGCTTTTCTCTTCTCCTCCTGGCACCCCTCTGATTTGGATGTTGGTACATTTGAAGATGTGTCAAAGGCTCCTTAACCTAATACTCTGGTTTCTCTTGAGATCATATAAATCTTTCACCTTTTACTATCCTCATTTTTTAAATCTTTTTTCTTCTTGCTGTTCTAATTGAATGCTTTATTCTTTCTTATGTTTCTAATTATTTATTTGATTCTTGGCTTCATCCCCTCTACTGTTGGCTCCCTGTAGATTTTTCTTTATTTGACTTAATGTCACTTTCATTTCTGCCTGGGTCTTTTTTATGCTATTGAAGTACCCAGTGAGTTCCTTGAGCATCCTAATAACGAGTGTTTTGAACTCCGCATCTGATAGGTTGCTTATCTCCATTTCATTTACTTCTCCAGGTCTCTGTACCTCTTGATGTCTCTCTGTGCCTCTGTGCATCTCCACCCCTCCTACCCATATGAATGAATGTGGCTTCTTTAAATCCTTAGATTGTTGGACATCCATACAGCTCGATTTTCTGACAATTCTGGGTGATATTTGTTTTGTAGTCTAGTTGTAATTTTTTCTGTAGTTGTGCGAGAAGGTGAGATGTGTTTACCTATGTCTCCATCTTGACCAGTTGGAACACTTTTTTTTCCATCTTTTTAAATTCCTCTGATGCATTCTTTTTTTATTTTTCAATTATAGTTTACTTTTAGTATTATTTTGTATTGGTTTCAGATGTACAGCATAGTGGTCAGACAATCATATACATTACAAAGCATTCCCCCTGATATTCCCAGTACCCAGTTGGAACCATACATAGTTACCATAATATTATTGATTGTGTTCCCTATGCTGTACTTTACATCCTTGTGACTAGTTTGTAACTACCAATTTTTACTTATTAATCTCTTCATCTCTTTAAAAATATGGAACACTTCATGAAATTGAAAGTCATCCTTGCACAGGGGCCATGTTGATCTTGTCTGTGTCATTTTAATTTAACATATGTGGTACTGAAGCAAGCCCTGGGACACTTTCATCTTGATATAACACCATTATAGCCTGGTTTGCTACTTTACAGTGTACCTAAAAGAAAGGTGGGACAAATGATGAAAGGCCAAAAACAGGAGGAAGAAAATGAATCAGGAGAACCTTCTTTCATATTTTTTATTAAAATGGAATTTCTAGAATATAATCTCCAAGTATAATGAGGTTCTTTTTAATGTATAAGTATAAATATTATTATGCTAATATTTTTTGTTATTCAAGATTTTACTTTGCAAAAGTAAAGTAGCCCACAAGTCTGGTATTATGTGCCTTTAGAGGTTCTTTGCAATTTTCCCTTTCACAGCTGTTAAATAGCTTTTCTCTCCAATATTTTTTCCTGCATAATGATTTTTATGGAAGTAAATATACTAAGCACTTTAAAGTCTTACCATTTGTGGCAATAAAATAATGGAACTTTTAAAAATCCAACCATGTATCTGGAAATATAGAAGAAACATGCATTTACTTATTAGGAAATCACACACACTTCTCATGAGGATGTCATTGTGCAAAATGTTTTGGAAATCCTCTTTTTAAATTGTCCTCAGCACAAGATTATGAAGTTTTGAATGAAAATTAATTAGGTTATCTTGTAGTGCCTCAATTTTTTTAAATTAAAAACAGAGCCTCAGATGTAGGATAAAGAGCAATGAATTTGGAATCAGAAGATCTGGATTCAAGTTTCACATCTGTAACCTACTAGTTTTGTAACTCTGTGTATCCCTTAACTTTTCTTAACCTCAATTTTCTCCTCTACAATTTGAGAATAAAAGTACCTACATCAGGGGTTGTCCTGAAGACTATATGAAACAAGGCATTGTTGTAGCACCCTGTGAAATGAAACACACTGTCCAAATGTAAGTTATTATTGGCCCAGCTTGATTAGAATTGAATGGGCTTGATTATTTCCAAAATTCATGTAACTACTGAAAGCATAAATGTTTCATTATTGAAAAAGTATTTAAAAGAATATGGAAGAGGCAATGATACCTCAGGTCAATTTGTTGAACCCAAATGAGAATTCAGCTGAGATCCAGAGCAATATAGTTTATACTAACATCCTCCGTATCTCTGGGGCCTTAGCATTCTCATTTCTTCCTAATCCTCTGCTATCTAGCGCCCACTCCATTGGAACAGGAACTGCTGGCTAAAGTCAGGGCATTTGTGAAAATAAAATCTGAAAGAATTCTGTCTGGGCTTTTCCCAAGACCATTATCCTTTCTCTCTCACCTAGCAGCCTGGGCCAACCAGCAATCTTTATTTTAAATGACTGACTCTAGGACTGTTGCTATCCTTCTCATTTTAAGATAGCCTTGACCTGAAGGGCAAGAGCACACATTCCACAGGAGAGCCCAGGCCATGAGTAGACTGTTCTATACAGTCTGAGACTACAAGTGAAAAATCAAGCCTTAGCCCAGCCAAGACACAGTCACTCCTACTGCTAAGCCGATCCCAACCATCCCACCTTCAACCCACCCAGTCACATGAATGAAATATTTAGGCAGGTTACCCCAAGTTTTTTGCTGTAAAATTAATCCTTTGTAGTCTGCTGGAGCAATTACTGAAATCTGTCATCTGCAGTACTCTTTTTAAACCTAAAAGTATTCTCTCTTTTCATTTTGCATGTTAATCAACAAATAAAATAAGTAAACAGCAATCACTTAGGTATTCCAACAATGCTTTACCACATCGAAACTACAAAATAGAACAACAGATATTTTATTACATTCCACATCACCGTTTTTCTTTTTCTTCTTAGTTTTAAAAGTGTGCTCTGTTTATAAGAAAATAATGTAGAAAATTTGCTTAACATTCTGATGGGAAAAGAAAACCCCTCACTTGTGGCTGTAAATCTTTGCATATGGTAACAAGTTGTCCTGCACCATAACCTTATTAGTCAAGGTTTTACTGTGGGCACCCTCTCAGGATTCCACTTCAGTGCAGGGTTGTGTAGTGAGTACAAGGGAAGTATAAAGTGCCTTAAAAAAAGGGCAAACACAAATCTAATCACATTTCAAATAGTCTACAAGATATAACTGTCCCAGTGACAGATTAAACACAATGAATACTCTGACCCAAGATTTAGTTATTCTTAGAGCCACTACAGATTATTACACACACACACACACCCCCTCAGCTTTTTAAAAGGAATTATTTGAGGCAAAGGAATCCTAATAGGACTCCTCTATCAATATTTTATAACCATCAACTTAGAAGTTGAATATTTGGTGTTTGAAGGTAAATTAGATACTGAGGCAGCAGATCAAATGTTCAAATGTTCTCATCTAGCGATAATCAGTACCTCAGGCCCATTTTGTAAAGCATATATTTTTGCTTTAAAAAATACATATATATATTTGTAAGTTATACAAATATAACTTACATGTCAGTTATATATTTTCTTATTTTCTGTTGCTGGCTATAAGCATTTGCAAAACACACAGAATTGCTTATATCCACTTAGTCCTTCATTTATGTTTCTCAAACTTGGACAGAATTTTTGAGTCTTAGTATTAATGTTAAACTTGGGAAGTATTTAAACAATGACAAGATTAAACATTTCTTTTTTCCCTCCTAATGGAGACTTAATAGTCCTTCCCAATCAGTATTTTAAAAATATGTATTTTTAATTTTAAAAATAATTCAGTTTTACTTTTGAAAATTATAATATGGAGACTTGAAAATAAAGGAAAAAGTCAACTGTAGTGCCACCACCAAAAGAATAACTTAACATTTTGTTGTATATACTTTGAGAAATATTGTATTTTAATATATGCCCAGGATTGTTTTGGGTGCTAAGAGAAAAAGACATGCACGGGTCATGGTCCTTATCCCCAAGGACTCACAAAGAAAGCATTTGAGTAATTGATCAGGAACTAGTTTATTGGTAGAAAAGTTAGTTGACATTTGATCGTTTTCCATGTTTTGAATATTTATGGTTTCAAGCCTAATTGAAAACAGTCCTATCCTAGCTATGCAAAGTGTACTACACCCTCACTGAACCTACTACAAAGTCACTTTAACTTACTACCTTTTATGTCTTGTTCATTTGATCCTAATTAAAATAAATGGATTTGATGGTATCCGGACATGTTTATCAGTTTGGGTTGTTATAATGATTCCTCTAGGGAAACATCTATTTCTCATTGTATTTTGGATGATAGTTCCTTGAGATATACATAGGTGATATGTAGAAAAATCGATTTCATGGCCAAAAATGTTTGGGAAATTCTGGGTTAAGCAACCACACAAAATAAAAAATAAAAACTGATTTTTGATGGGTGGTCAACCTAAACCTGGAAATGAAAACAATAAAGATTCTAGAAGAAAATATAGGGAAATATTTTCATGAACTTGGGGAAGGCAAAAATTTCTTAGCAGGACATCAAAAAATTGACAAATTTGACTTCAACAAAACTTAAAATATTAACTAATCAAAAGACACATTTAAAAAAAATAAGAAAGTAAAAAGGCAATGCAGACTGGAAGAAAATATTCACAATTCAATCTGACAAAGTACTTATATCCAAAATATATAAAGAACTCCTATAGATCAATAATAAAAAGATAAACAATTTAAAAAGACAAAACTAAAAAAGATTAGGCAAAAGACTTGAAGGAATGTTTCACAAAAGAAGATATATAAATGATCAATGAGTACATGAAAAGGTTCTTAACATTATCAATCATCAAGGAAATGCAAATTAAAACCATACTGAGGTACCACTTCATATCAACTAAGATAATCATAAAATAAAAAGACTTAAATACGAATCATCACCAAAGATGTGAACCAGCTGGAAAACAACTTGCCACTAAACAGATAGTTACTGACAGCCATAATTCCATTCCTAGATGGACTTCTCAGCATCTGTGTGTGTATAAAACATGAGTCAGCACATGCACACAGAATGAAAGTAATATCCGTGAAAAGACTGGCATAAGAATATTCATAGCAGCTTTAGTTATAATAGGAATGAACTACTGATTCACACAGTACCATATATATGAATGTCACAACATAAACCACTGCTTCACAAAACAACAGAAACTATGCCAAGGGAAAGAAACAAGCCCAAACTAGTACATACTATACATAATTTATGTAAAATACAAGAACAGGCAAAACTTGGTTATGGTGATAGAAATAATTTAGAATAGTGAGTGCCTCTGGGGAGAGTCTGGGGGTGACTGGAAAAGAGCAGAAGGAACTTTTTGGAGTGATGAAATGTTCTCTATCTTAATTTCAGCAATGGTATTATAAGTGTATACTTTTTGTAACTTTTAATTTTGATTTAATTCCAACTTATAAAACAGTACCAAGGCTACTATAAGGAATTTCCTTATCCCTTTATCCAGATCACCAATGGTTGAATGTATATATTTATTGAAACTCATTGAACTGTATGTTTCATGTCTGTTTGTATATTTATTTCCATATAGTTAAATTAAAATGGTATGTTTAATTTATGTAAACTAATTTGCATAAATATGCAAATTTGGGCTTATGAAGGGGGGACGAGGCTGTTTTACTAAAAAGCTTCTCAGAATGTGTTAAATCTTCAAAAGAATGTTACTTGTAATGCAAGTAATTGTGCATTACTTGCCAGATGTTTTTGGATGTGAAACCTAGCTTCCAAGGTTCCACTGTGCCCCTGATTAATTGAACTAGACTCTAGTCTAGTTCATGGATCCCAGGCATTAGCCTATTCAAAACATTCCAGGTTATTCCAGTGTGCAGCCATGGTTGGGAACCACTGTCTTACAGAAACAGTTCCTCTCTTTGAGCATCTGTACTTCCCCACTTAGAAGGTGGCTCACATTTAATAAGTATCACCAGCAAGTACAAGAACCTGTTGTCCTCACTTGGAGGGTATCACTGGGAGCAGAAGTCTTTTTTACTGGCTAGTGCCCACCTGGCTGGCTCTCTGAGCTCTGGGACTCTGGATTCCAGCCTTTAGACCTCTAGTTTCTGCCTGCTCTGGACCAGATGCCCATGTCTGCCTATGGTATTTGCCCCTTTTATTCCAGCCCAGGTCTATACTGCTAAATGATCTAATTGGTTGCTGAGCCCCTGCCATGTGACCAACATCCAATGAGAATAAGGCTTTGGTCCCTTGGGCTGAAAGTTTATATCCTGAACTTTCTCAAGCCATCCCACTTCCGACTGTTTCCAGACCTATTTCTGATCTCAGCCTCATTTTTGACCATAGTCTCAAATTGACCTCTTAGATTTGGAAGCTGATACTGACCCTTTGGTTCCAGTCCTTGGCTCCAAATGTGACTGCACCCTATGCATTTATCACAGTAGCCTCCCCTACTTTTTCTGGTACCAGCACCTTCCAACCCAAACCAGGACCCCTCTGTGGTACCAGATGGGTGAGCCTCAGCTTAAGAAAGAGAAAGGGACCATTTCTCCCTGCCCTCAGCTAATGTCCCTGGTCTCACCTACATGTGCAGTTTGGGCTTGCCCACCCTGGTTTCACTGGTCTGATCCTTTTACCCAGCCTGGTCATTTTTATTCTTTTGGACGTCACAAAGATTTGAAATTAAATAAGAGAAAATGCCTGGACGTGCATTAGGCTAAAGCCATTGTATCAGATTTCTGTGTGCTTCAGAGGGGCTGGTGTCTGCCCTGCATTCCATTCCACTGACCATGTGGTGCATTCTCGGTGCAGGCGGCTGGATGAAGTGTGTATCAGAAAATACAGCTGCTCACCCTTCAGAACTCCAAGTGCCCTCTCCTCTCATCTGCCTTCCCTGGCTCCAGCCTGCCCCTTCCTGGCCTGGGCCACAGCTTTGATCCAGGGTTTATCCTTCTGTCTATTCATGATTTGTATCTGTCCCTAGACTCAAACCCATGTCACAGTTCCCTCCAAGGGGATGGAGAGGCCAAATTCCTGACATCAGGTTCATGGACATCTGTTGTTTTTGACTGCCCAGCCTTCACTCCCTTCTTCTGGTAGCAACACACAACTTTTCCTTGGAGGAATCTGTGCTCACCCACAATCAGAAATAATGTGATTTTTTTTATATCATATGTGTGAATTGTCCCTCTCCTGGCCACAGCATGGGCAGAAGTCCCAAACTAAATCCTTGGATGCTGTCTCTCTGAAACTTGAATGGAGCAGAGTAGCAAAAGCTTTACAATGGTCCAGAATAGTCAAACTTACTGATCTTCAAGGTAATGTTTTTTGTTTCTATTACCTAGAGCCTCTGAATGCCATAGTTCCTGCCCTTTTCTGAGCTTCATTCTACAGCTTTATCTTCAATTACCAAAGTTCTTTTATTATTATTATTATTTTACAATAGCAAGAGCTGGTTCTGTTGTTTGTGACCAATAAATACAATTAGTTTACAGCCAACTTTTTTTTCTTATGGTTATATAGGATTATTTTGAAAGAGTAATTTATATTCCAAGATTGAGTTAAAAGGCTGTAGAGCAGAACTAGATTACAGATCTTCCCACACATTATGCAGATGAGGAAACTGAGATTTTGGGAATTAAGGTAACATAGAATCTATTTACTATTTATATTAGGGGAACTATCTATTAATTAATGGATGGGGAGGGGAATCACCTGTTTACTGTTTACTGTTCACCTGTTTACTGTTTATATTAGAGGAACTATCTATTAATTAATGGATGGGGAGGGGAAGCATTTATTTAACATTAAAAGCCCCTCCATACAAAATGTGAATAATTTATTTACCTAAATTTTCTTGAAAACAGCATCTCAGAGCTTCCAAAGTTCAATAGAGATTTTTCTTTTAAAAAGATGCCCTACAATTGATATTTGGTAGTTGAATGTGAGGGAATTTGGTCAGAATTTTCAATTTTCCACAAAATTCTCTGGTTATAAGAGGTTAAGTAGCTCTTTCTTGGTTCTGAAAGGAATTGTTATAATTATTAGCATCTATTATTTCTCAATATGTATTACATAGTTCACATGCAAAGATAATATTCTAGATCCATCATGAATGTAAAATATGCAACTGGAGTGATTTTTACAAGATGAAGGATATCAAGTCTTTTGGGGCCCATGGACTTTGTCTATTACCTGTATAATCATATCCAAGGTAATTGTTTTATATCGCAGAACCTCAGTTTCCTCATTTATGAAACAGAGCATGCCAGTGTTACCTATCTCACAAGACCCAGCCCTGGTTGGATGAGATGTTAACCACCTCCCAGTTGCAGCCTCACAAATCACAAGCAAGCAAACATTTGTTGAATGAAGAATTTGTGTATTACTTGCCAGGGCCACTTTGCTCTCCAAAAATGGTTTCTTAAAATTATGTATTAGGCAGATGATGTGAAACTGTCCCTGGGACTTAATCATAGAAATACTTCTGAAAAAGTACATTTTGGGGCTTGGTCCAGGAGCCTAGCCAGTGATTTTGCAAGTATCTCTCTCCTGCAAAAGCAAGGCCTCTGTACAATACAATCCCTTATTCCTTTGGCTTCTTGTTTACTGGGATTGCTCTGCTTCTACAAGTGGTCAAGTCCAACCTGGAAGAGACTGCAATCTAAGCTGTAAACCCACTATCTTAACTAAGGAGGAAAATGAGAGACAAAGTGTGTGGCTTGCTCATTAACACAATGTTAATAGGAGTAGAAAAAGGCTTTTTGACTTTCTTACTCTCTCTGCCCCCAATATTTGGGGAATGTTGCTAAGTTAAGGAATAAATTACCTGTATAAGGAAATGGTAGAGAAGCTTGTCTTTTGTCAGGCAATCCTCAGTCTAGGAAAACCATGAAAAGTTCAAGAAGAGGCAGGAACAGCGGCTACTGGTGCGTGCTCAATGCAGACGCCACAGCCAGTGAGTCTGACACAGGTTTTTTTCCACCCACCCTATTTACCCCCTCTCTATTTCAGATTGTGATGCATTTTATATCTGTGTGAAACTAGAAGACACAAAAATAAGAAATAATAAGCTTATTATGTTGATATTGATTTTTTTGGTCTGCCAGTTTCTGTCTTGGAAACTTAACATAATTAAGAAATGGTTTTTATTTTTTTAAGCCCAACTTAGCTGTATTTGTTTAAAAAATTTTTTTAAATAAAAGAAATTTAAATTAGTAAAGGTATCATTGTTGTCAAAATAGATTATAAATATCAATATACTAAAAAAGATACTTAAATAATGTCAAGCTCATGAAAGGACTAAGTAAATATTTGTTGAATGAATGAGCAAATCAAGTCACTAGTTAATTTTTATATTAAATTATAGAATATGGATCTGGAAGGAACCAGGAACAGTAGTTTAATACTGACACTTTACAGGATATAAAATGAGGCCAAAAGAGGTTATTTGACTCAAGCACAGGCTGGTAGTGACTCTGAATTTTCTTATTTTCCTACAAGTTGTCATTCCAAATCTCTTGCCATAAATTCACTTTTAATGCATATACAATCAGCTTACTTACCTAATGGGTTCCCCTCAGTTTGCCCTAATAGTTTTAGCATTCTTTCATTTGCACAACATATATTTATTGCATGCTACTATGTTCTAAGCAGTGAACAAAACAGACTGAAATCATGCCTTCAGGGAGCTTATATTCTAGTGGGAAAAGGACAAGCAAGAAAAAAGAAAGTAAGTAAATATTTAATATATCATATAGTAATAAGTGCCCAAATAAAGCAAGATAAAAACGATGGGGATCCACTCCTAGGTATATACTTATATAACATATGTCCACCCAAAAACTTATGTACACATGTTCTTAACAACATTACTCATAATAGCTAAGAAGTTGAAATAAACTAAATATCCATCAACTGATGAATGGAGCAATAAAAGGTGGTATATCCATACAATGGAATATTATCTGGCAATAAAAAGGAATGAAGTACTGATACGGGGTACAAGATCAACGAACCTCAAAAACATTGTACTAAGAAACCAGTCACAAAGGACTACAAATTATATTTTCCATTTATGTGACAAGTCCATAGAAGGCAAATATATAAAAAGTAAATTGGCGGTGCCCTGGCCAGTGTGGTTTAGTTTATTGGGCATCATCCTGCAAACTGAAAGGTCAGGGAACATGCCTGGGTTTGGGCTCCAATTGGGGCACTTACCTGCAGAAGGCAACCAATCAATGTTTCTCACATGGATGTTTCCCTCCCTCTCCTTCTCCCTTCCTTTCCCTCTCTATAAAGTAAAGTAAAATAAAATAATAAAATAAAATATAAAATACTAGATTGGTGGTTGCCTTGGACTAGGAAGCTGGAAGGATTGGGGAGTGATGGTTAAAGGGTACAGAATTTCTTTTGGGATAATGAAAATGTTCTAGAATTGATAGTGGGGATAGGTGCACAATTCTGTAAATACACTAAAAGTCATTGAATTGTACACTTTAAATAGGTGAATTGCATGGCATGTGAATTATATCTCAATAAAGCTGTTTAAAAAATTATAGGGAGCACTAGGGTGGGAATGGGCTGCTGCTGCTTTAGGAGGGGTGGTTGAGGAAGGTCTCATTGATAATGTGACATTTGAGCAGACACCTCAAGGAATTGATGGAGTGACCTTATGGATACCTGGGGGAGAGCATTCCAGGCAGAGAAAACAGCAAATGAAAAGGCCCTGTGGTAAATAAAAGAATGAGATGCTGGAGGAACAGCAAGAAGATCACATGGCTGGTGGAGTGAGCAAGGGAGAGGTGGTGGAAGAAGAGGTTAACAGTTAACAGGCTAGAGTGCGGATGTACTGGCGGGATTTATTGGCCCCTGCAAAACTGTGGCTTTTCTCTGAGTGAGATGGATAACAACTGGAAACTTTTAAAAAATATATTTTATTTATTTATTTATTTTTAGAGAGAGGGGAAGGGATGGAGAAAGAGAAGGGTGTATGAGAGAAACATTGATTGGTTCTCACACACGCCCCAACCAGGGTCCATGACCGCATCCTAGGCATGTGCCCTGAATGGGAATCAAACCTGTGACCCTTTGCTTTGCAGGACAGTGTTCAACCAACTGAGCTATGCTGGCCAAGTGCACCACTGGAAACTTTTGAGCAGAACCATGACATGAATTCTAGGCAAATCACTCTGCTATGCTTGTAATCAATCAGAAATCAAATAATTTCATAAGTGTATTCAAAGGACCTTCTGCCTTCACTTCTGGGCTTAAAGTTCAGAATGTAAATGGAACCAGGGCAGGGGTCTTCCTCACCCAGGCCTCCTGAGAGCATTGCTCAGTCTTCACTGTTGAAGCTAGGGAGGAGCTTCTGAGGCTAGATCTGACGCAATTCCATCTGGTCTTACAAAAACTTTATGAGAGGAGACAGCTATCAGATTAACCAGTAATTGTATTTGACAATAAGAATGCCAAGCTATAAAAGATTATCTAATATAACTGAATTATATTAGATAGCCAGTGACTGAGGTGAGCAGTAGAACCTGATTTCTGAGTCCCTGACTAAATCAGAGAATAGGCAGAAGGAAGATAAGTTACTGAGTTCACAGACTTTAGAATCCATTTATCTGTTCTTAAGTTCTGCTCTCTCTGTATGTACTTTTCTACCAAGAGACACTGCAGAATTAATGGGGGTGAGGGGGGGTAAGAGGAAGTGATGAAGTTTATTCACTTTATTGGTGGCTTATAATTCCTCATTGTTTTTTAGAACTAATTTTTAATATTTTATTCCTGTGCATTTTAAATCAAACTAGTTTTTAAAATGGGTACATTCTAAAGCATCCTATTTCTTTTCTTTTTATTCTTTTTTTTTTTTTTTGCATATGAGGGAGTCATCCAACCATAAAGTATCCTATTTCTGTGGGTGAAGTTTAAGGAGTGGACTTTTTTCCTCTAAGATTTTACTCTGTTCAGCTAACCTCACTGTTGACAACTTGCATTTACTTAAAAGAAATATGGCTGCATGTAAGATATTCTGACAGAATGGTTACTGGGCTGGTACTAGAGACTTGTGTTGTAGGAGGTGAGAAATAGCCTCATAAGTCAAACATTCCCAATTTCTCAGATGGCATTCAACTGGAAATGCTAGTTGAATGGATGAATTTATAAAGCACAAGGTATGTACTTTTACACAACTCCTCAAAGTGAGCTATCCAGAATGCAACCAATAAAACATGTACACTCTAGAAAAAATTGAGATAATTAAGAACAAAAGCATTGTAGAGCCATTACTACCCTAGGTGTGTCCATTATTTTTAAGAGAATTGAGACACATTTGGGGAAAGATCCTGTGGCTGGTTCTGTCAGGGCATCTCAGGAGTTGGATCAATGGCATTGGGGACCAACCTGAATAGGTTAGAAATGTTGACACTCATGGAGCAAGGCCAAAGAGGTATGGCATTTTCACAGTTAGGATATAAGATGAATTTGGGGGCTAAGGTTGTTGGGAACCTGGTGAGTGGTCTAAACAAGGAGTCAGCTTTTCCCTTTCTGTCTTTGGTACACCTATCTTTCTGGTCACCCTCTCTCTTGTCCTTTTCTTGCCATTCCATTTTCTCTGTCTCTTTCCACATCAGACTAAATGAAGCCAGTTTTATTGATTGTTGTATTTACTAAATAAAGTTTTATATTCCTGTGTTTATTTTTTAATTTATTTTCTTGTGAGTTGCCTGAGACAGGAAAACAAAAACAAAAAACAGTAAGCTCTATGCTTCTTTTTAAAAGTGGACAACTTTAAAAAAAGTTTTATAAGTACAATAATTCTTTCTTTTTAGTGAGTCAATGGTTTTTGAGTAAAAAGAAAGAAAGAAATCTTCCCCATTGACTCCACATCAATACAGAAATGCTCAAAAGATTCCTTTGGTCGAGAAGAAAAGTGGTGAATTAGGAAAGGGGAAAGGCCATCCTATTTATGTATGTTATATAATAGAAATTGATTTTTGATAAGGAAGTCAGCAGCTGCAAGTATTGAAGTTTAGCTCTCGTGAGAAATGGTTGCTCTATTTTAGGGTTCTTGCCAAAGCTGGAACAGGTGCTAACTTTTCTTTCTTTTTTAATCACTCATAGCTCACAGGGGTTTAACTGGCTAGAAGGGGCCCACACTCAATGGACTTATGCCCAAATGGGTTGTTGTTCAGGCAACACAATGCTCCAACCAGCCTGATACTCTGATACAATTCCCAAAGCCCTTCTGTAGTATTTGGCTAGTCAGACTCCCACCCATAGTAAAATTAGACTCACACCTGCCACATCCAGCATGTGTTAAGTTTCTGAAAATACTAGAGAAGGAAGGTGGCAAAAATATTCATGACAATATCCTTTAAGAGACTTGTCCTAGGACATTATAGGTCGAGGTAAAAGGGATGAGAGTGGGGATAATCAGTGGCCTTCGCTTCTAAAGTCTTCTAATTAATGCAGGACTATGGAGATTCTTTGAGGCAATTTGTGATAAAACATTTCTTTATCCATTTATTTTATAGTTTTCAAACATAAGCTTAGTTTTGCCAAACTTGAGGGCCTTTTACTTCTTTAAAATTAAAAAAAAATACTACAGTTTCACTGAGAATAGAATGCAGTGCAGAAAGATGCAAAGAAGAGGGTGGAGAGACCAAGGGCTGAGGAAGGAGGATTTTCAGAGGCAAGTGGGGAATTCACAGTTTACCTAGACTTGTCACAGGCTCACATGCCTGCAGAACTCACAGGTTGCATAAATGAGAGACGTGGCTGGGCAGTGGTGGGACTGTGATGAACTGAAGAGGATGTTCTCTCTGTGAGGTTCCTCAGCTCCAGCCACTTGTTGCCATGAAAGATCGTGGGCTCAGTGTTGCCAGGTTTTCTAGTTTTCAAGGGCAGCCAGGAATCTGGATGCCATATACGATTTCCAAATAATACACATCTGCCAGTTTATTTAGCTGTGAGCTGCTGATTTGTGACTACTGCCCTATACAGCTCATTACTTGTGCGCCTTATGCTGCTAACCATGCTTCCCTTCTGTACCAGTGTGAATCAGTGGTTCCCATTGTTGCCAGACACACGCCTGGACCTGAGCAGGTCTGCCTTGGGCCAGGTATTGTGTGTGGGTCCTTGTCCAGGTGAATATGAGGATCCACTTATTAAAGCTGGAGACAGTAAAACAAGGAGGAGCTTAGCATAGAAGCAACGGGAAAGACGAGACTGGGCTGCTTTAACTCATTGGGAAGTCAGAGAAAAGGGCAGGTTCAAGGGATCAGCCTGGGACAAGCTGCCAGCTTCCCACTATCTTAGAGTTTAGGAGAAAGAAGTGGGAGAAGAGAAGGGAAAGAGAATGGCTGGGGCTGCTCCCCAGAGGGAGAGCACGCACTCTGGGTCCTCTATCTTGAGGCTTTCATTGCTCTTTTGCTGGTGGCAATCTTATTGGAGGTCTCAGGGAAGGGTTGCAGTAGAATATGCATCAGTTATCCAGGTGTGGCCTTTCAGGATCATGGTCTCCACTGATTAATTCAGTCATTGCACTTGACTCTGGAGTTACCCACCTGGGTTTACTGCTTTTCTAGGTCTGGAGCAAGATCTGGAGACCTAGATGTTATCTCCAGGGAGGAAAGGTCAGGGGAGAAAAGGTTACCCTGAGGGTGAGGCCCTTGTTTTTCCAGCTTTGCCCCTTACCAGGCACTGGAGCCTTCCGCCCTGGTGACTATCTGCACCTGCTGTAAATTGCCCAGCCACTGTGTTAAGCTATTTGTCTCCGTTTCCCTATTCTGCTTGCCAAGGAATTTTCCCAGCTTCCCACTATCCTGTCTCACAATGTGGTCTGGCTTTGCCCCATCCTGCCAGCCACCCTGTGTTTTCAGGCCTGGATGTGTCCTCATCTTCGCTAAAGACCCTTCCTACCATCATCCCTCCTCATTAAGTCTTACCCAGCCTTCACTTTCCCTCCTACTTTCTGGGCTTCCTCAGTCCATTCGTTCACTTATCACATATTACTGATGCTTATTATGTGCCAGGTACTCTTTTAGGCATGGGGACATATCAGTGAATAGGAAGGCAAAAGCCCTACCCTTGTTGAGCCCACTTTCTAATCTTTCTTAATCTCTTCTTGTCCTTGAATCCACAGAACTTTCAGGGAATTCAAAGTTTGACCACACTTCTGGTACCTAGGGCTAAAATTGATCATTATGTCTTCAGCTTGTAAATTCACCTCTTAATTTACAATAAGAACTTCCTGACAGCAGAGACCATGTGTTCTACTCTGGGAATCTTGCAGCCCTCCTCCAAATGACCTCAAACCGAGTTTCTAAAATGTCCACTCTTTGATTGATTAAACTGATTTTATCATAACCAATGGAATGGAGCACATTAGAGTAAGTAATCTCTATTTTTCCAAAAGGAGATTAAAGGAACTTTCTTTACTTTGAATTGCAGATTACAACATTTTATTTTGAGGCATAGGTTAATTAACCTCAAGAATAAATAGCTTGGATTTTAGAGATTCACTTTTGGGACTTTGTGGTTTGTGCCAGGAGGCTTATAGAGAAGCTAATCAAAGGACGAAAGGAAAAGGGAGAACCTGTCTGCACTTCTTTTGTCAGTGATGTTGTTCCAACTCTACATGACTTCGTCTCGTGATTTAAGGCTGTTCATTCCGCAAAGCATGTAGGTCACACTTGAGAGCACTCTCCCCATCAGGACTTCCTTGGAGCGTGAAATTAAGTGACGAGCAGGTCTGGCCTAGGAACTAGTGATTGTCTACTTTTGATGAACCCTCTGGCCCCAACCCAAGATAGCTCAGAAGAGCAATGAGAGTATTTGGTTTCTATGTCTTAGCTCACACAGTAATTCAGAAGTGGACATATCTGGCTTTGCTGGCCTAGCATCCAATCCCTTCCTCTGGGACACCACCCTGATTTTACTTAGAGAACTAAACTTAATTAAACCCTTATTCCATGTGATTTGGGGGAAAGTAACAAGTCTCAGATCTGCCCATCAGCATTTTTTCATGCTCTCTGACTACTCAGGTCAGTTCATTGATGTTTAGTAGTAGAAGTGTGTAGACCATTTGTACAAAATATCTTTTATTTCTGCTGAACTAGAGAGCTATGTGGGGCCACCATATGGAGAGTCAGTTTAAGAGAGAGAATACAGCCAACATAGAGGAAAATAGGGGAGAGAGAACAAGAAGGAAAGAAAAGTCCAGATCCTGATGATGTAGATTGAACCCCTGGATCCAACTGTGCCTAAAGCAAGTACCCCCTTTGACTTGACAGTTAAATGTACTGATTTTCTTTGTCATTTGAGTAGTTTGATCTGGGAATTCAAAGAATCTTTATTGGACTTTGTCATTTAATTTAAGCATTTAATAAACATACATTGAGCATCTACTCTGTTCCAGAGTTTGTGGTAGGAAGTGCTGGGGGTACATAGTTGAGGTAATTTCTTTATAAATTTGAAAACTTCACTTTTTATTAGAAATTGAATACATTTGTTTTTCTTAATTATATTTTATTGATTATGCTATTATCGTTGTCCTGATTTTTCCCACTTTTCCTCTACTCCATCCAGCACCTGCCACTCCCTCAAGCCAACCCCCCACCATTGTTCATGTCTGTGGGTCACGTGTATAAGTTCTTTGGCTACTCCATTTCCTATACTGTACTTTACATCTCCATGGCTATTTTGTAACTACCTCTTTGTACTTCTTAATCCTCTCACCTCTTCACCCGTTCACCCACCTCCCCTCCCATCTGGCAACCATCAAAATGCTCTCTGTATCCAAGATTCTGTCTCTGTTATTCTTATTTGCTTAGTTTGTTTTTTAGAGTCAATTGATGATAGATTTCAATCTTTTGCCATTTTAATTGTTCATAGTGTTCATCTTCTTTTTCTTAAATAAGTCCCTTTAACATTTCACACAAAAATAATTTGGTGGTGACTTCAGGCCAAGATGGAGGCGTAGGTAGACAGACACACTGTGCCTCCTCGCACAACCCAAACAAGGACAACAACCAATTTAAAAACAAAAAACTACCAGAGCTGACAGAAAATTGAACTGTATGGAAGTCCAATTAAGGAGTTAAAAAAGAAACATTCATCCAGACCGGTAGGAGGGGCGGAGACAGGAAGCCAGATAGAGAGGACTCGAAGCAAGGTAGTGGCTGGTGGACTGGTGAGGTGGTGGATTGCAGACTGGGTGGTCCCACATTTGCATGCAGATAAACTGGAAGGAATAACTAGGGAGCAAGACAGACCCACAACCCAGGGTTCCAGCACAGGAAAATAAAGCCTCAAAGCCTCTAACTGAAAACTTTACCTGTGGGGGTTGAGGCGGCAATGAGAGAAATTCCACCCTCACAGGAGAGTTCATTGAAGAGACCAACAGGGTCCTAAAATGTACACAAACCCACCCTCCTGGGAATCACCACCACAAAGGCCCAATTTGATTGTGAGTAGCCGGAGAAGTGACTGAAAACCAGCAGAGAGCAGAGCAAGTGGCACTGTTCCCTCTTGAACCCCTCCCCCACATACAGCATCACGACACAGTGACATAGGTTGCCCTGTCCTGGTGAACACCTAAGGCTTTGCCCCTACCGTACATATCAGGAGTACCAAGACAAAAAAAATTGGCCCAAACGAAAGAGCAGATTAAAGCTCCAGAAAAAACACAACTAAGCAACCAAGAGAGAGCCAGCCTACCAGATACACAGTTCAAAACACTGGTTATCAGGATGCTCCAGGAACTCACTGGGTACTTCAACAGCACTAAAAAGACCCAGACAGCAATGAAGATCACATTATGTGAAATAAAGAAACATCTACAAGGAACCAACAGTGACAGGAATGAAACCAGAACTCAAATCAACAGTTTGGGCCAGAAGAAAAAAAGAAACATTCAACCAGAGCAGAATGAAGAAACAAGAATTCAAAAAATGGGAAGAGTCTTAGGAACTTCCAGGACATCTTTAAATGTTCCAACATCTGAATCATAGGGGTGCCAGAAGGAGAAGAGGACGAGCAAGAAATTGAAAACTTATTTGAAAAAGTAATGAAGGAGAACTTCCTCAATCTGGTGAAGGAAATAGACTTTCAGGAAGTCCAGGAAACTCAGAGAGTCTCAAAGAACTTGGATCCAAGGAGAAACACAGCAAGACACATCATCATTAAGTTATCCAAGGTTAAAGATAAGGAGAGAATCTTAAAAGCAGCAAGAGAAAAGGAGACAGTTACCTACAAAGAAGTTCCCATAAGACTATCAGCTGATTTCTCAAAAGAAGCCTTACAGGCAAGAAGGGGCTGGAAAGAAATATTTGAAGTCATGAAAGGCAAGGACCTACATCAAGATTACTCTATCCAGCAAAGCTATCATTTATAGTAGAGGGGCAGAGAAAGTGCTTCCCAGACAAGGTAAAGCTAAAGGAGTTCATCATCATCAAGCCCTTATTATATGAAATGTTAAAGGGACTTATCTAAGAAAAAGAAAATAAAAAATATGAACAATAAAGTGACAACAAACTCACAACTATCAACAAATGAACCTAAAAGAAAAGAAAAACAGTGAACACAAAAACTAAGCAAACAACTAGAACAGGAACAGAATCAGAGAAATGGACATCACATGGAGAGATTTCAGTGGGGAAGAGGAAGGAAGGAATGGGGAAAAAGGTACAGGGAAGAAGCAGCATAATCAGTAGGCATAAAATAGATGGGGGGAGATAAAAAACAGTATAGGAAACAGAACTCAAAGAACTTATATGTACAACCCATGGACATGAACTAAGGAGTGGGAATGCTGGAGGGTTGGCAGGGGGCAGGAAGGAGGGCAGATAAAGGGAGAAATTGGGAAAACTGTAATAGCATAATCAATAAAAAATACTTTAAAAATAAAATAAAATGAATACAGCTAGACAGCAGAATATCAGGATGATACCTGTAAAGAGAGAAGCCAGAGAGATAGGTAGCTCACTGATGGAGGGCTTATATGCTAATAAATTGAATTTCATAAAGTGGAAAAAAAAGAAAATAGACAGGGGGAAGTTAAGAATAGTATAGGAAATGTAGAAGCCAAAGAACTTATATGTATGACCCATGGACATGAACTAAAGGAGGGGAATGTGGGTGGGAGGGGGTGTGCAGGGTGGAAGGGAATAAAGCGGGGAAATGGAACAACTGTAATAGCATAATCAATAAAATGTATTTTAAAAAAATGATTTGGTGATGATGAACTCCTTTAGTTTTTTCTTCTCTGAGAAGCTCTTTATTGGCCCTTCGATTCTAACTGATAGCTTTGCTGAAGAGCAATCTTGGCTCTATGTCCTTGCTTTTCATGACTGTGAATATTTCTTGCCAATCCTTTCTAGCCTGCAAAGTTTGTTTTGAGAAACCAGCTTATGGGAACTTTTCTGTATGTAACTAACTTCTTTTCTCTTGCTGTTTTTAAGATTCTTTGTTTATCTCTAACCTTTGGCATTTTAATTATGATGTGTCTTGGAGTGGGTGTCCTTGTATCCATCTTGTTTGGGATTCTGTGAGTCCTGGACTTGCATGCTTATTTCTTTCACCAAATTTGGAAATTTTTCTTTCATTATTTTTTCAAATAGATTTCCAATTTCTTGATCTTTCTCTTCTCCTTCTGGCAACTTTATGATGAGAATCTTGGACCTCTTGAACTTGTTCTAGAGGCTACTGACACCATCCTCACTTTTTTCTTTAATTCTCT
This sequence comes from Phyllostomus discolor, assembly GCF_004126475.2. Taxonomy (NCBI): domain Eukaryota; kingdom Metazoa; phylum Chordata; class Mammalia; order Chiroptera; family Phyllostomidae; genus Phyllostomus; species Phyllostomus discolor. The sequence goes on along the minus strand of NC_040907.2, from coordinate 147,834,878 downwards.
TTTCTTCTTGTTGTTCTGATCGGTTCTGATTTGCTTATGTTCCATATCATTGGTTTGATTCTTGGCTTCATCCACTCTACTGTTGTTTCCCTGTAAATTGTTCTTTATTTCAATTAGTGTGTCCTTCATTTCTGACTGGATTCTTTTTATCCTGTTGCAATTTTCACTAAGTCCTTGAGAATCTTTGTAACCCGTGTTTTGAACTCTGCATCTGATAGATTGTTTGTCTCTCATTCATTTAGATCTTTTTTTGAAGTTTTGATCTGTCCTGTCATTTGGGCCATGTTTCTTTGTCTCTGTGTTTTGGCAGCCTCTCTGTGTTTGTAGGTATTAGGCAGAGCTGTTTTGACTCTGTGTCTTGGTAGTGTGGCCTAATGTAGTAGACATACTGAAGCCCCAATGGCACAGCCTCCCCTATCACCCAGTCTGGGTTTTAGAGGTATGTCTTTCGTGTGGGCTGAGTACACACCCACTTGTAGTTGAGCCTTAGTTGCTGTTGGCAGATCAATTGGAGGGATTTACCCTGACCAGTCAGCTGCAAGATTGACTGTGACCACTGACCACAAACTGCCACCCTCCGTGGGTGATCAGTGGTACAAGGACAGGGTGGTGGTGCTCTGACATGGTCTGTAGCTGTCCACTAGGTGCACTGGCCCTGGGACTTCCTCAGTGGTGGAGGCCAAGGTCAGTCCCTACTTGTGTTTTGCCCAGGGTCACCCCATCTACACTATAAAGCAATCTAAGATAGCTACTACTTGTACTGGGCTTGCAGATTCTCAGATGAAGCCAAGCTGTGAATCTAGGCTAGCTACTGATAGTGCTGGCTCTGGGGCTCACTGAGGCCAGCTGTTGCTTGTTTGAGAGGATTTAGGAAGTTGAGAAGCATGAGCCAAGACCAGCCATTCACATGGAAAATAAGCTTGGATGGGCCCATAAGTTGGGTGGGGTGGAGTCTGTGGGGATCTCCAAGGTGAGTCAAAAAATGTTAGCCAGTTTGATGGAGTCTCAGATATGACACCAGCTTGCTGGAGTCTCAGATATGACACCAGCTTGCTGGCTTTGTGGGGGAAGGATATATAAAATGGTCATTGGCCTTTGCTGGCCTTGATGCCAGACACTTAAGTTTCTCTCTATATACCACTGGTGCCTTTCAAGCTGCTACCCCTGTGCTGGAGCTCAGAGGGAGTGAGTCTATGTAGGTGAGTCCATGTGTGTGAGTTCTTTAGGAGGAACTGCCTGGGGCTCCAGGAGTTCTTCCACCAACTCAGTTGTTCCTGCTGGTTTTTGCAGCCCAAAGTTGTAGGGACATACCTTCCTGGCACTGGAACCTGAAATAGAGGTTCCTGGTGTGGGACTGGGACTCTTCACTCCCATGATATACCTTCTGAAAATTTTTTTTAAGAAAATAAGGTTTTTATTGGTAAAAAAATCTTTTTAAGTATATTTTATTGATTATGCTATTACAGTTCTCCCATTTTTTTCTCCCCTTTATTCCCCTCCACCCTGCCCACCCCACCAGCATTCCACTCCTTAGTTCATGTCCATAGGTCATACTTGTAAGTTCTTTGGCTTCTCCATTTCCTATACTGTCCCCCTGTCTAATTTTTACCTACCAACTATGCTTATTCTCCCTACCTTTCCCCCCATTTTCCCTCCTCAGCCTCCCTACTTATAACCCTCCATGCAATCTCCCTTTCTGCGATTCTGTTCCTATTCCAGTTCTTTGCTTAGTTTGTTTTTGTTTGTATTTTTAGGTTCAGTTGTTGATAGTTGTGAGTTTGTTGTCATTTTACTTCATATTTTTTATCTTCATTTCTTTCTCAGATAAGTCCCTTTAATATTTCATATAATAAGGGCTTGGTGATGATGAACTCCTTTAGCTTTACCTTGTCTGGGAAGCACTTTCTCTGCCCTTCCATTATAAATGATAGCTTTGCTGGATAGAGTAATCCTAGTGTAGGTCCTTGCCTTTCATGACTTCGAGTACTTCTTTCCAGCCTCTTCTTGCCTGTAAGGCTTCTCTGGGAAATCAACTGACAGTCTTATGGGAACTTCTTTGTAGGTAACTGTCTCCTTTTCTCTTGCTGCTTTTAAGATTCTCTCCTTATCTTTAACCTTGGATAACTTAATGATGATGTGTCTTGCTGTGTTTCTCCTTGGATCCAAGTTCTTTGAGACTCTCTGAGTTTCCTGGACTTCCTGAAAGTCTATTTCCTTCACTAGATTGAGGAAGTTCTCCTTCATTATTTTTTCAAATAAGTTTTCAATTTATTGCTCTTCCTTTTCTCCTCTGGCACCCCTATAATCACTCCTATGATTCAGATGTTATAATGTTTTAAGTTGTCCTGGAGTTTCCTAAGTGTCTCCTCCTTTTTTTGAATTCTAGTTTCTTTATTGTGTTCTTGTTGAATGTTTATTTCTTCAACAATGCCACTTGATCAGCTCCTGGATGGCTTTCAGTCACTTACCCCACTACCCACAAACAAATTGGGCCCTTCTGGTGGTGATTGGTGGGTCTCTCCAACAAACTCTCCTGTGAGGCCAGGAGTTTCTCCCACTGCCACAATCCCCAAAGGTATTTACAGCAGAAGTTTTGAGGCTTTCTTTTCCCACACTGGAACCATGGGTTGTGCGGTCTATCTTATTCCCCAGTGGTTTCTTCTGGTTTATCAGCACACAAATGTGAGACTGCCGGGTCCAACAACTGCCCCCTTGCTGTGAGTCCTCTCCACCCCCAGCTGCCCATCTCTGCCCCTCCTACAATCTGAATGACTGGGTTTTTTTTTTAACTCTTTGGTTGCCTGACTTCCATACAATTTGATTTTCTGTCAGTTCTGGTTGTTTTTTGTTTTTAAATTTCTTGTTGTTGTTCTTTTGGCTGTGTGAGAAGGCAAAGTATATCTACCTATGCCTTCATCTTGGCTGGAATTCCCTTCTGAATTTTTATCCACAACATTGGGTGTGGTAGCAGCCCATTCTGCATCTGTGCCCCTCCTACCAGTCTGGATGGATATAGTTTCTGTAATTCCATAGTTGCCAGACTTTCATTCAACTCGATTTCTAATGGTTCTCAGTGATGGTTGTTCTATATTTTAGCTGTAATTCTGATGTGATTGTGGGAAGAGGTGAACCACATCTGCTTATGCCATCTTGACCAGGAGTCTTCTGAATTTTTAAAGAGAAAACAAAGTTGTTTTTTTTTAATTAAAAATATCTCAAAACATGTTCCCTAGGACATTTGATAGCCCCAAACAGGTCTTGACCATCTATATCCAAACCACAAGGTGGTGCTATTGGAATTTGGATCAATACCCCAGCAACTTTTTCCTTCTGTAAAATGAATCACATTGGCAGTGGTGGAGATGTAGTTATTTTTTTTCTTTTTTAAAAATATGCTTTATTGATTTTGTTATTACAGTTCTCCCATTTTTTCTCCCTTTTATTCCCCTCTGCCCTGCCCCCATTCCCACCAGCCTTTCCCCACTTCAGTTCATGTCCATGGGTCATATGTATAAGGTCTTTGGCTTCTAAATTCCTATACTACTCTTAACCTTCCCCTGTCTATTTTGTACCTACCAACTATGCTTCTTTTTTCCTCTGCCTTCCCCCCTATTTTCCTACCTCCCCCTCCTCACTGATAACCCTCCACGTGATCTCCATTTCTGTGATTCTGTTCCTTTTCCAGTTCTTTGCTTAGTTTGTCTTTGTTTTTGTTTTTCAAGTTTACTTGTTGATAGTTGTGACTTTGTTGTCATTTTACTGTTGATAGTTTTGATCATCTTCTTTTTCGTAGGTAAGTCCCTTTAACATTTCATATAATAAGGGCTTGGTGATGATGAACTCCTTTAGCTTTACCTTATCTGGGAAGCACTTTCTCTGCCCTTCTATTCTAAATGATAGCTTTGCTGGATAGAGTAATCTTAGATGTATGTCTTTCCCTGTCATGACTTTGAATACTTCTTTCCAACCCCTTCTTGCCTGCAGTGTTTCTTTGGGGAAGTCACCTGACTGTCTTATGGGAACTCTTTTGTAAGTAACTGTCTCCTTTTCTCTTACTGCTTTTCAGATTCTCTCCTTATCTTTAGCTTTATATAATGTAATTATGATGTGCCTTGGTGTGTGCTTCCCTGGGTCCAAGTTCTTTGGGATTCTCTGAGTTTGCTGGACCTCATGGAAGTCTATTTTCTTTGCCAGATTGGGGAAGTTCTCCATTATTTTTTTCAAATAAGGTTTCAGTTTCTTGCTCTTCCTCTTCTCCTTCTGTCACCCTTGTGATTCATATCTTGGAACATTTCAACTTGTCCTGGAGGTTCCCTTAAGCATCTCCTCTTTTCTTTGAATTTTTGTTTCTTCATTGTGTTCTGCTTGAATGTTTATCTCTCCTTCTGCTTCAAATTGTTCATTTGAGTCCCAGTTTCCTTCCCTTCATTGTTGGTTCACTGTATATTTTTCTTTATTTCACTTTGCATAGCCTTCACTTTTTCCTCTATTTTGCGACCGTACTCAACCATTTTTGTGAGCATCCTAATTACCAGTGTTTTGACCTCTGCATCTGATAGGTTGGCTATCCCTTCATTGCTTAGTTCTTTTTCTGGAGTTTTGATCTGTTCTTTCATGTTGGCCATATTTCTTTGTCTTGGAGCTTCTATTACGTTATAAGGGTGGGAGCTTTAAGTACTGACAGTGGGGAGGGGCAACCCACTTCTCTGAGTTGTGGTGCTGTTTGTGGGGGAGGGGTCAGAGAGGGAACAATGCCACTTGCTCGGCTCCTGGATGGCTCTCAGTCACTTACCCCACTACCCACAAGCAAATTGGGCCCTTCTGGTGGTGATTCCCAGGGGGGTGGGTTTGTGTACATTCTAGGACCCTGTGGATCTCTCCAACAAACTCTCCTGTGAGGCCAGGAGTTTCTGCTACTACCGCAACCCCACAGGCTTTTATAGTTAGAGGTTTTGAGGCTTATTTCCCCACACTGGAAGACTCGGTTGTGCGGTCTGTCTTGCTCCCCCATTGTTCCACCTGGTTTATCTGCACACAAATATGGGACCACTGGGTCCACCAGCTGCCTCCTTGCCACACATCTTCTCCAACCCAGCTGCCATCTCTGCCCCTCCTACGGTCTGAATGAATATTTCTTCTTTAGCTTCTTGGTTGTCAGACCTCCATACAGTTTGATTTTCTGGCCATTCTGGTTATTTTTTATTTTGAAATTTCTTTGTCCTTCTTTTGGTTGTACGAGGAGGAAAAGTGTATATTACTATGCCTCCACCTTGGCTGGAAGTGAGATGTGGTTATTTGGTGTGTTCCGGGAGCTTGCCTTTAATAGTCATAAATCTGAATGAGGGTTGAATGAAGATGAGACTAAAGAATTCTTCTTCTAATTGATTATATTTATACAACCAGAATGAAGAATATAGTGCTTAATTTCCTACTTCAACTTAAATCTTCACTCACACTAATAATCAAATGCTAGAGGGGAAGGAATTTAGAAGTCAGCTTTGTTGGGTGACCTCTCCTTTAAATAATCTGGTTTGAAGTTATGCACCTTAACCCAGAAAAGTGCTTGGATGGCTGAATTTTCAATAGAATTCCTGGAGATTTCCAGGCCCAGATTAAGGACCCTTCATTGATTTACTTCAGTCACTTTATTTGACCCAGGAGGAAAACATGGTCCAGGAAAAATCAAGGCCACAGAGCCAATGGGAGGATAGATCAAACCCTGTTTCCTCACACCTGGTTTTCAGCGCATCTGCAACCAGAAAAGAACCAGGTGACCAAAGGTTCTAGAAACTGTGGATGGTGCCTGTCAGGGAGAGGATACTCTCTAAAATTGAGCTTCTGCCTTGTGGCTGCATCCCCACTCCAAGTGTCAGATTATGTATGTATTTCAAATTAGATGGTCTTTAAAAATCAGTCAAAGATTTATTTTAATATTTTTTTTAAAAACCTTGAAGTGAAAAGAACTCATTGCTCTGTTGATGTACTTTTTAAAATTTATATTTAGAAAGGTTGAGTTTTAAAATATACATAGTAGCCATTTGTATTTTCTGTTTGGGGAGTTTCCCCTCTTGTTTGGAGAATTAATAATACATTTATACAGTTTTGGAAGGCCACTCTGGAAATTGATATTTACTGTGTACTTGGTTATCATACTCTTAATTTAGAGATATTTATTCTGTGATTTCTCCAGAGCAAGATTTTCTACCTGCACTTAAGCAAAGTGCATTGGGAAAGATATGAGTCTGAAGAAATTACCTTAGTAATTGTCACTCAACCAGATTTACCTACCTCACCAGAAGCCAGGTGAAATTTTTCAGAGAGGACTTCTAAACATAATATGCAATGAGCTATTTAACAAAGTATTTCAAGTGGAATGGAGGCAAAAATGAAACCATGCTGGTAGAGCCAGAAAATAACCTACACATATATGAAGAAACACAGCCCTGACCTGTGTGGCTCAGTTGATTGCCTATTGTCCCACAAAGTGAAAAGTTGCCACTTGGATTTCCAGTCAGTGTACATGCCTGGGTTACTGGTTCGATCCCCAGTCAGGGCACATATGAGAGGTACCCAATCAATATTTCTCTCCCTCTCACCACCTCTCTCTAAAAATAAATACAAATGGGGGGAAGGGGGGAGACTTGGGTGGAGGGGCTGGAACGGGAGTAGGGGGGAGAAAACTGTACTTGAACAATGATTGAAATAAAAAAAAAATAAAAATAAATAAATAAATAAATACAAACTTAAAAAAAAAAAAGAAACACAAAGCAGGCAGATTGCATTGTTTAAAACCCATAAATTAAAGCAATAAACTCATGTATCTTAACAATACAAACACAAATGTCCCTAAATAGGTTGTCTCATGATAACTTGTGGTTTTGAAAACATTCCTTACTTAGTTGTTTTCCTTATTTCAAAAGCAAGATGACATTAAGATATTAAATGTCAAGTTAAATAGATAATCAACACTGACAAGTATTTCAGTTTCCTTCTCTTTCATGTAGTGTTATTAATTATCTGTTTTCATAATAAAAGTTTTTAAGTGCTGAAAATTTTTCAAGAGACAAGACTAAATTCTGTACTGGAATTTTTGAAGCTTGAGCTCTAGCCAGAGGTGAATTTTGTTTTGGAAAATCTGGGAAAATAAGCTCAATTAATTTGAGGAGTGGAAAGAAGGATCTTGAATAGCCCTCGCTTCTTCAGACATTATTTAACCTAGTGCATTCTTCATAGCAGCTGCTCCACATCTCCACTTTCTCCAAAGCTTCCTGGGCTGTGGAAGACAGAGGCTGGATGACCTTCCCTGTTCAAATTCCTCCTCATCCCCAAACACTGCCATCTCTACTCCTGCTCAATTATAAGTTCTCCTAAACTCATTCAGCTATTTTGCCATTATATTCTCCTTGTTCTTAGCACAAAGCAGAGCACTTGGTTCAAAGACATAGTTCAATAATTAATATTTTTAACTGAAAGGGGAAAAATATTTTTAACTAAATGATACAGACTTCAGATTTTAATCTGCAGTCAGACCCAGCCTAGATCCTGTTGCTTGGGAAAATGAACTAAGAAAGATCACAGCACAGTGCTTCACGCAGGGCTAGGTTGGAATCTGGTTCTACTGTTCATTGACAAGATGATCTTGGATAAGTTGTTGAACTGCTCAGAGCCCCACCCTGCTATTTTTAGATACTTTATTTTTTAACATGAGGATGATAAAAACTCCTGCTTCATAGAGCTTTTAGTAGGATTAAATCAGCTAATGCTGAAAATGGATGTAACACATATTGTCATATATAATAATTATCAAACCTCTGAATAATTTACCAGCTTTGTAAAATGTTTTCCCAATCTCTTTATGTTGTCTACAGGTGAGCCTCAGGAAAAAAAAAAAGGAAAGTATGTGTTGAAGGAGAGCTAGTTAGGAATTGTTTCTTGGCTCCTTCTCCTAGATTTTAGAACTTGTCTTTCTCTGGTGCCAAGGAAGTCTGCCCCTTCCCCATTTAACAGATGGAGGTCAGAACAAATGACCTCTGCTTCACTTTCCCATGTTACTCTTGGTACCATGTCTGCCTCTGTGTCTAGTAGGACCTAACTCCACACTGATGGGCGGGTGCATTTAATGTCTTTGAAATCAAATTGCTTGAATCGCCATGTGTTTTCTCATGAATGCACTCTAGACAGGTTGTTTTCTTTCAAGCTTATCTGTTCATATCTTAGAGATCATTTTTATTTTGCAAACTCTAAAGCTTTTCTTCTGACATTCCTATCAGAACATAATTCAGTCACAAAGATTTCAAGGCAAAAAAATTAATACGTATTGCTTGTTCATTAACCACTCAGCAAACATTTATTAGATGTCTATTGTATTTTCTTAAATAAAAGAGTATGTGTTTAGATACAGGAGCAATTGTTTGCTTTTCCCTCTGATATCCTTCAAAAATGAGGTCACCTCTTGTGTTTTTTAAAATAATGCCCAACCACAGCGACATCTACTGGTAAAATTGAGCACTAAACCAAGAGGATCCTGAGTTCATAGACGTGAAGGTATTTTGACAATTCTTCTTTCCCTAAAGTGTGGTCCAGGCAGACATCCAATCAACATTCTTTGATAATGAGAACTACTAAGCCACTCTCCTATAAATTATTTCTTAATCTTAAAAGGTTTTCTGTTTGAAATACTACTGCTATTTTTGCTAAAAAATCATAAACCAAGCTGCCAGGCAGCCTTTTGTAAAGACCATACATATGAAAGTACACATAACCTTAGAAAAATATTGCACTGAAATAATTCATATTGGATTGAAAGTCTGGGAGCCATAACTAAGCATTGCCATTAACTGACTGATTCCAGGGCATTCCAGCTCACAAATGAATTATTAGAAAAAGTTAATTTGTGTGCCACCTTGGAATTTTCTCATATATAGATAGAGCCATGTCCAATGGTTAAGTTCCTAAGGTATCCATCAATAGATCATTTTATACACATAATTTAAATACTTTTTGCAAAAATGGAATAAAAAGAGGAAAATAAGAAACAATGTTTTCATATTATTAGTAAATGATTAGGATGTTTAAAAATGTTTTTAAGTAATGGATTTTTAATTACATTGAATTCAGGAGGGAGAAATGGTTGTATGATTATCCCATTTTGGTTTTTAGCTTGCAAAATGTGAACTACCTCTTGTAGTGCCACTGAGTTTTATCAGTCACCTATTTGGCTAGATGGCCTCACATTTGTATAAGGCTGCAGCATCTCCAGGCACCTCCTTATTACAAAGCAGAGAAGGTTCTTATCAGAAGCCTCATTGTGAGACCAAGAAAGTCTTTCCCAGAGGTGTTCTCCGTAGACTTATCCCCCTCATTAACCAGAATTGGTTCTGGTTTTCATTAACCAGAATTGATTTCTTTGCCCCTTTCCACATCAATCACTGGCAAGGGGATTAGAATTATCATGGTAATTAAAATTCACTCCCACTCGAGCCTCTCTCCTGAGGCTGGGTTGGTTGGGTGACCTTCCCTGAGCAACTAAACAGAACGGGATTTACAAGCAAGGAAAAGGGAGGTGGATGGATTTGGTTGGTGTCTTCTATAATTGAGATGTTGAATGGGAAGGGAGAAAATGAGACAGTTGTAGCTCATTCTTTCTAGAAGTCTAAGTTTGATGGCAAGAACTGAGATGAAGCAAAAGAGAATGGTTGGAAGTAGAGAAGGATAGGCTTACTTTTATTTACCTTAAAGAGTCCTGAACATATTCATATATAGAAGAAAAGGGGCCAGCAGAAACGGAGCATTCAGGAATTAGAAAAACAATTTCCTAGAGCATATGAAGAAGGATGGAATCTCTAGCCAATTACCAGACTTTGGGATTTTGAAGGTCAAATTTTTTTTAATGAACGAGGTCCATCAGAGAATTGCTAACTTTTGATTTCCTCAGGGAGCTAGATAGATAAATAAATAAATAAATAAATAAACAATTCTTTTTATAAAAACTACTTTTTGGTAGCAGTTTCTGATTTTTTTTTATGTTTTTATTGTTGATTTTGGAACTGTCCAGATTTATTTTTAATTTTATAAATTTTTTGCTATTAAAAAATGGTGAGATCTGAATAAGGTGAGTATATTAGTTAATAGTGTTGTACTGATAATCAATTTTCTGTTTTTTCAAATTATCCTGTGGTCATTAGGATATCCTTTTGAAGGAAATGTACACTGCAGGATTTTAGGGGTTGAGAATGGTTAATTTTATGTGTCCATTTGGTTAGGCTACAGTGCCTAGTTATTTGGTCAAATACCTGTCCAGATGTTGGTGTACAGGTATTTAAATCAATTGACTTCAAATAAATCAGAATATACTTCATAATGTGTATGGGCCTCATCCAATCAACTGAAGACCTTTAAGAGCAATACATAGATTTCCCAAAGAAAAAGGAATTTTCCTGCAGACTGAAATATAGAAAGTCTGCCTGAAATTTTATCCTTCAGCCCTGTGAAATTCAGACCCAAGACTGCAACATTAATTCTTACCTGAATTTTCAGCCTGCCCTACCTATTTCAGACTTTCCAGCCCTCACAATTGTATGAGCCAGTCCCTTAAAACAAACCTCTCTCTCTTCAGATTATATATATATATATATATTTGTTTACTCCTAGGGAATCTGGGTGAAAGATAATAGGAATTATTGGTACAATTCTTGCAATGTTTCTGTAATTCTGAAATTATGTCAAAACAAAAAGGTAAAAGGAAAACAAAGCATATTTAAAAGCCAGTTGGGATATGGTTTTCTCTGATGTTGTAAGCATATAAGCATTTGGCTAAGTTCCCACAGTAGCTGACAAAGGACTATTTAACACATAATGTAGCTGAAATACTGGGCCATTGCAAGGTGATTACATAAGAAGAAGGTCATACTGTTTTATTTTTTTAATTCTTAAATTTTTATTAAAGTATAATTGACAATATTACATTAGTTTTATGTATACAACATAGTGATTTAACATTTGTATACATTATGAAATGACTACCACAATAATTCTAGTTCCCATTTGTTACCATACAAAGATTTTTTTCATACAAACACAATATTATTGACTATATTCCCATGCTGTATATTACATCCCCATGACTTATTTGTGTTATAACTAGAAGTTGGTACCTGTTGGTCCCTTTTATCCATTTTGCCTCCCCCTCCAACATTTCCCAGTCCTCTGGCAACTGCCAATCTGTTCTCTGTGTCTATAAGTCACAATTTTGTTTTGTTTTGTCTGTTTTGTTGTTAGATTCCACATAAATAAAATTATGCAGTATTTGTTTTTCTCTTTCAATTCAAAATAGTTGTTGAATTTTGTCAAGTATTTTTCTGCATCTATTGAGATGATAATATGATTTTTTTTCTTTCATTTTGTTAATATGGTGTATCACAATGAGCGATCTGAGGATGTTGCACCATCTCTGCCTTGCTGGAATAAATCCCACTTGAGTATATGATCCTTTCAACATATTGTTGAGTCAGTTTGCTGATATTTTGTTGAGGATTTTTTGCACCTATGTTCATCAGGGATATTGGTCTGTAATGTTCTTTTTTTGTGGTGTCTTTATCTGGTTTAGACATCAGAGTGATGCTGGCCTTCTGAATGAGTTTGGCAGCGTTCTCTCCTCTTCAATTTTTTTGGAACAGCATGGGGAGAATAGGTATGAAATCTTTGAATGTTTGGTAGAATTCACCAGTAAAGCCATCTGGGTCTGGATTTATATTGTTGGGAGATTTTCACTACTGATTAAATCTCCCTGTTAGTAATCAGCCTATTCAGATTTTTTTCTTTTTTTTCATAATTCAATTTTAGAAGAGTATATGTTTCCAGAAATTTATTAATTTTTTCAAGGTTGTTCAATTTGTTGGTGTATAATTGTCAAGTATTCATAGTTTCTTATGAACATTTGCATTTCTGTGGAATCAGTTATAGAACCTCTTTTATTTCTAATTTTATTTATTTGTGCCCTCTCTCTTGTTTTCCTGGTGAGTCTTGCTAAGGGTTTGCCAATTTTGTCTATCTTTTTAAAGAATCTCATTTCAGTTTCATTGATCTTTTCTCTTTTTTCTAGTCTCTATTTCATTTATTTTCACTCTGATCTTTATTCCCTCCCTTCTACTGACTTTGGGCTTTGTTTGTTCTTCTTTTTTACTTCATTTAGGTGGTAAAGTTAGATTTTTTTTTGAGAGGTTTTTCCTGTTTTCTTGTATTGCTATAAGCTTTCCTCTTAGAACCACTTTTGCTGTATCCCATAAATTTCAGTATGTCGTATTTGTTTCATTTGTGTCTGGGTATTTTTTTTTTATTTCTCCTTTGATTTTATTGATGACCCATTGATTGTTCAACAGCATGTTATTTAATCTCCATAGTTTTGAGAGTTTTCTAGCTTTCTTCTAATAATTGATTTCTAGTTTCATACCATTGTGGTTAGAAAAGATGCTTGATATGATTTGTCTTACTGAATTCCTTGAGACTTGTTTTGTGGCCTAATATGTGATCTATCCTGGAGAATGTTTCCTGTACACTTGAGAAGAATGTGCATTTTGCCACTTTGGGGTGGAATGTTCTGTATATACCTATCAAGTCAATTTGGTCTAATGTATAATTTAAGGCCAGTGTTTCCTAATTGATTTTTTTGTCTGGATGATCTATTCATTGTTGTAAATGTGGCATTGCTATCAGTTTCTCTATTTAGGTCTATTAATATTTGCTTTATACATTTTGGTGCTCCTGTGTTGGGTACATATATATTTATAAATATTATATCTTATTGTTGGACTGACCCCCTTATTGTCATATAATACCCTTCTTTGTCTTATTGCTGTCTTCATTTTGTTTTTTTAAAGATTTTATTTATTTATTTTTAGAGAGAGGGAAAAAGAAAGAGAGGGAGAAAAACATCAATGTGTGGTTGCCTCTTAAGATCTCCCCAGTGGGGACCTGGCCCACAACCCAGGCATGTGCCCCAACTGGGAATTGAACCAGTGACCCTTTGCTTCCCAGGCCAGTGCTCAATCCACTGATCCACACAGCCAGGACTGCAGTCTTAAAGTCTATCTCGTTTAATATGAGTACCACTATACCATTTCATTTGCATGGAATAACTGTCTCCATCCCTTCACTTTCAGTCTCTGTGTGTCCTTATTTCTGAAGTGAGTCTTTAGTAGGCAATATATATATATGATTCTTATTTTTTATCTGCTCAGCCATTCTGTGTCTTTTGATTGGAGAATTTAGTCTATGTACATTTAAAGTAATTATTGATAGGTATGTACTTATTGTCATTTGTTAATTGTTTTCTGGTTGTTTTTGTAGTTCCTCTCTGTTGCTTTCTTTTTTTCCTTCTCTTTTCTTGTGGTTGATGGCTTTCTTTAATGTTATGTTTACCTTCCTTTTTCACTTTCTTTTGTGTATTTACCTAAGTTTTTGCTTTGTGGTTGCCATGATGTCAACATATAACATCCTATGTATATAACAGTCTATTTTAAGTTAATAGCTACTTAAGTTTGAACATATTCCAAAACTCTACATTTTTACTCTCCATGCATTTTATGTTTTTGATCACATTTTAATTTTATGTATTTAACTAGTTATTGTAGGTTTAACTTTACTACTTTTTTGACCATATTAGCTTATAAATGATTAATCCACTACCTTTACTATATGTATATAAACCTTTTCCAGTGAGATTTTACTTTCCTATCTTTTCTGGTTATTAATTAGTGCCATTTCTTTTCAGTTTAAAGAAGTCTTTTAAACATTTCTTGTAAGACTGATTTACTCCTTAATGAACTCCTGGCAATGAACTCCTTTAACTTTTGCTTATCTAGAAAACTCTTTATGTCTGCTTCAATTCTGAATAATAACCTTTCCAGGTAGACTATTGTTGGTTAGATTTTTTTTTTCCTTTCCCCACGTTGAATATGCTATGCCACTCCCTCCTGGCCTGCAAAGTTTCTGCTGAAAGATCTACTGAGCCTTAACAGGTTTCCCTTATGTGCAACATGTTGTTTTCCTCCTGCTGCTTATAGGATTCTCTTTTACCAGTAACTTTTAACATTGTAATTAAATGTGTTTTGGTGTGGGTCTTTTTGGATTCATCTTATTTGAAACTGTCTGGGCTTCTTGGACCTGGATGTTTATTTCCTTCCCCCAGTTAGGAAAGTTTTCAGCCATTATTTCTTCAAGTAATTTTCCTGCCCCCCTTTTTCTCTCTTCTCCTTCTGGAAACCCTATAATACAAAAGTTATTCTTGATGTTGTCTCATAGATCCCTTAAGGATGAGCTCCATTGCTTTGTCTTTCAGGTCACTGATATTTTTCCTTCTTTCATTTGATCTGCTGTTGAGCCCTGCTAATGGTGGATTTTTTTTTCCATTTCAGTTATTCTATTCTTTGGCTCTGTGACTTCTGTGTGGTACTTTCTTATATTTTCTGTCTCTTTATTGAAATTCTCACTGTGTTCATCCACTCTTCTCTGAGTTCAATGAGTATCTCTATGAACATTATGTTAAACTCTTTACCAAAAAGATTATCTCCATTTCTTTAAGGTCTTTTTATGAGATTTTTTTCTTATTCCTTCATTTGGAACATTTTTTTGTCCTCATTTTATTTGACTCTATGTTTGTCTCTAAGTATTAGGTGAGACAGCTGATCTCTTCTAGTCCTATAGGAGTGGCATTTTGTAGGAAATGTCCTGTGGGGCTCAGAAGTGTAATTCCGCCTCTAATCAGCAAAGCCAGATGCTCTAGAGGCATCCCCTGTGTGGGTTGCTCATGCCTGCTGGCTGTGGTGGGGCCATGGATACAGCATGGGTGGGAGAATGGGGCATTCACCTGGCTGGAGCATGGCTGAGACATGGGGGTGGGTGGAGCATGTCCACCATTGCTAGCAGATTAAATAGTGAGTGCCAAAATGGTCCTTTCCAGTACCAGCACTGTCAAGATAGAATGAGATTACAAAAGTGGTGCCTACCAGTGCCTTCATCGTTGGAGAGATCCCCAGGAGGTTCTTGCATCTCTGGCAGATGTTTTAAGATTAGTAAGTGGGTCTTCTTCACTCATGGTGTAGGAATTTTCAAACTGTTTCTTTTGCACTGTGTCTTGGGATGAGTGAGTCTACATGTAAGCCTTTTAAGTGAAATTTCTGCATTCCCTACAGTTCTGTGGTTCTCCTAGATATATTCCCCATTGGTTTTCAGAGGTGCCTGATGTGGGGCACAAACCCTACTTCCCCAGAGAAACGTTTCATATTTATGAGGTACCTCCTGATTGTGGGTCACCATGGCTGGGGTAAGATTTTTAGCAAGATCATGGTTCTACCTCTCCTACCCATCTCAATGAGTCCCTTTTAACCTTTGTTGTGGAGGTGCTGTTCATCCAGTTTTCAGATCTTTTTTGAAGAAAAATATTCCATATGTAGTTGTAAATTTTTTGTGTCCATGGGAGGATATTAGTTCAGGATATTCCTCTGTTGCCATCTTCAACTGCCCTCTCTCAATATCATTTAATTAATCATTTAAATTGTTTTATTGGTTTGAGAGAGAGACAAACATTGATTTTTTTTGTTCCACCCATTTATTCATTCATTTGGGTGATTCTTGTATGTACCCTGACCTGGGATCAAACCCACAACCTTGGCGTATTGGAATGACACTCTAACCACCTGAGCTACCCAGCTAGGGCTCACAACATTATTTTGCTAACAATTAAACCATAAAGGAAAACATTAAAATTGAATAATACATTTTAATTAATCTTTATCTTGGTGGAGAAACTATTGCACAAGTGTTTAATATTAAATTTCCAGTGTAAAAAAATAGGTTTAAAACAGTTGGAGGAATTGAGGAAAGAATAGTAGTTAAAGAAGAACCAGCTGCTCTGGTTTGCCTGGAGAGGAAGAGAAGACAGTTTAACAAAAGTTTTCTTTAATCTGGTTTAATTGGAAAAAATTTTAGCATATTTATGTTTTGAAGACATGGAGCTTGGATAGAGGAAGTAGTAGAAATTACACCAGAGAGGAGCAAAATCCAATATATATGAAAAAAAATAGAATCTTAAGCAGTGGTTTTTACATTTTATATACCATCAAAGTTTTTTTTAATAATAAAAGTAGAAGAGCAATATAAAGTTGTCAACTTTTACATTTGCCAGGTGAGAACATTAGGGAAAAAAGTATAGTCATGTAAAAAATGGCTATCTATTATAACCATCATTTTATAAATAAAAGGTATTTGAACTATACATATAGAAAAGGTATAATGTAAACATTTAATAAATATAGCGTGATGTTCCATTGAGGGCTGTTTATATGGACTCTAGCTGTGGGAGTTAGTCCTAACTTAGTCCATATAAGCAGCTGTGTCTGCTCTGGTAGCCTTTGTGGAGCCCACGAGAACAGGACCTTCTGTCATACCCACCGTGGATGGTTGCACATTTCTTTTTTCTCCATTGTGACCTTTGCTCTTCCTGTAACTTGCTTCCCTTTGCCCCCATAGTCAATCTAAGTAACCCCTGGCCTGGATCCAGTTTCCAGTTTCTCCTCCTCTCCAGGGCAACCTTACAGATATGACTGGTGGCACCCACTTACTTGATTATTGAAATTGCATGTATATCTGCCCTGATATGACTACTTTTATATCACCAACTCTGCTGTTTGTTAATGTTCAAACTCACTTATGTCTTTGCAGTTAGTGTTGCTTTCTTTTTGTTTTCATCTTACTAATCTACTCTCCATTGCTTCATACAGAATTTTCTTGAATGAGGAAATTTCTTAGCACCTTGTTGGCTGCTACCCTAATTTGCATAGTAGCTTTGAAATCAGAAAAGAAAACAGGCATTTATGCTGCCTGTCACATTCGGAACCCAGTAAGCAGAGACAGGGATTGAACCTTTGTGGGCACTTTATTCAGATGGCTGGCGATCTGAAAAGACTGCAGGTTCATACCCTAATGGACCGTCTTAAATTCCCTTCTAAAATGGCCCTTTTAATAAGGAGAACAAATTGTAGGTAAGGGGTTTGGAATTCAGGAAAGAGTTAAATGGATTTAATAAACTGTAGCATTCTCATGCTGGGTGGTGATCTTTAGCTGTGCCCTCAGCTGTGGTGGTCTCACCCTGGAGTACAGTGGCTCAGACACCATCTTGATTGCTTACAATCTTCCTGAGGCACAAAGGTGGAACTGCTTATGGTCTCCTGGAGTCAGAGTGGGTCATACCTTCAGTTCTAGGGACAATAGCCTTTACATGCATTGAGTACTAAGCCTACTAGCGATTACTTAAACTTATAGCTAAATAACTAAAATTTTCCAACTCTTGAGTCCCCTATCAGCTTTGGTTGCATACCTTACTGGTGATATTAGTGCTGTTCCTCAGAGATTTGTTTAGGTTCTTTCCTGTTTCACTACCTTTGGAGTAAAGTCCAGAGCAATTCATCTCCTATCTGTAAATGGGAAGCATGAGGTCAATTAGAAAGTGCTTTGGGTCAGAGACTCATGGGACTAATATGTGTGAACTGCTCTATCTTCTGCCCTTTGCTCACTATATAAGCAAGTCTCTTTAACTCTGTAAGTCTTATCTTCCTTATCTTTAAAATAAGGAAAATAACATCAATCTCATAAGGTTATTCCAAGGATCAAATGAGAGAAATGTGTAAGGAGCTTTGACATGTCCCGGCTCATAGCAGGGCTCAAGAAATGGTGGTTATTATAACCCCTCTTTTCCTGCCAGCACTTTATAGAATTGGGCTGTCAAGCATGGTAACCACTAGCTATATGTGGCCATTGAGCATCTGAAATGTGGCTATTTTCAGATGAGATGTGCTATAACTGTAAAATATATACCAGATTTTGAAGGCTTAGTATAATAAAAAGAATGTACAATATCTTACTAATAATTTTTATATTGATTACATTTTGAAATAATATTTTGAATATATTGTTTGATATTTTGAATATATTAGATTTGATAATAGATGAAAATTAATTTAACCTATGTTTCTTTACATTATTTAATAAGATCACCAGAAAATTCAAAATTATATGTTGTCTTTGTCAACTCAGGCTGCTGTTACAAAATACCATGGACTGGGTGGCTTAAACAACAGATTATTATTTCTTATTGTTGTGGAAGCCAGGAAGTCCAATATCAAGGTGCTGGCAGAATTGGTTCCTGGTGAAGGCCCTCCAGGAGGAGGAGGGCCAAAAATAGCTGTTGCTTGCTATTTTCTTGCAAATAGCTACCTTCTTACTGTATCTTTACATGGAGAGACACAGGGCTCTGGTCTCTTTCTCTTCTTCTAAGGACACTAAGTCCATAATGTGGGCCCCATCTTCATGACTTCATCTAAAGCTAATTATCTCCTAAAGACTCCACCTCTTAATACAATTATACTGGGGGTTAGGGCTTCGACATATAAATATTAGGGGGGCACAAACATTCAGTCTATAACACACAGATAGCTTGCATTACATTTCAATTGGACTGCACTATTATAGAATCATGATTTTTGTCTATGAAATAGAAAAGATTGACAAATTGTTGTCTGGGAGTTTTCTTTAGAAATAGCTGCTGGATATGATTCTATTGCCCACTTGAATCCCTGCTGAGGATGATGTCATGTTGTCTTTACCATTTATTTTGTCTTAAGTATCTGCTTTGTACTGTTCGTTGCTTTTTTTACATGCATAGACCAAAGAAAGCAGGTAATGAGATAGAGCAGTGTCACCTGGAAAAGATTGGTCAGACACCCCCATCATATCCTCATGGGGAAACACTGCCTCTGTGAAATTATTACCATTCAAGTCTGAGTCATGAGGGAATGAGAATTTGGTTGGTCAGCATACAGATAGCAATTATTGGATATTGATGAAGGTATTTTGGTGCAAGCAACAGAAAATTAATCATAAATAGAGAATTAATTGGAATGATAGTGGTGAGCCTACAGCTTTGACAAAGCTGAACAACTGGGCATTAGGAGGGACAGGACCCAGTGAAACCACAAGATTCTGCAGCCAACACTTATGGCTCCCCTCACTGGGCATTGCCACCCTACAATTTCACTATGTGCCTTTTGCTTTGGCAACTTTGCTCAATATTCAAATGACCAAGATAGAGAAACTTGACTTTGTTTAGCTCAGTTCATGGATTCACCCATTCCTTAGGCCATAGGAATGGGATTCTGTATTGCCAGATCCACAAAACTGTGGAGATTAGGGTTGGGTGGCTCTCCAAAGGAAGGGAGTTGTGGCAGAGACACTGGTTTATATTCACAAAATTCTGTTATCTTTTCCTCTTTCTGGACACAAAAGAACCTTATTTCCTACCTTCCTTTTTAGTTCAGTTAAGGTTAATGGAATGCAGGTGGAAGTGATGTTCTTCAAGCCTGTGTGGACAGAAAATCTGCTTCAGGCCTGGAGGTTCTGTGTTTGAAAAGTCAGGGTTATAGAACAGGAGGAGCCTGGAAGACTAAGTCAGCACTTAAAAGGGAGACTACAGAGAGCTTACAACTTATATCAGCCTGTGGTGTAATTAATACATAAAATTTTATTGGCACATCTCTGAGATTTGGGGGTTATTTGTTACAGCAGTTAGCATAATTACCCTGAGAAAGAAGATGAGGGATTCAGAAGTATTATTTTACAATGTCTCTCTCTGGAAAGAGTCACAATAACCAAGTACATGGAGACTGCTATGTGAAACAATGCCAACTTTATTAATATATAATGAGAGATATAACAGTTTAGGAAACCAGGTGCTCAATCTTTTACTTCATTCTCTTCTGCAATTAAAGTATATGAGAAGCCAAGTTATAATCACATGAATACTTAATAACATGCATATACAAAGAATAAGGGTGTTGATTTATAATTGAAGTGGTTCATAGCATGAGGACTTGACTGTCTAATTTTTGGGTTTGTTGCCTTTTTTAAAAGATTTATTCATTTATTTACTTATTTATAGTGAAAGGGAGAGAAACCTCGATGTGAGAGAGACATTGAGCAGTTGTCTCCTGTATGCACCCCAAGTTGGGAACAAACCTCCAACCCAGGCATGTGCCCTGACTGGGAATCCAAACAGTAATCTTTCACTTTGTGGGATGATTCCCAACCAACTGAACCACACTAGTCAGGGCTGGGTCATGTTTCTTAACATGGAGTTCAAGAGCCCCTTGGGCTATTGTAGAGGGCCAAGGACACAGAAAACACAGGATAAACTTGGCATATTTTTCTAGGGGAACCAAAGATTTGGGGATAAAAAGTTAAATAACTGAATTGTCAATTTAAAAATATCTTTACACTAAAACATACAGATATGTTATTAATTAAAATGCAAAAAATTTTATTAATTTAAAAAAACCAGCATGAAGTCTAAAAGAAGCTTTGAGCTGGTGATTGGCAGCTTCTGGTTTAGGGTGAGCTGTATAGTAGCAATGTGAAAATCATAAGCTTGGAGTTTGAAAGACCAGGATTTTAAGACCCAAGCTCTCCTACTTATTAGCTATGTGACCTTGGACAAATCACTTAATTCCTGGCCCTGGCCATGTAGTTCAGTTGGTTAGAGTATCACCCTGATACAAAGATTATAGATTTTATCTCTGGTCAGGACACATATGAGAAGCAACCAATGAATGCATGAGTAAGTGGAACAACAAATTGATGTTTCTCTTGCTCTCTCAAAAATCAATCAATAAATTTTTTTTAAAGTCACTTATTGTTGGGGGTAGGGGGCTCCACCTGCAGAGTGCCCCCCCTCTACCCTACCCAGCTGCCACAAATGAGAATAAGTCTATCAAGTACTTGATCTGCTTGGGGAGGAAAGGTGGCTGATTTCTCAAAAGGGAAGGGCCAAAACCTTTTCCTCAATGGGCTTTTATTGGGCTCATTTTGCACAGGAATACAGGTAAAGCTCATCAATCATTGTCAGGCAGTAAGGACCAAACAATAGATAACATCCATCAAAGAACTACAAGGGCTTATACTGAGTCAGGGTCTGTTAGCTAAAGGGCTACAAAACTTTGGGAAAAAAACTCATTTCCTGCTGGGACCTTTATCATTTAATTAAGAACATTCTTAGCAAAGCAGGTTTCACTGGAGTTTATGCATTCTTTCTTAGGCTTGATCACCCGGGGAACCCGCCCTTTTCAGCACAGGGCTGCACCACCCTCTGTCATTGTTTAAGGTTTAAGTCAAGCAGGGGAAGTAAGGCAGCCAAGAGATTAGGAGACTTCTTGCAGACAGAATGAGGACTCAGGCTATGTCAAAGCCGAGGGGCGAGGGTCCCTCACCCCCTTTTGCTATGGCCCCCCAAGTCCTTCCCTGGGGGCCCTCTGTGATCATGCCTGTCTTAGGTTGTCCCTCCCTTGAGGACTCTTACCTGTCATTGGCTAACTGATCATGCACTGGGGGCCAGGCAGAGTGAAATAAAAGGGGCAGAGGCCAGGTGCCCCTGCCAGGGAGATAAGTTTTGTCTCCTTAGTGGCTTATGGTTTGAAGGTTGCTCACTCGGACTTAGCCATGGGGGGATTATAGCTTCTGAAACCAGGCAGGGCAGTTCCCAACAACTTATCTCTTTCAAGACTCGATTCCCTTGACAATGAAATGAAGACAAAGATTCTTCCTCAAAGAGTTTCAAGACTCAATAAGCCAGAGCACAAAAAGCAGTGAGGACAGTAGCTGACACATGAAGGATACCATCAAGGGTAGTGGTTAAAAGACACTGAAATTGAGAACAGGCTGACAGTGACCAGAAGGGAGAGGGGAGGGAATTTCAGGGGAAAAGGGTAAAGGGTACAGGAACAAGTATAAAGGACACATGGACAATAACAAGGGGGGCTGTGGAAATGAGAGGGAGGTGGGGAGGGTTGGAGGGTGGGCTTGGATGCGGAGGAAGGCCAAAAACTGTACTTGAACAATTAAAATTTTTTTAAAAAACCACTTCAAAAGGGTAATGGTTATTGTTGCTATTGTAACTATCTGTACAGACTCTTCTCAGCTATTGGGGGCACTTTGGGGAGAAAAACTGGGTACTGACCATTGTGGTGCACCTCATCTTCACAATGGGAACATGATGGCCACAGCCACCCTCCTTTCCTGTTCCTCAGGCTGGCCTCTTCTTTTAATTGGTATATTATACCCTCAGAAATGTTATTAGTACCTGTAGGAAAGTAATGGCTGAAAGTGGCTAGCCCAGAATTCAATTCTGTATACTTAGGCATCATTGCATTCCTCCCTTGTTTGAGACCTCAGGAGGCTATCTCATTTCAAGGTTCTTGTAGTATCTGCTGTAGTCCATGTATAATGCAGTGTTGCACTCACCTCCTTTCTTTCATGTACAGCTCTTCTTAAACAGGGGGAAGGAGATAGGAGGAGTACATACATACCTCCAAATCCCAAAGTCAAGAAACAATCCTTTCACCAGGATTGTTTAGCAATCCTTGGCAGCCTCTGTGTATGTTTCTGTGTATAAGGTAGAGCTGCTTTGACTCCCTGAAAAAGGTACCTGTAAATTGTGTGTGATGGAGCCTTAAGTAATTGCCAGAGTGGGGCAACCCACTTCACCTCTTTATGGCTCTGTGTGGAGGGAGGGCTTCGAGAGGGGACTGGGACACTGCCTGACTTCTGGGGGTTTGCTATTTCAAGTCACTTCGCTCACTCCCCTTATGCAACTGGCACCATTCCAGCTGTTGCCCTTATGTTAAATCCCAGAGTGTGTGAATTTGCATATGTTTTAGACTGCACAGGCCCTTTAAGTGGAGTTTTCTGAAAACCTGGCAGTTTCTTCCACCCGACCCCCACTGGTTTTTACAGCCAGAAGTTATGGTGATTTATTTTCCTGCGATAAAACCCTGGGCTATATGGTCTGGCCTGGGGCTAGGATCACTTGCTACCAAGATATCCCTCCTGATTTTTATCCACCACATGTGAATGTGGGGTCACCCATGCCTGTTCTGCTGCAGCCACTGCCTCTGCACACCGTGTCTGTGCACCTCTTAGCCCTGTCTCTGCCCTTCCTACCCATCTGGATGAATGTGGCTTTTTAAATCCTTGGTTGTTGGACTTCCATAGTTTGTTTTTCTGACAGTTCTGGGTGTTGTTTTGAAGTTTAGTTGTAATTTTTTTTGTGGTTGTGAAAGGAGGTGAAGCATATCTACATACACCTCTATCTTGACCAGAAATTCTCCAAACACAATTTGATCTGACCTATGACAATGAACCAATTGGATTGCTTTTTATTCCTTTTCACTTTCACAGGTAGGGGATTTGAGTATTTCATATAGGTTTAATCTTACAATTCTAAAATGGAATGCCACATTAAAGGTGTTTCCAATTCAGTTATTTAACTGCATTTCAGACTGACAGAACCTTATGAACTTAGATTTGATGATGGTTTGAATCTTAATTTTTTAAGATTTCAAATTTCATAACTCTCCTTTATCCCTTTACTCTCTTAAGTATCACTAAGAACTCCAAAGAGCTTTTGTTTATGTGGGCTTTATATATATAGATAGATATTTACCATGTTGAAAGCAAATTGAAAAATTGAAATATTTATTTAAATGTTCAGTGTTAACATAAATAACATTCTTGTAAAAAAAAAACTATGTAAAAGTTAGTGAGAAGAAGATTGTTTTATATTGTTGCATATCTGACTTAGTAGATGATAGTTGGTATGGTACCTCGGGGAACCCAGCAGAACATTTTCCTATGGATTGTACTTCTCTGCTAAGCACTTCCGGCTCTCTCTTGACACTACATATGGCTGCTCCTTACCCTACTGTTACAAGGCCCCATCCCCAATTTCTAGGACATGATGGGCAGTACCAATGTTCAAGAGCTTTATGTGAACTGGTTTTTGAAGTCCAACTCCAAACCTAGTATTCAAAGTAAGGCTAAAACTTGGATGGGTCTGTCTTTGTGGATCACAGATATACTCTAATAAGGTATCTTGCAGAATTCTAAGTGACTATAGTAGCTGTAGTAGATTTAATATAATTACCAAAGGGGTCTTATAGTGTGCTTGGGGTAATGTCCAGGTTTCATGTGCTCAGCTTAGAATAACAAAATTCTAATGCCCAATACTGACTACGACACCATACACCTAAATCAGAGGCCAACGTACTACCCAGGACATCCAACACATCCCACAGATTACCTTCAAGAGACTAATGTTTATTGGGTGAATAGATAAGAGGCTAAAAGAGCTATGCTGAGTACAGAGAATAGTGCATGAGAAATACACAGAGAATCTGGCTCATGACCCTAGCCAGAGCTAAATGTAATACAGAGGACCACAGCTAAAGTCAGAATGGGAAAGGCAAACCTATGCATAAGATAAAAAGGCTGGTGACCCTTGGCAGCCCTACATGAGCAGATGAGCCATGAAATGAGAGCTGCCCAGCAGTAAAATGAAAGCTGTTAGCAGGAGACAGCCAAATGAGGTTTTTAATCCAGAAGACCATTCCTATAGTTCCTGGTGAAACTACTCAGGAGTAAGGACCCTGCCATAGGCATCATGTTGAAGAGAAGGAGAGTGAATATTCAACTCTACATATTAACCACAGTTCAATACTTAGTGTCTCTGCCCTCCTTTATGGTCTACAAGTCTTTTCTATGGCACTTATCTGAAACATGGGCTGAGCAAGTAATATTACTCTAACAAATGAAGCAAACAAGGAAAACCGGCTCAGGGATACTAAGTGACTTGCCCAGCTGGACAGTGATAAAACTACACTCAGATCATCAGACTTCTAATCCAGTGCTTTATTCACTCTTCCAAGGTACACTAGTGTAGGTGGAAGACCCTGAATGTAGTGGAAGAATGTAGTAGACGAAGATGGTACCAGTAAAAATGACCAAGAATGAATCCACACAACAGTAAGAGACTCCACAATTTAGTAACAAATTAGCTGTGGAAACAAAAGTACAGAGTTCAAAGTTGCTCCAGGCTCTGGGGGTCTAAAACAATGAAGTTCTTACTGAGATTAAAGTGTTTATTTTAGAAATACTGGATTTAATGTAACGATAACAGAGGGACAGATAAACAGTTTGACACTTGAGATTACGTCACAGCTGAATGGCTAGAGGTCAGTCTGCTCTATAACATACATTTTGAAGCATGTAAATGAAAAAGGAAAAAAGTTATATTAGCTAGCACATTTGCTGTAATCATAAAAACCAAAATATAGCTTTCTTTCATATTATTTTATTAGTATTTATAAAATAAAAACAATTTATGAAAATATTTCCCTTTTCAAGATAGAGAAACTACAATCTTAGCAAAAAATACACACCCATAGTTGTTACAATACATATCCTTGTGTATACCTTAGACATTATAAAAGTGTTTAAGAATCACACTTCCAGCATAAAAGTTGGAAGAAGAAACATCTTCTCCAACCTTGGTCATATATCATGACATTCAAGTATTTAAACCACACTATGGAAATAAAACATCTCTAGTTTTACAGGCTCAAAGGGATTTTAACTTTCAAGGCCCCAAAGGTTCTTTTATTGTGCAAGGTAAAAAACTGGGAGAGGGTGCCCAGAGAGTTAATTCACCTTAGGTAGGTCAAGCAGTAGTTTACTTTCCATACTTTATCATGGAACCAAGGGGGAGGAGAAGGTCATGAAAACCCATCTTGGGCAGGACCCCTCCATAGCATCCCTATCTATGTAGTGTGTCTCCTACAAGGACTAATGCTTCAGCTCTAAATGCTCTGATTCTGTAATTATTTATGATGCTTGAAAATGATGCTTTCGCAACTCTAAACTCCAATATTGTGAATTAGTCTAAAGTTATGATAGTGTGACTCTCCTAAATAGACTTCATTTAGGATTTCTCAGGTGAGAAGCATTTGGGACCATCAATAAGCCAAAAATTCCCTCTTGGAACTATTAAAGAAGATCCTTTCTTACTGAGACATAAACTTCAGAAGGCAGGTTCCTTCTTACTTTGGAAGAATTATGATGAAAGGGTGAGAAAGAAACTAATAATCTTTCAAATTTGAAGGCTAAAGATAATTATAGATGCTAGGTCTGACAAAGAGTTGTAGACCATCATAGCTTTACCAACAAAAGGTTCATTGTGACAAAAAAATCATTTGCATGTATTCTCCATTCCTGATTAAATTCCCAAGCATTCCTAAATATTCAATTCTCTTTTTAACTCAGAATATTGGCCTGAATTTCCAGATATAAAAAATTTGTTGTTTGAATTCACAATGTTAATATCATGGTGCAGAACTGACATTTAATACCATACTGATACACTAGAATTTAACAATGATTTTTTTCTCTATTCAAGAAACCACAAAAGTCAACCAACATGGAATACACGGGTCTTTACATTTAACATACAACATTAAGCATTATTATATATAATTCCATAACAGAAAAAAACTATAAAAATAAGTTTAATAGTATTAGCATACTTTAAAAAGTTATTTTTAAAAATATATATTCCAAAGTCCTCTAAGTATTTGGCTTAGAGGGAAAGGGAGGTATCTATTAGGGTGAACCATAAGAAACTATAGTTTTTGTAAGTTAAATAGGTAAAATCTCAGCAATTTCAAATGGTTCAATCTAATAAAATCCTGAGAAAAATTTTATTTGGCATCACTCTAAAAATTCAAAGGGAATTTATAGGAAAAAACATCACATCTTTAGTGAGGGGGAAACACTTTAGGATAGAAATGTACACACTAGCCACGCCAAGATTTCTCTTACAATTTAAAAAAAAACAACAACAACTTACTGCTGTTTAAAAAAAAACAAAACAAAATTAAAATTGTAGAATGATAGTTACAGTTGCTAATGCCACTGAAAGAGAAACTATTAGTCAAATTTGGTGATTTAAAGGCTTCAAAAGTTTACATGTAAAAATTCTGAAATGAAAAGGCACAAAATGAGTTAAAAGAATGGTATTCATTTATTAAAAACAGCCTTGAAAATAAGGCCAATTAATCTGTATTATTAACACCATTAAGTAGGCACCTATTCCAAGTTTCAGCTTTGGCCTCCTAAATGGAATTATATTTCAAATGAATTTTCAATCTAATACTAATCATAGCAGCATTATTACCAGTGAGCTTCTTAGCCTCTACACTGCTAAAAGGTCATCTAAAATTTCCTCCCCACCTATATTCCATCATTATCAAAAATACACTTTAAAAAAATTACACATACCTATATGTGTAATTTTTTTATTAGAGCCATAAAAATGTTTGCAGTGTTTCTTTAATGAACTAATGAATTGTCCTCTTACCAATACCATCCCAACAAAAAACAAAACCAAAAATCACTAGACCAGACCGATGGGCTATGCTTCATTAAGTGAAGATATAACCATATTTAAAAACGGTACTTTAGCTATAAAATTTATTAAACATAATCAATGAAGTAAATGCGGATTTTCCAGGTGTGTGCTATGTTTGAACTGGGTGACAGTGTACTTGTAAAAAAATACACATTTCAACAAGTATGCTTCATTTGGAACTCTGGCACCATTTACGAAGGGCCACCCCAGCACTACTGGCTACTACACAGAGTGCACCACCCACCGTCCACCATGTTGGTACATCGTTAAGGAAAATAATCTGAAAGATAAAAGCAAAAACCACATCCATAGTCCGCATTAGTGCTACTAGTCCTGCTTTTTCTATTTGAACAGCTTTGGTGAGAAACACCTGACCGCCCAAACCAAACAGCCCAATTAGTATAAGAAAGAGCCTGTCTAGCCCACAGTATGGCAGACTCCACTCTCCTAATATAAAGAGGACAACGATGGTCTCCACAAGGCCAAAAATAATATAATACCAAATGCTCAAAAAGTAGTCCACAGATTTCCCCATTTTTCTGAGGATAACTATACTCAAGGCAGCAAACATGGCATGTCCAGCTGCTGCAAATGTGCCCTTCAGGTGGTCTGAATAGCTCTTATCCATCACCTCAGGGTTGGGACCAAACAAAAACGGCGGCCTCACAATGAGGATCACTCCAATGATGGTGAACGAGGTGAAGAGAACATCCCAAAGGCTGTATTTTTCCTTGAGAAGTATGCAAGCAAATATAGACGTAAACACTGGACAGCTAAAAGAGATAACCGTGGCATCCGCGAGGGACGTTGTCTGGTAGGCGTAGTATAGAAGGATCATGGCGATAGAACCAACGACTCCTCTAAGAACAAGGAAGATCCGTTGATCTTTTGGGCCTATGAACCCAGTTCTGTAAATTCAAATGAAGGAATGCATATTAAACAAACTTGGTATTTGTTTTTAAATCACAATTTTAATAAAGTAGTACTTAAGAAGTTTTAACTATCAAAAACTAAGGGAATAGCTAATTAAATATGATGTCCACAACTACTATCTACTTTTAAAAGATGTTTTCTAAATATAGCTAATGCCATTAAAGTGTTCATAGTATAAGCAAATATAATACAAGAGAACTATATAAATAGTATAATTTGTTAGATATTTTTCTGTGTGTATATATATGCTTTTTTTGCAAGTATATAGATACATACTTGCAAAAAAGACAAAGGAAAATATACTAAAATGTTCACTGTGGTTAGACCTTATTCCAGTATAGGTAATTTTCCTTCTTTATATTTATTTTCCCCAAATTTTCTACTAAGTATATAAACACATGAAAATGTGTTATTTTTATAAGAAATACAATTTCAAGATTTAGCTTCCCCATAAAAGAAAACTTGGTCCTGGACAGTGTGCATTCCAAGTCTTGAGTTTTTTTATAAAAGCTGAAGCAATGCTACATTCTGTTTTAGCCATTGAATGAGACAACTTCTCATTGTTCTCATTAGGAGAAGAGTTAAAACACTGAAAAAGAACCTGTGGCATTCAGATAACTGCTACTGCAAGCTTTTTCAATTAAATATTTACTAAACAGAGTACTATGTAAGTTCCTAACTGGGTGCAGCCTGCTGATCTGTGCGAGGGCTGGGCATCTTTAGGGCAGCATCTAGGCCCAAAATGGAGACCCTGGGTCTCTGGAGTTAGAAACAAAAGTGTAGTCACCTTTGGTCCATACTTTGAGAAGCTAGCAGACTTCCATGATAGTGAAACATAAAATAGGTCAAACCAGATTAGCACCAAGGATTTAAGAAAATTCTTCTAGCCCTGGCCGGGAAGCTCGGTTGGTTAGAGCGTCGTCCCCATATGCCAAGATTGTAGATTCAATCTCTGGTCAGGGCATACACAAGAAGCAACCAATGAATACATAAATAAGTGGGACAACAAATCGATGTTTCTCTCTCCCTCTCCCCTCCTCTCTCTTAAATCTAGTGCCTTCCAAAATGGGGACGATGATTGTGTTAGCATCAGTGGTCTACTGCCACACTTAGACATTTCTGAAGTCTTACCATTATTTCCTAAGATATTGTGACTTGTCCACGCTTACATAGGAATTGCTGACAATATTGATCTTAGCAGATTTTCACCTTTTTCACAATATCCTCAGTATACAGAGTGAAAATTCTAAGTGAGTATACAATGTTACAGATATAAGGACACTTTGGTGGCAAGCAACTAAAGCTTTTAATTTGGGATTTAAACATCTTTGCCCAAAGAGAAAAAGAACCAGGCAGCCAGTAGGAACCCAACTGGTCTCTTCTCCCAGAGTTCAACAGGAGTGTGTAGAGGTTATAACAGTGTGAGGAGGATGTGTGTGGAGGGGTTCCATAAGAAAGGGGAAAAGGGGCTTGGTAAGGAGAGATCAATAAGGATGGGAAATAGTCTTCACATATTGTTACATTATATACAAAGTGCTCTGATCTACAATAAATTTCATTTGATCCTTGCCACCACAAGGCAGGATAGAGGACAAAGAATATCATTCCCTCTAGTTTACAGATCAGGACACTAAAATGAAAGTAGTTAAAAAGGCCCTCCTCAAGATTACCTTTCCCCTTTCCCACATCATCCTGGGGTAAGACCTAAATAGTATTACTGTAGCTTTCTGTCTGCCCTGGTAGCAGAGTAACCTGTTCTACTTGAAGTAACCTCTGACACTAGGAGACACTACCACTTCCTCTTGTTTACTTTTTTCTTCCAAATACTAGTTATACCAAAACAAAGAAGGGAGGGTGGTACAAGATGGGTTGAATTATACAAGGAAAGTTTTGTTCTCAAATTAAGGCGTGGGGAATAACTGAATCTCTTTCTCACCCATTATTGGGCATATGGTTTGTGCTTATGAGCATCTTCTTTTCTTTAGGTGACTTTTCCTTGTGACTTTTCATTAATCACAGCCAAAGGGTGTAAGGACTAGTAAATCTATGAGAGGGATAAAGCAGATACTGTAGGGTGAATAATTTGAGCAGGTCAAAAGATTTACAACCATTTATTAATATCATCTACTTTGTAGTTAAGAAATACTTACTTTCTGTATATTAAGCAAGGGATAACGACTAACATTTGGAACACACATCGGAATGCACTAATTTCTACAGCATGGATGTCTTGCACTTTTTTAACAAATAAAGAGCCCACTGAGAAAAGGAAGGCAGACAATAATGTGTAAAACAAGCCAAGTCCAGGACAGGGTGCTTTCTTCTTGGCTTCTGAAAAAGATTAAATTCTGGTTAGTCCTTGCTTCCAACTGTATGTTTTACCATTTTCACTTAGAAATTGAGAAAAATGGGACAGTGTTTATGGCTAACAAACTATAAATATTACCTCCTAAGCATATCCAATCTTTGACTAGAAACATTTTTACCACCAAGATGAAGAACCATACACAAAGGAAACAATTTAAACCTGCTTTTCCCTGACTGTTGTGGCTCAGTGGGTTGGGTATTGTCCCTCAAACCAAAAGGTCACAGGTTCAACTCCTGGTCAGGGCACACGCATGGGTTGCAGATCAGGTCCTGAGTTGGGGGCCTATGAGAGGCAACCCACTGATGTTTCTCTCCCTCTCTTTCTCCCTCCCTTCCCCTTTCTTTAAAAGTAAATACGTAAAATCTTTTTTAAAAATAAGTAAATCTTTTTTTTAATGTAGCTTTACCCTATAAAATGGATTTCCTTTGGCTCACTGATCATCCCTCACCTGTAAGTTGAAAAGACATAAAATGCTTGCCCAGCCAGTAAGTGTTATCTTTAAGAAATGCTTGTCAAGAAAGCCAGAGAAAAATGCTTCCAAATTATATTTTATATCACCTCACTGGGGAACTGGGTTTTATGAAGAGAGTATTCTTTTCTGGAAAACAGTTTATACCTGTGGTCTATGGCTACTTGTTGACTATCTGACTTCCCTCATAAGCCTGTGAACTCATGCGGGGCTGGGACCTCAGCTGTCTTGTTCATGCCTGGCACATGGAAGACTCTGAATAAGTATTCACCAAATGAAAGAATATGAGATAATTTCATGGAAAGATGCAGAGTGTAAAACCACTGGCAAGAGCATAATGTAGAAAGGCACTCTGTGTTGTTATTTTGAACCATTAGTCAAATCTTTATTTAACTTTTCCTGGGTTTTTACTTATCTTCCATTTAGAGCATACACTCTTTGAGGGCAGGGACTGGATTAATTTCCCTTCTGACCCCAAAGTACTCTTTAAATACATTTTTAAATAGGACTGCCATCTAATACCAACTTCCAGGCTTGATCTGAACCAGGAATCTGCTGCTTTCTCCAGGCCATCAAGTGTCCAATCTATTAATGACAGTCTGTATGAGCATTAAACTTCTACTTAGCCATTTCCTCTGTCTTCATTGCCTAAGACAGGAGTAGTACCAGCTTTTGATCTCACCTCCTGGCATTCAGAGGAGAGCAAAATGGAGTAGGGTAAGCAGAGAACTCCCTGAAAAGCCAGACACTGAAGAACACATAAATATTTTTTAACTAACACACACAGAAAAGGAGAGAATAAGAAGTAAACACTACTGGCTCTCATGAGCTAAGAGTGCAACAGAGCTACAGGATGTGTGGGCACATGCAATTTGTAGTAAAATCAGGATTATCATTCCTATGTAGGAATTCACAATGTGTTATTCTGCTACAGAATAATATTGTATACTGACATGTATATGTTTTTAAATGTCATTCCCTTATAAATGCAACAACACCAGGTGATATTTCAATAATGAGTGTTGACACTTTCCCCACAAATGACACTTTACAAATTGGGACCGAAGTGTAATGATGCAGTCTTTCTGGTGACATTCTACAGCCTGACCTTCATAGTAAAAGATACCATTCTGGCCAGAGACTTCTACCTCTTTCTGTTCTAGGTGCAAACTGAAGAGAATGATTTTGAGTTGGCAGTTGTCATGTTACAGGTTGTAAGTTTTAAGTGCCAGAATCCTCCACATTCTGTTCTGTAATTATGTGCTCAGATATTGCAAAAACAAACTGCATAAAGCCCTCAGCCCATGAGAAGGAAGCGTTAGAAGACTTCTAAGTTAAGCACCGCTAAATACATGTTTGACTGTGGTCAGCCTTAGAATTTAGCTTCTGGAATTTCAGAATTCAGGTCCAAATAAAATAGTTTTTCTTAAAAGACACCCAGCCCTACCCCCTCAGACAGAACAGAATGAGAAGATCAAGGACAGAAAACATCACCCTCGTTTGTATTTCAAGGATCTTCTTCTCCAACCTAAACTTTTCAATTTTTCTCCAGGAATATTTTAACATGCTATTTTAACTCTTTGAGAACTTAATTTCACACCCTTTGCTCTGATTATCTTTTCCTTAAAACACATACAGTCACATATTTTCTTGCCTCTAAACACTTAAAGGCCCCCCTTCCTGACTGGGACAGGACAGTTGTAAGGCCTAACTAAACCTGATTATCTGTTAATGAAGGTGAGAACTGATTCTACACAGGAAAACTTCAGTCTCTTACTGAGTAATAATTTCAATTATCTCTGTCAGTAGAGATGAGCAAGACAGTAGAATAATCCAGAGGGGTTTGCTTATGTAATAATCTTCCATGTCCATATCCCACTACAAGTATATCTAATAATTTAGTAACTCTGAATAATTCAAATTAATTGGCCATAGTGCAATTTCCTGAAAAGAAAACAGAAAAATTGCTCAATTTCTCTAATCTCTGCTTTAAATGGGTGATTTGCAACTCTGTTTGGGAATTAGGACTAGTAACTTTTAAAACTTTATTCCAAGCCCTGTCCTTAGACCCACTGAAACAGGATCTCTGCAAACCATTAAAAGCTCTACTGGTTTGACAATCACCACCACACTAAAGAACTCATTCCTTCCAGAGGGATATAAAGCACAGACCTAAGACAACTTCTCCTGGATTCAGTCTAGGACTCACACTGTCCCTCAGATGTCTCAGAGTAGATGTATGCTGTCTGTGAATATATAAAAAATGGTGAACAGTTTCAACCTGAACTTGAAAATGAGCTTTGCTGAGATAACCAGTTGATTCAAGAGGCTAAAATTATACTATAACAAAGTTCAATGACAACAGAACTGTATTTTCAAGTGTTTCTGTGGCAATCCTCTTCTTGAAATATTTTGTTTACTTTTTAATAACTGTTACTAAGTCTTATTGATGGAAACTTTCTTTAAAGTTTTAAGACCACCAAGAGTCTTAAGTGCAATCCCTTATATTTGTTTGTCATTTTGCCGTGTGCTTCCTGAATGAGCAGTATTCCTCTTCAGTTCACAAACAGGGAAAACACGTTTGCAAAGACTAAACTCAGCATTCCACCAGGACAACATTTAATCATAGAATGATATGGTGAGAAACTGACCTCTTCAAGAGCTGCACATCTGGCCAACTCAGTTTAAGGTAATCCCTACTCTAGAGGTTCTAGCCCATGCGTAAATTATTAGAATTCTGATAATTTCTGTTAGCATTTAGGGCGAGAATGGAGCAAGAATCATCTTCCCCGGGGGTTCTCTCTCAAAACTGGAGAAAGTGTATAAAGAGGAGGGAACCTGGGGTTGGGTAAGAGGCTTGAAAATCCTGAGTCACACTTAAGGGAGGCAACTCAGGGGCTGAGGTGGTACAGGCTGTGTAACTTGGTCTTGAAAGGACATCTGCCTATTACCCTCTTCTAGTGAACTGCTCCAAGTGGGTAGTGGAGTTCAAGGAGAAATGTGCTTGAGGCTAGTAGAAAGTGCTCTGTGCTGGGTTTCTAGTAAGCTGGTGCTACAGAGACCTATGCCCTGTCTCACTCACACAGGTCAGATCTTCAAAAAACAAAACAAAAAAGTGCAAAGCTCTCACTTTCCTGAGCCTCACTTTTCTTTACTTTTTTGCCCGTATCTTTTTAAAAATTTATTTTTATTGTATTTTTGTTTCCATTATCATTTTCCCCCTTATATGCTCTCCCCACCCCCTCAACAATCACCACACTGTTGTCCAGGTCAATGAGTCCTCTTTCCTTTTTGTTCAGGGCCTCACTTTTCTCGCTTTTCAGAGTAAGATTAAGGGTTTTTCACATGGGATCTTTGGCTTTGGGGACAGGCCCATGAACCCCTTAACCACGTAAGATTGTGCCTGTCTTCTTATGCGTCACTTGCTAAAAAGTCCTCCTAACCCAAAAAGGTCAAGAACCAATGATCCCACTCAACTTGCTCTTTGGGAAACACCATCCACCACCAAGATCACTTCATGGTTAGCTCCCTCCCAGCCACAACCCGCTGCAGGATGGCCTTTCTCGCTGACCCTCCGACCTCCGACCTCGGCCGGGAGCTCCAAACTGCAATCTGATTCCACGGTCCTGCCCCGCAACACTTTAATTATAGGAACAGTTTAGAATCCCAAAAGGGTTCCGAACACAATCGGAAACTTTCTCCAGTCTTCGCAACGGCGGGTACTGGGGATTCTACTTTGCTGCCCCCAGGTGACAGGTCCAGGGTTTTCCACAGCTCTGGGCAGGGGAAAGTAGGTAATGCGCCCGCGCCGACGGCTGCGAGGATCCCCATACAGGCACCCAACCGGTACCCCAAGGGCGAGACCCGCGCCAAGGTCCACACCTCACACTCACCAGGCTGCGCATGCGAGCAGCACGGCGAGGATCGGCACAGCCAGCACCACCCGGAGTGGGGGTCCGGTGTTCCCACTTCCTCCGTGGCTGTCGGCTCCTCGCTCGCACCTGGGGGCGTGTCTTCTGTCAGCTGCAGACCGGGCTCCTGCAGCTCCGTAGCCCGAGCGCTGTCCACTGGCCGCATTGTGCAGCCTGCGACCTCCCCGCGGCCGCACGGCGTCTGGCGCCGGCAGCCGCGGCTCTGCTGCCAAGCTCTTCCGGCGACAGTGCGCCTGCGCGCGTGCCTGGCCCCCTCCTTCTCCTGGGGGGTGGGGCTTGTCCTCCCCTGCCCTCCCCTGCCCTCACCTCCAGCTCTCCAACAGGAGGTCACTCCCTCTGTGGGTGAAGCTGCTGTGGCCCCAGGTAGCTGGAAGGTGCCCACCCTTCTGCTGTGGTCCAGGTAGCCTGGCCAGAACTTTGGAGTCACCTTTTGCAAGACAATGCACTCCTTTCTGTGGTTGTGGAGAGTGAGGTCCTGTGGCCTCCTCTTGGGGCAGGCGTTCTGGAGGTTAGAAGGGTGTATTTCTATTTATCTCTGTGACCATATATTCAGCACCTCTGGGATACCCTGCCCAGTGCCTGGGATAGACCTTGCCAAGTACTGTGCTTGTCTTTGAAGTATCAAGGGTTTTTCCCCATTGTCTCAAGGAGGGTAGAATTTCACTGGTTTTAGATTTTAAAAGTGTGTGGGTGGGGGTGGATTAACACAAAACCATTAGGAAAATATTTAAGACTGGGGCAGAATTCATTTATATGTTCTTTGTAACAGCAGGCAATTATTATTGGTTCTTCCTTCCCTCCCTTTTGTTTTTAATGGAAACATCCTAATTTGATGAAATGTAAGATTCCAATATCCTGATGTCATCACACTGTTAAAATCAAAGATATATGTCATTTGCCCCCAGGATTCACTAATAGCCTCTTTATATAATTCTTCTTTCATCTCTTTGCTTGCTTTAAATGTGAAAGGACAGTATTTGAGCCCTGGCCTTGTGGTTAAGTTGGTTGGAGTGGCGCATCCCATACGCCCAAAGGTTGTGGGTTTGGTCCCAGGTCAGAGCACATACCTAGGTTGTGCCTTCGATCTGTTACAAGAATGAGTGGCCAGAGGGGAAACAAAGAGAGGGAGGAGCAAGGATTCATGTCCCACCCACTGACTCAATAGTCCTTAAAATTCTATGTATCTTTTCTATTACCTGGTAAAGAAAGCCTATGAAGCTGTGCTTTCATCTCAAGGACCCAAAGGCTGGAAAGGGCTCACAGTGCCCAAAGGAAAAGCCCATTAATACCTTTGGGTGTGCACTGCCACCCCCCAAGCAAGGCTGGCACCACCTTTACCTGTCAGTCAATATGTAACTTCTTCACCCCATCCTGCCAACTATGTAAATCCTCAGAATAAAGGACTCTGGGTCTCAGTGCTCTTGGACCTCTGGCTGCCTGGCCACCTGGCCTCCAGCCACGTGTGTGCTTGCCATCCTGGCCTTTGGCTGCCCTTACTTTTGCTGCCCTTACCCTGCTTTACCCTAAATCTATGCCTTTCACCCCACTCCACTCCTACCTCGAGAAGGCCGGTTCTCTTCCATGACAATGTATCACTAATAAACCCTGCTTGTACACTAATAGATTTGCTGTTCTGTAATTCTTTATGGCATTGGCAAGAAGAACCAGGTCTCTTCCAGTAGCAAATGCCCATTTGGGTGCAAACAGGAGGCAACGAATTGATGTTTCTTTCTCACATGGATGTTTCCTTCTCTCTCTTGCAAGTCAATGATCCTATTTTAAAAAAAAATGGACAGTGTCTGTGCAAGGATGAACCTGTCTAAACTGTTCTAGGTCCAAGCTTATCAAACAGGAGAGTAAGGCCTTTCCTCAGGTATTTGCACAAAGTGGTTCACAGTTTAACAGTATTGGACTTGAAGTCAGAAGTCCTGGGTTCTTTTTAGCCCTGATTATGTCACTGAGTATGTGACTTTGGACAGTCACTGCTTTACTACTTAAAGCCTTAGTTACTCCATTTAATTAGTAGAGGTAAAATGTTTCTTTTTCTACTTTTCAGTTTTTATGTAAGTAAAGTACATTGGTGTGGGCAAAGGCACATCGTCTGGAAAGCATTTTACCGGATATCAAGGTATATTTTTAACTAGGATGAACATAAAATTTATCCTCCAAACTTGAACCTTTTGTTGTTAAGAGTGAAAGTGGGAGCTCTTTTAAAAATTATTCAGAGCTAGCATAAACTGGGACCGTCCTAGTCAAACTGAGACAAATCATCACCTGAATTCTAATTTGATTAACATATACATTTGCCTTGTCTTAAAAGAATTTAAGGCTGCTTACAAAAATATGTGCTATTGATTTTGTTGTTGGTGGTGGTGGGGTGGTGTTTTAGTGGGAAAATTATAGGGAGGGATGGTGAAGGTGGTCATGATTATGAAGCAAGAACCAAGAAGCTTCTCCAGGCCCTGCTTGGTGTAGCTCAGTGGACTGAGCGCAGGCCTGCAAACCAAAGCATCGCCAGTTTGATTCCCAGTCAGGGCACATGCCTGGGTTGCAAGCCATGTCCCCAGTAGGGGGTGTGCTAAAGACAACCATACATGGTTTCACTCCTTCTCTTTCTCCCTCCCTTCCCCATCTCTTCAAAATAAATAAATAAAATCTTTAAAAAAAAAGAACAGAGAAGTTTCTCCAAACATCTAGAAATCAAGTGCAGTTTCACAACTACATTCTGAGATTTAAGTGTGCAGAAGGTTTGAAGGATCCCCCTCTTTGAATAGTGAAGATGATAGCCAGGACATGGAAGAAAGAAAGACTCAGGATGATCTGAGCAAGAAGTACCTTGACTAGTTTACTTTCAAGACCATCCTCAAAAAGGTAACAGAGAGAAAGAAAATGTGTACCACCCTAGTGTTGACTAAGGTGACTAAAGGATGATGGGATGATTTTAGCTTTGCCATTTATGTCGCTTTAATTTTCTTCCCCTCTGCGGCTGACCTTGATATATAAATGGTATCAGTTATATCATTCTTCCATCTTAGCTAAACAAAAAAGATCCACAAAAACATAAAAAAGCAACTGATAAGAAAAGTATGGACCAGGCTAGAAGTAAGAAATGGCTCTTTGGGCTCTACCTAGCATCGGTGTGGCATGGTTAAGTTCTTCTTTGAGCATTGTTATTTCAAGGCTCTGACAGCAATGACATTGAGCTGGTGAGAAGTGAATTTCACCCATAGTGTGAAGGATGGGACAGAAGTCCTGCCTGTTGAGGTGAGGTGGGGAGGCCAGCCCAGAGCCCACTGCAATGCTCTGGGTGATGTTCTGACTCAAGCAAGGCAGCGGAGACAAAGAAGAAAGATTGATTTTGAGGGAGCTAGGAGATGGAATGGTCAGGATTTGTTGACAAGATGTGAAAGAGTATTGCTTCTGTACACAAAATCATGCAGTATTCCAACTGAAACTCTTCTGCTTCTGAAGAAATTCAGTCCTTCAGTGAGAAACAAGCAGCTCTCACTATGATGCCAAGTGACCATGGGGGGCGGGGCACTCCCATTGTTCTGATGCCTAGAGGCAAGAAGGAAGATGAAAGTGGTGGACAGGTGGGTTCTAGTGCTCTCATTAACAAATGAAAGTCCAAGATCCTCACCATTCCAGTGATGGCAGATGGAGACCTCCAGGTACTGCAGGAAGAGTTAGATTCCTGCTTTGTACTACTGTTTGCATGTCAGGTATGCTCCTACAAGAGTGTGGTATAAGCCTTGACAGTGGTTTTCTTGTATCAATGGCAACTGCTTGATTTGAACTTGGACTGCTGAGGCATCCACTTCAAAGATGTGTCCACTCCAAAGACAGCTATCTGGAATAAACACGTGCCCAGCCCCAGGACTAGATAAAGAGCCAGGCTGCCTCCCCTACTGAAGCTGCTTTGTTTTAGATCTCTTGGTTGATTTCAACAGCTGAAATCATTTGGGCCACTTCCCTACCCCACTTCTGGGTGCTTTAAATCTTGCTATAGTATTTTAAATTCACCAATAAAGAGTGACTCCAGAGGCCCTAGGTCCCCACTCTTGACCCCAATGAAAGCAGAACTCTAGGCCCACACACACATGCTCTCTCTCCACCTGAGACCTCACTGTGTGGCCTCAGATATAATTTCCAGGCCCTGTGAGTAATTAATTTTTTTCCAAAGTTTTCTGGTGTTATTACTGAAGGGTGTCTTGCAGTCATAATAAAAACCACAAGGGTGGAACCAGCTATGACATTATTTGTTAATAGGCTGAGATCCACACAAAACAGTGAGACATTGGTAAATCAGAAAATCTCCTTTCCTAGTGTGTCTGTCTGATTCATACTAGAGCTAGACTGTATCTTGGTACTGATTTGAAAGACTGTTTCCCCTGCCCCCCAAAAAATGTATTTTTTTAACTTTACAGCTAATGCAACTTATGACTTGGAAAATAGCAGTTTGTTCCAAAAAGTCAGGTCTGACGTTTGTGTTTTCGGGAAAATCACTACTGCTGAACATAAGATCGCAATTCTAAATAACCTTGGCAAATGAAAAAGTGAAGAAGCAAGAGACGTAGATTAGCATAAATGTAGGTTAGTACATTCGCAAGGCAAAATAAACTGAGATGATAAGAATTGACTCTAGAAATATAACAATAACAAAATGCCAGGGTTGGTTCCTTTAAAAAAAATAAACATAGAATTACCCTATGATGCAGCAATCCCACTTCTGGATATATTCCTACAAGAATAGAAAGAAGAGACTCAAACAAATATTTGTACACCCATGTGCAGCATTATTCACAATAGCCAAAAGGTGGAAACAACCCAAATGTCATCAACAGATGAATGGATAAACAAAATGTGGTCTGTATATACAATGAAATATTATTGAGCCTTGAAAAAGGAATGGAATTCTGACACATGCTATAACATGGATAAACCTTGAAAACAGTCTAAGTAGAATAAGCCAAACATAAAAGGACAAGTATTACATAATTTCATTTATATAAGGACCTAGAATAGTATAATTCATAGAGACAGAAAGTACAATGGTGGTTGACAGGTGCTAGCAAGAAGGATGGAATGGGGAGGTTATTGCTCAATGGGTACAGAGTGTCACTTTGAGATGATGAATAAGTTTTTTGGATGGATAGTGGTGATGGTTGTACAGCAATGTGAATTCACTTAATGCCACTGAACTTTTACTTTAAAATGGTTAAAACGGCCCTGGCTGGTGTGGTTCAGTGGATTGGGTGGCTGCATGGAGGCCAAAAGGTTGCCAGTTTGGTTCCCAGTCAGGGCACATGTGTGTGTTGCAGGCCAGGTTCCCCATTGGGGGCATGTGAAAGGCAACCAATTGATGTATCTCTCACACACTGATATTTCTCTCCCTCTCTTTCTCCCTCCCTTACCCTCCCTCTAAAAGTAAATAAAATCTTTTTTTTTTAATCCAAGGGAAAATTTTTTAAATGGTTTACAAATGGTAGTTGACAGGTGCTAGCAAGAAGGAGGGAATGGAACATTTATTTACTTGAATAAATGTTGTATTGCATATATTTTACCATAACAAAAAAAAGGTTTTTAAAAAATGCCAAGGAAAAGCCTTCTGAGAGTATGCAACATACAGCTAAAAACCCAGCAAGGTAGATCCAAAGATGAAGTAAGCCAGAATCTGTATACAAACTGAGACATACATGCAAAGTATTTCCCCCAGGCCATGCTGTCTCGTGTCAGTGCTGGCAGATAATGATAGAGATAGGATGTCAAGCATAAAATAAGGAAATAATAGGAGCACAGGAGGCATAGTGTGTTCCAAGCTTCTGAAAGTTTTCCATCCAAGTACCCCTCATAGCTAAAAAGTGTGAACTTTGAACTCTAAATGTTAATTTCTGGAAATGGTAATTAAGCCCTTTTCAGAAATCAGAGATTTTTTTTGCAGTCCTGTGTCTCATCTGGAAAATGTATGTTAATTTTCCATCCTATTACCTAATATATTTATCTCAATACCATTTTTCATGTGACTTATTCAACTACTGTTGTTTGCCTGCCTACACCGGTCCATTTACAATTCTTAACAGAGGCAGAGTGAGGAACAAAGGAGATTGGGCTCCACGCAGTCCTCACAGTGATTGGGGTGGGGATGGAGGAAGGCAAAATGATGCTACCATTATCTAGCTTTGTGCAAAGCCCAGGCCCAGTGGGCTGTGTCCATAGCTTCCTGTTCCCTCCTAGTTTGACACGCTGGCCTAGGACTCAGGACACTGGGTTTTATGTGGTTGCACAGATCTGGCCAAATCTGCTCAACATTGTCAACATCCAATTTCTCAGCCTGGAATTCATAGAGCTGAATCCCCAAGACTTTGGGTAGAGACTTTGGCCAGTGATTCCTTGCTTTCCTACACTCATCTGTTCCCATAGTGCCAAAAATGGCTCCCATATAAATGATTTCTAGCACCTTGCAGAACCTGTATCCTCCTGTGGGAACCTGCTTTCTGATTACAGATTCTTTGGGAGTGAGGGTGCCTGAACTTGAAACTTGGGCCTAGGTGATGAAAGTGCAATATAATGCACTTTAAACCTGAATTTGTTATAATTTGGGATCTGGATTTTACCCAGTGCACATTTTAATAATTACCACTTATTAAATGTTCAAAATATGCCAAGCACTATTAAATACATCATTTCATTTAATTGTCAAGTGAGGTTTTTCAGGCAACTTAGCATAAGGATTAAAAAGCAGGGCTCTGGAGTCAGATTGCCTGGCTGACTTACCAGCTGTGTGACTTCAGGAAAGTGACAGCCTCTCTCTGAATGTCTATTTTCATGTCTATAATAGAATCTAGCTGCTGTGAGAATGAAATAAGAGAATAATGTAAAACACCACATAGTAAAGTACTCTTTAGAAAAAAAACTGGTGCCCTCAGCGATCCCGGGATCTGTCTCTTGCTGTAACAGGGTTTGAATGGAACAGACTCAAGGATGCCCCCTTCTTCCAGCCTCCATCCACCCTCTAACCTCTTTTCCAGTCACCACCTTTGGAACCACCTCAGCCATCCTCGGTGTCTGAGACCAGCTAACACTGTTTTTTTTACCTTAAGTCCTCACTGCCAAACAACCATTAGCTCCCAAATTCATCAGAATCATATCAGGCTTCCTACATCTACCTGTCTCTGGGCTTCTATTTCAACCACAATGGTGTGACTCTGGAGGGCGTGGGCCACTTCTTCAGAGAATTGGCCAAGAAGAAACTCAAGGGTGCTGAGTGTCTCTTAAAATGTCAAAACCAGCAGGGTGTCCACATTCTCTTGTAGAACATGGTGAAGATGAGTGGAGTAAAACTCAGGATACCATGGAAGCTGCCTTGGCCTTGGAGAATAACCAGAATCAGGATTTTTTGGATCTGCATGACTTGGGTCCTACCTGCACAGACCCTCATCTTTGTGACTTCCTGGAGAACCACTTCCTGGATGAGGAGGTGAAACTCATCAAGAAGATGGGTGACCACCTGACTAACATCCTCAGGCTGGGTGGATATCTCTTTGAAAGACTCACCTCAAGCATGACTAAGAGCCTTTGGAGCCCAGAGGCCTTTGAGGGGCCCCTCTGCATTTCCTTGCTGTCTGGCTTTTGCCTGAGGCTCTCCCTGAAACCACTAGGCATCCTTTTAACCATGTTGGAGCCCTCTCCCATTCATTGGACCAAATGGAAACAAAGTTTTTTGCAGTTAAAAAAAATGAGGTATACATTCTCTTATCCTGACTTTACAGATGAGAAAATTGAGGCTCAGAGATGTTAAACAACTTGCCAAAGTCACACTGATTGGTTAGGGCAGAGATGGGATAGGAATGTCAGAAGTCAAAGTCATGACCCAGATGACTCTACTCATCCAGAGAACTTGATTACCAGGCCTGTTGGTTTCTGAGAGAACCTCCATAGAGTGTAGTTTGTTTGTTTGTTTTTTCACATTACATCCTGACTTGGACCTTAAGGCCATTGCTATGATAACATTCTATGACTACTTGCTACATTACAGTCATGCTGTATAGTATGCATTTGGCTTACATGTATGTTGTAGCATCTTAATTTTCTTGGAGTAAAATGCTATGAAACGAGGAAGAGAAGCAATTTTATAATGCTTTTAGCAGAAGTCAATCTATTTCCTTATCTACTATCAGAACAGTCACACTCCAGTGTCCACAGCTCTGATGTCTGTTTACCTCACTTCTATTGTCGAAAGCTGGGGATCTTAGCTAGGACCCATTAGGGCAGGTAGATTTTATAGGCAATTTGCTGAGTGAATAAGTACCCTCAAATAACACAGGCCTGATTTTAGTTCCTGGATCTTCTGCCTATCTGAACCATTCTATTTTCCCTCCACTCTTTGCTGTCTGCCCCATGTCTCTTTTTCCATTACCAAAGTTGATCTTTTTCCAACTTTTCATGCTGTCTAACAAAAAGGGGGAAATGCCAGTTTTAAAAAATAAGAGACCTCAAAGAGGAAGAAGACTTCAGCAAAGTGTCAGTGAGTAGAGAATTCCAATATTAAACCATAAAGCATTATCCACTTCAGAGGCAAACATCTGTACACACAAATACACACACACGATTCTTGGCTACCACAACCAAATCAGAAACAGCACTAGTTTTTTTATAAATATATTTTTTAAAAATTACAGGTGACGTGCAATATTATATTAGTATCAGGTGTACAGCCCACTATTAGACATTTATATAACTTACAAAGGGATCACCCCAAGAACTCTGATACCATCTGACACCATATATAATTATTACAATATTATTGACTATATTCCCTATGCTGTACTTTACACACCTTGACTATTCTCTAACTGCCAATTTGTACTTCTAAACC
The DNA here is from genome assembly GCF_004126475.2 of Phyllostomus discolor. Classification (NCBI taxonomy): domain Eukaryota; kingdom Metazoa; phylum Chordata; class Mammalia; order Chiroptera; family Phyllostomidae; genus Phyllostomus; species Phyllostomus discolor. The sequence goes on along the minus strand of NC_040907.2, from coordinate 147,790,961 downwards.
CCTTCACCTTTTTCACCTATTTATCCAACCCCATCTCATCTGGCAACCCTCAAAAGTTTCTCAGTATCTATGAGTCTGTTTCTGTTCTGCGTTTGTTTGTTTTGTTTGTTTAATTCTACATATAAGTGAAATCATCTGCCATTTTTCTTTCTCTGTGTGGGCCCTTTGAGAGGAACACCTAGGACTCCAGGAGCCCTGTCTCACTTGGCCACAATCCCTGCTGGCTTTTACAGACAGAAGTTTGGGGGACTTCTCTTCCTGGCACTGGAAACCTGGGCTGGGGGCCTGGTGTGGGGTTGAGACCCCTGACTCCTCAGGGAAGACCTCCACAGCTGAGATATCCCTCCTGATTTTTATCTACCACACATGGGTGTGGGACCAGCCCACACCCACGTCTCCACTCCTACCAATTTCGATATGGCTTCTTCTTTAATTCCCTAATTGAAAGACTTTCATTCAGCCAGATTTCAGGCGTTTCTAAATGATGGTGGTTCTGTGGTTTAATTGTAATTTTGATGTGGTTGTGGGAGCTTCCAAGTCCTGCATTTACCTCCACCTTTCCCAGAGGCACCAGTACTAGTCTTCTAAAGCAGCAGCAGTTTGACCTTCAGTGGTGGTAAGGACAGAAATTTCCATTTTAATACAAATCCAAGTACATTTCCTTAACCCTTCTACTTGCTCAATATATTCATTCTCAATTACAGGACTAGGTTTTGAAGTTTTATGCACTATTTAATACATGATAAGTACTTTAATAGTACAGAGGGCATGCTATGAATAATGAAATCTTCTTTCACCTTCCCCAATCCCACTTCTTAGAGGCAATCACTGTAAATAATTTCTCTGGTGGTTGCCATCATACTCTTATCCACTCTTAGGTCTCCAGTTAATGATTTATCAACTTTAGATTTCTTTTATTCTGCTTTGGAAGATGCAGAATTTTAGTGCCCTTTATCACCTCCTACTTTTCCTTGTTCCTGTCATATCTTCTTGATCAACTGGTTTCTGGACAAGATGGAAACATGTTTGACTTTAGGATAATAATGGTTGCTAGAAAAGTAATGTGCTAACATATGATATATGATAATTTCTTTAATTTCATATCCATGTTAGTAAATAGGCACTACCCCCATTTTACAGGTAAGGAAATTGAAGTTTTGGCTAGTCATGTAATTTGCTCAATGTCCCGTAGTTGCTAACTGACACAGCTAAATTTAGCTTGGCCTTTCTAACACTCAAGCCCCCATTATTATTCTTTTTATTTATTTATTTTTTACAAAGCTCACACAAGGACTTTTTTTTTCATTGCTTTTAGAGAGGAAGGGAGAGAGAAAAACGTCAATGTGGGAATGAAGCATCAACTGGTTGCCTCCCACACATGCCCAGATTGAGGATCAAAGAAACAACCTAGGTATGTGCCCTGACCAGGTATCGAACATGCGACCTTTTGGTTATGGGACAACACTCCAACCAACTGAGTCACACCAGCTAGGGCCAAGCCCACATTCTTAATCATTACTGCCATAGAACAACAAATGCCTTAAGGCCAGTGTAGTTCTGCCTAAGTATTTCCTTCTTCCTGAGACTTGTATATGTATCTACATTTATAATATTTAAAAATAAAGCAGATAACAGTTATGACAATGATATCTTAAAGAATGGGACAGGGGAAATAGAAAGTTATACGGTTCATCATAGATCCATTTGTTATTTTGTTCAAAACAGTAAATTATCTTTTAAAGAGATTAAAAACTGAGGGAAAACATTTTTATATGTATTCAAATATTTACTGTCTCACTAAATTAAAATCTCTATCTCCTCAACTGAGCCAGACTGTTATGCTTTGCTTGGGTTCATCTTCTTTGTACCAGAATTTAAGTGCTTTTTATATCTAAAGGCAGGGCAATTGTAGAATATACCACATTTGTTGCACTTCTCTCAGGGATTACAGTCTTGTAAAGATTGTTGTTCAGTGTCTATAATTAATGTTTTTAGTACTTTATCCATATTTATCTATATTTTATTTATGGCAGGGGGACTAAGTTAATACCAACTACTCAATTACAGCCTGAAGTGAAAGTACTCTATCTTCAAAGTTTTCATCTAATGAAATGAAAATCCCATTGGTGATAGTTGTACTGAAAACTCAGAAAATTTGATGCTCTTATCAAAACAGCAAGACCACTTTGGGTTTTGATTCCATGCAGATACATACAGTTACCAACAACATCTTTAATCTCCAGCCAATAAACCAATTAAGTCTCTCATAGCTTCTACACCCAACCAACATATTTTTTTCACTCTCCTGTCTTATTGGTGTATTAGTGTAGGTTCAACTACTTGCTTATTACCGTACTCTTACTATACTTGTAAAGATTATTCTTTAATGTTACTATTTATTATGTAGGACCATATACCAAAAACATTTTTGAAGAGTGACATTTTATGGACATAAAACAGTCATAGAAATGCACAAATCAAAAGTGTACAGCTAAATTAAGGATTATAATTTGGGCACTCTCATATCAAGAAACAGAACATAACCCGTTCTATGTAAGTCCCTACTTATTATTGTTCTTCCTCCCTATCTCTATGTCCTTCCAAGAGTAACTACTATCCAGACTCCTAAAACTATACATTAGTTTTGTTTTTAAACTTCATATGACTGGAATGGTACAGTATGCATTATTTTTTGTGTGTGGCTTCTTTTACTTAATAGCATATTTCTGAGATCCATCCTTGTTACTGTGTGTAGTTGTAGTTGAGTGATTCCCTTTACTGTATGACATTATATTGTATGAATATATTATACATCATCAATATTGACTGTTATAAGGGGTATCGCTACATTTATAACTATAGTGTCTCTTGCCCATTTAACATATTTCCATTGCAAAATCCTGGAGAAACTACTGGATCTAAGTTCCAAATAGGTGACATCACACTCTCTGTATATTGAACTCTATAACTCAAATTCACAGTAATTCACAAATATTTATCAGCTGTGCACTATGTGCCAGATACCAGGCTAAACACTAAGGCAGGGAACCCTTGAGGATTTTGCAATATATTGAGAAGGAGTAGACATATTAAGTAGATAATCATAATATCCTGTAGTAATAGTAATATGTTACAGAGAGCCATAACTAGGATTTTGTTAAAATTAAATTATATAGCCCTGGCTGATGTGGCTCAGTTGGTTGGGTGTTGTCCTGCAAAGCCAAAGTTTGCTGGTTCAATTCCTAGTCAGAGCACATGCCTGGCCGTGGGTTCAGTCTCTGGTCAGGGTGCCTACAGAAGGCAACCAATTGATGTTTCTCTCCCACACTGATGTTTTTCTCCCTCTCTTCCTCCCTCCCTTCCCCTTTCTCTAAAATGAATGAGCATGTCTTTGGGTGAGGATAAAAAATGTTTTTAATTAAATTATATAATTGTTTAAATATTCAGTTTTTACAAAAGGTTGACTTAGCCTATATTAGGGGACCAATCTTCTGGAATTTCCAGAGTTGCCTTTACAGATAATTTAGACAGATTCAGAGAGATTATAGAAAGTCATTCTTTTCAAAGGGTCTCACTGTACAGTCAATTGAGAAGATCCTATTATGCATCAAAGAAATACCAATGTCATTCCCACAGGCTTTTCTTCCTCTTTTCTCCTTAAATGCCCTCAGCTCTTTTCATTGCTTACTTATGTCCTCTCTCAACCAGCTCATCCTTTCCTTGTGCTTTAACTACCACTGGTATCTGTCCATGACCCTTATATCTTTAACTACCTTTCAGATATCTCCACTGGCACATCAGCTGAACAGGTCCCCAACTGAACAAACTGCTGTGTTCATAGTCCTCTGCTTCCTCTCTTTCCTATCCCAGTGGCACCACTACCATCCTAAGGCTGGGAGCCACTTTAGACAGTCTCTCCCCCTTCAGCCTCTGCATCAATCAATAAGGCTTGTTAGTTCTACCTTGTAATTATGTCTTGAATCTGTCCACTCTCTTTATTTCCATGCCCACTATTCTGTTTTAAGCTCTTTCTGTTACTTTCTGGATTTCTGGATTATTGCTGCTGTCTTCACACGGATCTTCCTGATTTCAATCTTTTCATCATACTGATTAATCTTCCAAACCCTATTTTGGAATGCAAATCTTATCATATTATTTCCCAGCTTAAAAATCTTTAATGATACTCCATTACCCAAAACATGTACCCTAATTGTGTATTGTAATAGATTAAGATGTGTCAAGGGAGGCCAAGGATGGGCCAGGTATATTGCCAGTCACAAGAAAGTTCAGCCTTTACCCCAGTGTGCCATACATGCTTTCATTTTCCATATGACACAAATGGAAAGGGTAGAAAGAACTGGCTATAAGATTAAATTCAAAGAGCAGACACTTGCCATCTTCTCTATAGCCGTCTTCAGCACTCATCTCCTCATACCTTATTATCTCATGATTGCTACTTCCTGCCACATGCCCAGCTGTTTCGTGCCTATGTCACTGCACAGAGAACAAGCTCTTCCATCAATGGAATGAACCTCTCCCTTGCTTTAGCTGGCAAACTGCTATACATCTTCTATACATCTTCAAACTTTGCCTTCCTGGATAGCCACCTCTGATTTCCAGGGTGGAATTAGCCATTCCAACCTTTGTGCTTGCACTGTAACTCATAATCTACCTCTTTTATGGCACCATCACACTGAAAAACATCTTTTGGTTAACTTGGTTATCTTGCTTGCCAGTGTGTGAGCTGCTTGAGGCTTTTCATCATTGTAGTGCCTGTCACAAAGAAGGCTTAAGAAAAGATTGGTGCCCTGGCTGGTGTGGCTCAGTGTCTGAGCATGGGTCTGTGAACCAAAGGATCACTGGTTTTCTTCCCAGTCAGGGCACATACCTGGGTTGCGCCAGGTCCCTGGTTGGGGGTGTGGGAGGGGCAACTATAGGTGTTTCTCTCATACATTGATATTTCTCGCCTTCTCTTCCCCTCTCTCTAAAAATAAATTTTAAAAAAATTTTTTAAAGAAAAGATTAGGTGAACCAAATGCAATGGAACAGTTTATATCAGTCAGGATGAGCTAGGTCATGTTGCCACAACAAATGACAACACACTAAAAGTTTATTTCTCAGTCATGCTGTAATTATTCAGGTGGATGGATACTCCATATCAACTCATGGTTGCCTGAAGAATTATGCTATATATGCATATATATTTTTAAATTGTGGTATAATACACATAAAACTTACCATTTTAACTGAAGTGTACAAATCAGTGACATTAAGTATATTCACAATATTGTGAAACCATCCCATGACTACTATCTAGTTCCAGAACTTATTTATCACCCCAAATGGAAATTCTGTACCCATTAATCAGTCACTCTCCATTTCTTACACTTTCCCCTTCCCTGCCTCCTGCCCCTGGCAATCACTAGTCTGCTTTCTTTATTTGCCTATTCCGAATATTTCATTTAAATGGAACCATACAATATGTGTCCTTTTGCATATGGTTTCTTTCACTTAGCATAATGTTTTCAAGTTTGATCTATGTTGCAGCATGTATCAGTACTTCATTCCTATTTATGTCTAAATAATACCCCATTAATTGTGTATACTACATTTAGTTTATCCATTCATCAACTGGTAGACATCTGGGGTGTTTCCACCTTTGGCAGTTGTGAGTAGAGAGAGCTGCTATGAACATTCATATATAAGTATTGTTTAAACACCTGTTTTCAATTCTTTTGAGTATATAGTTGGTAGAAGATTGCTGGCTCACATGGTAATTCTGTGTTCAATTTACACAAGCTGTTTTCCACAGCAGCTACACAACTTCACATTTCTTCCAGCAATATATGTGTTCCAGTTTCTCTATGTTTTCATTAAGATGTTATTTTTCTATCACTATTAGTATTATTGCCTTATATTCTCTTAATACGATCACATCAACAAATCACATGATCATGCCTAGCTTCAAGGAGGTTGGGAGGTGCAGTCCTACCATATGTTCGAGTCAGGAGCACTGAGATATTTGTGAGCAGCCCTAATGATTATCACCCTGTTAGTATCAAGGGAGATGAGAAATTACATGAAAATAAACCCATCATCTCTCTGCAAATTCATATGTGCAAATCAAACTATTATTTCTTATTAAAATATTATAAAGTTTCCAGAAGGAAAATGAACAGAGAATTGCTGAGACTGTATAGATGTGAGCTTAAAAAGGAGGAGGGGGAAATAAAGGCCAGAGGAAAGAATAGAAACAAATGAAAAGCTTCTAAAGTCGAACATCTTATTTCATTAGTTAATTATAAATGTTTTTGGAAAACATACAAAAGCATGTCACTTTAAAAAAAAATTTTATGTCTTTTTATTCAGTACAAAATATAGGGTAGCCAAGTACCACCCAAACTCTGGCAATTCAGCTTTTGTACTAGAGGAGGTGATTCATCTCTAATGGCTTCACCAGTAACTGCTGTAGTACGTTTTGTTAAATAAAATAACCAAATAATAATTTCCTAATGAAACCACAAAACCAATCTGAAAAATGTGGAAATAAAAATCTACATGGAAGGATTTCCCTGGAAAGAAGCACTTCGTTTCAACAAGCCTCTCTTGTCACCCAGCAACCGCTCCTCTGGAGTTCCTTTTAATGGGGGTAATTTCAGCTGGCAGCTGGTGCAACCTTGAAATGATCCTGTTTGTTTTTCTGTTCCCTGATGTGTAGAGGTCACTGCTGATAATAATGTGGTTGCTATTCATTATTATCTGGAGTGTGATAACATGGCAGAATTGCCTCAAAATGCTCTTTTTTAATCTTAACATTGACCCTGCATAGAGAATTGGGTCACAGTAGAAGCACATTTCAAAGCCTAAAGGTATTTACAGTTTAGAAATAAAAATGACCAACATGGGTGGTGGTAGTGGTGGCAAATAAACATTATTGTACTTTGTCCAGTTTGTGGTTATTCAATCAATCACTAAACATTCATTATTTAAACTGCCTGTGTTTGAATCTCAGCTCTACCACTGCTAGTGCTGTTTTTTAGACATGGTTATTAATCTCTCAATGATGTACTTGAATTATCTATAAAATGGGCTAATAACAGTATGTATCACGTAGATTTGTGAGGATTAAATGAGCTCATACATGTAAGTGCACAGAATGATGTCTGGCACACAGTAGTAGCCCTATGTAATCAATGATTTGATTGTTTCAGGATCATGTTCTCTCTTCTCCCACCGTCCCTGACTGGATGAGGAAGGCCCTGCCATGTGTCTCTCTGGTATGCTGTACTTCCCATGGCTAAACAACACTTAAATAGAATTATAATTGTGTGTTTAATTACCTAGAAGCTCTAGGCAGGTAGAGACCTGCTCCATCTCATTCACCACTGCGAACCTCTGTGTTGGCTGACTTACTTGTTGTGCCCCAGCAAGATAGTGCACAGCTGCTGAAGCAGCCAACCTAACCTACTGGGAACAAGGAGAAGACAACAGTAGGCTGAGATTTACCAGGTCTTTGCAGGGGCTGTGAGGAGAAAACTGATGAGTCACAGGCATGCATTTTGACCAGGAAATAATCTTAACTTGAGATTTTGCAACCCTGCTGCTTAAGCATGCATCTACTGACTGACCCACCAGAAAATGAAGGCACACAAATACTCATCTGCGAACTCTTACTTGCAAGTAATAGGATGCACTTGAACTAGCTTCAGAAAGGACAGGTGGGAGTGAAGGGAATATACAGGGTGTGCCTTAGAACTCAAGGGCAGGAGTACAGCTGCATCTTCTGTGGAGCTAAGGCACCCATTCAGATTCCTCCCTTTCCCTCTCTCTCTCTCTCTCTCTCTCTCTCTCTCTCTCTCTCTCCCCCTCCCCTCCCCCGCGCCCCCCCCCCCCCTTACCAGATGGCTCCTTCATGCTAGATCTCCCTGCCCATCTACTTCTCTCTTCTCTTCCTTCACTTCTCTGTTCACTGGAAGAAAAGCCTCTCAGCTCCTGGGGTTGTGTCCCTCAGTTCCAGCTGCATCCTGAAAATAAACAGCTGTTGCTTAGCTGCCAAACTTCATTTCTGGGGAGAATCTGACTGGTTCAAACAGAGCCAGCTGTTTCCCTTGATCTAATTTATAATTGCCAAGGGTTATCTATTACAAACAAGGTTGCCAGGTGTCCACTCTCATGGGTGAGCAATTCTCTGTGAATAGAATCACTGAGAAATGGGCAGATACTCCAGCAGATTTCCACTGAAACAGCGAAGTTCAAAAAGGTCATCAATGTTATGCAAGGTTGGGTGAGGGAAATGATAGGGTGGCATACAGAGTACATCTTAGCTATCCAAAAACTGCTGAGTTTCAATAGCTTTTGAGAGTTATCCCTTTAGTGGCATTAAAAATGTATAAATAAACAAAACTTCTTTTGGATGGGACTTTATTCAAAATGAACTACATAGTTCTCTGGAAACAGGAGGACACATACTCTTCCCTTTGCCTGGAACTGTCTTCCTCTCTTTCTACATTGGATGAATTCCTAGCCTTTATCCATCTTTCAAATCTGTTTTACACATTCTCCAGATGGAGAATATATAAATATTTCCCCCAAGAAGTTTCCTTGGGCAGACCTGGGGATGCGGAGGGCCCTGCATCTAAAAGGTGTTGAGCCTCTTGGTGGTGAAGTGTGGCTTATTTTGGCAAGTCAGGACCTGGTGGAGTGGCGGAAACTTCATCTTGGAGTTGTGGAACTGTTTGACCACTAGTGGGTGACACTTTGCTGGCCATGATCTCCTTCTTGATCTGGCACCCATGTAAACTGCGTAATACCTGCAGTGGTCAGGTCCAGATACTCCCAGTATCTCTACAAATGATTTTACCAAAATCCAGGCAGAAAATATGTTTCATACACAAACTTGGGTATGCAAAATATGAGCACTTAGCTTTCTACAAATGAAATGAAATCTGTTATTAGCCCCTATTCTGATTTCAGTGGTAGCCATTTAATCTTAGTCAGTCAAGGATTCCCCTCTTCCCCAGCATTGCATCAAAGTTCTGGGAACTAGTGCAAAATACGGGAGAGAGTGTCAGGGAGAGGCAAGCGAAATGCCTGATTTCTGTTTGCTGGCATCATCTAGGACACAGGTGGCAAACACAAGGCCCACTGGCCGAATCTGGCCCTCCACCTTGTTTTATCCCGCCTGGCACCTTGTTTCTATCCGGCGGCAGTACAGAGCAACTTGTCCCTAGTTAAGAAGTAGTTACATTTATAACAGTCCTAAAATTACATTCAACCCTTTGAAGGCAACTGCAAGGCTAATGTGGCCCCTGGTAAAAATGAGTTTGACACCCCTAATCTAGGAAGTCCTCATTCTCACTTTGTCTTTTGTTGTTAATCCACACAGGTGCCAGTGGAGTCATTTCTCCTTAGATCTTGAGTTCTCTCAGCTCACAGGGTGCCTTCTGAGGAGCATGGTGCTCCTGGTGTTGCCCATCATGCCAGGCCCACAAGAAACCCATGGGGTGTGTGCTGCCATTCACTGTGGATGGACTGCATTCAGAGGAACCATCTACTATCCCTATGCTTAGCTGGGTATAGGGGACTCCAATGAACATCTCTCGGGCTCATTTGCCCAGGACACCATAACCATTTATAGTCTGAGGTCTTGCCTCCAGGATCCCCCTTCACATCTCAGAACTTCAAATCTAGTTTGGGTTCCTGCTCTTTGCCCCTCCTGGGCTCTACTGGAGAGAAGTAGTTTAGGTCCCCTCTGCATTTAGAACTTCAAACCTATCTGGGATTTCTCTTCCCTTCCTCGACACCCAGGCAGCTGAGGGGAAAAACAAGGTGAAATATTCCTCCCTTAGAACAAAGTAGAACCAATCTAATCACTGGTCAATGTCAGGGAAGCTTTATCTTGTCTGGGGATGGCAGGTAGAGGAGGAAGTGGGAGGGGAGAAGGGAGGGAATGAGAATAAACAAGAAACAAATGCAAGCATGAACAAAATGAAGTTTTAATGGACTTTCTACACCTTTATCTGTTGTACAATCCTAGAAAGATCCATTTAATTAATTTTTTTACCCACTTGGGAAAGCAGTGGTCTCTATGATTCAGCAAGAGTTAATCTTATCCTTTCTTTTGTGATGATTTACAAAGCTGGAAGATCAAGGCAAAGCTGAAGGCAGTTTTACTGGATTTCAGCAAGGCACATGGGAAAAGAGTGGTCACTGAGAGCCAGCAAGAATCATTAGCATTATTAGGTAATTATACACATTATTTCATTTAATCCTAAAACTAAGCCTGTGAGTGGAAGAGAATTAAATAAATACTGAATGTCAATTACAGCCTTTGCACAGCTGAAAAAACTAAATTATAGACAGGTATTACAATCTCTATGGTTATATGGCTAGTATTTAACTTATATTGCTATGTAATGCACTACTCCATAACTTAGTGGCTTAAACAATAACCACTTTATTAATTTGCAGTGTAGACAGGGCTCAGTGGGGAAAGCTTATCAACTAAGGCTGGAGCATCCAGTTCCAAGATGCTCACTTTCACAGCTGGCGAGTTTGTGCTGGCTTTTACTGGGGAGCCTCAATTCTAGCTTCTCGATTAAATTTGCATGTCAGCAGGACTAGCTTAAGTGCTGCCTAGAAAACAAATAAAACATTATTTCTGGGTGTGTCTGTGAAGGTGTTTCTGGAAAAGATTAGCATTTGAATCCATAAAGAAGATCACTCTCACCAATGTTGATAGGCATCACCCAATCCATTGAGAACCTGGATAGAACAAAAAGGTGCAGGAAGGGCAAATTTGCTGTCTCTGCTTCAGCTGGGACATGCATCTTCTCTTGCCCTTGGAGATCAGCACTCCTGGTTCTTGGGTCTTCAGACTCAGACTAGAACTTACTCCATTGGCTCCTTTAATTCTCAAGCCTGGGCTTCCAGGGTTGAGAACTTTCCTGGGCTTCCAGCTTCCAGACAACAGATCATAGGACTTCTCAACCTCCATAAATATGTATGCCAATCCCTTTCTATACCTCTATATGTCCTATTGGTTCTGTTTCTCTGGAGAACCCTTGGTAATACAGCTGAGTTCTTTGGTTCTCTCCCATTTGGCTCTTTTTTTAAATTTTCTCACAGCACAATAGGTTGTGGGTAGTTGGATTTCTTATATAGCAATTGATTTACAAGAGTGCAATAGCTGAAATCTTAAGGCCTAAGCTCAGACCTTGCACAATGTCATTTTCACCATGGTTTATTGGTTAAAGTAAGGCAGAGGGCCAGCCCAGATTCAAAGAGAGAGACTGTAAAAGGTATGATTACTGGTAGTTCACTGGGAGTTACTTAAAAAAATAATCTGATCACATTGGGGATGCAATTTTATTGGTTCACATTACTGGCCAGTTCATGAAGTATAGCTGACTTAGGCTTGTCAGTAACAAGGCACTCAAGTGAAGTCAACAGTAATATACTTTCTATCTCTCATCACTGCTTCCTCTGTGTTGACACCATGCCCAAGCAGATTCCTTGCTGATTGTGACAAGATAGCCATGATATTTCTAACTTCCAAGGAGCCATGTAAGATTACGTGTCCATCTGTCTATGCACCTATTCTGTGACTGGCAGGATGGAATATGCTAATTGGCTAGTCTGGATCATGTGCTCGCCCATTATGTGCACATGCTATTAATTAACTACCTACTCAATAGTGTTTTCCAGCTTTCATCTCCATTGACTAAGAGACAAAAAAAGCCAAATACAGTAATCTTCACTAAGTGTTGTTGATAGGTTCTTGGAAACTGGGACATTAAGTGAAACAACATGTAATGAAACTAAATTTACCATAAGCTGAATGATACAAACAAAAGACATACAAATGTAAATGAAACAGATGGAAAAGTTGTACCCCTGGCAAACTTTTATTCCAGTAGAAGAGACAAAAAAATAAGTTATCATGACCAATTATATTTAAAAATATAACAATGTTGGTTAAGCTATAATGAATAATTATATGTAACATAAATAAATATAATGAATAACTAATACCATGTAATATGTTAAATAGTGATAAGTGCTATGGAAAAACAGAATAGGATTGGACTGAGTGAGGTGGGAGTATGACAAGTGCCCAATGAATATGTAGTGATGATCTTTTCCCCTCAGATATTGATTTATTCTTTTATTTATTTAATAAGTTTATTTATTTATTTTTATTGATTTTTTTAGAGGGAGTGAAAGAGAAAGAGGGAGAAAGAACCATTGATTTATTATTCCATTTATTTATGCATTCATTGGTTGATTCTTATATGTGTCCTGACTGGGGATCAAAACCTCAACCTTGGTATATCAGGATGTTGCTCTAACCAACTGAGTTATCTGGCCAGGGCCCTCAGATATTGATTTAAATTATTTTACCAACCTTGTAAATTTATTTAAGTTTAACCTCCCTTTTCACAACATAGGCATAATCTATTCATTTCAAAATACTTCCCCATGTATTAAAAAATATATTTAAAATGATAAAATCATTTCTTTGACATTTTATTAGATGTATCCTTAAGGATAACCCTGAAATCCCAAAGAGCAGGCCTTGCAGATGTGAATGCCCCGGGTCAGACTCTGTGAGAATGAGGACTGGGGAGCCTTATTTTGCTACCAGGCAGCATTGTAGGCCCAGTGTTGCCAAATTCTTCCAGTGGAACTGTTGGCGGAGAGATGGCCCCAGGTATTAGATTAGTGGAGTCAGATCAGACCTTGGTTCAGCAACCTCTGTACTTGAGTTCTGGCTAAGAAAGAATCCAGAGCCAAGACTTTATGTATTTAGTTAATTAATTAATCTACAAGAGGAAATTTATTTAGAAAGTCACAGAAGTAGAAGTAAGCTGTGGAAGACATGGCCTCAGGAAACAAGTTACAGAAGCAAAAAAAAAAAAAAAAAAAGGGCCCTTGGAGCTTAGGAGAGGGAATGGTAAAGGTAATGTGCCTGGGAGGAAAAGGTGGGAGATAGGAAAGGCTCTGGGTTGGGCATGCTCCCTAGAGGAAGAGTGCAGGATCCTCTGTCCTATGGGCTTTTAAGGGTGGGCATTTTAGGGAGGTCCCAGGGGAAGATCTCAATAGAACATTCATCAGCTTCCCAGGTGTGTCCTTTCAGGGTCATGGTCTCCACTGATTGGCCAGCACCAGGGTAAAGGGTCATTAGTCAGTGCTTCTGGTCCTGATGTCAGCCACGGCATGGCTTGTCTGGTTTTGATGTTTTTCTGGGCCTGGAGCAGAAACACAACTAAGGCCTACATGTTATCCCTGCAGGTTAATGATTAGGGGAATGGTTGTGCAAAAGCCCACATGGAAGTTGCATGAAGTCACTCTTTTGTCCCTTGTTTCTCCTCCAAAGTGGTCTTACAGTATTAATATAACATGATGTTGTGGACAAAAAAGGGCTTAACCTGACAAGCTTGCATAGAGGGCTGCATGGTAGGCCTTTCAAACTCAGAGACCTAAAGTAACCACATAGGTTGTTATGAAATTAACACTGCCTAAGTAAAGGTAAGCCATGGCAGGTAGTCATGTCCTACACTAGTATCTTCCTTGACAAAGGTCAATCTTTACCTCAATGGAGCCAGTCTTTTGTCTTTTTGCATCTAGGATAACATAACTTTGGAATGTCAGGGTGATTTCCTTTTTCCAGACCCCTAAAGGACACAATCTCCTACCAGAGTAAGAGACCACAGAACCCTCATTGTTACTGTGTTCATTGTTAACTATCCCAAACCCACTAATGTAAAAGGAGTGTGTGTTTTACTGTTTGTTTTGCTTTGCTTTCTCTAGCCTCCCCAATCTATCACCAGTGGATTTCATGTAACTCCCTTAAATCTTCTCCTTTTATTCTAAAGTACAAAATAAGGTGGGAAACTGCCATTTTCAGGAGCAGTTTTTCAATCCATTTAGATTTTGCTTCCTGGCAATTGTCATCAATTTGGCTCAAATAAACTTACAAGAATTCTTACATGTTTGGACATTTCTTATGTTGACATTATTTAAGACACCAAAAGCCAGGCCAACTGCACGTGAATGCTGGCACCATCACTTGGTAGCGATATGACCTCATCAAGTGATTTATCCTCTCTAAAATGTGGTAGCTACAGATTACTGGCTGATTTACCAGTCACTCCTGTCATCCTAAGAAATGTCCAAACTAAGAATTTTTATAAAACTTTTTTGAGCCAAACTGATGACAATTGCCAGGAAGCAAGATCCAAAATGCTTTGGAGAATAACAGCAGCTTCTTTTATGCACTTGACAATAAGGAGGGAACTAAGGAACGTGGAGGTGGGAGAGAGAAGGTAGGGATTGGATTACAGGATCCTTAACAAGACTATGTGCTCCTTGGAGGGTCTGAAAAAGAGGATTACTCTGACATTTCAAAGGTATGTTAAACTAGATGCACAAGGACAATGGGCAGGGTTTGCTTAAGGCTAAGATAGACCTTTTACTAAAAAAGTTATATGCCTGGGATGTGACCACCCACCATGACCTGCTCAGGTAGGAATTTATGATCTGATCACCCTGTTAGGTTACATTCTGTCACTGGACTTGTGAGTTTATTACAGAACCCCTTTTTCATCGACATTCCCAACTCCTCCCTTGCTACCTTCTGTAGAGTCTAGAAAAGCCAAAAAGCCCCTTTCCCACACTTCTCTCCAGCCAGTTGAAACTGGAAAACCTGTTGTTCGTGTTGTCACCTACCAGACCCAATAAGCAGAGACAGGGATTGAATTTTTACTGGCACTTTATTTAGATGACTGGTGATCTGAGAAGGTGGTGGGTTTGTACCCTAACAGAGCATCCTAAATTCCATTTTAAACTGACCCTTTTTAGAAGGAGAAGAAAAGTGTAGGTAAGGGGTTTGGAATTCAGGGGAAAGGTGAATCAGATAAAAGCTACAGCATTCTTTCATCTGTGTCCCAAGTGGTGGTCTTTATCTGTGTTCTTTATCTGTGTCCTGGGCCGTGGGCATCACCTGCTGGAGTATAATGGCTCAAATTCCATCTTGACTGCTTGAGACCTCCTGCGGCACAAAGGTGGAACTGCTTGTGGTCTCCTAGAGTCCAGGTGGGTCATACCTTCAGTTCCTGAAACAATAGTTTTTTACATACATTGATTACTAAGCTTATTAGCTATAACCTAAAACAAAAATTTTTCTAGCTTTTGAGTCCCCCATCAAAGTGACAGTTCTGGCCATGGGTCATAAGTAAAAGTTAAGGAGAGAGTTTTGGGGATGGTTTTGCTTTTCTGATAAAAGGACAGATGAAGGCCCCCACTTCCTTGACTATCCCCATTCTTCCTGTTGAGCAAACATGATGTCTAGAACTGAAGCAGTTATCTTGTGACCATGAGGGAAAGATGTAAGTAATTTCCAAGACACTGGCCGTGGCAACATGAGCCAAGAGCCAGGAGCCACTTACATTTGGGCTGCTTGTTCTGAGAGAGAGGTCCGGGGACCGGGTGGGGGGCAGATTTTAAGCCATTGTTAGTCAGGTTTTCTGCTGTCTGAAGTGGAAAGCATTTCCAACTTATAAACTCAGTTTCCTAATTTTAAAAATAACTATTTCAGAGTGTTATTGTAAAGATAAAGTACAGTGCCAACTAATGTTTTTATAGCACTTAGGATGTACCAGGTATTTTTTTTTTAGCACTTTACATGTGTAAACTCTTTAAAACCCCACAAGAAATCTACGTGGTAGACACTATTGTTATCTTTATTTTAGAGACAAGGAGAGATTAAGTAATTTGCAAAGTCACAGAATTTGTAAATGGCAGAGCCAGTATTGGGACCAAGGTAGTCTGACTCCGGGTCTGTTCACTTAAAAAGCAATTAGCCCAGTAGCATAGAGTAAGCATCCAAAACATGTCAGCAATAATAATGTTGAGCATCAGGTGCCATAGACATGCCCAGAAAATAATACAGGAACACTTACGTTTGGTGGCTTGGAGAATGGTTCTGTTACTGGACAGGGACCAGGGCCTAGAGTGGGTCTGCCTTTGTCTGGACTGTAGTGAGTGTGTTCTTCACCTTGTGCAGGAAAGATTTCACAACAGGAGTTCACGTGATTCTGACATTATGCTTATTAAAGCTGGAACACAGTGAATTAAGGAAAGGCTTAGGGTAGAAGAAGCAATAGGAGAGAGACTGGGTGGGACTGCTTTGGCTCACTGAGAAGTCAGAGAAAAAGAGGTCTTGGGGACAAAGGTCAGGGGGTTAGCCTGGGGCAAGCTGCTGTTGCCCATTGCTCCCTTGGTTGCAAGTCTCATGAGATCCCTTAGAGTTTAGGAGATGCACGCCTGTGGGGGAAGATGAGGGGAAAAGCAAAAGCACTGGTAGGCTGCCAAGGGAGAGCATGCACTGAGTCATTTGTCTCAAGGGTTTTAAAGCCTGGGTGTTTGGAGAAAATCTTAGGGAAGGATCTCAATAGAATATTCATCAGCTTTTCCAGGTATATCCTTTCAGGGTCTTGGTCTCCTCTACTTAGTGCTAAAGCAGGGGTCATTAGTCATCGCAGCTGGTCCTGGTGTCACCAGCTTCATTTTCCTGCTTTTCTGGGCCTGGAGTGGAAATGGTCAGGGGTGTCTTAACTGCATGACCAGCAACAGGAAAGGTCAGAGGGGCAGTCTAAACTGAAAGGTCAGTGATGTGCCAGGGGTGGAAAGGTCACCCTGGGGGCAAGGTCCTGTGCTAGTTTTGTCCATTGCTAGGCTTTTTGCCCTGGTGACCTTTTGTATCTGGCTATAAATTGCTTGGCCAGTTTGTTCAGGTATCTGTCTCAGTTTCCCCATTCCACTTGCCAAGGAATTTTCCTAGCTTCTTATTATACTGCCTCAGTTCTTTTCCAAAGTCTACCTTGAAAATGGAATTGTGTGCTTGAAGTAAAATTTCTTAGAACACCAAACGAAAAACTCAAGGAGAGGAAAGGTTTATATGGGCAAGTCAGGAGTTCTGGAGTCGACTAATGGCTGACATCTCAGAAGCTACCCTATGATTCTTTTCCTTAGGTCTTTTCTAATCCTTGGGTCTCTGTATACTGGTGGCTCCACTTCCACACTCCGGAGCCAGGATTTCTTCCTACTTCCCCCTTCAAACATCAGCCTCCAAGAACTGGGAACATTTGTCTTTTTTCTTGGTGAAAACTTATCGAGCATTAAACATCAAGTATACCAGCAGGTGTCAGCGTCTATCGCAAAATGAGAGATTACTTAAACCACCTCTAGTTTTAAAGTCAGGTTCAAATTATGTAAAACAAATTCATTTCCTACTTTATTAATGCTTAGAAGGCTATAATCCATTTCCAAACTTCCATTGTGCTGGGTATATATAGAAATTATATTTTAGATTTTCAAAAATGTAGGGAAAAGGTTGAGGATAGGAGCTACCTGCTTGATAACAAAATGAAAAACAGTTTTTATTTGAAATCATTTATTCATTGATCCATCAGTCATTAATTGATGACCTTTCTTTGGATCCAACCATAATAAAGAAGCCAGGAGTCTAGGATACTGAAGTTTAAAATGATGTATTAAGGGGGAAAAAAAGAAGAAAAGTAAAATGATGTATCAAAATGCTGGTGACCTTTTGATAAGAGAAAGGCCCTCAGGGCTTAGGAGAAAGAAAGGTAGGCATCCGAGGCAAAGAGAGGCAAGCCCCGGAATGCTCAAGGGAGAGCATGCTGACTGGTCCTCTGTCTTGAGTGTTTTTATGTTTTTGTTTTTGTGTTGTTTTGTTTTTATAGGCAGAAATTTTAGCATAGTTCTCAATCAGAATATTCATCAGCTTTCCAGGTGTGTCCTTGTAATATTCTAATGCATCAAAATAAGGATATAGTGGGGTTCCGGATAATTCTCTGGTCAGCTTCACCTCTACCTTGGATTTGTCCAGCTCTCATTGGGGTTTTTGTTATTTATTCACCTGCCTTCATCCATTCTTGGGTTTGTCTGGCACTAATTGGGTCCCTATTATCTATCTCCCTGATTAGGGTGACAAGCTACTCATCTCTGGTTGGGGAGGAGGGATGTAAACCATTTGCTCCTATGTGTCTTTAGTTTGGGAAGATAAGATCTTGTGACTCATTAGTTGGCTACTAATTGCTTGGCCACTTATTTAACTATTTGTCTCAGTTTCCCTATTTCACTTGGCAGGGAATTTTCCTGGCTTCTTACTAACCTGACTCATTTAGCACCTATTTTCCTCAGCTTTCAAGCTTTATTGGCAATTCCAAGAAAACCTGGAATGGCCTGTTCAGTATCACGTGACCTGAGGTCCTCTACATAAATATCAGATGTGGAAATAAATGACCATCCAAATGAGAAAAACGAAGGCTGTTTACTCAGTGAAATCAGCCTTGTCACTTGTGTTTTGGCAGGGACTCAAAGGCAGGCAGAGGAATGGGAAAGCTTTTTAGTGGGGGGAAAAAAGCTTCAGGTGCTCTAATTGAAGGCTGTTGGCATGAGGAAGCTGCAGGCTGGCTAACACACCTCTGTGATTGGCTAGGAGTGCATATTTAGTGTTCTTTAATTGGTCCTAAATTGAAAGTATAGATAAAAATTATGGAAGCTCTCAGTTGTTAATCAAGTTGTGGACATTTTGGGCTGATTGTTACAGAGATTATGTTTACCTTCCTGGGTTGTCACTAGAGATAGCAAACTGGCTTCTTACTAGTCTGACTTACATCAGGCTGGCATCTTAGGCCATTTATAATAGGTGCTGGTTTGATTTCCTGGACAGGTTGCTGAAGGTTGTGGGTTTGTCACCAGAATGGGACCAGGACCGGAGCACATCTGCCCTGGTACAGTCTGGAACATGTGGGTTCTTGACTTCAAGCAGGAAAGATTTCATGTTGTAAGTTCAGGTGATTTTGAGATTACATTTATTAACGCTGGGACAGTAGGACAAAGAAAGGGCTTAAGATAGAAGAGGCAAGGTCATAGCAACAGGAGTGTACCTAGGTGGAGCTGCCTTGGACCTTTGGAAACAGGAGGAAGACCGAGCCTAGGCAAGGCTGCCTTGATCCTTTAGAGCACAGGCGGCAAACACAAGGCCTGCCGCCAAATCTGGCCCTCCACCTTGTTTCATCTGGCCCGGCATCTTGTTTCTACCTGGTGGCAGCCCGAACTCTTGCTCCACTGTTAAGGAGTAGTTACATTTATACAGTCCTAAAGTTACATTCGGCCCTTTAAAGATGGGAACTTTAGGGAAGGTCTCAGGTGAGGATCTCAATAGAGTATTCATCAGCTTTCCAGGTGTGTCCTTTAATATGCTGATCTATCAAAGTGAGTGTATACAGGGGTCAGGGTTATTCGCTGGTCAGTTTCACCTTCAAAGAATGTCACTGGGAGTTAGCAGTTCTGCCTGCCCCCTCCCCAACCCACAAATGGTCCTAAATGTGTAAACCATTTGCTCCTAAGTGTCCTTGGGAGATAAGACCTTGTGATTCATTATCTGGCTATAAATTGCTTGGCCCTTTAACTATCTGTCTCAGTTTTCCTCATTCCACTTGTCAAGGAATTCTCCTAGCATCTTACTAACCTACCTCAGGTAAAAGTTCTATTTTTTATGTAGGGCCCAGCCATTGTCCATTTTTATATTCAGTCTTTCAGTAGCAAGCAGTAAACTAGGCTTTGCTTTATCAACTATGATAGCATTTCACATTTATATCGTGTTTTATAGGTTATAAAGTGTATTATGTATATCTCCAAGACCAATGGAGTTCAAAATAAGTTTCCCTAGATGTTGGGAACCACCTGCCTGGTTTCAGAAGCTGTAATCCCCTGTGGCTAAGACTGAGCAAAAAGCCCTTGGGACCCTAAGCCACTTAGGAGACAAAGCTTATCTCTCTGGCAGGGACGCTGCCTCTGCCCCCTTTACTTCACCCTGCCTGGCCCCCAATGCATGATCAGTTAGCCAATGACAGGTAAGAGTCCTCAAGGGAGGGACGACCTAAGACAGGCATGATCACAGAGGGCCCCCAGGGAAAGACTTGGGGGGCTATAGCAAAAGGGGGTGATGGACCCTTGCCCCTCAGCTTTGACATAGCCTGAGTCCTCATTCTGTCTGCAAGAAGTCTCCTAATCTCTTGGCTGCCTTACTTCACCTGCCTGACTTAAGCCTGAAACAATGACAGAGGGTGGTGCAGCCCTGTGATGGAAAGGGGGGGTTCCCCAGGTGATCAGGCCTAAGAAAAAATACATAAAATACTATGAAACCAGCTTTGCTAAGAATGTCCTCAGTTTTCTGATAAAGGTCCAAGCATGAAGCGAGTCTGTTCCCCAAAGTTTTACGGCCTTTTAGCTATCTCACCCTGACTTAGAATAAGCCCTCAGAGTTCTTTGAATGTTATCTATTATTTGATCATTACTACCTGACAATGATTAATGAGCTTTCTGTATCCACCCTGTATTCCTATGTAAATTAAACCCAGTAAAAGCCCAGTGAGGAACACGTTCCTGATTCTTCTCCTTTGAGAGATCGGCCACCTTTTCTCTCCAAGCAGATCGTGTCTTGGTAGACTTCTTCTCATCCACGGTGGCCTGGGGTCCCTGCAAGCAGAGTGCCCCCCACCCAAACACACCTAGAATGTGGTCATTTTAGCATGCACATATTTTGAGTTGAAGACAATTGAGGCCTGAAAGATTCAGGAAGAGCCTTAATCCCCCTTTAATTGCCTAAAAGAGTTTTGATGGAGGGCTTGATGGAGGAAGAGAACTGTCACCAAAGATAACTTGGAAGAGGATGAACTAGGTGTGGTAGACTTGGGGAAACTTAGTAAAGCCTACTTATTCAATGTTTTCTGTGTCCCATTGTCTCTGCATGGCATGGTAAACATTTGTTCACCAAACATTTGTGCTTTCATCTTCTTGTTGTCTTCCTCCCCTTTGAAGTCCCAGACTTCTACCCCTTTCCCTTGAATGGCAAGGAACGGCATCTAAGCTTCAGGTGAAACTCAGAAGGGCATATGAGCCTTAATGGCCTGATTGCCTGTGGGTCTCATATTCCTATAAGGTCCCTGCATGTATGTAATTAAATTTTATTTTTCTGCATAAAAGTCCTGCAGGACATCATTTTTCTGTTGTGAGGCTAAGAAATAGTCTCAGAAAAGTCAGGTTGTTAAAAGTCAGGTTGTTATTATTTAGGGTCTGGCCCTGAGTGGGTCAGCCTAGGACCAGATGTAGTACATGGGTTCTTGACTTCCTGTAGGAGAGATTTCACAACACAAGTCCAGGTGACTATGAGGATACATTTATTAAGCTGGGGACAATGAAACGAGGAAAAGCTTAACATAGAGCAGAGATGTCAAACTCATTTTCACCAGGGGCCACATCAGCCTCACTGTTGCCTTCAAAGGGCCAAATGTAATTTCAACTCCTTAACAGTTAAGGAGTAGTTACATTTTTTCAGTCCTAAAATTATTTTGGCCCTTTGAAGGTAACCGCAAGGCTCATGTGGCCCCCAGTGAAAATGAGTTTGACATCCCTGGCATAGAGGAAGCAACAGGAGAGCCTTGGCTGACCTGCCTTAATTTGCTGGGTATTCAGAGAAAAGGGGGCTTTGGGGACAGGTTCAGGAGATTAGCCTGGGACAAGCTGCCAGATGCCCATTGCCTTAGAGTTTAGGAGATGCGAGCCAGTGAAGAAAGAAGGGAGGTGGCGGGGGAGGAAAGGAAATGGTGCCAACTGCTCCCCAGAGGGAGAGCACGTGTGTGCTGGGTCCTTTGTCTTGAGGCTTTTCTTTCTTTCTCCAGGCAGTAATCTTAGGGGAGGTCTCAGGCAAGGGTTTCAGTAGACTATTCATCATTTCTCCAGGTATACCCTTTTAGGGTCATGATCTTCACTGTCTGGTCAGTGGCAGGGAAGGGGGTTGTTAGTCATTGTAGTGGGTCCTGGCATTGCCCACCTTGTTCTGCTGCTTTTCTGAGCCTGGAGCTAAAGTACGACTGAGGCCTATGTGTTATCTTCAAGGAGGGAAGGCCAGGGGAGGAAAGGTTACACCTGTCAGGTCTTCCACCCTCGTGACCATCTGTGCCTGGCTGTGAACTGCTCGACCATTGTGTAACCAAGCAGACAAGAGCACATCCATGTGGCACCTTGGTGTATGACCCAACAATTAGTATTGGAAGAAACAGGTTTTTATTTACAATATTTCAACCTCAGGGGGACCGGGAGCACTTTAGCTCAGAGCTCTGTTCTACCATGAGACCCAATGCTCCCTTGCTCCCCAAAAGGATATAAAGCAAAAGCCCAAAAGTTCCCCATCTCCTTATCTGTCCTTACACTGGCTGCACACACAGTCTCACAGCAGCTCTCTCTGTCAGAGCCTGTTATCACCTCTCTGTTATAGTCTAGGAAAGCACATGCCATGTTGTGCTGGATGATAGTGGAGTCCAAGAAAGGCACCAAATCCCAAGTCCTGATAGAGTCCAGGTCTGCAAGGCAACAGGTCAGCATCTTGCAAGGCAGGGTTTTTGGTGGCTTCTGAGTCAGCTAGAGCAGGCACAGTCAGAGCAGTAGCAAGCCATTCTTTCTTACTAGCCAGGCCGCATGGCCCAAAGCAGCAGTATGCCTGTTTTCTTATTAGCCCAGGCTGCACAGCTGAATCCTGACTATAGACTGCATAGCTGCTTGCTCATAGCTCCCTCTCACATGGCTGCTCCATCATTCCTCATATGGCAGACCAGCTCCTACAGTTCGCATGGCTTCTGTGTGACCACTGGTAGCATGGCTGAATCTCCCCAGCACTGCTGTTACATCATGGCCCTCCTTCCTCATGGCCGTCCACCCTTAGCTTAAATCCTGACCCAGAGCTTCCTGTGTGACCTCCTCTACAGCTTCTCCCACAATGAGCTACATTTGCCAGTTTCCCACATTGTTAACATTCTCTTGGCTGCCATGTTCAATCAGGGTACGAGTGACTTAGTGACACAGGGTGACCCACCTCCCTGCCTCTCTTGGAGGTGCTGTACAAAACCCTGGCTATGTCACAAGTCACCATACATTCTGAAAATCATGTGTACACCTTTTGCCCAGGGGCAGTAGCACAGCTATTACCTAGCTACCAGCTTTGCATAGGTATGCAAAGTATTTTAACTGCTGTATCATCTGCTCCCCCATGCCCCAATAATGGGTGATTGGGACTTTGGGGATCCCTGGCTCAGGACCCCATACAATTGTGTTCAGCTATCTGTATCAGTTTCCCTGTTCTACTAGCCAAGGAATTTTCCTAGCTTCTCACCATCTTGTCTCAAAGTGACTTTTCACAATCACAAGGCTGCTAAGGAGCCAAGAACTATGGTCACCATATGTCCTGATTTCCCTAAATTTGTCTCAATTTGTCTTGTTACCTCATCCATTTATCACCTCCTTTTATTTATTTATCATTCGAATAATAAATCATCTGATCACCTTATCTTAACATAGCAGAACCTTAAGTTGAACCTACACCTTCTGACCACTGCTTTATTTGCCCAGCGCTATTAATCCCAGGCTCCCCCTTCACTGTGTCACTATCTTTCCCACCTCCCAGGCTTTGCCAAGGCTCATCACTGAGTGGACTTGGGTCCAGTGATTTGTTTAAAGAAAACTTTTCTTTGAAATGTCTTGTTGCCAACTAGCTGACGAAAGTCCATCAAGAAAGTTTCTGTTAAGAGGTAATTAGCAAAATGAAAACACAAATGTGAAAATAAGACTTGGCGTTTAATAGTTTGATGCCCCTTAAGGAACCATCGGCAGCTGCTTGAATGTTTGTAATAAATACTAGAGGAGGACAATGCACATTTGTGTCAATGTGTAACATCTCAAGCAGGGCGTTTTTACTAAACTGAGGCCCCTGGACTTTAAAAGCTCACTGAAGCCTTTAAAATAATGAAAATTGTGCAAATGAACCAGTTACAAGCCCTTTCAAGATTATTTCACTTCAAAAGTACTTGGAGCAGAATGCCAATTTACTTTCTGCCATCAATTAATTCCGCCTTTCTAAAGCAGAATGTCTGATTGCCTTAAGCAGCCCTGCAGAGCAGCTTTTTTCCTAGAACAAAAAGCCCGCTGCAAAGTTTATGTTAATACAAACCTGCAGGTGACAAATGACTGCTCTTTGGAAAGAAGGCAAATGGGTACTCTGAGACTATTGAGATGCAATAGGGCTCTTGATTTGAGAAAAAGGTAACATGGCAGCAAGAAATAGATTGGTCATCCTTGGCCCCTTTGTGAACCTTGGGTCCAGCCACACAGCCAACCTCCCCCTCCTACCTCACTCCCCATTCTCCTCTGTGCTGTGATCCTTGAATTAAAAAACTGTTCTAGGAAGGAAGATCCTTTAAGTCATCCCCGTTCCCAAAACTTTTCATAAATCATTCAGCGCAGGAATTCTTCACAGCAGGAAATGAACCTCTTAGAGCTCAGCTTTAATTTTATATCATGGTTGGAACTGCCAGAGACCATTCTCCTAGTTTCTGTCAAGGAAGATATGAAAGGTGATATGTCCATTTTATTGATGAGTTATCTGAGTCTCCATAGAGAAATGAGTGGCAGAGTTGGGACTAGAATCCTAGTCTCCTAAGGCAATGTTTACTTCATTGCACCCCATTTGCCACTAGCTAGAAGCTGCTTAGTTTGCAAACAGCTTTATATTCTGAAAGTTCATTTGTATGTGCAGGTGAAACTGGAAAAGCCAGCATTCATGCTGCCTGTTGCTACCACAACCAATGAGCAGAGATGAGGAATGAATCTTTACAGGTGCTTTATTCAGACGGTTGGAGATCTGAGAAGACAGCTGGTTTGTACCCTAACAGACCATCTTAAATTCCATTTTAAACTGACCCTTTTTAGAAGGAGAAGAAAAGTGTGAGTAAGAGGTTCGGAATTCAGGGAAAAAGTGAATCAGATAAAAGCTGCAGCATTCTTTCATCTCTGCCCTGGGCAGTAGTCTTTACCCGTGTCCTGGGTGTCCTGGGCAGTAGGCATCTCACCCTGGAGCACAATGGCTCAGATACCATCCTGATTGCTTGCGGTCCTCCTGAAGTGCAAAGGTGGAACTGCTTATGGTCTCCTGGAGTCAAGGTGGGTGGGTCATACCTTCAGTTCCTGAGACAATAGCTTTTTACATACATTGATCACTAAGCTTATTAGCCATTTACTAAACTAAAATTTTCCAACTCTTGGGTCCCCCATCATAACAGTGGAAAACCCTTCCCTTCTTCCTTCTACATTCTTTGGCTGGTCTAACAATTAAATTGACATAAGACTGATTAGCAGGAGAAAACAAATTTTGTACCTACAGGACCCTCATAAATAGTAGAGACTCTTCAGCAGTCATATGATTTAGGTTTATATAATCTTGAGCTAAGGAGAAGGTGATAGGGGAAGAAGGTAATTCACTGGAAGATGAGAAGAACAAATATTTGGTAAATAAAAGTTTCAGCCCTGGCTGGAGTGGCTCAATGGGTTGAGTGCTGGCCTGTGAACCAAAAGGTCGCCGGTTTGATTCCCAGTCAGGGCACATGCCTGGGTTGCAGGCCAGGCCCCAAGTAGGGGGAACATAAGAGGCAACCATATACTGATGTTTATCTCTCTTCCTCCCTTCCTTTCTCTAAAATAAATAAATACAATTTTTTAAAAAAAGTTTCATGCAGCCCTGGCTGGCATAGCTCAGTGGATTGAGTGCAGGCTGGGAACCAAAGTGTCCCAGGTTCGATTCCCAGCCAGGGTACATGCCTGGGTTTCAGGCCATAACCCCCAGCAACCGCACATTGATGTGTGTCTCTCTCTCTATCTCCCTCCCTTCCCTCTCTAAAAATAAATAAATACAATTTTTTAAAAAAAGTTTCATGCCACGCAGCTATGTCTTTCTGTTATAAATATTATTTCTGTTAATAGCTCTCTCCCTGGTACAGGCCCTTGGCCTCAATTCTTGTAGGCAGTGAAACTATTCCTGAGTCTGCTGGGTCCTGATTGTCTTCAGCTCGAAATAATACTCATGCCAAAGTGGCACATTCTGGTGTGGTATATTCTGATGTTCCTCATATGTCATTTGTTTGGAACTTGGGAAACACTTTCTCTTAGAAACATGCTTGTTCAAATATTGGCTGTGTTCTCTGGCCAGTTCAAAAGCAGCCCAAGACCCCACTAAAACTCAAGTGCTGGGCCTGACACTGGTTCTTAAGCATTTCTGAAAGCTAAGCCTTGAGGCTTTGGAGAACCCCAAATGGGCCAGAGACTAGGAGAAAGAGAATGAGGCTGATGGAAGAATCCATACTGGGGCATTTTTTGGAGGCTTTGGGGCATTTTTTGAAGACTAGTAGAGAACAGGTCAGTTTGGGAGCTTTGGCCACTGTGGGTGGCAGATGGGTAGAAGAGGAGTTTACAGGGATGGGAATAGTTGAATAATGAGGCCATGGGAGGCTGATGATGGGAAACGAACAAAGTTTATTGTTTATAAGCTGTTCCTTCATAAATCAGATGTTCTACTAAGTTGTAAAATGCCTCTGTGGAATCAGGATAGATTTTGGGGGAATGGTTCTGTCTTTATAGCAAAAGAAGTGCCAGTAACTCTCATAAAATACTCCCTTAGTGGAATAAATCACTGGAGTTAGCTGTACATCTGAAGGGAGCCTCTTCACAAGATAATGGATCTCAGTGTAACTGATGCCAGACCTCAACCTCCCTCAGGAGGTATACTTGCCCCCCGAGGCGCCTGGATATGTGAACTGAAAGTGCTGAACATCTGCCCTCTTGGGAGCCCAGGTACTCGGCATCCTTGGCTGAGCTGGGATCTGCCCCCAGGATTTCCTGCAATCTTGGTTGAGATCTGGAACATACTGACATCATGGCAGTGGGGGACTGGCATGGCTTCTGGGACTTTATAAAACCTGTTTTCAACACCAATTTCCTTAGCAGCAAGAAGCTAGAGCCTGCTGGATTCATCAGACCTTGGAAAGGTTTTAAATTACAAATTTTCTTATCATTCAGGAATGTTGAAGCCAACAAATCTGGAGATGATTGTCAATGAAAAGATAGTTACACTTCCCTATAGGAGTGGGTACTCACACCACAGTGGAGGAAGGGCACAAAGGGAAGGGCTGGTCAGAGGTAAAGGGAACTGAGTGGGGTGGGGTGGGAGTGGGGGACCTGGGAAAAGGGGTTTATTGTGGTTTCTGTAGGAAGAAATTTGTGAGGCAGGGTTAGCAGACTGAGAGGTGTAGCAGCCATCTCTGATTGTTTGGTACCTGGCCCGGGGGCAGTTAGTGCAGGGTAACAGTGGCCCTGAGTGTGCGAACCTGATAGAAAAGGGGGCTGGGTGTGGTTCTGGATTGGTTAGTTTACATATGAAAGGAGTACTCCAAGCAAGTCTTTTCTATCTCTAGGCTAGCCCTGGGCAGGGCAGTATCTCCAGAGTCAAGGCCCGAGGATGTCTATGTATTGGAAATATAGAAAATAAAAAGGCGTGATTAATACAGGTACTCTCTAGTATAGGCAGAATGTGGAAGCTGGAATGATTTCCTCTTCACTGAAGTGAGATAGGTGCCCTCACTCCTCCTTACCACTCTCCTCTCAAGGTTCTTGAATAATTCAAGGAGGAGATAACATGCTTCTTGCTAAGGCCTCAAGCAATTAGAAAACTGGCCAAGATATGATCATTTTGATCTCTGAATTTGTACAGTATTCCATGCCAGTTGCAATAGTGAGAACCCAGTTGATCAGACTCAAATATCCAGAAAAAATTTTAAAGTACTTCCATTTCAGAACTCGTCACCTCTCATTAACCTAATACAATGAAAGCAAAAGGAAAATGGATAAATATTTCTGTTTAAAATATGATTTTATAACATTTTTAAAGTGGGCAGAGCATATAGGACTTTGGATAATTCTTCAAGTGCCACATGCTTTCAGAGAATTACAATTCGGTGGGGATCAAGCATCACAGTAAGCGTGAAGGTTACCAGAATATGTTGTCCCAAAATAAGTCTCTTGGGTTTATGGGTTATTTTGAGCATAAGGCCATTGAGAACCAGCAGACACAGGAAGAACTCTTTATTTTTCCCTAACTGACTAAAATAGAGTATAAATTTCCCCTTTTGTAAAGGAAATATACATTTATAAAGGAAATGTCCATATAAAGCATCCATATCAGAAGAGAGCTACTTCCAGGGTCAACACATATCACCTGATAGATTCTTATCTGTGTAACAAAGCAAGGCTTGCTTGCATTAAGTTTCCTCCCTCTCCTTACCATAAGTTACCTCCCCTGACCAGAAGCTCAAAACTCCTTTTACTTTGTTTAGCCTATGGTGGTATAGAAGCCTCAATCATCTGGCTTTTTCTTTGAGCCACATCGTGTGTGTATGTGTGTGTGTGTGTGTGTGTGTGTGTGAACTCTCATGCATATGTATGTGATTAAATTGTTTCTTTCCTGTTTCTTTTTTTTTAAATCAGTTTGAAACATTGACCCCAGACTTTGAATCTAGGAGAGTAAACAAAAAAAGAATTTTCCTCCCCTATGCATATATGACCAAGTATGGGGGAAATTAGACTTTATTTATTTGGGGAAGAG
This sequence comes from Phyllostomus discolor, assembly GCF_004126475.2. Taxonomy (NCBI): domain Eukaryota; kingdom Metazoa; phylum Chordata; class Mammalia; order Chiroptera; family Phyllostomidae; genus Phyllostomus; species Phyllostomus discolor. Next base: position 147,762,388 of record NC_040907.2, on the reverse strand, counting down.
GAGAAGGGAGGGAGAAAGAGAGGAAGAGAAACATCAATGCAAGACAGAAACATGGATTGGTTGCCTCTTGTACACACCACAACCCAGGACCAAACCTGCAACCCAAGCATGTCGCTGGCCCAGGAATCAAACAGGTGAACTTTCTGTTTTCAGGATGATACACAACCCACTGAGCTATACCAGTTAGGGCAGGGGAAATTAAAATATATATATTCTATCCCCAAGGTTCTTCTGGCAGGTATAATAATTAAATAGACTTGAGATAGATTAGCAAGAGAAAATAATCGAATAATATATACATATGCATGGGAACCCCACATACATGAGAGGGTCAGAGACCCCATATACAGAATGTTAGGATGGTCGACAATGTGGGCTATGAAAGAATTCACAAAGAAAACACAGAGAGAAAAGTTCTTATTCACTTCCCAAGAGTGGAAAGGGGCTAGGCGTGGAGAAACGTACCAGCAGTGAAATGTAGGGGCTTTGAGTTTTTATTGGATTGTAATTATATTATAAGAGAGTTGGGTGAGGGCTGCTGTTGTGTGGCACCTGGGCTGTTAGGGATGTTTCAACACAGGAGGTTTCGGCTACTTTGGCATAACTTCAGTTTCCTCCAGTGTTATATTTTGCCTGTGTCTGTGGGAGCTGGTTAGTGACATTCTGTTTTTGTTTTCTAGTAATTTCCAGTCCTGGGAACATAAGTTCAGAAGAGTAAAATGGCAGTCATGTTTAACAAGGTCATAGGGCCTGCTTGGCAAATGGCACCAAGATAGCAAATAACACTGGCTTTATCCTTCACAGAAGTTCGGAGCCACAAAGTGGGATTGAGGTAAGACGTCCTGAGCTAGGGATGAGGTAATGCACCTTGGAGACTTCAAAGGGTCATTGTGGGAAGTAAAAATAAGTTTTCCCTTCCGTATAGATAGGTCAACAGAACTTCTCTCTGATAATGGCTTATTATGAGCAAGGTCACCAATTCAAATTATTTTAGGCAGTTGTGGGGAAGAGGCAGACATTTCTCTTGAGCCTGCTGCTAAAGTTGCCTTTATCTCAAAGTCATCTGCATACCACTGAAGGACATCTTGGGGTGACTTATTCTGGACCCTCCAGAATATACTCATATATATGAGAGGAGATCCTCCCAAAACCCAGAATTATCTTCTAGAGGGCAGGCCCCTTATAGCACAGGCTTCCCCCACTAGGTGAGTCTCCTTGGAACCCATCTGTATAGTGTACCAGCTGGCACTGTTGTGAGAGGCTGCATTTGGCTTCAGTGATTTTTTTTTTTAATGAAGACTCTTTCAATGCATTTGTCCATTTCATGATGGGTGGTTTAAGAGGGCACCTGACCATACCACACTGAGTGAGTGTTCAACAGTTTTTGACCAAAACCAGCATAACCCCAGTGCCCCATCCTCCCTATTCACCCAGTCTCCCACTGAGTGACTTTTTTTGTTTCCCCAGATGAAAAAAAGTCCTCAAAGGGAAATGTTCTGCTGCTGTGGAAGAGGTGAAACAAAAAAAAGCAGAAGAACTAAATAAAAGGCATCAAAATCGATGAGTTCAAAAACTGTTTTGACCAGTGAAAAAAGTCTCAATAGGTGTATGACATCAAATGGAGAGTACCTTGAAGGTAACTGAAGTTTAAACTGTAGGAATAGATACACATTTTTTAATAAATAAATTCCATTGTGGAGGGGTACCCCCGTATATACTTTTTCTGTGTATATGAAGCTGATAGCTTATTTCTTAACCTAATACTCGCTTATTTTCCTCAAAGAATTTCTGGGCAGTGCCTCCTGAGATGCTGTCATCCAGTAGCCAATTGACCATTGCATAAATGTTACATTATTGCATGACTAGAGCACAGGCAGCAAACACAGGGCCTGTGGGCCAAATCCAGCCCTCCACCTTGTTTTCTCCAGCCTGGCACCTCGTTTCTACCCAGAGGCAGCGCCAAGCTCCTTGCCCCTAGTTAAGCAGTAGTTATACAGTCCTAAAATTACATTCAGCTCTTTGAAGGCAACGGCAAAGCTGATGTGAGCCCTGGTAAAAATGAGTTTGACACCCCTGGACTAGAGGTTAGCACAGAGGTCACAACAATAGATAGGCCAAAATCTTTCTTCTCAAGCTGCTCCTGAATTAGGGATAAATGATTCTTTTTAATATATTTTATTGATTATGCTATGACAGTTGTCCCATTAACCTCCTTCATTCCCCCCCACCCTGCATACCCTCTTCCACCCACATACCCCCCTTTAGTTCATGTCCATGTGTCATAAGTACTTTAGCTGCTACATTTCCCATACTACTCTTGCCCTCCCCCTGTCTATTTTCTACCTACCATCTATGCTACTTATTCTCTGTACCTTTTCCCCCTGTCTCCTCCCCCCACTCCCCTGTTACTAACCCTCCATGTGATCTCCATTTCTGTGGTTCTGTTCCTGTTCTAGTTGTTTGCTTAGTTTGTTTTTGTTTTTGTTTTAGGTGTGGTTGTTAATAATTGTGAGTTTGCTGTCTTTTTACTATACATGTTTTTTTATCTTCTTTTTCTTAGATAAATCCCTTTAACATTTCATAAAATAAGGGCTTGGTGATGATGAACTCCTTTAACTTAACCTTATCTGAGAAGCACTTTATCTGCCTTTCCATTCTAAATGAAAGCTTTGCTGGATAGAGCAATCTGGGATGTAGGTCCTTGCCTTTCATGACTTGGAATACTTCTTTCCAGCCCCCTCTTGCTTGTAAGGTCTCTTTTGAGAAATCATCTGACAGTCTGATGGGAACTCCTTTGTAGGCTACTGTCTCCTTTTCTTTTGCTGCATCTAGGATTCTGTCCTTCATTTTTACCCTGGGTAATGTAATTATGATGTGCCTTGGTGTGTTCCTCCTTGGGTCCAAGTTCTTTGGGACTCTCTGAGCTTCCTGGACTTCCTGGAAGTCTATTTCCTTTGCCAAATTGGGAAAGTTCTCCTTTATTTTTTGTTCAAATAAGCTTTCTACTTGTTGCTCTTCCTCTTCTGCTTTTGGCATCCCTATGATTTGGATGTTGGAACGTTTCAAGATGTCCTGGAGGTTCCTAAGCCTTTCCTCATTTTTTTTTTGAATTCTTATTTGTTCATTCTTTTCTGATTGTATGTTGTTTTCTTCCTTCTGGTCCACTCCATTGATGTGAGACCCAGCTTTCTTTCCATCACTATTGTTTCCCTGTGCATTTTTCTTTATTTCACTTATTGTAGCCTTCATTTTTTCATCTAGTTTTTGACCAAAGTCAACCAATTCTGTAAGCATCCTGATCACCAGTGCTTTGAACTGTGCATCTGATAGGTTGGCTATCGCTTGGTTGCTTAAAAGTATTGGTTCTGGGGCTTTCATTTGTTCTTCTGTTTGAGCCATCTTTTTTTTTTTTTTGTCTTGTCATGCCTGTTATGTATGAGAGGCAGAGCCTTAGGCACTCACCCCAGTAGGGGGCAACCCAGTTGCTGGGTTGTTATGCTGTATGTGGGGGTGGGGTCCAAGAGAGAACAATGGCACTTGCTCTGCTCTCCATTGGACTTTAGTCCTTTGGGCCACCTCCCTCAAGCAAACTGGGCCTTTCTGATGCTAATTCCCATGTGGGTGTGCTTGTGCACCCTGTGAGTCTTTCCAGCGACCTCTCCTGTGAGGCTTTCCAATGACCTCTCCTGTGAGGCTTTCCAATGACCTCTCCTGTGAGGCTCTCCCTGCACCTCAACCCACAAAGGTATTTTCAATCAGTGCCCTGAGGCTCTATTTCCCAGCACTGGGGCCCTGGGACCCCCAGTCAGCCAGCTTCCTTGCACTCACAGTGCCTTGCTTCACAATTGCCACCTTGCTGGGTCTGCCAGCCGCCACTTGCGCATCCAGGGTCCACCCGATGCGGTCCGGGATGCCTCATGCTGGTCCCAACGCTCTTTTTTCCTCCACCCACCCTCTGCCTGGCTGCCTGACTCCGCCCCTCCTACCGGTCTGGATGAATGTGTCTATTTTAACTCCTGGGTTATCCGACTTCCACACAGTTCAATTTTCTGTCAGTTCTGGTTGTTATTCTGTTTCTAAATTGTTGCTGTTCCTATCTTGGTCGTGCGAGGAGGCACAGTGTGTCTACCTATGACACCATCTTGGCCAGAAGTCTTAAGTGATTTTTTTAAAAGATTTTATTTATTTATTTATTTATATATTTTTAGAGAGAGAGGGAGGGAGGGAGAAAGAGAGGGAGAGAAACATCAGCGTGTGGTTGCCTCTTACATGTCCCCAACTGGGGACTAGGTTCACAACCCAGGCATGTGCCCTGACTGGGAATCAAACCAGCGACCTTTCAGTTACCAGGCTGGTGCTCCACAGCCAGAGCAGGATAAATGATTTTTAATGTTTACTTAGTCATGGATCCCTGATCATCCCTGTAGAAGTCTATGAATTACAGATTAAGAACCAGGTGTAGCAGGAAAGGCAGACAAGTAAATTATACTAGAACGTGTTTGACACAATGGAAGTATATACAACAATGGTTCTACGGATGAAAATGGGGTTATGTACAAGTTTAGGGACAGACTGAAAGTAACCTTACCCCAGGTCTTGCTCAGACAGGTGAGCAGATGCGCAGGGGTCAAGAGAGCGGCCTGTTCCACTTCTGAAGAGCTCATCAGGCCATCCTGGCAGGTACCTGGCAGGTAGCTAGTCTGTTTCACATCAGTGCGCCATCATTCTGATGGACTCATTAAGCAAGTTCAAGGGCCTTTATTGCTTTGTTGACTGAAGGGTAAAATAACAATGAGTTTTTTACACTAGTGAAGGTTAATAATTAAAAGTCAGAGAGGTGGTTCTGTGCTTTCTAACTCACGGGGCCTCAGATATAGTTTTAGGCTGACAGTGCCAACATCCTCTCATTAATAAGTATTTACTGAGCTCCCACAATGTGCTAACTATTGACAAACACTGTTCTGTGAATAAAGTAGATAAATATCCCTTTTCCCCTGAAGTTTACAATTTAGTAAAGAGGTAATAAATAAGAATTATGGAGAATGATAGAATATGGTAGGTGCTTTGGGGAAAAGTAGAGCAAGGTAAGGGGGCTTGGAAGTACTAGGGGCAGGGTTTGCATTTTAAATAGGGTGCCCAGTACAAAGACTTAACAGTGAGAGAGTGAACCTTGCAGATATCTAGGAAAGGGTCCTTTGGGCAGAGGAGCCATTGCAAAAGTCCTGAGATGTCAGTGTGCTTGGTGTATTCAAGGAACAGAAAAGAGGTCTGGAGCCAAGTAAGGAAGGAGGAGCATGACAGGAGAGGGCGGAGAAGTGGTGGGAGCCAGATGGTATAGGGCCTTAGTCCCTAGGGTCTTAGGCCTTAGGGTCTTGATAAGAGCTTTTCATTTTACTCTGAGGCAATGGGGACTAGAACATTTATTATCATGATATTATTATCACCATTGCTGTTTATATTTGCCTACTCTTGGGGGAAGAGGTGTGGGTCTTTTTAGAGTCACAGAGTCTAGGGCATCAGTCATAGAAGTTGGGATCAGCAACAAAACATAAGTGTGATGGTGTAATTGAAGAAGAAAAAGGGAAGAGGCTAGAATGATAGGACTTAGTTTTGAGAAGTCTTCACTAACTCATCTCCCATTGAGAGCTGGAGACCCTTTCTTTGGGCTCCCATAGCACCTTGGGCTTGTCCCATCCTAGCGCCAGTCCATTCTGTTATATTTGTTACAGTCTGTTGATCTTCATTGGCATGTGGGAGCTTTAAAAATACTGCATTTCACTTCTTTTGTCTTTGTTTGAGTTCTTAGTGATTAATTGAATTGATTTCTTCCCTACCTAAATTTTATTTTATTTTTTAAAAGATTTTATTTAAAAAAATTAAAGGAAGCCCTAGCTGGCGTAGCTCAGTGGATTGAGCGTGGGCTGCGAACCAAATTGTCTCAGGTTCGATTCTCAGTCAGGGCACATGCCTGGGTTGCAGGCCATGACTCCCAGCAACCGCACGTTGATGTTTCTCTCTCTCTTTCTCCCTCCCTTCCCTCTCAAAAATAAATAAATAAATAAATAATTTTTTAAAAAAAGATTTTATTTATTTTTTTAGAGAGAGAAGAAGAGAGGGAGAAAGAATGGGAGAGAAAATATCAATGTGAGAAAGAAACATAGATCATCTGTGCCTCCCCCACATCTCAACACCTATATACTCTGCAACGGGACAGAACCTGCAAACTAGGCGTGTGCCCTGACTGGGAATTGAACCAGTAGCTTTTCACTTTGAGGAACGATGCCCAAGCAACTGAGCCATGCTGGTCAGGGCTCCCACCTAAATTTTAATAAAACACTTCATTAGACAAAGCAGATTGTGGCAAGTTTTATTTAATATTTTAAAAGGTTTTTATTCATTAGGAAGGCTTAGTTAACTTAGTTCTGAAATAAACATACCTATCTAAAGATTTTTCTCATGCTAATGGCTTTAAAATGTAAAGTTCATGAATACTTACTACCTGCCACCTCTTGGATTTATGTTGGATATAGACTGACTTGCTGATTTTCCCACAAATGTTAAATCAGAAAACCCTGAGAAACAACTTGATAAAAACTCTGCAAATACTCAACTTTTGTCTTTTTCTCCAGTGAACTTGTCTCTGGCTTTCCAAATGTAGTTCTGTTACAGGGTGCAGCCAAGAGGGGGGGCCCAAATAGGCATTTGAAATGGGGCCCAGAACTTAAGGTGTCTAGGAGATTTGGGGATGCCTCCATCCCCCCCCCCCCCCCGCCCAGGGTGTGGGTTGGGGGAAGGGACAAATGGAGCAGGGCCATTGAGAGCTGTTTTGCATAGCAACAGCCTTGCAGCTAAACTCTGGCGTGGTCATTGGGCATATCTATAACCTTTGACTGGTTGCATAGATATGTTAAGTAGCTGTGATCAGCTCTAAGCCAGGGGAATGGAAGTAACTTCCCCACCCAGAAGTAAATGGGGGGCTGGGTCCCCTGAGTTACAGCGCCTGCGTGGGAGCTCAGAGAGGATTGGCTCCAGGACATGGGGCCACGCCTGCCCAGACTCATGATGGCAGCCCAGTAAAGCTGGAAGGATACGAGTTCTGGCATGTGAAGCCAAGTGTGGGAGGAGTCGGAAATGGGGCTGCAGAGGAAGATTGGCCGCGGGGATTTAAAACCCAGATTTGGCGGCCATTGAGGAGGAGAACCATGCTCCTTTAGGGAGGAGAACCACGCGGACTTGACAGAGTGGAGACTCCTGCAGCCCTGAGAGAGGGAGAACCATGTGGCAGCCCTGAGGGAGAGAACCATGCGTCTTTAGCAGAGTGGAGACTCCCGCATCCCAGAGAGAGGGAACTGCTCAGCCTGTCAGAGTGGGGACCCCCACAGCTTTAGAAGGGGGAACCACCACCTGGTTTTAGCAGAGATCCCGGCGAGTCAGCTGAGGGTGCTGGGAACCCAGGGAGGTCTCCCAGTCGAGATGGAGTACTAACTGGGAAGAACTAGGGGACGGCCTGAGCCATGGACTTCTATTTCCTTTCTTGAGATACAGTACTCTGGACTGGGCAAAGGGGGAAGGAAGGAAGGACTGTCTGTTTGCGGGTGTTTTAAGGGACTTTGGGATTTTGGTGAAGACATTAGGTCACTACTTTAAGTTAGTATAGCATTAAATAAACATTTCCTTTCCTTTTCACGAATCTCTGGCATTGAGAGACGTCTTTCCTCTGGCGGCGGACATAACGGACCCGGGGCCTTCTTTCAATAATAGTATATCATCCCAGGCCCCCCTTGTTGTGTTCTGTAACAGTTCCAGATTCATAAAATGGTCCACATGGATTCTAGAGACGAGAGCAAGCTGTGGGCCCCTGTAGCATTGATATTTCTATTGTCATAGCATTTATGCTTACGTTTCTGGTATGGATTAATAATTGTTTGTGATATTTAATGGAAAAATATAAGCTCCCTTATTTATTCAACAACTATTTTATGGAGTACTTACTGAATGGCAGGCATAATGCTGGGTGAAGGGTTTATAGCTATTAACAAAAATGACATAGAACCAATTCTCTTGGAATTTACATTCTAGTGAGGTCAAAGATAACAAGCAGATAAATCTTAACATAATTTTAAATGTATGACTAGTACTGTAAACCAAATAAAATAATGAAATGTGATGGAGAGTGACAGACAGGGTAGGAATGGAGTGATTTTAAAATGGGTGTTTAAAGATGGTCTTTCTAAGGAGGTGATATGTGAGCCAAGACCTGAAATGGTAAGAATAAAGTTAGTCTAGAAAGATGGGCTGAGAACATGAACTATAGCTCTCAGCATTCTGTGCTGGCAAATTGTTATCAATTACCCAACCTTATTTTTCACTCTTCCCCAAATGTACCTGCTGCTTTAGCCAGTAGCATGCAAAGAGTGATAACCTTAACCTCCCACTCTAGGAAGCGACATAGACCTCATAAACCCCAAATCACTTTTCACAAAGCTCAAATATCTATATTTCATCATAAATCCTACTGTTCCTTAAATACATAAAAGGGGAGAGATCTTTGCAGAGGGTCACATTGAGCTGTGAGCTGCTTCAGGGGCATCTTCAGGAGTCAGCAACATGGCAGAAGACATCAAGGCCAAAGGCAAGAACTCCCAGACTGCCCCACTGACAGCCACTTTCCCAGCCAGGACCAGACCAGGAACTGCTGCCAGAACCACCTGGACTCCCACCATGTTGAGAAGGCAATGCCTGCTAGAGGGGGCGATGTCTCCATGTGATAATGGCGTGTGTATAAGCCCCTCTGCCCCATACCCTGGGTGTTGGCTTCAGACAACCACCAGGCAGAAGGCACGTTTCCTGGGAAGATCTGAACTGGCTGCCCCCCACCTGTCCTCTGTCCTCCATCCTCATACTCCTCCCAGGGAGGTGAAGGGGTGCTTGGGTACACCCCACCCTGGGACCCTGAATCATGGCTTAACTAATAACAAATATGTTTTGGAAAAGTGAATAAATAAATAAATAAATAAAAGTGGAGAGGCAAATTTCATGGCATTGCTTGGCACCTAGGAGAACCACTCACCCATTCCATGTACCTTCATCCTGAGGGGATAAGAGCACAGGGTGGTAGATGAGGACTTTGCCAATGGTATAAAATGTGAATGTGAGCTTTCGGGCATCAGTGTCCAGCCAACTGGGACACTAATCTAAAAACTCTTGACAGATTATCATTTAGTACATTGAGCTAATACATTTGAGATTTGATTAAACCCCATAGGACAATTCTTATGCTTATTTCCAGAAGTACATCTGGCAGCAGAAACTTGAAACTGTGTGTTAGATCTGGGAAAGAATGTGCCTGAACATGCCACCCAGATCCAGAAACAACAATCACTGAGTTTCAGGAGCCTTCTAACAGTAAGTGTCCTCCCATGCTGTGCTTCTCTTGCTTTGAAGCCCAGATATTCTATTATTCCAGAACACTCAAACCTTTCTAACCTGCTCGAGCAAACATTGTCCATCATTCAAAGCCATCTGTTCTCTAATTCCTTTCCCATTACTGTGGCATCTCCGAGGCCCTGCCATGCTCAGCATATTACTCTCTGACCCCCTGGTTTACTAGATCTGTATTTTTATAATATTCTTGCCTAAGAGATTTTGATGATTACCTGGTCCCAAAACCTACTTTCCATTCAAAGAAGACTCAAAAAGAAAGGAAAAGAGAGTGAAGAAGCAGGAAAGAGACAGGGTTTGTCCCTTGTTTGCTGCAGTTCTTTGATGACAACAGGGAGGCCTTCTCTATTTGGATGAAAGTGATCTTTCTAGGTCAAGTTCCTAATGTAGAAGGGTATCAAACATCAGAAGGCAGAAGAATCACCCAGGTAGCTTGTTACAAATGTGGATTTCTAGGGATCGGCCCCAGAGGTCCTTTTTCAGTAAGTCTGGTAAGGCCCAGAAATATGCATTTGTCACAAGCTGCTTCAGGTCATTGAGATGTTGCTTATCTGTGAACATTTTGAAAAACACTTGCATAATGGAAACTAGGGGACCATCACCCACCTTTGCCTTCTTCTTTGGGTAACAGGGTAGGTACTCTATTTTAAGATGGGATAGTAGCATTCTCTTTCATCTAACAAACATTTACTTAGACTAGGCACCATACTAGGCATAGGGAGTAGAGCCATGACAATATCTGGGACATACTTACACTAAAAAGTTATCCATTATTTATCCAGAATTCACATTTACTTGGCCTTCTGTATTTTATCTGGCAGCACTAGGTGGCAGGAGGTGGGAGGAGCTGTTGTAGGTTGGGTCCTCTGACTAGCAGACTCTGAGATGGAGTTTAGTGTGTAGGATATTTCTTAGAAAGTGCCTTTGAGATCAACACAGGTGGAAGGGAAGAGAAGGAACCTGGACTGGACTGAGAAAGAAGGTGAACTGAGATGTAAACCCAACAGCAGCAACCAACTCTATAGTCTGCTATAGACCCAAAAGCATCAGAGTTATCCCATATTGAGCTGAAACTGCTGGGACTTTATATTCCTGCTTCCACCTGTCACCTATAAGCTGCCCTTGGAAGGATGTGACCTTAGGCAAGGTAGCTCACTGTAGCAGAGGCTGACACCTGAAGGTTCTATGCTGACAGCACTCCCAGAAGCCTGGAAGTCCTTTCCTAAAGGGGGAACTGGGGATTCACCATCCCTGTGTCCACTACAAGAGCCTGAGATCTAGCAATGAGCCCAGTAGTTCCAGCCATTCAAATGTGGACATGAAAAATTAATGTGATCTTACTTGACACTTGAAAGATTGCAATACCTGAATATAGTGGTTATATTTGTTTGACAGGAAGCCTCTGGCCTATACAACATTGCCATTGGCTTCTTTTAGCTAGTTTACAGTGTGATGTTTTTGTAAATACCAACTTTCAAACCCCTGTAGTCTGATGTGTGGGTCACGGGCCAGCAGTGATCATGGAACACTGCGGATGGCTCGATGAAACTTGAGGAAAAAAAAAAAAAAAACATGGACAGAGACAGACTAGTTTCTGTGGAGAAGTAGGGATGGAATGGCCACCCCCTCTAGTGGGGAGTGCGCCATTTTACCGTCCAAACCTGCTTTTATTGGGCTCATTTTGTATAATAATTCAGGTAAAGTACATTACTCATTACGAGGAAGTAAGGAACAACAGATAACGAGGAAGTCTGAGGGTCTATTTTGAGTCAGGGTCAAAGAGCTGTAAGACTTTGAGGAACAAATTAACTTTCTCCTTAGACCCTTCTCATTCGACTGAGAGCATTCTAAACAAAGAAGGTTTCACGGTAATTTACATGTTCTTTCTTAGGCCTGATCACCCGGGGAATCCACCCTTTTCAGCACAGAGCTGCACCACCCTGTCATTGTTTTAGGCTTAGGTGGAGCAAGGGAACTAAGGCAACCAAGAGATAAGGAGATTTTCTCCCAGACTATGAGAACTCAGGCTATGTCAAAGCCTAGGAGTGAGGGTACATCACCCCCTTTTGCTGCAGCCCCCAAAGTCCTTCTTTTGGGGGCCTCCCACGTGGTCGTGCCGGTCTTAGATCGCTCCCCCCTTGGGGAATCTTACCCATCTTTGGCTAACCGACCAAACTTTGGGGTTCAGTTATGAATGAAGCAGCAGAAGCAGCGCTCCTGCCAGGGAGATAAGCTTTTGTCTCCTTGCTGGCTTATGGTTCCAAGAGTGTTCCCTTAGCCTTAGCCTAGGTGGGGGTTGCAGCTTCTGATACCAGTCAGGGCGGTCCCCAACAGTAGTCCAGCAAACAGAATTCTGAGAAGTGAATGAGTAATTTGTAGTGAAATCTCTCAAGGTTTAAGGAACAGAGCTGATGAAAACCTGGGATCAGTGGCTAATCACAGGACGATGAACCCCTTTCATTTCTATAACTCATATGAGTAAGTAAAGCATGCCCAATTTACCCAATACTGTCTCAGGGTTACCCTGTCTCCCATTCTCTATTCATTCATTCATCCGAGTACTACGACCTTGTCCATAGAAACAAGGAGTCTTACTCCTCACATAGAATTTCTGAGAGCTTTCCCCTAGTACAATTTGAGTGAAGATGGAAAGGCTTTTCTTATTACTTAATATGTTTAAGAGTTGGGGTTTTTTCCATTTTTTTAATATCTTCTGATGCCTCATTTGCTTTTCCTTGAGGTAGGCATCACAGCCTCACTTTCTTTTACATCAATAGTTTATTAAAAAAAAAAAAAAAACACGGTTCCCATTGCAACTTCAAAGGTTAACAGCTCATCTAAGCCAGAAGAATCCTTAGAAAACTATTTATGATAGAACCACTAAGTCTTCCAAGAAAAAAGAAAAGGTACTTAAAACATTTAAAAACTTAACACTGTGAGAGAATATAAATACACACGCACAAATTTGGCTGATGGTGTAATGTGGGATTTTCTGCATTCTAGCACCTCATTACAGGGTAGGAATGGGGCAGATTCCCTGAGAGAGGTACGTACTAGCACATCTTGCAAGGTGGGACTAGATGTGGGACTAGAGAAAAGGAGTGGGCCCCAGAAAGAGTGAGAATAATATTTTTCTGCTGTGAAGTTTCAAGGGGCCTCTTGGGTCACAGAGCTTGAATTCCTCATCTTTGTCAGATGAAAGAATGCATATGGTTTGATTACCATATCTCTGACTTTATAGAGGAGGAATACAGGCTTAGAGAAAAATGATACTTGAGAGAGCAGAGGCCAGAAGAATATATATGAAATAGAGAAAGAGGCTTGGGTGGCCATGAAAATGTATTGCTCAGGTTTCCTATTGTGAAAGCAAAATTGCCTGGCTGGCTCCCAACCCCTGCCCTTCTACATCCACTGTCACCTTTGTGTTGATCTCTTCTTCCCGGGGCTGCTTTCTCCAGTGACAGAGCTTGGCAGGGACATTAAGGCAAGCTCATTTCATCAAGAGGAGTGTGACATTGGCTTAAGGACTTCACACCAATTTATCCGAGACTTCTCCTTCCCAATCCACCTTCCTTTCCAGTTTTTAAAATTAAGTAGTCTTGTCTTTTTATGATTGAGCATAAAAGTTCTTTACACATTGTAGACACAAGTCCTTGGTCTTATATATGTATTGTGTATATTTTATCTCATTACATGGCTTGAATATTCCTTTTTAAAAATTTATTTATTTAAATAAATTTATTTATCCCAGATGATGCCTAATCTAGGATATCTTTGCCTACCCTAGAGTCACAAATATTTTCTAGTATATGTTTTTCTACAAATTTTTTATCCTTTTTTAAAAAAATTCTCACCCGAGGACATGTTTATGGATTTTTAGAGAGAGAGAAAGGGAGGAAGAGAGAGAGAGACATCGATCGGTTGCTTCCTGTACATGCCCCAACCAAAGATCCAGCCCTCAGCTTTTTGGTGCATGGGATGACCCTCCAACCAAGTGCAAATTTTATATCTTTAAATACAGCAGGTCCTTGAATAAAGTCATTTCATTTTACATTGTTTCATTCTAATGTTGATGAGATGCCATGGAAACTTAACTCTTGTTTATACCACTTAGCCTATGGTAAGATTGGTTTCATTATATGTCATTTGGCTTAAAGGACCTGGTGTGATCTCTCTTGAGCACACCCATGCCTTTCCTCCCACTTCTTTCCTCGGGCCTGTCTCTTTCTTTTCTTTCTTCTAGGGTTTAAAGGTCCCCATGAGACTTGCAACCAGGGAGCAGCAGGCAGCAGCAGCTCGTCCAGGGCTAACCTGTTGAACCTGTCTCCAAGGGGCCTCCTTTTGCCTCTGTAACTTGTTTCCTGAGTCCACACACTCCAGCTGGCTCACTTCTGCCTCTGTGACTTTCTAAAGGGACAAGGCAGCCACCTCGGCTTAAATCTTCCTTATGTTTCTTTCCAAAGGGTCAAGATAGCTCCGCCTATGCTCACTTCTGTTGCTTTAATAAATGTACTCTCAAAATCACCTGAACTCATATCATGAAATCTTTCCTGTATGAAGTCAAGAACCCACACATTTCTAACCATACTGGGATAGACCTCTCTCGGTCCCAGTCGCTTTTCTGTGGCCTTAGGAACCTTGATTTGTAGTAGTTTAGTCAGAAGTACTGGGGCAACCTGGGACCTGCAAGTGGCATCTGAAGTGGGGACAGTCTTGTGGGACTGAGACCTTAACTTGTGGTGTCTCATGCTGACTCCAGGTAGACAGTGTCAGAACTGAAATGAACTGTAGGACACCCAGCTGGTGTTGGGAATTGGTCGGCATGGGAATAAGCCCACACTTGGAATGTCAGAAATATTGTGACTGTGAGAGTAAAGGAGAAACAAGGAGCTTTTCCTAGACAAGTCTATAGGTCACTGTGGGGAGAACTGACATCTTAACAATATTGAATATTGTATATCTCTCAATTTCAATTATAGGTTTAAATATAAGTTTATTTTGTTGTTTCGTATGTCTTCTTCAGGAGTTCCAATGATCTGTATCCTTAATTTTCTTTGTCTTCCACTGCAACCATTTTTTCTCTGAATCTTTTTACTTCTTTATTTCAGTTTTATTTCTGTTTTGTTTATTTTCTTGCTTTTCCTCAATTGCTCTTTAAAAATTTCATTGAAATCTCTTCTCTATTGGGTATTTATAATTTAGCCTTAACTCCTAAGATGATTTTGCTTTTTCCTTCCTGAGTACTATCATTGGTTGATCAACTTATCAATTCTTTTTATCTATCTATCTATCTATTGCTTTGTTCACTTCTGTTTTTGAATTTTGAATTTCCAACTTAAGGGTGTTTTTTCATATTTCCAAATGCTTGTTTTAAGATATAATCCCATTTGGAATTTTGTGTTTCGTGGTTGCTTGTAGTTACTTTTTTATAAGAATTTTTTCCAGCAAAGATGCTCTGATTCACATTTTTTTCTTCCTTAAAGTAGCTTTGTGTGGCTTTATGATGTTTCTTTTCATGGTTAGAATAATTTACCATTCCTGGTTCAAGATCACCCTCTTCTGTCAGCAGAGTGAAGTACAGTTCCTTTAAAGGATGGTTTCACTTGTGTTTTAAGAGTTGGATAACTTTTTTATGTTTTTATTATTTACCTATTCCAGTTTCATAACTGGTGTTATCTTCTTTTGTTTGCTTGAATATTTTAGACAGAACTTTATTTTAAAGTTCTTCTTAGATGATGTTTGTATTTCTGTCACCTCAGGATAAAAATCTCTCTTTTGTGACTAAGTATGGTTTTTAACTTCTCCTGGAAAGTTCATATTGTGTGGGAATTTCCTCCATACTTCTCTTATTTGTGTAGCAGTTTTCTCCCCTCTCTCTCTCTCTCCCTCTCTCTCTCTCTCTCTCAGAGAGATGGTTAGGGAGAGAGAAAGAGAGGGAGAAAAACACTGATGTGCGAGAGATACATAGATCAGTTGTGTCTCACACACCCCCAACGGTGGACCTGGTCCACAACCCAAGCATGTGCTCTGACGAGGAATCAAACTGGTGACCTTTTGGTTCAGAGGCTGGCACTCAATCCACACCAGCCACACCAGCCAGGGCTGTGTAATAGTTTCTTAGCTGTCTTAGCCTTGGTCTCACGGGTTGACCAGACTCAACCCATGCCATATGTTTGCAGCTCAGCTCAGAGCTCTCCGTTTCTGGATAACAATCCTCCACAACTCACCTAGCATGACCAGAAGTGGACTCTGCTGTGGAGATTGGCCCTGAGTAAGAAGTGTATTTCTGCCACAATTCTAGATTCAGGGATGGTGTTATATCACCCACTGTTCTTGGGTGGGAAGCCCAGCTCAGGTTCCTGTTATAGAAGGTATTTAACCCCAGCCCTGCTTGCCTGGCTCCAGTCCTACTTTTTGTCTCTGTGGCTCTGCATATTGCTTATTGTTTAAGCTCTCAGTCTGAGCTGCTGAGATTTTCTTCTTACATTTTGAAGGAAGCATGTAAATATGTATTTTAATGTCTTATGTCTGAGAGGAGGAGAGGTGGGGGGAAATGGACACAACTGTACTTGAACAACAATAAAAATATATATTTTTTATTTTTATGGATTTGGAGCACAGGAAAGAGGAGTAGGAGTATATATACTTTGAGACCTTTATCCAGAGGTTTCCATGCCTTTTAAAAAGTGAGAATGACAATATGTATATGAACTCAAAGAAAATATCCTTTGATCCAGTAATTCTGCTTCTGGAAGTCTTACTTAAGGAAATAATCCAAAAGGTAAGGGGGAAAGCTTTATGTGTAAAGATGCCCAAAATTGTTTTTGGTTATAAAAATGTGCATATATTAGAAATATTTCACAACAATAAGGAAATATTTTATAAATATGTCTACTCAATGTAATATTGTGCAGCTACTAAAAATAATAATTTACAAAGAATGTATGATATAAAAATGCTTATTACAGTGTAAGAGAAAAAAATTGTCCTTAACCATTTTTCATTGTTTTATACAAGTATGCTTAAAAAAAAACCAGCATAGACAAATAGAAAGAAAAATGGAAATAAACTACAACCAAAAAGCTAAAAGTGGTTTTCTTGGTTATTTCTCCTTTTATTTTCTATATTTTCAAAATTTTATGTTAGGTATATGAGTCATTTTTATAAGAGAAAAAAACTGAATAAATGTGTTTTCAAGAAGCTGAATAATATATCACTTCTCAGCCTTTTGTCTAGAATGAAGTGAAAAAACTGAATGACAGAGATGAAATTTTAAATAGGCATCCCTTCTGTGTGATTAAAGAGAATGGATTGGCATGCCACGAAACAATTGATTATAACATATGGTCTGGTAGGCCACAAGCCCCAGAGGAAGCTGGTGTTATGGGATTGTTCATTGTGATCCGATTGCTTTTTAGCATCAGGGCATAAGTAGCACCAGTTGGAGACACAGAGCAGGGAGGTGGGACTAGGAGGGGATGACAGATGGCGAGAACCAACGGTCTGCAGGCAGTAGGCCAAGAGTCAGGCTTCAATGATTTCAATGATGGATGGGGCAGACTAGGAGATGACACTGGGGGTCATTGGCCGGTGGCATTATGGGGAGCCAACATTTATTGAGGGGTTGCTCTGTTTGTGCCAGGTACTGGATGGGCCCTGAAAACACAGGTGGACATTGGACGTAGTTCTTGTGTGCATGAAACTCACAGACTGAGGCAGGGGTTGTCAACCTTTTCTTTGCACAGGGGCAGCTAGCAAACATTTTGTTGACGTGGTGCTGTGCAGTCTCTGCCACAACCACTAGCTCTGCCACCAGAGCACAAAAGCAACCACAGACAGAGTAAATGAATGGGTGTGGCTGGGTTCCAATAACATTTAATTTACAAAAGCTGATGGGGACTGGATTTAGCCTGTGGGCCTTTGTTTGCCAAGTTCTGATCTAGGGGGAAGACAGATAGTGACCAAGTAAACAAGTCAACATGAGTATTAGACTGTGGTCATTGTCAGGAAAGAAGTAAAAGTGGTGATATGATGGTGAACTACTGGAGGTGGCTCAATTTATATTTGATCTTTTACTGAGGTGTGACAGCCACACAGTAAAGAGCACAAGTCTGGAGCTATAGAATATTCCAAATACCCCAGAACGGAGTCCTGAAGGACCTAAAAAGCTGGTCAGGGGAAGCATTCCAGGCAGAAGGTGAAGTGAGTGCAAGACCCTGAGGCAGGAAAAGGCTGGCATTTTCCAGGAACAGAAAGGGGTTCCACATGGCTGGATTTCAGGGACTGAGGAGTGGAGTGAGCTATATGGGCGGAGGAGACTCCTACAGAATTTATAGGCCATTGTGAACGTTTTGCATTTTATTTTAAATGTAACAGGAGAACAAAGGTAGGTTTTAAACAGAATGACATGATCTGATCGAAGTTTTAAGGAGCTCATGAACCAATTCCTTGTCTTGTTTCTAGTCCTTTCTTTCGTGTTTGATTATGGCTGGAGACAGGAGCTGGGGGCGGGGAGCTTTCAGCTTCAGCTGGACCTGAGGTGGGATGCTCGAGAAAAACCCGTCAAAGAACAAACGCCACTACCATCCACCAGGTGCTGAACCACAGACATTGATTTATTTTATAAAATGCTTCTTTGACATTTACTGTGACAAGATTTATTGACACCTGTCACTTAACTAGTGGATGCTTTAAGAATTGTGTGTTAATCATAGATAAGAGCCGTAAAGAGTGCCAGCAGGGAGCTCAGAGGTGGCATGAACTGGCAAGTATAGATCTGGCAGCAGCAAGAACAATAAGTAGTGGGGTCAGTATGGAGGCTCATGGGTGAGGCTGGAGGGGGTGACATATGAAGGGGAACTGAACAAAATAAAAAAGTAATTATCTTCTGGAGGGCAGGCCCCTTGTATGTAGTACAGACTTCCTCAGGTAGTAAGTGTTCTAGGAACCCACCTATATCAGTGTACCAGCTGGTATCGTTGTGAGAGGTTGTGTTTGGCTTCAATGAGTTGTTGTTTTTGTTTGTTTGTTTGTTTTGTTTTTAAGACTCTTACAATGTGTTTTCCCATTTCATGATGGGTGATTTACGAGCACACCTGCTCACACTGTGCTGAGTGTTTAGCATTTTTTTGACCAAAACCAGCATGGCCTCTATGCCCCACCCTCACTGTTAACCTGATCTTGCTGGGATGAACCTTCTTTTGTTCCCCAGATGAAAAAAGTCCTCAAAGGGAAACGTTTTGCCAGTGTGGAAGAGGTGAAACAAAAAACTGGCAGAAGCACTAAAAGGCATCAATCGACAAGTTCAAAAACTGTTTTGAGCAGAGTAGTGCTCTAGCTTAAATATGTAAATAAATACACATTTTTATAAATAAATTCTGTGGGTTTTTTGGGGTCCCCCTTCATAATACACAATTAGTGCCCAGGAAAAGACTGTCTGAGATTGAAGGAACCAGAGAGGTTTGGCTTGACTGTGTGTGGTTTTTTGAAGACATATTGTAGGGAACAGTTAGGGAGTGTCCCGTGATGCTAAAGAGAGAGAGGAGCAAGAAGGATGGAGTATGGATAGGTAATTAGAGAGAAACTAGCCATTTGGGGTTCAGATTTCCCTCCTTCCCTCCCTCCTACCCTCCCTTCCTTCTTTATATCCTGCCTTCTTTCTTTCCTTCCTGCTACCTTTTCCTTATTTCCGTTCTATTTTAAATATATAGGGGATGAGAAGAACAACAAGATATTTAATTCATGGATGTCTTATTAGGGTTGTCATGGAACGGACAACCTTCCGTTCCATACTGTACTGTATGGACATAATATTACAGACATACTGTAATATTATTCGCTGTTTGTCTGACATTCAGAATTAACTGGGTGTCATGTGTGACTCTGGCTTTGCCACTCCAGCCTCAGCCAGAAAATCTCCTGTAAGACAGCTACCACCAGGAGGCAGCTGGGTGCTGTGCTCGCTCCAGCTGAAGGCAGTCTCTGGGCTTCTGGGTTGCTCTGAGTCTGTCCTCCTTCCTCTCCATCCCTCCCCACACCCATCCCTAACTAAACCATAACTTTCCACTGCTCACTTCTAACCTTGCTTTGTTAAAATAGCTGAACTCCAAAGAAGCATTTAAACCCCTTTCTAAATGTAAAAAAGAATACATAACATATGCTTCCTGCCTTTCTAATTACTTACAGTCATAAATTAATTTTCTTCCTTTAAAAACCTGAATTTGGCTTAAAAACCTCACAGATCCTGTTGCTCACCCCCTTGACCTAGGGGTCCCCTCCCAGCGTTCCCTCTGGCCCTCTCTCTGCACCAGCTCTTTGCTCCCTCTCTCACCCCTTCCTTCCTCAGCTCGTCACCATGGTTACACCTTTTTCTGTGGTGTCTTCCTCTATAGCCTGCCTCTGAGGTAGTTTTCCCAGTAAATCCTAACCCTTCTCAGTTATCTCTGCCATTATCCTCCTTCAATGGAGGGAAAAGAGAGCCAGAGCGAGGGCGAGAGAGAAGAGTGCAACCCAGCAGCTCAGAAGTCAAATCTTTTTCTATCTGTAACCAGACGACTTTCTCCAGCTCGTGCCACCTCTTCTTTTTGCTCTTCTTTAGGAAAGCCATTCCTGACTCCACGCCTCCTACTCTGGTGTCAACCTAAATCCACATTCAACAGTTAACAAGGCACCCTTTGGCCTTGTGGCTATAATAACACTGAGCAATTGCTTTCTTCTTTAAATGCCTCCGACTCTGGGATTGAAAAAGGTCCCTTTGGAACTGTAAAAAGAGCTGAACCAAGAACAGCAGCCCTGTCGCATGGGGGAGACATCAACTTAGAAAACACAACCTGATGAATTCGAGCCATGGTGAGAGGTTTAGAGGACAGTGTGGGGGTGCAAAAAAATAATTTTCCTTTCAGTATTCTGGGTTCTTCTGGCTGGGCTAATAATCCAATTAATAGAGGCAGATTAACAAGAAAAATTGTTTAAAATTTATTATGGATGTACATGCGGGGGTGGGGATTCCATAAAATATGACCCAAAGGCACATCAGGCATTTGAGGCTTATGTGCCATTCTGGAGCTAAGGAGAATGGGGTCTTGTGGTTTGGGATTTCAAAGGGCAGTAAGGCAATTCACAGGGAGAAAGGAAGCATTGCTTGGTAAATATTTGCCTAGCTGTCTGTAACAATGAGACAGAGAAGACTTAGACCAAAGGGCCTTGCTGGGTTCCTCCCTAACACTTACTAGTTTATATTAAATTATAGTTATCTGTGATGATTATCTCCCCTCCTGGAGCAGATCATGTATCTAAATTCCTTTTAGGCAGTTAGGAGTGAGGTCAAAGGTTTTTTTTTGAGTATTTCTTTTCCTAAAAATAACCAGCTTAAAATAATCAGTACCCCAAAGAGGTGTATTTTGGGGTAGCAAACTCTTCTCCCTTCCACAGGCTAGAGCCACGTAATAAGATGTTAAAGCCAAAGGTCCCCTGAAGAAGAAACTTTCCAAGAGAGATGGAGTGGAAAGGACCCCAACAATTTTAAAGCAACAAAAGTAATTCCAGAAAGCTTTAGGTACAATAACATGGAACCAAAGAGCAGAAACAGCAGAGTTTTGATAAATATTTGGTTTGTGGTTTGCTTGGTTTTTGGTAACTCAAGATTCTGTGAGTTACGTAATTTCCCATGCTCCTCATGAGCTGCAGGATAACCTACTCAAATTATGCAAATGCTCATTCAAAGGAAGAGGCAAATTTATGTTAGTCTCCTCTGTAATTCAGTTGAAACTATAATTCACACAGTCCATTATCAAAGGAGACATGCATCAAATGAATACAGTCAAGCAAGATTTTTTAAAATGTCATGGACTGTAACCCACAGAAACTCTTCTTAGAGACCCATGTCCTCACCCACCTGCTTCCCTTACACAGCTGCTTCTGGGCCTCCCTTCAAAAACATGGATTCGGACAGCTTCCATCAGCCTGATTCTCTGAGTGTCTTTGTTTTACTTTCCTCCCAATTTTGCTTCATGAGAGTACCTCAAACAGGACTCTGCTGGGAGGACAGTGGGAAAGGAAGAAACTGAGCAGATAAAAGCAGAACCTTCTTTAGCTTATAGGGCCAGGGGAAGAGCTGGAAATACACTGGCAGCAACAATTTTGCCTGGTTGCACTTACTTTATTGTATAACAAAGTGTGGTGACTTTGAGCATCTGAGTATTTGCTGAGACCCATTAGGACTGTCATTTTGACTAGCAATGACTCTGAGTGGTGCCTGTTACTCTGCCTTACATACATAGCTCAATGAGTCTTGCTGTTTTCAAGGGCAGTAAAATTCAACTAAAGCCAGTTTAACCGAAGAAGAAAGGCAGACAATTTGTGTTGGTGTGAAACAGACTTTCTCTTTGTGTACATCACCTTGCCATGCTAGCCATCCCCCAAGTGAGAACACTGACCTTCCAGAGGAGGGGAGGGAGGGCATGAGATCTATTGGGAAGATGAGAGCGAAGTGTTCCTATTACCCCTCCTTCGTTGTGGGGGTGGCAGACAGAGGTGACACAGGCAACCCAATCAATGGTAAATCTTCTGGGGCATGCAGGGAAGGATGGACGATTGTTTCAAGCTGGATTTAATCAATTGTTTGTATCTTGGTTGAGTCATTAGGAGTCTGTGTTCTAGTGTTCAGCTTGGCATGACTCAAGTTGCTATTCTGATTGCTCCTTTTAGGATGATCAGGCCTTGAGGAAGAATCCAGTCTCTCAGGAGTCCAGCCAGTGGACTGATTTCAGGGAAGAACACAGCCTTCGAGAGGGATCGTTTTGGGGTACTGCTTTCCCACTGGGAAAGTCTATTTAGAATACCAAAGCAGGATGCTATTACTAAATATTTTCCTCAGATTCACATGCTTTCTCTGGCCATTGCTGCTTTCCTCATCTGGCAGAAGCAGGACTTTGGCAAAGCTTATTCAGCAAAACTTTAATCATCATTACAGTTCTTGAACTTCAGTAGCCTTTGGACTGTATTCTTAGATGTTCAGAGCAGCCTCGCTGGACACTCTCTGGAAAGGACATCTCTTTCTCCAAACCTCCTTTTCCACTTTAGCTGGACCTTTTCTAGGGATGACCGTTTGGAATCCCGGTTTCCTGCAACAAGGCTGTCCACAGCTGCTATCACTGGGGCCCCCTGTAGTGGCAGCATGGTTCTGCTGCCCTCTACTGGCCACAGTGGGCTTGTTCAACCTGTTATCCATTGGGTTATGTAGCCTCCCCAAAAGGCTACAATTCTCATCCCCCAGCTATCATTCCTCAGCAGCCCATAGAGGTATAAAACCCTCTTTTATTAAGGACAGGGGCTGAGTGAGGGTGTGGGGGAGTGAGGCCATGATGCAGCTTCCAGGTAGAGTTTATCTAACATGCTCCGGTGAATGATTCTGGCACCCATCACAATAAATAATGGGTTATTTCTGGGAAGGGCCCTGAAATATGGCCAGAAAATGTCTGAGCTCATCAATTATGTCCTGAATCTCATTTGATTTGTTGTCAAATAATGATATCTCTTGACCTTGCCTCCACATATTGTGATAGTCCTATTTGGGGCCTTTAAACACAAAGCCACTAGCTATAGCATACTAATAATTACTGTTATGATTCATCGGCTACAGCATCCTTGAGGTGGTAGCTGAGCATTGCAGAAATCTCAAATATCAGTATCCGGTCGACCCTTTAAACTGAAAGCAAAGGAGAGATTTGGAAAGGTGCTGATGGAGGTGAAATCAGATATCCTGGAGTTAAAAGAGACTAGGTTTCTACATCTCAACCCGCTGGGTTATTAGGGACCAGTAATATATGCCAAACTTTATTTTATAACGTAGGCCTCCTCAGAGTCAGACTGGTCCCTCTGGCCCTTCAAAGCACAGCAGTGCAGGCTGGCAGTGCAGTGTCTGTGATATACTTTTGGGAAGGTCCACCTACTACGTAGCTTTTTGTCTTTGCCATGGAAGAGTCTTTTAGCAGATGCACATGTTTAAAAGTTGTCTGCACTTTGCCCACCAACAGTGTAAATATTGTAAACATGAGCACCTGGCTGTTATCATTGATGACTACAGGGCATATTGACCTCAGGTTAGGAGGATGAGTCAGTGAAATCCTCATCAAGCCAACGGTGACATCTCCAAGATGACTGGGGTGGGATGGAGCAGGAGCTTAGTCCCTTTTCATCTCCATTTTGGGTAAAACTTTCCTTTAAAAAGTTAACCAAGTTAAAAAATCAAGTAAAGGAATTCTAATAAAAATAGTAGTAGCAGCCAGTGTATGCTTTGTCCTGGCTCTTTTCCCTTCTGATACAGTTACTTACTAATGTCCCATACAGTGGCTTGTCCATCAATGCAGACATCAGTGTCTGAAAATTATGATGATTTTGGAACAGGGCTTCCAGTAGCATGAATAAGAAATGAGCTTTTGTCCTTTTGAATGAGTAATATTTGAGCACTACCAAAGGGTTACCAAATAACCCAGCCTATCTTGACTGATAGAATCAATGTAAATATAGTGGTTAATTTCTAAGGCACTGATTTCAGACAGACCTGGTTTTGAATCCTGGCTGTGCTATCGATTAGCAACATGCCATGGGTAGACTCTGAACCTCTCAGAGCTTCTGTTCCTTGTCTAGAATATAGTGGTAATAATAGTATCACTGCAAGGATTGGAGGACTAAATACGTGTAAAATATTCAGCACATATCCTGCACATAGTAAGTGCTCAATAAATAGTAGCTGTTATTATTCCTTTTGATCATTAACAGTGTTTTCAGCTTATTAAACATAAGTATGCAGGCCGTGTAAAGACAGGCCACGTGTGTGAGCTAGCAGAGTTACTACAGTAGATGGAATACTATCCTGCAGAAGATACGGAAAGGGGTTAAGTTCTTTAAGCTTTGTGGTGAAAGTAAGTGCACATATGACTATTTTGTGATAGTGGAGGTGAAGGGGTTTTTATATTTGGTCTTTAAAATAGTATCTCTGCTGTTCACACTCCATTCAGAGAGTAAGCCCTCTTTACTGAACCATGGTGGATTCTGTGCTAAAAATATTTATTCCCATTTGGTGTACAAAATGTCATATCCACTAAACACCAACATACCAAATGCTGCTGGCAGATCTTCAACCCAGCAAACCCGAGTCAACAGGAAATTGTGATCATCCTCAGCTTGTTCAGACTTCACATCTCAACAGATTCTTCTGAAGGATTAGCTAAGGCTTAATTGTTATCTTAGAACTATTTTAGGATTATAAAAATAAAGAACTCATGTACTCCAACCTACCCATTTTTAAAGTATATTTTATTGATTATGCTATTACAGGTGTCCTATATTTTTTTCTCCCTTTTATTCCCCTCTGCCCTGCACATCCACTCCCACCAGCATTCTCCCCCACTCTTAGTTCATATCCATGGGTCATACACATAACTTCTTTGGCTTCTACATTTCCTATACTTTCCTTAAAACTCCACCTGCCTATTTTGTACCTACCATTTATGCTTCTTATTCCCTGTACCTTTTCCCTCATTCTCCCTCCTCCCCACTGATAACCCTCCATGTGATCTCCATTTCTGTGATTCTGTTTTTGTTCTAGTTATTTACTTAGTTTGTTTTGTTTTTGTTTTAGGTTCAGTTGTTGACAGTTGTGAGTTTGTTGTCATTTTACTATTCATATTTTTTATCATCTTCTTTTTCTAGGTCCCTTTAACATCTCATATAGGGCTTGGTGATGATGAACTTCTTTAACTTGACCTTATCTGGGAAGCACTCTATCTGCTCTTCCATTCTAAATGAAAGCTTTGCTGGATAGAGCAATCTTGGATGTAGGTCCTTGCCTTTCATGACTTGGAATACTTCTTTCTAGCCCTTTATTGCCTGTAAGGTTTCTTGTACGAAATCAGCTTATAGCCTTATGGGAACTCCTTTGTAGGTAACTGTCTCCTTTTCTCTTGCTGCTTCTAGGATTTTCTCCTTCATTTTAATCTTGAGTAATGTAATTATGATGTGCCTTGGTGTATTCCTCCTTGGGTCCAAGTTCTTTGGGACTCTCTGATCTTCCTGGACTTCCTGGAAGTCTATTTCCTTTGCCAGATTAAGGAAGTTCTCCTTCATTATTTTTTCAAATAAGTTTTCAATTTCTTGCTCTTCCTCTTCTTGCTTTTGGCACCCCTATGATTTGGATGTTGGAATGTTTCAAGATGTCCTGGAGGTTCCTAATCCTCTCCTCATTTTTTTTTTTTAATTCTTGTTTCTTCATTGTATTCTGGTTGAATGTTTATTTCTTCCTTCTGGTCCAAATCTTTGATTTGAGTCCTGGTTTCCTTCCTTTCACTGTTGGTTCTTTGTATATTTTCCTTTATTTCACTTTGCATAGCCTTCACTTTTTTCTCTATTTTGTGCCCCTATTCTACCATTTCTGTGAGCAGCCTGATTACCAGTATTTTGAACTCAGTATCTGATAGGCTGGCTATCTCTTCATTGCTTAGTTCTGTTTTTGGAGTTTTGATCTGTTCTTTCATTTGGATCATATTTCTTTGTTTCAACACACCTGTTATGTTGTAAGGGGCAGAGCCTTAGGTATTCTCCAAGATGGGGCAATCCACATGTCTGAGTTGTGGTGCCATATGTGGGGAAGGGGTTAGAAAGAGAACAATGGCACTCAGCTGTCTTTTGGCCGGCTTTCAGTCACTTCCTCCATTACCCAAAAGCAAATTGAGCCTTTCTGATGCTGATTCTGGGGTGGGTGGGTTTGTGTTGTTCTAGAACCCCATGGATCTTTCCAACAAACTCTCCTGTGAAGCTGGGAGTTTCTCTCACAACTGCAACCCCACATGTTGTTACAGCAGAGGTTTTGAGGCTTCTTATCCCACACTGGAACCCTAGGTTGTACAGTCTGTCTTGCTCCACAGCTGTTCTTCCTGGTTTATCCATACACAAACTGTTCTTCCAGCTGCTGCCTTGCTTCAAGTCCTCTCCCCGCCAGCTGCCCATCTCTGCCCTTCCTACCATTCTGAATAAATATTTCCTCTTTAATTCCTTGGTTGTTGGACTTATGTGCAATTCAATTTTCTGGTAGTTCTTGGGTTTTTTTTTGTTTGTTTGTTTTTAAGTGCATTGTTGTCCTTCTTTTGGTTGTCTAAGGAGGCAAAGTGTATCTACCTATGCCTCCATCTTGGCCAGAAGTGCCAACCTACCCATTGTTAAAGAAAGGAAATTGTGGCCCAGGGGGTGAAAGTGCCTTTTCCAGGTCACAAAATTATAAAGGTGGTTGTATTGGGCCACTTCCAAGGTAATTTTTTTCCTATTATAACAGCTACACAATGTTCATAACTGAGGGGGCCTTTAAGGTGACCAGTTCCAATATCCTACAGAGAAAACTAAGGCCAAAAAATTTCAACCATCTTGGCCAGGATAATGCTTAATGCTTGCATATTTCAGAGCTTTGGGCCAAATTTTGTTACCATGGGTTTAGTGCTCTTGACATTCTGCTAGTCAGCGCAGTGTGGTTATTTAGAGCAGGAGCCCCTGAATCCCTATCAATGGACTGGTGATGAGCTATCAATACCAGAATCACTTAAGGGAAGTTTAAAAATAAAACTCCCCCCACCCCTGCCCCCGCAGCTGGTATAGCTCAGTGGATTGAGTGCCAGCCTGTGAACCAAAGAGTCACTGGTTTGATTCCCAGTCTGAACACATGTCTGGGTTGTGGGCAAGGTCCCCAGTAGGGGGTATGAGAGATGATGTTTCCACACAATGATGTTTCCCTTTCTTTCTCCCTCCCTTCCCCTTTCTCTAAAAATGAATTTGAAAAATCTTTAAAAAAATAAAACTTCCCATGTCCCATTCTTTGAAGATTCAGTGTTAGTAGGTCTGGGGGGTGGAGGGGGGGCTCAGGAATCTGTGTAGTTTGTTCTTTAGCTGATTCTACGGGATGCCAGATTGGGGAACCGTTATTAACAGAAGGCCATGTTTCATGTTCCATTCTTTTCTGCTGAGATCGGCCTATGATAACTTTCAGCTAATGGCTAGACACTTGCTGGAAAGATACATCAGGAAAAGTCCTGGGCCACTAAGAAGCTTCTAAGATTTTAATCTGCAAAGCCAACCTCAAGGTAATTAGAGCAAGGAGAGAGCTACCCTTGCCAGATGGAGACTGATCCGTAAGGAAAGCACATCCGGGAGAACAGAAGGCGACCTAGGGACCCCTGGTCTCACCTCCCACGCATGGGTCGCCACCAACTCAGAATTTGCAGCTTGACTTCACTTGCGAGAACTTCATTTTTAAAAAAGCTACCAATTTAAATATTTTGAAACAGAATATTTGCGAGAACACCATTAAAAAATGTATATAGAAATTGTAACACTGAATCATCATAAATAATAGACAAAGATGGGAAATTATATTTTGTCAAGTTTTACAAAATAAGAGCTGGAAGGGCTTTTTAAAACCTTTTAGTGAAGGGATTTGAGACACATCTGAGGGTGTGGCCTCTCCCTTAGTAACTCTTACTCGCTCAGTAGAGGTTCTCAGTAGAGACCACACCTCTTGCCGATGACTGGTATTTTTCTGTCCAGCAGCCTTTTCTTTTTTTAAATAGCACTCCAGTTTTACTTTAGGGAATCACCCTTATTTACTGTCATTCCAAGTGGACTCATCTGTGGGTTTCAGGGGATAGGCACATGACCCAAGCTTGGTGGATCAGAACCTTCTGTCCTTTGCCAAAACAATTGCCTCAGGGTCAGGCACTGGGCCAAGAGAACCAGCCCTGAACTTTTGCTGGAACTACTGGGAAGGAGGCACGGTGTTTCTAATGTTGTAATGGCAAGATGTAATGTTGGAGCTGCTGGTAGGTATCTCTCCACTGTGAAAGGAGAGGCTGACTTACAAAGAAGTCAATGTAGAGGAAAATAGACCAAAGAATCAGAGAAAGATTAAGAAAATATCACCTGAATATCTAGCCCAGGTATTTCTGAGGTTTGGTGCATTTTTTTGTGTTTAAACTAATTTAATTGAATTTCAGCAACTTACAGCAAAAATATCTTCTCTCTTAATATGACTTTGCTGACAGTATGGGTTAAATAGCTTCATTTTATCATTCAGTGGTAATTGGCTTTTAGTGATACAAAAGCCATACAGAACTTGGAACACTTTTCACACAATGTTCCCTCCACTGATATAAACATTGACCACATTTTAATAAAAGCTGGTTTTAGGAAAGCATAGGTAATTTCCTAGGTGCCAAAGTCCCTCCACGTTCCTCAGTAAGAATGCATGACTCCTTCTATCTTCCATGCTGGAGCTGGGGGTGCTGCTGGGCTGATCTGCTCACTTTACTCTGGCCATCTGCCTTTCCCTCTCTTAGTGGGCTCAGCTGCTTCTGATGGCAGCATTGTTACAGAACACAAGGGGGGGGAGGGCAATATACTATTACCGGAAGGAACCCCGCCCCCCCAGGTTCGTTATGTCTGCTGCCTTATAGGAAAGACATCTCTCAATGCCAGAGACTCATGAAAAGGAAAGGAAATGTTTATTTAATGCTGTACAGACTTAAAGTAGTGACCTAATGTCTTCATCAAAATCCCGAAGTCCCTTAAAACACCCACAAACACACAGAGTCCTTTCTTCCCCCCTTTGCCCAGTCTGGGGTACTGGGTCTCAGGAAAAGAAATAGAAGTCCGCAGCTCAAGCAGCCCCCAGTTCTTCCCACTAATCCCTGCTCAGCTGGTAGGCCTCCCTCAGTTCCTGGTACCATCAGCTGTGTTGCTGGGATCTCTGCTAAAGCTGGGTGGTGGTTCCCCTTTCTAAAGCTGCGGGGGTCCCCACTCTGGCAAAGCCATGTGGATCTCTTACATGTCCACAGCCACGTGGCTCTCCTTTCTATTGCCATGGCCGAGTGGTGGTCTCTGCACAATGGCCAAGGGAGTCCCCACTCTGGCAAAGCATCATGGTTCTTCCCCCAATGGTTGCAAGGAGGGGGGTCGCCACTCTGCCAAAGCCGAGTGGTGGTGCTCTGCTAAAGCCTCATGGTGATTCCCTCTCACAGGGCTGTGGGAGTCCCCACTTTGCTAAAGGCCGAGTGGTCCTCTCCCTCTGCACTGGCTGTAGTCCTCCCTCCAATGGCTGCCGAGTCTCTCTCTTTCATTTGGCTGCCATGTCTGGGTTTAAATCCCCGTGCCAATCTTCCTGGGCAGCCACATTTCTGACTCCTCCCACAATTGGCTACACTTGCCAGCACTCTCATATCCTTCCAGGTTTACTGGGCTGCGATAGTGGGTCTGGGCAGGCATGGCCCCCTGTCATGGAGCCAATCCTCTCCAAGTTCCCATGCAGGCTCTGTAACTTGGGGGACCTGCCTCCCACTCACGTCTTGGTGGGGAAGTTACTTCCATTTCCCTGGCTCAGAGCATGGCCACATCTATTTAACATATCTATGTAACCAGTTAAAGGTTATAGATATGTTAAATGACCACAGCAGAGGTTAGCTGCAAAGCTGTTGCTACACAAAACAGCTCTCAATGGCCCTGCTCCATGTGTCCTTTCCCCCAACCCACACCTGTGTGGGGGAGGGGTGAGGACATCCTAATATTTCCTGAACACCTTGAGTTCTGGACCCCATTCCAAATCCCTTTTTGCCCCTCCCCCCCCTTGGCTGCACCCTGTAACAGCATCACCTGGAGTTTTGTCTCACCTCTTCTAGAAGTCTACAGACAACCTCAGCTCTCACAGAGAAGGATGTGATGGTGCATAAGAGTCCCCTGCCTAA
Source organism: Phyllostomus discolor (assembly GCF_004126475.2). Classification (NCBI taxonomy): domain Eukaryota; kingdom Metazoa; phylum Chordata; class Mammalia; order Chiroptera; family Phyllostomidae; genus Phyllostomus; species Phyllostomus discolor. The sequence continues at coordinate 147,732,170 of NC_040907.2, read as the reverse complement.
CCTGATTAATGATTATAGCTTCTATACACCAATACATCACTTTTGCAATATTCCCCAATTTTGCAGAATGGAATGGTGAGATACAGACTTCCAGGTCAGACTTGCTGGTTGTGTGTACGTTGGCAAGTTACTAACCACATCAGTAAAATGTGGGTATTAATAGTAATCTCCTCCTAGGGGAGTTACTATGGATATTAAAATGTCGGTATTAATAGTAACCTCCTCCTAGGGGAGTTGGAAGACCTATATCCAATCTACAAGCCTACTCTATGATGATCATTATTCACATTTTACAGATGAAATTGATTAACTTGCCCAAAGTCATGGATCTAGTAGGTCCATGCAAATCCAGGTCTGCCTGAGTCTAAAACACATGCTGTTAAGCACCATGTCCACTGCCCCAAAGAGAGAACTATTGGAGGCACCAACACAATAGACCTGAAAAGCAGGAAAACATGGATCATGTTTCACTCCTTCAGTTCCCTACAGAGCTTCTTTGCCTTACTTATTTATTTATTTATTTATTTATTGCATGTTGCAAATAAGAAATTTAGAAATAAGCCCTTAAATCCTTTAAGGGTAGGGACTACTTCTCGCTTATTTTTGTTTTCTTTGTATCATCTACCATAATGCTTTAAATATAGTAAATGTTCAATAAGTACCTTCAATGAAATTAAGCTCATTGTCTCCATAGGTGTAAATAATAATTAATAGCCTTAGGCTACTGGGGACACTCCAGGCTCCTAAGTGGGGTATCCATCTGACAGTTTACAGAGTTCTGAATTATTGATATATACTTGGTTTTTAAGCACTTCATAGCATGGTGCCACTGCTGGACACTGTATGACTCTTGACTTTGCTTCTTAACTAACTATATAACTGTACACAAGTTACTTAGATTTTCTAAGATTCAGCTTTCTCATTTGTAAAACAATAATATTATAAAGTTATAGAAGATAGAATGATAATATAAAGTACTTAGTATAGTGCCTAGCTCACAGTAAGTGCTTAATAAATGTCATCTATTATTATAAGGAATTAAAATATTAAAGAATATTTCCATATAAAGTTTTCAGGGGTTTTTTTAGAGTTTTAAAATATGTGTGGGTATACAGGATCAATAGACTGAAGTACAAAGAACAGCTGTCCTAGGATCTGGCACTGTGAAGAGGACTGATTTCTGGGACACAGTTTTGCTGGGAATTATTGTTAAAAGCTTTAGCTAAGGAAGATGCTCCTCTGGGGCTTCTCTGAGTGGTGTTGGCCATGGATACAAATCCCTCTCTAGGAATAAAAATTTCAAAGGGCATAGACTTTCAGAAAGTGTTAGTATCAAGCTTCTTGCCCTTTAGGTCTCCATGGATTAATTAAGTTAGTTCCCATTCTTTAGTTCTGTGGACCAGGCTTTAGGTAGATTTATAGTCTATTTTGTTTTGTTTTATTTTATTTTTTATAGATTTTTTTGAGAGAGAAGAGGTGGGAGAGGAAGGGAAGGAGAGAAACAGAGAGACAGAGAGAGAGATTGATTTGTTGGTCCACTTATTGATGCATTCATTGGTTGATTCTTTTTTTTTTAATCTTTTTTAAAAAATTTTATTTATTTATTTTTAGAGAGGGAAGGGAGGGAGATAGAGAGAGAGAAAGAGAGAGAGAAACATCAATGTGCGGTTGCTGGGGGTTATGGCCTACAACCCATGCATGTACCCTGGCTGGGAATCGAACCTGGGACACTTTGGTTCCCAGCCCGTGCTCAATCCACTGAGCTACGCCAGCCAGGGCTCATTGGTTGATTCTTGTATGTGCCTGACCTGGGATGAAACCTGCAACTTTGGTGTATTGGTATGGTGCTCTAATCAACTGAGCTACCTGGCTACAGCCTATAGTTTTAATGAGGATTTACTCAAGAAATAGATTTTGTCTCTTTCATCTTCCAGCCCTTCCCAATTACCCCTGGGAAGCAGGTGGTCATGGACAAGGTTATTTTTGGGGGGTAACCAGTGGCCAGGATTCTTTGTGGGGTTGGGAATTCACAGTAGGGGATATGGCTGCTTCTCAGATATGCAAACAAGAAGACTGAAGTTGCTTAAAGCTATTTCATTTCCTCCAACTTTATGGATTTTCTGCAAAGTAGGACTGTTCTAGGGCACAGAGTGTGGAGTGGGGTAGAAGAAAGAATGTCAGATGCCCAAGACACAGTCCTGACCTGGTGGGAAAGATGGATGTAATAACAGCAAACCATAATACAAGGCAGAATGAATGATGAGTCTTGCCCATGGTAAAAGCAGTGGGCTGAGAAAGCCAGAGAAAGGAGGAATCCATCTAACAGAATGGAGGAGAAGGACTAACATTTTTAATAGTAGAGGATTGTGGAAAGAGCACTGCAGTTGGCTAGAGCAGCCTGGGCCCAGGTGCATGTACTTTGATAAATAGGGCTCATCAAGTTGTATGGGTAACTGCAGTGGGAGGAAAAGCTGAGCTAGATTTTGAAGCTCACCTTCAGGATTTTCTAGGGCTGTTGTAGGTATTCCTGGTCTTGTGCTATCCCTGGATGCCCCATGCCCTTGATAGCAATCATATTAAAACACACATACATCCGACTTTAAGACTGACGTATGACTGTAAGAGCTGAGATAAATGAGTTGAGCTCTTGTTGATTAGTCCAGTGTGCCCACAGATGTGGTCCTAGGACCAGTGCCAGTCTAGGGAAAGTTTAGAATCAGTTTGGGGTGAGATTTACACAGAACTCGAGAGAAAATATTTAGAAACTTTGATAGTTGTTTGACACGGCTACAGTAACCAAGCATGTAATCATTTTTCTAGTAATGCATTTTTATTCTAACTTCTGAAAATATTGGTCCACAATACACATGGAAATACATTGGAGATTTTTTAGTCTCTATGGTCCAAGCCTTTTTAAATATTGAAAAAAATTTTAAAGTTTAGAAGCACTGATCTAGTTGAAATAATATTACTTTTTCAAGACATTTGAAGTTGGAGATGACAGAGAATTGATGAACTCAAGGATAGACTAATAGAAGTTATACAGTCTGACTAGCAGAGGGGAAAGGGATTGAAATATCTGATACTCACCATCATACCTACATTATAGTACAGTGTGCCTAAACATTCTTACTTAGTTGAAGATAATTTTGTGGGAAACACACAAATTGACTCAAACTAACCTAAAATAAAATAAAATGTATGTGTGAGGGTGGGGAGGTTTTTATTAGAAGACTACAGAAGCACCTCAAAGAATTAAACAGCAGGCAGTGCCACTGGATCTAATGAGGGATAGAGCAGGAAATGGAATCAAGGCTGCTTCTCCCCCCTTTTCTCTCTCCCACCTTTCTTTCTCTCCACAGTGGATGCTGTGTTGCACTACCCAGATCCTCATTCAGGAATAAAGGGCTTATTGTCCAGCTGTGGCCAGAAGATGGGCCTCTGCTGTCTGCCTTCTTTGGGGATTGCCTTGGCTAAAATACCAGCCTCATCTAAGGCCATGCTTTCTCCTGAGGACAGCCTCTATCCAATGACTCATCAACATGGAAGTATAAAGGCCTGGTCCTTTGCTCCAACTTGGGATAACTGGGAAGAGGCATCTCAGCTCTAGAGCTTCCTACAGGGTTTCTGTGATGGGAATTGCATCACAGCTCAGCTTTTTTTCTGCCAAAGTCTTCTCTTTCCTCCCTTCCAGGTGTTGCTCTCAAGGGCACTACCTAATAAAGGTTTGTATATTAAATTCTCAGAATCTGGTTCTCAGGTTACCCAACCTGGGACACTGTAGTTCCCAATCTTCCTCCACTCCCTGCCCCACTTCCTTTTTCTCTCCTCTTTTCCCTCCTTCCCTCTCCTTTTTCTTACTGCTTTTATCCCCTCCCCTCTCTCACTTTTCTTTCCTCCCTCAGACTTCTTTCTGAGCTTCTACTTCATTGTCTTCTCACTTTTGAGATCAACCTCCTCGGCTCATCTGGTACATGGACCATCACGGCTGCTTTAGAATAGTATCTTCAGCTCCTCAGTCACTGTCACTGTGGCTTATGCTGTTCGTATCCCACCCACATGTCCTTTGCTAGGCTGATGTACCCACCCTGTGGCTGGCATGGGTGCTAGTAAATAACAGCTTACATGTGCACCCTTCTGCAGAGCATTGCCCTTAGCCAACTGGAACCTTCTCTGCTGGAGATGCCTGAGAGGTTATGCCTCACACTTTATGTATGTTGAGTATCAGATGGAGGGGGATGCTGTAAGAGTCCATCCTCCTTGCTTCAAGACAGGATACACTCTGTGGTACAATCATGCTCTAGAGTTCCCCATGGGTCAGACTGAAGCCGGACTTCTAACCAGCACCTTTGTGTAGCATTTTCCCCTGCCCTTTGCTCCTCTCACTACCTTTCAGGTGTAGAGACAACACTCCTTCAGTAAATCTTGTTTTGAGAGAATGTAATTTAAGATCATCGCCTTACAATTCTGGTGCCTGTGGCTAATGACACAGCCTCTGCTATTCTAATGCTAAATATCCAGGAGGGAAAACTGAATTGGTGCAGGCTGAGCCCAGCCCAGCTTCTGGGTTGAACACCTGCATCAGGTTTCACTCCAGATCCAGTCATCTGTGGCTGGAGAGGAGGCAGAGTGATACAGTACACAAGGTAGATGAGGGATGCAGGGAGAGAGGGCAACTCACAGAAAAGACTGGTCGGTTTCTCCAAAAAGTGGACCCTACCATCTGTCCTTCTCTTTAGTCTTCTTAAAATTTACTTTCTCAGCCAGCCTCTTCACTCCTCACCTCTCTCCCATCCACAATCCCAGGTTTGAAATGAAGGGTAGCACCATGTTATAGACCAAGGACTGGACCAAGTGTTAGCCTACCTCCCCCCATTCGCTTCACATCTCTGAGTCTCAGATTTAAGGTAAATTAGAGAGTGGGTTTGCTAACTTGAAGAGTCAGTGCTCCTATGAAAACAAACAGGGCAGAGTCTAAGTCTTTAATCTCTGCATCCTTGAGCTCAGCACAGTGCCTGGCACAGAGTAGGAACACTGATAACATATTGAAAACAGGAGAGAGCCTTTAAAAATAAAATGACAGTGAATTTCATTAAGGTAATAAAGGTAGAATACAACCCTAAAGCATGCAGTATTAAGGGTGTGGAACCCATTAGTACTTGCTAAGTGCTAATTTGTGCCAGTTCTGTGCTAAGCACTTCAAGTGCTATTCCCAGTACTCTGTAGTGTGACAAAGCACCCTGAAACTTAGCTGCTTAAAAGAATCATTTTATTACATGTGTAGATTCAATGGGCAGGAATTTAGGCAGAGGACTGTGGGGTTGGCTCATCTCTGCTCCATAATGTCCAGGGCCTTGGGAAGATTTGATGGCTGGTGGTGAGTTGACAACTGGGAGCTGGAATCACATGGAGATATCATTCACGTGACTGGTGGTTGGTGCCGGCTCTTGGCTGGGATCTCAGCTGAGGTTGTCAACCAAAGGCTGGGCTTCCTCACAGAATGGTTGCGTCAGGCTGCTAGGACTTCTTAAGTGGCAGTTCAGGTTCACAAGGCAAAAGCTTTATTGTTTTATAACCCAGACTCCAAAGTCAAATTGCATCATTCTGTTGGTTACAAGCTCATCCAGATTTAAGAACAGGGGAATTAGGTACCACCTCTTGATGAGATTGGGGCAAGATTCTCATAACTCATGTGGGATGGGAGGTATTGTTGTACCATATTTGAAAAGTTCAATTGGCCATGTGTACATTATCTCACTTAATTCTTCCACTGTCTTTGGCATAGGCATTATTGCCCCTTTACAGATGAAGAAACTGAGGCTCAGAAAAGTTAAGTAACTTGTCTGTAGACAAAGCCAGTACATGGCAGGGCTGGATTTAAACCCTGTCTTTACAAGGCAGTTGTTCTCCAGCAGCATTCATGCTGCTTCTAGGAAATGGGAACTGAAAAATAACATATTCAAAGGCCAGTCTTTCTTATGTGCAGGACTGGGACTGGGTAAGCCTTCTTCTCCACCAAAATCCCAGTGTCAGCATCAATATCTGTGCCATTCTGTAAAGGCATCTGATTCCTGTGCATAAATCCCCAAGGTGTTGCTTCCAGGAGACTGTGTAACTACTGTGTGTACGTTTGATGCCTCAAATTTGCCAGATACGTGCTGGCAGAGAGGCTGTCCGCCCTCCCCTCCCAGACATTTGGTCAAAGCCTCTGGGGAATAATGGGCTGGAGGAGGCTCTGATCCCTTCTGTAAAGGCAGCACACAGGACCAAGTGCCAGGAATAGTGTCTCTGCCATGATCCCCTTTTGAAATCATATCTTCCCTTTAGTTCAAACAAGGACCACTTCTTCTAGGAAGACATCTCTGATGCTCTCATGATACCTATGACTGGAATGTTCAGATGATACTTGACACTTAACTGCTTACTCTGTTATGTCCTAAACCCCCAATGAGTCTTCTAAGGCCCCAGAGGGCAAGGACCATGCCTTACTCTTCCTCAATTCTACCCCCACCACGGGAACAACATCTTGTTCTTATTAAGCACTCAATAAATACTGGTTAGATCAAAGAGCCTCGTAAAGTTTATTATTATAACAGGAGGACGCATGTGTACCCTTGGAAGCATTTTTGAGAGCCTCCAGAGTGCACAGGCATTGTGCTAGGGTCTAGTGACCTTTGTGATCCAGGAGCAGGGATTTAGAAAATCAAACATGAGTCTCCTAGGCACTCTGCAACATGTCAGTAACATATCAAAATGGGTTTCCAGAAGTGAAGCATCCTTGGTCAGATTGAGAGGCCTTCATTTCAGGCATATTTGAGGCAAATGCTGTAAGATTACAATGTCTTATCATCTGTCAGATGATTCTATAGTCAGGCATTCAGAAAGTCCCTGAATAGGGTTTTTTTTTTTAATTCAAAATCTTGATTAGCCTCTGCTATAAGCTGTTTGAATGATTGCTGTATCTGGAGCTATTGGACAGGAAAGGATGGGCCTTACTGTTCTTTATTTCAAATTAGTCTTCTTGTAATAAGCAAATTTCTCTGCCTTCCTTTTGTCACCACTTTATCTCAAAGTGTTCCTTAAAGCCACAAATTTTGGAAACACCTTCAAATGTTCAAAATCAGCTAATAAACCTGTTTATATATTACAGATAATTAAAATCAGTGTTTCACTGTCACTCATTATTCACAGCATAAACTTTTGATTCAGATATAACCCTATTATATAAAACTATTTCCTCAACATACTATCGCCAAGAAAAACCTCCTATAAATAATTGCCTTTGGGATACAAAAGAAAATGTAAACATTTTATTTGGCAGTTGTTTCTGAACACATGAATAAATAAATGGAAAAGTACATATTAATATTTCTTTTTTAGAGTAACAGATACCATTAACTGCTTATTTACACATCTTCACTGCAGAGAACAGTTACACAATTCAATCTTCGCTTATAAAAGGTAATTTCCCACACCACTGGACTGGACAGTTAAGGATGGAGATACTGGTAGTGCTGGGTTCTAGCAGTCTCAATGTTTGAAAGGCATTCATTTGCAAGTGTGATAAGAAGTCATCATGCATTGAGTTCATCCAGACCATGTACTATAGAAAGTTTCTGGTGGCAGCCACAGAATTTGTGTGTCATGCGCTTAAGTCAACTATGACATGTTTGTAAATCTGTGTATTTCCCTTAAAACTGGAAGCAAAAAGAAAATTACGTTTATTAATGGACACATGTGTGAATGATCTTGGTGCCTGAACATTTAATTCTTGAAATTTCACAAATCTGGCTTTCTCTGCATCCCAGTTATATACTTGAGTAAAAGAATAATCACTTCCAAGAATTGCATATTGATAGTTATTTATCTGAAGAGGCTGGAACACCATAGATCCTCGTGATGGCATCCTCTGAATATCCTGAAATGAGGAGCCTCCCCATTTCATTACTTTGGAATCACCAATGAATCTTGTCAAGCAAATGTACACTTCACCTTTCACTGAGAAGTGCTTTACGGCATATACATCCTCCATGTTAGGGATGTCAGTTTGGTTAATGAATAATTGTGTTGCTTTGTTCCATTGATAAATTACAGGGCGCTGGGAACTACTGGACAGGATTAAATGAGGCATTCTCAGTGCCTGAGGTGGTCTGGCTATTTCTAGATATTCCACGTCAGTGTCCCTGTACCACGCGTGTAAGGATTGATGAGAGTAGAATCCATTTCCATTCCACTTGTAAATGGTAGTGAAACCAGCTTTTGAACTGTCAGCAACAACAAAGTACCAGTTGTTTTCAATCTTGAATGTTTCAATGTCATTGGGTTTTCGGATTTTGAGAATTTCAATATCCTGGATTTTTATGAATTTATTCGCAAAACTGTCTCGCTTATAGATGTGAGAGCCGCCAAAGAGCTGGGCCACAATAACATAGAGCTGAGTTTCAATGACTATAGGCTTGCATACTACAGTGGACGTGCCTGTGAAAAGACAAATGAGAGATTAGTTGGATGGTCATCCTCTTTTGGAGCGTACAAACATTGTCCTGTCACATCCAACCAGCACTAGATTTTCAGGACACATGGCTATAGCCTGAGTTTTCGTCTCTTGTTTCATGCAAAAGGAAAGCATTGCTTTCCCTAATACATCATGAATTAATTTTTGTAATTGTAGTGGAAACGGCCATTTATTGATACCTGTTATGTGCTTTGCCAAATCATCTCATTAAAATTTCTCAACAAGCAAAAATTCCTTTTGCACATGAGCAGACTGAAGTTTGGAGAGGTTCAGTGCTGCTAGGAGAAGGCAGAGTGGGATTCAAACCCAGCCCTACCAGCATTGCTATGGGGTGGGCAGTTAGACATTCCAGGGCTTCCATCTTGGGCTGGGATCTCACGGGTTCTAGAAGTTCTGAGTGGTGGTCTGAGCAGCCCATAGCTCCACCAGTAATTGGTCTGCTCTAAGTGTGAACTGCTCTTGCTGTAAAATAACCTGACTTTCCCCTGAGAAAGGAAAGTGATGCCACTTGTCATATTTCTGAATCTTCATGTCACTGGTGGCAGGACAGAAGAAAGGGGTACAGAGACGATGCATGTGAACGTTACTTTGGGAGATCTCAGGGAACAGCATGAGGTCTGTCAGTGGCCTAACTCAGGAACCTTTGGTAAGAAGTTAATATTTGTTAATAGATTCTGATCTCCTAGAGGGAGCTTGGCTCTAGGAAATCCAAACAGAGACAGGGCAAATCTAGGCCCTAGGCCTTAGGGGGTTTAGGGGCCTCTGAGGCAGTAAGTTCTGCATCAACTCTCTCTCCTAATTGGCTCCATTCATAGGCAAATATTATTCTATTTGTGACCATTTTCAGGACTCAACTGATTGTGCAACCTTTGGAAAATTACTTAAGTTTTCCAGGATTCCATTTTCTATACAAAGAGCATTGGACTCAATCAGGGTTGGTCACTAGATTTCAACTAGATATACATATTGATTGCCTGACTGATAATAGTGACTGCCTGGAGAACTGTGTTGAGAAGGGTTCTGTGGCCATGTCTGCACTCTGCAAGAAAGAGCACCATGGTAGATTAGCAGTGTCTGTATGGGGGTGAGGAAAGGGATGGTGACCCCATATGTGAAACATATCTGTCATCTTATACTAGATGATGCATTCTGAAGTCTGCAAATATATGGTTCATTTCTCTTTCAAGGGCTCATCTAAAGATTCATTCCAAGTAATTGATGGACTGTAACAGGTAAGAAGAACCTGGTTTAGACTACACAAAGCATTGCTCTAATCCACTAGAAAACCAAGGGAGCTTACAGAGAAAGGGAAGCAGAGTCTCTTTCCTTGAGAAAGAAGGAGGGTTCTAGAAGGGTCTCAGTTTGAAGGGGAGTCCTTCATCTGGCCACCTGAGTCTCAAGCAAGCCCCAGACCTGTATTTTTCCTTTGAGCAATGGGGCTGGATGAGCACCAACAAAATCTGATTATGACCCTCTCAGTCTTGTCTATGAGCTTTCCAGAGCAAATTTGAAGGTATTAGAAACTAAAGCTGATGTAAACATTTCAGAGAGTGCCCCATCTTCTAATTTATGACTGTAAAAATTTCAAGTTGTTGAAATGATGAAAAACCCAAGAAATCACCTGAGTAAAAGTTTTCATGGAAAAAAAATAGGTTTCCATGGTCAAATTAAATGTGAAAAATACTAGAAAGAGGTTTGTTTTTTTTATTGCAGGACTTCTCAGAGCCTCTAATGTATATTATTATGAATCTCCAAGAGAGAGATATGGTTCACAGATTTATTGGACTACAAAACTTTTTTATCATAAGTATATATTAACATTTTGCAGAAGTAATGTTTGTGCAACAAAGTGTAAGACTCATTGATCTAAAATAACCTCCTTACTTTAAAGTTAGTAGGAAGAAGGACCCAGTGAGAGTGAGTGGCTTACCAAGTAAGTCAGTTTGTGGCAGAACTTGGATTTGAACTCATGAGTCCTAATTCAACACATTTTCTTTGAAGAAAAAAATCATTCACCTTTTATTGCATATTACTAAACTAGATCCTATGCTAAATTTCTTGAACATATGATTGCATTATCTTTAACAACCCTGTGAGTTGGGTACTATTATTACAGTTTTACAAGTAAGGAAATTAAGGCTTAGGAAACAATTCTGAGTCACTTAGTAAATGATAGAATTGGGATTCAAATGTCTCTAAGCCTGCCCAATGTCAGTCATCTTTTCCTTTTGCCCTTGGTCCAAGCAGCGTAACTTTTCACTCAAAATACAATTAGGTTTCTCATACCTGTAATGTTGTCATAATTCCGGAAGGTCTTTTCTACGTGGTCCCATTCAAGGAAAATGCATTTTCCAGTAAAAGGCTGAGCGATGACTACATACTCATCGTTCATATAAGAAAAAGTATCTATGGACAGTGATTGATAAGGCAGGTCTTGAGACTTTGCAAATTCTGCAAAAATAAGAGGTGATGATGAGTAACTGTGTGCTAATGCCTAGTGCCTTGGCTACATCTCAAATGCCCATAACAAATGTGTTTATTTTAGAAAAATAGTAAAATGGCAATTTTACTTTGCTTTTAAACACATGAAGTTTTAATGGTTCATAATAATTTAAAAATTAAATTTCTTAGCTGTTTTTTTAAGATATAAAAATATCAGTTCCTGCACATGCAAAAATGAAGGCCTTCTTTTAATTTTATGAAGTGGAATGAATGGAATATATTACCTGTAATGATACAATCAAAGTCCTTGGAGGAGAGACTATTGATTTTGCGCTTCTTGTACTCTGGGGGGCCTTCGCAGTAGATGTCTTCGACCGTTGCGTTGGTATGGCCCAGCCACTCCACCAACCACTTCAGTTTACAGTCACAATTAAATGAATTCCCTCTCAGGTCCCTGAAAGACAAACTTCAGCTGCTTTTGCACTGTGAGGGTCCTACTGTCACAAGTATGATTTCTATTTCAACAATTAACATGTGCATAATGATGCATAATCATTATGTGCAAAATGCCCCATAGTCTACCTTGAACCTGAGTGATTCATTCTGGGCTCAGAGAGTTACCACAGTGCACCCTTGCAGGCCACCCCAGTCAAAGGAACCTCATAACTTACTCCCTCTTGGGTTCAAAGGAGCTGAGTCTAGAGCTGTGCTGTCCATAGAAATATAATGTGAACCACATATGTAATTTAAAATTTTCTACAAACACATTAAAAAAGTAAAAAGAGACTGGTGAAATTAATTTTAATTGTATATTTTATTTAGCCCAAGACATACAGAATATTATCATGTTAATGTGTAGTCACTATAATAATTATTAATAAAATATTTTACACTTTTTATATTAAATCTTTAAAGTCAAATGTAGATATTATAATTATAGCATATCTCATTTTGGATGCTAAATTTTTATCAGAAATACCTTATCTGTTCTTAGATTTAATAATATTTCCAAATAAAAGAAATAGATTCATATACCCAAATTGTTGCAAACAGACTTAAAAGTTTTCCAATAACTGAACCAAGAATCAGTTTTTTAATTTAAATTTAGTTTTTTACTTAATTCCTTAAAAACTAAGTAAAATTTACAAGCCAGTCTACACTAGGAACACATTTCCAGTGCTCAGCGACCACATGTGCGGTAAGGCCACCATATTGGACAGCACAGGTCTAGAGGAGAGCATGTAGTGATTATTGTGTTATATTTAATTAAATCAAGTGAGCTATTTGTTTTTCTTCTTCCTCACAGACATAATTAATCCTGACCTTGTTTCATGGTCTACAAATTCAATTTCAATAGGAAATGACTTTGACACAGCAGAGTTAACGCAGACATGCAATAGCTCATGTTCATAATAGACTATATACAGTTAGATAGTTTAAATTTCCACATATAGTCCCAACTCATCAAGCTCTGTTTATTTGCACTGCTTTTGTTCACAAATTCCATCTCTTTCCTGAAACCCTTCTTCATCACACAGAATTCCTAACACAGCTACTGCCTACTTTTCACATAGCACATAAATAATTTTTAAATGTTAAAGCTTTAAAATTTTTTTAGGAGACATAGTCAAGAAAACCAAGAAATCCACTAAAAGGCAAATTGGTATAGATCCTTGTACTTCTTAGATAGTTCTTGATTTGAACACATCAAAGTAGGCCCAAGAGGCCAAACCCATTATGGGATTCCCTAGAGAGACAGAAAATTTCAAGTGGGTTTATTTTATTTTTTGTTAGTGTGAGGTGTAGGCTGACACAGGATAAGTCAAAGGGTCCCCAAATAAACTGTATCTATCTACAAGTCTGCCATGGAGTATCATCTAACTTCTAAGACAGTTCCAGTACTGACCTCATCTCCCAAGAATATTCTGACCCAGAATAATAAATCAACTTTTCTGGGCTATTGTAAACCAGAGCAGATAACTGTGGTCTGTTGGAGACTTTCTTGGAAGTGTCCTGATCCTGGCATTCAGGAATTGGGGTAAGAGGCATGGAGGAGGGGCTGGGGGAATGCTACAAGGAACAAAGAAAGTTTTTCATTAGCTTACTGATTTGAAGTTAAATACTGAGTTTAGGAGAAAAAACTTGACTTAGATTTTTTTGTTATCAGAGAAAAGTTGTTTTGAATAGTCTCCAGCAAAGTACCTGATAATAAGAAATCTTTTGTTTTCATATATCCTTTCATTTGTTCCTTAAATACCTTATGGCATTTAAATACCTTTCTGATGTTCTGGAAAGCACTTAATGAAGCTAAATTGCTTTTGAGAGGGTTAGGCATATATTACTTGCTTTGCTTGCAGCAGAATATACAAATTCCTTACAAAGATCTTTCACTCTGAGGCTTAAAGTCAAAGTTTGAAAGCTCTTTTGTTTGAAAAGGGGTCAAAAATAATTAAGTTCATTCCTTTCCTGGGGCTTAAGCCAAATTCCTGGGGATTAAGCCTAGAGTTGTTGTTCAGTGGAACAGAGAGAAAAGACAAACTTGCCTCCCTTCCCCCACTTCCTGCTCCATTTCTCTGTTGACTGACCAACCCATGGGTGTGACCTTTCATCTTTACTCTGTCCTTTTCCCAGAGCCTTTATGTTGTTCCTTTGTAGTCCCATTTCCTGGACCTCATGGGAGAAAAAGGCATCCCCAGATTTCTATCTGGGCCTCCTCTCCCCGCCCCTTAAAGTCCCTTATCATTACCCCCTCCCATACAGACACACACTTTGTCAAAGGACTGCCTGGGGAATATATTTTCAGAATTTCCAGTGGTAAATACCATAGAAGAGAAGCATTAGCCCCACTAAATTTAAAATTCAAGCCAACTTAAATTCTAAAATTCTAATTACTTAATTTTAAAACCAATTAAAAATGTTAATTATCAATAACAGGCTTTTTTGGTTAACTATTGCAAATTAATGAAATAATCAATCAGTGGTTTTGTAGATCTTCTTACACATTTGTTAAAGAATCCAGGCCTTTGAAGATATCTTTTGGGAGCGTCTGCAGATTGTTGTTTGCAAGGCTCCTGGGGAAGAAAAAAAGAGTGATGTGAACTGTAGTCATAATCTAAATAAACAAAGTTTATAATAAAGCTTAGTTATGAGTCCCTTTTGTTCTTCCCAGACTATACTAAATTACTTGCAGTACTCTTCTTCTAAGTACTAGTCAGATTCCAGTGATTGTACTTTCAGTTCCTGGCCTCCTTGCTTCAACATTCAGGAGTACTTCAGGTACCATGGTTAAAACAACCTACCTACCCTGCAAAAAATACCAGCAACAAAATGATGCCTGGAAATTGATCTTTCTATTTAGAACAGATGACACATGTCATCACACTCACACATGTTCAGCCTACGAGATGTCTTTCAGAGGGTGACTAAATGGGTGACAGTGTCCATCTCCAAATGCCCTCTCCCCTCACACCCCTGTTGCTCTTCTTTCCCCTCCCTCCTCACTTGCTCCAAAGAACAGCTAAACCTCCAACTGATGGTGCAATAGATTCAGAGTTTGGGGTGGGGGAGCATGTCTAATCTATCCCTTCACCAGCACATCCTTTCTTCTTTTCAAAGTACACGCTACCTTTTTCTACATCCCCCCCTTTTCGTTCCATTTATTCCATCTCAGAAAACAGCTTTCTCACAAATATCTATCCATCCTAGTGTCGCAGGTTCGATTCCCAGTCAGGGTACATGCCTGGGTTGCAGGCCATGACCCCCAGCAACTGCACATTGATGTTTCTCTCTCTCTCTCTCTCTATCTCCCTCCCTTCCCTCTCTGAAAATAAATAAATAAAATACTTAAAAATATATCTATCCATCCTCTTTAATCATCTTTCTCTTTCTTCAAGTTCTTGCCCTATTACCACAGGAATTGTTTCCACTTTCTCCTATTTGTTCTCCCATGAATCACTAGGATGATTCTAATTAAGGTCAAAGAGTAGAAATAAGTCCTGACAGTATCAAGGAAAAGGAAATATGTCCATACTGCAGAAACGAGGACGTAACAAAGAGCAGGTGCTGTCTGATGGGGAAGTGTTCTAGGTACTGGTAATTTTCTATTTTTTAACCAGCATTGTACATATTCATGTTTTATATTTCTTTAGGAATGGATTTTTTCACAGTAAAAATTTAAAACCTAAAACAAACAAACGAAAAGCCTGTGTGTCGGCCTCCAAAACCCTTGAAAATTCAAATTCCTTTTAAAACAGTCTCAAAAATCTTTTGTGTCTTCTACCTCCTCTAATTAATATGAGCTTTCTCAAGTACAAACATTCAAGACTTTTAAAACCTATTTTTTTAGTTAATTATGTTGTTTTCCTGAGTTTTGGAAATTACTAGATTGGAAAACTTTTCTCAATGAAACCTGGCACATAAGAATGGAAAGTGAATCAGAATGTTCCCGTCTCAGTGACAGTCTATTTTGTGAAGAAGGACATGGATTTGGAGTCATTCTGAGCTTTGCATTCTGAGGCCACTACTTACTGGCTGTGGGATTTTAGTCATGCATCTTCTCTGAGACTATTTTTTTTTCTTTTTTAAGTGGAGGAATAATACTTCATGTCATAAGGTTGTCAGAAAAAGTAAGTGAGATAACTCAGGATAGTCTCTGGTGTTTGGACTACTCTCAAAGGCAGCTGGGTGGAAGAAGAGGGGAAAAGAAGGAAAAGGGCTTCTGCTTGTCCATTGCTGAAGAAATAGGATTGAGAAAATGAACTGCTATGATGATCCACCTACGTGGTAATGATAAAATGCTGCTAAAGAAGACTATTCAAGAGGATGTCGCCATAATTCATCTTACTGCCTGATGGACTGAAGAGATTTCCTGGTGTCTTAGACCAGTCCAGAGTCACTCCCAAGTTATGTGTCTCAGTTTTTTATCTGGCACAATGTATCTTAAAGTTCTCTCATGCTAACTTCCCTTCAGTGGACATCCTTCCCCAGAAACAAGGACACAAGCTTGGAGAAGGCTGGGTCATAGGCCAGCGGGCATGGAATGATGAAACAGCAAGTCCTGAATTACTGCTGGGACTAGGGTTGAATAGGAGGAGGCACCATGTTTGCATTGCTGCCCCAGGTGGTTCTTGTAAACAGTGGGGGATCCTGGGAGTTCCACTTCCTGCCCAAAGGACTGGGGCTCTAGGCCTCACAGAGCCCACATGAAGGCTAATGGCAGAAGCAGCTGGTGAGATGGTCAGAGAGAGAGACTTGGAGCTCCTGGGTTTCTGGAATAAAGAGATGGTAATTTTTCATGACAAGATGAAGGACTTATAATCAGTAGATTTGGGAGATGGGGCTGATGAAGGCAGGCTGGCCTGATAGGCTGTAAAATGGGGCATTATGCTTCTTGAGGACGTCTTGTCATGCGGAGGCAGTGCCAGCAGGAAAAGCGGTGGATGGATTTATTGCACTTAATCATACTTCTTCCCTGTTCCATTACCCAAATTCAATTGAATGCTGACCCACAATGGACTGTTCCTCCAGAAGATAGGCTATGTAGGCTTGGTCAGGGGTAGGCATGAGAAGGCTGCCTGAACTCATAAAAGCAGCAGAAACAAGAGGAAATGAGGCTCAGAAATGAGAGGGAGACTTCCAGATGCCCAATGCATTGTAGTTTAGATAGTTTCCCTATGCCTCTTGGAGGTCTCAGTGACACTGAGTAACATTTGGAAAAGAAGAAAGCAGGCAGCAGGGAATTGGGCAGAAAATGTCTCAGGAAAGGAATACTGACAGAGCCTGGAATTATTCTGGAAAAAAAAAAGTACCATGGAAAGTACCAGTATCATAGCAGGACCATGATATGAAGCAACCTCTGGTTCAGGTTGATAGGTATGGGGTGAAGGGTGCATAGGACACATAGAAGGAGATCATCAGAGCCTGCAAAGGTAGGAAAAGAAATATGAACTGCCCCCACACATATGTTTGCTATTGCCAGTTAGGAGTTTTAACCAATTACCAAGGGAAGAGTAATTGCAAATATTAGAGTCCCACTATACAACTGGGGAAAGATATTTAATCTAACATTGCCTACAGTAGCAAAAATTGGAAACAACCTACATGCCCACCAATAAGGGATTGTGTAAGTAAATGACAGCTCATACTTAACATAAAATATTGTAGGAGGTTTTTAAAAGTGGGGTAGAACTCTATGATTTGGGATGAAATGATGCCTACACAAAAAAAGAAGTTGGAGAATAGTATATAGATTGTAATCCCACTGGGAGGGAGGATATATGTCTCTAGATGCATAAAGGAAGGTCTGGAAAGACATATAAAAAAGTACTGATGGAGCTTACATCTTGGAGTAGCTGGAATCTTTCACTTCTGCTATGTAGATGCCTGGATTGTGAGAGTTTTTATCATTGTGCAATGTATTATTATTTTAAATTCAGAAGAAACAAAAAATAAAGTTGAATTTTTAAAAGGACTCCTCTGTATATGCAATGGTTCTGTCCAGTGAGAATTCAATCTAAATCAATCATTTGGCTGCATTCTTAAATTTCCAAAGTTCTAGGCTGGAACATGAATCACTATCATAGTCAGCACTTGGGTGCCTGGTGCTCAGCTTCTTTCACAGGATAGACTTCAGGATGGAGCTGCCTTCTTTCCCACAAAATCCCCACATGGCTTCAGACCCTCATCCTCTGGGGAAGTTTAGGACTACAGTCAGGCCAGGCTTGAAGCCATCCCTGTGGGTTCCTTGTGCCAGCCCAATGTCAGCTTTCAGAAGGGTCTAGAGCCTCCAAAACCCATCATAGGCATCTGGGGGCTTAAGAGAGATTCTCTGAAGGGAAAAGCTGCTAGGGGTTCTGAGCCAGGGCTCTCAGGAAGAAAAAGAGACAAATCCTGTGATGCCCCTATAGTTTGCTAAATTTGGTACTTAGTCCTGTGATACCCCTGAAGTTTATTAAATTGGGTACTTAGGGGGGGAAAAGGTGAATAAAATGAGATCTGGTGCCTATTAGGTTATCAACAGCTAGAGATAGAAATAGCATTTCTGGGGTTAGGATGAGTGTTGTTTTGGGGGTTGATGTTAGGGTTATCTAATTATTCAGATTTCATCTCTACATTGAGTTTTACCCCTGTAAAGCAAAATGGAAAATCAAATTCATTAAATTTCTTCAGTTTCCTTTACCCCTCCCCCTGCCCCCTCCTTCACAGAGTAACAACTTAATATTATTATTCCTTTTTCATCAATGGAAGCTCTAGTTGAAATATGTCCTATATCTTTTGTAAAATTGGTAGTAGCTCCTATATTTTTGCATCATATAGTACAGTGAAATAGTTGATTCTCAAGTAGACAAGGGATTATATTTGAGCTTCATTGCTCTAAGAAGTGTGTCTTCAGCTAACTTAATTTAACCTCTCTAGGTTTCTATCTTGACATCTGCAAAGCTGAGTAAAAAATACCAGTTACATTTATTGTGAAAATTAACACATGCAGCTACTAATATTTTTGTACAACACACCTTTGAAATAAATTCCAGGAAATTTTGTATCTGCAGGTGAATTTTTAAGACTTATGTCAAATAATCAAGACCACAAAATTAATCTTTTTCTTTGTTGTTGTCAAAACTAGTGATACTTAATACCTAAGTATTTTTAAATGCTCAATTCAGGAGGCTGAAGTCACCTATTCTTTCAGTCATTTTGAGCAGAAAGAACCCTATACGTTGAATTCATGTTAAAAAGATTTTATTTATTTATTTTAAGGATTTTACTTATTTTTTAGAGAGGGGAAGGGAGGAAGGAAAAGGGAGTTTATCTCCCTTTGATGTAGGAGAGATTGATGTAGGAGAGAAGTATCTATTGGTTGCTTCTTGCATGCCCCAAAACGCAGGCATGTGCCCTGGCTGGTAATAGAACGGGTGACCACTCTGTTTGCAGGACGACGCCCAACCCACTGAGCCACACCAGTCAGGGCTATGCCTTATATTCCTAAATGTCCGACCTTTTACTGATATCTATCTATATCTATTGATGTGTGTGTGTGTGTGTGTGTTAGCTAACATGGCTATATATTACTATTGTATACAATGTATATACACATATAACAAACATCACATATACATATATATGCATACATATATACACAAACATATGTAATAGCTACTATTATTATTGCCTCAACAAAATATGGTAAGTATAAGAAAAAAATTGTTTACATTGTTTTTATTGTATTTTTTCCATTACTGTTTATTCCCCCTATGCCCTAAGAAAAAATATTTAAAGGGAAAAAACAATAGTTATCCTGGCAGAGACAATCACTGTTAAGATTTCATTATATTTTCTATTAATCATTAATACAAAGTCCATCTCATGGGGACATTATGTGGAAAACAAGTGTTTCCAGAGAGCACATCTACCGGTCTCAAAGTCTTTAGACCTTCTGTCTCCCTAGGCGTAAGTCTGAATTGGAGTGGGAGAGCTCCTTCCTCTGCAAAAGATTCTTTCTGGGCAAGGGTCAAATCGGTGCTAGATGTTAAAATTGAATATGAGTACTATCAGGAATAAGAGGAAGAAAGGTTAGAATAATGAGGGAGAGAGAGGCAAGGACGTGGAGGTAGCTACTAGAGTTGGTATCTGGGCTTGGGCTCTGGCTGTTTGCCTTTCTACAAAGTAAATGATCACTTGGTCAGAATGATCTCCAAGTTCTATTTTAGCTCTTAAATCACATCTTGATACTTTTTGCTGTAAGAGGCATATGGCTTCATCTTTAATAATAATAAGTGATACTAGGAGAGGTAGTACTTTAAGTCACATAGATAAGTGTCAGAGAGTTTGACCACTGGTTTTTATAGTGGGTGGAATGCACTGGAATATCTGAGGGGTGTGGGAGGGTAGGACTGATTGGGAGAGGAGTGAAGACAAGGCAGTAAGAAGTTTAAGAAATATTACATCAATATTAATTTTTTAAGGGTGATTCTGTAGTGATACTGAAAGGATGTTTTTCTTACCACTATCTCCCCAGTGTCTGGCACAGTGTCTAAGCCCTCAATAGATACTTTAAAATGAATGAATGAATGGGGCAGGCTGGAGTGGAGGAGAGGAAGGGCACCAATCTAGACAAAGAAAAGAGCAAAGGACACTTTTGCTATGCCCCTTGTACAAAGGCACTGAGCTAGGGAGAAAGTAAAGAGCCCTGTGAATTACCATGGCCACTGTCCCTCATTGTCACTTGAATCCGCTGCTTACAAAGCGCCCTCCCTCCTCTTAGCTTCACTGTGGTAAATAATTCCAAAGCAATGAGGAAGCTCTTTAAACTGTGCCTTCAAGTAAGCACTTTGCTGTATGTCCTAATTCAGAATCTACCAACAAAATACTGTTTAAAACACCAAGAAAACTGCCCGACTGAACATTTAGTGCGTTCAGCCCAGCTGAGAAGATTCAGGCATTCTCATTGGCAGTCTTTCCTTCCACAACCAAGTTTGGTTGGTGTTTTCACGGTTTACCTGAGAAAACCTCTGATTATGACTGTGGAAACTACTGGAAAGTCTTCTCTCTAAGGCAGACCAGACTGGCTCAGACAACACGTTTGTTTCAGTTCCACTGGGCTCTGCTGCTAAGAAAGCATTGCCCACGGCCATCTGGAGTGTTCCCAGACTCCCCGCAGTGCAGATCCTCAGTTTGAGTTGGTGTCTCACTGAATTTGTGGTGCTGCAAGTGCAGTTATTTTAATTCCATACAAAATGTTTAAAGGGCATAAATACACTGCAGCATTTGGAATACTGATTGAGGACCAATAGAGTTTAGGCAGTGAGTTTACTGCATACCAGGCTCTGCTCTAAGCACTTTGCAAAGATTAACTCATGTACTTTCATGACCATCTTAGGATGTAGCTACTCCTAAGTACATTATTATCCCAGCCCCCATTTGTACATATGATTATTATCACCCTAATATTACACATAAGAAATCTGAGGCACAATGAGGCTAAGTGACATCTGATGTCCTACAACTGTTCAGGGGTAAAGCCAGGCTTGGAACCCAGGCAATCTGGTGGTAGAGATCACCCTCTCAGTCACTACAGTGCACACTGCCTTATTACATGCACATCGCTGTACAGGCTGAAATGAAAACATGCTGCCTAACTGGGAACACGCAAGCACTGTAGTCTGGGGACTTCTGTTTGTGGGTTTTGTACTCCCACAATGCCAAGCAACCAGTAGGTGCTCCACAGCATGTATAGATCGATGACAATTTTCCCCAAATATTTTTATACATGCATGCAAAAATCCTGCCTCCATTGAGCCTTAGCCATGGTGACACTTACAGGATACACAAGGGAATCCTTACTAAAAAGCTAATAGGTATTAACAGAAACCAATTCATATTGAGAGATTTGTTGTCATTGGCTACCATTTTTAATTTATTTTTCCCTGACTTCAAAAGTAATACATGGTCATCAGAAAAAGTCAAACCATGCTGAAATACATAAGCAAATCAAATATTTAAACTAATCATGTATAGCATTAGGACAGTATTCAAAGTACAGTAATTAAGGAAAGGTCTCAGGATTTGACCTGCTTTGTAAAGATTTAAATATAAAGAACACAGACTTCTGGTCAAGATGGTGGCATAGGCAGACATGGCTCACCTCTTTGCACAAACACATCAAAATTACACCTGAAATATAGAACAAGCATCACTCACAAATGTCAGAAATTGAGTTGAATGGAAGTCTGACAACTATGAAATTAAAGAAACCACATCCCTCCAGAATGGCAGGAGGGATGCAGATGTGGGATGGGCTTGTTGAACACCCATGTGTGATGGATAAAAATTTCAGAGGGATATCTCAGGAGCGAGGAGTCCCAGCCTCGGCCCAGGGTTCCAGTGCCAGGAAGATAGATAAGTCCCCCCAACTTCTGGCTGCAAAAACCAGCAAGTATTGAGTCAGTAGAAGAAACTGCTGAAGCCCCAAGCAGTTCCTCCTGAAGAACCTTCACGTGAACTCACCTACTCAGACTCACTCCCTCTGAGCTCCAGGACTGGGGTAGTAGCTTGAAAGGCACCAGTGTTATCCAGGGAGAAACTAAACTGTCTGGCATCAAGGTGAGCAGAGGACACTGTTCCTTCACTAAACCCTACCCCCCACAGAGCTGATAAGCTGGTAACATATCTGAGACTTCATCAATCTGGCAGACACTGTTGGACCCACCTTAGAGATCCCTGGAGACTCTGCCCCACCCAACTTACAGACTCACCCGAGCTGCTTTTCTACATGAATGGATGGTCTTGGCTCATGCTTCTCAACTTCTATATCCTCTCAAACAAGCAACAGCTGGCCTCAGGGAGCCTCAGGACTGGCACTAGCAGCAGCCAGACTAGATTCACAGCTTGGCTTTCCCCAGGAATCTCCCAAGCCCAGCACAAGTAGCAGCCATCTCAGATTGCTCTATAGCTCATGCAGGGAGGCCCCAGGCAGAACACAGGTGGGGGCTGATCTTGGTATACACCACTTGAGAAATCACAAAACCTGAACACCCAACAGACAACTACAGACCACACTGGAGCATCACCACTCTGCCCCTGTACAGATAATCCTCCACGGAGGGTGGAGGTTGGTGTTAAGTGGTAACAGCCAATTTTTACAGCTGACTGCCAACAGCAACCAAAGCTCAACTACAAGAGGAGAGTGTACTCAGCCCACATAAGGGCACACCATGAGTACCCAGCTTGGGTGATAGGAGAGGCTGTGCCACTGGCCCCACAGGATACCTAATACATCAGGCCACACTACCGAGACAGGAAATCATAGCAGCAAACTGTACCCTACAGGACACTAACTACGTTAGGATACACTACCAAGACACAGAGTCAAAGCAGCTCTACCTAATACATAGAAACAAACACAGGAAAGCTACAAAAATGAACAAACAAAGAAACATGGCCCAAGTGAGAGAACAGGTCAAAACTCCAGAAAAAGAGCTAAGTGAAATGGAGATAAGCAATGTATCAGATGTAGAGTTCAAAACACTGGCTATAAGGATACTCAGGGAACTTAGGGAGGACCTCAAAAGCATAAAAAAGATCCAGTAAGAAATGAGGAATACACTAATTGAAATAAAGGACAATCTACAGGGAAACAATAGAGTGGATGAATCTGTGAATGAAATCAATGACATGGAACATAAGGAAACAAAAAACAACCAATCAAAACAAGAAGAAGAAAAAGAATTTTTAAAAAAGGAGGATAGTATAAGCAGTGTCTGGGACAACTTCAAGACGTCCAACATTCGCATCATAGGGGTTTCAGAAGGAGAATAGAAAGAGCAAGAAATTGGAAATCTATTTTAAAAAATAGTGAAAGAAAACTTTCCTAATTTGGTGAAAGAAATAGACATGCAAGTCCAGAAAACACAGAAAGTCCAAAACAAGATGGACCCAAAGAGGCCCACCCCAAGACGCATCATAATTAAAATGTCAAAGGTTAAAGATAAAGAGAATCTTAAAAGCAGCAAGAGAAAATAAGTTAGTTACTTACAAGGGAGTTCCCATAAGACCGTCAGCTGATTTCTCAAAAGAAATTTTGCAAGCTAGAAGGGATCGGCAAGAAATATTTGAAATCATAACAAGCAGGGACCTACAGCCAAGATTGCTCTACCCAGCAAAAGTATCATTTAGAATTATAGGGTAGATAAAGAGCTTCACAGACAAGAGAAAACTAAAGGAGTTCATCATCACCAAACTATTATTATGTGAAATGTTAAAAGGTCTTATTTAAGAAAAAGAAGATGATCAAAAATATGAATAATAAAATGGCAAAAACACATATCTATCAACAATTAGATTTAGATTTGGGAATCTAAAAAGCTACTCAAACAAGAAGAACAGAGACAGAATCATAGATATGGAGAACATTTTGATGGTTGCCAGATCGGAGGGAGGTGTGGGAGAATGGGTGAAGTGGTGAGGGGATTAAGAAGTACAAATGGGTAGTTACCAAATAGCCATGGGGATATAAAGTACACTATAGGAAATGGAGTAGCCAGAGAACTAATAGGCATGACCCATAGAAATGAGCAATGGTGGGGACATTGCCTGAGGGAGTAGGGCATGCTGGGTGCAGGGGCAGCAAAAGGGGGAAATTCAGAAAAACTGTAATAGTATAATCAATAAAATATAATTACAAAATAAAAAAATTAAAGGAAATGCAATATATATATATATATATATATATATATGGGACTCTCTATTGATGGTTAGCTTGAGGGGCAAGGAGTCTTCAGTCACATCTTTTTAAAAAAAGATTTTATTTATTTATTTTTAGAGAGAGGGGAAAGAAAGGAGAAAGAAATGGGGAGAAATACTAATGTTAGAGAGTAACATTGATCAGTTGCCTTTCACACATGCCCCAACTGGGGATGGAACCTGTGACCCAGGAATGTGCCCTGACTGGAAATTGAACTAGCAATGATGCTCAACTGAGCCACACCAGTCGGGCCATACAGTAACTTTTAAGTCTTCTGTAAATGTTTCTTTAGAAGATAAGTCTACTACTGAGTTAGATGCATAAGAAAGTGAGATAAGTTCTTTTTTTTTAAAGATTTTATTTATTTTTATTTTTAGAGAGGGAAGGGAGGGAGAAAGAGAGAGAGAGAAACATCAATGTGCAGTTGCTGGGGGTCATGGCCTGCAACCCAGGCATGTGCCCTGACTGGGAATCGAACCTGTGACACTTTGGTTTGCAGCCCGCATTCAATCCACTGAGTTACGCAAGCCAGGAGAAAGTGAGATAAGTTCTTTTCTTTTTTTTTTTTTTTTAAAGTTTATTGCTCCGTTAGGAACTAACAATTTACCATATATAAATGCTCAGGTAGGTCCCTTGGAGCAGCTTTAATGTTATGACAGAGTGGGAACTAGTTGGATCTAAAAGTATATGTGTAACCCCAATTATTTGCATTTGAAAACTAACAGGATAGGGCTCCTGTCTTTAGGATCTTCTCTGTCTTCTGTAGCCATGTTTGCTCCTCAAATCATGTCCCCTGAAAGGATCCTGCCAGCTCAATAAAAGTTTTTCTGGTCCTGCTGCAACTGATACAGTGAAGAGGGCTGGCTCAATAACGACCTTGGGAAACTTCTGGCTTTATTGCTTACTCAAGTGGAGCACCTTAATTTCAGGGTGCATCTTCATGTTCTTACTTGTCAACAAGGGTTAGTGCTAGTGCCCTGTCTCTATCTTATGGTCATCAGGAGACTATAATGAGGCCAAGAATATGAAAAAGCTTTGTAAACTCTTCCTGCAGCAGATGCAGATTAAAGGGCAAGGTGGTCATTCCTCACTGATTGAATATTTGCCTTTGGGAAGAATTAGTCTGAGGTGGAGAAAAGTGCACTTTGAAAAGTAAAACCTTAAAAAGGAAGCTAATGGCTCAAACAAATGTCAGATTTATTTATAAGTGGTAATTAATGGAAAATGAACTTGATGTACTGAGCAGTTAAGAGGAACATTTGGATTTCAAATTCTCCCTATCTCTCCTTGAAAGGAAAAAAAGAAAGAAGAAAAGAAAAAAGGAAGGAAGGGAGGAAAGAAGAAAAGAAAGAAATTTCTGAGCATAAACAATAAAGAAGAACATGATTCGGGGACAAAGTCACTTAGTGAAAAAATATTTGTTTGTATAACTCCTCTTGTTAGACTGAGCTCCTCCAGGTTGGAACTGGATCTTATTCATCTTTGTGTGGCACATCCTAGAGACTATTTAGGATGAATCATATAGCATTGCCATTTTTATAGACAAAAACAGTCTAATATTGGCAATGCCATATGAGTCAACCCCTAAATGTTAGATCAAGATGCAAGAGATCTAAGGGTCATACTCATTCAGTGAATTTTGACGTGGTCCCGTAATACCCTTTCCCACTTCCCACACCTGGTCAGGGACGTGGGACTTTCCTTTCACTGTCTGCTTGACTCTTAAGATTCATGCCTCTCTCTTCTAAGGCTGCCTTTGGTGTTCTCTTGAACTTAAAGTTTTCTCAATATTATCCACATGCTGTACTAGTGTCCTTCTCTCTTAGAGTCTTCCTACCTGTAAAGAAGGGGCCTCATTATGACCCAAATTTAAATTCCCATTTCATTTGATAGATATAATAGGCTCTAATCAAACAAATGGAATTTCTTCATGAGGGTGGGTATAGATTTCTTCTTTCCTCCCTTTTATTTCCTTCCTCCCTTATCCTCCCCCTCCTCTTCCTCTGTCCTTTCCTTCCTCTCTTCCTTCCTTCCTCCCTCCCTCCCTCCATTCCTTACTCCCTTCTGTCCTTCCTGCCAGATGAAGTAGCTAGACTTGAGTGAACTGGCTTATATCATGGGTTCCCAGAGAGGACACCTGGATCTCACATACTTCCTTTAGCCCCTCAGGATGCTGAGCATTAGACAGAGGTTATATTAAATGGGATTTATGCAAATAGAGTAGATCTCCAGGTGGAGTTCATGAACTTCCATTTCTCCTTCCATGTATTTGTTTCTTTTATTTACTTTTGTCTGAAAAATTTGGTTTGGCAGTATTTGGCTCTGTAACAAAATGGCATAACATTCACACCATCACAATCATTTTTGCATCACATTATGTCATTAACACACAGAGCAACACTGCAAACTTTATTTTTATCATAATGACGGTATACAGAGGCTTTTAAAGGTATAATAATTTTATAAAATAGATAAGGCCATCAGTCCCCTCTTGCTGAAAATCCAAACAGCAGCAGAGATAGGGCCTGGTAGAGGTAGCAGGATGACCACGTGGACACGAGAATGCAGGCTCAAAGGGCAGGCATTGGGGTTTGCTTTGTTCCCTGCTGCACCTGGGGTCTAAAACAGAGCTGGCAATGAGATATTGCGAGGGAACAGGTTAAAACTGGAAGAATGACATTTAGATCCCTTGCATCTTTAACACTAATGAGACACATAGTAGGCACTGAGAAATAGTTGCTGAATGGATGAACGGGCATTGCAGTTCAACTATGGGGTTGATGTTATCATAATTCTATAACTACTCAGTTCACTAGTCATATATCCCCTCCAAGTTTGTTTTCTCATTTCTAAAATGAATTATTGTGCCTGTCTGGCAGGATTATTGAAAAGATTAAATGAAAATTCATGGAAAGCATAATAGTAGGAATTTAATAGATGCTAGTGCCTTTTTTTCCTTTCCAGTTTTCTTAAGAATACATCTGTTTGTGAGTTCATGTGTGTGTGTGTAGAGCCTGTCCTTCCTGCCAGATGAAGTTGTGTGTGTGTGTGTGTGTGTGTGTGTAGTGTGTGTGTGTGTGTGTGTGTGTTTAGGGGACAGGGGAGGCTAGGAGAAACAAGCTGTTTGGATCAAGTTGATCAGGGTTTCTCAAACTCGGCTCAGCACTATGCCATTTTAGGCTGGATACTTGTTTGTCATGAGGGCTGCTCTGTGCACTGCAGGATGTTTAGAAGTATTGCTGCCCTCACCTACTAGACGCAGTTATACCCTCCAGTCTCTTCACCACTGAGTAATTAAATATTTCAATTTGTAAACAAGTTGTCAAGTACTGTGTGTACATTGCCTGTTGTTATATGTTTAAATATAAATAAAATCAGGTCATATACAAAAGAAAAACAACCAACATCAAATTAAGCTATATAGTCAACCCATACTTATCCATGAAGTGAGTAATGATTTATTGCCCTGCATTAGATTGTTTTCCTAAGTATGGTTGGTTTAGATTCATCATATTAATCAATTTCCTAGACACACACTGGCTAATAACAGGGAGAGATGGCAAGCGTGCATGGGGAGAAATCATTTGGGTTTCTTAAATTACCATGGATACCCACAGAGTGCACACTTTAACCACAGGTTATTAGCAAACTTAAAAAGTAATAGCAACATTCATACTTACAGGTGAATTAAAGACTTTAGTCCCCGGAAAGTATGTCTTGAAATGGACTTGATGTTGTTGTTTTCTATGAATCTGAAATAGGTTATAATATTTTTGTTAGAAACTGTAGGAATCTAAGAGCACTTGGCCTGAATCATACATTTAAAAAGTTGTTGTTTTTTTTACTTACAAATACTCTAAATGTGGAAGACCAATAAAAGCATCATCACTGATCACATCAAAGGAGTTCGATGTGAATAACCTGCCCAGAAAAAGTACACAATGAAAATGGTTAAACTGACAGATTGTCAATTTATGCTGCTTTTTCTCTCAGAGAAACGAGTGGGAGTTGTGTATGGAAAAATGTCTGGATGTCTGCCTTCTAAAGTGTTATTTATTCAGGTAATTTTTGTAGCTTTTTAAAATCCCCAATTATCTCCTCACCAAATGTTCGCCTAGAAAGGGGGGGCTTTGTGCCCCACTCCCCACAGTGATGGATGTCACATGCGCTGGGCAACATTTTGAGATACAATTTGGGCAATATGAGAGCTGAATCAACAATTTGCACATTTTCATGAAAAAGACACTAACAGAATCCTTCTCTTTGTGCAAAAAAACTTCTGGAACATTCCAACCAGCCCAAACAATGGTGCTTCTGGGTTTTAAGCCTGGGAAACCTGAAAATGTAGCTCCATGCCTCATTGTGCTATAGCATCTCATAGTATATAAGCCATCAACATTGGCTCAACAAACGTCAACTAACCTTCTTTGAAAACAGAACAGGTTAATGCCATGTAATAATGAGGCTTAGGAAGAGTCTTAGCTCCCTTTATTATTAAATAATTGAGAACACTAACTTGGACAAATTTACTTGCACTTTCAAACTCTGCAGGATTTGGTTTTGAAATTACTGATGAAAGGGAACATTAACCAGCAGTCCCCAACACCCTGCTGAACTCTTTGGAGAACTTGCCAGTTTTATGAATGGGAGGTTTAAAAGAGGTGATCATAGACTAAATAATACAAAGCAGGGTTTTTTTTTTTTTTTGTTTTAGAGAAAGCATTAATTTATGGAACTTGTTAGATGAAGTGTTGATACAAGCTGAAAATAAAGTTTTAAATGTAGTGATGACTAATTTATAATGGGTTCAAATGACGTTCAGTCTACATGTTAAGGTTCTTGTGTGGGGGAATCTCATGGTCCATCTGTAACTGTTGTCCAAAATGTGGCCATGATCATGGGCCAGACCAGATGTTAGACATAATTTAACAATTCTCATCACATGTGTACTCTTTAATTGCACTATGAAAAGTCCAATATTCTCTGTTATCACCTTTTTGATTTTTTCTTTTGAAGTTTAGGGATTAAAAATAACTGCCACTAACTAGTTTAGTGACTCATCTCTCTGAGCCTGTTAACTAAGGAGATTAAAGTTAAGAGATCTCACTTTCTGAACATTTATGAATAACTTATTTGATTTAATAACTGGTATTGCTTCAAAATAGCCAGGGGAGGAGACAGCAGTGGATTAGAGATGAATTGAGCATGAGGTGATAATTTTTGAAGCTGAAAGATGGGTATATAGGAGTGAATTTTATTATCTCTACTTTTTTATATGCTTGAAATTTTCCATAAAAATGAGAGGGAAGCATGGACTGAACAAACAAAACTAGATGATCTCTTACGTCTCTTCCTAAACTGTCAGTCCTGGAGCAATGTGTTCTCTTGGATCCCCTCTCCCTCCAGGGTCCTGGTTTTACACTCTAGTACCTCACTAGGCTCTGAAAAGTCAACAATGATGACTGACTGGTCAGGCATATTAGATGCCCATAGTTATTAAAAACAAATTCAGAGGTTTATGATTTTAGTCACAACTTTGGCAATTGTCTCTTCTTTCTTCATCGTTCCGGAAAACAAGAAGATTGTGTGGCATTCCTCTAAGATAAGCTAACATCCAAAGACCTAAAGGCTTCCTGAGGCTCCAGATTTTCATTTCATTCTGTATAGACAGCATCAGGGATGGAGAGAGTGGAATAAGGCAGAAATAGATACAGAAAAATACTTCCCATGCTCACTGGTTTGCCAACTGTCCCGTGGGTGGACCAGCGACTTCATAATCATGCACTTCAAGTCACCAGAAGAAATAGCTTTTCTCACTAGTTCCCCTTATGTTGAATCAGATGCAAAACAGAGTGGGAAATGGATATTAGTGGGCAGAACTTGCCCACACATGTCAGGGAAATAAAACAGGATTTCCACTAGAATTTTTGTCTGTGTGATCATTACTTATCCCTAACACCTGTAATACTGCCTGTCCTATAGTGCACACTGAGTAAATATTTGTTAAACTAAGAGGAATTTACTTTACACTAAATTCTGGGCATTACTACATTACTAGACTGAATGTTCCTTAGAGCAAGATCTTATTCTTATTTGCTTTTGTGTCCCTAGCCTCGAGCACAGCTCTTGGCTGAATAGTGTTTGTTGAACTAGATTTCAAGGATTAAAACCTCTGGTTAAAACTTCAACTACATCCAAAAATATGGATGACATTTAGAATTGAAGTCAAAGGAAAGAAGCCAGAATACAATAAAGTATCTCCTATATAATTGCACTTATATAAGGAACAAAACCTAGCAAAACTGATTTATGCTGGCAGTGTTTACCTTAGGAGGCAAGTAATGACTGGAAGGAGACACAAGGGGCATCTTCGGGGGTAGTGATAATGTTTGGTTTCTGGCTGCTGTTACAAGGGTGTTCACTTTATTTTAAAAAACCATGATGGGGTGAATAAATAAGCAGAGCACAGAGTATTTTTTTAGGGCAGAGAAAATACTCTGTATGATACAATAATGATGAATACATGTCATTATACATTTGTCCAAACCTATAGAATGTACAACACCAAGAGTGAACCCCTATGTGGACTGTGGACTCTGGGTGATAATGTAGGTTCATCAACTCTAACACATGCACCACTCTGCTGGGGGATGTTGGTCATGAGTGAGGCTATGCATGCGTCAGGGTAGGGGGCATATAGAAAATCCCTATGACTTCTCAGTTTTTCTGTGAACCCAAAACTGCTCTAAAAATACAAAGTCTTAATCTTTAAAACTTGAGATGTGCACCTAGGATATGTGTACTTTTCTTTATGTATATTATATTTCAACAAAAAGATTTCTAATAAAAGTGAAAATTTTTCCCTTTGGGATAATAATGAATATCAATCCTTCAATTCCAAATTCAGTTGTAGTTTTCTGTAGACAAGGATTCCATGGACAAGGATGTATAAAATTATACATATATTCTAAATCAGTTGAGTGGGCAGTCCATTTTATTACCTTATGTAAAGCTAAAAAGACTTTAAAACATCATGTTCTATAAAGTGGACAAAACTCTGATCCTTAATATTTTATGGATTCCTTTGAATATGTTTCATTTCAATATTAGGATTTGGTTTTATACCAGATATGTTAAGGAATCCCACAGTTCCTGTTCAGGGAAACTGTGCTCACCCTCCCCCCAAACCCCCATCTCCAAACACAGCAAACTTGGGGCAGACCAGGTTGGCCATAATTTATACCACAGAAACTCTGCCTCTTTCCTCAGATTAGGGCAAGAAGGACTCAGCTTCTTATACAGGATAGCTGATGGTGAGGTTAGTCAGCATGGCATAACTCAAGTAGCCTGGCTCAAAAAGGTGAGTTGGGCTGAAGGTGAGTTCCTTCTTGGGGCTTTGGAATCAGCAGAGATGGAGCCAGGATACCATCTGAAGGAGGTAGGATACCTTAGGGCTAAGTTAAATCCATGTCAAGTGGAAGTATGTGCAAGTCATACTTAGGAAAGGACACTGTGTGGAGATGTGCGTGAAGGCTGGAGCAGGGAGTCCTCCAGATCTGTGTTAGATCCTAAGCCAGTATTTCTCAGTCTTGGTCACACTTGGAATGATCTGGGGAGCTTTAAAAATACTCATAACTGGTTCTCAACCTCAGGGATCTGGTTACATTCGATACCTGGGTGTGGCCTGGGTATAGGTACATTTAAAAGCTCCCCAGGTGCTCTTAGATGCAACCAAAGCTGCATATTGTACAATAAGCCCCCCTTTTGCCAGTGGTGACCATGGGGGCCTGTGCCCTTTGCAGCGAGTCTAGCTGGGGCAGTTGCTGTGGTATGGACCTACTGTGGGCTGTCCTGTCCTCGTAACTACACATGGCCAGAACCTGTGATACTACAACTTGGATTTGTGATGACAGTACCATGAGGGACTAGTGAAGACCAATGAACCTTCTGCATGAACTTGTTACCCTGAGCTGCACATCGGAGATCTGGACCCCAAAGACTTGTCAAGCAGCGATCCCATGGGTTTGTACAGAGATGGCATAGAATTTGCCCTCTGCCCCTGATCCTGTGGGAAAATTTGAGGTATCTGCCATTTCTCATGTTCTTAGGGAAGGAAAAGTTAAGCTTTTTCCCTAGAATTTTGGTGGAAGGGGACACAGGATATACACTTATATCTCTCAGCCAACAGTCCCATGAATTCAGTAAGAAAAGGGACTGGGGGAGGAATGAAGAGGATTTTTTTTTCTACAATCAAAAAAGTATATATGTTATCTTACCAAGAAGGAGATTTAGGAAAACTGTACATACGTGTCAACTATCAATTCCAGACAGGTGATAGCTCATTCTTTAAATGATGATTATTGACTTCATTATAGCCTACATTTCAAGGTTCCTGCTGGATTATCTGATTTGGTCTTTGGAACAAGTCTGAGTGGTTAGGGAAGGTGTTATTATCTCTTTGACAGAAGGAAAGTGAGGCTTAGAAGGCTATTAAAAGCTTTCTTCAAGGTCATATAACCCAAGACTTCTGGTCTACTGCCCTTTTCACACACCGTGTGGCCTCTCAGTTTAGAACCCACATAACATAATGACATAATGTCCACATTCTGGCAGACAACCGTAAAACTGCTCAGCTCATAAGGACTTCATAAATTTAACTGAGTAATAATCCCTTTCTCTGATGAATTGATTAACTGATATAAGCAGTCTCAAAGTCACATTAAGATCATGTCTACCTGTATTTTTTTTCATGTAGAGAATTTGAAAAATTTGAATGCAGTTTGTGTATTCTGCTTATAAATATTATAAACTCATTGTAGAAACTGGAAAACACAAGAAAAGCTTAA
This sequence comes from Phyllostomus discolor, assembly GCF_004126475.2. Classification (NCBI taxonomy): domain Eukaryota; kingdom Metazoa; phylum Chordata; class Mammalia; order Chiroptera; family Phyllostomidae; genus Phyllostomus; species Phyllostomus discolor. The sequence goes on along the minus strand of NC_040907.2, from coordinate 147,699,130 downwards.
AGAAGAAAATAAAGATCACCATAATCATACTACACAAAAATATTGATATAAGTATCTATAATACATATATATTTATAAAGTTGGGATAATTTTATATTTTTCTGTGTCCTTTTCACGCACTCATTTTACAATGAACAATGTCTCATGATAATGAATTTTCAATAATATAATTTTAACAGATGAGTTTTGTATTATCATATAATTTATTTATCTTTGTTGATTCCAACTTTTTTATTATAAATAGTACCATAATGATCCTCTTATACAAATATTTTTCCATATCTCTAATTATTTCCTTAGGAAAGGCCTAGGCTATATTTCTAAAAATAGCATTTTTAGACTAGAGATGATGTGTTAAGTTTCTACTTCTTTATTGCTAGCTTGTACCAAATTACACATTCAAGTCTAAGGGTAAGAATGCCTATTTTACCACATCTTCACCAACATTTAGCATTATTATTTTTGTTTCTTTTTCTATAAAATTATGTCCTTTGACCAGTTTTATTTTCTAAGCACTTTTTTATTTTTAAGGGCATACCTATTATTTTCCCATCTTATTTGATGCTAGGAATTTTTAATTACTGATCACAATTTGTGTTTTCATTCATAATTTTTTAACACATATAAGTTTTACATCTTTAACAAAGTATATCAACTTCCATTGTGTATTTTTTCTTTGCTTTTATTCTTAAAATGTTCTTTCCTAACTAGAGATCAATGAAATATGATCCACACCTTCCTCCTTTTTAATTTTAAAACTTTGACTCTTTAACCGATTTGGGACTTTTATGTATGATGGGAGGTGAGATGTTATTTTGATTCTTAAATAATTACCCAAATTTATCTGAAGCCTTTTGTTGAATAATTAATGCCTTCCTCATTTGTTAATGTTGCTTCCTTCAAATGCTTGCCATTTTATTGAGGTTTTTCAAGAATCAAATCTTAGATTTATTTAGTATTCACATTGCTTCCTGCGGAGGCAGCTCTGCAGATGGCTGCACGGCAGCAGTAACCCTGCTGAGAATGTCTGTCTGTCTCAAACCAGACTGCTCCTCTGGTCATACTAGGGGCCTGTATCTCTAACGACATCCACCTCTTCAGACTCTGCCTAGTCACTTGTGACACTGGTGACATCGGAATTGTCATTGGCTCATGGGTGGCCTGCCTTCCAACCCAAAGCAGATTCTCCTGGCTAAGAAGGGGAGATAGTTTAGGGGGTTGTCCCATACAATACCCTTCCCCCAGCTCGGTGAGGACCATTCTGGATAAAGAAGAGAAGAGTGGGCATCAGGTTGTCACTTGAAGACTGCATTGATTAGATACAGAATAAAAAAATCTAGTTCCTAAGCTTGTCACTTATGCATATGATGCATTAAGTGGGTGAATCTACTTCATTACCTGTTAAAACAAGTATTGCAATAACAAAAAGACTTCCTGTAAGATTCTAAGAATTACATGAGATAATGTGCATGAGCATGTCTCCAATGCTTCTGCCAAAGGATATCTAAGCCAAGACTGACATGAAGTGTCAGGGCTGGAAGAGCCCCTAGGTACAGTGAAGGACTTTGGTTTTACTGCTATGGAAACAGGTTCAGTGAGACCATCACCTGTCCAAAAGAACTGTTATAGGCATCACCAGGGAATTAGGCAGCCACAGCGGTGTGTATAAACGTGAGTGTTTACACTTCCAGTACATATCTGTGTCTGCATGTTTATATGTGCATATCTGTGCAGATCAGAGCAAGACACTCAGGTTGCAGCTGTTGGAATATTTGGGGGCACAGCTAGAGGGCTTGCCAATTTGTTTAGAGCTGCCTCTGCTTAAATGATTCAGACTCTGGCTGTTACTAATATTCTCCTTTTTTCCAAAAGAATGGGTCTGGTTGAGTGATAATTAATAATAGGCTGATGACTCACTTTAGTTAAATGCACACATTCTAAGCTCAGGTGTTGTGTGAATAACTTGAATAATTTACATTTGAATATTTTAAAATATGCTCTCAAGATAGGAGACCATTAAAATGGGAAGCATCACACAGAAGTCTATTATTTCATAGCTCTTTTTTACTCTAATCCTTGAAAAACATTTTTAGTGTAATTCAGCTGATCCTTAAGTCGACCACCACATGTTCAACCTGGGTGACGGGGAATAAATAACCTTACTTTAGCTCCATATAAATCTGCGGTAGGGGGAGCCACAGAGAGATAGGCAATTCAATTCTTATTTTTAATAGTTGAAGGTGAGATAGATGGTTTAAAATAGCCTGAAGAAGTTAAGTGACTTACTCGAGGTCACATCTTTTGTCAGCAGCAGGGCCAGGATGAAAATGTAGGTGTTAGATTTGCAAAGATTCCCTTAGGAATATTCTTGGCATGCACACCAGCAAAGATCTGAGCATGGCCCCACCCCTTTGGTTTTATAGTCTAGTACCTCTCATCTCAGGACTAACCTTTCCTTTCTGGGAGTTGGCATAACTAGTAAACAGCCCATCTCCTAGTGTTGTTTACAAATTCAATCTCTGTCATCCTGGTCATGGAACACGTAAGAAGAAGGGACTTAAATTTTATGTAACATCTATTCTGTACTAAGCCTCATCTTTAGCAGCTTGCCATCTATGAGCTATTTTAATCCTCAAATGAACACTATAATGTAGGTTTCATATTCTCCACTTAAAAATGTAAAGAACACTGAGGTGAGAGGGGCAAAAGTAATTTGAAGCTTGTAACTGGCAGGGCTACGATTCTGTGCTCAGGCATGCCCTTCCACAGATGGCTGGAAACGGGCATGCGCAAGGCTGCGCTTACTTTTTTAGTCTCAGCAGATCAGCCCAGTACCTGCTATAAATCTAAAAGAGCTGTGCCCAGTAGTTCCAGAGTGTATTCCCTGGAATACAAGACCTTTATGGGGTTCAAGCGTTTTTGTTTTTTGTTTTCATGAATAAACAGTAAATAATAAATAAATAAATTTGAGGAAGTGGGTAAGTGAAATTAATTGGGGTTCATAATTACACAAATCTTTGTATTCTTAAGTATTAATAAAATGAGGCTCTTCAAAAGGAAACTAAATACGCAGTTTCCCAAACTTAGTGATAATGGGGCCTTTTTATCTTTGAGCTTTATACAAAATGAATATTCCATGGAAGGTGCTCAGGGAATTGTTGGTTTAGCCATATGGAAAATAGCTGTGATGCAATATGCTCCAAACAAAAACAGCGAGATTGTGAATTTAAGCTCAGGGGTCTTGTCTGTTGAATGGGCTGCCAGTGATTGTCTACTGGGAGGTCCCCAAAGATATACTATGTACCAAGCTGCTTGACCAGATGCTTACCAGCCTGGTGGTGCCTGAGTTCCAGATATCACACTTAGTGAACCTACACTAACAGAATTGTCAGTTAGTCCTTCTAGGGAGATAGATGGTTTAAAATAGCCTTTAAGATGGTTTCTTTCTACCTGCCTAAGCTCTGCTAGCAAGACTTTCTAGAACAGGTGAGATACGAATAATTAAGCTAATAAATAAAATGATTACCAAAGGCATATATTCCCTAAGTATGGTCCACAGAACCAATATTGCATGGGATTTTAAGAAAAGTGAAACAACAGGATAGGTCCAAAGCCTTTTCCATGCCAAGGTGCATTGGGATAGAATGTGCAGTCTTCCAAATTTATGTGAGCACAGAGCCCTTTTCTTTCAGGACAACTGTTTGATAGGACACAAGTTTCAAAAGCATTGGCCTAAGGTGTAACTTTATAGTAAATAAGTCCTTTCCTTTTGCTCTTTTCTTCCTTCCCCCTCCCCCTCTCTCTCTGACCAAACCTTACACATACAAATGAGAGTTTAATCCTAGTGAAACTACATGTTCTCGCCAGCAACATTCCCACTCTTTCAAAGGGCTTTTGAAACTCCCTTTCAGTAATTGTCTCCAGGAATCAGGACACAGACTCCTGAATACCCTCGGTAATGGCAGAGGCTGGCCCTTTCAAAGAAAAGTTGATTTTGGGGACAAAACTATGCAAAGTCAAACCCAATGATTCATGTTCAAGAGGAAGTAAAACAAAAGCGGTTAAATTGAGGCTGTGCCACTTACTAGGGGTGTGACATTGAGGAGATTACCTAACTCTTCTATGACCCAGTACTTTACCTGCAAAACGGAGGGGATCATACCCCCTCTTAGGGTTACTGCAGTGGAGAAATAAAAAGTGAATTATATAAAGTGCTTAGCATCAGACAGTATAAAAATGGTAAATGACCTCTAACAAAACTTCACTTGCTTTTATTTCATGGCTTGTAAACTGGCAGTGTGGACAATTCTTGAGGAAGGATCTAGAAAAATTTAGCCATGGAAGCACAGGTGGGAAGAATCGGTGACATTCTATAAGGAGTTCTCTGCAAGTCAGGAGTTCTTTGTACGTATAAATTGTACAAAGAACAATTTGTACAATTGCCTATTGTACAAATTGCCTATATTTTTTTTGTACAATTGCCTATTGTACAAATTGCCTATTTTTTTTAAGTCTTGTTGCTTTTTTATAACATTTTACACAGGCAAACACCTGCCATCTTGCCAGGTAACCAGGCCCCAAAATTCCTTTCTAACACTTACCCTATGGAAGGGATACTGAAGCATTGTTTTATCATCAGACACCATGGGAAGGTCCTTGTAAAGCCTCAATGGACCTGCTTGGGAAATTGAATAGTAACTTCATAGTAGCCAATTTCATACTATGAAGCTTTGTCAATTAACAATCTAATTTACCAGTTTGTTAGATTAATACAATAAATTGTGTCCAATTTCCTTAACAATGCCATTTTCTATATTATATTAAAATAAATCTGTTTGTAAAGAGAACATAATATAATGTCATTTTAAGCTAGGAAAGACCTTAATTAAATGTGAAGCTCTCAGATGCCAACTTATGTTTTGTTTCGTCTTTATCTTGTTTTAAAATCTGCTTCCAGACTTCTGCCTTCCCCTGAAAATTAAAAAATACAGCCCCCTGTTCAGTACCATGTTCTCATCAGCAATATTTTGTTGGGGCTGAAGATGTCACTTTTAGATACAACGTGTCTTCTCTGATTTACTGCAGTCACTGCCATGCTCTGTGGTATTACGCCCAGCTGTTTCCTGCCTTTACCTGACCACCTCCACCCTCATTGGCATTTGATTTGGGAACCGTAATTTAATCTAGCTCTGGTATTTTACACATGTAACCTCTGAGGCCCAGGGATATTCTGTGACCAACCCAAGGTCACACAGCCTATTATTAGCTGAACTGGATTTCAGACCCATGTCTACTGACTTCTACTTCAGGCCTTTACCATCCTGCCACAGAGCCACTCACCTGAAGACTGGTCAATGCTAATTATTTTAAACAAAGTCTGTATGTTTTACACAATGTGGTGCCAGTTGTTTTTTCATGAGGAAGAAGTAAGAGGGTTCTGCTTTTCCTTTTTGCACCATCCCCCAAGAGTAAATAGTTCACATTTTCTGTGAGAGGGGTTTGAAGGGGAGATTTCGTAGCAGGTTCTGATAGAGACCTGTGTGTGGTACAGCAAAATTTTAAAGTTGGGACTGTAGGCAAACCCAGCTTGTATGATCAGATGCTAATCTGATGTTATGGTTGTTTAAATTAAAGTGATTTTCAGATACTATAATAGAAGCTAAAGTTTATCAGGTTATAGGAACAGTGCCAAGCACTTTACAGGTATTGTTCCATTTAATCCTTACTGTAATCTTGTGTGGTAGGTACTACGGTAATTCCCCGTATTGTAGATGAAGATAATGAGGCTTGATTAAGCTTGCCCAAAATCACAGAACTAGAGTGGGGATGTGAACCCATGTTTATCTGACCACAAAAACTTTGTGTTCTTTGCTACTTGCCACATTGCCAGCCATTAGGGTTGGCCATTTTGATGTCACAGCTGTCATTATAAAGCCTCTGCAATCATTTTGTAGCCTGTATCAGCCCCAAGATCAACAGTTGCCCAGCACTGCCATCATCACCAATCAACTGAATACCATTCTGAACAAAACGAGAAAGCTTATCAAGACTATCTTACAGTGCTTTCCAATGCCGGCAAAACATAATTTACCTTTTCAGGGATTGCTGCCAGCTGGCAGCTGTCAGATCAAGGTGGGAAGGGAAAGGTGCCACTTATCCTTGTGTCCCTCACAAAACCCAGTGCTGTGCCTGCTACACCGCAGGACCCCACGATGTGTTTGCTGAAATGAGAGGCTTCTGATTTCATTTTGTTACTGCTTGCAGCTAGCTATATGATGAATAAATGCTGACTTTAGCTAAGCAGATATAATTCAGTAAAAAAGGAAACTCTCTTTGTGTTCATGGAATTTTTTTCATCTTAATGATGCTTACTTAACCCGCATTGCCCTTTGGCTGTCCTGTCAGACTGCAGAAGTGGGGAAATCTAGCCTTCAAGGAGCGATTAGTCAGCCTCCACAATCAAATGAAGAACCTAACAGGCTAAACACGCAATACAATAACACAGATGAGGTACAAATAGACTTGTACACTTGAAACCTGTATAATTTTGTTAAGTAATGTCAACCCAATAAATTTAATTAAAAAAGAATCTAAGAGCTTCGATACTATTTTTTACGTGCCGAAGGCATACAGGAAGTCAGAGCAGGACCAAAGAGGTTCAGGCAGTGGATCTACGGGCAGGCTCCGGGTATTTTGCCTTTTAAACTCTGCTATACTGGAAACCTCTGTTAAAGAAGTTTGACACCATAACGTCATAAGCAGATATCCCTTCACATTCTTTTTCTGTTCAGCTCACTTTCTAGACCTCCAAAGTATTAGTTCATGTGAAATAAACAGCAAGACCAAACATAACAGTGTGAACATAACCAAGACTATCTACTAATAGGAAAACAGTAGTTTTAGTATAAAATCTATGAAAACATAGATTGAATTCAACAAATGTACGGTAAGCAAGGTCTAGACTTGCAACATCCAGGCTCCTGCCTAGGAGCTTAACCAATGATAATCCTTCATGGGAAACACAGGCAAATATAGCACGAATAGTTCTGATAAATTACAGAAAGTACTAGAGACATCAACCAAGTCTAAAGAGCTTGTGAAAGCAGAGGTAAGGGAAGGAGATACCTCAGTCTATTTGGAGCTTGGTGTGTGTGTGGTGTCAATATTATGAGAGATGGCCTTGACCCTGGACAAATTGCCAAATTCTATTAATATCCACTCAGGTATTCAGACTTTCTGTTTCTAGGGACCCATTCATTAAAGGCTTCCAAGCCTGAGGGTGCCATGGTAAGATCTGTATTTCAGGAAGGTAACACGGAGTGGGGTGGGTAGGATGGGAACCAGAAGTAGGGAGACCAGCGGGGAAGCTCCCCCCACAGCCTGTGACACAGTGAATGCAGCCTTGGCCCTGAAGTACAGAGGGGGTGGCAGATTCCCCTGCTGTTTGAAAGGAGACTTGTCCAGTTGGAAGTGGACATTGAGGGAGAAGGGGCAGGTGACTCCTAAGTTTCTTGCCTGAATAGTTGAGAGAATGAAATACTTTCAGAGGAAACATGTGTCGTCCAGGGCTGGTTTATATAGTCACAATAATTAATTAATTAATTAAAAGGTTAAAAATCAGAGTGATGGGTCACTGGGCAAATGATAGGCAGAACAGGCTAGATTACTAAAATTTTTACCTCTTGGTCCATTGTGAGGTCATCAGCGGGGCACAAACTAAAACATGCTCATCTATAACCAGCTCATAATCCCACTAGAATCCTCTTAGCTGATAGGTCTGGCTTGAGTAGTCATTGAAGATTGCTACATTTTTCTTACATTTGTAATATAAGCAGGAATAGAAAAAGAGACTGATCACTATAAAGGTGAGATAGGCCATGGATGTTTTTTCTTGGACAAATAATATTTTGAAGGACTTAAGTATAAAGCCTTAGTAAGGATGGACTTACTATTTATCTGTTCATGTTATTAGCACTTTCATTTTTAGTTTTTGATATCTTATGGACTATGTATTTATATGTTGACTGTGGATTAATAAAAGAAATAATAATCCCCCCCCAGAAGGATGAGTTCTATTGCTTCAAACATGATAAAAATCTCACTGGAACAAATAGAAGTTTTTCTGGCCACAGTGAATTTTTATTCAGAGATTTTTTTTAAAGCATCATACCAACACCGCCCCTATAATTTATTTCTTGCAAACAGAACTCCCTTAAAGGTTGGAGGCATTGAGGTTATTAAAAATTTTATAAACAAATGACAATGTGGTCTCATTTTATACTCTTAAATTTGAATTTTACTTCTCTAATGAGTCTATATCATTGGGGACTTCAGTCTGTAGTTGCGAAGGACAGGGCTGTAATGTGTGAAAACACATTTATTTCTGTAAATTACATTCACTACAAGCATCACTCCCTGTCACGAAAAGCAAACTAGAATGAATAATTGTTCTCATTTGTTATGTTTCACCACTGGCCCTGTGGAAAACATCAATGAACTTTCATTTTCTTGGGAAAGGTTTTGTTGCTGTTGTTTAAAACAATGAATCAGATATTTTAAAAATATGTTTTATAAAGTTAATTTGGTGAATTTTTATTGGATAATTTTATTCTTTGTCTCCTATCTCTACCATGTGGGGGCTTTTGTTTTTTTCTTGTTCTCCAGCACACACTGCCAGCCACAGCCTTCCCCAGACACTGTGTGTAACTTAAGGAGGAACCATGTCTATTTCCCTCAGGACCCCAGGCTGACATTTCAAAAAGTACTTCTCATCATGTCTCTACAGAAGTTCTGAAAAAGCATTTGGGGCCATAATGGAATTATCAGGTTATCTGGGTGGATGACAGGGATAAGACATTTCTTTTCCCTGTTCAACAACAGGCAAGAAACCAACTGCCTTTGTATGCCCATCGAGCAGAATTGCTTCTGAAGTTTATCACTTCTCAGGACATGACAGGTCAGTTTGGCAACCTGTGGTCACAAATGCCGTTAGAATTCATTGCAAACCCCAAGCAATGTCTGGTGTGACCCAGGCCTGAGCTGATGGCAAAAATGGTGCAAAGGCAGATTAAGGCCCCTTGGTCGTTGTTCTAATGGGGGTTGGCGGCTTATGTGGGGTTTCCAGAGCCCTGGATGGCTCTGTGCCACAGAAGAACTCTCCTTGTCTGTGAACTATCCATCTCTACCATTGTTATGATTACAGCACAGTTCATATTTGGAGGCTTAGCATTTATTTCCTCAGTGAAAATGATCTATTTAGACCCTTTCCTGAGGGTGGGAGGAAGCAGAGAACATTGGGCAGGGAGAATGAGGAGCAAAATCGTTAGGAAACAGGGTCCTAGAAATTACAGATGATATTTGCCCCCTGACAATTTTGCATAAGATCAGCCCTGGCATAAATCTGCCACGTGGAAGTTAGCCAATGAGTTGGGTCAGGACGTACAGAGCAAGAATTACTCTTCCCTTTTGTTATTTCTGAAACCTGAACTGCTTTTAGAAATAAGGGCTGGAATGTTCCATAGGAACTCGGAGTATGGGACATAGGGGCATGGCCCACACTCTGTGTAGGCTATTTAAAAACCAGTTCCTTGGCTTCCCTCTGTGATTCTAAATACGTGTAATCACATTGCCCTGCAGCAGCCGGGAACTATTTCTATAACACTGTCCAGCATTTGTGCTTGCCCAGGCCGGGTCCACCCAGCAGAAGCAAAGTGGAGACGTGCTCACAGATCAGGCCCATCGACTCAGGCTTTCGGTGTCACAGTTAAGGCCATCTAGTGTCAAATACGAGTAGTATGTGTCCACTGAGACTTCCTGCATTTTAGGAACTGATCTATTTATCCCAGGGGGAAAGAGGTGACTTAGTTTAAGAAAAGGATACTTCTTAAATGAGCCATTTATTTACTTAACAAATAAACAATATAAGCACAATGTATCACTTTATCAGGTACAACCAAATCTTACTGTATGGAAGAATACCAGCATTGGAGACTGACAGTTCGCATGCTAACGACTGTGTATTTTGGATTTGTTTGATGTGCTGATACTTCCCCTAATCATACCATTAGCCATCAGTCAAACACATAAGTCCCTTAGGAATATTCTTCTCAATTGTTAATCACTCAAAGACATTAGATAGTAGAAAGACATTAGCCAACACTGTTACATAATGTCAAAACACCTGATTGGGTTTGTGATTTAATCAAATAGTCAAACCAGTTTTGGGATTTCACATAGATAAAACAATAGATTAAGTAATTTTTTTTTAGCTAGCTTTATGTTAAAATTTTTAAACCTACCATTTATAAATGTGTAACCATTTCACCCTATGCAAAACATTTTATCTACTAAAATCTTATTTATTTCTGATAAAAAATGCTTCAGTGTGTCATCACCTCCATTTTACAGATGAGGAGACTGAGGTTCAGAGAGGTTTAATCATTTGCACAAGATTACAAATCTAGTTTCTAGTGGGTGGTGGGATGAAATTTACACACAGGTCTCTTCAATTTCAAATCCATATTGTTTGTCTCTGTATGTATATAACCTCACACTGCCAAAATGGCCAATTAAGACAAGAAAACAAAAACAAATAATTGCCCCCCCAAAACAAACAAACAAAAAAACCTCTTGAATCCTGAACCATGCAGTTAAGATAACCAAAGCTCAGCTGATCAACTTGGCTACTCCCTTCTGGGAGGATGTTAACTACAACCCCAATCTTTCCTGACACCTGAGCTCGGGACACCTGACCACAGGGAACCTCTTGCCTTCCACATGGCCCTACACTGAGAACTAGCTCTCCAATAGCCAAACATTACACGGCAGAAAAAATTATACATGTGACATTATGCCTGTGGGGAGCTCTGAGTCAAATATTATTTTTTGACTATTTTGAGACATAGGCTGAATATGTAGTTCCCTCCTGGCTAACTCAAAACACACAGCAAAGACTAATCCTTTGCACTGTCCTATATTAATATTTTCTTTCCCTCCTTGTAAGGGGACTAGTTATAAATTAGATAAGATTAGAAAACAATCTCTTTGGAATCAATCTTTTAAGGAATTACTTAGAAAGAACCAAGATTTTTTCCCCCCCACATGGTAAATCATACAGAGTAGCAGCCTGCCCCGGATCCCAGGGAGACAACATCTTGAGCACATATGTTATGCTGGGTTCTCTATCGACTAATTCAAAAACTCCAGGGCAAAATAACCAAAGTTCCCAAGTCAAAAATGAAAGTAAAATAGTGGAATGGAATTGGAATCATTGTTGCAACGTTCCGACAACTTCATAAATAGCCATGAATGTAGACAGCATTACAGGTTAGCAAATTTACCACTGCAAGAATCAACCGGTACCTCTGGGGTCAAGTTGCCAAAAACCCCATGTACCTCTCACTTTACTGATACTCTTTTTCTTCCCAGAAATACAATCACATTAGGAAAATTAATGTTAAGACTGTTTTCCTAGAGGGCTTATCCAAATATATGCTATATTAAAAATAGTCATGATATAAATATTTCTCACAAGAGCTGCAGCGATGGTGTGAATAAAAAACTCCCTTCTGAGATTTCAGTAAAACCAGATCTCACAAAGGATCTGAAAGAAAACAAACAAACACACAGACAGAGAGAGACACACACACACAGAACAAACCTTATGTTAATCCGGTTTAGCAAAACAGTCACTATTTTGACACTATTTTATGAAGTACGATACTGTTCCTTCCCAGATGGAGTAGGAGAAATGCATCTGCTACAGGTTTCTCATACTAATGTTCAGGGTGGGGGGCATCTAAACATGTTCCGTAGCAGCTAATAAAAATCAAAATTACTAAATGCAGCAAAATGTTAGCACTGTCAAATGGCCAAGTGTGCAAGAGGAATCTCTCTCCAAGCCCTTCTACCAGAAAATACAAAGCCCCAAATACACCGGCTGGAATTTTTAAATCGTAAATTAGATAGCAAATGCTTACGGGCCTTACAATGAGATAACATCAGGAGGAACGGTGCGTGGAATGGCTCTGGCATTCTCACATAAAGCATTATCTTTGGTACAAGTACACACGGCAGGGCATTTTGGCTTCGCTGGTTTCTTCCCCTCAGTCAGCAAGAGCGCAGATAAGAGACATAGGAAATAAGCAATTCTTTTCAGGGGGATGCAGGCATTTCCCATCCTTTGGCTTCTCTCTGATTCCATGCAGTCGAAAAAATCTCCCCAAACATGAACAGGGCTTCTGGAATTCAGCTGGTGATTGTCTTGCTCTGAGACCAGGTCACATAGGAGTCCGCCCTTTTCTTTTGCCTCTGTATCTCTGCTTTTCAAAACAGGGACCTGCAGCTGATTCGTGAGAGGCTCCTCGCTCCAGCAACGCACTGCTCGGGGAAGAGACCTGTGAGGTGCTGCGAGATGGGAGGGATCCAACTGCTGGAGGAGAGAGCCGACTTGCATCACCAGGAAAACACTGAGCACAGACCAGCCTTCGAAGGCAAAGTGAAGTGATGTAACAAAATAAACAGCTTTCTGCTTGCACCGGGAGGCCCTTTAATTGTTACCAAAAATAGGACGGCATTATGTCTTACTAGTGGGTGGGTGGGCGGGTAGGTGGCAGCCGTCATCTTGCATCCAATCTCGGCAATCTCAGAAACCTCTGGGAATTTGCTTTTCATGTGGCAAACAACCTAGTCGGAAAAACTGGTTTGGTAGCCAGCCCTGGCTGGGAAAATGAAGTTAAATGAAACTCTCTCCCTCTGCAGCGTTTGGCATAAACCTTGGTGTTTCTTGCTGAGTTCACCTGACTGATGGCATCGTTGAAAGACAAAAAAGAACGCATGAGAAGGTGACTTTCGGGGGATGAATGTGAGTAAATACTTTTCTGACACTTATCAATTGTCATGAATTACTGGTTTTCATAGTCCCCCTCACCCCCCCCGCCCCCCCCAGTGTGCAAGCCATTCCCACGAGGGAGGAAAATAGAAGCATAGATTGGCTTTCTGCATAATCCACCCTCCTCACTTCTGGAACTCTCTCTTCTTTAACAGTAGCACCCAAAGCGGGAAGGAACTCCCTGCCAGCAGGAGGCAGCCAACTTTGGCTTCTCAGGGCTTTGAAAAAGGCCAAGTTTAGCCCCAGGAGGCTGAGATAGAGTGGGGAAAATGCTGGACCACGAGCAGGAGACCTTGCTTTGAGGTCCCAGTTCTGTCATAAACTAGGTGATATATCTGTATCTATTCCCCTGTGTGTCAAATTGGGATGATACAATAGATGTTCTAGAAATACTACGAACAAAAAATCAAAATGACAGGCTAGCCCTGGCCGATGTGGCTCAGCTGGTTGGAGTGTTGTTGTCCAGTGGACTGAAAGGTTGTGAGTTCAATTTTCAGTAAGGGCGCAAACCCTGATTGCGGGTCTGATCCCTGGGTGGGACACATGAGAGAGGCGGTGGTGCGCCCTCTCACATCCATGTTTCTCTCTCTTTCTCTCTCTCATATCAATGTTTCTCTCTTTCTCTCTCCCCTTCTCTCTCAAAAAGAAATGAAAAAATGTCCTCAGGTAAGGATTAAAAAATCATTTTTAAAAATGGTAAGCTAAGCCCTGGCTGGCGTAGCTCAGTGGATTGAGGGTGGGCTGGGAACCAAAGTGTCCCAGGTTCGATTCCCAGTCAGGGTACATTCCTGGGTTGCAGGCCATGACCCCCAGCAACCGCACATTGATGTTTCTCTCTGTCTCTCTCTCTCTCTCTCTCTCTCTCTCTCCCCCTTCCCTCCCTAAAAAAAATAAAATAAATAAATAAAATCTTTAATTAAAAAAAATGGTAGGCTAGACTACTGTCGTATTTGATGGAAAAGATTATGCACCTTTGGAAGTGGAAATTCATTTAAAGAAAAAATAAATAAAGTGCTGGCGTTAGGACAGGACAGTGTAGTCCAAGAGCTTGGGCTCTTAGGGTGGAGAAAGAAGAGGAAAATAGACTGTTACTCCTGTTACCGTGCTGGGGGTGGCCATCCTTCAAGCTGGCCCAGGGGATGTCAATCCATGATCCTTTCTCTCTCAGCTTCTCAGACTGAAAAGTAGTCAAAGGATTGTCTGAGCAAATGTGTAATGAGGACATAAATTTGTCCTACTTGGGAGCTTGATGTATTGATAGTCTACCTGTCCCCTCCCAAAGCATGCCCGCACTTACTCCAATCACTCATTTAAATCTGTGAGGGGAGGGCAATGGTAGTCTGTTCATTCTTGTAGTTGACTATCATCTGTTTACCCAGAAAACTGGAGGCTCCATGAAGGTAGAGACCCTGCTGTGAGTCCAGTGCCTGGACAGTGCTGAGCATGTGGTGAGAAGCCCACATGCCCTCGAGAGCAGCAATAGAGTATAGAGGCTCTTCTGGTCTGGACATGTTCATCCAAAGAAATTTCAGGTCTCACCTCAGAGTTATAATAAAGGGCTCTGACAATTCCCTGAAGAAGTAATAAGTGAGCTGCATTCCAAGGTAAGTGGGAATAAAAGAGAAGGTTGGGGAGAACATTCCAGGGTTGGAGTGAATAGCATATGCAAAGGCCTGGCCACAACCTGGCCGTGACCCTGGAGAGCAATGGGAAACCTCTGGAGTGTTTTAGGAGAAGAGTTAGTGCTTCAAAAGGACCAGTAGATTATTATAATTAAGTCAGTTTTTGAGGGTTTGTAAATATAATTTTTACAGAAAAGAATAAAAAACTCAGTCCAAGAGATGTAATGATTTGAGAATGGATTCTACTAATGCTTCACTGTCAGACTCTCTGAAGGGAGGGAATTATCACAGAGTTCTTAGAAACCGTGACCTACAGGAAAGCCCTACTTGAAACAGTAAAAGTGTCACTTAACAGTTGGCTGCAAGTCAGTACTTTCTGCTTCGAGTACACAGTGGAAACTTGCTCCATAAAATAATTATGTGGTGAAAATTTTATAGAGGATCATTTTTATTCAAATGATCACCCACCCCCTAATTTATCTGACTTGTAAATGATGTGTTTTGTGACTATAAAATAAAGACCCCGAGAACTTTCAGGACCCCAGGATTCTCAGATCCAGTCCCCACATGCTACAGATCGGGGGTGGCAGAGCCACCACTCTGCATGGGGTGACACTGGCAGATACTTGGTTAAACTGAGGGGTGTAGTCAAACAGGATAATTCCCTCCCTATGTTTCACTGCTTGATCAGCCCTTGGCTTTGTGCTCTGTGGACACTGTCAAAGCAAGGGTGAGTGAGTGGTCTTTCAAACTATGCACTTTGCAGCTGTATTTATCTGGCGGTTCACTTGGTCAGTTTAAGTGGAAAAAGGACCATGGTGGGGGGTGGGGGGTGGAGGAGACAGTGAGGAGGACTCAAAGGACAAATTACAATGGGCATTCTGAAAAAACAGTAACTTTTTCTTTTTCTATGGCATTTAAGCCCAGACTTGAATTCTCTATTCAATGAAAACACCCACTGAGATCAGGCAGAATGTTAACTGTGTAATGCAGAATGATGGTGGTCTTTTAGGGAGGAGAAACCACTTCTAAGCTCCGGAATTGGGTCTGAGGATGGGACTACAGAGGGGAGGGTAAGTCTTGAGAGGACTGGGGATAGGGTTCTGTTGCTGATGAAGCTTTCCTTCCCGACAAATCCTCCTCTGGAAGCCCTGGTAAGGCACAGAGCGGATACGGGAAGTGGGAAGGTGGAAGCTTAGGGGTTTCCACCCACTTGAAGGCCTTTAGATAAGGTTTGGAACCCCACCTGGGGCTTTCGGGAGAGGGACCTAGAAAGGGTGAAAGCAGAGCTGGAAGGAGGCCCAGGAAGGCTGGAAGGTCTTAGCCAAGGCAGCTCACCACCCAGTCCCAGTTGTAGAGGAGTGGCTAAGCGGGTCCAGGGCTGGCTCTTCCTTTTGCCAGCCATGTGACCATGAGCTGGCTACTTAACCTTCCTAGGGCGCTGTTTCTCCTTTGTAAAATGAGGATAATGACAGTATGTGTCACATAAATTATTGAGAAAATGAAATACAGTAATATCTAAAGTGCATAGCGAGGGTTCTGATACATAAGAACAATTTGTCGTGGTCGTCATCATCATCATTGAAACAGGACTTGAATTCTAAGCATGTGACTCCTGACACCTGGGAAACAAAGCTCTCAAATAGAAACGGGTTTAGCCTAAGTCTATGCTTGCTCCAGGCAAGCAGGCACTTCTGGGCAGGATGACAGACTGCAGCCTTGCCAAGAATCTATTCACATGGGGGAACCAAGGAGACTTCTGGGAAAGAAAGAACTCACCAGTTTGGGTGAGAGTAGCAACATCCAAACTTGGTCCAAGGACAGGTCCAGAGTTGAGAAAAAGAAGGCAGTTGTGAATACCGGATGGAGATTTTGTTCAGTTCCTTGCCCTTGAACATGAGTAAGTTAGAGAGGGTAAGAGAAATCCACTTTGGTCCACTTTGGAATCTGTGCAATAGGGAGTTTTCTCTAGTGTGGTGGGCACCATCGCATTACTTTTGGGTACCAGGAGGAATACACAGAGTTGTGGCGCAGGAGATGTGTCCGTATCCAGGCCTTGAGCTCATGCATCACCAAAGTCACTGGATTTTCCACTGAAAGCAGTTCCACCTTACTGGCCCAGCAGCAGTGACAGCCCCACAGACATCAGAGGAACTGGCAAATGATCCCAGCACACAGCTGGAGCAGAAGAGAGGAAAAGTGAGGGGTAAATTGTGCTTCAAACAGATGTACGAAGGTCCCTAGGCATCCTCAGAGACTGGAGGGGTCTTTGTGGAGGGGTTGGTGGTTCTGGTAGAGCCAGTGAAAGGAGAGAGAGAGAGAGAGGGACGGAGAGAGGGAGGGAGGGAGGGAAGAAGGGAGGGAGAGAGAGAGAGAGAGGGAGAGAGAAACAGTCTGTGCTGTGATTCTGATCCCAGTTTTCCCCTCAGGCTAATGTGGCCTAGGAAACACATCGTGCAAGTAAACAAATCATTATTATGAGACTTAAAAGATCCAGCTTGGCCCTGCCTCCTTTTACAAACACTTTGACATGCAAGCTCAGTGTCAGTTTAAGCAGTTTTCTCAACAGAACAGGTTTTTTGAAGCTGCAAGTCAGATGCATTAGTGAGTTGCAAAATCAATCTAGCATAAGCAGGCTGTATAAGCAGACTTTTAAGAATGAAATAGTTTTGGATTTAAAATAGGACTGTATTGCATCTGTAAGAGTAACTATTGCCTTATGAAATCTTTGTTTCCATTGTGTGTATGTTTGTGTGTTTGTGCAGGGTTGTGATGTAAAATGTTTCTTACAGTCAATCACTTTATGACAAAAAGGAAGGAACGAATGAAGAAAGGAAGGAAGGAAGGAAAGTAGGAAGGAAAGGAGGAAGGGGGGGGAACACTGCATTAGAGGATACTAAAGATCTTAACCCATCCCGGGAGTCTGTGAAATGGCAGAGAAATGTTGATCTCAATTCGTCAATTTCACTTAATGATTGAGGGCAGCAATTAGACATGTTGGATTATCCTTTCTGTTGTTTACTAGCTGTGTGACCTTGGGGAAGTTGCTTTGCTTCTCTGTGCCTCGTTTTATACATTGATAAAGCAGAAGTAATGCCATCTTTGCGATGTTGATATTAAGATTAGTGATAATGCACATAAAAGTCATATCACAAAGGAGGCATCCAACTACTACTGATAACTCTACCAAAATTAGATGGGAAAGGGGGAGAGGGCAGTGAGCAGAGGGACAGATCTGAAAGATTATGTGGAAGTAGTGTGTCACTTAGGATGCTTTGGTAGAAAGTGACAGACATGGACTCTGTCATTCTAAACACAAAAGGGCCTTATTGCCTTGGTGATAGTCACTCACAGAATTCAAGGAAGGGCTGTCCAACCAGGCTTCAGAAATGGAAAGACATGTGGGAGCTTGGAGATCTAGGTGGCAGGAACTAGTGGGCATTTTCCTCAGGTAAATCCACTCTAGTCAGTTCTCATCCCCATGTTCTTCCTCCCCAGAGGAGAGAGTGATGGGCTGAGCTGTGCCTGGCATCTGCCTCTTTGGCATGGGAAGGCAGGGCAGCTTGGTGGCAAGTCCACCAAGAGTGCACAAGATGAGAGAGGGGTGGCTCCCAAAGGAGACTTTGTTGTACTAACAGAAGCAGAGAGGATGGATGCTGAACAGACAAAATCAAGGGACACTCACTAAAGGATGTGTGCCAGGATCTGTTAGCAAATACCATTTTCCTCTGCCCCAGCCTATCGCCCCAAACCAACCTCCTGATTTTTAAAGAGAAATGACCAGAGGACCATTTAGACAAATAGGTATGGATAATGTCTTCTAAGACAGCTAAACTCTTAATCAGGGGATTTTCAGTTCTTACGGTTCAAGAGAATGGAATTTTGGCCTAGCGGGATATTGAGAAGGCAATAATAAAGCTAACAGTTACAGAATGCATATTATGTGTCAGCTGCTGTTCTAAGCACTTTAAAAATATTAATGCATTTAATCCTCACAATAATCTCATGGGCTAAATATTATTATTATTATTATTATTATTATTATTATTTCCTCTCTATTTATAGAAAAGGAAGCTTAGGTCTAAGAGGTCAAGTAGCTTTCCCAGGGTCCTGTAGTTTGTGGAGAATGGCACTGGGGTCTGCTCCAGGCTTCCTGACTCTGATGTCCATGGTGTTAGCCAAAGGGCTGTGCAGGATGTAGGGGATTGGGTACCTTTTGGAGGCCCACAATGCTTCTTCACTGGCTAGCCACTGCTTTTGGACTACAATTCCCAGCATGCAAATGGGCTAGTATCTTAACCCCTTCCTCACCAAAGTTCCTCACTTTCTTGTATAAAAATGCATTTAATGGCAAATATGGCAAAATCTAGTCTCCATAAAGGATAATTATGCGATTGAAATAAGCTGTCTAGTCTCTGTGCCTTAATTTCCTCATTAATACATTGGGAATCAGTAATAGCCAAACTACACATGTTGCAATTAAATAGGGTAATGGTTCTAAAGCACTGACAACAGGGCCTGGCACATTATAAACTCGTGTTCAGTGTTAGTTGTCATGTCACCCTCATCATCATCAGTTGCATTGTTTTCCCTCCCCTGGAAATTTAATGAGGGACAGAAAGCAGGGCTGAATCCAGTAGGATACTTAGTTTACCAAGATTCCAAACCCGTCACAGAGTAAAACCCACGTGAATGGGATAAAAGGCAGCAAGTTGTACTCCTTAAAAAAGCTTCTCTGAGGGCACCGGCAGTTTATTTTTCCTTCTGATTATTTCTAATAATAGTTTTTATTTTTTTTATTAAATCTGGGGTGACACTGGTTAATAAGGTTATATGAGTTTCAAATGTACAATATTATAATACATTATCTGTATATTGCACTGTATGCTTATCACCCAAAGTTTAGTGCTTTCCATCACCGTATTATTTATCTTTCTGTTTCCTTGACTGAATGATCATTAACTAGGAGAAACAACTCAAATCACTTTGTAAAAGAGAAAACATACGTTAGAGATGTGGGCTGGTATTTTGTTACTCCTTAAAAAACAACTTTTGCTTTATTTCTGTTACCAAAGTTAAGTATGCTGAATTTATACATATTCACGACTGTCTTCAATGTTGAGTAGAAACTGAATTGGCCATGGATTGGAGACCATTGCTTACATCCCCAAAGGAAGAGACCCTTCCAGCTCATGTTGTTGGCTCTGGTTTTCAAAGAAGGCTCTTGGGCTAGATGATAGATAAGGATCCTGTACATAGAAACTGTCCCTGCCAGGAATCCTATTGGATAGTAGACTACTAGAAAGCAAGGAGGATGTTGCTCAGGTTCTCGCATGTCCCTAAGTAAGGAGCTATTTGGGTGTCCTGATTTCTGAAAACACTGGACTTAGTTGCCTCCTGCTTCATGTTGCACTATATGCCTGAAGCTGGGGGATCGATAAACATCAACTAGTGGCTATTCCTGAATGATCAAGAAACTTGCAAAGACAGAATGAATGATTATTAGTGAGGAGAGTTATTTCAGAAGCCCCTGCGGGCAGGGTAGGGAGGAGGGCAAGGACTTTTCATCATTTTGGTCTCAGAATCCCCATCAGGTGCTGTGGGTATCAACTCAGAGCAGCACTGCCTTCCTAGGCAGTGCTTGTGTGGGGGGATAACTGCTGTTACCCTGGCTGCGACTCCTGGACCGACACCCTGAAACTCTTGGGACCTCGACACACAACGAAGAATTGTCCTACCCCAAATGCTCTTAGCATTCCCACTGAGAAGGAATAAAAGAAGTTCTCATAGTGGGGAACATAAAAAACTCCTTTGTGCATTTTTCTGAATAGTAATCAATAATCCATTAACTCAGGAAAGCTGAATGCTCTTCATACAGAATCCAAAACAAACTGACTTGGGCGACAACTGTGGAGAGGCTGTGTAGCCCTGGAGAAGGCACTTCATTCGTTTAGGCCTCAGTTTCTCCATCTTTATAGCACTAACATTCTATAACGTTTGGATTTCGCTTCTCAGAAAGGAGAAACAGCTTGTGAAAATCAAAGCGCAGAGAGACTTTGTTTTTCTCCTTTTGTGTATGGTAGATACATATACTGCAGTTAAGTAAAATACATATGGCAGAGTTTAAATCAAAAGTATACAGAAGCAAATGACCCCAAAATATTTTTGTTAAAGTATGATTTTAGCATTTTCTCTGGAAATATATTTGAATTTTTTAGAGCCAAATACCAAAAAATGCAGGCAAGGCCCTGGTAGACCACTCTTCCTACTGGCTAGACTTGAATAGCAAAAACAGAAGGCTGTTAGGGAATAAAACAAACATAATTCTAAGTCATGGGCACAGTAAATATCATTGAGCCAGAAGTGTAATTTGGGGTGGTTCTGATAGGTGTTGCCCTAGCATGGGACTTGTTACTTGGACTATAAAGTTGATAAAATGATTACTCTCCTTTTCTTCTACTTTATGCCAGAATCACTCCCAAGATAGTTATTAGCAGTCATTTTTTCTTAAAACAGACACTCCTTCTTCCTTTCAAGGACACCATTAACTGCTTTTTGTTTGTTTTGGTTTAAGATTCTTAAATTAAACATGCAAACTAGGAAAAACATGCAACTAGGCTGTTCATGCTTTGGAAACTTGAACTTCATGATGTTGGAGATTTTAGGCTTTTGCTTTGGTCACATCCCTTCAGAAAGGCTGTTTTGTTTTGTCTGGCTTTATACTCTCATTCTGGTGGAACCAAGAGCTTTCCACTGCTGCCTGTGACTTGTGGCCTGTATCACACCCATTAGTTTCAGTTGGAATGATGACCCAAGAAGCTTGGAATTTGACCCCAGAAAATGGCAAAGGGATGACGGGACTGGTGATGACCACAGGATTAGTGACCGCAGGATGGGCATCAATGGCAGGGAAGCATCAGGCTTCTATCCCTGATCCCTCCCCCTCCCTGGATCCACATGTGGCACTTACCCCTCCTGCTCCCAGCAGTAGGGTGAGGAAGATGGAGAAACCAATACTTGCTGGGCTTCCTACAGGCCAGGTACTCCACTGGTCATCTTACCTGCCTTGCAAGTGAGACATTATTATCCTGAGGTTGCATGTAAGGAAACAGAAGCTCACAGAGATAAAACGACTTGTCCAAGACCATTTAGTTTGGCTTCAAACTGACTTCTGTTTCCAAAATGTTTATCATGTAATTCCTTACTTTTGATATATATGAAATTATGGATAGTTCTTGAGGCCTTGTCTGTGTGAGGCAAGGACTGTGTAAAATGTCTGTACAGTATCATTTGTTATGTAATATGAGGCACAGAAATGACTGAGGCCAACCTGGCCCTAGCTCTGGAAGGTCTCTGGGGATACCTGGGAGACCCCTTGGCCATCCCAACCCAGTACAATGCAATCTAGTGAGGGGGTTACAACTCAAGAACTGACTGCCATTGACCCGTTCAGTGACCTTGGGTGAGATTTTATACTCTCATCCTCAGTGTTCCTCATCTGTAGAGTGGAGATAATTATTAATACTCACCTCACAGATGGCTATAAAGAAGAAATGAGATAAACTAAGAAAATGATTAGCACATAGTAAGCTATTGTTATTCTGCTGTCTCCCACTATCTAAAGTACCCTTATAGGAGCACCCCTCTGGAGTTGTCAGAATGGCTGAGGAAGGAGGAATGAGAGGAGAAACCAGGCCTGAGGAGAGGGAGAACAGACTGGAAAGCCACCTTCCTGACCCAGACTATGCTCCTCAACCCCAGGTGGGAAAGTTATAGGAAGGTGACTAGAAAATGTAAGGTAAATAAGAATTGTAAGTTAGTAAGGTTCATTTTGCAGAGAGGAGACCTCTCAGGTAATAAAAATTGTATTGGTGAGGGGCACACATTTACAAATGGAGCTTTGTATTACCTTTACAAAGGAAAATTTATGTCCTGCTTCTAGACAGGAAGAAAAAGGACAGGGAGCTTTGCTTTCAGCTCAAAACAATCTTAAAAATAGTGGCATCTTTTCAGGTGACATACCTCTGATCCCCTTCACTGGGCCTTGCTTAGGAGTTGGGTATTGTGCTAAGAACCTTTATATGTCTGTTACATCATATCATTTATTCTTTTAACTTTATCAGTTAGGTATTAGCACATTTTTTCAGATAAGGAAGCTGAGGCTAGATAAACAGATCATAAACTAGCCAATGACAGAGGTAAAACTTGAACAGAAGAAAATGAAAAATTAATTGGTCATTCCATAGTAAGGACTTTTTTTTTCCAGAAGTAGAGGTGGGAGACACTATTGTTCCTTAAAAGGGGCATTTTGGGAGAATCAAAAAAAAGAGCCTTGGTAGTTGTAAATCCTCCAGCACCTGGTAGTGCTGGACACAGGAAGAGCTCAATAAATATGAATTGGATAAGCAAGGGAGGACACAAAGAAGGGAGTAAGGGACTGCGTTTAGGCCCTCAGATGGTTTTTCCCAACTCATCAGGACCCTTCCAGGTTTTTTCCCACCAATCCCACAGATCAGCTGCCTGTACCCTCTATTCTTGCATCTTGCAGCTCCCAGGAATTTGGGGTAGCTTGGTGGTTGGTTTCCCCTACTTTTTCTGGCCTCTGAAATTCTAATTCTTATAGCAATGGCTGCGCCTATGATTCAGTCTCCTTGACTTCTTTAGATGCTACTGCTGCCCAGAAGACAAACCCACGGTACCTTTCATCTCAAGGGGCATAAGATCACAACAAGTAGCAAATATAAGGACATTATAGACGTTGTGGAACCTTCCTAAGCTCCTCCACAAAGGCAGGCCACAACCTGACTCCCTAATACATGGTTTTCCCAGAGTCAGATGATAGCCTTGCCACTTGGTACATGGGTGACCTTGGGCAGTTATTTAACTTCCTGGACTACATCTGTAAAATGCACCCATCTCTTTAGCCTGGGGTGAACATTTAAGAAGGTTGTGTATTTGAAGGTCCTAGCTCAGAGAAAGTACTAAATAAATTCTGTGATGGACTAAATCGTGCCCCACCCCACTCCCCAATTCATATTGAAGTCCTAATTTCCAATATGACCATATTTGGAGATGGGGCTTATCAGTAGGTAATTAAGGTTAAAGGAGGTAATGAGGGTGGGGCCCTAATCCAATAGGACTAGTGTCCTTATAAGAAAAAGGAGGTATTAGGGGTATACCCACATAGAAAAGGCAATGTGAGGACACAGTGAGCAGGCAGCTATCCACAAGCCAAGGAGAGAAGTCTCACAGGAGAAACCAAACCTGCTGATACTTTGATCTCAGACTTCCAGCTTCCAGAATTTTAAGAGAATGAATTTCTGTTGTTTAAGCCACCCAGACTGGGTTGTTTTGCTATGGCAGCCCTAGCAGACTAATACAAATGTTAAGTCTTCTTCTTTTCTTACTGTTTGAACAAACTCACACATTCAAAGGAAGCTCAGAATTTGAACTAGAAAAATTTTGACCTACCTGAGCCCTACTGGAGCCACTGCGAACTCAAAACTTGTAAAGAAGGCAGAGGGAGGTCAGCGTGTCTTCTCAGTGTCATGGTGGAGCCCTCTTTATGGGCATGCCCAAGGACTAAAAATGAGCTGGGCT
Source organism: Phyllostomus discolor (assembly GCF_004126475.2). Lineage (NCBI taxonomy): Eukaryota > Metazoa > Chordata > Mammalia > Chiroptera > Phyllostomidae > Phyllostomus > Phyllostomus discolor. The sequence goes on along the minus strand of NC_040907.2, from coordinate 147,675,019 downwards.
GAGGGGTGAACCTTTGCTTGAATTTCTGCTTACTGTTGATCAAAGAAAGGCCCAGGTTAAAGTTACCCCTGCACTTGTAGACTTGTACGCAGTAGAAAAGTATATGAATTCTGACAGGTAGAATACAAAATTCTCAGGTGATGGTTCTGTTGCCTATATGACATTAGTCAATTTTATATCTAATCCAACCATCTTATTCCAACATTTTTTCTCCAATGCCTATATAATTCCAGTTCCTCTAATTCTCTTTGGAACCAGCTTACCCATCCTTCACTAATGAGTTGACTAAATCTCTGACATGTGTTCATACAAATATAGAATGAACACATGTCAGATATTTATGTTTTTGACTTTTTGAAATGTTTGCTTAGACAAGTACAAGGAATCCTAATATTTGTAGGATATAAAGATCATACTTTAAGGTGATGTAAGACCTTCTTGGATTGGGATTTGCTCTTTAAATTTCTAGATCTTCTCTGTATTAGTAGCTTTAAAGCACCCTTGTTCAAGGGTGCTTCAGTATTTACTAGCTTCAGAAGAATTTGATTCCTTCCACAGGCAGAGCAAACCTTAAGTAGATTGTAAAGTTGGTTTTTTTATCCTTTATTTTCTCTTTCTTTCATTCCCACCTTGCCATATACTAACAGGGTCCTTTACCCTGGATCTGTTATTCTATCTCCCATCTCAGGTGGTAAGACATGATCCGGTAGGACACAGGGTATGAATGACAGCAAGAGGTCCCACCAAGGCCATTTGCATTGAAATGGTGGACAGATGCTTTAGCCCTGTGGCTCTTAGACTGTATTTCTAGGGCTTTGCGTCTACTTCCCCAAATTCTTCCTTTCCCCACCTCACTTGCTCATAAATACAGTTCAGCCAGAACAACTCCACTTATTCACTAAGATTCAGTTAAGATTTCATGTGAATTACCAATTAATTAGGAGATGCACTTAACCCAAAGAAATAAAGCTTTCATAATGGCAGAAGCAATTGTGGTGTAGTGGAAAGAACCCTTAGGTCAGGATACGGTGAGGAGTCCTTGCTCTACCCTCTACCAGCTGTGTGATCTTGTGCAGAGCACTTGATTCTATGGAGCCTTGAGGTTCATACTTGTAACTCTACCTTGCAGGTGAATTGGGAGCATTAAGAGAGATTATATAAAGTGACATGTAACTGCAAAGGGTTGCTATGAACAACTTGTCAGATGTTGCGAACATGCAATGAAGGAAATGCTAGGGTCTAGAGCTCTTAAATTATGCTGATTAAGTGGCCAGCTAGTCACATGGCTCTTGATTTTATTTATTTTAAGATTTTATTTATTTGAGGGGAAGGGAAGGAGAAAAAGAGGGAGAGAAACATATGTGAGAGAAACACCAATCAGTTGCCTCTCACATACCCCCAACTAGGGATCTGGCCCACAACCCAGGTATGTGCCCTCACCAGGGTTTGAACCTGCAACCTTCCAGCTCACAAACCGGAGCTCAATCCACTGAGCCATGGCACATGGCTCTTGATTTTGACCTTACTGTATTAGCACTTCCTTCCTCATTACCTTAAATTCCTTTTGCCACCCATCTGGTTCTCCAGTTTCTAATTAAAATTTGGAAGTCTCATGAAATTTCAGCAGAAACAGTTTTTATGAAATGTCGTCTCCAGTGGAGCAGATTGTGCTGCTCGTCCGAGTCAGTTCTCACACTAATTGAACTCTCATCCCTGTAGCCTTCATACACAAAAGCAGGGAAAGCAAAAGTGGAGCTGTGATGAGTGGTGCCAATTGGACTGACTGCCTCATGCGTCTGATTCATTGCACAACCATTATCATGTCAGTAGAAGCATCCCCTCCACCTCTGTATATTTTTGAAAGGAAATGCTATTAATAAAGCAAGGTGCAGAGAGGAGCATTGCATTAACATTGCGATCAGGCTTAAAGACAAAGCAGAGCTAGACATCCAGGGGTGCCATGGTCACTAGATCAAGGGAAAGAACTAGCATTGGGAAAATAGAAAGGGAAAAGTCTGTATACCTAAGTGGGGCAGATATCACATAACAATAAATAGCTGTTACTCATTAAACATTTCCTACATTCCTGACATGGTGCTTATAAATCAATCATCTTGTTTGATTCTCACCATTGCTGTATTAGTCAGGGTAGGCTAACTGCCATCACAAACAACCCCCAAATCTCAGCGACTTGATATGGTAAAGGCTGATTGCTTACTCATGCCCCTACCTTTCCCAGGACCTTGGAGTCCTCCACTGGACTCTGCATCCTGCCAACGGAGGAGGGGAGAAGGAGAGGGAGAGAGAGTGCACTTAGGTGGGATCTCATAGGGGGTTCCCTCAAGTCTAAGCCTGGATGTAGAATGCATCACTTCTGCCAATATTCCATTGGCCAGAACTCAGTCACATGGTCCTACGTAACAGCAAGGGAGTCTAGGAAATGTCCATGAGGTACATGACTATATGGAAAAGGAAACAGTTTGGTGAACACATCGTTTCTACCATAACAACTCATCATCACCTTTATTTTACAGATGAAACTGAGTTCTTGGACAGGGGAAGTAACTTGCCTAGTAGCACGTAGCAAGTGAGTGGCAAAACCGGAGTAATTTCCCAGGAACAAGTCAGAGGAGTCACTGCCCTCATGGAACTTCTTGTCTGTGCTGGAAAGTTCTTGCTGATTCTTAGAATCGCTCCTGCTGGTGTCAGCTGACTGTGTTAGAGGGATTTTGAAAGCAGCTTAAACATTTCCCCAGGAGAGCAGAGTGGTGGTAATCAGTGTGGGAAGAGAGCAATTGCTCCTTTGACACAGGCAGGTTGAAGGACGGATGTCTTTGTTTCATTGTCTGTTTTCTCCACGTGAGAAGCCATGGGCTTCACTGATTATGTCCGATTGAGGGTGTCCTTTCCATTTTTCTCTCTTGAAAATGTGTAATTTAATGTGAAGCATCTATTGATGGGCTACAAGCAGGAAGAATTCTCAGGATAATGAGTGTGATTTTCCCTTTGAAATAAATCCACATTTATTGTGTGTCTATTATGTACAAGGCATGGAGCAAGGTGCTTCACATGCATTATCTCATTTAGTCTCATTTAAGCTGCCCAAGTGCCTTTGATGTAAGAGGCATCATTAGCCAGCTTTCACAGACAGATAAAAGGGGAGAGAGGAAATGATAGCTCAGGGCACGGAAAAATGCTAATTCACTTCCAAGGGACAAATATGCTTACTATCTGGTTTCTATTGGATGCATTTCAATTAACATTTTCTACATTAATACCTGCTTCACATTTACATAATTCTTTCAAGTTTTCAACTCACTGTCACCTCTTTCAAATCTCATTCGATGCTGAGGCTAGTCTTGCTCTGATAACAGTCTGGAACTATTTGATGGCATCTTTTTTCAAACCTAAATCTCTTCGGAGGAACTCGCTTTTATTACACAGTTGAAGTTCAGGATGAAGCCAATTGAAATCTTGCCTTTTAAAATGTAATCCACATCATCTGCAGGGACTCCCTGGGCTGGTGAAATCTCTTGCTTAGTATAAGCAGCATATACCCGGGGAGGGACTCAAGAAAAACCAGAGTTGATTATAAAAAAATTATGCTTTTATTCTTACATGTTTAAACATCTGTCACCTTCAAAGTACTCTTCATTTGATGCAATAAGCTTATTGGAACTTTTTTCTACTTCTCAAAGCAGTTTTTGCACTCATCAATTTTGATGCATTTTAATGTTTCTGCTGTTCTTTTGTTTCACCTCTTCCATATCAGCAAAATGTTCCCCTTTGAGGACTTTTTTCATCTGGGGAAACAAACAAACAAAAATGTTGCTTGGGGTGAGATTGGGTAAATAGGAAGGGTGGGGCACAGAGGTCATGCTGTTTTTGGTCAAAAACTGCTGAACACTTAGCAGTGTGGGCAGGTGCCCTGGTAAATCACCCATTATGAAATTGGCAAATACATTGAAAGAGTCTTCAAAAAAATTCACTGAAGCCCAATGTAGCCTGGCGCAACAATAGTAGCTCGTACACTGATACAGATGGGTTCCTAGAACACTCACCTAGTGGGGAAGGCCTGTACTACAAGGGGCCCACCCTCCAGAAGATAATTTTTGGGTTTTTTGGCTCCCCCCAAGCCCCACACATCAGTACTCTCATACCAGAGCTGATTGCTATGGTTACATTTGCCCCCAGTATTCTCTAAAACTCTAGATTCTAGACATGCCTTTACTACCCTGTCCTTGTCAGGATCTTCATGCCACTCAGTTTGCCCCAGTTAATGCGGCAAGAAGAAAAAAGAAAGAGAAAAAGGAGCAGGTTTGTGTGTTTGTGCAATTAGGTGCATTTATTCCAAAAAAAAAAACCACCCTCAGGAACCAGCCTCAGTGAAGCAGGGAGGGCTGACAGCAGATGAAGCATGAAGCAGGTGCTTAGTTGCTGCAGCTGGCGCCGAGGGTTTGGCGTTATTCTTCTCCTCATTTTCAAGTATTGGCACCGGTGCTCATCTAGCTTTTTAGTCGAAGCCTCTAAGAAGAGTCTAGGAAACTACTCTGCCCCTCTTGCTTTTACAGAAAAGCAAACAGGCAGTTTCTTACAAATATTATCAGTAAATCCATACCTGAGGTGTTTCTTTTTTTTTTACTCAAAACAATTCATTGATTATAGAAAGAGAAATTGGCTTACATGCAATTTGACCTTTTATTTGATTCTTCCAAAATTACCGTGGGTTGAATTTTTAACTTGTTTCAAAAGACTTGGTTCAGTTGTTCAGACTCACCTGTGTGGTTTGGATTTCAGAGTTGTATGTCTGAGCTGACTGCTTCCTGAGGTGTTATCTTCTAAAACACAGGTTGTTAAAGTTTCCAGTTGTTATGGCACACTCATTTTGCTATTTGACTTTCCTCCTTTAAGTGATGAAGGGAAAAGTTGCAAAAATGTAGAATGCAAGCTGTGGTCGGTAGTTCAGTTGGTTAGAGCATTGTCCCAATAGGCCAAGGTTGCAGTTTTGATATCCAGTAGGCACATGCTAGAATCAACCAGTGAATGCATAAATTAAGTGGAACTTTTACAGAATAAACAAGGGGGGCCTGGGACGATATACTATTATTGAAAGAAGGCCCCGGGTCCGTTATGTCCGCCGCCCTAGGAAAGACGTCTCTCAATGCCAGAGATTTGTGAAAAGAAAAGGAAATGTTTATTTAATGCTATACAAACTTCAAGTAGTGACCTAATGTCTTTATCAAAAATCCTAAAGTCCCTAAAAACACCCACAAACACACAGTCCTTCCTTCCTTCCCCCTTTGCCTAGTTTAGAGTACCTTATCTCAGGAAAGGAAATAGAACTCCATGGCTCAGGCAGTCCTCTGGTTCTTCCCAGTTAGTCCTCCATCTCGACTGGGAGACCTCCCTGGGTTCCCGGCACCCTCAGCTGAGTCGCCGGGATCTCTGCTAAAACCAGGTGGTGGTTCCCCTTCTAAAGCTGTGGGGGTCCCCACTCTGTCCAGGCCACATGGTTCTCCCTCTCAGGGCTGCGGGAAGGGAGAGTCCCCACTCTGTCAAGACCGCGTGGTTCTCTCTCAATGGCTGCCGTGTCTGGGTTTAAATCCCCCGCACCAACCTTCTTCTGCAGCCCCATTTCCGACTCCTCCTACACTTGGGCACACTTGCCCTCAATCTGCCGTCTTCTCCAGCTTTTCTGGTCGCCATCGTGGGTCTGGGCAGGTGTCACCCCATGTCATGGAGCCAATCTTCTCCCAGCTCCCACGCAGGTGCTGTAACTCAGGGGACCTGCCTCTCAGGTCCCATCTTGGGGGGGAGGTCCCTTTCCATCCCCCTGGCCTTGAGCATGGCCATAGCTATTTAGCATATCTAAGTGACCAGCCAAAGGCTATAGGTATGCTAAATGACCATGCCATGGATTAGCTGCAAAGCTGCCCTGCCTTGCTCTGTGTGCCCCTTCCCCCAACTCACACCTGTGGGGGAAGGGGTGAAGACACCTTAAAATCTCCTGGACACCTTAAGTTCTGGACCCCATTTCAAATGCCTATTTGGGGTCTCCCCTCTTGGCTGCACCCTGTAACAGAACAACAAATTGATCTCTCTCTCTCTCTCCTTCTTCTTCTCCCCTTCTGTCCCTCCCTTCCTTTAAAATCAATACATAAACATTTTTTAAAAAATGTAAGGTGCAAGTTATTTTCTGAACTGTCATTCTGCAAATGTTTATAAAAAGTAAACACCATGCCAAAACATTATGAAGAACAAACAATGTGCCAAGAACAATACAAAGAACCATGAGGCATGCAAAGATAAGATAAGGCCTCTTTCTTTCAGCCAGTTTGGTCTGAAAGGGAAGTGAGAGAAGTACAGGGAGTAATACATGCAGTTTTGAGAGAAGGAACAGTAATACACTAAAGAAAATCAAGTGTGGACCACTTGATTTTCCATCAGACCTCTTCTGATGGAGATCTAACATCAAGGAAAGACTTCCTCATTTCCCCCCTTCTTAAAGTAATGCGACTTAGAGGATGCTATTCAATTACTATATTTAAGGTAAAATTTGAATTTCTAGGCATTTGCCATACCTTTATCTTCTTTTCACTCTAATCTCTGTGTGTATGTATTTAGCACAGTTTTAAACTGAAAAAATTTGTTTTTTAAATTTCAGAACTTTACTGCAGGTTGCATTTAAGGAGAGGGGAAAGAGAGAAAGGTTGTAGTTCAGAAAGGTCATGAGGAAACCTGGGTTCTGATCTTGTTTTCACCTTTAGCCACGTATGTTCCTGGGTCCCGGAGGGCTTAGCGTGGTGAGTTCCAAGGCTCCATTCAGTCCTAATGGTCTGAATGGGCTGTGTACCATCTTGTGCTAAATGAATCCAGCAGCTGTCACCTAGGAGCAAAGGGAACAGGAGGCTTAAGGGAATATCAGAGGTGCCAGAGTAGGAAAGAAAGAGTGGAATTTCAGTGACATATTCTCAGGCCCCTCTGTTTCTGAGCTTCCTATTTAAAGAACACATCACCTATAGAAAAAGCATTAAGTTCAGAGCCACTCACAGTTTATAATGGGTCTGATTCCTTTTAATTCCCAGTGGGTATAGCACTGGTTCTGAAAAATATAAAGCATGGCTTAGTGAAGAAAATATCTAATAGAGCTGCAAGCTGGCTAAAGTTTGTGCAGAGCTATATCCCCAAATAAGCCCTAAAGGTAAATGAAGTGAATTCTAAGGAACAGACAGGAGGAAATTGGGGAAAGTGTGGAGTGAGAATGAAGAATGCCATGTCTCTCCATGGTTCTTTCCTGTCTAATTTCACAGTCAGCAACCTGGCCCAGGCCCTAATTAACCACATGTCCATAGATTGCTGCTGGTCCCTGACGAGCCCCTCCCTTCACACTCTGCTTTTCCAGTTCACACATTATTGTCCTTCCACAAACACTCCACTTACCACCTTGCTTCCCTAGGCAGTGATTTATCACGAGTCTCTGTTACCTGTCACGTCTCATCTCGGCTCTTTAGCGTAGGGTTTTGGGTCTTGCATCCAAGAAGCATGGTATTAGAAACAGGAGGTCTAGCTCTAACCTTGGCCTTTGCAGCTTTAAAGCTGGTAGCTTTGGGCAAGTTGTTAAACTTCCCTTGCCTTCATATTCCTTGTCTATAAACTGCCTGGGAGCTGAGGTATCCAGCTGTGAAGGATCTCCTGGAACTGCTGAGGAAACCCTGGTCTCACATTTCTCAGGAGTGCTTGGATTCAAATACACTGGCCCACGCTTCCAATAGATTCTATACACTTGGCAGGCCTTGCATCTCAAGTTCCAGTTTTTAAAATGTCATCCCTCTAGCTTTCCAAGGCCACCTCTTGTTATTCTCTGTAGCGCTTCTCTGCTCTACACTAGTCAGTGGCCTCAGAGGCCCTGAACAAACCTAAATGCTTCCATTTTATCCGCTCTGGCTCTGAGCCATTGCCCCTGATGGAAAGCAGCTCCTGGTCTCCTATACTGGCCCAGGGCTGTCAACTGCCCGATTAAAGTCCTCCTTATCCAGAAGTCCTCACTGACGAACGATACCTAACAACAGGCATTCCTTGCATGGTGACAAGTTCAATGGCCATGTCTTTGACCCCCGTGGCCTTTGGCAATCCATCTATTTAAAATTCCAATCATTCCTCCAAGAGTACTTTCTTGGGTAAACAATTGTCAGAATACATGTGTAACTATTGTAGACTTTTTTTTTCATTCAGCAATGTATCATAGATTTTTTTTTCATTTTTCGTCTTCACCAATGCCTTGGGACTGTATTGACTGTTCCCCTAATGTTGGACAATTTAACTATTTAGTCTTTCAATATTATGAATCTCAGTGCATATAACTTTTTGCACCTTTTGTATCATTTCCCTAGGTGACTCAGATGTGTTGTTGTTATAAGACAAACTTTCTCATGGCATCTCCTCTGTCAATCCTTGGATGTACCTCTAGCTGACTTTTTTAGCACTTATCTACAACTGCTGTCCCAGACTCCTTCTCCGCTGCTTTGGCCTCCACTTACTCTCCCTGTCCTCTCACATTGGGTGAATGGCCTTCCCTAGGGCATACACCGCTGTGTCCCGCAGATCCTGCCTCTCTAGCTCTTTCCTAATCCAGTGGTTCTCCAACTGCAGGTGCATTGGAATCGCCTGGAGGACTTGATGAAAACATAGATTGCTAGGCTCACCCCCAGAGTTTCTGATGCAATAGGTCCGGGTTGGAGCTGGGAAATTGGCATTTCTAACAAGTATCTGGTGGTGCTGATGCTGTTGGACCAGAGTTCACGCTTGGTGAACTCCTGCTCTCATTCTTTCCTCTGATCTCAGAGGAAACAGTTTAGCCTCTCCCATTCATACCCACCTCAGTATCTATCCTCTGAACCCCTTTCCCAGTTCCCTGGGACTAAACTCCTACTCCTCCTGCCTATTTTCTTCTAGCACTTCAATATTTATGCCATTGAAAGCATCCTCCCATCACAGCTAAGTTAATAATAACCTTTCTTTTACCAGCATTACCCAGTTCTAACTGCTGACCCCAATGTCTTTCTTCCTGCAAATTTTACTGTGATTGTGATTTTCTTGAACTTGAATTTGTGATTTTCACTTGCTGCTTCTACTTCCTATCCATGTATTCCCTTTTTAATTCCCAGAAATTTCCAAAGCTGCTCTATTGAAACTATCTACAAAGTTTAAAATTAACACTTTCTTCCCAAATTCCATAGCCTTTTTTCTTATGTAATAATAGCAGTCAGTATTCATGGACTTTAACTGTGTTCCAAGTATTGTGCAAAGCACTGCATATATAGTTTATGTATATATAAATATAAGCTCACGTGAAGATTATCCTTATGCCAACCATATATAGTGCGAGTTATTTTACAGATTAAATTAAAAAAACCCTAGGCTCAGAGAAATTAAATAATTTGCCCAATAGCTCAAATGAAGGAACTAAATTGAACCTGGCTCTGGTTCCACATCTCACATGTTTAAACAGAATTCCAGAACATACATGAAAATCCCTGATCACCTATTGAAATACCAATTCCTGGTTCAAATGTCAGACATTCCAAACCAGGTGTGGCCAAGGCCTAGGAATCTGAATCCTTAACAACCCCCTGAGTGATTCTGATGTGGTTGTTCCCAGAGCCACACACATTCTGAGAAACAGTCCCTCTGTGTTGACATAATTGGCCACTTCCTTTCTTTAAACACTTCCCTTGGTTGCTATGATACAGCTTTTTTTCCCTGTGGTTCTTTGGGCTTTCTCAGTCTGTTGTTCTCCGTCTTCTCCCTCTCCTGCTTGTGTCACTGCCCCAGACTCTGTCCTTGACCTTCTCCCTCTGCGGTCTGTCCCCATGAGCCCATCCACTTGCAGCACTCCAACTCGGGCAGATGGTTCCCAACCTAGCACTTCTGGTGCCAGCTTCCTGGGGAGAGTCACAGAGCAGTGTGAAGTGCTTTCGGAACAGTGATGAACTACAGCCCAGGCCCTGGACAAAACTGTGAGGCGGGTGACATTGATCCTGGTGCCCCTCGCTCCACACCACCCTCGGTCTTTCCTCTTGTGGATAAGGTCCTTGTGCTTTGTGGCTTTCTAATCATATCAGTTCAGGAAGAGCTGATCATTTTACACAGTTACATTAATGTGTTAACTCTCCCACTCATTTGCATTTTCAAAGCTTTTATTTCTTTTTGTGTGTTCAACCAATGTTCCTGTGTTGAAGACATTTCAGGCTTCACTTAGCAGATGGGGGAGTTTAGAAGGGAACTGATGTTGAAGAGGAAAGAGGATGAGCTGGTTTAAGAGGGACCCTTATCTTCCCCTTGAAATTTTTTGAAGCTTAGATTCAAAGGCAGCTAGCATCAATAGAAGGGCAGGACTTGGCCGTACTTATCTCTTGCATACTCTGGGCAGGGATAAGCAATAACTGCAGCTGCTGTGGACCTGTCCCCAGAAGCAAAGAGGGTGAGGACAGGCTGTGGGGTTGGCTGCTCACTGGCTGCCTGCCACCCCACACATGCAGAATGGCCGGCTTCTCTTCATCTTTCAAGTCTCAAATGTTGTCTTCCAAGTGTCCAGTCCTGACCACCCTGCTGACCTAGGCTTCTCTGGGTGCTGGCAGCTCTTTTCCTCTATTGCATTTTTTTAGTTTGTGATTCTTCATTTGTTTATTTACTTATCCTTCTTGTCCCCATTTGGACAGTAAGGCTTAAAAGGATGAAGCCACTCTGCATTGATCCCCATTATTCTTGTAGCATACTGCCTGTTTCTAGTAGATATTAAGCATTTGTAGCAGGGATAGCTATAGCTGCCTCTCCACCACCTGGCACTTAATAAAGAGTCTTTGAGCTGAATTCACTGTCCCTAGTAGCAGTCTCAGTGCTGAAAGACTTGAGGCAATTGCAGAGCAGCTGTTTCACCTCCTGCTGCAATAGGGGTGAGTGGGAAGCATCAAAAAAATTATGAAAGACTTTGAACTAGGCAAAAATGATTATTAGGAGTCCTGTCTAGCACCCTATTGAGTTACTGAAAATGTCATTGTCTTCGAGCTATTTTACAACTTTTTAAGTTATATAAAACTGATAACAATACAAATGATTGTTGTCAATAGAGATGACAGAGAATTTTATCTGGTGCAGGTACAGTTGATTATTGCCCTGTGGCTATTGACCAGTTTTGAATCTATTTGTAAATTCATTTTAGAATTCCTGGTTGCCTATATGTGTGTATTCTTTGAATTCTCCTTTGAACCAGTGGTAACATCTCTCTGGTTTCCTCATGAATTAGTTAAATAAAATCTCTGATGTGTGTTAATTTTATATTTGTACAAGAACCATGATTTTAGCCCTTTAAAAATTATCTTTTTCAATTGGACTTTTAATCAGAATTAAGAACTTTTGTGCATCAAAGGTTACTATCAAGAAAGTAAAAAAAAAAAACAAAATACAGAGTGGGAGAAAATATTTGCAAATTATACATCTAGAATCTATAGAGAACCAAAATGCAACAACAACAAAAAACAAAGAACCCAATTCTAAAGTAAGAGAAGGACTTGAGTACACAGTCCTCCAAAGAAGATATAAAAACGGTCAATAAGCACACAAAAAGATGCTCCCTACATGAGTTATGAGAGAAATCCAGTCAAAACTACAACGAGACACTGCTTTGTATGTACGAGAATGGCTATAACAAAATTTTTAAGAAAAACCAAAGAACATAAAATATCAAGTGTTGGTGAGGAGGTGGAGAAGGTAGGAATGAAAAATGGTAGCTGTTGTGGAAAACAACTTGATGGTTTCTCTAAAGATTAAGCATAACACTCTCACATGACCCAGTGATTATACCTGCCAGGTAAATATCAAAAGAATTAAAGGCAAGGACTCCAATAGATATTGTACACCCGTGTTCACGGCAGCATTATTTACACTAGCCAAAAGGTAGAAACAACCCAAGTGTCTACCCACAGATGACAGGATAAACTAAATGTGGTCTATATGTACAATGAGTGTTGTTCAGCCATTAAAAGAATACAAGTGGGGGCACATCAGCATGTAGACCGTCCTCTGAGTCCTGGGGTGACACTGAGAGTGTAGGTGGAGAAGAACACCCAGCCCCACCCCTGCAGAGCACCAGGAGTCTGAGAAGGCACAGACTTTGTGGAAGAGAGAAACCCGAGTGTGGTGTCACAGGAGCCATGACAGACTAGTGACCTGACTCGTGATGTTTAGCAATTCATTGTCCGGTGACTTGGGATCACTTCAACTGTTGCTTAACCCTTGCCATGTTAGATGGCACTGTCCAGTAAGAGTAATACTTCTGGTCATAAGCAGAAAATTTTCAACAACATACTTTATTATCAGAAAAATTCTTCCAGATAGTATAGAATACAGAAGGACATTGTCAAATAAAAAGCAAATACATACCTAGGAGAGACTTTTATTCAAAAAGGTTATTGCAAGGGAGAAAGGGACTATTGCAATAGGGGAGGAGGGCTGTTGCAGCCAGGAGAACCTGCAAGTATCTCAAGGGTTAAACAAATAAAGGCTTTCTTTTATAGAGAGGTGTGAACAAGACAAGAGAGAGCCAAATGTGGGGGCGTGATCAGATAGTAGATCACAGAATAGTTTATGCTGAGGCCAGTGTATTCACAGGAGGGGCTGTAGGTTGGCTCTGGCTGCGGGTGGGCCAAGTTCAGGGGCTGGGAGGAAGGAAAGAAGCTTAGCCAAAGTTTGGTTAACAAGCATTTTGTTTCAATGCATCAGTGGGGATGAGCAGTGCAGCTCATCATTTATGAGGCAAAGAATGGGAATTTGGAAGGTCTGTCTAGCTTTCTCAACGGTTAAATAGAGGACAGCTGAGTCTGATCTAAGTCATGTGGGAAAGAGTGGCTGTTTGCAGTAAGCTGTTTTCCAGGACACAAAAACAAGGGGATTACAAAAAAGTATGTTGCTGGAAAAGTTCTGTTTATGGATTCAAGTATTACTTTGGGTGCTGTTGCTTTGATATAGCCAGAGGAAGGAAGGCGTGAACTCCCCATCTCCTGTTCCTCTAAACCTATTCAGTCATTATATTATCCATGTCTATTTACATATGCCCATTTCCTACCACCAGTTATCACCTTCAGTACCAGGACAACTAATCCAAGAGTTTTCACTTTCAGAGAATATGTTAATTAAGGTGTCATTTAGGAAAATTGCTTATTATTTACATCGAGCTGCCTGACCACATGATAATGATGACATCTGTCCTTAGACATGTGGCAGACCCTCTTCACTGGACATTCCACTCGACTACACTGGCACGCTCTCCACACGGTCAGCTGCGCTCATGAATTTTAAAATTGTGTGATATGGCCAACACTTACTTGGTGCTTGCTTACATTTTATAAGAGAGAGCGGCTCTTGGAATCATTGGTGAATGTGGAAGGTCTGGGAGGCTATACCTCCCTTTCCTTTGGATGCAAAGTCAGTGCAGTTTGTAGCACAGAGTTAAAACTATGGTTGAGGCATTTTGAACATGGATATGAAGTCCTCTGTCTCCCAACAGTTTCCTGTTTTCCTTCTCTTGGAGCTAAGGGCCCTGCCCTGGTGCCTCCACAGCCTTCTGGGACTATTCCTATCGCTGCCCACAGTACTGCACTGTAATGACCTATTTCTGTGTCTGTGTCCCACCCAGGAATTGAACCTTGATGTGGGGGGAGGGATTATATCTTTCCCATGATTGTAGGCTGAGGCCTAGGCAGCCCTTGAGGAAGGATCTAGAGGTACAACACCTATCAACGTTCATTAATACAGTGAGTGTTTCCACTTGCACATTTCTGAGTGAAGAGTGAAATCCTTAAACCCAAGGATATTATATGACAAAAAATAAGTTTTCCAGTGATAGGTAGTGTTCCTGGTCTCTGCTTCTCATCTCATCTGACCCAGTAAGTGTCACCCTATTGCTTAATCACAAAGCTCTTTATCCAGGACTGACTCAGAGAGGGGTATTATAAACATCCTGTCTTTGTTCTTGCCTCCTGGGAGCAGGCCTAACAATGACAATTAATTCATTTGGCTAATTGGTATATTGCCGTCTTTCCACTCAGCTTCACAGTGTTCATCCAACCTCAGTATTCACACTCTGCAGCCTCCTCCTGGCACTTACACAAGCAAGTAACTGACCTTTGACCAGCTTGTAAAAGATAGCTATTAGATGGTATCCCTATTTATGGACTGAGCTTTACTACAGAGGTGGTAGAGCTGCCTTCTGCCAGATTCTGGCTCATAAATGTACAGGAAATACAGGCCAGGGTGCTTTCAGTCCTTTGGGTGCTGAGTAGAGGCTTTCTCAACACTTACAAAGACCCTGGTCTGCCTCCGTCTCAGTGCCAACAGGAAATTGTTGGCACTGAGTCAAATTGTTTTTGACTGTGTAAGCGTTTATATGGCATAATTTCCGAAGCCCCAAGAAATCCCGCCAAAGCACTCCCCAACCTATTCTGTCACACCTGAAATTACTCCAGTCACTAACATGTCCATTTACCAGCTGGAGTTAAAATTTTTTAAATCTCTAGGAAAAGTTAAATTTTTAATGTAAAGTTTTTATTGAAATATAACATATACATAAAATGCACAGATCATATGTATAAAAGGATCACTCATGTAATAATGCCAGGATCAAGAAATAGAACATTAGCATGTCCCTAAAAGCATCCTCCCCTCCTGCCCACAGCCACCACTGCCTCCAGTCTCCTCCCCTATACCCACCAGGAGAACCACAACTCTGACTTGTAACAGATAACTTTTGCTTTTGTCCTTTATGTGAATGGGATCATGCCGTATGTATTATTTTGCATATATAATGCTTCTTTAGCTCAGTATTATATTACTGATATTCATCCATGTTGTTCCATGTAATTGTACTTCATTCATTTTTATTTCTGTATAGTATCGTATTCCATTGTTTGAATAAACTACAATTCATTTAACAATCCTAATACTGATGGGCATTTGCATTGCTTCCCGTTTTTGACTTATAAATATTGCCGTCATTTATAACTACTGCTTTCTAGTACATGTCTTTTGATGAACATATGCACACTTTTCTGTTGAAAATACACTGAGGATTGGAATATATGAGACATAGAATATATACATTCAGCATCAGTAGGTACTAGCAAACATCTTTTCCAAGGTGGTCGTACCAATTCACACTCACACCAGCAGCATGTAAGAGTTATAGTCATGCCACATCGTCATCAGCACTAGATCTTTCTTACATTTAACTATTCTGGTGGGTGTGTAATAATGTGTATTGTGTTCTTAATATGCTTTTCTCTGATGACTAGTGTACATGTACACTGGCCATTTTTATATCCCTTTTTTCTTGAATTGTCTGTTTAAGTCTTTTGGTAATTTTTTATAGGGTTTCTACCTTTTACTTAATAATTTTTAAAGTTTTTTTTTATATTCTGATAATGTGTTGAATGTGCATAATACAATATTTTCTCCCATCCTGTGACTTAACTTTCACTTTCTTAAGAAAGCCTTTTAAATGAACAAGTTCTTAATTTAATTTTTTCCTTTATGTTTAGCTATTTGTGTTTCCTATCTAAAAAGCTTTCCCACCCTCAGGAAAATATCATGAAATATCATAAAGATGTTTTCTTTGAAATTAACTTTTGTGAATGGTGTGAGATAGGAATCAAGATTATATTTTTATCATATTATTCTATTGACCCAGAACTATGTATTAAAAAGTTTATACTTAAACCTGTGCCATTACTCATGGGATTATATATGTATGGGTCCACTTCTGGACCATATTCAAGAAGCATTAATTGTTAAACTTATTCTTAAGAATGCCTGTAATCAGATTCTTTCCTCAAGTAGCATTTGTTATATATTTATTATGAACTAGGCATCATGCTAAGCATTTTAGCTGCATCATTTCATTTAAAACCTCTTCAATACCCTGGTTAGATAGATACTACTACTACTATCTCAATTTCATAGATAAGGAAATTAAGACTCAGAGAATTAAATAACTTCCCCAATATCTCCTAGATAATAAATATTAGACCTGATTAAATGCAGGTCTTCCTGACTTTGAAGTGTGTCTCTTTACATACTGTTTCCTAGAGCAGCTTTTTTTTGGTGGGGAAAGCAATAAAAATGTGAAGAGGGGAGAGTGATGAAGAGTAATGGGGACCAACTTCTGTCACCTCCACCACATAGACAGCCTTTGTGTACATTTAAATTTTCTTTTCTTTTTTTTAAAGATTTTATTTATTTATTTTTAGAGAGGGAACTGGGGGGGGAGAGAGAGAGAGAGAGAGAGAGAGAAACATCAACGTGCGGCTACTGGGGTCATGGCCTACAACCCAGGCATGTACCCTGACTGGGAATTGAACCTGCAACACTTTGGTTTGCAGCCCACGCTCAATCCACTGAGCTACACCAGCCAGGGCTTTAAATTTTCATAGTAATTGAAATAACACATTTCACAGATTGGGAAACACAGGTCCATGCCATTTCATAGGCACTTGGCATATGATAGGCAAATTGTTGTTATTATTCTATATATTTTTTCTTTACTAGTCAACTTTCAAGACTAAGGAGTGGCTTTTACATATTTGTAACCCTGATGATGAAGGACACTGCTCTGCCCAAAGTAGGCACTTAATAAATATCGATATTTGTGTTTTTTGTAGTTGTTGAGCTTTACTTGCTAACTTAAGGTTTCCTGATCAGGTAGGTTTTCTATCCTGTATTAATTGTTTTTAGATCAGATCATGTGATCTATATCTGCCAATTATTTTCTATTTTCTCTCTTTCAATAACTGCTGCCTCAAAGGGAAAAATGCAAATCTGTAGCTGAATGGTCTGGTAGCAACAGATCTGAAACTCTTAAAATGTTAGAACCAGAAGCTACTTCCCACACAATCTATGAGTTAAAAAGAAAGAGAGATGAAATTTACCCAGAGAGAGGGAGCAAAGTGGGTCTTATTGATAGAGAAGTACTTCTAGTTCTAGACCCTCACCAGGTCTGTGGCTTTATGTTCTATGCTTCTATTTCTCAAAAGCAAAATGGAGCTCATAACACAGCAGCACAGGCTTGTTGTAAGAGTAAAACGAAACGACAGACAAAAATACACTAAGACTGGAAGAAAAGTGCCATTAAACATCAAATATTGTTAGAAAATAAATTAAATACATACTAGGGACAGGTGTGTTTGATTTTATTGATGATAAGTAAAAGAACTAAATATATATTTTTAGATATTTACTAAAAAGGGAACTGCTTGACAAAATAATTCAATATAGTATATTGTTAAATTGTGAGGTTTCCCAATGCTTTAAAGTTTGCGAATAAATGTTTTTCATTGATGTATAATCAGATTGCATTTTGAAGTCATTGAATTTACAGTAATTCAACTCACAGATTTTTAAGACCATAGTCACTGCATTGGGTTAAGCAGGAGATAGCTATAATTTACTGTCAGACAGCAGGGGGACTTGAACCAATGAGGATATTGTTATCTACTGTGCAGTGTAAAAGATGTAAAATGATGAATTCGCATTAGGTGCCAAGATTTTCTCTAAAGTCAGTGGTGTGCCAGTTCAATTCAACAAATATTTAATTAGTGCCTGTAGTTTCCAAGGAACCGTGTTGGGAACTGAGGAGGAAGCAAAGATGAATAGCAAGCATCAGCCAGAGGGAGACAAGACATTAACCCAGTCACTAGGCTGCAAAGCAGAACGAAGCATCATGATGTAGAAAAAGTAAAACACAGTGATAATCAGGTGGAACGTAAAATAATTCATTTGATTTCCTCCGTTTCTTCCTCCTCCCTCCCTCCCTCTCTCTCTCTCGTTTGGAACTGTTTTGGCTCTCTTTTAACACGTGCCGGATCGCTTGTCTGCAGAATCCACAACTCCGTGAAATCGCCGCTATTTTCTAGACTTCCTTTCCTTACATTTTTGATGAGCTCCTCTGCCACCAGCACTGCATTTGGAATGGTAACTATTGTGTGGGTGGTAAAACGAAGGAAAGTTATTTTTGCTCTAATTATGAGAACGGTTTTATTGGGCGCGGGGGTTGGGTTTGGGGCGGGGCGGTGGGGGGGATGAGAAGAAAGAAAAGCAGATTAGAGGGTGAGCCCTTCAGCGAAGATGCTCCGAGGAGGCGTTACTAAGGTTACTAGAAAGAGGGCGGCAGGTGATACTCAGGCAGGGTTTTTTTTTTTCAAGTGGGGGTATGGAATTAGAGCAGTGCCACACACATTAGATACGGGGCTCCCGCGAAGGGAAGGGAAAAAGGCCCAAAGAAAAATGAGTGAAGGCAGCGACTTCGAAGAAAGCACGAAGCCCCTGTCTCCCCTTCCGGCCTTGTCCCTCCGCCGCCTTTGTTTCCCGGGAGTGTTCTGCCTGTGGCACAAATTCGGTACCATTTAAGTGTGACTCGCGGCCGAGCCCGACCGGAAGTGGCGCCCTGTCACGACCCGTAGGGAGAGGTGGGGAGTGGGCGGTGGCAGCGCCGGCTGTGGCGGACCTGCACGGCCTCCGCGGACTGTGGCGGCCCTACAGCGGCTCGTTCAGGCCGTGGGTCGTCGCTGCAGCCGCCAAGAAAGCAGAAAGAGACTACTCTGCGGGCGAGCTTGGCAAACCAGGGAGGCGGGGAAGGGGTGTTTGAGAAGGGCCGTGAGCGTATTTGGCATCGGATATAAGGACCTGGAACTTGTATCTCATATGCTACTTGTTGATTTTCTTTTTTTAATTATTTTATTTTGATAGATTCTGGAGACAGTCGGCGTCTCCTTTCTCTAATTTCTCTCGGCCCCTGTCAGTTTATTCGTAACCTGAAGTGAGTGAGAGCATGTTAGTGCAACCACTGAGTGGAGATGGGTATGGGAATGGGTATGGGATGGATGAAGCCGCCAGAGGAAGAAGAAATGGGAGAGGAGGAACGGGGGAGAGGTGGTGTTTTGGTGTGTGGTAACATGATGATGATGGTACTAAGAGTTAACATTTACGGGGTTTTACTGTGCCAGACACTGTTCTAAAATCCTTTATATGTGGTAATTTAATTTCCAGTCCTATGAGACTGGTACTCTTCACTAGCCTCCTTTTGTAGAGGGGGAGACTGAGGCTCACAGGTTGTAGAACCTGCTCAAAGACAAATGAAATGTGCAGGGTCAGGATTTGCATTCTGGAGGACTGATCCCAGAACATACCTCTATGCAGCACCCAGTGGTTGTCCCCCATCAAGATGTGCAAGTGAGGTTGTAAGACAAGGAGTAAGAGGCTGGTATGGCTTGAACAGATGTGATCGATGTGATAGACAGGTGGAGCAAGAAATTGACATTACGGAGGGTGTGAGATCCAGGTGTATCTGTAAGGTGAAGACGGATGTAAGCGAGATCCAGGTGTATCTGTAAGGTGAAGACGGATGTAAGCGAGGGTGGAGGTGGAGCTGTAGTCTTATAACCTTCACTTCCAACCTTGGCCGGTGCCTTTCTCTAGGATTCTGTGGGACAGGGAAGAGAGGTGCAACATATTTTGTCTTAGGTGTAGGGCAATGAAGTTTAGGGAGTTCTTTCCTCTTTTTCACGCTCTACTTGTTGCAGTGAATATTAAAGTTTAAAAAATTGCATGTATCATTTGACCTGCATGGGTTTCTTGCAGCCATGTGAATTGGGTATTTATGACATCAAATAGGCAAATAACCTATCCATCCCCTATTAATGTGGGTCCCAAATTCAACATAATGCTGAAACCAGGAGCTGCTTCCAACACCAACTTAGTGACAGTTGAGATCTTTCAGTATTTCTGAGAATTTCAATTAAGAAAAAATAAGGTTGACTAGGCCAAAGGACAAGGTGATTTACCTAGAAAAAAACCTTTAAAAGAAAAAGGAAATCTCCACATATGTTGAGAAAAGAGGTAGATTTTCATCAGTTAATATACTGTTCACAAATGCAGTAAGTCTAATGGAATATAATAATCAAAATGTTAGCGAATTTCAGAGAGACAGTTTGGAGTAGTTGAAATTATGGGCTTAAGACTCAAGTAAATCAGCTTAGTCACCTATTTGCTCTATATAATTGATTAACTTCATTTGCCCTTGATTTTCTTCATCTCTAAAATGGAGATAATAGCTTCTAAATTGCAGAATCAGAAGCAGTGTTTGTAAAGGACTTCACGTAATGTCCAGAGCAAAGTCGATGATAGATACAGAGCAAGTGTTGGTACTCAGAGTTGAAGTGAAGCCCTGCTGAACTCTGTGCAGTCACACGGCCACTTCTAGACCTAGTTTTCAATGGAAGAAGGTCAAAGACTAGCCCTGTGTTGGCCTGATGGTAAAAAATGTTTATCCATTTTCCGAAGGCTAAGTCTTATTCAAAGTGAATGAAAGTTTTGGATGTGTGGGTAGTTCAGGGACAGTGACATACCCCACTATCCTTTAAAACTATTGTGACTTTTAAATATGACTTACTTTTGAACTATTCAGTTTCCTGAACAATGGGCAACTTAGGTGCTAAGTAACTGACATTATACTTTACAGATGCATGGTCATGGAGGCTATGACTCTGATTTTAGTGATGATGAACACTGTGGAGAATCTAGCAAAAGGAAGAAAAGGTAATTTTTTATTATCTGTGCTTCGAATCCTTTCTAGATTGAGATGAGTTATAAATAATATTGAAAGTTTTTGGATTGTGTTTGTGAAGGCAACGATGTGAAGGGATTTCACTTTGTTGAACTATAATGAATTGACTCAAAAATTTGAGAACCATTATGTGAAAAATAAGAAATGTTTATGCTATGGGGGGATTTACAGAAGCTGAAAGGGGAGAAGGACGTTTTACTTGCAGATGTCATAGCTAAGATAGGGCTTTCGCTAGGACAGATAGGTTGGTGGTCCCTTTGCTAGGATTCGACTTCAAAATGAGGTTAGTGTGGAGTATGAGATTGTGATATGGCACAATTCTTATGGTTTTGTGAATGAGCAGGCTAAGTGATCAAGGGAAGGAGCTCATGAAGTTTTTATTGGAAGGAACAAGATCTGTCAACAGGTGTACTCTGGGCCTTATAATGAGGCCACTACATTTTGGTGGAGTTGCTGTCTTTAAGGAGGAGGTTTTCAGCTTTTAGTGCTTAGAGCCTTGCTTTTATCCATTAACTTAGGAGTGGTTGATTGGTTTATTAATCAAATTTATAAGAATTGGTTTATTATTTTACACTGAGAGCAATATATTAGGCATACTAATTGAAACTGAACCTTTTTGTTGGGTATTCAGCCTTTATGGATAACCAATAGAATAGAAATAATTATAACAAATTATGTTTTATGGTACTTTACATATTCAAGATTTTTTTATTAAAAAAATATTACTTTGTAAGAATAGAATTTGAGCAAATCTAGTTGGATAGTCTTCTCTGCTCTAATGTTATATATATCTACATAACTAGGGCTAATCATCTGTAGTCTGTGTTATCTATAACTGGCCTTTCTTGTTCCATATTATCAGTAACCAAAAGCTTCGTTATCTATACAGACTGGGAGGTTGTGTCCCAAAGAACTTAAATAACTTAATTTTATTTAAGATTAAGATAGTGAAAAAAAATAAGATCGTTAATGACAGCCAGAATTAGAACCCAGGAACCTATGTGGTCAGAAACCAGGACTTGTACATTTGTCAGTTTCATTCTCTCCATTTTGTAGGTATGAAAATAAAATTAAGATATTAATTAAGCAATTTAAGGAGACATAAAATGTCTCACTAAAGATCAGTGAGTGATTCCTCTTTAAGACTTAAGTGTTTAAAACATACTTCAGTTGTGAAAATATAAAGAAATGGGAAATTCTTTGAGAAAAATAAACTCTTTTAATAGTTTTTCTTCTTAATAAACCAGGACAGGTGAAGATGATTTACTGCTCCAAAAGCCATTTCAGAAAGAAAAACATGGAAAGGTGGTGCATAAACAGGTTGCAGCAGAATTGCTGGATAGGTATGGTATTTCAATGTGCTTTACTTTTTTTGGTTTAAGGTGTTTTTTTTAAACTCAGAGACTTAGGGATTTGATTACATTAATTAGAATGTAGATATTTGAATTTGCTTAAAATAAAATTTGTCTTAACAGGGAAGAAGCAAGAAATAGAAGGTTTCATCTCATAGCTATGGATGCTGTATCCTTTTTGTACTTCCAGGTTTTTAAAAACTAATAGTCTTTAAAATTTTACTTTTTTATTTCATGAAATTTTGTAAAGTCAGATAGATTGATATTTTGTTTTTAAAGGTAAGTCTTTATTGATGTGGAATTTTGCCACTTACACTTTTGCACACAGTTCTCTTTTACTAATACATAAAAAAATTTAGAGACAAAAAATAGTAAAACATTCCAAATGTTCTATAAATAGGTTTACAAAGTCCATGAACTTGCCAGTATTTTTTACACCCTGTTTTTACCAAGCTCTCAACATTTCTCATTTTTATACTACTCTTATCTTCTGTCTCATTTTAACTCTTATTCTTTTCCTGCCTAGTTCTTTGCTAGTTAAAGTCTTTGTAAGACTTGTATTAAATGTAGGTCTGACTGTGGACTGCTCTCTCTGCTCTGGCTTCAACTCTCAGGCATGAGTTGGGTTCTCTTTAAGCTGTATACCGTACCCTGCTTCCCTGCTGTAGGCATGTCTCAGTTCAACTTTTCAGTACGACTGTGGCTCATTACAGAGACTGCTACCACTGGCCTTCATGTTACTGAATGTTGGAGAATGAAAGAGAGGCCAAGCAAGACTGCAGTATTCCTAGGTGTGTATTACTTAACAGTCAGATTGGGAGAAGGAGGCAATGTCAATTAGATATACTGCCTCCCACCTATAGTAATCTGTTTCACCCTGTTACTATTTCTAATACTTTAAATTATAGATGTTTTCTTGTCAACAATTTATTTATGCCTCTTATCTCTTAACCAAGTTGCTTATATCTGCCCCTTGTTCCTTCAGCATTTCGACATCTACTCTGCCTTCTCTGATCATTCGAGGGTGTTGGGGCATCTAAAAGCCTGGTCAGGGTGAGAGTCTAGGTCTGCTTCTCTGGCATGAGCAGAGGTGTGACACAGTTTTTTTCTGGAGTATTTGGCTGGAATAGAGTGGTTATTGTCTGAAAGTTATCTATCTTGTTAGACTGCCTCTCACTTGGATATTCAGTTAGAGAAGGCTTTTGGGACTTTTTTTTTTTTTTTTTTTGCCTGTGCTTTTTGGTATTTCCAGGTTGCCAGCTTTCTTCACTTCCAAACCTGGGATTTAAAAGGCAAAAAGGCAACTGTACTTGAACAAAATAAAAAAAAAATATTTAAAAAAAAAGTAGAATTATTATCTTTTACTAAAGAACTTAACTTTTGTCATTTTGAAGTATACCTATATCTTTCTAGTAATGGTTTTTGCTTTAAAGTCTCTAATACAAATATAATTTATATGATATTGTTCATACATTTTCATTTTAAATATACTTAAAATCCCCTAGTAAATTATTATAACAGTTGCTAAAGAAAAAAAGAAAGAAAAAGGCAAAAAGGGGCTCTGGCTGGTGTGACTCAATGGATTGAGTGTGGGCCTGCAAGCCAAAGGGTCGCTGGTTCGATTCCCAGTCAGGGCACATGCCTGGGTTGTGGACCAGTTCCCCAGAACCACACATTGATGGTTCTCTCCCCCTCTTTCTCACTCTCATTTCCCCTCCCTCTAAAAAAAAAAGACAAAAAGGGTAATTCACCACCATGTTATAACATGGGTCCTGAGGTCCGTAGCTGATATGCCTTCTCTCTACCTTTCAGAGTCTTCTTATGTTTTTTTTTAAATAAATTTGTATAATTTCCAAGGGATTTAGCTGTTGTTAGTGGGAAGAATAGGGAGCAGTACATCTTTGTCTACTCCGTTTTCCTGGAAGCAAAGTCCCACCCAGCACCTGTTTTAGAAGTAAGTGTTTTTGGAGCCACAGCTATGCTCATTCATTTAGGTGTTATCTGTATCTACTTGCATACTAAAATGGCAGAGCCGAGCAATTGTAACAGAGACCATATGGCCTGCATGTTTACTATTTACAGAAAAAGTTTGCTGACCCCAGCTCTAAAAGATTTAAGTGACTTGCTGTGGTCACATGACCAGCTAGTGATAGGCGAAGAGGTAGAACCCATATGTCCACATATTTGGCTCTTCTCTTTTTTCTGAAATGTTAACTGTTTTTGTTTCCACTTTGAGAAGTGTATTCTGATTTGAGACTCTGTTAGAATATATTGTGATCAATTAAGTCACTATCTTTAATATAATAGGATGTAGTCACAGTCACAGACAATATTACAGAGAAGGTCAGTTCTAGTGTGTACATGTTCACTTGTACAGAGAGTACCGTTAAGCTTTTCAAAAGAAAAACTTTTAACCTCAAATATCTTGTTATACTTAACTGAAAATAAACATAATTGTGGAGCTTTGAATATTAAAAGAAAATTTACAGAAATAACATCTGATTTCTTATATTTACTTTTTTTGAAAGCCTATTGTTAGGATTTAAATTATAAAAGTTTTATCTTATATTTTTAGAGGCTTTATTACTGGCATAGCCAAATTATATTTTATAATAATGAAAGGTAAACTGTACTCCATACCTTTAACTTTAGAAATGACAGTTTTTCCTATTGTGATGATTAAAATGAGTAGTGGTCTGAGGCCATATGTAGTTCAGCAATAGAAGAGGAAACTTTCTCCCTAGATAGAGATATATTTTATCATGAGTAACATATGCTTGGAAAATGTTTAAAACATTTAAACATTAAATGTTAAAACATTAAAATATAAACATTTATATTGTTTATAACGTAAAAATTCCTATACTCTATAATGTTCATTCTTAATAGTTTAATATTAACCTTTTTCTACCTTTGAATTTATAAGCATGTATAGTGTATATTTGCATATTTAAAAACTAAGTAGTTTCATACTATGCTTTTTATTCCTACTCACTAATATATCTTGGACGTCGCTCAACTGTTGAACAAGTAAAATCCTTAATTTTTTGCATTTCAGTATCAAAGGCATACAAAGTTTGTAAATGACTATATTTTATACTATGGTGGCAAGAAAGAAGATTTCAGGCGATCAGGGTAAGTGTCATGAAGTTTATACAGAACTACTTTCAAAGACCCACCGCTACTATGTCGTCTGATTCTGTGATCTTCCTCTGTTCTCCATTCTGATTTCCTTGTTATATCATAATGTGGAGAGACCATCCATAGCTTTCAGCTAAGTAGCTTCTCATCGACCCCATTCCTCTGGCAGTAGTAGCCCCTGTCAATAACAATTATGTGAGGAATACACATGTCCCTGATTATACAGCTTTGAGTGCTTTGTTTAGTTTTGAGAGGATCTTTGAACTTTTTAAACCTCAGTGTTTGGGATTGCCTTTTAAAAGGTAGGGCAGCTGTGGCTGGTGTGGCTCAGTTGGTTGCAGCATCATCCCATAAACCGAAAGGTCCCACGTTCAATTCCTGGTCAGAGCACATGCCTGGGCTGCAGGTTCGGCCCTCAGTCAGGGTGCTTGAGAAAGGCAACTGACCAGTGTTTCTCTCCCACCTCAGTGTTTCTCTCCTCCTCTCTCTTTCTCCTTTTCCCTCTCTCTAAAATCAGTAAGCATGTCATTGGGTGAGGATAAAAAGATAAAGATAGGGCAAACAAGAAACCTGTTTCTAATATTTCTCACACATGAAATTGCTCCCTATGTTGGAGGCTTTTCTTGTCAGAGCCTTTTGGTTTTGTGTGTTTTTTCCCCAACTTAACAATTTTCTGAATTGGGAGAGCCCTAAAAAACTTTATACCATGTCATCTATCCCAGACTAATCTCCCTCTCAGTTTGTCCTATACTTCCCAACAATCCCTTGTTCTATCCCCAGTCTGTTGTAGTATCTAGGAAAATCGTACCCTTCAGCTCTCTTCCTTACTCAGTCTTCCTTGGAAGCTGTAGAAAAATGAGGTATGGAAAACTCTGTATATGTTTTTTAAATTAAATCTCATAGGGTAGTGTTACTTTTTTTAGATTCTGAAACTTACTGTCATACATTTTTTCTTCCATTTAATGTTTACTCAGATTTCTTATCCTCATTTTGGTTTTTTAGCATCATGTTTATAACTGAAACCAGTGCCAGAAATGGATGGATTTCTTATCCATTTAAGTTTCTTCTGTATAGCACTCTTCACAGTGCCTTTTGAAAAAGTACTGAAATAGTTTTTACAAACGTATGTACATATATACATACAAATAAAACTGTCTTTATCTTTTTGTATTATCTTTTACTCAGGTGTTTGAAAATATCACAACTGGTTTAACCTCCTAAATTTGACTAATTCTGTGTTTACATTAAATTAAAATCATTTTATTTTCCAGGGAAAATGACAAGACAGACATGGATGTTATACGAGAAAATCATAGGTTCCTATGGAATGAGGAAGATGAAATGGACATGAACTGGTAATTTTAGCCATCGATGCATAATGCATCAAATGCTTTCATCCTGTCTCTCCTACCCTGCATAGATTTGTTCTGAATTGAGGACATAAAACCATTCCTCAGATTACTGAATCTAGTTTGGTTCTTTTGGTAATTTTTAGCAGTTTTAACTGACTTCTTACTGCTTGAGTTTATCTTTAAAACACACTTAAAAAATATTGTTTGTTGTCCTGTAATGTGTGCTTCTTTTTAAATTTTTAAAATATTTTGGGAAAAAGCAATACCTGAAAATGGTTCTAAAAATCCAAACATTACAACGGGTAAAAAGTGAAGAGTAAGACTCTTTCCCATGTCTGACTGTAAGTATTCCAGATCTTCTCCCTGAGAGAACAACTTTAATAGTTAATATTCAGATATTCTATGCACATATAACTAATAGATCTCTTTTAAAACAGTAATTGTTATATTATGTGTTATTTATTTGACATTGCTTCCAAGTAGCAAACTATAATTGGATTTCTAAATGAAGATTTGTATTTTTTATAAATCTAGGGAGAAGAGACTTGCAAAGAAATACTATGATAAATTATTCAAGGAATACTGCATAGCAGATCTCAGTAGATACAAAGAAAATAAGGTATGCCTTCCAGATGTTTAATAGAGAAGGTTCTTATACAAGTGTATTGTTTCTTTTTATTACATCGGCATGCCCCACATTATTCTTTTAAAGATGCTATTTTAGTCTAAATTGCCTTGTTTCTATGAAGTATCATTTGGGCCATTTTAACCTCTGCAGCTGTGGAATTTATAAAGGGCCCCTCAGTTAAGGGTGCTTCTTTGTGAGCTGAGGCAAAAAAGTCTAAAATTAAACACAAGTGGCTACTGGATCCTGTTCCTCGTGAGTCTAATCTAGAGCCTCTAGTGATTATAATGAATGATTTGACAGGGCAGAATGATGTCTTGTTTCACAGATGAAATTGATAGGCTGTATTTTCCAAATTGATTACCAGTTATAAAGAGGCAGATGCACATCTTTTGTTATGTAAATGTCTATTCTAGTAAAATTAACTCTAATCAGTGCTAATTATAACAGCAGATTTTCATTCTCACTTTACATCTTACTTTAGTTAATATTAAAGGGATTTTTATTCCTATCTCAGATTTTACATTTTCAGCTAGAGAAGGTGACCCAAGAACATATGGTCTCAGTTTGAAATGAGAGAGGAGGGAATGTTGCATAAATCTGTGTTTGGGTAATGTACATTTATATTAAGAAAGACAACCTGTTTATCATAAGGATTTTGTTTTTATTTAAATTGTTAAATCTCAGAACCATGGTTGGTTTAATTTTTCATTAGTGCCTTTAACATGTGGGTTGCTTTACAGTATTCCATTAGATAGTATTAGTGTCCATTTTTATAACCCTGTTTACAAACCCATGCACTTGGTGTATCCCAGACTTCCTCAGTTTCTTGTGAACTGGCTCTCATATCTGTACTAGTTATCACCATATTGAATCCAAAAAGCACCACAGCAGTTGGAGTTAATTGAAGTTACTACACTGCAAGTTGAATGTGAAAAATAGGTCTTTCTAAGAGCACATGACAAACAGGCTTTTCAACTGTGCCTCATGTATTGATTGCTTTTCAGTATTTATTGAGGACTAGGCTGAGTGGCATGGATTAATACATGGTGTCTGCTCTTAAAAAAACAGTTAAGGGGAGAATGTAGCATACATAGTAGAATGTAACATAGTAAATAATTAAATATTTGTATTTTCCATTTGAAAGTAACACAGGATGTTATTGGAGATCATACTTTAAGGAGGATAATCTTCAAACAAGTTACATTTTCCTATTAGAACATGATGAATAGTCAGATGCGAGGGTTAGTGCAAGTAAGAAGTCGATACAACTCTCAGGTTTTGAGTGTGAATATTAGAGAAATGTAAAATATGGAGGGAGGGGGATCTGTCCTAAGAAATTAAGACTTTATCTTTTTTAGACCAGTTTTAAGTTCACAGCAAAATTGAGGGGAAGACACAGAGATTTCCCATCTACTCCTTACCCCACACGAGGGGAAAGGTAGATGACTGGTTTTTGGTCTACAGTGTTTGAGGTGTTGGAGACAGTAGTGCCTTTGATTTCCTTGCAAGAATGCGTTTTCTCACAGTTCTATTTACCCAAGGCAGTATTTTATCCTTTTTTAATTAACCAGCTCCCAGCTCAGTGCCTACTATATATAGCAGATATTTAGGCATTTTTAGTGAATTCCAACCTTTGCCCCACACCTCCATTTCCTTGTTTTCTTTCGTCATTGAGAATTTGTTTGGCTCCAGTTAAGATTAGATTCAGCTGTTAAGATTAGATTCAGCTGCAGGGAACAGCGCTCCCAAAGAACAAAGCAGCACTCCCAAAGAACATCGGCTTAAATGAGCTAGAAGTTTATTTTTCTTTTATGTAAAAGTCCAAGTAGATGGCATGGAACCTTGTGTTGTCAGGAATTTAGAATCCTTCTCTCTCATTGCTTCCATATGTGAGCTCTTTGTGCTAGAAGGTAGAGTAAGAAGAGGCTCAGCACCAAGACCTGAGTAAATCCAGCCTATCAGCAGGAAAATTTATATCTTCAGGAAAGAATATAAAAACATACTGAGGCAAAATCTCTATAATCTTTACCAGTAGGACATACTGCAGTTGCTTGTGACATTTCTTATCTCCCTGTAAGGTTAAAATGTTCATGGTGACAGACACTATTTTAATAATTACCCTTTATCCTGAGCAGAGTGCCTAGCCCAGTAAGGAGCTGCTTAATAGTTATTTGTTGAACAGATTAATGAATGAAAGAAAAGTTTGGAAACTATTATGTTACACATTTATGTTTTAATGGACATCCCAGCATAGGTTGGGTGGAAAGCAATACTTACATACATGTATAGGTTTAAAAATAAAATTAAACAGTTATTTTGAATTTTTTGTTTCTTTTTCTCTAGACTGGGAAGATACTCTTTTTTTTAATTAGAGAAACACTGATTTGTTGTTCCACTTACTATGCATTCATTGGTTGATTCTTTTTTTTCTTCACCAGAGGGTATGTTTTTCATTGAGTTTAGAGTGAGAGGAAGGGAGAGAGAAAGAGAGAAATATCGGTGTGACAGAGAAACATTGATGGTTGCCTCCCACATGCACCCTGACCCAGGATTGAACCTGTAACTTAGGTATGTGCCCTGGCCAGAGATTGAACCTGCAACCTTTTGGTGTTTGGGGACAGTGCTCCAACCAATTGAGCCATCTGGCCAACGCTGATTTTATATGTGTTCTGACTAGAGATCGAACCCACAGTCTTGGTGTTTTGGGATGATGGTCTAATCAAGTCAGCTACCCAGACAGGGCTATTTTCTTTGTGTTTTAATCAGAATATTTTGAAATATTTTGTGCCCTCATTTGCATTTAAAGTACAAGATTGTGTAATTCAAGTAATAAATGATTTAAAAAAATAAAAATGACAAAGTTAGCCAGTCACTGAATACTTCATCTGAATTATCTCTCTTAATACAGCAACCTATGAGATTAGGATTCTTAAAATAAGGAAATGGATTGAGATGTTAAGTACCTTTCCCAGAGCCATAGAACCAGTTATGGAATGGTAGAGCTTGCTTTGGGTCTGTATAATTGTGGAGCTTAGCTATTTTTTTAATTGAATTTATTGGGGCAACATTGGTTAATAAAATTTTATAGGTTTTAGGGGTACAGTTGTAGAATACATCTGTATATTGTATTTTGTGTTCACCACCCCAAGTCAAGTATCCTTCCATTACCATTTATGAGAGCTGAGCTTTTAACCATTATAAAAATAAACTGAATAGAAAACTATGCTACTAACTGGAATTATGGTAAATTAGCATATGAATGTAAAAGATCTTAAAAGGCAGTGGAGAAAATCATTTTGAGCCAAAAAAAAAAAAGGAAAGTTGTTTTTTGGAATCTGAAGGGAAGTTTTACAACCGTCTGCCGTAGGGCTCCAGACGGTACCATTATGCTTTCCTGCTCGTGACTATGCTGTTGTCGTGGGAAAAGAGCCACCCCTGCGTGCGTGAGTGGGTGTGGTTGTGTTTCTGTAAAACTTTATAAAAACAGGCAGCCGGCCTGTGGGTGGTAGCTTGCTAACTAGTGGTATACTATGCACCAGGTACTATTCTAAATACATGATATGTACTATACCATTTAAACTTCTTAACCGAAAGAGGTAGGTACTCGTATTATTCTACTTTACACGTGAGGAAATAGGAACAAATAGATTAAATAACGTCTTTGGTATTACAGAGCTGTTTAGTGGTAGACCTAAGAAGTAAACCCAAAGAGTCTGACTCCAAAGGCTGCATTCTTGCACTGAGAATACTGCCTCGTTACTGGACCATGACCTCTTTACCTCTTTTTCTGTTTTTTGTCAGTGTTATAAAACAGGTTATACTTTTTTTTTTAATTAATTGAGATGTCTTGTGGCTTGGCACCTTAACTTTTAAAAGTAAAGCAAATTGTTTCCTAACAGATAAGTTGGTAATTGTTCAAATGTATTGTTAAATACCTGGAATCCTGTAAGCAGAGAAAAAGCTATCATAATGGGAATTAGGTTTATTTTTAGGTTGAAAAATGTAATTATGTCAATTGTGGGCTCCATGTTTAGATTTATATACAATTTAAATAATGTTTAAATTTACTCTGGCATAAATGTAATTTTTTTCTTGTCAGTTTGGATTTAGGTGGAGAATAGAAAAAGAAGTAATTTCAGGAAAAGGTAATTTTTTTAAATTTTACTTTTGAATAGGAGAAGGTTATTTTGTTACATTATTGAATTGAAGTCATTGGGTAAGAGTAGTCCTAAGGTATACAGTGAGTGATTATCTACAAAAGTAAAATTAGAAAAGGTGTATTTAGGATATATTACTGGCAAAGGTCAAAATAATATAATGCTTTAGATTTTTACTTTTATTAGAATTTTTGCTTTTAGAACATTCAGTTGAGGATAAGTAGAAAATGTTTAAAAGATTTTATAGCAACTTAACTATCAATGGATGAATGTTTGAGTTTTTCTCTTTATCGGTTTTTTTGAATAACAATAAAGTATTACTCTCCTCCAGTCAAATCCGCATTTTGAAAGTAGAAATATCACTTTGAACCTAAAAGAATTTTGGGGGAATCACTGAGATTGAGCCCAAATATTTAGTTTTACAGCAGAAGCTAGACACTTGTTGGGCAATCAGTAAATGCTTTTTCTATGCAGTGTTGTAATCTATTCATAAATTTTTTCTGAATACTTAATATCTCTATACTGCATTGTGCTATAAAATTCTCTATTGAGCCCTGGCTGGCGTAGCTCAGTGGATTGAGCACAGGCTGCGAACCAAAGTGTCGCAGGTTCGATTCCCAGTCAGGGCACATGCCTGGTTTGCAGGCCGTAACCCCCAGCAACTGCACATTGATGTTTCTCTTTCTCTCTCTCTATCTCCCTCCCTTCCCTCTCTAAAAATAAATAAAATCTTAAATAAAATAAATTAAATAAATAAAAATCTTTTAAAAAATTCTCTATTGATAATTGCATTTTTAATTGTAATAACAAGTAATGTTAATGTTATGAAAACTACAGAGGAACATTTAGGAAATAATTTTTTAATGATTTTATTTATTTTTTTAGAGAGAGTGAAAGGGAGGGAGAAAGAGAGAAAATTAATGTGTGAGAGATACATAGTTGCCTCTTGCACACCCCCAACAGGGGACCTGGCCCGCAACCCAGGCATGTGCCCTGACTGGGAATTGAACTGGTGACCTTTTGGTTCACAGGTCAGCACTCAGTCACGGAGCCACACCAGCCAACAGGAAATGATTTGAAAGTAATAACTTAAAAAAATTTTTAACTGAAAATAAAGGTTACATTTTAAAAATGATTAAACATTTATAACATCACTGTGGTTCGAATATACATCTTCCACAACTTGGATATCTATGTCAGGTGTGAAATTGTTTATGCAATTAAACAGTAGAAATTTTTTTCTTTTTTTTTTTTTTTTTTCCAAGTTTGGGAACTTCCGTATACACATTTTTATTTATTTATTTATTTATTTATTTTAATATATTTTATTGATTATGCTATTACAGTTGTCCCATTTCCCCCTTCACTCCCCTCCACCCTGTGCCCCCTCTCCCACCCACATTCCCCCCCTTTAGTCCATGTCCATGTGTCATACTTATGAGTTCTTTAGCTTCTACATTTCCCGTACTATTCTTGCCCTCCCCCTATCTATTTTCAACCTACATTCTATGCTACTTACACTCTATACCTTTTCCCTCCTCTCTCCTCCTCCCACCCCTACTGCTAGCCACCCCTTGTGCCCTCTATTTCTGTGGTTCTGTTCCTATTCTAGTTGTTTGCTTAGTTTCTTTTGGTTTTGCTTTAGGTGTGGTTGTTAATAATTGTGAGTTTGCTGTCCTTTTACTATACATGTCTTTTCTTTATCTTCTTTTCTTAGGTAAGTCCCTTTAGCATTTCATAAAGTAAGGGCTTGGTGATGATGAACTCCTTTAACTTGACCTTATCTGAGAAGCACTTTATCTGCCCTTCCATTCTAAATGAGAGCTTTGCTGGATAGAGCAATCTGGGATGTAGGTCCTTGTCTTTCATGACTTGGAATATTTCTTTCCAGCCCCTTCTTGCCTGTAAGGTCTCTTTTGAGAAATCAGCTGACAGTCTGATGGGAACTCCTTTGTAGGTGACTGCCCCCTTATCTCTTGCTGCTTCTAGGATTCTCTCCTTCGTTTTTACCTTGGCTAATGTAATTATGATGTGCCTTGGTGTGTTTCTTCTTGGGTCCAACTTCTTTGGGGCTCTCTGTGCTCCTTGGATTTCTTGGAAGACTGTTCCCTTTGCCAGTTTGGGGAAGTTCTCCTTTATTATTTGTTCAAATAACTTTTCCACTTGTTGGTCCTCCCCTTCTGGTACCCCTATAATTCGGATGTTGGAACGTTTAAAGGTGTCCTCGATGGTCTTAAGCTTTTCTTCAATTTTTTGAATTCTTATTTCATCATGCTCTCCTGCTTGGTTGATTCTATCTTCCTTCTGGTCCACTGTGTTGTTTTGAGACTCAGATTCCTTCCTTTCACAATTGGCTCTCCTCCGTATGTCTTCCTGCATCCCTTTTATGGTAATCTGCATTTTTTCATGTAATTTGGATCCAAAATCAACCAGTTCCGTGAGCTTCCTGATCACCAGTGTTTTGAACTGTGCATCTGATAGATTGGCTATTTCTTGGTCACTCAAAAGGATGAGTCCTGGGGAACTGATCTGTTCTGCTGGAAACATGTCTTATGTCTTTCCCTGTCTCTCCTATTATTTTACTTATTTATTTATTTTTTTTCCGGTCCGGTCGCTCTTGTTACGGTGGGGGGCGGAGCCTTAGGTGTTCACCGGGGCTGGGCGCCCCAGTCGCTAGATTGTGACGTTATATGTGGGGGCAGGGGCGGGAACGGGGACAGGAGGGATCAATGGTGACCCTTCCGTTCTCCTGGAGTCAGACACTTCCCTGGGCTTCTGGGCCGTGAGCTCTGCCCTGGTCCCCAGTCGCTGCCCCACTGATTCCCCCAGCCACTGCTTGCGTACTCAGGGATCACCGCTGCACCGCTGCGCTCTTGCGTCCCGGATTGCTGTCACGCCAATTTTGCGCCAAATTTCCCCCGACCTACGCGCGCCTGTGACCCGCGCCTGTGACCCACGCCAGCCCCGCACCCGCTTGCTCGGCTCGTCGTCCTCTACCAGTCTGGATGTACGGGTCTACTTCAACTTCTTGGCTGTCCGACTTCCATTTAGATACATCCTCTGACAATTCTGATATTATGACTGCAAATCATTGTTGTAAATTATTGTAGTTCTGTTCTTGGTTGTGCGAGGAGGTACGGTGCGTCTACCTATTCCTCCATCTTGCCGGAAGTCTCCGAAATTTTTTTCTTTATATAAGTAATATCAGCCATGGAACTACTTTAGAGGACAAGAAAAATAATAAATTTAAATAAACTTTTAAAACTTTTCTTAAAATTACATCTTTGTTTGCTTTTGCCTAAACCAGTGAGATATATTGAAATGTCTATCCCAATTTAAAAATTTTGTACTTTTATTGAATGGAATTTTCAGATGATGGTGAACAATGCTGCCTTTTAAAACAATTGATGGACATTCTCTAAATTCATGTAACTGAAGAAAGGATTAGTGGGGAAAGGTAGAAAATGCTATTGCTGTGATTTATAAAGTCACAGTTTTGCTGTTTTAGCAATAGAGCCATTACTAAACATGTACAGATTATTAATAAAGTATTCATTTGGAATAAGTAAAAAGTGCCCATTTAGAAAAGTTATCAGCCTTTTGGACAGATAATTTTCAAAATTGATTTTGATAATTTGTTGTGAGAATTTCAGGTTCCTGGTAGTGCAGATTATTGAGATACAAATTTTTTATTTGTACAAATAAAAGTTTGATTTTTTTCCTATCAAAGTTAATAATTGTGCTGCTTTTTTCCCCCTCTCGGATCATCAGTATTAATTCCTTTTTTGCAAAAGTATTTAATGTACAGTTGACATGATAATGTGGTATTGATTTTAGTGTCAAGTGATTTTAAAATTTAGAGCATCGGGTTTGATTACTTATTCTACTTATCTCAAAGTGCTAGCATTTAAAAATGTGCTTTAAATGCCATTTTATGCTGATACTTAAATACCATTATCTTATACTTAAAAATATCAATTTTGATATTACTATTAAATATTGAAAAGGATTCACCTAGGTGTATGTGCATGTACTTTGGAAAATACATTTATTCTTTTAGGGGATTAGTGAATACACTCTAAGTGTTACCATTTTCCAAAGTGTAAGATTGCCTAACAGGGACTCACTAAAACTCTGTATGTAAATACAAACAGTCGACTTATCTATTGAGCCAAAATTCTGTGACTGATTTTTTTTTAAACAGTTCATTCAGCTCTTTAATTTGATACTTGTATACGGATTTGTTGAGCATTTATAATTATTGTGATCAGTTGTTTATTAATGCTGACTTTATAGAACTAAAAATTTATATATGTTAAGAATAGATTTCACAGATACCAGATTATAGAGATAAATATTATCATCACCTATTATAGCTAATAATTCCTTCCTTTTTTTCAGGCCAGTTTTTCTGTGGAAATAAATATTGTGATGAAAAAGACAGCTTAAAGAGTTGGGAAGTTAATTTTGGTTATATTGAGCATGGAGAAAAGAGAAATGCACTTGTTAAATTAAGTAAGTTGACTCAAGGTTGGATATAATTGGTTTCTTTAAAGTTTATGTAATTTAGAGTTTAAAATATGTAGACTAATTTTTTTGTAGGAACAACTATAAAGGACACATGGACAATAACAAGGGAGGGTGGAAATGGGAGGGAGGTGGGGAGGGCTGGGCATTGGGCTGGAGTAGGGGGAAAAGGCAGAAAACTGTACTTGCACAACAATAAAACAATATTACTACATGAAAAAAATATATAGACTGATTTAAGTTTCAATTAAAAAATTTTAATGTATCTTCCTATAAGTGCTCTTTTTCTAAGAGCTTCCCAAAGTCATAAACAATGCTTGAGCCTAAAATTTTTATATTCTCAGCATTATGGTGACATTTAAGTGAAACAGTTCTAATGCCAAATGTAATTCCATTTGTAAAGTGAAGATCTCTTCTCATTAACTTAAGCATGTCACCAATGTAAAGTAAGATGCATAGTATCAGAAAAGGCACTGTAAAATATCATGTTAGCTGATAGCCATACTGTTGTGGTAGGGATAATAAATAAATACACTCTCTTTGTGTCAATAAAGAAAAAAATTTAGGAGGGCATAATTGTCCTTGATATCAGTCTTAAAAGCTTAGGGTTGTACCCCAGAATATAGTAGTTTCTCTTTAATATGCATGTTTTAGACTCTGTCATTCATTCATTTTTTTCCCCCTAAGCTGTGGTATGTCAGCATCTTCTCTCCATTACGTTAACAACCTTCTCTGGGTCTTAAATAAATGTGCCCTCAGAGTGTGCTGCCTGCTCCAGAAAGAAGTCGTGAATTTCCCCATATGCTGCTTAATGCACACCAATACAGACTGGTTTCTGAGTTCCTCCTGGAAGTGCTTATGAGGAAAAGTTAGCTAGTGTGAACTGAGATTAAGGCAAAAGAAGAGGCCACAATTGTGGAGGTTTTTGAAAAGCTCTTCCATTTGAAAACTGTAGAGCGCTTCAGAGGAAATGACTATACCCATACTGTTGTTATTAGATGTCTTTGATATGAGGCTCCCTATTGCTTTTAGAATAAATTGACAGCACATTTTTCTAAAGTAATGTTAGGATGTCAGTTCTTCAAGCATTCTAATATTTATTATATACATGCATTTTTTGAGGTGGGGAGAATTGGATTGATTTCTTTAGATTGTTTCTTGTAAAAGATATGAGGAAAAGTGATAATTTATGATACTGAAGGTACAGTAGCAGTGCAGTTATTCATATTCAGCTGTGTAACTTTTTTTTTTTAGGATTATGCCAGGAATGTTCCTTTAAATTAAATTTTCATCACAGGTAATACTATCTTTTAAAATGCTGCTGTTAATGTTTCATAGTCTTGGATGTACTCACCTGCACTGGATGTCTAAATGTAGTTGTGAGTGGTTGATGGTTTAATTAGTTGATTATCTAGAATATCTGGCATCACTTTATGACCAGATAGATGAGGGAAGTGGAAGTTTGCCAGGCCCTACTCTAGCCAAGCAGTTTTAAATGTGAGAGCCTGTGCAGGGTGGTAGATAGATTATAGAATTTTTGGTTCGGAGTCAGTGTTCAGATACTGTAATATTCTTAGAAGCTATATTATGATGCAGATCTTCATAATGTAATTCTCATG
The DNA here is from genome assembly GCF_004126475.2 of Phyllostomus discolor. Classification (NCBI taxonomy): domain Eukaryota; kingdom Metazoa; phylum Chordata; class Mammalia; order Chiroptera; family Phyllostomidae; genus Phyllostomus; species Phyllostomus discolor. The sequence continues at coordinate 147,637,575 of NC_040907.2, read as the reverse complement.
TCACATTTACACTTTTAGCTGTTTGTCAATATGTGTCTGCATACTGAGTTGGGGAGGGCATCAGTGTTCTGTAATCTGCAGTATATGTAAGAGTGTGGGCTTTGAAATTAGACCCCTGTGTATTCCTCTCAGCTACTCCACTACTAGTCCTCTTTGTGGGCAAGCCGCTTCACCTGTGTGAGACTCAAGTTTTATCATCTCTAAAATGAGGGTGCTAAGGCTATTGTGGGGATTAGATGAAAGTGTATATAAAGCACTTGGCACAGAGCCTGGCATATGGTGAGTCAAACGGAGTGGAGTCCTTAGCACGAAGATGTTCAGACAAAGTCTGTGTGGCCTGTCACGATCGCGGAGGTCAGGTTTCATGTTCTGAATGACAGTTGGAAGTCTAAGAGTAAGATTCTGCAACTTTATAGCATATATAAATTAGTCTAATTTTAAAATCAGCTATGTTATAAATGTATCCTAATATTTTAGCCATTAAAATAGATATTAAATAATTAATAATATTTTAATTTTTAAAATTAGCAGAAAGTTTTAGGTTACTTGAATAGCCTAAACCATTATTTTCCCTCTGTATCAATGATACTGAATGATCAAAGATGTTTATTTGAGCTTGACTTTCAAGCTTCATTTCAAACTTGAAATGATTCTTAAGAGGTAAAAAATGGTTACTGTCTTAAATAGTATTATAATATTTGGCATACCTTAATTTTTGGAAAATTTATACATTTTTTGAAAGTAACCCTCTCTGTTGTCTCATCATCTTCCCTTCCTTGTCTGAGCTTCAGCACTGTCATATTTTCCTGTAAAGTATTTCTTTTCTTAATAATTAAAATAAATTGCTTGCCAGCCATGGCACTGAGGACCTTGTAAACCTGGCCTAGAAGGAATAAAACTACCACAGTAAAAGGACAAATAGTCCAAAGTAGACATATGAGTTAACAATAACTCCTTCCACCTTCATTCTACAATACTTTTACTAAAGGTTGTGGCAAAAGTAGTTTCAGAGTTGTGAACTTGTGAAACACAGAGTTTATTCTTGTAATATTATTTGTTAATCATTGTATTATTTTCCATACAACTATAAACCTACTTTGCCCCACCCAATATATTCTTTTATTCTTAAGAGAAGAATTTTCTGTTTATTGCTGGTATAGAACTATCACAGTGGTTTCTTTTTGTTGTATGTGTTTTTTTCAAAGTGTAGGCAAATATGAATTATGTAGAGGGAAATGAAATTGTTTTGTAATTTTCTTTTAAGTGGCTAAGTAATAGAATATAAAAAGAAGGAAATAAGTAAAAATATGATTTATGTTTTCTCAGGTTTGTATAGAGAACTTATAAAAGATAATTTTTTGTCTCAGAGTTTTCAGGCTTATTGTCTTACAGAATTGTCTTAAATAATATACTAACCTAAAATATTTACAATTTCTTTATGTAAATTACATTATAAAAATAAGCACTTTGATTTTTTTTCTCATTGGTTTTAATTTTTGTAAAGGTCAGTTGAAAAAGTTAACTTTAATTTTATGTTGTTCAACATAAAGGAGAAAAGAAGTCAAGTCCAAAAAAAGGAAGGATAAAATAAAAGATTGTGAAGAGTCAGCACATAAAAAATCCAGATTATCTTCTGCAGAAGAGACCTCTAAGAAAAAGGATAAAGGTAAAGGGGAATTAGGATATAATATCTAGTCACATTTTTTAACATGAAGTGTAATCATCCATGTGTTTCAAATGTAGAATTTAATTGGTGAATGCGTTTAGAATTCTGTTTTATAGTGGTTGAAAGGAATCTGGTTGGAGAATTCTGATAAGAATTTATAGTAACTTACAGGAGTTTCAAGAACAAGGTTGGTTTTGGTTCATTTTTGGCAGAAGGTATTATATTGCAAACAGCCTTCTGATTGCTGGATTTGTCACTTCGAGACTTGTTACTTTGAGCAAGTTACTGAACTTCTTGAGTTTTACTTTCCTTATGTAAGTAGGGGTGATGTGAATACTTGACCTCTGTACTGCTTGAACTTATTGTGGAGAATCAAGAATGTAAAAGGCACTTTGACCACTAAAACAGTACATAATCTATAGGTCAGTATAAAATTATAACACTGTGATTTCAATTGTTCTAGTCTGTGATTTCCTTACTAGTTTATGAGCTTCTTGTAATGATAGAAAATGATATAAATGTCATCAGAACCTAGCATGGTGCTGTGCACATATACTGGGTAAATAATTATTAAATTCAAATTTATTAGTCAGCCACTTATTTCTTTCCTAGTAATCCTTAGGCTTTGTAAGCCTTCAGTTCTTCATGTGTAAAATGGTCATGATAATAGTACAATAATCACCTTATGGAATTGTTTAGAAGTTGAGATAATACATGCAAGCAGTTTGCTTTGTACTTGCCCCAATTAGCTATTATAAAGGTTACCGCTAGTTGCTTTTTCAGTCCCTTATAGAATCAGATTGGCTGTAACTTAGAGTGAATCAAACTTAAATTAAGTAGGTAATGGTAGGTTGAATTAGATTGATTCCAATGTTACCTCGGCAGGAGAGGGCTCCCTTGCTCCACCTGTGAAGATCTTTAGCTAAGTTACATTCTTATGTGCATATTTTTTCTTCTTGCATGTTATATTTAAGCATGTAGTGCTGCCAAGTTTTTGACTTGGTAAAATTGATAGATGGTGAGAAGAAAATACTATTGTTTATTGAGAAATGGTATTTGAAGGAGAATGCCTTTTTTGTCTCTTTCTTAATCATTAACTACAAAATATATTTTAATTTCATTTGAGTTTTTAAAATTTTTTATTTACCCTGATGTACTATTAAAATATTTGAAAATTTTGTTGGCATTCATTATTGTATTACATAATATTGTTGCATTCATATCATAGTATGATACCATGTTAATTGTTGCGTAGTCCAAATAAAAGATGAACTAATTAATCCCTTTCTTGTTAAAATTTATTCAGTACCTTCAAAACAGATAATTAGGTAACTGGCTACTTGGGGTGAGAGATGGCTGGACGTCTCAGATTATACATATATGTGATCTTCCTTATAAATATTCTTCCTTTAGTTTCCATGGTTTAGTAGATGATATCTCTGTCAACCTAGAGAACAGTATCAGAAATCTGGACATTATCCTTGATGCTTTCTTTTTTCTCATTATTTATATTAAACTTGTCACCAAATTCTACCAGTTTTACCCTAGGTTATATATTTCTCAAGTTCTCTCCACCCTGGTTCACACCACTGTGTTTTTTCTTCTGGACTATATCTCTGTTCTCCCTACTGGTTCCTTTACTGTCTTGACTTCCCACCTTCCCTCCTCTAACTCCGTTTGCCATAGAGCAGTGGTGTCCTGTTGTTGTTAGGATAATAACCAAAATCCTGCACGAAGCCCAAAGGCTTTAAATGATCTGGCACACGAGGCCTTTTTCTTATCACTCTCTACTTCACTTTCACACTTTACCCAAATAGCCTTTCAGTTTCTGGAAATTTCAAACTTCTTTTAAATTAGGGACTACACAGATACTATTTCCTCTCTTCCTAAAACCCCCAGTCCCATCCTAACTCATCCTTCAGGTCTAAGCTTAAATGTCACTTCCTCAGGGATCCTTTCCTGACTCCATCCCTGACCATGGATCTATTAGTAAATTAGGGCTCCTATGATAATTATATCACAGCCCTGGAACTTTTCCTTTATGACATATATGACAATTACATGAAAGCCCAAGGAGGGCAGGGATACTGTCTGCTCATTGATATATCCCCAGGACCCATTAGCACATGTTAGGTGTAAATAATAAACAATGAGAAAATGAGAGACTTTAAAGATTGTTTCAGGCAACTTCAGAGATAGAAAACCAAAGTACAATGGAATTGAAACATCTTATTTATTCTTTATTTAGAGCAACTTTGATAGCAGGGTACAGGATATTTTTTTTTTCAATTTATATGGTATAAAGTAGAAAGTGACGACCTTTTAGCAAACATATAGGAAAACCATGTGAAACTCTTTAATATCTTCTTATCTGGAGCTAGATTGATCTTGATGTGCTACTGTCATGCCAGACCACCTTAATTTGGCCCAAACTTGAATTGTAATTAATAAATGCTTAATAGCTGTATTTGGACTGTAGACACTCCTTCTCAAAACCATGTGCTTGCTTGATTTTCTTCTATCTTTCTGGCCTCTCCTCACCTTTTTTGACTAGAATTCCTCCTCAGTCTTACTTACCCTTAGATGTTGGAGTTGCTCAGACTGTTATGTAATTTCCCTTCTTTCCCTTCCACTCCCCACTTCCTGTGTGATCCTATCTATTCTCATAGCTCTGGGTTATCAGTGGATGGAAGGATAGATAATTGAACATCTAGATGGCTGAATGAATGGAGAGGAAGTTTAAGAAAGACAGATCAGTAGCTTGACCTTGAGGACCAGTCTGCTTTGGTAGGTATGAACTAGGTACTTAGGTAAAATGTCTTGACAGAAACTCCAGGGTCTTAACCCTCCCACCACCACCCCATCCACAAGCTGTTCCTTGGAAAGGCCTTTCCTGACACCCTTCAATCCACTGAACCAGGCAAGCTTGGGCTCCTGTTAGACGTTTCAGAAGCACCTGCACTTTTCCTTTGGAAGAAATCATTTGACAACTATTGTAGAATCGAATGTTTTAGTTTTATGACATAATTATATATGTGATTTTCAGTTACTGAGAACTAATTCTCACCTATATATAATCCTTGAAAAAATATTGTGAAAAATGAGTATTTATTTGTACATGGCTTTCAGATGTTACAGATGTTAAACATCTATATAGATAAAGTATTGGTTCCATTGTAGGTTGATTTTTTTTTTTTTTTTAGTAACATGATTTTTTTTACAGGTATTCACTGTTTTTTAAGCTTTGTGCTAGGTATTCTATTTCATATGAGGGCATAAAAATTCCTCCAAAAAATCTAACATTTTAATTAGAGAGATGAATCTAAGGAACATGAAAGATTGGAAGACCATGAAGTGCTTTTCTGTAAGACTATAAATTAAATTAGACTGTTGGGAAGAATTCTGGTTACAGCTACAACTGTTTCACCACTGTAAGATGGCTCTTAACAAAACAATGCCATTTCCTTTTCAGGACATTCATCTTCAAAGAAATCAGAAGATTCTGTAAACAGTAAGTATCAAGTATCTCTTCATTTAATAAAAAGATGTAGATTCAAGTTATTTGCAATTGTGTTTCCTATGAATTATGACCTGCTGTGATGTTAATTATTTTTTATTTTTGTACTATGTGAGAAAAATCACAGAAAAAGACCAGTTGTGTATGATTTCTTACCCAATTGAGAACATTTAAAAGTTTCATATTTTACATATAGAAGAGCATAAGATTTTTCTCCAGGAATGCAGTGTATACACATTTCAACTTGACATTATGGAGTATGAAGGAAGAGAAATGGAGGGATGGGGTTGCATTGGAAAAAGATTTGGGGAGGTGGGTTTTAAGATTTAAGAAATGTTGCTTTTATTGCACAGGACTGAGTTATGTCTGTCATTTGGTGATTTTGATCAAGTGAAGTGTGTGATTCGTGCATGAAAAGCAAATGTTTGCAACTCGTTGCTACTGGTTAGTTTTTTAATTATAAGGTTTTCACAAGATTGGATCAAACCAGGTTAGATTTGATAGAATATTTGCTACAGATTTTATTATATTTTTTCCCTGTAGCTTTCCACAAAGTATTCACAGTGACTTACAAAAATATATACAATAAAAAGTTCTAAAGACATCAAAAAATGGAAAAAATAATATAGAATAGCAAAATAAAGCTAGAGGTGAAATTAATACAGAAAAATGTTTACCAAAAAGTCCTGCATGATTGCAAAGGTAGAACACAGATTTGTCACTGTTTTTCCTAACAACCAAACCAAAGTAGAAAACCACCAGTACAATGATTAATTATACCCATACGATGATAAAGAGAACATAAAGGATGTTTAGCTTTTTCTAGGCAGAGTTTTGAGAGTGGAACCTCCTGTGGGTTTTTAAAGGGGGGCATCCATTTGTGGTCTAACAAACAGTACCCTTGCACCTCAGCAGCAACACAGTGATCAGTTTCTTAAACGCTTTGCCGTACCCTTAGGGCCTAACAATAAAGTATTAATCAATAGCATATTTAATTCATTTTACAATATCTGGACTTATTTTATAGAAACTCAGATATTTAAGACATCTAGGCTTACTTGGACATTTATAAAGTTAGGAATTAATTTTTTTCTGATTTTAAAGTAATAATGTGTTTACTGTGGCAGACTCAGGAAAAGAATTAGTAAATACTTCAAAGCCCACCATTCAAATATAAACATTATTAACATTTTATTATAATTCTTAAGGAGAATTTTTAAGTGTTTAGTAATCAAAATTTTGCACTGAGAAAAATAGTAAAATAGAAATTTATTTAAAAGATTTAGTATTTACTGCCCTGGGTAGTTTGGCTCAGTGAATCGAGTACCAACCTGTGAAGCAAAGAATTCCTAGCCAGGGCACATGCCTGGGTTGTGGGCCAGGCCCGGTTGGGGGTGCACGAGACACAACCACACATCGATGTTTCTCTCCCTCTCTTTCTCCCTCCCTTCCCCTCTCTCTAAAAATAAATAAATAAAATCTTCAAAAAAAGATTTACTGTTTAAAAATGTAATGAAGAAGGGTATTATCAGTGGAGGCATTTCTCTAGTTTAGGAATACACATATTCCTTAGAAGTTATTTTGTTCACACCATTTTTGTTTTCAGCGTATTTGCAGTGTTTAAAGAACTGATTTTTTCTCCCCATGTGAATCCTAATCTATCAGCAGTTTCTTCATCTAAACTGGGTGAGGTGTAGTGACAGTTTCCAGGACATAGCTAGGCATGAAACTGATAGACTTACGTTGTCTGAGGATGAAGTAGTAAATATGTATATATTTTAAAAAACACACAGGATAAAATGAGAAATTTTATTTTAGTTTTTATCCATTTCCAGCAGTACATTGCAATGAGAGGTATGAAGGCCTATTTAATGTAGAAAAAAACATTGCCTGTTCCAATTCGTTTTCACTAGTAAAAGTTCTTGACTTACTCATTTATTTTCATTCTTTTGTGTACTCTTTCTTCCCCCACAGTCCTCCCTTTAGCCCCTGTGATCTTCCCCATCTTCCAGAAGTAGCCTTAAGTCTCTTCACCTCTTGCTAGGTCAGACTTCTGTTAGTGGAGAGAATACTGTACCCAGTGTGAAGAACCTCTAGTGTAGTTTGTTTCTTGAAGAAACACATTATCCACCTCAAGGTGACCTGCTACCCACTTGACAGTCAAAAAGCCACTTACCATACTGAGTAGGAGACATGTACCTTGTTATGTACAGTATGCCAAACCCAGATGTCCTCTCAGGTGTCAGCAGTCTGTCTTAGATGGCCTTGGCAGTGATTTCAGAACTCAAATTTCCCTAATCCCATTTTTCATTTACATGTGGTTACTGTTCAGTTATGCTTTTACCCCCATTGGACATGGGGATTATTAAAACCAAATATATGAAGAAAAACCTAATTTCTGTGGGGGAAAAGAATTGTAACTTGCATTTGTTGAGTGTTCTTTGTCAGCCACAATGGCAAGTGGTTTAGTTGTGTTATCTCATTTAATATTAATAATGGGCATTTAATATCCCATTTTGCAGACTAGAAAATTGAGACCCAGAGATTTACAGGCATACCTCAGAGATATTGCAGGTTTGGTTCCCTACCACCACAGTAAAGCCAATGTTACTATAAAGTGAGTCATAATCTTTTTGTTTGTGGAGGGTCTTGCCTTCAGTTTATTAAAAAAAAAAAACCCAAACAACAAAATCTAACATCTGTGAAGCACAATAAAGAAAATCACAATAAAACGAGGTATGCATGTATATAAATTGCCTGTGATCAAGTAGTTGATTAATGGCAGAACTAGGATTAAACACAGGTTGGTAAGTCTACAACCTCTTACCTATATGATTAGTAACAGTTCATCAGTGAGTCAAATGTAAGTCTATTCAGTACATTTTGGCAGATACATTATACAAATCCACATTTAAATGATATGCTCTATCTGTGTCTCGTTTCTATCTGTAAAATGGGTATAAAGAGACTTTGTTGGATTATTATCAGTCTAATGAGATAACATTTGAGTAAAGTGTGTGTCTGATACAAAATAGGTCTCTGATAACCTGTAGCTATAATTGTTATAATATAAAAGAAAAATACCAAACATTAAATAGATTCTGTATTTGTTCTCTAAAATTGGTCAGACCAAAAATTAAGTCTATAGAAGTCTGATCTGTTGATTTGTTGTCATAATTGGAGATTTGCCACTTCTTCAATAGGCCAAGATATTCAGATATCATATAATAACCAGGAAAATCAAAATGATAGGCCTGCTTTTATTCAAATATGAGGAAAATTGTGTGTGGTTTGCATCACTTTCTAAAGGGAATTGAAAACTTAAAGCAGTCAGGAACAGAACCCACAGTATTGACACAACTTGAAGCTGTGTCGTGGGAAGCAGGTTGAAGGAACTGTGGATGTTTAGCTTGGAGAAAGATGCGGGAATTGGGGGGAAAGAGGTCAGGAGGGAGACGTGGAAACCAGATATTTGCAAACCCACTGCTATGTGGGAGACTTATTTTTGGTGTGTGGGGGACAGGGGGATTTACCCCCACCCTCTGCACTCTTCTTAAATTCTGAATGGCTGGCCTAATAATAAAGTCGACATAAGATTAGATTAACAGGAGAAAAACATATGCACATGAGAGGTCATAATGTGATGTTCAGATCATAAAGTGAAGCGCAAAGAAATGATCGAACCAGGTATCTTTTATAGTTCTTAGACAAAGAAACAATAAAGCAGTGAAGAAATTGACAGAAGGGGAAAAAGTGCTCATTAGAAAGGAATGTGAGCAAGGTTTGGGTACTCGTTAATGAGGCATCTAAACAAAATGTGGGCTTAGGTAGTGAATGAGAGAAGAGGCGACAAGGTTTGTTTACACACATTCTTTGGCTCTGGGTCCTTTAATTCTAATAAAGGAATTCTGGGCCCCCCAGGTGCAGGGAAGGAGGGTACCTTTCACCTGGAAGATTTAGTCCCTGCTTTTAGAAACAGAAAGGTCAGAGTGTTTTTTCACTGGCAGTTTCCTAAGTAATTTTAACTGAAAATAATCAGTGTGCTGTTGTGAGATGTCTTGGGGCCGCCTGCCTTGGGCCCCCATAGGTGACTGATTGGCAGAACTAGAGTCTGTGGATAGAAATTGCTGAGGACAGAGTTTTGCCTTAATTTAAGGAAAAACTTGTCAGAACTAGCTGAAGAAAAGAATGGGGGAATGTGCTGCTTCAGGAAGTAGTGAGACAGATGTTTAAGTGTAGATTGGATGGCCACTTGTTATCAGGGATGTTACAATAAAAGATTCGTTCATTGGATAAGGGTTGGATTAAAGACCTTTATGATTCCCTTCCAACACAGAGTCAAAGACTTAAATTTTGATCCCTACTTGCCAACAGATTTGCATAGGTTTGACGCTGATGCAAGAGGGTCATTTTGTATTGTCCACCATACTAATTTTTATTTCTTTAGCAACACCCCTCCCACCTCTGGCAGGTTATAGCAGTTATCAGAGCAATGATTTGTAGTTATTGTCACCCTCAGGGAAATAGGAGATGCTAGATTCATGGAGTTAGTTGTAAGGGACCTTAAAGGTCATGTAGTCCGATATTGTAGACTTACTTCTCAAAAGATATTTCACCAGTTTTTTAGCAGGTGCTCTTTCAGAGACAGTTATCTAAACTGATTTGATTTTTTAAGGAAAACTTGGTTGTCTGGCATCAGAGAACTGGTGTAGGAAAGCTGGCATCTGGAAAGTACTTTTGAGCGGGACTATGAGAGCAGGTGGTTGTAAGGCCTTTTGCAATTTGCTGTCCACTTTCAGAGGCATTGTAAATTTGTTCTCTTATCCCCTGGCTGGCGTAGCTCAGTGGATTGAGCGCAGGCTGGGAGCCAAAGTGTCCCAGGTTCGATTCCCAGCCAGGGTACATTCCTGGGTTGCAGGCCATAACCCCCAGCAACCACACATTGATGTTTCTCTCTCTCTCTCTCCCTCCCTCTCTCTCTCTCTCTCTCTCTCTCTCTCTCTCTCTCTCTCTCTCTCTCTCTCCCTCTCCCTCTCCCTCTCCCTCTCCCGCCCTCCCTTCCCTCTCTAAAAATAAATAAATAAAATCTTTAAAAAAAAACCCAGAAAAAAAAATTTGTTCTCTTATATCGTTAATAGGGTTACACCATAGTGATAACTTTATTAAGCCTACGTAGTTTTTCTTTGCTTTTTTTTTTCCATAAAAATGAAAGTGGAAGACTCTTAATTCTTATTGCATAATTCAGTTTGGGACACTGGCTGTCATTGAGTAGGAGTCTTGTTCCAAAGGCTTTATAATTTTATCATCCTTGTTTGTATATCATTAGAAATACATCCCTCTCTTTTTGATCCATTTTTGTTAGAATTTGGGCCAGAACAGATTCAGTTAGGACCAAAGTTCAGATACACGTATTGACTGAAGGAGCAAAGTCCAGCAGGTGAAGGGCTAAAACCACCGTGGCGAATCAGTGCTGTTTTATTTTTGTGCTGTGTTTGACTAAGGGACATGCTGTTTGACGTTCTGTGCTGCTAGGCCAAGTTTGTGCCAGTTCTTTTTTAGACTAATGGTCATTATTGGAGAGGGATTATTTACTACTGTGATTACATTGTGGCATATAATTTTATTGCCTCACAATAATTTTTACTGCTTGATAATTTTTAGTTGACTAATATAAGGTGGTTGATTTGAAACATATATTTTGTCATAATTCAAAAATAGGTGTATCTTATTTTTAGTTACTTCAAAGGTAGTGTATGATTGTTTAAAATACAAAAAAATTGAAAATGCTTAAAGTAGAAAGTGAAAGTATCCCAGGCCCACAGGTAATGTAGTCACTGTTACAGTCTGTGTGGTCCTTATAAACTTATAATACATATATACACAACACAAATATAATTCTCTATATATCTATATGTAGATATTTGCATAATGTTTAACCGTACATCGTGCTTTCTGTGACTTAAAAAATTTAACATATCACAGACATTTTTCCATGGTGATACATACGGATATGCTAAGGTCTCTCGATAGCTGCATAGTATTTATTCAACCAATCCTTAATCCCTAATTAATAGGGATTTAGGTTGTTTACTTCTGTTGTTATCATCATACAGTGAACATCTTTGTATGTATATCTGAGGTGCTTATTTTAAGTAAATAATTAAATTCCAAAACCCAGCATTACTGCTCAAAGGGTATGTACATTCTAAACTAATCTGTATTACTAGATTTTCCTCAAGAAAAAGTTTATAGAAATTTTACTCCTAACAATGTATGAGAATGTCTGTTTCTTCACTGTAACAGGCCTCTTCTAATTAATATAATCAACATTAATTTAAAAAAATATCTGACTTTTCTTTCATAATTTAACTAGCTTAGTCCTACATAACTAGTTAAGTTTTTGAGGTCTTGAGCCTAAAGTAAATGTATACTCTCTACAAAAATCTTAACTTGCATGTCTTTTGTATGGCCAATAAAAATAAGAAACTACATCAAAGACAACCATGTTTATTACAAGAGATAATTCCTTTATTAGAGTTAATATTGGAATCACTACTTTGTGTAACTTAAGTTTTTCCATGAGCTTTTAACTCCTTGGTCTTTTTACTGAGACAGTTTGGTATACCTCAGCTTATTTATTTATTTTTAGAAAGAATTTATTGGTCTGGAAGAGTGAATTAAATTTCCAGAGAGCCATAAAAGTTGAAGCTAAACTGCAATTAAATCTGAAGTTAATTTAATTGCATTGGTGGGTAGTTCAAAATGTATTTTAATTATAATACTCCCGTCTTTTAAAAAATCTCTTTTACATGAACAGGAAGCTCTGATGAGGAAGAAAGTACTTCAGAATCTGAACTTTGGAAGGGTCCCCTACCAGAGACCGATGAAAAATCACAGTAAGTTCTTACGTAAATAGGTAATACATACCCTTTTTATCAGTTAAGGAAGCTATGACCACAGCCACTCTTGACAACAGTTAATGAAAAAACTTATCATCACGAAAGTCTGTTTAATGCCAAGGACCACCTACCCTGGTAAGATCAGAGATTATTCCCAGCCATTGTTTGTGGCTATAAAGAACCAACTTGTTCAGCTTCATCTTGGTGAGTAAATCTTTCCTCACCTCTAATGGATGACTTGGATTTTGCTCAGATTCCTTCAGAGAATGGTTGTTTACTAGCTTCCAGAGCAGTTCATGCATGATGTTCTGATTGTCATAAATCTGTACAGGGGAGGGAGCTACTTGAAGACATACACAGGTGTACAGGTTTACTTGCCAACACCCCTTTGCCCACACAGACAGATAACTCATTGCCTGCGTTTTCTCTGATGTGGATGGAAGAGCTGTCTGGATATGGGCTGGGATGTTACCAGTTTTTGTCATAGGCTGGGGTGTTCACCACTTGAACTTTATCTGTTAAAAGAGGATAAAATAATACCTATTATATAGAGTTTATTATTAAAGTTTAATGAAATAAAAAACGTAAGGCACATGGTATAATACCTACAAATATGGTAACTTCTCAATAAAGTTTAGTCTCATTTTGTTTGTCCCTAAGCATATGTGGTTCATAATAGAAAGAGACTTGTTGAATTACTCATAATTCAGTGAGTTAAGCTGCTTATAAAATATCTTGCTGATTACGCTAAATGTGTGTTCTCAGGTATGCTGTAAAGAGGTTTTTTTAACAAGATTATTTTTTACTGTAGCCTTTGACCTTTTGTTTTATTTGTTTTAGCCAAAGAATTCTCACATGTGTGGTCATTATACATCACATTAAAAAGTTACTGGTATAAATAAAATATTGCTATCTTAGTTAAATCATTGACTAAACTTTCAACCATATAACTTCCCCTTGAATAGCTTTACAGCTGAAAATGATGGAATAGGTCTTACAGTCAACTTACCTTTTTAGCAATAAAGATACATAAGTAAATTTTAAGAAGGCTTTGTAATCCCAAACTCTGTGACTGTAAAAACTTGACACTGATTAAGTACTAAACATCGGAGTTCACACAAAGATGCAGCTAATTTTACTTAAGTTCTTACTATTTTTAGAAGTCTACTGCATTTTTCTGTCATGATAGGGGAAAGGGACAGTAGCACAGGGAATACCAAGTTCCAGATAATTTTTTTAAATCAAATTTATCTGATTTTGTAAATTTTTTTCAATTTTGACATAGTTGTAATGGCTTGATGCAGTTACATTTATTTAAAACCAAAATGATAGAGTCCAGTTGTGAATCTCCAGTTTAAAGAGCATTTTCTAAAGACTGGTACACTGAATTTGACTATTCAGCTTGATTTCCCCATTCCCAGAAGGAGGAAAAACAACTCTGCATACATTTAATCCTTATAGCAACCCTATGAGGAAATACAGTGTTCTCCATTTTACAGAAAAGGAAACAGCCCAGAGAATTTAAGTAACTTGCTCACCTTCTAAGAGGTGACAGAGCTGGGACTTAAACACTGTTGGACTTGAAAACCTGCTGTTTCCACAGCACCGCTCTGGCTCCCAGCGTTAATTCTTATTAGTACTTTATAATTTTCATAGTATTTTTAACACAGTAATGTACTATTTAATATCTCTTTTCAGAGTTTTGTTCTTTGTTTTAGACATAATCTGCTGGTACATTTACTGTTTTACTCTTCTAGTAAGAAAAACTCGAAGCCTAAGCATATTTTCCCTATTGGCTAGGAGTAACACTTGTATATTTCCTTTAAAAAGTTTCTTTTTACTCATTTCTTGATCAGACTATAATTTAATATGAGAATGAACAGAGAAGTTATAAAGTGAACCAAAAAAGTGAAGAAATAACATTTTACGAAGTACTTCAAAGTAAAATCTTAGGTAGTTATTACATTTAGGGAGAGGTACCAACATATAAAAGATTTTCATTTCTGGGTATAGTTTTGGTTATGTAGAAGCTGAAAATTATTGAATAGATGAATCATGAAATATATCGATAGGTAGAAAAATAAGCAAATATTGAATTAAAATATTTCTATTGATCTCATGTATCACCTAGTAATTTTTTTCTCTAATTGCTTATTTTAATTAATGTGTATACTTTTTTGTAAATAGGGAAGAAGAATTTGATGAATATTTTCAAGATTTGTTTCTGTGAGATGGAAGAGTGAAGCCTACATTCCTTCATGTAAAAACACACTTCGAAATGATTCCAAAAAGTTTTATCTGCAAGTTGCAGTTTGAGTGATTTGTCTCTAGAAATAAAAATTCAGCTACTCTCAAGATGTCGGATGCTTTGGAAGTTCATTTGTTGTATTGGAGACACTTTTCCCCATCTTTTGTATATCTCTTGAGTTGATTATCTACACCTATTTCATCGCTAGCTCCTAGAGGATGGAGCTAGTACATTGCATAGAGATCCCATTGCTTCTTGATTTTGTAGGGAACAAAAAATTTTTTTTCACTTACTCATATTTATATTCCCTTGCCTCAATTAGTTAAAATTATTAGGGTTATTGGAATCTAACAAAAATCATAAAGTAGATTAAGTATATCTTCAGCTACTTTCATTTGATACATGGGCATCCCTCTTTTGAGCACCTGCTTCCTATTACCACCTATTTCTAGCTATCTTTTTTTTTTTTTTTTTTGCTTACCTTTCTCTTGCTTCCTTCTTACCTTCTAAGACTGAAGTGAGTTAGTCATAATCAGATTTGACTTTCCAGTGTGGGGGTAATTGATTAGAAAGTAAACTAATACCATGGGAAGCCAAATGAGGTACCAGTAGTCTAAAACACATGTGTTCACAAAAGTTCTCTCTTCAACAAGCTTACCAGTAAGCTAATTTAACTGAATAATACAGTGTGCACAGACTTGTCTCAGACACAGTCATCAAATATGGATATACTTATATGCACAGGTATGGTGTAAAATGTCACTTCTTAACTGGGGGTCGATACCCGCAAGGGTCATGAACATGCTTCAGGAAAAGTAAGCACCCCTAGAGTCTGTGTAAACTTGATGTGTAAAGTGTTGATGTGTTTTGTGGAGGGAAAGGGTCCAGTTTCATCAATTTTCAAAAGTATTTATTGATTTTTTTTAAAGTTAAGTCCCATTTTTTGTAAGGAGCAAATTGGTGGATAGAGGAGAAGATGAATGATAAGTAAGAGTGAGGACATGTAGCAAATGATTGTAGCATTCCAATTATTTTGTTGAATTCAGGTACACTATTTTCAATGACATTTAAATGTGGAATGATTGGCATTAAACTGCAAAGTAATTTAGTGTCTTATTTTTAAATGGTTAGTATCAGAGATTTTATTAAATAGTTGTCATTCATAAATTCAATAAATAGTTTTCAGGTTCCTTTTATATGTGAGGCATTGTGCTGGACATTGCTACAAAGGAACTATCTAGGAAATGTTTCCCAACCTATTAGAAACAGTAAATCAATGTTGATTTATTAATGTCAAACATTTTCTAAAAGTCCTCATTTCTTAAATTTGTCTTTTTTCATCTAACTACTTAATAGTGAATAAAAAGGAATCTTGATTTCTGAGGAAAAAGTTTTTGAATGTTCAGCAGCAAGATTGATAATCAATAATGGAATATATGTAGCTAAATATTTGATAAAATATATTCATAGTTTAATAGTCATCAGGAAATAAAATAATGGCAAAATTAAATGAGGAATAGGAAGAATATCTAAATACCCTTTTAGAATAGATACACATATTTAGTATTGCAAGTATTGTTAATGGACATCAAGTTCTTATAAATTTAGATCACTATAAGTACAACATTTAATCCATTCATACACAATGGCAGATATGGGAGCCATTTTTAAGGAGTCTTTGAACAGGCCTCAGGATAATGAGTTTAAAGGTTGATTATGTGTTCAGAGGGTATGAGGTTTTAACACACCTTTAGACACAGCTACAAAACCTGGGGCAAGAATCATGTTGCTGGCTTATTAGTGGAGAATCTGAAGTCCAGACAAAGCATGAGTAATTTGCTCTGAATACACACCTAGGAAGTGACGGGGTTGGGAGTTCTCAGCTTCTCGCAACAACACGCAACTTCCACACCAGCTGTCAGTTTCTCTGTCTTACCTGTATGGTTTTCTTAACTCTAAATGGCCAACTAACTTCCATATGAAAGGAGATGGGACTGTCTCAAAAATTCTGAGGGCTTCCAGGAATACCTTCTATTCCCATTGTCAAGTTCACTGTGTTTTCATAAATGTTCTGCTTGACTTTCTTTGTTCACAGAAGTGGACACATTGCAGAGAAGATACATTTCCTCATAAAATAACTTGCTTTCCTTCAAGAAAGGAGCAGAGGAAACCCTGAGGTCCCAAGAGTCTGGGTGATCAGAAATTTTTAGAAACCAGAATCCCATCAATAGATTTTTAAAAAAAAATGTATTACAGTTGTCTCAACTTTGCCCCCTTTGCCTTCCTCCGCCCATCCCACCCCCTGCTCGCACAGTCAGTCCCCACACTGTGGTCCATGTCTGTGGGTCATTCATACATGCTCTTTTGACTGGTCCCTTTCCCTTCTTTCCACCATTATTCCCCTCCCCCCTCCTCTCTGGCTGTTGTTAGTATGTTCCATGTTTCCATGCCTCTTGTTCTCGTCTGCTTGTTATTTTATTTTGTTCATTAGGTTTTTTAAAAAGAATTTTTAATGGAAAAGTAATAGGACAAGGTGTAGTGGATGCTGTGATATGTGTTGCAGTTTCTTCACTTTGGGACCAAGGCACTCATTTCCCAGATGCTGGCCTGATGGTGACAGACCACTCTCAGTCAAGTCCCTTGGAATCACCCGCAATGGCTGAGAACCATCCTGCCTAAGAGAGAGGGAAAGGGTGAGAGAAAGAGGGAGAAGGGTGGGAGAAAGAGGGGGAGAAACATAAATCTGCCTCACACACACCCTGAAAGGGGACCGAACCTGCAACCCAGGCATGTTCCCTGACTGGGAATCAAACTGGCCATCCTTGGCTTTGTGGGACGTCACCCAACCAACTGAGCCACACCAGTCAGAGCAGTATCCCATATTTTATAAAAACATGTACATAGCATAGACAAAAGAGGGAAGAATTACATACTAAAATATTAATGTTTTTATAGGTGATTAAAACAACATCTGTTTTGTTTATCAGGAATTTTATTATTTTGTGTCTTTTTCAATACCATCTACTTGGTAACTTAGAAAACTGTATACTAGAACTTTCTAATGAATAATCACTATTGACTTGTTCCCAAAATTAATTAATGAGAACCCTCTAATTCTACATTATAAACTCCATTACTAGATTTATCTCTCATTTCTGGGTCTCTGATAAGACTGTATTCCTGAAATTTTATATTTACCCAATGAATTGATGCTGGAACCAGACAGGTCAATATTGTTTGTTTCAATTACAGAAATTAACATATAATAAATCAGCATATTAGAAAGAAAGGAAGGAAGAGAAAAAGAAAGGAAAAGGTTTTTAGAGGAATGGAGAAAGTGAAATAGTGTTCTACTTATTTACTCATTTATTTGGTTGATTCTTGTTTGTGCCCTAACTGGAGATTGAACCTGCAACCTTGGCATATAGGGATGACACTCGGACCAACTGAGCTACCCGGCCAGGGCCTGAAGTTCCTATTTTTTGCAGATCTTCAATGCTGTCCTATTTCTTCCCCACAATTCACTTTCTACTGAATGAGAAGGGTAAGTTGTGTTAAGCTGACTGATATTTTCAGGTCCAATATTACATAAAGGTAAAGGAAAAGTTTCTTATGCAGTTTCTAAAATAATCCTGGAAGTGTAGTTTCAGAGTTAGTTTAAGCAATAGAAATAACGTGTACAAGAGCCCCTTACCCAAGGCGATGACTTAAATAGACAATACTCATTTGGTTGTAATTATTGAGTTTTTTCTCCCCCCAAATAATTTTATTTACAGGTACTCCTCATTTATAAACCTGTGTGATGAGATTAGAAATACCCATATTTACTAAGCACCTACCTTAATACCAGGCACATCTCTAGGTGCCTGGATAGAGCTATGAACAAAACAGACTAAAACAAAAACTTTCATCTCATGGACCTTACCCTATTTTTTTATGTTTTAATTTTTCATTTTAATTATTTATTTATTTAATTATATGTTCTTGATTATGCTATTACAGTTGTCCTGAATTTTCCCTCCTTTGCCACCCCTCCATCCAGCACTCCCCTGCTCACTCAGACAGTTCCCCTACCATTGTTCATGTCCATGGGCCATGTGTATAAGTTCTTTGGCTACTCCATTTCCTATACTGTACTTTACATCCCTATGGCTATTTGGTAACTACCCATTTGTACTTCTTAATCCCCTCACCTCTTCACTCATTTCCCCACATTCCTCTCCCATCTGGCAACCATCAAAATGCTCTTTCTATCCATGATTCTGTCTCTGTTCTTGTTTGCTCAGTTTGTTTTTTAGATTCAATTGTTGATAGATTTGTATTTTTTGCTATTTTATTGTTCATGGTTTTGATCTTTTTCTTACGTCCCTTTAACATTTCATATAATAATGGTTTGGTGATGATAAACTCCTTTAGTTTTTGTCTTGTCAGGGAAGCTCTTTATATGCCCTTTGATTCTAAATGATATCATTTCTGGGTAGAGCAATCTTGGTTGTAGTTCCCTGCTTTTCATGACTTTGAATATTTCTTTCCAACCCCTTCTTTGCCTGCAAGTTTGTTTTGAGAAATCAGCTGACAGTCTTATGGGAACTCCCATGTGGGTAACTAACTTATTTTCTCTTGCTGCTTTTAAGATTCTTTATCTTTAACCTCTGGCATTTTAATTATGCTATGTCTTGGAGTGGACCACTTTGTAACCATCTTGTTAGGACTCTCTGTGGTTCCTGGACTTGCATGTCTATTTCCTTCACTAAATTAGGAAAGTTTTCTTTCACTATTTTTTCAAACATGTTTCCAATTTCTTGCTCTTCTTCTGGCACCCCTCTGATGCGAATGTTGGACCTCTTGAAGTTGTCTCACAGGCTGCTTATACTGTCCTCATTTTTTAAAATTCTTTTTTCTCCTCGTTCTGATTGTTTTTGTTTGTTTGTTTGCTTTTGCTTCCTTCTGTTCCATATAATTGGTTTGATTCTTGGCTTCATTCACTCCACTGTTGTTTCCCTGTAAATTGTTCTTTATTTCCATTAGTGTATCTTTCATTTCTGACTGGATCTTTTTTATGCTGTTGAGGTCCTTACTAAATTCCTTAAGCATCCTTATAACCAAAGTTCTGAACTCTGCATCTGATAGATTGTTTATCTCCGTTTCATTTAGCTCTTTTTCTAGAGTTTTGATCTCTCCTTTCATGTGGGCCATGTTTCTTTGCCTCCTCATTTTGGCAGCCTCCCTGTGTTTGTTTCTGTGTATTAAGTAGAGCTGCTTTGATTCTGTGTCTTCGTAGTGTGTCCTAATGTAGTAGGTGACCTGTAGGGTCCAGTGGCATAGCCTCCTGTATCACCCAAGCTGGGTACTCGAGGTGCACCTTTGTATGGGCTTAGTACACTCTCCTCTTATAGTTCAGCCTTGGCTGCTGCTGTTGGTAGATCTATGGGAGGGATTTACTCAGGTCATTCAGCTACAAGGATCGGCTGTGACCACTTACCATGGATCTCCACTCTAGCTGGAGGATCAGCTGTGCAGGGACAGGGTGGTGGTGCTCTGATGTGGTCTGTAGCTGTCCACTGGGTGTGCAGGCCCTGGGATTTCCCAAGTGGTACAGGCCAAGGTCAGCCCCCACCTGTGTTTTGCCCAGAGACACCTTACCTGAGCTATAAAGCAATCTGAGATGGCTGCTACTTGTGCTGGACTTGGAGAGTCTCAGGCAAAGCCAAGCTGTGAATCAAGGCTAGCTGTTACTAATGCTGGTCCTGGAGCTCACTGAGGCCAGCTGTTGCTTATTTGAGAAGACTTAGGAGGTTATGAAGCAAGAACCAAAACCAGCCATTTATATGGAAAAAAAATAGCTTGGGTAGGCCCATAAGATGGGTGGGCAGAGTTTCTGGGGATTTCCAAGGTTGCGGGGGGCGTGCGTCAAACAGTGTTAGACAGGATGATGGAGTCCTAGGTATGGTACCAGCTTGCCAGTTCTGTGGGAGGAGTGTTTAGGAAAAGGATGATGGCCTCTGCTTGCCGTGTTGCTAGACACTTCAGTTTCTCCTTGTATGCTGCTGGTGCCTTTCAAACTGCTACCCTGGTGCTGGAGCTCAGAGGGAGTGAGTCTGAATAGGTGAGTCCATGTGATAGTTCTTTAAGAGGAACTGCTTGGGGCTCCAGAAGTTTCTTCAACCAATTGAATCCTCGCTGGTTTTTGCAGCCAGAAGTTGTGGGTACTTACCTTCATGTCACTGGAACCGTGAGCTGGAGGGCCTTGTGTGAGGCTGGGACTCCTCAACCTGAGAGATCCCTCCTGAATTTTTATCCACCATATGTTAGTATGGGACCTGCCTGTTCTGTGTCTCTGCACCTCTTACCAGTCTGGATGGATGTGGTTTCTTTAATTCTGTAGTTGTCAGACTTCCATTCTGCTTGATTTCTGGTGGTGGTTCTGAGTGATGGTTGTTCTGTATTTTAGTTGTAATTTTGATGTGGTTGTATGAAGAGGTGAGCCATGCCCGTCTATGCTGCCATCTTGAATGGAAGTCTTTAACCTTACATTCTTATGTTGAGAGTAACAATCTTAAAATTCTAAGGACCTAACTTGTAAAAATATGGTGACTTATTTCTTGGCTGCTTAAAATTATTAGGTTGCCTCCAGAAGCATTTAGTTGTCTTGAACTTCATTCAAAACAATTTTGTTAGATTGTGTTGTGACAGCTGTACTATCAATGAGCATTTAAAAAAAATCAAAATTGGTGAATTGTGTAGCCATTTTAATATTGAAGATGGAAGAAAATGAGCAACAATTTTGGCACATTATGCATTGTTATTTCAAGAAAGGTAAAAACACAACTGAAACACAAAAAATGATTTGTGCAGTGTATACAGAAGGCACTATGATGAATTGAACGTGTCAAGAGTGGTTTATAAAGTTTCAAGCTAAAGGTTTCTTACAGGACAATGCTCAATGGTTGGGTAGACCAGTTGAAGTTGATAGCAATCAAATTGAGACATTAATTGAGAACAATCAACATGAGATAGCCAATGTACTCAAAATATCCAAATCAATAAGGTTATTGGTGAAAATGAAAAATATGTCTTTTATGGAAAAAACTAAACAGACTTTTTGGCCAACCCAATAATATCTCCCGTATAACTAAACACTAGAAGTTCATAGATCAACAGTTTGATTCATTATAACTTAGGTATCTCTTGATTTTAAAAAATCTGTGTTGTAATTATTATTATTTGGTCTGTTTTCTAATTCAGTCTATGGCTATAGGTAAGAAAAGGAAGAAATCTTAAAATTTTTTGATGTCCAGACATGCACCATGTAGTAGAATTATTTGATTATCTTTCATGCCTCTTGACAAATCAGTGCATAGACTCTATATATAATTCTAATAGTCATTTTTAAAAGTAACCTCGCTTGAAGTCCTTCCAAGTGGCTTTTGACAGTATAGTTCTCATATAATCAAACCACATGCTTCTTAAAAATGTATAATATTTATTAGCTGGTTGAACTTGCATTAGGATTTTCTAGGTAATGTCTTATAAACTGATAATTCTTTCAATAATAATAGTTCTGATCATAAAATATTTTTAATTACACATGAAATAAATAATTTCAGACTTGCATAGAAGGATGGGCACAGGACAAGTCATAGTTTATAAGCTGCCTGGGTGTGGTCTTTACCCTTCCTTTAGCAAGGGTAAAAAGCAGAGGAAAGAGCAGATAGGCATTCAGATGTAATAACATTTCACATCCTTTTTCTTTGCTATATAATATTTACATAAATTATACATTCTATACTATATTCTTTTAAAAATATATTTTATTGGTTATGCTATTACAGTTGTCCCATTTCCCCCTTCACTCCCCTCCATCCTGCACACCCCCTCCCATCCACATTCCCCCCCTTTAGTTCATGTCCATGTGCCATAAGTTCTTTAGCTTCTACATTTCCCATACTATTCTTGCTCTCCCCCTATCTATTTTCTACCTATCATCTATGCTGCTTATTCTCTGTTCCTTTTCTCCCTCTCTCCTCCTCCCACTCTCCTGTTGCTAACCCTCCATGTGATCTCCATTTCTGTGGTTCTGTTCCTGTTCTGGTTGTTTGCTTAGTTTGTTTTTGTTTTTGTTTTAGGTGTGGTTGTTAATAATTGTGAGTTTGCTATAATTTTACTATACATGTTTTTTTAATCTTCTTTTCTTAGATAAGTCCCCTTAACATTTCATATAATAAGGGCTTGGTGATGATGAACTCCTTTAACTTGACCTTATCTGAGAAGCACTTTATCTGCCCTTCCATTCTAAATGAAAGCTTAGCTGGATAGAGCAATCTTGGATGTAGGTCCTTGCCTTTCATGACTTGGAATATTTCTTTCCAGCCCCTTCTTGCCTGCAAGGTCTCTTTTGAGAAATCAGCTGACAGTCTGGTGGGAACTCCTTTGTAGGTTACTGTCTCCTTATCTCTTGCTGCTTCTAGGATTCTCTCCTTCGTTTTTACCTTGGCTAATGTAATTATGATGTGCCTTGGTGTGTTCCTTCTTGGGTCCAACTTCTTTGGGACTCTCTGAGCTTCCTGGACTTCCTGGAAGTCCATTTCCTTTGCCAGAATGGGGAAGTTCTCCTTTATTAGTTGTTCAAATAACTTTTCCACTTGTTGCTGTTCCTCTTCTCCTTCTGGTACCCCTATAATTCAGATGTTGGAACGTTTAGAGATGTCCCAGAGGTTCCTAAACCTGTCCTCATTTTTTTGAATTCTTATTTGTTCATTCTTTTCTGTGTGGTGGTTTCTTTTTTCCTTCTGGCCCACTCCATTGATGTGAGACCAGCTTTCTTTCCATTACTATTGGTTCCCTGTGTATTTTTCTTCATTTCACTTATTGTAGCCTTCATTTTTTCATCTAATTTGTGACTAAAATCAACCAATTCTGTGAGCTTCCTGATCACCAGTGTTTTGAACTTTGCATCTGATAGGTTGGCTATTTCTCAGTCGCTTAAAAGGATGGGGGTTCTGGGGCTTTCATTTGGTCTTCTGTTTGAGCCATCTCTCTCTCTCTTTTTTTTGGTCTGGTCGTGCCTGTTACATATGAGGGGTGGAACCTTAGGTGCTCACCAGGGCAGGGCACCCCAGTTGCTGGGTTGTGACACCATATGTGGGGGCAGGATCGAGAGGGAACAATGGTGTTTGCTCCATTCTCCGTGGGACCTTGGTCCCTTCTGCAGCTTCCCCCGAGCAAATTGGGCCACTCTGGTGCCAATTCCTGTGTGGGTGGGCTTGTGCACACTGTGGGACCCTCCAAGGACCTCTCCTGTGAGGCTAGTTGTCCCTCTGTGGGCCTCAACTCCCACAGGTGTCCTCAATCAGTGTCCCGAGGCTCTGTTTCCCAGCACTGGGATCCTGGGTTGCACGAACTGCCTTGTTTTACAATCACCACCTCACTGGGTCTGCTGGTGCCACCCCTCCACTGGGTTCTGTTGGCTGCCAGTTGCGCACTCAGGGTCCACCTGCTGCGGTCTTGCGCGCCCCAGATACCTCATGTGCCTGGTCCAACTCTCTCTGCTCTCCACACTGCGACCTGCGACTGGCTGCCTGACTCTGCCCCTCCTACCGGTCTGGATGAACGGGTCTATTTCAACTTCTTGGTCGTATGACTTCCATTCAGATCAATTTTCTGTCAGTTCTGGATGTTAATTCTGTTTCTAAATTATTGTTTTCCCTATCTTGGTTGTGCAAGGAGGTACGGTGTATCCACCTATGCCTCCATCTTAGCTGGAATTCTATATTTATTCTTAAAATAAGACATAATGATGAGATATTTTTAGTTCAGGGAGGGATTTGAGTATATAAATCACAATTATTAATGCAGTGGGTTGAATTGTGTCCCCCCTTAAAGTGATGTTGAAATAGAAACACCTAATACCCCAGTGTGACTGTATTTGGAGATAGTGTAAAGAGATAATTAATACAAGGTCTGTGAGTGGGCCCTAATTTGATATGACTGTTTTTAGGAGAGATTAGGATATAGACATACAGGAGGGAAGACCATGTAGAGACACAGGGGGAGGCTGGCCATCTACAAACCAAGGAGAGAGAAGCCTTGCAAGAAACCAAATCCTGCCAACATCTTGATCTTGTCCTCTGGCCTCCAGAATGGTGAGAAAATCAATCTCTGTTTAAGCCACCCAGTCTGCAGTATTCTGTCATGGTAGCCCTAGCAAATGAATATAATTAATAAGAACTTAAAAAAAAAACAATTGGTGACTAGTTTCAGGATTATATATTTTTAATCTGAAACAAATTGGCACTTCAAAATGCACTTATTTTCATCTTATTTTGCACTTCTGTGGAACTTCATTTTACCCTCAGGGTTTTCAGGCTAGCAGTGTATTTTCTCTTAATAGTTACAATGGTAAGTTTTCTGAAGCACCTCTTACTATGTTACTTCATGGTTTGCTGAATGAAATTCACTGAAGTTCCTTTGAATGTTTTCTGTTTTTCTTCTAAAGTATAAACAATATTTGAAATTTAGACCAGTTGGAGCACATTACAACATTAGACAAGTTTTGGACTTTTTGTCGTCAGCACCACCTCCTGTATCTTCCGCAACTAGTAAAAAGGAGAAAAGCAGTGTTATTGGGAGTCTATGGGTGTACAGTGTTTTTATTCTAACACTCTGTTAATATTAGTATCAACTTTATAGCCTAATTAGTAGTTTTAACTTACAGCAAATACTAAGGGCTTGACCATTTAAAAATTTGAAGTCATATTCAGAATTGGTCCACTTAAAAATAGAATCTAATAAATGATTAGCCATTTATGACATCTGTTTCTCCAGAGAACCACTGAACTACACAATCTGGGAATCAGAGTTGTTGCTTTGTACCAGGCACAAAGCTTGTTGCTTGGAGATATAAAATGATGCTCCTAGTTCACGGAGACTTCTCAATGTAATTGGAAAAAAATTCAGAAGTAATTTTTTATGCACATAAAGTGTAGAAGATCCAATATACTGAATACTAAAAGGAAATGTCAGGAGCCACTTAAAGGACCTGATATCCTGTTCATCATAAATTTGAGGCAAAGATTAAATTTAGTTATACTAAGAAATATCTTTGCCGTCATTTGCTCAGTAAAATTACCACTTTTGTTTATCTTTTTGAAGTGAAAATTAGATCTTACTGTTTTCCTGTTTAAATCCTTTAATGACTTCCCATTGCTCTGTGGAGGACAGATCCTTAGCAAGGCCATCAAGGCAACACATAATCTGGCAGAGCTGCCTGCATTGCCAGATGAGTACCAGCTTCCTCTGGTACTTTGCCTGCATTGCTTTCTAGCTTCCAGCTACACCACCCCTTAAGGTCACTTCAAGGCCTTTGTACATATTTTCTTCTTTCCCTCCCTCCCAGACCCTCCTCCTTTCTTGCTTAGCCAAAGCCTAATGTGTTGAGAGCTTAGCCTTAGCATCCTTCTTCCAGAAAGTCTTCCCTGATGCCCCAGGTTCACACTTCATGCTTCCTCTGATAGATAATCAATCGTTCATTTACTGTTTTAATATCGAGCTGCCTCACCAGATGGTAAACTCTGCGAGATAAGGGCCCCATCTTTCCCCAGGGCCTGCATAACAGAGGGCCTTGTACAGAACACATGCCCAGTAGGTACATAAGTGAATGGATATCAAGGAGTGAGAAACTCCTATTCTTATTCTGTTGAAGGATATCCTTAACCTCTTAAGCAAAATACTTTCTCTATGAAGGCTTTCAAATCCCACTAAACACAATAGAACCATCTAAAAGGAATGTTATATCTAATTTTGCAGGATCTTTCCAGATAGAGATGATTTCTTTGTTCAACAGTAAGAATTCTTTTTAAGATTTTATTTATTTATTTTTAGAGAGAGGGGAGGGGGAGACAGAGAGAGGGAGAGAAACATCAATGTGTGGTTGCCTCTTGTACATCCCCAACTGGGGATCTGGCCTGCAACCCAGACATGTGCCCTGACTGGGAATCAAATCAGTGACCCTTTGGTTCACAGGCCAGCACTCAATCCACTGAGCTACACCAGCCAGGAACAATAAGAATTTCTTTCTTTTTTTTTAAGATTTTATTTATTTATTTTTAGAGAGAGGGGAAGGGAGAGAGAGAGGGAGAGAAACATCAATGTGTGGTTGCCTCTCGCACATCCCCAACTGAAGACCTGGCCTGCAACCCAGGAATGTGCCCTGACTGGGAATCGAACTGGCAACCCTTAGGTTCTCAGGCTGATGCTCTGTCCACTAAGCCACGCCAGCCAGGGCAGGAATAATAAGAATTTCTTAACAAAACTTTTTGAGTGCTGAGCTCTCAACACAAAATAAGTCATCACATTAGCATTCCACTTTAAAGGTGACACTTTCAGACATCTGATGAACTAATAGTTGACCCTGAGCATCTTAACAAACTTTCTGACAATGTTCAACCTAAGTAAATGACCCCTAGGAGAACTTTCATCAGGAAAAACAGCACTCCACAGAGACATTGGAGGCACAGGCAAAGTCTTAGAGTACCTGTCAAATCACCTCATTCCACTGGCCAGCTTTACTTGACATGTAGGGCTTCGAGGAGATCTATAAAACCTCATTATATAGTGAAGAATATTAAGCTCAGAGAGGTTCAAGTTACTCCAAGTCTCACAGTGAATGCATAACATTGGAACAAAAACTGTTTTCTCACGTGACCCTGGTCCCACTGATTCTATGGTTTTCACCACCATAAGCTATGGTTGTTACTTCTACAAATTCAGTATTGTAGTATTGTGCCAAAGTACCTCAGGAGCCACCTTCTAGAGTGGATGAAGAAGCCTAGCCCCAACCCCTCCTTCTACCGGAATGGGCAATTCCCAGAAGGTCTTGTTTTTAAGGGTTGGTGAAAAACAGTAACCAACTTCTTAAAATTATCAGACCGTGTGCAGTAAAGCAAGTTTAATGTTTGTATTTACTTTTTATGCTTTCATCATGTGAGATTAAGCTCAGCTTGACTTCTGGCTGCTTACAAGGAAAAACAGATTCCATCTAACCTTTTTCAATTGTGTTTCCCTCTTCCTGCTTTTCTGCCTCCTCTTCAGTTACCTTCACCTTTGCATCATATTCATCGGCTAGGGATTTCCATTCCATCCTGTTATTCTGAAGGCCATTCAGCATAGGTGTGACTTCTTTGTGAAACCGTGAAAACTCCTACAGAGAATGGGGTCAAAAACTACTTAAATTATATGGTTGATATTCAGCACTTTTCATGTGCAAAGGAGCTGTAAGACCTTGTTGCCGAGCTCAGAGCTGCTGAGTTGGACTTAATTCAGGGCCTTGGAAATGGAATTGGACGGATACTGTCTTTCCTGCCTGCTTAAAGCAGCCTGTTCAATTTGCTCTCCCCCGAGTCCTTTCTCCTTTTATTTCACTCCTGAATGAGAGATCAGGATAATACCTCAAACTACTTTGGAGAAATAAGTTTGAAAGAAAAATTCTCGTCCAGATGATAATGTATTTCACTCAAAAAAATCAATTTGTTTACTTACCTTGTATACAAAAGTACAAACAAAATCAATAAATCCAACTTGAAGTTTAGGTAGTTCATCTTTTTTGTTTCTGTCCATCATAGGCTAGGAAAAAAAATAAATCCCTTAAAGATAGTTTTCTAAGGTTCAGTGAACAAAATAGACTGATTTGTATTGATACTTTTTTTTTAAAGATTTTATTTAGTTATTTTGATAGAGGGAAGAGGGGGAGAGAGAGAGAGAGAGAGAGAGAGAGAGAGAGAGAGAGAGAGACATCAATGTGCGGTTGCTGGGGGCCATGGCCTGCAACCCAGGCATGTGCCCTGACTGGGAATCGAACCCACGATGCCTGGTTCGCAGCCCACTCTCAATCCACTGAGCTACGCCAGCCAGGGCTGTATCAATACTTTTTAATAAGCAGTGTGTGTTTATGTCAGGGTCTTTACAATAGGCTGTTGCTGCAGCACCGTTCTCTCCAGGTCTCCTTGTTCCCAAAATTCACTTGCTACAAGAAGTGCTACCTGCAAATGAGAAAGACTTGGTTCATGAAAGCAACTTACTAATGGAGAATTTGCATTGGATTAGTATACATGACATTTAAGGATAGGGTTTATAGTTAATGTTTGTGGTATTGTCATACTGTATGCTCTGTGGTTTTAAAAAGATATCATTTACAGATTATATTGAAATGGGAAAGGGAATTTCTACTACCAGTTCCAGAGTCATTCTGGGAGGGCCAACCTCCTGTTTGCTATTGCCACTGCCTCTCAACAAAAAAGGGGAGACGGGAAGATGTTTAACTCCATTATATTATGCTTTAAGCTCTAAAGCCTCCCAAGTCCTTCTTTTGTTCTGCCTATCTATCAGCATCTAGCATACATCTGCATGTGCAGTACACACAAGCACTCACACATATGCACACAGAGACTAGAACACAGCTTTACTTGATTACAGTGTATAGATATTTGAGGGGTAATGTATATAGTTTTTAAAAACCCAATATCAAGTTTATTGAACATCCACTAGCTGTTTCACATTGGCATGAGTCAGGCTTGCTGAGAAGAATAAGATGTGACATTTTTCTTTAAGATGCTCACAGTTGTAGTGAAGATTGTCGTGTTAACAGTGTGGTTATTGCTATACAAGTAATATGAAGTACTATGGATCAGGGAGACAAAAGTAAAGTTTAATAAAGAAGGGAGGTTGCACATTGAAGAAGAGATTTTAGGAGCAAAAGCACTAGTGATTCATCCTTGTTCTGATTTATTGTCTCTGTTAAAAAGAAAATCACACAACCCCTGAATAATTATACATAAACTCTTTACAGCCTGTTCAGTGGTAAGGAATTCTTTCAAGAAAGCATTTTCTTTCCAATATCTCTTCTATTTGTTTCGTTCTGGGACCTGACCAAAAAGACGTGCTGTTTTTCTGACCTTAGTGAGCTCTTGACAGCTATTTGCCTTTCTTCACGAACAGAACCCTAACAGGGAATATTTTATTTTTGTCTTAACTTCTCAAGTTCCTCTGTCCTTCTAAACTCTAAACTGATTGTTTGAAAGAACCAGTCCAGGGTAATGACAGATCATTGCTTATAAAATATATAGTCATATAAGTGATAGCTGTAATAAAACTCAGAGGCTGCCAGATATCCTCATGTTCACTTCTATATGGGACTTAGGCAGTACCTGAGACTGTGACAGAAAAGGAAACAAGTTTATTCACCTGACTTTGTACCTCCCAGGGTTTGGTTACAGCTGACAGGTCACATGCAGTCATCATCATTGCCCTTTGGAAGACAACAAAAATTGTTAATATAGAAAGAAATTCAAAATAGGCTGTTTTTGCCAGAAGAGGAATAGATGACTACTTACATGATAATCTGTTTTTTGGTTGGATTACTGGTTACATATTTGATGGCCTCTTCTTCAGCTTCCATTTTTTCACAAGCATTAACAATTTTTTGAAACATGGTTCTCTTCCTACAAAATGATACAGCTGTGCTTTTTAAATATATAACATATAAAACCAGAGATAAAAAGGTGTCTCTCATGTGCTTCTCAGATCTCCTGAACACCTCTACCTAATGACTCTTGCTGGTATGGACCCCAAGTTAAGAAGTTACATTTTATAATCTATCTGTGCATAAAAGTATATCATATTTGCATGACTGTATCTGGGACAAGCTTTATCCACACTGTATTATTCAGTTAAATCATCTTACTGTGTAAGCTCTGTTGGGCCAACTTGTGTGAACACAATGTGGTGTCAAATTGAAGCTATCCAAACAACCCTATAGCAATCTCATTTCTAGGGAGAGTTTAGAGGAAACTTTCATATATATATATATATATATATATATGAACATACAATGTAGTATTGTGGGCAATTCTGAAAAATTCAAAATAATCTAAATGTCCATGAATAGAATGACTAAATTAATTATAGTATATATATACAGCTGAGTATACAGTGAAAACAAATGAACCAGATCTCCATTTACCACCAAGGTAAATCTTTATTTTTATTTCTTATTTTTAATCCTCACCCAAAGATATGTTTATTAATTTTCAAGAGAGAGAAACATCAATCAGTTGCCTCCTGGACAACCCCCCAACCAAAGATCAAATCTGCAATCTAGGTATGTGCCCTGACTGGGGATCAAACCCGCAACCTTTCAGTGTATGGGACAATGTTCCAATCAACTGAGCCACCCAGCTGGGGCACCAAAGTAAATCTTTAAAAGAAAATGTTGCATGAGAAAAGCAGGTTGGGACTTCCAGTCAAGGGGGAGGCTTAGGTAAACATGCCTCACCTCCCTGCACAGGTACAGCAAAAATTATAACTATATTACAAAACAAATATCACCCAGAGTTATCAGAAAATCAAGCTGTATGGAAGTCTGACACCCAAGGATTTAAAGAAGCCACATTCATCCAGATGGTTAGGAGGGGCAGAGATGCAGAGATACAGAGCTGTGTAGAGAGGTGTGGGAAGGTGGAGAGGTACAGAGAAGTATGGAGATGAGGAGTGGCATGGAGAGGCATGGAGACACAGAATGGGCTCTCCCACAGGCACATGTGGAGTGTAAAAATCAGGAGGATACCTTGGGGGTAAGGGATACAGCCCCAGACCAGATCACTTGGCCCAGGGTTCCAGAGCTAGGAAGATTAAGTTCCCATAACTTCTGACTATAAAAACCAATGAGGGTTGGGGTGGTGGAAGAAACTGCAGGAGTCTCAAGAGAGTCCCCTTAAAGGGCTCACAGCCGAATGTGGACTCACACAGACCCACCCACTCTGGAATTCAGCACCAGGGCAACAGCTGGTAGGGTACCAGTAGCATACAGGGAGAAACTGAAGTGACTGGCAACACAGCAAGTGCCAGGAGACAGCTTCCTCCACCAGGCAAAACTCCAGAGGTCAAGCAGTGGCATTGTGCCCTCTCTGAGTCCTCCCCCACACAGAGCCACAGAGTGGTGACACAGGTTGCCCCATCCTGGCCATTAGCTAAGGCTCTGCCCCATACAACTTATAGATGCCTTTTCTACAATAGGCCATGCTACTAAGACAGGGAGTCAAAGCAGCTCTACCTAATACATAGAAACAAACACAGGGAGGCTGCCAAAATGAGGAGACAAAGAAATAGGACCCAAATAAAAGAATTGAACAAAATTCTAGAAAAAGAAGTAAATGAAATGGCGATAAGCAACCTACTAGAAGAAGAGTTCAAAACACTGGTTATCAGGATGTTCAAGGAACACAATAGGTACTTCAACAGCGTAAAAAAACACCCTGGCAGAAATGAAGGTTACATTAAGTGAAATAAAGAAAAACCTACAGGGAACCAACAGTGGAGGGGATGAAGCCAAGAATCAAATCAACAATATGGAACATAAGGAAGAAAAAAGCATTCAATCAGAACAACAAGAAGAAAAAAGAATTGAAAAAAATGAGGATAGGCTACAAACCTCTGGGATATCTTCAAACATACCAATATTCAAATCATAGGGTACCAGAAGGAGAAGAGGAAGAGCAAGAAATTGAAAAGTTACTTGAAAAAATGATAAAAGAAACCTTCCCTAATTTGGTGAAGGAAATAGAAATATAATAGTCCAGGAGGCACAGAGTTCCAAACAAGTTGGACCCAAAGACAACACCAAGACACATCATAATTAAAATGCCAAAGGTTAAAGATAGAGAATCTTTTTTTGTAAAGATTTTATTTATTTATGTTTAGACAGAGGGGAAGGGAGGGAGAAAGAGGGGGAGAGAAACATCAACGTGTGGTTGCTTCTCATGCACTCCTCAGTGGAGACCTGGCCTGCAACCCAGGCCTGTGCCCTGACTAGGAATTGAGCTGCTGACCCTTTGGTTTGCAGCCCAGCACTCAATTCAGCGAGCCACACCAAGCAGGGTAAGAGAGAGTCAAAGCAGTAAGAGAAAAGCAGAAAGTTATCTACAAAGGAGTTCCCATAAGACCCTGAGCCGTTTTCTCAAAAGAAACTTTGCAGGTAAGAAGGGATTAGTGAGAAGTATTCAAAGTGATGAAAAGCAACATTCATAGATTCTTGAACCTAGACTACTACAACCTAGATTACTCTGTCCAGAAAAGCTATCATTTAGAATTGAAGGGCAAACAAAAGGTAAAACTAAAGGAGTTCATCATCACCAAGCCGTTATTATATGAAATGCTAAAGGGAATTATATAAGAAAAAGAAGATCAAAACTATGAACATTAAAATGGCAATAAAATTCACAACTACCAACAATTGAATCTAAAAAAAACCAACAAAACAAAACTAAGCAACAAGCAGAACAGGAACAGAATCATAGATAGGGAGCTCATTTGGAGGGTTATCAGCTGGGAGGGGGAAGGGGAAGAATAGGGGAAAAGGTTTCAGGGATTAAGAAGTACAAACTGGTAGGTATAAAATAGGGATATGTTAAGAACAGTATAGGAAATGGAATAACCAAAGAACTTATTTGCATGACCCATGGACATGAACTAAGGGGGGATTACTGGAGGGAATAGGGGTACTAAGTAGGGGGGGCATTGGGGGAAAATTGAGACAACTAAAAGCATAATAAAATATATTTTAAAAAATAAAGAGAATAAGCAAGTTGCAGAAAGGTATGTACAGTATGGTGCCATTTATGGAAAATTTTAAAGCACTTCACAATCACATATAAAAACACAGATGGAAAGGATGGATGGTAACGTCTGTGAGGGTGAAGGGAAGGGTCTTTCCTGGTGGGTTGGTGTGGGGTAGGATGCCTCACTTCCATCACTTATTTCGTCCTTAAAAAAGAAGAGATCTAAGACAGGTGTGGCAAATCTTAGCATTTGTTGAATCTGAGTTATGGATATTTGGACATCAATTATATCATTCTAAGTACCTGTCTTCATGTATGATTTATTTAATAATTAAATTTTTAATTAAGAAGGGTTGGGGAGGCACAATTTGATACTGCCTGTCCACATTATGAATGTTTGGATCCTATAACTTTTCACATTGTTGTAAACCACTTTCAACAAGCAGCTTTATTCACTGACGAGAAGCATCTGGACCTACGTAATTATTATTCTAAATAAGCCAGCACTCTGCTGTATATAACTCAGCATTCTAAGAGTTTGGTTAGCGCTCATCAGTGTCACCACGATTGTTCATCTCCCTGACGCTGACAGGATCAAATGTCAGAGTCCTGACCATGGTGGGTTCACCAGGGCAAAAAGTCACCTCATGAGATTTGGTGGTATCACTCTTCTGCCACAGTATTCAGCACCAACCTTGCTGGATATTCTTCAACTCAAACTTCTTCAGATAATAAACTACTTCCAGATGTCTAGTAAGTTTACTACCGGACATCTTGAAGGTATTCTATTAATAATCCAAAAGGAAAATGAATAAATGTGTGTGTGAATAAATCCCTTTCAAGTTCAATGTCATGGATCATTTATGGAAGGCAGAACCACACAGATATAAGGAAGTTATACACTTACTTGTAGTATAAAGCCAGGTCAGTTGCTACTATTGCAACTTCAAACAAATGAATAACTGTTTCAAATTGGCGTTTGTTTAGATTCTGGAAGATGTTTAAACTCTGCAAGATGAAAATTCATAATAAAGTGCGATCATTAATTTGTCTTGGATTCAACAAATCAAAGTATACCTAACAAAAATAAAGATTATTCTATTACAAAGAGAAGAAAACTAGGTCTTCCACTGTTTAGCTTTCAATTTTTGTATCTTGGATTAAGTAAACCTCTCTACTTTGAATAAGATAACTTATCTATAAAAATAGATATTATTAGCAAATATTCGTGTGATTTATGAGTTTATTCAAAAGTGTTTTCTTCCAGGACCACTTAAAAATAATAACATTAAAATTTGCTTGTGTTAATTGAAGAGCTTTTAGTAAAGAATATCTTGTAGATGTTCAATTGTTAGACATGTTGAATTATTCACCAGGTAGCTTCAGAGGGATCACAGAAACTGTTGCACAACTTTCAGAAGCTGCAGATTACACTAGTGTTCATGCATATGTAGGAAAAATCATGAAATCCTTCCAAGCTGTTCTTAAAATTTTTTTTTGCAATTATATTTTACAAAGATTTAAGTAGACCTTTCTTCAAAGAGCTTCACATAATGGATGGGTTTCATTTCTTTGTGTTCTAAAAAACCAGAGTATAAAGTTGGGAGTGGTTTTTAAAAGTTCTGATATTCCCAATAGACAGTTTTGGACATATAGGCCAAAGGACAGATGTATAGTGGTTTTGCCAAATGGAGTTTCCTGTTCTGAAATACAGGAAAAGTTCCACTGGAAATAAAGGAGGAAATAGTCTACCAACCTATGTAGGGCCACAGGCAGCATAACACAGACAAGTACACTGGACTAAACACCAGATAATGATAACAGCTCAACATAGTGCTTACCACTTACCAGGCACTGTTCTAAATGCGTTATGGATACTCTTACTCTCACAAAAAACCACAACACAGAGAGGTTAAGTAACTCACTCAGGTTAAACAGCAAGTACGTGGCAGAGCTGGAGTCTAAACCAGAGTAGTGTGGCACTACCCCGCCTCTCAGCAAGAAGCCCAGGTTCAGTTCCCAGACTCACCACTTGGTAGTTGCATAATCCTGGCCACGTCACTGAACATCTGTGAGTATTTGCTTTCTCAAACGGGATAACAACAGCTGCCCTGCCTAACTGCCTAGCACTTAGTCTATGATCAATGAACATCTGTGGAATGTTGACTCAACTGAGATAACTGAGAATGCATTTTAAAACCATAAATTGCTACAAAGGCTGTATCATTATTCTTGTTATATGAAGTTTTGAAGCTAGCTTCAGGTTAAAATAGAACTGCGAGCCCAAGACCTACTCTGGCTCTCTGTCCTTCCAGGAGATTGAAACATTAGAAAGCAAGATGTGGACAAAACTCAAGTTTTCTATATTATATGTTTTACAAACTTTCACTTAAGTCATCTTTTTTAATAACAACTTCTAGGACAAAAAATAAAAGGTATTTTACACAGCAGATATAAGTAAAAGAAAGGGAAGCTGTGATATTTTTTGTTAAAATAATAAGTTCATAATAGCAATGACAGTTAGTCTTTTTGAACTGATATAACAAAAAAAATCTGTTGAATACTCCAAGAAGTAAAAGAAACAAAAGAAAGCTTGTCTAGACCAAGATCAATTTCTTACTTGAAACAGTTCACAGCAGGCCCTTGGGCACATCAACCCATATTCTCTGAACCAAACTTTTTGGATACAGGGTATTTTCAACCTGTCTGGATTGGCCAGGGAGGAGGAAGAGAAAAGGGGTCATTTGTTACTTTAATCCCACTTAACCACAGTGGCCTTTGGACTTGTGGTGACCCAATGGCTTGTTGATGTCAGTGAGTCACTGTCTTTATTTGTCCACTGATATACGTTTTTATGCTCCAAAAGTTATGTGCACATTATTTGCACATATTTGTGGATCCAGTAACACTTAAAGTCATCCTTGATTGCTGTACTGAAGGAAAAGTGGGAGTATGTGTGTAAATGCCTTAAACTTTTAGACAAATTAACATTAAAAGCACATGAGTCATTTTAATACTTATTGTATACTGAATATTTGCTAAGAGAGTTGATCTCAGGAGTTCTCCGCACACACGCACAAAAAGGTACATATGTGAGGAGACGGATATGTTAATTAGCTGGACTGTAGTAATTATTTCACTATGTATATGATCAAAACATCATGTTGTACACCTCAAATATATGCAATTTAAAAAATAACATGAAAATAAACAAACAAAAAGTTAGAAGAGCCAAATAAAAACAGAACAGGAAAGGGAGAAAAGCAAAACGGGCCCCTGAGTTTAAATCAATAATCCTTTAGGCTAGAACCCCCGCTCTTTGCCCAGTGTCAGACTGCACAGAACACATCATCTAACTATTGACCAAATCAGTATTTCTTTTTATGCACCAATTATTTTGATGCATGTTGCTTCTATTTGCAAACTTAGATACCTGTTGCTATCTGCTAAATACATGTGTGTGAGAGAAAGTTACATACAAAGAGAAATAAAAAAATAAATATGACTGACCCTGCTGTACTCCATTTGTCATATCTTTTCCAATCCAAAATAATAAAGCAGCTGCATTAAAGCTAACAGATTATCAAAAGGTCTTTCACTTTACTAAGCAAGTCAATATTGGATTAAAAAAAGATGAATAATGGCATACTTTTAAAATTGGTATAATTAAGGAAAAGGGGTGTACATTCAACGTTTCAGCACTGCCTTTTAAATAGCATAATATACCTAAACTTCACTCCTTTTTTTCTAATTTATTTTTACTTTTATCTAAAAACATGTACACATACACTAATTGAAAAACCCTTTCTTAATTCTATATTCTTTCATATTTTTTCTTTGATTCCTTTCACGGTTAATTTCTTTTTTTTTTTTAAAGATTTTATTTATTTATTTTTAGAGAGGGAAGGGAGGGAGGGAGGGAGAGGGAGAGGGAGAGAGAGAGAAACATCAATGTGCGGTTGCTGGGGGTTATGGCCTGCAACCCAGGCATGTACCCTGGCTGGGAATCGAACCTGGGACACTTTGGTTCCCAGCCCGTGCTCAATCCACTGAGCTATGCCAGCCAGGGCTCACAGTTAATTTCTTAAAAGAAAAGCTTCTCAGTGGTTTCTTTTTAAGCAATGGATACAGATTCAAATAAAATATCGTGCTTCTGTTTTGTATTAGTTGCTGGAAATCTCGACCAAATTTGCAGCCCATGTCTAATAAATGTTTATACCTCACCATACACATACTGGGAACGCTTTGGGCATTTACCATACTTCATCTTATTTTTCCATTAACCTTCATTTTCCTTCTTTTTAATTTAAGTGTATTGGGTTGGCCAAAAAGTCCGTTACATTTTTTCTGTATGACAGCTCTAGTAGTGTTTAGTTGTCTAACTTCACTTGAAACAATTATGTTAGATTGCATTGTGACAGCTGTCATAATAGTGTGCATCTACAAAAACCTTATCAAAATTGGTGAATTTTTGTATAGCCATTTCAATATTGGAGATAAAGAAAATATGCAACATTTTTAGTGTATTATGCTTTATTATTTCAAGAAGGGTAAAAATGCAACTGAAGTGCAAAATATTTATACAGTGTATGGAGAAGGTGCTTGTGACTGATCAAATGTGTCAAAAGTGGTTTGCAAAGTTTCTTGGTACTATTGACATTTTGGCCAAATAATTCTTTGCTGTGGGCTGTGTTATGCATTGGAAGATGTTTAGCAGCACCCCTGGCCTCCACCCACTAGAAGCCAATAGCGGGAGACAGCTGATATACTCAAAATATCCAAATCAATAAAGTTATTGGTGAAAATGAAAAATGAAGTAAGCAATGGCAGAGCCTATGACCCTTTAATTAGAGCAAGGGCCCGCTAACTCAAAGAGTCTATTTTTATTCTCCCCCTACTATTAAAGTGGCAATAAAAATATAAATTCTGCGTAGTACACCAAAATAGGTAGAAGCGGCTCCAATTCATTCTGATTAGGGCTGCCAGACAAGGAGCTACGGCAAGTGCAGGCAGATCCAGTCTGTGTTGGAGAACATGGCCGCCATGTTCACAGCCCACTGGTGACCATGCACGAGATCTTTCTTCTTTGTGCCTCCTTTGTATAACGTGGGGGTGGTATAAAAAAGCATGAATAGAATTACCATATGCTTTGTAAAGAAGTGTTTTTGAATAACAAAAGGGTTCTGTTATTTGTACTGAGCAATTTATTTTGTCATTTCTATAGTACATTGTAGTATTAAAATGTTTATTCTTACAAATGGGACTGACAAAGTTTTTCCAGCTATTCACTCAAGTTAAAGGGTGGGTTTCTGTCGGGTTAGACTATGGGTGGTTCTAATTCTGAAAGCAGTAAATGCCACTCTGCTGGGATGTCAGGATATTTTAGGTCGAAGCCTTGTAATATGCAAAACAAAGTGTCATGTCCACGAAATGCCTAAATGCTAGATAAATCCTAAAAATTTTCCTTATTAGAAAATTAAAGGTTTTTAATGTAAATATTTTTCATATAAAAGTTAGTAAATAAAAGAGTTGTATTGTCTACAATGATGGCTAAAGATTTCGTTTTTTTCAGCATTCAGTTTGCCTGCTTATAAAAAGCTCTGTGATTGCATTGCCTAGCGACTCTGTTTACAGGCCTTAAAAGTCTGCAATTAGTAGGTTGAATAGCATTGTAGGCAGGTCCTTGCCAAGGTAGTAAAGATTACTGAGATGCAATACGCCTTTTTAGAAAGAATAATAAACCTTTACATAGCCACCGAAACCAGTTCAGACTGCAGAGTAAATAACATTAAAAAAATAAGATGGAAAACCACCACTCTTATTATAAACTCCTCAGTCCCAGAAGGGGAGAACATATGAGATACAAGGAGGCTTCCAATGTTAACCATTTAAATATTTGGCCGTAGTTTTTAAACATATTTTCCTTTAGTATATAAATGTAAAATTAAATAATAAAAATAAAAGTATATTTGACATAATCTGCCTGTGTTAGCACACAGTCACTGGGAATTATAGAAAATTCTTACTCAAAAATATAAGGTTGTCTTAAGGAGCAAAACAAAAATTCATAACAAATTGAGTAATTAACAATTTACTCTTCCCTCTCTGAATCACTTTTAACTGTCCTTTTAATTCTCATAAAACAGGCATTATCATTTTTATAGTATAAATTCTACTGCAGGGAGAGGTTCTGGCTATGCATCAGAATTATTAAAGTTTTTGCTGAAAATGCAAATTTGCCGGCCCCCAGCTCAGACAGCCCAGTTAGTGAGTTTGACAGGAAGCCCGGGATCTGATTTTAACAGCCTGCCCACCCTGCCCCATTAAATCGATGATTCTGATGCAGCTCGTCGAGGTCCCCATGTCCTGGCGCTGCATCAATCATAGGCTATTAAAAACACACGTCACTTTTTCTCTTTTCCATTTTTGTTCCTCATCACTCTGCCTCATAAATTTTCCCACTTGGCTTTCCATTACCTAGAAAACTGTAGTGTTATCTCAAAACTTGGAACATATTTCTGTGTATTCCTTCCCCTGAGCCTTTAATAAAAGATTATTATAGAAACTGAGAAAAGTGACCAATGAGCATCTGCAAGTCTAAATGAGTTCTCTGCTGTGACAAAACAGTGTTCCCCTCTGCCTAGTAAATGACTCATTTTAATTGTTTTTGGTTTGGAACTTTCTCAAGTGATTTTTTAAAAAGTACTACTAGATTATATCCATAACTTTCCCACAAGCCTATGTACCCCTTAAACAAAATTTCCTAAAGTATATTTTATTGATTATGCTATTACAGTTATCCCATTTTTTCTCCCCTTTATTCCCCTCCGCCCTGCACCCCCCTCCTACTAGCATTCCCCACCCTTAGTTCATGTCCATGAGTTGTACGTATAAGTTCTTTGCTTCTACATTTCCCATACTATTCTTAATCTCCCCCTGTCTATTTTGTACCAATAATTTATGCTTCTTATTCCCTGTACCTTTTCCCCCCTTCTCCTCCTCCCTCCACCATTGATTACCCTCCATGTGATCGCCATTTCTGTGATTCTGTTCCTGTTCTAATTGTTTGCTTAGTTTGTTTTGTTTTGTTTTGTTTTTAGGTTTAGTTCTTGATAGTTGTGAGTTCGTTGTCATTTTACTGTTTGTATTTTTTATCATCTTTTTCTTAGATAAGTCCTTTTAACATTTCATAGAATAAGGGCTTGGTGTTGATGAACTCCTTTAACTTTACCTTATCTGGGAAGCACTTTATCTGCCCTTCCATTCTAAATGATAGTAGCTTTGCTGGATAGAGCAATCTT
The DNA here is from genome assembly GCF_004126475.2 of Phyllostomus discolor. NCBI lineage: Eukaryota > Metazoa > Chordata > Mammalia > Chiroptera > Phyllostomidae > Phyllostomus > Phyllostomus discolor. The sequence goes on along the minus strand of NC_040907.2, from coordinate 147,597,336 downwards.
GGATGTAGGTCCTTGCCTTTCATGACTTCAAACACTTATTTCCAGCCCCTTCTTGACTGTAAGATTTCTTTTGAGAAATCAGCTAATAGCCTTATGGGAACTCCTTTCTAGGTAACTGTCTTCTTTTCTCTTGCTGCTTTTAAGATTCTCTTCTTGTCTTTAATCTTGGGTAATGTAATTATGATGTGCCTTGGTGTGTGCTTCCTTGGGTCCAACTTCTTTGGGACTCTCTGAGCTTCCTGGACTTCCTGGAAGTCTATTTCCCTTGCTGGATTGGGGAAGCTCTCCTTCATTATTTTTTCAAACTTTGAAGGTTTTGAATTTCTTGCTCTTCCTTTTCTCCTGGCACCCCTATGAGTTAGATGTTGGAATGTTTCAAACTATCCCAGAGGTTCCTAAGCCTCTCTTCATTTTTTTTTTTTAAATGAGTTCCCATACTCATTTTAATCTTGTTTCTTCACTGTGCTCTGGTTGAATGTTTATTTCTTCCTTCTGATCCAAATCATTGATTTGAGTCCTGGTTTTCTTGTTGTAACTGTTGGTTCCCTATATATTTTTCTTTATTTCACTTTGCATAGCCTTCACTTTTTCCTCTATTTTGCACCCATATTCAACCATTTCTGTGAGCATCCTGATTTCCACTGTTTTGAACTATGCATCTGACAGGTTGGCTATCTCTTCTTTGCTTAGTTCTATTTTTGGAGTTTTGAAATGTTCTTTCATTTGGGCCATATTTCTTTGTCTCGGCACAGCTGTTACATTGTAAGGGATGGAACTTTAGGTATTTGCCAGGGCACAGCAACACTTGTCACTGGGTTGTGGCACTGTATATGGGGGAAGGGTCTGAGAGGGAACAATGCTGCTTGCTCAGCTCTCATCCCACTTTCAGTCACTTCCCCTGCCACCCACAAGCAAATTGAGCCCTTCTGGCGCTGAGCTGATTCCCAGGTGGATGGTTTTGTGTGCATTCTAGGACCCTGTGGGTCTTTCCAATGAACTCTACTATGAGATTGGGAGTTTCTCCTGCTGCTGCAATCCTCACAGGTTTTTACAACCAGAGGTTTGAGGCTTTTTCCCCCCATGCTGGAACCCTGGGTTTCATGGTCTGTCTCACTCCCTAGGTATTCCTCCAGGTTTATCTGCACACAAATGTGGGACTGCCAGCTGCTGCCTTCACCTCCCAGTCTGGATGAATATTTCTTCTATAACTCTTTGGTTGTCAGACTTTCATACATTTCGATTTTTCTGGCAGCTCTGTTATTATTTTTTAAAGTTTGTTGTTGTCCTTCTTTTAGTTGTGTGAGGAGGCAAAGAGTATCTACCTATGCCTCCATTTTTTATCATAAGTTGGGGACGTATTTCTTCCCCTTTAAATAAATTAATAAAGTGAAGATCAACTGCCTCCCTTAGTAGTACATAATATGTGCAAATCAAAGAGAATTCAATACCAAGTTCAAAGCCACTTTCTGCATAAAGCTGTCCCTGATCCAATCCCTCTTCTCCCCTATTCCCTGCCCACTTCTGAATATAATGCCTCCCTCTGGAACCCTCAGTGACTCACTGATTGTAGTTGTCTGACTCTCCCTTATATCCTAATTTCATGCCTCCCTCCACTACCAAAGCTTGACTTTTTGCAAGATACAGATCATGCCCTACAGGGAGCACTCATGAATGGAAAAGAAACTCAGTGGCTATGTAGCCATTTTTCCTCTTTCTTTTTAAATTTTATTTTTCAATTGCAATTTACATTCAATATAATTTTGTATTTGTTTCAGGTGTGCCATTTTCTTCTTTATATTTATACCTCCCCTTTCACATCCCCTTAAGCTTTCTCTTCTTTTTTCCAGAAACCCACAGAGATTCTGTGACTTTCCATGGCCCTTTTGTTCCCTATCGCAGCTACTTTCAACTTGGTTGTTCAAAAACTGTTGCAATATAGCAATTACTATCCATTGACTTTTATGAGGTATACACTGTCAGCCTTCATAACTCAAGGCCATCCTCTTTCAAAGCATTGTCTGTGGGCTAGCATTTTGGCCCAGAGCTTATGAGCTGCCCTAGGGAGAGGCTCACATACCTCATCCTTCAGTAGAGTCTTACTGTACTCCAGCTGGTGCTGCTCCAAAATAGAAGATCCATGGAGCTTTGCTAATGGAGATGTGGATCTAGAAGGAGAAGGATAGGCCATGATTTTAGCTGTTTAAAGATTATGTCCGTACAATATAGAATCTTTACTATCTGAGGATTTTTTTCATTTCTTCTCTCTCCTTGTCCCCTAATATCCATGAAATAGTCAGAAGTTACATATCAAAGAAGATTTTTCAGATTTAGAAGATGAGAATATGCTCTTTAAAGCAAATTCTTTTTACCCCCCCCCCCCCCAATTTGTTGAATGCATGAAATGGTTGAATTGTTTAAACTTGGAAGTTTGGTTTACCCCCTGCATCAAAAATCTTTGTTCCCCAGAGTTCATGGTGGTAGAATATGACTTACAAAACATGTAACAAACCTGTTGAAGCCGATAGATCATTTATAGAGAAAGTGTTCATAAAGAATAAAGTATTCTTATAAATAAAGCATAGGAAATATGGTCAATAATACTGTAATAACTATATATGGTGTTAGATAGGTACTAGACTTATCAGGGTGATCACTTTGTAAGTTATATAAATATCTAAACCATATACTGTCCACCTGAAACTAATATAATATTGCATGTCAACTAGAAATGAAATTTTTAAAAAAAAATTTAAAGAGAGAGGAAAAAAAGAATTTCCAGGAACCAAAATGAAAATCACTATAAAGTAGCATTTCTTTCTCCCTCGAAGACAGTGAGATAAATTCAAACTTAAATTTCCTGTTTGAGCCTGGCTGGTGCAGCTCAGTTGGTTGAGCTTCATCCCACAAAGCAAAAGGTTGCCTGTTTGACTCTGGTCAAGGCACATGCCTAGTTGCAGGCCCCGTCCGGGGTTGGGGTGCCTGTGAGACTCAACCAATCAGTGTTCCCCGCTCGTTCTCCCCGCCTTCCTCTCTCTAAAAATAAACAAAAATAAAATAAATTTTCTGTTTGTTACTTTTGGGCCACAACTTTATGTAAGTGGGGACCTCAGTCTTTGGTACCCTGTCTTTCTTTAGCTCTTACTGTTTGAGGAAAAGGAGTGACATCAAAAAATAAAAAGGCGAAGAAAAGAAAAGATGAAGAGAGGCTAAGGCTAAAGGTTTACCTTAGTAATGTGGAGCTGTTGTCTTAGAAAAGTGGAATAAATGTTTTTAAGAATGGAAGCCGTCATAGAGAAGTTTCATTTTATGTCAGAAAGAACAGAACTTTACAGAGGGGAGGAGTCATTAACAGGTCGGGTAAACAAAGTATTCTACTTAGGGATCAGGATTCTGACTCATAGTCAAATACCTATTCTGTGTCAGCACTGGAGATTTTTTTTAAAAAGGAGTAAAGCAGAATTTCAGTTGAAAAGTGTATCTTTAATTCCTTTGGGTCTAAAAACATCAGTCAAAAGAGGTAACAGGGGAGCTTGATATCCACCCAGTCTCACAGTAACACCTCAAAGATTATTTATTCATACAAAGGAGAAAATGTACTTTTGCATAAAGAGATCAACTAGACACTCATAAATAGTTTAACTTAACCTCATACATGATGGGACAAATTAACATCATAGGTCTCCTGATGCAAGGCACTAAGAAGTACATAACACCTAAACAGAATTCCTACTCAAAACTTTTCCCCTGGATCCAGTAACCTGGAAACAATCAGACAGACCCCAATTGAGGCATATTCTGCAAAACAACTGGCCTAGACTCTTCAAAAGCATCAACATCCCAAAAGATACAACAAGGTTAAGAAATGATTCCAGATTAAAGGAGATTGAAGGTATCGAGAACTAAACCTGGTCACAAGGCAATTTTCATGTATTTTCCCCTTAGACACCTTCAAACGTCACAAGTACATGTTGACACTGCACATGTGGTCACTTACTTCATCTGATACAGGTTATTGGTGCCTCTGTGGTCGATGTCATGGCAGAAGGCAGCAGCGAGCATGGCAAAGGCTTCAAGGTCTGTATAGTATTTCCTCAGCCTTCCTGTCTAAAATATATACAATATATATTTAATATAATAATAATATAAAAATATATTTAATTGGATTAATACACCTCTAACGCATGTGCTGTGAGGCCTGCCTGCAATGAGGGAGGGGACCTGCTGTAGTTTTAGAGCAAGTTGCTTTTATTTCTTGTTGAATATTATAGATTATTCTGGGCCATTACAAACCCCAGCAGGATGAGAAGGGGTTGAGGGGGTGGATGAGAAAAATAAAGGGATTAAGATGTACAAATTGCCAGGTATAAAAACAGTCATGGGGATGTGAATTATAGCATAGGGAGTATAGTCAATAATATTATAATAACTATATAGGGTGTCAGGTGGGTACTAAATTGATCAGGGTGATCACTTCATAAGTGATATAAATGTCTGATCACTATGCTATACACTGGAAACTAACATAATATTGTATGTCAACTCTAATTGAAAATATATATTTTTAAAAAACAAGCCAGCAGGTAACTGAAATTTCCTTTAAGGAGGTAAGTGATTGTCCTCACTTAGTAAGTTCAAGATTTCCTTTAAAAGTGATAATCCAGCCAAGGGCCCAGGGACCCCCACATAGTCTGGTATCATCTACAAGGGAGTTTGGGGCTTATTGGAATGTGTCCATACATTCCAGAATGACTGATCTAAGCTGATGGGCCGTCCGCAGTTCTCTCTGTGCAGGCTTATAATGACTGACAGCGCTCTGTGCCTACCATCAGCAAAGTGAACATGGTCTGCCCCACGGTGAACCCGTGCCACCAGTTGTGGTAAGTGATGGAACGGTACCCTTTTCTCACGGTGTACATCCATCTGGTAAGAACCTGTCACCAAAAGAAGGTAACACCAGTCAGACTTTGGAACAGAATGCTAAAGTTTAGAAGGCCCGTGACAATCTTATCTATTGGTCTTGTTTACAGAGGTTTAGCTGCTATATTTACAAAGTTAATAATAATTTAAAATCCAAACTGAAGTTAATCTTTTAAACAGCAGGAAACATCAGTGAAGAACAGCTGCAGAATCACCCGGTATTTTACATTATAGTCCATCTCACCTCTACGGGGACTTTGAATTTCTCCACCACGTTTATTTCAAAAAACAGTCGTAGTCCATGCTTAATCAGTTCGTGCTCTGTAACGGGGAAGTCACTGAGGCAGAATTCATACAGGTCTAACACCTTGGGGTCCGGCAAGTCCTCTTTCTGTTCAAATAAAGGCAAACTGTGTCAGGCTGCATTCCTCTATTTTCCCTGTAGCCTCACACATCCACCATTGGGTGTGAAAAAAAATGACAATAAAAAGACACCATTGCAATTGACTGAGCCTTTATATACCCAGCACTGGGTTCTGCAGTTTGCATGAATTATTCTCACAACAAACCTGCACAGTTACCCCAGTTTACAGATGGCGAAACTGAGACTCAGTTGTATCAAGAAAATTTCTAAGTAGTGGGATTTAATTCCAATTTTATTCTAGTAGCTCTTTTCTTTCTACGGTGTAAAATAAAATGTTTGGTTGCAGCAGCTTTACCCATTTTCAGTACTCAACTTCTCTTTTTTTTCTTTTCAGGAAATATTCAGTAAACAATAAATGATTGTTTAATTTGATTCTATCATATTTTCTTTACATGCCCAGCGAAGCTTTCCCATGAGACCGTGGGGCCATGTCTCTCTGTTTGCTGCAGTGTCCCAGAACCTGCAGTGCCTGTCCCAGGGTGAGGTATTCAGTACAGCCTTAGTGTAGAAAGCAGGACATGTACACCACAGGTTGTGAAGAGGCAGAGGGAACAGGATGAGGCAGTTAATGAAGGAAATAAATGTGAGACTATTTCAGTTTCAGTCAAATTGTTTGCAAGTTTTTAACATTCAAGGCATAGGGGCCTCGGCTTTCAGCTGGTATCCTAGGAGGGTTCCACCTGCACAGTAAGGTCAAAACTGAAACGAACGATCCCAGACAAAATCTAAAACCATCTTTATTCACTTGTCAGAAGAAAACCTAACCCTCTTTGCAGAAAGATAATACTGCCCAGGGCCCCTACAAGTTTTTATGCACAATATCCAGTTTAAAAAAATTATGTCCGCTCCCCGTCCGTGCCTGGCCCTTGGAGGTGGGGCGTGGCAGTGTCCTCAAAAAAATTATGAAGCATGTTTTAAAATGATCAAATGACTGAAACCCAACCACAAAACTAGACAGTAGAACCAAACCTAAAAGTTATTCAGGCATTGAGGTGGAAAATTTAAAATAAATGTGATCAATAAATTCAAGGAAATAGAGGGGAAAATAGGTAAAATAGATAAAATAACAAAGTTTTATTTTTAAAAATATTTAATTATTTATTTTTAGAGAGGGGGGAGGAGGCGGGGAGAAAGAGAGGGAGAGAAACATTAATCAGTTGCCTCTGGCACGTGCCCCAACTGGGGACCAGCCCACAACCCAGGCATGTGCCCCGACCAGGAATCCAACCGGCGACCTTTTGATTTGCAGGATGACACTCAACCAACTGAGCCATGCTAGTCAGAGCAAAATGATGAAAACTTTTTAACACAGAGTTGGAATCTTTTAAAAAAATTAAATGTACATTCTAGAACTGAAAACAATTGTCTCTGGAGTGAAAAAATGATTGGGTGAGTCTAACTGTAAACTGTGGAAATGAGTGTGGGTGGGTTTAACAGTAGACACAACAAAATACAGAATTAATGAACTTGAGAAGGAGTTAATTTCAACCAGAAATAATAGAGATGGCCCAATGACAATAAAAAAGGAACTGAATTCCTCCAGGCGCCAGAAGGGAAGCTAGTGATGGCCATGATAACTGTGCCTAGAAGGGTCCTGTGTTCTGGATTCCTGCCGTGTCTTCTTCGGCAGCCCTGGTGTAATCCCATTATTCAAATGAACCAGGCCATGACATCTCTAGAATCTGTGCCTAATGCCATAGTCCAGTTTAGCTGTGATTCTAAATTATCCGTGTCCATCGGACTGTAGGGGACCAAGAGGAAGATAAGCAAGGAGCCAGAAGTTGATTCTTTGAAGAAACATGCTTTCCTTTTAGCTTTGAAAGTTGCCAAAGAAGAAGAAACTCAATATTTATTTGAAAAGTGGGAAAGTGTGTCCTATTTAAAAAGTGTTAAGAGTAGAAGTAAACACGTACCAAAATTGTGATAAGTTGTTTTTCTTCACAGTCTTCAATTACACCTATATTTAACTTCTCTTGAAATCTCTAAAATGTTAAAGCAATTGAGGTGTGAAATTCCTATAAAGGAAAAAATTTGTTTCTGATTCCTCTGCTCTTAAAATCAGTTAAAATTTGTTTGAAATATGCTGTGATGAGTTTCATGACAAACATGCATTCTGGGTACAAAGAAGATCTAATACACCTAATTATAAAGAGTTTTCTCTGAGAAATAATCTAACCTAATTGATTTCTCTCTTCCCCCAAAAGGTAACACTAGGAGAGAAAGAAGGGTGGGGAGGGAGGGAGGGAGAGAGAGAGAGAGAGAGAGAGGGAGGGAGGGAGGGAAGTGGTTTGTGTGTTGTTTTTGTTAGTTTATATTAATTTCTCTTTATTCTCCCCAGAACTTCTTATCTTTAATATCTCAAATTCTCAAGTCAAATTCTCTTAACTTTCAATTCACCCAACAAAACCAAAACCACCCCCCCACCCAAAACACCCACCCAGTAAAACTATACCTATGCACACACTCTAAAAGCGGGGCAATTAGAACACTGTTAGCAAATATCTCCTTGCTCTCCCACCATCCATGATGTTGGTCTTGGTCATGTTTGGCCATTAAGTAAAGACTTGAAATGTGCTTTCTACAGTGGGCTTGCTCTGTTGCACTCTGTTTTGCTCATGAGAAGAACACCTATCAGGGAGCAGCTGATCAAGAAAAAAGAAAGAGACACAGAGCAAACCAAACTCACAGCTTGGAACCAAGCCCAACCAAGATCAATCAAAGGATGGTTGGCCCCCAAATGCATGAATGACAAATAGACACTCATTGTTGGAAACTGCTGAGATGTTATGGTTGTTATGCAGCATTACATGGCAATAGCTGACTGATATAGTTCCTTTCCTGGAAATATGTTTTTTTTTTTCTTGCTAACACACTTGAATCTAGATATTACTACCCAAGCACCTACAGACCCAGAAGCTATGTTTAACAAAGTGCTATTCCACTAAGCAGCCTGGAAGTCCAGTCAGGGCCTCTGTACACTAGGTCCCCCAAACCTTCCCCAACCCCTTCTTCTTTGCCTCCCCTCCTTAGCTCAGGACTAGACCTATTCTCATTAGTCAGCCCTCTGGGTAATTCGGTGAATTACAGAAGCCCTGGTTAAATGCCACCTAATTTCCACAGGACCAAATTCCCCACTTACCAGAATAGACTTGATTTCGTCAGGAGTGGCTTTAGTCTGGTGCACGAGCATTTCCTGAGCAATGTCCTTTCTGTTTTCTAGCTTACTCATTTTCTCATAGGTATCAGTATTTAAAAGAGACCAGCCAAGAAATTGTGTGAGAGTCTGAAATGTATGAAACATGATTAGATTCTCTAAAATTAAAGGAAAATGGACTTGAATGCAGCAATAATAATAACAATTGTCCCAGACAATAAAATGGACTAAGCCCTTGATTTCCAGAGTGCACCATGTACCCTGCATAGTTTATTGGAGGAGAAAAATTATAAAAATCTAGTAGAATAAGCACGACCTGAAAACCAGAGAGAGAGCTGGAGGTGAGAGCAAGGATGAGAGTGAATAGAAGGGGGAGAAAGGAGATAGAAACTGTCTTTCTCAGTTTCCTAGTACTGTAGAGAGTTTTGATTAAGCCCAAAGTTCATACTTCAGTAAAAAGTGTTGCAGTTCACAGAAGTCAGGGAAGAAGGAAATGACACAGTAACACATTGGCTGTAACCAGACCAATGACTCAATGACTCATATCTTAACTGCCCTTCAAAAATATCATTCCAGAATAACAAATAATTATGTGTCCTCTGTTATTTCACAAATTTCATTTCCCTCCATTATTTGATCATTGCACTTACCTCAGTGATGTGTTCATCATACTCATCAAAAGGTTTCCCATCCTTCCTGTTGTAAAATGTAGCTACTCCCACAATGTCATCTTTCTTGTTGACAATAGGCAGGGATAAGACATTTCTAATGACCCAGCCAGTTTCATTTACAGGTCCTTTCTACAAACAAGCAAGGCATGTGGGTTATTTTTTAATTTTGAAAAAATTATAGACTCACAGGATATTGCAAAAGAAATGTACAGAACAGTCCCAGGTACCCTTCACCCAGTTTTCTCAATGGCACATCTTGTGTCACTCGCACAGTATCAAAACCAGGAACTAGATCTTGGTGCAGTCCATGACGCTTACTCAGATTTCACCAGATTTGTATGTGCATGTGTATGTGCGTGTGGTTCTCTGCAAATCCATCGCATGTTTAGATAATGTGCAACCTCCACCAGAACTGAGACACAGTACTAACCCAGTACCACAAGGCTCCCTTGCCTCAACCCTTTATAGCCACTACCCCACTGCTCCCCATTTGAGTTATTTTTAATTTAAAGAAAGAATAATCTTTGGGTGTTGGATACATAATTCCTACCTTGTGTCAGAACACGTCTAGGATTATGCAGCCATAAAAGGATGCTAGTACCTTTGATTAAGTGAACTAGAACCAAGTGCCTATTGGTAACAGCTCTGCCCTCTTCTCTTTGTCTCCCCAGCCTGAGGATGAAGAGAAGCACTTACCTCTCTGTTATCTCAGTGTTCCCTGTTCACTTTTTGTGTCCTCCAACACCTGTTTAACTAATCCCTTATATTAGATTCTTTCTGTTGAAACACCTAGTGTGGTCTGTTTCCCTGACTGATCCATCAAGGTGGTCTTTTGTTCTGTGATGTAGTCTACCTAGTAAACATCTGTCAAGCCCCTATGATGTGTCAGGACCTGGGCTAGTTGCTGGGCACAGAAATGGATAAATCCAAGGCCCTAACCTCAAGATGACAACAATCTAGTGGGGGATGCAGACACAGATACTTAGGAGTGTTTCTCAAAGTGTGACCTGAGGACCACAGGCAAGATTTTCTTTTAGCTTGTTTCATAATCTCTGGGCATGCATCTTGAATAAGCTTCGGGGTGATTCTGATGCCCTCTGAAGTCTGGATACCATGGGGTATTCAGTGCCATGGGGTACACAGTACGCAGCTAAGCAAAAGTAGCCAGGCACTCAACACACCACGTTATTCATTCTTCAGCCTCCCATCAGTTTATTTGGTCATCCTCCAAGGTCCAGGGTAAGCCCCGCCTCTGACATGGAGCCTTTTCTAACTTTTTTCACCCACATGGAACTTACCTCTTTCAGAATCCTAACAGCGTTTATAGCCTGGACCATACAATTTAGCATTTAGATATTTTCCAAATGCTTCAGAATTGTTTTTTATTTCTTACGAAGACTATGGGGATGGCGGGGATGGGGGCAGTGCTGCTCCCCTCCGCCCCAGCACTGAGAGGGAGGCCTGGCAGAGGGCAAGGTTACCTGAAATGTGAAGTATTCATCTGCAGGGGCATTCAGCATGTTACATATCTGTAAAGCAAGGGCAAACGAAGGTCCTGAAATGTCATGTGGTAAACCCATTAAGCCCACAACACAGAAATAACACGAAAAAACGCATGAGGTGTGAATATTTCTTCCATAGGTCTTAATGGTTCACAAGCAAATTACCGTATTTTGCTTTGTATAATGCACACATTTTTGCCCAAATTTGTGAGGGAAAAATAAGAATGCACATTATACATGGGTATAATAATTATATACCATGGGTGTAATAATCGCATGTATAATGCACACAAAAAACATGGGTGTGCATTATACAAGTCAAAATACGGTATTCATATTGGACCTAGGGTAGGCCAAACTTGCTAACAATGCATTGAATTCAGATTGTCTTCTGCTAATTAATTAAATCATTGGATGACATTTAGCACCTTCTCTGCTCCTTCCTGCTTTCCCAGCTTCTAAGGATTCTTCTTCCAAATTCAAAGCAACGAGATGAATGAACACTGCCAAAAATACAAGGGCAACACTAAAGGAAAAAAATATGCAAATAAATGCTATGAATATATTTCAGAAACTTGAATCTGAAGGAGGAAGAAATAAAAATGCCAACATAAAGAAATGTTGAAAGCATCAAACACTTTTGCAGGGAGGAATTTTGATGCCAAAAAAATGACACAGATCGAGAAGCCCAACTCGGGGGGGAAAGTCAGCCATGAGAAGGGAAGAAAGTGGGAAAGCTATCGTGACCCTGTCCTCTGGCCTTGAGACCTGTGGGATCTACCAGATATCTCTTGTTTGTTGTCTTCCTACACCTGACCTCTCAGCCAGACCTGCCCTACTGTCCACCTAACCCCACCTGACAGACCAGGGCAAAAATTGTCACTTCCTTTATCAACTCACTATATCCTGCATTGCAATCAGTGGCAAAGTTCTCTCTTTATGTATTTTTCTCTTTTCCAGAAATCTTCCATGCTTCAGAGGTCTTGACCAAGGGCACTGTATTTGAGATCAAATTAAATCCAGCGTGAACCATGCTCAGGGACTCCCAAAGGACTCTGAAACCTGTGGGGCTGCAGAATTCAAAGCTGGGGGCCACTAGGTGTGTTACATAGGTGATGCTGTTGTTTATGGCACTACATGGTGTTCACTTCATGGAGACAATAAGGAAAACACGTCCTTCTAGTCTTTGTATCACAATATATTGTGTTTTATTCTAAATAATTTGATTCTGTCTTAGGAACCCTCTGAGCTGATCAGTTTTCCCTTTTCTTACTGGACGCTGGACAACTAAGAGCACAGGTGCAGCCTAATTTTATTAGTGTGGAGGGCATTGGGTAACAGGTTGTTATTCTCTTCAGTCCTGGCTCTAATTTACATCCCTACCCTTGTTTTTTATTTCCTTTCTCTTTTATACCTATTTCTATTCTGTGTTCTATGGCTTTACTTGGTTGTTGAAACTTAGATCTTTTTTGTTTACATCTCTTAGCTAATGAGTTTCATCCAATATTATTCAAGATTTGTTCAATAACTTACGAATCCATTTTCAGTAACATATGTTGGCAACCCACTAACAAGAGCCCAGTGGTCTGCGGGAGGTGTCCTTGAGGAAGATTAGAAGAAAGGAAGTCATTCCTGTATGGAGAAATGCACTGTGTGCAACAATAAGATGGCAACTCCTGAGCTGCTTTATGACAATACTCACGGAATCACTTTGATCTCTTCTTTCCAATGTAAAATGTAATCAATAATTTTATAAAAGATGATTTCCTAAGAGGAAAGAGATTATGGAAAAAATCTTATTTCCCCCAAAACACTTTTCAGTGATGAACTTACACTACTAGAAACTGATTTCCCAAACATTTCTTTACAGAATATAAATTGCAAACTGCTCATGTTCTGATTATGTAAGCCTGTAATAAAACTAGAAACATTACCAGTCATTTATCTACATGAACAAGGCTGTTGAATTAAATTTAAAAAATTGAATTCACTCAAACAGCTTTTAGAGGGAATTTGCTTTTTCGTTAACTAATTCCTATGCTTTCCAGAGGTATTACCTCTGGAAACTTCAGGGGAATGAATCGTGTAATTTCTCAACCTCCGTCAATGATTTCCCTTCCCACCTGGACAGTGAGCACCTACCCGCTTCCAGCACTGGCTCATCTGAACGGAGGTCCGAGAAACAGGATTCAGTGGATATGTTGAGAGCTATCCTCTCTCTTCTTTGGACAGATGAAGAGCCTGCGACCTGGACAGGTTCTAGCCTGTTTCCTTCCCTTTCCTGTGTGCTGGGCATACAGTGGTGAGCACAGTCCTGCCCTGTGAAGTTCGCAGTCAAGGGGGAAGTCACCCTAACCCAACCGTTCCCTGGAAGCTCCAGTCCAGTGTGTCAGAAGAAGGACCTGGGCACAGAATGCTTCAAAAGCTGTGCAAGTGGCTCTGATGTGTTCCTCCCTGTTGACAACAACTGGTCCCAAGCCATGGCTTGACAGAAAAAGAAACTGAGAAGTTAGACAACAAATTAAGGCATGGGCCATCCAGCTGGCTTGGGGCAGAGCTGGGACTGGAACTTCAAACTCCTTGAACAATACTCTTTCTACTACTCTGAGGTCCCACAGGAAGTTAGAGACTAGAACCTGGGGTGTTCTCGGGCTCATGCTCTCTCCTCTGCACATGGCTGCCTCTGCTTTAGCACCTGGCACCAGGCACCGATATCACAGAGGAAGAAGTTTGCACTCACTCTGCCGTCCGGTGTCTTTGGACCTTTCTAAGGCTCGACTTCTCCAAGCTTGATTGGCCATTCATCATAGAATTCCTGGAGGCAATTACATTCAAACATTATTTTTAAAAAACTGTTCTATGAAGCCCTGGCTGGCATAGCTCAGTGGATTGAGCGTGGGCTGCGAACTAAAGTGTCGCAGGTTCGATTCCCAGCCAGGGTACATGCCTGGGTTGCAGGCCATAACCCCCAGCAACCGCACATTGATGTTTCTCTCTCTCTCTCTATCTCCCTCCCTTCCCTCTCTAAAAATAAATAAATAATAAAAAAACAAATAAATCTCAAAAAAAAAAACAACCAAAACTGTTCTATGACCAACCATGTCTTATATGAATTTCATGGTTTGCATATTTTATGTTAATTTATGATTTTGGAATTTTAGAGCTGAAAACGATCCGTAATTCCCAGAAATACTGCTTACAGGAAGTCGTGACTGTGAACAAGTCACTTAACCTTTCTCAACAGTAAAATGGGGATAATAATGGAATTTATGCCATAGGGTCATTGTGAAGACTAAATGAATAACACACACAAAGCACCCACTCTGACACACAGTTACAGGTATCAATAGAGAGCACCTCTTTTACTGATAATTAAACTAAGTCTGGATAGGTTAAGAGGCTCGGCCAAGGTCACAAAGATAGCCAGTGGTGTTGGTTGCCTTCCTTAACGTTCCATTCTCCCTTCTCCCTTGCTAACGGAACCTGATTTTATTTGGGTATCAGGTAGTAATCTGCTCAGGGGTCATGGGCCCTGCACAGCCCACACGTGGTCTGTGTGAGGTGCCTTGGGTGGCTGTGAGGGCAGGGCAGGCATGTGGCCCAGTTGTGGGGAATGAAGACAGAGCGGTCTGCCGGGGACTCCTGGGGAAAGGTGCTCTCAGATGGAAGATGATGAAAGTGACATTTGCAGGATGTTGTAAAGCAGTATTGTCCATGAGTTGTATTCAGAATATACAAAGAGCTCTTAAAATTGAACAATAAGAAGAATAACAACCTAGCTAAAAAGTAGGCAAAAAAATCTGAACAGATGTCTCACCAGGGAAGACATACAGTTGGCAAGTGAGCTTACGAAAAGAAGTTTCACATCACTTGTCATCAGGGAAATGTAAATTAAAACAATGAGATACCACTACACAGCTATTGGAATGGCTAAAATCCAAAATACTGACATCACCAACTGCCAGCAAAGATGTGGAGCAACAGAAACTCTCATTTATTGCCAGTGGAAATGCAAAATGGCATGGCCATCTTAGAAGACAGTCTAGTAGTTTCTTAAAAGCTAAATATGGTCTTAGCATATGATCCAGCAGTAGCCCTCCCTGGTACTTATCCACAGGCATTGACAAGTCATGACCACATAAAAACTACACCTTATTTATAATAGTCAGCATTTGGAAGCAACCAACATGTCCTTCAGTAGATGAATGAATAAACTGTGGTGTATCCAGACAATGGAATACTCCTCAGCATTAAAAAAAAGTGAGCTATCAAGCTATGAAAAGATGTGGGGGAAACTTAAATGCATATTGCTAAGTTAAGTAACCCAATCTGGAAAAGCTCCATGATTCTAAACATGGCATTATGGAAAAAGTAACTACAAAGGCAGTGAAAAAAAAAAAACAGTGGTTGCCAGAGACTTAGCATAGGGAGAGAGTGGGAGCATGAGATGGAGCACAGGATTTTTGGTAAACTATTCTGGATGACACTGTAGGGGCAGACATATGACACTATGCATCTGTCGAAACCCAAAGACTGTACAACACAAAGAGTGAACTTGAATCCGAAGTGTGGACTTCAGTTAATAATACTGTACCAATACTGATTCATCAATTGTTACAAATGCACCACATTAATGCCAGATGTCATGCTAGGAGAAATCGCTAATAGGGGAAACTGAGGGGTGTGGGGAAGGGAAGAGAATATATACAGGAACTTGCTGAGCTTTTGTAAACCTAAAATGTCTCTTAAAAATAAAGTCTATTAATTAATATTTAAAAAGAACTCATTGAAGACACAGACAACTAGAAAATAAAAAAGCCAAGATTCTAGATCTTCTTTTACTCCAAAATGCATACTTTTTACCTCTGTACCATATTTTCTTGGCATTGGTTCTTGTAATCTATCACAACTGATTATTTACATAGTGTATCCATTTCTTAATCAATCACATTTCATGTGAGATGTGTTTTACAGGAGATTTTAGCAAGGAAACTCGTCTGGAACAGCGAGGACCTTCTCCTTGGTCACGTCCAGCAGCCCGATGGAGTAGCGCTCATAGAGCAGATACGTTCGAACTGTGCAGAGCACCTTGTGAAACTGTCGCTCAACATCTGTGAGCTCTTCAAACACTTTATTGGCTGACCACATAAGGATCTGAAAGCAGATTTTCAAGAAAAAACTGTTAGAATAAAATACGCTGTGAAAAGATAGAGCTTTCACCGGGGGGTGCAAGAAATAAAATGAAGCCGTGTCACTAGGCAATGCAATTCCATTTCTGAACGTGTCCACGTCCAACAAACTGCTGATTCCCTGCGTGGAATGATGAGGAGACCTTTGCAAGGCTGTAGGCTTCTGAAAGAGGATAAGCTACGATTGGTTCCTTTGTCCAAATGTCTTGGCTTCAAAGGGCAAGTGATCTAAAATTGGCTGCAGAGACAGTCCTTGGGCACCCTAGCTCCTGCTGACCGTCACTGGGAGAAAGCTGCGTGCCTCCTTCCATGCACCCCGAGCTAGTCAGAGGTAGCCCTACCTGGACAGCTAGAACGGGAAGGGGCCTTGAAAGCTTCCCATCCCAACCCCCCTCCCACCATTGTACTAATGAGGAAACTGAGGCCCAGGGAGTGGTCCAGACTCAGGTATCCTGGCTACCAATGTTCTTTATACCTCTGGATTGGGGAGGAAACAGACTTCAGAGGAATGACTTACTCCTCAGATTAATACCTTTATGTACCAGAAACTGCTAAGAGCTTTATGTAAACTAATTTATGTAATGACTACTTAATCATCACAAAAACCATGTGGGGTGGGTGCTATAATTATCATTGTTGTCTCATAGATGAAGAAACCATGACTGCCTGGGATGGAGACGGAAGAAAGGCACGCCACATGCACATACACTGGGAAGGCAGGCAGGTGGGGATGGAAAGCTGGGGCAGACCTTGAAAATACACCTGGGACTGAAGTCTGGGGATCTGCTCCATGTGTCTGAAACCCCCACAAGGGAAAGGAGAGGTCTGGTCTTGCTGCCTCTGGGTCCCTTTGTCAGAACAGGGGAGTGCTTCCCTTTACCTGGCTTCTTCGGGATTCAACACTGTACAGGTAGTTGGTATGATGAAGCTTTAGGATGATAGAAACCAAGGTGAGGTGCTGGGAAAACACCTACAGATGACAGAGAAAAACAAATAGATGTGACATCTTTTTTTTTTTTCAGATATATTATATAACAAATAAATTTCCTGAGCCTCTGACTGGATGCCCAGGGTTCGCATTACCTCTTCGTCTTGTTTGGAAAATTCAGATGCATTTACTGTGTTAACTGCCATAACCACAGCCAGAACGTCCTTGCCCATCATGATTGAGGTTGCCAGCAAGTTCCTAGTGACATACCCGGTGTGTTTGTCCATGAAGTCAGAAAAATGGCTGTTCTGAAAAACACATTCACACGTTGGCCAAAGCAGCACAGAACCATGGTGTGCACATCTAGAAATGGCAGCAGGTCCTTCTGTCTAGTCCAAATTCTACTGACAGACAACCGGGGCCCCGTGCAGTGGTCCTGAGAAAACATACCCCCGGTCCCACCGCCGCCGCATCCCATGATTGCATAACATGAAACTGCCCATTTCAGAGTGAGCATTTCCCACCTGAGCTGTGGCCTATCTAGGTTAGGCTGAGGTTGGGCCAGGAGGAAAGAGGTGATGTCACAGCCAAGTGGAAAGAAGGTACTAAGAGGAAGGCAGGAAAAAACTGAGGGTTACAATGAGCAGAAAGTGTATGTTGGGCAGGAGAGCACTGCTGGGGTTACAAGCATATTTCAAAGAGTTCTCTTTTTTAAAAAAAAATTTCATCTGACAGCCCTGGCTGGTGTAGCTCAGTGGATTGAGTGCAGGCTGCGAACCAAAGCATCACAGGGTCGATTCCCAGTCAGGCACATGCCTGGGTTGCAGGCCATAACCCCCAGCAACCGCACATTGATGTCTCTCTCTCTCTCTCTCTCTCTCTCTCTCTCTCTCTCTCTCTCCCTCCCTCCCTTCCCTCTCTAAAAATAAATAAAATCTTTAAAAAACTATAAGAAATTTTTCATCTGACAATACATTTATTGATTTTAGAGAGAAAAGAAGTTGGGAGAGAGAGAGGGGGAGCGAGGGGGAGAAAAGGAGTGAGAGACACAGAGAGAGAAACATCAATTGGTTGCTTCCTGCATGCACCCTAACAGGGTATCAAACCTGCAACCAGTGCCCTGACAGGGGATGGAACCCGTAAACTTTTGGTGTACAGGACAGTGCTCCAACCAACTGAGGAGCCACCCAGACAAGGCAAAGAGCTCTTATTTTTAATCACAAACATAAAATCTGCAGCTGACACTAGAGAGCCAGTATATCATAACATAAAGAAACAATGGGTAATCCCCCAAATGTCCAATCTTGTCTGAGGAAATCAGTGTTAACTGCTTGGTATGTCTACTTCTATGCCTTGCTCTGTGCTTGGACAAAGGCTTTTCTTTTCTGTTTTTTTTTTATAAAATTTTCTTTTCTGATTGTATACAGTACTTTCAATACATAACAATATGTTATGGACATCCCTCCAGACCAACGCATGTGGATGTGAATTTACCTCCCAGAGTCTCGCACATGACTCCACAGTGTGGGAGCTCCCTGGCCCACTCACCGTCCTCTGCTGGTCAGTCTGTGTGTCGTGTTCTCCAGTGCAAACAATGCAGCGCTGATCATTCTTGCTCTTATGTTTATGTGATGGGTTTCTCAAAGTGGAAATTCCTTTTGCTGGGTCCCCAGGTATGTGCAGTTTTTATTTATACAGATTACTTTTACGAAAGGTTGGAATTCTTACTTCCACTGGTCACAAGTGAGAGGACAACCCTCTTACCAGCACCAGATTCTAACCAGTCGTTACTGTTCTACCAAGCTAGTGTCTTTCATTCATACAGTATTTTCTCTCCTTAGGAGAGAGGAAGTGGATCTTTCCAGTTACAAACTTCATGTGGCAGATGCCAGAGCTGATTTGCATACACTAACCATAGGAACAGCAGAGGGATGAGTCTGGAGGAGCACACAAACAAAAGGGCTTCAGAAGAAGGTCAAGGACGGCTATTACCTTATTAGCTGTAATTTGGAGGAATGCTTCCTCATGGGTGTAGGCTCAGCCTTCCGGGGTCCTTACTATCTCCTCTTTGAACCTGAGGCTTCTTCAATTAGAGCTGAACTTTCAGCCTAATTCTGAGACTCATTGGCCAAAATTAATGTGGTATTGCTTTCCCAAGTTGTATTATTTTCATTTCCTCATGTTGGTGGTGCTTCTAAGAGCAGCACAGACCTTGGAGGCTCAATTCTGTTCAGTTTCCCAAAGTAAAAAGATGAGAGTCCAGTGGTGTATAACTTAGGGGCCAGAATTTCCACCAGGGAACACAGGCTGCCCGGTTAATAGAACCCACAGCTCAGCACAGAGCAGTTGTCCCCAGCTGTGCCTCCGAATCTCCTGCAGATAAACACAGATTTGCAGAGCTCACAGCAGACCCGTAGTCCTAATCTTCTGAAGTGGAGTCTGTTTTCCCAAGGAATCTGCACTTTCAGTGGGTGAATCACTCCTGTGGAGAATCCCTAGAAATGGGACCCTTCACAAAGAAAATGTGAGATGCTAAGGGAGGCGAATACAGGTCTTTGCCCCCCACCCTGCCCCCGTCTTTTCCTTTGCTTTCCCAACACGGAACTGCACAAACCACTATATATTTAGGAGGCAACACCCCATAATGGTAAAGAAGGGTTTGCAAACGGTAATAAGGACCTGAGCTACCGTCTAGAATCCCCTCTGTGAAGACAGAATAACGTGGTATCAGTTGAGCACTTAGGAAAGTGTCTTGACAAAAAGTGTGTGTTCAAAGAATACGAGGAAGAGAGAAACCTGAAACTTCTAGGGGGTCTCCCATGATCAAAAATAGTTCTCTTTTACAATTACTATTTTGCATCTAGTTCTAGTTTTTCTAACCACTTCTAATCGCTGAGACATTAGATGCTCTTAGCTGATGTCAGCTTCCTTGCCCTGGAGCAGGCTTCCTTCTGGGGGCCAACACTGCCCCATGCCCCCAAGAGTCACACTCTTTCCTGACCACTTTATCTGTTACTTCTCTCTGCTTCTGGTAGCACCTGTGCTCTCAGGCCAGGACATCCTCAGAATTAGGTTCTTTCTCTTAATCCACTGCTTGGCCAGGCCTGCTCACATCCTGTTTTCCTCCTCACCTGTCACCCACTACAGATCACGATCACCCCCACTTACGCAGCCATCCCGGGCATGGAAGGGACAAGCAAAATGCCAGGAGCACGCAGCATGGGATGGAGTCAGCATCTCCTGGCTAACGCTTCACTCTGCTGCTTCAACACTGGATGCTATTGCATTCTAGACTCTGTACGTGAGAAAATGTTCTCAAATTCATATGGCTGGTTTGAGAAAATGGTTGATGAGTTGGAAAACAGAATGCTTGCTTATTATCATATCTGAAAGCCCTAGATAAAATCATCCATCAAAGCCTGTGGGGGGGGGGTGCGAAATGAGGCTTTCTGCTTTATTTTCACTAGCTGAAACGATCCTTACTGAAGTTTGTTTGAGTAAACTCTGTTTTTTTTCAAACGCACAAACTCCCTTTGATGGTCCTTCTTCAAAGGAGCCGCTAAAAGCAACCAGGGAGAACACTGTTTAGAAAAGCAGGCGGCCTGGGTCCCTCACCCGCTCACAGCATTGTTAAATTCCGATTAAATCTTGTCTCCTTTGTGATCAGGAGTCAGAAAGAGAGGAGAGCAGGATGAGAGAGGAAGGAGGAAAGGGAGCTATAAGTGTCTTGTTAATCATTGAAAACTTAGGACTTCTCCACGGCTTTTTTTTTTAAATCATAGTCAGAACGAGAACCACCCATCCATAGTTAATCAACAGCTTCCCCAGTAGAAAAAGAAATGATTAACTTGAAAAGACTATCTCTCAGTTTCTTGTTATTCAAAGTTTTCCTGCCTTTAACTTGTTTTAAAAACAGGCAATAACCATTGACCCAGTTTTGTCCACCCACACCAGCCCCCCAAACCCTTTTGGCATAAAGATGATGTTATCATCTTTATGAATCAGGCACTTCATGTCCATCTCATCTGTACATTTGCGTACCTGTATTCCTCAGGTGCAGAAACTCAATCCATCACACAGTCCCCTTGTCTCAGACCTGGATGTCCACCCAGTGCATCTGATGCCAAAGCTGTCACCCTGCACCACGTGGCCTCCTTGTTACAACTTTTGTGGACCCCCAACGTCCGGAGTATCCAGTTCTGCCTTGGTCTGGGTGTGAGAAGTCCTTCCCTCACCTGTGCCCATGCTGCCACCCAGAGAGAAGTCGTGCGTGGTCAGCGGTGCGGTGGAAGAGGAAGGCCTCCTAAGGCCTGGGCTGTGGTCTCAGACCCGCCAAGTCCTGGCTAATTGACCGTGAGACCATTCTAACATAGACAAGGTGGAGAAGTATATATGCCTTCTTTCTACACAGGGTCTTTGCCAGCATCAAGTGAGATTAAGAATGAAAAAAATCTTTAAAAATTGCCAAGTGCAATGAAAAAGTGAAGAATTAATAGAAACTTCATTTAAAACATAGGTTTTCGTCAGCTTTCTCTTTGCAGATTTTGCCACAGTGACTGAATGTGAACCTGCAGAGAACAGACTGATGGTTGCCAGAGGGGATGAGGGTGGGGAACTGGGTGACAAAAAAATTAAGGGATTAAGAAGTATAGATTGGCAGTTACAAAACAGTCACAGGGAGTAAAGTACGGCACAGGGAAAGGAGTCAATAACACTGTAATAATTGTGCATGGTGTCAGTGGGGTACTGGGAATATCGTGGAGATTGCTTTGTAAAGTACATGGTTGTCTAACCACTATGCTGTATACGTGACACTAATACAAAATAATACTGAATGTCAACTGTAATTGAAAAATACAATTTAAAAAAGCATTAAGGAGAACATAAAAAAGAGAAAAAAGCAGAGACTTGGGATTTAAAAAGGGTGGAAGGAGCACTGGGCAGAGAGAGGCCTCGAGTCTCCTCAGCCCTTTGTGTTCACCTGCCAGACCTTGGACTCACGGGGGTGGGGGGGATGCAGCTCCCGAGACCCCAACTTCCCGTCTGCCCAAGTGAAGAGCTGGACTAACAGCTCCAGGAGCCATTTCCATCTAGTATTCCACAGTTGATTTGAAATTCACTTCCTCCTCTTACATCTGCTCACCTGAGAGATAAGCAATTTTCAACATTGGCTGCATATTAGAATCACCTGGGGAGCTTTTCGAACATACGCGTGCCTGCATCCCAACCCCTGGGTCTATGTAATTGGTCTTTTGAGAGTCTCAGATATCAGTAGTTTTTAAAGTGTTCCTAATTTGATTTTACTGTGCATCCAAAGTTGACAAGCACCCCTCTTGGGGGGGGGGGGGGGAATGCTTAGGAGCTGTAGAAATGGAGAATAAATGAAGCCTTTGTCTCTCCTCTGAGCTCAGGAGGGTGTCTGTCTTCAGCACATATGTTTCTGTCCCACCATAGCAGCTGGGAGTCTTCAGGAAAAGGGAGAACAGAGAGAAAAGATGCCCCCACCCCTCCATTTACTGCCCTGTCCACGCAGGGCGCTCACCATGGACAGCCACAGACCAAGGCCACCCGATCTTTTAACCGGCTCCATTCTATCATTTCCTGCTCAACACAGAGAACTGGGTTCATCAATAAAGTATTATTACAGTAGAAGTCATTTTATCCATCTCTTTTTTAAAAAAAAACTTTCAGAAAAAAAATCTTGCATGTCACTTTCCTAAGTGTGATGCCTTAGGAACTTTGGAGATGGCCTCAGCTGGAGACTGAGCATATTTCCCTGAGAAAACGGCAGGGGGTGTGGGGACAGCCTCCTAAGTGGTGTCCAGACAGCTTTGCCATAGGGCACACCTGGGTTTAGTCACCCAAAGAGGCGCCACTGGTGGGCCTCACACCTCCTGACACCAGCTTGATTCCCTGGAGGGGGGATGAAAAAGGACCGTGGACTCCACGTGCCCAGTGGCAACCCTTGCACCTGAGAGCTGCCCGGTGGCTGTTTGCCGAGTGTCGCTAATGTTTGACGGCTCTGCGCCTTCCGGATCCCGGAGGCCCTCCTCCTCCTGTTAGCAGCTTCAGGAGGCCCCGGAGATTATCCTCCTCCCTCCAGCTGCCCCCCTCCCAAGCCAGCAATAAATCTCCGCACAGAAAGCAAGTCAGGGGTGGCTTCCCATCAACTCGGTGACAGCATAATCCACCTCCCCCCTTTTCTTAAGAGCAAAGCACAATAATGGGATACGCGTAGAAAAAGGCCCGGCAGGAGAAACTCCAGGCTGTTGCCTATAGTTATTGCTGAGTGGAGGGACTGGGGGTGAGTCGTATTTCCTCCTTGTTATTTGTATTTTGTCATTTTCCTAAAATGAACACGCACTGTGGTGGTAAGGAGTCGTCCAATGTTCTGTTTTTAAAAGAAGATAACCATCCGTGCACTCGGGGCTTTCGGGAGGGTCCAGAAGTCCCACTCACCAGATGGGAATTCATTCTCGATAGATCTGTGGTATGGGGGGCTGGGACAGCTGACGGCACTTCATCACCACCTAAAGTCACATTTTTAACCATCTAAATATGAACTTCCAATGGTATTGTTTTTCTTTTTGCACATTTAGCCTACAGGTAAAAGAATTCACTTATGAGCCAATCCACCCCAAAGAAGAGAGTGTAGTGGGTGAGAGGCCTGGGGCAAGGTCCAGGCTCTCACCAGCGGGCACCTGCTTCGTGGTGTTGTTCAGAGCATGGGCCAGGCGTGAGGGAGGAGGTGTGGACTGGGCCTGGCCCATGTAAATTGCATTCAGATTGAACTAGGCACTTACATTTTTTTCTTTTCTGAATCTGTGAGCCCTGGACCTAGGTGCTCCTCTTCCCTGCTGCCCCGCTGCCCCGCTCCCCCGGTTAGAGCCGAACCAATGCCACAGGATAACCCCTGGACCCCAGGTCTCCCGCCCACGGTCCCTCCAGGACGCTGCCAGGTCCTCATCTCCTCCCACTGTCGTAATTCCACCTACCTTCTTCACATCTGGGACATTAAGAGCTTTCTTTGTGTGAGCAACCCAACCTACTATCCCGATGTCCAAGGGAAACACAACTTCTCTGTCAGGGACCACCAGGCTGTCCTCAAACTTGGAGGTTGGAGTGACGTTGAGCAGCCTGGAGGCCACCTCCAGCGTGCCGTTGCGGAAGCGGCCGAGGAACAGGCTGCAGCGGTCAGCCCGCAGCAGCTGCGCCAGCCTCTGCAGGGCCCTGTGCGCCACCGCTTCTGCGCTGCCCGCCTCCTCCCGCATGGCCTGGAGCAGCTCCACGCACAGTGCCGCCTCATCCTCCCGTGACAGCCCCTGGAAGGACCCACTGGCCGGGCCCTGCACCTCGCTGTGCTCGGAGGCTTCACCCAGGGCCACCGTCTGCAGTTTCTTGTCGAAGTACTCCTTGGCAAACCGAGGGTGGTCCTCCAGGCATGTCTCCACCGCCTCTTGGCTAATCTCACCCATGGCGTGGCTTGCTTTGCCGCTGTAGTTCCAAAAGGAAGACCCTCCCTCTGGGCACCACCTGGGGCAGAGGGCCAAGAAGAAACTACATTGTGGTCAAAGTTACTGAGGAGGTGCCTAAGTGGCACCTCGTTGGAACCCCAAAGGTCAAGCAGAATGATTGCTTACAAGAGCTTTCAAACTGCCTGTACTCTTGGGGTATGACAGAAGGTCCTGGCTTAGCGTGGGATTCGGGAAGTATAGGATTACAGAGTTCTTCAGGACACAAACTCCTTAACCATTATTAGCCTATAAATCCTCAGAGAACCTTTGGAGCATCTTAGATCAGCCAGGCAAGTGGCAAGTCGCAGCAACCATTCCAGAAATAGCAATGCACATTCTGCAGCTAGAAAGGACCACCAACATATCCATGAATTGTATTACATTATCATCAATTGACAACTTGAATCATTCTTTCCAGAGAGCGATATGAAGTGAAAATACTTACACTTTGGATGTGTCTGTTTATACAGCAGCTTTAATGAACACCAGGGAGATGGAAGGGTTTAACATCAACACAACATAAAATGGAATATTAATTTGTCTTTTTCTTAAAAGTCCTTTGATCACCCAGGTTGCATGGTCTCCTTTTTCTCTAAACCCCTCGCTTCTCAATCCTCCTCACTTTAGAAAGCTGGACCTCGGAAGTGTTTTAAAGGAACAAACCTTGGACTTGCAACTAGAGAGGTGAACCTGACAGAACATTTGTCTGCGTATGATCCAGGACTAATCAAGCCACAGCATCAATAATAACCCTTATCAAGAGACATGGTCACCAAAAGCAACCCATGCAGCCACTAACTGAGTTTTCCTGCTAAGCATATTAGTTTGGATTTTGTTTTCAATAAAAAGAGCCAGATCTCATGCATTTTTGCTCCAAAGCACAGCTGTTAAATCTACCGGATTAAACCTGTCTTGTCTGTTGCTAAGATCTGTAATGTCTCAGGGACTTCTGGCCTGGAAAGCACACTTACCACTACTTAGTTTTGTTTAATGTTCAATTTATTAAGCTTTTACATTGATTAAGCACATTTTCCCAAATATTTAAACACTATTATGCAACTCATAAGTCAAACTACACGTTTCATGAACCAATTTCCTTAAACATTTAAATGCTGATTTCAACCTTAGTCAAGATCTTTTAAACACTTCTATAAAGCTACGAACTTTACAACAACTCTTTGCATGGAAACACACATAACATGGTATAGTGACCCTGAAAGTTATTGCTTTTCCCACATTTAAGTTCGCTTCAAAACTGCAGCCTTATGGGTCTCACGTATTTCTTCAAACTTAAAGTTTTGCCTGTTTATAGTGACAATAGTCTTATTAGAAAGAAAATAAGAGATCCACTATCCTATAGAAATCCATTCATAAACAAAGTTTTCAAGGCCATTTTCATAGATTACAGGTAAGGCTGCTTGGGAATGAAAAAGAAAGTGACAAGCGTGAGGCACAACTCCAGGCAACAGTCGATGGGGCGGGCAGTTGATCAGTTGGAAAGAGAAGCCAGAAAGCGGGCTCGCTGGTGACTACTTTGAGCACTGAAGAACGTTTTATGAAGACAAAGATTGTTTTAAAGGAAAATACTGGAAAGCTGCCTTTTAGCGCACACACAGATACCCTTCCCTTCCCCCCTGTCCTCGACTGAATCCCATCCATTGTGGCCACTGCTCCTCTTCCTGGGGTAGCCCTTGCCGTCTCTAGTCCGTGCTGACAAGACTTCTGTGTCTCTTATTGTCTGGTCAGTCCCAAGCACTGAAAAGACAAAATTAAATATATTTAATTATATATAATTAAGTTATATATAATTTATCATTATATATTATATAATATTCATATATTATATATTATGTATATTATATGTGTTTATTATATACAATTATATATAATAAGTATATATAAATATAGTTGTAATTTATATAGGATATAATTAAATATATATAAAATTACCAAACAGATCACTTAGAATGAATTTTTGACACTGCAAAATAATTGTTGATTTTGTTAAACATCACTATTTAACTTTTATGTCAGCATTTCTAGTTGATTTAAACATAGATTTTATAAAAACAGAGCATTAACCTGTAGGGAAAATGAGGGGAAAGGTCAATATCCTAGATGCTGTAGACATTAACAATCATTTGTTTTGATAAAGCATATCTGAGATAATAACTAAGTTGATATGAAAACTCTTTCATTTACTGGGTATTTTAAATTTTAGAAATATAAGCCACAGACAGGGTAATGACAATGAAAAAGTGCTCATAAGAATAGCTAACAGTATAATATGTAATCTGTGCCAGGCACTCTTCTAGGACCCTAACGTGCATTATGTCATTTAATTCTTACAATAACCTCATGAGGTAGGTGCTATTATTACCTGTATTTTACTGCTAAGAAATTGAAGCACAGAGAAATATAAATAGCTTGCTCAAGGTCACACAGCTAGTAAATAATAGTGACTTACCCCAAACCTATCAGTTTAAATAGGATTAAACAAAAAAGTACACCCCTGAGGGGTACAACACATCATACTAGCTGCTTACAGGGGAATATGCAAAGACCTTCCCTTTAAGGAGTTTAAAATCTAGACAGATATCATATAAAATGTCAAACGCTTGAGTACAAGAGTTAAATAAAACACTTGAGTAATACAAGAGTTAAATAAAAATCCCAGGAACGCTTTTTAAAAATCTACAGGTATACTAAAGAATGGTTTAACTTCCTTAAACTTTCTGTTTAATAATTTTATGTTCTTCAGTAGTATGCTATATTAATGAACACACATAATATTTAATTCCAATACTACTAAAAATTTTCCACTGCAGTTAACTATTTCTATTGGTAGTAATGCTTATAAAATAGCCAAAACCACGCACAAGGTTGAAACACACAAAACCAACAACATCCTGAACTGGGTACCTTTCAGATCATTGTATTAGACCCATTCTTCAGCTTCGCCTTAGCAAAATTCTTCGTTCTTCCTGCTATTTATCACCAAAAGGCATCCCCTAAGGGCAGGGATGTCAGACACATCCTGGCGGCTAAGTGCAAAGGGCCCTTTTACCTTGCCCATTTGCTTGAGAGAGAGTATTTTCCTGTGTCTAATTGATGGGTATGACCAGGTATCTCAGAGATGATTCATGGCGGGATCCACGTGATTTTCAACTAAATCAATTAAATTCAGCGACAACCTTGTAACTGCTGGGAAAAAAAGCAACCTTATTGAAAAAATTAGTTTGACTTTTTGCACCTGAACATGTTGGCTGAGCAATCTTTTCATTTTCCCACCATTTATTTTGGCATCTTTTAAATGCAGTGAGAAGGCAAACACTACCCATTTCTTATTCTTGTTCCATTTTTCTTGACCTCTCTGTCAAGATGTGGATGTAAATGTCAGTTTATACAAAAGGGAGCTGATTGGAAATGCTTAACTTTCATAATGGTAAGGACATACCTTTCTTGCATCAGAACTTCTTTCAATTATGGTAAAACATTTTTCAATATTTCCTAGGAGTTAGTGGCTTGTTTGTTGATGCTTTAGTTAAGGTAACATTAATTTCTGTTACTGCAGGTAACCCCCAAATCTCAGCAACTCATTCCAGTGAAAGTTTATTTCTCATTCGCATCAAGTTAATCACTGGTGGGGGTCCCAGGCTGATGGAGGCCCCAGCAGCGGGCAGAGGAGGAAAGAGCGCCAGGATGATGGGACAGGCTCGCGTTTTCACGAGCCCTGTCTGCGAGTGACACACAGCACTTTAGTCCACCTTCCACTCACCACAACTTAGGCCTGGGGTCTTAGAGAGATGCTGGAATTGGGGAGGTGCCCTTTGGCAGATCAGCCTCTCCCCCAAAATTCTACATCATGGAAGAAGAGGACAAATTATTTCGGTAGAAGGATGATTAGCCAGCTCTGCTACAATGGCTAGATCCTAAGAAATTATGTTTCAGAAAGAATGGCCTCTTACCAGGCTTTTTCAAATAAATATTTTATGAAACTTACTTAAAATGACTAATTTCAACACAACAAATTAAATCAATATCTATTGATTGAGCACCTACTATGTGCAGGTCTCTTGATAAATCCCACGGAGAAGCTGGTGGGGGTGGACGCCAAGATGAATGAGGCATGATCTGTCTCCCCATGAAGTATGGCAAGAAAGTGACATTTTGTGTATATTGTATGCAATTTGTAAGATATAATTGAAAATACAATTTTACATCTAGAAAAAAACTGCAAAGAGAATATTTGTTTTATATTCTGATTAAACACTTTCATTGTAGGAAATTTGGAAACCACAGAAAGGTCCCAATCAGACAAACAAAAATGAGACAAAAACACCCCATGCCTTTTCAGGACCCTAATCCTATCACACAGGGGCAATCACTGTGAAATTTTTCCCACTGATATTTTATCTATACGTGCATATTTTAAATTTAATTTTATGTAGATAAATCTCAAAGCACTAAAGTTAAAAACATCGGCTGACCTGTACTCACATATGCATAATCATGAAGAACTTTGAGAGAGAATGCCAAAGCAAACTGTTTTTCTTTGCTGGTATTTGGGACACCAAGGTTCACGATTTATTATTAAAAGACAGAGATAGAGTGGGAGAAGGAACAAGAATCTAACAAATGAATGAAAACATGTTGCTATGAAAACAACCTCTATAAAAATGCATTGAAATCCCCTACGTTTATTTAATAGATGGTGTGCGCAAGGACTGCCAGAATATGATCTAGGAGAAGTGGTTGAAAGGGCTGGGGGTATAGGGGAACTTTTCTAGCATAATAGCTGTCCATAGGCAGCCAGGCTCAGCTGAGAGCTCTCCTGTGATGGAGAGCTGGACTATCTCTCCCCCAACAATTCACAGGTGTTGGAGGAGAACCTCGAAGATCTCTACTCCAGAAAGTCAGAGGGGATCCAAGCATTGGACAGGAGATTGAGAGATGCCCTAAAGCCCTTCCCCACCTACGATGCATAGATACTACCACAGGTATGACCACATACATGGTACGGTCCCTGTAGGACTGGCTCTGGAGCAGACCTTATCTGAGCTGGTGGGATTTTGCATCCTGTGATAAAGCTGGCCTAACTAGAAGACCTTCTAGTTAAAGTTTGGCCAGGGACAGGGTTTTCCCAGCTCTGGGGCAGTAGGGAGTTAAATGCATCATCACTGGCCCTCGTGAGACACTGGAGACTCAGATGAGAACTGGAATGGAGGGGAAGGTGGAAAGGAAGCAGAACAGGTAGGTAGGTGTCCAAAGAGTTACCGTGTGGGGGCTAAAAAAACACTCATACTTTCCTCCCACCTTCTTACTTCTCCTTGAGCTAATACATTAACAGAGACAGATTAACAAAAGAAAATCATAACTTGAATACATGCACTCAAGAAATTCAAATAAGCATGAACACCCCAAGGACAGAGAGGCAACACTGGGTATATATGACATTTCAGACAAAGGAGAAAAAGGAGGTGGGGTGGGTAGGGGTCTGAGATTTCAAAAGTGAAAAGGGGTGCTTCATAGGTACTTGAGGACAAGCGAACACACAAGGCAGGAGACTCCCCCTAGGTGACTCAGAGACAATGGGGTACAGGGGCACCTGAATAGCAGGCCCTGCCTGAAGCCCTCCTATTTACCATACTTAATTCCAATTAGGCTAAGGCGAAATCCTAAGATTCCCTTCCTGAAGCAGGTTTTTCTGCCTCAGTCTCTCCAGCTTAAAAGGGGGGAGAGTCAAGGGTAATTTTCTGAGACTTTTGTTTCTTAATAACCAGCTGAAAATCGGTGCACCAGGCAGCTTCAGGGTGGTAAAACTTTGGTCTCCTTCAACAGGAAGGTGAGGGAGAGCTCAGATGTCTTTTCAGGGGGGTCAAAAGTAACCCCAAAGGCCCTGACCAGTGTGGCTCAGTTGGGCATTGTCCTGCAAAGTGAAGGGTCACTGGTTTGATTCCCAGTCAGGGCACGTGCTTGGGTTGCAGGTTCGGTTGTGGGTTCGGTCTTGGACAGGGAGCATAGGAGAGGCAATCGATCAGTATTTCTCTCTCATGCTGATGTTTCTCTCTCTCTTTCTCCCTCCCTTCCCCTCTCTCTCTAAAAATAAATATATTGACATCTTAAAAATAAATAGTAACCCCAATGCTTTAACCGAGCAAGAGCTGACGGGAGGACCATCAACTCCGTATTTCTGTGTTCGGCAGCCAGCCTTCTCTTCCCTCACCCTCTCTCGGTCTGTGTCAACAAAATGATCCAAAATCATCTCAGTTCTTTCCAGTTTGGGCCATGGAGACACAACTGAAATTCATCTTGGATATACAACTGACATTGTATGGAAGGAATGTTACAAAAAAGGTTTCTTTGTCATATCACAAATTCTCATTCAGTTAAAAGTTGCATCTTCCGGCTGCTTTGATCATATTAGGAGAACTCTTTACCTCTGAGTGGAAAGAGAAAAACAGGGCTGTCAATGTGCCACCACACAAGCAAAATGACACTAGCCACAGCATGTGACTTACTTGACCATTGACATTTGTCTGGAGTTTTGTTTACCTCTGTCTTGTCCACTCCTCAGCCAACTCACCTTAGCTGTTTTGAAAACAAAACAAAATTCTACCATGGTTTTGAAATAAAACCGTATCATAAACAAGTGGTAGGTGAGTTTCAAAATGGTTTGAGTGAAGCACCATAAAGTAGGTGACCACCGAGGTCGCTAAAATATTTCCTGTCCTGACCAGTGTTGCGTTTCTGGAGAATATTTAACAGGGAGGGTTTTAATGCTCCTAAAGATGTTGAAACTAAAGAACAAATATTGACCCAGGGGGTACCACAGCTCTCCCAAAAGGGAGTAAAATACATCCTTTATAAAATGAAAAACTACTTGGCCGAAATATTCCCCAAACCCTTCGCAATTGGCCCTCACATGGCAGAGGGGCCAATTTGGCACGGCCGAGGCCCTGGCACTGACGCACTAGGCAGCATCACCGTAGGTCCTCTCGCTCTGGGAGGCCCCAGTTTTCCCGCCAGGCCGACCTGGGCCCCCGGCCAGAGCAACTCGGCCCCGAGGCCACCCCAGGCCTCAGCCACGGCCGCTGGCACCAGTGCTGGGTAACTAGGCCAGGGCTTGTTCCCGCGGCTCATCTCCGATGGAGAGTTTGGGCCCCGTCGAGGCCACCCTGCGCGGCGGCTCCACCAAACTCCGGGCGACACTGAAGGTGAGTCTCTGGCCAAAGGGACTCTCCCTGAGTGCGGGCGCCGGTGAGTCAGGGCGAGTTATGCAAGTGCTGGCCCGCCGGCCCCCGCGCCTCCCCCCGTGCCTTTCACTCGGCACGGTTGCAACAGCGCGACCCCCTCCCCCCGGAGCTATAAAGCGGCCAAGTAGCACCCGCGGCGCGCTCGCCTCCCTGGCTCCCTGCGCGCTCGGTCGCTCCGGTCAGGTCTGCGTGCGTCTCCGGGTGGTGAGCAGCACCCGGGGGAGGACCTGCGGGGGACTCGCGATCCGGGTAGCCGTAGCGGACCGGGTGGCTCCGCTGCCCGGCACTCACGGCTCGCGTTTCCCACAGGGCGGATTCCTGGGCGAGATGGAGTGGGTGTGGGCGCTGGTGCTACTGGCTGCACTGGGCAGCGCTCGGGCGGAGCGCGACTGCCGGGTTAGCAGCTTCCGAGTAAAGGAGAACTTCGACAAGGCTCGAGTAGGTATCTTGGCGGCCGCCCCGATCACCCCACCCCCCAACCTCCCCGCGTTCCCCCAGCCCCGCCGCTCGCCGTGCACTGAAGACACCAAACTTGCTCTCATCTGTTTCGCAGTTCTCCGGGACCTGGTACGCCATGGCCAAGAAGGACCCCGAGGGCCTCTTTCTGCAGGACAACATCATCGCTGAGTTCTCCGTGGACGAGAACGGCCAGATGAGCGCCACAGCCAAGGGCCGAGTCCGTCTTTTGAAGTCAGTAGCCTCTGGGAGGCAGAGCTCTCTGCGCTCCAGGGTTCCCCAGGCTGAGAGCCCAGCCCTGACCGGGGAGGGAAGGGAGCACCAGGGAGGGATGGAGGGAGGAAGCCTTCTGCCCGGCCTGGCTCAGGATCCCCTTGGCTTTTGCAGCAACTGGGAAGTGTGCGCCGACATGGTGGGCACCTTCACAGACACCGAGGACCCTGCCAAGTTCAAGATGAAGTACTGGGGTGTAGCGTCCTTTCTCCAGAGAGGAAGTGAGTAATCAGCTCAGTGGGACTGTCTTGGGGGTGAAACCCATAAAATGGCCTTATGGGTTTCTTCTCCGGTGCTGCCCTTGGAAGAAAAGGGTCTGTAAGTGGCAGGTACCCTCTGCACTGCCTTAGGTTAGGGGCATGAGATTGGGTGTAGTTAAACCCCCTTGTCACCTCCCCCACCCGCCAGCTCAAAAAACCTGGCCCAAGCTCAAAGGACCTTTGGGCTTATCAGGTGACCTCTCCCTGCCATTTTCCTGTCCTGCCACCGCACTGTGGCAGGATGTGCCACCTTCTCCAAGCTCCCACCTCCCCAAGACCCAGCCCACATCACCACTCCACCAGGCTTTGCATTTCCTCTATCTCTCTGGGCTGAGTCCCTGACACAGCTTGACTACTTGGGACCCCACCAGAGGCTGGGAGACCCTCATCTAAGGATGCAGGGAGCCTGATGCATAGGGCTGACCCACTGCCGCCTGGTGCCCTGCCTGCTGATGCTGAGATTCTGAGCCAGGCAGAGTGCCCTTGGTGGCAGTGACCTCTTCCCTTCCTTCTAAGCACTGAAACTCAGATGGGGGGAGGGAGAGTATTGAAGACTCTCAGAAGAGCATCCTAAAACTTAGCTGGACCATGAGAACACACTTGTATGCTTTTCTATCCCCCCCCCCCCATTTCTCTTAAATTTCAAATCTGGAGCCTACTTGGTACCTAGAGAATTATGCAAGCTGTGGTGGGGGGGGGGGCAGTCAGGATCATGGGATCTTAGAGATAGTTAACCCTACAAAGGGGGTTCCATAACCAGATGAATAAACTAAGGCCAAAAGAATGTAGTGCTTTCTAAAGAATGTATGCCCACGGCCCTACCGTATGTCTGTGAGAATCAGTGTCAGAGCCGGGGCTTCCAGGCGGCCCTGAACAGCAGGATTCCTAACACAGACCAACTTTTACGAAGTACAGTCTGAGCTGTCCTGTGGAGTAGGCCACAGGGGACTGCCTGAGGGGACTCTCTTAGCTGGTGATCCAGGGCAGAAGCATTCTTTATGTGACCATCATTCCGCACACATACCTTGACTTTCTCTAAAGCTGTATGTTAGATGAAAATTGCATTCATCTTTCTCTAAAGCTGTATGTTAGGAAAAAATTGCATTTTTTTCCATCAAATTGCATCATCAGCACTAATTGACACAGTACAGACACAGATGTTATCTTACAAGGGGTAAAAAACTTTTATCCTTAGAAGTAATAAAGTTACTTACAAACAATGCAGCAAAACTTCCTCAAGTGAATCAATTAGCATAAAATGTGTACTTTTCTAATAATGGATTATAAAAATCTATACTGGAAGTACAAGATGACTAGTTTTTAGAAAGCACAAACACATAATGCTCTGTGGCATTTTGAGATGCACGCCTTGAAAGACTAGGACTCTGTTGGTGCTGCATTGGGGAGGGTAGAGAAGACCCCGGGAGCAGGTTGGGCTTTGCCTCTTGTCTTTTGCCTTTTGCCTCCTCCTCCCCTAAACAAACCAGATTAGTTCTGCTTTTACCTTGTGTAGACTGAGTTTCCATCTAGGCTTTCACCTGGAGAACAAGAGAGTATTGAAGCATTGAAAGTGATTGCTGTGATACTGAGATAACTTCCGATACGGAAGGCGTGAGGATAAATTCCTGCTTAGGTTATGTTTCAGAGAAGCTGTGCGGTGTAGTGGTTCAGCATGCAGCGTTAAAGTTTGACTGCTCGAGGTCAAATCCTAAATTGACCCACTACCAGTGGGACCTTGGACATGCTCCTCGTCTCCTCTGTGCCTCAGTTTCCTCACCTGTAAAAGGAGGCAACCATAGCACCTGCCTCGTGGAGTTGTGTTGGGAGGAGGCAATGAGCTAACACGCCACAAGCCCTTAGTGCCTGAGATGTGAGTTCTTTCTGAGTGTATGATATTGTTGCTGCGTAGTTCTCTCCCCAGTCATGGAATAATAGCTTCATAGTCTGGGTCTGGGATGATAGGAGCTTCGAAGAGCATCAGGTTCAAGTCTCTCATTTTACCAATGAAGAAATTAGAGAAGGCCCACATTAGAGAAGTGACTAGCGTGGGTAGGGCACACAGCTAATCCCTTTGACAGGACCTGCCGGGTTTTTCAGGTGATTAGCAGAACTAGCATCACACGCCATCTGGCTGGCTCATCTGGGCAGTTAGACCTGGAAACTGCAGGGAGCTTCTCATCACTTTAGGTGACTGGAGGACACAGGTGGGGGGAGCCGAAGGGGCGAGTTCCAGGATGACACAGTGAGCCAGAGTTGGCTCCCTCTGAGTGGGGTTTTGGTGGGGTTTTTTTTTGTTTTGTTTTGGTTTGGTGTTTGGACTGGTAATCAAAACCACTAAAGCAGTCTGTGTGGGTGTGGTGTAGGCACAGTGGCCGTGTAACCCCACTTCCAGGGGTGGTAGCAGCCAGATGGCCACTGTCTCCACTCTCCTGAGCTCCGCTGTGTGCAGACAGCTGCCACCCGGAATGTTTGGGCTGTCTGACTCTCCAGAGGGACCCCCCTCCCAGCCACGGGCAATGAGGAGGTTGGAGGCCTGAGCTCATTCTTTCTAGCAGGGCTGACAGCTCATTTCTTGTTTTAGGAGGGAGAATAGGGTAAAAATTGGTATAATTTAAAAGGTAGTTACAATTTAAATTCTTCATCTCTGCATTATTTAGCCAAAAAGAGCCCGGAGGTAACACCAAACCAACTTAGACTTTTTTTAAAAAAATTTTATTTATTTAGTTTTTGAGAGAGGGTAAAGGAGGGAGAGAAAAAATCAATCAGTTGCCTCTCACACACCCCCAACCCAGGCATGTGCCCGCATGGGCAATTGAACCAGCGACCCTGTGGTACTCAGGTTGGTGCCCAGTCCACTAATCCACACTAGCCAGGGTCCAATTTCAGCCTTTTTAAAAAGTCAAGAACAGTAGTCAATTTGCCTGAAACTGACCTTTGAAAGTTACTTAGTTACTATGTTAGAATTCACATCTGGCAACAACTCTGAGGGAAAAAATTAAGCTGTAGATTTGCTGAGCTAACAGCCGCCTGGATCATGAATCTGGGTCACATTTCAAAGCAGAGTGCTTTCGTGTCTGAGGGGTAGGCTGCTGGGGTGCCCGTGATGGACAGACACAGTGAGCCCCATAACCAGTGAAGAAATGGCTTCATTTCCGAGAGAAGGAAGACTCTGCCCAGAAGCCTGTGAGGGGAACTGGCGGTTGGGGTGGGGCCCAGCAGGGGGCCCCTTGGCTTCTGTGCCCGGCCCTCCTGCTGAATAACTGCATGGCCACCACTGAGCAGCCACTGAGTGCCCGGGGGTGTCTGGGCACCCTCGCCTGACCTCTGATGCTCTCCGTGGGTCCTTAGAGGTGCCAGTGTGGCTCGTTCTTCCTGGGGGGCCTGGGGTGAAATGAAGAGGGGCCTCCACCACTCCCTCCTGTGCAGCACTCCTGCAAGGCCTGGGTTTGTTTTGAACCCCTGTTCGGGGCAGGGGGAGGGGCACTGCAGGGATTCTCAGAGCCAACAGGCATGGTCAGAGCTGACTGAGGGCGAGCGTTAGCAACCTCCCTCACACCCTCTGAGGCTGGGGAATCCAGGACCTCTGCGTTCCTCCAGTGTGGAGCGTGCCATAGGGCAGAACCAGCACTTGCTTGTGGACCTAGGTGTGAGAGGGAGATGCAAAGCCTTTTTGTGTCTTGTTCCCTGTGCCTCCAATTTACTTATTGCCTGGCGACAACGTGGTATAGAGTTCATGCAAGCGGGCTCCAGAGCCAGATTGCATCCCAGCTCTGCCCTGCTCTTGGGCATCCTGGGTGAGCTACTCGGTTTCCCTGTGCCTCACGTTCCTTGTTCCTCGTCTTTGAAACAACAGAGTGCGCTCTGTGGGGGGCCCGTGAGGAGTAAGTAACTGAGAAGACGTGGGAAGTGTCTGTACAATGGCTGACGTGATAAAGTGCTCAGAAAGCCCTATTCATGCTTGTTTGTCAATGAGAATGTTAAATTAGGTAGAGACGTGGCACTTTATACCAAATGCAAGGTATTTGGATAAACCTGAGCACTGTTGTTTCTCCATGGCAGAGCCTTCACCTACGTCCTTATTTCTTGTCCTGCCTGAGCTGTCGTTTCCCCCACCTCTGTTTATGCTTATTTTTCATGGCTGACATCCCAGTCTTAGGGATACACATAATGTAAAATGTTCATAGGCTCAACTCTGCTTCTGTTGGGGAGGCCTGATGAGTACAAGCCCTAAAAAGGAATTTCTGGTAACAGATGGTAGGCATCTAGTGCCCCCAAAGCACAAACTACTTTTTTTTGCTAGCTGGAAGATGTGGGCAGGGTCACTAAACGGGAACTAGGGTGGAGCCAGAAAAGCCATGAACCGGACCCTCGGAGGGGCGTCCTCCGGTGGTGGACTGAGGCGGGAGGGCAGCGCGGCTGCCGAGATGACTGGGCACTAGCTGATGCAGAGCATCTCAAGAGACACATCATGATTGTTGGGGACAACAGAAGTGGGTGGTTGTCAGATATCAGCCACAAAGATGTAGATCTTCTTGGAGGACTGATGGAGAAGACACAACAGAAAGACCTATTCTGGCTGACATTCTCAATTGTTCTTTAAAAAGATGCTATCACATTTATCATCAGGGTGAGAGAGAGAGTCATTGAAGTGAATGAGGTTCCCCCCAACTCTGGAACATTTTTCTGTAAAGGAAAACAAAATCCTTTCTCAGTTTCCCAGTTCTATAAAAGCTGTCCGAATTCCCTGTGGTCTCGCACTCCTGACAAGTGAAGCCAGGTTCAGGAAGTCGCTGGCTCCTCAGGGGTGGTGGGTCTCCCTGCTGGCTGCGCTGGCTGAGGGAGGGCCTCGGCTCTGGCTTCCCGGTTTGCAGACGACGACCACTGGATCATCGACACGGACTATGACACCTATGCTGTGCAGTACTCCTGCCGCCTCCTGAACCTCGACGGCACCTGTGCTGATAGCTACTCCTTCATCTTTGCCCGAAACCCCCACGGCCTGCCTCCAGAAGTGCAGAGAATCGTGAGGCGGAGGCAGGAGGAGCTGTGCCTGGCCCGGCAGTACAGGCTGATTACGCACAATGGTAAGTGGATGGGCAGGCGGGTGGGAGGCGGCGTGGCAACCTGCTCTCCTGAGGGGTTGGTGGGCAGTGAGTTTGGGGCCACCCGTCAGAAAGATGCATTTCATCTGCATGCACAAGAGAACAGGGAGCCCTGGGAGCCCCTCCAAGCCCAAGTCTGGATTCTTCTCGACCAGATTTTTCAGTGGCCTCATCATGGGGCTGATGCAGAAGGAGTGGGCAAAGGCCTTTCCCCCAAACCCTGGCACTTTAAATAAAACTGCAGGGGACACTCCTTTTTTCCTGCCAATCTGGCCTAGTCTGTAGTCACATGATTATACTCCTGGCTACACTGCCCCCCCAAACCGTTTTTGATTGAATTAACATTGTTTGGGGTTCAGCGGCCCCAGTGATGAGTAAAAACTTAGAGATGGGGTTTTTAACAAAGTCATGTCCGTAAGAGCAATGATTTCGGCAAATGCTCCTTCTGTAGACATCAAACCAAAGTGACTGGCTGATTTGCCTCCCATGGTTTGTGAGTCCCTGGACCGATCATTGGGTCTTTATACAGATACTACCCCCATCTGATCTCGATTTAAAACCCAGGAACGTTCTGGAAATAAAGTGTGCTGTATACTTGAATTGACACTCACTCCCCTGGGAAACTGGGTTTCAAAATCCAAACACGTCAATGCTAAAATGTAGGCAAAGAGAACAACACTGAACTTTCCTGTTGGTCCTCTAACTAGCTGAGCAAAGCTACACCAAGCAGATATGAGCCCAGACCAAAAACATAAATCAGTGCAGTCTGGATGTTTCACCCTGAAGTGGTGGCCCAAATGAAGGACGAGGAAAGGATTTCACCACAGCCAGACTCCAAGCCAGACCCTTTACCTACATCTCGTTTAATCCTCGGAGACCCCTTATGAAATAGATACTTACTATCCACATTCTCATCTACCCGATGAGAAAACAGAGGCTGAGAAACATTACAAAAGTTGCCCCAGTAAGTAGCTGAGTTGGATGCAAACCGAGGTTGTTGTTGCTGTTGTATTTGCGTGTGATGCTGAAGCCCCCTGTGGCACCGTCTGGTGGAACGTGGCACAGGACGCGGTGTGCGCTCTATAAAACAACTTAAGGAGTGGCTGAGGTCTGGCCCACTTCCTGAACTAGGCAGATGCACCCCCAATGCTTTGAAATGCAGTGAGGGAAATTTAAGACAAATAGAAAGAACGCTATTTCATACAGCAAACCCCACTGCCCCCGGAGAAAGTCAGAGGGTCACAGAAACAGCCTTGAGGATGTTTATGAATTACAGCCCCATCCGGCTGTGTAACCACACAAGAAGCACTTGAATAAGCTGAGCCCTGAGGCCGCCATGTCATTTATAATGTACATCGAACACTGGGCCCCTCTTTCAGTCACTAATGCCTTTGTCTTCTGTTTCAGGTTACTGTGATGGCAAATCAGAAGCAAACCTTTTGTAGCAACATGGAGGATGTCAAGTTTCATTCGGAAACTTCCCGTTCTCACTCAGCCTTCAACTCTATTTATCTTAGTTTAGTTTGGCCATCTCTCCTCCCCTTTCCCTCAGGAAACATAAAACCTTCAGTACACCCGAAAATATATGTGGGAATATGTGAATCAGTTTGCACTCAGCCGGATGTATGTTTTTATCGGTGTTTTCTAAGGAATCATTTGAGGCTTAGGATTCCAGACTTGGATTCATTAAAATATAGTCTCCTGTTTCCTATGATTTGGGTTTTCATTTGTGTTCGTGTGTGTGTGTGTGTGTGTGTGTGTGTGTATAAGAGAGAGGGAGAAAGAAATCCTGAAGTCCTGCAGACTGGTGGGTAGGATTCACTTTTATATCCCTGGAGGTGTTCTTCCCTCCCTGGTTCTTTATGGCCTTTGGCCTAATCTCCATGAACAACTCTGGAGTCTCCCAACTTCCTGAAAAGGGTGTTCCCATCAACCCATCAAGGCTTAACTGCCAGCCTGGACGAGGCGGCACCACGGCTAAACCAGTAGGTGAGTGAGTGTAGGCTGGGCCAGGCCAGTGAAGGGGGCAGGATGGCCGCTGGCTCGCCCACCTGCCACTGAGAGGTGTGGGTCTGGGTCCGCTCTGGTAAACAGCACCCCCCATTCCCGCCTGAGCCCTTCATTCTTTCCAGC
Source organism: Phyllostomus discolor (assembly GCF_004126475.2). Classification (NCBI taxonomy): domain Eukaryota; kingdom Metazoa; phylum Chordata; class Mammalia; order Chiroptera; family Phyllostomidae; genus Phyllostomus; species Phyllostomus discolor. The sequence goes on along the minus strand of NC_040907.2, from coordinate 147,557,557 downwards.
ACTTAATTCGCTTCTTATTTCAGATGTGGCCAAAACATTGAAGGAGAGCAGGCCTTCGGTTTCCCTGAGGGAACTGGAATGTGGGGCCCTTGGAAGCCAGATCTGGAGGGAGATCACAGTGCCCCTGCCCCGTACCTTGACCTGGAGAGTGCGGGAAAGGGCATGGTGGGTGGGGGGTGAACACCAGTGCCCCACACCACCAGCAGAACTTGTGAACATTAGTGTCTAATTGCATGCAAAGCCGTTTGCCTCCGTTTCCCAGGATCCTCAACTTCTCAACTTGAAAAGGAATCAGGCTTTGGTACCAGAGCCTTTTGAGTCAAAATCCAGTTCAGATGTATAATAGCTGCGTGATTTGGGCTGGCTTCATGGCTTCTCTGAGCCTCACTCTTCTCTTGTGAGAGAAATACAGGGAAAGAGGCTCTGCCTGACAGGATGGAATGAGGGTTCGGTTACAGCACTTGGGAGCCGTGCAAACACCAGGGGTGCCCAGCCAACAGCTAAGAAATGGGTCGGGAGGTGGGGAAGGACACCTCTGTCCCGTGCGTGCAAAGATCTCTGCCTGGACGCTGGCATATTGAGGGAACATGGGAGGCGCCTGGGCCCCACCCCAAAGTGCTTGTCCTCCCAGCAAGGAAGGAGGAGACAGGTGATCACGAATGGGTGAGCCCTGCCTGTCATCACACAGAACAGCTAACTGTCAGAGCCAGGCTTTGCCCCTTCAGTTGGACAACCCCACAGATCCTAAGATAGCCACACATCACCTCAAAAGAGTTTAAATTTGTCAAATCTACTAACTGAAGATGAACAAAGAATTCCTGTCCTCTTGTTCTCTACCTTGTGAACAGCATAAATCTTACTCCACAAGAAGCTATTCAAGAAACTCCATAAGCAATGGCAACTACTGGTGCTAATGGACTCGACAATAAACACGTGCTGAGTACCTACTATGTGCCAGGCCCAGAGCTACTGTGCTTTCCAGCCATTGGCCCAACTTTCACGTGATGTTGTGTCCCTTGGTTCTGTTTGGCTCTGGTTCCTTCACTCTCTTCTCTCCGAAGGATATTTCATAAGGAGCATCTGAGGAGCCTCAGCACTGTATGTATCTTCAGGCTCACACTCCATGTTCCTGCATCTAATTCCCAACCCTCCATCTGGACCTCACTGAGAGTTCAAGTTTACACAAGCTTCTAATAACACTCTTGGCTCTCCCACCCCCAGTCTTCCCCTGTTCCTGTCGCCTGCTGCACCATCCAGCCAGTGTCAGGCTGGAAATCTAGAGTCGCCCTGGAATCCTCTGTTTTCCTCCCATTCTACAGCCTGCCCATCAATGAACTGTGTTTGCCCCGCCCTCCCAAAGTGCATCGCAAGGTCATTTCTCACAGCCTCCCAAATATTGGGGTCCTCCTACGTTCTCTGATTTCATGACACTGCTTCTCCTGAAACGGTCCATGCCATTTCTTATAAATGGAAAAAAAAGTCACCTTTAATTGTCTTTGGGAAGTTCCTCAAGCGTTGTTGACAGTAATGAGTGATCCGGATGCCTTGCAAGTCCAGGGTAGGACCTCCAGTGGCCGTGACCCTGGAGGAATCCGAGTCCTGGGCCAGTTCCAAGACTCACTGCAGAAACCAGCACAGTGTGGCTTTATATGTAGGTAGGAGATGTAATGGCTGAACAGTTATAAATAAAATTTATTAAATTCAATCATAATACAAACACACAGAAAAAGTTCATACTTAAAGAAACCCATAACAAATCCTTTGATAAAGGATAAAATTCTTACACAGAATGATCACCCCTTAATTTACTGGTGCCGTAAATGTGTTTGCATAGGTTACATTTCCTGAAAGCAGGGTGCACTGGTGTGCTGGTCCCGGAAATCAACTCCCTTTGAAAACACACCGTGGCTCGCCAGAGGGTGACCGGCTCGGCCTCTAGAGGAAAACTAATTAGTTGTAAATAATGGACAGGTCATTTCTTCTGAGAGAGGTGTCTGTAAACATTGCTCCCTTCTCTGGGAAGAAGTAGCGGCGAAACATCTTCCTCCACTCGTTCCTAAACAGGGACATGTTGTAGAGGATGGGGTTCAGGGCTGAGTTGGCGAACGTGAAGGCCACCACCCAGAAGAAGAGGGACGGCCAGATGACCAGGTCTTGCTTGAAGTTCTGGATCAGGATGAGGAGGATGGTGATGATGATGGGGCTCCACATGATGAAGAAGGAGATCATGAGCAGGAAGAGGGTGCGGAAGAGCCGGAAGTCCTGCTGGGACACGCGGATCTGGTGGCTCTCCGAGTAAGCCAGGTTCATGGTCAGCCTTCTCCTGGACGCCTTGGTGATCTGCAGGAACACAGAACAGCCGGGGCCGCCGTTTACTGTGTGGGGTCTGGCTCTCCCGAGCTGGAATCAGCTGCCTCTCCTGCTCTGGGGCCCTTTTGTGCACAGAGAGCTCCCTTCTTAGAGGTCTGTCCACCCCTTGGGTGCACTGAAGAGATGGGGCACTGACGGCCCCCTGAGAAATAAGGCCGAAAATCATCCACCTTATAAATACAGTTGAGGAGGGGAAGTGGGTGGACGGTGTAGAAGAGGCATAGGAGAACAGAAGCACTGGTCTGAATGTGTCCTCCCCCCAAATTCACATGTTAAAACCCAAACCCCACGGTGATGGAATGAGGAGGTGGGGCCTTTGGGAGGTGATGAGGTTATAGGGAGGAAGCCCTCCTGAGTGGGATTAGTGTCCCTCAGAAAGAGGTGAAGGGATTCCAAACTACAACTTGGCAGCTACAGAATAGCCATGGGAAGCAGTCAGTAATACTGTGATAACTATGCCCAGTTATAGTTAGTAACTATGAGGTGGGTTCCAGACTCATGAGGGGGAACCCTTCGTAAGTTATGTAAATGTCTAACGACTATGCTGTACATCTGAAAAACTAATATAATATTGGATATCAACTGTAATTAGAACACATTATTTTAAATTAAAAAAGAGGCCTGAAAGAGCTCCGTGAGCACTTCTGCCATGTGAAGATGCAGTGAGAGGTCAGCAGTCTGCAGCCTGGAGGAGGGCTCTCACCAGAACCCCACTGCACTGGTGCCCCGGCCTTGGACCTCCAGCGTCCACCACTGTGAGAAATGCATTTCTATTGTTTGTAAGTCATGCAGTCTGTGGTATTCCGCTATGCAGTCCAAAGAGACTGAGACACACATCTTCCCTGTTGTCTCTTTTGTTTTAAGTTAAGTATTGATTGTATAAAAACAAACTGTGTTGACGATACAAACTTAAACAATATGATACCGCCCTGTCTGGTATGGCTCAGTGGATCGAGTGCTGATGTGCAAACTGAAAGGCTGCAGGCTCGATTCCCAGTCAGGGCACATGCCTGGGTTGTGGGCCTGGTCTCCAGTAGGGAGCATGTGGGAGGCAGCTGATCAATGTGTCTCTCAGCTGCTGATGTCTCTCTCCCTCTCCTTCTCCCTCCCTTCCCCTCTCTCTAAAAATAAATAAATAAAATCTTTAAAAAACAAAAACAAAAATGCGTTTGGGGGGGACCTGGTACAGGTGAGGAAATAGGCCCCTGAGAGAGAGAGCTTAGCCAAACTACTTTGAAAATAGGAGCTTTGGAAGTGTTCACTTCAGAGAGCAATCCCTGCCCCCAGAAGCTAAGTCTGGAGGAGAGAAGGTGGGACTGGAAGATGGGGCTGCCATTTAAGTGTGATTCCCAGGTGCAGATTGGTGGCCCAGATGGGTGGGCCCTACCTCCCTGGTGACTGGAGAGCATCCAGTGCTCGGAGGAGCTGCCCTGGGGATACACACAGCATCCTGACTTTATGCCTACTCCTAATTGTCCTATAAGCACAGCTTCAGCGATACCCAGAGTTTTGAGGGATGGGAGGGGAAGGCATTTGAGATGGTGAAGAGGGGACGAACTGCTAGCCCAGGATGTGATGGGGCACTGTATGTGTTAGCTTGACATGCTTTGTTCCAGTCCGTGACCTCTGTCCCCAGGGAAGAGATTGAATTCAGACTGCCTTGGCCACATTCATGGTCCTTGCTAACTCCCATTTGCTTAGTCTGGCCCCGAGTCCTTCTGCTCTAGCCACACAGTGGGTGCTTACCTGTCTGGGGACTTTGATGGCCACAGATCTCATTAGCTGGCCTTCCTAGGCCCATTCCCCTAAGATTCTCGAATCTCAAGAGGGGAAGTAATTTGAAAGCAATTAGCAGAATTCACAGTTCGGTAAAATTTAACTCCAAGATGACAATGTCTTAAAATAATCCCATTGACTACTTCTAACTAGCTAATTAAAGGATAGCTGTTTAATTATTTTACAATTAAATGCTTTGGTTTGCTTGCTTCTGTGCAATAGTTTAGGTCCACCCCTTGGTGATGGAGAGAGCAGGGCAACAGATGCTGAGTGAACAGAGTGCTTTCTCCCCCTCTCCCACCAACACCAAGTAGGAATGAGGACCACGGAGCCTTAGGGAGGGCCAGGCACTGTGCTATGCACTTCTTTTTGTAAATTGTCACATTTCATCTTTACAGCTACTCTTTTAGATTGATGCTATTATTTAACTCACTTCAGAGACAGGGATGTTAAATCTCAGGCAATCTGAGTCACTTGTTGAAGGTTACTCCACTGAGAACACTCAGTCAAAGCCAACTTAGCTGAGATAAAGATGAGCCATGTCATCAAAGTCTCCAAAGGGGCTGCCATCCTCTCCAGCCCTCCCCACCACTGCCTGTTCTGCAGCGTGGGAGCGCCCAGGAGACTTGACCCACCATCTCAGAATCACGTGCCTGAGATAACATTGGCATATCCAAGTCTGGAAGACTCTGTGTAGGACCAGTTAGAATGGGTGCTATGGCTGCCTGTGGACCAGCTGTGTTGACTAACGACCCCCTGCCCTGGTGCTGACCAATCAGCAAACACCATGACCCTGAGAGAGCACAACTGGAAAGCAGCTGATGAACAGTCTGTTGAGATCCTCCCATGGGACCTCTCCTCAGAGTCCCATGTGCAAGAGAGAAATAAAACCCCTCAGGACAAAGGACCCAGTGTACACGCTCCCTCCTGGGAGCACGCCCATGCCTTTCCCTTCCCCTTCCTCTTCCCCCACAGGTGTGTCTCCTAAACTCTAAGGGACCCCACAAGACTTGCAAGCAGCAGATCAGTGGGCAGCAACAGCTCATCTTGGGCTAACCCCCTGAATCTGTCTCCAAGGTCCCCTTTCTCTGACTTAACGGTGAGCCAAGCAGCCCAGCCTGGGCTCTCCTGTTGCTTCTTCTATGCTAAGCCCTTCCTTGTTTCACTGTCCCGAGTGGCTTTTGCTGTGGCCAATAAATTCTTGCTTTGCTGCACTTTGTCTCTTGACTGAAATCTTTCCTTCAGGAAGACAAGAACCGAGGTCTCATCTCGTCGGTAACACTTAGGCCCAGCTTCAGACACTCGGACGCTGTGGGCCTGAGCGGGGCCCAGGAAGCCACACTTCATAAACTCCCCAGGTGATTCTTGCTCACTGAAGTATGAGAACTACTGGTCTAGGACAAGACTTGAAGTTTCCCCCAGGCCTTTGAGGAGAGCCAGCTTTTAAACTGAGACTCACTGCCTTCATCTGAAGGCTGTGGGGGAACCTTCTCTCCCCCTCACACCCTTTGCCACTCATGCCACCAGACCATGGATGCTGGCAGGTGGGTGCAGGCAGCGGTCGCTCCCCTCTGACACAGCTCAGGTCCCTGGGCATTGGGTCTCCTTGAGGGCTGCTGGGTCAATCAGCAACCTCCTATTAGAATTACCAGACAATAGTTTCTGTCTTTCCAGAGGACCCACCTCCCTTTCCATCATCAGCAAATTGGCCTCAAAGCTGGGGAAATGAGGGTCAGGCATGGAGAAAGGGCTACGTGTTCATGGCCTAGACCCTCACTTTTCACTGAAACAGTTTGTTTCTTAGTTAAGCTCTGAGATAGAAAAGTGTTTTTCAACTTTAAGCCATAACTCACTCCATTTAATAAATATGTATGAGGGCCTACTATGTGCTAAGAATTCTTATAGGTGCTAGATCCTTGCCCCGCCCACCCTGCACTTCCGTTCTAGTGTATAGTGGGAAATGGGGAGGAGGAACAAGAATCATACTATCACAAAGGGTGGAAGCATCTCATTTCACCCTGGCAATGGTTGCTGGGTGACAACGTAAACCAAGCCCCAACAGCTAGCTTTGCAGCCTCATCTAAGGTACTTGGGAGTGACTAGGAGACTATTGCCCCGGGAAACTGTTGATTGGAAAAAGCCACTAAAGCTGTGTGGCATGGCTGAGTCATGAAGGAGGGGAGAACAGGGAAGGCAGAGGGGTGGATAAGGCCACTCCCCTGAGCACTGGAAGCCGCCCTGGAAGGGGAGAGCCCAGGTGACATCTGCTCTCAATCTCTGACCAGGGCAGAACCAGTAACTAGTTGGAGACTTTAAAGCAGTTTCCCAAAGGAGATTCATGGAGCACCAGCCCAGAGAGATGCTCTGTGGGGAACAGAGAGTCCTGTTGTCAGATTTAGCATTGCTGCCTACTCTTCTCCCTTTCCAGGGAGATTCTGGAAGTACGTTAACATAATAAAGGCTCTGAGATGTCCTGCAGCAAAGAAATCCACTTAACTTTGATCCACCTAACATTTCCCAAACTCGTTTGATCACGGAACCCTTTCTAATATCTAACAAACCCTGGAGCTCTAAAGAGGGCTTTAGCAGGGACTCTGATGTACCGGAATAAAAGATCAGGGTGACTTGTAAGAGGCACTTCTTGGGCCTCGATATGGAACCTGAGTTAGAGGCAGTGATGACAGGTGAAAGGCAGGGCTGGTGGGAAAGGGGTAGGGGGTGCAGCTTTGTGTCCCAAGGCTTCAAATTATTTGCTAATTGTATCTCTGTGAGCATGGCTAATTAACATCGGTATGCTTATGCTCTTGACAGGAAAACTCAGCAGAAAAGCTGATTCAGTGTCTCTGAGTGTGAATATCTTCAGAGGGAGAGAGATGCACACCTGCCCAGACCCTTCATCCACCTGGCAGCAACTTACTCGCTTCTAAGTTACTGGCCTGGCTAAGCCACAGGTACAAAGCGAGGACAAATGTTAGAGTTCTGCTGGGAGCTGGACAGCAGTTTTCTAGTGAGTGGGAAGCAATTTTTTAAAAGTGTTATGTTTACATTAACATTGTGATTTTCAAACATTATCATGTGTGTACTCTCATTTTGTTGTGTTAAACAATCCACTGGGGCCCATTAGCTCCAGAGAAAACGGAGGCTTATCTTAGTTAAGTGACTTGCCTAAGGTCATGCATAATAAAGCTTGGACTACAATCCAGGTCTTAGGACTCTTCATCCAGTGATTTTCCCACTGCCCAACAGGAGAAGGTACTGCTGCTGACCCTTTAGGTGTGTCACTCATCCAATGAGTGTTTATTGGGCGCTTATAATACATAAGCCAGGCCCCTGTTCTGGGCATGGGGATGTAACAGTAAATGAAGTCTCTGCCCTCCTGGAGCTTGCTCTCTGATGGGAAAGACAGATGATATACAAATAAATACACATAAGTGGAATATGACAGGGGTCATAAGTGCTTTGAAAAGAAGCAAGTAAGGAGAACTAGAGAATGAAGGGGATTCTCTCTGGGAACAGCCTTTTGAATAGAGACCTAAATAAAGGGGGAGAATGGCCCATGCAGGAATTGGGGGAAGGGATCCAGGAGATGAAAAGCCATGTGCAAAGCCCTGAGGCCGCAGTGTGTTGGCCGACATGAGGGATGGCCCAAAGCCAACATGGACACGAGAGAGGGGAGAGGATGAGAGGAGAGGAGCAGGCAGGGGCCAGATCACATGGAGACTTAAGGAGGTGTCCTCTTATCCAGTTCATCACTTTCCAGATACTTTGCATATAAACCCATGGCCAGCCCTTGGTTCTTCCTATCACAGACCCCAGAATGGCTCCTGGTTGAAACAGAATATCTATCATAACTCACAGTTGTGAAATGGTGCCCTGAGGAATGGGTCAAAGATATCATTTAGATCCCATCACTTTCGTTACACCAGCTAATTAACATTGGTATGCTTATGCTGGACCACTCCCAGCTCATCAGAGCTCTCAAGGTCTCCCAGAATGTTTCCAGGTGGGCCTGGCCTGAGAAAAAGATGAAGGATGAAGGGGTGGGTGGGAAACCTTTTCATGGAGTAAGTAAGTCCTGCCTCAGCAGGCAGCTGAGAAGCAGGAGGCATGAGTGAAAGGAGAAGACCAGAGCCCTCTTGGCTTCTAAGGAACTCTGGGGCCAGACTGTCTTATACTGGGTTTAAGTGTTGATACAGCCACTTATGAGCTGTGTCATGTTGCACAAGTTACTTAACCTCTTCGTGTCTTGGTTTCTTCATTTGTCATTCTTAGAAGGATTAAATGAGTTAGTCCCTGACACAGTGTAAACATTACACAAATATTTGTTAAATAATTTTAAAAATAACTTTTAATTATTTTGACACTTCTACATTTCTCTTCCTTTCCCCCTCACTTCTGTTTGTTTAACATAATGATAACAGCTAATGCTTACACAGAATAGCACTTCTATGTGCTTGCACTTACCAGGCCCTATGGCAGACTCTTGACCTAGACCTTAACTCTAGGCCTGAATTGGCCTCAGATCCTTGAAAAGCCTAAGAGTGGGGATGGGGGGCCACTTAAAGGAGGGTCAGATGTCAACTGGTGGGGGAGAGTCTAGGGAATAATGGCACGTGGAAGCCATCTCCCACATTACCCAGGGATTAGTGACTTAGGTGGAGGTTGGCCTGGCTTTGGGTTTTGTGCATCTAAGAAAGTGACAGATCCTCAGCTATAAAGAAAGGGCCATAAAAGTGGCCAGACAGCAAGCAGAACTTACAAGTCCCCACTGAAATGTAACTTGTTTGTCAGATGACCCATAGTGTGCTATAAAACCAAGATTCAACAACTGTAAACCTCTGAGAGGACTCAAGGGCTTTGCATTAGTCGTTCTCAAACAAGCACGAACACACATACGCACTGTTTGCCTGGGCCAGCACATACATGTAAACGGGCTGCCTTCCGAGGTAGGAAATAGGTAGGCAGGTCTTTTTTATGTCCCTGTACACGCTTGCTCCAAAGGTGGAGACCATGTCCTGTTTCAGCCTGATTTTGAAAGGCTCATTTCCAGGGGCGGGGCCCGGCGGGAGGGCAGCAGCTGGAAGGTGACTAGTGGGAGCTTCAGGTACAGTTCTGTTTCTCATTCTGTTTCTGGGAACTGCTTTGGGAGCGTGGTCAGTTTGCAAGCTGTGCATGGATGCTGGGTGTGCTTTTCTGTATGTATATTATGCGTCAATAAAAAGTTTTAAAAGTGTGTATTCTCTGTCACTATATCGCTGTGTGTGCTAGGGAAACTGTGGGCACAATTCAAAAGCCCATAACATCAATTATGTCACAGCTGTATGACAGAGACCATGAAGCCATTAAAAATAATGAGGTGGAGATAAAGGGACTGGGATGGGAAGACCTGATGATACGGTGTCACGTGCAAAAAGGAAGTTAGGAAACAGCATTATCTCAGATCTGAAACAAATTGTGTTGAACAATGACAGATAGTTGGTTTTTGATCATTTTATATGGTTTATCATACATATATAACATAAAAGTATGTGCATATATAAATTTATTAGAAAAATACCTTAGAAAACATACAATGAATTGTAACAATGGGGGTAGAGTTGCTCTTTAGTTTCTGTGTTATGCATTTCTATATTTCTTTAATTTTTGTAATAAGCTTATATTTAGTGATTAGTGAAAAATAAGAACAATCATAAAGTTATAATGTTTTTTGCAGGGGGTAGATCTGGCCAGTACACCAGGGCTGGGGTAGATGCTAAGGTAACTTCTGACCAGACACGCTAAGATTGCACCTGAAATACCCCAAGCCATAGTGAACTTCAGCTGCGGTCTGGAAGCAAACGTACCTGTAAAATTTTGGAGTAACTGATCACAATGAGCAGTCCTGGCACCAAGAAGTTCAAAGTAACAAATGACACATCCCAAGAGATTTCTCCGGCGATGCTGGGCCAAATCAGTGTGCAAATCGAAATTTCCTAGTCACAGAAAGGAAGAGAAGATCATTTAAATGCTGGCTTCTTATTTGGCCTTTAGCTCAGTCCCAGTTGGGGGTCACCTGGCACTATGACACTGTTGTGTTAGGTACACTACCACACACTGCATGACAAGAAATCCCAGAACCCTTTCCACTGCCCACACAACCCCACTTACAAATCATTTGCCTCTGACCTCAGAATGACCATAATTATTATTCCCATTCTCTAAGGAGTCAGTTCCCAGGCATGACCCCAGGCTCAGTGCTCTTTCCACCTCTCTGGACTGAGCTGTAAGGGACCTCTGAGCTTTCTCCTCCACGCTCTTCATTTTACAGGTGAAAAACTGAGCCCTGAAAGGTTCTGTACATTGGAAGTGAGGAAGTACAACACACAGCACATAAAAATGGGGACACCGTCTCAGTGCGGTCGCACTGTATATGCTCAAGGTGACAGGGTCCAGGTTAAGACATTATTGTGTGTATCTGGGGTATGTTCAAACATCGACAAAGTGTCAGGCTGCATCAGAGAAGGGCAGGGCTTACTCCGAGACAACACTGGTGCCCAGACTCAGGAGCTCTGCCCTTGTGTGCCTCTGCCCCAGAGGAGCACACTGAACTCCAGAGCAAGATGCAACCACACTCCATCAGTCCAAGAAGTCAAACCACTGGAACGTGGCAGGAGGTTTGTGGCCTTGCTTCTACCACTATGTTGTGCTGAATTCAAATATCTGGCACTAACACAAACCCCCAAATGGTGGGGGCCTTACTGAGTAGTTATTAAGAGATGCTGCAACAATTTCTGCTGATGAATAGATAGGGCAACGAAGAGTTCCATCTATCTATTTATCCCTCCTCCCAAACACAAATATCCTGTGCCTGCTTGACTAGAGGAACAAAACTGTTCAGAAAACAAGTTGCCCTTCCAGACATGTAGAATAGACCTGTACGAACACATTTGTGTAAAAAGACCACATTATTGATTTTTGGTGAACAAGGCACTTTAACCAATGTCCGGAAGAAATATTATCATCCACAGCCTCATTCATTCATTCATGCAACATTTATTGAATGCTATACTAGGCAAAGGCAAAGACTTTTTATCATCTCCCAATATGTGTCATCATTAGGTGGTCAAACTCAAAATACAAATAGTCCCTTCTTCTCTTGTTTAGCATTAACAAAGCACTTAGTCTGTGCAGGCAACACTTTATATACATCATCTTACTGAATGTTCACAGCAATCTTATTGAAATGCATTGTTACTATTTCACCCATCACACAGAGGGAAACCAAGGCTTAGAAACATCCCCCTACAATAATAGTCTGGAAGATTAATGATGTCGTCCTTTTTAATCATACAATATTGTCCCTAAAAAGCTAAGACCTACCAAGAAAACTCTAAGGCAAGCAGAAAAGAATGATTTAATTATATCTGTACCTTGAAGGGGGGTGGTGTGTGCTGAGAATGTTGCTTCCTTTACCTATTTGGTTTGAATGGCTCACAAACACACTGGGTATTCCAAAAACTTCTTCCTCCATCCTATCCCCACTGTCCGCCTGATGGGAGAAAGTTTATTAGGTCTTTCTACCTTCCGATGACTGGAAAGAAACTTGTGCCTCTCAGTCTTCTGAATATTGGCAGCAGGTGGCCACGGCTATTCAGATAATCCACGCAGCCTTTGCCACCTGCCCACCACAGGCCCCTCGTTCTACTACACCGGAGGGCAACACGGCCCGACAGATATGCTGAAGCAGTCATTAGAAGAAACAGGCTAGAGCCCTGAATGACTTGATTTCCAATTCCTATACTTGTACAGGGAGGGCAGAAAAGCAGATGACCCCAGAACCATTTCCTAAAACCTCCAACAAGCTCCAACTCTTTCCAAAAACCTTCTCCAGAACATCTGCCAAAGTGTCTCCAAGTTTAACAAGATTTTGTAGAAGAATGTGTAAAGACAGAGCAAGGTCTTTTCCCTGTATAGAGCAAAAAAAAAAAAAATCCCTAAACAATATGCCTGTAGTAGTCCAATGTTGTTGAAAGAACTGTGTAGGTGTGAATGAACACCTGTGTGCACAGCTGTCTACCTGTACACACCTGCACACACAGAGAGAAAAAAGACTGGAGGGATGCACTCTAGAAAATGAACAGTGTCTGTCTCTAGGGGAGACTCTTAAATTTTTTTAAAAAATCCTTTCGGTTTATCTGAGGTATCCAAATTTTCTATAATCTGTCTGTATTACTTTTTTTAAGTTTAAGATATTATTTATTTATTTTTAGAGAGGGAAGGGAGGGAGATAGAGAGAGAGAGAGACATGAATGTGCGGTTGCTGGGGGTCATGGCCTGCAACCCAGGCATGTACTGTGACTAGGAATCAAACCTGCGACACTTTGGTTTGCAGCCCGAGCTCAATCCACTGAGCTACACCAGCCAGGGCCTGTATTACTTTTATAAGAGCGAAAAATGGCAATAAAAGTTAATTTTTAAGAGAAATGGTGAGCAAACATGAAACACAGAAGACCATGATAGTGTGGCAAAACTAACCTATTTTTTTTTCAGTAAAGACAATGAACCTGTCCCAGGAAGCCTCCTAAATGCCATGCATCTGATGAAGATGCTCTTCTCCCTTTGATTTGTGGCACCCATTCCAGGCACAGAGTGTGATAAGGACTCCGGCACACAGCACCGCTGTACGTGAACTAAGAGACAGTGTGGCCGGCCCATGTGGACTACATGACTAATTTATATGCTCTTTAGAAAAATTTATATGGCATCTTTGGTTAAATGCAGTGTTTATTCTCATTTAAAAAAGAAGCACCAGGCCCACAGTCAGAGGTGCAACACCAAGGAAACTTGGTGTTACAATTTTGTTTCTGTGGGAAAATCTATTAGACTTAAGTTGTTTTGATTCTAGGTTTCTCTTCCAGGCTCTGACTTATAGGAGTTCGGCAGTGAGGCAAATCATCAAGGTGCAGACATAGGTGTTAAAATATTCTCTGTACATTTGAAACGTTTCCTGATTTTAAAAAGGAAATTTGGAAACCCCAAGTGCTAGGTTTGCTTTGCTACGGAGCCACACAGGTAAAGCTGGCTGAGTCAACAACAGTGTCCTTTAATTTGTTTGTTCAGCCAGTTGTTGTCACAAGCCACAGTGAGGCCACAGTGAGCCTGGGCTTGGTCTCTGCCCTCAAGGGGGCACAGTGAGAGGCTCTAGGAAACCTCAGCGCAGGGCAGCCAGCTGGAAGCACCCAGACATCAACAGGTGGCCCGGAGAGTGGAGCCACCAGCAAGGCTGTGTCCTGGAGAGCGGTGTCAGCTGTGCCCGAGAGGATGGGGCTTCAGCCAGAAGGACTGAGAGGCAGGAGCTTGGTGTCAGGACCAGAAGGGATGCTGCAGGAGGCCATGCACAACATGATTGAGTGTAGTTAAGAGTGACTCGTATGCTCTTCAGTCCAACCTCCACCCCTCCCTGGCATGCTCATGCATTTCCGTGGCTGCTTTTTCAGATGATGCTGAAACCCACTCTTTTAGCCCAGTCTTCTCCTGAAGCCCAGACTCAGCCCACTGCCCTGAGGACATCTCTGCAGGATGACTCACAGGCTTGTCGAGCCTCCAGTGTCCCACCGCCACAGGGCCCCACCACCAGCAGTCACTGACTCAGGGCTTGGAGCTGCCATTCCCCAAGCTGCCGGAAACCTGAGCACTAGCCTTCTGCCTTCTTTCTTCTCCCTCCCCACTCAGAGGGGACCTCTAAGTTCTGCCTAATAGCTATCTGACACACCGTGTATCTCATTCTCACCGGGTGTACCTGGCCCTTCTCCAGCTGGCCCCTGCCGGCATTCCTAGCACACCCTCCCACTGACCGTGGGCTATTTCCTTTGCCTGTAACGTCCCTTCAGTCCCCCACATCCTTGTCTGGCTAGTTGCCTCTCCTCCTCACACTCTGCTCAATACGTTCTTTTCTAAGAAGACTCCCCTGTGGGTAGGGACATGGATCTACCGGCACCACTAGAATGCTGCCCTCTCCCCACGCTGGTTGACTTACACGCAAGTGCCACCTGATTCCAGCTGTTTCCTGTCCTGGGGATCCCTTTGTAAATCATTCTTCCTGTCCCACCTCTTTAAACAAAAGAATGGAAGACTTCAAGTTCATTTTAAGAAACTCAGAATCCTACTTGGATATCTCCTTTCTTAGCAGCTTCCCAACGGAAAAGAAAGAAAGCGTCATTGCAAGAGATGGACTTACTTTTTTATATATTAAATGCATCCTCTAATGTTAACAAAGGCAAGCAAACTGTGTGTGTCTCCTTGGCCAGCCCACACTCAGCAGAAATGATGGCACCATCGGCCTGGTAGTAAATCAGGGCAGGGTTGGGCAACGGGACCAAGGGCTCCTAAGGAAATGTGAACTCAAGAAAATGACACTAAGAGGAACATACTGAACTGGCTAAATTCCAGTTCCAACTTTTGCCTGCTCTGTGACATCAGGCATTTCTATCTCCAGGAAATAAACATAAGAACACCTACTCATGGGGCCGAGTTGCGCCAGGGTCTGCAACCATCTGTGTGCTCAATAAATGCACCTCCTCGAAGAGAAGGACAGTGACCCATGGTGAGCACAGGGGGAGAGGCGCTTAGTAAATGTTTGTAGAATAAGTGGGCAGCACATTCTGGCCAGGTGGACAGTCCTCCCCGCCTGTCAGTGAGGGCCACCGCCCCGCCAGGGCCACAGCACACACAGGCAGGAATCTCGCTGGAACAGGCTGAGCTGACCTGGCGGAGATGGCTAAGTTACCAGGATGTGTCCCCCTCTTAAAATGGCAGTCTATTATTTCACAGCAATAAGAAGAATTACACTGTTTGAAGAATGTTTAAAATATTTATAACCAAAGATAAGGAAACTAATAATAGCTGGCAATTCTTGGGCGCTTAACTGTGTCTGTGCCAGAGGTTGGACCATTTGCTGAACGTTAGTCCCCATGATAATCCTATAAAGTTAATATCTGTCATCGTGCCCATTCTGCAAATGAGGGCAGAGGTGTAGAGAGGCCGGGCCACTTGCCTCAGTCACACGGCTCCTAAATGGCAGAGACAGGATTCAAGCGTCATTGCAAGAGATGGACTTACTTTTTTATATATTAAATGCATCCTCTAATGTTAACAAAGGCAAGCAAACTGTGTGTGTCTCCTTGGCCAGCCCACGCTGGTCTGAGCTTGGTCAAGCTCAGAATGCTTGAGTCCAAAGTCCACACATGTAATACCAAATTAAGTAGCATTTTCTGAAATATCTATTATTTCATCTCCCATTTGGGGAAGTTTTAGAGGTCATTCTAGACTGCTGGGCCTCCGCCACCCACGTGGACAAAGGTAATCATGTTCCTGACTTGGTGGGGTTGGGGAGTGGGGGTTCCGGGGAAGCAGAAAGCTCCCAGGCCAGCGCTTCTTGAAGGGAGAGAGCCAGCTTGTACTCAGGGTTAGTTAGTTCATTCTCTCTACCCGTGGTTTGGGTAGGAAAATGTCCCCCACCTAAAACCTCCACATTTTGTGTCCGAGTGGGAAGGGACAGGCCAGACCTACAACCAGGAAGTGGGGAGACAGGACTGAGGAAACAAACCTTTGCTAATTTTAATGTGAGACTCAGTTCTGTCTGGACCAGATCCTTTTTCCTTTTTTGTCTCTTTTTTTTAAATGGCCATGCTCCCCCCTTTCCCCTTATTTCTCATTTTTTAAACTTCCTTTTTTTAATCCTCACTTGAGAATTTTTGTAAAATACTGATTTTAGAGAAAGAGGAAGGGAGAGAGAAAAGAGAAACATCAATATGAGAGAGAAACACCTATCGGTTGCCTCCTGGCAGCACCCGGGCCAGGAGGATCAAACCTGTAACCTAGTTATGTACCCTGATGGGGAATCAAACCTGCAGCCTTTTGGTGTACAGGGTAATGCTCCAACTGACTGAGCCACCTGGCCAGGGTTCAACTTATTTCTTAAACCACAGAACCTGTTTGCTCACCTATAAAATGAGATGTTTCCTGCATGCTCAGGTCACAGCCTTTCAGGACCCAGGGTTTTCCCTGTTTGCCGGGTGACAGGTGTACGTGTGTGGGTGGGAAGGGGCATAGCACCAAGGGGGAAGGACAAAGAAGATGGAGAACTGGAAAGGACGGTCAAGTTTCCGTTACCAGCTCTGTCTCCCCGCCTCTACTAGTTTTCGGGAACTGGGCTCTGACAGTCAGCTCACGAGGCCCCCAGTGTTCTGAGGTGCTGCACGGACCCATTCTCTTGCTGTGGCTGTGTCCAAATCTCTCTCCTAAGGCTCTGAAGACCTAGGAGGTGTTTCTGCATTAAAACAAGGGGAGTCTGTGTGCCCTGCCCGAGGGGGACAGAGGAAAGGCCACCACAACACAGATCTCTGTGGAAGCAGTTGCAATATTACTCTGGTCATTTGGGAAGTGAGATGCAAAGGGCTTTGACCACGTACAGTTGTCCCAGCAGGGATACATGAAAGGTTCCCCATCTATGTGAAGACCTTCTTGCTCAAATAAT
The DNA here is from genome assembly GCF_004126475.2 of Phyllostomus discolor. Lineage (NCBI taxonomy): Eukaryota > Metazoa > Chordata > Mammalia > Chiroptera > Phyllostomidae > Phyllostomus > Phyllostomus discolor. Next base: position 147,540,897 of record NC_040907.2, on the reverse strand, counting down.
CGCTGATATCCATATGGCCAAGCAGTTTTAGTCTGGGTGTTTGGTCTGGAGGTGACAAGACCCTCATTATTTTTTAGCACTATTTGACAGTTAAGCAGGAGTGTACCTAAAATAATTGCAAAGGGGAGAGGCACAAGATACACATCTGAAAACATGAGATACCCTTAAGATATATTCTATTTGATCCTTAATTCCCTGAGTACCTTTTTTTTCTATAAGAAAAAACCAGAGGGGAAAATCCTTCAAGCTCTGTGAGAAATACAGAAACAATGTAACTCAGTGAAAGAATAAGTTAAAAAAAAATCAAAAGACTAATGGCAGAACCCCAGGTCCAAGCAGATCCAATCGGTCTGGAGTGAGCCCTGGTCTTCCACCTCCTCGAGAGGCATCTATGTGACCCACCTTGATTCTCAGGTGTATCTGTGCAGAGGTCACTGTGTGATCTGCACACCAAGCTAGGGTCCTTGATCTCCCCATGCCAATGAATGGCACCTACCAACTCAGCTAATCCCAGTTTTCTGGCCTCCGCTTAAAAAAACATGTCATAGGCTTATGAAGGGGACCTAAAAAAAAAAAACAGAATTATCTTCTGGAGACCAGGCCCCTTGTAGTTCAGTTTTCCCCCACTAGATGAATGTTCTAGGAACCCATCTGTATCAGTGTACTAGCTGGTGGTATTGTGAGAAGCTGTGTTCAGCTTCAGTGAAAATTTTTTGAAGCCTTTTTCAAAGCATGTTTGTCCATTTCATGATGGGTGATTTACGAGCACACCTGCCCACACTGTGCTGAGTGTTCAGCAGTTTTTGACCAAAACAACATGATCTCCACATCCCACCCTCCCTACTTACCAATCTCGACCCTAGCAACTCTTTTTTTTTTGTTTACCCAGATAAAAAAAGTCCTTAAAGGGAAGTGTTTTTGCCAATATGGAAGAGGTGAAACAAAAAAATGGCAGAAGCACTAAAAGGCATCAAAATCAACAAGTTCAAAAACTGTTTTGAGCAGTACCCCTGGCTGGTGTGGCTCAGTGGATTGAGTGCTTGCTTGTAAACCATTAAGTCACCAGTTCGATTCCCGATCAGGGCACATGCCTGGGTTGCGGGCCAGTTTCCCATTTGGGGACCCGTGAGAGGCAACCCATTGATGTTCTCTACTTCTCATTCTTTTTACCTTCCACTCTCTAAAAATAAATTTAAAAAATCTACAAAAACCCAACAAAATCTGTTTTGAGCAATGGAAAAAAACATCTCAATAGGTATATTGCATCAAATAGAGAGTACTTTGAAAGTGACTGAAGTTTAAACATGTAAGGATAAATACATAATTTTTATCAATAAAATCTAGGATTTGGGGGCCCCCCATCGTACATATTCTTTGATCAAGTAGTACAGAAAGCCCGAGATAGTTTCCGCCTGTTTGTCACAAAAAAAAAAACACAAGCAAACAAAACCTAATAATGTATTCCACACAAGAAATAAACTATTAGGAAAAGAGACTCTTAGGATTGATTTGTGTTTTTAAAAAGAAGAAGAAGAAGAAAAGAAAAGAAAAGAAAAGAAAAGAAAAGAGAAAAGAAAAAGAAAAAAAATACCTCTCACACATGATGTTCCTCCACCCCCAACAAAAGACCCGTGTGACCCGTGTGTACCCCTTCTCGGCTTCCTCCCCTGTGAAGTGGTCGCCGGTAACCCCCACAGAAGCCCACCCCCATGTCCAGGCTCTGGAAGACACACCCAGGGAGGCGCCCCTGGTCAGATTGCATTCATCTCCCAAGCTCAGCCTGGAGTGAGGATTCACGCCTTCCCTAAGGTGCTCAGACCGAAGTCCTTTCCCTTCCTCTCCCCACAAGGCACAAAAGGACTAACACACCGGGGTTGACAGCCAGAACTGCTGGCCGCTGTCCTCCACCCAGGACCGCGCGCGCCCGGGGCCGATGTGCCGGAGTGAATCCGCGCTCGCAAACCCGGCCTTGGCGTAGGAGGCTGGTGACGCGAACAGACCCCCGCGGGTATTCTGCAGCGCGGAACTGGAGTGGACCCGAAACTATGTCATGAGCGGTCCGCAGAACCTTTTTTATTTTTGAATTTTTATTTATTGACGAGGGAGAGAGAGAGAGAGAGAGGGAGGGAGGGGGGGGGGGGGAGAGAGAGAGAGAGAGAGAGAGAGAGTTGTTGTTCCTCTCGTTTATGCATTCATTGGTTGATTCTTGATTCTTGAATTGCCCTGGCTGGAGGACGCTCCAACCAACTGACCTGTCTGGCCAGGGCCGCAGAAACTGTTTTAGATTGCGGACCGCACCCCCTCCCCGCCCCCCCCCCCCCCCCCCCCCCCCAACTCTCCCAGTGACAACTGAATAAATAAAGCTCCTCTGTTCGGCCTCTGGAGTCTGCGGGACGTGTCGGGCGCCCAAGCTATGCAGAAACTACTCATCATCCGAGGTTCCTAGGGTAACATCCTGCGGTGTAATCTAACCCCTCCACCTTGCAGTTGGAAAGGCCGAGGCTCCAGGAGGGGAGAGCACAAGTCCCCTAGAGGCAGCATTGAGTCCGGGGTCCCTACGTCTCTAATTTCCTTTCTCCGCGGCCCATTCACACGCGCCTGCCCGCGGTTCTCACAGCAGAACCGTTGCTTGCCCGGCTCGCACTGAGTCTGCTGAGCACGATCTCGGCTCCTCCTCGCACTAAGGGTGAGATACCCTGAGCAAGGTGTCCCCCTTCTCGGCTTCCTCCCCTGTGAAGTGGGTGTGGTTAGAGTACCGTGGCACCCGGCGAGAAAGCAGAATTTAATATAATGCGATTAGCCACTCCGATCCTCCGAGTTCCGTCTGGCTGGCTGTCAAGCCGCCCCCTCCCTCGTTATTTCATTAATTTTGCAATAAAGAGTCAGTGCAATTTACAGACTTTTGGGGGACTCCACTTACAGCGTTTCGGTGGGTGTTTCTGGGACCCACATCGCAGGGTTGCAGTGAAAGTTAAGAGATAAAACTTCACAGCGCTGCGCACAGTGTCTGACACAATGGTTGAGTGCAACACAGGACTTACTACTGTTGCCGTTCATCTTCGTCCCCCTCTACCATTTCTACGGATCCCCTCCTGCCAGCCCGCCCCGACCGCTGCCTGGCGCTCACCTGGTCGGAGCCCGGAAGCCGCTGCGGGACCACTTGGAAGAAGATGCAGAGGGGCAGCGCGGCCAGCGCCGAGTAGCCCCAGATGAGCGCGAGCAACGCGGCCCGCGCCCTACGCCCCGGGCCCCGCACGCCGCGCTGCAGGCGCACGATGCACACCAGGCGCTCCAAGCTAACGGCCGCGAGCGTGAGGATGGTGACGCTGCCGCTCAGGCTCATCACGTAGAAGAGCAGATGGCAGGCGACCGGGCCCAGCACCCAGGCCTCTGTCCAGCGCACTGCCAGCACCGGCGGGATGGCGCTGGTGAAGAGCAGGTCCGCGCAGAAAAGGTTGAGCACCAAGCAGACGGTGATGCCACGGCGCCGTCGGCGCGCCACCAGCACCAAGGCGCCTATGTTGCCCAGCACCGACACTGCAAAGACTAGCGCTAACACGACGGTCTCCACGGTGCTCAGCGCCAGCCGGTGGTCGCCCTTGACTTCGGAGAAGAAGGGGAAGCGGGTGCGGTTGGCCCGCTCTTGGCTGCGCAGGGGCCCAATGCCCGCCGCCAGCGTGCAATCAAGGGACATGCCCGGCGGCCGGCGGCCCGCAGCTGTCGGCGGCCGCGCTCATCTGGGAGGTGACAGAGCGCTAAGGCAGGGAAAGAGGCAGGGAGGCGGTTGCGACATCTCCCCTCTGACCCCCTCCCGCCAGAGGAGCGCCGGCGCTGGGCGTAGCGAGCAGAGCCCGGGGGCGCGGGAACGAGGAAGTGCCGGGCTACAGCTGCTGGAAACACCCCGGCTGGGCCGGGGGCGGTGGCCGAGGCAGACGCTGCACGCCTACGGGCAGGTTTGGAACCGCCCGAGGGGCCAAGAAATCCCACCCAGTGATTCCTCAGAATCCTGCTAAGGGGCCTCTCCAGCCTCTTTCATCCTCCAGAGGCACCCGGTGTGCTGAAACCTTTAATCCATTGATTTAACTAAAGTCGATTTAAGAGTGCCAGAGCTGGTCTTCGGGGGTCATTTTGGTCTGCGCTGTTCAGGTGTCACCAAATAAGTCCCACGGGTTTGGGGGTAAATCTCAAAGCACCTTTTTAGGGGGGAGGATGATGGGGGAGAATCTTTTTGTTTGATCATTTCTTGATAATGTGTGCCTTTGGGGGAATTGTTTCATCTCTCTGTGCCCCAGGTCTTTCTTGTAAATATACAAAATGGAAATAATAAGACATCTCATTGGGTAACTATGAGGATCGTATAAAGAAATTAACACAACACTTGACATACAGTAATTGCTCATGAAGTGTAATGAATGATTAGTTACTGTAACTAAAATACATGTACATTTTGCATTCTGAGCAATGATGTAAGATGCCTCCGTGTAAAAAGAGTGATGTTGAATAAACTTCACCCCTCAGAAAGATACTCCAAGGCTTTCAGGTGCACACACAGCTGGTGAATGTGCCCCGGGCACCCCAGTTTGACAAGCAATGGGCAATCAAACCCCTCAGAGATGGGGCAACTGAGGCACAGCAAGAAGTGACTTGCCCAAAGAGGCCCCTGGTTAATAATGAAAAGCATGTCCCCTCCCCCTGCCTCATGCATTTCCGCCACACCCATGTTGTCTAGTTTTCTGTTGTAGTGAATTAGGCTGTTAGAGATGTAAAGTGTGCTTGTGGCCCTGGCAGTGACAACTTCCTTGCTACCCAAGCTGTCAGCCCCTCTCCCTTTTGCCAGGCTGCCGGACCCCTCCCAGTGGCCCATTCTGTCTTGGCATTGTCTCTGTGTATTTATGAAGGGTCCAGTGTAGCAGTCTCAGTGCTTCCTAGGCCCAGGGGGTACATAGATGCGTCTGCTTATCGCTGTGTCGTGTGGGTCTGAATTGACAATGTGACCTCCGACCTGAGGGGCAGATTACATGTCGTTGGGATATGCTCAACTTGAACCTTGACTAAGTTCAAGTGGTAAAACAACCAGTTTGCTTCCTGACACAGTTGCAAAGGGGCAAGAGATTGAAATAAAGGGAGCTCAGAAGGGAAGATGGAATGGGGCATTGTCTGATTGGGGTCAGGGACAATAGCTTTGAGTCAGGGAAAGGAAAGCTGTGTGTATGTATGTGTGAGAGAAAGAGGGAGGGACAGTTTCATGACCCCAAGCTGATGTGCCATCGGGACAGAAAGGTTTCCTCAGAGTGGACAACCAGGGTGAGCTCTCTGGGCTAGAGGGACTCCTCCATTGCTACCCTCCAGGGTTCTCTTAGTGCCAAAATGGTGAGGGCAGAGGTTCCCAAGCTTTTCCCTTTCCATCACCTTCTTGGCACCCTTAGGCCAAAAACAACAACAACAACAACAACAACAACAACAACAACAAAACAAACTAATAGTTGCATTTGTTAAGCAGCTGGGTCCAAATAACTTAATGAGTATGTTCTAACAACTTGGTAGCCATCAGGGACAACCATGAAAATGAATTGAAAAATAAAACTTTTGTTTCATTCTTCAGGAACCACAGTGAGCTCCTAAAGGGGTGGTGCACCTGTTGAGCTCCACGAACCTGGGAATCAGATTGGGCACTGCCACCTGCAGTTCCTGCTCCCTGTTGATTTTCATGTGTGATTTTCATTGTGATTTTTACCTCAATAAACCCTGAAAGCCCAGCTTTTGTAAGTGGGTTTAATGTTGACCTAGCGCAAGCTGGTTCATGTGGAGCCCCATGGATACTGAGTACTGCTGTGTTTTCCTGGGCACCGAGGACACGTGGGCACAGAACACAAGCTTGGAAACATCTGCTGGGATACGAATCTTAGCTGCACGATTCACTGTGTGACCTTGGGCAAATTACTTTAGCCTCTAGTTCTTTAGTATTCCCAGATTTTTTTTAAAAAAGGTATAATAATAATACCAACCTCATAAGGTTTTTTGGGGGGGGGGATTAAGTGAAGTTCCGGCATGCAAAAGCATTCAGCACAATAGTCATCCAGTGTGCTGGGGGTCCGGCTCGGTGCTCAACCCTGTACAGACTTGTAGACCGACTACACAGACTTATTTGCAGAGACAGTCTCAGGTTATAAAATTATTATTAGAAGCCTCTTTCACTTTCAAATTGCCTTGGTTTGGAAAGTAAGTTGTATGGTCAGACTATCTTTCTGTTTATTTACTTATTCAGGGCTCCTACACATTGCAGGCACTGGGGTTCACATCTAGGCAGTCACATGCCAGGGCCCTGCTCTTAATCACCGGAGCAGTGCACGTGCACATGAACACACACACACAAATGCCACAAAGGTATTTTGTAATATCTGGAGGCATTTTTGGTTGTCACAACTGGGGAGCTGCTACTGGCATGCAGTGGGGAGGGGAGAGGCCAGGGCCTGCATAGGACAGCCCCCCAACAAAGAACTGTTCAGCTCAAAATGCCTAGAGGGCTGAGCTTGAGAAATCCTATTCTAGAGGCTATGACTTCCTGGGACCTCACCAGACTTTACCTCTTATTGCTGTTCTCTATTGTGAAGACCCACCAAGTGGCAAAAGCCAGAAATGTTATCATGTTCCTGATAGGGGTTGCACCAGAAACTCTCTGACCCCTTTCACCAGCCCACGGTGAGTCTCAGAGTGTGCTATGGCCCCAGGTGTGCACCAGCTGCCAAAGCCTCTTGGTCCATGGAGCGTGGTGCTGAGTCATCAGGGTGAACCGATCTCAGGTGTTCTTCTGAGACAACACGGCTGGAAACCACGGGCTGAGCCCTGGTGACAGTTGTATTTATTGCTCATGGTCATTAGTTACTATTATTATCATAATCTTCACTCTTAGATAAAATTGTAGAAATGGACACATGGACCCACCAAGTGTAAATATGGAGTCTCGTTTCTGAGCTAAAGGGAAGTCTGCATGGAGATGTAACTTCTGTGACTGTTTATATTATATTTTTAACCAAACAGGAAGAAGGGACTTTTTCTGTGTTTGGTTGTTTTACTTTTCCTCTGCAAAAATTTTGTAAATTTGTGTACAAATTCTTACTGGCCCATTGCTTCCTCTTCAAGTCTCTTTGTGAGTTTTTATCCTCTATCGTCTATCTACCTATCTGTCTATTAATCTATCTATCTATCTATCTATTATTTACTTATCTATCTATCTTGGATTTGAGACATAAGTCCTTGCAGAGACTAAGGTGTCTCCTTGTGAAAGCAGGATCTGTTCTAGAGCAGAGTGCAAAGGGAGCTCATCCCTGTGGAAGGATTGGAAGTCTCCCTCCTTCCCCTGCACCTCTGCTCCACCATCTTGTCCAGGACCGTCCCCACCACACCCCCCGACCCAGTTGCCCTCAGCATTGACAGCCAAGTAACCCCCTCGGCCAGGCCAGTGGGGTAAAGAGGGCCCAGCTTATGCTCTTAGAAGCTCCTTGTGCTCCCTCTTCAAGGAGGACCAGGAACTCCCAGGTAGATAAGGCACTGAGTGGGGTTCCAGTGCTTGCAAAAGTGGAGAGGCCTGAGAGAGCCTGGAGAAGGGCGATGCTTCCATGTGCCTCTGGCCTGTCATCGTCTCTGCTGTCCATGGCATAGCTGTCCAGCAAAAGAAAGAAATCCAAGGAGACACTGGGAACTGGAAAAGCTACGCCCAAGTGGAATGAATGATCAGCCTCCTGGTTGTGAAGTATTCACACACTAGGGCCCAGGGCAAGGATCTTCAAGTGAGATCTGGTCGTCCTGCTGCAGCCAGCATATGCAATGCTTTATGTGCGTTAGAAAAAGTGCCTGCCCTGAGCAGGCAGTTAGGAAAGGACAGTCCTTCCTCAGGGTGGACGCAGCCTAGGCTCTGGGCTTGGCAGCAGGGCCTGGCTGGGTTTCAGCCCTGTGTGTGCCCCTCAGGTGGGCGTCGTTTGCAGGGAGCCACCTGCATGTTGATTTGCTGTGGCTCTGCCTCGTGGGTTGTGGGCTTTTAGCAGTGAGGGCTGCCCTTCTCCTTGGCTCTTTTGCCCTTTCTGGTGGTTTCTGTCCTCAAAGCCCACCCCCATACCCTATCACAGGGTTGCCCACTGGGCAAGAGTGTGTCACCAAGCCAACCACTTGTCTGGGGAATTTCCTCAGCTCACTGTTTCGAGCATGTTGTCTGAGGAGAGCAAGGGTCAGCCTTGTAGCAACTGTGAGGGCAGACATCCTCGTGCAGCCGCCAGGCCTGACCACCATGGCTGGAGTCCCAGTGTGACTAAACCTGGTTTCCTGAGGCAGACAAAGAAGGAGGGGCCAGTCCTAAAGAAGCCCCTGCTTCCCTGAAGGCATGGTGGGAACCAGTGATTTATGGAGGGATCAACCTCCACCTCTGAGGTAACTTGGAGGAGAAGGAGCAGTGAGGAGCAGGAGGGTTGGCAGGGTAGGGAAGAATAATAACAGTAATAGTGGTGATGATGGTGATGATGATGGCAGCGATCAAACATGGCAATGGCCATATTCCAGGCTCTGTTTAAGCACTTACTTGTATTAACTTACTGAAACTTCAGTCCAATCCTGTGTAGTAGTGTGGTGGCTGTAAAACAGAGCTGCAGACTTTTTGACACTCCTCCCTGCAGAAGGTGGAGACTAAGTCTTGTCCTCTTGCTTAAGGGCTGGACTGACTTTCCTCTAATGAGTGAATGTAGCAGAAACGATGTGCTGTGACTTCACAAGCGAGGTTACACACAAGACACAGCTTCTGCCTGGCTTTCTCTCTGGTATCATGTGCTCCAGGAGGAGGTAACCATCATGTTGTCAGGACCCTCAAAAGCCCACTTAGGGAAAAACTGGGGCTCCTGCCAACTGCTTGCACCAACTTGCTGGCCACATGAGTGAGCCACCTTGGGCACAGACCTTCCAGCCCTAAATGAGCCTTCAGGTGAGTGCAGACAGAGCCCCGATCTGGCTGAGCGTCTTGAGAAGCCTCATGACAGAATCACCCAGCTAGGCTGCTCCTGACCCACAGAAATGGAGAGATAATAAATATTTTTTGTTTTAACCCACAAAGATTTGGGATAATTTGTTTCACAGCAAAAGATAACAAATGTAAGGTGGTATATATAGTATACTTATTTTTACAGGTGTGGAGACATCGTAGAAATGTCATGGACTTGGCCTAAGGTCCCAGCGAGTGAGACCTGAAACCATGCCATCTGGCTCCCGGGCCCATGTACTTAACCCACAAGTGAACCTGTCAATCAGGATCACTGGAAAACCGAGGGCTGTACAGGAGATAGGGCTCAGGGTCCTCAGCAGTGGTCCCTTCAGTTTCACTGCTCTTGGGTCTTGCCTGTTTTATCAGTGTGCTCTAGTTCCTACCCAAACTGGGAGTTACCTGGGGTCTTTCCAATGCATTTCTTTCCTGCTTCAATTGGCCCAGATTAACTCCTTTCAGCTATCACCAAGGCGCCTGATCAATGGGAGACCTGCTCTCCCCAAGCCCTGTTGTTGTAAAGATGGTCTGATTTTTGGTGGCCAGATTTCCTCTAAGACAGGAGCTTAAACTCATAAAAGGGGTCTTGGTGATCACTCTGTGCCATTCTTCCATGGAGAGATGCAATCAAAGCCTTTGAATACAATTTTTTTAAATTTTTATTTTTCAGTTATAGCTTACATTAAATATTATATTGTATTAGTTTTGGGTGTATAGCACACTGGTTGGAAAATTATATCCTTTATAAAATGGTCCCCTGATATTTCAAATGCCCACCTGACACCATACATAGTCACTACAATCAAATACAAATTTTTAAACTTGGGAAGGAAATCAGTATAGGGTGGTCCATTTCTACATAAGCAGCAGCTTTTCTCTGTGATCTCCTCTTGGCCAGGAGTCACACTGGTCAGCTTAGGATGGAAAGCAGTCCACTCAGTACACACCAACAGTGTGTGTCCCGCTCGCCAGACACCAGGCCCAGGCCCAGGAAGGTAAAGGCAGGAGGTGAGTGACACCAGCACAAGCCCAGAGGAGCCTTCTTCCGCCTGAGATGTGGCTTCACTGACATTCTGCATGTCCCAAGGAGACCACTGGCAAAGCTCTTACACTGCATATTGCGTGATTCTTCTTGCATCACTTTTTTTCTACTTTATTTGTTCCGTGTTTCTGATTACAAAACAGAAGAGTTGGAAAATGCAAGAAATAAGTCAGAGAAATAAAAAAACATAATCACTATTCTTCCATCAGAAACAGCCCTGTGAGATTTGGCTGTATAGCCTTTCGGTGTTTTTTTCTGTGCATCTGAGGCTGTCTGTAGGCATGTGGGTATTTTATAAACTAGGGGTCATGGTTCACACACTAGTCAGTAATATGCATTACATTTTTATTTCTGGGATGTTACACGTCTGTGCTGTTCTTCAGTCCCTTAGAGCACATGAGTGCCCCATGACGTAGTTCAGCCCAGCTCCTACTGCCCTGGGCTTGGCTGCAAGGGAAGGACACACCTACAAACCACACACAGTCTCCAGCCACAGTTCCAAGAGGCCAGTCCTTGCTTTAGTCTCCGCTGGCCAAAGATGAAACGAGAAAATATAGACCACATATTTTATTATGAGGCTAAATACATCCACTTTTAATTGCAAGATTATGTCCTGCCTGCTTTTTTATTAAACTTCTTTTTCTTTTAAGACAGAGTGTTTGTAGCAGTCATTGAAAAAAAAATCCCATGTAAAAAAGTTGACAGCCCTATGTGGCTTATTTGGATTTATAGTAGAAAAAAGCGATCCTGACTTGTGCAGTCTAGAAGGCCAGGAACATCTGCGCTGGGCCTCCAGGAGAATTCAATTAGGGCACGCCAGCCTGGCTCCTGGCAATAACAGTGACACGCAGATTTGTACGAGTACAGACCTCTGAATTTAAAAGCACCGTCGTGTTCATGCTCTTATCTCATCCTGAGGACAGCTCCCCAGAACAGGTGGTATAGTCAAAGGTTCAGCATGGCAAAGAGCGATGGTCCAGCTCCCATGACTTGTTAGGCCCTAATCCGGCAGATGCCCAACCCAATAAAACTGGAGGGGCTCTTCTCTAAGCTGCAGCTTTGTGGGAGGTGATGCTGAGTCCTACAAGGAGTCTTGATGTACAGTGGCAGAACCGTACTTGGTAGAATATTCTGGAATTCCACTCAGTTTATGTGCAAAGCTACAATGCACATAAGTGGTCAGAAACCCAGGTCTGAGGTTCTCTGCTGTACCTGCCCATCCTGTTGCCCTTGGGGCTGTGTGCTTAACCACTCTGTGCTGCCTGCTGAGGGGCCAGGTCCTGGGCATGAGCAGCCAAAGGCCCAACCGTGCATATTTGCAGAAATTGTCCTGTCGTTTGGCTGGCAGCCTCCAAAGTTTGATTCTGGTTCTTTAGCTTACCGGCTCTGCTCCGGTGGGCCAGTGACATCAGTTCTCCCGACCTCTGTTTCCTCTTTTAGAAAATGGAACTAGTAGTACCGCTCTCACAGGCTCGGATAAGAGAGCAAATGTCAGGGCTTAGCACAGTGCCAGCACACAGCAAGGACTGAATAAATGCAAGATTGTGTTATTGTTTCTGTCCTGACCCTTAAATTTTTAAAAAATAATTGAGTAATTAAATATAGATGAATGAATGAAAAGAGAACTTTGAGGTTTTATGTGTTTTCCACATGTATCTCTTAGCTCTCTAAGGCACGGAGCTTTGGGAACCTGCTATGAAAATGTGTGAACAGCCAGGAGGGGAGGAGAGAGCCATCACCTCCACCATACACACACACACATAAAGAGATAGAGGACACTCAGTAGCAGGTTGGAGGAAATGGCACACAAGAGATGTAAATTCTGAGAGTCATTGGTGTGGGACATGTTCTGAGAATGGGGTCCTTCCTCTTCTGGCAATTATGAGCAAGGTGATGCAGGTCCCAAAAGCAGGGAAGAGACTTGTCAGAGAAAGGGGGAGTCCAGTGAGAACCCAAATCACTAAAGCTGGGACCATGTTGAAGATCTGGGAAGACACACTAGGCCCTGAACGATGAGCTCATTGGTCCGGCTCCCTTGTGCCACATGTGTTCACCAGCCAGCAGCCACTGGGCAGCCTCCCAAGAGGGGCTTCAGGTGATAATGAAAGAGGCTTGGTAGCGCTAGGGCCCTCAGACCCCAGGGAGTCCTGGGCTTCTTAGGCTCACTGTAATAGAAGCCAGGCTGAGGAGCTGCGTGTCCCTGGGCACAGTCTTCTTTCTTGGACCTCAAGTCCTTTTCTCACAAATGAAAATGTTGAACAAAATAGAGTCTACCAACCCAGGGTTTGGTAGAATTGTCGGGGGAGGCCTTTACAAGCTCTTCCACACTGCCCCCTAGTGGCATTTGGCTACAATGACCATTGTTCCTCAAAGCTCAGGTATCTATCCATCCGTCTGTCCATCCATCCATTCATCTTTCCTTTTTTTTCATTCAATAATACTGAGAAGCACTCTGCAATTTGTTGAGGACTCCATAGTAAATGATACATGGCTCTTGTACTAAATTGAAACTCACAAACCATATCAACAAACTTGGGTCCATTAAGGTCTTGGGCAAAATGTCACAGGACATGGGGGAGGATAGTAGCTGGCTGTCCTGGGGAACCAAGCAGAATGCTGGTCAGTCCTTCAACAGATAAGCACTGAAAGACACACAGAAATGAATTGGGGTGGGGGGAAAATACAAACACAGGCAGTGCCTGTAAATCAGTAGAAGGGGAAGGGTAGACACGGGTAAGCTGAGGAAGAAGAGAACCAATCATTCCCTATCCGTTGGCTCACCTCCTGTGGTGCTGGCTTGTAGGGCTCCTGACAGGCACTGCAGGCAGGGACTACTTTGGAGCATTGCCTTTAATCTGCTTTCTGGGCTTTTCTAAAGAAGCAACCCATTAGAGTAGTTTATTACTCTCTCCCCCCAAATAAGGTTTCATCTGGGAAAAAACTAAAATTCAATGCTTTAAAAACATTACTTCTGTCCCTGCAGCCTAAGTTTGATGGCTGCATTCACCTTTAGGGCCACTTTAATAGGCCTTTGTTTCTGCTGAGGAAAAAGCCAGAGTTGAGTCTTGAGAAAAAAGGATGTGACAAATCAGTGTCAACTGCTCTCTTGCATTAGGGGACAGTGTCTTCCTCATGGGCCTGCTATGTCTCTGAGGAATGTGTCAGCTCTTCATTTCTAGAGGGAGGGGAAGGAAGAGACCTGGGTCCACGTCTGGGGTGCAATGGCAGCCTGAAGGAGCAGAGCTCCACAAAGCAGGTGTGACCAGATGGGACTTGCAGCTGTGGTCTGAACTCAGAGGTGCCCAGTGACCCCCAAATGAAGAGGCTAGATTCCTGCTGCTGGTGGGGGCTTGTGTGATGAGGGTTCTTTGGATTTTTAAGGATGAAAACACCCTGGAAATGGGACCTTGAGACATGGATCAAATGTCTATTCATAAGCCTATACCTCATAGAAATGCTTCTGGGAGATGTATACTCACTTGATAGCTGTCCTTCTGAACCCCATTGTGTGACTGGAAAATTTCCAATATTATGGGTCTTGCCTCTGCAAGGTCAAAGGCTTAATACTGGCTTTCCCAGCCCCTTGGCAACAATGGCAGTACCCCAAGTTTAGCCCAGCAGACACCCATGACAGACTTGGCCTCCAGGAGAGGACAGGAGAAAGCTGGGGCTGCACAGAATCCATTTTGGGATAAGGGTTTAGGGCACAGCTGTGGGTCTCTGGCATCCAGTGGCCAACAACGACAGTGTGAGGTGAACACAGCATCTATGCCCAGGGTGGTGACCATGGGCACTCCCTGGAGTAGCCCCCACAGTGGCTACACTGTTCTGGACTGGGAAGTCTCCAAGACCGCTTACTCCAAGCCTCCCCTCGGTGACCCTGTGGGTTACATGAAGTCCTTTTCTGTTTAATCCAGCAGAGTGGGTTTGTTTGTGAATTTTGCTCCTTCTGTGCTAGGTTTACCTTAACCTCAGAGCCCTTTGGCCTGGCTTCATCAGAGTCCCAACCCCCTGGAAAAACAAGCAGTCTTAACCAAGCACTTTCTGAGTGCGGGCACTGCGTCCTTTCTTTCTACAACCAATGCAGGAACGAGGTTAGAAGGCCTGGCCACCTTTCTCCTAGTTTACTTCCTCTCTCTCCAAATTGCGTTGCAAAACCACCCATTTCAGTCCTGCCAACCGCATCACCTCCCCTTTCTCCCTCTTTTTTTCCCTCCCTTCCTCTCCCTGTAAAAGTAATAAATATTTTTTAAAAATAAAGAAAAACTTATTACAGAAGTAATTCATGCTATAAGCAATTTTAAAATATAAACAAAAAATAAAAATAAAATAGTATACTTTTTAGATGACCCATAATCCCAACCATCCTTAAATAACTATCAATATTTTGATATTGTTTCTTTGTTTTCTTTTTTCCTGTGTGCATGAGCATGCAAGGTTTTAAAAATTAAAATGGGATATTATAATACTCTTTAAAACCTGCTTTTCCCTATAAATAATGTTGCAAATATTTTACATGCTATTAAATATGTTTCTACAATATCTGTTTAATGGCAGAATGGTCTTCCATTGTTAAGTTTTTCTGGATATAAAATTTCTAGATAAAAGATTTTGTAAAACTCTTGGGCTTTTGGTATTTATTGCATATTCAGAAAGTCTACAGCAAAGTATATCCCCATGAGCAGCAGATATGTGTCCACTCCTGCATTAGCTTTATAGTAGGTATTACCTTGTTTTAAAATTCTTACAACTTCAACATCCTTTTTTAAAAAATTTAGATCCATGATTGTTTTCCCTTGATTACTTTGTGCTGATGGACTCTCTGTCTCTTCCTGCTTCAAAGTGCCAAAGAGTTCTAAGCCATGACTGTTTGGGAAAATCCATAAAGCTTGCAGGCCGGGGAGCAAGAAGGCCAACTTTCATACCTCACTCCCACATTTAGAAGCTGTGTGACTTTTGTTAAGTCACTTAATTTCACTGAGTACCAGTGTCCATGTCAATAAAAGAGATTTAGTCCTGACCCTGGACTGCTTGCCTGACAAGCTACAAAGAACCAAACAAGAAGTGGATGTGAAGGTTCTTTCTAAGAGGGAAGTCCTCACACACACGATAGGGATCCTTCTCACTTGGTCCTTTAGGAAGTCTCCTGTATGGTCCCAATAAAAGGTGCTTCCTAGTATTCATTTCCTTGTGTATAGTCTTCTTGCCTTGAATCTAGGCTGGTCCTTTTCTCTATTTTTGAGTCATGGAATGCAGTGGAAGTGGCACAGTGTGACTTCTGAAGCTAGGCCATAGAAACTGAAACTACACAAGAGTCTCCAAGGGAGAACCACCAGCCAGCCCTGTCAATCAGGAGACCATGAAAGGTAGTAATAAATGTTTCATTTTAAGGCATTGGGTTTGGGGCTGTGTTGTTATACAGTAATGGATGAGCAAAAACACCTTCCAAATTTTCTTCCAGTACCCTGAATCTAGAGCAAGTTTAAATCTTAATAGTTGAAAGTTGTCTTTGAAACAAGATGACTTGGTTTTCTTAACAACTATATGATCTTGGGTAAATATTAAACCCTGAGCTTTCCTATGCCTATCAGTAAAATGGGCATAATAGTACCTGCCTCATGAGACTATTGCAAGGATCGAATTAGATAATGCAAGCAAAGTCTTTATCACGGTATCTGTCCTATGGTCTTCAATACATTCCAGCTATAATGGTGATAATCCCTGCCGATAAAGTGCCTCTTGTATTTAATTTCCTTAATTAAATTTCTTGAAGATTGTGTATCAAACTAGCCTGTACTTTTTACCCCCTGCCTCAGCCACCATCACTGTGACACCTTCTCTGGGCTTGCAAGGGACTCTCAACACTTCCAGTCTTGGAGATGTAGTTTTGGTCAAAGTCCTAAAGCCAGACTGAAGGTATTCTAAGTGGGTTCCCAGAAGTCAGCTTCCTCAATGAAATGTTTTGCATGTTGATGTCACTGATCAAATGTTTACTTGCTTTATGGCCACATTCTCGAAGTCTTCTGTGTAGTCTTTCTTGCACCCTTGCTTGTTTAAAGATTGAATCATACTATTTGTTCCTCAATGATTCTACTGGTAATTCTAAAGATAAGAGCCAGGTATTTTTTACAGTCAAGTGGTTGAAATCATTGTTTCTAAAAGGCCTTCACTTGCTCTAAAAACATGTACTGAGCACCTTTTACATGCCAGACCCCAGTCTAGGCATCAGAAGTGGGAAAGAGAGACAACCTTTGATCTTAAGAAGCTTACAGTCTGTTAGGGGTGGGGAAGATGGGGAGTGATAGGCAAGTGAAAGATGATCATAAAACTGAGAGAAAAGGGCTGTGGGTGAGGGAGGCATTAGAATCATGGAAGCCCAGAGGACATTTTCTGCCTCATCTTTAAGCAGTCTTCCTGGCCCGGAAGAGAGCAAGCAGATGTGAGATGCAGGGGCAGACTCCAATTTTCTTTGACATCCAGGGGCAGCTATGCGCGCCCCATGGGGCTAAGGAAGGATTCCGCACCCCAGCCTTCGGCCTTCAGGGCGAGCAGATTTCCTTTCCCAGCCACCCTGCCGGAAGTGGGGCCACGGGACCACGTTCTGACCAATAGGAATGTGAGGAGATTGCGTCACTTCCGGCCCTCTGAAGTTAAGAGCTCGTGCTGTGGTCTTCATAGTCACTGCAGAGACCCGGGAGGCCTCGTGTTCCAGGGAGTGTAGCTCTGCGGGGAAGGAGGTCCGCCAGCTTGCAAAAACTGGGAGGTGAGCAAGATTTTTTAAAAAAAACAACAACAGAAAAAACAAACCCCACTATTGTGTTAAGCCATGATGATTTCAGGGTTTATCTGTTACTGGAACCTAACTCGGCCCACCCTAATACACTGTGTAATCATTCCAGTTCTGGTCCATGAGATGTAAGGAAAGCGTACTTTGGAGTTTCAGGATGGATGTTTCCTTTCTTCTTTTACTGGGTAAAAGAAGAAAGGCATTAAGAAGTGCTCATTCATTACCCTGGCTAGCTGTGTGCTTCTTGGTTTTGGAAAAAACTCTCATTAGCTTGTGACGTTTGAAACTGCCGCATCCTTTATGTGAGCACGAGTAGGGGAACAAGAGAATTACTGAGATGACAGCCCACAACCTACACATTGTGAAACTGGTCATCTAAATAGGGATTATCGATCACAGGCTTCTGTGTAAAGAAGCAATGAATGACTCAGTAGTGTCAGCCTTTTCTGTTACTTGCATCTGAACTCATCTGTGCTGTCGCTAGTTGCAAATGAGGATGAGTGTCGTTCTTTCTAATGGATGAGTAAAATGAATGGAGGTTCTTGGAAGTAGGTGGTGTCACTCTCCTCTTCATTCCCATCCACACTGTAAACATTGCTGAAAAATAAAAATATTGGACAATATTTCCCATCTTCAATGTGTTTTCACATATATTTTCTGGCTTTGTAATAGAAAAGGATAAAGTAGGGGCCAATAGCTCGGTCTCCAAAGGTGGACACACTCGAGTTCCAATACTAGCTCTGCCATTCTCTTTGCTATGTGACCTTGGACAAGGTCACATGACTAGCTAATGACTTTAGCTTTCTAAACCATAGCTTCTTCACCTGTATAATGGAGCAATTATAGAAACTCTCATGCAGTGTTACTATGTGGACAAAATGACACGATACTTATGAAGTATTTAGCATATTGGTTGGTATACTAAAAATACGTAATATATAGGAGCTCCTAAGTAAATTGGATTTTTATTTTCAGGATATCCTGGGAAGATAGCTGGGGAAGGCATTAACATGTCTATTTTAGAGTGGAGGAAGCTGAGGCTCAGGGAAGTTGGTGACTTGCTCAAAGTCAGAAGTAGAATTTCAGCTGGGGTCAGATGGAATGGTTCCCATTCCAGGGCTTTTTCTACAGTAACGTGCTGCCCTGAATTTGCCAAAGAAGAAAAACAAAATAAAATTTAAATTTTGAGATGCTTCCTTTTTGATCTCCAATGAAGTCATTTCTGTAAAGTTCACTCCATGAGAAGGGAATCATTTATATAACATATGAACAAATATAAGAGATTAAGTTTATCTTGAAAATAATATTTTCTGGAAGTTATCTCTTAATCCTCTACTATTGGCCCCACCCCCTTACCTCTACTTTATAAAAATTGAGTGAAAATGCACACCTTCAAACCCACGCAAGGTGGCATGGGTTACATTCTGCAAACTCTATGAATCGAGCAGCAAAGCTGCTGTTTTTCTAAGTCATTTTCTTCTTCATTAAAACCTTAGTTTATTATCTCCTCTGATGTTTTCACATTCAAAACAGTTTGCTTTCTGTATCGTTGTAGCTACATGACTCTCAACATCATTAATGGAGTGTGAAGGAACGCCTTTCACAATCTGATCCTCGCTCCTGCCCTTCCTCTTATACCATCATCATCCTTTGTCATCAGAAAGAGACCAGTATTACTCAGGCCGTTTTTCCTTAATGACTTTTTAATGATTCATTTTCAACATAAGCCCAGGAACAAACACTATTAAAACTCAAATATTATTTGCTTTCTTAAACCTCACTCAGTCATCACCTCCTTTGGAAAACCTCTCCTCTCTTGACTGAGGGGTGCCTTCTAATGGGGCATTTATGTGCTGTCATTGATCTGCACCAATGTCCACCTTCCCTTGCCTCTGCTAAAGGAGGGCCCCCTGTCCACCTCTAGGGCCTTGCATGGCACCTTGCCTGTTGCAGATGAGCTACATGTGTGCCATATCAAGGAATGTGATCAGTGCTTGGTATAGTCACTTGCAATGGGTGAGATTTTTTCAGAATTACCTGTAATCCCTGTTAAAACATTTTGGTAGAAGTTGTGCTTGGTCCTGGGGTTAAATCAGTACAGTGAGTCTGGCAGGCAAGAAGGTGAAGGTTATTATCAGATGCAAACTCATTCTCTTGGGTGCATGGCATTCCTTTTTTCTCTGGTTTCGTTGCTTCATTTGCAGACACAACTTTGATTTGATTCTCTTGGAGTGCTCCTACCTACTTCTGGACCATGAGATGCTACCCAGGCTCAGTCTTCTCTGCTCCTTTGTCATTTCTCCAGATTCTATGCAGACCCCTAGCTTGATCTTGACCTTTCACCCTTGTTTGGGTGCCACTACTACATTGGCCCCTTGGATGTCTAATATTTCCCACTTGACCATCTAAAGCCAGAGTATCATTAGATTCCAAGCCGAAAGCACATTACAGAAGATAAGGAAAAATAAAAGAGAACCAGGCCAACGAGCCACTGGGGATCTGCCTTAGAGCACTGGGAGTCTTGGAAAGAGTACTTTTCTGGAATCACGGCACGCAAGCCAAGGTGCAGGGGCTCTCACAACCACTGCCTCTGGGGGCCTGCGCCTCCCTTATTCTCTTGCCAACCCACTATGTGACATTGGACAAGACACTCCCCTCTCTGGGACTCTGTTTCATCAGGAAGTCAAGGTTGGACTAGCTCTTCGGGTCTCAATCTTCAGTAAAATACTGGAATGCCCTGGAGAGCTTAATAATGCATATTCCATGTTCCCTACTGAGACATTCTGGCTTAGGAGGTCTGGGGGAGGCCAAGGAATCAACATTTTCAACACACTTCAAACGTGAGGCAAACTTCCTGGACCAGAGACGATAGGGTAGATGACCTCCTAGTTCCTTTCCAGGTGTGACAGTCCTTCACTTGTTGGATGTGGAGAGTAGAGGGTAGTGAGGAAGTGCTAGCAGCCAGCCAGATCTGTGTGGGAAGTGTGGCCAAGAATACAGATGGCAGGTGGACGGGGCTTTCAGGAGGGTCATATTCATGCTGTGTCCCTCAGACAGGTGTGTTTGATTGAACTGGATTTGAGAACACCTCAGTCCTAAGAGAGCAGGCAGGACTGAGCCTGCCACAGCTTTCTGCCATCTCAGGCTGAAGTAGCCACTCTTTTTGCCCCATTCAGATGCTCTCCAGGGGTGTCCAACATTTTGGCATCTTTGAACCAAGAAAAAGACTGGTCTTGGGGCACACATTAGATGCACAAACACTAACAGAAACAAACAAGTCTCATAGTGTTTTAAGTACATTTATGATTTTGTGTTGGGTCACATTCATCTCCATCCTGGGCTGCATGCAGCCTGTGGGCTGCGTTTTGGACACCTCTGCAGAGGTTAAAAACTGGAAAAGTGTTTGGTGCACACAGTGGTAATTTTCCCCAACATTTATAAGTTGGGAGACGTCACAATTAAAACTTCTAGGTTTGTCTTGGAACATCTGAAAGATCAGCCATACTGGACCCAGCCGCATAGGATATTGGCTGGAGCTGAGCAGCTGCGCCCCCTTCAGGAGAAAGCATGAATTTTCCAATCTTCACAGTCCAGCTGGCAGGCTGTCAGAGGCTTTCCAGTTGGCTCCTAGCTCTAAAATTTGCTCTGGGATAACAGCAGAGAGCTATATATTGGGAGTATGGAATTGCCTGCACTTGAGGATTATGGACACGATTCTGTACAAATTTTTCACTTACGCATTAACATTAGGAAACCGGAGTGGAACTCGCTGCTGTGTTTATCAGATTATTGTTGAGTCTATGGACCTTTACATTACATGGTTTCTCTATGAAGGCACATTGGAGGAATCTTGAAGGTCTAAGTACCAGGAACATTATAGTGGCATTTCTCTTGAAGATCAGCTGTATTTCTAAGTCACGTGAATGG
Source organism: Phyllostomus discolor (assembly GCF_004126475.2). Lineage (NCBI taxonomy): Eukaryota > Metazoa > Chordata > Mammalia > Chiroptera > Phyllostomidae > Phyllostomus > Phyllostomus discolor. The sequence continues at coordinate 147,520,122 of NC_040907.2, read as the reverse complement.
TATCCAGAATTGTTTCTGTGCAAACATCGACAAAACTCAGCACCAAATTCAGGGCTGACCTGTCGGAAGCACTCCACGGAGCTATCCTTGAGTGGCTCCATTTTACTTCTTTGTCTTGTTCTCCTGTTGCTTTTCCCTACTTCTTTTTACTTTTATCTTAGTATAAGATTTGTATCTTTAGAGTCAGACTGTCAACCTATATAAGGCAATGTTTAAATGAATAAGCTCCTTTACCCTACATATAACTTCATTATAGCACTTTCTACAATGTATTATACTTACCCGTTTAGATATTGTTCCCTTTCTACTAGACTGTATTTTATTATCACTATGTTACTAATACCGAGGCCAGACCCTCACACATAGTTAGCATTTAATAAATGTTTGGAGTTGAAATTAAAGATGATAGAGAACTGGCATGGCAAAGATCCATGGAACAGGTGGAGGGATTTGAAAAAGCAGAACTTCTCAGACCAGAGGAATATAGACCAGGTAGTGTGTTCTGCCATTTTTCTTTCCAACACAATACACATCCCACGACTCCAGTTTGATATCACTTAAGTCAGTATACTGTGTGTGAATTCATAAGGGCTTCTGGCATGGTGGAGAGAACATGGGAGTTGAAGTTGGCTTGGAGTTTGAAACCCAACAACGTCTTTAAAAAAAAAATGATTGTGGGTATTTTGCCTAACTTTTCTGTGCTTCATGTAGTTTTTGATTCCAGTGTACCCTTAACTACCGTATTTTCCACTGTCTGTTAATCTGTAACTCTCTGGCACTTCTCTCTGAGTAGAAATCTTAGAATACCCATTTATATACATATATATCAAAAATTATTAAATAATTTTATTTTTCTTCCTTTATATTACTAACAGTAGCCTAATGTTAAGCATTTTAGAAAACCTGGAGAAATAAAAATGTTTTTGGTTTACATACACATGTATAAAAATATATCTTCAGATAGGCAAGTACCTGCTCATAATATTGCCCAGCTTTAAGAGTGCCAAAAGTAAGTAAATAGTCAATAAAATACCTGCAAATTAAAACAGGAGCACTAGATTTTAACAATTTTAACTGACCAATATGCTGTGCTACTGAAATTCAACTTAAAGTACCAGTTAACATGACAGAAAACACTGTGTGTGTGGCGACTTGGGAGTATTCCTGCAGCAGAATCTACTTTGTGCTTAGAACATTACTAGGTTTACAGTTTCAACAGTAAGCAGCAATAAAGATGAAGAAAATTCCCAGCTTGTCTAATAACCTCTCTATAATAAGGAAAGAAATTAAAGTATTGCCATCTGTTAACAACAGACTCAATTGAAGCTACATTTATTTACGTATATCAAGTGCTTAGATAAAAGTGCTCATACAGTAAGATACTTGGTTAATTACCTCTGATTTTTAAAGACCCACAACACACAAAATATTTGCTTGCCTGTGTGTAGATTTAATCCACAAACAATAACTTGTCTTTCCTCTATCAAGTACTTTAACAGTGCAATATGTCAGTTGTCTCAGCACACGCTGAAGCCTGAATGGGAACCATCTCAGCGAGGTATTCCCTGTCAAGGAAAATGCAAAGCAGCCCAAAAAATACAGTGATAAACTTCTGCACCAGAGTCTCCAAAGTAGATAGGCAGTTTCTTATATAAGAGGTAAAATAAGGAATTCAAAATGTTCATTTACTGATGTAAGATGCAGTATTGAATCTTGTGGCAAAAATAAAGAACAATTAGGTTGCTATTCTGAACAGTATTCAACATGGACAAGGAGGTCTCGATGTTCAGTGGCTGGATACTGGGCACTGCACTTGGGACACTCCACCAGGCTTTCATTCAGTGCATTTGTGGGGTTTTTTGGTGAGGCAGCTTTTACTTTGTTTCCAGTCTCTCCTTGGAAAGTGACTAATGGCTCTGTGAAGGCAAATTCAGGAAGCTGCTTCTGAAAAATAAATGTCATATGAATGCCATTTATATGTAAGTAGTACCTGCTCCACAGATGGCCCAGCCGCTTCAGCCCTGCAGACAGATTTTCTTTTGAATCTCTGCTCATGGGTATTATGGTGCTAACATATGATGTGTTATAAATTGCCCAGATTACCCAGGAAGAACGGGGGTCAGGTGTTGAAATGAGTAGGTTTTATTAAAATGTTTAGAGCCAAATGTAAAGGCCAGCCTGTGTGCAAGGAGGACAGAATTTGCTAGTTTGAGTAAGAGGAGCACTTCAGCAGTAAAGAACTACATGGGATTAAGAGCAGCACAGAATTTTAGCAGATCAAACAAGTTAAACACAGAAATGACTAATTGTGTAATAATACCTGTGAGACTTCCCTTTTTCATGTTTCTGAGGAACTTAGAATAAAGCTTAAAAATGAGTATTTTACAACATCCTGTGAAGATGATAGGCCATAGGAACAGAAACAAAGTACAGGAAAAGGATGGATTCTTTTGTATGCCCTCCGGCTTCCTGTACTTTGAAAAATAGTCATTAACAGAAATGAATGATAAATTTTAATTTCAAATATTATAAATGGTCAAAATCAGTAATGCTCTAAAGGATAGAGCCAAAAATATATTTTCTTTATATATGTAAAGAAGTCACAAATGATTTTTAAAACAATTGTTTTTTTCTTTTTTGAAAACTGAGTACTTCTATTTGTAACATTTCATCACCTGCAAACACTCTGCAGTACCGGATGATATGTAAACTATGTGCTACAGGATACACACACACAAACGCAGGCCCCAACAGGTCTGGTCCAAAGCAACATGAAAATAGGCAAGTCAAAAACCACTTCCCCAGAGAACCAGTGTTATATAAAAGGTTTGTGTTTTTAAAGGCTATGTGTTCCCAGACAATAGCATGGTGATTATCAGAAGTGGGGGTGGGGGAGGGGTAGAAGAAGGTAAAGAGGGGAGACAGGTGATGGAAGAATGAACTTGGAGTGGTGACCACACAATACAATAAATATAGATGATGTATTATAGAATTGTACACCTGAAACCTATATAATTTTATTAACCAATGTCACACCCAATTAATTTGGTAAAAAAAGTGAAGACAAATAATTATGAATTCCAAAAAAAAAAAAAAAGATTATTTGTTCTGGGTAACCCACAAAAAATGCTTAACTCAATGTGTTTAAAACAGTGTATTAACAGTAATAGTCCACTATCCCTAAAAACAGCATTTCTTTCTTTCTTCCTTTTTAAATAGAACACTATAATTCCCTCCCTTGCCTCCCTCAGGTCAGACACTTCTGCGTGCCTCTCCAATCACAGCCCAGGGTGGGTGGGGAATGACCCTAGGCCCGGGTAATGTAATGATTACCAAGAGCTACATAATGACCCCTTCCTGTGCTCTGAACTGACGCTCAAAGGGCAGCTGCTTCAAATGGGGCAGGGGTTCTGCCTGCTGACTGAGGAATTCTTTAAGTGTTCTTTAAGCTGTTCTTTAAGTGATATCCTCCTAGTGCAGGAACTGGGTGGAGATATAAATGGGAAGAAGGCAGAAAGAGAAAGAAGAAAATAAGCTTTAACCTTTAACCATTCTAGACTCACCAAGGATTCCAACTGTGTTATTTGATTTCTTGCTTTTTGAAGCTCCGTAAGAATTACATGCAATTGATGCTGCATATTTTGACGGTCAAGTTTTTCATTTTCGAAGTCTAAAGTACATGCCTGAATCTGGAGAAATGCCCAGGACAAGATAGTTACAGCTGGTATAAACTGTCCAGTTTTCGTGACTGGATACTTGCATTTTTTAAATTAGCACAAGAAGCAAACATTTGTTGTACTATCAGAGCAAGAAGTCAACTGAGCACAGTGAGATACTGATAAATATGATTTTACCAACAGAATAATTAAACAAAATAGAAAGAGAAGTGTAGATACACAGAACAAACCAATAGCTGTCAGAGGGGAAAGGGTTCGAGAGACTGGGTTAAAAAAGGGCACGATATTAAGGAAAAGTATATGTGCATGACACATGGACATGGACAACAGTGTGGTGGCAGCTCTGGCAGGGAAGGGAGGGTGGGGGAGGTGGGAGCAGTAAAGGAGGGATAAACGGGGATGGAAAGGGGCTTGACTTTCAGTGGTGAGTGCACAATGCAGTGTGCAGGTGATGTTTTATTGAGTTGTACACTTGAGACCTGTATGATTTGGTGAATCAGTATCACCCCGATAAATTCAATTAAAAAATTAAAATAAAAAAGAAGTTTATGGATGAGGACTTGGTTGATCCAAGGAGCAAAAAGCCAGTGTCTGAGGTATAGGTATCTCCCCCAGCACTGTTTTTGATGTGGAAGGGAGAGAAGGGAAAGAGATGGCCGCTCCCAGGTTTGGAATGTACTAAAGATCTCTGGTCTCTGTTCTCAGACTAAACGGTATCTCTTTGAGTTCTGCTTGAAGTGACGAGGCAGCCCTGTTAAGGAGACCCTGATAGGCTAGAGTCAGAACTACAAAAGCTGGTTGGGGAAGAATAACATTTGCCAAAGTGAACATACCCTTCAAGAAAATTGCCACCTCAGCTCAGCGAATCTGTTTTAGCCTAACAACAGTAACAGCAGTATATGGTAGCACAGATAAAGTTAAAAAAAAGTATTTTTCACAACTTTCAAATGGCTCTTCACAGAATAGTGTAAACATGAGAGAAAATTCCATTTTCTAATGGGTGATATCAGATTTAGAAGCAGCCCCAGCAAGTACCTGTTGTTCCAACAGAGCTATCCTTGTTTGTTCCTCTTGCTGCTTTATCAGAGACGTGTAAAGAACCTGGACCTGCAGGGTGTAAACAGACACAGTGTGGTCACATCCAGCCTTTCTATCGCTTGACCTGGAGGCATGAGCACTCACGAGTCTCACATCCCTAACCAGAACACCACCTGCTAGTCTGAGTGAGTCACTCCAGCTGGGGGCTGATGGCTATCAATGCCAGCAGCTGAGCAGTGCTGCCAGGGCTGCGAGCTCCCGGAGGCATAGACTGAAAGCCGAGGAACAGCACAAACTCTGCAGTGGCCACACCCACTGTTCTGGAGGTTCTGCCATCTAATCTACTAATATCTCCGAGTAGGCTAATAGCTGGCAGGGCCTCGCTTCCTTGGCCACAGAGTTGGAGCAAAATTCTCAGCCATTTTTGCATATTCTTTCACAAATATCACTGCTTACACCTGTAGGCAGAAGTGAGTGTACTGAAGACTAAGAGGACACATGTTATAGTTTATTTCTCACCCCCTCAACTTTAAGGATTTTTAAAATTACTGTTCTAACAGTAGCAATCACTAACAGGTCCCTTTGGTTTACAAAGCTCTTCTACATTCTCTCATCGCCCCTCACAAAAACCCTGTGAGGTGAGAAGAAATTATTAATTTGACACATGATTAACCTGCAGGTCAGAGAAGTTAGGGGATTTGCCTAAGGCCACACACATCCTGGACTATAGCCCAGCTATAGACTCCAATTACTGTTCTCAAAATCCAGACTTGGGGACTTCAACATCCTGGCGTAAAGCTGGGAGTGTGAGAACACAGAAGGGGCCACAGGAATGGCTCGTAAGCACAGTGCCATGGTCAAGGCCTATGAGTCAGCCTTTATTCCTCTCTATAAATCTTTGGGCTTCTCACACATACTTACCTCCTCTCTCAGGGCCTTTAAAGTGTATGTGAGCTCCTCTGGCTGAAGAGCCACTCACCATGCTGGTCCCTTCTTGTCATCAGGTGTTTGTCCAAATACCATTTCCTCTGTGAGGCCTTCTCTGGCCCCCAGTTCCTCTTTGTCAGATTATCCGGTGATACTTTCTTTAGTTTCTTGTTTATGGCCTATTTCCATTCTAAGTATGAACACCCACAAAGGGGACAGGATTGTTTTGTTCCTTGCTGGTTCTCAAGTGGTTAAAGTAGTCCCTGACAGTAAGTACAATGAAAAATCTGCATTAGGTACCACAGAAAACCTTATTGGTTGGGCTCACCTGAGATAAGAGCTCTTCAGACCTCGTCTTCTCTGCTTCGAGTCTTCTCCTGGCAGTATCATTCTCATCCTGGAGCCTTTGTATTTTCTCTGTTTTATGCCTGTCATCTTCCAGGTGTTGTATATTTGCCTTTCTTTGTGAACACAATAGTTTATTTAAATCTTGAATTTCTTTCTGGGTTTCTTCATATTTTCTTTGAAATTCACTAAGTTCAAAATTCAGCTGAGTTATGGTTTGACGTTCAACCTCAAGATCTTTTTTTGCACTTGCCAAGAGGTAGTGGTAATGTTTTTGCTTTTCTTCTTGAAGATAACCTGTGACAAACACAGCAGGGCAAGATGCACTTTATGAAATATGTAATATTTCTGAAAAGATAAAGATAAACCCGGCTCTATAAACAAGGGCACATTATTTCCTCACCTTACAAAATGAAGGGTCAAGAGGTAGGTCTGATATTTGACGGGACAAAAACACAAGTCCAGGTACATTGCTTGAAATTACAACACTAAAAGGACTAAAAATAGTAACATGACTATTCTATGGAGAGGGAGAGTCACTAATGTCTAAAGAAGACAAATCAACAAATAGGGATACTAGCTCATTACTGATAGAAGAAATCGTTACCAACATTAAAAAAACAGAAATGTGAACAGCAGCTGCCCTGATAGGATGAAACAGAGACCAGGATGTGATGGGAAAGGTGGAGCAGGACCCTTCTGTACTATTAATATTTTAGCAAATGATTATTACTTTGATAACACACATGCACACCCCTATGTTACCAACAAAAAAATTAGACTTAGCCCATAACTAAAATCCTACTTTCACGTTTGGTAACCTTGTAAAGGCATTACAGTAGTAACTTTGTCCCCTTAGGGATAAACAGCTTTGAGTTATTTCCAGGCACATTCCTTTTATAGTTTCTTTCTAGAATTAGCTTCATTTTAAACACCCAAGAGCCTTGCTCACCTTTCTTTAGCCTTCTATCTGTGTACTTTAAGGCTTCCTTCCTGTTAGGGTGCTCAGGCATGTAGTGAGTGATTTGCATGGGGTTTCTCTTCTGTCCCTAGATTGTCACCTGTAAGATGAGTAATGACTCTCTGTCTCATCTGCTCCCTAGCAGATGAATTTCTTGTGAAACTCAGCTGAGAGCAATGTTAGGGAAACTGCAAAGCACTTGGCCAAAAAAAACCCCAGCATTATTATCAAGAAACTTCATCTCACTTCTGTGGTGAGATTCAAATGATTGAAGTGTCACCTATAAAATGTATTCTTTCTCCTGGGACTAATATGATAATTGGTGTCAAGGCAGCTCTGGGGCCAATAAAGTTGGAGAAGCGCTTTGAAGGAGGGGAGGACATGCACAGTGGAGAAAATGTAATGTGCCTTCGGAGCTGCTGGAGATCCCTTTCCCTGGTGCCCTTTGCCTTCTTTTATCAGAAAACAATGGGAAATAAAACAGACTGGCCAAAATGGTATTTTTTTCAGAATTCCCTTTTAGTAAGGCTTGCTCTTTTCTTTAAAAAAAATTTTTTTAAAAATTTATTGATTTTAGAAAAAAGAAGGGGGGGGAGAGACAGAAATTTGTTGCCTCGCTTATTTATGCATTCATTGGTTGATTCTTGTATGTGCCCTGATGGGGGATCAAACCCACAACCTTGATATATGGAGATAATGCTCTTACCAACTGAGCTACCTGGCCAGGTAGCTTATTTTACTTTCTACCACACACCTATAAAATCTAAAATTGAAGAATTTGGAAAATGTCAGGCAGAACTATCCCAAAAGACCATGTTTATACCAGTACCTTCTGATTCATTCTTTTTTGTCTGCTGTGGGAGTGAGTGAGCAGCCGATTCCAATTTCTGTTGCAACTCATGGATTTTTGCCACAAGTCCTTTTACGTAGACCTCTCGCTGCTGATCATAAACAAGCCATTGCTGATTTTTCTCTAGAGCCTCAATGTGAAAGTATATGACAATCAATTATAAACATTATTATAATAATAACAAAATAGAAATTAAAAAAGCAAAATCTGAAAATGGGCAAGGAAGCCCAAGTGATGTAGTCTTTTCTAGTACATAAAAATTCTTAAGGCTCACAGAAGAATTCCCTCATTAGTTCCTAATTTATGGACAAAACTGTCATCCACAGTAGATGTGAGAGCTTGCTTCTTGGCATGTCAACAGTTTGGCTCAAATAAACTATTATAAAAATTCTCTACAGGTTTGGATGTTTCTTACATTGACAAACCGTTTGTAATAAAATGATCATATCTATTTCTATAATCTCCCAAGTTCTTCATATGTTCCCCTGGTGTCATAATTCATCCCAGACCTGTTGTAATTTACTGTTATCAGTGACTGAAATAGCAGCCAGGATGCCTAACTTCATAGGCTTCAGGGCTGCCAGAAAGAGCTGGTACAAGCACAAAGTTGTTAACACACATTGCATGGTGAAGCCTTACATGGTGAAGTAAAACAAACAAACTGTAATATATTTTCCAAGGCGTTCGATTCTTCTTGAATCACCCTACACTTGTTGTAGGTGTATTGTAAAAGGAGGGCTCCCTTTCTCCACAAGCTGGCATCTCACTGTACAGGGATGAGATGGGATAGGTTGTAAGAAATATAGTGGAAGGTTCTGGTTGTATATCAGGGCATCTTCCTTCAGGTAAGAATTTCTACTCTTTAAAGACATAGGCAGTTCAACTGCATTTCCAAAAAGATCTATATACCTGAAAACTCTAAGACTAGAGAGTTCCTCCAACCTTTGCTAGGCCCCTTTCACAAACATCCTGCAAACTCCTGAGCAAAGCTTCTAGGTGTGGGGCTTGAGGGATTTCCAGTGTCTGTTTTCCATAAAGCTAGGAAATGGATCAGGAAGACAGAGGCAACTTCTGGAATCAAAGACCTAGTCCAGGACCCTCCAGCCACTTGACCACTTTTCTCTCTGCCCCCATCAGGCAGTTATATTTGTTCTTCTCGTATGACTTTAAAGTTCATTTATCAAACAAAGATACTGTGTGTTCAGTCTACATTATATAGGATACTCAAATTTAGTTGATAAAGAGATGTAGCACTGTATGACTCAAAAAGCCCACACGTATCCAAATACTTACAAATCCTACATTTGAGAATAAAAATACCTCATTTTATACCAAATTTTAGCCTTTCCATATTTAAGAAATATTTTAATATAAATAATTTAAGTTAGCATTGGATGGTTATGCAGATTTTCTTCTTTTAAAGAAAACTGTCCATATATCACTCCACAGTGAGAAACAAAACTGCGGGCTAATGTAAGATTTAAGAGGCACCACTCTAAAAGGTCACGTGATTGGCCACGTCCCTTAAAGTAGTAAACACTTCTTCACACCCGGCCTCTATCACCGACCCTGTTCATCTGCATTCTTCTCTTTAATAGCATCAATAAAGGGGTTTCATAGCTATCAGTAAGTGTCGATATTACTAGTTTTGCTCTTTAGAGTCATCAATGCATTAGCTTTCCCTTCCGGCCTTGTTATCTACAAGCCCGAATCTACAGGTTCGCTAGGCATGCTTTCACATTTCCACCCAAGTTACAGTAAAAACACAGAGCAAGTGTGGGCAGAAGTGAAGCCCTGTGGAGTGCTACTAAAGCTCTTCCTCCGGGTTGGAGAGGATCCAGTAAACGTTCCTTAGACAAAAATTTCAACCTAGACTAAATGTTAGCCTCTACTGGAGGAATAAAAACGCAGGCCAAATGACAACTGGACTATGGATAGGGTCCATATTAAATTTATTGAAGTTGCTATCTGTACTTTAGTCATGTAAGAGAATATCATTGTTCTTAGGAATAAAAATTAAAGTATATAGGCTCAAAGTGTAAAGTATACGAGAGTCGTAAATATAAGTATATCCATATGCAATTTGCTCTCAAATGGTTCAGATAAAAATAAAGTGTACATGTGGGGGGTGGGGACTGAAAGAGAGTGCAGAGGAGGGTAAAACATTAATAATGATAGAATTTGGTGTACTTGGTAAGTGGGTGTGTTATGTACCATTTTCATTCTTGTCACTTTTCTATAAATTAGAATTTTTTCCAAGTAAAAGATTTGAAAATAATTATTTGTCTTCTCTAAAGTCTGTATTTGAAAATGAGACTTTTTTTAAAAAATGAAGAACAAGACATGCCTATGAAAACTGCCTTTTGGCTTCATTTAGTTCAAAAGTTGCTGATGCCAGACAACATTCACATCATTAACGTAATTATTTCAAAATGTTGGCCAGACCTAAATGTAGCTTCGGAGTGATACAACTAGCCTTACGGAAGGCAAACATAGGATTTTAGGGCTTCTTTTAGCATAACAGATCTTAAAATAGGTAGGCAAATGTCCACAGGAAGTTTTGTGGGAACACTGAGGAGGAGTATGGGACTAGAACTGCTGAGCTCTCAAAAGCTGAATAATGTAAAAGTGTGTGGACTATCAGGAGTGAGAGTTCTCTATTCTGCTCCCTAAGTGCTCCAACTACAATTTTCCTCCCTGTCTTAAAGATCTTCAGAGATTGCAAAGTGACAACCAGAGCAAAACCACTTCTTGCTTATTAGGGGTAAGTTGTTGGTTCTCAAAGGATGGCCTTTGAACCATCAGCAAGAGCAGCAGCAGCAGTCGGAGCTCGTTGGAAGTCCAGAATCTCAGGTCCTACCCCAGACCAAGGAAATCAGAATCTGCATTTTATGAGGATCCCCTAGGTTCATGTGTACTTTGGAGTTTGAAAGGCATTGCTCAATCTACATCACTATTTGAAGGTGAGTTAGGTTAATTTTATTTCATTTGTCTAAAAGCCTTACTGAGGTAAACAGAGCAGAGAAGTACAATGTATTCCTTTAATAATCTAGGAAGATAGAAAAAAAACTGAGTATAAGCATGTAACATTTTAAGTGAATTTCATAAAAAGAACCATGATCTAAAAGTAACTTTTGTTTATATTTAAAGCAGCGCTGAAAAGCCTAAAAATTACATATGAATTTAAGAAAATAGCATATATTTTCAGGTACTTTGCTAAAGGAGACACTAGTAAAATTCACATAAGATTCCATTTGGTCATTCTTTCAACTGTTCTAGATCCTGGGGATGATATATCAGACAAAAAATGTATTTAATAGTTCTTTAAAAAACCATGTTTCTTCTTTATTTTAGTTGTGGCTAAGTTGATTATTTTGATAAGGGTACTCACTATAGGACCCCACTATACAGACACTCAACTAAAAAGAAGATTTAAATTCTTCTTTTGAAGATCAAATAGACCACAAAGTACACTTGCTAGATAAAACAGGAACCTTAAAAGCGTACTTAGGTCAGGGTAGACATACCAGTAATATTTCTGGAATCAAAATACTTACCTAATGGTGTAATAATTAAATCAAGAATTTCATACTTTGTATATCTAAGCCTAAAACTTGAAAAAATACACTGTGACTAGTAGTCCTGTGTCCTCAACTTAATTCCCAATGGAACCTACCAATCCATTTAAGATATAAGTGTACAATAATATGGCTTCACCATATATTGAAAATAATTCCATATCACATTCTACAGAAATGAAGTACTGAGTATACAAAGAATGTTTTTGCCTTTTCAAACTATTATAATAAGAAAATAGCTGGGCAAATTAGATTTAAGTGAAGGGTGTTATTGAGGTATTTGGTAGTGATGGGTGATTTCTAGGGCTTTCTAGCCAATGAGACCATGATTAGAGGAACTGGTCCTCTTGAATACCTGGAGACTAAAGGTAGTCATCCAAAGAGATGATCTCAAACCACTCAGTTCTGTATCTCAACAGGTTTTTTTCCAACTCACAGCATCAATGCTGTCAAATTCCATGAAATTTAGGAATGAAATTAGTCCTCTTTAGCCATAACTTAATAATAGGAAAAGGAACTTACATCTCTCAGCTGTAGTTCTGTCTCATGAATATTATTCATTGATGAGTTGAAGCAGTTTGTAGTCTCAGTCTGTAAATAAACCAGTATTAGTTAATATCACAAATGTAATAATAGAAGCTTCCTCATTCTACTTCATAGGGGCTTCCCAAAATCCAGACCTTATACATGCCGGTGAACCTCATGCCAGGTGAAGGGTACCAGAGCAGAATTAAGATTTTCTGGAAGTGCCCTAAAAGGATTGGAAACCGTGAGATTTCAGATCTAATGTGACTTGGAGGTCATCTGGACCCCAGGATCACCGGAAAAGGAGACAAAACAAAACTGGGCTATTTAAATGAAATCTGGAAAATAGTAAATTGTCAAACAGAAGGTAAAAGCTGTTTTCTAAGAATTATGTTTATATTGGTAACAGTATTATTACTAGTTCATATAGATTATGTAGAACTTAAAACATAACTTTTTTTCCTTCATTTTCTCATAAAGGAAAAAAAGAGGGGAACTAGATAGTTAGGTATCTAGGCTGGCCAACAAAACTCACAGAAAGCAGTATTCCAGTCCTTATGTAAATGCTGGCAAGGAAATTAAAAATTTTTTTTTCTCCAAAGTACTCTAGATACTCACCCTAATATGTAGCCCTTACTCCCTCTGAATTTAGTTCTCTAGGTAGAAACTATAACAGAGATAGGTCACCAAACCTCTTTCCTTTTTCCCCTGGGCACACTGTAGACAACATTTCCCAGCCTTCCCTGTGGTTAGTGAGGCCCTGAAACTGAATTCTGTCCAATGGAATATGGGCAGAAGTGATATATGCCAAAACCATGCCTGGCCCCAAACCCTCCCCAGTTCTCCACAAGCTCTCTCTAGCTCACAGCTGTATAAGAGGATCTTCCTCTAATGGAAGACTCTGCCATTAAGGGATGGGAAGGGTGGGGGAAAAGAAATAATCTGGATCTCTGAATGACTCTAGGGAGCAAAGCCTCCTCACTCCAGCCTGCACTAGACTGTGACATGAGGGAAAAATAAACATTTGTTGTAGAAGACTGAGATTTGGAGGTGGTTTGTTATAGCAATTAGACATGCTGATTAAAATAGAAATTAATAGTGAAGCCCTGGCCAGATAGCTCAGTTGGTTAGAACACTGACCTAATATGCTAAGGTTGGGGGTTCAATCTCCAGTCAGGGCACACAGAAGAAGCAACAATAAATGCATGGAACAACAAATGGAACAACAAATTGATGTTTCTCTCTCTAAAAAAATGAATAAATATATTCATTTTTTTATGGCTGGTGTAGCTCAGTGGGACAAGTGCTAGCCTACAAACCGAAAGGTCACTGGTTTGATTCCCAGTCAGGGCACATGCCTAGGCTGCAGGCCAGGTTCCTGGTTGGGGGCATGTGAGAGACATCTGATTGATGTTTTTCTCACACATCAATCTTTCTATCCCCTCCTTCTCCCTCCCTTCCCTACTAAAAAATAAATAAAACCTTTTTAAAAATCAGTAAATAAAATTTTTTTAAAAGAAATTAAAAGTGGATAGCCCACATAATTATTTCTTAAAAAGTTTTTATTGCATCAGAAAGGGAAAAAATCTGGGTTTAAAGAAATGACTAGTACCTGTGATGAATGAATTGCTTTGGTTTCAAGTTCAGCGAGTCTTGCAGTTGTAGTAGACAGCTGTTTTTTCACTAGATCTGTCTCTTCAGACAACGATTTCAACAGTTGTTCCTTCCTTTCACCTTCCTTTGTTTTCTCCTCCAGCTGTTCCAGCAGCACAGTAGTGCTATATTTGGTTTTCAGCTGGTCTTTGAGTCGCTGTATCTCTTTGTCCTTCTCTGTGAGATGGTAAGCATTCTTCTCCCTCTCAGCTTCAAGGAATTGAATTTTCTAGATATAAACTAAGAAGAATCTTAGAGCAGAGCCAGGTCAAACGTGAAAGTAAATGATATACTACAACAAACATTTATGAAGTATTTACTATATATTAAATCAGCACTGTACTAGATACCAGGGCCAAAAAGATGATGAAGCCAAGGTCTTCTGCTCAGAGAGCTCAGGGAGAGCTCAGGGAGGTAAACTAACACATTAATGCAATATGGTTAAGGGCTGTAGTTAAGATATGAATAAAATGGATGCGACACAGACTCAGGAGAAACCAACTTTGTCAAGAGTAGCGAGAGAAAGCTATAGAAAAGCTGGCTTTTTCACATGAGTATCTGATAATCATCCCTTCATCATACCAGTGCTAATAATCTCAAAAGCTCACAGTCATATGAGATGTGTGCTCACTAAAGAACTTGAAACAACAGAACTTAAAAATTACAGAACATTTACACCTGGATAAAAATTCATTCATTAACTTGTTTTTTGCTAATAAACGATTTGGTACCCAATCTAGAAGGTGGTCTTCAAAGGAATGTTCAACATTTTCAAGTACTTGGAAGATAAAGAAGGCATGCTTGTTGTACTGCTGCTGGCATAAGGGAGAAAGCACCAATGGAGATGACAGAACAAGGTAGCAGAATGACTTTACATGCTAACCAGGTAAAAACATCATAAAACTAAAAACTTGCATTCGGCCGGTGGAGGGGGGCAGCATGGGATCAGGGGAAAAGCAATTGTTCAAATATAAAGTGGGGAAAATTGAGTTGAATGGTTGTGTGAAAATGCTGAGGGATTTCAGTTAACGACAAGCTTAAGAGAATGCAGCAGTATGCTGTGGTTACAAAAAAAGCCAAGATGATGATAGGTTTTTGTGGAGTACAGCATGCCATCTGGAAGTAAGGGCACCATTTCCACCTGTGTTTGCCATTGTGAACGTTCCTGGATGCAGAGTTCAGAAAAGACATGAACATACCACCAACTATTCAGGAAAGTGACCAGGATGATTAGAAGTCAAGAAAGCTGAAGAATATAGGGTTGGTCTACAGAAAAGTAAGAGGAAGTAAGTTTTTCTTCAATATGTGAAAAGTTGTCAATTGCATTAAAAACATACTTGTTCTGTGTAGCTTTAATGGGCACGATTAGAACAAATGGGTAGAAGTTACAGGAAGTTTAGTTTCAATTGATCGTGAAGGAGCAGAGATTTGACAACGAGTGGTTGTCAAAAGTGGAATGAAGTGGAAAGAGATGTTTCAGGGAACTATCAGATTCCTTCATGGAATTGCAAAATAATCTTTATATCTAAGAATTGGTGATAGATCACTTTTCAATACTTGAATAAGTATCTACCTCAATATGTGTTGTTAAAAATAATAAGTCATTTGGTTTTATGATATGCCTATAAAATAGAATTTAAACAAATCCAATGATGCTATTTAATACAGGTCACTTATTTTCTAACTTTCATAATAAAAGTACTATTATAAAAGATATTAAAATCAAATTAATGATTAAACTTTTAAATCTTTCCAGTTCTAATAAAATCCCAACTGCTTTACTGACTATGGCACAACAAAGTGAAAATTAGGAAACCTGAACTACAGTTTAAAAGAATGCAAAATGTCAATATATGTAATGATTTTATCTCAAAAGAACCTGGAAACAAAGATTACTTGGAAAGCAGCCAATACATACAATAAAATAGATTTTTAAACATTCATATTAAAATCTGAACTCCATTTGACCCTTTGAAAAATTAGATTTGATTTTTTACATTTTGTAAACTAACAGAAAAGCTAGGTTATATCATTAGTGGGGAAATACGTTCTCATCTCCTGCCATAAAGCTTACTACAACCAAAAGGGTTTTAAGGTCATTTACCTCCAAAAGCTTGTGTCTCTCTTGATCAGTCAGTTTTCCTCTTCCACTTGTGATTTCATCCACTGATGTTTGTAAGGCTGCAGTTTTTCCCCTAATTTTTTCTAATGCAGTTTCTGACTTGGAGCTACTAGACTTTGATCCCCATTTACTTTTAATTAAATCTTTGGGACTTCTGCAGGACATCTCTGAATCTGTAAAAATAGAAACAATTATAGTTTATAAATGAGTTTACAAGGTCAAAGCTCAGGTTTGAAAAGGTCTAATAACCCGTTTGCTGAATAGGAGAACTTTTCTATGAAAATAAATGGTGTGGCCAAACCACTAGGGTGTGGGAGAGGAAATGGGGGCCGAACCTTGAACTGTTCTTGTCACCCACAGTGCCTAAGAGCAGGTGCTCACCAATAACTTGCAGATGTGCGGACAGGAGGTGGCCAAAGAAACATTTCAATTAATCCAGCAAACTGCACAAGGCATCGATTACAGGCTGCATCATCTACAAGTGGAGGCAAATCTTACAAAGCCCTCACATAAAGACTTCACGGGGGAGGCAGACAGGCAAAATAAAACTGCAAAAAGAGGCACTTTATCTCTCTGTCTCTCAAGACACGGAAATGCTTGTTAATCAGCAAAATGCTCAACTAAGGAAAGACCTTGCCCAAGTCACCTGGTCTCACTGCGCCGTCTGTAAGAGGACGATAATACCCACCGCAAAGCTGAAAGGAGGAATCGAAACCACAACGGTCGTGAGGCGCCCAGCCCGGTGGCAGGAAACACCGGCTTAAATCAGGCGGGCAGAGATTGAGTCCCAAAGGACGTGATCTGCTCAGTGATCCCGCCTCCCGCTCGGTCCGGCCCTGTCTCGGGGCTGAGGCACCTGGCTTCCCCTCGCCAACCTCCGAGTTCGCCTCCCAGCAGGCTGCCAGCACCTGAGGTGAAAAACTGAACTCGCGTCTGCCCAGCGACAACTCCGGAGACTACGCCGCTTCCGGGAGTTTGAATCCCGCGGTTGCGGGGCGGAGCACGTCACTGCCGGCGGGAACTCGGCCAGCAGGAAGGAAGGGCAAGCATGCGCTTTGGGGCCGCTGCTCCCGGATTCGCTGCGATCTTTGAGGGGCGGGGTCTGGAACCCGAGAGTGGAGGGTGGGTGGGGTGGGGTGGGGTGGGGTGGGGCGGGGCGGGGCGGGGCTGGGCGAGGACCGGAACGCCCTCTCCCGGGTCTGTCAGGGTATTCTGGGGTTATCTCTGATTTTTTTTTTGGTGGCTCAGACCTCAGATTCGTTGTTTCTTTGTAAAGGGCTGATTTGTGTTTACCAGCTTTGAGAATGAAGCAAAGTCCTGTGCTCACAGCGGTAAACCCAGTGACTGTGAACTGGAGCTACTTCATTCTGTGTCCTTGAGCATAATTCGCCTTGTATAAAATGGGAAAAATGGATTCTACAAACGAGCTCAGCTTGCCAATATTTCCTTTGGACTCATTCTTGTCAGGCGTGCAGCAATGGGGAGTATAGCAGGATAGTCACGCCCGGGTTGAAAACAGCTTGTGGGCCCTGGAGGAAGGGAGTCAGGCCTTTGCTCCAGATTGCTGCCCTCTGGCTTGAGATGGATCTGTTGGTCATACCTGGGTCATGGTTAGCCGTTGTTTGGCCAGGCCTACCTTTCAGACCAAGCATTAAACACACCAGGGATTTAAAACAATAGATAAAAGGAATCAGGAACAAAACATCCTAGGAAAGCAATGTGGCACACTGGTTAAATTCTAGATTAGGACCGAGTGCCTCTTACTATCTATGTAATCTTGAATAAGTTATCTAACCTCTCTATATTTAGTTTTCTGATCTGTAAAAGGATGCAAATTATATCAACTTCATAGAGTGGTTATGAGAATTGAATGAGAAAATCCATGCAAAATGCTTGTCATTTAGTAAATACTCAATTGACGTTAACCATTATTACACATAGAACAACAAACCCCTATACTACTAAATAGAATAGATGAGAAACCATGTATAGAATTTTAAATAACTTTATATATATATATATATATATATATATATATATATGTAATGTTAGGAGATAATGTTTGGTCCCTGCTTCCAAAGACTTCACATGAAAAGAGGAAAAGAATTGGGCTCTCTCATATCTGTTGTGTAGAAGTATCAGATGGGATTGAGGTGGGAAGTAGTTGGGGCAAAAGGAAGTGAGGTTGTGAATTCAATGCCCTGTGTTGAGAACAAGGGCAAAATTACTTTCCATAGAAATTTACAAAGGTTTTTAGAAAGACATATATGAGAAATATCCCTGCTCAGTTTTGAGCCAAATGGGGAGTAGAGAAAAGAGGGAGAGGGAGGGGCTGTGTATACAGGGGTGGCACCTGGCATCTGGGGGCCTGGTGCCTGGGCCTGCTGGGCCAGACACCCCAGTTATACATCTGTTCCCCAGGTTTCTCTCTTCTGGTGGGACCTCCTATGTGGCCAAAAAAAAAAAAAAAAGAGGGGGCTCTATAATAAATCTGATAAGTCCAGATTTGAATCTGATAAGTAACCTCACAGGGTGATCTGATCATAAATCATAACTGAGCAGGTCATGGTGGGTAGTCACATCCTAGGCATATAACTTCTTTAGTAAAAGTTTTATCTTTGCCTTAAGCAAGCCCTGTCCATCATCCTTTTCCATCTAGGTGTCAACCATAAACTATGCATAAGTTGTAACCACCCTCGAGAAAGCAAATAAATAATTTGGGCCCTGGCTGGTATGGTTTAGTGGACTGAGCACTCACCTGAGAACTCAAAGGCTGCCAGTTGGATTTCCTGCGGGCACATGCCTGGGTTGCAGGTCAGGTCCCCAGCTGGGGGTGTGAGAGAGGCAGCTGGTCAATTTTTGTCTCCCTCTCTTCCACCCTCTCTAAAAGTAAATTTTAAAATAATAATAATGATAATCTTATTAACTATCCTGTACCTTGCTTTCTCCTTTCTACCTTCATGTACTCTTTCTTTTCTTTTTTTTTTTTAAGATTTTATTTATTTATTTTTAGAGAGGGAAGGGAGGGAGATAGAGAGAGAGAGAGAAACGTCAATGTGCGGTTGCTGGGGGTTATGGCCTGCAACCCAGGCATGTACCCTGGCTGGGAATCGAACCTGGGACACTTTGGTTCCCAGCCCGCGCTCAATCCACTGAGCTACGCCAGCCAGGGCTTCATGTACTCTTTCTTATGCTCCTTCTTTAATTCTGAATGTATAAAAGAAACTGCAAAACTATCATTTTCCAGAGCATTTAAGATCCTGTTTCCCAGCAATGTTGTCAGTTTACTCACATAAACTCTTATAAAAATTCTCTACAGATTTGGATGTTTCTTATGTCAACATGTGTGACTCGGGAACCCTGAGGAAGAGGAGCAGGCAGGAGGCTCATTGAGCTGGTAAGTTACTTAATTCTGTAATTGTCATTCTTAGACCTGAAAATCAACGTTTGCTCTTTGCAGATGAGTGCTGCCAGACATGACGTGTGAGGAGGTGGTAGTTTGCACGAGACCTCACAAAGTGATAGTATTTTGATGTTGGCAGTCCCCTCTGAGGAATCCTAGGCAAGGATTCACAATTCATCTTTCTTCATTTATAGAGAGAAATGTAACAGCCAAACAGACTAGGTATTTATCTTCTCTTGCTAGCTAATCTCACATGGGAGAATTCTGATGAACCTAGCCGGTCAGTGATGCTCCTGACTTGGTCCCCGGTGCATTCTATTTGGAGAGGGTGACTCTCTGGGCACTGATTGCTCTGCTTGTTTTAGTTCCTTTTAAAATTTAAAGTCTGTGGAGTCATTAAAATTGTCAAAGTAAGAACATCCAAGCCTGTAGAGAATTTTTATGAGTTTATTAGAGTTTATTTGTGCCAAACAGAAGACACTCCTGGAAGCAAGATCTCAACAGACTGAGAAAAATGCTCCTCCAAATGATATTTTGCAGTTTCTTTTATACATTTGAAATTAAGAAAGGTTAGAAAGCAAGGCAGGGAAATCTGTATGATTGTATAACAGGATAGTTAAGACTATATGCTCTCTTGAGAGTGGTTCAGCTTTTGAGGAGTCTGAAAATGAGGCATTTCAAAGGTGCTTTAACACACACACACAAAAACAGTGTTTGCTTAAGGCAAAGATAAC
Source organism: Phyllostomus discolor (assembly GCF_004126475.2). Taxonomy (NCBI): domain Eukaryota; kingdom Metazoa; phylum Chordata; class Mammalia; order Chiroptera; family Phyllostomidae; genus Phyllostomus; species Phyllostomus discolor. The sequence goes on along the minus strand of NC_040907.2, from coordinate 147,500,309 downwards.
CTTCTACTAGGGAAGTTATAGGCCTCAGGCATGACTACTCACTATGACTATCCCAGTTAAGAATTTATAATCAGATCGCCTTCTGAGGTTATTTTCGGTTAGATTTATTACAGACCCCCCTTTTCATCCACAGAATGTTTGATTTGTATGCAGAGTATTGGTATGCAATTCAATCATTTTGCTATCCTGCTACAAAATGCATGTCTGATAAGTCCCCACCACCAGAGAGGCGTGGTTTAGCAGTTTAGAAGCATAGACTCAAGAGGAAGCCTGCCTGTGTTCAGATCCCGGTCCCACTTACTGTGAGAACTTGGGCAAGCTGCTCGACCAACCTGTGCCTTAGTTTTTTTGTCTGTAATATGGGGATGAAAAAATAGTACTTACTTCTTAGCGTAGGACAGTAGATGAATTAAATGAGACAAAATAAAATGCTTAGGATAGCATCTGGCACGGTGCGAGCACTTGGTAGATGTTAATTGTTAGGTTTTTGGCTGCAGCCTGCCTGCTTGCCTAGGCTCACTGATTAACTTTTTCACCTCTCACATGATAGTCCACCAAAATCAAATGTCTTAAGGTTCTCCATGATCACTATGTGTATTTGTTTAACTCTATTTCAGATCACACATACACAGGAGCCTACCCTGCTTTCCCACCCCTGCTCTATCTTCTTTGTCTCCTCCATCATTACACTTACTCCATCGTGTTGTCCTATTTGTGAGATTCTAGCAGAGGGGAAATGTATCTTACTTACCGTTGTAATTAGCATTGGGCCTGGGACCAAGTGCACTTTCAATAAGTGTTTGCTGGAGAAAGGCACGTGTGCGTGCCTTCATCAAATGGATGAAGACCATACATTTGTCTATCAGACATTCTTTTTCTTAAAATATATTTTATTGATTTTGCTGTTACAGTTGTCCCATTTCCCCCTTCATTCTCCTCCACTCTGCACACTGTATCCCACCCATATTCCCCCCCTGTAGTTCATGTCCATGTGTCATGAGTTCTTTAGCTTCTACATTTCCCGTACTATTCTTGCCCTCCCCCTGTCTATTTTCTACCTACCATCTATGCTACTTATTCTCTGTAGCTTTCCCCTTCTCTCCTCCTCCCACTCCCCTGTTGCTAACCCTCCATGTGATCTCCATTTCTGTGGTTCTGTTCCTGTTCTGGTTGTTTGCTTAGTTTGTTTTTGTTTTTGTTTTAGGTGTGGTTGTTAATAATTGTCAGTTTGCTGTCATTTTACTGTACATGTTTTTAACTTCTTTTTCTTAGATAAGTCCCTTCAACAGTTCTTATAATAAGGGCTTGGTGATGATGAATTACTTTAACTTGACCTTATTGAGAAGGTTCCGTTCCTTCGCCCTCCGGGCCTTCAACAGAGGCGTTTCCACCAATAACCGAGAAGCAGTTTATCTGCCCTTCCATTCTAAATGAAAGCTTTGCTGGATATAGCAATCTGGGATGTAGGTCCTTGCCTTTCATGACTTGGAATACTTCTTTCCATCCCCTTCTTGCCTATAAGGTCTCTTTTGAGAAATCAGCTGACAGTCTGATGGGAACGCCTTTGTAGGTTTCTGTCTCCTTATCTCTTGCTGCTTCTAGGATTCTCTCTTTCATTTTTATCTTAGCTAATGTAATTATGATGTGCCTTGGTGTGTTCCTCCTTGGGTCCAACTTCGTTGGAACTCTCTGAGCTTCCTGGACTTCCTGGAAGTCTATTTCTTTTGTCAGATTGGGGTAGTTCTCCTTTATTATTTGTTCAAATAACTTTTCCACTTGTTGCTCTTCCTCTTCCCTTTCTGGTACCCCTATAATTCGGATGTTGGAACGTTTAAAGATGTCCTGGAGGTTCCTAAGCCTCTCCTCATTTTTTTTGAATTCTTGTTTCTTCATTCTTTTCTGTTTGGTTGTTTCTTTCTTCCTTCTGGTCCACTCCGTTGATTTGAGTCCCAGTTTTCTTCCCATCACTATTGGTTCCCTTTGCGTTTTCCTTCATTTCACTTAGCGTAGCTTTTAATAGTGATGATATGCTGGTGCCAAATGTCATAAAATACTCTATTGCTTCCTGCCCCCCGTGTACACTTAGTCACTGCCAGGCACTTTTTAAAGCAATGAAATTTAAATATACTATATATTAAGTTATTCTAAAATAGCACCTACCGCTATGCAAAAACCTATAATTAAGCTACTAAAAATAGTGTTTTAGTTCTAAAAATCAGTTTAGCTAGCAACCAAAATAATTCTTTTTTTTTAAGTTTAAATGCATTTTATTTTTAGACAACCTACACGACATGTTTTTCTTAAAAACAATGCCTCCGCTCCATATAAATCAAGGTCAAAATAAATGATGAACTCAAGGTAACATCAGTCCCATTTGTCCTAGTCCTGGTGTGTGGATGAAAAGCAGCAGCCAGTTATGATGATAGGTGACAGATCCAAATCGCCAAATTTGTTAACATTTTTCCATTTCTAAACCATCCTTACAGAAAATCATATATGGGCGCACACCATCCTTCCGGTAGTCCAGCAGAGCAACCATGCCATCTGGATTCATGTTTTCACCAATAAAGAACTGGTAGTTTTTGAAATTAGCGAGGATGTGCTTGATTTGTTCTGCAGCCCCTGTCATAAAAGGTTTTACTCTTTCTGGTCTCCGTTCTTCGAGTTTCCCTTTGATTGATTTCATGTAATCTTTGATGTACTTCTTGTAAGCCTCTTTCGTGAAGCTGGTTTCCGGCAAATGATGGTTCATAACAATATCAACACCAGTGATTACAGTGCTTTCCGTTCCTTCGCCCTCCAGGCCTTCAGCAGAGGCGTTTCCACCAATAACCGAGTCATCTAACCGAGTCATCGATGTTACCCTCTGTCCTACTGACCATCCTTTCCTCTACCTCCAAACACAGCCCGTCTGCGACCTCGCGGATCTTGTAGATATTGGAGAACATCTCATCATGACTGATGAGGTCCTGGTAGATGATCATGATGTCAGCTGGAAGAACACGACAGCGGCGCTGGCTGAGCAGGAGCCTGGAGCTCTAGTGGGCGCGGTGCAGCCAGAGCAGCGATCTAGGGGAGGGGGGAGCAGGCGGAAAAGCCAAAATAATTCTTAAAAAAGTATTTCATCAAACGGATCTTAACAAGAGACCCTCTGTACATGCCAGTTGGAAAATTGCTGTTAATACCTAAGATTCTATAAATCTGGAGTTGGAATAAATATAAATTCATCTTCATTTCTCTTCTGCTAAATCCTCTTTGCTACCTTGATTATTTTGCTCCTTATGTCTAGATTTTTTGCCACATCTCACCTCTCCTCTAAGTATTTCTCTTTCTCTGTCCCTTTTGCCTCAGTGTTCCAGACAAGCTTAAGGCCACTCACCTACATTAATGCATGAGTTTACTTGACAAAAAAGGTGAGGAATAATGAAACAGCAAAGTATGAGATCTGAGCTGATGTGAAGTTGGAAAGGGAATAGGACTCAGGAAACAGCTGGTTTGAAACTTGGCTTGAGTTTTTTACTCTTTTGAGCCTCAACTTTGTCAGTTGGAAAGTTGAACCCAGTAGTCCAAGCTCCCAGAGTTGGGGAAAGCAGTGAATGATAGCCTTAGGACAGTAGGCATACCGTCCCCACTACCTGGGGACTTTGGTCAGGCCAGAACTTTGGCTTCTCCACTGAAGCCCCAGCACCCAGCACTTGGTATGTGCAGACTCTCAAGTATTTGTTAAACAAGTATGTTAGTGATGAATAAATGGATGATCACTGTGTTAATTTATTCATCTTTAACTCTTACATGAATTTCCCCAAATGAAATATTTTTCCTTAAGTGTTTTTCTTTTTTTAAAGATTTTTATTTTTAATATATTTTATTGATTATGCTATTATAGTTGTCCCATTTACCTCCTTTATTCCCCTCCACCCTGCACACTGCATCCTACCCACATTCCTCCCCTTTAGTTCATGCCCATGGGTTTTACAAGTCCTTTGGCTTCTCCATTTCCCATACTATTCTTAAGATCCCCCTGTCTATTTTCTACTTACCATTTATGCTACTTATTCCCTGTACCTTTCCCCCCTCTCTCCCCCTCCCACTCCCCCACTGATAACCCTCCATGTGATCTCCATTTCTGTAATTCTGTTCCTGTTCTAGTTGTTTGATTAGTTTATGTTTTTGTATTTTTTTAGGTTCAGTTAATAGTTGTGAGTTTGTTGTCATTTTACTGTTCATATTTTTTATCTTCTTTTTCTTAAGTAAGTCCCTTTAACATTTCACATAATAAGGGCTTGGTGATGGTGAACTCTTTTAACTTCACCTTATCTGGGAAGCACTTTATCTGCCTTTCCATTCTAAATGATAGCTTTGCTGAATAAAGTAATCTTGGATATAGGTCCTTGATTTTTGTGACTTTGAATACTTCTTTCCAGCCCCTTCTTTCCTGCAGGGTTTATTTTGAGAAATCAGCTGGATAGTCTTATGGGAACTCCTTTGTAGGTAACTCTCTCCTTTTCCCTTCTTTCTTTTAAGATTCTTTCCTTATCTTTAATCTTGGCTAATGTAATTATGATGTACCTTGGTGTGGGCTTCCTTGGGTCCAACTTCTCAGAGAGTCTTTGGGACTCTCTGAGCTTCCTGGACTTTCTGAAAGTCTTATTTCCTTTGCCAGACTGGGGAAGTCTCCTTCATTATTTGTTCAAATAAGTTTTCAATTTCTTGCTCTTCCTCTTCTCCTTCTGGCACTCCTATGATTCGGATGTTGGAACATATAAAGTTGTTCCAGAGGTTCCTAAGCCTTTCCTCATTTTTTTGAATTCTGGTTTTTTTACTCTGTTCTGTTGAGTGTTTATTTCTTCCTTCTGGTCCAAACTGTTGATTTGAGTCCCAGTTTCCTTCCTGTCACTGTTGGTTCCATGTACATTTTCCTTCATTTTGCTTTTCATAACCTTCACTTTTTTCTCTATTTTGTGACCATACTCAATCATTTCTGTGAGAACAGAACACTGTAATCCCAATTACCAGTGTTTCAAGCTGTGCATCTGATAGATTGGCTATCTCTTCATCACTTAGTTGTATTTTTTCTGGAGCTTTGATCTGTTCTTTCATTTGGGCCATTTTTTTTGTCTCTATATGCCTGTTATGTAGTAAGGGGTGGAGCCTTAGGTATTCACCAGCTTTTTAAAGATTTTTTAATAAAAGACTTTATTTATTTTTAGAGAAAGAAAAGGAAGTGAAAAAGAAAAGGAGAGTATATTGATGTGAGAGAGATGCATCTATTGGTTGTCTCTCTCACGCTGCCAAGTGGGGACCTGGCCTACAACCCAGGCATGTGCCCCAACCAGGAATTGAATCAGTGACCTTTTGGTTTGCAGGCTGGCACTCAATCCACTGAGCCACACCAACCAGGGCTTAAGATTTTATTTATTTATTTTTAGAGAGCGGGGAGGGGAGGTAGAAAGACAGGGAGAGAAACATTGATATGAGAGAGAAACGTCAGTTGGTTGTCTTTCATGCACCCTGACAGGACTAACCTGCAACCCAGACATGTGCCCTGACTGGGAATCACACCAGTGACCCTTTGCTTCACAAAATGACACTCAACCAACTGAACCACACCAGTCAGGACTTAAGTGTTTTTCTTACAGTGTGTGTTGGAATCTTATAGATTTACATGTAAAAACTGATTGTCTTGGTAAATGCTGTGGTTTCCAGGCCTCTGCAGGACAGAGTCATCTAGTTCTGGTCCTGCACAGTATATCCACTCTACTATGCCCAGTTTGTGGGCATTTTAATCCCTACTTTCCTCTGTCTTCCAGAACAATCCAGGTATTTCTCCCATACTTAAGGTGGGCCATTGCTTTTCCCATGCTTTTAGGAGCTGTTGTAGCAGTGTGAGCAGTGTGTCCACACCACTTTAGGGGTCTTGCAGCATGTAAAACCCAGTATCCTGGGAGGGCATCTACATATTGACAGACTCCCTCTTATCCAGGTGTATGTCCTATACTGCCCCTTGATCCTGTTACCCTAGAATCCAGTCCCATGTGCACTCTTCCATCACCTGCCAGGACATGGCAGCTGTGCCCTGTAGTTTATTTAGGCTGTAGTGCCTTTCTGTCTTCAGCAGGCCTAGCACATCCTTGGCAGAACTATGTTAGGATTTAACCCTTCATACTGCCCTAGTTGCCAGGAGGGGAAGTAAAGGAAGATCCTGAGGGAGAACAAGTTGTCCTGCAGGGGAGAGGCCTCTGCATCATCTTCAGGCCAGGTGGTAGGGTGTTGGTCCTTAATAGGGAGAAGAATGCCACTCCTGCAGGTTCAGAGGGTTCAGGGAATATGGGGATTCAAGATTTTCAAGGGCATTGAACCAGACATTCCTGTCTAATATATCAGGGTCTCATTCTTTCACAAGTATGACCTTGACCTTGTCATAGAAGAACTGTCTTGGTTAGGAGCTAGTTCAATCTTCTTTGGAACTTGGATTCTTTTATGACAAAGTCCTAGTCCTGATCCTGAGCTTTCTACACCTTTCTGCTGCAGGAGAGTGGCTTTCTGAATATGCTACCAAGGAGGCCCTCTGGCTTTCATTCTTAGCTTTTTATTACTGATTAACACTCTCAACTCTTTGTTATGCTTTTCCAGAGTGTCAACTGAGTTTAGCAATAGCCACCCAAATCCAAGCTTTAGAGTTACTATTTCCTCCATACATCTCAGCTACCTGGCATATTGCACCAACTAATGCATTCCCTTCCATTCATATACCAGCCAGTTCACCACTGATGACTCTATTTACAACTGCATTGTGCTAGGGGCCATCAGTGCTCCACCCACTGCCAATGGTGGGAACCTCATTACTAGCTAGGTTGTGAATGATTGAGCCTCCGATCTTATCTTGGCATCTGCTTTCTTGGACCACTCCTGGCAGCAACTTTGACAACCAGAATTTCCCTATGCCCACACATACACACTCCACAGATGATCACCCATGCTGTGTGATGGCATTTCTCATCTGCTACCATCCCCAAGGTGAGTTCTGGTCACCTTGACCCTTGTTCAGCAAGAATACTAAGGTCGGTTTAGGTAGAATCTCCTTTCTCTCTGATGTTTCCTTATAGTAATTTTCCATCCGATGGACCCTCACCCTGCTTCTTGGCTATACATTCCCACTTGCACATGCTGTGTTTGGAATTGAGCCCAATCTCTGCCCTCCACTGCGAAATTGCTTTGCAGTGGTCCCTACATGGATCTCAATAGTCCCCCTGTCCTTGAATAAAGTCTCCCTTACTGAGCTTAAACAAGTATCATTGACTACATATTTTTTCCTTTAACAAAGTAAGGGAAGACACTTCTCAGCTTTAAATCCTGAAAGAGTGGAGAGCTGCTTTTTCATTTTTATTGAAGACTGCTAGCCGCATATGCAGCACCAGAAATACTTAGATGCCCAGCTTTCATCTTTTAAGAATCCTTAAAGAAATCCTATGGTGAATCCTTTTGGAAAGCAAAGGATCAGCCCCAAACACACCAATTTTGTAAACCCATTATATTATAGTACTACTACCTCCAGATTAATGGCAGGTGTGGTCATAGAACTGGCTTTAGTGGAGTATTAAAGGGTGGTATATTTCAGTTGCTCCCTTCAAATAAACTGTTATTCCTCTGTTAAACAGGAGGGGGCGCCCTTTAACTGATTTTTAAATTTTTTTTCTGTAAGCTGAGTGGGTGTGTTCAAAAGCATAAGAGAAGACATAGCGACAGTAAAAAATTTTAGAACACGACCAAGTAAAGTTTTAAAACTCCATGAAGCTCAGAAAAGAATAAAAGCAGTGACAGAAAACCAGTCAATTTGGTTTCACGAATCGTTGCTAAAAGGCAGGAGCCGTTTTAGTGGTCTGACCTGCCAACATTTATTAGCTCCAAATCCATTACAGTTTCATTTGTTACATGTAACTATTTTTAGTTGGGCTTTGGTTCTTTTCACTTCCACATTTCCCGAATTCGTAGGTGGATGCCCGCGGGCGGCACTGCGGAGGCTGGGGGAGTGTGGATATCAGTTTACACCAGCCGTGGGTAAATAATCCGTCAGAGATCCACCCATCGCCTTTCCCCTTCCCTCCTCTCTGAAGTCCTCTGGAGCCGCCTGTCCCGGGCGGTGCTGCTCGCAGCTCCAGCGCCCGCGTCGCCCAAGTTCGTGTGCTGCAACTTGCTTTCTCCCCATTCAGAGCCATGCTTCGTGTGATTGTGGAATCTGCCAGCAATATTCCTAAAACGAAATTTGGGAAACCGGATCCTATTGTTTCTGTTATTTTTAAGGGTAAGGAAAAGTTTTCTTCTTTTTCTCAAGTCCTGTTTGGGAATGTTAGTGTTCTGGAGTCACGTTCTTTCAAAGTCTGTGTTTAGGAGACTGGTAAAGCCCAGTCTATGCGGCTTTAGCTGGAGTTGGCTACCTGTGCCCATCAGGCGAGAGGACCGATTTTTGTGGAAGGCATTTGATTTTCCCCAAGTCTTTGAGACTCCCTGAGTGACCAGTTACTTTAATTCTAATAAGGTGATTTTTGTAAACCCTCGGAGGAAAAAATGTATTTGTTAATCCCCAAATTTCAGATATCAAAAAAGTCTTGTGTTGGTTCAAAGTAAGAGTAATGTGCATTTTTTTACACTGTGCTAGTGAGAAATGGGCAAAGGAGGAAAGAGTGCAGTTAAATTGCTTGAGGTGCCATTACTCCATGCTGTCCCTGGCCTTCTGAGAGGTGGGGCGAAGTTGTTGTTTTGGATTAGTTTGTTTTTCTGTTATTTTGTGCCTCTTTGTTCTTCATCTCTCCAAAGCTGGGACTTTTAAAATATGTTTAAGTAGCTCTTAAGTTGCTCATAGGGAAAAGAGCTATGACCAAAGCAAGCCTTGTAGTTTGGTCTCACTGAATGGCCTTGGGCCAATGACCTCATGTCTCTGGATGTCGGTTTTCTTTCTGTAAAACAGATTAGGAGGTTTTAGACTAGAACATCTTTAAAAGGCTCATTGTCATTCTGATGGGTTACTATTCTATGGCACTGAATTGCGGTGGTTTGGGACGGGAATGGTTGGTGTGATGGCACTCTCCCAGGCTTGTAAAATAGTTCCAGTTTTGGCTGGATTGATGTGTCTAAATCTAAGTTTAGGAGCCTTATCATTTGCTGTTTGCCCAAGATCATTGGTAGGATTTTCAGCCCACTTCCTGGCAGAAGGGGAGGATGGAGAGAGTGGGAGGGAACCTCAATGGGCCCTGGTTTCCTGACCGCACCTGGGCCCATTTCTCTCTTCCTCCAGGGACCTGATGACTTCTCACATCCAGTTTCTGGGCAGTCTGTGCCTTTTTCCTTTCCTTTGTCTATTTTATCTCACTAGTTTTGTTCTCAAATCTCGTCTTAGGATGAACAACAAAATGAAAGAAATGAAACCCAAACCTGCCAAATGGTTGTTTAGTTACAAAAACCCCCCAAAAATTGAAGGGTAAAAGTTGTATTCTTAAAGGACAAGGTATTTTGAGAATCTGGTTAGTAAATATCGTGTAGTCATGTTAATGTCAGAGTTCACTGACATGCATTAGGTTAAAATTTCTTCCTTGAAGCTATGACATAATAGGGACATAACATGAAAAGTCTGATCCTTTACCATTGACGTGTAGAGACATGTGAACACATATTGGATTCAACCTGGTGATGTCATTATTTGAGGCAAGTTACATGGATTATAAAGGAATTAGAGTGTAACAATATACCAAAATTTGACTTGCAATTTATCTAGGGTGTATATTGTATTGGTTAGAAGTGTTAAATGACTAAGAACATGTCTAAGGCTATAAACATTCAATTGAAAGTAGAAAACGTCATTAAAATTGGGCAAATATGGGCTCTCCAAACAATTACGTGTACTGCATTACTTAACTCTAGTCTCTTTTCCAGTCTCCTTTGGTTGTACAAACCGAGTGGTAAAGGCATTCATTCATTCATTCATCTGGCAAGCAACCTGGCAGAAGAAACAACTGTGAACTCAAGAGTAGGAACATCTGGACTACAGCTGGCATAAACTAAATATCTGATAACCCAATTTTGACTACCTAGGTCTCAAATTTCTCAGCTGTGGAATGACAGGAACTGATCTCATAGAGGTTCCTTCTGGCTTTAAGATTCTATCATTTTACGGTGCCGTAGGCTATACCTGCTCTCAGCACGCTATGCAAGGCATAGCCTTAAGTGTTAGTGCAGATGTAGTAATGCATGACATTTTTCTTGTTTTCTGTCTATTCCAATTTTTTAAAACTCTGGTGATGGCTAACCCTTTCCAGGTCTGCCTCCCAATTGTGTGCCCTGTGTAAAATGAGCTAATACTAAGTTCTTCTGGGCTTTAAGTCCTCTTGAAACACAAGAGGTCATTTCTATAATATAACAATAATCATAGATTGCAATGGCTTTTTTTCTCTTTTTTTCTTTTTCTTAATTTTAATCACTGTTCAAGTACAGTTTTCTCCCTTTTACTCCCATTCCAGCCCACCCACCCAACCCTCCCCACTTCCCTCTCATTACCACCCTCCCCCTAGTTTTTGTCCATGTATCCTTTAAATTTGTTCCTGTAAACCCTTCCCATTCTCCCCTGAAAGTCCCTCTTCTTTCCCCTCTGGTCACTGTCAGCCTGTCCTCTATTTCAGTGTCTTTGGTTATATTTTGCTTGTTTCTTTGTTTTGTTGTTTAGGTTCCTGTTAATGGTGAGACAATGGCTTTTTTTAAGCATATACACATGACATGTAATATATAATATGCATATATATATATACATATATATCACAATAACCAATATATAATTGTCATTTTAAATCTAAAATGTACAAACAACAAGAAAACTTAAAATCCAGAAGGGATTATATAACTATAGCATGAAAATTCTCATCACTTCTCTCCCATTCTTTTTCTCTCCCCATGCTTACTACCTGAGAGTAACCACTATGAACAGTTTGATTTGAATTGTTCCTGACTTTCCGGTACAAACCTGTGAGTGGTTCCAACTAGTCCCTGTTACTTCAATGCTGCAATGGATGACATCCTTACAGTACATGCTTTTGTGAGTCTTTCTGAAGTCAGATTCCCTGTTCTTTTTGTGTTTTCCTTTCCCCTTGTCTTTTCTTTAAAAGATGGGCTTGCTGAATATTGCCACTGAGTTCTATTTTCCTTTTGCTCATCTCTTGCTTCTGTGTCAAAACTCTTGAAAAGATTGAGAGGAAATTTTCTTGCACATGTTCATAAAGTTGTGCTTTTACAATGTGGCAGCCTTTCATTCTATGAGACATCCAACTCCTAGGAAGTGTCTTGTTGCAACTATAGCAATTTTCTCATTCCATCCTTATGATATCATCCATTTGATCAGGTGGAATTTTCTCTCACTTCTGGCCTTGTGCCGATCTTTGCCTTGTGGAATGGCTACTGCTATTGTCCAGATGGTCATCAAATAATTGTCATGTTATTACTTATTTTTCCAGTATCTCTTATTTCATTTGGACGTGTTTTTGGAGCAAAACCCTAGATATTTCTAGGACTCCACCCCCCCCCCCCACCTCCACCAATGAGCTTATTGACTTTGTAGTCTTGAGCAAACCACTGCACCTCTCTGAAAATCTTATTTATGTTCTTTTGAAAAACAGAGCTATGATGACTTATCAATGTGGGAGTCCAAAATGAGTCACCCCAGGATCGCCTCAGTGGTATGCAGATTACTTAGAGCGAAAGGCAACTTTAGCCACAGGCTCAAGAGAAACTTCTGCCCTCATCCTTCCACCTTAACTACCTGGAAGAATTTGAATTAGGGGCCTTGCCCATAATAAACTATTATCAGAGGTAACTTCTTTTGACCTATATGGTAGGCAAACTTGTTTAAATTACAGGTCTGCCCTCATCATCCTGCAATGACCCTTGGAAGCCCGCAAAGCATGTTACCTCATCCCTGGCTCAGGATCTCTCCCACCTCAGTCCCCCTTTCTGCCTCCGAACTTCTCCTGCCTGTGGGGTCTCTGATTCTCACCTGCATGAAGGCTTCCCATCCATATATCTGTGTTAAATTTGGTGATTTTCTCTTGCTGATCTGTCTCATCCCTATTTGATTATTAGACCTGCCAGCAGGACCTTGGGGGTAGAGGAAATTTTGTTCCTCCCCCACGTCTGAAAGGCAGTAGCTTCGTAGAGATTCCCAAAGGCTGTGATTTATGCAATAGACATTTTTCTGATTATTCTTAGCAAAGTCTGCTTTGCTGTTTGAAAAGTTGAATTTTAAAAAATAACCTTTTAAATAGGCAGAGAATCTGTCAGATTTCCTTCAAGAATGGTGACGTGATGGCGGGAGAAAGATCCAGGGGGTCTCACTCACCATCGTCTATGAAGGCACCTGGTGATGGTCCACAGGGCACCTTACTTTATCCAGGTGCACCACAGGACAGACTCGTCAAGAAGATTCCCTCTGGCTCACACTGACAGCCATGCCGTGTTCGTACTTTCACAGAACCACCGTATTGTACAGGCGTATCTCATTTTCCTGTGCTTTGCTTCATTGTGCTTTATATTTTGCTTTTCCTTTACAAATTAAAGGCAAGACCCTCCACCAGCAACAAGATTATGACTCTCTTTCTTATGATACTTATGGTCTGGAACCAAACCCCAGATATGCATGTATTTATAAAGCACTCCAAGAGGCAAAAGTGTTTAATCTACTGAGTCATTCCCGTCACTTCCGGGAGAACAGGGCTTAGAGACTCACCACCTAAGAAAAGTGGCCCCACCCCACTGAAGCATGGGAACTCTCAAAGGTGCATTTCCCAAAGGCACATTTTACAGGCTCTCAGTCATTTATAAAGCCACAAGTGCCTTTCAGAAGTCAACCATTGTGGCTTGTTTTTCCTTCCCCTCCTCTACAGCACTTCTTCTGTACATGCCCTGAAGGCTAGTCCAGGGGTGCTGGTGCTTCTCTGGTTTGGGTTTACTAGTGATGTACTCCAGAGGAATGGGACTTTTATATCCTCTGTAACACCTAGCACATCACTGATGTTGGATATATCTTTAATTTAAATTTAGTTTATTTTTGTTGTCAAGGTAGCTTTTGTTTATAACATTATAACACTTTCTGGTATACAGCATTATAATTTGAGATCTGTATATACTATATCATGCTCACCACCACAGAAGTCTAGTTTCCATCCTTTACCATACCATTGTTGAATATACACTTTTAAATGTTGACCATGAAAGAAAGAAGCTGACAAGAGGTTTGAGACATCTTAGTGCATGAAGTCACTGATTCTTGGTTCTGAACGGGACCATCAGAAATAAGACAATTTCCCTTCGTTCAGGAAGAATTACACCTAATATTCTCTCAGGTACTTTGTGGATGAGGCTTGGCCAAGGGCCACTTTACACATTCCTGAGCACTGAATGTAAATATCTAGTATGTGCTACCCAGGGGCAAGTCTGTGTCGTAGAACTGTTTGCATGCTTGATCTTTGCAAGGAAGCTGCCAGTTTTTATGTTGAAAATTCATGCATGAAACATTCAGTGGTCCATGCTGAGATGCCATGGCAAAGCAGTGGTTACCTTACCCACTGTGTAATAGTTTCTACTGAACAGCTGTTTTGGTGAGTTAGGGGTGTGTTTTGAGTGGGTCTGAATAGTTTTCAGTCAGAAATAACTGCTTGGGCCCTAGGTGGGTGGCTCAGTTGGTTGGAGCATCATCTCATGCACCAAAAGGATGTGGGTTCTATCCTCTGTCAGGGCACATACCTAGGTTACAGGTTCGATCCCAGATGGGGGTGCATGTGGGAGGCGGCTGATCAGTGATGTTTCTGTCTTACCTCGATGTGTCCCCCTCTCTCTTTCTCTTCCTCTCTAAAATCAATAAAAATATATCTCTGGGTGAGGATTTTAAAAAAGCATCAACATTTTTTTTTAAAAGAAAAATAAGTAACTTCCTGGGCATCTGGCACCTTGAGGCTTATCAGCTGACTGAGCATCAGGCATGAGAGTGCAAAACCTTGTGGTGTGAAGGTGCAGAGGCCCTGGGTTTGGGAGCCAGGAGTGCCTGAATGAGAACCCCAATTCCTACCCCTTACTCCCTGTGTACTCATGAGCAAATGAATCAACATCTTCAGCATTCTTAATAACCTACCTTACAGGGTCATTTGAGGAGTAAATGAATATATATGTGAAATCACATATGGGAATCCCTAAATTTCCTTCCTTTTTGATACTGTTTAAGGGGGCCCCGTAATGCACCAGACAGCATGTGAGGAATCAGGTCTAGAAAAGTATACATAACATCCTGTGGTTTTCTAGGCCTAGGAAACTGACTAGTTAGAACACAGGAATGAGACACAAACTGTTAAGGTGGTTGGTGACTCAGGCTGTGAAAGAATTCACAAAGAGAAGAAAGTGTAGAGAGGAAAGATTCTATTCACTCTCCAAGGAAGGAGAGGGGTGTGGTGTGGAGAGATACACGGGCACTGAGGGGCGGGGGCTTGAGCTTTTATTGAGTTACAGTTGGATTAAAAAGGGTGGAGGGGGTGCTGTTGTGTGGCCCCTGCCTGGGCTGTTGGGGGTCTTGTGACTGGAGCCTGCAGTTTGTTCCAATGTTATCTTCTTCCTGTGGCTGCTGGGAGCTGTTAGTCCTGTTCTCGATTTCCAGTAATTTCCAGTCCTGGGGACACAAGCTCAGAAGAGTAAACTGGCAGTCATGGTTAACAAGGTCATAGACCTGCTAGGCAAATGGCGCCACAATGGCAAATGGCGCTGGCTTTGTCCTTTCACAAACTACAATAGATATACCTGGATTGCTTTCAATAAGTGCATTTGACTTTTTGTAGCTGTGTTTCCTACCCATGGATTCAACTGATCCACTGGATGAATGAAAACAATATTTTCACATTCCCAACCACGGATTCCCAATTATAGGTCAAAAATACTGTTGAAACTGCAGATGCAAAGGGCTGACTATAGTTAAGTTTCAGGGGAATGAAAAGTTACAGGTGGATTTTTGACTGCCCGGGGTCAGTGCCCCTAATCTCGGTGTTGTTTAAGGGTCAGCTGTACCAGTCAGAGAGACTTATCAGAGGTTTTACTGGTGAGGCACAAGCTTTCCAGTGCAGAGGGAGCCCATTCCAGACTAGAATCATAAGGAAGAACAAATATGAAAGATTCCAAGGAAATAGCCTGATTGAATTACGTAAATAAGAAAAGGGCCCTGGGGTGGCTAATTGGGCAATCCTTCCTCACACCCTTTGGTGAATGGGGACATCAGACTGCCTTCCTCCCAACCAGAGTATTTACCCTCAGGGTGAGTACAGGGCTGGGTGGGGTGGCTCTGCTAGAGGCCAGTGAGGAGGCATCAGCAACCGGAGACCGGAGGGAGGGAGGTGACTGAGAGATAGAGGAAAGGCATAGAAATAGAAAGTGATATGAAAGACAAGTCAACTGTTTCCCCAAAGGTCAAAAGGGGGCATTTCCTCAACCAAGCTGAACTGTGGTTCATTCACGGAAGGCCCTTCCCTTCCTGCCCGGTTGTCCCACCTGAAGGGTAAGGTGTCACGGTCAGGAATTGTTTAATTGCAAAGAGCATATACTCACTCAAGCTTGCTCAAGTCAGATGTGGGGTTTTATTTTGTCCCCCTCCACACACACACTTAAAGCTAAAGAGAATCTCCTAGAGTCCGAGTCATGGGCCTCCCAGGAGCCAGAATCTTGTCAGGCAGGGGGGTATCCACGGTCTCTCCCCAGGGGACTGTGTGGCCTTGTGCCTCTGCTCCTCCCTGCGCTGGCATCCTGCACACGGGCTGCTCAGTGAGACATCCGACTCCTGCTCCCCCGCCATTGGCAGCTTGCGTGGGGCTTTGGTTTACTACGGAGGTGACTTGGTTTTGACTATATCAGCTACTGCCTTGGTGTTTCTAATTGAGGGATTGGCTTATGTACATTACTGTGTTTTGCTGTGTATACTGCGCTCCCATGTATAATGTGCATGCAAGTTTTTGGCTCAAACTTTCAGGAAAAAAAACTTTTGTTTTAATTTTTTAATGCAATTATTTATTTATATCTTGAAACAAAATTGATTATTGTATTCCAGGGTATTATTTTGGATGTGGATATCATTATTGCTTTCTAGAGTTATACTTTTAACATATAAACATAAATAAAAGAATTATAAACATTTATACAGATACAGAATTAGTACTACCCATGTATAATGTGCATCCTTATTTTTCCTGCAAAAATTTGGGCAAAAAAAAAGCTCATTATACATGGCAAAACATGGCATTTAATTTTAGTTGCTTTAAATGTGTAAAGCCATGTATGATTATTGATGACCGTATTGGACAGCACGCATAGCCAAGAACAGCCACGGAGGGTAAGGGTGCAGGACTTTCTCTCACTCCCAGCTGCCCAGCGTCTCCATACCTCACTTGTCTCATCTGCAAAGTGCAGAGAACAGTAGTCCCGCAATGAGCAGGAGTACAAAGAAAGTGCGTGGGAAGTGCTTTAAGTGTTCATGGCAACTCAGGGTTTCCGGAGATTCTGGCACAGGTGGACAGCTTGAGTGACCACCACATACTGCATACCTGCACCACCCTTTATGAAATTCTTCCACTGTGCCCTGACCTGTGTATATGATCTTATTTAATCCTCATATCACTGTTAGGAAGTAGGTATTGTTATCATCTTTATTTTAACCATGGGGAAACTGAGGCAGAGACAGTTCAGGATTCGACTGAGGACTGGCTGACTCCCGCCTCTCTGTGTATCCCCTGAGGTCACGATGGAGAGGAGATACAGCTTGTGCCTGAAACAGCCAACTCAAATTATGAACGCTTCCTCTCCACTCTGAATGGATTGAGTTGTTCAGTGTGTTGGGGTCATGTGGACCCGGTCCGAAACAGGAAGAATGTGTACCAATAACAAAAGGACTTAAAAAAGAGAGAGAAAGAAAACCCAGCCCTCCTGGGGTAAGTTTCCACAGGTCAAGGAAAGCCTTTATGACATGCTGTGCCCGAGGAGCTCAGAGCTGACATAGCTTAGCAGTGAATCAGTTCCTCTGATAACTGAGTTTGAGCCTTTTGTTACTGGTGACTAAAACTCTTAACTTATTACTGTGTGTGTAAAGTGTTAAAAATGTAGTATTTGCTTGGCAGGGGTATATTCTACCTCACCTCAGTTCTCTGGTTTATAACCATCCTCACTTTTTATATCCCAATAAAACAACAAATAAGTTTTAAAAAAACCTTTTCCCTTCTCTCTCTTTCATTACTAAAAAAATAAAAGTAAGTTTTCCTTTTGCTTATCTCTCCTCACTGTTGGAATTCACTGCCTGGACTGTTGCTCTTGGAGGTGGTGAAAAGCACAGGTTTGGAAATGAAACTCATTGGGGGCTGCAGCTTAGCTCTGCTACTTACTAGCTCTGGGGTCTTGGGCAAGTCAGTTAACATCACAGAACTTCAGTTTCCTCATTTGTCAAATGGGGATTTCTAATACCTCCTTTGTAAGGATTAGGTGTGAATGTGTTTAGCATGCCCCACACAGAGTGGATGCTCACATGCAAAATAAATGAACCAACCGAAGAGGTGCATGGTTCAGCTCTCCATCGAGGCAACCAATCTGGGTGCCTGGCCTGCCTGGGCTTCCTCCACCTGCAGCTGAACAGTAGGCAGAACTGGAACATGACCACTCCCCAGGGTCAGCTTTTAGGAAGAAGATTCTGTATGGGTCGCTCAGATCTACTGGGCTTGAGCACAGTTCTCCTGGAGGATTTGGTTTTGATTCAGGACTTTGTACGCCTGAAAGGGCATCTCCAGAGGCCAGTGGGGCACTGGGTGCGGAAAGCGGAGCAGTGACCCTGCCTTCCTTTTTGCCTGGGAGTCCCTGTTTATCAGCAGTATCAGTGACTGCTTCAGAAATGTACAAAAAACAGCCTTGCTTTGTATCACAGTTGCCTTTTGGCCAAAATGCCTTTACCCTAGAACTCGTTTGGCAACCCCTCCTGGGGCAGGAGGGCAGCCAGGTTTAGGAAACAAAAAGGCAGAGATACTGTGTTAGGCAGCTTGACCTGGGTGGGCTGCATGTCTTTGAGCTCCCCTCTAAGGTCCCTCTAAGTCCTGAGGACAGAGGACTCTCCTACAGGCCCTTCCCAGAGCCTTCCTGGTTTTTATGGAAATTATCCCTGATGCTGGTGGCTGCCAGGCTGACTGCCAAGGAGAAGCAGTCACTGCCCACATGCCTGCCAGCTGCCTCAGGCAGGCCTCAGAGGTCTGGAACAAAGCCATGGGGGAGAAGCGCTCTGCCAGGGCTGTGCCCAGTGCCACTGAGCACTCCCTCTGGGCCCTGCCCTCCAGGAAGGGCTCCACCACCTGGGAAATCCCCTGGGGTCCACAAGGGGTGCTGCCCAGGTACTGCAATAAGAAATCATGACCCTTGTTGGTTTTGAGCCCGCTGGGCCCTGTGCTGAGCACTTGGTATTCATCCTCTCACTTAATCATTAAAGCAACTCTAGTAATAATGCTTATATGAGCCTATGAAGTCCAATGCACTCAAATCATGGAGGAATTATTATGTAGTAGGCACTTTGGAGAGAATAACAATATTAATAAAATACAGCTTCAGTCTCCAAGGAGTCACTAGTCTTAATCTTCCAACTTTGGAGACTGCTCTGTGTCTCTCTCTGCCAGTCTGGATCCAAGCTCTACCACTTACTAGCTGTGTGGCCTCTGATAAATTGCTTAACCTCTGTGTCTTGGTTTCCTCTTTTGTAACTGGGGATGACCATAATAGAATTTACCTTTTTAGGATTGTTGTAAAGAGTAAATGAGACAGTCCATGGAAGACACTGGGAACAGTGACTAGTTCGGAGTACTTAATAAACTTTTTAAAAAGGATTTATTTATTTATTTTAGAGAGAGGGGAAGGCAGGGAGAAAGAGAGGGAGAGAAGCATGGATGTGTGAGAAACATTGATTGGTTGTCTCTCGTAAGCACCCTAACCAGAGACCAGGCCTGAAACACAGGTACATGCCCTGACCCGGAGTCGAACCCGTGACCTTTTGCTTTGTGGGATGATGCCCAACCAACGGAGCCACACCAGCCAGGGCTATACTTAATAACTGTTAACCACACATGAATGAGCTTCGGGAGTGGGGGTTGGGGAGGAGGCCTGTGAAATTTTAGCCAAATAATGGGTGACTTTGTGTATGTGTGTGACCTAGGGACTGAAAGAGAGAGACAGAAAGAGAGAAAAAGAGAGATAAGGAAATAGCTCGTGCGATTGTAGGGGGCTGGCAAGTCTGAAAATTGTGGGGTAGTCTAGCAGGCTGAAAACTCTGGCAGGATTTCTGTTATATAGTCTTGAGGCAGAATTCCTTCTTCAGGGAACCTCAGTTTTTGCTCTTAAGGCCTTCAAACTATTGGGACGAGGCTCACTCACATTATGAAAAGTTATGGTTTACTTGAAGACAATTTCATTGTGAACATTAATCACATTTATAAAATGCCTTCATAGCAACATGTAGACCAGTGTTTGACCAAACAACTGGCCTCACAGCTTAGCCAAGTTGACACATGGAAGTACCCCTCACACTGGTCCTCACAGTAGCCCAGGCTTAGGAGTCACGGTGTCTCTGACTCCCGAGTCTTTTCAGTGCGAGTCCAACACACTGTCTGGTAGGTGAACAGCAAAGGAAATGGTTCCGTGCAAGAGGGTGCACGGTGGCTTGGCAAAGAGAGCTTGTTCAGCGCTCAGGGAAACGTTACTCAGAAGTTGGCATGCAGGTCGATTACTGTGATGGTGACCTTCACAGAACTGAGAGAGAAGCAGGCATAGCTAATCAGAAAACAGGAAATGTCCCAAAGGATGCTCTGAGTGCTGGTCTAGGGTGTATTCTGTATTTGAGCCTGTTGTTATGTTCTGGGTTGAAAGTATTTAATTCCTTTTAGGAAGAAACAGTCATCTGAATGAAATTAGAGTGGGAACAGGAGGACGTGTGAGATAAAGAAGGGGAGTTTTCCATCATTTAATCTGATGTTTAGTCCCTGCTATTTTAACCTTTTTTAAAAGAGGTGGGATTGAATAATTGAATAACATAAATGTGTGATTTTCTGGCTGCTAAGAAAAGAATTTATCTACTTTAAAAAAGGGAATTTTTATCTACTTTTTTTTTCCGGCTAACATGTTTATCTGTAAGAATAGGCTTTCAACAAAAATGCAATGAATGCACATTTTGATAAAAACCAGTCTCCTCCTTGGAAGGGATTCTCCAGAAGGGAGTACCAGAAGGGAGAACTGGTTTTTGTCCAGGAGGATAGGAGCTAATGCCAGAGACCTAATCTTCCCCTATTAGCTAGGGAGATAAGAGGTACAGTGGTTCAGTGCATGGGGTCTAGAAGCAGACTAATCCTGAGTTAGATCATTTTATCTGTTAAAAAAAATGAATTAAAGTGAGTAAATCTGAAGATCTAATTGGATTTACTAAGTGATTCAGGAGTCAGTACATCTAGCAACTATGTGGAAGGGCTCTCTGAGGAGCTGTATGAAATGGAATGTATTTATAGGAAGAAGGGTGTAAGGGAGCTATTCACAACAAAAAAGAAAAGATTATTTTGAGGTGCAGAAATCTTTTCTTTGAGATAAGAGAAGCAGAAGGGTTTTTAACAGGACGAGTGCCTCTTCTTTGGGGAGAAGCAGGGGATGGATCTTCTTTGGGGCCCACATGACAGATTGCTAGTGCTTGACCAGACACGCCAGACTGGTTGATTAAGCTTATGTTTCTGGGACAGGTTGAAACTGCAGTTCCATCAGGTATTAAATCTAGGTTTGGTGTCAGGGGTTTTCAGCATGAGTGATGCCGTTTTGGGCCTGTAGTTTTCCTCTTGAACACCTCCTAACTCTGTGACATTAGCCAATTTACCTAATCATTTCGGGCTTGCTTTGCTCATTTGCAGACTGCAGATAATAACGGAGCTTACCACTTAGGATTGTCAGGAGGATTAAATGAAATAAGTGAAGGATTTACTGCATGTCTGGCTGGGAGTGAGCGCCCCCTATAGGGCAGTGCCATTAGAATGAACGTTGTGTGCCAGTGGCAGGAAGTTCCGCTTGAATAGTGTCACCTGGTTTGTGGTCAACCTACATCTGCCTGGACTCAAACAGTCCTCTTTGTTCTCAGTGCACTACCGAGTCATGTGTTCAGGAACATATGCTGGGAGAGTTGTTGGGCAGCTTGATTTTTTTTTTTTTTGCTAGATTATGAACTTTTGATGTTATAAAGTCTGGTTTCTAACACCCTCCTTCCTAAGTGGCTTGTACCAGCCAAATGAAGCTTAGCCTGGCATTCACGGCTTCACAGTGTGACCATAACCTTTCCACACTGCCTGGTTGCCTTTACTCCCCTCCACATCCCTTGGTTCCAGCCAACTGGGCTGTTCAGTGTCCCCAGATGTGACCTGTTCTCTCCACCTCCATGGCTGACCTGCCCACCCTATTTCCCTCCACCTGGAGTGACATTTTCTTCCCAACTCCACATTTAATCCATCCTTGGTCTTTGATTCCCAGCTCAGCCTCTGCTTTCTCTGGGAAGCCTTCCCTGGTGCCCACAGCTTAACTTCACCTCCCCTTCTGAATTTGTGTTTTCGTCTGTATCCCTCTGATGACAACGGAAGTCTTTTGTCTGTATCAGTCACCTGGCCACAACTGCATCCCCGCTGGACCACCTGAGGGCAGAAACTTTGTCTTGAGTATCTTTGTATCTCCCACAGTGTCCAGCTCACTTGTCACATGGCAAGTGATATTTCAAAGATATTTGTTGGATGGAAGAATGAAGATGTGAATTAAGGTTTGTAAGAACTTACTCACTGGACCATGCCCATGGGCTGAGCTATGAGGTCCCTTAGCCTGACCTGGCCAGCCATTATTCCCATTACTGACCCTCATGTAAGAGGGTCATGGGAAATGTTGGAAACTCCATCAAGAGAATGAAACAGGCAAGAGCACAGTGGGGCTTTTTGCTACTTAGTGAAAACATGCATAAGGATTTGTGTGGTTCCCCGATTCAGTAGCTCATCCACCCCATCTGTGGACCATTTCAAGACCAGGAATTATCTTACGCTCTTTTGTTTCCCCAATTATTAGCAGGCAGCAGATGCTTAATAAGTGTTTGAAAAATGAGTGAATAAACAAGGAACCTTTTTCACACTCTTCAGCTGCTGACCCTGGACCACTCCTGTCCCTACAGAGGGTGGGAGGGTCAGTAATAACAGCCTCAGCATCAAGATAGCCTTGCAGTGCTGCTTCTCCTACTGAGATTCCCAGGTCAGCTACCAGGTTTGGGATTCAATTCGGATGAGCAAGTGCTGCCTCTTTCCACAACCTCTCTGGCAACTTTGCCCCTGCCTAGCTCCCTGCCTGGATTTTTGGGGAGTGAAATTTGGCTTCAGTACCATCCTTCAGTGACTTGAGCAGCACCACGAGCCCCTGTGCCCAATTTCTGAAAATTATTTGCTGCCTTCTTCTTGCTTTACTTACTTGCTGGGTTCTCTTGCAATAGCCTGTCTTTTCTCTTAAAGGTCTGCCATGGTCTCAGGGTCCAGATTCACTCCTTCCTGACACGATTCTCTAACCACCCAGCCCTGGTTATGGCAGCAGGGGCAGTGGTGAGTGGAGGGAGATTAACAGTATCATTTCATACTGTAGAAAGCAGGAATTCCTAACCTTTGCCAAGTTCACTACCTCATTTGAGAACCTGATGAGAGCAATAAACTCTATCCCCGAAAAACTTACAGGTGTAGTTAATATTTTGTGTGTTGGAGCAAAAAGTCTTAGAGAGTCTCAGAATGCCCTGAAACCTGACCTTGGACTTCCCCGTGGCCATTGCCCAGGATGCCAAAGCCCTCACACATATGATAGTTATGTACCGTCTTCCCTCCCATAGTTCTTATTATGAGTTTACTGAGTTCTTACTATGTGACAATTCACTCAGTCATTCATTTACCAATAGTTTATTGAGAAACTATTTTATACTAGGCATCACTTTTTGTGCTGAGAATACAACAGTGATTTTAAAAGATACAATTCTTTCCTGAGTTTATAGCACATTCATTAATTAAGTAATTACAGTAATGTATATTAAACTGGACAGTAAAATCAGTACTTTGAGTGAATGTTTCATTTTATGCGTCGTCTTTATTCGATGTTTCTGGCAGCTTCCATGAGTCACTGTGATGTGGTAGCAAACACTCCCTCAGGTCTGGAGCCAAAAAGATGTAGGTTCAGATTCTGCTGTGTTTTCTTGTTTGCTATATGACCTCAGACAAGTGAACCAGCTTCTCTCAATTCCTTGTCTGTAAAATGAGGACCTTGCAGGGTCGTCTTAAGGAGTTAGAGGCATGCAGTAGGAAGCACAGCCTGGCACCTGCCGGTGGTTGTTTAGAGGAAGCTGCTGTAATTGTGGATAAGAAGCCATTTTGTCCAGCTCTGTCAGTTTAAAAATCCTTTGCACGGATCCTGTTTCTCTCAAGTACACTTTTGGTGCTGTAACCAGAGAGGAAGATTGGGAGGTTTCTGTCGGATGAGGGGAGGGGTGAGTGGGCCCAACAGGGAAGTGTGGGAGAGGAAATCAGGGCGGCTGCCGGGTGACGTCAGGGTCAGATCGAGCGAGGGGCTGTGGAGGCTGCATAGAAAGACCACAGTCAGAGCTAAGTTATGTAGGTCCAGGCACAAGCCGATGAGTAGGGTCATGCTGCAGTTTGGAAAGGGAAGCCAGCAAGGCTGTGGGAGCCCACTCAAGTGGAAAAATTCATGCTTAGCAGAGGGAGGGTGATGATTCATGGCTTTGCTATGCTGAGGTCTTGGAAGAATGAGGTGGTTAGTCCCACTGCTGGTGTGTGTTGGGAGCCTTAGCAGAGTGGCATTCGGCGTAACGAAACAGGCTACCTCCTACATTTCATGTTAGTAGAGGGGAAGCTGAGGAATGGTTCAAAGTGGGGCCACCAATGGGAGACTGCCTGGTTCAAAACCTAGCCCTGCTACTTATTAACTGGGTGACTCTGAATGCATTATTCAGCTTCTCAGTCTCCTTGGCTGTGAAAGGGAGATGAAGATAATTATACATACCTCCTAGGGTTCTAAAGAATAGTAAGCAATAGAAAATACATGTATTGGTCTCCTCCAACCCCATTCCTGGCACAGAGCTCCAAAAACCCTTGTGATTCCCTAGGTGATTAAAACATAAAGCATATCTTGCCCTGATAGCTGGTCTTTGACCCTGTCCTTGACACAGGACTCCTAAAATCCTTGCAAATTCCTAAAAAGCACTAGGAGCATCTTTTGTTCTCATGAGGCAACTCTGGGTGGACTCCTGGGGGAGGGCTGGTCACCAGAAAGACCAAGCCAGAATTAGAAGCCTGGAATGTTCACCCTCACCCCCCACTCCTCTTGCTGGAGAGAGAGGATGAAAATGGAGTTAATAATTGATCATGCTTACTTAATGAAGCCTTCATAAAGTCCCAAAAGTATGGGGTTTGGAGAGCTTCCAGGTAAGGGTACACATCCACACAGTGGGAGGGTGGTGTACCCTAACTCCAATGTGGGCAGAAGCTCGGGACCCGCCCCCACCAGGCCTTGCTCTATGTTTCTCACTGGGCTCTTGGTCTGTATCCTTTATCACAGCCTTTAATACACTGGTAAACATGAGTGATTTCCTGAGTTCTGTGGTGTGCTCTAGAAAAGTAATTGAACACAGGAAGGGGTCACAAAAACCTCAGATTGATTGCCAGACTGTCAGAATGTCAGAAGCACAGGTGACAACCTGGCTTTGCTTTTGGTGTCTGACCTTGGAGGGGTGGCATTCTTGTGGGATTGAACCCTTAACCAGTGAACCCTGATGCTATCTCAGGGTCACAATGCAGTTAAATTTTACAACACTTCCTGGTGTCCCAGAAAATTGCTTGGTGGGGGACTCCCTGCCCTACCCCACTCCTACCCCCGGCCATACATGTGGTATTTTGTGTAATAGTAAAAGACATGCAAGAGAAAAAACCTCAGTTTTCTGAAAACAGATGAGCTAATGCTTACAAAGCATTTTGTGCTCAAACATTAACTTTTATTTTGGTAAGGATCTGGAGACTTAGAGGCCTAATTAGAAGCCCCTGCTCTGTGGACTTTGATCCGAGAAAACTTAGGTGGACTTAGGAGGGTGTACTAGACAGTAGTCTTCCACACAGAGAAAGAAGATCTTGTGTCCTCAGAAAAGGTGGGCCAGGGCAAAGGAAACCCCCAGCTCTCTGTGGCTCCTTGAAAGAGTTTATGCATGAATTACTTTGTGCAGAGGGCTGTGGGAGCACGTCCAGCTTAATCTGTAAACTGCGTTGAGGTCTTATCACAGGCAGAGGCAGCACGGGCTTCAGAGCTGAAATTCCAGGTCCACTGGGGCACCCCTGCCACAGGCGAGCTCGGCCGCATTTCTTAACTCCTTTGAGTCTCCGTGTCCTCACTTATAAAATGGCGCCACGGGTGCGCCAAAGGTTAGCTTTGTTGGCTTCTTTCTACAAAAAAGCTGGAGACACAGAGACCCTGGGTAATTGTGGTCTGCGGGAGACGCAGGGGATCGTGGTATTTCCATGATTTTAAGCCACCCATCCCTAGATTTGAGTGTAGGAAAACGTTTTAGACCAAAAAAATGCTGTTCAGTTTGCAACACTTTGATTCAGACAGCCCCTACCTAGGGCAGAGGATAGGGAAATGCAGGCACATCGTGGGCCCTTGGGGGAAATGCTCTTTGAGTGAACTAAGGAATGGTATGTGCTCTATAAATATTTCTAATTGATTGATATCTCTTATTTTTTATTTGCAGATGAGAAAAAGAAAACAAAAAAAGTTGATAATGAACTCAATCCTGTCTGGAATGAGGTGACTTCATTTTTGTTTTTTAACTTTGTTTCAATGGATAAGCTATATCTGATTGTCCCGTCTTTGGTCAGAGGTGAACTCTCCCCGTTGGAAGGAGAATCACTGCATTTCACCCCGCCCCTTCCATCTCCCTCTGTGGCCATGGAGACTGCGATGCAGTTCAAGGAGATGTAACACAGTGACATCTCCTGTACAGTAGAGGTGTGGCGAGTGGAGCCTGGATGACAGTGAAGAGGGTTGGACTCTAGCCTACAGCAACCTTGAGCTTGCGCTGTAACCTTGGTCCAGTCGTGTTGCCAATGCAGGCACATCTGTAGAGCAAGTGGTGGTATTAGATCATCTCCAGAGTCCCACAGGGAAAGCTCCATAATTAAAAACATGTCTGCATGTGACTAATCAAGAGTGTATCACATGATAGTTTGGTTGTCTGGCTAAGTCAAGACATTTACTGTTTTTATGTTGATAAAATAATACATATTTAATGTAGAAATTTTGAAAACTTTAGATCAGCATAAAAAATTACCTTTGGTCCCACTATCCAGAAGCAACTGCTGTTAACATCTGGGGTGTTTGAAGAAATGCTTATTGAGTGAATATATTTAATAAAATTTGATGTCTTAAAATTAGCAAATTAGCTATATAAAATAGGAAGCAAGTACAGTTTCCTATTCTTTTTTTGCTATTATATCCTGAGCACATACACATATCATTTCATTCAAAAGCATTTTTAATGATGATGTAATATGGTATTGAAGGGATATAATGAAATTTATTTACCACCTCCGCTGGTGTTTAATATATTTAAAGACATGAAAATTTGAATTCTTTCTACTGAGTAGGATTTTCCTGTGCTAAGTTTTGAAAAGTTGGTCATCAGGCCCATTACTTTTTCCAAAAGCCAGTCACACCTCCCTGGATAACTGCGGTGATAAATGTCTTTGA
Organism: Phyllostomus discolor; assembly: GCF_004126475.2. NCBI lineage: Eukaryota > Metazoa > Chordata > Mammalia > Chiroptera > Phyllostomidae > Phyllostomus > Phyllostomus discolor. The sequence continues at coordinate 147,473,435 of NC_040907.2, read as the reverse complement.
TATTTTCACTGAGTCCGGAGACTGTGAAGACCCCTCCCAACTAGTTTCAACATGTCTGTAAGATAAAGACCACACCTTCTCACTTAAGGTAAAAACAAAAAGTAATGCCTTTCTGAAAAGCCCTCACACAGAGCTCCAAGGAAAAAATAAAAGTACATGAATGTGCACACTTAGTGCTTCGGGCTTTTCAGGAATCCTAGCAAGTCTCTTCCTATCAGAGGTCAGTGCACGTGGCCAACGGCAGAGAGGTGTGTGTGATCATACGAGCAGGCGTGTCCTCGACGGGCATCATCCTTCTCGCCCCATTTTGTTTCCATCAGGTTTCCCCCTCATACTGCAAAAGTATTTATCAGGCAACCTTTCGAACTGCAGTTTTATAACTGAAATCTAACCAAATGAAGTGCCAACCCAAATCCATTAAGATTAGTGGGCGTGTTCTCATATGAACTATGAGACAATTCTCCATCCACTCCAGACCCGTTCCACAGAATTAAGTTGTCAGTAGACACTGCATTAAGTCATTTATTGAACAATCAATCAAAGGCATCAGTGGTGCTATGTTGATTTTTTTTAACATTTGTCATCAGACAGCAATTTGTTACATTAAGATGAAGGTCTCATCTGACTATAGCACTGGCCACTGTGGGACCTCAAGTGAGGGACCAATGCATTTTGGAAAGAGTTTTCTAGATTATTTATCCCTTGGATAATAATATGTTTAGGAAGAGCAAGTAATTTAAAAATAACCATTGAAGAAAACGTTTTCATGCACATGTTTTATTTTATTCTTGCTACAATCGTGGTAGGTGTTCAGCTCTCTGACCACGGGAGAGAGGTTGGCGACTGGTCCAGCGCCACAGAGCCTGGCAAATGGGAATCGAGGAGCTGCCTCCAGGTCCTTCCAGGCTAAGTCTGGTTTATTTTCCCACAACGCTCAGCAGCCTCCAGGTTTAGAATTTAATTTATCAGTTAATCACTTCCATCTAATTATAGAATTGAGTAGTTTGTCAATCTTATTGAAGGATTGTCATTGGTGAAGCTAATAACCCAACTTTCAGTGTTGGTACATTTCATTGTATTTCTTGATCCTTTTAACATTTTGTTTTGTTGTGTTTTGTTTTCATAACCTTTCTTTGGACAGATTTTGGAGTTTGACTTGAGAGGTGTGCCACTGGACTTTTCATCTTCCCTTGGAATTGTTGTGAAGGATTTTGAGACAATAGGACAAAATAAGTGAGTTGATTTCAACTGTTTTTCTCATTTTACGTATTATACTATCGTTTATTTTGTTGAAGGAATGCATCTTTAATAACATTTTATAATACTTCCAATATGATTATACTTTAATTCCATATCATGCCCCACTTCTGAGCCAATGTCAGGTGTGGTTAATCAACCACAGTGCTCTTATCCAGATTTATATATTCCCAAGAGGCTGCAAACATTAAGCCAACACGTGTCTTTCCAATATGGCCTGTAGGGTAAAGCCTGTTTACACCCCAGAAACTTCTTTGTTAATTGCATATAGTCATTTCCTACCTCTGGTGGTTTATGTGAACTGCAGCTATATTGGACAAAAGCAAAATAATTTCTTTTCCTGATTATGTGTAACCTATACACATCTCATGGGAGTTATACTTCCAGCCCCACTTCTGTTTTAATGTCTTATTGGCCTTTGAAACCCAACAGATCTAGACCAGTTTCCTTGTCTTCCTGCCTCCACCAATTTCCATTGGGCAAGGTTATGATGGTGCATGATGGTGGCACCGAGGATTGTCCCCTGGGTGAAGCTGGGGTTTTTCTAAATAGTCTCCGTGGGACAGCATGACCTCAGTAAATTCACTCCAGTCCTTGATCTGGACTTGGGCCTTACACAGACTCAGAACCCAGTCTTAGGTGAACAGTTCAAACCAACCTAGCTCGCAAGAACCAGTGCTTAACACCAAGTTACTTACCTGTTATTTTCCAATGGAAATAAATGCTTGGGGGAGGGCATTCCTATTCTGATCAGTGAATTCTCCTTTATGTCATACCACATTGGAAAACAAACTACTGTATAACCTTGATTGTAAGATGTCATTGACCATAAGATATACTATTAAATTAGTAACGGGTTCGGGGAGAGAAGGAAACCCTATATTAAGTGCCCATATCAACTGTAAGAAGCATCCCAATATTAAGTAATGCCAATACATTTAAAAATGGCCCTGACTAGTATGGCTCAGTTGGTTGGGTACCATCCTGCAAAGCAAAAGGCCACTGGTTCAATTCCCAGTCAGGGTACATGCCCGAGTTGAAGATTCGGTTGCTGGCTGGGATACATGCTAAAGGCAACTGATTGATGTATGTCTCACACATTGATGTTTCTCTCCTTCTCTTTTTCCTTTCCATCCCCTCTCTCTAAAAAATAGATAAAAAAATACATGTCTTAGTCTTAGTTACATTTGGTATAATCAGAGGGCTGCAATGAGAGTAATAAGTAGACGTAGGGTGACCATAGGCCCAGATTTCCTTGGGACAGTCCTGGTGTATTGTCCCAGCATAATAATTAGTAATGTCCTTTATGCTGTCAACAGTGGCTTGGTTTGGCCAGTAAATTAGATGGTCCCCCTAATCACTGGGGTCTTTTGCTTAATGGCTTCAGACTAAGAAAGCCCAGACAGACATCTATCCCCTGGGCAGTGCTTTGATAGGTACATCCATGTTTGCCTTTGATAAGATCCTTTTTCTCATGCTCCGCTGCTGACAAATGCTCCTTGTGACTGATGCATTTTTTTTCTCAAGTTGTATAAATACATTATGGCAAGTTCTGGTCCCACTCTTCTTGGGCAAAAAACCGTTCTAGTTTTTTAAGGCTATGCTGTATATCTCAGCTTTGATCCAATTATATGATAGTCTATCCCCCACCCCAATTCCCCGAGGACAGCTTTTTCCCCATGTTTCTAAGTTCTTAGAAAGTGGGCGTTCAAGCCTCACTATAGCCTCATGTTGTTACTAATAATATTCCCTTCTCGTCTCTGCTCTCCTCTTTCTGCAAATGGCACCACTATTTATATTCTAGACCAGCCTTCTCCAGCAGAAATACAGTGCAGGCTACATATGTAACTTGAAATTTTCTGGTTACATTTTTCTGAAATTTTTTTGTTTCTATGTTAAGAAACAAAAGAAACAGGTGAAATTAATCTTAGTAATATATTTTATTTAGTATATCCACCATGTTATCATTTCAACATGTGATTAATACTTTAAAGATCATTGAGATGTTCTACATGCATCTTTTTTTTGAAATCCAGTGTGCATTTCACACTGACAGCCCACCTCATCCGGGTTAGCCACATTTCGAGTGCTCCCTGGCCACATGTGGCTGGTGGTCACCATGCTGGATAGCACATGCAGTTTCAGACCACTGGACTCACAGCCTCTGTTCTCTCTTGATCGTCCCCCTTTCACATCCTATCCAGCCTTTTGCCAAATCTTACTTTTTCTTCCTTTCCATTGTTTGCGTCACATGTTTCTCACTCATGGCCACAGCCACCAGCCCGGCCCAGGCCTTTACCACTTTGTGCCTCATGTAACATAACATGATGACAAAGGCTGGGAGGCTGGCCTTAGAGATCTCATCCAACTTTCACACAAAGTCCTTGCTTTCCTAAAGGTTACATGGTTGAAGGAGGGTCAGAAAACAAACAAGTTCCTGAAGAAGTGTTTAATGGGTCAGGTACTGTGAAGTGTTGTAAGCTAATAGGGAAACTGTGAAGAAAAACAAAGCAGAGTAAAAGGCTAGGGAGGGATTGATGGCGGGGGTGGGATCCAGTCTTATATGACATGCTGATAGGGTTATAGTTGAATAGAGACCTACATAAAGACAGCCATGCGGCTGTGTGGGGGGAAAGATTATTTCAGGCACAGAGGACAGCAAGTGCAAAGGCCCTGAGGCAGGAGTGTACTTGGGGTGCTGGAGACACACTGGAGAGCCCAGTCAGGATGGAGCACAGAGAGCAGGAGAGGCTGGGATGGGGGAGAAGAGAGAGAACTGCAGAGCCACAGCACACATGGCTTCGTGAGCCACCACACAAGCTTGGATTTCATTCCTCATGGAATGGAAATCCATTAGAGGGTTTTGAGTATGGTCCCACTTATATTTTAAAAGTATCTCTCAGGTTTTCTGTATGAAGACTGCATGTAGACACCAGGTAGGAAGCAAGGAAAACAATACCGAGTGACTCTTACATGTTTACTTTACATTTGGTGAGAACTCAGGGGGGTCCTTGGGTTACAGCAGTGAAGGAAGAGGACGGATCCCCACCCTAAGACCTCCCCTTAGCACTTACTTTGGGCATTTGCTGTGTATTTCTGGAGATAGGGTTAATGTGTGGTCTATCTGGTCCGGGACATTTTTCTTTGCAACTTTGAATAAGGGTCCTTCTGAAGCTGGGGGGGGCTCCATGCATCTTGCTGAGACATATCGTGCTCAGGGTTGTGGTGTCTGCTGAGCAGAAAGACAAAGTGAGCAGCTGTTACTGTGACCTTGTTATGATGGGAATTTTGAGGCCTAACAAAAAAAGGTAGATTCTAGGCAAAACATGAAGTTGGTCTTCATTACACTTTCAACCTTTCCCTCCCCTTCTTCTGGGAAGTCTTCCTCCCCTCAGCATCTCCCAGGTACCCAATGTCCCTATTTATGCTCCCGGCTCCCCCTGGGCCTGTCCTGTGGGCCACATGTGCACCAGCTGCCAGTTTTTTTCCCCAACAGAACTTGTCTGTCCTGTGTCGCAGTCTTCAAGGTCCTGCTGGTTGAAAGGAGCTTCCAAGAAACAGATCTGAGTGATGGTGCAATGGCTGCTAATAGTTTGCTGTGTTAACTTCCCAGGAACAGTGACTTTGGGACTGAGACCGCTGGTGACTTATCTGAAGAAGTGGACAGCATGACAATTTGGGGCGCTGTGGCAGCATCATTGGGGAAAGTCTTTGGTCTTTTTATTAATTAGGAGATTAGTTCTCTGTCCTAAAGATTTCCCTGCATAGTTGTTTACGGCCTTCCAGTGAAAGGCCAACCCCAGCAGCTCTGGAGTGAACAGTGTGGATGACGATGCTCTGTGTGGCCTGTCCCCTTACTGTCCTCAGCTGCATGCTTCTCTGCCACCAGCCAGGAATGATGATCTTTGGCTTTGTTTCCACCAACTAAACAATGCGCAGACCTTGGTCACATTACCTTCCAGAAACAAAATTAAACTCAGAGTTGTATTGTTCAAACTATGTGTGTTTTGGCCTTAGATTTTCTGGCTGGCTTTTCTACTAAAGCTTTGACCTTTGAGGATCCGCTCACTGCTCAGTATCGGAATGTTTTCCTCACCTGAAAGTACAGGGAGGGGGCAGAGGATTTTTCTACCAGTTTAAGGAATGTCTCACCCCTTGACTTTCCTGTTGCTGTGGAGACGGGCTGTGCAAATATGGCTCTTGTGTCTGCTGCTCTGGGGCCCGTAAGCAAGCAAAGCCGGGCTGCCTGGGTTTGCCTGTGCGTCCATGCGGGCACCCACAGCGACTGCCCACATCCGAGCCAAGCAAGCACAGTTGCCAGTACGTCAGCAGCTTTCCTTCTCAGGCCCTGGGGGTAGGCTGGGCGTTCCGTGCAGACTCTGTTCTTCCTCACTTTATAGTCATCCAACCATAGACTGGATGGCACTGGAGAGAGAACTGGAGAGTCTGGAGACTGGGGAACTGGAGAGTCATAGACTGGAGAGAGAAGAGCCAGAGGAGCCTCTTGCTCACATGGTGAACACGGAATGCTATTTTTAGCTGAGATGTCAGAGTGGAAGGGTTTTCTCAGCGTCTGAAGAATGGGAGTTTCCTTGCAGACAGGCAGTGACTGTCCCTCAGTGGGGACTTAGGGATGCCCTTTGGAGGCATTATCCCACGTAATCCTCAGACACCCAGTGAGGCAGGTCCAGGTTTTCCTCAGAGAGCAATCTGCTCAAGGTCATATGGCAGATATGTGTCAAAGACAGCATTTCCATGCAGGCCTGTACTTTTGACCTTTACATTATACTGATAACCTCTGACCAGCTACAGGAACCCAAATGTAGGTGGAATGATTATCTTTTTGCTAAAATGGAAGTAATTTTTCTACTTTTGAAAAAAATAAAGAATACTCAGTATCAATTGGTAGCTCCTCCCTAGGTAAACATTTTTAAAAATAATCTTTATTGTGTTTTTTCCTATTACTATTTAGTCCCCTTATACTCCCCTCCCCCCAGCAATCACCACTCTAGGTAAACATTTTAAGCTGGCCTTTTAATACTATTGAATATTACTTATGAAGTGTTACTTACTAATACTATTGAAATGACTTATGCTCCTGCTTATAGTGGGCAAAATAAATTCAGAGAGTATATCTCATCTTCACAATGACATTGAGAAGTAGAGATGAGCCATCAGGCCCAGAAGGGTTGAGGCTGGGACCCTGATCCCTTTGCATCTTGCCACTGTTGAACTCCACTTGAACTCCCGAGTAAGAACTATCTTTGGGAGCCTGGAAATGTAGAAATGAAAAGTATTTACAAGTGTTCAGGTGTGTGTGGGTGCATGCACATGTGCCAGGGAGGAAAAGGAGATACCAAAGTAGGGCTTTTGCATTTGCTGTTTCCTCTGCCTGGAAGGCGCTTTCCCTCCAACTGCAACAGATGTAGACTCTTGTCATTCGGCCTCAGCACCTCTGACCACCCACCCTTCATCACTCTCCATCTCACTGCTCTGTCTGATTTCCTCTGTGGAAATGGCGGAGCAGGTCTACCTAGGCATGGGGATATTTGGGTCAGGTTTTAGACAAGTACTCAAGGATATGTGTTGGTCCATGCATCTTCTTCATCTAGTTCAGCATTTACCACCATCTAAAATGTTCTTATCAATGTATTTACTCATTTGACCTTTCCCTACTCCACAGCTATTATGTTTAATGCTTTACCACTAGCACTTAGCCTGGCTCATAGTAGGCTCTCAGCAAATGTTTGTTGAATGGATGAATTAATGAATAAGTGAGTTTATGATACAACCACATGAATGGAATTTAACATTTTTAAAATACCTTGCATCTGACCATTAGCCCACTGATATTGGGCCCTTTATGTGGATTCTGTCCAGCTCAGCCCTCTGGAATAGCTTTCTGGTTCCAACTTGGGTTTAAGCTGCAAAGGAGTCAGAATACAAAGGAGCTGAATCACAAGAGAAACAAACACCTGCTCCAAATCCCCTTTTGTAGGGAGATGTGGAGCTTCTGTCTGACACAACCAAAAACTAGATAAAATATATGTAACGGTGGTTCCAGATATTGGACATCGGCAGCACAGGGCGCTGATCCCCAGAGAGCGGGGAGATAACTGAGATCAGCCCCGTGTGTGCCCAACTTAGTGCCTATAGAGCGTTTCCAGGCCGCAGTGCAGGGAGAGGGAACTCGGCAGATCCCTCCTGGTCATCTCCCAGAGCTGGGCAGGTGCAGGCAGGAGTCTAGAGGGACACACACACACACACAAACACACACACAGAGGGAGAGAGAGAGAGAGCGCGTGCTCCTGATTACAGAGGGTTCTCCTGACTCTTCAGCTGAGTATTAGTCAGTGCAGAAACTGAGGCAGGGAAAGAACCATCTGAAAGGAGCAGACAGAATAGTCCTTGAAACACACACAGGGCTAAGAATTGTTAGTGCTCCCACCAGCCAGAGTGGAAAAACCTTCTAGTTTATGAGCATTGGGTAGAGTATCCAGAAGGATTTTACTTTAGTCACGTGAAGAAAAAAACAGATATACTATTAACAGATAATATTAATAGTAGGCATGGACTATGAAACATGTATTATAATTATTTCCATGGTTCAAGAAGGCAGAAGAATGCTTGAGCATGTTAAGCAGAGACATGGAAGATATAAAAAAGACCCAAATTAAACATCTAGAGATGCAAATTACAGTGTCTGAGACAAAATGACCATCATTATCTCTCTAAGAGTTTGTGTTCTAGTACTCATATTTTCCCCTCCATGTGAATCTACTTGTGCATTCAAAACCACCATCACGCCCCCACATAAATGCAGAGCAAAGTTAGAAGTATCATCTGAGTATAAATCACTGAGCAAGGCATCTGTTCTGCTGTAGAATGAGTAAGAGGGAGCTGCTTAAGACCTACCCACACACCTCAGAGGAAGTTTGCCCCAGCTCCTGAGTGAGAGGAGGTCTGGGCAAGTGGTCAGCTGTATGATTGTGACGTGAGTTTGGATCTTGGCTCTTACTGACGCTTAGGTGACTCTTGGCAAGTCTACTCATCTTGATCAGGGGACTTTAATACTTCCTCAGTAAATAGTAGACATAAGAGAAAATTTAAGATAAGAAATGAAAATGTTACTTCAGGTTCCTGAGGAACAATATATTAACCAGTATCTATAGTGAACTTACTATGTACCAGGCATCATGTTAATGCTATTATACACATAATTGCATTTAATTTTGATAATGATGGTGAGACAGACTTATCCCTAACTAATGGATGAGAAACATGTGGCTCAGAGAGGTTCACCAAACTGCTGAAAGTCACCCAGCTCTTTAAGTGGAAGCACATGGATTTAACCTAGTTATGTTAAAGTCCTTTCGCACAGAGCTCAGACTACCCCAACTTTATTCCGTGTGTGTGTGTTTGGGTTTGGGTTGAGGGTCTGGGTGCCAGGATATGAAAGTGAGAGGGGAACAGAACACACACAGATATATACACATGGTGATACTGGGGGCTATAGAACTAGAAAAAGAAAAGGGGCACTCTTGGGTGGTGAAAATACTAACTCCCAGGGCAAAGCCTGTATTTATTTTTTAGTTAGAGAAAAAGACTGATTTGGAATGGAGTTAATTTGGTGGGCTATAGTATGGTATTGCTTATGAGAAATTTTCATCTCCTAGTATGTACACAAAAGACCTCAATTCCAAGCATTTAAGATTTCCATCTCTCCTAGGGATGAGACTCACTTCTGGCACTGCCGGGTGTAAACTTGAGAGCAGTATTAGTTGAGGTGGTCCCCAGGACTTTTCCTTCTCTTGGTGTGGCTGACGAGGAGGGGAGGGCAGCCCACGGCGGAGGCCGGCGTTTCACGTGGAGGCAGCTGTTCCACCTGGGGTAGCTTCTCAGGCTGTGTGGAAGTCTAAACCGGAAGCAGATGCCACTGTGGAGTAGGATTCTCAGTTGGGAGTTCTTTTTAGTTCCATACTTTCAATAGAGCGGCAGAGCTATGCAATGACCAGAGTTGGTTTGGGCTGGCTGCCTCTGGCGGTGGGAGAGGCTGAACCCACTGTTTGTGGAGGCCAGTTAAGTAGCTCTGCAGTCCAGCTGGCATCTTCTAACCTTTCTGAAGTAAATGTGGGCCACAACCCTGGACAAAGACACCCAGACAGACCACAAGAGAAAGGGGTTTTATAATGACAAGAAGTATAATTATCTTCTAATTGCACTTGGAAGACCATCTCTTAGAAGAGGAAGCTTTATAACCTGTAAATCATTTGTAAGGTCACTGGGCTGATTGTAAGGTCATTAACTGATATATCAGTTAATTCACTTATTCAGCAAATATTTGCTAATGTCTACTGTGTGCCAGACACTGTTCTAGGCACTGGGAGTGCTCCCTCTATGCCTTTCATGGGGCTCACATGGGGCTTACATCTGAGTGGAGGGAACAGATGATAAACATAAATCCATATATAGTATATCAGATGATGGTAAGTATGACAAAGAAAAATAAAACAAGGAAATCAAGAAAATGACAAGGTGAGGGGTGTCTGGTTTAGATAGGGTTTTTGTTTTGGGGTCTGTTTCATAATGAACATCTTCTGAGACATACGGCTTTAAAAACTTCATTGAGCCCTGGCTGGTGTATCTCAGTGTATTGAGCATGGGCCTGCGACCCAAAGGGTCACTGGCTCGATTCCCAGTCAGGACACATGCCTGGGTTGTGGGACAGGTCCCCAGTAGGGGGCGCTTGAGAGGCAACCACACATTGATGTTTCTCTCCCTCTCTTTATCCCCTCCCTCTCTCTAAAAATAAATAAATAAAATCTCTAAAAACTTCATTCAGTTTCCACTAAAATTGGATTTTATTCAAGCTACAGCTTGAAGTTTATTTCTGGTCTAACCTTGGAAATAGAAATTATTTCTGAATCGATTCTTGGTATATATAGCATTGAGTGTGGGGAGGGAGCTATTTGATGCATGTAAAAGAAAGGACTGGTTTGGAGAACTTTGCAAAGTGACTGAATAGAAATGGATGGGTGTAGTCACAAGAGGTTCTTATCTGTTCATTCATGCCCACCCCCCCAGGCCCAGGCCCTGTGGTTTAGGCTGTGCAAGAGTACAGAGCAGCTTTCCCTGCAAGTCCTGGCCTGGAGTCACCTGCTTTTTTTTAGGTTCTTTTTTCTGCAGCAGGGTCTGAAATAACTATAAAAAGTGACTTTTAAGCACTTACCACATCATCCTTTTAATCCTTACAACTGTCCAGGTAAGAAACATCCAAACCTATACAGAATTGTTACGAGTTTATGTGAGCCAAACTGACAACAATTGCTGCGAAGCAAAATCTCAAGGGACTGGGAAAATGCTCTGGAGAATGGTAATTTTGCAGCTTATTTTATACATTAGAGTAAAAGAAGGAGACATAAGGAGAGTTACGTGGAATTCACTGGTGGTAGATTAAGGAGGCAGGAGAAAGCAAAGCTGGGAAATCTCTGGGATTGGATAAAAACTAAAACAAAAAGACACACACTTCTTTTACACTGGTGGGCACAGGATAGTTAATAATTAACATTTACAGCACCCAGAGATGGTATTTGAAAACAAGATACCAATGAGGGGTTCTGTGATCTCCTGCTCTGATGAGGTGGGGTTGTCCTGAAGGGTGGATAAAAGACTATTCTGACATTTAAAAGGCATGTTATCTTAGATGCAAAACAAACAAACAAAACAAAACAAACAGGCTCACCTTAGGTAAAGATTGACCTTTGTCAAGGAATCTACAGGCCAAGGACGTGACTTCCCTCCAAGTCCTAGGACTCACTTTTGGTCAGGAGTTTTTATGCTGAGACCATTCAGTGTGGTTTTTTTCTGTCTCTCAGTTTGTAAGACCTGCCACCCAGGCCTCCCTTGAACCTGTAAGGTTTAGTATGTGCCTCCCTTTTCTTTCTTTTTTTTAAAATATATTTTATTGATTATGCTATTACAGTTGACCCATTTCCCCCCTTCACTCCCCTCCACCCTGCACACCCTCTCCCACCCACTTCCCCCTTTTACTTCATGTCCATGTGTCATACTTATAAGTTCTTTAGCTTCTACATTTCCCATACTGTTCTTACTGGCCCCCTGTCTATTTTCAACCTACAATCTATGCTACTTATTCTCTGTGCCTTTTCCCCCTCTTCTCCCACTCCTCTGTTGCTAACCCTCCATGTGATCTCCCTTTCTGTAGTTCTGTTCGTGTTATAGTTGTTTGCTTAGTTTCTTTTGGTTTTGCTTTAGGTGTGGTTGTTAATAATGGTGAGTTTGCTGTCCTTTTACTATACATGTTTTTTTTAATCTTCTTTTCTTAGGTAAGTCCCTTTACCATTTCATAAAATAAGGGCTTGGTGATGAGGAACTTCTTTAACTTGACCTTATCTGAGAAGCAGTTTATCTGCCCTTCCATTCTAAATGAAAGCTTTGCTGGATAGAGCAATCTGGGATATAGGTCCTTGTCTCTCATGACTTGGAATACTTCTTTCCAGCCCCTTCTTGCCTGTAAGGTCTCTTTTGAGAAATCAGCTGACAGTCTGATGGGAACTCCTTTGTAGGTTACTGTCTCCTTATCTCTTGCTGCTTCTGGGATTCTCCCCTTTATTTTTACCTTGGCTAATGTAATTATGATGTGCCTTGGTGTGTTTCTTCTTGGGTCCAACTTCTTAGGAACTCTCTGAGCTTCCTGGACTTCCTGGAAGTCTATTTCCTTTGCCAGAATGGGGAAGTTCTCCTTTATTATTTGTTCAAATCCATTTTCAATCTGTTGCTCTACCTCTTCCCCTTCTGGTACCCCTATAATTTGGATGTTGGAACATTTAAAGATGTCCTGGAGGTTCCTAAGCCTCTCCTCATTTTTTTGAATTCTTATTTCTCCATTCTTTCCTGTTTGGTTGTTTCTTTCTTCTATCTGGTCCACTCTATTGTTTTGGGTCGCAGTTTCCTTCCCATCACTATTGGTTCCCTGTACATTTTCCTTCATTTCTTTTATGGTAACCTGCATTTGTTCATCTAATTGGCTACCAAAATCAACCAATTCTGTGAGCTTCCTGATCACCAGTGTTTTGAACTGTGCATCTGATAGGTTAGCTATCTCTTAGTCACTCAAAAGGATGAGTTCTGGGGCACTGATTTGTTCTTCTGTTTGAGCCATCTCTCTCATTCTTTTTTTTTTTTTTTTTTTGGTCTGGTCGCTCCTGTTATGGTAAGGGGCAGAGCCTTAGGTATTCACCAGGGCTGGGCACCCCAGTTGCTAGATTGTGACGTTGTATGTGGGGGCGGGTGGAGAGGGAACAATGGTGGTAGCTCTGTTCTCTGTGGGACCTGAGTCCCTTCCCTGGGATCCTGGGTTGCGTGCTCTGCCCTGCTCCACAATCGCCACCTCACTGGGTCTGCCATCTGCCACTTGTGTATTCAAGGTCCACCCGCTGCGGTCTTGTGCACCCCAGATGCTTTACGAACTCCCGGTTGCCTTATATGCCCAACTCTCCCTGCTTTCCACCCTGCAACCCGCGCCTGGCTGCTTGTCTTCGCTTCTCCTACCGGTCTGGATAAATGGGTCTATTTCAACTTCTTGGCTGTCCGACTTCCATTCAGATAAACTTTCTGTCAGTTCTGGGTGTTATTCTGCCTCTAAATTGTTCCAATCTTGGTTGTGCGTGAAGGTACGGTGCATCCACCTATGCCTCCATATTGGCCCTGTGCCTCCCTTTTCACTCACTCAACAATACTATTAGGTAGTAGTTTTCATTATGCCCATTTTACCAATGAGGAAACTGAGGCTCAGAGAATTTAACCTGCAGTACAAGGAGGATACAAATTAACCAGCTCTGCCTAGCTCCAAGTTCTTATCACTATGTTACTCTGTCTTCCTTACCTTATAAGGTACAAGTGCTACGTGGACAGACGGACAGATGGATGGATGGATGGTGAGTGAATGAATGAATGAATGAATGAAAACTACTACCTTGATTTTAATGGACAAGGGATTAGACAGAGACAGAGTTTAGGAGCTCTGCTAAACCATTCAAACAGGCAAGCACAGATTCATATCTTTGAGGACTGAGTGAGCAGAAGATTGGTCAGGTGTAAATAGCAAAATAGCAGGTTACATTCATTTATTCAAGAAATAATTACTGAGCATGTCACATACACCAGGCATTAGGCTAGTTAACCTGCCCCCTTGCAGCCACAAAGTACCTGACTCTGGCCTCAGTGCCTCATTGACCAGCAAGGCTTTGATGCAGAGACCTGGGCTTCCACTTGGCTCCTTCCCTTGTCCAAATGACCACCATTTGCAGCAGGGGTGACAGAGTAGGGAAGGCCTGGCAAACAGGGAGCTGTTGCTGGCCCCGAATCCTGCAAACCCTGCCACAGCCTCCAGGCTAGGTCAGTGATTCCAAAACCTGGGAATGGAGTCTGTTAAAAGTACAGGGTTCAGCCCCACCCCCAGGGGAGTTGTACACAGCCAGGTCTGGGAACCAATGCATAGACTAGTGTTTCCAAGATTTCTAAGACCCCTGCCCCCTTTCAAAGAACAGGACAAAGGCCTCAAGCTTCTCTTACCATCATGGTGTGAAGTTAGGAGAGGAAGCCACAGGAAGGGTGCATGAGACTATGCCTGCTAAATAGATTTTAATGGAGTTTTGCTTACTGCTTTGTTCAATTAAACAATTGAATTTCTATGCTACTTTTTCAAATATGAACCTATATTATCATACTGAATGTACTTTTTCAAAACTATGCACATCCCCTTCTCTCCAGATCTTTGCCAGCTGCCTTTCCGCCCCCCAGCTCTCTACCTTTCCCTGCCCCATTAAGACCATTGTTTCTCAAACTTGCTGTGTATAAGAATTAACTAAAGGGAAAGTTTAACTCAGGATCCTGGGGGTCTGTAGCCACCTTGATGATTCTGCTACAGGGGAGTCGGGAGTGGGTGGTGGGGCATATTCTGAGGAAGGGTTTGTGAGCTATGAGCTAATTCAGAAGATGGGCTGGCTGGAGACTCCAGAGAATGTCCCACTGGTGGAGTGGATAGGTGACCCGGGGAGCACCCTTAGAGGGCATTTCGCTTGACTCTCCCACTTTCTGCCTTGGATCCAGGGGAGGAGCTTGCAGGATACTGACTGGCTCAGGGGAGGGGCCACTGTGGGGAAGGGTGACAGCTCCCCACTTTCCTGCACTAGCCGGGCAAGGCTTAGCTGGCTGGGAGCCCAGTGCTTCAAAGAGTGGGTAGGTAATGGTCCATTCAGGTTTTCTACAGGGGACAATGGAGCAGCTTAGAAAAGTATTTGTCCCATTCCCAGCTGGGGACTGTTATTCCTTCTCAGAAGATGGGAAGTAGAGACATCCCTAGGGGCAGAAACAGTGGGACATGTGATTACTGACCAGCCTCTGACATAGTTTTCCTCCCCCCCGCCCCCATGAAGGCATTTCCAGTAATACCTCCTCCTGTGATCCTTGTGGGTCCAGCCATGCTGTGCAGACAACTCCATAGCCTTGAGCTCCCTGGGTTCAGATCTAAGCAAGCAAAGCCCTTACTCACCATAGTGGCATGTGGTTGTTAACATTTGCATCCAAGCTGATGTTCTTTTGCAAACACACTAGACTCTGTTTTAGCAAGAAAGAAACAGTTGAAGAAGTTCTTAACCAACACTTGCATGACTAAGCTGACTAGTTTACAACTCAACTCTTTTGTTCCCCCAATAGGAACAGCTAATTTTCAAGTAGTTACTTCCACTGCTTAGAACTAGTTGGGCGTCTCATAGAGAGACCCAACCCAAAACTGTGTGGACACTCATGGAACAGGAGCAAAACTGGCTTTTTCTGTATGTCAGAATACATCTGCGTCTTATTAATTCCACAAGTAAAGCTGGAGAGCCAAAGGGCCTTGAGATTCTTTCACTATAAAGTTTTATTTGAGATGCAGTCCATCTGTTTTAGTAATGGGTGGAGTTCATGGGGAGACTCTTATTTTTCCATGAAAATCCAGGACAAAGCCTCTATTACTGTCACATTTTAACATATTTATGGTGTTAGTAATCTGCAAGAAAAAGGGTTCTTGGTTTAATGTCACCTCCTTTAAAGGAATTTGGCTTGTGGTCTGACTGAACTGTTCCTATCCCCTGTGTAGGAGGCCAAGTCATTATTTTGTGGACTCACAGTGTTCTGTATCCAGGCAACCTTGTAGAAAATAGGCCCTGCCTGGCAGGCATTCCTTCCAGGCTCGGACTTCCCTGTAGAGGCTGTTTTCTGCAATGTATAGTGAAAGCTCTTAGAAGTCGTAACTGCATTTTTCTTCAGCTTAGCCTAGCTGTTAAAAGTATTTTGGGGATTTCATTTAAACACACTTATCTTCACTTTAGAAAAAAAAATGTCAAGTTTCTTTTACAGACCCATACCCCTCCTCCACCACACAAAAGCATCAGAGTTTTATGATGAAAACATGCATCTTAAGAAATAGGACTAGACCAGACTGGTGTGGTTCAGTGGATTGAGTGCCGGCCTGTGAAACAAAGGATCACCGGTTCAATTCCCAGTCAAGGCACAAGCCTAGGTTGTTGGCCAGGTCCCCAATAGGAGGCTTGCAAGAGGCAACCACACATTGATGTTTCTCTCCCTCTCTTTCTTCTTCCCTCTCCTCTCTTTAAAAAGTAAATAACTAAAATCTTAAAAAAAAAAAAAAAAGAAATGAGACTAAAGGTTTCTTAAAGAAGGGATCGAGGTGAGACTTTTTAATTGGCTTCATTTATTTTATTCCATTTCTGGCCAGTTATCTTTTATCACCCTCTCATACCCTATCCTGGGGACGGGAAAGCAGCAGATAGTGGTTGAGTCACAATGGAGTTGTAAAACCACTCAGGGCCTTAAAAGGCCGACAGATGGGCTTTGTGTTTTAGGCATGCCAGTTCTCTCCAGTTAGCTGCAACTCCTACCACTCCCTATTGTCTTACCCGTCACTCTCTGTGTTTCACATTTCTGTTATTGGCCTAACCTTTCCTCCTGACACCCTGTGTGAATTGACGTTTGATTTCAAACTACTTTTGAAGGCAGAATCTTTGCCTAGTGTTCTGGATTGTCCTTTACGGATACATCTAGGATATCCTCCCCTGCCCCTCGCCTAAATCAATGAACAGACTTTAAGAGAGAGAAAGAAAAATTTAACATTAAGATGGTTTTCTAAAAACCAAGCTATATGTAGAAGACATGATATATATATAGTCCTAATGGCATATTTTTAGAGCTGAAAGGGTCTGAGGGATTATTTATTTCAATCTGCTTGTTTTTAGGTAATGAGGTGCGTTCAGAGAGTCCGGTGACTTAGCCAAGGACTTGAAGGAAGTTGGGACACAGTGTTAAGGCTAGAACAGGCATCATCTAACTGATGGTTCTCAACTTGGGGTGATTTTGCTCACCAGGGGACAATTGGCAATATGTAGAGATGTCAGTGGGTAGAGGCCAGGGATGCCACTGAACATCTGAAAAAGCCTAGGACAGCCCCCAAAACAAAGAGTTGTCCAATTCAGAATGTCAGGAGTGCTGAGGTTGATAAATGCTGGTCCAGCCCAGGCCAGTCTTCTTTCACTTCAGCACTGTCCCGGCATGCTGTGCTTTCTGTTTGTTCCAAGGATTATTTATTGCAGGCGGAGATTCAGGTCATCCTGATGTTAGCAAAAACAGATCAGTACATGTTTAAGGGTGCAGTGTCATTACTTAAATCACAAAGTTGGGTTATGAATCACCGAACGGTCAGGAACAAAATCCAGTGTGTTTCCACATCTTTTAAGAAGAGTACCTCATTTAGACATTCAGTACTAGTCAGATGACTTTTAAAACTGTAGTTTTCACATTTTGTGCAAAATGGGTGTAATCGTGTGTAGACTCTTGTCCTCAATATGTCAGGGGAATAAATAATCCAAGTGAGGAGAAACCATACTCGTGTAAAATCTAACAATCATACTGAGTGAATGTACTCATCTGAAAAATTATTCTGTAAAGGTCGCATCAATTCTCAGCATTGACTGAGAGACCTACTTTCTGTATTGACCTGAAAGGACTGAAGAGTTCACTCTTACCACTCTGGAGGCAGAACTTTCCTTTCCCATTGACAATAACCAACTCTACATGTGTTATAAGAAGAGATTAGAGTCCATCGTGGTTGTTGAGTGTGTTGTCTTGGGTGCTGTCCAAGAAGGTGTACTCTTCCAGGAAACCATATGCAAATAGTCCACATCATTGGGTAATTTGGTGAAACAGGGTGCCATATCATCATTCTGGTCTTGCGCGATAAAATATTAATTAATAGCATTAATATTGCTGAGTCCCACTGGATGTATGTGGTTGGGTGACAGACCCCAGACCTACAATCTGGTCCTATTTCTGAGATCTGAGTAGGTGAGGGGATATGAATATATGTCTCTTCAAAAATGATGTGCCTGGGTTGACATAAACTTGCACTTCCTGATTTTTAAAGAAAACATGCCACATTTAGAAATAAAGTGAATATTTCTCCATAAGGTGAATTTTTCTGATTATTTTTTGCTGGATAGCCTAGAGTTATATTATACTGAACTACAGTTTCTTCACCCTAAGTTTTTTGATGCAAGGAATCTTTTCTGTCACTTTGAGGATTTGATGCTTAGTGTTCTATTTTTATGCTATGACATTCTGTGCTATCATCTCTGCTATTTATTAGTATAAGTGACTACAAATGTAGGCAAGGTATAGGTAAATAACGTTTAAAAATTCTTACTATTTCTCTTTTCCACTTTCAGTATGCATACCGAGAGCACACCCTCGGCTCTCTTTGCTTTCACAAAGGGAGCCTTTTCAGTTCACCCAGCCTCAAATCATGTTGTGTGTTATAACCCTCAATTTATAGACTGTATTCTGTGGGTTACATCTTTATATTGACTGACCCGCTGGGGATGTGTGTCCAATAAATTTTTTTGATCATGTGACCTAACTACAAAAAATAGTTTGGGTCTTATTCTCAAAATATGTAGACTTATTTAATTCTTTCCTTCACTTAGTTAATATCTATTAAGAAATGTACCATGTTCTAGGCACAGGGGTTAGAGTAATGAACAGACCAGGCAACAATTCCTGCCATTAGGGAGCTTTACTCAGTGAGCCAGGACACCTGTATACTAGTGTCAAGTGCACTCAGAGGTAGATGGGTGCTAGAGGCAAAATGCAATCCCTTGGTCCAGGAAGACAGAGAAGCACACACATCCACCTTCTGAGTACTGCTCCAGAGTATGTGAGATAGCAAAGTGGGCCCGTCAGTAAACTAGCAACCTGTTTATACTTCAGTGTTTACCTGTGTGGATGCTTTCACAAGTGGGCAGTGTTTTATGGGTTCTTTTAAATTTTCATTACAGAAGAATGCTTGAATTTTGTCTTGCTTTTCTCTCTTCTTGGATTCTGGGGGGAGAGAGGGCTGAATTCAGCCTTTGCCTCTCACCCATCCATTTCATCCACGACTTAATATTTCATAGGCACCATAGCGAGACTCTTGAAATGACTGCTTGCTAGGGAGAAGCGATGGCTGATGTGCAATGTTGACTACCAAAATACTCTACTAGGGTGAGAGCGAAATGGCCCACAGTTTATTAGGAGTGATTTTATTGATAACAGGCGGGTAGGAAGGGAATTGGGAGGTCTGATGAGCAAATGGAAGCATGCCTCTTACTCAGGTTACTGTCTCTCATTTCCTCTGCAGATTAATTGGCACAGCCAGTGTATCCCTGAAGGACCTGATTGGTGACCAGAGCAGATCGCTGCCCTACAAACTGATCTCCCTGCTAAATGAAAAGGGGCAGGACACTGGGGTAAGCATTCACCTTCTCAATGAATGGCTTTATAGTGAGATGATTAAGCAGAAGTTTATTAAGAAAAGAATGTGAAATTATAATTATCTCACTACATACATGCACAGACCTACTGATTTTGAGATAAACTAGTCCATTTGCAAATAATATCGCCTTATCCTGTACTCTCAATCACAGAACTAGCAAATTAGGTAAATTCGATTTCTTATAACAGAATGCTAAAGAGCAAGCGGGACCCTCTCTTGGTACAGCTCTGTGCATGTTCACTCGGGTGTTCACATTTGTGTGGTTGAGTATAGCTCAGTGTATGAGATACTCTTTAAAACAGTCTATGGAGGGTAGCTTAATTACCATGGAACATCAAGGTGTGAATAGCACGATCTTTATTATTGCATTAGCAGCTGTATGTTTTCTGATCACAACCTCTCTAAATAAGTCCATATTGATATTGTCTGATATGAGGCCAGAATTCTCTTCCTTGAGTGGGCTTAAAGAAATTGACTCAAGCATCACAGCTCTCAGATATCACATGATTGCTAACGAGCCTTCACGAAGCTACCATTTGATGTCATTAACCTCTGACACCTTCATTTTCCAATCAATTCATTTTGCTTGGGAGCCTGGCAAAGGAAGAAAATTGTGTACTAAAAGAGGGTCTCTCTGTGGGAAAGAACAGAGGCTAGGCTTCTCAACATCCACTGGGAATGTCAATTTTGCTCATCTAGTCAGCAAAACTTCTAGGTTTCCTGTGAATCAGCATTCTAACCATAAAACGTAAATTCAGAATGTCAGCTATCACTCTCTACCCAAAACCTGACCAAGTGAAATGATACTTAGGAAACATGATACAAGTCAGTGATTTTTTTCCTGGCTACCTTTTTTTCCCTTTAAGCAGAGAAGAAAGCATAGGTAGAACTCTGCAATGGCAGAACCATGTTGATTGAATAGTGTAAGGGAGATCAGAAGCCTAAAAGTCTGGCTTTCCTGGTATCCTCTCATCCCTGTGAGAGGTCCCTGGAACACCTCTGGGAATCCTGAGGTTATTGGGAAACCACTGATCCCGAGGTTGAGCCATTCATACTCTTCTAGGTTTTGAAAGTTTGATTCTTTGATTAAGTTTAGCAACTGAGTCCCCCTCTCAGTGCTCCCTGCGCTTGGTCTTCCTGCTGTGGCCTGGGTCTTTGGCATAAGATGCTCCTCCCATGAGTCTATATTTGCCATTGAACTGTTGTTGGGGGCGCCATTTATTACCCTGTTCAGTGTCTCCCAGATCATAGGTCCTAGCCGGCCACTGAATGTGCTGATCAGTGAGGGAATATTCACTGGAGAGCAGACGGATACAAAAACAAAGGATTGAGGGGATCAGATGTAACCAAGTAGCAAATGAGAGTATAGGATGCCCTTTTACATTTGAATTTCAGATAAACAATAAATGGTTTTTTAGTATAAGTACGTCCTAAAGATTTGGTCTGTATTTTAACTGGTAACCTGGGTGTGGGGTATGAGTGCATGCACGCAATTTTTATTCGCAAAGGAATTTCTTTATTCTGAGGTTTGTACTTCCTCATTTTTGGTGTTAAAACTTATTTCTTTTTGGTTGACAGTAACTGTGGGCCTGTGTTCACATTCACATGGTGATTCCCCCTAGCAAACTCTTTTGAAATTTTGCAGGTCAGTGAAATATGAAAGTATAGGAAATTTTTCCATAACATAATGCCCCATGTGAGATATTTATTTCAGATTTTAAAAGTAGGAATAATTTTATCTCCTATAAGGAATTAGCATGTTTTCTTTTTCCTGATAATGAAAGTTACATAACGTTTTCAGTTCTCCAGTCTTGCTTTGGCTCCTAGCTATCTTGGGGTCATATTTTATGCAAGAGTCGATTATCTAGAACTTTATCATTTGCATATTTATTTCCTCTTTGATCAGACTTGATTCCCTTTTTAATTCTATTTTATGAATTACATTGTTATATAATCTTTTATTAGTCATTCAAAGTTCTTTTTTAGAGAAAAGTATGAAAAGTAAATTTCAGCAAATAAAAAAGAAGTCAGTGAGCAAACAAATAACAATCATTTAAAAGGAGCCTCTGTGGCTGTAATTCTGTGATTGGAGTTTAATTACAAGCTCCTGCTTGCCTATCCCAACTTCCAGTTTATGAGGTTGCCCTGTAGCAATGAGACTTGGCAACCTGTTAACAGGTAACTCCTTTCCCAGGCTTTCCCACTCCACCTGGGCTCACATGTGAGAAGACATAAACAGTGGAGTGTGTCATCCTTCTTTCTCTTCTCACTTTCCCATCCCCCTGCTTACCCCTCCGAGAACTTCTACTCCTGCTGAATTGGTTTCCGCTGGGTCCATAGCAGTCCGATGCCCTGCACTGATTCTGTCTGCAATGCATTTTTCTACCCAGGCCACCATTGACTTGGTTATTGGCTATGATCCACCTTCAATGCCACATCCAAATGACTCCAGTGGGACCAGCGTGTCAGGCATGGGAGGTAAGCTGACTCTGCTGAAGGCCTAGCCTACCCCCAGGGGATTCTACTAAAGACACAGAAGGAGTCTCCAAGAAAGCCTCCTGTATCCCTTACACTGTCTGTAGCTCTCTGCCCACCCAGACGGGGCCCTGTGAGGCAGGAGGCACTGCCCTGAATAGGGACATTAGAACCGTTAGCAAAATGATCTTCAAGGGCAAGGAGAAGGGTGAGACAGCCCCTTACTGACTAGCCTCAGAGTGAGCCGATCCAGTACTTACAGATACCAGCAGATGGTTCTAAGCAAGGCTTTGCTACGAGGGTTTGTAGCTTCCACCTCACACAATGTCCCCTGGCTATGAGGCTCCAGTAGTGGCCTCGACTCTCTTCACCTCCAAGTGTGCAGTCTCCAGGCTGTGCTCTCAGCTGCGAGTCTCCTGGTCAGTGCCCTTGGCCTTGACTCCTGGCCCCCCATGTAGCCAGTTAAACAACTGAAATTTTGCATAACCCACCTTCCTCTCCTTGTTCTCTGACATGAGTTGTCAGTCATTTGGGGCCATCAGGTGCTGCTCTGGATGGGGTTGGGGTTAGCGTTGGGGGCTCAAGGGAGGGCTTTGGGTCTCACAGGTGGAAGGAAATCTACAGGACATTCAGGCCTTTCACATGGCTGAGTTCGAACTCCTCTTAGTCTTTCCACAGTGATGTGATGCTAAGTGTCTGTGTTCCTTCCTCTGTCCTGAGCTGCATCACCAAACCCCTCCCCGTTTCCCCAGCCTTGGCATGTGGCCCAGGAAGGAAGGGGCCCCCTGTCCCACACACTCACTTGCAGCCTCGAAATTCTTTTTCCTGGGAGGGCACCCTGGTACTTTTCCTTGCCAGGACTGGCTTCTCAGATTCTATTTTCTCTTCATTTCTCTTGGTTCTGAACTTGCCTGAGCAGTCTGCTCAGCATCCGCAGCAGCACCTCCCTTCCTGCCCTGTGGCGTCGCTGCTCTGCTCCCGCCTGGCTTCTTGTCTCACACCAGCCTGACCCCAGACACTGACCCACTCACACCCCACTGATGGCCCAGTATTCAGCTTTTAACCCACTTATTGACCAAGTAGTTGTGAGTGTCCAGCCTGGGTCAGCTGGCTCCTTCTTCTTTGGGAACAGCTGGGGCTGGCATAGCCCCAGCACATCAGCAACACGTTTTGCAGTTGCCCTATGCCCAGTGGCACCATGGGCTATTGCTGGGTCCTCAGACACTCAGTCCCACAAGAGCTCTGCAGTGGCTCACTTTCGCTGCCACAGCAGTGATGACAAATGAAATGCAGAGGAAATGTGCTGGTCTTGAACAGCACACTTTCAGGAGCTGAGCTGAGTGGTTCTGCCCATTTCCTTCTCACCGCCTTCACTGATCATGGCATTGGCCCGGAAGGGTCGAAGGTACTTTCTGGCCCACAAAAGGCAGCCCCAATTTGTGGGATATTTGAAGTCACCTCTGAATTGGGAGGATTAGGGTTCCTTTCTTCACAATTACATTTTTCCTAACCTGGACCTTGTGTCTTCGTTTCCTCAGGCAGCTGTGATAAAGTACCACAACCTGAGTGACTTAAACAATAGAGATGTATTCTCTCACATCTCACATTGTAGACTGTGAGTCTGAAATCAAGGTGTCAGCAGGGTTGGGTCCTTCTGGGAACTTAGAGGGAGAATCTGTCCCATGCCTCTCTCTAAGCTTCTGGTGGGGGCTGGCTGTCCGTGGGGTCCCGTGGCAGTAGGGCCATCCCTGCAGTCACTGTGTCTGTCATCACGCTGTGTGCTCTCCTGTGTGTCTGCCTTCTTATGGTCTTCCCCTGCCTGGGAGTCTGTGTCCACATTTCTCACCTCTTAAAGGACACCAGTCATTGGAACAGGCCCATCCTCATCCAATATGACCTCACCTTAACTTGATCACATCTACGAAGACCCAATTTCCAAATAAAGTCACATTCTGAGGTTACAGATGGGCATGCCTTTAGGGAAGACACCGTTCAACCCAGTATACTGGTAGATGAAAGGCAGTTTTGTTATGTGCATCCCATTTCAGAAGCCAAAATGTTAAATGGGCCTTTTTGTGTCACCTGTTCAGCCAGGCCTTTAGTGAACAAATAACACTGTGGTTCATTCAAATGAAGAGTAAACTTGTGCTTTATAGTAGATTGGTACTATGTCATTTCTTAGTATTCATGGAGTACAGTTGTTGGGTTTCTTCACCCATTGCCAGATGCTGTAGTGCTGGGCGTGATAAGTGCTTCACAGCTTTGGATACAAGACATTTTTATCCTGAATGTGCACCATTGGGGATAAGACCAGGAGCTTTGGGGTCAGACTGGCCCAGGTTGGATTCTGTGTCTATGGTTAATTGGCCATGTGACTTTGCGTAAGTCACTTAAGCTTTCTGAATCTCAGCTTTCTTTCCTGTGATATGGGGACATAATATTAGCATTTACATTGTAAAGTTGTTGCAAGGATTAAATGAGATAATGAATAGAAAATACTTAGCCCACTGTCTGGCATACAGTAAGTACTACCTTAATGGTGGCTATTATTATTATTATTATTATTATTACTATTACCACACACAAAAAAGGCCAAGTGGCTTGCAGTTTGAGGTCAGTTGGCCTGCACACTCCGTATGAACATTCAAATTGCTTCCTCTAAAAAGCAGAGCTATTAGCCCTGGCTGCTGTAGCTCAGTGGATTGAGCATGGACCTATGAACCAAAGGGTTGATGGTTCAATTCAGGGCACATGCCTAGGTTGTGGGCCAGGTCCGCAGTATGGGGTGTGTGAGAGGCAACTACACATCGATATTTGGCTCCCTCTCTTTCTCCTTCCCTTCCCTTCTCACTAAAAGTAAATAAAATTTTAAAAATAAAAATAAATAAAAAGCAGAGCTATTAGAAAAGAATGATCTTGTTTGGCTCAGTGTCATGTTGAAATGACTAAATGCTTTCTTTTAAAATTATCTTGAAGAAAAAAAAAGGGTTGTGCCCTAATGGACCTGAAAGACTTTGAGAAGAACCAATTTATGACATTTCTGGGAGTGTAGGGGAGGTTCCTTCTCTTGAGAAGGGCCTGTGCAAGCCCAAGCTCAGAAAGCACGCAATTTCCCTGGAGCAAAGGCTGCCTCCTTAGAAATGAGAAAAGCACCAACTCTTGAACTCCTAACCCCCTAGGGAGAAAATCCTTGCCGAATAGGCTTCCGTTGCCTGAGGCTCCTTCTCACTTCCTGGATTGCCACCAATTTCCCAGCAGTGTAGGGACAGAGAGTCACCCATCCTCCCAGGAAGCTGACTCCCAGCAGGCTCCACAATGGCCATTGGCCAAGGTCTTCCTCAGCACTTTAGAATTCCTGATACTGCAGGGTGAAGATAGGAAATGAACCAGAGGTTGGGTTCCTTTTGTTTGGATTTCAAAGAATTTTACGAAATGCTGGCCTCCCAAAGAGCTGTGTGAGATGACAAAGTGAAATTTCTTTATTTAAAAAACGAACAGGGTTCTTTGATCTGGAAGTGTTTTCTTTGTTCTGCAAGGTGAATATTCACCAAGGCTGGGTCAAGGGTAGCGTTCTGAATGTTGGCTTCATAATCCAGCTAAAAGAAACTTTTCTTCAGCATTAAAAAAAATCTTTCAATATCTAGATTATATGGACGTTTCAGGGGAAAACACTTTTTGTCTTAATGTGACAATTCAATTAAAGTAATCAGAGATATCTTGGAGTACTTGCTACAATCCCATGCTAGGGAAGACACACACACACACACACACACACACACACACCACAACACAACTTACAGTCTTAGGAGAAGGTAAAACCAACAAACCTGAGACAGAAATAATAGCCAGACAGCCACACCTTCTGCTGTCGCATTCCTTAATGAAGAAATGGGACATCTGGCCCAGAATATTTTTCCCTGTCTTACAATCAACTCTTAAAAATAGCAAACAAAAAAACCTTTACCATTCTATACAAAGGTAATGAGTTATGCTTCCTCTAATTTTATAGATCTTTTCAAATTTAAAAAAATTTGAGCTTGTTGATCTTGAGTAAAATGCAATATCTGCTTGTAAAAATGTAAATATCACAGACTTATAAGACACAGAAAGTTCAACTCACTCACAGTCCCATTTTTCTCAGATAATGATTGTTCACAACCAGCAGTATTGATTTTTAAAGCTTATCATCCACAGAGTGGGTCCTGCAAAGAAGAAATTTGAAGTATTAATGATAGAACATGTTGTAGAAGTGAAAATTTTCAGGAAAATTCACCCCTACAAGTTGGACAAACTAATATGACCATGGGCCACAGACATTGAATACCTCAGGGGTTCATGTGAGTTTTTTTTAAGACTTTTTTTAGACCAGTTTTAGGTTTACCACAAAATTGAGAGGAAGGTACAGAGATTTCCCATGTACCCCCACCCTCACACGTACAGAGCCCCCCCTCCAATTATCAATATCACTCACCAGAATGGTACATTTTTTATGAAGGTTGAAGCTACTTTTGACACATCATAATCTCTGTAGTTCTATGGGTTTGGACAAATATCTAATATATGATGACATGTATCTATCATTATAATATAATATGGAATACTTTGAGTGCTCTAAAGATCCTATGTACTTTGCATATTCATCTTTTCCCACCCCATCCTTTGGTAGTCACTGATTATTTAATTGTCTCTGAATTTTTCCATTTTCCAGAGTGTCCTAGAGTTGGAACCATGCAGCATATAGCCTTTTAAGATTGTTTTTTTTTTTACTTAGTAATATACATTTAAGATTCCTCCATGTCTTTTCATGGCTTGATAGCTTGTTTTTTAAGTGCTAAATAGTATTCTATTGTTTGGATGTACCACAGTTTATTTATCCATTCCCTTACTGAAGGACATCTTGGTTGCTTCCAAATGTGGCATTTATGAATAAAGCTGATAGAAATATCCATGTGTATTTTTGTTTTATTTTGTTTGTTTTGTGGATATATATTTTCAATACCCTTGGGTAAAATACCAAGGAGTGTGATTGCTGGATTGTATGGTGATTGCTAGAATAGGTTAGTTTTGTAAGAAACTTCCAAACTATCTTCCAAAGCATCTGTACCATTTGGATTGCTACCAGCAATGAATGGCTTTCTATTGCTCTGCATCCTCACCAGCATTTGGTTTTGTCAGTGTTCCAGAATTGAGCTTTTCAAATGTGAATATAGTGGTAATTCATTTTAATTTTCATTTCCCTGGTGACTTATAGTGTGGAGAATCTTTTCATATGCTTATGTGCCATTTGTATATATTTTTTGTGAGGTGTCTGTTAATGTCTCTGGTCCATCTTAATCTGTTCATTGTTTTCTTATTATTAAGTTTTAAGAGTTCTTGGAATATTTTAGATAGCAGTTCTTTATCAGATGTGTTTTTTGGTAAATATTTTCTCTCAGTTTATCACTTATTTTCAAATTCTTTTGACTTGTCTTCTGCAGAGCAGGGATTTTTAATTTTGATGAAGTCTAGTTTATCAATTATTTTTTAAAAGATTTTTAAAATTTATTTTAGTAAGACAGGAAGGGAGGGAGAAAGAGACGGAGAGAAACATCAGTGTGTAAGAGATACATTGATTGGTTGCCTCTCGCACACCCCCAAATGGGGGCCATGGTCTGCAACCCAGGCATGTACCCTGACTGGGAACCGAACTGATAACCCTCCGGTCCTCAGGCCAGCACTCAGTCTACTAAGTCACCAACCAGTGCTGATTATTTCATGGATTATGTCTCTGGTGTCCTATCTAAGGGGTTCATTTATAAGGAATGTTTTCCTGGGGCTCCTATATCAAAATAACAAAGGTTACAAATGGCTAGGGCATTGGTGGATTGACTAAAAGTGTGTGGTGTTAAAGGTACCCCTTGTTTTGTCCTACATCTGAGACTGTTCCTGTGACAGCTGGGTGGGCTGACTCAGACTACAGGCCTGACCTCCTGAAAACCTGTTACTTTGTCAGCTTGATTCACCAGATGTCAGTTAGCTTGACTGGAGCCCACATTCCCATGCTTGGCTTAAACTATTTTTAAAATTTCATATCTATTTTTAAAGAACCATCTGTTAAAACTGTGCTTTGTCCAATAGTAGAAATGCAAAATTTCATGCATAGCCAGACTTGGTGCTTCAAATTGATTTCATTCCACAAACACTGAAGTCACTTTGCCTGAGATTAAATTACATCCAGTTCAGAAAGCATCCGCTGACACCTGTTTGGGGGCGTGCAGAGGTGAGAAAGGCATTGTTAGCCACCATGGAGCTTGCATTTCATGAGGAGGGGAAAGTATCAAAATGAATAACTAGAGGTCAGAGCTAAATAAGCAAATTATTATATGGGAAATAAATTTTTAGAGAAAGTACTTTTTCAGCTCTCTATTTCAACAGTGGGTTTTTTTTTAAAGAGTTTATTTATTTATTTTTAGAGAGAAGGGGCAGGGGAAGGAGAAAGAAACATTGATCCATTACCTCTCCCACACACATCCTCAACTGGGGTCATGGTCCAGAACCCAGGCATGTGCCCGACCAGGAATTGAACTGGCAACCTTTCCATTCACAGGCCAGTATTAGTCCACTGAGCCACACCAGCCAGGGCTCAGCTGTGGATTCTCAGTGCCTAGAGCAGTACTTGGAAAGTCCTGAGTGTTCAATAAATGCCTGGTTGGTTGAGTGAACGCACGAATGAGTGGATGGTGGGAGTTCAATGGATATGCTTTAATTTTTTTTTTCAAGAAAGTCATTTTGGGGAACACTAATGAATAGACAAAAGTGACTGGTTCATTCAGAGGTGTAATAAAAGGGAAGCATGTTCCTGAGGGCTGCGAGGGCCAGGCTGAGGCGTGTCTTTCATAGACACCTGTTTGTTTTCTGGACAGAGGCTGACTTGGTCAGAGCTGACCTGGAAAATGATCAGTGTGCTAGAAAACTGTCACGGCCACAGTCTCCAGGATCAAGCCTCCAATGGACTGTGTGCGGCAAGCTGATTGTATTAGGCAGACTTCCCCCAGATATTTAAGAAAATCAAAGTGATCATAATAGACAAATGGTTCTTAAATTTTAGACACAGTAAAATTATCAAGGGAGATCTTTAAATGTGCAGACTTCAGGCACATGCCTCCAGAAAGTCTAATTTGGCTGATCTAAGGGAAACACCTGCCTCCCGCCGGCCCCCCTCCCCAATCTGTATGGTTCGGAGATCCTGATGAAGGTAGATTTTAGAGCTCAGTTTGAGAAGCAATGGGGTTGAGTGTTTTACCTTGTTAGCATTATCTTTCCCAGACTCAGACAGAGCTCTCTGGGCCATATCCCCTAGACTGGCTTAGAGCATGTGTTTGCAGCAGCGCTGTTTGGTTAGAGGCTCGTAAGGGTATTTTTGTTCTGACCTCTGATTTGGAACCATTTCAGAAGATTCTTAGGGTACACATAGGTATCATTTACCCAAGAATCCAGGTGAAGGTTAGTGAATTGCTTGTGTTATTTTTGTTGTTGTTTTTCCTCTTCCCTTATACATCAGCTCATGATTGAACACAGACATTTATTTATATACTTCTAGCATGTTAGAAACCTAGGAAAGTTATTGAACATTCTAGCTAAATCAGCCATTATCTCCAAAATGTTTTCATGCTTAGAAACTTACACTCTCCTATTCTGCTTTGTGGTTTTTAATTTACACTGAATATATTATACTAGCCCTTTGTTCTGATTTTCCCATGACCTTTGGCCCAAGGTAATTAAATTCTGCCTTAGCCAGTATTACCACTTAACAAGACTTCGTCATGAGAAGCAAACTGAATATTATGGGCAGAGGTTGGCATTCTAGGACTCTAAAAAATGAGTGGGAAGAGTGTTTGGATAAAGGTGCCCGCTGGCCAAGGCAGGGTGGGGCTTGGAGGGGAGTGCCTGTATTCCAGGCCTGTAGTGACTGGGCAAGCGTCCCTCTTCCTCACCCATTCCCAGGGGGGTTTGTCATTGGGAAGTTCTGACAGGACATTCCTTTGGTTAGATGCGGGCGAGAGAGAGAGGGGAGGAAAGGCTTGCAGATCTGGTGGCACCTGCTTGATAGGGAGAAGAAATGCTGGGTGAGGAGAGTGTGGGAGACTGGAGGAAAGAGTGGTAGACACCCACTGAGGAAAGGCACTGCTGAGCATGCCAGCGGCAACTTGACTATAGGATAAGGCCACCAACTCTTCTTATTTTTATTTTTTATCCTCACCCAAGGACATGCTCATTGATTTTGGAGAGAGGGGGAGGGAGAGGGAGAGAGAGAAACATTGACGTGAGAGAGATATATTGACCAGTTTCCTGCTGTACATGCCCCAACCAGGGACCAAACCCATAGGCTAAGCATGTGCCCTGACCAAGAATTGACCCTGTGACCTTTCATTTTTTGGGATAATGGTCCAGCCAACTTAGCCACGCACGGCCAGGGCAGGCCACCAACTCTTTAGCACTGGGTGGGCAAATAGTAGCCTTGTAGGGGACGTGTCATCGTCACAAGTGACTGCACACCAGGGCAGTTTGCAGGAATATTGCCATTGAGCTTGGGGAGAGGGGCCAACCGTACATCTCAGGAATTATGAAGACTTGTTAGGTTAAGTTGCTGGAGTTGTGATGGAGAGCCATTCCTAAGTGTGAATTAAAACATCACTGTGAGCAAGTGTGGGCCACATAGGGAGCTACTGACATTTAGAAGGAAGACAGGTCAGTGTCAGCTGTGGGCAAAACTTGGTAGGATTTGACGGCGTGACACGGTAATTGCTGGGAAGGCAGCTGGCACTCACACAGAGGGACTGCGGAAGACTCGTCGCAGCTGCGGAGGGATATCGGAGAGGAACAGACGCATGGAGCAGTAGCTCTGGGGGGCACTGTGGAGTGCGGGAGAGTTTTTTTAAAAAACTGTGGGCCACATTTCCATATGTTTGTACCTTTAACACAATTTCTTTCATTTGCAGTTTATGCACAATGTTATATTCATTTCAGGCATATAACATAGTGATTAGACAGTAATATAATATCAAAAGTGATCACCCCACTAAGTCCAGCACTCACCAACGCTGCGCACAGTTGTTGCAGTATTACTGACTATATTTTCTGTGCTGGACTTCACATCCTTACGGCTATTTTTATAATTGGCCATTTATATCCATCTTAATCCCTTCACCTTTTTCACCCATCTCCCCAACCCATCTCCCATCTGCCAACCGTCAAAATGTTCTCTGTATTTATGTGTTTTTTCTGTGTTTCCTGTTCATTTATTTTGCTTTTTAGATTCTACCTATTTAATATAAGTGAAATCATATGGCATTTGTCTTTCTCTGTCTGACTTATTTCAGTTAGTATGAAACCATCTAGGTCCATCCATATTGTTGCAAATGGCAAGATTTTCATTCTATTATATTCTAGAGTAATAATATTCCATTATATATATGTACCACAACTTCTTTATTCATTTGTCTATTGATGGGCACTTAGGTTGCTTTCATAGCTTGGCTATTATAAATAACACTGCAATAAACATAGGGGTGCATATGTCTTGTCAAATTAGTGTTTTGGATTTCCTCAGATAAATACTCAGAAGTGGAATTGTTGGTTCATATTGTAGTTCTACTTTGAATTTTTTGAGGACTCTCCATACTGTATGCCATAGTAGCTGCACCAGTATGCATTCCCATCAATAATACAGGAGGGTTCCTTTTTCTCCACATCTTCCCCAATACATGTTTGTTGATTTATTAATAATAGCCTCTCTGAGAAGTGTGAGGTGATTGTTCATTATAGTTTTAATTTGCATTTCCCTGATGATTAGTGATGTTGAGCATCTTTTCATATGTCTATTGACCATCTATATGTCCTCTTTAGAGAAGTGTCTATTCTGGCCCTCTGCCCATTTTTTAATATGTTTGGTTTTTTTGGTTTTAAGTTGTATGAGTTATTGATGTGTTTTGGATATCCTTATTGGATATTTCATTGGCAAATATCTTCTCCCATTCAGTAGTTTGTCTTTTCATTTTGTTGGTGGTCTCCTTCACTGAACACCATGTTTATATCTTGATGGGAATGGTCCAGTAGAGAGGGGGAACCTAATGAGCAGATACAGAGGCAGAAATTGCAGAAACAAAATCCTTGAGAAACAAGAGGAGATGGAATTCATGCGTGTGTGGAAGGGTTGGCCTCCGGTTGGGGAGCACAGGCAGTTCAGGGACTGTAGCAGGAGGGAAGGCAGACAACAGATGCAGGCAGGATGGTAGTTTGCAGTTGGGAGGATGTGGAAGTTCTCTTCTGATTGCCTGTTTTCTCAAGGAAATGAGAATTAAGGTCCTTTGTTGACAGTGAGAGGGATAGGGAGGGTATGGGAAGCTTTGAAGGTGCAGAATAGGCGGGAGTTGAGAAAAGGAGAGTGATTTGACCTTGTTGGCTAATCAGTGGCCGTCTTAGCACAGATCCAGGAACACTTTGAAAGAGACGCCTTACAAACGTGGTAGGGTGGCTGGGCAGCCCTGCAATTCACTTGAGGTTTGTGATCATGAAATTAAAGTGCAACTAGTCAGTAAGGTGTGTGTTTTTTTCAGGCAAGTTCAGCTGCCTGGATGAAAGGTTGGAGTAAGTGGAGGGAGTGAGTGAAGCAGGTGGGTACAGAAGAAGTGAGAGAAGGGAGGGACCGCAGGGCATGTAGAAGAACAAGAACAGTGCTGGTCAGAGACTCTAACACAGGTGAGGAGAAAAGCAAGGACATGGAGAGGTGGTGGGCACAGAAGTGAAGTGGTCCATGGACTGGGGCTGCCTGTGTGGCTGCAGACCTGTGGAATGGAGTAACAGATGGGGCAGACCAGAAAGACACAGAAGATGTTCCCTGTAGTGGATGGAATAGTGTCCCCCCCACCCCACCACCAAATTTCTGTCTATATGGAACCTCAGAATGTGACCTTTTTTGGAAATAGGGTCTTTATAGATGTAATCAGTTAAAATGAGGTCATACTGGGTTAGGGAAGGCCCGAAATCCAATGACTGGTATCCTTATGAGAAGAAGTGAGGACACGTGGACACATGGACACACAGGGGAGCAGGCCGTGTGACAATAGAGACAGAGACCAGAGTGATGCAACCATAAACCAAGGGAACAACCAAGGATTTCCAGGAGCCTCCAGCTAGTAAGAGTCAAGAAAAGATCTTTCCCTGGAGGCTCCCAAGAGAGCATGGCCTTGCCAACACCTTGATTTTGGACTTCTGGGGTTTGGGACCATCAGAGAATTGGTTTCTGTTATTTAAACCACTCCTTTTGTGGTACTTTGTCACAGTAGCCTTACAAAGCAAATACACTTGTATAACCAGCAACTTCCTATTCAGTCAGGGGCTCCAGACTTAGTCGCCCTCTGTGGTCATGAAAGAGTCATTGTTTGGAGATCCACGTGGCTGCAGTTCAGATTCATGCCTGGGTCTCATTAACAGGGCATACCAGCACAACCACTAACATCCAAATAACAAAACAGCTTGTGCAGAAGGGCGTGCTTGGTAATGCAAGGGCCCTCTTATTCTTTGTGGAACACTTAGGGTAGCATTGTTTAACCCTGTGCAGCTTCCTGCAAAAAGAGTGATTTCCTGCTCAAATATCCTTCCACTGTTAGGCAGAGATGTGTACGGTCGCCATGACTTAGGCTGGTTTCCTCTGATCCATTCCTTCAGCCTAAAGTCTGGATAACAGGAGCTGTTTCCAGAAGAAATTGGCTCTTCATTACCTGCAGTCTATTTCTGGAGCATCCATCAAGAGTTTAATGTGGGCTTGTTCAGAGTCTGGTGCCACAAAGGGGTACACTTTACCCTCCTCCTTCTCCTGCTTGCTGCCCTGAACAACCACCAACCCCAAGTGGAACAATCCACAGCGGCCCAGGAAGTTAGTCTTAGTTGGTGGAGGAGTTTAAAGCCATGCATTGCCCAGCCTGGACCAGGTGTGCAAAAGGCAAGCCTCACCCTCCGCTCCCCTGAGGCTGGTGCCAAGGTTGGTAGGGGCAGCCCCTCCAGTGTCTGGGTGCTCTTTCCTGAGAGGTGGCAGGAGTTTTGCCAAATGACTGAAGAATTTGAGAAGGTGGGAGTAGGGGTCAGGATGCCCTCATTTATTACTCATTCCCTGTTCATCAAACCCCTGCTGTGTACTAGGATTTGTGTCAGGCACTGGGGCAGATACAACTAAGAAAAGGACAAGCCTCCTGCCTCTGAGAGTGGATGGTAGTGGGGAGGCCTATGGGTTAACAATAGATACAAGTCTCTGTGGTGAGAACTGGGTGGAACAATGTGTGGAAGACATGAGAAAGGTGACTCACTCCCTCCGGGAGAGGCGGGGCAGGCCTGTCCCAAGATGGTACATTTCAGCTGGAACTTGAGGCAGTTGAAGAGCTCACCTGGTGGAGAATAGGAGGAAGGACATTTTAAGACCCATGTGCCCCATTATGGGTAGCAGGAAAGCCCTCCTTTTGAAGCTTCCTCAAGAATAAGGAAGAAGAGATGCAGGTTATTTCTCAAAGGGCAAAGATAGCTATTCCCTACCTTTGGCTTTTACGGGATTGCCCAGGATCAGGAGGACAGCATCTCCTTCACCTGCAGCCTGGTTTTAGATCCACTCTTGCACCAGTGAGGTAGGACAAAGATTTGGCCCTGGATTCAGCTCAGCTCCTAGTAACCCAACAATTTGCTTCAGCTTTCTGAACCTCAGTTTTTCTATCTGTAAAATGGGGTGAGGGCAGGCTGGATCTCTAAGGTCCCCTAAAGTCTACCATTCCATGGGTCTGGGACTCCTCGAAGGACAATGAAGTGTAGATCCAGAGTGTCAGGTCAAAGGAGCAGAGGGCTGAGGAACAGAGTGGGCGGTCACACTTGGTGAGTAGGAGACAAAAAGAGGGGCCCGTGGAAGTGCCTGAAAAGGTTTAGTCAGAGCCCCAGGAGGAGAGTGGCGTGATTCAGAGAAGTATGCATGGGCCCCAGGGAGATCAAGCGTGAGAATTCAGAAAAGGTGCCTGAATTAGCAAGAAGAGATCATGGGTGACCTCTGCAGAACAAAAGCCAGGCTGGACAGGCTGAGCACAAATGGAAGGGTGGTGAGGAGGGTTCACACTGGGCCAGACTCTAAAGCAGTACATCAGGGATGCCTTTTAGTTCCTCCTAAAATGTTCACTCCTTCCTCACTCTGTGCCCCCTGCCCCCATGGTGCCACCGACTGCTCAGACCCCACCCCTACCCATTGCTCTCTCCGAGAGCATTCTAGTTTTCTGTGCTCAACCAAAACTGATTTCTCAACAAAACTTACATACATACATACGTAAGATTAATGTATTGGGTGCTGCTCTGTGCCAGGCACTGTGCTGAAGGCTTTGCATATAGATTAAATTTATCATTACAGTTCTCTGTGATGAGTACAGTAATTTTCTCCTTTTTGCAAATGAGGAAACAAACAGAAAGTAAGAAACTTACTCAGACTCACATGGCTCAATGCTAGGACTTGAACCCAGGCAGTATGACTCCAGAGCCCAAGCTTTAACAGCTGTGCTACATGGCAAGCTCACTAAGCTAATTCATACTATAATGTGAGTGACTGACAGATGACTCCATGCGGAAATTAAATCTCTTACATGATTTTGCATTGTAAAGGAGTTTTAGGATCCAAAGGTAGGGAGTAGTAATGCAGGTATTTTTCTAGTCTCTCTTAAATTATATTGCACAGATTATTGGTAGTTTGAGCTTTTTGTCCATTTGTCAGTAGATGTAAGGAAGAGGAGACAGAGCTGAAGTTGATTTTTGTTTTTTTAAGGAGTGAAAGATTTGTGCATATGTGAAGGCAGAGGGAAGGCCACCATGGAGAAAGAGCCACAGGATGTGAGGGAGGGAGATACATATTTGGGGGAGACACTTTAACAAGCAGGAAAAGCTCTGTTCCCCTGGAATGTGAAGGGAAGTGAGGGGGATATGTGTGGGGACAGAGGTGTGTGGAAATGACAAACCAGGACAAAGGGAGAGCAGTATGACCACCTTGGTCTGTTTGGTAAGCAAACTGGAGATGAGCTTCTCATCTGCCATGAGGGTGGACAGGGCATTCGTGAATCAGGAGGCTCATGCAGAAAGGAGACGGTACAGACCTCAGGAGCACATCTTGAGAGAAGAGACCTGCAGTGGCAAGGGTGGAGTTGAAGCCCCCTCTGCAAGGCTCCACTTTCCCACGGTGTGCCCTCCTTCCTCCGTCCTCACTGCAGAAAGCCCCCTTGATGCCAGGCTGGGCACCTAGATCAGAACTAGGTGATGTCTGCCTGGTTCTGACTGAGCCATCTTGTCCTCTCCCATGGCCTCTGGTGCTCTCCTCACTTTGGAGACAGCCTACATAAGTGCCCTAATGCACCACAAACACATCTTCCTAAAGAATCATTATCTGAGTCAAAACAGGCCCAAGTGAGGAAGCATCTCCTTCACCTGACACCTCAGGAACACTGAAAACTCTCTGTGTCCAGGAAACCAAAGTATTCAGACATTCACAGAGGGAGGGCCATCTCTGACTGGGTTCCTTTTGGGTGTTTTAGGAGAAGAGGAGGAAGATGGAGGTGAAGAAGAAGATGGCTTGGACAGAATGGTCAGAGGGCCTGGTCCCAAGGCCCCAGGTGGAATGATGTCGGAAGCTCAGCTTGCCCGGAGACTCACAAAAGGGAAGAACACCCGGAGGATGCTGTCCAACAAGCCACAGGACTTCCAAGTAGGAAGAGCCCATGTGCCCCATATCCTTGTCTTACTACCATATTGTTCAGCTTCTGGCAGTTACAGTGATGTCAGGAAGGACTTATTCCTATTGGCAGTGGCTCAGTTAGTAAAAATAGGACATCAGGTCATAAGCCCAATAAGAAGAGCTCTCCATCTTTCTTCTGCGTGGAGGAATAGATGTCAAGCTAGATGAGGCTCTTCAGAGAAATAAAACCATCCCCTTCCTTCCCTTTGGTGGCAGGAAAGAGCTAATTGAATAACAGAAGCATAGGCATTGAGTTTTCATAGCTCTGGGCACTGCCTTAGTTTTAGAGATGGCTATGGAGTGAGTTAGTACATCTCAGGGCTCAGGAAGACCAGAAAAGAGGCTGGGGTCTGAGCAGTGGCCTCAGCCCTGCCTGCCCTTTTTCCAGGCCAGCTCTCGACTATTTCAACCCCACTCTTGCTGTTGGTTTCCGCAGCCCACCTCCAGTCCCCACCCTGAGCACAGGTGGCTGCACTAATCCATTAGGACCAGTACATTGCAAAGCTACCCTGGCCGGGTTTCCACCATCCTGCCGGGTTTCCACCATCCTCACGGTGAACAAGCTGAGTAAAACACCTGAGGGTTCTCTTACACTGTGTTCTGGGAAAGGATCTGTAACACCACCCCTTTGTGCTTGCAGATCCGGGTCCGAGTCATCGAGGGTCGGCAGTTAAGTGGCAACAACATAAAACCTGTAGTCAAAGTCCACATCTGTGGGCAGACACACCGAACGAGAATCAAGCGAGGAAACAATCCATTTTTTGATGAGGTAAATGGGATCGGCGAGTCTGTTCTATTTATATGCACTTTCTTGCTTTCTACCCACCTCTCCAGTGCCCCGTGTGGGAGGGGAGTACAGGTACAAACTCAACTGGTAAAGACAATACAATGTTCCAGCGTTAAATGGAAGAACCACTGGGTCTTGATATCACACGGCCTGCTTCCTCAGTGCTTCCAGGGGCTGCTGGGGTCTTTCTGGTAATTTTGCAACAACTTCCTGACAGAGCCCTTCCTAATGGGTCTTTGTGCCCCTGTGATGGAGTTCATGATGTTGCCTACCTCTGCCTTTGTTCGGTCTTTCTAATTAGCAGGATGCTCTGAGGAAGGACTCTGTGTGACTAAGTAACCTCACCTTTTAATGGTGTCAAAACTTACTGTGCTGCAAAAATAATACATGCTAAAGGAAAGCAATTATGAATAAAAATGTTTCTCCCCTCCCTATATTGACAATATATAGCCTGATTCTGTTGGCCTCTTCTGTAATACTCCTAAAAAATACTGAGTACATTTTTCAAAAATACTGAATATCTTGACAGTCCTGTCAAAGGCCACAAAACTCCACAGTTAGGACTGTGAGGAGAAATGGTAAGTCTGGGGAATTCTTGGAGTCCAGACTTGCTCTACTGAGGAGATGCATTTGTGAGATTCCCCCGGCCTGCATCTCATGCTTTGTTCTCTGAGCCCAGGCCTTTCCTACCATAGCTTCTTTTGTTTTCATATATATATAATTTTCCTTTTGCTCTATAATTTATAATGAAATTTTCTTTTTTCTTTTTTTTATTGTTGTTCAAGTACAGTTGTCTCCATTTTCCTCCTACCACTCCCCGCCCTCCCACCACCCTCACCTCCCACCCTCGATCCTTTTCTTATCTCAGTTCCTCTTAGTTCCCTACAGTTTCTAATCCCAGCCCCAGTTCCTGCTTTGTTTTTTTTTCCCTACTTCTGTTCACAAAAGAACTGGTTTCTTCTGTCTGGTGTTCCTGTTTCTTCCCCTTTGTTCAAGCTGCCCCCAGCTTCCCAGAAGGCCTCATTTTCTCACCTCTAACTTCTCCTTAGATGGCTCAAAGATGTGCAGAAAAGGAGTGTCAGAGTTAATTTAAGAGGTGGGTGGGTGGGTGGGCACTGAGATGGGGCCCTGAATGGACTTCGGGAAAGGCTGTGAGATTTCTGTTGGAGGACGAGCCTGGATGACAGGGAAGAAAGGTACTGGATGCCGAAGACATGAAACCTGTCAATGCATTTAAGATGCAGGATAGATATATACTCAAGCTACATTCTCAGGAACCCAGCAAGAATCATCACCTCAGAATTTTTCCAACTTAATGATTTTCTTTTTTTTTTTTTGAGGTTAGATCTCTTGACAAAAGGGAAGAGTCAAATAATTGAGTCAATTCATAAATCAAGAAAAGAATGTTATTAAAACATCTCTAGTTTACAAACAGCTTCATAACTGAGTGATTAAATGTGGTATCACCAATAATGAGGCAAACTTACATGTGTCCTGGCGTGATCTAAGGGAAGTAGTCAACACCACCTGTGTCTTTTCTTATCCAGTGGTCCATGTGAATCTGACAATGAGGAAATACCCACACAAATCCAGATTGTGGGATGTTCTCCAAAATGGCCAGTCATGACTGAAGAAAACAAACAACAAAAACAGGCAGGAGTTCTGGTCTAGGCAGAAGGAGACTAACGAGACAAAACAACCAAATGCAACATGTGATCCTTGAGTGGTTCCCAGATTTAAAAAAAAAAAACACTTTTTTCATGGAGGGGGGCGGGAAAGGCAGAAAACTGTACTTGAACAACAATTTTTAAAAAGGTTAAAAAAACCCCAAAGAACTTTTTTCAGCCCCCCTGGGGTAGCTCAGTTGGTTAGAGCATGGTCTGATATGCCAAGGTTGCATGTTCGATGCCCGGTCAGTGCACGTACAAGAATCAACTAATGAATGCATAAATAAGTGGAACAATGAAGTGATGTTTTTCTCTCTTCCCCTCTCTCTCTAAAAAATTAACTAAAAAAAGCCTTTTTCAGAACAATTGTAGAAATTTGAAAATTGGCTATATGTTAGATGTAATTTGTGGGTGTGATAACAGTATTGTGTACAAAGTACACAGTGATTATGCACAAAGATGTCATTGCTCTCCGGAGATGCATGAGGATCTGTTTGAAGGAGTAAAGTGTTATGGTATCTAGAACTTCAAATAATTCAGTTAAAAAGGGGGGACATTTCACTAAACCTGAAATGTCCCGAAGTGGTAACAATTGGTGAACATAGGTGAAAGAGGGTGTTTATTTTATTTTTTTTTCCAAAATTTTCTGTAGATTTGAAATATTTTTAAATAAAAAGTAGGAGAAAAAGTCTCAGTTTAAGTAAATGCTCCATCTTTCTCTTTTAGTAGTAAAGTTTAGTGGCACCTAAAACTGGTTTTACATTACAATCTCGAAGTACCCAATATTTATCTCCAAGAATCAACTTTCTTAAACTTAGCCATTACTGTGAATTAAAATGTGGCCCATACTGACTCTGCTGAGGCACTAGCATTATCTAATGAGCAAAGTTGTTGGCTTTGAAGGTGTTTTGTTAGAAAGAACAAGATTAGAGTCTGTAGACACAACTGATCGAGCTAAAAATTGTAGAATTGAACTCAGTTTTCCAGGTCATGCCAGCCCTAAACCTATCATGTAACCTTAAATCTTTATTTAATTAAGCTGGTATATATCTGGTCCCAAAAGAACAATTTCATTTACTTAAATAAATACTATAATTGTTACTTAACTATTTTTTCCTTTTTCCAACGTGCCGAGGTGAGTTTACCATGAAGCTCAGAAAGCTTACCATTTGGGGACTTTTCTAAGGTCCTGCAATGTGCTCACATGATTAAATCTAATTTGGGGTTTGCGTGTTGTATTTTTGGGGAGGGTCCTCAAAATTCTAGTATCATACATACCAAACCTGAGTCCACTCCTACTAATATTCAAACAATTTTCTCTTTGTTTTGACAGTTGTTTTTCTACAATGTCCACATAACCCCTTCTGAACTGATGGATGAGATCATCAGCATTCGGGTAAGGAGGCCCAGAGGAGGAAGGTCGTGCCCACAGTCTGCCAGATAAAGCCAATGATCTTTTCACCACTCTTCTCTCTTCCAGGTGTATAATTCCCATTCTCTGAGGGCAGATTGTCTGATGGGGGAATTTAAGGTGGGTGTCAGCTGTCAGTTTCATTCAACTTACATCAAAGATGGGCACTTTGATCAGGAGGGACCAGGTTCCTGGTCAGGTCTCAGGATGCCCTACTTGGTGACATCTCAATGTTGTATGTAAGGGGTTGATGCCATAATCCTTGCTGAGGGCTGGAATACCAGCAGGGTATGAATGCCCCAGGGGCCAGAAACCAGCTGAGTATCCTCTGAGTCTAGTTGACTTCCAAAGTACAACACTTAGCAGCACCCTAAAGCAAGATAACTTCAATCTGCCATGTTAGGACCCATCCCAGCACTCTGGCTGTGGGTGGAGGCTGGTCTCCTGCTACAAAGGGAAGGAGTGCTTTATGGCAAGAAACCCATCACACAGCTCCACTCACCAGTGGCCGCAGGGCACCATCTACAAAGCCAGTTATTGTAAAGCTGGCGTATGGAAGGCAAGCCAAACATTGGAATTAAGGACACAACTTTGGTGCCTTCCCAGCTGTTCTGCATGGAATGGGCTACATCTCGAAGGAAGGAGCTTATAGGCATCAGAAGCCCTTGAGGATGATCTGGGTCAGGTAGACCTAGTTCATACCCTTTCTGCCACTAAATGGCCACATGTCAACTTCTCTGATCCTTAGCTTCTTTATCTGTAAGATAGGGTCATTGTGGAGACTAACTGAGACAGAATCTAGGGCATCTAGCACAGCACCTGGCACATTAATGTGTCCAATCAATGATTATATTAATATTAGTTGGAGAAGTGTATTGCAGAAGCAGTTGGACCAGGTGACCTCCTGGGACTACCAGTTCAAGTTTGCCTGGGACTAAGGGGTTTCACACAATGAAATTTTCTGTGCTACCAGGAAGGTCCCAAGCAAATGGATCCACGGGTTACCCTACCTCACGGGTGACAAACACAAGGCCCACAGGCCAAGTCCGGCCCTTCACCTTGTTTTATCCGGCCTGGTACCTTGTTTCTGCCCAGCAGCAGCACAGAGCTCTCGCTTAACTCTTAAGGAACAGTTACATTTATACAGTCCTAAAATTATGTTCAGCCCTTTGAAGGCAACCACAAGGCTGATTTGGCCACCGGTAAAAATAAGTTTGACACCTGTCACTTGATCCCTTACGGCTCTAAGACTAGCCAGTTCATTCAAAATGATGAAGTTCTTCTACTATAAGTGTCTCACATCAGGCAAAACACTGGGAATACAGAGAGGGTAGAATGGAAATGTTGAGTCCCAAAGAAATTTTAGTTTGGTCAGGAGCATCATATTTAAATTTAATAATGATAGTTTATTTGAAGTAGCTATACTGATTTTAAAATCTATTGAAACTCCTTTAATTAATTTTTTTCCCAGATTGATGTTGGATTCATTTATGATGAACCTGGTAAGTAATGTTTTTTCCATGAACTTGATTCTGGGAAGCAAGAAAATTTGGAAGATTGAGGAATCAAAAATATTTTTTTCTTGATTGAGAAGGGGGAAGAATACTTAGCAAGAATGAGTAATAGTAGCTTAGTATAGATACAATTTTAAAAAATTTTTACTTATATATTTTTTAGAGAGAGGGTAAGGGAGGGGGGAAAAGAGGGAGAGCAACACTAATGTGTGAGAGACACATCAGCTGGCTGCCTCTCACACGCCCCCAACTGGGGACCTGGTCTGCAAGTACCAGGCATGTGCCCCAACCAGGCATGTGCCCCAACCAGAATTGAACTGGCAACCTTTTGGTTTGCAGGCTGGCACTCAATCCACTGAGCCACACCCTCCAGGGCATAGATTTCATTTTTTAAATCTAATGATATCTTAACATTCACAAATATGTAATTTCTCTGTTTTGTGCAGTAATTTTGACCTTATCAAGATCAAATTATAAAACCTATTAATAGATCTTAGAGAGTCTTGTCTGGGTCACATGAAGGCAGGATGGGGGTGGAGGCAGTGCGAAGTGGAAGACATTAATAGAGACATTTGTCTGGGGTAGTTGGCATGTCATGATGGCACTTTAGAGGAAATGTTTGTTTATCTTACAGCAGATGGAATTGCAGACTCGTCAGCCTCTCTTTAAAGTGTCCTTGTCCTTTTACTCCTTTTTTATTTTAGGTCACGCAGTCATGAGAAAATGGCTTCTTCTCAATGACCCTGAAGACACCAGCTCGGGTGCCAAAGGTTACATG
This sequence comes from Phyllostomus discolor, assembly GCF_004126475.2. Taxonomy (NCBI): domain Eukaryota; kingdom Metazoa; phylum Chordata; class Mammalia; order Chiroptera; family Phyllostomidae; genus Phyllostomus; species Phyllostomus discolor. Next base: position 147,430,877 of record NC_040907.2, on the reverse strand, counting down.
AAAGTCAGCATGTTTGTCCTGGGAACCGGAGATGAGCCTCCTGTGAGCCCCTACATTTCCTACCATTTACATTTTTTTCACAAAAACTAGGACTAGGGTTAAGTAATTGGGCACCAGGACTGAGATATGGAGCACAGCTTCTAATTAATAACCCCAAACTGCGAATTTCTCCTATTTTCCAAAAGCTCTTGCTGTCTTCATTGCGGAATTATTTTCTAGCTCACTGAGACACCTTCCTGGTGTCTCTGAGTGTAGTTTTCAATTCGTATAAATATGTATGTGTTTTGTAAGACTTTTTTTGCATGATTTTATCTACAGAGCATGGCTCTCTTGCAGAATCAGACATTGCTTTTCAAAAGGACAGTTGTCCTTCTAAGAAACTGGGTAGCAAAGCCAGGACTAGTGGACCAGTGAGAGGCCAGAGAGGAATTGGGAGAATTTCAGGGTGTCTCCCTTGTTTACTATTTAGTGCTCGTAAAATTACAGAACACATTATTTGCTCATGGTGTATTGATTGAAGACACATGCACATTGATTTTGCAGAGCAGTTTTCTTGAATTGATGGCTGAACTCTGAGGCCTGAAACAGGAAATCCTAATGGAAACGGCTCTAACCAGTGTGGTTTTAGCAGCATCAGTCTGGGTTCTTAGAAGCACTGGTTTTCTGTGTGTATAATTTGCTATTGTGTGTCCCCAACAGCCTGAGAAACAAGACTATGACAATGACAGTGATGATGTGGAGAGCAATTTGTTACTCCCTGCTGGCATCGCCCTCCGGTGGGTGACCTTCATGCTGAAAATCTACCGAGCAGAGGACATCCCCCAGAGTATGTGCTGACCTCACCCTGCCCCAGGGTGATCGGTTATTTGTGTGATTAGATATGTTGTCTAAAATCAAACTCCAAATAGGAGTTGGTGCTCCCTATCATATGTTTTTATTTTCTTTCTAGAAGGCCTTCATGAATTTATTTTCACTCATTCTGGTCCCACTGCAGGCTACCTGAGCTGGTTCACGAGGTAGCCAGTTGGTCACCGATACCTGGTTTTTGTTGAGCCTTTTGGCCCTTCCACTCCATCCCTTCTTTCACCAACGTTGCATACTTTCTCTTTGTTCTAGAGAATACCAAAGAGAACTTGGCAGCCAGTACTTCCAACTCCTTTCATCCCAAAGGAAAATGTGAAATTTTATAGACAAATAAATGTGTTGGCTATTGGATTATTAAAAATGGCTGAGCAAAGGGCAGTTAAGCACCAATAATTAAAGGTCTGTCACTATTGTATTATGAGATTATGTGTATGAAGAGATTGGATGCCTTTAAGATTCATAGAGACTAGTCCAGTTAGTCCTGGGTCAGTGCCCAGGACCCAGCATCCTGTTTGCCTGGCCCACCTGTGTGCCTCCTGCTGGACCTTGGGACAAAGGTCTCCTCTCCAAGTCCCCAGGGGACAGCACCCACTGCTCGGGCCATGGATGTCTTCAGGATTGGCTCCTTTTGCTGAGGGCACCCCTCCCTGTTTAAAGACCCTAAAATGCCTCCCTATACCAACTTTTCCTCAGAAGTATCTTAAATGAAGTAAATAAATTAAAGCTTACATAAAAATTCCTACCTGTTTAGTTGATTTCTATCTACTTTTAAATTTGTTAAAACAGCAACCTGCTGTTCATAATTGAATAAATGTGCTATGATTATTGAATTTTTATGAATTTCTCTGAAAAACTCAGACTAGGACTATATTGTTTTTGACCTAAATTACCTTTTCCAATTGAATCCAGGCCTGAGTCTAAGAATTATCTCTTAGTCTCTGAATGAACTTTTTATTTCTACTTTTTCCTCAATAAATGATTGATTCTCAACATAATAATTTTTCAGTGTAATTTTCAAGGTGCTCCTATTGGTTTTAAAAGTCTGTCAGGGAAAAAACATTTTCTCTCTCAACTAAGACACAGAGGATTTCTGCAATACAATGCTACTTTTTTTTTAAAGATTTTATTTATTTGTTATTTTTAGAGAGGGGGGAAAGGAGGGAGAAAGAGAGGGAGTGAAACATCAGTGTATGGTTGCCTCTAGCACACCCCATACTGGGGACATGGCCTGCAACCCAGGCATGTCCTCTGACTGGGAATCGAACTGGTGATGCTTTGATTCACAGGCCCGCGCTGGTCCTCTGAGCTACACCAGCCAGGGCTCAATGCTACTCTTAAGAATAATTTTTGTGACACCTGTGTTCATGCACAGGAGAACATTTTTAATTTTGTTGAGTGATTTCTATTCTTTTAAGAGAATTAGATTTAATTTCTGCTATGTGACATGTTACTTTCCAGTGGATGATGCCTTCTCTCAGACGATAAAGGAAATATTTGGAGGCAACGCAGATAAGAAGAACCTAGTGGATCCCTTTGTAGAAGTTTCCTTTGCCGGAAAAAAGGTTTGTACGTGATCTGAATGCAGATGCCTCTAGAAATAAACATATAAACCGCTGTGCTTTCCTGGGAGTGAGAGTGAATTCCTGTACTTCTTTGTCGAAGTGGCCCCCCGATGACCAGGCACTCTGCAGGAACACAGATTATCTGGGTCGGAACGTGCCAGACTTCTCCCCAGGTTCATTTTAGAGTGGAAAGTATGCAGGGCTCAAATTGGAAAATTCAATCTTTTGAAAAATTAAACAGTGAAAGCTAACACTGAATTATTTGGATTATTTCCCAGGTCAAAGATTATCTTAATCTTAGGCATGCTCCCTAACCAGCAGTCATACTCCCCGGTGAGTGTCCTAGAGTCTAGCCCCCCCAGTGCCCAGCTGCTCACTCTTGTCACGTGTCTCCCCTCCCACTCCCCAGGGAGCTGCTGGAGCTGGAGAGTGAGGCAGGGGAACCCCATCCTGGCCCTCTGGGAAGAACTGGGGGACTCTTGGTATAGGAACACCTATAAACAACACTTGTACCTATAGAGATGGTCTGAGAGTTGAGAGTAGGATTCCTTAGGAGCAGAACACCCCACCATGGACAAATGCAGACATGAAAAACTAGTATCTTCTATGTAGTCAAACCATTGATTTATGAAAGAGATTTGGCAAATGACACACATGTGGACCGAGTGTTGTTTCCTAGAGAGTCAATGGAGAGCAGCGGAAAAGCCGTGAGTTCTGGAGTGAGATGAGGCCTGATTTAAATTCCGATTTCACCCCACTCTGTAGGCAGTTAAGGCAAATGCCTTAACCCCTTAGTCTCAATTTTCTGAAATATAAATTAGGATAATAAAATAATCTCATGGCAGTGTTGAAAGGGTTCATTAATTCAAGAAGTAATTATTGGGAGCCTATTTAATATCAGATTACTGTCCTATGTGCTGGGATATAGAATTGAGGAAGACAGGCAGCCATTGCCCTCATGGAGCTGGCTTTGTAATAGAAGAACAGCAGGAAACAAGCTAACAAGTAATTGAATTATTTCGGGTACTGCTAAGTACGACACAGAAGACAAAGCAGGGAACAAGAAGTGACTGGCATGGGAAGCTGAATGGGGTATTTAGCTAGGATGTCATGGGGACACCTTTGAGGAAGTGACATTTGAGCAGAGGCCGGGATGATGCAGAGACCTGGGGTGGTCATGTGGGGGGTGGGGCAGGGGAGCTTCCAGACAGAGGAATAGCTGATGTGAAGGCCCCACGGAGGAGACACGTCTGCATCCAGGTGGCTGGAGTGGAGGGAGCGAAGGAGAAAACAAAGAGGTGAAGTCAGAGAGATGTGGGGTGGGGTGGGGTGGGGTCGGGGGTTGCGGAGTAGCCAGAGGAAGGATCTGGACTTTATTCTAAGTGTAACTGGGGAGCTACCCAGCAGAGTGACCTGAATGTGAAGAGGCAGGAGAGGAAGCGAAGATCCAGATAGGAGCCAACTATAGGCTCCTGGGGGAGATCAGGATCCACCAGGAAGATAAGGGTGGCAGGATTTATTCATGGATTGGATGAAGTATGTGATGGGGGGGGGCGGGGAGAGAGAGAGACAGAGAAAGAGAGAGAGAGAGAGAGAGAGAGAGAGGAGAGATAGAGAGGAGAGAGAGAGAGGGCGCGAGCTGACTTTGTGGTAATCCTGGTGGATGATGACAGAAAAACTGGGAGAGGGGTTAGTGGGCAGGATCAAAAGACCCATTTGGATGTGCTAATGAAGAGATGCTTATACTAGGCATTTATGTAATAAATGCTCTATACTGTAGACATTAATCTTGGCACTATTACACTAGCACAATGTCAGAAGTCTGGCAATTGAAAACACTTTCAGTGCATAGAAGAAGCAAAGATCGTTATTAAATCCATGTCGTATTTCACCAAATCATTATCAAGAAAAATAAACTTTAACCAGGTTACTAATTATATAAGTTATAAGTAAACTGCCAAAGTCATAATCTAGCATGCATATATTGTAAACTTTTAGAAATCAGAAGCTTGAATACCTACTGTTTTGCTTTGATGATTTTACAGGTTTGCACAAATATAATTGAGAAAAATGCAAACCCCGAGTGGAATCAAGTTGTCAATCTTCAGATCAAGGTTTGACTTTCTTTTCTTTCAGAAAAAGTAAGAGTATTTTCTTTAATAGTTACTGTATAAATTGAGAAATAACTACTTTTTTCTATTTCATTTTAACAGTTTCCTTCAGTGTGTGAAAAAATAAAACTAACAGTGTATGACTGGTGAGTTAAAAAATGGACTTGTGTTTAATTTAAAATTAAAGAATTAAATGTTTGGATATTAAGGAACATTACTCCAGATCACCTAACTCTTACATTTCAGTACATTTTCTTTTCTGCCAGAGGGAAGGAATAAACTGTTCTTGGAATTGGATGCTTTCTTTTAAACATAATAATAGTGTTGTTGCATAAAAGTTTTAAATATCTTAGTTCAACTGCTTGTAAACAAAGGAGGAATAAATTATCTGAAAATGCCCCATGATAAGGAGTTTAATACCATTAGGCTGTCCAAAATAAGCCTCAGAAATGGAGTAAACCATTTCTTGGGAGGAACCATTTCTTGCACTAAAACATTTTATTATTGTTGTTAGAAAGGAAAAATGGACAGAGCTACCTATTTCAATGCAGGAAATTATTTGAAAGGTTCTGATGGAATTTTTACTAGACCACTCTCCATTCTTGGGTATGTTTTAGTTTGATGGGGCATTCAGTTGCAGCCTTCAGCTCCCTGTGAGTGGAAGTGGCAAATATCATCGTCGTCGTCATCATCATCATCATCATCATGCTCATCATCATCATCATGATGTGTTTATTACTTTGGCTAATGTTTTTTGAGCACTACCAATTGTCAGGTGCTGTACTTCATGCCTTACCTACCTCATTCCAGTTAGTCTTTAGAGTAACCCTATTGAATAGGGACTTCTGTTGTTAGTTTATTTTCCAGACGGAGACACTGAAGCTCAGAGAGGGCAGGTAACTTGCCCACAGTCGCTCAGATAGTTCCTCAGTTGGGCCTCCTACTGTCTGGCCTTAGTTTTTCCGTTAGCCAAATGTATTTGACTTTCATGTTAATATACTCTTGGTACTATGGCAACAAGGCAGTTTGGGAGGAGGAAAGTAGGCTTTGTTTTGTTCAGTTAATTAATTTATTCAGTTGAGAGCCATGAAAGGACCTGAGGACAAAATGTCCTTTCCAGTGAGTGTGAGCTAGTTTTAAGGCACTTATGGCCTTCAGGTGACATTTTGAAGATACTTCAGGAGCCCTGGGAGCCCTCGGGAGTGTGGGTTTGAACCCTGCACAGCTCAGGTGACCATCTGGCCCCAGGCTCTGCTGTGGGCTTACTGCTGACGGAGCCATCTCAGAGTTGCCTGTGATCACTGTGAATGTAGGGTTTGTCTTGACCTAGCCTGCCCTCGCCAGAGCAACAGTGCAGGTTAGGATGCCCAGAGGGACCCTGTTTAACTGGGGGACTCTTGGATCCCGATCTTAGGTTACATACCCTGTAGGATGTTTGCACAATACCTGAGTGAAAGCAAAGGATTCTTTAAATTTAACACTTCTGGATGGAGAGAAAAATACAAGTTCTCATGCCAACTGTGTTTAGCCACTTTCTATAACCTAATATTATTATATACTATGTATTATATTATGTATAATATACAGAATGAGGCAAAAGTAGGTTTGTGAAACACAGAGTTTATTCTTGTGGTATTATTTATTATTGCAGTTCCTTCATATGAACAACTGTTAACCTATCTTTGCCTGATCTTGTGTATCACATATAATATTACTATAATATATAATATCATACTATAGTATAATATTTCCTCCCTACCATGGGGTCCTAAGCTTCAAGGTGGGTGTGCTACTAGACAAAATAAAGAAGAGGAGGGGTTAAATAGAGAGGATGTTATAAATATAAACCTTATTTTTTATACCTACTGTGTGTTCAGCCAGAGATTCATGAGTTAGGCTCACAGAGTAAGGTACCCACAAAATATACACAAAGTTATACTTAGAGTGGGCAAATTTGACCCTACCATATAGATAACAAGATTCAGGTTCCAGGCAAGCAACTGTAGTCAGAAAAAAAAGCATCGATCACACAGTAGTACTCAATAAATTTTGAATTGAATTGAAAAGGACCCTTAGATGTAGCCCATTGTAGTTATTAAACCACCATGGTATTGAATAATTACTATGAACATGATAAAATAAGATATGTACTTACTCTATGTAGTATGATTATATTATACTCATTTGTAATGTGCCTGTAATTGATTCATTCATTTATGACAACAGTATTGAATGCGCCCACAGCCATATCTCATAACCTCTTTAAAAATCGCAGTGTCCATAACCGAAATTAGTTGTCCAACTAGATCAGTGTTTCTTGAGGGATGTTTGGATGACCATCTGTGTCAGAATCAATTAGGAAATATATTGGGCTGGCCAAAAAGTTTATTTAGTTTTTTCCTTACGATGGTTCTAGTAGTGCTTAGTTGTCTAACTTTATTTGAAGCAATTTTGTGAGATTGTATTGTGACAGCTGTTGTATCATTGTGCATTTAAAAAAACTTATAAAAATTGATGAATTTTGGGTAGCCATTTTAATATTGAAGACGGAAGAAAATATGCAACATTTTCAATGTGTTATCCTTTATTATTTTAGAGGTAACAACACAACTGAAATGCAAAAAAGATTTGTGCAGTGTATGGAGAAGGCGCTGTGACTGATGGAACTTGTTAAAAGTGGTTTGCGAAGTTTCTTGGTAGTGTTGACATTTTGGCCAAATAATTCTTTGCTGTGAGACTGTCTTATGCATTGGAAGATGTTTAGCAGCACCCCTAACCCCTCTAACCTATACCCACTAGGAAGCCAATAGCAGGAGATAGCCAACATACTCAAAATATCCAAATCAATAAGTTATTGGTACCCTGACTGGCATAGCTCAGTGGATTGAGCATGGGCTGCGAACCAAAGAATTGCCAGTTCAATTCCCAGTCAGGGCACATGCCTGAGTTGCAGGCCAGGTCTCCAGTTGGGTGCTACATGAGAGGCAACCACACATTGATGTTTCTCTCCCTCTCTTTTTCCCTCCCTTCCTCTCCCTATAAAAATAAATAAAATCTTTTAATACATATTTTAGATATATATAATACATTTATATAATAAAGTTATTGGTGAAAATGAAAAATGTGTCTTTTATAGAAAAACTACATGGACTTTTGGCCAACCCAACACTCGTTATATATGCAGATTTGTCCTTGCCCCTTGCTTTTAGTGGATCCAAAGCTTGAATAGGAGATGAGAATGGACGGGTTTCCAAGTGATTTTTTAATTTTAAGTGCAGTAAAGCTTGAGGCCCACTGGACAGGATGATTTCTGAGGTTGAAGGTTTTTTCCAACTCTGTCTTACTGTTGTGGAACTGAAGATACATCCTCATAGGTGGAGGCTATAAGATACCTGCTCTTTTACACAGGGACCGTCTTACCAAAAATGATGTCGTTGGAACAACGTATCTTCATCTCTCGAAAATTGCTGCCTCTGGTGGGGAAGTGGAAGGTAAGCCGCACAGCACAGCTGGAATAGGACAGGGTGCAGAACTTCTGGAGAAGGAATGAACTGGGGTAGCCACCTTGCAATGGACTTGGTTTCTTAAAAGCCAAATATGAAGAGCCAGCTTAGTGAACCATTTCAGGGATGTTTTCATGATGGCCAGCAAAACAACTAATTAGTAATTAGTAATTAAGGCAACTAACAGTTCAAAGATTTTAGCTTTCTTGATTCCATCAAACAATTCTTTCCCAATAACTGTTTTATAAATTTTTCAGTGTCAATGCAGAGAGTGCTTAACACTTTATTTTTTATAGTGGCATTGAAACAATTCCACCATAATACTCCCTTTCTTAATTGACTCCCTTGGCAGAAACATGGAGGTCAAATGACAATGAACCATGTAATTTCTGCTCCCTAAGATAATGTGTATTTTTTTCATGCTAACAGTCATCGATAACCAATATACTTTTTACTGTCTTCCATACTGAAAACTAATTGCCTTTATCTGGCATTATGGTTCTGTGTATATGTCAGAGATTGTAATAGGGAATGAAGGAGAAAAATTAAAATGGTAAGAGAAAAACATAATGAAATACATTAAAAATAGCATCTTATTGCCCTGGCTGGCATAGCTCAGTGGATTGAGCACACCAAAGTGTCGCAGGTTCAATTCCCAGTCAGGCTACATGCCTGGGTTGCAGGCCATGACCCCTAGCAACCGTACATTGATGTTTCTCTCTCTCTCTCTATCTCCCTCCCTTCCCTCTCTAAAAATAAGTAAATAAGATCTTTTAAAAAATAGCTTCTTACTTTTTGTTGCCTAAATAAAAATAATAATTGTTATAACTGCTAATAGATTAAGCATATTGAGTACAGTGAGAGAATTTGAGACATGATCTCATCTTGGGAAACCTAAGATGCCTCTCATCCTTATCTTGTTCAAGAGAGGACTTTATTTTTTTTTTAATATTATTAAACCAAACAATAAGATAGCATGAATAAGAATCTGGAAGATAATAGAGATGTGGTGAAGAAGCTATAGAATTCCTCTCTCAAGAAGAAAAAAAAGTCAATTAGAAATTCTGAGAAAAACAAAGAGCTGAACAAAGAAGGTGTAGTTCAATTATAAAGTCATATGTGGCACTATTTTAAGCAAATGGTAGAAGTTAAGAAAGAGCTTTCATCTGAAGATTGTCCACCGAGTGGCACAGGGGACCATGCTGCTGGAACAGTAACAAAGGAAATGTAATTGCAACTCTCCTTTTCTCTGCAGAGAACAATTTTTATGTGGTTGTTATTATGTAAGCACTATTAATTTTTTATTAAACCTATAGTCGAACTTCTAAACAGAATGTAACTTTCATCGCCCATTATGATGTAAAAGTAAAAGTTCAGAAGGCAGAGATTAGAAGTGAAAGAAGGAAGAGTGGAGGGAAAACGTAGGTGGGTTTATAGCCTCCCCTTATCAAGTGAGGAATTCAAATATAAAGACTGGACGAAATCATTGGTTAGATAAAGATTGGTTAAAGACTAGATTAACTCTGTTAATTATTAAATTAATTTATTGTTAGCAAGAAGTTATAATAATTACCTAAAGATAATTATTCAAGAAATATTGAAACAAGCATTTTTCTTAGTGGTATGGTAGTAGTAGCCATTCATCCATTAAAAACAGAAACTTACAGTTTCACCCGCTGTCTCTGAGGTCTTTTCTCCTTGCGAGCCCTGCGGACCGTCTGTTACAGGGTCTCAAAAGAATAGCAGGCAGCAGGCATCTCCCCCAAAGAAACAAATAATGAACATAAAATACAGGCCTTTGCTTATGTGGCCTCAGACTGCATTAACTTATATTTTCTGGCATTGGTCCCAGCTAAGCCAGACATAAGACAAGTAAATGTTTTATTAAAAACTCGAAATGTTGGCACCATCACCAGGCCTTCTTTGAGGGTGAGAAGCTGACTCTTCTCAGACACCTGGTGGCCCTGGGACCGGAGAGATTGGGTTATTTCATGTAGTCACAAAGTATTGAGCCATTTTGCATTTAACCAGTGAGATTTGTGTAAATTACAGAAGGGTCTTGTGGCGTGGGTCTGAATTTGGGATTTTTCTGTTGTTGCTAAACCACTTACCTAGCACTGGGTTTGGTTCACGTTATCAACGTCTCTTTTATAATGCTGTGTTTCTTTTGTTGTTAACCAATTGTATTTTTACTATGTAGATTTCTCATCTTCGGGATCTGGGGCTGCGCCATATACAGGTTTATGCTTTGTGATTTTGTTCTCTTCTAAATCTTCCTATTTACTATTGTCTTATTAAGATTTTATCAGTTGGTTGCCTTTAGAGCTTTTTTTTTTTACCTTGTGCTGTCCTAAAATAATGTTTGTGTTAGTGCTGTGTGGTTGTGCTGCATCACTCAGCTTAAAACAAGCATGCTAACCAGGCATTGCTACATGTCTCGTGTTTTCACCTAGCTGCAAACCATCCTAGTTGGCTTCATTGTAAATAACTGTTTGTAAGATATAACTTTTCTGTTATTGTTTATATTCAATACATTGAGATAGGGGGCACTAAATCAATTGGTTGAAATGTATGAAATAACTTCCCCCCACTTTCAACATGGCTCTCTAGGTTGGAAGATACTGTTTTCCACTTTGTGCCTTGAAGGTCTTCCTCTCCCAAATATGAGGGATTGTAACCTGTGCTTTGGTTTTTCGCAGCTCTTGCCATTCTTTGCAAGTTTGCACAACACTTTCACACTTGACCATCACAACTCTCTCAGGGAAGATGTTATTCCCCTAATAGATGAGGCTGCTGAGGTTTTGAGAGGTTTACCTTCTATCAAGCCCATGCGGCTCTTACATTTCCCCGTATTTACCCACAATCTCCTTTGACCCCTGCTATTTTCTAACATTGCCCTAAGTGCCCCTCATTGGGGAGTGCTCTTGCTAAGACCAGATTGCGGAAATAAGGAGCATGTTGGTTGTTCCTCAGAGACAGAATGTAGTGAATGGGGACTTCATGATGCTTATGAATATCCTATGGTGTTATAACTATAGGCAGTTCATTGTTACATATACACACTTTAAGTCTCATATATTTTAACCTGAGACTAAATGACATTTTTGGGGGGACAAAGTTAATCTAATATACATCATTTAAGTGACTTTTCAAAATAATATAATTTTTACCCCAATTGCCAATGACATATTTAATATGGTGACAATTATAAACTTGCAAAAAATGTGAAGATCATCTTGAAAGGCTTTTTATTCTTTCATTTGAATAACATTATCTTTTTTTTAAGAATAACACATTTACTTGAACTGTCCCCAAATATTTCTAGTTTAATATTTTATAGTAGTAAGGCAAGGGAAACATGGCCCATCTCACAAGTGCCTGTGACTCCCACTAACACAACTAACTCACCACGCGGAGGAAGACAGTCTCACCCAGCTAACTAATAACTAATGTTTATTTCAGCAGATTAAGTGTTAAACAGCCTAAAATCTAATGATGATGTAATCTCTCAGCAAATACAGGAGAAACAGAGGTGGGCTTTATCCCCACATTTGGACCTTGTTACCTGAACCTTTACGGAAGCCCCAGAGAGTACACGGGATTCCCAGACCCCTATGATGAGCTAAATACTGGGAAGGTGAGTGTCTCAATTAAGGTTTGTTATTGATGAGCACTGTTGATGAGATTCCTTCTTACAATTGTTGTAATTAAGTCTCATATTTAAGAGACCTCCCCCCACACAGACCTACCACATAACTGATCAAGCGTTGAGGGATAGAAATCTCACACTCCTCAAGTCTTAGAATACAGGAATAAGGCCCTGACTGGTGTGGCTCAGTGGGTTGGGCATTGATAATCCTGCAAACTGAAATGTTTCTGGTTCGATTCCTGGTCAGGCGCCCGGTTGCCACCAGATGGGGGCGTGCAATAGGCAACCTGTTTTCTTCCCTCTCTTTCTCCCTCCCTTCTCTTCACTCTAAAAATAAATAAGTAAAATCTATTACAACAAGAATAGGAAAGGACCCTGGAGGTCATCCGATTTGGTCATTGCCGATGCCTAGCACACCCATTCCCCTACTCCCACACTTAGAACAGGTGTCAATAATCAGTGCTTACTCTCTTTGCTAATAAGCAAATGTGCTGCCTCAGAATTCGGTTCAATGCCTTGTGCTAGGAATTTACCAGATTTTTGGAGATGACATGGCTGATGAAACTCTTTGCTACCTCTGATCTGATCCAACCTTTTTATTCTGTATATGAGGACATGGAGGCCGGAGATGGGAAGTGATCTTTCTAGTACATTAGAAGCTGAAGAATATCTTTTAGCTAGCTCCAAAAACCCAGAAAGGGACTGAGGTAGACAGAAAAAGCCCAAGAAGGAGGAAGGCAGAGGGCTGGCTGTGGAGGTAGGAGACCTCCCTTCCTCACCAGAAGATTCTGTTGCCAGCGCTGCTGGGTATGGTGGATGGGGGTGCAGGGGTGGGTACCTGATATTCATCCTCACACTCAGCTGCACCCAGAACATCTTCCTCCTTTACTTCCTGGACACTGTGAGGCTTGCCGTGGTTGCCAACACAGCAGCCCTTCTGTTCTGTGAAGAGAAGGAAAGGAGCCAAGGTAAACACAGAGCTGCTCTGCTGACATGGGGTGAGGGAGACTTCAGTCCCGTCCACTGCCAACCCCCAGCCTCCAGGAACCCCTGTGGATCTTTAAAGGCCTCTGACCTCCAGCGTGGCTAAGATGTCTTTCAGTCCCGGCTCCCCTGGCTCTCTTTGGGGTGCCCCCTGAAGTCATTGGCTTTTGTTTCTGTAGATACCAAACCTAAATCCAGCTGAGAGAGTTACTGACTGGTTCATTTTGGACTGTGGAAGGGGAAACTTTTTGTAGCTGGACTAGCTGGGGTGGAGAGACCGTTCTTTTTGCTGCTGTTTGTGCCTGGAGGAATAATCTTGTGTCGTTGCCTTTCAGGGAGAAGGAGTTGCCTACAGAGGCAGAATCTTGGTGGAACTGAGCACTTTTCTTGAAAAGACACCACCAGATAAAAAGCTTCAACCCATTTCAAATGATGACCTGCTGGTTGTTGAGGTAAGTGTTGGAGTGAGGATGATGCTTAGTACAGAAAAGGGTGTTTTAGAGGATTGGTGGGGGGCTGGCTGGGTCTGGCCTGCATGAGCCAATCAATAGGCCTGAAGGATACGTCCAGGGACTGAAGAGTGAGCTGTGGCAGAGCTGGAGAGAGGCCCGAGTCACAGCGAGTGCCCTTCAATGCCCTCTGATCTTTCTACAACAGCCCACCAGGGTTGATGAGACTTGTTTCATCACCAGGTGTTAGCCACGTTTAGTAAACAGAGCGAAGATGGCAAGTTGGGCAATTTTCTTTGATGTACAGTCTCCTTGACCCTTAGTGGTCTATGCCATGTTGGCTCACAGCCACCTTCAAGAACTACAGTGTTATCTGCTACCCTTTATCCTGCTTGACAAAAATCACCCCTTCCCTAAATTCACTTCTGAAACTCCACCCTATACCAGCTCCATCTGCAAAGTGCAGTGTGAAGACCCAGAGTCCCAAGGCCCTAAAACGGAAGGAACTGCCCAGGAACGCCCATCCGTGTCCAATAGACTAATTTACATGCCTTAACTGTATTGCAGGCAGCTGTGCCCCAAAGGGGTGGGGTGGCTAACAAAAGCTGGCCTCCAGACTTCCCTAAGTGGTGCTGATTGTTCCTTTTTTCTTTCTACTCCGTGTGCCCCGAGGGCACGGGGCAGTGGGAAAGAGCTGGGGGGAAGGGCAGAGTTCTCAGGTGCACTACTCCAGGACAGCTTGCTCTGGGGCAGGTAAGCAGATGGTAGGGGTGCCCCTTTTGCAATCTGGACCTGCAAAGTGGTTCAGGGAGTGGTTCCATCTTGAGCAAACTTTCTCACAGTGTGTACCTACTCTTTCGGGGGGTGTAGTGATGGCCAGAAGCCTGAATTAGTGTCTCAGGCCAGAACCTCTCAGGTGAGTGTCCTATCAGGACTTCTGCAGGTGACTCAAGTTGTTCATGGGGAAATCCAGAGATTTCCAATGGAATCCTGGCCCTGTGGAGGTGTGTGGGCAGAGCCAACCACCTGTGTCCTGCAGCCCCTGCATGAACGGATGGCTCCATTAACTGATCACTTTTTTTTCTTGGCCCTGACTCAGCCCCAAATTATGTTTTACATTTTTGCTCCTTCCCTTCTCTGATACCATCCAAATGATTTATAAAAAAAGAAGTTACGCTGTATATATAAGTTCTGACTGATACAAATAATATCCTACTTTGTTATTTTCATACAATTCAAACCAAATCCAGAATTTCCAACAACATTCCTGAACCATGGATAGTTTAGGGGCCTTAGTTGTGGAGTGTTAAGGGGATTCCTAACAATTGACGAAATTCCCCCCAGCCCCTCTCTACCAAAGTGACAGTAGACTAAGGTAGGGACATTTTTAAATTCACAATATTGGCAGAATCTTGGGAAGTGGGACCCAGATATATTTTAAAGCTGTTCAGGTGATTCAACATGCAGCTAAGGTTACTAACCAATGTTTTAGAAAGACTTCCCAAAAATATCGTGACTCAAAGGGTTTCTGAGGAAATCCTGCTGGAGGTTTCAATTATACCATGTTGAAAATTCCTTTAACCAAAATTGAGATTTTGTAACCATGGGATGTCCTAGGGTTCCTCAAAACAATAAGCTGTAGTCACTGTCAGACATTCTTAAAAATTAAAGATTGTGAAGACGTTAAAAATAGAGTCGCCGTAGGATCCAACGATCCACTGCTGTGCAGACACCCGAAAGGACGGAGAGCAGGAACGCAGACAGACACTTGTGCCCCGTGTTTGTATCAGCTTTGTTCACAATAGGCAGAAGGTGGGAGCCACCCACGAATCTGCTGACAGAGGAATGGATAAACAAAACGTGCCATACGCACACTGTTAAATTAATTAAACAAGGAGGCCATCAGACTGAGGTGGCCCTAATGCCTCAGCCCCCTATATAAGCAAGCAATGCCTAAGCCTGTACATGCCTCAAAGTTAGGACATGGAAACCAAAAAACAGCGAATTACAAATAGCCAATGAGGCTTTTCCCAATAATGCAACCACTTAAGCTGTGACCAGTCAAATGACTTCCTTGCCTGCCTTCCTCATTTGCTCTATAAAACTTTTCCCCTTTCTCCTGTCAGTAGAGCACTCCTAACCACTTCTGGCTTGTCGTGGCCCGATTCTATCATAGATGTGGGATCAAATAAACTTAAAAATTTTGATATGCCTCAGTTTATCTTTTAACAATACAATGTAGTGTTCAGTCTTAAAAAGGAGGGAAATTCTGGTATATGCTACAATATGGCTAAGCCCTGAGGTCATTATGCTAAGTCACAACAGGACAAATTGTGTTTGATTTCACTTACATGAGGTGCCCAGAGTAGTGAAACTCACAGACACAGAGAGTAGGTGGGAATGGGGAGTTGGGGTATGATGGGTACAGAGTTTCAGTTTTTAAGTCAGAAAGAAGTCTGTGGATAGATGGTGGCGATGGTAGCACAAAATGAGAATGTACTTAATGCCCCTGAATTGTACACTTAAAAATGGGTGAGGTGAATGAATTTTACGTTATGTGTGTCTTATCCCATAAAATAAATTTCAACAACTGGTAATAAATAGTTGTCTGAGTACTTCTGTAAATGGATGACCACATTCTTGCATCATACAGGTCAGAAGACCCAGCCATGATTGTGATTCATGTTCTAGAATAAAGGCTGTGGTATGGATGAATAAGGAAGGAAAGAAAAATCAGTTAATAAATATCCTGTAAGGATCAAGTTATTTTTATTAGCCTCCTAGAAGTGAAAGTTATCACTACTTTACTGTTTAGATAATGGTACCCAATTAGCAGCAAGGCAGCAATGGAAAAAAAAATAAAACAAATACACCAAAAAAGTCATCATATGCCAAAGTTTGATAGCCACATGGCCTCCAAATCTTAAGTTGAAAGACTACAGAGCTGGGAGTTCCTTCTCTAGAGGCTTTTGAACTAAACTTACTATGGTGAGAATTTGTCATGCAGTTTGAATATTGTTGCTCATGGGTCTCATGAGTTCACCAGTGGAGCACACAGTCAATACGGCTGCACTATGGCAGCCACTGGTGTTCTCGCTCCCAAGCTGGGCCAGTGTGTGCAGAGACTGGGTATACCAGCAGGCGTCCAGAACAAACTCTAGATGTGGACAGTATTAAATGGCAGAATGCCTAGGACATGATCAAGTACAGCAATTTAAACCATGGTATTGCTGCTCTGTTTGACTAAAGAATGCATAGTAGGGATATGATCCACAAAGAAGGAAAAAAGTAAGAAAAATAAGTAAGAAAGGGTTTAGGACCGGATTTGGATTGAAGATTTTACGTGCTCAAGTGAAGGAAAATTTCAAGAACTTCTGGTCATTTTTCCTAGACTGATAGATACTCAGTGTGGTCATTGTTGGCCGTAAGTTCAACTCCCTCACACATACATACACTCAGTAAACCAGTAATGAAGGAAGGAAGGAAGGAAGGAAGGGATTGTTTTTATTTCAGAAAAATAAATTCACCTAATTTCATGTATCTTTAAATTTGACATTAAAAGTTTTTATTGTTTCTGATTAGAAAACTAATGCTTAAACAGTTCAAACAATCAAAAATGTATAACTTAGAGAGTAAAGTTACCATAGTCTTTTTATATGCCCCACCATTACTCTTAACAATTTGATTTATATTAATCCAGACTTTCTTCATGCATATGCCAATATTAAATATATATATTGGCCTTGCCTAGTATGGCTCACTGGATTGAGCACTGGTCTGTGAACCGAAAGGTCGCTAGTTGATTCCTAGTCAGGGCACGTGCTTGAGTTCCGGGCCAGGTCCCAGGCTAGGGGCGTGTGAGAGGCAGCCAACAGATTGATGTTTCCCTCCCTCTCTTTCTCCCTCCTTTCCCCTCTCTCAAAAAATAAATAAATAAAATATTTAAAATATATATTGAATGGGTTCATTTTTAAATACCCTTTTCCATATTTGCACATATGGATCTATCTAAATATTTTATAAACTTTCATTCCTTTATATGGTTGTATCACAGTGTGTTTAACCAGGAGCCTATCAATCGATATCTGTGATGTTTGCATTTTTTCCTCTATTTCAATCAGTGCTGCAGTGAACATTCTATCTTGGCCCATTGGTATGACTACAAGGTTAAACTGCTAGATTCAAGAACATCCTTCACTGGATTTAATTCAACACTAATTATGTTTGGAATTATATTCTCTAGAAATCTACATGTAAATTAGAGCAAAAGGAGTTTCCTTGAACCTTATGTCTGCTCGTACTTGACAGAAATATCAGCGGCGGCGCAAGTACAGCCTGTGCGCCGTGTTCCATTCGGCCACCATGTTGCAAGATGTTGGCGAGGCCATTCAGTTTGAAGTCAGCATTGGGAACTACGGCAACAAGTTTGACTCAACCTGTAAACCTCTGGCATCAACCACTCAGTACAGCCGTGCCATATTTGATGGTAAGACTGACATTCTCTCCTGTACACGTTTAGAGTGGGTGCACCACAGGACAAGGAGCATGCAGGGTATTCTGCCTCTGGCAGCTGTTATCTCTAGTATATGCTTAGTGGGGCGGGCTGGGGGACGGGGGTTGAATGGGGAAGAGAGGTGGCTGGAGCTCAGGCACCCTCAAGACTAGTCAAACCAAAGAAGCCATGTGTCCTGTGCCAGGGGCTGAACCCCCATGCCCCATCCCATGCCCAAATTTAACACTGGGTCTGTTTCGTAAAGTCACAAGATGGCAACTTGCTAAACCCTGAGCTGCCTGAAAGCACCTCCTGCCTGTTCCCACCTCTGCCCTCCCAGGCCCCCGTCACTCAGACTGAGCCGTTGAAGTGTATGGGGCTCAGGCTCGGGGCCTGGAAAGTCCAGCTTCTGGCCTTCGCTCTGTCACTTCCCTGCACTATGACCTCAGCCACATCCCTGAATTCTAACCCTCAGTTTCTTCATCTTCTTCACAGTTGCTGTGAGGGTTAGGTAGCTGTATCTGAACAAAGATGGGTGAGAAACAGTCCCTGCATTTAAGGAGCTTGCACTCTAGTGCATAAAATAAATGATAATAGGGAAGAGTATGGAAATACTGTCATAAAAATATTGACAAATGATTTGAGAGTATAAGGAAGGGAGGGAGAAATTCTGATAAAATGTTCCAACAGTTTCATATAGTTTTTACCTAATTTTTGTAAAGCAGTGCTAAATATAAAATGTGCTAGAAAATGTTGGCTAATAATTCTTAATCACTTTAAGGTTCTAAGTAATACCAAATCCCATGTATCCAGCTAAAGCTTTTAAAAAACAGAAAATTCCTTTTTCTTGCCCCACTTCCAACAAAATATTCATTTAAAATAGCAGTTTTTAGGGACAAAACGTGCACTCGAATGTGCAGTGCTCGCTGTACTTTCTGCTTCCCTGTTAGGTGATCATCAGTGATGTTCAGACACGTGATCCTGAACCACTAAAAATCCTGAAGATTGTTTTGTTGGGTTTACTTGGGTATTTTAGAGAGTTTTTCAAAACTGGCTGAATGAATAAGAACTCTCTCTCTCTCAGTTGCTTAAATGAATAAAATTGAAGAACCGAACCACCCCAGACCATTTCTCAGTTTAACAGTTATTGTATTACATATAATTAAACAGTAGCCCAGTTTGCACATCTCTTTAATGAACATGCTTATTTTAAGTGTCCAGTGTTCGCTGACCCTCAGTGTTCCACACCAGGGAACTACTATTACTACCTGCCTTGGTCCCACACAAAGCCAGTCGTCACCCTGACTTCATATTGGGAGGATATTAGTCATCGCCTGGATGCAGTAAACACTCTCTTAGTCATGGCAGAACGGCTGGTAAGTTTATCTTTGCTACATTTTCTCTTCACCAGACAGTGAATTATATATTAGTTAGGATGCAGGCTAGGCCACCATAACACAAGACCTCAGAAGGTAGTCACACGTGAGATAAAAGCAGTTTCTTTAGTTGTAGCAGAGGTAGGTGATGCAAGGCTGGTGTGGAGGCTCAGTGGTGTTAGGGACCCAGGCCCTTTCCCTCCTGTTGCTCTGCCATCACTAAAGAGTTGTCAGTGCCTGAGGAAGGGGAGAAGAGGGGGAGAAGATGACATAGGTCTTCCCTTTGAAGGGAAAGACCCAGAAGACACACACTTGATTTATTATATTCACTTTCCATGGGCCAGAATTGAGTCATATAACCACATCTCACCACAAGGAAGTTGGGAAAGGCAGTCCATGTCTGGGCTGGCATGTGGCCAGATAATACTTCTCTGACTATGGAAGAGGGAGGTGGATAGTGAAGGGGGTGTGGGTTGGGGGCAACTCACAGTGTCTGCCACAGTTTGTATATGAATGTGTGTGGAGCATGGTTCATTCCAATAGAAATGTGCAACCCTTAGAGCTTTGCTGCTATAGTAGTAAAAATCTCTACTGTGGGAAGAGGCGGGCTTAGAGGAACCAGAGCCTGTTGCTGAAGACTAGAGGAACTCTCCTCCTTTGGAGGGTGGGGGTTCACTGTGGTATCTGTAATCATCCATCTAGTTGACATTAATGAGAAAGGGAACATAGTTGGGATAAAGATACTAAGTTACTTCTCTCAAGTATCAGTATAAAATCTATCTGGTATTAGGGTTTTGATTGTTAAATTAATTTTTTTCTAAGATTCAACCTCTGTCAGGGCTGGAGCAAGATATGTGGGGTCCTGAAATATACCTGATCTAAGACTCCATGGGAAAATCTAAAAATACTGTTTTATGGTGTAAAGACAATATTAAAGGAGAATTTTAGATTTAATAAGCAGTGTAGCTGTGGTATCAATTCCCAATCCCTGTAAAGGGGATTGGTGGAGAATTGATCATACCTCTATTCTAGTTATGTTTTAAGTATGAAGGGGAGCAGAGTTTGCTACCCCCAAACACGCCTCTTTGGGGTGTTGATTGTTTTGGGCTGGTTAATTTTAAGAAGCAGTAGACTTGGGAGAAGCTCTGAAACCCAAACCCAAGTAGAAGTTGCCCTTTTCGAGAGAACACTTACATTTGTATGAAAGCCTCCTTCCATGAGGGAGCTTCCCTACCTGCTGGCAGGCTTGCCTTCCCTGAGCAGAAGGCCTGGGCTTCAGTCTGCACGACAGTCTGACCCTTGTTTTCTGTGTCTTTCCTGGTGACCCACCACAACTGAGTCTCCACCCCCAACATCTTCCTTCTTTAGCTGACGGTGTCATTTCAGGTGATGTCGCCCATCGTTTTGGGGAGTTACTCGGTGTTCCCGGCTCTCACCCATGTGTACAGGAGGTGTGCATGTTAAGAAACTTTAATGTGTTTGTCTCCTGCTAACCCGTCTCATGTTAATTTGGTTATGAGTCCTGCCAGAGGAACTTGGAAGTGTAGAGGAGGATTTTTCCTCTCTGACAGGTGTTTGGCATTTTCCTCCCTATTTCCTCTCCTCAGCTTTCTCCATTGACCAAAGTGTTCTAACTCCATGCTAATCAGGACAGAAGGTGGCTTTCCATGGTTAGGGCTCTTGATAATCATGGTGTGTGTTCTCTCAACTTGTCTGTTGGCAGGCACTCAAGGTGACATAGTATGTTCTGGGCTTATCTTGTGCTGTCTCTGTCCCAGCCCTGAAGTCACCATTTCTCTAGGGAGCCCTGGTTCCTGGTAGTGGGGATGGCATGTGAAAAACCAGAGTGCTCACTACTAACTTAGATGTCATTACTTCTAGGCCTTCTAAGTGGACAAACTTATACACATACACACACGTATAAACATATGTGTATTTACTTCTGTATCTATCAACAAACTAAAACCAATGAGTTTATAAGGATAACTCCAATTCCATTGCTAATGCGTCAGGTTTTACTCTGGCCTTCCCCATTTCCATGTTTAGATCTCCATTCTCCAACAGTGAGAAACGTGGCTTTCATTATCCTCAACATACTCAGTCATTTGTTCAATCCTGAAATCTGAAGATAAAACTGTTATTTAAAAAAAAGCCTCATTAGTGTTTATATGTTTATGATTTTTTCTTTCCTTTAAACTGAGTCAAAATATTGTGACGAAAAGTCACTTTGGTTAGTTCAGTTATGTTAGTCACGTGAAATACAGTTAGGTCATTTGTTTCTATTTTATATTCCATTTTCGGGTTCCTTCCCTCACTTTTGTTGGTGTTATTTTATTGCCTTTGAACACATAAAATATTTACGTTGTTTTGTTGATATCAGAAACATCTGAACCTGTAAGAATTTTTATGGGTTTATTTGAACCAAGCTGATACAATTGCTGGGAAGAGAAATCTCAATGGATTGAGGAAATGCTCCAGAGAATGGGAGTTTTGCACCTTATTTTATACATTAGAATCAAAGGAGGAGGAATAAGGAGTGACTTGAAATTCATTTTTCAAGTGAATGAAAAATGGTAGTAGATGGGGAGGGTGCAGAAAGCAAAGGGGAGAGGTAAATCTCTGAGACTGGGCAAAAAGTAAAATGAGGAGACAAAAACTTATTTTACACTGGTGGGCACAGGATCATTGAACAATGAACATTTACAGTACAGAGGTGGAATGAGGAAAAAGAAGTTAATAATGAGGGGTTCTGTGTTCCTGTGTTCCGGGAGATGGTGCCCAGAGGGGTCTGAAAGGGGGGATTACTTTGACATCAGACAGGCTCAGTTAAGGTAAAGATTGACCTTCATCTAGGAAGATACCAGCCTAGGACGTACCATCTGCCATGACGTGCTTTCTGTTAGGGAGTGTTAATTTCAGAAGATCTCATGTGGTTCCTTTAGGTCTCTGAGTTTGTAAGACCACCATGCAGACCTCCCCTGAGCTTGTCAGGTTAAGTATCTGGCTCCTTTTTCATCCACAGTATCAAAAGTCAAAGCTATATGAAAAGGTCATCCAGTACCTAAGCATACCAGTGTTGACTGTATTTTGAAGAAAAATAAATAGTGATAAGCTATGTTGAGCATTATTAAAGATAAAAAAATGGTTTTTCTGTTTGTGTTTTTTTTTTCTTGAAAATTAAAGTTAAACCTTTACTGGGTATAATGGCATAATGCACAATAACCAACTATTTCCTCTTTTTCCAAATTCTTCAGCAATCAAACATAGAAGCTCTAAAATCAGGGATACAAGGTAAAATTCCTGCAAACCAGTTGGCTGAAATATGGTTGAAGCTGATTGATGAAGTTATAGAAGACACAAGGTATATTGATTTTGTGTATCCCAGAATTCCCAGCCATGCTTCCCTCTCTTAAGCCGTAAGACTAGAAGAGCCTCTAGAATTGTCTGTGGTGTTTGCCTGAAAAAATAAACTTGAATTAGACAAGCTTCTCAAAAAGCTGTCCCTGGGAGGAGTCTCTGAATCACCACCAGGAAAAGCTCCACTGTCTGAGTTGGTGCCAACTCTAAAGCAGCCCAGAGAGGCTGAGGCCTAACTCCAGGAAGCAATCCCAGCGCAGCCCCAGCGAGGGGTGGGGGAGGCGAGGAGGGCACAGGGGTGTGCCTCTGCCTCACATCTGTCTCCAAAAAAGGTGACTTCGGATCCCGCAGAGAATGGGATCTGGGATAGGGCATCCGTTTTAGCATTCAGTACATTGTAATTCCAGCATACTTCAGAAACAGCCTTTTTACTCACCCTTTCACTGAATGCCCCGTCAACACTCTGGCTAAGCCTCCTTGAGATAAAACCAGTAGATGTGACTTGGGGAACCAGCTCAGATCTCTGGGTATTTGGAAACCACAGGGGAAGTGATCCGTTCCAAACTCATTTTACATATTGGCTAATAAAGCAGAGGACAGGGAAGTTCCAGAAGAAATGCATATTGAATACTTCTCACAAGCAGCAAGAACCAGAGATACTTTTCCCCATTCTGGGCTAATGCCCTAAGTCTCCCTGTCTTCTTGTGCCTCCTAGTGGTGTAAGCAGGTAATTGACGTGCAGCTGAGGTGAAGGTACTGCTGGGTACCTGTTCACACTGTTGTATTCAGAGAATCTCAGTCAGGGCCCTAAGAGGTCATCTCTTCCAGTCTCCTTATTTTATAGATGAGAAAACAGGTGCAAGGAAGTGAGGTGATGCATCTGATGCCTACAGGGCAACTCCTCTTCCCTCTGCTTGTTTCACACCATCAACATCTAACTACTGAAAGCATCACCTGTGACTTGAGCTAGTGGCCTCTGTATATATATTTATGCCTTAAAGAATCATTTCTGCAACTTAACTTTTCCCATGCATTGTTGTTATTACTAATGCAAGCAAGCAGAAACATTTGGTAATACCTTTCATGGATAAAATGTGAATTTTAAGGTTTGCTGAGGAAAATACAGAAATATCTATTTTCACTGTTCTTGAAAAACCAAATTCATGTAAACTGTTTCTTGAAGAGTTAAATTGGAATCTCTTATACTTCATGTAACAGGAACTTTGTGTTCAAGAGAAGTCGTGCTAGGATTTTCTTCATTTATGAAGGTGGGTGAAATTCAAACCAGTGGAAGTTTCAGGTAGAGACACTGTGAGGAGAACTTCCTGGAATTGGTGACAACCTCACCCCATGTCACCACCAGCTGCCGTGGTGACAGGGAAGCCCTGGCGAAGGAGGCCATGGCCCCAGCTCAGCTGGTCCAGACTTCTCATTTTGAACGGGAATGTGGCTGCACAATTTCCCCTACATAAGAGGTTAAGAGGTTCTTAACCTCTTGAGAGCTCATGGGCCCCTTTGAATGACAAGGAGACAATGACAAGGAAGAAGACAACAATGAGACAATGGTGGCAACATTATTTAGACTTTATTGAGATCTTAGAACTAGTAAATGGTGGAGCCAGGATTTGTACCCAGATAGTTGGCTCTGAAGCCTGTGTTCTTCATCATTGCATCTTACTGCATGTCAACACGAATGCACACTTTTCTTTAAAAGGTCCAGGGATTCACAGACCTCTGGAGGCCCACTCACAGATGACCTGAGGGGTGTGGTCCCTAAGTTAAGAGCCCTTTGGCTAAATGGTCTCTACTGTCACTCCTTCATTTTGTGGGTCCATATGATGATTATATGAAGCAAAGGAGGGGAAGGCCATTGTTCCCAGCTGCTGCTGCTGTTTCCGTCTTCTTTCCAGTGATTCCATGGGCCTTGGGTCAAACTCAAGGAATTACTTTGAGATCTTATCGCTCTGCATTCTTCCTGAGAGTGAGGAGAGTCTTAGCTGGCACACCTGATCAACCAATGCCAGATACAAATCTGCGTCAATTTAAACCTGCTCGTGCTGTGGAGTCAGTTAGGA
Organism: Phyllostomus discolor; assembly: GCF_004126475.2. Lineage (NCBI taxonomy): Eukaryota > Metazoa > Chordata > Mammalia > Chiroptera > Phyllostomidae > Phyllostomus > Phyllostomus discolor. The sequence goes on along the minus strand of NC_040907.2, from coordinate 147,406,455 downwards.
AACTGGTGTGGTTTCAATGATGGCAACCAAATATAAATGACTTTGACCGTTCTGAACCCTGAAAAGCTATTCTGCAAGCTCTGTATTTTGTTTTGTTTTAGATACACATTGCCTCTTGTGGAGGGAAAAGCTAATGTCACAATTCTAGATACTCAGATCCGAAAGCTGCGGTCCAGATCCCTTTCCCAGATTCATGAGGCAGCCATGAGGATGAGGTCTGAGGCCACAGAGGTGAAGTCCACGCTGGGGGAAATCGAGGACTGGCTTGATAAATTAATGCAACTGACAGAAGAGGTAGGACTTTTAAACTACAGGAATATCACTTGATATGAAAGAAGGATTCTGTGAAATGGTGCAAGGATAGAGACGGCAGTGGGAAGATCTGGTACATTACCTCGGATATTGACCAGATGATGGATGATGAAATCGAGGAGTTACTGGGCTGGGGTGCTAATGGGTGATGGGGTGAACGTCACTGAAATCGGGGTAGAAGAGGAAATTTTGAGTTGGTCATCCTGGAAAGGTCAGAGTGGACAGATTATTATCATAATAATGATACGGTCAGAGTATTTCAAGTAGACTGATAACGTAGCAGATACAGATTAAATGCCATCTTTGGTTAGAATTGGGAAGACCTTGCTTTGGATCTGGATCTACCATGTGTAACCTTGGACAAAATAGTCAGACTCTCTCAGCCTCAGTTTCCCTGTATGAAAAATGGACATAGATGTAGTACTCACTTCCCAGCATTGTTTTGTAAAGATTACAGAGGCTGATGAGTGTAAAGGGCTCAGCACAGTGCAGGGCACCCAGTGAGTGCTGGGTACCTTTTGACTGCCGTTAACCTTTGCAGACCAGAAGAACAAGGGAGTAGAAGACCCCTCTTACTGACCTTCAGAGGTTGGGTAGGAAACTAAAGTATTAGTAAATAGAAATACATTTGAAAAAACACACATGAGTACAGATCACTTTTATTTTCTACTTTCCATGCTTTGGTGCTTTCAAATTTTCTGGAGTGAACTTGTATCACCTTTATATTTTTTAAAAAGTGATTTTTAAAAACTAAATGAGGATTTCAGATTTGGCAAATATTGGAAAACATATGACACCTGTAACCCTGTGACTGCTGTTGATGCCTTTCTTCAAATGATGGCGAGATAAGAGGGAGTATTTTCTAAAATATCTATCAGAGCCCATTGAGTAGGTGGGGCTTCTGGCACGTGAAGGCCCCCCACCCCTTCCCTCTATGCCCTTGGGCCAGCCACAGCCTGCTGCCAGCCCTGCGGGCTCACAGTGGTTCTCGAAGATGTGCGATTCGGGAATGTGGGGCAGACAGCCTGTTAACAGTGTTTGTTTGCCCAGTAGGGCCCTGAGGGTTCAGCCTGCAAGTTTCTTTACATTTAGACTAACTCCAGCTTTGCTTCCTTTTCCACCCACTCCCATGACCAGCCGCAGAACAGTATGCCTGACATTATTATCTGGATGATCCGTGGAGAGAAAAGACTGGCCTATGCACGCATCCCTGCACATCAGGTCTTATACTCCACCAGCGGGGAGAATGCATGTGGGAAATACTGCGGGAAAATCCAGACCGTCTTTCTGAAGGTATGGCTTCCTCACTGTGTAATGTGAACTAGTTAAATGCAAAACCCATATCCCTGAGAAGGGGCTGCTTTATATAATATGCCAATCATCGAATGGGTAGGGCACTCGTGATCAATTCCAGCCCATTCTGGCCATTCCCGTGGGGCAGTAATTCCCAGAGAGTGGTCTGAGGTTTGCTGATGTTCAATCAAGGACTGTTGGAGAGATCTTCGTGGCACTGATATTAACATGGCATTGTGAAGGCTTTGCATTCTGGCATGAATTTTCCACTAATGTCTAAAGCCTCGTGCAAAGCATTGCCTTTCTTCCCTTCCCTTTTAGGGGGTGATTGGAAGTGTGCGGGGGGGCGGGGAGGGGAGAAAAAATCACATAGATAGTCCATGGAATCTATTCCCTAACCAAATGGGTCCTTAAATTGAAAATTTTTGAGAATTATTCATACTTTAGGGCAGTAATTTGGGACATTTGTAGAATCACTGGACCCTGTAAGTACCTGATAAAACTACTGGCACTCTCCTGTAGAAGAATGCACATCTCACATGCATCCAGTATTTTGTATATGATTCAGGAGCTTCCCAGAACCTGCAAGTCCAACCCAGGTTCCTGGAGTAAGAACTGCTCTGTGTGCATAGGCAAAGCCAAAGGAGGCCCCAGGGCTGGAAACAAGGATCAGAGTAGTCCCCACTTGCACGTTTACCATCCCTCTCCATGGCGACCCCGTCTGAGTGCATTGGATTTGGGAGAGAGGAATACAGAGTGAGAAAAAATAACAGTCAGGGGAGTGTTCTCTTTAAAACAAGGAGACATCTGCTAACTTTTAATAAATGTACTCATTGCTCTGTAATCAGGAGGGTGAAAATAGAACCAGAGTGATTATCTTCCTTCAAGTACCTCTTGTTGGGATAAATTTTACTTAAGATAGAACCGCAATTATAATTGACCTCAGCAGTGGGTGGAAGCAAACTGATTAATAAATAAAATTTCACAGGGGGTGGGCGAGGAGGCAGAGTGGTTTTCTCTGTGTTAGATTTTAGAACTCAGTGGATAAACAGCAAAGTGCTTTTAAGAGGATGTTTTATATATTTATTGATTTTGTTAATACTCATTATCTAGTTTAGAGAATTATTTAATTCAGTGGGGTTCTTTTTGGTCTTGGGACCCCTTTCCACAAAATAATAATAATAATAATTTTACAAAAATTGTTGGAAGACCCCAGAGAGCTTTTGTTTATGTGGGTTATATCTACTAATATTTACTGTAATAGAAATTAAAACTGAGACATTGAAAAGTATTTAATTTTAAAATAATAATAAACCCATCGCATGTTAATGTAACTTTCATGTTTTTATAAAATGTAACTGTATTTTCTTTAAAAATCAGAGAGTCAAGTGATACTGTCTTACATTTTTGCAAACCTCTTTAATGTCTACCCTTGCAGAAATGTAACTGGATTCTCATATCTGCTTCTACATTTATTCTGATGGAATAAGTTGTTTGGATAAAGGATATAAAGAGAATCTGACCTCGCATAAGTATGTAGTTTAAAAAGGGAGGGAACTTTTCCAGGTAATTGTGATACTCATCTCTGATACAGCACCAAACCCAAGTGGTAGCTTTAGAAAGGTTAATTGCAATGTGGAATCAGAAACCACATCAACGAACTTCATACTGTCTGCTACATTTAGATCCAGTGTCTATCTTGTACTTTGAATGACACTTTTATCCATGCATGGTTTTGTAATAGACATTGACCATTTGGAAAATACTGAGTTATGCTGATGTTCCTGATGTTGACACATTTCATCATATAATATCAAAAAGTCACATCCATCACTGTCACTTATAAGAAAGGTCTTTATGTGCTGGGAAGCTATCAAGCTCACTGTGACAGATACAAGTTTTCCCAAATTCTTATTTTTACCCGAAAGTCTCAATTTTATCATTGGCAACAAAATACAGTCAGTTGCTGTCCTTGACGTAATAAGGCTCACTTTGTATGTGTTCAAGAAAACATCTGCCCCAAGCCCACATTTGTCTGTCAATCACTGTTTCAAGTGAGAAAGGTATTTCATTTCTTTAAAAGGCTAATTCAGTTCAGCAATTGCACAAGCTTTTTTCAAGACATACATTTATTAATATGCACACTTTGTGTGTACTTCCCATTTCATCACATGAAATTTGAAAAAAATGTCCTCACTGATCGTGATTTAATGACATTAGTATTTTTACTGTTTTATCAAGGAACTTCTTAAGTAACGCTGGTATTTTCTTTTCTTCATGGGGAGTGATGAAGAAAACCATCACTGCCAGTGCAGTTTGCTCTCACCGCCTTGGCTGCTGCCACAGTGTCTGGCATTTCATCCACGTGGCTTTTGCACCAGCAATCCCAATGCTGATACAGTGAAAAAGACAAGTGGCATTTTAGCATGATCAGGAAAATAGTTTTGATCCAAGGCTGGCCTGAAAAGGCCTCGGGGACACACAGGGGCCTATGGATCACAGTTACAGGACCATTCGATGCTGTAGCTGTTATTTGAATCTCTGCTGTAGGGTCATTTGGAATTATTTTAACTGCATAAACATGCAGTTGGACCGGTGAGAGCAATGACTAGATGTTGGGTCTGCTTTTGGCTTAAACTTAATGTCCCAGCCTGTGCCATGCCCACCGTAATGTATCATGTTATTGTGCATCTCACAGTATCCACAGGATAAAAACAATGGACCAAAGGTGCCGGTGCAGTTGCGGGTGAACATCTGGCTGGGCTTAAGTGCTGTCGAGAAGAAGTTCAATAGCTTCGCAGAAGGAACATTCACTGTCTTTGCTGAAATGGTACATTCAATGTCATTGCTCTCTTTTCCTCTGTGTGTGTGTGTGTGTGTGTGTGTGTGTGTGTGTGTGTGTGTTTGGAGAGGTATGCTTACTTTTCATCCTTAGGGAAGACGTTCATATATCTAAACCACCAACCTTATCACTACTGCCTAACCCCAGTTCTGAACCTGAGGGGACAGGGAGAGACTGACTTGGGGTTTTATTGTCAACACTGGGACACAGTAGAGCTATTCACACTCAGACAACCCAGGAATGAGGGCAGTGGAGAGGTTCAGGGCTTGAGAGCCTGCTTGGGGTCAGGAGACTTTAAGTCACAGCAGCCCCCTTTCTCATTGAAGGGGGAGCCTCAGGTGGGTTTGCCCAAGGGCAAAGAAAAGGCTGCCTGAATACTTCAAAGACAATAGAGATAATATGTGCAAAGTTTGCCGAGTAAAAGTATACTTAGTTATTGAAAGTCTCATTACAATTAAATCAATGAAAATAATTTTTACAAACATTTCAGCTAAAAGCAGAGTTATTTGGATTTGTTTTTTCTGTACTATTTTTAACTCAAAGTGCTTATCACTGTAAGTTTGTTAAATGTATTCAGTGGGTCTCTCCTGATGATTTTCGGGTGAACTCCATTCTTCTACAGATGGGCCTTCATGTTCAAATAAGTGGGGAGACTATTTTGGGGGGGATGATTCATGCATGTTTCCTGCTGCCTGACATGATACCCGATGGCTACTTCACGACTGGGCTTCCGATCTGTTTGCCAGGCAAGAAACCCACGGCCATCTTCTGTTTTTACTCGGTATTCATTTAGCAGTACCTGGCACATAAATATTTATTGAATGAATAAATAGATACATGATAACAGAATTCATCCATCCATCCATTTATATCCATCCATCCATGCATCAATCCATTCATGCATCCATCCATCTATCTCTCCATCTAAGCTTTAGGGAACAGTGGGTAGCTTTATACCAGTCAGGGAGGCAGGTGCTGATGGTGTCCTCAAGGATCACATACATCTAGTGCAATGATCGTAAAGCTGGGTGTCTTGTTAAGCATGCTCACTGCCAGAGCCTCTCCAGGGATTCTCATTCTGTAGCTAAGTTAGGGATTACCACCAGAGGTGATTCCAGCATGAGTGGATATGGGTCATCAGTGGACCACTTTGAAAAACACATGAGAGACGCAAAAGTTCTTATGGTGTAGACTTAGAAATGCAATCGGATATAAATAGAAGGTGTGCTGGAAGTTGCAGAGGTGGCCCTGAGTGGTGGATGTTGATGACCAGTCAAATGGGCCATGTGAAGTGGAGGGCATCAGGGCACACAGAGGAGGCTTGTTTTGCATTCCTGTAGCTTTTCTTGGCATCCACCTACCTTCCAACTCTGGCTGGAGCTAAGCCCGGAGAAGCTAGCACTGAGCAAGGATCGACCAGTCCTTGTCACCCTTTTCCAGATCCTTCCCCACAAAGAGTGAACTGGGGTTTTAACTCATGTAAAGAGATGATCCGCCCATTTCAGTTATTTTGTGTGACTCTAGTTTGTCCAGTTCTAACAGCCTTTGAATACCTGGGGGGTCTCTGGTCTTTTCTTCCTGTGCGAATACAAGACCTCATTTGCAGATTTCTGGCAGTCTCTGAGGTGCTTCCCATGTACTAACAGCCCTTCCCCAAACTGCTGGTTAAAGGCCACACAGCGTTAAAGCCATGTGAAGCCCCCATCTCCACAGCTGCGGACACCTTCTTGTCCATGCCAAGCTCCTTACCTGGATTTTACTACAGCCATGCTAGCTTCCAAGCAGAAGTGATGGGAACGCCTTGTTCCTGCATTCTGTCTTTGTCACCTGGAAACCAAAGAAGCTGTGCATATGCTCTCAAGTCTGACAGCCCCTGTGACAACAGCTCCTTTTGCTGCTCCTCAAACTCATCTCCTCCCAGGGCTCAGAGTCAATATCTGAGGCAGGTACTAATGTGTCCCTGAACCCAATTTCCCCATCAGCCCCTCTGCAAACTTCTTCCCTCCTCCTTCAGCCAAAACTCCCCTATCACGTATGCAAATCATCTTTTCAATGAGCTCATCAACAGACAATGAAAATTTTAGCTTGGACCCAAAGAGGCACAGTCACCCTGGAAAATCTCAACCCTTCTGATAGTTGACATGGTCAAGGGCAGATCACTGTAGATTTCTAAATTCTAACTTAGAAAAAAGTGCCCTGTAAGCCAGAGTCTGCTATTGCCACTAAACCTGCTTCCAAAAAGGTCTTGGTCTATCCACCATGGGGATGAAGGCTCAGAACTTTTTTTTTTAATTGTTGTTCAAGTAGTTTAAAGCTCTGAACTTTTTTTAGGCACTAAACAACTTTCATGTTTCAAATGAATTCTTTGTGGACTGCCTGGGAAATGTGGCATCAGTTATAATATTGTTTCTATGGTGAAATGTGCCCCAACTTCTAGGCAGTAGACTTGCAAATAAACTTGGAAGCCTGCATATTCATGAGTTGAGGACTTCTTACAGGTCTTTAAAAGATCAGGTTCAGAAAACAATGGGGAGCCATCCAAAATAATAATGGAAACAACCAGCATGATGTACCACTACTTACAAAGCACTTTCAGAATCGTTTGCACATTTGAACTCCAGGACAACTTTATAAGGAAGATAGTATTGTATTACCCCCAGTTTACAGATGGGAACACTGAGTCTTAGAAAGATTAAAAAATTTACCCTAAGTTACATAATGAGTAACAGACCAAATTTGGTACATACCTTCTGAGTATAAAGCTTTTTCTCTTTCCATTGCTGTTGGGCCTAAGTCCTAGATAGACTTGAAAATTCATGGGCTGGTTCTGTTTCTTGCTCTCTAATGGTATTTCTCCATTTTTATTTTATTTAATAGTATGAAAATCAAGCTCTTATGTTTGGAAAATGGGGCACCTCTGGATTAGTGAGTCGCCATAAATTTTCTGACGTCACAGGAAAAATAAAACTCAAGAGGGAATTCTTTCTGCCTCCAAAAGGCTGGGAATGGGAAGGAAACTGGACAGTTGATCCTGAAAGAAGGTAAGTTTTCCATTTTCTGAGAAAAATGGTGGTTGTGGAACTTTTCCCTAGAAATTGGTAAATGAATCTTCTCCGTCACCATTTTTGATAATATTTATGTAATACCCAATAAGCAGGAGAAAGTCTATAGAAATTCATAGAAATGTAAAAAATGTCATCATTGTTCCATTGTAAGACAAACAAATATAAAAAGACTCTGGTACTAACATTTATGAAGAACTTACTATGTGTGAATGTGTCAAGCTGTGTGCTAAGCACTGACATCCTCTTATTGAATATAGACTACAGCCCTACAATGTACGTGGTGTCAAAAATTATCAAGGACCTGAGATTTTTACCTTCTTGCAAGTTTAACAATGTCACCTGCTGGGTGCTGGTAGGAGACACAGGACTCCTGCTTCAGAGAATAAGGACTTCATTGCCCACAGCAATAGCAAGACTCAGGATGAACATTTACTCTACCTCTCTGAGCCCCTGTTCCCACAGGGAGGCAAGAAGACGGTCACATGACATTTGCACATGCAATGGATTATGTAACAGGAGAGGAACCCTGAGTTTAAGGAACCCAAATATTTTATAATGGGTAATAAGCATGCTGGCTCTTTGTTCCAGACAAAACACCATCTCTGACTTCCAAAGTTTCCCATGTAAACATCCTTGGAAAGGTAGCCTGTGACAAAATTTATGGGGCCTATGTGCAGAAATTCAGGACACATGTGGAGATTTATCTCCCAACAAATAATAGTATTATCTGCTCTTTACTGAAACCTAAAGGGGTTAAGTTATCCAAAGACACTCAGGCTGTAAGTGTTACAAGTCTAGCTTGGGCGTTAGAGCCAGCATTCCACTATTATGCTGGAACATCTGTGAGAAACAATAGAGAGAGCCATTTAAATGGGTGAATGCATGGTATGTAAATTACATCTCAAAAGCTGTTATAAAAAGGAAAGAAAGGAGAAACAGTTGAGAGTGGCAAGCATGTTTTCCCTGGAGTCTGGGAGAAACCAAAGCCTGGTTTCTGAGTGTTGCCAATAGCACCAGGACCGGAGGTCCTCCTTCTCTCCACTTCCTGACAGCATACTTGAGTTTGAAGGAAACAAGCTGTGGACTTGGATTTTAAGACCTCAAACTACTTTGTGATCTCTGTCCACATTTGTTTCCTGTCATCACACAGGTATTAGGGGAGGAAGGGCGTGAGTGTGCTCTGTCTGGTCGGTTAAGACCCAGTGATTGCCCATGAGTGCTTTGAACCCATGGCAGCTTACTTTGGATGCAGGTGGGGTCGCTAGTAGGGAGAAGGGAAATGAGATTTGAATTGGACGGGAGGGAGGAAGGTTAGTGAGGACAAGGAAAAGCAGGGGCATTGCGACTGGAAAAGCAGGAGGGTGAAAGCGTGTCAGGCCTGGATGGGACCTCACAGGCAGCAGCCAGGTGCTCTGTCCCCTCCTCTGGGGCCCAGAGAAGTGACGGATGAGCCCAATTTATACAAATGGTTTGGACTATTTGTTTTCTGATTTCTTTCCAGTGCTTGATTCTAGGGGAGAATATGGCAGGGAAAGGATGTAGAAATGGTAAAGGAAAAAGAAACTTCACTTGAGTGGATACCTGGCAGAAGATTTGAGTCAACGTTGGAACCCCTGTGCTTTCCTCTGTGGGTTGTCAGGATAGTTCCATATCCAAGGGAAAATTGGCATGGCAGAGAGTCAGTATAGATTTCTCAAGTGCCCATATGGAGTCTGGAGTCTGAAATGACCTGGTTTGGCTGCCTACCTAGAAACTATCCAGAAAATTTAAACCCCTCCCTTCAGTTTGTGATACATAGACTGAGCGAGCCATGAGTAAAAATGTCCACATGGGCCTCTTGAGACTGTCTCCACTCCATTTTTAAAAATAGGGTGAATGGAGAAGGACACCTGCCCACTTGGCTGAACTGCTAGCCAAGAGTTTTGATGAGAAAAAGCTGGACAGATGAAACAGATATATGGAATATGAAGTCCCTGTGAGAAGCTGCCCTTTTTCTGTCTTCCCAGTTCCCACCCTAATGGCTGAGAGCAGCAACCCTGCTGGTCTGAGGAGTTGTCCATAATTCAGGTCTCATCGTTCCAGCAGGTCCCTTCATCAGAGGAATGTCAAATGCTGTTAGTACAAAGAGGAGTTCGGAGTGGACAACACACAGGGCTAGAGTGAGAAGGGAATTGGTGCCATCCAGGCTGTAGGTGGATCCGGACCATTGCAAAGAGCTGGGGTTGTTGGCTGCCATTTCTCTCCTGGTAACGTGAGCTTTGCCTGCAGCTTGCTGACGGAGGCTGATGCGGGTCACACAGAGTTCACAGATGAAGTATATCAGAATGAGAGTCGCTACCCTGGGGGGGAGTGGAAGCCGGCCGAAGACACCTATACTGATGCGGTGAGCAGCGCACTCCCGAGACAGAGCCTTACACATTAGCTCTTGGGATCCAGGGTCTGTGAATCCACTAACCTCAGGCATAGCTTCCCCTTCTCTTCTGCTGTGTCTCATATGCTGAACAGCCTTGCATTCATAACAAGCCACACAAGTGCACCTATAATTATTTTCTGTAAATAATTATATAGAAGAAAAGACATTGGGTCCTGGCTGGTGTGGCTCAGTGGATTGAGCACCAGCCTGCGAATCAAAAGGTTACTGGTTCAATTCCCAGTCAGGACACGTCTGGGTTGTGGGCCAGCTCCCCATCTGGGGGCGTGCGAGAGGAAACTGATCACTGTTTCTCTCACACACTGATGTTTCTCTCTTGCTCTTTCTCCCTCCCTTCCTCTCTCTCTAAAAGTAAATAAATAAAATTTTCAAAAAAGAAAACAAAAGACATTGAGCCTATTTAACTAGATGTTGGTACATGGTAAATGTTGTGCAATTTTTTAAAGTGTAAATGTTTATTATTTAATTAATGTTAAAAGTCATTACCAGTGGAAGGTTCATGTCTTTAGAATACTCAAACAGCATAAAAAGAAATAAAAAGTAATTTGCCATAATTTGTATTCTACCCCCAGCAGATAACCATTGATAGCAGTTTTCTGTTCATATACAAGTATATAAATTCTGCTGCCCACCCCCACATACATGAGTCAGACTGTGTGCACAGTTCTACAACTTGTAATTTTCTCATAAGATGTCTTGGTCATCTTTTATGTGCATACAGATCTTTTATACATTTTTTTTGCCAGATCCAATGCTGTCATTCTGAAGCTTTTTCTTCTGTTACTATTAATATATATTAGTCTTTATTAGAGAAAAGATAGCTGTAAAAATAGCTCTGAAATACTTATGAACCCCAAGAAAGAAAGACTTTTTTTCTTTAAAATCTAAGTTTGCTTTTATCAGATTTTGGAATCTTTAATAAGTGTCCTATTACAAGTTAAAGAAATAGGCTGTGTTAGGTCCGTGCAATCCTATTAGGATCGCCTTGCTCTAGTGAGCTTGAAAAGTACCTGCGGTGTTTCATCATGTGCGCCCACTGTAACCGAACAGATCCTCTTTTTGTGGACATTTACTTTCTTTCTCCCAGTCTTGGTTTTTATAAATGGTGTAACAATGAACATCCTTAGACATACATTTTTTGAAAGTTCATCTGTAGGAGAGGTCCCTGGTCAAGGTTTCAACGCACATAAAGTTTTGATGAATATTGCCGCCCTGCTTTCAAGAGGGTTGCAGGGATCGGTAGGTCCGTCGGCAGCATGTTAGAGGGCTGTTTTCCAGACACGTGCCGTCCCCCTTTAACATCTTCGTCCACTTGAGAAAATGGTATCCTGTTGCTATTTTAAGTTTCACACTCTTAATTTAAAGTGAAGCTGAGCATTTTTCCGTATGTTTATGGACCACTTTCATTTCCTTTACTATGAATGTTTTTTCATAACACTCCAGTCTTTGTTAAGAAGTGAAGTCAGTATTTAACATAAACTTTCTTCAGTCTTACGTGATCAGGATCTACAACCTCTAGCACCATTATTTCATATTTGAAAACGTGTTTTTCATGCTCTATCCATTTCTGATGAGATTTTTCCAATATAACTCCTCATAAAAACAGTCATGCCATTTCATAATATTAAATTGAACCGTATGGAACTGCTGCTAGTTCACCATTTTTGACCTATAAAAACAATTTTCCGTGATTCAACCTAATATATTCTCTAATGGTGTAAACAGAGGTATTCTAAAACAAAACAAAACAAAACAGAACAAAAGCCTAATTTTTATATGGCAGTTGTGTCTGAATAAAGATTATAGAGATTTTTCTGAGGAAGACTGGTGTCTATGATGGCATCTCAGCTGCCCTGGGCACACTGTAGCCAAGGGTGAGGAACCGTATCTCATCTTTGCACTTTAGTCGACATTATGGCTTTGTGGTAGCTCTTCATTCTTTGTTTCTTTGAAGAATGGTGACAAAGCGGCATCACCCAGTGAGCTCACGTGCCCTCCAGGCTGGAAATGGGAAGATGACGCATGGGAATACGACATAAATCGTGCAGTGGATGAGAAAGGTAACATTTTATATTTTATTTTAATATTTTTTATTTCCTGGTTACAGTTGACATTGGTTTCAGGTGTACAAGATAGTGATTAGACATTTGTATACATTATAAAGTGATCACCCCAATAGGCCTGTAGAGGAAGGTAACATTTTAGATCTATTACCTGACTAGGGGCTCTGCAGCTGCCCTGGTTAGTCAGAGTGAAGTTTCCTTGGGAGGGAGGCATCTCGCTCCTGTCGGTCGGTCTGTGACAGCCAGGTCATGTGGTTTTTACTTGCAGCGAGTCAGATGCAAAATCAAAAGGACAAGCCAGTGCCTGGACAGGGGACTGTCAAGAGTAAAAAATATGAGGCAAGGGGGCTGGGTGGCTGGACTTTGAGATGCTGGGGATCTGTGATGGGAATTTGGAAGGGAACCGGGGTGTAAATTTTCTCTTCTAACCATGCCTCATGACTGGAGACTATAAAATACCTTCAAAGTCCCATTCAGCAATAATGCAGATTGTTGACGTGGCCTCTGCTAGTGGTGCCCATGCCTTTCCATGAGCAGTCATCTAAAGTTTAAATGAATTTGGAATTGTCAAAATAGGAAAGCTGATTGTTTTTTTTTTCTTCTAAGATGGAGTAGTACAAAGAAAGACCTAGTATTGACAAAGATTTCTTTTTAAATTTATTTTTATTGTGTTTTTGCATTAACATTTGTCCCCATTATACCCCCTACTCTGCACACACCTCCTCCCCCACCCAGTAAAGATTTCAAGTCCCCTCACTGATCCCAATGCACACACCAGGCCTTCTAATGAGGGTTAACATTCAGCATAAACTACATGCTGAGCACTGATCTAGTGCTTTGCATGCATTATTTTGATTCATTCTTTTTAAAAAAGGTATATTTTACCACTATGCTGGAGAATTTGGGCTATAGGCAGTTTTACTAGCTTGCAAAAAACTTTTTTAGTACACAGCCAGTATGTGGGGATGCTGGGATTTGAACTCAAGCTGTGTGACTACACAAGCCACACACTTTTAACAACTGTCCACTTCTGTCTCTTGTACTAGGCTTTATTCTTAGATGCATTCAATGACCATGAATGACTGGAGGTATAAAAGGGAGGGGATCCCCATGGCCACCGAGGAAGCTTTTAGGAGAGCAAGCTGGGGGAATACTGCTGGATTCTGTTTGACTAAATTGCAGCAAAGTGAAAGGAGAAATGGCATTCAGTTCTGATTGTAGAGAATATTTGAGGGCAGAGAGTGACTGAATGTTTCTGGGGCGTTTATTTGGCAGTTTGGCACAAGTATATCTCATTTGCATGACCATTCACAAACTCTGTTCCAGGCTGGGAGTATGGAATTACCATTCCTCCTGACAATAAGCCCAAATCCTGGGTTGCGGCAGAGAAAATGTATCATACTCACAGACGGCGAAGGCTGGTCCGAAAACGCAAGAGAGATTCAACACAAAGCACTTCAAGTACTGCCAAGGTCAGAGGGGCAGTGGGAGGGAGCTGGGCTGGGGCTCTGCCTTCCAGACCACAAAGAATCCCACTTCTCTGTTCTGCAGAAGCCCTTTGCCAACCAGGGGCCTAATGCCTTGCTCCAGGGCTCTCAGAGCGTGCTCCTCACCCACAGGGGCAACACCAGGAACTTGTTAGAAATGCCCTACTGGTTGAGAGACTCTGGGGGTGCGGCCCAGCAGCAAGTCCCCCAGGTGATTCTGAGGCAGACTAAAGACTGAGAACCATGCAAGAGGTAGTCACAGAACAGAAATTATTTGGTGGCATAATGGGATAGTGGCAGTAGCTCAGGACCTGGAATAAGATGTATAAGGATTCAAATCCTGGTTTCATTTTGTTTCTCATTAGCAAAATGGGCACGATATCCTGCCTGTTTCTAATTAGGGAGTGTTAGGGCTTAAATGGAATAGTAATAGATTAAGTGGAACAATAATAATAATTGCAGTGATAAGTGGCGTGTTTTGTGTGTCTTTTATAATGCTAGATACTGAATATGCGTTATCTACAATCTTCGAGGTTAACATTTCTTCCCCATTTCACAGAAATTAAATAGACTTGCTCTGGGCCGTGTGTCTAGTGACTGACAGAGCCAGTGTGTGAGCCCAGGCGAGGCTCCTCCTAACAAGACTCTTTCCATCCCACAAAGTTCCTTACTCACACTAGGCAGGGTGAATGAAGTTGCTTTTCATTATATGGTGAGCTTCTTAGGCACAAAGATGGGTCCATAGTCATCTTTGTACCCTTCTTGCCTGCCCCAGGAACTTGTTCCTAATAAATAATGGAGTAGATTGAAATAGCTGATCAATGAATATTTGTTATTTAATTATCCCTGTCCTGCTGGGGTGAGAAGTTACTAGAGGCATTTGATGCTCTCCTTCCACGGGAGAGCCCCAAGGGGACGTGCAGAGAATACTGAGCCTCCAGTCAGAAGACTAGACACCTGACCCAGGCCTGCTGACGGTACTGCCGAGGCTTTGATCATATCCCCTAACCTGCCCCGCCTCCTGGCTGCATGAACTATGTCAATGCCACGGTCAGCACTACTGGAGGGTCAATAATAACATTGTGCTCGACCTGGATTTTCTGTTAATTCAAAGTTGAAAAAATAGTGCCTGCAATGATAAGAGCCTGCAATGATAAGCTCTCTAGAGGGAGCTTTTGTTTCTATAATCATAAAACATATTATGATTATATATTATTCAGTATTATTCTACATTTATTAAATCTAGTCATACCTTTCAGATATTTCCATAAAATTTCCACCACTAAGCTGTCAGCTACATGAAGACAAAGACCCTTTGTGCCTCTCTCCTCCCTGCCTCCTCTGCTCTTAACACAAGCCCTGTTACATAGCAGACACTCATATTTGGTGAGTGAATTGATTAGGATGTTGAAAACCGAGATCATTTACATACAAATAGTTTTCAGACAAAAAGTGCTATACTCAGTTATTAATTATTACAGAAGTAATATGCCCTGATCTATCTATCATGTAATTATCTATCATGTAATTATTAGTTATGGCAGCTGTTAGCATAGACAAGACATTGAAACTCTGGGGAGGGTGTTATCAATTTTTTCCTCCACATATAAAATGGAGATAATAATGGTTTCCAAACTATATCAGAATAGCAGTGTTTTCTTAAGAGCTAATAAAGTGAGAACATAGAAAGCAACTGGAGAAAGAAGCAATTTGCTTTACCCACCCCACCCCGAAAGTCTGAATAAGGTGCCTCTCCTGGTGGTACAGCCACCACCTTGGCAACACCCCACCCCACCGTAATTGTCTGGTTCTCCGTGTTGCCACAGTCGGTCAGCTCTGCAAGGGCGGGCAGCCTGCCTGTTCTGTAGTCTGTTGTGTCTGGGGCTCCTAGCCCAGTGCTTGGCACAGAGATGATGTTCAGTACTTATTTGTTGATTGACCAAATAAGTTACTTTATCAATATAAGGATCAGGATTATGGTGATCATCATTAAAACTTTTACTCCTGTTTTAGGCCATGGAAGAACTTAAAGACCAGGAGGGCTGGGAATATGCTTCTTTAATTGGCTGGAAATTTCACTGGAAACAGCGGAGTTCAGATACCTTTCGCCGCAGACGCTGGAGGAGAAAAATGGCTACGTCAGAAACACATGGTGCAGCTGCCATCTTTAAACTTGAAGGTGCCCTTGTAAGTAACAAGGTGCCGAATCTCAAATAATATTGGTCTAGGGAGAATAGGTGACCACCACTGATTTCACAGAGGTCCCTCGAGTACTGTGAGACTGCATGTAATTTGAGAGAAAGCTCCACATGCTATGTGTTCAGACATTTTTGAAGAGTGAATACGCCATTAACATATGAAAGTGCTGAGAAGGCTTGCTGCAGACACACCTGTTTAGTGTTGTTTCACCTGGCATTTTCCAGCTGTTTCTGTTCCCTCACCCTTGTTTCGGGTGACAGCTAGTAACATCCAAGGCACAGGGTCTTGGATCGTAGCTTGTAAACTACAGCTGTTCAATAAACTGAGAAAGTTAAATATACACATACAGGAGGGGGCGGGTGAGGGGCAGAAGGATGGCTGACAGAATAGAGAGCAATTTGTATGGAAGCTCAATAAAGAAGGCAGTGAGGAAGAAAACAAGCAGAAAGGCAGAAGGAATGAATAATAAAATGATGGTGGTTGATCTAAAAAATGATGTGGTGACTGGAACAGCCTGTTCTTCTGTTTCTGCACACTGACCCGGCTTTGTTATTCTTCTGCTGCTGTCGCTTCCTCCTCCTGTCCTTTTAATTCCCTTACTTTCTTCCCTTACTTTAATTCTTTTACACGCTTGCTTTTCTTTTTCTTTCAGTGTCAGGGTTTGGTAAGCCTGAACTTGAGGTAGAAGGTCTGGCTTCAACTTCCTGCTCTATTGCCTCTGGCTAAGTGACAGTCACTGTCCGGGGCTGTACTCATCTCTGAAAATGAAGTGACTGGATGAGGGAAATCTCTTTGAACAGCCACTATCCCCGAAGTTTGTGATTCTTGCCTCTTCAGTTTTGGGTACCACTAACTGACTTTCTGCCTCCTTAGGGTGCAGACACCACAGAGGACGGAGAAGACCCAGACAAGGAAAAGCAGAAGCACAGTGCCACCACCGTGTTTGGGGCTAACACTCCCATTGTTTCCTGTGATTTTAACAGTAAGTCTTGAACATGGGTCCGTGCGTCCTGACATTATGATTTTTATCTCAAGAAAACGCTTCAGATCACCAAATATAATAAAAATGTACTTTTGTTTTTATCATTTGAGGAAGGAGATTTCTTAAAATACAGCTTTAAAAATTATATTTGGGGTAGAAGGTGGTCAAATCATTAACTTTAACATAATCTGTTCAATATATACTTGTCCTACTATTAAGCCCCCCAAAAGATGACTTTAATTAGAAAAAAAACATTTAAAAATTTAAGTAAATGTTGGTTTCCATGATAAGCTTCAGGAGTGTTGGAATGAGGCAGACCTACTCAGTAATGATAATAATAGCAAATCATTATATGTCTTTAGAAAGTAGGAACTATTATTGTTCCCATTTTATGGTGAGGAAGTGGAGGTGCAAAAAGATTACATAACTTGACTAAGGTCTTACATCTTATAAGCACTTACAGCTTGTAAGCACTTACAGCTTATAGAGATAAGATTCGAACCCATGGAGTTTGGCTCCCAGAATCTGTGCAGTGAACCACAGGGCTCTACTATCTGTTAATTATGTGTGGGGAGTGAGGGGTGGGGGCATGTTGAGTGGGGTGGGGCTCTGTATGCATTACTATAATAAGGATATGGAGTATAAAGATTTTGAACTACTGAAGACACTGTTAGCAAATAATTATTTCTTAGATCTGGAGCTGAAGTGGTATAGAAAGCCCTATTTCTATAACTCATGGACACCCAGTTTCCTTTTAAAGGTTGATGATGACAAGCAGTGCCCTCAATCCAAGTAGCCGACGCCAGGAGTAATGATCTCCTGATTGCCACACTTGCACTGAGCTTACTGTAGCGTTGTTGTTTAAATCCTTACCTGAGGATGTCCTTATTAATTTGAGAGAGAGAGAGAGAAACATCGATGTGAGAGAGAAGCATTGATCAGCTGCCTCCCGTACATGCCCCAACCTGAAATAGAACCCACAACCTAGGCATGTGCCCCAACCAGGGATCAATCCCACAGCCTTTTGGTGCACGGGATGATGCCCCAGCCAAGTGAGTCACCTGGCCAGGGCTTACTGTAGTATTTTTAAAATACATTTCATTTTACAGGAAACAGAACTACTTTGGGAGGACATGTTATCACTATTATATGTGTCCTTTACTGTGGAGAAGTAGATTTGGGTGACCCATTTATCTGAAATATGTATTATCCCCAAATATTCCAGGAAAATAGTAGTTTGCAATATTATGTTTCTTGTAAGTAACCTCCATCCTGTTCTCTTTAGGACTCTACATGTACCATCTGCGCTGCTATATCTACCAAGCCAGAAACCTCATGGCTTTAGACAAGGATAGCTTTTCAGGTAAAGCAAAAACCCCTCATGTTATTACTTGCATGTTATTAACATGTTGTTAACATGTTAATACTCATATGTTATTACATAGCAGGCTGGTGTGATTCTACTTCCCATCAAGTGAATGCTTTCAGTTATTTCTACCAACAACAAAAAGCATTTCCATACTGAGATTAATTTGACACACAGGGTCCAGCAGAAGTTAACGTCTGCTTGAGTGTGGTTGTAGGGTAATAATATGGGTGTAATAATTTATAGTTTTAATTTGAACATTTCACCTATGGTGTGCTTGAGTGTGATATTGTTATGTTACAGAATTACATGCTTATGATTTTGTAATAAAAGATTTTGTAATAAAAAAGGGCATTATTTGTGCCTCACCCTTGACACGACAGAAATTGTTTGATCATTTGATCAATAAGCACCAACTACAATGCTGAGCGCTGTTGCTGGGTGCTGAAGATACACAGGAAATACGTGGCTTTTTAATACTGATAATTATTAATTGATTAAGTAATGAAAAGCACCAAGAAGAAAAGCAGTTTCTGTTCTCTGTTTATACACATAGCTATATACATATACCCTGGACTCTTAGGTTGATTGGAAGTTAAGGTCATATATATGCATTTAAAAATCATATTTCTGTTGTGTAGTTCTGTGTGTAGTTCTCTCAGGTTAACAAAAAGATCACAAATTCACCTGTTACCTACAGCACAGGCTTGAAGCAGTTTGGAGTCCGTCTTGACCTCCTTTGCTGCCTGCTCCCCAGATTCCCAGAACTGTAAAACCATGAGGCTTCATCACCCCACACACTGATGGCTCAGTTAGTGTTGTCACCTTTGGACTGGCACTAGGAAGGCTGTGGGTGGGGGAGGGGAAAAGTCAGGGGCCCTCCAGTCTGGGGAATTTTGTCTGTTGAATTCCACCTCAGGGCCTGAAGCCAGCAGAGCGTCCCTGGGCCTTCATCGGAAACAGCTCTTAAAGCAGTTGCTTGACACTCTGGCGTGCTCACAGCAATTGTGAGGTGCTTCCAAGCACATATAACTTCTTTCCTTTTCTTGCAAATTAGAGCATATTCAGTTATTCCCATAATATACATCTGCAAAATGGTTTTGAAGACATTTTCAAATATTCACCACCAGGGGTCACTCAATCATTGAAAGTCAAAGAGAATCCTCTCAACTAAAGTTGTACAAAACTTAAAGTACTTTTTTTGCGGTTGGAAATATAAGATATATATATCATTGGAACAAAAGCAAAGAGTCCCATTCACATGATGCCACAATGCTAAAAACCAAGCACCCTTTTGGCTTACCTAAGATAGCTTTAGATTAGAGATTAGGTTATTGCTCAGAGAGGTCAGCTCCAGGCAATTGCTCAAAGTTTAGGTGAAATTATTTAGCATGAAGGAAAAATGGACTTTTTCATATCTTTTATCAGGTTTATTGAGGTATAACTGAAGAAGTTATATTTAAAATGTACAATGTGATGATTTGATATGCATATGCATCGTATCAAATTGAGTTAACACATCCACCACCTTACATGTTTACCCTTTGGTTATGTGTGAGAACATTTAAATTCTACTCTTGTAGCAAATTTCAATTATACAATGCAGTTATCAACTATAATCACCATGTTATATATGAGATCCTCAGATCTTATTCTTCTCCTAACTGAAATTCGTATCTTTTTACCGACCTCTCCCATCTCTGCCCCCATCCAGCCCCTGGCAACCACCAATCTACTCTCTTTTTCCATGAGTTTGACTTTTTTGGGGGGGGGGGGGTATAGGGAGGAGTGCGGATTCCACATATAAGTGATACCATGTAGTATTCTCTTTCTCTGTAAGCATGATGCCCTCAGGGTCCATCCATGCTGTCACAAATGGCAGGATTTACTGTTTATTAAAGGGTGAATTATATTCATTGTGTGGGCGTATGTGTCAATGTCTATGAATCTCCCACATTTTCTTTATTCCTTCATCCATGTGTTGCCTGTTCATTCTGTTGATGGTTTCCTTTGCCCCAGTTATTTATTTTTGCTTTTGTTGTCTTTGCTTTGGTGTCAAAATAAAAAAATCATGGCTCAGCCAACATCAAAGAGCTATGGTTTTTTTCTAGGACTTTTATGGTTTCAGACTTTGGCCACGTCCCCACTGTTACTCTCTTTTTCGGTTTTAGACCCATATGCTCATGTCTCCTTCCTCCATCGAAGTAAAACCACTGAGATCATCCAATCCACTCTGAACCCCACATGGGACCAAACAATTATATTTGATGAAATTGAAATCTATGGGGAACCCCAAACAGTCCTACAGAACCCACCCAAAGTTATCATCGAAATTTTCGACAATGACCAAGTGGTAGGTACTTTAGAATTTCTAAGATGACTTGTGGGATGGGTGAAGATTTATAAGGATGTTGTTTGGGGAGTTAAAGGATTGTTTGTTTCTCTAGGGCAAAGATGAGTTTTTAGGGCGGAGCATGTGCTCTCCTCTGGTGAAACTAAACTCAGAAGTGGACATCACGCCCAAACTCCTCTGGTACCCAGTAATGAATGGAGACAAGGCCTGTGGGGATGTCCTTGTAACTGCAGAGCTGATTCTGAGACACAAGGTACCTGCTGAGTCCTCACTCACATATGCTTTCAGGGCAGCTGCTTAAAACCTGTGAGTATCTCCGGGCACTACTTGGATTAAAGGGAGGCATTGACATTTGCATGTTTATTTCACAGGATGGCTCCAACCTTCCCATTCTTCCCTCACAAAGGGCCCCAAATCTGTACATGGTGCCCCAGGGGATCAGGCCTGTGGTTCAGCTCACTGCTATTGAGGTATGCTGCTCTCTGTGTTTTGTGATCAAATCAAATAGATGTGGCTATAGAACTGGAATCTTTCATATAGGAAATGAGATCTTGCTTGTCTCCAATTTCTTATAGAATTTGCCCAAAATTTTGAAATAGGGAAATAGAAGGCTTATCAAAGCAACAGGAACAGGTCCATTCTAGCAATCCTGAGGGAATCTCATTACATGGGAGCCAGTGGATTTCTGAGTTTTCCCTTGTCAACTGGCGAATGGGGAGAGGGGAAGACAGACTCAGAACAACATGCCTGTGTATGTGGAGAGAGAGGAAGGGGCCTGGGGGGAGGCGGAGGTGGGGCATGAGGAGGGGGTCATGGGAAATGGGGACATGTCCCACCATGGAGCAGGTAGAGGCCGATGGAGCTCACCGGGTAGCTCAATGGACAGTGTCTAGCCTCCTCCCCCTTGTTGAGTCAAGCAGCTGTTACCTTGGGATTTCTGTTCTCAGGCTGTCTTGCTAAGAGTCCTCACAGACTGAGCAGATGGCTTTAGGCAACAGCTATCATGGCTTGCCTGTCAGACACTGTTAAGAAGTTTACACTTGATCCTCAAAATAATCCTGTGAGAGATAATACTGTCTGTCCTATTTATGGATGAGACCTAGAGTGGCTGACGAAGTTGCCAGAGTTCACATACTGTCATACGGCACAGCCAGGGTTTGAGTCCTACACTCTTGCTGCTCTGCCATTTTAGCGGGTCAGGCAGGAGAGCACAGACGCAAGTCTTTGCCTTTCTTTGCACGACCTACAGGCTTTCTAGGATAATATTCTCAGAGATTATAAGCAAATCTGCACAAGTCACGCTTAAGGAATTTACTGGTTATTAAGAGAGAATTTTTCCTTTTGAAGATTATTTTTAATATACTGGGTTTCCCTCCCTTCTCTTTATATTGTTTTCTTAGATTCTAGCTTGGGGCTTAAGAAACATGAAGAACTACCAGATGGCTTCTATCGTGTCCCCCAGTCTCATTGTGGAGTGCGGCGGGGAGAGGGTCGAGTCAGTGGTCATCAAAAACCTTAAGAAGACCCCCAACTTCCCTGGTTCTGTTCTCTTCATGAAAGTGGTACAGTATCACGATTCTGTAATAGTTTATGTAATAGTTCAATAGTGTTGAGTAGCTGAACTTTATTGGAACTATGAAATATATTCACCTCACTCACCTACACGTGGTTTATATATTTCCAAAGTCTGACAACAAACAGGAAAACAGTCTTGGATTCAGCTTGTCAGTGATATTTCCCCCCTTAGATTCGCACACTGTTGCGATGGTTTCTTAAAGCTGCAAGCAACCCCACAGACACAGAAATGTCTGTGGGCAATACTGACGTGTGTCTCCAATAAACCTCCCAGCCGTTCAGCTCTCTACTGCAGGCTTTTGGTCAGTGCCCCGAGGGCAGAACAGGAACCCGCCCTCGTGGCCCTGCAGGTGTGCGTGGACCAGAACTCTCCTGAGAGGGACTGGCTGGCTGGGGAGGGGCCGTCACGGAGGAGCCCATACGGGCTGATGGGGCCCTGCCCTAAGAGCCTGTGGTGACAGGGCCCCGCCTCCAGGGGCCCCTGCGATGGCATCTCCTTAGTTGCATTGAAGTTACCCCTCAGTTATTAGAGATGTGAAAGCATCTGCCCCCGTCCTCCGTCCTCCATCGTAGACCCCGGCACACTTTGGAAGAAGAGGTTACCCACTCTTTCCACAGTCCTTAACTTTTTAAAAAGAATCTTTCCGTTTTATTCTACTATTAAAAAGAGATAAAAATAAAGGCACATTTTCAGTTTGATGGGTAGAAGGTCCAGAACCTTCTTGTTCCTTTCCCCAGCCCAGTCCTGTGGTGCCTCCCACACACCCGCTCTTGAACTCTGGGGTCCTGTGGATTAACTTCTCCATTCACAGAGGAGGAGACTGGGGCCAAGAGAGGGGAGCTGTCTCACCCAGGCCCTGTAGTGAGTGTCAAAACTAACAGCAGCAGCTACAGCTCCATGCTAGCTGCCTTCATACTCCCTGCAGTCTTCACTCTAACCCTGTGGAGCAGCATTTTCACTCCTCTTACACTCTCTTTGGGGAAAACTGAGAGGTTAGGTGATTTATACAGCTAGCAAGTGGGCGGCTGGAGTTGGGATGTAGGTCTTTCCAACTATAAAGCCATGTTCTTCCCCTACACCTGGATTCTCCAAACCAGAATCCCAGAGTGGCCTCTGCCACACCGCTCCACCCATCTGTGTCCACTCCTCAGCCCCTCCCCCAGCCCCAAGTTCTAGTCTGGAATCTAGCCTTGGTCGGCAAAGGTGAGGGAAGCCACGCAGTTGACCCAAGCTGCTTCTATTCCTGTGGCAGGCCAGAGGCGGAAATTCACCTGAGAACAGCCCATGATTCCCCATTAGCCACTGTCACCAAGTCCACCCGATTCCACGTGGGTGAGCCAAGAAGGGAGGAGGAAAACTGAGCATCCCGTTTTGGCACTGAACTTCCAAGGCTAACAGACTCCCAAGCCACAGCCATTTCCCTTGAAGGTGGGGTTTTCGTGTGATCATTTCTAAATTCCACCCAAATGCTAACTCTGTATCCTGTCCCAGAGCACAGCCAGGTAGGAAGGTACTATTTTAAGCACTTCACATGTATTAATTCAACAACCCTGCTGTTATTGAGGAGGTAATTGGGGCATAGAAAGTTCCCTGAGGTCACGCAGCTCCCAGTGACAGAGCCAGCACTCCGTCCCGGGTGGCCTGGCTCACGGCTCATGCCTTTCAGCAGTTGCCAAGTGCGTAGCAGGTAACTTTCTGAACTCCTCGACTGTGAGTCCCCCTGCGCTGCGCCAAATGGGCAAAAAGATCTTGGGCTGGTCCTTTAGGAGGCATTTATTGGCAAAGCTGTTCTTGTTGGGTCTTGTGCAGAGAAGTGACGTTTACCTCTGTGACCCCCAGTTCTTGCCCAAAGAGGAATTGTACATGCCTCCGCTGGTGATCAAGGTCATCGACCACAGGCAGTTCGGACGGAAGCCCGTCGTGGGCCAGTGCACCATCGATCACCTGGACCGCTTTCGCTGCGACCCATATGCAGGAAAGGAGGATATTGTGCCACAGCTCAAAGGTAAGTGAAGTCTATAAGTAACAATTGGGCACTTTTCACGCACGATCTGACTTCATCTTTACAAACCTTCTCAGGTAAGCATTCACTGTCTGAGTTTGAGCGAGGTATGAAACTTCCCCGAAGTAATACAGTTAGTAAGTGGCAGAGCTGGACAAGAATCCTGGCCTTGCCTTGGGGGGACCCAATGCTTGAGCTATTACCTTTTGAGGCACCCTGAGAGCTTCTTTTCTGGAAGTGGAAGTACTTCATGAACATTTTATATAGTCCAGCAGGGAAGGCAGACAAGGAAATGGGGGCTTGCAATCTAGTGTGATTGCTATTTTGATGAGGAAATACAGGGCCCTCTCCATCCCCCATATGGGCACTGAGTGGGGGGGAGGAGTTTATTTTAAATTGCTTTTGAGCTGTTGTTCTATCTCATCAATGCATCACAGCATTGTTGAGATGTAATTTGAAAGATACTATTTCATTGTTATCCATCAGGAGACAATAACCCCTGCTGAGTCTATGTGACTCACCTTAGGTCACATAATTAGTAAGGAAATGATAGAGCAGGCATGGTACTTACCTTCGAGTTCTGTGACAAATAGTCAATGAATAGTGTTTTGCTATTGTCCTTTCAATTAAGACTTGTTCTCACCTTACCATGTGCCAGGGACTGCTGGGCTGGGGAATGGGCTGTACCAGTGAACAAGATCCCAGGGATCAGACCCCATGGAGAACTGGCAGTCACTTAGCTGATCGTTGGCAGCATCATTGGAAGCAGATGTCTTCTGTTTAAGCAGCTGTGCCGCTAACCAATTCTATTTAATCTTTTGGTGTAGATATTACAGAGCCTCTGAAACTCATTTGCTATGTGGGCCTGAGCATCCTGTATCCCTGAGTCAGAGTGAAGGAGAAAATAAAATCCACAGTCACACTTGAGCAAAAACCCTACATGTGTTTATCCATAAATTTCCCAGACAAAGCATCTTGTGCTGAATTGATGGAGCCTAAAATAGCAACATTTTTATAACAGCAAGGATTAATGTAACTGCAAGCATTGTTTTATCTGAGGTTACTAAATGGAGAGAAACCATTTTCCTGCGTTTTTCTGACTGTTCTCATGAGAGAAAGCTCTCAGATGCAAACATGAGAAATTGCCAGGAAGGTACAAGTGCTGCGCACTCGCTCGGGCCCAAGCCGCCCGTGTGGGCCTGTTTGTGTGCGTTGCTCGGGCATAGGCTGGGCTCGAGGCAGAAGTCTGCCATTTACTGATTCTGTGTAATTGCTGTGAAGGGTTGTAAGGGCTTTGGAGAGGCCCCACAGAGAATAATCCTTAAGGAGCATGGGGAACATAATGTGCCCAAGACTGGAATCTATTATTTTACATCAATCTGGTACTTTCTTAAAACCAATAATGCCAGGTTAAGAGTTGAGGAAGCACCTGGTTGGCTTCATGTTGGAAGCACATGGGATAACTTTTTCCTCCTGCCCCTGAGGCTTTGTTTACTGGAGGATGGTAACGTGGAGAACTGATAGTTTAAGAAGGAATTTGCCTACAGTTGTGTTCCCACATGCCTGCCCATCTGGCTCACGTGTTCTGTGTTGTTGCAGCCATCCAGGGTTGTGGGGAGCTATCTCGGCAGTGCAGAGACTGCTGGTAGATCTGGGGTGCCCCATGGACACACAATGACCTCGCACAGCAACTGGTGTATCACAGATGCTCAGTGAATGTCAGCCTGCTCTGCCGCCCCAGTGTCGCCTTGGTCCTTTCCCTGACATTTATTGAATGTTTGCTCTGCTTGGGGCTCTGGTATGATGGATAAAACACAAGCTATGGTTCAGATAGACCGAGGTTACATGTTTCTATGTACCACTGATTGTTTAACCTGAAGCAAGTGGCTTGCTTTCTCTTAGCCTCTGTTTTTTCATCTTTGTAATGGGGGTAATGGTACATATTTTACAGTATTATTGAGGAGTTAAATGAGATCATGCTTGTAAAGAGCTTAGCCCACCACCTGGTGCATGGTACTTACCTAGAAAATGTGTCTCCCTACATGCCTTTATGTTCTCTCTGTCAGTTGCCAGGTGGGTTATACAGAAAGTTCTTTTGGCTTGGCAGAGTTCATTCTGTCTGTGTCTGGCCTCCTGCTGAACGTCTAACTGCTTAATGCTTCTTCCGTGAAGGGTGAACATACCTCCTACCCTCACTCTTGCTCTAGGCTGAGGCCTTGGCACCCCTTTACCTGAACCAAACCTCTTGAGCTGGGTGCAGCTCCTGAGCCCTTGCTCTAACCCCAAAATACTCTGGAAATTACATAAAGTCAGGGAGTGTGCCTTTTCCCTCTGCGTACACTGTGACAGCCGGGGCTGAATGAGCCACTGAAATGCTCAGCTGTTCACCCTGCTTTGTTTTTCTGTGCCCGAGAACAGGGTCCATGAGAAGGAGGCTCCTTTAGACGTAGATTTTCCCCAGCCACCGTTCCCTACTTCTGGATCCTCTAAAGTCATGTATGGACATAATTCTTTTTGGAGCATTTCCTGTGTATAGGCACTGGGCTAAGTGTCCAGGGCAAAAGAAAAATGGGCCATACAGTCCCCTGAAAATGTCTAAAATCTCATTATATTTTGGGGAAAGTGATGAATTGTTGGGTTATTTTTTATAATAATAATAAATAATTGTGTGTGGTCCTCTCCATTCAGTAGTCTTATCCAGGAGTAGACTCTACCATCCACTCTGTGCCTGTTGAACTTGGAGTAGAACATTCACCACTGTATTTTTGTAGCATCTTAGATTATGAAATTGTCTTGCAGCCTCCTTTATGTCTACCCCACCCTGCCGGGACGTCATTATTGAAATAGAAGATGCCAAACCATTGCTGGCTTCGAAGGTAGGCTTCAGAACTGATCATCGAATAATGTCAATTTTATTTTGCAGATATCTAAGCATTCAGGTGAATTTAGTCAAACAACCTTTCAATGCAATTAAAATTAAAATAATAATAATCAAACTAACTTTCCAAGGTAAAGAATCTGAATCTTGCACTCATCAAAAGTTATGATGATGCTATGTAGACTAATGTTCTCTACCCTCAGTCACTCAGGATACTTAAAATAATCCCCAAGCCCAGAGTCTACCCTCCAAGAAGAACCTAGACATCAGTATAAGTTTAAAATCTCACCAAGTGATTCTAATTTGCAGGCAGGCCTGAGAACTGTTGGTGTGGGCAGTCGGAGTGACATCAGTTGCTAGAGAAAGACATTTCAAGGGCAGATTAATAGCATGACAACATTCAGAAGGTGGATACATGAAGCAGATGGGTCATGGCTTTTTAATGACCCTATTTATCAGTGTACGGGATAGCCCTGATTTTTATATTCACTGTGGTTTTGAAGTCAAGAAATTGGTGGAAATGCTCACTCCAGACCCTATTTTTATACCATTCCAGCCAATTGCACAAGAAGGAAAGGGGAGGGGGGTTTCAGCCCAGAAAAAAGAAAACATCAAATATCTCTCTGTTTCTGTTGGCATTTGTGGTGGACTTTCACAGCATGTTTTAATGTGCAAACTGGCCAAAAAATGCACATGATTGCATTTTAATGTGTTATGTCCATAAACAGTGCCTTAAAAAAAAAGGTCGACTTCCTTCCCACTGCATTAAACTCACCAACAATCATACTGCATTAGATGTGGTCTCCACAGCCAGCACTGTGTAGCAGTGTGCTGGATTCTATTCCCTGAGATTCCTCCACGGTCACAAATGACAACATCCAATTTGCAAAACTATTGTGTTCACTTGTAAATGACCCCAAATATCCCCAATACAACAGTCTTAGCATAGAAATAAGTTAAATATAACACACTTAAGATCCTTTATGTACATTTTTACAATACTCTAGAAAAAGGCACTTTAAGATCCTGCTCTATAATCTGCCTGCAAGTTTTTTACCTCCCATTGTCAATCAGTTCCCATTTGTGCCTGCTGTGTAGTCAGTAGCCCTACGTATTGGGAGAGGGGCAGTCAGGAAGAAGAATAAAGCCAATTGTGCCACTGTTCTCATTCATTTCTTTAAAATAGTTAACAGATAACTAGGTTACTGTAGCAACACATTGTGAAAGTTCAGTTTCCATCATGGATTTTCAGTGGCAACTTAGCTGGCTTTGGGGTGATAGTAGCAGTCATCAGTAGGTAGTATCCCACTGTATTATAAATGACTTTGATCAGCTTGCTTTCCTAACACCTAGTGGAGGTGCACTGTGTTGATAAAAAAGACTGATTGGAATCTCCTCTAAAAAAATTGTCTCTCCCCCTTCATAAGGGAAATAAAAAAGCGCATATGTGTGCGAAGTCAAATGAGTCAAGTTGCACTTTGGAAGAGCCACTAATGAGCTTGCTGATGTCCTATATGACATGCCCATGTAGCCTCACACATGCATACATGTCATAGACATGCATGTATGGCATGCATGAGTTACATGTATATGTGATGTGTGTGTAATGTGCATCTACTACTGCTAACTCAGTGCAGGCCTTCTATATGGGTAAATTGAGGGGATGGCTCAAAAGATGGGAGCTGGAGGCTGTGGCTTTGGGTGACAGTCTTGCCCCACAGAAACCCACACCCTGTGACGACTGTGGGAGCTCCCAACGAAGGGGCTCAGCGCCACCACAGGAAAAGTGAAAATTAAGTATCTGGGGCCAACTATACGTGCTGGCCAGATAACATGGACATTCCTACATGGCCATTTCAACAACTGCCTTCCAATTCCAGTGCTTAAGCAGTATGTCAACAGCACTCGGCAAAATGGTTTCTCCAGCGACAGTGCATGTATGTATGATAAGAAGATGCATGTGGCTGCCTGGGGCTGTGGGGACCTCAATCTAAAGACTTGAATTCTCCTTTTGGATTCTTTCTATTAGTAGATTTTGGAGTGAAAGGTGATCTTTAAACAAATGTGATTGTTTTAAGCCAAAAGGGGGAAACGTCCATGCCATTCGGATATGATAAAGCAAGTTATTTGCTTCCATTACATTTCCGTACGAACCGAGGAGCAAGTGGCATGAATGAATTCTCCCATGTTAATCCTAAATTTCAAAACCAGTGGTTTGTTTTGAAGAATGCTTTTTCAATTATGAACTGTACTCTTCTTTGAAATGGTTTTGAATAGCTGAAAATAGATATGAATAAACAGACTCTAAAAATCTGAATGCAAGAACCATTCAGAAAGTGAAAGCACTTTTGGCATAAAGTCCCTCTCTCCAAAATCTCCATTTGGCTGTGACAATCTAACCATTAATCCCGCTTTGGTATGAATCTAATAGAAAGAAGTGTCACATCTATCTGCCTGCCTCTCTGCCTCTCTTGGCAAGTCTGTGTGCTGAATACAAGTCAGTCTGGAAAATGGTGAGGAGCACTTAGAAGAAGCCCCGTGGCCGTCCCACGCAACACCTGAAGGGAGTGTCCCTTGTGAGGGATTGTTCTCTCCTCATATTAGAAATGAACTTGAACCCTGGCTGGTGTGGTTCAGTGGATTGAGAGCTGGCCTGTGAACCAAAGGGCTGCCGGTTTGATTCCCAGTCTAGGGCATATGTCTGGGTTGTATGCCCAGGCCAGGTCCCCAGTAGTGGGTGCACGAGAGGCAACCACACATTGATGTTTCTCTCCTTCTCTTTCTTCCTCCCTCTCTAAAATAAATAAATAAATAAATACATACATACATACATAAAAAAAAAGAAATGAACTTGAAGTTAGGATTTCAGAGAGGGGGTCTGCATAGCAGTCCTTCAAACTGCCCTCAAGGGTGAGCTTAGCTAATATTCCAGCAGGTGCCAAGTGTAAACTCAAGCCCCACTGTCCAGCTCCCCACTCTCTCACCTCCTGAATGTGCTCTGAGATCAGGGTTGGGTGCTGCATGCAGAAACTCAAATGGAAGGATCTGGCCAATGAGAAACTTAACATCTTAGAGCAGTTTTGATGGATGGATCTTTATTTGTTGCTATAGCATAGGCATGGGAAGAAACCAAGAAACGGTACCTGCAGAACGATATTGCGGAACTGCTGGACATGCACACCTTGTGACAGGAGTTTTTGAAGGGATACGAATTAGGCCACATTGGGAATATACTTTAGGGGCTGAATGGATTGAGAGTCTTGGGACAGGGAGATGAGCAGCTGCAGGGCCCCACCTGTGTGGCAACTGCTGGCCACAGGGAGACCCTCTAATTCCACTGAAAACAACGGCATGTGGGTGGCTCCCTCTGAGCCTTTCATTGTAACTCTATTTGTAACCCTTCTGCACATTTTCAGAGAAGTAACCATTAAGGTCTGTTTAATTATGAGATGATTTTGAATTGAATAATTTAAATGATCCACCAAAATGTCGATAATATAAGCATGCATGAGAAATAATTTCTCTCTCTCCCTTTCTCTCTAACCCTAATGCTTGCGGGGTCTCCACACTGTGTGACCTGTTACGTGGTTTGTCCTCTTTCTGCCCACATGTGCGATGAGCAGCTGACAGAAAAGGTAACTGTTGTGCACATTTTGCTAGATTTAAGATTCATATATTTTCTGCTTATAGCTAATATATACAGGCAGTTTTTGAAAATCCAGGGTCAGGTTACTGACCGATAAAGGAGAAGTAACTGGGCATGTGTGTGTACACATAGACATACTGTACACAGATAAGAAATAGCTTTCTTTAGTGTTCCTTCTTCCTCCCCCAGTGCCCCAGACTGAACAGGAAACTGTATTGCAGGTGACACTGTATTTTTGGCATCATCACTCTTTCCCAGGTGGATTAAAATAAGCAATTGGTGGGCCTGATGAGGATCTGTTCTTGTTATAAATCTGAGTGGAAATTATAGCAGCCTTCTACAGACTATAGCCTTTGGTCATTTGAAAACGTTCCACAAGTGACTCTGATACACTGTCTCTTCTGCGCAATTAAGAACCACCCAGCTAAATCGGAGGTTCTCCACACTGGCTGCACACTGGAATCGCCTGGGGACTTAGGAAAGCATACTGAGCGCCCAGGTCTAACCCCAGGCTGATTGAATCCGAATCTCCCAGAATAAGCTGGGAGCCATTGGTCTAAATGAACCATAACACCTTCCTACTTTTGTTTCACATTTTACCACTTGCAAAGCTCTTTCTCCTAATGATCTTATTCGATTTCCAACACAAGCCTCTGAGGTAGATGGAGACAGGTAGTGTTATTACCTCGTTCAGTGGGTGAAGAAAGTGATGCTCACAGACATTAAACGGCTTGCTCAGGCGGGGGTGGCTTATGATATAAGCATATGGCTTATAATGTGAAGGGTGGAACTTGAATTAGGACCAGTTTTTCCGACTCTTCACTTAGTGAGCTTTGTTTTACAAGGCATCACCAGCTAAAAGGGCTAAGGAAATGAAATAGTAGAAAACATATATTGGAGGCTTTACTTTAAACTATTATCTGTATATGTAACTATCAAGTCAAGAGGATAAAAAAGTG
The DNA here is from genome assembly GCF_004126475.2 of Phyllostomus discolor. Taxonomy (NCBI): domain Eukaryota; kingdom Metazoa; phylum Chordata; class Mammalia; order Chiroptera; family Phyllostomidae; genus Phyllostomus; species Phyllostomus discolor. The sequence goes on along the minus strand of NC_040907.2, from coordinate 147,375,001 downwards.
AAAACAGACAAATGCATTGATTGTGGCTATGGGGTGCAAGGAATTTATATGTGGGTTTTAATACCCACAGCTAGAATGGATAAGAGGCTTGTTTTGGAAATCAAATAAGATCATTGGGAGAAAGAGCTTTGCAAGTGATAAACACATTCTATTGGCCAAGTGTCATTTCACCTCCAGCTTCTGGGTAGAATTGTGAATGTTTTATCCATTGTGCATATAAACAGAAGTCATAGAATCTTGCCTGTTGTACCTATTCCTCTTACCTATTAACAAGGGTTTTCCTGCATTGATTTGAAATCTAGGTCATCACTAAAGGTTTTTCCATCTTGACGTGTCTTTCTTTAGGAGGAAGAAGTTGTTGACTGGTGGAGTAAATTTTATGCTTCCACAGGGGACCTTGAAAAATGTGGACAATATATTCAGAAAGGCTATTCCAAGCTCAAGGTACCTGGGCCAGTGCTGCTGTGGGTGGGGAACAACATCACTAAAACTGACCACAGGCAGAGCTGAGCAGAAGACTGGAAGGTCCAATGGTGGATGCTGAATGGGGGAGGGGCCAGGAGCAACTCGGGCCTGTTCTTGAGTCCTCTTGCAATGGTTTTTGGCTTTACCAGGATTCCAGGGACTTGAGGACAGTGGTTGATGTATGTTTACATGACTGCCACTTTGGGGTATCTGTCAGAGGGTTGGGAATGGATTGGCACCACCCTGGTTGGGCCCACAATTTTGATTCAGGGTGATCTAAAAGTCACAGCGCTCTTGCAGAACAGCATGAAATGTCAACATGCTTCATTCAGTCCTCCAAACAGTCATGCATTTCACTAGCTAATACACTGATTCAATTACACATATGCAGCATACAGTCATAGCCATGGAGGAGCATGTATGTCCAGGAGGAAGACAAGCTCTTGAGCTAGGCACGTCTGACTACAATTCTGTTAATGTTTTTGGTTTTCCAATTCTTCATTCAGTTTTTCAGACTGTATTACACTGAAGTAGAAGCAAATGCTAAAGTTTCCAGAACAAAGCATAGGAGAAAAAATACTCCAAAATGAGAAATAGCTAGCCGAAATGTATTTCCCCATCAAAGTGGAAAAACCCACATCCTTTCATGTTATTGCCATAACATTTCAATGCAGCTTAAGAAACACCAGCATGTAGGGGGTGGGTAGGACAGGAGAGAGTAATGGGAGGGAAAAGGGGAAAACTGTAATTGAACAATAAAAAAAATATGAAAGAAAAGAAAAAAAACAAAAAGAAACACCAGCATGTAAAGAACCACTAATTGAGAAAAATGATCAAACTGGTCTGGTGGATCTGCCCCCATAGTCCAGCCTCCCTCTTTCCCTCTTTCCTTTCTCCTTCCCTTCTTTCTTCACTCCTTCTGATCCTTTCCCCTCACCCTCCTCCTCTTCCAGTTTTTTATTGAGATGTAATTTCCATACATGAAGTAATCCATTCAATCAGTTTTGATCGTTGTATACTCTTATGTAAACCATCACCAAAACAGGTCAAAGAACATTTCGTTCACCATGGAAAACTCCTTGATATCCCTTTCCTGTCAATTCCCCACAATATTTCGTCCCTCCTAGTGACAACAGATCTGAATTCACCACCACAGATTAGTTTTCCTGTTTCTACACTTCATATGAATGGATTCATACAATACATACTCTGTGTGCATGCGGCTTCTTCTGGCCCAACACAGTAGCTTTGGGTCCATCCTATTGTTGCAGTACAGCGATTTCCCCCTTTTGCCCTTGTGTGGATGTGCCACAGTTGTCCATTCTGCTGCCGACGAAGCTGCTGTGGACGTGCCTGTCCCACATGGGCTTGTTTTCATTTCCCGTGGACACTGACGCAGGACTGCGGTTTCTGCGTCCCAGAGTAAACACCCGGCAGACGTTTTCCCCAGGTGGTTGTGTCTTTCCACACTCCTGCCAGGAAGATGAGAATCCCAATGGCTCCGTCCACATCCTCATGCCCTTTTGGTATTATTGGTCTTTTTCAATTTTTAGACTCCAGCTGTATTTTAATGAGACATTAAGGACCTGTTGATGGTTTTCAGATATATAATTGTGAACTCGAGAACGTAGCAGAATTCGAGGGCCTGACGGACTTCTCGGATACCTTCAAGCTGTATCGGGGCAAATCAGAGGAGAATGAAGACCCTTCTGTGGTAGGAGAGTTTAAGGTGAGTAAAATGTGTGTTTGTTTGTCCTACTTAAAATCCACCTTTATTTTCTTTACAGGCCTGGGCTGCAGGGCAGCCAACCTGCAGGGCAGGGTCATGTCCGCTGACATCTGAAAGATGCTGGGAGGTGCTACCCAGGAAAAGGGCGGCGGGGTCCGGGGAAGAACACTCAAAGCCATTCTCGGCCCCTTTCTTCCTCCCTGCTCAGGCCAAGCAGCCTTGATCCTAGATTCAGCCTCTCTAGTGCCCCCTCCCTAGGCCCACTGCCCTCCCGGGCTCTCAGCAGGACCAGTGTGGCAACATCCCAACTGATTGTCTGTGCCCCCTTTCTCATCCCACTCCAGTCCATTCCCCCATGTGACCAAGTCTGATCATGTTTCTTGTCTGCTTAAAGTCATCTTTTGGTTTCCTACCAGATCTACTCATTCCTAAGGCATGTTTCACAAGCTATTTAGCTACTTGTCTCCCCTGCCACCACACCCTCCAGCTCAGGAGGGCCTCTCCCAAGCCCCAGACACACCTTGCTTCTCACAATCGAGACTTAGGACAGGCTCTTCTTCCATCTCTGGATGCCCTTCCTTCCTTCTTTGTGGTCTGACAAACTCCTATTCATTCTCTTAAGCCAGCTCAAATGTCACATTCTTTGTGAAGTGTTCCCTGACTGCTCCAGGCAGTGATTCACTCCTGCTCCAGGCTCCCACAGGTCTGGGTTCCCACCCCTGTGAAAGCATCTTTCACCCTGTAAGTTTCTGCTTTCACGTGGGCTCCTCCCTCCAACCACTGCTGGCAACTCCGTGGCAGCTGTGCCGCTGCTTCCCATTCCTTTCCAATAGCCGACACTGCTAACCTATCGGAGCATTAAATCCTGCAGGAGGTCTCCAAGCCCTCCTTACAACTTCCCACCAAGCTGTCAAAGATGGCATGGGAGTCAAGCCTACGAAATATCTCTGTGCCAGACTGGGCTCCTTGAGTTTATGTCTGGGTTCCCAGTGTGTGGTACATATTAGGTGCTCACTCCACACTGCTTTGCTGAGTGGAGCCGGAACTAACACCAGCATGCTTGGAATCCAACTTTAGTGTTTCTCTGCTACTTGAGCTGGTTTCAGGATAAAATATGTGGCCTCTCAAGAGGGCCTGGTGGCACACTCATTCCGAAAACATTCTCTGTGCCCCAGCTACACACCCAGCCCTGCGTGAGGTCCTGGAGATCGAGGGATGAGAAGACATAATCCCCACCTCAGGAAGCTCACAGTCCAGTGAAGAGTATAGACAGTAAATAGACCATCAACACTCAGAGGTCGGTGCGGAGACAGGGGTGAGTGCAGGGTTAGGCGAGAGCATGCGGGAGACACACCCAGCGCAGGGCAGTCAGGGAGGTTTCTTGGAAGAGGAGACACCTTTCAGTTGGGACCTCAGGATGAACAGGAGTTTGCCTTGGAGTGGGGGCCGCTAATGGAGTTACAGAAGAAAAGGAAAATCAGCCTAGTACTTTATGGGATTTTAAAAATAATCCCTTTATTCCCACCTTCCAAATATGTGCAGAATTTCATTTCTTACCACCTCCCTTGCCATCATACTGGTCTAAGCCACCTCCACCTTTTGCCTGGTCACCCTGCTCCTGCCCTGCCCTTTCTCCCCCCCGTAATCTGTTAAATAATTACATTATCGTTATTTCACTTTCCCTACTGGAAGTATGCAAAGTACAAATACAGGTTGTCTTTTTCACAAAAGGCAGCCCATCCTCACCCAATTGCACAACCCTCAAGGCTGTCCTGGGGTGTCTCAGGGGAGGAGGGCCCTGCCCAGAGCCCTCTGCCCGGGTCGCCCAGGGCCCTGTGAGTACATCTGTGCGTGTCTCTTTTCTAGGGCTCCTTTAGAATCTACCCCCTGCCGGATGACCCCAGCGTACCAGCCCCTCCCAGGCAGTTTCGGGAATTACCTGACAGCGTCCCACAGGAATGCACGGTTAGGATTTACATTGTGCGAGGCTTAGATCTCCAGCCCCAGGACAACAATGGCCTGGTAAGAGTTTGGGTGTGGGGCCTTCTCCAGTAGCAAACTAATAACAGTCATCAACCACAGTAATTGTCGTGTTCTTTCTTTTGGGGCATCTGCTATCTCATTGCGGGAAAGATACTTTATCAAAACAATGTATTCAGGAGAGGATTGTCCCAACGGTCATTTCTCTAAGAGCTTGAAGGGGCTTGGATCCTCTGGGTCATCCTTCTCATTTTACAGATGTGACCTTGGAGGAGATTTGCACATCACCCCTCCCTGCCACCGACCCTCCCCCACGCTGCTTCTCAAAGGCATGCTGGCTGTGTGCCACCGAAGCAGAAACGTTGCTCAGACCTTGTCTGAGGCGTGCGGGTGCCACGGCCGCCACCTTGTCGCAGTTTGGGAGTGGCTGCAGAGGCACACCTGAGCCTGTCCCAGAAAGTGACTGAAACTTGCCCCTCCCAGTGACACAACATGCCATCTGTTTTGTCCCCACAGTGCGACCCTTACATAAAAATAACACTGGGCAAAAAAGTGATCGAGGATCGAGACCACTACATACCCAACACTCTCAACCCGGTTTTTGGCAGGTAAGGCACGTTCTTCTCAGCGACTTTCAGCAGACACTTCATTTCTTCGTGGCATACGTGTTAAGAATGTGATATGTGCTGAGCTCTGGTCTAGGCTCTGAAACTGTGACCATGAACTAGACAAATACTCTAGTCATTAGGGCAGATAATAAATGTGCAAATGTGCAAGTGGAAGAATTCCACAGGAGTGAAAAGTGCCAGGAAGAAAATAAAGCAAGCCATGAGAGGGGCTCCTCTGAGAGAGATTTGCTCTAGGTCCTGGGGGCATGGGTGGTGATGAGGGGCCAGGCCCAAGGCCCAGGTGTCCGATACCTTTGGGTTCCAGACAGGAAGGGGGAGTCGGGTAACAAGTGCCTTACCTGTAATGACAGTGTGGTTCTCCCTCCCTGAATCCAGTTTGGGCCCGGGGTTTCCAGGGCATGTGAATTCCACCATTGTGATGCGGTGAGTATACGGGGGTGGGCAAAAGGAGGCTTATGCAGAGTTAATTTTTGTGTTATTATTTCTTAATCTTTGTATCATTTATTTGTATTACAACTGTGAAGCTATTTTTGCCTACCCCTGTGTTACTGACCCACATCAGACGGAGGAAGGGCAGAAAGTGACGGGGTCCAACTGCCCTGCCCCTTCTCTGTCTTCTATTCCCAGAGATTCTTGAAAGGGCATTATTTTCTTCTTCGTTGCCACTTTAGACTCATTTCTGGGCTGTCTGGAGGTCTCATCAGAACCTTCTCAAGGGTAAGGCAAATCCAAGGGATCTCTATACAGGATTGGCATTTTTCAGTTATAAATTGTGTTCATATTTAATAATAGCTATTATTAGCTAACTCCTGCTGTGTGCAGGCACTATGCTGAGCCATTCATATAAAGCATCTCAAAAATCTCACAACTCTGAGTTGCTGTTTAGCCCCATTTTACAACAGAGGAAACAAAGGCACAGAGAAAATCAGGGTCTAAAGCGCTCAGCTGGCAAGAGGCAGAGTCAGGACTCAAACCCAGGCCATCTGACTGCAGCGTCGGCAGGGTATCCCTGCTGTGCTCTCTGTGGCTGCCGCCGTGGGACTGTCATCCCCATGGACCGTCAGGGGTGAGCGGCGCACTTTACAAGAGAGGGAAGCAGACCCCCAGAGCTCTGCCCACAGACCCAGTACGTCATGGGGCTGAGGTTTAGGCAGAAATTCCTGACTCTAAGCCCCAGATTTTCCCAACACCCTTGGTAATGTTTCATATTCATGGCAAAGCCAGCACTTACAGAAAAACATTCCTTGTACAAAACAGTTGTGAAAACAGTGTTATTTTCCAAGAACCTTGCCAAGCGGAAGAATACTTCAGTCTTGTCTGACGTGCGGCCTACCTGTTTATCTCTGGCTTTATTCTCTCGCCCAGCCTCTTCTTTCCCACTCATGTTTGTTGGTTTGCGCCCTTTGCATTCTCTCTCTCCCCTGTGTGCATGTGCGCGTGCACACGCGCACACACAAAGTCTTTGTCACGCAAAGTCTCTCAGGTGCACACACACCACTGTCTCCTCGCTCACACCTAGTGACACACGTGCGCAGGCGACCTCGCCCTGGCTCAGCTCCCGGGCGCGCATGCGCGCTCACCCTCTGTGTTGCACACCCCGAGGCCACGTGCCGGGGCCAGGGAGTGGAAGTAATCCTCTGGCACAGCAATGTGATGGTTTTCCTTTTCTCCTGCTGATCCAGCCCTGAGGTCTAGACAGGAAAAGGCACGCAGGGCAGGAAGGAGGGCTCCGTGTGAGGGAGACAGGGAGGCAGAGAAAGCCAGCTTTTGAGGGAGAAAGGCGGTCCTGTCTGAATTGCTCGTCTCAAAGGAGCCGAGCACAAGCTTAATTAAGTGGCAGGAAAAGTCTTGCTTCGAGCCACCCGGGGAGGAAGTGATACTGTCAGGCTCCGTTCAGCCAATCCCTGCCTGGCGGGGTGCAGGCTTCTCCCCATCCAGCCAGGGAGGACCAAGGAGACGCCAGCTCTGCAAGCCCTCAGACGGCTGTGGTCCCTGGCCTCAGCCTGAGGGGCTGAGAGTCTTCCCAGCAAGACTCTCAGGACTCTGGGACAGGGATTCAGCCATTGTTCAGTGTGTCCAACCACATCATGACCAGCTCACATTCAATGGAAGGTCAGTCTTCCATACAGATGTTAATTGGTGTGTTCCAAGAAATAAAGTGTTTCTTCATGAAACCAAGAAACTTGGGTTGGAAAAGATAACTGTAGGACCTCTCAGAGTCTTTCGTTTGCTCAGGGGAATCCCAAAAGAAGTGGTTCTCAATCTTATCCTGAACCCAAGAATTCTTTTAATCCAGTGGCACATAGTACCTGTCCCTCGGAATCCAGTGTTGGGAGTGTGGTGTTAGGGCGCGTGTGAACACGGTGCTTCACATGTGGTCGGGATTCAATCACCTGTTCCCGTGTGCCCACTGCGCCTGCCTGGCTGCCGCAGTCTAGGGAAGTTGCTGAGATTTATCCAGGAGACATCCTGGCAGCTTTTCTCCAGGGCCCCATTGACACACACCCTTCTGCTCATACGGGTTAATTGACATTCCCAGCTCTTTGGGCAGGAACCAGTCTACACACCCAAGCACAAGGAGAAGGGCAGGAGGCCCAAGGAGAAAGGAGGGATGGGAAAGGCTCCTCAGTTTTCTGCCAACAAAATTTACTGGGCACCTCCCAGGGGACCCGCACCCCTGTGGATGGTGCAAATACAGAACCAAACCCATCCTTCTGGAGCTTATGCCATTGGGTTTATCTCCCTCACAGACCTGCACCACACTTCTCACCTACCACAGAAAGTACTGCTTGATTTTTTATCTTTACCTCAGAAGTGTTTGCATTTTAATATGGATGCCATGGAAAGGCTTTAAGAACCAGTGGTGGATCAGAGGGCCTGGGAGGAGAGTGGGAGCCTTCTCGGCACCCTGCACATCCCATCGTGCTGGTGGATTCCACTCTCACTCTCCCCACCCCCGTGCTCCTGCAGGGTGAGCCAGGGTGCTCCTTGGGGCAGTGGTCTCTGCTCAGGCAGAGGACGGAGCAGAGCAGGGGCACAGGTCAGGGGCTGTAACTCAGGGTGCTTGCACCTTACTAATTTCCCAGCTGGGCAGAGATGCCTGGGTGCCCCACTTGATAAGCTTGTGTTAGTAATGTTAATAATATTATAATTAATAATAATTATTATGCCCTGGCTGGTGTGTCTCAGTGGACTGAGTGCCGGCAGTACTGTGTGAACCAAAGGGTTGCTGGTTTGATTTCTAGTCAGGGCACATACCTGGGTTGTGGGCCAGGTCCCTGGTTGGAGGCGACCAGTTGACTGGTCAATGTATCTCTCACACATTGATGTTTCTCTCCCTTTCTTTCTCCTTCCCTTCTTCTCTGTCTAGAAATAAATACATAAAATCTTTTTTAAAAAAATAATTATTATTATAAACCTTGGGTTTTGAGCAATGCATGTACACCAAATGCTGTCTAAACATTTCTGCACTTGACTTGCATGGTAGGTATTATTATTACCATTTTACAGATGAGAAAACTAAGAACAAAGAAGTTAAGTGGCCTGCGGTCCCACAGCTAATAAGCAGCAGAGCTCGTATTTGAACTTAGGTACTTAAAGCCCATGATCTTCTCCTAGGCAGGTGTATAATCTCTTGTTCTCATTAGGAAGATGTACTACTTGCCAGGTACCCCACCTGCTCCCCGCACTGGTTACACAGTCAGGACGTTCCTGTCCGGCAGGCACAGCCCTGCCCGGGCTCCTCGGCAGAGCCCAGCGTCTGAGAGAGATGACTTGGGTGGGACCACGCAGAGTCTAACCTTGCATTTGATTCTTTAGGATGTACGAACTGAGCTGCTACTTACCTCAAGAAAAAGACCTGAAAATTTCTGTCTATGATTACGACACCTTCACCCGTGATGAAAAAGTGGGGGAAACGATAATTGATCTGGAAAACCGGTTCCTTTCCCGGTTTGGGTCCCACTGCGGCATACCTGAGCAGTACTGTGTGTAAGTTTTGTTTTTACATGCTTGACTATTTTATTTACTCCAGCATACCCCAAATATTATCATTTCAACATGTAACTTTTTTAACAGTGAGGTATTTTACTTCTTACATTTTTTATATTGTCTTCAAACCCAGTGTTTTATTCTCAAATTGGAGACACCTCAGTGTGGACAGCAGTTTTCACAAAGAAAGAACTCATCTGCATTTAGGTTTTCATAAAATTGACAGTTCAAAAACTAGATTCACATACCCAAGTTCCTCACATACGTAGAAGTTTTCTAATAACTGCATCAAGTTAATGCTGAATAAATAAAACTACAAGTTCAGTGCTGCAGCTGCGCTGGCCACACATGTAGCTGGTTTGCTCCATCTAACGTTAGCACCCAGGAAGCTTTGTCTGTCTCCCTCTGTGCTTGGCTTCCTGCTCCTTTGAGTCAGACACCTACTGATTTTCAAGGTGGGATTGCTGTGTCTTCAGGAGAATCAGGGCCGAGGCATCACCCATCCCCAGGGGGCGCCATTCACATTGGAGTCTGTGTAAAACGCTGGCCCTTGGAGTAGAGCGTCGCTCTGTGGCGATGGCTTAAGGAGCAGTGCTTGGAGCACTGGTCCCCTTGGTCCCGTTCTTTGAACCTCCTCCACCATGCCAAGGACTGAGAACAGGCAATGTTTGATGGCAGGAATTCCCTGCCCTTTGGAAACAAGGATTCCCAGACACTCCCTCCCCACCTGACCAATTCTGTGATCTCCCTCTTCAGCTGAGTGCTTTTCTACCGTATCTACTGGGATATAGCTCACAACTTCTAGTTTCTGAGTTTGCCTGTTATGATGATGGCAGTCTCAGCCAAACTCATTCTTACAGAAGAGGAAGTTGAGAGGGGAAAAAGGGTTAATTGGCTGAACCCAAAACGATTGTGGATTTTAGGTCTCTGAAACAGATCTTTAGGCAAAGCCAAAGTATAGAGCACAATCCCGGCCCCCTCCTTACAGGGGGCGCCGATAGTACATGAGTGTGTGTGGTTGGATCCAGGAAGAACCTGAACTAACCCGGTGTGGGATGTTGTTCACAGCTCTGGAGTAAATACCTGGCGAGATCAACTGAGACCGACACAGTTGCTTAATAATGTAGCCAGATTCAAAGGCTTCTCGACACCCATCCTTTCCGAAGATGGAAACAGAATCAGATACGGAGGACGAGACTACAGTTTGGCTGACTTTGGTAAGCACGTTGCCATAGATCGCAAGCTGGTTATGAAGTGATAACAACCCATTTCCGTTGCTGGGTTTGTTTAGGGGAGGGTTTCTGGCAGAGCAGGGCCCTAATTACACCACAGGGGACTCCACACACGACTGTCTAACAAAAGCCCATTATGCTAGGGTTTGCTGTCATGTCAAGTGTCAATGTGGACACATTTTCTTGTCTGTCTTATGTTTCACTTGACCTTTGTAGGTCATAGCCATTCAAGCTTTGAACACAAAGTTGTAGTAATTAACTAATTTTCATGTAATACAAAGTGCTCAGATGGTAACTCAAGAATTTCTTTACCAAGTTTATTCCACCATTCATCCAGCCCTTCTGTGAGAAGGCGCAGGGATGCGCAGGGTTGGTTCGAAGAATCCGCTAAGTTCACATCTGGCTCACATCCGAACTCTGGGTCTTTCTGTTTCCCAACAGTAATTTATAAAACAGTCTGTCCTGACACATAAAAATCTAGCCACACTCTGACAAAGACTGAAGTAAGCTTAATTTAATTGAGCATAAGAGCTGTGGTATAATTCAGTGTTGTGTAGGGAAGAAGGGGTTCCCAGAGTCCGTGGCGGTGGGACTGGCCTTGAGGATTCATGGGATATCCAAAGAAATCTGAGCATTCCCTGGCTGGTGTGGCTCAGTGGGTTGAGCGCTGGCCTGCCAACCAAAAGTTTGCCAGTTCAATTCCCAGTCAGGGCACATACCTGGGTTGCGGGCCAGGTCCCCAGTGGGGGGATGCACGAGAGGCAACTGCATATTGATATTTCTCTCCCTCTCTTTCTCCCTCCCCCTCCCTCTCTCTAAAAATAAATAGATAAAACCTAAAATAAAAAAAGCCGAGCAAAGACACATGGGAGTGAAAGTGCTTCCGGAACTACAACTGCTTGTTCTTGACATTGTGAGAACTTATTTTGTCTTTGCTTCTGAAGAAGACTTAGTCAGTATCAGGGATAATTAGATGTGTAAGAAATGTCAGTGCTCCCGTTAACATGAGAACTTGCAGAGGGGATTGGGAATAAACTGGCAAGCAACATGGCTTCGTGGATAAGAGTGCCCGAGAACAATCAAAAAGTAACCCCCAAAAGCTGTATCAGTCATAAGGACCGTTCCACTTACTGTTGTTACATAACAAATTTAGCAGCCGGAAACAACCTTTTGTTTTGTGGGTCAGGAACTCAGGAAGGGCTCAACCGTGCAGTTCTCACTTGAGCTGCTCATGAGTCGGTTGCTGTCAGATGTCAGCTGGGGCCACAGTCGTCCCAAGGCTTGACTGAGCTGCGTGTCCAGGGTGCGCACTCACGTGGCTGGCAGTTGGTGCTGTTCTTGTCCAGGAGCTCAGCTGGGGCAGATGATCAGAGCACCTCATCAGGCTTTTTCTGTAGGACAGTCTCTGGGTGAGCTTCCTTCATGGTAAGTGGCACCCCCAGAGTGAGCACCCCAGGAGGACCAGGCAGAAGCCGAGTGGCCTTTTATGCTCAGCCTCGGAAGTTGTGCAGCACTTTTTCTTTAGTGGTCAAATATGTCTCCCGACTTAAAGAGAGGAGATAGGTGCCCCCTCCTCAATGGGAGAAATGTCAGAAAATTTGGGGGCTGTATGTTTTAAATGCCAAAGTGACGCGAGCTGCTGTGACAATTGAACTTACAAATTTTAGGGGCTTAACACAATGAAAGTGTATTTCTCCTAAATTCAAAACAGTCATTTGTACAGGTCAGCGGCCCTCTCCTAAGCAGCATTTCATGCACTTAGTCCCTCCCACCTTACAGCCCAGCCCCCCTTCAGCACAGGTGTCAAGGTGGTTGTTTTCTTCTGTATCCAGAGGAGCAAGGCACATGGAAACAGTGCCTGTGAGCCTCTGCCACAAAGTAAACGAGGGCTGCTCCTATGCATTCAGATGTATTCTGGTCCCTTTGCTCTTGGCAGCCTATAAGTCAGGTGTGAACCTGGCTGGGCTGGGCCCCTGGTCAGGAGCCGTTTCTGCCAATGACTCCTCTCAAGTCAAAGTTTGTGCACTGGCACTGCCTGACCCTGTTGCAGAATCTGGGAAGAAGTGCTGCAAGCCCCCCCTCAGACAGTCTGGCTGAACTGTTCCCGGAGCCCATCCCTGTTTCAATGTCGCTTTCCCTTCCAGAAGCCAACAAGACCCTGCACCAGCACCTCGGGGCCCCAGAAGAGCGTCTTGCCCTTCACATCCTCAGGACTCAGGGGCTGGTCCCCGAACACGTGGAAACAAGGACTTTGCACAGCACCTTCCAGCCCAACATCTCTCAGGTAAAGGGGCTCCCTGTCTTTGAAGACACATCATCCAAACACCAAGTGTAGTAGCAGTAGTGGTGCCACTACAGTAGCATAGTGGACACAGACTTGTCTCTTTTCTCTCTTTTGGACACTGTAAGATACATAAGGAATAGAAATGAAACTCACCCCAAAGAGGAATTTATTATAAGAATTTTCAGGCAACTCACTAAATCCGGCCAGGAGGGTGACTGTGACTCAGAACCAACTGGGGCCAGGACTTCTCTGTCTCTTGTCTTTCTCCCTCTGAGTCTTCTTCAGTCGGCACTCCTCCTGTGGTATCTTCCCACGTGTGCGAATAATGCAGACAGTCTCCGAGTGTTCTGGGTTATACTGCGGTTCCATCTACTTCCAAATGTGGAAAGGAGAGGTTGTCCCTCCTTGGCCCAAATGTCCACCACTGGGCCACTCAGCTGTAGCCAGGAGGGCAGGGCCTGGGAAAGCAACTGTGCTGAGCCCAGTGTGGGTGAGGCGGTGCCATCTGACCAAGGAGCCAGGAGAAACAGGGAAGAGGCCGGGCCAAAAATGGCTCATCATAAGGACCATATGGAACGTGATGGGGATGATCAGTTTCCAGAAAAACAAGGAGAGACATGACAAATGACAAAATAATCCAAGAGGAACCTTGCCGTAATGAAGACTCCCAGGCTGTGCCTGCAGAGATTCAGAGTCAATAGGTCTGGGGTGGGGCCGGGAATCTGAATTTTAACAAGTACCTGGAAGGATTCTGATGCGGCTGGCTAGGAAATCTCACTTTCAGAAATACTAATCTAATGGATGCAAATAGTATTGACACAGACAGCAGAACTGTGGACAAGCTTGTCTCTAAAAAGTGGCCACAAGTGGCCGGGGTTTACTAGGTCATTTTGTTACCCACTGCTTGCTTTTATTTTGTTCCGCATTTCATTTCTTCTCTTCTTCTTCTTTCCCCCAAACAGTCCATTCCTCTTCCTCTCTTCCCTCCCACCCCTCAACTGAATACAGTCTTAAGAAATTACAAAGCAAGGAAGATCTTTCCCTGGGAATCCACTAGCCCCATCCCTCCTGTTCCCCATCACCTCTGCCTACCACAGGGGGCAGACTGCAGCTGGGTCTTAGGAGAAACCTGGATGCCTGGTGTTCTGCAGTGTGCTTGATGCACTGTAAAACCTTGAGCCCTCGAGATTAGTTGGAAGAGTGACAGGATCACAGTAAAATGCATCCTATTTCAAGAGCTCCAGTTAATTCATTTTGCTCACAATGCATTAGGAAGCCAATCTAGTGGTTTCCTTGGCAACTTTCTTAAAGACCAGTCTGTTTTTGTCATGAAGGCAGAGTGTACAGAACCTCCAAAGGCAGTTTGGGGAATTTAAATAGGTTTGTATGGTTGATATAGTTTGTTAATGGCATTCCTCGTCTGTCTGGAATAATGTTTCAGTCAGATGGATGGGCCTCATCTGTGGCCGTCAAAGACCTGGCAGGGCCTCACCAAGATGGCACCACGGTGTCAGTGAAGCTTTCTCCCTCCCCCTCCTGCAGCCTCCTCCCAGGTCGTGGCGCTGGCGAGCCAAAGTCAGGGGGCCCTCGACTTTGGGGAATGGTATTGTTCTTGTCACTGTTTGAGTCTCTTCTCTGGAAGTGCCATGTTGTCTGTCTGTCTTTTACAAAGTTCAATACCATTGTACATTATTTTGATTTTCTGCCTTGAGGTCAGTACAGAAACCCTTGGGTGTCACAAAATCACAAAACTGAGACTGATATCAAGTAGACAATGTGATGATGAATAGAGTGACAGCTTGAGAACTGTTCTGAGAATCAAGGGCCCAGCTTTAACTGGTTGTAAGAGAGGGCATGTATGAGACTGGGACTGTGTTTGTGTGTGAGCGTGTTTGTGTGCACGCATGTGTCGGAGGTCGTGTTAGTGTAGGGAAGCCCCTCATCTTGTTGGTCAGGGAAGACTCAGACTGTGATGCAGGTGGGCGCATGCAGCCAGCAGAGACTCCTGGGTAAAGTAGGGAGTGGGTGGCTTAAATGATATTGAATGTACAAGATTCATCTTGATTTGTTCTTATACTCTTTTTTTTTATTTCTGTCTACATGGACTAATACATTAGCAGGCCCAAAGAAATAGTTTCACCTAGGAAATGTGAATGCAAATTGTGGTCTCTACCACCTGTAGTATAATTTTATTTCTCTTTTCATTTTTGAATGGTTTAGGGAAAACTGCAGATGTGGGTGGATGTTTTCCCCAAGAGTTTGGGGCCACCGGGCCCTCCTTTCAACATCAAACCCCGGAAAGCCAAGAAGTAAGTAATCTTGAGACCCTGCTCTCGTGGCCTGGGGCCTCGGTGCAGGACACGAGCAAAAAGCCTCTTCGACATGTGTTCGTTTTTAGGTTCTACCTCCGCGTGATCATCTGGAACACCAAGGATGTTATCTTGGATGAGAAAAGCATCACAGGAGAGGAAATGAGCGACATCTATGTCAAAGGGTAAGGCTAGCATGCAGCACCTGTGGCACACTCAGGGAATGCCTCTCTCCTTAATTAGTTTTCATTGTTGAAGGTGGGCACTATATGATTCTTGGTTACTTAACAGTATCTCATTAGTGCAACCTGCTTAGGGAGCTCCAGAGAGACAAAGGCAGAGAGACCAGAAGGAAAGAAAACCTGTGTGAATCTTGTTTGTGAACGGAGGCATCTAATGACTATAAGAGTTGGTGCATATTGTTTGTTTGTTTATATCCTCACCCAAGGACATTTTTTCATTGTTTTTAGAGAGGGGGGAGGGAGAAAGAGAAACATCAATGAGAGAGAGAAACATTGATTGGTTGCCACCCATATGTACCTGGACTGGGAATGGTACGTGCCCAGACCAGGGAATGAACCTGCAACCAAGGTATGTGCCCTGACTGGGAATCGAACCCACAACCTTTTGGGTGTGGGATGATGCTCCAACTCACTGAGCCACACTGGCCAGGGTTGATACCTATATCCTTATTTCTCTCTTTTGAAAGCTAGTTTTATTGAGTTCATTAAGCATATTTGTTATTTCTGAGACTTCTTAGTCATGCAGTTCACTTTTATTACTTCTTTATATCTTGAATAACTGGCTTTAGAAACAAGGAATTCTTCCAAGATTTCATTTACTATACATTTTATTACCAGCAACTAATGTCCATAGAAAAGAGGAAGCATTAGCAGAATTTTTAAAAAGCATTGATTCCAGCCCTGGCTGGCGTAGATCAGTGGATTGAGCGCAGGCTGCGAACCAAAGTGTCGCAGGTTCGATTCCCAGTCAGGGTACATGCCTGGGTTGTGGGCCATGACCCCCAGCAATCGCACATTGATGTTTCTCTCTCTCTCTCTCTATCTCCCTCCCTTCCCTCTCTAAAAATAAATAATAAAATCTTAAAAAAAAAAAAACACCACCACCACCAACAAAAACCATTGATTCCACCAACCTTTACTGAGTGCCTGCATCCATCCTGTACAGAGGCAAGGTTGTTCATTATTCCGTTACGTGCATAATTCAGTTCCACATAGTTCATGTTGGTGTTAGTTTTGTGTTGTGCCCTGATCATAGATGTTGAGCACAGAAAGGCGAAGTGATTAAGAAGCCAGACTCTGGAGTCAGACTAACTGGGTTGAAACCCTGGTACTTTCACTACTAGCTGGACAAGTTAGTAAGTTCACTGTTCTCAATACGGAGATAATGAGAGTACCCACTGCTTGGGAATATTCAGAAGACTGAGTTACTCAAAGCATTTAGGAAGGGCCTGGCAGATAGTAAGCACTATGTATATTAGGAGTCTTTAGAGAGACAGAACAAGTAGGGTGTGTATGTGAGAGTGTGGAGAGAAAATGTAAAGAATTGGCTCACATGGTTACGAGAGGCAGAGAAGTCTCACAATCTGCCATCTGCAGGTCAGGAGAAGATAAAATGAGATCCTGGTTTAATCAACGAGGCAGAGAAAGGGGTGAATTCCTCCTCCATCTGCCTTATGAGGCCCACCCACATCGGAGAAGGCAATCTACTTCACCAAGTCCACTGATGCAAGTTCTAATCTCATCCAAAAATACCCCTAAAGAATGTTTAATCTGGGCACCCCATGGCAAGCACATTGACATATATAATTAACTATTACACTGTGTGTTAGCTAGTATTATTGATATTCCACATAGACTAAGTTAGGTTCCTTAATAGGTAAAAAGATAAGACTTGTTGAGTTGAATGTATTCATAAAGTGAGAACAAAGTTTCACTTACGATCCCAAGTGGTCTTCAATCAAAACTTTGTTAAAAACACTATTACTGTCATTTAGGTTTGCTGTAAACAGGGAGTGTTTCATCAGGTTTGTTATTCTTCCTCATTTCAGAATCTTATTACCAGTCCCCAAGGAAAACTAATCCCAGCTAATTGCATATATGCAAATGTATTTGATTATCATAAGCATTTTTTTCCAATCAGGGAAACAAATTCAAGTAATACTGAACTGAAAGAAAACTCCTCTAATCAGAGAATAAAGCTCACCCTAAAGTACCATGTTATATATGGAATTAGAATCTAAATTCTATATGTGAAATGATAAATAATGCATAAATAACATGCCTGCTACTACCTATACATGGGTTTTACCTACAGAGTTACACATATATGTACACAAATACATAAACTTCGGGCAGTTAACTTGTTTTAAAATTAAAATACGAAAAGATTTCTATATAAAATTAAATGTGAAAAGAGTCAGTAATAAAAGAGAGGGGATTCTCACAGTGCCCCCTGCCAGAGCACCCTGGCCGGGCCTGTGGGCTGCAGGTGCTGAAGCGGGACACACCGCAGGGAAAATACATACATACATACATACATACATAAAAATAAAAGAGAAGGGAGAGCTGCGGTGGACAAGCGGTCTGGGGTCAGATAATGGTGACACTTGGGGAGGGGTCAAGGTGTGAAGCTACTGAGGTCCCAGCTAGAGAGTGTGGACTCTCTTTGGAGAATTAGATTAAAAGCTTAAAAGTTAATTGTCAAAAGGAATTTTTCAACTAACTTATCTGGTCAATTAATTGACCAGCAAAAAGTAAAAGTAATGGAGTTGATTGATGTTAATACCACTACTAATAATGGGACCTAGTATTGGCACTTTGTCATCTTCATGGTCCTTTGAGACAGACAGACTGGGAGTTATACTTAACTCTCTACATAACTGGCTGTGTGAGCTTATGTAAGTTAGATAGCCTCTCTGAACCTCAGTTTCTTCATCTGGGAAATGGAAATATGTAGAGAGTTGGGAAGACTAAAATAAGGCATGAGAAGTACCTGGTTCATAGCAGATGATTGTGAACTTGAGTTAAGGATTCCCCCCACCCCCCTACCCCTTCTGGCCCTTCCAAGTCATGATCTGTCCTCAGGTTGACCTTGTAAAGGGAGCACATATCATTAGCCTCATTTTACCGATGAGAGATGGAGCTTAGAGAATCAGTGGCAGAGCAAGTTCACAGCCAGGCCTGCCTCCCACCAAGAAGCTCTGTCTGAGGGGTCCAGGCATCAGTGTTTTTAAAATCTCCCCAGTGGATTCCAATGCAGTTCTAATGCTCAGTCAGTGTTGAGAATCGTGCATTCAGCCACTTGACCAGCCTAAAATCCAGCGTTCCCCTGGCTTCCAAACCAGGAGTTTTCCCAGTAGCAGGCAGATCTGACAGCTTCTGCTCAGGCAAGTAGATTCATTCATTCCTTCAACAGGTATTTAATTAGTGTCTGCTCCATGCCAGGCACAAGTCAAGAAAACTTTTCAAATGTCAGAAGTTGAGAAATAACCATTCAAATCCCCGTTGCTAGTCTCATTAATATGATCACAGCGAATCTAAGAATAATAATAAAAAAAGGAAGCTGTGAGGTTACTGGAGTCATGCCTGTTTTGTTTGCTTATGTAAAATATGGAAAAGGAAATGCTAAAGTTCAGAACTAACTCATGTTCATTGAGCCTATCAGCAGTGATGACAGATAATGATGAGTTAGAGTTCTGAAGACTAACATCATAGCCAGCTCCAACGTTCCCAAAATAGAAGCTAAGTTGTTGATATTTTCCAGAAAATTTCACCTTATCCCTGTTAAGTGAAGTCTAAAGGGTTTCCTGCTTTGGTTTTAGAGGAATTATGTTTTATTTGGCTGCAACCTGTGTTGGATGCAACAGAGCGCCTCCCTTTCATAAATCAGCCCCCAGCTCTGTAGATAACTGGAAGCTGCCCAAGAAAAGTGCATTAATTCTCCTGCCCTTCACTCCCCTAATCACTGCACAATTTTGCGGCTAGATTACCTGTCAATCACACCAAGCTAAGTCTGTTTGCCTCTGCTTTTCAGCTGGATTCCTGGCAATGAAGAAAACAAACAGAAAACAGATGTCCATTACAGGTCCTTGGATGGCGAGGGGAATTTTAACTGGAGATTTGTTTTCCCGTTTGACTACCTCCCAGCTGAACAACTCTGCATTGTTGCTAAAAAAGTAAGCTCTGAAATATGCCAGTGGGAAGTGGATGTCATGGGTCTTCCTTAACGCAGACACTCAGAGAATGCTGGAGTCACTCAGCACCTCAGCGGTCGTGAGTTCAGCTCCCTGTTGGTGCAGATGGGGACTCTGAGGCTCCCGGAGGTGTGGGTGCTTGCCCAGGGTCACACAGCTATGGGAGCTATTTGTGGAGTGAGAGGCACATGGGATACAACTTTCCTTTCCCTAGCGTGTTGGAAACAGTAGGAAGGATCTGCTAAAGGGTAGACATGGGGGTTTTGTATCATTGCACGCAACAACCGAAGGGTATGTTTATGTCCCTGGGAAACCAGTGTCTCCCCATGATAAGCAGAACAGTTTGACTAAGGAACCAAACATCGGCAAAATATCCAAGTAGGGAAAATGTCCTTCCTTCAGAAGCATTTTTGTGAGGCTTTAGGGCTCTGGAGGTCTTAATTTGTAAGATTCTCAGTTATAGAACTCAACTCAAACTGACTTATACCAAAAAAGTGATTTGTTGATTCACATTACCCCGAAGTCCAGGGTTGGCTGGCTTTAAGGAATGCCTGGGTCCCAGGCTGGACTGATGTCTTTAGAAATGGCTCTCACTTCTCCACGCCTCTGCTCTGCCTTCTGTGCTCTGCCCGCTCATGTCCTGCCCTCTCGGCACCCTCAGCTGAAAGAGAACAGCTCCCCTATGCTGCCAGCCAGACTGCATTTGCCTGTTCGGGGTCACGTGCCCATTCCTGAACCAGCCAGTGCTGCCTGGGGATGCAGTGCTCTGGCTGGCTCTGGAGTAAAGGATGGAGACAGTTCTTCCCAAACTGCGTGGACCAGATGAATGGACTCCAAGAAAAGTCTAAGTGCTTTCATCCCAAAACGGGGGCCTGAAACCTGGGCAGGCAATAATAACAGATGCCTTTTGTAGGTCCTCCATCCTATTTCTACCCCCACAGTCTATAAACTTCCCTAGCTCGTCCTGGTCATGTCCTCTCCCCAACACCTGATTAAAACTTACCTGCCTCTGTGCCGTCTGGCCAGTCGCTACCCCCTGCCGGCCCTACTCAGCGCTGATGTGTGGTGAGCACTCTTCTGTGCCAGGTGAGATGAGGGCACTTTCTAGCGACACAGAGTTCAGCCTGACATCAAACCATGCACACTTTCAGAGGGTGAGGCAGACTGGGGTGAGGAAGGTGAGGAGGTTGGGGTCAGTTAGGCCTTTAGTGAAGTTTCCTTTCCCATTTGCCCACATCTGCAGCTGGACCTCCCGGTGCCCTGAGTGGTACTTGGAGCCTGAGCCCCCACAGGACAGTCAGGAGGGGCCAGACAGCAGCAGAGGGGCTTCCACGCCTCTCACAGACAGGCCCCTGGGCCCTGCCAAGGGGAGCATTCCTGGAATATCATCTGAAAAACGAGGAACAACCCAATAGTCATCCTTCAAGTTCATGAAGCATTGGGGAACGTCCTTTTCTTCTGGGGCCAGAGGAACTTAGGTGTCACTAGGCTGTGGAGGTGTGATTATTTTTGGCTAGTATTGCCTAGCAGAGGCAGGGACCAGGCCTCCCCCCACCTAACTAGTGTGAGGGATCTGGGAGGTGCTCGTTGACCACAGCGTGGAGAGCCCAGCAATGCTTTTCAGAAGTCAGAATGCCAGGACAGTTTAACCTGCAGTGATGGAAGAGGGAAATCTGTGCCCCCGTGAAATGAGTGCTCAGACATCTGCGTGGGGAGGGCAGAAGGTGCCTGGGCAGGGGTAACACCCCAGCAGGTGGTGGTGTGGGCTGGCCTAGGACATCCTGGCTCTGAGAGGATAATCCAAGCAAGCTGTAGCGGTCTTTGGTGGGGGGGCAGTGGGGGTGGGGATACAATCACTCCCTGAACTCCAGGAGTGGCCGCAGGAAGTCACACTGATAGGGAAGTGGCAGGAAGCCTTCTGTTTGGGAACTGCCTGGGACATCCATTTTGTCACCCAGCTGGCGGCCTTGAGGTGTCCTGGGGAGCCCACCTGCCCTCTATACTGGGGGTGGGCAAGGCTGAGGGGGGAGGGTTTTAGGTTAGGGGTACAAAGGAGGGAAAGGCCCCAAGACTTGATGCTGGACTTTGCAAGGGGCGGGTTTCAGAATCCAGACATCAGGGTCATCGGTGTGTCTGTTTCTCTTGTCATTTCAGGAACACTTCTGGAGTATCGACCAAACCGAGTTCCGGGTGCCACCCCGCCTGATCGTTCAGATATGGGACAACGACAAGTTTTCTCTGGATGACTACTTGGGTAGGGCTTACCCTCGGATACTTTTCTCTCAGAAATTGTACTTGGAATTAGTGAAATCCATTAAAACTTGGAGTCAGTTATTTAAATCTCCAGTACTGTGGGTAACCAGGGGTGGGGTGCAGCCACAGCCCGCATGTGCTCTGGACAGTGAGGCACAGTGGATGTCACCCCTTCCTGCGGGCCTGAGGGCCCCCCTGGAGGCCCTGGTACCAGCTTCTGTCTTGCTCTTAAGACTCAAGTCCCGTCTCCACAAAAGAATGCCACGCCCCTGCCTTCACTTCCAAACCATCTGTTCTTTCTCTCTTTCCTCAGCACTTCGTAATGGCTCCCCCTCCTCCACGCTGCTTGCTACTGAGGGCCCCTAGTGCCCCTACCCATTGTCCTTTCCCCCAGGTTCACCCTCCTCCGTGGCTAAAGCCCCCATTAAATAACTGCCCCCCTCATGCCCTGGGCTTTTCAGTTTCTTGGCGCATAGCCCTCCCCTCATCCCCCCAACCCCCCGCCCCCAAACCCTGTGGCACAGTGCTCCTCTGACTTCCTCTCTCCCGGGCCTTGGGCCTGTCTCGTTGGCTGCCTCTGTTTCTCCCTCCCACTCTTTAAATGTAGCCCTTTGCCTTCCCAGGGGTCTTGGACTCTCCCAGGGCCCCTCGGTGGTTTTCCCGTGGTCACCTGTCAACGAGGTACGACCGCCTATGGCGCCCGACAGAGTAAGAAGAAACCGCTACAGTGACTCATTGCACTACATAAATGTATCAAATCAACACGCCCTGTTCCTTAAACATACACAATCTTACACATCAGTTATATTTCAGAAAGACCCATTATGATGGTTATTCCCAATTGTTTCCTCACCAGAAACTTCCACCTCTATGTTTGGCTGGCACCTCAGATTTATCATGACTAAAGTTGCACTCAGCCTTTCTTCCCAGACCGTGTACCTGCTCTCCTCTCGGGCCCCTCTGCTGTCCTAGCCACGCAGGTGAACACACCCGGAGTCCTCTGTGTGTCCTCCGCCCTTTCCCCCACTCAGTGCCAGCACAGTAGTCTGCTTTATCATGCACTTTCGTTTTCTCATTTCCATGACCTCTGCCCTTCGCCAGTTCAGACCTCATTTTCTCTTCACCAGCTGTGACAGCAGCCCCTAGCTCATGTGCCTGCAGAGGAAAAGCCATGGTGGCAGATGGCTGTGACTTGTTCGTCCCTTCAGTCATCACAACCCTGAGAGCAGTGCTGTGACTTAGTGCTTATAAGAGATGAACAGACAGATCTGAGTTTGCTAGGATGCTAACTTATAAAGCATATGGGCAGTAAATTCCAGAATAGTGGAGGGTTTTCCCTTGGAATTTAAACAAAATAGCCTGAAAACACATAAAGAGAATGAATATATTTTAGAATGACTAGTGGGCAAATGACTGTAGCTATCACCCAAAGGAGAGCTGAGGAAAAAGCAGGAATAAGCTCAAGAAAGGCTGAGTCAGATGCGGGCTCTGGGCCCATATAAGATGAATGGCTGTTCCCTGGCCTGGCGGCTTAGAGAGAATCTGCCACCGTCCCCCTCTTGCTCTTTGCTGTCACCGTTGAAGACCAACTCTTGTCCCAGTGACCCATAGACTTGACCCCACAGCACGTACCCCATTCCCTTAAGGAAAAGGCTCGAGGGAGGCCCCAAGCCCAGAAGGAAGGCAGTGGAAGTGCTGAGAGCGTCAATGCCTCACATCGCGGAAGAGAAAGTGCGCCTCTCCAGGCACCCTGAGGTGGCCTTCCTAGTTCCTGGCGAGAATTTTCTGTTGAGCTGTGATGCTCCTTCTCAAGCTCCTGTCTCTGAGGTTGCACTAGGAGACACTTGAACATGACTGTTCCATGGAGGGTCCCATGTTCCAAGTACCAGGTGTCTTCGCCCAAAGCCACATGGCTGTGTTTGAGGCAATTCAGAACTAATATGAGCGAATTTCAAATCCAGGGGCAGTGGAAATTTTGTCTATCGATGTTTAGTGATGTTTGAGCTCGTAGAGGAATTCCGTTTATGCTCCTGTCTTTGAGAAATGAAACGTGTAGCCCTGTGAGACGTAGAGAAGTGGACAGGGATTTCTTCTGCCACTCTCCATCCAGTCTGGGAGGGATTTTAAACATCTCCCGGGGTCCCTTTCTCCAACGCACTCATCACCTGGTCAGAATCACCACCCGCCTCCCTTCTGACAGGAACATTCTGTTCCCTTGTAAACAACGGTCGATCCACTTGAAGCTTATTGGAATTTAATGTTTCCCTGGCTAGGTTTCCTGGAACTTGATTTGCATCGCGCCATCATTCCAGCAAAATCACCAGAGAAATGCAGTTTGGACATGATTCCGGACCTCAAAGCCATGGACCCCCTTAAAGTGAAAACGGCCTCCCTCTTTGAACAGAAGTCCATGAGAGGATGGTGGCCCTGCTACGCAGACAAAGACGGCTCCCGGGTGATGGCTGTACGAGCATTTCGTGGCTTGGGGTCCTTCGGGCCTTGGGGCCTTGCATCATTTAGGTTTTCTCTTTATCAATAGGTTTACTCCAGATGAGATAAGGAAGTGCCAAATTGGTGGGATTTTAGGTTAAGGGACCGGTTGGCACCGGGGATCACAAGAGAAGGTTTCCATGAGCACATGTTTGAGGCTGAGTGGAGGGTGAAGGCACTAGAATTGTCAAAAAATCTGGACGCTGGAGAGGTTGCGCAGCGTTTCTTTAGGACCCTCCTTTGCTGGGAAGGCTAATGTATGCTGAGCTGCTAGTACAGTTTAGTGCCAAAAAGGAAACTTCAAATTTGAGCTGTTCTCATTAAAAAAAAAAAAAAAGGTGGAGGAAGTGGGGATTCAGACGTTCACCGAGCAGGAAGACCATAACATACAAGCAAGTTTGGAGAACTCAAGATGTATCCTGATATAGAACCATGTCACAAAAGGCTACCTCATTCATTATGTATTATTAATTTTAGTGAACAGTCTGCGTCACTGATTACAAACCAGACAACATGCTAAATGCCTTTCATTCGTAACTTTGCTTTTTAAAACAACTTTGAGGTATAATTTATATAAATAAGCTGCACCCATTCAGAGTGCACCATTTGGTGAGTTTTGACAGATGTATGCACTCGTGAAACTCCTGTAATCAAGATCTAGAACGTTCCAACACCCCAAAAGTTTCCTTGTGCCCTTTGCAGTCCATCGTTCCTCCCAGGCTGGCCCAGGAAATCACTTACCTGTTTTCTGCCCCGACAGATGAGTTTGCACATCATCTCACTTAGTTCTGCTGACAACCCCAAGTAGACATCATCCCCTTTTTATAGATTCAAAGCCCAGGCTTGGAGGGACAGGGCATCTTGCCATGCTCAGACACCCAGCCTTGTCTGACTCGTCAGCACAGGAGTCATCAGCACCCCACCACTTATGTGCATGCCCGGTCGGGGCTCTCAGATCGCTGGTGCTTAGTCTGGCTTTTGGGGGTTCTAGAAAGACTGTTACAACCTTCATTAGGCCTAGCTGTACCAATGGGGGAGTTTCTATACCTTTGTCAGCCTCCGTTTTCCTCTTGTGCACATGAGGATAAGGTCAGTTCCTGCTGCACAGGGAAATGGTGCGCACTGCACAAGATTGATCATCCACGAGGCAGGGTTAGGCAGGGCCCAGTGTGTCCCTCAGGAACCTGTGAACAGAGGCAGCATTCATTCATTCATTCATTTGCTCACTCATTTATTCAGCTAGCGTACATTGAGTACCCACTAAGTGTTGGCACTGTGCTGTGCTGTGGGGGTCACGGTAAGCATGAAGTGCGGGGGCTCTCTGGGAGCCTACAGCTGATGCTCAGTGAGTATTAGGCACTGTTATGAGCAGTACCTAGGTTAGCCTGGGTCCCAGTAAAGTTACAAAGGAAGGTGTGTGAGAGGGCAAGGAGATGGACATGAGAAGGTTAGAACGATAGGATACAGAGAGTGACGAGCAGGGAGCAGGGGAAGCAATTTGTCCTCTTGAGTTCCCACAAGGAGCCAGTTCAGAAACACGTGGAAGAGGAAATGTGATGAAATCTCTTGAGGAAAATTTAAGGCAATCGCGGGATTGTTTTACAAGAATAAAAATCATTGCTCAGGGAATACTCCTTGGGCTGAAGTGAAAATATTTGTGAAACATGATGTCATGTGTTTAACCTGTTCTGCTTTACTGAAGGGGAAAGTGGAGATGACGTTGGAAATCCTTAATGAGAAGGAGGCCGACGAGAGGCCAGCCGGGAAGGGACGGGATGAACCCAACATGAACCCCAAGCTGGACCCACCAAAGTGAGAGCCTTCTTTGTTCTCGGCCTCGTCTCATCCCCAGACACCTGCAGTCTGAAAGCCCCCCTTCCAATGGGCTTAATAGACTGGATTAGCTTTTGTCCTTCTAATTTTGTACTTAACAGTGGGGGGTGGAGAGGTTGGTGATGAGGCTTTATTTTAACCACTCTTCTCTCTCAAGAAACCAGAGTCCATTGTGCCTTTAACATCTTAGGAAGCTATAGAAGGTTCGAGAATTTTTCTTGGCCAATTAAGGGGAATAATATATTTTCTTGACGTTATAAACGTTATCAGTTATTCTTGTGATGGTGTTACGCCCTGAGGTAAAATGTCTGTCCCTCATGAGCCGGCTAGGTAAAACCCTGTCTTTGCAATGCAGCCGCCCAGAGACCTCTTTCCTCTGGTTCACCAACCCGTGCAAGACCATGAAGTTCATCGTGTGGCGCCGATTTAAGTGGGTCATCATCGGCCTGCTGATCCTGCTGGTCCTGCTGCTCTTCGTGGCTGTGCTCCTGTACTCCTTACCGGTGCGCGCCCTTGGCCCCTTGTGGTGGTTGTGTGTATGTGTGCGTGCGTGCGTGTGTGCACTGTGCTTGGTCACCAACTTGGTACTTGCCTTTGTTGCTCTTCAGAAGAGTGATTGACGTAGGACCTGTGGCCTTACAACCCTTCAGCCTTTGGAAAATTTACTGTCATGTGTCCTGTGGTTAGAATTGCATTCCTAGGGTTTCAGGAATTTCAGGCAAAACTCTATGGCCTGAAAAACGCTCTGGTGTCAGGAATTCCAGGAGAACTCTCTCAGGGCTTTATCAATGGACTGTCGCCAGCATTTCTAACTGACCTTGCTGCCCTCAGACTCTTTGTCCTGTTAATCACAGATCCCCGAATCTGGGCTCTCATAGATCTACACAGCACTGAACTCCACCCAGTCTAGAGAGTTGCCCCTCCCCTGAGAAGTATGGCCCTTACCTGCCAGGACGCCTTTGCCAGTGCGGTTCCTTCACCCGTGTTTTGTCTGTCAACATATTCATTCTTTAAGACCCACATCACATAGCCTCCTGCTTCAATTCCCCTTAATCATCCCAGTCCAAATGGGGATTTTGCCAGTGTGCTTAGAAGTAGTGCTTTCATTCCTTCATTCAAGAAATTTGTTTAAAAAAAAAAAGGAAATTTATTGAGCATCTACTATAGGCTAGAACTGGGGTGTGCACATGACCACAGCATGATTTCTGCCTACACAGCTTACAGCCCAGGGACAAGCGGACGTGTGAACAAGTAAACTTCTATGAGAGGCAAGCCATTCTAGAGATAGGAACAAGTGATCATAAGAGCCTATCGCTGAGGATGGTTTCAGTAAAGAGGGGGCATTTCAGACCCGTTTGCCAAGTGGGGAAGGGATAATCCAGGCATTCAGATGCTTTTATTTCAATTCATATGAATAATAATGGAGATCTGTCTGTGTTGAGTGGCATAGGCGTACAACCACGCTAGCAGGGATTTTGGGTCTTCGCTGCCCCTCATGTAATAATAATTTCAGTTTGTTAACTCTAAGGACCTGCACACTATTTTCTAACCATAGGTAGTCCAGTCTGTCTTGACCATCTGAAAAATTCCTCATAATTAGTTCATTTTTCTTGGTTTAGATCCTATTGATTTAAACTAGTGGTTCTCGGCACGGGGAGATTTTGTTCCCCAGAGGGCACTGGTGATGCCCAGAGACACTTTGGGGGCCACGGCAAGGGCGTGCTGCTGGCATTGCTGGGTAGGGGAGAGGCCAGGACGCCGCTGGACAGCCTGCAAAGCCCAGGACGGCCCCCGACAGGAAACAGTCGTCAGGTCCTAAGTGTCAATAGTGTCAAGGTTGAGAAACCCTAACTTAAACATATATATGTTTTTACACTGATTTTGCTTCCTTTTCAGAACTATTTGTCCATGAAGATTGTGAGGCCAAATGCATAATGAAAGCAGAGTCTTCTTTTCAAGAGTCACCAGCAAGGGGGCAGTCCTGTCTGTGTTTATGGACCAAACCCAAGAGTGATTTTCTTTGTGTCCGAGACAACATTCCAGGGGCGGGCCCCACCACTTCGCCGAAGCCCAGCAGTCTCCGGAGGGTCCAGGCCCTGGAAAGTCAGGCCGACTAGCAACAATTTTATCTTGTTGTTTTTTGAAGTATTACAATTTTTACCATGTTTTTCAGAATATTTTTTAAGGTGGCTGGTTCCATTTAAAAATCATCTTTTTTGTACGTGTCCTTAGTTCTATAACTGAATTTTTGGAAATTGCTGAAATCAAATTGAAAGATTCCTATACCCTGACCTCACATTCTTCTCACTTGTATTCAGAAAAAGAACTGTGCATTATAAAAGCAGAACAGTTAGAGTCATTCTTATTTATGCCTACAACCACCATTATTATATTTTACAAGGATAAGTGTCATGAGAATCTGTTCAACCTCTCTGATAAAACCAAATAAAAACATTTCACTTTTAACATGTAGCTGTTTGTTGTAGCTGTGGGCTGACTTGGGAAGTTTCTAGTCCCCTGGGTCTCAGCGGATGAAATGCCACAGCACACCCCTTGGCCACCAACCCACGATACGTGCACCGCCAAATTACGGCCAGTGGGTCAGACTGAGGCTAATATAATAAGAAAAGCTAACATTTATTAAATATTGATTCCATGCACAATATTGTTTGAAATGCTGCATGGGTAACTCACTCAGTCCTCGAGGTAACCCTATAAGGGTAGGTAACATCATTAACCCCATTTTGCAGTTGAAGAAATAAGGAAGAAAGAGGTTAAGTAACTTGCCCAAGGCTGCACAACCAATCCACGGTGGAGCTGGAATCCGAACCCAGCAGTCCGGGTTCTTTCCTGCTTCATTTCCTTTAATCACAACACAGCGCCCCCTGTGGGAGGGCCGCCAAAAGGAGCATGGAGCTGGATGGGCACGCAGCGAGCGACAGCAGCAACCCAGTGTGGCTCCTACCTGCCGACACCAGAGACAGTCAGCGTGTCTCCTAACACAAGCGAGGACATTGTCATGTTACTGTACCAGACCGTCAGTGGGTTCTGTTCCGAGAGCAGCCCAGAACCGAGGGGAACGGGAAGTGGTGTGAAAATGGTGATGCTTTTGAGTGTTCAGACGTTATACCACAAAGGTGACTGTCTTGGCATTATTGCTGAGTTGTTTCATATTTTGAATATCCTAATTCCTTTCAAGCTTCTACCAGAAATCTTAGCCTTCAAAGGGTGCTCCTGAGGTAAAAATGCTGAGACACAGCACTAGCCAACTTGGAGCAGCTGCCGCTCCCCTGGGCAGCCTGTAGGCTTTTCCCTCAGTCCACTCAGGTCATGTTACAGAACAACAAGGGGGGCTGAAGGCAATATACTATTACTGAAAGGAACCCCCTAGGTTCGTTATGTCCGCCGCCGCCTTATAAGAAAGACATCTCTCAATGCCAGAGATTCGTGAAAAGGAAATGTTTATCTAATGCTATACAGACTTAAAGTAGTGACCTAATGTCCTCATCAAAATCCCAAAGTCCCTTAAAATACCCACAAATACAAACAGTCCTTCCTTCCCCTGCCTTTGCCCAGTCTGGGGTACCGTATCTCAGGAAAAGAAATAGAAGTCTGTGGCTCAGGCAGCCCCCAGTTCCCAATAATCCCTCTCGGCTGGTAGGCCTCCCTCAGTACCCAGCACCATCAGCTGTGTCACTGGGATCTCTGCTAAAGCCAGGTGGTGGTTTCCCCTTCTAAAGCTGTGGGGTGTCCCCACTCTGGCAAAGCCACATGGTTCTCTCCCCAGTGGCTGCCACATCTCCGTTTTAAATCCCCAAGTCAATCTTCCTCTGCAGCCCCATTTCCGACTCTTCCCACAATTGGCTACACTTGCCAGCACTCTCATATCCTTCCAGCTTTACTGGGATGCCATTGTGAGTCTGGGCAGGCGTAGCCCCAAGTCATGGAGCCAATAGCCTCCAAGCTCCTACACAGGCGCTGTAACTTGGGGGACCTGCTCCCCAGTTATGTCTTTGTGGGGAAGTTACTTCCATTCCCCTGACTCAGAGCATGGCCACAGCTATTTAACATATCTGTGAAACCAGTTAAAGGTTATAGATATGTTAAATGACCACAGCAGAGGTTAGCTGCAAAGCTGTTGCTATGCAAAACAGCTCTCAATGGCCCTGCTCCATTTGTCCCTTCCCCCAACCCACGCCTGTGGGGTGTAGGGGGGCGGGGGAGGGGGGTAGGAAATCCTAACATTTCCTGGACACCCTGAGTTCTAGGCCCCATTCCAAATCCCTATTTGGGGCCCCCCTCTTGGCTGCACCCTGTTATAATGTTGCACATAACCTTTCAAGTCACATTATACTTGCACCAAACCACTACTCTCTGACAACATCATGTCATCTTGCTTGTAATCAACAGTCTAGAGCTTTTATCCAATGTAAGGGACACCTAATGATGAAAGGGAGACAGCTTTTTTTTTAAAATGGTGTTTTTTTTGGAGAAAAAAGTAGCTCCACAAAAAAGCAAAGGTGTTTCAGGCAAAGCTGCTATTTGGACTACTTAATAATTAGTATGGCATTGGCACACCGACCAGAGCAGACGCATCACTGCATCAGAGTGGACAAGGACTCTGAAAGAATTCAAACGGCCCTGGCCGGTGTGGCTCAGTTGGGCGTCGTCCCACAAACCAAAGGCTGAGGGTTTGGTTCCTGATCAGGGCACATGCCTGGGTTGCAGGTTTGGTGCCGGTCAGGGTGTGTGGGAAAGGCCACCCATCCATGTTTTTTCTCTCATGCATGGATGTTTTCTCCCTCTCTTTCTCCATCCCTTTCCCTCTCTAAAATCAGTTAAGTGTGAGGATTTTTAAATCCTCTGGTGAGGATTTAAAAAAATTTTTTTAATTAAAACAGCCATACCAAGAGGTGTAGTGTGAGTGTCAGCCTTTCGGGGACCTCACTGGTATATTCTCCCATAGTGCCTCACTCAACTTATGGCTGCTGAGCAGATAAATGAATGGCTACGAAAAAAGTCTTTTCCTCCTTTTTCTTCAGCACTCCTAACTGGAATCCGCCAGTGTAGTTCCTATGAGTAAAAGACAGCAAAGCTCTATTAGGAATGAACTAATTCCCAGAGAGAGTATTGAGCTGGGCTTTCTGGGTAATACTCCTCCCATCCCCCCCCAGAAAAAGCTCCGTCTTGTCAAAAGATAATGGTCTCTCATTTGAGGTTGTTAGCCGCCTGGTGACCTATAAATGATAGCTAAAAGCTGGAACTAATCACAGTCCAGTCAGATTGTCGCTTCACTGCGAATTAAATGACACTTAGTCCTAACTGATTCTAGCAAGTGCCACCATTAATGCCGGAGCCTTCATTAGGAAAATAAATCTCCATCAATGTCTTGAGGGTGACAGGAAACTGAAAATCCTGACAGCCTAACACTTGATTTTGTTTTGTTCTTCCTTTCTCCTTTTAAGGCTAGGGGGGAAAATGTCACAATTAGACCTGCATGCTGCTTTCAAGAGCTATTTAAAAGGTGGGCATTCTGAAACCCACTTTGAAAAGAAAGCAGAGGGGCCCTGCACAGCCCGGTTTTCCTGGTGCTGGCCCAGTGGCGGCTCTCGGCCCCTGCGCGTTCGCCCCGGCCCAGAGGGTTGTTTGTCCAGAGCCGGGAGCTGAGTGGTTCACGCCGCTGAGCAGATGTTATTACAAACACAACTAGAAGGCGAGGGGGCTTTCCAGAAACGACTGTGCAGTTCAGGGAAAGTACAACTGGACTACCATATGGGGAACCAACACTGACAATGATTTCAAAGTTTAAAAACCCTCTGCAGTTGAACTATTTCATGCTAAATAGGTTTCTTTGTGAGGCCAACACATTCAGTATCTGGACCATATGCACGCAGCCTCCCCAGGCAGATGGGAATTCCATTCCCAGGAATGCTTTTCAAAGTTGGCTTGATGTGCAATTTGTTCGTAATGGAGTTGACGCTGTAAATAGATTAAGCACCCGCCATCTTTGCAGCTGAGTTCTGTGTTTGTTCAGCGTGCGATGGCAACTCCCTAATCTTTCTTAGGTTAAACGTAATGGGGTCCTAGGGAAGATCAAAGGAAGGCTGCTTTCCCTTTGGATATACATGCCCAAAATGAAATGCCAGAGTTCATGAAGTTCAAGAAAAACACAGGAGAAACATGGAGCGCAGACTAACGGCAAAACCTAATGGGTGAGGGAGCATAATGGAAAACACAGGCCCGCCATCTGTAGGGCCAAACTCATGACTTCAGGGGTACAACTTTGTAGGACATGTAGACTCTAGATTTTTATTCTTTAAATAACATTACAAGAAAGAAAAATCACATTTTTTGACTCACACGGAGTAAACTGAATGCGTCTCAAGGCAATCTGATTTTGCCAAAATTTATCTCAACTCCTTAAAAAGGCCCATTCAGCCCTTGACTAATATTAATGTGCTACTTCCATGTGTTTTCACAAAAATCCTAGAGCCAAACCCGTAATCCTCTCCCCGTCATATTTCAGCTCAGCCCTGCCCCAGCAATTATCAGGAGGAGGACCAGGAATATCCAGCTGGATTCCGACGCGGCACGGCAGCCTCTCAGATGAGGTTTCACCTGGGTCAACAGGATAAACAAAATGAATGAATGGAATCCTGTCTTGGAGGCGGCAGGAGCCCGGGGCCAGGGATTCCAGACGTCTGGAAGCCTGTGAGCTTCCCCCGGCACGGCACAGCGTGACATTGTGACTCTGGGCATCTCCTCTGCGGCTTCCTGTCCCTCCCTTGTGAAAGTCAGCGCGGAACTGAATTATCTCACCTGTTTTGTGTTATGGTTCTGCTTGTCCGTGGCTCAGTTTCCTCATCTATAAAATTGGGACAACGATCTTCATAGAATGATCATGAAGACAAAACTATTTAAAAGATGCAAAATTGTTTACAACAGTGTTCGGGACAAAGCAGCACTCCATGTACTTTATTTATCATCCTCATTATTATCATCATCAGCAGCAACAGCAGCAGCATTGTAAGACAAGGGCAGCCAATTAGATATGAGTCAGAAGGTGACAGACACGTTTTGAAATGTAGCATTTGAGAGTATGGGAATCACTGCTATCTAAAACGATGCTGACCACCCCCCCCCCCCCCCCCACCTCCAACAAGTTCTAACTGTACATCCCTAATTAGAGAGAGCAGATAAAAATGCTAAGGCAGTGCACAAAAAATTAAACATAGAATTACCATGTGATTCAGCAGTTTTACTTCTGGATACATATCCTAAAGAATTGAGAGCAGAGACTCAGCCCAGCTCATGGCAGCAGTATTCACAATGGCCAAAAGGTTAGAGTGACTCAAGTGTCCATCAACAGATGAACGGATAAGGAAAATGTGCTGTCGGGGGACAGATTGTGGGGGGGATGGAGAGCAGGATGACAGCTGGGGGGGTGCAGTTATGGGGTGCAGGGTTGAGCAAAAGGGAAAAAGGACTCATAGACCACAGTGTGGTGCTTGCTGGGGGGAGGGGGTGTAAGGCAGCTAAATGGTAATAGAAAGAATACAATGAAGATTAAATTAAAAAATTAATTCTTTGCTGTGGGGCTGTCTTACACATTGGAAGATGTTTGGCAGCACCCCTGGCCTCTACCCACCAGAAGTCAATAAAGGAAGATAGCTGACGTACTCAAAATATCCAAATCAATAAAGTTATTGGTGAAAATGAAAAATGTGTCTATTTTACTGAAAATAGTAAACAGACTTTTTGGCCAACCCGATATTTTATGTGTCCATTTCTTCTCAAGTTTCCTCATTGAGGAGAATGGGATATCTATCTTTTATGAGATTTTTAAAAATTAATTATGGTAGTGCATATAAAGAGCCTACTGCTGTGCCAAACACACAGTATTGGCTAATATTTTTTTAACTTTTTTAAAAAGATTTTATTAGCCCTGGCTGGCATAGCTCAGTGGATTGAGTGCGGGCTGCAAACCAAAGTGTCGCAGGTTCGATTCCCAGTCAGGGTACATGCCTGGGTTGCAGGCCATGACCCCCAGCAACCGCACATTGGTGTTTCTCTCTCTCTCTCTCCCTCTCTCTCTCTCTCTCTCCCCCTATCTAAAAATAAATAAATAAAATCTTTAAAGATTTTATTTATTTATTTTTAGACAGAGGGGCAGGGAGGGAGAAAGAAAGGGAGAGAAACATTAATGTGTGGTTGCTTCTCATATGCCCCCTACTGGGGACTCAGCCCGCAACCTAGGTAGGCATGTACCCTGACTGGGAATACAACTGGCAACACTTTGGTTGGCAGGCCCTGGCTCAATCCACTGAGCTACACCAGCCAGGGAAACATTTTTATCGTCATCAATCACCATCATTGATTACTGTGGCCATGGAAAACTACCTTTACTCAAGTTTAAGAGCACAACTAGTTTTTTAAAACTTTCTATAACATGAATGTAACTCTCTTTCACATGAACAATTTCCTGCGTGTAATTTATTTGAAAGCCCCTAAAAATTCACTTATGAAATTTAAAAAATATGGCATGTACATATACAATGAAATATGTTTTAGCCTTAAAAGGGAAAGAAATTCTGACAGATGCTATGGAGGAGCCTTAAGACATTACACCACGTGAAACAAGCCAGAGGTGGAAGAACAAACACTGGACAATTCCACTTAGAAGAGGCACCTGGAGTGGTCAGACTCCTGGAGACAGAACGTGGAACGGGGTTGCCAGGGCCCCTGGGAAGGAGAAGGGGGAGCTAGTGGTTAGTTGACACGAAGCCTCCACTTTGGAAGGTGAAGGGTTCTGTGGGTTCACGGTGGTGGGGGGAGCCCGCGTGTGGTGCGCCTCGTGCCACTGAACCGGACGCCTAGAAATGGTGAGTTTTGTGTTATGTCTGTTTTACCACAAAAATAAAAATGTGAAGAGAATGAAAGGTCCCTCCCCCTCAGACAGACCCCTCCGCGAAGTCAGGGACCTGCTTCCCTGCCGTTTGCTGGGGAGCCAAGCACAGGCCCTGGGAGGCCGGCGACCCTTGCTCACGGCCCGAGGGGGGCTCCTGCCTCCTCACCCAAACACAGGTCACAAAGGGGCCTCCTGATGGCTAAACTCACACCTGTGGACATGCTTTGTTTGGCCCACATTTCCTTTTTGTAATTAATTGCCAATGTTTAGAAATTGGGGGGAGGGTGGTTCATATTTTGAGCTTTCCTTGACAAATTGTAGGATCTGTCAATACTTCACAGAACAAAAACTGGCTGGAGCCAGCCACGTGCCTGTCAGTTCACCACTGGTGCCTGCTCACCCCTGCTTCCCAGACATTTCCTGCCCGACTCCTCAAGATGCTGAGCGTGGGCTCAGATACATTTTGTTGTCCGAGTAGCAAGAGGAGGGTCTCTAACCAAGGCACAGAAGCAACTGGAAGCCCCCGGCTGCACAGTCATCCCAGCCCGTCTCCATCACGGCGGCCACACAGCCCTGCCCTGCTTCCCTCTGGACGTAGGGCAGCTCCTCTCTCCCAGCCTGACCCTGCTCGCCCTCCCAGCTGCCCTGGGTCAGCTGGGTCCTCGATGAGTTTCCACTCCTCGCTCCCACGACCGATGCACTGAGTGCAGTGCAGGTCCGGATACAGGGTCACGTCAGCCCCAGGGGGAGATCCTGGAAAGCGTGCTGCAGAGAGGAGGAATCGAGGGATAAGTCCCCTGTTACACGTAACTACAGCACGGAGGCCTGAACACACTTCTAACTAATTTTTCCTTTTTTTCTCATTATTGCTTTTAAGATTTTAGAATTACTTTATCTTCATTAGAGAAACTTCGGACAATGCAAAAAAAAAGCACAAATAATAAAATTTTTAAAACCCTCAATCTCACTATCATGAGCTAACTACCGTTAATATTTTGCAATACTTCCTTCTAGTCTTTTTTTTTTTAAGATGTAAAATTGGGATCTCATCCTCAGAACTCCCTGACCTTGCCTTCACAACTCCCCAGTTTTGTCGTTTGCTTTTCTTCCCCAGCTTAAAATTGTAATTCATAAACACCTTTTTCCACATCATGAAACAAACCAATGTATCATAGTCATTTAAAATTCCATCATACGTATTTGCTATAATTGAACTAATCCCCTGTCATTGGACATATGTTGTTTCCAATTCTTTGCTATTTTAAATAATGCTGCTTTATTTAAACATCCGCGGTCAAAGGTCCTTGCCTGCATTTGGGGGTCTTCAGATCTATTAAACTGCTGACACTGTACAGGCAGGACAGCGATGGTCACCCGACCTCATGTATGACACAGCGCAGCCAGCACTGAATGCACAAATGAGTTTCCCATTCGTTTTTTAAGTTAAATCTCTAGAAGAAAAGTTTCTGAGTGAAAGGGCAGGAGTGTATTTAAGGCCCTTGAGAAAAATTGCCAACTGCTTTCCTGCAATGTAGCACTAATTTACACGCCCCCCTCAACAGAGTCTGAGAGGGTTCGAGCCAGAACTGACGGTCATGCCTCAGCCACTCTGCAGCCCAACGGGGCGCCTTTCCCGAGCACTGATTACTGGACCCCTCAAGAGCAGCGCAGGGAGAAGTGGGGGCCGCCAGGTCTTAATAAGAAGGCTGCCATACGTCTGTCCTAAGGACCTCCCGTGGGGACAGCAGTCTCCCCTCTGCGACTGGAGAGGCAGAGAAACCCTCCAACACCCTTCAGAAAGAGCATCTACGTGGACTCTTTGCTCTTAGAAAATGTGAATTCTGCTCAAGAACTCTCCATGTGCTTTAAATAACCTAAGCAAGAGTCCCCAGCCAGGAAACTAAGATCTGAGTCCCTCTTTAAACCTCACCAACTTCTAAGTAACATTTCTCTATGTTCTTTTAAAAGAAGGGGCTTTGAGTTTGCTCTCCCCAAAAAACGAAAAGCAGGATCACGCAATCAAATAGAATTTTCACAAGGTTAAGACAAGGGTAAGAGAAGAGA
Organism: Phyllostomus discolor; assembly: GCF_004126475.2. Classification (NCBI taxonomy): domain Eukaryota; kingdom Metazoa; phylum Chordata; class Mammalia; order Chiroptera; family Phyllostomidae; genus Phyllostomus; species Phyllostomus discolor. Next base: position 147,338,619 of record NC_040907.2, on the reverse strand, counting down.
AATACGTCAAATCTAAGAGTCAATCTGGTTGCTCTCATTTAGGTTTAAAAAGTGAGTTGAACATCCAGGAAGCTAAGGTGAGGAGGAAAATATCATGTTGTTGTTTTCACCTGGTTGGTTAAAAGCATACCAGGTTCTCAGAAAAAGCAAAGTTAATTCTTACACCAAAAGGTGATAGTAAGGTCTCACCAGGATCTTAGCACAGTTCCTAACATGTGCTAAGTCCCCAGTAAACGGCAGCTGGTGTATCATTTGTAAAGTGTAGAAATACCTCTTGTAACAACTTTTAATAAAAGTTAGAGCATGATACTGTGAAAGTTAATAAAGGGAAACCTCACTGGAAAGGAGTCAGAAGGCCAGAAGGGGGAGCTCTCGTGCCCTACCACTCATCCTTGATTACCCTAAAGGGGACGAGACATACCTTTCACCTCCAACAGGTTTTCTATTTTACTACCCAGCAGAAGGAAGGAAGATTTTTCTCCTTAACAGGCAACGGCTCAGCCAGCGAGCGACTGTCACAAGTGGGGGCAGGGTTGGGGGATGGCGGGCAACGAAAAGGCACTACACTTGCACTCCCGGTTTCCTCCAACAGCCTTCGTTTGTAACGGCCCCTCCCCACTCCTCACTTTCCTCTGTGAAAGATGCTCCTCTCCCTTGTTCTCCCAACTTGCCCATGGTTTTGCCACAGCTTATGTGGCCTGGAATGCATTCCTGTGCTGTTCCAGAATAAAACCATGTTGTTGGTTTAAAAAAAACACCTGTTTTTTGTTTGTTGTTTGTTTTTTGGTCAACAATATGAAAGCAGAGTCCCTTGAAGGACTCTGTTGCTGTTATGGCTGAGATACATAACTATTATGAAGAGTATAGCTGTTAAAGTCTTTCCCAAGCACCTTTCTTTCCCACCAGACTTTTGGTAACAAACTAGATGAAGAAAAGATCAAAGCCACGTTGTCATTGGCCTGCAGGCCCCTTGCTGACTGGGCCTGTGGAGTCCCTGTGGGCCCCACAGGTAGGGGGAAAAGCATCCAGGAATCACACTGGGATGGGAGCCCCGCCACCTCTGCGCAGAAGCAGGCGGAGCCTGTGCCGACCTGATGCTCTGTCAGTCCCTCACGGCTGTGCTCATCTCAGTGGCTTTCTCTTCCTTGAGGTTGCCACATGAAGACTGTCTTCTCATGCCAGGCCTGAAGGCTGGCACATTCATGATGGCCTCAAAATACTAACTGTGATCACACTTCCTTCGCAACACTTGACCTCAGGACACAGATGCCAGTGCTGGGGAGACACGGGCAGCTGTGGATCATGGTTGCTGCCAGGCGTTCAGAGGAGCCCAGCGAGGGCACTTGCTTGTGGGAGCTGGGTTCAAGGCCCAAAGGTAGACATTTCAGGAGGGACTCCAAGGCCTCTGGGAGTCAACTCTATTACCTCTAGCGTCTCTCTTCTCTTTGCTCCTCCTCTCCTCCTGTCTCCTCTCTTAGGCTCTCCTTCCCTCTCTGCCTTCTGGCTCTCTGTGTCTGTTGTTAGTGCCTGCAGGTGTTACTACACAGGCCACTGGCACACGGAGCTAAGACACCTGTCAGCCCCAACAGGAGCAAAGACCCTGTCTTACTACCTGCATGTCCTCGAAGCACTGGCCTGGTGCTTGGCCAGCGTGAGTGATGCTCACTCTGTCCGTGAATGAAGTGAACAGGACAGCTGTCTTGGTCCAGTCACCCCGTGCGACGCTGCATCTGTACACAGGAGCGGCACATGGTGCTGCTGTGTGGGCTTCTACCCCGAAGTGCCCTCACACACAGGGAAATGGCTTTAAAGCCTGTGGGGTTTTCCTGGGAGTGTAAAGTTTTTTGAAAGCCTAGTTTTAATTTACAAATTTATTCTAATTTTTGTAATTCATTTCATGATCTTTTTTTTTTAACATTTTGACTCTTTGTCTGGTGCTGCATCCGATGAAAACTGCTTATAAAGCCTCGTCAGACCCAGAGGACATGTTTGGGGTAGTCCAACTCAAGTCTAGGCTAAATGGAATGCATGACAGTCACTGTGGGCCCCCTTCCACCCCGAGACCCTCAGAGAGAGAGGCTGTCACACTCCCTCCCCTCCCCCTCCCCAGCTGCCAGCAAACTGCTTCTCCCACGGGCACCTCTATGTCAAGTGCTCCAAGGGAAGGAGAACAGGAAAACGTGTACGAATGGCTTGAGTAATGGTTAAGATTCACCTGAACATTGCTGGGCAGGGCACTTTATATAAAAATAAGTTTGTAAATAACTAGTTTAATTCCTAACCCTTCCACTCATCACCTTTGTGGATCTTCATTGCGAATTTTATTCCAAGAACACTCTCCCTGACTTTCCTGTGGCTTCTCAACCCCCTGGCACACACACATGAGGAACGCCCACACTGCCGGAGTCTGGCACAGTCCCGGTGCATAGTGGGTGCATAGAGATACCTAACTCTTCGCACTCAGCAGCTCTGACAACTCTCCCCGTGCTCCGTGTCTTCTCGGGGCAGCAAACACATACACAAGTCCCTACGACCTGGTGTGACCACAGGTGTGAATGCACTGTTACAACCAAGGATTGGAAAGGGAAGAATGAGAACTAAAAACAAAAACAGAAACAGAAAAGAGTGTGGCATAATGCCCAAGAGTTGGCCCTGAGCTGGGCTCGAGTCAAATCCTGGCTCTCTTCCATTCTACTCGCCAGGTGCAAGTCGCGCAGCCCTCCTGAGCCTCAATTTCTTTTCTCCCCAGTGGAGGTGGTAACAATAGCACAGAACTAGAAGGTTTTCAATGTAAAGCCCAGTGTCTAGAATTCAATAAATGCGAGTTATTACTATGATTTTAACAGAGAAATATAAACAGTTTAAGCATGAACCTGTAGATATGGCCTAACACATTGAAGAGACTATTCCGTCATAGAATTAGCCTGGATTTCTTTGAGAGAAGTAAAAGGGTGTAAAAGCCGCTGTTGTCGCTTCTCCTGTGTTTCAAATACTGTCCACAAGATGGCAGCAGCGGCCTCAGGTTCTCACTGAGGCTAAAAGGCATTCCATTCAGCCAGCATTCCACGGAACCCGCCCCAGACAGGCATCTCGGAGGCATATTTTAAGTGGAAGGTGACCAGCGCCGCGTCTAAAGGATGCCCTTTTTTTCTGGAATGCCACAGAAGTCTATGACTGGGAAGACAAAGACGCTCTGGCCTCGGGAAACACTAGAAATCACTCATTCATTCATTCCTTCAACGAATGTACTGAGATCCTAGGGCATTCCAGGCATTCTGCAAAGGAGGCCCTGCCCTCATGACCTCATGGCCAGTCACGCACAAATCAAATGCTGGTAGGTCATGGGAAGGAGTCTTCCATCCAACTGAAAGTCACAAGCCCGAGACTGTGGTGATGCATGATTCAAGGTTAAGCAAAGACAGACTTGCGTGGTAGGAAATTCACAGTGACTCTGCTTCGTACGCTGACGGGAGCGGGAGGGAATCTGAAGTGATAGAAGTTGGTAGAATTGAATTGCAGCGGCGGGTTTCGCCCCCTGTAAAATTGCTTCAGTTCCTTTCCCCACTCCTTTAAGCTAGAAATCTGGGCCGGGCTAATGGAAGCTGTCACCTGGAATGTCTGGGGCAGCTGTGCAAGGTTACATTCCAGGCTCCGAGCAAAAAATGCCAGCAATTTGCCTTTTGTCAACTGCAAATTAAAGTAATTTCCATGCAGAGGGTTTCTCCTGCCGGCAGTGAGTACCCCAAAAAGCCAGGGCTCTCTGCTGCAGGCCTTTACCTGGCCGCCCCACTAGGACAGACAGACGCACCTGAGGAGGAAGGTGCCTCGGGGTTGGGATTAGGAGACAGTTTGCTTGGCTCTCCTTTCACCAAAGCACCAAACCAAGTGGGCATGGAGTGGAGATGGGAGCTAGGAAACACGAATGTGTCTGTAGTCCCTCACACCACTTTCTGGGCTGCGAGACACAAGAGGCAAGCCCTCTGCTTTAAAGATGGAAGAGAGGGTGAGCTTGTGTGTGCTGCCTCACCCCATGCTGCCAGGACAGGAAAAAGTAGCCACTAACACCGAGAGTGCCAAGCAGATGGGACACTAAGACATCCTAGCCACAGATCGCCAAACCATCCAAGAAGGTGAAAGAAGGATTATTGTCCTCACTTCACAGAAGAGGAATGAGGCTCTCTGAAGTGAAGCAGTTCGGAGAGCATTGCCGGTGTTAAGTGGAAAAGGTGGGCTTTGAACCCTCACGTGTCAAACTCCTGAACCTGGATCTTCCGCCCCTCCACAGCCAGCTGTGTTGGTGGGTGGAAAAACGTGTTGCCACCAAAAGCAAAGAGGAGTTGCTCACCTATTGATTCAGTGAGTATCTGCAGGGCACCCAGTGTGCGTCAGACGCTGGGCTTCCAAAGGCAAGTGCTGTCAGCAGCAAGTTAACCTCCAGGCAGAGGACTTGCCGCCGTGACGAGTCCAAGCTCGAAACCGGGGTGCACACAGACCTGGCATGTTCCTCTCACCGAAGTGGGAGGCCAACACCTGGGGTTTGGATCGAGAGCAGGCAGACAAGGCACCTTCACGTACAAACGGCATGCTCGATTGCTGATTAAAAGATGTCGCATGTGCTTAGGAGGGAAGCTTTCCGTCCCCGGGAACACTGTCCCCCTGGGAAGACCTGTGGCGTGTGCCCCCTCCACCACCACTACCCCCAACACAGTCACAGCTGGGCTGTCCCTGAGCCAGAGCCTGGCCAGGCACCTTGCAGAGTCTGGAATCTCACCCATCGTCTCCCCTAACCTGTGGCCTTGCTGGGCCTCCTTTTCCTCTTCTCTAGGGCCAGATGGCCTGAGGTCTCTTCCAGTTCAGACGCTGTTGACAGCTGCCATTTACAGAGCCCCAGCTGTGTGCCAGATGCTGGTCTAGAATCGCTGCCTTGTTTAACGCTCCCACACATCCCTTGAGCGGGTAGATGAGTTTCAAACTCAGAGATGTGCCGGGTGGCTTTTCCAAGGTCACAGAACCAGTATGTTGAGAGCCAGGATTGGAAGCTAGGTTGGTCTTGGTGCTGAAAGCCCGAACAGTTCTCACCATTTCTTAAAGAAGAGATGACGGTTTGCTCTTTGCCCTCCAAGTTGTGAAGCCATCACCGCTGCCCCAGCTCTCCCCACTGGAAGTCCTCAAGACCACTTACACAGTTCTCACCTCATCTACCCTCCTTGGCATTGTTCCTGGAGACGTTGGTCCCTGACACACCTTGACCGCCAGCATTCATTCAGTACTCATGGACAGGTCTCCTGACCCCCGACCTTTGGTAGTCTAAGATCCTGTAACTTTCAATTCTGGCCCCACTCTCAGCACCCCCCCCCCCCCCCCACACACACCAGCCAGACACGACTGTGGAAACTCTCTGCTCCCAAGATCGTGAGCTCCAAGGCCCCATCTCAGCCAACAACCTTCACCCCAGCTGCACTGCTGCTTGTTCTAACTCAGCTTCCTCCAGAGACAGCACCCACGGCGGCCACTTCCCCTCCACCTGTGTCCCCTCAGCTCTCCTGCCCTGCTCCCAGAAGCACCTCTGAGTCAAATCCTCCTTTCTAACGTTAAATGTCACGATAACTTTACACAAGCTCCCCTTCATTTTTTCCCACTTCCCAGGGCAAAAATGGAGAGGTTGCTGGCTCTCCTGTCCCCAGCTCCCACCCCCACAAGGCTATCTTTTTACATGTCACCCTCTGGGCCACCCCCTCTCCGGAGAATTTCTCAAATACTTCCTCCCCTTCTGGCATCTTCAAAACCTCCCTGTCTTTGAGCTTCTCCCCTGGGCTGGGGACACTTCCCCAACTGGACTGATAGTGATGTTTCTCCCCTCCACTGACTCTCCAGGCCCTATTCTCACGATGGCTGACCCTCCACTTCACTTCACTGAGAGGCTGCTCTCCAGCCACCAACAACCTCTAGTCTCTAGATTTATAGCATTCCTCAGTTCGTATTGCTTTTGACGTAAACAAACAGAACCTGCTCTCAAATCAGGTTACTGACGCCATTGCTCTCCTTCGAGTTTGCCTGTCACCTCATGTTTCCAGACGTCTCTGAGCCTCAGTTTCCCTGTCCACTAAAGGGGAATACCAGCACCATAGGGTTGTGGGCATTGAATGAAATGTCGTGTGCCTGACACTTTGAAGGGAGGCCTAAGTGGTCGTTACTCTTAGTGTTGCCTTTCTCTGAGATGAGAGAACTCGCCTGACTCCCCAGTCGTTCATGCACCTACAACAGCCAACACTGTAAGTCTCGTATGGGTAGAGATCCTCACAACCCTGGAAAACCCAAGAGTTTGCACGGTGCACAGTAGGGACAGAATTAGTTCACTGTCGGCCATGACGACTGCCTTATTACAACTTCCAGCTACTTCCCCAGTCTTTTTAATTTCAATAAACCTCAAACGCTTTTTCCACCACAATCTTGGCTGTTGAATGGTTTCAGTCCTTTGAAAAGGAAAATGATTCCCTTATTTTTCACTTACTTGCTGTGTGTTAAGATCCCTTTGATGTTCCAAAGGCCTTTCAAGAAAGTCTCCTTAGAAATAGGAGCTTGGCTTTTGCCACAGGGAAGTGAACTTGAACCCCAAAGGTTGAGCTGGGACCCTGGAGTCCCAGGCAGGCCTTTCCCTCCCTGACCTCAGCCCGGAGCTTGGAGAAAATGCTATTTGCAAACTCTTCATCCTTCTCAAAGCTGTCATTTTCGTCAGCCCCACTGGGCATTTTGACAAATGCCTTTGCTAATTACTTAATTATTTTGGCCTGTACCAGAGTGGGGGCTGTTTCCTTAAAGAAAAGAGAGCTTAGCCAGCCCATTCTCATCCTTACAAGGCCTGAAAGTCGCCTGCTTCAATCCTATTAAAGTGTTTGGCTAACTTAGCACCCCCACCAGTCAAATTAACTCGAACACATTATGATGCAAGAACTCAGGCCCTAAGCCCTCCCTCCAAAGCCAGGCTAAAGCTAGCATTTGTTTTTTTATGCCAGTGGCTTATTTCTTCTATTCTAAGCCTCTTTTGCATGGGAAAGAAACCTGTGCTTATCTGCTGACTTTCAATTAAAGAAACAATTAGGCTGACTGAGAAATGCCTCCCTGTGTCCCTCCTGGAATTAGCAGGGAGTAGGAGTCTGCCACCCTTGGTCAACACAGTGGGGTGCCCAGGGAGCAGGAAGGTGTGGAGGAGGGAGGCTGAGCGGGCTTTCCCAGGCTGGCCAGCCCTGACTCGTCCCAGAGTCCAAGTCTCTCTAAGAAATGTTCTCTCTCTGAGCATCCTCTCCCTCCAGCGCCACCAACACGACCTGGCTGTTTCTCCATCACACCCTGGAGAAAAGGCCCTTGACTCATTCATGTGCTCAGTGTCCGTGGAGGTCAAACCAGACTCAGAATCAACCCCAAAATTCAAATTGCTCTTGGAGGCATAAAATCCAAAGCCGGTTGGTTGTCCACCTGGTTAGATAAGCAGCCAAGGACCCCATCCAGCGGCTAGCACGGTCCCTGGCACGTGGTAGATGCCCACTAAAGGGTGGCTGGGAAGATAAACGTCCTGCCCATCCTAGTGGGGCATCCCGCCTCCACAGAGAGTGCAGTTGGGGCGCAGCTGACCGTTGGCGAATCACTGGATGGGGCAGAGGACGCACAGAGGCATTAATTAGGGTTGACCCAGGTATGTTTGCACAGCTGGGACCAGAGAAACTGAGCTGACCCTGTGTCCTTCTCATGAAAATGCAATGAGGACAATGCCAGGGTCTTGCATACAGTTAGGGGCTGCTTCATAAACTGCTCAGCCGGCATTAGGTGAATTGATCCGAGGGGCCCTCTCCCTTTTCTGCGGAGAAGGAAGCTGAGGCCTAGAGAGGGTGTGTGGCTTGCCTACAGTCACACAGCCCATTGAAAATATGAGCAGCACATACTTCATTTGATCCAGCAGCTGAAAAGATAAAATTCATAGGGATAAATTTAATGAAGAATTTATAGGATCTGTAAGAAGAAAGCTCTAATGCTCACATGAGATTCATAAAGAAAACCAGAGTAAGCCCTGGCTGGTGTGCCTCAGTGGATTGAGTGTGGGCTGCAAACCAAAGGGTTGCCAGTTAGATTCCCAGTCAGGGCACATGCCTGAGTTGCAGGCCAGGTCCCTAGTGTGGGGGCCATGTGAGAGGCAACCACACATGATATTTCTCTTCCTCTCTTTCTCCTTCCCTTCCCCTCTCTAAAAAATAAATAAATAAATAAAAATATGTAACCCTGGCTGGCATAGCTCAGTGGATTGAGCGCAGGCTGCAAACCAAAGTATCGCAGGTTCAATTCCCAGTCAGGGCTCATGCCTGGGTTTCAGGCCATGGCCCCCAGCAACCGCACATTGATACTTCTCCCTCTCTCTCTCTCTCTCTCTCTCTCTCTCTCTCTCTCCCTCCCTTCCCTCTCTAAAAATAAATAAATAAAATATTTTAAAAAAAGAAAAAAAGAAAACAAGAGTAAATGGGAAGACATCCCCCCTACTTTTGGATGTTATTCTCCCTAAATTAGCATATATGCTCAATATAAATTAAAATATCAAGAGGATTGGGGGGTTGATAAGATGATATTAAAATTTATCTGAAAAAATAAACATGTAAAACAGCTAGAAAAGGTCCAAAGAATAATGAGGTAGCACTACCCCCACTTGTTTTAAAACACATGGCAAAACAGCAATAATTAAAAGGGTTCAGAGTGGAGAAAAACACGGTGTCACAGAATAGGAGGGGATGATGAACGGAGTGAAATTACGTGGAAATTTAGTTTATGATGAAAGTGGCGTTTCCATTTAGTGAGGAAGCAGATGGCTCAGTCAATGCTTTGCAGACTGTTGTTCATCAGTTGTGGGGTGGAGAATCATGAAGTTGTCCATCCTTAACAGCAAAATAAATTGTAGTTGGATCAAAGGTTTAAATTGTTAAAAGGAAACAAGTTCTGTATATGAAATGCCGTAGACCAGCGCACACAGCCGTCCTCCCGCCGCTCCAGACCCCCAGGTGCAGCTAGAGGACAGCCCGGGCATCTGCTGGAAAACGTCCGAGTGTGAGTGGACCCACGCTGCTCAAGCCTGTCTCAAAGCAAACGAGCAAAATGTGTAAGCTCAGTGGAGAGGATCTTGGCAGCCTCACAATTGATACCCTTGACTACATAAAAATGTACATCTTCTGCATGGCAAAAATAAATGCCTTAAAAAAATAAGATAACCCTGTTTGCAGTTGATGACTCATAAAAGGTTAGTTTTCTGTTTTGCAAGGAGCGCAGCCCAATCGGCAAGACTGGCAGATGACTCAGTAGAAGAATAGGTAAGGGAGGTGAACAGGGAGTTCACAAAACAGAAGATGCAGAGGAACTTGGCAGAATTTACGATGGTGCCTCGTCAGCTCATTGAACAGTCTTCTCTATGACTTATCATCATCAGAAAATCCATGAGTGGGATCTTGAGCTGTGTATTTGCCTAGGATTGTTATTGCTCCCTGAGCCAGCTCTTCAACGGGAAGAGTCCCAGGCACGGCCCTGGGAGTTAGGATGACACAAAGGGCCACCGCCCCCGCCCGCCGGTCCCCGAAGCCAGAGCCAACCCTCCTGCAGGTAGCCAAGATTCCACGCTGGGGTGGGGAAGGAGGAGACCACCGGGCAGGGGCCTCGCTGGCCTCCTGCACTTGAGGAACGGGCAGAGTCCACAACATTTTGAAGCCACTGAACACTCATTCGTGCCACCTCCTTCACCTGCTCTTGGGTCCCACCGTAGCCAGGAGCAGGGAATCGACGGTGAGCACTCATCCTGGTTTAGGCTCCTGCCACTCCAACCACCCGGAGAGCAGGGAACCCAGGGGACAGGCAGAAGGCGCCTCTTCAAGGGTCGTCACTCTCTACCCCAGGGGATCCACTCTCCCGTGGTGCCTGTCACTTCGGGCTTTAGGCACAGTCCCAGCAACACTGCTCACCTGCTGATTTCTCCGAGGCAGCACACTAAACACTGCGGACGAGGGGGTACGTCGTGGGAAACCCACTGATGGCACCAAGGCCGTCAAAAGCACGAAAAGCAAAGGCGCCACTCAGGTGGTGACTCGGGGACAGAGAGAAAGGCCAAGTGAGGTCGCCCAAGCTGTGTGTAGGGAGGCAAGACAATGTGTCACCCATTGAGAAACAAAGTGATGCTTCACCTGAGGGAGAACTGGCTTCAGTGAATGCCTTAAAGTCACACACCGTGCAATTTTAATACATGAGGTGCTGGTGAGGCTCCGTCATTCATTCCCCTATTTATTGATTTTTGTTTTAAGCACAGTCCGTGCTGCTGGAGCAGTGTGAGAACGGAGCAGCCACCCTCAAAGGACAGCGTGGAACAGAACAAAACCCGCAGCACTGACCTCTCATCTGCACGAAAACTCGATGGCCATCGCGCTATGCGGTCAGTGTGAACAGGGGGGCCGAGTTTATGTCCTTTGGTCTGCTTTCCTGTAACACATTCATCGAGGTCTCGGTTCCCTTATTCTGCACACTACACATAACAATACCTGTGAACAAGGCTTTGCTGCACGCCTTAAATAATAAGGCAGGGCCTGAAGAGCACCTGACACACAGCCGACATTTAATAAATAAATAGAAGCTGTTTTGTTACTGTTGCATTTTTATCCTGTTAATTTCCCAGCTTCCCAAATCAGAATCTCAGAATCAATTGCCTCTTTCTTATAATATTAAATCATCACTGTCTCTCTCTCTCTCTCTCTGCCCTCTCAACCCACACATATGCACCCCTTACACACCATAAAATCCTTCATTAATTTTCTGTGCCTACAATAATAGTAGCAGCTAACACTAACATAATGCTTTCTGTGTGCTGGGCACTGGTCTAATGCTTTTACATGAATTAATTCATTGAATCCTCACAACAGCCCCATGAGTTAAATATTTTTATTGTGCCCCGTGTTACAGATCAGACCGAGCACAAGTAAATGAATCACATTAACCAGTCTCACAGCAAGTAGTGGGCCTGAAAAGGACTGCTTTGTGGAAAAGAAAAACAGCAAGATGAACATGTTCTGTGCATTAAATGTAAACACATAGACAGACAGACAGACTCAGAGTGAGAGGGGCTTGGGAGCTAGAGGTAGAAGGACTCTTGCCTTTTTACTTCTGAACCTTTGAGATTTTTTTGTGAATGTTCTATCCATTCAAAAAATTAATCAATCATTGAAAAGTTCTTCCAGCTCATGCGTGTCACCTCTCTCTGGAGTGTCCTGCCCCTTTGAGCAGGTTCGGACCTTTTTCTGGGTCCCCAAACCCCAAGGCACTCGGGCCACCCGTCCTGAGAGTGAGGCGCCAGGCTGGGCCTCGGGCGCCTGCTTTAGGGAGGAGACGGCAGGGTCCCAGGTCACAGACGGGCTACAGAGCTCGCTTCCAGAAACCTAGCGGACAGTGGGGAGGAAACCAACTGTTCTGGTGACACTCCCCCAGGTCAGGTTTTTCATCTGCACCAGGCTTGGAGGTAGAAATGTTTGGGAGGCCGTAACAAAGAGGACCCCCTCCTCGCTTCACCTAATTTCCACCGCCTGCCCTTCCTTTCAGAGGAGATAAAGGCTCACATTCCACAATTAGCGGCAGAAGGTTGCAAATGCAAATTCACAGAGGAGTTCACAATCTTTGGTGAAAGAGTTTCCACTTAGGTGTTAATTATTTCCACCTCCTTCCTGGGCTGGGCAGGGTAAGAAGAAGAAAGCCTGGGTGGGGCTGTGGGTCACAGGTGGAGGCCAAGGGGACATCTCCCTAACCCCCCTCCCCCCACAGGCAGGACAAGCCAGAGGAGTCCCCCATCCCCACTCTGGGGGGGTCTCTGCAGCCCACTCCCCTGTCACCATCTCCAACACAAGCACTTCTCCAGGCAAGGAAGCCTTGGCAGAGAGCTGCAGAGGAGACAGAAAAATAACCAACCCCAGGCCTCTCGCTCCACAAACCTGACCACAACTGGAGGGGGCGTGCACCCTCATCCCTGCAGGGAAGATCCAAGGAGCCCAGTCTGAAGAGTCAACCGAGTGGGTGGGATGGGCACCGACTGAGTGAGTTAAGGGGCCTTGTTCCCTGTTGCCCAGACTCGAGCACACCCGAGTGGAAGCCACCAGCAGTGAGAAGGAAGGCACCGGCACCGGCCCCAGAGCTAATAAACCCAATCAGTGATGCCTGGTATCCATGTGGTTTTTGGCTTAAGAATGGCAAGAGTAACACCTACTTATTGTAAACATTCAATCATATAGAATATACAAAAATAAAGCTCCCCTTTCCCCATCAGGGTTTAGTGTAGGTTTTTCTAATACTTTGTAAGTATTTGTGTGTGTGTGTGTGTGTGTGTATCAAATACATACATAGAGCTTTTTGCAATAATGAAATAGCGTTATATGTTTTGTCCTGTACGACGTTTGCTTGCTCTTTTTCTCCACTCAGTACTATAGGTATGTATGTTTCTCTATGCATTTAATACCTAGGGATAATATCAGTAGCCTAAGAAACTGCTTTATAAAAAGTCATTTTAATTATTTTTTTTCTGATCCTAAAAGCAATGCATATTTAAGGTAGAAAAGTTGGAAAGCATATAAAAATATAAAGAAGGAATCAGAAGCGCCCACAATCCTAAGCACCCCAAAATACCATCTTCCCAGTTCGGTCTCCTTCCTAAAGGAATCGCTCCGTTCAGCCAGAGCCCTGAGCAGCAGGGGGTTCCTGCAGCAGCAAAAAACGAGGAAGCAAGCGCTCAGCAGGAGCCTGGTGCTGCTGCAAACGCTGTCTTCAGTCTGCGCACAACCTTGCAGTCAGGCAGGGCCTGGAACACAGGGGCAGGGCCTCGGGGGCCATCCATCCCTGACACTACAGAGCCGATGTCGTCCACATCCTGCAGGAGAGGCTGCTGCTGTTACTGCTCTACCAACCCTTCTGCTGGTTTCTCCTCTTTCCCCAAGAATCTATCAGAATTTCTTTAATAGTTGACTCCCGCTACCTGCCCCATCTCCCTCCATCCCCTCCCCGGCCCACTGGACTGTACGCTGCAGGAGAGCAGAGACTGTGTTCAGTTTGCCTGGACACCTGTGCCCAACACACAACCCGCTCTCAGTAAACGCCTGTTGAATAAATGAATCAACTAAGCCAACCTGCACGCACCCCCCGCCGCCCGGTTTTGCCTAACATTTCCCCTGCCTGAAGCACCTGTCCTTCCTCACACAGTGTTTCAGAGCTCACCTCCTCCAAGCCTGTGGCAGGCTTACTTCCCGCTCCTCAAACCAGCCCTCATCTCCTTATATTTTTATTTTTGCCAGCCATTCACCAGATGAACCACAATATTTTTTTTCTTTTGGAAAGCTGAGCCAAGGGCGACTGCTTTGGTTAGTTTATTGCTTTAGTCTCCAAGTGGAGGTTAGGATTTGTGTCTGCCACTCTTGCTCTTTCTATTCTTAGCTTTGCTCCCTTTTCTGTCAGTGAAGGGATGGCCCTACATTCTTCTGTGGTTTCTTCCGACTGCCAAGTTTTATGGTTCTGGGCTTGGATGCATGTGTTCATTCATTCGTGTGACCTTTCATATTGATAAGTCTCACCCCCTGAAAAGATTTCATGAACCTGGCCCTGACCAATGTGGCTCAAGTTGGTTGGGCATCATCCTGCAAAGCGAAAGATTGCTGGTTTGATCCTGGTTAGGGCACATGGCTAGGTTGCAGGTTCAATTCCTGGCTGGAGCATGTACAAGAGGCAATCGATCGATGTTTCTCTCCCTCTTTTTCTTCCTTCCCTTCCCTCAAAAAATACATACATACATACATACATACATACATACATACATATTTCACGAACCTGGGTTACCCTAGCTTCAATTTAAGACTATGCAATTGGAAAACACAAATGACCTTCATTAAATCAGAGCTGATTTTCAAGAATAATTTCTGAGTTTGCTAATTGTTCTTGTTCTGTATCTTAGTTGGAATTTACCAGGCACAGATGGTGCCCTACTGAAGGGCTTGGGAAGAGCTGGTGGTGCCTCCCTCCCCCATCCCTCTTCTGTTTTTCCCCAGGAACTGCTGGCTTCTACAGCCTGGTTATCTGGCCCTGATGCAGATGCTACTATTGTTTTCAAAGAAGTCAACACTTTGGAGATTCTTGAAGCCCTCAAAAGTCTAGTTGCCAGAACTCTTTTCTGTTCCCCTTTCCTACCACACACAGCTCTGATTAGAGCAAGCTTAGTGCTGCTTTCCATGGAAGTCCTTGCCTCACACCTCCTCTCCACTCCTTAGACTTATCCATTAAAAAAAAAAAAGATTTTATTTATTTTTAGACAGTGGGGAAGGGAAGGAGAGAGAGAGGGAGAGAAACATCAATGCATGGTTGCTTCTTGGGAGCCCTCTACTGGGGACCTGGCCCACAACCCAGGCATGTGCCCTGACTTGGAATCGGACAGGTGACCCTTTGGTTCACAGTCCAGTGCCTAATCCACTGAACCATACCAGCCAGGTCAATAGTGTGTTTTTAATTTAAGGTCCTATATATTTTATTTCTGGAACTTCTGTTTGGTTCTTTCTCACATCTACTATATTACTAGAGGTTATTCCCAGAAAACATGTTCAATTTTGTAATTTACATAATAAACAAACCTGTTTTATTATCTGTCTCTGATCATTTTACCACTGACAGCAGGTACGGGTTTGCTTCTGCTCTCTGCTGTTGCTCTTGGCTTGTACTTCTCTTGCATTCCTCCTGCTGGGCACAATCTGAAGGGATGAAAATGTTTTAAATCACACACAGAGACAAAATCCCCCAATCATTTTTAAACCAAGTAATTCCTACTCATCTGGATGTGGGGAAGCAGGGATATGTGATGGAAATGTATGTGTTAGCCCAGGTCATCTGTCAAGGGTTCGGTCTACTGAACTTTCGATCTCATCTCATGTAGAGCTGACTTCCTGTGACCTTTCTTCCTCATCCTTAGCTATAAGTCACCCACTGCCCGCAGGAGTACATGATAATTGTATGTGATGTTTGCAAATGTTGACATATCCATGGCTATGATGACTCCCTCTGTGGTCCTTTGAGATAGGCAGAACTGGATGTTCTTATCCTCATTTTCCAGACAGAGACACAGTTTTGGTGAGGTCAGATGTCTTGCTCAAAGCCAGAAGGGTGAAGAATGGGGGGAGATAACAGGCTTGGATGCTGTTGCTCTTTGCCCCCAGGTAGCATCTCTGTATTGGCGGATAGGGAATCCACCAGTCCCTACTATTTCAGGCAGCTGACTTCCCAAAGCACTGCGTTACTCGCTAGAAGACATTTCCTTCCAGCAACTGGGTTTTAAAACAAGACTTTATGGGGGTAAACCATGCCTTTCCCGGTCATGTGAACAGGTGGAGAGATGCCAGCCCCTCCAGCAGGGCCCCAACTCTCCTTCCATGAGTCTAGAGTTCCCATGCCCAGGCAACTCAGCAGCTCCTAGGATTCTTCTTATGTCCCCTGAGTAAGAGGAGGAGCAGCCATCGGGAGAGATGGAAGGAGGGAGGAGGGACAGACCTCGTTAGCAGGAGCTGAGGAACTGGGCCTTGTAGGCTCAGACCTACCGGGGCTGAAAGCCCCTAGAGAAATGTTGCACCTACTTGCAGAAATCTTTACAGCAGGAAGAGGGAGAGACAGACCCCTGAGTCCCAGAAAATGCCTGTAATAGTCTGAAAGTGGCCATTTTTAAGTGGCTTGAACCCTCCCCCGGGGTGTGAGGGGTAGGGAACCATAAACTCCATTTCAAAGCTTTCCAGGCCTGTCTGTCAAGCTGATGACTGCTGGAATGTGAAGTCAGAGAGATAAAATGTGCCAGGGATTTTTTCAGTGAAGAAATCTGATAGGGGTATATGAGAGGGACTCCTCCTAGAGCTATAAGGACCCTTGGACCTCACGGAAGCATGTGTAACTGCTGAAGTCAGACACACTTGGTTCGCATCCCCGTGACTGGCTGGGTGACCTTGGTAAGTTATGTAAGTTCTTTGACATTCAGTGTCTTCACCAACAAAATAGGGATAACAACAATGATAACATCCATGTTATCGGATGGTTTAGAGAGAATGAAATGGTGTAAAGCCTACCAAGTTCACAGCCCTTAGCTGGTAGTGCCACCCTTCACTCGGCAGAAGGGGTCACCGAGCTCCAGCGAAGCAATTGCTCAAGGTCACCCAGAAAGGACTGTCTGCCTCGTGGTCATCATGGTTAAGCACTTATTTGTATTTTTAAAAATATTTTCAATGACTCAGTTTCCTCATCTGCTACATGGGAAGAATACATATTTCAGTACCTTACCTAAAACCCTTGGAGCCATTTATTCAAACCTGAGAAAGCTTGGTGTGAATATCCGTCTCCAGCAGGAATCTGGGGCAGAACTCAGTAACCAAACACATTAGTATTTCTGCAGCGAGACCTGAGAGTATTTACGCTAAGTGAGGGAAACAGAGACTGTACACAGCTTCATGCTGGTGCAGGATAGGCTTTGCTAAGCTGCTAACCTTAGATTTTGCTAAGACATCTGGTTTTTAGAGCTTTGAAATTTTAGATTATGAACCTGTGATACCTACTTGCCGTGGTCTGGAAGATTCTACAAGATGACCTACATTAAGTGACTGGCACTTGTAGAAGCTCTGTACTGCAGTTAATTGTTGCCACCACCCGGCTCACTGCTCAGCCACAGTGCTGCGAGCTGCTACGTCATGGAGAACATCCGGGCAGGATGCGACCATCTCTGAGACCCTCAGGAAGATGTCCTACCCTAGCACCCAGCCTGAGAATATCATGCCCTTCCTGCAGGGCTGAGGAAGAGAAGAGAGGGGGTAATGCTCCCGTACCATCGGGTTGAACCATGAGCCCCTGATGGTCTCCCCCAAAACACCATTGGGTTTCCATTGAATGGAAACCTGGGTTCTGGGGCCTCTGGAAGTTGTGCTGAAGGTTATTTTAATTGGGGAGTAAGGGAATGACAATCTAAACTAGAGATTGAAGCCTCAAGGGCCAGGCAGGTAATGTAAAGGAACAAAGGGGCCTGGGTGTGCCTGTGGAAAGTGGGACGGCACCTGCCCATCCCCGGGGGGAAGATGCCACCCACTTGGAGCTGCTGGCTGCCGTGTGGGAGAGTAAGCCTTGTGCTGCCCAACCTTTTGACTTCTCCGGAGAAGCTGAAATGTAAATATGTGAAATGTCCTTACTTTTACCTGTTGGCCACTGATATTTTAGTACTGTACAAGCCCAATAAGATGCAACTGTGGAAATTTGATCTAACTAATTCTAATGCATAAATTTAATTGAGAGCTTCCTATGCATGAGGCAGTGCCCAAGTACTATATGCCTTATATTTAATCCTACAGCAACCTTATAAAGGAAAAACTACAATCAGTGACATCTTACAGAGCAGGAGGATTGAGGCTCAGATTTCAACATTAGATAAAAACAGTTAAGGTCCAACACGTCAATAAAACCATAATCTTTGGGGCTCTTACTTCTACAAACAGAAATCATTTGCATCCCTCCGGAAAAACAACTTGTCGACCTTCTACAAGGTAATATCCGAAGTTACAGAGTCTGGCCCTTAAGCAATAGTTGTCTTACCCAGTTTGGGCTTCCACAACAAAACACCATGGATGGAGTGGCTTCAACAACGTTTTCTTCACAATCTGAGGCCTAGAAGCCCAAGACTGAGGCTCTGGCCATTTCAGTTTCTGGGGTGGGCTCTCCTCCTGGCTTGTAGATGGCCACCTCCGTGCTCTGTCCTCACACACCCTTTTCCTGGTGCACGCACCTGCGGGGTGAGGGGCGAGAAGAGAGAGAGAGCTCTCTGGTGTCTCTGCTTTTAAAAAGTTTCTTTCTTCTATTATTTATTTATTTATTTTTGGTGTCTTTTCTTATAAGTACACTAATCCTATCGGATCAGGGCCCCACTCTCACTGGATATTTTAATCACTTCCTTAGAGACCACATCTTGAAAAACAGCTACAGCAGGGATTAGGGCTTTAACATATACATTTTGGGGGAGACACAAACATTTAGTCAGTAACAGATAATAGATAGTACATGAAACAAAATGATAATTCCTCAGAGCAACAGGTGATCCTCGTTGCTCGTTTGCTCCTCAGAGCAACAGTGAGCAAAACTGTTTGCTACAGTTTTCTACTATGACATTAAAACAAGAGCACGCAATACATTCTTTGCTTTATTTCCCAATTTTGGATAATTTTTCTTAACAAGGACTCTGAATGCAAATTTTAATCAACTATCACTTGCTAACTCAGGAAAGCTGCTTTGTTCATATGAAAATAAAGTTAGCACTGAGAATTGCCAAAGAAACACTAGTAAAATTCTTCGCCCTGATTCCCCTTCTAAAATAGTCTCTGCATCCATCATCACATGTTTCTGCTGTTATAACACTTCCTTAGTACAGGCTGGGATGCTCATGATCTTAGCTTTTCTTTCATTGGTTACATGCTTTTTATACTCATCCAAAGACATTGATTTTTTCATTGCTTTTAGAGAAAAAGGAAGAGAGAAAGTGAGCAAGAAACAGGAACTGGTTGCCTTCTCGCATGTGCCCCAACTGGGGAATGAACCCACAACCTAGGTATGTGCCCTTCCTAGGAATTGAACTGGTGACCTTTGAGTCTACAAGATGATGCTCCAATCAGCTGAGCCACACTAGCCAGAGCCATTGGTTACACTGTAAATTCGTGCTCCCTTTTAGAATCACTAAATATGCAGTCCTCCAATTTTATTCAGCACACTCCGCATTTCTTAAGCACATATTGCTATGCCAGCCATGGAGCACGGCCTTTGGAATATGCTGTTCCATTTAACCCTCCCAAGGGCTCTGTGAGCTAGATGCTAGTGACCCCATTTTAAAGATATGAGAACTCAGGGGGGCTTCCTTACTCCATGTCTGATGTACTTTCTATTGTTTAGCAGTTTCAGTGCTCTGATGTTTCCTGGGAAGATTGCAACAGTGATATTTATTAATTAAACAATTATTTGTGGAGTCTGAACATCATATAGCTAGGCACTGGAGATAAAACAATGATTATAATCAACAGAGCCCCGTCCTCCTGGCGTGTACAGTCAGAGGGGCAGCTTATCTTACCCATTTTATGTCACTTCCCTTAACTTCAGATAGTCACATTTTATGAACACATCCCAGGATCTTGGGCAAGTGTTTAGTTTGGGCTTCTTAGTCCCTGAAGCACAGGCGATTTGCCAAAGAAGAGCAAGGGCAGGGTCATGGCCAGAGTCCCCTGGACACCTGAGGATGCGGTTTCCCCGTGACACTGGAGTCGAATGCTTCTAGTGCTGAATTAGGCCAGGATCATTAATATGTGAGGAAGGGGCTTCCAAGAGCACTTCCTTCTTAAACAAGAACTGTCTTCCCGGGGCAGCCCACACAACTGGAATTCTTTCTGCCTCACCGAAGGGCTCATTGGTACTCCTCCTCCTGGGGTTTCTGAAAGAATGACTTTTAAAGATGCAGTTCAAGAAAAATAGGATTCCCTTCTATATTGAATTATTTTTCTTGCCTCATTTTTTTAGCTCTATTACTTAGGGTTACAAAGAAAAGAGCAACCACATCCCTAGAAATTCCACAGAGAGACAATAGCCTCGGAGGGTTAGCTGTCCCTTTCCATGGACAAGGAACAAATACCTGGGGACATTGTAAACCCAGAAGTGGAGATTGTTATCCACCATCAGGAAGTATTTGCAAATTCCTGATTAGACTTTAACACGGCGCGAGTTCAACAAACGTGTGATAGATGAACAGAAGGGTGGATGACTAGGTGGATGGATAGCCAATCAAACTAATGCTTAGGGCAGCACTTGACTCAACTTTCCTGTGCTGCAGGGACAAGGGGGCAGAATTTTCTGGTGTAGTCAAGCAGAGCTTGGGCTGTTCGGGGAATTTGGGTTCAATACCCAGGAGGTGTCTGGGGGCTTACTCGTCCCCTTCAGAGACAAGGAAATTGAGCTTGCTGGAGCTGATCGTACTAGTGGGCCGAACACATGAGTGTGCCCTGACTCATGCCCAGGCACCCTGTCCTCTGAGCTATTTTTATTCTTTATTTTGTATCCATAGCATTATTTCTCCCAGTCAACCCTCGATGACTGGGCTTACTTAATTATACTTAGTATATGTCTTCTCCGGTGGCTTTATTGCCTTTTATTACTCTCATTGGTCTATTTATGCCACAGAATAAAAACAATACATGCTGAAAAGGACAGTGTGTTTTCTGCATGAGGGAGAGAGTCATAATTGGTTTTGATTGTTAAACATTGAAAATAGGCCCCGCCATCTCTATTGAAACTCAGTGAAATGAGAAAACAATGTTCCGACTCTGAATGCATAATCCGTATTGCTTAAGTGGAGTAATTGTAAAGGGATAAGCGGGAAAAATGGGAGGAAAAATAAGTGCCGTGATGCAGCACAGCCGAGAAGCAGGCGGGCCGGTCCTCGCAGCAGCGCCGCAGACGCGCTGCGTGTCCTCGAGTGCCCAGTGAACCCCTCTGCCCTGGTTTCTTCATTTACAGAAATAAGGGGACAACCCCTGAGAATCTCTTTCCAACCCAAAGCCTTGCTTTTCCTGCCAGAAGCTCACCATGTACTAGCACTACAGGTTTCTTGAAGAAAAACTATTACAAAATCCTTTTTCAGGCAGAAACTAGTTGTATTTTCTCTCTTTCTTTGACTTTATCATACCTTCCTTTCAGCCCCAAGCCATCTGTTTCATTTCAAGTTCTTCAGTGTTGTTTTTCTGGCTGCCCTTGACTTTGTCTTCCCTTTTCCCCCATTCCTGGGGCTTACTGCAATGTCAATCTCAGGGAAACCTGGGTCACAAGAATTGTGAACGCTTATATTGAGTCAGAACAGGTAAATAACATGTCTGTGGAAAAAGTACTTGAGGTATTTGCCTCTGAGGTAACTGTCATCAGCAGAGGTTTCACATGGTCACTTTCCAATGGGTGAGTTTTTTAAATGGAGCCTTTATGAGAACGTTTTTGACCCCGCAGTTCCCCTCTAGGAATGCACTTTTGGGCGGGAGTGCACAGCCACGGGCTCTGCAGCGCCACCTGCAGAGCCAGACTGGGGACAGCCGAGTGCTCCGCACAGTGTGCAGTACATGTTAGCATTGATTGTTAGCGCTGAGCTAGACTGGGAGCTCTTGCTGCCAACACAGTAATTAGCAGCTTACGTTTGTATGGCAGCTCGTCACTCATAATATGTTTTATCACACATCATTACGTCTGGCTTTCCTTATGACCCTGTGCTGAGACCACCCTGCCCCTCAGTTGAAAAAGCTGAGGGCCAGCATCCTATTGAAGAGGCTGTAGCTCTCAGGTGGAGCACTGGTCTTCCAATGCTTGGTCCTGGGTTCAGACTTCTGTCCTAATCAGGCAATCAAAAAAACCATGAATTTATTATCACAAAAGTAATAAAACTGTTGCTGAAACTCCTTTACACTCTTCAAGGTTCTTAGAAACAGATAAAGGAACATATACTTTGCTATATAACAAGGCAGAAATCAAATCAAGAGGCCTAATATTGAGTTCCAGCGACCCAGAGTGGAATTATCCTTCTGATCTCAAGGATCTCTGTGATCCAGGTGCTTGGTTCACGGGTGGACTCAGCTCACAGGCTCCCCCTTCTGGCCTTCTCACGGGCACTGAAGGAGGTCTCCTCAACTGTGCCCTGAGGGGCGAGGTTGCCTATGAAGTTCCAAGACGGGGGTGGGGTGGGGGGGAGGTGGTAGAGGGGAGGAGGGAGGTTATTGTACTAAAAATCAAGAAAATAGGTTGCTGAGAAAGAAAGCACCTGAAGTATGTTTACTGTTTTCCATTAAATTTTTTTCTCCTTGCTCTTTTCTTTTTTAAAATTTGTCGTAAAATATAACATGAAATTCACCACTTTAACTATTTTAAAGTGTGCAATGCTATGGCATATAGTACACTCATGGTGTTGAGTAACCATTACTGCTGTGGAGTTCTAGGACATTTTATCACCCCCCAAAGAAACCCTGCACCCGTTAGTAATTACTCCCCACTCCCCCCACCTGTCAGCCACTGGCAACCGCTCATCTGCTTTCTGTCTCTATGGGTTTGCCTATTTTTGACATAACTTATATTTGGAATCCTACAATGTGTGGTCATTTGTGGCTGATTTAGCATGATGTTTTCAAGGTTCATCTGTGCTGTAGCATGGATCAAGACTTTGCTCTTTTCATGACTGAATAATATTCCATTGCAGGGATATACCACAATCTATTTGTCAGTTTGTGGATATCTGGGTGGCTTCCACATTTTGGCTGCTATGGACATTCCTGTGCAAGTATTTGATGAACCGTTTTCTATTCCTTTTTTTTAAAGATTAAAAAAAGATTTTATTTATCTTTAGAGAGGGGAAGGGAAGGAAAAAGAGAGGGAGAGAAACATCAATGTGTGGTTGCCTCTCGTGTGCCTCCCACCGAGGACCTGGCCTGAAACCCAGGCATGTGCCCTGACTGGGAATCGGACTGGTGACCCTTTGGTTTGCAGGCTGGTGCTTGATCCACTGAGCCACCCCAGCCAGGGCCCACTTTCTATTCTGTGAAGTACATGTCTAGGAGTGAGATTGCTGGGGCAGATGGTAGTTTAGTTGAATTTACTGAAGGTGTTTTATTTTTTATCAAAGATAAATCTCAGCAAAGTTCATCTTGGAATAAAGAGTATGAGCTTTTGGACCAGAGAAACCTGACTAACTCCCAGGTCTTTGACAAGCAGCTGGTTGCTGCTTGGGTCAAAGGTTGACCCTGTTAACCTTTCCTCTGCCCAGGCATGGAAGAGCCACACTTTGGCCATTCCAGCAATACCAGTAAACAATTCTGTGTGGGGTGCTTTACGAGGTCCCAGAGCAAGAAAGACAAGAGGAACTCTCAGTTTTGTTTTGTTTTTTAATGAGGCTGAGGACTGACTGGTTATGTCCCAGACTCAGAATAAAAGTGGTGCGAACAAGGTAATGTTAATCGTTGACACTTGCTAGCTCCTAGCTGCCTCTGCTCAACAAATCAGGACTTGCTTCACCTCTCCCCAGGGCTCCCAACTCTTATTTTCCAAAAATCCCAGGACAGTCTGGTCTCATGTCACAACAATGAGCCTGTCCGTGGTCTGCTGCTTCTGCTTGGCCCCCTACCCTGTCCCCACCCTGTCAACACCCTCCACAGGGCCTGCAGTCTGGGTAGAGTGGGCTGGGGTAGGGGGGAGGGGAGCCCCTTCCACACTCGAATAACATTGTGTCCCTTGGGTCTGAACCAATAGAACTTGGGCACAGTTTCAAAAAGTCTCTTACAAGCACAGCTACTTCTCCCTGCAGAAGGACATTATTTGCAACACGGGGACAGAAATCGTAGTCACTTCCTCCATTCTTTCTCCCTTTCCAGGCACTCCTCAGGAGTGGGTAAAGAAAACTTTCACCCTCCTCCCTCAACCAAGAACCAAACCACAGTGCACATCAACTCACGCAGACAGGCCTGGGAGGGGGAAGGGCCACCCACACGCCCCCAGTCCCAGCTGCGTCCCAGCTCCCGCCCGGCTGGGCAGCAGCTCTCACAAACACCACGTCAGTCAGTGTGCAACCCTGTGAACCGGCCGGCATCATCCCATTTCGTAGATAGTTAAAAAGTGTGCGAGGAAGAGATGGTCACTATTAAAACAGATCAGACCAAGCTGACCCGGCGAGCAGCAGATTTAGCGAGCCCCCATCCATCACCCCTGGCCAGGGACTTGGTTATCTTAAGGCGCATTGCTGGGATGCCTGGACACCTGCACGTCAGCCTCCCTTCACCGCTCCTTTCTCTAGCTAATTGTTCGAGAATATCCCTGCTGATCCCCTATCTTTGCTGGCTATGGTCTTTTATGGCCCCTGATAGGGTCCCAGACCACCCCCTGGTATGTAAAAGTTTTAGACAATTCAGGGTCTGTGAAAACAGAAGCCAATCTTGGCTCCCAAAAGGCGGGACGGTCAGGAAAGGCTGGGTCTGGCTCAGCTGTGTTGTTTACCCTGGACGGCAGGAAGAAAAATGAGGTTCTGGAAAACACGGGTGTAAAAAAACCCGTCCTCCTGCCACGGATGGAGGAGGGGATTTGGGGATTTAGATAAACCTGGGCCGGAATGCTGGTCTGATTTTGTCCATCTTGTTAAAGGACCCTCAGGGGTCATAAGAAGCCACAACTCCTGAGAGGCGCACGTTGGTGTCTCACCACACACAGGTGGGGAAACCGAGGCTCGGAGAGCCTGCACACCGGGCCCAAGTTCACACAGCTGGGCCACACCAGGGAAAGATCACTCCAAACCCAAAAGTTAAAAGCCAGAGCCCTCACTTCAGCCAGGAGGCTGAAGAGCCTTTCCTCAGGCCGCAGCCCAGGCTGCTATGATGGCCTAGGGCCTGCCGAGCGAATGCCGGGTCGCCCGGACGAATGCAGAATACTTACATTTCTCCTTTCATGACTCTCTGAGTAAAATGGATTGTTTCTTCCAATTATCAATGTGGGCAACAAACTATAGGACTGTTGGCAGAACCTGGGACTTTGTTACTGAGATTGCAAATATCTTCATGTCGTATTCCAGTTACCGCACATGACTCAAAGTATGGTTCATACTTATCACTGTTTCAGAATTAAGGCAGTGTTTAGGCCTGCTCCTAGATCTTATTAACTATATTAGTAAAAGAACTGATATATTTTTATGTCATAATTTGTTTTTAAAATATATATTAATAATTGTGTATTATCATTGTTTTCCTTTGCAGTTACATTATATCTAATCTAAATGTGCACTTATATGCATCACACACCCATATACACATCTATATATACATTTGTGCATGTTAACACATTATTTGGCACATTATTTGCAATAGCTAAAAGACAGAAGCAACCCAAGTGTCCATCGATGGATGAATGGATAAACAAAATGTAGTCTAAATATATTGCAGAATATTATTCAGATTTAAAAAGGAAGGCAGTTCTGACAGAAGCTACCACATGGTTGAACCTTGAGGATGTTACACCAAATGAAATAAACCAGCCACCACAGGACAGACCCTGTGTGATTCACTCACAAGAGGCACCTGGAGTGGTCAGACTCCCGGAGACAGAAAGCAGAACTGTGGTTGCCAGGGGCTGGGCCAAGGGGGAGGGGGGGGGGGGGGGGGGGGGGGGGGGGGGGGGAACGGGGGATCAGTGTTTAAAGGTAGGGTTTCCGTTCTGCAAGATAAAGGGTTCTGTGGATGGTAGCACAGCAGCGTGAGTATATTTGATGCCACATTAAAATAGGTTAAGATGGTACATTTTGTTATGTGTATTTACCATGATCAAAATTTAAAAAGAGGTTGTTTAGCAAAGGAATGCACAGAAGTCACCAGACTGCCGCAGGTGTTGGTGGCACAAGAGAAGTTAGGAATGCTGCTCTTTATGAAATGATGGAGACCACGCAGTTAAGGGTCCAAGAGGGGCTGTGCCCCATCTCCCACATGCCACCCACACAGCTTCCAGGGCTCCCTGCTGCTGGCAACATGGAAGGAGTCCAGGAGTCGGAGGACCTATTTCTACCATTCAGTAGCAGAGTGACCTTGGGCAAGTCACATAACCTCTTTGAGCATCCATCCTTTCCAAATGGACGTGTCGCCCCAGCCCCTCCTCCCTCCTGGGTCCGTGGAGAGGAGCTCGGGAGGCAGCGACATCTGTGACCACCCTCACTGTCTACCTTGCCCATGTTTTCCCTCCTGACCCCACTGCCCTGCCTAAAATGCTGCCCTCTGCCCTCAGCCGGAGGAATCCTCCTGCATCCTGCCCTTGACAAAGCAAAGCCTTTTCTGACTGTTCGGGCTCCAAATTCACCTTCAATTAGTGGGTGATTTTCTGCAGGTAAAAATTCTTCTCCTCTCCCCTCCTGCTTTGACCAGCGATTAAGAGCAAGGGCTTTGGAGTTTAGAGTCTGGGCATGAGCCTTGGCTTTAGTGTTGATCCACAGCTGTATGTCCTGGGTGCAGAGAAAGTTGTTTAACCTCTCTGAGCATCAGTTTATTTATCTATAAAAGCTGATAATAGCCACTTCACTACAATTGTTATAACAACTCAGTGAGATAAACATAAAATGCCTGATACATAGTAGATGCTAAATAAGTGATAGTACTTTTATTCTTACTGTAGTTATTACTCTTGGACATGGATAGAAAATGTGCACCCCTCACAGAATCTTGGATGTAATAGTAATAATTTACCAGGCTCACAGGCTCATAATAAGTATTGGATACATGGAGGAGGACAGAGAGATACAGTTTATAAATTATTTGTCCAAGGTCATCACTTGTGGGCTTCATACCACCATGCAAGGTGAGCTAACCAGGTATTAGGATTCCCCTGCTGTGGAGGCAGAGCGTAGCTTCTAAGGGTCCTGGTCCAGACTCAGCCTCTCTGAGTTCACACTCTGGTCAATGACTTAGTTTTCTAATCCTTGGCATGCCAGCTGGGAAATGAGGACCAGTCATGAATGTTTCTCACTGCCCATCACCCTGCTCCTCTCCCAGATAGAACCTCCTCCTGCTTCCTGGCCGGCTCTGATCTCTAAGCACACCCACTCACTCCTGGGTTCCCTTCCCAGGGTATCCAGGCCAGGGCAAATTCTCCTCTGGCTGGCACCAGGGCTGGGACGCCCACAGCCAATCAGGGCCCTGACAGGCTGGGCAGGGTCAGAAATATCTGCTCTTTCATCACACCCCTATGTCCCCCACCCAGAGGCTGGCAGCCCAGCTGGGAGGTAATTAGAGGCCACCATAACTGTGCTAACCTGGATCTGTTTGCCAGGGCTGTTTGGGGGGGAGGGGAGGGCATCAGGGGGCCAGCCACCAAACAGGTCATCCAGTCAGTGGGTTGAGGCATTCATTGCCTTCATAATTCTGTGTCCTGCCAGTTGGCACTGTCTCTGGTTCGTTCTCCATGCACTCACTCAGCCACATTTCTCCTTTTCTTCAGCATACATTTATACCCCATTTTAAGGCAGTTTGCAAAGACAGTGATGATGATGGTGGTGGTAATGATAGTAATTAGCTAATATTAGCTGAGGCACTTATACTATATCAGACCTCATGCTAAGCATCTTATTGTCTCCTGTTATGTATCTTCAAAACTCTAAGAGGTGTTATATTAACATTATTCTTGTTATCCCAAGAGAAATGAGGGACAGAACACAGCTAACGAGCAGCAGGATCCTAGGCAGTTTGTCTTCTCAGCCCAGTTCTTAACAAGACGTAGAAAACACAAATCCCTCTTGACCTCATACATCCTAGCTCTATGCGCATAATCTGGGACAAGCCATCAGATTCTCCATCTCATTTTTCCCACTTCAATGGAGATAATGTTGCCTATCCTGCAGGATTATTGTTAGGAGTAAGTGCGAAAAAGATGCAAAGGAGTAAGTGCAAAAAAGATGCAAAACACTGGGCACATAGCACATACCTAATTAATAACAGCCCCCCCCCCCCCCCCCCCCCCACCCGAGGCCCAGTCCTCAGCCAGGACTCTTTGGCTTTGGCCACCTTGGGAGAGAATTTTGTTTCAGAGTGAACACCAGTCTGAATGGAACACCCACAGCATCAGCAGAAAGCTGGAGACAGGAGAGTGGGGGATGGGGAGGGGGGATCAACGGTGTGTGCTCGCCTTGGTCCAGTGGCTCTTCTCAGACACTATGGAATTGGACGGAAGAAAGATTGGACCTGATGGAAAGCAAACTTCAGACTCCTGACACCCTATTTGGGATTTGCAATCATTTGTGTTCACAGACACAGGACAGAGGATGAGAAAGTGAAGTAGCAGCGGACAAGTTCTCTTGGCCTGGTGATGGCAGCGCAGGAGAAGGAGGGCGGAGGGGAGGCAGGGGGCATTGGGAAACCAGGGGGCAGAGCCGAGCCTCCTTCTGTAGGTGCTATGGAATCTGTGCAGCCTCGTGAATCCTTCAAACAAACGGCCTGGCTCTTTACATCAGTTCCCACATCTGCACTACGCCCACTGAGCTACCAGCCCCACCAGGCCAGCCCAGGTCTCTCCATTACCCCACCAGGCCTGGTTCAGCCTCCGAATGCCAATCACATGTACTTCCTGTCAGAAGATAGTTGGCCTGTGGTCTCCCTTTTTCTCTCTCCTCTTTTTTCTTTTTCATGACTCTATGAAGAATTACAATTCACTTCAAGAGGTCAAAAGCATTCTTCATGGATGGCCTCAGCCAAGAACAGCCTTGCACATGGCCTGCCGCACACCCTTTTGGGGCCAACTTTAGCCACAGTGCAGCGTGCCATGGAGGAGACCCGGGAGGGAGACAGCAGGGCTGGGTTCCAGGAGGGAGAGTATAAGTGCAGGTTGGGTAGACACACAGCTGAAGGTTCTCGCTGGGAATAATTAATCTGCAAGCCACTTTCCTCTCAAAGTGTGGCCTCAAGCCACCTGCATCGGAATCTCCAGGAGGGCTGGTTAACACGCTACTCAGACACGCTGAATCCTATTCTCTGGGGTGGGACCCTCCCTATAAGGCTCATTGCTAAAACAGCCCTACCCCAATATTCTGATGAATTCTACTGTTGAGCCACTTCAATTTAGAATTGGTTCCCCTTGGCATCTCATCAAACTAAATGCCCACTTTTCCAAGGTGGGTCATTTTCACACTGCTGGGGCCCGTGCTTCTCACACCTCCATCGTCACACCCCCTTGCCCACTCCGTTCCCTGTCATTGTCCCATATCTGACTCATGGAGCACACAAGCCTCAAACCGAACTTAGTATTTTAAGAATAAGACCCAGAAATAAGAATTCCAAGGAGAAAAAAATACAAAAATAAAATACTCTGTAATCATAGTTTCTCGCATGGGGGAATATAAAAATGGATATGAAAGGGCCCTTTCATCTCAACTTTCTATAAATGTTTAAAATAGGGTTGGTGATAATTAATGTTTCTATAAGTATATGCTTAAGAAGTCGTTACAATCAGCCTTTGTCTGCTCGGAGTTGGCAGCCTGGACCCACTGCACTTCAGAGGGGAATGTTTGAGGGTCATTTCACATTGCCTCACTCCTGGCAATTCGAGAGCCGCTATAATTCTGCCAAAGAACATAGAGGGTTTCCCAGTCAAGTTCCATCCTGATTTTGATTATTGTTTATCTCCAGTCCCTGTCTGAATAGTCGTAGTAAAATAGAGGAAGTTTTACTCCTGAATCTGAGGTCAGCTTGTAATGAACCATGGTTTCAATTGCATGAACAGCTGCTTCTTTTATAAGCAAGGAGGGTTCACTTACAGTTCAGGGTAACACAGAAATAATTTAAAGAACAAGGACGCTTCTATTCATTTCTTTATTTTTTTATGTTTTTGAAACATTTTGACATTTGAGTGGCTGTAGAATGTGGATTATTGACTAGACTCAACAGGGGAAAAAAAGCCAATAAAGTTAAAAAAAGAAATATAATATTTCTTGACCCACCCCTACCCTAATCATTATATAAAAATTTAATTTGTATAGGGAGAGTTCAAGTAATTGACCACACATTTTTAAAAATGGTACATTGGATGTTTAAAAATTTTTACACCAAATGCCTTCAAAAAAGTCGAAAAATAAAATAAACTCCACTCCCAAAAAACAAACCGAAAAGATCCCACTACAATGTGAACTAAAAATTGACTTAGTTTAAAAATAAATTACAAGAGTACGTCTCCTCCTTACCCCCGAGTGGATACAAAATGGAACACTTTAGCCTTGTGTGTTTATGTTGTAAACATGCCTGGCACTCAGCCAACAATGGTGTGGCATGTGCCTTCCTGTTCCAGGTCTGCAGGGGCCTTGCGGGTCGCTGGGCCCAGCCTCCCACCTACAGAAGAGACCGCTGCCGCCACTCCCCTGAACTCCGGTCACACAGAGCAGTGACTAAACAAGTACGTCCAATGTCGGGGGATGGCACTTTCCAGTGGGTCCAATCCCGCTCACTGTCATTTGTCTCCTCAAATTGACATCATCTCTGAAAATAAAGAAAATACATGTATCCGTGGCCCCAGAAGTACCATTTCTAGAAATTCATCCAATGGATAGACTTGCCCATGTGCAAAGTGACATTATGTACAAAGTTCTACACTGCAGCTCTGTTGGGAAGAAACCTAAGCAGAAGACCAGTTGAATAAATTATGGCACACCCCTGCACCGAGATCCTCTAACAATAAGAGTCAACATATAACAAATATAACAATGAGCCAGGTTCTGTTCTGACTCTTTTGAATGTATAAATCTATTTAATCCTCCTGTCTATTGTACTCTCGAGCAGATGAGAAAGCTGAGGCAAAAAGTGATTTAGTAACTTGCCCAAGATCCTAGAGCTAGTACATGATGGAGGTGGCATTTCAAACCAGGCATTCATTCATTCAACCATTCAACAAATATTTATTGTGTGCCTACTGCAAAACACCCCCTGTGGCGCTGGAACAAAGTTTTTGTTGTCATAGAGTTTGCGCTCGACTGGGGGAGATGAACAACAAAAAGTATGTGCAGGTTGTGCTGGGGGGTGCTAGGGAGAGAGGCAATGGGGGGTGGGAGGCAGAGGATGAGGAAGGGGTGACATTTTCGGTAAGGTGGCCTTTCTGTTTCACAGATCTGCGTGCAGCAAAGGAGCAAGCTGCAAGCTAACCAAGGGCAGTTTGAATCCAGAACATTCATTCTTCCCAAATAGGACTGAAAGCCTCTCAGCTATGAGCACAGCCAAGGCTGCTCTGTGCACAGGTTTGGAAAGTTCTCCAAAGCGTATTAGGTTTGTGTGAGACGGTGTGGACGGCACACAGTCACTTCTAGATATAGACACACATGTCTTAATTGTAAACACAGACTCTCTGGACAGACGCAGGGGAGACAGAACAGAGGCTGCCTTCAAACCTGGGCAAAGGGAGTGAGACCTATTTTTATGATATGCCTTTTAGTACATTTTGTATTAAAATTTTATTATGGCCCTGGCTGGTGTGGCCCAGTGGACTGAGTGCCAGCCTGTGAACTACAGGGTCACTGGTTCGATTCCCAGCCAGGGCACATGCCTGAGTAGCAGGCCGGGTCCCCAGTAGGGGGTGCTCTAGAGGCAAACACACATTGATGTTTCTCTCCCTTTCTTTCTCCCTCCCTTCGCCTCTCTCTAAAAATAAATAATAAAATCTTTCAAAAAACGTGTTATGGGTTGTTTCTACAAAAGAATACGTGCAACATATGTGAAAGTTATGTAGTATTATTTTTAGAACTCAAGTACCAACCAACCCTGCCAGAGAGTGCACCTCGCCACCAGACCATCTTCGGCTCCACAGAGGCCCTGTGGGAAATTCTTCTCACATGTACCCCTCCTTCCCCAAGTATCGCCTTCCTCAATGTCACGCCTATGGTTCTCTTGCTGTAACACCTTTATTCTCTTTTAATACAACCTTTATTGAGATATAATTCATGCACCATACAATTCATCCACATAAAGTATATGGTTTGATGTGCCATATGATTTGATGGTTTTTGCTATATTCGTAGAAGTGTGCAACTATCACGATAATCAATTTTAGCACATTTGTATTGCCCCCAAAGAGGCTCTGTACTCACAAGTCATCACTCCCCATTCCTTTCAAGGGTCCCCCACCCCAGTCTGAGGCAACCAGAAGTCTACCTTTTGTTTCCATGGATTTATTTATTCTGGAATTTCCTGTAAATGCAATTATTGTAACTAGCATCTTTCACTTAGCATAATGTATTCAAAATTCATCCCTGTCGCTGCATGCATCAGAGCTTTGTTTATTTTTGTTACCAAGTAATATTTTATTGCATGGATAGACCGTATTTCCCTGGTGAAAGTGAGTCAGGTGGTGTCCAACTTTTGCCTATTATGAATAATGCTGTCTTTTGCTAACTTTTGAAAAATAATTTAAAAGGGTTTTTTAAAAAGATTTTAAAAAAATTTATCTTTAGCCCTGGCTGGCGTAGCTCAGTGGATTGAGCACAGGCTGTGAACCAGGCATCGCAGGTTCGGTTCCCAGTCAGGGCACATGCCTGGTTGCAGGCCATGGCCCCCAGCAACCGTACATTGATGTTTCTCTCTCTCTTTCTCTCTCTCTTTGTCTCCCCCTTCCCTCTCTAAAAATGAGTAAATAAAATCTTTAAAAAAATGTATCTTTAGAGAGAGGGGAAGGGAGGGAGAAAGAGAGGGAGAAAAACATCAACGTGTGGTTGCTTCTCATGTAGCCCCCACTGGGGACCTGGCCTACAACCCAGGCAAGTGCCCTGACTGGGAATTGAACTGGCAATCCTTCAGTTCTCAGCCTGCATTCAATCCACTGAGCTACACCAGCCAGGGTATCTTTCACTGTCTTTTAAAAACAACTGTATTATATTGGTATATCTTTAAGCAATGCATTGTTTCATCTGGCCTGATTCTGAGTGTATGAGCTGTAGCGTGCTATGTGTGGTCTCCCCCAACTTACTGTTTCCGCGTCGACATTCAGTTTCTAAGTTGTTTCCATGCCGTTGCGTGTTCCTGAGGCTTTTCACTCCTGTCACTATGTACTATTCCATTGTATGAAACTGTGATAATTTATTTATCCATTTTCTTGTTGGTGGGCACTTGGTCATTTCCAGTCTGAGGCTCTTATGTCTTTCCCAGAGCATTCTTGTACACATTCCTGGTGGGTGAGAATTTCTCTGGGGCGTGTCCTACAGGGTGGATGGCCAGGTCGTGGAGTATGTAAATGGTCACTTTTTCCAAATGGCTATGCCACCAGCACTGTGTAAGGATTTCTACTGACCCACATCCTCACTTGGTATTAACACCTTTTGCATTTTCTACTATGTGCTTATAGTACCTCCTCCAAAAATTTGGCAGTTTTAAAGCTTCCCCTCTCATTCAGAAGTCAAGTCTGCCTTCCTGGAACCAAGCCACTGACTCTCACTTTTTTTTTATTTTTGGCGCTAACAGAGCAAGTCTAAATCCCACTGTCTAAAGTGCCGACCCTCCACACATTTGAAGATAATTACCGTATTTGCGGAATCCTGATTTCTTCAACACACCTAGGTAAGTCAAGGCGGGAAGACAGAGAAGTCAAGGTTGGATGTGGAGCAGAATGTCCTGGTTCCTGGGGAGGCTTGCTGGGATCCATTCTGAAAGCGCTTCTGTGGGCAGTGAGTTCGGGAATGCTGGGCTAACTGGCGTGAGGACGTTTTCTTGGCCGCAGGGCTTCTCAGAAGTAGTTCCCATTATGCATTTCTGAGCGAGGTCATAGAATTTCACAGAGCACCTTTTGAGCAACACTTAGGTCAAACTGGTCTTAAGAAAAAGTGGTGACTTGGTCTTTGGTTTCCTTACCCTATTTTCATTGACTTGGTCAATATTTTTGCGCCTTCCCCCTCCCCATCCCTGCTTTTTACCACCCGACACATTTCCCACCGAAAAAAATGTTCTGTCAGGCATGTAAACTTGGGTTTTTATTCAAGTCTTGTCTGTCCTAGGAGTTTTAGCTCTCAGCTCCAGAACAGAAGCTTTGAGCCGAGATTGAAAAGACTTCCAGAAAGAAAAAGTAACTTCGACAAAAGTACTGAAAGCATTTTCCTTCTCTCCTAATTTCCGCTCATTGCTGCGGTCAGGAGCTGCAGGTCCAATTGCTAAAACCAAGTGAAATACTGCATAATGAGGTGTTTTGTCAGTGGTCATGGGCAAATAATCTGATGACAAGGACTGTAGTTCGTTTAATAATAGCTAACATTTCCACTTTACGGATAACATGATATTTAATCTCCTGACAACCTTGAGAAATAGCAATTATCTGCATGTTACTGATGAGGAAACTGAGGCTTATCCAAATCACGCAGCTCTGGAAGTTTCTGTCTGACCCCAAAGTCTGCATACTCCACTCCTTGCTCACCCACCTTCGTGGTCAAACTCAGGCCTTGCCAATTATATCTTTAGAACCTGCTGGATGCAAACCACCCCACCACCACCATCCCCAAAATCAAAAGCACCGAAGCCTTCAAACTGGCCCTCCTATTTTTGTAGAATACTAAGTGTTCCATCTCCTTTTGCACCCACTTGGGATCTCAGGACATAGTTCTCGGCTAACTTCTCTCTGATAAGAAGAACATGCTGGGCTTAACTGTCTGGTCTCTTACACTTTTCCTCGGTCTCACCTGTCCTCTCTAGAGCAGTTAAACCGAACCTTGCTCTCTGCACTTCACTCACTCCCTTGATTCCATTCTAAGCAGAAATCTGCTGAATCTGCTGACCAGATTTATGTTCTGCCGTGAGCCCAGCTTGAAAAGTACCCAACCCACCAATGGTCCGCCTGGCCCAAGCTTACCCTGAACCCAGGTATTGGGTTTCGATGTGGACTCAGCAGTCGGGGATGCCAGGGGATCCAAACTGGGCAGTTTTTCCCTCCCCATTTTGTTTTTGTTTGTGTCCACAGACACCTAGGGGTTTAAAAAATAACACTAAGGCTGAGTCCCTGGATCTGGTTTTGGCTTCTTGAGGGTTGCCCCCATCTCCTCACTTTACCCAGGACACAACACCCATGGGGTTTAGGAGCAACCACAGGTATCCCCAAAGACTGTGATCTGAGAAGAAATAGCACCACAATGGTAAAACAGTTTCAGAGTGCTTGTCCCCACATCCTGCCTTCTGGAGGAGTCTGCCTCATTCGCAGGTGCTGCTGTCCCCAGTGGTCGTTTCTAGACCGCCTGACACTGGCCACCACCAAATGGACCAGGAGTGACATCTGACCTAGTGAGACCACCCATAATCCAGCCAACAACCGACACCTCCCATGGCCTGGCTTTAGAAAGTGAGTCAGACCAGTCAGGTTTGCCCCTTGAGAATTTAAACTGAGAGTCTCCAAGGGAAATTGTCAGGGGACAGTGGTGACAGAGCACCCCTTGGGAAGCCAGGCAGAGCTGAGATGGGGGTGGCCATGGGGGCCCATGTGCAAGGTGAGATTTGTGGAAGAGGAGACATTGAGACCACGCAGAGAAAGCCAAGGAGAGGAGGGAGGAAGAGTAGATACCCTGAGAAAAGCTGAGAAGCCATTAAAGAAGGAGAAGAGGGAAGGGAAGGGAAGGGGAGGGGAGGGAAGGGAAGGGGAGGGAAGGGGAGGGAAGGGGAGGGAAGGGAAGGGAAAGGAAGGGA
This sequence comes from Phyllostomus discolor, assembly GCF_004126475.2. Lineage (NCBI taxonomy): Eukaryota > Metazoa > Chordata > Mammalia > Chiroptera > Phyllostomidae > Phyllostomus > Phyllostomus discolor. The sequence continues at coordinate 147,303,358 of NC_040907.2, read as the reverse complement.
AGGGGAGAGGAGAGAACAGAGAGAAAGCGTGCTTCCTGGAGACAAGCCCCTGTTCCTGATGGCTCTGGGGTTTCCCATTCTCATCCCAGTGAGGGCTGGCTGTGTTGGCGTGTGGCCCACGGATTTGTTATATTTTCCTTTGGGGTTCTCTAAGGCCTCTTTTCTTGAGCACACTCAAGCTGGTCTCTGTTCTTTGACACCAAAAGGAATCCCCCAAACTCTGAGGACAAGTGTCTACTGCCCCATCAGAGTTCAGCCCCCCAAAAACACCACTAGATTTTTAAAATCCTGGGAGCCCCATTAAGAGCAGTAAAATCAGTTTTGCTTTCCCTTTTAAAAAGCAACAAAGACATGCAAATACATACAATAATTCATATAGTGGATAATAATTATACAGTCTTATTTAAGGACAAAAAATGTATTATATGTAGCATTGTTATCACATAAATTACTGTGTTTGACAGTTAACATTAAAGTTGTATTTATTGAGGCAATCACTACAACTTGCCAATTGGATTCACCTCTAATATTTTACCTACTGAATGATAATTTCCAAGAGGAAAGTACTTTTAGATTTTTAGTATTTCTGTTCACTGCTATATCCCCAGTACCAGCACATAAATATTTCATTTATAAATTTTAAATATCCATATTTAAATGGAGTTACAAGTTAATAATTTTAAAGGATTTTTCCATATGAGATGTTTGGTTTTTGTTTTTGTTTTTAGTATTTAGTTTACCCAAATTGGGCAAAACCTGATAGTAAAAGAAATCATTCGATTATCACAGAGTCCTAAACATCATTGTTTTTTAAGGAGACGCTGAGGGCATTCATTGCGGGGGAAAGATCCAAGTAAGACATAAAGGAGGGGAAAATTCTAAAATTTATTAGGTATATTTTTGCCATTGAGAACTTGGGCTAAACCTTCTGGGTTAGCTTCCTCAGCTGTTTCCACTTTACCCGACGCTTGGCTTTTATTATTTACACATATGCCCGCAACAGTTGGGGGCGGGTGTTTGAACTAAACAGGGATAATCTGAGGAGACCGTGGGGCGCCCCGTGGCAGCCCTGGACGCTGCGTCCTGGTAGAGAGACCCATCTCTGACACGTCCCGGCCGTGGGACTGAGCTGGGATCTCAGCTCCCCAACTTCTAAAACCGGTCAGAGAGCGGGCAGGACAATCTCTAATTTCTTTTGAGAGCTAATCATCCCTGACTCCAGACTTGCAGCTTTCACCAATCGATTCAGTACTTTGCTGTGTTTCTAGGCCTAGACGGTTTCCTTCCTCCATGGCAGAGACAAAGCCCTCAGAAGCAGGGAGACAGGGGCTGGGCCCTGCCGAGGACCAGCCCGCCTGGCACAGGCAGGCTCTGCCTGGAAGGCACCCAGACCACATTCCCAATCCAGACACCAGACACCGGCGTCTGCGACATTTGAAAGTGCCTTTCCAACTTTAAGGCCCAAACTGTGGCTCGATTATTTAATCCACTCCAATGCAGCAAGTATTACTTACGTTGCAGAGGTTCAACCAGACAGAAGAGATTTACCATCGTATGACTAGACTGACCAAGCAGAAGTTTCTCCCTGTTTCTTAAGTGTATCTTTAATTTTTATCGTTTATGTTTAAGTCAAGATACAGCTAGAGTGGGAGAGTTCCTAAAAGATCACCTGTCCTGAAGTCTCCGTCTCCCTGCCCAAATTAGATATGCCCGGGCATTTCTCTAAAAGTTTGAATTCTGGTGCACGCTTCAGACTGACTGAGTCAGAAACTTCTGGGGCAGGGCCCAGCAAAACGTGGTTCAGCAAGCCCCGTGGGTGATTCTGATGAGCAGCTAGGTTTATAAGACACTTCCATAAACCTTCCCTTGGAATTCTGGAATATTCCTGTGGGAATGCAGTGCTCTGTACAGTGGAGGCCTGATTCATGAGAATTCATTTGAGAGGAGATGGAAATAGCCACTCCAGGGCAGGGGCTGGAGCTGTTGTCACTCAGGGTAGGTTTTCCCACCCCACCAGGTCCCAGTGTGGGGGGACAGCTCAGTCTGAGGCCACTGGTGGTCGGGACTGGGTCCTCTGGAAGGCTGCAATCCTTTTGCTTTTTCTGGTCCCAGAACGTGTGGCTGGCTGCCAGAGGCTCTGGACACAGGCCGAGACTCAAACGTGGGTTCCACTGGATTGTGTTGAAGAAGCCTCCATGCATTTGTTTCTGGCCATAAGCTTGCTTTCCCCCAAAACTTTTGTTTTGAAAATTTCCAAACCTATAGAAAAGTCAAGTACAGTAGTACAATGAACATCAATACACTCTTTGTCCAGGAAATTCAGTTAACTTTGTATCATGCTTTTGCTGGGTTGCTTCTTTTCATCCTCCGTTTTCTGTGTGTAAATACATTTCTCCCTCAGGAATCATTTGGGAGTAAGTTGCAGATTTCATACCACTTTATAGCTAAGTATGTCTGCATTTATTTCCAAAGAACAGGGATACCGAGTTACATGAACATGATATCAGACTCGGGAAATTTAATACCAATACAGTACTATCATGTAATATAGTATCCTCCATAGTTTTCTGTCTTTCGTGATAGTGATATATTTTAAGTATACAGGAAAGTTATTTTGTAGAATAGTCCTTAGATTTAGGTTTGTCTGATTGTTTCTTCTTGGTTAGGCTCAAGTCAAACGTCTCGGCGGCAACACTCTAGGTAACCTTGTGGCCTCCCCAGCACCCCAACCAGAAGGCAATGTGTACAGTTGGTCTCTTCTTAGGTGCTGTTAATTTTAGGTGATCATTCTTTCTTCTAATGAACTGGCATCTATAAGGTGATGTTCTGAGATGGTGACTATCCTCGGCCCTAATGGTTTTACGCGGTGGTTGGGCATCCATTGAGTTTTCACTTGTCTCAGTTACTGAGTGATGGTTGGGAAATGATGATTTCCTAATATCGTCATTCCTTTTGGATTTGTTTGGTGGCATTCTTTTATTAAAAAGAGTTTTCCCACTCTGTCCACACTTCATTGTTATTATTATTACTTTAGTATCTCAGTGGACTAGTTGATCTTTTTTATTTGATTTTATTTATTTATGGCTTTTGATTCCTTTTGATTCTCCAGTTGACCCAGTTTAACCAATGTAATCTCCCTCATATGGCTCCATGCTTTTTAAATATTTCCTCTAGTTTTGAACACTTCCTGATTTTGAGTACTTTTTGGAGCGACAAGGTATCCAGACCCAGCTCACACTTTCTCTTCCCCATCCCTGGGATCAGTCACTTCTCCAAGGAACCCTGGTTCTGTTCGGGGCGCATTACCACCGGCGTGTCAGCGTGTCTAGGCCTTTGAAGCAAACAGAACCAAGAAGTACATATCTATTTTTAAAGTGTACGTTTGTCCTTATATTTCTAATTTTAATCCAACACCGAGAGCTCTTCCTCTCCTTCCCCCATTCCATATCCATACCTCCCTTCTCCCACAGGAAAATCCTGGTTCCCCCAAATACCAATGTATTGACTCATTTGCCACAATATACTCAGAGTAGTTTAGGAATTACATCCCCACAATCACTACTGACCACAAATCACTGACAGAGGAGATTTATGCAGTTCGGCAATCTTTGGCCTACATCCCACCAAGTGTGTGCGGTAAGAGAACTGTGTTCACAAGTTCCTTGGATGGATTCTTTGTTTTCCTCTGCATGGTTATAGTATCAACTGGATCTACAGATAGGTTCAACTAAGCTCTTAAGAAATATTGAGCCCTGGCTGGTGTAGCTCAGTGGATTGAACTCGGGCTGTGAACCAAAGGGTCGCTGGTTCGATTCCCAGTCAGGGCATGTGCCTGGGTTGCAGGCCAGGTGTCTAGTGGGAGGCACACAAGAGGCAACCACATACTGATATTTCTCTCCCTTTCTTTCTGCTTCCATTTCTCTGTCTCTAAAAATTAAATACATAAAATATTTTAAAAAGAAAAAGAAATATTGAGAACAAGTTCAATGTTATAGAACTTAGAGGACAAAGACCCATGTTGCTAATTCAGGGCTAACTCAAAAAAGTGTTCGGTTGCTAAGGGAGCAGTATGGGCCACATCCTGCTAGGAAAATGAACCAACATTCTTCCTTCTCTTTGTGACACAGAACTATCAGAAGACAGCTCCGATTGGTGTGGCTTGTTGGTTGGGTGTCGCTGGGTTTGATTCCCAGTCAGGGCACAAGGGATTTAAGCGAGAGAGAGAGAGAGAGAGAGAGAAAGCCAGAGGAGAGAAAGATAGAAAACAGAGATGGAGACAATGGCATAGAACGAGGGCTGTGTAGGGCATTGAGAACCCAAACTGCTTCAGTCTTGGATGAACCTTTCCTGAATCCCCCTCTTTACAGAGGTGGGGAGTTTGAACTGGAGGATCGGCCCTGCTGTCTGGGCTAATTCGACAGCTGAGAGAAGCCCAGCAAGCTCTGGTATTCCACAACTGCAGACATCAGCTGAGCCTGCGGTCCAGCTGTGGCGGGACAAACCTGAGCGAGCAGCAGCAGCAGCTGTGGGCATCAGGGCCAATGCCCGTGTTGTCGGGTGCCACAGGGTGGTGCTGGCGTCCCTGTAAGACTTCCTCCCTGGTTTTCTGGGTGTGAGTCAGCTCAGACTAGGGCTCTTCAATTATATGGGTCATGCCACAGGCAGGGAAGAGGGAAAAGAGCTGAGTCTATCCTTTCCGTGTCTACTTTATGCTGTCATGGCCCAAAGAAAGCCACAAAATTCCACTTCTGGCTTGAGAGTGAGAAATCTGAGCGAGGGATAAAGAGCAAGAGCAGCCTAGGCTCCACCGTTCTGCAGATGCCCTCCCCCTCCCCCCAGAGTCCTGCTCTCCACTGACGCCCCTGTTACGGGAGGGCCATTCATCAGCTCTCAGGGTCTAGTGGGCTGAGGAGCTCTCTTCACTCCCCTCCACCCACCTGCTCTCTGGAAAAGTTAATACACGTCCTCTCTGAAGTAAAGGCCCTGGTATGATTTAAAGTGTGATCTCTCCAAGAGAAGCATGTGTTTCAAGGACAGACCCTTAGGCAGCAGAGGTTCAAGCAATCAGGGTGGGAATCCAGGCGGCCTTTCCAAGTAGGGCTGCTCCTTAGGGGCAGAAGACCTTCAGGACTTTCTTCAAATCATGACACTGACCACATATAAGTCTGGCTCTGGAAGGAATAACAAGATTTGGGGGGTGCTTGGAAGATTCTGTTTCTTCCTAGTTAATTTAACCTTTGGAGTTACCATAGAATCTGATGGCCTGAGTAACTGCAGGGGATACCATGAAATTGGCTTCAGCAACTGTCAGATCAGAATTTCACACAATTACGCCCAAGATATTCCTTCTTTTAAAAAATTTTTAAAATATATTTTATTGATTATTCTATTACAGTTGTTCCATTTTCCCTCCTTCACTCCCCTCCACCCTGCACACCCCCTCCCACCCACATTCCCCCCTTTAGTTCATGTCCATATGTCATAAGTTCTTTGGCTTCTATATATCCCATACTATTCTTGCCCTCCCCCTGTCTATTTTCTACCTACCATCTATGCTGCTTATTCTCTGTACCTTTTCCCCCTCTCTCTTCTTCCAGTCCCTGTTGCTAACCCTCCATGTGATCTCCATTTCTGTGGGTCTGTTCCTGTTCTAGTTGTTTGCTTAGTTTGCTTTTGTTTTAGGTGTGGTTGTTAATAACTGTGAGTTTGTTGTCATTTTACTATACATGTTTTTTATCTTCTTTTTCTTAGATAAGTCCCTTTAACATTTCAGATAATAAGGCTTGGTGATGATGAACTCCTTTAACTTGACCTTATCTGAGAAGCACTTTATCTGCCCTTCCATTCTAAATGAAAGCTTTGCTGGATAGAGCAATCTTGGAATGTAGGCCTTTGTCTTTCAGGACTTGGAATACTCCTTTCCAGCCCCTTCCAAGATATTCCTTCTAATCACAGTGTCAGATCAAAGTATTTGTAGGGTGCAGGCAAAGTATACTATCCGGCTTCTTCCCTCCACCCTGCACTTGCTTTTTAAAAAAAAATATTTTATTGTTGTTCAATTACAATTGTCTGTTAAAGATTTTATTTATTTTTAGAGAGAGGGGAAGGGAGGAAGGAAGAGAGGAAGAGAAACACCAATGTGTGATTGCCTTTCACGTGGCCCCTACTGGGGACCCGGCCCGCAACCCAGGCAGGAATGTGTCCTGACTGGGAATCCAACCAGTGACTCTTTGGTTTACAGACCACACTCAGTCCACTGAGCCACACCAGCCAGGACCATACTTGCTTTTTGATAGACAGTGAAATACTGTCACTGGGTTTTTTTTTTTGTTTTTTTTGTTTGTCTGTTTGTTTTAAGGAGACAGGTAAGGGAAGGTGGCTGAACAGGAGTGTGGAGCCAAAGACTAAGAGCAGAATGAAGATGGGGCTGGCACTGTCTTCTAAGCTCCCTGGTTTTCGTAATTGTGGCCGGGACACCCAGAGAGCACAGATCCTAGAGAAGAGCGAGAGAAGGGAAGGCTCCAGCAGCACCATCTCTGGAAAAAGAGGAAAGCGAGAGACTGGCCGACAGTTTTCCTGATGGGAAAAATTGTACTGAGAGACACTTTTGCTGTATTAGAGGATGTGGGAAGACTTAGCCAAAGGTTCAAAGAAAGCTAAACAGAGAAAAAAGTGGGCAGTAATTAGTCCCAGGAAACTAAAAAAGTTATACAAGAAAAAAACCCGCCATAATAGTACACCACTTGGCTCAACATTAAACAAGATGAACTGTGTTTGGTTTTTTGAAAGTTACAAGCTTGTTAGCATTGCTTGACTTTTTAAACTGTGTTTAATTATTATTTTGATAAAAAGTTAATTTGAAAAGATTTTAGTAACTGTAGCATTTTCTCAAATCCGTCAGAGTAACTAGATCAGAACTGACTTTGGTGTGGCGTTTGGCAAGAAGTTCGATCCTGATGCCCAGTGGTTTTGTTCTCCTACTCAGTTCCCTAAAGGGTTCAAGTTCAGAGGGAAGTCAGGGATTTGGAATGTGACATCAGATCATGTCTCCTTGGGATGATGGGAACATCCAACCATCACCTGCACTCAGGACATCTGAGAGCAGCATCAGGAATCCCTGGGCGCCTCAAGTTTCCCTGGCAGGGCCGCCATGTGCCGAAAAGCTGGGGAGGGGAATCCAGTCCTGGCTCGGCCGCCAGCAGGCGGACAGTGCAGGGTGAGTGCAAACACTCCGTTCCACACGCCCCACCCTTCACTCTGGGCTTCAGGTTGTCCAGCTCGAAATCTGATGCGGCAGGGAAAGGGCACAAGACAATTATCTACTTATTGCTCCATTCAATCAAGAAAATTGTTGGGCACCTCCCACACCCCTGCTGGTCACAAGAGTTAAGCCAGGAAGCTGACCCACAAAGGCCCTGCCCTCATTTGGTTTACAGTCCAGTGGGCGAGAAAGACAAGAACCCAGAGGGCAGAGAAATACATCATTCAAATTGTTGCGATAAAAATGATAGAGAACAGGGTATTGGGTGCATATTTGAAAGGAAGGTCCAGGAAGGCCTCTCTGAGATGACTTTGGAGCTGAAGTTTGAGTGATGAGAAAAAGGGAAGTGCCACAAGGAGAGGGGTGCAGAGGAGCACGGGTGGATTGACAGCGGGAGCGGTGCAGCATGGGCTGACTTGCGGAGTTAAAAGCATCCCCCTGGCTGCTGTGGGAGATCAGGGGTGAAGTAGGGAGACCCTACGACGACCAGGGCCAGGCAAGTATAAGGGTGGCTGGAGAGGAATAAATAGATGTACAACATGCCTGGGGGGTCTTAGAGTATATCTGTGGTTCTTTCCAGCTGGAATGAGTCTATAAACACCTTCCAGGGGCTCGAGAAGAATTTTTCCATCTTGCCCTGGAAGGATCAGGGCCATCAAGCTACAAGTAGCGACATAAGGTGGCTCCTAAGGACGCTGCAGGCCCACACAAAGCCTTGGTTCACTCTTTTAAAAGGTTCCCCTTTCCCCAGGCAAATGCAGATCCACAATAGAGCTAGTGGGTCTGGGCCAGTGAGGATAATCTGAATTGGAGCCCCGTTGACCCCTGAGCTGGGTGTCTTGTGCAGCCTGCCAGACAGGGTGTGGCAGCTCTGTCCTCTGGGTGAGAGAGGGCCTACATTCGAAGCTGGAACAGACTTCCCACCCTCAGAGAATGGCCGTGCTAAGAAAAGGGGGTTGGCAGCTGTAGTGACAGTGGTCAGAGACCTCTTTGAAAATCCTGGGGGAGCTATGGATGCTGTCTCTTTAGAAAATATTTTATTTATTTACTTCTACAAAGAGGGGAAGGGAGGGAGAAATAGAGGGAGAGAAACATCAAGGTGCGAGAGATACATCGATTGGTTGCCTCTCGCACGCCTCCAACTGGGGACCTGGCAGGCAACCCAGGCATGTGCCCTGACTGGGAATTAAACCAGCGACCTTTCAGTCTGCAGGCCAACACTCAGTCCACTGAGCCACACCAACCAGGGCTGGATGCTTTCCTACCCAAAAGTACCCCTACACACACACATACTTTAACATTCTTCTAGGGGATGGCAGCCCCTCCAATACAATCACTGCCAGCCTGAGTTCCCAGTTAAGTCCAGTTGTCTCATCTCAGGATTGGGGAAACTGAGGCCTGGGAGAGGGGCCATGCTTGCCTAAGGCTAAGGCTGTGGACTGGCAGGGCAACGCTGAGACCCAGGTGGTCCCACCTCCCCTGGCACCAGGAACCCAATCAGCAGCCTCAGGGGAACCAGGTGCACCCAAGTCACAGGATCACAGGATCTCAAGTGTCCAGGGCGTAAGCAGCCACCCAACTGGGTGTCCTTGAGCCTCCACCTGGTCAGGAGAATTACCTGGACAGAGGAATTCAGGCTGTGCTTGGAGGGAATGCTCAAATACCTTTGGAAGGAATACTTTTGTAGGAAAGGAAATATGAGTCCTTTGAAAGAGAGAATTCCTCCCTAAAAAGTCAAGGCTTAGGACATGCTATGAGATGTCCCTTGGTGGTGCTGCTCCAGCCACTCGCCACCAAGCCTGCTGGAGCTGCAGCTGCACGCACTGCTCTCTTCCCTCCCACCACCCACTTCCCTCTTGCTACCCTCCCAAGGGTCTGGAATGGCCAGGGAGCCCTGGAACCAGACACAAATTGACAGCCGAGACAGGCCTGGGAGGTAGAGAGGGGAACTCAGGAATCAATAGCAACAGACAGAAGGAAAAGAAAGTGGGAAAAGAGGCAGAGAAGACTGGGGAGCAAGGATGGGCTCACATTCATTAACTTGTGAGACACTGTCTGGGATCTGCTCCTCCCCCTCCATGTTGCTGGTCTGTCTCTGATTGGGCCCCATGTATGCTCGTTTGTTCATTCATTCATTCATTCATTCATTCAGTTCACCAATATGTTTGAGTGCCAGGCCTGTGCAGGGTGCAGACATGAGCCAAGCAGGACAACGCCTGCCCTTCTGGAGCCCAGACAAAGACTGAATAAACAAAACACAAAAATGAAATAAAAAATGAATGTAAGTGCTAACATGGAAAATAAGGGCCACTCTCTGTGCATATAATAGGAGAAATTGGCATCATATTTTGGGGTCTGGGGCCGAGGGAATAAGATAGAGTTTTTTCATCCTAAGTGTTTGTTTTCAAAATTTCAAACCTGTAGGAAAGTTGCAAACATATTACAAGGAATGCCTTATACCTTTTATCTGTATTCATCAATTGTTAATAGTTTGTTACATTTGCTCTCTCTATACACACTTTTCTTTTTGCTGGACCATTTGAGAGAAAGTTGCAGATACCATAACTCTTCACCCCTAAATATTCCAGCATCAATATCCTAAGAACAAGGACACTCTACTCAGCCCCAATGCCTTGCCATACCTATGAGCTAAAGATCAATAATATCAACAGCCAGACTGTTATGGGCTGAATTGTATCTCCACCCGCATTTCCATGTTGAAGTCCTAACCCTCAGTACTTCAGAATGTGACTGTGGAGATAGAACCAAATCTAAAAAGAGTTCATTAAGGGAAAACGAGCTCACATGGGCGGGCTCCATTCCTATTACCTCTGGAGGTTAAGATACAGGTATGGGCCCATAAAGAAAAGCCCACGAGAGGACACAGTGACAGGCAGCCATCTGCAAGCCGAGGAGAGAGGGCTCAGAAGAAACCAAATCTGCAGACACTTTGATCCTGAACTTGTCGCCTCCATAACTGTGAAAAATAAGTTTCTGTTGTTCAAGCCGGCCAGTCTGTGGTATTTGTTATGGCAGCCCTAGCCGACTAATCCACAGACATAATCAAATGTTTGTAATTGTCCCAATAATGTTCTGTATACCTATTTTTAAAATTCAGGAACCACTCACAGACATACATTATATTTGGTTGTCCATCTAGTCTAGAACAGCCTAGAATGTCTTCATTAACTAGAACAATCTTCCCCATTTTTTTTCTTGATTGTCTGCCCTGCCACTGATATCTTTGGAGAATCCAGGCCAATGATCTTGTCCAGTGTCCCTCAATCTAGATGTGCTTGATTGTTTGTCTGGTTTAATGTTTTTGTCTGGATTACTGCATGGCTGATACTGTGCGGATGCAGCAGGTGCTGGGATCAAGCAGTGGTGCTCCAGGCAGAAGTAGTCAAAAGGTACACTTTGCAGCACACGAGTCTGCAGCAGGCACTGTTCTGAGCCCCATGGGTGCACCACACAGAGGGCGGTGACAACGACCTGGAGGGGAAAGCGCAGGGCTCAGGGAGCACAAGGCGAGTCCGGGGCAGGGCGGAGGAGGAACTCAAGAATGGGAGAGGTACATGGAGGCTAGAATATGGAGACGACAAATGCCAAGGTAAGGAACCTGATTTCACATTTGGGCCTTGGGAACCCTGGGAGGTGTCTGCTGGGGAGGGCCTTGCAGGGTCAGAGACATGCTAATGACCAGAAAGCTCAGAGGGTTGGGGTGTGTTGCCCAAATCATACAGAGAGCTGCAGGAGCAGAAATGGAGCCCAGGACACCGGACTCCCAGGAGTTGCCTGCCCACTATCGATATTCCAGCACGAATGTTCGCTGGATTGGGGATCACTGACATCAAGAGGAAAGATAAGACGCACCGTTTAGGCGGAGGAGGTTGGTGGGGGTTGGGGAGCCGGTCAGTCAGTCTCCAGAGCCCGGCTCTGAACTGAGGTGCCGTCTGCGCACTTCCTGGTGCACAGCACCTGCCAAGGAGCCCTTTGTCTCCTTCCTGCCTTTTGTTCTTTTGCAAACTCCTTTCACCTTGCCTAGTTCACTTCACCTAAATAAGAACCCTATACAGTCATTGAGAAGATGTTATCTTTCGGCAGATATGAAACCTGCGGCCCAGAGCGGTTCAGAAGCAGTTCACAGAGGAGTTCATGCTGGGGTCAGGGTGGCACCGCAGGTCTCCCGAGGCCCTCCACGGCGCCCCGTGTGTCTCGGCCTTCCAAACTCCGTGGCACTCCCAAGCTCTCTCCAATTTGCTGCATGGACATAGAGTTGAGCAAAGGAGTGAAGCAAATGGGGGCCAGGCTCCATCCAGGTTTGTGAAAAGATTTGTTTTATTTGGAGACAGCAATTCTTTTGGCTTTTCCAACCTATTTGTGAGGACAAAGGCAGCTGTGCCAATGAGGTCACAGCCTGGGAGGGTGGGGACAGCCAGGGTTCATTGTGTCAGGTGGCAGTCACTGCCAAGTCCTGAGACCCATGTGCACCTGGAAGCCCCTTCCAGGAAGTCGGTACCAGGGTGACAATGTGCTAAACCACAGCCAGCAGCCTGAGGGAAGGGACATATTCCATGACTACTGGACCTCAGGGAGCATAAGGGGCCTCGTCCAGGTCCTATGATCCCCTCTGGGACCAGGGCCCGTGGTAGGTAGGTGCTGAGACCCACTAGAGAGCCTGCAGGGAGCTGGACTGCCCAGCACCAGAAAGCCTGGTGATGGAGACAACCAAGCTGTACCCAAGGCCCTGGGGCTGGCTCAGGTCACATGTGGCTCTGGCCACGACTGAGACACTGCAGACCTGGCTGTGGGCCCATCCCCACAGCCTGCGATGGACCCACAGGAGAACAAACAGCAGGGATGTAGGCCACCAGCCTCAAATCCCCCATCTGGTCAGCTGCCCTGTCCCAGCCAAAACGAGTCCCTCAGTCACCACTCCCCTGTCCTTTCACACATTCCCCTTCTTCTAGGAGAGGAGGCACCACAGCGTGTCACCATCAACCAGGACTAATGGACAGGGACAAAGTGCCAGCCAGCAGGAGTTACCGAGCAGAGCAAGACCCAATCCCTGCCGTGAAGAAGTTTCTATAAAGGTGTCACTGGAGAGGAGGGCAGTTGTCAGGGTGCTTTGAGGGGTTAGTTTATGGGAAGAAAAGACAACTGACAGATCAGGTCAAACTATGCCCAGAACAAAGCAAGAGCTCTGTAGGTTTGGGATGAAATACAAAGAATAAAAGAAGAGAAGGACAGAACAGGGAGAGGAAGGGAGGGAAGGACGGGGGCAGGGAGAGGTAGGCAGAGGGAGAGGGAGGAAGATCCTAGATTATCTTACTGCAATTTCTCACAATGCTTTGGTGCCAACAGGAGATGCTCTGGGTTCTGATGTAAAAAGGTGACAGAACATTGTACTCTAGGGGCCCACACAGCCACCCACGCAGCACCCATAACCACACCCATAACCTGGGCAGATGCTGGACCTCACACTAAAATCTCAATCCCCAGAATTCCCCATAGGTCTCCAGAAACTATCTAAATCACCTCTCCAGTCCAGTCCCTTCCCCACTCACCCAGGCTCCGGGATGGACACTTGTACTTTCACAGCCCACTGCCATGACCACAGCACACTCAGCTCACAATGTTAGATACACAGCCACAGCCACACCCACAAGGTCACAGCCATGCACATAGCCCAATGTACAAGCAAAGCCAAACATGCAAGTACCCTCAGACTAGACAGCCAATGCCCGCCCCCTCTGTGACCAAGTTCACAGCCACCCCCTCTTCCCACCTGGAATCACACTGAGGGCCTTTGCTTTGCTCAAATTCTCACCCCAACATTGTGGCCAGGGCTTGACTGGCTGGTCTCCAGTGTGTTGGTGTGCCCATTGAGACAGCAGTCTCTGCATTCCAATAAAAATGTCCTTGCTCCCAAAATGTGGGGTGTGGGGAAGGAAGAAAGGAGGAAAGACAAGGAAAGAAACAGAGATACTCAGCCCAAAGCAACGGGATGGCCTCTGTGCCCCGAGCCTGCTTCCTCAGTGTCCTCCTGGGAGAAGAGAACACCACCCCTCACAGGAGCAGCCCCTCACCCACTCAGGAAGGAGCCTGAGGTGTCCAGGTTCCAAGCAAATGAAAAAAAAAAAGTCTTCCCCCGTGAGTAATGTCAGGGGGTACTTTCTGGCTCCATTACGCTCCTCGGAGAAGGGCCAAAATAAGAGCAAACAGAAATTCTCATTTGAAACACCTATATTTTCACCATGTTATTCTAACCATGTACTTTCGATCCACGATCTCATTTTGTGTACTTTGGCTTCTTTGTGATGCCCCAGCTTCTGTGCAGCCTTGGCCAGGAGAAGAAAGGTCTGGGTCCTAGTTCGTGGGAAGGCCACGTAAGCTCCTCCTGTGTCGGATTCTCACCTCGAAAACGAGAGAAAGCGCCAGACGACGCCTGTGGCCCCTTCCGGCTCTCGTGTTTCATGCCTCTACACATCTAGGCTGGCCCTGTCCAACAGAAATGTAATGCAATCTACACACATCATTTTAAATCTCCTACTTGCCACATTTAAAAAAAAGAGAGAGAGAGAGAGAGAGAAAATAAATTTCAAAAGAAGTCAGGAGAAATAGTTTCAATAATATATTTTATTTAACCCAATATACCCAAAATACTAACATCTCATCAAGTAGTCAGTGTTTAAAAAATTATAATGATTTATTTTACATTCTTCTCTCGTACTAGGTCTTCAAAATCTGGTATGTATTTTACATTTACAACACATCTCTGTTCAAATGCTAGATTTTCATTGGAAAATTTAATCTGTTTTTAGATTTCATAAAAATTTACCATTGTAAAAGTGAAAGGTATGATCCACATACCTAAGCTGTTCCAAATATATTTTTTAAAATTTTCCAATAACTGAATCGAGCATCTGTTTTTAAATTAAAATGAATAAAATGTAAGGTTTCCGTCTTCGGTGGCCCCAGCCACATTCTGAGTGTTCTACAGCGGCATGCCGCTGGTGGCTACTGTGCGGGCCGCCGGACAGCGGGGATTGGGCCGTGGGAGCGCATAAAGGGTGCTGCTGGGGGTGGTGTCCTCCGCTCTGCTCACCCCCCCGCCCCCAGAGCACTGGACAAACTGCTAGCTTACAGTGAGGTAGGGAGTGGGAAGGTGTCACAGCCAATGCCATCCCAACCATCACCAGCCCCACCATCTCACCGTCTGCGTGCCAAGAAGCCAGAGAAGGAGCCGACCCACCTCGGCCACAGAAAGCCTCCAGCTCCTTTCCACGGAGCTGCTGCCAACGTTTCCACAGGCGGAGGCCACGTTTCCAGCTCAGACACAAAGGCACGGGCGGGCGTCTGAGCTTCCTTTTCTTCCTCAAAGGAATGCCCACCAGGCAGCCAGCCTGGGCTGCAGCCCAGACTCGACGACGTGTGATGTCGGGGATGTGGGCTTTATTAGCTCAAGTCAGACACAGGGTGATGGGGCCGGGGGTAGAGGAGGTGGTGAAGACAAAATACCAGGGACGGCAGGTGAAATAGTAATACTCGCTTCAGAAAGCAAGGTCAAGAGGACACATCCACTTCCAGCTCCGTGCTCCGCCAGTGGAGACAGGGAGCCTCTGGATTTCAGAAACACCTGGAACGTCCCGGCCCGCTGCGTGTTTGAATGGCACCTCCAGGACGATCCTTTGATGTCTCCTGGAGCAGTGGAGAAAAGTTAAAACTAGCAGGAGTTTCACACATAGTGTTATTATCTTCATGGAAAAAATGAAACTCAAGTAAGTAATCACTCAAGGTCATGTAGCTACAAAGCTGAAATTTAAACTCAAGTCTGTTTGACTCCAAAGCCTGCACGCTTTCTACTTAATAATAATAGGTGATGTTTACTGAATGGTGACATGCTCCTGGCACCACGCTCGATGCTTTACAAAAGTGAGCTCATTGATATTCACAACATGTCTACGAAGCATATATGACCTCATGCCCATTTGTACAAAGAGGGAAAACTGAGTCTCACAGAGGTCGTGTAACTAGCCCAAAGTTTTGAAACTGGTGGCAGAACAGAGATTTGAACCTGACTCCTAAACTCACCCACTAACCAATGACATAATGCCTCTGCTCCTTAAAGGAGAATACTGATGGGAACAGACTCTACCGACATCCTGCCCCACGCCCTCTCCCTGAGCTCACTGCAGCTGGGACGGTCTCAGACCCCCGAGAGCATCCCACCTCAGGCACCTGCATCTGTGTCTCTGCCTGAAGGCTTTCTCAGGCACCTGGGGAGCTCTGGAGGCTTTACAACTTCTGGGGTGTATTAGTTTCCTGGGGCTGCCCTGACAAAGTACCACAAACTGGGTGGCTTAGAACAATGAAATGTTATTCTCCCACAGTTCTGGAGGCAATAAAGTCCAAAATCAAGGTGTCAGCCAAGCTGTGCTCTCTCTGAAGGCTCAAAAGAGGATCCTCCCTTGCCTCTTCCAGCTGCTGGTGGCTGCCAGCAACTCTTGACCTCCCTAGGTGTGTGGCAGCATAGCTCCATCTCTGCCTCTACTGCAAACACTTTGTGCAAGAGCCCGTGCTAGGGGAAGGCTGGGGTTGAGAGAGGTGGCATGTGCATCCAGAAATGGTCGTAGGCCTGTGGCATCATGAGAATTCTGCTAATAGCTGTGTAATCGATGTTGAGGATTTGATCAGTCATTTTCAAGGAATGGTATAAATACCAAGATATGTTCCATAGATCAAGGAAATTCAATATACTAGTAACAGAGGAAAGATCTAGGAAGGAGGAATACAGGATGGTAGCTTTGTAAACTAGGAACTTTCCAATAGTGCTATAGAAACACATTCACCAACACTGTGTTTTATTCCCAACAGGCTGATCTGTCGCCTAGCTCAACATTTCTCAAAATGCATTGTGCAAAATGCTCCTGAGAAAAAGCTGCTGTGGCCCAGTCAAGCTGATGAATACTCATTACTACTTACTATTCTCGAAAATGCACAGTCAATGTTAGTATATTGGAGGTTCTTACTGTGAAAAATAAAATGCAGTTTAATATGGCTCCCCAACCTTTTTTGCTATGGAAACTCTTCATCACATAATACCTATTTAGTATCCTAAAGCGCCGATACTCCACAGCATCCGCTTCGGGAACCCCAGTCAGTGTAACCAGTGTGTTCGCCCAAATGTCTGCCCCAGCCCACAGGACTCCTACTGCGAATTGTTCTAGGGCAGTGATTTTTGACATTTTTCATCTCACTACACACATAAACCAATGACTAAAATTCTGCTGCATGCCAAAAAAAATTTTTTTGCCAATCTGACCAAAAAATGGGTATAATCTTGCTTCAATAACTCTGAACAGCTATTGCTGTGTTGGCTGATGTCATACTTTTATTTGACATTCTAAAGGAAGAGAGGTCAGTGCCCTTGACTAAATAGTCAGGGATTGCATGTTTCAAAAATTGTTGCAGTGCCCTGACAGGTGTGGGTCAGCTGGCTTGGCATCGTCCTGCAAGGCTAAAGATAGCGTGTTCAATTCCTGGTCAGGACACATGTCTGGGTTGCACATGGGTTTGGCCCCTGCTTGGGGAGTTTACCAGAGGCAACCAGTCAATGTTCCTCTCTCACATCAATGTTTCTCTCCCTCTCTTTCTCCCTTCTTTCTCCTCTCTCTACAAATAAATACATAAAATCTTTTTAAAAAGCATTTAAAAAATAAAAATAAAAATTCTTGCGGCACACCATTGTGCCTCTTGCAGCATGCCATTTGAAAATCGCTGCTCTAGGGCATAAACTGTCCTTTTGTGTCCACACTTCCACCCCCACCCCAGTCCGAATTCCCTTTCTCCTTTTGCTCCATTCTCCATGTCAGTTTAGGTCACATGGACTCTCGGCCATGGTCTAAATCTCGCAGCATCATGGGCTGGCCATGTAAGTCCTGCTGCATAAGTCCCCCTTGGTTACACTGGGCTTCTGACTGGCCCTCTCATTTCTACCTCTCCTAGCTGCATGATGGGGCAGAGACCCTCCAAGAAATGAACAGTTCCCATTATTTAAAGTAAATCACTATCAATGTGAAAAATTCAGAAAAGACAGGAAAGTGGAAGGGGAAAAGAACCATCACCCAGAATTAACAACAGCAGCAAAACATTTTTTCCTTTGTAAAATTTCAAACGTATACAAATGTGAACAGGACATTGTGGTGAACCTCCATGTTCTGTCACCCACTTTCCCTAAGTAGCAGCTCCTGTCCAGTCTTGTTTTATTTTTAGCCTCATCTAATTTTCTTCCCTCCTGCCTTCCACCTTTTGGAGAAGACTCCAGATATCATATCATTTCATCTTTAAATATTTCAGAATGTGCCTTGGAAATACATGGATTCTCCCTCTTTCTTTTTTACAGTTCTAATACCAATGTCCCACTTTAAAAAATCTAACAATGTTTAATATTATGTTACCAGTCAGTGTCCAGATTTCCCCAAATTTTATATATAGCTTCCATAATTTGTTTGAATCAGGATTCAAATTACATCCATGTGTTGAATCAATGAATGTTTCTTCAATTGAATCTGTACATTCCCCTGCCATCCCTTCTTACCCCTTGAAATGTATCTGTTTAAGAAATTGAATTACTTGTCCTATAAAGTCTCCATAGTTTGGGTTTTGCTGATTGTATCCCTGTGGTATTGCTTCACATGTTCCTCTGGACCTTGTGTTTCTTGTAAATTAGTAGTTCTCGAGGTTTGGTCAGATTTGGGTTTGATTGGGTGCCAAGAATGCATTATGGATGGACTTCCATTGGAAGACACATAATGTCTCTTGATCTGTCCTTTTGAGAAGTGAGTAGTTTTTAATAATCGCAGACCAGACTCATGAATTTTGTCAGAGGTACAAAATAGTGATACTCTAAAAAGTGTCAGTGTGTTTCATTTTTTAGCTCTATAAAGAGCTCTAATATCCCCCAAAGGGGACAAGCAAGTTTTATTGTTGCTGTTTTGTTTCCATATCACTACCTATTGGTATATATATTATCAACTCATGGCAATGAACATATATTTCCGTCCATTGAAGTTATTATCAGTTGCTATTTTTATTAATGCTCAAATTATCTGAAGTTTTTCTTCTTTTTCTTTGCTCTTAAGTAATATTGAGGCTATCTTATTTTTAAAAGTTTGGTAGAGTTCTTCTGTAAAACCATTTGGGCCTGATATTTTTTGTGTAGGAGAGCTCTTGAATTATTTTCTGTATTTCTTCTATGCTAATTGACCTGTTAAGACTTTTTGTCTATACCAGGATCAATTTAGGTAAGTTGTATTTTTCTAGAAAAATATCAGTTTCATCTAGGTTTTAAAATATTTTTTCATAGAGTTGAAAAAAAGTCTCTTACATTTTTACTTTAGATTTCTCCTGCTTTAGTGATTTTTCCCCACCCACCTACTGCTACTATTTCTAACTTAGTGTGTTTGTACTTTCTACCATTTATTTTCTTAATGGATTTAGTTGGTGGCTTGTATATATTTTATTGATTGTTTCAGCCCTAGCTGGTGTGGCTCAGTAGACTGAGTGCCAGCCTACAAACCAAAGAGTCACTGGTTGGATTCCTAGTCGGGGCACATGCCTGGGTTGTGAGCCAGCTCCCCAGTAGAGGGCACGCAAGAGACAAGTATGCATTAATTGTTTCAGTCCTGAGTTTATTTACTAGTCCTACTCTTTTTCTATTTCTAATTAATTAATTTCTGTTTTCATCTTTTTTGATTCCTTTCTCCTAGTCTAGATTCTTTTGGCTTACTTAATTGTTTTTTTTTCTAGCTTTTTGAGTGAAATGAGTGATTCGTTCATTTTCATTTTTATTGATGTAGCTATTTCACGCTAAACTTTTCCCACTATTAACTTGTTTAGCTGAATACCATAGACTTGATTATTTGTGCTTCTATTATCATTATTTTAAAGAAATTCTTTATTTTTTATTTATTTATTTTTAGAGAGAGGAAGGAGAAAGAGAGGATGAGAAACATCAATGTGCAAGAGAAACATGTCTCATACCCCCAGATGGGGGCCTGGCCCATAACCTAGAAATGCACCCTCACAGAGAATCGAACCAGGGAACTTTCAGTCTGCAGGCCAGTGCTCAATTCACTGAGCTGCACCAGCTAGGGCTTAAAGAAATTCTATAATCACATGTTGTACTTCTTCTGCTGACCAACAGCTGCTTATGAACATTTTTTTAAGTGGAATGGTCATTGTGGTTTTTTGTTAATAATTATTAGTTTCATTGTATTGTGACCAGAGAGCATTCTTTCTGTTCTTTGGAATTTATTGAGGTTTTCTTTATGGCCCAAGGTACGGTCTCTTGAAAAGAAGGTATTTTTCCAGTATTGGGATTCAGATTTCTGTACAAGGTCTGTCCAGAAGGTATCCAGCTATGGAATATGAAAAATAGAGACATTTATGGAAGAAGATACAAGACACAAGAAACATTGTACATAAGACAATGACTCCTCAGTCGGCTTCAGATTAGTTACCTTAGGACCTCACACAGTTCTCCCAGTCACCATCAGCTGCCCCATATATTTTCCTGAACCTCATCAATAATCTGAAATCTCTTACCTTTCAAAGGTGATTTTAGTTTTGGGAAAAACCAGAAGCTGCCGGGTGCCAAGTCTGGGCTGCGGGGGGTGGGGGTGGTGCTGAGTCACCTGGGTGATTTGGTGTTTCTCAAAAAAACTCTGCATAAGATGTAATGCATGAGCAGGCGCATTGTTGTGATGAACCTGCCAATCACCAGGTTCCCATAGCTGCGGCCTTCTGAATCATCCAAACAGCTTCCACAGAGGAATGTTCAAGCTTAATGCAAAATTTGATGCAGATTCATTGCTCTACTCACTTAGTCATTTTGAATGCTATGGCCACACAGTACACATGCTCACTCAAATGCATCTACTGTCCCCACTGACCAGTACAGTGAAGTTGTCATTGTTCACGTATGTGCATTTCAGTCCACTCTGCTTGGCTGCCAGGTTACGTGGATGCAAACCATTCTTGTTATATTAACAATGGCTGGACTTTTTCCAGACAGACCTTGTACAGATCTATAAGAGCTACCTTGTTGGTTATGTATTTCAATTCCCTGATATGCTTACTGTCCACTTGGTCTGTCTTGGATGAGAGACATGTATTAAAACCACCTATTACTAGTAAATTTCTATTTCCTGTGCATCCCCTATTGTTACATATATAAATATTAATAACTAACACACCTTCATTGTGAATTGTTGCCTTCAGCCTCTTATCATCTCTTCTCCGTCTCCTTTAGTACTTTCTGGTTTGAATTTCATCTTGTCACATGTCAAGACTGCAACTCTGCTTTTAAGTTTTCATTTGTGTTTGCCTTAATATCTTTGTCTATCCTTTTATGGCTAACCTTTTGAGATCTCCTGTTTTAGGCGCATCTCTCGTATAAGCAGCACGCTGGATTTCGCTTTGTTAGCTACACTGAAAATCATTTTTAATTGGTAAATTAAGCCCACATTTATATCAGTTGATGCGCTTGACCTCAACTCTGCCATTTTATCCTGTGACTAACTTTTAATGCAATTTTTTATCTGTATAACTTTCCTTCTAGCTGTGTAGCCCCTTTCCTGGGCAAAGTTCCATGTGGTTCGTTTTGTTTCCACCACGCTTCCTGCTGTTTCTGATGCTATTTTGTAGTTCACACCGATCACATCTTGTGATATATCTGTCTTGTGATCCTAGAGCTTGGAAACCGCCTCAGCATGTTAAAACACTTAGAGTCAAAGTGCTGGTTTGCTGCAGTGCGTCCCGTCACGAATGAAGGCGTTGTTTAGAGAGGCTCACCCAGGCTTGCTTGACATAGGAATGAACCCGCAGTTTGGAAATTAAAAGACAAAGGGTGTTAGGGGAAGAGAGAAATGTTTCTGGGAGCGTTTCCCCTTACTTAATGAATTACTAGGAGATTTGTGGCTGCCCAGTCTGTCGGGGTAACTCTTTCAGCATGTGGACCCAGAAGTGTCATGGGCTGGCTCCGTGATGTCCTCACTGCCCTTTCCGTGAACTGTGACACTTCCTGTCACCAGTTTATTTTCACTTCTCTCCTGGCAGCTGTCCACTGTAGTCGGCATGCATTTGAAATCATTTGCTACTTACTTGAGAATTCACGCTAGGGAGAAAGGGAAGCAAATAACCATGCCTGGGGACACCACATTGTCATGAATTTGAAAGAAAAGTCAACACTGAAGGAAACTCATTTCCACTTTTTTTTTTTTGCCACCCAAATGACTGTGCATCAAGAGACCCAGAGAATGCCAAATAAACTGTAGGAAAAGGGAAAGTAAAGTTCAAGGCAGTGTGGGGCTGCCTCAGCGAGGCTGCAAGCGCTGGGTGAGCCCTGCTTGGCCAGTCGGCTCCACAGGCCCTCTCTCTCCCCCTCCCTCTCAGGGCCACTCTTGGGCTCGGCACCCATTCACCCACCTCAGGCAGAAGCTCTACATGCTAAGGTTTTTCCTGGGACTTTCTAGAGAGCTATGGTCTGGCCTTGAATTGCCTGGGTTTTGTTGTTTGTCCAGCAGAAATGGAACTGAAGCAGGGAGGGAACCTCAGAAGAAGGCAGTAGGTGTGCTCGGTGGTCCAAGCAGGAGCTCTGGTCCAAAGACTCTTGAATTCCAGTTGTAGGTCTGATTATCTGAGTGACCCCTCCAAGCCTCAGCCTCCCCATCTAAACAACTGGGAATATAATATCACACAGGGGTTTTGTAAGTCTTAAAGGAGTCCGTTTAAGTCAGTGGTCCTCAAAGTGTGCTCACCAGATCCGAAGTTGTCAGCATTACCTGGCAACTTGTCAGAAATGCAAATTATCAAGCTGCAGCTCCACGGAGCCAGAGACTCTGTAAAGCCCTCAGGTGAGTTTAGTGGCCACTGAAATTTGAGGACCACTGGTACATAAAGCATCTAGCAGAGAGGCAGCAACATAGTAAGTCCTTGATAAATGGTAACTATTAATTAGCCTTGAGATTGTTTAGAGCTCAGCTGGATCCTGCTTTTACGGCTGTATCCACAGGGGCCCAGGGAGGCCACTGTTCGCTCAACATCACAGTGAATTAAGGGCACAGCCGGGGTTGAGACAGCTCTTTCGGTTCCCAGAAAGGAGCCCTTTCCTGTCTGTTCCTTCTTTCTCTCCGTCTTAAAAACATCTATAGTGATAAACCAATGAGTCTTTCTCATACCTTGGGGGATAGAGATAACAGTCAAAGCTAAAGCTAAAACTTACCTACAACCCTAAACTTCCCCCTCCCAAGAGAATGCACAGTTGACTTTTGTATGTTATCTTCTATACTTTTTCATGTTTAATGCTAATAACTTTACAAAGATGTAGATAAACAACATAATATGTACGTAACATATATTGGTATACATATAATAAGATTGGGATCACATTGCATAAGTGGATTTAAAAGTCAAATAGATTTATACTAAAAAACCAGCGCCATCTCTCCCCACTCCCAATTCTTGATCCCAGAGGCATCTACTTTCTATCTTTTCAGCTATTTGTTCTATTTTTACTCCATTTTTCTAAATGACATGCTTACAGTACTCCTTCTTGACGTTCTCAGTCTCATCCAGGGGCCGGAGAAGCAAGCGCACAGGGCTTCTAGGAGCACGAGAGCCTGAGGAGTGATGAAAGGGTAATGAGATGGGTCACGGGGAAATGATGGTCAGCCCCAGGAAGATTTGCCTGGGGAGTGAGGATGACTCTCTAAGCCTCGGCTCATGTACTGGAAGGGGAGACCCGTGGCAGAAATGCAGTGTGGGTGTAGGATGGGAAGATGATACTGAGGTCCAGAGTAAGGGGCTGCATCATCTGAAGGCTTGACCGGGACTGGAGGACCCAGTTCCCAGGTGGCTCACTCACGTGGTAGGCAAGGTAACGCTGGTTGTTGTCTGGAGGACTTATTGTATTTTGCCTGTATGATGCGCACTTTTTTGCCCAAATATTTGAGGGAAAAATAAGGATGTGCATTATACATAGGTAGTACTAATTCTGCATCTATAGAAATGTTTTAAATTATTTCATGTATGCTTCTGCATTAAAAGCGTAGCTCCAGAAAGTGGTAACAATATCCGTGTGCAAAATAATACCCTGGGATATGATCATCGGCTTTGTTCCTAAATATAAATACATAAATAATTGAATTTAAAAATTATAACAAAAGATTTTTTTCCTGAAAGTTTGGGCCAAAACCACAAGTGGGTATTATACACAGGAGCATACAACACACAGCAAAATAAGGTAGTTCCTCTCTACCTGGACCTCTCCACAGGGTTGCCCGAGTGTCCTTGTGACAGGTAGCTAGCTTCCTCCAGAGCAAGCATTTCAATGGTGAGATGGTCAGGTGGAAGTTGTGTCTCCTTTACAATAGCCTCAAAAGTGCCATAGCATTACCTCTGCTACATGCTATGTGTTAGAAGTGAGTCATCAACAGCTCATATTCCAGGGGAAGGAAATTAAACTGCACCTTTTGAAGAAAGGAGCATCAAAGAATTTACTCCTTTGCTTTTAAATCACCATGGCAACCAACATATCTGTTTTGGTAGAAATAAAGGGGAAAATACTATGGTTCTTTCTTCCATTTATTCAATATTTGAATACCTGCAATTCAGGAGGGTTAATAGAATGCAAATTCTGCATCAATTCCCACTTACTGTTAGTGGCTTCCATGAGCATCATGTTACAAAGGATTCTGGGAGCATATCCAGGTTCTGCAACAAAGATTGCCATGGTTGGTTAGTGATGTTTGCCCTAAACACCAGAGTGGGGAGTACTGGCACATGGGTCAGGTACTTGTTATTTTTGTTATTTCTGTTTCAGGTGCTTAACCCTGTGATAGGACAAATGTGAATGACACATTGGCTTAGCTCTCCCATTGTTTACAACCTATTTATTGAAGATTGTGATGGACGTAGTGAGCTACTCTCTGAATTCCACTCATTCCTTCTTTCAGAACGAGAACTGAAGCTAGGTACTTTGCTGCCCAGCAGACACATTCCTCAGCCTCCTTTGAAGCTAGATATGGCCATGTAACTAAGCTTTCTTCAAAGTGTTGTAAGTAGCAACGTTATATGCCACTTCTGGTGAGATGCCTTAACACTAGTCTGTACCTACGAGCTGGTGGAGAAAATATATAGAAGGAATCAAAGCCCCTGAATGACCATGTGGAGTATAGCCACCAATCTATCTGAAAGCTGCTTCCTGGACTTTTACATGAGAGGTAAATGTTTTTGCTCTTTAAGCAACTGGTCTTGGGAACTAATATAATAAACACAGATAAGATAAATAATAAACACTATAAAATCTTCACTTAGTACAAGATGAACACACACAAAAACATCATAAACTCATGTTAAGACCAAATGAATTATACTGAATATTGAGGTTCAACAATTGTGCATAATTGTATATAGTAACAACACCTAGAAGTGTTGTGAAGGTTAAATAAGATGATACCTGTGAAGTACTTTGCACAGGACACAGAACTATATAAATCGTCAATACATGTCTGCTATTTTGTTCTTATAAATTCACTTATAAACACTGGTAACATGTTTGGGCAAAAAGTATATATGCCAAAAACCAGACTTTTTTTTTTTTTTACTAAAACATGATTCTGGTCCATTATTTTGCTTGTTCTTATGATAGGATCTATTTTTGGCCCAGTGATCCATTACTTGATATGCAACCAAAATGATGTCTGAGACAAGGAAGCTAATGCACAGCACGGACATGGCCTTGGTCTCTGAGAAGTTAATGGCAGTCATGAAATTGGAAAACTAAAACTGTGAAATGAATTTCAAACATTAGAAGTAAAATCAGTAATTCTAGGTTTGGGCCAAGCAATCTACATAGTGGAAATGCAATAATATTCATGAGTGGGGCTGTCGTAGAAGCAGTAATTTTTTCATGAAAAGATGCACTTAGCAGAGAAACACACAGTGTACAAATATATAAGGGCAGAGAAGGCCCTTGCTTCTCAAAGCTGCCTCAGGAAACAAGAGTGCATTGCAATGATCAGGAACTATTGGCTGGTTCTTCCTCAGCATCAGAAGAAAGACACCTCTACCTTTGTTCCTACTGCGTGCTCTTTCACAGCTGGCACTCTGTCAGCCATTGGGCTAATGTGTGAATGCTTGGGAGGGAGGTCAGAGATCACAAAACATATGACAAAATAAGACAAAATAGATGATTACTTCTTGCTCTCAATGAGCTTGTAATGTTGAGGGAAAGAGGGATGCTTACACAGGAAAGAACAAAGTACAAACTATACACCCACAGCTAATGAGTGGTTAAATGACGCCATCCAGGCTGAATGCTACAGGAGGCCAGAGGAAGAACTGCTCCTTGTGAACCGGGTGAGACCCATAAAATGTTGGAGCTGGAATGGACGAGTAACTTGGGTTGGTTTTCGTCTTGTGGTTGGTAATTTCTTACATGTCCAATTCCTGCTCACATTGCGAAATGACATACATTCCAGGGCCAGGTAGAGAAGAAATCTCACTGTGATTGTTTTCTTCTGGACAATGAGAGGGATTTTTTTGGTTTTGGGGGTGTATTTTGTTTTTTGACATGGGGGGAAAGTGGTAAGAAGAGGAAGGTGGGAAATAAAAGAAAGAAGAGAGAGGGCTTTTATGTCCCTTTTTCCAGTGCGAATTCCATTTTCCATTCTGAGAATGCCTGCAGCCCACCCCATGCCTCTCCTTTGGCCTTGAGTTGATTCTGTTCTAGTCACCATTCAAGAGGAACCAAATGAGCATATTTAAAGTGCTGTTGGCCTTTCAATGTATTTGTTTTTACTTGTATATAAATTAACACAGGGCTTCTCACTGGGATTTGAAGCTTCCAGAGCTCCCTTCCCTTCCAAAGATGGCTTTGTCTTCTGAAAGTCTGAGAAATATCCCTTCAGCTGTGTTTGAGATGTGAGAGAGTCAAGTTAGGGTAAAAAAATTTTTTAGCTTAAAAAAATTCCCAGACATTTTTTTGCTAAGCCATAAATCAACAGTGGTTGAATTAAAACAGATCAAGCTTGGCTGGAGTTTAGACCTCCATGAGGTCTCTGGCTAAGCTTGAAGGGGGAAAAAAATAAGTTAATACTTTAAAAAAAAAACCCAACTCCTGTGTATGTCCAGTTGGAAGAGAGTAAATCCTGTTTAATGAGAGCCGGCTCTTCTAATCACTCCTACATTAGTATCTACTGAGCATTTCCTCGCTTTGGTCCCAAACCTGGCTTTCTATCTTTTTTCATACAAATGCACCGAGACCATAGATAGGGAAGAAAATGGGACTTGCTTGGAATTCAGTAGCCACCTCTCAGATACTGTGGGCTGCCCAAGGAATTGGTACTTAATCCTTAACATTAACTTTGATGAGAACATAAATATTGGTTTCTGGGTCTCTGGCTTCCAAGGAGCAGCTTGCAAAGAGAGAGAGCCATGATGGTCTGCTCCCCAAGACAGAATGTCTGGGCTGGACGCGGGAGAGAGGCTCCAGGGTGCTGACCATCTTTCTTTCTCCTCAACGGGTCAAATCTAATGGAAGCATCTTTGTTTTCAAAGCCAAAAACCAAGCAGAAAGTCATTATGAGTAATTTCCAGAGGCAGCGTTTGCACACAGCCATGGCCTCAAGTGTTTGAACCACAAATCGTTGGGGCGTCTCTCTGAGTAGCAGCACAAAGAGAAGTTTCCAGAGCCACTGGGTTTTTGAGGATGCCTGTTACTTCCCAGGTGCAACTAGCATTTGATTTTTAGAGGTCCACAACCTTGGAACTTGTACTACTTAAGTGATGTAAGCATTTGATAATTGTATATAATTTTTTCTTGTCTTCTTTTTTCTTTCTATTTTTGTAATTTTATTATCCATTAATTTGGGAAGATACATCTCAAAAAGATCCCTATTCTCACTCTCAAGTCGAGTTATAACCATCAACTGATTCACCTTACTTTCTTTTTGGCAAATGTAATGAGCAAAACAGTGATTTCATGGACAATTTAAGTCCTGGAAAGCTAAAGTCCAGAGAGACACTTCACCAATGTTTATATAGGACAGACAAATATCCATTTGGCTTAAAAATCTCTAGTTAATTCACTTATCAAACGTAACTATAACAACATCACACAAAGAAAAAAGGTCTAGTACAATACCAAAAAGGTATGCCTGGTCTCTGATCTTGACTATAAACCTACTACTTTGACTCCTTTCAGTAGTTTCAGAGGAGGTGATCTTTACAAAGCATATTAACATACTACAGGATGTTAACACCGAGCCTATGTAGCCCAGAAAATAGCTAACAACCACAATATCTTTAATATTCATGCTGATTCTTTCTTGGTTCTCAGAGTGTTAAGCCCCTACTAACTACTTTCTTTCTGGGCCTCCACATCAGTCTTTTTTGGAAGGTCCTGAAGCCCTACACACACACACACACACACACACACACACACACACACACACACTTGTTTTATTTCTGTATCTGCTCTAATTTTTATAGTACAAGCCTACGATGTTGCTCTGTTTCCATAGTAGTCTTAGTAGCCTCTTCCTCTAGCCTTGCAGATATGTAACACATCACCTCTTGGGGGAGCAGGAAACAACACAACACCCATACACATTTAATGTGTTAAATGCACACATTAACCAGATCACAAATTAAATGTATTTCAGAACCATGTTATTTGGACCTTGATTTTTTTCCTTCTTTTTTCATAAAGACCATGTTAGACAGCAAATATAGTCTAAGTGGTTCTTAGAATTCTGTTGTTTTTATCAAGCTGAATGATATTAGTTGCCATCTAGTTGCCAATTATTTCTTTGTGTTACACCAGGAATTTTAAATTTTAACTGAGATATATGAACACAAGAATGGCATCTTTCCCAGTGAACCCTATGAAACAACCTCTCCGTCCCTCAAAGCCCACACATAATGCCTCACTAGCAAAAAAAAAGATCTACCTGCTCCTCTTTCCAGACCAGAGACAGAAGAGGAAGTGCTGCTATAGCACTGTGGGTAAGAGATAAAATTGATTTCTAGCTCTGTTACACACTACCTGCTCCATCACTGGGAACTTGTTTCCTGCTATCTGAATGGCAATACTCCCTTCCACCCTGAAATGAAGATAATAATGCCCCACTCACTGGATAGTTATAGAACATGTGTAACGCATGCTGAGTGCCTGATGAATGGCAGCAGTGATTTGCATCCCCCTCATCCCCTCCCCAGTAGTCTCCAGGCTGGGGCAAGACTCCATTCCCATTGAAATTCCCCAGCCCCCCGGCAATGAGTCAGGTGCCTACAAAGGACCACCTGCACTGTCTTTGCAATAAACCTTTTTCCTAACAACTGCAAGTCAAACGTAGGCCAGTTTCTTCAGGTTAAGACAAACAAACAAAAAACACTGGTTAGGTCTATGAAGATGGTTTGGTAAGCCACAGCCACCCCTCTTGGCTACCAATCAGTTCCAGCCACAAGCCAAGCTGGCAATAAATGCAGGGCCCTCTGCCAGATTGGAGGTAGAGGTAAGGGGGGAATCGGAGAGAGCTACTGGTCAAACCAATTTAGCTTTCTTAAAATGAAAGAAAAATGGTGAGACTGGCACATTTGATGGTGGCTGAAAAATAAACATTTAGGACATCTTAACCACCCTTCAAATATAGATTCTAGTGTTGAGTCTATTTTTAAAACTTTCAAGATATTATATAGGCCAATGTTTTCCAAACTCCAGAGCACAACCCATTCATACAGTATAAAACCAATTTAGTGGGTTACTATCAGCATTTTTAAAAAGAAACAGAATGGGATGGAGTGGAGTGGGATGGCGTGGAGTGGAGTGGAAAAACAGAATGCCTCAGACAAGGTAATGGTGACTATTATTTTGTGGAACTGGGTTAAGATATCAAATGCATTTGTTATTGTGGGCTGAAGTAGAAAATTTTGAAAGTCACTGATATAGGCAGACTCTTAAAAAAGACTTTTGTTGAAGTATTATTTCCATTCACTGAGAATAAGTTTTAGTTTGGAAGTTCTTTGCAGAACCAAAAGCACTGCCCCTGATGTACACACACACACACACACACACACACACACACACCCCCCAATAACTTGAGTTCTAGTCCAGAAAATAAAACTGTAAACTTTCTGTTAGCTTCTTAGAGGCTTTGGTATTCAGTTGTCCAGGAAAGACTATCAAGTTAAACAAAACTGAGATGTACCAAAAAGTAAAGTGGATGTGGTTATGTAAATACCGGTCCAAATGGTAAGAATTATTTAGAATTTCATTGAAAAAATGGGAGGTGGAACGATCCCATGACCACTAATGATGGGTGCAGGACAAATGGGTCCATTTTCAATAGTGTCTGGTATATAGTGTGTACCCAGTAAATATTTTTGAATAAATAAGAATGGTAATGTTACAGAGATAACCAGCCATGACTTTTAGAAAGCATTTGTGGGAGGGAAAACAAAAAACAAAACACCAACATACAACTCTTGGGAGGTTTGACCAATAAAATGACATTTAGCAAGACTTATGGAAAACAATGCTCAGTGATTCCATACTTTCCATACATTGGGTATGAGAGTGTTTAGTGCCTATCCTGTCCATTCTCTGAATTCCATCTATCTCTTTTTAAATAAAATAAAAAATATATTATATGTTTTTGTCAATCTGAAAAAAAAGTAGGTATAATTTTTATTCAGTCACAGCAGATGGTTATTGTTGCAAGTGGCTGTTGTCATTTTTCAATCTGACAGTCTAAGGGAAAAGAAGTCAGTGCCCCTGACTAAATAGTCAGATATTGATTGCATGTTCAAAAATTCTGTGGCACACAGGTTAAAAATTGCTGACTGAGATGATGACAGCAATATTTACAATTGAGAGTAAAACAGCTTGATTTTTTTCTCTTCAACATACCTGGATCTCTATGGCCAGGTAAGCTGAGGTTCCCAAAATGAGGGAGACAACCCACTATATGCTGAGCTTCTACTGTGCGCCATGGTGTGGGGCCAGGCTTCTTCATGTTCTTTCATCAGCCTGCACATCTGCGCTCTGAGAGGGCACCAATAGTCCCATTCCACAGATGAGCACACTGAGTCTGAAGGGGCTATTGATATACCAGTCAGCATTCCTGGTGGCAGGCAGCAGACTGATTAAGCAGAAGCAGAATTTATGGAAGACATTTCACTGCTGCCAGATTTTTCCTTCAACAGGTACCATATTTGCTGTGTATAATGTGTACCCACATTTTTGGCCCAAAGTTTCAGGGAAAAAAATCTTTTGTTTTAATTTATTAATTCAATTATTTATTTATTTATATTTAGATACTTGGTGGGGGTTTTTGTGTGTGTGTGTTATAAGTGAATGTTAGCATTTAATTTTGAACATGCTATGGTGTCAGAAATTTTATGTAACAAATGATGACAAAACACAAGAACAGATATGAGGTATTTCAGGTACTATTCACGTATAATAAGCATCTTTATTTTTCCCTTAAACATTTGGACAAAGAAGTGTGCATTATACATGACAAAATACAGTATTTATTTAGTTCTGTATACTTATTGGTGCTTGTAACCAACAAAATACATGTTAAGAGCACCAGAAAAACCCTTGATACCCAAATAAATGAGAGGGGCCAGAAGCTGAGCGTCCCTGAGAGCACAGTCTTTGACTCAAGGAGCCATGGAATATTTGGTGGGAGGCATTCCTGAGCTGACCTCACCCACCTCTTCTCTGGAGGCAAAAAGTACCTGTGTGACACCATCAACTGTCACAGACGGACTACATCCCTCAAAAAGCCTCCCCCTGCCCTACAACCTCAACTCATAGAACAGTCTGAGGGGAGGAAGCAAGCTTCTTTCCAAGATGAAATCAATCCAACAGGTAGAGAAAAAATTGGTACAATCTTTCTGGAGGACATTTGGACAATTTTCAACAAGAGCCTCAAAAATATTTGCGTCTTTTATTCACTAATTCCTCTTTTAGACATCAAACCTGGGAAAATGTGGAGAGAATGTTTATGTTCCAGAATATTCATTTATAACAGGGTAATTTATGCTAGAAAAATATTGGTTCTGATTTTTAAAAATATACACCTACATTCACATATAGTCCTATAAAAAATCCAATAAAAAATATACCAAAATATGCACTGTGAGGTTATCTCTGGCTGGAGGGATTATAGTTGATTTTTAATGGTATTTTTAATATTTTCTTGGGACTTCCAGAACTCTCTACAGTGAATATGTACTTCTTTTATAATTACAAAAATAGTATGTATTACTTTTTTTAAAAAAATTCCATCAGATAACACCATCTTCAAAGAAACCAAAGAGAAAAAATTCAAGTAGTTTTCAGTGGGGAAGGGCTGCTCCATGCATCCTGAGGGGCCATCTGGGTAGAGGGCAAATTAAAACCTGAAAGTTTAAAGTCAATCAGTTTGCCTTCATGGGCCCTGGATGGGGAAAAACTTCAGTCATTTCCCTTGCCTGGCACTCTTGTGGTCAGAGGATGAAATCCAATCATGGGGTCAGTTGGGTTTATACATTCCATGGCAAACCAATTTGGCCATTTCTCTGCATTTCCCAAAAGTTCTCTGACTTCCTAGACAGGAATTGTGAGCACAGGGAGACCTTTATGCTGGTTCCTACGGCACATCTGGTTTATAGCATGTGCCAGATGGGCTCCCTTTCATCTGGAGGGGGGCAGAAGGGGACACATGAGCCTCTGTAGGTCCAAGGAACTTCCTAAGTGGAGGCTTTAGTTTTTGGTGAAGTGTTTCAAGTTAAGATGTAAGTAGATCACGTTGGAGTTACAATGTCCTTTAAACGTAGGAGAATATGCCTTTTATTAGAGTTTGTCCACCTGATCTTTAGGTTCATCACTTAGCCCAAAGATGTTTTGGATAAGCTATTAGTATGTTTCTGACACTATCATGCATTATATGAATACTTATCGAGCATCTATCGTGTGCCCTGCACCGTGCTCCGTGCGGGCATACAGCAATGAATAAGACCGATGTATTTCCTATATGGAGGGGATTAACTTCCACCCGTAAGAGAGCACATTGCCCCTATGAGTCCTCTTGCACCTGGGGCAAATTGCTGGCTTTCTACCCTCATTAGCGCCCAGTCTGTGGTTTGCTCTATGCCTTGCCTCTGACTGTACCAACTGCTCAATCACCTTAGACATGTTGGATTGGAAATAAAACACTAGAAACTACTCAAGTCTGTAAGCCCTTCGCAGTGATAGTGAAAGGGAAACTATTTTTGGAGGAGGGTGAGCGACTGGGTGCATCCAGTGGCTGAGAAGTAAAGGCTGAGATGGTTGAGGAGCCAATACCAACAAGGGGAGAGCAATGGGAGAAGACAGGGGCTGACACGTCAGCGCCACTGCAGCCATGTTGAGTGTTGGCGATTCTGCAGCATGGACCTCACTCAATCTCCTTCCAGGAAATTCTAGCCACGCTTTTGCCCACTACACTGTTCTTGAAGATGCTTTTCATTCTCCATTCCTTGCTGAGAATGTGAGGGAAGGAAGCCAGACCCATTCTCTCTTGTCCCTAGTCATCATCACACTCTCCCTTTTTCTCACCCTGAAGACCCAAATATTCCTACTGAGGCCCCCTCCTAGGCAACCAGCCCAATGTGGCCTAACCAATGTCACATCCCAGGGCCTCTCTTTCCAGAAACCAAACAACCAGATGCCTGCCACTGAAATGCTCACAGTTCTCTACAATAGTAAACACATTCACAATGACTGAGATTTCTTGAGAGCTTAAAATGTCTTTTCACTTATTAAAGATAGACAAAATGGTGTTTTTTGTCTGTTTGTTTATCCTCACCTGAGGATATTTATTGATTTGAGAGAGGGAGGAAGGCAGAGAGAGAGAGATGAGAGAGAAACATTGGTCATGCCTCCCATACAGGCCCCAACTGGGGATTGAACCCACAACCTAGGCATGTGCCCTGACCAGGGATCAAACCCACAACATTCTGGCATGGGGGATGACACTCCACCAACTGAGCCACCCAGCTAAGGCCAAAAACCAATGCTTTGGAAACAATGCTGTTGGCTTTCTTGTTTGATGCCATTCATATATATATATATATATATATATATATATATATATAAAGCTAATTTGTATAGGACCTCTCAGGGTTCAGGCAGGAAACAGAATTAACGCCACATGGTTCAAATTAGGAGACTTCTGGGAAATGACTCCTTATATAGAGTTATAATCAGGGTTGAGAGAACCTACAAGGGAAATTGAGGCACTAAAAACTAGCAACAGTGGGATTCATTACCACCTTTGGGCCAGAAGGGGCAAAAGTGTTACTGGGAGGCAGGGGGAGCCAGAGCCTTAGGAGTGGGAGCTTATGGGAGCCAGAGTCTCTGAAAGAAGCAACCTCTACTAGAATCAAATGCTTAAACAGAATGGGAATGGGGAAGAAATACCCTAGCATCTATCTCTTCCCATCTGCTAATATCCACTGGCTACACCTAACCAGTAACAAGGGGCCAAAGAAGAGGTTAAGGCAGGCAGGTGATGCAGTTCCTGGGGGTCTGCTTCCTAGGACACAGAACAGGGTGGAAAAGGGTAGAGAATGGACTGGATGGGCCCTATGGAGCAAACTGTAGGAATTGTGCAAAAGTTTAGAGTATATTCAGAAAGACTGAAGAACTTGAAATACAGTCATATTCAGACATCTGTAGATAACCAGTTCAACTATTTTTACTATATTAAAACTATTAAATGGCTTAATTGATGTTTCAGAATGGAAACCTTGACCAAGAGCCCTGTGAGTTTAGACAAAGCAGCCTCTATTTAGATCGGAGAGTCTCAATTGGTCCGCGATGGCCTTTATCAGAGTCATCTTGAGAACTCTGGCAAATCACACATACCTGCCCTCTCCACCACCCTAAAGGAAAGGGCTTGAGTGGCAGCTGCTGATACAAGCAGATCCTCAGACCAGTCTTAGACACCCTGCAATTTGGAGAAGCATAGGAGAATTTTTTTTTTCCTAGTGAAGACTCATAGTCCAGCTTTACTATCTCTAGGCACTAGGAGAAAAAAAATTCCAAAGGTCAAAATGAAAACACTAGTTTCATGCATGGCAGCTGGAGTGACATGGCAATGACAGGAAAATGTGAACTATGTGAAAGAGGGAGAGGCAGACACGCACGCAGGCGAGCTCCTGTCAGAGCGGGAGCTCCAGAGCTCCGGGCGCCGGGAAGGAGACTCCAACCCACCTCGGGAAGGCCTTGTGCGACTCGCACGTCTTAAAAGCCAGGCTATACTTTGGCTTCTGAAATGAAAAATCACACCAAAAGAGATGCCTGATTTTTATTAAGTACCCTTAAAAGGAGTCTTTCACTCATTCTGGGGAAGATATTTTGCTTGAGTGTTTCCCACTTTGGCAAGTGCAACCCAGTGGGGCTGGATTGAAGGGGTTTTGCCCTGGGCGAATGGTTGAGCACAAAACCCTGACGACTCCAGGAACAATTTAAAGGAGAGGGAAGAGATTTCCTTGAATCGATATGGAAGAGCCAAAATAAATGGCTACTCTAGTTCTCTTGACAAAACATTATTGCATTTTTTTTTTCTCAACAGACCTCTGATGCAATTGACCAAGGAGCGTCCTAGGAGACCTGGGTCAGGATTCACAGATGCTGGGCCAAGTCCTCAAGCCTCTGAAGCCGGGTGCTCAGCCGCCATGTGGCCGGAGCAGGGGAAGGGGCGGAAGTGGCTTTGGATAGAAGCCACCGTTGTTGCATGTGAACAGATCTGGGTTTTGACAGACCAGAGATGGCTCTTGCAGATAGGGCAGGAGCGAGTGGTGTCAGGGCGTGTGCCCAGAGCTCTCCGTCAACAGTGGCAAAGTGAAAATGCACATGGACAATATTGGATTAGCAGTGAAGATTTTGGAAGGCAATCTTAGCAAAAAGCCAGAGCAAGAGACGGGAGCAATAAATCAGGCCGGGAGAACGGCTGAGCTGAAGGATGCTGCTGCCTGGTCTATCCCTCCGCAGCCAGCGGAAGCGCACACGGGTCCTAGCCGGTGTTGACTCTAGCACCCTGCCAGCTTATTCTGGCTCCAAGAAAATGAGAACATCTTGGCTAAAGATGTGGGGAGAGTGGGGGGCAGTGTGTGATTTTCAGTAAAATAATTTTTCCCCAAAGGGGAAATTGAAGGCCTGGGGGCTCTTATATCAAGCAAAGCCTCTAACTAAAGCATGGTGGCCTGTTGAGGCTTACAGGAATGGTTTCAGTATCCTGAGAAGCTGATGGAAAAATAAGGCAAAGGAACCAGTCCCCACCTTTCAGAGATATTTCTTTGGGTACCACACTGCTGATTTTTTAAAAATTAATAGTGAAATGCCAGCAAAACTCCACAGTCACTACAGCGGAGTGGTTAAACACCTAGGATTTAGATTCAGACTTTTAAGCCTCTGTTTCTTCATCCGTATGATAGGTGCAATCATTCCTGCCCCATAAGGTAAAGATTACACAAAGCACAAGACCTGCATGTGGCAGCTGAGATCAATTACGACCGCTTCAGAAAAGTGGTTTTCCAGGAAGCAGGGCAGTTCATGGGAAAGAGGCTCCATTTTTTTTTGAGATTCCCAAGTGAATGCCCAAGGAAAAGCCGAGGACAATTAACTTACTAATTGTGTGTAGGTAAGAAGAGACCCCAAGGGAGAATGAAAAGGAGAAAAAAATAAGGGAGGGACGGGGGAAGGAAGGGGGGAAGGGAGGGAGAGAGGGAAAGAGGGAGGGAGGGAGGGAGGGAAAGAATCTACTTTGGACTTAGCCTCTGCCTGTTCCAATCTACCACTCACCCTGAGGTCAGAGTGACCTTTATAACACAGATCCCTCTGACCAGATTGTTCCTTTGTCCAGAATTTGTGCTGGTTCCCCACACACCAAGGAAGAGGTCCAGCCTTCTTCAAACAAGGGCCTATGTACAGAATGGTGTCCCCCTTTCCGGTCTGAAGCATTCCCTTCAGTGGTTTTCATGCAGGATGGCATTGAATCCCCGCCCCACCCCACACACACACTCTCCTCTCCTTTGGGCCTTTGCAAATCTTTGGAAGGTGCTGGTTGCCACTCCTGGGTGCTAGGTAGAGAAGGGATGTAAATGAGTGCAGTTTAACTGGGGACTGGGTAGTCTATAACAATCCTGGCCAAAATGCCTATAGCAGCTTTGCTTACAAAACCCTGAGCCCCTCTGTCTTTGTTCCTTCAATGTCCCCTGCCTGACATGCTCCTCTCCTCACCCTATTCCATCCCATCCAACTTTCTCATCCTCAAAGGCCCAGTTCAGAACTGATCTCCCCAAGGAAGTCTTCCAGGCCCCAGCACTCCACCAATGGCAGAACCCACGGTTCTTTCCTAAAAACTCCCATGGGCTGGCCTCTGTGAAACCCTAGATTTGTCACACTGGATTAGCTGGCACATCTCACCTTCCCACACCCCAGGGCTGAGAGAGGTCCTCCTGGTCTTTGCAGCCTCAGGACCTAGCCCAGTGCCTGGCACCTAGAAAGGTTCAGTTCACATGAATGCATGAGAGAATGACCCCTAGCTTTCTTCCTCATCCATGAGCACTTGTAAACAAAGTCTGCAGAGCAGGAGTCCACCTTCTCCAGGAAACTGCATGGGTGTCTTGCAAAATTAACTGTGAAATCACATTGCTACCAGCACGCTCGGACTTCACTGTGAGCCATGCTGCTGAGACGTCTGGTCTTCTCTTTACTTTTGTGTGTGTGTGAATTGAATTATTTTTTCTGGGTCATTAAGAGTTGTTTGATTTGGGTAACACCTTATTTATTTAATAATAGATTCCACCCTGGAAGCCAAGTTCAGGAACCAGGAGGCAGGGTTGCTATTTCTTTGATAGAGATCTCCTTGGCTCCAGTAATCTTAGTCCAGGCATGCTCTAGGAAACAGACTCAAATTGAAGATTTGGATTCCTCAGGGAGGTGCTAGAGCGGTGGAGACAGACATATAAATAACTATATGAAGCAGAGGCTGTCAGTGCTAAACAGAGGGACAAGCACACTGCTAGAATAGGAGTGCTAAATAATATGTGGCGAGTACATAGAAACCAGCAATCAGTTTGAGAATAGAGGAGGCTGCAGAGACACAAGTTATTCATATAATGATCATCTTTGTGTTCGCTTAAGAGGCAGCCCAAACTGTGATTATGACGGTTGATTATTGTCAGACATTAATTAGTTACCAGATTCATGTTCTTCAATCCATTCTGCACATTGCTGTGAGGTTGATATTCTGAAAATATACTTCCTGCCTCCTTCCCCACACTTGATTTTCAATAGCTTCCCATAGTCTATGGACAAACGTGTCTTGCCTGGCACCTGGCATCCGAGGCTCTGCCCCAACCGTCTAATGTGGGCCACACCCTCCTCCCCATCTCCTACCCCTCCCCTGCACCAACCTTTCACCCTGGGCAACGTGGCCAAGTGACTGCCCCCCAAAGGTGACAGAGAGACCCTCACCTTTGCAGATTTTATCATGCTGTTCTCATTATCTAGAATGGCTTCCCCTTTCTCTCAATTCTTCCAAATCCTGACTTCTTAGCCTCAGTTTCCCCTATATACTCATTCTTTGCTCAGTTTCCCAAAGCTAACCCTCCCCAAGGGCAGGGCTTATTATTCCAGGCAGGTTCGGAGGTTGGCAGCCCTCTTGTCCAACTAGCTCTGGTGTGGAGGATGGATCACACAGCCCAGACATGGTACCTGGCACCTCGAGCACCGCAGGGGCAGGCTAATGGACCTGGGAATGGAAGGGAAGCTGACACGTGCAGAGCAAATAGAACCTGTTTTTTTCTCTTTTGTGTTTCTCACCACTGACAAGTTTTGCAAACTATACTGGGCTTAGTGAGTCCATTTAAAAAGAGCTTTATACTTTCTTACAAACTCCTGTTGGACAGGAATCCGGATTCAAAACCTTGCCCAACCTTGTTGTGGCTACAGAAGGGATGCTGGGACCCTCCTGGCCAAGGAAGTCACACCGGGACAGCCTGGGGCTTTTCAAATCCATCCCAGAGCATGGAAGTGCACACTCAAGCAGTTCTGCTGGTAGCCCACGGCCATCCGCAAAGGCAGCCGTTTCTGTTCTCACCACCCAAGGCCTCAAGTGAGGCCCCCCTCCCCTTGAGGCCTAACATCAGGGGAGTTGCCTTTTAGACCACCCCAGCAACTTCCTAGCTGGGCCTCAGTTTCCTCAGTTATAAGCTACAGATCCTAATATATGCCATGCAGGACTGCGTATGGATTAGAGATAATATGTGCAAAGATATTGATACAGAGAAGATGACAAGTAACTGCTAGTTATGGTAACCTCTGGACAGCTATTAAGAGTCCTAAAAACTAGGGCAGAGTGAGATGCACTGAGGCAGGTAAGTCACAGGGCCAGAGTGGAGAGCCACAGTGAGCAACGCCATCTCCTCCTGCCTATCACCTTCATTTCTTCTACACAAACACACCCTAAATTAGCTCCCTCCAAAGCCTTTGCAGACCTTCTTGGCCTGACACCCCCAGAAGTCTGGTTTCTTTTCTGCTTTCCCACACACTTCCCTTTTATTCTGGAGTCACTGCCATGTGCACTTTTGTCCCTTGAGAACCCAAATCCCCATCTCACTGTTCTACAGTCACACCCAGGGGTGCAGACCTGACTTCAGCTCCCATTCCCTGTGTCCGCCTCCTGGCGTCTCCCCACAGAAGTCTCTCCCTTTCTACCTGACCTCTGCCTGACCAACCCTCCTTGTTCCCCTGACGTGCATTCTTCACAAGTGCTTTCTGAATGAACAAAAACTCCTGTCACTCTTTATATGTTATGAGCCCTTTAAAAGAATGCCACCAACTCCCCTCCTGTCCTGGCCTCATCAGGAGACACCCAGCCCCGCTCTGGAGGGCAGGTCAACCAGAAGCAGGGCTGTAAAATCTGAGCAGCTCAGTTCATTCGGCCACAAAGGCGGTGACCCTTGTTTTTCCTCCCAGCCTTACAACCCCAGGAAGACAGACCACCTTTAACTAGGTCAACCAAACTCACAGTCTTCACTCCACTCTCTCCCCCTTTATGATTGTGGTTCTCAGTTGGAGGCACTAAATTTATTGTGATGACTTATGTCTGGAAAAAAACAACAGAAAGTTTCACTGACTCCTGACTGAAGTGGACAATGCATTCCTGTATGGAAATGCACACCGGTAAAGACAGTAGGATAGCATCGGACTCTCTCCACTGGGGGATTTTTCTGAAAAGTGTCCTGAGCCGGCTAGAGCTACAATCCTGGCAACTCTGAGATAAATGTCAGGAAGAAGGGAACCTGCTTTCAAAAAAGCCAGTCCCGTTTAACTCATGAGGAGCCATCTGTCACAGGACTTGACCTTCTCACCCCTTCTCTTCCTCTCTGCTTCCACAAATGACCAAGCACAGCTTTCCTCTCCTGACCCCACAGACCAGCCTTTCGTAAATAGAGGGGAAAAGACAGTTGCTGTGTAAAAATGTGCCTTGCTCCGCCCGACCCCCTTACCCCAAATTCTCTGCCTTAAGTTGCCCTTTCAGGTTTCTATGCTGCACCTTAAAAAACCAACGAGAAACACCGTTGCATGTAACAAAGAAAGAAAATGTTGATGCCATGGGAAACCCCAGTCCATGGTATTGAGGACTCGCTGGGAACAAGCTGAAAGATGCCAAACCCAAGTGAGTTTGTTATCTCGCTTTCTTTACTCCTGAATGTGAGCTGCACAAACACGAGGCTTACAAAATGAGGGTTCTTGAACTTGTGTGTGTGTGTATGTGCGTCTTTATTAGTAGACAAATGAAAGCCCAGCATTAATCTCACTCCTGTGAAACTTTCGCTCCACCTACACTTGTGTAACCAGGTCAAATCAAGCCTGAGTTATATGAGAACGTGGACTCTAACTTTAACAAATACATAAAGTCATGACCCTTTTGTTTTGATACGCTGCCTGTTTCAGACAGGCAGAAAGCCACCACTAAAACCAGGAGGTATACAGGACTTCACAATTTATTAACAAGATTAGCTGGCTTTAGTTTGTCCACTAATGATTAGTCACAAATGCGAGTTGTCTCAGAAGCCTCAGAGGTCAGGTAACTCAAGGAACTGTTTGGCTTAATTTTGTTTCCCTTTCTTTTTGATGTGTTACTATGCACTGCAAATTAAGGGTTATTTCACGTATACCCATTCCTAACCAGATTATATACAATTCGACAAGCCCACCTTAAATAGTGTATGTTTTTTCACTTTCCACTATATTTGTAGAACTGCCTGCTGTGAAATTACAAAGTTCATGGTTCAGCTGAACTTTTGAACTCAAGTGAGGATTTGACACAGCAAAACAATCTAAATGAACCCAACACGAAGTTTTCATAGTCGAAACTGCTTTTCAGCCTATTGTCTGGGGTAATTGGGTAGGAAAGTTCTTTATTGATGTTGTAAAAACTACCAGTTTAATAACAGGCAGAGGGAGTTGAGAGGAGATGAGTGGATGTACCTTGG
Source organism: Phyllostomus discolor (assembly GCF_004126475.2). Lineage (NCBI taxonomy): Eukaryota > Metazoa > Chordata > Mammalia > Chiroptera > Phyllostomidae > Phyllostomus > Phyllostomus discolor. The sequence goes on along the minus strand of NC_040907.2, from coordinate 147,262,491 downwards.
AGCGTCTAAAATCAAGCTTCTCTGCGAGTTCACTGAACTCTACCTGACCCCATGAGGAAGGTCTCCCCAGGATAACCCACCAACTCCAGGGTTTGGGACTGAATGGCTGCAGCCTGCCAGCTCTTAATACCTCAGAGCGGAATGACTTCTCAAGTGCTACACAAAATACCAGTATTCATTTTTAAAAAATAGTAGCTCTACCATGTGCCAAAAGGCTACCCAGCGCCAGGTCATTTACAAACATTTTCTTCATTCAGTCTTCACAAAAACTCAGTGAGGCTGCTATTACCATCTCTGTTTCATAGATGAGGAAACTAGGACCAGAGAGATTAAGCAATTTGCCCAAGATCACACAGCTAGCATTTGACCTCTCTGTGCTTCAGTTTTGTCAGCTGGGAAACAAAAGTTGGACAAGGTGGTCTCAGATTTGAGATTGTAGGTGCTGGCCCACACACCTGGGGTAATTGGAGAGGGACGTTCCATGCAGAAGACAGAAAAGCTCTCACTTACAGGATCTCATTTAACCCTAACAACCTATGGGGCTGGTAGGATTACCTGCACAGTGCTGAAGAAATTGAATGTAGGTGTGTTAACTAACTTGCCCAAGGTCGCACAGCTGCCAAGAGCAGGCTCAGGGTGAAATCTCTGGCTTGAAAGCTCTTTCTTCTTCCACCTCTTGACTGCAAAGTCAGTGTGATACCATTCAGGCTTCTGTGCGTCCACATCCCGACTTCTGATTGAGTATGAGAGAAGGGTTGACTGGCGGAGTGGGGGAGAAGGAAGATTTGTTTTGCTTGACTAAATATCAAATTGTTTTCTGCAGAGTTTTTATTTTGAAACCAAAACCATCACATCCTGGATTTGGGAGCAACTGTGCTCAGAAAACACTCCCGCAGTGTGGTGCCAACTTCTGTGATCACTGTGTGCCACCACTGCTCTGGTGTGGCTGCCCCTCGGGACACTAACGACTGAGGCGAGCTGCATAGAATGCTAGGTCTAGTTCTGTAGTAAAGACTTAACCAAATTATCTATTACTGCCTTTTTACTATCCCTCCTTTGAAAATAGGACATGGGTGCCCTCTACCCATGCAGACACACACACACACACACACACACACACACACACACACACACGGAGTCCAACCAGCTTCCCCTCTCGTATTTTATATGTGTTTCTTTCAAAGAATATAGAGTTAGATTTTAATCTGACAATTTTATCTTTTAATTGGTCACTTTATCCATTAACATTTAATGTAATCACTGATTTATGTGAGTTTTAATCTACCATTTTTGCTTTCTAAGTTGTCTGACCTGTTCTTTGTTCCTTTTGCCTCCTTTCATGACCTCTTTTGGATTGATGGAATATTGTTTTATTAATCCACCCATCCCATCATTTGCTTAGAAATACGCATGTAGAGTATATTTTAGGGGCTATCCTAGACATTATGACATGCATCCTTGATTTATCAAGTTCTAGTGTTATTCGATACTTTTACCCCTTCCTTATGAACTCCTCCTCCACAATGTTATGCCAAGACTATGTATTTTTTTTAAGATTTTATTTATTTATTTTTAGAGAGGGAAGGGAGGGAGACAGAGAGAGAGAGAGAAACATCAATGCGTGGTTGCTAGGGGCCATAGCCTGCAACCCAGGCATGTACCCTGGCTGGGAATCGAACCTGCAACACTTTGGTTCACAGCCCGCGCCCAATCCACTGAGCTACGCCAGCCAGGGAGGGCAATACTATGTATTTTAACTCTCCCTATATTTTGTCCCAGTTGATACTATTTTAGATTTACCATGTATTTGCCTTTCTTGTTGCTCTTATGTCTTCCTGCATCTCTGAGCTTCCATATGATATTATGTTTTCTCTGCCTGAAGAACACCCTTTATATTTCCATTTTGCAGTATGCTGACAATACATTTTCTTAACTTTTAATTGTCATTCTTACACTTATATTTCTGGGTTTAGAATAGTAGCTTGGCAGCTCTCTTGCACATCAAACATATCATTTCATTGTTTTCTGGCTTTCACTGCTTCTGTTGAGAAGTCATTCATTGTTTCTTTTGAGAAATTAGGTATCAGTCTATTTTTTGCTCCTTTTTTCTATCTTTTTTCTCTGTTTTCAAGATTTGATATTTGGTTTACAATAGTGTTACTGTGATGTACCCAGGTGTGTGTTTCTTTATATTTAACTTATTTGGGTTTGAATCTGTGGCCTGATGATCTTACCAGTTTAGGAAAATTCTTATCCTTTATTTCTTTACATATAATTTCTACCCCATGTTCTCTCTTCTCTACTTCTGGGATTCCAAATTCATCATGCATGTTAAATCTTTTCACCCTTGATGTCCCCTACCCTCTATGTTTTTGATTCTTTTTGTCTTTCTATGCTTTATTCCGGATCATCTCCAGCGACCTAGCTTCCCTTTCACTAATTTTCCCTTCAACTGTGTCTAATCTTCTATAAAACTATCACCCATATTGTATTCTTAATCGGAGCTATTGTATTTTATAGTTCTAGATTTTATATTTGATTCTTTTTCATATCTACTATGTCCCTTACTATAGTCCCCAGATCTCTGCCAAAATTCTTAATCTTCCCCTTTTTTCTTTTAAATATTAAGCATAGTTATTTTAAAGATCTGTATTTGAGAATTCCAATACCTAGAGCCTATATGGGTCTGTTCAATTATCTGTTGTTTCTCCTGGCTTCAGTTCATGTTGTCTTTTCCCCATGTGTGCTTGGTTATCTTCTATTGAGTGCTACAGGTTGTATTTGGGAAATTACTTGTGGAATTATTTTGAGACCTAGGGTATCATTTTCCTCTAGAGAGGATTTCCACATGCTTTGTATGAGTGCATAGGCACACTAGCAATCCAGGCTTACCTTAATCCAATTTCAAAGACTAATATCCTTCAAAGCTGGGCTATCAACACCCAAAGTTCACTCTTACTTGTAAGGTGCTGCCTTTTAAGATCTCAACCAAAGGGGCAGCAGTGGGAGGGGTCAGCCAACCACTTTCATAGGTCTTGAATTCCAACTTTGCTCCCTTAGCTACATGAGACTGTTAAGAGTGCTGGTCAGCCTCTCAGCCACCTCATCCAGCTCCCATAAGGACCCTGACTGCTAGGATCTCCTTTTCTGGACTTCTTTCTTCTCTTAGATCTTGAAACAGTAGTTTTTTCAGTAGCTCTTTGTCTCTTTGATACCTTAAAAATGATTTTTAATATATTTTGTGTAGCTTTTCTAGTTATTCTCAACAGGAGGGTTGGTCCAAATTGACAAGTCTCCAATTATTGACAGTGAAAGTTTTCAAATTTTTAAAAAATATTCTTTATTTTTATATCATTCTCTTTCTAGAATTCCTTGTGCAGTAAAATCCTTTTTCACTATGATCAGAGTATATGAAAGTTTTGTTTTGGTGTTGTATGTTTTTAATATCTTTTGACAAAAAATAATGTTGATGTGATATCAGACCCCAAAATGATATTGAAGTTTAATGATTCATACAATTTTTAAGTCTAGGAACCACTGCATTATAACAAGCCTAGAGGATGGGTGTTATCCCTGTCCAGAAGCTGGCTCTTTGGAGGACTTCATGGTGATCTGAGGCCCTCTCACTCTCTCTGCCCACCTGTGGTATCCACCACAGCTGAGCTGGGAAGACACACTCCATAGACACACAAGAGTTTGTTCAGTTCATAATTTGTTTTTCCACGTCGCTGCTTTGAAATTGTCTTATTTCAGGCTGGGGTGGATTTCCCAGTGGTGGTCATCCATGCTGTGAGGATGTGCTTCCCCAGAAGAGGGAAGTGGCTGATTCCCAGGAACCAGCAGTAGCAGACAGGCTTGGCTCCTAGAACAGACAGTGTGGCTCCTCATAGGTGGAGTAGCAAGCAGAGAGGCCAAGCCACAAACAGAAGCAGCTTCAGCAGACACTGGGCACACACAAAACCAAAGGCCGGGCCTCCCACAGTCACACTATGTGGAGGCCTCCTCCCTCAGGGCAGCCCGAGTGGGGAGCAGAGCCATCAGCACTACCTACTACAGACAAGATATAGTGTGAGAACCATGACCCACCCACTCTAGGAAACATACTGGCAAAGGAATAGCTTTTCCTAACTGCACAACATGCCAATTCTCCAAAGATAATGAGGTACCATTACCCTAATTTTACATATTAGGAGATAGGGGGCTGGAGAAATTAAGAAACACATCCAAAGAACACAACTAGCATGGTGGGGACAGTGTCAAAAATGAAGATTATTTGTTCTTTTAAAGCCCTGCCACAGTGCTTTTTCAAGAATTCTCTCAGAAGCAACAAAGAGATTCAGTAAACACACCCACATCTGTAATCCTAAAAGAAATGGTTTCTGTCCAGTTGAGGAACCTCCCAACTTCGTGATACTCTTGCCTTTGTCCTCCGCCTTTCCAGTTCTCTGTTGTCTCTTGGCCAGATGGCTTCTGGATACAGCCTTGTTCTTCTGGCCCTCTGCTTGTCCAGTTTAATACTTCCCATTGAAAAACATGAGTCCTATTTTTCTAGGCTCAAACTTCTGACATTTTGCTAAGGTCTTCCTTTTCACTTCTGGTTTCTGGTCTGAAGACCATGCCTAGACTCTGTGATTTGCAGGACTGTGACAATTGACAGTCATGTGCCCAATAAAAAAAATCAGCTCTTCCCACTTCTGGAACACATGAAGAAAGTGATCTTACAAAGGCCATCCATGATAATCCCATGACTGCTAGAATTACCTTTTTTAAAAAGTAGACTTTCTTCTTTAGAGCAGTTTTAGGTTTGTAGCAAAATTAGAGGAAAGTACAGAGATTTTCCATATACCCCCTGCTCCCACACATGCATAGCCATCCCCCACTGTCAAGCTCTCCACAAGAGGGGTACATTTGTTACAACTGATGAACCTACATCGACACATCATTATAACCCAAAGTCCATAGTTTACATTAGGGCCCTAGAGTTAGCTTTCAAACAAACAAAAACAACAACAAAAAACAAGTCTCATGTCATTATCTTACTTAAAAACCTCTGGTGGAGCCCCTGTTAGTGAAGTTCACATACCTTATGGTACATATCACCAGGATCAAACCATCCTCTCCAGTCTCATCTCTGCATGCTCATCACACTGAGTTCCCACCTTTTTTGTAGCAAGCATGGTCTTTTGTAGTTACATGCCTTTACACTTACCGTTTCTTCTGTCAAGAAAACCCTTTCCCCATGCCTAGAGAATTTGAAGCCTTGCCTATCTTTTTTCAGTGCTCCCAGAGCTTTTTGCATATAGCCCCATAGCAATGGTTCACTGCAATCCTATTCAATGAATATTTTACAAGCAACCAAGTACTGGGCAAATAATAGCTAGGCACTGGGGCCACAGAGACGGAAGAATCAGAGTCTCTGTTCTCAGGAAGCTCCCAGCCCAGTGCAGGCAATAACACCAATGCCATCATCACAAACACACATAACAGCAAAGTCAAATACAATTTACAAAAAAGTTAAATACACGAAGAAGAGAGTGGTGCACACAGTTTGGGGAAGTAAGAGAAACCATTCTAGAGATGGATGACTTGAGCACAACAGGGTAAGTATGAATCTGTGGAGGAATGGGGTAAGGAACAGAACAATGGAGAGAACACTCCACAACAGTAATTTTGCATAAAGTCAACAAGTTAAATATTCATGTATTTCCTAGCATTTCTGGAGAAGAAATGAGATTGGGGCTGTTTCACCTACAGGATCCATTACAGAATTCTGTACCAAATATATACTTAAATAAATAGAGTCAAAACCTGCTTTGTAAAATATATGATGAGGAAAAATATTCCTTTACCAAAAGAGATGATAACAGTCTGCTCTCTTGGGGTCATACATCACTACCAACATTTGAACCAAAAGGATTACAAGTGAATTCTACAAATCAGAACACAGCATTGTAGCAGGCTGAACAAAGTAAATGGCATTTTCAGTTTTTGTTCTCTCCAACCTCTCCACAGAATCTACATCCTCACCATACAATATATCACTTTCCTGAAACTCTCCCCACATGGCTAACCTTTGCCCCTATGGTAACATATTATGCTAGTTTCTTTTCCTCTGTTCTTTCCTGATTCTTATTCTTTAATCTCTGCCTTATCCCTCTCACACACAAGAACTTTGAAAAGTTAAAGCTTCACCTCTTGTTATCCTTTCACTTCAATAACTCCTTTGGGATTCACCTATGCTGCGGGCTTTAATTATTAACTTCATACAGAGGGCACTGAAAACATTTATGGTTTTAAAGATCAAAAAGGACTTTCTATTTCTTGTCTTAGTGCATTGCCTAAGATTTCTAGTCCAGTGCTGGTAGTAGGAATAATATGGATATCCTTGTGTATTCCCAACTATATTGGTAAGACTTCTAATGCTTTATCGTTTAGTATTATTAGAATAGGTTTCTAGAAGTTTGAGGAAGTTAACCTCTGTTATTATTCAACTCAGTGTTTGACATTTCTTTGATTGCTTTTGAACTTTTTGCTTTTTTTGTGGTAAAGTATACATAAAATTTACTATTGATGACATTTAGTGTATTTACAATGTTGTGCGGCGATCACCACCATATAGTTCCAGGACATTTTTATTACCCCAGAAGGAAATGACTGCCCAGTAAGTAGATGCCTTGCACTTATCCCCTGGTAACCATTAATCTGCTTTATGTCTCTGTGAATTATATATTCTCGATATTCCATATATGTGGAATCACATTCCTTTTTATATATATGGAAATAAAATATTGGGACATATAGTCAAGATGGAGGCATAGGTAGACATGCTTCACCTCCTTACATAACCACAGAAAGGATTACAACTATTTCTCAAAATGAATAACAACCAGAACCATCAGAAAATGGAGCTATATGGAAGTCTGACAACCAAGGATTTAAAGAAGCCACATTCATCCAGACAGGTGCCTTTTACAGGAAGTCAAAGCAGCTCTACCTAATACACAGAAACAAATACAAGGAGGCTGCCAAATTGAGGAGACAAAATAATATGGCCCAAATGAAAGAATAGAACAAAACCCCAGAAAAAGAACTAAACAAAATGGAGATAACCAACCTATCAAATGCAGAGTTCCAAACACTGGTGATCAGGATGCTCAAAGAACTCAGTGAGTATGGAAAAAATATAAGAGAAGAAATGGAGGTTACACTAAGCAAAATAAAGAAAAATTGACAGGGAGCCATCAGTGGAGAGGAGGAAGCTAAGACTCAAACTAATGATTTGGAACACAAGGAAGGAAAAAGTATTCAATCAGAACAGCAGGAAGAAAAACAATTAAAAAAAAAAGAAAAACAAACAAGGATAGGCTTAGAAACTTCTGGGACAACTTTAAATGTACCAACATCTGAATCATAGGGGTGCCAGAAGGAGAAGAGGAAGAGCAAGAAACTGAAAACTTTTTTGAAAAAATAATGAAAGAAACTTCCCTAATTTGGCACAGAAAATAGACATACAAGTCCAGGAAGCACAGAGAATCTCAAACAAGTTGGACCCAAAAGGGACTACACCAAGCACATCATAATAAAAATGCCAAAGTTTAAAAGATAAAGATAGAATCTTAAAAGCAGCAAGAGAAAAGCAGAGAGTTACCTACAATGGAGTACCCATAAGGACTATCAGCTGATTTCTCAAAAGTAACTTTGCAGGCAAGAAGAGACTGGCAAGAAGTATTCAAAGTGATGAAACGCAATGACCTACAACCTAGATTAACCTATCCAGCAACACTATCATTTAAAATTGAAGGGCAGATAAAGTGCTTCCCAGACCATGGAAAGCTTGTAGAGATCATTGTTACTAAATGATTATTACATGAAATGTTAAAGGGACTTAAGAAAAAGAAGATCACGATGTTCATGGCAGCACAATTTACAATAGCTAGGTGCTGGAAGCAACCTAGATGCCCATCAGTAAATGAATGGATCAAAAAACTATGGTATATTTACAGAATGGAATTCTATGCAGCAGAAAGAAAGAAGGAGCTCCTACCCTTTGCAACAGCGTGGATGGAACTGGAGAGCATTGTGCTAAGTGAAATGAGCCAGGCAGTGAGGGACAAACACCATATGATCTCACCTTTAACAGAAACCTAAACAACAAAACAAAGAAACAAGCAAAATATAACCAAAGACACTGAAATAGGGGACAGACTGACAGTGACAAGAGGGGAGAGAAGAGGAAATTTCAGGAGAGAATGGGAGGGGTTTACAGGAACAAATTTAAAGGACACATGGACAAAAGCTAGGGGGAGGGTGGTAATGGGAGGGAAGTGGGGAGGGTTGGGTGGGTGGGCTGGAATGGGAGTAAAAGGGAGAAAACTGTACTTGAAGAATAACTAAAATAAAATTAAAAAAAAGAAAAAGAAGATCAAAACTATGAATATTAAAAGGACAGCAAATTCATAACTATCAACAATTGAATCTAAAAAAAACACAAACTAAGCAAATAAACAGGACAGGAATAGAATCATAGATATAGAGATCATTTGGAGGGTTATCAGCTGGGAGGCGGAAGTAGGAGAGTGGGGGAAAGGTACAGGGATTAAGAAGTATAAATTGGTAGGTACAAAATAGACTGGGGTATGTCAAGAATAGTTTAGGAAATGGAGAAGCCAAAGAATTTATATGCACGACCCATGGACACGAATTAAGGAGTAGGAGGATTGCTGGAGGTTACTGGGCAGAGAGGTCAAAGGGTGAAAAATTGGGACAAATGTAATTGCACAATCAATAACATATATTTAGAAAATAAAATATTTCTTTTCATACATATGAATGATACAATATGGCCTTTTATGTTGGGCTTCTTTTATGTAACATAACATTAAGGTTCACCTATGTCGTAGCACATATTAGTACTTTATTTCTCTATTCAAATAATATTTTCTTAATCCATATTTTATTATCTATTGTCAGTTGATGGACATTTAGGTTGTTCCCCTCTTTTAGCTATTGTGAATAGGGTTGCTATGAACATTCATGTACTAGTTTTTGTTTGAACACCTGTTTTGAGTTCATTTGCTTATACACCCAGAAATGGAATTATTGGGTCATATGGCAATTCTATGTTTAATTCAATGAGGAACTGCCAAAATGTTTTCCAATGTTTGTACCATTTTACATTCCCTCCAGAAGTGTACAAGAATTCCAATTTCTCCACATTCTCACCACCATTTGTTATTTTCCTTTTTAAATATTATAGCTATCATAGTAAATGTGAAGTAGTATTTTATCATCATTTTGATTTGCATTTTCTAAATGACTAATGATGTTGAGTGTATTTTCATACACTTGTTAGCTATTTGTATTTCTTCTTTGAAGATATGTCTATTCAATTCATTTGCCCAGCTTTTAATTGAGTTTCTTTCCTTTTTCTTATTTAATTGCAAGAGATTTTTGATATACTCTGGACACTAGACCCTTGTTGAATATATAATGTAGAAATATTTTCTCCCATTCTGTAGGTTTTCTTTTCACTTTTTTGATACTGTCCTTTGATCTATAAAAGTTTTTAATTTTTATGAAGTCAAAATTATCTGTTTTTTCTTTTGTTGCTTGTGTTTCTTGGTGTCATATCTAAGAAACCATCGCCAGATCCAACAAAATGAAGATTTAGTCCTATTTTTTCTTCTAAGAATTTTATGGTATTAGCTGTCATATTTTGGTCTTTTATCCACTTTGAGTTAATTTTTCTATATGGTGTGAGCCATGAATCAACTTTCTTCTTTCCTCTTGTGGTGCTGTCCCAGCACCATTTGTTGAAGAGATCATTTTCCTCCACTGAATAATCTTGGCATCAATGTCAAACATAAATTGGTCATAGATTTTGGGTTTATTTCCACTCTCAGTTTTACTCTATTTACCTATATTTTCATCCTTATACTAGGACTACACTGATTTTTACTACTGTAGCCTTGAAATTGGGAAGGCATTCTGAAATTGGAAAGTGTAAGCCCTTCAGTTTTGTTACTTACAAAATTGTTTTGACTAGGACTATTCAAAATTCTTTGTAATTTCATATGAATTTTAGGGTCAGTTTTCCCATTTCTGTAATAAATAAATAAAAGACAATGGAATTTTGATAATGATTGCATTGAATCTGTAGATCTCTTTTGCTAGTATTGCCATCTTAACAATATTAAGCCTCCAATTCATGAACAAAGGATGTTTTTACAAGTATTTAGATTCTCTTTAATTTCTTTCAGCACTGTTTTATAGTTTTTAGTATACAGGTATTGCATCTCCCTAGCTAAATTAATTCCTATGTATTTTGTTCTTATTTGTTTTATCTGCAGACAAAGGTGTTAACTTTATTAAATGCTTTCCTCAGTCTATGATCTTATATTTTTTCCTTTAATTCATTAATATAGTGAGTTACATTGGTAGATTTCCTAAAACTTAACCACCCTTGTAATTCGGGCATAAATCTTACTGGATCATGATATATGAAGTCTGTCCAGAAAGTATCCATCCATGTAATATGAGAAACAGAGACATTTACTGAAAAAGATACAAGGAACATTGTACACAGGACAATGATGCCTCAGTCTCCTTCAAAGTAGGCACCTTGGAACCTCACACAGTTCTTCCAATTGCCATCAACTACATCCTTCATATTTTCCTGAATCTCATCAATGGTCTGAAATCTCTTCCCTTTCAAAGGTGATTTTAGTTTTGGGAAAAGCCAGAAGTTGCAGGGCATCAAATCTGGGCTGTAAGGAGGCAGAGTCACCTGGGTGATTTGATGTTGCTCCAAAAAACTGCACGAGACATGATGCATGAATGGGTGGGGACATTGTCATGATGAAGCCACCAATCACTGCCAATCACCAGTTGCCTGTAGCTGTGGCCTTCTGAATCATATAGTTTCCACAGAGGAACATTCAAGATTAATGCAAAATCTGATGCAGATTCATTGCTCTACTCTTTTTGACTACAATAGTCACACAATTTGTATGCTTACTCAGTGGCATCTACCGCCCCCACTGATTAGTACAGTGAAGTCATCATTGCTCACACACACACATTCCAGTCCTCTCTCCTTGACTGCCAGGTTAAACTGATGTTGCACAAACTGTTCTCATTATATTAACAATGGCTGGGCTTTTTCTGGACAGACCTCATACTATGCTTTTCATATACTGCTAGATATTGGTAGGAAAGAATACAGAAGTAGAAACCAGATCAATGGGAATCAAAACCACAGGCTTGGTGACTGGCTGAATATGAGGAGTGAGGAACAAATAAGGATGACACCTAAGTTTCTGGTTTGAATAACTGGGTTGACAGTAGTGCTGCTATTCACACAGATGAGTTGAAACATACTCAGGAAGAAGGTAATTTTTTTGAGGACACATTGAGTTTGAATGCCTTCAGGACATCCAAATATGTTGAAAGAGTTCATACCAGGTAATTTCAAATACTGACCCAGGATTTTTTGAAATAGGCCATGAATTCTCAATTAGAAAAGGAAATGACAGTAGAGATAAGGTATAACATATGCTGTGAGTTGTTTACCCTGTGTCCATTATCCCCTTCTTCCTAATAAAATACTGATATCATGGAGGAAGCCAAGCTTAAAAAACAACCCAAACACCAACTTTATTTTCAGCCTGCCTTGCAACTAGGAGTCGGTAGTCATTTGACACTTTTGGCCAAACAGAAAAAAACAGCAGTTACTGGGTGGGGATTCCAGGAAAGCTCTTAAAAAATAAAAATTAAAAGAAAAAAAAAACTAATGTGGAGGGTCTAAGCCCCTCTTCCAGAAAAGCACAATTGAAATAATACTGGTTTGCCTAGTGACTCACTTTGGGGTGATGGAGGCTGCTTTGGTGGCCAGCACATCTGAAAAGGATTTGGGATAAAGAACCTATTTTCTACTTAATTCTTGGGTAGAGAATCTAATAAATGGCATGACTAAGTACCAGTGGAATCTCAAGTTCTGAAGAAACACTGTAATTTGCCAGACTCATTCCTATTCAGTGTCCTCAACTCTAAGCAGGAGACTCTTCCTCACTATGAGGTAGGGGCAATAGGATGATAATTCCGAGCGTGGGCTTTAAGTACTCAGATAGACCTGGATAGCATCAGTCTCAGCTCTACAAGCTCTGCGGCATGACTTAACCTCTCTGAGCCTCAATTTCCCCACCAGTAAAATGGTGATAATGACAGTTCCCACCTTGTAGGATTGTTGGGGGGGGGGGGTAAAGAGTAAAATAAAATGATACATGTAAAATATATGGCATAATATGCAAATATTAGCTATTGCTATACTTATTACCCATATATCGGCTTATACTAAAGTAGCTATTGCATTTTTTATTGAATTTTTGGGGGTGGCATTGGTTTATAAAATTATACAGGTTTCAGGTGTACGCTACTGCATTTTTAAAAACAATGATGTCATAAAAATAATTATGTGTTTTGGGGAAGTTCTCTATTTGGGTCACCTGAGTAGACCCAACACTCAGCAAAGCAAGAATTGGCTGGCCAAAAAGTCTGTTGTGTTTTTTTTCCATAAGATGGCTCTAGTAGTGCTTAGCTGTTTTTAACTTCATTCGAAACAGTGCTGTTAGATTGTATGGTGACAGCTGTCATATCGGCATGCATTTAAAAAATTTATCAGAATTGGTGAATTTTTGAGTAGCTAGTTTAATATTGAAGATGGGAGAAGATACACAACGTTTTCAGTGTATTACTCTTTATTATTTCAAGAAAGATAAAAAGGCAACTGAAATGCAAAAAAAAAGCAAAACCCACAAAGATTTGTGCAGGATATGGAGAAGGTGCTGTGACTGACCAAACATGTCAAAAGTGGTTTGCAAAGTTTCTTGTTACTATTGACATTTTGGCCAAATAATTTTTTGCTGTGGGCTGTGTTATGCATTGGAAGATGTTAAGCAGTACCTCTGGCCAATAGAAGCCAGCTAGAAGCCAATAGTGAGAGAGAGCCCACATACTCAACATATCCAAATCAATAAAGTTATTGGTGAAAATGAAAAATGTACCTTTCATTTTGCAGGAAAAAAATGTAATGGACTTTTTGGCCAACCCAATGTTATGGCACCTAATGAGTGACGGGCCTCAGAGAAAAGGAGTTAGAAGCTTTGGGTAAAACTCTCTACCTCAAATGCAGAACTGGCCTGTGCTGAGTGGTAGGGAAGTCTAAGTCAAGTGAGAAGTCTTAAGAGTGGGGTCAAGTCACAGGATGGGAGAGCGAGGGGAGAACCTCAATGGAGACAAGGTGACCAGGCAGGGACAAAATGGGCTCCTCCACTACCTGGGCACTCAGGCGGCTGGCCCAACTGCCAGCTCACAGTGACAGACAGAGAAGGTGGGGCCCTGGCCTCTCTCAGAGACAGACAGACACAAGCACCATCCTCAGGCAAAGATGTAGTTCTGGTGGAAAAAGCCTTTTACTGAAGTAACTGGGAGGCAGGCACAAGAAACTTTAGGATTCTAAAAGGAAATGGGCTTCTTTCTTCAGGACCCCAAAGCTTGGACAGACCAGGAAGAAGCATGGCATGACCAGAAGCCCACACAGGGTATGTGAGCTTGGGAAGGTCAGCTTTCTCCAGAGGCCAGGGTGTCACAGAAGTCCTGACTGGGAGTGGGCTAAAATGATGAGCTGGCAGAGGGTAGAGGGTGGTGAGGTTGACTAGCACAACTATGAAGAGGAAAATGCCTGAGCACAGGGCCTTTCTTGGTGTAGCGGAGAATGTCTGCTGATCCCAAGAGGACCCAGAGAATCCCAATGACATGTTCAGGCACACTGGTGCCCAGTGGGCTTTCCTTCTCAGCAGCACCTGTGCCTCGAGGGATGAAAGGCTCCTCTTCTTAATTAGAATTGCTTTCCCCGGGCACCCTGGAGAAACAGAAGTGTCTGGGAATTTGTGTCTCCCTGGAGGCAGCCCTTAAACAATGATCAGGACAATCCAGGAGTGACCTGCATGTCTCAGAGGGCTCCTGGGGGTGGACCCATACTTACTCTCTGTGGGACTTTGCCTCATAGAGCACCCTTGGTTGCCATCCTCCCCTCTGTGCCCCATTCCCCACTCCACTCTGACTTTCCCTGGGAATAAATCACTTGACAAGGATCTTGCACACCTCAGGGTTTGTTCTTGGGAGCCATGTGCCTCACAGCAATGGTGCCCACCACCATGCTGCTCATAGTTGCATGATAAATATTTGTGGAGGTAGGGGAGGGGAGAGAGAAATTCTAGTATGACCTGAACCACTTTTGTCCATAGACAGTCCAGGACAGCATAGGGTGAGAAGAGAAAACTCACTCTAGAAAAATCACTGTAACCTGGGGGCATATAAAGGCTATATTTTGTCCTGTGGGTAGAATTTCCTCTTTATTTCTTTTAACGAACACCTCCACAAACCACAATGTGTCGGGTATAAAATCTCTGACTCATACCTGAAGGAAGTTCAATGTCAGGTCAAAAAGCAGTGAAAGGGAAGTGACAGAACAGGCCCAGAGGGCAGGTCCAAGAGAGGCAATGGCCAAGTAACATTGCCATCCAGCCTTCCCCGGACAACCAGAAGAGTGGCACGAAGACCAGTGCCTCAAGTTTGGCAAAGGTCCTGCCTCTTTCCAATCTCTTCTTTATGTTCCTACCACAGTGACCCTTCTGCAATGGAGGTAAGGACATTTCAGAGAAGGTGGCATTTGTGCTAGGTAACCATGGTAAACAAAGAAATGTCCCTCCCTCCCAAAGATGTCCATGTCCTAATATTTAGAACCCGTATCTATGTTATTTTACAAGGGAATATGCAGGTGTAATTTAGTGAAGGATATTGAGATGAGAGATTATCCTGGATGATCTGGATTGGCCCAATGTAATCACAAGGGCCCTTTTAAGAGAAAGTCAGGAGGGTCAGAAAGAGAAGATGTGATGACAGAAGCAGCGATCAGAATGATGTGGCCATGAGCCAAGGAATGCAGGCAATCTCTAGGAACATAGCTCTGCCAGCAACTTCATTTTAGCCCCATAAAACCCATCTCAGACTGCTGAACTCAAGAACTGTAAGATGATAAATCTGTGTTGTTTTAAGCCTCAGAGTCTATGGTAATTTGTTACAGCAACATTAAGAAACTAATGCAGTCATGAAGGATGAAGAAGAGCTTTCCAGGAAAAAAAGTGGGGAAGCCAGACATTTTTTAGAATAAACGCAAGGGCCATGGCAGACCAAGGTGTGTGAGAAAACAATAAACTCCTCCATGTGCCAGAAAGCCTGGTGGTGGACACTGTGTGTTGCCAGTCCAGCATCAGTTCCCCCTAATTTCCTCTTAAGAAAATTGCAGTTTTGTCAGATCCCCCCTCTTACCCCATGAAGGTGTGTGCCTCAGGGGAAGCTGGCACCACTCTCCACTTGGGGGTGGGAAGGGACTGGTTGGCCTGGGAGTGATGCCAGGCTCTCACCACTGGCTGATCGGGGAGTGGAGACACTGGGAAGTCTACCAGGTATGGGGGCTCTGAGGAACATTTCCTCTTCTCTTCGTCCGTCCATTGTAGGTCTGGTTGTGATGCCTGGAAAGGAGGTGGAAAGTACTGGCTCTTTACCAGTGTCACTGAGTCCTTCGAACAAACAATCTGAAGTTGGCCCTACTAGTGGACTTCCTATAGCATGAGTAATATGTTTGTATCACTTGAGTCACAGTTTCTGTCGCTTGCAGCCAAAAGCATCCTAACTGGTACCGCAAAGTTAAAAGGTTGAGGTCAGATTATAAAAGACCTTGAAAGCCACAACAAGGGATGAGAAATGCAGCCAACTATCACTGGGGGATTAGACTTTTTTTTAAAGATTTTATTTACTTATTTTAGACAGAGGGGAAGAGAGGGAGGAAGAGAGGAAGAGAAACATCAGTGTGTGGTTGCTTCTCACACTGCGCCTACTGGGGACCTGGCCTGCAACCCAGGCATGTGCCCCAACTGGGAACTGAACCAGCAACCCTTTGGTTCAAGTGCAGGCTGTCGCTCAATCCACTGAACCATACCAGCCCAGGCAGATTAGACATTTTTAACAGAGAAGTGACTTTCAAACCTGTGTGAGAAATAAATGATTGTTGCTGCACAGAAGATAGCTGGGGCAGGGAAGAGACAGGATTGGAGAAGAACAGAGGGCCCCCATGACAGTGCAGGTGTGGGATTCTGAAGGTATGAATCAAAGCAACAGGGGAGGCTTGGGGGAGGGGAGGCTGAGGAGGGACCAGATTCAGGTCCCATCAGAGATCTAGGAACCTGAGTGCATGTGGAGGATGAGAAGTTGGAGATGCCTACAGGAGTTTAAAAACAATATTCATTACTGTAATCCCAAGAATTAAGTGTTTTAAATGCCTTTTAATGTTTACACCTGTATTAAAGGGAAGTTTCAAGTCTCTTTCCCCCCCACCTTCAGCTGGGCTGTAGCCTGTATTTAGAGTGAGTCAAAAGAAACAGTGATTGAAGTCAACCCAGATGTTAAGAGTAAGATTAACGCCCAGAAAAGCTGCAGGGTCCATAACCTTCCCCCAGAGAAGGGAGCCAACAGAGTCTCCTTTTTTCTTTTTTTTGTCACTTGGACGTGCACGAAAACGTGTTCCAGCTTAAACAACTGGAAGTGCACCGGGGCCTTTCCTTTCTTTTTTTGTTCTTCTGTTTTCCATCAGGGGACAACCCAAACAGTGTACTTGGCAATGACATTAGCACTTCTTCAGTAGCCACATCAGTGTCACTTTTCAATTAAAAAAAGCTTCATTTCAGATTTTTGCCCCAGGTCAGAGATTCCTTTCTCAGGTAAAAATATCATCATAGGCATGGAAATGGGACGGTGAAAAGGAGACCCAGAGCTCACATATTCCAAATGGCACCTGACTTCTGGGCTCTCCATTGTAAGAAAACACCAGAAGCTGTAGAGAAATGATTAATAGACCTCAAACTGTAAAGTGAAGAGTGAGCAACACCACCACGATTTGAAGTATGAAGAAGCTCTGTGGCCAGTCTGCACATTTGACATCATAAAAGATGTATGATGAAAGATTTCTGCTCAAGAAGCAGCTGCGGGTTTGCCTTCTCTTTCAATTGGCCTCCCATTCCGCCCCTGTATTTATATATGTTAATATATTACAGTTTGAGATTTTCAGGTTATATTTCATGGATGACATTTTTAATCTGCCTCAAAATGTAAACACAGCAAGGGTGTTCTGCAGACACACTGCCTGGAGCAACTGTCAAATGGAAAATTCACTGGAAAGTTTAGCTTGTCTCCAGTTTAACTCAGTTGAGGAATGTGGCAAAAACAGGTGTTGTCTGACACAAGTAATAATTATCTTTCACCTTGATGGATGCTAGTTTAATCTGTTTCTTACATGGTAGCTTGGTCTCAGCTGACTGAATTCAGTGCCAAAAAAGCAGATGAGAGGGCGAGTGTGGCTGGTATGTGACACTATGTACAAGACAAGGCTTAGGGGGCAATTTTGATTGATTTTCATAAGGGCATTTAATCATTTCTTCTGTTTGCCTAATAAATATTTAAATCTAGATAGATATCATGGTACTCTGGTAATGTACTAACATTTTCATTACAGAACTTTAAGAGTTTCATTGAAAGGTTGAGTGAAGTCAATGACTTTAACAGAAAAGAGAAAATGACTTACTAGAACATTTTTCTAAGACATTAATAGACCCGATATATTAATGCCCCAGGATAAATTACACAGCTAGAGGAACTGCAATGTTAGCTGGGGGAAGAGAGAATAAACACATTCCAAATACTGATCACAAGCAAACTCATTCAACATCTTTCAAGCTGGAGGGCTGATAATTGTGCTCACGAATCCAACAATCCCAGAGGCCTGTCTGGGCTAAACAACGAAGCAGCATTGTCCCTATATGACTTGTTCTTTCTGATCTTCCAGAAATTTTTTGTTTGTTTTTTTAAGTAATGACAGGCAATTCAAGAAGATCTTGATCCTGGTAATCTTTTGGACATAGTTCTTTCAGGAGAAATAGTCTATCACCCCCAAAGGGCTGGAATAAAGATTGTGGATCATCTTCAGAGCAAGGCCTGCAAAGCTGACCATGTTCATTCATGGAATATTTAGGTTCCTTTCATAAAAGTCAGTAGGGCATAGTGGGTAAGGCTGGCACCGTGCATTGCCTGGATCTTGGCTCCTTCACCCATGAGCTGGGTGACATCGAGCAAGGCACTTACTTTCACTAAGCCTCAGTTTTCTCATCTGCGAAATGGGGACAATGATATTGCCTATTCCATGGGACTTTGTATTAAACTTACAAAATATGACGTGAACCTGTGGGGGGTAAAGTGATGAATAAGACACACATGGATGCATGTGTGCTTACAAAAATTTTACAACACAATGAGAGAAGTAGAGGCACATAAATTGCAGAATAAATAGGATAATGAGCAAGTGTTATGTGTAAGTAAGAATTCTGAGAGCAAGGAATGATTTATCCCAACATGTGCTGGGCCTTGAAAAATGAGGAGGATCCCCACAGAGGACATCAGCAGGCGACGAGCTGCTGTTGTGGAGAAGTGAAGCAAGTAAGTTTCCCACTGCTAGAACAGCCCAAAAGAAACCAAGCAAGGTTTGTCCTAACATATATATGCCTGCACCAAATGCAAAGCACAGGGAGAAGTCAGAGCTTTTTAGTAATACTGTTTCCATCACCCCAGAACAGGCTGTTTGAACAAGCGTGGAGCAAAGCCATCAGTTTGATGCAGATGAATGGACCATGAGTTTTATACACTCTGGTATCTCCTCCGAACCACAGGGGCCAAAGTGCTGGTGGGAGAGCTGGTAGGGAAGCAGGTCCTGTGAGCACATTGCTCAGATGGCCCCTGCTGTGACCCTCAGTGAGCCCAATGGCTCACATTTATGGCCACACTCCAAACTGCCCCGTTTCCCCAGGATTTCACTCCCAGCTGTTACCCTCAGGAGTTCTATCTGGGAGGCTGCTCTCCAACAATGATGGCTAACAGGTACTGAGCGAGCACCTACCAGATGCCAGGCGCTATTCTAGGCTCTCCACACTCTAGATGCTTTATAGAGAGGAAGAAACTCAGACTCCATGAGTCCAGCCTCTCGCTCAGGGCTGCACCGCCTCCCTGCCCTGTGATTGCTGTGGCTGCTCCTGTCCTAACTCCCACAGGGCTGTGCCTGCCTGCCACCATGCTCCTCCTCATCACCTGCCTCCAAGGATCTTCTCCCATCGCCTGGGGTTCCCACAGCAGAGGTGCTGGTCTTGAGTGACAGTTCTTACCTTAGCACCCAGCCCTTTCCCAGAGCACCCCTTAGGGACAGGGTGGGGAAGGAATCATGGGAATGGAGCCCCTGCATACCCAGAGACCCCTGATTCCTCTTCATCCTGCTGCTTAATCTGACTGTCTCTGCCAAAGTTCTTCACTCCAGGTGACTTCCTCTCTAGGGACTCCATGGTCCTCTCTCAAGACTGAACCTTTTGGAGACTACCCTTCCCAGGCTATCAGACAGAACTTAACATGCCCACCAAAGGTAAATTATGAGCCAAGTTCAAGCCTCCCCTCCAGGTCCCAATAAACAAGGTGAAGTTGGGCCCCTCGTTTAGTGTTCCTAATGGTCCATAGAAGAAAAGTTTTCATCATATTTTGTGATGAGACACTTGTGCCCAGATCATATAGGAGCCCTTTGGAGATTGTTATCTCCACCCCAGTTCCAGACACTCTGCTCCCTATGGAAATAGCCATGGGCCTATAGCTTGGAAGTGTCCCTAGAGGCCTACATCTGTGACAGGGGACAAAGGAATCTCTGCCTTACTCCTGAGCAGAGCATGTGCCTCCTGCCCTCACCCATCCATGCACCCCCAGGATGCCGCTTTCACTCCGGAACCAGTGCACAGTGGCCCAGTGTGATCAGAAATGACTCATACATAATGGCTAAACCAGCTGTGTTTGGTGATAAGCACATGATGATATTGAAACTTTAACATTCTGAATATAGCATCTGCCATTTGGGGAGCACTTGCCAGGCCAAGCAGTGTATAGAATCTAATCCATTGATTGTCCCAATAACAATAATAAGTGGTTACAATTATTCTATACATTTTTCAGTTGGAAGATTAGGAAAAGTTGCACAACCAACAAGTGGCAGAGCCAGAATTTGAGCACGTGCAGTCTCACTCAGAGCTGAGTTCTTGTTCTGCGTGCTCTAGACTTGCCCCTTGATGGACCTGAAATGTGATGGCATGGGTTTGCTAATAAGCTCCAGACCCTTGTTGGGGCATGAGTCCTAGCAAAAGGACTCAATTTGTCATCAGAGTTTTCCTGGGAATGGCCTTCTTATCCACCCACCCCACTGAGTGCTAATGTGCACTTTTCTTCCCTGTGCCACACCCTCTCACATCCCTGGTCTCTGGTGGCCTCCCAGCACCGCTATCAGGCCCCCTTTCTTCTGAACCACTTGGCACCATGGGACAATCTAGGAGATTCACACCCCTGCAGTTCACCTCATCCTTGGCTCATGAAATGGTAAAATGCTCCTAATTCCTTTTCTCATTCTTATTATTTAATAAATTCAAGTCCTGGTTATTGTTTCAATCCCATTTGCTGCTTCCTTGTCCTCTTCCACCTGAAACTGGGTGGATGCCCCTTGCCTGTTCCATTCCCAGGTTCAGTCCTGAGATATCAACTCCTCCCTAAGCTGGAGGTTTCAAGCCATGAAGCCAATAGCTTACAGGGCCTGGACAAGGGTCTAGGACAGTCTCACTGCTAAGCTTGCAAGCAAAGAAGGAGTCTTCTCCATAAGAAATCCTTCAGGAAAGACCAATCTGCTCTACCTAACAAGGCCAGGGAAAGCTATGGGCCCGTAGGAGTTTGAGCACCACCTCCAGGGGAAGGAGGCAGTCAGCAGGACAAGGACCAGTGAGGGGTTACATTTCAGGAACCCTCCGCCCAGGTCAGCACTCAACCTGCAGACCCAAAATTCAGACATGGAAGTTTAAAAGCTTCACAGGTCTCAACCATGTCAGCTTAGCCAAAACCACAGAACTAGAGCAAGGTTAACTTATAGCTGGAGTAAAGTAATAGTTTGGGGAAAAGGCTCGGGAAAGAGTGACATGATGAGATCTTAGGAAAGTGTTATTTGAAGGTGAACAGCAGAGCGTGTCCCATTTCTATGGTGGCCACACTGTACTGGCCATGAGACCAGTGAATGCTTCTCTAACCATCCCCTTCCCAAACCCTCAAGATACCATCCCTCTGATTACAGTGACTGGGGGAAGAGTCTGAGTCCTCCTCCAGATTCCCTTGTTTCCTCACTAGTCTCTTTCCTTCCTTCACCCTCATGAGCACCTGGGTCTTTTCTACCACTTTGGTTCTCTCTCACGGTGTTGGTTCCATTTGGAGGGGTAGAGCAAGTCCTTCAGATCCTCCAACCCCTAGGGGACACCAGATCTTTCATTCTCTCCACAGTAAAAACACAGACAATTGCTTATTTTGGTAACAGCAGCCATAACTCTGATGCATTGTCCTCCTTACAAAGTCTCCTTTTCTGTACTGGAAATGGTGAGAAGGGAAAGTAAAGAAGGAGAGGAAGGTGGAAGAACAATCACTCATCACCCTAGTAAGTACTTAAATGTTAAGCGTCTCATCCTTCCAGAAAATTTACCTAACCTAGAGCCTGGCACATGATAAAAATTCAATGAATGTATTGAATTAAATTAAAATTTATACATCAAACATCTATGTTTAAAGCTCCCAGAACCTAAGAACTACCAATAAGGCAAGCACTCTGAATGCCCATCTATATATCTACACTAAGAACGTACACAGTGCCTGAACCACATTGTGTCAAGTCCAGTGAAAGGGCCCAGAATTGAAAGTAGTAGATTTTCAAGAAAATGGCAAAGCTCATCAGTAATCCTCAGACCAAATGGGCTTCTCAAATCCAGCTCACTGTGAAAGCTAGATTACTGAGGATTTAACTCCAGGGTCAAACTCAGGTAAGTCAGATGCAGGAAGCTTTTCTGCCAGGAAGGCTCTCCTGGCTTGGTTATAATCCAAGAACATACCTATGGTAACACCTAGAAATAAACACAAACTCAAAAAGTCTAGGATGAGAAGCAAGAGAGAAAAAAATACACTAAAACCCAGTGAGACTAGACTAGAACAGTGAGAATTTAAATGTGTGTGTCCACACATATCAATACAGACACACACAGAGACCACACACACACTTTTTTAATGGCTGAGAGGGAGTGAATCCCAGCATTCTGGAATTTCACTTTGACAACCATAAGAAATAAAGTGACAGAAAGGAAAACTCTCCAGAGGTGATTGCAATATAGTTATTGCAACTCAACATTTAGTTGATTTAAATGCATATTTTTTTCATGCTTACTACATTCCCATGCTAGGGCTCGACATCAAAGATAAAGGTAACACTATCCCAGCCCTTGGCAATCTTTTAGCGCAGTAAACTGTCATTCCATTCCCCTGACTTCCGTTTGCACTCTTCTGACCATCTTAAATGTTACATAGCTCTAGAACAAGAAATTTGGTATCAGTCTTCATTACTGACAAACTAATCATGGAAAGTTAAAGGGACAGTTCCTAAGACTTCCGGCCAAGATGGAGGGTAGGTAGATACACTGTGCCTCCTCGCACAACCAAAAAAAGGACAACAACAATTTAAAAACAAACGAGCAGAACTGACAGAAAATTGAACTGTATGTAAGTCTGACAACCAAGGATGAATATGTCTTAAAGAAGACATATTCATCCAGACTGGTAGGAGGGGCAGAGTTGGGCAGTGGGGTGGAGAGAGCTGGAGGCAAGGTGTAAGCTAGTGGACCGCGGTGCGCAAGGCAGAGGCTGGCGGACCCAGTGAGATGGTGGATTGTGGAACGGGCACGGCAAGCAAGGCTGTAGCTGCCGGCAAGGTGGTGGCTGGTGGACTGAGCAGTCCCACATTTGCACACAGATAAACCAGGTGAAACCAGGGAGTGGGAGGGACCACATAACCCAGGGTCCCAGTGCAGGGAAATAAAGCCTCAAACCACCGACTGAAAACACCTGTGGGGGTTGAGGCAGCAGCAGAAACTCCCAGCCTCACAGGAGAGTTCACTGGAGAGTCCCACAGGGTCCTAGAACATGCACAAACCCACCCACACAGGAATCAGCACCAGAAGGGCCTAATTTGCTTGGGAGAAGTGAGGAAAGTGACTGAAATCCAGCAGAGAGTGGAGCAAGTGCCATTATTCCCTCTCGGACCCCTTCCCCACATACAGCATCACAACACAGCAAAGTGGGTTACCCTGCCCAGGTGAATGCTTAAGGCTCCACCCCTCACTATGTAACAGGCATGTCAAGACAAAAAAAAAATGGCCCAAATGGAAGAACAGATCAAAGCCCCAGAAAAAATATAGCTAAGTGACAAAGAGGTAGCCAGACTATCAGATGCACAGTTCAAAACACTGGTAATCAGGATGCTCACAGAATTAGTTGAATTTGGTCACAAATTAGATGAAAAAATGAAGGCTATGCTAAGTGAAATAAAGGAAAATGTACAGGGAACCAATATTGTTGGGAAGGAAACTGGGACTCAGATCTATGATGTGGACCAGAAGGAATAAAGAAACATCCAGTCAGAAAAAAATGAAGAAACAAGATTAAAAAAAAAAAATGAGGAGAGGCTTAGGAACCTCCAGGACATCTTTAAATGTTCCAACATCCAAATTGTAAGGGTACCAGAAGGAGAAGAGGATTACCCAAGATTAAAATTAAGGAGAGAATCTTAGAAGCAGCAACAGAAAAGGATGCAGTGACCTATGAAGGAGTTCCCATAAGACTGTCAGCTGATTTCTCAAAAGAGACCTTACAGGCAAGAAGTGGCTGGAAAGAAGTATTCCAAGTCATGAAACTCAAGGACCTACATCCAAGATTGCTCTATCCAGCAAAGCTTTCATTTAGAATGGAAGGGCAGATAAAGTGCTTCTCAGATAAGGTCAAGTTAAAGGAGTTCATCATCATCAAGCCCTTATTATATTAAAGGGATTATATTATTATATTAAGGGAAATATTAAAGGGATTTATCCAAGAAAAAGAAGATAAAAAAATATGTACAGTAAAATGACAGCAAACATACAATTATTTACAACCACACCTAAAACAAAAACAAACAAAGTAAACAACTAGAACAGGAACAGAGCCAAGAAATGGAGACCATGTGGAGGGTTAGCAACAGGGGAGTAGGAGGAGAGAAGGGGAAAAGGTATGGAGAATAAGTAGCATAGATGGTAGGTAGAAAATAGACAGGGGGAGGGAAAGATCAGTACGGGAATTGTAGAAGCTAAAGAACTTATGACATGTGGACATGAACTAAAGGGGGGAGTGTGGGTGGGAGAGGGGTTCAGGGTGGAGGGGAATAAATGGGGGGAATGGGAGAACTGTAATAGCATAATCAATAAAATATATTTACAAAAAAAGAAAGTTAAATGAAGCAAAGATTAAAAGATAATAGCATTTACTGAACATTTGTGGGGTGCCAGCCACTGTGCTAAGCACTTTATCATGCATTATTATCCCCTTTGCATACAACGACCATGTGAAGCAGGTACTGCTGTGACTCAGCTTTGCAGGTAAGGGAATAGAGACTGAAAGAGGCTAAAGAACTTGCACAAGGTCATGCAACTAATAAATAGTAGAGCTGGCATTTGGACCTAGATCTATCTGATACCAGAGCAGCAAAAATCTTTAATTAAGTAATTAATTAATTTTTATTATATTTTTTGCATTACCATGTATCCCCTTATATCCCTCTCCCCCCCAACACACACCATTACCACACTGTCGTCCATGTCCATGACTTCTTTTTCCTTTTGGCTCGATCCCTCCACCCCCTTACCCACCCCTGACCATAGCTGTCATCCTGCTCTCCATCTATGTATGAGTCTGTTTCTATTTTGCTTGTTAGTTCAGTTTGTTCATTCAGAGCAGCAAATTCTTAACTGCTAAACTGCATTACCTGTCAGGTGTCAGAGCAGTTATTAGAGGCATCTCACAAGTCATATCTTATTTGACTCTAAGATAGTAGTCCCAAGAATGGAATGAAGTAATGCACATTAAAGGAAGTATTCAAATGTCGGAAAGGATGATGATTCCAACCAATTGATAAAAAGTCTATGGGGTTTCCTGGACTAGGTGGGGACTACAGGATGAGGTGGGTAGATGGAGCGATGGAAGAGCCTGTCTGGAAAAGGAAATGACAGTGCCAGTAAGTGGGCATTTATAGCTGGAGCAGAGAAAGTAAGACTTTGGGTCAGAAAGAGAAGGTGGCCAATCAAACAAAGGAATCTTTCTTGTAGACCATGTGGAGCCTTTGAAGGGTCATGAGCAGGAACATGGCCTAAAGGAAGCTGAGGAGACACTGAATTGGGGAGGAGTGGGAAGCTGAGGGCAGACAGTGACAGGGCGGAGGGGACAGGCCAATGCCAGAGTCAGAGGAGGCTCTGAGTTTATAATCTGAGAGGAGGTGAGAAGCATTCTATCACAGGCTGATCAGACAAGGACAAAAGTCAAAGAGGACACAGAGATAACTAACCTTACGTGTAAGTCTGGATCTTGAACATGGTGTTGTCATTATTGAAGGAAAAAAAGAAGAAAGGAAAACCACGTTTGCTACCTGGGATTTGTGTGTGTTTGTCGGGGTTGGGGTGACAGAAGCAGAGATGAGTTTTGTATTTAGACACTTTGCATTTAACATGGTAGAACTTAATATTCCACATCAGCCTGAAGCCTGGCAGAGATATCAAGGTTACAGTGTAAATTTGGGCATCATCTATTCAAGAGGATCAAATTGTTCTCTGTGCCTAACCTCCCCTGACCTCTGAAAAAAGGAAGAAAGAATAAAAAAATTAAAAAAGAACCTGCAGCCTTTCTGATTTGCCCCTTTTTTCAAAGTGAGGTGGGCCTCGAGGGGTGGAGGTAATTGGAACATTGTCAGTCATATAATGTTGACTGTCCCTTTTACAAGTTTTGAATTTGACACTTTACATACATTATCTCCTCTTATTCTCCTCCCCACAGTCCTGTGAGGAGGAAGCTATTTTTCCATTTTACAAGGCTTAAAGAAGTTCATCAGATTGTTCAAGGTCACACAGTTTATACACAGCAGAACTAGGGTTTAAAAAGTCAAATGGGATTCCAAAATCCGGAGTTGCTTGTTATTGCAGTCACAGTGCTAGGTCAATGGTATTAGCTCACTGGCTGACTCAGAGGTCAATGTCAGAATGGTCCTCTGAACTGTTAGCCACCAAACACAGACCCACTCTCAGACTGTGGAATGCAGATGCCAGTTTTCCAGCTTGAAATGCTGGAAAACTCTTCCGTTGCAGATATGTGGTCTTGGTGAGATGCCCACGGCT
Organism: Phyllostomus discolor; assembly: GCF_004126475.2. Classification (NCBI taxonomy): domain Eukaryota; kingdom Metazoa; phylum Chordata; class Mammalia; order Chiroptera; family Phyllostomidae; genus Phyllostomus; species Phyllostomus discolor. The sequence continues at coordinate 147,236,032 of NC_040907.2, read as the reverse complement.
CATTCAGATGCTCAGATCTGATTGCAACAATGTTAGCAGAAACAGTTACCTTTGATAGTAATATTAAGGAGTTTCTAAAGTCCTAAAAAAGGTGTGCTCACTTTGGGAGCACATATACTAAAAGCCTTAAAGAGTTGAACAAAAGTATCATTAAAAAGACAAATGAATTAGAAAGCCCCATTTATGAAATCAGTATTTGCAATTGCCCGTGGGTCATGGTCCAAGAAGACTCTCAGAGCAACAAAGCAGCTCTGAAGTCATTTCCTGATAAGTGTGTGAAGAACTCCTCTTTTTTAATGCATGTACACAGCATGTGAGAACCAAGAGTCTTTTATGTTAACTAAAAATGCCAAGTTTGATTCTATAACATGGACTTCACTCAAAGACAATCATTCTACAAAATAGAGCCACCAATAATTGGATCCTCCCACAGCCTGGCACCTTTCTTTCCCCTTGGAAGGAGCTGGCTCCTAGAAATGCAGACAGCTCATCCCCAGACACAGGGAGTCGTCCCCAGCCTCTAATAACTGCTTGTCTTGCCAGGAAGACGGGCAAGCCAGGGCAAGCCCATGGCTTGCAGCATCTGCGTCTGATTCACCCTCTTCAATAAGCACACTTTCTTCCTCGCCTCAGAGTGGGGCAGAGATCAGTCTGAACCATTTCACAGGCTTGGCCCAAGCACAGGTCCAGCTGGGATGCCACCCCCTATTCATGAGGCAGAAGAGGTTCTTACTGCAGGAGAACCCTTCACCTCACCCCACCCATATTTCCTGTAGCCCACAGGTGTCCAAATCCCACCCTCACACACATACCATTCCCAGCCAGCCAATTCCCCACCCTTCATCAACCATTCAGTTCATGCCTAGGCTGTTTCAATGGACCTGTCCAGAAATCCTGCTTCCATAGGGGGAACTGGAAAGGAGATTGAAACCTAACTTTGAAGTCATGAAAAATTACCCTTGACAGTTTTTAAATGAGCAGAGTTGCCTTTAGGAGCACAGTTGGATCCATTCGTCCATGAAACAATGAGCTATGGCTTTTTCCTGCCGTGTCAAGAAGTTTGTTGTTCTTATTGTTTATTTTTGTTGGCTTCTACACTCAAACAGGATTTAGTTTTGCAGAAGCAGTTTTTCTAACTTCAAGATATTTTAGGATTTTTATGATTTCATCGCTAAGTGAAGCTTTTTATGAATGTGTCTGGCCCCCTAGTGGGCCAGATAGTAGCCTCCATGTGAGGGACGAGAGCAAAAGACAAGACTTGGACCCACAGGAATGACTGGCAGTTGATCTTTGCCAGTGCAAGCCAGGCTGTAGAACCATCAATCCCAAATAGTTAAACATCAGTCCTCACTAAACAGATCCACACGGACTTCTTGGCATTATGGTTGAAGGATGATTTTCTTCTTGTTACTTAGGACATTGTGGAAATCCCCTTTTTGACTCTTTTCCACATGTGTCATTACCGGCAAGGACAGTGTCACTAAAGTGTTTAGCACTCAGTAGCAGTAACTCCCATTCTACAAGAAAAGGAAAGTGAGGCTCTGAGCTAGTCCAACAGCCAGTATGTGGCAGGGTTAAGACTCAAATACATGCCAGTGGTTAGTTCTCACTTAGTTCTTTCCCTCCCTGGCTTATGGTCCCAAGAATAAAGGCTCTGACCTCAACCAATCCTATTCATGTCCCACAGGCTTTATAATGGCTTTCCCTATTTCATCATTCACCTCCCCATCAGCCACAGACCCTCTTACCTATATGTGAAAGTATGTAGCAGAGTGTTGGAGTAGGAAGTAGAGTTGGGGACAGAGATATTTATAAGCAGTTAAGGGTCTACTTTTTCATATAGGCAAATATGTGTGTATATATATTACCCGTTTACTGAGTAGTTACTAGCTAAAGGACATTCTAGGACCTGGCACAAAGAAGGTGTTCAATTAATATTCAGTGAACTAAACTGAATGAATTCATAAGAAAATTTCAAAAAATAATAATGAGTTTCTGCATTAATATTAGAAAAACAAGTCCCAGGCACTGCCAACTAGCCTCTGTGACCTTGAATGAAATGCTCTTTCTGTTCACCAATCCACCATTTGAAAATGAGAAGCTAGCCTAAGGGAGCTTTTTGGCCCTTCCTGTCCAAGCATCATAGGAACCTATGCTAGTTTGTGAATTTTTTATCAAGAGGAGGAGCTGTCCTATGTTTCCTAGATAGGTCTGCCAACCCTTAGCCGTCCTGGGTACTCAGTAAATACATGTTGAATGACCGCTGTGTAAGCTAGCCAGGTTGCAGCTAGCAGAAAGAGTCGTTTCCTAGAAAGTGAGTATCTATTACGTGAATTCCATTTTCTCTTAGTTTCCAGTATTAGAAATTAATTGTGCTTGAGTTAGCAAGTAATAACAGCTACAAGTTATAATAAAAGCACACTCAATGTCAGCAATCAAAAGAAATGCACACACACTTCATTTCCAGCAAAATAGTGGCCTGAGTATCCTGAAACACTAAGGCTAACAAAAAAGCTTAAAATGTTAGACAAAATATAGAAATCCCACTTAAAATAACAAGATAAGGACTTCTGATCAAGGAGAATTAAGTAAACACAGTTTGCCTCCTTATACAACCACATCAAAATCACAACTAAAATATAAAACAACCATCACTCAGAACTGTCAGAAATAGAGTTAAATGGAAGTCTGACAACTACAGAATTAAAGAAACCACATCCATTCAGACTGGTAGGAGGGGCACAGGATGGGCTGATTCCACATCCATGTGTGATGGATAAAAATTTGGGAGGGATATCTCAGGAGTGGGAGTCCTAAAAGAACTAAACAGTCCTACACCAGACCTACCAGCCCAGGGTTCCAGCGCAGGAAAATAAGTCCCCATAACTTCTGGCTGCAAAACAAGTGGGGATTGAGTTGGTAAAAGAAACTTTTGAGAGTCCCAATCAGTTCCTCTTAAAGAATCAATCCACACACAGACGTACTCATACTGACTCCCTCTGAGCTCCAGCACTGGGGTAGCAGCTTGAAAGGCACTGGTAGCATACAGGGAGGAAATAAAGTGTCTGGCAGCAAGGCAAGAGCTGGGGTACAGCCTTCTCTAAGATAGAAAGTCAGGCAGAGACCAATGTCCCTTTTCTGAACCTACCCCCACACAGAGTCACAGAGCCAGCAGGCTGGTACCATAACTGAGTCTCCATTAGCCTGGCTAACACTGTTTGCCCCACACTGGAAATGTGCAGAGAATCCAACCCACCCAACTTACAGCTATTAACAGTGGCTTTTTTATATGAATAGCTGGTCTTGGCTTATGATTCAAGCAATAGCCAGCATCAGTGAGCAACCAGCCTCCAGCCCCCATGCCTCTTACACAGTGGCCCTAGGCCTGGCACACTAACAGCAGCCAGCCTAGATTCACATCATGGCTTTGCCTGGGGATCTTTAAGCCCAGCGCAAATGGCAGCCATCTCAGACTGCTTCATAGATCAGCAGCAGTCCAGGGAAAACAGTGGTCAGCCCCACCAGGGAAACCCCAGAGCCTGCACACCCAATGGACAGCTACAGACCACCACACTGCCCCTGCACAGCTGATTCTTCATAGAGGGTGGAGGTTGGTGGTCAGTGGTCACAGCCAATCTTTAGAGCTGACCTGGGTAAAGCCTTCCTATTGACCTGCCAGCAGCAACCAAGGGGCTCAGTTACAAGAGGAAGGTGTACTCGGTCCCCACAAAGGGCACACCTCGAGTACCCAGCTTGGGTGATAGTGGAGGCTATGCCACTGGACCCTATAAGACACCTACTATACAAAGCCATGCTGCCAAGACAGGGAGTCATAGAGCTCTACCTTGTACATAGAAACAAACACAGGGAGGCTACCAAAATGAGGAGACAAAGAAACATGGCTCAAATGACAGAACAGATCAAAACTCCAGGAAAAGAACTAAACAAAATGGAGATAAGCAATCTATCAGATGCAGAGTTCAAAACACTGATTATAAGGAGTCTCAAGGAACTTAGTGAGGACTTCACAGCATAAAAAAATATCCAGGACTTCCGCCAAGACGGAGGCATAGGTGGGCGCACCACACCTCCACGCACAACCAAGATTGGAACAACAACAATTTAGAGGCAGAATAACATCCAGAACTGACAGAAAATTTATCTGAATGGAAATCGGACAGTCAAAAAGTTGAAATAGACCCGTTCATCCAGACCGGTAGGAGGAGCGGAGTCAAGCAGACTGGTGTGGGTCAAGGCATGGAGAGCAGAGAGAGTGGGGCACATAAAGCATCTGGGGGCACATAGGCATCTGGGGGCGCATAAAGCATCTGGGGCATGCAAGATCACAGCAGGTGGACCCTGAGTATGCAGACCCAGTGAGGCGGCGATTGTAGAGCAGGGCAGAGCGCGTAACCCAGGAACCCAGAGAAGGGACTGAGGTCCCACGGAGAACAGAGCAACAGCCATTGTTCCCTCTCGACCCCACCCCCAAATACTACGTCACAATCTAGTGACTGGGGTGCCCCACCCTGGTGAACACATAAGGCTCTACTCCTCATCGTAACAGGAGCGACCAAACCAAAAAAGAGAGAGAGAGAGAGAGAGAGAGATGGCTCAAACAGAAGAACAAATCCGTGTCCCAGAACTCATCCTTTTGAGTGACCAAGAGATAGCTAACCTATCAGATGCACAGTTCAAAACACTGGTGATCAGGAAGCTCACAGAATTGGTTGATTTTGGTCGCAAATTAGATGAACAAATGCAGGTTACAATTAAAGAAATGAAGGAAAATGACAGGGAACCAACAGTGGTGGGAAGGAAACTGGGACACAAAACAACAGAGTGGACCAGAAGGAAGGAAGAAACAACCAAACAGGAAGGAATGGAGAAATAAGAATTCAAAACAACGAGGAGAAGCTTAGGAACCTCCAGGACATCTTTAAACATTCCAACATCCGAATTATAGGGGTACCAGAAGGGGAAGAGGGGATGCAACAGATTGAAAATGTATTTGAACAAATAATAAAGGAGAATTTCCCCATTCTGGCAAAGGAAATAGACTTCCAGGAAGTCCAGGAAGCTCAGAGAGTCCCAAAGAAGTTGGACCCAAGAAGAAACACACCAAGGCACATCATAATTACATTAGCCAAGGTGAAAATGAAGGAGAGCATCCTAGAAGCAGCAAGAGATAAGGGGTCAGTAACCTACAAAGGAGTTCCCACCAGACTGTCAGCTGATTTCTCAAAAGAAACCTTACAGGCAAGAAGGGGCTGGAAAGAAGTATTCCAAGTCATGAGGGACAAGGGCCTATATCCCAGATTGCTCTATCCAGCAAAGCTTTCATTTAGAATGGAAGGGCAGATAAAGTGCTTCTCAGATAAGGTCAAGTTAAAGGAGTTCATCATCACCAATCCCTTATTTTATGAAATGTTAAAGGGACTTATCTAAGAAAAGAAGATTTAAAAAAACATGTATAGTAAAAGGACAGCAAACTCACCATTATTAACAACCACACCTAAAGCAAAACCAAAAGAAACTAAGCAAACAACTAGAACAGGAACAGAACCACAGAAGTGGAGATCACATGGAGGGTTAGCAACAGGGGAGTGGGAGGAGGAGAGAGGGAGAAAAGTTACAGAGAATAAGTAGCATAGATTGTAGGTTGAAAATAGATAGGGGGAGGCTAAGAATAGTATGAGAAATGTAGAAGCTAAAGAACTTATGATACATGGACATGAACTAAAGGGGGGAATGTGGGTGGGAGAGGGTGTACAGGGTGGAGGGGAGTTGAAGAGGGAAATGGGTCAACTGTAATAGCATAATCAATAAAATATATTAAAAAATATCCAGTCAGAAACAAAAAATTTAGTAATTAAAATAAAGAACAATTTACAGGGAAACAAGAGTAGAGTGCATGAAGCCGAGAATCAAGTCAATAATTTAGAACATAAGGAAGCAAAAAACAACCAATCAAAACAAGAAGAAAAAACAACCCAAAAAAGCATGAATAGTGTAAGCAGCCTCTGGGACAACTTCAAGAAGTCCAACATTCACATCCTAGGGGTGCCAGAAGGAGAAGAGAAAGAGCAAGAAATTAGAAATCTATTTGAAAAAACAATAAAATAAAAGCTTCTTAATTTGTGAAGGAAATAGACATGCAAGTCCAGGAAGCACAGAGAGTCCCAAACCAGATGGATACAAGAAGGTCCACTCCAAGACACATCATAATTAAAATGCCAAAGGTTAAACATAAAAAGAGAATCTTAAAAGCCGCAAAAGAGAAGCAGTTAGTTACCTACAGGGGAATTTCCATAAGACTATCAGTTGATTTCTCCAAAGAAACTTTGCAGGCTAGAAGGGATTGGCAAGTAATATTCAAAGTCATGAAAAGCAGAGACCTACAGCCAAGATTTCTATATCCAGCAAAAATATCATTTAGAATCGAAGGGCAGATGAAGAGTTCCCAGACATGGAAAAACTAAAGGAGGTCATCATCACCAAACCATTATTATATGAAATGTTAAAGGGACTTAAGAAAAAGAAGATAAAAACTATGAATAAGAAAAGAGCAATAAATGCATATCTATCAACAATTGAATCTAAAAAACAAACTAAGGCCCTGGCTGGTGTGGCTCAGTGAATTGCATGCCGGCCTGGAAACCAAAGGGTCACCAGTTCAATTCCCAGGGCACATGCATGGGTTGCAAGCCAGGCCCCCAGTGGGGGCATGTAAGAGGCAACCACACATTGATGTTTCTCTCCCTCTCTTTCTCCCTCCATTCCCCTCTCTCTAAAAATAAATAAATAAAATCTTTTAAAAAACCTAAGCAAACAAAAACAACAGAGACAGAATCATGGATGAGAGCATTTTGATAGTTGCTAGATGGGAGGATGTTGTGGAGGAATGGGTGAAAAGGTGAGTGGATTAAAAAGTACAAATAGGTAGTTACAGAAGAGCCATGGGACTGTAGAGTACAATATAGGAAATGAAGTGGCCAAAGAAGTTATATACATGACCCTGGACATGAGCAATGGTGTGGGGATGGCCTGAGGGAGTGGGGTGGTTTTGGCAGAAGGATGCAAAGGGACAAAAATTGGGACAACTGTAATAGCATAATTACTAAAATACAATTTCAAAAAAAGAAAGTGAAAAGCAGTTTCCACAAATATTTTTACCCCTCTTACTTCGTCCCTCAAGATTCCGTTCCTTCACTTTCTCCACCTTTGGGAACATATAGTTAAGAGCTAAATTGGCCAAACCTTACCCATGGAAGGAATCAACATGGAAGAAGTCAAAAGAGTGTCAACCACCATAAAAAGATCAGCTTGAAAATCTTGGGTGGCCTGAGTAAGAGTACTTTCAATGGCTCTGCCAAGGTTGGAAGTGGGATGGCAGAAAGGAGCGGAGGAGAGGTGAGTAAAGAGCGAGATGTGAGACACGGGGTCAGCTCACCAGAGGATGTGGGCGGGGCACCAAGAAAGGCACAGAGGTCCAAGGACGCCTTGTGCATCTGCAAATGGAGTTCGTATAAGACTGCACTCTGAGTTTGGAGGTGTCATTCCCACAGTAAACTGGGATAGAAATTCAAACTTCACAAGTACGTGAATTGTTTGTAATTCCAAAGAATTAAATTCTTCTCTTTTAAGACTTATTTCTTTAAGGTTTATTTTAAGCTTATGTTTACTGAATGCTGGTGCTACACTAGTCATAGAGCCCTTTACATAGATTATTACTTAATCTGCAAATAAACTTTACAAGGGGATTACTATTTTTATTCTCACAAGGAAGGAAACAAAAGCTTAGAGAAGTGAATTTGCCCAAGGTCACAGAGCTAGCAGGGCTTGAACTGAAGTTAGTCTGGCTTCAAATCTCACGCTCTCACTACTACACTTTTTTGCTTCCCTTAACTGCTTCTGCTACAGGAACCTATTTATTTTAAAAAAAAAAAGTGTAGACTACTATATAATAGTAAAACAACTGTATGTATATAGCTTAATTTATATTACTACATTTATAGTTTATATAATATAGTAATAAAATATTTTATATTATGTGATGTATGTGGATATTCTGTGATCTATATTATTTAATTTAATACAAGGTAATTTACTTAAGGGCTTTCACTGACTCTGTGACCCACAGTTCGGGGCACCACTATTTGAGAACAGTTTGTATCTTACTCATCTGTGGCTTGTATTCAGCACACAGCAGGTGCTCAGCAAGTGCTTGCTGAACAAAGTTCCATGACTTCCCAACAGCCTGTAAACACTTTAATAATTTTAGATGAGGATTTTTTAGAGTTGCTTAACAGGTGTTAGAGTATGCCTGTAAGGTAAGGATTTAAAAAAACACCAACTTCCCAAAACATGGCCCAAAAAGCACTGATAGAGTCAGGAAAAATGGATATTGATTCCAGTTCTGTCATTAGCTACTTAGCTATTTCATTTCTCTGCAGTGGTGTAAATGCATTGGTGTAAATATTTAACAACAGTAAAATATGGCTCTAATTTGTATCACTTGCCTATTTCCATGGTATAAATACTCCTAATGCAGCTAAATTCTTGGTAACATGACATCACTCTGTCATTAATACCTGTGTTGATATCACTTTGAACACAGAGCTGGTAAGAAGCATGCAGTAGCCCATCATTTTCTAGAATTTCCACTGTACACACACAACAGATGCTAATAACCTTAAGAGCTTCAATAATGGTAAAATATAGTAAAATAATTGGGAAGTGATGAGTTTTGAGTATTTATGATTTTTATTTACTTTTTAATTTAATAGATAATTTGCTGAACTATAATTTAGTTATGTGCACATAATTTTACTTTTAATAATGGTTGTGTTTAACAAGCAGATTACAAAATTCTTGAACACTTAGCAATCAACTCTCATGAGCCAGGGCCCCCAGCACAGCACTGGTGCTCTGGGTGTCATTGTTCTCATCTACAGAATTTTAGGGATTATCATAAAGGAATAACTAAAGAGTTGTGCAAAGATTAAACTACAAGAGTATTCATCACATAGTTATTTATAAACTTAATAAGTTATAAACAAATAAAGCCTCCAACAAGGGATTAGTTAATACTAATAACAACAATAACATTCACTGAACACTTTAGTGAGACATTTCATGAGAACTTGGCAGCACAATCATTAACTTGCTTGTCTCCAGTTAACAAACTCACTGACTGACCACAGCCCATCCCTACTGTCCAATGTCCTGCCTGCAGCAAGCTGAACATCGGCCTTGTTGGCCTCTCACCAGTAGTCTCCTGCATCCTGTCCCTACAAGTGAATTCCATGCTCTTGCAAAGTAAGGTGTGCTGGTCCCAAGCCTGCTGAAGCCCACTGTACATTTGACCTTGAATAATGTGGAGGTTAGTGGCACCAGCCCCCAACACCTATAATTTTGACTCTACTGTTGGCCCTTCCCGTCAGCAAATGCAACAACCTGGGACTGAAAACAGTAATTTTCCATCCGTGGTTGGGAATCTACAATTGGGAATGCAAAAATATTGTTATAGATCCCCAGTTGGTTGAATCCTCAGATTTGAATTTTACCAATACACAGGGCCAACTGCATTTATCAACGACAGCCAAATTGGCCTAGAAGCAGACCTGTGTACTTCAAACCCGTTTGGTGCAAGGGTCAGCTAGCTGTCCCTGTTATAGTGTGTGCTCTAATTAACTATTAGGTACAACAAACACATGGGAGTGATAAGAGAAAGCCGCTGTTTCTTTGAATCTCCTTTCAATGCTTTGGAAAAATTCAAGATGAAAAAGCTTTCAAATTAGGTATGAGAAAAACACCTCAAAAGATAAACCAGAGATATAATAGACTGTGTACTCAAAGTACACACTTAGACTAAAAAAATTATTCGTCATTTATCTGAAATTTAATGAGTATCCTGTAGTTCACTGGCCACTCTACTGATGACCCTGCTACACACTCCTTACCCTAAGTAGCCCCAAATGCCAACTTTACTCCCAGGAAGGTGTTTTGTCCTTAAAGTAACCTAGTGTCCCTACAGACTGCTGTCTGAGAGCAAAGCCTGCAACGGGGCCTTCTCTAGAAGGTGGCCTGAGCAGCTGCCTCCGTGGGAGCCAGAGGTTCCCATGAAATCCATGACACTTATAAATGCCTGGGGACAGTGAAAAGCAAGGCATGGTCCAGAAGACAACCCTCACTTACTTGACACTTTTGCCCAGGACTAGCCTAGGTCTTTACTAGGGCCAAGAAACCAACCCAAATTTCCTGTGAGCCCTCGCATGCTCTCCTGAGCAATATCTCTTTATTGAGCAGTGCATCTCACACATCCAAATCCCTTCGAAATCCTCATTCCTGTATTAGACAACCTGTCTTCAATTGCAAATCAAGTCCCGTGTATATCCTTCAAAGGAGTCCAGACCCCAGTTAGACAGGAAAAGGCCTTACCCTTTCAATTCTGCCCCAGAATAGAAGGGGAAGCATTGTCTAAAGGCGCTAGAGCATGGCACAGAACACACTTCTGTGAACTTTCCCCTTTTCTTAGGACATTCTATTTGAACGATGCATTTTGACATCCCCATGAAAGAGGGGGTTGCTGCTGCAGTGAGGAAATTGCCCATGATTAGGGGAAAAGGTGAGAGGATGGGAAAGGCCCTTTGGAGCACCTCACACAAGGTAACAGCTGTCATGAAAATGACCCCAATTTTGCCTGATCTCACTGTGACTGAGAGAAGAATTTAACTTCCTAACCTTTTGAAAGGTCCTCCTGGGTACTAGTTTGGGATGTAGGAGAGTTCTGATTTTCAGAAAAACCTATAGGTTTGGGCAGAGGTGAAATGGAGACTCAATGCTGGAAATTCCACATCTTGGAATTTGGTGATTTGGAGTTTCACAATAATGTTATTCCACAGTGGAAAAATTGGAAAGGGTCTGAGTATGCATAATAGCATTGCAAAAATAAATGAGATGCCCCATGGATAGAATTCTGTTAGCATTAAACATGACATTGACCACTAGTTAATGATGTGAAAGACATTTCTTATATAACTAGGTGAAAAGTCACAAAACATGCGCAATAATAACCTACCAAAATGTGGACAGTGGTAATCTCTGGTAGAATTACCAATTATTTTTTCTTTTTCATTAATACTTACTTACTTTAAAAAATGAATATCAATTGTTCTTATAAAAGAGCAAAAAAAGGCCCTGGCTGCTGTAGTTCAGTGGATTGAGCCTAGGCCTGCAAACCAAAGGATTGCTGGTCAGGGCACATGCCTGAGTTGCAGGCCAGGTCCCCAGTTGTGGGCACATGAAGGGCAACCACACATTGACGTTTCTCTCCCTCTCTTTCTCCTTCCCTTCCTTTCTTTCTAAAAAATAAATAAAATCTTTTTTAAAAAAGAACAAAAAACGTTATTTCATATAATTAAAAATCATTAAGCACTCCAGAACCTAGAAAAAAGCATAGAACCTGCGCTTTTAACTCAAGTAAAAAACAAGGAACCAAAGATCTATTTAAAACCAAACCATGGTAAGAAAATTCAGCAGGGAGTCAAATCCTAGAAATAATAATATTTTTTAAAAAGATTTTATTTATTTATTTTTACAGAGGGAAGGGAGGGAGAAAGAGAGAGAGAGAGAAACATCAATGTGCGGTTGCTGGGGGTTATGGCCTACAACCCAGGCATGTACCCTGACTGGGAATCGAACCTGCGACACTGGTTCACAGCCCGCACTCAATCCACTGAGCTACGCCAGCCAGGGTTGGAATAATAATATTTTTGAAACTTAGAGATTTATAGACTCCCCATGAGACCAATGAGAGAGATGTGTGAGCTACAAAGAACACAGTGATAACCCAGTGAGTAGTTATCCATGCCCAGAACTCTCCCTTACTCTGTGCCAGGCATCAGGTTGAGCACTGATTATCTCATTTAATCTTTTAACAGCCCTGTGAGGTAGACACTATCAAATATCACTCCCAGGTGAGAACACTGGAGCTTGGAGACTATAAATGACTTGCCTAAGGCTCCACCGCCAACACACTGACAACCCAGTCCCCAGCCCCTGCATGCACGCACTTCCTCTGCTCTGACTTTTCGGAGCACCACACCCTCTGGGCAGCTCCAGGAAGCAGGGTCTCTCACTCACATGAGGGCAGAGTCCTGGCTTAACTGTCAAAAATCAAGGTCTTTCTATTTTAATTATCAGAAAAGAAATCCGTGCCCTGGTTGGTGTGGCTCAGTGGACTGTGCACTGGCCTGAGAATTGAAAGGTCACGCTATGTTTGCTGGCCAGGTCCCCAGCTGGGGGCATGAGAGAGGCAAGTGATTGATGTTTCTCTCCCACATGGATGTTTCTCTCCTCTTTCTCCCTCCCTTCCCCTCTCTCTAAAAATAAATAAATAAAATCTTTTTATACAAAAAAAGAAAATAAAAACGCAAAAACACCAAGAATCTATGTACTTCCTTCAGCATTCATGCGGGATAAAGTTAACCACATCTGCAGTCACATGCACCACAACCAATGCCAGCAAGCATCAGAAAAGGTTGAGTTCGGTCAACCAGCTGGTTATTTGTAGAATAACTAGCTGGATCACTAACTTAACCAGTTTTGTATTTTTTAATGTAATAATTGGTTGCTGGACTTCAGTTCCCCCTTCTACTCCCACTCCTGCACCTGCGCCCCACCCCCACCCAAAGAGGGAGAAAATCAAAGTGGGTCTATAATAAATTCAGCCCAAGCAACAGGCCAGGGGACACAGCCTAACAACCAGGTGTTTATCTCTGTAACAAACAACCCTTTGATATTTGTTTTGGTTTCTTCTCTCTGAGCTGATGCTCTGTGTTGTTGAATTAAATTGAGCCTGTTTTGATATCTAGTTCTTGAAAAATACGGCAATATAGAAATATACCTACCGGCTCCTCCTGGGATCTGTGAGCTCCCTTCCCCATTACCTAGGCAAAAGTACTGCGGTCTTGACCTCTAAATCCAAAGGGATTTACCAGCAAGACACTAACTATGACTTTCGATTCCTGAAATGATCCCAGCCAGGTCTCACTAGCAATATGAGAGTGTAGTCTGTTTGGAAAGAGTATAAGCACATCAAAAGTATAAGGAAGTTGGTATCTCCTTCATGTTAATTAGGTAAAAGAGATGTTTTAGGAGTCTAGCTTAAAGAGAATAAGGAAATCCAAGGTTTCATTCCATAATTCTTATTCACTACTCAAGCCATGAGGCCAGGATGTGTGTTTAAAGCCTCTTTAATCCAAAGACCTGTTATCTTTACTTGACCTTATTTCCTGTCATTGGCGAGAATCAAGCTGCTTCTATTCCCCCCTAATAGCCATATAGTATAACTCTTGCTGGGAACAACTGCTGTGTGTACCTTCCTTTGTGGCCCGCCACAATCTTGGGAAGCAATATGTCTGTTTTGAAAAGAGTCATTTACAGCCTGCTGTTTGACCTAAGGATCCAGGAGTCGCCCCCCACCCCCACCACCCCTTTTTCTGGCCTCATACACTGTATTTCCTTCCTGGCTTTTTCCCAGGTTTAATGCAGCACAGGTGGTGGTATGCTTCCAAACCAGGTGTCTGAGGCTAAAGACATTCACTAAAATATTTGGCCTGTATTTTTCTTTTTGGCTCGGAATTTAGCACTGTGAGCTGCAGAGTCTTGGTGATGACTTCATTTTTTATGACATTTTTACTGTCCTTTCCACAGTTTTTCCTCCCTGCATTTTAACACTCTCTAGAGATGCTATAAAATCCCCACAGTTTACTGAGCAATACTTTTCAATGTCGTCTTGATGTCACACACACAAATTGGCTGCTCTTCAATTGACTGGCTGTGGGGCTGGGACTGCACCTACCTGATTGGGTCACAGAAGGGTGGGCCACAGAGGATAAACACCTGGACAGGTATATGGCTTGAGACAGAGCAGGTCACTATGCTGGTCACATTGTCCAGTGATCTTCCTGTACATATCACCATTGAGCATCCAAAGTCCAGATTTTGTCACTGTTTAGTATGAGGCCAAGCCAAGGATTATGCAAGTTTTTATAAGCATCCCAATATTAGAATAAAAATAACTCACATGTGTTGAGGATTGACTGCGTTCCAGCACTGCACTTGATAAACAACACCTCACTTTACCCCACGATAAACTTCTGAGGTAGGTGCTGCTATTAACCAATTTTTAGAGATTAAAAAACAGAATCAGAAAGGGTAAATACTTTGCCCAAAGTCAGAAAGTTAGCTCATAAGTGGTAGAGCTAGGTTCAAACCCACACTTTCAAATCACTATGCCGTACTATCCGAGGGTGTGTATGTCAGTGCACCCAAAGCATTAATTGCAGGACATCTTAACACGTCAAAGGTGGAGAGTTGTTGCAGGCAGTCACTGACATGACACTACACATGACTCTCACTCCGCCTAATTTCATCAGAGGCTCTATTTTTCAGCAAAACCTACTCTACTAAACCCTATTTTATAGAGACACTCTATGATAGACAAGTTTCCAATGTCTGATAATCACCTTTTAATGGAAATAATGATATGGGTTCTACAGCCGGTTCTCTCACTCACTAGCCTGAGAACCCTGCAAAGTCATTTAACCTCTCTGAGGGGTATAGTTAGAGTAACCATATGTTCCAGTTTGCCCACAACAGTACCAGTTTTCATCTATTGTCCCATTGTAACTACTACTGGTCCTTCTACTCTCTAAAGTATTTCAGTTTGAATGATAAGTTGTATGGTCACTTAAGTACAGTGTTCTTTTTTTTTTTAAATCCTCACCCAAGGATACGTTTATTTATTCTAGAGAGAGACAAGGCCAGGGGAGAGAGAGAGAGAGAAAGAAACATCAATCAGCTGCCCCCCATACACACCCTGACCAGGGATTAAACCCACAACCTAGCTATGTGCCCATGACCAAGAATTGAGCCCACAACCTACAGGATGATGCTCCAACCAACTTAGCCACCCAATCAGGGCTAAAATGTTCATCTTTTGAGGCTATTTCCTATTCTTTCTATAGCACACCTCAATGGGACTTGAGGAATCCTCCTACCCCATATGAGTTAGGTAGCCCATGGTGGCCAATTAATGTTCTGAATTCTCCTGGCCATGGTGATTGGTTCAAAGCTGAGCGTGTGACCCACACTGTCCATGAAGGTAGACATGTTGAACATTTGTAGACACTGTCAAGGAGGTGGCCCTCTCTTTCCAGGAAAGTGGCTGGGCCGATAGGGTGTAAGCCTGGAGTTGCTGGCAGCCACACCGTGAGGAACATGTGCCAGACAAGGAAGTCGTGCAGACGATAGAACTGAGAAGCAGAAAGCATGCTGACAGGACTGCTTGAAGCCCTGGCCTGAAGCCAGAGTATGCAGGAACTTCCTAGTTAAATGTACCAATAATTTCCCTGTTTGCACAAGCTAGTTTGACTTGTGTTCTGTCAGTCACAACTAAAGGAGGGATGACTAAAAAGCACAGGTTGGATTAGAGCATTTCAGCGCTGGCATGTTAGGCTTCTATGGAGAAATAAATTCACAGGTGCACACACGTAGAATTACATAGAGCTCCAAACCCCCTGAGAAACTGAGGCATTTCTCACTCAGGTTTTTCGTGGTTCAGTAATGCATAGAAGAGCATCAAACAGTACCCAATCCAGTGGTTTCCTGACTGCTTCATGGAGACCTGGCTTCTAACAGTGTTCTGGACTGAGGTCAAGAGCAGGGTGTGTGTGGGCAGGCATGAAAATTAGGGATATATATGGCAAGGCGTTACCAGGGAACGGTAAGCTCAACAGCTCCCTGAGCTCACACAGAGTTGGTAGAGGCTTGAGTTCCAACCAATCAGAGCATAGCCTTCTCACTGAGCACACCTTACAAATATGGTTAAATTAAGCCTAAAGTAAGGGCTACTCTTAACCCACCCTAGCGAATGTTTAAAAAAAGTAAACCTTGATCAATCTAAGATGGCGTCGGAGTAGGAAGGAGCAGATTTGGCTTTCCTCTGCTCAGGAGAGAGAGTCCTGACTGATCTTTGGAGTACAAAGGCAAGTGACCAGCATATTTCAGCATTTTTGAGAACGGAGGACCAAGGATTGTGGCAGAACCGAAAGAACAAAGAACGGATCCTAGGCGGAGTGCTGCATCGAGAAGAACCAGCCTCAACACAACCTGCCCTCACCAGCACAACAAAATACAGAAGGTGGTGGACAGAGTGACCCACATTTAACCAGCTGGCGGGAAGGAACCACCAAAGAAAGACTCAACAACAATCAAAACCCAAAGGCAAACACAAAGCCAACTTAAACAACAGCCCAAGACCAGCGAGCGTGGGGGGTCAAGGAAACAGCACCACTGAAACTCACTGCTACTCTACTAAAGAAGTTCACATCATAAACCGAGGGAGCCAGAACAGATCAATATAAGAAGCTGAGGTGAACAAGAAGAGTCTCACAAACAATGGGAAGACAAAGAAATACTCCCCAAATGAAAGGAAAGGAGGAAGCCTCAAAAAGAATGCTAAATGAAACAGAGGCAATTCAACTATCAGATATTGAATTCAAAGCAGTGATTGTCAGGAAGCTCAATGAGCTCACAATGAGCTACGAGAAACTACAGGGAAGCTACAATGAACTCAATGAAAACTACATCAGCATAAAAAAGGAAATAGAAACTCTCAACAAGGGCCAAGAAGAAATGAAGAATACAATCTCTGAAATGAAGAACACAGTAGAAGGAATGAAAAGCAGGATCGATGAAGCAGAAGATCGGATCAGCGAGCTAGAGGACAAAATAGAAGAAAAACACCCAGAAAGAGCAAGAAAGGGAAAAGAGGCTCAGAAAGAATGAAGAGGGATTAAGAGAAATGCAAGACAATATGAAACGTAATAATATCCGTATAATAGGGATACCAGAAGGAGAAGAAGAAGAACAAGGGATAGAAAACCTAGTTGAACAAGTGATGATGGAAAACTTCCCTAATTTGATGAGACAAAAAGTCACACAAATACAGGAAACACAGAGAGTCCCAATCAAGAGGAACCCAAGGAGGCCCACCTCAAGACACATCATAATTAAAATGGCAAAATTTCAAGACAAAGAGAGAATCTTAAAGGCAGCAAGGGAGAAGAAGGAAGTAACATACAAGGGGGCCCCAATAAGGCTAACAGCTGACTTCTCAATGGAAACACTCCAAGCCAGAAGAGAATGGCAAGAAATAATCCAAGTAATGAGAACCAGAGGCCTGCAACCACGACTACTTTACCCAGCAAGGCTCTCAATTAAGATAGAAGGCCAAATAAGAAGCTTCTCAGACAAAAGAAGTCTAAAAGAATACACCTCCACTAAACCAGCTCTGCAAGAGATGCTGAAGGGACTGCTTTAAGGAAAGAAAGGAAAAGAGAGAGTGAGAGAGGATCACACGTACATAAAAGGCAATGAATAAGTACCTATCAATAATAACCTTAAACGTAAATGAACCAAACGCTCCAATTAAAAGACATAGAATAGATGATTGGATAAGAAAACATGACCCACACATATGCTGTCTACAAGAGACCCACCTCAGGATAAAAGATCTGCACAGGTTGAAAGTGAAGGGCTGGAAACAAATTTTCCAAGCAAATGGACAGGAGAAAAAAGCCGGGGTAGCAATACTCATATCTGACAAAATAGACTTCCAAAGAAGATCCATAAAGAGAGACCCAGAAGGTCATTTCATAATACTCAAGGGAAGAATTCACCAAGAAGGCATAAACATAGTAAATATATATGCACCCAACATAGGAGCACCTAAATACATAAAGAAAATCTTAGAGGACTTCAAGAAAGATATGGACAGCAACACAATTATTGTGGGGGATTTTAACACCCCTCTATCAAAAATGGACAGATCTTCCAAACAAAACATCAACAAAGATATTGTGGCATTGAACAATACCCTAGACGAACTGGGCTTTACTGATATTTACAGAACCCTCCATCCCAAAGAAGCTAAATACACATTTTTTTCAAATGTACATGGAACATTTTCAAAGATTGACCACATGATAGGACACAAAACAAGCCTCAACAATTTCAAAAAAATTGAAATCATACCAAGCAATTTCTCGGATCACAAGGGACTGAAACTAGAAACCAACCACAAGGAAAAAAACCCAAAACACTCAAATTCATGGAGATTAAACAGCATGCTATTAAACAATGAATGGGTCAAGAATGATATTAGGGAAGAAATCAAACGGTTTTTGGAAACAAATGAAAACGAACTCACAACAACCCAAAACTTATGGGACACAACCAAGGCAGTCCTGAGAGGGAAGATCATAGTGATACAGGCCCACTAAAAAAGTTAGAAACATTTCAAACAAACAACCTAACCCTACATCTAAAAGAACTCGAGGAACAACAACAAAGACAGCCCAGAGCAAGCAGAAGGAAGGAAATAACCAAGATCAGAGCAGAATTAAATGACAGAGACTAAAAGCACAATTCTAAAGATCAATGAATCCAAGAGTTGGTTCTTTGAAAAGATAAACAAAATCGACAAGCCTTTAAGCAGACTCATCAAGAAAAAAAGAGAGAAAACCCAAATAAACACAATCAAAAATGAAAGAGGAGAGATTACAACAGATACCACAGAAATACAAAGGATTGTAACAAATTACTACAAAGAGCTGTATGCCAAGAAATTTGAAAACCTAGATGAAATGGACAAATTTCTAGAAAAATATAACCTTCCAAAACTCAATAAAATGGAAGTAGAAAGCCTGAACAAACCAATAACAGCAAAAGAAATTGAAGCAGTAATCCAAAAACTCCTAACACACAAAAGCCCTGGACCAGATGGTTTCACAGGAGAATTCTACAAAGCATTTAAGGAAGAACTAACACCTATCCTTCACAGACTATTTCAAAAAATCCAAAAAGATGGAAGACTACCAAACGCTTTTTATGAGGCCAACATCATCTTAATCCCAAAACCAGATAAAGACACAACAAAGAAAGAAAACTACAGGCCAATATCGCTGATGAACATTGACGCTAAAATCCTCAACAAGATACTGGCAAACCGTATCCAACAGTACATTAAGAAGATCATACACCATGACCAAGTTGGATTCATTCCAGGTATGCAAGGATGGTACAATATACGCAAATCAGTAAATGTAATACATCACATAAACAAAAGCAAAGACAAAAACCAAATGATCATATCAATAGATGCAGAAAAAGCATTTGATAAGGTACAGCACCCATTTATGATAAAAACACTCAGTAAAGTGGGAATAGAGGGAGCATTCCTCAACATAATAAAGGCCATATATGAGAAACCTACAGCCAACATTATACTCAATGGGCAAAAATTAAAATCTTTTCCACTAAGAACAGGAACAAGACAAGGATGTCCACTTTCACCACTTCTATTCAATATAGTACTGGAAGTTCTAGCCACAGCAATCAGACAAGAAAAAGAAATAAAAGGAATCCAAATCGGAAAGGAGGAAACAAAACTGTCACTGTTTGCAGATGACATGATAGTGTACATAGAAAATCCTATAGACTCCACCAAAAAACTGCTTGACCTAATAAATGAATTTGGTAAAACAGTGGGATACAAAGTCAATATCCAGAAATCAAAGGCATTTCTGTACACCAACAATGAACAGCAGAAGCAGAAATCAAGAAAAAAATCCCATTTGAAATAGCAAAAAGGAAAATAAAATACCTAGGAATAAACCTAACCAAAGAGGTAAAAGACCTGTATTCAGAAAACTACATAACACTGAGGAGAGAAATCAAGGAAGACACAAACAAATGGAAACATATACCGTGTTCATGGATTGGAAGAATTAATATCATTAAAATGTCCATACTACCAAAAGCAATTTACACATTCAATGCAATACCTATTAAAGTACCAATGGCATATTTCACAGACATAGAACAAACACTTCAACAATTTATATGGAACCATAAACGACCCCGAATAGCTGCTGCAATTTTGAGAAAGAAGAGTAAAGTAGGAGGAATCACAATACATGACACTAAACTATACTACAAGGCCACTGTAATCAAAACAGCCTGGTACTGGCATAAAAACAGGCACATAGACCAATGGAACAGAACAGAGAGCCCAGAAATAAACCCAAGCCTCTACGGTCAATTAATATTTGACAAAGGAAGCAGCAACATAAAATGGAATAAAAATAGCCTCTTCAACAAATGGTGTTGGGAGAACTGGACAGCTACGTGCAAAAAAATGAAACTCGAGCACCAACTTACACCTTATACAAAAATAGATTCAAGGTGGATAAAAGACTTAAATATAAAGCGTGACACCATTCAAGTCCTAGAAGAGAACGTAGGTAGGAAAATCTCAGATATTTCACGCAGAAACTTTTTTACTGACTTGTCTCCTAGAGTAAGGGACATAAAGGAAAGAATAAACAAATGGGACCTCATCAAAATTAAAAGCTTTTGCACAGCTAAGGAAAACAGTATCAAAATAAAAAGAGAACCAACTGTATGGGAAAACATATTTGCTAATGATACCTCAGACAAGGGTTTAATCTCCAAAATATATAAAGAACTTACACGACTCCACTCTAAGAAGACAAGTAACCCAATTAAAAAATGGGCAAAGGACTTGAATAGACACTTCTCCAAGGAGGACATACAGAAAATCCAAAGACACATGAAGCGATGCTCAATATCGCTAGCCATCAGAGAGATGCAGATTAAAACCACAATGAGATACCACTTCACACCAGTCAGAATGGCCATCATAAACAAAGCAACAAACAACAAGTGTTGGAGAGGATGTGGAGAAAGGGGGTCCCTAGTGCACTGTTGGTGGGACTGCAGACTGGTACAACCATTATGGAAAGCAGTTTGGAACTTCCTCAGAAAACTAAAAATGGAGCTGCCTTTTGACCCAGCAATTCCATTGCTGGGACTCTACCCTAAGAACACTAAAACACCAATACAAAAGAACCTTTGCACCCCGATGTTCATAGCAGCACAATTTACAATAGCTAGGTGCTGGAAGCAACCTAGATGCCCATCAGTAAATGAATGGATCAAAAAACTATGGTACATTTACACAATGGAATTCTATGCAGCAGAAAGAAAGAAGGAGCTCATACCCTTTGCAACAGCATGGATGGAGCTGGAAAGCATTATGCTAAGTGAAACAAGCCAGGCAGTGAAAGACAAATACCACATGATATCACCTTTAACAGGAATCTAAACAACAAAACAAAACAAAAAAAACTAGCAAAATATAACCAAAGACACTGAAATAGGGGATAGTCTGACAGTGGCCAGAGGGGAGAGAAGAGGGAATTTCAGGGGGGATGGGTAGGGATTACAGGAACAAATTTGGAGGACACATGGACAAAAACTAGGGGTGGGGGGTAATGGGGGGAAGGGGGGAGGGTTGGGTGGAGGGGCTGGAACGGGAGTAGGGGGGAGAAAACTGTACTTGAACAATGATTGAAATAAAAAAAAAAAGTAAAAAAAAAAATTAGGGATATAGAACAAGATGGGGCCAGGCTCAACAGCTGTCCCCTGCATCACCCAGGTCAGCTTCAGTTGCCTGGTTTATACATGCTCTGCCCAGGAAAAGTCCAGCCACTGCTAACAAGAATGGTTTACACGACACCAATGTAACCTGGCAGCCAAGGAGAGTGGACTGGAATGCACATGCATGAACAATGACAACTTCACTGTATAGTCAGTGGGGGTGGTAGACACCATTGAGTGAGTATGTATACTATGTAGCCATAGCATTCAAAATATCTGAGCAAGTAGAGCAATGAATCTGCATCGGATTTTGTGTTAAGCTTGAATATTCCTCTGTGGAGACTATTTGAATGATTTAGAAGTCTTTCAAAGATGATGCAATGAATGCAGTGCAAATAAAAGGGTGACTACAAATGCTTCAAAGATGGTTGAGAATCTGTTGAAAGTGATCCACATTCTGGAAGGCCTGCAACAAGCAGAACACCTGAGAGTGCTGAACTTCCACGGGTTGCAATCAACAAAGACCGGCAACTGACAGTGTGAGAATTAGAAGCTGATCTGGGGATTCCAAAAACTACTGTGTCTGAGATTTTGACACAGGATCTTGGCAGGAAACATGTCATGGCAAAATTCACTCCACAGCTTCCGCTACCAGAGCAGAAGGAACACCATACTGCAGTTACTGATGACTTGATTCAAACCACCACCAATGAACCAGATTTCATCAAGAAGGTCATAGCTTTGAAGGAGACTGCAATGTCATTGTCCTATGTATAATGTACCATGTGCTTTCTTCAATAAATGCCTCTATTTTTCAAAGTAGGTGGTTGTATACTTTCTGGACAGGCCTTGGGATACTAGAGTTCAGCATGAAAGTTCATGCAAGGGGAAAAGGATTCTATTGCTCTAAAAAGATTGGAAAAGCACTTATTTGGCCAAAAGTTATCATTTTAAAGATAATGATAACAGAGTTCAGAGATAGTAAGGGGCATTCCCCCACTCACCCCCACTTTTACTCCCACCCCTTCCCCCACCCACACACATGGTCACACATAATTGATATGAGAGGGAAGGCCTGAACATCGTCTGGTTCTCTTTGACCTTGCAATGGTTTCTTTGGTATATTAGAAAACCTTTTTCTTCAGTGTTAAGAAGAACAAATAGAGTTGTATTTATATCATAAGCAATACATACTTATATATTATGAAGTATAAGTAATGTTGCCTGTTTGTTTGTTGGCTTGCTTAGTGTCTGTGCTCCTCACTAGATTCTAAACTCAATATGCAATAGAAGTAGGTGGTTGGCAACCCAGCACCTCAAACACAGTAGCTCTAAAAATTTGTTTTTTAAAAAAGTTAATAACCACCCCTCCCAGTGTGGCTCAGTTGGTTGGGAATCAACTTGCAAACTGAAACATCACCAGTTCGACTCCTGGTCAGGGCACATGGCTGGGTGGCAGGTTTGGTCCCTAGTCGGTGCACATACAGAGGCAGCCAATTGATGTTTCTCTCTTGCATCAATGTATCTCTCCCTCTCTTTCTCCCTCCCTTCCACTCTCCTGAAAATCAAAAATCAAAATTAAATTAAAAAAGCAAATAACCAATTTACAGATGCTAAATAGCCATGAGAAAGAAAGGAAATTCTACGGGACAGTTTTTTCCAACAAATCTCAAGAAAAAAAGATGGAGAAGAAATCTACAGAGTAAGAGAGATCTGAAGAATACTCATATGTGAACAGGATGCAAAGTGGGGATCCAACACAAAGCAACCAAATGTTAAAATTATGAGATAATCAGGAAAATGTCACAAAACTGTATCAACGTTGATTAATTTCATTGTTATCTTGTTTTAGGTGTAATAGTGATATTGTGGTTGTGTTTATATGAGTCCCTATCATTTATAAATACACACTAAAATATTTACAACTGAGATGATACAATGCCAGGAATTTTGTGCAAATAATCTGCAAGTGGGAGGGATGATTGGGCGTAGAGATGAAAGAAGATTAGCCTGAAGTCAATCATTTTTTGAAACTGGGAAAGCCTGTCTGGGGGTTCATGGGACTATTTTGCTATTGTTGCATATGTTTGAGATGTGTGTATAATAATTTCAAAAGAGGGAAGAGAAAGAAAAAGAAAGAAAAGTCAAGAACAATTCTAGCCTGTGCAGTGGTCTGGATTCAAATCTTGGTTCTTCCACTTACCAGCTGTGAGACTCAAGGTTACTATTTATCATCAGTTAGTTTCTGTAACTGTGATGGGACTAAAAATAACATGTCTCCTAGTGTGAGTTGTAAAATTCAAATAAAATTATATATGTAAAGTGTGTCTGATAAATAGTATGTAATAAATGGTAACTGTTATTAATGCCAAATGTTAAACATGTCATACAAATATAATTGGTGCTAAAAATTACATTTTAACAATAATAATAACTAAAATTTCAGAGCACTTACTAGATACCTAGAACTATTCTATGTTTTACATGTAAAAACTCATTTCATTCTGTTGCTTAAAATAAATCCTCTTTAATCACTATTAAAAAGTTTGTAGTAAATAGTGACAATAAAGAGTGATAAAAACTGATTTTAAAAATGAAATTATCCCTAGTGCACTGTTGGTGGGACTGCAGACTGGTACAACCACTATGGAAAGCAGTTTGGAACTTCCTCAGAAAACTAAAAATGGAGCTGCCTTTTGACCCAGCAATTCCATTGCTGGGACTCTACCCTAAGAACACTAAAACACCAATACAAAAGAACCTTTGCACCCCGATGTTCATAGCAGCACAATTTACAATAGCTAGGTGCTGGAAGCAACCTAGATGCCCATCAGTAAATGAATGGATCAAAAAACTATGGTACATTTACACAATGGAATTCTATGCAGCAGAAAGAAAGAAGGAGCTCATACCCTTTGCAACAGCATGGATGGAGCTGGAAAGCATTATGCTAAGTGAAACAAGCCAGGCAGTGAAAGACAAATACCACATGATATCACCTTTAACAGGAATCTAAACAACAAAACAAAACAAAAAAAACTAGCAAAATATAACCAAAGACACTGAAATAGGGGATAGTCTGACAGTGGCCAGAGGGGAGAGAAGAGGGAATTTCAGGGGGGATGGGTAGGGATTACAGGAACAAATTTGGAGGACACATGGACAAAAACTAGGGGTGGGGGGTAATGGGGGGAAAGGGGGAGGGTTGGGTGGGTGGGCTGGAATGGGAGTAGGGGGCAGAAAACTGTACTTGAACAATGATTAAAATAAAAAAAAAGAAAAGAAAAAGTAAAAAAAAAATGAAATTAAATAAGGTTTTTCATTTTATATTGAACCACATTTAGAAAATAATTCATAGAACAAACACCAAATGACTAAGGTTCAGGGGTTTTGGTGCATTTTTCTGACAATATTATATGGTAGAATAATAAAAATATCCATTACTTCAATTTCTTTTGCATTATTATCATTAAAATAGTCATTTTCACAAAAGTATTCATCCATTTTCAGAAGGCTTTCTTTTTTTCTTTTGTTGTTCAGTTACACTTGTCCCACCTTTTTCCCCATTGCTCTCCTCTGCTCCTTCCCCACCCCCATCCCCAAGGTCAATCCCTCTGCCATTGTCTATGAGTCTTCTATTTGTGTTCCTTTGTTTGCCCCTCCCCCTACTTTCCCCAATTACCCCCTGCCCCCTCCCCTCTGGTCACTGTCACTTTGTTCTTTATTTCCAAGTCTCTGATTCTATTTTGATTATTTGTTTATTTTGTTGATTATGTTCCATTTATAGGTGAAATCATATGGTATTTGTCTTTTGTTGCCTGGCTTATTTCATTTAGCATAATGTCTCCAGTTCCATCCATGCTGTTGTGAAGGGTAAGGGCTTCTTCTTTCTTTCTGCTGTGTACTGTTCCATTGAGTAAATGTACCACCATTTTTTGATGCACTCATTTACTGATGGGCACTTAGGCTGTTTGCAGCACTTGGCTGTTGTAAATAATGCTGCTATTGGGATACATAGGTTCTTTTGAATTGGTGATTCAGGATTCTTAGGATAGCCATTAGAAAGATACAAATTAAACCCACAATAAGATACCACTTCACAGAAGTCAGAATGGCCATCATTAATAAATCAACAAACAACAAGTGTGGGAGAGGTTGTGGGGAAATGGGAACCCTAGTGCACTGTTGGTGGGAATGCAGACTGGTGCAACCACTGTGGAATGGAATTTCCTAAAAAAACTAAAGATGATACTCCCTTTCAATCCAGCAATCCCACTGCTGGGACTATACTCTAAGAGTCATTTTCTGAAGCCTTTCTTAATAACATATATTCAAATCATTCTCTTTTGATACTTATCTCATTCAATAGATAAGTGGATTAATTCTGCCAGATCCACATTTGTTAAAGGCTTTGTCTGAATCTGTAGGAATTCACCACCAACACCCCTCTGAATGCCTCACAAAATCCTACATCTTTGCAAGATTTCTTTAATGATTTTAGCTTGAATAGATGCTGATGTTAGGTTAGGCAGAGGGGACAAAGGTATACAAAGGGGTACTATGTTATAAGTTGTTAGTTATCAGGGAATTCTGCTTCCCTGTGCAACCTGTCCATTGTTGGGACTGGAATACTGGATCTGAGACAACCTCCCATAATGTAAAAGTTTCATGTAAACAGGACATAGCCACCTACTCCCAAAAAGCACTGTTACAATCAACATTTTAGTATTTAAGACCAAAATGGTTTGGGCTTAATTATCTTTACAATTGCCCTCAAATCTCTATCTCTTTTAATTTAATGGATATAAGTTAAACAACCTCCTCTTAAACCCATTCAAATGGGCAAGGATAGAAAGAGTGCCAAAAGCCACCAAATGGAAGATTAAGAAGTTAAATATGTACTTTGGTCTTTTATAGATTGGTATTAACCAAAATTCAAACTCTTTCTGCTTAACCAGGGAATTCCTTTTAATTCAATTCATGCAAATAAATATTTCAGCTCTAACATACAAAGTAAAATGGGGAATTACACCTCAGGGTGTGAAATATTGCTGTATTTTAGCTGTACCACCAAATGTAAATATAATCCCTGATTATTTTAAATAGTGTCATAAAAAATCTGAGTAGTACTTGACAAAGATTGGGGGTAAGTACATTAATATAACAGGAGACATTTTACTTCCTGGACCACATAAAATCTTATAAAGATGAACAGTTTATAGCCAACTGAGTTTATATCCATAATTGTGCAAATTCACCTACAGCAGTCTTGACCAAACTAGCCTGAGCATATCAGAATCACATTTGCAGCATGTTAAAAATAGGTTCTCAGGAAAAAAATTCTCAGGCTCCTCCAATTGAGATTCAGTAGTTGAAGGAATAGAGCCCAGGAATTGATATATTGTAACAAGCATCCCGGGAGTCATTGCATTCATTTATGTTTAAAAAACACTGACTTAATCAAGTTAGGACTGTAAGAGTGAGAATGGTTAAGCAATGAACATATCTGGTCTTTGGAATCAACATGAAAAGTAAATTGAAGACATTCTAGATAGCAGAGGTGTAAGTGAAAACTGCAATAACCTCCTCCCAGGACCAATCTGGAATTACAACTAAACTATATATAAATCATACTGAATAATCAACTGAACACTAGGTAGAGAGAAGCCTTATAACCATGGACAGACAGAAGAAACCACTTCACCACAGCGAGACTGGTAGGGAGTGTGGAGGAGGCATGGGAGTGGCCAGCTGGTCTCCCATGGGCAGCATCTGAAGTTCCAGAGGAATATTTCAGTGGCTGGGGGGGGGGGGGTTCATCCCTGAGAAGTGTGAGGTCTAAACCCCAAGCTAGTCTCCCCAACTTACATAGCAGAGCTAGAAAGGAACCCAGATAACATCCAGCTGTGAAAAGCAACAGAATTTCTGCCTTCCAGGGAGAGATAGCTGGAGACTCACAGAGACCCTTAAAGGGCCAATGCACAGAATTTCATTTGCAGCCACTAACCCTGGGCTCTGGCAGCGGGAGGGCACAGTAGACTAGAAATACTGGAGGACAGTTTGGGGTTTATGGCTCTGGGGAGAGAACAGAAGGAACAGCCACCAGGATCCCTGTACTGAGTCATTCCTCATACTGCAGAAGCCAACTTTCTCAGGCAGAGCATTCCTCCCCAAATGGCATCCGCCTGAGGGGATGTAATAGCCCCATTAGCAGGAATTACTCTGCCCCACCTTGTGAAGCTTAAGCCAGGCTGCTGATTACAGCTTGAGGCTCTATCATTGATTAGTTTAACAATGAAGGCAGATCACTTGGAGCTCTATGAGACTTCAGTTGACCCTCCTCTGGACTTGGTGCTGATAAAAACCAGCCTTGGTGCACCACTTTGGTGCACTTGGTTCTTTCTGTATGGAACAGACCCAGCAGAGGGAGCCACACACTGTGGATCACTGAGAGCTCCAAACAGCTTGACCTGGGCCAGTCACAAGGAGTGTCTGACCAAGGCCTACACCAGAGTCTTTGTAGATCTACCTAATACATAGAAACAAATACAAAGAAGCAGTAAGAATGGAAAGACAAAGAAACAGACCCAAAATGAAAGAACAAGATAATTCTCCAGAAGAAGAGCTAGGTGAAATGGAGGCAAGCAATTTATCAGATTAAGAGTTTAGAGTAATGATTATAAGGATACTCAACAGCATGAAGAAAGACATGGAAATCATAAAAAAGGACCAGTCAGAAATAAAAAAAATGCACTATCTGAAATAAATAATACACTGGAAGGAATAAACAATAGGTTAGATGAAGAAGAGGATAAAATCAATGATTTGGAAAACAAGGTAGAAAAAAAAACAATGAGGCAGAGCAGCAAAAAGAAAACATTTTAAAAAATGAAGAGAATTTAAGAAACATTTTGGACAACATGAAGCATAACAATATCCACATCATGGGAATGCCAGAAGGAGAAGAGAGTGAGCAAGTGATTGAGAACTTACTTGAAGAAATAATGACCGAAAACTTTCCTAATCTGCTAAAGGAAAAAAGACAAAAGTCCAGGAAGTTCAAGGAGTCCCAAACAAGTTGGACCCAAAGAGGTCTATGCCAAGACACATCATAATTAAAATGACAAGGCTTAAAGACAAGGAAGGAATCCCAAAAGTCACAAGAGAAATGCAGGTAGTTACCTACAAGGGAGCACCAATTTGACTGTCATCTGATTTCTCAACAGAAACATTTCAGGTCCAAAGGGAGTGGTGGAAATATTCAAGGTGATGAAAAGCAAGGACTTACAACCAAGGCTACTTTATTCAGCAAGGCTATCACTTAAGGTTGAAGGAGAAATAAGGAGCTTCCAAGACATGAAAAAGCTAAAGGAATTTGTTAACACCAAACCAGTACTGCAATAAATGTTAAAGGGCTTGTTTAACAAGACAAAGAAAAGAAAAAAATACAGAGGAAAATAGTCTAACGATAAAATGGCACTAAATACATATCTATCAATAATCACCTTAAGCCCTGGTTGGTGTGGCTCAGTACATTGAGCCTGGCCTGTGAACCAAAGGGTTACCAGTTTAATTCCCAATCAGGGCACATGCCTGTGTTGCATGAGAGGCAACCACACATTGATGTTTCTTTCTCTCTCTTTCTTCCTCCCTTGCCCTCTGTCTAAAAATAAATAAATAAATAAATAAACTATTTAATAAACAAAACCAAAAAATAATAATCACCTTAAATGTAAATGGCTTAAATGCTCCAACCAAAAGACATAGGGTAGCTGAATGGATCAGAAGACCCATATATATGCTGCCTCCAAGAAACCCCTCTGAGCTCAAAAGACACACAGACTGAAAGTAAAGGGGTGGAAAAAGATATTTCATGCAAATGGAAAGGAATAAAAAAGCTGGGGTAGCAGTACTTACATCCAACCAAATAGACTTTAAAAACAAGGCTATAGTAAGAAACAAAGATGAACACTACATAATGACAAAGGCAACAATCCAACAAGAAGATATAACCCTAGTATACATTTACACACCTAACATAGGAGCACTAAATATGTGAGGCAAATCTTGATGAACTTAAAGGGAGAGATCAACAGAAATACAGTCATAGTTGAGGATTTTAACACCCCATTGACTTCAATGGATAGATTTTCCAGGCAGAAAATCAGCAAGGACAGAGTGGCCTTAAATAAAATACTAGATCAAATGGATTTAATTCATATCTACAGAGCATTTCACCCCAAAGCAACAGAATATGCATACTTCTCAGGTGCATATGGAACGTTTTGTATGATAGACCACATGTTAAGACACAAAACAAGCCTCAATAAATTTAAAAAGACTGAAGTCACATCAAACATCTTCTCCGACCACAATGAAACTAGAAATCAATAACAAAAAGAACACTGAAAAACATGCAAAGATATGGAATCTAAATAACATATTATTAACATATTATTAAATAATGAATGGGTCAGCAATGAAAAAACTCAAAAGGTACCTTGAAACAAATGAAAATGAGGACACAGGGAAAGTAATCCTAAAAAGGAAATTCATAGCATTACAGGCCTATCTAAAAAAAAAAGAAAGAAAGAAAGAAAAAGCTCAAACAAACAATCTAACTTTACATTTAAAAGAATTTGAAAAAGAACAACAAATAAAACCCGAAGTGAATAGAATGGAAGAAATAATAAAGATCAGAGCAGAAATAAATGAAATAGAGTCTAGAAAAAGGATACAAAAGATCAATGAATCCAAGAGCTAGTTATTTGAAAAGATAAACAAGATTGACAAACTTTTAGCCACACCAATCAAGAAAAAAAGGGGGACCCAGATAATTAAAATCAGAAATAAAAGAGGAGAAATAACAACTGACACCAAAGAAATACAAAAGATTGTAAGAAGATATTATGAATAACTATATGCCAAAAACTGGACAATCTGAATGAAATGGATAAATTCCTAGAAACATATAATCTTCTAAAACTAAATCAGGAAGAATCAGAGAATCTGAACAGATTACACCTAGTGAAATTGAAGCAGTAATCAAAAAAGTTCCCAACAACAAAAAGCCTTGGACCAGATGGCTTCATGGGTGAATTTTACCAAACATCCTGAGAAGAACTAGCACCTCTCCTTTTCAAACTATTTCATAAAATTCAAGAGGAGGGAAGGCTCCCAAACTCATTTTATGAGGCCAGCATTATCCTAATTCCAAAGCCTGATAAAGACACAACAAAGAAAGGAAATTACACGCCAATATCCCTGATGAACATAAACACTAAAATCCTCAACAAAATATTACTAAATAGAGCACAGCAATGCATCAAAAAGATCATACACCATCATCAAGTAGGATTTATTCCAGGAATGCAAGGTTGGTACAACATCTACAAATCAATAAATGTGATTCACCACATAAACAAAATGAAGGATAAAAACCACATGATCATATCAGTAGATGCAGAAAAAGCATTTGATAAAATCCAGCACCCATTTGTGATAAAAACTCCCAGCAAAGTGGAATTATAGGGAACATATCTAAATATAATAAAGGCCACATATGACAAACCCACTGCCAGCATCATACTCAATAGGCAAAAATTACAAGCATTCCCCTTAAGATCAGGAACAAGACAGGGATATCAGCTTTTACCTCTCTTATACAACATAATAGAAGTCCTAGCCACAGAAATCAGATAAGAAGAAATAAAAGGTATCCAAGCTGGAAAGAAAGTAGTAAACTGTCTTTATTTGCAGATGACATGATACTGTACATAGAGAACCCCAAAGATTCCACCAAGAAACTACTAGCACTGATAAACGAGTTCAGCAAAGTAGCAGAAATACAAAATTAATATCCAGAAATCAGTTGCATTTTTATATGCCAATAATGAAATAACAGAAAGGGAAATTAAGAAACCAATCCCATTCACAATTGTTTAAAAAAAAAAACCTAGGAATAAACCTCACCAAGAATGTAAAAGACCTGTATGTGGAAAATTATAAGACATGAAGAAAGAAATTGAAGAAGATACAAATAAATGGAAGCACATATGATGGTCATGGATTGGAAGAATTAACATCACTAAAATGTGCATACTACCCAAAATAATCTATAGATTCAACACAATTCCTATCAAGTTTCCAATGATGTATTTCACAGAACTAAAACAAATATTTCAAAAATTTATATGGAACCACAATAGGCCCTGCATAGCAACAGCAATCCTGAGAAAGAAGAGCAAAGTTGGAGGAATCCCAATACCTGATATCAAACTATACTATAAGGCCATTGTAATAAAAATAGCATGGTACTGGCATAAAAAACAGTTGCACAGATCAATGGAACAGACTAGAGAGCCCAGAAATAAATCCACCCCTTTATAGTCAATTAATATTTGACAGAGAAATCAAGCACATGCAATTGGCTAAAGCTAGTTTATTCAATAAATGGTGTTGGGAAAATTGGACAGATATGTGCAGAAAAATTAAACTAGATCACCTTCTTACACCACACACAAGAACAAATTCAAAATGGATCAAATACTGAAATGTCAGACGTGAAACCATAAAAACCATATAAGAAGACATAGGCAACAAAATCTCAGACATTGCTCATAGCTATATTTTATTTGTTATATCACCCCAGGCAAGGGAATCTAAAGGAAAAATAAACAAATGGGACTACACTAAACTAAAAAGCTTTTGCACAACAAAGAAAATCATCAACAAAATAAAAAGACAACTTGCAGAATGAGAGAACATATTCACTGATACAACTGATAAGGGGTTAATGACCAGAATTTATAAAGAACTTACAAAACTGAACACCAAAAAATTAAACAACCCAATTTAAAAAAGGGCAAAGGACCTGAATAGACACTTCTCCAAAGAGGACATACAGATGGCCAACAGACATATTAAAAGATGTTCAGTGTCAATAATCATCAGAGAAATGTAAATTAAAACCACAATGAGATACCATCTCACATCTGTCAGAATGGCTGTCATCAATAAATCAACAAACAAGTGCTGGTGAGGATGTGGAGAAAGGGAAGGCCTTTTGCACTGTTGGTGGGAATGCAGACTAGTGCAGCCACTGTGGAAAGCAGTATGGAGATACCTCAAAAAATTAAAAATAGATTTGCCTTTAGACCCAGCTATTCTACTTCTGGGAATATATCCAAAGAAACCCAAAACACTAATTCAAAAGAACATAAGCACCCCTACGTTCACTACAGTGTTATTTACAATCACCGAGATATGGAAGCAGCCCAAGTGTCCATCAGTAGATGGGTGGGTAAAACAAGTCTGAGACATTTACACAATGGAATACTGCTCAGCTGTAAAAAAAGAAATTTTTATCATTTGCGACAGTATGGATGGACTGTGAAAGCATTACGCTAAGTGAAATAAGCCAGTGAGAAAGAAAAATACCATATAATTTCACTCATATGTGGAATCTAATGGACAAATTTGACGGACAAGTAAAAGGAGTCAGACTCATGGATGGAGAGCAGGATGACAGCTGGCGGGGGGAGATGTTAAGGTAGAGAGATGGAGTAAAAAGGAAAAAGGACTCCTGGACATGGACAAGAGTGTGGTGATTGCTAGGGGGAAGACAGTATAAGGGGACTAAATAGTAATGGGGAAAATGCAATAAAGGTTAAATTAAAAAAAAAGAAAGAAATTAAATTGAAATAGGCATTGGCAACAGGCAGAGTTGGGTTGAATCTTGGCCCTGCCTCCTTACCAGCTCTAAGCATTTTGAATAAGTAACTAACATTTCTAAGCTTCTTTCTCCTTGTGTGCAAAATGAATATAACACTGACTCTTCTCCAGAAATAAATAAGGTAAGTAAATGAAAGCACTCAGCACAACATATAATATATACTAATAGTGCAGTAACTATTCATTCCCTTTTTGTTTCACCTTGCAGGAAAATGGGCTCAATGAAGAATACTGTAGGGCGATCCAGACTATGAGTAATGGCATTCTTCAGCCAAATGGGTGCTATATTCCCCTCTTCTACCAGCGCCCAAACCACTGCTTCCCATTCATCCCCCACACCACCCCCATCACACGTGACTTCCTTCCCATCACAACCCAGCTGTATTGTACCAGTGCTGCCACCTAGTGACAGGTATCAAGAACTGGTCCTCTCTTTCCCTTCGAGAGGCTCAAACCCATGCTGCCCATTTTTTTCTGTAATCATTTCCCCTTCTATTACTAGAAACAGGCATTGTCTTTCACATGAAACCTCTAACTCTTTTCTGTCCCCTTTTTTTTCTCAGAAACCTCTGAAAACTCTTCCTCCTCCTCCCCCAGCACTCTCCATCTGTGCTCCATCTCGGTGCCAAAAGCAACCTCAATAGAGGCTGATAAGCATTAGGGTAGCTCCAGGGGCTCTCCTAACTGTAGCACAGAACAGAAAAGCCATCTGTCCAAAAGCAAAATTGGAGTAAAAAGCATTGCTATCAACCTGGGAAGTCTTGAAGGTGCCCAGAAGTTCTCTTCACAATCGCTCCAGAAACCTGTGCCTCTTTCTTAACCTTTAAGAAAAACTCTCAGATTCCAACACTTGTGATCAGTCACAAGCAATTTCTTTTTTCACTTTTTTACTGCTGCCCTTGGAGAGAAGAAACCCTTGTCCAGGCTCACACTGGAGTTGTGGAAACCCACATAGGCAAAGGTGGCGATCTTACCCCTTTTTCAAATTGCTTCTTGGCACCCCATTCTGGTGCTCTCGTGAGATTGGAGTGAAGAGAACCCTGTGTTTACTGGTCCCCTGCTCATACCCATGTTGGGTTTCTCCCTCCTTTGTCTTTCTCTTCTCCCAGTTATTGCTTTTCTTGCTCCTCAATTTAGCACCATCAGACCTGGACCCCAATTCTGACAGTACCACTTACCAGGTGTGGGACACGGGGTATACACCACTCCTGGGTCTCGATATTCTTATCCTTAAAATGGGAATAAGGCAGTCCCGATTTCATAAGATCACTGTGAGAATTAAATGCAGCAATAAATTCAGGAGGGAGGGAAAGACAACATCGTGGCTGGCACAGAGCAAGCCCTCAGTGTTAGCCTTGCTTGTTGAGTCCCTCTGAGTCTTTCACCGACCCGAGCTTAAGCTTGCCAGCAGTCCTGGGGGAGCACTCCTCAGCTGTTCACGTGCTGGACCCTCCCACTACTTATGTTCAAGTAGCAGCAGAGGGGGCACAAACAGGCCTTCATGGGGTTAAGGAACCCACAGGACTTATCCCAAGGGAGGTTGACTTTTCCTCTTTCTTGTTTTCCTTGTATTTTCCAAGCCTCAACGACTTCAGGTTAGGAACTAGCAGAAGCAGTTTATATCTTTGAACAAACTTTTTTTAAACCTAAGGTCAGGGTACATTTTTAAATGTCTTTCTTCTAATTATAAATGAGGCATGACTATTGAGGATAATTTGGGGAAATATAGAAGGGTTAAAGATGAAAATCAACTGACACCCCCTTCCTTCCAGAGATAACCACTAATAGCATTCGCGATCTCTTCCATAGGCATAGGTCTCTATGTTTGTTCAAAATGCACTCGACATTTTTAATGTTTTTGTTATATTTTAATGTTTTGCATTTGTCACTTAACTTATATAGTGAATATTTACCAGGAATAAAATATTCATCAAAACTGTGCCTATCTATCATGTAATCTATCATGAAAATATTCCATAATTATTTACATAGTCTCCATTTTTCCAATTTTATATAATTTAAACAATCCCAAAGTGAACATTTTTATCAGAAATGTTTTGTCCTCAATTTTGAGTATTTGGTGGGTGGGGGGATTAATATCCGGAGGGGAATTGTCGAGTTCAGAAAGGAATGCCCTTTTTAAGACTCTTGGCAGATATTGCAAAACTTTTGCAGAAAAGTCGTTCCTCTTTACAATCCCGTCAGCAAAGTCTGAAGGACCAAAAAGGTCCATTTTTATCCCAAGATCCTGATGAAACAGCCCTTGGGTTTCTGAGTAGAGACTGGGAACAGGTCCTGACCAGAGCATCCGAGAGGGAGCAACACTGCTTCTGCTTCTTACCGTCTTCAAGAGAAGCTCTGGTGTATTCATGAGGTGTCATGCTTCAAATAAGTCCTATCCCTGACACTACTCTGAATATGTCCACCATCTTTTTGGCCAAACCCCAAACGCACCAGCACTAAAACTGGCCAGCCCACATTGCAACACCTGAAATCCATCCTCACCACCCAATCGTTAGCTAACTGAGCTCCTCAGGTGTCGCCTTTACCACACCAATCAGAAGTAACTTTTTGCTCACATGATTCCCACTTGTCTGCCCCACAATAACGTACGCTCCACAAGGGACCATCTCGTCTTACTCATCACGGTGAACCCACCCCTGGCCCTCTGCCTGGCACAGAGCAGGTGCTCAGTAAATACTCCTGAATGACTTGTATTTGTCCTTTAAAGAGCTCCCTGTAGCACACATGCCCTTCAAGTTTAAAAGAGCCATCATGAGGTCCATAAACTGATATAAATGTTTATGAGTAATGTACAGGATAACCACTTTTATCACCAAGGAGGACAGAGTTTCTTGATTGGCATAGTCAGCTTTGTCAACAAAATCTACTGTTACTCACAACCCGCCCAGTTTAGGAAGTCACTTAGAAGAGTGCCACCAGCATGTGGCGATAGCTGTGTCACTGTGTTCCTGGGCTGCCATTCAGTGCTGACTTACAACCTCACATTGGGCTAGGGGTCACCTCTGGGATTCTGGTTCTAGTGGGATGTTTTAGAGCAATTTGGTCCAGCTGAGCTCTTCTCAACCCCATGAGGTGAGTGCAAGCTGTTGAGAGAATTGGTTTCCTGTCATTTAAAGTTTAAAGTGCCCAAATTAAATGTCTTCATAGCGTACAGAGAGGAACCAAACTGCCCAGTTGGAATCTCAGGCCTCTTCCTAGTTGTATAACTCTGGGTGAGTTACTGGACTTTACTGTGCCTCAGTTTCCTCATCTGCAGAGCAGGGATATTATTCATGGTCTCTTCCTCATTGTTTTCAGCCATTGAATCTACCTGACCGGGGGGTTACAGATATTGTCACACCAGGCAGGAGAGAAAGCCCACACACTCATAGTGAATGTGTGCTGGGGACAGCTACTCCAGTGGCTGTGGCCCCCGGGCTGCTGAGTGAAGAAGACAGTATGTGCCCTGCTGGGCCTCACAGAGCTGAGGGTGTGGAAACAGTTGCTCACATGCAGTGCAATCAGCTCATCATGAAAATGCTCACTGGCTACAAATAGGAATGGAGAAGAGATTAAGGGTGGGGGGATTTTGGTTTTGTTCGTTTTGGCTTTGTTTTTATTTCTGACTACAGCTGCAACTGGCTAGTGCCTCTGGGACAGGTCTTTTTGTTCCCAGTTCCGCACACTGAGAACCGAAAGCCAGGTAGGCCCAATTCCAGGCCACCTGAGGGGCCTGGAATGCATTGTTCTTTCATCAGGGCAGCACATCTAGGGACCACCTGGTGGTCTGCATCACCTCTTCTCCCAGGAGAGAGTGGCTTCTTTGTCCACAGTGTCGGACAAAGCCACCCCCTTCGTGGGCTGAAGGTCAGGTTGCCTTGTTTTTTTCCTTCCCTTTATGAGCCTAGTTGTTGAAAGGTCCTCACTGAACCTACCTTTAGTGGTTATGTCTCCCCACAGTTATGCATGAGGCAAGGAAAAGCTACAACTGTAATTGACACTTGGCAATTCACCTCAGCCACCCTAAAAAACTGCCAGCGTGGGTATAAAACATCCGCAACAATGCCGGCCCAACGGCCATTAGGGTGATTTACTCTGGACCACATGAAGTTCAGTGGCCGGGAAAGAGGGCAGCGACTGAAATGGTCTTTCACTCTCATGTCGTAAATTCAGACCATGGCTTCAAAGGTGGTGTCAAAGTGTTGGTCACCCAAAGTCAAGGGGCCTAGGTTTTGTTTTCCAGGGCAAAGGGACACCATCAATGATGGGAGAGTTCTGTAGAGGTGACCCAGGAATGGGTTCCCAGCCACCTCTCCCCTTGCTGAGTCCCTTTGACCTAGAAGAAGGAATATAAAAGGTGTCAGTAGCCTTGGTGCTCGGTAAATCACTAGGTGTGAACCCAGCTGGGCTGGGTGACGGCCTTCAGGGACCCTTTCTCCTGGAGGCCAAGTCCAGCAGGCTCCACACTCCGTGACCCCATGGATGGGTCACCATGAGTGTGAGATCAGCCGGCCTGCTCAGTCACCAGAAGGGACCTTTTCTAGGATCTTTTCCTCTAGGAAGCGGTGACAAAAGAAGAGTCCTCATTCCCTAAAAGAAGTGGCTCCAACTGTCTCGTTAGGTGAAAATTTCACTTGACAGAGTGCTTAAAAAAACACCACATGCTGATGCTGACAACTTAATAATCTCCAGTGTTTACTGAGCTCAGTCTTTATGCCAGGAATAGTGCTACTAGAAGAGGGAGGGGGAAGAGAGAGAGAGAGAAAGAGAGAGAGAGAGATGGGATGGGAAGAAAGATAGGAAGGAAGGAAGGCAGGAAGGAAGGAAGGAAAGAGGGAAGGGAGGGAGGAAACATTTTATTTTAGAATAAAAAAGACCAATGAGGGGGAAAGTGACTACACTGCATTTCAAACAGGCATTAAGTCATTCATCAACATCTCCAATCTATTAAGGGAACACTTTGCCCCAATATTTAACGTTGAGAGGTAAGTATGATTAGAATTGCCATGTTACAAGAAAACGAGGTTAAAAAAAATACCCACAGTCTCACAACTAGCTGCACTTAGGTGTGTGCATACTCTCTTATATTACTGACACATTAACTTAGATTTTTAAAATTTAGAGTTGGGGATGGTGCATTTCCGCTTAGTGATAAAGTCATGTTAAACAAAAAGAACAAGTGTTTTAACCATTTTTATGTACTTTTTAAAAAATAAATGTCTTTTTCTTTATTTTATTGGTTGTAGCAGAGCAAAAAGTTGGCCCAACCTTCATCTTAAGCCTGGCTATTTATTAAATGAGGAGAGTCATACACCAGCTGGTGACTGAAGGAGGCCCAGTGGTTCGGGAGGCCTGGGGTCTAACCACACGCCATCATTCACCTGCTGTGTGACCTTAGTCCAGTCCTTTCCCCTTCCTGCATGCATCTCAGGCTCATCTTCTAAGTGAGGAGGCTTATTTCTCAGGTCTTCTTCACCCAAGTTCCAAAGTTTGAGTTTTAATTGGTGCCCTGGGAGGGTAGCCTGACACCTGGACACCTCAGCTCAAGAGACGGAAGTTATTCAGGACCCTTTATACTTTATCTTGCCTCACTGTGCTTGTCAAGCTAGATTTGCACTATATTGGGACCATAGAAAAGCCTCATTTTTATGTCACAAAAGTTTCGGTCACGGACACTACTATAACGCCCCAGTCCAGGGATGCCAAATAGGCTTAATTTTGTTTGCATTATACCATCATGGTCCAGTTAGAGCACAGAAATCATACCAGTTATTTTAACAGAATTCCATATAAAGAATTGCTAACCAGGTAACCAAAAGGGTAATAAAAAAGAACTCAGGGTATCATGGAAGCAATAACTGCAGGAAGCAGCTATCACCCCTACAAGCCAGTGCCCAAAGGGAATTATGAAAACATGGGAGCTTAGACGAGGGGCCCACCCAGGTAAGGCTCAGATGACGGCCGAGCAAGGGGCTGCAAGGCTGGTGCCCATGTCCCTAAGGGGACACAAGGAAGCTGGGGTTACAAGTGTGTTGGAAAAACGACAAACTGCATTCAGCTTTTGCTGTAGGAAGAAACTGCCGCTGCGGGAGTGAAGGAAACTTTCCTGGGATGCTTCCAAGAAAAGAAGCAGGCAGGAAGGAGTGTGTCCCTTCCTCCTCCTCCTCCTCCTCCAGCCCGGCGGCCTCCCTCTGGCTTCCCCTGGTGGGCAGAGTCCCAGCCCCAGCATGACAAAGCAGGTGTGGAAGGGTGAAGCTGGAGGTGAGACAAGCATTTGGGCTTATTACCTGGCCCCTGTCACCTTCAATCAGTTGGGTAATTGCTTCCTAGAGGGCAACACTGAAGTCAGGAGGCCTAGTCTGGGCTCAGCAGAAAGAAAATCTTGTGATTAGCCATATACCCAGAAAAGAAAAATGGTGGCATGAATGCCACATATGTGCCCTGTCCCTGGTGATGAAATGACCCACACAATGAACAGGAGAAGTGAACACTCCTTCCCAATTTCCAAAAACAAGGGCAGCAGGGCAAGCAAAGGGAGCTGCAGAGCCCAGATTATGACCCACAGAACCTCTTCCCTTCCCCACCTTAGCCAGCAATCACTTACCTAATGGCATAATTAGGCTGTTGTGCCAGAATTTGAAAGTAAAATTTAGTCCCCTGGCCCAGTGCTTTCTTTCCAGGGAAATGTTGATCAGAGCCAAGAGGTTTAAAAGGATGCCCCTAACTGCTGCCCTACCCCAGCCAAGGACACTCTTCTCTCACAAACATGGAAAGTCAAGAGTGGGGGATAAGGGCAGAATCTTGGACAGCACAGGCCAAGCACTGCCCCTGCCCCCACCCACCCACCTAGGCCTCCACCTAGAGAACAGAGTCCACCGGAAGGCTAACAATGCCTGGTAACCCTGGGTCAGGCGTTTTCTTGGTGTTTAGATTAAGTAACCGATACAACCCTGTCCAAACAAACCGAATTAGTATCTTTTATGAAGCACAACTTTTAGTCTTTTCCAAGGGGGCTTCCGGGAGGGCTTCAAGGGGCGTGCCAGAGCCAGTTTGCACCAGCTCGCAGGAGTGTGCACACTCTTCCCAGCGCTGCATCTGTTGGCCTCACAGTGTTGCTTGCTTGAAAGCAGCCCAGGGGGGTGGGGTTTTGCCACAAAATCAGCAAGTGCTACAAAACAAGGCTGGCTTCCTTCCTTCCTTCCTTTCTTCCTTTTTGTCTTTCTTTACTTTTTTTAGTAGGAATAAAATCTATCCTTCAAATACTAGTCTTAAAGTTTTTAAGCTTCTGGAAACAAACAAACAAACAAACAAAAAACAGATCTGTCTCAATCTACCTTGACCTCAGGAGCACAAGGCAGATTTTGGGTTCAAATGTGAGAAACAAGGGGGTGGAAATACTGAAAAGGAGGTGAGCCTGGGGAAGGTTAATACAGCAAAGAATTGAAGCCACAAGCACATTCCAGAATTCTGAGCCTTTGGATTCTTTTTACCAATAGAATGAGCTAATAGCTTTCTCACATTTTCCTGTTCAGATTTGAAAGACAAATACTGTCAGTAAATGGCCTATATAGTGCTTAGCACATAGTAGGTCCTCAGTAAAAGGTGGCTTCTTTCATCTTCATTGAGACTCAATGAAGAGAAAGAAGCCAGCAGTGGGTGCTTCATCCTTTCCTGCCCTGTGCAGTGACGAGAGTTGTGATCCTTTGGGCTGGGCCATGTGACTTACCCCCCTGGGCTTTCAGAAGCAGAGTTTGGTACATTAACAAGGAGTAAGAACCCCACATGCTCAATTAACATGAGTTGCACTCAGGTTATTCAAAAAGGCAAGTGGAATATATAACAAGTAAATAAAACCACTAATGTTCCTTCAAAGCATGGAATCTTGGTCAGCCGCCCTCTTGCTGGATGGTTTCCCTTTCGTCCTCTTCCAAGCCTTTTCCTCTTGCCTGTTATTCTGACTCTACATGTTCAGCCTGGTCAGTTTCACCCATAACCACAGCCTCCATGCACCTTCCCACTGCCACCCATCAATGAATCCCAAGTCAATTCTTCTGTACCCTGAAGTCCCCTGTCAATTCTTCAGTACCCAGACTGTATCTGCAACTGTCTCCTGGACCTCTCCAGCTAAATTTCCCCTAGACAACCCAGAGTCAACATGCCCCATCTCAAACTCTTCATCTTCCCCTTGCTTCTGACACTGACTGCGGTCTGTCTTCTCTGTCCTAGTGAATTTACTTCCAGCTCTAGTAATCCTGGCTGCCTCCCTCACTTTCATTCCTCACATCAGGTTGATTATGAGGTCCTGTGGTTCAACCCCCATAAAGAGATTTCTGGGCCTATAAGTCTTCACAGGTGAATTCCACCAAACTTTAGAACACAAAATAATGCTG
This sequence comes from Phyllostomus discolor, assembly GCF_004126475.2. Taxonomy (NCBI): domain Eukaryota; kingdom Metazoa; phylum Chordata; class Mammalia; order Chiroptera; family Phyllostomidae; genus Phyllostomus; species Phyllostomus discolor. The sequence continues at coordinate 147,194,372 of NC_040907.2, read as the reverse complement.
CCTCAACACAAATCCTTCCAGAAAAGTGAAGGGGAAGAAATACTACCCAACTGACTCTATGATGTCATGATTATTTTGGTATCAAAACCATATAAAAACACTACAAAAAAGAGAAAACTACAAACCAATATCCCTCAAGAACATATATAGAAAAATTCTTAACAAAATTTTATGAAATCAAATTTTAAAATATATTAAAAGGCCAAGACCAGCTAAGCATTATGGCAGGAATACAAGGTTAATTTAACATCAATCAACATCAATACGGTGAATAGCATCATTCACCATATTAACAGACTAAAAAAGATAAATCACATAAGATCTTGATATATGCAGAAAAGGCATTTGATACAACATCCATCCTTTTTTAAAGATATTATTAATTTATTTTTAAAGAAGGGAAAGGAGGGAGAAAGAGAGGGAGTTAAATACCAATGTGTGGTTGCCTCTCAAATGCCCCCTACTGGGGACGTGGCCCGCAACCCAGGTGTGTGCCCTGACTAGGAATCAAACCAGTGGCCCTTTGGTTCGCAGGCTGACATTCAATCCACTGAGCCACACCAACCAGAGCACAACATCCATTCTTGATTTTAAAAAACAATATGAACTCTCATCAAACAGAATAGAAAGGAACTTCCTCTATTTGATAAAGGGCATATTTAAATTTTCAGGCAATGTTATATTTAATAGGGAAAGACCCAGTGGTTTCCCATGTGGGGGCTAAAAACATTAATATTTTCCCTCCCATCTTTTAAGTTATTCTAGGTAGGCTAATAATTAAATTAACAAACAGGTTAACAGGAAAAAAATCTAATTTTAATACATGTGCATGGGCAATTCGCATAAGCATAAAAATTTCCAAGACAGTGAGGCAACATTAGGGATACAAGACATTTTGGGACAAAAGAGAAAAGAAGAGGGCAGGGTTTTAGATTTCAGAATTAAGTGGGGGATTTACAGGCAGGTACGGAAGAGCAGAATATACATGGCAGGGAGATTCTTGCTAGGTAACTCAGAAATGGTGGGACACAGGGGCTATCCAGCTCACAGAGCACTTCCAGAGAAGAAACATCCAAACCTGTAAGAATTGTTATGAGTTTCTTGGAGACAAACTGACGGCAACTGCTGAGAGGCGAAATCTCAAGAAACTGAGGAAGTGCCCTGTCTGAATCCTTGGTCTTTCCCAACCTTCCTGAAGTTTCCTCACCCTGAATCTCTCGGACAGAAAAGGAGGGAAGGTCAAAGGTTCTGAGACTTGTTTTCTAATAAACAGCTTAAGATCAATACCCTAAAAAGAAAGATTTGGGATGGCAAAACTTTGTTTCTCTGCACGAAAATGAAGAACAAGGCGAAGATGTCCATTTTCTGCACCTCTAATCAACACTGTACTGGAGGTTTAACAATTCAAGAAAGGCGTTCCGTCAGAATGGAGGAAGTAAGACTGTCTTTATTCATAGGAGACATAATCATTTATGTTACAGAATACAAGATCAATATACAAAAAGTTAATTCTATTTGTCAACATAAGGAACATCCAAACCTGTAAGAATTTTTATGAATTTATTTGAGCCAAACTAATGACAACTGCCAAGAAGCAAAATCTCAAGAAACTGAGGAAGTGCTCTGAAAAAATGGCAGTTTTATCACTTATGTTATATACCAGAAGCAAAGGGGAAAGACATAAGGAAGTTACATAAAATCCATTGGTGACAGATTAGGGAGGCGGGAGAAAGCAAAGCAGGGAAACCTCTCAGACTGGATAAGAAGTAGAAGAAAAAGACACATACTGCTTTTACATAGGGTGGTGTAAGATAATTAACAATTAACACAATAATAAGAACAATCAGGGGATCTGTGGTCTCTGCTCTGGTATAATGGCTGTGCTTCGAAGGGTACGGAAAAAAGAAAATTATTTTGACATTCCACAGGTATGTAATCTTATATGCAAAAAGGCAATAGACAGGCTCAGTTAAGGTAAAGTTTGACCTTTGTCAGGGAAAATACTGCCATAGGACATGACTACCGACCTTGACATGCTTTTAGTTAGTTTTAATTTCAGACCATCCTTTATGGTTACTTCAGGTGTCTGAGTTATCAAGGCCCACCATGCAGGCCTTCCCTGAGCTGGTTGTGGCCCCTTTTTCATCTGCATATTTTAATTTATTTTTTAAAGATTTTATTTACTTTTAGAGAGAGGGGAAGGCAGAGAGAAAAAAAGGCAAAGAGACATTGATGTGTGAGAAGAACACTGTTTGGTTGCCTCTCACAGGCCCCCCACCAGAGACCTGGCCTGCAACCCAGGCATGCACCCTGACCAGGAATTGAACAGGCGACCTTACAGTACTGAGGCCAGCGTTCAGCCCACTGAGCCACACCAGCCAGGGATCATCGTCATATTTTTATATCCGATTAGTCGGAATCATCGGAAGTTGAAATTAAAACAATACCATACGATACCACCCAAAACATGAAATACTTAAGGATAAATCTGACAGAAAGAAATGCAAGGCCTGTATGCTGAAAATTATAAAACGTTTAGAAGAGAAAGTAAAATGGAAGCATATCCAAGGTTCTTAGATGGGACTTGTGGGGGCTTAAAAATGATAATAAAAAGTGGGAAAAAATGGCGATGGAAGGAGATTTGACTTGGGATAGTGAATACACAGTACAATATATAGATGATGTATAATATAGAATTGTACACCTGAAACCTATATAATTTTATTAACCAATGTCATCCCAATAAATTCAAAAAATTAATTTAAATATAAAAAATATGACTTTTCAGAAAAAATTATCCAAAACAGAAATAAAGGAGAAAGGTGGGTTTCCCACATTCTTTCAATGTTATACAGAACAAAGTTCAGAGATTGCTCAGAGAAATGTATTTAATTTCTCTCAACATTTGCTATTGATTGAAGGTGTCAGGTTTAAAATAAATAATACTTTACTTCCCACCTTCTAAATTCTCTTACCTGATATAATAATCAAATTAACAGACATTAACAGGAGAAAACCTAAGTTTTAATACGTGTGCATGGGAAATTCACATAAGTATGAAAATTCCTAAAACAGTGAGGCAACATTGCGTTTGTAAGACATTTTGAACAAAGCAGAAAGTGGGGGGATGGGGTATTAGATCTGGAAAGTGAGAATGGGCGATCTATGATCTACGGGTAGTCAAGGAAGAGGTAACACACAATGCAGGCAAATCCTCCCTAGGCAACTGGAAGGACTCCTAGCTACAGACCCCTGCCTGAAGCCCCTCTGTTTACCGTAATTCATTCAATTAGGCTAAGGTGAGCATCCTAAAATTTCCTTCCCAAAGCAGTTTTTTTCTATCTGAATCTCTTGGGCTGTAAAGGGAAGGAGGAGTAAAAGGTTCTTTCTGAATCTTTTTTTTTTTTTAGTTTAAATGCATTTATTTTTAGATGCCCTGTTTTTTTTTTCTTTCTTAAAAACAATGCCTCCACTCCAAATAAATCAAGGTCAAAAGAAATGAAGAGCTCAAGATAGCATCACTCCCATTTGTCCTAGTCCTGGTATGTGGACGAAAAGCAGCAGGCAGATATGATGAGGGTGATAGATCCAAATTGCCAGATGGTGACCATTCTTCCATTCTAAGCCATGCTTGAAGAGAATCACACATGGGGTCACACCATCCTCGCGGCAGTCTGGCAGAGCAAGCAAGCAAGCCCTCTTGCTTGCATGTTTTCAGCAATACAGAACCGGTGGGTTTTGAAATTAGCAAGAATGTTCTGCAGCCCCTGTCATAAAAGGCTTTACTTATTGTGGTCTGTTCTTCCAGTTTCCTTTTTGTTGATTTCATATAATCTTGGATGTACCCCTTGTAGGCTTCTTTGTAAAACTGGTTTCCTGCAAATGATGGTTCATGACAATATCAACACCAGTGACTACTGTGCTTCAGGTACCTACACCATCCAGGCCTTTCACTGAGGTATTTCCACCAATAAGCAAGTCATCAATGTTACCCTCTGTCCTACTGACCAGCTTTCCCCTCTACCCCCACATACAGCCCATGTGCAGTCTCCTGGATCTCGCAGATGCAGAAGAACCTCTCCTCATGGCTGATGAGGTCCCTGTAGGAGATGATTGGTAGATGGTCATGATGGCGGCTGGAAGGAGACATGGGGGCACTGGCTTAGCAGGAGCCCAGAGCTCAGAGCCAGCATAGTGCAGCCCAGCTGTGCTGGGGGGGGTGGGGAGGGGGACCAGGCAGAAAAAAACTTTTGTTGCTTAGCAAATGGCTTAAAATCAATATGCTAAAAGGCAAAACTTTTGGTCCCCTTCAGAATATAATCTACGATATCTTAAGATGTCAGTTCTCTTCAAATTGATCTATAGATTCAACACAATCCCAGTCAAAATCCCAGGACACTTTCTCAGAAATCAAAAAGTTAATCCTAAAAGACGTATCAAAATACAAAGGACCTAAGGTAGCCAAAACAACTTTGGAAAACAAAAACAAGGTTAGAGACCTACGCTAACCTGACTTCAAGACATTATTAAACTATACCTATTAAGACAGTGTGGTATGTTGGGGACTGCCCTGCCTGGTCTCAGGAAGCTGTAACCCCCCATGACTTAGGCTGAGTGAGAGACCTCCAGACCAGGAGCCACTAAGGAGACAAAAACTTATTTCCCTGGCATGAACGCTGCCTGTTCTGTGCCTAAACCTCCTAAGCTTGATCAGTTAGCCAATGACGGGTAAGATTTCCCACGGAGGGAAACACCTAAGACAGGCATGATCACTAGAAGGCTTCTGGGAAAAGACTTGGGGCTGTGGAAATGAAGGGGTGATGGACATCAACCCCTGCCCCGTCGGCTTTGTCAAAGCCTGAGTCCTTGTTCTTAGAAGTGAGTAATCCAAGTCTCCTGGCTGCCTTTGTCTCCTCTGTTGACTCAGGCCTGCGGAAATAGCAGGGGCAGTGCAGCCCAGACCAGAGATGGCGGACCCCCGGAGTAATCAGGCCTGAGACATAGAATATGCAAGATCCTGTGAGATCTGTTTGCTGGAGGATGTTATTAGATTAGAATTTGAAGGCACAGACAGGAAACCAAAACTGCCCTTTGAGCCCTGTTACTCCTTTCAAATGTTAAAACTCCAATCTTTGCCCAGAATCACAGCGGGGGTTCTGTCTGCACCTTCGTAAGTCACCTACTTCTTTTTATCTTTTCTGCCAGACTGTGAATCCACAAACTAAGTCTGTATTCTCAATAACAGTCTGCTTGGGAATGGAGACGAGGTGTGCACTCCCCACTAGAGAGAGTGGCCATTCCATTCCTACTTCCCCACAGGACCCGGTTGTCTCTGTGTATGTTTTTCTCGTGTGTTGACAAGCCATCCACAGTGTTCCGCGCTCACTGCAGGCCGGTGAGCTCTCATCAGTGGTATTCATGTTAAAATAGACAAATAGATCAGTGGAACAAAACAGAGAATCCAGAAATAGACCCACACATACATGGACAACGGATTTTTAACCAAGGTGCAAAGGCAGCCAGGGGAGAAAAAGGAAATTTGGTCCACATCTCATACTGCACACAGACATTAAGTAAATGTAGAGCCTAGCACTATAAAAACGCTAGAAGAAAACATAAAGAACACCTTGTGAGTAAGCCTTAAACAAAGTTTTCGTAGAAATGACACCAAAAGTATGATCCATTAAAGAAAAAAATGCATAAACTAGATGTCAACAAGATCAAAAACATCTCTTTGAAAGACACTGTTAAGAGAAGTCGAAGACAAAGCATGTAAAGGGACAGACTATTTGCAAGTCACATGTAAGTGACTGGTGCCCAGGATGTATTAAGAACTTTTAAAACTCAATAAAAAATTAAAAATATCTCCTCCTCCCCCCACAAATAGGGAAAAGATATATACAGCAAATCCATAAAAAACACAGCAAATACATAAAAAATATTCAACATCCTTTGTCACTAGGTTAAGACAAATTAACACCATGAAGAGATACCACTGCACATCTATTTGGATGTCTGAAACCAAAGGGAGTGGCCACACCAAGCGCTGGAGAGGATTCGGAGCACAGGGAGTTCCCACGTACTTGCTTGGGGGGATGTAAAACAGAACACCACTTTTTTTAAAGTTAAACATATGTTCACTGTATTAATATAGGACAAGGGCATGAGAACTATACAAATCAACTGAAGTCGTACGAAGTTAAGTCAGTGGCCTGTCACGTGCTGTCTGACACAGAACGCCGTTGACCTGAGAGGCAAGCCCACTGCAATGAGCCTCTGGACATAGAAAATTCCTGCAAGGCTGAGGAATGGCTGCTCACCCATACTGTACTGTTACAGAACAACAAGGGGACCAAGGGGGGCCTAAGGGGATACACTATTACCGAAAGGAACCCCCAGGTTTGTTATGTCTGCCGCCTATAGGAAAGATGTCTCTCAATGCCAGAGATTCGTGAAAAGGAAAGGAAATGTTTATTTAATGCTATACAAACTTAAAGTAGTGACCTAATGTCTTCATCAAAATCCCAAAGTCCCTTAAAACACCCACAAACACGCACAGTCCTTCCTTCCCCCTTTGCCCAGTCTGGGGTACCATATCTCGGGAAAAGAAATAGAAGTCCATGGCTCAGGTAGCCCCCAGTTCTTCCCAGTAATCCCTATCGACTGGTAGACCTCCCTTGGTTCCTGGCACCATCAGCCGTGTCACCAGGATCTCTGCTAAAGCTGGGTGGTGGTTCCCCCTTCTAATGCTGCAGAGGTCCCCACTCTGGCAAAGCCACGAGGTTCTCTCTCCACTGCTCCAGCCGCATGGTCCTCTCTGCACTCTGGCCGCAGGAGTCCCCACTCAGCCAAAACTGCGTGGTTCTCTCTTCAATGGCTGTGATCCTCTCTGCACTGCCACAGCTGCATGCCTCTCTGCAGTGGCTGCTGTGTCTGGGTTTTAAATCCCCATGCCAACCTTCCTCTGCAGCCCCATTTCTGACTCCTCCCACCATCGGCTACACTTCTCCAAGCTCCCATGCAGGTGCTGTAACTTGGGGGACCTGCCCCCCAGTTACATCTTGGTGGGGAAGTTACTTCCATTCCCCTGGCTCAGAGCATTGCCACAGCTATTTAACATATCTATGTAACCAATTAAGTTACAGATATGTTAAATGACCATGCCAGAGGTTAGCTGCAAAGCTGTACAAAACAGCTCTCAATGGCCCTGCTCCATGTGTCCCTTCCCCCAACTCACACCTGAAGGGGGGTGAGGACATCCTAAAATTTCCTGGACACCTTGAGTTCTGGACCCCATTTCAAATGCCTATTTGGGGTCCCCCCTCTTGGCTGCACCCTGTAACAGTACCATTTGCCCATATCATAAAGGGAAAACACAAGGCCACAAAATACACCTTGCAGAGGCCAAAGTTAACCCCAGCGTTTTTCCCACTCTTTATTTCCCCATACCAGCAATCTTCCACAGAAACTGTAAACAAATAGAAGCTCAGCCTCCAGAGATGGCTGGAGTCTGTCTTCCTTCTCTTGTGAGGGGAGTCCACTACTCTGTCTGTGGAGTGGCTTTTCTTGCTGGTCCCCTCTGCTCAGTAAAACCTGCTTTTCCACTTGAACCTCTTGTCTGGCTCCTGTCTAAATGTTTTCCTGTTAGAAACCAAGAACCCTGTTGGCTTGGGGCTTGATTCCTCATGACTCACCCCTCTGGATTCAGTACCCCTCGCCATTCCACTCCCAGGAACTGAAGGGGACCAAAAGTTTGGCCTTTAGGGATATTGATTTTAAGCTGGTTATTAAGAAACAAATACTCAGAAAGAAACTTTGACTCTCCCCACTCCACCCCTTCCTGCCCAAGAGAATCAGATAGAAAAACAAGCTTCAGGGAAGATACCTTAGGATGTTCCCCTTAGCTAGTTTAGTTAAGTGTGGTGAACAGAGGACTGCAGACCCAGGCCTGTTAGCTTGATGCTCCCTTGTGTCCCATTGTCCCCTCTTCCTCAACCACCTGTAAACCGCCCACTCTCACTGCTGACACTAACGTCCTGTGCCCCTCCCCCACTCCCTCTTTTGTCCGAAATGTCTTACATGCCCATGTTGCCTCACTGTCTTTGGAATTTTCACGCTTATGTGAATTCTCCATGCACATGTATTAAAACTTTGATTTTCCTGTTGTTAATCTGTCTGTGTTCATTGGATTATCAGCCCAGATAGAAGAGTTTCAAAAATGAGAGTCAAGGCATTAACTTTTTTTAGCACCCACATCATTTACCCGAGATAAATAAAAGCATAGGTCCATATAAAGACTTGTTCGTGAATGTTCGTAGCATTTTTATTTGCAGCGGACAAAAACTGGAACCTAAATACCCATCCACAGGTGCCTAGGTAAACCAATGGTGGTTTATCGACATAACGGAGCACTACTCGGCAATAAAAAGGAGCTAGTTAACATGTAGTAACATAATTGATCTCAAAATAATCTTTAGAATGAGAGAAGAGTATACTGTATGGGTCCATTTATAAAAAATTCTGGACAATACAAACTAATCCACAGTGACAGGTGGTGACTTCCTGGGGACTAGAGGAGCAGGAGAGACTGCAAAGGTTTCCAGGAAACTCCTGGGGGTGATAGATCTGACCCCTCTCTTGATTGTGGTGATGGTTTCATTGGTTGCATACAAATGTCAAATTTTATGAAATTGCCTATTTTAAATATGTGCTATTTATTGTATGTGTGTTATTCTTTTTTTAAGTGGTTTATACTTTTTAAAAAGATTTTATCCATTTATTTTTTAGAGGGGGAAGGGAGGGAGAAAGAAAGAGAGAAACATCAATGTGCAGTTGCTGGGGGTCATGGCCTGCAACCCAGGCATGTACCCTGACTGGGAATCGAACCTGCGGCACTATGTGTATTATTCTTAAAGCTATCTGAAAAGTCAATACATGCATAATAAATTTTTGCAATCAGCCCAGAATCAGCATTTCCCTTCAGAACTTCCTGCAGCACTGTTTTCTGGTCACTTCCCCTCCCTGCCACACAGACCAGGATACAGGCTGGAACAGCCGTGGTCAGCAAGGAAGCCAGCTCTGCCCCCAACCCCATGTCTCACCAGGCCAGCATGGGCTCCAGCATGGGCTCCAGCACCGTCTCTGCTCCCACCCCACAGCCCGCCAGCAGATTCACTGGGAAGGAAGAGCTGGCTCCCCATCTCTACTTTTGCCCCTGCCATACTGCCCTTCTCAGTGTGCGGCTCCAACTGCCCTCCCCAGCTTATCAGCTGCCCCCAAGCAAGAGCCATAATGTGTGCAGTGGGGAACCTCCCCTGTTCTCCTACTCCAGGCTGTCCTCTCACCTTTCCACCTGAGGACAGCACCTCCAGGACCCTCTCTGATCCCTCAAAGCCTCGACCCAGCCCCCTGGGTCAGTCGCTTCTGGGCAAGTCCCCTGCTGTCATTCCAAAGAGATTGAAACAGTTTGGTTTGGCTTAAAGCTTCTGTTTGCATTGCCGAGTTTGTCACACATGCTAATGAATAATCAGGCTGCTGGAGCAGACACACAAGCAGAAAAGGGGTGGGGGTGGCCTCTAATGAATCCTTCCTGGCAGCCTGGCTGATAAGATGCAGACAGATGATGGGGGCCTCTCCTGGTTCCCGGATTTAGGTCTGTTCATCTCCCTGAATGGCTAAGCCCCAAGGCCTGTGCTCTTCTGGCCATCGTAGGCTGGGGGAGACTAGGAAGGAGGTGGGACACTCTAAGTGTGGTCAGTGGGTGGACGTGAAGGGCTGGCAGGGCCCAGCTCCTGTCCTTTCTCCCCACAGAGCCCCAGCCTCCGGTGCTCCTCAGCCCAGACAGAGGAGCTACGCAACTTGCCTGAGGGCTGCAGCAATCCGAAACAACTCTCTTCTCCCTCTGTCCTCAGTGACTGTTTTCCTCTTTGCAAGACTAGTTCCTATGTATTGTAGAGTCTTCTGAAAATAAGGAAACAGAAGAAAATTAAACATGTGGTCCCATCATCCAGAGCTAACCATTTTCATGTTGCTTTCATTTCTTCCTTACTTTTGTAATGCATATTGTGGGGAGTAAAAAAAAGACATTACCCCTGGCTGACGTAGCTCAGTGGATTGAGCTCGGGCTATGAACCAAAGTGTCGCAGGTTTGATTCCCAGTCAGGGTACATGCCTGGGTTGCAGGCCATAACCCCCAGCAACCGCATATTGATGTTTCTCTCTCTTTCTCCCTCCCTTCCCTCTCTAAAAATAAATAAATAAAATCTTTTAAAAAAAGACATTAATACTTTTCCTCCCACCTTCAAAGTTCTTCAGGCTGGGCCAATAATCAAATTAACAGACAGACTGACAGGAGAAAATCAAATTTTAATACATGCTTATGGGCGATTCATATTAGCATGAAATCACCAAAGACAGTGAGGCCACATTGGCTATATAAGACATTTCGGACAAAGGAGAAAGTTGGGGGAGAAGGACAGGATGTTAGATTTCGGCAGTGAGAATGGGTGATTCACAGGTACTTGAGGAGGAGGGGAGCACAGGGCAGGCAAACCCTTGCTGGCAGTCAGAAGCAGAGGAACAGAGCTGGCACCTAGCTCAGAGGCCCCTGCCTGAGCCCTTCTATTCACCACCCTCTATTCCAATCAGGTTAAGGCAACATTTCTGCCTGAGTCTCTTAGGCAGGAAGGGGGAAGGGTCAAGAGTTCTTTTATGTCTTTTTTTTTCTTAATCAACAGTTTAAAATCAATATCCTAAAAGGCAGCTTCAGGGTGGCAAAACTTTGCTCCCCTTCAATACGGTTTTGAAAGCTGAAGTAGTAACATAACAATAAGAATAATGTTCATTGAGCAAGTGCTTACCATTGTGCAGGTCCAGAGTGACTCCAAGCTGTGCCTGTGCAGTACTAGGCTGTGCTGGGCATTTCTTGTGGATTATCTCTTCATCTTCTCAATAACTCGGAGTGATGATGTAACTATTATCCTCATTAATAGGGTGATTGAGGCTTAAAGAAGTTAAGTAGCTTGTTCGGTGCCGTCCAGTAATGAAGTGGGGCTGGGACTGCAGCCCAGGAGATGTGATTCCAGGACCAGCACCCTCACTGCTCTGAAACTAAATATCCTGTAAATGTCTCCCTGAGTCTTTAGCCTTCAGTGTCATTTTTAATTATTGCAGGGATTAAAGTATGCCCTTGTGCAGAAGTACCGTAATGTCCTCCATCCCCTATCGTGGACATTAGGTTGTTTTCAATAAGTCATTCTCCAGTGGGTATGTTTATAGTTAAACATTTGTTCAAAAACTAAAATTAAAATTCCTGGGCCAAGGCATATGTATAATTTTAAGGCTTTTGATACATGTTGCCAAGATCATTCTCCAAAAATAATGGACCAAATTATACTTTCTACATCCTCATCCACACCAGACTACAAAACATCCTTCATCCAAGTAATTAGATGCAGCTCAAGTTCTGCCACATGAATAATAAAATGTAGATTAATTAGAGGCTCAGATTAGCCCAATCTTTTCCAGCAGAAATTCCATTCTCCCCGCCGCCTGCCATAGCAGACATTGCCACAAAGGAGCCTGGGACAGAGGGCGCAAGAGCAACTTCTGATTGGCCGAATCAGTTCAGTAATTCTAAATTTCTCAGAAAAGCCTTGTCGCAACGATTGTCACTGAGCAGTCACTGTCAGTGACCTCGAGAATGAACAGTGTGTGGAAGGTCTGAGCCCTGTCGTGGCTGGGGAAACAGCCCCCTTACCCTTTCTGTTTTTCTGGCTGGTCGAGTGATTCAAACAATACACTGCAGGGTACGTTAACAGAAGAAAATAAAAAATGTAGTATGCGCTCATAGGGAAGTCACATAAGCATAAAAATTCCAAAGACAGTGAGGCAGCATGGAGTAGATAAGATATTTCGGAATAAAGGAGAAAGTGGGGGTGGGGTGTTAGATTTCACAAGTGAGGGTGCGCAATTTACAGATGGTTGTGGAAGAGCGGAACACGCAGGGCAAGGAAATCCTGGCTGGGCGACTCAGAAACAATGCGGGCGGGTGGAACCTAGTCCAGTGCTTGGAGCCTTCCTGACTGCTGCTGGGGTGTAAATCCTCAGGGTGATCAAGTCAAGGCTCCCCTCCTAAAGCAGTTTTATTTCCCATGTGAATCTCTCTTTTTTTATTTTTTTAAGGGGGAAGTAAAATAAAAAACTTTTCCTTGTTTGTTGGGTTTGAATTGATTTCAGTTTGAAATAACCCGTATGCCAGGGTGGCGCCTTCCGGGGACACTGTCTCCCGACCCCCACAGTCCCTCGGCTGCTGAGTCCAGCTGGCAGCAGCTTGGAGCAGGGAGAGGCCGGAGACCAGGGTGTCAGGGCTCACGGGTGCTCACCCGGGCCCTGGCATTCTAATACGCTCCAGCAAGACCAGCCAGCCTCGTGTCCTTCACCTGCTCATGTCCAGGGTGGAATGAGGACCTGGAGTTTCCACCCACTCCAATCTCACATGTCCTGGCAGAGGACATTAATAAATACTGGCCAATATTTACTGTGCTTCTACTAGATACCAGGCACAAACCCCATTCAGTCCCTACCAAATCTTTGTAGCGTATTTTGTAGAACTACTTTTCCCCGTGTTTGACAGATGAGAACTGAGGCACAGGAAGCTTAAATCCTTTGCCCAAGGTTGGACTGGGAGCACCAGGCAGAGCCTGAAATTTGAACCCAGGACAACCTGACTCACGTCCACTTGGCCTGCACTTCTCCACACTGGACCGTGGGCACTCACCCCAGTCAGAAAACAAGTTCTCCGGGGAAGGGCTATATCTGACCTGGTTCTCATTGTCCCCTGCTCCAAGCCCAATTCCGCAGTCAGCAGTAGAGATCTGGGAAGGTATCCGTTGTCTACAGCTGCGTAGCACAGTAGCAGAAACAGTGACTTGAAACCGCTCCCGTGTATTAGCTCACAGTGCTACGGGTCAGAAGTCCAGACACAGAGGAGGGACAGAAGCTTTGCTACCTAAGACTACCTTTTTGGGATATTGATTTCAAGCTGCTTATTAAGAATCAAGGCCCGAAGGGGGCCTTTGACCCACCCCCCTTGGCGGCCCAAGAGATTCAGATGGAGAAACCTGCTTGAGAAAGAGAATCTCAGGATGTCGCCTTAGTGTAAAGTAGGGTAAATAGAGGGCTTCAGGCAGGGAACGACCTGTTAGCTAGTTCCTCCCATTACTTCGGAGTTGCCAGCAAGGGTTTCCCAGCCGCCTGTGCTCCCCTTTTCCTCAACTACCTATAAATCGCCCGTTCTCCCCGATTTTCTCCTTTGTCCAAACTGTCTTACGTACCCAATGTGGCCTCACTGTTTTTGGAATTTTCATGTCTGTGAATTCCCCATGTGCATTTTCTCCTTGATTTTCTCCTTGAAAAACTTGATTTTCTCCTGTTAATCTATCTCTGTTAATTGGATTACTAGCTCAGCTAGAAAAACTTAGGAGGTGGAAGAAAAGTACTCATTCTTTTTAGGCTCCATGAGTGCATCGCCAGGCTCTCTGCTCAGAATCACAGCAGGTTGCACTTGAGGTGTCAGCAGGGCTGTGCGCTCAGCTGGAACTCAGGCTCCTCTTTCAGGATCCGTCTGATTACGGACAGAACTCAGTTTCCTGCTATGGTATGACTGAGGCCCCTCTTCTCTTACTGCCCACCAGAGACCTTCCTCAGCTCCTAAAGGCTTCCCTCAAGTCCTTGCTGTGTGGCCCCCTCCATGCACCCCCTCCCACGGTCACCCTTCTAACCTCTTGCTTCAGGAAGGGTCCAGTCCCTTTTAAGAGCCTACCTCACTAGGCCAGGCCCACCCACGATAATTTCCCTTTTGATGAACTCAGAGTCAACCACGTAGGGACCTTAATGACACCTGCAAAATATATCCCTTCTCCATGTAATGTAATGTAATCTCAGGAGTGATGGCCCATCATTGTCACAAGTCCCTGTCTCATTGGAGGGGTGGGGAGATGTATACAAGAGTAGGAATCCAGGGGCTATTTTAGAATTCTGTTTGCAACAGTGACTGTGTGGGTGAGAGAATAAATGCTAAATGGATGGATGAGTGTGTACGAGGGCAAAGGCACAAGGAGTGAAGTGCTCACCTGTGCTGCCAGGAGCGAGGAGAGTGGGCTAAACGCGCTCACTTTGGGGCGTACCCTAGAAATCTTCGGCAGGTCCCAGGCTCACTTCCCTCTTGAAGGAGCAGGGACCAGGACAGCCACCCTTTCTCTCCAGTGTCTGAGGCAGGATAAGCTTACACAGGAGTTGAATGTACCATCTGTCCTCTGAGGCTTGGAGCAGGAATAAGTACTAATAATCCAAACAGCAGTGAAAATGAGAAGGCCCTGCTTTCTTTCTGGGCGACAAACCTTCATTCCAAACCCCATTTTCCCTGTGCTTCCCTTCTCTCCCCTTGCGGGGTTTACACAGTGCCCTCTTAAGCACCCCACTCACAGAGCCCCACTCTGAGCCGGCCCTGGGACAGCCCAACATGTTCACCCCAGAGGCCAGATGCCCTATCCAGGAAGCTGCCATCGTGGTGCCCCACACTGAGCTGGGTCCATGGAGAAAGGCATGGACCTCAGCCTCATTTACCCTGGGTCTCCTCTCTCTAGCCCATAAAGTCACCCTAATTCAGGACCACATGACTCTGGAGTATCCCACGGGCTCCAGGAGTTAGACAGTAGCTGGGCTCTCCCCAGGGGAGAGAAGCTGAGGCCATCTCCATGCTTGGTTGCCTTTCAGGCTGAACTGATGAACCCTAAGTCCTCCCCAGGCTGACGGTGACCATCTCAGTGTATGTGTAACCACTCGGCGGGTGTGTGACTCAGTGTATGTGTAACTACTCAGTGTGTGTGTGACTCAGTGTATGTGTAACTACTCAGCATGTGTGTAACTCAGTGTATGTATAACCCAGGATACCTTTTCCATCCAGAGGAGGAGGCAGATGGCCACCCTGGCCTGCAACTGGTGGCAACTCCACCTCACCCCACTTTGAACACTCTGGCAGCTTTTGGCACAGGACTTCCACCACTTTCTGAGACGCCTTTTGGCTGAAAGGTGTGCCCATGCATTCAACAATGGTTTTTGAAGACCTGTAGGCACTTGGTTCTAGGTGCCAAGGATGTGATGATACATACAGATCCTTATCCTCAAGGATCTTACATTCAATGAGGAAGGTAGACTGTACACAAGATAAATAATTATGTATCGTATTAGGTGGTGACAAACTGCTCTGGGAAAAAAACAAAGCCAGGAAAGGTAGGGGTGAAGGCCCAGGGAGGAGAGGAAGGAAGCAATTGGAGATGAGGTAGGTGAGGAACCCCCCTGGGAAGGTGCTGTGTGAAGCAAATTGAGATGTAACTGTGATAAGAGAGGGGGGGGGGGGCGCGGGGAGGGGGCCCTTGGTGTTTGAGTAGCTGCAAGTGCAGAAGCCCTGAGGCAGTCAGGTAGCTCTTGCGTTTGCTCATCAGTAAAGGGGCCACATGCAGATAGAGCAGAGGGAGAGAAATAGGAGGTAAGTAAGGAGAGAGAGGTAAGGCTAGCAGGGGCTTAGAATCATTCTGGCCACTGTGTGGAGGTCAAGCTTTGGGGGTGGATAGGGGTGGGCTGCCTCACTGGGCCAGGAACATCAGGTCAGGCTCAAGGGGCCTTGGACCATGCCATCCTGGCCCTCAACAAACGTGTCTTAAGTAAGTGAATTGAATGTCTGGGACTCAGGACAGCTGAGTGTCTGTGAAAAGCATCAGGCAGGAAGGGGACAAGAGGATGTGGTTATCAGGTCCTCAGGAAGTTGGGACTGTGGCTAACAGCTCAGCCAGGTAGAAGGAAGAAGCAGGTGGGATCAGGAATCCGCAGGCCGGCAAGCCAGCGAATCCCAGGTCAGGAGCCTGCCCTTCAGCAGATGGGGTTTGCCTTCCCCCCAAAGCACTGTGTTTTTGTCCACTGGCCAAATTCTTATTGAGTTTCTACTGTGTGCACATGCCTTGAACACAAAGCAGTAAACAAGATAATCAAGAGCCTGCCACTTAGTGGGGAAGATGATCAAGCAATTATATAAATATGAAATAAAAATAAGTAAGTATGCATTACAGTGAGTGTTGTGAAGGATAGTGTTAATATAAAATAACTGGAAAGGTCTCTGAAGGAGATGATAGTTCATGTGAACCTGACCAAAGATTCAGCCATCCAAAGCTTGGTGGGGAGAAGAGCATTTCAGGCAGAGGAGACAGCATATGCAAAGGTCCTGAGGAGAGGAAATCACTGTGGGTCTAAGAACCAAAGGGGAAATCCTGTGGGTTAGAAAGTTAATCAGAGACCTGGGGTCTTCCTGCTCAGGTGGTCAGGACTGTGGAGGAACGACTGGGGTGACCGCTGCCAGGGTGTGGGAGCAGCAGCTGCAGGTGGGTGCTGAGCTCGGGGGATGCTCACTCCCCTGAGATGTCCAGAAAAACCTGCCAGTGCCAGCAGCTCCTGGACTCACACACAGAGTTTCAAAGGGCACCAATAACCATTGCTAATTGGACCAAGCATTTTAATAAAGTTTCTGCCTGAAAATGTGATAGGATGCTGTAAGGGCTTGCTTACTCTGTTAGTTCTTTATTCCTTGAGAATTTCATTTCTTCTTAAATACAGAAAGAAAGAGAATGAAAATACTGTATTCCTTCCGGATAGCTCCCCTCAAACAAAAGAATTTTATACCCATATACCCATATTTTTAGTTCAACTTTTGGGTTAAAGTTGAAAAGGGAAAAACAAAACCCATGGAAATGCCAGTTAAAGGTTGCTTTGCCATATATTTTTAAAAAATACATAATATGCCAGTTCAATTCCAGCTATTATGAAAAATGTGTAACTAAATGATATCCCACTAAGGGAAAGATGCTACTTCTTCTCAAAATCATAGGGGAAAAAAGCGGCAGAACTCTTCTGGATAACACAAGCAGGCAAACAAGAAAAATCAAATCCTCTCTCAAGTAATTCTGAAGTAACATCAGCAGCACCTCCCCAGCTCACGGCACTTGCATCTTCCCTCTAGAAACCCTGGAAGCCCCACTCCCGTCCTCCCACGGGGAGCCCCCTGAGCCCCCTGGGCCCATGAAACTCTCACCCAGGAATCTGGGTTTGAACTGACAGTTTACCAGTCTTGGCAGTGGGTGGAGTGGGTAGATGTACCTGGCAGCTCGCACTCCGCCCTGTCCTGCCACATGCTCAGGAAAGTGAGGGAGCTGTCAGCCCCACAAGCCGGTACCAGCTGTCCCTGTGGCTGGATCTGGGACCCAAGGACAGTCCGCCGGCACACGTGGTCTTGGTGTTCCAGGACCGCCCTGTAGCTCAGGAGACAGACATGCTGTCAAGTCCCCCGTACCTTCCTGGAGAAGCTATGCCAGTAGCTGGGAGGACTGAGACTAGCACTTCCCACCTGGACCTGTTTCCCTTCTAGAAAACATAGGGCCTCTTCCAGCTCACAGCATGTGGTTCCTAAAGACAGAAGTAATCTGATTGGAGGTTGGAAGGCAAGGTCAAATTTCCCACCTCTGATGGACGGAATGTGAATGTCCCCATCCTGCCCCAAATACATATGTTGAAGTCCTAACCCCCAAAGGGACTGTATTTGGAGGTCAGGCTGTGAGGAGGTGATAAAGGTTAGATGAGACCACAGAAGTGGAACCCTCATCCTATAGGGTTGGTGTCCTTGTAAGAAAGAAAGAGATGCCAGGGCTCTCTCTGCCATGTGAGGACACAACGAGAAGGCAGCCATCTGCAAGCCGGAAGGAGAGCTCTCTCTAGGAGTTGAGTCAGCTCAATCTTGACCTTGGACTTCCCAGGCTCCAGAACTGTGAGAAAATAAATTTTTGTTCTTTTATTTTATTGTGTTTTTTGTTAAGCAATTTTTCTTTTTTTAAGATTTTATTTACTTGCTTTTACAGAGAGAGGAAGGGAGGGAGATAAACACTGAGTGCAAAAGTGATTGGTTGCCTCTTGCACACCCCCGACTGGGGAACCTGGCCCACCACCTAGGCATATGCCCTGACTGGGAATCAAACCAGCAACCTTTTGGTCCACAGACCCATGCTCAATCCACTGAGTCACATCAGCCAGGGCAGATTTCTGTTATTTTAATCACCCAGTCTGTGGTATTTTGTTATGGCAGCCCAAGTTGACCAAGACATCACCTCTTCCACAAAGTTGAGCAGAGGGGGCTCTTATATGATGATAGTTGCCCAGTAGCACCTCCTGAAAGCCTCCCAAATGCACCCGGCATTCGGTGTACTTAGAGGACAGCAGTGACAAGCACCCCAGGTGGTATGAGAGGGGAGGTTCTTTAGGATGCCCCCAAACCTGCCCTGCCCTCAGGCCTTGGCCGCCTCACTACCAGAGCACAGGAGGCAAGAGTTCACGCCAGTCCCTCTGGACATCCAGCCGGCCTTCCCCGGTGCATTCCCGCCCCTTAGTCAGTGGGCAGAGGAAGCCCCACTTGGTTAGTGAGCAGCCGTGGATGCAGGGGGTACAACCCAGGACTGAGTGGCCAAGGACAACTGACCCCTCCTGACTAATCCCTCCAAGCTTTCCTGCTGGGATGTGTGTTAAGTGCCAGACAGGCCCCATGGAGTGCTGGGGACTAGATGACTCCAGGCCCCTCCTCCAACCAGGCTGCAATCACCTAGGATTTACAGAAAGGCTCCTCTCCTCTTCCTTCATCTCTGTTGACCCATTGTCTCCCTGAGGCTCATGAAATCCCATTGTGTTTTCATTCATCCAGGAAAACCACCACATTCATTGAGTTGAAAGACAGAGATAACGAAGCAAACCTTCCTCTCACTGTGTATTTCGATTATGAAAGCTTAGTTCCTCAAAATCTGATTTTTATGTCTTTTTCTATATAGTTCTGTCTTAGACCTCTCTGCCCTCCAGAGGAACCTCCTCAAAAGCCTTAAAAAAAAAAAAAAAGAAGCACACACACATGAAAAAAAATCTTCTCTCTCTCCTCCTTTGGCTTCCCAATGCCCTGGCTTCTCCCCCACCCTCTGGCCAGTCCATCTCAGGCGCATCGCCCTCCCCCGAAGTCCTTCGAACCCCTCTCTACTCACCCTGCCCCCAGGGCCCAGCTGACACCATTCTCTTCACAAGCTAAGCTCTCCTGAGAACAGACCTGGGCCCAGCCTGGGGACACCTTTCCGTGGTACCCCACGGGTCTCCATACCACAAACCCAACCATCCCTGCCCCAAACCAGGGCCTGCTCCTGGTCTCCTTCCCTCTCAGGAACCTCTCCTGTGCCCTGTCACGGTGGTTCCCAAGTTTGGGCTCCTCCAGAGTGTCGCTCCTTGATCAAGAGCCTCACCGAGCCCTAGCACACCCACCTCCCCCATGTCTCCAGCTTCTGTCCCCTCTTTGACACACCCAGTATGCCTTTACTTCCTCTTCTCTGGACTTTTCCAGTAACCTTGTAGCAAATTACCAGCTGGGGAACTTGGGACAAGTCACTTGACCTTCTCAAGTTTCAGTTATTCTCCCTGGAAAATGGGTATAGGGAGGCTCACTGCTGTGGGAAGTAAAATGTGGTAACATGGATAAATATAAATCACCTAGCACAGTGCCCGGCATGGGCCAAACAAATGGCGATTCATCTCTCCTCCCCACTCCTTCAGCCTGTTCTGCATCTGAGGTTTATCCTCTCGAGGCAAATTTGATTTCCAGAGTCCCAGTTTGCCAAACACACCCTGCAATTTTCTGCTTCCAATCATTCAGCTGCAAGGGTATTGGGTGTCTTTTTTTTTCCCCCATCTTAAACCAAGTTGATATTGTATAAAATTATCTGGTTATTTTGATTTATCTAAAATATGCAGATCAGGAGGATACCTGAATTTTTTAAAATAATTATGATTTCTTAAGGCTTGTCTCAGGAAGTTTTTATAAGACAAAGTAGAAAGGACTCATTCCCTTTAGACATTATCCTTCCTTCCCACTCTGCTTTTGGAAGGATTTGCAATTCAAATTGAAGATAAACTGTATTTTCACTTAGAAAAACACATTTCCTCTAGCAATAAAATTTTCTCTTGAATAAATCACCCACAGAAGAGCCATACTTTCATACTTTATGTGCAACAGTTTAACAAGAAAATATTATCGATCTCTTTTCCCTTTCTTATCCCTTCCCCTCATCTCTCTAATGATGGGATTGAGTACCGCACACACGCGCGTGCACACACACACACACACACACAAACACACATGTGCCGCTTCTTTGTCTTTTCCCAAAAAATCCTCGCAAATGGCAGTGGTCAGCTTTAATTTAAATTGTTGCAGCTGACATCAGCTCAGGGTCAGATCCTCAGCATCAATATGAAATGAAAAACTGAAATAAAACCCATGACTCCAGCAGAGTTACCCTAACAGTGGCCCAAAGTTCTATATCCCCCGAGAAACTGATCTGAACTGCTTTCAGATCGACCTAGAAGGAAAAGTGTGTTGGTGTGTTGATAAGGAGAAGGGACAGCTGGTTCTGGTGTGTCAGCTCGAGTGTGCGGGCCGTGATGGCCTGCGCTCTGGGCTGGAACCCGGACTCTCTGCCCCTCTCCAGCTGAGGGACCAGGTGAATTGCTGAGATCTCTGAGTTTCAGTTTCTCATCTGGGGCTGTTGTGAGAATAACATTAAATTATTCATGTATAGATGTTGGGACAGTGTCTGGCATGTACTAAGCAATCGATGACAGTGGGTATCATTATTATTCCAGATAAAATCAGTGCCAGTTCCAGGTACTAAAAACCTGCAGGCAGTATAAGGTAATGATCAGAATCTTCTACTCAGCCAGCCTGGGTTCAAATCCTGACTCCAGTGCTTACCAGCTGTGAGACTCTGTGCAAGTTACACAACCATTCTGTCCTCGGTGGCTCCATTAGTAAAAAGGGCATTAAAGATTGCACCCACATCATAGAAGTGCTGTAAGAATTAAAGGAGACAATGCAAAATACTTAGCACATATAGTAGTTGTTCAGTGAAGTTTGGCTGTTACTTTTCTTGCACCCCACAAAAATACGTATAGTTAACTAACTCACAACTGCTTCCCCAACTACAAGGAGGTTTTCAAAAGGCTGTAAGATTTTCCACTTCAGTTGTTGATTAGGGAATAAGTCGCGTTACAACAAACCTCCTATGAGGGGGCTTCCCCAGAGGGGTGGTAGGAAGGCCCATTAGACAAAAGTAGGTCAGACTTACCCTCTCCCCGAAATTGGCAGCCAGCACACTGGCAGGTCACCTGAGCTCAGCCAAATGGATGCCCGCAGCTGGCAACGGGGCCATTGTCTCTGAAAGCAGAGAAGGGGGAAGGCTGGAGGTGGAAAGGGTGGGAAGAAAGGGAGGACTGACAGCTGACCCCCGTGGGGTCCCATTCACTTCAGCCACAACACCTTCAGTTTTCCTCTGTCCTAAAATTCTTAATCACAAAATCAACACATACTGTTCCAGCCAGAAGAAGCATCCGTAAAGGTACTCAGAAAGTGTGATGAAACTCCTTCAAAAATATCCCCCTCAATTTCTCCTCGCCAATTAGCTAAGTCCTTCTGCAACTTGGTCTCCCTGCTGAACTGTGTATTGTAGCCATTTCTCAAGGTCAATGAATGATGTCTACTGTAGTCACTATTATGGCTTTGTCATTTTCCATAATATGAATGCACTATTTTTTTCCAAACACTCCTCTTTGGAGAGACACCGTTTTGGGTACAATTTTAAATTCACATTCTCATTGACACAGCAACCTCACTCTTGGGAATCAGCCCTACAGAAATAAAGCACTATTTTGCACGTATGGCTACACGTGCAAGGATACACTTTTAGCACACATTGCTTGGAGTATCTGACACTGGAAATAACCTAAATGCCCAGCAGTCTCCCTGATCTGTAAAAGCTTGTTATAGAAACCACTACTCAAGCCCACGTAAGAATGAGACTTTTAGGTTCCTTCCAACAATGAAATTCTAGATGACTTTTACTTTGGGGAGTTAGGGGAGGCAAAAAGAAAAATCAAGTTGTGTATGTCAAGGTCAGAATCAAACATTACAAGTGGGTCATTGTTAGATTTATTTTATATATGTGGACAGCAAATCTGAATCCTCACAAGCTCAAGTTCAGGTTTTGCTCAGATCTAGAGAGTCTCAAACTGCAATGTGCATAAGATTCACCTGGGACTGCTGATAAACTGCAGTTTGAGTAAGCAGGTCTGGGATGGAGCCTGAGATGTGTTTCTAACCAGTGATGCAGTTGCTGTTGGTTCATGGACCACATTTTGAGTTGTAAGGATCTGATCAAATCACATCTGCTGGCTGAACTGAATTTTCCTCATTTGTCAAATACTGTGGTTAATTAGGGTGCCCAACCATCTGAGTTTTCCCAGGACTGTCCCAGTTTTTCCACTCGTCCCAGGAAGCTGGGATGATTAGGTTAGATCAGGGTCAGATAACTCAGAGTCCTGAAAAGTCATACACATGAATGAAGTGAGCTGGGGTTAAAGGCCGTGGCAAACAGAAGAGTTTAAACACCCACTCTCTCAGGCTCTGCCCAAGAGTCTCCAACTTACAGCCTCGGTCTCGATGACCCCTTAGACTCTACACAGGTGAGCAGTCCTGTGGCAGGTCACAATCGAAGTATTAGAAAATTAGCCCTGGCTGGTGTGGCTCAGTGCACTGAGTGCCAGCCTGCAAACCAAAGGGTCACTGATTCGATTCCCAGTCAGGGCACCTTCCCTGGATTGCAGGCCAGGTCCCCCGCAGGGGGCGCTTGAAAGGCAACTACACATTGATGTTTCTCTCCCTCCCTTCCTCCCCCTCTCTCCAAAAACAAAGAAACAAACAAACAAATAATTGATATTAAACCATTGCATATTTAAACAAAAACTGAAGTAATATTAAAAAATAAAGAAAGAAAATATTAGAAATTATCCCTGGCAAGTGTGGCTCAGTTGATTGGGCATTGTGTCACAGACAGGAAGGTCACCAGTTCAATTCCCGGTTGGAGCACATGCCTGGGTTGTGGGCTCAGTACCCTGTTGGGGTGCGTGCAGAAGGCAACAAATTGATGTTTCTTTCTTGCATCAATGTTTCTTGCCCTCTCCCTTCCTTCTCCTTTCTCTAAAAAATCCAAAAAGAAAATTTTAAAAAGAAAATATTAACTTTATTAGATAATATCAGATTTATTACCTAATATTAGAAAGATTTATTAGGCAATATTAGAAAATATTACACTGCTCAGAAAAGATATCTAAAAAAGCTATAAAGAGAGGGCAGGGAAAGAGCTATAAAGAGAGGGCAGGGAAAGAGTGTACTCATACACTCAAAAACTGACTCCGGCCGCCAGCCTCCAAGATGGGCCCCACACTTCTCGCCTGGTGTCCCCTCCTCGTGTGGCTCTCTTACACTGGATGGGGCCAACCTATGTAATCAATAGAACATTGTGGAAGTGATGGAGCATGACTTCTAGAGCCAGGTCAGAAAAGAAATGGAGGCCTCTGTCCTACTGGTTTTTCAGATCCCTTGCTCTGGGGGAAGCCAGTTGCCATATTGTGAGAATACCCAAGGAGTCCTATGAAGAGACTCACAGAGCAAGGTCCTGAGGCCTCCAGCCAACAGCTGTGTGAAGGAGGCTTCTTGGAAGTAGATCCCCCAACTTCAGCAAGCCTTTGGATGATGCAGCCCCAGGCGCCATGCTGGCTGCAACCTACTGAGAGACTCTGGAAAGGAACCACTTAGCTAAGCCACTCTCAGTTAAGCACTCTGAAAACTCACCAGTGATGAAAGACCCAAGAGTTTGCAAACTGACAGCCAACAGGACCACAGACAAGTTTCATTTTGGCTCTCTAGGTTCTTTTACAGATTTTATTTATTTACTTTTAGAGAGAGGAGAAGGGAGTGAGAAAGAGAATGTGAGAAACACCCATGTGAGAGAGAAACACCAGTCAGTTGCCTCTTGCACACGCCCTGTCCGGGGACCAAACCTGCAACCCGGGCATGTGCGCTGACCGGGAATGAAACCAGTGACCCGTAGCTTTGCCTGATGATGCCCATCCAACTGAGACACACAGGTCAGGGTGCATAACTTTTGTTTTAAAGTGTGGATTAGTTACCAACACCTAGAAAACAGGATATTTCCATGCACATCTGAATTTCCAGTATCTTCTGAAAAATTGGTAGGGCTTTCATTCCTATAGGTCAAGGATAGGCAGGGGCTGAGCAGCACCTGCCCCTTACGGTGGGGCTGATACACCCTGCACCAGCACACCTACCACCTCCAGATGTCTCTCCCCCGGCGCATGCCCCTTGTTAACACGAGCTCCTGGCCCTGCTGAGTCTGTGATCCTTGCCTAAGAGAGAGGAAGTCTTCCCACCAGTGGTTCTCAAAGTACGGTCTCATGACCAGCAGCATCAGCATCAGCATCACCTGGCGACCTGCTAGAAAAGTAAATCCTTGGATCTATTCACAAACTGTGAAATGGAACCCAGTCTTCCACATCGCAGCAGGCCCTCCAGGGGGGTTCTGATGCAGGTTAAAGTCTGAGGAAGCCTGTTCCTCACAAATAAGTTTCCTCACCTTAGGGCACCATACAAGATCCCTAAGGCTGCCATTAAAAAAGCACCACAAAATGGGTAGCTTAGAACAGCAGAAACTGATTTTCTCCCAGTTCTGGAGGCTAGAAGTCCAAAATCAAGATGCTGGCTTCCTCTAAAACCTGTCCCGAAATCCTCCCTTGTCTCTTCCTAGTTTCCAGTGGTTGGTGGGGAATCTTGGGTTCCTTGCACTGTAAATGCGCCCCTTCAGCCCTCCATGTTCACGCGGTGTTCTCCCGTGTCTCCACACCTTCTGGCCACTATGTGTGTCTGTCCCTGTGTCCAAGTTCCCCCTTTCAGGAGGGTGCTTGTCACGGTGGGTGAGGGCGTACCCTACGACCTCATTTTAGCTTGATTATCTCTGTGAAGACCCTATTTCAAAATAAGGTCACATCCTGATGTACTGAGGATTAGGACTTCAGCATATTTGGGGTGCGGGGAGGGGAGTTTAACCTGTAACAGGAATCATTTTCTGATGTTCAGTTGGAGCTCAAAATGACTGAGTGTCCAGCTCTACTGACGTGCAGCCCCAGCCCGAACCCCACCAGAAACGCCAGTAGTCTGTACCTTCTGCCGGGCTTTGTATCAAATCTTTGGTGGCCACACAACCCCAAGTTCTCACAGCCTCTCTGAGAGGCACAGGGGGAGCAAGACCCTGGAAGCAATTTGGCCACAAATAATCTGCTCAACTGCCCTCATTTTCCTGACACGTATATAAATAAACAATATAGTGTTGTGATCTTTTTTTAAGTAAGGGCTAATCCTACAGTGTATTGGACACCAGCTAGCCAGGCCTGATTCTCTGTTGTGACCTTAAATTTCTCTGAGCCTCAGATTTCTCAGGTGTAAACTGAGGGGCTTGAGCCCATGACCTGTAACCGAGCCTGCAGCTTCAAAAGCCAGGACTCCAGAGGCAGGTGCTGATGTAATAGGTCAGTAGTTTATTTTCAGGTGCCGGCCACCTGGAAGATGAGGGCCTCGCATGTCAAAGCTCATCTCCCTCTCTCGGTGCAGGCAAAGGTTTTTATACGGAGGGGGAGGGGAACAGAACGAAGAGATTGAGGAAGGGGGTCGAAAGGTTCTCTACGTGCAGCACAGCTCATTCCGATAAGGACAGTGACGGGCCGGTGTGCATCATCTTGGCCCAGTCATCCTGCCTTCACGTCATCCACGCTCCACAGTCAAAGGTCAGCAAACCTCCCGGAGCTGGGATGCCTGAAGGTCAGAGTCTGTATCTTTTGAAGTTAGTTTCTAGGATTCTTATACAAACATGCTGTCATCTCCATATTAGTCTGGGTCCGCACTTACAAACACAATGTCAAAACAATGGTGGGGTGGGTTAGAATTCCCCACTACTAAAATATTCCAGTGCTACACCTCCAGCTCTAAAAGCCGGTGATTAATTAACATTAAACTTTCCACTTCAGAATACCAAATCCCCTCTTCCACCATTAAATAAACCACTGTTACACTGAATGATATGACTGTACTTAATGAATCAATGCATTTGTCAAATATCTATTATAAGTGAAACAACTTGTCCTCTTTTGCAATGCATTTGAGTTAAGTGAACCCATTAGTGACTTCAGGTAAAAATCTGGAAGCA
Organism: Phyllostomus discolor; assembly: GCF_004126475.2. Lineage (NCBI taxonomy): Eukaryota > Metazoa > Chordata > Mammalia > Chiroptera > Phyllostomidae > Phyllostomus > Phyllostomus discolor. The sequence continues at coordinate 147,168,138 of NC_040907.2, read as the reverse complement.
TCTGTGGTAAGAAGTGAGGGACTAGATTTCTAACCTCTCGATGGACCAGGGAGGGGAGGGCAGGGATGAGAAACCATGCAGTGTGGGTCAGCTTCTGTGTTGTGGGTACGTGGTCATGAATATTGCAACACGATAACTCTCACCCAGAAAACCCACCACGAAATCCAGGGCGAAGTTCCACCCTGTCTCAGGGTTCTAACTCGAGTTGACTCTACTTCAAACGAAGGAAAGCTTGTTTGGCTGAATTCCCACGGAGCGCTGATTTCAGGAATGTGACATGCTGTTAAACCACAGCCGTGTAAGCTTGCGTCCACTGAGATTTTCCAAGGATGAAAGTTTCACTTTTCAAAATATATGTATGCATATGGCACTGCGTAGCTGGAGACACATAAAGTGAGTGATATGGCTCAGCCTCAGGACCCTTTCTTTCTCTCTCAAAGAACACCTCCTACCAAGTCTGTCCTGGCAGAGGGCAGGGAGGTGCGTGAGAATAGGCTGTTCCAAAATGACAATGATGAGATACAGTTCCTGTCTTCGAGTCTTTTCCGGAGACAGAAAGAAAGTACAGTTGGGATGAGCCCAAAGTCAGTGCATGGCATCTCAGAGACTGGGGAACACTGGGAAAGTTGCTGGGTGTTACCCACAAGGCAGGTCAGGTAGCTGGTCAGCATGAGCCGGCAGAGGCCCAGAGGGGCGCTGGAGCAGAGACGGGGACTGGAGCTGGAAGTACCAGGGTGCCGGCAGGAGGGATGCTCCCTAGCGATCAACACATGACACACAGTGTGTCCCCGAGGTCATGCATCAGGGCTCCCTGGGCTCTCCCTCCACTTCTGTCCAGGAGGTTTGGCAGAATGATCACCAAGGACTGCTGAACGCTGCTTGGAGGGATGAGGGGAGGTCCTGTCTCCCCCGACTGGAGTTAATTAAGCATTTCAAAGTGAAGTAGGTATCTGAAGAACTAAATACAGAATCAAATCTCAGAGATTCACACTGATCATCCTAACTCAACCTCTCCCTCTGTGTGAGAATTCCAGTGGCAGCTGAGTTACCCAGCTTGTTTGGTTGCCTCCATTGACAGGGAGCTTGCTTTCTCACGAGGAAGCCTACGTCACCAGGAAAGGGCTCCAGTGTCTCAAAATGTTCTCCTTATATGGTGCTAACATGTTCTCACTTACCCTCCTCCTAAGTGCACGCTCAGTCCTCCAGGACAGGTCCAAACCCGCAGCTCTGCAACAGCCCTTTATCTGGAGGCAGGCCACCACAATGTCTCTAAACACCCCCCACTCCTCATGCAGTGCGGTGGAGGGATGGCTCCTCGACCCGGTTAAGGTCACCTGAACAGTTACTAGTATGTCCATGTCCTTTGAAAACCATGTTCCCCCTCCCCCCAAACCATCGTGTTCCAGGAATAGTGAGAGCAACATAGAAGAATGTGGGCAACACTGGGAAGGAGAGCCAGCTGACCTTCGGAGACCATAGTGGGATGCTGGCCACATCAGGAACTGAAGGATGATCCCCCTCAGCCCAGCCCTGGGTGGCCCTCCCACGGAGGCCAGGCAGCCTGGACCAGGCCTGAGGCTGAGTATTTCCTAAGCCCTCAGTGTCTGGGGAAAAAGTAGGCCCTGAGCCAGAGTCTGTGGATGCTGGATTTCAGGGACACTGGTGGGGACCACCAATGGGCCCTGCGCGTGGCATAGAAGGGAGAAGCCCGCCCCCTTGTGGACCTCTGGTGGGTGGCAAGGTGCGAAAAGCACCCTGAAACCTCTCAGGAGATGAGAGATCTGAAGGAGTAGCCACTCCCTGTCACTGCTCCCACTTTTCCATTTGCCACAGGTGACCTGCAAGAGAACTGATGTCAACTGTCACAGAGCAGGGGAATGGTGGCAGGGGATATGAAGGGAAATTAGGAGGTGGTGACCCCTGGATCTAGTTGTCCAGCTACAGAAAGTCGGAGAGCCCTTAGGCAGGTGTTACTAGCTATTGAGAAAAGAAAAGTGGGGGAGAGGCAGCTGCAGGCCTTTCCTAGTTCTGCCCCTCCCTGGGTGGCCCCAGGCAAATCATAGTCCCTCCCTGGGCCTGCAAGGGCTAAACTAGGTGAAGGCTACAATCCCTTTGAATGCAAATTACAGACACAGCTGAAGGCTTTCACATGCCAGTCCTGGCAATGGTCTGTCATTGGTGGCACCAGACCCCTTATTGAAGAGAAGAGGCGATGAGAGGTGGCCAGGGCAAAGGGCATGTGTGGAAGGGGATGCAGAGGGCACCACCTTCCCCAGCTTGGCAGAGCCACACGTCCCTGTGATGTGTCCTTCCATCACTGCACCACACCCCTGGGAGCTCCAAAGAGTCATATACCGCAGTGGTCTCCCTCCTTCCGAAACTCTGGCCAGGTCTAATTCCAGCACCATGCCCTCCTCCTGGAGCACCTCTCCACTGGGGAGGCCGAGCCAGCAGATGTGCTGGCCCCAGATGGGTGTGACCCAGGCCCACCTGACACACCACAGCCCATGGGCATTGATTCTGCCTCACACTCTGAACTGCCTGTGCTGGGCACTAAGCGCATTAACAAAGACGATATTTTTAACGTATTATTGAGTTGAATTCTGCACTGCTCTGTAATCAATGAGAATCAAGCGTAATGCAGCCCTGGGAAATGCAAGCCAGAGCACTTTCCTCAAAGCTCTGCAGATAAAAAATAAATTTGAATTAAAAAAATTGAATTATATGCTAAAATGGCTCAAATATTCTTTCTACTCATTGCTCATAGACACACGGTCATGGAGTCACCAAAAACGTTTCGAAAGGCAAGCTGTTTCCTGGCAAATGAAAAGTCTTGAAATCCGTAAAAACCGGCCTTGTATAAATTATCTGAAATAATGTCCTCAGGCCACTGTGCTCCCAGCTGGAATGTCCAGGGTGACTCTTACCGGGGAAAGGTCATCACTGCACAGCACAGCACACAAAAGCCTGGGCTTCAGCTAAATAAGCCTGTAATGTCTCATTTAAAAAATATTATAAGGTTATTATAGGAATTACAAGTTGTTATGTAAACAGTCCTTAAAAATCAGAGGACTCCAACAATAAGTCCAACCTAAGTTCTACCTAAAAAACGCAAAGTCAGGTAGAACCTGTAAACCCTAATTGTAGGCAGACCCCTTTCAAACACCTTCGCAGACCACCCAGTTTCCGCAGCATTGCCAAACTCTAACATTGTAATGAAAAGTTTAAAGTCCAAAGCCTACAAGCCATCAGAGGTTCAGTAAGCAGATTGTGCCATTTCAGGAGGGAAAATGTGCTTGCATAAGCAAGTCACCGGGCTCACCTTTCTGCATGGAGTCTGGCCTTCGGCTTCGAACGTGGTTCTGCCAGGGTCAGAAGTGTGACAAAACTGCGCGTTCACGGAGGTTAGCCAAGGTTCACGGGGTCGTGACTGGGCCATTTTATCAGTCATGTCAGGCTCACACCCTATTGCCCAGCATAGATAAAAACTTTATCTGTCAGTTTGCTAAATCTACTCCTCCTGCCTTCTTTTCAATAGAGAAAACCTGGACTCACTTATCTAAGCCAGAGAGCAGCCTTCCCCAATACTGTTTTCATGGCAACTTCTGAGTAAGAGAGAAACACACCGGTGATTTGGGGGTCTCACTTTAGTCAATAAGTGTTCATTCCTGCGGTGACCAGCTTCGTCCTACCCAAAACCTTGCCTTGAGAAAACAGGTCTGGTGCTGTGTGACAACACGGCTAGGTTTATTAAACGTAAGAAGTTTGTGGATGGAGGAGTTATGTGAGAATGTGATTGTTCTCAAAGTGTTGCCTTTCAAAGTCATCTTTTCCTAAAGTAAAACAAACCACCAGAAATCTAAAATTAACTTTGATAGATTTTCCAAATAGGGAAGCTAAATTGCCATAGAAAAATGTACAAAGTTACCTTTGGACTGATACACCCATCCACTATATGTTCTCTAATAACCGTTAAGAGGAAAAAAACAGCCAAGGCTTCTTCCTCACAGAAAATAGATGTGTACAGATGACAAATAAAGCCATACATGTGGCCGTTTAGAAACCTGGTTAAATATAATACGTACAGATACTACTCCAGTGAGTGTTCCTGCACAGGGATTTCAAATACAAGACAAGCACCTTCAAATTGACTTTATTTGGAAACTAGGCAAAATTCATTATTTTAATATTTAAAGACCATGGTACCGTAGTAGAGACACATAAATAATATACATTTAGAACTTAAATATAATAAAATCAACATGACACTGTGTAAAAACTCATATGTACACTTCCAGTAAGTCTGAGGTTGAGGCAGTCACGCCCATCAGATTTCTCCCTGGAACCGGGTGAACCTTGCCGGGAGATCGTCCACAGGGTACACGGTGGGGCTGGTTTTCATTGTAGGAGGTCCGTTCAGAAGCCTCCAGTCACAATGCCTGGCCAACTCCACTGTAAATATTTTGAGAAGAATTTTTGCAAACTCTTTCCCTACACAGCTCCTGAGGCCTCCTCCAAATGGAATGAAGCTAAACCTGGATGCATCCTCAGGGTGCGGCTGCATAAATCGGTCAGGATTAAATTCTTCCTTGTTGGAGAAGATGTCAGCCACATCGTGAGTGTCACAGATGCTGTAGATAACATTCCAGCCTTTGGGAATCTGGTATCCCTGCAAAAGAGTATGAAGTCCTGAGGGCTGACAAACTGGAATCTAACTTCTGACAACAAAAAGCTATTGCTGATATCTGTGAAGGAGTTATGAGTTGAAAGAAAGGGCAGGAGGGGTAGAGAGACAGACATGTAGGTTGCTGAAACACGAGGCAGGGCACTGTCATCAAAAGCATTAAGGAGTTTAAGCCACGGCACAGGGAAGCAAGGCAAGATTTAAAGCCACAGCAAAATGGGAGGGGAGAACTTTTAACTTACATTTAATTCAAAAGTCCTAAGGGCGACCCGAAACCCTCCTGGAACTGGGGGATTCAGTCGAAGGGTCTCTTTAATAACACACCCAATGTATTTAAGCTGTTCCAAAGTTTCCATGTCCAACTTGTTGTCTTGATCACTCTTGCAAAGTAAACCCTATCAAAACAGTCATACAGAGGTGAATGGTCATTTTGTGTTCCAATAAAATCAAGCCAGCAGATGTAAACAGGGCTTAAGAGGTGACCAGACCCAAAGGGCCCCATGTTGGAAAAGGGTGAAGGGGGAAACAGTGAGCAGCTAGTGACCACTCGCCTCCACCCCTTGGCCCAAATCCACTATCTTATTTACAACTCCCAGAGAACACTGCTCTCTACTTAGAACCACTAAGCTTCTTCCCCACCCCCATCACCACCACCTGCTGCCACCCACCTGGAAATCAAGCCCTTGAACACACAAATCCAAGAAAACGGAACCTATCTAAAAATCTCCAAGGTTCTGCAAAAGGCGGAGATAGGGTGGGGATACGAGGTCAAACCCTGCCTGAGTGGGAACACAGCTCAAGATTCCTCCCCTTTTATTCAAGAAGCAAACTCTCTGTCCCCATCAGTCCATCCACCCCCAGGTCCTGCCCTTTAAAATACGCAGGGAAGGCAGCACACTGAGTCACTGTGAAATTAGCTAGGAGGCAGAGGAATTTCTTAAGGTGATAGGGAACCCCCAGAGTCCCCTACCTTACTCTTCAGCTCCTCCCGCACTTTCTGGAGAACATGAGGGTACAGCCCCAGGTAAGTGATCAGAGACGTGGCTGCGCTGGCGGTGGTCTCATGGCCCCCAAAGAGGAGTTCGGTGGAAGACTGCTTCAGTGCCTGAAAGTAGAGTAAGATGAACGTTTCTACAAGTCTCCATGCAATTTTACACAGGGATCAGTTACAAGCCACCTGAGGGTTCTGGGGGAAGAGGAGAAGAACTAAGTTTTGCTGACAGAAAGTCAAAGAAAGCAACATTTTAAAAAAGCAGAATGTAACGTCACTTCGTTCCAGCTGAAGCAGGAAGGCCGGTAAAATCCCACTCTACCCGGGAACTCTTGAATTGAAGCCTTAGTTGTATTAAAACTGCCCAAGACTCCTTATTTACAGTTTGCAAAGCCCGACTTTCCATTCAACACCTAGAAGGGCTAGGCGACGCTCCCTGATCCGCTGCAGCCTCTCCCACAGCTCTCCTCCCGGTGTCTCAACTCTTTCCGTGCCCCTTCGCGGGTGGGGTGGGGTGGGGGTGGGGGGCGGTCTGTGCAGGCTGCCCTCTCCTGGAAGCTGCGCCCCAGGCCGGCGCTTTGGGGATCCCAGGAATTGCATTTGGAAAACCAGGGACCTAAACTCCGCAGTTCCGCCTTTCGAAGCTGTCACTCACCTGCATATCCAGCCTCTCTCCCCTCTCCCACGAGTGCTCGATCAACAGCTGCAGCGCATCTTTGTAGCCTCCGCCCGCCTCTGCAGCCCGCAGCCGGCAGATCTTGGCGCGAATGTTCTCTTCGATGCGCGCGTGGATAAGGTTCCGCGCTTTCACGCCCTGAGCGCAGAAAGCGCACCGCGGTGAGCAGAAGCCGGGCACCCGGGCACCCGTGCCCCCGCGCCCCCGCGCCCCTCGCTCCGCACCCTGCTTGCCGCCATTACCCGGTATAGCCCGCTGAAGGGAACATCGATGGGCAACGAGAAGAGATTGCGGGTCATTTCCTCGAAGGCCTCCACCAGCTGCTGCTCGGCGTCCCCACCGCTCGCCAGAGGAGGCTCGCAGCCCAGCAGGATGCGCATGGCGATGCGGAACATCAGGCGCTTCACCTGGGGGTAGACCAGGAGGCCCCGCTCGCCGCAACTCAGCCACTGCTCCAAGCAGTGTCCCACTTCTTCGGCGATCACCGGCACGTAGCACTGGAGCGCCTCTCGGCTGAAGGCCCGCATAATTACCTGAGCCCCGAGGAGGGGAGAAGGTTAAAACCAGGCCCCACTCCTCTCGTCTTCCGGGGTTCCCTTCCAGACAACCCAATTCCACCAGACCCAGGGCACTTTCCCGGCTGTGGGAAAGCTAAGCTGGGCTGGAGAGGGTCCTAGCCGACGCCTCCTGCAGCTAGTGCTCGCCCGGCATCACTCCGCGTAAACCCCTCCGGCGAATGGGGTCCCCCTTCTGGTCCAGATGCCTTCACCTCCGCCCTCACCTTCTTGCGCTGCTTGTGCGAGGAGTCGTGTAAATTCGAAAGGCAGCCGGAGCCCAGGATGGTGCGCACCGACGCGGGCCAGTGGACCGACACTAGCCGGTGCTCCCCGAGCAAGATGCGCCGCACGTTGTCGGCGCCCATCACTCGCACCGTGGGCCGCCCGAACAGATGCGTCTTGTAAATGAAGCCGTATTTCCTGCGCTTCATCTGCAGGAACTTCCTTCGCTGCGAAAGGAAAGCGGAGGAGAGAGGCAGGCGTGAGGGGGCGCCGGGGAGCGCCGCACCTCGGGCTTCCCAGATCCTAGCCGTAGTCACGTCTTCCCCGGGGCGCCCGCCTCGGCTTCAGTAGAAGCCCGGAGCCGAGACCAGAGAGGCGTCCTGTCCCGCCCCGAGGTCCCTTACCTGTAGCACCATCTGCAATGTTTCCCCAAAGAAGGGGAAGCCCATAGTTCCGGGGGGCAAAGGGAGGGCGCAGCTGCGGTCGCGGCTGCTCACGCAGTACAGGTCCCAGAGTTTGATCGCGGCTAGGAAGAGCAGCAGCGGTAGCACGAAGGTGCAGAGCGCACTGGCCAGCAGCGCAAAGAGACCCATGGCGCGCTTCGACCTCACGCGCCACCTGCTGCCGCCGCCAGCACTCCAAACCTCGCCGCGCGCCCGCTTTATAGGAGGCCCAGGTTGCTGCCCACGTTACCTTGGTCAGACAAATTAGTTCACCCAAAGTTCATCTTTAATTGCGGATTGGGTCCCTGGCTCCTCCCCCCGCGAGACGCTGCCCAAAATCTTTAACCGTTTGTTCCGCGTCGAGGCAGAGGTGGCGCGGAGGCGGCTTTCTCGGAGCGTGCCTCCTGGGGCGCGGAGCTAAGAGCTGCCTGGCTCCCCACCCAAGGTGTGCGGTGCTCGGAGATGGCAACACGGGCCGATCCGGGCTCCGGGGAGCGGGAACGCCAAGCCCTGGGCTTCCTGGTGGTCTCTGTGGAATCCCTCCCGTCGGGTCCGACTGGCGGTCCCAGACCAGAGCTGCCTTCATTGGTTTTCCATTTACTGGCGCCTCGTGGGCTCCCTTTTACCTGCTGGGGAAGGACAGGGAAGTGCGTTCAGGGATCGTCAAGCCACCTTATTCCACAGGTAGGGAAACCGAGGTCCAGAACGCAGAGTAAAACGAAGATCTCCCGACTCTTCCAAGAGCCGGGGGCCAGGACCCCTTTGAGAGCTGCGGAGAGTCAGGCATGACTGGAGGAGCAGGGAGCACAGTTCCCCGCCCCCCTCGACGGGGCCCGCACTCATGAAGTCACGGAAGAGCTAACCTAAGGGTACAAGAGAGCTCCCAGATCCCTTAGGACTCCAGGTGCAAAACTGCACCAGTCAGCCCCAACCCTGACCCCCCCCGTGGGGGCAATTCCTCGGCGCCTGAGCAATCAGCGCTCTGCGACCTGGCCACAGCCGGCCGGATTCCGAGGACCCCGGGGCGTGCAGCCTGCTCTAGGCAGGGAGAACAGGAGCCTTAGCCCCAGCAGGAGGAGGAGACAGAGACAGAATAAGGAAAGCCCGGGGGTCTGGACTCCGAGTCCCGACTTCATTTCTACTTGCATCACCTTGGGCAAATCACCACACATCCTTGCGCTTGTTCCTCCTCCTTAATTTGGAAGCGATCATTCCTGACCTGTTCACACCTCCGGGTGGTGGAGCGTTTCCAAAAGGGACCTTTGGTTGCAAATACTGTTCCCAGCTCCCGGCACGCTAGGCTACCTACGCTACTAGAGTGATCGCGACTCCCGACACGGGAGCCTTCCTGCGCTCTCCCGGTTCCCACCCAGAGTAAAGCCACCCGGGTGAGTGGGTACGCGGTTCTAAACCCAGGCCTATGGGAGTGTCGGTATCCCAGCTGGGAAGCGGGTCTGCTGGCCTTTGCTCAACTACAATCAGCTGCTACCGCAGCCAGTGTGCTGCCAGTTCTCAGAGTTCACGCATCGCGGCAAGCGCACTGGCGATCCCGGCTGCCCACCTGGCCAAGCCGCACAGCCTCGGACCAGCAGGGCCACGCGCTCGGTTGGTTTGGGCGCAGAACGCACCAGCCGGGCCGAAAATGAAACGGAATAACGCGCGTTTGTTTAAAACTGAACACCGGCTCTAGAACGAGCCAACCTCACGCTTTGGAAAGCGTCCCATGGAGATGGGAAACTCTTTAATCTTGAGAGCTGTTAGATACGCGGTCCTCCCGCGTGGGTCCCCAAAGCCCGCGGGAATGAAAAACGTCTGCGGAGTCTTAAGGAGCGAGCAGACCGCACAACGCTCCAAGCCGGGGTCGCCACCGGGCGTGTTTCAGGGAGTCAGCGTTTCCGCCTAACCCTGCTGCGCGTTTCAGAGGCTCTAGAAAAGGGCTCCTCCGACTGTCATTTCTTCTAACAATCCGGCGACGGTAACTGGTGCCAGACAACTTCTGGGCTCCGGCCGGCAGGAACCGGAGCCAGACGCTGGAGGTAATTCTCAGAAATCCGGGCCCGCCCCTCTCTAGACAGTGCCTCTGGCCGGTGAGCTAAGCGGGCGAGCGGGGGCGTGACCTGGGGCCCAGTCCCAATCCTCGGGCCTGACCCGCCTGTGACCCCTGCAGGCCGGACCGTGACATCAGAGTGAACTCTGCAGGGCCACCTCGCCAAGTTCAGCGCGCGCCGGGTCACAAGATGAGCGGGGCCTGTGGGCTGGAAATTGCCACAGGGGAGGAGGTGTGTCTTAATCTATCTGTCCATCGCGACCCGTGGGGGCGTCCGGCGGGGGACGTCCAGCAGAAAAGGATTAAATGGGCGAGTGGAGACCAATAAAAAATATCTTGGGGGGGAGGGTCAATAAATTACCAGCCCAGTGAGAACTTTGATCGAGAAAGCTTGCCAATCTTTCTTGGGTGGCGGTGGGCGGGGAGGGGGAGTTGGTTTACTGGAAAGCAAAATGTTTCCAAATGTTTACAAAACAATCTCCTTGTGGCTCCGGGTTGGGGTGGGGGTTAGGGACTAGTTTGTGCTGGGGGAGGGGAGTAGGGTGAGCTAGGGCAGCTGAAGCACCCCTCCTCCTTTTGTCTCCCTTTAGCCCCTTCCTCCCATCTCTCGAACATTCAGTGCTGTCTCAGGGCTCTATACCTGCGGTTCCCTCTGCTTGGGGAGCCCTTCTCCCCCAGGTTGTCGCTGGCTGGTTCCTTGCAAAGTCCAATGAGCTCTCCTCAGAGAAGCCTGCCTGGCCCACCCTGCTGAGTGTAGCCCCCAGGTACTCAGCATCACAGGCCTGTTTGATGTTCTCTCCAGCCCTTATTATCACCGTTGGACATATTCTTGCTCTTTCGTTTTCTGGTGAATTTATTGTCCACTTCCTTTGTGAGCATATCACATCCAGAAGGGCAAGAACCACGTCTGCTCCTTCCTCGGGGAATCTGGAGCTACTGACAAAAGAGCTCAGGTACTCGGTGCAATTACTAAAAACAATGGATGGATGAGAAATTAGAGTAAAATCAGAGCTGCCCCCTACAGGGGCTTATAGTTAGTACAGGATCCAGAGCAGGTAAACCAGGTCTATGGAAACTAGCTTCACTGTCAGGGATCTTGAGAGCCCCCTCCCCCATACTTCTCTTCTTCCCCCAAATCAGAAGCAACCCCAAAACCTCATCCTCCTGTCATGTCACCCTGATGGAGCTTCTCAGGCCTGGCTGTTGTCTCTGCAGCCGCAGAGCACCCTGAGGGCAGGCCCCAGTCTCTCCACTTCTGCTGGCTCAGGGGCCTGCCAAGCCCATGGCCTGGCGCCAGCACTGGGTCACCAGTGGGTGATGAATTGCCCTGGATGGGGTTATGGCGGTGTCAGCCGGCCTCAGAAAGGCCTGCTGCGCTCTTGAGCTACTGGCCCTGCTGCTTCCCCCTTTCCTCCTGGCCCAGGGATCCACCTTAAGCATAAGGTCAGGAGGGCACCAGCTTCCTTCTGGTTCACTAAGGGGTCAGTTGGGGCCTCGGCAGTGGCAGCAACTTTCCTGGCTCCCCCATCACTCCAGCTGCCCCCGCCTGTCTAAAGATGGGTGGCAGATTGAGGCTGTTAGGAATTAAGACACTGGAGGCTCTTGGCTTTGATTTAAATGCTGATGGGAACATCTGTTGCAAAGGTCCAGAGAGAGTTCCTAAACCCACCTAGGGATCACTCTGATGGATGAAAAGGCTGAGTCCCACCTACACGGTGGCCACAGGCCCAGAAGCTGAAGGGAGGAGAGGTGTTAAGTGATGGGGTGAAGGAAAGCACTGGTCCAGCAGTGCAGAACTCGTCGCTGGCTTCTCAGGTGGATCTTTTACCTCAGTTTCTCCTCTGTAATAAAGGAGGTGGTGGTAGTGACCCAGAAGGTCCCAGCAGGCAGCTATCATGGAGATAATCCACAGCCCAGCTCCTGGGGCTATCCTGTGCTCTGGGGGGAAGTCTGTCTACTGTCTGAGTCCCAGGCTGCCCCAGCTCCCAGCCGCTCTCTAGGTATTTGCTGAGGTGGGTCCTTGAGGTGGGGGTGGGAGGAGTCTTTCCTGGATGTCGCCAGACTCTCCACTCCATGCCTTTCCATCAGGAGCAGCTGGCTGCCCAACTAAGCCCAGCCTCCTCGCTCAACTGTTGCCAGTAAACTACTTCTTGGCCTTCCTGTTTTGGGTACAAATACTCCAAACCTCTCTCAGTATGTCTCAGCCTCCCATGAAAATAATCCAGACTTACAGAATAAGTGTGCCTATTCTCCCATATAAATGAGAAGATTAAAGGAGTTCTTGAAGGAGGAATTTTTCTTTTAAGAAGTCACCTGGAGAATCCGGTGATGTTGAGCCGTTTAGAGCCCTGGAAACGCCCACAGTTCTGAGTTTCCGCTGAGCGGCCATGGCGCACCGTGTGGAGGCCGGCCGCCCGAGGGCCTTCCGTTGGGCGCCTTCTCAGTGGGTCTTTCTATGGCCCAAAGCCAGGCCAGGGAGGTGCTTCTGGTGTCCCCGCTTCCGCGCAAGGGCTGCAGCCCTGGCCCTGTGTGCTGAGTCTCTGGCCTGGTCCACGAGGAGCAATACACCCAGCAGCCGCTCAATCCAATCACCCTCCCAGGTTTGGCGCAGAAAGGCGAGGCTGCATAGCTCTAATGGATATCTGTTCCTTCTATCCTTGCTTAGGGATCCTGGGAAGGGCTTAAGAAGCTTGGCCAATGACCTTTCTTTCCTAAGGGCGCAGAATGCGCAAGAGATACCTTCTCACCAGTCTGGGCGCTTCTCCGGTTCTGCGGCGGTGGCTCGAGCTCCCCCTCCATCAGAGTCTCAGAGTCCGGCACAGAGACACATTCGTTGACTGTTTGTTGAATGAGTAGGTGAGCACACGACTTGGCACTGAGGAAGTGCAGATGGGTGGTGGCACTACGATTGTGCCAGTGCCACTGACCAAGTCATGTCCCGCAGCGCAGTGGATCAGAGGTGTAGCCCATCTGGCGGTGCTGAAGGCACGAGCGCGTGGAAAAAGAGCCGCAGCCCGTCCACCGGGTGCACTATGGGCACGGTCTGCATGGCGGGGAAAGCAGGCGTGGCCAGTTCCCAGCGCGCCGTGCGCACCAGCTCCACTGTGAGCAACTGGAGCACCGCCTGCGCCAGCTCCTGGCCGAGACAGCTGCGCGCACCTCCGCCAAAGGGGATGTAATGGAAGCGGCCTGAAGTGCTGCGTGCATCCTGGCCCGAGGGGCTGAAGCGCTCGGGGTCAAAGCCCTCAGGCGGGCTGCGGTATACCGCGGCCGTCTCATGCGTGTCCCGGATGCTATACATCACGCTCCAGCCCTTGGGGATCTGGTAGCCCTGCGGGGAGGTGAGGAGACCTGCCTGATCATGAGGCACTTGGAAACTGGGCCTAAACTGACCCTCCACCCTGGGTGCATCACACAGAATTCTGAAAACTAGCAGGAATTTGTGTCCAACGTGCAAGAGTGGTCACTCTGTGTTCCAATCACAGTTCCTTCTCAGCTGAGTGGTGTGACCTTGGGCTAGCTACTTAGTCTCTGAGCCCTGTTTCTTAATTGTAAAAAAAAAAAAAAAAAAAAAAAGTACTCGTTTTGTTGTAAGGATAAAAATAAATGGGTCTGGCATATATGTTGGTGGTCAGTAAGTGTGATGTTATTATTTATGTTTCAATGTTTTGGTTTTGTCTTTCTTTTTTCTTCTGATATTGGATCAGGAACTAAATTCTAGTTCTGCCCCTACCAGCTGTCTAGGTTGGAAGAAGACAAATGACAGAGGCCCCATTTCTCATCGGTCAAAGGTTTTTCTTTGCACTGAACTGAAAATGGCCTCTCTGTCATTCCTGTCCATCAGCTGTACAATGACAATGTTTAGGTCAGTAGCTACACTTTAAGAAGGTGCACAGGAGAGTCCTTAAAATGCTGGAAAGCAGCTTTCATATTCCTCTGTGCACCTCCAGCGTTTTGAACTACTTCACTTTCTGACGTGTCTTCCTTCCCCCTGACCATCCTGCTTCTCGTGCCTGCACAGGCCCCACAGTGTCTACTAAGAGGCTCTCAGACAGGCAGAGAGAAGATCTTAGAGCCGCAGAGGAGCTCTCTTGCTCTCTTCCCTGGGCCTCAGTTTCCTTGTCTGTAAACTGGATGGCTAAGACCCCTGAGTGCTGCTCACCCTGGGGCACCTGTGCTCCTCCCCCTTTCCCTGTGGTCTTGTAGGGCACACTAACACCCACAGGATGAAATCTGAATTCCAAGATGCAACATCCAACACACTTCTAAACACCTCGCTGATCCACCCACCTTTGTGGGGGCTGTCCGCTGTCAGTGCCATGCTGTCCCACCCTCACCCTTTACTGCTCCAGCTCAAATCCCAACCCCCCAAATGCTGTGGTGTCATCCAGGACCACTGATCACTCCACACCACCTTTGGGATGAAGCTGTAGGCCCTGGTCCCCTTTCTCTCCATGATCAGGTCCTCCAGGGCAGGGTCCCAGTCCCCACGGTGCCCTGGAATCCTGGTTTGCAGCACACCACGGATGTTTGCTGTTTTATGTAAGGGTCAGGGAAGGAGATGCCCATTTTGCCTGGAGCCTCCCAGGAACTGAGCTGGGGCACAAGGGGACTGCAGTGACAGCTGTTCAGACAAACACCTTTGTCACGTTAGGGCTCCACTCCCAGATTCTGCCATTGTGTAGCACAGCCCAGCGCCACCTGGAGTGTCAGAGCTGGAAGGGATCAAGGCAGCTTCCTTCCACAGAATAAACGTAAGCCCTGAGTGAGGTGGGGCTTGCCCAAGGTCTTACAGAGATGGAGCCAGGCCTAGACCTTAAATTTGTTGCCCTGACCAAGCCGGCCTGATCAGACCATTAAGAGATTATAACCCATATTTTCAGTGTCCCGTTCTTCTGCAATCCTTGGCCGAAGGAGACCCGGGACAGGTAACAAGGATCGTTCTTTGATCTTGTGAAGGAGGGGGCGGGGGTACGGGACTTTCAGGGGAGCTCTTTGTACTCCACCCAGACTCACTGGCTAAGAGGGGGGTGCTGTGGAGAGAAAAGGTTTTATTCTCAAACTTGGATCTAATCGAGTTGACCAATCTCCCCAGCTGCCAAAAGCATAAGTATATGGGGTCCCTAACCTTGTCGGCTCACCAGGCGCTACGCCTGAGCCTCTCAACCATGGATCTGGGGAAATAGAACAGGACTCAGCCCATTTTACAGGTGGGACAGTGGAGGATCGAGAGGGAAAGAGAAGACTTGGCAGTCTTAATCTCCCACCTCCCCACCTCCACCCACCCAGGCACCGCAGCAGGCTGCGGGGTGGCAGGGGGCGGGGCGCAGCGCACTTACATCGAGCTCAAAGGTGCGCAGTGCTGTGCGGTAGCCCCCGGACACCGGCGGCAGGAGGCGCAGCACCTCCTTGACCACGCAGTCGACGTAGCGCAGACTACCCAGCGCTGCGAGGCTGAGGTCTGGCTCGCAGCGGCAGTTGGGCCACGGCCCCGCACTATCCTCAGCCCGCCCGGGCTCGCAGCTGCACGCACGCCCCAGCCCCTGCGCTGCTAGCTCCTGCCGGATCTTGGCGATGGCCGCCGGGTGCTGCAGTAGCAGCAGCACGAGGGATGTGCTGGCACTGGCGGTGGTGAAGAAGGCAGCGAAGAGGAGCTCCACAGCCGACTCCTGCAAGACAGCCCGGGCGGCGCTGAGTCTCCATCAGCAGGGCCCCGGCCTCCTGACCGAGATGTGAAGGGCCCAAATTGACCGTTGTGCAAAGGCCAGAGAGCCCAGGATGTGCCACTGTGGCGGCTACGTGTGAGGGTCCTGGAATCAATTGAATCCCGTCTGCTACTTGGGCAAGCCACGGGAACAACGGGCAAAACCAGGATCTATCCACTTGCCTTGGGAGGGTTCCCAGATAATGCTAGGAACTTATTCCGTGTGCCATTCTTAGTGCTTTCAGTATATTAACTCATTCCATTCTCACCCTGGGCCTGTGAGAATTGCCCTCCTTTTGCAGGGCTGAAAATGTCCCTGCAGCCAGTGGTCCCCGTAGCACGCTCGGAGCCCAGTGCTCTTATCCGCGTGGGGTGCTGCCTGCAACCGCAGCTGGGGCTCTTCTGCAGCGGGACTGGGGAAGGCACCCCCAGTGGCAGCCCCAGCCTTGCACCAAAGCAGGCGTCATGGTTTCTTCTTCCTGCTTAGTGGAGTGGTCCTGGTGAGGGACCAAATCTATTCCTGGTCTGCACTGCCCAGGAAAAACAGAGGGGGGCCTCCAGGCCCCAGTCCTCACTGCCCGCCTCTGCCCTCCCGGCTCTCTGTCTTCCTTCCTGGCAGCAGCCACGGTGTGTGTTTATACTCTTGTGGAGTACACAAGATGAAAGTGTACTCCACCCCTCCTGCACCTCAAGGGGGAAGGCTGTGTTTTGATCATTTCTAAATCCCCAGTCCTAGCACAGAGCCTGACACTGACTAGGTACATAGTGTGTGTGGAATGAATGGCCGGGTCCAAGGCTGTCTGCCCCGAAAAAGATGCGGAGCCAGGACAGAGACCTTGACGCCAGCCCTAACATCCTCCCTGAAAAGGCGAACGTAGCCTGCCTGACCTGCCCCAATACTGGACCAGAAAGGAAGCTGCTCCCTGAAACCTGGGACCACCCCTTCCCTCCCTGTCGAGGCGGTGGAACCATGCACTCCTCTCCACACCCAGAACTGTTCCTACCCTGGGGCTCCCCCAGGCCTCGGGGGAGCCCACCCCCTGACTCTTCCAGACTTCACAACCACCCAGGAGTCAGGGTAGAGGTTATTAGCCCCATTCTCAGAGAGGAAACTAAGGCTGAGCCCCACACTTTGAGGTGGGGGCAAAGGGGAAATTGAGGCCTAGAACAGGGATGGGAATTGCTTTCAGAAGGGTTGAGGTGTTTCCATTTCTAACGTTCTCCTGCTCCCCAACTTCTCCACTGTTTTTCTGGGTTGTCAAGCAGGTCCTGGGGGCCAGTCCAAAGCTCCCCCCACCTCCACTGCAAGCTATGCACACTTAGGGAGCGGTTCCAGTTCTTTGGGAGATCCCACAGTGACAGACTGGTAGCAGTACCAGGTGCCAAGGTGCCTCATGGGAGGTGGGAGTTTCCAGGAGGATGTGGAGTTTGACCCGGAGCCCTTAGGGTTTGTAGAGAAAAGGAGTGAAGAGGGCTTCATGGGGTGGGGGTGTGGGGGCACAACAGAGGCAAAGGCAAGGAGTGACAGAGAAGAGGGGGGGGATGGAGCTGTTTGTGGCCAGAAGGGCCTAGCAGTCAAGCCTTCCAGGCTCCCGCTGAGAGTGGGTGGGGCTGAGTCAGGACTAGAAGCCTAGTTTCCTTTCCCCCTCCCCCTGAGGAGTGACTAAGGCTTAAGGTGGGGCTATAACCCTGCTAAGAATGCAAAAGAGGGGAGAAGGCCAGACCTCTCACCACTTACCTTCAGCTCCTGCACTGAGAGCTCGTGGCCCAGCTCCCTAGTGCTGTGGATAATCATGGCCAGGGCATCTCCTGGCTCCCCAGTCATGTCTTCACGAAGCTTCTCTGCAATGGCCTCCTCCAGGTGCCGATGTAGCTGGTCCCTTGCCCGGATGCCCTGATGCACAGGGAGAGAAGGGAGGTGGGGTGGGAAGGCTGAGGGCACCAGGCCTGGGCTCCTCCCCACCCCCACCCCCAATCTTCCCAGGGCTGCTCTGGCTCTGCTGAGTTCCTGGCGATAGCAGTTTCCCGGCTTAGCTCCATGCCTGGCACATAGAAGGATTTTAATAAATGCCCAGAATTTTTCCACTTTACTGACACATCATTCTCTCTTGATTATCACAAGCTCCTTTGAGGCAAGCAGTTTCTTTGGTCCTTAAGGTAGGATGCTGAGGCCCAGAGAGGTCAAGCAATTGCCCAGAGTCACACAGCCACCAGTGCCCATGTGGGCACAAAGGTTTGGGGGTGGAGTCAGCTCATTGCCTTTCCCTTGTACTGGGCTCTGGCAGGGACAGTAGGCACTGGTGCAGAGAGCAAGGGACACCTTGATGCACCCAGAAAAGCTCTGGCTTAGAAGACAATGGGATATATTCTAAGCATCAGCCTCCGCAAGGTGGTGGGCAAGAGGGCCAGGGTGCCCCTCCAGAGTTCAGGGAGCAAGTACGCAAAGGCATTTGAGGGCTTGAACTCTAGTCAGAGTAGATGGAGTAGAGGGCTTCGCTGCCCCTTTACTAAGTCGTGTGATCTTGGGTAAGTTATTAGCTTGTCTGAGCTTCAGTTTCTTTATCAACAAAATGAGAATAACACTTTGCAGGTTGAGAGGATTAAATCAGGAAATGTATCCAAGGTGATCAGCCCATATAATGCCCCTTTATACATAACTATTATTTTTACCCAGGTGACTGAAAACCACTGCATTGGCACAGTGAGAAGCCCCAGCTCAGGGAGAAGGGAAAGGCGGGATGGGGCTTCCTAGCCGCTCCCTGGGCCTCGCCCTTAGCTCTGAAGTCTGAAGAGGCCGCAGTTCTCTGATCCGGAAACTAGCGGGCCCGGGGCAGAGGGCGGGGAGCCGGCACCCACCCCTCTCCAACCCGGGCTGGCGCCGGGCTGGGCCGGGGGCGTGTCTGCAGCCCTAAAGCTTCCATCGGTTCCGCAGCCGTCCGGGCTTCCAAAGGGGTGTTGGAGGCCCGGCCAGGAGGCGCCATTCTGGGGAGGGGCTGGGGGGACTGGCCGGGCGCCTGCCACAGAGTATCCAAAAGAAGGACGGCTGCTGCAGCCGGAGCAGGATCATCTGGCCCAGAGAGGGTGTGTGTCCCGCCCTGGGTGACACTGCAAGTCAGGGCAGAGGGCAACCCCAGCACCCAACGCCACAGGACGCCGCTCCAACAGAAGTGGTGCGTGGGGCGCGCCAAGAAAGCCGTAAGAGGAAGGTCGGGGCTGGGGCGGTAGTACCTTGCGCAGGCCGCTGAAGGGCACGTCCAGGGGCAGCGAGAAGAGGTTCTCCACAAACTGCTCGAAAGTTCGGGACAGCTCCGCGCATTGAGTCTCATCCAGCTGTAGCCCCAGTAGGATGCGCGCAGCCATACGGAAGGTGAGGGCTTTGGTGGCCTCATACACGTTGACCGGCTGGCCAGCTGCGCACCAGGTGCGCACCTCGCGCCGCAGCGCCCCCTGTAGGCGGGGCACGTAGCGCTCCAGCGCTGCGCGGCTGAACACTTGTGCCAGAAGCTGTAGGGAGCACGAGGGGTGAGCCCTGGAAGCGCTACGGCCTCCTCTGCTCCGAATTCCAGAGGAGCCAATTTCGGGCCCTTCTTCCTCTTCTAAGTGGCCCAGACCTACACGTGATGGCTTCTGTTCTCGGCATTCCCTCTCGTTCTTTTCTGTTGTACAGTCCCTCCCACCAATCTAGGCTCCAGCTGCCTCCACCTCCAAGAAGTCGTCCCTAACGACTCTCCAAGTCTGTTTCCAGCGCTTCTGATATCAGAGGTACAGAAGGTCAGAGATGAAAGGACCTTTAAGTCCCAATCCTGGCCTTAAAAACCTAAGTCGGAGAAGGTAAGGGACTGGTCCGAGGCCACCCACTCGCTAGCCAGGGATCCCGGCCAGGTTGGTGGTGTACCCTTAACACTTAGTCCTGACCTAGCCCACAGTAGGTGCCCGAGAAACGCCGGTCTGACATCCCCGATGGTCCCTACTCTGGTCTGGGCTCACCTTGCGCCGCTGCCGGTGTGGCTCACCAACAGCACCGAGCAGTGTATGCGAGCCCAGTAGGATGTGAGCGCTCTGTGGCCACTGGCTGCGCACAAGACGATGCTCGCCTAGCAGGATTGTGCGCACATTCTCCGCGCCGCTCACGCGGATCACTGGCCTGCCAAGCAGGTGCGTCTTGAACACTGTCCCATAGCGCTGCCGGCGGGAGCTGTGGAAACGCGAGCCCTGCGCGAGGCGCAGCGAAGAGGGCTGGGGCCGCTGGGAACCTGGCCCAGGCCTCCCAACCGTCCCAGGGTAACAGCCCCCTGCCTCCAGGCTGGAGAGTTAACTCTTTACAAAAATCTCAAATGGGACTTGCAACTACGCTACAGGAATGTAGATACTCCTGTTCCTATTGGTGAAACGAGGAGAGTAAGGCTCAGAAAGGGGATGTGAGCGTCCAAGGGCTCACGGCTGAGACGCCACCTGACAACCGGTTCTATGCCTGCTCGTCAAACTTCCTAGAACCCTTCTGTTTACTCCCACGACGTGTCGGGACGTGTTTAAATAGCGCTGGGGAAGAACTGCGGTGACAGAGGTCCTTTCGAGGGAGGAGGTGGGCGAAGGCGAGGGCAGTGTATGCTCCAAGGACAACGGGTAGAGACTGGCTACGAACCCTGGGAGCACTGAGAAGAATGAGGGTCCAGTGGGAGCCAGGGCAGAAGGGGCCATAGAGGGATGAGAACCACCAACTGCTCACCTGAACTAACCAGTGCAGCGTTTCCCCGAAGAAGGGCCAGCCCATAGAGCCCCTGGGCAGGGGCAGGGAGGAGGCCCGGTCCCGGCTCAGCGTCCAGCGGAGGGTCCAGAGGTGCTGGGCCAGGCTGAGCAGCAGGCCGGCGCACAGCAGAGCGGTGCCGGCTGCCCCCAGCACAGACAGGCAGCCCAGACCGCAGGGGAACATGGCGAGCCTGCGGGGGGCCAGGCCGCGCAGAGCGCTGGGGCGATGGAGTTGGGGAGCGGGCAACGCGCAGCGCTCACCCGTTCTGTCCGGAAAGGTCCTGGGGCTCGGGGGCCCAGACTGAGAGTTATAACCTCGGCCAAGGACTTGGCTCTCAAAGCAGACTGGCAGTGTGAGAGAGCGGTGACCACGCGCCCTTAGGGTACATGCCTTCCTCAAGGCCCACGCGAGCTCAAGACTTTCCCTCTCAGGGTGCAGGCTGCTTCGGGACCCTCATGCCTGACACCCATGGGCACCTCCCACCTCCTCCGGGACCAGCACTCCTTTGATAGAAGCAAAAAGGGCAGGCAAAGAGGGGAGCAACTTACCGGTGTTGCCAACCTGGGCTTCGATCACCGGGGCTGTAGACCCCCGCCCCGCCTCTCTCTCTCCCCCAGTCTGTTAACCCTTCTCGGCCCACCCTGGACACATTATATAGACACTGGCTCCCTCCCAACGGACAGATCCTGATCCACACGACGTGACGTGCCTATGCATATTTAAAGAGCTCCACACACAGTACCGATTGGAGGCGGTGGGCAGCAGCGCGCTCACCGAGGGGCTAGGAGCAGGGCGTGGCAGCCGCAGCGCGCTGCAGCGGGGCTGAGGCTCCCGGCGCAGCCCCTCCGGCGGGATCTGCGGGTTCGGCGCCAGAACCTCCCCGCCGGACGCAGGAGCTTTGTGGGGGACAAGCCGAGGGCTAACTTGCTCCCTGGAGTTCACACCCTCGAACTTCTGGGTGTCTCTCCTGCTCCCAGCACTCCAAGGCTACGGGCTGGGGTTTCTCCCATTTGCCCCGTTCCCCTTTCTGGGAAGTTGCGGTGTTCAATGCCAACCTAGGCATCGCAAGCACCCACAAGTATAGCTGCGGTCGAGATTTGCTGACATCCCCCATTAATCCCTGGTCTCTCATCTACCACTTCAGGAATCCCTGAAAAGATGGTAGTGTCACTGTTGACAGAAGCCCAGGAGGGGCAGATATCCCTGCACTCCTTGGGGGTCTCAAGGACCAAATCACCATTTCCTTCCTCTCCAGAGTGCCCCCGCTCCCATCTACAGGGTTGTTTCCTATAGTTTTTGAGGGCTCCAAATGCCCCAAGGACTCGCGCATCTCGGTCCCTACAGCGCAACCAGAGGGACAGGGAGGTAAAAGTAAGGTGAACTCCTCAAGACCATTCCAGCTGAGGACCCTCAGTAGTCTGCTCCAAGCAGAGCAAAGCCCGGGGCTCTGGGAATCCTGGATGGACGCCTTGCCAAAGCCCAGAGGCCCCGCGGGGCCCTGGAGGGCTGGATAAGGCGCAAGAGGGACAGCCACATTCCACAGTCTTCAAAGAGAGCTAGCTAGTCGGTGGCGCTCCTCCCGTACCTTCTAAGAATTACCATGTTTTCCATGTAATAGTTTTAAAGTGTGAAAAGCCTTAGGATAAGATATAGTCAAAAGAATGAATGTTTATTTTCTTTGTTTTGGTGATACCCCTATTCCAATAACTAGGGAATAATAACCTTTCCAAAGGAAGCAGTTGTTTTAAATCAGGAAGCTCTGAATACATGCAACACCAACTCATTTTCAAGAACTTGCTCAACCTTTTTTATGTTTCATCACAAAAATCAAGAAATGTACATATAATTCTTTACATTTATTTTACAGAGTCAGGTGTAAGTTTCTTACAGGCATAAATCCTGAAAATGCGAAAGGAATATTCAGCATAAATACAATGAAGAGAAAGTAAGGATCAGACTGATGTTTGGATCACGGTGATTTGCACAAAGGGAAAATGCACATTCATTTGAAGAGGTTTTCCAGAGTTCGTTTGGTTTGGCTTGTTTCCACAAGGAGGACACGGCGCTGAGACCTGCTGTTTGAAGCAGTAACCTGAGCCCTGTGGTCACGAGGGTGGGAACACACCGGCCCTCGCACAGGCTGCACCTGAAGTGGTCAGCCCCACTTACTTCCTGTTCCCTCTTTTAACGTGACCCAAACCAAACCAAATGAATTCTGGAATGGGGTCAGCTACAAACAATACAGTTAGGAATATTAGCCCTGCCGAACAGAAACATTGCATCTTCAGAAAATCCCACACCTTGTCTTCATATTCAGAATGATTACATCAAACCACCCAAGGAGAACACATAATTCACATTCTTACTAAATTAAATCAAGTTTGATTTCAGAGACCTTTAAAGATTTATCTATTTCTCCCTCAGAATCAGCAGAATTAGAAAATTTTTGTCTGCTTAAATTATATTTAGGTGAAAAGTTAAAGGCTAAAAGTCAGAAAATGGTAGTGAAACATTCCCAAATCAGACATGATTACATTCCAAAACCAGACACTGATGAAAAAAACAAACCACTGAAGTCTGAATAAAAAAGATATTTATATGTAGAGGCATAAGTTTTTCTAACATATTTACAATCAGTTTCATATACAATATTTTATGATTTACACATATTTTCAAAAGTGAAAAAATTAATGTCACATTTTCCATATATAAAATAGTACTCAATTATTTAAAAATCCATACAAATGATATTTATTATTGTTTCTTGTTTCAGCTCTCATCAGTGTCTTTTTTCTGCTGTATTTTTTAATTCTGCACACAAACTGCTGTGGCCACACACATCCAGTGCCCGTCCGGGAGCAGTGTTCGGTGCTGGACCTGGTGTCACTGAGTGCAGGGAGTGCAGCCTACGTGTGCTGGGACATACCGTTCACCAGGCTTCTCAGCTGCTTCATCACTGTCTCCATCAGCTTCTGTTTGTCTCGGTCATTCTTCCTGAACTGCGCGAATATATTGTTCTTTTTGCTCGTGTCCTTCATCCTAGGAATATATGTGAATAAAGAAGCTTAGTAAAAGGAAATTATAAGCTACGCTGTCTGTCACAAGTAAAATATCTTGGCGTGCTCTGAACTATTTCACACTAATCCTATGCTTGAAAAGTATATTTAGAAGAAAATAAGTATTAATAAAATTACCAAAATGGCAACCACACACAAAATTACTGGCTTTGTTCTACATTCTATAAATAGTGGTGTGTTTGCATTCGTACATAATTCTAAAGTATATTAAGTTTTCTGATACCACACTATTTTCTAGTATCATTCCATAAAGTGCACTAAAACTCACGCCCTCTGTTAACTCTGCAGATTACATTCACAGAAAGACACAGTGAACGGAAAAGTAACACTAGAAAACTTAAAGCAACCATTTTTTTTTGCCTCAGTCGTATTTCATGGTATTGTAAAATAAACATATTTATTTTAAATAGTTCTTTTTCTTCTCTAGTAAAATGAACCACAGATGTTTTGAAATGTGGGAAAATCATATACACTTTTAATTCAACAACTGAACATTTTAATAGTGATACTTAAATCTGCCACATAATTGGGGGAAAACCAACACCTAAACCTGTATTATTTTTACTGGGACAGGATGCACCAGTAAGTGTCCTGTTACTTCAGTTTTTACTGCATCATTTTTAAATCACATGCTTATCTACCTGCAAAAAACCCAAGTCCACAATGGTGGGATTTTGATAGTACTTGCTGGTAGCAAACATTCCAATTCCCAGCCATATTTTACAAAATAACTTATTTCCTATGTTATAGTATAAAAAAACAGTTCCAATTCTCATTTGTCTCAGGTAAACATTTTTCTAAGGCCAATTAAGCCTGCTATTGAGGATACAACAGTTAAACTGTTTTGTTCATGTCAACATAAACAGCAATCTCATATTAAACCACATCAACATTAAAGGACAAGAAAGAGGCTTATATTTTGGTCATTAAAATGGACTAAGCTTTTAAGCTCCCTTTAGACATTTCTCTTTTGATGAAAATCTCTAGTTCTTCCAATTATCACTGAATCACAAAATGCTAAAATATTATGTAAAAAAGTTTTCAGAATATACTCACTTCTCCAAAAGAGTAAGGGCTGTGTTTGGATTCACCCGGAGGTACTTAGAAGCTGGCTGTCCATAATCAGCTAGGTAAGTGGACCAATCCCAAACCATAAACAGGTCCAGGAGCTGAGAAAGATGGGGAAATGTTAAACCAACTTTTGACTATTTACCTAGAGCTAATACATAAAGGATGTGCCATTCTCAGTCCATTTTAATATGATCTGCTTCTTAGATAAAACAGAATATGAAATTCATTTTTAAAATTTCATTAACTACATTTTATAACTAATAGAATTTACTATCTTTTTGCTTTTGAAATTAACACTTGACTACATTTTCAAATTATTGTAAAATAATGAAAACACCATTAATATAGTTACATTAACTATATTAGGTATAGAGATTTAAACTTTACACATTATTCAGATCATACTCAAAGTTAGTAAGAGTTGGTGCTCCTAACTGAAGAATTTTAAAGTGCTTAAAATGAACCTTTTCTCTTAGAGGTTAAGTATGTTTACCTTTCTAAGAAGCCATTTGCATCTAGACTTTCCCAAAGTAATTTAAACCAAAAGCTAAGATAATCTCAATTAAGTGCATTAAACAACCTCGGCTGGATTCTCCCTGGTGATAGATCCGCTGCAGTGTTATGAAAAGAGGTTTTCAGGACTCAGCATGTTAACTCTAGGCGATCATTTTGTATAAACAAACAACAACAAAAAAGAAACCCTCTTGTTTTCCACAATGTTTTAAAATTGACTATTTGCTTTATAATCTCCAGTTAGAACTGTTGTCAAATATGGAAGTAATCTTTTAAAAGCAATGCCCTACCTAAACCAAAGCACCAAACTCCTCATCCAACTTTAAAACCCTAATCCCCTTAAGCCACTTAAAACCAACTTCCTATCCCCATTTGAATTGCTTCAGAAAACTAAATGCTGTACTTACTACCTTTTTTCAGTTTTTATATTATTTCTTCTTTTTTGTTTTAACTCATTTTATAACCAAGGAGTATACTGCTTTTGCTTTCAAATGAATGAAGTATTTGCATTTAGGGTATGTGAGCCAACCCATAACTGTGAGAGCGATAGAGCTTCTGCTGTGGTTAAAACCTGAGGAAAGGTTACAAGAAAGTGGCTTTTCCTTAGGAAGGTAATGGACTTATCTGACTATTTTCCAACATCCAAAAGCTGTTAATCTATTACAACAGTTAATAGAGAATTTCTTGTAAAAGGAGGAAAATTCTATTATGAAATTATCAAGTACTAATCTTAAAAGCAGCTATATTTTCTGTCAGACAACATTCTAGGCCATACCAAAATTTAAAACACTGGTACAGAAACTACACTGACACAATGTTAAAGGAATATACTGTCTATGAAAGAAGGGAACTTTTAAAAGTTCTATGTAATTTTTAGCTGTTGCAACAAGTACAGTTTTCCTTCCCTTCACAAGCAGGAAAAGTTACTTCCATACGCTCCCATGGTAAAAATGTAAATTGGTGTAGCTTCTCTGCAGTGTGATTTTGTTATATGTTTAAGAACCTTACAAAAATGGCCATTCGGGAGACATTAATAAAAGCGGGTAACAATTTATGAGCAAAAATATTCTCTCAAAAATGTTATCTGTGTTATCAAAACACTGAAGGAGAGAAAAACAACCTAAATCTCAGTATTAAGAGTGATTAAATAGTGAGGTATGTCTGTAAGACAAATATCATGTGGTTATTAAAACTGATGTCTACACAGAATTTTAAATAGCTTAGGAAGACGCTTATAATAAATGTTGCTACTAAAATTACCTAAAAACCCATCAAAAAAGTCTGCAAGAAAATTTGAGAAAATGTTAAGAATGGCTGTTATTTGTGTGATGAGATTATGGGTAACTGTTATTATCTTCTTTATTTTTATAACATTCTACAGTGGAGGACATGTATTAACTCTAGAGTTAGAAATAAGGCTTAGATATTTACATATTAAAGTTCAATAATGAATACTCCTTATAGATCTGTTGCCGAAAACCTCATTTTGAAGGATTCCTCTTTCAGGTTAGGTATGCGTTTGCACAAGTGTGTGTGGCCATGCGCACAGCCGGCAGAAAGTAACACTTAATAACTGTATACTGGCTGTAATCTCCCTTTCTTTCCAAAAGGCATTAGCAACATGACCTTTGGGATTTGCAAGAGGAAGAGGCCTTAAACTAAGTCTGTTTTTCTCTTGTGCTGATCTACCCCCAGGTGGGAAAGGAGGAGCCCACTTAATTAATTTAAAACCTACACCAACTCCAACTGTGAATACAGAACTGGTTCTTCTACAGCACAAAAACAGACTTTGCTAGGTAAAGAAATATTATGCTTACAATTTTCACATATGGGCAGACACTCCTGCAAATCTCTTATCGCTAGAAATGACAGGAACCACCAAACTTAACCTACCTGTCCATATGTAGACAAATGTAATCTACATGCTTTCAAATTTACAGGAACCCTTTATAGAAATACGTATTGTGCAGAGTTTAAGTTACAGATATCTATGGAAGTCTGCATAAACGTGCATGTTAATGGTGAAGGGGATGCATTGCCAATGTGGATAAAGGGGCCAAGGATCTAGGTAACGTTCATTAATTCATTCAACAAATACTGACAGCCCACCTGTAATGAGGCAGCCTCTGTGCTCAGCACCAGAGATACAGTATGGAGTAAGTCCCTGTCCTCGAAGAGTTTACAGTATAAGTGGGGAAGGCAGAGAGGCAGTTAACAAGGAAACAAGTAATATTTCCATGTTAATGTGAAGAAATTATAAAGAAAAAACCTATACATACAAAACCCTAGTATTTTAAACCACAGTAACACATGAGGAAGCTACTATCAATTTAATAGAATAAATAGAAACTACTAATTTATGTAGGAGCCAGTGCCTGCTTGCTCATTACTCTCAGCCCGTGAATCCAATGGCCGTGGCACCATTCTGGGGTCTGTGCCCTGAAGTACACGGATGTACGTGGAGAAGAAATACGGGGCCTGCGAGCACGTCGATCTCATATTCTGCTTTCTCATTTCCATGTGTGTACGGATTTTTCAAATGCGTAATACTGCACTGGCAGGTAAATAGAAACACACTTCACAAAACTAGGCAGGAAAACTCATAAAATGTGTCCAGTGGAGTGTAACTACTCAGCAGACAGTCAAGATAAAACCGATTAATGATGCCAGAACACTATTCCAAGTTTACTTCAGCCTTTTCCTTAGGCTTCATGAGTACAAAAAATGAGCACCATACAGACTACTTTGGCTTGTGCGGACAACCCTCTGAAGAAGGCCCCGGGCTGGCCTGCGGGCAAACCAGGGCAAGTGAACGCAGACAGCCGACTCCCCTCCATCTCTCCCAGGATTTCCCTGGAGCATTGGTAAAGAAGGCAAATTCCCTCACAGTAAAGCACTGGGTCTAATGTTGAATAAGTATATGTTCTTCCTAGAGAAGAGCACTAATATTTTTGAATGGTCTACCAGTGTCCCTTATCTGTAACAATTATATAGGTCCTTTCTCATTTTTTAAAGTACAGTTCTAGTAAAGTGAAAGATGTAACACGAAACTAGGACATTATGAAACTAACACTATACCAGGCCAACTGACACTATACCAGGTCAGATGTACGGACTGAGCCTGTTTCCGTAGGCTGCTGTCCATGCCTGCTTTGACCAAGATGTGTGATCCCCGATCTCCCGGATGGTTTAGGAAGCACATGACTGCCCTGGGGCCAGAGGGTGACAGGAAGGGATGAGGCAACTGGAGTGATGACAGGTACCACTACGGACGCTCACCTTCACTCCACACAAACAGTCGCTGCCGTGGGGACGGCCTCTCTCATTCGGTCAGGTTTCACAGGGTGCACTATGTCCTTAATAGTAAAACCTAAATTATGGAAAACCTCGCTTCTCTATCTCAAGTTTTACTTCCTTAAGATGGCAATACATAAATAATACGCTTTATTAATCACACAAAATCTCTCTCAGTCTTGTAAATAAACAGTAAGACAGTTTCAACAGATGAATTTATTAATTAACGCATATACCAAAAATTCAAAGATGTAGATCAAATGTGAACAAAAACAAAAATCTCCCCTAGATTATCCAAAAGCAATTTTACAATTACTTATTAAAGGATAAAGTCAGGCATATTATAATGAAAATTGGTATTAAGTTCTATAAATGGGTTTGTTCCAATAGTCAAGTAAAGTAATTCCACCTCAAATCCTTTTGGGAAGTAAGCAAAGTATGGATCATATAAAAATGAACAGCAAAATAATGCACCTCAGTTCTATCTCACCGTGATTTATAAGATTACCTAAAATTAGTATCCTAACTATTTTTTCACCAAGGATTCAAAAATTCCCTTCATAACTAATCTGATAACATAAAGTGGGTTTATGCCAATATTTGTAAGTAAGTTGTAAGTTTCACTTCCTTAGCATTCCCTGTGTGTCCACCAAACAGAAAAGGTTCAGCTTAAGGAAAGAAATGGTTACATGGGTGGTCCCATTCATATGCTCAAAATAG
Source organism: Phyllostomus discolor (assembly GCF_004126475.2). Classification (NCBI taxonomy): domain Eukaryota; kingdom Metazoa; phylum Chordata; class Mammalia; order Chiroptera; family Phyllostomidae; genus Phyllostomus; species Phyllostomus discolor. Next base: position 147,139,392 of record NC_040907.2, on the reverse strand, counting down.
TTGAATCACTGAAGAATCCGTTTGTGTCATCACATTTAGCCTGCTGACAGTTTCCCACCCTAAGTCTCACTCTAGAGCTACACCCCAGAAACTTGGGGTCTAAGACCTGTTGAGATCACTTTGTGCAAATGACACAATGAATCTAGGCCGACTTAAAACCATTCCATGGAACTCGAAGTGACTTTTTCCCTTTGTAAAAGTGAACCCAGAGTGCCAGGTCATTTTTTCCTTGAATCTGGTTTAGCTTTCTTTGTTTGGGGTCTTTTGGGTTTTGCTTTTGAAGCACCTCAGGGGCAGTGACCCAAGACAGAAGATAAATAAAGTTAAGCCAACCTCAAGAGAAAAGCAATTGGGGATACCAGGTTTGCTTTTGTAAATGTGAACAGTGACCTGGGGGCTCAGGGTCAACCTTAGTCCCCCAAAGTCCCTTTTCCAAATGCCAAATCCACCTGGGACCTCAGAGATGCTTTGCAGATTCCAAAAGTAAACCAGGAGATCATTTTTCCTTTGCCTCAAAAAACAAAGCCGAAGCAAGGGTTCCTAGAGTGCTCCTGAGATTTAAACAACAACAAAAACCCTAAACCGTAATGCAGCTTTGAGGAACGAATATGAGGAATCGGGCACTGGGGATCCACGAAAAATGGGTCTTACTAAATTAGCCATGGTGGGGAAAATACAAGTCCTTTTTCTAAATAGAGGTTGAAATCAAATGATGAGCTCCATATGATTTTTTAAGTATTTGGCTTTACCCTCTTTCCAGCTATCCGAAAATAGCACACTTGGAAAACTCCACATGCAGCACAGAGGAGAATTTTACGTAGCAGACAGAAAGGGCTGGGGCTAAATTAGAAAGAAGCAGTACTGTGTCTCCACTCTGCCCCTCACTTTTTGCCCTCAGGATGCCTTTTGGGTCTCTGATACACCTGAGCCTTAACCCACACCTGCCCTCTTTTAACGTCCCATTTGCCAAACCTGCTCTCAGATAGCCTTCCACCCCACCTGTTGGGGACCACAAGGGAGCTTCGAGCACGTTGTGCTGTACAGGTTATTTAAATGCACCGGTCTCTTCAAGTCACTTCACCCAGGTGAACTGCACAACAGAAGTTCTTAAAGTATTATGTTCTTAAAGTATTTCTGATGGTAAGCTATGTATTAGTCCTAGATAACTACTAGGTGGATCTGGAATTGGGGGAAAAAAGAGGCAATGAGTGGAATTTACATCCTCAGATTTATATACATCTATATTTGCTTTATCTTGATTTTTTTGGTCACTACCATGGATAAAATGGCATACACATACATACATATTAATTTTATATGGTTAATATTGTATTAAAATAATTTTATCAAGTAATACATGATTAGTAATTAAATGGGGAATATCATGAAAACCAACAGTTTTCTACCCCCCATCCCTCATTCTCAGAAGTAATCATTTTGTTTTAAAGATTTTATTTACTTATTTTTAGAGAGAGGGGAATGGAGGGAGAAAGAGAGGGAGAGAAACATCAGTATGAGAGAGATATCTGTTGCCTCTCCACGCCTCCTACTGGGGACCTGGCCTGCAACCCAGGCATGTGCCCTGACTAGGAATCGAACCAGCAACCTTTCAGTTTGCAGGCCGGCACTCAATCCACTGAGCCACACGAGGCAAGGCAGAAGCAGTCATTTTTGACTCCTGTTTTAATTCTGGTGATCACCTTCATACCTCTGAATATGCTTATTTTTCTAATTTTTTTATCTGGTAGCTATTACATATAAGGGTTTATCTTACTAATACCACTTTCCTATTTTTGGTAGCTATCACAAACTTTCTCTATTTTTGCTTTTTAATCTTAATGTAAAAAACATCCATTTCTTCTTGTTATACCACCTTTTACAATTTTTTTTTTAGAAAACATCTTTGAGATAATATTTTACATACAATACAATCCTTCCTGTTAAAGTGTATAAATCAATGGTTTTGAGTATATTCACAGAGATATGCAACCATCTCAATCAATTTTAGAGTATTTTATCACCCAAAAAAATCCTATACCCATAAGCAGTCACTCCCCACTCCCCAAATAAAAGTCCTATAAAAGTCATATGTAGTCTTTTGTAACTGGTTTCTTTTGCTTAGTTTAATATTTTCAAGGTTTATCCATGTTATAGGGTGTTATCATTACTTCATTCCTTTTTACTACCAAATAACATTCCATTGTATGGATATACCACATTTTATTTATCCACTCATTAGTTAATAAACATTTGGGTTATTTCCAATTTTGGGCTATTTGTTTAAAACTTTTTATTGAATTTATCGGGGTGCCGATGACTAATGAAATTACATGTTTTGGCTATTATAAATAGTACTGCTATGAACATTGTAGTCCAAGCTTTTGTGGGGGCATGTTTTTATTTCTCTTGAGTATATAACGGGGAGTAAAATTTTTTACAAAAACTTTTAAGAGTATCTTTTGACTCTTCATTTAGTAACATAAGAATATTAGCATCTTATATAATTGAGTTTTAAAATAATTCTTTTGGCTATTGGGGTTTAAAATATTTATGTTATGTATCTGATCCCAAATAACAATGTGTTTAATGAAAGTTTCCTAAAAGTTCTTTATTAATGCAGAAAGATATTAATAATTAACAAGACATTTTTAATCCACTATTTCTGAAAACCAAAAACCCTATTATTATCCAACATAGGAAAAAAAAACATTTCAGATAGTATCCTCAAGTAGATTTACCTCAAATACAATTGATCCTTGAACAACGCAGGTTTGAACTGTGTGGGTCTGTCCACTGATATGCAGATTTTTTCCAAATAAATGCCATAAATGTATTTTCTCTTTATGATTTTTAAAAAACAACTTTTCCTAGTTTCTAGCTTAATCATAAGAATATAGTATAAAATACATATACAAAATACGTGCTAACCAACTGTTTTATCTTGTTGATTGGTAAGGTTATCCAGTCAACAATAGGCCATTAAGAGGTAAATTTTTAGGGAGTCAAAGTTATACTCAGGTTTTTGACCATGTTGGGGTGTCAGGGCCCCTAACTCCACATTGTTCAAGGGTCAACTGTAGTTGAGTGTGATTTGATTTTGATAATACCTTTGCACGTATACATGATACATGGGTTGTTTTCCCTCAGTGGGGAGAGTATCTGGCTCAGCTTCCTGACACTGTAAGATGGGTCGTACACTCAAAGGCAGCATTTAACCTAATTACCCAAACTGGAAATCTGGACTCGGTCTGCTGTGACTCCTCTCACAATTCCTACATCTAACTTATTGTCAAATTGTTTCGATTAATCTCCTAAATATTTCTCGAATTCACTTGTTTCCCACTTTCCATCCCTACTACTACTACTACTATCCTAGTTCTGATATGGGTGTCTCCCCCCTTAAGGCCTTTGGTCTTGCCCATCCTCTTTGCCCCTCCCTTCTAATACCCCAGATCGATCAACCTTCACACTGATGCCAGAGATCCAGCTAAAACACAAATCTGATCATGCCATTCATTTGTTTAAAACCTTCAGTGGCTTCCCAAATCTTACAAGATAAAGTTTAAGTTCCTTAACATGACGTGCAAAGTATACACCTAATCCAGGCCAACCTTTGGGCTTCCTCTCCTGACTTATAAGAATACGCATAGATCTCTTTTAAACCACGATGATCTGCAGGACACTTGTTATTTTCTTCTCTGTGTGGAGTCCCTTCCTGCTCCCTCTTCATCCAGGTAATTTACTCATTGCACAAAATTTAAGTCTGGATTGACCTCTCTCAAGAAGCCTTCCCAGACCACTTGATCTTATTTGGGTTATAGCTGCTCCTGTTTCAAGTCCTCATGGTACCCCCCCCCCCCCCCACACACACATCTCACAGAATACTGATATCATGGGTTAATGTGTCTGTCCACTCACTAAAGAATCACATATCAATTAGTTCATTTTGTAGTTCGGTGCCTCATGGCTAGCTCAGCCATGTATTTAAAATCCCAATAGTTGAAGTGCCTTTTTTTTCCTCCTAAAAATGTACTTTGTTAAGTGCCTTGAAGCTGGTGACTTATTTTGCTTAGCATCTGTATTTTCACATTGGCCCTGGAATATAGTAGACTCCAAGTAAACGTATGTTGAGATGTTGAGATGATACCTTTTCACACAGAATTTTATGTCTGCACTGAACTCACATCTTATATACTAACAAGATGGGTATGATATCTTACTTTATTCATAAACTATCAATAATTAAGACATCTCCGAATTTTTAGTAATGTCTTACAATTATTATGAAAGCCAGACCAATCTATTGACTGATTTAATTTGTGCTATAGAATGTACTAAAATATTTCACAACAAAAGTTCAACTCTTGAGATTACCTTTTGTAAACCAGTGGTGCCACCATCCAACATGTTAAATAAACATTATTGGGTCATACATTGAATTTTCTGTCCAGATTAATTACATCATCTACCACAGTTACATAACAGGTACATATGAAATGACTTCACCAGTGAAGGTCAGACTTCCAACACTAAGGAAATCAAACCTTGAAACTCATAATAAGAGATGTTTTCTAGACTTTCAGTTCTCTCTGGTGAGTCCTTTTATTTCATTGAAGCAATGAAGAAACTATGATCCACTTGTATGAGTTGACTTTGGAAGAATTAGAACAAGAAGTTAGACAATATGGATTAGCCAATGAAGAAAAATTGCATGCTACCATGTCTATACTCCAGGATATAGTGGAAAGAACAGTTGCTTGGATGAATAAAGTTAGATGGGGTTTCTTTTTTAAAAAAATATATTTTATTGATTATGCTATTACAGTTGTCCCATTTCCCCCCTTCACTCCTCTCCACCCTGCACACCCTCTCCCACTCACATTCCCCCCTTTAGTTCATGTCCATGTGTCATACTTATAAGTTCTTTGGCTTCTACATTTCCAATACTATTCTTACCCTCCCCCTGTCTATTTTCTACCTACCATTTATACTACTTATTCTCTGTGCCTTTTCCCCCTCTCTCCCTCTCATAGTCCCCCGTTGCTAACCCTCCATGTGATCTCCATTTCTGTGGTTCTGTTCCTGTTCTAGCTGTTTGCTTAATTTCTGTTTTGGGTGTGGTTGTTAATTGTGAGTTTGCTGTCATTTTACTATACATGTTTTTTATCTTCTTTGTCTTAGATAAGTCCCTTTAACATTTCATATAATAAGGGTTTGGTGATGATGAATTCCTTTAACTTGACCTTATCTGAGAAGCACTTTATCTGCCCTTCCATTCTAAATGAAAGCTTTGCTGGATAGAGCAATCTGGGATGTAGGTCCTTGCCTTTCATGACCTGGAATACTTCTTTCCAACCCCTTCTGGCCTGCAAGGTCTCTTTTGAGAAATCAGCTGACAGTCTGATGGGAACTCCTTTGTAGGTTACTATCCCCTGATCTCTTGCTGCTTCTAGGATTCTCTCCTTCATTTTTACCTTGGCTAATGTAATTATGATGTGCCTTGGTGTGTTCCTTCTTGGGTCCAACTTCTTTGGGACTCTCTGAGCTTCCTGGACTTCCTGGAAGTCTATTTCCTTTGCCAGATTGGGGAAGTTCTCCTTTATTATTTGTTCAAATAACTTTTCCACTTGTTGCTCTACCTCTTCCCCTTCTGGTACCCCTATAATTTGGATGTTGGAACGTTTAAAGATGTCCTGGAGGTTCCTAAGCCTCTCCTCATTTTTTTGAATTCTTGTTTCTTCATTCTTTTCTGTTTGGTTGTTTCTTTCTTCCTTCTGGTCCACTGCATTGATTTGAGTCCCAGTTTCCTTCCCATTACTATTGGTTCCCTGTACATTTTCCTTCATTTCACTTATCGTAGCCTTCATTTTTTCATCTAATTTGGGACCAAATTCAACCAATTCTATGAGCATCCTATTCACCAGTGCTTTGAAGTATGCATCTCATAGGTTGTCTATCTCTTGGTTGCTTAGTTGTATTGCTGTGGAGCTTTGATCTGTTCTTCCGTTTGGGCCATTTTTTTTTTGTCTTGATGCGTCTGTTACATAGTGAGGGGCAGAGCCCTAGGTGTTCACCAGGGGGGGTCAACCCAATTGCTGGGTTGTGACGCTGTATGTGGGGCCAGGATCCGAGAGGGAACAATGGTGCTTGCTCCTCTCTGTGTCAGATTTCAGTCCCTTCTGCTGTTTCCCCCAAGCTAACTGGGCCTTTCTGGTGCTAATTCCTGTGTAGGTGGGCTTGTGCACATTCTAGGACCCCGTGGGTTTCTCCAATGCACTCTCCTGTGAGGCTGGGAGTCTCGCCTGGCACCTCAACCCCCACAGGTGTTTTCAATCAGTGCCCCGAGGTTCTATTTCCCTGAGCTGGGACCCTGGGTTACACAGTCTGTCTCACTGCCCAATTTCGCCTGGTTTATCTATGTGTGAATGTGGGATCACCTGGACAGCCAGGCACCTTGCACGCACTGCCTAGCTTCACAGTCACTGCCTCACTGGGTCTGCCTGCTGCTGCGGTCTTGTGCCCACAATGCCTTACATGCCTGGTACCACCACTTTTTATGCCACGACCCCTCTCCGCCCCGCTGCCAGACTCCACCCCTCCTACCAGTCTGGATGAATGTGTATATTTTAACTCCTTAGTTGTCCGACTTCCATACAGTTCAATTTTCTGTCAGATCTGGTTGTTATCTTGTTTCTAAATTGTTGCTGACCTTATTTTGGTTGTGCAAGGAGGCACAGTGTGTCTACCTAGGCCTCCATCTTGGCCGGAAGTCCTAGATGGGGTTTCTTTACAGAATCCTTTACAGCACAATTGTTAAGAAAAAGGGGGAGAAAATAACCACTTCTTAAGTATTAAGATATCAGTAAATATCTAACTGGATATACTCTTTCCTCCTCCCCACAGTTGTGATTTAAAATAAGGCAAATGAAAACTTGGAGAAACTAGTAGCTGGATTAATTTAGTCTTCAATAAAATTAGTCAAATATGTTTTACTTTAAAATTCTAGTAAGCCAAAAAAAAAATTCTAGTAAGCCAAGTATCATATACGATTTATAATTTTCCATTATTTATAAACACTGACTTTTGGCTTTTGAAAAAACAAAGTTAAACTAAAATTATAACTGAATACTTAAACCCCTAGAAGCATCTTATCATTGTAGCCTTTAAACTGAAACTCAAGTGACTTGAGATAAATGAAACAAACCAAGAACATTACATCTTAGCTGCCTCAGGAAGAAAAAGGGCTGTTTTCTCTGGTAATACTTTAGCAGGCAGTGACAAAAGTAGAAACCTCAATTTTTAGTCTTTGTAAGAAATCTTTTGTTAAGTGGGGAACTGGATTTCAGTTGCACATTCACTTGTTTGGCTTTCTCGACATAAGGTCTCAGTTTTATGTCCTAAGATACAAATACAGACCCTTTACCATCTTTGCCTTGGATTCCCAAAGAAATGTAGAGTTAACTAGACTACCACACTTAACATTACAGAAATAAGAAAAATAAGGATCTCTGTGATCTCTATTAAATACATGAATATTACAATATCTCAGTATTTCTATTTAAGGGGGTTTGCATCCTCACTCATTTTATATCTTTCTAATCTTATAATAGATTTTATAATCTTTACTCAAAAATTTTTATAAGAAATATATTTAGTTTACTTTCCTAGAATCTAAAAGGTACTTCTCTTATCCTAGACAATTTATTAACCCTTAATTATCCAGTTACTTGCAGAACTCACTGTACATGTAATTACTTTTTGTCAGGTATAATAATTTGCTCAATAAACATGTCAGAACACTTGCTGCTTAGTCTGTTTCAATGATAAATTCAGTTTTCCTGTAACCTCAAGGCATAATGAAATTTGAAAAAAGAAGGGCAGTTATCAAACCACACTGAGGCTGATTCATTAAGGTCGGAGTACACAGCATGCGGCCCTGGCTTACTTTGGGGCCTGATGCTTTTATGAGTGCTTAGTTAGGAACAGATTTCTGGGACAGGAGAACAGTGATAACACTGTGACATTCTGGCTATGCAGGTATTCATATGAATTCAAAATGGGCAACAGACAAACGTTATGATGGAGCTTAGTTAAGAGGCAGCTATTGGAAGAGCTATAGCCACTGGCTATACATCTTCACTACGGGTTATAACAGCAAAACACAAAAAAAGAAACTAAATAAAAACAACAGGGGAAGGACTTACTTTCTTAGAAAGATTAAGGCAGTCAGCAGAATTAAGTGGATTGTGACCTAAGTTCTACAATGCTTGCATATGTGAATCTGCTCTACAGGAGTGCAAAAGGAAATCCCTACCTGACCTCTGGATAACCCACACAGGAAATTAGGATATTTCTAAGCAAAATAGGCTGTGTCATCCTGCTAGGATAATTGTTTCCACTGACACTTCGCATAAACATCTTACATGAGGCCACCAGGAAAAAACTCAAGCCATAGCAGCTCTTCTCTGTAACACACGTAACAGAGCCTGGCGCAGTGCCCTTACCACAACTGAGGAGGTAAAGTGTTGACAATTAGGAGGCCAAGGACGAGGAGAGAGGGATAACAAACAAGTAAGAAAGTTAGATGCATTCTTGAAGTTAGAGATTAATTGAAAATAAATTAAGAAAGTATTTTTCAAAAAGAAATTTAATTCTTATCAAGAATCTTGGGTAATGAAGCGTATTCAATGGTTTTGAGGAACTACTCAACAAACACTACAACTTAAAAATGAGTCACCTTTCTTTTTCAGAATAATTCGTTTTGCTGTTTTTTAAAGATTTCATTTATTTTTAGAGAGAGGGAAACAGAGGGAGAGAAACATTGATGTGAGAGAGAAATGTCAATCAGTTGCTTCTTGCACATGCCCTGACAGGGGACCGAACCCACAACCCAGGCATGTACCCTGACCGGGAATTGAACCAGCAAACTTTCGCAGGACGACACCCAAGCAGCTGAGCCACACTGCAGGGTATTCAGAATAATTTTTAAATACCTGATATTTGGTTATGGAACTTCAGAATGTTAGAAACTGACACCCTTTGGTTGGGAAAAACCAAGTTCCTCCAATGTCTCACCTAATCAATATTCTATGGATATTATTTGCTTACTAGTTACATCTCACTTGGATTAAAAGTGCCATTTTGTATGACACCAGTATTGTATTTATACACAGGCTCTATTTAATTCCCTTCCAATTCAGTTTTGAAAAAATCGAACTATTTTTTCATTTTGATTTACTCATTTAAGTGAGTTGTAAGCTTTGGGTCTCAACTTCCTCTTCTGTAAAATGAAGGGATGGGGTTTTCATGTGACAAGCACTCTATTTGACATTAGCAATGAAATGATAATGATGACCCAGTCTTTGGATACAAGAAGTTAATAAGTATAATGGAAGAGATATTCACACACTTATGAACTAATGGGGTAATTACACTGATAGAGTTATGTACAGGTTATTATTATTGAACATTCTATCTTGTTTGGGGGGTGAGAAGTAACACAAGAAGGCATCTTAGGTAGAACCCAAACTGAGCTTTATTAAAGAGTTATTTAAGGGAAGGGCAGTGGTATTTCAAACAGATGGGACATCATAAGAAAAGGTACAAAGATGAGAAACAGTTGTGCTTATGGGGAGTATCAGGCACTTTGGTGCTAAATTTAAATATAAGGAATAGTACAAGGCAGGCTGAAGAAGGGGATGGGGACTAGGTCATAAATGGGCATGCATGTCTGCTTCAGGAACTTCGGGAAAGTTTTAAACAAGGGGAGCTCATGTGGTCAGATGCCTCACTTGGATATGTAACTCCAACTGCTCAGTGAAGAATGGATTTGAGGAGAAAACACTAAAGGCAGAAAAAATAATTAGGAGACTATTGTGATAAACTTGAAGTACATTGGGACAGACAAATAGGTAGTTAGGATAGAGAGAAGAGGATGCGTAAGTAGTAGGCAAATATTTAGGATGGTAAGAAGAGAATGGGTTTGAAAGTATTTAGGAGAAAAAAAAAAATCCCTGGGACATGATGATTGGCTGAATATGAAACATGGTAGAGTGATGCCAGCAACCACAATAGAGAAAACAGAAAGAAGATGTGACTTGAGAACAAGGGAACATACATGTTGACAGCTCTGGCCACACAGGGTGACATCCCAGGGGAAATGTCTACCAAGCAACAGGTATGTATCTAGGGCATACAGCATCTGTGCCAGAGATATGGTGAGGGTAAAGGAGTTCAGAGTTCACCCAGGTAAAATGTAGAGAGAGCAGTGTTCTATGGACAGAAACTTCAGGGATCTTGACATTTAAGCTGTAGGAAAGGAAGCCACAAAAAGAGACAGAAAAAGAACGTTAGAGTACCACCTTTGCAGAAGAGAGAATTTTAAAGAGGACACAATCAACACTGTGAAATGCAGTGGAAAAAACCAGTAAGAGCTCAAAACGCCTACTGGCCTTCCCTGGTGAGCTAAGTGAAAACTGTTTCAACAGCCGGGCAGAGCAGAGAATAGTGGATTGAGGAATGAATGGGAGATGAGAAAATAAGGATACAATCGTTTGTTAAGTCATTCTTTTAAGGAATCTGGATGAAAAGAAGAAAAGTGATCATAAATAACTAGAGAAAGACTAGAGAAGGCGTTTCTCCTCCCTCCCTTCTCCCTTCCTTCTCTCTCAGATAGGAAAAATCTGAACATGTTTTTAGGCTAAGGTAGTTAGGAGAAGGATAAAGCAGAGGAGAGATAGATGAATGATGAAACAAAGTCCCTTAGAAAAGATGCAGTCAAGGGCATAGGAAGATGAGAAGCCTTGAACAAAACGGCTACCTGTCACCTGAGTCTGAAGAAAAGGAAACGAGGATGAGTGTAAATAGAGATAAACTGTTTGACTGCAAAAGCAACAATGAGAGATTGATGGTGATAGAGATGAATGAGGAAGCTCAAAGGGGCTGGAGCTTTCACTCAAGTGAAAGAACAATGGCCTATAAGTAGAAATGAGGAACTAGAAGAAAACCAACATCTCAATCAAATGTCTCAATCACTCTGTGAAGCGTGTGAAAGAATGCATGGCTACCACTAGAGAGGGCTACAGGGTTAGCAGTATCCTCAGAACTCTACAGCAAGGAGCTGAAGGAAAACACACTTCCCAACAGTTGAAACTGTAGGGCCATTTTTATTGGAATGAAGGTGTAAGAGGTTCAGAAGTGAAAAGATACAGTGTAAACAAACGAAGGCATGAATACACAGGAAAATGGTTCGGAGGTGGGCAGGAGTGCAGTAAGAAAGTGCAAAGAGTAGGGAGAAAGTACTTAACTTCATTGGGGAATCGGATTATTTTAATCTTCTAGAATGAGGGATAATGCATGGCTGCGAAGGCTCAGGAAGAAGGCTGCCAGGAGGTTTTCGTAAGGACAGAGAAGCCTCTGGGAGAACGTGGGCTACCTCCAGCTGTCTGCAGCAGCAGCAGGGGCCCTGCTTAAGGGGAGAGCTCCTAGGAGGTTTGGTGAGATTTTGTGAAGTCCTGCCCAATTCTCAAGTCTTAGGCTTTCAGGACTATGAAAGTCACAGAGTCACAGGCTGAAGGTAATTGAAAGATGATTTGACATTTAAGAAAACACAAAGAGTTAAAGGGGAAAAAAACTATAAGTTGTAAAACACTCTAAAGACTAACCTGTCACTAACATTAAGTACTAAGATTGCGCTGTATACCTAAGAGGGAGTTCAAGCAAAAAATACTATAAATGTTTCATTTTCAAATCAAATAATCTCTTGAGCAATTTCATCCATTTGATACATATTAGTAAAAGTTTTCATAACTATATATCCATGTGGATCTTAAGAGGTCATTATTGACCTAAAAGACACTAATCTAAATTTCTTTTTATATATGGTATGTATGGCAGAATGCATCCCTTCTAAGTGCTAGCTGAATATCAGCAGTGTTTAGGTCTCCAAGCCACCCAAATTTGAGGATGGGTGCCTTTGTGGACCACTGAGAACTTCCTCAAGTTTGGAGTATGCACATATACCTAGTTTATTGGGTATGTTTGTTTTTACTTTCCATCCAAGTTATGAGTCCTTCAGGGGCAGGGTAATAACTCTTACTTCTCCCTTAAGGTACTCAATAAAAGCTTGTTGAACTGAATGAAATTATATTACACAGAACACTTTGAGAAGCAAAACTTGAAGGATTGTGTCTTTTCTGCAACAAAACATAGCCACAAAGGAAAAGCAGAGATTAATGTCCAAGCGAAAGCCTTTAATTTATACCACTGGAAAGGCTCTGTATAAATATAGTGTGAGGCTGTGAGTCTTTCACACGAACATGGCCCACAGGGGATCCTCAGTGACCTACCCTTAACTCTTCTTTATCTCTATTTCAGACCATCAGTTGTACTGGTGTATGACTTGAACACCTCATTCCACCACCATGCAGCCTTGTCTATACTTATAAAAGGAGAAACTGAGTTTCAGAGAGATTAAGTATCTTAATAAGACATTCCATATGTGCCCAAATGCACACTTACATGAATCATTTTTCCTATAAATCTGTTGATTTTGTTTATTGTCATATTGCTAACACAAGCACTTTTACATCTTTGATTTTTTTTGTTTGTTTCAAATAGTGAGCATTCAATGTCAATTTCATTTGATAATTATATTTAGATTAAAAAGTTACCATGGGGGAGCTGAGTGAAGTATTTGCAACATCTTTCGAGTCTCTACTTTTTACTACTTAATAACAAAAAAAATTTAATTGTGAGGATACAGTGTTTTTGTAATTATTATGGTGTTCATTTGTTTTTCTGATTTTCAAAACTAACGTTAAGGGTAATTTTCCAAACTACCAAACAGCACTAACTTTTTTTTAACCTTCACTTATTCTTTCTCTAACACTTTTCCTGTCTTTATATAAATAAAAATTTCTGACCAGTATCATGTTCCGTCTCTCTGAGAGCTTCTTTTTAACATTTACTAGTGACAAAACAAATTCTCTCAATTTTTCCAGTCTGAGTGTGATGGATTAAATTGTGTCCCTCCAATTCATATTTTGGAGCCCTAACTGCCAATGTGACTATATTTGGAGGTAGGTCCTCTCTAACCTTTACTTTAAAAACAATCACAAAAATCTTAGCTCAAAATTTATATCAATAACTGAAGATATGAGCATAAATCACATACACAGTTAAGCATAAAAATTATAAAGTACCAGAATTATTTTGTTCCAGGACACTGGGACAAAAAAGGACAAAAAGGCAAAAGTCACTTAGGTTCAGACTAATCCTTTATAATCTAAGTTCTCCCAAAGGGCTGCATACTTTTCTAGTATCTGGACCTTAAGGTAAACTTTGTGAGGTGTCTGGTCTTGTTATAGTCAGGAATAAACCCAAATACATCTTCCTTTAATTCTTTGGCACTTCAATGAATGTAAGATTGTCTAAGGGAAAAATGCTTGCTGGAGGAGCTGTGTGAACAAGCTTGTTGTCCTGCTTTTGTATCTAGTCAAGCATTCAGATACTACAACTTTGGCAAATCCCATTAATACTTTAAGAAGTCAGAGACTTTAAAACTTCTAAAGAAATTTCCTGTGGAATAGTCACAGGGACAAGTTTAAGCAAGCAGAGTGTGTATACAATATAGTAACAAATATAATGCAAACAAAAGAAGATTTGTTTAATTATAGTGGAAATAATTGTTATTTAAAAGTGCCTTCTTCCTCATCATAAAAGAATAAACTGGACTAGTGGCAAAAGAATTGTATGTTATGATGCCTTAAGATTAGAAACAGAAGACAGAAATTTCAAAGTAAAGTCTTGGCAGACGCCCAGTCTCCACAGCAAGAATTACGGCCAAACAATTCCTTCATAACTTCCAAGGCTTGTTCATGTCCCTCTAGGTAGAATCCAAAGTTGTTCATTTGGAGTCAAACACAAGTGTATATTTATCAGGTTCCCTTGTATTTCTATGGTGAAGTACCTCTGAACTTCTTCCCTAAACCTTATAACTGTTTAGGGATATGGTAGAAGAAGGATTATCAGACAACATATAAAGGGCGGAAGAAGTAGGTGAGGGGGGTAAGAAGAACAAGATGGGTGCCCGGAGTACTTTCCTTATCAAGCAACATTTTTGGAAGGAACTATGCTTCTCATAGTTCCCCATGGCATAGACCCAGCAAACCAGCCTCATCATCGCCCTGATGAAGTATGGGAAGTGCAGGCAGCTGGCAGCTGCTGCTGACTTAATCAATCAGTGACCTCTGCAATGCAAGCTTCACACATCCACTAATTCTAGCAGTGGAGATTAAGCATGCTATGAAAACAATCTCTTTCAAAAGTAAACTATACAGCGTTTTTCCTCACAGATTTCATTAAATGGTTAATACATAGTTGAAATAGTTGGGGAGACAGTTTCCCAAGGTCACCACAGCAGTTACTGAGAAAAGTGGGACCACCCCACCCTGCTTCCTGATTTCCTCCCCAACAGTGTCTTCATCAACACACCATGTGGGTACTTCAGAGGCTTTCCCCCTACGCCCCTAATTTCTAACCTTTAGGCAAGATATGTTTCTAAATCTACGTAGTAGTCTTTATCTTTAACTTTATCCTTCACCGACTCCAACTAACCCATGTCTCAAAATGTCTGCCTCTTCTTTTATTGCCTATTGTTCAGTTCTGTTTCCCGAATGGCTATGGGAGGGGGGAAGGCACTCAATAAACATTTGCTAAATAAATGAGTAAATGAAAAAATAAATAAAAATCCATTCACACATAATTCTTTTTACTGCATGCAGTTTTAGGAGTCCACCAACAAATGTTTGATTTATTTACACACTGCTTGTCCAAAGGGATTTTAAAACAACGTATGGAAACATGCAAGATATATACAACTTAATAACTGAGAAAAATTAGGGCCAAGAGAAAGTGAAGATGGGAGAGATGAGGTCAGTATACAAAACGCATGCCATCCTATACACCTGGGTTTTGGAGCTCCAAAATAAAGAAGACAATGTAATTGGTTAGACAACTCACAGTATTCTGGAGATAAAAAACAAGTTAGTATTTTTCGGGATAAATTCAACTATTTCTATTATCAAAAACAGAAACTTATGAGTCCACATGAAGAAGTCACTGTGAAATACGGTGAACCACATCATCGCTAATTAATAGCAATCAATCATCTCTAGCTTAGATTACCAAAATAATCATCTAACTGTTCTTCCTGATTATAATTTTGTCCCTTTTCAATCTATTCTTAGAATAGCCACAACAATCGTTTAAAAAAGAAAACCAGAGCATAATACTAACCTGCTTAAAACACTGGAATGCTAAATTCCTTAACAAGGTCATACATGACTTGGCTCTAATAATCTTCCCAATTTCATCTGTACCTCTCTTTCCCTTGCTCACTACCTTATAGCCACACTCTTATGTTTTCTCTTCCTTGAAAGTACCATAGGCCTTTGACTTGCTCTTCCCTCTGCCAGGAATGCAATTTCCCCATCTTTCAATTTCATGCAATATGTATTCAAATGTTGCCTCCTTAACGAGGGTTTCCTTGACAGCCCAATCTGACCTGGTCCACCTCAACCCCAGTCACTATCACATTAACCTGCTTTATTTTTCTCATAGGATCTAAAGCTATTTGAAATGACCACTATTTGTTGTGGATCTCCCTCCAACAAAATGGGATATGAGAGCAGGATCTTGCCTATCTTTGCTCACCACTGCATCCTTAACACTTAGAGCAGTTCTCAGAGCAGGTGACCAAATATTGCTCAAGTAAATGAAGAAATACCTGAAAATGGGGCAGCTCTTGCTGATCTGGCTTAATCTGGACAGCCTCTGGCTTCCCTAGAATAGTGGTGGTTAGATTAACTGTTGTTACGTACGTCACAGAGGATGCCTCTGAGAATCTGTCGAAATCATTGGATTCTCTTCTCAGAAAAATAGACACACAAGCAAAATTTTGCATAAATCTCTTGAAACCAACCCACAGTCCTCAGGTTACCCCTGATGTAAAGGCACATGAGAACATTTGTGTAATGCAATCTATGTTATAACCCAATTCCTGTCCATAGAGTTAAAGGCTGAGGGGGGGAAATTTTTTAAAAAGCTGCAAATCACTCCCACAGATTTTACTACAAGGTGGAAGACTATAAAAGTGGTCGAATGAATAGTAGCCATGGCTAAAAAGGTGCTTAGTCTCTTCGTGTAGCATACTGTATTAAGAAGTCCAGACTTGGAATTTTTCATGAAAGAAAATGGTACATATGTTGAGTTGATGTTGACATACATGGTATGATAACAGATCTGAGTAGCAGTAGATTTATCGGTTGCCTCTTTACGAAATGGCAAACAATACTCACAATACTCTTGTTCTAACTGAATGAGGCTGTACTCGGTCAGGATATGAATCAAGCAAGTCAAGTTCTAGAAACTGATAGAGAAAAAAAACACAGAAAAGGACTAGCTTAATATTTAGAACAGTCCCTGAACTCTTCTGGAGGCAGAGACTCCTCTCTGGGTACCAGTAATAACAAGATGCATGTGCAGGGTCACAAAATGACTTTAAAAATGTATTCTTTGAGTTCTGTCCAAAGAAGTGATGGCAGAAAAAAGAATATATTTAGGTGTAAAACTCCTCCCTTGCTTGTTAGGGTGGACCTGGTGTCAGGCAAAAGAGGCCAACTGAACAAAGTCACTTTTGTTCTCCTACCCCTTCTCTTTTTTGTATCTGTAGACACTCACCACTAAGTTACTGTGTAAAGTAAACCATCTAGGCAAAAATTTTTTGTAAGTTCCAAAGGACTTAGAATTTTTTCATCACATTTTTAGTACCACTAAATAGTAAGAGCCATTATTTTCTTTGTTTAGTTTTGTTTTAAGGTTCTTATTTTGGTATTAGGGTTTTTTTTTCCTTAAGGTGCAATTATCTTGAAAAAAGTCACTTCAACTGTATTTCCTGTTTAATACTAGGAGACATTCTTTACAACACACAGAGAATACAGAATTTACCTTGATCATTTTATCAAAATCTCTCCCTTTCAAACTTTCCCCATCTCATTTACAGTATATTAGGTAAGGGGGAAAAAGTAGCAAATATATTCTTTGTTTCTCTCAAAGTATGCATACTGTGGCTCAATAACAATGGCCTTGATGATTCACTAAGGAATCTGACAACTGTTAGGATTTGAACTTCACATAAGCTGGTATTTTAATTTCCCCACTTAAATCTTCTCATTCTTCACAAGCAATCCTGTGTTACTGTTTCGTGGTTCTTAAAAACAAGTTATTCTGTCTGACTGACTGACTGGTTCACTGCATCTAAGCAGCATTAATCTTCTAGTCATTATCATCTTTCACAAAGTCATCCGAATGTGTTTTTCAAAAAAAGGAAGTTCAACAAACTATTTTTGAAAACTTAACTACTGTTTTTCATAATTTTGTATTGCTTGCATTTTCATATTTAAATTTCACCTATCTACAGAAAGGCTTATCTATTTTCTGTCATAGCCTTGTTTTAACCAGAACGGTTCTAGGAATCCACACATTAATGTAATGCGGTAGTGGTCCAGCTGCTTCAGTGTTTTCGAACCGTGTGCCACACGACACTGCTTTGCAAGACAGTAAGAGATTTTCATTTGTGAAAAGTAGCCCACACTCGAACAGGTTTAAGGAGAAAGACATACACCTTTACTCTAGGACTTCTCATAGCATTTAATGTGCTAATGAAATAGTGAATTTACAACAGGGACACAATATGTAGGATTTCCTCAACTTATTTGACTACAGTTCACTTTCATCAGGACTCACCTTCCAAACAACAGTGGCTTAGGAAATGCTGCTTTAAGTTCTGCTTTATATTCAGTCATTGTTGATCATTAAAGTGTATACTACCTTTGTCTAAATTCCTATAATCCCCCTGTCCAAACATTTATCTATCGATAAAATAAGAAGCAATTGGTTTTGGAGCAATGACAACTTACAGCACTGTTTTAGTATCCATAATGATGGACAAGATAAATCAAGAAATGTTTATATTTGTTACACTTTTCACTTGAGAAGGCAGAAAAATATGTCATGTGCTTTTAGAAATACTGTCATCAAAAATAATTAAAATATAAAGAAAAATGTATTGCCTTTAAAGAATGTTTGTTTACATGGAACATAAACTTAAGTGGAATATCTCAATTCCTAATAAGGTGCTTATACACCAAAAAGTTTTAGTATAGCTAAAATATTTGCATTCACTCATTCAACATTTACTGGTTGTTTACTCTGTGCCAGGAACAGTGTTAAGCAATGGATGTGCGGCAGTGAACAAAAAATGGCATGAGTCTTGTCCTCATGGGCTTGTAGGATAGGTTTTGCTTCTATATTGCCTATATTGTTATGAATACTTACTCTAGAAATACTTTATTTTTAAACATACCTTTGATGTGGTAAGAGTATAGTTAGGCTGGTATTAAAAAACATTAACCCCATGACTAATTTGTTAATGAGAGATAGCATGAACCATGAAACATAAGCATACAGTTAACTGGAAGACAATGGAAACCACTTCAGTTTACATTAGAAGAACACACCGTTTACGTCTCACAGTTTTGTCTTTTTTTTTTTTAAAGATCATGGCTTGTTTTTTTATTTTAAATAAAGAGATTTTATTTATTTATTTTTTTAGAGAGGGAAGGGAGGGAGAAAGAGAGAGAGAGAGAAACATCAATGTGTGGTTGCTGGGGGCCGTGGCCTGCAACCCAGGCATGAGCCCTGACTGGGAATCAAACCTAATGCTTTAGTTCGCAACCCGCACTCAATCCACTGAGCTACACCAGCCAGGGCTACAGTTTTGTCTTTTACAATTATTTTACATTAAAATGCTATGAGATTCAATTAATTTCAATGAATAATTCTGGATCAACTGGACAACCATACGAAACAATGAATCTTGAACCTTACACCCCACACTATGTACAAAAATCAATTGCAGATGAATTATAAACCTAAGTGTGAATGGTAAAACAAGGAAACTTTTAAAAGGAAACGCAGAAAAATATTTTTATAATTTTAGAGGTAGGCAAAGACTTCTTAAACAGGATATTAAAAAGAACTATAAAAGGAAAGTATGATAAACTGGATTTCATTAAAATTACTAACTTCTGTTCATTAAAAGTCACCACTAAGAGTGAACAGACAAGCCACAGAGAGAGGCATATTTGCAATGCATATATTTAACAAAGGACCCATTCAGAATATACAAAGAACTTACAGATCAGTAAGACGTCGACAATCCAATAGAAAAAAATGGCAAAAATACTTGAACAGGTTATTCACAAAAGAGAATATTCAAATGGACAATAAATATTGTAAAACAGAGTTCAATTTTATAAGTCATCAAGAAAAATCAGATTAAAACCACAATGTAAAACTATCATATAGTTTTGCCACTGGAATGGCTAAAGAGGAAGAGACTCATAGTATCAAATGATGGCAAGGATGTAGTGCAACAAGAATTCTCCTAAACTGCTAACTAAAGCATAAGCTGGTGCTCTTGCTTTGGAAAACTGCCTCACAGTATCCATTAAAACTGATCACATACATACCACCCCCTGACTCAGCAGTTCTACTTGTAAGTAAACACCTCAACAGAAATGTTGAGTATATGTTCATCAATAGAATGTATAAATTATGGTTTATTTGTGGAACGGCAAACTATACAGCAAAGGGAATGAATAAACCACAACTACATGTAACAACATGGATAAATTTCACACACAAAATATTAAATGGAAAAAGGCAGAATCAAAAAGTAGATATTGCATGATTTCATGTATACAAAGTTCAAAATCAGGCTAAATTTATCTGTGGTATTAGAAGTCATGGCAGTGGTTATGCTTGAAGAGGGATAAGGGTAATTAATGACTGGAAAGAAATGAACTGGGGGTCGTCCTCTTTTGAGGTACTTACTGGTCAAGTTTTCTCTCTTGATCTAGGTGTTAAGAGGTGTATACAATTTGTGAAAAATCAGCAATGATACACCTATGATTTGCCTGAGTTTATTATATTTCAATAAAATATTTATTTGAAAAGTTTTATGAAAACACAAATTTATTTTACAAAATTCAAATTCTCTCTCAAATTAGTTTGCCTAAATCAAATACTTGAAGCCCTGACCTTATAGGTCAATTGCTCAGAGCATCGACCCAGATATGCCAAGGTTGCTGGTTTGGTTCCCGGTCAGGGCACATATATAACAACCAACCAATGAATGCATAAATAAATGGAACAACAAATACATTTCTCTCTCTCCCTAAAAGCAATCAATAAAAATATAAAAAAATAAATAAATCAGCCCTGGCTGGCGTAGCTCAGTGGATTGAGCACAGGCTGCGAACCAAAGCATCGCAGGTTCGATTCCCAGTCAGAGCACATGCCTGGGTTGCAGGCCACGGCCCCCAGCAACTGCACATTGATGTTTCTTTCTCTTTCTTTCTCCCTCCCTTCCCTCTCTAAAAATAAATAAATAAAATCTTTAAAAAAACAAACAAAAATAAATCAATCAATCAAATACTTAAAACAGAACCTAATTCTGGATGGAGGGAAGGAGAATTATAAGATAATTTTTATGACATAAGATTTTAATAGGAAAAAGAAAATGGTATAGTTGACTCATATCTAATCTAGTAAGAACCACATAATATGGGTTTCTCTACAAAGGTATCTAAGGCTGAGTTGACTAACTATTCCCAGATTTTTAAAAGGCTCTTCATATGACAAGGTTATCTGATCCCTCACTAGTCTTGTAATTCTCTTACATGCTCTCCAATTTGTGTGTGTCCATATCAAGTAATACTTGAGACACAATTCACAGTGGTCAAACCCAAATATCACACTTTCATTAAATTCTGAGCACAATGTTAGTACATTTGGAGGTTAATGAAAACTTACTAGACTTTTTTCATATTATAAGTCAGACTTCCTACAGCCTGTTATTTTTTTAAATGTAATTTTAAGGAGTCAAATATAGCACTTAATATCCTCCTTGCTAAATTTCACTCTATTGGCTTTGGGTTATCATTCAAGTGTACTGAGCGCACTTTGATTCCGTGTTCTGTCATTTTAGGCAACGTTCCCAGCTTTCTGTAATGTAGCATATCATTCATATTCTTCTATGTATTTATCCGAGTCATTGTTTAAAACATTTGTTGATCCCAAACTGTCAAATACAGACATCTAGAGGGTGCTGCCAGAGCCCTGAGCAGCATTTCACAAAGTCTGTTTCATGTAATACAACCCCAGATGAGTGGGGAAAGTGTTCTGCGATGACGACTTTGGGAAATGCTGGGTTACTGCAAACTTGCTTAGCCCTTACAATTCTAATGTACATAGTAAGTCCCTAAGAGAGAATTAGAGTGTAAAGTGTTTCCTAAACTTATCTTACTTGGAACCTTAAAAAAATTTTTTTTCTCATCTTGAGAAATCAGTATTCCTGGAAAAACACTTTGGAAAACACTGCTCTAGGGTGATAACAGTACATTAATCAATATTTTCTGGATAAGAGATTATCTTATTAGCTTAAAGTTCACGTAACTGCACTATTATCCAACCACTTAACCTTCTTCATACTGTCTAAATGATTATCAAGATATTGTCAAATGAAGCAATAATATATTTTACCAGTCTAACTTATCACAAAGTGAAACAGGACCAGGTAAAGAGGATTTAGTATTAAGATTAGTAAACCATGGATGCTCAATTTACTGTGAGAATTATACTCAATAAGAAGCTATGAAAATGAGAGATATATGGTATTGTTAAAGTTTCCCATTAGACTGGCTACATTTAAAAACAAATTTTGGTGATTAGAAACTAATTTTTAGTTACCTGGATAACTCAGTTATAAGGGATACCTCATTTTCCATGATATTTAGTGAAATATTTCTACTTGTTAAGAATGAGTTATAAAAAATTATCACTAAATACTATGTATTATATAGAGTCTTATAAAAATAAATTTTAAATGTCAAAGTTTTCATACATTGTCAAGGGAATTTTACATATTCATCTGAAATCCATTTGCAAGACTATGTTTAACAAATACAGTTTCACAGATAAGCAAACAGACACATATAAGTATATCAAAGTCCATCATTTAGTGACTTAATTTCAGAACTGGGCATAGAAGGATGGTAGGCTTTACTTGTAAAAAGTTTACACACACTCATCATGTTCAAATAGCACATAGAAAATTGACTGAGGCAGTACACTCACGTAACACAGTACCAGTACTGCCAATCCTCCACACTGTCTTTTGGGGCAGTAGGCCTTAAGATATTGTTGAGATAACTGGCTTCCATTAGCAAACATGTGATTGGCAGCATGATAAAGTCTTTTCACTCACAGGTCAGCTATTTCCTTTTCTTTAGAAGAGGGCAATTTTGATGATCCATCTTTTAGCTACAGTCTCTCATTGAGTCCCAATTCTCTTGCCTTCAGCTTTGATATGGTTCTAACTTTCCTCTTGTATCAGCTCATACTTGTCATCAACTCCTCTATTCAGAACAGCAAATATCAGGAGTTTGACCTCAGGGCAAAGTCCGGGTGGGCAGGTAAAATTTGACCACTGGACCTACTTCCTAATCTTTCATACCCAGCAATTCGTGAAGCAGTATCAAATTCAAACTAAAAAACAGAAGCATGACCCCTTATAAGTACTATGAAAAGGGCTCTTTTGCCTTTCTAAGTATACTTGAAAAGAACTGTCAGCCACCCTATTAAGACAGAAATGGATCACAGACTAGAAAAAAAGAAGGAGAAGTGTAGAAACTCAACTGAAATGTAAATAAAAGTGTTAACACCCTCTTTATGTTTGGTGATAAACTACTTTATATGAAAGTGTTAAAACAATATGCTATGAAATATCATTATAAAGTCAGGAACATAACACCATTGAAACTTTAAGGCATCCTTATTTAAATAATCACTGACATCTGATACAAAAAGCTTGTATCACTTCATATGAGACTTTAGTTTTCAAGACTAATTGTATTTTTGGTCATTCCCCATACTTGGCCTTTCACCACTTAACTGTTTATAAAATAATTTGAAAAACAAATATAGGTGAAACATTACTATCCTTTATCAAGTTATTAAATCCAGACCTCTGAAATCATGAAATTCAAGTTACGTGACAGTGGTCTAGCAGCTAAAGATAAGAATTAACTGCAACTTTTGTTTTAGAATACAAAAGATTAAGAATAGAGTACGGTTACACTTTAACATTCATAGTCAGAGAAAATGATCTTAAGCCCCTCTTAAAACTAAAAAAATTAACACAAAAAATTAGGTCATCAAAATTGTCTAGCCACTAGTCACTTTCAATGTATATTAACTACCATACTTTATCATTGTGTTTTATATAAAATAGCTTTCTACATAAATCTTTTTTATATTTTATTTTTAGAAGGGAGAATGGAGGGAGAAAGAGAGAGAGAGAACCATCAATGCGTGGTTGCCTCTCTCATGTCCCCTTCTGGGGACCTGGCCTGCAACCCAGGCATGTGCCCTAGACTGGGAATTGAACCAGTGACCTGTGGGTTCACAAGCCAGCACTCAATCCACTAAGCCACACCAGCCAGGGCCATTTCTATACAGATCTTTTAACAGTTCTACATGTGTTATGATAGATTTCAGAATTCTAAATATTTCACAATAGATTTTTTTTTATTCACTTAAAAGTCTCTTAAAGAAATTACATTGATGAGGAAAAGTCAACCAGGACTTAATGCCTCTAAGTGCACACACTTGAAAAGTAAATTCAACCAAAAAGACTTGAGATGTTTATTAATATTTATAAGTGTGGCTTAATAACAATTCCCTAGTGAGCTATATGCTTGTAAAGAGGCCTTAACTGTCAAATGATGACGGTCTTTGAAGGAAGAAAGTACTTGGGATCAGAGTTTTAATCTGCATTAAACCAACCACTTATCTGGACAAATCAAGGAAACAGAATCCTCATCAACAGTTTCATAAATTATGTGGTGCTATTCATAATCCTACAGTGAGATTACAGAGTAGTTAACACCATACAAAGTCATACAAAACTGAGAAAATATCACATATAAATTTATTGTCAAATTTTCTTTTTTAAAAAAATATGTTTTTAAAAAATATTTTATTTTTATTTTTAGAGAGGGGAAGAGAGGGAGGAGAGAGAGAAATATCAATGAGTAGTTGCCTCTCGACAGCCCCCCACTGGGCACCTGGCCCAAAACCCCAGCGTGTGCCCTGACTGGGAATGGAACTGACGACCCTTTGGTTCGCAGGCTGGCACTCAATCCACTGGGCCACACCAGCCAGGGCTAAATGTCAAATTTTCTGTGAATGCATTATTTGTATGTAATGGGAGCGATCTTCAAGTTACATATTCTATGGATTAGAGAACATTTCATATTATTGCAATAGGGAAACTTACCCTAGTAAGTGGCCATAACCTGACTGGGAAGTGAATATACAATGAAACCTATTTCCAACTTGCAAAAGGACTCAGTTTTCTATATTAGATCATCTTGTTCAGGGTAATAAGACTGTAACAGAGAGAATTCCTTCTAAAGGAAATGGATCTACCTTCAATAGAAATAACATTCTGGTAAACTGGAGTGGAAATTCAGAGTTTATCTTCTTCATTTTCTACTATCTTCCCCCATTTAGTGAGGCGAATCATCCAGAGATCTGGGCCATTCATAAGTGTTCCTTGTTTGGCATCACAGGTGCATAAACACTGCTTGCCAACAAAAATAAATATGAATAAATTTTATATATTCAGTGTTTTACAAACACAATTGAGAGATAGGAATGGCTTTTTCAGTTTCCTTCTAAACCAGACTTGAGGCTATATACCATTTATTTCTATATGACTCACTGTCTTATAAATATTCCTAACCAGCCCTGGCTGGTGTGGCTCAGTGGGTTGAGCACCAGACTGAGAACCAAAGGGTTGCTGGTTCTATTCCCAGTCAGGGCACATGCCTGGGTTGTAGGCCGGGTCCCTGGTTGGTGGCTTGTGCGAGGCAACCAGTCGATGTTTCTCTCCCTCTTTCCCCCTTCCCATCTCTCTAAAAATAAATAAATAAAACCTTAAAATAAATAAATAAATAAAAATATTCCTGACCAAATTGTGGGTGTTTTGCTTGTCTAAAGGATTTTAAAGCTCTATAAGGATGAAACTATTTCTTATATTACCTTTCTGTCTATTCCAACCACACCTCCCCTCTCTAAATAATCAGTACATGGTAGCTCATAAATATCTGCTGAACACTGGTTTGGAATTAGAGCAAAAAAGAGCTCTACTCTCAAACATTCCCTGAGTTCAGAGCTCCTTAACTGCTCAAATGGGCCCTCCTCTAAACATCACTGTGGTAAAGTCTATTCATACCAGTGGCGGAGCCTCATCTCCAGTCATCTCCACTCCCCGAAGGGGATGGGACCATAAACAGACCAGAGTGTCTTTGTTTTAATTCCATCTCCACTTGGTTCTTCTTGCCAAGGGCGGCAGTCACTCCTGTTGTCAACTCTAGCACTCCTGAGCCCTCTCACTTGGACCCACCCCTCCTCCACACTCTTGTGCCTCCCAGCTTTATTAAGCTCCTTAATCCTAGGATTAAGAAAGAGAAAGAAGAAGGTGGAGGGGAAAGAAAGAAGAAAGGAATAAGAAGAAAAAATATGGAGGAGATGGAAGAAAGGTAACAGGAGGAAAATAAAGAAAATGACAATAGGGTAGAGGTGTTAAAGAGTAGTAAAATGAATAGGAGAGATTTAAAAATTATCATATTTGTTACCACACTATGAATTATGTACTAGAAAAGAATTATATAAATGTATAATTACCTTTTTAGTTTTATCCTTTCTGAAGGCATATAGAAAGTTTATGAAAATAGCATTCTTTACCACTGACAAAATTTTAAGCAAGAGGCTCCTTTGTAGTTTGTAACAATTTACATTTATGTAACTTGGGTTCTGACACTAATGTTCTACACCACCAATTTTCATACATGACCATGAAATCATTAAGAACTAACCTAAAATTCAAATGTCATGAAATCAAAGTAGAAAGTCATTATTTAGTCATGTGCCTAGCAGATAATAATTACATTAAATATTCACCAATGAGAATGCTCCTTGAAGCAGAGGCACTGAATGAATTTTCAGAAAGAAAGGCCAAATATGTAGTTATCAAAGAGGCACTTTTCTCAAGACAGGTTGTTTCAAGGCAAACAAGCATTCCTGTAGCATTTTTAAAAAGGCAAGGGGTAGAAAGCAATAAATGCGAAGTACATTATTACATCTTACTTGTCTGAGGTCAATGAATGCTAGCTGCAGGGTCTCTCCTTGGAATCCTGGCACAGGTTCAGAGCTGGCAAACACTATTAAAAAAAAAGAAGAAGAAGGAAAACAAGATTACAAAATATACAAGGGTCTAACCACTAAATTAATTTCTACTCATTAAAAATGTATTATAATATTTACACGTAACCATTTCAAATGAAGACTATTTATAACCCTCAATTTCCACTACTAAGAACGTTCTCCACACCCATTACCACAAATATTTTAATAATTTTAAACTTCTAATCTGCCATTTAATCACTATAATCCTTAATTACAATAAATTTAGAATGGTTATCCTACACGAAGTTCAAGGTAGTAATATACTTCAATCAAGAGAAGTTTTCTGACTCTTTTTAGCCTTAGGTGAATGATTATAGAAGCATTTTGAAACGACACCAATTCCATGGCTGTCAGCATATCTCAAAACGTCTGCTTTGTTACAGAATATGCTCTATAAAAATCCTACCTCTAACTAACAGCAGTAACAGGCAGACACGTAAGAAGTCAGCTTTACAGGCAGACAACAGGTAAAATGTTCTAAGCAGCAAAATGGGGATGATGTAGGAATGTTTGTTCAGATCTGTTAATAATTCTTCCATAAAATAACCACACTTTTTTAAAAATTAAAAGATATATCAACAAAAGATTAAAAACATATTTCAAAAGATTTTTTCAACATTTTTTTGCACCTAAAACATTGTAATACATAGCTTGTTTAGTTAACATGAAGACAAACCCAATGCTAATGCTTTTGAAGACAAAAGACTTGGCTCATAAAAAAGAGCCCATTATTTTACACTAAGCTGCTCTGATAAGAACAGGAATGCCTGCGATCATTCTTCCTCCCCATCAATATCTGGGTTTTCTTAGAGAACATTATAGATTTTCCACTTGTGAACTGATCTGAGCCAATGTTTTAGAAACTATTTCACTTCTCAGCAATATCATTCTTGGAATAATAAAAGTACTTCTTAAGTTTAGTGTATTCTATATAAAATACAGTTTAGAAAGGCTCAAAATCAACAATTAAAAATAAAAAGTATATAAAGCCTAGCACAGCTTAACTGGTCTGGCATTTATAAGGTATGAAGAATTCAGAATGTTTTTGTTGCTGTTATTTTTAAGATGATAAGTTTTGCTCTAAGCATCAAAACTCTTTTTTTTTATCTTAAGCAATTTTGCTTAAATTTTAAAGTATAATATAATACTTCCTCCCTTTTTGGATTATACTAAATGATATTTGAACTTTTCTTAATTATCTGGATCACCATTAAAACCATACTTACATGCACAAATATCAAATCACTCTATTGTATACTTGAAATTAATATAATGAATGTCAAGGATACCTCGATTTTTTTAAAAGAAAACCTACAGAAAGTCAAAAAAGGAAAAAAATCTACTTTTTAATTCTTAGAATACATTTCCAGGACTGCTATGGTATTAAGAACTATTTTCTATTATTATTACATTAAACAGCTCAGAATGCTGCAATGTGTGAATTGTGTCTGGCTTAATTTTTTTCTAACTCTTCTCCTGCAGTTTTAACATAAATTCTTTCTCCTTGTTCTCTCACTCACCTCTTACTAGCATGCTATCTTTAATATTCTTGAGCTGCTAAGTGTCTAAAGAACAAGCAAATAAGCCTGAGCAAGAGCCCCTCCCACAAGCAGAGTGAATGGGTTTTACATATGCCTTTGAGTATATACATAGTGTGTACCTTTTGAGTGTAAATGACCTTTTGATTACTCAGAGGCACACCATTTCCCCCACACCCCTACTTCTTGGTTCTCTGCTAGGTTGTAGTTATGCCCATTAGGTAAGTGACTACTCACCTTTCTCAGGCCCTCTATTTCTAGAAAACTAAGATTTATTGAGCAAATCTAGACAAACTTTTCATTATTTAATTTAATTTACTCACATCACTGTTTTTTCATACAATGAAAAATGGCACAATCTCACAGTGTGGCAACCCCACTATCCCCTACCGTGTCCCAGATAACTGAGTTGACTTTCTCTAGTACTATCAGATCTTAATGAAAAAAATAAGCAACATTATAATAGCCTATTAAAAGGAAAGGTGTCTTTTAATTTTTAAAAACCCTTTCTTAGGACCAGTCAGCATATTGTTGGCTTTTTTGGCCACCCTCCTAGGCTACTGTTTGCAAGTAACAGTTAACCATGAATTTAGAACTTGGTTAGAACTGGTTTCTAACCAAGGCTGTAAATGTTAGCTTTGCCTCTACCATCACCACATATACATACACATGCATACAAAACTAAGGGTTTTCTATAACCCAAGGAGGCTTACTTTATATATGAGGCATAAAAATCAGCTCAATTTCAATTATATTTGCAATTACTAGCTACTTAATCTCCCAAAGTTTTTCTACACTGAAAATAATCTGTCATTTTTCTTCTCCTTCAGTTCTGTTTAAGATAGTATAGTTTAAGCCCCATTGCTTGGCATTACACCAAACAGCTTAGTGTCAAAATTATAAGTGCCATAAACTTATGTAGCACTTTAAATTTACAAAGTACTTTCTCACACACTATCTGCTTTGATCATCACAATAATTTATTTTAGTGAACAGGGCATAAATTCTTGCAGCTAGAAGAGATATCCTCTTTGAAATACCTCCATCAGTCCTTTGAAGGCTCAGTTTAAAAGTTACCCAGTTCTGCCTGGGCTAGTGTGGCTCAGTGGACTGAGCACCGGCTTGTGAATGAGAAAGTCGCCAGTTTGAATCCCAGTCAGGGCACAGGCCTGGGTTGCAGGCCAGGTCCCCAGTTGGGGGCATGTGAGAGGCAACCGACTGATATATCTCTAGCACATCAGATATCTCCCTCCCTTTCTTCCTCTGTTCCTTCCCTCTCTCTAAAATAAATAAATAAGTAAAATCTTAAAAAGTTATCCAGTTCTTCATTTTATAGCATAGAACAATAAATGTGAGGTGACTTGCCCAGGATCACATAGTTAATTCAGACCTCCTGGCTGACCCAGAATCTGATTAAGTGTTCAGCTTCTCATCTGTTACCTAACTCTCACGAGACCCTAACCAATATGGGAGTGAAACTCACTAGTTCATAGCTCTCGGGGCTTTTTCTCAAAAAAAATTTTTTTTTAGAAACAGGAGGCAATTGAGCAGTCTGATAATCTGGCAAAGAGAACATTTGTAATTATATACAATTCAATTTATCAGTGGCTTAATTTTTGTCCAATGCAGGCAACCAGTTATGTTGTTTCTACCTTCAAAAATATCTTGAGTCTGAATCTGTCTCTACCATATTCAAACTATCATCATTTCTTCTTGGATTACTAAAATACACTTCAGTCTTGTCCCCCTGTTTCTTGTGTGCCACCTCTCTGTCCACTTTTCCCAGTGTGCCTTATGGAAACATGTGGCCCTGGCTGGTGTAGCTCAGTGGATTGAGCATGGGCTGCAAACCAAAGTGTCGCAGGTTCGATTCCCAGTCAGGGTACATGCCTGGGTTGCAGGCCATGACCCCCAGCAACTGCACATTGATGTTTCTCCCCCCCTCTCTCTCTCTCTCTCTCTCTCTATCTCTCTCTCTCTCTCCTGTCCCTCTCTGAAAATAAATAAATAAAATTCTTTAAAAAAAAAAGAAAATGTACATGTGATTTGTGTCGCTTCAGAGCTTAACATCTTTCAATGGGTCTCCATCACCTTCACAACAAAGCAAGACAATTAAGATCCTTTGTAACCCGGCCTTTGCGTATCTCCCGAGACTCATCTTTTACCACTTCCCTAGGGGCACCTTTTAATCTCTATACCAAACAACCTGCATCTCCTTACATATGTCACAGTCTCTTTCCACATTACCTTTGATACTTCTGCCTGGAACGTCCTTCTGCTTCTTCTTTTCCATTGAATAACTCTTACTTATCCTTCCATTCAATCACTATATTCTATAGAAAACTTCTACTACCCCGCAGAATGGGTTAGGTCCCTCCACTGTACTTACTGCAGCTTTCTGTGCACTGCCTAAATATACCACCCACTTTTAAAAAAAGATTTTATTTATTTATTTTTTAGACAGAGGTGGAGGGAAAAAGAAAGGGAGAGGAACATCAATGTGTGGTTGCCTCTCATGTGCCCCCCAAACTGGGTGGGACCTGGCCCACAACCCAGGCATGTGCCCTGACTGGGAATTGAACCAGTGGCCCTTGGGTTTGCAGGCCAGTGTTCAATCCACTGAGCCACACCAGCCAGGGCCACAGCACCCGTTTTGACATCCTGTAATTGTTTATTTATCTGGGTCTTTGTACCAGACCATCAACTCTCCTAAGGTAAGGAATATATGAGGTTTGTCTAGAAAAAGTCCAGCCACTGTTAATATAATGTGAACAGTTTGTACAACATCAATGTAACCTGGCAGCCACGGAGAGTGGACTGGAATGCACATGCATGAAGAATGACAACTTCACTGGATAGTCAGTCAGTGGGGGTGGTAGACACCATTGAGTATGTGTACTATGTGGCCATAGCATTCAAAATACCTAAGCAAGTAGAGCAATGAATCTGCATCAAATTTTGCATTAAGCTTGAACATTTCTCTGAGGAAATTATTTGGATGACTTAGAAGGCTTTTGGGGATGATGCTATGGGTGCAGCGCAAATAAAAGTGTGGTACGAACGCTTCAAAGATGGTTGACAGTCTGTTGAAAGTGAACGATGTTCTGGAAGGCCTGCAACAAGCAGAACACCTGAGAATGTTGAACTTGTACGGGCTGCAATCAACAAAGATCAGTGACTGACAGTGTGAGAATTAGAAGCTGATCTGGGGATTCCAAAAACTACTGTGTCCAAGATTTTGACGCAGGATCTTGGCAGGAAACATGTCATGGCAAAATTCACTCCACAGCTTCTGCTGCCAGAGCAGAAGGCACACCATGCTGCAGTTGGTCTTCTGATAACAAATTTAAAAATCGTTTCCAGGCTTTCTAAAATTTTGGGCTTTTTGTTTGTTTCTTAAAAAGCTTATCTACATTTTTGTGTTTTTTCTCTTACTGCCTCCAACTTGACAATTTCCTTTTTAAAAAGAAATTAATTTCATAGTATATTCATTTCCTTTTCTTTTCTGCTAGAATATGAAACTTCATAAATTATTTCAAGTTTAAAAATACTCTAATAAAAGAAAGACTAGAAAGGGAGGTGTCTGATCTTACTTGGAAGGTCTTTTGGAACAAGAGGGTAAAACTTTGCTATATCACCCTGACTGGGAAGAATACATTTATATGAAAATGAAAACAAAACATAATATATATGTGTGAGCTATGATTGTAATGATCAAAAAATGTCTTCTAAACTGGCAATCTAGGCAAAAATATGAGGTATTCATATATATTCATATATATTTATATATAATGAAAATTGTTATATATATAAAAAACAATTTTTGTTCCTGTAAAGTAGGAAAATAGGCCCTTCCTGTCCTCAGGAGCTATACTCAGATGTGGAGGAGAACAAAAATTGCTAAGAAGTCAGACTGTGTACATACTTATCCTGACATGAAAATATAAATTTTTCCTGCAATTAAATGCAGAGGGATAAGTCCTTGAACAATTTTATCCTAGGCAGACGGTTATCTTCCCTGTAAAGTAAGGAATATGTGTTATTTGGAAAACATCTACATGGGGTGAAAAAAATTGTCAGGGGGTGGGGGAAGGCAAAGAAAGAGTATCCATGGAGTCAAAAAAGATTGACAAAAGATTGAAAGAAAGGGTGAGAAGGCTAAAGTCTCAACACTCTGTTTGTGGATGACAAAGCAGGATCATATCAAATGAAATAATTTTATAACTAAATAAAGGACTTAATGCAAATGTCAAACAGTCTTCATACTGAACAGATTTCTGATCATTTCTTTCTTGCTAGATCTTAAGACTTAAAGCTGCTAGTTACAACTCACATTTTGGCTCAGCAAAGAAAGTATCCTGTTTCCCCAGATGCGTCACTAGAATGGATGACTAAGAGCACCATCTAGTGGTTCTTCTGCTGGTGAAGAAGAACTTATGCCTGGAAATCAACAGTCTTACAATTCTTAGCCCTTAGATGTATACACATTCTGTTACATGTGGTTGGCAGCAGTGGGACGCAAGCCCCTTGGACCAGTTGCCCCACCACATTCACACCCTACTTTTATATAAAATGGTATCTAGTCCTCTCCCTTTCTTGGAGATAAACATGGGCAAAGTAGCCTCAATCTGGTGTCTTAAATGCCATTAAAAGCAGGAATAAATTCAGATAGTCAAAAAAAAAAGTATAATACTAAAAGTAAGCACCCAACTTATTTTTTCAAATGGCACTTAAATATTCTTCTTATATCATCCACACGATATTCCCTGAATCCTTTCATTTTGGGGCATAGGTCTTTTTCAAGGCTAGCATCAGAGGCCTTCAGGTCCCTGTCACACACACAAAAAATTTATAAATAAGCTTCACCTTTTTTTTTGAAGTGGGTTAAGTCTTTATCTAAAAATGATTAAAGGCAAAGGTCTTCACACCTAGAGATTCACCAGTTCCTCAATAACTCACCCCTGAAACAGGTGCCTGTTCTCTTCAATCTGGACCTTTTCTAGTGCCTAGAGACTTAAGATGTTAAGCTCTTAGGAGCTGGTACCTCATTTAGGTATTTCTGTAGAATGCGTAAAAAAGTACATTCCAGACCTACTCTGGGTGCTTCAAATCTTTCTCATTCCTGATGCTTTGGAAATATTATACATTTTGTTAGTGATGTGAAGAATTTCTGAGATACCTTTATAGGAATTTAAGAGGACACTTTGATCTTTTCCTCCACACAGCTGCATTTGTAAGGAAGGTACCTATATTGTGGCCCAGTAGATAACAGGCTTTTAATGAACATAAAACAAAACACATACATGGATTCAGGAAACTATCTTCATGCTGACCTTTGCAAATGCTCCTCCATCTAGGAAGTGATTTCTTTTGAATTTACACAAAATCTCTAATAGGATCAAAAGTTCGATGCAACTTTTGGAGGGGACTCTATTTGCAATTCCAAAGTATGTGTTTCCCTGATGACCGCCTGACTTCTCCAACCACAGAGTTATCTATAGCATTATTATGGTTATGGTCAAGTTAACCAGAAGTCTCTACTTCATTCACACACAGACTCTACCTATCATTTTCAACCTCTACAACTTTTTATCTAAATTAGGTCTACTACTTACACTTTCTCACAGCACCATATAATTTTGTAGAATTTAACAATTCAGCATTATATTTATCACTGTAGCTATTTAATGACTGCCTCCCTACTGGGCTTAAACAGAAAAGGTACTAAACACCAAGGACATAGTATATATGAGGGAATTAATTAATGTATGATTCCAAAGACCCACACTCTCCTTTGCCTTAAATTTTGCTGTGTCTGTATCTTAGAATGAGGATATATCTTGGGAATTATGATTCCAAACATCATATTTCAAGGAAAAATTAAGGCCTCCAGATTGCTGAATGGTTTATTCAAAGCCACTTGCCCAAAATACAGGCAGAGTGAGGACTGAAACCATGGTTTTAACTTCCTGGCATGTCTTAAGACTGATTTGAAAGCACTTAAAAAAAAGTTCTATATAATTGCGTATGATTCTACATTCCTGAACTCAGACATTTTATCAAGTTTGACCTAGTATGGGTTAAAGAAGAACAAAACAAAAAAGAATCCAAAGAAAAACGACAAAAAAGGAAGCAAAAACAATCCCATAAAAACATTAAAGCTACTAGCCTGGCTGGCGTAGCTCAGTGGATTGAGAACAGGCTGCAAACCAAAGTGTCACAGGTTCGATTCCTAGTCAGGGTACATGCCTGGGTTGCAGGCCATGACCCCCAGCAACCGCACATGGATGTTTCTCTCTCTCTCTTTCTCCCTCCCTTCCCTCTCTAAAAATAAATAAATAAAATCTTTAAAAATTTTTAAAGAAAAAATGCTACCCCAGGAGGTAAACTGTGAATTACAGGTGATTAAAAAAAAAAAACCATTAAAGCTACTATGACTGTTTAGCTAAAAACAAATGAAGTTTACAGGTTATCAATGTGAAATTGTATAAAAGATCAGTTATGTCTATATCAAGAAGTTAAATGGTCTCAAGTTAAAGTACAGCTGTATCATCTGACCTTACCAACAAAGGTAGAACTCTAGAAGAGACAAGTTATAGAGACTTCCTGATTTGTTCATTTGTTCACTTAGTCAACAAATATCCTATGAGCACAGAATTCTGCAGGGTCCCTACAATTACAAATTCTGTGTTGAATTTAATTTAACTATCTATTCTTGTGGTTAAAACTTTTCTATCCCTTTTTCTTTCTCTCTTCACACCCCACCTTCCTAGGTCTCTTCCACCATGGATCTCTAATTCAAACCATCTTAATCATATCAAATTGTACCTTAACTTATTCACTAATTGTATGTTTTCCTTCCTCCGTCTGGAATTCATCCTATTCTCTTCATTACCACTGCCTGAAGTCAAGATATTTTTGTCCTTCACATGGAAAAGTTCAATAGTCTTTAAGAAAAAAAAACAACAATTTGTAAATCTTTTAAAAAAATTATTGATTTTTAGAGAGAGAGGAAAGGAGAGGGGGTGGGGACATCAATTTGTTATTCTACTTATAGATGCCACAACTGGTTGCTTCTTGTGTGTGCCCTGACCAAGGGTCAAATCTGCAAACTTGGAGTATGAGGATGATGCTCTAACCAACTGAGTTACCAGCCAGCTCAGTTCAATAGTCTTTTAACAGGTTTTGCTACTTCTGTATCTTCCTCTTTTTAGTTCAATTTCCACATGACACAGAGTTACCTTCTATGACAAAGATTTCATCATGTCACAGTCCCCATGGATCTCTATTGCTTATTAAATAAAGCATTCAGGAGTCTTAACTTTTTTCAGCCATATCTTTCAATACTTTTATAATGCATCTGTAGCCTAGACATGCACGCCTGTTGGAGGATTCCCTAAGCATTCTATCATCACAGTGCTTTTGCCTATGCCATTCCCTCTGCTCAGACTGCCCTTCCCTGTGTTAGATGCAATTATACTCATCCTTCAAGATCCAGCTCAAATTTTACTATTATAGTCAATCTTCTCAACCCCATAGCATGTGGAATTAATTGCTCCCTCTCTACAAGTAATATATACTTCTATGAAGAATTTATGTTCTGTTATGGTTATTAACATGTCTGTCTCTTCCCCTACCAGATAGACTGTGAAATCTTTGAAACCTGACACATCTTTGATTTTCCAGTCTATTACAGGTAACAGGTTCTCCTTAAATATTGAATCTTCCCATAAATCAGCTAAATTTACATGGCAAGTAATTCAGTTACAGACTGAAATTTTAGCTCAAGCTAGTTTGACTTAACAAGTTATGTGTATCACATAGGAAAGGGCACCAACACACTGTTTCAAAAAACAAGTGAGCACATGGGTGGGTCAGTGCTAATTCTTTCATAGACAGAAAACAAAACAAAACGAAACAAACAACTGACTCAAAAGAAAACAAACAAAAACTAAAAGCATACAGATGAATGATGCGAGGAAA
Source organism: Phyllostomus discolor (assembly GCF_004126475.2). Lineage (NCBI taxonomy): Eukaryota > Metazoa > Chordata > Mammalia > Chiroptera > Phyllostomidae > Phyllostomus > Phyllostomus discolor. The sequence continues at coordinate 147,103,435 of NC_040907.2, read as the reverse complement.
TTATTTCTAACTTTCCATCTTCCCAACTTTGGCTAGAGGTGCTATTTATTTCTCTGTGTGGACTGACATTCTGAGGCTAGGGAAATATATGTATAATGTTTTTACAAAGTAAGGAGATGGAAATATAAACATTCTGCTTTCTTTTTTTTAAGGTTTTATTTATTTATTTTTAGAGAGAGGGGAAAGGAGGGAGAAAGAGAGGGAGAGAAACATCAATGTGTGGTTGCCTCTCTCATGCTTCCTACTGGGGACCTGGTTGACCTGTGCTTTGATTGGGAATTGAACCAGTGACCCTTTGGTTCACAGGTTGGCACTCAATCCACTGAGCCACATAAGCCAGGGCATATTCTGCTTTCTGATCAAACCAAATAAAAAGAACTATAACTCAGAATAAAGGCCATTCTTGATATTTATATTTCACACTCACCTCTTCTTGCTTAAATATTTTGACTGAAGCCTTTTTTGAGTTGCCCAGGGTCTTTGGTGGTTCATGGTCTCCAGCTCCCAATCCCTGATCCCTGACTTCCTTGGACTGTGACTCTCTCGCTAGCGTAAAACTGACTAGTAGGATTTTATGTTAATCCCAAGGAACAGTCACAGACTTTTAAGCAATGGATTCTAAGCCTCTTTTAAGAGAAAGTAATTACTATGAGTCAATATGGGTTTATGAAATAGAGCAGTATAATTTTCTTCTTTGAAAGTCCAATAAGACTGGTATATGAGGAAAAATCAATGGTCATTATTATCCCTATCTCCAGTAAGGTATCTGACAAAGTTGTTCATAACAACAAAACTATTAGATTCAATTAGGGAATTACCAATCAGCCTAAAAAACCTTAAGATACCCATAAAATTCTGAATAATGGATCTAAGTCAATGTGAAGGGGAGGTCCACGTAATGTTGTGGTTCTCAAACGTTGCTGTGCATCAGAACCACCTGGAGGGCCTATTCAAAGAGAAACTGAAGGGTCCTGTACCCAGAGATCCCGATTCAGCAGGTGGGCTCCAAGAATCTGCGTTTCTAACAAGTGATACTGCAACTGCTCATCTGGGGGCCCTGTTTTGAGGACCGCTGATGTGCTGTATAGACATTAGGTTTTGTTCAACATTTTGCTAATGACCTTAAATATGTAAAAAGTATGATCACGAAACTGTAGATAATATTAAATTGTGATATAAAAAGATCTCTATCAGCCCTGACTGGTTTGGCTCAGTGGATTGAGTGTGGGCTGTGAACCAAAGGGTTGCTGGTTCAATCTCCAGTCAGGAAACACCCCTGGGTCGTGGGCTCCCTGCCCTCAAAAAAAGATCTCAATCAGCTAGGTATGAGACGAATCTTAAAATTTAATAAGGATAATCTTAAAACTGTAAAACAAAAAACAATATACAAGTATAGGATAAGAAAAAACAGAGCGTAACAATAGCAAAAAGGGAAACAGATGTTTATAACATTACAGCTTCAATGATTCAAGAGTATACTATGGCAACCACAAAAGATAATAACCGTTTGGGCTTTACTGACAAAGTCCAGAGTATAGAACAATGTATTTGATAGTCCAGCTTCATATTATGCTGGTTCCCCCACACCTGAGTGTCTATGTATTCAACTTTGGATATCAGACAATTAATCAGAAGGTAGTCCAACCAGTTTGTTCAAAGAACTTTGTATCTAAAGTCATATCACTGAGAACAATAAGAGGAATTGTTGCTTTCTGGCCTTCAGAAGATTCAAAAGGCTATATATGAACAGTGTTCATCCTTGAGCATGAGGATTTGTTTTCTTCCGTCTGAATCTAAGAGGGACTGCTACAGTTGTCAGACTGCTCACTATCCATGGCTGCCCAGCTAAGGAGAGGAGCTGGGAAAGGAAAGATGGAAATCCAGCTCACATTTCACTTGATAAGCCATACGGTTGGGAAAAGGGGTAAACTTTTTCTAATTCATGCAAAAGGGAAAACTCTGCAGGGCAATTTCCTTATAGGGGGGAGCCTTTTCTACTTGCACAAAGGTACTATACAGACTCACAATGACTCCAGCCCGAATGTAGAACTAGGTCTGTCAAGAGAAGTTTAGGGACAGTGATTCAGCTCAGCGTAAGAAATGGGAAGAGTGATGTATTACATGAAAATTTATTTTCTGGAGAGTAGTTAATACCCCCAACTGGATGTTCAAGAATAGCTGGACAAAACTCAGTAGGGTTATTTAGAGAGGACTTCAAGGTAGATAAAGGAGTGTGTGAGGGAGAAGGGGGGGCCAGCAGGTTAGTCCTTTAAGAAAACATAAGCATTTTAAAAGGGGCCTTTAGTAACTCCCCCCAAAGTAACAAAAGGTAGGTGTCCTATGGCAGGGCAGAGAGGCAAAGATGTGGTTTTTAATGTGCCTTTCTTTAAGTACAGTTAGACTAGCCCTTCATGGAGAGAGCTAAAAGAGCAGAAAGAGGTCTAAATACCTAAAAGTTGCCTAGTCAAACAGTAATTTCCATTTTTGAACAAAAACTCTAATTGAGAAGACACAACCAAATGCTAATAAACAATTCAACCATCGAATTATTTGAATCCACATTAAAGATATAATAATACAAAATGCCTCAAGCAATGTTTCTGTAAGATATTTATATAAGTAATTCACACAGGGATGATCTCATAGGACAACTTTTAAAGAACTTTAGGAAATCAGTTTTAAGCCATTTGTACAATAGAATAACAATTACTTTGAGCTTGCAAACATGTAAAAAAAGAATGTTACTTTGGTAATGTTTTTGTAAATACAAAATAAATATTTTGTAAATACTAGTTTTATTTTGAAAAATAAATATAATAAAGGTTTTCTAATTACAGAAAATTAGAAATGCTTTTTAGGAAAGGAAATGAAATCCCCTCTTCCCTAGGGAAAAACTATCTTTCTTTTGCTTTGTAGATAAGGATTTCTCTTTTTTTTTTAAATAGGTTCTTAAAAAGCTTTCAATTTATTGTGTGTTTATATGTAATAAACAATTGATTTTGATCAAAGAGCCTACATAATTATTCTTTTTAATATTAATTATGGTTTTTCCAAGGTGAATGCCTTATATACAGTGGGCAAATACTTGATATCTGTTTGAAAATCTGTCACTCCTGCTTCAGTTGCAATCTGCTGACATTTACTCTTTTAATGTCCTTCACACAGAATATATTATTGCAAAATCTGCCTCAGACAAGTATTTTATGATCCTTCTTGTGCCCCACTGATTTTCAATTTATTAACAAAAGTGCCTGACTGAATTGTCAACCAGGGATTTTCATCATTGAATCAGTGTGCCATTCATTTGAAAGTACTGCTTAAAACTTGCTCCATATGTTGATGTCTTTGCACTTAAAGAGTTATAATTTAAGGGCAATATAATGAGGGTAATAAACCCACATCCAGAAGCACATATGACAAGGCTAATAACCAGCTAGCATATCCAGTCATGAAGCTGACTGGCTAATGTCAACATTAGACTATGGAATCTGCTAACCTCATTACCTAAAGAAAATAAAGTGAAAAACAATGGCAAAGGTAAACATAAAATTCAGAATATAAAAGAAGCTTCACTTGGAATGCAGGGTCCTAAGATCATCCTTCCAGCAAATATCTAAAAAGTTACTTACAAGGAAAATAAGAATGACAAACTTAGAATAAGTTCATTCATTTATAACAAACATTTAGAAAGTCTTAGCAAGGAATGAGCAGAAGGAGTAAGGGGAAAAACTCATCATCTTTTTAACGGCCCCTGTCTGGACTGCCACCTCAGTGCCTCTCTCCAGAGGCCCCAAATGTGAGGCTGAGACAGTTTTCTCTTCCTGGAAGGAAGTTGCCTCTAAGGCTGCTTCAGGTTTAACTCTATCAGGCCTTGTCTTCTTTCCAAACTGTCCTACCACATACCCTTTTTCCCCATGCGATTTAAACAGACTCCTAGAAATGCATGAGATTTAACCACTAAGGTACTTACATTCACACTGTATGACATCTAAGTTGAACTGCTGAATGGCCCCCATGCTTATTTGTTTTAACTCACTGTCCAGCAGCATCTGCATTAAGGATGTTGACAGATGCTGGCAGGCTGACATGCACGCAGTCTGGGCAACTTTCCCCTGTTCAAAACAAATATCCAAACCAAAAAATAAACAAACAAAGAAACAAACATAGCAATACTTCATAAAGTATCAGAAAAATTATATGCCTGGCATTCTTTTGTTGCCTTTTTGGGGGTACAATAGTGATTATTGGTCTTTCTGTTTCTGTATTCAGAGTGACTATGCCTTTTAGCACAGGAATTAAAATTAATACTCTTGTTCACTTGACCCTCTCAGGACATAAATATCATTAAAACTCTAATTGTACATAGGAAAATTAAAGTACAAGTAAAAGCAATTATTTCAGATCTCTTGAAATGTCTCAAGTATTTAAAAAAACACATTAAATATGACATTTATGACACAAAATAACTTATATTGACAGAATATTTTATTTATATAATATTCTTTAAGCTCTCCTTTATGTAATTAACCAAGCCAGAATAATGGAAGTTAATAAACAGTGTAATTAAAGTTATCACCATTTAAACTGTACCTAAAATTCAAAACATACTTTGTTGTAAGTTCTTCTAATCAGAACATTAGTTTGTAGCATAGCTTCAACTAGTAAGAAAAGAAAAGGCTTGCCTACCAATATGACTTCAAATTATCTACATTTAGTTTTTACTTGTCTACATTTACAGGTCTACATTTAGTTTTAAAAAAGTAAGTTGTGGTGGGGGAAGGCAAACAAATAAAAAGATTATAGAACAAAAAAATTGTAGAATGAAGATTTTTACATTCCACTGTATTTCAAAATAAACAAATGTAAAAATAAAATCAATGGATAATTTAGAAATACGTAGTTAGGTAAACTGCAAGTACGTGTTGATTTCTATCATTAAATATGTACCATTAGAAAATAGTTGCTACTATAAGTTCCTAAAACACTACATGAACTTTCACTGACAGCCTTAATTAAGGCTGTATTTTCTCAAAAATGACAAAGAAAAATGATGATTTTAAATGGTTAGGCTTTAGATTACATAGCTGAATCATAATACAATAACACTTTTAGTATTAATTGTTTCTTTAAACAGTCTTTGTATTTCAACTAGAAGCTTAAAATAAAATAATTTAAAGACTCTTTTAAAGATTTCCAGTATAATATCCCTCCCAGGATGGCTATCTTCAGTCTACAATGATGTGATTTTGAGATGCATTGACTCACAAGATAGGATTCAGAGACTATAAATAAGGTTAGAAATAATGACTTTAGGAAGATGCACCATATTTTGCTTCATTTGCATTAACAAATATTTACCTAGTGATATTTGATAATTATGTTTTCTTCCTACTTAACACAAAGGCCCAGAAAGCTACAAAATCATGAAAAATATCTCCCAACATAAATGCTACAAATAGTGGTACTAAAATGTTTACATAGAGTTAATGAGTTAGAAAAGAACGTAAATACATCTTCACGATACTTACTAGAACTACCTTTGTTCATTAAATTACACATTTAAAGTTAGATGAGAAACAAGCAACTCTTATGCATGAGTCTTTAGCATTTAGACACTATGCACAGTGAAAAACTGCGTATCTGAAATGGAATGTCAATTTCTCAATCAAAAACTTTAGAGATAAAAGCTGATGCAAACAATATATTTGACAGATACTGATGAACTGCCAAAAAGGAATGTAACAAACAATGCCAAACCCAGCATGCTTCAAGATCCCCCAAACCCAAGAGGAATTAGTCTGGGAGACATGCAGCTCCATTCCCCAACCAGAGTAATATCAATATGAATGGGAGGGGGGATAGCAGAAAAAGAAGAAATCAATGGCATGTAATTTAATTACAATGTAATAGGCTTCAGAATACTTAATGGAAATGTCATTGTGACCTAATGGAACAACTAGTGCATTTGGGTTTAATGCACTTCTCTATTAAATCAGCTCCATGTCCTACTTATGTTGCCACTATAATATAGTAACTACAAAAGCAGATTAAAAAATTGCCAAAACAAAATTACTATTGCATTCCTTTCAGAAGCAAACATAGTACACAATGTAAGTGGTATTATTTAAGGTGATCTTTAAAATTTAACATGAGTTCAGATGCTACCAATACTATATAGCAATAGCACTGGAACCAAAAATGATGGAAAGAGTACAGAATAACAGGCTATTCCATAAATCTAGAGGAAACAGGTCATGATAACACTAACATACATATACATACACACATGTGCACACACACAAATCAGCTTTTTGTTTAAATCACATACATATTAATAAAATTCCAGTATTAAATTTCTTAGATTATGCATATTAAATACAGGCTTATTGTTCTCAAGAACAGAAGTTTGAAATATTTGTAAAATATTTCGTAAGTATTCAAATGAAATAAATTCTTTCTTTGCATAGCTCAAAATTGAATAGCAAGGGTTCAGATTCTTAAATTTTTAAAAAGATTATACATTATTTTTTAAAATGTCTACTTCCTAACTATAAAATGTACTCAAATATTTTTATGAGCAATCGTTTGTTGTTTATCTTATATATCTTTAAATTATTTTTATTATATTTCCCATTACTTAAATTACATCTAATACTTATGTTTACTATATTGAAAATTTTTAATTTTCCAAATATTTGTGCACCCCCCAAAAATATCTTTGGCAATCCATTTTTGATGCCTGTAGCACTTAATACACTTTAGTGTAACCAAAACACCCCTTTCTGAACACTACTATTGCTACTATTGTTGATGCTCTTAATAATATATCATTTTCTAGGACAAAAATAATCAAAGTAGTCTTACAATTATCTTTAAAAACTAGACTTTTCCATTAGAATGAGATACTCTGGTTTTTAACCTTGTAACTAACAAGGCCAAAACAATTAAGTGAAGTGGCTGAGGAAACGTAGCACATTGAATAAATTTGAAACACCTAGAAATTTTTGCTGCCCTCATCTGAAAAATTAATTGCAACTATTGTTAACAGTTTCTTTCCTCTTACCAACACAAAGTTCATTAAGTAAGTAAAAACACCTGCCAAACTTTTAAAGGTAACTACTTTTTTACTAAGCTCTAACATTTTGCTGAAAAACAACTTGCAAAAAGAGAACACCCTTAGACAAACTTCTTATATTTCAAAGGAACTTGTAAAAGAGAATCTGCTGACATATTAGATCCTTTTTGCATTACCCAAAAGCTTTTCTTTTAAGAACAATTGTGGTAAAGAGACATTTGGCTCCTAGGAAATTCCCAAAGGGTCAACCATATGCATCCTTCCATGGCACCTTCACAGTGCTGCTTTCTAGATCCATGTCTCAAAAGCAGCTTTCATCATTTACTTGTGTGTCAGTCAATATGATTTATGGACTGCATTCAACAAAGTCAAAGCATATAGAATGAGAAATATGACTACAATCTGCTAATTTGTTTTGTATTGAGCCACTTAAGAGTCAAAGACCTGATGTCAGACTGAGACCAGCAACACAATTAACCAGTCGGTGACAGATTCATCCATCCTCCCTGCCAGGCTGTGCCAATCAAAGACAGCATGAGGCGACATTTGGTGAAATCAGTAAGAAAACTCATTCTCTAAGTAACCTATGTGAGACCTTGATTGACACTTTTTGAATTTAGTTTGTGGAACACAGCCACTCTTTACCCAATAGTCTCTCGCTGCAAGCTGTGAAATAAGGCTTTTAATGCCAATCACAGGAACAATAAACCACAAACCACCAACCCTCCGTTTAAAAGGAATCAAGAAAACACATCTGTTTGTATGTCAAGCCAAATTTCCAAAGTAATTTACTAAAGATACTGTTTCCTTTGAAATATCATAAAATGGCATGATAACAAAAATACAACACATTTTATTAGATTATGGCTAAAAACTGTTTTGGTTTCAAAGTTATGTTTTGATAGATCTACTCTAATATAATAGTAGGAGAAATGTAGAATGCTTAAAAACTAATTTGACACACTCAAATTTTCATTTGAAGCTTTCATTTCTGTCTCACCATTCTCTTATTTCAAAGATCTAATAAAAAAAAGGTTTGATTTCAACAGTAATTATTTGAAAGCATTTTTCAATGCTGCTTTCATTCTCTCAAGTACATTTAAGTTAAAAACATGCTCTTGAAATCATAACCATTCTTTCTGTATTGGTCTACTTTCCTTAATGATCCCAAGAGAACCCATTTTTCTTTATATCCCTACAAAAGGTCAACTTTGCACAATAAACTACTTTTTTATTTAAGTAAAAAGGAATATATGGACTTAGAAATACTCTGCTGCATTTATTATTCTTTAAATTGATGGCAGGTTTTGTTTAAAAAGGCTATGTAATTCTTGCCAGAAAACAGTGGAAAAATGAAATTAAATTGTGGTCAATTTGAAAATTAAATCTAACATTGGTAAGTAAATTTTATTAATTATGATTCTGTATGGTTATTTAAAGTTATTAATTTTTAAAAGTTACTTAACTTAAAGCAGTAAAATAGTGCTATAGTATTCAAACTCACTGCCTCTCAGTTTGCTACATAAATCTGAGTTATGAGACTGTGAAACAGTCTTTCAGAAGAAAGGCAAGAGGAAGGAAAGTATTTTAATGAATCAGTCTCCTAAAGAGCAACAATTTATTTCCTTTGAAAACAGACTGAAAGAGTGAGGACTCTCATCAAATGTGAAATAAACACTAAAATGAGAAATAACTTCTCAATTAAAATATAAAAAAATATGCTTGGTTAAAAAGGAGACATTTTAATATAAGAAATCTATTATCCTTACTTCTATTTTATATAAGAACCACTAATCTACAGTTTTACTGTACTAAAGCACATCTCACTCTAATGGAAAGAATGTTATTAAATCAGGAATAAAACATATCTAAAATATTAGTATAAAACATGAAAATTTCCCCAAGATGATTTCAAAAATTCATAAAGTTCCCTCTATCTAATAAGATAGAGTTGAATCTATTTTCTGGCTGAACAGTCGATAACACTGAAATGTCTCAGATTCCCAATAATAGGGAATGGATGAGTTATAAGGTTTAAATATCAAGATGAATTCCTTTAGTGAGTTTTAGTAATAACTTTAACACCATCTTGAAGACAGATTTTTGAGATTATGCCAAAAACATTCATAGGCCTATCAAAATATACTCTAACACCCCCAGCATTCTCCAAAATACTTCTTTTGCACTTCTACATTCCTCTCGTATTCTCTTTCTGTCCTTATGTAAGTAGCTGTAGCCCCGAAAGAACTGGGTACCATATCAGTTAGTCACAATCCCTGCAATTATGAATTCCCATTCTCCCTTCTTAGGCTTTTCTCCGCCTATCAATTCCTAATCATAAGGATATGAGACAATAACATAAATGGTTCCTCTCATGGCTCACACACACACACACACACACACACACACGAATGCAATCACCTCAAAGTTAGAAAAAAAATCCCCAAACTGGGAAAACTTAAAGACATCTATACGGCACATTGTGATTTCACTCAAAACTTCCTTACCCCAACCAAAGGACTCACCAAACTTTGGTGGCCTTTTTCTTTTTTTAAACAATCTTTTAAACATGGCCTTGGATGACATGTAATGCCCAGATTTTTAGCTTTCTTCAAGTATCGTTGCTGTCACAGCAGACCCATGACATCATCAAACTAATTTAACAGGCAGAAAGATAATGCAAGGAGAAGCAGAGCAGTGCAAGTTTAGAAGAGGTCAAGGTTTTGAAGGAATGCCTCTGCTTCCGAGCTACTGATAACACCAGAAATCTAGATGGAATAGAGAAAGCTGCAGGCACATGTGCCCAGAGCAGCAGGAAAACCAGAAGCTCGTCTGTGCTGCTTGTGCTGACAGGGATTATTTCTAACTCTTAAATCTACCTGAAAACAGCAAATTGGGCAGTCAGGAGTATGTTTAAATGGGGAATTGTTACAAATATTAAGCCCCTATAACTTCCCTCACTTGGGAAATGTAACAAAAGTGAGGGAAGTTAAAGATGAGCAGTAATTTTCTGTGTGGTGATTGCGTACTATGGCCAAGCCACAGAATTAAGATTAAAAAAAAAAAAAAAACCCAAAGCATTCCAGGTAGTGTTATTAAAGCAACAGCTTCATGGTAGTACAGTCATCCACATTTCTTTACATAAGCATCCAGCTCAGAGTTAGCAAGGCTATATAATCATCAAAATGTACTGCTTCACAACCGCAGTATGACTTAAAATTTGCAAAGAAGTTGCCAGTTCAGCTAATACAGGTGGTTTCCACATGATCATTAGTAAAATGGACAAACATCACCCAACCAACTGCCTTAATATATATAGGTTGGTGGCTGATATATTGTTATAAACATAGCCATATATGTAAACACAGCACAGTGTAAGACTTTGTCATTCAAGAATTTATATTTAGGTTTCAGTCTTTTAAGAGTGACTCTAGAGACCAGTAGAGCTTCACTGGTGAGGGGCACACATTTGATTAACATGGGTATGGGGGCAGTAGGGCGGGGGAGGATCACTCAGACTGAATGCAAAGTCCCAACCTCCCCATCTCAGTGTGGCTTGGCTGCCTTCTGTTAGTTGACATGAATAAAGTAACTCTTGTTAAGGTCTATAGTTTTCAATAATATTTTATAGCACTTTCTGAAAGAAACTATATGACATAGCAATATTCTCAAATTTGGGAAGTCTCAGACTTTTGGGGTATACTCATGTAGAATGTCAAGGGTTTTCTGAACAGGTCACTTCACTGGGCTAAATTCCAGATTATGAAAACAGGACTGGGATAGATATGATTAGAGTTACTTTCAGTTGAGGGAGGACCTGGGATTGGATTTTAAAAGAATAAGGGAAACGTTTCAAGTGAAGGGAGGATTTATATTAAAACAAAACAAAATCCATACATAATGGGAGGGAGAGATCAAGTGAAGTTATCACCTTACCGTTTTTTTCTAGAGACAACCTTGTAAATGACATTCAACAATACTCTGAGAGTAAAGAATAAGACCTTAGAACATCTACAAGATGCTCTCCTTTTGCCTAAAAAGAATTTAGCTCAATGCTACCGTCTATCGCACTGATTCCCACAAGAGGTAGAATGACTGAAAACATGACAGATTTCCTACAATACCTAAAGCCTCCTGAATGAAAAAAAGAAAGTGATTAGAATGTTGTTGCCCATCTTCTGAATTCCTTCCATATATGTAATATTCGTCTAAACCTGCTCCTTTGGTGAGGCTTCACAAAGTCCAATCTCTTTCCTTTTTGTATTATAGTACCTTATGTAAGTTTTCTTTTTTTAAAGTATATATCAGTATCTTGGCCTGTTACATTTTGTAATCACCACCTGACCTGCAAACAACCTGGAAATATGAATTCACCAAGGCTTTTCCACCTCTCCCATCAGCTCTCTCCTTACCCTTTTCCATCCTGTTTGCTCTATAAAAAGGAAGAAAAAGGAAAACAGAGGTTCTTGGACATCACCAGATTGTGGCTTGCACAGGAAATTTCTCACACCAACATCTTTTCCTACTGCCTCCTTTCTCCTCAGGGCATCTGAACTCCTTTTTGCTCTTTGTTTGCTCACAATAAAACATAATCCCAATTCAGTCCTGGCTGGTGTGGCTCAGTAGACTGAGTGCTGGCTTGCAAACTGAAAGGTCACTGGTTCGATTTCCAGTCAGGACACATGCCTGGGTTACAGGCCAGGTCCCTGGTTGGGGGCATGCAAGAGGCAATCAATGGATGTTTTTCTCCCTCTCTTTTTCCCTCCCTTCCCTTCTCTCTAAAAATAAATACATAAAATCTTTAGAAAATTATTTTAAAATACATAATCCCAATTCAAACAATCTTTTATCCACATATTTTAGTTCCTTTTCCTCTTCCCATTTCAACTTTTGCCTATTTAACTTCATTTTTTTTCTTTTTGTTGTGGAATGCAGGTTAAAGGGAAGATACTATTTGCATTGCTAGAACTTTACCATTCCTATCTGCAAAAACTCAAATGACTTTCTAAACATGAATTCTCTGTCGCCATCTGGCAGTACTTCCAGATGGTGCATTTTCATTTGTTTTTAGTGCTGAATCTTCCTGTGCAAGATGGTACTTTGCTCATGAATCCTGCACCAATGATCTTGTCTATTTCATTTATAGCTGTTAAAGTTATAGGGTGCTTGTTAAATATATATATATATATATATATATATATATATATATATATATGAGAATGTACATGAGTACTAGACATATACATCTATTTAGTCTATAGGCTCAGAAGAGTCCATTTTAATTATTGCCAATTATATCTCCCTGATCTGTTACTTACAGGTCAGGGTTCACAGCTCTTTCCTAATCCACTACCTTCCTACTGAAACACGCATGCTGTTTCCTTCTAAAAGCCATCTATTATTACTTCTTCCAACTATGCCCTGATTAAGAGAAATTCAAAATACTGTCTTCTACAACCTTTGAAAGGAGGGAAATATTTAAGTATGCTATGCTATATACACACAGAAATCTTACAACTTATGAAATTTAATTTTGCATCAAGATTTATCATAGCATTTAACTAATAGAGACAACTTCATAAACATCTAAAAGGATTAAAGTTGTAAGATTCAAGTACACTTATTGTCAACTAAAAAGTAAGATTCATTTTTTTGCAATTAACTTCTAGCAGTGAAAATCATTTAGCTGTTTCCGTACATTAAAGGTTAAGAAAAAAAATATAAATTCTATTTCTAATAATGGGCTTTGACCATTCATATTTTGTTAGCCTGAGGAATTTTTACTTAGTTCAGTAGATAAGCAAGACACCCTGAAGTTTTTAATAGGGAAATAAGATGAGGATGTGCCTTAGAAAGAGTAATCTGTCGCTGGTATGTAGGATGGACTGAACTAAGAAGAGACTACTGGAAGAAACTACTTAGAAGACAATTACAATAATCAAAATTGTAACTTTAGTAATAGGAATAAGAACAGAAAGGAGAAGAGGTAGGTAGGGTACATTTAAATATCAAATGCTAGGTGAGATTTTTTTAGAATAAGAAGAATTTTCAGTATCTATACATTCGGATAGTATTTATGAGTTCTTACTCTGGCCTTCAAGAGCTCACAATTGGAAGTGGGAAGGAAGAATAACCATGGTAAAAAGCAAAATATGATGAAGACACATAAAAAGGTAAAAGCTAAGGCAATTCAGAAGAGCAAAACCAGGCCCAGAGTAAGAAGAAAACAAAAAACCATTTGCACTGGGCCATGAGTTGCACTGCGTTATGGACTGGGTCAGGCATCTACATGTGTGGTGTGGGATAAGAAAACGCATTCAGAAGGAGCTTTCCAGGACACTCATGAGGCAGAGGAGCAGCAGGTAGTACCTTTATCTTAAATAGAAGAGAACTAAGATACTGACTAACGTAGAAGGAACAAAAAAATAGGAATACAAATATTTTATAATACATAAAAAAGCAATAATAAGAAGAAATAAAGCATAATGTTACAATCAATAGGAGAAAAAAGGGGAAGGAAAGATTGCTACACATGCCTTATCTTTCATAGCATGGAATCACTAGATATTCTCTACATTTTTAATTAAGATAACCACCAGCAGAAATAAAAAAAATAGGTTGAAAAAGGGTAGTCTGAGGGAGTGGAATTGAGGGTGGGGCAAGGGCAAGGAGAGTGGCTATTTTCCAGCCTCAACTCTTCTGGACAACTTGACTTATTATTCTGTATATGTACTACGTACATGGAATTAAAAAATGCAAATTGAAATTCCAGTGGTACCAGATACATCCAGTAGGGAAACAGACTACAGTCCAAAGTATAAAAACTTTATAAAGGATACTAAATTAGCTCATCAAATAAAACACTAATAGCCAAAGCAAACAATTAAGCCCAGGAGAAATACCCTAAAAGGAAACACCTAAAAAGGGAAATAACTTAAAAGAGAAATAAATCAGTGGGGAAATAGATACAGAGTTTAAAGATAATATTTAGGGTATAGTCTTCTGTCTTGAAAGTAGTTTCTTCTATAGTATTTTAACTTTATTACTGAGCATATATTTATTTATTTACTGATTTATTTCTTGAGTTAATAAAAAGTAAATAATTTTCTTTAACAATGGGATTTTAAAAGCTGGCTGTGTTTAGAACTGTGTAATAAATGTTCAACACCAATCTGGGGAAAATGCCTTGCTGTGTAAGATTTGCTCATTTCCATGGTCTAACTACTCGCGCTGCGGCCACCAACGTGACGTCACTAAATGCACAGCTGGGAAGAGAGCTGCACCACCAGCTTTTGCAACATAGATTTCCCAGCACAGATCTGAAGCCATTTTCTCTCAGCCGGAAGCATCTCTAATCTCAGAGTAAAAGGAATTGGGAGGAAAGATCCTATTAATAAATGTTCTTTCTATTAACAGCTTTTCAGGAATTTATTCTGCAAAGTGAGATATACTTGTAATTAAAAAATGATTTTCTTGAAAAATACCCAATCATGTTAGCATGTAATTATAGAACCACATGCTAAAGATAACCTCATTATTCCTAGTATCTTTTTTTAATTGGTCATTACCACTTCTATTAATGCAAAAAGTCAAAAGTTAAGCATATCTGGAAAAAAAAAGGAAAACATCTTTCTAGGGAATAAAACAGTTTTGGTATTTAAAATTCAACAGAAAGATTAGTTTAATACATCTAGAGTTGTAGCAAATAAAGGCACAGAAAGTTATTTTATGGCTAAAATAAAACAATAGTGAGTTTCTAGAAAGGAAGAACTATGAGCACACTAATCACTAAAGATCTTCTATTTATTCCTACTATAAAAAAATGACCATTTGTTAGTATAAACATTTAGATAAAATGGGTCCCTTTAGCAAATAAATAATATGTGAAGAAAGTATTATTTCTTCACATAAAATAAATAATATGTGAAGAGGGGAGGGGATTATAGGGGAAAAGAGTGAAGGGTTTGCAGGAACAATTATAAAGAACACATGGACAACAACAAGGGGGTGGAAACGGGGGAGGGAGGTGGGGAGGGCTGGGGTGGCGAGGATGGGTGGGAGGAAAAGGCAGACAACTGTACTTGAACAACAATTTAAAAAAGAAATTAAAAATTTGTTACCATTTACATATACCCCTCAGTGGTTATAAATGAACAAAATATCTTTATTGAACGAAACACATGATTAGCATTTATGAAGGAATGAAATGTTACTTGTTCTTTCCAGAAGCAAACCGGTGCTGGGACTTTAGGAGTACATTCACAGTGAAACATTACTGAGTTCCACTGGGCAGTCATAAAGAATAATTAGATACGTTTGAGCTGCTCAACAATTTCTTCTATTTATATACATGTGAGTGGAGAATGAATGTTTAATGCTGTTTTAAATTCTTCTAATTTTAAATTGTTTAGCTAATATAAAATCTTACTTTAAAAAACCCCTAAAGCTTGCTTATTAATTAGGTTTAAAAATAAGTGTCATAAATACATTAAAAAGATGACTTGTAGAACATACGCCAACATGTTAGCAGTAGTAATCCTTTGACAAATAATAAATAATTTTTATTTTCTTCTATATTTAGCTGTATTTTCTAACTGTCAAGGAAAAAATTAATAGAAACAAAAGGGCCATTTACATATTTGAAGTAGTAAAAACTGCTGATTCCTAGAGTACTAACACAGGGATAAAATAATATTTATTTCATATGCTAATCAGACTTCAATGACATTAGCTATAATAGCATCAACCCTTAGCCACTGAAAGCACTGTACTCAAGCTATAATAATTTGAAATAAATATGCTTTATAGTGATTTTTCACCACAATTTTTTAAATGGTTGTTTAATGCAAAAGTTCAGAATCCACAGCTAAATAGTTAAAATATATGCATAAATACAAGATAAAATTAAAATACGTTAAAATAAAACTAATACTCTAAAGGACCTTAAACAATAACAGAGGAAGAAGGGAGAAGACAAAACATTCGCTAATCGTATCTACTTTATGCCAAACACCCTGCCAGGCAACTTCTTTACACATTATTTTAATTCATCATCTGAGAAAATGGATTTTTCCCATTTTGCAGAAGGTAAGAGGCTCAGAAAGGTTAAGCAACTTGCCAGGATCATAGTCAGTAAATTATAAATCTAAGGTTTAAACATAAGTCTTTCTAACTCTAGAGTGCTTCCTATAAGCTCCTTACTTCACACCCTGGTCCTCAAGAACAATAAAAGATAAATGTATTTAGCTCTAATTGAGTCATGAAAAGACAAGTTCCTTGAAGCAGATAATATATTTAGTGACAGAGCTTAATATTTTGGGTAATGGTGAAATACCTGTGATTATTATAAATACTGCCTATTTAGTTTGCTGCTAACTCCTATGGCCAGCGGAGAGCCTGGCTTCTCTGCTAGAGCATGGGGAAATGCAGATGAATAGGTAAATTAAAATGGAAGCAAAGAAACTCTTCATTTTTCCATCTCCTGCATAGGCTTGCACTGGCTGATTCTTAGAGAAACAAGTGAGAGAAATAAATAATATACCAATTCTCTCAGTCATCAATAGAGGTATTTAAAGTGAAAATAGCAGTGATCCTCCAAATCCTACAGATTTCTACTGCTACCACAGTGTAGTTGAAAAGTGAAAATGATGAAGTTCTTTCCCTAGGCTCTGTCAAAACTATCATTACCCACTAATTTCTACTGTTCTCATAGACTGTGACAGAGAACAAAATTCTATTGGGTGGATTATAACTTTCTTGGAACTAACAGAACTTTTACTGGGCAGCCACATCGTGACTATCTCTGATCGAGAAAATACGCTTTTGCAACACTAATAGGGACTAACAAAAAATTAAATATGCAGTAAAGCTAAGAGTGCAGATTTTAAACTAAAAGTGTTCTGTGTTAGGTACATTTTTAGGGTTGGGGTGGTGAGAGAAACACCTTCACCATACAGTTTAAGTACTGGCTAATACTTAAACCATTTGAAACCATCTTGGCTTCACAGCTCCCATTGACTCTAACTCACGGCATTGTTCCGAGCATCACCAAAACCAAGGACAGTGCACGGGGCTAAAACTAGCCCCGATATTTTAACTCTTCATGTCTGTAAGTGGGACAGCTAGTTCTGCTTAAGCTTGATGACTTGGGACTGAATGTCATATATAAATATCTTTTGAGGCTTCTTTGAGGTTTGAAGGAGTCTAGAACCTTTCTCTCTATTTGTGTCAAAGGGAACCTGAAATGAATGAACCATTTTTAGCTTAAAACATTTTAAATAAAAATAGTAATTTATATAATACCATATGTTGCTTAGAAAAATAATACATTTAATAATATTGCCTCTTTTCCTTGTTTGAAAGTAAATAATCTAATAGAATATTTTACATAATTTCAGGGCTTCAGAGAATTAATACACTAAGCCCTAATATAATTATCAACTTTTGCTAAAGTTTACTGTAGTCAATAATTTAGTATTTTTGCTCGAGAATTATGCTAATAGTTAGCCATTTTCTCTTTTCTTAACTGTGAACTATACTTTTTATTTGGTCATGCCCTATATTTATTGTCAAATTTGATTACATTGTATAAAAATTTATTTCCTTTTCAGAAAAAACCATGTTAGGTGCCATAAAAATTCAAAATGGCATATGAAAACTCACCTAAAACTATTCAAAATATCAGATGAGTACTATAGTTAGGCAAGGAGCGTGTCTCTCTCAACGTCACCAGAATATGTCTTATGAGAAAATAGGATTTCTCTGCAGATGTCAGCCTCCTGAGGCGAGGCATTTACCCCAAATGTTTCTACTGTATAACTCTCTTAATCCCACCACAGTCATGCACAAAATTCCTACCTATCGGCTCACACCAGCCCATGCGCCAGGTATTACAACATGAAAACACAATGGGTGTACACTTGTGGAGATGTGCATATACAAGCGTGTGTTTATTCCTGAGGATTGCTTTTGGATAGAAGCAGGAAGACTTCTACTGACACAATGAATTCAAATTAATTCAACAGTTATTGAATGCATACTATATGAAGAGTACTTCTTAGAAAAGAGTTGATATAAAAATTAAATATATACAAAGGTTCCCCTTTGTAACTCAAGGACAGCAGTAGGAATACAGTAACATCCCTAGGAAAGCTTCTCGAAGTTCTTTGGCACAGATCCACCATTATAATCTCTTTTAAGATATTCTTCTCTTTATTTGTTCAGTAACACCTTCCTTAAACTATTCTAACCAGCCCCTGGAGCAACTCCTGATAGGGAAAGAGTAAAAGATGAGGAAAATAACCTTTATTTTCCATTTTAAAAAAAGGAGATGGTTGGAAGCAGGTAGGCTTCAAATTACATACTTTATGTTTGTGTTCAGATATATCTTATCATGAGATGGAAAAGTCAATAACTTTTTTTCTATTTTATTTGTATGAAGACTAGTCCATTCACATTTTAACAGGAGTTCTATTATTTCTGAATATACCTAAAGAGCGCATGTTCATTCCACCACAATCTCTTTGGTCTTTGCATTCCTTATCTGAAGAAGCCAATGTTTCAGCTTATTCACATTCAAATGTCCCCCTATACATTTTCTGGAGGTAATGTTTCATCAATAGATTGTTTAAGATATAGATACACTATAACTATATGTCAAGATAGAACAATGCTCCCATTTTATTTTAATCTCTGTCCTGAAAATATCCAGTAATTTCTTGGTCTTTTCTAGCCGGAAAAGCCATGTTGACTTTTATGAAAACTACTCCTATTACAGCTTGTCTCTATTTAAGTCTACACTGTCAATTTCACAGTTTTATTTTGGTTTTCATAGAAAGAGGATTGTAGGTATTTCAGTTAAAAAGTAAAAAAACCCAAAACTTCAAACAATTGTGTAAGTTAGGATTCTTCACAAATTGAATTATAATAATGGAAGAGGAAGTATATTCAAGCTAGGAAGTTGGTTTAAACAAGTAAACCTCAAACTGCAACTGAATTCTAAAATATACTTTAGTAAGCAAAATTATAATTTTTTGAAAAAAATTTTATACTTACAGGCAAATGAGTAAACACTTGAAAGATGCTTCTCAAAAAGTTAATAAGATCCATTAAATAACCACTAGCTCTTCCATCTGGCTCAGACATTGTCCAATCATAATCAGCAAGCTGAACAAACTCATCAATTTTTTGATTAAGTTTGGTATATATTTCTCCTTCTGCCGCATGTCGAGCATCCTAAAAGAGGGCAAAATAACAACAAATACGGAACAGTTACAGAAGCAGATAATAAAATAAGTTTTCTTAAAATTCTAAATTTTGCTTTATGTTTTTCTCTGGTCTAATATTTTAGCCATTTATTCAAAGTCCAAGAAGACTGCCTTTTTGGCTGGCAGTACTCTATGTTTTTGGCAACCTTACTATCACCTTTTTTGTCTTTATGTGGTAGGATAATTATGACTTACTAACTCTGAATTGTTCTCACAGGTCTAAAAATAATTTTAAGAGAAAAAGAAGTAGAAAACCAAGTTGTGAAGAAGGCAGAAGACCACCCCAATCCACTGAGAGAAATTAAGTTGGACTATCACAGAAGATATAAAATATTTGTTGGTATTTTGAGTTGAAGAGGCAAAAAAAAAACCAGTTAACTTCTCAGAGGAGGAAAAAAGAAATAAAGGAACTGATGTAAAAAGCTGAGTAAGGATCTCTAAACACTCCTCCATAAAAGCAATGAGAAAAACTAGCAAAACTTGTCAAAGTCAACTTTTCCAGAACTCTGGATATTACCTGAAAACTTGTAGCAATCCAGACAGCATTTATTTTTTTAAAAAAATAGCTGAATCTTGGTAAGAAAGCAAGCTTTGTGACATTTTAATATACCCTATTTCTATTCTCCCTCCCCTGCTCCAGCTCTGTGATATCCTTGAAAATCAACATCCCCCAGCTGTGGTGTAAACGAGCAACCTGTCAGCCATCAAAGGGGGCCGAATGGCTTGGACCTCCTTCAAAGCCATAGCCCTACAGAATTATCATTATTTGATCTATCTGGTGGGTTCCCTGGAAGACCCTACTTTAAGGGATGTTTTTATATGACCTAAAGTGGGGCTTGTCCAGTGCAAAAAGCCTAGTCCTGGGGACCCTGGTGGACAAAAATCACAAGCAACTGTTTCACATCGCAAATGCCTTAAGCAGTGGGTAACAGGGCACACAATAGGCCAACCAAAAAGCTCAAAAGGAAAATCTAAGGAATGAGATGTCAGTAAATGGCTTTGAAAACCTCTGACATATTCCTGGGAGTCCTGAAAGTAATGTACATGTAGAAGGTTATGCAGGGCTGTGCACATGCTCAGTCAAGACCTGAGAAGGCTCTAAGCTCTCATCTAAGGCTGACCGTGAAGCATCTGCAAGCAGGAAACGAAGGCTAAGGCAGAGTTGTCAAGTGCCTGAGTGTTCAAGCATGCCCCGATACACAGTTCTCCAGCAAACCTCAGGGGGCTTACTGGTCCCAGACTTTTAAGGAATTTTTAATGATTGTGTCCAATCATTAGCTGGCCACTGAGCTAAATAAGCAGAGGCTTCAGTGGCCACTTTCTACAGTTAATTTAAAAAAGGTACAAAACAACCACCAGGAAAAAAACATTAATTCTCAGAGAGAGAGAGGAGAAAGTGACTTTCCGAGTTGCCACATTATACAATTTTAAAGGTCCAGTTTTCAACAAATTTATAACACAAAGAAACAAGAAAGTACCACCTATACACAGAAAAATAAGCAATTTACAGAAATTTTCCCTAAGGACGCATAGACATTAGACTTATATGACAAAGACTTTAAATCAGCTATTTAAAATAGGTACAAAGAACTAAAGAAAACCACATCTAAATAACCAAAATATAAAAATGATGTCTCACAAAATACATAATATAAAAGAGAGAAATTATGTAAAAAAAATAGAAATCCTACAGTTGAAAACTACAATAAGTAAAATGAAAAAAATCACTACAGGGGTTCAGAAATAGATTTGCGTAGGCAAAGATCTGATCAACAATATAAACCAACCAAACCTAACAGACATCTACAGAACACCGTTCTCATCAACAGGAAATCATGAATTATTCTTAAGTGAACATGGGACACTATCCAGAATAAAGTATACTAGGCCTAAAAACAAGCCTTTAAAAGACTGAAATCATACAAAGTATATTCTCTAACCACCATGGAATGAAGTTATAAATTAATAACAGAAAGACATTTGGAAAATTCACAAATATGTAGAAATTAAACAACAGACTCCAATAAATAACCAATGGGTCAAAGAAGAAATCATGATAAAAGTTAGAAAATGTTCTGAGATAAATGAACAAAAACACAATATCAAAACTTATGGGATGCAAAGAAAGAAGTGCTTAGACAAAAGCTACACATGCCTAAATTATAAAACAAACATCTCAAACCAATAACTGAAACTTCTACCTTAAGAGACTACAAAAAGAAGAAATGGTATCTTCTATCATGTCTGAGTGATGGGTTCTCACTCAGACATGATAGAATGTACTGAGGTGTCATTATTAGTCACATATTACATTTCAACACAACCTAAACTAACATATAATTTATATTGTGTCTATGAAGAAGAGTATTATAAAGACACTGAGATGAGGAAGACAGCTCCCACCCTCAAGGACCTCACTGTTCGGGGAGAGACACAACATAACAAAACATGACTAGTGCTACATTAAAGGTGTAATGAGGTATCCTGAGTAAACAAAGGAGGAAATCATTACTACTTATTTGATAAAAAGCTTTATGGAGGACATGACATTTGAGTTGTAACTTTAAAAATATAATCAGGAATGCTTACTTAGGTATTTTGGTTTGTGTGCCTTAAGAAATTTTCAAAAGAACAGTGTGAGAGAAGGTAAATGCAATCGATCAAAACGCTGTATATCATTTCCACATTTCAATGCTTTTTTTGGCTCCCTCTCCAATTTTCACAATGTCTAACTACTTACTACTCCCTGCCACACTGGGTTGAAGAAAACAAACCACTGCTACGTCTTTCCATCTGCATGCCTGCCTTCACAGTAGGACTGGAACAGGGATTTCAAGAAAGACTTTTCTTCTCTCCCTACTCAGAGATCTAACACAAACATGACAGACAATAAAAATTTCCAATGGCGTCTCTCCTCAACTACAGAAGAGAGTAAATACTACTTTACATAAAAAAGGAATTTAAGTTAATACTAACAAATATAGTGAATGAATAAAAATGGCAGTAGAAAATGAGTTCTAACTTAAAGTTACTTATAACAACTTATTAGTGTTTCTCTACTAAAATTTCTAATGCAATGCTCATCTCCTCAGAAAAATCTTAAAATTGAAAAGCTTAATATTAGCATTTATCAATCACTGATGAGCCACTGTAAATTCAGCACTCTGAGTAAAGTAATAGGCACAAAACATCCACTAAAACATAAGCACCATTAAGGCAGGAAGTTTATGTCTGTTTTTGTTCACTGATTTATCTCCAGCACCTAGAACAGTGCTTACAACCAAGTAGGCAGTAGGTGAGTATTTGTTATAAAATATTTTTAAAATAACTACTGTCTTGAAAAAGTTTATAATCTAGCTGGGATAGAAAAGTACCACAAATAACGGGAGTAGGGGGGAGAAAACTGTACTTGAACAATGATTGAAATAAAAAAAAAAAAAACTAAAAAAAAAAAAAAAGTACCACAAATAAAATAATCACAGAATGGAGAATTATTTTTTAAAAATACGTTATTTATTTATTTTTAGAGAGAAGGGGAAGGAGAGAGGAGAAGGAGAAAAACATCAATGTGTGGTTGCCTCTCACGCACCCCCTACCAGGGATGAGTCACAACCCATGCATGTGCCCCAACCAGGAATCGAACCAGTGACCCTTTGGTTCGCAGGTCGGTATTCAGTCCTCTGAGCCATACCAACCAGGGCAGAATGAATAATTATTAACAAATTAGTACTGACTACATGTATAGTAAATGTGTAGTGAAAAAAGATCATGTGGGCTAGAAAGGTTTATGTTACTTGCTGTTCCAGTTACCGCTGTTGAGTAACAAACTAACCCCCAAATCTTAGTGGCTTAAAATAACACGCATTTTATTATGCTCACAGGTTCCACTGGTTAGGAATGCAGACAGGGAACAGTGGGGTGACTGCCCCCTTATATCTGGACCTCAGCTGGGACAACTTGAGGGCTGGGAGTGAGACTCAACAACTGGGCATTAGAAGCACGTGGAGGCTTCTCCACTCACACATCTGGCACCTGGAGGAGGTAGCTTCTCCATGCAGCGTGGCTTGCTCACAGCGTGGTGCTCCAGGGCACCTGGACTTCTTACATGGCGGCTCAAGCCTTTAAGCATGTATGTTCCATGTTTGCTGTAAGGTGATACCACTAATATGCCAATATGTCAAAGAAATATAACTGTTTATCTACCACTTTGCATTTTGCCCCAGCGTTCATCAGTCCTCTCTACTGCATGTCTCACTACCTTTACTGAAGATAAGCAGATGAATACAGGTCACTATAGCAATGAAGTCAGACTGCAACTCCAAAAGGCAGCCAGGTAAGGGAGGCATACAGCCCAGAACCAAATAATCATCCCTTAATACTCAATCCACCCGCCTTCTATCCCAGGCAAAGAGAATCTGCAGTTCGTTTGCTCCTGTCCTCTGCCACATCCCGCACCTGCACTAGGGCTGTCATACGTGATTTCTCTTGTTTTTCTGGCACGTCTTTAGTGTAAGCAGGGAGGAGAAGAGATGCCTAACAAAACTTTAAAAACCAGTATCAAGAGACGTCTCTCCTTCAAACTCACAGCATTAAACTACTTGGTGAAATTTTAGCTGTTTTTAAAAATAACTATCCTTTTAAGATCTTAATTTAAGTCCACCTTTAAAATCACTGGTATACTTCCTAATTCCCCTTTTTACTACATAGAATTTTGTTAAATTAAATAAAAATGTTATTTCAGATTTTCCTGGATTTTTATTTTTTAAGTATTTTTTATTGATTATGCCATTACAGTTTTCCCAATTTTTTCCCCTTTATCCCCTTCCACCCTGCCCCCCAACCCTCCAGCATTCCCCACCCCCTCAGTTCATGTCCATGGGTTGTACATATAAGTTCTTTGAGTCCTCTGTTTCCTGAATTTTTAAAAGCAATATGGGACAAGCAAAACATTAACCAAAAGGTAAGATGGGGAGAGGGACCAAATATCTTCAAACTTTGAAGTGATGGGGGAAAACAAACACTATCTGAAGAAAGAAACATTATAGATGATGATGAAATCATTCACACTACAGTTACATGAAGTCATCGTAATTATATGCTTTCTGGATAAAGTGATTCAAAAGCCACTGATTTTCTGTAAAGGAACTAAGCAAAAATAAAGGAGAATATTAAAAAACAAAACTACTTTTTGTTATTCTCTAGAACTTTGTTGATTAATCTACTACTTTTCTGAGGTAACAACAGGAGCAGGTTCCACTTTTCCCATAAACTATCCAGTTAAGATAACTTTTCACTGTTAAATGAAATTCGGCGGGGGGCTACTTATATTTTTAAAAGTGTGTCCATACTCCCCATAGGCTGTAAGAGTAAATAAGAAACTCTAAGTGAGTCACTAGCAGTTCAGACAGCAGTTCTAAGCAGGAATGTGTTTTAAAGTCAACATTTGAAAGGACTTTGCTAAAGACTAAGGACTCTGCTAAAGACTAAGGACTCTGTTTATTTTATAATCCCAACAAATATAATAATGAGAAAACATATGTGCATGAACTGTATGTATGAAGTGACTCACTACACTCTACTTTTAAAGAAACAGGAGCAAGTAAAGAAAGACAGGAAAGATTCTCACTGTAACTATTCCTAGACTCACACACAGGGACAATGAATTATTTGCTAATACATTTCTAAAAAAAGATTACTGCCCTGGCTGGTGTGGTTCAGTGGACTGAGTGCTGGCCTGCAAACCAAACAAAAGGTCGCCAGTTTGACTCCCAGTCAGGGTACATGCCTGGGTTATGGGCCAGGTCCCCAGTTGTGGGTGTGTGAAAGGCAGCCAATCAATATTTGTCTTGTACATTGATGTTTCTCTCCCCCTTTCTCCTTCTCTTATCCTCTCTCTAAACATAAATAAAATCTTTTTAAAAATAAGAAAGATTACTAACTATAATTTAGAGACTATTAAGAAATTAGCTTGGAATTCCTGAAGAGTTTTACAGTTGAAACCAAATACTCTCAATCCTTATGCCCTCACCAGAAACTCAGGAATATATCAACTAAGTCCTAAATTAAATTTTAAAAGATTCAGTTTATAAGCAAAGCAATGAATTATTCCTTTGCTTGTTTAAAAAGAAACAGTGCCCCCTGTAGGCAGAACTGTATCAGTGGTTCTCAGTATCAGGTGTGCAACAGAACAACCTGAGGAACTTTTTAAAACATACACAAGCACAAACTTCACCCTAGACTTCCTAGACCATAAGCATGTGTGTTTTGAATAAAAGCTATGTAGTAACAACTAAACGTTTTAGTAAATCAATGATTTACTATCATCCATTGCCCCTTCCTGGAACAGACCCCAAACATTTTGGAAAATTACTCTGCCTCCATTCACATGTCTCTTTGGTCTGACAGAAGTGAACCTATATTCAGCTCCCAGGATGGATACTGATGAACTGAAGTCAAGCAGCAATTATCATTCTCTCATTCACAAGGAGTTCCATAGCAGCTAGTGGAGACGCAGACTCTCTCTTCCTTCCAATGACAGGGCATGAGGATATAGATTTGGAACTGTGATGGGGCAGCCATTGCTACCAGAATGAGAGAGTCTACAGCTGCCAGGTCACCGTGTAGTCTCAAATGAGGCCAAATTACATAAAGCAGAGTTGAAAGATGGAGGGACTCTGGGGTCCTTGGTGACATCTTCTGAGCAGCTGGCTTCGCCTCACATGAAATCTGCTGTATTCCTGGAATTTCCAGTCACACTAGATAATAATTTTCCTCTATAGTTTAAGACAGTTTGAGTTGGTTTTTCTGCCAGTTCTTGTCAATTTTCTGTTAATAGCTCTGATTAATACAAGTATCTTATTTGAAACATTTCACTGAACATTCTAGAAAAAAAGGCTACATTTAAAATTACTCACTTGAAGCAAGGGGAATACTTCTATGACATTTTTCTGAGCCCTAAAAAGTCCAACCAGGAGATGAAGTTAGAACTATCAAAACTAAGGTATACTGTCTAGCTAATTTCTCCCTGCTCTAATTCAAGAAATGAGACTCCAATAATCTATGATCTTAATCTAGACATTTCTAAATGGTAGTAGCACATAGCACCCAACTCATTAACCAATGTCACTACTGATACTACAGGCAAAGGCGGGGAAAAGAGGCAAGACTAAACATCAAAAGCTAGTAATTAGGAACAATTAAACAGAAATAGATTGAAGCTAACTCCAGATTTTCCAGGAAAGGAAGCAAAAGAATGGAGATTACAGTAGTCCCCCATTACCTACGATTCTTCCTCTTCCAACACCCCTCAGTGGATGACCGAAACTTGTAATACCGAATGCTATATATACAATGTTTTTTTCTCCCTGTGTACACACATACATATCTTTTCACTTAAAGGAAGAACTTTAAGGCTTCTCTTTGGCAGATCTGAACTGCCATCATCATCTACTCTTACGCTTTGGGCCATTATTAAGTAAAATAAGCGTTACTTGAACATAAGCACTGTGATAACTGGGACAGACAGTTCATCTGATAACTGAGTGGGCTGCTAAGTGACTACTGGGCAGGTGGCACAGACGGCGTGGAGATGCTGGCTGAATGGATGGTTCACAGCCCAGGCGGGGCAGAATGGGATGGCAGGGGATTTACCACACAATTTAAAATTTGTCAATTGTTTCTTTCTAGAATTTTTCTTTCTAGAATTTTTAATTTAATTTTTTCAGACTACAGTACCTGAAACCATGGAAAGCAAAACTGAGGATAAGTGGGAACTACTGTACCAATGTAAAAAAAAATTAGGTAGAAAAAGGAATCAATTTAAGATGTTATGAAATTTTATTTAGCTATTTTAGACATCAGCATAACGACCAAGAAAAGTTAATTTATTCTTATATTTCATCCCTAAAATCAATCAAAAAATTTTTTTAAAAATTTGGTTGCTTATGCTTCAAATTAATCTAATGAAATGGCTACTTTTCACCAGAGTTCTTCATTATATTATATTAGTGTGATTAAAAAAAGAGCTGAAGGCTTTGGGACATGAATTGTGTCTTCTACAAATACCCAAAAGCCTCGCAGGCCCAGCAGGTAACACGAATGAGTATGGTGGACAAGATGATTGTGGCGGGCAGGATGATTATAAAGCATAAATGCATGTCATCTAAAGGTACTCAAATTCAAAACAGTATAAAACCAAATCAAACATGTCTATAGGACCAAATTTATCTACTTATTACATACTTCAGTTGTTTATTTGTAGTTACCTGCCCTTTTATTTTTTAATCTCCAACTATACTTTATTGTATTTTTTCCATTACCGTTTACCCCCTCCCCTGCAATCACCACACTATTGTCCATGTCCACAAGTCCTTTATCTTTTTTGTTCAATCCCCTTCCTCCCCCTAACCCTGGCACACCAGACCTCTGTATCTATAAATACCTGCCCTTTTAGATTAAAAAATCCTAATGGTTCAGAACCATTTCACATCTTGTCAGTAATTAGCACAGAATAATAGAAATATGTATCATTTTATACATACTCCCAGGCCAAAACTGATTGTCAGCATAGATGGAAAGTTCCAACCAATTATTGCTTTGTTCACAGTTATGTGTTTTGAGACACAAACTCTTACTTTAGACAGAACAAAATATCAAAGTAGCCTGCCCTAGAAAAACCTAAATCCCTCACACAGCCATTTGCTAGCTACTCCACTTCTAGCAATATAGAGGAAAGGGCAATATAGGTTTTGACCTAGAATCAAAGTCTAGAATAATTCAAAATCCAGCTTCTGAATTATCTGGTATTGTTGTATATCATTATAAATTAACTACTTTTCTAATTCTCATATCATCTAAATTACCTCCTTTTCCTTTTTAAAAGGTCGGTGCTACATTTTTACCTTTCCAGTTTTCAGGGGCTGTTGTACCTCCAAAGTGTTAATGAATGGCGAGGGGCTTTGCTAGCATCTGCCACTTCTTAGGTATTCTAGGTTGTTTGTCATCAGGTTTGCAAATCATCTGATACAAGTAGCTTTTTAAAGTACTCCTCAGCCATTTCCTTCCCTATTCTATTTCTGCTTCCTACCACCTTTACAAGAGGCACTTGCTATAGTTAAGTGATCACTGATGATAAATTACAGAAAAACAGAAAGCTGAGCACTTTTCATGTATCCATGGGGGTTGAGGCAGTCTATAAATTTTGTTGACCTTCCACTTTTGCTTATAGAACTAAAACAACATGCTTTTGCTTTTACTGTTAGCTTTTATGTTTTTGGCAAAGTAGCATCCTCATTATTTATGTTGTTTACTTTTGTGTATAATTGGTTTAATTATTTATTCTGTTCAATAAATATGTAAGTTTTGCTTTTCTCCAATCTACCTTTTATGATTTTATGTAGTTAAAATGTATTAAATTACCTGCAAGCATAAAACTGCTTTATGCAGCCCTCTCTAATGGGAAAAGGTAAGAACAGGAGAAGCTGGTGGTAACCAGTAACAAAAGAAATAAACGTGACGTGCACAGCTTCTAAGGATCACAATCAAGCTGCACAACAAAACAAATTCTACAAAACTTCACCAATAATACAAAAGACCATACACGAAGCATATAAGTAAGCAAAAACTGAAATATAATCAGTCAAGAATACTGCAATTGTGCTAGCAGTACAATAATAAATCAACTTTATATATGTAAAATAATTTAAGAATTATAACTCAAGTGAGAAATTTTAATAATCCTTACTAAAGAACGTATAGAGATATCCTATAAACCATGTGCTCCTACATTTGCAGTCTCCTCCACTATCAACATGCCTTACCAGAGTGGTACATTTGTTACAATCAGTGAACCCACATCATTATCACCCAAAGTCCATGAGTGTTCATACTTGGTACTATACATTCCATGGATTTGGGCAAATGTGAATGACATATAGTCACCATTATAGTTTCGTACAGAGAAGTTTCCCTGTCCTAAGAATCCTTGTGTTCCATCTACGCATCTCTCCCCGAATGCCAACCCCAACCCATGGCCACCACTGATCTTTTCACTTTCTCCATGTTTTACCCTTTCCAGGATATCACACAACTGGAATCATGCAATAGGAAGCCTTTACAGATCAGCCTCTTTCACTTACTAGTGTGTCATCTAAAATTCTTCCATTTATTTTCATAGCTTGATAGCTCATTGTGTTTGAGTGCTGAATAACGTTCCATTGTCTGAATGTACCAGAGTTTATCCATTCTCTTACTGAAGGACATCTTGGTTGTTTCCAAGTTTTGGCAATCAGGATTAAAGCAGCTGTAACTCATGCGTGAGCTTTTGTGTGGATGTAAGTTTTCAACTCCTCTGGGTAAATAAAAAGGAGTGTAACTGATAGATTCTATGGTAAGAATATGTTTAGTTTTATAAGAAATTGTTAAACTGTCTTCCAAACTGGCTGGACCACTTTTTAAAAACGTAATCTTTATTGTATTTTTCCCAATGCCATTTAGTCGGCCTTACACCCCCACACCCACAGTAACCACCATACTTGTCCATGTCTGTCCATGAGTCCTTTTTCCTTTTTGCTCAATCCCTCCACCCTCTAATCTCTTACCCTTCCACTAGCTGTCATCTGCTCTCCATCTACGAGTCTGTCTCTGTTTTGCTTGTTACTTCAGTTTGTTCATTAGATGCCACACATGAGTAAAATTATGTGGTATTTTTGTCATTCTCTGACTGGATTATTTCATTTAGCATAATGTTCTCCAGGTCCATCCATGCTGTTGCAAAGGGTAAAAATTTTCCTCCATTTTTACAGCCAAGTAGTATTCCATTGTATAAATGTCCCATAGTTGTTTTAGCCACACTTCTATTGATGGACACTTGGGCTGCTTCCATAACTTGGCGATTGTAAATATGCTATAAGAACATAGGGGTGCTTATGTTCTTTCTAATCAGTGTTTTGCATTCCTTTGGATATATTACCAGAAGTAGAATCACTGGGTCAAAAGGAAGATCCATTTTTAATTTTTTGAGGTATCTCCATACTGCTTTCCACAGTGGCTGCACCAGTCTGCATTCCCACCAACGGTGCAAAAGAGTTCCCCTTTCTCCATGTCCTCGCCAGCATTTGTTTGTTCATTTATCAATGGTAGCCATTCTGACAGGTGTGAGATGGTATCTCACTGTGGTTTTAATTTGCATTTCTCTGATGATTAGTAATGTTGAGCATCTTTTCATATGTTTATTGGCCATCTGTATGTCCTCTTTGGAGAAATGTCTATTCAGGTCTTCTGCCCATTTTTCAATTGGGTTGCTTGTTTTTTTTGGTGTTGAGTTTTGAAAGTACTTTATAAATTTTGGATATTAACCCCTTATCAGATGTATACTCAAAACAGCATGGTACTGGCATAAAAACAGACACATAGATCAATGGAACAAAACAGAGAGCCCAGAAATAAACCCACACCTTTATAGTCAACTAATATTCAACAGAGGAAGCAAACACATACAATGGGCTAAAGATAGTTTATTCAATAAATAGTGTTAGGAAAATTAAAAATACATACAAACAAATGAAACTAGACCACCTTCTTACATCACAAACAGGAGTAAATTCAAAATGGATCAAATACTTAAAGGTTAGACCTGAAACCATAAAAATCCTGGAAGAAAACATAGGCAGCAAAATCTCAGACATTGCACATAGCGACATTTTATCTTACATATCTCCCCAGGCAAGAGAGGCAAAAGAAAAAAATAAACAAATTGGACTACATCAAACTAAACAGTTTTTGCACAGCAAAAGAAATCATCAACAAAATAAAAAGACAATCCACGGAGTGGAGAACATATTCGCTCTACCACTTTACATTCCCACCGGCAATGACTGAGAGTTCCCGTTGCTCCACATCTTCACCAGCATTTGGTGGTATCAGGGTTTTGGACTATGGCCATTCAAGTAGGTATACTGTGGTATCTCACTATTAATTCAAAATTCCCTAATAATATATTGTGAGAAACATCTATGTGCTATTCTTCAAGACAGGGGAAGAACCATCCCTAAGGTAATGCAAAGATCATCAGAGATTCTTTCCTCAGCCATGTTCAATCTACTACTAAGTCTATCAAAGGCATTCTTCATTTCTATTACAGTGTTTTTAATCTCCAGCATTTTAAAAAAATATTTCTTAGATTTTCCAACTCTCTGCTTACATTATGCATCTGTTCTTGCATGTTGTCTACTTTATCCATTATCATATTAATCAGAGTTTAAAAAAAAATTCCTGGCCCAATAATTCCAATATCCCTGACATATCTTAATCTGATTTGAATACTTGTTCTATCTCTTTAAATTTCCTTTTAGTCTGTCTTATAATTTCTTCTTGATAGCCAAACATGATGGTGCTGGGCGAAAGGAACTGCAGCAAACAGGACTTTGGTATTGTGGTAGCAAGGGAAAGGGGAAAGGGAAGTGTCTAGGCTTTGGCCCTTGACTGTGAATTTCACAAGTGCTTCTCATTCCCACCCCTTAGATGGAACAGGATGGGTCGAATATTTGCCTTCCTCCAGTTTGGTTAGGCTCTGATAAAACCCCAATGGTTTACGCACATATATAGTTTGTTCCCAGGTTAAGCCTTGTTGGGAAGCATAAAATGCTTTAAGAACAGAACACTCTGGAGTATTTCAATGGTTACTTTTACCTTTCCCCTGTTGGAAGTCCAAAATAATTTTTTCTCTAATATTCACTGGGAGCACCTGGTAGGGCCCCAAGAGGTAAAACTCACAAAAGTGTTTGCCCACCTTACACCCACTTCCTCCCCCATGGTTAAGGGTTTTAACCTTCAGACTTATCCATACTGAGTCTCCAGCAATTTATCAAGTATAGTTCAGGTTTCCCTAGCCCAGCAGTGGCTCCTGCAGAAGTTTCTGCCCCGTTAAGTTGTGATTTTCTGTATTTGCCTGACTGTCTCTCCAATTTGGGGGCAATAGTTTGCCCTACAATCTCATTCTCTGACAAATCAAAGAAGGGTTGTTTATTTTTCAGTTTCCTCAGCTTTTTACTTGTCAGGATAGAGCAACTTCCAAGCTCTTTACATGCCAGAAGTCTGGATTCACTTTTTAATAATTAATTGAGCAGTGTATATTTATAATCTATACTACTACAAATTGTATATGTTCATATGTATATGTGTGTTATAGTTCAATGAAAAATATTTTTTCAAAGTCCATGTACCACATCCTAGCTCCATAGGAAGAGAACTTCAAGCCCTTAAAGACAATCTACCACTGTCACTTTAGCTATAATCCTGAAAAATCTTTGTTACATAGCCATCAACAGATTTTAAAAAGGCAAACTAGAAAAAGAATCATAAGCATATTCCTTTTAGGCTCTAAACAGTTGTAATCACTGCCAATACTCAAGAGGAAAGGACGCTTCAGAGTGGCAGGTTGGAAAAGCCCTCTGGAGCAAAGTTAAAGTGCTCTGATGTCAAAGAAAAAGAACAAGGTTTTTCTCTACTATACAGATTAAAAAGGAATGGTATTCCCATTTCCCCCTCTATTCTGATGCAAATCTTTTCAGTTAGAAGTCTTATATTAGTTTCAAGTAGCTCTCAGTGTGTGTCCAGGTTAACTTTAAAGAGCTGAGGTACTGCTTGAGGGCAGAAACTACTTACTTCTTTTGTGTCACTCACAGATTTAGCAAAATGAAAAGGCAAGCTAACGAGATAATCTATATATTTCATAAAATATGTATGATATAAATCAAGCACTTTGTGTGCACATATCTGCTTTTTGGAGGGGAAGCAAAAGGAGGTGAGAGTAAAAGGATCTTGTAAATGCTCATTTCCATAATCATTAAGCAACTAAATAGGAATATGTTTGGTAGAGTCACTGGACTGGAAACAGTTCGGCTAAGAGGTTAACTAAGCAATCTATGCTAATGGCTGCAACCAAGACTGTACTTTCTTTTAATTTTCCTTGTGAAAGGGGTAACATACTGAGTACTCATCTCCCTAAAAAATTCACTTTAATATTTATTTAACAATTCTTGAAGTTGAATTGCTTCCTCACACCATACTTCATGATACATTCCTCTTGAAATAGACCAAAGGCAGAACTGAAGAATACTTGACTTTCATATAACTGAGCTTGAAACAGCTCTTATTCTCATAAAACCAAGAGGATTTCCTGCATTCTATATGAAAATAAAACAACAATAACAAAACAAGGATGCTCTACTACTTATAAAGGCTAAACTTGATTTCCAAGAAAACCACAGGATATTCTATGGCAGTTGTAGTTTCAACCAAATATCTACAACTTAAGGGATGATGGACCAGAGCTAACATTTCTAAGCATTCCCTCCTAACAGGCAGATTTGAGAAGTGTAGTTCCAAGATCCCTCAGTCTGAGTCCACCACGTCCCATAGCGTGGGTTCTTTGAGTTAGAAATTGCCTGAAGACCCCTAATACACCAGATGTCAAGACAATTCAGAGTACAGAGTAAGCCTATTAAATTTAATGTTAACAGTTAAATATGCTTACAACTCCAGTCCTTAGTGAATCCCTTCTTGACAGTCTATGAGTAACACATGGACATAAGGGCAGAGATCAATAAAAAATAGAAAGAGGATTGTATAAAATCTAATATAAAAGTAAAGAATCAATTTGTCCTTGGATAAATACATGTCTAAAACCTTGTGGATTTTCTCTTATGTTATGGCACTTATCCTACCATATCATCAAGTGTTTTTTTATAGTTTATTCTCCTGTGAGCTTCTCAAAGTTAGGGTTACATTTTTATATTCTCATCACCTAAGAGAGTTTTCAAAGTATAGATGATGTACAAGTGGAACTGTGCTAAGTATCCCCATTAATCCTCATTAATAATTGCATGAGGTAGGTAATACATTGCTACTCTAATTTTATAGGTAACAAAACTGGGAATCACTAAAAGTAAAAAATGTGCCAAGTCACACAGCACACAGCAGTCTAACTCCAGAGGACATACCCTTAGTTACTATACTATTTTAGCTGGATACATGAATGTCTGTTTTGTCCAGCTTCTGTCTCAGTTTTAATAACTAATTTTATCAAAGTACTCACTCAGATATTACCCACATTTGTGCCTTCTGGATCAGGATG
Source organism: Phyllostomus discolor (assembly GCF_004126475.2). NCBI lineage: Eukaryota > Metazoa > Chordata > Mammalia > Chiroptera > Phyllostomidae > Phyllostomus > Phyllostomus discolor. Next base: position 147,068,961 of record NC_040907.2, on the reverse strand, counting down.
ATGACTACATGAGCTCTAGAATAACCACAGAAGCATAAGATTTGGGGGCCATGCAGATAATTGTAGGAATTTAAGGGTCATTTCTGGACTTTAAAAGTCTAGTTACTGTTAACACTTAATTAGTTATTTCTAAATACAAATATATTGAATTTTTAAAGTGTAAGTGATTATACCATAATTTTAGGAGATAAATTGGGTAATTTACAATAAAATGAGAGCAGAAAGATAAGAGTTCTTTTTAATAGAAAACTTAGAAAAGGCTGTGTGGTTAAATTAGCAAGTGTATTTTACAGATAAAGGATCAATAAGTGGTTTATATTTGTTTAGCAAAATACGAAATGCAAAGCAATTTATATTACAAGACTATGCCAATCTCAGGTCTGTACAACCCCAAATCAATAAAATAATAAAATAGCTTATAAAACAAATTTATGAAAGTATTTAATCTTCCATTCTGTTTAAAACAACCATTAATTAATCTTTCAGTATATCCCATGGTATTACACAAACAGAAATCTTTCTGTTCATGTAAAAGCAGGACTTTAATAACCTATAATAAGATATTTACTTTTCTTTAAATCAGAGCCAATTAAGGATATAAAGCCAATCTTACACTTACCTAATTCATCTTACATTTTTAATTTCTAAACACACACACATATACACATTATATGAAAAATTATTTACTGAACTGAGAGACAAGAATGAAAATTCAATGAGACCAATTCAGCATTACTGGAAGTCTTCAAAACATAAACAAAATGTAACATAGCTATAGAAAATCAATATACTTTTCTCCATATTAATAAGATGTTTAAAATGCCAAAAGGGAACTGAGATTTATCAGCTCACTGCTGACAATGATTACCTCTAATATTCAATTGTTAGGAATATAATGAAATCATGTATATAATAAAAATTTTCTTTAATTTTTAAAAGTTTGCGCCCTGGCTGGCATAGCTCAGTGGATTGAGCACGGGCTGCGAACCAAAGCATCGCAGGTTCGATTCCCAGTCAGGGCACACACCTGGGTTGCAGGCCAGGTCCTCAGTGGGGGCCATGTGAGAGGCAACCACACATTGACTCTGACTCTCTCTCTCTCTCTCTCTCTCTCTCTCTCTCTCTCTCTCTCCCCTTCTCTAAAAATAAATAAATAAAATCTTAAAAGTTTGCTTGTAGTGATTGAAATAAAAACTTTGGTCAGAATTTTTACATACCTTAAAAGTGGAAAGTCCATAAAGTCTTGTGGTATGAACAGTTTCTTGAGAAATATTTGTAATGTTAGTTATAAAGTCCTCAAGGTATTTGCAAGCTTGTTCCAGGTGTGTTGTGTTTATGATAATCTGTACTAGCTGGAAAATACAAAATATATCCGGTTACATGTACAAGAAGCTATTTGATTTTTAAAAACAGGATGATTACTTCTAGTAACTGTACCATTTATGCATAATTATAGCATTACAGGATATAACTGATTACCTGATTTCAAAAGCCTGCTACAAATACTTAAGAATGCCATCATTAGAAAACAAAATAACCAAGAATCTAACTGCCAATTAATTTAAAATAATGTTTCAAAGTACTTTTTCAAATTTTATACATTTACCAAGTAAAAAAAGTGAATATTTTCATTCTTCATATAAGGTCTTGCCATTATAAATCTACATATATGTTACAATACCATAAACTATAGTAGTTTCCCCTTATTTGCAGAGGATACGTTCCAACACCCCAGTGGATTCCTGAAACCATATATAGTGCTGAACACTATGCACACTCTGTTTTTTCCTATACATACATACACACCTGTGATAAAGTGTAATTTATAAATTAGGCACAAAAAGAGATTAACATCAGTAATAATAAAATAGAACAATTATAGCAGCATACTGTAATAAAAGTTACATGAATGTGGTCATAACATTTCAGGGGATCCCTTGCTGAAGTCTTCTTATAGGTTCAATACTTCCTGGCACAATACACTACTGTCATCGGAACATGTTTTCTGTTCATGCCTTCCATTCGCAATTTAATGCCTTTTCCATCTTAACTTATCAAGCATCGTGGCCTTAACTTTTGCAGTTTGAGGTGCAGCAAAACTAGCGCAGATTTTTTTCCTTCTTCACAATTTCACAGACAGAAGATGGTTCTTACGAGTTTAGCAACCTCAGCATACATTTTTTTTTCTTTCCTCATTAATTCAAGCACTCTTACCTTTTCACTTAAAGGAAGCCCTTCACAGCTTCTCTTTGGCACATCCAAATTGCCAGCATCACTACTCTTGTGCTTTGGATCCACCATTAAGTAAAATAAGGGTTATTTGAACACAAGCACTGTGATACCGTGACAGTTGTTTAGATAGCTCAGCCAGCTACTAAGTAACTACTGGGTAGGTGGTATACACAGAGAGAATAAGCTGGACAAAGGCAGGATTCATGCTCTGGGTCGGACAGCATGAGATTCCATCATGCCACTCAAAATGGTGTGCCATTTAAAACTTACAAATGGTTTATTTCTGAAATTTTCCATTTAATATTTTCAAACTGCAGTTGACCATAGGTGACTAAAATAGTAAATAAGGGGAAAGTACTGTATCTATTCCCCCTGTAAAACACTTTTCCTTCATGTTGCTTAAGTTTCCTTCATATTGCTTTTTTTTGAAATATAGCTTTTTTTTGACATTGTTTTTATTTGAAATAGAAAGCTAGTTTTACCAGATGATACTCAGCAATAACTTAACTTACAATAATTTTCATATTGTGGAACATTTGGTTATAAACCTACCTCTGTCAAACCTATGTGAGGTTTTCTAATAAGGTTCAGTAAACAGCTATTCAAAGTTCTGGTCAGCAGCAGATTTGTAGATTTTCTAAGCATATCATCTATTTCTGTTGAACTGAAAAAAAAGTTAATATTACTAAGCTTTCTACCAGGGTACATGCACTTTGTTTAGTAAATTATAATCACCTATATTTATTAAGCCACAAATTTTAATATAATTTAATTTCAGGGATATGTCTTTTTTTTAAAAGATTTTATTTATTTATTGTTAGACAGAGGGGAAGGAAGGGAGAAAGAGAGGGAAAGAAACATCAAAGTGTGGTTGCTTCTCACGCACACCCCCTACTGGGGACCTGGCCTGCAACCCAGGCATGTGCCTTGACTGGGAATCGAACCAGTGACCCCATGCTTCGCAAGCACACGCTCAATATACTGAGCTACACCAGCCAGGGCACAAAAGGGATATTTCATTAAAGTGTAATATTCATTTATGGCATAATTTGAATGTATTCAATTAACCATTACAGTAAAACCATGCAGTACTTAATACATGAAAATAAAATTATTGTTAAATTATGACTCCATTATAGGACAATCACTTTCAAAGGCACTTCATACACAATTATAGACAAAATTACTGTTAAAATGAAATTTATGTCAGCTCTTCCCAGAAATAATTAATTACTAGATTTAATTTTAATATAACTAAGATATCCATTTCCATTGAGATTTTTAAAAGAGATTCAAAGAGCTATATTTAACTACCTTACACTAGTTTTAATTTGGTACAAATAAAAAAAAATGGTGTTTCTTAATGTCTTAAAGATTCCTAGGCTAGCACTAAAAAGCTTATCTTCTCCTAACCACTAGGCCTTCAATTTAAGTAAGTAATGATTTCTTGTATAACAGCTTCACTATCAGAACTGTTAAACTGTCTTTAAACGAAGTTTTTTCAGGCTCAGCACCACTGACATTTTAGGCGAGATAATCCTTTGTAGTGAGTGGCGGCATCCTATGTGCACAGAGGGTGTTCAGAACAGCATGCCTGGCCTCCACCCAGGAGATGCAGAGAGCACCCCTCCCCTAGTTGTGACAATTCAAAATGCCTCTACACTTTGCCAAATGTCCCTTGGGGGGGCAAAATCACCCCAGTTGAGAACCACTATCTTACATACAGGCTAAAATGTTTTAACCTTTTATTTTATTAAAATACTACAAATCTACGAAGCACAAATATTTACTAGTTTACATTTATTTTTAAAATGCAAGTAGAGCAAGATTTGATAAAACGTAGGTACTTCCCACTACTACTCTAGAGTTCTCCATTTCAATGCAAGCACTCTTTTCAATTTCTGTCAACCCTAATTCTGGCAGACCTGAGAACATCTCCCTCTGGTTCTTTGTATCTAAAATCAAGACTTAATAGGGAATGTGTCAGCAGTAGGGCTTCAGCGTGATTTGGCATCAAAGTCTCAGAAAACTCTTTCTAACGTGTCATTAGTGTCCCCATCACCCTGATAAAAAGGAGGTGGTTGCCAACTCCTCTGTTTTCATTTCTGACACACTCAAATTAGGCTTAAAGACACCTGTATAACATTCTTCTCAGGTAAAATATTTGCAAATGAAAGGGAGAAATAGGTAATCTATCATGATAAATAGTATCTTTCCTTTAATTTCCTGAACTCCCTTGAATGTTGAGTTGGTGCATGCTTTTCCTTCCATTAGTAAAAGCAGAGAAAGAAACCCTATTAGAGCCTATTGCCCTCTTTGTGCCAGCAAGGTTTAGCTGATAATAACCAGCATTTTGCCCATGAGGTTTTTATCCTAATTGAGCAATTTTCCCTTTAACTCGCTGCCCTTTGAGCCTATAATGTGTATTCTTCCTAATTTTTAAAAAACATTTCACAGTAATTATATCTTAATATACAGTAAAACTCTTTAAACATAGTTTAACCTCTTATGCAAACTGGAAAGTTCTTAAAGATCATATTAGGTCCAGATGTTTCCTCTACAACTAAATAATTGAGACTTTGGTGCCTATTCATAAAGTCACTTCATTCTCTGGCCCTGCTTTTATACATATATAAAAAGAAAACCAAACTTTTGTGTTATAAAAACTCTGAAGTATCTTCTAGTTCTAAAAACCTAATTCCAAAATATATTTAAATATAATAAGAAAGCTTTAAATACAGAAAGTGATTTTTTCCATAACTCTTTAATGACAAAAAAACAAAGCAACTCTAATAGCTTGATTTTAGGACACAGACGTAAATTTTTAAAATAAAAACATATGTCAGAAAGCTGATAATCTAGAACAAATTTAGATTTAAATATTTATTAACTATGCTGTCACTGTATTCTGAATTATTACTCTCAAAAACGTAAAGAAAATAACCAATGAATTTAGTAAAGCATAATTTTTTAAAAATGTAAGCATAAAGCCTTGTTGAATGAACAACATGGTCACAGAGTGTGAACTAGACAACTGGATACTGAACTAACAGAAGTGATTAATATTCTCATGAAAGAGAGAAGGAGAAAACTGACAACATTCACTTTTTATTTAGAATGCTAGTTGATAATAGATGAATGCGTGAATCACTGTTTTTGAAGGTGACTATAACTAGAATCTATTTGAGAGTGTATAAACAAATTCAAGCTCACCCATACATAAACCAAGTCATTCCCTGTCCCTTGATTTCATGTAATAATTCACGAGTACTCAACTTCAAGCTCCTAAAGCTTCTTGTGTATGTTCCCTCCTCACCATCATCACTGATCCTGATTATTTCAGGATCCTTTTCTTGAACCACTGCCATCACCTCTTCAATATGACTACTTTTCTCATCCCCTCCAGTCTATCATCCACACAGATGCCAGAGTAAAATTTCTACAATATAGTTCTAATGTCAATCTTTACTTGAAAATTCTTCAACAGTTCCCTAATGCTCACAAAACAAAACACTCCAAGTACCAGTCTTACATCTAATATTGTAGTATCCCATCCTCTCCTAAGTCCTATGTCTACCACGTACCAGGCACTATACCAAGTGCTTTATACACATATATTACCTCATTTAATTCTTACAAGCACCCTATGAATTATTTCCTTCATTTTACAGATAAAAAATCTGCAATTTAAACAGATTAAGTCACCTGCTCAAGATCCTACGACAGCTAGTAAGTTTCAAGACTCAAAACTAAGGTCTAAGTCTGAAGCTTATGTTCTTAACCACTCCAATAAACTATGTCTGCCTTAGATCAGAACTTTAGAATGTTAAAGGAAAAACAAGGAAGGCATAATCTATTGGTGGCTCTCAGACAGTTCAAGCTCCACTACTGAGAACTACCATTGTAATAGTCAGTTATTCCTTTTCTGTTTATACTCATCTTATCATTTGTCTTTCAAATGTCAGATTATATTGTGTATGTCATGTTGGGCAGTATAGAGAATATATCATCTCTAGTGAGTTTTATGATTATATTTAAAGCTACTGTGTTTTATAACCAGAGACACTGAAATTAAGGGCAATCTAACAATAGCCAGAGGGGAGGGGGTAGGGCACTATGGCGGGAAGGGTGTTTGGGAACTACTATAAAGGACATGGATAAAAATAAAGGTGGAGGATGGAAGCAAGGGAGGGAGGTGGGATTGGCTGGGGTGGGGGGACTAGTGGGGGGAAAATGCAGACAACTATAATTGAACAATAAAGTAATTATAATTTTTTTAAAGCTACTGTGTTTATAATATATCTGCCCTGGCTGGTATAGCTCAGTGGACTGAATGTGGACTGTGAACCAAAGGGTCACTGGTTCAATTCCCAGTGAGGGCACATGCCTTGGCTGAGGCCAGGTCCCCAGTGGGGGCCACGTGAGAGTCAACTGCACACTGATGTTTCTCTCCCTCTCTTTCTCCCTCACCTCCCCTCTCTAAAAATCAATAAGTAAAATCTTAAAAAAAAAAAAAAAAAAAAAAAATATATATATATATATATATATATATATCTGTAAAGACTTTGGAATGAGAGGCTAGGTATATGATGAAGCTTAAGGCAGTGGTTCTTCAACTTCACAGGACATTACAAACACACAGAGAACTCGGTAAAACCAAGGGTCCCATCCTCAGAGTTTCTAATTCAATGCGTCTGAGGTTGCATTTCTAACAATTCCCCATATGATACTAATGCTGCTAGTCTAGGGACTACAGTTTGAGAATCACCAGCTTGTGAGAAACACATAGCAAAGCAGATGCTATGAGTTAGGTATTTGTCTTCCCTTCTTTTCCTTTCCTCTCCAACTCATACTATTAAAGAACAAAAATTAAGAAATCCTTTCAAGAACCCCTATTCACAGGAAAAAGCAGTGCAAAATCTAAAATCAGATACTCTTATACTCTGGCAGAGTACACATTTCTTTTTCCACTTATTTATTATTTAAATCCAAAATAATAATTACAATAAGAGGCACAGATACAATAAAGTATAATTTAAAAACTGTCATTCTTTTCATTGTTTCAGCTTAAAAAATAGATAATTCTTATATCAGAACTGACTTCATGCCTTTTTATGGCTTAATATTGAAAAGCATTTAACAGTGAAGGATTATTTCCTGCTATTCAGTATACAAGTTCAAAAGAATGAATTTCAGAGAGGGAAACATTATGTTATGAAAGCCAGCATCACCACTCTCTCCTCCAGAGAGTATCACAATTAGAAATATATCATACAACTATAATGCAGGGTCTGTCTAGGTAGTTGTTCACTCCTTTTATGCCAGACTCTGACTGATACGGGAGTTAGAAGAACTGCTCCTTCATCCCAACTATCATACTAATTGGCTGAATTATTCCGGACAAATGATATAGCCTCTCTGAGCCTCAGTTTCCTTATTACCAAAACAGGGATACTACCAGATTCCCTATTTCCATAAATGTAGGACATCACTTTCATCATACCAAATAAATGATATTCTCTTGTTTACAAAATCAAGTTGGCTATAACTACCAACAGTTGCTGTGCGGTGCTCCATTACTGAATATGATATACCGGTTTGCTACAGCATTCTTTATTAACTCTATTATTTGGTATGAACCCTTACTTTAAGCCTACTTGAGAAAAATAAAACTAGTAAGAAGACCAACTTTTGACAAGTCAATGACACACATAAAGAAAGGATACTGTTTAGCTACTGGTAACCTAAGCAATTAAAAAAAAAACTAAAGTAAATAAGAATTCAACAACTAAAGAAAAAAAAGGATACTGGTAAGACAGATTCAACAACAAACGCAAGGTGTGAACTGCATTTGGACACCGATTCAAATGTACCAACTATAAAAAGACGTTTTGGGGACAACCAAGAAAATATTGATATGGACTAGGGAATTGATATTTTGGAATAGTGTTAACTATAAGTGGGTAAACAACGAAATGTTCTTATGGATTTTACAAACATACTGAAATATTTAGGGGTAAAATTTGATTATCTGCTTTAAAATACTTCGGCAAAAAAATTAAGTATGGCAAAATGTTTATTACTGTTAAATCATTAAGATGCTAAGAATATAGGCATTTCCTATCCTATTACCTCTCTTTTTATGTATGTTTGAAGATTTACATAATAAAAATAAAAAGTAAAAATAAAAAATATATATATCAGATTTATAGCAACTTAACCCCATATATCACTAAAATATGGTAGTATTTCCAATGAAATAATAATCCATTAAAAAGTAATGGCCTAGAAACAAGTGTTAATGTTTCATAACAATAGCTATGATAAGGATACATTTCTTATTGGTAAACTTACCTCCGGTGTAGTGACTCTGAAAATTTAAGGCTGGCATAAATAAATTCTTTAACTTGAATGTAAATATGAGGCACTGACTGAGACATGGGGAATTTCTTTGGGAAAGATTGCTGTAGAGAGAAAAAGTTGATGTTTTCAAAATTTTAGAAAACGATGTTCTGATCACCTTAAAAATATAAAAATTAAATTGGCTGTGCATTTGAATTAACAGTAAATACCTACATCTTAAAATCTACTGTTACATTTTTACATTATTTTTGAGATTTTAAAGAAAATCAAAATATTTCTGAATAATAATGTAGCAATTTACCTGTTTCTTAAATCATATTGTTAGACTTCTAACAAACAGTGAAAACAAGTATCAATACCTCTGTATGTTCTGATAAATATCCTGCAGAAGATGCCTAGCTGTCAGCTGTCTGCTTCTCTGAATCCATAATACAAAAGTTAAGTTGGCCATGAAAGTTATATGAAAGTTATGGACCAGATCCCTGGCTTAGAGACATCAAACAATTCTAAGATCCCTTCACTGACTCTCAGTGAAGGCCTGCTACCAATTCAAGAAGGTATCCATTTCTTTCCATAACTCCAAGAACACCTTACAACAGCTTTCTAACCAGTATACCATCAAACACTGGTACACTGCCAATGGTTCACAATGTGCTTCTTGGTTAAACTGCTTTGTCAGCCAACAACCATTAGCAAATACTTGGTTTCTAAAAGGTAAATTCTCTCCAAGATTTTTAACAAAAGCCCCTTATTTACACTTCCTAAAGTCTAATCTGTACACCTATCTCCACATTCATTGCAACCTAGTTGTTTCAATGAAAGTACTCTCACTGAAGTCACTAATGACTTTGTAAATGTTAAATTCAATGGACTTTTCCAGCTTTCATGTTACCTGATTTATCTAAAGCATCTGACACAGTTGGCCCTATCCTACTTCTGAAACGATCTCTCCTTCCTTGGTATCCATGCCCCACACTGGTTTTCCTCTTAATTTCTCTACCTTCTCTCTATCTCCTCCTCTAGCCACTCCTTAATTAGTGCCTTAGGGTGTCTCCTATACTTCTCTCCTTACCATACACACTATCCTTATGATCTCGTCTACTCTCCTGACTTCAATCACCAAGCAAGTGCCCCCATCTCCCAAACCTATAAAACCAGGCTTTGGACTTTCTCCTGAAGTCCAAATCCGTTTATCTAATCACCACTTGGATACACCTCCATTTGGGTGTAACACCTGTGGCTGCATACCAGTTTTTTTTTTTTAATTGTATTCAAGAGAAACTCAATAGATCCAAAAGTGTAATTATCGTCCCTTCCTTCTAAATCTGTTCCTCTTGTGTGTCCTACCTTAGTGAATGCTGCCCCTGTCCAAAGCAGAAACTCAGCTCTCATACTTGACCCTTTTATCTTTGTCAGCTCTCATATGCAAATGATCACCAACTCCCCTTTGTTCCTACCTCCTAAACATCTCTTAAATTCCAGAGCCATAACCTTCGCTCAAGTCACCCATCTCTCTCACCAAGATAACTGCAGCAATCCCCTTAGCTGGTCTCCTTGCCACCAGTCTAAAGCTCTTCTCCAATCCACTCTCCACACATTAGCCAGAGAGCTTCAGCTTTAAGAACTTATTTTAATGATATTAAAAACAGAATATGAATATGTTTTTATTTTAGCCAAAGAGTTCTAATCAAATTATCACAGCTATCTGGAAAAAGACGATTTTTGTATACGTGTTTAGTCTTACGCTTTTTCACTCATGATTTACACTGAAAAGCACAAATCTGATTATGTCTTTACTACTTAAAATCTTGTGGAGACTTCTCATAGCCCCCTCAGAATAAAGGCTAAACTCTCTAACACTGTTTAATAAGAGATAGTGCAGTCTGGCCCTTTCTACTTTATTCTTGTACTTTATCTCTTGTACTTTATCAACTTTATACTTTATACCACAGAAATATAGCCTTTCTGCATGCTGCTTCCTCCATGTTGAGCAGTACCAACTTCTGTAAATTGTAATTTCCTGTTGACTTTAAGCTCTTTGACAACAGAAACTGAAAACTAGTATGTAACACTGTAACTACTATATAGTAGCTGAAAACAAATATTTGAATGGACAAATATATTCTTAAGTATGTAAAGCATACAGAAACTTACAACCAGCTGCTAGTGAAAGCATTCATAGAAAGCAGTGTCTCTCCAAAACTGGTAGGTTCAACCTTTCCAAATTTAGAGACTCAATTAGGGGTACTATGAAAATCAAACTAAAGAATTGCTATTCTTTAAAATCACCTGATAATAATATAAGTGCTAACTCAGACACAATTTATGCTTCGAAAACAATGAAAGTAATACTAGTTATTTGGAAGATATTGTAGCTTAAAGTATTTTAATGACATTAAAAACAATATAAATATGTTCTTATTTTAGCCAAAGGGTTCTAATCACAGCTATCTGCAAAAAAGACTGATTTTTGCATATATGTTCCGTCTTACCCTTTCTCACTCATGATTTACACTGAAAATAATAACTCAAGTCATTTGAGAGGCAGTTTTACATCTTTCCTAATAGTTTTAATTGAAAGATACACTTATATAAGGAAAATAAATAAATATATACACACACAACCAAAAGATTTAAATTTTTCATGTACCCTTCACCTTAAAGTAGTTTTTCCTTTTAATGATAAGTAATATACAGACCAATGAATACAAATGCTAACAAGTTTAATCTACTATATATTTTGGAAGCACCCTACAAGCTAAGTCAAACATCCTATTAACTATAAACCTATTTATAGTAGAATACTTTAGTGTAATTCGAAGGCACGTTACAGGCTATTTAGTTCAACCTCCTCACTTGATAGGTGAGCCACAAATACCCAAATAGGGTAAGTCACTGGCCCATAATAAGCCACAGGCAGAGCTGGCATATGAACCCAGATCAATCCAATGCTCTTTATGGAAATACTACAGCCTGAATAAACTTCATTACCAGTAACCAAAACACACACAAAAGCAAGCCATGAGATGGAGAATATTCTGGTAATATTTCTTGACAGGGACAACTTTGATTAGGGCTTTAAAAATATAGATTTACAATAATTATTCTGGTCCTTTGTGTATTAGAATACAACTATTAGGTTTATGCAATGGCAGTGCTAGCTGTAATCTACAAGCTAAGCACTTAATTACCTGGTCCTATAAATTTCATCACTATTACACATAATATGCTTAGTTTATACATATGACAATATTAAATAAAAATTACAGTCACCATTCACACATTTCACTCAGAATTCACTTTTGCTAATCATAAAGGGATAAAAATGTAGAAAATGTCTAAATTATAGAGCTGGAAAAATAATAAAGAATAGCATGAAGAAAAAACAACAATAAAGAGAATTAAAAAGGTGACAATAATTGGAAATACGATGCCCTTTCCCGTGACAGTCAATTCTACCCAGAGATACTGGACAGGAAAGTGTGTGCACGCACACATGTGCAATCATATGTAGTCCCAGATCACTCTACACGCTGGCATATTTCCTTTCTACATTCTGCCTTTTGTTCAGACATCTTGAGTCCAAAAATACATAGTCTTCCTTCAAGAAAAATCTACAAGAAAAAAGCTACTGCCCTCACTCCTACTTAATGAAGGTAACTTTTTTGTAATACATAGAAAGCCATAAAAGAAGATCCTCCACAGTGATGGACATTTCAAAGAAATTCTCCTGTCTTTCCCTAGAATATACTTATTCCCATAATCTACTCACCATTTAGTATATCTAATTTGGAATCCATCCAAGCTTAGCAACACCTGCCCTGAGAATCCACCTAACATTTGAGACAACTGTTTCTAGTATCCTCAGGAAAGTCCCTTCTTAACTTCACCGAAATAGTAATAGTAGTAGCAACATAATCTTTTAAACACAATTCATCTTAAATACACAATAAAAGTCCCCAAAAAGAGACATTCTCACTTACAGTGTCAGGTTAACATTATGTAGAAATAAATGCCATGAGTTTATTTTTAAGAAAATTCTTGAGTGAAGAGGTGAGAGGATTAAGAAGTACAGATAGGTAGTTACAGTGCAGCCATAGGGATGTAAAGTACAGAATAGGGAATGGGGCAGCCAAAGAACTTACAGGCATGACCCACGGACGTGAACAATGGTGTGGGGATGGCCTGAGGGAGTGGGGGTGCAGGGTGGAAGGGGCAAAGGGGGAAAAATTGGGACAATTGTAATAACATAGTCAATAAAAAACACTTTAAAAAAAGTAGTTTGTACCTTTTCAAGGTCTGGATCTTGAAAGGGAAATTTACTGATGACTGTTTTATATTCTTCCTCATTAATAACAGGGATGGGGCTATAATTATCTTCCTCAAAAATGTCCCTGTTAAAAAAGAAGAGGGAATTAAAAATTTAATATTAGAAAACATAGAGTGCTGTTGGAAAATTTTTTAAATCCCAACTATTACCAAAGCATTTTAATTTGTCAGGTAAAGATCAAAGTAGGAAAATATTGGAAGATCATCCAGAATTCTAAAACTCGGGACCAAATAAACCTTGTCCCTCAAAATTCATATGCAATCTTTTCTTCCACTGTTTCTTTCACATCCTCTCAGTACTTTAGTTTAGTTGTCTAGTCTAGCTCAATTCTGAAGAGGATATACCCTAAATGAACTCATTATCCATTATGTGTAACAAAAAGCAAAGCCCTGAAATGGAGTATTCCAGCTGTATTTCTTGAAAGGAACAATTCTTAAGTTGCATGTCTTGTCTCTTCTTTCTTCCTAACAAGATAAGTTCCTTGAAGATGAAACGATGCCTTCTATTGTCTAGTCTCTCATAATGTCATCAGCAAAGGACCTTTTATAATGAGTAAAGCATAGAGATATACCACTCACCAAGTATCTGTGTGCTCGCTTACATAGCCCCCTGGCAAATAGGCAGAGCTATATGACCAGTTTTGGCCATTGGGCTATAAAGGGAAGAGATATGTATTGCTTTAAATCTAAAGCACTTATGAGCTACCTGTGTGACTCTCCTTCCTAAAGTGACAGGGAAATCACATGTTGAGAAAGAAGAATCACAAATGCAAACAGCCTGGATTAGGACTATTTGACTCACTAATGGTATCCACAGAGATTTAAGTCATTTGTATTTCTGTAGCATAATCCAGCCTGTCCTAATTATACCTGCTGTCCAATCACCAGCTTCCTTTCAATCAATACTTTAGTTTAATTAATATTTATTTAGCACTGCTTATATGCTAGGCTCTGGGCTAACTGTTATGAAAACTTCCTACCTCATGAAAATAAAAGCAAGATCTATTTTCAAATCTAATAGGAGAGCTACACAAACACATTTATAATGTTTATAATGATATGTTATACACACAAATGAAAGAAGTGCAAGGTTCAGAAATAGGACAAAGGAAGAAGTGATTAACATTATCAGAGTGGGTGGGGGACATCTAATGAAAGTTTTACAAAGAAGCTTTGGGCTCCGTGAGGCCTTTAAAAATGAAAAGAAACAATCCTAATGAGATTATGCAAGAACAGCACTGCCAGAAGATGAAATGTAACACGCAAAAGCATAAGGTGTAAATAAGTATGAACGTAATGGGGGGGGGGTGCAAAACCACAGGTAGAAAAGTTTCACTGAAGTATGGTGCATACCCGGGATATGGCGCAGAATGAGGCTGGGAAGGTGGACAACCTGAGGCATGCAAAATTTATACTGTAAGCAACAGAATACAATTAATAAGTTTAAGGCAGATGAATGTGGAAGATAAAGTAGGAAAAGGACACTTACGAATATAGGCCATTTAGAAAGACTGAAGAATAATCTAAATAGGTGATGGGGATTTAAATGAAAGCTGTACTAGTGGGGGCAAAAAGAAAGTGGCAGAAACAACAGTTTTTAAGAAATATAATATATAGGATTTTAAAACCACATGTGGATTATAAGGGAAAGTATAACCCTGACAAATCTGTGTTTTCCAGACAAGGCAATGGACAAATGCTATACAAGGTCTGTCCAGAAAGTATCCAGCCACACGCTATGAAAATTAGAGACCTTTACTGAAGAAGATATAAGATAAAAGAAACATTGTACACAGGACAATGACACCTCAGTCCCCTTCAAAGTAGGCACCTTAGGAACTCACACAGTTCTCCCAATCACCATCAGCTGTCCTGTCATATTTTCCTGAATCTCATCGAGGGTCTGAAATCTCTTCCCTTCCAAAGGTGATTTTAGTTTTGGGAAAAGCCAGAAGTCACAGGTTGCCAAATCTGGGCTGTAGAGGGGCTGAGTCAGCTGGGTGATTTGATGTTTTACTAAAAAACTCTGCATGAGACCTGTATCGTGAGTGGTGCATTGTCGTGACGAAGCTGCCAATCACCAGTTGCCCATAGCTGCAGCCTTCTGAATCATTCTAATAGTTTCCACAGAGGAACGTTCAAGCTTAAAGCAAAATTTGATGCAGATTTGTTGCTCGACTCACTCAGTCATTTTGAATGTTGATGGCCACACAGTACACATGCTCACTCAATGGTGTCTACCACCCCCACTGACTAGTACAGTGAAGTTGTCATTGTTCATGTGTGTGCATCCCAGTCCACTCTCCTTGGCTGCCAGGTTACATCAATGTCGTACAAACTGTTCTCATTATATTAACAATGGCTGGGCATTTTCTGGACAGACCTCACAAACCTCACTTCATCAGAGATATTTGCTTAGATAAGGAATACAAGAGAAGGACGTGGTTTGAGTAGTGGATAATTGATGTCTAATCGATAAATAGGTCTGGGGTCTTGAGGAGAGGCTGGAAATAAAGGCACAGGTTTTTAAACCATGGTGTACACATGTTAGTTAAAATAAGGCTATGTTCACCTAAAATACAGTGAGAGGGTTCAATTTCCTCTATTTCCTTCTAAATAGTATTTAGAGTAAAGAGTTAAAAGGCAAGTTGCAGGAAAGAAACTACTAGAAGACCATAAACTACTCACTTTATACAAATGCCAGGAGTCACTTAATATGCAAGGAAAGATAACTTAATGAATGGTATATTCATATTCTAAAAACGTTAATGTAGTCTTGAAAGTGATCTATTTACTAAACCAAATTCTATAAATTCTATAAACATTTACTGAGACCCTACACTGCAAGGCACTATACTTGGGCTAAGTAATCAAGAATATAAATAAAACACGGGTGCTCACATTATAGTTGGAGAGAACTACACACAGATAAACAAACTATGACAGTAGTCAGATTATAAATTCTATCATGAAAGTAGCCAAGTTTTAATTACTCAATACTGATGATAACTTTTACTTTTTACCCATTTAATGGTCAGGTTATCAATTCACTACTTCTAAAATCTTTGAAGAAACAGGGAAGGGATAAGAAGACATTACATTCTGCTACTTCTTACAATCTAAGCAAACGAATGATCTAGAAGGATAATGAAAGAAGTCAAAATGTCTTTGGGAATTATATACCACAATTCGCATGCTATCATTTGTTCTCCCAACAATTACAATGGATGATGTTAATCTTATCTCTCCCAGAGACAAAACAATAGCTCATAGTTTCTCCCATAATAGGGGAGCAATCTCACTACTAGAAGTTTTATGATAGATAAGAGAGAATAGCTGATTCAATAGAAATCTGACAACAACTGTGAAACTGTAAATAAACACTCTTCTCAAGAGGGCAAGTTAATAATGTCAACTTTGTAAGTAAAGATTTTTTATAGATAAAAATTATACACAAAGCTATTGTATCATCACATTGTATCATAGCATATATATTATGGATTACTACCCCTATATAAGCACTACATATATTTCTAAAATACTAAATATCAAAAATTGTTGATACTTATACATGACTCATCAAGACTGTCAATTATCCATTTGGGACAACATCCCAGTAATATTGCTCCTAAGAAATATTAATACAAAAAGCTAACATAAGGATTCATTTAGTTGTTTTTAATAGAGGTGTATCACCTTGTGAATCACTTAGGTATTTTAAAAAGAAAGACTTCTATCACACTATTCAGAAGGTCAGCCATCCACAGTTTTGAAAATTGATGGGGTAAATGCCAACCTGGTGTGAAATCACTTAACATCTTTTCTATTTCAATCTCATCAAACATTACTGTCACATTACTTATATCATATTATGGAGGACCTAAATCTAAGATCTCAAGGTTGATTTTTTCTTGAAAGGAAGGAAAGAAGGCAGGAAAGGAGGGACAGAGGGACAGTGGAAAGGAGGTAGAAAAATTTTTGAGAATTTAAAAAGGAAAGAGCAGGTTTCTCTTTTCATGACAATAGAAAACTGCATAGATATTAAAATACTTTGTCTATGCCCTACAGGCAAGTGAGTAAAGGAAAAGTAATTTTCCTAATTAGATGCTTTAAGATTTTAATCTAATTATGGTATTTGTAAAATACTGTGCTTTTTCCAAACAAAATTTAAAAGCTATAAATTTCTAATACTAAATATGTTTGAATACTTACAGCCTTTACCTAAATCATTTACTGGGAAAAAAACTACTGAGATTAAAACTAAAAGTACTGCATTTAAAAATTATTTATAAGTGGTAAAGCCACTGTGAAAAACAATATGGCAATTCCTCAAAATATTAAACATACATTTACACATAATCCAGCAATTCCACTTCTGGGTATATACCCAAAAGAACTGAAAACAGGGACTCAGACAAATATTTGTATACCAATGTTTATAGCATCATTATTCACAATAGCCAAAAGGTGGAAACAACTCAAATATCCATAGATAGATCAACAATAAATAAAATGTGGTATATACATATAATAGAATATTATTCATCCTTTAAAAAATGAAATTCTGACACATGCCACAATCTGAATAAACCTTAAAGACATCATGTGAAGTGATATAATCCAGACAAAAAAATACAAACATATATTTAAATATATATGATCCCACTTATATGAAGTACCCAGAGTAGTCAACTTCATAGAGTCAAAGTAGAATAGTGATTGCCAGGGGCTAGAAGAAAAGAATGGGGAGTTAGTGTTTAATTGGAAAAGAGTTTCAGATGAAAAAGTTCTGGAGAAGGATAGTGGTGATGGTTACAACCTAAAGATACTTAATGTCACTAAACTGTACATTCTTAAAAGATTAAAATGGTAAATTTTGTTATACATATTTTACCACAATAAAAATTATAAGCATTTTTTATTGCTAAATACAAAATCAATTACTTTAGCATCTGACAAACTTTTTCACCACATTAAGGCACGATGGCTTAGACTAACCTGAAAACTGCAGCCCATTTCTTAAGCAGTGTTTCATTGTATTGATCTCTTATTTCAAATAAAAGGTCAAAAAGTCGGTTCACTGGAAAACCATAACCCTAAAACACACACATAAAAAAGCAGATAAACAAATCAAATAAATAAAAATATTCACTTTTAAAATATTGGTAATACTGGAGAACTGTTTGAAAGTGAACTAACTATATCACATATCATATTATATGCTATTCCAACAGTATGAAAAAAATCCTTTGACTTTCTACTAGTTTGCATTGGGTAAGAAAGTGTCCAGACACCCTGGCTGATATAGCTCAGTGGATTGAGTGTGGGCTGCAAACCAAAGGGTCGCCAGTTCAATTCCCAGTCAGGGCACATGCCTGGGTTATAGGCCAGGTCCCCAGTATGGGGCATGCTAGAGGCAACCACACATTGATATTTCTCTCCATCTCTTTCTCCTTCTCTTCCCCTCTCTCTAAAAATGAATGCATAAAATCTTTTTTAAAAATCTTAGGAAAAACACTTTAAAAAAAGTAAGTGTCTAGAAAGTTTTATGAAGCTGGAATAATTTTTCCATTTCTTCTCTCTCTAATCACTCTAGATTTCTTTGTTAGCCTTTAAAAGTATCAGAAGTCAGAACTGGTGAGAAAGTTCAAATTAATGATCTGTGTCTTGAGAAATGGTATCTAAATAGGACTCAAGAACAAAAGGGAATATATTCTGTCTAAAACATGCTGGCTTCCTTTTGCACCTTCAATTTAAGATGGACTTTCTTGTACAGAAAAAATTTACATCTTTTAATTGAACATACACTCTCCAAAACTTTTTTTCCAACTCCAAATCTTACCCATATCAGGACCAAACATTTTCACTCACCTTGCAGAGCTGTCAAAGTTTACATCTTATCTCATCCTGTCAAGAACCATTCCAGGATCTACCTATTCACTCTACTGTGTCTTTAACTCCCATAGCTCCTTTCTCTAGGCTAAATAAATATGCTAAATTGCCTCCCATATTTAAACCAAGAACAACAAAAGAAAAAAGAAGTCCTCCCTCAATTTTCTGTGCCCTTCCAGCTGCCTCCCTTGTTACTCCTTTCATAGTCAAACCCTACAACAATCAAACGCCAGGCCCCATTCCTTTACTGAAACTGCTCTCAACAATACAGATTATCTCCCAAATATAAAATTCAATGATCTCTCACTCTACCATACCTCCCTTTCTTGTAACTCTTCTGCTCTGAATTCTGTAACACCACTCTCTCTCCTTGTTCTCCTTTTATCTATAAATAATCCTGTTTCCTTTTCTCTCCTATCTCAATCTTTCAATCTCTTCTTCTAAGGGCCCTCTCCAGTCTATTGACTTCAAACACCACTTCCTCTGTGTTGTCCTGAACCTGGATCTCTAGCCATCCCTCTGTCAATTCCAGTAATTTAATTCTGACACCTGTTAGACATCTCTAGTCATTCTGCCAGCAAGCACATTAGAGTTAACTTATCTCCTCCCTTTCTAACTAAATCAAGTGTTTTTCTTATTTCCTATCTCTGTTAATAGTCCTATCATCAATACAGTTTATCAGGAAAAAATTTTTTAAATCATCTAAATGCCCCCTCATAGAACCATCCAATCACTCACCAAATTCTTTTAATTTTGACTCTTTCACAAACCTTTCAAATTTATCATTCTTTGCCATCATTTACTACCTTTCCTTCTTCCAGAAATATCCCCAGTGCCACTGCTTTATTTCATATTTCAGTTCTTTAATATCTCTGAAATTCCAACCACCTGTCTCTTTCAACTCAATCTATTGACTAGACTCTCAAAATTATCATTTAAAAGTGCAAATGGTTAAAAACTACAGAAGGCTTACTAATGTCCCACAAGATCTGCCACAATCTGGGTCAATCCACCTTACCAGTTTCAGTATCACTATTTGCCCTTCTTTGCTCATACCCATATTCTCCAGTTTCTAACACCATCAAGTTGCTCGACTAGTCTCATCCTTACCATACCATATCTCCATCTACAGTTTACACATGCTAAACTATACACTCCTCCGGAGCGAGGAGGCCCAGCCCCACAGCAGGCCTCCCAGCCCAGAGTGCCAGTGCCAGGAAGATAAGTTCCCATAACTTCTGGCTGCAAAACCAGTGGGGATTGAGTCAGTGCAAGAACATTCATTCTGGAGTCTCAAGCAGTTTCCCTGAAAGAACTCACACATGGACTTACTCAGAATCACTCCCTCTGAGCTTCAGCACTGGGGTAGCAGCTTGAAAGGCACCAAGGGCATACAGGAAGAAGGAACTGAAATTTCTGGCATCAAGGCGAGAGCTGGGGGATAGCTTTCTATCAGACAAAAAGGTAGGCAGAGGCCACTGGCCCTTCTCTAAACCCTCCCTACACATAGCCACAGAGCCAGCATGCGGCTGTCATATCTGAGACCCCATCAACCTGGCTAACACTGTTTACCCTGCCCTGGAGATCCTCTGAGGCTCCATCCCACCCAAATCATGGCTGGTAACAGCAGCTTTTTCATATGAATAGCTGGTCTTGGCTCATGCTTCACAACTTCCTAAATCCTCTCAAACAAGCAACAGCCAGCCTCAGTGAGCCACCAGCCTCTCTATCGCTTGCTAAGTGGCCTCAGGCCCAGCATTAGAAGCAGCCAGCCTGGGTTCACACCATGACAAGTAGCAGCCAACACAGACTGCTTTATAACTCAGGCAGGGTGGCCCTAGGCAAAACACAGGTGGGGGCTGACCTGGGCCTGCACCACCCAGGAAACCCCAGGGCCTGGACAGCTAAAGACCACAGCAGAGCACCACCACCCTGCCCCTGCACAGCAGATCCTCCATGGATGGCGGCAGTTGGTGGTCAGTGGTCACAGACAATCTTTGCAGCTGACTGGCCTGGGTAAATCCCTCCCAATGACCTGCCATCAGCATACAAGGCTTAACTATAAGAGGAAGCTGTACTCAGCCCACACAAAGGGCACACCTTGAGTACTCAGCTTGGGTGACAGAGGAGGCTATGCCACTGATCCCTACAGGACACCTACTACATTAGGTCACACTACCAAGACATGGAGTTATAACTGCTCTACCTAATACATAGAAACAAACACAGGGAGGCTGCCAAAATGAGAAAACAAAGAAACATGGCCCAAATGGAAGAACAGATAAAAACTCCAGAAAAGAACTAAACAAAATGGAGGTAAGCAATCTATCAGATGCAGAGTTCAAGACACTGGTTTATAAGGAGTCTCAAGGAACTTAGTGAGGACCTCAACAGAAAAGAAATTCAGTCAGAAATAAAGGGTACACTGATTAAAATAAAGAACAATTTACAGGGAATCAACAGTAGAGTGAATGAAGCTGAGAATCAAACCAATGATATGGAACATAAGGAAGCGAAAAACAACCAATCAGAACAAGAAGAAAAAAGAATTTAAAAAATGAGGACAGTGTAAGCAGCCTCTGGGACAATTTCAGGTGTTCCAACATTCACATCACAGGAGTGCCTGAAGGAGAAGAGAGAGCGCAAGAAATGGGAAGTCTATTTGAAATAATAATGAAAGAAACCTTCCCTAATTTGGTGAAGGAAAAAGACATGCACATCCAGGAAGCATGGAGGGTCCCAAACAAGATGGACACAAAGAGGCCCAGTCCAAGACACATAATAATTAAATGCCAAAGGTTAAAGATAGAGAGAGAATCTTAAAATCAGCAAGGGAAAAGCAATTAGTTACCTACAAGGGAGTTCCCATAAGACTGTCAGCTGATTTCTCCAAAGAAACCTTGCAGGCAAGAAGAGACTGGAGAAAAATATTCAAAGTCATGAAAAGAAAGGACTTTCAGCCAAGGCTACTCTATTCAGCAAAGATATCATTTAGAATCCAGTGACAGTTAAAGAGCTCCCAGACAAGAGAAAACTAAAGGAGTTCATCATCACCAAACCATTACTTTATGAAATGTTAAAGAGACTTTTTAAGAAAAAGAAGATCAAAACTATGAATAATAGAATGGCAATAAATACATATCTATCAACAATTGCATCTTAAAAACAAACTAAGCAAACAAGAAGAAGAACAGAGACAGAATCATGCATATGGAGAGCATTTTGATGGTTGCCAGATGGGAGGGGGATGTGAAGGAATGGGTTAAAACTGAAGGAATTAAGAAGTATAAACAGGTAGTTACAGAACAGCCATGGGGATAAAAATACAGTGTAGGAAATGGAGTAGCCAAAGAACATACGCACAACCCATGGACATGAACAATGGTGTGGGGATTGCCTAAGGGATTTAGGGGTGCTGGGTGGAAGGGGGCAAAGGGGGAAAATTGGGACAATTGTAATAGCATAATCAGTAAAATACAATTAAAAAATGAGTAACATCTATTACCATACTTTGGAAAATGCTGCTCTATATTTCATAAAACATTATTTCCACCTTAAAAATCCCATAAATTTAAGCATGAAAACAACCTGCAATCAATTCTGTATTAACTGTGACAAAGGAGGAGGGACAAGCTTAAAAATTTGATACTGAAAATCACAAAGACAGTGAATTTTCAGATAACTTAGCTTTAGTCTTATTTTTAAAAAAAACAAGTCTCAAAGAAATAAAGAGATTTGCTCACAGTCATAGTACATCTGAAGTTAGGAAGTAACTGAGAAAATACAACTTTCAAACTATATGTTTTCCTAATTATTATCACATTTAAAACTTAAAACAATTCTGAAAACTAGTAATAAATCTATTTTCACAAATGAGGATCTAAAGTTTATAAAACTTATAGACATCCAAGTAGCCAATAGCAGAGGGAGAACATAAACTCAGGATCTGTGTGACTTCCAGGGCCCATGATCACCATTCTAAGGTAGAGCTTGTATCTTCTAATTTCCAGTTCAGAGATCTTTCCACTGCACCACTTTTTAAATACAAAAATACTGTATCTATTTTAACTGAGTGACCAATACCCAACAAGGTGGTAATATTCCATGAGTTCTGTCCAAGCTGGAAAGGAAGCAGTATGAAAAATACTGGGTAATAAAGGGATACTAATGCATATATGAGTAAACATTTGGTTAATACTAATTTACTACCATTAATCCACAATAAGTTAAGTGAGCACAGTCTATCATTTTGATGTATCTAAGTACTTAACATAGCCATGAATTGAATGTTAGAGTACCACCCACCTGCAATGTATCTGCAAATATTACAATGAGATTCTTCAGCTCCAAAACAAGATCTGGATCAGTGCAATAAGACTAGGGGGTGGGGGTGGGGAGGAACGGATAGGGTAGATGTAGGAGTGGAAACAAACAAAAACCAGTCATTAAGTTACAAACTAAGAAATAAAACCTGAAATTTTTTCCTTTAATCCCTCAGATTTACAATAAATTTTAAATCTTGGTTATTATTTAGATCCACAGCTGGCTTCCTCTATTTAATAAAAATTCTAAGCAAAACATCATAAAATGATATATCTAAAAATACCTGTATTAAACAAAAAAAATTTTTCCTAAAATTTCCACACACTAAACTTTGGTTAAAGCAATGATGCATATAATAGCATAAAGATATGCTATTATAAATGATAGCATATAAATAGCATATAAACAATGCATATAAAGCAAAAATACATATATTTCTACTAGTTATTTTAAACTGAAAAAATGGTTTATATATAGACTACATGTTTTTAGTTTTCAATTGCTCATTTATTCGCTTATAAGAGACACAAATTTTTCCAATATAAGAAAGACAATTTAAATATTTTCTTAGTAATTCACTAAAATAATTAATTCCAAAGGAATAGCAAAATTTGCTCTGTCCCCTTAACAGTATTTAATAAGACTTTGAGTGTAATATGTTGCATTTAACATATTATGGCTTCATATTTATTTTATTTTTTAATTTTAATTGTTGTTCAAGTACAGTTTTCTGCCTTTTACTCCCATCCCAGCTCACCCCCCAGCCCTTCCCACCTCCCTCCCATTTCCACCCCCTCTTGCTTTTGTCCATGTGTCCTTTACACTTGTTCCTGTAAACCCTTCCCCTTTTTCCCTGAAATTCCCTCCCATCTCCTCTCTGGTCACTGTAAGCCTGTAGTCTATTTCAGTGTCTTTGGTTTTATTTTACTTATTTGTTTGTTTTGTTGGTTAGGTTCCTGTTAAAGGTAAGACCCTGAAATACCAATCTAAAAGAACCTATGCACCCCAATGTTCATAGCAGCACAGTTTACAATAGCTAAGTGCTGGAAGCAACCTAGGTGCCCATCAGTAAATGAATGGATCAAAAAACTATGGTACATTTACACAATGGAATTCTATGCAGCAGAAAGAAAGAAGGAGCACCTACCCTTTGGGACAACATGGATGGAACTGGAAACTATTATGCTAAGTGAAATAAGCCAGGCGGTGAAAGACAAATACTATACAACTTCATATTTAATGTCACGGAATTAATAGGAAGCACAGTATAATTTTACATATTCAGAATTGGCCTGAATATAAACCATGATAAAAATGTATTGTTATTTATTAATATGTTAGGAAAATTAGTTCACTGGATAAATAATGTATCAAGAATCTCCATTCCTGATAAATAAAAATGTAGTATACTTATACTCTAAATATTATATAAACTAATAATCCTCCTTTAATTTATTTTCAATCTTTATTCTCGATAATAAAATTATAAATAAGATTACAAAACTTTAAGTATGAAGAAATTTTACTGAAGGCAAACTACTAAAATTGTCTTAAGAAAAAGTCTACACTGAGCAATCATTAATTTCAGCTGTCTCTATAACACTAACATATTTATTATTTCCACAAGAGGTATATTACACAAATACTTGATCATTTTACTTTCATTCTTAAAAAAGTCCCTCATTGCATAAAGGTTCATTATTCAAATGAGTTCAAATTTTGACACTGCATATTTTAAAGAAATCTGTAATTGTATTACTGCAAACAAATTATGAATGTGGGTGAATAAGTTCTGCTGAGTTTTAATGGAGCTTATTTTGGAAGCAAAGAATTTGGAATGATAATTAAAAACCCTTTATTCATGGTGTTTTTCACTAATCTAATGAAGAGGTCAGTTGAGACTAATGAGACCAGATTAATTTTTCATTTTCTATAATGCTGGACTAAATGTGTCTTGGGAAGCTCCAGTCAGTTACAAAATCACAGCCCAATACTACCAAACAAAAGCCTGACATTACTACTTCCAAATCTGAGCAGTTACCAGAAATATGCAGAAGATGGAAATATAGTTTTCTTCTGACAATATACATCTCAGAAGTTCTTAGAGTAACTAAATTGAAAGTTTAGTAACATAAATTGTCTGACTTACTGAATGAGCTCTAAGGACAGCAATTATCTTTGAGAGGGCCATGTTCCAGAGTTCATCAGTATATGCCCTGGTTACTAATCCTTGGGTCACATGTAGTATGTGATCTTCGACCACAAAGAACCTAAAAACGGTAATTATCAATATGACATGTGTCAAAAAATTAAAACTCAAATAGAAAATTATTAGTTCTGACATTTGACAGAATATAAAAATATTTATTTCCATATTAGATACATACCCTACAATTTGAGTGAAATATCTTCTATAGCCATCAACTGTTTCATGCTTTAAATGAAAAATAAAAATAATTTAAACCAATACATACCAGTAACATAAAAGTAAATTCCAAGTCACTACGTTTATTAACAAATATTTATTGAGAGCCTACTATATGCTGCATACATTTTTAAGGCATCAAGGGATATACTGGTTAATAACAAAAAGTCCTTACCCTCATGAAACTTGCATTCAAAGACAGACAATAAGCAAATTAAAAAGTAAATATGCCTTTAGGACCCCCTGTCCCCAACAATTAATTCAAGCCGCCATCATCTCTCACTTGAGCTATTCCATCATTGTCCTACCTAGTGCTCCCAGCTTTAGGCTTGCTCCCTAGAGTCTATTCTCCAGATAGCTGCCAGAACGATACTTCTCAAATAGTAATAAGATTCTATACCTTCTGCTAAAGCCTTCCAATGACTTTTCATCGGATTCACAATGAATGTCACATTCTTTATAAATAGTCTACAATTGAATATTGTTTATAATTTCAATAAAAGGTATTATTATAGGAAAATATTTGATCATTAGAATTTCATTCATAAAGGGTTATTACATGAAATATTTCATTATTTCAATTAAGTTAAAATGTTATCTACCTAATTTGTAAGTGTGATCAAAATTTTCAAACATCTGGGTTTTTTTCCAGTTGGATAAGAATTATTACTACTTTTTAATTTAAGAATACTATGATTAGCCCTGGCTAGTGTAGCTCAGTGGATTGAGCGTGATCTGCAAACCAAAGGGTCACCAGTTCGATTCCCAGTCAGGGCGCAAACCTGAGTTGTGGGCCATGTACCCAGTAGAGGGCATGGAAGAGGCAACCACACATTTATGTTTCTCTCCCTCTTTTTCTCCTTCCCTTCCCTGTCTCTAAAAATAAATAAATAAATAAATAATCTTTAAAAATAAAACGAATACTATGATCACAACACTGTGGTGATTGCTGGGGGGAGGGAGGTAAAAGGGGACTAAAAGGTAATATAAAAAAATACAAGATACAAAAAAGAATACTATGATCAGAGAATGTACTCTGTGTGACATGAGACATTTCATATTTCTTGATACTCACTTGTTAGTTACATTTTATAATGTTCCATTTGTGCTTAAAAGACTATGTTTCTACAGTGGATGAAACAGTATTCTATATAGTCCATTAGATCAAGCCTATTAAACATATCCTGTATTCTTACTGATATTCTGTCTGGTTTATAAGATATTGAGACATTTAAAATCCACTATGCATATGGATTTTTCTATTTATTCTTTTGGTTATGGCAAGTTTGCTTTAAATATTTTGAGTCGATACTATCAGTGCTTATGGGCTAACTTACCATTTCTTAACCCTAAGACATGAATATTTAGTTTATCATTCTAGCTTTTATGTATTATATGAAAGTATGCACTCTGTTTCTACTCTTTTTACTGGTTATTTCAGAAATTACAAAATGCATAATTAATTAACCAAACTCTAAAATTAATCAATAGTTTTACTGTTCTGGACAATTAAACTATAGAATAGCTTCATTTCATTAATTCCATCCCATTCTAATATTTATGTTACTGTGGTGTGTTTAATTCTACCTTGTTTTAAAGTCCATAATATTTTATTATTATTTCCTACAATCAACATAGATTTATCCACTTATTTATACTTTCTCTGATTTTCATTCCTTCTAGCATCTCATAGCTTCCATTTGGTAACCCTTTCCTTTTGCCTAAAGTAGATCCCCCTTTTTAGAACCTTCCTTGGGCAGGGTGTCTCAGTAGCAAACACTCTTTTTTTTGTCTGAACGTGTCTATCTTTGCCCTTGTTTTACTGGATATACAATGCTAAGTTGACAGTTACTTTCCTTTGGCATTGAAAATATTCCATTGTTTTGTTTATCTGAAAATAATTTCTTCTCTTTAGATATTTTCAAGGTCTTCTCTTTATCTTGTTTTTAAAGTTAAGTTTATTGAGGTTTAATTTACATATAGTAAAATTAACACTTTTTACATGTAGAGTCCAAATGTAGATGTTTGTGTCAAAATACAGAACATATTTCCATCTCATAATAAAAGATCCCTAGTACCCTTTTGTAGTGATTCATTTGCCCAGTTTCAGGCCTTGGCCACTGATGTCATTCTGTCTCATATTTTTGCCTTTTCAAAAATGTAATATAACAAATTATACTGTACATACCTTTGTAGTATCTAAATACTTTTGAGATTCATCCATGTCACTGCACATACCAGTTCCTTTTCTATTGCTGAATAGCATTTCATCATATGAATGTACGACAATTTGTTTATCTGTTCACTAGTTCATAAACATTTGAGAGGTTTCCAGTTTTGGGCATTTATGAATACTACTATAAACATTCACATATAAGCCACTGTGTGAAGATACACTTACATTTCACGTGGGTCAAAACCCAAGAGCTGGATTGCTGGGTCACGTGATAAGTATAAGCTTAAGATTTTAACAAACAAACAAGTTATTTTTCAAAGTGTCACTATAATTTTTATACCCACCAGAAGTGTATGAGAGTTCCAGTTGCTACACATCCTCATCAGTACTTGCTATTATCAATCTTTTTAACTTCAGCCATTCTAGCAAGTATGCAATGATATCTCATTGTGGTTTTAATTTGCATTTTCCTAATGAAAAATTACATTGAACATTTTTCATGTGTATATCTTTGGTAAAATGTCTATCTATTTGACTCTTTTATCTATTAGTTGTTTTTAATTATTTCATTACACAACTTCTTTATATTCTCTGAATACAAGCCCTTTGCTAGACATGAGTTTTGCAAGTATATCCTCCCTGTGTCTTGTCTTTTCATTTCTTGACAATGCCTTTTGAGAAGTTTTTCATCTTGATGTTCAACTTATCAATTTCTTTCTTTATGGTTCATGCTTTATGTATCCACACCTAAGAAAATACTGACTGCCTAGCCCAAGGTCACAAAGATGTTAACCTTTGTTTTTTCTAGTGTTATAATTTTAGCTCTTACATTTAAGTACATGATCCATTTCCTGAATTAGCGAATGAGGTAAGAGTTAATATTCTTTTCCTGCATATAGATAATTTAATTATATTGTGATCAGAGGACATACTTTGTACGACTTCAAGTCTTTCATAATTGTTGAGATTTATGTTGTAGCCCAGACTATGATTTATCTCAGTGAACCTTCCAAGTCTAATTGGAAAGCATGAGTAGTAATCTGCTATTTTGGGTGAAGTATTCAATAAATGTCAATTAATCAAGTTAGCTGATAATCTTTTTCAGGTTTTCTATTTTCTCTCTCTTTGGTGTATTGAAGTTTCACTTTAAGGTCTTTAAGAGTACATTCCTTTTTATTAAACATACTTGGGATTCATTGGGCGTGATTCTGCAGGTTTCTATTTCTCATCTGTCCTAGAAAGTTCTCAGCCATTATGTCCTCAGATACTCCTCTGTCCCATCTGCTCTATCTTTTTCTGAAATTCCAACTAAAAGTATGTTAGAACTTGTCCCCATATGCCCTTGCTTTTCTGTATTTTTATAATTTTGTTTCTCTGTGATGCTGTCCAGATAATTTCTTCAGATCAACTAAGAGAATTCATCCACTGTTAAGCCTATCACAAAAATTTTAATGTTGGTTATTTTATCTTTAATTTCTAGATATTCTACTTGATTTTTCTTCTCATATTTTGGGCATTCTTTATAGTTTCTTATTACCTAATTATATCAGCAAGCTTGCCTTTTGTTTCTTGAAATACTTTAAATAGTATTATTTTATATTCTATGGATAATAGTTCAAATATTGAAAATCTTTTAGGATTTATTTCTATTATCAATATTCCTAATGATTCTCATTTGTTTGGTAATTATTTTTGTTGTAAATTGCTAATTTTCCTTGAAACTTTAACTATGGATATCATTTAACTCTGGTATAAAGGTTCAAAGAATATCTATATTTGCTTCTACTGGCACCTGGAGGCAATATCAGCATGGAACCACTTTAAATTTTCAACTTGAGATTTTGTGACTATCCAACTAGAATAAGTCTGGATTGCAAACACATGTGTGGAACTATTTGTTATGAATTCCCAGAGATACTTTTTTTCTTTGTTCACTCAGTATCAAAATTTGAGATAGGCAATTTCCTCAGTGTATTTGACAGAAGGAACAGAGGGGTTTTGTTAGGTGATTTTTATCTCTTCGTCATCCTAATAATGGGGCTATAATTAATTGGAGTCTCTACTCTCTTTACAAGGAAGACAATCTCTTATCACTCATTCTGGGTAATTCTGGGCTGGGCCCTCTGTATCTCCACATCCTCGGAACTCTTGTTTTCCCATTCAGTACATGTCCCCAGGGTAAAAGCTATATCCAGTGCTTCACTGAACTTATCTCAATTTCTGCCTTCATTTAGGTATGCTTGTTTTGTTTGTTTTATAGTCAGATTTATTGAGGTATAAATTACATACTTAGTAAAACTCACTCTTTTTCAGGTAACTATCACTAAAACCAGTACATAGAACAGTTCCATATTCACTAAATTTTTATCCTGACTAGACATTCTTACCAGATTTTTAGGGCATTTAGAAAGTATTTAAAATTTTACAAAAATGTTTTGTCCAGCATCATTAGTTAATCGAGATAAGAGTCCAACACTTTATCAGAAACTAATAACCACTCCCTGACACTTAAAATACTTATTTATCTTTTTATTTACTCACTGTCTGTTTTATTTGTTTACTGTCTATCTTTCCCAATAGAATGTAAGCTCATGAGAGAAGGGACTTAATCCAATTTGTTCACTGCTGTACCATCAGCACCTAAACCAATTATTGGAAATAGTAGGTGTTCAATAAATATTTATAGTTGAATGAATAGTGATGCAAGCTCTGAAGAAGGGAATAAAAAGTGACAACATAGCCAATTCAAAATTTTTATATACTTACCATATTTGACTGGGGTTGCAATACCAGTCTTGCTTGTTTCTTTCTTTGTTTTCGGTAATAATTTTGAAATGTTTCCTCATCACCCTAAAATAAAATTGGCAAAGTAATGAAAATACACACACAGAAACACAGACACAGACTCACACACAAGATACTTACCAAAACAGAATAAATGTGCAAACATCGATAAACTGGGGAAAAATCAACCAGGTCCTGAACAGTTAAGACCTGAAAAATAACACCATTTTTTAAAAATTAGAAGTCAAATTACAAGTCCACTGTAGGATAATTGTTACAGATAGACAAGGAAATTCATGAACACATTATAACATGTATCACCTATAAAAAGCATATAATGTAAATGTAACACCTTTTCTATATTGTTTTGGCAATTGTTCAGTAGTTCATTCTTTATATAATTATCATCATTGGCTCTTGTAGATTATTCGGTAGTAAAGGCGAGACCATATGTCTGCAACATGCTTGGTAGCTTACCAGAAAATTTCTATAGATACATGGATATAATCATTATTGCTTTTGGTAAAGATGGATTTAAGGTATAGCTTCCTTTTCTTATACAGCTAACTCATAGGATTCACCATTATTTCATCAAATTGAAGACATAATCATTATTGTTTTATAAAATACTAAGAAAGGAAAACACTATCACTTGAAACTATGACATTATCAATTTAAGATGTATCCCAACTGAGATGTTGCAATATTTTAAAAATTGTACCTCAGAACTGATGACATAGAATAGTATGAAGTTTCTCAAATTTGAGAAATAAACTCCTTTTAAAAGAACACATTTCTATGCTCATGAGTGCCCAGACTGGGCGTAAATTATATTTATTATAGTGTTACTTATTAGAGAAAATGATAGAAACAAAATGTAGTAACAGTAAAACAGATCTGTAAAAAACAGGGGAACAACCAAATTTTCTGAGAGTATGGAGCTGGCAGTAAGGCAGTAAGGCATGATGGTAATGCTCTAGCAGTTAAAGGTATACAAAACAGACTAAGAAAAATTCAGGCAAGAACACTAACTGGTCTATTTTCACCATTCTGAATATCAAGGAAGAAAAAATACAGAGGTTCTTTAAATATTGATTAAGAGAAAACAAAAGTTAGATTTCAAAAATATTTATTTAATTTCAAGAAACTAATTAGGACACACTAATTCCATATTAGAAAGACATTAGCCCTGCTGGTGTGGCTCAGCGGATTGAGTATGGGCCTGTGCACCAAAAGGTCACTGCCCAGTCAGGGCACATGCTGGGGTTGCAGGCCAGGTGCCAAGTTGGGGGCGTGTGAGAGGCAACCTATTGATGTATCTCTTGCATATCAGTGTTTCTCTCCATCTTTTTCTCCCTCCCTTTCCCTCTCTCTGAGAGGGAAATAATAAATAAATTCTTTATTAAAAAAAGAGACCTTAAACTGTCTAATGTTCATTTGTCTGTATTCATTATAGTATCAGACATCTGCTGCATATACATATATATGTAGATGTACACACACATACACATACATATACATACACACACAGACATAAATTCATATACAGACTGTCCCTGGCTCACGATGCCTCGACTTTACCATGATTCAAAAGCAATACACATTACAAATTACATGAGATAGTCAACACTTTATTATAAAACAGAGTTTGTGTTAGATGATTTCACCCAACTGTAAGCTAAGTAAGCATTCTAAGCACTGATGTAGGCTAGACTAAGCTATGATGTTTGGTGGGAGAAGTGTATTACATGTATTTTTGACTTAATGATAATTTCAATTTACAACAAGTTTATCAGGATTAAGTCGAGGAACACCTGTAGTCTCACACAGCCTCAGGCATACAACAGACTACATATTACACTGTTCTCCCAACCACAGAGGCAGCCATGGGCACATATTCACAGAGTTCCTTTCATAAATCAGTTAAAAATTCTTACTCCTCCCCAATTAAGTCCTTAAAAAGAATGTAACATCTCACTGACAAGGCAAAAACTTATGAACAATTGGGAATAAACAGGATCCTTATGGTCTTCACTAAATTCAAAATAATTCAAAGAAAAAAAGACAACAGAAGACTTCATGGAGAGAATAAAAGAAGCAATAGGACTAGAAATGAATCTAGATACAGTGGATGAAAGAAAGGGGATATTTAAGGATAATGTCAAGGTTTCTAAATTTATTAAAACATTTTTGAGAAATACAAAATTTTAATGTTAGAATTATTTTGTAGTATCTCAGCACCAATTTTTTTTAAAAGGCAGGTTAAATTCAAGGTCAAGCCATCATGATATTAAATGTTTACCACAGATAAATAAAGGTGATCACTTCAAAAAATCATTAGATTTACACTTCTGCTGCTAATTTTGGCAGAACTAAGTTCAACTACTGTTGATTTAAAATATAAACTACAATATTTCTTGTTTATCAGTCAATTATGCAGTCTAATATTTCAAATGATTCAACTGCCCTAATATCTCATAACTTACTAATACACATAAATTTAATTTGCACATGGTAAGAATGAGAATCACACAGATTTATATTACAACTTAAAACAAAAAATTCATGGAAAGAAAGGAAGGAAGGCAGAGAGAGAGAAAGTAATTCCCATCACCTCCTCTTCATTCTCATCCTCTTCCTCAAATGTATGTTTCAATATAATTTCATTCCTTTCTTCTGGAATTCTATCATTTATATACAAATTCTTCCCAAATTTTACATTACTTTGCTTTGGCAGAGAAACACTGAAGGTTTTCTGCTGTTGTGCCTATTTTGGAAAGAGAAAAAATCAGTTATTTTAAAATTTATTATGGTCTAAATCAGTTCAAACATTCGTTCATTTTTTAAATATTTTTACTGTCTGTGGGTATAGGATCTGGAGTAATATCCCATTTTTTATTTGTGATCTGTGCCCTTTCTCTTCTTGTTAGGAACAGTTTTGCAGGGGTGTTTCATTTTATTTAAAAAGACTGAGCCAAATGGCTAGGAGATTTATGTATGTTGTCACACATATCAGTAATTCATTCCTTTTATTGCTAAATAATATTCCATTTTATGAATAAAACACAATTTGTTTATTCATTCTCCTTTTGCTGTTCATTGGGTTGTTTCCAGTTTTTAGCCAACTGTGAACAAAGCTACTACAAACATCACGAGGACACATTTTCACTTCGCATTGGCAAATATCTAGGAGAGGAAATGCTGACTCAAAAGGAAGGTACATTAACTTTATAACTGCCAAATCTTTCCCCAGTGTTTGTATTTTTATTATTGAGATGTAGGAGTTGTTAATTCAAATACTACTTTCAACTTTAAAAAGAGAACAACTTAGAACCTTAGCATAAAAGAGCTGCCACTTTTCAGTTAATTTGATACCAAATTTCACTGCTGGCAAAAGTTCATGTAATACTATATAGTTGGGGAACTCTACCAAGGAACTGGTGGTGAGTCCAGTTAAATAGGAGTCACTGTAAATCAAAAGAAAACGTTGATGAAATCCATCCTAAACAAGAATCAGGAAAGATAAGAAAAGGGTAAAACTAAACAAAAATAAGCATTTTACAGAAGTAAAGAAAGTAAACTTTGGATATATTCTATAACCTAAATTATTGAACATTAAATTAAAATTCTCCTTTTTAATCTCACCTGTTTCATCGCTGTTTCACCTATTTTATCAGAATGTTTTCGAATGCTTTCCAAAAAGTCTTTGAGATCAGACATGGATATTTCTTTAATATCCTCACGGAGTTTAGGAAGATTTTCTATCATTAGCTGACAAAACCGGTATTGGCTAACCCGGGGAAAATATACATTCTCTAATTGTTCCATAGTTTTTAGAGCAGAATAATACCTGTGAGAAATTAAAAAGACAACTCTATAAAGTTCTTATGACATTAATTTTATAAGTAATTACAAATAACAAATCAGTCCAACATTCCCATGAAAAAGGTCATAATTGTAGGTAAAACAGCATTTATTTCTATTTACTAGCATAAATTGTAAAACATATGAACAAGCTGCAAGCTGAAAATTCATGGTTTACACTAACACACAACTCCATTTCACTTCATCCAAATCTATAACATCACAAGCATTACCATAGTCATCACAATACTTAACTGTATAATAATTCCAAGTTTTAAAATTAGAATATTTAGCCCTGGCTGTGGTGGCTCAGTGGATTGAGTGCTGGCCTGAAAACCAAAAGGTCACCAGTTTGATTCCCAGTCAGGACACATGCCTGGGTTTAAGCCAGGTGCCCAGCTCGGGGCATGAGAAAGGCAACCGACTGATGTTTTTCTTGCACATCGATGTTTCTCTCCCTCCCTTCTCCCTCCTTTCCCCTCTCTCTAAAAATAAATAAGTAATATCTTTTAAATACACACATACATCATATATACATACATACATACATACATACATACATAAGTCAGGGGTGTCCTTCCCGAGGCCCATGGGCTGCATGCAGCCCAGGATGGCTATAAATGAGGCCCAACAGAAAATCGTAAATTTACATAAAACCTTTTTTTTACTCATTAGTTTTCATTAGTGTCTGTGTATTTAATGTGTGGTCCAAGACAACTCTTTCTAATGCAGCCCAGAGATGCCAAAAGGTTGGACACCCCTGATAGTTATTTGATATGTGATTTCATATTTCTCCCATCCACGAATCATCATCATAAAAAAAATACAAGGCACAGATTTAATTTAAAGCAAAATATACTTTAAAGAACTTTAAAAAATTGTTTTAAACTATTCAAGATAATTAGAAATATTAAAATTTTAATAAGTGTCACAAAAGACATAATAAAACAGTGATTTCTTTTTTCTTTCAACAAATATTTACTGAGTGCCTATTACATATTAGGCACTGCTGACATGCTGGGTATGCAGCAATTAGTAAAGTATAGCCTGTGCCCTAGAAAAACTGACATATATCAATAATTTCATAGACACACTTCAATTTTCTCTAGACTTCTATGAGGTAAATGTCTATGGCCAATATCACTATTAACCTATAAATGAGAAAACACAGAGAAAGGGTATATAATTTGGTCAAGATACCATAACTGATAGTAGGACTCAGACTTTCCAAAATTGTGGATATCCTACAGTAATATTCACCACCAAAATCCTTACAAGTAGGTACTTTTTAAATGTATCAAATAATATCCTATGCCTCCCCAGTGAACTGGATATCAAAATGAGAAAAGGTACTATCTTAACAAAAAAACACAAGTTATATATAAATAAACTGAAAACACAGAAAGATACAAAGCTATTTAAAGATACTTATTGGCTCTCTAGCTTATATATTCTCAAAGACAGTATATTTTGCAAATGACCACAAATTTAAAAATTACAGCTAAATTTGATCATGGTTATTTAAAATCCCTAGAATTGTGGTACTATAAATAAAATATATATTTGATCAGAAATCAGTATGTTTAGGTGAAGGTATGGGTAGGGAGATGTCATTACAATGATTTTAACTATACCTAAAACATTATAAATTTAGATGATGTGAAATAATGAGTAATATCTTTTCTTAGTACAGTAACACTTTGGATACAATAGATTAGTGAATAGTTAAAATTAATCCTGGCCTATTTCCTGACTTGACTTAAATTAGGTGAGCCCCAATAGTATTCTCTCTATAACAGATATGCTTTTTGAAAAATCATGGTAATACCTATAACATATTTGAAATAAGTGATAGATGCTAGGTGAAAAGTGTTACCAGCAGTTTTTGCAACATACCACAGACACAAGCAACTGACTCCACGGCACAACTGTGCCTTCCTTCACGCTGCTTATCTCTCACCTCCCACCCTGGACTTCCCTGTGTCACTGAGGCATGAGACATCACATGACCTTTCGAGAACCCAGAAATGTGAAGTTACTGCCAGTATGTAAAGCCCTTAAGTAATGAGAAAAGGAAACCAGAAGATTGGTTCTCCTGTCTTCCTCCTGAATGGAATGTTGTGACTTACAATAATTAATATAAACTCCCCCAAAGTTCTTTGAAATCGATCAATATTAAGCATTGGCTAACTCGATAACTCAACCTCATTATTTCCTCTCCCAAATTCCCTATCTCACATCTGTTTCCCTCAATAATGCTCCTCAGTTTCCCTAGAATTACACTCCTTAAAAATGTAAAAAGTATATATAAGCTCAGGCTTTGCTGTGGGAGGCTTGAAGTTAATAATCTTAGGAAAAGAGCAAAAGCCAGAGACCAGACCTGAGATCCTTTTTAAAAATTATCAATTTATCTGAGCTTTATCTATTTTAAAATGTAAGCAAATTTGCATAATAGATTACTACTTCTCTTTTGGTAAACATAATACTGTTTTTTAAACAAATGATAATGGTAATCTATAAGCATTGGAAAAATAGAAAAACTATAAAGAGAAAATTAAAGGTACCTATGATCTGATGCTACCATGTAGTAATTGCCTCA
This sequence comes from Phyllostomus discolor, assembly GCF_004126475.2. Classification (NCBI taxonomy): domain Eukaryota; kingdom Metazoa; phylum Chordata; class Mammalia; order Chiroptera; family Phyllostomidae; genus Phyllostomus; species Phyllostomus discolor. The sequence goes on along the minus strand of NC_040907.2, from coordinate 147,031,974 downwards.
GTAACATCTGATCACATTTATATCCAGTCATAATCTATGATAACATTTCCACTTTAATAGGCTCATATCCTATTTAACAATACATCATGGTATTTATCTTTAACTAAAATGTTTCAGAAACAGATTATTACCCTATTTATAAATCTGTCATAATGATGTCCAAATTATTGGGATTTTTAACTATCTGGTCTTTATTTTTTATAAATAACCCTACAGTAAATTCCCCCTATGTAAAACCTCTCTCAAGTTGCCTGTTTTTATAAATATGAGACACTTCAAAAAGAATACAAAATAGTCATAAATGTGTATGCATCTATTAAACAGACCTTTAAAATATACTGTATTTTGCCATGTATACTGTGCGCACACATGTTAGTGCTAATTCCCATGTATAACTTACATTATACTTGCGTTATACATGGGAATTAGTACTAACCATGTATAATGCATATCCTCATTTTTTCCTCAAAAATTTGGGCAAAAAATGCACATTATACAAGTCAAAATATGGTATGAAGCAAAATGTAAAGAACTAAAGGGAAAATAGATAAACCCACAATAGTTGAAAACCTACATTCTTCTCTATTGTTGATAGAACTGGTCAACAAAAAATTACTAAAGATACAGAAGATTTGAATTACACTAACAATTAACATGACCTAATTGATATTTCTAGAACACTAAAGCCAGTTACAGCTGCAGAATATAGTTTCTACAAGTATACATGAAATATTCAACAAGATGTATAATATGCTAGGGCCAGCAAACAAGGCTCAGTAAATATCAAAGGAAAGAATCATATACAGTATATCTACTGGCCCAATAGTTTTAAACTAGAAATGAATACTAAATTACAATATACCTAAAGAATTCCACTAATATTTGGAAATTAAACAACACACATGTAAATAACACAAGAGTTAAAAAAGGAGAATCAGAACATATTTGAAACTAAATAATACTAAAAGCATAACATTTTAAAAATTGTGGTATGCAACTAAGGCAATGCTCAGAGGGGAATGAAGGACTTCAGAAGCTTCTGATAAATAAGTAGTTATTAATAAACTAAGAGTAAATCTTTATTTCCCTTTTCCAAATGTGTCATTTATTCTGGTTTTTCTATGCTACTTTAAAACTGTTCATTTTTAGGGGTTCATGGTCAAGATGGCAGAGTAGGTTAATGCGGTGCTCACCTCCTCCCGTGAACACATCATTACAACTAAACTGCAGAACAACCACCACAGAACCTCCTGAACTCTAGCTAAGCAGAAGTCCTGTAACTAAGGATGTATAGAAGAAGCCACATGGAGAGTGGTAGGAGTGGAGAGACAGAATGTGCTGCTCCCAAACCCATGTGTGGTGCTTACAAATCAGGAGGGATATCTCAGCTGTGGAAGTCCCCCACTGAGGAGCAAGGGGTTACTGCCCCATACCAGGCTCCCCAGTTAGTGTTCCAGTGTCAGGAAGAGAAATCCCCATAATTTCTGGCTGTGAAAGTCAGCAGGGATTCTGGCTGAGTCAGAGAGAAGGCTACAGGAGTCCAAGGAATTCCTCCTAAAGGTCTAGCCCATGAACTTACCCATTGACAGACTCACGCTCTCCAAGCTCCAGCACTGGGGCAGCAGCTCAACAAGTGCCAGGCACATGTGGAGAGGAACTGAATTGTCTGGCTGGCTTCAGGACAAGGGCTGAGGGGCACCTTTCTCCTAGACAGTAGTGCTTAGTTACCTATAAAGGGGCTCCTATAAGACTGTCAGCTGATCTCTCAACAAAAACTTTGCAAGCCCAGGGACTGGCACAAAAATATTCAAAGTGATGAAAAGCAAGGACCTACAATCAAGATTACTCTACCCTGCAAAGTTATCATTTAGAATCAAAGGACAGATGAAGAGCTTCTAGAAAGAGAAAAATCAAAAGTTGTTCATCACCAGCATACCAGTATAAAAAAAAATAGAGGAGGAGGGGGAGGAGAGGAGGAAGAAGATAAAAAACATGAATAATAAAATGGCAGTAACTACATATCTATCAACAATTACTTTATTTTTTAAAAGATTGTGTTTATTTATTTTTAGAGAGGGGAAAGGGAGGGAGAAAGAGAGGGAGAGAAACATCAAATGGTTGCCTCTCACATGCCCCCTACCAAGGACCTGCCTGCAACCCATGCATGTGCCCTGAATGGGAATCAAACCAGTGACCTTTTGGTTCCAAGACCAGTCCACTGAGCCACACCAGCCAGGGCTTGATGGTTACTTTAAATGTAAATGGATTAAATGCTCCAATCAAAAGGCCTAGGGTAACTAAATAGATAAGAAAACAAGACCCTTACATATGCTGCCTATAAGAGATTCACTTCAAACCAAAAGAAACACCAGATGAAAAAGGGTGGAAAAAGATATATCATGAAAATATAAATGAAACAAAAAAAACTGTAGTAGTAATACTTATACCAGAAAAACGAGACTTTAAATCAAAAGTTATAACAAGAGACAAAAAAGGATGTAATTCCACTTCCAGGTAGTTATACAAAGAAACCCCAAACACTAATTTGAAAAGACATATGCATCCTGTGTTCACTGTAGCATTACTTACAATAGCCAAGATATGGAAGCAACCTAAGTGTCTATCAAAAGAAAAATGGATAAAAAAGTAGTACATATATACAATGAAATATTACTCAGCCATAAAAAAAATAAAATAAAATCTTGCCATATGTAACAACATGGTGAGTACTATATGATTTCACTTATATGTGGAATCTAACAAACAAAATAAACAAAGAAAACAGAAACAAACTTACAGACATAAAGAACATTTTGATGATTGCCAAATGGGAGTAGGGTTGGAGGGATGGGTAAAAAAGGGGAAGGGATTAAAAAGTACAAATTGGTAGTTGCAAAACAGTTATGGAGATGTAAAATATATCATAGGGAATACAGTTAATAATATTGTAATAACTATGTATGGTGTCGATAGTAACTAGATTTATCAGAGTGATCACGTAATTATATAAATGCCTGATTACTATGTTGTACACTTGAAACTAATGAAATACTGTATGTCAACTGCAATTAAAAAATTAAAAAGTATTTAAAAAATACATAAAATTGTTCATCTTTAAAACACTTTAAACATTAGCACATCTAATGTTTCTATGGCAATCAATAACCTACTTTAACTTATTTTATTTTTACTTTTCATTTGTCATTTATTCATTTATATTAATAAGACAGAATGTGCCCTGGCTGGTGTGGCTCAGTTGGTTGAAGCATCATCCTGTGAGCTGCAAGGCTGCCAGTTCAACTCCCAGTCGGGGCACATGCCTGGTTTGCAGGGTCATTCCCCCCACTGGGCATGTATAGGAGGCAAACTATTAATGTTTCTCTCTCACATTGATGTGTCTCTCCCTTTTTCTCCCTCCCTCCCCCTCTCTCTAGAATCATAAAAGAAAAAATTAGAATAAACAAAGCAGAACATGAACTACACTAGCTCAGACTGTCAAAATGTAAGTACCCACACTTTGCTTTCACTTGTGGACCCACAATACATACTTAGCCTTGGACTACATGCAATGTCAATGGTGATAAATTAGTCAATATAATCAATATTTTTTCATTCCTGTTCAGTTGTCTATTTGTTCTTCATTGATATTATCACTCTTTGATATCACTTATATAGGGTAAGGATCCACAAAATGCTTTGTTGAATAAAGCAATTCAGAATTGTTTTATTGAATGATCCTGATGGGCAAACTGCATGAACAAGGCATAGTTAAAGGTAAAAAACAAACTCCATGACTCACTATAATTTATAGTAAATTCAAATATGCCTTCAATAATAGAAAAAAGAGATTCTTACTAAAAACAATTAGGAAAGAAACCAACTCACCTTTTTGCATTCATCTGTTCTTTTAGCTTACTGTACATTTCCAGCACTGCATTAAAAAAATAACTTATTTTAGCTTTCAAAAATGGAAAAATATTTTTTGAGAGATAAAAATAATTATGAAAGGGAACAGCATATTATAAATTTATTAATTTTCTCTATACTTTGATTTAGGCTTGTATTTTCAAATAAAATTTTATATTTCAAGTAAATAAAAACATTTTAATTTCTAAACATACCAAACATTGTACATACTACTATATTATACTAAACTTAGAACACTTGCATATGCTGACACCTATAACTGAGACATTAATATACTAATACATATCCTATTCAGAAACATACTAATATAATACCTCTTCCCTGCAGTGGAATTGGAAGTTTGGACTTTAGTTATATGAGAGAGAAAGCTGAGCGACACTGAGATTGATTCTGATTCAATATACCAAATAAAATAGCACAACTGTGTTACAGCTCACTAAATGAAATTTTACACCAAATCCACAAAGAGAAACCTCAAAAGCTTGCAGCAGACAGTGAATTATAATAAAGGCACAAATAAGCATAACTAAGCACCTTGCTTTGTTTTATCATTTCTACCACAGGTTCAGAAATGCAATTATTCATTAAAACTGTTACAAGCTTCAGCAAGATGACATACTGCAACCAAAAAGGTTTTAATGCAACTATATAAATTACCATTCATCCTTAGTAGAATTTCAAAGTATCAAGTGGGTAGGGAAAATAATTGTTGGCTCATCAAGCCACCTTTATTTCCTAGACCAAAGAGACAGATATTTTTTTCCACATGTTTCTATAGTTTTATGGATACCATCAGGGTTCTTCGAGTTTACAAAAGATAACTGTTTGCTTGTCTGAAAACCATTAAAAACTGAAGGGTAGCTATAGCAAACCTGTCCTAATTCTGTAGACTGTATGGATATCACTATCATAGCCCCTATACCATAATGCAATTATTTCTCACATTTTCCAACCAAGACATTAGAGTGAACACACACCTGGGAAGGAGCCTAAAATTGCTGCTACAAGTATAACTTGCTCTGAAGTCTCCTCTGCTTTATCTCAATAATTTATTTAAACTTCATATCTACCTTCTGTTATTTCTGTATTCTTCTCACATAAAAATAATACTTTTCTGCCCTGGCTGGCATAGCTCAGTGGATTGAGCTCGGGCTGCGAACCAAAGTGTCTCGGGTTCGATTCCCAGTCAGGGTACATGCCTGGTTTGCAGGCCATAGCCCCCGCAACGGCACATTGATATTTCTCTCTCTCTCTCTCTCTCTCCCCCTTCCTTCTCTAAAAATAAATAAATAAAATCTTTAAAAAATAATTCTTTTCTCAAATATAATCAAGCAAAACTAATGCACCAGGAAAATGCATTGTTTAACCCCTGTCTTCTTCTAGCCTCACATACTTCTAATCTAACAATGAGTTAAGCAATTGTACAGTACTTGATGGCTTGTCTTTATTCAGAGAGATTATAGGATCTTTCAGAGCTGGGATGGTATCACTTTCAGCTTCATATTTCCAATATCTACCATAATTCCTGATGCAAAAAGTGTATTTGTAAGAGGATAATTAGATAGAAGGATAGATTAAGGAAAGGAGGTAGTTCTGGACATGGCTATTAGGAATACACTGTTTACATGAACTCAGATTTCCTCGCCAGCACTTAAAACAAAGACAGTAGCACTAACAAAAATCTAACCCCTATTTCCCTTTACTTCTCTATTTCAAATAGCCCTCTAGATGAATAAGCTGAATTCAGCTCTTTCACATTCCATCCGTATCTAATTGTTTAAGCTTATTACTACAAGCAGGGACAAAGCATTCAAACTTAAAGACTGTCTTCAAGACCACTTCAGTGTATCTGATGGTGGCAAAGAGGGATTATTAAACATTTCTATAAAGGAAGTAGGTTTCTTAACCTTGAAATCTAACATAATGAGCAGACATTTCATTTACTCAAAGTTAATGTGCAAATATCTCTGGGTCAAACAGATTCAACTGAGTAGAATTTCTGAGTAGTGATCTTTAAAAAAAAAAGTTGTTCTCACAAGTCAGAAAACAATAATTTTTTAGCTAATAAGATAGCTGACAGTTTTAACATATAATTTGTATTCTGAGCTGAATTTACATTATACAGGGTGGGCAAAAGTAGGTTTACAGTTGTAAGTACACAAAAGAGAGTTTATTCTTATATTATTTTTTATTAATTATTGCATGATTTTCCATACAAACAACTGTAAACTCTACTTTTGCCCCACCTTGTACAATTATTATACACAAAGCATCTCATTCTATTCCCCAGGGTATGGAGGTTCCAGTTCCTTTGTAAAAATAAAGAAAAAAAGTTTAAAAATGGGATACTAAGTTGGATTTAGCTTACTACATTAAGAAAAAGATGACATTTACCTGCTTCCTTTTGTTTGAATGGGATACATCCGGGTAAAGAAAATACTGGTTAGTTTCTTCAGAATTTATTGATATCCTAGTAATATCTGAGCCCTAACAGAGAGCCCAGAAACTCAGAAATCTAAAAAGTCAGTCTTTCCAAAACAGAGGTGGAAAGGCAAGAATGAAGAAGGAAGAATACCTAGCTGGAACATTTTGGAATGTTTTCTTACATTATCAGCAAAATGAGATTATGAGCAATGCAAAATCCAACTGCTTAAGTATCAAACAGAAAAACAGGTAAAATTTTAGGCAAATTAGGACAAAGCAAGAAAATGTAATCTAAAGACACTCTCCCCATTGGAAAATATTCTGAGGAACAACAAAGTTGAGGGGCGGTGATCATGGACAAAGAACAAACAGGGCAGAAAGGAAACGGAAAGATAGAAATTGTTCTAGAAGACTCATGTAACATCAGCAAATGGGGCTTTATAATACAGGAAAACCATGAAAATTCAGGGATAAAGTAGGAAAGATAATCATTAAATTGTAATTTTATCAAGCCAAGCATTACATTACAGATAAATGTAACTCACCTGGAAGGCACAACTGCAATTTTTCCACTACAGTTGTAATATTCCTCTGCTGAATCCTACATCGAATAATATCTTCTGTCTGGACTATCACCTTAGGAATAAAGAAATGTTCATATTTTTTAAATGAACAGATAAATCAACATCCACACACTGGTTCACAAAAAATGTCTCATTTTCTCACCTCCTTTCCAGCATCTTGAAATCTTCGGTTGGTATCAATAACTTGTACCTTAAAAATAATTTCACCTTAGTTAGACAAACATGCATAAAACTTCCCTGATGTAACTGTTCACCCTTGTAATCAGATCATGCTTCATGAGAAACTTAGAACAAAGAAATGCAAATTCAAATTAACTCTACAGCTTGAACTTGAACTTTTGATTGAAAAGGGCTTTTAACTTCAATTACTTATGACAGTTCTTTTTAACAGATTCTGTGGCAAACTTCTCAAATTTACTCAAGATTTTTGAACTTTACTTGCTTCTCTAAGTCTGTCAAACAATTCAAATCACTGACCCAATTGACCACTGGTCCCTTTTTGATAACTTCAATGAGGTTTATGTGCCATTCATTGTCTGTAGGAAATGGTGATTGCATTTTACGGTAATTAAACATTCATACTTTGCTGAATGCAAACACTGGGTGGCTGATTAACATCAAACACGGAAATCTCAATCCACAGCAACATTTTAATGCTGCAGGTGCAGGCGAAGCTCAACCTCAAATTTTCCCACATATTAAGTGACTCATTAGGTCATCATAGTAAGGAAGCACATTCTGGTTTATTAAAAATCTCATTAATTTTTGAACAAAGATGCTCAGTGACCTCATTGACGCTGTATTCGGTCTCTCATTGTCTGACTATCCTTTATATAATGGTTTTCTAATCATAACCTTTGGTAAACCAGGGTCATTTTGTCTGTCCAAATGTAAAGATAAATAGGACATTCCTTATAACTAAATATTTTGTATTCTGAGTGAAAAAATCCAGGTCTCATTTAATAAATAATGTTTTCTCTGTGTGGCAGAAAATGTACACAAACTTTCTTTAAAAAAATTATACATTGATATTAAACTAAAAAAATAGTTTCAATATTATTGAGTGATTTTGAGACTACAATTATATATAGTAGTTTTAAAGGTTTTTTATGTGTACTAATTGTCATTTTCAAAATTCTAAAACTGCCAATGAGGCCTTTCATTGTATGAAGTTTTTTAGTTCATTTCCCTGCATGGAAAGAAATCCCGTTAAGTCAATGCATTACTTGCTTTACCAAAAAAGGGATTACTCCTGTCATTAGCATGACAACTGTGTTAATAAAGTGTGAAGGGCATCCCCAAATATATACACTAATGCACTTCTTGAAAGTAGTACATTTAATAATGATTTATAATATGCAACATAAAGTAATATTGAGTAATTTAAGGACACCAAAAATAAATAGAATTTTAACCGATTTCTTACCTTCAGTTTTTCTGCATCAGTCCTTACTTTAAGGAGTTCTGTAATAGCATCTACAAAACCCTGATGATGAAAATTACACATCTTTTCAATTTCCTTGTCATGATTACGGATACAAGCATCTAACTTTTCCATAAACTTCCTGTGTGCATTTGGCTGGTCATCATACACAGACCTGTATGTATATAAAGAAAGCTAATATTAATTTCCCAATTCACCAAAAATTATTCTTTAAGCCCAATCTTTGCAAAAGCTGGTATCTTAAAATTAAATCTCTAAACAGATAAACTAAGTTGACAGTACTGCCACTAGTAGAAATAATTTGAGTGAAAAATATTTAATTTATTTTTGAACATGTTAATATTAAAAGAGTCACAAGCCCTCTAGATATATCACTAGGTATCTGGAAATAAAAATCTGAGGCTCTGGAGAGGAGTCTTAACATGCAAGTTAGTGCTCAAAAAGAGTCATTGAGTGGATGATTAAGGAATGAATGAGCAAACTCCTTATTTCTACAGCATTTACTATGTCATGACATACACTAAGTGCTTTATATAATAACTCTTTAATCTTCACAAGTTTATAATATAAGTATTATTATTACCCTTGTTTTACATATAAGTAACAGAATATCTAACTACTGCATATTCCAAAACTAGCAAGTGATAGCTGGGATATGAATCCTGTGAGTGCGGCTCCCAGAGTTCATATTCTCAAGTACAACGCCATACTGAAGTCACCACAATGTTCTCCAAATATGGCATATGCATTCCTGCCGTATCTAAGCTCATGCTGTCTCCACATAGTGGGCAACTGCCCCCCAACCATGCAAGAAAGGATTAACCTTGTCCAAAGAAAGGTTTGGCCCTTGCCCCCAGATCCTGGGAGGTAAGTCTTTGGAATGTCCTGCCTGATAGATGTCTTTCTTTTTGGGGGACTTGAGCAATGCCAGTTTATGTTAACAATGTGATTTACAGTGGGGACCTTGGGCCACAGTATCAGCTCTGGAGGGGCTGGAGACTAAGGTCAGCAACACAGGCGGTTAGCCCTGTCTGTGTGACTAAGCCCAGTAAAAGCCCTGGACGCCACGGCTGGGGTGAGCTGCCCGGGTTGGCAACACGCCCGAAGTGCTAACACACATCACTGCTGGGAGATGTAAGTGCTGTCTAGACTACTCCACTGGGAATAAACAACTGGAAGCTCCTGCCTGGAACTCTCCAAGACCCTGCCTTATAAGGCTTTTCCTGTTGTGAATTTTAATCTGTATCCTTTTGCTGTTAATACACAGTAACTATGAGTATAACAGCTTACTAAATTCTGAGTTCTCCTAGTGAATTACTGAACATAAAGGTAGTCTTGACACCCTCCCCAAAGTGCACCCCTCCCCCGCAATATGTTTCCCATTGTTTGAGGTTTAATTCAAGTCCCATTTCCTCCAACAGGCTTTTGTCAGTCCCTTCCATGCCAAGTAATCTTTTCACAGGCAGGACAGGTAGACATACAGTCCTTTCAATTCACTCTGACATGTAATCATATGTGACTTTGCATTGTAATTTAAACATTTCAATTATATGCCATATATTTTATTTCTGCACACAGACCATAAGCCTCTTGAGGGCAGCCTCCATGACTTAGGTTTCTTAATAAGTACCCATTATAATACTAGAGAGGACACTATAGGATAGCAATTATAAAGTACTTGGACTGTTAAGAACTGAGCTAGAACTAGGCTCTGATCTTGGACATCTCTTTTCTATGTATACTTCTCTCTTTATCTCATCTAGACTTGGAGCTTTAAATTCCATAAACATACTGACACCTTCCAGATGTACATTTCCAGTCCTGACCTCTCCTCTGAAATTCAACCTCACATATCTCTCCACATAGATATCTGATAAGCATCTCAAATTGTCCAAAATGAATTCCTGTCCTCGTCTCTGAAAACTGCTCCTCTCACAGTCTTCTCCCATCTCGGTAATTCCATTCTTCCAGTTGCTCAGTCAAAAAAACCTTAAAATCCTCACTGACTCTTCCCTTTCGCTCACTATTCCCCAAAGTCCAGCAAATCCAGCCTTCACTACCTCCACTGGTACCACACTTGGACTAAGCTTTCAACGCCTTGCCAAGATTACTGCCAACTGCTTCCTAACCAGTCTTCTTGGTTCCACCCTCGCTCCTCTTCTGTTTGTTCCCAGCACAGTAGACAGAATGATCCCATTAAAACATAAATCAGATCCCATGTCTCTTTTCTGCCCAAAACCCTATTTTCCTTACAACAGTCCATAGAACTCTACATAATTTTGCCCCGTCTTATCTCCCTGAGCTCATTTCCTACTACTTATTCTCCACTATACTGACTCCACATTGGCAACACTGTCCCCCTTGTGGTTCCTGAAACACACCAGACACATTCCCATCCTAGGCTTTGCCCCTACAGTTTCTCTACCTAGATCATATTTCTCACATGTGGCTGCCTCCCTCTCCTCCTTCATGTATGTTACCCTCTTCTGTATTAGGCCCTTTCCAGTTACAGTATCTATATTATAAACACACACGCACTTCCCTTCCCTGATCTATTTTCTCTCCTTTTTTATTTTCTAAAATAAAGGTGTTACTTTATCACTGCATCATTCTTACCATCGGAGAAATACTCTGCTTCACACTTTATTTCCTGTCTTGCCCTCCTGGGATGTAAGTTCCATGAAGGCAGAGGATGTTTGTTTTGCTCTCTGTTGTATACCCAGCCCTAGAATAGTGCCTATTATATAGCAGATGCTCAATAAATAGTTGATGAATAAATGGGTAGATGGATGGATAGATGGAATCAGAAAGAACACTTACTTGCTGTTCAACCTTAGGTAAGCTACTTGACTTCTCTAAATCTCAATTCTCTCAGCAGTAAAATTAAAGGATAAAAAGAGTGTTATGAGAATTATTATCAGAGTGCTATGAGGATTATAGTAAACACGTGAAAATTTCTTAGCACAATAACTGACATTGTACACTAAATATACACTCACTGGCTACTAGCATAGTATACACTTAATAGACAACCAAATCCTTGATAAGTGAGCAAACCCTGCTGAATAACTGAGTATTATTAGTTGTAAGTATCACATATGGCTAACACTCAATTATCCATGCTAAATGAAGGACTACTGACTACTACTGCCGCCTGACATTTGTATGGGGCCTTTTACATTTTTTATACATCTAATGCTCCATTTATTTCTTATACCACACCAGAGAAAGTATCATTGCCTGCTTTTCACAAATGAGGAAACAGGCATAGAAATGGTTTGTGAGTGTCTCAATGTAGACTAGTTAGTGAATGACTAAGGCAGTGCTGGAATTCCCACCTTGTGCTTTTCCTACAACTAATACATATAACAAGAACTCAATGAAACAAGCAATGATGTTCCAAAGAAAAATCCATGTACAAGAGGAAGTTTACCTAACTGACCTTGGCATGCCATAAACAAATTTTTGTTTCATAACTGTGTGTAAGTATTATATTCCTTAAGTAATATATACAGGGTCTGGCACAAATAATGCCCCCCTTTTATTACAAAATCTTTTATTACAAAATCATAACCATGTAATTCTGTAACTTATTAATATCACACTCAAGGGCATCATATGACATCTTAGGTGAAATGTTCAAATGAAAACTATAAATTATTACACCCGTATCATTACCTTACCAACCACACTCAAACAGGCATTACTTCTGCTGGACCCTGTATATACATTTCTAAGTTTTTAAACATATCTTTTTAAGTTTGGCATTTATCTGGCTTTTAAAATAACATTTATTAAACAGAACATACCAAAAAAACTGGCTTTTTCCTCCCTAGAACAGTTGTAACATGGCAGCGAGAGATGTTTCAGGACTGCCTCACGACAGTGTCCCCCCAAAGGAGGGTTTGACTCCATTTGTGGGTGCAAAGACAATACTGTTACCGCTTTTAAGTCTAACAGTAACATATAAACAGGAAGAGAAATAGTTATTTTCTAGAAGTCTATTTTATTTTAGAACGTTCTTAAAAAGTCTATCCTTTACTGTGTCTTTCCAATTTATTCTCCAGAGTTTTAAAAACAAAGCTACTATTGTTTTCATAGTGGTTCAGGACACTGCCAGTGGATCTACTCCAGCAGCATAGGTGAACACCTTGTTCTCTACTGATGCTGTAAGTGTGGAGGAAAACAATGTCAGAACATAACACTCTCCATTAATAGAAAACCAAAGCCTGAAATGGGTGAACTATTTACATTCCGTGCCTTCTGCTGTTCAAGTAGAACCATAAAGTCTTGATGAAGGAAATAAAAAACAATATTAAGGAATTAGTACTGTAAATGAGAAACCTACTAGGTCACAATCTACCTATTACTAAGTCCTGGTCTCCCTGACCCTTGATAATCATTGCTATCCCAGACATGAATAGAAGCTGCATCCCTAACTGATACAACCACTTGTCACCCACAAGCCTTATCAATGAGAGCATTCTGAGCAGAGTACACAGAAACAAACGTGCCGAGGTGAGAAAACACTCTAAACCACAGAAATGAATTGCACTTAAAGAAAGTACTGATGGATGAGACAAGTGCTAAAACCCAAAATTTATCAAAAGATAGAATACTGGCTCTGGAAAGGACACTAGAAAGTCCCTAGTTCTGACTTTCTCCATTTAATAGATCTTTGAGGGTTCCATCCCAGGCTGGGTGCACAGGGGAGGCAACTGACCAATGTTTTCCTCTCACACTGATGTTTCTGTTTCTTTCTCTCTCTTTATCTCTCTTTTCCCTCTCCAAAAGCAATAAAAAACATCCTCAGGTAAGGAATAAATAAATAAATAAATAAATAAATAAATAAAATCTAGCATGCAAACACTCAAAATGAAATTAATCACTACATGTGGTAGAATTAACCCTCTACCAACTTTTAATATTAAAAGTAACTATTCAAAAAAATTGCTTAAAAAAACAATAATAAATATCTGGCTGAATAGAGAGTAGCAACAAAGAAGGGTGAATATGTATAAGAACACTGAAAAAGGGAGGAAAACAAAAGCAATTCATTTTAAGTATATTTTATTGATTATGCTATTACAGTTGTCCCTTGTTTTTCCCCCTTTATCCCCCTCAGCCCTGTATCCCCCTTCCCTCCAGCATCCCCCATTTTTAGTTCATGTCCATGGGTCCTACTGTAAGTTCTTTGGCTTCTCCATTTCCCATACTATTCTTAACCTCCCCCTGTCTATTTTCTACCTACCAATTATGCTTCTTATTCCCTGTACCTTTTCTCCCACTCTCCCCCTTCCCCTCCCAACTCATAACCCTCCATGTGATCTCCATTTCTGTGATTCTGATCCTGTTCTAGTTGTTTGCTTCATCTCTGTTTTTTAGGTTCAGTTGTTGATAGCTGTGAGTTTGTCGTCATTTTACTGTTCAAAGTTTTATCTTCTTGTTTTTTCTTAGATAAGTCCCTTTAACATTTCATATAATAAGGGGTTGGTGATGATGAACTCAACCTAAGGTTGAGATAACTCGACCTTATCTGGGAAGCACTTTATCTGCCCTTCCATTCTAAATGATAGCTTTATTGGATAGAGTAGTTTTGGATGTAGGTCCTTACCTCTCATGACTTTGAATACCTCTTTCCAGCCCCTTCTTGCCTGCAACATTTTTGAGAAATCAGCTAATAGTCTTATGGGGACTCCTTTATAGGTAAATGTCTCCTTTTCTCTTGCTGCTTTTAAGATTCTCTTCTTATCTTTAATCTTGGCTAATGTAATGATGTGCCTTGGTGTGTTCCTCCTTGGGTCCAACTTATTTGGGACTCTCTGAGCTCCCTGGACTTGCATGTCTATTTCCTTTGCCAGATTGGGGGAGTTTTCTTTCATTATTTTTTCAAATATGTTTTCAATTTCTTGCTCTTCCTCTTCTCCTTCTGGCACCCCTATTATTCAGACACTGGAACATTTAACGTTGTCTCAGAAGTTCTTAAGTCTCCTCATTTTTTTGAATTCTTATTTCTTCATTCTATTGTGGTTGAAGGTTTATTTATTCCTTCTGGTCCAAACCACTGATTTGAGTCCTGGTTTCCTTCCTTTCACTGTTGGTCCCCTGTATGTTTTTCTTTATTTCACTTTGCATAGCCTTCACTTTTTCCTTTATTTTGCATCTGTACTCAATCATTTCTGTGAGCATCCTGATTACCAGTGTTTTGAACTCTGCATCTGATAAGCTATCTCCTTGTAACTTAGTTCTTTTTCTGGAGTTTTGGTCTGTTCTTTCATTTGGGCCATATTTCTTTGCCTCGGTGCACCTGTTACATTGTAAAGGGTGGAGCCTTATGTATTCTCCAGGGTGGGGCAACCCACTTCAGTGTGTTGTGGCACTGTATATGGGGGAGGGGTCAGAGAAGGAACAATGCTGCTTGCTAAGCTCTCACCCCACTTTCAGTCACTACTTCTGCTTCCCACAAGTGAATCGTGCCCTTCTGGTGCTGATTCCCAGGCAGGTGAATTTGTGTACATTCTAAGACCTCAGGGATCCCTCCAGTGGACCCTCCTGTGAGACTGGGTGTTTCTCCCACCCCCACAACTCCCACAGGTTTTTATAGCCAGGGGTTTGGGGGCTTTATTTCCCCTTGCTGGAACCCCGGGTTGCATGGTCTGTCTCTTTTCCCAGTTGTTCCTCCAGGTTTATCTGCATGTGAATGTGGGACCTCCCAGTCCACCAGCTGTCAGCTTGCCGCACATCCTCTCTGCACCAGTTGCCTGTTGCCACCCCTCCTGCCAGTCTGGATGAATGTTTCTTCTTCAACTCCTTGTTTGTCAGACTTCCATACACTTCGATTTTCTGGCAGTTCTGGTTGTTTTTTTGTTTTTAAATTGGTTGTTGTCCTTCTTTTGGTTGTACAAGGAAGTGAAATGTATCTACCTACACCTCCATCTTGGCCAGAAGTCCCGCAAAAACAATTCTTACCCCCAAAATTTCTTGACACCATGTGCACAGCAGAAGTATCAATCTTTTCTCTGAAGAGATCTACATTTAACTATAAAGACAATTTGGAGAGACAGTGGAGGGATGAGGACATGGAGAAAAGCTGAGAAGATGGGCTCACCTTATTGTCAACAAGTGTCCAAAGTGACTTACCTGACCAAGAGGAGTCATATTGTCATATCAGGGGTTGTGGGGCTGGTTGGAAAAGGTGAAGGAATTAAGCAAAATAATAATATTAATTAATTAATTAAAGTGATAAAAAGAGGAGTCATATCTGATGCTTCTGGCTTAGTGTGGTGAAGATTTATAAAAAAAACAACAGTGACACACAACCAAGGACTTACAACCAAGTGCTTTACATTCATTATCTCATTAATATTCACTATAGTTTTATGATGTATATTTTGCTGGCACCCTAATTTATAAATGTGGTTTGGGAAGAGTAAGATTTTAAGTTCAAAGTCACACAATAGTATGGGCAAGATTTAACCTTAGGTCTACCTGACTCCAAAGCCAGTGCTCTTAAACATTATGTTACACAGGCTCTTCAATCAGAAATGGTGATAAGCAGCACAGAATGCAAAGTAGTTACCAGCACAGCAACTAACCAGATCACCTTTGAAGATCAGCAATTGAGAATGACTCAACAGGGAATCCCTGATGTGCACTGCTGAATCTATCGAATGAAATCATCCAATGGACAGAAAAAAGAAATGAGAACTGAGGCATAGCTAACTAGGAGGCAGTATGAAATTACAAACCCAACACAATAAGGAAGACCAAAATATGAAGTAGAGAAAACTGAGGGCCCTATACTTAATCTAACCTCAGCTGTAAAGGATTCTGAAAAATCTATTTTTTCTTTTGTCTTTGAATGATAATCATTATTCTTTAAAATTCTGATTTGCAAGGCAAGAAAGGAAATGCCATTCAGCACTACTCATTCTTTGAACCCTAAGTTGGTTAAGAGTGAATCCATCTAATTAATCTACTACTAAGCTAGATATACTACTGTTCTAAATTTTTAAGCAATATATAATTTTAGTAAAAATAAATTTTTTTCTTTCAAAATATCCCCCAGAATTTGATAATGTATATTGGTGAGTCTAGTCATGTTCCTATAAATAAATACACACAGACATATGGCAGAACCAGCACGAGGAAACATTAGAAACTAATGTTCTAAAAAATGTTCTAAAAAACAAAATTTTCTACTATCCCACATACATTCAAGTTGTACTTTAATGCTCCATATACAGATAATGGTTTCAATAAAAGAGTCTAGTTATCCCTTCCAAAAGTTTAGCACAATAAAATCTTACTTCTGACCCTGGCTACTGCAGCTCAGTGGATTGAGCACTGGCCTGAAAACCAAAGGGTTGATGGTTTGAATCTCAGTTCAATTCCTAATTAGGGCACATGCCTAGGTTGTGGGCCAGGACCCCGGTGGGGGGCAGGAGAGAGGCAACCGCGTATGCCTCTTGCATGCGAGGAACCCATGTTTCTCTCCCTTTCTTTCTCCCTCCCTTCCCCTCTATCTAAAACTAAATAAATAAATTACTTTTTTAAAAAATCTTACTTCTGGCAAAATGTATTGCTAATCAGACAAAAAACAGAAATATAAAATCAGTTTTAAAAGAAGAAATAACTTTATGGTGATTACCAGAGGGAGGTAGAAAAGGGTATAGGGAGAAAAATGGTGATAGAAGGAGACTTGACTTGAGGTGGTGAACACTCAGTACAATACACAGATGATGTGTTATAGAACTGTACACCTGAAACCTATATAATTTTGTTAAGCAATATCACTGCAATAAATTCAATAAAAAGTATACAATAAAATAAAAGTGCTAACTTTAAAATTTTATGTGAATAAAAAACAAAGATGAACTATACTATACTGAAGATTTTAATTATGTATATTAATTTTGGCAACTAGAAATACATATAAACAAAGTATAGGTCTTCAGAGCACAGCTAAAACAATTTTAAGTAAACACATTTTCTATCTTTATTATATCTAACCTCCCACACCAAAGCAAAGTGTTGAAATATGAATTGCTAAAATATCACACAGTATTTGATCATATGATATATTGGGCTAATAGAATTTAAACAAAGAAATGATCTTTCAGATGAGCCTTCTTGAAGTCTATGTATATGGCGCCACCTAGTGGTAATGAAGTATAAATATAATAAAACTAAGATGTCATTAAAATGTTAAAATGGGTTCACTGAAAATTAATGCTTTTATCACCAAATCCTCTGTCTTAACAGAGGAATCCAGGCTCCTTCAACTTTTGAATGCATGCTATATTTTGTTAAGTGGTTTATTAATCATATTCCACTTTTTAAAAAGAAAAACAACTTTTTCTGACCAAAAACAAACAACATTCACAAGATACTATATAAAAAAGGACTCTCGTCTTATTACTGGTAATATATTATGCCTTTTTTGTCAAAAAGCACATAACATCCCTATACTATTTTCAGCATTTTCACTGTATCTTCATTGTTAAAAATTTTTCATCACAATAACTATGAAGAATATAAAATATATGTTTCCTGAGAACATTAGGCCTTCTCTTTAAGAGGCAGGACAAGCCAAATGATTAAGAGTACAGTCTCAAAGTCAAATGGCCTGCACTCACACCTCTCTCCACCACTTACTGAGTGCCTAGAACAAATGACCTAATCTATCTCTACCTCGATTTCTTCATCTGCGAAAAAAGTATTAATGGTATCTCATTTCCTTCTTGTGAAGATTAAATGAATGTACTGTAAGTATTCAGTAGATCTTAACTGTTACCTAGTATTACCTACATGATGACTTTTGCTTTCAAGAACAAAAACTCTGAATAAAAAAATATTTAGAGTTAATATCATTGTTTATAGAATTTCACACACACAAAAAAAATCCATCTAAATGTGCAATGATAATAGAATAATCAAATAAACAGAGAAAACAGGATGAAAATTATATACAATTATAACTTCATTTAACAAATATTTAATGATATTCAACATATAAAATGATTTAATGTTTAATAACACTTAATATGTCAAATGTCATAACTTTATTTAATAAATATTCAACAAATACTATTTGTTGTTACTAATATAAAAAAAGACTAGGTTAATGTCAATTATAATTACCCTTGAGTTGCAGGGGGGGAAAAAGTCATTTTTTCTCCTCTCTATATTTCCCAAGTTTTCTGTAATGAAGGCTTTGCTTTTCATTGATTCAGATCATTCTGTTGTACCTATGGCATTATACTGTGTAACATATTGAGACCCTATAAGATATACATGACAATTACAGGCCTTGGGGACAATTTCACTCAGCCTGCATTTAAGAGATTTCCTTATGACACACATACAAAGATATACATTCACACACAACTAAATATGTTGTGTATCATTTTAAAAATCCATGTAAGAGAACTCAGACTCAGGAAAAGTGTATGTGTGTGTCCATGTAGACTGCAGTTGTAGGATGCAAAGATTTCATGGAGGAAAGACCTAAGATGAGAATTTAATATATAGGTGGAGAAATAAGAACCAGGTATTCAATCATGGGTAAACACAAACAGGAAAAAAGAACATGGCAGTGTAAAAAAGTTACAAGTAGTGGGAATTCTAATAGAACTCTTACAGGAGTAATTTTTAATCTTTATTTGAGCAGTGGCCTGGAGAGTGGCAAGACCTTCCTCTATGATTCTGAACAGGGGTGTCCACCCCGCGACCCATAGGCCGCATGTGTCTCAGGATGGCTAAGTGGCCCAACCCAAAACTGTAAATTTACTTAAAACATCATGAGATTTTTTTTGTGACTATGTGTTGCAATGTATTTAATGCCCGAGATGACTCTTCTTTTTCCAGTGTGGCCCAGAGATGCTTAAAGGTTAGACACCCAAAGCTACACAACTTTTCCCCAGAAAAGTGCACAAACACAACTGCAGGACATTCCCTCTGAGAACTTTGGATCATCCACAGGATTGGATGAGCAATACAGCTTATTCCAGTCCGGTGAACTGCACCAGAGGTGCACAACTGATCCAACATGGTTCAATCAGATACACTCTCAGGAGTTCTGAGCTCGAATTCAGAGACACTCAGCTGTGTCTGAGTGACATGGAAACTGTATGTGGTTATCTTCTACCAAGTGCAGAGACACAGAAAAAGCCACACTTCAGAGAACAATGAAGATGAGAGAGGGAAGTATAAAGGAAAATAGAAACACAGTCTGCTACTTCTTTGTTCCAGAAGTATGACTGCCCTTAGAATTTTGTGAGACTCCCCAGTAACCTTCCACTGTATTTTTTCTTTTTTTCCTCAAGCTAACTCAGGTTAAAGTGGTACCTACAATTAACCCCCACCCAAAAAGTCCTTAACTAAGACATACACGCACACACAAACCCACACATGTATTTTTTACCATTATAAAGAGTTCATACTGACATAAGGGGTTATCTGACTAATATATTGCATCTTATCTCCCCACATGATTAGGTTACAGACATACTGCAGTAATAACCTCAGACCGCAATCTAACGTTCTGTTTGTGCCATGACATAAAAAATGCTGGGAGGCACTACCACAAAATAATCCAGAAATAAGAGTCTAAAGGCAAAGTTTAAGTAAACAGAGTTCTGAGGAAAAGAAAACCTCTAATGGGGCCCCTGGAAAAATAATAATAATTCTATCTAGCTTTTACACAACACTTCTAATTTTTTTCAAAATATCCACAATATTGCACAGCTAAGTAAAGAATACAGGATAAGGTAAGTGTCCTAAATTAGCACTGTTGGGTATCTGAACCAAGTAGCTATCCTGTAGCACAGAGGAACTGAGTTCCTAGCAACTCTGGGAGGAAAAACATGTACACACAGAGAGTACAGTTTCTCTCATCACGGGCTACTGAAAAAGATTTCTTGTTTATAAAATATTCACCTTGTACGTATTTAACGATGAAATATTTCTTCTAGTTTTTCACATGCATTCTTAGAACGCTTAGCAAAATAATGCCCAGGTGCTTCCTCTAATTCAACTGAAGACATTCTGCCAAACAATTTTTTAAATAATAGAGCTGACATGACCTAATTTTCTTTAAAGGAGTACAATCATATCTTAAAGGATCATACAATCTGTCAAAGCATCAAGATCGAGCAAAGCCGCAAACTGGAAGGATGATTTTCCATATATTTCTGATGCTGAATTTTACTTGCCTTGCTTTCTTCTATGTGCAAATTCTGTGACTTGTCCTCACTAATAGTATCCTGTGTCCATGCACAGGAAAGAGCCTAGTGCAGTTTGTTAGTTAACATTACTTCCTATAACGAAGGTTGATATTCTGTAATACTGCCCTTAACACTCACTGTAATTCTGGATAACAACACAGCACAATGATGATCGTTAATAGACATCCTCTATGGTGAAACTTGAATTGATAATCAGCTAACACAGATTTGCAATAGACTTCCTCTTCCTGTTTTTACATTCCTGACCAAGGAGATGTCTCTTCCTGTTGACTTTGTGCTACTTGTTAAAGTCAAAAGATGAGAAATGGAAACACCTAAATACATAAAAAGTTATGTCCTCTAGGAAACAAATTTAATTGCTAAATAAAACTTAGTTTAAAAAACTTAAACCATGAAGCAGATTAATGAATGCAAATGGAGACTGGTTCCCAAGAATATTACAGAAAATAAAACAAAAATTTTAAACTCTCAAGAGCAGGTCTAATGTACAATACAGTTTGCCTAATAGCTTAAGAGACGATCTATATACCCTACAAAGACCTTTACAGGAATGTCAACCTACAATTAAGAAGAAATTCTCTTAAGAATTGACTTTTCAGCAAAACAACCCTAAAAATGAACAAACAAAAAAGAACACTATTCACCATGGAAAATTAAACAGAAAATTAGTTAATATTTATACATCCATTACTTTAGCAATAAACATTCATAAAACAGGAACTACAAAAGAAATAAGACAAATTAATAAACAAAGTCTTTAACACACGTCTCTCAATCCAAGAAAGAACAAGTGAAAAACAATATGAGGCCTCAGAAGATATAACCAACTTCAGAGAAAGAGAGAGAGAGAAATGAATAAAACTGAGTCCTAATTAAAAAAATACATATTTTTTCCAAGAACACATGGAACACTCGTGAAAACTAACCACATAAGCCACAAATAAAACCTCAGTGAATTCCAAAGAATATAAATAATACAGATTCATCTAGCTATAATGTTATAAAACTAAAAATTATTAACAAAATGAAAAAAAAATTTTTTTAAATCCTTCATACCTGGAATTGTTTAAAATCCCTCTTTAAAAATTGTTGGATCAAAGGGAAAGCACAAAAATAAAATAGAATAATTTCTTTAAAATACAAATAAAGAAAAAGTCAGAATATGTGAAATTGCCCTAGCTGATGTGGCTCAGCTGGCTGGGTGTATTCTGCAAACCAAAAGGTTACCAGTTCAATTCCTCATCAGGGCATATGCCTGGGTTGCAGTTCGCCCCTGGTCCAGGCAAGCATGGCAGGCAACCAACTGATGTTTCTCTCTCACATCCGTGTTTCCCTCCCTCTCTTTCTCTCTCTGTTCCCCTCTCTCTAAATGAAATAAATAAAGTTTAAAAAAAAAGAATGTGAAAAAAAGCTAGAGCAATCATCAAAGAAAAACTTATATCATTAAATAATTACATCAATAAAATAAAATAATCAAATTTTTATTCTAGAAAAAATAAATAAATCAGAAGGAATAAATCATTAAAGGTGCAGAAAGGAGAGTCTTAGGAAACAGAAAATTAGTGGAATGAATAAATTCCAAAATCAACAAAACAGACAAACCACCGGTTAATCTAAACTAAAGGAGAAAAAATGAGTTAAATCATATCTACCTAACATTAGAACTGACAAGGGGAATAAAACCATCAAAATGAAAAAAAATTATAACATCAGACCATATTTGCATAAATGTACTCTAATAAATGTGAAGAAATGGGAAATTTTCAAAAGAATACAGTGTATTTACCTTCTAGAGACAGAAAGTCTAAAAGAACAATCACAGAAGAAATAGGAAAAGGAGTTAAGACTCTCCTGCAAAGAAACAAATAGCAAAACCACAGGCCCAGCTGATTCCACGGGGTAATTCTAACAAACTTTTAAATATCAGATAATATCAGGGCTAATTATAGTATTCCAAATGTAGAAAAAGAAAACTTTCATTTTTGTTTGGGAAAACAAGCATAACATTTATTTGAAGACCTGAAAAGACAGCACCAAGAAAAACAAAAACAAACCGCAGAACAATCTCCCGTACATCAATGCAGAAAAAATCTTTAGAATAATACTAGCTAACAGAGTCCAACAGCATACTAAAAGAGCAATTCATCATGACCAGGTGGGATTTATTCTATGAATACAGAAATATTTCAGTAATAGGAAATACCTTAATAAATTCAATCATAGGAGAAGGCAAAAAAGAAAAATTGTATAACCATCTCCACAGATGCAGAAAAGACATCTGACAAAATTCAGTAATCTTTCATGTAAAAAACACTATATAAAATAGGTATTAGTGGATATTTACTCAGAATAATAAAATGTAAATACCTCAGTCCAAAAGCCAGAGCTCTCCTTAATGAGGAAACACTAAAGGCTTTCCTGCTAAGGCCAGGAAAAAGATAAAGATGCCCACTATCTCAACTATTGTGTTCCAGTTAGGCTATGAAGTTTCATTAGACAAAGCAATCTATAGTTTAAGAAGTGACAGGAAGAAGTAAAATTATTTCTAAATACAGATTATACAATTATATTCCTGGAAAACCCATGGGAATCAATGGGGAAAAATACTACGAACAATAAGAAAATTTAATAAAGTAAAAGGTTACAAATTAATATTCAAAGATGATCAGCATTCACATATATAAGCAAAACAACAGAAGACATAATGGAAGAAAAGATCCAATTAAAATAACAAAGTGTTCATAAAATTTTAAGTAATTCTAAAATTTATTTGTGGAAAACTTTAACTCTCCTGAAAGATACAACATATTTTTGGGTATGAAGACTCAACATCATTGAGATGTCTGTTTCCCCCTAATTAATTTATAAATTTAACTCAGTGTAATAAAGTATTTTAAGAATGAACAAGAAAGAGTCACCAGGAAACCCCTGAGAAAAAGATGATCAATGGGGTGAAGGTCACCCTACCAGATACTATAGCAATAAAGCCTCTACAATTAAAAGCATGGTATAGTGTGCAAATAAACATAGAATGAACAGAATAGAAAAACTTAGACCCACCACATGTGAAAATTTAGTAAATGATGACAGCATCTCAAATCAATGTGAAAATGATCTACTTTTTAATAAGTATTATGACAGCTGGATTACCTTACTTAAAAAAAAAAAAAATAGCCCGGGCTGGCATAGCTCAGTGGATTGAGCGTGGGCTGCAAACCAAAGTGTCGCAGGTTCGATTCCCAGTCAGGGTACATGCCTGGGTTGCAGGCCATGACCCTCAGCAACTGCACATTGATGTCTCTCTCTCTCTATCTCCCTCCCTTCCCTCTCTAAAAATAAATAAAATCTTTAAAATAAAAAGATAAAACTAGAGCCATTCATCACACCATACCCCAGGAAAATTAAAAAAGGTACAGAAATGTAAAAGTAAAAAAATAAAACCATACAAGTATCAAAAAAAATGTGGGTGGATTCCCCTATACTCATAACCTGGTAATACAGAAGAAGATTTTTCTATGATTCAAAATCCAGAAACAAAAAGGGGAAAGACTGATGAATTTTGTTTTGATAAAAATAGAAAACTGCCCTGGCTTGTGTGGCTCAGTGAATTGTCAGCATGTGAACCAAAAGGTGGCTGCTTCGATTCCAGGCAGAGTGCATGCCTGGATTGAGTGCCAGGTGCCCAGTTGGGGGCATGCTAGAGGCAACCAGTTGATGTTTCTCTCACACATCAATGTTTCTCTCCCTTTCTCCCCCCCTTCCCCTCTCTCTAAAAATAAATAAATAAAATCCCTAATAAAGGAGATAAATAAAAATAAAGTGGTTCAGCTCTGGTTGGTGTGGCTCAGTGGATTGAAGGCCAGCCTATGAACCAAAGGGTCAGTGGTTCCATTCCCAGTGAGGGCACATGCTTGGGTTGCAGGCTAGGTCCCAAATTGGGGCATGTCAGAGGCAACCAATCAATGTATCTCACACATTTTCCCCTCTCCTTCTCCCTCCCTTCCTCCTCTCTAAAAATAAATAAAATCTTTTTAAAAAATAGAAAACTACTGCATGGCCAATAAAAGGGGCAGGGAGGGGAGGAACATCATAAAAATAAAGTAAAAAATGTTTCTGACTAATGGCAAGAAAAATTGTGAAAAATTTTTAAATGGACAAAAGTGATTACTGAATGGCCCATCTACCATATCCTTCTAGGTTATCTATACCTTTCACTATCTTTGGGCTATTGTACAACTATCTCTACAAGCTGTAGAAATTTGATGTATTATTCTTGTCTATAGAAATGCAAATATTTTGACCTGTGAAATGGAATTCATTATTACACCCTAGGGATACTGACCAGTTATCTGCCTATTACAAATCTATTTCAGCATTCCCAAATGCCTATATGGTTTTGTCATTGCCTTTGACACAGCTGAAACAGTTGTAATATCTTACTGATTACCTCATTAATTAACAAGTTAAATAGAATCTTTGGCATGCATCAATTTTATAATCGAATGAGAGTCATGAATGTATATATTTTTAAAAAATCTTCATTTTTAAAAAAGATGTTATCTATTTTATTTTTTAGAGAGGGGAAGGGAGAGAGAGAGGGAGAGAAACATCAATGCATGGCAGCCCCTCATGCACCCTCAACTGGGGACCCAGTCCGCAACCCAGGCATGCACCTCAGACTGGGAATCGAACCAGCTACCCGTGATTCGCAGCCCAGCACTCAACCACTAGGCCACAATAGCCAGGGCATGAATTTATCTTTTTCGAAAATTATCTTTTAACACTTGGAGTTTTCACCAAGATGCCCAGCAGATTCACCTGAAGGAGCCAGGTAACTGCACTGCCAGATAACTGTACCTCCTGGGCTACTTAAGCTTAGGCACATCTTTTCTTGGCTCCTAGAAGTAAAATCCAAGTGGCAATACACATTTAACTTTACTGGCTCTGTTTCTCTGTTTTGTTTTGTTTTCCCCCCACCTCTCTACAGATTGTATGTTTTGGTTTGGTTTCTAGTTACTGCATGGCCAATAAGTTATTACCCCTACATGGCAGCAATGACTAAGAATTTGGTTTTATGATTTGGCCACTTATTTGGTGGTCCCTCTACATGCATGACAGAGATCTCTTGGGTAACAGATAAAAGACTCTGGCTTGTTAATCTTTTTTGTTTGTCTATTTGTCTACCTTGAGCTCAAATGACTTAAGAATTTCATAACCACCAAGAACAGGTCTTTGATATCTGGACTGATGAGGGTTTGTTTTTTTTCTTAAATCTCTACAACCCATGTCTCTTTTATTTTTTGCTTTTTTTATGGTTTATTCTACTACACTTATCCCAATGTTTTCCCTTTTGCCCCTTTCTACCCAGCCTACTCCTCTAGCCCACAGTCAACCCCTTCTCCATTGTCCATGTCTGTGTGTCATTCATACATGTTCTCTGATTAGTCTCTTCCCCTTCCTTCCACCATTTCCCGCCCCATTTCGTCCCCTTCTACAGCTATCAGTCTGTTCCATGTCTCCAGTTCTATTTTTCTCATTAGTTTATTTTGTTCATTAGATTCCAGTTATAAGTGAGGTCATATGGTGTTTTGTCTTTCACTGCCTGACTTATTTCACTTAGCATAATGCTCTCCAGCTCCATCCATGCTGTCACAAAAGGTAGGACTCCTTTCTTTCTTTCTGCTGCATAGTATTCCATTGTGTAAATGTACCACAATTTTTTAATCCACTCATCTACTGATGAGCAGTTGGGCTGTTTCCAACACTTGGCTATTATAAATAGCACTGCTTATGAACATAGGGTGTGTAAGTTCTTTTTACAACTCACATCTCTTGTGGGTGAAATTACAGAAATAAAGCTGTAATGCTCTGTATCAGTAATTCAGAAAGGCTTTTATCTCTCATTGTGTGTGATAAATCAGACAATTTATCTCCAGAGGGTATTAATAATTTGGATTTTAAAGTCTCTTAAGTTAAAAGAACTCTGCTCTGGACTGCTTACTGGTTTAAAAAACGTACATATATAAATGAAATATTTGTAAAATTCCCCCCCAAAATGAGAAAATTGACTTCCTGGTAATTTAAATATGCTAGACTTTTAATAAGTATTCTTCTTACAGGAATTAACTCAGAAACATTTTAAAAATCAAGGTTCATATAACTAAGGTACAACTTTAGCAAACAAGCCTAGTTTGAAAAGTTGGGTTCATAAAAAAATAACTGTTTAATCTTATCCTTTTTCATTGATTATTTTATTGTTTGGGTTTGTTTTTCCTAAATGCATACTGGTTCACTGATTAAATGAGCTAACATTATCATACATAAATATTAAAAATGATTAAAAATATAAATTTGTGCTCAACTAAGTTGAATCATTATTCTGACAAACTTTTTATTTCATTTTTTTAAGATTTTATTTATTTATTTTTTAGAGAGGAAAGGGAGAGAGAAAGAGAGAGAGAGAGAAACATCAATGTACAGTTGCTGGGGGTCATGGCCTGCAACCCATGCATGGACCCTGACTGGGAATCGAACCTGCGATGCTTTGGTTCACAGCCTGCGCTCAATCCACTGAGCTACACCAGCCAGGGCTATGCTTCTTATTCTTAAATGCTATATAGAGGCTGCAATTTGGGACATGCAATGAAGAGTATTCATATTTGTCACTTTCATAAGGTATAAACAGGATGTTTGCTTTTGTAGAAAGTTGTGTTATATATGCTCATAAGTTTTGCTAGTGTGATAAAATGTTTGTGTACAATGGATATAGCAATGTTCTACCTCAGTGTTTCAATGTGAAATATCAATTACTTTGTTTTCATTTTATTGATTATGCTATTACAAGTGTCCCAATTTTTCCTCCTTTGCCCTGCCTCCACCCAGCACCCCCCACTCCCTCAGACAATCCCTACACCATTGTTCATGTCCATTGGTCATGCATAGGTTCTTTGGCTACTCCATTTCCTATATTGTATTTTACATCCCCATAGCTATTCTGTAACTACCTGTTTGGACTTCTTAATCCTCCCCCTCTTCTCCCATTCCCCTATACCCTTTCCCATCTGGCAATTAACCATCAAAATGCTCTCCATATCCATGATTCTGTCTCTGTGCTTCTTGTTTGCTTAGTTGTTTTTTAGACTCAATGTTGAAAGATATGTATTTATTGCCATTTTATTGTTCATTGTTTTGATCTTCTTTTTTTTAAGTAAGTCCCTTTAACATTTCATATAATAACAGTTTGGTGATGGTGACCTCCTTTAGTTTTTTCTTGACTGGGAAGATCTATATCTGCCCTTCAATTCTAAATGATATCTTTATTGGGTAGAGCAATCTTGGCTTGTAGGTTGCTGCTTTTCATGACTTTGAATATTTGTTGCCAATCTCTTCTAGCCTGCAAAGGTTCTTTGGAGAAATCAGCTGACAGTCTTATGGGGAAATCCCCTGTAGGTAACTAACTGCTTTTCTCTTGCTGCTTTTAAGATTCTCTCTTTATCTTTAAACTTGAGCATTTTAATTAGAATGAGTCTTAGAGTGAGCCTCTTTGCATCCATCTTGTCTGGGACTCTGTGCTTCCTGGATTTGCATGTCTACTTCCTTCACCAGATTAGGGAAGTTTTCTTCCATTATTTTTTTAAAATAGATTTCCAATTTCTTGGTCTTTTTTCTCTGGCACCCCTATGATGTGAACACTTGAAGTTGTCCTAGAAGCAGCTTATAATAACCTCATTTTTTTTTGGATTCTTTCTTCTTGTTATCCTGGTTGTTTGTTTTTTTGTTTCCCTGTGTCCGAATCATTGATTTGATTCTCAGCTTCAGCCACTCTACTGTTGTTTCTGTGTAAAAATGTTCTTTATTTTAACCAGTGTATTCTTCATTTCTTTTTTTTTAAGTAATTTTTTAAGATTTTATTTATTTATTTTTAGGGAGGGAGGGAAGGAAGGGGGGGAGAGAGAGAGAGAAACATCAATGTGTGGTTGCTGGGGGTTATGGCCTGCAACCCAGGAGTGTACCCTGGCTGGGAATCAAACCTGGGATACTTTGGTTCCCAGCCCGCACTCAATCCACTGAGCTACGCCAGCCAGGGCTTCTTCATTTCTGATGGGATCTTTTTTATGCTGTTGAGGTCCTCACTAATTTCCTTGAGCATCTTTATAACCAGTGCCTTGAACTTTGCATCTGAGAGATTATTTATCTACATTTTGTTTAGTTCCTTTTCTGGAGTTTTGATCTATTCTTTCATTTGGGCCATATGTCTTTGTCCCCTCAGTTTGTCAGTCTCTCTGTGTTTGTTTCTATGTATTAGGTAGACTTGCTATGACTCCCTGTCTTGGTAGCATAGCCTAATGTAGAAGGTGCCGTGTTGGTTCCAGTAGCACAGCCTCCCCTATCACCCAAGCTGGGTACTTAAGATGCACCCTTCATGTGGGCTGAATACAGCCTCCTCTTATAGTTGAGCCTTGGTTGCTGTTGGCAGGTCAATGGGACGGATTTACCCAGGCCAGTCAGCTGCAAGGACTGGTTGTGACCACTGACCACCAAGCTCTGCCCTCCTTGGAAGATCAGCTATGCAGGAGCAGTGTGGTGGCACTCCAACATCTTCTGTAGCTGTCCACTGGGTGCACAGGCCCTGCAGTGTTCTATGTGGTACAGGCCCAGGTCATACCCCACTTGTGTTTTGTCTGAGGCCATCCTATCTGAGCTATAAAGCAATCTAAGTTGGCTGCTATTTTTGCTGAGCTTGGAGATCTCCAAGTGAAGCCAAGCTGTGAATCTAGGCTGGTTGCTGCCTGGGCCCACTTAGCAAGAAGTAGTGGGGTAGGAGGCTCACTGAGGCCAGCTGTTGCTTGTTTGAGAGGATTCAGGAAGTTGTGAAGCATGAGCCAAGACCATTCACATAGAATAAGCAGCTTGAGTGGGCCCGTAAGTTGGGTGAGCCTCTCTCTGGGGATCTCCAGGGCAAGGGAAGCAGTGTTAGCCAGGTTGATGGAATCTCAGAATTCCATCTGGTAGTGTTACCTGCTTTCTGGCTCTGTGGCTCTGTGGAGTGGGGAGGTTCTGAAAATGGACAATGTCCTCTGCCCGCCTTTCTGTCTGGGAGAAAGCTATCACCTAGTTCTCACCCTCAGGCCAGACACTTCAGTTTCTCCCAGTATACCACTGGTGCCTTTCAAACTGCCACCCCAGTGCTGAAGCTCGGAGGGAGTGAGTCTGAGTAAGTCCATGTGTGGGTTCTTTAAGAGGAACTCCTTGGGATTCTAGAAATTTCTTCCACCAACTCAATCCCTGCTGGTTTTTATAGCCAGAGGTTATGGGGACTTATCTTCCTGGCACTGGAATCCTGGCCTGGGGAGCCTGTTGTGGAGCTGGGACTCCTCACTTATGAAAGAACTAAGGGTCTTTAAACTCAAGCTATCTATGCTTAATTTTTAAGTGCTTCATTTCCACTTTGATTAAACAGGTAATCAAGTATTGCTTCTTAGATAGCCTCTGACAAAAAACTTTCAAAATATCTTTTATATATAAAACTGTCTTCTAGATTTCCAAGAGGAGCCCTGGAATAGCACAGTTATTTATTCTTTCAGCTTACAAATAGATACATGCTAGAAATAATTAGGTTTGTCTGATGTGTCACAGCAGGAAAACTTGTACTGAAGGAGCTGTCAAAGTAGAAGATGCTTCCCAAGGAGGAAACTGAGCTCTGGAATACTAGCCTGCTGAGAGGACAGAAGTAGTGCCATGCCTTAGCTGAGAGAGTGGGCATCTTTTTCTTTGTAGCTTTTAACCCAGAGATCATGAACTCAAGTTCCTATAGGAGTCAGGAAGCAACGGGGTTGTGGGAACGAGAATGCAGATACCCTTTGAAGGGGCATCCTTGCTAAAAGAAGCTGAAAATGTAGACTTATATGATATGTCATGTTTTTTAGATATTGTGAAGCTGAGGAAAACATACAAATTTAGGTCAGTGAGCTGGTTTCTAACGTATGCCAAATGATTCAATGAACGTCAGCTTAGGCTTCTAATCTATGAAAAAAATTAGAATATCCTCAGCTTTCGTACGTTAAATCTGTATATGTAAAAAATGTTATAATACAAACATTTCTGAAATTGTCCTCTTTATGTGAAGTCCCTGAAAATTAATTTATGGGAAGTCCCTTGCTAGCCATAATTATGTTTTAACTAGTCAAAACCTTTAAGTAGTAATGTACTCTATACCTGACAAAATTTTACTCTCCATTTCTGATATTAGTTAAAATAATAACTTAAAGATAGCCATTAAGTCTCTGTAATCAGGCAGTTTTTTTTAATATTATGATGCTTACCTGAAAGCTTCATTAAAAGCTGTAAGTCAGAGTTTGTGTCTTCAACAGTGAGGGTCCATTTCAGGACCTCATGGCACTTTAAACAAAAACTTGTACATAAATGTTCAAAGCATCATATATTCAACAGCCAAAAGGTAGAAACAAACCAAATGTTCATTGTTTGATGAAAGGATGAACCCAAAGTGGGATATCCATACAATGTAATATTGTTCAGACATAAAAAGAGATATTGACATATGCTACAGCATAGATGAATCCCCAAAACATCATGCTAAAGTGAAAGAAGCCAGGTACAAAAACTTACAGATTGTATGTTTCTATTTAAATAAAATA
Source organism: Phyllostomus discolor (assembly GCF_004126475.2). NCBI lineage: Eukaryota > Metazoa > Chordata > Mammalia > Chiroptera > Phyllostomidae > Phyllostomus > Phyllostomus discolor. The sequence continues at coordinate 147,000,692 of NC_040907.2, read as the reverse complement.
TCCAGAATAGGTAAACCCATAGACACAGAGAGCAAATTAGTGGTTGCCAGGAGCTGGAAGCAGAGAGAGAAATGGGGAGTGACTAAATAATGAGAGTCAAAGAGAACTCTGCCAAAACCACAGTCTTCCCAGAGTGACTCTGTGCATGCCAAGACTGCACCTTCTGAAGAGCAACAGCAGAGTCTTCACACGGTGAGGGAAATACACTTGACTAACATAGTCCAGCCAAGCCACTAAACAAATAAACAAACAACAGCAAGCCCCAGAGAATGGCAGAGTGGTGGGAATCAATATCAAGAGTTGCAAATCAATGTCAAGAGCTGCAAATCAATATCAAGAGTTGTTACAATGGATTATTTAAAATTTGCTATTTTCAATGACAACCACAAATTATGAGAGACAAAACAGGAGATTGTGACTTATACACAGGAAAAGAAACAGGCCCTGTGAGAAGACACAGATGTTAAATCAAAGATTTCAAAGTACTATGTTCATAATACCAAAGAGAGCCATGCTTAAAGAAATAAAGGAAGGTATAATGGCAATGTCTAATAAAATGTACACTAAAATAAAATATAAAATATTGACAAAGAATTAGAAATTATAAAAAAACAAATGAAAATTTTGGAGTTGAAAATTCAGTAGCAAAAAGTAAAAAGTCATCAGAAAAACTCAAGGGAACATGTTGTCAGAAGAAACACAAACCACTTAAAGATAGATTAATAGAGATGATGCAATCCAAAGAACAGAAAAAAATTTTAAAAATTAATACAGCCTCAGAGAATGCAGACACCATTAAGCACACCAACATACAAATGATGGGAGTAAAGAACAGGAAGGAACAGAAAGAATATTTGAAAAAATAATGACTAAAGTTTTCCATGTTTGATGAAAAATGTTATGTAAACATCTAAGATGATAAACTCCAAAGAAGATAAATGCAAAGAGATTCATGCCCAGGCACCTCATAGTAAAAATAATGAAAGACAAAAAGGAAATCTTGAAAGCAGAAAAGTATACATTACATGTTACAAACCCAACAATACATTGGGTTTATGTGTTGGAAGTCATTGGAATTATGTATGTGTTGGTTTATGCAATTGCTTTTCCAGAAAAGGAAAATCATTCACCATATATAAGAGAATACCAGTAAGTTAACAGCTGGCTTCTCATCAGAAAAAATGAAAGCCAACAGGCAGTGAGAAGGCATATTTCAATGTGCTAAAGGAAAAAACTGTCAACCAAGAATTTTATATCCATCAAAACTACCTTTCAAAGAATGAAGGTAAAATAAAGACACTCCCAGATAAATAAAAACTGATTTAGTTACTAGCACACCAACATTACATGAAATACTAATGGAAGTTCCACAAGATCAAAAGAGTAAGCCCAGATGGCGGTATGAATATACACATCACACACCAAAGAGTACCAGTAAAGGTAACTGTAAAACACAAAAGTAATTATTAAATACAACATAAATGCATCTTCCTTCTTTTAACTAATTTAAAAAGCAACTGCATAAACCAACACATACATAACTCTACTGGTGGGCAAAGCATACAGAAACGTGATGTATTTGACAGTAACAGTATAAAAGAGGTGGTTTGGAGCAAAGCTATACAGGAATAAGAAAATGACACAAAATGCAACTAAAAATTCAGCAACAAATGAAGAGAAATAGAAATGGTAATTAAGATTAACACAACAAATTCTACAAACATGTACTTGCTTTCCTCTCAGCTTCCTTCAAGAACAAAAAGTTACATAAAGTAACAATTACAGCAATGTATTGTTGGGTTTATAACATATACAGATGTAACATGTATAACAACAAGGGAAAACAGGGAATAGGGCTATATAGAAGTAATATTTCTGTATTTCAGTGAGATTAAGCTAGAATAAATTTGAAGTTTAATCTGAGAGCAACTACTAAGAAACAACTTTTAAAAATATACTGAAAAAACAAAGTAATTAAAATGTTATGCTAGAAAATATTCACTTAATGAAAAATAGTAAAAAAAAAAAAAAATAGGGACCCAGAAAAGAAATGAGACATACAAAAAAAAAATAATAAAATGACAGACATAAATACAACTATATAAATGAAGTTAACTATAAACAGATTAAACAAGTCAATCAAAAGTCAGAGACTGTCAAACTGAATTAATAAAAGAAAAAATGAGATCCAACAAGATGCTATATATAGGAGGCACTCTAGATTTAAAGATAAAAACAGGTTGAAAGTAAAAGGACATATTATGTAAAGAGCAACCATAAGAAAGCTAGAGTAACTATATTAAAATGAGACAAAATAGACTTTAATACAAGTCTAAAAATAGAGATATTTTATGTTGGTAAAAGAGTCAGTCAATCAGGAATATATAACAAGTATGCACATAGAGAGCATACTAACAGGAGAGCCCAAAAATACATACAGCAAAAACTATACTTACCCTATAACAGACAGAACAACTAAGTGGAAGAACAAAAAGGAAACAAAAAGCTTAAACAACTATAAGCTGAGGCCTAACAGACATCTATATAGTATTTCACCCAACAACAGCAGGATACACACTCAGGGCACATGAAACATTCTCCAGGATAGACCCTATGTAAGATTGTAAAACAAGCCTCAATAAATTTAAAAGGAATGAAATCAGACAAAGCATGATCTCTGACCACAAAGCAATGAAATTAAAAATCAATAATAGAACATTTGAGAAATTCACAAATATGTGGAAATTCAACAAAACACTTCTAAATAACAAATGAGTTAAAGAAAAATCACAAAGGGAATTTTAAAATTACTTTAGAATGAATGAAAATGAAGATGAACAGATATAAGGGATTAAATCAGAAATCAAAAACCTCCCAATAAAGAAAAGTTAGATGGCTTCACTGATAAATTCTATCACATATTTAAAAGATTAAAACTCTTCCAAACTCTTCACAAACTCTTCCAAAAATGTAACTCATTTTGAGACCAGGACTATTTTAATACCAAAGCCAGATAAAGACATCACCAAAAAAGGAAACTACAGACCAATATCCCTTAATAATATATATGTAAAAATACTCAACAAAATACTAGCAAACCTAATCCAACAACATATTATTAAAAGAATTATACACCCGACCAAATGGAATTTATCCCAGGAATGCAAACGTGATTCAACATTAAAAAAAAAATCAGTGTCATACACCACATGAACGGAACAAAGGGAGAAAAAAACATGATCACCTCAATTCAGAGAACACTAACTCATTCATTCTATAAGGTATTATTCTCATAACCAAACCAGACAAAGGCATAACCAGAAAGTAACAGAACAATATCTCTTGTGTATATGCAAAAATTCCAAACAAAACCCTGGCAAACAGAACCCAGCGACATATAAAAGGATTATATACTATGACCAAGTGGGATTTATCCCATAAATGCAAGGTTGATTTACACCTGAACATTAATGTAATGCACGATATCAATAAGGGTTAAAAACCACAAAATAATTTCAATAGCTGCAGAAAAATAGTCTGACAAAGTTCAACACTCCTTCACAATAAAAACTCCCAATGAACTAGGAAGAGAAGGAAATTTCCTCAACATGATAAATGGCATCTATGAAATTCCCATAGCAGAGTATAAGGGTGATTATTTCCCAAGTTCACCAATATATGGTGTGGTCAATTTTTTAAATTTTAGACATTCCAATATCATCATAGTTTAATGTTGTCATTTTATTTTCCACTTTCTAATGACTAATGATGTTAAACATTTCTTCATATCCTCATTTGCCTTCTGTGTATCTTCTTTCATGTGGTATCTGTTCAAATCACCTATTTTTATTTTTTTAAAGATTTTACTTATTTTAAGAGAGAAGGGAAAGGAGGGAGAAAGAAGGGGAGAGAAATATTGATGTGAGAGAGAAACAGACTGGTTGCCTCTCATATACTCCTCAACCAGGGACCAAACTCACAACTGAGGCATGTGCCTTGACCAGGAATGAACCTGTAACCTTTCCCTTTGCAGGATGTCACACAACCAACTGACACACACACAGCCATGCTGGCCAGGACTCACTTACCTATTTTTAATTGGGTTCTTTGCTTTCTTATGTCTTAAAGTCTTCTTTTATCCATTCTGAACTTAATTTTTCCTTATCAGATATATGATTTGCAAACATTTCTCCCCATCTGTGGCTTGTCTCTTCATTCCCTTAACAGTCTCTTTGCAGACCAGATGTTCTCAATTTTGATGAAGTCTCAATTTTTCTTTTTTGTATTATGTTTTTGGAATAGTATCTAAGAAATCTTTGCCTAAACCAAAGTCACATAGATTTTCTCCTATAGTTTCTATGAGTTTTATAGTTTTGCATTTTATTTGTGAAATGTCTTTTTTTATAGTGCAAAGTTCATTATTTTGCATATGGATATCCAATTGTTCCACCACCACCATTATTTTTTTTTTAATTATTGTTTTCTGCCCAGGCCAGTGTGGTTCAGTTGGCTGGAATGTTGTCTGGTAGTCCAAAAGGTTGAGGTTTCAATTCCCAGTCAGGGCACATACTCAGGCTGCAGTTTTGATCCCTGTTTGGGGCACGTATGAGAAGGCAGCCAATCGATGTTTCTCTTATCACATCAATATCTGTCTGTCTCTCTAAATACCAATGGGAAAAAAATGTCCCTGGGTAAGGATTTTTTAAAAACTATCTTTTTCTAATGAATTATTGTTGTATCCTTATCAAAATTAATTGACCATATGTGTGAATCTATTTATGGAGTCTCTATTCAATTTCTGTTTGTCTATTTTGCCACTAGTACTATACTGTCTTGATTACTACAGCACTATAAGTCTTTAAACCAGGTAGTATAAGTCTTCCAACTCTTAGTTTTTTTCCCAAAATTACTTTGGCTATTCTAGATCCTTTGCATTTCCTTGTGAACTTTAGAATCAGCTTGTCAATTACTACATACACACACACACACACACACACACACACGCAAATATTCTCTTGAGATTTTTATTGCAATTGCCTTGAGCCTGAAGACCAATTTAGGAAAACTGATCAATAAATACAGCATTATGTGTGCATTTATTTAGGACCAATTTAAGGAAAACTGATCAATAAATACAGCATTATGTGTTAGTAATGTACAAGTCTCTCAAATCTTTTGTCACATATAACTATTTCATATTTTTATTATATCAATTTAATTTCAATTTGATTGTTCCTTGCTAGCATGAGACAGATACTGAGCCAGCAGTATCCATCACTGCAGATGCCCGTCGAAACACGAGAAAAACATACACAGGGACAACCGAGTCCTGTGGGGAAATAGGTACGAAACAGCCACTCTCTCTAGTGGAGAGCGCTCCCAGTCCCCGCCTGAGTAGGCTTTTATTAAGAATACAGTCACAAGCCCTGGCTGGCGTAGCTCAGTGGATTGAACCAAAGTGTCCCAGGTTCGATTCCCAGCCAGGGTACATTCCTGGGTTGCAGGCCATAACCCCCAGCAACCGCACATTGATGTTTCTTTCTCTCTTTCTCCCTCTCTCTCTCTCTCCCCCTCTTCCTTCCCTCCCTAAAAATAAATAAATAAATAAATAAATAAATAAATAAAAAGAATACAGTCACAGTTTGTGGATTACAGTCTGGGAGGGAAGATCAAAAGGAATAGGTAGCTTTCAAAGGTGCTGACAGAACTCCCACTGGGATTTTGGGCTGAGAGTTTGTGTTTTATCACTTAAAAAGACTACAGGACCTAAAAGGCTAGTCTTGTTTCCTACCTGTGCCTTCATATTCTAATTCAATAGCATCCTCCAGCAAGCAGATCTCACAGGATCTTGCATATCCTATGTCCCAGGCCTGATTACCCTGGGGGTCTGCTGACTCTGGTCTGGATTGTACCACCCATGTTATTTCCGCAGGCCTGAGTCAGGCAGAGGAGACAAAGGCAGCCAGGAGACTTGGATTTCCACAACTAAGAACATGGACTCATGCTTTGACAAAGCCGAGGGGGCAGGGGTTGATGTCGATCACCCCTTCATTTTCACAGCCCCCCAAGTCCTTCCCTGAGGCCTCCACATGATCATGCCTGTCTTAGGCAATTCCCCCCTTGGGAAATCTTACCTGTCATTGGCTAACTGATCAAGCATTGGAGGCCAGGCACAGTACAGGCAGCGTTCATGCCAGGGAAATAAGTTTTGTCTCCTTACTGTCTCCTGGTTCAGAGGTCTCTCACTCAGCCTAAGTCGCAGGGGGTTACAGCTACCTGAGACCAGGCAGGGTGGACTCCAACACTAGCATCTAGAAACACAACTGTTTTTTGCATATTCATATGGTATCCTACATTCTTGCTAAATTCACTTACTAGTTCTAGTAGCTTTTCTAGATTGCATATGATTTTCTCTATAAATGATCACATTGTCTACAAATAAAGACAGTGCCTAATCTACTTTTTTTCCTTGTCTTATACTGGCAAGGACCTCCAGCACAGTGTTGAATAGAATTGGTGCAAATAAATATCCTTGCTTTATTCCTGATTTTAGGAAGAAAGTATTTAGTCTTCCACCATTAAATAAATTGTTAGCTACAAATTTTTCATAGATGCCCCTTTTCAGGCTGAGGATTTTCCATTCCTTGTTTCTGAGGGTATTTATCAGAAATGAATATTAGATTTGTGGATACTTTCTCTGTACCTATAGTGTTCCTTTTTTGGCTTAATATGGTGAATTATGGTGACTGGTTTTTCAAATACAAGCCAACATACATTCTTTAAATAAATCCTATGTGATCATGATATATTATTCTTTTTATGTACTGTTGGATTTAATTTGCTAAAATTTTGTTTAAATTATTTTCATCTGTGTTGAGTAACATCAGTCTATAGTTTTATTTTCTAGTAATGTCTTTCTTTAGTTTTGATATCAGGTTAATGTTGACCTCAAAATGAACTGAGAAATATTTCTTCCTCTTCAATTCTTCTGGAAGAGTTCTAATAGAATTGGTACCAATTTTTCCTTAAATGTTGTAAAACTTACCAGTAAAGCCATCTGAGCCCAGAATTTTCTTTTGGGGAAGGTCTTATATGGTAAATTCAACTTCTTTCACTGATACGTTATTCAGTTATCTATATATTCATAAGTGAGCTTTGATAGTTTGTATATTCCAAGGAATTTTTCCATTTCTTCCAAGTTATCAAATGCACTGGAATGAAATTGTTCATAATATTCCCTTATCTTTTTTAATGTCTGTAGAATCTATAGTGATGTTACCTCTCTCATTCCTGATATTCCTACTGGGAATGGGTAATTCCTGATCATTGGTTTTTTGGGTACTTTTTCTCTAGAAGTTCATCAATTTTACTGATCTCAAAGATTCAGGTTTTGGTTTCAATGATTTTCTCAATTGGTTTTCTATTTTTTGTTTCACTGATTATCTGATGTTTATCACCTCCTTTCTTTGGCTTTTTTGGATTTCATTTGCTCTCTTTTTCTAGTTTTTCTTTTTCAAGCTCCAGCACTTTTATTTTCATGGGTGAAAGACTCCTGGCCAGCAGGGTCAGGAAGAGGTGGGCATGGAGATCAATTGCCAGGTTCTGAGCCCAGGGGTTGGGCTGCTGCGGGGCACCCACTTTCTATACAATCATTAACAGCAACACCCTCACAGGAGTCTCCAGCCAGAGTCAGGGGCAGCCTGTGAGCAGCCAGGAAATGAGTAGTCGACTCCAGGTTTTTTTCCCATGGCTTAGTGTATACTGGGGGATGTGGTTCCTATGTAGATGGACCAAGCAGTGACTTGGTGGCTCCTTTAGTCCTAATTGTGTGGCAGCTCCTTCCTGTGCCAAGTGATAGAACAGTTCCTGGTGGCTCCCATCCTGCTCTGGGAAAGCAACTGAGTGGTACACAATTCCCAGTATGCCTGGATCTTCTAAGGAGAGCACCAAATGTCCAAATCCCAGGACAGGCTGACAGGTTCCTCAGTACTGCAGATTCACCACATTCATAGACAACAGCAGTGATGATGCTCAGGACACGAACAGCTTGCTAAGCATTGAAGATGAAACGGCACTAATAACATGGTCAGTATCCAGGCAAATGTGCCCTAGAGACACTTTCCAGTGTCCTTCTGCCTAGATGCTTAGCCCACAGACTCGCTGGCCTCTGAGAACAGTGACCCCCCTACTGGTCAGGTGGGGTAAGTGCCTGGGGAAGTATCTCCAGTTCTCTGAATGACCACTTAAGTCAGCGCTCGACTAGGGCCCAGAGAATGAGCAAATTGAGTGCTGAGTCTGGATATGAGTTCTGCCCTACCCCCAGCAGCAGCCCCTGTAATATGGAATGATGAGTTTGCTCAGTTTGGAAGAGACTAGGAAAGCAGGATCATATGCTGAGCTCACAGCTGTTACCTGCAAACAGTCCACAGCAGAGACAGTCCCTGGCTAGAGATACTACCTCAGGTCAAAGGCAGCGCTCAGCAAAACTGTGCACAGTTTCATCAGGGTCCTTGCCCCAAGGTGTGGTCAACTCCATTAGCCCAGTCAAAACAGGTTTGGAGGGGAGAGGTGAAGGGTAGAGTAGCCCCCTGATCCCAGAGAGCAGGGCATGCATGGCACTGCCTAAATACAGGAAACTGTTATGGGCAGCTGGATAGTCTCAGACACGTAACACTTCTGAGTCCAAGACAAGCTCAGAAACCTGCTCCTCACATGTCCTCAAGAAGAGGAGAAACTAAGGAAAAACCTTGAGCAGGTCCCAACTCCCAACTCTCCCACCAGCTGAAGTCCTCGAGGCCCAAGTTCTAAGACAGCACCACCTGGCCCTTGTAGAGTGGATCCAGCCTCCCATGTGCGCCCTCAGGGATCAGGTGTCCCAGCTCAGGTGATAACTGGTGGCCAAACCATTGATGCCCCTGCCCAGTACAACCATGGTCCAGCCCATTGGGAGCCCATGAGACGGACCTGAGACAGACCAGAGATGGACAAGATGAAGCAGATGTAGATCCACAGGCGTCTCCACGGGAAATAACAGGCCACACCCTGGCTATCTGCACACACAGCATGGGGCAGACCGTTATGGCTCCCACACCCCAGGCCCTCTAGTTTCTTAAGTTAGGAGGTGAGACTATTGACTTGAAACCATTCTTTTCCAGTACAGACAGGTGTTTAGTGCATAAATTTCTGTCAAAGTATTGCTATAGTTGATTCCCAAAAATTCTGGTATGTAATATTTTAATTTTATTCAATTCAAAATACTTTCTAAATTCTCTTTCGATTTCTTCTTTTACCCAAGGCTTATTTAGATGTATGTTATTCAGTGTCCAAATATTCAGGAATTTTCCAGTCTTTTCTATGATTGATTTATAACTTAATTCCATTGTGGTCAAATAATCATACTATATGCCAGGCACTGTCAAGAGTGTATACATGCTTCTCATGTAGTCATCTGACTTCCCTTAGAAAGCCAGATCTGATAAAAAAAAAAAAGTGCATCAAGAAAAGGTCAGGCTAAAAAAAGACTGCCACAGAGAAAAATATTAAGAAAACATACGCCTACAGGCCAGATGAAAGATAACTAGGAAATAACAACAAAAATTAATACTAATACTGAAATATTTATGGATGTATTGATGTCTAGGATTTGCTTCAAAATAATCCAGGGTGAGGGAGAATGGATAGAGGAAAAGATCAAATGAGATTGGCCAGGTGGTATATTGAAGATGACGGGTTCATGGTGTTTCATTACACTAGTTTACTTTTAAAACATTTCATGTTTACCATAATAAAAGATTTGTTAGAATTTAATATTAGCACCTCACTCCTGAAACCTAGGGGAAAAAATAGTAGCTTAAACACTGTTCAAGAAAAAGAACTGCTGGCAGTGCCTTCCATGTCTGTGGAGAGAGTCAGCTTGTAAATGAGAGATGACAAGGGTATAAATAGAATAAGTATGAGTCACTGGAGTTAGCCAAAGAGAAGAGTGTAGGTTTCAACAAAGTGAGTAGGTGACACAACTGTCCAGCAAAGTAGAACAGAGTAATATGTAAATACAAATGTTCTATTTGTAAGTGTCACAAAAGTTTCTCAACATATTTCAAAATTCTAAATTAGTTTCATCCTTTTTCAAGGGTACTGCCTAGCACTTCTCCCAAGAGGAAGCATCTCCTTCATAACCAATACTGTTTTCAAAAGTGGACTGTTCCAGTAATTATACCATATACTGTATTATTTCAGTTTCACAACACGATGAAGAAAACAAAGCACCCATTTAATCTATGATTTCTACTTTCATTACCAAATGTACCTTTCTATAAAAAGAAATAATTATGTTGAATATTTAAGGAAATGCACTAATCATGCTTATCATATCATAGCAAGAACATCATGTAACAAAAATTTACCAGGTGCCTGCCATATGCTCGGTGTTAGGGATAGAGCAGTGAATAAATAGACAAGGTCCCTAATGTCCTGGGCTTTCTGGGCATCTAAACATCCACCCCTACCCAGTCTACAAATAATGAAGTTTAAGTCCAGAAAGGTTAAATGACCTTTACCCGTGACTGCACACTTCACCAGTGATAGGACTAGGGCAAAACCCAGGTCTCCGGACTCTCAGGGCAAGATGGACCTGCATTATAAGTTCAACCGGTTTCAGTTTACATTACATCCACAGGACCACAAAACATAAGAGCACTCCATTTCTAGGAAGTGTATACTGAAAATAATAATGCTGAAGGACAATCAGCCCTAAGTTCCCTAAGCGAATCATAATTTCATGATCATCACTGCAAAAGATGAATCCTTATATGTAAAAGGCTAACCTAACAGATCAGTACGGTGTCGACTAATAATCTATTATTAGGGCAGCAGGCAGTCAGTCCGGAATATTCGTTACCTAGTTCTATTTTTAAAGGGTGGAGATCCTTTTGAAAATAAACGGAGAAATTAATGCAAAATTAATGAAACTTTCGTAAATAAGTAAAAGCTTTCCTGGGTGAATGCAGGGTCACACTGGCGCGTTCCTAAGCATCAGACCCTCCCCTCCAGCCCACGCTCCCTTCTCGCCCACTCAGATGGCGTCCTCGGATGATGGTACCCGCATCTCCCGCTCAGTTTCAATTCTCCCACAGCCCCGGCAGCCCAGCGCTCCAGGGTTTCCACCTGCGCGCGCCTCCGCACATCAGTCATTCTGTCAGCCAGCAGTTAACCTTCGCTCCCGAAGGCCCACGACCAATGAGCCCTCAGCCCGGCCTCGCACAGGCAGCCCGGCAGGCCCCAGGCTGGGAGGCAAACGCGGGGTGGCGCCGCGGCTCCCAGGGTCAGAGGCGCAGTGGCAGCCACACCCACCGCCTGCGCGGTGACAGTCCCGAGGCAGAGGCCGGCAGAGCCTACAGGTGCAGCTGCCAGTTTCGCCCCGCCCCAGCTCCGCCGGGGTCCCAGGCTGGGGTCTCAGGCAGGAGCCCCGGACCGCCCCCGCCCGCCTCTGCGTGCACCACCTGTCGGGCTGCCCCACCCGTTTCCTGCCAAGAGGCTGGAGGGGGCAATTCGAGGTCCTGGAAGGATGACAGCTTTACCGGAGAGTGGGCCCCACGCAGGCTGTGTCAGTGCTCTCGATCTCCTGCAAGATCCGCTCATGTTCCGGGACGGTCCCCAGACCTTCGCCGCTCTCCGCCATCTTGGTTGGAAGCTGAGGAGCCGGCGAGGCGCGGCACCGCGCTGACCGCGGGAGCGAGCAGCATTCAGGCGAGCGCAAATGGGCGGGGCGGGCACGGAGAGGAGCGGACCAGTCACCCAGCCCCGATCCAGGCCCTGACACCTGCCCAAGGCCAAGGTACTCCCTGGAAGGGCAAGGAGAAGAGCGCATCGCCTCCCGCTCAACCCCACCGCTTGTCCCAGTTGCTGCCTTGAGACTAGCCTGGCTTTCACATATATTCTTGTTTTCTGTATACGAGACCCTCTGCTACAAAAATAAAATAATCACTCTCAACCTGTAATAAAAGCGAAGGGAAAGCTTAACAAGATCTGATGTACTTGGTGGTGGAGAGTCAGAAAAAGGAAACGTGCACTCAAGAGAAGCAAAATTGTGTATTAAGGAATAATATTTATTTTAGGAATGAACTGGGAAAATCCCGCTGTTGACCATGATGTCTGCCCTGGGTGTATTTATGTTCCTGATGGCAGGAAGTTCACAGAGGCCAGTCAACTTGGAAAATAAATTATAAGCGCCAAAAAAAATGACAAAGAACTATGACAGTTAATGGCAAAGATGCAAGAGAGACCCAGGACAATGTATGATTCCATGCCAAAATCCTTAAATCCAAGTGTCCCCAAGTTGCTATAGCTGGGATGAGGACCGGTGGGAATTTCTGAGAGGATAGGGCATCAGAGATGGGAAAAGAGAGTCTTGCACAAAGGTACCAGTGTGGAAGAATCCTGTTTAATGACATGTTTGTGTGACGCAGACTAAACCAGTTTGTCATCAAAGCAGCCACTGAGGAAGATTAATCAGGAAGAGAGTGCAAACCCTACCCCTGAAGGACAACTATTTTCTGGCCTCCATTAATCCAGGGCTCTGAACTTCCCTTTAAGTCAACCACGCCCTTTACTATCCAGCTGTGTAACTCACCCGCTTCAGTGAGCTTGTACTAGAAGCCTAACTTCATCCTCCTTCCCACAAAAACCTGGGAGGTGGCATATTGTATAATAGTTAAAATCATGAGCTCTGAAGACAGGCGTCCTCAATTTAATTCCTGGCTCTTTCGCTTCACTTCACAGATGGGTGACATTTGGCAAAAACCTAATCTCTTTATATTTGTTTCCCCAATGTGAATGAGTCTAGATTCAATTTAGCACATTTGTCCATTCTACCAATGATTTTTAACAGTTTGCACTTGTGTTTATTGGTTCCTGTTTATACATTTGGGAGTTTTGCTTATTTTTGTGCACTTGGCCCCCAGGGAACCAAAATGCCGCTGACCTCAGTGCATGCTGGCTTAGAAGACTAAGGATGCTCTGCTACATCCGACTGCTCATTCTGCCAGAAGCTGCATCACAAGCCTGTTTCCACTGTCTTGTTAGTACAGGAGAATCCATATCATCTCTGGGAAATCTCACTTTCTTGACCTGCAAGAATATGCAGAAATAAAACAAACAAAAAAAATCCCTTCCCAAGCTTACCAGCACCATCACATCATGTTAAGGTTCTTTAGGTCAAAGAAACTTTTTTAAAATTTTGCAATATCCTATAGTTCCTCATAGAGTTCTGCACATATCTAAGAGAAAGCTGGAAGGGTTTTGAAACCTGACAATAGTGAAGCTCTGAAGCCACTGGAAAGAGGTCAGGATGAAATGGAAAGAAGCATTCTAAACAGGTCTGCGCATATGGCAGGAATTTGATTACTCTGTGATTGGTAACAATTAGAAATTAGAATGATATCAAATTGTAAAAGTTAGTTTCTTCAAACTTGCTCTTTATAATGTGGCTCTATTCAGTTGCCTTAACAGAAATGTGCAGTACTAATAAAAATGTTACCTCAAATTCTCCGATACCCACTTTAATCAAGAGCTTCGATACAAGAAACAGTATTTAAGGACTTTTGTCAGAAGATATCAACTTCATCTGTTCCTCCAGTTATTTAAAATTTTACTCTTGGATCAAGCCAAATTCCTAATTTCCAGTGTTTGGGTCCTTCCTGCCAGTGAGTTCTATTAAGTAAGTAAAATACATTTTTTTTTCTTAGCCGACTGCCTTTCCACTTAACTGGGGCAACATCACCTGGTGTTAGCACAACTGAATTGCAGGTTCAGTTTTTGAGAGGGCAAGATAAGCCTTTTGAAAATTGAACCTGAAACTGAAACATAAGACATGAGGACAAATTCTGAACCTTCCTACAAAGAGAATAGAAAACCAGTTGTCTCTGCAGGAAAATGGCAGGCTGTCTTAGCTCAGTTGGTGCACATGGCCAGAATTCATTGCTCTGAGGGGGAAAGCAAGGTGAGGAGAGTGGAGCAGTGCCACAGGCCAGCTTCTTATTTGGCAACTGTATCGGGACGGGTCATTCATTTCCTGAGCCTTCATTACCCAGACCGTTTCCCCTTTGCTTCACTAATCCTGACACTATCATTCCGAACCCAGCTCCAGATACCCATTCTGGGAAGCCAGCTTAGGCACTCCTCACTCTTGGCCTCTTTCAACACCTACCCATAGCGATTACCTCAACATAAGCAGCAATATTTTCCCTGCAATTCGAAAGAAGAAGGGAGGAAGTCTGTATACCACTTCTCCTTCTGAAACAGCTTTTGCTGGTTCCCTTTGTGACTTCTTTTTTTAATTAAGATTTTATTTATTTATTTTTAGAGAGGGGAAGGCAAGGAGAAAGAGAGGGAGAGAAACATCAATGTGTGGTTGCCTCCCGTGCACCCTGCACTGAGGACCTGGCCCACAGCCCAGGCATGTGCCCTGACTGGGAACCAAACTGGCAACCCTTCGGTTCACAGGCCAGCACTCAAACCACTAAGCCACTCCAGCCAGGGCCTTTTGTGACTTCTGACAGTTTCATTAGTACCTGAAGATTTTTGCTAAGATTTAAAAGCTAAATATCCTAAATAACTATGTAAATTTTAACTATGGACATAGATATAATAAATGAGTCCCCCACCAAAAGCCTATTCTGAAGTGATATATTACTAAAGTCTCTAAAATAAAGAATTTCAGTTATAGGCCAAGATAAAAACCATAACAGCTATTTACTGAGCACTGTTTGGTAAGCCCTTTATATTCTAATTTAATTAGTAACTTAATTTAGTAATTAAATTAGTACTAACTTTACTAAACTCTAACTCAAATCCTGTGGGGCAGACACTTTTACTATCTTTTAACTTGAAGTAGCTGAGACTGACAGAGATTAAGTCGCTTGTCCAAGGCCACACAGCAGTAAGTTGGAAAAGATGGACCTATTCACCAGTTCCTGTTTTTCCCATTAGTTAAGACAGCCAAGAAGAATGTTCCAAGGTTGTTTTACCCAAGAGATAAATGACTTAATCAGTCTGGTCTGAGGAGGTTGGAGGGTAGCAGGGCACACACGGGCAGATTGCTCATGCATGTTGAATATATTTTTTAGGCAGTGTGTACTGACTTCCAGAGATCCACCCCAAATCTCTCTCTAGGACTCCTGGCAGGGGCAAGATACACCAGTAAGATGCATTCTGTGTCCAAGATGCATCCTGGCAGGGCAGGAGATACATTCTGTGTCCAGTATGAAACTAAGCAGTAAAGTAAGGATTTCACCAGGAAATTAACTCTTAGTCATTAATGACATACTTTGAGCTGCTTGTCTTCAGACTAATAACCAATCTTGGGAAAGCCCTGCCCTAAGAAGAAGGCTGGAGAATGCAGCTCCCCTAGCCTGGCATTTAACTGCTTGGGTTCAAATTCCAACTCATCTTTTACTCGATGTCGGACCTTGCAAGAGTTACTTAACTTGTGCAAGCCTCGGTTTCTTCAAATGTGAATTAGGGACAATAATAGTTCCCAGTTCACCAAGTTGTATGGTGATTAAAGAAGATGATGTGTGTATAACGTTTAGCCTAGAGCTCAATCAACATTAGCGATGGCAACTAGGATTATTAGGCATTTATTATTAAACCAGGAAGCCCAGAATTTAGCTCCCTCTTGGCAAAATAAAAATAAAACCATCATACAAATGTTCTTTTTTAAATCATTAACAAAATATCCTAACTTTTTATCAGGGTTCTCTTAGCCTGAACCTCATTTTTTCTGAATGCTCAATTAGTAGAAACTGCCTGAAATTTGTTTTCTGTTCTGGAGGATGAAAGGGGGCCATGTGTTTGGGTTAGTCTCTTGGATCCTGATCCACTTTAGTGAGCCCCCAAGATCTGGCTTCGAAGTCAAACACCTCTTTGTTGTCCTTGGAGTCAGTGCTTGCTTAGCCTTTGGGGCACATGTGGTGGTAAATAAATCACTGAGGCTGTCTCTACTTCCAGGCACAGAAACAGTGTCTCTATTGTTCACCGGCCAGCCCAGTTAATAGCTGTTAAATGCACGATCCACATGCAGATACTTCTGATATTAAGCTTAATGTTGTAAACACATGTTTCATGAGGTAGGGTGTGACTCCACAAAAAGATTCCCTTCCCTACTCCTGGAAACTCTGTAGCTGACTTCCCCATCTTCTTCAACTTCTCAAGACTTTGCTAATATCATTCAGATGTTTCTTAAATGGTTTAAGAGCCCTCATTGTATAATTGTAGAGCTGCACCAAAATGTAAAGTACGGACAGTCTTTACACATTGGCTCTAATAAACTAACACTTCCTGGCACCTTTAGACACTCTGGGGATATCTTGCCTGCCACACTCTTCCAGCCTCTGCCTTGTTGGTACAATGACCCCAAGTGGCCACACTTTGTAAATGCAAGAGAGTATCATTCCTGCTACTCTTGGCCCTGGCAGGCCTGGGAAAATTCCTGCTAGAGATCGGAACTCCACAGTGGAGAACAATAAAAGAAAATCTGAAATTGAAGCCAAATAAAATCAGTTTTTCTTAAATATAAGCCATCCTCAGAGAAGTTCAAAAATAATTAGCCCCGGGTTCTGTTCATTCAACAACCACTGTATTTTATTGAATGCTCTCTGTGTGATAGGCTCTGTGTGCAGCTCAGACTGGGCTGGCTCATGAGTGTGTGACCTATGCCGTTGCATGTGGCTTAATGCTCTGCCATCACCGTCCTGTAATTCTTAACAATTTTTGAATGATCAGGGCTACATTTTCATTTTGTGTTGGGTTCTGTGAATTACATCACTAGTCCTGCCCTCTGAACATTGCCCTGAAAGCACCATTAGCTTGCTCATCCTAAAGCTAAACATTTTCAAGTTCATTGAGCAATTAAAGAGCAAAATGAATTTCTTTGAATTCAATTCTCCCTCTTTCCTGCCTCTTTTTCCCCCCAGCTGTTTTCTACTTTTCTACCATTTTTTCTCCTCTTTCTTCTCCTCATTGTTAGTTTTTTATTATTCATCCTATTCAATGCATTCTCGATTCCCCACTTTCCCCAAGTAGCTTTCCTTTATTACCTTTTGCGCTTCTCCCTCTTCTGTCACTTGCCCTCTTTTTCTGTTACTTCTCTCAGCAAAATAGACTTTAGAAATGTAATGTGATGAAACAATAATAAAAGCTAACATTTACTCCTCAGCTACTCTCTGTAAAAAAGTATCTCTACACCACCCTCTCCTTTACACTGTTTTGTTATTCTTTGTAGTATTTATTACCACTTTTTAATTTGTTTCTTTCTAGTGCTCTTTAATAAGAATACAAACTCTCTGACACCTGAAACTAAAGCAAAATAATATTGAATGTAACCTGTAACTGAAAAAATTTTTCAATGACAACTTTTGAAAACTACAAGCTCCCTGTGAACAGGGAATTTCTAAATCGTGATCTCGCTGTATCAGCAGGACCACTGGCCATCCTCGACCACTGCCTGCCGCATGGTAGATGCTCCATAAATATTTATATTTACTGAGTGAATGGATGAGTCACCGAGCATTGCTGTATGAGGATCACATTAAATACATTTCATGCCTAATTCATGTAATCCTTTCAATAATTCCATTAGTAAGTATAAAGGCAAAATGGAAATGTTCAGCAAAAATCTGGCAACTACACAGATCACTCTCTTCAGGGACCCAAGGCTTTCCTGAGGTGCTGCAGATGTGGTCTCAGTAACAGTTAAGCCCACATTTATTTCTGACCAGTTTCTCTGGACTCTATTTTATGTATACAACGTGTAGTACACTGCTCCACTCTCATCAGAGATGAAATGAGGTCAGTACTATGTTAGTAAAGTGATTTTCAACCCTTTTCCAATCTCATGGCACACCTAAACTAATTACTAACATTCTGCAGCACATAAAAAAGTTATATATTTTGCCAATTTGACCAAAAATAGGTATAATTTTTTATTCATTCACACCAGATAGCTATTGTGTTGACTTTTGTCTTTTTTTTTTTTTTTTTTTTACAATTGAAGGGAGAAGAGGTTAATGCCCCTGAATAAACAGTCAGGTATTGCATGTTTTAAAAAAATGTGTGGCACACCAGTGTGCTGCAGCTGCACTAGTATAAATTGCTGCATTAGTATAAAATATAATTATTAGTAAATTAGTAGTAGTGGTAGTAGCAAATATGATTTTGCGAAAGGGATATCTCTCTTCCCTCCATATTATGTGACCAAAATAAAATTTACATTATTCAGTATTTCCCACCTGCTCAGAATTTCAAGATGCTGTGGGTGCTTGTTTATATCAATATCCGAAAGTATATATTTATTAAATTATACTGGAATATATTTCCCAGATGTAAATTAGACAGAATAATAACAGCTAATATTTATTAAGCATTTATTATGTGCTTGGCAGGCACTGTGCTAAGCACTTCATACACATTAACCATTTGAAATAAGTTTTATTATAATCCCCATTTTATAGTTTCAGAAACTAAGGCCAAAATCAAACAACCTAGGTTTAGTAAAACCTAGGCTTTTTATCTTAATCAATACACTTATGGAATTTGATTTAATGGAAATCTTACATGTCTGAAGATATAAACAGCAAGAACATTCTCAAATGTCTACAGCTGAATTTGACTAGTCATATTTTTTAGTATGCCATCCTAAATTATATTGTGTATATAGTTGAGGTAGTTAGTTGGTTTTTCTTTTTCTTTTTTTTTTAATGTTTTCTGTTCTTGACTAAAGGTATGTTATCTTCATTCCTAAAAACATGAAAGTCGAAGAAATAACAATATCCTGTTTGCTTTTAAACTGGTAAAATTTCACAGTCAGCTTTTGGAAAATAGCCTGAGAGGCTCTGTGAATATGCGTGTAAAACAATCACGTTATCATGAAACAATCACAAAAATTTCTTCTGGCACGTCATCTTGTACAATTCCCTTTTCCTCCTATTTTTCCCAGCCCTCTGCAGCGCTTTCCTTGGGTACGTCCCCCCTCCTACCTCCCACTAACTCTGCAGGGCCCTTCCCTGCGTTCACGGCTTTCTTATCTCACACTCAGCTATGGCAACACGACACACTGTAACTTTGGAACTCAGATTGGTTCAGACATGCTGTAACTTCTAAGAAGCTAACAACACCCCTGTAGGAAGGCCCCCAAAAGGAAAGGTGTAACGTCTACATCCACGTTGGAGTCAGGATCCATGGAGGTGGGGGGTGGGCAGGTCAAAGGGGCAAAGCCTGACTGCAGGAGGTTCTAGAGTAAATGTGATAACTATCATGAACACTGCTGCTGCCCTGTCCTAAGACCATAGCTGCCATGACTAATGTATCAGAATCACTCTCAGCATGAGATTCAGACAACCACTACCAATGCATTGGAATTGGTATGCTAGTTGAGACTTATTAACCATCCTTATCAAAGAAGCTGGTAATGCTGAATGAAGCTGGTACTAGTAGCTTCCTTCAGTGTGGTTCCAAACAGCTATGAGACCCACCAGGGACAGACCCCCTAAAGGGAGGATCTGGCAAGGAGCTGGGTGTATCTAGGCCAAATGGAGGGACTGGAGTGAAAATTAGAAAACCTAAAGAGAATGAGAAAAATCCAGTGGAAATTAGCATATGGTGGGAATACTGTGAAAACTGTGATGCCCAGGGCTAAAGGATTAGACCAGCAAAGCTAATTCCAGCCCCCACCTGCTGATGAGTTTCAGCCTACCAACAACCTGACAGCCAGAGACTGAATGCGCAAAGCAAAGCCTTGCTAGGACAATGCAGGCACCAGCAGCAGGCCTTTTTTATATTCCTCCCTTTTCTCTTAAATTCATTCACCATCATCTGCATGGCTAATATCAAATTCCACTGTCCAGCCTGGAGTTTTATTCCTCAGTTCAATTGTTACAGCTGCTTGAGGTATCTTTAATGTATATTTCTTTGGCAACACAACTAAACCATGAAAAAGAGCATGGTGCCTCAGCTCTCCCCTAAAACTATCCTTTAAATGTAATATTATGGGCAGTAGTCCCGTTTTACACATAGAATGAAAACAAACACAGGACTTCAGCATCATGCAATTGTTCACTTTTCCACCAAAACAAAAAGAAAGCCATAGGAGCTGATCCAAGGACCCATTTCAGAGGACTCCAGCAGGAGACAGCCTGGACCACAGGAGAGAAGCTTACTCTGGGAGCAGCCTCGTGTGAGAAGTCAGGAGTTGGGGGGAATGCAACCTGGGTTGGATGCAAGAGACTGTGGACCACTGACAATCCCCAACAGCATGACTCCTGGTCTCAGAAACACCCTCACGACTCCTCAGGTGGAGGAAACCCATTTTCCCAGATGATTTGTGCAGGTAAGTATGCCAGGAAGGTTTGTACACTCTGAATAAAAGAGCTGTTGAGCCATTCTTAAATGACAAGGCAGAAACCATGAGTCACTGAGCATTCTGAGCTTCCCTTGTTGGAGTCAGAGAAGCAGACCCTTCCTGACCATGATCTGAACACTGGTCTCCAGCAGGGCACCTCAGATTCCCTACCTGAAAAACCAGGTGGGCAGAAAGAGGAAACTAACAGAGTTCAGGATTTTACAACAGAAAATGTTCAGTGAAGCAAAGCCTTCCTCCTGTGACAGGGGAAAACAAATAGAACTTGTGGATGTCCTTTCCACCTCAATTTCAAGGTGCAGAGCTTTCCTGAATTTGTGTCTCTCCCACATTCCCAGCCTTATCCTCCAGGTCCTAACCCTTCCCTCAAGGGCCATTCCAGGTCTGCCGTCTCCCTCCAGCCACACCCCTTCTCCACCATCTCTGCCTTTAGAGCTTTTAGCTATTTAAATACTTCCACCTCCTCTGCTTCCCTAGAGGATAACTTTCTTCGGATCGCCTCTCTCTCTCTTTTTTTTCCCCTCACAAAGTCACCGTTAGCTCAGAAGCTCATACAGATTAGTTCATTTATTCAGCTACCACGTGCCAGGCACAGTAGAAGTTTCTGCGGAGGGTACTAAGATAAAGCACAGGTCCTGCCCTCTGGAATCTTTTGTCTGAGAATGGTTATAACACAAAACACCCACACGTACACATCCAAGTGAGTCAAAATGCCCTGGATTCTTTGGGGTTTCAAAGGGTAAAACGTGCACATCTGGTTGGGGAATCAGGAGAGGTTCCATAGCAGAAAGAGCATTTGAGCTGTGCCTTGCAAGACGGGTGGCATTTTGGCAGGCAGAAGTAGAGTGAAGAATAATAAAGGAAGGGTACCAGTGAGCACCAGGAGGAAGAAAATCTCAGAGCATGCAACAAAGAGTAAACTCTCCAGTTTGGCCAAAATGGAAGTCCTGTCTTTATTTTCCAACCTTCACATTTGGTCACCTGGTCACATGTATTCCATATGAGCAGTGGAACAGGGTAGAGTTGACCTTGAACTACTGATAGTGCATGTGTAGAAAGACATTAAATGCCAGCCTAAGAAGTCTTCACCTAATCAATGACTTTAACAACAGTGTAGGAAACTAATTTTGGTTAATATTGTCCCAGATAAAGGCTTGTCAGGAGTTCTGTGTCTGTCCCCCAAAATAACATTAAGATGTTTTTAGCAGTAGGCTTTGCAAAAGAGTGTTCTTACTCATTTTATAACCTAAACATGAAGCTAAGGGTGGGTGGGCCTCCCAGGTCTGCTGGCGGTGGTGACAGGGTAGCACCTGGAGAAAATATCTGTGCAGTCTCCACTCTTGGGGGTGACGCTGGGAGAGTGCTGGGACTGCCAGATCGAAACTGATTTTTTTCTTTAGGAAGACCAGGTACAAGATTGGGGATATTTGCCCTAAGAAGAGAGATTAGAACGGATCCAGGACACACAGTAGGAAGTCAGGTCCAATGCCAGAGCAAGACGAGCTGATAGGTCCAAGGACGGAGGAAGTCTGCAGATGTTGGCCAGGGTCGTGAGACCAGGGGTGAAATGCAGAGAGTCAGGGCTCAAGGCCGAGGCTCGGAAGCAGCCATGGCAGCAAAGGCCACAGTAAGTAACACACGTCCAGGCTCCGTCTATCCCTTTCTGCTGTTTCCCTATAGACTGCTGACCTAGCCACCAGGCAAAGGCACAAGTTTTAGACAGTGCTGGTACAGTATAAAGGATGTTCCATGTGAAAAAATTGAGTTTCTCATGATTAAAAAGCTCTGGTTTCTTCAATCTATTGAATCAGGTAAAATCACTTGCCTTTCTTCATATGATGCTCCGATAAAAGGAAGGTCTAAAGGATAGTTGTAATGAGTTGTAAGGATTTTGCAACTCACCTATGTGTTGATAATCCAAGAATCAACCAACATATATCAACAGTTTCCCATGCCTATAACACTACCCTTGGCTTTTTGAGCAGATTCAAAATATACTTAATGCAAAACCAAATCTACATACTTGGCAGAAATATATTCAGACTTATATGTAGTGAATTTCAGAACACCTGGCTCTGGGACCTTTCTGAGAATGAAGAGACAACATGAAAAAAAAATCTTTTCACCCAATCTACAAATATTAGTCAGCAAATATTTATTGACTGTCACTGTCACATTCAGTGATTGCAATCCCATTACCACACTGATAGGTGTCCGATACAGGCAGACAGGCAGAAAGAATTAAATGTTAAAAGCTGCCCTTTTAACACAAACATTGTCTTTCATTTTTATCCTGCTCTTGTACTCTGCAAATTAATCCCCATATTACCAAAGAAGCTATTTTTAAGTCTTATGTGGAAATAAAAAGATAAATACCTGAGAAGTCACCAGACTTGAGAGGGCAGCAACAATACACATAAACATTCTGCATTTTTTCTACATCTCATATCCACTCAAATGTAAACCGGTTTCATTCACAGGTCTGACTTTTCTCCATGCTTTTCACTAAGCATATTTTACAGTAAATAATGGAAACTTCATATAAATGGGATGGACTATCTCTTTAGAGATGGCATGAGACCCTTTCTGATCACTGGAAAATCATTTCTATTTTTAAACCTTGTTGTGATGAATTGGGAAACACATACAATACCAGGAAAGTAGATTACTTATTTACTGCAATCTTTCCAAGAATAAGAAACTTTGAGATTAGGTGTATACAGAACTGTAACTATTTCTCAAAACTATTTTTTATTCTGTTATGGAGAAAGTACAAAGGGAAGTGACTAAGACTACCTTATTGCAGCTAAAGAAGAAACAGTACAATATAAAGGAGCCCTACCTTAAAGTAGCTTCAATGGGCAGCTCGAATGACTGAATCTCAGCCAGGACATTCTCATAGGCTTGATCTGAGTCTTCTTCCAACATTGCTCCACATGCCCCTGATTCTCCAGCTGCAGACATCAGATTTCCACAGCAATACAGCTTTAGTTGATAAAAGAAATGTAGTTTTTTTTTATAATTATAAGGTTCTCTGTTCACCCAGAGTAGCAGCAAAAACTGAGCTCACTGTCTGACTTCATGCTATCAAAATCCTTGCTTCCAAGAATGTTGCACAGCTGTTGCTGTCCTGTCTCCACTTATAACATTTTACTTATTATTAACCTTGACACAGTTCAGAAAGTTCCTGCCTGATGCTTGCTATATTTACTCACTTGTTTCTCAAAGACAGTTGCTACAAACTCAGTAGGAATTAGAACCATTACGCTATAAAAAAAGATATTAAATAGTTGACTCGTTAGGGTGCATATTTTAATATTATTTATGCTAAATGCATAATTAAAGCTATGCTCCCAGCTATTCCCGCAACTATACCCTTGCCCACAAGCCCAAGCATGTAGCTTGTCCAGGAAAAATAACATCCTATAGGATAGGATTTTGAGGTCACTGGGCTGCTTCCTTGGTTCCCCTTCTCCTTCACTTCTCTACCCTACTCACTGCCATGTGAAGTTTCTCCATTACAGAACTTTCCCTTTTGTCTCCTGTCCAAATCCAATGCTCCTGGAAGCAGATTTTAGTCACTTAGGCCTCACTGTGCATGCATTTGCCAGATCCTTTCTGCAGACACTAAGCTTTGATGGGGAGAAAGCATGAAGCTGCCAGGATATAAAAGGAAACAGGATGCCACTGAGAGGAAGACAGTGCAGGAAGTGGAGGCCCAAAACATCAAGGGAAAATGTGCCCCACAGCCAGCCCCAAGTACACCTAAAAAATCAAATGGGCACATTACCATTTGCATTGGATCTTCCTCAGCTCTGAGTTTAACCTCAGGCTGACACTTAAAGGGATGGGTAGTGAACCTTTTATTTTATTTACAGTTTGTATGAGGTTTTAAAACATTACTCTAAAAAACTCAAGTTCTTTCTCCCAAAAATGTAATATTGATATAAGGTATACAAGGCATATATCATAAATTGCACCCATTTTTTTACTTCTTGTATAAATTGCATCTGTTTTTTACTTCTCCCTCACTGCAGGCATAGTGTGCCTCTGTGACCCATGACTTTGGGCTTAGCCACGTGACTTCCACTGGCCAATGAAAAATGAGCTCAAGTAACAGTCTGTGAGCTTCGAGTCTAGGCTCTGTGAGCTCCAAGCCTAGGCTTGGTAAAGGCCTGGCATATTTCTGTTTGCCCTCTTGGACCTCTGCCATCACCTGAGAAAAACGTGCCCTAGGTAGCTTGCTGGTCCACGGAGGAAGCAATCATCCCCACTGATCCACAAAACAGCAAGGGGAAACATATGTCCAATCCAGCTGCAGCAGCCTAAAATGGAGCTGCCACCCACACACAGGCTAGGACAACCATACCCCAAATGATCCACAGACACAGAAGCAATAATAAATGACTGTTATTCTCAGCCACTGATCGATGGGGTGTGCAGCAAGAGCAAACCAACGCAGCGTCCTGTACTCCAACCCTACCAATAGGCTCCATTCCTAGCTTGAGTGTTCCTCCCGGGCAGGATGGAAGAAAGGCAACAGGAGTATACCTAACCCCATTTCCCCCAAGACGAAGTGGTGATGCTCTCCTTTAAGATCTGACACAAAACAGTAGTTTTCTATCTTGTGTTAGTCATTGATGTGCAAGGTTTGTAATTTACATAAAATTATCAGACTATTTAACAGAATGTCTATTTGATTCATATTTGTATTCCCCATAACACTTAACACACTGCCCTGTATACAACAGGTGCTCACGAATACTGAATGAATGAATGAATGAATGAGTGAGTGGATGATTGCAAAAGCTACAACCTAAGAGCTACCTCTGACCTGTGAGAAAATGTTGGTCCAAATTAGACAAAAATCTGACGATTTCAGATTGAATTTATCAGAATCTGAGAATACATAAATACAAGATGACAAACTGCTCATAAGAGAACTTTGGTCATTGCTATACTATAGCATAGAGAATAAATTCATAGGTAAAGCCACATACCCACCAACACAGACCAGTGATGACCCAGCCTTAAACACCACATGATTTTTTTAAAAAAAAGATTCTTCTACTTCAGGCCAAAATGGAGGCATAGGTAGACATGCTTTGCGTCCTCACGCAACTGAAAGAAGGACGACAACAAATTTAAAAACAAAAAACAACCAGAACTGACAGAAAATTGAACTGTATTATAGTCCCACAACCAAGGAGTTAAAGAAGAAATATTCATCCAGACCGGTAGGAGGGCCAGAGACGGGCAGCTAGGACAGACAGGACTCACGGCAAGGCGGCGGCCAGAGGCTAGAGGACCAGGTTGGGCAAGGCAGCGGCTGGTGGACCAGGTGAGGCAGTGGCCGGCAGACCAGGCAGTCCCACATTCACGTGCAGATAAACCAGGAGGAACAACTAGGGAGCAAGACAGACCGTGCAACCCAGGGTTCCAGTGCAGGGAAATAAAGGCTCAGACCTCTGATGGAAAACACCTGTGAGGGTTGAGGCAGCTGCAGAAACTCCCAGCCTCACGGGAGAGTTCATTGGAGAGACCCACAGGGTCCTAGAACATACACAAAATCACACACCCGGAAATCAGCAGAATTGAGAAGAGCCCAATTTGCTTGTGGGTAGTAGGGGAAGTGACTGAAAGTCAGCTCAGAACTGAGCAAGCAGCACTGTTCCCTCCTGAACCACTCCCCCACATATAGTCAAGTGGGTTGCCCCGCCCTGGTGAATACCTAAGGCTCCACCCCTTACTACAAAACAGGCACACCAAGATAAATAAAAAAGGCCCAAATGAAAGAACAGATCAAAGCTCCAGAAAAAATGCAACTAAGTAACAAAGAGATAGCAAACCTCTCAGATACACGGTTCAAAACACTAGTAATCAGGATGCTCACAGAATTGGTTGTATATGGTCACAAAATAGAGGAAAAAGTGAAGACTATGCAAATTGAAATAAAGGAAAATGTACAGGGAACCAACAGTGATGGCAAGGCAACTGGAACTCAAATCAACGGTTTGGAGCAGAAGGAAGAAAGAAATATTCAACCAAAACAGAATGAAGAAACAAGAATTCAAAAAAATGAGAGGCTTAGAAACCTCCAGGACAACTTTAAACGTTCCAACATCTGAATCAGAGGGGTGCCAGAAGGAGAAAAGGAAGAGCAAGAAACTGAAAACTTATTTGAAAAAATAATGAGGGAGAACTTCCCATATCTGGCAAAGGAAATAGACATCCAGAAATTCTGGGAGGCTCAGAGAGTCCCAAATAAGTTGGACCCAATGAAGCACACACCAAGGCACACCATTATTACATTACCCAAGATTAAAGAGAAGGAGAGAAATCTTAAAAGCAGCAAGAGAAAAGGAGACAGTTAACTACAAATGAGTTCCCATAAGACTATTAGCTGATTTCTCAAAAGAAACCTTACAGGCAAGAAGGGGCTGGGAAGAAATATTTGAAGACATGAAAGGCAAGGACTTACATCCAAGATTACTCTACCCAGCAAAGCTATTATTTAGAATGGAAGGGCAGATAAAGTGCTTCCCAGATAAGGTCAAGTTAAAGGAGTTCTTCATCATTGGGCCCTTATTATATGAAATGTTAAAGGGGCTTATTTAAGAAAAAGATAAAAAATATAAACAGTAGCCCTGGCTGGTGTAGCTCAGTGGATTGAGCACAGGCTGCGAACCAAAGTGTCGCAGGTTCGATTCCCAGTCAGGATACATGCCTGGGTTGCAGGCCACGACCCCCAGCAACATTGATGCAACCGCACATTGATGTTTCTCTCTCTCTATCTCCCTCCCTTCCTCAACAACTGAACATAAAAAAACAAAAACAAACTAAGCAAACAACTAGAACAAGAACAGCATCACAGAAATGGAGATCACATGGAGGGTTATCAGGGGCAGGTGGAGGGGGGAAAGGGGGAAAAATAGGACAACTGTAATAGCATAATCAATAAAATTTATATTTTTAAAAAATTCTTCTCTCCACATACCCGACCTTTTATTTTTAAATTGTCAAACTTACAAAAGAGTTACAAAATGAGTACAATGAACAGCCATATACACTTCATCTGATTTCACCAACTGTTAAAATTTTGCCACAATTACTTTCTCTTTCTCTCTGTTTGTTGAAGAGGATTATATAATGTTGGCATATGCTTTTAATACATTTAGTGAGAAATTTATATTAATTTGAAAAGAGTATGTTTAGAATAATATAACACTATACTACGAGGCAGTAGAATAAACAAATCACAAGAGCTTTGACTCATTGTTACTGCATGGCCCTGTTCTTACTACACAGCCCCATCAGTGTTTTCAGTACAGCCAGCCCCACCAGGAGGTTCAAGGTCTTCCAAGCTGTTGGCCTGATAGCCCAGTCCCCACGCCTCCTCCTCCTCTCCTCAGCTGTCCCCACACCTCCTCTACTCCTACATTTCTCTCTTCTGCTCCTCCCACTTCTGTTAAGTGAATTTTCTCTCTGCCTCTTACTTTCTTTTAAGCTGTATAAGACCCGGGCAACAACTTCCTGTTTCCACTGGCTAACCAGCATCTTCCTTTTATTCAAAACTTTCCTTGAGTGCCATTTCCTGCCGGAAGTCCACACAGACTGAATGAACAGGAGACAATCTCCTCCCGAAAGAAACATTTAAGAAAAACAACCTCCCCTATCAGATTGGGCTGACAACAAATTCACCAAATAAGGAAAAGAAAAGGAGGAAATGGAAAAATTTTTAAACAGCTATATTCCAAGATGCCCATAAAGGTGAATGGTGTGTGTGAATGGAATGTTTCCTCTCCCTGCAGCTGCAGCTCAAACTGTCGAACTACTTCCTAGGATCAAGCTCGACCACAGACAAGAATTGCTCAAATGGCTCTAGGCCAGTGGTTCTTGTCCCTCCCCAACTCCAGGGCAATGCCCAGGGACGTTTTTGATTGTGGCAAGTGGAGGTGAGTGCTACTGACATCTGGTGGGTAGAGGCCAGAGATGCTCCTAAATGACCTACAATGCACAGCCCATTCCCCCACGATTATCCAGCCCAAGATGCCAACGGTGCAAAGGCTGGGAATTCCCGCCCTAATCGACCTTTGGGACACATGATCAGGCTGTGTGGTGCTGGTACAGCCCTGTTCCCGGGGCCCCTTTCTGGTCTTCTTTCTCTTCTCCTCCATAGTGGAGTCTATGTCCTATTATCCTGCTAAAAATCTTAGTCCCTCTAGAACTAGAAGCCAATTTTTAAAACAATTTTATAGCAGTTTATTTGAGCCAAATTGACGACATATGCCAGGGAGCAAAATCTCAAATGCTCCCCAACTTTTTTTCAAGTTCAACTTTCAGTATTCAAATAAAAATCATCAGTCTTTTGCCTTCCTCCCTCACAAAGACTAGAATCCCAGCCCCCCGCCCTGTGCTGGAAACACCAGTTGAGGCATTACGTTCATGTGCTCCCCTAGCACAGGTGCCCCTCTGCTATTTGTAGTGTCTAGGAAACATAGGGCCTGGGGGCAAGGCACGGGTAGCCAGAAGTTAGGAGAAAGGTACCAGAAGGAAGTGAACAAGCCTGACGTCATCACCTGTGTTCACTTCCAATCAGACCCTTGGTGGAGTCTGAGTTTCACCCTCCCACCGCTACCTTAGACCTTCCTGTGGGAGTAACTCTCTCGCATTTTTAGGTAGTCTTCACACGTCCTAATGTTTTGATGTGTCGATTAAAAAAAATTCAGGAACCTAAGAATAGCAGAGATTTCCTAATATAATAAAGGGAGTTTCTCCACCAAAAAAGAAAAAAGAAAAGAAAACTCATGCTGACATCTTACTAGTTAAAAAAAAAAAAGTCAAACATTGGCTTCCTCAGCTCAGGAAGATATCACTAGCTCTCTTTGAATTCAACCTGGAAGTCCTAGCCAAGGGAATAAGGCAAGATTTTATAAGATCTCTACAAAAGCTATAGAGATTGGGAAGAAAGAAGAAAAATTTATACTTGCAGAATATATGATTATTTATGTAAAAGCACAGATGGACCAACAAACAGAATTAATGAGTGCATTTAGCAACCTTTCTAGATTAAAAAATTAAATATAAACCTATATATTAGTAACAATTAGGAAATAAAATACAAAATTAATACCACATACCATAGCATCAAAGCACATCAAATATCTAAGAATTTGATGTGGTACCTGAAGAGGGTTTGGGGGTCTATTAGGTCATGGCTGAAAGTGCTAACAGAGTCATAAAACATCTTTTTAAAAATATGCCAGGCACACCCTGATCAGCATGGCTCACATGATTGGATGTCATTCCAAAAAGCAAAAGGTCACTGGTTCAATTCCCAGTCAGGGTGCATGCCTGGGTTGTGGGCCCAGTCTCTGGCTGAGGGCGTGCGAGAGGCAACGAGTTGATATTTCTCTTACACATTGATGTTTCTCTCCCTCTCTTTCTCCCTCCCTTACCTCTCTCTAAAAATAAATAAATAAAATCTTTAGGAAAAATATACCAGGCATGCTCCACCTCTTGCTTGCCCTTCTTTCTGAAATACTCTTATTCTGATATCTACTTGGCTCACTCCTTGACTTCCTTCAGGGCTTTAATAAAAAGTCACCACCTCAATGATGCCTTCACTCCAAACAAAACCCAGTATTTTAAGCTTGATCTGGAAGTCCATATCCCCACCCCACTCTTTCTGCTTCTTATCCCCTAGTTTTTATCACCTTTAAACATACTGTCCACTTATTTACCTTGCTTATTATCCGTCTCTTCCCTCAGAATGTAAGATTAATGAGGTCAGGAATTTTTTTCTGTTTTGTTCACTGATGTATCTCCAGTGCCCAGAACTGTGCCTGGAAAATAGAAACCACACACAATAAATATTTTTTGGATGGATGGATAAAGAAACATAAAAATGAGAAAGCAGAAAAAAAATACCAGAATTATTTTAATATATGAGGGCAAAAAAAATAGTACTAGAAAAGAAGAAGAAGTGGAAAGGCAACCTAGGTATGCATTGAAGGTGAATGGATAAACAAAATGTGGTAGAAATATGCAGTGGAATATTATTCAGCCTTTAAAAGAAAGGATATCCTAAAAGACTTAAATGTAAGTCATGACACCATAAAAGTCCTAAAGGAACACATAGGCAGGAAAATTTCAGATATCCCACGCAGCAATATCTTCACCAGTATGTCCCCTAGAGCAAGGGACATAAAGAAAAGAATAACCAAATGGGACTACGTCAAATTAAACACCTACTGTATGGCTAAAGAAAATATCATCGAAATGAAAAGGAAACCAACCGTATGGGAAATATATTTGCCAATGATACCTCAGACAAGGGTATGATCTCCAGAATATATAAAGAACTCATACAACTCCACACCAGGAAGACAAATAATCTGATTTTTAAAAAATGGGCAAAAGAATTGAGCAGGCATTTCTCCCAGGAGGACATATGGAGGGCCCAGAGATGTATGAAAGGATGCTCAACATTGCTAGCCAACACAGAGATGCAAACTAAAACCACAGTGAGATACCACTTCACACCAGTCAGAATGGCCATCATAAACAAGTCAACAAACAAGTGTTGGAGAGGATATGGAGAAAAGAGAACCCTAGTGCACTGTTGGTGGGAATATAGACTGGTGCAGCCACTGTGGAAAACAGTATGAATTTCCTCAGAAAACTAAAAATGGAACTGCCTTTTGAACCAAGATTCCACTGCTGGGATTATACCTTAAGAACACTGAAACACCAATTCCAAAGAACTTAGGCATCTCATAGCAGTGTTATTTATAATAGCCAAGTGCTGGAAATAGCCTAAGTGCCCATCAGTAAATGAATGGATCAAAAAACTGTGGTACATTTACACAATGCAATACTACATAGAAGAAAAAAAGAAGGAACCCCTACCCTTCACCACAGCATGGATGGAACTAGAGAGCATTATGCTAAGTGACATAAGCCAGGCAGTCAAAGACAAATACCATATGATCTCACCCATAAGTGGAACCTAATGAACAAAACAAACAAGGGAGCAAAACAGAACCAAAGACATAAAACTAAAGAACAAACTGACAGTGACTAGAGGGGATGGGACAGGAGAGGAATAAGGGGGAAAGAAGGAGAAGGGTCAAGTCAAGGAACATGTATAAAGGACCCATGGACAAGGACAACAGGGGTAGGGGAGGATTGAATGTGGGAAGGATGTGAGAAGGGCAGGGGAGAGCAATGGGGGGAAAATGGGGACAACTGTAACTGAACAACAGTAAAAAAATTAAAAATAAAATAAAAGAAAAGCTATCCTATCTCATACTCCAATGGGGATGAAGCTTGAGGACAATATATTAAGGGAAATAAGCCAGCCACACATACCCAAATTCTGTATGATTTAAGTATCTAAAGTAGTCAAATTCATAGAAACAAAAAGTAGAATGTTGGTTGCCAGGGGGTGGGAGTAGAGAGGAATGGGGAGTTGTTTTTATTTTTAAGATTTTATTTATTTATTTATTTATTTATTATTTTTTAGAGAGTGAGAGAAATAGAGATGGAGGGAAACATCAATGTGTGGTTGCTTCTCACGTGCCCCCATCTGGGGACCTGGCCCACAACCCACGCATGTGCCCTGACTTGGAATCAAACCTGTGACCTTTTGGTTTGCAGGCTGGCACTCATTCTACTGAGCCACATGAGCCAGGAGGGAGTTGTTTAATAAGTATAGAGTTGCTTTTCTTTTCTCTTTTTTTTTTGTATTTTTTATTGAACTTATTGGAGTGACTTTGGTCTTCAGGTGTACAGTTCTAGAACACATCACCTGTGTATTGTATTGTGTGTTCACCACCCCAAGTCAAGTCTCCTTCCACCACCATTTATCTTCTTTATATCCTCTTCTACCTCCTCTGGTTATAGAGTTTCAGTTTTGCAAGATAAAAAAGATCTGGAGATTTCTTTCACAACAGTGTAAATATACTTAACATTACAGACCTGCACACTTAAAAATGGTTAACATGGTTTTAAAAAGTACAAGAAAGGCTCAGAAGAGGATAAAAAATGTCGCTGTAAGAAGGGTGCTGCGGCTGAGAACTGAAGAATGGATGCTATTTGGAAATTCTAGAGTGGTGAGCCACTCACGGCCAATCCATATGCAAAGCAAGTGGGAATGGGCAGCCCTGATACAGAAAGAGGGCATAGCCAGCGAAGCAAGAGTGTGGCTGGGATGGTAAACTTGGGTTGCCGGGTTGCCACTGAAGACAGTGTGGAGATGCAAAGGTAGCAGAGATTGGGCCCCTGGTGCTTTTGCTGCTACTGTTACTATACCTATAGCAACTGACACAATGGCTGGTACAAGTTAAGTGCTCAATAAATATTTGTTCAATAAATAATCTTTACACAACAGTGCAGTGCCTTTGCAAGTTATGGGCAATCAATAAATATTTAATCATGATATCGCAGAGTTTAACTTACAAAGGTTATCTAAAATAAAATTGTTAAAAGTTGTTTTAGTTATATTATTATTTTGACATTAGAAAGTCTTAAAATATTCAGTTAAATTTTAAAACTATAATAAGATTATTTTCAGGAGACTCACATGATATGGTTGATTTGAAAGTTTATTTTTAAGAAATATCTATGTTATTCAAAATTGTGATTCCACATTACCATTCTATGTGTTTTCTACCACCTTCAAAATTTAGAATGTAATATTTCATTACAGAAAGTCTTTTGATCTATCAATGGATCCATATTTTCTCAATAAACTATATTCCTACAGTTGTGTGAAGAAATAAACTGTTTAAGCAATTAAGAAAATGGCTTATACAAATCTGTTCTAAATTTCTGATGCATCTCCACATTTTTCTGTTTGTAAAATTACAGAGGACATGGCGTTTCTATGAATAGTATATTATTACTATTATCTGAGCTAGTATTCCCCCAAACGTGCTGTGGTTTTTGTATATCTCAGAGCCCTCATACATGCTGCTTCCACCATCTAGAATGCCTTCCCCAAACATGCTTTCCTGTCTCTAACATGGGGATGATAATAGCATCACCCCTCTCACATGGCTGTTGTGAAGATTACATGACTTTTAAGCATCTAGTAGGTAAAGCACTCTGGAAAGTGTTCAGCACATGATGAGTATAAGTAAGTGTTGGCTGTTATAATTATTCATCTTTTAAGGCCTTGTTCAAATATCACCTCATTCTGGAGAGTGATTTCCTGCTGTCTCCGATAACTCTTTCAAATGTGTGTTTACCAAAGATTTATCACTTTGTATTATTACTTTTGTCACACATTTATCTATCTCCCTGGACAATGAACTGCACAAAGGCAAAGAATCTGCCTTAAGCTTCTTTAGACTCAGAGCGGCTAGCATGATATGAGGCTCACAGTGGGCATCTGCTGAATGATTGCTGAATGAATGGAAGACTTAAATAGGAATGATGAAAGTAATGATGACCCTCCAAAACACTGCTCAATTAGATTAACATTTTCCCAATTTGACAAGAAAATTCTGGCCCAATTGTTTAAACTGTGATTAGTTCTTTTCTCTATCTTCGTGCAAATCTGTGGTTTCCTTAAGAGAAGGCAAGGTAAAATCTCTCCTACCACCTACATTGTCTGTTTCTCTGAATGCTCTAACATAATTGCTACAGTAGAAATATCTTCCCCAAGTAAATACGTGAATCTTATACCTCTTCTCTGTGTTATATTAGGGTCCTCTGATTGAAAAAGTTTAGGGTGCCCCTGCTGATTTTTTCCTAGGTTCAAGTCTTAAAACATTTTCATCCTGGCTAATACGGAATCAACCAACACCTCGCGGTCATAGAGCTAGATTATGGCGCTACCTAGTGGCCAACTTTTGGCACACTCTAGGTTTTAGCTTTATCTTTTGTATTGGCAATTGTAAAATATCATTAGAAATCACTAAATATCTTGCTCTCTTTTTTCTAGAATGTCTGGCAACTGTACTATATGTGATTTATCCTCCATTCATTCTAGTTCAGATCTCTTCCGCAGAACTGAGAATTTAAAGACATACTACAAGGCCTATTATCAAGAAGTCAAAGACACCCTTTGGTCCCACTGGAAAACTGGGGTCTTCAGAGTCAGAAGGCAGGACACTAACTTGTTTGGACCTTGCTGTGAAGGCAGAGGCCACTGGGCGTCCCCTTAGAGTCCCCGCACATCTGGCAAGCTGCCCACAGCAAGTGCGCCCTTCCTTTGCACATTCTTCCAAACAATCATTCTATTTTCCCTCTTTTGAAACTAAACAATTCCCTCCAAACTATGGTTTCAGGCACCGTATAGGAAATAGTACTTTAAAAAAACGGAAATGTTTCCCTTTAAATACTGAAGCCATTTCTTTACATTAAGAAATGGTTTGCATTCAAAGCCCATAACTGAAAAGGAACATGAATCATCAATCACAAGAGGACTTTATAGGTAAGAAATAGGCACTGGCCTGAACAATTGTATTAAACACATACAAGGAGCCTTCGCTGAGTCATTTTTCAGGAAGTGGGCTGTCCAGGAAGATTTCTACAGGAGGAACAATTGACAATATTTTCATATTAATAACCTCCAGTTACTTTATTGTTCTCAAAACTTTTGTTAATGAGTATTTTCCTGTCCAGTTAAAAAAAGACATTAATCAAAAGACAAAGCCTAATCTGATTTATTTTTATATGTTTTTGGATTTTTTTCTTGTGTACATGATATTAAATATATTTATGTTAAGTTGTAAAACATCCTCATTACTGATCACAATATTAGAAAAGATTTCATTATGAATCTTTTTTGTTTTTAAAAACATAAGCGCTATAGCAGATGTTGGATACATTCCTTAGAGTGACTCCAAATGATCATACTGCAGTCAATTTCCTTCAAGGCAGTGGAAATGTTTCTACTTAAGGGTTTGGAGCCTCTTCTGCCCAACTCCTGAGATTTCCTTCAGTTACTCCTCAAATAAGGGACAATCAGTGTGCGCTCCTGGAGACCAATGTCAAGACTAGGCCATTCACACAAGGGGTCCTCAGAAAACACTCCAGAAAGGACCACGGAGGAAAGACAGGGTCGGTGTGTTCCCTGGAGACTCCCTAGAATACATACTGTTTTGGGCCCCGTCCTGTCCAGAAGCAATAAGCCTCTCTTTCTCTCAGCTTATGAATAAGGGTTTGTCAAAAGGGGCTGAAGTTACCTGCCTATGGGATTGGGGGAAGTAAATTGTGAAATAAGATCATTGTGTGAGCATGATTCCTGTTGGTATAAATAATTACGCTTGTTGTCTCGATTTAACGTAAATATTCTCCCAACACCCCACTCTACCTGCCTCAACGGAAGCCCCGGTAATAAAGCCTCATTGTGCACAGACAATGTAGCTTTCCTTTTGTACTAAGTGATAAAGTGGTCCCAGATATACAGTTAGGTACCAGAGCTAAAGCGGGCTTCTGTGTAGTATAATAGTTGCATGCACAGACTCTGGAGTTGGACTGGCTTGGTTCAAGTCCTACCTCTGCTACTTATTAGCTGTGTGACCCTGGGCAATTTTCCGTGCCTGAAGTTTCCTAGCAATCTACATAATAGACAAGCTCCTACCTCATAGATTTGTTGGGGAGATTAAATTAATTAATGCAAACAAGGTCCTCAGAACAGTGCCAAGAAATAAAAAGCACTATAGAAGGGTTTTTATGTCCTTGTTTAATAATGAACCATTGAGGATACTTTTTAAAAATTCAACTGCTTTATAATTTTGTTATGGTGAGTAGGATTGTTATATTTCTCTTCAAATGGACACATGTAGATGTGTCTCTCCTACTCAATGGCCAGAGTTTTGAAAATGTCAGTGACCCACTGAAATGTTATGAGACTATAATGCTCATATACTTATAAAGTATACTTATAAAGTTGTTTTTTATGTACTGTTCTTTATGTTTTATTAATTTACTCATTCATCTTTAAAAAGTAACCAATATTCATTAGAGTGTTATTTACAATCACCAAAGTATGAAAGCAACCCAAGTGTCCGTCAATAGATAAGTGAGTAAAACAACTATGGGACATTTACACAACGGAATACTACTTGGCCATTAAAAAGAAGAAAATTTTACCCTTTTCAATAGTATGGATGGACCTGGAGAACATTATGCTAAATGAAATAAGCCAGTCAGAGAAAGACAAATACCACATGATTTCCTCTTATATGGAATCTAAAGAATAAACTGAACTAACAAGCAAACCAGAGATAGAGTCATAGAGAGCAGGATGACAGCTAGTGGGGTGGGGCAAGGTTAGGGGCGGAGGGATTGAGCAAAAAGGAAAAAGGATTCATGGACATGGACAACAGTGTAGTGATTGCTGGGGGGAGAGGGGTATAAGGGGTCTAAATAGTAATGGAAAAAATACAATAAAGATTAAATTTTAAAAGTAAAAAGAAACCAATATATTTAAGAACTTAGTATGTACTAAGCCCTTGAAAGGTCCACAGGTCAGTGGAGAAATTTCTGCTGTGTCCCGGCTGAACTGAGGGTGGGCAGGGTCTGGCAGTGAGGCACCTGCAGCCCACACCTGCGATGGCACACACACCTGCTGGGAGAATTCATCTCTGGACCTCAGGGACAGGCTTTGAATGCAGTCTAACCCTAAGCTCATAATCACTATGTGATACTGCCTTCCTGGCTCCACGGAGCTTCACAACCCAGGCCCATCCCTTTTCACCTGAATCCTAGAACCTTCCATTCTCCAGGCTCCAGGCTCCTGGAGTTTATTTTTGGAGGTGAAGAAAAGCACCCACATTAGAAAAAGAACTTCAAAAGAAAAAGGATCTGATTAAGTGAACTTTAGTGAGGTTTTTTTTCCTGCTTTGACATTCCACAACATCATTAATGAAAGACCAGACTGTGGGAAAAGGGGAAGCTAAATTTTCTTGTGGTTTTTCATCATATTTCCCTGGTTTCTCCTTCTCAGACTTCTCCTCAGGTTTCTTTTCATTAGCCTATCCCTTAAATGTAGTTGTTTTCCAAGAATCCAGCCTCAATGTTTTCTTCTTATACTAGACTCTTAAGAATTCATCTTCCACTTGAGGAGTCCCAAATCCAGATCTTCAGTTGTTCTCCTCTCCTAAGCTCCAAACTTTATTTCTAACAACCCACATAACATCTCCACCAGAATATCCTGTTCCCACTGACATTCAACATGTCCCAAATTGAACTCATTAAGTTTCCTCTCTGCCTTAGTCCGTTTGGGTTGCTGTAATGGAATACCCAATGCTGAATGGAGACTGGGTGGCCCAAACAGCAAACATTTATTTCTCACAGTTCTGAAGGCTGAGAAGTCCTGGATCAAGGCGCCAGCCAATCCGCAGTCTGCTGAGAGCCTGTATCCTGGTCCATTAATGGCCATCTCACTGTGTCCTCACATGGTGGAAGGGTCAAGGGAACACTCTGGGGTCTTTTAAGGGGACGCTAATTTCATTCGTGAGGGCTCCACCCTCAGGACCTAATCACCTCCCAAAGGCCCCAGCTCCAAATACCATCACATTGGGGATTAGCTTTCAACATACAAATTTTGAGGGGACACCAACTTTCAGTCTACAGCATTCTCTCCCCACTTCAAGCCTGTCTCCACACACCAAACACCCACTTACTAATAACAATGGTATCTCCAGCATAGACATTCTCAATCTGCTCTTGCTCTCCAGATCAGTCTCTGCCCATCTCTGATCCATTAGTTCAGAGCCTGGTCACCTCTGGACCTTTGTAGATGCTGTTCTTTTTGTCTGAAATGTCTTTCCATCTGTCTACCAGGTGAACAAATTTCTACATTTTTTTAAGATTCAATATAGACATCTCTCTCCTCAAAGCCACCTTAGGTCCTGAACTGTACTTCACATAGAACATATTCTGGATAGGGGACATATATCTTTTACTTCCATACCAAACTATGAATTCTTTGAAGACCACCTCTAGGCCTGATTCATCTTCACAGTGCTCAGAGCACTTAGTACAAGACCTTGTATATACAAATCCTCAACAAATGTTTGCAAAAATAATCAGTTAATTAATGTAGTAAAATGGAACCAGTGTGTCTTGGAGTGGTGAGTTATTTCTTTCTCCACTCATACATTCTCTTCAAATTTCCTGTTATCAACAATCGCTTTTCCGGATTGGTCACTACTCAGAAATTTTAATGTTGTAAACACTTTATCTCGCGAAACGTTTTAGAGTATGTTTGGTTCGTAAGTCCTGACAAATCTGTCCTCTTATAAGGGCACCAATCACAGAGTAAAAACTGAGCAAACGACTAATGTGAATTCCTTCACTTCAAACACACTATGATAAAAAGAAAAGTTTCCATTTATACCAGGTTTTACAGGGTTATGGTTCAATAGGTGATCTGTATGCTTCCTTTTTACTTCTAAACACATGTGTCCCTTTGTTTCTCAGGAAGCAATTATCATGTAGCCATGGAAATCAACAAGTGCAAAGGAAATGTTGCAGGGGAATAATGAAGCCAACTAACTCAACTGTACAAAAGTTGGTCACATCCTAAAATAATTATAATACAACCATCCAAAGGTCTGAGATGAAGTGTTAATCAGCACTTGGTATTTTGACAGTAACTACATCATATGTGAAAACATTTCAAAAATTCTAAAACATTTCAAAAATTCTAAAACATTTCTAAAATGTAATTATTATCAAGACAAATGTATAAATATTTATTGAATGACTACTACCAGCTAGGCCTTTTCACATGTATTCCCTCATTTTATCATCTCAAACAGCCCTATAAACAAGCTATTTTTAGTACTTATACTAAAAAAACTTAGACTCTAAGAGGTTAAATACCTTGCCCAGAAACTAGAGAGAGACAGCACTTGAAGGGCATGCTTTTGCCATCAATCAGAATCCATCCTAGAGATGAGTGATGTCCAGATCCTATGGCCTAAACTTCAAAAGGGACTCGACACACAGCCACCTCCCAACCAACTTTCCTCATTTTATGATTCAGCTGCTTCTCTGCTTTAATAGGCCTATAATTCATCGACTTGAGGTAGACTTG
The DNA here is from genome assembly GCF_004126475.2 of Phyllostomus discolor. Lineage (NCBI taxonomy): Eukaryota > Metazoa > Chordata > Mammalia > Chiroptera > Phyllostomidae > Phyllostomus > Phyllostomus discolor. Next base: position 146,961,222 of record NC_040907.2, on the reverse strand, counting down.
TAATTCAGAGGTTTAAGACCTCTCAACAACAGGAAAGATCGACTCTAAATTGTATTCTTTAAAGTCATATACAAGTCACAAACAGCTCATAAGTAAAATTCTGACACAATGGACAATCCTATTATTACCTTCTTTTTATAGTAGATTTTGTAATGTCAAAGTTGTTGTAAGTTCTATAAAAATCCAGAAGCAATATGTGACAAGGTGAATTAAAAGGAATTATGTTAAGCTTTAAGTCACAGAGAAGAGACTACAATGGCCTTTGTTCGTCCATGTAAAGGAGTCCAGATATGGCTCAGCACAGTCTAGGGCAAATATGGCAACTCCACAAGGTCAAGAGATACCCAGACTGCGTCTATATTTCCACTTTTTAGCAAAGGCTTCTATACATACTCAAGGTCATCTCAGGAAACAAAAACACTGCTGGAGCTCTAGCCACCAAGTCCTGAATCCAGGTAGCAGGAAGAAGGGTGGGGAAAAGGCAAAAAGAATATGGACTAGCTGTGTGTTCTCCTTACATAGGAGTTTTCCTGGAAGTCCCACCCAGAAACTTCTGCTTTTATCTCATTGGTCTGGGCTTAGTCACATGGTCAACCTACCCACATATGAGGCTGGGAAGGATAGTCTTTATTTGGTCACAGTATCATTTTGAACGTAGTTAAGATTCCATTACTAAGGAGGAATGGGAAAAAATGGGAAAGGCTATAGGGGAGGTACCTTCATTTGCAGCCACCAAAGGTAAAGAGGCAGAGGGACTGCAGAACCCAGACAAAATAGAAGAATAAATGGACTTTAATTTCAGGTCTGCTATTTACCAGCTGTAGCAGGAGAAGGGGGATCAGCTAAGAAGGTAGTTTAGACCAGGGTGGTATTAATGGAGATAGTAAGAAGTGGTCAGATTTTGAATATATTTTTAAGGATTTGTTAATGGATTAGAATGTTAGGTGTTAAAGAGTCAAAGATGATGCCAAGATTTGTGTGTTTATTTCTTTAAGCAACTGGGAGAATGATTGTCACTTACTGGGAAGGGAAACACTATTGAAGGAGCAGGTTTCAGATGAGGGTGGACAATCAGATTCTCAGATATTTCTTTAGACAACCAAGTGGAGATGTTAAATTGGAAGTTAGACATATGATGCTCTCAATTTAGAAGTATATACATAGAGAGAGAGAGAGAGACAGACTGGATATATCTATATATATACCTCTATATATCTATATCTATATATCTCAATTGGATGAGATCAAGGTAGTAAGAGTAGATGGAAAACAGAAAAGATCCTAGGATTGACTCTAACACAAAGAGATCAAAGAAACTATAAGAAACAAGTGAGAAGAATGAGAAGTAGGTGCTCTCCCTCCTGGGAGCATGCCCACACCTTTCTTCCCTGTCAGAGGTGCATCTCCTAAACTCTAAGTGACCCCAGAAGACTTGCAACCAGGGGAGCAATTATTTCACTGTCCCCAGATTTAATAAAATACTCTCAAAGTCAGAAGAAGAAGAAGAAGAAGTAGAAGTAGAAGAAGAAGAAGAAGAAGAAGGGAGGAGGAGGAGAAGAAGGAGAAGAAGGAGGAGAAGGAGGAGAAGGAAAATAATGAGTTAGGTGGAAAATCAAGAGTCACGGAAACAATGTAAGGGAAATAGTTATATGAGAAGGGAGTGACTGTTTCAGTTGCTACTGATAGGTTAAGTAAGATGAGAACTGAAAATCAACCATTGAATTTTCTGTGGATGCCTTATTAAGAGTAGTCTCAGTGGATATTAGGGGTGAGTAGAAGAAGAAATGAGAGAAGAATTGGAGACAGCAGGTAGATAAAACTTTTTTGAGGAATTTTGCTATAAACAAAAGGAGAGAAATGAGGAGGGAGCAGGTTAAATTAGAAGAACAGGGATCAAGACAGTTTTGAGTTGCTTATCTTTATGATGAGAGAATGCTCATATGGTACTAGGAAAGAGAGGAAGAAATTCATGATACAATAGAGAAGGAAGGATTGCTTGCAGTGCTCTCCTTGACTGGTTAGGCTGTTGGGGGTGGGGGGCAGAAGTGGAGATGTTGGCCTTGGAAAAGAGTGTGGAGAGTTCATCCAGAAGAACAGGAGGGAAGGCAGAATCTATGCGACCAGATGTGGGTAGGGGTAGATGTGGTTGTGGGAGCTTATAGAAGTTTCCTCCTGATGTCTTCCATTTTCTCAGTATATAGGAAGTAAGGTCATCATGGCAATGAGAGGTTGAAGGTTGAGAATAGAAGGTGTAAAATAATCCCCTTCCAGTAGAGTAAACAAATGAATGGCCTAGGGAAATATAACATGATTGCTGGGCAGCTTAAAGGGCCCACTACAGATGAGTGATCAGGAATTTAAAGTGAGACCAGTTAGCTCGGTTGTGTGTTTTCTTGCAGCTTAGTTCAACCATGTGAATGAAGTAGGGAAAAATTGAATTTAACGAAGGCTGTAGGGTAGCCAAGGTATTTCAACAAAATGAGAGAGGGTGTGAGTATATTCAACAGTTATTAAAACGTTTGACCACAGATTTAAATTGAGTAAGGAGGGAAGTGAGGACATCAAAGGGGTGAGGGGCAGTTAAAATATAGTTGAATCAATGGATTTCAGGTTCCAAAGGACATAAAGGATTATTGGAGTTTATTGACATAAGAATGTCAAACCTGCAGAGAATTTTTACAAAAATGTATTTGAACCAAGCAGAGGATACACCTGGAAGCAAGTTCTCAACAGACTGAGCTAAATGCTTCCAAGAATAACAGTTTATGGTTTCTTTTACGTATTTGAGATTAAGGAGGGGACCAAAGGAAGATTACATGAATGCTGGAGAAAGCAAGGTGGTGACTGGATTGGGAGATAGTTGAGATTGTGTATTCTCTTGCAAACATTAGAAGAAAGGGTTTGAAAAAGGACATTTTGAAGGTGTGTTAAAAATAATGGACAGGGTTTGGGTAAGGCAAAGACAAGGCTTTTAGTAAAGAAATTATATGCCTGGGGTGTGACTATGCACCATGACCTGCCCAGTTAGTAATTTATGATCTTATAGATCACCCCTTGAGGTTTCTTTCCATAGAACTACTCCCCCTTTTTTTCATCCACAAATTCACAGAGTATTTACATGTCCAGTAACAAAAGAGCCTGAAATTCTTAAATCTAAGCCTTAATGATGACCAAAGATGCTAGAATTAGGGACTTGCCCATGTGAGTTCCCCCATTCACCCACCCCAAAATAAATAAACCAACCTCTTCCTTCTCAATCACTGCCCTGATACAGAAACTGACCTCATAATATGGCATGATAAAACCCTGTTCCTGGATTCCAGGTTTTCATAGATTTTCAGTCATTTCCTGCAAATAACAAAGTGGAGATTCCAGTGGGCTCTCTGACATGGCAGAATGCCAGGTCAACCAAACAATCTCTCATTTCTGTAGCCCTAAGAGAATTGAACATCAGATCTCGAGTCTATTGTGTTAATCAGTTTTCCAGGCAAGGCCACATCTGTTTGGAAAGTGGCTCATTAAAGCTGTTCCACAAGCAGCAAGGGTGCTCTTTCTTGAGTCCCCCTCTTGCCTCAGAGGTGGAATGGGGCAATAAATCAGAACCTCTCTGGTCAGGCTCTTTAAGTAGGAACATGCAGAACCCAACATCTTGGATGTGTACAAGAAAAGAAAAAATATAGCCCAAAATCAAACATCTCAGGAAAACCACTCTTTCTGAGTGGAATGCCAGGCTCACTTTTTTCAGCCAGTAACTAACAAATGCACTCCCAAATATCTTCACATGACTGATTAACAACTCAAAAACATCATAGATTTGAAAGGGTATTTATACAAGTCATGTTGAAATTCTTTCTGTTTCTCTGTCAGCCACTGAACACCCAGTTTCTTTTAGTATCTCAATTGATGACGGGGTAATCAGGCATTTTCAACTTCCCCTATGCAAGTCTCTCATCAGGATTTTAGAATTTTCAAACCTTTACCTTCACTAAGTAACACAGGCCTGGAAGAGAGATAATGGATCAAAATAGCTCTTTTCCTCTTTTAGCATCTTTTAAAAAATACACCAGCAATAAATATAGTACCAACTATCTAGGAGTTCTTGGTATGTGTTTACTTGATGATAACAAACAAAAAACAGGAAGTAGTGTGTTTTACTTTCCTGCAATTTAAAAAAAAGAAGTAATTTTAAAATTTAAACTAAGCATCAAATACTACTCCTGTTTCCTTTTTAGTCAAGCCCTACAATACTTAAAATACTTGTCACCTTTTACAGATCCCAGGTACTAAAAAAAGTTGAATTTAGATTATAAGCTAAAGATTTGCCATCACAAAATAGAACTGAAATCAGAATGTCCTACTTCTGTGAGTTTAAAAAAAAAAACCCTAATGGTTCTTTCTAGTGTGGGGTTTGGGGTTGAGTAGTATTTAAAAAACTAAACTGTCTCTCCAATATTTGAGAGGATTAGGTTTAGAGTTCATTGTATTGACTGTCTTTTGAAAGATTAGATAGTTTAGTTAGGCTCCTACTGACCATGTACACGTCTCAGCGTTTATTGACTGTCTGCAGTCATTATCAAAGGCTCTGAACAGCTTGCAAACAAAAATCCCATTATTTTTGTGGTACTGATAAGATTTACTATTTAATTTTTTGTATGACTGACTGACCAGTTAAAGATATTAATACAGTACAGGAAAGCATGATAAACGAGTATGAAGTCATCATCAGACAACCTTTTACTTAGTTTGGAAACTACAATCTCACTTTTGCGTGTAGATTGTAGAAATAATATCTGTACAGTGCTCTATTTAGAAATACTTCCCAACTACATTTGAGTGTGTTATATACATTTCTACTAATCCTTCAATGCTCTAAAAGAGATTTACTTTTTTTAGAAATATGTTTTAAATCTTCCAATACATAGAAAGAAAAATTTCATAGAAAGTGTACTAATTTAGTTTGGGTACACTGGAAGAATTTATTTCTTGGGTGCTTCGGGCCTACACTTTAAAATGTTTTAATCAAAATAAAATTTGGAAAGGCATGCAACAGACATTGCATTTGACCACAGATAAAAACCTGTGGGATCAACAATATTTTGATTCTGAATTTGGTGATTTCTGCTAGGGGGTTGCTTTCAAACCTCCCTCTCTCCTCTCCATTAAAGTGTGTGTGTGTGTGCATGTGCATGTGTGTGTGTGTGTGTGTGTGAGAAAGATCAGAGGCCTACCCTGGGGACCTACCTACATGGCAAGGCTTCAAGAGAAGATGACAGCATTCACAGTTTAATGAAAGCAAGAAAGAGCCAATGTTTCAGAAAGTGCTAAAAGTTGATGTTCCAGAGACAGCAGAAAGATAGAAATGGGATTAAACCGTTTTGCCTAAGACATGTGGAAAGGGTGGTCCACCAACCACCTTTGATTGCCTTAACACAAAATGCAAAACACAGAACTTTAGCAATGAACCTCCAACACACCTGAACAGCCTCTGCTCCCAGCCTTTGAGCCCAGCTTTCATGACCCCGGCCTTTGTACCCTGCTTCCTCACCTCTTCCTTACTTGAAACAGTACCTGCTTCCTCACCTCTTTACTCTAAACATCCAAATGTCAGTTCTTCTGTGATGTCTTTACAAACTCAGACAAGTATCTTATTTGCTCTACTATATTCCTGGATTTCACGTCATTTCTCTGTCCACCTTCCCCACATCAGTAAGCTCCTAGAGGGCAGGACTCAATCTTATTCTTTTTTCTCTTTATAACGCCAGGGTCTAGCATATAATTGTGCCTAATAAATACATTGGGCAGGAAGAGGAAGGGAAGAAGGAAGGCACATCTATGCTTTTGCTAACACACTCACCTCATTCTCTCTTCCAATATGACGCTTGCCAAGTTAAAAAGCAGCTGCTTTTTGAAGACTTCCCTGACCAATGATCTCCCACTTCTTTAAACTTCCGCAGCACCTAAGTGAGAATTACACAATTGATACTTAACAGACATATGTTGTCATCTTAGTTGTGTTTTTATATCTATGTGTTATTTCCCCAACCACAATCAAAGAGCCCTTTGCATCACCCACAATGCCCTGTGGTGCTCTGCTTAGGGTTGTTGCCTACCAAGTGTTTGTTGGTTAAGGAGGAGAGTGGGGAAGGTCTGAAAGGTAGACCAGGAAAGTGATTTTGAAGGAGAGTGCTTTCAGAACAGCACAAGCCAAGCAATTAGGAACAGCAGGAAGCCTGCCCCGAATCTCCAAGTGCCTCAAAAACAAAGTCAGTCCACTCAGTGTTTAACAGGGGTGAAAAAAAAGAGCCTGTACTTAAGTTAATGAAAAGCCAGGACATTGCAAGTAGGATCAAATGTTTACAATCAGTTGCTGGAGACAAACCAGGTAAAGAGGAAAAGGAACAGTGAGAAGTTATTGAGCACCAATTATGAGCTAAGCCTTTGACATACATATTTTTAAAAAATCTTTATTAAGATATTCATATACCATATCACTCGCCCATTTAAAGTGTTTGATGTAATGGTTTTTTTAGTGTATCCACAAACTTGTACAACCAGCAGCACAGTTTGAGAATATTCTCACCCCTCCAAAAAGAGACGTTATACCTATTAGCAGTCACTGCAATTTCCTTCACACCATCACTGCCCCGCCCACCTCCAGCCCTAGGCAACCATTAATCAACTTTCTGTGTCTACAGATTTGCCTATTCTGGATATTTCATATACATGGAATCATACAACATGTTGCCTTTTATTTTTCACTTAGTATAAGGATTTCAAGGTTCATCCAAGTTGTAGAGTACATCAGAACTTCATTGCTTTTTAGTTGCCAAATAGCATTTTAGATCTGTGCTTGGGCATCCGAGTATTTGGAGGGCTGGTTAGGAGTTATATACAAATTGTCAACTGCGTAGGTTTTGGCGCCTCTAACCCGGGTTCCAGAGTCAACTGTATTCCATTGTGTGAATATATGACATTTTGTTTCTCCATTCACCACTTGATGGACATTCTGGTCACCTCTAGACATACATTCTTTCCTTTATTCTTCCCAATACTCCTGGGAGGCAGATGTTAGCATCCTCATTTCACAGATGAATACATTGAGCCTCAGACATATTAATTACCCTGCCCCCTCATGTAAATAATGGCACTGGGATTGAACCCAGGTCTGCCGGAGTCCAAATCCTCTATGTTTAATTGCTGTCTGTTATTTGGCAAACATTGTCAATGGAGGGATGTAGATCATGCTGAATTCCAAACACTCATAGAAATCACTAATGTTCCCCACCTTTCAAGGAACTTAGCTATAAATTTTAAAATGTGATAGTTGTGTGACACAACAAAAGGAAATGAGCTTCAGAATTCAATCTTGAATTTGAATCCTATATAACAAGCTTTGTGTTTGGGGGCCAGATTGTTTAACTTCTCTGAGCCTCAGTTTTTTTCACCTATAAAAATGCAGATAAGTCCTATCTTACAGGGTTGTTGCAAGGATTAAATGAGCTGATAAATATAAAGTGCCTGATATATGGTCAGTAATCAAATACAGCAGCTATTATTATTATCATTATTGTTTGCAGTTGTACCAAAAGCAAGTAAAATATTACACACACACACACACACACACACACACACACACAAAATTTTCCCCAAAGGGAGGAATCTGAAGAGGTTGGTTTGGGATATGTGGTAGTGGGAGATCCAGGCCGAAGTCTCCAGTAGCAAGCAGACAGAGATAACAGGAGGGACCTCAGGTGACACAGGTCAGAGCTGGAGATATAGATTTTGGGGTTATCAGCATGGCAGTGAGGGTTGAAGCTGTGACAACTACTCAGGTGGAACCAGACAGATAATAAAGACAAGTCCAGTGTCTGAGCCTTAGGATGTCCACAATTAAAGCCAGGAGAAGAAATAAGTGGTAAAGTTTGTAGAAATAAGTATTTGGTAGGGTTGTGGTTATACTAGAACAGTATTTTATTTTGAAACCCAAAGGAGAACATACATTTAAGAAAGGGATAAGAGCGAGGGGAGAAAGTTGAGTTCTGTTGTAGAAAGGTTTGCAATAATGAGAACTGAGAATAAGCCATTACATTTGACACTCAATACATCAAAGGTGATCTTAAATACTGAGCATCTATCCTTGCATGCATGCATTCATCCATTCATCCATTTATTCATTCAGCGTTCATCACACACCTGTAGTGCACCAGGTGCTGTGTTATGCCTGAGAAACACGTGAGTAAAACACAATTCCTTGCTACGCTGAGGATGACATAATACAGAAAGAAAGTTCAATGTTTTAAGACCCACACTTTTGACTCTGAGTTGAGCCCTGGAGAAGAAACTGAGGTTTCATGGGACAATTGTGATGGAAAGACAGAAAACTAGCAAATCAAGAGGAAACTGCAGGGACTGTCAAAGGCAGGCTGAATGAAAGAGGGTTTTTTTAATTTTTAAGGAAATTATAAAGGGGAAAAGAGAAGGCAGAATCCTCTGGGTTAACATATTTGACTCTGTGTCACCTGGATGGTTCTCCTCTTATTGGTTTACGATTGAGATGTTGCTACAAGGAGTCTATCAGTTTTGAAGCCTGGGGTGAATTTTTTAGAATTGACAGCACATTTCAAGTGTACATATTGATAATTTCTCTCTAAGGATCCTCAAGGATCTAAATTTTTTCCTCCCAGAACTTTTAGTAAAATGGATCCTTCAAGAAAATGCACCATGTTCATTCACCCTTTAGCTCCAGTTCCCTTTGCTCCACTAAAGAAACTATAGACTCCTCCCCTCCAACCAGCTTCCAACCTCTAGTCAAGGTACCGTTAGTTAGAGAAGCACATTAGGTAATGGGTGCCTAATGTATGGCCATACTTTCACATTAAAGCAAATAGATAAAGAGCAGTGAATAAAAATCAATTCAGAAGCTATAGATAGAAAACAAAAAAATAGGCATAAGCAGTAAAACCAGAATTCCAAAAATAAAAAAGAAAATTATGACATATTAAATATTAAAAGGTAAAAACAAGTTAACCCTGAAAAAGTTAAATAAAAAAATTTAAGAATGAACTTTAAAAAACTTAAGTAAACTTAACATAAATAAACTCTAAAAAATGGAACAAACTAAAACCACAAGAATTGAAAAGAATAAATAGTGACAAGCTGAATTGATAATAAAGCTTTTGAAACTGGATGATAAGAAAAATCCATAACATTAAGATAAATAAGAAGAAAGATGATAGAGTAGGTCTTAAAAAATCTAGTCAAAGGAGGAAAAGAATAAAAGAGGAAGTGATAAAATAATAACAGAATAAAAATAGAAAACAATGAGTGTAAATAAATTAAAATAGCAAAGAAACCAAGTTAAAAAAACAAAAACTTACACATAAAAGAGTAAAATTATATCAAAGCTAACATGAGTAACATTAGCAAACATCAAAGAGAAATATAATGAAAACCACATTGTGCACAAAAATACAAAAATTTTTAAAGCTAAGGTGTTAAAAATAAACCTGTAATAAAAATTAAATACACGTCCATGGGAAAAACTGACAAGAATCTGCTCCTAACATGATCCTCTGGGTTGAATGAAGCCACGCACACCTGGTTCCTGGTGGGGAGTGAGGGCAGAGCCCAGGGACAAGAGCAGAGCAGGGTTTCTCTCCTCCATCTTGACGGGAACACAGTGCCGTGCCCTGGGTGCCAGCACAGGTGGGACAGGGCAGGCCCCCACGGACTCTCTAAGATAGCACCACTGTCCCATTGCTGCTCTATGCTGTAAAAGGCCTTGTAATTGATAACATCACAGGACAACTCGCAGCCAGCTGAAGGGCCCACAGGGAGTCATCTGGTTCTTCTTCTCACACATAAAAGAAAGTGTCAGTTAGGGTTAGGGTTAGGGTTAGCTGCAAGTAATAGAGACCCAGAATACAGAGACTTGAACAAGCTGGAATTGTATTTTTTTTCTCATGTAACAGTCTAGAAGTAAGCCTGGACTGAGATGGCAATTCTGCTCCATAAAATCCTCAGGGTCTTGGGCAACTTCCAGATTTCTCTACATTCCTAGGACCCCACACTTAGGGCTTGTCTTCATGGCCCATGATGAAGCTTCTGCCATCTTTCTCCAGGAGGAAGGAAACAAGAAGGGCAAGGGCGTATATCAGTTACCTCTTAAATAAGGTTTCCAGAACGGCCTCACAGCACTTCAATTCACATCTCATTGACCAGAACTAAGTAACACTTAGCTGCAAGGGATGCTGGAAAGTGTAGTGTTAATTCTGGTGATCATGCGCATAGCTGTAAATTCTGCTATGATGGAAAATGAGAATGGATACTGAGGGTCAATGAAGTCTCTGCCTCAGTAGGATGCAACATTAGCACTCTTCTCCTTCCCCTCCTATTTTAGGCAAGAGCCAATTTTAAGTCTTTGATTACCCTGATCTTACTAGAAGAAAGAAGACTCCAGTAAAACTACACGAACAAATACTAATATAAATGTGAATGTTTCCACACACTGTGAGAGGGGTCATGATTTGACAAGATGCCAATGTCTCACTCTAGTCTAATATATCAAGAATCTGAAAACTAAAATCATTACCCAGTTGTGTAGACCCAGGGTTGCTTTTTTATACAAGGGTAGATACTGGCTTTCTGGTTTATTTTCTGCCTCCCATTTGGTTCCCTGAGTATCCTGCCCAGAATAACTTGCCCACCTGGATAAGCAGCTTTTCCCCCCATTTTCTCCATTTTCCCCTTTGGGATAGCCCTATTGGATACAAAGAAATTTACAGCAAAATTTAGATGAATGCACAGGTCTTCTATTATGCTTCCAGTTTTATATTAGTCACTGAGAAAAACCACAAAGGAAAGGCCTTTGGGCCCTATGACAAGCAGATGCATTTATGGGACCTCAGTTTACCTCTAGGTTACAAAGGGGTTGAATTGTATTTGGTGGGTTTAAAACTATGCTCTGTATAAGTATCACACTAAGTAGCCAGTTTAAAGGGGCAGATTTTGAATAGATGAACAAATTTTATTTTCACAGTGTGAAAACGTCAATAATATGATTTCAGATTCCATATTGTAATTACCCTTTAAGGAACTGTTAATTGTCCAATTTCAGTGAAATATGTATTTGGTATTTAACTTGGTTTCTTCTTTGCTATTTTAATGTGTTTACCCTCATTATTTTCTATTTTTATTCTTTTAAAATTATCATTTTACTATCTGAGAATGCTATTAAAACATCCCTTTTTCCCCCACCCACATACCTGTATGAGGCCAGACTTCAACCAATACAACATATCACAACAGATTCAATGTGGAAGCAGGAAAGAGAATTCATCTGTCCTTAATTAAAACCAGACATTAAAGAGATTTGCAAAAATATAAAATAATACCAATCTTCTCATTAGATTATTTGTTGTTTTAGAAAATATAATTATTTTTCATGAGCTATATATGTTAGCATGTAATAATTTTATCATTGTTATTTTTAAATAGATAAATATATATTTAAAACACTAAAACAAAAGAAAGCAAAAGCCCTGGCTGGTGTAGCTCAGTGGATTGAGCCCGGGCTGGGAACCAAAGTGTCCCAGGTTCGATTCCCAGCCAGGGTACATTCCTGGGTTGCAGGCCATAACCCCCAGCAACCGCACATTGATGTTTCTCTCTCTCTCTCTCTATCTCCCTCCTTTCCCTCTCTAAAAATAAATAAATAAAATATTTTTTTTTAAAAAGCAAAAAAAAAAAATTTGATCCCAAGCCTTCCCGCCCCTGCCCCCCAGCTCACTAGCAGCACCATCACCAGCACCACCACCACCAGCAGCACCACCAGCAACACCACAAAGGTTTCTGGCTCAGTAGGAATGAGATTGGGCCGAGGAGTAATTCCCTCAGGTGATTCTGATGCAGATGGTCCTCAGAGGACACTTCAGATGGGACCTCTCTATAGTCCCTCCCATCCCTAACTATAAATAAGAAGAGAAGAGACATACATTATTATAGGGCCAATGGGGAGAATTCCAAATGGTATTTTGGATTCTTCTGAGTAGATTTCAGGGCCAGCCATGTGACCTCACAAAAGATAAGTTTTTTGAGTTAATGCCTCAAAGTGTCATGGTTTCCTTACCTGCCCTTAAACCTGCCCTTCTGGCCAGTGCATTTAGCTATGTTTGAACAGAATGTTTCTTTTGCTAAAGCTTTTTCCCATTATAGTCATTTCTCAAAGGATTTATAACCTTCAAAATAAAGGTCCCTGAAACAGGACTGGAAGGATGATCCCTACCATAGACTCATTAAGAGCACTTCAGGTACATTAATGTCCCTGGTCCCTGGATTTATTGCAACACAGTAAAGAGTCTTTTTAAAAAACATACTCTTAGTTCCATTTATCCAGCAGGCTTTTCCAGAAAGAGATTAGAAGTAAAATGATTTGAGATAGAATCAAAGAATTCCATCTTTTTAATTAGTGTGTTAAACACAGGAACACCTACTACAAATATTTGACTATGTAGTCGAGCGTTGGCTCTGAGGTCACCAGCGGAAATTTATAGGGAATTCTAAAGGCCCTCACAATAATTGTCTTGGGTTATGACTTCTTGAATTGCTCTTCATTGCCAATAGCACTGCATTTGGACATAAACAAAATTTGCTGAATTAGGGCACTGTTCTTGTTAAAATGTTTAATCTTCACTTTAAATGAGTTGTGGTCATTGAGGCTTTTTTGTTCTGTGAAGAGGGTACACTTGCACAACGTAAGCTCCTTTTACACGGCCTAATGACTCACTAATTTAAAATCCTTTTTGGGTAGATGCCAGGGCTCTCTGGTCAACATTGGGGAGAGAGAAAGCAGAAATCTATTTCAAAAATATTTTAGGTTACTATAATTCTACAATGCATAATTTATTACTAAACTTATGTAAATAGTTTTATTAAGCACTTCATTGAGGAAGAAGTTGTTAATCACATACTTAAGCAGTATATGTTTGACATGGAAATCTGTCTCACAAAGGAGATTTAATATTTCATCACAGGGTACTTTGCATCATGGGCTCTTAGACTGTCTGTCTCTGATTTGCCAGATTTGTCCCTTGTCTGAAATGAGAGGCAGCTGTGCTGCAGAGAGAGATGAGAAGGAAACTTCCACAGCCAGGACACTGGGACAGAGAGAAGAAAAACCCCAGGGACCCTGGCTGGCGTAGCTCAGTGGATTGAGCGCGGGCTGGGAACCAAAGTGTCCCAGGTTCGATTCCCAGCCAGGGTACATTCCTGGGTTGCAGGCCAGAACCCCCAGCAACTGCACATTGATGTTTCTCTCTCTCTCTCTGTCTCTCTCTCTGTCTCTCTCTCTCTCTCCCCCCCTCCCTTCCCTCTCTAAAAATAAATTAATAAATAAATCTTTAAAAAAAAAAAAGAAAAACCCCAGGGACAGGGTATAGGGTGAAAGAGCGTATGTTCCACTTCAGAACAACTTTACATGGACTTTTACCTTTCTACTCAGTTTTTACTTGGCTACCTTTGAACATTGTGTTGAGTACAAGCTTGAAATGGCTCCCTTTTACAACACACTGCTCCCAGGGGCCCCAAAGATAACTGCCTCCACTGACAGTACCTGAAACTCCTTATTTCATCTTTGCATCTCCAGGGCCTAATCCAGTGCTTTGCACATGATAGATAGTCATTAAATGTTTGTTGAATGTATAGATGGATAAAGAGATAGAAAAATTATCAGTTTAATAGAAATATTCAAAGTCATGAAAAGCAGGGACCTGCAGCCAAGATTGCTCTACCCAGCAAAGCTATCATTTGGAACCAAAGGGCAGAGAAAGAACTTCCCAGGAAAAACAAACAAACAAACAAACAAACAAAAAACTAATGGAGCCCTGGCTGGTGTGGCTCAGTGGACTGAGCACTGGCCTGTGACCAAAGGGTTGCCAGTTCAATTCCTAGTCAGGGCACATGCTGGGTTTTGAGCCAGGTTCCCAGTAGGGGGTGCTCAAGAGGCAACCATGCACTGATGTTTCTCTCCCTCTCTTCTTCCTCCCTTCTCCTCTAAAAATAAATAAATAAAATATTTAAATATATATACATATATCATTAAAAAAAAACCCAAGGAGTTTATCATCACCAAACCATTATTACATGAAATGTTAAAGGGACTTATTTAAGAAAAAGAAAATCAAAACTATGAACAATAAAATGGCAATAAATGCAAAGCTATCAACACTTGAATCTAAAAAACAAGCTAAGCAAACAGAGAAGAAGAACAGAGAATCATGGACATGGACAACATTTTGATGGTTGTCAAATGGGAGGGGTATAGGGGAATGGGGAGGAGGTAAAGGAATTAAAAAGCACAAATAGGTAGGTACAGAATAGCCATGGGGATGTAAAATACAGTATAGGAAATAGAGTAGCCAAAGAATTCATACACATGACCAATGGACAAGAACAATGGTGTGGGGATTGCCTGACGGAGTGGGGGGTGCTGGGTGGAGGGAGACAAAGAGGGGAAATTGGGGCAACTGTAATAGCAGAATCAATAAAATATAATTAAAAAAGGAAAATGATCAATTTAACATATCTTTTAAAGTACATATCTCCTTATGAAGGTTATAGGACTGTTGGTTATGGTCATTAATATGTATGTATTAAATTAATTGATTTAACCCTTCAGGAGGAATTATAGTGATGAAAAATTTTGGAACGTGGGCACTAGCAAGGAAGAGAGGAGAAAGCAGGCCTGGGCCTGGACATCAGAGAGCAGCCGCGGCAACAACGTGAGGGCAACAACGTGAGGGCTTCGAGGGCCTGGAAGACGGGGGTCAGGGTGAAGAATCCCAGGGTGAATTTTCTAAACCAGAATCACACTCTTGTTCTGCCTGGAGGCTTTATCTCTCCTGGGCTTTAAGAAAATTATTTTGTTTCTACTCATCTTCTACCCTAATTTCAAACCTCTGAAAAATGGAAGTATCTTCTAGCAAAGAAATACCTGCAATAACTTATTTTGAGCATCTCGGGGGAACTGGCGTAGCTTTAAGAGAGGGCTTGGGGAAGGCAAAGAGGCGTCAGCAGTGGCCCTCCCTCATACAATTTGAACAACTTGTTTGATTTCTCAATCTCTGACTGACTTGCCATCCTCCTCTTTGGAAATGATGCTATTTTCAATATTAAAAAGAGGTCACCGCATCCATTGTTGTTCTGGTAACAACAACGGTAAAATAAAGAGCTCATCCATTGATGGGGAAGTGGTTAAATTTCAGACTACTATGCAACAGTTTAAAAGAATGAGGTTGATAAATCTACCAACACGAAGAGTTCTCAAAGCCATATCGCTAAATGAGAAAAGCAAAGTGGGAAACATCATATATGCTATTTCACCAATTTTTTAAAAAACAGACATGTCAGTAAAACTTCTGAATGTCTACACGTGTGCAAAGGCACACAAACAGATCTAGCAGCAGGACACTACTAACAGAGGCTGCCCTGGAGATCAGGACCAGTCAGAGGCCATTGGATCAAAGGTGGCTTTTGCTTTTTTGCTTTTTCTGTTAGACCTGGGCACAAAAAAATAAAAAATTAAAAGTTAAAAGAAATTAAAAATCAATTATAGCTTTTCCTCTGGAAAAACAAAAAAGGGGACATTACCATTCACTCATTCACATTCTGATGGGTCTCTCATACTCTTGGCCTTCTGGGTCATTACCTCCAAAAGCTAGAACCAGTGTACTTGTACTTTACATAGTCTATCATGTCCGTTGTCCAATAGGGCTGCCACATGTGGCAACTGAGCACTTGAAATGTGGCCAGTCCAAACTGAAATGGACTGTAAATCTAAAGAGCAGAATGCAAAGACTCAACATAAAAAAAGGAAAATAGCTCATTAATAATTTTGTATATTGATTACATGTTGAAATTATATATTAAATTTTAAAATATATTCTTTAAATTGTTTATGCCTTTCACTTTTAAAAATGTGACTACTAGCCCTGGCTGGCGTAGCTCAGTGGATTGAGCACGGGCTGCAAACCAAAACATCGCAGGTTCGATTCCCAATCAAGGCACATGCCTGGGTTGCAGGTCACGGCCCCCAGCAACTGCACATTGATGTTTCTCTCTCTCTCTCTCTCTCTCTCTCTCTCTCTCTCTCTCTCTCTCTCTCTCTCTCTTTCTTCCTCCCTTCCCTCTCTAAAAATAAATAAATAAAATCTTTTAAAAAAATGTGACTACTAGAAGATTTTAAATCATACTATGTGACTTATGTTACATTTCTGTTGGTCAGTACAGGTCTAGGTGATAAAAATTTTAAACATGCCAATTACCCAAATAACTCTGCTAAATTTATACAGTAAACAAATTTTTTTCTATGTGAGAAAATTTAGATGTTTGCTTCAATAACTTTGGATCCATTTTGGCTGGTTTATGGTCATAAAGCACCCTGAGGAGATATCTCTAGGACTTGAGGTTGAGCTTCAGTTTCTCCATCTGTTGTATCGCCCACCCTGTAGGGCTGTATGTAGCGAGGGTTAAAAGGGGTCACCTATTTAAGGTCCTTTGTCTGGAATTGTCTAAATGGGAAGTCATCTTTGGGCTGGAGGCCTGAACCGAATTATCCTTTTACTCCTCCAGGCCATTCAAAGTCCCCCAAAATGTTAGTGCCTTCCACTTCCTTCCTCAGTTTGGAACTAAAAAAGCACTCATTCAACTATCGATTGGTCCACACAGATTTTTTTTAATGATTTTTTCCAAGTTAACTCCACTTAATATATTATCTATTTCCATTTTTCCCCTTCTGGATTTGTTCAAGCCTTTTCCTCATATTCTGTCTCAAAGCTCTTCACTCTCCAAGCAATCTGCCCCAGGTGCCACCTCCTCCCCTTTGCCCTCCCATTGTGTTCCCTGCAAATACAGACTTCCTAGAAAACCATTTAATCCCGTTTTAGTGATTTGGACACAGCTGTTTATTTGAATCAACCATTTCCTTATATATTCTAATTTCACTTTCAAGTTCTATTTTCTTGGCTATTTGACTCGTGCAGTACAGATCACTTTTTCCAGAGAGGACGTGAAAATAATTTTAGTGCATATTGTAGCACTGAAGCATTTTCCCCAGCCCTTTATCATGAAAGTAGTTGAGATTAAACTATACATTTAAGAACTATTCAATTTCCTATAGGCAAATTAAGCTTCAATTTTTTAAAAAAGTAATTGAGCCAGACATTTTTTTCTCTGAAGAAAACAAAAGTTTCTCTCTTGTCCTCAGTTGGTATTCCTAACAGGAGACCTTACTAGACAGAAAGAATAACAATAGCTAATATGTTTGAGTCCTTATTATAAGCCAAGAACTGTTCTATGCACTTGACACTTAATATTTTTAACAATGATTCCCCAGCCAGCTCAAGAGGAAACTGCTGGGTAAAAGTAGTAGTTCATTACCTTGTCTTCTGTTTGTTCTTTTTCTGTTGTGTACCCAGGAAAACTTCTGGTCCCAGATTTCACCAATCCCTGGTTTTGAATATTCACACCCAAAGTCACTAATCTTTCTTGTTAACACCTTGTAGTTTGGCCCTTGATTAATTCAATCAGTGATTAGCACTTCTACAATAAGTGTTAATCTCTCTTTTAAAACACCTCAAAGCTCAGCTCTTTATTGAGCCTTTCAGTCCCAATCACAGTCTACGGGAGAGGATTTCCCTATTGTGAGCGGTATCTACAAGGCATTTCCCATGCACACCACCGGCTTGGGGAAGGCCTGCTTCAAAGTCCTGCTGTACAATCAAGGCACAGAATTACAGGCTCAGGTTTGCGCCCACCACGTGCTAGACTCCAAGAGTATACACCTATTAATTAATTCTGTTAAAAGCAGGGGCCAGATACTACTTCAAAAGTGAATAAACCTCCAGAGGGCACCCTCAGCAGCTGGGTCTGGGAGGAGAGAATTCCAGGCCTGACAGAGCCTTGCTAGGCACTACTTCCCAGTTCCCAGCCACCCAGATACTAAGTGATAAAGTGTGAGAAATAATAGGGCCTTCTTAGAAGAGTCCGAGCAGCTTCAAGTGCCTCACCTGGCAGGTATGAAGGCCTCCAGCTCACTAAGAAGAGTTTTCTCCCTGACACTAAGTATATGTGAACTAACAAATAATTTGGTGGGGTGCATCCTACAATTGTCTTTTCTATTTCACAAGTGAGGATGTTGGTTTTTACCTTAAAGGCATTGGCTCACACTCTCAAAGTAGCAAGCCCTGAGAAGGCAACCCCACGTGAAGAAACACAAACATAACAAGCCATCTTTTCCTCTTCCATTTAAAAGAGAACAGCTTTGATCTTGGTTTCATGGTAGCTTGTCAGCTTTCGTAGGAGCACTTTTAAAAGTTTCATAAAAAAGCAAATTTCTCCATCCTCTCCACTACTTACAGACCCCTGGGCAGGGGGGTGGGGGCTGGGGGGGAGGTTCTTTCAACATAAAAGAGTGTTCTAAAAGATCATTGCAACTAATTTGAATATTTTCCTTTATAGCACAATAGTAATGCCACAACCTTACTTTTAGGATGCATCATTAGCTCATTCTTTCCACTCACTGAGACTTTGATATAAGTATAGCAAATACCCTCATTCTATTTTACAAATAAGAAAGTGGAGGCCCAGTGATACATGGTATCTAACTAAATCACATAGTCATGTCACTAAATGAAGTTGAGATTCAGAGTCAGGTCTCTCCAATTTGCATGGTGAAGAGGATAACCACCATGTGCTACTGGGCTCTTCTCAATCACTGGGATCAGAACTTGGTGTGAGCTAATTATTAGCAGTGAAGCAAAGGCTAGAAAAGAATTGATAAGACCACAGCTACATTGGGATAAAGGGAGCATGCATTTGTCTGTGGCTAAGCCAAAGAGCTGAGGGAGCCCCAAAACCAGGCATTGTGGTAGCAACCAGGTATGCAAAGTACCCATGGAACTGGGGCAGAGAGAGAGATGAGAATTCCAAAGGAGTGAGAGTGTGTTTCATTGTGCTTTACCCTCACACTCTCCCAGACCAGACAGGCCTGCAGCAATGAATGGTTCTTGGGATTTTTCTTTCCCTGCAAAGAAAAGTTGATGTTATATATCACTAGCCATGAATTTTTGTCATTAGTTATAACCTACATGGTGCTTGATGTCATTATCCAAGTGGTATGATTATTTTATGTCCACAATTCACTTTGTATTTACAGAATTCTTATGATTTACATAAGTACATCTATCAGTAAAGGTTTAACATTGAGATGCAATGTAACATCCATGACATATCATGTTTTGCAGAGAGCAATGTAGAAGAGATGTATTTTTAATCACCTTTTCACTTCAGTCACATGACATAAAAAATAAATCAATAACTTAGATTTTGTAAGTCTCTAAAGGAGGTTTTCCAATGAGCTCATAGAAATGATTAAGCAGTAAGATTGTCAGAAACAACTTCCATGCCCACATCCTCTTGTACTTTCTGTACCATTTTGTCTTCCAGCTGCTTTCCTTTGCCTGCTAAAGGAGCCCAGATGAGATCAATGTTTTGTTTGACTTCTCTGATGTCCTGAGCTTTCTGTAGTTCTTTATTTTTCTTGAACTTGTTCATTATAAATTTAGCTTGATGTTTCTGTTTGTTCTCTCTGACTCTCTTCACTGCATCAATTGCATCAATCTTATATTCCACAGCTCTTGCTGGTGTTTGACAGGTTCATTTGTACATTTTTCAAATTCAAGTGAATTATCCCCTGTAAGCTCTTTACCAGTTGCTTTATGAAATGCTTAAGTCCATCTGACCTTGTGAGAATTGTGTTTCTTTTTAAAGTTTTTATGACAGTTAGATTTACAGCACCTGAACACCTTACAGATGAACATCATGCCATGGCCGAGTGTATTTGCTTCTTGGGATTTAAAGTAAGATCTCTGAGGGAGAAGGGAACCTACAGAACACTGAAGAAGGAAATTAAGGAAGATACAAACAAATGGAAGCATATGCCATGTTCATGGATTGGAAGAATCGACATCATTAAAATGTCCATACTACCCAAAGCAATCTATAGATTCAATGTAATCCCTATTGGTGCATTAAAGCACCAATGACGTATTTCACAGATTTAGAACAAATATTTCAAAAATTTATATGGAACCCAAAATGATCCTGAATAACTTCAGCAATCTTAAGAAAGGAGAACAAAGTAGGAGGGATCACAATACCTGATATCAAACTATACTACAAGGCCACTGTAATCAAAACAGTTTGGTACTAGCATAATAACAGACACATACATCAGTGGAACAGAATACAGAGCCAGAAATAAAACCATGTCTCTATGGTCAATTAATATTTGACAAAGGGGGCAGAGGCATAAAATGGAGTAAAAATAGCCTCTTCAGCAAATGGTGCTGGGAGATCTGGAATGACACATGCAAAAAAAAAAAAAGAAGAAACTAGATCACCAGCTTACACCATACACCAAAATAAACTCAAGATGGATAAAAGACTTAAACATAAGCCATGACACCATAAAAGTCCTAGAGGAGAACATAGGTAGTAAAATTTCAATATCCCATGCAGTAATATTTTCACTGATACATCCTCTAGGGGCAAGAGAAATAAAGGAAAGAATAAACAAATGAGACTACATCAAATTAAAAAGCTTCTGCACAGCTAAATAAAACATTATCAAATTAAAAAGGAAACCAACTGTATGGGAACCTATATTTGCCAAGGATACCCTAAATAAGGGTTTGATCTCCAAAATGTAAAGAACTCATATGACTCGATGCCAGGAAAACAAACAACCCAATTAAAAAAATGGGCCAAAGCACCTGAATAGACACTTCTCCAGGGAGGACATACAGATGGCCTAGAGATATATGAAAGGATGCTCAACATCACTAGCCATCAGAGACATGCAAACTAAAACCACAATGAGATATCACCCCACACCAGTCAGAGTGGCCATTATTAACAAATCAACAAACAAGTGCTGGTAAGGATGCAGAGAAAAGGGAACCATAGTGCACTGTTGGTGGGAATGCATACTGATGCAGCCACTGTGGAAAACAATATGGAACTTCCTCAAAACACTAAAAATGAAACTGCCTTTTGACCCAGCAATTCCACCACTGGGATTACACCCTAAGAATCCTGAAACACCAATTCCAAAGAACCTGTGCAGCCTGATGTTCATAGCAGCACTATTTACAAAATAGCTAAGTGCTAGAAATAGCCTAAGTGCCCATCAGTAAATTAGTGGATCAAAGAACTGTAGTACATTTACACAATGGAATACTATGCAACAGAAAGAAAGAAGGAGCTCCTACCTTTCCCAACAGCATGGATGAACCTAGAGAGTATTATACTAAGGGAAATAGTCCAGGCAGCAGAAGACAAATACCATATGATCTCACCTAGAACAGAAACCTAATGAACAAAACAAACAAGCCAGCAAAATAGGACCAGAGGCATAGAAACAAGGAACAAACTGACAGTCACCGAGGGGAGGTGGGAGGGGGATAAGGGAGGAAAGAAGGGGAAGGGTCTTATTAAAGAACAGGTATAAGTGACCCATGGACATGGACAACAGGGTGGGGATTGACTGTGGGAGGGTGCAGGGAAGAGCAATGGGGAAAATTGGGACAACTGTAATACAACAACAATAAAAAATAAAGAAATAAAAGTTAAAAAAATAAAAATACATCAATAAAAGAAAACATACCAATGACAAATAAGCACATGAAAAGATGCTCAACATCATATGTCATTAGGGAAATGCAAACTAAAACAACAGTGAGGTACTACTATACACCTATCCAAATGGTCAACCTCCAAAACAACACCAAATGCCAGTGAGGAGGCGGAGCAACAGGAACCCTCATTCGTTGCTTGTGGGAATGCGAAGTGGTGTGGCCACTTTGGAGGGCAGTTTGGCGGTTTCTTACAAAATTAAACATATTTTTACCATATGATCCAGCAATTGTGTTCCTTGATATTTGCCCAGGTTGAGAACATATGTCCACACAGAAAACCTACACATAAATATTTATAGCAACGCTTTTCACAATTGTCAAAACTTGGAAGCAAGCAAAATTTCCTTCACAATTGAATGAATAAACAGGTGTAATCTGGGCAATGAAATAGTATTCCACACTAAAAAGAAACAATTGAGGAGCCTATGACAGTGGAGGCAGGAGGTAGATGGGAAATCTCTGTACCTTTAATTTTGCTGTGAACCTAAACTACTCTTAAAAAAAAAAACAAAGAATGACATTAGATAAATAAAATATCATACTTATTATACAACACTTGGTCTTCCGTGATGTTTTCAAATTCATACTGAAAATTTTAAAAGGTTCACATGATGACTGTGTTATAAAAGGGAAATAAAAAATACTAGTAATCTTCACTTTAGTGCCTAAGGAAATACTGGGGAAAAAATTAATACAACCACTGTTCAAAGTCCACAAGAGAACAGAGTACACAATATTGATTTTATTAAGAAAATGCTAGGGAGGCTAAGAAGACATTGTACAGGGCAACAGCAGCAGAGCAGAATCGATCTGCCTCATTATACTGTGACTTTTGTCCCACATTCTTGAGTTTTCTAAACGGTCAGGAAACAAGAGTTCGGTGACATTTTTGTTGGTCGGAAAATCAAAGATTCTCATTAATTAAGGGACCAAGGAGAACTTGAAGAGGTCAGTCCTAGGTCCAGAGGTATTTAAAAGGTCCACTGAGGAGGAGCCTTTAATACAGGAAGAAAGGAGGGCACTGCCAAGGCTGTGGAGAGGTCAGAGGGAAGAGGTTGAACTAACAGGCACCCCACCTTGGCAGGTCTTATCCCAGCTCCCTCAGAACTTCCCTTGGGAGGCTCTCTCCCAGCTGGAGAAACACTGGTCTGGAAAGTTCCCATCTTGTTGAAGTAAGAGCCATGTGAAGCATGAACAAAGACCGGATGTGCTACTTTTCCTCTTGCTCCCTGAATAATCAATCATGCATTCACTCTTTCCCACATCAATATATAGAGTACCTTGCATAGGCTAGTCTGTGTGCTAGGTACGGGGGGGGGGGGGGGGGGAAGCAGTAAATAAGTTTTTGGAGACAATATAGTAAACTGATATATAATAACATGCCAAGATATGAGAGGAGCTATGAGGAAAAATAAGGCAGGTAAGGGAATAAAGACTAATGAAGTATTGGGGTACAATATTAAATGAGGGAGGGCAGCTCTGAGGGGACAATGTTTGAGCAGTGATCTGACTAAAGTGTTTTTTTAAAAATAGATTCAATAATCTCATCAACAGGAAAGTAATGGAATGTTTCCTGTGATACTGGAGGTGCCCTCAAATATTATTGCAAGAAAAAAGTGAAAATGTGGCATCCATCTGAAAACAAAAAACTGGGCCAGGGAGATCAGGAAATGACAACCAGAAGAAGATGATGTTTTGGTATCAGACAAACATGAGTTTGAATCCATGCCCTGCCACGTGATCTTCGTGAAGTTATTCAACCTCTGCAAGTCAGCCCGTTTCCTCATCTGTAAAAAAAGGACCGCCTAGGGTTTCCACTTTACAGGGTCATTGCAAGAATTATGACAATTAGGGGGTGATACATTTAAGACTATTAAGCTCAGTGCCTTGTCATACTGTAAAAGTTTCTTAAATGATAGTTATTATTATTGATGAGAATGTGACAGATTGGTTGGTTTCATTTTCCTGCCCCAAAGAATTTTAAAACAAAGATTCACATGCTTAAAAGAGGGCTTCTAATGTAGGATCTGTGAATCTCTATGTTGGGGATGAGAGTGTCCATGCTTGGTTTTTAAGATGTCTATGAATTCCTGAAGCTGTATGCAAAATCGGGGGGGGGGGGGACAGTAAGTGCAGTTTTCTGGGAAGAGGGCACCTAGATTTCATTACATTCTCACAGTAGACCATGATCCCAGCCAGTAAGAGCTGCTGCTTTCCAAACCTCCATTTTCCTCTCTGTGTTGTCTGCCTGCTTTTCCATTTCAGGTTATTCTAGTTCTCTGATCATAGTACAGTATTTTTTTCAGAAAGATGGAAGGTTTAAAAATGAACAAAACCTGGCTGGCGTAGCTCAGTGGATTGAGTGCGGGCTGCGAACCAAAGTGTTGCAGGTTCAGTTCCTAGTCAGGGCACATTCCTGGCTTACAGCCCATTGTCCCCAGTAACTGCACATTGATGTTTCTCTCTCTCTGTCTTTCTCCCTCCCTTCCCTCTCTAAAAATAAATAAATAAAATCTTTTTAAAAATAAACAAAAATATTTACAAGTCTTTTTATCATCTTATTAGTTTAAGGACATTATCTAGTGATGATATCATTCTCTTTCATTATCCTTTTCACTTGCTACAGCTGGAAAGGGAATTCTTATTCACTCAGATATTTTTAGAAGATATATCTCTTTGGTTTGACTTTCTGTTTCCATGCTTAAAAGATAGTGCTGCTTTCTCATACCCCTTCTTACCTAGATAGCCAATTTCAATTTTTCCCAGCCAAAATCCAAGTTGTATGAGTAATAACCTCCTTAAAAAGAAAAAACTATAAAATCTGAGCCTATATAACTGAAAGCTTCATAATTATGAACAAGACTTAGAATGTACAAAGTATTACAATGAAATTTACAGACTTATCAAAAACTAGTACACATCTGTTGCAATTTGAGGAAATGACACATTGTTTTTATACAAATTGCTAGGTCATTTACTACATTGGCCATGTAATGGATTGTCACTGGCTCCTCAGGTTGCCTGGCTGATGCTTCAGAGACAAGTTGACAGTAATTGAAGAGCCTGGACCTCCTGAGAGAAGTGACTCTGTAACTGTACCATTTGTTAAGACTCTTGCCAGCAAAATCCACATCCACCTTAAACTGGACTAGGCACAGAAGGCACAGAGACAATTCATAGGGTCAAGTAATAAAAGGTCTAGGAACCAATTTCTAGATTCAGACCCAGCTGGACCAGGGTCCCACATTAGCAGCCCCTTTCTTCATCTGACTTCTGCGTCTTAGACACATCTCAGGAGCATGCAGGTCCTCGCAGGTTAAGGCTTATTTCCTCATAGCCAGCACTCTCAGCCAAGAAAGCCTCACTTCCTCAATAGTTCCAGCAGAAATTCTTTCAGGAATTAAGCTTATCCTGCCCATTCTTCTTATACATGGCTTGTGAATGTATAATGGGGTGATAAACTAGAGGTCGCCAAAATGGGGAAGTTCCCCACTAACCTGCCTTAGGGGAGGGAGAAGTGGAGGAGCACCATTGAGAGGAACTTTACAAATCAATAACAGCTGGCTAGCTTCATAGATATGTTAAGTAGCTGTGGCAGATGCTTGGAGCCAGGAGATGGGTGTGACTTTGACTCGTGATTAGCTGGAGGGACTTGCTGGTCTGCCAGAGAGCAGGAAGGTTGTTGCTCTATGTCATGGGGCCAAGCCTGCCCCTACTAACTATGGCAGCCAAGAAATACAGAGAGACCAGAGTACTAGCAGAGGTAACCGATTGTAGGAGGAGTCAGAAAGGGGTTATGGAGGAGGAGCAGGGTGGGGATTTAAACTCAAGTAGGGGAGCCACTGCGTCCTAAACCTTGTAGCTCTTAAATATATGGCTTTGGGAAGGAGAAGCCTCTTGACCACGTAGCAGCTGGGAGAGGTCTTGGCCACGCAGTTTGAAAGGATGCAGAAGGACCCCCACCTGCAAACCATGAGGAGGGGCCATAAGGTTTTGGATTAAGAGCAGGAACCTAGCCAAGCATGGGCAATTGGGAGAAGCCGGAACACAGATGGGAATCTGAGCTGTGGACTTCTGTTTTTCTAAGAGACCCTGAGACAGACCTGTAATGGCAAGGGGAGGCAGGACTGTGTGTGTTTCTGTTTCTTTTGTTTTTAAGGGAGTCGGATTTAACAGAAAAATTCTGCCATTATTTTAATCCTATGTAACTTCTGAATGAATAGTTCCTTCCCTTTTCATAAGACTCTGGCATTAAAAGTCATGGTTTGTTTTTTTTTTTTTTCCAGCGGTGGGCAACAGAACCCAGTGGTTCTGTTTCAAATGGGGATGTTCCTACTGATCCACATGGGCTGAATGTGGGAGAGCGTGGATTCTGCAAAGAATAATGAAGGTTCTATAGCAAATAATGTCCACTGCCACTCAACATACATTTCCCCCCTTCCTTGCTCCAAATTCCAGCGATTCAAATGGATCAAGATCCCTTGATTTTAGGAAGAGTCTTCTCTTATCCTGACCTCTGGAATAAATTATCAGATATTTTACTCCTCTAGCCCTATTGTGGGTCTAAGAGTGGCCATGTCATCCAGTTTCAACCAATAGGAAATAAGCAGAAGTGTGGTAGATGGAGCATTTTGGAAAAATTTGCTTTCCTGAAAAAAATCTGGCATGGCTCTTTTGCACCTTTGTCCTTTACCCTTCTTTCTACTTGGAATATGGATTTGATGTGAGGGAGGCAGCAGCCATCTTGTAACTATAAGGCAACAAGTATGAGGGTGCATCTGAACACCACCCAAAGCTGATTAACCAAAAAAATGTCTTGGACACCTAAGATCTCCAATGAGCCCCTGCATTAGACCTGACTGTGAACATCCAAACATATTCTATGACACAAGAAACCTTATTTGTTTAAGCTATTGTTAGTTGTGTTTCTAGTTCCTTGTAGCCAAATACAACTCCAACTCCTACAGATGTTATTACCAGAAGAAAAGGAAATGGATGCTGGATACGCAAAGTAATCACCGGAGATAATCACTGGAGATACTGATAACCCAAGGATGGATTTTTCACTTCTTCAAACAGCTACCAGGAGGTCACTCCCTAAATAACAGAAAAAAGGAAAATGTAAAAAAGGGGCATAAAAGGGCATCTCAGACTCATTTAGCCCTTTTTCATTCTTCACTAAAAACAGGGTGATAAATATCCATTGTACCAAATAAAGATGAATTTGAGTAAACAAATTCTTCTTTTAAAATATTAACACCTTGCTTCCAAGGAGAGTTACACCCAAAACAGTCAAAAGAGTATGGACTTTGGACCTGCATTCAAATTCTGTCTCTACCACTTATTAGCTGTAAGACCTAGAGCAAGTTATAGTTAATTGAGCCTGAGTCTCAGTTTTCTCTTGTGAAAGATGGGGATAATGGCCCTGGCTGGTGTGACTCAGTTGGTTGAGCATCATCCTGCAAAGCGAAAGGTTGACAGTTCGATTCCTGGTCAGGGAACATGCCTGTGTTGTAAGTTTGGTCCCCAGTCAGGATACATGACAAGAGGCAACCGATCCATGTCTTTTTCTCCCTCTCTCCCTCCCTTCCTTCCTCTCTCTAAAAATAAAAAATAAAATCTTTAAAAAACAAAAAGAAAAATGAAGATGATGACTTCCACCTTCTAGGGGTTTCCCCCCTCCCATAATTGCTTTAAAAAGAGTTTTATTAAAGCATTATGTCACACACACACACACACACACCCATCATATTGTGATCCTTTTTCAGACACCTTATAGGAATTTTTTAGTGAATTACTTCAATTATTTTCAAGTATGCCAAAAAGCATGGACAACTCAGTAACATGCCCTCATAGTATCCTGTTTCTAATGCCAGATGAGATTCTTCCAATAGCAGGTAAGATTATTTGCCTATTTTCTACTAAATTAATTGTCTTTTTCTTATTCATTTATAGGAGTCTTCAAATATTCTGAATAACAGCCATTCATCATTTAATGTACCTCTTTCTACAGAGGAAACACCAGCCTGAAGTTAACATCTATCATTACCTGCATGCTTTTCTACTTTCATTATGCACATTAAATATTCATTTCCTGGCTGGCGTAGCTCAGTGGATTGAGCCCAGGCTGCGAACCAAACTGTCGCAGGTTCGATTCCCAGTCAGGATACATGCATGGGTTGCAGGCCATAACCCCCAGCAACTGCACACTGATGTTTCTCTCCCTCTCTCTCTCTCTCTCTCTCTCTCTTTCTCCCTCCCTTCCCTCTCCAAAAATAAATAAATAAATAAATCTAAAAAAATGCATTTAGCTCCAAATAGTATTTTCTTGCTTATTTCCCAACTCTATGTAGATGGAATTATGCTATATAAATATTTATGTATCTTGGGATTTTTTGTTTGGTTTGGTTCATCATCTTTTTTTAGATTTATCCATGTAGATACATGTAGCTGTAGTAGAATCATTTTAACTATAAGATGGTATTAAATTTTATCAATATACAATTAGTCATTTATTTTATGTTAGATAGATATTTAGGTACTTCCTAACTGTTTACAATTAAAATGGACTAATTTTTTTTGTCCACATTTGCTAGAGCTTCTTTAAAATATATATTCAGAGTAGCACTGGGTCATCGGGTAGGCATCTGTGAGGCAGGAAAACTAGGTTTTGCTGCAGGACAAACAACCATAGAATGTCAACAATTTAAAAGGCTTCTTTTATCCCGCTGTGGGTGTAGGTGATTCTCCAGGGCAGCTGGCCTCCTCAACCTGCTAGCTCTTGTTTCCAGACTGCTTCAACCATATACACACATTCTCAAAACTTTAGCAACAGGAAAGAGAAAAAGCATAGAGACCAGCACAATTGTAACAGCATAATCAATAAAATATATATATACTTTAAATTTACTTCTCACAGTTTGGAGTCTGGAAGTCGGAGATCAGGGTACTAGCATGGTTGGGTTCTGGTAAGAGCCACCTTCCAGGTTACAGACTTCTCACTATATCCTCTCAAGGTGGAAAGGGTGAGGGATTTCTCTGGAGCCTCTTTTATAAGTTACCATAGTTGAACCTTGAACACAGGTTTGAACTGCACTGGTCCACTTAACACAGATTTTTTTTTCCAATAAATACAATTGGCCCTTTGTGTACATTGGGTTTCACATGCAGGGATTCAACCAACTACTGATGGAAAACAGTATTTTTGCATTCCCAACAGCAGATTCCCAACCTTGGTTTCCTAACCATGGATCGAAAATACTGTTTTCCATCCCAGTTGTTGAATCTACAGATGTGAAGGGCCAACTGTGGAATCAGAAGTGATATGTGAATTTTTTGACTGCATGGAGGGTTGGCACCCATAACTTCTATGTTGTTGAAGGGTCAACTGCAATTCCGCTCCTGAGGGCTCTACTCCTAATGACTTAAGCATGTTCCAAAGCCTCACCTCCTAATATCATCACCTGTAAGGGTTAGGATTTTGACAGGCAAATTTTATGGGGACACAAACATTCAGACCACAGAACACTTTAATCAACATCTGGATTTTTATACTTTTTAAAGTTTTGCCAGTTTTATATGTGTGAAAAACTACTTGATTTAATTTGATTTCCTGATTACAGGTGACATTTAACACCTTTTGATATGTTTAATAGCTATTTGTATTTCCTCTTTGCATGGATAGATAGATCCTTTGTCTATATTCTACTGGATAATATGTCTTTTTCTAACTCATTCATAGGAATTCTACATATATTCTAAATATCAACCATTGATCATTTATTACATTGCAAATATCTTCATCTACTGTGTGCCTTTTATTACTTTATGGTATCTTTTGTCAAAGAGAAGTTTTATACTTTAACATAGTCAGAATGTCAATTTTTTCCTTTATGGTTGGTACTTTTATTTTCACATTTAGGTCTTTAATCCACATGGAATTTATTTTTGTTTATGATATGTGGTTGAAGTCAAACAAGTTTTTTTTATGTATGAATAAATAATTTAATCAGCATCAGTTATTGACTGGTCCATTCTTCCCCCATTGATCATAATGTCTCCTTTATCCTATATGAGATTTCTTCATGTACATGGATCTGTTTCTTAGTTCTCAATTCTGTTCTACTTGTCTCTGTCTATCTCTGGACAAAATAATATTTTCTTCACTTGTAGAGCTTCATAACAAGTCTTCACATCTAGTAAGACAAGTCCATCTATGCTATTCTTCAATATTATCTTGGTGAATCTTGGATATTTGTTTTTTCATATAAATTTTTTAACTTCTCAAGATCTATTAAAAAGGCTGACTGGGATTTTTATTAGAATTACATTAAATTTATGGAATAAATTAGAATTAATAGCTGTATTATATTCAGTCTTCCAACTTATGAATATGGCATATCTCTTACTTTATTCAGGTCTATTTTAATATATTTTGAGAAGACTCAATTTTTGTCATAAGGGTCTTAAACATTTTCTGTAAATTTTATTTCTAAATACTTTTTATTTCCTCCTAAGTCCTGTTTTTGTTTTGCTTGGGAAAAAGTAGTGAGTTAGCCCTGGCCAGGTAGCTAAATTGGTTGGAGCCTTGTCCCATGCACCAAAAGTTTGTGAGTTTTATTCCCAGTCAGAGCACATACCTAGCTTGAGGGGTTCAATCCCCAGTCCGGGCGCACACAGGAGGAAACCACTTGATGTTTCTCTTTCGCATCAATGTTTCTGTTTCTGCCTGTCTCTCAAATTAATAAATATATCCTTGGGTGAGAATTAAAAACAATAGTAAGTTTACTATTCCTTTACAGATTCATATTTTTTCATGTATCACTTCAATCAAATAATAAGGCCTAAACTTTGGATGATACTTTTCATAACAAGAATTTTAAGTATACTTCAGAGGAAAGGGAAAGGGTGTCACCTGGCTGTGTCTAACTATGAAATGAATCACAATGGGAATTAGAATACTGATTAAAGAGATGGTGCAATTTCAGGGGAAAAGGGGGTTTGCAGGAACAAGTATAAAAGACACATGGACAAAGGTAAGCGGGGGGGTGGAAACAGGAGGGAGGTGGGAAGGGCTGGGGGGTGGGCTGGGATGGGGGAAAAAGCAGAAAAGTGTACTTAAACAATATAAATAAATAAAGTAAGTAAAGTCTGTGCCCACAAACCAGTGTAACCTGAACCTTTATACCAAGAACCACACTCTTTCTGAATTTCACTATCCTTTCAATTTTTCATATTCATTTATTCATGCCCCATTAATTAGACCCCTCCCATGTTATCTTATACTCTCATAAGTAATTTGATCAGAAAAGTTACCATATATTTTCTAACTATTTGTATAATCAGTAAATAACACCTACTAAATGCACAGTGCCGACCCCCCCCAACATAAATGTAACTTTTATTCCCAGGCTGGCTTTGTCACTTTTGTCCACCACTGTGTCTCCAACATTTAGAATAGTGCTTGGCATATATTGAGTACTCAATAAATACTTTTTGATCTGTTGATGAAGGGATGATCGAATGAATCTTTACCTCTGTTGATTTCTATGATAGGTAGACTTTCTTCTTATTTGAGCCTTCCTATTTTCTAATCATGTTGAAATCTGTTCATTTCCTGAGGTTCACATGAGGCGTAAAATTGCAAAATAAAGGGAAGGATGCCTGCTGACTTTAGTCACCTTAAGAGAAGTGGTAACACACAAAAAAATGACACAAACGACAGTTCAGCCTAGCTTATGTCAGATGGACAAGAGCCAAAGACTTAGTCATTCTGAATTGCCATGTATTTTTAAGACGGCATAATAATGCTGGTCAGGCGCTGTGCTAAGTGCATGACATGTATGATCCCATTTACTCTGCCGACAATTCTAAAAGACAGGTGTCATTACCCCACTTTACAAATGAAGAAACTGGGATTTAGAAAAGATAATTTTTACTTAAGACCAGTCACCCAGATAGTAAGTAGTGGAGCCAGGATTCAAACTCAGGTTTGTCCAACTCCTGGAAAATGCTCTGAACCTCTTTGCCTCATTGCCTTATCTGAAAGCCAAAGCCCCTGAGTAGGAACCAGACCTTTACAGATGGGTCATGATGTAACCCTGATCCATGAGTCAGAGACAACTGAGGCCTGAAGCTTAGATTACCATTCGTAGGCACCCAACTTTACTGGTATCAGGCTGCCACCCAGGAGAAGGACAGCCCTTCCCCACTGACCAGCTTTACTTATTTTAAATATCACCCCTGTGATATTCTCTTCACACAGTATCACAGTTGGTCAATAACATTCTACTTAAATGCATGCTGACCAGAAAGATTTTAATATATTTTAAAATGTGTATTATAGAACGGAAAAGATATGATAAAAGACTGCAGAGCCCTGAGTTCACTTAAATATGTAACAAAGATTAACCACTTGTGGAAATTATGGTTACAAAACAGAAGGTAAAATTATAACCACATAAAATGAAATGAACCAACTTAACTCAGCAGAAGAAAGGGGAGATCGAGCAGTTTTTAGCGTACTAATGTTTTCAGCTCTCCCAGGAGCACATCAAAGACACTCTCGAAAAGTACAACATGAAAGTAGGGGAAAAAAACATAATGACTCAAAACTCTTAATGCTTATTATACATTTTTCTTAATCTTAGGAGTGTCTTTAAAGAACTAATATTCTTTGTTTTAAACAAAGATTTATTTGGAGTTTAGCAATTCCCTCAGTTTTGCTTTCGTTACAGTTTCACTTTGGTTTCCTTTGTCAGATTTAAATATAATTAAATTTAATATTATTTAAAAATAGCACATTAGAATGATCCCTCTTTTGACCATCAATCTTCTTCTCTGTATTTACCTAGGATGTCTGAAGCAATGTTCTCTAATAACAAGGGTTAATGGTGGGTTTGGGCTTAAGTTTTTATTTTCCCCTGTCCTTTGCTGTCCTTGTCTGTCCTTCTCCTCCTCTTCCTCTTCCTCCTACAAGTCTTCGTTCTTCAACTTCTCCTCTTACTTCTTCATGAAACTGCATTATCTTTATAAAAACAGCAATCAGTATTCTAAAATGTAAATGTGAACCAAGAAGAGAGTGGTCAATGTCCAGAATTTTTTCCATGACTCACCTGGTTATGAACCCACAGATGAGACCTTAACAACACTTGGTCACATAATACTTTGTAAACAGGCAAAGAAAATGCCAAGCAAGCAAACTGTAGAGAACACCAGTTGCAGATAAAATGCCAAGCAAGAAAATTACAGTGAAGATGATAATGAACAAGGAAATGAGAGGGCAACTTGAAGAAGTGGTGCAAACTTTGGTTTGGGAGTCACAAAATCTGAGTTCTTGTTCTGGTTCAGACAGTTAGTCTTCATGTCACCTTGAATAATCTCCATGTCAGCTTGGAAAAATCAATGAATATTTCGGGGCACCAGGCCAAATATTGTAATATATTCCTATTTCTCATGAAAGGTGGGAATATATATATTTTTTAAGATTGTATTTATTTTCAAAGAGAGGGGAAGGGAGGGAGAAAAACAGGGAAAGAAACATCAATGCACAAGAGAAATATCAATCAGTTGCTACTCGCATGCCCCCAACCAGGGACTTGGCTCACAACCTAGGCATGTGCCCTGAGTAGGAATCAAACCAGCAATCTTTCAGTTTGCAGGCTGGAGCTCAATCCACTGAGCCATACCAGCCAGAGCAGGAATGTGTATTTTTAAGTTAATATATCATGACATTTAAACAGTGGCAGCTAACCCAAAATATTTTCAACACTTACCTGCTAAACAGATCACATCTGAACCCATATTTTTAGCCTGTGGGCTTTACCACCTGGTGACAAGCACAGTTTGCATACCCCATCAGTGGACAAAGTTAGAACTAATGGAAGCTTTCCAGTAGTGTACTAGAACTAGCTCATACACACTTTCAAGACCCAATTGTGGGCAGTGTTCTCCATTTTGTATTCATTGACATCATGTTGGTAGCTTGAAATCAGCCATGGTCACAGGAATTTCACCATGGAAATCAGAAAATGCTACAAATTAGCCCCCTGTCTTCCACCACAGCTGGTTGTGAAATAGTTACTAAAATAGCAGCACTGTAGCTATCTGTCCTAGCTGATCCTATGGTTATTATGCTGTATATCAGAACTACAAGAGTTGTAAAATATTCTGCAAGAAATGACTACTCAATAAAATTAGCTAAGGCTGGAGGGGGTAATTTAAATGAAAAGAAGATTGAACTACAAAACCTTAAGGAAGCCAGGTATATGGTTTGCTGATTAGCACAAGAGGAAACACGGGGTGGGATGTCACCCAGCATCCCTCTCCCCATCACTAGTGTTGGTCTCTCTCTGAGTGTTAGCTTTCCTTACAGCTTCTCCTCCATAGCAAGGACTAAGGGCAGGAATGACAAAGAGAAGCACTTGATCATCAAGAGCACAGGCCTACTGCTGGCACATGTGGCACCTTCTACCTCTGGACTGAGGGAGCCCAGCTCCAGGGAGTGCAGCAGCTTGGTCGATAACACAGACTGGGTTTCAGCCCTCAGTGCCTCCCCTCTGGGTGCCTGGGTACCGTGCACAAATTGCAGAGCCAGTACAGTGGCCCCACGTGAACAGACTCGCCAAAAGTGGTGCCTTTCAATAAGCTTTAGCTAATATGTTAATGTAATGATGTTAAGACTGGGATGAAAAGACAACAGGGAAGCAAGAGTCAATTAATTCAAAATAGATCTAATTTATCCATAGTTAAAATTGGAAACCCAAGAGAAGGAAGCTCCTCCCTCCAGCCCCTATTTTTAAAAGTAAATTTTTAATTTTGGGACAATTTTAGATTTAAGAAAATTTCTAAAGGTAGAGTTACTGCCAGAACCTAGGGAGATTGCTACAGAATTTAAAAGGAACGCTTCTTTTTCTGGGACTCCCAAAGGTATGTGTTGGTTGGCTTGATAGTGCCTCACAAAGACCTTAGGCTCAGCTCACTTTTCTTTTTCTTCTTTCTGCTTCTCAGTATGGACAATTTCAATTGTTTTATCTTCCCATTCCATGATTCTTTCTTCTGTCTGCTCAAATATGCAGAACCCCCTCTAGTGAATTTTTCTTTTCAGTGTTTGTACTTTTCAGCTCCAGAATTTCTATTTGGCTCTTTTTATAATTTCTATCTCTTTATTGCTGTTTGCATTGTGTTAAGACATCATTTTTTCTGGTTTCCTTTAGTCCTTTGTGCATGTTTTCCTTTAGCTCTTTGAGCATGTTAAGACCATCAATTTAAAGTCTTTGCCTAGCAATTCTAATGCCTGATGTTCTTCACAGATGGTCTCTGTCAACTTTTCTGTATCTTTGCATATGTTATTTTTTGTTGAAAATTGTACACTTGATTATTATAATGTGATAATGCTGGAGATCAGACTCTCCTCCTTTTCCAAAGTTTACTGGTCTTGATTGTTGAAAGCTACAGTTACCCATTTGTTTAATGACTTTTCCAAAGTTGTTTATGGTCACTGAAGTCTCTGCTCCTTTAGCTATGTTTAGCTAGTTCTTTGAAAAAGATTTCCTTGATGCCAGGAGCAAAGAAAGCGAACAAAACAATAACTACCTTTCCCATTCTTTACAGATTGACTGCACTGGGGCACTCTTTTAACACTTAGCCAGGCTTCTTAGTCTTCCCTTGCTGCTCCATTGAACCTAGAGATCATCCAGAAGTGAAGGCTTAGGGTCCTCCTGAGTGTCTTCTGAAGATGTGTCTTGTCTTGAGCACATGTGTGGCTTTCTAAAATGCCTGGTATACATGGTCTTTTTTGAATATCCCAATTTCCCAAAGAAGTCTCTCCCAGCTTTTCTTTTTTGTGTGTGTCTTTTTATTTTTTAATTTTAAATATATTTTATTGATCATGCTATTACAGTGTCCCATTTCCCCCCTTCACTCCCCTCCACCCTGCCCACCCTCTCCCACCCACATTCCCCCCTTCAGTTCATGTCCATGTGTCATACTTATAAGTTCTTTGGCTTCTACTTTTCCCATACTATTCTTACCCTCCCCCTGTCTATTTTCTACCTACCATCTATGCTACTTATTCTCTGTATCTTTTCCCCTCTCTCCCCCTCCAATTCCACTGTTGATAACCCTCCATGTGATCTCCATTTATGTGGTTCTGTTACTATTCTATTTGTTTGCTTAGTTTATTTTTGTT
This sequence comes from Phyllostomus discolor, assembly GCF_004126475.2. Classification (NCBI taxonomy): domain Eukaryota; kingdom Metazoa; phylum Chordata; class Mammalia; order Chiroptera; family Phyllostomidae; genus Phyllostomus; species Phyllostomus discolor. Next base: position 146,925,282 of record NC_040907.2, on the reverse strand, counting down.
TTTGTTTTAGGTGTGGTTGTTAATAATTGTGAGTTTGCTGTCATTTTACTGTACATGGTTTTTATCTTCTTTTTCTTAGATAAGTCGCTTTAACATTTCATGTAATAAGGGCTTGGTGATGATGAACTCCTTTAACTTGACCTTATCTGGGAAGCACTTTATCTGCCCTTCCATTATAAATAAAAGTTTTGCTGCATAGGGCAATCTTGGGTGTAGGTCCTTGCCTTTCATGACTTGGAATACTTCTTTCCAGACCCTTCTTGCCTGTAAGGTCTCTTTTGAGAACTCCTTTGTAGGTAACTATCTCCTTTTCTCTTGCTGCTTCTAGAATTTTCTCCTTAATTTTAATCTTGGGTAATGTAATTATGATGTGCCTTGGTGTGCTCCTCCTTGGGTCCAAATTCTTTGGGACTCTCTGAGCTTCCTGGACTTCCTAGAAATCTATTTCCTTTGCCAGATTGGAGGAGTTCTCCTTTATTATTTGTTCAAATAACTTTTCCACTTGTTGCTCTTCCTCTTCTCCTTCTGGTACCTCTATAATTTGGATGTTGGAATGCTTAAAGATGTCCTGGAGGTTCCTAAGCCTCTCCTCATTTTTTTTTAATTCTTGTTTCTTCGTTCTTTTCTGTTTGGTTGTTTCTTTCTTCCTTCTGGTCCACTGCATTGATGTGAGTCCCAGTTTCCTTCCCATCACTGTTGGTTCCCTGTACATTTTCCTTTATTTCACTTAGCATAGGCTTCATTTGTTCATCTAATTTATGAACAAATTCAACCAATTCTGTGAGCATCCTGATCACCAGTGCTTTGAACTGTGCATCTCACAGGCAGGCTATCTCTTCCTTGCTTAGTTGTATTTTTCCTGGAGCTTTGATCTGTTCTTTCATTTGGGCCATTATTTCTTGTCCTCACATACCTATTATGTAATGAGGGGAAGAGCCTCAGTCGTTCACCTGCACAGGGCAACCCAGTCGCTGTGTTGTGATGCTGTATGTGGGGCAGGGGTCTGAGAGTGAACAATGGCACTTGCTTCTCTCTCTGCTGGATTTTAGTCACTTCCACCACTTCCCTCAAGCAAACTGGGCCCGTCTGGTGCTGATTCCCATGTGCGTGTATGGTCTAGGATCCTGTGGGTCTCTCCAATGAACTCTCTTGTGAGGCTGTCTCCCAGCTTTTCCATCTAGGTTTTAGGCAGTCTAGTATTTGTCTCAACTGTAATATCTTGCCCAGGCAGCTACAGTGTTGTGTTCTTTGTTGTTGTTCACTTTATAATATCTCAGGCAATGTTCACCACTTTTCTGCCCTCAGTAAGTTCAGAGCTGATGAAACAGAGACACACCTTATGTCAGTCCTTCAGGTAGCCTCCAGACAGGTTAGAACAGACAAACACAGTGATGTGTGAATGAAGTCTGCTCTGCTCCCTCTGGAACCAGAGGCAGGGTCCCACACTTGACATGCAGGCTGCTGTCTTCAAGACGGCCACCCCACCAGGGAGGGGGTGAGTCAAGGGCAGGTAAGAAAGGAAGGAAATGTCCTACCATTTCCAAGTTGTCTTTTCCTTGATTCAGCATTACCTTGGTGCTCTAAATTGTTTTTACTATTTTCCAGAGTTCTGACAAAGTTGGTTTTAACAGTTATTGATTTTTTGAAATGTTTTTGTGGAGGGGAAGGTATTTGGAGGCATCTGCACCATTTTGATGATGCCACCTTTTAGTGCGTTTAAATTTTAAATTTTGAAATAATTTCACCCTTTTTGAGAAGTTGCAAAAATAGTACAAAGAATCTCTGTATACTGTCCCTGCAGCTTCCCCAAATGTTAACAACTTTTATGACCACAAAACAAGTATCAGAACCAGGAAATTAGTATTGACACAATACTACTAGCAAATCTGCAGACCTTATTCAAATGTTTCCAATGACCTCACTAATGGTCTTTTTGAGTCCAGGATGAATCCAGGATCATACATTAAATTTAGTTTTTATGTCTCCTATATTTCCCCAGTCTGGAAAAGTTTCTGTCTTTCTTTGTCCTTCATAACCTTGATATTTTTGAAGAACATCATCTCATCATTTATAGAAGGCCTCCCAATGATATTTCCCCATGGTTAAAGTCAGGTAGAGATTTTTTAAAAATGTACCCTTCTCATTTCATCATATCTGGAAGCATGCAGTATTGATATTGCATATTGATATTGCAATATTGATATCTCACCCAGTTTCCCTTAATGTACCATTGTCAACTGATGGTCACTGGTGCCAGTTCAAAGCCAACAGGAAGCCCCAATTTGGGGTACCCCAAAGAAGGAAACTCTATTCAGTGCAAACAGTGATACAGCATGGCAATGAAAACAGCACTGCTGTGGGAGAGCTCAACAGCTACAGCACAGCTGGGAAAACAGCATAGCTGTGGTTTCTAGGTGGGGGAATGTAGTCTTCAGTTTTGGTGGAAAGTCCACTCCAGGAGCCCCAGGGAAGTTGGCTTATGTGAACACAAGTCCCCGCCCCTGGTCCCTGATTGGTTCATCCTCATGCAAATGAGGGCACCAAATCCTTGCAGTTTCGTGGTCCAAAAGGCACTATCCTGATTGGTCAGAGCCACACAGCTCTGATTGACTGAAAAGCCTCAATCAGATATAGCTGAGATAGGAGGGTCACATAACATATGGTTACTGGGGGCCCAATAAAGCAGAGCTGTTCCTGCAGAAGCAAAATAATTGTAAATTGGGCAGTGACCTCAATCATATTGGTAGAAATAGGATACCAGGAAATCTTTATAAGGGCTGGCTCAGCTAGCAAAGACAGTTCAGGGAGACAGTTGAGAGCAAAGACAGGCCGTTTATTGCAGAAGCTCTCTGTGAAGTGCTGTTTGAGTGAGAAGCCCCTGTGCAGAAATGGCTCTGGGTTTGTTTGTTTGTTTGTTTGTTGAACCTAATTAGCCACCAGGAACCTTCTTAGTCCTCAGTGTTCACACCATGTATGTAGCCATGATATCTTTGTTAAAACTAAAAAATTAACATTGGTACAACACTATTACCTAAACTACAGACTTTACATGGATTACCAGTTTTTCCACTCTTCTTTTTCTCTTCCAGAATACAATCTAGGATACCACACCACACACTTTTTTAATGTAATTACTCTACCATTAATCCATAGCACAGCAGTCCCACCCCTTCCTTCTCCACATTAGAACCTTAATACACTGATAATATGGTTACCAATGGTTACCAAGTTTCACTTCTCCCATCCCCTAACCACAAGAGAGGAACTGCCTATACTTTCTGTGGTTCACATTAAAAAATCTTAAAGAAGGATTTGAATTGGATTGACTTGTGACAAGTGGCTTCCACTAGCACAGACAGGGCTGAGATAGGAGGGTCACATAACATATCATTACTGGGGGCCCAATGAAGCAGAACTGTTCCTGCGGAAGCAAAATAATTGTAAATTGGGCAATGACCTCAGTTGAGGTCACCACATTAATGACTGACTAATGGAAGTCATTGCAGTAGTGATTAAGCAGCCCATTCACCTCATTTCACAGATGAGGAAACTGAAGTCCAAAGAAGTAACTTTCCAAGGCTCAGCCCTAGCCCTTAGCAAAATAAAGGCTAAACCCAGGCCTTCTAACTCCCAGTCCTAGACATTTGCCTCTGTGCCCCTAGCCCTACGATGATTTTGGTATCAATCCCCAAGAATCAAAGAATTTGAAATTAGAAACAATCTCAAAGTTTATCTAGTTCTTACTGTTGCATGAATTCCCCAGTGTACCCAAACTGATCCCAGAGAAATGAAAACCATTCCTGTCTATTTGTCTCCAATATTGGAATTTCAAAATAGTTCACATCCAGTAGGATAGGATGTAAACTATTTTCCATAGCAAAAATTTGGGTGGAATGGGGTTGTGGTGAGGGAGAAGGATGTTCATCAGCAGGTTTGTTAAGCAACGTAGATTAAAACCACGTGATGACTAAAACACTAAACACTAAAACACTAAAGACTAAAACACTAAAAACACGAGACAATTAAATAAAGAGACTGAAGAGATCCATATGTGTCAATACAGGAAGCTGTTTCATATACAGTGTTAAGTGAAATACCAAATTCAAGTAAAACGTGTGAAAACTTATTTATGTGGGAGACGGGGAACAGCAGCTATCACCCCACTGTTACTAGTCTTCATCAATGGCAGGTGGGATTACAGAATACTTTTTATTTTCTTCATGATACTTTCTATAATGTCTGAATTTCTTAAATCCTCCCCTGAGGATATTTTTTATTATTTTCAGAAAGAGAGGAAGGGAGAGAAAGAGAAACACAGATGTGAGAGAGAAGCATTGATTGGTTGCCTCCAGTACATGCCTGGACCAGGGATCGATTGTACACTCTAGACCGGGGATTGTGCACACCTGTACTGGCAACCAAACCTATAACCGAGGTGTGTGCCCAGACCAGGAATTGAATCTGCAGTCTTTCAGGTACAGGACAATGCTCCAACCAGCTGAGCCACACCAGCCAGGGCTGAAATTTTAAACAGTGAGCATGAACTGAAAACATTTATGGTAGTGAAATAAGTTTGATCCAAAAGATCACACAGTGTATGATTCCATTTGTATGAAATATCCACAATATTCAAATCCATAGAGACAGAAAGCAGATTAGTAATGAATGGCCAGGGGCTAGCATGAGAGAGCATGGGGAGTGTCTACTTAATAAACACTGGGTAATAAAAATGTCTTAGGACTAGATAAAGGTAATGGATGCACATTGTGAGTGTACTAACTGCCAATGAATTGTACATTTTTAAATGGTTAATTTATATTACATGAATTTTACCTCAAACAATATTTTCCTGAAATAAGGAAATCTCAATAGCTACATATACCTTCCTACGGGCTTTGGGAAAATTGCTTTATCTTTGCCATGACAGTCATTTCATTCTGTAAATAAAAAGAGTTGAAGCAGCTGGTTTCTAACATCAGTTCAGGTTCTAACACTATGATTCTGGACACATTCAACTTATATTCATTCCTTTGTAATTCAGGCTAAGATGGCACAAGCAAAGGTTTTTGGCAGTTTCATTATACTGTTGATCTAATATTAAAGGGAAATAAAAGGTAAACCACTACTTTCAAAGATCACAAATGTATAGATTCATTCATTCAAGCCCAATAATGAATGGCAAGTGATTACAGAAAGTGTGGGAGGAAGAAAGTCAAAGGCATAAAGGTAATAATCATAGGTAACGTGTACTGAGTATCTTCCATACACTGTGCTAGATGCCTAATGAATATTATCTATGTTTTTAAAGGCAATCTCTGGAAGGAAAACATGAAGCTCAGAAAGAGTAAGTAACTTGTCTAAGGATCCACAACTAGTAAGAGGCAGAAGTGATGCCGACACTCAGGTCTATTTATACTCTTAGGTCGGCATTCCTTCCACTCACTCATGCTGTTTTCCAATAAGAAAAAGGACTCAAGGAAACTGACCTGGTGCTAGAAACAGGATATGCAAAAGGAAACTGGAGGGGAAAAAAAAGACACAACATTAAAAAGAGAACAATCGTAAAAAGGCTTATTCCTGTGCTTTCCTGTGCTTGGGAGTGGAGCCTCTGTGGGCCAGTTTCTGTCCTGATCCCCTGGTAAGCTTTCTGTATAATTACCACAAACTGGGGGCTTTTCCCACCATAATCTGCTAAAAACAAAGTTTCACTGAGCTTAAACTAACTTATACCTATATTTCCATGAAGGCAATCTAAAAATTATTGCACTGGATATTACTAACTGTATATTATTTTATCTTTTTATTTTAACAAAGAATAGAGCTAAACAGGAAAAGAAATGACCTTTATAATAAATAAAGGAAAGATAAAGAAAAATAATTACAATCAGTTGAAAGAATAAGTGAGATTTGGAGGATAAAATATTTAAACAAAGCAAGTGTGTAAGTCATTAAGATAAAGAATCAAAGGTACTTTCATGTAATTTGAAAAAGTTGAAACTGTGAGGGAGCAGGAGAGATCAACTGTGCTTCTCCCATCAAGAGAAGTTGCTTGATAAAGGAAATTTAAAGATTTGGGAAGTTGGGGCAAAGCAAGCCCCAGACCTTTTGGAAAGGACACCAGACCACTTGCTGGTGAACAGTCACTTGGCAAAAATCAGAAAACCGTCCAGGAACAAACTGGCTAGTGAACTCAAAGGGAATCATTGCAACAGCTTCATATGGAGCCAAAGAAAGAAAATGGAAAACGGAAGATGGTCAGTGCCCTGGGAAGACAGATTTGACTATCAGCCAGAAGCAAAATGCTTTAGAAATAAGGTAGTCCTAAAAACTCTAAGTGAACCAGCGTTCAAATCACACTCATCAAGTGAGGAAGGAAAGCCCCAAACAGGTGGAAGAGAAAGAGCAAACAGCATGCATAGAAGCAAGGAGCCAGGAAAGATCACCACATGTGATTGGACAGGTTTTTTATTGTCTGAAGCAGCCTAGTCAAAGGGCGAGCAGATCTGAAATCTCATCGGGCCGGCTGCCTGTGGAGTTACATCCTCCTGGAGCCTTTCCATCCAGATCAGAAAAGAAGAAGTAAAACTGTCTTTATTCACAGACAGCATGCCCATATATGTAGAAAAGCCTAAGGAATATTCCCCAAAAAGCTAGTAAAATCAACAGCAAGGTCACGGGATACAAAGGCAACATACAAAAATCCATTGTATTTCTATGTCCTAGCAACAAAATATTGGAACTGAAATTTTTTAAGTCCACGTCCAATAGCACCCAAAGACATAAAATAATTAGGGATACATTTAAATAATAGTTGTACAGGATTCCCTATGGTTAAAGAAGAAAGTGAATAATTTCTTTAGCTTATTAAACACTCAGCTTAGATACCACTGTGACTCTTGTGTTTGTCATTAGTAGGGAATAGGAGAAAGGGGGAAGAAGAGGGGGACTGACATCTGTTTGAACTTTCATTTGGAGGTTTCGAGTTAGAGAAAATTAGAACAGATCAAGGGAGAAAGATAAAAATCTGCTCAATGACTCTGGGACTCAGCCTTCTACATACATGGGTTAGTTTCATAAAAATTCTGAGCCGTGGTATCCTGAAGATGCCAGGGAAACTGAGAGTACAGAAGGTGAGCCTGAGGTGGTTTCTTCGTCTGACTGAAAGACAATTTTCTAGATACAAAGGTGTAGCTAAGATCAGATTTCTATGAGAAATAAAGTAAAAATAAGCTGTAACTGTTATCTTCCATTCTCTCTGTGTCCAGCAGGGAGAAGAGAAGAGATCCCTGCTCCAAAAGGGGTGAAGGAAGTTATAATTTCTCATTGCTTCAGTAGGACCCATTTAAAAAAATAGGTATTATTATAGCCCGCCATGGGCCCCTAAGAAACCAGTCTCCCTCATCTCATCTGGGGAGGGCCAGAGAATCTGCCAGCAGATCCCAACTGGTCCAAGAACAGCTACAAGGTCAGGGCCAGTCCTGCTATCTCTAGCTGCCCAGAGAAGAAAGCCTACTATGTGCTCTCTTGCTTTAGGGGGCTAAGAAGAATATTTTGGCTTGCTGAGTGTGGTCAGATATTAAGGGGCTGGACTGCCCATGCTCAAGTCATACATCAATCCTTGAAAGATACATCACTGAGCTCTGACTGGTGTGGCTCAGTTGGTTGGGAGTCATCCCACAAACTGTAAGGTCGCTGGTTCGATTCCCCATCAGGACACATGCCTGGGTTGTGGGTTTGATCCCTGGTAGGTGTGCATACAAGAGGCAACACATCAACATTTCTCTCACATCGATTTTTCTCTCCCTTTCTTTCTCTCTCCTTTCCCCTCTCTCTAAAAATAAATAAATAAAATGTTAAAATATAAAAAGATGCATCATTAAAAGCCAAGGACAATCTTATATTTCAGGTGTAGCATTTGCCCCTAAATTCAAATTGTTGCATTATCATCAAGTTACATTCATCTGCGTCAACGAATTCAGGAAACAACATGGAGACTGACAGAGAAAATCCATTAAAAATGGCAGCTGTGTAGGCATCTCAGCCTGGAAAGGGACATGTGACCCATTCCTGGCCAAAGGGACTGAGTTGGGAGGAGATGTTTATAGCCCAGGTGCTAGGAAGAGTTTTCCTCCATGATCAAAGGGGAAGCTTAAAGATTTGGGCTAGGAGAGCTTTTGGGGGCTTTGAAGATAGTTGTCTAGAATGTGATGACTGGAAATCTGTACAAGCTGAGTGCAACACAGCAGAAAAAGATTCCTAAGCCACTGCCCAACTCTGGAATATCCTGCCTTCAGATCACACTATAGAATATAGTAAATAATCAATGTAAGCCACATTTTTCTAAGCAATCTGTAATTATAGCCAAAAACATCCTAACTGGTACACAGGCCAACGAGAAAAAGACGACTTGGCAGAAAACTGAATAAAGGATACAAAAAGAAAACACACATAAGAGGAAGTACAGATAGCCAAAAATCATCTGATGTGGACCCTGGCTAATGGGGTCCGCATCATTATGGGTGAAAATGAGACATTCACAGGGACTACCGAATCAGGTGGAGGAAAAAGGACAGCATGGCTTTTCTCTCAAAGGGAGCAAAAGCCTCCACCCTTGCTCCAATGAGCTTTTATTGTCTTACTGGGCACACTACAAGAAGGTCCTCATTAACTATGCACAGGCTCTGCTTTAGGTGGTTACCTTTTACAGAAAACAAAGGAGTCAATGCTGCTAATCACATCACAGAAGAGGGATATTTGCAAGTGAAAAGGAAAAAGTAGTTGGACCCCTACACTCATCCTTGGAAGGTTTAGCATGGATTTTAGGAAGTTGCTTTGTAGTAAATGTCCTCAATTCAAGGTGAGGGAGTTTTAGCAAAAAAGCAAGACTCGTAGCAGCCTAGGTACATTGCAGCTATCCATGGGCGTGGGTCCTGTGCATCTCCCAGTGGGGGCTGGGCCCACACCAGACAGAACAGTCTACTACAACATCTTAAAAGATGTTCAGTTTAAATAATCATAAGAAAAACACAAATAATAAGGGTTTTTTGCCCATTATATTGATAAAATTTGGTAATATTACAGTTCATAAATGTTTAATGAAACAAGACTTCTCAGATTCCTGGGTAGATTGCAAGCTGGTACACTGGTATGTAATTTAGTAATGTTTATTAAAATTTTAAATGTGCATACCCTTTAACCCCAAAATTCTAAAGAAATACTCACACATGAGCACAAAGATGTTTGCACAAGGATGTTCATACTGCACTGTTTGTTAGGCCAAAGAACAAAACAGCCTAAAAATGTCAAGGTCCATCAATAAGGAATTGAGTAAATAAACTAGTTCACTCTACTGTGGAATGGCCACAGTCATACAAAATAAAGGGATAAATGTGTGCATACTGACATTTGAATCTATCCAAAATATACTGTTAAGGATAACATGCAAGTTTCAGAAGAGTAGTTATGCATTCTATTTTCCATTTTTTTCAAGTAAAATACTTTTATATGCACCAAAATAAATCTGGAATAGGACATAACAAAGACTTATCACTAGGAGGTTGATATGAGGGCCTTCAGTTTTAAATTTTACACATTTCTGTGTTTAGGGGTATGTGTGTGCACATTTATTGTTTTTGCAATTACTAAAAAAGTGATTTTAATCTTATCAATCTACAGAAAGAGCTGGTCTTCCCTTAGCATTCACAACTCTGCTAAGAGGTTTGTAGCCAAATGTCTTAACCTTCTTTCCAAATAACATGGAGTCCTAGGTGCTGGATCCATCTTGGGAACCTGTCTCCTACATAAGGCTTGTGAGGTGAGACTGGCCACAAGCCTGTGGCCATTAAGGGGGGTTCTGAGAGACATCATCTAGGGGCAAAAGCTGAAGAGACAGCCAAAGAACTCAACCCAAGGAGCCAGGCAGAGAGGCTAAATTCACTGGATATGAAACTCCAAACCAACTCAAACCCAGGGGGCACTGAATGGAAGGTGGCTGGTGGCTCTGAAGTGATTCTCTGAACAGCTGAAGCAAAGTGTGGCTCACAGGACATCTGCCACCTCGGTGGCTAGAAAGGAGGAAGCAATGAAGATAGGAAGCCATCAGTGAATGACCCGAGTATAAAGAGGCAATAAAGCATTAGGCTTGTTTCAATTTCCTATTTTAAATAGTTTCAGATTTTGAAAAAGAAAAAGAAAAAACATTTGCCTTCTTAAAGTATACAGTTTTTTAGGTGTAACTTAATTTCTTTCCGGTCGTAGGCCTGTGAAAATTTACTTCCTTAATGCAAATAATTCTTTAAAAAGAGTGCCTCATTATATTGCATTGGCTCAAAGGGATTTTATAGAATCAAGCCCTAATCCCTCTTCATTTGATATCTGATTTGGGTAAATGAGCATCATATCAGAGAGTTGCTACAAGATGGTACCCTCAAACTCCCAAAGGACTGAGCTGGGAGGCAGTCCTCTTCACCATTTCTATGGTGGAAAGCTGTTTGTCCAAAGCCTCTGGGGCAGTCAGCCATTTCCCCGGGCAGTAGAGCTGGGTGAGAAGTCCTTTTTAGGCAAGGCATTGAAAAGAGTTGGCTGAGCAAAATGAGAAAAAAAAAAAAAACCTTGGTCAATGGGGCGGAGCCAGCTCTGGGGCAGAAGTATTACTTCACAGTTGCATTGGCTTCCTGTGGCTGCCAATAGAGGCACCATCTGGCTGTCAGCCCACCACAGAGAAGAGGGAACTCCAGAGAGAAGAAAATAGCCACAAGGCCCCAGAGGTGGAAGTGCAGCCTGAGAAACTTCAGCCAGGCTGGGACTGCTCTGTCACTTGGCAAAGTGTGGCTCACAGTGCCCCTCAGGCTTCACAGTACTGAGGTCCTTCCCAAGGTGAGGTTCCATATGCACTTTGCACATATTATTTAATTCATACCATTTATTCCATAGCGTAGGGCTATGAAGCAGGTGTCATCACTTTCTCCATTAGCAGATGGGGAAAGTGAAGCTCAGAGGGCTGAAATAACTTGATCAAGGACACACAACCAGGAAACAGAGGAGCCAGGATTCAAACCCCTTGTGTGGCCGGTCAGCTCCAAAGGCCAAACTATAACAGCAGCATCTGGGGTTCTCAAGTGAAAATCAAGACGATGAGGTAAAGGTTAGTGCTGCCTCCCACTGACACTCTGGATTGGAGCAATCTTGTCTCTTCTCTTGTAGGTAGTATTTGGCGTTTTCCTTCCTTGCACACAACCAGGCAAATGACTGCAATTCTAAAAAGAGATAAATATAAAAACAAGAAGTGAAACACTGCAGACACCTGAAACCCAACCATTTCTGCAAGCTCGAGCTAGCGGAGCTGCCGCACAACAGAAATAGTTCTGTCCTGTTTAGATAGGCTTTGTTTTGCTACATGGCTGCATATGCAGTGAAGTGATATCAAGTCCTGAGGGTCCACTCCTTTGATGAGTTAAACACACAAAGGCCTACATTTTGATGTAATCTGATAGCATGTAGTTAAGTCCTAGACAAACTGCAACTGTGAGGAAGTGATAAACCCAACTTCCTGCACAAAGCTGCCTGAGATAACACTTTCCATGGACTGGAAGGAAAAAAAAAAAAGAGAGACATGATTGCTACAGAATTTAAAAGGAACTATTCTGTTCCTAATAAATAACCCCCTCTTCACATGTTCCCAGCAACAGCTAAGCAAATCTGATTGCAGTCAGCTGACTAGGTAGTATAGTAGTAATTCCACACATGACTTCATTCTGACTTTTATTCATGGACAAAATCAACCACTTGAGATTCAGTTGATTTTCTCTCTTAAGGATATTTTGATTCAATCTCAAAATCTCAGGTATCTTCTTGGTCAGGAGAACTTCCCCGAAGTTCACCAAGAACTCAGATTGAGAGAATTGAGGTTGCATTAACTGGCTCGGTGGTGTTCCCACTGAGTCATTAAAGAGTTTGATTTGGTCTAAATAAACACACAGTGTAATAGTTGCCAACTTGCAGAAGGACCAATAGTGATTTTCACAACACCAAAACAGGGTCAAAGTGACAGTTTCACTAAGTGTTCTCATAAATTGTGTCATAATTAAACAACTAATAAGCTGACTGTGCTGGGAATTTTCTGTGAATGCACTCATTCATTCACTAATTTAGCAAATATTTATTGAGTGCCTACTATGCACTAGGAAATACAATACTGAACGAAGAAAAAGATAGTCCCTACTTTCTCTTTCCTGTCTAGTTCAGGAGGCAAATACAGAAGTAAACATTCAAATATATGTAAATAAAAAACTATATGGGATGCTTTTCATTCTGAGGCTCCTGGCAATGGATCTGGCCTCTTTCAAGTGAAGCTGGAGAATGTGCTGGTTTGAGATTCAATTAAGTTACTTAAAAAGGATAGCACCTCCTGAGCCAAGATAGTGCCTTTGCTGTTGTGATGGATTTCCACTTGGGGTTGATTGCACTTTTGCTCTGTGGTAGCTTTCTGACCTGGGTGTAATTTCATTTCTCCAACCGCAGATAAAAGCCTCAAGCTCTCTGGGCCTTCTCTTCCCTTCAGATGATGCCTAACACCCTTGCATTTCCAAAATCCTACATGTCCAAGACAAATCAAAAAGTGTTTAGAATCTCAGCACAAAATGGTTTTAACACCTAACTTTCTAGAATGGGAAGGAAGGAAGGAAGGAAGGAAGGAAGGAAGGAAGGAAGGAAGGAAGGAAGGAAGGAAGGAAGGAAGGGAGGAAAGAAGGAAGGAGGGAGAAAGGGAGGGAGGGAGGAGGGGAAGGGGGAAGGAAAGATCATTAGTGAACAAACTAAGGGAGGAAAAGAAAAAAGCTATGCTTTTCAAACCTCCCTGTAGCCTTAATAGAAAGATATTGATCTTGAGTTTTGAGTAAGTTATTGCTTAATTAACTATCCAAACACAGCCCTGTGGTGTATACCTAGGCGTCCTTTGCACATTTGACTCTGGAGGTAGAGAATGCCTTGTGCACCAGCAACTTTTGTTTAAGAAAGCAAATGTAGCTTCAAGAAAAAAAATTGTTAGAGAAAAGTGATGATTTTTTTGTTTAAATTTGAAATATTTATATTGCAAGGACTTTGTGAATTGTTGACATTTATGAAAAGTACTTAGCCCAGAGCCTAGCACTTAGCAAGTGCTGGTTCAGCAAATTAGAATGCTGTAACTCATACTAAGGAGAACTTGGTCCAGGTATCAGAAAACCTGAAATCTAGACCTCAGAATAGCTGTGTTTTAAGCAAGTGTCGCCTCTCTGCGTCACTTTTTAATTTGTAAGAACAGATTGGATTGAATTAGGTGGCAGATAGCTGTTCCAGCTAGCATTTTCCAGTTCCATTTCTAATATGTCAGTGCTCCAGGTTTGAATTGAGCACTAATATCATTATAATGAAAAGAATTTCTTTCTCGCATCATATTATAATGTGATTATACTACAATTACAGAACTTCACAGCCTGCAAACCAGAGTGGCTGCTTCGATTCCCAGACTAGGGCACATGCCTGGGTTGTGGGCCAGGTCCCCAGTTGGGGACGCGCGAGAGGCAACCACACATTGATGTTCCTCTCCCTCTCTTTCTGCCTCCCTTCCCCTGCCTAAAAATGAATAAATAAAATCTTTAAAAAAATTAAAGAGAAGTATATGGATTAAAGATTACCTAAAGGGTCAATTGTGGGGGCAAATTTTGAGCAAATAATTAAAATGTAAATCCTCTTTAAAAATGTCAAGTTACGGAGTTTGGTCCTAATACTGCATTGTGATATTTGGAGGACTATCAGGGTTTGCCCAAGCGTTGCTGGCTCTTAATCCCATCACAACGTCCACTGGAGATTCATTTCCTAAAACTGGATGCAAACACCCCTGGGAGACTGTCATTTCTCTGAGGGATTCTCTTCAAGTAAAATTGTTTTTACCTTCCCAAATTGAGTCAACACATCTGTTCCTACCTATCTTAAAAACTTCATCAACTCAACAATTGTCCAAAAGGAAGAGGGAAAAAAAAGCTATTGTGTGATGAAAAATTTTGGCAAATCTTATGAAAACACATTCTTAAAACATCTCTCATTTCTGAGAAACAAAGTAAAATGTATGAATTGTTTTCTGTTTCATGACTAACAAAATGATTCATTGCTACAATGAGGTATTTTGACCATATCTCCATAAAACAAGTATGAACATTCAATTGAAAAAATAAAAATAACTCAATTAGAAAAATAAACTTTGAGTACCTTCTTTCTAAAAGGCATTGAACTTGGCCTCAAAACACTAGGCAAGCTGTCATGTGCAATTTTAAGCTATTTGGGTGTTAGTTGTAGCTTCCATGCACTGGGAAGTTTCTTTACAAAAACTAATCTGTGCCATCCAATGAGGTAGCGGCTGGCCACATGTGGCAACTGAGCACTTGAAATGTGTCCAGTCAAACTTGTGCTGCAAGTGTAAAGTACACACTGGAGTTACAAGACTTAGAACAAAAAGAGGATGTAAACTGTCTCAATAATTTTATATTGATTAAATATCAAAATGATACTATTTTTATTTTTTATTTTTTTGTAAAGATTTTATTTATTTTTAGAGAGATGGGAAGGGAAGGAGAAAGAGAGGGAGAGAAACATCAGTGTGTGGTTGCCTCTCAAGCACCCCCCAATGGGGACCTGGCCTGCAACCCAGGCATGTGCCCTGACTGGGAATAGAACTGGTGACCCTTTGGTTCGCAGGCCCACACTCAATCCACTGAGCTATACCAGCCAGGGCCTATTTTTAAAATATTGGGTTAAAATATATTACTGAATTAAATTTATCTGTTTCTTTTCACTTTTTTAAATGTGGCTATTAGAGAATCTATATCATATATATAACTTGCATTTGTGATTCACATTATATTTCTTTTGGGCACAGCTGGTTCAGACTCTTGGTTTATTGTTTATTCTCAGGCTTAGAATCACCTAAGAATTTTTTGTCAGAGACTCCCTACATTTATTTAGAAATTTTTTCCTTTATTTACTTTTATTTCTTTTTCTTTTCTTTTATTGTAGCCCTGACCAGCATGGCTCAGTTGGTTGAGCAATCCTGAAAAGCAAAAGTTTGCTGGTTCGATTCCCAATCAGGACACATGTCTGTGTTAGGGTTCAGTTCCCAGTCAGGGCCTGTGCAAGAGGCAACTAATCAACATTTCTCTCACACATTGCTGTTTCTCTCCCTTTCTTTCTCCCTCCCTTCTCCTCTCTCCAAAAACTAAAGAAAGTCTTTAAAAATTTTGTTATTGTAGTTTTTCCTACTTTTATTTTTAAAAGATTCTATCTAGTGTTGTAACTAAAAATAAACTTCCCAAAAGTACATCTGGAGTGATGAATACTTATTTAAATGAAAAGATGTTCATGTTAAATTCAATGGAGAAAAAAAGGTTAAAAAACAGTATATAATGAAAAAATGCTCATCCTCACTCAAAATTTAAGAAATACAATTAAGACAAAATATGGCAAAGTCTTAAAAGTTTTATAATACCCATTATTGGTGCTGATGAGAAGCAGGCATTTTCATATCTGTGGGAGTATAAATTGGTGCAGGCTCTTTGGAGGGCAACTTAGCAATCACTATCAAAATTTAAAATGTACATAGCCTTTGATACAGGATTTCTATTTCAGGGAATTTACCCAACAGTTATACTAGAACATTTATGCAAAGATGTGTCACAAAGATTTTGTAATAGCAAAAGATTGCAAATGATCTAAATAGGGAAATGGCTAAAAGATGTCATACATTCACATATTGAAATACTATGAGGCCAAGAAAAATGATGATGATGATGATGATGGCCTCAATAGTAGTAGCAGCAATAGTAGTACTAGTAAGAATTATAATATTAAAAAATTATAACTGAAAAGCACAGCACAGAAATTACATATTTACTCAGAATTATCTGAGATTATGTTTTCTGCCATCAGATAAAATGAAAGTTTAAAATAATCATTGAGTTGAATTATAGGGAAAAATTATATTTTTATTCATCATCTAAATTTTGCAGACTAAATATTTATATTTGCTACCTTTGTGTTTATAAATATCTTTCTGGAATCAGGATAGATTAAAGAGAGATAAGATTACGAAGCATTTTATGTAAGGGCCTGCCACACAGTAAACAATAAATGTTTGTTATTGTCATTTTTATTTATTTATTTATTTAGGATGTTTAATAACTGAAATTTAAAAAAAAGATCTAAAACCACAGCTTCTGGAGGAACCATTTGTTCTTACCAGTCTTGTACCTCTCTTCATACTTGACCTTGACCTCACATCGACCTTACATTTCAGAGCAGGGTCTCTGAAGAGATCCTTGTTGATTACAGTTTTGTTTAAGGGGATATTCACAGAGTACCTTGTGGGCATGAGGTGACTGTAGTTATAGGCTTTCATAAAAGACTTGACCTTTGGCCTGTTGGTAGTTTTCTTCTTGCCCCCAGCAATTACTGTCAGATCCACCCACCAGAGCATGACTGTAAGGGTCGTCTGAGATGCCATCATCAATGTTCTTCATGATGACCACTTTGCATCCAGAGTAGCATCTGGCCAGGACTAGGACTACCTTCCCAGGTTTCATGAATCTGCACATTTCAACAGTAGCCATGTGGGCCTACAGCAGAAAGGTTATTGTCCTTATTAATCATGGTAATTCAAGTTAAAAGAGGTAAACTAAGCCAAGGAAGTGTAGCAATAGGAATAAAGGGAAAAAGAGCCATGTAATAGCCATGGAAGAAGTAGAATTCTCAGGACTTGGTGACCAAAAGTCAGTAGGTGATGGCAAGCTACAGCCAGCCTCCAGGATAATTTCCAGGGTGGGCTGGAGGAGCCAGATGGATGATGGAGCCCATCTCTGACACAGGAAACCCAGAAGGATGAGTGGTTTTGAGGAAAAGATAAACTCAGCTTGGGACACTATAAATTTAACAAGACCTGTGAATCTCCAAAATATGTCCACTGGGCAATTAGATCCATCCCTCCATAATTCAGTAGGAGAGGATTGGGTTAGAGCAGCAATTTTCAAGGTTTTCATCTCACAGCACACATAAACTAATTGCTAAAATCTTGTGAGATTATATATATATATATATATATATATATATATATATATACACATTTGCTGGTCTCACCAAAAAAAGGTATAATTTTGATTCATTCACACTAGACATCTATTGTTGTGTTGGCTATTGTCACTATTTTATTAGACAATCTAAGAGAAGAGAAGTCAGTGAGTCTGACTAAAGAGTCAGGTATCGCATGTTTTAAGAATTCTTGCAGTACACCAGTTGAAAATCACTGAGTTAGAGAAAAATGCCTTGGGGTATCTATCCTCACTGTAGAGGTGATGTTGTAAAGGCGTGGATTTGGATGGAACTTCTCACAGAGAGCTAAGGATGAGACCAAGGGAGCACAATGCTTAGATGTGTTATGGGTTGAAATGTATCCTCCCCAAATTCATATATTGACTTCCTAAACCCCTAGAACCTTGGAATATGACCTTATTTGGAACTAGGATCATTACAGATGTAATCATTTAAGATGATATGACTGGTGTCCTTACAGGTGGGGGAAATTTGGATGCAGAGGCATGCACACAGGGAGATCGCCACAAGACATTAAAGGCAGAGATCAGGGCGATGCTTTCACAAGCCAAGGAACCAAACTTGGCTACATCTTGAGCTTCAATTTCATGTACTCAGAGCGGTGAGACAGTAGATTTCTGTTGTGTAAGCCCCCTAGTTTGTAGTACTTTGTTATGACAACCCTGGAGAATAAATACAGAAGGTAAACAGAGAATAAAAAGCCTCCAAAGAACACCAATGTGGCAAGGTCCAAGAAAGGAGGAAAATAGCATCACCAAAACAAAAACAGGAAATAATGTCAAAGGGAGGTCATGGGCAACAAAATCATATGTTCACAAGAGGCTAAGAAGCGGGACAGAAAAGGGCTCATGGAGAAAGCTGGTCTGCAAAGAACACAGGAGTGCTGAGAGAAGCAAAGGCAAGAGACCCTGTGTTTCCAGAAAGAGAGAGGCCCAGAGAGACTCTGGCCCATGTGCATGTCCTATGAGCCCAGTGGACTTTCAGAACTGCATTCCATGAGGTTTTCATATTTTTTTCAGTAACTCTCCTTTTTATTTGCACTGAGATAAGGAGTTCAGTCATTTTATTTAAACAGCCTCTGAAATACTCCACTCCAGCCTTCTACCTGGTCTCCCTGCCTCCAGCATCTGTCCTCTCCAGTGGACCCCACGTGGGAAACCAGAGGAGTCTTCTTCAATCACTGCTTTATCACGTCACCCTCTCCTCCACATATACACACACCTTAGCTAGGTCCCCACTCCTACAGGTAGAGTACCTGAGCCTAGCTTTCACTGCCCTACTCAATCTGGCTCCAACCCACCTTTGCATGACTCCCCTATGAATACCTCATCTCTAGATAACTGAAAATCCTGAAGCTCATTCAATCTGTCTTGTTTTTAGCCTTCAAATCTTTTGTCGAGTCTTTGTCACTACCTGAAAGCCCATTCTTCCCCTCACCTACCTCATTTTATTCTGGCTATCTAACAAAGATGTTCTTAAATGCTTCTCCATGATGAAGTGGTCTCTGATCCCGTCAGCTGGTGTAGTGTCTCTTTCCCCTGAAGGCCTCCTTTATGGCACTGGTAGGATACAAGTCCTTTTCTATCTACGTTGTAATTACATATGTACGTAGCTTATCACCTCTACCAAGTCATGAGCTTCCTGAGAAAGAAAACAAGATCACTCATCTTTATACCAGCTTGGTCCTAAAGTCCCTTCTCTTTCCCCTCTGTCCTCTCTCCTTACACAATCTCATGGTCTATAACTTCATTCACCACCTAAATGCTGATGCCTGCAGCCCAGACTTCTCTGAGTGTTAAGGCTCTACCCACGCTTGTCTATGTGACATACCACATGAATGTCTTAAGTTTCCTCACACTCGACGTGTTCAGTGGAAACTCATCATAATGCTCCCCACCCAACTCAGCCCTCCTCTAAGTTTCCTTTCTTTGTAAATGCTACCACCACCACCACCGCTGCCCCGCCCCTTCCCCAACCCAGCCAACCAGCCATCCAATCTGCAAGCCAGAATCTAGGAGCCTTTCTTGTACTCTCCAACCCCACAACCTCTGTGTCTAATCCATCTCCAGGACTTACTGATTTTACCTTCTAAATCATATTCAAATTTCACAACTTGCTTCCATCTGCACAACCACCCTCAAATTCAAATTATCATCGTCTCTCGCCTTGTGTTCTATCTGGGACCTAACCAGGCTCCCCACGTCACTTCCAGCCTCACATCTCCTATGCATTCTATGAATCCCTTGCACTCTTAATTATTCTTACATAGTCTTCTGGTTTCCTAGTTCTTAGCTACATCTGAACTGGCCACATGCATACTCTACATTTTTAGAACTAGCTAAGGTGGGTGTGCATGTGGAGGAGAGGGTGGCATGATAAGGCACTGACTGAAAAAGCCTCTTCTGGCTTCCTATGTGGGATGCCCTGGAGAGGACAGATACTGGAAGCAGGGAAACTAGGATAGAATGACATTTGGATTTTTTAACTCAGCTATGCCCAGGTCATTCTTTAACATTTAGAATATACAATGACTTTCCATTGTTCTTAGGATAAAGACCCAAACCCTTAACATAAACTCACTACAGGTCCCTACATCATCTGGCCCATCTACCACTCCAGCCTAATCTTGTGCTTGTCTTTATTCTCAGTATTTCAGTCACAGGTGACTACTTTCAGTTCCTCAAAAGTGCTCTGCTCTCTGCAGCTTTGGGGCCTTTATACGTGCTGTTTCTCCTCGCTCCATCTACCACCTTCACCTAGTACCTTTCTGGTCATCCTTCTAGTCTCAGCTCAGAGCTTAGCTCCTCAGAGAAGCTTCCTCAGACTAGATCTGTTTTTTTCATTTTCATGTTCACGTTCTTCCCTGTATTTCTTTTCATTGTATTTATATTGTTTTATAATTATGAATTTCTATGGTTCTTTGAAGGCAGAAATCATGCCTGTTTTGCTCATCATTTTATCTCTAGCACACAGATAGTATATAAGCTGCTTGACAAACTTTGTTTAAAAAGGGAAGAAAGGAAGGAAGGAAGAGAGAAAAGAAGGAAGAAGGAAAGCAGGGAAAAGATTCAAGCAATCACTGACAAAATCTGAACAGACCAAAGTTCAACAAAATATATTTATGGCCTGAAGCATCTGATTGTCAATACCTTCCAGATATGTAAAGTTTTCCTTGAAGCCTAATATTTTCATGTTTTTTTTTTAAATTTTATATTTACATCAGTTAGGACTTCACTTGGCTGAAAGTAACTGACCACAGCTTTAACTAAATAGAGGTTTTCTTTTTCTCTCATAACAGAATTTGGGGTAGGCTTTGAGGTAGGGCTGATGCAGCTGTTTAAGGCAGTCAGCCAGGTCCGAGGCTCCTTCTAGCTTCTTCTTCTCTTTTAAAATATGTTATTTATTTACCTTTAGAGAGAGGAGGAGGGAGAAAGAAAGAAAGAAAGAGAGGGAGAAGAACATCGACCGGTTGCCTCTCATATGCCCCCTAACCTGGGACTGAACCCTCAACCCAGGCATGTGCCTGGACCAAGAATTGAACAAGCAACTTTTCACTTCGCAGGATGATGCCGAAGCAACTGAGCCCCACCAGTCATGGCTCATTCTGATTTCTTTCTCTGCCACTCTTACTGTCTGACTTACTTCCTCGGATTCAAAAAGCTGGGCTGCTTCCCCTCCAACATGGTATTCATAACTCCAGGCAGAGAGAAGGGGAAGAGTAAAGGGCAAAATGCATGTGCCGATTGGACTCATCTCTTTTTATAAGGAAAACAATGGTTTTCCTGGAAGCCTCACACAGGAAGCTTCTACCTGTATCTTCTTGGTCAGACCTGGGCTGCGGCCCTCCAGACCCTAGGGAGTCTAGGTAGGTGCATGCTCTTAAATGGGCACACTGCTGCCCTAACCATCATGGGAACTCTGCTAGTGTGAAGTAACAGGAGATTGATTGGAGATCAGGAAGCCAACCTGGGGTGTCTGCTACCATACTGACACAAGCAACCAGATCAACTGGATTCCAAGGTTCTGAGTCAATCTCAGAAGCCTAGGTGGAAGTGATCTATTTCATGCTGGAATTTTGAGCAGAGAGATTAAGGCTTTGCATGTGTAGTGCTAAGCCATGTGGGTGAAAAGTGAAAAATTCCATCAAATACATGGTTGTTTTATCTTTATGGTACTAAATATATCTGCTTAAAAAAGGCATTGGGAAAAATCTTTCCTTCTCTTTTTTTATCCTCACCCAAGGATAGTTTTTTCATTGTGTTTAGAGAGATAAGGAGGTGGCAGGGGGAGAGAGAGAGAGAACAATTGGTTGCCTTCTCACACATGTTCCAAAAGAGGATAAAACCCACAACCTGGGTATATGCACTGGAATTGAGCCTGCCACCCTTCACTGGGATGACACTCCAACCAACTGAGCCACACTCACCAGGGAAGAATCTTTCCTTCATGAAATATTCTTATCACTCATATCCACTTAATTTTAAAATCAGCTTCAAAATTTGATCCTGCAATTAAAGTATGTTGTGCTTAGGTGATGCTCTTTCAACTATGTGGTTTCATTCACATTCTTATACAGGTATTTGTTCACCTACCAGAGGAGCAAGTGAGATTCTCCACACATCCATTACATTAAAAAATGTAGGATAAAAATGTAGCCAATTTAGCAGAAGCTGAGAACTAGAAAATTAGATGACAATATAAGAATAATTAAGAATCCAAAGGATTCGCGGAGTGGTCGATCCCATTCTAGAATAAGGGAATTTAGAATAAGGGAAGCAGAGTGGTTTGTGGGGCAGAAATGTCCCCAACAAGAAAATGACAAGTTTGAGAACTCAGAGGTAAGGACAGATGAAGTACAGAACATAAGCAACAAAAATACAGCAAACAGGACATGCCTACTATGTGGAGGAATTTGTTTTTCACTTAGTATCATTGCTTTTAATTCAACGAAAATTTATTGACCATCATCTAGGTGCCAAACACTCTGGGAAAACCTGCTAATTTTCCTTACCCTGCAGGAGAGGAGAAAAAATATTATTGCTAGGTAGAACTGTGGAGAACACATATGCCACTTCCTCATTTTAGAGATAAGGGTATCAAGGTCCAGAAAAATTGACCCCTCATTGTCATGAGCTAGTTAACCAAAAGCCATGGGGAGATCCAGGGTTTTCAGTGTCTTGAATGCATGGACCACCCAAACAGAACCCTCAAGACCTGGGTGGAGCCCATTGTCTTGCCAGGGAAGTTCCTCACTTTCAGAGAGGAGGAGCTTCTCTTATTGCTGCTGTCCCTTTGCTTCTTTTTTACAACTGACATACCATGTGCAAAAGCATGCCCTTCAAAAATTATCTCTGATTCTCAGACTTGCCATATTATTTTTTCTACCATCATCAAGCATGTATCAGCTAAAGATTTTTCTTCATGAAGCCTCAGTGAACCTACTCAACACTGATCACCCCACCACCCCTTTCTCACCCATACCTCTTCCTCTGTTTTCCCTCCCCAAACCCCATTACCTCCATGCACACCCACCAGGTTCATGTGCACTTGTTAATTAATGGTTTCAAGGTGCTCTGGTGTCATATCAGAGACTATATCTCTCAACTACCTTTGTAAGCTCCAGAAAAACAAAGACAGTTCTTCTCAGGAGCTAAAGGTTTGGAATGAGGAGAACCTGAGTTGCCACTGGAACTCTACCATTTACTATGTGGCCTCTGGAAAATTATTTAACATCATTGAATCTCAGGTTCTTTGTGCATATAATGAAGAAACAATACCTTCTTTATAAGGGTGACGCAGGGATTTAATAAGATAATGCACACAACACTGAATGGCATGAAGTTACACACTGGTATAAAATCAGGGCTTCAAAAAATGTTTATTATTACTTTTTTTATTTATTCCCATTCTCCCTTCTCTCCAAGGAATGCCTAACCTGTAGCATTGGTCAGACCTG
This sequence comes from Phyllostomus discolor, assembly GCF_004126475.2. Taxonomy (NCBI): domain Eukaryota; kingdom Metazoa; phylum Chordata; class Mammalia; order Chiroptera; family Phyllostomidae; genus Phyllostomus; species Phyllostomus discolor. Next base: position 146,902,193 of record NC_040907.2, on the reverse strand, counting down.
GGTTCACTCTCTAGTTCTTCCACTGATCAGCTGTCACCTTGAGCAATTCCCATTACTTGGGAACTGCTGAGCCTCCTGGAACAAAACCTGGCCTGTGGGCCACACCCAGTATTTATGGAGTAAAATACAGTTTCCTTATGAGTAACACAAGGATAATAAATCCCACCTCACCTGAATGTTATAGAAGTTAAATAGATCATGCAAGCAAAACACCTGCTATGTTCCCGTTCTTTAGCCTAATTGATGAGCCAGTTATCTTGGAACGAGGCAGATTGATAGGATGTTATATCAAAAATCTTTCATCTGCCCTAGCTGGCGTAGCTCAGTGGATTGAGCTCGGGCTGTGAACCAAAGTGTCGCAGGTTTGATTCCCAGTCAGGGTACATGCCTGGGTTGCAGGCCATGACCCCCAGCAACCGCACACTGATGTTTCTCTCTCTCTCTCTCTATCTCCCTCCCTTCCCTCTCTAAAAATAAATAAATAAAAATCTTAAAAAAAATCAAAATGCATTAAAAAAAACTTTCATCCATGTAATGTTACTTATCTGTATATCTTTATTTCCCTCCATAGCTCTTGGGTGAGGGGGTCGTGGGGATACATAACAGCCCTCTTCTCCCTCTCAGTTCTAGATCAACTGAGAAAGAAGACAAAGAAATAATCAAATAGGGGTGAAAATATCCCCTTTATGAAGTTGCTTCGGAGGTTGTGGCTTACATGGGGCCTCCACACCAAACACCAAACACAGGCAGAGTACATACTCGGGAGCTCTGGACCTCCAAAGGCTTCCCCACCCGCTCCCGGCTCAGGATACCTGTCCCTGGAGCAACAGATCAGAATGTGTCACCTCTATGGGCTGAGTCCAGCCCAAGAAGGAGTGAGAGAAAGAAGACAGGCCCTTCAGGCCCCTTTTCTCTTCTATCAGATAACTCAGTCTCCCCAGAGGAGAAGTGGGGGTGGGACAGAAGTCAAGAGTGTCCTGGGAAAAAGCTCAGTCTTGGCAATAAAAAGTAGGCAAGAAGCATTCTAAGCATTTGCTGCCTAAGAAGCTCTATGTGAAAAATAGATTGCATAATGAATAAAATAAACTAACAAACAAATAGAAACAGACTCATAGATAGAGAACAGATTGACAGCTGTCAGAGGGGAGGGAGCTTGTGAGGCTGAGTGAAAAAGGTGAGGGATTAAGAAATAAAAAAACCCTTATAGTCACAGACATATATGTGTCTTATAAGCAATATGATGATTACAAGAGGGAAAGGGGGAAGGGGTGAGGTAAGTAGAAGAGGGTATAGGGGGTAAGTGGTGGTGGAAGGAGATTTGACTTGAGGTGGTGAGGATGCAATGCAATATACAGATGATCTATTCTGGAATTGTATATCTGAAACCTATATAATTTTATTAACCAATGCCACCCCAATAAATTCAATAAAAAAGAAAAAGTGGATTGCATAAGCATTCTTAATTTTCCCACAGGAATTTAGAGCGCACATCAAACAGTGGTTAAGAGCCCCACCTGGAGTCAGGCTGCCTGGTTTTGAATCCAGGCTCTACAACTGACTAGCTCTGTGACCTTGAGCAAGTTATTTATCCTTCCTGGGCCTCCAACTTGTTGTCTGTAAAATGCCAGGAATGGCGGTGCCTCCCTCACGGGGTGATTGTGAGGATTAAATGGAAGAAGATCTAAAATGTGCCTCAAATAGTAAAGGGTAAATGCAAACAAATATGAGTTATTATTATTGGTGAGTTTGGCTTATAAAAACTACGGGCTCCTTAGAGTAAAAGGTGAAATATAATACCATACTGGCCAAGACTTCCAAACCAATGATCTCACTTGAATCCAAAACAAAAAATCATTAAAGTCAACTCTTGTTCATTCTTGTGATTGTAGGACCATGAAAACTATCACCGCCATCACCTTCTGCCCCAACTTCCTAGAGAATTACATTCTTCATCCTGTTAAACCCAAGTCCCTTCAGTCCCCCCAAACCCCATTACATATAACTTTCTTGTCTTAGTTCTTTTAAGTTCCTGTCTTCTCTTATGGACAGCTGTGAGAGGTGGTCAGAGAGAAAAATCCTAATGAGATTTTGTATATTCTTATATTGGCAGTTCACCTGAGCAATGAGGTTGACAGAGATGAAAGGCCATGGTTGGTCTGGGGCTTGTGACAGAAATGTGAACTGTGGTCACACTAAGAAAGAGCGGCCAGTTGGCCACACTACCCAAGAAGGATTCCTGATTGTTAATTATACATTATGAGGGCAGCAAATACAAACAAAAGGGAAGCTGAGAAAAATTCCAACTTGAAGGAGACTGGAAGTATTTTATAGAAGTCCACAGTTTGTGCAATGGGTGCCCAGGTCAGGATAGGGACCCCAAAACTGAACAGACCCCTCCTCCCAAAACAAAGGAGCATAAGATAGTGGTTATATGTATAGGTTCTAGAAACAAACAAAGCAGGGTTCAAGTACAATTTTTACTACTTCTTTGTTATATGATCTTGAGTAAGTCAAAGGTCAGTGTCCTTCTGTATAAATTTGATATAATAATACCTACATTATAGGGCTATGGAGAGACTTAAATAAAACAATGCATGTGTAATTCTCAGCACAGTGTCCTCCATCTGTGCTCGCCAAATTAAATGTATTTATACTAGTATACATGACAAACACAGATAAGGAGTTAATATCCAAAATAGATATAGAACTCATACAACTCAACAATAAAGTAACAACAACCTGATTAAAAAATGAGCAGAGAGACTAAACAGATGTTTTTCCAAAGGAGACATCCAAGTGGGCAATAGGTACATGAAAAAAAAAGTGCTCGACCTCGCTAATCACCAGGGAAATACAAATCAAAACCACAATGAGGTATCACCTCACACCTGTTAGAATGGTGTAATCACGAAGACGAGAAAAGTGTTGATGAGGATGTTGAGAGAAGGGAAGTCTTCTGCACTGTTGGTTGGAATGTAAAATGATCGGGCCACTGTGGAAACCAGTATGGAGTTTCCTCAAAAAATTAAAAGTAGAATTATCATGTGATCCAGCAATTCCACTTCAGTGTATATATCCAAAGGATATGAAGACCGGATATTGAGGAGGTATATGCACTCCCATGTTATCTGCAGCATTATTCATAATAGATAAGTAAAATGTGATATACAGATATATAGATATATATAATGAAATACTATTCAGTCATAAAGAGAAGAGAAATCCTGCCATTTGCAACAACATGGATGGATGGCTCTGGAGGACATTATGCCAAGTGAGGTAAGTCAAGCAAAGACAAGTATTGTATATCACTTACATGTGAAACTTAAACAAGCAGAAGTCATAAAAACAATGTGTAGAATGGTGGTAACCAGGGGATGGGGGATGGGAGGATAGGAGATTGACCCTTTAAGGGTACAGACTTGTAGCTAGTGATAAGTAAGTCCTGGAGATCTACTGCACAGTGTAATGACTGTAGACAACAATACTGTATCACAAACGTCAAAATTGCTAAGAGACTAGATCTTAATTATTCTCACCACAAAAAAGAAATGGTAATTGTGGGATCTGGGGGACATCGCATGCCATCTCCATGTGGGATGCTGGAGTCCCTGCCCTCAGGGAGTTTATAGTCCAGTTGGAGACAAGCATTAAAAATATGACACAAATAAATATATAACCACAAGTTAAGAAAATGCTCTAGAGGAAGTAATCTGGCTGTGCTGGGAAGATAGGGAAGGACTCGGTTTAGAGGAGGAAGCCAGGGAGGCCTCTGTGAGGAACTGGCGTGTAAACACCTGAAGAAGCTGCGCTGGGCAAAGGAAGAGGAGAGTGCACGCCGGTGAAGTGGCCTCCGTGGGCAAGGGTCCTGAGGTGGGACTGGAGGGAAGGCCTGTGCAGCTGGAGTACCGGGGAAGGGAAAGTTGGCTCGACAGGAGATTGGAGAGTAGGGCAGGGTTTGGTGGACCTGTAGAGCTTCGGGTCTTGGTCCTCTGTACATCGGGAAGCCTCCAAAGGGAATGACAGATGGAGTCATCCGTTAAAAAAATTTACTGCAGACGCAAGGCACAGATTAAAAAGGCCATGTTTGGATACATATGGAATCTCTAGAAGACTGCACAAGGAGTCAGTAGTAGTGGCTGCCTCCAGGGAAAGGAATTAGGAGATGAAATAAGAGGGGCTGGAGGGAGGTTTACTTTTCATTATAGATGCTCTTATATATTGTTGAGGGATTTTCTATCAAAAAGGAGTCAAATAATCATTTTAAGAGAAAAAACATCGCCTATCCTCAAAGGAAAAACATCTAAATCACAAATCACAGGCATACCCATGGGTGTGTCTACGCACGCACACACACACACCCAACATCGGGCTACACAGTAATAGCTCAGAGGACAGGCTGACAACAGATCTCTCAGCCCAAACCAGAGCTCTCTCAATGACCATTCAACTTCATCTTTCCATGCCTTCCAGGGGTGCAGCCAGAAGGCTCAGCAGGGGTGGTTTTCAGAGAGAATGCTGGAGTTTTGAGAGACTTTTAAGGCAGTGGCTCTTGGAGCACTACCCAGGATAGAGTGCCAGGAGGGCATGCTCAGGCACGCACGAGTGACTGGCTCCTGAAGGGTTCTCGGGGTGGGGGGCGGTGTGGTACAGGGTTTTTGAAGGTCCTCTCGAGAAGCCTTGCTCCAGGTTTGGGGAGGGCGTTTACAGTGAGGCAGAGCTGATGCCTCAGTCAGTGGGGAAGCGGGGGCTTCAACAATGCCCCATCTGTAGGAAGTGACATCCTGCCCCCTGCGAAGGGTGTGAGGCTTCTTAAAGCAGTCAGATGGCAGCTGACACAAGAGGGTCGATTGTGTTCATTTTGGCCTTCACTGTGGCCTCTCCTTTCCTCCCTCCTTCCCATCATATTCACCCAATCATTTGATTACAATTCACCTGAAGACTGTCTTGGTGACCTGCAAGAGTATGATTCAGAATACATAACAGTTGTGTTATGGGATTGTTAGCTGTATTTTCATTCTTTCTTGTTTCTAATTTTTCTCCAGTAAACATGTTTACTTTTATCCTATAGAAGGCAGGCATAGGGAAATGCTTTTCAATGTTTGCATACAATTTTGCCACCAAGAGACTGGGAACTACAACTACCTCCTTGTGCTTTTGTATCACACATACAAAATAAGCAAACCGAGGGTTTTTTAGGGATGGCTGTTGCCCAAGCTTTGGAGCTCTATTCATACTCCCCCCTCCCCACTTTCTTCAAAGACCAAAGTTTCAACTTATTTCTCGATTCTCCAGCCCTACATTCACTGCCCCCACCCTTTCCCCCCAACACCTGCTAGTTGGGGCACCCTCTTGAATCATATTCTTCAGTTCAGCTGCCTTTACAAATTAACTTTCTAAACTGGGAAAGCAATACTCCACCCCGCTAAGCAGGGGCAGTTTCACTAAGACAGATGGAAACAAAGAAATGGGACCACATTCACTTGAAGATTTGCATAGGCCCAGATGCTGAAAGCTGGGGCCTCTAGAATTCAGCCAACTTATTCTGACAACTCCTGAAAAGCCACCCCTCCTCTCGGTCCCCAGCCTCACAAGGCGATCCTCCACCCTTTCAGGACTGCAGCTGCAGAAAGAGGGTCTGAGCGCCCGCGCCAGGGTTAGGCTGCCTGCACTCAAGTCCACAGGCTGCCAGTTCAGCTCTGAGGACTGGTGCAAAGTACATACTTCACTAAATCTCTATTTCCTCATCTGTGACATGGGGATAACACCTGAATTAAACCAGATGATGCGTGTGGCACCGAGTAAGCGTTTAATAGATGTGAGCTATTTTTAATTTCTGTAATTCTGCCACTCCTTCCTGCTGCTTCTCACCCCATTTAAATTGCTGTCATTTCAGGAGTGTACAACTTTTTGGCATCTCTGGGCCACACTGGAAGAAGAAGAGCTGTCTTGGGCCCACACATTAAATACTTTGTGACACGTAATCACACTCAAAAAAATCTCATGTTTTTTTGGTTTTTTTTTAAAGATTTTATTTATTTATTTTTAGAGAGGGAAGGGAGGGAGAGAGAGAGAGAGAGACAGAGAAACTTCAATGTGTGGTTGCTGGGGGTTATGGCCTACAACCCAGGCATGTACCCTGGCTGGGAATCGAACCTGGGATACTTTGGTTCCCAGCCCGTGCTCAATCCACTGAGCTACGCCAGCCAGGGCAAAATCTCATGTTTTAAGTAAATTTATGATTTTGTGTTGGGCTGCATCCATAGCCACACTGGGCTGCATGCAGCCTGCGGGCTATGTGTTGGACCACCCCTGGTACATGTTTATTTTGAATTAAAGAATATTTATTATCTCTGGATAACTTGGAGGATTTTGTCTAGACTGACTCTGAAGCGTCACAAACCTAAGGAAGAAAGAATTCCCCGGTTCTAAAGAATAAATAAACAAATAAATAAGAGCTCCCTGGTTAACTGGCCAGCTGTTATTGAACTCTTGCTTAGAACAAGGTTCTGTGCCCGGAAGGAGGAGGAAGACGAGAAGGAGGAGCGGCAGGAGGAGACAGCTCAGGCCAAAGGTCTTGGTGTAGAGAGAAGGAATGGAGAAGCAGTCCCAATGAGAAGAGCCCCTGGAAGAAATAAATGTTTAGATTTGTCTTCAATAATATGATGGAATAGGATCAGCAGAAAGTCACAGTCAGTTACTTGAGATTTTAGAACTTTATGTCTAGAAGAATAATTCTTAACTGAGGGCAGTTTTGTCCCCCCCAGGGGACATTGGGCAATGTCTGAAAATCTCTTTAATGGCCACAGATGGATGAAGGGACAGCTACTGGCATCTACTGAGTAGAGGCTAAACATCCTACAATACACAGGACAGCTTCCCACAACAAAGAATTGTCCAACCCAAAATGTCAACGGTGGCAAGGCTGAGAAGTCCTGATCTAAATTTGCACGTTTTGAGAGAAATGCATACTTGTCTCCCTCTGCCTTTCAAAGATGAGTGTTTGCTGAAGTTATTATTAGTGTTTTCAAATATTTTTATTCCTGAGAATAAGACAATGTTTTCAGATGCAGCTAATAACAGCACCTTCCTTTTCTTTCACATTTCTGGGGATCATCCTCACTTACCTTAGGCCTTCCCCCTAAAAACACTTTCTTCATTTCAGGAAAGGATTCAAAATGCAGGAAAGCAGTAGCCACAAGCGTTAACGATTATGTGACATGGCAATAAAGCCCCAGGCCCAGTAGCCTTCTCATCAGTGCTTCTTTAGATAAGTTAAGACACTTCACCAGAACGGGCTGCTGTCCCAGCAGATTAAACTGAAAGAGCCTGTAATGCACTACAAAAAAACTTATCAACATGATTAATCAGAAAGAGTTTCACTGGCTGTTTGTTAATGCATTTCGCCAATCAAACAACTGAGGAATGTGGCTGCTGGCTGTTGACCTCGTAACCCAACACCGCTATGCTGTGTTAAATTGATAAATTAGTTTAAAAGAATGTTTACCTCTCTACTGTATGACTCTGCTTCCTCTCAGAAGAGATGAGCCTGGCCTCCTAGAGTCTAGTATGTAAGGCAAAGAAAGACGCACACAAAGAACCTGAACTCACCATGAATGCTTTGCCCAATACTCAGGACATGGCCACTTTAAAGCCCCTTGGGGGCTAAAGGCCATATCCCTTCTTAGAAGCTGCCTCTGGTATCCACGAAGGGGGAAAACCAAAGGTCTCCCCAGGAAGCCAGGAGCCTCTCAGGTGGGAACCCTAGATCTTGCCCTCCAATCACACTCCTTTTCCAAGCTACTTGACTTTGGTGGCTAATTCACATCTGAGAATGTACCATGCACACACAAATGGCATTTCAGACAATCAGCCATAACTGACCAGGAATTTAAGTAAACCAGTCACTTGTTGGCATTTGCAAGAGCCAGTGAATGCATGTAATAAGGGCTAAGCGGGTGGCTTAAGAGCTTAGAGTTTGAAAGTAGGAGGCACTGGGGTCAGACTTCATGTATCAATGGCTAACAATGGTTGCTACTGCTTCTTGAGCACTTGTTATAGCCACTGTGCAAGGCACATTCCCTTCATTGAATCATTTATTCCTTGCAGCAGTCCGTGAGGCCAGTATGACTATACTTCCTCGATCCACAGATGAGGAAATGGAGGCTGCAAGAGGCTCCACTGTCAGCCTTTTTGGAATTACGTGGAGGCCGGGGTTAGGAAGACTGTTCCCTGGGCAAACTTCGCCTCTGCGCAGACTTGAGTAAGTGGTGGGAAAGGCAAAGTACAAAAGCCCGAGAGACGTGTAGAATAGCCCCAAGAGAGAGAAGGCACTCAAAGCTTGCAGGGAGGGGGTGGCTTGGGCATCTGACTTGAGGCCAGGATGGAATAAGGAAGTCTGCCTAGAAGACCATCTGCGAGGGCCCAGAGCTCCAAAGTGTGGGGTGTAACTACTTGAGGAATAAAGGAGTATTATACAAATAAATGCTTAGAAGAATAAATAAAAGTACTTTGAACAACAGAAAAAAAAGATTATTGTAGGCATTCACAGTAAAGCACAGAAACAAAAGGATACTAGATTTTCAGTTCAAGATTGGTTGTTAGAATTTAAATCAAGGGGGAAAAATCTGAATTTCGTGTTAATGTGTTTTGAAAGTGGCTACTTCCTTTTTTAAACAAAGAGAAACGTGTCTTAGACTGACATTTTTACTAGGGAATTCAGGTAGAATTTAGGAACATTGTTTTATTTCCATTGTATTTACTTTTTATAGTTACCTTCCATTGATGGGAGGTACTACTGGCTTCCTCCTTATGGTGATAATTTCAAGTTCTCTTTAAATATGATTATATTCTAGCCCTGGCTGGCGTAGCTCAGTGGATTGAGCATGGGCTGCGAACCAAAGTATCACAGGTTCGATTCCCAGTCAGGGCACATGTCTGGCTTGTAGGCCACAGCCCCCAGCAACCACACATTGATGTTTCTTTCTCTCTCTCTTTCTCCCTCCCTTCCCTCTCTAAAAAATAAATAAATAAAATCTTTTAAAAAGCCTTTTTAAAAAAAGGACAAATACTTTAAAAAAATATGATTCTATTCTGTAAGTGATTTCGTATAAAGGAAATTGGTTAAATGATATAAAAACCTCTCAATAAACTATTTTGTTTACAGAAAGGCAACTCATCATTTCTTTTTTCATCCAACTAGATGACAGCAACCCCTGCGCTCACACACAGAGATGACTGAAGTGAGCAGTTGTTTGGGCATCATTCGAGTTGCTCTGTGCAGGGAGAGAACATCATGAGGTGGAGCCAGGGCTGACCTCTCCCCTGCAACCCGGGAGCAGCTTTGTGCCTGGTGCGGTTTCAGGGGCCGTGTGACACCTTCACACTCCAGTAAAATATCCTCCCCAGCCTCTTCACTCAGCAGCCCGAATCTGACATACCTGCCATTTGGGTCATAAGTAGAAGCAGGAATTGAAATTAAGCCACTCTCAGAGGTTCACACCTCGGGTCCAACTGTTCTCACAATGCGGTGGGCAGCCCTAGGAAAAGTAAGCCCTTGAAGAACGGATGTGGATGGCTGAAGAACTTGAGAGAGAGCGTGGGGGATCTTAAAGGGAAGAGGGGGTGCAGTCACTCCGCTGGAGGGCTACTAAAGGCCATTTTGCTTGCTTCCCCATTTTGATCAGGGTCATGCCAGAGGAGGTGAATATGAACTGGTCAGCTGGCATCAGCTTGTTGCTGCTGTTAAGTATTTCAAAAGTACAGGAAATTGAAGAAATGTTCTAACAGCCGTTTATGTATTCATCACCCAGACTGAATGAATATTAACATTTTTTAACCTAATTCCATGGGCCATCTTTGTAAATAGTGTTGGAGATGTGATCCCTCAGGGGGGTCAGGGGAAATCATCGAGTGAACAAGGCCTTCGATGTCACCCAGGGCAACCTTACACTACAGATGGGAGAGAGAGGACGCCAGGAGTGGCCAAGTGACTTGCCAAGGTCAGGCACACCATGGAGCCATGCCTAAACCCACGTCTCCTGACTGCCACCCAGCGCCCCTTCCATTCCGCCAGCAGCCACAGTTGTCCAGCCTCCCTGTCACAGTTTGCCTTGCCTCCCTCTGTCTTTACAGAACCCCCAGGCCCAACCCAAAATCTAGCTACTCCTTCTTTTTCTTTTGTTTCTTTGTCTAAGTCAGAATAAGATTTACTGGCCTCCTTTAAGAGAGACTCTGGAAAAGGACTAGTTCCTGATCACCAGTCAGAGAGCCTTCATAGTTTTTACAAGCCTGAACAATAATCATGACAATAACACTTATTAAATGCTTACCCTGTGCTGAGCCCTCTGCCAGGTGCTCTGTGGTTATTGTCTATTTAGCTTTCACACTGATACTCCGGGGTTCTCACCACGAGTCCCATTTTAGAGATGAAATAACTGAGGCTTCCAGATGTTAAGAATCACCCACCACACTGTTGGAAGGAGCTGGGATACCACATACCACTGGCGCCAGTGGAGGCCGGGTGGAGCTGATGCGCTTCACCAAGTAGGCTCCTCTAATCTCGTCTATCTCCCCATGGCCTAAACCAACAGGCTCCCCAAGCCCTGCTGTGTGAAAGAACCCCCTGGGGAGTTTGTTAAAAATAAGATGCTCAGCCCACTGTTCACCTACCGAATCAGAGTGCTATAGTGGACAGCCTGCAAATCTGTCCTAAAACAAGCTCCCCAAGTGCTGCTGGTGTACAATGGGCTTGGGAACCTCTGTTAAAGGCTGTTGACTTTTCTGGCTGGCTGGAGCCAAAGAGTCTAGGCTGCAAGACCTCCTGCCCTTCTTGTCCCTTCACAGTGGACTGCTTATGTAGTTCTACGAGAGCAAGGGCACTGTGTCGGGGCAAGGGTCCTGTCAGGCGCCTGGTTGCTTAACAAAGTTCAGACATTGGGCCCTCCTGCCACTTGCCTGCTACCCAAAGGGAGAATTGTTACATACAAGCAGATGCCTGGTGGCCAGGAGAGGAGGGGGCACATTGTCGTCGTCAGTTGCCCTGCGCTCTCCTTTCTGAGGAGTCGCTCAGGAGAAACCCCTGTCAGGCAGAGCTGTCCTCTTGCAGAGAGAGCGGGTCCTTCCCCGAGTGTCCGCCAACTGTTCTAGTTAGTTGGCGTCCTGAAGAGCCTGGGGTTGGGGAGTCCCAATAGCTTGGTCAATATTATTGAATTGACTTTACAGTATCCCAGGGAAGGAAGAGGTACAGAAGGTTAGCCAGCCCAGTTGCTTGATGGATAGGAAACAGGCTCAGAGAGGGAAACAGAGGTGCGGTATTTGTATTTTGATTTCTCTATGTGAAGACTCAAACTCAAAGAGATGTTGGGAGGCTTACCCTGATTCAAATAGTGTTAAACAGGCAAGTAGGTTTTTAGTTATCCAGAACAACGTCCCCTGGGTGCACCAAATTAACTCTCTGCACTCCATCAGAGCATCTCTTTCTCTGTCTGTCTCTCTGGTACCCATTGATTAGACAAGTTTGAAAAATAAGACACCTGTGTCAGTGGGTACACAATTACTTGGAAATTTATTCTTAAAAAGCATTACACATGGCCCTGGCTGGGTGGCCTAGCTGGTTGGAGCATCATCCTGCAAACAGAAAGTTTGTGGGTTTGATTCCTGGTCAGGGCACAAACCTAGGTTGCCAGTTCGATTCCTAGTCAGGATGCACCCTGGAAGCAACCAACTGATGTTTCTCTCTCATATTGATGTCTCTCTCTCCCTTCCTCTCTCTCTCTCTCACTCCCTTCCTCTCTCTAAAACCAATAAACATATCTGAGTGAGATTTTTTAATGTTAAAATCATTACACATATTGCCTACACTTCTTTCTTGCACAAATCTCATGCCCACACCCAGGAATGGAAGGGGACACTGTTGGGTCCAAGCACAGGGGTCCTCGCCGAAGCCTGGACCTTCTCCCTCATTTCTCCTTCCATAATCTTATCATTCAGCTTTGTCAGGTTCTTCGCTTTGTCAGGTTTGCTATTATCGCCCCCCTTTCTGTTAGATTTCAAAATTATAGACAAATTGAGCACTACAAGTTTCTTGCCAATGCTGTAAAATCTCCAATTTTTCAGGAAAACAATACTCAATGCTTAGTGAGCATTTCCCATGTACCCGGGCACTATTCCAAGCACTATACATAGTTTACCTTATTGAACTTTTGCAACACCCTTTTGAAGTAACTTCTATTATTATCCCCACATTACACAGTAAAGAATCTGAAACTCAGAGAAGCTTGCCTGAGTTCAGACAGATGGGATTCAAGTCCCGGCAGACTTACTGCAGGATCCGCCCCTTCACAGCAGTGCTCCTAATAATCCTGGAAGTGGGATTTGAGATATTGAGAACCATCTACGTTATAAAGACAGCAACAAATATTTATTGTGCTTTTGATAGGGAAGGTCCTACAGCATTTACAAAGGTGATTGAAGAGATAGCCCTTCCTCTCACAGTGAGTCAGACAGGTATTCAATTAATATAATAAAAAACAGAATGTCTTAAGGGCTACATTGGAGGCAGAGATAAAGTGTGACTAAAACACATAAGAAGGATAGTTAACAAGCAGGCAAACAGCAATGACTTCCTGGAGGAGGTAGCATATGTCATCCTTGAATGACAAATCATGCACTACAGGTAGAGATGGGGGAGCGTACTCCCTGGATGGCAGGCAGTGTGGTATAATGAGTGAGCTCACATCCAGGTGCCATCCCTTGCTAGCTGTGCAGCTTCCTCGGAGCCCTGGTTTCCTCATCTGGCCAGGTGGAGGTCATTATATGGACCTCCCAGGGCTGTGGTGATCGCTGTATGAATAATGTATGTGAAAATCTAGAACAAGATTTTCTGTTCCCTTTTGGGTTCACTGAGCCACTTCAGAACCCACTGCCGGGGCCACTGTCCAACAAAGCCTCGTCTGTGTTGACAAGAGTGGCTCTGAGAAAGCACTCTTGTCAGGGCTTGGCTGCAGTCAAATATTCAAAAACAGACCACTTCAACTCACAACACAGTTTGTAAAGGAAATGAGCAGTGAGGCTTAACTTCAGTGGTGTGGCTAGGAGCTACTGTGATAGAACAAATGGATTGTTTATCAGCTTTCTATCTGTCCCTAACAAAGCCGTGGGAAATGAGGCATTAAATTCCCGGTTTTTAAAAAAGATGACAAACACTGACTAATTTACTGGAGTAGAACATATTGAGCCAAATGTTTAGTTTTGTATTAAATCTATATCTAGCATTTTCATTAAAAGGGGCTAAATGTAGACTTTATTGATGCTTCAGTGCCCATTTTAGATTAATGCTTAACATTTAAAACTGTGCATGAAATTGCAAATGTATCAGCAAACACATAAGAAGGACCAGACTAAGTGCTACGTGCTTATTCATAGCCAGCCATTTCCGAGGCTGCCAGTGTGTTATTGCAGGGTTATTTGCCCACACTTGCCTAAGCTGTGAATAGTTAATATCCCTGATTGCTTAGTTAAATATCTCTTTAGACTAAGAGAGAGAGAGGACATGAAAGACATGAAAGAATCATGTAATTTTTATACAATGAACAATTAAGTCATGATGCTTCTTGATTCATATTTCTGTGGTAATTAAGCTAGTATCTTTCTGTGGGCGGGGGGTGGGGGGTGGGGAACTGTTAACTTCCTTAATCGTCATTTATGGCCACACTTTAGCTGAAGTGGATAAGGATAAAAAGGACTAAAGACCTGAGAATAAAAATATTTTTTTCAAACAGAACCTAATTTGTGCCACCACCAAAACTAATCAGATGAAAACTGTCCTCATTACGAGATGAGAACTTTTATTTACTTTTTTTATAATCTTAAGTCTTGACTCAGATACGTGGTTATCCAGATGGCTGGGGAGAATGTGTAATAAAATATGCAGCAGGTCCTCAATTAATATCATTTTGTTCAACAACATTTTGTTATAACATCACTAAGGAAAAAAAATCCTTTCTGGTGGGAGCCACTGTCTGTGTGGAGTTTGCACATTTTCCTCACGTCTGCACGGGTTTTCTCAGGGGTCTCTAATCTCTTCTCACATTGCAAAGATGTGCCTGTGAGGTGGGTTGGCAAGTCCACGTTGTACCGGTTTGAGTGAGGGTGGCGTGTGTGTGACAGTCCCCGCGATGGAAGGGCATCCTGTCCAGGGTTGGTTCTCGCTTGTACCCTGAGCTGCTGGGACAAGCTCCGGCCACTGCGACCCTGAAGTAAAATAAGCGGGTTGGAAAATGACGATGGGGTCCTGGCTGGGGGCTCAGTTGGTTGGAGCATCGTCCAGTAGGTACACCAAAAGTCTGCAGATTTGATTCCCGTTCAGGGCACACACTGGGTTAGGGGGGCCGATCCTGACTGGGGGCATGCACGGGAGGCAACCAGTGGATGCTTCTCTCTCTCTCTCCCCCATCCCACCTTCCCTCTCCCTCTCTTAAAATCAATAAAGGCATATCCTTGGGTGAGGATTAAAAATAATAATGACCTGATTTATTTTTATTTATCTTAAATGTCAGTATAGCTCAAATTTATCATTGTTCAATATTAGAAGTGTTTGGGTGTTTATTTAGAAGTTTGGTGATGTTTTTGTGAGCAGAAAGTGCAAGAGGAAATAATTCTTCTTTTTCTCCATTAGCCTATGGTAAAGTTGGTTTCATTATATGTTGTTTCCCTTTAAGTCAAAGTTTCCAAGAACCTGTCAACAATGTTAAATGAGGACTCACTGTATTTCACTACTCAGAGTAATACAAAGGAAATACTAAACAAGTGAAAAGTGATGCAACTCTGACCTAAGAGACAGACTGGTGTGATTTTCATGGAATTAGCTTTTGGAGTCAGACTCTTGGGTTCTACTTCCAGCTTTGGTCCTTGCCAGTGATTACCAACCAGCAGATTCACCAAACTATGGACTAGAAAAGAGTTAGTCCTTCAAAGGGAGGGAGGTGGTGTTCCAAGAGAAGAAAGGAAAGGGATACAAGGAGATGGAAACATCAGGTATCTAGGCCACTACAAAGGATGGTCACGTAACTGAGGATGGAGGGCGGGGACCAAAGGCCCCTCTCAACTCCACAGCACAGACCAGGGCCCAGAAGATAAAGAATTTAAAGTTGAAGCCGACGATTCTTTGCCGACTAGCATGAGGGCCCAGAAAATAGGGTCACATCCTGCCCTACCACACAATCACAGCTCCGTATTCAGGGTGTGCCCCAAGCACAACAGAGAAGGTACCCACCAGCCATCTGAGCAAGCTGTAAAAACACAGTGTCCAGGAAGAGATTTATGATTGGTTTTGGATGGTGAGCTGGGGTGTGTCAGAGAAGAGAGCCAGTGGAATGATCTATAAACTGCCAGGCGTTTTGACTTCACGTTTCATTCATTCAGGCCTCCTCTGTGAAGTCAAAGTATGCAGGATTAGACACTAAGTACTGATTGAGGCCATTGTTGAGTGTCTCAGGACCACCCAGCACCCCTACCCAATCATCAGGATGGCTTTTGGTTCTAGGAAAAACCATAGGATTTTGGTACTATCTGGGGGGATCTCTGCTTTCTGTTTCGGTTCTAGGTTCCCAGAGAATTAAGCATCAATATCTAGGCTTCTATTTTCCAAGCTGTGTTCACAGAATAGTAATTTTAAGGGAAATAATGGGTGTTACCCAAGCAGAGGGTTTTGTGACCAAACAAATCTTAAGCATGCTTTATTAAACAAAGTTAAGTTCATGTCCCTGTTCTGCGGGACTTCTCAAGAGCCTTTACGATGTTGATGCGCCATGTCAATATCCAGAAGAGACTAAGATATGCTAAATTCACCCCCAGAATCTTTTCTTCCCGTACCCTATACTCTGTAAGGCTGGTATTTTTGTAACCATTGCTTTGGAAACTATTTTACTAAGCTTGGAACTGGGAAGTTCTACTTCCACCTAAGATATAGAAGGCCTCAAGGGAATGTTGCCTGTACACTAACAAGAAAGCTAAAAAACTTACATTTTTTGAGCCCATCACAGAACTGAGCTGCAAAGCGACCAAGGGAACTGAATTCCAAAGAATGGCAAGCCCCTCTGAGGAGATTGTTTCTCTTGTGGCAAAGAATGGAAAGAATAGGTAATCACCACAAAATTGGGTAAGAAGAAAAATTCTTGAAGGATGAGTGTAAGCTAGCATAACAGTTTAGAATCCCTAAATGCTTGAGTCACGACAGAAATCCCTACCTGCTTACCCTCCCTTTCTATTGGCCTCCGCCGGTGCCCATGGGAAAGATTGGGAGCAGGACAGTGGACCAGAGAGATCCTTTCTCTTGGTGGCACAGTCCTGCAGCACCTGCCAAGGTCTGAGGGTGGAACATGAGTACCCATTCGTATGTCAGGCCCTGTATGAGGACAAGATACTGGTTGTCTGTCCCTGGGGGAAGGGAAAGAGACATATTTGTGCCGAGGATTCATCTCAGATACAAAATAGCAGCCTACCGATGCTGGGTAAGGGACAAAAAAACACTGTTGGGCCCAAGATCCCCCACCAGTTTAGAGCAGACATCCATTGCTTTGGGGTAAAAGCAATAAACCTGCCTGTACTCTGGATCCAAAACTTAGCAGGAGACAGAGGTTGTCTGTCACTGGGGGAAGGGCCAAAATGCTGAAAAATCACCACCCCATGAATTTGCCCATGTCAGTGATAGGGTCAGCCAAGGTGGAAGAGGACAGACTGGCTGGTTGGGAGACTGGGGAGAAATAACAGGATATCAGAATGGTTATTAGGGTGGGTGATGAAGTCAGACAGACCTAGCCTGGGACCCAGGGTTCCTCATCTAATAGCAATGTGACCTTGGGCATGTTATCCAAAGTGACTGAATCTTAGTTTCCCATGTAAAATAAGGAAGAGAATACTAGTACGTTCCCCAGAGAATTGTTGGAAAAATTAGAGTCATGTAAAACACTTGGCACAGTGCCTGGCACATGGAAAACAACTAATAAAGGTCAGCTGTTACTTTGATTGCAGCAGTTGTTGGAAAATGATAAAGAGAGTTGAGTATTAGTCTGTTAGGGCTGGTATAACGGTATCATAGAGTGGGTGGCTTTAACAGCAGAAATGCATTTTGTCACAATTCTGGAAGCTGGAACTCTGAGATCATGGTGCCAGTATAGTCTGGTTCTGGTGACAGCTGTCTTCCTGATCTGCAGATTGCCACCTTCTCCCTGTGTCCTCACATGGCAGAGAGGGAGAAAAAGGGAGAGGGAAGGGAGCTCACTCTGATGGCTCCTCTTATAAGGACATTAATCACATCATGAGGGCCCCATTCCCAGGACCTCATCTAAGCCTAATTATCTCTCAAAGGCCCCATCTCCAAATACTTTCACATTAGGGGTTAGGGCTTCAACACACAAATTGAGGAAGGACACAAATCAGTCCATAAGTTACAATGAGCACTTCCTCAGCGGTAGTGGAGATTAGTTGTTTTTACCTGGCAATTGTTTGGTTCCCCTTTTGGTGTTAAAATCTGCTTGGTTTTCTTCCAGGAAGCCAGCTATCCATTCTTGATTCACGTGATTCAGGTGGGGCTGACAACTCGCCATCCCTACCTTTAGGGTTGGGGACATGACCAAGGCCTGGCCAACCATTATATCCCATCTCCAAGCTAGAGTAATCAGTTCAGAGACAGATGCATGTTCACCAAGGCAGTCCAATGAGGGAAAGTCCTAGGACTTCTGATGTAACTATTGGGGAAAAGAAATTCTGTCTCCTGAAGTTGCTGGGCCTGGAGTTGCCAGCTATGAAGAGAATGTGCCTGAGATGAAAGCCTCTGTGTTCAAAAAAGGAACAGCTGGAAGATGAAAGATGAAAGATGATGAAGGCATTGTTTGAATGATGGACCATCAAGTAATTTAGCTGAATTAATCTCTTTACAATATTGAATGAACCCAAACATTTTCTCTCAAATCAGCTTGGTATTTAACCAAATTCAGTCTTTATTATGTTAGAGCTACATGAAGAAAAGATCTTTATGACCTTGAATTAGACAGAGTTCTTAGATACAACAGTTAAAGTATGAGCTATGAAGAAAAAAATGATAAATGGGACTTCACCAAAATTTTAAAATACTGTTCTACAAAAAATACTATTAAGAGAAAGAAAAAACCCTAGCTGGTGTGGCTCAGTGGATTGAGTGCCAGCCTGCAAACACAGGGTTGCTGGTTCAATTCCCAGTCAGGGCACATGCCTGGTTTGCAGACCAGGTCCCCCAGTGAGGGACATGCGAGAGGCAACCACACATTGTTGGTTCTCTCCCTCTCTTTCTCCCTCCCTTCCCCACTCTAAAAAAGAAATAAATAAAATCTTTAAAATAAAATAAAGTTTGAAGAAAAGTAAAAAGAAAAGGGAATGAAAAGGCAAGCCACAGACTGGGAGAAAATATTTGTAAATCACATATTTGATGAAAGATTTATATCCAGGATATATAAAGAAACTTTCAAAACTCAATAAAAAGAAAACAAAAATATTTAATAGTGAAAACATTTGAACAGACACTTCACCAAAGAAAACCTACAAATGGTGAATAAGTACATGAAAAGATGCTCAGCATTATTAGTCATTATAGAAATGCACATTCAAGTCCCAATGAGACACCACAACACACCTATTAGAATGGCTTTTAAAAAACTGACAATAGATTAAGGACTTCCGGCAAGATGGAGGAATAGGTGGACGCACCGTAACTCCTCGTACAACCAAGATTAGAAAACCAATAATTTACAACAATAATTTACTATCAGAATAACACCCAGATCCGGCAGAGGATTTATCTGAATGTAAGTCGGGCAGCCAAGAAGTTGAAGTAGACCCGTTCATCCGGACTGGTAGGAGAAGACGAGCCGGCGGGCGCAGGGCTGGCTGGGGTCGGCGGCGCGCGGAGGTCGGGGGGAAGGTTTAGCACGAAATCGGCGCAAAAGCCATCGGGAGCGTAAGAAGGCAGCGGTGATCCCTGAGTACGCAAGCTGCGGCTGGCAGACCCAGAGGGGTAGCGATTGTGGACCAGGGCAGAACTCGCGGCCCGGAAGCCCAGGCAAGGGTCTGAGTCCAGGGGAACGGAACTACCGCCATTGTTTTCTCCCGCCCCGCCCCCACATATAACGTCACAATCTAGTGACCGGGGTGCCCAGCCCCGGTGAGCACCTAAGGCTCCGCCCCCCACCGTAACAAGAGCAACCAGGCCGGGGGAAAAAAAAAAAAAAGGAGAGACAGGGGGAAAAAAAAAACCATGTTTTCAACAGAGCAGATCAGTCCCCCAGGACTCATCCTTTTGAGCGACCAAGAATTAGCCAATCTATCAGATGCGCAGTTCAAAACACTGGTGATCAGAAAGCTCACGGAACTGGTGGATTTTGGACGAAATTTAGATGAAAGAATGCAGAGTACCATAAAACAAATGCAGGAAGACACACGGAGGAGAGCCAATAGTGAAAGGAAGGAATATGAATCTCAAAACAATACAGTGGACCAGAAGGAAGATAGAATCAACCAAGCAGGAAAGCATGATGAAATAAGAATTAAAAAAATTGAGGAAAAGATTAAGAGCATCCAAGACACCTTTAAACGTTCCAATATCCGAATTATAGGGGTACCAGAATCAGAAGGGGAAAAGCAACAGATTGAGCACGTATTTGAACAAATAATAAAGGAGAACTTCCCCAATCTGGCAAAGGGAACAGTCTTCCAAGAAATCCAAGAAGCTCAGAGAGCCCCAAAGAAGTTGGACCCAAGAAGAAACACACCAAGGCACATCATAATTACATTAGCCAAGGTAAAAACGAAGGAGAGAATCCTAGAAGCAGCAAGAGGTAAGGGGACAGTCACCTACAAAGGAGTTCCCATCAGACTGTCAGCTGATTTCTCCAAAGAGACCTTACAGGCAAGAAGGGGCTGGAAAGAAATATTCCAAGTCATGAAAGACAAGGACCTACATCCCAGATTGCTCTATCCAGCAAAGCTCTCATTTAGAATGGAAGGGCAGATAAAGTGCTTCTCAGATAAGGTCAAGTTAAAGGAGTTCATCATCACCAAGCCCTTATTTTATGAAATGCTAAAGGGACTTATCTAAGAAAAGAAGATAAAGAAAAGACATGTATAGTCAAAGGACAGCAAACTCACAAATATCAACAACCACACCTAAAGCAAAACCAAAAGAAACTAAGTAAACAATTAGAACAGGAACAGAACCACAGAAATGGAGGGCACATGGAGGGTTAGCAGCAGGGGGGTGAGAGGAGGAGAGAGGGGGAAAAGGTATAGAGAATAAGTAGCATAGAATGTAGGTTGAAAATAGATAGGGGGAGGGCAAGAATAGTACGGGAAATGTAGAAACTAAAGAACTCATAAGTATGACACATGGACATGAACTAAAGGGGGAAATGTGGGTGGGAGGGGGGTACAGGGTGGAGGGGAGAGAAGGGGGGAAATGGGACAACTGTAATAGCATAATCAATAAAATATATTTTAAAAAAAAAACTGACAATAGCCCTGATTGGTGTGGCTCAGTTGGTTGGGCATCATCTCACAAGGTAAAAGGTTGCCAGTTCCATTCTCAGTCTGGGCACACGCCTGGGTTGTAGGTTCGGTCACTGGTCGGGGCACAAGCTAGAGGCAGCCGATCTATATTTCTCACATCAATGTTTCTCTCCCCACTTTCTCCCTCCCTTACCCTCTCTCTAAAAATAAATACATAAAATCTTTTTGAAAGTTGACAATAAAAATTGCTAATAAGGATTGGGACCAAGTGGTACTCTCTTACACTGCAGGTGGGAATGCAACATGGTACAGCTGCTGCAGTGGATTGAACTTCAGAATGTAACCTTATTTGGAACTAAGGTTTTTGCAGATATAATGAATTAAGATGAGGGCGTAATTGATTAAGGTGGGCCCTAAATCCAATGACTACATCCTTAAAAGAAGAGGAAAACACACAGAGAAGCACAGGGGAGAAGAAGACCATTAAAGATTGTGACAGAGATTGAAGTGGTGCAGTTGCAAGCCAATGAGTGCCCAGGAATCCCAGGACCCACTAAAGCTAGGACGAGCCTAACAAGGATTCTCCTCCAGAGCCTTCAGAAGGAGCATGGCCTAGCCAGCACCTTGATTTTGGACTTCTCGTCTCCAGAACTGAGAGAACAGATTTCTGTTGTTTTAAGCCACTATGATAATTGGTTACAGCTGTTCTAAGAAATGGAAGACCAGTTTGTCAGTTTCTCCAGAAGTTAAACCTACATTTATCATGTAACTCAGAAATCCCATTCCTAGACATCTACCCAAGAGAAATGAAAACTTAATGTTCACACAAAAACCTTTAGGTGAATGGTTAATAGCAGCTTTATTTGTAATCACTTCCAACTGGAAGCAATCCAAAAGTCTTTCACAGAGATAAACAAACTGTGGCACATTCATGGTATACTACTCAGCAGTAAGAGAAACTAACTTTTATCAAATGTAAGAATATGGATGAATCGCAAATGCATTCTGCTAAGTGAAAAAAGCCATACTCAAATGGCTATGCGCTGTATGGTTCTATTTATATGACATTCTAGGAAAAGCAAAACTACAGGGACAGAGGACAAATTACTGGTTACCAGGGAAAGAGGGGAAGAAAGGAACTGACTACAAAGGGACAGCAGGAGGAGGAGAGGATTTCATGAGGTGATGGAACCTTTCTCTTTCCCAAGCGTGGCAGCAGTTATGCAACTGTATGGATCCGTCAGAACTCAGAGAAGTACACAGCAAAGAGTGCATTCTACTGAAAGAAAATTATAAAAAACTAGATAGATGATGGACTGATACACAGAAAATGACTCAAAGATATAGAAACAGCTTGCCAATATAGCATGTATTGTATATTTGCTTTTAATGTCATGCACACTTACAACAGCAAAACCTTCATTTGCATATTTGCATTGCTACATCTAAGAAGGTTAAGATTTCTTTCTACAACAAGTTAGTTCAAAACACATTATTGAGCATCACCCATTCTCAGTGGTTTCCCATCCAGTGAAGGAGAATGACAGGAGCTTACAGTATTGACAATGCCAAGGGTTTCAACAGGGCCCACTTTTGAGCAGTTGTGATAATAAATCAGATTTGTGTGATTTCCTCAAAATAGAAAATAACCTCAAAACATCCATCTGAAAAAATAAGATCACAAAAAGAGGAAGGCGGAGGAGGATGCAAAACTGTCTGAGCAGTCACGAACCTTAGAAAAATTAAGTGCTAAGTGTGGAAGGTAAAAAAGGGTTTCAGTATATCTATTACCAGGCTGGCCTGGCCACAGGTTACCAACACAAACAGATTTCTAAACTTTTACTTAAAGAAAGCAATGCTAATAAGGTCCATTGGTCCCTAATCTTTTTGACAGAAGTGGTAATATAGAATTCTTAAGGAAGTAGTTTCTAGAGTTAGATAACCTTAGATTTAACTAGATTTGTAGCCTCAGTCAAATCACCTAACCTGTAAAATGTGGATGTTAACATCTACATCACAGACTTGCCACGTGAACTATATAACATGATGTGTGCTAGGGTCATAGCAGTATCTGGAATATAATAAACCTTCAGCCAAAACAATCCTGAAAAAGAAGAAAAAAGTTGGAAAATTCACAACAAAAGTCGGAATTTCAAAACTTACTATGAAGCTACAGTAACCAAAACATCATGGTACCAGCACAAAAAGAGGCATAGAGACCAATGGGGTAAAACTGAAAATCCAGAAACGAACCCTATGGGCATTGGATCTCTGACAGGGGTGCAAGACCATTCTGTGGGAAAAGAGTAATCTCTTCAGCAAGTGCTGTTGAGACAACTGGATGTATGTCTGCAAAAGGGTAGAAACAACCCAATAACTATCAAAAGACAAATTGTATATATCTGTACAATGGACTATCATTCAGTTGCAAAAGGGAATGACATACTGATACATGTTACAACATGGGTAAACCTCAAAAACTTTATGCTAATGTTTTAGAAGCTAGACAAAAAAGATCATGTATTGTATTATCCCATTTATGTGAATATCCATAGAGACAGAAAGCAGACTGGTGGTTGCTAGGGGCTGGAGGGAAGAGAGAGGATGGGAAATGCCGGCTTAATGGGCACAGAATTTTATTTTGTGATGGAAACATGTTGGAACAGAATAAAGGTGGTTGCAAAACACTGTGAATGTACTCAATGCCATAGAATTGTTCACTTTAACATGATTAACTTCAAAAACAAAAATCCCAATTAAAAAATGGGCAAAAGACTTGAACAGACACTTCTCCAAAGAGGACACACAAAGGGCCCAGAGACATATGAAAGGATGCTCAGCATCACTAGCCATCAGAGAGATGCAGATTAGAACCACAATAAGATACCACTTCACACCAGTGAGAATGGCCATCATAACCAAATCACTAAACAAGTGTTGGAGAGGATGTGGAGAAAAGGGAACCTTAGTGCACTGTTGGTGGGAATGAGCCTGGTGCAGCCACTGTGGAAAACAGTATGGAATTTCCTCAGAAAACTAAAAATGGAACTGCCTTTTGACCCAGCAATTCCACTGTTGGGATTATACCCTAAGAACCCTGAAACTCCAATTCAAAAGAACCTACACACCCCAGTGTTCATAACAGTGTTATTTACAATAGCCAAGTGCTGGAAGCAACCTAAGTGCCCATCAGTAAAGGAATGGATCAAAAAACTATGGTACATTTACACAATGGAATACTACACAGCAGAAGGAAAGAAGGAGCTTCTACCCTTTGCGACAGCATGGATGGAACTAGAGAGCATTATGCTAAGTGAAATAAGCCAGGTGGTGAAAGACAAATACCATATGATCTCACCTATAAGTGGAACATAATCAACAAAACAAACAAGCAAGCAAGCAAAATACAACCAGAGACACTGAAATTGAGAACAAACTGAGAGTAACCAGAGGGGAGGTGGGAGATAATGGGGGAAAAGGGGGAAGAGTTTTCAGAAACAGTTATAAAGAACACATGGACAAAACCAAAGGGGGGTAGGATCAAGGGTGGGAAGCCGGGATGGCTGGAGTGGGGAGTGGGGTGGATGGGTAAAATGGAGACAACTGTACTTGAACACCAATTAAATTTTAAAAAAATTTTTTTAAATGATTAACTTTCTATTATGTGAATTTTGTCAATAAATTAAAATTTTGTTCACGATTATGAATTATATCTAGAAAACATTTAACTTTACTGAGAATATTAATGGACTTGAAAAAATTAAAAATATATAAGCCTCCAGTAAGTGTTACCTGGTTTTTTAATCTAAGGTTTTGCCTGATATGAGCCTGAGTGGTACAATTTAAAATATTAATGGGCTGGAGAGCAGGGCATCTGCTCCTCAGACAGCGAAACACAGAACGCTTCCTAAGTTCTGTGATTCTTAAGTTCCATGTTCTAATATACTTTTTAAAGACTTATTTAAGGGGTGACATTGACTAGTAAAATTATACAGGTTTCATGGGTACAATTCTATAATACATCATCTGTATTTTGCATTGTGTATTCATCAACCAAAGCCAAGTCTCTTTCTGTCACCATTTATCCCTCCCTTTAAAAAGAAAAACCTCATAGACACAGACTATAGTATGGTGATTAAGTTCAGTGGTTTCCTATGTTCTGACAGTCCCTTCATTGGTGATGCAAAAGTAAAATAATGAATGAGAAGACTCAGATATGGTAGAATCGAATGCTAGCTGTTTATTCAAAAGCTAGCCCACACCTTGGAAGAAGGACAAAACTGATTATATGTAAGGTTGAGTAGTACCTGTCATCCTGCTGCAGAAAGCAAATTCTAGTCCTTAAACTCAGCCACAAATATATGAAATAGACACCACACTGTAACAACATGGTAGTTACTCCACACACTAACATTTAGACATTTAATATAGAAAAAGAGCCAAAAAAGAAGTATTGAATGAATGGGACATGTGGTTAGATATTGGAGAGAAATTTTTTTGTTTGGCCCCTCACTTCTTACTCTGTGGGGTAAAATAAATTCCAGGTACGTTAAGAGTTAAATAGAGCGAGAAAGTGTGGGAAGGAATAAAAGCATGGAAGAAAGGAGAGTTTTTTTAATGCAGGTGGATGCCCATTTGCTCTCTGAATGAGGAAAGATTTTCTAAGCTTAAGAGAAATAAAAGAAATCATAAAGAAGATATTGCTACATCTGACTACACAAAATTTTTCACATCCAAATTATAAGCAGTATTTTTAGAAACTGAAAAATATTAATAAATAAGATGAAAAGTGATATCCCCAATATAAAAAGTCCAAATTAATCCATAAACCAAGACTAAGACATGAAAGATAATATGCTAAAAAAGAAAAAGAGTTGTCTATAAAGTAATTAAATTTCTTAACATTAAAAAATTTTTAAATTCTGTCATTCTCCTCCCATACCATTAAGAAAGATTAGAAAGCAGCATTCCCTGTTAGTAAAGATATGGTGCATGAGCCTTGTCCTCCACAAATATAAATTAATAGAACTTTCTCAGGAAAAAATTTCACACTATATATCAAATGTTCACCCTTTTGGCTCAATGAGTAATATTTTGTAAGTATACCATAGAAGAAATTAAACTGAAATAGAGGTAAATTGTGCTCATTTTTTAAAATTTTATAACACAAAACAATATTATACAAGCCAACAACAAAAGAATTAAGGAATTATGGCATCACGGCATAAGAATGCATTATGCAACCACTGAAATAATATTTATAAAAGAAAATATTTAAATTGCATGTTCAACATAATCTCAGTTATGATAAAACATAGGAAGTGAATATATATCTATCTATATAAAGAATGCACATACCACTTGACCCACGATTCCATTTGTAGAAATATGTCCTAGATATGCTAGAGCAGAAGTGGCTCACATACAAGACATCTATGTAGCATTGTTTGTAACAGCAAAAGGCTGCAAACAACCTAAATGTACATCAAATTAGATAGAATCCAGACATAAAATGAAATACAATCCAGCCAGCTCCCTTCCCCCCCAAAAAAGAAAAAGAAAAGTTCTATTTATACTGATATGGGACAATCTGCAAGATTGACTGCCAAGTGAAAAGAAGCAAGCTATCAAAAAGAATGTGAAATGCATTATGATTTGTACGGGGGCAGAGGAGGGGGACACAGTGGCACGTGTGTTCGTGTGTGCGTAGACTGCTGCTGGGAGACCGCCGCTGGTAAATCAGGTGGCCAGGGCAGGCAGAGAGGCATGGGAGGGACACTTACCTTTTACTCGATTACTTTTTGTATTATTTACACTTGTAACCATTTTTAACTCTTCACAAATAATTTTAAGATAAAACATGTCAAAATTTAAAATTATTCATACAGGGTGAGGCAACAGTAGGTTTTACAGTTGTGAGTCCATGAAACACAGTTTATTGTCCCATAATTATTTATTAACTTTTTATTATTTTCCAGCTGAACAACTGTGAACCTACTTTTGACCCCCCTGTGTAAACTATGCAGGGAAAATAAACAAAAAAAGATAATTCACACAGACGTTATCCCCGAATGGTGGGATTCTGGGTGATTGTTGTTTTCTTCTACATACTTTTTTTAGTTTGCAAATAGTTCTCATTGAGAGTGTATGACTATCATGCAAAGAAAAATTAACATGATTTCAGATAGATAGATAGATAGATAGATAGATAGATAAAAAAAGACAAGGTTCTGGCCCTGACTGGTGTGGCTCATGTGGTTGGTTGGTTGGGTGTTGTCCTGCAAAGCCAAAGGTTGCCCAGTTCAACTCCTAGTCAGTGCACATGCCTGAGTGGCTGCCTCATTCCCCAGCTGGGGCACATACAAGAGGCTATTGATTGATGTTTTCCTCTCACATCAATGTTTCCCTCTCTCTCTCTCTCTCTCTCTCTCTCTCTCTCTCTCTCTCCCTCCCTTCCCCTCTCTCTAAAAATAAATAAAATTAAATTTAAAAAGACCAGGTTTTGGTGTAGAACACTGAAGCCTATTCAATCCATATATAGCTGAAACAGCCCTTATCTACAAGGGAGAAAACAAACTGTCATAATTATAGTAATAAAAACAGAAAACAAAGTTGATTTAAAGCCACTCTCAGATGATGGTAGAAGGGGTCTATGAAGATTCCCAAGGCATTTCTGGGTACTTCCCCTAATTTTCCCTTTAAGAATTATAATTTTCCTTTTCCTAAAAGAGGCATCTCATTGATCCAATTTGACTCTCTTCAACTTTCCTTGAAAGATTTTTGGCTCCAAATAAGACAGATGAAAAAGAAGGGCAAGAAAAGGAAGTAAGACCCAGGTCGGAGGGGCAGAAGGAGGAAGGAAGAAAGCCAGCCAACCGCACACCCCCTGAAGTGGAGTCACCTGGCGGAAAGCGGGGCTGGTGGGCAGATGCACAGCCCCGGTGGGAAAGGAAGGAAATGGTGAGGAAGAGATGACAGGTCTGGGTGTGGGATTCTAGATAATGTCATTCGTTAAGGACACTCGGGTTGTCATTCAACCCACAGTAAATTGGGGATGAAGTAGATCCATGAGGCCCAAGATGAAAATGAGGAGAATCGAGGGCATTGGTGGAGAAATGTTATAAGCAGGTTGCCTTGGTTGGTTATTTAGAACTTCGGAATGCCCATGTGTTATTAGTTTGCTGTGGATTGTTTGGTTAAGAGCTTTGGGAAAGAAAAACTTAAGAACTGAAATGGTATTGTTATATAGCAAGCAAATCATCATTATGCTTGGAATAGAAATTGGTTTGTCTTTAAATATTAGAAATTCAAAGGATGTTTTCTCTAGTCTCCAAATTTATGCTACTTTGTCTTATCTAAATTATACCCCAGTGGCTCTCATAGTGCCTGCCACATAGTAGGTGCCTGATAAATATTTGCTGAATGAATGGTTAAATTAATTTAATAATTTGACAGAAGAGTTGTAATCAACATTAGAGTTCACTTAAATACTCTATCATTAAATGGGCAGCTTGGGGATTACTAGAAATGCCTTACCGTAGAACACTTCCATGGGGTGGGCTGTCATTGGCTTTGATGGAGGCTGAGCCTTGTTTTAACCTTAGAGCTGACTGCAAGTGTAAGAAGCAGTCCAATTCAGGGAGTTAAGGCCAGAGGGCCAGCAAAATGAGAGATTCTTTGCACCCCTCAACTTCTGAAATGCATAATTACCAAAAGTTATGAGATTAATATATTCTTTAGAAAGATTTGGTCTGTCCAGAAAAAGGCCAGCTATTGTTAATGTAACAAGAAAAGTTTGCAAGAGGTCGATGTAACCTGACAGCCAAGGAGAGAGGACTGGAATGCACATGTGTGAACAATGACAAGTTCACTGTACTAGTCAGTGGAGGCGGTAGAAGCCGTTGAGTGAGCATGTGTACTGTGTGGTCATCACATTCAAAATGACTGAGCGAGTAGAGCAATGAATATGCATCAGATTTTGCATTAAGCTTGAACATTCCTCCAAAGGAACTATTCAAATGATTCAGAAGTCCAAAGCTATGGGCAACTGGTGATTGACAGCTCCATCAGGATAATGTGCCCACTCATACATCATGTCTCGTGCAGAGTTTTTTAGTGAAACATCAAATCATCCAGGGGATTCAGCCCCCCTACAGCCCAGACTTCCGGCTTTTCCCCAAACTAAAATCACCTTTGAAAGGAAAGAGATTTCAGACCATTGATGAGATTCAGGAAAATATGACAGGGCAGCTGATAGTTATTGGGAGAACTGTGTGAGGTCCCAAGGTGCCTACTTTGAAGAGGACTAAGACATCGTTGTCCTATGTACAATGTTTCTTGTATCTTCTTCAATAAATGTGTCTATTGTTCATTCATGTTACATGGCTGGATACCCTCTGGACAGACCTCATAGAACAGAAAAACGTAGCATCTCAGTGTTAAATGCAGCATTAAATTAGGTGACCCTGTCCAAGCCCCTCATTTTATGATGAAGAAACAGACTCAGAGAGGGTAGGTGCCACATCCAAAGCCTTACTACCACTGAACAGCAAATCCAGGAGTCAAAGCCAGGCCATCTTTTCATGGCATCTTCATAATTATAACCTGCAAAGTAACAGGAACATGAAAGTGGAGTAGGTTGCACACTAAATTCCTGAAGTTACTGCATAAAAATACTACAATACACAGAGACCTTACGTCCAGAGTTAAAATAAATTTGAGATTCTTTTTTGACTCCTTACTTAGTTTTTTGTCATGAGCAACTACGTATAACAACATAAATTAATCTTGGAATGTTGTCTGCAGAATAGTTTTTTATAATTTAACCCCTGAATAGATAAAATAGATATTCTCTTCATTACTCATATTCCCAGCTCTCCTAATATGCAAGGGGTTGTAGTCGTTTGTTTCTTAATGATGACCTTGGTCTTTCTGCTGTCTTTCCTTCAGTGTATCTAGGAGCCTTAGCATTACATCAGGATTATGTCTTTTGAAAAATAAATGTCTGGTTATAATATGTGAAAGCATTGGTGGGTTTTATTTTTATTTTTTTAATTATCATCTGAAGATACATTTATTAATTTAGAAAGAGAGAAGAAGGGAGAGAAAGAAACATTGATGTGAAAAACACTGATCGCTTGCCTCCCACATATGCCCCGTCCTGGAACTGTCTGGGGTTTGAACCTGCAACCTAGGTGTGCACTCTGACCGAGACTTGAACCCACAGCCACTTTGGTGTGTGGGATGACACTCCAACAAATTGAGCCACCTGGCCGGGGCATTATTGTTTTTAAATGTTTGGAAATTTTGTGGTATAGTTTTTATGTTCAGATGGATTATTTAAAGTAGAAATTCACACAATGGACTATTACACAGCAGTTGGAATGAATAAACAACATCACACAATAACATGGATGTATTTTACCAACAGAAAAGTAAACTGAAGAAACCAGAAATCAAATAGGGCGCACTGTATGATTCTATTTATATGAAGTTCAAAAACCAGCAATGAATCTGTGCTGTTTGGAGTCAGGATAGTGGTTCTCCTGGGGGAGGCCATGGGGACAGTGACCTGGGGTGGGGAGGGATACAGGGACCTTTAGGTGTCCACTAGTTCTATGTCATCATATGGGTTCCAGTTAAATGGTATATCCATTTTATGAGTCACACACCTATAGTTCGTGAACGCTTTTGTAAGTTATACCACAGTAATTTTTTTTAATTAAATTGACATTTTAAAAACAATTTTATTTCTTAAAAAATACATATTTTATAACCACAGGACTTTGACAAACTTTTTTGAAAAGTAAAACACTATCCAAATGTAAATATATTTCAGTGTCCCATTTTCAGACAAGACAGATAATACCGAATAATGGCTAAGATTCAGAACAACATATTCCAGAAATTGCCGGTTTAAATTCCCTGGTTACCAACAGCATTGTGTTTTTCTTAATGCCCGAAATAACATCTAAACAGGAGGCAGCTGCTTTGGGCAGAATGGTATTTGAGGGATTTTAAAAACCTAAATGACATCAGGTAGTTCCTTGGTGAAGCCCACAATTTTGCCTTCCAGTAACTAATCAACAGCTTCAAATATCACCATAGCTACCTCCTCCCTCCCACCTGCATATCCTCAAGTCAATGTATGGGAGGGAGGGAGAGGTCCAAGAAACCACTTCGTCTGGACGTCTGAACCTGCACCCAGGAGCCATTTTTTAGACATGTATCAATCAGTCTGGTCTAATTTACAATTAATGGAAAGTCTGTAGTAACGCAGATCCCATGTGCTGCTAAGAAAAGCTAAAACTTTGAACCAGCATGTGAAGCAAATGTAATTCATGCTCTGCCTACATTTGTTTCTTTGCAATTCCTGAGGTACTTCCAGAAATCATTTTCAAATATCTGGGTTTCCTGCTTCCATTTGCTACATGAATGATGCTGATAAAAGTAGTAGTGATAACAGGCTACCCTAAATGGTGTCATTTTTCAGTAAAGTAGGTAAATAACACTCTTGATTGAAATTGAGAAGTGTGAATTGGAAATGGAATGAAATTGCCAAATCTGAAGGGAAAGATGACCAATATAAACCCACAGAAGCACTTCCTCTTAAAATTCATGTCAGTAAAAAGAGGGGGAGGAACATTTTTTAGTGGTTGTAGGCTTCAGTAGACCTAAACGCACCCTCGCCACACCCATGCCTGAGCCCAGCAGAGACTCCCTGTCCTACACTTGCAACTCCTGTTACACCGTCTGTTGTGCCCCTGGAGCCCTCCAGGGAAGCTCTGTTTCTGGTGGCCATGAAATAGGAAATAGAATGATGCTGTAAGGCTGAGAGAGGGAGGGAAATGTGTCTCCTCTGTGCGGGGGGGGGGGGGGGGGGGGGGGGGGGGGGCGGCGAGGCACATGGTTTTCACTTTCATTCTGCAGCAGAGTATTTATGAAAAGTTTACTGCATGCCAAACACAGTGCTAGATGCCAGGAACACCAGAGCAAGCCATTGCACCGCTGAACATTCACAGGCCCCGAGGAACATGCATCGATGGGTCAGATGAAGAAAAAATATACTAGTTTATATAATAGAAACACCAAATACCATGGACCAGAGGCAGACTTTTTTTTAACACTTTGAAAGATATAAGGCATATTTTATAATGCTCATTTCCCCAGAAAACTGGAAATAATGCAGTCCGTTTATTAGTTTCCTAGGGTAGTAGATTAAAGTGCTGCATACACAGAAACTGAATATCCCCTATATTGTGCCGTAATCCCTTCCAGATTTAATGCTAGACTTGAATTTAGAGGGGAAAATGGCATGAAATGAACAAAAGCCCTCAACTCTCTTCTCATAGCTAGAATTAGACCTGGCACGATACCTTCTCAAGGGTACAACAGACTAAATCGGGAAGTTCACATTACAACATCGACTGCTATAGTCATTGAGGGCTTGGGCTTAACTTCTCAGTGACAGTTTCCTTATCTGGAAAATGAGGCTGATGACAGTACCTACCTCACGGGGTTCTAAGGGGAATTAAGTGATATGAAGTGTGTGAAGGATTTTTATAATATTTAATATATATTAAGTGCTCCATATATGTTCATTCATTCATTCATGCATTTAACACACACTAATGGAGCACCTATTATGTGTCAGCCTGGAGATATAGACAGCAGTAGACAAAACAGACAAAAATCCCTACCCTCATGGCATTAACATTGCAATGAGGAGAGATAAGTAATAAGTAAAAATATTATACCCAGTTGTCATAAAGGGGATAGAGAAAAGTGAGTTGTGGGAGGGAAACAGGGAAGAGGGCAGCCTGCGATTTTAGCTGGGATGGCTAGGGAAGGCCTTGCCTGAGGGAAGTGAGGGGGCCCGCGGGGAGGCCAGCTGGGGGAAGAAAATTTCACACAGAAGGAACTGCAGATGCTCAAGCAAAGAGATCTGTGTGGATAAAGGAGAATAGCAGTCCATAATCCTTTCTTCCAATTCTGAAATGCAAAAACCTCTGAAGATTCGAGTTATATTTACCCCCTGCCCTCTTTCGCCTCCAGGCCTGTGAACACAATCAGTCCTCTCCCTGGAACATCACTGCACCCCCTTTCTCTGCAGAAAGGGCCTCTGGAAAGCTCTGCGGAGGAAGCCGAGCCAGCACCTGACTGCAGCATCTCCTGGTCATCTCCGCCACACTCTGGCACTCCCAAGGCCTTGACCCCTAAACTGGCAAGCATCATTACTCTTCTATTAGTACTGTCACTGCCCTTGGAGGGCTGGGGGCAGTGTATTAGGACTCTAACAACCTCTCCCTCAAACGTAGAATTTTGACCTGAAAGCAGAAAGTTTCTATGTGTTTGAAGAAAATCTTGGCCCTAATTGTGCTGTCTGAAGAGTTCAAACTAGTCATTTTCTATTTTTAAAGGGGAAATAAACTGAATGAGGAAGAGAACCCTGAGACGGGAGAGAAGGGAGATGAATAAAAAGAAGTAGAGAGGTGAGGAAGGATGAAGGGTAAAATTCAACTATAAAAGAAAAAAAATAAACAGGATTCATGAAGACTAACTTGATTGGCATTTCTCCTCCAAGTATCTATGAATGGGGGTGGGGTATATTTTTAATCCTCTCTCATAGTAGTTTTTAGAAAGTGATTAGATTTTTTTTTAATATTTAAGATTTCTGCATGCTACCAAACTCACCTTCCAAATTAGAAAAGACTCTGGTGGTTAAAAAACAGGCTTAAAGGGTTTTTTTTGAAGTGAGCAGTTGTCTTATTGGCTTTCATCTGGAAAATCGCTTGCAATTGGCAGTGACTTTTCTCTTTTCTTTTCTTTTTTTTAAAGTAGCTACACAGGATAGGGTTCAACCACCTTGAAAACTTCATGGTGACTGCCGGATACTCCAAAGTCAAGATTCTCTGCAGACAGGAAATGCCTTTGCCAGCTCCAAGGTCTCCTCCCCACAGCCCTCTCCATTGTCTGGAGAGATTTGTGTACATCTGACTGAGGAGGTTTCCCCGCCTGCAACTGTGGATTAAGGAGCTGCCTCAAAAGAAGGGAGTCAGTGGGGGCTTTCTAGCTTTTCTGGCTACCAGTTGGTGTCTACTGTGTGCCAGGTATTGATACCTCCTCTCAGATGAGCCACCCACCTCTCTGAGGAACTGAGGAACTGAGATGACACTGAGAATTCACGTTTCCCAAAGCCCCCAGCCAGCAAGAGAGGTGTAGGGACTGGTTTCCTTTACTTCAGCCCTGCTCTTATCCACAAAGGTGGCATTCCTGAGATAGTGTCCCCCACAGCCTCATCGGAAGGGGTAGCCCTGTTCTGTAGACATTGGATCTAGAAATTTTGGTGAGTGGAAGGAATCTCCGAAATGCTTCTCATCTGAATTCAACAACACCAAAAAATGTATCAAGGGACAAAATTAGATTAGACAAGAACAGAGTCTAACTGAAATATCATAAAACCCAAAGGGAAGAAAAGTAAATGTTAAGGTTATTTTTACTTACCCTGGCTGGGTAGCTCAGGGGGTTAGAGCATCACCCCTGTGGTGCCAAGGTTGGTTGCAGGGTTAACCCACAGGATCGACATACAAGAATCAACCAATGAATGCATACATAAGTGGAACAACAAATTGATGTTTCTCTTTCTTTCTCTCTCTCTAAAATCAATTTTTAAAAGTCTTTTTTTTTAAACTTCCATTAAAAAAAGATTTTCTTTTTTACTACAAGATACCAAACTCCTGGCTATTTAGAAGCATCCTAGGTGATTGATTGGTTTTACACATCCTGTCCCATCTCGTCAGTTGTCACATAAACATCACCTCCAATCATGGATTTAAAGAGTCATTATTAAAGAACAATCGTGAAGGTGGGAGTTTGAGTTTGTTTCATCTTCTACAAAGCAGTAAAACTGGAATGGGAATTTTGATAAGTACAGTCTGTCCCCAGCAAAATGCATTTCCCTCCCCAAGTCCAAATACATTTTCTTGAATTCCCGCCCTGTCCCCATTAACTAAAATGAATATTCACTGCAAAGAAACCACACTCACACACACAAAAAACAGGGCTGTCAGAAATGTTGAAAGAGAGTAAGTACTTTCACTATCAGAGATGGTTTCCTCTTTTCCCACAAGATGTCTTATCAGCTTTCACCCTGAGAAAACCATAAAAACTAAGAAAAAGAAACCTTATGCAATAGTTCTCTAAATAAAATACTACACAACAGGCTAGTCATCTCTAAAAATGATGTTGTGTAAAGAGTCAAAGTACATCATCTAACAAAATCAATATCCTATTAAGTTAAAAAGGGTTCTGAATATCAAAGACCAACGAACTGAATAACTTAAAATATAAGTACATGACCCAGAGGATTAATCACACACTGTCATGGTGAAATTAGGGCAATTCTTCCAATCATTAACGTTTTGCTTACAAAAATGTGCTTTTCTGTTTGTCTTTCTGCTAAATGATAACCGTTTTCAAGTTGAATCTCCTGATAAAAAGAGTTAAAAACAAGACAGGAGTTGTGCTATAAAGGTCATACATGCTGCTTCAACATGAAATAGCCAAAAGACAAACAAATGAAAAATGCCTGGATTGTAGCAAGAATTGGTAAATATTCATTGGCAATCTGCAACAGGGCACTTTGGAAAACAGTTAATGCCAACCTGTATCCTGAGAACATAGCACTTCCTTCTTAAGGACATGTTTAGATTCAGAACATGAGCAACTTGAAGAGAGTTAGGAATATCTTAAAATTGGAAAACTGCCTGGTTTCAGGGATCATCTACTTTAAAATAAGATTTTACCCCTCAACTTTTCTAGTGTCCATTAATACATAAGCCTGTTATTTTTCTGCTTGATAGTCATGATACAGTTATTCTCAAGAATAAACATTAACCAGAGGTTATCTCCAGGAGCAAAACACACACACTGATTTCAGGATTGCTTTAATTCAATATTAGGCCCACAAGCCTCCCATTCTCTCCTCTCTGATACAGACAGCACCATTTTCAAAGGAGACTGATTATGACCTTTGAAACTCTGATGTAACCTGTCAGGCAGGGTCAGGGAGCTTGGAGGCTGCACCTGATGGGAAAGGAAACCCTCCCACTAGATGTCTGCTTTGGGCTCCAACATTGAGGAGACACAGAAATAGGAGAAATAATAAAGATAAAGAGCTTGAACTGAGCTGGGAATTTGGTGGCTGGAAAGGGCCATATAAAGCAACTAGACCATGTTCATTCTACAGATGAGAGAATGAGGCCAAGAACTAAAGTTTCAACTCAAATCTGTAAACTTCCAGGCCTATGCACAGCTCTCTGCCTAAGAACCCAATACAATCTAAATTCACAGACAATTCCAGGCTATTCCAAGGAGGCAGGATGTGATAACCCCCTAAGAGCAATGACTTTTTCATTGTCTTCACCTGACGGCCCATGCCAGGGAGCCACAGCCCTGGTCAGCCGCCTTCATGGGACCTCTGCCAGGAGGTACCCAGCTCCACAACAGCTGGGGGCCTCCGTGGAGACACAGGATAGAGGGAGAGATTTCTGAGCTTCTCCACTTGCAGGTCTCTCATCATTTTTCTGGACCCCTCAGGGAGCTGATGGCTCAGCTAGGCAAGCAGCTAGATGCAGAAGAGTAACACCTGGGCCAATCCGAAACTTCAGGCCACCTCAGCCTCTCACCCACCCTCAACACTTTCATTCTTCCTCATAACACCACTTCCTGAGCCTGCTCCCTCCCTCAACCATCAAACTCTGGCTCCCACCACCTTGGATAGGCCCCACTTCCCTCTTCCCTCTTAGCTGTCCCTCTAAGCTGCAGAGGGAGGTATGAGGGGGGAATTCCGGCTCACTTAGAACAGTGGTTCTCAAAGCTCGGTCCCAGGAACTTTGAAACCACCTGGACACTTGTTAGAAATGCAAATTCCCTGTCCTACCTCAGCCCTACCAAAGCAGAAACTCTGGGGCTAGGGCGGGGGCCGACGCGGGCCAGCCCGGCAAGGAGTTCCAGCAAGCTCTGCAGGTGATTTTGAAGCTCCCTGAAGCGTGAGAATTGCTGTCTTGGCACGAACTACCTCCCGCTCCTCCCGGCTGGTCCGCCCGCCCCCAACCCCTGTAAGCAAACCCCCCAACCCCGGCTCAGCCACCAGGGGATGACACAGTGTTGACTCACGCTGGTCAAGGACAGCCCGGGGGCCAGCCCAGCAGCCGCCACGAATCGATGGGACTCAGGCAGCCGCGCTTCCGCAGCCCTCCCCGCCGCCTGGCGCGCCAGGCCGCTTTTCCAACCTGCGGGACTGGACTGCAGGTCTAGGAGCGCGGGAGCCTTCCCCGCAGCCCCAGATGCAACACACACCAAGCACATGGCAAACACGCAGGAAAAGGTCCAAACCTACCCTCCAGGTTCCCACCCGTTGGCCGCGGCACAGAGGCACAGAACCGCGCTGGCGGGTGCTCCCGGCTACAGGAGCCCCAGCGGGACGCATAGCCTGAGGCTCCAGCGCTGGTGGGTGGGCGCCCAGCACCAATGCCAGCCACTCGGAGGCAGGTGTAAAAAGAGGTGTGGGTTTATTCTAATCAAAGAACAAGAGATCTGACGATGTCAGTCAGTCCACCGACACATTTATTTTATAGACACGTTATTCATTTAAAAAAAAAACAGAACAAAACACCATTTTGGCTATGTTTTTTACAGTAAACAATTATATATATACACATTATATATATATATACAGTTTGGTATAAAACACAGTATCTACAAGCTATTTCCCTGTTCATCTGTGCTTAATTTTAGTTACTGAGTCAGTTTGTCTGCTTGAACTGGGCAGTACTATCCTTAACACCTTAGTCAAACAGGTAAGGTAGTAAGTGATAGCACAAAACAAGCATTTAGGATTATCGGCTGTATCTCTGAGAAAAGGCACACAACCATCCTGGAGACTAGCTCTGAGCTGCTTTATGGACTTAAGGCAGCAGTATAAAAACGTAATACAAAACTAAAGAATGTTTCCTTTTAAAATATTCCAAGGCTCACAGAAATGTGTGCCCCCCATCCAAGGCATACCTCTGGATTTGGGGTACCTTTTGGTTTTTGACTAAGTGGGATGAAGATTGTAGAAAAGGTATTCAAGAAGATCCTACAAAGTTCTTTAAAGTTATAATTTAAAAATTTAACCAAAAAAGTTCAAAATTACTTTTTATAAATAGAAAAAAACTTTTACTTCTTTAGAAAGGGGGTAAATTTAATCAGTGAAAGGTCCCCTTATTGTACAATCTAAAATCAATATATAAACTATTCTTTACTTCAAAATTAAGGTTTCAATGTGTTTGTTAGTTAGCCAGTACACCAAATACTTTAGGTTTCCAGAACACCTGAAAATTGACTCCCTTTTTCATATAGTTTTCCAGTTGTCTATGAGATTTTTCTGTTGAGAATATTTCCCAGGTCCGGTTTTCCAAATGTGCCAATGTCAGTGATCATCATCCAGCATTAAAATAGCCTTTGTCACCCTCAATGTCCACTTCTTGATCAGAATCCTCCGAAATCTCTGATTCAAGGTCCTCCTGGGAGGCAGGGGAAGGCGAACACTGAGAACTATCCAGAGCACCTTTATTATTCTGTTCACTGGGTAAGTCTTGCCTCTGGTCACAGGGATCGTCCAAACTTTCCAGTTCTTCTTTTTTGTTGCTTTGAGGGTTCTCCTTAATGAAGAGGATGAAAATGGATATTGGTAGATCATGAAATATAAATCAAAATGTCTTTTCACCCTCTACTGTCTTTTTAATTTTTAGCTTATTGATTGCTTTTAGCTACAATCTTTACATAGATAATACATACTTTTTTCCCTCACTTTGGAAGAAGTTCTTTTTATATCAAAGAAAGATTATACACTTGCCATATAAGAACAACCAATTCCAAATATAACTGTAATGTATTATGTCAAATGAACACTAATTCCAGCCCAAACCCACCATCTCAAGATTCTTAAGAGTTTAGGGGAAAAAAGAAACCAGATCACTGGATACACATTATCATCATTTTTCAAATAGTTAGATCTTGCCAATTAATACAATCTTCTAGGCATTTTTTAAATGGATGCTAAATAGTGATTAAGGATAAAGTTTCAAAATTATTAGATGGAATCAATGTCATCCATTTTCTGAAGTACGTTTATAAACATACGTACAGAAGCATGTGTAATAGGTTACAAAATCATGGCAAATACATAATGCAGAACTAGAAGAATGTTGCCAACTGAAAAGAGAAACAACTACAACTTAATTAAAATCTGGGGGAATTTTCTGGAAAATACTCTCTTATTACATAGGTACCTTCATTTTTAAAGTCCCTGGTAAACTGCAGCCACACTTTTAACCAAGAAATGAGTTAGTGAAGTTTTAATCCTGTGTTTGTCTAAAATGGACATAAACACTATATAGAAACATTATAAGGGCTTTTTTTAAGCAAGACTACAGAATAGATAGATTCACCAGGCTTGCAACTATGTAACGTATATATGCGCAAGGTCAGAAATTGAGAGGGAAGCTGAATATTTTTAATCACATCAAAATAATAAAATTATGAGAATTTTATTTCCTGTTTCAAAGTGTTCTATCTTGTTTTTTAATGAAATGTTTTATGATCACTATATTTAAAAAAGCACACTACTTTCAATTTCCCCCTTCATACTACTGTTTCAAAAATATTTTATTTACTATAAACTATGCATACACAGGCAAATGAACAGTTCATCAATCATCAGATTATTTTAAAGAAGACATCCAGATTAGGACACCATAAACAAATCTTTAGCCTTAACTTAATAGAGCGCCTTTAAAAACTGAATTAGCCTTTACTTTTTTGATCATGTATTACGTAACAAGGTCATTGGAAGAAAGACTGTTAGAAAGTTTAAGGTACTTTTCAAATAGGCTTGGATAGTCTTTTAATGATTTTATATTCGTTTTAAGAGCCAGCATTACATAGAAAATAATTTTTAAACTCTTTGATATTTAATTCTTCTAAAAAACAGTACAAACAAAACTTAAAGGTGTTTATTTCCTTATATTTACCCTTGAGCTCTGCCTGGTTTTATTATGGCTGTGTAAATAAAAGAAACAATTTTCTCCCAAAGATAACTGCTTAAGTCATTTACTGTCAATTACTTTATCTTTCCTGCGTTAATTAGATAAACAACATATGGGGTTTATAAAACAATTAGCCAGGAGTTTTACTAGCCAGTGTGTGAAAACCCAAGCATAATTGATATAGGAACTGCATTAGGTGCTTTTAGCATTACTGCCACCTGAGTAACTCATCCTGAATTTCAGCAAGACTATTTGCCTTTTTAATCAAGGTGAAGAGGTTAAATAGTCTCTCAAATGACTTTTGCATACAACCTATAACAGGCCTTGCATTGAGATAACCTGATAAAAATATTTATTTCCATAGAAACAGAACCATGTCCATACCTGTTTTAGTCTTCGCCATTTAGCGCGTCGATTCTGAAACCAGGTTTTGACCTACAGAAAAAAACAAAGAAAACTTGCCACCATCCCAGAATCCCAAGGGATGGTGGGGAGGAGGGAGCTCCGGGGCTGGAGAGCAGACCCTCAGAAGCTGGACAGCAAGGCAGGACAAACAAGAACACACAGTGGCTCCAAGTCTCTCTTCTGCCCTGTGATGCCTGCCCCCAGGAGCCCGTCCCAGGCCCCAGGTGCGCTCACCTGTCTCTCGCTAAGCTGCAACATCTTGGCCAGGCGCTTCCTCTCAGGTGGGGAGAGGTATTTCTGGGTCTCAAACTTCTTCTCTAGCTCGATAGTCTGATCGTTGGAGAACCTCACCTGGCCTCCTTTCCTTTTATGCAGAGGCCTCTGCAAGAAAGGGTTCCAGAGCAGCGGTTTGCCTGTGGGCAGCAAGAGTGGTGTGGGGTGATTAGTGATGGCCCTGGAGCAGCCTGGCAACCTAAGACCTAAGACCGGGCCCTGAGGGTGACAGAGGGGGCAAGGAGACTTCCGAGAACCCCCAACCAGACATGTTCATACACACTCACTAACACATGGACTCAACATACTGCCACCAATACGCATACATACGCAGGGACACAGAAACAGCCAAAGTCACACACCTACACTGCATATGCACAGACCACATTGGACAATCACAGAAACATACACGCAACCATCATACCCATAGATAGATACCAACAAATCTTTTGATTCCCCCCAAAACAAATCTTTTGACCCCCCCAAAAGAATCTATAAGCTCAAGCCCATTACAGATCGAGCTTAAAATATCATCACCCTCTTTAACCAGTCGCTCTCGAATTTAGCTACAACTCTTTGCACCCCTAGGTCCTCTCCCTTGGTGAACCGCACTTTCCAAATACCCTGAGTGTCTGTTGGGGAGGAGTGAGGCCGTTACAGGACCGAAGGCAGTTTGTAGCCACAGGCCGACGGTGGGAGCCTCACCAGCGGACCACGGGCCAGGCTGCTGCGGGAAGCCCTTGAGCCCGGCTCCAGCTTTAGGCCGAGCGTGGAGCTTCCAATCCTGGATCCAGGTCGCAGCGGCCTCCTCTGATTTCACACCCGGCCCGCGGGGGCGGCCAGTTAAAGCCGCCCCGTGGGCTATGGCAACATTTCCGTCAATGTGTTTCCTGTTGGTCTATCTCGAAAAACCCTTTGCTTCCTCCTGCGAAGTCCCAGCAGTAACCCAAGGAAACCCAGGGCGCGCTGGGTGAAAACGTTCGCCCTCAGGCCCGGCCAGCTGAGCGTCCCGCTCCGGCCCCAGCAGCATAACGGAGCCACTCCGGGACCGCAGCACCAAACCCTAGAGGCTGGAATCAAATATATAACATAATAACTTTTTTAAAAAGAGAACTAAAATATAATCCTCCACCCCCGTCTCTCTAACAGTGAGAAAGTGAGGAACTACGCTAGAGGCCGTACCACGGTAATGATATTAACTGTTAATTAAAATGGTAGATGTCTGCAGGGTCTCTGCAGAAGCTGCCAATAACAAAGAGGAGATTTAAAACCCTGGTGGTCGGAGGCAAGGAGCCCCGTCTCCTTATTTACCTCGGGGCTTCAGATACCGGAGGCGCCAAGGGTCACCCCAGCGTGTATCACCGGCGCCTTAGGTCTTAGGCTGCGCACTAAGGACAAGCCCCGCCAATTCTATATGCCTGAGGTGTCTGCGCTGCCCTTCCATCTCCAAAGACGTGTCAGACCGTCCGTCCGTTCGTCCGTCGGTCTGCAGACGTGCGCCTGAACACTTTGAAAGCTGGCATTGTTGGGGTTTTTTTTTTTTTTTTTTCGAGATTTTGCTTACGTCAGGCTTCAGACTAGTGCAAAACAGCCTCAAAAAAAAAAAAAAAAAAAAAAAAAAAAGGAAGCAACTGGTTATTTTAGCTGCCATAAAGTCACATCCCACACAGAGGAAATGAACAATATCAGAAAAACGGATCCCGGCTATCAGAAGTCGAGTGTTTCCTGAATTTGTCTGTATTGAGGATGTCGATAAAATAATCAGCAGCGTGCACTACTCCGGGGGAAGGGTCTGCTTCACGCAGCCAGGAAAACACTTAACAGCTTCTGAAACCAGATTTACTCCTATCGAGAACTCAAGATTTCCTGTATGAACGGAAAGGGTCAGGCTCTTTCACTGCACAAGCTCGTTGAACCAGGTCCAGCCCCGTAACCACCCGGGCCCGGCAACTATCCCTGTCCCGCGGGGGCCGACCCGGGCTCCTTGGCACTCCCTACCCGGTCCCTCCAGCTAAGGGGACCCCACCCAAGGCGACACGCGCGCCCCAGAACTGCCTTCGGCTGCCAGCCCCGGCGGCAGCGCCCGAGGTCTCGCCGCGGCCCGCGCGCCCCGACGCCTGCAAGGTTCAGGAAAACCAATCTGAGTCACGGTGCGGTCACTCGGCCCGCGCGCCGCCGGTGCCCGCGTCTCCTGGCCCCGCGCGCGCACCGGAGCCGCTTTTCTATCACTTTTGCCACAACTTTCTATTGCCTACCCCTCCGCCCCCGCCGCCTCCTGGGCGCAGCCACCTGCCGAGTGGCGCCTTCCTCGCCGCCGCCTCCGCTCGGCCCCGCCATGACCCCAGCCGCCTTACCCAGGGGGTCGTGGCGGAGCAGGGCGTGCGTGTAGTCGTTCACCGTCCGCGGAAAGGGGTACAGAGGGCCCCCAAAACCGCCGGGTCCGTAGGCGGCGGCCAGCGCGGCGGCGGAGTGGTGCGAGAAGGCGGGGTGGATCGGCGTGGGCTCGTACACCGGGGTCCGGTAGGAGGACACGAGGCTGGTGAAGGAGGAGTTGGGGGACGGCAGCGTGGGAGTGGGAGTGGGCGCGGCGGGCCCGCGGCCCAGGATGTCCTCGATGTAGAACGGCGTCGGGTGCGCGGGCTGCAGGAGCGGCGTGGGCGCGTACAGCGGCACCCCCACGGCGCCCGCCGCTGCCTGCCCAGGGTGCGGGTACTGCATGGCTCCGCCGCGCTCCGGCCCGTCGGAGAGCTACCGGCCCGCGCCGCGGCGCTACATTTATCCGCGCTCCGCGCTCCCGGCGATAGGCTCTGCTGGCCGCGGGGTGGGGCCGCGCTCTCTGGCCCCTTCCTGCCGCCGGGCCCTGCGGCCAATAGCGCGGAGCCCCGGGAGCCACCTCCCTCCCCCAGCCTCGGCCCGCCCCCGTCGGCCGAGCTCTCCGCCCCCGGGACGCGCTGGCTCCCAGGCGCCGGGGATCCAGCGCCCCGGTGCCCAGCCGTCGTCGCTCGGGGTTCCCGGCACCCTGGCCCGGGACGCCCTCGGAGAAAGCCCAGGACCGCGTCCGCCGCGGGAGACGAGAGGGAACCGCTTCCGGGAACGCGGACCGGGGCAGCCTCAGCCCGGCCGCGAGGCAGCTCTGCCGAAACTCGGGGGCACCGATCCAGGCCCGAGCCCAGGGTGGCGGCATCCGGCCCCCGGCGAGGGGTAACCGGACTCGGCCCGGCCAGGGTGGAGGCCAGTGGCAGGGCCGTGCGTTCGCCGGCCTGAGAGTAGCCTCCCTGGTCGGCGCGCTCCCTGGACTGGCGGCCGCACCAGCTGTTGCCCCGGGCGTCTCCTGAGCTCTTAGCGGGAGGG
Organism: Phyllostomus discolor; assembly: GCF_004126475.2. Classification (NCBI taxonomy): domain Eukaryota; kingdom Metazoa; phylum Chordata; class Mammalia; order Chiroptera; family Phyllostomidae; genus Phyllostomus; species Phyllostomus discolor. The sequence goes on along the minus strand of NC_040907.2, from coordinate 146,858,538 downwards.
GGTGCCCTGGGCTTCTCCGGGAGTCCGAGGAGAGGCATCTCCGTTCCTCAGCCACGTCCTGGCGAAGTAAGGGCGACTAGACTTAAGGTGCTCCGGACTCAAGGCCGCTCCAGCCCGTTTCATTTCGTGCGGCCCCGGACTCTGCCACTTTCCTGGGAGAAGGCAGAAGCCCCTAGGGGTGGGGATCAAGGGAAAGCCTGGGTGCTGTGGCTCCAGGCAGAAACTGCATTCTCCAACCCAGTGGGGGCTGCTCCGCGTCCCCGCTCCCCGGGTCCGAGGGGTCGCAGCTGCGTGCAGCCCCGCTTTTCCACTTTGCACGTGTTTTCTATTGAGGCTGTGCCGCTCCCCGGTGTGGCTTCGGCTCTGTGCAGCTTAGCTCCACTCGCCTTTGGGGCAAAGGGGCATTTTCTTGATTGACGCCCTCCTGCGGTCGTCACACCTCGCGGTGAGCAGTTTCAGTTAAGGTCCTCCGTTGATCCTAGAAATGAAGGCTTTCCCCTTTATTTTCTATTCTAGCTTTTTCTATTGAGATTTTTTTTTTAATTTACATCTTGGAACTATTTCTCCAAGAGCAGAGGGCCCGCAGAAGGAAGAAGTGCGAACTGGAAGCCAGACGGACCGAGTTCGAGTGTCAGTCCGCATATTTTGGTTGAGTAACTACCGTGTGCCAGCCGTGAGCAAGGCAGATGTAGTTCCTGTCCTTACCGAAGCAGGAGACAAATTTTAATACAGTGATTTGCGTTTGTGCCATAAAGTAGAAGTACCAAATGATCTAAATAAAACCTTGTAACCAGGGGACATCAGCTAGTTGGGGAAGGGGGCATGTAAAGGAAGAGAAAGGGTCCCCCAAGGATGTTTGAAGAATGAGCCTGGAGAGGGATGAAGAGTCCAAGCCCAGGGAATTGCATGTGAGTGTGGCCAGCGCAACCGAGGTCATCACCCTCCCTGAACTTTTCTCATCTGAAACATTTAAGACTTAGCCTAATTTTGGGGGTGGGGTCATAGACATCTTTCAGAAACTGAGGAAAGACAAGAACTACAGGTAGAGACAAACACGTGGTGCCCAATATGCTATCGTTGGGAGAGGGAGCCCTGGCTAGTGTGGCTCAGTGGATTGAGTGCCGGCCTGCAAACTGAAAGTGGTTTGATTCCCAGTCAGTCCACATGCCTGGGTCGCCAGTCAGGTCCCCAGCTGTGGGCGTGTGAGAGGCAACTCATCAATATCTCTCTGGTACATCGATGTTTGTCTCCCTCGCTTTCTCTCTCCCTTCCCTCTCTCTAAAAATAAATAAAACCTTTTGAAAAAAAAACATTAGGAGAGGGTATGGATATGCCTTTGCTCTATTATATAAACTATCTCTGGGAGGTTGTACTGATAATGTCTTTGAAAAGAAAAGTGGAGTTGGAGAGAGAATGTACTGTATACTTCATCACTCCTTGGAGAATTGAATGATGAGGGTGTGTGATTAGCTCCTTGAAGAAGTGACTGATTCTGTAAATCTGGAACAGGAAAAGTACAAGGTATGCTGATGGCATCTTGTGCCAAAAACCAAAAAGAAAACAGGAACCACCTTGAAGGGCCTTCCGTTGGCCAAATTTGGGGTGATTGAAGCATCAAAACACATTATGGATTAGGACACATTGACTATAACAGTTCATAGTATCTACGAAAAGATGGTGGGTGATAAAGCCGAAAGAATGCCAGCTAACGAATGTGGCAAGATTGAAAAAATCAGAAAGTGTAATAATTCATTCAAGAGAGAATATTTATTGATCACCAAAACCATTGTGTGAAACATTGTTGAGGATGAGGGTTTCCACAGGTCTGATTGTATCACCCCATTGGATTCTGGATTTAAAAGAAAAAAAATCCACAAAAGACATTTTGGGAGATAATAGGCAAAAATGGAAAATAAATTGTATGTTAGATGACATTGTTGAATTAATATTCATTGTGTTGGTAGTGATATTGGTATTGTGGGTAAATGTGTTTTTTAAGATTTTATTTTTAAATATTTATTCATTTTTAGAGAGAGGGGAAGAGAAGGAGAATGAGAGGGGCAGAAATATCAATGTGTGGTTACCTCTCACACTCCTGGTACCAGGACCTGGCTCACAGCCCAGGCAAGTGCCCTGACTGGGAATTGAACTGGCGACCCTTTGGTTCACAGCCTGATCTCAATCCACTGAGCCACACCAGCCAGGGCTAAGATTTTATTAATTTTTAGAGAGAGGGGAAGGGAGAAGGAAAGGGAGAGAAACATCAGTGAGAGAGAGAAGCACTGATTGGTTGCCTCTTGCTGTCACCTGGACCAGGGACTGAATTTGCTGGATGATGCCCAACAACTTAGCCATACCAGTTAGGGCTGTTTTTATTGAGAGGTGCAGGCAAACTAGGGGTGAAGGGTTATGATATGTGCAACTTACTTTAAAATAGTTCAATACACACACATAAATATGCATGCAGGTATGTGTCTATAAAGAGGTAAATAATGTTAAAAACGAAAGCGCTGTCTAATTTTTTAAGGTAAGAATTATCTGCATTATTTTCTAAGTCTGCATACAAGTTCAGATGGCATATTGCCCCTGGGAACCATCTGTGGGTCATTGGTTTCCCTGGGATCTGGTCTGATGTACCCAACTTCGCCAGTCAAAGTTCCCATCACGTGGCCTGATGGAGAATTCAGGCAGGTGCTGGGAGACTATGAAAGGAACATGCACTTCTGGACACCAGGGACAGACACAGGATCTGGGGGCAAAGAAAGGACAGTTATTATCTGAAAGTAAAAGGTGGATTCACAAGTTATGTTTGGGTCTTCAATGATTGGCCCTCAGTGGACTAAGCAGATAACTGTGATTATTACGTTCTCACAAAATGTTTCTCCCTCCTCTTTGTTTGTCCACCCCTTCTACCTAGCAAGTACTTGAGATTATCACAACAATTCATTTAATACCTTCATTCTCCATCCTCAAAAATAGTATGGGTTTATAATTTATTCTGTGCATGACTCAGCCACTGAAAATATGTAACTCTACAAAGCTTTCAAAAATAAATATGAACTGCCAGGGAAATAATCACTGATATAGGAAGAGGAAGCATCATCCCTTTCTTTTATTTAGCCACAGACCCTGTGAAGTGGATGGAGATCTTAAAAAGCATTGGTATAACATTCCAACTCAGCTACATAATCCTCACCAGCAAATTGAAGCACTTAATTCTTTTAAGCTATATAACACTACCTCTTCTAAATCCAATCGTCAGATCCATGTTCATTTTGCTATAGTTAAAAAAAAATTACAACCACATTTGTGAATGTCACATTTATTGAACTGCATAATTTTTAATATCACTTGTGTAGGTTTTATAGTTTGTTTTATTGTTTTAAAAGTCATTTGGGGCTCTAAAAGAACAAGATTTTTCCAAAGTTGTCCTTATAATTTTTTTCACACAGTCAGAACTAATAAAACAAAACTGTTGTAGCTATTTAATTCAAAATCTCTTGGAGTTTCAATATTTTTTCTCTGCTGGATACTAAAACCAATAAAGCTACATGAGATTTTAATTATATTCTGAATTAAACAAGACTCTCTCCAAAAATTTGGCACCATTTATTTTAGTCACTGCTATTGTGAAAGAGACCACACTTTTCAGAAGAGAAGGTGGTTCTCACCTCTAGTTTATCTACGAGGAACTTAGGTAAATTATTTGCAACTTATTTTCAATAATTAAGTATACGTAGAGGAAAAACTTCAGATTAGCGATCGTTTGAAAGCATCAATGGATTGTACTGTACAAATTGGCTCTATTTTTGCTTACACTAAAAGTTTTATTATCTTCAGCTATTGAAATGACTAAATCATTTATTTAATCACTTTCTGTTTTATTTAAAATTTGGCAAAATGTAATTAATTAGTCAGAGGTGTAGGGTTCTACCAACTTAACCAAATGCTAATACGAGCAAATGAAAATGTCTCACTCGTGCCATGAATGGGACCAGAGCCATGGACTGCATGGCCACGCATCACCATGAGGTCACTTCAGTGATGTCCACGTTTACACACCACAGCGTCCCTTACACGGTACCATAATGTGGGTGAATTTGAGTGACCATGGAGCTTTAGGTGCAATGTTATAATAGTTTTTTGCTCAATTTTAAAAGTGATGAAGAACTCAATAAAAAGACAGAGAACCCAATTTTTTAACTGGGCAAAAGATCTGAATAGACATGTCTCCAAAGAAGGTATGGTACACAAATGACTAATAAGCACATGAAAATGATGTTCAGCATCATTAGCCATCAGAGAAATGCAAATCAAAACCACAATGAGGTACCATTTCATACTCAATAGGATACCTGTAATAATTTTTTAAAAAAACAAAAAATGATAGATATTAAGGGTATGAGAATTTAAAACTCTCATACGGTGCTTACAGCAATGTAAAGTAAAGCAGTTGCTTTGGAAAACAATCTGGCAGTTCCTGAAAAGGTTAAACACAGAATTACCATAGGACCCAGTAATTCCACTCCTGTGTGTATACCCAAGAAATGAAAATATACATCCACACTAAGACTTGTACACAAATGTCAATAGCAGAATTATTCTTAATAACCAGAAAGTGGAAACAACCCAAATGTCCATCAACTGATGAACGGATGGATAAAGTGTGGGCCATCCAAGCAATGGAATATTATTCAGTAATAAGTAGGAACGAAGTACTGAGACATGAATGAACTTTGCAAACATTTTGCTGAGTGAAAGAAGGCAGATATGATAGACTATATTCCATGATTGCATTTATATAAAATGTCCAAAAGAGACAACTCTATAGAGACAGAAAGTAGATTAGTGGTTGCCTAGAGCTGAGGAAGTTGGGCATAAGTGGAAGATGACTGCTAATGGGTAGTGTTTCTTTCTGAAGTATTAAAAATTTTCTAAAAGTTATTGTGATGGTTACACAACTTGGTGAATATCCTTTAAAAACACATTAAATGGGTGAACTATATGATGTGAATTATATCTCAATAAAGTCATTAGATAATTTTCTAAATGATAAAAGAATGTCACATGAAAGCCAGGAATGTATTGTGTAATAATTGACAAAGCATTATAATACCTGAAGTGATATTTTGACACATTATCCAAATTTGTGGATATGCAGCTGAACTCCTAGTTAACAACCCTTGAGAAAGTATCAGAAATGATGACCCGGGACTCGGGCTCTCTGGACCACGGGTCCCTCCTATTCAGCCCCCTAACCCATTTCTTCTGATTCTATGCTCCTTTGTTCGAATGTTTGTTCACCTGTCAGGTGTCCTTCTAAACCCCACCCGGAAAGGAGAGAAGGATGAAGTTTATTGCCAAGGAACCAGATGTCTGAAGGAAATTGAAAGCCAGCCCAGATTCTGGTTCTGATTTTTAATTCTCATGAAATCATTTGAGATCTTATGGGTACAAATTTCCCCATGCTTAACTCTAAGGAGCACTCTAGAGATTGTATTCTGAGAAAAGGAAAAGGCAGCAAATGTCATACTGCCAGAACCACAAAGAAGTCACATGGCCCTGTCCAGCCAGACTGTGGGGGTCATGGAGAGAGCTTTGGTTCACAGAGAGAGGTGGAAGTGTGGGGACCAATTAGAGCTTGGATGGTCACCTCCTAGAAAAATGGGGGCATCATGGTAAAGACATTGTGAGTTAGCCTACAAGAACTCACTGTCTTGCTTGGCAATGACCTCATCTCAGATAAAACATAATCTGGCTTCCCAAGGACACATATTTCCCCCAGCTGTGATATCAGCCTGAAATACTGAATGACTAACAATCAATTCATCAAAGTCTGGGACCATTAGGAGAAGTGGGAAATATTAATCATGCCAAGGTTTGACCTAAAAGGGAAATTCCTACCTGAAGTTATGAGTCCCAAGAAACTGATAACATTGGTTGCTTAGAAGGGAACTGGATGGAAGTGCAGACATAGGGCTGGGAATAAGAATGAGGTGGGAAATGGCTTTGTGCTGTGTACCCTTTAGTACTTTTTTTTTTAGAATTTATGTATTATTTTTAGACAGACGGAAAGGGAGGGAGAAAGAAAGGGAGAGAAACCTAAATGCGTGGTTGCCTCTTGTGCACCCCTCACTGGGGAACCTGGCCTGCAACCCAGACACGTGCCCTGACTGGTAATTGAACCAGTGACCCTTTGGATCACAGGCCAGTGCTCAATCCACTGGGCCACACCAGCCAGGGCCCTTTAGTACTTTCTAAATTTTTGAACCCCGTTCTTGAAAGTGTCTGGCATGTAACAGGGGCTCCATAGATATTATTGAAAAGGTGAATGAATGGAGCCAGAAAAACATGATTTTGCATTCTGGCCCCACGCTTTCTTATTGTGAACCTTGATTAGTTTATTAGCCATTTTGAACCCCAGTTCCCTCAAAAGTAATGCAAGGGTTGTGACAATGTCTCTCTCTCATAATTGCTTGTAAATCACTGGCATGCAATAAGCACTCGGCAAATGGTAGCTGCTGCGGGGATGACTGTGACAACCATGATGATGACAACTGCCACAGTAATGCCAGAAGAGAAAGAGACCACAGGGCTGTGCTAATTTTTTTATGATAATAGTATGGTAACTGTTGCTCAGAACAAATGCACACCATCTGGGTTTGGGGAGTGTTTGATTACAGAGAGGTTTTCCAATTAGAAGTTTGCCTGAGTCTATTATGCTGCAGGGGGTGTACAGAGTAATGAGCAGCCCTGGCTGGGCGGCTCACTTGGTTGAAGCATTGTCCTATACACCAAAAATGTTGCAGGTTCCATCCCCAATGGGGTGCACATGGGAGGCGATGTTTCTCTCTCTCCCTCTCCCCCTCCTTTCCTCTCTCTCTAAAATCAAAAAACATATCCTTGGGTGAGGATTAGGAAAAATTAATAGGACAAGGCCCCTGCCCTCAAGGAGCCGTGCTATTATAATATTAGTGAATAAGTATCCTGAAAACAAACTCCAGACTACGTGATTTCTACTGTTGTGATTGTAGCAAATTTAATTAAAATGAACACATGGCATGGTTACTCAAGAGCTAGAAAATTCAGTGAAGCTAATACTCAAGATTCTGCAGTCATTACGGGTATGAGTGTAGCAATGAGCCAGATGGCACATGAACAACATTCTGATCTTCCCTTTTCTTGGCATTTGGGCTTTTTGTATGCTGGCCGTATATATTCATGGATACAGATGGTAGGGTTACCCAGTGGTTAAAAGCATGGATCTTCTTGGACCCTTCCTAACTCTATGAACTTGGAAAAGGATTTCCATTTTTTATAGCCCATGTCTTTTTTTATTTTAGCCTAAAAATCCAGGCTAATAATCACACCTATATCATACAGTTATAAGGATTAAGTGTATCCATGGACTTTAAAATTTGTAGCACGATGCCCAACCCAGTATGTTCCTAACTTCTTTCTGTTTGAGAGGAATAGAATAAATTTTGCCTCGCAGCAAGCAATAAGTTATGAAGAACTTAATTTAGCCCATCTCTCCTCCCAAGTTGAAGTTCAAACAGTTTTTGGTTGACTGATATTTTTGGCTTCATAAACCATGCAAAGTGCTGTTGTGCTAAGTCTGCTGGAAAAACACACACCAAAAACTTGTAATGGGAGCAGGGCTGTATTCTTCTTCTAGATCTTTGCCAGTTGAGGAAAAATGGTTCTGGTTTGTTCTTCCCTCTGGGCGTATGATCTTGATTATTGGCACCCCCAGACACTGAGTCACTCACGCTACAAAGAGCCGTACCTGAAAGGGGGAAGAGGGGACGGAGGGGAAAGAGGGCTTGAATGGTTGCAGCAGGAGTGGCGTAAAAGAAACGGAGAAAAAGGTGAGTGCCCAGGTTGACTGGCAGGCTGAACTTAATGAAATAGGGTATAGTCCCCAAGACTAGAGGGGGACACCATTGGACCAATTGTTCCTGAGGAGCAGGAGCTGTGTCTTCATCTCCTTCTGGTGTCGTTCACCAGCAGCCAGCACTGTTCCAGCACCAAGTTGGCATCATCAAAAGTGAGTCACTGAGAATCACCCCTTCACTGCTAGGACAGCAGGCTGAAGTTTCTAGGGCAGAACGTGTCCATTGCATTCTTCTGAGTGTCAAGGTGAACATCTGGGTGGGACAGAATAGTTAAGAATTCCCAGAGGGAGTGAAGACAAGGAATAATGACAGCAGAAGCATCGCAGTGGCGGTGGCTATGGTGGCAGCAGCTATGGAAATGACAAGGGCCAGAATGAAAGGCAGCATCTCCTACACTTGGTGGTTCATGGCACTGAGCCAGAGTCCGTGACACCCCGCTCTTCCGAGGTCTTCAGGGGCACTGACTGTGGGAGTAGAGCGGGAGGATGTCACACGCAGAGTTCCAGCCTTGGAGTTGTCGGAAGACCAGCCACAAAATGACTGCTCATTATTTCCCACCTTAGAACACCTCCAGCCTAGAAATCTGAGAAACTTGCTACATTTTAGTAGTCTCACAGATAGATAACTCCATTTTATAGACGAGGAAGCAGGCCCGTAAAAGTTAAACAACTTGTCCAAAGGCACAGAGCTAATAAATAGCAAGGCAAGCACCTAATCTCAGGCATGGTTCTTAAACTACTTTCTATGGTTCCATAAAGTCTTGCTATTGGCTAAGCAATGGTCATGTGTGTGAGCATTATTTTTAAGCAAGAAGCTCATACCTGTGTTTTATTCCATGGGTATGCACCTATTGCTGGATGATCTGAAATACTCAATTGAAAACAGGAAGCCTCCACAAAAAAAGAGCCAAGTTATGTTAAGTCTAAATGTATAAACAAATAAAATTGTCTGTCATGGTCAGGCACATAAGTACATGCATAAATTGATACAGTGTATGTGAAATTATTAACCAATTAGCACCATTTTAAAAAATTTGATTTCTCTTTTATTTGAAAAAATATAATAATTAAATAATATTTCAAACTCCATATATTAAAAATGTTTTAATTATATTCTAATTATCCAATATTTATTTTAAATGTCATACTCTTAGCCCTGGCTGGCATAACTCAGTGGATTGAGTGCAGGCTGCGAACCAAAGTGTCTCAGGTTCCATTCCCAGTCAGGGTACATGCCTGGGTTGGAGGCCATGACCCCCAGCAACCGCACATTGATGTTTCTCTCTCTCTCTCTCTTTCTCCCTCCCTTCCCTCTCTAAAAATAAATAAATAAAATCTTTAAAACATGTCATACTCTTTCATCAAAGGACAGAAAACAGACCTATTATTTCTCTTTACAGAAAAATTCAAGTAAACATTATTAGGTTATCAGTTTATGGTCTATTGCTATTGATATCAAGAAAAATCAGCTCTTCCTGAAAGCAGCCTGAAGTGACCTCTGAAAATGGTTCACTCTTCACTTCATCCAGGAAAACCCACAAAATCATGCAAATCAAGAGGTTCAAATCTTTGTGTTCACTTTAAGAATGTTTGTGAAACTGCCCAGACCATCAAGGTTGTACGTATTTGAAAAGTCACCAAGCACACGATGGATGTCACTTTACAGAAGCAATGTGTGTCACTCCGTCTTTACACTGGTGGAGCTGGCAGGTGTGCCCAGGCCAAACGGTGGGCTGAGCACAGGTTGGCAGCCCAAAAGGAGCACTGAATTTTTGCTGCGCGGGCTTAAAAATGCAGAGAGTAATGTACATCTAAATGTAAGGGTTTAGATGTACATTCTCTGGTCATTGAGCACATCCAGGTGAAGAGAGCTACCAAGGTGTGGCAAAAATTTACACAGCTCATGGGAGGATTAACCCACACACAACTTCTCCCTGCCATGCTGAGATGGTCCTTCCTGAAAAAGAGCAGATTGTTCCTAAACCAGAAGAGGAGGCTGCACAGAAGGAAACGATACCCCAGAAAAAACTGAAGGAACGTAAACTTATGGCCTGGAAGTAAATTCAGCATAAAATAAATGATGATAAAAGTAGAAAGAAAAAAAAAGAGAAAAAAAGAATTAAAAGAAAGGAAGAAAAAGAAAAGAAAGAAAAACGATAGGTCCGAGTGATTCTAATAGGGTAACTTGATTTTTTTTGGTATGCTAATTTTGAGTTATCCAACTAAGTGATTTATGACTCAGTGAGAAAGTAAAACAGTGGACATTTAAACTAATGGTTTTAATAGAATATTTATGACATGACTTCATCAGTTTCTCTTCTTTCTCTTCCTCTTTGAGCAAAACTGTTCCCAGTGAGATCTGCTACTGATGGTTCTGCCAACAAAGGCCACTTGCTTCATCAGATAATTTGCCAAGCCAAGGTATAGAAGCAAGGTTTTAAGTTCCCTTCAAACATCCCCTGGCTGATATGCCTCAGTGGATTGAGTGCTGGCCTGCGAACCAAAGGGCCTTTGGTTCAATTCCCAGTCAGGGCACATGCCTGGGTTGCCAGCCAGGTCCCCAACAGAGGGCGCATAAGAGGAAACCACACAGTGATGTTTCTCTCCCTCTCTTTCTCCCACCCTTCCCCTTTCTAAAAATAAATAAATGAAATCTTAAGTTCCCTTCAAACAAAAGCTTTTGAATAAGGAATTTAGGTTTAACCTAACAGGATATCAGACCAGATTCTTATTTTGTAGATCTTTTCAAGTATGCATTGGGGAAGTGACTTGGAAACCATGGAAGGGGACTGTCAAGACTGGGAAAGACTTTTGGCTGGCAAGGGTGAGAAGAAATGATAAGTAAACACATGACAATTTTGTTTAAGAAAGGTAGAGTACACACAAGCTAGGCACACATTTGAAAAGGAAATCTCTCTTGAAATCAGTTTCACTATTTGTCTAGTGAGTTAGAAAATGTTAGGGGAACACTGCACAGATTCTGCTGCCACCTAGGATGTGGACATCTGGAAAGAGCATTGTTTCCACTCCAACAAGAAAAAACTAGATAAACCACACAACCATAACTTTTCTTGAATATCAGAATTAAGGTCTCAGCAGTCAAGCACTCTACGGTAAGACAGGACTTCCAAGGAGAAACAGGGATGCGCAGCAGCTGACCTGCAGTTAGAACCTGAAAGAATGAGACACCAGATACCATGCAAGCAGGTAAGGATTCAGCTAACATTTTTAACAAATTTCCAAAGGCTTAATGTGAACTAACGTGAAAGTACAGAATCCCTAAGGACTGCAGACACTATGGGAATTTGCCTCCACTAGCATGCTCTCCTCCACAGACGTTAGCAGGTGCCTAAGAAAGACGAGTGTGGGCAGGAGACCGGAGGAAGCCTTCACCAGTGATGCAGGCTGGAAATGGGGAGCAGCCACCACTTTAAGAAAGGCATGAAGCTCTGCCCAGACCCTCTTCATTACAGGCAAAAGCCAGAGGGTGAAGGGCAGCAAATCTTGTAGCTCCCAGGAAACAGGTGAAGACCATTGTGATTGCCATAAAGGTAAAACAAACAAACAAAAAGCTTCTACTCCCAGGAAGAGGGTAGGAAACATCTACAAAGAACTTGCCACACGTAGTTTGTCCACCCTGGGAAGGGACAGGATTCCTGAGAAAGCCCAGCTCCCCCAAGACCTGCTTAGGACTAAGGCTGGATCTGAACAGCAGAAAAAACTTCTCAACTGCCCACTGCAAACCCCAGGACTCAAGGATGGTGGGAGGGCAAGACTATGCTTAAACACCCTCCCCTGGCTCAAGCACTCAGGAAAGGCTGAATGCTGACTGTGGAGCACAGACATTAAGGAAAACCCTCCGTCAACCTAAACACACCCTAATTCAGTTATAAAAACCAAAGTTAAAATTTTGAGGGCAGCCTGAGAAATAATACATTAAATGCGGGCGAACAAAGATAAGAATTACATGCCAGGCTTTTTATTAGAAACCGTGCAAACCAGAAGACAATGCAGTGACATCTTTCGAGTACTGAAAGAAAATAACTGTCAAACCGGAATTTTACACTCTGTGAAATATTTGTCAAAAATAAAGACAAAAGACCTGGCAGGCTGGGTCACTTGGTTGGAGCATCATCCTGTACACCATAAGGGTGTGGGTTCGATTCCCGGTTGGGGTGTGTATGGGAGGCAGCCAATCAATGTTTCTGTCTCTCCCTTCCTCTCTGTAAAATCAATAAAGGAACATATCCTCAGGTGAGAATTTTTAAAAATAAAGACAAAATTTACTAAAAAATAAAAGCTGATAGAATTTGTTACCAGCAGTTCTGTACTATAAGAAATGTTAAAGGCAGTTCTTCAAGCAAGAGGAATGTGATAGCAGATAATCTGGTATCATACACAAAGATGGATCTACAAAAATAAATGATCTCTGGAAATGGTTAAAATGAAAATAATAGAACATTCTCTTATTTTTTATCTCTAAAAGATCACTGATTTATAAAAAGAGGTGCATAGTGATGTGCTGTTTTATCACAAATATAAAAGTAAAATGAAAGCAACCACAGAAAAGATGAGCAAGAAGAGTAAGAAATGTGCCATTTTTAGGCCCTAAACTATACATGAATAAGTATAATTTTTGAAGGTATTCTATGGGTAATTAACAATATATATTTTAACTTTCTGAGCAGTAACAATTTTTTTTTACTTTTTAATTAAATTTATTGGGGTGACATTGGTTAATAAAATTATATAAGTTTCAGGTGTACAGTTCTATAACACACCATCTGTGTATTGTGTTGTGTGCTCACCACCCCAAGTCAAGTCTCCTTCCATCACCATTTATCTCCCTACACCCACTTCTACCTCTTCCCAGCCCCCTTTTCCCCTGGAAATCACCACACTGTTGTCTGTGTTTATGACTTTTGGGGGGATTTTTTGGCTTTTGGGCTTTATATTTCGCTTAGTCCATTCACCTGTTTCACCCCACACTACAGCCTCCCTCATCTCAGACAACTGTCGGTCTATTCTCTGAGTCTTGTTTATAGTTTGTTTATTTATTTATTTTGTTCATTAGCTTCCACATATGAGTGAAATCATATGGTACTTGTCTTTCTCTGCCTGGCTGATTTGTCTTAGCATAATGCTCTCCAGGTCCATCCATGCTGTTGCAAAAGGTAAGATTTCCTTCTTTTATTTTTTCTTATTTTTTTACAGCCAAGTAGTATTCCATTGTAGAAATGTACCACAGCTTTTCCATCTACTAATCTATTGACGGACACTTGGGCTGCTTCCAAATCTTGGCTACTGTAAATAATGCTGCAATGAACATAGGGGAGCACATATTCTTTTAAATTAGTGTTTCGGGTTTCTTTGGATGTGTTCCCAGAAGCAGAGTTGTGTGGTCATAAGGCAATTCTATTTTTAATTTTCTGAGGTAACTCCATACTGCTCTCCACAGTGGCTTCACCAATCTGCATTCCACCAACAATGCCCGAGGGTTCGTTTCCTTTTCCCCACATCCTCACCAACACTTGCTGGTTGTTGATTTATTGCTGACAGCCACTCTGCAGGTGTGATGTGATACCTCATTGTGGTTTTAATTTGCATTTCTCTGATGATTGATGATGTTGAGAATGTTTTTATATGTCTGTGGGCCATCTTTATGTCCTCTTTGGAGAAGTGTCTATTCAAATCCTTTGCCCATTTTTTAATAGGGTGTTTGGGTTTTTGGTGTTGAGTTTTATAACTTCTTTATAAATTTGGATATTAACCCTTTATCAGATGTATCATTGATGAGTATGTTCTCCCATTCAGTAGGTTGTCTTTTCATTTTGTTGGTGGTTTCCTTTGCTGTGTAAAAACTCTTTAGTTTGATGTAGTCCCACTTGTTGATTTTTCCTTTTGTTCCCTGTCTTGATGGAATATATTAGGAAAAAAAATATTGCTAGGTGAAATGTCCTAGATTTGACTGCTTATGTTTTTTTTCTAGGATTTTTATGGTTTTGAGCATAACATTTAAGACTTTAATACATTTTTTAGTTTTTTCTTGTGTATGGTGTAACAGCGGTGTCTATTTTCATTTTTTTGCATGTATCTCTCCAATTTCCCCGACACCATTTGTGGAAGATTATCTTTACCTGATTGTATGTTTTGCCTCCTTTGTCAAATATTAATTGACCATAAAAGCATGGGTTTATTTCTGGGCTCTCTATTCAATTCCATTGACCTATGTGCCAGTGACCTGTTTTGATGCCAGAACCATGCTGTTTTCATTACTATGGCCTTGTAATAGTTTGATATCAGATAGTGTGATTCCTCCAACTTTGTTCTTCTTTCCCAAGATTACTGTGGCTATTGGGGTCTTTGGAGTTTCCATATAAACATTTGCAATATTCATTCTAGTTCTGTGAAATATGCCCTTAGTGTCTTGATAGGAATTACACTGAATCTATAGGCTGCTTTAGATAGCATGGACATTTTAACAATGTTAATTCTTCCTACCTATGAACGTGATATGTGCTTCCATTTATTTGGATCTTCTTCCATTTATTTCTTCAGTATCTTATAATTTTCTGAGTACAGGTGCTTTATATCCTTGGTTAAATTTATTCCTAGGCATTTTTTAAGCAATTGTGAATGGGATAGTTTTCTTAGTTTCCCTTTCTGATAGTTAATAATTGATTTATAAAAATGCAACTGATTTCTGGATATTTATTTTGTATCCTGCTACTTTACTGAATTCATTTATTAGTTCTAGTGGTTTTTTTTTGTTGGAATCTTTAGGGTTTTCTATACACAGTATCATGTCATCTGCAAATAATGACAATTTACTTCTTCCTTTCCAACTTGGATGTCTTTATTTCTTCTTCTTGTCTTATTTCTGTGGCTAGGACTTACAGTACTCTCCCTTCCCTCCCCAATTTCTAAAATCAATAAGCACATCCTCCGGTAAGGATAAAAAAAAAAGAAAAGAAAATAGGACAATACTGGCCTCATAAAATGAGCTTGGAAACTTTCCTCTTCTTGAATTTTTTGTAATAGTTTGAGAAGGATTGGTGTTAGTTCTGCTTTGAATATTTGATAAAATAACCCTGTGAAGCCGTCTGGTCTAGGACTTTGTTCATTGGGAGTTCTTTGATTATTGCTTCAATTTCACTAGTTGTAGTCTCTCTGTCCAGATTCTCTGATTCTTCCTGATTCAGTTTTGGGAGATTGTATGTTGCTAGTAATTTATCCATTTAGTCCAGGCTGTGCAATTTGTGGGCATATAGTTGTTTGTAACATTTCTTACAATCCTTTGTATTTTCAACCTACTGTTTATTCCTTCTAGTGTATTTTTCTTATCAGATACTGTATTCTTCATTTCTGACTGGTCCTTTTTTACAGTTTCTATGTCCTTTTTCATGTTGCTGAGGAACTTTATAGTCATTGCTTTGAATGCAATATCTGATAAATTGTTTGCCTCCATATCATTTAGTTCTTTTTCTGGAAATTTCTCCTATTTTTTCATTTGGGATGTTTCTTTGTCTCCCCATTTTGGCTGCCAATTGTGTTTGTTTCTATTATATGTATTACATAGAATGACTATGACTCCCAGTCTTTGTTGGGTGGCCTTATGTAGTAGGTTTCCTGTGGGGTCCAGTGGCTCACTCTCCTTGATCACCTGAGCTGCGTGCCTCAGGATTGTCCCCTCTGTGGGTTATGTGGACCCTCCTGTTGTTATTGAGTCTTGATTGCTATTGGCCTGTTCATGCATGTGACTGACCCTCACTCAGGCTGGCTAACTGTGAGGCTTAACCCTGACCACAGCATGCAAGCTGCTGTGCAGGTGCTGATCACACAAAGCAGAATTTGCCTCAGCAGGGTCTGGTGCCTGCCAAGGTGTTCCTTTAAATATGCCACGTGTGAAGCTCATTGAACCCTGCTCTGATATTGTCTGAGGCTGGCCAATGCGTGTGTTGGTTCTGGGCCTCTTGGGAGTGATTCTGGTGCAGCCAATGTCAGATGCTGCCTGTGCCTGGCCCTGGGCAACCTGGTTGGAGCTATAAGCCATCTGCAGTTTGTGGCTGCCTCTTCTGGGGCTAGATGCACATTGGAAGGACCAAGGCTGGCTTTTACCAGCAAGGTGCCCAGGGGTGGGTCAGCAAAAGTCCCAAGGCACCCTGAGGTCTGCCTGTGTCTGCCTTGCCTGCCAGCTTCCTGTTAGGCTCAGTCACTGGAAGAACCTCTGGCAGTACTTGAATTGCATGAGATAGGTTCTCAGTAAGTCACCAGGTTGGGGCATGTGGTATTCATCTAACTGATACAGGTTCAAACATGGTGCCAGTTCTGTCTGAGGCCACTCAGCAAATGTACCTGGGTATACCAATCTAGCTGCCACCCACTGGGTGCTCATATTCCTTTATCTTGGGATGTCAGTGACTGAGGTGAGGTCTCAACAAATTGCCAGGGTGAGGCCAACAGAGTTTATCAGGGCCAAATAGACCAAGATTTGGCCACATGAAGGGAGGCTCTGCTCTGGTTGGGTGTGTGATGGAAAAATGGCCCCTGTCCTAGAGCCACAAAACTCAGTCTGCCCCAGATTCAGCAGGGAAGAGAGGGAGCGCAGCGGGCCAATGTCACTGGGAGTTGGGTGTGTGGGGCCACCAGAAGCACGGTGGGTGGGTCTTCCAGAAGCCTGGATGGTGGTTCTAGCAGATCTCCCATGAGAACAAAGCACCAGCCAGTTTCACGGGAATGTGAGGGATATGGCTCCTGCCCCAGAGCTACACAACTGACACCCCCTGATTCTGCCCAGGTGTTTATACCCTAGCCAAGGCAGCTGACTCCTCAGCAGGTTGTAAGCTTCACAATGTAGCGCAAGATGCAGTTCAGCGTGGAAGCTATTGCTTTCCCCCAAGCTGATACCACATGGAGGAGAGTGCTCCTCCCAGAAAAGATGATGGTATCTGTGGTATGGGAGTATGACTCACATGGGGATCCTGGCAGCTGTCCCTTCAGCTCTCTCCCCTTAGCCACAAACCCCAAATGGACAGAAAACCCCTTGCTTTTCATAGCCGGATTATGTGGGCATCTCTTCCTGGCTCTGGTGCTCTGGGCTAGGGAGCCCATCTTGGGGTTGAGGCCCCATGCTTCTCAGGGGAACCCTCACAGCTCAGAGATCCCTCCAGAACCTCAGCTACTGCCCATGGGAGTGGGGCCGGCTCTTTCCACATCTCTTCCCTTCCTACCAGTCTCAATATGGCTTCTTCTGTAAATCTTTGGTCATAAGGTACCTCTTTAGTCTTCAGTTTGTTTTTCAGGATGATTGTTGCATAATTTAGTTTTAGTTCCAGTTTGGTTATGGGAGGAAGTGAATGTATCTTCCAACTATTCCACTGCCATCTTGGATCCTCCTTAAACAAAATTTTTAATGAAGGAAAAATGGATTCATAAAAATATTCAATTAATTCTAATGGAGGCAGAAAAAGAGGAAACAGAAAAATAGAACAAAGGGAACAAATAAAAGATTATATATTTAAACCAAATAATCACATAAGTGGTCTAAATAAACTAATTGAAGAGCTAGTCAGATTGGGAAAAAAGCAACTATAGCCCTGGCTGGTGTGGCTCAGTGGACAGAGTGCCAGCCTATGAACCTAAAGGTCATCCATTCGATTCCCAATCAGGGCACATTCCTGGGTTATGGGCCACATCTCCAGTTGGGGGCATGTGAGAAGCAACTGACTAATGTACCTTTCAAACATTGGTCTACCTCTCTTTCTCTCTCCCTCCCCATCTTTCTAAAAACTGAATAAAATCTTCTTAAAAAGCAATTATAATCTATCTATAAGAAACACACTCCAAATATGGTTTCTTTATAAGTAAAAGCAAAAAAAAAAAAAAGTATACTATGTAAACACAAATCCAAAGAAAGCTGGAGTATCTACATTAATAAAGGGTCTACATTAATAAAGGGAGTATCTATATTAATAAATTAATGGGTCAATTCAATGGGAAGACTTAATGGGTTATTTTTTTAAAAAGTATAAACAGATGTGTTTTATGGGCACACAATATATACATTTTTATTTTTTCCTTTTTTGATACTTTCATTTTTATTTTATTTTTAATATTTAAACTATAGCATGAGTTTAAGAACTATTTTCTCTCAGCTAGTTAACTCTACCTACAATATTGATAGCTCTATGATTCAATTACCTCTTCTTCAGTAGATGGTAAGAATCCCCTTATATGGTGAATGGCTTTTATTTTTAGGTCAAATCACATAATAGAAAAGGATTTCACCCTGGCTGGCGTAGCTCAGTGGATTGAGCGCGGGCTGCGAACCAAAGCATCGCAGGTTCGATTCCCAGTCAGGGCACATGCCTGGGTTGCAGGCCATGGCCCCCAGCAACCGCACATTGATGTTTCTTTCTCTCTTTCTCTTTCTCCCCCACTTCCCACTCTAAAAATAAATAAAATCTAAAAAAAGAAGAAAAAAGGATTTAAAGACTATATTGGTGATCATTTTGCCATGTATGCAAGTACTACATCATGTTTGTACAGTTGAAACTTAAATGGTATATGCAAGTACACCTCATTTAGTATGTTCACAATGTTGTACAACCACATTTATATAGTTCCAACCAACGCATTCCCAACATCCCAAAAGAAAACACCACTCATTAGCAGTCAGCTCTTTCCCCTTTCAGACAACTTTGGCAAACACCAATCTGTTTCTGTGAACTAGCCCATTCTGGATATTCCATTTAAACAGAATACAACATACGAATTTTGCATCTGACTTCTTTTAGTTAGCATTTTGTTTTCAAAACTCATCCACATGGTAGCATTTATCCATACTTCACTTCTATAATAATTCATTGTATGTACTGTATTTACCACCATTTATCCATTCATATGTTAATAAACACATAGGTTGTTTGTACCACTTAACTATTGCGATAGTGCCACTATGAGCATTTGTGTAGAAATTATTGTGGATAAATTTTTCTTTTCTCTTGGGCAGATACCTAAGTGGAATTGCTGGGTCATGTGGTGATTGTTTCACATCTTTAGGAACCACCAAGCTTTTCTAGTGGCTGAACCATTTTTTATTCCCACCAACAATGTTCAAGGGTTGCTGTTGAACTTCAACTTTTTTTCTCTATAGCTATCCTTGTGGCTATGAAGTACTGTCTCATTGTGCTTTTGATTTGCCTTTCCCTGAAGGCTACACTTGCTGCTTTCAAGATCCTGTTTTCCACTTCTGACAGTTCGATTATAATGTCTTGTTATGGATCTCTGATTTATCCTGTTTGGTTTGTTGGGCTTCTTGGATGTACAGATTCAAGTAGTTTAACAAATTTTCAGCCATTATCTCTTCAAGCCATTATTCCTTTCTGCCCTTCTGGTACTCACTTTCTGCAAATGTTGGTTATGTTTGTGTCCCCTGGGTGTCTTAGGCTCTATTTTTCTTTTATACTTTTTTCTTTCTGCTCCTCCAATGGACATTTTCTTTTTTTTTAAGACTTTTTATTATTTAGGGAGGGGAGGGAGGAAGAAACATCAGTGTGTGGTTGCCTCTCACGTGGCCCCCCACTAGGAATCTGGCCCACAACCCAGGCATGTGCCCTGACTGGGAATCGAACCAGCGACACTTTGGTTCACAGGCTGTGCTCAATCCACTGAGCTATGCCAGCCAGGCAATTGGACATTTTTAATTAACCTAGCTTCAGGTTCACTGGCTCACATCTATTGGGACATTCTGGTGACCTTTTTCATTTCAATTATAGCTTCCAGCTCCAAATATGTATGTTTCCTTTGTTTCTTCATTGATATTCTGTGTTGAAACATTGCTCTGGTTTCCTGCAACTCTATATTTGAGTCAGTTAATTTAAAGCAATGTCTGTACTTCCACAGGGATGGCTCATGTAATCCCTTCTTTGAATGGGCTTTACTTCTTTGCATGCTCCTTAGTTTATGGTTGAAATTAAAACATTTTGAATATTATAATGTAACTCTGGAAATCAAGTTTTTGTCATGCCTCAGGGTATGTTTCTGTTGCTATGAGCTGTGGCAATTTGTTTAGTGACTTTACTAAACTACTTTTTTTGCTGAAGTCTCAATTATTTGACTAATGTAGTCACTGAAGTCTTCTTTTCTCTTGTGGTCAGCTAGTGTGTTGACAGAGATTTTCTTGAATACCAGGGTCCAAAAAAAATAAGTAAAACAAATTTTTTAAAAGAAAAAGATCCTTCCAGTCTTTGCATATTGCCTGTTGGAGCACACCTTCAATGCTTAGGCGGGTCATTTTCAATCTGCCTTAGTCTTCCCTTCCTGCTTGTACTGATCCAAGGTATCAGCCAGCAGTAAAAGCTTAGACCTGTCTCAGGTCTCTTCTAAGCATGCATCTTGGCCTGAACATAAAGGGCTTTCTCAACTTCCCAGTACACAGTGGTTTTTGTGTGGCCTACTTTCCTTCAGGAAATTCTCTTGCATTTCTTCCTCTCAAGATTTAGGCACTCCTTTATTTACTTCCATTGTAATCTTTTGTCCCAGATGGCAGCAGGTTGTTAATTTGCCATAGCAGTATTAAAGAAATGCCTGCCATTTGCCCAGAGTTCTGAGTTAGATGAAACAGAGGCAAGTGCCTTGCTTCAGTCCGTCACACAGCTCAGATAGGTGAGAATAATTTTTTGAGATCATATCTACTTCCCTGCAACCAGGAACCAACGTCTCACTCCTAAAACTTGGGTTGCTGTCCATCTTCAAGACCACCTCAGAGATGGGAACAGAGTAAGGGCGAGTCAAACACCAAAAAGCTTTGCTAGTTTTTAGCTCTCCTTCTTGATTCACCATTTAATTGTTTGCCGTAAATCTTTGTTTCCCAGAATCCTGACTAAGTTGTTTCTCTTTCACCTCTGAGGAGGAATGGGTCTTTGAAGCTGTTTATTCTATTTCTGTCAGTGGTTATTTTTTGACATTGTACATGTAAATTTGTAGAGCTAACTTAAGGCTCTGGATGCTTAAATTTTCCAGAGATTTTTTACTTCTGTGAGATAGTTAAACTAGTTGCACTGACATCCCTAAATAACCTTAAAACAGTCAGGGAATGAGGTGACTTAAAGCTGGACATCAGGCCCTGTGAGGACTAGTCTATTTCTCATTACTCTTACACCAAGATGTAGCCCTTTGGAGTAGAACAGAAAGCCTGGGATGTTACCAAGGCTTTCTTCCTTGGTGGTTCCTGTACAGAAGTTTATTTAAGAAATCTTAACACAATTTGCTTAACTCTAAAAACATACCCATCGCCAAATAAGAAATAATGGGGCACGCAAGTTTAACATACAAACCAAATGTATTAATCATGGATTTACTGAGGACAGTTTATTTTATTAGATATTATCTATAGCTTCCATTGACATCTGATTTTGTAAAGAAATATCATTTTTATAAAGAGAATACTTCTGCAAGGTAAACTTATTCCTCAAAGTAGCACATTTTCTAATTCTCTAGTAGAGTTTGATTTTACTTGGCTATCAAATTTATACCTCTCTAAATTTATGTTTAACATGGGCACATAATTTCTTCTTTGCACACACAGTAGTCACCCCTAACCCACACAGAAAACATTCCCACCCTGGTGGATGCCGGCAACCATGGATAGTACCAAACCTAATCAACTCCAACTCTGCCAGAAATGTGGTAGCAACTTCTTCCTCAGCAGACACAGCCTCTCCAGTAATTTTTACACTTTTCACTCCAAACCTATTCCTCCTGAATAGGTAACTGTCCCTGACTTGCAGTAAATAAAGTATTATTCATTTCAGAAGCTCCCTTAAAGTGTTCGTATATGCTCAATGTTTTCTAGCACATTTGCTGTTCATGTCTTTTACCCACAAACTGAATGCCTTCTCTGTCTCAACTAAGCATTTATTGCACACTGTGGCCATAATTTTTGCAGTTTGAGGTGCAACAGCAAAACTAGCACAAATTTCTTTTCCCTTCTTCGCAATTTCACAGACAGAAAATTTGTTCTTATTGTAGGTCTTAGCAACTTCAGAGTATGGTTTTTTTATTTTCTTACGTGGAGAACTTTCATTTTTTCACTTAAAGGATGCACTTTCCGGCTTCTTTTTAACATAACCAAATTGCCAGCACCAGTACTCTTACGTTTGGGGGACATGAAATAAAATGAGAAAATGAGGGTTCCCCGAAGAGGAGCACTGCTGCACCGCAACAATCTGACAATGGAGGCTGCTACTGACTAACAGAGCAGCAACGCATGCAGTGTGGGGATGCTGGACAAAGACGATTCACATCCCGGGTGGGATGGAGCAGGGCGGCGCAAGATTTCACCATTTTACTCAGAAAGGTGTGCAATTTAAAACTTATGAATTGTTTATTTCTTGAATTTTCCATTTAATATTTTTGGACCGTGATTAACTGAAACTACAAAGCAAAACTGTGGATAAGAGGGGACTATTTAATTCCTCCTAAATGTTCTGGTTGTTCATGCTGAAATATCTCAACTTCCAGAAATTTGGTTGTCAGATCAAAATTGTCAGAGCTCTTTTAAAGGTTAATGTTTCAATAGAAAAAATATACATATACACATTTTATTATATACAAAGAATACAAAGTTTCATCAGGTAAACAAAGGAATACAAATTATAATCATAATTAATAGCTCAAAAAGCCCTTAAACCACTGTGACTTTCTGCACAAGACACAGGCAGGCATTATGACAGGGTTACCCAGCCCTTCAGAGATCTAGGTAGTCTCCCATAATAACAAGAGCTCTGTGAAGGCTCATGTGTTTGGCCTCATAAAGGAATTAAATGCTTTCACACCTACAGGGGAACAAATTAAAAATATTGAAAAGACCTTCTAGGGTTGTTTATTGTTGACAGTGATTTTAGAAATAACCACAGAAAACTGTTAAAGGTATCCAGGTAAAATTCTGACTATTTTATAATAATAATGGATACCACTCCGGAGCTCTACAAATGGTTTATTGACAAATAAAATGGGAGAAATTGAGCTAAGAAGGCAGAATGAAAAGTCTAGGAAGGAGGCAAGCAAATATAGACATAATTCAATCATACAAAAAAAAAAAGAGAGAATGTCCTTCCCGAGAGCAACTACTGGTGATATTTATCTATAAGCTCAATCCTAGAATAACAGTGACACTTCTGTACATTTGCTATTTAGTAATAGACAAGAAAAATATTTTTCATTTGTTATGAAAAGACAATTTTATAGCAAAACCTAGAAATACGTAGTCAATGAAAATTCCAAATGAAACCCAACTTAATATATAGTGAATTACAGAGGGATGACAGAAAAAATGAGTAGAAACATTAAATGTAAGTAAATTTACAGTATTACCTTGATGTTTTCTACTGTTTTTAATCTATACACAAGGCTCAAGTTCTGGGGTTACGGGTTTTAGTTTTCAATTTTCTTAAAAATAAAATCAAAACCCTCAGGTTATCTAAACATTTATCTGGGCCCGTAGAGGTAATCTGCTCTTTGTAACAGATTGCTCAGTAGTTTCTTCGACTTTAGACCTCTCCACTGGATTAATGCCTCTATTTTCTTTGTCCTTTCCATGTGATTTTTTATGCTGTGGATTTAAGGGGAGAAATTAGGTCAAGATAAAGTAACATTTAATACAAATTAGCTATACTCTATTTTCAAAAGTTTCTGGATTGTAGGAAAGAAATTTAAGTGTGAAGAACTTCCAAAAAGGCTCAGCACCAACTTGAACCAGAAATCTGTCTGGCAAGTTTAAACGAATGCCTGCTTCGTTTACCACCAATGGAAAGAGTGGAGTAAAAAGATACTACTTTTCTGTATGATATTCCAAAGCACAATTACAAATTTCACTGTAGTACAGTGATCCTCAACAGGGAGCAATTTTGTCCCTCATCCCCCCCTTAGGGGACATTTCAATGTCTGAAGACATTTGTGGTTGTTAAAACTAGGGGGCAGAAGCCAGGGATCCTGGGAAACATAATACACAGCACACAGGACAGGCCAACGCAACAAAGGACTGTCCAGCTCCAAATGCCAGTAGTGCTGCTGTGAAGAAACCCTGTAGGGAAACAGAGATTTGCTGTCAGCACCGCCCCCCAAAAGACAATACTATTTTAAGCAGAGAATCTGATATATGGGGTACCTTAAGACACTTTTTTAAAAACTATATTTTATCTTTATTTAAACTTATTTCATATTTCTCATTTAGCAACTTACATTTCATTGGAATCCTTACATGTGCTGTCACATGGGGCTGGCCATCAGTTGCAGGCCCAGTCTCAATGCTGAGACAAACATGACCTACTTTAGAGTTTTAAACCCAGAAAACTTTTCCCCATCAGAATGCTATCAGGGAAAAAATAACTTCCAGACTTCAGCTAAAGGTCTAAAATCCAATCCCAAATCTTTCCTAGTACTGTAGGGACTTCCTCACAACTGAACCACTAAGCCTGGCCTTCAAAATGCCTTCAACAGTAATAATGAGTGGATTTTCAAACACTAATTAGCTTCTTTTAACTTTCCCTCTTTTCTTAACTTTGTAAGATAGAAGAGAGGGTTGAAAATGAAAAGAAATATATAGAGAATCCTCTACTAGGAAGGAATAAAGCAAAAGTAATAATTTGGAGATAAAATTGCCTAAGTCAGGCAGAGAGGAATTTAACAGAATCTGAGCTAGAAGTTTTAACAGCTTAAATTAGGGACAGAATCTTTGGAACCTAGTGGAAACACCTACAAGTCCGTTCAAGACAAGTATAAGCATAGACGTATCAGAAGCAGCACTGTGACTGTAAAATGGAGACATCACTGTGCTATGTAATGAAATCTTTATCTCACAGACTGTCTAGGCTCTTGTCTTCAAAACACAGGAAAAGGTGCTAGGCAGTTCATAGTGCCATACTCCCCAAAAGTGTTTAAAAGGGGGTAGGAGTCTTCACAGGATTTAATCGTACAACATCAAGGTACGAGGAATAATTAGGAAACGAGGAATAATTAACAAGAGCAAAGCCTCAGGCAAAAGAAATCATTAATATAACCTAAGAGGCCTTTTGTCTCTGAAGCTTTTAAACCCTCACAGCCCTCAAAGTCTGCTTATGGGCAGAGAGGCCCCAGGACTTCCACGTCCAAGGTGGAGGGAAGACAAATGACTGTTCTCAGTATCCATTCCGAGTGAGTAGGAAGCAGAAAAAGGGCAGTTGCAGGTTACCAACTGAAGAAGGAGATTAAATCAAATTTTGCCTTTGTCCTACAGAAAACCTCTGAACAATGATCTAATTTGTGTAATTAATTTAAATCAGAGAAGTTCACAAGCCATTCCAAGTGAATGACTAAAAATATTTCATTGTTCCACCCACCAAAAGTAATGTGTTTATGCTAACTAGCAAATGACCGACATACCAGATGTGAAAGGGTTATCTGACAGGATATAATCATGTACCTGGAAAAATGGAACCCCACCACTTGATGAACAATCCACATTGGCATCTACAGATGGCTCCTGACTTAGAGGTTCTTCTGTAGTGTGCTCCAGAACTGCCTTTTCTTCATCTGAGTCCTAAAATAAGAAGCAGGATGAGTATTAAGTCCAAGCGCTTAAAAATCTTCCTAAAAGTAAAGGCAACTTTCTCCTTGGAAAGTAACACATTTTCCACTGTATAAAAGTTTATACTTCAACAAAATTAGTAAAAAGTCTACAAAATAATTAAAATAATCCCTAATATGTTCTCATACAGACAAGTACCTAAAATAAAATGTGAGAAGTGGTATTCTCAGAATGGGATTATAGTTTCTTTTTTATTTTCTTCTTTTTACTTTGTGATTTCCCAACTATTCTATAATTACTATGCTTCAGAGCACAAATTGTGGAGCTTGTCTAGGTTCTAATACCAACTCCATCCTTGTGGCTTGGGATAACATAACTCAGTTTCCTCACCTATTAAATGGACATAGTACTAGCATCCACCTCACAGAGTAATTAAGAGAACTGAGTAAATATATCTGTAAAGAGCTTAGAATCAGTATCTGGCACATAAGCACAACATAAATACTAGATATTATTATTATCCAGTAGTCTAATGAAAAAATGGCCAGATTAAAAGAAACAGGCGTAATGGTCACACAACTGTTATAAATGAGACAGGGTAGGATTGAAGGGCAAAGAATAAAACTCTCCACATGCAGTCGATGACATCAAGAGTTTATAGGAGAGCTCTAAAATTCTGATGTTTTAAATTTTACCTGACCGCTGTCTTCTTTGTTTTCTGGACAGCTTATCATCATTAACAGCTCAGGCTGTTTCTTTTTCAACTGATCAAGGAGCTGTCTGCGTGGTTCAGTTCTCACCAGTGTTGACGGGTATGAATAATTCTTCCTCTGTGGTGTTGTACCTTTAGTAGACATCATTTAAGCAGGAACAATTGAAGAGTGGGATGTGAATAAGATTTCTTTTTTAATGCTACAACTTACACTATTAGTCTTGTCACCTACTGGGCATATATTGCTTACAACTATTAAGTATTTCCTAACTTGACAACTGATCTTAAATAGAGACAACTGTTTTCAAAACATGAAATTTTGTACCTCTGAGGCTGTATAGAAGAGGGGTCATAGGCAGCGTTAATGGAATAAAAGCAGTTTTCCCAACATGATCATACTGGGAGGAATGATCATTTCATATAAATTTGATAGGAACTAAATATTAACCAGTTAAACTGCTTTATAATGAACTCATGCTCTCATAATTTACATGGGCACTTGCTTAACATGTAACATTTCTGCTTAACATTTGTATTCCTAATTTTATTGAAAACTGGACCAAAATATTACAGGACTCTTAGGGAAAAAGTGAACTAATATTTATCGCAAAATCCTTTTACAATTGCCTTTTTAAAAATACTCTCAAGTGTAATGTATATACCATAAAATTTACTGAATTTTTAGTAACTTTCCAGGATATGCAACCATTACCGCAATCCAGTGGATTTGCCACAATCCAATGAGTAACTCAATCACTCATCCTGTGCTAACTAGCTTGTTAGACTCCCCAAAATGGTGAGTCATAAACGCCAATCTAACAGCCCATGACAACATGAGAGGTGCGCATAAGAAAATGCACAATGTGGTAAGCTTTGCATTAAACTAGATTTATTCAATTACATTCCTAATTTTTATATGAACAAAAAATAGAGGAATGTAATTAAATAAATCACAGGGCTAGATAGATGGTTGGTTGCTTTCCTGTTTTTAAAATGTTCTCTAATAACAATGGCAGTTTCTTTAATGTCTGTTAAATTTGCTGAATCGTGATGCCCAAATTTCTAGGAGTATGCGTCACCTATATCATGACATCTGATGCTTCATTAAAGCTACTTTATGGTTCCCATTTTTCCACATTTAAGTTGATTACATGTGGTAAATTCCTATCAGGCAATGGCAGGACCTAGTTTTTCAGTACATCTGGCACTGTACAAGGTTGAATTTAACTTCGAAACTTTAATAATTCTATTTCCCTCTTAAAGTACCTGTTGGGATATCCAGTTTCAGATCCTCATGTAGAAAGCAATTAAGCTTCGTCAAACCAATTTTTATGTTTTCATTAAGTTCTAGACTTTGTGCCATTAATTTTTCTTCATCCATATTTATCTGACCAAGAAAAACGTTACGCTGTTTCTCATTAGCTGCTTCGTGTTCACTTAATTTTTCAGTAATCTTTGAACTTGAAGCCTCACAACCTTGGTTTACAACCTGTAAGTGATTGCAAATGCACTTTTATTACTAAAAATCAAAGTTGTCATTGCTTTACTCAATATATCATTTCCCCTCACCTTGAAATTTTCCATAAAGTTTTTAAAACACATGCAAAAGTATAGAGAATATAATTAACCCTCTTGTATTCACTTCCCAGCCTCAACGTTTATCAACAAATGGGTTATAGCTCAAAAAGATTGGCCATTTATTCCATCTCCCTCCAGTATTATTTTGAAACAAACCCGGCATCATTTCATCCATTTACTTCAACATACATCTCTAAGAGTTAAGAGCTTTTTAAGACCATTCTCACATCAAAATAATTTAACAATAATTTCTTTATATCAAATGTCTAATCAGCATTCAAATTTCACCAGTTGCCAAGTGTTTTTCAAATTTTGTTTGAATCAGAATTTATTATTACATTTGGTCGATGTGCCCTAAGTAAGTCCTATATAATTTATCATGCAAACTGGAATATTCTTCAGAGTGAAAAGGGCCATTCTTAATAATTCCCCTACTGCAAAAGATGTGAAACAAGGGCTATCCCAGACAAACTAGGACTTAAGGCCATCTAGTCTTTCTTCTTCTTTTTTTAAATCCTCACCCGAGGATGGTTTTTAATTGATTTTTTAGAGAGAGGGAGGCAGAGAAACATTGATGTGAGAGAGAAACATCGATTGCTTGCCTCCCCCATGCACCCAGACCAGGGACTGAACTGGAAACCTAGGTATGTGCCCTGGGAATTGAACCCACAATCTTTCAGTTACAGGACAATGCTCCAACCAACTGAGCCACATCACCTAGGAAAAGACCATCTAGTCTTAATCTTTTAATACAGGCTCATTCTTCCTCATATTTTTCTCCTTGAAAAAAAATGTTGCTGTCAAAGAAATCAGGCCTTTGCTCTAAAAAATATCTCAAATTCTGGATTTGGTCAATTACAACCCTATGCAGTATTTTCATATCTATATGTCCTCTATTTTCTACAAACTAGTTAGACCCAAAGGCTTGATCTAAATTACTGGTAACTCTAAAAAAGAATGAGGCAGACCATAGTTTTGGCTTCTGGCCAAGATGGAGGTGTAGGTAGACACGCTGTGCCTCCTCGCACAACCAAAAGAAGGACAATTTAAAAACAAAAAACAACCAGAACTGACAGAAAATCGAACTGTATGGAAGTCCAAGAACCAAGGCGTTAAAAAAGATATATTCATCCAGACCAGTAGAAGGGGCAGAGACAGACAGCCAGGCAGAGGACTCACAGCAAGGCAGCAGCTGGCGGACCTAGCGAGGCAGCAGATTGTGGAGCAGGTCAGACAAGGCTACAGTAGGCTTAATTTTTTGGCAAGAATATTTCATAGCTGGTACTGAAAGCACATAATACCTGGTTATATCTTTTAATTTAAGATTAAGCAGTGGCCCTGGCCAGGTAGCTCGGTTGTTTAGAGCATCGCTCTGATACACAAAGGTTGCAAGTTTCATCCCCCATCAGACATATAAGAAAAAACTAATGAATGCATAAGTGGAACAACAAATCAATGTTTCTCTCTCTCCCCCTTTCTCTCTCCCTCTAAAATCGATCAATAAAAAAACTTTTAAAAATCAATCAGTCAGTTTGGGTATGGTCACCCAAACATTTACCTTTATTCATTATTCTGCCTAATGAAGATAGAATAGATTCCTTATTGTTTGGTATGACAAGATATTTAGGCTCATCTGGTATATTTTCTGCTACAAACCTGAAATCTGCTGTTTTTTCCATTTTATCCTGATTCCTTTTAGTTCAGATAGCTTATATAGCATAAAATACTTAAATTCTTTTACCTAATTCCTAAGAATATTAGAGAAATCTTGTTATTGCACAGAAAGAAAAACAAAGCCAACAAAGGGTTCATGCAAGTGTTAAATTCAAGCGAACTCAGAAACCTATCAAGTACTCTTTGAGCAACCAGAACAACATCCTAAATACTTAAAAGAAATAACAAATTTGAATCTACTAAAAAAAGTAAAAAGCATCCTCGCTGGTGTGGCTCAGTGGATTGAGTGTCAGCCTGAGTACCAAAGGGTTGCCAATTCGATTCCCAGTCAGGGCACAGGCCTGGGTGGCAGGGCCCAAGTCCCCAGTAGGGGTGCGTGACAAGCAACCACACATTGGTGTTTCTCTTCCTTTTCTCCCTCCCTTCCCCTCTGTCTAAAAATAAATAAATCTAAAAAAAAAGAAAGAGAAAAGTGAAAAAGGTACATAAGTGGAAGATTATATACCAAAAGGCAGAGTGCCCTTAACTGAAGGAACTAGCAAGTCAAAAACCAAGAACAGATACAGAGCAGACAAATGTTAAATAATTTTGAGATCTAGGAGACATACACATCAAACAAGATCATGGATAAACATACCAACTATAATACACTTAAAAATTTAAGTCATTAGCCTGGCTGGCGTAGCTCAGTGGATTGAGCACGGGCTGCGAACCAAAGTGTCACAGGTTTGATTCCCAGTCAGGGTACATGCCTGGGTTGCAGGCCATGACCCCCAGCAACTGCACATTGATGTTTCTCTCTCTCTCTCTTTCTCCCTCCCTTCCCTCGCTAAAAAATAAATAAATAAAATCTTTTAATAGAAAAAAAATTTAAGTCATTATTATATTTTTAAATGTCATTTGTTTTGAAACCAATTCTTAGCCAAGAATACTTAATTTTTTGATTATCACTATTCACCCCAAAGTAAGGTTTCAGTTACAAAGTTATTACCTCCAATAGGTTCTGAATTTCCTCTGCCCTTTTGTTTAAGCAACATAGCCACTGTTCAGAAAAACCAAGTACGCTTGTGTTCAGAGCTTCACATCTCTGTTCAGTCTCTTGAGATGTTATTTCAAGGTTGCTGTTGAGTTTATCACAGTGTTTCGCACACTCTTCAACCAACTGTGTACCTTCTTGGCTAAAATGTCTGAGCTCCTGTGATAAGTCATCACAATCAGCACAGAATTTCGTACTGTGAGAAGTTGTGTTGCTGATTATATCCTTAGATTTCCTATAAGAAAAGAGAACAACATTGTTAAAATGGAAAACTAAGACTGAAAGGATCTATAACTTCCTCAAGATTACACAGATCAAACCCAAGCAGCCTGGCTCCAGAGCCCATGTTCTTCTTAATTAGTCTTCAACACCGAGAAGGGATGCTTTGGCCAGTGTCTTTTCATAGCAGACTGACATCACATATGCCACTAGATGACCTTTGGAAATGTCTTTTCTCATAAAGCGTTTCTCAGTCCACCTCCAGATATGATGCTTCGCTATATTGTTATTTAAGGGCATCTACAGCCTCTTGTCTAGTCCCTAAACTGTCAGGTCATTCTGTTCTTAGGTAGTTTTGCCTTGCTTATAACATAAGTCATAAAAATTATAAATCTTATAAAACAAAAGTCAACTACAAAGTCTTCTAATTAAGACAAATAATATTGGTGTGTGGCAAACTATACACAAAGCACACATAGTACACAGAAACATAACCCTGATATAAAACTGATGTGTGTTAGAACATACATTTAAAACCCACTGGTGGCTTCCTTCTCTCAATAAAGCTTCCTACAATAGCATTCCAAGTCATCATATAGCACCACGGAATTAAACGTTGGGGAATGAAAGTTTACCCCATAGTTACCCTCTACTACCACTAGGTGGCACACCATGTGAGTAAGAAAATGTGTTAGAACAAAAGTTCAACCCCAGATTAAGTAGAAATGACAGAGAAAAAATTTTAAGTGGTAAATTTGAAAACTACCAACACAAATCTGTCCCGTTAAGGAATTGCAATCTAGTAGGAAGATGAAATTTATTCATAAGTGACTATAAACTATGACAATAAATGGCAAAGGCAGTGGGTCTCAAACTTCAGTATACATAACTGTCATCTAGATTCCTGGGCCCTGCTCCTGACTAATTCTTTTGCATGTAGCCAATGCCAGGATGATAGGAAAAATGACTTGCCTAAACCTTAAAGAAAGTATACCATAGTTCCCTTCCCATTTCAATCTTATCCCTTCAAAGCTATGGAATAAGACCAAAATCCTTCTGACTAGACGCTGAGAAAACAAAGTAGGGAAACACTTCCAACATTCAGATCCTAGAAAGAAAAATTCAAAATAGAACATGATATAATG
Source organism: Phyllostomus discolor (assembly GCF_004126475.2). Lineage (NCBI taxonomy): Eukaryota > Metazoa > Chordata > Mammalia > Chiroptera > Phyllostomidae > Phyllostomus > Phyllostomus discolor. Next base: position 146,826,711 of record NC_040907.2, on the reverse strand, counting down.
AACAGTACCAACAACAGGACTGGAAAACAGATGAGAGGAGTTAGGTAGTAGGATACGTGACAGGCACAACGCTACAGCAGCACTGTTCAATAGAAATATAGCGGGAACCACACATGCAGTTTAAAAACTTATAGAAGGCAACAAATGAACAAAAACAAACAAAAAAACCTCATAGACACAGACAACGTATGGTGGATACCAGAGGGTAAGGGGGTGGGGAGAGGCTGAAGAAGGTAAAGGGGTCAAGTGACAGGAGCGAGCACACAATGCAATAGATAGATGATGTATTTTAGAAGTGTACACTTGAAACTTATATAATCTTATTAAGCAACATTACCAATAAGTAACACTGAATAATGGGAACTTATTAATAAATGTCATCATTTAATAACATTTTAAAAATAAGTATTACTAGTAGTCATATTAAAAAAGAAAACAGAAAAGCAATCAGAGTAATAATGTCTTGGGTATATATAGAATATATAAAAGTAAAAAATATAAAAATAAGGCATAAGAAATGTGGAAGAATTGGAAATATACTGTTATAAGGTCCTTTCATTACACATGAAACAGCAAATTATTTGAAGGTGGATTAAAATTATTTCAAAATGTTTATTATATTTTTGACCTAGCAATTCGACTTCTGGGAATATATCCTGAGAAACCTGAAACACTAATACAAAAGAACACCCCCCCCCCCCCGGCCCCAGGCTAACTGCAGTGTTGCTTACAATAGCCAAGATCTGAAACAGCTCAGATGATTGGATAAAAAAGCTGTGGTACATTTACACAACGGAATACTACAAAGCCATAAAAAAGGAAGGAAATCTTACCTTTTGTGACAGCATGGATGGAACTTAAGATTATTATGCGATTATTATGATTATTAAGTGAAATACGTCAGTCAGAAGAAGAAAAATAACATATGCTATCACTTACATGTGGAATCTAGTGAATAAAATAAACTGACAAACAAAATAGAAACACAGGCAAGGACACATGGAAGGCTGACAACTGTCAGAGCAGATGGGGTTGGAGGACTGGATAAAATAAGGTGAAAGGATTAGCCAAAAAACACATATACGTAACACATAGACATGGACAACAGTGTGGTGATGGCCAGAGAGAATGGAGGTGAGGGCTAGGTGAAGGTGGGTGAAGCAGGGAAAAATGAGGACAGAACGACTTTGCCTGGGGTGGTGGGCACACGATGCAGTGTGCAGATGATGTTTTATTGAGTTGTACAGTTGAAACCTATATGGTTTTGCAAACCAATACCACCCCAATAAAGTCAATTAAAAATGTTTATTATTAACCCTAAAAAAACACTTAAAAAAGTAATTTAAAAAGTGTAACTGATAAGTCAATGGAAAGATAAAATGAAAACAAAAATGCTCACCTTATACCAGGAATGGGAAAATGGAAACAAAGCACAAACAATGCAACAAACAGAAAATAGAGAAATGGTAGATTTTAACCCAACTATATCAATACTTTAATGAGAATGGTCTAAACACACCAGTTAAAAGTCACATTGTGAAATTTGATGAAAAAGCAAGGCCCAATTATGTTATCTATAAGAAATCCACTTTAAATATAAATACTTAGACCAAAGTAAAAAAATGAATATAAGTTATTATGCAAATAGCTGAAATACTTATTAATTTCAGACAAAGTAGACTTTAGAACAAGGAAGATTGTCAGGTATCAAAATACACTACATAGTGATAAAGGGGTCAATTCTCCAAGATATATCAACCCTAAATGTGTATACATCTAACAATAAAACATCACATGAGGCAGAAACTGATAGAATTGATAAGAGAAACAGACAAATCCACAATTAGTTAGATATTCCCATACCCCTCTCTTAGTCTAGAACATCTCATCCATCAACAGCAGAATACATATTATTCTTACATAGTAGTCACAACTGGAAAAGCTCATAAAATTAAATAGTCATTGGAACCACAGTCCAAAAAGTGGGCCAGCAAGACCTGCACACTAAACCTAAACAGAGTGAATGCCTGCTAAAAAAGAAGGCATATAGGATCCTGAATCTTCTAAAATAATAACCAAAATGCTCAAGATACCATCAAAACCCACTCTGGAGTCCTGGCTAGTGTGGCTCAGGGGGTTGAGCGCTGGCCTGGAAACCAAGAAGTCGTTGGTTCAATTCCCACTCAGGGCACATGCCTGGGTGGCAGGATAGATACCCAGCTGGATACATGCAAGAGGCAATGGATTGATGTTTCTCTTCTTCTCTTTCTTCCTCCCTTCCCCCCCCTCTAAAATAAAACAAATTAAAAAAAAAAAACAACAACAAAAAACCCTACTCCAGAAAATCACAACTTGAATGAGAAAAGATAACAAGTGCCAGCCAGCATTGAGATGATTTAGCTGTTGGAATTATTGGCAAGGATTTTAAAGCAGCCATTATAAAAATGTTTCAATGAGCAATTATAATACTTCTGGGGGGAAAAAATTGGCAAAGAAATAGAAGAGATTAAAAAAAAAAAGAAGCAAATGAAAATTATCATCCCTGCCCTGAAAAAACACTTCATTTAATAGATTCAACATTAAGTTAGAGGTGACAGAAGAAGAATCAGTGAACATGAACACAGATCATATACAGAATCTGTGGACAACAACAAAGAGAAAATAAACTATACATCTATAGCCTCAGAGACCTATGACCATAATAAAAGATCTAACATTTGTGTCATCAAAGTCCTAGAAGTAGAGGACAAAGATTATAGGGCTGAGAAATATTCAAAGAAATAATAGATGAAAGTTTCCAAGTTTGGTGAAAGCATTAAGTCTACAGATGCAAGAAACTGAGCAAACCCAAATAGGAAACACTCAAAGAAATATAGGGTCCAGCACAAATAATGCTCCTTTTTAATTACAAAATCCTTTATCACAAAATCATAAGCAAGTAATTCTGTAACATAACAATATCAAACTCAAGCACACCATATAACATTTTAGGTGAAATGTTCAAATTAAAACTATAAATTATTATACTCATATTATTACCCTACCAACCACACTCAAGCAGGCCTTACTTCTGCCAGACTCTATATATATAAGACAAAGTATAACAAAACACCTAAAAACATAAGACAGAGAAAAAATCTTAAAAACAGCTAGAGAAATTCCTTATAGGTGAACAATTACTTGAATGAGAGAAGATCTCTCATAGAAGCCAAAATGAAATGAAACAATGTATTCCAGATACGAAAAACCCTGAATTCTATATCCAATGAAAGAATCTTTCAGTATGAATGGGAAAATCAAGGCATTCTGAGCAAAAACAGAACTTCTGACCAGCAGACCTTAAAAACTAAAGAAAGTTTCCAAACAGAAGGAAGCTTGAAACTTCAGGCACAATTTTATGAACAAAATTAGGGGTAAATACAATAGAAAATCCCTTTCCTCATGAGTTTAGAATATCCACAGGCAAAAAACTGAAACTTGACAAACCTCACACCTTATATAAAAATTTAAAATGAATCATAGACTTAAATCCTACATGGGGTGCTTTCTTTGGCAGCACATTTACTAATATTGGAACGATAGAGAGATCACCATGGCTCCTGTGTAAGGATGACACGCAAATTCAAATTTGTGAAGCAACCCATATTTATGATATATTTTGGACATTAAACATTTATATATATGTGAAAGGCAAATACAATATTTCCTCCCATTCTTTAGGTTGTCATTTCCCATTCTTAGGTCCTTTGATGCACATTTTTATTTTGATGAAGTCTGATTTATATATATTTTCTTCTGTTTCGTTGGTGTCAAATCGAAGTATCTATTGCCAAGCCTGAATTTGTGAAGATCTATCTCATGGTTTCTTATAAAAGTTTTCTAGGTTTAGCTCTCATATTTAAGTTTTCATCTACTTTGAGTTATATTTTGCATATGGACTGACGCAGAGGTACAACTTATCTACTTTCACATGGTTATCCAGTTATTCCAGGTTCATTTGTTGAAGAGACTCTTCTTATGGATTAAATAATCTCAACACCCTTGTTGAAAATAAATTGGCAATAGGTGTTTTGGTTTATATCTAGATTTCAATTCTATTTCATTGGACTCGTTTCCTCTCTTTTTTTCTTTGTCTTTTTTTTTTTTTTTTTTTTTTTTGCCAGAAGTTTATTGCTTTGACTATGGCAGCTGTATAGCAAGTTATCAAATTGGGGAGTTGAGTCCTTCCCCTGTAGTTCCATACGAATTTGGAGGATGGGCTATTCCATTACTGCAAAAAGGCCTTTGGAATTTTGAGGGGGTTGCACTGAATCTTTATATTGCATCAGGAAGTACTACCATCTTATCAATGTTAAATCTTCCCATACTTGTATATAGGATGGTTTTTCATTTATTTACTCATTTTGTTTAGCAATGGTTTTAATTTTTAATATACAAGCCTTTCACCTCTTTCCCTATTTCTACTAATCAAGATTGTGTATGTCTACAAATAAAAGAAAACCTTGTAACAATAAAATAAATTAATAAATTTTACATAAGGATGGATAAATGGTGACTTTATGTAGTAAACAAACAATGCAATATACAGATGATGTATTATAGAGTTGTACACTTGAACTTATAGAGTTGTATACTTAAAAAAAGAAAAGATTGTACACATGAAACCTAAGTAATTTTATTAACCAATGTTGCCCCAATAAATTTTTTGAAACTTAAATAAAAAATTAAAAAAAATAAAATTTTAAAACTTCTAGGAAAAAAACTAAGTCTGACTGGAATGTATGTAAGTATGTGAAACTGGCAAGCAAGGAGGCTATAAAGCAACATTACATTCTAATGAAGGAATCAGAAAACTTCTTAAGAGTCCAGATAAAAATATTTTAGGCTTAGAGGTTACATAGTCTTTTGTGTACTTTTGCAGCAAAAAGGCAGCCAAATATAGCCAAAGGCAACGTGTAAACAAACAGAAATATCCATGTCCAATAAAATTAATTGCAATCACAGGCATCCAAGCCACCAGCCAAACCCTGCTCTAGTTAGTAAGAATATATTTCATTACTGCCATGGGTTAGACATAGTCAAATTACTTACTATATATTGTGAGACAGAGCAAATAAGTAAATATACTGTGAATGAGATCCAGGTTTCTCACTGTGTGAAAGGGAGCACAAATATAGAGTATTTATATGCACGTATATGTACACATACCCACAAATACTTCTAGCAGTATTACCTAGGATATCTAGAAGAAATGACACCCCAGTAGTGATAACAGTACCTAGTGCCCAGATCAAAGTTTCTATTATTAAGATTCTAGAGCTGGGGCTGAGAAAGCAGAAGATGGGCCTGTAACATCTTCCTATACCAGAAAGTAAGAAAATGCTAAAAAATGATAGGTCATATTAAAAGGATACAGGAGCCAACTTGAAGAGGCTCTCACTAGTGAAAATTGGGGTAATTTGGGTATCAAAATAAATAACCCAGAGAACAAAAGATTCCATCAGTATATGCTAACATAAAGAAATTAATAAAAAATAAACGGGAGGGGAAGGGAAAAACTCTTCCTCTCAGCATATTGCCAACTAACAAAAGTAGAAGAAATGATGAAATTAGAAAAGATCATTGGACAGATACTATCCTTATGGTTGTTTCAGACCTGTTATCAATAGGTGCTAAAAGGATATGGATAGTTACATAGTTGCAAAGAATCTCCCCATAAATTCTTTAAGAATTGCAAAGGAAAAGAGTAACTTTACTGTGGAGAAATCTGGAGGACAACACTGTAACTAAATTATCAGAGTTAAATGAAACACTAATTATGAGACAAATAGGTATCATCTACCTTGTGATATCTGAGATGCATTAAGACCAAATCACTTTTGTGACATCAAAATTACAACTAAACTATAGAACAACAATCATTCAGAACTGTCAGAAATTAAGCTGAATGGAATTCCTACACTATGGAATTAAAGAAGAAACCACATTAAGACTGGTAGAAGAAGAGACATGGAACAAGCTGGTCCCACACCCACAGGCGGCAGATAAAAATTGGGAGGGATATTTTGGGAGAGAGGGGTCCCAGCCCCACACCAGGACCCCTAGCCTAGGATTCCAGTGCTAGGAAGATAAGTCTCCATAACTTCTTGTTGTAAAAACCAGTGGGAGTTGAAGCTGTGGAAGACAGAAACTGCTGGACTTCCTCCTTTCCTCCAAGTGCCTTCACACAGAATTACTTGAATCACTCCCTCTGAGCTCCAGCATCAGAGCAGCAACTTGAACGGTACGAGAAGCATACAGGGAGAAACTGAACTTTTTGGCATCAGGGTGACAGCTGGGGGAATGTTTTTACTCAGACATAAGTGCCAGCAGAGGCCACTGTTCCTTTTTTGAGCCCTTCCACCATAGAGCCACAGAGCCAGCAGGCAAGCTCCATATCTGAGACTCCTTCAATCTGGCTAACACTGTTTGCCCCACCCTGGTAAATCCCTGTTGCCCTGGCCCAACCAACTTTTGGGCCCACCAAAGCTTGTTTCCAGTGGCTTTTCCATATGAACAGCCTGTCTTGGCCCATGCTCCAGATTTTCCTAAATACTCTAAAACAAGCAGCATCTGGCTTCAACAAGCCCCGTATTCTAAGTGGCCCTAAGCCCAGCACTAGCAGCAGATGGCCTTGGTTCACAGCTTGGCCTTGCCTGGGCACCTTCGAGCCCAGCACAAGTAGCAGCCATCTGCAGATTGCTTTGTCGCTTATGCTGTGTGAACCCAGACAGAACACGGTCAGTGGCTGACCTTGGACATGCCAATAGCAATCAAGGCTCAACTACAACAGGAGGGTGTACACATCCCACATCATGGGTGCACCTTGAGTTCCCAGCTTGAGTTATAGGGGAGGCTGTGCCACTGGACCCTACAAGACACCTGCTACATTAGGCCACTCAACCAAGCCTGACAGGCAGAGCTGCTCTACCACAGAAATAAACATAGGATGGCTGCCAAAATAAGGAGACAAAGAAACAAGGCCCAAATGAGAGAATAGATCAAAACTCCAGAAAAAGAGGTAGACAAACTGAAGACCAGTAATCTACTAAATGCAGAATTCAAAACGCTGGTTATATGGATGCTCAAGAAACTTAGTGAGACTCTCAACAGCATAAAAAAAGATCCAGTCAGAAACAAAGGATAATTAACTAAAATAAAGAACAATTTACAGGGAATTAACAGTAGAGTGGATGAAGCTGAGAATCACATCAGCAAACTGGAATATAAGGAAGGAAAAAAACCCCAATCAGAACAGCAAGAAAAGAAAAGAATCTGGAAAAAAAAATTGAGGATAGTGTAAAGAGCCTCTGGGACAATTTCAAGTGTGCCAACATTCACCTCATGGGGGTGCTGGAAGGAGAAGAGAGAGAGAGAGCAAGAAATTGTAAACCTATGTGAAAAATGACTGAAAACTTCCCTAACTTGATGAAGGAAATAGACATACAAGTTCAGGAAGCGCAGAGAGTCCAAATCAAGATGAACCCAAAGAGGACTACACCAGACACATCATAGTTAAGATGTCAAAGGTTAAATACAAAGAATCTTAAAAGCAGCAAGAGAAAGTAGTCAGTTACCTACAAGGGAGCTTCCATAAGACTATGAGCTTATTTCTCAAAAGAAACTGCATCTAGAAGGGATTGACAAGAAATATGCAAAGTAATGAAAAGCAAGGACCTGCAACTGAGATTACTCTACCCAGCAAAGATATCGTTTAGAATTGAAGGACAAGAAAAAGCTAAAGGAGTTCATCACCACCAAACCAGTATTATATGAAATGTTAAAGGTTCTTCCTTAAGAAGATAAAAAATATGAATAAAATGGCAATAAATACTTACCTATCAACAATTGAATCTAAAAATTAAAAAGAAATAAACAAGCAAAACAGAAATTAGAATCATAGATACAGAGAACATTTTGATGGTTGCCAGCTCAAAGTGGGGTTGGAGGCATGGACAAAAAAGGTGAGGGGATTAAGAAGTACAAATGGGTAGTTACAGAATAGTCATGAGGATATGAAGGGAATGCATAGGGAATAGAGTAGCCAAAGAACATATACGCATGACCCATGGACATGGATAACAGTGTGGGGATTGCCTGAGGGTGTGCATGGGGGGAGTGGAACTGAGTGGAGGGGGACACAAGAGGGGAAAATCGGGACAACTATAATAGCATAAATAAAAAATAATTAAAAATATGCCTCTTGTGGTATTTTTTGATAATTCCAACTTATCATGATGGCCATCCTCAACTGAGATACATAAATATTCTATACTCTTAAAAAAGTAAAGGTCATGAAAGACAAAAACTAAGGAACTGCTCCAGATTAAAGAAGACTCAAGAGATACAACAAATGCAATGCATGATTCTAGACTGAATCCTGGACCAGAAGAAATATCTTTTTCTTTTCCTATAAAGAACATTAGTGAGATAATTGACAAAATTTGAATTAGGTGTATATATTAGGTGATAGTTATCAATATTAATTTCTGATCTAATATAAAAGTTATTTAAGAGTATACTTGTTTTTAGGAAATATACATTGAAGTATTTAGGAGAAACTTTGCATCACATCTGTAACTTATTCTCAGCTACTTCATAAATGATATAATTATATAATATTAGAGGGGGCAAGTGAAAGGAATGAGAATGATAAAACAAACATAATAAAATGTTAAATGAGAAACTGGGTTGTTTTTGTACTATTTGAAGCTTTTTATACTGAAATAATTTCAGAATTATTTCAGAAGTAGAGAAAAGTTAAATAGAATTTTAAAACAGCTTACTGCTCTGTATTTTCTTGGATATTCTTAAGTGGTTTCTGGATGTTTTCACACTTTTCCTCCAAAGCACAGAACCTCTCTCCCCAAAGATTGATTAACTGGCAAAGTTCCTGTAAGAAAGGTATGGGGAGGGGAAGAGAATGAAATTATGATACTTGAACTTTTTTCCTATACTGCCATCAAGTATTTTCCCATAGGTGACAATTATACAATTTCCTTACAAGAGTTACTTAATTAAAATAAACAAGTAAATTTTTTTAAAAAAGAGTTCTTTAACGCTGCCTCTCTCCCATAGAGGGAAGCAGTGGAGGTTGATATTAAAAGGATATCAACCTGTAATATTATAGGGATTTTTTAAAGAGTAAATAATGAGCAACTTGGTATTTTAAAACTTACTTTTAGTGTTCCTCTAAAGTAACCAAATATATCAAAATGACACATTATGTTTGAGAGCCACTTTAACAAATACATAGTTGCTTCTTAAGTGGTAACACCACTAGAAGGAAAAGGTGATGCTGATAAACTCATGGGTCAAGCAGTCCAAAACTGTTACCAGAGCTGAAACATTTTACAGAGCCTAGTTGGATCATATTAATAATGTCAGTATAGAGTGTTAACTTTACTCATACTTGGTATCCTTAAAAACAAGCTCTTATAGGCATACAACATGCTAGAGACTTATACTGCAAAATGAAGAAGCTACACTAAAGACCAAGGAAGACTTGAAAAAGAACCAAGTATTCTTATCACTGTTCAGTCCATTAGTTGACCAACATCTTTGAATAACACATCAGCAGATAAAACATAACTAACACTTTGATTATGTATAAAGTCTGTCGATATTTTTACTAGTCTCAGAATAGAAGGAAATGCAGGTTTTATCAGAAAAACCTACATGTAAACAGGTGTTCAGAGTTTTACATAATTGTTTTTGTTAGTGCTAACTTCAAGTTCTACAAAGTCGAAGAAATTCTCACTTAGTAAACTTGCTTCCTCAAAGCCAGAGAATTCAAACATCCACACTAAAATACTTTTTAGATCATAGGTATTGTGCTTGTTTTTAAACATTTCAATACCCATTTTAAACATTCAAAACAGCTAATTTATAAAAAGTTTATCTACCTTAGAATATATACCTAAAAAAGTTCTAAACAGGTTTAAGGTAAATAACCCTATGCAGAGGCATGAGTCATTGCTGCAATTTCAAAGTGCAAGAAAATATACAGACCTGATTGGTGGCTCAGTGGTTGAGTGCCAGCCTGCAAACCAAAAGGTCACTGGCTCAATTCCCAGTCAGAGCACATGCCTGGGTTGCAGGGCAGGTCCCCCATAGGGGACACAAGAGAGGCAACCACACATTGATGTGCCTCTCCCTTTCTCTCTCCCTTCCCCTCTCTAAAAAATAAATAAGTAAATCTTAAAAAAGAGAAAATATATATGAAGAGCACTCAAAAATAAATGCCTTTCAGGCAATGTAATCACTAGCACCCTGAAAGATGATATGAATACTGCTAGATTCTTGCAAGGCCTCTGTTTCCTCATTAGAAACTGGGCTAGTAATAAAACTTGTATCTATATTGGTTGGTAGGAGAAATTAAACATAAGTTGCTCAAAAAATTTTAATTATTTTTACTAATTTCTGATGTCAATCCTTTCTCTGAAAAGTTTATTAGCATCAATTAGGAAAACGATTCAACTTTTTTAAAAGTTGCTTTATTTCTTACCTAAAAATCTTGGACATGTTGTTGTTCTTCTCATTTTTGATGACATGGATATTTTCTCTCTCCCTCACTTCCCCCCGCCAAAGAATACTTTACTACCCACTAAATGATGTCAACGGTTTTATTGACTGAAGAGTTCTGCCATGTATAATAGCCTCACTTAATAAAAACTTTAGACATTCATTACTAAGGCCTTAAAAATACCAGTTGTTTTCCATATGTCTGATATTTATAGATTATGACCTTCTTGGTTTGAAGGTTTGGTTTTAGTTTAAAGGCTCATATACTAAGAAATAGTTTACATGCAGGAAGATAAGTCATGAATTACATTTATAATCAAATGAATAAAAACTGAGAACTATATTCATTTACTACAATTTAAATGTCTGACATGGGTGAGATAGAGACAGTAAGAGGAAAGCAAGGTAGAGTTTATGACAGTAACTATCCATGTCACCCTAGGAAAAAAACAATTTTCTAAGTATCAATGTAGATACAGGTTCATTTAAAAGACTATAACCATATTCTTCTAATTGTATTCCCAAAGGTATGTTTCTCCAGCATCATTGTTCATTGTAGTGTGAGGAAAAGACTGCCCTGTTTGTCTGATTGTGCTTTAGCGTATGGTTCTAAATGTGGCAAATTCTCAAATAGTAACTGATTGAGAAAAGCATTCTCATTATTTTACATTAATTACTGTTAAAAGCAACAGTGGCTTTGGCATTTTCAAGTTTCTAAATTAGTTATATAACATTCAGATTGTGTAACAAGGATTATCGAGCTAAAGATCATAAAAAAACTTTCTTTTTACACTCTCCAAATCATCCAAATAAGATACCTGTGAATGGATTTTCTTTATTGTCTTCAGGTCTTCAGTTAAATTTTCACATAGCTTCTGTGACTCAGCCAAGGAAGAAATCGTATTTTCTTGTAGTTCACGTAGATTGTCAGAGAGCATACTGAGAAAGCCATCCATTTCCTTTTTCTGATCTTCTATCTTTGAAAGAAAAACATTAATTTTTTTTTAAATTAAAAAATTTAATTCTGTTGATTCCCAGTCAGGGCACATGCCTGGGTTGCAGGCCATGGCCCCCAGCAACCGCACATTGATGTTTCTCTCTCTCTCTTTCTCCTTCCCTTCCCTCTCTAAAAATAAATAAATAAAATCTTTAAAAAAAATTTAAGTTTGTTTTTATTTTTTGAATACATACAAAATAGAAAAGGTAGAAAACATTATGCAAAGTCCTTTCTTCTCTCTAGTCCCTAGAACCTCATTCCTACTCTCACCTGAAAGATTCGTACCATTTTTAAACAATTCCAAAGACATTTTATGTATAATTAGGCATACATGCATGCATACATACATGTATCTTCCTCACCCACCACATGATACCATGCTGCATGTTACTTTGTGAGCTTTAACATTTATCTTTATCATTCCCTCTCACTTTTCTTAGCCATGATTCTGCTGACTACATCAATGGCAGAGTGCATGTAGCTCCTTCTTCCTCTTAGATTCCTTCTCAGAACCCATGAGTTTTGCATGTAGACAAATCTCCAGGTGTGACAACAGTTACGTTTTTTTCTTAAACAATTTGATTTTGAGATAACATGTATTACCTTATTAGCCACTGTCAGTGAAGTCTTGAAAATATGCTTGAGCTGACTATCAATTTTCAGTATAGCCAACACAGTGGGGGATAAAATTGTTTCCAGTGAACTTAGAAGGTCAGTCTTAAGTACATTCTGGTTTTAAAAATAAAAACAAACAAGTCTTTAAAAGTAATATTTTCCTGTCCATAAACCTGGCTGGTTAAATCTCTTAAATACTTTGTTAACTAAATATGTTCATATTCAAATTCTAAGTATCCCATTTTCTATTCTTTAAAGCCTATTGTTACAAGAGTTTATATTCTGTAAAAAGTATTAAATACTTTTTTTGAAAGGCTATCATTCATTGGGAAAGAAGTATCACTCTAATTTCAAATCATTCTGTGGGAGCAGCAGTCATCTCTTTGACTCAAGCAATGCTTATGACCTGGTAGAAAGACATCAATAAATACAGATCATCTAGTTAATGAATCAATTTCCAAAAAGTTAGTATTGACAGCATCTCCTAACTTTGTCAAATTTTGGTGTTGAAATCTATCAAATAATGTCATACAAGCACTGAATCTAGGCAGTGTCAGCTAACATTTGTGGTATCTACTTGGAAAATGTTCAACAACTATTGTCAATCTCAAGAAGGGAAACAAAGAGCCTACATAAAGAAGTGATATGGCAAAGAACTTCCTAGACAAATCACACAATTACAAAATAAAGAATATACAATGCAATAAAGTATGGAGGAGGTATTATTAAGTATAATAAGACAAGTGACTTCTATAGAACTGTGAAAGAGAGTCTTATCGTTAAGGCCCATAAGGACTTGATCATACAGATTTGGCCTCACAAATTGTTCTGTGATTCGAGCATTCTATATTCTAAACTATTTTTCTTGCACATCTTTTTACATTACTGTAGTTTTAAAATTAAGTAATTAACCACTTAATATCTCTTTCTGGTTGGGTCAGTGTAATATCAGCAGGACCATTCCAGGACTCCTACAGAAAGAATAATTTACCTACTTCTGAGCCAGCTGGCAAAGTCATGGGTCCTTGACTTCATCTGGAGCTAAATCTATCCTTTTTAGTAATTAGGAGGCTCTTTTTTGTTTTCTTAATTCCCATTTCTTAACTTGAGAGAGAGGGAGGGATAGAGAAACATCAATTTTGTTTTTCCACTTGTTTACACATTCATCGATTGATTCTTCTACGTGACCTGACCAGAGATGGAACCCACAAACTTGGCATATCAGGACAATGCTCTAACCAGTGGAGCGACCCAGCCAGGGCCCATAGTTCTTGCTTTTAATGTTACAAGACATAAGTGAAAAAAGTTTCAAAGGCTGGCTGTATGCATTTGGAAATTAATCTTTCTGGGCAAGAAAACAATGGAGAGATTTATCTTTAAAATATAAACCTACTTTCTTTCTTTTTTTTTTTCTGAGTCCCCCACCTCTCTTCCCTTTAAACCTACTTTCTTAAAGTGATGTGTTTATCACTGTATCTAATAAAGCTAAGATGAAATATTTAATATTGTTTTTGAAGACTTAGCAAACATAACCCTTCAAAAATACTTTAAAATATTTACTAACAATCAATGTCTGAAGTACAGTTTTACTTTCTTCTGCAATTGACTGTTCTTTTAATATCATATTAGAAATCTGAGAAACATGTGTAGACACATTTTCTGGAATACATGTGAGAGATCCAAGTGCTATCGTAGCAATGGTGTCTAATGCAGAAACACTGGAAGACAGCAGGTTACCTATACCAAAAAAATAAAATAGATGTAAGCTTTAACATAAACATATTTAAATACAGTTACAACCACCTCAAAGAGGTTGGCAGAATTATATCTTTGTTGTGGAAATTTGTTATAACAAATGAGCTTAATATAATTATCTCACTACATAAGGAAAAATTTTAAATATAAATTATATTTGTTCTACAGTATTCTATAAGCATTTGACATATCTGTAGGTATACTAGATGCAAAGCTAGTAACTCACAGTAAACCAAGAATTAGAATATTCTAAAATGAATCATTTTTAAAATTTAATAAACAATATTATTGTAGGTAAAAGAGAAACTAGAAATCGATAAACAAAATGTATAGTGGTGGGCTTATAATGACTAGCCTGTGGGTGATTTAAAACAATTTTTACATTTCTGTATCTCCCAAATTTTCTATGAGGATAATACCTTCATAATTAATAAGCTAATACTTAGAGAGTATTTTTCCTAAATGAAGATAACAAATGATACATATACACATTCTGACAATGCAGCAAACATTCAAGATACACATTCTAAAAAAAAAAAAAAGATACAAAATATTTATGTATAGAAAATTTCTAGAAACTCAAGAAATTTAACAGTAGTACCTATGGAGAATGAGGCAGGGTCAGGTTAAAGGAACTTTTACTTTTAAAGTTTATATACTTAGTTATTGTTTAATAAACATAAGTTATTTTATAGAAAACAGAAAAAAAAACAACAACAACCAAGATTTGTTTTAATGCACAGGCAGTGAAAGCATTAAACCCTAGTCTGAACAGATACTGTGTGCACTGGAGTGAACTAATGACACTGTCACCTGCATTTTTTATGACATTAAACTATTAGTTTCAAAATTAGTCTCACCCTGAACACACAAAGACTAGAATAATTAGAAATGCCTGAACTTACCAAACAAGGTCTTGTGAACTTCCAACATGGCCTTTTGTTTTGAACTGCCATCCTTTATTAATTCTTTCATACTATTAAAAAGACCATTCAGATTTTTGCCAAAAATATCCTGAGCTTCTGCATTGTGCTGATCAACTGCCTTCTTACGGTCCAGCTTGGTATGGAGACCAGATACATCTTTTGTAGTTTCTTCAACTGTGTTAAGCAACTGTATATGATTTTTAAAAAATAAATGTTGATCAGATGGTTATGACAAAAAATATCTGTGTTACACAAGGATTGTCTCCTAAAGAAAGCTTGCAGGTTTTATATGCTGCATCAGAAAAAAAAAAATTAAACTCATGCTAACTTATCTAGGAATATTTATTTCCCCTCCTTAGCCATCTAGGCAAGGAAAACTGATTTTGCCAATTATAGTAATTATGCTCCCCTACAAGTTTTTTCCCATTATGTGTTACTATATCCTTAAAAGTACACCTAATAAAAAATTAAGTTCTCTCAACATCTTCCATCATCAGAAGGTACTAAACTCTCAATGACTGATTAATTTCAATCATGACCACAGGAAAAAGCATTACATCATTATTCTAAAAGTCCACAAAGTATATTAAAGTCATGTTCTATTCACAAAACTTCTGAAAGGGTTTCTTAAGTTAGCATCTCCAGAGAAGAAAATTTATATAAAATGTCGCTTAAGGTAAATAAATAAAATTTCACAATGCTAAAGCAAAGTAAGTTACTTGTGCCTATTCTCTAATTTCTTTAGTGAAAACACAATCAAAACAAAGGACAAACCTTGCTGGCAGTATCATGAAGTTTCTTCTCAGTACTTTCCAAAACTGATGTGATATACTCTTCTTTAACAAGCTGTAGTTTAGTTTCTTGTAAATGTTTTTGAGTGGTTTTAAGTTCCTGTGTCTTATTTTGCAGGTCAGATTTACACTGGTCAAGTTCATTTTTATTATCCATGAACAATTCTGAAACCTAAGTTTAACATATTAAACATTTTTTTAAGAATTAAAAATACTGAACTGGTTGGTGAGACACCTAGCTAGTTCATAATATAATATTAAAAAAACCCAAATTAATTCCATGCAAAATTGTAACAAGTTTTAAGTTAAACAAATTGTTTCCATGCAAAATTGTAACAAATTGTAAGTTACCAGGTAGGTTAGCACCTTTTTTATGGCACCTAGTTTCTTCCTGTAAGTTAATTAAAAACAAATAACAGTGTAGTGGTTTTAATTCCTCAGGATTTAGCCAACACTGCCAATGTGAGGGTGGCACAGAAGGAACAGGTCTTTACATCTTAATTATTTAACATCTGTTTTTTCCCAATATCACATTCTCTCATCTGATAAACACATTAAAGCAAGTGTGTCAGCATTAACTATTGAGCTTGAACAATAATATCACACAATTCAATTAATTTCTTGTAATTTTCTGTTAATTTTTTGTAATGTTGCATTAATGCTAAGTGTCAAAATAGTTTCTTCATTACAATTGTTAATAAAATTATGATACAACTTATTTCTACTGTAAGGATCAGCAAGAAAAAAAATCTTAAAGAAAAATTACCAGGTCCCTCACATTTTGAAATTTTCTTTAAATATCTGCTTTTTACATAACATTCAATATTGTTTGGAATACTTACCCTACTTAGCTCCTCCTCAAGGGCACCAATTTTTTCAGTCAATTCTACAATCTGTTCTTCTTGAACAGTTAGTTTTCCATTCATAACTCTAAAACAAAGTTTAATATGAATTTATTAACAATTAGTATTTTTTCCTAATTCTGATACAATTTATTCCAACACAATTGTGGCAATTACACATCAGCTGTACCATTTATCACTATTGTGATGATGCCTACATGTCAATATAAATTGTGAAAAACAAATGTATTTTTGGTTCTTGTTTAATAATTGTTTTTCCTGTTATCTCCATTTTGAAAATAAGAATCTTTACCTAAAAGGGGGGAAATATATGCATATAAAAATTGAGAAGCAACAACAACAGAATATAACTCACACAAAGTAGAAGTAGGGGGAATACAACCTAAGTGTCTATAATCAAAAATATGGAGCATAAATAGGACATAGAAAATCCAGGAAAGGCTTGGGACTTGAAGGCATCAGGTATTACAGGAGGAAGGAATGAAATAAGGGGCTAAAAATTGGAGAACTAAGTTAAAGTATGTAGACAGGGCAATTATACCTCTTACCATTAACTTATATACCCAATATACCCCAATATCACATCACCACAGAAATTCTCAGAAGAGCACAGGATTACTCTCTAGAGCACAGTTCCTCAGCCTCAGCACTACTGACATTTTGCACTAGATAATTCTGGTCCACTTTAATGGGTCTCTTATTTCTTGAGCACTAGCAAGTTTTGGGAGTGAGTGCTGTTTTTTACATTCCTCCACCTGCCAGTTCCTTCATAACTACCAACAATTTTCTATTCCACACTGTGCTAAATGACAGAGATTCTCTTGTGAATGAAAATCTTATCAAATTATTAGCTAGAGAATTGTGGATTAAAGGAAAAGCTGGAACTGAGGTATGAGAGGACAATTCTAACAGTCTTTTGATTAACTATTATATATAGTTCTTTATTGGAAGTGGGTCTTTTATATAGAATAGGATAATTGAAATGCTTTTCTTTTTGTTTTTTGAAGATTTTATTTATTTTTTTGAGAAGGGGAGGGAAGGGAAGGAAACAGCAATGTGTGGTTGCCTCTCGTGCACCCCCTACTGGGGACCAGGTCCACAATCCAGGCATGTTCCCTGACTGGGAATCGAACCAGTGACCCTTTGGTTTGCAGGCCCACACTCAATCCACAGAGCCACACCAGCTAGGGCTGAAATGTTTTTCTTATATTGAATGTACAGGTAATGCAACATTATTATTTCACTGATAATATAGTTTCAAAAGGTCTATTAAGCTTGGTATAAATAAAGCATTATCTTGTTTGAAATGTTGGCTGCAGCTTTTGTGATCCTTCTCTGACTTCCAAGAAAGAACTTTGTCTATTAAAATCAAACACTATCTTCAATCATGGGATTTACAAACTAAAAATAAAGCTATTTCTTAATCTAAAACACATCAAAGAGATAAGAAAATTAGACAATCAGTCCCCAATGTCTCATGTTTGACTACTAATAGAAGAAAACACTATATAAGCAAATCAAGGAACAAAAACCTCTGTAGATATTCATTGGTTAAGCACCCATTTCCAGCATCCAGATTTCCTTCAGGGAACGATTCTCCCGACTCAGCTGAATGGCGGTGCTTGACCCCATCCCGAGATCTGCGGACTAAGCCTGACTGGCTCACAACAGGTAGGGCAACTCAATTCCTCTTCCAGTTACTAGTTCATATATATGCACAACTCAGGCCTAAACTATCATTAAGTGATATCCCCGTGGCCAGTTTTGACAGTAAAAGGACAGAAAGCCTCTCATCTACAACAGACCTGAATGACCGCATGTAGCTGCCCTGCTGCTGACCATCATTCCCTGATGAACAGCCAGCTCTAGGAGGAAGCCACCATGAAGAACAGGAGTGGGAACAGAGAGAAACTAGACCTTTGAGTTGCTGGATTAAATAATCTTGAAATTCATTCTATCCCTTGCTGTTTTAAGACAGTTTAAGTTCAGTATTCTAACAACCAAGAGCATCTGATACCTAACTTAAAATAAAATGTTTATTCAATTAAAATTAATGTTTGAAAATATAAAAATGAAATAGTGATACCTGTAAAGTGAACAATTGAAAGATATAATGAAATACTCTCATGTGTAGAGTGAAGAAGTATTTCTGAAAACCAGAGAAACACATGCAAAAAAAAAAAATCAAGTTTAAGAATTAAGTACAAATTTATAAAAGATTTTTGTAAAAATGGTTTTGTCAACTGGGTATAGGCTATAACAGAAGTAAATAAAACTGAAGTTACACAGAAAGAATAAAAGAAATATTGTTTAATAAGCTGTGATGCTCAAAATACATCAATTTAAGTATTTGTAAAAGTAACATGTGAACCATTCAGGAGAATATAGCACCTTGACAATTGAAAATAACATAGGAAAAATGAGTTTATTAAATGATTTATATACTATTGGAATGATTATATCTCTATTAAAAAGTACAAGATTCTATTAAAATGTTTCTGATTATTATTAATTAGTTCTAAATACCTTTTATCATTATTATTAAAAAATGCCATGTGAAAGTCACCCTCCTTAATATCTTCAGGGATAAAAGCACTAAAAATTTTTCAATTTATAATCCTCTGCCCTTTGTTTAATTTGTTGTTGTTATTGCTTCTACCTAAAGCTTCATTAGAAGTTTTCCTTTGAACAAACTACTCCAGGGCTTTAAAAAGTGAATAGATTAGTGGTTGCTGAGGGTTAGGGATCACTGGAGAAGAAGGTGGATATTACTTATAAAGAGGTGTCAAGAGGGAGATTTTTGTGATGATAGGATAGTTCTGTACCTTAAATGTAGAACTACACAAATCTACAAATGTGATAAAATGGCATAGAAATATACACATACATTGTACCAATGTCAATTTCCCAATTTTGACACTGTACTATAGTTATTTAAGAGGTAACCAATGGATGACTGAATGGAAAACAAACGGAACTTCTTTGCACTCTTCTTGTAATTTCATATGAATCTATAATTAAATTATTCTAAAAATAAAATTATATAAAAACTTTTTAAACTGTTTGATAACTACTTGTTAATATCAAAAGAGAAACAAGCATTTGTAGGAGGAACTATATATAAGATTTTATTTACTGTCAGATAAGTAAATTTTACTTCAAACAGGCTGTTATCAGAAAATGCTTATATTTGGGGAGGCAGAGGAGGATACCAGTGGAAGGAAGGGGAAGGGACTAGTCGAAGAACATGTATGAATGACACAAGGGCTTACCTAAAATTTTCTTCAGAAATGTACACCCCATTTTTTTCACGGGCTGCGGCAAGATCTCGCTTCAGACGCTCTATCTCTTCTGTATATTCCTAAACAAGAATGTTGTAGGTGTAAATTTAGAACTTAACTTTTTTAAAATGAGATTTTGGGAGGATATACAACAAATAAAGTTGGCCTAAAAAGTCATAACCATGTTTTTCATTGAATATTAATCTGTTTAGAATAAAGTCTTTCAACAGCTTTCAAAGAGCCCTTAAATGTACTCATAAAAACACAGGCTTCTGGGGAAAAAAAAAAAAAACCAACAACCTCCAGTACCCAGGTTGGTCTCCAAATAGCATTTCACACAAGAAACAGGATTCCTTGGGGAATTGTCCGACTCTAATGGGGCAAGAAACATTCGAGATGAACCCAGAACACTTTGTCAAACAAAATAGGAGAGAAGATAAAAAAGCTTAGGCTAGGAAAAGGGACTCAAGAACTCACATGAAGAGGTTACTACAGACCAAAGGAAAAACAATTTAAATATCAGTGATGATAAAAACTACAATTTTAAGTTACAGTTAACATAAAGATTTTAAGTCCATGAGTTTATAATGACATTATGAAAGTTATGAAACCAACTCATTCTCAAAACTGTCATATAAAGGAAATGAATCAAGTTATTTTTCCTGCCTTCCCTGTAAGAACTATACTCTTGGGTAGCTAACGCAAGATCCTCTTTATAGAGGTGGTCCGGCAATCAATTAAGAGCAACTGAATTAGAACATTACCATTTTGCAAATGGTATCAAATCACTGAATATCAATCATCAATTCCTCACAGAAAGATAAAGAAGCAGACATGTTTCCTGGTGGGAGAACATACCACCATCTATGAAACAATTTTGCCAAAAATACATAAATACAATAAAACGTGAATCTATGAAGCCTTGAGATCCAACTACCAATTTATAGAAAAATACAAAGAAGAGAACATATCTGAGATACCACAGGACAAATAATACAGGTACTTTCTCAAATAAATTATGGGGGAGGGGGGGAGATGAAAGGAGAACCAATGTATTAAGACCAAAGATAACCAATGTACTGAAACCAAAGATATCCAAAAACTGCAAAGGGTAAACCTTATCTGGATCCTAAAACAAACTACTAAAAAAAGTATATAGGACTTCCAGTTATGATGGCGGCATAGGCAGACATGACTTGCCTTCTCCCACACCATATCAAAATTACAACTAAAATATAGAACAATAATCACTCAGAACCATTAGAAATCAAATTGAATGGAAGTCTGACAACTACGGAATTAAAGAAACCACATCCATTCAGACTGGTAATAGGGGCAGAAGCAGAACAAGCAGGTGCCACATCTACGTCAGGTTGATAAAAATTAGGGAGGGATATCTCAGGTAGAGGAGTCCCAGCCCCACGCCAGGCCCCCCAGCTTAGGGTTCCAGTGCCCAGAAGGTAAGCCCCCACAACTTCTGGCTGCAAAAACCAGCGAGGATTCAATCAGTTGAAGAAACTGCTAGAGCCCCAAGCAGTTCCTCTTAAAGAACCCTCACATGGACTCACCTATTTAGACTCACTCCCTCTGAGCTTCAGCACCGAGATAGCAGCTTGAAAGGCACTAGTGACATACAAGAGAAACAGAAGTGTCTGGCATCAAGGCGAGCAGAGGCCATTGTCCCTTTTTTAAACCCTGCCCACACAGAACCACACAGCTGACAAGCTGGTGCCATGTCTGAGACTCCAAAACCTGGCTAACACTGTTTGCCCTGCCCTGGAGATCCCATGAGACTCCAACCCATTCGATTTGTGGGCCCACCCACCTGCTTTTCCATACGAATGGCTGGCCATGGCTCATGCTTCACAACTTCCCAAATTCTCTCAAACAAGCAACAGTTGGCCTTAGTGAGCCCCAGTCCTAGGACTAGCAGCAGCCAGTGTAGATTCACAGTTTGGCTTCACTTGGGAATCTCCAATCCCAACACAAGTAGCACACATCTCAGACAGGTCTATAGTTCATGCAGGGTGGCCCCAGGCAGAACACAGGTAGGGGCTGACCTCGGCCTATACCATCTGGCAAATCCCAGAACCTGCTCACTCAGTGGACAACTACAGACTGTGCTGGAACACCATCACCCTGCCCCTACACAGCTGGTCCTCCAGAGGTCAGAGGTTGGTGGTCAGTGGTCAGAGCTAATCCTTGCACCTGAATGCCAACAGCAATCAAGGATCAACTACAAGAGGAGGGTGTACTCAGCCTACACAAAGGGCGCACCTCAAACACCCAGCTTGGGTAGTAGGGGAGGGTGTGCCACTTAACCCTATAGAACACCTACTATACTAGGTCATACTACCAAGACACAGAGTCAAAGCAACTCTTCCTAATACATAGAAACAAATACAGGGAGGCTGCCAAAACAAGGAGACAAAGAAACATGGCCCAAATGAAAGAATGGGCCAAAACTCCAGAAAAAGAACTAAACAAAATGATGATAAGCAATCTAGAGTTTGCTTATCAAAACACTGATTTGAACTCTGCACCTGAGGAACTTAAACTCATGCTCAAGGAACTCATGCTCAAGGAACAGCATAAAAACAGTCAGAAATGAAGAATACACTAAAAAATAAAGAACAATTTACAGGGAAACAACAGGAGAGTGGATGAAGCTGAGAATCAAATCCATGATTTGGAACATAAGGAAGCAAAAACAACCAATCAGACCAAGAAAAAAAAAAGAATCCCCCCCAAAAATGAGGATAGTGTAAGCAGCCTCTGGGACAACTTCAAGCAGTACAACATTCTCATCATAGGGGTGCCAGAAGGGGAAGAGAAAGAGCAAGAAATTAGAAATCTATTAGAAATCTATAAAAAATAATGAAAGAAAAATTCCCTAATTTGGTGAAGGAAATAGACATGCAAGTCCAGGAAGCACAGAGGGCCCCAAACAGGATGGATGCAAAGAGGCCCACTCCAAGACCTCTCCATAATTAAAATGCCAAAGGTAAAAGATAAAGAGAGAATCTTAAAAGCAGCAAGACAAAAGAAGTTCCCATAAGACTGTCATGTGATTTCTCAAAAGAAACTGCACAGGCAAAAAGGGACTGGCAAGAAATATTCAAAGCCATGAAAAGCAGGGACATACAACCAAGATTGCTATACCCAGAAAAGGTATCATTTAGAATCAAAGAGCAGATAAAAGGCTTCCCAGACAAGAAGAAACTAAAGGAGTTCATCATCATCAAAACATTATTATATAAAAATTTAAAGGAACTTATGTACAAAAAAGATAAAAACTATGAACAGTAAAATAGCAATAAATACATATCTATCAACAACTGAATCTAAAAAACAAACTAAGCAAACAAAGAAAGAAGACAGAATCATGGACACAGAGAAGGTTTCCAGTATTGCCAGATGAGAGGTGGGTGTGGTGGAGAGAGTGAAGAGGTGAGAGAACTAAGAAGTACAAATAGGTAGTTACAGAATAGCCATGGGGTGTAAAGTACAGTACAGGAAATGGAGTAGCCCAAGATCTTACATGCATGACCCATGGACATGAACAATGGTGGGAGGATTGCCTGAGGGAATGGGGGGTACTGGGTGCAGAAGGGCAAATGCAGAAAAATCAGGACAACTGTAATAGCATAATCAATAAAATATATTTTAAAAAATGGCTACATATTTTGATAAATATTAAAGAATTACTGCTAAATATTTTTAGATTTAATAAAAGAATTAGGGTTCAAAAATTCAAGAATCTAAATAAAATAATGTTTATTTAAAAGCCTAATATTCTATAACTAATACATATAAAAGTAATGTAGTTTTTCTCTGGGCCTATTTTGAAATCTTTTATAAAGAAAAATGTTTTCTAGCTCAGTGGATTGAGCACGGGCTGGGAACCAAAGTGTCCCAGGTTCGATTCCCAGCTAGGGTACATTCCTGGGTTGCAGGCTATAACCCCCAGCAACCGCACATTGATGTTTCTTTCTCTCTCTCTCTCTCTCTCTCTCTCTCTCTCTCTCTCTCTCTCTCTCTCTCTCTCTCTCTCTCTCTCTCTCTCCCCCCCACCCTCCCTTCCCTCCCTAAAAATAAATAAATAAAATCTTAAAAAAAAAAAAAAAAAAGGAAAAACGTTTTCTCATATACTTTCATTTAAATTGTACTTCATTCTAAAAGTTATTACACAGCTATGGTAATTAAAACTGTTTAGTATTGGGGAAAGGATATATAAATCAATGCAACAGAAATAGGAGTCCAGAGATGTGCCCACACAAATATACCCAACTGATTTTTCACAAAGTTACAAAATCAATTCAACTGAGAAAATATAGCCTTTTCAACAAAGAATGCTAAAGCAATCTAAATCAACAAAATCACTACCGCTGCCACAACCACCAGGCAAAAAATTGCAGCCTGACCCAAGTTTTACCCCTTTAACAAGAGTCAGTTCAAAATGGGACATGGAATTAAATGTGAAATGTAGATATTTTTTTAAAGAAAAAAGTCTTCAGGACATAGAGCTAGACAGAGGTGTTAGAACTGATACCAAAAGCACAATCCATAAAATCAAAAATGGATCACACTGAAAGTAAAAACATTTATTTCCGGCCAAGATGGAAGCATAGGTAGACACACTGTGCCTCCTTGCACAACCAAAAGGACAACAAATAAAAATAAGAAACAATCAGAACTGACAGATAATCGAACTGTATGGAAGTCTGAGAACCAAGGAGTTAAAGAAGAAACATTCATCCAGACTGGTAGGAGGGGCAGAGATGGGCAGCTGGGGTGGAGAGGACTTGGGGCAAGGCAGCAACAGGAGGACTGGATGGGTGATGCAACAGCACCTGGTGGACTAGGGGTCCCACATTTGTGTGCAGATAAACTGGGAGGAATAACTGGGGAGTGAGACAGCACAACCCAGGGTTCCAAACCCTCAAAACCCCTGGCTATAAAAATATGTGGGGATTGTGGCAGCAGGAAAAACTCCCAGCCTCACAGGAGAGTTTGTTGGAGAGACACACAAGGTCCTAGAACGTACACAAACCCACCCACCCAGAAATCAGCACCAGAAAGGCCCAATTTGTTTGTGGGTAGTTGGGGGAGTAACTCAAAGCTGGGGAAACCGAGCAAGCGACATTGTTCCCTGTGACCCCTCCCCCACATACAGTGCCACAAGCCTGCCCTAGCAAATGCCTAAGGCTACATCCCTTATAATGTAACAGCTGCCCCAAGACAAAGAAATGTGGCCCAAATGAAAGAACTGATCAAAACTGCAAAAACTGAACTATGAACAGTAAAATGACAAACACAACTATCAACAACCAAACCTAAAAGAAAACAAAAACAAACTAAGCAAACAACTAGAACATGAACAGAATCACAGAAATGGAGATCACATGGAGGGTTATCAGCAGAGCGGGGAGAATGGGGGAAAAGGTACAGGGAATAAGACGCATAAATGGTAGGTTCAAAACAGACGGGAAGGTTAAGAATAACAGGAAATGCAGAAGCCAAAGAACTTATATGTAGGATCCAAGTACACACACTAAGGAGAAGGGAATGGTGGTAGGAGTAGGGGTGCAGGGTGGAGGGGAATAAAGGGGAGAAAAAAATGGGACAACTGTAATATCATAACCATTAAAATATACTTAAAAAATTAAAAAAAAAAAAAACAAATGAGATATCATAGCACACCTGTCAGAATGGCTATCATAAATAAATCAAAAAACAAGTGTTGGTGACGACGTAAAAAAAAGGGAATTCTTGTGCACTGTGGGTAGGAATGCAGATTTGTGCAGCCTCTGTGGAAAAGAGTACGGACTTACATCAAAAAATTAAAAATGGCCCTGGCTGGCGTAGCTCAGTGGATTGAGTGCAGGCTGGGAACCAAAGTGTCCCAGGTTCGATTCCCAGTCAGGGCACATGCCTGGGTTGCAGGCCATAACCCCCAGCAACCGCACATTGATGTTTCTCTCCCTCTCTCCCTCTCTCTCCCCCCCCCCTCTCTTCTCCCCCTCCCTTCCCTCTCTAAAAATAAATAAAAAAAAAAAAAATTAAAAAAAAAAAAATTTAAAATGTAACTTTCTTATCACCCAGAAATTACTCTGCTGGGAATATATTCAAAGAAACACAAAAATGCTCATTTGAAAGACCCCTATGTTCACTGCAGTGTTACTTATAATCGCCAATATCTGAAAGTAGCCCAAGTGTCCATCAGTTGATAATGGCATAAAAAAAGCTGTGATACATTTACAAATGGAATATTACTCGGCCATAAAAATGAAGGAAATATTACCCTTTGGACATCTGGATGGGCCTGGAGAACATTATGCTAAGTGAAATAAGTCAGTCAGAGAAAGAGAAATACCGTAAGATTTCACCCATGTGTGGAATCTATTGAACAAAAATCATGAAACTGTAGACTTATAATGGGTGAATGCTACAGTAATTATACCCTAATATATGGTAATTATACCCTTAAGCTATAAATAAATAAATAAATAAATTTTGTAAATGTAAATATTTTCAAATTTTGCTGATTTAATAGAGCTGGTAAAGCCAACACATTAGCATTAGAAAAAGTATTTTAACACACAGGGTATTTAGTTTAAATCATCAGATGAGAAGTCTCACCACAGGCAATTTAACAAATCATTTAACAATTATATACTGCAATTTACTTTCACAATTGTCAAAAAGATTGTATTATTCCATAAAAATTCACAATTACCTTAATCAGGGCTTTTTTTGTTAGTTTTTGGTTAACTTCAGGCTTATTTAGTATGTTCTTTGCTCTGTGAGCATATTCCAATGTACTCAGAGTTTCCTGTGATGAAAAGGCAATTTACTTAAGATAATATGAGATTGTAGTTCTATTACACAAAATGTACTATGTAGTAACTTGTAACTAATAATTTATGGTTATAGCTAATCTGAAAATCTACTGAGACTACTATACCCAACCTTTAAAAAAGAGATTGGCCAAAACATCCTTATCTTTTTTCTTTCTCTTTGATTTTAGGGCCTTTAACTTTTTAATAACTTGATCAAGTAATTTTTTACTTTAAACTAGTCTTCAAAACTCAGTAAATTCAATCAACTGATGAATAAACAAAATGTTCTATATCCAATCAATGGAATACGAGGTCTGTCCAGAAGGTATCCAACCATGTAATAAGAAAAGTAGACACGTTTATTGAAGAAGATACAAGAAACATTGTACACAGGACAATGATGCCTCAGTCCCCTTCTAAGTAGGCACCTTGGGACCTCACACAGTTCTCCCAATTGCCATCAGCTGCCCTGTTGTAAATTTTCCCGAATCTCATTGATGGTCTGAAATCTCTTCCCTTTCAAAGGTGATTTTAGTTTTGGGAAAAGCCAGAAGTCCCAGGGCACCAAATCTGAGCTGTAGCAGGGCTGAGTCACCTGGGTGATCTGATGTTTCGCCAAAAAACTCTGCATGAAACATGATTCATGAGCAGGCAAGTTGTGGTAATGAAGGTGCCAATCACCAATTGCCCATAGCTTCTGAATCATCTGAATAGATTCTGTGGAGGAATGTTCAAGCTTAACACAAAGTCTGATGCAGCTTCATTGCGCTACTCGTTCAGTCATTTTGAATGCAATGGCCACCCACCATACATGCTCACTCAACAGCATCTACTGCCCCCACTGACCAGTACAGTGAAGTTGTCATAGTTCACACACATGCATTCCAGTCCACTCTCCTTGGCTGCCAGGTTACATGGACGTCGTGGAAACCATTCTCATTATATTAACAATGGCTGGATTTTTCCCAGACAGACCTCATATTTACTCATCCACAAAAATGAATGAAATACTGATACATGGTACAACATGGATGAACAATGAAAACATTATGCTAAATGAATGAAACCAGCCACAAAAGAACACTTATTATATGATTCCATCTACATGAAATGCCCAGAATAGGCCAATCTACAGATTAAAAGGAGTAGATTAGCAGTTACCGAGGACTGGGATTGGGGACACATGTAGAGTGACTGCTTATGGGTTACAGGGTTTCTTTCTGAAGTGATGAAAATATTCTAAACTTAAATTTTGGTGATGATTGCACAGCTCCGTGAATATAGTAAAATCACTGAATTATATACATTTAACAGGTGAATTTCATGGTATGTAAATTATCTCAATAAAAATATTTTTTAAAAGGAAAGGAGAGTTAGAGACCTTACAAAGCTTTTCTAATTCCATTTAAAGTACATGATTACAATAAAATAAGAGTAGATTTTGCCATCTTTGTTTCTTCTTTTAGTTTTCGCACCTGTTCCCACACACCCAACCCCATCCTCACTGCTCTCTAAGCAGTCTCTATAATACTAACATTCACGTAACCCACTGCTAAGTCCTCAATTAAATCTCCATACCCCATGTAACCATATACTGCTGATGACCACAGCAATTTTCTTTGATGACTGTGTAGGGAAAGCCAGTAAGTAACTGGCTTTTTAAAATTAAAAACTCTGTCAGGAAAGGAGAAAGAAATTTTTTTCAGTGTCCATATGCAACGTCCAGATTCTTTTTGTTATAATATAGAATTAACAAAGCCATTTAACAAACTTTGAAGACAATGTGATAGCTAAATAAGAATTTCAGCTACCACACTTGCAGAAACCTTTCAAAAAGAGCTTACCTCAAGATTGAGCGATGCAGGAGAAATTGTTGCAATTATAGATGTTCTTGTACGTCCCCCAAGAGAATCCTGGAGGATTCTAGTTAGTTTAGATTCTCGGTAGGGAACGTGAGGTGTTCTTTCTACAAGAGCAGTAATAACCCTTCCCAAAGTCAACAGGGATTGATTGATATTTCCAGCTTCCCGAGCTCTCTTGTCAACTGCTCCAGAACGGCCAATATTTTCGCTTCCTGCAAGATCAACCTTGAATTGAAAAAAAAAAAAAAAAAAAAGGTTGTCAGGCTATTGGATTTGGACTTGAAGACTTTCATTCCCGTATTATACATAATGTATTAAATAGCCAGCAAAATAATTTTTCTATGATTAGCAACTCACTACAAAGCTAATAACCCAGTAACTACAAAAATGTTTTCTAGAAATACAAAATTTCAGGCTGCTCTATGAGGGGATCAAGAAGGAAACAGTAGAATAGAATTACCAACCCCACTTTTGGGTATATATCCTAAGGGAATGAAATCAGTTTCTCACAGAGATATGTGTACTTCCATGTCTATGGCATTATTCAAAATAGCCAAGACATGGAAACGCGTCTGTCAATGGATGAACAGATAAAAATGTGCTACATACAATACACACAATGAAATATTATTCAACCATGAGAAAGGAAATTCTACCACTTACAACAACATAAATGAATCTAAAGGACATTATGCTAAGTGAAATAAGCCAGACAAGACAAAAATACAAATACTGTATGATCTCACTTATATGTGTAATTAGCGGGGGAGGCAGGGAGAAAGAAGAGATGAATTTGGTTATCGGGAGCAGAGAGGTTGGGGAGATAGGGAGACACTGGTCAAAGGGTACAAGCCTTCGGTGATAAGATGAGTAAGTTTGGGGATCTGAAACACACTAGTACAGTTAATAATACTATACTGAAATTTGCTAGGAGAGCAGATTTCATAAGTGTTCTCACAAAAAAAAAAAGTAACTATGTGAGGTAATGGATATGTTAATGTGATTGTATTAATCATTTTACAAAGTATACTATATCAAATTATCATATTGTATACTTTAAATATGTAATTTTACTTGTCAATTATACCTCAATAAAGCTGGAGTAAAAAACAAAAAGAATGAAACACTGGTATTAAGATAGGTGCTTACCAAGTTCAACTTTCCAATTTTAACAAGCTCCTCTCCATCAATTGTAGTTTCTTTCATATGTATTGTAACGGAGAAAACTGAGTGGGAACGACTAGAAAACAAGATCAAGTTGCGCAGTCATTATAATACAAAATACTATTTGCTTTCTGTAAAAAAATGAAAACAGCCAGGAAAGATCTTAATCCACAAAAGTAAAGAAAAGATAGTATCTGACTGGAGATACCAATAAGATTTTGGAAGACAGAAGGTAGATAAAACAACGATTAGGTTTTTGCTTTCTTGTACCTACTGCCTATCAGAGAATACAACAAGGAGCTATTTAAAACACTCTAAAAGATTTAGGAACCAGAATCCTCAGGCACCTCTGAAAGGTGAATGTGGATAGGATTGGGACAGCTGCTGGTGTGTCTGAGGAGAAGGCTTGTGATCAATCTTCCTATTCATAAGAACTATCTGAAATATGTCATTACCATAAATTCAAATAGCACCAGGCAAGCCATATCTGATTACTCCCTGCCAGTGTCAACTGCTGTAAAAGTACATCGCTCTGCTTGGAGAATGTCATAAGAAACAGGTAAAATTCCCTTCCCTGAACAGCAGAAGTAGTACATAACAATGATTACCAAAATACCATTAGATAATCACTGTTAGATTATAAAGTGTTCCAAAGTATATCTTATGTTGCATACTGACATTTGGCTTTATCTGAAGGATACAAAAATTAGTCACATACAAATGAACAGAAATATGTTCTGAGAAATGTGTTGTTGGGCTACATTTATGCAAACCTCATAGACTGTACTTACTCAAACTAAATGGTATATAGTATAGAACCATAATTCTATGTGCTTTACTTTTATTTGACTAAAAGCACAGTAGGTTTGTTTACATCAGCATTGCTGGAAACACATTAGTAATTTAACTCTACACTGTTGACAACAGTGATATCACCTAGTGATATCATAATCACTAGGTGATAGGAACATTTCAGCTACACTACAATAATAGGAGACCACTGTCATATATACCATCCATCATAACCAAACACTGTTATGTGGCTCACGACTGTAGAGACATCCGAAGACATCTTTCCTTTCTGTATCTTCTGGTGACCAGTGTGTTAATGTCATTAATAGTAGGGAATATGGTAATCTTCTTTTTTGTACTTTTCATGTTACTTGAAAAATTTTATAATAAATACCATTTTTACAAAATTTAAATTATTTAAAATTACTGAAAAAAGGACATGTACAGGAAAAATATAAACTATACATCTAAACCATAACATACATTTCATGTTTTTCTACCAACATTTATCCATTCCTAATCTCAGACTGCAATTAATTGAAATTAAGCATAGACGTCAACTCTGATTTTGGAAAATTTAATTATGTCTTCCTTCTCGTTATCACTTACATTCATAAAAAGTGACATTGCCCTGGCCAGGGTGGCTCAATTGGCTAGAGCATCATGCCAATATGCCAAGGTTGTGGATTTGATCCCTGGTCAGGGCACATATTAGAAGCTACCGATGAATGCATATATAAGTGGAACAACAATCTGGTGTTTCTCTCTCCCTCTCTAAAATAAGTAAATAAAAGGTTTTTTTTTTTAAAAGAGCTATTTATTCCAGTCTACATGTATATAAAAAAAGGAGACCCAAATTATACAAATTTACAAAATAGGAATTTTGTATTTCAGTGTTTTTAGAGAAAAGAAATTTTACCTAGTCTTAAATTCATTCCTCCATTTCATTCTATATAAAAGTTACAAATCAATCACAGAATTGAATTTTCAATGAAAATTTGCATTTATAATGTAAGTTTCAAAAATGGAAAGCTATTATAGGAAAAGTTAAATAAAATTATAAAATCACTCATAATTCCATGATTTTAATTACTTCCATGTTGTTTTTGTTCTTTCTTTAAATGTATATATATATATATATATATTTGTATAAAGTTGCAGTTATAATTGTTATAGAATACTGTACAAATTTTCAATAATAAGGAAGCAAGGAAATAAGAGATCTAGTCCTAACAATATTTTGTAGCTCAGGAAACTGATATACAGATGTTCACTTACTCACCTGAAGTTGTATTTAGTTAACTGTGGAACTGGAACTAAACACAAATACCTAATTTCCAACCCAAAGCTCTATCAATTATACTCTGATGTTTCCTTCAAAGACCAAGAGGGAGAAAGTTACTTCTAACTTGGTAAACTGCATTTTTAGAGTCTGGGATTCACCCTATAGACGGTGCTATCAAGTATGCCCCCTTCCCCCTTGGAAGTCAGTGTTAGTGATTATCTATTCTCCTACATTAAAATGAAGCTATTTGAGAAAACAAATGTTGTACAAATTAAATATAAACAGTTTTGTTAATCATACCAAAATAAAGTTAAAGAAATAAAATAAAGTCATTTGACTTTCTCCTAATCCTTACTTAAACTGAGGGTTTTCAAATTGCTTTTTAAGTGCATACAGAGACTTCAGAAAAATGCTCAGAATAAACCTTCTTAAGGTTGAGAAGATAAGCCTCAGAGAATTCCATCCCCAAATCAACCACAACAGCTATATTTTAATCTGGGATCCCATGTACAATTTCATTTGAGGTGGAAAAAATCTAACTTAAAAGAAGTTTGATACTTCTGCTTAATAGTTCAACTTGTCTTGGTTCTCCCTTCAGCATTCTTCCAATATTGGTGCTTCCCTATAAACCTCAAACCAATTACTACATGCAACCTAGCATAACACCTAGGTATGTGACTCATATATTTTGACCCACCCCAATTTGATTTCCCCCAAGTTCGTAATTATTCTTAAAAAGAAAATGGAACATGCGGGGACAGTGGCTTTCTTACCTAGAGTATGCATTCATTAATGTTGCTGCAGTTGTCCTTTTTGCTGCTCCCTTCTCCAAAATTTGATAAACTTCATCCTTGTTATGTACTGTAATTTCTTCTAAACCTTTGATTATCACTCCCCTCTGACCAAATATCAAAAAAAGCACCCATTAGATTGGTACACACAGACACACACACACTTCTCAAAGCAACACACATTAAAATTTGCAGACATTCCATTCCCAAAGACTGAAGTTACCTTGTTACGAGGATCATCAAACATCTGTAGTCTCTCAGAAACATCAGAGGATGGATTAAGGAGGTCAAAAAGTTCTTCATTATAGATTTCCAACAAAGACACTTTGACGGAAAATTCAGTACCATTATCAGTAAGTTTCTCAAAAATCTGATGAAGAGTACGTGGAATTATACCAGCCAAAGGATCCTGAAATTGCAATATTAATGAGGGCTAAAATAAAGGTAGAACAGCATTTACTGTGGCAATTAAAACACATATAACAAGGGCCTGCTTTATAGTATATTTAAGTGTAATTACATTAAAACGAGTTTAAAAATATAAGCTAATGTTAGAGAAGCCAAGTCACTTGCAAGTCTATTAAACAGCAATTATTCTCTATACCTTCCACTAATCTTTCATGCCTGCCAGACACTTTGTGACTGAGCATTAAACAAAAACCAGCTGAATCAAGCTACCTATAAAGCCAAGTTCAATAATTCTTTCCAACTGTTCTTATGAGTACATAATATCACCATTTTAATCAGGAAAATAGCCCATTAAAAGTGTATTCCCTAACCTGCCCTGGCTGGTGTGGCTCAGTGGATTGAGGGCTGGCCTGTGAACCAAAGGTCACCAGTGCAATTCCCAGTCAGGGCACATGCCTGGATGATAGGCCAGGTCCCTGTTGGGGGCATGTGAGAGGCAACCACACACTGATGTTCCTCTCCCTCTCTTTCTCCCTCCCTTGCCTTCTTTCTAAAAATAAATAAATAAAATCTTTTTAAAAAGTATATTCCCTAATCTAACATGAAATAGGATTGATTCTCAAATATGTAAGTATCCTTAATAAAATTATTGTAAATCCCTAAATTTTGAAACTGTGCATTAAGCCTATTCTATAATCTCCTACAGTTACAATTCCATAACTTTATTATCCATGCATAAAGTTGATGCCTCAACTATGTAACCTTTAGGAAAAAAGGACCTACCTAAATGTTAATAACACTTAAATGTTAATAATGACTAATTGACTTAGTCACTAAATTCAGTGAAACACTTGGTGAAAACTTTTGTGAAATGTACTATTTGTTCCCTACTATGTTCAACAATGCAGTGGCCTTAATTTCTTGCACGCTCATGGTAATCATACCAACCATGATACTGCCCCTTGCTACGTTAACTTTGAGATTCATTCCCTCCTTGCAAAGTCTTCCCCTCTAAACCCCACTCACATTCCATTTCTCCACAATATTCTTCTCCACCTATTCTGTCCCAGACAGACCCCTCTCTTATCACTTAACTGTACCATATGGACTGGCCCAGTCTCTCCCAATGGGACTATATATTTCTTAAACAGAAGGCATATCATATATACTAATTTTACTATAGTAGTAGTTCATCATAAATTCCTGCTGTTATTAACATGGGTACTCTTCTCTATTTCAAGACAAAGTCCTTCAGCCAAGTTTTATTCAGTTAAATTTCAGCTACTTCAGAGACAAAAGTGTGTTATAATCAACAAATACCTCCTCCCAAGTATATTCTTCATTAGGTGACCTTTCACCTTCCATTGTAAAGGTTTTTCCAGTGCCAGTTTGGCCATATCTGTCAGGATTAACAAAAATGTTGAATAAGAAACGAACACATACATTATTAAAACTTTTCATCAATTTGAAAAATAATCCACTCACGCAAAAATAGTGCAGTTATAGCCCATAATAACTTCATCCAGAATTGGACAAACAACACTTCGATAAACGTCTATTTGTTTAGTAGATGCTCCAAAAACCTATCAAAAAAAAAAAAAAATCAAAGCATTTTTTTCAAGAAAAACATTTTAAAAATTACCCACTTTAATAATTTTATTTTTAATATATTAACTCATTCAGCCCTGACTGGTTGGCTTGGTTGGTTGGGTGTCATCCCACAAAGTGCAAAGTGTCCAGTTCGATTCCCCAGTCAGGGCACATGCCTGGGTTGCAGGTTAGGTCCCCAGTGGGGGCACAAACACGAAGCAACCAATTAATGTTTCTCTCTCACTCAGATGTTTCGCTCCCTCTTTCTCCCTCCCTTCCCCTCTCTCTAAAAATAAATAATTTTTTTTAAATTAACTCATTCAGCCCTCTAGAAACCATGGACAATTCAGAGTCAACTGAAATTTGTCACTGTACACTAGAACCTAGAGGAAGTATGTATACTAGGATACCTTTGCATTAGTGAGTAACAGAGAAGTAACAGCATTTTAAGAAGTAAGTACCATATCAAAAGTATATGTTTTCCTTGAGCTCTTGTCGGCCAATCCTCCAGTTCGTACACTAACTTCTTTTCGTACATGATCACATTCTACTACAGAATGGGCGCATGCTTTCCGCTCTGCCAAATTAAATGGTCTATAAAAAGAAATACATGATGTTATTCAATACATACTTATGACATTACTGATGACATTACCTGAGACAAAAATAATGCGACATTTTGCCTGCACTATTAGAGATAGGGACTAAATGATACTGCTTTTTAAGTGTTTCAATACCAAGAAATATTACTAGTTTTTTGAATTTTCAAGGATATGTAAAACATTACAATTCTGACAATTTCTTGGAGTAGATGCTAACAGAATTAACTTGCAAAAGATGCCAAACTTATTTTTCAGAATTCTATTTCCATGTTCTTGGAATCTTACCATGTTAGTTTATGATATAGGAGAAAGAATATGCCAAATTTGTGCTCAAAATATGAACCTGCCAGTGGATAAGTGGAACAGAATAAAAAAGATACAAATAATGACAAATATGTAGAATACTTACTATGTCTCAGGTAATCACTATTCTAAGTGCTTTGTATGTGTTAACTCAGTTTGTCCTCACAGCACTGTGAGGTCTAGTAGCAAACAGTGACAAAACAGGATTATACAAGAGGTGATGTTTAGAAAGAGTATGCAAAGGATACTGTTGGGAACATACAGTAAAGATTTAATGTGGTCCTGATTGGAACAGAGTCTGGTGGAGGAGGCATGAGTAATGTCAAAGAATTCCTGAGGAACTAATCCTGTAAGCTAAATTCCTCCATAGGCATTTCAGTACAGCGAGGACTCTCATCCAGTGTGAGTGCTAGTGTGGCACTTTGTGACTGTGTCCTCATTTTAAAATGGGGCTAGTAATGTTGCCAGTCATTATAGTACCAACCAACCGGCAATGTAGGGAAAGAAATCCTGTTTAGCTTACTGTTTTCCCAGTGCCTGCTACTATGCTTAGCGTCCAGTAGGCACTCAAATATCTGTCAAACTACACAGCTTAACAAATGTCACCCTAAGGGGAATGATGGGAAAGCTTTAAAAACAAAAAACAAAAAACCATGGTCCACAAAGTGGCATCCATAGGTTTATTTATATACAGTACTTAACATACATCTGAGCCAAAAGGAGAGATATACTCCTGACCGGAGTTCATTTTTCCCAAAGAATACCAAATATTAAGGAAGGATGTGCCAAATAAGAAATTATCTCTCTCCTCATCACTAGACAAACTGAGTTGCTATTTACTTTAAGAAGAACACCTCAACTTACTCTGACATACCCCACTGCCCAGCACATTTTTGACTGGTCAGAAGATTAAATTTGTAGTCCAAGGAAATATAACTCAGCAACTCTCAGGTAATATCTGGTAATGCTGTCATCTGCCAAATGTACTGAAATGTAAACAATGCACATAATTGACAGCATGCATTATTAAAAGTTCAACAAAACTAAGTAAAAACCAACTTATACTAAGGAAGGCCAAGAATATAAAGTAGAGTGCCCTGCCTGGTGTGTCTCAGTGAATTGCATGCCAACCTACAAAGCAAGGGGTCAATGGCTCGATTCCCCATCAGGGCACAAGCCTGGGTTACAAGCCAGGTCCTCCCAGTTGGGGGTGTGCGAGAGGCAAACACACACTGATGTTTTTCTCCCTCTCTTTGTCCTTCCCTTCCCCAGTCTAAAAATAAATACACAAAAAAATCTTTAAAAGAAAATTGCAAGGTTTCTATTGATGACACTAACAAACCCATCAATTTCTTGGTTTTACTAGAGTTATGTTCAAATTCAAACAACCAAAATGGTGAGGGAGGGAAGATTGTAGATTGTTTCAAAAAGTCCTTAAGCCCTGGCCAAATAGCTCAATTGGTTAGAACACTGTCCTGATAGCCAAGGTTGTGAGTTGGATCTCAGGTCAAGACACATATATGAAGTAACCAATAAATGCACATGTAAGTGGAACAACAAACCAACATCTCTCTCACATAAACAAATTTTAAAAATTTAAAAAGTCCTTAGGTCAGACAAAGACAAATATCATGATTTTACCTACATGTGGAATCTAAAAAACAAAATAAACGAACAAACAGAACAGATTCCAACTAACTCACAGAGAACAAACTCATGGTTGCCAGAGGGAAGGGAAATTGGGGCACTGTGTGAAAAAGGTGAAGGGATTAATAAGTACAAACTGGC
Source organism: Phyllostomus discolor (assembly GCF_004126475.2). Taxonomy (NCBI): domain Eukaryota; kingdom Metazoa; phylum Chordata; class Mammalia; order Chiroptera; family Phyllostomidae; genus Phyllostomus; species Phyllostomus discolor. Next base: position 146,789,493 of record NC_040907.2, on the reverse strand, counting down.
TGTTATAAAATAGTCATGGAGATGTAGAGATCAGCATAGTAAATATATGTCAATAATATTATAATAACTATGTATAGGTATAAGTCATAAATGACTTATGGAGGGGATGCTTCGTAAGTTATATAAATGTCTTACCACTATGCTGTACACCTAAAACTAGTATAATACTAAATGTCAACTGTAACTGAAATTTTTTTTGAAAAGAGGGGGAAGAAAGTCCTGTCCTATGCTAAATTATTCATTCATCCCATAAACATTCATCAAACACATATAATGCGACAGACACTTTTCTAGGCACTTGGAATATAGCAGGGATCATAACCAAGTATCAGGAAAAAAATCCAAAACATCCAAGTTCTCACTCTCAGGGAGTTTTTATCCTAATGTGTGTGTGTAGGGGGATCAGGAAGAGATGACAATAAAACAAACAAGTAAATATATTTGGTGCTGATAAATTCGAAATGAAAATAGCAGACCAGGGGATAGGAAGTGATGAATGGGGAAATTGGGCGGTTGCTATTGTTATTTTAGAGTGACCAGGGAAGGTTTCTCTGATAAAAGTGATATTTAAGCAAAATAAGTGAGAGAGCCAGCCATGTAACTATTCCAGTAGAAAAAGCTTTCCAGGCAGAGAAAGAAATTGCAAAGGCCCCAAAGTAGAGTATGGTACATGTGTTTTGTTTAGTTTTTTAATCCTCACCCGAGGATATATTTATTGATTTCAAATAAAGAAGAAGGGGATGGTGAGAGAAAATAGAAATGAGAAACAGCGATCAGTTGCCTCTTTTATGCCCTTCGATGGAGATCAAACCAGAAACCTAGGTATGTGCTCTGACCTCAGATCAAACTGGAGACCTTTTGTGTACGGACCACACTCCAACCAAGGGAGTCAACCCACCTGGGTGGTAGATGTGTTTTTAAAATGTGTGTGTGTGAAGGGGGAGGACAGGGCAGGGGAGTTAGGCAGGAAATCAGAAAGATAGCTAGTAGCTATATCATGTAGGGGTTTATAATATCTTTCAACCTGTGGGACAAATCTAGCCTTTGTCTTGTCAAAGAATAAATTGACAATTTTAAAGGTTATTTAAAAATATATATAGATATATTTTATATATCTATATATATCAGCCCTGACTGGTATGGCTCAATGGGTTGGGTGTCATCCTGCATTCCTGGATTCCAGGTCAGGGAACATCCAGGGTTGGGAGCGTGAGAGGTAACTGACTGATGCTTCTCTCGCACATCAGTAGATAAATAAAAAAAAAAAAATTCAGATACTGGGTGTCTGAAGGTGGTAGAAGCAGTACACTGGCAGATTCATTCCACCATTTAAAACCTCAAACATTGGGTCACACAATGTCTTACTGATTTCAAGTAAAAGATGTCCAGCAAATCAGCAAGCACACACAACATAGCCCAGGGAAGAACTGTGCAGCAGTTTTGATTAGAAGCCTCCAGTGAAAGAATAAAGGTTTCAACAGCACCATGGACCTCATGTCCTACTATGAGGAATATGCCAGGAATAATGCTTTGCTGATAAGATACCAACTTCAGAAAACCTTTCAAGGTTAAAAAACACTTGGATCAGTTGGTTAAATCAGTAAACAAAAGGTTGTAGTTTGATTTCCAGTCAGGGCACATGCCTAGGTTGTGGGTTCCATCCCTGGTCCGGGCACATAGGTGAGGAAACCCATCAATACCTCTCTCTTTCCCTCTCTATAATAGCAACGAAAACAAAATGTCCTTAGGTGAGAATTATTAAAAACAACAACAAAAAAACTTGCATCATAGTATAGTGAAATAGTGAGATAGTCTCTTTTCAACAAAGTAAATTATAAGCAGCTCCTCAAAGAGATTTACCTTCAGCTTATTTGTAACCACTACTAATAACTAAAATGTCCTTAACTTGGAAAAATGACTCTGAAGTCTTTATTTTCCAAGTTGTCCTTTCTCTATAATATCCTCTGCTGATTTAATACAGATTCACAATTTTGTTTTCTATTTGGTAACTGGCATCATATGGGGTTACTGTTTAACGGAGGTTGATCTGGGTCATTAAAAAAATAATTATATACTTTAAAATATATGAGTAATTCAGATATGTTAATACCTACATTGCCTAAGCACCTGTTTAAATTAAAATGTCAAAAAAAAATAACAAATCCTAAAACCTCTGTATTATGTTCTTCATAGGGTTTGTGCCAACCTGTAGCAGGGGTGTCCAACCTGCAGCCCATGGGTCATGCGTGGCTCAGGATGCCCATGAATGCAGCCCAACACAAAACCGCAAATTTACTTAACACATTATGAGATTTTTTGTGTGTGATTACATGTTGCAATTATTTTATGTGTGGCCCAAGACAACTCTTCTTCCAGTGTGGCCCAGAGGTGCCAGAAGGTCGGACACCCCAGCTGTAGAGTATACAAAAGGGAGGGGTGTTTTGTGTATATGTGTGTCTTTGTATCAAAGCAATATCCTGATTAAAACATTTCAGTTTCTCAGTTCCAGTTATACCTTTATCTTGAGCTATGTACCGGTAGAATAAAAACTTCTCTTCATATGTTACTGTACAAGAAAAGAACATCCTAAAGACTGTATTCAATGTAATCAAGTAATGAAGTCAGGCTATAATAAACTGTGAGAATTAAAAATTTAAAACTGGAAAAAAAATTAGCCCTGGCCAAGTTGGTTAGAGTGCTGTCCCCATATGCTAAGGTTGTGGGTTGGATCCCTGGTGAAGATACACAAAAGAATCAACCAATGAATAATAAACAACAAATCAATGTTTCTCTCTTTTTTTCTCTCTCCCTCCATCCTTCCCTTCTTTCTTCTCTCTTTCTAAAGTCAATTTTTAAAAAATTTTTAACTGAAAAAGAAAAAGGGTAGGAGGTGACAGAGACCATATGTAGTCTGAAAAGCCTAAAATATTTACTATCTAGGCCCTTCACAGCAAAGATATGATCACCCTGAGAACCTCTTAAGTTGTTTATTTACTAATGATAGAACATATTTGCATTACAAAGACTATTTGAAAACAAAACCACACAAACAAAAAAGCCTGGCTAATCTGAAAAAACTTCTCTTTATACCACACAACCTAAGCACTTTTCAGTAGTGATAAAATAAAAGCCCTGGTTGTATGGTTCAGTGAATTGAGTGCCTGCCTGTAAACCAAAAGCTCGCCAGTTCAATTCCCAGTCAGGGCACATGCCTGGGTTGCTGGCCAGGTCCCCAGTGGAGACATGACTGGGGACAAGCAATGTTTCTCTCCCTTTCTTTCTCCCTCCCTTCTCCTCTCTAAAAATAAATAAATAAAAATTTTTTAAGTAAAAAATTCCTTCTAAGCTTAAGCGTGAAATTTATGGAGGTAATAAACATGAAGTTCAGGGTAATATTTAACTGTTGGGGTTGGGGAGAAGGTTGGGAAATAGGGAGGAAACACTGGGGCTCCAGGTATAATGACTGTTCTGTTTCTAATCTGGGTGATGTATGTACAGATGTCTGTTACATGGTTCTTTATAACTTTTTATGGGCCTGACATATTTTGTCAAAAAAAAAAGAAAGAAAGAAAGAAAATAAAACCACACAAGAATGTAATAATGTAATACTGCCTAGGTTTATTAACTGATCAAAATAATCTAAGAATTTGCATTTGTAAAACTTGATTTTTAAAAAGATTTTATTTATTTATTTTTAGAGAGGGAAGGGAGGGAAGGAGAGAGAGAGAGAAACATCAGTGTGCGGTTGGTGGAGGTCATGGCTAACCTGGCTGGGAATCGAACCTGTGACACTTTGGTTCGCACCCCACGCTCAATCCACTGAGCTATGCCAGCCAGGCCTAAACTGTTGATTTTTTAAAAACCTTCAAGTAAGCAATTATTAACAGAAGCCCTAGAATGCAACTGGTAATTAGCTAGATATAAGGTTACCTGTCTAATTTCCTCTCTGGCACCTAATTTAAAAAGCTAGCTATTACCTTTGATATGTACGATTAAGTCACCAAAACCGATTAAACAATAACCTAGAAAAGTTCATTGGCACATTTTTAAAATGATATTTTAATCTTAGAATATTTTTGGATTTACAGAAAATCTGCTGGTAGTTGGTAGTTTTTAAAACAACAGCAACAAAGAGACACACAAAACACACATTCACCAGAAAACTGTGGAAGGCCTCTAAAAAGCTAAATAAATCAATCTCTAATTAAGCAACAGTTTGAACAACAAGTATGTTCTTCCTGTACCAGCTAGTTTTAAAACTGAGAAGTTATTTGGAAATCCATCAGGGGAGAATTGAACACCTCCACCCACCGGGAAAAAGCTGTCTCCTTTGGCATAGGAGAGACTAAGTTGTAGCACAACCAGATGTCTATGTTGGCTTAGGTGGTCTCTCTGATCTTTTAAAGTCACTGTATTATAACTTAATTTTTAAACCTTACATACATTGATGTTTATTTACTTCTAGTAGGAATTAAGAAAACATTGCATCTAGAATAAACAGATGATCGATTACGTTTGTAGGGGTGGAGAGGATGGCAATCACAATGTAAGTGCCAAAACATCTGGAAAGTGGGTACGCAGTCTTATTTTCCAAACCAGCTAACTGCAAGGAGTGGCATATAGAAGCAACACCTAAATCATTGTTGAATTACTTTCAAAACAGGATGCATTTTTCACTAAAGAACAGTGATCACATTCTCCATCTGAATATAGCAGTTTAAACTATAACCTCTGACACAAATCTCTGAGGGCACCAAAGTTTTGCAACCCCAAAATACACCTTTTGGGATTTTGATTTTAGGCTAGTTGTTAAGAAACAAATGACACAGAAACTTTGACCCTCCTCCTTACCTGCTCAAACGAATTCAGATACAAAAATATGCTTAAACGAAGGGAGCATCACCTTAGCACCATAATATACAACTATTATAAATGTGGCAGAGAGAAATCCAGCAAAGCCTGTTTTTTAACTTCCTTTTGTGTACCATTGTTTGTGGGTGGTTTAGCAAGAATTTGCTTTTTCCAAACCTGTAAATTTCCTACTTTCTTTGAAACCCCAGACCCCTGCCCCATTTCTCCTTTGTCCAAAACAGTGTATCAAACCGTAAATGCCCAATGCGTATTGAGGTCTCATGTTCTTATGGCACCTCTGAATGTACATCCATAATAAATTGTGGACATTTTCTCTTGCTTATCTGCCTCACATTAATTTATTAGCCCAGTTAAAAGAATTTAGAAGGTGGAAGAAAAAATTATTTTTTGCGCCCCCCACACATCCCTTTTTATAAAAGAAACAAACACTAATTTACTCCTCACAGGAACATGGGGTAATTTCATCCAATAGACTGCGGGGGACTATGAAACAGAAAGATTTGGTCCCCTTAGAAATTAAAATTCCTCTCCGACCGCGAAGGAGGGAGCACAGCAGCAAAGAAGGGCTCTTTGAATCCCACCATCCTCGCCCTACCTGCATCTCACCACCACCTGGATGTTCTTCCCCTTCTCCTCTTTCTTCTTCGAGGAGGAATTCGGCTGGGACGCCATGACGGAACCCTCCGACAAAACAAAGCCTGGTACTGGGACGACCTCCTCCCCTGCCGGGTACCGGCTTGGAGAGGGACACCAACGAAAGCAGCTCCGAGTCCCCGCTCTCCACTAGGGAGGGGCTCTGACTGGACGCGTCTTCCGTCCCGCACCGGCGGAGCCGTCAAATTACGAACCTCGCCTCCACCGGACGCCCAGAAACGGAACAACGTCTCGGCGCCTCAATTTGAAAAACGAGCCCTGTAGCCTGGCCAATTGCCGCGCGGGCACGCAAGGCACGATGGGACGCGGAGTATTTCCAGAGCCCCGCCCTTGGGGCGTAGCCTGCGGGCAAGTAAAAAGCCGATACGTAGGTGCTCCACTAGAACTTGTAGTTCATTGGGAGACACGCAGGCGTAAACAGTGAAACAGTGTCGTACTTCAACGCGGTATTTCTTAAATTACTTAACGTCCCTAAACTAAAAGTGTCCTCACAATGAAAGTAATAGCAACCGTTTCAGAGGGCTTTTGTGAGAATGAGCTAGTGCGGGTAAAATAGGTTAGAACATACAGTTAAGTGCTCAGGAAGACTGGCCATGATTATAATTATTATTGAAGAATTGTAAGAGGAAGCACAGAGGATAGAGATCCGAAGCGAGTCCCTATCTCGGAGGAAGCTTCCCGTCTAGTCTGGAAAAATAATTCGGCAATGTTAAGAGGTAAGACTACGACGGGTACCAACTCGTGATGAAAGAGACACTGCATGTCATTTTTAGGACTCTGAATGTATCCTTTAACTGTAGTCGCCATTGCCAAGTGATTCCAAGCATGAAATGAAGATTAGACGCCCATTGGGATGTTTTTGCAGTAACTGATGCAGGATCAGGGGGTGCTTCCCTTCAAGTATCTGCCACAACGTCCAGTGGGCGTCTAGAGGAAGTTGCGAAAACGTCCGCCAGGGTCACCCTGCAAATCCCAGCAGGCAGCACTCTCTGGGTCCCGCCCACGCTCAGTGACTCCGGTTTTCCGTAGGCGTCTTAGGGGCTTGTTGGCAATGCTGGGATTCCTTCCACCTTTTTCGTTGTGTATACCAGCCTAGGGAAATACTGAATTATGGGCCTTTGCCATAGTCAGCTCGGGAAGCTGCGCTTTTGGGCTACCTTTACCCCACAGCAGTCTAGGCGTCATTTTAGCTTCCTAATGACCAGATGGAGTGGAAAGCTCCTTATTCCCCCAAGAAAGCATCTACGTCTAAAACCTCCATCGCTGGTCAATGGAGATTCTGCAAAGTCAGATACCTACTGACATCTCTTAGAAGGCTCACTGGCATCTCAAAAATGGAACTATCCAAAGCGAAATCCTTTATTCCCTTTACCTCTGTCCTCATCTTTCTCATCCAGACAAATGGCGCTAACTAGACTATTGTTCTCCTCGTCCAGTGTAATCCTGTTGGTTTTATCACATCTGCTGACCACTCTAGTTCAAGTCTTCTTTATCTCTTCCCTAAACAACTGTTCTTAACTTCCTTAATATTGTAGGTCTCCCTGCTTCCTCTTTTCTTCTCTCCCCACTGCATTCACTCAGCAAATGGAAGGATCTTTTTAAAAATAACAAAAGCGATCGTGCCCTTCATCTACTTTTTAACCTTGCAGTAGCTTCTCATTGTATTAAGAATAAAATCCAAACTTCTTACCATGTCATGTAAGGCCCTCTTTTGCCTTTGCCTATATCAACATCAACTCCGGCTACTGTCCACATAGCTTACTACCATGCTTTGGAGCTTTTAAGCTCTTTCCTGAAGGCAGACCTTTGTATTTGCTGTGCCCTCTGCATGTACCCACCTATCCTTATCCTTCAGATGTCAGCTCAAATTTGTCTTTAAAAAGGTTTTCTCTATCCCTGGCTGGTGTGGTTCCAGTGGACTGAACACAGCCTGTGAACCAAAGGGTCATTGGTTTCATTCCCCATCAGAGCACATGCCTGGGTTGTGGTCCAGGGCCCCAGTAGTGGGTGCATAAGAGGCAACCACACATTGATGATTCTCTCCCTCTCTTTCTCTCTCCCTTCCCCTCTCTAAAAATAAATAAATAAATATTTTTTAAAAGGTCTTTTCTAACCACCCTGCCTAAAGCATATTTCTCCTATAATTTTGTTTCACAACTCTGATTATTTTCTTCTTCATAACACTACAATCTGTAATTACAGTGTGTATTGTCTATCTACCTTATTAGAATGTAAGTTTTGGGGAGTGTTGACAGGGGATACCTGGTTCTTCTTACCAATGCATGTAAAGAATTATAGATCAGCATATCTGTTAGTGATTTATTAGTGATTCATTTCCATGGGAGAGAACACGCCTAGCCAAGGTTGGGGGGGGGGGGTGAAAGGCATAAGTTCAGGTCAAGGAAGGGTGGCAAAAGTAAGGATGGCTGAAAGCTGGGGTAGCAAGCCCCCAGGTGGCTTGAGGCCAGGTGGCCAGGGAGCCAAGAGCCAAGAGAGCAGTCCTTTGTTCTGAGGACTTATATAGTTGGCAGGATGGGAGTTAAAAAGTTACATATTTTTTTTAATGTTACATATTGATTGACTGGTAAATGTGGTGCCAGCTTTCCCAGGGAGGACGTGACTACCTAAACTTGGGTACGTGTGGGGGTCTGTTGGTCCAAATCCTTATCTTGCTCCAGACCACATTTGCTCATCTTACTGTAAAACAGATATGTGACAGGAGGCAGTTAATTTAAGTTGGGGCAGTTACCCAAAGTTATTTATGGGTTCTTTCTGCAAGCACTAGGGACTCCCTCATAAAACAGACAGTGATCAGAGGTAGACAGTTAACCAAAGTGTTTTATGGGCTTTTTCTTTGGGTTGGACCCTCTCCTGCATTCAGACCTTGGGATGAAAGCACAGTTTCAAGGCCTTCTTTCCCAGATAGCAGAAACACTACATAGAATTTCAGGAACTTCCCTCCTTCCTTGCTAACATAGTGTTTCTTGTGATGTTGGAACACCTGGCAATATTATCTAACCATGTTCAGGACTGCTGAGTTACTGGGTGAGACATGTCTCCCTCCTCCTCCCTGCCTTGGTTTGCTATTCATTCTACTTAAGTGATAAAAGGCATTTCCTGGCAACCAGGATGCTAGACCCTGGCTAGTAACCATAGCATAGCCTCAGAGTTCTTCCTATGCTGTCTCCTGCCTCAGGGGGACCTGATTATCTTGTTCAATGTTGTTTTCCTGGTGTCTTGAACAGAGCCTTACACAAAGTAGTCACTAAGTAAATATATCAGTACCTGAAAGGTATTATTTAACCTCTCTCAACCTTGATTTCCTTATCCGTAAAATGGGAGACAATATATATAAATTATCTGGCACACAGTAGGCCAAAATGTTAATTTCTTCTCCTTTTCTTTCTCATTCATAACTATTGGTTTATGGTGTCCTTTTCTTCTTTTCTGCCCATTCCACAAAAAATAATAATATAAAAGTACAATTAAAAAATAACTATCTAAACAATATTTACACGAACAGTTATTAGAGGTTGATGAAAGAAATTCAAGAGTCTTCACCTGGTAAGAGTTATAGGTAACACTTATCTAGGGCTACTATGTATCAGACTTTATGAAAGGCTCTATGTGCATCATCTCATTTAATCTTCAGAACAACTCTCTGAAGTAGGAACTATTATTTCCCATTATCTTATTAAAATACAGGTCAAGGAAGTATATTGTCTGTATGGATACAGCTAATAAGTGACAGGAAAGGAACTCCGAATTCTTTCTGATTTCAAATCCCAGGCTGTTAACTGCTATCTCCCTCACCTAATTTTTTTCAAGTTCTCAGTGCACCTGTACCCACTTCATCATACCCTTATTGAGTGCTTACTATGCGTCGAGCAGTGAAGAGAGGACAAATTATAGTGTCTGCCCTCAGGACTAAATTTAATGGAGATGGCCAGGGTTTTACGGACATTTGTAAACATTTTGTTACACTGTGTGCAGGTGGCTATCTCTGATATGTTATTTTATACTGTCCCATTAGAGCTCAAACTGGTCAAGCTTATCAACACTTCTCTCTTAAAAGTCTGCCCATGGTTAGAAATTATTTTTAGTAATCTAAAAATAATAATCTGGATTCTACCAATACAACATCACTGACTGTGTATGTTTGATCTGGTGTTTCTCTTTCGAGAGTGTATTATTTCTTGTACAAATTATTTTTAATTGGTTTTTATTTTCCTTAAAGTAAAACAAAAACATAGTTTTAAAAGTTAGATAGTTCTAAAGAGTTTATAATGCCCCCAAATGCGGTATTTCCCTGCCTTATCCTGCCCCAGTTCCTCCAGACCTGCACCAGAAACTACTTTCACCTCATTTTACCTGGGTTTTGTTTTTTTCCAGCATTTACAGATTTCCATTCTTGCAAGGAATTTATATGTACTGTTACCTTTTGATTAAACAATTTCAGACTTTTTTAGTGATTATGGAAGATGTGGATTTAGTTTTCAAACTTTACCATTCCCTCTGCTTTCCCTTCCCATACAACCAATAGTATAATTTTTGTTAAATCAAAAATCTGTATTTAAGTTATTGTGCCTATTCATAGCTGAGTTTTCAGTCTTGTGAGATTCTTTCCTTTTTTACTTTTTGTCTACCCTGAAATTAATAACTGCTCATTTTTATTTTATTAGCTTTCCCTGTACTTTTCCCAATTTTCCCTATATCTTCCAGTAGCCTCTTGGTCAACTTTTCCACTGATTCAATGACATCAGAAATCTATCAGTTTGAAGTAAATTCTAATTAGACAGCTCACTCTCTAGGCTTGTAGCCCAGGTGCCATTCTAGGGTTTCTCTTAATTTTCATCCCAGGAACTACCTTTGCCTATTTCCTGGATTGGATAGCATGTTTTCTGGATCTCATCTGTGTTCTTTCTTGGTTTACTTCCTTACTTAAAATAGCCAAAAAGTCCAAATACTCCACATGTTCATCAACTGATAAATGGATTAAAAAAAAGTGTGATAGATCTAAGCAATTAAATACTTACTATTCTACAATAAAAAGGAAAGAAGTAAGGATACACGCTACAACATAGATAAACCTTCAAAAGATTATGCCAACTGAAAGAAGCCAGAAACAAAAGACCACACATATTGTAGATTCTATTGATTCATTGTAGATGATTCTATTTGTTTAAAACAGGAGTGTCAAACTGTAACAGGGTGCAGCCAAGGTAGGGGCCCAAATAGGGATTTGGAATGGGTCCAGAACTCAAGGGTCCAGGAAATATTAGGATGCCCTCACCCCACCCCACCCCGTGTGAGTTGGGGGAAGGGACAAATGGAGCAGGGCCCTCCAGAGCTGTTTTGCATAGCAACAGTTTTGCAGCTAACCTCTGGTGTGGTCATTTAACACATCTATAACCTTTAACTGGTTGCATAGATATGTTAAATAGCTGTGGCCATGTTCTGAGCCAGGGGAATGGAAGTAACATTCCCACCAAGAGTAACTGGGGGGCAGGTTCCCCAAGTTACAGCGCCTGCGTGGGAGTTTGGAGATGATTGGCTCCATGAGATGGGGCCATGCCTGCCAAGACTCACGATGGCAGCCCAGTAAAGCTGGAAGGATATGAGAGTGCTGGCAGGTGTAGCCAATTGTGGGAGGAGTCGGAAATGGAGCTGCAGAGAAGGATTGGTGTGGGGATTTAAGCCCAGACACAGCAGCCATAGGAGGGAGAGCCACGTGGTTTTGGCTGAGTGGGGACTCCCACAGGCATTGTGCCGAGAGGACCATTCGGCTTTGCCAGAGTGGGGACCCCTGCAACCTTAGTAGGGGGAACCACACCCAGCTTTAGCAGAGATCCCAGTGACACAGCTGATGGTGCTAGGAACCGAGGGAGGCCTACCAGCCGAGACGGATTAGTGGGAAGAACCAAGGGGCTGCCTGAGCCACGGACTTCTATTTCTTTTCCTGAGATACGGTACCCCAGACTGGGCAAAGCGGGGGGAAGGAAGGACTGTGTGTGTTTGTAGATGTTTTAAGGGACTTTGGGATTTTGATGAAGACATTAGGTCACTACTTTAAGTCTGCATAACATTAAATAAACATTTCCTTTCCTTTTCACGAATCTCTGGCATTGAGAGATGTCTTTCCTCTGGCGGCAGACATAGCAAACCTGTGGGGTTCCTTTCGGTAATAGTATATTGCCCTCAGCCTGCCTTCAGCCCCCCTTGGCCTCCTTGTTGTTTGGTAACAAAACTAATTTTCACCAGGGGCCACATCAGCCTCTCAGTTGCCTTCAAAGGGCTGATTGTAATTTTAGGACTGTATAAATATAACTTACTCCTTAACTAGAGGCAAGGAGCTCCACACTGCCACCGGGTAGAAACCAGGTGTCGGGTCGATAAAACAAGGTGTAAGGCTGGATTTGGCCTATGGACCTTGTGTTTGCCACCTGTGGTTTAAAATGTTCAGAATAGGGCCCTGGCCAGTGTGGCTCTGTGGACTGAGCACCAGCCTGCAAACCAAAGGGCTGCTGGTTCAATTCCCTGTCAGGGCACATGCCTGGGTTACAGGCTAGGTCCCCAGTTGGGAACACATGAGAGGCAACCACACATTGATGTTTCTCTCCTTCTCTTTCTCCCTCCCTTTCTCTAAAAACAAATAAATAAAATATTTTTTTAAAAAATGTTCAGAATAGGAAAATCCATAGAGACAGAAAGTACATTAGTGGTTGCTATGGTCCGGGGGCAAAAGGGGTTATTGCTGATGGGGTTTCTTTCCGGGTAATTAAAATGTTCTGAAATTTAAAATGGCAAATTTTTATAGCATGTGAATTATGTCTGATTAAAAATACTTCAATGTGATTTATGATATATTTCTGAAAAACACACACACTTTTGCAATGATTAATTTTAAATACAAAAGTGCTTCTAACCCTGGCCAGGTACTCAGTTGGTTAGCGCGTCAATCCAAGGTGAGTGCAATTCCTGGTCAGGGCACATACAAGAATCAACCAACAAATGCATAATTAAGTGCAACAACAAAGTCTCTCCCCCCACCAACACACCTCTAAAATTAATAAATAAAAATTTAGAGAAAACAGAAAAAAAGAAAAATTTTTAAAAGTGCTTCCAGTAAAAAATTGACTCTAGTCACAGACCTTAACACACTTCACAAAAACTAACTTGAAATTGATCACAGATGTAAATACAAAATGCAACACTATAAAACTCCTAAATGACAATAACATAGGTGAAAATCGAGGTGATTTTGGATTTGGTGATGACTTTTTAGATCCAACATCGAATACAAAATGATCCATAAAAGAAATAATTGATAAGTTAGACTTTATTAAAATCAGAAGCTTCTGCTCTGTGAAAGACATTGTCAAGAGAATGAAAAGACAAGCTATCAACTCAGAGAAAATATTTATAAAAGACATCTGATAAAGGACTGTTATCCAAAATATACAAAGAACATTTAAAACTCAGCAATAAGAAAACAAATAACCAATAAAAATAGGTCAAAGACCTTAATAGCCACCTCACCAAAAAAGATACACAGATGGCAAGTAAGGATATGAAAAAATGCTCCACATCATATGTCATCAGGGAGCTGAAAATTAAAACAGTGAGATACCACTACACACCTATTAAAATGCCAAAAATCTGGAACACTGACAACACCAAATGTTGTCAGGGTGTGGAGCCATAGGAACTCTGGTTCACTAATGGAAATGTAAAATGGCACAACCACTTTGCAGGAGAGTTTAGCAGTTTCTTACAAAACTATACTCTTACAATGTACTCTAGCAATTACACTTCTTGGTATATACCTAAAGGAGTTGAATACTTATACCCACACAAAAAACTATGCCTAGATGTTTATAGCAGGTTTAGTCATAATTGCCAAAACTTGAAAGCTATTAAGATGTCCTTGCTGTAGGTGAATGGGTAAATAAACTGTGGCACATCCAGAAAATTGAATATTATTCAACACTAGTAAAAAATGAGTCATCAAGCCATGAAAAGACATGGAGAAAATTTAAATATATGTTACTATTATTTAGTAATAAGCCAATCTGAGAAGGCTACATAATATATTATTACAACTACATGACATTCTGAAAAGGCAAAACTATAGCAGTAAAAAAAAGATCAGTGGTTGCCAGGGACTAAAGATAAAGGAGGGGTGAATAAGCAGAGCACAGAGGACTTTTAGGGCAGTGAAAACGCTCTGTATACTACTATACAATGGTGGATACATGTAATTATACATTTGCCCATACTCATAGAATGTACATCACAAAGAGTGAACACTAACATGTACTTGGATTTTGAGTAGTAGTGATGTTTTAATATAGGTTCATCGAGTATATTAAACATACCACCTCTGTTGTGGGGTATGATGGTGGGGGGAGGCTATGAAAGTGTGAGTGCAGAGAGTATACAGTCTATCTCTGTACCTATCTAAAACCGCTGTTAAAAAATAAACTCTTTAAATCCTTGGGGGGCAGGGGGAAGTGCTTCTGATCATTTCACAGAACTTTATTTTTACCTTGACAACCAAGAAAAGCATTTTAATAGGCATCCTACTATCCTAGTGCAGAATCACATTTTATTGAAATATAAATTTGTGTTTCATTCTCCCTGTACTTCCTTCCAAGCAGGTAGCTAGGCATTTTGATGATTCATTGAAAGATGGCAAATGTTTGCTACTATATTGGACTTTCTGTCTGAAACCTTTGGAAATTATTATTAATCCAAAGAACTTAGCACTTATTCTACCAGCTCACAATGACTTGATTTTTATGTCATTTTCTGAAACTTACCCTGACTAATACACATTACAGCAGATAAGATTTTGCAACTGTAATCTTGGGTGGTGTAAGAAATATCACATTATTTTATTTAAATTATATTAAATGTGGCCCCAAGTTCCCCTTCCACCTGGAAACTTCAATTTTGATTGATATTACAGATCCCCCACACCACATACTCACACTCTGGGGTGTGCAAAGGTCCGGAGGTTTCACAGGGAGAGAAACATGTAGGGAGAGCCTGAGATGCCTACTGTGCCACTGCAGGTAGCCCTGGGAAGGCCCCTGCTTGTCTGTCACATTAAGGCAGAGCATCTTTGTGCCAGAATTTTGAAGACTGTATTTTAGGCTCTGCTGCTGCTGAAATGTCCAAAGCCATGAAAAGTCATGACTGTTTGCATGTGGCCCTCTGGAACTTGAAACAATCTACTCTTTGCCTTCAGCATGCTGAATTTCTGCAATAATATACCTTGGGGTGCATGTATTTTCATGCACTGGGCTAAGCATTTGGTGAGACCTTCAGTCTGGTGACTCATTTCCTTCAGTTCTGGGAAATATATTTGAATCATTCAGTGAATGCTTCATTTTTTTTCTGTTCTTTCTGGAATTCCTATATGTAAATAATAGATTTCTACTAACTAGTCACTACTATTAATATTTTGATGTACTTCTTTCTAATTATTTATATTTTAACAATTGAAATCATACTTAAATATGTAGTTTTACATCTTGAAATTTTATTTAACATAACTTAAACATTCTTTGAAGTCCTAAAAATTCTTCATAAACACTTTTATTTGTATGATCTTTTAAGGCTCTTGAACATCTATGCAATTCTTTAGTCGATAGTTGAGGAGTATTTAACTTTAGCTACCTATCTTTTTACATTATATTTTATTGATTATGCTATTACAGTTGTCCCATTTCTCCCCTTTATTCCCCTCCACCCTGTACACCCTCTCCTACCCACATCCTCCCCCCCACCCATTTAAATCATGTCCATGAGTATACATAAGTTCTTTGGCTTCTACATTTCCTATACTATTCTTAACTTCCCCCTGCCTATTTTCTACCTACCATTTATGCTACTTATTCTCTGTACCTGTCAGGAGCTGACCAACAGCTGACCTTTGACACAGTCGGGTCGGGTGAGACACAGCAGAAGCGGCTGTGGCCGGGTCTCCTGTCTATCTCTTCCTGTATGCCTGTCCCTATTAACATCAGGTGGTGGGATTTTTGGACACCTGTGCTTTACAGCAAGGGACCTTGCATGATGCCTCTGGTTCTGTGTGAAGTGACTTGCTGACCACTAACTGGGGGCCCCTGGTAGCCCTGGTGCTGCCCACTCCCCCCACCTGGAAAGTTAAGGATAGACTTAAACTATGGGCAGACTAGCTGCCAGAATGCTGGAGGAGGCTGTTGCTAGGAATGGTTAAGGAGTCACCATTCAAAAGCTCAAGATTTATTAGAACCACTGCCTTTCCCATGCCCTGGGCAGGAGTGGTTATTGATGGGACCAGGTAGATAGAGAAGGAAGGAGTTTTAATTTAAATATAATAATCTTAGTACATGGAAATATAATGTGGCCCCCCTAGATATGTAGTTAATAGATCTAGGTAAAAAATCATTGATCTAATTTAGATAATCTAATTTCTATAAACAATAACTAATTTTTAAATCACTCCTTGTAGCCCTTTGATTTAGACCAATCTATAGAAACTCAGTAGATATTTAATTATAACCAGCATTTGAAAGTTTGTGCTCGTATGGCTTCGTTGGCTATCTGATTAATGACCCTCTTAGTCAAAATAACCTTTGTTTAATATGGTTGATCTGTGGGACTTCCTGTACTTTTCAGTTATTTCTTTGTTTAACATGATTGGTCTATAAAACCTTCTGTGTTTTTAGAAATTATTTCTATGGTAACCATTTTTGTTTTAATAATCATATTATGTATTGAATATTGTGTAACCTTCCCTATAAAAATAAAGATTGATTTTTCTCAGTGAGTCAGTCAGGTCTAGAGAGCCTGGCTGTCCTCTGGCACCTCACCTGGTGTCTTGTTTCGCCTGAGCCGTTCCTCCTTTGGGGACCCTACTACCCACTGCCGCTGAGGCTGGACCTCTCCACCTCCTACTCCCCTGCTGATAACCCTCCATGTGATCTCCATTTCTGTGATTCTGTACCTGTTCTAGTTGTTTGCTCAGTTTGTTTTTGTTTTAGGTTTGGTTGTTAATAGCTATGAGTTTGTTGTCATTCTACTGTTCATATTTTTTATGTTCTTTTTCTTAGATAAGTCCCTTTAACATTTCATATAACAAGGGCTGGGTGATGATGAACTCCTTTAACTTGGCCTTATCTAGGAAGCACTTTATCTGCCCTTCCATTCTAAATGAGAGTTTTGATGGATAGAGTAATCTTGGATGTAGGCCCTTGACTTTGATGACTTGGAATACTTCTTTCTAGACCCTTCTTGCCTGTGAGGTTTCTTTTGAGAAATCAGCTGATAGTCCTATGGGCATTCCTTTGTAGGGAACTCTCTTCTTTTCTCTTGCTGCTTTTAAGATTCTTTCCTTATCTTTAGTCTTGGGTAATGTAATAATGATGTGCCTTGGTGTGTGCTTCTTTGGGTCTAACTTCTTTGGGACTCTGTACTTCCTGGACTTCCTGAAAGTCTATTTTGTCACCAGATTGGGGAAGTTCTCATTCATTATTTTTTCAAATAAGTTTTCAATTTCTTGCTCTTCCTCTATTCCTTCTGACACCCCTATGATTTGGAATATTGGAACATTTAAATTTGTCCCAGAGGTTCCTAAGCCTCTCCTTTTTTTTTTTTTTTTAATTCTTGTTTCTTCATTCTGTTGTGGTTGAATGTTTATTTCTTCCTTCTGCTCCAAACCATTGATTTGAGTCCCGGTTTCCTTCCCATCACTGTTGGGTCCCTGTATATTTTCTTTTATTTCACTTTTCATAGCCTTCATTTTCTCCTCTATTTTGTGATCATTACTCAACCATTTCTGTGAGCATCCCAATTACCAGTGTTTTGAACTTTGCATCAGATAGGTTGTCTCTTTCCTCATAGCTGAGCTTGTTTTCTGGAGCTTTGATCTGTTCTTTCACTTGGGCCATATTTCTTTGTCTGGGCACATCTGTTATGTAGTACTGGGTGGAGCCTTAGGTGTTCCCCAGGGCGGGGCAACCACATCACTAGTTGTGTCACTGTATGTGGGGGAGGGGTCCAAGAGGAAACAGTGTTGCTTATTCCGCTCTCTATCGGTTTTCAGTCACTTCCCCCACTACCCACAATCAAACTGGGCCCTTCTGGTGCTGATTCCCAGGTGGGTGTGTATGTTCCAGAACCCTGTGGGTCTCTCCAATAAACTCTCCTGTGAAGCTGGGAGTTTCCACCCCCCCCACCTCCCCCCCCCCCCCCCCCCCCGCCATCTCAACCCTCACAGATTTTTTCAATTAGAGGTTCTGAGGCTTTATTTCCCCACACTGGAACCCTGGACTTCTCAGTCTGTCTTACTCCCCAGTTGTTCCTCCCAGTTTATCTGCACATGAATGTGGGACTGCTGCCCTGTCCACCAGCGGCCACCTTGCTGTGAGTCCTGTCCACCAGGCTGCCCATCTCTGCCCCTCCTACCGGTCTGGATGAATTTCTTCTTTAACTGCTTGGTTGTCAGACTTCCATACAGTTTGATTTTCTGTCAGTTCTGTTTGTCTTTTGTTTTTAAATTTGTTATTGTCCTTCTTTTGGTTGTGCAAGGAGGCACAGTGTGTGTCTACCTATGCATCCATCTTAGCTGGAAGTCCCTAGCTATCTATTTTCATAATTGCCAGAACCATGTTAGGTTCTATTTCTATATGTCTATGGCTGTGACTGCCAAAGACAACAAACAGTAAGGATGTCTGCATGTGCTTATAAACTGAGGAAAAACACAGTTCATGAATGGTTCGCAAACTTGTAAAAAAAAAACCCAAAACACCAAAATGCTTAAGGATAGTTTCCCCAAATCCAAATTTTGGTTACTATTTTTACTGTATTAATAGAATCTCTGTAGCAAAGGTTATTTGGGAGAGAAAGGGAAAGAAGATGTTTGCTGGCCTTGTCAGGTCCTAGAATATGCTAGGATCTCTCCTGTCCCAGCCCTTTGTGACGGATGTTTCCACACTCTCCAGGGTCTTTCCCTCACCTGCTCTGTCTCTCCTTCTTACCTTTCAAGCTCAATGTCACTTTCTCAGAGTGAATTTCCCCAACAACTCTCTCTGAAGTAACCCCCAAATGCTCTCATAAACCCCATTTACTTATTTTTCCACATAGCAAAAGATGTTGAAATTTTACTCTTCATGTTTTTCCTTCCTTGCCACTCTTTAAGACCTCTTCTAGACACTAATAGGTATCCAGGAGAATTAGGGTTCTTATAGCAGGAATGCAAAGAGAAAAATATTTAGCCTCTATAACTTTCAAACCAGTTTCTTAAAGGAAAACCCTGAGAAAAGCCCAGGACAAGTCAGTGACAGAAGCAGATGACCTCCCTCCACAACTTTCAATCTCTAGTTGAAAAACCCCTGGCTGGGACATTGGATGGAGAGAAAGTGATGTAGGAGGAAGAAGCCAATGGAGGTCAGGGGCCATTGCAAAAATAAAAATTAAAAAAGAGTAAAGGAAGGGAAACCCAGGAGAGGATCTGGCGGAGAGTTAGCCCGTGAAAAGGGCCAAAGAAACTGGCTCTCTACTGACTACTACTTATGCAGCTCTAATAATCAGCCCTACGCTCTGAGCTTCCACCTAAATTGCCCAATGTATACACTCCTGTTGTCAACAGCCCAAGACATGCATAAGGCCCCTTAATACAAATGATGAGGTCTTTGCCATCTCCCCCTACTTGAGGACCATAGTGATGATGGAGGGAAAGTCCCTGGGGTGAAGCTGGACCGCAGGAAAACCCACCCTGGTTACCCTAGTATTATTTTAATCACATTATATAATCACTTTATGTATAAGTATTAATTTATTTGTTTCTCTCTTTCTGTGTAATGTAAACACCACAAGAATACAAAGCTGGTTGCTCTTTTGTTAACATCTAAAGCAAGGCCTGGGCCCATATTTTTTGAATGGACAAATCAAGAGTAACCTTAACTGTGGAAAACATTAATTATAGATTTTTACATTAATAGTTCAAGTCTATAAAGTACCTTAAACTTACCTTTAAGGACTAGGAAGTATGAGTCATTTAGGAAAACATTAAACAAATTATAATTAATTAATCACTTTTAAACATTCTGAAAAATTCATGTTGCTTTTAGGTATTATATTTTATTCCCTAGTGCTATACTTAAAATTAGCAAACATTTTAAAACTTTTTATCATGGAAAATTTCAACCATATATGAAAGCAGAGAGACTAGAATCATAAATCCCCCAGACATCCATTATCCAATTTCAATAATTATCAGTTCATGGCCAATATTGTTTTATCTATACTTTCCCCTCTTCCCTCATCTTCCACTGAATTACTCTGAACCAAATCCTAGGAATCATATTATTTCAGTATATATTTCAAAGGACTCTTAAAACAAAACAAAACAAAACAAAACAAAACACAGCCACTAACATACCTCCAAAGTTAACATAAAATATCACTGAATATCTAGTCACTGCTCTTACTTTTCTGATTGACTCATGTTTCTTTTTTTATTTTATTTTTTTAAAGATTTTTATTTATTTAATTTTTTTAGAGAAGGGAAGGGAGCGAGAAAGAGAGGGAGAGAAACATCAATATGTGGTTGCCTCTTCCACACCCCCTACTGGGAACATGGCCCGCAACCCAGGCATGTGCCCTGACTGGGGATCGAACCAGTGGCCCTTTAATTTGCATGTTGGCACTCAATCCACTGAGCCACAGCAGCCAAGGCTTTTTTTCTTTTTAAAAAATATTTGTTGATTTTTAAAGAGGGAAAGGGAAGGAGAAGGAGAGAAGCATCTATGTGAGAGAGAAATGCTGATTGGTTGCTTCTCTCATGCGGCCTAACCAGGGACTGAACCTGCAACCCAGGCCTGTGTCTTGACTGGCAATCAAACTGGCAAACTTTCACTTCATGAGAAGATGCCCAACCAACTGAGCCACACTGGTCAGGGATCTCAAGTTTCTTTTTCCCAATGGGTTTGTTCAAAACAGGTTTCAAACAAGAACTGGACATTTATGTCATTTGATTAATATGTCTCTATCTTTTGTTGTTTTGCATTTTTGAAGTTTATCCTTTTTGGGGGAAGATTTTATTGAAGTATTACAAATATAGAAGTAAACCATAAATGTGCAGCTCAATTAATTTTCAAAAACTGAACATGCTCACATAAAACACATCCCACAAGCTCCCCACTTAGTCTCCTTTTCAGTCACTGCCACCCGAGGGTAACCCACTAACCTGACTTCTAATACTATAGATTCATTTTGCCTGGTTTGCAACTTTATACAAATCTACTCATACTGTACATACTCCTTTGGGACTGGCTTCTTTCACCATACATTGTGAGTATAATTTTTGTTTGTTCATTTTTATTGTTGTGCAGTATTCTATTGTATGAATATTTCTCAGATTATTTTTCCTGTACATTTTGCTTCTGAGGGGCATTTGGATTATTTCCAGTTTGGGACTGTTATTAATTTTGCTGCTGTTAACATCCCAGTTCTGTTGGGTACATAGCTAGAAGTGGAATTGCTGGGTGATAGTGTATGCTTATGTGTAACTTTAACAGATACTACTGAACAGTTTAACATGACCCATTTGCCCTCAGGCCATGATGGTATTATCTCAATTATTATAACTTAATAACTTATTATTTGGTGGTGTGAGTGGTCCAGATTCTTCTTCCAGATTGGCTTGGTTCTTACTGGCCCTTTTCATAAATATAAAATTTTATGAACACCTTATCATAGTTTGTCAATTCCAAGTCCCCTTTAATTCATAGGTATCTCCTTTCTTTTTTATTTTGCAACTTATTTGTCAAAGAAATAGGGTCATTTGTCCTATAGTGTTCCAAACATTCTAGTTTTTGTCAATTATATCCTTAAAATGTGATTTAACTATTGTTCCCTGTATTTCCTATAAGTTGTAATTACAACTATAGGCTTAGTCAGATTTAGCAAACTTGTATTTGACAAGCATTAACTAAGCACTCTGCTTGCTGCCAGGTGAGACACAAAAGTGACTAAGAATCATTCCTAGTCTACGGTTTCTTACAAGTATGGAAGGTTAAGATCCAAATAAGCACCTTTTGAGTGACAAACTACTCTGGCAGTTGAGATCAGAGAGTGGTTACTTCCAATGGGTTATGTGAGGAATGGAAATAAGGAAAAGTTTTGTAAAGGCATTGCCATTTCAACAGAGCTTTGGAGTTGCAAGAGCACTGACAAGTCAGGATTGTTGTAATCATTAATTGTGACAGCTAGTGGATTGGAGCTAGTAGAGGGTGGGGGTAGAGGCTGGAAAGGTGGGGTAGTTAGTGGGTTGAGTGGTTGCTCCCTCAAAAGATATGTCCAAATTCTAATCCCAAGAGCCTGTGTTACATTATTTGGAAAAAGGGTCTTTGCAGACATAATAAAGTTAAGGATGAGATGAGATCATCTTGGATTACCTGGTTGTGCCCTAAATCCAATGACAAATATCCTTGTAAAAGACAGGAGAAAAGATGTGCAGAAGAGAAGGCAATGTGAAGATGGAGATAGAGATTGGAGTGATGTGGCCACAAGTCAAAGAAGTTGGCATCTATCAGAAGCTGGAACAGGTAAAGAAGGAATTCTCCCCTAAGACCCTATGGGGAGTGTCAATATCTTGGTTTTGGGCCCTGCCAACATCTTGGTTTTGGGCTTCTGGCCTCCAGGTGGTGAGACAATAAATTTCTGTTGTTTTAAGCCACTATGTTTGTGGTAATTTGTTATGGCAGCCACAAGAAACTAACACAGGGGCTACAATGTAATACAGTGGAATTTTACCTAGCGCTTCATCTCCAGTACCTCAGTTTTCCTCCATCCAAGGTTTGCCTTTAACTGAAACCCTGTTGTGAAAAAGACCCCATCTATGTCTTTGATGAAGCATCCACTTGATTAAGAAATCCTCTCCTTAATTCCCATTTGTAGCAATAATAGGATTCAGAGCACTGTTTTTGGCTGCAGTCTTCTGTCTACCACATCAAAAACCTAAAAACACTTAAACTAGGGAATCACCATCCCTAATCGCACTCCTCCATAAAGACCCCTGTAAAATAATGTAATACAAAGTCAGATCCATAACAGTTACTAATTAGATTGTTCCTGGATGCAAAATACCATCAGGGGGAAAAGTCTGGTTTTACAAATAATGACTGAAGTACACTGACGATAGTTGTAGTACTACATGCACATGTGGTTTGTTTTCTAATAGGAGTCAAGAGTAGTTTCTAGTCTGAATTTAAAGTCCACGAAAGCCTTGTTTTGCCATGGCCTGTCCCTTATCCATCTTGCTCTTTGAAGGGCAGCTAGCTTCCCCAGGACAGAAACTTCACACAGGGTCCAGGCCTCCCACTGGTGGACCCAGGTGGTTTAACTCCCCCGCAACCCTCCAACACCAACCCCTTGCCCGCGGTCCACGTCCCCACCGTGCTCTAGAGGGAGCCCACGGGCCTTTTAGAGACGCGATTCCTAGTTCAGAGAGGCAGCCTAGTCTGTGGACCTCGTTCCAGCACCTGCACAACCGGCCGGGGTGACAGCCAATGGGGGTGCCTCCACCAACAGGGTCCCTCGTGCCCTCACAGTATGGGTAAGCCCCCTAGCCCCCACAAACACACGGTCAGATATATATCGCTGCCCTCCTGTGTGCTGGTGTAGGTTAAGCCGGGGCCCTCCCCACTTGGAAAAGCCTGGCTGCTGGGTTCCCGTACCTCCCTGGCCAGACTTTATCCTACCCGTCTGCCAGGCCTGGGACGCTCGCCGTCCCCGCCCAGTCCGGCGCCTGGCAAAACCCGGAGCCGCGGCCACTCTGTGGCTCCCCGGAGGCGGCGCGGCGCGGCCAGGAGGACTGAGCATGCGCAGTGTGCCAGGCCGGTTCACGGCGGCGCTAGAAGGAAGCGGTCGTTCTCGCTGTGATCTCGGCGGCTGCGCTGGGGTATGCGGTACCTGCTAGCGTGGCTGCTGCATCCCGCTTTGCCCAGCACCTTCCGCTCGGTCCTTGGCGCCCGTCTGTCGCCGCTGGAGCGCCTCTGTGGGTAAGCGGAGCACGACGCCCGGGCCCTTGGGGCCCGTGGGTCACAGTGGATTGGAGCTCGGGTTGCAAAGTGGTGATTCAGCACTTAAAGCCTCCGCCGACGCCCCTCACGCTGCCAGTCCCGCCGGCCTGTGGCCCAGACTGCCGCGTTGAGGTGGCTCCAGGGCTCAGAAGGGCGGCTTGCCGGGCGGCAACTAGGGGCCTTGCCGGGAGAGGACTGCGTCCGTCGGGCCGGTGAGAGCTGATCGGGGCCGTGACCCGGGAACACGCGGCGTGTGGGGGCGCCCGCACGGGCGCGGACGGAGTCACCCCGGCTGGCTCCTGGGATCCACACCGGCCACTCGCTGGGGAGTCTGCCTGTGAGGAGCCGGGAACCTCAGTGGACTGTCCCTTGCTTTGGGGTCCAGGGACGCCACTTCCCTTTCAACCCTGCTTTTTCCAGCGGAGACTTAGTTTTCACTACTACATGGAAATGTCTGCTTTGGGAACCGTAAAAGTTTGCATGCGTCCGCATTAGCGGGTGGACGAGTGTTGGATTACCTGTCCAGGGGAATTTGGGAAAGGATACCTTGGGATCCATCACAGCAGCTCCCTTGTTTTGCGCCAACCGATGCCCAGAAAGATTGTGTGGTTTCTCCACAGTTGCAGAGATTGTGGCAAAAACCAAGATTGGGACGCGGGTTTTTTGTCATATGGTGGCATGCTCGCTGTGCTTTGCTGCTCTGTCAATACTAAAAATTTTCAGCCTTGTAAGCGGACTCTGAATACTCTTTATTGTGAATAAAGAGGAATTGGCAAAGATGGGCAGTATCGTTTTAGGCTCCATCATTTGAACTCTTCTGGTTTTAATAATATCTAGAACCTACCAAGCGCAGGTGATACAGACCCTCTGTGTATGTGATCTGCCTCGAAGGAATGTGGTCTTGGTTGGAACAAATTGAGCTGCCAGGAGTGTATAGCCAGCTAAAAAGGATGTTGGAAGAGTCAAAATGTGGACCGTAGGCGCAGTGTGTACTTTAGGAGCACCGTGCAGGGCAGAGATAGAGGAGGGGGTCTGAGCTGACTTCTGAAGGAAAAGTAGAAGGGGTTGGAGAATGGTCAGGGGCGGTTGTAATCCAGCCCAGGTGTGCAGGTTAGTCTGTTTGTTGGGGGGACAGTGAGCAGATTAGTGTAGTTGGAGCCTTAGAGAATTTCTGTGGGGGAATTAAGAGGAAACAATCCTGTATTATAAAAATAGGATAATGTGCTAGCCTGCACTTTGGATTTTACTTGGACTTTCTCCAATGAATAGGAGGTAGGGAGTCATTAAGTGTTTTTGAGGTGGGGAGTGATGTAATGAAACGGGTAGTTAAGGAAATTAGTTTGGTGGCTGTGTGCAGGATGCAAGGAATGGAGAGACCTGAGGCAGAGAAAGGGTTGGAATTTAGTCCTTACTGCCTGGACTGGGATGGCAGTAATTGTACTAAGAAGGCTTAATGCAAATGAAGGATCCGTGGGACTTATATTTCCTCCTATATTTCCCTGCTACATCTGCTACAACATGCAAAAAGATCCATGAGCTTAAAGAGTTGGTGGTAAGCCTAGGCAGAATATATCCCTGGGCCTCCTTTAGGTCAGAACAATTTTTTGTTCTTAATTTGTTGCTAATAGGCTGTGTTTAGCTTCATATTGACTCCAGTGTACAGAATTTGTGATTTCAAAAAAAAAAGCATCAATTTTAAGTTTCACACAACTGAAAAGGTCTGCATGTTCTACCTACAATTAGATTTTTCTTTATGGTTCTCTCCCACTGCTCTTCACTTTCATTGGTGAAGTCATGGATTGAGCAACCAGAGCTTCAAGATAAGGAGGTTGGTCTCAAAGAGAGACATTCAGGAGATTAAAAGCATAATGAATGATATTAACCATCTAGAATGTTCTACATTAAAAACTAATGGCCGAGGCTATTAAGGAAAATACAGGTCCAACGAAAAGGATCAGAGTGTAGGGTTTTGTTTTGTTTTTTCAAGAATTTGTTTATTTATTTTTAGAGAAAGGGGAAGGGAGGGAGAAAAAAAGGGAGCGAAACATCCATGTGTGGGAGAATCATCGACTATCTCTTGCTTGCCCGCAACGGAGGACGTGGCCCCCAATCCAAGCATGTGCCCTGACCGGGAATCGAACAGTTTCAGTTTTCGGGTGGACACCCAATCCACTGAACCATACCAATCAAGGCCAGGTTGTAATTTCAGGGAAAAAAGTACTGACATCCGAAGCTACCATATATTCATATCTTAAGGAAGGTAATCGACCCTACATGGTTGGAAGACTGTATTAAGAGAGATGGGTACATAGCTGTTTTTTGGAAGAGCTGGGATTTAATTTATGTCTGTCCAGTGCCAGAGCCTGAGCTTTTATACTACCTCTGCCAGTGTCACAGCATTCATTTCTTCTTCTTACCTTTTGAGAAAGAGATGGTCTTAAAAGCATTTGTATACAATCAATTCACTTGAAAAGCAGCATCATTGTGCTCTGTTTAACCAAATTGGATAAGTTTGGGCTGTGTGGAATTAATCTGAATTATTGGAGAATCTGGAGGTAATAGCCCAGTCTCTGACAATCACTTGAAACTCCTGGGTATCAGTCAGCTCACTTTGCAGTCAGCTCTACTATGCATTTCTCTATTCTCCAGGCTTAGGTAACAGCGGTGTGAAAAAAAAAATCAACTAGCTATTAAGATTCAGACTTCTAAAATACTTAAAAAATACTTTTAACCAGAAAAATGAGTATTTTTAATTAGCATTATTAGTCCAATCCACACACTGTAAAAAGGTATGTTCTGTCTGTCTGCCTTAGATGGTTGGGGGCATCTCCCCAGGGAGTAGTGTGGGGAGCAGAAAGTCAGTATATGTTTTCATAAGAATTGGTTTTCTTTCTGTTTTTCTGTTGGTATTTTAGATCTCCTAAAATCCTCCTCCCAGAGGATCAGCCTTCTTTTTAGCCAGGATGACAAGGTTAAAGCACTCTCCTTCCATAGGGGTAGATCCTCCAGGTATTTGTGGTTCTGAAGGCTAGGGCAGGGTATTCCTAATTGGCTTGTCTTCAGTTTGTCCTCTCTCACTCTTATTTGCTAAGCCATTATTTGCTTGTCTATTCTGTAGCGAGCACTCCCTGTGCTCAATGTGGTGGGGGGTGCAAAGACAGTCACTGATAACATTTTGTCCTTAAAGAGCTTTCAGTCCAGTAATGAGTAGTTTCCCTCCTTTACCTCTGATCTTTTGCCAAACATCGCTACTTTGTGTCCTGTTACTTCTTTCAATTTATTTTGAAAAGGAACTTAGTATTTTTATCACTACTCTTTTTTAAAAAATGGGACTTAAAAATTCTTACAGAGTCAAAAGCTATAAAAGCTTTTATTCCTCCCACTCCCAAAGAACTGCATAGTTTCTCTTTGCCTATTAAAAGTATATAACTGTTTAAAAAACAAAAGTGGGACTCAATAAGCTGCCCCCTGAGGGGAAGATATTACACTCTGCCTGACAGACATGTATTGAATGAATGGTCTTCCTTCAGAATCAGCTTTCTATTGATTTCCCTAATTTTGCCATATGTTGATATTATCATTTTCTTAGTTTAGCTCAAAAATTTATATTATCTTTTAATCTCTTTTTCCCTCTTTGCCTGTCCCAGGACCAGACTCTCAAGTCTTTTATCCTACGGTTTCTTGGGGTGAACTTTATCTTTCATTACCGTCCTAGTTCAGGCCATGGTAATTTTCTCTGGTATCTCACATCTGTAAGTTTTATAACTGATTTTTCCAGCCTTCTGTCTTCCTACTATTTAATCCTAATTGTCAGATTACTCCTACTAATATACCACTTTCCCCATGCCAGTGTCTTGCCTAGACACCACCAGGGGTTCTGTACTGTTTCTAGATCAAATCCAAACATCCTGACCCAGTATTTAAGCACCTTGGGGGCTGGCCCTCGCCTGACTTCTCATCCCAACTTTCTTCTTTTCCAGTCAGACTCACTAACTTACTGTCTCTAATACATGACCTGTTCACTCCCAGTTCTGGAATGCCCTTCCCTCCTTTCTTAATATGACTAGATCTGTCTTTTTAGACCTTATACAAAACATACAGTTATCTTTCCTTTGCTTTAACGTAATGATTTGAAGAGATTTTGAAACATCCATTTGAAATTTAACCATATACTGTCTCATATATATATATTTTTTTCTATTCTAGTTACTTAATATTATACATGCCAGATTCTATAGGACAAAGGAGAATAACAAAATGGATACCTGTATACCCACCATCTAGTTTAGGAATTAGAACATTTCCAGTAACTTTGAAGCCCTTTGTGCTCACCTCCTACTTGTAACCTTCTCCCTCTGCCAAAGAGGTGATGTTTCCCTATATTTGGATAATAATTTCCTTGATTTTTTATAGCTTTATCAATTTGAATATATTCTTAAACATTATATTGCTTAGTTATATCTGCTTTTGATAGTTATGATTTTCTTCTCTTAGTTACTTTTTTCATTTAGCATTATTTTTGAGATTCATTCACATAGGTGTATGCATTCACAACTGACTGGCTGTCTTATGTGAGTATGCCACTAATTATTTTGCTGTTATTGATGGAGATTTGGGTTGTTTATTTTTTGTTTTCCTGTCACAAATAACCTGTGTTGTTGGTGTGCCCCAGTGCCCAATCTTTGGACATCTTCTTTGCCTACATTCACTTGTTTAGGGTTCTCATCCACTCACATTGCTTTAAGTACTATCTCTGTATGCTTTGCTCAATATGTAGCCATGAGCCACATGTGCTTATTTAAATGTAAATTAACTAGTATTAACAATTCAGTTTCTCAGTCAGCCTAGTCACAGTTTAGTCGCATGTAGCTGGTAGCTACCATACAGGGCAGTGCACACGTAGAACATAGCCACTATCACAGAAGTTTTATGAAACCAGCCTGATCTATGTTATGACAATTCCCTAATGTATATCTCTAGCCAGAACCTCTCCCCTGAATTTCCGACTTAAGTAATAAACTTCCTACTCAACATTTTCTCTTGAGTGTCCAGTGTATGCCTTGTACTCATCATATCCAAAACCTGTATCCAGATTACTTCCCTCAAAACCTGCTCCTCCCACAGTCTTCTTCCTATCTCACATAATGGCATATCTCTTCTTCTACTTGTTTAGGCTAATAACTTGGAGTCATCCTTAACTCCTATCATGTTCTCATATCCCTCATCCAGTCAGCATATGCCTCCAGGTCCAGACCACTTCTCACTGCCACCACCCTGGTTCTAATTTGAACCCTTTACTATAATGAACGTAACCAGTTTCCTTGCTTCTGCACTTGCTTCTCTACATATAGCCTGTTCTTGTCCCTACAGACAGCGTGATCTTTTTGAAATCCAAGTCATAGATCTTTGCTAAGGGAATGCTTAAAACCTTGCAGTTGATCCCCAATTTGTTCAGATTTAAGGACAAAGTCCTTATAATGACCAAGCAGATTCTAGCAGGGGTATCCAACCTTTTGGTGTCTCTGGGCCATACTGGAAGAAGAGTTGTGTTGGGTCACACATTAAATACATTGTAACATGTAATCACAAAAAAACTCATAACGTTTTAAGTAAATTTATAATTTTGTGTTGGGCCACATTCATAGCCAAGGCTCGTGAGCCACAGGTTGGACACCGCTGCGTAGGACCTGCCCCTTACCGCCTCTCTGGTCTCGTTTTCAAAATAATCACTCTCACCCCACTCCCGTCACACTGATCTCCTTGACTGGCTCACTCTAGCTCAGATTATTTGCACTGTTTTCCCTTGGCTCAAAATGCTCTTCTACCAGGGAGATCAGTGAAAATTTCACAGAGAACATAGGATTGGAGCAAATGTCTTTGAAAGTAATTTTTAAAAATGGATGAACAGAGAAGGGGGAGAGAGAATATTTGAGTGGAAGGAGGACAGTTTGGTCACACGCAGTGGTGGGGCAGAGTGGTATAATGTTGTAGGTACCTCAGAGCTGGCTGTTAACCATCAGGAAGTTGGATGTCTCGGGGCCCCTCAGGACAGTGGACAAGACTGAGCAGTCCTTAAACACTCAGAAAGAAAAGCAAAATGATCCGGTTTGTAGACTGGTAGCTCAGGGGAGACTTCAATTAAAAGATTAGAACCTGGTTGATGAGTCCTGAACTACTTACAGAATTTCTTAAATTTCTTCTGCTGCAGGATAGGAAATGGGTCCCGGGCCTAGAACAAGACTGAGCAGCAGTGGAGGCTAAGTAGACTCAGTTGTGAGGTTCTCGCTACTGCTGCTGATATTAACCATAAAAAATTTAGTAGCTAATATTTACTGAATGCCTGTTGTGTTTTTTTGCATTGTACTAGCTTTACATATGATGTCTTGATTAATGGCCACAATAATTCTGTGAGGCTGGTATTGTGGTTATTTTCTTTTTTTCAGATAAGGAGATTGAGGCTCAAAGAGGTTAACTTGTTCCAAGATACACAGCTGGTAAATGGCTTTGCCAGGTGTAAATTCAGGTGGGCTCACTCAAGAACCCCAGGGGCTGGCCATCATATTACCTCCCTTGCTAGAGGTAGCTTGGTGTCTCTAGTGGAGAAGAAGAACAAAGAGATAGTTCTGGAAGGGATAAACATAGATGGTTGTGGGGGAGCTCCGTGCTGCAGAGCCCTCCTGGCTGCCATGGATGAGAATAAATCTCATCCAAGACATGACCAAGACATGATCTGCTTGGGGAGAAAAGGCTGACCAATCTCTCTGAGAGAAGAGCCTTGAGCATCTTTTTCCCTGGGCTTTTATTGGGTTTAGTCTGCATAGGAATACAGGGTGTATATGTAAAGCACGTCAATCATTATCAGGGAGTAGATAACATTCAAAGAACTATAAGGGCTTATTCTGAGTCAGGGTCAGATAGATAGAGCGATGCCAAGGGGCCATAAAACTTTGGGAAACAAACTCATTTTTTGCTTGGACCTTTAACATTTAAATTGAGGGCATTCTTAGCAAAGCAGGTTGTTATGCATTCTTTCTTAGGCCTGATCGCTGTCCCCACCTACCTGCCCGGGAACTGTCTGTTCCAGCACAGGGCTGCACCCCCCTTTGGCATTGTTTCAGGCCTGAATCAGGTGGGGGATGCAGGCAGCCAAGAGATTAGGAAACTTTTTACAGATAGAATGAGGACTCAGGCTGTGACACAGCCGAGGAGTGAGGGTCTTTTGTCCCTCCTCCATAATCCCCTAAATCCTTCCCTGATGGCCCCTTCGAGACTACGCCTGTCTTAGGTTGTTCCTTCCTTGAGGAATCTTACCCATCATTGACTACCCAGCCATCCTTCAGGGACCAAGCAGGTTGAAGTAAAGGGGGCATAGTCTGTGCCCCTCTGGGAGGATAAGGTTTGTCTCCTTAGTGGCTTAGGGTCCCAAGGTCTTTTTACTCAGCCTTAGCCATGGAGGGTTACAGCTTCTAAAATTAGGCAGGGTTGTTCCCAGTAGATGGTGATGGTGGTATTGAGCCTGAAGAGACTGCTGGATTGTCACGGGGAAATTTGCAGGTTGCCTTTGAAATACGGGTGGAATTTGATAAAAAGATCTGAATTGATCTCCTACATCTGAAAACTTCGTGTAGAGATGAGGGTTGAAGACGTAGATGTATATGTGGGCAATATCCATGTGGACATGCAGAGGGCCCAAGTCGAACCTGAAGGAATGCTGACATTAGAGATAGAGAGAAGACAGAGTTGAAGAGGTTGGGGCAGTAAAGAGGCAGAAGATGATATCAGAAGCAGGAATGGTCAGAAGTTTCCAGCCAAAGAGGTTTTGAGGAGAGTGGTGCCTTGGGAAAAGGTCAAAGACTATTTCATTGGTAACCTGCCAATAAAGAGGAGGGAACAGAAGCTAAATTCCATGGGGACTACAGAGTGATTTTGAAAAAATGAGATATTTTATTTGGAGCAATTAGATAGAGCTGGGGAAGAGCAGGCCCGAGCAAAAGCATGGTGGGGGGAAGAGGAAAGCTGGCAGTGGTGGCTGAAAGGCAGAAAGTGGTGAAAGAGAACAAAGCCTAAGAGAGGAACTGGAAACAGTGGATGTGAAGGTACAGGTGAAGAGGGTAGCGATGGAAAAATAAATATTTGTTCAAGATAGGGCTTGATTTAGAAGGGCAGTTTCTTATAAATCTTTTTGTTGTTGTTGTTAAGATTTTATTTATTTTTAGAGAGGGAAGGGGGGGAGAGAGAGGGAGAGGGAGAGAGGGAGAGAAAGAGAGAGAAACATCAATGTGCGGTTGCTGGGGGTTATGGCCTGCAACCCAGGCATGTACCCTGGCTGGGAATCGAACCTGGGACACTTTGGTTCCCAGCCCGCGCTCCATCCACTGAGCTACGCCAGCCAGGGCTATAAATCTTTTAAAAATTCAAAAAAGTAAACTGAGGCCCTTCCAAATCTTGGCCTTAGTTTCCTCATTTGAAGAAAGGATGCTTCTAGTTCTAAGTTTTAATAGTTTTCTCCATGTAGAGGAGGGCCCAGTAGGGAGGATGGGTTCCACTTCAGCTAATATGATAATCCTTTGTCCAGCTTTGCAGGCTACTTTATTTTAGGGTATGTAGAGTTATCTTGGGGCCAGAAGCTCTAAAGGAGCAAGGGCCTCCTATAATGGTATTCCTGGTATCTAGCACAATGTCTGGCACATATGGGGGTCAGTATCTTTTGGATAAATTTGTCCAGGGACATGGGCTCCTGAAAGTATGGAACCCTAGTCATAAACACAATTCACTTTTTGCTCACAATTTGACATTTTCAAACTCTAAATGTCAATGTAGCCAGTAAGTAGTATTTATGTGTTTCTTATTATAAAGAAATTAGCCCTGGCTGGTATGGGTCAGTGAATTGAGTGCCAGCCTGTGAACTGAAAGGTTGCTGGTTCAATTCCTGGTCAGGGCACGTGCCTGGGTTGTGGACTGGGTCCTTAGTTCGGGGCAGGTGAGAGGCAACCAATCAATATCTCTCTCACACATTGATGTACCTCTCACATGTCACTGTATCTCTCACATGTTGATGTTTCTCTCCCTTTCTCCTCTCTCTGAAAATAAATAAATAAAATCTTTAAAATAAATAAAATCTAAATAAAATAAATTAGAGGTTGGAGTGTATTTCCAAGATTTGCAGTTCTGAATTGCAGTTCTGAGTTACTCATAGGAACAAGTTGGTTTGAGAGGGGATGGGACATAAGGAATAGGACAGTGTGGTGGAAAAGAGCTCCATGTAAAAAAG
The DNA here is from genome assembly GCF_004126475.2 of Phyllostomus discolor. Taxonomy (NCBI): domain Eukaryota; kingdom Metazoa; phylum Chordata; class Mammalia; order Chiroptera; family Phyllostomidae; genus Phyllostomus; species Phyllostomus discolor. The sequence goes on along the minus strand of NC_040907.2, from coordinate 146,756,622 downwards.
GCTCCGTTGCGATGGATTCTCGTCTTGGTTTCACCATTAGCTTGGCTGTGTGGTTGTGAGTACTGCGCCAGATCAACTTTAGAGTTGAATAGAAGTGGCAAGAGTGGATATCCTTGTCTTGTTCTTGATCTGGGGGTAAAAACATTCAGTCTATCACCATTAATTAAGATGCTGGCTGTGGCTTTTTCATAGATGCCTGTTATCAGGTTGAAGAATTTCACTTATAGTCTCAGTTTGTTGAGTGTTTTTCTTTTTCTTTCTTTCTTTCTTTCTTTCTTTCTTTCTTTCTTTCTTTCTTTCTTTCTTTCTTCTTTTTCTTTTCATTTTTATCAGGAATGGGTATGGAGGGATGCATTTTTGAAACAGTCTGTCTCATATTGAAAAATTGCTAGTACAAATAATTTTTTCTTCAACTATTTGACAGTAAGCTGCCAATTTGATGCCCTGTCGCCCCTATTTCTTCTATAAACAAGGACATTCTCCTATATAACCATAATACAACTATCAAAATCAGGAAATTAACATGTGACATTACTACCATTTAAACCTCAGATCCCATTTAAATTTCACCAGCTGTCCAGTTATATTACATCCTTTACTGAAGGATACCTTAATGAAAGGATTCGGTTGAGAATTAGTGTTGACTTTAGTTGCTGTGTCTCTTTATTCTCCTCATATTAGGCAGTTCCATCACCAAAGCCTTTCATGACTTTTACAGACCAGTCACTTTGCAGAATGTCCCTAATTTGGGTTTTTCTTATTATTCCTCTTGATTAAATACTCAGCTTTGGCAGGAATATCACACAAGTGATGCTGTCTGTTTTCATTGCATCCTATCAGTGGCACTCAGTGCACTCGATGGTGATTTGTCCTTTATTGATTGTACTTACTTTGATTTCTGTGAGATAGGTCCTGCCAGCCTTCTCCACTATAAAGTTAATCTTTTCCCTTTGTTACAAGTATCTTCAGGGGAGATACTTTACAACTATGTATATATAATGTTTCTTATCAAACTTTCAGTTTACTCATGTGTTTATGTCAGTGTGGTTTTAGGATGTCCTGTTTTATTTAAAGGGGTTTAATCTATTACTATCATCATTTAATCCCATGCTTAAATGGTTCCAGATATGGTCAGTGAGGGCCCTTTTAAGATGGCCCCTGTACCCATTTGGTATCCATCATTCTTTTAGTACTTTCTTATTTTTTTTGGCACAACAGGGTGTTCCTAGATTCTTTTTGTACGTCCCCTGCCCCAGTCCTGGGGCCAACCATTTCTCCAAGGAGCCCTGGTTCCTTTTAGTGGAGAGTAAAATTTAGAAACTAAGTTTTTAGTGCTTGGTGTACTTGTTACTCCTTGTGGGGAGAAGGAGAAGTGCTGCTCCCAGGCCCTCTTAGTAGACAGCGCTAGAAGTATATGCATACAAATAAGTAGATATTCTCTGTATGTGTATATGTGTGAATATTCCTTACACAGAGGCATATTCACATCTCTATATATTTATCTGTCTTATGTATTGGAAGCAATGAATCACAAAGATAACTTCCAGTTCCAATCTAAAAATGCAAGGTTCGTTTTAGCTTTTCTCTTTTCCATATTTCTAATTTCTAGCCCAGATAGTGAACACCCTGGTTCTCATTATCCTTAATAAATACACTTATTTGATCCATCACTTTATTTGTGACTAGAATCTCATCACTGCTGCCGCCCCCTTCCCTTTGAAGTGCTTCATGAGCACTGTCACTCTGTGTCAGGCTGCCCCATGAGAGGTTGCTCTTTTTATTCTGTTTAAGCTTTGACACCCCACTTGGGGCTGTTCCCTCAAAACTATGCCTCCTTATCCTACTTGGGCTTCAGCAGCCACGCTGGGCCACAGAGAGGCAAGACTGTTCTCACCACACTCGGGAACCAGGGATATTTTAAAACTTGCATTAGCTTTTGTTTTAAATACCTTGAAGTTTGTAAATAAAGCCAAGTACAAGGCCTGACTTCATTTGTTGTCTACAGAAAGTGATGGAAAAGTGGATGGTTAACTATGTACTGCAAAACATTACTAACTTGCCTTTTTCCTCAAGATTTTTTGGTTGGTAGCTATAAAATTACTGTGATGAATAAGGAGTTTTAAGTACAGAGTGGGTTGTTGGACTTAAATTTGTAACTGTTTATGTGGGAAAAGTATGTAAGTACATTTTCTTGAAGAAGATACCTAAGAACATGTATATCTTTAGATGGTGGAATTTCGGTAATCTGTAATTCCAAATACTTAAAAAAAAAATTTTACAACTAGCATACATATTTTTTCTTTATTATACGAATAAGTATGAAATAAAAATAAACAAGTGCTTTAAATGCCCACGACTGAGAACTTTTGCTTGATGGTCTTATGAAAAAGAAAAACTAAAAATTGTGTGCTCATATTCTTAGGAAAACCCTTGATAAACATTTAGTTTTTTTCTACCTTTGGCCTTCTAGGTGCACAGATTCCCGGCTCTGACATTTTCTCTAGTTTAGTGTAGAAATCCCTCTGCATTAACTTCTTTTTTTGTGGGTGCAGAGGGTATGAGTATATTTTTAATAAAATTACTTTTTATTTTGACTAATTGTAGACTTACAGAAAAGTTACAAAAATAATATACTTCCTCTATACATAATCATAATATAATGTTTATTGATTTTAGAGAGAGAGAGGGGGGAGAGAGACAGAGGGAGAGGGAGCATGGGAGGGAGAGGGAGAGAGAAAAACATCATGAGCTGCCTCCTGTATGTGTTGACCGGGGACTGAACCCTCAACCTAGGTATGTGCCTTGGCCGGGGATCAAACCTGCAACATTTTGGTCTATGGGATGACACTCCAATCAATTTAGCCACTGTATCAGGGCTCTTCTTTAAAAAAGAAATTTTTCTTTGTATTTTTCCATTATCACTTAAACTCCTTGTACCCCCTATCCCTGCAATCACCACATTGTAGTTCGTGAGTCCTTTTTCCTTTTTGTTCAATCCCTCCACTCTCTAACCTCCCTCCCACCCTGCCAATAGCTGTCATCCTGCCCTGTATTTATGAGTCTCTCTTTATTTTGCTGTTAGTTCAGTTTGTTTGTCAGATTCTACATATAAGTGAAGTCACATGATATTTGCCTTTCCCTGCCTGGCTTATGTCACTTAGCATAATGTTCTCCAGGTCCATCCATGCTCTCACATCATGTTCTTTTATATGGCTGAGCAGTATTCCATTGTGTAAATGTCCCACAGTCTACTCATCTACTGATGGCCCCTTGGGCTGGTTCCATATCTTGGCAATACTAAATAATGCTGCAGTGAACACAGGGGTGCTTATGTTCTGTTAAATTGGTGTTTTTCATTTCTTCAGATATATTCCCAGAAGTGGGATCACTGGGTCAGAAGGCAGATCCATTTTTAATTTTTTGAGGTATGTCCACACTGCTTTCCATAGTGACTGCACCAGTCTGCATTCCCACCAATAGTGCAAAAGTGTTCCCTTTCCTCCACATCCTCTCCAGCACTTGTTTGTTGATTTTACTGGTGACAGACATTCTGACAGGTTGAGAAGGTATCTCATTGTGGTTTTAATGTGCATTTCTCTGATGATTAGTGACATTGAGCATCTTTTCATATGTCTATTGGCCATCTGTATGTCCTCTTTGGTGAAGCGTCCATTCAGGTTCTTCACCTAATTTTTAATTGGATTGTTTGTTTTTTTGGTGTTGAGTTTTGTAAGGTCTTTATAAATTTTGGGTACTAACCCCTTATCAGATGTATTGGTGAATATGTTCTTCCATTCAGTAGGTTGTCTTTTTGTTTTGTTGATTGTCTCCTTTGCTGTGCAAAAACTTTTTAGTTTGATATAGTTCCATTTGTTTATTTTTTCTTTTGTTTCCCTTGCCTGGGGAGATATATAAGATAAAATATTGCTATGAGAGGGGTTGAGGGGATGAAGGGAGAGATGGAGAGAAACACTGATCTGTTGCCACTTGCATGTCCCCAACTGGGGATCCGGCCCACAACCCAGGCATGTAACACACTCCACCCACCGAGCCACACCAGCAGGGCACTTTTTTTTCTTTTGTTATCTGTGCTTTTGGTGTCATGTGTAAAAAAATTATTGCCAAATTAAATGTTATGAAGCTTTTTTTCTGTGTTGTCATCTAAGAGTTTTATAGTTCTAGCTCTTAGATCTTTAGTTTATATCTTTAATCCATAGCCCTGGATTTTTTGAGCCAAAGTTAAAAAACCTTTCCCTCTACAGAGTTAAAGAGTAATTCTACAATCTTTTTTTCCTAGTACTTGTATAGTGTCACTTTTTTTTTTTACATTTACAGTCATGTGCCACTTAGCAACAGGGTTATCTTCTGAAAAATGCATCATTAGGTGATTTCATCATTGTGTGAATATCATAGTATGCATTTACACAGACCTATAAGGTATAGCCTACTACACACCTTCACTGTGTGGTAGAGACTATTACTGCTCTTAGGCTACAAGGTTGTACAGCATGTTACTGTACAAAACAACATGAGATTAAATCAAGCACAAGAGAAAATGATGTAGTCAGGGACTGGTAACACAAGGTGTATGAAGCTGCTGCTGACAGAACAAACTTTTTATATAAAAATAAGTCCAAAGACTATACTCCAAAATTATGATAAAAATTGTAATATAGTAAATGCATGGAGAATAGCAGTCATTTATTATCATTATATATTACATACTGCATATAATTGTGTGTGCTATACTTTTATATGGCTGGCTATGCAGTAGGTTTGTTTATGCCAGTTGTCTTCTGATGTTAATAATGGTTGTGACATTGCTAGGTGATAGAAATGTTTCATCTCCATTATGATAATCTTATGATATCACTGTCATTTAAGCAAATCCATTGTTGATCAAAATGTCCTTACGTGATGAATAATTGTAGTGACAATATCCATAGGGAATTTAATTTTATGAATGGTGTTAGATATGGATCTACTTTTATCTTTTCCCCAAAGACTGCTCAGTGGGTCCAAAGACCATTTATTAAAAGTTTGTCTTTTACCCAGTGAGTTTAAATGTCACTTTTGTCAAATACTAATCCATATGTATTTGGGTTTAATTCTGATCTTTCTAGTCTGTGCTACTGGTCTGGTTTTTTTTTTATGTGACAGTGTCATACTCTTTTCATTATAGAGACTTTATAGTATGTTTAATGTCTGATAAGACTAGTCACCATGTAAAGTTTTTATCTCTCAGTGTTTTTCTTATTATTCTTAGGTATTTGTTTTTCTATATAAATTTTAATATCAATTTGTCTAATTTCATAATATCTCATTTTGGTATTGGGATTCTATATTATTTTTTATTTCAAATTATATTTTATTGATTATGCTATTACAGTTGTCCTGATTTTTCTCTATTTGCCCCCCTCCACCCAGCACCCCCCATTCCCTGAGGCAATCCCCACACCATTGTTCATGTCCATGGGTCATGTGTATAAGTTCTTTGGCTACTCCATTTCCTGTACTGTACTTTATATTTCCATGACTATTCTGTACCTACCTATTTGTGCTTCTCAATCCCCTTACCTCTTCACCCATTCCCCAATACCCCCTTCCCTCCTGGCAACCATCAAAACTCTCTCTGTAGCCACAATTCTGTCTCTGTTCTTCTTGTTTGCTTGGTTTATTTTTTAGATTCAATTGTTGATAGATATGTATTTTTGCCATTTTATTGTTCATAGTTTTGATTATCTTCTTTTTCTTAAGTCCCTTTAACATTTCATGTAATGATAGTTTGGTGATGATGAACTCCTTTAGTTTCTTCTTGTCTGGGAAGCTCTTTATCTGCACTTTGATTCTAAATGACGTCTTTGCGGAGTAGAGGAATCTTGGCTGTAGGTTCCTGCTTTTCATCACTGTGAATATTTCTTGCTAGTCTCTTCTAGCCCGCAAAATGTCTTTTGAGAAATCAGCTGACAGTCTTATGGGAACTCTCCTGTAGGTAATTATCTGCTTTTCTCTTGCTGCTTTTAAGATTCTCTCTTTATCTTTAACCTTTGGAATTTTAATTATGATGTGTCTTGGAGTGGGCTTCTTTGCATTCATCTTGTTTGAAACTCTGTATGCTTCCTGGACTTGCATGTCTATTTTCTTTACGAAATTAGGGAAGTTTTCTTTCATTATATTTTCAAATAAATTTCCAATTTCTTCCTCTTTCTCTTCTTCTGGCATTTCTATGATGCAAATGTTGGACTTCTTGAAGTTGTCCCAGAGGCTGTTTATAATATCCTCATTTTTTGGATTCTTTTTTCTTCTTGTTGTTCTCATTGGTTGTTTTCTTTTTTTTCTTATGTTCCAAATCATTGATTTGATTCTCGGCTTTACCCGTTCTACTATTGTTTCCCTGTAAATTGTTCTTTATTTCAATTAGTGTATCCTTCATTTCTGATGGGATCTTTTTTATGCTGCTGAGGTCCTCACTAAGGAGGTTGGTGGTAACTGGTCATAGCCAAACCTTGCAGCTAATGGCCTGGGTAAATTCCTCCTATTGATCTGCCAACATTAACCAAGGCTCAGCTACAAGAGGAGGGTGTGGTCAGCCCACATGAAGGGCACACCTGGAGTACTCAGCTTGGGAGATAGAGGAGACTGTACCACTGGTCCCTGTAGGACACCTATGACATTAGGCCACACTACCAAGACACAGTCATAGCTGCTCTACCCGATACATAGAAACAAACACAGGGAGACTGACAAAATGAGACAAAGAAACATGGCCCAAATGAAAGAACAGATCAGACAAGATTGGGCATGTTCAAGGTGGTATGGCCATAATGAAAGAATAGATCAAAACTCTAGAGAAAGAACTAAATGAAATGGAGATAAACAATCTGTCAGATGCAGAGCTCAAAACACTGGTTATGATGATGCTGAAGGACCTTAGGGATTCTATGTTAGTTTTTAAACTATTATTGTAAGAGACTAGGGAGTTCTTGACAATATCACTGCCACTGAGCAGCTCTTAGATGGTGGAGTTGGGTATCTGACTTTTCCTCCTCTTGAAACAGAGTAGTTTAGTTTTTTGCTTCTGTAAGAATTCAGCGCAAGAAAGCATATATCCTTCTTTTCAATCCTCACCTAAACATATACTTAATGATTTTAGAGAGAGAGGGAGAGAAACATCAATGCAGGAGAGAAACATTGATAAGCTGCTTCTTGTTTGCACCCTGACTGGGGATTGAACCCACAGCCTCAGCATGTGCTCTGAGCAGGAATCCTTCTCGTGACCTTTTGGTTTTTATGGGATGGTGCTCCAGCCAACTGAACCACACTGGCCAGGGCAAAAGCATATGTCCTTTAAAAAAAATAGTTGGAAAACCACATCATGAATAGTATTCAAGCCTCTGCTTGACTACTCAGTGTAACTCTATGGTGTTTCTGACACTAACCAGTGATGATTGTTCTAATTGTTCATTGGCTACATAAGCATCAGTTACTTTTCTTGTACCTCCTGCCATTAAACTTAGCTTTTGCCTGCTGAAAGCAAAAATTCACAAAGTAGGTTCACTCTTTTACCTAATAGTCTTGAATATTTAAACATTGCTTTTATGGATTGGTTATAGTATTGTGGAACAGTCCATTCTGATACAGATCCTTTCGGGGCTGGATGAGAATGTTGATAATTACTATTCTTTGGCTTGTATTGCTATAGGGATTCTGGAGCCACAATGCCTGGACTCTGCCATTTCCTTCTGTGTGATCTGTTACTCATTACTTCCCTCTTCAAGCATGTTTCCTCAATAGCAAAATGGGGACAAAAATAGTATCTACCTCACAGGTTTGTAGTGAGAGTTAAATGAGAAAATGCATGTAATGTGTATGTCTCCGTCATAGAGTTAAGTGTTCAGTAAATGTGGACTAATAACAATAACAATGCTATCATTCCCATGAAGACAAGAAGAAAGTGTTATGTATTTTTTTTTCTGGGCACAAGAGCACAGATATAATTTCATAGTTGTAGGCAGCCTGCTAGTTGGGGCATGAGGGGTGAATCAAAGTCTTTTTCTAAATAGAGAAATAAAATAGTACCTGTGGTTTAAGAAAAGTCAATCTAGCCTGTTAACTTTCTAAACTACCTGAAGTTCTCATCCTATGTGTAGAAAGAAATGAAATGGAGCCTAAAATTGACAGCAACATTGAACCAAGCCACACTAGATCAGCACTTAAGTGGGGAAGTAGGTTCTGGAGTTAGGCTATGGATTTTCTTCCACTGTCTGCATAAAGCTTTCACATCACATCACAAACTGTTTTAAAAACTCATTTGGAACCCTGGTTGGTGTGGCTCAGTGGATTAAGTCCTGGCCTGCAAACCAAAGTGTGACTGGTTTGATTCCCAGTCAGGGCACATGCCTGGGTTGCCGGCAAGGTCCCCAGTAGGGGGCGTGCAAGAGGCAACCACACACTGATGTTTCTCCTCCTCTGTTTCTCCCCCCCCTTTTTCTCTCTCTAAAAATAGATAAACAAAATCTTAAAGAAAATAAAAATAAAAATTCTTTTGGGAATTGCCGCAGTTGTGAGCCAACAAACTACTTGCTTAAGGGAACCAAGTTGTCAGCAATAACAGTGAATGCAATTGAAGTCCAGATTTTTACTAATTAGCCCTGTTATATTGTGATGTAGCTGATCCAAGTTATATGACAACAAAGTAAAAGTTCACTTTGGGCTTTACAAACTTAGTAAGCAGAACCTAGTGAATTTAAGTCCATTTAGTTTTATCTTTTCAAAGATTCTTTCTGCACTATTCTGAAAAATACAAAGAATAAACATCACCTCATATCAGTTACCTATGGGTGACCATACTCAAAATTTCTGTGAAGTTGCTTCCAAAGATTTAGTCTCTGTACATAAAATAAACTTTTTAACTTGGTGCAGTGGCTAAGATCATGGTGCTTTGGTGTCTAAAGATTTATATTTGAGTCCTAGTTCTCTTATTCAATGTCTGTGTGGTCTTAAACAAATACTTTTATTAGGTTTAATTTCCCCATGCAGGAAAAATGGGAACTCTGGGATCTATCAAAGGGGTATGTTGCAAGTATAGTGCCTCTAAAGAGTTTGTGCTGTGCAAGGTACTGACTGTGCATTCAGGAAGGCCTGTCCCTGTGCCCTGGCAGATCCCTTTACTAGTGGACAAGATTGCTCACTCAAGGACAAGGTCTCTGCAAATCTCTCTTTCTCCTTCATTATCAGTTTTACTCCTCTTTTCATTCAAGCATTTTTTGGTTTAGATCCTTATAAATACATGCATACATACATAAATGGGGGTTTAATGCAGATAGCTTTGTGTGTTTTGATTGAGCTACGTCATGGTTTTATTTTAAGTGTGTTGAATTGGTTGTAGTGATTCTCATGCATTATTTTTGGATAATAAAATCAGAACTATAAACTAGGGTCTTTCATCCTTGACACTGCCGACATTTTGGCCAGATAACTCTTCATGGTAGGGGGTATTGTGTGCAATGCAAGATGCTTAGCAACATTTCTGTTCTCTGCTCATTAGTTGCCACTTACACGCTTCAGTTTTGACAGTTCAGTTGTGACACATTGCCACGTGTCCCTTTGATGAGCAAAATTGTCACCTATTGAAAACAGTAAACTATAAACAGTGGCTTACCTATAGTAGTTATTAAAGGGATAGTTATTTACCTATTTTTCTGATTGTTTTATAAAGTGCCATCCTATTACTAGTCTCTCCATTGAATGTTTTTGACTTTTGGAGATGACAATATGCACCTGGAATTTGCACAAGTATATATTCAGAATGCTAGTAATAGTATGGTGGTTACTGAGGTTATCTATTTGCATCTCCCCTCTCCCATCCATGACCATAATTATGAGGATAATTATAATGTAAGGTTACCATTTATGGGTGCCTACTATGTGCCAGACACAATGCCTTGGATCAGTACAGGCAGGGAGAATCATATTAAGGCAGAGTGCAGGTCAAGCTTCCTGAACCAGCTTTAGCTGAAGAGAACAGGATTCTCTTTCTACTAGAAGTAGAGTGTACATATGGTTGGAACTGAGCCCTCAAGAATAGACACACAAGAATACAGAATATGGGTATTTGTGGTTTGCTTTCCTTGGAGGGCTATCTTGAAAGAATTAGTTACAGGTTGATAACTCTTCCTACCTGTAGTTGAAATTAATTTTTAGAGACTGTGACAGGGATCTTTGAGTTGTCCTTGCTATTCTTGGATCATGGAGCATCTATGAGGAAGATAACCCATATGTAAAATTAATTCTGAGTTTGAAGGAATACTTTATATATTATTTGTTTTATTTTGTTTAAAATGAAAAAAAAACCCTATCTAATTCAAATCCTGGATCATTGTTTGATATACATGTTGAAAACTGTTGAGGGGAGAGTTTTCTGATCAAGATGACAACATAGGTAAACATGGCTTGCCTTCTTGCACAACCACATTAAAAATTACAACTGCATTGTAAACCAGCCATCACTCAGAACTGTCTGAAATCAAGTTGAATGGGAGTCTGACAACAATGGAATTAAAGAAACCACATCCATCCAGACTAGTAGGAGGAGTAGAGAATGGAATGAAGTAGTTCCACATTCACGTGTGGTGGTGGTGGATAAAAATTCAAGAGGGATATCTCAGGATGAGGAGTCCCAGCCCTACAACAAGCCCTCCAGTCCTGGGTTCCAGTTCCAGAAAGATAAGTCTCCACAACTTCTGGCTGCAAAAACCAGTGAGGATTGAGTCAGTGGAAGAAACTGCTGGAGCCCCAATCAGTTCCACTGAGCCACAGTCAGTTAAAGAACCCTCACATAGACTCACCTATTTAGACTCACTCCCTCTGAGCTTTAGCACTGGGATAGCAGCTTGAAAGGCACCAGTGGCATACAGGAGAAACAGAAGTGTCTGGCATCAAGGCGAGCAGAAGCCATTGTCCCTTTTTTTAAACCCTGCCCACACAGAACAACACAGCTGGCAAGCTGGTGTCATATCTGAAACTCCATCACCCTAACACTGTTTGCCCAGCTCTGGTGATTTCCTGAGACTGTGTCCCACCCAACTTAAGACTCTACCCAAGATGTTAACAGGCATTTCCATATGAATGGCTGGTCTTGGTTCATACTTCATAACTTCCTAAATCCTCTCAAACAAGTAACAGCCAGCCTCAGTGAGTCCTCAGCCTCCATACCGCTTCCTAAGTGGTCCCTGGCCCAGCACTACCAGCAGCCAGCCCAGATTCACAGCTTGGGTTCTCCTGGGAAACTCTAAGCCCAGCATAAGCCCCAGCCATCACAGATTGCTTTATAGCTCAGGCAGGGTGGTCCCAGGCAAAACACATATATGACCCAAATAAAAGAACAGATCAGAATTCCAGAAAAGGAACTAAACAAAAAGGAGATAAGTGGTTTCTCAGATGCTGAGTTCAAAATACTGGTTATAAGGATGCTGAAGAAACTTAGTGAGGACCTCAACAATATATAAATGATCCCATCAGAAATGAAGGATACACTCATTGAAATAAACAATAATTTACAGGGAAACAACAGTAGAGTGGATGAAGCTGAGAATCAAATCAATGGTTTGGGACATAAGGAAGAAAACAAACAACAAATCAGAACAAGAAGAAAAAAATAAAAATAAATAAATGAAGATAGTGTTAGCAGCCTCTGGGACAACTTCAGGAGGTCCAATATTCACATCAGAGGGTGCCAGAAGGAGAAGAGAAAGAGCAAGAAATTAGAAATCTATTTGAAAAAAATAGTGAAAGAAAACTTCCTTAATTTGGTGAAGGAAATAGACATGCAAGTCCAGGAAGCACAGAGAATCCCCCAAAAGATGGACAGAAAGAGGCCCACTCCAAGACACATCATAATTAAAATGCCAACAGTTAAAGAGAGAATCTTAAAAGCATCAAGAAAAAAGTAGTTACCTACAGGGGAATTCCTATCTTTCTAGCTGATTTCTCAAAAGAAATGTTGTAGACTAGAAGGGATTGGCAAGAAGTATTCAAAATCATGAGAAGTAGGGACTTACAGCCAAGATTGCTCTACCCAGAAAAACTGCCATTTAGATGGAAGGGCAGATAAAAAGCTTCCCAGACAAGAAAAAACTAAAGGAGTTCATCATCACGAAACTATTATTATATGAAATGTTAGAGTGACTTACTTAAGAAAAAGAAGATCAAAGCTATGAAGAATAAAATGGCATAAATACATATCTATCAACAATTGAATCTAGGACTTCTGGCCAAGGGGGAGGCATAGGTAGATACACTTTGCCTCCTCACACAACCAAAAGAAGGACAGCAACAATTTTAAAACAAAAAATAACCAGAACTGCCAGAATATTGAACAGTACCGAACTCCAACAGCCAAGGTGTTAAAGAAGAAATATTCATCCAGATTGGTAGGAGGGTGGAGATGGGCAGTGGGCTTGGAGAGGATGTACAGCAAGGCATCAGCTGGAGGACGAGGCAGGCCAGGCAGCAACTGGCAGGACAGCATTCCCACATGTGTGTGCAGATAAATCAGGAGGAATAAGTGGGGGGTCGGACAGATGGCATGGGAAAAGAAAGCCTCAAAAACCTCTGGCTATAAAAACCTATGGGGGTTGTGTGGTGGGAGAAACTCTGTGCCTCATAGGAGATTTCATTGGAGAGATCCACAGAGTCCTAAAATTCACACAAACCCACCCACATGAGATTCAGCCCCAGAAGGGCCCAATTTGCTTGTGGGTAGTAGGGGAAGTGACTGAAAGCCAGCTGAGAGCCAAGCAATTGGCATTGTTCCCTCTGTGACCCCTCCCCACCATACAGTGCCATAATGCAGCCAAGTGGATTACACTGCTTTGGCAAATACCTAAGGCTCTGCCCCTTACTGCGTAACAGGCATTCTAAGACAAAAAAAAAATATGGCCCAAATGAAAGACCACATAAAAGCTCCAAAAATAGAACTAAGCTATGAAGAGAGAGCCAACCTATCAGATGCAGAGTTCAAAACACTGGTAATCAGGATACTGACAGAAATGGTTGACTATGGTCGCAAAATAGAGGAAGGAGTGAAGTCCATGCAAAGTGAAATAAAGGAAAATGTATAGAGAACCAACAGTGAAGGGAAGGAAACCGGGACTCAAATCAATGATTTGGACCAGAAGGGAGAAATAAACATTCAACCAGAGCAGAATGAAGAAACAAGAATTCAAAAAAAATGAGGAGACGCTGAGGAACTTCCAGGATAACTTTTAAATGTTCCAACATTCGAATCATAGGGGTACCAGAAGGAGAATAGGAAGAGCAAGAAGTTGGAAACTTATTTTAAAAAATAATGAAGGAGAACTTCCCTGATCTGGCAAAGGAAATAGACTACCAGGAAGTCCAGGAAGCTCAGAGAATCCCAAAGAAGTTTGACCCAAGGAAGCACGCACCAAGGTATATCATTATTACATTACCCAATATTAAACATAAGGAGAGAAATCTTAAAAGCCGCATGAGGAAAGGAGAGAGTTCCCTACAAAGGAATTCCCATACGACTATCAGCTGATTCCTCAAAAGAAACCTTACAGGCAAGAAGGGGCTAGAAAGAAGTATTCCAAGTCATGAAAGACAAGGACCTCCATCCAAGATTGCTCTATCCATCAAAACTCTCATTTAGAATGAAAGGACAGATAAAGTGCTTCCCAGGTAAGGTCAAGTTAAAGGAGTTCACCATCACCAAGCCCTTATTATATGAAATGTTAAAGGGATTTAGAAAAAGAAGATGATCAAAACTATGAACAGTAAAATGACAACAAACTCACAACTATCAGCAACCAAACCTAAAAAAAAAATGAAGACAAAAACAAACTAAGCATACAGCTAGAACAGGAACAGAATCACAGAAATGGAGATCACATGGAGGGTTATCACTGGGGAGAGGGAAGGGGGAGAATGGGAGAAAAGGTACAGGGAATAAGAAGCATAAATGGTAGGTACACAATAGATGGGAGGTTAAGAGTAGTGTAGGAAATGGAGAAGCCAAAGAACTTATATATATGACCCATGGGCGTGAACTAAGTGGGCGGTGGGGGTGGAGCAGAATGCTGGTGGGAGTGGTTATTCAGGGCAGAGGGGAATAAAAGGACAACTGTAGTAGCAGAATCAATAAAATATATTTTAAAAATAACATTTTGACATAAAGAAAGACAGTCAAATCTAATAAACAAATTAAGCAAATGAGAAGAACAGAGGCAATATCATGGAAATGGAGAGAATTTTGATGGTTGCCAGATGAGAGGGGCTTTGGGGAAATGGGTGAAGAGTATAGGAATTAAGAAGTACAAAAGGTAGTTACAGCATAGCCGTGAGGATATAAAGTACAGTATAGGAAATGGAGTAGCCCGAGAACTTACACGCATGACCCATGGACATGAACAATGGTGTGGGGATTGCCTCATAGAGTCTGGGTGCTGGGTGGAGGGGGCAACAGGAGAAATATTGGGACAACAGTAATAGCATAATCAATAAAATATAATTAAAAATTTTTGATGGGAGAATTTATTTAAAATTTAATCATTTTGATTTTATTTGGACATTTATTGCTTGTCACTTTTATTTGCTGGGAATATCATTTTATTTTTTAATTTATTTTATTTTATTTTTTTTTAAGTTTTTTTTTAAGATCTTATTTATTTTTTAGAGAAGGAAGGAGGGAGAAAGAGGGAGAGAGAGGGAGAGAGAGGGAGAAACATCGATGTGCCGTTGCTGGGGGTCATGGCCTGCAACCCAGACATGTACCCTGACTGGGAATCGAACCTGCGACACTTTGGTTTGCAGCCCGCACTCAATCCACTGAGCTACACCAGCCAGGGCTCATTTTATTTTTAAATATTAACTATAGTCTAGTGTAAGTAATTACTAAGAGCTAGTTTTCAAATCTTAACATGATAAGTAAAGACAATTAAAGCCTTTAGCATACTTTATTAGTGACTTAGTTATGTTGACTCATGCTGTACTTAATGGTCTTCTTATTTCTTGTTGCCAGACTGACATCAATAAAATTGTCTCAGGACACACCTGAGAAGGTTTAGATAATTATCACATTAATGGGACTATTATTTCTTAGTGAGCCTTCTGTGTTTAGCACCTGTTTGATATGGATAAGTGCTTTTCAATATCTCAGTGGTACCACTTCCAGGATGACTTTTGGTGGATGATTCTTATAGCCTGAATCATTAATGTATCTCCCTCCCCCTTTTTTTTACTGTGTTTTATGATATTTAAACAATCTTTTAATTGTAATATATATCATAAGTGTTCAGTTTGATGAATTTCACAAACTGAACACACATTTATAGCCAGTAATTGGCCAGTATCCCAGAAGCTTCCCTCATGCTTCCTTTTAATCACTATCCCTTGATTTTACTTGTGTCCTTGTACTTTATGTGTATGGTAGGATACAGTATTTATTCTTTTGCATCTAGCTTCTTTCATTCAACCTTATTAGTGAGATTCATCCTTATTGTTATGCTTTGTTGCACATTATTTTCTTTGCTGTATACCATTCCATTGTAGGAATGTGTCACAGGTTATCTTTTCACTGTTGATGGACATTTGATCATTTTTAGTTTTAGTTATTAGGAATAGTATTGCTATAAACATACAAATGCATTGATTCGGGGTGAATTGTTAGGTCTTACTGTCAGTTTTGTATGTGCTTTTAGTATATACTACCATTTTCTAATAATGGTTGTACTAATATGCATTCCCACCAGCAGTGGTTGAGAGTTTGGGTTGCCTCATAACTTCTCTATCACCTGGTATTTTTCTGACTTTTTCATTTCAGTAATTCTGGTAGGTACACAGTGGTATCTCAGAAAATCTCCTATGGCTAAAATAAGCTGAATTTGAGGCATCGTGGGGCTGTAATCTGTCACATCACACTCTGGCGCCTAAGCCTCACTTGTTTCTCTTCCCTGAGTACAGTCCTTGCTTCTGCTTGGGCCAGGCATGATCTTCAGGCTACACCCAGAATTGGCCAATACCCCCAGAGAAGAAAACAGGTGATGATCATCAGCTCATCCTGGGGCTCGCCTCTCTGTGGAATTCCAGTTCCTGCAATCCTCATTGCTGTTACAACTCTCCAACATCTTTTAAAATGAGGTTCTTGTGCCCTGGCTGATGTGGCTCAGCGCATTGGAGCATTGTCCCGTAAACCTAAAGGTTTGATTCCTAGTCAGGGCACTTTTATAGGTTGAGAGTTCAGTCCCCATTTGGGGCACATAGGAGAGGCAACCAATGGATGTTTATCTCCCTCTCTTTAAAAATCAATAAGCATGTCCTCGGATAAAGATTAAAAAAATATTTTTGTAATTTGTTGTGGCTTTTTCTAGTTCTTGAACCTGAATCAGGTTGCCATGACCTACACAGAAATGAAAGTTGTCAGTAGATTCTTGGGATTTTTATACAATCATGTCACCTGTGGATAATAGGTTTTTTTTCCTTCTTCTATCTCATCTAGAGATAGAAGTATAGTGTAGAGATAGAAGATAGTGTATTTTCTTTTTCTTGCATTATTGGACTGGTCAGAATTATCACTACAGTGTTGACTAGAAGAGATGATAATGGTATCCTGTTTCCTTCATCCCCAGGATGAAGGGGGATAATGGTATCCTGGGGATGAAGGAATATTCTCCCTTTTATTTTTAGTTTGCTGACTTTTTTAAAAAAAAGATGAATGATTGTTGAATTTAGTTAAGTACTTTTTCTACAACTACCAAGATGATTACATGATTTTTCTTTTTTTCTGTTCCTATGGCTTAATGGATGCATCAAAAAAATAAATTACCCATAAGCCTACCATATCTACTGTGATAATTATTTTCATATTCCTTTTCATACATGAAATAATTCTATATACTCTTTTCTCTCTTTAAACCTGCTATCCATTTAATCTTGCCATACATTTTCCTTTCTATTTTTTGTTAGCAAAGTATAGTGAGATAATATTGTTCTCAGCCCAGGGACTTGTTTGGTAGATCAGAAGCATTCTTCCAGGCTCCTTCCACTATCTGTCTCTTTTATATGGGGAGGAAGAAGAGGAAAACAAAAAACTTTTCTCCCACTATTTATTTTGACATATTTAAATTTTATTTCCTCGTTTTTGGTTTTGGGGATTGTTAGGGAGGAGGAGAATGGGGTCAGGGAGGACTGTGGGGGTGGTAATTGGGAGCTGAGGAAGAAAGCCAAGTGTAATTTCCTTAAGCACCTCCTTCTCCTCCTCCCCTTCCCTGTGCCTCCTCTTTCCTTATAAGTCCTGGCTTTGTCACAGATCAAGTGTGTGAATGCCTCTGGGCAAATCACTTAATCACTGAGCTTTTGTTTCTTCCTGTGGGGTTAGGGAGAATGGAAAGATTAAATTAGCAGTTTGTAAAGCATGTGACATTTGAAAAATGGTGTGATTGTTAGGATTAATTTTGTACAGTGGCCTCTACATCACATTTTCTTTTTAAATTTAATCAGTAAATTTTATATTTTTTAAATTTAATCTTTATTGTATTTTTTCCGTTACCATTTAGTCTCCTTATGTACTCCACCCTCCAAACATCACACTGGTGTCCATGAGTCCTTTTTCCTTTTTGCTCAGTCCCTCCACCCTGGAGCCTAGTGCCTTCTCGCCACTAGCTGTCATCCTGCTCTCCATCTATGAGTCTGTCCCTCAGATTTTCTGAAGATTACCTGTAGAGGAAGGATACTTGTGAAACACCCTTGGTTCCCAAATATTATCTGCTCTTATTCTGCAAATGCCCTTCTTCCACCATGAAGCTCCAAGCCATTGTACCTTATCGTTAGCTCAGAATGTCATACGTACCATTTTTACCTTTCTTTCTCTGAACCTCTTATGCACGTTGGGGTCTCTCTCTTATATATTTGGGGTTTGTATACATACATACATACCTAATTAAATTTAGTTATTTCTCTTGTTAATTTTCTCATGTTGATTAAATTATTAGTCCACCCGAAGGAATCTAGAAGGTAAAGTATCTTCCTCCCCTACATAAGCTTGTCATTTTTGGAGTAATCAGCCCTTGATATATAGCACCAAGACTACAACAAAATTTGCAAAAACACGGATCTCTAAAATGATGCTGCTGTAGGATTCCTTTAAATTGCAACCATCCTTATTCATTTAAGTATTTGTTTATTTTTCCTTGTAAACTTCTTCCCAGAGGGCACAGAATTAGAGCAGCTGACATTTTGCCAGGAACAAAGGCAAAGCCTCTCATCATGGGAAAATAGGGTTTAATTGACCGGATTTTAGATTGTACCCACCTTTATGAGGCAGCTGGTGTAGGATATGCTATAACTGAAGAGCTACGGGTAGATGGTTCCCTGAGAAATGTAATTTTTTTTAGCTCAAGTAATGTAAATAGTATTTGGGAATATGGAGTCTTACAGTGAGGCATGCTAGGGCTGATACCATCACCACCTTCACATTCTCTTACTTACCTTTGCTTTCTGTGGGGAACAAATGTTTGTGGTGTGGTTCTGTTTTGAGGCATTTTCTCCTTGGACACTTCCCTCATTCAGGAGTGCCACAGGGTAAGCTCAGTTTACACCTGTGGTTTGGGAGTGGGTAGATAGATTCCACGGAAGGGAGGTTTTGATACATAATTGGTTATTAGCATGATCATTTGCCTGTTTAGGTTTATAGGTCATGTAATTAGAATTAGAAATGGATCAGGTCTAACTTTATGTCTGGGACTGTGGCGTGGGTAGGGAACAAAGGGCAAAGTAAAGTTTCTCAGTCTATTCAGGACACTGTGAAACACTTAAAGAGAAATGAAAGAAAAAGGACTATAAAAGGTCATCTAAAGAAAGGATTATTTGCAGAGAAAAATTTCTTCTTGGTATGAGAGTTTGGAAATGACCTACTTGGGAATTCATTTTTGCAAACCTGAAATTTAGGCCTTTGCATGTCAAGATAAAAGTCGAGGATGTCTCAGTGGAAGTTCTGGTTGTAGTTCTGTTAGTACCAAGCTCTTGTGTTTCCACTTTATGCCTTGTGTTTTTTCTCACCACCAGTCCTTTGCTCAGGTGTTCCCTTCCTTTTACTTGGCTTGCTTTTGCTCACTCTCTTTCCTCTCCCCCCTCCTGGGAAATTTGGTGCGCCCCTCTCACGACTCCTCTGGTGCCCGGGGGATAAACTGTGTCACCACAGTTTCATATCTGTCACTAGACTGGGTTCCTTCAGAGTAAGGGCTGTGGCATATTCATTTTTATAGACAGCATGCATGATGTAGTGTCTGGATCTTAATAAACCTCCTTAAACATTTGTTTGCATATGCGGGTGCTGGGTGGGCACAGTTCAGAACTGAGTTCTAATTGTAACTCTGCTGTATGATCTTAGACAAGTGATTTAAGGTCTCCAATCTTCAGTTTCCTTCTGAGTAAGATAGGGGACTAACATCTGGGGATCTTGTTAAAATGCAGATTCCAGCTAAGTAGGTCTCTGGTAGCCTCTGCTATTTTACATTTTGACAAGCTCCCAAAGAAGAGTCAGAGTTGCTAGTCCACAAACTGCAAAGAACTAGATAACATCTAATGGTTCTTCCAGGTTTTACCTTCTGCGTTTTTAGTTATTGTTTTAAATTCTAAACAGAATTACAAAATAATGCTGTAATTACTGAATCTCTCCAGTTTTATCAGAATGCTGAACACTGACAATTCTGTGTCTTAAGACGAAGTTTCCAATGTAGGATAAACACCCTGAAGTTGAAAGTAATTTTATTGCTTCTAAGATTTTGACTTTGACAGGTTAAAAATATCAAGTAAATGTCTGGTAAAGCATTTGATTTAGCACTAACTTGTCATCTAAAAGTCAGAATGCTTGCTTGCTTACTCTTTGTTTGGTGCATATTGGAGAACATTTGCAATAAATAAAATTACTTTTGAAGGCTTTATGCTAATGAGGTGAGATGGATAGACATGTGATCTCCTGAGTATAAATACAGAGACAGGCAAGCTGTTGATGAATTCATCATCAGAGGAGGAGTTCCAGATCATTTCCTTCAGTTCCCTAGAAGGTGAGAATCACATTGTCGAAGGACGTGTTGATAGATACGCTACAGGTAAAGCCAGCCTGTGCTTGTCGAATATGGATTGCTGGGGAGGGTCTTGTTTGAAAATGTTGCTATTATTTCCTTTGGCTTCTGCTTCTTCAGGTAGTCATGATATTTGATTTGGGAGCATTGCCAGCTTGGAAATTTTTAGTTGTCCTTGATCTTGTATACAAAAGTCTAAAAGTAGTTGGACTAATTTTTATGTTTGATTTATAGAATATATCTATCTCTTTATTTTTAGACACACCAGGGATATTAATCAGACATAGCTTCAGTGCCCAAATGAGTTACATAATACCTCTGATCATATTATTTCCTTTATGAAAATGAAAATATGGACAAGAAAAATTGAACACTGAAAAAAGTACAAAATGTAGCCTGTAGTTGAGGGTGGTTATCTTGATTATAATGAATGTTTCACCTCCCACAGAATAAGACAATTTTTCCTACCAAAGTGAACTGTATTTCATCTCCTCGGTGCAGTTGTGGGTTAGAGCTCCACCATAAGCATCAGCAGCATTATCATCATTACATTTTAATCGCTTGTCACTTTTGGTTCCCCTTAATCAAACTAGCTGGGCAAGCACAGTAAAGGGCTTTGGGTGTAAACAATGGCAATGGAGCCAAAATAGCCTTTAGTTTTGCTCCTGTTTAGTGGAATTCATCACCAGAATTCAATCCCTTCCCTTCCTCTAGTAGAGCCTTGCAGGCAGAAGCTTAGGCATCTCTGTGGTGCACACTGAGCTTTCTTTCTTTAAAAATTTTTTTTAAAAATTGATTTCAGAGAAAGAGAGGGGAAGGGAAAGAAGAAGAGGGAGAAAGAGAGAAACATTGATTTGTTGTTCCACTTACGCTTTCATTGATTGATTCTTGTATGTGCTCTGATAGGGATTGAACCTGCAACCTTGGCACCTGGGGATGATCATCTAACCGTCTGAGCAACCCACCTTTTAATGCTGCTGTTCTGGCTATGGGGTCTTAATGGAGGCTGCCTCGTGGCTTATTTAATCTTGATGTTGCTCTAGGTTGGAGCTTAATTTTTTTAAGTAATTTATATTGAACCCAAATTAAGGTTTTGAAACCCAGCTATTTACTGAAGGCATTTACTGCAGTACAAACAGATTATCCTTGGGGAAATACCTTAACCTGTCTTTGGGGGCTTGGATAGACCATTTTTGGTTACCCTGGAATTTTTTTTTTAAACCACAAAACAGCATTTTTAAGACTTTGCACTCAGATGTTTCCATCTGCCTTTGACATTGGTCTTAAAAGTGACTTATGGCTTATGAAGTAGAAAGGAGTGGTTTATAATGCCTTTTTACTTGTAAATTGCTTTTGAATTTTCCAACAGCAGGCTTATATTCCAAAAGTGTTAGTATTATATTTTATATTATTTTTCAATAAATTTCACTATAAATAATAAAGACTATTTACTATAAATAAGGCAAAACTATTAGCAGTGTCTCTGCAAAGTACTATCTGGTTTTAAAAAAACAGTATTATACCTGTTGTATGACCTATACTACTGATCTTTAATATTCCAAATATTCTTTTCAAAAGAAGATATCAGAGACAATCTTAATAGGAGCAAACAAACCTCTTTGGTCTGTCAGTTCTTACTCAGAAGAATAGTTATAGATGATTTTAGAAAGGAAGCTTTCATGAAAAGCGAACTGGAGTTTTTCCTCCATTAATCTCGAGAGATTTTAACACAGAAAATAAAGCTTTTATCCAATATAATTGTATGTCTATTTTTGTCCACTCTGATTTACTTTTAAAGCTGATGTCTGTCAGTCTTTAAGGAGCAGTCAGATCCACTTCTTTTGTCTTCCAGATGAGAAGCAAATGTGTTATTAGCACAGGGTCATTTTCCTCTATCGTTTCAAATATGTTTTTGGCTTTACTTGGTTAGTATGTTGATCTACTAATAGCAGCCTTAGTTTTTGTCTCTTAAGCAGTTCCCAACATAGACAAAAATATCACCTACTCTTACTCTCAAAAACATATGTACCCCATGCTCTGGAAATCCCTTCATTACACTAATAATCCTTGCATAGCAGTAGTCCTCAGGACTCTGTGCTGGTAGTCCCTTTCCAGAACTGTAACTCTAGCTTCCCTAGAGGAGAAAGGAGAGGATTGTGAGAGGAAGGGAAGGACGTCCTTTGTGAGACAATTTAACATCTCTGCTAAGGTCTCTGGACTTGTTCTGCCCTGGCACTCACCTCTGCACTAGACTACAAAAATTATTTAGGGGTCCTTCCAACTTTGTTTGTTTTTATGTTTCCTACTTTATTTGCCATGACTCATAGGACAGCCCAGGTCTCTTATTTTGCATTAGGACTTTATAGGAGTTTTCCTCATTGGAGGTTGTTCCCTATGTTCTGGGCATATGAATACCAGACTGATGAGTTGTAGATCTGCCCTATTTTTGAATATCATCAGGTTGAGCAATGTTTTTGATGACCCAATAATAATTCTTACACCTCTCACCTTATTTACTCTAGGAGATGCCACTGAAATATGTGGAAAGCGGTTATTGGTAATTGAAAACTATTCTAGGTCAGCCCATTGACCAATTCATGGCCCAACCCATTCTGTCTCAAATCCCCATTCATGTGCTGTCCTAAATATGGCTCTATGAAAACAATATTGTTAACATCTCTCTGAAAGAATGATGGGTAAAGAGGGAGGGAGGAGTGGAATGATTATACCCAGTAGATAGGCTGTAAAAAGTTTCATCCAGGTATATATTTTTTAATCTGGCGATGCACTGTATATGTTTGCTTGGTGTTACTTTGTGCTTTAAAAAAAAAAGCCACATTCTAACAGTTAACTTTTTTCTTTTAAGTTTTCAAAAAAAGACCTACAGCAAAATGAATAATCCAGCTATCAAGAGACTAGAAAATCACATTGTCAAATCTCCAGAAGACAAGCGAGAATACCGTGGGCTAGAGCTGGCCAATGGCATCAAAGTACTTCTCATCAGTGATCCCACCACAGACAAGTCATCAGCAGCGCTTGATGTACACATAGGTATGATTTAAAATTGTGAATAAAGCTTTGTTCAGTTTCATTGACCTAATGCTGACATTTATGAGAACTTTCCGTTTTTGTGCAAATAAAGACCCACCTAACACTTGCCAATTGAATGTACCTTACTTTGTGCAGGAGCCCTGTATATATATTTGTACAGGTACTGGTAATCTACAGTTAAAGTCTAAATTAAACGATCTTACATTTATCAAGAGTATCTTGTTAGGTTCCTGGCTGAGGTGACCTAGCAGCAAGGACATTCATTCCCATCCTTTAATGAAACAGTTCTAATGCTTTTCCTTTTGTAAACTTGGTACACTGGGAAATATTGTATTTCCTAGATTTTTGTGTGTACATTTCTTCCATATTTAATGATGCTTTATACTCAGATTGCTTCTTACCTATATGTACATTTAGTGAGGCATGTTTTTCCTTTTTCTCTCTCTGAAAAGCTTTTATTTAACTCAGTGGCATTTAAAATTGAGAAAATAAGGTAATAATCACCATAGTTTGAACAAATAATTATTGCTGAGCACCATGTAGTATGCTTTGCAAATATCATATAATTTTTATTCACACAACTCTAAGTTACATATGTATGGAAAAGAGACTGAGGCAAGATGGATAAAGTATCAGTCTCAAAGTTTCACAGCTAGCAGAGCTGCTAACCCCCAAACCAGTACCCTATGCTATAGGTTCCTGAAAAAAATAAAATAAAAATAAAACCAGTAAATTCAATTATTTCCCTCCAATGTGTTGTGTGAGGAAACTAATGTCCAGAGAGGTTAAAATCTGCCCAAGGTCACCAACTAATTAATGTCAAAAGATGGGGCTAGAACTAAATGATATCATTTTAGAGCAGCTGTGCTTAACTTTCTGTAACTGTGTGGTTGGAGATGTCATACTAACAGAAGTTTCACATCATCTGTAACTTGCCCGTACTTGGTATCTTTCAACATAAAAAAATGATTGGTTGTATATATATGTTTTTCTCTTTTTTCAGGTTCGTTGTCAGATCCTCCAAATATTCCTGGCCTGAGTCATTTTTGTGAACATATGCTATTTTTGGGAACAAAGAAATATCCTAAAGAAAATGAATACAGCCAGTTTCTCAGTGAGCATGCAGGAAGTTCAAATGCTTTTACTAGTGGAGAGCATACCAACTACTATTTTGATGTTTCCCATGAACACCTAGAAGGTGCCCTAGACAGGTAATGCTGAGTACTCTATGAATTATCCAGCTTTGTGCACTTACCACATTAATACTAGTAACAGTAACATTATTAAAATTATTACTTTTACAAAAATGTCTTCATAGCTTTATAGCTTAACAAAAATTATTTTAATCAGTATCTTTTCCCCTGGGTTTTGCAAAAAAGAAAAATGATAATAAATGATCTCAAATATTTACTTTTTTTGTAGGGAAAAAATAATGGTATGACTTTAACCAGCCTGCAGGCCTAATAGAATATTTTATTGACTTATAAAATTCTCACCAGTCCTTCCCATTCTAACTGGTATTACATATGAAGCAGGTGATAAAGAATAAATTATAAAAATGCAGTGGATCTCTTTTCAAACATATTCCTGTTCCAGAATGCTAGAATATAAATACTCTATTTTCAAGAAAACTTAGTAGAGACAGAATGTTTCGACCTGCAGTTTCAACCCTGGGGACATTTGGTGAAAGTATTTTCTATGGCAAGCTCCCTTAGGCCAATTAATTTCTTGGTCAATATTCTATAGAGCTAACAATGAAATTTTTTTGTTATATCAGTGATTTGATTCATTATTAAAAATGTAATTTTTCTTGGTGAATTTTTATAGTTTTCTGTGTTAGCAAGGTGTAATCTGAACCTCTTTAGTGGGTCTGTAATGAGTTTGACTTTGCGGTGTTAGTAATTGTCAGCTTTATTTGCTTAATTATATTAATAATAGTCAATCTATTTTTTAAGAAACCTAATAGTTTGAATTTTTTCCTTAGCTCAGAGAATATTAACAGGGTAAAGGCAGGGGTTTAGGATTCGTGACTAGGTCAGAGTAGCCTGTTTCTTACTCATTCCAGCTTATGTTTCAGTCTGTAGGCAGCAGCTTTGAGGTATAGTCATCTTTTATATGTATTCCCAGAAGACTAACATTAATGAGTTCCCTGGGATCATACACTGAATTTAATTTCCTGCCTTACAAATGGTACTGCAGATGTTCATATAATAGATCTCTGTATGATGGAGGATATATGTTACTTGGCTCAGAGTGAAAAAACCACTTATATAAGGGCATCTTTTTAAAAAAATTGCTTATACAGTACTGTGTCATGATTGTGACCCTTTATGTGGGCCTACCCAGCTACAGTATGTGGCTATTAGGTGCTTTTCCCAGCCTGAATATATTGAGGTGTAGGTAAAAGAGGTTCCACGTCCAGAAATAGCTCTGTTTCAATATATCTTTGATTATAGACTACAGATAGTTGGATATGTCTTCGGATTGGTGTGTGTAGACTACTTAGCATAGTATTATATCCACTATATACCTAAAATAAATATCAAATAATAATAGCCCCCTTGACAACTGGACTGCATGAGGTACAGTTACGCAGATGTTATAGTCTCAGGAGTCTCTTAGGTCCACTGGATAGTAGTTCCATTCAGACAGACCCTCTGCTCTTGACTTCATCTGAATTCTGGACCTTGTTTTTATAAGATGGGGACTAAAGTTTTTTAAGAAGAATCACTATGAAATCATGATGTAAATCGCAACCTGATATAGGAAAGTTAATTTATTAACAAAGTATCGTACTTAAAATTTAGTACTACTATTAAAGAATAGCCATAAGAAAAGCATGTTGGTTACTTATGTTAGAGTTACATGCCATGTTATTTGTTGAATCACTGCTTATTAAAATTTTAAAATACTCATTGTTTCATAGGAGCCCATAGTTATGTTAGACTACTATGTCATAGGTTTTTCACTCCATTTTTTTCACTAATGAAAGTAGGTTTGTTTATTTTTCTCCAAAAAGAAACAAGTTCAAATATAGCCTTTTAAAAGTAGGTTACTTAGTTTGTCCCAAAATATCTGAGTCTTAGTGATATTGCACCTAAAACTGTAAATTTAAGATTTATTTGCCTAAGAACGATCACCTGCCTTTTCCTTTTTTGGAGAATTAGCCATATATAACAAGGATTTTCATAGATACGCCAAACTGCAAATCCTAAATGGACTGCTGCTGTCTCCATAAGTCTGCCTTGATTTTGCTTTTGTGACATTGTGATTTATATTAAGAAATATATATTTGGTCATCTTTTTCTAGTCCTGACTCATAACTCCTAAAACCCTTGCAAATTCCTAAGTGATGAGAGCTGTAAGGATGTCATTGGTTATGTTTCTGAGGACTTTGGGGAAGCCTCTGGGTTCCCTGGGAGAGGGAGCATGTGATTAGGGAGTTGGAACCTATAGTCCCACCTCTAGACCTCCATGGAGGGAAATGGGGCTGGAGATTAGGTTCAGTCATCAATGGTCAATGATTTAATCAGCCATGCCAACATAATGAAAGCTCCCTAAAACCTCAAAGGAATGGAATTTGGAGAGCTCTAAGGTTTGACCACATGGAGATTTGGTAAAAGAGGTGTGTCCAGAGGGCATGGAAGGTCCTCTGAGCATGTATCTTACCCTACGCATCTCTTTTATCGGACTGTTCCTGAATTATATCCTTTTATAATAAACCAGTAATCTAGTAAGTTGTGGGAGAGTTCCATCCTGCAAAGCTCTCCTGGCTGCCTCAGATGAGAATAATACTACCAAAACGTGATCTGCTTAGGGAGAAAAGGCTAGCTAATGTCTCAGAGGAGAAGAGCCCCAAGCACATTTTTCTTTGGGCTTTCATTGAGTTTAGCTTGCATAGGGATGCATATCGAAGAAAGGAGGTATGGTTTACAGATAACATTTCTGGGATCATAAGGGTCCTTTTGAGTCAGGGTCTGGGTGGACAGAGTGACACCAATCGGCCATAAAACCTGGGGAAATAGCCCTGGCTGGCGTAGCTCAGTGGATTGAGCTCGGGCTGTGAACCAAAGCATTGCAGGTTCAATTCCCAGTCAGGGCACATGCCTGGGTTGTAGGCCATGGCCCCCAGCAACCACACATTGATGTTTCTCTCTCTCTCTCTCTCTTTCTCCCTCCTTTCCCTCTCTAAAAATAAATAAATAAAATCTTTAAAAAAAAACAACCCTGGGGAAACAAATTTTGTATTTGGACCCTAAACATTTACTATACATGAACTTGAGGGCATTCTTAGCAAAGCAGGTTTCACAGGATTTAATGCATTCTTTCTCAGGACTGATTGCCCCCAGAAACCGCCCACTCCAGCACAGGGCTATACCCGCCTCCAGCATTGTTTCAGGCCTGAGTTGGGAAGGGAAAGCAAGGCAGCCAAGAGATTAGGAGACTTTTTACAGATAGAATGAGGATAAGTTCTTCCCTGATGGCCCCTTTGTGACTGTGGCTGTCGTAGGTTGTTCCTTCCTTGAGGAATCTTACCCGTCATTGGCTATCCAGCCTTCCTTCGGGGGCCAAGCAGGGTGAAGTGAAGGGGGAGAGGCTGCACCCCTGCCAGGAGGATAAGTTTTGTCTCCTTAGTGGCTTATGGTCCCAAGGCCTCTTTACTTAGCCCTCACTGTGAGACCTTCTCACCTGTTGATGAGGCACAGCTCCTGAAACCAGGCAGGACAGTTCCCAACAGTAAGTAAAATGTTTCTCTGAGCCCTGTGAGCTGCTGTGGTCAATTAATTGAACCTGAGGAGGAAGTTGTAGAATCCTCCGATTTGTTGTTCGGAGGGTTGGTCAGAAGCCTAGGTGACAACCAGATTTACGATTTGTGGGTGAAGGGGGCAGTCTTGTAGGATTGAGCATCTGATTTTTAGGTAGATAGTATCATAATTGAGCTGAATTGTGGCATACCCAGTTGATGTCGGAGAATTGTTTGGTGGTGTGGCAAAAACACATGCAAAGTGGTTTCTGAAACAAAGGTGGTGTTAATCTTTTTATATTTCCAATAATTACATAACATCTCTAGAGCAGACTGACTTCTGAATTTACATATGTCCAGTATTATAGTTTTTCTTCTGTTACTTAGAATATATTTTGTATTCCTTTTTTCTTAGTAGCAATGGTAATTTTTTCTGGTTCTGTAGATTTCATATTTCCTATCTGTTAATTTTCAAACATTTTTAAGGCCATTTTTTAAAAATAATAGCTTTCAAATTATGTTTCACACCCGTAGGTTTGCACAGTTTTTTCTGTGCCCCTTGTTTGATGAGAGCTGCAAAGACAGAGAGGTGAATGCAGTTGATTCAGAACATGAGAAGAATGTGATGAACGATGCTTGGAGACTCTTTCAGTTGGAAAAAGCTACGGGGAATCCCAAACACCCCTTCAGCAAATTTGGGACAGGTTTGTCAACAGCAGCTTTCGTGTGTTAGTTCTCCTTGACCTCATTTAAACCCATGGCTTTTTTGCATAGCATTGTATTTTATAGTTCAGGATAGAAAATTTCAGAACTCATTTTTACCTACACGATTTTATATAAACTCACAGTCTGGCACTGAGAAGTGGTTGTTATGTCATCGTTACTTCTTTTATTTCTTAAAACATGCCCCTGTACTTAAAGTATCTGTCTAGTATCAATGTAGGCACCTATATTTGTGACTCATGACCTAAGATGCAGCTGAAGCTAAAGTGTATGGGCTCCATGGAGAAAGTGATAGGTTATTGAGAATAGTGACCAAATATGAAGTGAGTTTGTTGGGTAGGAAGGTATAAAATTGAATTCAGAGATTAGAAACAATAATAATGAAGTTCCAAAAGAAGAATGTCAAACCGGAGTTAGGTCCTTGCATTGGACTTTGTACATAATACTCAGGATAATATTCTGAAAGTTGTGGTAACGGTGACCTAAGCATTTGCTTTGTAGAGGGTTACTCTGGCCATCTCATTCAAATAGAGGCCTAAATGCTTAAGGAGCAGTGAATAGAGTTGTGCATAGATATAAACCAGAATTTCAAAGGGAGAACATAGTGGATTTTTTTATTCTAAAATCTACTTTCTAATAGAGATTAAAAATACTTTTCCTCCCACTTTCTAAGTTCTTCTAGATTGGCTAATAATCAAATTCACAGAGACAGATTGACAGGAGAAAATAAAATGTTATTAAATGCACGCGGGAAAGTCACATAAGCATGAAAACTTCAAAAACAATGAGGCAACGTTGGGTATATATGACAATTTGGACAAAAGGGAAAAAATAGGGGGAATGGGGTCTTAGATTTCAGAAGCAAGGTGATTTACAGGTACTTGAGGAAGAAGGGAACACCCATGGCAGGAAGATTCTTGCTAGGCAACTCAGAAACAATGGGACACGGGGTATCCAGCTAACAGGTCCCTGCCTGAAGCCATCCTATTTACCATGCTTAATTCAAATTAAGCTAAAACAAAATTCCCTTCTTGGAGTAGGCCTTTCTGTCTAAATCTCGTAGGCAAGAAGGGAAAGGGTCAGAGGTTCTTTCTGAGTCTTATTTCTTAATAAGCAGCTTAATATCAATAACCCAAAAAGCAGCTTCAGGATGGCAAAACTTTGATCCTGGTACTTCTAGATTCAAGTGCTATTTTTAATGCTCACTTCAGGGCTTTTTGAATCCTCCTGCTCCCATTGCCTTCACCTCTGACCATCTGCTTTCATGGCAGTCAGCTATGGGGACGGCTCTGTGCAAGATAAAACGCTGTAGAAGGTGCACAAGGCTTCTGCTGTCAAAGTGCTACAGTCTGGAAGGCGATTAGAGGTGGGGATGGACAGGGTGTAAAAACCAAAAATTAGTGTGGAGAGTCTTGATTTTATAATTGTACCCTTTTTTTAATTCAGGGTTTTTAAAAAAAAAAACAAATTGTTTAAATATTTAATCAGTATTAAAATATTTAAAGTAAAAAAATAAACAGCCTCCCTCTTCATCTATTCCTGCCAATCCCACTTAACAGATGTAATTGTTATTAACAGGTTGCTATGATTTTTAAAATACTGCTTTGGGATTATAAAATTACATATAACAAATAGATTGTTTAGTGTACTTTCAAATTTATGCTTACAATCAAACCTTGGTTCTCAGACATCTCCCATCTTGAATAATCTGGTTCTTGACCAAGTTGGTTGTGGGAAAAAATGTCTCAGTTGTCAAACAAAACTTTGGTTCTCAACAAACCTTTCATGCTGATACTGTATTTCTAATGGGAAAAAAATGATTTGGTTTTTGAACAAATTGCTTCTTGGACAGCCTTCTGAAACGAATTAAGTTTGAGAACCAAGGTTCCATGTATTATGTAAGTTAACTTAAGAGACTTCTAAAAAAGACTAAAGAAAGCTTTCTGAGGAGTTCTGGCCAAGATGAAGGCATAGGTAGAAACCTTCACTTCCTCACACAACCAAAAGTAGGATAACAACCAATCTGATATCAATAAACAGCCAGAAGTGCCAGAAAATCAAACTACATGGAACTCCAACAACCAAGGTGTTAAAAAAACAGTCAACTGGACCACCCAGACCAGTAAGGCAGGTGGACAGAGAGAACCTGCGGCAAGGTGGCGGACAGCGTGGGCCTGGCTGGCTGAAGGCGAAACTGAGACTCAGAGCTGATTGTGGACTATGGGGTTTCTGCAGTGGGAGAAACTCCCGGTCTCACTCAAGAGTCTGTTGGAAAGTGCACCAGAGACAAGCAGGCAAGCTGCACTGTTCCTTCTCTGGCCCCTCCCCCACAGACTGCAATGCAGTACAGCGAGGAGGGTTGCCCTGCCCTGTGGAATACCTAAGGCCCAGCCTCCAATAAGTTTACAGCTTATCAGGTGCCCTGAGACAAGGAAATAGGCCCAAATGAAAGAACAGAGCAAAACTTTAGAAAGAGAGCTAAGCAATGAGAAAATAGCTAACTTATCTGATGGAGAGTTCAAAGTCCTGGTAATCAAAATGCTCACAGAACTCATTGAGCTTTGTCACAAAATGAAAGAGCAAATGAAAGATACCCAAAGTGAAATAAAGCAAAATATCCAGGGAACCAACAGTGACAGGAAGGAAACCAGGACTCAAATCAACAATTTGGAATAAAAGGAAGAAATAATCATTCAACTGGAACAGAATGAAGAAACAAGAATTCAAAAAAAAAAAATAAAGAGAAGCTTAGGAACCTCTGGGACAACCTGAAGCATTCCAATATCTGAATTATAGGGGTGCTAGAAGGAGAAGAACAATAGCAAGAAATTGAAAACTTATTTGAACAAATAATGAAGGAGAACTTCCCCAATCTGGCAAAGGAAATAGGCTTCCAGGAAGCCCAGAGAGTCTTAAAGAAGTTGGACCCAAAGAGGAACACACCAAGGCACAACATCATTAAGCACCCAAGATTAAACATAAGGAGAAAATCTTAAAAGCAGCAAGAGGAAAGGAGAGAGTTACCTGCAAAGGAGTTCCCATAAGGCTATCAGCTGATTTCTCAAAAGAAATCTTGCAGGCAAGAAGGGGCTGGAAAGAAGTATTCCAAGTCATGAAAGACAAGGACCTCCATCCAAGATTACTCTATCCAGCAAAGCTATCATTTAGAATGGAAGGGAAGATAAAACACTTCCCAGATAAAGTCAAGTTAAAGGAGTTCATCATCACCAAGCCCTTATTATATGAAATGTTAAAGGGACTTATCTAAGAAATTGAAGAAGATCAAAAGCTATGAGCAGTAAAATAAAAACAAACTCACAACTATCAACAAATGAACCTAAAAAAAGAAAAACAACAAAAACAAAAACTAAGCAAACAACTAGAACAGGAACAGAATCAGAGGAATGGATATCACATGGAGGGTGTTCAGTGGGGAGGGGGAGGGGAAGAATAGTGGGGAAAGGTACAGGGAACAAGAAGCATAATTGGTAGGCATGAAATAGATGGGGAGAGGTCAAAAATGGTATAGGAAACAGAGAACTCAAAGAACTTATAAGTACAGCCCATGGATATGAACTAAGGGGGGGAGGATGCTGGAGGGTTGGTGGGTACAGGGCAGAGGGGGGATAAAGGGGAGAAAATGGGGAAAACTATAATAGCATAATCAATAAAATATACTTTAAAAAAAAAGAAAGCTTTCTTTCAGTTTGGATACTGTACTCTTATATACCCAGTAACAGCCAGGGAATTAGCATACCTTTACAGAATTAGAAGAAGTTTTAAAAATTGCAGTTAGAAGCAGTGATTATATTCTTTAGATTTATCTACTTGGCACTCAGCATCAGTATCATTGCTAAGGTGAATACTCTGGTCCCTAAAATGTCTGTGTAATGCTGATTTGTTTGAAAAGTGGCTTTGCTAGAGAATGTCAGAGTACGAAGGATATCAAGAAGGGAATGTGAGTTAAAAAAATTTGTTTTCAAAATTGTTATACCCAAGTGATTGTTGTCCTTTAAGTAGTCCGTCCAGTGGGTTAGATACGTACACCAACAATGCTGCTATTGTGCAGAACGTGTTGGAGCTCCTCTTTGGGAGTTGCCTTCTTTCAGAAAGCCTCACTGGTGACAAGTCTTAATCAGCATAATCAGGAAGCAGCCACAAATCTTCCAGAAATAAATCTAGTGAATAAGGTGAGTAATATTACTTTTTATCACAAGCAAAAAAAAAAAATCTTAAAATGTCCTAAGGAACAGTTTCAGTAGTGATTCGCAAAGAGAAACATTGAGTGGCCATTCATGTATGGGTGGGGTTTGAGGGCATATTGGATTTTGTAACCACTAATGAGGGCAGGCGGTTAGTCAGCAAAGGATGAAGTAACATAAACAGCTAAGAGATGAATAAGCCAGTCTCAATACAACAGGACAGAAAATGTGATTTAAGTAGTACAAATGCCAAGTTACCTTCTTTCTGATTTTAGAAATAAAAACTAGCATTGAATTTTTTTGGAGTAGAGGTTCTGTCATTTTTAAAGTCAGAAACATTTGAAAATATGATGAAAGCTTTAGCCCTAGAAATTATACATACTGAAAATTTTGTAAAAGTGATCCTTGAAGGAGAGCCTTTCTCAGAAATTCATGCTTAATTTATTTCTGTTACTTTGAGTAACTTTAGATGTTTATGTGAATGTGGACCGTTTTGCCCATCAAGGGATTATGATTTATTATTTTAATATTACCAATATTTAAATATAAAATATTTTCAAAGAATGTTTAAATAATATTTACATAAAATATCAGGGAAAGCTGGATATTTTTAAATGAACAAAATCCTAATATTGTGTTATTTATTTTTAAGAAAACCTTATGATGTTTGTCCATTTCAGTGATTTTTCATGCTTCAAAAATAGTATATAGATCAGTAGCTTTAAAACTGTTTTTTAAACAATTCACAGTAAGAAGGATGTTTTACTTAGCAACACAGAGCACACAGATGTGTGTTTCTGAAAGCTGCTAAAACAAAAGTCTTACCAAACAATAGCTATCTATCTTACATCTTAGGATGTAGTTTGATACCCTCTGTTATATTGTTTTCTTTTTTTTTTTTTAATTCTGGGCTGCCAATTCATTAAACTTATCTCATTACTATTGAGTGGGTCCCAGTCTACAGCAGGCAGTCCATAAAAAATCATAGGCAGTCATTTCAGTAAACAGAGAAAAAAAATGATAAAACTCAGCATTCATTCACGACAAGAAAACAAAAACCAAAAACTCCTGCTCAGATAAAAACCTATGTCAAACATTATGATTAATGAAGTTTCAAAAGGATTTCCATTGAAAGTCAAAAACAAAACAAGGATACTCTCTAATCATTTTTTTGTTCAACTATACTATAGGTACTAATTACTGCTATAAGTTAAGGGAGAAATGTGATATGTAAAAGGTGGAAAGGAAGCAAAAGAAAACTTTGCTTTTTTTCCCTACAATATACTTGTCTGCATAAGAATATTCAGGAAAACCTTCAGATCAACCATTAAACACAAGATAATTACCAGATAATTTAAAAGAAGAGAAACACACTAAAATTGTGTTCTTCATAGATTCCAAAATACTGGCAAACCGAATTCAACGGTACATTAAAAAGACCATATACCATAAGCAAG
Organism: Phyllostomus discolor; assembly: GCF_004126475.2. Taxonomy (NCBI): domain Eukaryota; kingdom Metazoa; phylum Chordata; class Mammalia; order Chiroptera; family Phyllostomidae; genus Phyllostomus; species Phyllostomus discolor. Next base: position 146,722,343 of record NC_040907.2, on the reverse strand, counting down.
TGAGATTTATACTAGGGATGCAAGGGTGGTTCAACATCCTCAAAACAATGTGATTCATCACAACAACAGAACCAAGAATGAAAATCATATGATTATCTCAATGGATGCAGAAAAGCACTTGATAAAATTCCATGTCTATTTATGATAACAGCTCAGCAAAGTGGGTATAGAAGGAGCTCAGCCTCAACTTGATAAAGGCTATCTGTGAGAAGCCCACAGCTAACATCATTCTCAATGGTGAAAAGCTGAAAACTTTTCATTTAAGATCAGGAACAAGACAAGGATGTCGACTCTCACCACTGTTATTCAACATGGTACTGGAAGTACCTAGCCATCCCGCTGAGACAGAAAAAAGAAATAAAAGGCATCCAAACAGGAATAGAAGAAGTAAAACTGTCACTATTTGCAAATTACATACTGTATGTAGGAAACCCTAAAGAATCCTCCAAAAGATGATAGAATTCAGTAAAGTAGCAGGGTACAAAATTAATTTACAGAAATCTATTGTGTTTCTGTACACTCATAATGAACAATCAGAAGGAGGAATGAAGAAAACAGTCCCATTTACAATTATATCAAAAAGAATGAAGTACTAGGAATAAACTTAAGCAAGAAAGTGAAAGATCTGTACTCTAAGAACTGTGTGACTTTGAAGAAAAAAATTGAAGAGGACACATAAATGGAAGGATATACAGGCTCATGGATTGGGAGGATTAATATTGTTTAAATGACCATGCTACACAAATTCACAGATTCAGTGCAATTCTTGTCAAAATACTAATGTCATTCTTCTCAGAGCTAGAACAAATAATCCTAAAACTTACATAGAATCACAGAAGACCTCAACTACCCAAAGCAATCTTGAGAAAGAACAGAATTGAAGTGTCAAACTTCCTGATCTCAAACTGTGCTACAAAGTTATAATATTCAATATGCATATAAAGCAATATGGTATCGGCACAAAAACAGACACATAGATTAATGGAACAGAATAGAGTCCAGAAATAAACCCTTACTTAATATGGTCAACTAATCTATGACAAAGGAGGTAAAACTACACATTGGAATAACAACAGTCTTTTCAACGAGTATTATTGGCACAGGTACATGCAAAAAAAAACAAACATACTGGACCACTGTTTTAAAGGATAAGAAAAACTCAAAATGGGTTAAATTGAAATTCCTTTTGGGTGGTACATGGGGAATAGGGGGTATAATCCCAGGTGCTGGCCATGCACTCTCCATAGCTCATAGCCGTGCCTCACAAAATTGAGGAAATCAAGGACTTCCTGCTCACAGCCAGGTAGAAGGATGCCAAATCTGTTAAGATCAAGAAAAATAAGAACAATGTGAAGTTCAAACTCTGATGCAGCAGATTCTTTTACACCTTGGTCATCACGAAGAGAAGGCCAAGAAACTGAAGCAGTCCCTGCCCCCAGGTTTGGCAGTGAAGGAACTGAAATGAACCAGGCATGCTGATCTGTATTAAAATGCTAAAAAAATTTTAAAAATGGGTTAAAGATTTAAATGTAAGACCTGAAACCATAAAATTCCTAGAAGAAAACAAATGAAGGAACTATTTGACATTGGCCTGAGTCACATCTTTTAGATACATCTATTTCAGCAAGAGAAAAAAAAAAACTAAACTAAACAAATAGGGCTACATCAAAATAAAAAGCTTCTGCACAAGTAAAGGAAACCTTCAACAAAATGAAAAGCAACCTACTGAATGGGAGAATATATTCACAAATAATACACCAATAAGGGGTTGATATCCAAAATGTATAAGAAATTCATACAACTCGACAAAAAAAATAAACAATCCAATTGGAAAATGGGCAGAGGACATGAAAAGACACTTCTCCGAAGACATACAAATGGCCAACAGACATAGTAAAAGATGCTCAATTCACTAACCATCAGAGAAATGCAAATTGAAACCATTATGAAATACCACATCACACCAGTCAGAATGGCTATCATCAATAAATCAATAAATAACAAGTGCTGATGAGGATGTGAAGAAAAGGGAATCCTTGTGCACTGTGGATGGACTGAAAACTGGGGCAGCCCCTATGGAAAACAGTATGGAAATTCCGCTAACTAAAATAAATATTCCATATGACCCTGGCAGTTCACTTCTGGGTATTTAGCCAATAAACAAAACTACTGATTTTGTGTGCACCCCTATGTTCATTGCAGCATTATTTACAATAGCCAAGATATGGAAGCAACCTAGTTGGTCATTGATAGAAGAATGGATAAAGAAGATGTGATATGTATATTTATTCCATATATAATCATTTCAAGTAACTAACTATAGATACATTAATCTAAACCTTTGGAATCCTGGGTTTTTAGAGAACCTGTAAGATTTTCATGATTATAACTATCATAGCTATTATAACTTGACTGTTTCCTGAGAACTTTGAGACATACAGTTGAGATAGCTGTAGTTTCTCAAACAGATTTTTAAAACTTCAAACTTAGTCTTTCCCACAGAATGTAAGAAATAGATGGCTGACTTCGGGAAGATAAATTCTATTTCCTTGAAAATCAGTATATATTTTAATAAAATGAGTTTATAAAACTCGTGAGTTTAAAAACCTGAGTTTATGAACTTTTTAAAAAATAGAATTTAAATTGTTACCATGAACATATAAAGCATTTATATGTAGCATTTACTAAGCTTTACAATTTGTATAACCCCATTCTTATTCATTGTCACTTTTCATAAGAGTCACAGTTGAAGTTCAAACACTGTACTGAGTCTTACCATTGATTATTCATTTAGTCCTCTCAGCAGTCCTGTGACGTTGGTTCTGTTATTCTTATTTATAAATAAGGAAATGGATTTATAGAAGTTAAGAAACCTGCTTGTGTCCAGTAACTAGGAAACCAATGAGTCAGGGATTGAGCCCTTACTCTTAACAGTTAGGCATGTATCCACATCACCCCTATTTTACAGATAAAATAATTGAGCCCTTGGAAATATTTGGAGACTTTTCCAAGGTTGCTTAATTAGTATGTGATGGAGCCAGGACAAGAAACCCCGAATGTCATGTCCCATGTACCCAGCCGGTGCCCTCTCCCAGCAGGCTCAGAGTGGCAGGCTCAGTGGGTCAGCAACCCTGATACCCTGAGTCCACTGTGGGAGCTCACTGTAATGATGACAGAGCCAGAGAGGTAGGAATCAGGATTTGGGTAGCAGCATTTCAATTTGATATAAATGACCCAGCTGAATTAGCACTAAATTAGGACAGTATGTGTCTAGGGACTGAACTGGTATTTGTTACCCTGGCCATATTCACATTGTTCTCTACACATGCATTCTTAGGTGGAGGAAAGTCATCTGGACCTTTTACTGAGCTTTCTTCCCTATTTTACTGCCACGGTTTCTATGACACACTCAGAAGCCGAGAGTCTCTCCTACAGTTCAAATCATAGCAGTAGTAGCTGGTGTTTATTGTGTTTATTTTCTGTGATATATCAAATATAATGTTAAATACTTTTAACATTTTTACAGATTTAGTGTTGGTCCTAAGAGATTGGTACAAACGCATTTGCCAGACTATTCTCTACACTACTTAAACATAAACATTACAAATATAGTGTGAGAACCTGATGGGTATTTTTCTGATTGCATTTGCCTCCCTGCTCCACTCTCAAGTTTGGTGATTATTGTTCCCATGCTTTTTTTTATAAAAACATTGCTAGTCATATATTTGTCCCTAAGCAATACATTGTATAGTTTTTTAAACTTTGTAAAAATTGTATCTTATTGTGAGTAATCTATGCTACTTGTATTTTTTCCTTTAATGTTATATTTTCAAGAGTTGTCCGTATTGGTAAGTGTGCTTTTGATCGTTTTTTTTTATTTTCATCTTTGCTGCTGTTTGAATAACTCACTGAACTGTGTACCACTGTTCGTCATTTTCCTGTTAATGGAACAGTGCTGCTGTGAGCAGTCCTCGTACATGTTTCCTTGTGCACAGAGGTTTCTAGGGTACTAGGAGTGGAATTACTGTAGAGTAGGACATGGACATCTTCAGATTTAACAGATACCGTCTAATTGTTTCCTATAGAGGGTGATTCAGTCTGCATTCCCTCATGCAGTGTCTGAGTTCTCATTTCTCCATGTCCCTGAATAGCACTTGGTGTCATCAGACTTTCTATTCTCTTTATTGAATGTCAAATATTTCCTTATGCTTTTTTACATGTATTTTTTCCTAATTCAGTGCAAGCCTGCCAATGTCAGGATAAGAGACAGCCTCAGAGAAGTTAAATAACTTGTGCAAGGTTATACAACCAGAAGGGGGCTTATCCTGGATTAGATGATGGCTTCACCAACACCAAAGCCTGTGCCTGCTCCTCTGCACCTCCCTACCTGGGTGGAGAATCATGTGCTGACAGCAGTAGAGTCCATTCAGTAATTTATGGACTAGTGATGGAATTCTGTGCATTGTATCCTGCTTTCTCTTTCATTTCCTCACCTATTTCTTGAGAACTTTCAATGGCTAGCTTTCCTGTTTTTAGAAAACAAAAGAATTATTATAAAAGGGTTAGTCAACACAATAGCAAGCCTGGCTCTGGCCCATTTGTACCTGGTATCCATGAGTCTCTCTCAGTGTATTGAGAGCTGCCTATCCTGACCCCAAGAGAGTCATACTGGAGAACCTTTTCCTCTTTTTAATTCAGGAGCTTCTAAGGACACAGAACTGCCATTCTGGGATGTGTTTCTAAATGGACCACCATTTCCTTTTGTCATCATGTATTAGGAAGACTGAAAACGTCCAGGCAGCAAACAAATGAGCATGTAGATTTGTAGAATGGTATCTATTTGTGGCTAAAAGCTACTTTTGAGAACAAATGCGATTGTCTCTAGTTATCTGTCTTGCCAGAGATCCAGTATCATTAGATTGTGTACCGTAGGTGAGCCAGAGAGCTGTTGGCAGTGGCATCTTTGGCTCATTTTTCATTCGACTTTTTATTGAAGTATAATAAATTTATAGAGGAGTGTGTTGGTTTTGATAAATTGTTTTTACTTTTGCTCCTATTTGAAGAATCAAATAAATATACCAGTGTTATTTATGTATAACTCATTGAATTTTCAAAACCTGAGCATGGCATGGAATCAGTACCCAATCAAGAAACAGAACATTACCAGCACCTCATCAGCCCACTTTGTACCCCTTTGTAGTCACTATCCACCCCTGAGGGCACCTCTGTCTGCCTTCATGTAACCCAGATTAGTTTTTGTTTTATGTAAATGAAGTGATACAGTGTATATACTCTTTTGTGTCTAGCTTTTCTCATTCAACATTAAAGTTGTGAAGTTCATCCATACTGTTGCATATAAATGTTTATTCTCTTTGCTTTATAGTATTCTGCTGTGGTCTTTTAGCTCCTTATAATTGTCAGTATTTTGCCAGTGATCCATGTTTTAATGTGTTTAGAGTATGCTCCTGCTTTATCTCTGTATTTTAAAATCTCTATACCTTTTAAAAAAGATAAAAAGCAGAGATTAGAGTGGTAAGATATTCAGGTACATTCAAATCCAAGCAGAATGAGCTATATAGCTGGTTAACCTGAAAGAATTTTAGATTCTAGATGGATGCCATAATCTTGGTCTTCATAAACTTTGATTTGAGATTTTTTTTAAACTAGAATATTGGCTAGATTGTGAATAGGCAAATCAGATCACATTTGGACTAATAATCTGATTTCTCTATTATCACATGTATAGTCAGTTGAAATGAAACTTAATTTCCCCAGATTTGGGTGTCCCAGTGTGTTGACCTCTGTCCAAATATTGTAGGAATCCAAGCTTGGCAGTGTAAATGCCTAAGAGCTTTATGCCTAGTCCCTCTGGAACAGAGGCTTTTAGAATCTTCATTTAGTGGAACAGGAAAGCACCATCAATGCTCAAGTTTCACTGTAAAATGAGAGAACTTCAGGCCATTACCCAGCAAAAAGCATATTTTTTTTCCTGAAGAACTGAGACTTGGGGTACTTTTAAGAAATCTGAGTCCTCTAGGAAGAGTGAGGGGATGTCCCAGCACCCCACATAGAGCTGATCTGGAATTGAAGTGTTTCTTAATGAAAATCTGAGAAGACTAGTTAAGAACCTAGAAACTTGACTAGCAGGCTGCTGCTAGTAAAGATGATTACATTTGGTTGCTTTGTAACTAGAAAGAGGTTAATGAGTACTTGTACACACTCTGTACTAGATCTGATGATTGGAGCTTCCTAGGGCACGAATCTTGGCTCCCTGTACTATGCAGCTAGCTCCCTGGTTCTAAAGACTGGATCTGAGATCGCCATCTGGTGGCTCCCTCTGGATATCCACGTTAGTGAAAGGGGGACTCCTCGTGTCAGTTCATTAACCATTATAGTAACCCAAGGGGGAAAATTATATCAAGAATATGTTCTGCACCGTTTCCTATTCTCTCCTCCTCCTGCTCCCCTGTTGCTAACCCTCCATGTGATCTCCCTTTTTGTGGTTCTGTTCCTGTTCTAGTTTGCTTAGTTTCATTTGGTTTTGTTTTAGGTGTGGTTGTTAATAATTGTGAGTTTGCTGAATAAGTAGCATAGATGGTAGGTAGAAAATAGACAGGAGGAGGGCAAGAACACTATGAGAAATGTAGAAGCTAAAGCACTTATGACACATGGACATGAACTAAAGGGGGGAATGTGGGTGGGAGAGGGTGTACAAGGTGGAGGGGTGTGAAGGGGGAAATGGGACAACTGTAATAGCATAATCAATACAATATATTTATTTTTTATTTTTAAAAAGATTGTATTTATTTATTTTTAGAGAGGGAAGGCGGGGAGAAAGAGAGAGAGAGAAACATCAATGTGCGGTTGCTGGGGGCTGTGGCCTGCAACCCAGGAATGTGCCCTGACTGGGAATTGAACCTGCGATGCTTTGGTTTGCAGCCCTCACTCATTCCACTGAGCTACACCAGTCAGGCAATAAAATATTTTTTTTAAAAAAAGAATATGTTCTGCCATAGTTTCATCTCTGCAAATGGAAGACAGGAGCTCATTTAAGCAGGAGCAATAAAAAAAGTTATACTACATAGGATCTTAGGATATTGCTAGTCAAGATGCCATTTCTAGAGAGACAACAATCATTGAAACTCCATCTCTCAGCCTTTGCATTGCAGGATCTTTATTAGAAAAGTAATACTTAGACAGTTTGGCTGTTTGCTTTGACCTGCATATTTCATCCTAATTTGATTAGTTACTTGATTTCATAAGAGATCTCATAGCGGTACATCACTTGAGACTTATAAAAATAGCATTGAATCCTATTTTTACTAGTCTAGATAAAATTTGTAAGAATTTACATCACAGATTTAATGCTTCAGCCAAGAATAGTACATTTATTTCCACAAGTAACTTGGCAAGTTTCAAAAAGGTTCCTTAGTGACTGTTTAATTAGTTACAGAGCACATAGGGAATTAAAGTAAGTATGAATGAAGGCCATGTGGATCTCATTTTGTCTTACAAGTGTTCATAATGCCTACTGTCTCACAGGGGTTTTAAGAAGTATGATTTTTATAAAGAACTTTACGTTCCCTGGGGGAGAATTCTCTATAGTTTAAAATGTTACAAGTTTGTACTATACTGTCTTTTTTATCCAGCTTGTATTTAAATGTATTTGACTAATCATTGTGTGTGTTAGCTTGAACTCTGTTTTTTAAGTCCACATATTTTGCTTTTTCTAAGTAATGTTTTTCTTCCCTTCTAGGTAACAAATATACCCTAGAGACTAGACCAAACCAAGAAGGCATTGATGTCAGACAAGAGCTACTGAAATTCCATTCTACTTATTATTCATCCAACTTAATGGCTATTTGTGTTTTAGGTCGAGGTAAGAATCCTTAAATTTTTTTCATTGAATTGGATAATGAAATTTTGCATTTTGGCTTCTTCAAAGTATTTGGAAGAAGGCTATAATCAGATATTACTTTTTATCTGCTCAGAGGCTTTTGAAAATGATTGCCTTGTAGAAAAAGAGCTTATGCAATTTTAAATGGAGAACTGAAGGAAATATAAATTAATCACAGGTGCTCTGGGCATATAAAACAAGGAAAGGAAATATAAAGGAAAAGAGTGACAGAATTGACCTGATAACAACTCAAAAACTAGAAATAATATTAAAAGACAGATGGTGATAACCAGGGAAAACTTTAAAGTTTAAAAAATAAAGGTTTGATTTTTTTTAAATGCAATTTAACTAATGATAATATATTGTTTCCTCCTATCAAATTACCATAATTTTGTTTTTGGTTTTGTTGTAAGTAGTACTCTTTATGGAAGAGAGATATGCTTTTGTATTGGTGGTGGTGTGTACAGTTTATACAGTTGTTCCACACTTTCTGGAGGCCGGTTTAACAAGATGTATTACCTTTAAAAAGAACAGGTGGGCCTCCCGGTGCTCACCACAGGCTGTGTTCTTACACTGACTGTACAGACGGTGGAGGCAGAGCAAACCCCACACACCCCTCGGCCCCGGCCCTTTGCCTGGTCTGCACTGGGAATGGGAGGACATAGGGAGAAAAAATGTACATTTCTACCTTTATAAGAGCAGTCTAAGGAAGTAATCAGAGTTGTCCTAACAGGTGATATGCAAGGATTTTTTTTCGGGGGGGGTGGTGGTCAATATAATACTTATTAGGGAAAAGTGAAAAACAATCTAAATGTTTAAAATAGGAGATTGGCTAAAATAGTGATGTTATAGCAAAATAATGGAGCATTTTATAAAAAATAGTGTTTCTTCTCTCACTTTCCTCCTTCCTGCTTTACTTTTCTTTGTAACATTTATTATCACCTGAAATATTAAATATTTGTTTATTGTTGTCTGCTCTATCAGAACCTTAGTTGCTTGAGAATAGAAACTGTTTTGTTCATTGCTTTGTCCCCAGTGCCTTGGGTGGTGCTTGGGGACAAAATAGGAAACAGAGCACTCTTCTATAAAATCACTGTGTGCTATGTGATCCCACTTATGTATGTAAAAAATTCTTACATCAAAAATTTACATCAAAAATTCTTACAACTTATGTAAGTTGGAGACACAAGAGAAAATAGACAGACATGTACCAGAAATTTAATAATGTGGGATAGTAGTGAAGCACTCATCCTCTAGAGTCCGACAGCTTGCGTTTCAGTTCCAAATGTACTCCTTATTCAGCTGTGTGGCAATTCTCTGAACTTCAGTTTTTGCATTTGTAAAGTAGAGGTGGTACCTCATACCTGTTGTGAGGTTTAATTGACATAATGTAGAAAAAGTATTCAGTGTAGTGCTGGACACATAGCAAATGCTCCATGAATGGTGGCTTCTTAGCACCCTGTAATCATGTGATTATGGATGGCTTTTGTTTTCTTTTTGCTTTTGTTTTTCTACATTTTCTGCTATTAGCAAATGTTACTTTTATAGTTAGAAAATAAATTTTATATGTATATATATTTTTATTAATTTGACAATAGCAGTCAAGATATAAAATGGGTCCAAGAAGAGATTGCTAATAAAAAAAGTATAATCCTATGTGTTTTCTAAATGGAAGTAGCTCTAGAGTGTTAAATATTATTGGAATTTAGAGCCTAGTCCTGGGGATAGATGCTTAAGCTGCGGTTTTGTCTATGTCATATTGAGAAAAAAATGTGATTTCAGTGAGCACTTATTGGACAGGTTAATGACAGCAGATGAATCAGACATGAGCACTGCCCTCAGTGTTCTCGTTTTAGTGGCAGTGACGGAGTAGTGTCTAAAAGAAATGAAATGTTTCTGGTCCCTCATTGGTCCCTCATCGTATACACATTGCTCTCCCAGTGTGGCTGACCTCCGTGCTCAGGGGCCTGGGAGTTGGTGTGCTTACAGTACAGAGATGTTAAGAGGAAGCAGGATCTCTAGGAGGATTAATAGATAATCCGTTCCTCCTTCCAGGAGGAGGGAAAGGGAAGAGTTTCCATGTGGAAGGTTCTTTGTTCTCCTCAGGGGCCATCCATCTAGTTGTGTCCACAGTAATTACATGGACACTTGGCATTAGGTACCTTTCAAGTACAGACACTGGGATGCCAAGTCCTGATGATGTAAAAGTGGATGAGACCCAGTTCTCTGATCGCTGACAGCCCACAGCTTAGTGGTAAAGACAGACTATACAGCACTGTACAGCTGCTTTGCCTTTAAAAAACTGTATTGTGAATTTATGCTTTTAGGCTAGAAATACTCAAAAGGCACACCTGGTAGAACCTTGCTGTAAAAGACTTTGCTGTCATCAGGACTTAGGGTCCCAAACCTTTGTTGGCTGCACACCTTGTTTCATGTCACATGACCCATTTGCATCTCTTTATGTCATAGATGTCACCAACATTGCTCACTCCAAATGTAGCTGGCCAATCCCCAAATTCACGTGTCATGTAACATGCAGCATGGTCTGCCATTTGGTTCTGAGCATTTTGGGGTCCTTCATACATGTCAAAAAATCAATGTAAAAATAACATATGTTTTGTAAATAAAGTTCAAATACTCAGTTTGTAGGCTAGAAGAGAATTTCATAGATATAAAGGCAGTTCTCAACTAGTGATTAAGTGCTCTCTAAAAAGTTCATGGAAAAGTTCAAAATGGGTCATAGATTATCAAGGGAAATTTCTTATTTGATCCAAATGCTTCTTGACAGTAACAAGTGATGAATGTTTATACCATTTATAAGTAACCTATTTTTAAGGAGACAGAATCAAGGTGAATGGTTATCTTGTTTAGAAAAAGATAACCTTTTTTCATTTTTCCTTTTTAGAATAATAGTAATGTCTATACATGGAAACATTTTCATCTGACACTGAAAGATTTAAGATGGAAATCAAGTTGTTCTTCCTCATCCCCTCTTATGACCTCTATACCCTCCCCTCAAAGATAGTTAGTCACCTTCATTAAAAAAATAAAGAAAGAAAAAAGACAGTCACTTACAGCATTTCTTATACTTCCAAAGTAGAATTTTGTTAATATACTTACATATATGTATGTTTGTTAAAAAATTAAATGAACCCTGGCCAGTGTGGCTCAGTTGGTTGGAGCATTGTCCCATAACCAGAAGGTTGCATATTTGGCCGCTGGTCAGGGCACATGCCTAGTTTACAGGTTTGATCCCTCGTCCAGGTGCACAGGAGGCAACAAGTCGATACTTCTCTCCGGCATTAATGTTTCTCTCCCTTCCTTTCTCTAAAAGCAATGAAAAAATGTCCTTGGGTGAGGATTAAAAAAATTAAACGAGATTATATCACATGGCATTGTTTTATAGCCTGAAGTTTTCGCTTAATAGATCTTTGAGATATTTTTATATTAGCATATGCAGATCTCTTCCTCATTAATGGCTGCATAAAATTCTAATGTACAGATGTTTCATAATATCCACACATTGGTAGAGGTTTAGGTCAGTTCCTGTTTTTGTTGTCATAAACAGTGCTGCAGTGAACATTGAACATGTTATAACTTTATAAACTTTTGCAAGTACAACTCTATAAAGAAATAAAAGGCCAGGTAAATAGTAGCATAGGAAGACTTGATTTAAGTGGCCACATAGTTTTATCAATGATTAAAAGTCTTTGAGTGAGTTTGGCCTATTACAGTAAAGAGTAATTTAATGTTAGAACTTGGGCGAGACTTGTGATCATCCCACTCAACTTTCTTTTTCTACAGAACCAGGAGTGGTTAACCAGTTGTCCAAGCAGTCAGTTGACATAGTTGCTTGGTAAAGCTGGGGTTAGAATCCAGGTACCCTGATCCCCAGCCACCCAGCATCCTTTTCACATTTTGTACTATTTCCCCATAAAATCAATCACTTGCAAACTCTTAACATCTGACTTTTAACAATGGCTGTAGACTGTGTCAGTTTATAAAGTGAATATCCCATCTGTCAGCTGACAGTTTAAGTATAGGAATCATAGATAAAATAGTCAGTTTCCAGACATGTGAAGTATAATCATTATTAATATTATTTAACAGCTTTAGAAGTTATATAGGCACTGGTAGGACTTAACTGAGTGCTTCAATTTTATCTGAAGCAGAGTTTTGTTTTTTTTTAATTCTACATTTTTACTTTAATAGTCCTGAGGATTTTTAGGAGATCCTAAGTTTCCTCACCCCCACCCCAGCTTTATCAAGATGTAACTGACATACAACATGTGTAAGTTTAAGGTGTATGATATGATTTTATATATGTATATATGATCATAAGGTTTTAAACACTATTTGTCATATGTTATGATTAGATTAAATTGTTTTCCTTATCTCTCTTCTTGTAGAATCTTTAGATGAGTTGACCGATCTGGTGGTCAAGTTGTTTTCTGAAGTAGAGAACAAAAATGTCCCACTGCCAGAATTCCCCGAACACCCTTTCCAAGAAGAACATCTTAAAGTAAGTGCATGTGTTCTGGTTTTGTTGTGGTTTTTAAATTTATGGACTTATATGAGTGGGGACGCCCAAAAATTGAATGGATAAAAACTCGTGTATTTATTTTACATGTATAAACTTCAGTTACCTTCAAAGTACTCTCCATTTGATGATGCAGTATATCTGTCGAGACATTTTTTCCCACTGCTGAAAATGATTTTTGAACTCCTTAATTTAGATGCCTTTTAGTTGCTTGTGCCATTATTTGTTTCCCTTTGAGGACTTTTCATCCAGGGAAACAAAAAGTAAGTCTCTCAGGGTGAGATTGGGTGAATAGGGGTGGTGGGGCTCAGGGGTCTTGCTGTTTTTGGTCAAAAATGGCTGAACATACAGCACGATGTGGGCAGGTGCACTTGTAAGTCACCCATCATGAAATGGGCAAACACTCTGAAATGGGCAAAAAATTCACTGAAGCTGAACGTAACCTCTCACAACACCACCACTGATACACTGATACAGATGGGTTCCTAAAACAGTCTCCTAGCAGGGGAAGCCTGTGCCACAAGGGGCCCCCCTGCAGAAGATAACTCTGAGTTTTTTTGGGTCCCTCTCCTGTATACCTAGTTTACCAAAAAGTACATGGAAATTTTTGGAGGTTTTATTATTTATATAGTTTTTAATATTTAGCTGGAAAATCAAATCAATTTCATATTATTAGGGACATATATCACCAAAAAGATATCAGTATAATCTGATCTTTGCATGCTAAAGGTAGTTTTGATAGCTATAACCTTGGTGGACTATAAAAGCTAGAATCCAGTACCAGAAGGAAGCATCTGGAAGGATTTAGCTACATGTCTGGGGGACAAAACATGAGCTTTATACCAACTCTAATGACATCTCACCAAAAAAGAGGCCAGGTGACTATTTCTTTACAGTCAGTGTGATTTTCTTCGGCAATAGAATCTCTCTTGAATTTGGAATTCTTCCATGAAAATAAGTATTCGTAGTTTATAAATATTTTATTCAGTGGGAATTGTATACAGCTAATCTTTTGTGATTTGTTTGTTTTTTCCCCCTCCAGAAAATTTATAAAATAGTACCTATTAAAGATATTAGGAATCTTTATGTGACATTTCCCATACCTGACCTTCAGAAATACTACAAATCAAACCCTGGTCATTATCTTGGTCATCTCATTGGACATGAAGGGCCTGGAAGTCTGTTATCAGAACTTAAGTCAAAGGGTAAGTCACTAGGGTGCCGGCTTCTGAGTATAGTACCACACCATATCTTTTTACTCTGGCTCTCGTTTTCTCTTAAATATTTTCCTGTGAAAGAACATTTTTGGATTAGAGGCTGTTTGGGGCTTATGGGAGAGAGAGAGAGAGGTGGTGGTTGTTAAGTGTGCTTAGTTTTTTGCTTTGGGTTTTTTTCTTCTTCTTTTTTTTTTTTTTTTTTAAGAGAAAGGGAAAGGGAGGGAGAAAGAGAGGGAGAGAAACAGCAATGTGTGGTTGCCTCTCACATTCCCCCTACTGGGGACCTGGCCAGCAATCTAGGCATGTGCCCTGACTGGGAATTGAACCTGCAACCCTTTGGTTCACAGTCCGGCACTTAATCCACTGAGTGATGCCAGCCAGGGCTTTGCTTTGGATTTTGAAAAAATTTTCATAATTTATTTTACCCTTCAGCATTGAGCAGTAAAGGTTAGGCATTTCATAAGATATTTTGGTACTTTTAAAAAATTTATAAAGAGGTTAAAAAGTATAAACTCACATTGGATATTTTTCCCATCTCTGTGAAATGTCAGTACCCATTATTTATTAGCCTGCTCATAACCTTCAAACCAGAGGATGTAGTAGGATCTAGTCAGTTAATGATTTCCAAGGCCCCTCTCAGTTCAGGCTTTGCTTTACATAACACTCACACACAGTATTCTACCCTTGACTTGAACTGACTTGAGGGGTCCTAAAGAAAGCTTCCAACCCCACAAAAATTCCTTGAGTCTTCCACAGTATCTGAAATTGCTTTAATGAACTTTTTCTGTGTTTTTTTCCCCAGTCTTTTCTACAAGAGGCCCATTCTAATCTTTTGGGAACATACAATATGAATTTTCTTTTTTAAATTCCCTGTACTGAAAGAGGCCGTACATGCAATCATGTTATTTCTGTTGAATGTTACAGGCTGGGTAAATACTCTTGTTGGCGGGCAGAAGGAAGGAGCCCGAGGTTTTATGTTTTTTATCATTAACGTGGACTTGACCGAGGAAGGATTATGTAAGTATTGAGGGTTTTTTTGTTTTTGAATGAAAACTGACTTAGTATGAGTTACATTTTTTAAGTCCTTCATGCTGTGGATCTGTTTTATGTTGTAAAGCTATAACATTTGTGCACTTTCTCCACTGTATTTTTCATTTGTAATGTGCCCTTTGTTTCATGGGTGATTTTCCCACCTTAACATCTGAGCGTTGTGTTGCACCCGTAAATACGTACTTGGCTCACTTACTGCTCCAGAGCCCGTTCTGTCATCCTGGAACCTGGAGGGCCTTGCGTGCGGGACCCTGAAACCAGTCTCAGGGAGGGGAGAACTCAATTCGTAGAGGGACCCTCTTCCACTTACCTGACTTTACCTTAGGAGTGAGTTCACTGCTTTAAAGAATTTGAGGGCTGAATGGTTTTTAAGTGTGCCCCTTTTTTCCAGTACATGTTGAAGATATAATTTTGCACATGTTTGAATACATTCAGAAGTTACGTGCAGAAGGACCTCAAGAATGGGTTTTCCAAGAGTGCAAGGTACTTTCGTTTCACCAAAATTCTTCTTAAGGAAAAATTTCAGAAAACATATATATGAATATGTGAATTAATTTAAATTTAGGGCTCTGTGGAACTTTTAAAGTATTTTTTCCCTAATCTAAGTAAAACTTTATAATGTATAGTAGCTTTAGTTGAGGCTGAGTTGGACTAGTCTGATTGGCTGCGTGGGGCACAACTAAGGGTGAAGTCATCATATAACCTTTGTCAGGAGGGAAAAGGGAAGGAATTGGATTGCTTTTCTGTCCCTCAGAAGAATGCCAGCAGTTTCTTGAGCTTGTATCTGGGTTTACTTTACTCTGTCTGAAGCTATATGAGCTCTTTCATTTTCAGATCTGATCATGAAAATCTGCAGCAAACTTCAAATAAATAGTGAATTGTCTCATGTATGATTGTGGTCTTAAGAGTGATTTTATTGTATATATGGATGGGAAAGTCTAGCTATCTCCTTCCTTCCTCCCTTCATCCCTTCCTTCCTTCATAAGAAAAAAACATTATTTGTCTTCTAAATTTTTACAGGCTTGTTTTTAAAGGGCTTTAAAAGACATGTATTTTATATTTAAGGCCTATCAATATTCTGAAATGTATTTGAGGAACAGAGACATCTTTTTTACCTGGGGAAAAGTTTTGCGGTCTAGTCTCTGTGAAGTTTATGACTGTAGTGCTAATCTGGGTGCAATTCTCTGAATGGGTCAGCAAAATTACCACCTATGCAACTAACTGTTGGATCTCACAAGGTTCTTCCACACAGTTTTCCTAATCACTTGTTATTTTTATTCATGCTCTATACATTTTTAAATCAAGCATAGTCATTTTTTCTGAAAGTATAATGAAGTTAAGTATGGAGTAGAAAATCTATAGTGCAAACCAAACACACACACAAAAGGTATTTGTAAATAATAGTTGACTTGGGTCTAATTGGATTAACTTTCCATTTTAGGACTTGAATGCTGTTGCTTTTAGGTTTAAAGATAAAGAGAGGCCACGGGGCTACACCTCTAAGATCGCGGGGATATTGCATGTAAGTGTGCTGTTATTTTATTGTATGTATTGGTGTATTGAGTATTTCAGTGATCCTGCATGTATTACTCTCCATACTGCAGAAATGATAGAAATTGAAGCTAGCTGCAGTATAAATTTTTAGATAGACATTGTAGCAAGCTGGCAAACTTTGATATCAAGACATGCTTAATCTTAATTTTTATGATCCTAAAAATTATCATCTGTAATATTTTTATTACATAGGTATTTTACTTATTGACTTTAAATATTTTTCAATTCTATAATGTGTTAATAGATAATTATGGGAAAGCTATAGATCATGTATTCACTTTTCTTTTCTTCACTTCCATTCCTACCACTCCAGTCTGAACTACCATCGTTTCTTGCCTGGACTACCATCACAATCTCTTACCTGGGTTCCCTAGGTTCTTCCTTGTCCCCACTTAGTTTATTTTTCCAGCCTTAGTGATCTTTTGAAAACCGGAGTTAGATTGTTTTACTCCTCTGTGTCAAGTTCTTCAGTAGTTTCCCATCAAAGTTGGAATAAAATCCACAATTTTACCTTGGCCTTCAAGGTGATCTGGCCCCAGCCTGTCTCTCTGACCATATTGCATATCCCCCCAACCTACTCCTCCCATTCCCATTTCACTCCAATAATACTGTTTGCCTTATCTTCAAGCATTAAGTTCATTCCTCCACTCAGGGCCCTTATATTTGACTTTTTCCTGGTACACTCTCTAACCTTTGCATGGCTATGTGGGGGAAGACCCTTATCCTTTGGGTCCTTGCTCATGTGTCTCCTCCTCAGAGAGACCTTCTCTGACCTCCCCATCATGCCTCTGCCCCTTTTTAATTTTCTTCACAGCACCTGTACATACAATGACAGTATTTATTTATTGTCTCCCTCCTTCCCAATTATAGTATAGCTCATTTGAGAACAGGGACATCATCTGTCTCATCTATTGCTGCTGCTGTATCCACAGTAGCCCTTAGAACACTGTCTGGTACAGAGTAGGTGTTTTGTTGAATGAATGGATCAATCAGTCTGTCTCAGAATATTGGAAGTTGTTCTTACTAAAAAACATCTTTTACCTTATTTTTTCCCATTAGCAAAAAATATAAGCCATTTTTCCCCACAACAACCTTATAAATGTTTGTTTGATTACGTTCATAGAAATTTGAGAAGTTTGGTTCATAAAAATGTATTTACTTTATAGTAAGAATACTATGGATGTCAGCATTTAACCATCAAATTTTCTTCATTAACAATTACTCAGTTTTTAGGCAGAAATATTACTCACATTTTTCAATTTTGTTTTCTATAATGTAAGTATATTGGGAAATTAAGTATAAAGTCATGCCATAATATAAAACTGCTTAAAAGTGTGGTAGGAAAGAGGAAAAAATTGAGAAATTTTTCTAGTGTATTAAAATTGAATTGAAGGAAAGGGGGGGTATAAAATAATAGATTTCATGTATTAGAGATTTGATTGCTTTTTAATAAGTTAGCCTGATACATTTATTTACTTATTTATTTATTTACAGTATTATCCCCTAGAAGAAGTGCTCACAGCTGAATATTTACTGGAAGAATTTAGACCTGATTTAATAGAGATGGTTCTTGATAAACTCAGACCAGAAAATGTCCGGTGAGTTACTCAGCAGATTTTACAGTTACATACTAATTTTTCAATAATGTTCAAATTGGAAAACTTGAAGCTGTGAATAAAATGCTTTAAAAATGTTTATCAAGCATGATTACAAAGTAGAGGGAATAGTGTGATGTACCATTACCAAACCTCAACAGTCAGTACATGGCCAGTCTTTGTTATTCTTACTTACCCCTCTGCACTTATCCTCCCTCCAGGGGGAGGATTTTGAAGTAGTATCTCTAAAACATGAAGATTCTATCATGAATAAAATATAATAATAGATCGTCTTAATCTGGCTTTACCCTAATTCAAATGCCCAAGGTGTCATCTCACCTACCGGTTTTATAAGCAAGTGAGGACACTGTATTTTTTCAAGTAGAAGTAAGGATTACAGGTCAGAATTCTTCTGACCAACCAGGAGATCCAAAGTTGGAGAGGCTCTCACAGTAACAGAGATGTGACTGTTACAGGAGGAGTATGAGCTACCACATGATGTTTCTCCCTTAAAATGGAATCTCCTCTGTATTTTTCTGAAGTCAAATAATAGAAGGAATATATTTTTCCACATTTTGCATTTTTAATTTTACTCCTTTATCAAGGGCATATTTCCAAAATTCTCCTGAGAAAATAACAATTGAGTAGAATTTGCTTTTGACACAATCATTTTATGAATAAAATCAACCATCTGGTAGAACTTTTGGAAGGAAAAAAATCCTTCTAACAGAACTATTCTGTCAAAGTCTTTTTTCCTAGTTACCCTTGTTTGAACTTTTCCAGGCATATGCTAGCAACAAACAAAGGGAAAATTAAATTTTAAAAAATGACATAGAACTATAATATATACACACATTGTACCAATACCGGTTTCCGCTCTTTGATATTGTACCACGATTAAGAAGATGTGACCATTGAGGGAAACCAGATAAAGAGTACATAGGACTCTTTGTACTATTTTTGTAACATCCTACAAATTTACAATTATTTCAAAATAGAAATATTTTTAAAGTTAAAACAATTATTTACATTTAGCAACAAAATCATAAAATACTTAGGAATGACTTTCACCAATTAAGCAAAACCTCTACACAAAAAATATACAAAACAGAGCCAAGAGAAACTAAAGATCTTATACAGAGATTAGGAGGCTTGATAATGTTAAAATGTCACTTCTCTCTAATCTGATTCACAGACTCAGTGCAATCACAATCAGAATCGTGGTAGGCTTTTTTTTTCTTGCAGAAGTTGGTAGGGCGGTTTCAGAATTCATATGGATATACAAAGGGCCTAGATTAGCCAGAGCACTCTTGCACTGCCCCTTCCCCCCCAAAATTGGAGGACTTAGATTTGAAAACTTACTATTTATAAAGCTACAGTAATTAAGACATTGTAGTATTGGCATAAAGATAGACAAAGAAATCATTATAATAGAACAGAAAGTCCAGAAGTAGGCCCACACATATATGGTCAATTGATTTCTTTTTTTATTGTGGTAAAAATCATACAACACAAAATTTATCACCTTAACCATTTTTAAGTGTATGATTCAGTATGAGAAGTACATTTGTATTGTTATGAAACAGGTCTCCAGAACTTTTTCATCTTGTAAAACTAAAAATATACCCATTAAACAACCTCTTTTTTCCCTCCTACTATCCCTGGTTATCACCATTCTACTTTGTTTATATTTTGTTAAATACCTATTATAAGTAGAATAATACAACATGTTTTAATTTCACTTAACATAATATTAAGATTTCCTTCCTTTTTAATGCTGCATAATATTCCATTGTATGTATATATCACATTTTATTTAACCATTCATTACTAGTTAATTTATTTTTTGGCAAAGGCACCAACATAATTAAATTGGGAAAGGAAAGTGTTTTCAACAAATGGTACTCTTCCATGATCCATCATCCATATGGAAAAAATGAAACTTGACCTTTTCCTTATACCATTCACAAAAATTAATTTGAAATAGATTATAGACCTTAGTATAAATGCTAAAACTCCAAACTTCTAGAAGAAAACACAGGAAAATACCTTTAAAACCTTGAGATAGGCAAAGATTTTTTAGAACATAAAAACAGTAACCATTAAATAAAAAACATTGATAAACTAGACTTCATCGAGATAAAAACTTCTGCTCATAGGGTGATTTATGCATTTGCTTACATGATTAAAATATATTGAAGAAAAATACTTAGAACACATACTAAATCATTTTAGTCAGGTAAAACAGTGTAACTATACATTCTTTTAAAAAATCAAACTAAGTCCTCCTGAATTTTATTACAGACCTTTTAAAAACAAAACCTCCTATTATCAGCACAAGGAGAAAGAGCTTCAAACTTAATAATAGAACTTACAAGACAATTGTAAAGGTTCCTTTTAGTGACCATTTATGTGTGGTTTTGTCACCTACTAGCCATGAGATCTTGGATAGATCACTTTTCTCATCAACCAGCGTTTATTGAGTAATTAATGTGAAACCTCAGAGTTCATCACCCTGCAAAGGGGACACATGAAAAGTTAACTTTATATAATGTCACGAACACTGGCTCCCATTTAATTTCCTTGAAACCTGCCCATCTGCAAAATAACAATAGTATTTTATCTTTCTATCTGATGCAAAATAATTTAGCAAAATTGAAAAATGTTACACAAATACAAGGTAGTGCTGTCAAGATTATATGATAAGGCTGTGATTTTGGCAAGAAAGATTACTTAAATTGTGTTCATATAGGCCCTGGTTGGTGTGGCTCAGGTGGAGAGTCATCCCATACACCGAAGGTGGGGGGTTCATTCCCTGTGGGGTGTTCGGTCCCTGTTTGGGGTGTGTGTAAGAGGTAACCAGTCAATGTTTCTCTCTCTCTAAAACCAATCAATATATCTAGTTTTTTTTTTAATTATGGTCCCACAATTCTTGCTGCCCTACAGCCAATAATTTGACCCAGTAACACTTTGTAGGAGTGAAATTTGCAAGAGCATACATTTTACTTTTGTTTAAATTGCCTGTTTCTAAATTTGGTATCATATACAATTAGAATTGAGAACCTTTCTTCCTCTGTACACTCACCTTTGGGGGAAAAAATGTTCCTTCTACATAGGGTTGATCTCGGCGGTTCTGCCAGTGGTAACTGCAGCAGGTCAGTGATAGAGGGCATGACAGCCTGGATAACAGTGCCAGCTGCCAGGCCCGGCTGGGGTTGCTCCAGGGTAAGATTTCTTTCTTTATGGGGCTGAGTCTGCTGACGGGAGCATAGTGATTCCAACTTTGATAATTAAAAGGTACGGGGGCAAGAAGTGTTCCTGATAATCCTCCACAGGGGCCGGCGTGCCACCGGGACAGAGCTGCTTTGGCTCCTCTGCTTGTAATCTTTTGTTCCCTCACCTCTTGGCATCATGCCGCCTCTGACTTCCCTCCCTGAACTTCCTTCTTCCTTCTGACTTCTGAGCTGTTTCTACTTTCCCATCAAGAAAGCTTTCAATAAACAAGAAGATAGAGAGGTGCTTCTCGGTCTTGCCCCCCTCTCCCCGAGCAGCAGGAGGGCTAGGGTACGTGTAGTAGACATAGTAGATAGTAGTCTCTGCAGAAAAAAAAACAAACATAAAGCACAGATTTAGCAAGTAATAATAAAGGTGTGTTTTCGGCTTTTTGTATCTGTGCATGAGCCAAAGGGTTTACATTTTTGTTAACTCCAGGCCTGAGCTGTTCCTAGGAAGTTTAATTTTTAAGGACTACTTTTCAACTGACCTTGTTTTGTCCACCCCCCCAACTACTACTCTTTTAGTCAATAGCATACCCACAAGAACCTTTCCTGGAAGTACTTTTTCCCACTAAAAATGCTGGGCTATAACCGAAGGATACAGAGACTTTGATCGGAGACCTCTGTTACACACATTGCCTATTTCAGCTAAGCCTTATTGGATGTTCTGGGTCTTAAAGGCCCAATACATTCTTGGATATTATTTACATTTTCATGAGTGAGGTTCTATAACTTTATATATACAACATGAATTTGTAGATTTTTTCTTTTTTAATTTTTTTAAAAATTATTGATTTTAGAGAAACAGAAATATTGATTTTATTGTTACACTTCTTTATGCATTCATTGGCTGCTTTTCTTAAAAGATTTTATTTATTTATTTTTAGAGAGAGAGGAAGGGAAGGAGAAAGAGAGGGAGAGAGACATCATTGTATGGTTGCCTCTTGCACACCCCATACTGGGGACCTGGCCTGCAACCCAGGCATGTGCCCTGACTGGGAATCAAACCAGCAACCTTTTGGTTCCCAGGCTGGTCCTCAGTCCACTGAGCCACACCAGCCAGGCCCATTGGCTGCTTCTTGCATGTGCCCTGACCTTGGTGTATTGGGATGATGCTCTAACCAAGTGAGCTACCCAGTCACAGCGTAAAGGTTTTTTTCTTTGTTTTTTCCCCCTCTATCTCTAGGGTTGCAATAGTTTCCAAATCTTTTGAAGGACAAACTGATCGTACAGAAGAATGGTATGGAACCCACTACAAACAAGAAGCTATACCAGATGAAGTCATTAAGGTATGGTTAACCCAACTGCGAAGAAGTCTTTGTGAGAAGGGCACACCAACATGAGCTCCCGAGGTCAACCAGCTCACAGCCCAGGGTGCGGCCAGTGGCGGCCAAGTGCTGTCTGTACCATCCTGAGAGGAATTAAGAGGGAGCTGGA
The DNA here is from genome assembly GCF_004126475.2 of Phyllostomus discolor. Taxonomy (NCBI): domain Eukaryota; kingdom Metazoa; phylum Chordata; class Mammalia; order Chiroptera; family Phyllostomidae; genus Phyllostomus; species Phyllostomus discolor. The sequence goes on along the minus strand of NC_040907.2, from coordinate 146,699,778 downwards.
GAGCTGGACCTTAGGTTTGGCCTGAAGAAATGGCACTATGGCCTCCTTCTTCTGTGTCTGTCAGACCAGCAGGGCTGTCAGGCAGACTTCTAGCTTCATGCAGTCAGAGATCACTGAAGTCCAAAGCACACAGAGAAGCAAAGATACCAAGAGAGACGGCAGGAAGAGACGGGAGTCGGAAGCATGAAAAACAGATGCAAGGGCCTCAGAGAGCTCATGATCTTGCTGGGAATACAGGCAGGGAACAGTCTGCCCTTGAGGAGGTGCTGTATTTTGTGCCTCATGCTGCATCACTGCTCTTTTTGTCAACATAGGGAGGAGGATTGGCTTTTCCAAACAGGGATATTTAGGTAGTGTGTTGTCCCTTTCGTCAGTAGGCAAGATTCTGTTTGTGAGCCCTATCTACTTGTCTAGTACATTTCCCTTTACAGTTCTCATTGTGTAGCTTTGAGATTGTGTCCTTTATTCATGGGACATTTCTTAAATGTACCTGGGTAATGGCGATACAGAAAACAGAAGAAACAGTTTAAGAAAGAAAATCATTACTGGTACTTCTGACATATTCGCAGCATAGAAGGAGCTGCGGGCCCTTCCTTGTTAAACTGTGAGGAAGCTGATCTTCCATGAGTTAGTGCTGGGTCTGAACTAATCCTAAAACAAGAGAGAACCCCTATTCCCCAAATTCTGACCAGCATAGCTCTGCCCCACATGGGAATTTTTTAAAAAACAAATTTATCTGGGAGCTCAGCAGTAAAATTACTAAGTGCTTACTTGTTTCCACTGTTCGGCCATTCCTAGAGACTTAAGTTGCCACTTACAAATAGTATGGCCAACACCCCCACGACCCCAGTGCCAAAAGTCACAAATGCAGGGGCCAGAATAGAATTGCAGAAGCTGCCAGGTCCTGCCACATCATCTGGAGACCAAATTATCAAACCCAGAATTATTGGAAGTCACTTGCTTTTTATTTCTTTTTTGAACAATGAAAAGCCTTATAAATTAGAGTTCAGCAATCGATGGCCTGAGATCTGTCCCACTTAGCTTTTGGCACTAGCCTCTGGAACAGATCTAACTTGCAGGTAGTGTTAGCCCTGTCCCGTGATCCAGACTTAAGCCTTAAGTTTGTCCTTAACCTTGTGCTTGAATTACTGCTTCACTTGAAAGTTCACATGTCATTTGTGAGAGGTGTGAGCCTGGTATTAAGAAGTACTGAAGTGAAAGAAGCCCCATTTAGCCTTGTTTTCAGATCACACGTGTAAGTAACTTAGTGTAGCTGAAATTTTAACTCTTATATAAAAGACCTATTACCACCCCAGCCAGTATGGCTCAGTTGGTTGGAGCGTTATCCCATAAACCAAAAAGGCCGTGGTTTTGATTTCCAGTCAGGGTACATGCCTAGGTTGTGGGTTTGATCCTTGGTTAGGATGCCTCCGAGAGGCAACTGATCAATGTTTTATCTCTCGCATCCACATTTCCCTTTCTTTCTCCCTCCCTTCCCCTCTCTAAAATCTATAAGTATGTCCTCGGGTAAGAATAAAAAATAAACGACCTATTCCCTAGCCATTGCAGGAAATATTCCTGTACAGATTATTCCTTATTCTTTAGGAGGCAAACATGATCTTCATATGGACCAATTAGCCTCTCAGTGTTCCACAATCTCAGATTATTTCTTAACCCTATTGGGTCATTTTGGAGATATGGAAGGAGGAAAGCAAGGTAAGTATAAAACCTTGATTAGTACTTGAGACGCCAACTCAAGTTTTATAAAAAGTCATCAGTAGATCTGAGGAGTAGCCTCTTTGTTTTTGATGGAAAAGAATGCTATGTGACATTTATCCCCTTAATATTTGCCTGGATATTAAGTGAAGTGACTGTTTTTAAACTCTGTTTTTCATCATCTATCCAGAAATGGCAAAATGCTGAACTGAATGGGAAATTTAAACTTCCAATGAAGAATGAGTTTATTCCTACGAATTTTGAGATTTTACCATTAGAAAAAGAAGCAACACCATGTCCTTCTCTTATTAAGGTAACATGTTAGATACAGTGATTCTAAATTCAAGGGACAGACCTATTACATGGAAGGGACTTAGAGAGATGATTTCTTGCATTTGGTACTTTGTTGATTTGGGGGGCTCACATCCAAAGAGACGACAGAAAAATTGCAGAAAGAACACTATAAGAAGCATTAAAAGACTCCAAATGTTAAAGCAAACAAAACTACTAAACAGAATCTAGGGAATTGTTTTCTCTGCAGGGAAAAAAGGGGTAAGTCTAGACTGTAACAACAAGTCTATTGAAAGATAGTGTCTTCTTTTTCATCTTCACCGAAGACCCAATAAAGAAGTAGATTCGTGCTGCAGCATGAAAATCAGAGATAAGAATCTAAAGCCTGGAAGGGACCGTCCACACCCGAGCAGCGGGGCTGTGGTATTTCCCTGCCTTTGAAAACAACTCTCTTTGACAGCGCGGTGTGGACCCAGATAGGAAGGTCGTCTGGGCTGTGGGTTTTCTTTTTCATTTTCAGAATGTTATTGTCATGTTGTTAATTCATACCTTGAGTAAAAATTGTATAGAAAAAGGATCAAATTATTCCAGCACATTCTTTTTGAAACTAACTTTTTCTAAATTCACCACCATCGACACTCATTTTTCTTGATTTTCATTTTCTTGAAATGACCAGCATTCAGTTCACTCAGTGAGATAAGAACTAGTATTTAGGAGTATGAAGTTTAATTTATGTGAAGCAATTACATTATTATTATTAAGACAACCATTTTTCTTTAGAAATGACATTTTAATAAGTTATAGGTTAGGCTACTAAAAGACAAAACTTGTTTCTCTCTCAAGTTTTAATTGTTGTTTATTTAAATAGGCCTTTTCAGAGTAAACTAATGAGAACATTAAGCCATTTATATCTGGTCAGAGTTTCAAGTGAACACCTAAGGCTAATTTTGATACAGGGCAAGAGAAGCAGAGAGTCAAGGTGGTAGCTCATTCGTTCACCCCCAGCTGTGTTACTCTGCTGGGTAACACATGACTCCAAAATTTAGCAGCTCAAAATCACAAATACTTATTTTATTTTATGCAGTTGGGATGAAATTGTTGGGTAGTTCTGGCTAAGGGTCTCTCATGAGGTTATAGTCAAGCTGTTGGCTGCAGCTTCAGCCATCTGAAGGTTCGAGTAGAGCCGGAGGGTTCAACCTGAGCTGCAGTTCCACGGTTTCTGGCAGATCTCACTTCTTCCCCACTTGGGTGTCTACATAAAGTCACTTGACATGGCATCTGGCTTCCCCCAAAGTGAGGAAGCCAAGAGGGAAAGTAAGTGATTAGCACGTAAGCCACAGTGTCTTACATAATGTAATTTTAGAGGTGTCATACCATCACTTCTGTCACATTCTGTTGGTCAGACAGACCAGACCAACTGTGGCTCAGTGGGAGAGAGGACATCACAAAGGTGTGGGTTCCAGTAGGCAGGGATCCTTGTGGCCCACCTTGGAAGCTGGCTACCACATTGCACCTAAGGACTCCTGCATCTGCCTCCCAGGGTCCAGAAAGACAGGGACAGGACAGTTGGTACTGGCTTCTCCAGTCTGAATCTCCCTCTACCGTGTCCCCATCTCATTAATCCAGGGGAGATAAAGCGGTGATTTCTCTCTGCTACTGGAATTGCCAGTCCTCTCTTTTCACTTCCTGCCTGCTGGCCCTCTGAGTGTGCTTCAAGGCCAGGAGACAGAGCCTCTCCAGAACTCTTGAAGTGTGGTGAACATTTTTGCCGAAGATGCCCATATTTCCATAACCAGTTCTTTTCTCCATCACAGGATACAGCTATGAGCAAACTCTGGTTCAAACAAGATGACAAGTTTTTCTTGCCAAAGGCTTGTCTCAACTTTGAATTTTTCAGGTAGGTAAGATAAATCAAGCTACAAAGCTTCTTATACAAGTTAATAATTACTTTCTAAAGGGTTTCTTTGGTTCCTTGAGGACCCATGTCTAAAAACAAAAGGAGTTAGAGGTATTTAGCCTAGGCAAGAGAAAGCTGCTGCCCTTAAGCCTTATTGTAGAAACCAAGGTTGTCCTTGCTTCCCTCTCCACTGAGGAGCAAACCCTTTAACTGAAACGATTTGGGTGAGTTATTAGGAGAATGACCTTCCTAATCATTAGGATTTTGGAATCTGGAAAGGCTATGGACTCACCCAGAAGTTTCATTAAAGAAAGATTAAATAATTTGGGCATTTTTGTTGTGGTTTTGGCTTTGTATTCCTGGCACATGCCCTGCAGAAGAGTGTGGTAGTAGTTCCTAAATGATGTGGAGTCTCTTCCAGCCCATTACTTTTCTGGAGCCCGTAGATATTGCTCTCTCTACTCCTGGCTCGGTTAGAAGCATACCTCAGAGAGATTGCGGGTTGGGTTCCAGACCACCGCAGTAAAACGAGTATCGTAATAAAACAAGCCATAATTTTTTTGCTGGTGGAGCGTCTTGCTTTCAGTTTGTAAAAAAAACTCAGTATCTGTGAAGCACAATAAAGCAAGTTATGCCTGTATTTTCCCATTTGGCTTCAGAATACCTTTTGAGAGACCATTTGATATTTTTACATATTCTAAACCACCCAGCATAGTTCTTAGAATTAAAACTGTCTGCCTCCAACCAATCCTGTCTGTGGTGTGATCTCCCTAGAGGTGTATACACTGTTAGCTTTCTTGTAGATTCTTGTGGAAATTTTTTGTGTATGTATATATCCTTCTATTCTTTATTGAAATTTGATTATATTATGCATTCTTAGTTATAGTTTCTAAAACTCTGTGATCCATATTTAAATATATAGCATCTGATTACAAAATCTTGTTTTTCAAGTTGAGAAATGAATCAGAATTTAAGCATTTCAATTGAATCATGTTCTCTTTTAAAAGTTGGTGTAGGGCCCTCTCCAATCCACCGGCATGGCCACTGTGGGCGCAGCATTTTAGGATGCTTCCTGGAACTGCATTCGGAGCTCAGGCCATGGGGCTGTGAGCTCCCAGGCCTGGCTTGTTCTGGCTTTTCCCTTCCACCTAAGAAAGGTGCATAGCCCGTGCCTGTGGGGCTGAGCCCTTTCCTAGACTCTTTTCTTTTGATGAGTTTGCTTTTCTGAGTTGTGCCCTAAATTTCTGAGCTGCTGTTTGCCTAAAAAGGGATGTCTGTCGCCATGTATAATACTTTAAAAAATTCAGTGACATGGCATTCACTTAGATTTTCCAGATGGAGGACGTTTGGATAGCCGTGGAGTTTTTTTTCTTTGATTTTAATTCTGAAAGTGACTGAGCATTTTATCCCTATTTTTGCTGCATTATCAGTTTTTTGATGAAATTGTTGGCTTTGCTCTCAGTGCATTAGTTATATTTACTATACTATGGAGTGAAACTTTGAATTTGCTGCCAAACAAGCCAAGAGAGCACCTGCCTCAGGCTCTTTGTACTAACTGTTTTCTCAGCCAGGAAAGCTCTCCACCTACCCAGACATCCCTAGGCCTTGCTCCTTTGCTTCCTCCAGGTCTGGGCCTTATTAACCATCTTAGCAATCTTCTGTCCCGTCACCACGACCCATCACTCCATGCCCCTCCCCCTGTTTAATTTTCTTCTATAGCACTGTCACCACCTGGCATGTATTTACACTTAATATGTGTGTCCTCCAACTGGATTATAAACTCTGGTCAGTGACTTTATCTGATTTGCCCCTTCTGTATTCCCAGTAGCTAGAGAAGAGCCTAGCATTGTATTTAATTAGGCTTGTAATAAATATTTGTAGAATGAATCTTTTACCTACTTCTCATAAAGGTAAGCAGTGTCATATAGTCAGATGTATAGATCATTTTCTAAAATTTGAGTCTTTGCTGCTACCAACCCAGGTGATGAGGAAAATTATATTTCTTAATTTTAGGAAATTGAGTTTTAAAAGAGGTGATCTCTGTGGTCCTATTTAGCCCTTGTGCTCTATAATTGTTCTCTGTTGTTGCTCTTTCTCACTTAAATATTTTTCTATCTTAATATTATTTTCTAGTTCTGGCTGCAGTTACATGGTGGAAATTGTTAATTATTTTACCAACAGTGTTCTAGCTTTATTGGTTTGGGGGAAGCTCCGAGATAAGTGAACATTTTCACAGGTCTCAATTTTTCTAAATTCATGTAACTATAGCACACAAACCTCTCAGTGTCATGGTCCACCAAGTCCACCAAGGTATGCTCGCTTAGAAAGACAAAGGGGACGTGCCAGTGCTGAATCAGATCTTTCAACCTTACCTCCTCCTATTAGTCTCAACGTAGGTATGTGTTTGGGCTGGTTCCACTCCTTCAAACTTTTCGGGGATAAGCAGCTCCTTCTTCCTCTTCACCTCCACCAGCACACATGGCATATTTCAGACTTCTTTTTTAGGTATCTGTTTTTCCTCATAAGAGACAGACTCAAGAATTCAAACGGTGTCTTCAGGAAATTGTATGAATTGATGTTCAGTTTCTTGATCCATCTCGAAAGGCCACATATCACATTGGGAAGTAATAAATCAGCTATTTTACTGTCAACATTTTCTTCCAGCCCATTTGCTTATGTGGACCCCTTGCACTGTAACATGGCCTATTTGTACCTTGAGCTCCTCAAAGACTCACTCAACGAGTATGCATATGCAGCAGAGCTAGCAGGCTTGAGCTATGACCTCCAAAATACCATCTATGGGATGTATGTAAGTACCCATGTCTTAGAGTCTTCCACTCATCAACATTTTTTACATTGATTTGATGGAAGCATTTTTGATTGAGGGTATGAGTTGAATTTATTTATTTTTTTAATCTTTATGGCTAATCATATTTCCTCATCATTTAATTTTTAAGTTAGCTTTTATTTTAAGTATTCAGCAGTATACTGTTCATATTATGCCAATTTTCCTTGATTTCTTTTTTTTTTAAACATCTGTCATCAAATTATCATATTTTTCTCCTCAACAAAATTGGACCCTGATTTAGGTTTAGATCTAACCCATTCTGTGTCTGAAGTCTTGGTCTTTGACAACAGAGAGTGACATCTTGCTGCCACTGTAAACATAAGGTTGGCCTATACAATTTCCTTAGCAATTCAGATCATGAGGCTGCATATCCATACTCTTCGGTCATGTTTCTTCATTACCATGCCACTGCTTGAGGTATCAAAGCATTTCTTTTGTTTTTCTTTTTGTTAGTCGCTACATTTATGCTGATCCTCTCCATTGCAACATGACATACCTGTTTATCAGGTTATTGAAGGATGATTTAAAAGAGTATACATATGCAGCACGCCTCTCAGGTTTGAGCTATGGCATTGCATCAGGAATGAATGCAATACTTGTAAGTAAAATGAAAACCAAAGAAAAGGCACCACACCGTTTTAAGCATTATGTTGAGCTTGGGAAAACTATTAACTTCTGCATTTTTACACAAGAAGATTGATGGTTTTTTCCTTGCATCTTTTTAATGACTGAAGAACTCAAACTGGTATTAGCAATACTAATGAATGATTTAGTAGAGTTTTAGTGCATCTTGTGAACATGTATGTGTGCTACATTTACATGCATGTTCCTCTGCTTGAAATGCCTAACATAGTAATCCTGAGAGCATGTTGTCCTTTTCATGTATTTGAGTATATTAACATCTGTAAAAGAAAGATGTCCATAGTTACTGTTGTGGTGCTTGAATTTTATTTACGTGTAAGCTTTCTTTATGTCTATTGACAGTAGTAGAAAGTTCCTATGTTCAGATATTTGTGACATTTTCATTTAATTTTTTTGTAGCATGCATCATTAACTACTTTTGAGTGTGTTTTAAAATAAGCATTATTAAATATACTCTAAGAAATAACTAGGTCCTTTCTCTTGACACTGTTTGTGATGTTTACAAACTTGTATCTCGTTTCCAAATTAATATCCCTTTATGGCACACATTCTTCGCTTTTCTTGAAAATATATTGTATGTTTTAGTAACAACTAAAATGAGAGCATGTGCCGTGTAATCCTCTTTATAAATTCTTATGCAAAAGGTTTTAGGGATTTTAAATTTTATTTATTTTCAGTGACTTTTTTTTTCTTCACACAAGTAAATTTTCTGGTAGTTTTCATTTAATGTATAACAATGTATATAACCTAACCATTATCAGAATCCAGGGAAATTTGAAGCTCAGAGTCCAAATAAACTCCAAATAGAAAAGTAATAATCCATTGTTTATTTTTCACTGTTGAGTTTTAGAAGCATGTCACCATTTATATAAATAATTTATTTGTGAGAAAATGAGCTTTCAGCCAGTTGTCAGTCTAGTTTGCACAGTATGTGATATGCTTTCCATGACTGAGGCCCTCCACTTTTGCTGAGGTTTTTCTATCATTTTTTATTCCATAGGTATTCTAGCTGTATTGTATCCTCTGCTGCAGTGGGTGCCACCATGTGCAAATAGAATAATAGTAAATATGGTTATGGGAACCCCCCACTTTTCAAAATGTTATTTTCAGAGACTATTAAATGTTCCTAAGGCAAAATCCAGTGTACCCTCACCACACATGTGTTTTGCCATTAGCTTTCGGCTCACCAGCAGAACTCCTCCAGCAGCAAGCAGTAGGACACAGACCCTTACTGGACAGCACTGAAGGGCACACATGACCAAATGCAACATGAAAAATTGGGGCTGCCTGATTTCTCCAAATATGTTCTAAAAAATATTTGAATATAAAAAATTTGGGGACATGTCCAATAGTTTGAGGATAACACCTCCCCTATGATTTTTACCTTCTTATCACCTATGAAAACGTTAAGCCAGCCATTCCTTAGATATTTTTTGAAGATTAAACTTAAAATGCATTCTGTAATTGCTCTTGACTTTACAAGAACTTAAATTATGATGACGTGTGTGCTGCCACAGTTGGGCATCAGGTGAGTTTTCCTGCTATTGATTTTATTTAGGAAAAGCAAGATTATGCTGTTGGGTGTTAGTCAATACCAATGGTTAATGTTGTCTAAGTGTTAAACTATATTCATGAGAAGTTAAGTTAATTTAATTTCTTGTTTCATTTTTATTTTAAAGCACTTGGTTTTGGGATTTTCTGAATGTTTACAAATCAAGCTTAAGGTGTCTCATGATATTTTTAGACCTTTAACACCCCAAACTCTTTCTGTAGCTCTCGGTGAAAGGTTACAATGACAAGCAGCCAATTTTGCTAAAGAAGATTATTGAGAAAATGGCTACCTTTGAGATTGATGAAAAAAGATTTGAAATTATCAAAGAGGCAGTAAGTTTTCTGAACTTATTTTTGTAATTTGTTGTTTTTTTTGTTCATAAGTTAATATGAAGTGATTTTAAAAGGATTTATAAAATTAATGACTCTGTGTCTCCATTCACTAGTATATGCGATCTCTTAACAACTTCCGAGCTGAACAGCCTCACCAGCACGCCATGTACTACCTCCGCTTGCTGATGACTGAAGTGGCCTGGACTAAAGACGAGTTAAAAGAAGCGCTGGATGGTGAGTCTCTTTTCTGTTGATAGCCTAATACTTTATTTTTCTTTTATCTTTATATCTACTGTTTATGCTTTCTGATAACTTACAGTTCTCTTAAAGCCAGATTGCTTACTTTTTTATAAAAGCAGTGGTGGCCTTTGGTATTCAGGCAGTTTACCCACATTTGCTGTTTTCAACTTGGACCAACAGCAGTTAATTAGTTCTGTTTGTGGATTTCTGCAGATGACTAAATGTTTTGACCAAAGCACTTACCTTGCTAATATTGTTTTCAGAAAAGGAAAAAGGGGCTAGGTTTGAAAGTCCCACCCCAGGGAAAGTGCTCAGGCATCTGGTTCTGTTTAGTTCAGGGAAAAACTAGGAACTGTATAAAGACTGAAGTGTCTTCTTTTTCTTTTTCCTAAAAGTTTAAATCTAGTTTTCATAGGGTTTGCTTGAAAGTTATAAAATCCTTGAGGGCCGTGATTATGCCTTCCTTTTATTGTCTTTATTTACTATCTAGTATAATATCATGCCCTCTGTGTGTGTGTCTAATGAATGCCTATGGAATGGAATGAAATTACTTTTAGGGTTGCTTCACTGGAAAAAGTGTAGACTGCTATCACCCTTTGTTGTTTTGTCTTTTTCATTTCTCCAGCATTACTTTACCAATTAATCTTCTTTCTGCATGCTCAGCAATGAGGAAAAAGAATACTGTTGAATTTTTAATGCTCTTTTATGCTAAGTCCTCACTTACACTTATTATGTAACCCTCCACTTTTGTTGTCTTCAGTGACAAACCGTGAGCACAAAGTACTGAAAAATCATTATTTTATTAGTTGCCTCAGGCATTGGGAAGGTATATGGATTATAAAATAATTAACTAGAACAGATACATTTTTAACCTTAATAGTTAATACACCTTTCTTTGCAAAATGGTTATGGGTCACATTCAGTTAATAGTAAAAATTTTACTTTTAAATAAATACTGCATAGTTGATTTTAAATACATTTTTCAAGAAACTGAACCTGTATTCAGCATGATCAACAAGCAGAAGCTTTTGGATTCCTCAACCCCCTTTTTTAGTTTCTGGGTCAGATGTTATATGAATTTTAAGCAGAATAAACTCTAAAGTGTCTCAGGCATATGAAGCCTTCCTAAAATGTAATTTACAAAGAGAAAACAATTTCTTAGTTGCAATTCTTTGCTCTAATAAACAGTCATTCTGTTTTGTTATATGTATTTATGTAGTAATTCAGTAATGCCCACGTAACTTAATCTGCAGACAACTCATTGTGAGAGGCTGGCTCCCTCGTGACTCTAAGCCAGTCAGCTACCCAGGTGCTGGGGTAGCAAGAACCTCAGAATTTATTATGGTCCGACAGCATTTATTGACTGCATGTTATGCACCAGGTCCTAGACTCCAGTTACTTGAAATTAAGAAAAAGAAAAGAAAAAGATCATTTAGATGGGGCTCCTTTGATCCAGGGAGCTCCAATCTAGTGGCAAAGAATGAATGCAAACAGACCATTGCAGTAGAGGCAGAGCGAGCAGGTGTCGTGACAGAGGTCTGCAGAGAGGGCTCCGAAGGCAGTGCAGTGGAGCAGGACAAGCGTGCACTTCAGAATCAGGCCGGCCAAGGATCACATGCCAGCTCTGCAACGTACTAGCTTGATGATTTTGGTCAGGAAATTTACATTTTCTAAACTTAAGTTCTCACCTTTCAAATGAGGAAAATAGCACACACTTTACAGTTTGCAAAATCTGTAAGATACTAGACAACAGTGAGCACTTGTTAATTCCTTTCTCATGTCTCTCTTTAAATTTCAGCCACTTATTTTAGTGTCCATTGCAGCAATTATTAGTATGGTATCCTAATAGAGAAGGGGCAACTCTTCCTTATTGAAGGATTAATACATAGGAAAGTGGGTAGTAGAAAACTCACTATTAGGATTCTATAATAATAATTGATACAGGCAATAGATACCAGTGTTGCTAAAATTTGTGGGTAGAGTTAAGGAAAAACAGGATATTTGTATAGTTTCAAAGTATTTCCCCCAAAATAAATATTTACTAATTACAGTGGGAAAAGTAAGCATTGATGAGCAGGTGGCTTTTCCTAATTGCTTGCAGCACATACGTGAGTTACTCAATTATAACCAAAAGAATAAAATAGTACACTTGCAGTGCAGACACCTGGCAGACACCACCCTTCCCACGTGGTCGGTGTTGACATCACCAGTGCCACAGCATGGCAGCACCACACACCCCTGATGTGCCACACTGAGGAAGGCATGCTACTTCTGTGGTGCTCTTCCTATGTAAGCTCAATTTAATTATGACAAACCAAAACAAAGGGCATTGTATAAGATCGCTGAACAGTACTCTTCAAAAATCTGACAGTCATCAAAGATAAGGGAAGACCAAGAAACTGTCGCAGATTGGAGGACACATGACAACTAAATGCAAGGTGGGACTTTGGGTTAAATCCTAGAATAGAAAAGATATTAGTGGAAAAATTGAAATCTGAATAAGAGTCCATATTTTAGTTAATGGTATTGTACTAGTGTTAATTTCTTAGTTTTGATCATTGTACTGTGCTTATGAAAGATGTTAACATTAGGGAAAGCCAAGCCAAGGGTATACAGGAACTCTCTCTGCTGTTTTTGAACTCAGAACTCTTCCGTAAGTCCCAAATTGTCTCAAAGCTGTTTTGCAAAACCTTGTAAGCAGAGCTCTCTTTTTCTTACCCCTTTCCAGACGTCACTCTTCCTCGCCTTAAGGCCTTCATACCTCAGCTCCTGTCACGGCTGCACATTGAAGCCCTTCTTCATGGAAACATAACTAAGCAGGTGGGTGGTGGAAGTGTTGGCACTCTTTTATGAATCAGTGCAGGAGCTTTTTCCCCTTAGTCTGTCTGAGACTACTCACCACCACAGTGGGATTATAAGCACATCAGGACGCACTGAACCTTCTCTGCTCTCTGGAGGAAGGAAGGAGGAGGAGGCATAGGGGAGGGGCACGAGTGTGGTTAACTGTGGACCTACTGTCACGGCTGCTACTTCTGCTGTCCCCTGCCTTGTGCAGTCGCAGAGGAAGTGAGAAAAATTATCCCTACTCCGTATAGGACAGCAGGACTGTAGTGAGTAAGAGCACATGGTGTGGAGTCAGACAGCCTGGATTCAAACCCTACCTGTGCCACACACTGTATACAAAATCTTCTGAAAACGGCTCGACCTCTCCGTGCTCAGTTTCCTGTTTGTAAAAGTAGAGTTATTAGGGTTAAATTTAATGGTGAAGGCCAAGTGTCCAGTGTGTGGGTGGCACTCTGGAATTCCCGTCAGTCTGTCTCAGACGCTCACATGCTCTACCGCTCTGCTGTACTGCCTCCAAAATGCTTAGCCCCGTGGCAGAGACAGGGTTCTTAGCAAGGTCCTTTTTATTCAAAACGAAGCCTTATGCTCACCTCCTTTGCTTTGCTGTAACCCAGCTGTGATTCACGTGGGCTGCCTTTCCCTCACCAGCGCCTCTCCAGCTCCAGCAATGCCTTTCCCGCAGCACCGAGAATGTCTGCGTGCCTGTTTCTCTTCACTACCGTCACAGTGACTAATGTGGATCAACAAATTTAATTTTTATCCATTTGAATGGGGTCAAGTATATTTAAGATTTAAGGTTTATTTCACAGACATGTAGTTTTCATATGCATGGGATATCAATATTCTGTTTTTTATTTTCACAGACTACATACATTTGTGTTCTTGTAATGTAGTGTGGCCTGTCTTTTTCCACAGGCTGCATTAGGTGTTATGCAGATGGTTGAAGACACTCTCATTGAACATGCTCATACAAAACCTCTCCTTCCAAGTCAGCTGGTTCGGTATAGAGAAGTTCAGCTCCCTGACAGTAAGTTGAAATGCTGTAACTTTGGTAATGAACAACTTTGACATAGTATTGTGGGTGATCGCAGGGAGATCGAATTCACTTGGATGACAGTGTATTTTATGGTAAAGAACTATGGGATCCTCTACTGTTTCTAGAAGCATGGTTAAAGAGATAATTCTGCCAGGAAGTTCTCAGTAGGTACACCAAAGATGTGAAGTTCAAGGTAGCAATTATTTTGGAGAGAATGATACTGGATTGACTGGTAATTGAGTATACAGGTGTTAGGAAGTAAAAATATCACAAAGCTAAAGAAAAGTTGATTATGAATCATGAGATAAAATTTATAAAAAAAATGAAAACTAGAATTATAATATCTAATTGGAAGACCATAGTGTCTTTGGCAGAAATTGTTTTAGGAAAGCCACAGGTGAACATAATGACATGTATTTATTATATGCATATTTTATGAGGAATTTTAACATAAAAAACAGATAATGTATTAGAGTTTGCAATATTGGGTTACTTTTACATTAATGATGGTTTCTCTTTATATAAAAACTCATTAAGCATATTTTCAATATTGTTCAAAATTGTCTAGTGGGAAGTTTATTAGACCAGGGTGAGAAGCATTGATTTTTGTTTTTTTAGCCACATTCGATTGTTGGCTGTTTCCCATACATACTTTGTCTGTGCTTTCTTTTTCCCCAGCTATTTTATCCTCCTGAAATATTGCTCCTTCCCACCCCCAACCCTCCTTTTCCTCATGGACCTATGTGTGCACCTCTTCATTCCTTCCTCACCCATGTTATAAGCTCCCTATTCCACTAAACTTTTCTAAAACTTCCAGCTGGAAGTAATCACTTACTCTTCCGACTTCACAGCACAGGTTTTCTGAACCTTTCCTTATTTAAGCTACTCAGCACTTCTCCCCTTGCACTGGAATTGAAATGCATCTCCATATCCCTTGTTAGCTTATCCATCTCTTAAGACCAGGGTCTGTGCCTGGCTTATTTGAGTAGCTACAAAGCCAACTCGAACAGAGTACTGCCTCAAGATATCATTGTTACCTGTGGCATGGCTCAGTTGGTGGGAGCATTGTCCCATAATCGAAAGGTTGAGGGTTTGGTTCCTGGTCGGGCACATGCCTGGGTTGCAGATTTGATCCCCTGGGGGGTACAGACGACCCCTGGTCTGGGCACATACAGGAGGTGACCAATTGATGTTTCTCTCTCTCCCTTCCTCTCTCTCCCTTCCTCTCTAAAAGCAATGAAAAAATGTTCTTGGGTGAGGATGAAAAAAAACAAACTTGGTCATCAGGCAAAGTGATGCCAGTCTAGAAACAAAATTTCAAAGTGAAATCTTTCATACCTCTTTTTACTGCCTTTTCTCTCCTCTCCTATGGCATCTCTCTCTTTGGTCTCTCAAACGCCCTTGCAGATTTCCTGATGGTCAACAATAACTCAGTTCACACCCCATTCTCAAAATACTAGGTGTTAAGAAACATTCTATTAAATTAATTGCAGGTTGGAATTGCCAAAAAACACCAGTCAAATTGAACAACTTTTAAAAGCCAAAGAAAACCTTAACTTTATTAAACTCTAAATAAGTTTTTCAATGGGCTGCTCTCTTTTTGACACTTCTTAGGAGGATGGTTTGTTTACCAGCAGAGGAATGAAGTTCACAACAACTGCGGCATCGAGATATACTACCAGACAGACATGCAGAACACCTCGGAGAACATGTTTCTGGAGCTCTTCTGTCAGATCATCTCTGAGCCTTGCTTCAACACCCTGCGCACCAAGGAGCAGCTGGGTGAGAGGGAAGTGGGGGAGAGCAGGTACCATAGACCTTGAGGAACAACCACTGTCCTTAAAGAACATTCTCCACATGTTAGGTGCCCTGGCATGTTGCTTCAGGCATCCTCTGTACAGAAGGATTTGTGAAAACCTTGTTAATGGGGAATCACTTCTAAAAGATAAGCAATTAATATCTTATGGACATTAAAGCAGTTCTCAAGGAGATGACACTGTGTTTACATCACATACATGTCAATAAAGAGGGCATTTCGGGGAGAGGGGCAGGCTGTTATGGGCGGCCTGCCCATAGGTGGGAAGCAGGCCATCCAGAGAAGCTTAGATTCAGTCAACTTTGGGTTCCCTGAGAGTGCAGGCACTTCCTCTTCCACATCTTTGTATCCCCAGCTTGAGGCACGCAGAAGGTACTCACTGTTTGTTGAGGAAATGTTTCAGGCAGAGTTTTAGGCACTATTAAAAGGCTTGAAGAGCCTAGCAGTTTTGTTCAATGAGAAAAAAAGAAGAAGAAGGCCCAGTAATGACTGGGAAGAACCAGTGAAAAAGGATTTGGGTGACTCTCTCCAAGTACCAATCTTTTTTAAACAACCACCATGGTAGATGCTGGACCATGAAAACAGATGTTATGGCTGGTCCTTCCTTTCAAGGAGCTCACAATGTAATCAGAAATCAGACCTGTAAAGGAATAATTATAGTTATAGTACTGGGTGATTTAAGCTTTGTCTATACTGTAAAGAGTTTCTTTCTCACAAGTGGGACCCAGACACCACGGCTGTCAGAGGTGTGGTCCAGGGCAGAGCAGCTGAAGGAGGCAGACCACCAGCTTGGCTTAGAAAAGGTGTTGAGCTGACACAGTGTCAGTGGAAATATGGCCTTCAATCACTCGTTCTCTAGAGATTTATAGTCTGCATGGAGTTGGTCCAGGAATGGGTTACCTCTCGGGAAATGTAATAGCAGAGGCAAGCCCACATAAGGAACTTGGTTGTGAAAGGAAACAGTGCTAGGACCAGCTCAGGGGTGAGAATGCGCCCAGTGTTTCTTGGGGATGGGAATAACTTTAACACAGATGGAAGGGGATTAACCAGCAGATAATTAGGAGTTATGGGATGTTGAGTTTGAATGATGAATAGGGTTTGTTTGCTTGTTTTTTTAAGAAGAAAAAGTTATCTCCAACTTTCTGACTATTCTTTAAAGAGATCCTTTGCTCTGTCCTTAGGACCTGAGGATATCCTAATTGCTCATGTTTCTTCAGAGGTTAATAACATAAAGCCCTAAAGTAGATTTTATTTGCTATAATTTTCTGAAGATTAAAAGGGACCTGAGTCTCAAATGCCGAGGTCCTGACCGGCTGCTATGTATGTTTCAGGCTACATCGTCTTCAGCGGCCCACGTCGAGCCAACGGCATACAGGGCTTACGCTTCATCATCCAGTCGGAAAAGCCCCCGCACTACCTGGAAAGCAGAGTGGAAGCTTTCTTAATCACCATGGAGAAGTCCATAGAGGACATGACAGAAGAGGCCTTCCAAAAACACATTCAAGCGTTAGCAATTCGTCGACTAGACAAACCAAAGAAACTGTCTGCAGAGTGTGCTAAATACTGGGGGGAAATCATCTCCCAGCAATACAATTTCGACAGAGGTAAGGCAAAGTTAGGGCCCCAGCATTCATGGCATGTAAGTGTGACATTTAAGGACATCGAGGCCATTCTACAACATGGTGTTCATTTTGTAGGTGACGGTCTCATGCTGATTTGGGAGGGGGCTGGGGGCACAGCACTGCTCAAGAAGCATTATTTAACATGACTCTTTTCTATTAGAAATTCTATCTTTCATTTTTTTCTTCTTCAAAACTAGAACTAGACCTGCCTGTATCTCATAATAATTTACTAATAATGAATCTTATTTTACTTTTTGTGTTCGATCACTGTGCCCCCGAGGCTCTGCGCATAAAAGTGTAGGTGTCTATTTCCCTTAACATTAAAAAAAAGGAAAAATTTGCGGGTTTAACTCTCTTGACACAGGAGTCAGGGCTCCTGTAATTTTCCTGGCAGTTGTATTCACTATTAATGTAGTATATACCGCTTACTGAGCATTTGACATGTGCCCTAGCTATGTGTAATTGTTATTTATCATTTTTCTTAGTTCTCACTACAGCCCCATGATGTAGTTACTGTACCCTAATTCCAGATGAGAAACTGAGGCTCAGGAAAGTGGAAGTGAGTGGCCCAAGGTCCAACAGCTCATTTGTAGAAAGACAGGATATCCTCTTAACTTTCTACTTGAAATTTATTCCCTGACTACTTGTAGGAGTAGATATTCACTTAAAAATATGAATACTTAGCCCTGGCTGGTATGACTCAGTGGATTGAGTGCTGGCTTGCAAGTCAAAGGATTACTGGTTAAATTCACAGTCAGGGCACATGCCTGGGTTGTGGGCCAGGTCCCCAGTAGGAGGCATGCAAGAGGCAACCACACATTGATGCTTCTCTTCCTCTCATTCTTCCTCCATTCCCCTCTCCAAAAATAAATAAATAAAATCTTTTTAAAAATATATGAAGACTTAGAAGTGTTGAAGTGAAGTATACTGTCACTTCATGTATTTTGGGCTACTTAAAATGGGATTATTAGTAAATCACTATATGATTACTTTTTCAGATAATATAGAAGTTGCATATTTAAAGACACTTACCAAGGACGATATCATCAAATTCTACAAGGTAAATTCAACTCATATATTTAGAGTGTGACTGACAAGGAAATATTGTATGTGCTGTGATATGTGTTAGTTGCTGCTTTGAACTGTTCAGGCAGGATTTATGAAGGTGTTTTTATCGATGTGAGTATTTTTGACACATATTACTGTTAGAAAAAAGAGACAGTTCATATTGAACCCATACTGTTTTCTTCTCCCTCTGGACCGGGGGCTGGGATGGCCCTTCCTGGCTTCTGGATCCGACGGTTTATGCTGCTTTTTGGTTTCTTCTCTCTGTTCCCCACCGCAGCCCACGAATACCATTGCTGAGTTTGTTTGGTGGGAAGGAAGAGCGGTGAAAACAGACAGAACTTGAGAATTAGATTATTCTCTAATCTCTGACAACTGTAAATTGTCTTCACCCATTTAGGTGCCACAGTGGCTGCTTCTTTACATAAATGGTTGCTCACCTCTGAACTGTGTTTAGGGATCTTAGGAGTTTTGAATGCCTGTGCTCATAGAGAAAGTTTATCCAGAGGAAAGAGAGGCACCACCACTATTCAAGTTTTCCCAGGACAGCCTTAAGAGGTTAGCACATCTAAATTTTCCCCACCTGTAACAAAATTCTAAGGAGGGTAGCAAAAATTTTGTTAAGTGGTTATATAGTGTGTGGTAAGCTTGCTGAGTGTAGAAATTAAGTTTTTACTGCAATAGAGTTGCATTATAAGTGTTACATATGTTTTTTGTAATATATTAGGACCTCTGAGTAAAATACTTTTATGTCTACTTTGCAGGATAAAGAGCAAAGTTACAGTCTGTAATTAATTACTATAGAACCTTAGAAATATATCCCAGCTAGGGTTCTAGCCACTTCTCTGGGTTCACATCTGATGTATTAGGTGCTAATAGTTTAGTCAGGAACTCAGCCCCACCCTTTGCTAATGTCTCTGGGGGAGAGAAATCATCTACTTTACAATGTCGTTTTTCAGGGATGTATTGTAACTAACAACACAAGAGTCAGTACACGCAGTTCTCGTGAGAATGACTTTGTGAAATTACTTGTACAGTGAAGGCTAATCACATTTTTCTCCCGTGTCAGAGTTTGCACACCCACATACTCACCAGTGTTGGTGCCGTGTGGGAGGGTGAGGGGAGGGAAGTGTCCTGACTTGGAGGTGACCTTGCACTGTCGGCGGTCATTTACACTTGCTCCCCCAACCCCCTGCGTAACTACACGGCTGCTGTTCTGTCTGTACAAACAAGTATTTATAAGGCCAGTAATGCCTGCACAATATGAAAAAGGAGACAATACAATTTTAGGTTCAAAATTTGACAGTAAAAGTCAATATTATGAATGTTCCTTTTTGTAGCAATGAGATTTAAGGTTTTTGGCCATGGAGGTGGCTGGGTAAGTTATTTTCTTTACCTCACAATTCCCTTTGCATTGTGTGAAGGAAGACAGGAGTGCCGTCTAACCTGCTCTAGCTCTTTTGCTGTAACAGTCTTGAAAATATTAATGTATTTTGGTAAGGGGGCAGGCTACATATGTGTGTGCGCTCAGAGGGTGTACGGGAGACCTCCGCCTTCCACTCAGCTTTGCTGGGGACCTGAAACTGCTTTTAAAAATAAAATTATTAAAATATAGATGTAAAATATATATATATATTTTGTTAATAAAAATATGTAAAACAAAATTTTGATATGAAATATAACCCCAGGTAATCTCTGTGTAGAATAGAGTTCCAACCTGCGGCCCAACACAAATCATAACTTACTTAAAACATTATGAGATTTTTTTAGTGATTACCTATCACAACGTATTCACTGCGTGGCCCAGGGACGGGAAACAGTTGGACAGCCCAGGTAGAGGAGGAGAGAGCTACACAGTGGGGCTGCTGGGGGCCGGGTTAGGTGCAGCAGCGGAGTGCACAGGTCCACTGCGCTTCCCTTGCCTAGACGGGGCCCTGCCAGGAGCTGCCAGCCTCACTCGCTGGTCTCAGCTCCCCCAGAGGTCCTTTCGCCTGTGGGAGCCGCAGCAGGAACGCGCGTGGCCTCTGAACACAGACTGGGGGTTCGGCGCCACCAGCGACTAGCTAGCTCTGTGGCCTCAGCCAAGTTGCTTAAACTTCTAAGCCTCCATTTCCTTATTTACAAAATAGGGAATCGTTGGAGTATTGGTTGAAATGAGGTGTGATTGGCACTTAGTGCTATTTAATAAATAGTCTCTATTGTTCTCTTTATTAGTAATACTGAGTCCTGGGGTTTTTTAATGTTTTAATCAGAATGGGTTAAATTAGAATATATTTTCTTCCTTGATGTTATAAGTTTTTGTTGTGTTTATTTGCTACTTTAGACTGTTAAGCTCTGTGATCTGTTCAAATCACCTACAGAAGATCTCTTTGGCTTCTAAGACATTTATTTTAAGGCATAACTTCTTATGTGTGTTCAAAAGAATGAAGTCCTAAGATAATGCACTGTAATGTTTCCAAAAGAAATGAAGATTTGTCTTCCTTCCACTAATTTTATTATTCATTTAAAATCATAAGTAGTATCTGAGTATTGAATCTGTGAAAACAGCAGTTAGACTGAATTTTTCTTGTCTAAAAATGTATTTATTACTGAGCTTAAGCTAAATCTTAAACAACGTCTCCCTAGCTATGTTCCGTAGTGCACTAGTGATCTGCAAGATATTAAGAGGGGAACCTAGAACAAGTTTCATGATCATGTAACTTTGGAAATGACTACACTCTTTTTTTTTTTTTTAAAGACTTTATCTATTTTTAGAGAGGGAAGGGAGGGAGGGAGGGGGGAGAGGGAGAGAGAGAGAGAGAGAGAGAAACATCAATGTGCAGTTGCTGGGGGTTATGGCCTGCAACCCAGGAATGTACCCTGGCTGGGAATCGAACCTGGGACACTTTGGAAATGACTACACTCTTTATTCCTGTTCTCGGAGAATCCAGAGTGTGTTAGCATTTTAAAGGTTCTCAGAAGCCCCGCAGTAAAAACTTCTGTAGCCCAGCACCTGTTCAGTGTTGATTGGCAGGACATTTCCTGTACCAATTTCACCATGGGCCCTCTATTTTTTAACTGAATGTCTGTAAGTATCTCCTGCGACTCATGATCCTTAGAATACATTTTGCAAGAAAATGCAGTTGGTTGGTGGTTGGTTTTTTAAAAAATGGGGATTGTGCACAGTTGGTCAGGAAGTTGAGAACAGCCTGAAAGTGAAGAGAGTATTCTTCTGTCTACTGATACAGGTTGATAAGAAGGTTATGAAGGTTTGGGTGAAAAACGATCAAGAATAGGTCTTTGGAAGTGAACTTTTTATTCCATAATTGTAGTAAGATGCTCTCAAATGAAGTGCTCCATGTTACTGGAGGCAGACCTGGGCTGACCTCCTGAAAGAACCTGGAGAGGCCAGAGCACACCTGTGGGAGGATCTGGGCTGTTCTTCCCACTGCAGGGAGCCATGGTTAGGTGTGCTGTGCGGCATCGGCAGGGTTTCTGTGGCAACTGCACCAGGCCCAGCTCACAATAACTGCCCCACAAATAACCATTGGGTTGATGTGGCTTCGCCGATGATCTCCTCCTCTGAGGATACAAAACATTACTTCTGGCTGAGGCATTGGGGGAAGCTTTATCACAGCTTGTGTTTTCCCTTCACAAAAGGCAGATAAAGCTCCAGTATTAAGGAAAAGGCGAAGAGATACTCCCCACAGGACCTGTCTGCCAACTGACCACTCCTGGTGTTCGTGGAAGTAGCTCAGGGGAATCCCTCAAAGCCGTGTGGCGGAACGGAGAGAGCAGCAGGCCTCCCTCCTGGTGCCATCCCTTACAAGCTGTGGGATGCCAGCACGTCATTACACCTCTCCATGTTTTAGAGTTTGTGTCTCTAAAATAGCAGCCATCAAGGTGCTTGGCTTACAGAGACTCGAGTGAGCTGACGTAGGAGAGCACGTGATAGATACAAGGCAGAGCCCAGTAGATATTGGCTTCCTTCCCTCTTGGTAGATGAGGAACCACAGCAGTGACCCGATGCAGAGTGTGAGAGGATTCTCAGGGGAGCTGGCCTTGTGGCCCTCCCCTGGCCAGGCTCAGGCCACTGTCCCAGCCCCGTGCCCCAGCGGGTGCCGGGCTGGGTTTGCCATCCCAGCCCCGCGCTTGCTGAGCACAGCACTCAGTCTCCTCGGACTCATTCTTCGCCTTTGTAACGTGGGGTGAAGAATAATTCCTGCTTAATCTTCGTAAAGCTTAAATGAAATACTGTAAGTGTTGGGACAGAAAGGAAGCATCTTTTCTGTTTCTGCTGAGGGCTGATTCCTCGCTGTCGAAAGAGAGCAGCTTTCCATTCCTTAGTGGGGCAAAAGGGTAACTTTGCCCTTCTTCCTGCCTAGGAAATGTTGGCAGTAGATGCCCCGAGGAGACATAAGGTATCTGTCCACGTTCTTGCCAGAGAAATGGATTCTTGTAAGTATTGAATGTTGACTTTTTTAAAAAACGTATATTTTTAGACACATGATAGCTGTCCCTGGTCATAGCCGCAGCTTGCAGAGCAGCAGGAAGGAGAAAGGTGCAGAAGGGGGGCTACCTGGAGACAGGACCTGCGCTAACAAAACGGAAATAAGGGGAAGGGCAATGAGGCAGCAAAGGAGAGAGCCACGCCAGATGGCGCGTGCCCGGCCGGCCGGCCGCAGCTGGGAAAACACAGCTGGCTGCTGGTAGGGCATCCCCGGAGAAGCTGTATGGAACACTGGGCGTGTGGGGGAGGGCGAGGAGTCTACCTGTTCAATCCCGCCTGTCTCCTGTCTCTGACTGCCAAGGTCTGCCCCATAACCATTCACTCCGTGGCCTTCTGCGTTGTTGTGGTGGCCAGAGCTTCGGGGTCCAGTGAGGTCAGGTGTGGGCACTGAAATTGCTGCTGCCAAGGCTTTAGTAACCATGGTAACAGCATGAGCCACCATTGGCAACACTCCAGACAGGAGGCAGGACTAGCAGTCAGGGCCGTGGGGGACAGGCATCCTGAGAAGATACGAGAAGTACATGAAACCAGGTCTGGTACAATTTTTAATGAGTTGAGTCTGGTTTCACTTTTTTTTTGAAAGTTGCTCTTGTGTGCTAGTATCGATGAATGCAAAGCATTAACCCCTTCATTTTCTTATAGGTCCTGTGGTTGGAGAGTTCCCATGTCAAAATGATATAAATTTGTCACAAGCACCAGCCTTGCCACATGTAAGAAATGTAAATGTTATGTTAGCTTGCACTGTTAAAGGACTTACTGTTTAGAAGGAGCTTGTTCACCAGAACACGTAAGACCTAGAGGTTTCGGGTCACCAGGTTTCGAGCCTCTGCTGAAGGTCTCCCTAAAGGCCGGGCCCCTGTTCTTTCTGACAGCTCCCAGAGCTCAGACCTTCTCAGCGGCACAGAGACTGAGTCTGTGACCTTGTGTGTCTTTGTTTCTAGCTTGAACAGTGTGTTACTCTGCCCCGAGCCCTCTGCAGCCACTAATATCCTCAGCCCTTTCCACAATGCCTGCATATTTTAATCATCTGGAAAGGTTGGCATTTAATTGTAGGAGCAGGAAAGCTGGCCATGTAACCAGGCGTTGCTGGGTGGGCACACCACCCACTCTGGCACACCACCCACTTCTGCAGAAGACTTGGTGCCGAGCCCTTAGTGTGCAGCCCTGTGCACCCCGAGGAGAACCAAGGGTCCCATCAGGGACCTTACTGTAGGACCCTCTGGCCCTGCTGATCCGGGTGGAAAGGTCAGCAGATCATAATACATGGGGTAGAAACTAGTGTGTATGAAAAACAAAAAGAAAAGGAAAATGTCTTTGTCCTATTCAGTCTGCTTTTTAGTTTAAATACACTAAGAGGAAACCTTTTCTTTGCAGCCTGAAGTGATTCAGAACATGACCGAGTTCAAGCGTGGTTTGCCGCTGTTTCCCCTCGTGAAGCCGCATATTAACTTCATGGCTGCCAAACTCTGAAGATGCCCGCGGGCGGCAGCGAGCACGAGCACGGGCTCCCGGCCCTCCCAGGGCCTCGGGAACTGTCTGGGCCACTTGAACGGTTTCTGGTTCACTAGTAGAGACACAAACGGAAAAAGAGATGTTGTCAGATGTTATTATGTAGAAATATTAAAATCCAAAGTAATTAAATTACAAAATCTAATAGATGTAGAATATTTTTAAAATACATGCCTCTTAAATATTTTAAAAGTTTTTTTCATTACTAAGAAAAATTTCCCTTATATAACAATACTTAAAATGATGAATGATATTCCTATAGACTCTTCCTTCCCTATTCTGTAAAATAGTTACTTGTTAGAAGAAAATGTTACCTTTTTTAAAAAGCCTCCTAGGTTGACAGGAAAGGCTTCCCAGCCTTTAGAAGGACGGGCTTCCCGCAAGGAAGCCGGTCTTTTTAAAAACCGACCCTCACGTTTGCTTTCTACTTGATGGTCTCATGTAAATCAACAGAGAACATACATTTGGCACATGAAGAACAAAGTAATGTAATTTTCTTTTACTAGTGAAATTGCTGATTATAAGGCATGGTTTTAACCTTTTTATAAAATTCGAACATGTTTTTTATTCAAACTAGTTCTGGAAAACCCTAGAACGCCCTACTTATTTGTAGTACTAGAAATACACACTTACCTTACATCAGTTTTGTCCCAAATTGAATTTCTCAGGATTACTATGATTCGTTTCTTTCTGATTGAATTCTATCCACATTCTTATTGTCGTTAGTTGGTTTGCAGTGGCGTCCATCGGTCTCACGTCCCCCATCAGCAGGTCACTGCGTGCGGCGAGCACGGCCGGGGCGACCTCGGGCCACGCCGCAGGCCACCGCCGCTCGTGTGACATGCTTTCCCAGCGTCAGCTCCCGCAGACCCTGCCGCGGCATCCTGCCTCTAGGCGTGGTGTGTCCACGAGCCGAGATATCGGCCCCACGGTGAATTCAAAAGGCAACAAGTACAAAGCCACTTTTTTGGAGGTATAAAAAAAAAATAAAACCTTCAAATAGCATGATCTCCATAAGACTCTAAAATCCATATTTACTACCAGTCTAATAGTGCTGTAAGTATTAAGTTATTTTTTTTTAAATATATAATTATAAACATACACACACGATGACTAGAGTGGACTTTAAAAAAATATTTTTTCCCATGAGATACTATTTTAGATGAAATCGTTCCTATAGATTTAACAGCTGTTTTGAAGTATTTACTGCTATTAAAGCTTCGAGAGAAATTGTGCCTAGACTCCCACATACGGGCACTAGTAACAGTAAGTGGCCCCGCTGTCCACTAACTCAGGCAAAGGGAAGAGTGGCGTTTTCAAGTGACGTTGTACCTCCCTACGAGTTGATTTGCTAGGATTTCTCTCTGTAGAGTCATGTCTTTTCACATCTTAAGTTTTCACATTTGCCATTTTCCACATAATCTAAATTTGGGGCAAGAATGATATAATCACAGCTGCGGAGGCTGCTTTTGAAAGCGGGGCTCCATTTCTATCACATAAATGTGGTGCTGTAACTGTCTTTTTATCCCTGCCTTGGAGAGCTTCCGTGTGTGAAGCCCGTCTTCGCCCGTCAGAAGGTGCGTGAGTCATCACTTCCTTCTGCTTTTATGCATTTGTAGACTATGCATCTTTTCATCAAACTGCAAATATACACGAGATGGATCTAAAATTAGTCCTGGGTGTTCAGATCACCACTGTACGAGTAAATAATCCACTCACCTTTTCTGTGGAAAATTATGTGCTATTGAGTAACTTTTAGCTCTTTTTTAAAAAAAAATGAGTGAAATTCAACAGTTATTTTTTTGAGCAAGTCACACGAAGAAATCTGAAAGGAATGGCACGTGGTCTTCCAGGGACCTGGGATTGTTCGCCGTGCTCCAGCGTTGGCTGCTGTCCAGGCCGGATGTTGAGCCGCTGGTGGATCACTCAGGCATACCAATGGACTCATCCCGATGGGTCCGAGCTGCAGTCCATGAGCAATAACAGACTACCCCGGAGACGGCTACCTACTCAGTGCTTAGGAGAGGAGATTTGTGAAACCAACTAAGTTGTTAGCTCCCTGTGACATTTAGAAAAGTCTTCTTTTCGACTAGTTGATTTGGAAGAGAGAGCATGTGACACAGCCAGTGTGGTGGAGTGCTAGGGTAATCCTGTTTACAATAAATCGCCTGAATTTAACCTCTGGAGTTTGCATGTGTATTATTTTTACACTTTTTCGGTGGTCAATCATCAAACCTACTTCTTAGCATCCTACTTCTCAACATCCTGATTGAACAATGATTCTTGGTTTCATTGTCCCTAATACAGAAAGCAGCAAATTTTTAGTTTTAAGTGTATCTGGGCAGCAATAATTTAGTCAGACAAATGGGTCGATTTCACATTCCTAAGAGTAGATCGCTTCTGTAAAACAGGAGTCTTGGTGTGAGAGGCAGAACTCCTTGCTGTGAGTATTGTCACTGACACCAACCCCAGGAAGATCTGTCCCTGGCATTACACGGGGAAAAAAATTAAAGGGGCAGAAAAAGAAAAATTTCTCTACAGCTAGACTTTGCATCTTCTTCCCACACCTCCGGCCGAGGGTCAGACAGATGTCCTGTCCATCGCTGGTCTCTGGCTCCCTGCCAGGGTGACCTTTCCACTCTTGTGATTGCCGGCTGGCTGACAGGCATTTCAGGAGGACATCCTCTTGGGCCTCAGTTTCCAGCCTGGGGCAGGGGTGCAGCCCACACAGCATTGTCCTCTGGGTGGTACAGCAGCCCCAGCCAGCGGCCCAGAACAACCCAGGTTTTATGGCCCGGGGCAGTTTGTCCCTCTCACCGTGGTGGCAGTAATCACCTGGTCCCCTTCTCGAATTCTTTAATACAGCTGCTGGGAATGTTTATATTTATGGTGAAAATCAAAGACTCTCCTGGACTTATCTCCCTTTTGTGAGGGTGGTTCCTGCTCTCCTCACCCTCCCCCAGCAGGGCCTCTGCCCAGGTGGGCCTACGTCCCTATCCTGTGCTGCCTACCGAATGCAGTTCACTTGTCCTCGCCAGCGTGAGCATTGTGCACTCCATAGTTTCTTGTAGCAACACTTAGGGTAATATCACATTGCTACTCTCTCATCCAAGTCCAATTCCTCAAAGATACTACAGCGTTTTGGACAGCTCACACCCTAAATCAACATTAATGTTATGAAGTGCTTTGCAGATCATAGACGGTCCACAATAATCTTTGATGTGGGAGGACTGTGGTTAAAATTATCGTCCTCCCAAGTTTTCGGAGGTGCAAACAGGCTGAGGAAGACTAACCCGGTTGTCCAGGACTGTGCAAGGAGCACAGACTCGCACCTCCGCTCAGCTCTTTAAACTGCACATTTCGTTGTTCCACGTGGATTTCCTGCAATAATAAGTTCCAAGTCCATTAGTGCACGTTTGGGACAGAGCAGAAAGGCAGGTGCTTTTACATTTGTTTGACACTTTGCCTTTTACATTTGCCTTTTTTACACCATATTAATCTCGAAACCTTTGCTTATTTTGGAAGGAGTGGGCCTGGATTTCAGAATCTGTGTGCCTCTTCTCGGGGCCACTGTCATTTCTACTCTGCTGGGCTGCCCTGTGGCCAGTTACCACCACTGCCCGGTGGATCTCCCTCCCCACTGGGGCTAATCCAGACCCTCCTGATCTGCTCATCCCTAAACCAGTGCAAGCTCTCCCTGTCGCCCCTGCAGTGGCGAGAGTATCTGGAGCCCTTCAAGAAATTTAAAGAAGGAATGTGAAGAGTCAAGTTAACCCCTGACCCCACGACTCGGAGACAGCCACATTCGTGTGCTGTTTCTTTCCAGTCTCTCTCCTGTGCACGCAGAATGGGGCCCTGTGTTCGGCATGGCAACTTTCCCTTCAGGATTCCACCCATAATGAGGATTCTCCACATGGATACTCCTGGGAAAAAGTGTGATTTGTTGGTGTTTGGGCGTGTTTGGTGCCAATTATACTGTAGTTTGGTTATTGAATCTTTGTGGAATATTTAGGGTGTTTTCAAGCTTTGTTCTATGAGAAAACTCCTTGTGTAGAGTATGTGTGTGATCTTCTGGTTATTTTGTTAAATTGTTGGGTTCTGGAATATGAATATATCATTTGATTTTTTATTTTGAATTTTAATATACAGAGTTCTGAAAGTAGTGCAATGAGTTCCCATACACCTTTCACCCAGTATTCACCTTGCTCCCTCCCTTTTTTTAAAAATCCTTACATGAGGAATGCTTCCCAACCAGGTATTGATCCTACAACCCAGGTATATGCCCTGACCAGGAATCGAACCCTCAACCTTGTGGTGTACAGCATGACACTCCAACCAACTGAGCCACCTGGCCAGGGCCCTCCCTCTCTCTTTTAAGTAGGTTGCAGACCTCATGACTCCTTCTAAAACATCATTAAGTATCTCCCAGTAACAAAGTCACTGTGTAGTTAGGAATTTGTACTCACCCAAAGGGAGGTCTGGCCATTGTCCCCTTTGTCTTTGTTTAGACACTATATACCAGTTAATTTGACAACATAGATGAAATAGATAAATTTCTTGAAAGACACAAATTACCAAAACAGGCATGAAAAGAAATAAAACGTTTAAATATTCCCTTAGCTACAGGTTCCAGCACAAATAATGCCCCTGCTTTTTATTACAAAATCCTTCATTGGAAAATCATAAGAATGTAATTCTGTAACTTAACAATATCACACTTAAGCACAACATATGACATTTTAGGCAAAATGTTCAAATTAAAACTATAAATTATTATACCCCTACTATTACCCTACCTACCAACCATATTCAAGCAGGCATTACTTCTGCCGTATTTAAGAAATTGAATTACTACCCAGAAAGTTCCAAGCCCAGATGGCTTCACCGGTAAGTTCTATCAAATGTTTAAAGATAAAATGATGCCAATCTTATATATCAATATTTTAGAAAACAGAAGAGAACTGTATTTATGAGGCCAGCATTACCCTTATACCAAAATCAGACAAAGCTATTTCCAGGAAAGAAAGCACCAAACCTATTAGCCTTTTAAAAGCCCCCAAAGTCTTCAACAAAATATTAGCAATTTGAATCCAGTAATGTATAAAAAAATCACATATAGTTGATTTTCAAATATTATGCCAACCTTACATGATGACAAAATGGGGTTTTCCCAGGAATGTAAGGTTGGTATAATATTTGAAACTTAATTAGTGTTATTTACCATAGTCGCAGAACTAATGAGGAAAAATAATCATTTCAATAGATACAGTAAAAGCATTTACAAAGGTCATAATGAAAGCTTTCAGCAAATGGAATAGAAGGGAAGCTCCTCAACCCACTGATAACACCACATGGGAACTGGGGGTGGGCTGGGTGGAGGAGGGCAAAGTGGGGAAAATTGGGACAGCTGCAATAGAATGAACAAGAATTAAAACATGGTAAAATAGTAAACATATTGCTCCTAAAATCTGCACCAAGATGAGGATGTATGCTCTCACTATTTCTCTTCAAACTTGAACTTGAGTCCTAGTCAGCACAGTAAGGACTGGAAAGGATGAAATAAGCTGTGTAGTCACAGATGGCATGAGCACATATGAAACATTTCCCAAGGACTGCGACAATGCCCTGCTGCTAACTGAATTAGCAAGAAGGCAGGAAAGAAGTCAATATTAGCAAATGTATTGTATGTCACTATACTGTCAACAAAACTTAAGTGTAATTTTCAATAGCACTGCCAAAATATTTAGGGGTACATTTTTTAATGCGAAAAACCTGTACACTGAAAACAAAAACATCACTGAAAGACATTTTTAAAAGACCTAAGCAAAACGGTATATGCTTCATGTGTTCAGGGATCAGAAGACTGGGTTTTTAAGGTATCTGTTCTCCCCTGTTGATCTATAGATTTGAAGCAGTGCCTATGGAAATACCAGCAGATTTGGGGGGTAAATATTTACAGGCTGATTTAAAGTTATATATAATCATGCAAATTTTGAGTAGCTAAAATAATTCTGAAAAACTAGAACAAAGTGATCCTTCCTGATAGCAAGACATATAAAACTACAGTAATCAGGGTAGTGTGGCTTTGACCTAAGAATACACATATATATCAGTGGAGGAGAACAGTCCAGAAATAGAGCACCAAGTTGGTTTCAACTGATTTTTGACTTAAGTGCCGTGTAATTTGATGGGAGGAAACTAACCTTTCCAACAATCATTCAAGAACACCTGGATATCCTTACAGAAAAAGAAAACATGAACCCTTACTTCACAATATATACAAAATTAACTCAAAAAAGACTACACATATAAACATAAAAACAAACTATGAAACTTCTGTAAGAAAATGGATGAAAATCTTTTCAAAGTTTAGTAGGCAAAAATTTCTTAGCATGCAAAAGTCACTGACCATCAAAGAAAAAATGGACAAATTAAAGTTTTTCAAGTTTATACATGTCTTATCTTCAGAGGATACCGTTAAGAAAAAATGGTGAGTTGCTAACTGGGAGGAAATAATTGTAATACATAGTAAATCAGACAAAGAACATATATAAGAATACATAGGAAACTTAAAATCACAAGACAGAAATGTGGTAAAAGCGTTGAATAGATGCTTCATTAAAGGAGGTATGTATAAGCAATGGTCTGTATGTCCATGAAAAGATACCATCGTTAGCCATCAGGGAAATGGAAATTAAAGTCAACAGGGGAGGCCGTGGTCAGGAGACAGGACCAAGGGACACTGGGAAACTTTAAAGAAATTAAAGTATTTTATATTAATAAAAATGTGGAAAAAATATTTTTAAAACAACCAAAATGAGTGATATTCAATATAGACTAGAATAGCTAAAATTAGAAATACAATTCCAACTGAAAGTAGCTAGCTTCTAGCATAAAAAGTCCAACCATTGTTAATACAATGAGAACAGCTTATGCAACATCGATGTAACCTGACAGCCAACAAGAGTGGACTGGAATGTGCATGCGTGAACAACAACAACGTCACTGTACTAGTCAGCAGGGGTGGTAGACACTGTTGAGTGAGCATGTGTGCTGTGTGGCCGTTGCACTCAAAATGACTGAGCAAGTAGAGCAATGAATCTGCATCAGATTTTGTGTTAAGCTTGAACTTTTCTCCGTGGAAACTTTTCGGATGATTCAGAAGGCTGCAGCTACAGGCAGCTGGTGACTGGCAGCTTCATCACGACAATACTCCTGCTCATGCATAATGTCTCATGCAGAGATTTTTGGTGAAACATCAAATCAACCAGGTGACTCAGCTTCCCTACAGCTCAGACTTGGTGCCCCATGACTTCTGGCTTTTCCCCAAAGTAAAACCACCTTTGAAGGAAAGAGATTTCAGGCAGCTGATGAGATTCAGGAAAATACAACAGGGCAGCTGATGGCAATTGGGAGAACTGTGTGAGGTCCCAAGGTGCCTAATTTGAAGGGGACTGAGGTGTCATTGTCCTATGTACAATGTTTCTTTTATCTTCTACCTTCTTCAGGAATATGTCTATTTTTCATATTGCATGGTTGGATACTTTCTGGACAGACCATATCTCATATACATATAATGTTCTTTTTTCTTGCTATATAGTAGATAATCTTTATTGAAGCAAAGGATCATATTTTGGAGACAACCTTTGACAACTGTGAGGCATGGTAAGTTAGAAATATAGAGTTAATAATGGAAGTATTTTGTTGAAGTTCACTTTATTATTTATTTATTTTATTGTTGTTCAAATACAGTTGTCTCCATTTTCACCCCACATCAACCCCCTGCCCAACCCATCCCAGCCTCCCACCCTTGATCCTACCTCCTTTGGCTTTGTCCCCATGTCTTTCATACATGTTCCTTGGTGGACATTCCCCTAGTTTCCCTCATTATCTCTCCCCCCCCTCCCCTCTGGTTACTGTCAGTTTGTTCCTTATTTCCATGTCTCTGGTTATGTTTTGCTTGCTTGTTTGTTTTGTTGATTAGGTTCCACTTATAGGTGAGATCATATGGTATTTGTCTTTCACTGCCTGGCTTATTTCACTGATCACAATGCTCTCCAGTTCCTTCCATGCTGTCGTTAAGAGAAGGAGCTCCTTCTTTCTTTCTGCTGCATAGAATTCCATCGCGTCAGTGTACCACAGTTTTTTGTATCCACTTACTTTAGAATACAAGTGTTAATAGTTTCACTTGATGAAGTGGTTAATAGAAACAGATTTGGAGGAGAGCTTGAAATTCTGTAACTGGTTCTCAAAATGGTTTGTATAAATTAAAAGACAAGTATAAATTACATTAATTCTAAATGTACAAGACAGGATTATTAGCCAAAAGAATCCTTTAATGAAGCCTTTTATAAAGGGCATAGTATGTTTTAATGCTTACAACGATTACTTTCTAATCTGTGTTTTACAAATTTAAATTTTTATTTTTTTATTATACAAAGCTACACCTGTATATGATAGAAGTCAGCTAGCAAGTACTTATGAAAACTTGATAAGAAATACTATTTAAAAGCACAAGAGAAGAAAGCCAAGTACAGTACATCTAAAAATGAGGAAAGGATATACTACTGAGTTTCCTTTTTTCCTTTTGAAGGTTTTATTTTATTCTCATTCAAGAGAGGGGAAGAAGGGGGAGAGAGAGAGAGAGAGAGAGAGAGAGGGAGGGAGGGAGGGAGAGGGATCTGTTGCCTCCCAATCACACCCTGACTGGGGGTACAATCAACAACCTTTCGGTTCTGGGACGACGCTGCAACCCACTGAGCCACACCAGCCAGGGCTGCCGAGCTCCCTTTGATTGTAATGTTCTTGGTCTTCAGTACCATTCAAGAGAAACTAAGAATGTTATAATCAAGACAACAACTTCGAAGAAATTCAGGATATTCTTAGTGGGCATGTCGAGCCTGTTATGTTTGGTCCCGTGGGCTTTCGGGAGGTTTGCTCATCACTCGGTTCGATTGGACCCATTTTTGGAAAGCTTCAGTCTAACGTGCTAAACGTTCCCACTGACCCGCATCTCCTTTAATCTCTAACTTAAATCCTGCCGGAACAAGGAGCTGATGAATGGCATTTTCTGGTTTCCCTAATCTACCTATGAGATTATACTTCCCTTCTGGACGGCCTGGCTCCCCTATTCCTGATCTCTCCTCCTTCGCTACTTTGGAGCAAGAGGAATGCACTTCAGCTACTGGAACTCTGCTTACGGCCATCACTGCCGCTCTGATAGCTGCGTTGGCAGTCTGATTAAAGCCAGCATTTTCCATCCCTTCCATGTATTTTGTGAAGCATAGAGTCTGTCAATATATGTGTTTTGGCAAAATCCCAAAAAGTGACCAGACTGGGGCCTAGACAGAAGTTTTACTGCCTGGTTAGATTCACCAAAGCCCTTCCCTTATTATAGGTGACTAGCATCTCTGAGCCAATGTCTGAACTGTCTCAGAGTTTCTCAGACACAATGAAGTCCCTAGTTTCCCGAAACATGGAACTCATTCAACAACTTTAGGCTTTGCTTAGACCTGTTTCATGGCCAAGTGAGGTAAACTTCCACCAATGGGAGCTTTCATTTTGGCTTTCTGAACCTAAGGCTTGAGCTAGCATAGCCTCGTCTAATTAATTTTTTCAACTTGATTTACTTACTTTAGACAGGGGAAGAAAGAGAGGGAGAGAAACATCAACGTGAGACAGAAATACCAACCAGGTTGCCCTTCGTGCGCACCCCTAGGTTGCCCTAGGCATGTGCCCTGACCAGGACTCCAACCCAAGTCCTTTCTGTTTGTGATGATGCCCAACCAACCAAGATACACCAGCCAGGGCATCTCATGTAATCAATAATTAACTAAAAGTTTGGTCTTTTGGTTCTAGAACTTTTCTCTCTGGTTTTACCCTCCATGAGTACCAAGAACACAAAACTATGTACAATTACAAACAGGCCTTGAGAATGGCAAAAACTCAGCACAAACGCTCTGTTCAGACATCTGTGGCAATGAACATGGCTTCTAGCAGCCTGACAGAAGGCCCAGGGACAACAGCAGCCCCCTCCGGAGTGTGTGGCTGGGGAGCTCCAGGCCGTCAAAGAACGTACTGTTCGTTCTTGCAGGTCTGGCATCTGACCACAGGCCCCTGGCCTCCCTGTCGTAGAGCGCTGCCTCAGAAGGGTTTACAGTTGGAAACCCTTTCTTGGTCCCTTTGAGATGTCTGTGTATCTCCTACAAACTGAGTTCTTTCTCAAGGACCTAAAAGCCATTTCCTGGAAATGTTGTTATCAGGCGGGACAAGGCCTCTGTCTCTCAGCCTCTGTAGGAAGGTGAAGTCTTGGCTTGGCTAGTGGCCAGCCAGCAGACACAGCTGGCCGGATCGCTCCCACACAGCCCAGCCAGCCCTTTGGATTTTTCCCTTCAGTCCTGGCCGCTCCTATTCCATTAGCCCTCATCCTGCCTTTGAAATGCCCAGTCAGGGCTTTACAGATTGAAATAGAGCTTGGTGTCCCCTTACTACCAGCAGCTACTGAGCAAAGTTTGTTCTCATCCCTTTAATGAAGGTCCAGCTGTGTTCATCTTTGACCGCCTCAAGGTACAGACATGGCACGATCAGGTTCTGTTGGAATCTAAATTCAAATATGTGATTTCCATGCAGTGTGGACACCAACTTAGCGATATGATGGGTGCTGGGCCCGAGACGCTGGTGCGTTAGGCCAGTGGCCGGGCAAGCGTGTGGTTCGAGAATGTAATTCACGTGCTAACACTGAGCTCCTCGGTGTTGTGTCTCTGTGTAACATGTAACCTGGGGACTCGTTTTGTTCTCCAATGACCATTTTTAAACTTATTTGACCATATATGACCATTCACAACACCAAAAAGTCCTTCTGGAGATACAATATGCATGTGGACTATTTGTTTTTTGAAAAATTTTAAACTCAGTTTCAAAATTTGAATTAAAAACTAATTGAGCTTTAAAAATATTTTCTAAGATAAACCACATGGAAATTTCTGGACAGATTATACAAACAGACCAGAGGCTGCACAGTCTGCCAGAGGTTTTGTCAGTAACGTTTTGGGGACCAGAGTTCTGTCCATCAGTCTGAGCAGAGTAGTTGGGGCAGAGACCCTCTGGTCTGCAAAGCCCACCTGGCTTTTTGCCGAGGTTTACCAGCCTCTGCAGCAGGCAGTCCGACACAGAGGTGCAGCTGCTGCGTGCCACTCGTCCAGCAAGATGCCAAGCGTGTGTGTTCAGAATCAGGCCCTGTTTCCTCATTCCGAAGACAAAGGTGAAGAGGAAGGCTAAATTTTTACCAAACTGTTTTGGAATGTCCTATTTTGTTTTTTAACTTTTTAAAATCAAGTGCACAAAATGGCTTACAGCCCAATTAACTATCACAAAGGGAATGCATCTATGTAAGGGCAACTGAGGGCAAGAAACACCCTTACCCCATTCCCCTTTGTAAACACCACCTCCTCCTGTTATCCACAGGTAACCACGGTGTTTCCTAACAGTGTAGATTATTTTGGCCTGCTTTAAACTTTATGTAAATGAAAAAACTAAAATATGCATTGTTTGGGTCTGACATTATTTGTGAAAAATTACATTTATCAGATTTACCCGTTTATTGTAGCTATGGTTTTTCCACTTCTATGGTTTCCCTCCATTGTATGAGCAGATCACAATGTATTCATTCTACTATTGGAAAATGTAGCATTTGTTTTCGGTTATTTTTAAATAATGCTGCTATAAACATTCTTAAACATGTCCTTGGGTACCCACTCACGTGCATTTCTGTGTGTTCCTAGGAGTGAAATTGCTGTGTCATAAGATAGGTGTGTGTGTTTGAGGCTAGGAGATAGCACCAAACACTTTTCCAAAGTGGTCGCACCAATTCCCACTCCCACCGGCAGACTTGCAGTCAGTTGCTCACCATCGCTGGATATCCCTAGTCT
This sequence comes from Phyllostomus discolor, assembly GCF_004126475.2. Lineage (NCBI taxonomy): Eukaryota > Metazoa > Chordata > Mammalia > Chiroptera > Phyllostomidae > Phyllostomus > Phyllostomus discolor. Next base: position 146,663,952 of record NC_040907.2, on the reverse strand, counting down.
TTTCAATTTTGGCCATTCTGATGGGTGTGGTTTTAGATTTAGATGTAAGTCCCTTATATTCTTAGCAAGTCCTTGATGATTTCCTGTCTGGCAGCTGTGAAAGGGCCTCTATTAAGACGACAGAATTGACCTCAGCGGACAGCTCTGTCCTTCCGGGCAGTCCTGGAGGAGGAATGATCGTCCAGTCTTCCTCAGACAGTTAGAACTTCTTCTAACTCAGTGGTTCTTAACCCTAATTGCACATTAAAATTACCTACAGATCTTTAAAAAAAATAGCGATGCCTACTTCTATCCCAGACCTGACTGAATTAGCTGCGGAGGGACCTGGGCTCTGGGGTTGTTTACAAGCACCACTGGTGATTCTAAAGGGCGGTCGGTGCCAGAACCGCTGTTGACGTTGCAAAGATAAGTTTGTCCACCAGATGGAGACAAAGCACTTCTCTCTGAAAAGGCTCCGCAGACAAAACGCCAGTCTCTGACTTTATGGCTGCAGCAACTCCAATTTATGTGATGTGCCAAGCAGGGCAAACATGTGGGAAGGCAGGTAGAATTATCTTTGGTACTGTTGCTCGCCAACCAAAGATATTCCTGCCACCACTAGGGGAAAATTCCAGAAATTAACTAAAAAAATAACATGTGGATAAAAATATGTCTTATTCACCCAATTACCTGAACTAGCATTTAGAAATATTTTCAGTTCTTGTCCTAGCTCACTTTGATAAAATAGATGGTATAAACTGACATCAAGTCTAAGAAATAAAAAAGGTTGGTGTTATTCTCTATATATGATAGAGTGTAAAATGTTGACATGAGATCCCTCCAAATAGTATGCAAATAGAAATCAGCATCGGCATGAGCAAATTATCTTAAGATATGCTCACAGGAGTTTAGGAAATATGCAGATGTAATAATGTAACTTACATTTATTCCTAACTCTGAAGCACTTGATTGGCAGCTCCCAACTTCCCTTGCTCCTGTTGCCTAGCTCTCTCACAGAAGCTCGAAAAGCTTGGTGTCTGCCCCCTTATAGCTACAGATGGTCAGTGAGATCAGGTAAAACTGCTGCGGAGGGCTCCCCTTCCAGGATGAAATGACCAAGACTTAGAACAAGAGACTTCTTTTCTCCTTTGTTCTCCCCTCTTCCCGCCCCCATCTTCTCAGGGACACAAAACTTGGAGGTAATACCACCATCCCTGTCCACGAGGGTGGTCAGTGGGGACAAAAGCCGGTATGACTAAGGAAGGCAAAGAGGACAAGCACGAGGGGGCTGGGTCCTTTCTACATGAATGTTATCTGAGGTGAAATACACAGTTTGACCTATCACCTGGTTATAGGGAGACGATTTTCAACAGAACGTCACTAGAAAAGCCAGGATGTCCCACCTGACACAGCCTGTGATTTCTCCTGGGGACCCACCAGGTCAAAGCACAGAGACCCTGCCAGGGCCCGACACACAGGTGTCAGAACAGAATAGACTCGATAAACCAAACAGCAACAGACAACAGCATTCACATCAATGCAGACCTAGTCTGAGCTTAAGGGCAGATGACACATGAAGGTATCTATCTGATTTGAAAAAGAGCTGGGAAAGAGGAAGGGATCATCTTCCTCTTCCCTTCATGTTGGTTTAGCAGAGTGGCAATTTGCTACTTTAAAGTCTTTTTTATTTTAGAGAGGGGGAAGGGAAGGAGAAAGAGAGAGAAAAACACTGATATGAGAGAGAAATATCAACTGGTTGCTTCTGCAAGTGCCCCAACCTGGGACTGAACCTGGAATACAGGTGTGTGCCCTGACCAGGAATCAAACTAATGACTTTTCACTTTGCTGGATGCCCATTCAACTGGGCCACACTGGTCAGGGCTAAAATATATTTTTTTTATTTTTACTTACTGATGGGGGGGGGGGGAGAGAGAGAGAGAGAGAGAGAGAGGGAGAGGGACTTGTTGTTCCAATTATTTATGCACTCGTAGGTTGGTTCTTGTATGTGCCCTGATGGGGATCGAACTCACAACCTTGCTGTATCAGCAGGATGCTCTCACTAGCCAGGGCTGGATCTGTCCATTTCTGGCCGAGGGGTGCTGGAGTCTCCAACTGTAGTGGTAATGGATTGGCTTATTTCTCTACTCAGCTCTGTAGATCCTTGCCTCACATTCTGGTGCTCTCTGCTCTCCGTGTTAGAGTCGTCCACATTAAGGACCGTCATGTCTTCCCAGGGCACTGACCGTGTAATGTCCCTCTTCATCTGTGACAACGTTCCTTGCACAGGCTCAGTGGCTGGAAGCCTGCCCTTTCCCACGGAGGACTTAGACCCTGAAGTCTCTCCATCCCTTCGCGAAGAACACGGACAGGCCCAGCGTGCGTGCGGCCGTTTTAGACGACCTGCTGTTACCTGCAGAGGAACAGTCAGGAGGAACCAGGCATGAAGTGTCAAGTGTCAGGGTCAGAACTCGGGGTCTTATCTGTGTCCACCTCCGCTTGCTCCACCGGTGGTCTTTCGTATTAGCTCCAAGTCTGGTCTAACAGGAAGAAACCGTTGGCTTTTCCCTTCAAGCCCCCCGAGGTCTGCCAAGGCCTGCAGTTCACCCACCAAGTCTAAGATTTTTGGACTCTCGCTGGCAACTCGCAAATGAATTTTGCCAAGTCTCGCCTGGCGCTTCGCCCACGGCAGCTCCAACAATCACCGCTGACGGAGTCCCTGGAGCCTGGCCGAAGCCACCTCCGCACGAGGACGTCCCGGTGAGGCCGCGGGCGGGGAACAGTCACCCCTGGGCAGCCCGCCGCGCTCTCCGCAGCCGTTCAGGACATCGATTCGTCACCAAAACGCCACTGAGAGAGCCAGTCACGACTTGGACTCCATCGGAAACCATTCATTCCAAGTTTGTGGGAAAAGGATTGGATCTTGTTTGGGATGCCTACCTTGCAGTCTATTTAGTATTTGGGAAAGGGGGAATTTTTTAAAATGTGTTTTTAGCTAAAAGGTGAGGCTGATTCCTGGTCATGAATCCTGGGGCCCAGGTGTGGGGCAGTAAGTAGCTGTGATGACAGAGCCACTGGGGTTCTGTGGAGTGGGGGCCCGGGCGGAGACGTCAGAGGCAGAAGGAGGGGGCGCTAGGCGGACCCTTGCTGGTTGTGCGATCACAGCCCCACCTCCTCCCACTTTCGGGGCCGCTCCACGGCGTCTGTACCAAGGACTCGGACGACTCCCAGGGGCCCATCAGCAGCACCGGCGGCTCCCTCCGGTTTAGCTGCGGCTCCAGAGGTCATTTTGTTGTTGGAGCAAATCGACCCTTCCTTTGGGGCCTGGTGTACCCAAGTTGGAAGCAATCCATCTAGAACTGAAATTGTATAAAAACAGAAGTAAAGGTGGCCTGAAAGCTGCACCTTACTTGGCCACCAGCATCTGGGGAGCCCAGTGGAGAAGGGGGCCGGCGGGTCGCACCGCTCGGTGCGCAGACTCACACGTGCTCCCGAGTTTTCAGCGCAGCCTCACTGCGCAGGGGGGAGGCTGGGCCTGGAGTCCAGAGCTTCGCGGAATGTTCATCTCCAGGGAGCCGACCTCCCGTCTTCTGCCAGTGGGGCGGGAATGCGGGCTTCCGGCCATTCAGTCTTCGGACTTCCAGGGACTCCCCGGATTTCACGCACCTGTTCCATGACAGGGACCCTGTCACCTCCAGGTCGGAGCTTCAGAGGGACCTGCAGCAGGAATGAGCCGCTTGCACTTCTGCCCCTGCCAGCTGAGGTTTCGGCTTTTCTGTGTTTGCTGAAAAGCTACCACTCCTACATCTGAATTCCTGCTTCTCAAATTTTGTTGCTGTGGTCTCCTCGCCACTTCTCTGTATCCACCCTCTCACACGCTGACGGCACGTCTCTGTGAGATGCGGTTCTTTTCCAGGAAGAAATAGAACCTGCGTTGCCTGGCACTTAGCTGTTGTTCCACGTTCGGTGGGACCACTCTCTTCTTTTTTGTTAAACATGCTTTTGCCCCGCTTGTATTAAGGAAAACTGAACCTGAAAAAGTAAAAAACAGGAAAAAAATTGTAAAGAAAATAAAATTTATCAAAGCTCTCACAGATGGAGGGTTATACAAATAAATCTATAATCATTTTCATTTGTATCCTCTGCTTCCTTCTGATGTGACTTAGGGCTCTCATACAAGCCCATGCATGCCTGTAGTCCAAACAAACAGAACCAACAAGAGTTAAGTGTCACTTTTGTCCAAACATTTATGTGTTCCAGGTCCTCTTGGGTACAAGTGACAGAAACTCGCCCCAAACTAACTGGAATAAAGAAGGTAATCTGTTCGAACACCTGGGAACCCCAAGGGTTTATTCCGCTCTCGGACGGCGGGGTGCAGGGGAGCGTCAGACGGCGGCGTCTGGATGTGACTGCTCCGCCGGCTGTCACGTCGTTCCGTCCAGGTCTCCCGGTGCGGTGGACAGTAATGTTTGGACACACCCAAACACGTGTCTTCATGTAAGACGGCTCCCTCAGGAGAGTCGTTCTTCTCCTGGCACTTCCATCTTGTCGTGTGGATGAGAGCCACAGGAGGAAACACCTGGTAACTTCATAATCATCAGAGGTCCCGTGATCGTCACCTGATACAGTGTTTCTTACGGACACGTGCGACTTCGCGCCTGCAGTCCCTCGCGTGTGTGGTGCTCCCTCCAGCGTACCGGCCACAGCGGGATGCACAGCGCGGCCCCCTGTCCCGACAGCGCAGGGCGGCAAGGTGGCTGCTGGCCAACGGCCTTCCTGGGGCCTTCCCTCCTCACTGCAGTTTGCCCACTACCCTGCCTGCCTGGAGCCCCCCCAAACCCAGGTGCTGGTGGCCAGCTCCACCCCGGCAAGCTCTGAACAGAGAACCTCTGCCTGTTCTCACTGGCACTGCGTGTGTTTATATCACCGAGCCAGCTCCCGTCCCACAAGGCAGAGGAGAAGATGGGGAGGGCAGTAGGGGAGACACTGGCCGGGGCTGCGGACGGCCTCTCCTCTCGTCTCTCCGGCGGGGGTGTCTCAGAGGCGAGGCTTCTGAAGGCCACGGGGGTGAGGGATCCACTCGTAAATTGACTGTGGGAGGCTGCTCGCCACGTGTGTTTGGCCATCAACACCCAGGCGTCCTTCCTGGCCTCACAGCAGCTGCTCACGGTGGGCACTGGTCTCCCACCCCCGCACCCCCGTCTCCATGGAGCTCGACCTTCATCCTCCACCCAAAGTGCGAAAATCCTTGGCCGCTGGAAATCCTTTCATTAGTTTTCTTTTTAAAACTTTTTAAAGATATTATTTATTTATTTTTAGAGAGGGAGGGAGACAGAGGGAGAGAAACATCAGTGTGTGGTTATCTCTTGTGCGCCCCCATGTGCCCTGCCTGGGAGTGGAACCAGCGACCCTTTGGTTCGCAGGCGGGTGCACAATCCACTGAACCACACCAGCCAGGGCATTGTTTTTCCAATCAGTGTGTCCGCTGCCCGTCATGGGAGGGTTAGAGACTTCCCTCTGTCTTTGCTTTCAGTTCCTTCAGGTTCCTGTGGCAAGCCTTGAACAGACATTTCTTCCTGTAAATTTGAACTTGAACTTCCTGAAGAAGCTCCAAATAGCCCCTGCTGGTGTGCTCGTTTCCATAGAGAGAGGCTGGGGTCTCACCTCAGGACAAAATCTCTGGGTTCTAGCAGGATTCCCTTTGAACATCCCTGGGGGTTCCACCACCACTGCTGACATCCTGGGTAGGCTGGAGGCCACAGGGACACACTTGGGGCTGTGCTGGGGGTGTCTCCTCATAGATCCTCTCAGTGGGGCGCAGCCCAGAGGCTCACCTGGATTCTGGGAGGGAGACTGTGGCAGACGCAGAAGCTGTGGGCCCAGACCCTGGCTTGGTTAGGCTGTCTTTGCCTTTCTGCGTGGAAGCCTGGCCCGGGCTGACTCTATTCCAGAGTGGGGAATATTCCTGCTCTGAGTGGTGCTGGTGGAGAGGTTGCTCTTGACAGCGGGAACAGGCACAGGGTGGGGGACTGGCAGGCTCGTTGGCTGTGCTGTGGTCTGTCCTCGATCTTCCTCAGGGCCCGCATTACTCCCCTGAGTATTCTTAGAGTAGCGATTGCCAGTGAAATGAAATGGTAGGCGGCTACAACTGTGCCACTCGCAGTCGGCAGAGACCCTGTGCTATACTTTGCAGGCTGGGGCGGATGCTGCTTTTGGTTAGACCTGCTGGAAATGGAGGCTTCAGCATATTGGGACACCATCTGCCGGGACTTCTGATCACCCAGGAGCAGAGCTGTGGCCAATACCTCACAGTTTGTCTTGATAATCAGTGAGTCCGGGGTCTCTCTGGTAACTCGTGTGTGACTCAGGGACGCCGTCTGTTTGGTCTGCTCTGGGTCCTGAGAGTGGCTCCATGTAGGGCTCCAGCTTGTAGTAATATCCCACGATCGTCTGTGGTGAGGATGAGAAATTTCTTAGATTTTCATACCCCATGAACATGCAGAAGGGAATATAACATATTCTGCTCTAGTGCTGTTCTTAGCTCCTTGAAGGTCTGTCCATCACAAGTCAAGACTCTGTGGACAAGGGCATACAGAATAACTTCTGGTCTCCATACACCCAGTGGGTCCTGCTTTGACCCTGGGGTGTTCCAGGGCAGCAAGGCGGGGGTGGGGGGGCAGGGGCGGAGAGGGGACTGACCACCGCAGAGTGTAGCCAGCTTGTTGGAAAAGGTGGGTTTGTTGTGGAACCCAAAGTCCAATGTTCATGCCGGCATCCAAGGGCAGCTTTTCTGCCTTTAAGTCCTGGTGGACAATTTACTTCTGCTGATGGTTTGCACAGTGGACACTAACTGGTGGAACTTGTCTCCAGCCCCTTCTCTCTCCTGCGGCCGTGTGTCCCTAGACATGCAAACACCTCTCCTCCCCTGGAGTCTTTCCCTTGTCACTGCAAACATTTCACTGTGTGGGGACGATCCCGGCCTTCACGATTCCCGCTTTGCAGGACAGTCTCTGGAGGATGGAGGAGTTCTGTTGAGTCTCACCAATGACCTTCTCGGCCATCGTTTTCCCAGCCAGGATGTGCCAGGCCAGCTTCTCCATACCTGAATCACCCTCGCCAGTGCTCTTGAGGAGACTGTTACCAATAGGAACTCTCCTCAGCGGAGGCGGCAAGAGGCTGCAGAATACTGGGCTTATTGCCATGCTGGGAGTCAAGGAGTGCTGAGCAAGGTCAGTTCACACTTGGGAAGAGCTGGTGAGAAGCTTGGTCCAATGCACCTCAAAAGAAAGCCAGTTCCAAGTTCATCCAATGAACTGGCCTTTGTAATGGAATCAAAATGCAACAGCAGACAAAAAATAAAGGTAAAAGCAAACACCAACAAACTTAACTTTTTAAATTGAGTAAAAAACAAAAGGAAAAATTATAAAAGAAACGAAAAAAAGAAAAAAATAAAGGAGAAAAAAAAACAACAACAAAAATAGACCAAAATGCTAAGGAGAAAACAAGTTAACTTTGGTCAGAGTCCCCCAGGTCACGAAAAAACAGCTTCCTGAGCTAGAAGGATCAATAACCTAGGCCTTAGGAAGTCATAGAAAGAAACCCATCGACAAGGTGGGGGATTACCTACAGTGATTTTCTCATTGTTTAGGTCTCCTTTCTTCTTCTTCTTTTTTTTTTTTTTTTTAAGATTTTGTTTATTTTTGGAGAGAGGGGAAGGGAGAAAGAAAGAGAGAGAGAGAAAAACATTGACATGAGAGAGAAATATCAGTTGGCTGCCTCTCACATGCCCCCCAACCAAGGACCCGGCCTGCAACCCAGTCATAGGCCTTGACTGGGAATCGAACCAGCTATCCCTCGGTTCACAGGCCAGTGCTCAATCCACAGAGCCACACCAGCCGGGGCTCATTATCTTTAAAAGTAAAGGTTGCAGCTGTAAGTTGAGAATGCCTATCTTCCACTCTTCCTTTTCTAAGCCAATAATCCACGCTCTGTGTCCCTCTCATTCAGCAGGGGTAAGGGCGGGGGGTGTCTGGAGGTTGGCCATGTCACCAGTACCTCAGAGGAGGGAAACAAGACACACCTACATGTTTTTTTTTAACATTTTATTTATTTTTAGAGAGGGGAGAAGGGAGGGAGAAAAAGAGGGAGAGAAGCATCGATGTGAAAGAGAAACATGGATCGGTTGCCCCTCATAAGTATCCCCACCAGGGACTGAAACTGCAACCCAGGCATGTGCCCCGGCTTGGAATAGAATTGGTGACCTTTTGCTCTGCAGGATGGTGCCCAACCAACTGAACCACACTGGTCAGGGCCCTACATTGTTTTTTAGAAACTCTTTTTATTTGTTTGTTTGTTTATTTGTTTATTTTAGAGAGGGGAACAGAGGGAGAAAGAGAAGGAGAGAAACATCAATGTGTGGTTGCCCCTTGTGCGCCCCCTACCAAGGACCTGGCCTGCAACTCAGGCATGTGCTCTGACTGGGAATCGAACTGGCAACCCTTTGTTCACAGGCCGGGGCTCATCTACTGAACTATACCAGCTAGGACGGTTTTTTAGAAACTCTTTATTGAAGTGTAGTATTAAAAAAAATGCCCAAATCATCAGTGTGCAGCTTGGTGGCTGTTCACAAATTGAACTCTCATGCATAACTAGCACCCAGATCAGGAACCAGGACATCACCAGCCCCCAAATCCCCTTTCCAGTCACTGCCCCACAGTGGTCACCACTGTTCTGTCTTCTAGCAGCAGAGGTTGGTTTTGTTTGTTTTTGAACTTCACAGAAATGGAATCATGTGGTATTGAATCCTTAGTGTCTGCTGCCTTTGCTCACTGTTATTGTGAGTTTCAATGTATTGTTTACTTTGTTATTCTAAATGTGGTGTAGCAGCCTGTTGTTTATACATTTTGCTGCTCCTGGGCATTTGAGTCGTTCTCAATTTTTGGATGTTAAGAGTAGTATTGCTCTGAATATTCTTGTTCCAATCTTCGGGTGAACATTTATTTACATGGTTTATTGTTGGATTTATAGGTAGAAATGGAATTGATTGCTTAAAAGGTATGCATATTTTTCATTTAAGAGACACTGTGACAGTTTACATACCTATCAGCGGTGTATGAGAGTTCTATTTCCTCTCTAATAACTAGTACTGCCTGTTTTTTAACTTTGACCTTTCCATGGGTATGTTGTGGTGTAGCATTGTGGTTTTAATTTTCATTTCCCTGAGGCCCAATAAAGTAGGGCACATTTTCATATGCTAATTGGCCATTTCCTTTTCTGTGGAGTGCCTTTTCAAGGCTTTTGCCCATTTTTCTATAGGGTTGCCTGCATTTTTCTGATTGGTTTTGTCTTGCAGCCTGTCAAGGGCTGGCAGGTCCACTTTGGTTTCAAGCTGATGGAAGAAAATCCACGTAGCTGTGGGGATGCTTGACATGCCTTTGTTCAAAGGCAGGCAATCCTTGCGCCCTGCAAGCTGCGTGTCCCCCAACAGGGGCCCCCTACCCCCTTGAATACTAGATACAAACGAAGCCGGCCGCAAGCCAGGATATTTTGTATGACATAGTGTGATTCTGGCATGCAAGCCCACTCAAGGCTATGGGAACTGTGTATCAGATCCAGTCTCAAGGTTATGAGAACATAACTTATCAGGCCCATTCTCAGGGTTACAGGAAACTGCTTCCCTTAGTTGCCCAGCCATCTGAGTGAGGAAGCCAGATTGCCTCTGTTTACCCTATAGCTTTGCAGGTATTTTTTACATCTATGGGGTATGGGTTCTCTGTTGGATTTGGCTGCTTGCATATCCTCTCCTTCCCATTCATTCCTGTTAACTCTCCGTGGCCACCTCCTGCTACTTTACCCATTGACCATCCCTTTCTGGCTGCCGACTTCTTCCCTGAGAAGCCCTGCCAGATACACCCCCACCCCAGGGTTCTACATGAACTCCCATTGATGCCTGGACTGTCCTTACTCAGAGATCCACTTAGATCTCTTCCCCATCTCCTTCAAGTCTTTGCTCCATGGTCACCTTCTCGGTGAAGGTTATCAGGGGATCTACCTATTTGGTCTTTAACATCCCTTATGTATCCCGGCTATCACTTCTACCCATCACTTAAAACTTTGTATTAATGAAATTTTCAAACATGTACAATATTAGCAAGAATACTAGAAAGGTCTTTTTTCATGTTTTTGTCTTCCAGCAGCAATAATTAGTAAAGTTTTACAATCTTATTTTATTCATAAACACTTCAGTCTGAATTTTTAATAAAGATTTTTTTTGAAACAGCATGCCATTATTGAATTTAACAAAATTAATAATTTCATATACCATATACCAGTCCAGATTCAAATTTCCCAGTTGTGTCAAAGATGTTTTGCTATAACTGATATGTGTGAACAAAGGTCCAAACAAGATCAGCACATTGCTGTGTTGGTGTGCAGAACAGCACCAGGTGGAGTTGGACCAGACCTCGGTTCAGCAACCTTAGTACTTGCATCCTGGCTAAGAAAGAATTCAGAGCCAACACTCAAACTATAAGAGAAAGTTTATTTAGCAAGTCACAGAGGTAGAAGAAGTAAGCCATAAAGAAATGGGCTCAGGAGACAAGTTACAGAGGCAAAAGGAGGGCTCCTGGAGCTTAGGAGAAAGAGAGAGGCAAGGACAACGCCTTGGGGGAAGGGGCTGGGGAGAGACACTGGGGACTCCCTGGAGAGAGCCTCACTGGGTCCTCTGGCTTGAGAGTGTTCAGCTGCAGGTCTCAGGGGAGGATCCTAATAGACTATTCATCAGCTTTGCAGGTGTGTCCTTTCAGGGATCGTGGTCTCCACTGATTAGTTGGCGTCTGGGCAGGGGGTCATTAGTCAATGCAGCTAGTCCTGATGTCAGCCGTGACGTCAGTTGTCTGGTTTTGCTGCTTTTCTGGGCCAGAAGCTGTAACACAGCTGAGGCTTAGATGTATTATTTGATGCAGGTCAGAACCTCATTGTGCTGGGGGCTTAATCCTTAAGGGCTATTCTTTGGCCCCCTTTTTCATTTCCCTCTAAGGGGAGGCGTGGTCTGACCTTCATGACTAGCAGTATGGCAGGAGAGGAAAGGTCAGGGGAGGGTTTAAAGTGAATGACCAGCAACATGTTAGGGGAGGAAAGGTCACCCTGGGGGCGAGGCTCTTGTTTTCCCAGTTTTGCCTGTTGCTGGGCACCCAGCGCTTTCCACCCAGTGACCTTCTGTACCTGGCCCATTGTCCTTGCCTGACTCATGTCTGTCTGCCTACCACAGCTTTATTTCCACAGGAACATCACCGTTCAAAATACTATATATCATATGTATTTATTTGGTTATTTTTCTCTCCCATTTGAGTATCAACTCTGTACAAGTAGGATTGTTGTCTGTGTTGTTCTTTGCTGTATCTTCAGCACCCAGAGTGAGTGCTGACACATAGTAGAATGAATGAATAAATAGATGAAGTTGTCAACAAGGATCTAATGGCTCGAGTTACTCTGTGTCAACATGTGTCAACATGGTCAAATCTGTTCACTTTGCAGCTCTGCAACTTTGGGCAACTTTCTGAGCTTCAGTTTTCTTATCTGTGTATAACACCAAATTTGCAGTGTTGTGAGAAGCAGGCAAAACCTGTGGACAGTGTCTGGTACCTAGTGTAATTTCAGTACAGCTATTTTTTTTTTAAACTGTAACTGCCTTTATAAGGCAGAAGTAGAAGAAAGATGTGTAGTAAAGAATTTGGCCTTGCCCAAAGAGGTATGGCCTTCGTTCGTCTCTGGTTCCGGGAGGGTAACCTTTAAACCCCTTAGCTCCTACCTGGTGGTTCATGCTAATGAGGTGACTCGTGGTTGTCTGTTTACGCCAGGCAATACCGGCCTGACCTTGGCGAGTGCATTGGGGCTTGGGACCAAGTTCAGTAATTGCTCCCCATAAAAGCTCCAGACACAGAAGCTCGGGCAAGTGTCCTTGGTTGTCCATCCTGACTGTGTGTTGTCGTACTGGGATGGTTATTGACACCAGGAGGGAAATGTATTCTGCAGCCAATGGAAGATTTGCAGTTGGAACTCTCCCAAACTCTATCCTGTGTGTCTCTTCTGTAGGGTAATTTTTATCTGTATCCTTTCCCTGAGAGAAACAGTGGATGTGAGTATAATAGTTTTCAATGAATTCTGTGATTCCTTTTACCAAACTATTCAACCCGAAGGTGGGTTTGGAAGTTGAACTTGCAGTGGGTGTCAAGGCAAGCACGAGAAGCAGGCTGGGTTCTGGTCCAGGCCCACGGACTGGACGTGTGAACTGGGACAAGCCCTGTGGCCTCGCCCGCCTCAGATGCTCGTCTGTGAAACAAGGAGGGCAAACCAAATGACTTCTTGGTTCCTTGTCACCTTGTTAAATGAAGTTCTTTTCTCAGGGAGCACAGTGGGACCCCCTTATCCATCGTTCCACTTTTTGTGGTTTCAGTTACCCATGGTAAACTGTGAACTGAAATATTAAGTGAATAATTCCAGAAATAAACTGTGCACAGGTTTTAAATTGCGCGCTGCTCTGAGCAGAGTGATGGAACCTCGTGCTGCCCTGCTCGGTCCTGCCCAGGAGGTGAATCCTCCCTTTGTCCAGCATGTCCACTCTTCGTATGCCGCCTGCCCGTCAGTCATGCAGTAGCCATCCTGATGATCAGATTGATTGTCTCAGCATCACAGTGCCAGTGTTTAAGTGACCCGTGTTTTGCTTAATAATGGCTCCAAAGCACAAGAGTAGGGATGCTGGCAGTTTAGATCTGCCAAAGACAGGCTGTATCTCCCTGTCAGTGAAAAGGTGGAAATTCTTAATGAGGAAACAAAAAAAAGTTAAGTGCTGACATCGCTAAGATCTACAGTGAGGATAAGTCTTCTATCCATGAAATTGTGACAAAGAAAAAAGAAAATAGTGCTAGTTTACTGAGAGGAAAAAATAGAAGACCATACTGGCATAACTTTTATTAGAGTATATTGTCATAATTGTTTTGTTATTAGTTATTGTTGTTAATCTCTTACTCTGCTTAATTTAGAAATTAAACTTCATCAAAAGTATATATGCAGGGGAAACGTGGTATACACAGGGTTTGGTGCTGCCTGTGGTTTCGGGCATCCGCTGGGGGTCCTGGAATGCGTCCTGAGCAGGTGAGGGAGGACCACTGCACACGTCTCTCTATCCATCTCTCACGTGCAAACACACACGGAGACGTGTGCAGACGCCAGTCGAGTGAGGAGCCACTCCCCTTTCATTGTTAGGTGAGGATGATTAAAAGCCCCTTCCTGCAGTAGGTGAGCTGACTTGATGAATTAACGAACCTCTGCTGCTTCTTCCCGGTTCCCTAGACAGTCAGTGGGTTTGCTTCCTCGCTTGACAACTGCCCGCAGGGGCTTGGACTGCAGGGACGCTGTGACTAGAGCAGGTTGGCCCTGCTCGCTTGAGTCCCTCCTGAGGCCCTGCACAACGGTTTACCACCCCAGCCCTCCTCGCCTCACCCCTTACCTATCCTATCCTTCCGCTTCTCATCTCCTCCCTATCCTCCTTATCTCACTTAAAGCCCCGAGGGAGGAGGGCCACCTAGGGTTTCCCGGGATTCGCCCACTACTCCAGAGCCAGGCTTTAAACACCCCCCCAATGCGAGGATACCCGCTACCAACCTTGGGCACTTGTCACAGGCTGGGAGGGGCCCCTTTACAATAAGGGGAAGAACTTCCTGTTCTTTCTCCCTCACAGCCCTAAGGGGGAGGGATTATTATTGTCCTCATTTTCCAGGTGAGGAACCCGAGTCCAGAGTGGAGGTTAAGGAGCTGGCCCAAATACAGACAAAGAAGTAGATTTGATTGCAAGTCGGCAGATCCCAAAGTCTTAATCATTCTGTTGTTCTCTGGGCAGCTCTGACAGTGGGGTGGCAGATTTGAAATTGGCGCTGGATTGATTACGGCTGCAATGTTTCTGCCCCCCCTACCCCCAACCCCCAAGATTCGCATCTTGGTAGTGTCTTCCCACGCTGCTCTGAGTTTGGTCTCACATATTGCTTTGGCAGAAATGTGGCAGAAATGACGAGGTATGTCACCTTCAAGCCCAGGCCTCCAGAGGACTTGCGTGCTTACATGTTATCTCTCTCTGGGACCTCTACTGCCACCTACCGGAGAGTAACAGAGCACATGGGAGGCAGCCCAGTCTGGGCTGACCTTGACCAGCCTGCAGACCTGCCCAAACATGAGCGCTAACTCAGCCACAGAAAGCAGATCCCACACCTGATAACTGTTGCACATCTGATAACTGTCAAGATCAAAAGAACCATTGGAATGACCTATGGGCAATAAAAAATTCTTGTTGCTTAAAGCTATTGAGGTTTGGGGTGATTTGTTATGCTGCAGTAACTAAATGAAACATAAGGAAAGCCTAGTCACGAGTTTCATCAATTCTTTCGAGCAATTAGAAATTCTAAGGTCCGTAGTTCCTCTCATTTCTTCTCCAGGCCCTTCATACTCTCCTTCCCCATTATCCTTTATACCATCTCTCCCCCATCTCCAAAGTAACCTGGCCTCCCCTGGCCATTGAGATGAGTGTTCTAGTCTTCCTCTGCACTATTCTCAACCTGCACTCCCCTGCTGCTACACAGGCAGCTTGCCCTGCTCTCAGAAGCCCACGGTGCTTCCTTCTTTTTGAAGCTGAATAATATTCCACTGTGTGTATATGCCAGCTTATTTTATTTTATTTCATTTCATTTTATTTTTTCAGGTGGAGTCCCTTCTCTGGGATGCAGAGGAGGGAACCATTTATTGGTAAAGTCAGGCTATATATACTGAGCAAGCTTTGAAGCAGAGCGTGAGAAAGACAAAACGCAAGACTAGGGACATTTTATTTTTCTAAGGACAAGACTAGGTACATTTTATTTCTCTAAGGACATTGCCTGCTCTTTCTTGGTACAGTGGTGTGGCAAGTGGCCAAGTCATTCTTTTCTTGCAACAATCAATCTTCTGCAGCCTAGCGCAGCTGTGCTGAACCTGAAGCCTGCATTCCAACTCGCTCGGCACTCATTATCCTGCTCGGTTCTCCACAACGTTGCCGTTTTCTCACTACTATTGTTTTTATATTCTCCATCAACGTAAGTCAAATTGTTATTATTTGTTTGGTTTTGTGGAGCACTTAATATCCATACTATTTCCTTTTATTTTAATTGCTGGCTTTGTTGCGTCTTCCTTTGGAAGACCAGTGACTTCTAACAACATGTGAGAAGCTTTTAGAAGAGGTTCAAGTGACGAAAAGGCAGGTTGAGAAAAGCCTTGGACGTTTTCTGATGTCTTAGGAAGGGTTTCAATCATCTCTTCATCTTCACTATGAAAATTATTGTCTTCACATAAAGTCCTATTCTCTGGTCTCACAATGGCAATGGCATATTTTGCTTCTGTGTTTTTGTGGAATTGTTGAATAGCGGTCATCAGCTTTGTTAAGCTTGGCTCCATGACATTCTTGGTCTCAAAATCGAAGCGTTCATCATCTGATGGAGGCCATGAGTCATCAGTGTCAGGTTCACCGGACAGCCTGCTTAAAGAGTCTTCTTCAGACTTCTCAGCCACTGTCATTGAATTTGTTCTTCTTGATACTTGTTTTGGAGACTCCTGTAGATCTATATCCACAAGACTTTTGCTACTTTCAGAACACATTTGAGGTCTCCTTTCTCTTTTGTATTCTGAAGTTGATGATTGCTTTCCAACTGATCGACTTCCGCACCTGTTTGCTAAACATTCCACCATTTTCTCTTTGTTTACACTTATAGCAAGTGATAGTGGTGTGAGATCATCCTTGTTGCTTGCTCCCATATTTGCCTTGTGCAAGCAGCTTTGCTACTATAGCTGTATTTTGACTAAGGACAGCGTGGTGGAGAGCAGTGTTGCCATCAACGTCCATTACATTGGCGTGGGCACCACGGTCTAGCAGAATTATTGCATGTTCCTCTTACTGGGATTGTACGGCTTTAATCAGAGATGTCCTGTATGCACTGTCACCGAGGTTCAACAGGCATTTTCTATCAGTTAGGAGAGTGACCACTCCCACATGGCCATTGGCACAGGCTGAATGCAGGGCGGTCCTGTTCATCTTGTCTGTGTCATCCACGCCATTTATCCAGAACGATAGAATCAGCTTCACTTTTGCTATGTTGCCCACCATGGCAGCTTTGTGGATCTTCCCCAGATCTTTGTCTTGGATGTGGTACCCGTGGGGTGAGGTGACTCGATTATTACTCTTAATGCCAATTTCCATGCTGCTCCTCCCTGGGCCATTAGACAAGCCCAAGGGCGACACGCCTTCCTACCCCCAAAGCCAAAAATCTCCATTGCAGATAGCCTGAGGGCTTCAGAGAAGCCTCACCTTCCCCTCAGCTTCCCACCACTCCCTGAGCCTATTATCGCTCTTGATAAGCCAACGCCAGCACTCCAGCTGAGCAGAACGGCGGTTTAGAATCTTGCAGCCTGGAATTATTGTCATACCAGCTTTTCTTTATTCTTCAGCTCGTGGCCATTTAGGTGGTCTCCACAACTTGGCTCTTATGAATAACGCTTCAGTGGCGTGGAAGTGCAGATAACTGTTTCAGATTCCGTAGACGAACCTGTGGACATTATTATGCTGAGCAGAATAATCCAGGCACAGAAGGACAAATCCTGCATGGTTCCACTTATACGAAGTACCTAAAATGGTCAAACTCAGAAAAGCAGAGAACAGAGCGGTGGTTACCAGGGTGCAGGGGTCTGAGTCGGGGGTGGAGAATGTGGAGTTGTTTTTGATCGGCATGAAGTTTCACTGATGCAGGGAGAATTAGTTCTAGAATTAGTCTGCTGTACAGCGCGGTGCCTATAGTCAACATACGGCAGTATGTACTTAAAAAACGTGTTCAGAGGGTCGATGTCATATTAAATGTTCTTACAGCAAAACAAACCAAAGATTGGGGGACATGAGGAAACATTTGGAGGTGATGGATGTGTCTGTTAGCTGGACTGTGGTGATGGTTTTGCAGGTGCATGCATGTGTCCAAAGCCATTGAATTGTATTCATTCAATATCTGTGATTTTTAGTATCAAATACACCACAATACGTGTTCTAAAACAGCAGCAGCAGCAGCTTTGTGCAGGTGGAGCCAGTCCTTTCAACACAGCTACGTGCTATGGGCTTTGATTAAATGGGTTCATAGGAAACTGGTGAAGCCAGTTTCCTGTGTGTGTCCTTCAGCATTGGGTGCACAATCCTGCCAGAATACTGGACTTTAGGGAGTAGAAGCCCTGGAAGAAAGGTAAGTCCTACTCTTGCAGCCTGTGCCACGGTTCTGCAGCCGGCCTCTGGACACCTGCTGGAGGTACATGCGGCTCTGAGGCCCTGAAAGTAGCAGGCGGCCGAGACCTCTGGCTGCTCAGGTCCCAGATCCAACTTCCTCCTTGTACTTTCAGTCTCTCCCATTTTTCTGGGTTGAACCACCACTGTCTCAGGATACACCCTGGCCCCTGGTTCAGGAACTGCCAAACAGTTTTCTTCGGAGGGTTTTGGGCAGAAGCAGAAAGTGCTGGTCTGCAAGGGAGCAAAGGCAGAAGCAGCAGGGCCAGTCAGGGGGTGAAAGGTGACGGGGCTTCCACTGTGGCTTGGGCAGGCTGGGAGCCAGTGGGGTGAAATGGCTTGTGTATTGGATGTATTTTAAGGGTAGAGCCAGCAGGTTTGGCTGATGGGTTACGTAGGGAGTAAAAGAAAAAAAGTTTCAAGATTTTGGGAGAAACTGGAGGGGTGGGAGGAGCAGGTTGGGATGAGGGAGGAAAAGTGAAACACTCGGAATGCTGAACCCAGATGTCAAAGCCCTGACAGCAGTTTTGGCTCCCACTCGTCGCAGCACTCACTGATCACGTCTCGTCTGCACACCAGGCGCTCTTCTCAGCACTCAACACACAGCACCTCATTCTCCTCACTGCAGCTCTGTAAGTTGGGTTGCATCACCCTCATTTTGCAGATTGAGGAGAAATGGGCTCAGAGAAGCTAAGGGATCTGCTATCCGGGGACAGAGAGCAAGCAGAAAAGCTGGGACTCACACCCAGCGCGTCTGCTCCACAGGCCATGCTCTTGCAGCTGCCTCCTGAATCCCACATCCACTTTGACTTGTTGGGTCCAATCAAGGGGGAGGGCTGTGTCCTGACTCTCTAAGTATGCCTAATGTGGGCCTACGTCTCCCTCTCTGACTTGAGGATATTTAGTGCCAACACTCGGTGCTTTGAGAAACACCTGCAGGGAAAAGCAGGACACACACACACACACACACACACACACACACACCCCACTAACCTGACCCACTTTCTCAGCTTGAGACCATTGCGATGTATTATGAATGGGTCCTTCTGAAGGATGGTTTGAACACCTAATTAAATAATAATTCATTCTCTGATATGAGACATTTTGAATGATAGGCTCTAATAGAATAATATTGTTACTTGTGAATTGGAACATTCCATTAAAAATGACATTACATTCTTCTCTGTCATCTTTAGCTTTCTCCTTGGAGGTGGGGAACTCTGAGTTTCTATGGAAAGGAGAGGTGCTCGGCCCCTTACCTGGGTTTTTTTCCCATCATTAAGAGCCTAATCTTATTGCGAATAGGAAGAAAAACAGAATTTTACTGCAGGAGTTTTACTCATTAAGACCTGCCCCTCAGTAGGGTAGTTGGGGCGGGGTGGGGGAGGTCCCAAGGCTCTGGTCGCTGGGCCGATTGGTCTGTGTGGGGCCTGGGTCGCTGCCGAGGAGCCAGGGGGCCCTTTGCAGGCACACTGACCGTTTGGAAAACCTTCCCCTTGTGATTTCTTCTGCCCTGTGAGTTATTTTAAAGTGCATTGTTTAATTTCCACATAGTTGTGGAATCCCTAAGTTTCTTACTGTTTTTGATCTTTAATTTAATTCCGTTGTGGTCAGAAAACATACTTCTTATGATTTCGATCCCTTCATTTTTATTGGGACTCTCTTTTTCTATCCTTTTGTTTTCATCCTGGAGAATGTCCTGCTGGGTGTTCTGAATAGAACGTGTATTCTGCTGTGATTGGGCGGGGTCTTCCGTAATGGTCAGGTTGGGCTGGAAGGTGCTGTATATCCTCACTCATGTCCTTCCTAGTGGTTCTGTTGTCAGCTTCCTCTTTACCTGTTCTGAGTCTATTATTAGATGTATATACTTATTTTAAAAATATTTTTAATATATTTTATTGCTTATGCTATTACAGTTTTCCCATTTCCCCCCTTCACTCCCCTCCACCCTGTACACCCTCTCCCACCCACTTCCCCCAATTTAGTTCATGTCCATGTGTCATACTTATAAGTTCTTCAGCTTCTACATTTCTCATACTATTCTTACCCTCCCCCTGTCTATTTCCTACTTACAATCTATGCTACTTATTCTCTGTACCTTTTCCCCGTCTCTCCTCCTCCCACTCCGCTGTTGCTAACCCTCCATGTGATCTCCATTTCTGTGGTTCTGTTCCTGTTCTAGTTGTTTGCTTAGTTCCTTTTGGTTTTGCTTTAGGTGTGGTTGTTAATAATTGTGAGTTTGCTGTCATTTTACTATACATGTTTTTTTTTAAATCTTCTTTTCTTGGATAAGTCCCTTTAACATTTCATAAAATAAGGGCTTGGTGATGATGAACTCCTTTAACTTGACCTTATCTGACAAGTACTTTATCTGCCCTTCCATTCTAAATGAGAGCTTTGCTGGGTAGAGCAATTTGGGATGTAGGTCCTTGTCTTTCATGACTTGGAATATTTCTTTCCAGCCCCTTCTTGCCTGTAAGGTCTCTTTGGAGAAATCAGCTGACAGTCTGATGGGAACTCCTTTGTAGGTAACTGTCCCCTTATCTCTTGCTGCTTCTAGGATTCTCTCCTTCATTTTCACCTTGGCTAATGTAATTATGATGTGCCTTGGTGTGTTTCTTCTTGGGTCCAGCTTCTTTGGGGCTCTCGGAGCTTCCTAGATTTCTTGGAAGTCTATTTCCTTTGCCAGAATAGGGAAGTTCTCCTTTATTATTTGTTCAAATATGTGCTCAATCTGTTGCTTTTCCTCTTCCCCTTCTGGAACCCCTATAATTCGGATGTTGGAATGTTTAAAGATGTCCCGGAGGTTCTAAGCTTCTCCTCGTTTTTTTGAATTCTTATTTCTCCATTCTTTCCTGCTTGGTGTTTTTTTCTTCCTTCTGGTCCACTCTATTGTTTTGAGTCCCAGTTTTCTTCCATTCACTATTGGTTCTCCATGCATCTCCCTTCATCTCTTTTATGGTAACCTGCATTTTTTCATGTAATTTGCACCTAAAATCAATCAATTCCGTGAGCTTCCTGATCACCAGTGTTTTGAACTGTGCATCTGATAGATTGGCTATTTCTTGGTCACTCAAAAGGATGAGTCCTGGGGCATTGATCTGTTCTTCTGTTTGAGACATATCTCTCTCTCTCTCTCTCCCTTTTTTTTTTTCCCCCGGTCTGGTCGCTCTTGTTACGGTGAGGGGCGGAGCCTTAGGTATTCACCAGGGCTGGGCACCCCAGTCGTTAGATTGTGACGTTGTATGTGGGGGCAGAAGGGGGAGGGGGAGGGAACAATGGTGGTAGCTTCATTCTCCTGGGATCTCAGTCCCTTCCCTGGGATCCTGGGTTGCGCGTTCTGCCCTGGTCCACAATCGCCACCTCACTGGGTCTTCCAGCTGCCGCTTGCATACTCAGGGTCCACCCGCTGGGATCTTGTGCGCCCCAGATGCCTTACGTGCTCCCGGTTGCCTTATGTGCCCAGTTCTCCCTGACCCGCGCCCCGCTGCTTGTTTCTGCCCCTCCTACGGGTCTGGGTAAATGGGTCTATTTCAACTTCTTGGCTGTCTGACTTCCATTCAGATAAATTTTCTGTCAGTTCTGGGTGTTATTCTGCCTCTAAATTGTTGTTCCAATCTTGGTTGTGCGTGGAGGTACAGTGCGTCCACCTATGCCTGCATCTTAGATGTATATACACTTATAATTGTTATATATTCTTGACGTAGTGATCCTTTTATTATGACATATCTCTCTTGGTTTCTAGTATTCTTTCTTAAATTCTGTTTGCCTGATGTAAATGTAGCCACTCAGGTTCCGCATACACACATTTTCCCTGGGTCAGTCTGAGTAATCTTCAATTTCTTGTACCCAGAAGACTGGAACTAGAACAAACCCCATTTTAAAGCAGAGAGCGTAACCTCAAAGTGCGGAGCGCCTCGACCTGAATTCTGCAACTGGATGACCACAGGACTAGAAGCTCAGTCCCAGGCTACTGCTCTGTCCTCACCAGATCTCCAAAACAGCTTTCCAGGGAGAGGG
Source organism: Phyllostomus discolor (assembly GCF_004126475.2). Taxonomy (NCBI): domain Eukaryota; kingdom Metazoa; phylum Chordata; class Mammalia; order Chiroptera; family Phyllostomidae; genus Phyllostomus; species Phyllostomus discolor. The sequence goes on along the minus strand of NC_040907.2, from coordinate 146,642,621 downwards.
AGGATGTGTTTAACATTCTGATTGTGCTTTCCTAACCCGGGAAGACATGAGGAAACATGAAAGGGGTGTTGGCCAATCCTCTGGGAATTTTCCTCAGTTAAATTTCATCATAAATGTTCTTTTCTTCCCAAAAATAACTATGGGACATATGAATGATCAAGGTTCAGGGAGAAAAATTTGGTTTTAAAGATTTGATAGGCCTAAAATACTACTGGTGATCTGGCCAGAGAAATGTTTTGGTTTCTTGTATCGCCAAAGCTTGTCTCCCTAAGGAGGATAGAAGTCAGTAGGATTTGCCCCCTGCCGGTTCACCCTGATCCTGCGGGCAGGGAGCCAGCCGCGCAGGCGGCAAGCAAGGGCAGGCTGCACCTTCACGTCCCAGGGTGTGCGTGAGCCCCAAGTCACCCCTCTCATCTTCCCCCTCAGGATTGAGCAACACCATGACAAAACAAATAAACAAAGAGAAGACAACAGCCAGTTGTGGTCCCAAGGGGCTTCCCAAACTTTCGCAGTCATTTCTAGCCTCTTCATACTGAGATTTCCAACTGTGAGGATCTGGATCTTGGGCTGGAGTGGGCCTCATAAATCAGCCCTCCCTGAACCACGCTGGCAGGCTAGGGAGATCTTAAATAGACTGTACATTTTTGCCCAATAACTATTTCTCCAACAGTGTAAGATCCCCAGAGAGGTTAAGCAATTTATCCAAGGGACCCAGCCAATGAGTGGCAGAGCTGGGATTGGACCTGCAAAGCCTTAAACAGTGTCTTAACCATTATCTTATATTTATTGTACCACAATCAGCCAGCAACTTACAAAACAACCTCCCTTCATTTCAGAGATAGCATTTTTCTTTTTTAGTCTTTTTCCTGTACATATACATATTTTTATAGTTTTTGTAAATGTTATTGTAAATGCATATAAGTAGCCTACTTATTCACTTAACACCATTTCATTAACATTTTCTCATATAAAACCTTTTATAGACATTATTTCTACTGGCCACATGTAACATCCCCTGGAGAATGCTCCCTTCTCCCTGATTTCCATCCACTCTCAGCGACTCAGAACATTGCTCTTAGCACTTGGATAATATATTTTTTACTGTTTTATTGTAAAATGTATAAACAAGTCCAAATAACATCCATGTACAATTTAACAAGTACTCACAGGCAAGCTCTTTTACGACCACCTCCCAGGCCAAGAATCAGACAGAGCCAGCCCCCAGAACCCACCCCAGGGTCCCTCCCTCCTTTAAACTTCCAGCTACAACATTTTGAAAGGTTAATGTATTATGAGTTCATAATCTAATGGCTTTACATCATATTAGAGGGGCAACATTTGTCCCAAAAAGGGACAGTTTTTCCATCCTGGGCTTTGTATGTAGCTCAGAGGCATCTGACCCCCCCACCCCTGCCACCCAGAATTTGGTAAAAATTACACAACCCTTGCTAGTCACTTAAACACCATAATGTTGCCCTAACACTTTTTCCTTGGACTCAGGGGCTGTGGAGCCATTTCTAATGACCGTTCCCAGATGTCTGGATCTGCTTGTCCTGCAATCCGATCTCGAGTCTCTAAAAATAGCTTCCTTTTATGCTTTCCCCTGGCTTTTCAGATCTCCCTGGAGGTCTCTCATCTGGGCCTCCGCCTCCTGTCTAATTACCTCTGTCCTGGAATCTCTGCCAGGCCAGTCTCCCTTCTCCTGTGATGCAACGTTAACCCACTTCAACACCCACTAACTGGAACTTTTCTCCCTACCCTAGCCAGACAGGGATCCTCTCGAGACCACAGGGAGAAGGTGCGGGCTCCTGCGTCACGCTTCGTTACTCCCATCTGTACCTGTTACTTGGAGAAATGATGTTCTGGAATTACACCACCGTGGGTTATTCCCTGAAGTCCTGAGACCTTTTGATCTTTCTGTATTTTTTTGTTGTTGTTGTTATGGGTTTAACACTCCCGGGGGTGTGAACGTCATCCGCGCCTGCGCACAGCGCCATCAGAAAACATGAAGCGTGAGCTCGGCACGCTGATGAAGGGGGTCGTGCTGCCCTGGCTCTGCAGATGACAAACCCCGTGAATGTCAGACACAAAGCTGTGGTGAAAACTGCCGTGGGAGCCATGCAGCATAAATCAGAGATATTAAGGGCAGTGTAAGAGTAACGTTTTCACTGAGATAGGAAATAAAAGCAGAATCTGTGAACATTTTGGTGACACTCACGACACCACTGGTCCCCTCGTCCTCCCGTGCTTTTGACTTTCCAGTCAAGTGATGTTTAGGCCATGGTTGGCTGGGGTCTCATCCTCGGTAACTGATTACTTGAAAAGTGTCCAAATTGGGGTCATTCTCCTTTCTCCCCGGTAACCTCAGCATCTTTTACGTGTTCTCTCCCTGGCCCCAGCTCTCCTCCATACTGCTGCTGCTCTTGCTGGGTTCAGAAGTCGTAGAAGAGAATTCTTAGGAGAGAATGCATAAGCGTCACCAGTGTCTGAGGAAGTAGTCGTATTCGGTTGCGCGTGATGGAAATCCACCCCAAACTGGGTTAAGCAATAAAAGGAACACATTAGCTCTTTATCTGAAAAGTCCAGGGGAACGTCTGACTTCTGGGACACTTGACTCAGAGGCTCAGACAAGGTTCTCTGGACTTGGTAGCTCCCCATCATCAGCTCCACCTGCTCCTGGGTTGGCTCCACTGTAAAGAAAGGCCTCATCTCACACCTCCCAACTCCATCCTTAGCTCATATTGGGTCACTTCAGAGCCAGTAACTGCGGTCAGGGGCCAGTAACTGAAGTTGAGAGAAGCCGAATGGTAAATAGCCTGGAGCTGGGTGCATTTTCAGAAGATTAGGGAATAGATGTCAACAGGAAAAGAAGAGGTGTCTACCGCATTGACTTAGGAGTGATAACTATGCCCTAGTAAAGCGATTTCCAAATTGCAACCCATGGGCTGACTCTCTGATTCATTTGGGCTCTTGTTTAAAAAAGCGCAGAGACCTACTGATTCAGCATATCTGGGGGCAGGGCGGGGGTGGCTTCTCCACTGACTCAGATTTGTAGTCAGGCTGTGAATTACTGCTGCTACTCACAAAGGTTGTTCAGGACCAAGGATAGCAGTCCAACTTGCAGGCCTGGGTAGCAAGAGCAGCAGGGCCCAGCTGAGGGGGGGGGGGGGAGTGTCTAAAGAGGGCCTCCTGGAAGAGCCCCTTGTCAAGGCAGGGCCACCCGAAGGGGTAGGCAGTTGCTCTTCGCCATTCCAGTGCTCACATCTTGCCTTTTTTTGCTCCAGAGCCTCTGCACGGGCAAAGCCAGCTTTATCCCTTGGCATCTGGATCCAAGGCCTTAAAAAACTTTAATCTTCATCATTCCCTTAATGTGGCAATAAACCTATAGCTGTTCCGCGTGACAAAGACACTGCTGAGGAAAAGGAATCCAGCCGCTGGCTTAACATTCCAGCTTTGTGTACGACGTTATGTAAGAGGGGGAAATGTTTGTTTCTTTACATTCATGAATTTAACAAGAGCAAGGATGTTGGCCTGGCTGGCATAGCTCAGTTGACCTGAGTATCATTCCTGTACAGAAAAAGGTCGGAGTTCGATTCCTGGTCAGGGCACATGACTATGTTGCGGGTTCAATTCCTGGTTGGGCTGTGTACAGGAGGCAACCAACTGATGTTTCTCTCTCTCTCTCCCCCGCTTCCCCTCTCTTTAAAACTCAGTGAACATGTCCTCGAATGAAAATTTTTTTTAAAAAGTAAAACATTGTTTAAAAAAAAAGGATCGAGGATGTTACAGCCAAGGCCTTTCTCTAATCTTCCAGAGGACAGCAGCCCCCCCAAAAGTCCGGCCTAGCGTGAAAACCCCTGTCCTGTTAACAGGAGCTGTTTGTCCCCACGGCCTGAGCATTGACTGGCAGAGGCAGTCTGATGGGGTCGAGCCTGTGCTGGCATCCCAGGGGTGCCTTTTGCGGCTGTCCTAGCATCCATTCTTCCTCTTTCTGGGCACAGTGCCCCAAATGTCCTGTTGAGGAATACCCTCTTCTTCATGGGGAAGTCAACCTTAGATTCGGTTTGGGGGACTGAGATGCTGCATCTCTGACAAATCCAGTGTGCATCCGAGGGCCCTGCCTGTTTTGGATTCAGGCTTTCCGGCTGCCCCTCCCCCACTTCGAGTTCCCGGCTTCCCTGCCTACAACCCCCTTCCCTTCAGTCAGCCAAGTCTAGGTTTCAGAGGCTTGCAAACCAGAAGCCCTAAATGGCGTGGTCAATGAGCCTCCGCTTACTAAGCTGTCAAAGGGAGACAGTGGTCCCTAGAGAGACACCCACGGCGGTGAACTGACCGGGGTGTGGGCCCCACCCAGCGGTGCTGCTGGTCCCCATGGGCTCCTGAGGGCCCCGCCCCACCGCCGGGAGCCCTCTTGGCTCCTCCTTTCCTCCAGCCTCTGCTTACGGACAGAACGAAAGAACAGGGAAGCTATTAAAACTTTTAGCTAAGAAAAATTTTTTCCTAATTACCAGCTAATGTCTTCCCTTCTGGGCTTCAGAAGGCCTGTTCACTCTTTTTTAAAATACAAATTGTTTGGCCCCGGCTGATGAGGCTCAGTAGATTGAGTGCCAGCCTGAGAACTAAAATCTCTCACATCAATGTTTCTCTCGTTCCCTGGCTCCCTCCCGTCCTGTCTCTCCAAAAACACATTTTAAAAAATCCTTTAAAAATAGATAAAATACAAATTGTTTGGATTTCCTCATGTAACTAGTTTAGCGCAAAATTCTTCTCATACTAGAATACAATTTCATTAACTAACCCATCTGGTTAAGTGTCTTGAATGGTAATAATTTTTTTTTTAACAAATGACTACTTCTTCAATTTATCCAAGTGTCCATCCACCCATGGTTACAAAACTTCAGAATACCAGAGATAAAAAAAAAAAAAAGTTCCTAAAAGCATCTAGAGAAAACACAGGTCACAGTCAAAGCGTTGGGATTCAATACCACTGGCCGTCTAGATCTGCATGAGAAGTGCACATTCTGTATGTAAGATGTTGAACAGGAAATAAGTTGTGAATGCAGGGAGCAATTTGGGCTGGAGACATACATTTGGGAGTTGTTATTGTATTACAGAAGGTGGGCCATCTTGCAGATTGTCCGGAGTCTGCATGAGGGACCTGAGGGGTGGAAGCAGGAGGGGGTCCAAGGGCTGAGCCCCGGAACTCTTCAACTCGCAGAGGCTGGAGAGAAGACGACCCACGAGGCTGGGAGTTGGCAGCCAGCACAGCGGCAGGGATCTGGCGCGCAAGGATTCAAAAGGCCAAAGACGCTGTTTGAGGAACGAAGCCAGAACTTCGTCAAATGCCTTATATAAGTAGGGTGAGGACTAGGAATGACCATTGGATTTAGCGATGAGGTCATTGAGAACCCTGATTAGAGTGGTCGTGGTGAGGTGTGGGGGGTGGGGGGTAAAAGTGTGACTTGAGAAAGAGCTCAACTGTCTGCCAGCGGAAGCGTGGATAAACAGATTGCAGTGTGTCCGTACAATGAAATGTTATTCAGCCATAAGAAGGAATGAGGTTTTTTAAAACATGCTACAACATGAATGAACCATGAAAACCTTATGCTAATGACAGAAGCCAGACGCAAATGGCTACTCATGTTATATGATTCTATTTAAATGAAATGTCCAGAATAGGCGATTGAGACATAAAGTTGATTGGTCGTTGCCCAGGACTGGGGGAGGGGGAATTAGGGACTGACTGCTGATAGGAACCAAGTTTCTTTTGCGGGTATATAGAAACGTTCTGGACTTAGTGCTAACGGTTGTCACACAACTCTGTGAAAATACTTCTATAGTTCAGTGTAAACCACTGAATTGTAACTTTTAAATGGTGAATTTTGTTATATAAACTAACAATACAATTTAACAAATGAAGAGATAAAGAGAAGATACGAACAACTCTTCAGAGGAGCTTTGCTGGAAGGAGGGTAGAGAGATGCCAGTATCTGGAAGGGGATGTGATTAAAGATTGTTTTTAGAGCTGGAAGGTGTGTGAGAATGTTTCATTAGATGGCCTTGGATAGCGCACTGCACTGACAGTTTGTCTAGCGCAAGAGGAGGAAAAGTAGATCACACTATATGAGGGGGAGAGGCCCCAAACTCAGCATTTATTTATAAAAAATGTGTATTTATACTTACATGTTGAAACTTCAGTCACCTTCAAAGTACTCTCCATTTGATGCAACACATCTATTGAAATGTTTTTTCCCCACTGCTCAAAACCATTTTTAAACGTGTTGATTTTGATGCCTTTTTACTGCTTCTGTCATTTTTTGTTTCACTCATTCACATCGGCAAAATGTTTACCTTTGAGAACTTTTTTCATCCAGGGAACACAAAAAGACACTGGGAGATCAGAAGAATAGGGAGGGTGGGGCATAGGAGTCACACCTTTTTTGGTCAAAAACTGCTGAACACTCAGTGTGGTGTGGGCAGGCTCACTCGTAAATCACCCATCATGAAATGGGCAAACACACTGAAAGAGCCTTCAAGAAAAAATTCACTGAAGCTGAGTGCAGCATCTCACAACGCCAGCGGGTGCAGATACAGATGGGTTCCTAGAACACTCCCCTAGTGGGGGAAGCGTGTACTACAAGAGGCTCCCCTCCAGAAGAGAACTCCATTTTTTTGGCAACCCACCTCATAGATGGATATGTATGATATATGGATAGGTAGTTTTGAGGGGTTTGGAGTTCATAGGTTTCCTTCTGACTGGTTCTAATTTCTCAATGAAGTAGGAGGCAAGAAGTCATCAGTTTAGAGTGAAGATGGACAAGCTGTTAGGAGATTCGAGGAGAGAGGAGAAATTTTGAAGGGCTTGTCTATTAAATGTGAGATGCTGAATAGACAGGCAGTATACATCAGAGTCCTGCCTCCTTACATCCTAACCCACAGTTGGCAAGCAAGTTTTGAATTGACTCATGTTATGAATACAAATGAGCATATATATATATATACACACACATACACACATATACAGGAAGAATTCCTAGCACCACTTGGCACAGAGCAGCTGCTATTTAATGAGAAACATTGTATTGGGTTGGCCAGAAGTTTGTTTGTCCCCCCCCACCCCCCTGCCCGCAAGATGGCTCTGGTAGTGCTTAGTTGTCTTGAACTTCATTTGAAACAATTTTGTTAGATTGAATTGTGACAGCTGTTATATCAGCACGCATCTAAAAAAACTGATCAAAATTGGTGAATTTTTGTGTAGCCATTTTAATATTGAAGATGGAAGAAAATATGCAACATTTTCAGCATATTATGCTTTATTTCAAGAAAGGTAAAAATGCAACTGAAACACACATACAAAAAAGATTTGTGCAGTGTGTGCGGAGAAGGTGCTGTGACTGACTGATACGTCAAAAGTTGTTTGTGAAGTTTCGTGCTGGAAATTTCTCACTGGACAATGCCCCACGTTCAGGTAGACCAGTTGAAGTTGATAGCGATCAAAATCGAGGCATTAATTGAGAACTATGAACATACCATGTGGGAGAGAGCTAACACTCTCAAAATATCCAAATCAATAAAGTTATTGGTGAAAATGAAGTATGTGTCTTTTATTTCACAGAAAAAACTAAACAAACTTTTTGGCCAACCCAGTATCTTACTATAAGAAACATTGTGTCTCATTATAGTTTTAATTTGAGTATTATCAGAAATTAGGCTAAACATCTTTTTACATTCCATTTTCTGGGTAAACTGATCACATTCTTTGACTATTAAAATTGGGTTATTGGTCTTTTATTAATATAAAAATCCTTTTGCATGTAAATTAGTTCTGTATGGGTTGTGACTTTTTCCAGGTTGCATTTAACTTATTTTATGCAGTTATGTAATTAAAATTTGCAATCTTCTAAGACCTTTCACACTGAAATTATTAAAAATACTGTATTTTATATAGTATTAAAAATTTAAAAAAACTAATACATGCACAATGTCATGTACTTAGCATGAACAGTACATTATATAGAATAGTTTCACTGTCCTAAAAACCCTGGGCTTCACTTATTCGTTATCCTCTGCCCATAACCCTTTGAAACAACTGATTTTAAAAATTGTATGTATAGTTTGGTCTTTTCCAGAATGCCAGATAGTTGGAATCATACATCCTTTTCAAACTTTGCTTTTTGTTTTGTTTCAGTCAGCAATATACATTAAAGTTTTCTCCATGTCTTTACTGTGACTTGATAGCTGATTTCTCTTTTGCTGAGTAACAATTCAGTGTATGGATATACTATTTACTTTAAAAGGACATCTTGGCTGCTCCCACTTTTTGAGTTATGAATAAAGCTGCTACTAACATTTATATGCAGGTTTTTGTGTGGATGTAAGTTTTCAGTTCATTTGGGTAAACACCTACAGTTGTTTGATACGGTAAGACTGTGTTTACCTTTACAAGGAACTACCAAAGTATCCTCCAAAGCGGCTGTACAAGGATTTACTTTCCCACTGAAATGAGAGCTCCTACTGACCAACATCATGGCCAGCATTTGGTAATTGTCAGGGTTTTGAATTTTAGTCATTCCAAAGGAAAGGGGTATCTTGTTATTTTAATTTGCAATTCTCTGATACATGTTGAGAATCTTTTCATATGCATTTTTTTGTCATCTCTGTATTTTCTTTGGTGAGGTTTGTGTTCAGATCTTTTGCCCACTTTTTGTTTTCTTACTGTTGAGTTTTAAAATTTTGTTGTGTATTTTGAATACAAGTCCTTTATCAGGTATGTGTCTTGAAGATATTTTTGTTTTAATGATTTTTTTATGTTTAAATGTTCATCCCAATTGGAGTTCATTTTGGTAAAGGGGATTTCTAGATGGCTACCAGTTGCTTCAACACTGATTAAATCCGTTTTTGTTCTCACCAATTGAAATGCTATCTTTTCCATACACAAAATTTGTACTTAGGTCTACTTTTGAATTTCTAGTCTTTCCAATGTTTTGTCCATCTATAAGACAGTACCACAATTTTAAAGTTGTGCCTTTTCAAAATACTCAAGTACATGAAGCTAGTAAGTACATCAACATCACTCTTCTTTTTCAGAACTTTCCTCAAGACACTGTGGCTACCTGAGCCTTTATTTCCATTTGTCAAATTCATATTCCAAGACCCACCTGTAGGAAGCTCCACCCTCTTGTTGCCTTTGTATGTCTCCTGTCATTGCACTTTTCACTCTGTATTGGGACTTATTTTCCTTCCTGTCCCTTCTACTGGACTGCGAGCTCCACGGGGGTAAAAGAATGTATCCCTGGATAACCTGCTTAAAAGCAGAGTGCCTCAGTTGCCTCATTTATAGTATTTTAGTTTATGGTATATCATAAACAGTATGTTTAGATTATTGTGAAAACTAATTAATAATACTCATATTTAGAACAGTGCCTGGCACACAGTAAGTATGCAATACATGTTGACTGCTACGGTACTCATATAATTAATTCTAAATTTCCTGTGCCTAGCATAATAGCAGATATTACGTTCTCAAGAAATGTTTACTCAACAAATGGAGTAATAAATCGCAAGGGTTATGCTGATTTCCTGCTTTAATAAGTTCTAGTTTCCATTTTATAGGCTGGATAGTTTTGTCCCAATATCTATACACTTGTGTAGACTGCTGGACAAAACTAGTTGCAGAATTGTTCTTAAAAATAAACCCTATGAAAAGCAAATTCAGTTCAATAAGCATTTATTGAATACCTGCTAGAAGATATGATTGAGGGAGATGCAAAGTTATTTTTAAAAAGTCACATCGGTCTTTAGAAAGGAGAAATTATTGTCATACACAGTTCCAATGTTATCATCTTAAAAAAATAAAAATTCCTATTTGATTTTCAGTTCTGTCCTCAGTGGGAAAATTTTAATTTGTAATTACTTTAAAAATAATGTATCTACATAGTTAAAGAAAAAAGTATAAAAGGCAACAGTCAAGAGTCTCCCCCCACCCAACCTCTATCCTCCCAGTTCCCAAACCTCCTATAGGTAACTACAGTTTTCTTATGTATCTTTCCAGAGATTTTTAAAAGGCATAAACAAATAGTTAGATAACTCCCCAACCCCCATTTTCCATTTGTGGTACACAGACTACATCTTTATTTCTTCCTTTTAACAATATACATGAAAAATGTTTTTATATCAGTATGTAAACAGCTTTCATTGTTTATAGCTGAATATTATTCCATTATGAAGGTACCATATTTATTTAGCCAATTCCCTACTGACAGACATTTAGGTTGATTCCAATTTCTTTTTACAGACACTGCTACAAGTAATTTTATAGACATGTTGCTGTACTCAAGAGCAAATATATAAGGTAAATTCCTGACATTAGAACTGCTGATGCAAAGGGTTCAGGCACTAATAGTTTTAACAGATATTATCTAATTGCCCTCCATATAAATTTACAGCCCAATCAGAATATATGAAAATGACCCATTTATCATCCTGTATGCATTGCATTAAATCATTATGGCCCTTTCTGTGAATCAAAAATATCAGGGTTAAATGACTGTCAAATACTTTCCAAGTTATTAACTGAAAAGAGGCTAAGATTGTTTCCTTTTGCTGGAGGTGGAGTGGGGGTGTCAGACTGACTAGGATGGGTCACAGAGAATGGCGCTGGTTACATGTGACAACTTACTGTCAGCTCCAAATCCACCCTTCTCTGCCCAGCTTTGTGACACTGAACTGGACCCTGTGGACCTTTTTCCTTTGGAGCACAGGCTTTTTCAACAGAGGGCACAGCAGTGACACTGCAAGGTTATAGTGTCAGGAAGGCACCTTCCTCCCTTCTAGGTTCCAGCCTCCACTGTGACCATTTCACACAAGGACTCTGCAGCCTGTGCGATGTCTAATTGTACCCTCAGGCTCCCGACCAGCTTGGCTTCTGCAGACCAGCTCCAGCCTGCCCTCAGTCAAGTTCCTCTATCACTCCTCACAGTGCCAGCGGAGGCCGCACCTTTTTAAAGGGATCTGAGCCTCAGCACCAGGGAAAGATGTCTTCTTAGTCCTTTGTTGCTGTATTGTCTTCCTCAAAGGGCTGTCTTCCTCAGCCCTTTGGTGACAGCTGCTTTCATTGCCTCAACTTTCCTTTAAAAATCTCTTTTGTTCCCTTTAGTATTTAGTTCCTACCAGTCAACTATTTCTTACTTGACTTTTCCCTGTTCACATAACTCATGTGATTTCTTTCTCCTGACTGATGTGATCATTAAGCAAAAATCCATCAAGATTCATACTTAAAAATTGTGCACTTTTGCCTCTCATTTTTGGTGTACAATTATCTGAACTGATACAGAAACATTTGGACACTGATACATGTACTATTAAAAGATCATAAAGATATATTACCTCTCAGTTCCCATAATAGGGCACATCTTCTACAGGCTCAAAGTATTCTGAGATGGCTCATGAATTTGGTTAATTTGTGGAATACAGTAAAAAGAAAAAAAAAATTCCCACCCTTACGGATCTCACATTCTTGTGGTGGTAATATGACTGTGAGACTAAGATCTGCTTATGTTAAGACTAAACCTTTCAAAGCAAGCTTATTTCCCCATTTTACCTCAAGTGCTCAAATCTGAACAGTAGTATATTGTTGACAAATAGGAACCATGACAGGTGATTGTCAGTAAGATGCTGAGGTCCACACGGGGTTGACCAGAATGATAACCTAGCTAGCCACTGTCCTTTGCCCTAGACTCCTACAACCACTCAGCTGCAAACCCTCCCTCTCTTCCCTTGTTCAGGACACTTTTCCAGGAAGTTAACAAGACCATTCCTCACCCCACCATTTCCAGTGGTAGCAGGTAGCAAAGAACATGTAATCTCGAGACCCCAGGGGACCAAGAAAAGGTTATAGGCAAACAAACCTCTGCTTAAACTATCACAAATTTACTTAGTTTCTGCTACCACACAGTAATCCAGGAGGTAGGTTTTATAATCTTCATTTTGATGAGGAAACTGAGGATTTGTCTACAACTAATTTAAAGTATTAGCTAGAACATGCACCCAGGACCATCCAACTATGCTGTTTCTCCTCTGCTCGTAGTCCATCTTTCAGATCAGGGTAATGAAATAACCTGGACACAATACAATCCCCACGGATGGAAGGGCCTTTATTTCATGTCCTCATTCTAGAAGAGTCTTACTTTCTAGAATGAAACTTAAGTTCTTAGTATCTCAGAGGAAACAAGCTTTTTGTTTCAAAAATGTGTTTCCAATTCACTTGAATATACTTTAAGATACTCCACAGCATGAGACCACTCAGATTTTGTCTAGTTGCTTGTCTAAATTGTAGTCCAAGTGGCTCTGAGGGTAGGTGAAAGGGGATACGTTAAAAACAAAAAACCAAAACAAACAAAAACTCCCCCACACACTTAAAATTTAAGATAGCCTAATTATAAAATTAAGAAAAATTTCCCTAGAATTTTAAAAAATTCATTATTTTTACTTAAAAAACCTAACTACTGTCTACATAACGATGATTCAGAAAGAATTACATAGGTATAGAATTAATAAATTATGTTTTGGCAGTTGTTCAACAGACAAAGTACACCTAGAGAACATAAAAATTCTTTATTTAACCTAATCCATCCAATATCGAGATAATCTGCTATATTAAAAACAAGACGTTTAAAAAAATTACAGCATGGTTAGCAAGGTAGTGACTAAATAAGTCACTAAGTTTAACTTTATATTCATATTAATTTGATATTTATGTAATGATGAACAATATTTTCAGCCACTTGGGAGATAAGTTAACTTCTGCAAAGGGAATTCTACCAGTTGTCACTGAATTTCATAAAGAGGTTTAAAACATTAGTTTATAGAAATAACACAATGTGAAAATAAACTGAAAAACATGAAATATACCCACCCACCCCCAAAGTCTCCAGCAACCCTTTAATCTATACCCTAATGTCTTTATTTTCTTCATTCCCTATTCCTAGAGTTGTGAGCAGACTATTTAGCAACTAAGAACCAACTACTGCTCTGTGGGGGCTATTTCGAGCCCAAAGTGCCTCTGGTTCCTTTCTCAGTCAATCCTAGAATTATCTTGAGATTAAGTATTATCTCTTGCATTTCAGAGATGAAGAAAACTGTAGCAGAGGAAGTTAGTCACTTGGTCAAGGTCAAGTTATTAAAAGCAGAATTGCACTCAAAGCCAGGTCCACCCAGCTCATGCCCTTTTGTTGCTTCATGGTGGTGCAGGCCAACTCTCTAAAGAGACTGGGACATGGTACTTCTGGAGCTACCAAGGCTCTTTAGATTTAAGTGTTCAATTCCAAGGCTGGAGGTCACTCTTGGTCCCCAGGCACTTGCAATCCACTCCCTACAGCCCTAGAAACCCTGCTCCCCTGACCCCAAAGGCTTAGAGTTGTTTCTGGGGCCTTCACAAGCCCTGATGCTAATAAATCCAAGCAGCTACTCCCCCATCTTGGGCATTAACGTAGTAAATGGGGAACTGTGTGCTTATATACCCTTAGTAAAAGCTGCCTAAAAGCTGTTCTATATAACAAAATTATGCAGGAAATGTCTAGTGTCTTTTCATCTTAAAAATGAAAGCCAATATATTTTATAATTACAGCTATATAATCTAAGTTATTTTTAAATATAATCATAGATTTTTATTTCCCCTTTAGCACTGCAGCAATGTTCTTAATAAGGCCCACTGTCAAATATTCCCTTCCTCCCCAAATAATTACAACTTTGAATGTTCAACAGCCATTCACATCATGTTACAACTCAAAATTAACACTTTCATGCTCTAAAGAAATACCAGTCTTAAATTACTAAAGCTAACATACACTGTTGCAATCTAACATAGCTCAATCTATGTTTGCTACACTCCTAAAGAGAAGTGGACACTTATCAGTAAGGGAAAATGTTTATTACTGTCATGCATTAAGATACTGTAAACAAGAAAATAAAATTTTTGGAAGTAACTTTTTAAAATTTTATTTTAATTAATGAAAATAACTGCAAGACCACTCAGATTGCTGAGCAACATTAAAAGGCTGACTATTGAAAATGGCTTAGAATACATTAATTGCTTTTGAAAAATGAATGTAAAACTAGTTAAACAGTGATTAAGATACTACCCTCATCAATATGACAAGCAATTAAAATCTAAAAATATTAGTATTGGGGTTTTTAATAATAAATTTACTTAAGCCAAAAACAATGACCTCAATATTTACTCAAGACTTATTTTCATAATTGTCTCCTCACCGATTGGTATGAAAACAAAGAGCTCAAGGCCTCACCTTGGTTCGCCACTGTTGGTTTTCTCTCTGTTGAAACTAGACTGTAAGCTACATGAAAACCCAGCAACCAAGTCTGTCTTGCTCGCCACTGCACCACCCCACGGCACTCTGCACAGTGCCTGGGCCAACAAGTGATCGGCACATACCTGAATAACTGAATCAATGAAAAAGAAGAGTAAAATAACTTTATTTTTTCACAAACCATTCTCTGTGCTCAAGCTACTACAATCTGGCAGCTCTAATTTCTAGAAATACGGATTTAAAATTTTACTCCAGTGATGGAAGGACCTGATGTCTGTCTGTCTGTCTGTCTCTCTCTCACACACACACACACACACACACACACAGTAATTAAGACTGCACGAGTCAAAATTACATTATGAACTATGAGATGTCAACATTATATAAATAAATTTTAATAGTGAAAAAGTGATCTGGAAGCCCTGTGAATTCTTACCCTACACATTTTGGAGGATATCACATGGGTTAAGAAAAACAACAGAATTGCATTTGTTCAGATTATCATTTGAATGTTTACATACATTTTTGGTTTGCTATTTATAACTAATTTAATTTACATTTCATGTTACATGTACTCTTGTATAACATGTAATCAAATTATGCCAGTGAGAAAAATCCTCATAGTACCTTCATTGAATTGCTGATTCTAAGAAAACACTCAACATGAACATGTACAAAAAAGGCATGTGCATTTTTCAATATTTGCACAGGTTGATTTTTATATTTCTGTCTGAAGAAAATATGAACAAAGCCCAGATTTACCATGCTAAGATAATGGTTCAGATGACTGCCATAAAAGTAGTACATACAGAGTAATGAGATCGAATCACATCCTTAGGTTCCGTGATTACTGAGAGGACTTCCCCAGCCCTAAGTGCTTTCTTTATTATATTTCTTAAAAATACGATAGCAGCAGCTTATCACAAGTCTTCACTACTGTGCATTAATGATGGAATCAAAACAACACAACAGACTCATAAGGATGAGAGGACTGTGGAACAACTACACGTCACAGTTTTATGCTTCTTCTTGCTCCGGATAATTTAGAATTTTGCGGTGTGCCTGACGTAAATATTGCTGCTGTTTGAAGTAAACCTTGAATGCTCCTTTTATGGCAACAAAAGCAATTCCACCCTAAAATAAAAAGGAAAGTTAGCTTTTTAAATGCATATTTAGAGAAACATAATAAAAATAAGTTTACAGAGGTAGCTACCATTACTATCTTCATTCTATGGGCATAGAGAAGAAATTTGATTTAAATTTCTCAGCACGGCAATGAACCAGGTAGTTGGACCCTAGAGCAGAAGTCCTTCACCATAATCTTTCTGGCAAAAGGGATGGATGTAGCTGGTGCAGCTCAGTGGATTGAGCACCGGCCTGCAAACCAAATGGTCACCGGTTTGATTCCCAGTCAGGTCCCAGTGGGAGACCTGTGGGAGGCAGCCACACATTAATGTTTCTCTTCCTCTCTTTCTCCCTCCTTTGCCTCTGTCTAAAAATAAAATAAATAAAATCTTTAAAGAAAAAAGGGATGGATGTGAGGATTCATGCATATTCCAGGAGAGAAATCACCTACAGCATAGTTCTGGAAGGCAGAACTACTGCAGTGGATCCTTCCCTTTTTCCTGCTATTGGATGACAGTGAGGATAAAATATAGGCTTAAGACACAGAAGCCACAGAATAATGATATATTCCTTTGGGTTTTTTTTATAAAGACATATATATTTCATTCTCTTTTGTATAGTCACTTGAGAAAATAATATTAAAGCCATCTTACCAAGATTGTCCTTTGTAAATTAGAGTTAACACTACTAAACATCAGTTTACCAACTATTGTCGCAATAGTAGGAAAGACAAGGGCTCCACACAAAATTCGGGTGGCAGACACGTGATCTGCTAAAGGATTAGCCTCAGCAGGAATTCGAGGAACAGGGCAACCAATCCCTAGAGAGAGAGAAAAAAACCCCAGGGCATTAATCCTAATAAATTAGCACAGGTAAAATATCTTTGCATGTAAGGATTCTTCTACAAGATTAATTTGGCATGCTTGTTACATCCCCAATTCAGGGCCTTACCTGGGAATATACTGTTCAAAATTTGTAGTTTATTTGAGTATTTGCGCCATAGTCTAAGCACGTAGTCCTCCCAGCGAATCATCTTGCCTAATATCAGCATGACAGGAATAGTAGGAAGTCCAATTAAAAGGAATAAAGGATCGGCTCTCTCCATAACATCCAAACCTTCTTTATGGCCTACAACCTGTGAAACAGATACCATTTGCTAGAATTATTTCCTTATCTAATAAAGGGATGTTGCATGCTTGAGCTCTATTCATTTTAGAGGAAATGCTAAATGTCAAAAGAATACAGAAATAAAAAGTTAAAAAAATAAGCTGAAAGCTATCAGTCCTCATTTATTTATGAGAAGTGTCTCTAAGTGAAGGCCGAAAATACCAATTTCATATTACATTGGAACAAAAGCTTTAAAAATGGTTGACTCATACTGATCACCATATTTTTCAGACTACAAGATGCACCCCTTTCCAATGTGGGAGGAAAATGGAGGTGCGTCTTATAGTCCAAATGTAGCTTTACATTTACATTAGTGAAATGTTATTTGTGGTATTAAATGTTTTACCATATTTTTTGCTTTAAAATTTTCCCCCCTCTAAAACCTAGGTGTGTCTTATGGTCCGAAAAATACAGTACATATATTCATTCATTCATTTATAGAGGGGAAGGAGAGAGAAAAGTGAGGGAGAGAAACATCAATTGGTTGCCTCTTGCAGGCACCCCAACCAGGAATCAGGCCTGCAACCCAGGCATATATCCTAACTGGGAATTGAACTGGAGACTTTTTGCTTTTCAGGACGATGCTCAACCAACAGAGCCATGCCTGTCTGGGTGATTACATTTGGATAGAAGGGAGGGGACTTCTGGTTTTTGCTTCCTTTCCTCTAAATTGATTTGGTTTCCCTGGGCTACTTTAGGTCCTATTTGTCTTCTAGCAGAGCAGCTGTTTTCTAGTTCTTCCTACTAGGAGGTAAGCATGGCCAACTAAGGGGCAGGACCTGCCTTCAGGAGATGGTCTGAAAACTCACTTCTCTTTGGCTCTTTCTCCTCACTCAGTGGTGTCTGGGATAGAGTAAGATCTCTCTGGTTGGCAAAATGCCTGCTCTATACACCTAACTCTCCCGAAATGCAATTCCAAGGCCTAGACTGGGAGATTGCTGTATGGAGTTCTGGCTACAGGTTCTAGTCATTTTTTCCAGTCCAGGAACCCCCCAGTGCCCTTGTTTATGGGGTAGTGAAGCTAAAACAATCCTTCCCTTCTCACCTGGGTCTTTAGGCTATTTCTCAATTGGTTTAGATCCCAGAAGGCAAGAAGTACATGATTAATTTCTATTTGTGCATTCCATACTTTTCACTTGCTGATCAATCTTACTTAGCCTCATACTTCTCTCAACAGCATTGTTTTGTTGGTGAGCCTCTAATTTTTAACTAGAAAATTTCCAAGAAAATTCTTTCATAGGTCTCAAATGATCTCTCTTTAGCCAAAGTTTCAATTACTCACAAATTAAACATACTTCTCTGAGGGATTATTCTTGGCAGTTAAGATAGGGGAAACTACTTCAGAGTCTTGAGCTTTTAGCCCACTCAGGCATCATCACACAGTGAGGCAATAGCTTGAGAGAAGGACTCTACTGCAAAGGGCTTTACTGATCACAGTTGAAGACTAAGCCAGAAAAAAAGGATTAGAAAGGACCTGTCTATATTTTTGATTGGAGGGAGGGCAAAAGATGGAAGGGCAGGCAAGGAGAGCAAAGAAAGAAGGTAGGGAAGTCTATAGGCTATGAGGGATAATGTATACTCAGAAAACAAGCTTCTGAGATATTTTTCAAAACCAAGATGCCCTTTATGTCAGCTATTGCAGCATAATTTTTTGGGTGGATGGATTACAAGGAGGTATGAAATAAGGTCAAGCTGAGAATGATCAGGGCAAATTGAAATTCTGGAAAACGGACTTAACCCAGGTAGAAATGTCTTATAAAATATGTGGAGAGGACCAAAATGGATGCTTTAAAAATTTCAGTCAGGCATATAGCCCAAACTTGCCCTTGGCTACCTTATCTAACCAAGGTGTAACATTAAAGGGCAGGAGGCCAGGCTCTTCCAAATGGCCATAAACCATGGCATCATTACCTGATACTCTTCAGTGTCTTCAGGTAGAAATTAATAACTTCACACATTGCCATGTGAAGGGTGATCATTTTGAGTTGTCCTAAAGTGAAATGGGCTGGCTCACAATATTTCAAACCCTAATCCCACACTGGTGGCAAAAGTAGACTGCCTTTATCTATAATGCTTTTCCAGGATATTCCATTTTTATATCATTTTATTATCTCTCAAAATGTTAGCAAACAAATTTGAAAGTTCCCTTGCTGGGTCATTCTGTTTAGAATTTAGGGTTTAGAAATAGAAAACAGAGTGAATATTCAGGTATGGACTATATAGTAAGGTGAAGTTTATTTCTCATGGATAGCAGTTAAAGCCTCACAACCAGGTGTCTAAGGATGAGGAAACAAAAAAGAAAACAGGGCAAACAGTGAACGATGGCCCATCATCCCATTTGTTACAGCCAAAGCGGAGAGAGAAGCTTTGTGCTTAGGCTGCCATGCATGCTCACTTGCATACATTCCTTCATTCAACTGAACTCTGATTATGTGCCAGACACAGGCCTTAGTGCTGGGGATTAAATGGTGAGCTAACTAGATGTGCTCTGGAGGTGAGAGACAGTCAAATCAGACAAGTGGACAAATATAAATGCTGCAAAAAAAACAGAATAGTATAACCTGTAGTATACTATTACTACGGTCAGAATCAAGGGCAATAAACGAAAGGTAAATTAAGCAATGAAGCTCATTTAATTTTGGTCAATACAAAAACAGCAAACTTTGTGTATGATCATGTAAATTCTGGTTTTGTGCTGCAAGATTTAAAAACAGATTTTTTTTGAAACAGATTCATAGATACAAAACAACTGATGCTTGCCAGAGGGAAGGACTGAGTAAAAAAGGCGAAAGAATTAATAAGTACAAACTAGTAGTTACAGACCAGTCACAGGGATGTAAAGTATAACACAGGGAATATAGTCAATAATACTGTTATACATAGTAGGTATAGTGCCAGGTGGGTACTGGAAATATCAGGGGCAATGCTTTGTAAAGTATGATTGTGTAATCACTATGCTGTATACCTGAAACTAATAAAAAGAACACCAAGTGTAAACTGTTAATTGAAAAATAAAATAAAAAAAAACACATTATTTTTAAGACTTCAATTTTGGAGTGAGATTCAGGAACTAAGAAATTCCTCAGGAACTTTTCTTTTTTAAAGATTTTATTTATTTATTTTTAGACAGAGGGGAAGGGAGGGAGAAAGGGAGGGAGAGAAACATCAATGTGTGGTTGCCTCTCGAGTGCCCCCTGCTGGGCCTGGCCCACAACCCAGGCATGTGCCCTGACTGGGGATTGAACTGGTGACCCCTTGGTGTGTAGGCCAGCACTCAGTCCACTGAGCTACACCAGCCAGGGCAGGAACTTTCCTATGAGTTTATTATCCATGTAAAAAATAAACGCCTATATACTTATAGGTTTGGATAAGTTTATTTTTTTTTGCTTCAGAGCTAAAAGCCAGACCTTCATATCCAGCTAAGCCTACAATTCACCAATGCTGAAAGGCTAAGAGTTTTAATTAAGGCCTGATCTTTTAAGGCACTGCCTGTTAGAACCCTACCTTTAAATAGGAGAATGGAATAGTGAGGAACTAATAGGTTTTCTTAGTTAGAATTTAGGATAATTAATTGTAGTGTAATTAAGAACGGGCAGTGCTTAAGGGGGTTGTCTTTATACTAGATGCAAAAGTGGAACTAGGTTAGATATTAAGGTTCCATTGTTCCAGGATAAAATGTTCCAGCTGCCTCTGGGACCAGATTTCACTTAAGGAGCCCAAGATTAGGGATAGGAGTCTTAATGCCTCTTCCTTGTTGTATGGTACTAGACATGTAAACTCTTTAAACCTGTCAACTAGGAATAATTGATAGTATCTACACCACCAGATTGTTTCAAGGATTAAAGGCATCAGTGCTTGAAGGGTCTTCAGCCCAGTACTGTGGGGAAAAAGTGAACTATCATGTTGTCTGTTCAATAAAAATGTAACTGGAAGTTCCTATTTAAGTTCCTCACAATTAAGAGAGATTGAACCTAAGACTGGTTCATAAAGAAAAAAAAAGGAATACATGGGGAAAGAATAGTTGTCTGATTCCTTAATCTGATTTACTTTATAGCAGTTAGAGAATAAAAGAAAAAAAAAAACAGGAAAAGTGTTAAACAGAAAGTCCGAAACACTTCTGATTGTACAGTGGGGCGCATTCCCTGACAATATCTCAGGTAAGGAGAAGTCTTCTTAATACTCTCAAACCACACACAGTACTACCCATTGTCCACAGCTGATCTTTCATTTCTGAGCTAAAAAATAAAAACCTTTTCCTGTGAAACAATACATGTAAAGGTTATTTCTAAATGGTAACACCTAATAAATATGTATTATCATAATTTGGGGTCTTTTTCTTTACTGTCACCGTTAACCATTACGTTAAATTTTGTCTCCTTGCTTGTATCATTTCTTCCCTCTACCAATCCAAATTATTTCCTTCAAGGGTCAGCATAAGACTTACCTTTTTCATAACTTCAAATGATTTTGCACTTTTACTGAATTAAAATACTGCGTATGGAGTCTACACTCTCTTCACAATTGCTTATATAACCTTGTAACTATTCTCCAGTTCGTTTATGTACACCTTATCTTAGGCTACATTCCTTGAGGCTGGGAATGAGAGCTTTCAATTTGTTTTATATTTTATGCAGACCTCAGCTCAGTGTTAACTTTTTGATTGAATCATACCAATATTGTTCAACATGCCAGGATACAACTGGTAGCCATTTGTAGAGGATACAAACTATATTCCTAATTGGATCCTGTGTTGTTGAACTGTTCTATTAATTATAAAAAAACCTTTTAAGATTGATTCAGTCTAAAGTCTTTTCAGGAAGAGCAATCCCATTTCCTATACTCAATTAGGTTTTAAAAGAAATCAGTCTCAGAAGGCCTTAGTTTCCTCATCTGCAACAAATATATACCTGTATGTATTTGTATATTAAGTAGTGTATAATGTGCTCTAAGTTTTCATGTCTTTGTCAATCCTAGTGAATCATCCTGAACTTCTTTGATCTAATGATGTACTGATACTTATTGCTGGAGTGAAACGAATTATTAGAGAGAATATAATCAACTGAACAAACCAGTTATACCTGATGGAACAGATCATATTAAAAAATCAATGTATTATGAAAGCCTGTTAAATGTTAGTCTCTATGTATATGCTATACAGGAATGTATAAGTATAAATAATATAGTTTCTACTTTCAAGCAAATTACTTTCTAATAGGAAAAGTATGATCTGAATACAGGAAAAGTTAAATAATTTAGGTAATCTATATAAGAAATATTACTCGGTTGGCACAAAAGTAGCTGCCATTTGAGGAATAAAAATATGTCACTAATGCAGAGGAAAAAGAAATCACAGTGGGCAGGAGTTGCTTGGTCAGTTTCAAGGAGGAAAAGTGGCCGAACTAAGCCTGAATGAAAGGGTCTGGATTTGGATTAGTAGAGACAGAACTGCAAGCACAGGTATTAGGCAGGGAGGTGACATAACCCAAAGAACAGAGGTAAAGAACACTAAACAACATAAGGATGGGCTATAGGAGACAGCCCAATAGGCTATCAAAGCAGAATGAAGTAAGACTGTGGAGGAGCCTGCACAATAAATCAGGTTAAGGAAATGAAATCTTTTTTCAAGCTAGTGGTTCTCAATCTTTATCCACTATACTCATGACAAATGATCATTTAATTTATTATTTGTGATTCATTCCAGTGATTATATCCAGATTTTTGGGATGTCACCAACATTTTATGAAAAGCCTTGCAAAACTGTCTCACCATGACTATTAATGGAGCAACCAGAAGGACTGCTTACTATGGACCCTGGCATAGATAGGTTATGTGCGATTTTTGGAATATTACATATATAGAAAGTCCCCACTTTCATGGTATTGACAGGTTCTATTAGTGAAATGATAAAACTAATTTTACCATAAGCTAATTGATATAAACAAGAGTTAAGTTCCCACAGTATCTTATCAACATAAAATGATGCCGAAAGACACAGTATTTGAGGACCTGTTTCAACTCACTTTTTCTTTCATACACTAATTTATATTAAAGAAAAGCAAGTTATATCATCATCTATAAACCTAAGTATATTTATTCAGTTACTTATGAAATGCTTAACCAATCTAGGCACTACTTTTGAGAAGCGCTACTTAAGGCAGAGGAGATGGTTAAGCTTGAAATAAGATGTTGAAGCCCTGGCTGGTGTGGCTCAGTTGGTTGCAGTGTCATTATCCTGGAACTGAAAGGTCGTGGGTTTGATTTCTGGTCAGGGCACATACTCAGGTTGTGGGTTCAATCCTCGATTGGGGCAAATACGAAAAGGTAACCAACAGGTGTTTCTCTCACACTGACGTTTCTCTCTCCTTTCCTCTCTCTCTAAAGCAATGAGAAAATGTCCTGCAGTGAGGATTAAAAAGAAAAGACATCAAAGGTATTATTTTAGGAAGATTCATTTGAAAGGATAGATTGATAGAAGAGAATGAAGTCAGGGGAACCAATGAAGAGGCTCCTTTAGCCATCCAGGTTACAATGGGGGAGTGACAAGAAATCATGAGGTGAAGACTGTGGAAAGGAAGCATAAATGTAAGACATATCAAAATGAAAATTGCTTGGCCTTGGTCAGTGGACTGCATATAGGCAGTAGAAAGTCAAAGGCAATTCTAAGAATGTAGACTATAAACTGAGTAGATGAAAAAAGAATAGGAATTAAAAGTACAGATAAATTATAATGGGGAATAAATTTAGGTTGCAAAATGAGAAAGACATGTTTGATTTCAATAATACTGAGTATGCAGTCACAAGAGGTCATTTAAGGATGGTCAAGCTGCTATTGTAAAACTGGATTTGAGGAAAGATTAGGTCAAAAGATAGATTGGAACACAAAAAGCACAGCAAAGATAGACGAAAATCTTTAAGGAAGAGGTAATATAAAAAGAGTTGAGCTGAAGGCCTGGGACTAAATCTGAAAATTTAAGTCTCTCTAATTTTCATCAACAGTTACTGATTATAGCCTTATTCTGTAATAGCAAAATGCTAGAAGCAACACATTTTCTAATTAGCAAGAGACTGGTTATATATTGTAGTGATTCTGTATATAGAATACTATACAAATTTCTGCACACTTACATAAAAAGATCTCTAAAATTCATTGTGAAAAGAGGGATGAAACTCCAAAATACTTCTTTTGGGTTAAAAAAAAAATGTGTGTGTGTGTGAATACATTGAGCTGGCCAAAAAGTCCATTACTTTTTTTCCGTAAAATAAAAAGACAAATTTTTCATTTTTACCAATAACTTTCTTGGTTTGGAAATTTTGAGTATGTTGGCTACTTTCTACTATTGACTTCTTCTAGTGGGTAGAGGCCAGGGTGCTACTAAACATCTTCTAATGCATAAGATAGCCCCACAGCAAAGAATTATTTGACCAAAATGCCAATAGTACTAAGAAACTTCGCAAACCACTTTTGACATGTCCATCAGTCAGAGCATCTTCTCCATACACTGCACGGATATTCTCTTGTATTTCAGATGCATTTCTACCTTCCTTGAAATAACAAAGCATAATATGCTGAAAATGTGTTATTTTCTTCCATCTTCAGTACAAAATGGCTGCACAAAAATTCACCAATCTTGGTAAGTTAAACACACACACACATACACACACACTGATATGACAACTGTCACAATACAATCTACCAAAATTGTTGTGAGTGAAGTTAAAGACAACTAAGTGCTACTAGAGCCACTGTATGGAAAAAATGGACTTTTTGGGCGACCCAATATTTATTTTTTCTTGCATATGCACAAAGAAAGTTTGGAAGAATATATATGAAAGTAATAATAGTGGCTACCTGGGGAGGTAAAGAGAATTTGGGCAAATAAAGAACAGGAGTAAGAAGACTTTTCACCAAGTACCTTTTTATATATTATTTTTAGGTCATGAAAATGCTTTTGTCCAAAATAAATTTTAAAACTCCTAACAAAGTCTATTTCACAGATCTTCACATCAAAAGTAATATAACTGAACAGAGTTAAATAGTGAACCTGCATCACTGTCACTGCTCCGTAAGTCACAGCTGTCCAATAGATAGAGCCAACCATTATTCCCGCTGCAGCAAATGGACAGGCTTTTGAGATCAGTCTATCTGCAAGATCCAAGACGTATACAACTGGACCTATGAGACAAAGAAAATAAAGTTTCAACACAAGACAGATTTTTAAAAATGCCTTATTCAGTATTTTCCAAAGATCTAAAATATTTCAATGAGGTTGTTCTGATGTTTAGAAATACTGATGTAAACGTGATGGAACCCTAGATTTGAAGAGGTTTAGAATTTCTCAGGCAGTTGCATGAATAGCTAAATTTTACTTCTGAAATTAAAAAAAAAAAGCCTCTTTAAATATTTTTCTGTATCAGTAAACCTAAGATTAAAACCTCAAACACAGTTGCTTCTTATAAAAGAAATAGTTCTCTCACTTCTCTTAATCACAATGGCAACTACAGAATGAAGTGGCCTTTTCAGCCTGCCTTTCCTAAACAGTTCCTAGTCATAATTAAATTCTCTAGTACTTGGTAAGAATATCACTTCTTTGACTTCACTCATTACTTCCTTGGAACAGTGTGTGAAAGTAACCACGCCTATTTTCTTATAGTTACACAAAGTCAATCTATCTTATTTTGATTTTCAATATGCCATAATTAGTTGAGTATTATTCTCCAACAAGCTTCTTTTAATTATCATAATACCAGTTTTTATGGCATTCCAACAGCTGTGTGTGCCAATTATGCTTCTATTATTATGTGCTTAACTGTGAAATTTCATTATTCCCTCCCTCTGGAATTTATTTGGAATAGCTACATTTGGAAGTATTCTAATTAACTGCCATTTAGTCCAATAATATAATTTAGCTACAGAATTTTCCAGAACAGTGGAAGGGCCTAAAGAACTGAATATCTAAGTTTAATCAAAAGATTATGAAACCTTGATTTAATAGTAACAGTATTTGTTGAATACCGGCCACATGCATCCTATTATTTGAGATACTTTCTTAGAAATGTACAAGTGTTTTTACCTACCTTCTGAGGGCTTACAATCTACAGGAGGATGCCATACACAAAAACAATTTATTTTCATTGTATAAAGAAATTAACATAGCAATATGATGATAAAATAAACATACAAGAGCAAGCATTCATCTACAGAACTTCCAATCACTACTTCCCCCGATCATTGGAGCCAGTAATGTCACTAGTTTCTGTATAAAGAGAGACCACACTGTGAAGTAGAAAGAATATTTGGAGAGACATCAAACAACCTATGATTTAAATTTAGCATATTCACTTTGACAATATTTACTAGTGTCAAATTTCAACTTACATAACATTTAAAACTATGACAAGGCATCTTTTGAGACCAAATAGATAAAGTAAGGCTAGTTCAGGGTACACTGACTCTACATACTCTAACAACAGCACTTCTTAAATGTCTATATGACACTAGGCTCTGTGCCACAGGCATTACACCCATCATTATTTAATCTCATAAAGTAGGGTTTAATCCTCACAATACGCACATTTGCTGGGTTAAGTTTGTAACTACCTCAGAAGGCACAATAAGTCATTACAGTGAATCACCAAAGATCCCTCAAAGGTTGGTACTAACATTTAAAGACAACACTTCAACTTTCATATTCTCTACTGATAATTCTTTAATCAGAAACTGAAGCCACAGGAGAACCACCAGACTCTATAGCACATGTACTCATCTACCAGATCTTATCTCCTCACCACTCAAAGTCATGGCTCCAGCAATTCTCTGCTCCTCTTCAGATGATTTCCAAGCAAACGTCATTATTTCTTCTATCTTAAAGAAACTCTTCACTTGATCCTTTCCCCCCAATTGTTCCATTTCTTTGCTCCTTTTCAAACAAAATTCCTCAAAAGACTTATCTGTTTTCACTCTTGCTCTCATTCAGTTCTCTCTTGAACCTGCTCCACAAAACTGCTCAATAAGGTCACTAACCACCTATGCATTGCTAAATCTAATCCCAGCTTTCCTCTCTTTTGGCCTATCAGCAACATATGACAAAGATTTCCCTTCTTCCTACTGCATGGTTCTTCACTGCATGAGCAGGATATCACCATCTCCTCATTTTCTTTCCATCTCACTAGCCACTAACTTTTCAGTCTCCTTTGCTGGTTCCTCTTCATGATCTCAGTGAGCCCACCTGTCAAATTACACCTCACTGTACTCCCTATTTGATTACTTGGCTCTAGTTTTCTTTTTCCCAAAGCACTTAGTAGCTAACAGACTCTAATTTACTTGTTAATTCTCTTTCCACATACTAGAACAGGGAAACTACGGCCCATTGGCCAAATCCAGCCGACTGCCTGGTTTTGTAAATAAAGTTTTATTGGAGCGTGGCTACACACAAAGCCTAAAATACCTTTTTTTTAAACAGAAAAAAGTTTGCCAAGTCCTGAACTAGAACAAAAGCTCCAAAAAGGAAATCTTTAGGTGTTGCTTTTTCATTATTCTGTACTAAGCCCAAGTTACAAGACTATTTCCTACCCTGTTAGAATCAGAATTTACATGGAAAGAGGTATTCTACATGCTTCCAATGTACCTTCCTCCCCTCCTCTTTTCAGCATGGTACTTAGAATGATCTACTGATGGAGTAAAGCAAGTTAATTCCTAAAAAATTGATAAAAATTAATTTGAACGAAAATATAATTCCTGAAAGCAATCCATCACTACCACTTTTCTCTATTATGAACATGGATAACCTAGAGATGTTTTAATTATCTTTCCTTTAAAGATCTCAGAAAGTTCTAACAAAATTAGCTCACTTTTCAGTTTTCTTCCTGAATCACTGGGTGTGAATTCTTTTTGCACAAACAAAAAACAAACAAAACCCTCACTGTTAATTTTGGAAATTTTCTGCTCACCCTTTGGGTCATATGGAAAGGATATGCTGGATTAAATCACAACACTGGCCGAATTGTGGTCCCTAATTCTAGTGTTTTTGACAAAATTCTGTCTAGGCTTTTAAATTTATTTTGTCTAAACCTCTCAAGGCTCTTCCAGATAGACTAGTCCAAGATTAGTTGCATAATTAAAAGGTTAAATGTCTAGTGGTATTCTATACCATTAGAATAATAAAGCTGCCACCCAGAGGAGGTATTTCTGAGAACTAAAGATGCTCTAGATCAGCTATTTGTTGAGTAAGAACAATCACTGACGTCCCCTGGATGACTTCCTGAATCATACCCTGCTGTCAGGAAGCTTATTGTGTGCTCGTATCCCATGACTTGCATCACAAAAAGAAAATACTAATAGCGACTAGATTCTTCTTATTGTCAGATTATAGCACAAAGAATTATAGGAAGTGAGGCGAGGCAAAACTCTAGCCCTTAATTCTAACGGGAAGGAAGAAGTGTGAATAAATGCACCTTGCAAGTTAAATATGTCAGGGTATAAAAAGGGTTCAATATTTTAAAAAGGCATTATTAAATTTTTAATGCCTCAGTGGGATTTGCCACTTATGTTTTTGATAGCATTGTATTTAAACAGTGGATGGCAATTTAAAGGAAATATGTTGTGAATTCTTTTATACAATAGAAAAGCTTTTGTGAAAAAAAAAACTACACCCTAATATTTTGGGTAAATTCAAATCTTCACATTTCACATTTAAATGAAATCAAACAGTGAGCTGAGAACTACTGGGGAAACTCTTAAGTCCATGTCTACTGAAAAAGAAGTAATGAGTTTTATCTGGAAGACACTGAAAATGTAGATTTGCTGCAGCTGTGATTTAAATTCAAGTCTATACGTATGAATGGTGTTAAAGGCATTATCTTGGAAAATAAGAAATTAATAAAATGAAAGGCAGGCGATACTTGGCGTTCAACATCTGCTGGCATTGCTTATAATACTACCCGGAATTCCTAGGACCTTTCTCAGAGATAGAAAGGTATCTTAAAAAATATGGACCAATTCTTGAAAAATAATTTCCATGTTATGAGCGCTATAGTTTATAACACAGAACATAATTTAATGAGCATTTTTAGGTACTTTATAAGATAATCTAAGAAGATTATAGCTCCCATGAACCACAAGGTTTCTGTTAAGTGGCCAATGGTTTGTAAAAGACAATTAACAAGCAAATAGATTGCTTGCAGAAGCTATTCAAGTTTCCATGTTATGGGGCTGTTTTCTTTGCACTGAACGATTTTGCCCTAGACCCAACTCAAATGCCAACTTGTTAAGTCAAAACATCAACTCCACTTTCAGATTAAGAACCATCCAGAATTGCAAGTTTTAGAGGCCACCAAGAATCCAACAATATACTTTTAAACTTCTCTTCTTGCTCCAACTCTTTTTTTTTGTTGCACTGTTTCTGGGATGTACTATCTCTATTTTAATTAAGTCTGTATGCAAACCCAACTGCCCAATGAAAATGAACCTAACTTGGTGTAATTGCTCTACCCCACCCTGTTCATGTCCCAAGAGGCTTCCTTTACATACTATCCCACAAAATGCACTTACCCCTTTGCTTGTGCATAATGTTAGTACTTTATGTTCTTGTTCAATGTTTGTTCAGTTGTTTCAATATCCTTTATGTCTGGCCATGTCAGCATCATCTTAGACTGAAAACTCCCAGGGGGCAGGGGCCATGTCTGTTTAATTCGTTTTGTACAATGCCTAGGACAAAACCATGTACAGATAGGTGCTTAAAAAATGCTTTCTGATGATGATTGGCATCACTCTCAGGGACTCTCTAAGCTCTCAGCACATGGTACTTGGTAGTAGTACATCAGGGCAACTTTGGCCATTCCACAGGGCACCAAATACAGCTAATTACAGCCCTCTGGCAAGTATCTAACTCAATCAGTTAAAATTTTTTTAAAGTATTAATTATATGATCCCAAGTCAACAAATGTAAATTGTATTGAGGACATGAAGTAATATCACAACAACCAATTCAATTAAGAGTTCAAAGTATACAGGAATCCTAATGGGATAGTAGTAAAGAGTTTTAACTTTCTCTATCACTCAACAGTTTTTAAGAGGTTTAAGAACCTCAGACAAGCTTATGTAAGTTTCGTCTTTGCTCTCTACTTGTAGGTTTAGAGTTTACCATTATTATGTTACAACAAATATCCTGCTAACTCAGCTGTAAGTTCCATTGCCTAATAAGAAGTTACTGTAAACAGAGAAGAAAGGATATGTTCTTGGACAATTTTTTAGATAACCAAATTAATAACTGACAAAAAACTTCCCCTTCCAAAACCTCAAAGAATAAAAGATCTCCAGAGTTTTAGAGTACCATTCCTCCAGGTGTATATACATAGCATATCATCACAAAAGTAATTAAACATCATCGTAGTTCTTTATGATTACATAGTTTGAGCTAAGGGAAAACTTAAATTTATCCTAAGAACAGAATAGCCCATAGAATATTTGAGGGTTATAAGTACTTATTAAGCACCTATTGTACATATAACATTTTACTGTGCATTAAAATAAAGGTAAAATAAAGGTAAATAAAACTGAACACACTAGCCTCTGCCTCCAGGGAGTCTATAATCTAGTTAGGGACAAACAATAAATACACATTAAACAACTGAAAATTTTAAAGGCAAAATTAACAAATGCATAAAAGTACAGTACAAACTATACAGATACCTATTAGTGAAATTTTAATTAAAGAGTTTTAAAACAACTGTATATATTTGCTAATTAATAGAAGTGAATCTTAACCTACAATTGAAGTTGATAATCGAAAAGGGGAATGCTAAAAGACCTTTTAACTAGCCAAAAGACTTTATTCAACCCTGGCTGGTATGGTTCTGCGGACTAAGTGTTGGCCAGCCAAACTAAAGGTTGCTGGTTGATTCCTGGTTAGGACACACGCCTGGGTTGTGGGCCAGGTCCCCAGTTGGGGGCATGAAAGAGGCAACCAGTCAATGTTTCTCACACACTGATGATTCTTCCCTGTCTTTCTCCCTCCCTCCCCTCTCTAAAAATAAATAAACAAAACCTTAAAAACTTTATTCAAAAGGTGTATATATATATATTTAAAGCTGGTATAGCAAGCAGTAAGGTGGGGAATATTTGACAGAAACCTTGACTAGATCTTTAAAGAACATGACACAATAGGTAGGAAGTAAGTTCCTGGTGAGAGACATACTAAAATGAGAAAGATATTTAGGGAAAACTGATCTTATAATAAAGTCAGAATAAACTAGAATAGAATCCACAAGATTTTGTATCCAAATTGAGTACAAATACAGACAAAGTAGTATCAATCTAAAGAAGCTTGATATAAGAATTAGGAAAGAATTGACCCTGGCTGGCATAGCTCAGTGGATTGAGTGTGGGCTGCGAACCAAAGCATCGCAGGTTCGATTCCCAGTCAGGGCACATGCCTGGGTTGCAGGCCACCACCCCCAGCAACTGCACATTGATGTTTCTCTCCCTCTCTCTCTCTCTCTCTCTCTCTCTCTCTCTCTCTCTCTCTCTCTCTCTCTCTCTCTCTCTCTCTCTCTCTCTCTCTCTCCCTCCCTCCCTCCCCTCTCTAAAAATAAATGAATAAAATCTTAAAAAAAAAAAAGAATTAGGAAAGAATCAAGAAACATCATAACTTATTAGAGAAAAGGCATTGTCTGCTTTTTGTAGAAAACCATACTAAGGTATTACATTTTTTTACTTTCAAAAAGTTCGAAGTGCGATGAAAGAACTCCACCATCAATTATTATTAATATATAAAGAGATGGCAATATTAATTATGAACATACTACATGTTTCTGTCCAGAAAGTATCCAACTATGTAATATGAAAATAGATACATTTATTGAAGATAGAAGTTACAAGAAACATTGTACATAGGACAATGACACTTCAGTCCCCTTCAAAGTTGACACTTTGTGACCTCACACAGTTCTGATTACCATCAGATGCCCTGTCATATTTTCCTGAATCCCACTGAGGGTCTGAAATCTCTGCTCTTTTAAAGGTGATTTTAGTTTGGAGAAAAGTCAGGAGTCAAGGGGCACTAAATCTGGGCTGTAGGGGACTGAGTCACCTGGGTGATCTGATGTTTTGCCAAAAAAAAAAAACACCTCTGCACAGACTTAATGCATGCGTGGGCACATAGTTGTGATGAAGCTGCCAATCATCAGTTGCCCATAGCTATGCCCTTCTGAGTTATCCAAATAGTTTCTGGGAGAATGTTCAAGCTGAATGCAAAATCAGGGAACAGATTTGTTCCTCTCCTCACTTAGTCATTTTGAATGTGATGGCCACATAGTACAAACGCTGACTCAAGTCATCATTGTTCATGTATGTGCATTCCAGTCCACTCTCCTTGGCTGCAGGTTACATCGATGCTGCACAAACCATTCTTGTTACATTAACAATGGCTGGACTTTTTCTGGACAGATCTCGTATGCCAAAATATCATCAGACATTTTCTTTAAACATACCTACCATTTTCAAAGTTCCCATTATGAAAATTACTTTTATTAATAAAAAATTTACTTTTTAGAGAACAAAGGATTATCAGAAAACTCAGGTAAGCATAACCCTGAAGTCTACCTGGTATTAGTTTCATGTTCTTTTTCTAAAAAAATTTATTTTTTCTCTTTTAGAGAGAGGGGAAGAAAAGGAGGAAGAGAGGGAGAGAACTATCAATGTGTGGTTGCCTCTCGAATGCCCCCTACCGGGGACATGGCCTGCAACCCAGGCATGTGCCCTGACTGGGAATTGAACTGGCAACCCTTTGGTTTGCAGCCCGCACTCAATCCACCGAGCTACACCAGCCAGGGCTCTCTCTTTTTATGAGAAGCTCATATTAGGTTCCTTAGAAGGTCACATAACAAGGCAGGTAAGAATTAGGTAGGATCTGCTGTATGTATGTATGTGGAATCCAGACAAACTGCTATCCCTGAATTTCTGCACCTGTTCAATGGAAATATCTGCTTCAGTTTTTGTGAAAATTAACATAAAGCACATGAAGCTCTTAATACAGTACTTGGTGTTATGCAGTAACAATCAATGTCAGCTATTACTTCTTTCAAAAATGGTAAACCAAGTTAAGCATAATAGAACTATAGGAGAGGAGTTAAAATCTAAGACATATGTTTGAGGGAAAGTTTGTGGTACAAGGCTCTGGTATAAAAACAAGTCTTTCAGGAAATTCTCATGTAAGTAATAAAGGATAGGTTCTTTTTGCTGAAAGGTCTGGGATAAGGAGGAGAAGGAAAGTTCATGGAGCCAGGAAGTCTGGGAATAAAGAGGGAGAAGAAACAGCAGACTTACAGAATTTAGGTCTATAATTGGTAATTATTTTTAAAAATATTCTACAATTATGTTTTGTACCTACAATTCAGCTATCTGTATCTATACATAGTATGCACCCAGAAAGTCTTACACTGTCAAAGATACTTCTTAAAATTAATCTACTTTTAAATCTTAGTGAACAAGACCAGAAGTGATCCAGCAGTAAACACAAGAATCCTTATTTGAAGGTATCCTAGTCATTTGCCTCCTAAGGGGGTATATATGAAGGCCAAAGAAGACATAATGAAATGTGTAACTACAAACTTCAACAGCAGAAGGGCATTCAAAGACTGAATCACTATGGATAGGAACGTGGTTTTGAAATTTCTTTATTTTGATCACTCACAGAACTTAGATATAAAGTAAAAAATAAATACTTCTGACAGCTCAGTGTAAATTGAAGAAAATATTTGAATTCTTAAGGTTATATTTGTTTTTAAGTAGTAAAATAAGCCAATAATATATTTTATGAGAGCACTCAGAAAAGTAACAGGTTGAATTCCTATAATAGAGGGCCATGTGATTAGAAGAAAACAATGTAGACTATTCTTAGAGAGTAACTGATAGCTTAGAAAATATTAAAAATGTAAAATTCTCATAAAAATTTCATGAAGTCATGAAAAAGTGTTTAAATTTGGAAAAAGTATTTTTAATACTTACTTTATAGTATCCTTTTCCAATCTACAACATTCTTACTCGCTTTATAACAGTTTGGCCACCTCACTCACAAAGAAATGTAATTGAAGACATGAGATCTCTTTCCTTACCTCAGAGATTGGCTAAAATTTTAGTTTGTGAACACATTCTCTTGACAAAGTTGCAACAAATAGGCACACTCATCCATTGCAGATAGCTATACAAAAGGTATAGTATTTATTAAGGTGAATCCGGCAATATTTAGCATAAGCATATGTGCAATTCACCATTTGACACAGAAACCCATTCTCTGTTCATCTGCACATAAATATTCTAAGCTAATAAATGCAGAAAGACTGAAAGAATTACAATGTATTTTCCCATACTACTTAATAAAATAATAGATCTACAGGCAATGAATGAAAATTATTAATTTCTGCTAAAACCAGTAAAAGGAAGCTAATAAGGAACTTCAATGGATGCTCCAAGCTGATGATACTTATATCCACTAGTCATTCTATCATGAAAAGAAAAACTACACATTCTCAGTTTTATTGACAGTGACATATAATATTTAAGATATACAATGTAATGACTTGATATACACATATGAGAAATGATTACCATAATAAGGTTAGTTAATACTTCAATCCTCATACTACCACCTTTTGGTAATAACACTTAAAATTTAGTCTCATAACTTCCAGGGATATAATACAGTACTGTTAATTATAGTCACCATACTATGTATTAGATTCTGAGAGCTTAGCTATCTTCTATTGATTGACTGACTGATTTGAGAGAGAGAGACAGAGAAAAGGTATTTGTTATTCCACTTACTGATGTATTTATTGGTTGATGCTTGTATGTGTCCTGACCAGGGATTAAACTCAAAACCTTGGCATATCGGGACAGCACTCTAACTGAGCTACCCAGCCAGGGGAGAACTTACTCATCTTTTAGACGTAAATTTGTACCCTTTGATCAACATCTTTTAATATTCCTCACTCCCTGGCAATCACCATTCTACTATGTCTATGAGTTTGGCTATTTTAGATTCTACAAAGTGAGAACATATAATATTTGGCTTCCTCTGTGACTCAGCATAATATCCTTAAGATCCACCCATGCTGCCCTGTCTGGTGTGGCTCAGTGGATTGAATGCTGGCCTGTGAACCAAATGGCTGCTGGTTCAATTCCCACTCAGGGCACATGCCTGGGTTGCAGGCCAGGTCTGCAGTAGGGGGTGTGTGAGAGGCAACCACACACTGATATTTCCTTCTGTCTCTTTCTCCTTCCCTTCCCCTCTAAAAATAAACAAATAAAATCTTAAAACAAAAACCCAACCGTGTTGTTGCAAAAGGCAGGATTTCCTTATTTTTAAAGTATTTGATAGTGTAATTAAGTTTCCACTGTGTGTATGTCACATTTTGTTTACCCATGCATCCATCAGTGGACACTAAGGTTGTTTTCATGTCTTGGCTATTGTGAATGATGCTGTAGTGAACATGGAGATGTAGGTTAGGTATCTCTTTGAGATAATGATTTCATTTTTTTTTTTGGATTATCTACCCAGAAGTGGGATAGCTGGACCATATAATAGTTTCATTTTTAATTTTTTGAGGATTCTCCATACTGTTCATACTGATTTACATACCCCCAAATATTGCATAAGCCATTTTTCTACAGCCTTGCCAACGCTTATTCTCTTGTCTTTTTTGTTACAGCTACTCTAACAGGTGTTAGGTGGTATCTCATTGTGGCTTTGACCTCACTTTCCTGATGATTAGTGATGTTGAGCATCTTTCCATGCACTGGTTGACCATTTGTATGCATTCTTTGGAAAAAAACTGTTCAAGTCCTTTGTCCATTTTTAAATTTTTGTTTTGCTATTGCATTATATGAGTTCCTTACAAGGTTTGCAAATATATTTTTATTCCATGGGTTGCTATTTTTTTTTCCATTTTGTGATTGTTTCTTTTGCTGTGTAGAAGTGTTTCAGTTTGATGTAGTCCTACTTGTTTATTTTTGCTTTCATTGCCTGTGTTTCTGGTGTATATCCAAATACTTATTACCAAGAGCAATGTCAAGGAGCTTTTCCCTATATATATATTTTTTTTTCTAGAGGTTTTATAGTTTCAGGTCTTTTAAAAAATGTTTTAATAGAACACTCCTTTTTTTAAAAAAATATTTTTATTGACTATGCTATTAGAGGTGTCCCATTTTTATCTCCCCTTTATTCCACTCTGCCCTACACCTTCCCTCCCACGAGCATCTCCCCCAACCTTAGTTCATGTTCATGGGTTTGCACATGCAAGTTCTTTGGCTTTTCCATTTCCCATGCTATTTTTAACCTTTCCTGTCTATTTTATACCTACTATTTATGCTTCTTATTCCCTGTACCTTTTCCCCCATTCTCTCCCTTCCTCCTCCCCACTGATAACCCTCCACGTGATCTCTATTTCTGTGAATCTGTTCCTGTTCTATTGCTTGCTTAGTTTGTTTTTGTTTTTAGGTTCAGTTGTTGATAGCTGTGAGTTTACTGTCATTTTACTGTTCATATTTTTTATCATTTTCTTTTTCTTAGGTAAGTCCCTTTAACATTTCATATAATAAGGGCTTGGTGATGGTGAACTCCTTTAACTTGACCTTATCTGGGAAGCATTTGATCTGCCCTTCCAATTCTAAATGACAGCTATGATGGATAGAGTAATCTTGGATGGATTACTTGGATTTTTGCCTTTCATGACTTGGAATACTTCTTTCCAGTCCCTTCTTGCCAGCAAACTTTCTTTTGAGTAATCAGCTCATTGCCTTATGGGAACTCCTTTGTAGATAACTGTCTCCTTTTGCTGCTTATAAGAGTCTCTCCTTATCTTTAATCTTAGATAACGGAATTATGTGTACCTTGGTACGTGCTTCCTTGGATCCAACTTCTTTGGGACTCTATGAGCTTATTGGACTTTCTGGAAGTCTACTTTCTTTGCCAGATTGGGGAAGTTCTCCTTATTATTTGTTCAAATAAATTTTCCATTTCTTGCTCTTCCTCTTCTCCTTCTGGCACTCCTGTGATTCAGATGTTGGAATATTAAAGTTGTCTCTGAGGTTCCTAAGCCTCATCTCAGTTTTTTTTTTTAAATTCTTATTTCTTCATTCTGTTCTGGTTCAGTGTTTCTTCCTTCTGCTCCAAATTGTTGATTTGAGTCCTGGTTTCCTTCCCGTCCCTGTTGGTTCCCTGTACCTTTTCCTTTATTTCACTTTTCACAGCCTTCATTTTTTCCTCTATTTTGTGATGATACTCAACCATTTCTGTGAGCAACCTGATAACCAGTGTTTTGAACCTTGCATCTGATAGGTTGACTATCTCTTTGTGGCTTAGTTCTATTTTTGGAGCTTTGATCTGTTCTTTCATTTGTTCTTTCTGTTCTTATTTTTTTGTATTGGTGCGCCTGTTATGCAGTAAAGGGCAGAGTCTTAGGTATTCACCAGGGTAGGGCACCCTAAGTGGTTGTGTTGTGGCACTGTATGTGTGTGAGGGGTCCAAGAGGGAATGGTGCCACTCGCTTGGCTCTTGGCTGGCTTTCAGATACTTCCCTTACTACCCACAAGCAAACTGGGCCCTTCTGGAGCTGATTCCCGTGATGGATTTGTGGATGTTCTAGGACCCTGTGGGTCTCTCCAATGAACCCTCCAGTGAGGCAGGGCATTTCTCCCATTGTCTCAACCCCCACAGATTTTTACAGTCAGAGGTTTGAGGTTTTATTGCCCTGCACTAGAACCCTGGGTTGCACGGTCTGTCTTGCTTCCCTGTTATTCCTCCTGGTTTATCCGCACGCAAATGTGGGACTGTCAGGTCTGCTAGCTTCCGCCTCACTGAGAGCTCTTTCCTCCTTGGCTGCCCATCTCTGCTCCTCCTACTGGTATGGATGAATGTTTCTTCTTTAACTCCTTGGTTGTCGGACTTCCATACAGTTCAATTTTCTGGCAGTTTTGGTTACTTTTTGTTTTTGAATTTGTTGTTTTTCTTCTTTTGGTTGTGCAAGGAGGCAAAGTGTATCTACCTACACCTCCATCTTGGCTGGAAGTTACAGTTTCAGGTCTTAAATTTAAGTCTTTAATCCATTTAAATTTTTTCTGAGTGCTGTAAGATAGGAGTCCAAATTCATTCTTTTGCATGTGAATATCCAGTTTATCCATTACCAGTTTTTTAAAAAAGATTTTATTTTATTTACTTTTAGATGGACAGGAAGGGAGGGAGGAGAAGGAGAGAAACATCAGTGTGTAGTGACCTCGCACACACACCCCACTGAGGACCTGCCCCGCAACCCAGGCATGTGCCCTGGACTGAATTGAACCAGTGACCCCTTGATTTGCAGGCCGGTGCTCAATCCACTAAGCCACATCACCCAGGGCCCAATAACATTTACTGAAGATACTATTCTTTCTTGAGTATTCCTGGCTCCACTATAATATATTAGTTGAATGTATATGCACTCTGGACTCTTTATACTGCTCCACTGGCCTATGTATTAGTATGGCCGGTACCATATTGTTTTGATTACTAGAGCTTTGTAATACAGCTTTATAGTTTGAAATCAGAAAATGTGATGCCTCCAGCTTTGTTCTTTCTCAAGACCGCTTGGGCTACTAGAGGTCTTTTGTAGTTCTATGTAAATTTTAGGATTACTGTTTCTGCTTCTGTGAAAAAAGCCATTGGAATTTTGACAGGGATTGAACTGAATCTATAAATGGCTTTGGACAGAACATTTTAGTAATATTAATTTTTCTAATCCATGAGCATAAGATATCTATTTTTGTCTTTAATTTCTTGTACCAATATCTTGTAATTCTTAGTTTTATTCCTAAACATTTTATTATTTTTTGATATAAATGAGCTGGTTTTATTTCTTTTTCAAATAGTTTGTTGTTAGTGTATAGAAATACAACTGATTTTTGTATGTTGATTTTGTATCCTGCAACTTTACTAAGTTTATTAGTTCTAACAGGTTTTTTTTGGTGTAGCTTTAGGATTTTCTATATGTAAGATATCATCTGCAAACATAAACAGTTTTACTTCTTTCTGACTTGGAACTTTTACATCTTTTTCTTACCTAATTGCTCTGGCTAGGACTTCCAGTATTATGTTGAATAGGACTGGTGAAAATGGATGCTTTTGTCTTGATCTTTGTGCGGAAGCTTTTGACCTTTCACTGCTGAGTATGAAGTCAGCTAGGGGTTTGTCATATATGGCCATTATTATATTAAAGTGTTCCTTTTATGCCCAATTTTTTGCTTTTTCTGCATTTATTAAGATGAGCATGTAGCTTTCACTTTTCATTCTATCAATGTGATACATCACATTGACTGATTTGCAGGTGTTAAACATCCTTCCATCCTGGGGATAAATTCCTCTTGACCATGATGTATGTATGATCCTTTTAATATGCTGTTGAATTTGGTTTACTAATATTTTGATGAGAAATTTTGATTTACATGCATCAGGGATATTGGCTTGTAGTTTTCATGTAGTGCCCTTATCTGGCTTTGGTATCAGGGTAATGCTGAATCTCTTCTCTTCAATTTTTGGAAGAGTTTGAGAAGGACTGGTTATTTATTCTTCCTTAAAAGTTTGGTAGAATTCATCAGTGAAACTGTGTGGTCCAGGGCTTTTCACGGTTGGAAGGTTTATGATCTCCTTACTTGTTATTGGTCTGTTCACACGATTTTGTCTTGGTAGGTTGTATGTTTCCAGAAATTTATCCTTTACTTCTAGGTTACTCATTTTGCTGGCATATAATTATTCATAAATGTCTCTTATGATCCTTTGTATTTCTGAGGTGTCAGTTGTAATATCTCCTCTTTGAATAAGTATATGTTATATGGCTCATGTTGTGATGTAATAAGAAGTACACACAACCAATTATGAAATATCCTTGCAAGAACATAACAAAACAAAAACCCCATTCATAACCTCATCAATGAGATCTGACCAACAGTTTATAAGATGTACTAGAGATAGGGCAACTTATTACTCAGTATTCTTGCAATGTGAGTAATAATAAAATCCAGAAAATGGGATAGTCTATGATGACAAATGATCTCTTTCTCTTCAATCAAAAAATTACAAGGATAAAAACTAAAATACTGTTTTTTTTTTCCTACTAGTCATATTAAGTCTTGGTTCTACATATATTGAATCCTGATACCCTTAGAAGGGTAAGCTAGGAAAAAAATATCCGTATGATAATAAAGTGAGACAGCAAAGAAAACTGTTATTGTCAAGAAGAAAAGAATGACAAGGGGGATAGTTTCTTCTAAGAATTTGTAACCACAGTCAACTAGCGTGCAGATTTCAGGTTAGAAATCTGTCTGTGCTATGGAACAAAGCCCAGAGATGAAAGCAATCCCAGCCTGGTCACATCCTTGCAAATCCTTTTTGGAGTTACTTCACTGTCAGAATATCCACAGAGTATAAATATGAACAGGATTCTCACACTTACAGGAAATAAAGCACTGTAAGCAAGAGACAAAAGAAAAACAACAAATTTAGGCTACCAAAGACTTTAAATACCTATTACCAATCTCATCATAAAAGTTATGGAATAAAACACAAGATAATTTATAAATAAACAAGAAGCAAGAGAGTATGAAAAATGACCAGGCATATTTAAAAAACAGTTAAAAAAGTTAAAGAAAAACAAACAACAAAAGAATACCCCTCAAACTGCAGATTGACACTGCTGAAGAGAGAATGAGAACTGGGTAACAGTTAAAAAGAAATTATAATGCTGTAGCACAGAGAGCCCAAGTGAGGAAAAACACAAAAGTGAAGGGATATGAAAGTTAAAATGAAAATATTTAACATAATTCTAATTACAGTTATAGAAGATAAGAATTGAAAGAATGGGGGGAAGCAGTATCTAAAGAGATAAAAGCTATCAGCTTTCAAGGATAGATATTTAAATAGGAAAATAAAGTACAAAACTTAAAAAAGTGGGACAAATAGGATGCAGAAAATCTGACAGTAAAAATCCAACTACATCAATATCACAATGATGTAAAAAAAAAAACAACACTAAGTAGAGCTAAAAATAAAAAGATGAGAAAAATTGAACAGGGAAAATGCAACAATAACATTAAAACTGGTATATAAGGGCGGGGACATAATAACTTGATAGTGGAGAAGTCTGAGAAATACTACCTTAACCAGGTCATCAAGGTGAGTACCACCAGTGACAAGTAACTCTCCCCTGATGTGATATGATGAAAATCATACTTCACACCTCAGCAGTCTTGCCACTCCCTCAACTCTTGACCTCAAAATAATGGGAAGAACATCAGACAAATCCCAACTGAGCAACATTCTACAAAACATCTGGCCCCTATTCCTCAAAAGTCTCAAAGGTCATCAAAAATAAGGAAAGTCTGAGAAACTATTATAGCCAAGAGGAGCTTGAGGAAACATGACTAAATTAATTCTGGATAAGTATCCTGGAACAGAATAAAGACATAAGGCAAAAAAATTTAAAAATCTGAATAATGTATGAATTTTATGTAATAATAATTATTAATATTTGTTCATTAATTATAACAAATGTACTATGCTAATATGTTAATAGAGGAAATGGGAGGTGGAATATATGGGAACTCTCTGCACTATTTTTGTAATTTTTCTATAAATCAAAAATTGTCCTAAAATAAAAAGTTGATGTAAACGAAAAGCTGGTATAGTTATATTACACCTATTCTATATTATCTATACAATTTTAAGACAAAAAAGCATTATTATGGATGGAATAGTCATTACTTAATGATAAAAAGTTGAACTCAGAGGATTATTTCTAAAATTGAAAGATAGGTAAATGGGTGACAGTTTATTAGTCTTTATTCCTCATATGTAGTTTATATTCTTTTTCAACCAATGAAATATTTCAAAATAAAAGAGAAATAAAATACCTGAATGAATATTCTGCTGAGCTTTGGTCAATGCTAAGGCAGCAGATATGCAATGGAAAAGCAGGCACTCCAATACACTGTTGGGAAGATTAAATAGGTATAATCTCTACAAAAGCCAATTTGATGATATCTATCTATTAATTACAAATGCACATACCCTTTAACCCAGCAATTCCACTCTAGTCATTTATCTTATGGATATATTTGCAAAGCTACATAAAATTATTTTATACAGTGGTTTATGACAGGACTATTTGTAATAGTAAAAAGTTAGAAACAGCCTAAAAAGAAATTCAAAGAATTGAGTGGTATTTCTATAATAAACTACTTTAAACTCATCTATCTCATTTACTTACTTATGTAAACAAAGCATTCAACATCTGCAGAAACCAAATAAAGAAACTGAACTGAAAAAAAAAGAATAGCCTAAATGTCTGTCAACTGGAAATTGGTTATATAAATAACCATACATCTATGTAACTAAAGAAAAAAAAGAAAGCAAGTATGGATCAGGATGTATAGTATACTAGTCTAGAATATATTAACACATAATCTAATTGTGCTCATATTCTGTTTGCCTCTCCTGGTTTACACCTCATTTTTCTCCACCCTGCTTGCTTTGTATACTGGGAGGGTGGACAAACAAGCAGCATCTTTTGGGCAACCTTGCCCTCCTCTAGTTTCTGATGTGTTCTAATAATGATGGAATGGCTGGAAAATCAGAGGTGGTAAAAAGTGTTAAGGGAATTTTTTCCTGGGCTGCCTCATTGCAGGTAGTTTGCATTTCTCTAAAATTTGCAGGTCCTGTTAAAACAACCTTTCACTCTCTGCTACAGCTCTTGTCAAGTTCTGTCAACAGCCCCCTTCCCCTGTACTTTCAGGCCTAGGAATAGAAATGGTTTCCCCTAATTGCTGATCCCTGGCTATTTCCCAATCCTTTGTTTGGTCCTTTAACACTACCCTAATGTTTGTAGATTCTCTCTGTCATTTTGTGTACGGGGAGACAGGGAGAGGGAGCCAGGAAAGGAGAGAGGGAAGGAAGGAGTAAGGGGAGAGGAGGAAAAGAGAGGAGAAAAGAGAAGGGAAACACTAGAATGAAACACCAGAGATTTGTAACAAAAAAGTACTTGGCATCATGGTTGGCAGACATATTAAAAAGACTTTTCATTGAATTTTGTATCTTTGAATTTTAGAGGGAAAACACATAATGTGAACCTAAACATTTAATAGAGTTAAAGAACATAATGTGCCCTGTTTGTGGAATGAGCACCAAATGGCCTTTGAACCAAAAAAGATCCCCAGTTCAATTACGAGTCAGGGCACACGCCTGGGTTGCAGG
The DNA here is from genome assembly GCF_004126475.2 of Phyllostomus discolor. Taxonomy (NCBI): domain Eukaryota; kingdom Metazoa; phylum Chordata; class Mammalia; order Chiroptera; family Phyllostomidae; genus Phyllostomus; species Phyllostomus discolor. The sequence goes on along the minus strand of NC_040907.2, from coordinate 146,599,732 downwards.
CCGGGCCGTCTCAAGTTGGGGGCATGATAGAGACAACTGGTCAGTGTATCTCTTGTACAATGATGTTTCTCTCCCTCTCTTTCTCCTCCCCTTTTCTTCAAAAATAAATAAAATCTTACAGATTAATATTATCCCTATTTGCTCTTATAGTACCTAAAACTACTTCTTAACCATGTGAGGCCTGGTAGCTGTCTCACTTAGTGATAGTAACAAGAAATTTAGCAATTTAAAATCCTGGCTCCTTCACTTACTTGCTAGAAGCTAATGGGCTTCCATTAAATAAATTTGTTGACTGTTTTCTTATCTGTAAAATAAGGACAATATCTACTATGTTCTTGTTTTTAAGAAGTTTAAAAAAATATATAGGTAAAGTGACCAATATAGTGTCTGGCAAACAGTAGGGGACTGTTGGCAAATAATAGGTATTGATATCAGTGTTAATATTATTTATTATATTGTAACATAAAATTGTAACAACTATTAATTTTATTTGCTAGATTCTCTAAGAAAGGTTTCTCCTAGGAATCATTCCTAATTATCCCTAGTGAATATCTTTCCTTTCTAAGCTTCACACTTCACTTAATATTTTAAAATAACTTTTTGAGGGTGATTGTTATTTTCAACCCTATACGTCAGTTTAAATTGATGTTTAGTTGATAACAATAAAACAAATAAAAACACACTGTGATAAAAATTTCACTTGAACGTAACCTAAGAATTTACTACTAATTTATTAAGATGAAAGTGGCAGTGGCTACACTTAAAAGTTGATTTTAACTGTAAAATTGTTAGTAGAAACAAAGAACATTTTATAATGATAAAAGGAACAATCCATCAGCAACACAGAATTAGGAACATATACACACACCTAACCATAGAGCCCAAAATAAACAAACCAAAAATGGAAGTGATTGAAGAGATAGATAATTCAACAATAGTTGAAGACCTCAATATCTCTTTCCCTGAAAGATTGGTGAAAGATCTACAAGGAAAGAGAAGGCTTGAAAATACTATGAACCAACTAGTTATAAAACACTCCCTTCAACAGAATGCACGTTCTTCTCAAGCACACATGAAATGTTTGCCAGGATAAACTATGTTAGACCATAAAACAAGCCCTAATATATTTAAAAGAACAGAAGCCAAGTATGTTCTTTCATCACAGTGGAATGAAATTAGAAATCAGTAACAGAAGGACATTTGGGAAATTAACATATATGTAAGAGTCAAACAACACACTCCTAAATAATCAACAGGTCCGAAAAGAAATCTAAGCAGTCCTTAGAAATTCATAGCTGTAAATGACTACATTAAAAAAGGTCAAGAATATGAGAGAACACAAGGTACAGACTGGAGAAAATATTTGCAAAAGAAGTACCTGATAAAGGACTGTTACACAGAATACACACACAAAAAATACTTAAAATTCAACAATAAGAAAATAATCTGATTTTTAAAATAATCAAAAGACTTAACAGATACCTCACCAAAGAAGGTAGATGACATTATCACTTTACATCTAAAATCCAAAACACCAACACCACCAAAGGCTGACAAAGCAACAAGAATTCATTGCTGGTGGGAATACAAAATGTAGAGCCACTTTGAAAGACAGTTGGGCAGTTTCTTAACAAAACTAAACATAGGAGGACTCCAAAAAACTGGAATTATCTTCTGGAGGGCATGCTCCTTGTAATACAGGCTTCCCCTGCTAGGTGAGTGTTCTAAGAACCCATCTATATCAGTGTACCAGCTAGTGTTGTTGAGAGGCTGTGTTTTGCTTTACTGAATTTTTCTGAAGACTTTTTCAACATGTTTGACCACTTACAAGTGCACCCACCCACACTGCATTGGGTATTCAGCAGTTTTTGACCAAAAAAATGGCATGACCCCTGTGCCCCACCCTCCCTATTTGCTCAGTCTTGCCCCAAGTGACCTTTTTTGTTTTCCCAAAAGTCTTCAAAGGGAAATGTTTTGCTGATGTAGAAGAGGTGAAACAAAAAAAATGGCAGAAGCACTAAAAGACATCAAAATTGATGAGTTCAAAAACTGTTTTGAGCAGTGGAAAAAAATGTCTCAATTGGTGTACTGTATCAAGTGGAGAGTACTTTGAAGGTGACTGAAGTCTCAACATTCAAGAAATACACTATTTTTTATAAATAAATTCCTTATTTTTGGAGTTCGCCTTCATACTCTTACCATATAATCTAGCAATCATTTTCCTTGGTATTTCCTTAAGTAAGTTGAAAACTTATGTCCACACAAAAACAGTAACAAAAAAACAAAAACAAAAACAAACATCTGCACACAGATGTTTACTGCAGCTTTTTTTTTTTTTTTTGCAATTGCCCCATCTTGGAAGCAACCAAGTTGTCTGTCAATAGGTGAATGGAGAACTAAACTGTGGTGCATCCAGATAATGGAATACTTTTCAGTGCTAAAAAGAAATGAACTACCAAGACATGGAGAAAGTAAGTATATATTACTAACTGAAAGAACCCAATCTGAAAAGGCTATATACTGTATGATTCCAACTGCATGACATTCTGAAAAAGGCAAAAACATGAAGACAGTGTGTTCCATCAGTGGTTGCCAGGGGTTAAGATTTTTAGTGCAGTGAAGATATTATGTATTATACTTTAGGAGTAGATACATGTCATTATACATGTGTTCAAACCCATAGAATCTACACCATCAAGAATGAACACTAATATAAGCAATGGACTTTGGGTAATAATGATGTGTCAACTGCTCATTGATTGTAACAAATGTATTTGGCAAAAGATGTTGATAATGAAAGAGGCTATGCATGTGAGGAAGCAGGGAGTATATGGGATATCTCTGTACCTTCCTCTAAATTTGGTGTGAACCTAAAATTGCTCTAAAAAATAAAATCTATTAAAAAAACCCCAATAACTTAAACTTCCCCCATTAAAAACTAGAAAAAGAAAAGCAAACTACACCCAAATCAAGCAGAAAGAAGGAAATAATAAAGACTAGAGTGGAAATAAATGTAATAGAAAATAAAAAAAGAGAGAAAAATCAATGAAAGCAAAGTTGAGTCTTTGAAAAGACTAACAAAATTGACAAAACTTTAACCTGACTGACCAAGAAAAAAGAGAGAAGAGTCAAATTACCAAAATCATAAATCAAAGAGGAAACATTAATACCAACCTAACAGAAATAAAAAGGGGACTATGAACAATTATATTCCAACAAATAATCTTAGCAAATCAAATCCAACAATATCTAAAATGGGTAATACACCATGACCAAGTGGAATTTATCTCAGAAATGTAAAGTTGGTTTAACAAATGAAAATCAATTAATGTAGTATACCATATTAATAGAATAAAGGATAAAAACCACTTGACCATCTCTACAGATGCAGAAAAGCATTCGACAAAATTTAACACCGTTTCATGGTAAAAACAGTGAAATAGAAGGAACATGTCAACATCATAAAGTTTACTGGAAACCCAGAGATAACATACTTAACAGTGAAAAACTGTTCCTCCCTTAAGATTCCAAAAAAAAAAAAAAAAAAAAAAAAAAAAGAAAACAAAGAAAACACAAAGATCTCTGTTCTTACCACTTCCATTTGGCATTATAATGGAGGCTGTAGCCAGGGCAATAAAAGCACTGAGACTGAAAAACAAGTAGAACTGTCTCTGTTCACAAATGAATGATCTTGTATACAGGGAATCCTAAGCAATTGGCTGTAAAATCTGTCAGAACTATTAAACAAGTTTGGCATAGTTGCAGGATACAAGATCAAAATACAAAAATCAATTATATTCTACACAATCACAAAAACAATCTGAAAATAAAGTGAAGGAAACAATTCCATTAAAAAAGAGCCTCAAAAAGAATACTTAGGAATAAATTTAACAAAAACAGACCTGTACACTGAAAATTACAAAACATCATAAAAAGAAATGGGGGGAAAAAGTAATCAAGACCTCTGTTCTCAAGATATCACCCCTGAATTATCTGTTTAGCTAAAAAAAAAAAAGTTACTACCTGGTCTTAAACATTATGGAAAAATTCTTTATTTTTAATGAAAAACAAACTTTTTCAACTGGTATTCCTTTCATGTTTTAAAGTAATGCTCCTTTCCCTGGCTGGTGTGACTCAGTGGATTGAGTGCTGGCCTGTGAACAAAAAGGTTGCTGGTTCGATTCCCAGTCAGGGCACATGCCTGTGTTGTGGGCCAGACCCCCAGTTATCAGTGTGAGAGAGGGAACCAACTGATGTATCTCTTGCACATCAATGTTTCTCTCCCTTTCTTTCTTTCCCTCTTTCCCCTCTCCAAGAATAAATAAAGCTTAAAAAAAAAATAAAGTAATGCCCCTTAAATTTAATGTGCACATAAATTATCTGATGATCCCATGAAAATGCAAATTTTGAAGTGAAACTGGGGATTGGTGGGGGAAGGGGCTAAGGTTCTTCATTCCTAACAGCTCCTAAGATGATTCCAATGTTGTTGGTCCTCAGATCACACTTTGTGTTGTTTTTAAGAATGTAGTTGCATATATACAATTGCCCAAAGAAAGCAAACCCTAACGTAGGTGGCAAATATTGAGAGGAATGTGAATCTTATGAGTCCTCTTAAGTTTTTCATAACAGCACACTATACTCCCTATCAACAATTAAGAACACATACTTGACATCCTTGCCCCCCATTCTGGCCACCACTGTTAAGTACCAGAAAAGATGCAGACTTTGACAGCTAGCCAAGCAGACTGAGGCTAAATCCACATGAAAACTTTTAAAATACCTGCTACACAGGGATCATCCCATAGAATGTTAACCATCATCTCTTCCCTTTTTTTTTTTTACCCGCTCATCTTTTATTCCTTCTTCTAGCCAGTGTTTTTTAAGTGTTGTTTGGGGACCAGTGGTGGTCCTCTGGCAATTAACTAATTGGTCTACAGACAATTTAATAAAAAATGATAAAAGTTTTGATCACATAACACTTCACAAATCTGGAAAGTAAGATTAATCATGACTTTCAAGGAAATTCTTTTACGTTAATGGTTATGTTCCAAGGGTCATACATACACTACAAAGATAGTTAATAAGGGACTGTTTCAGCTAACAAACTTGCATCATGTGAATTGTTTACACTGGTTAAATAGATATTTTGTCCTTACTATCATAATGTGCTAAACCCCAAATTTAGGAAAATGAACTAATGCCTCAATGTGTTCACTGAAGAGTAAAACACATCTAACTCAGAATGCCACAAATGATAAACATTGATCACTGAATGAAAATAGTGTTATGTTAGAATGAGCTGTGATCAGTAAATTAGGAGTGGCTGATTACATTTGGAGACCTCTTGTTTTCCCACTGTATTCTAACACATTATTAAACAGGAACTGAAACACATAACAACTGACAAGAAGCCACTGAAGCATTTATTTAATTTTCAACCAATGTAGTAAAATAAACCAATCAATGCCTGAATTATAAATTTTGTCATTGAAAGCAAGTATTAAAAACTGCAAACAAGGGAACTTCAACTTATCTTAACAAAAACAGATCAACTATGGTCAACTTCAAAATGAATGACAAATATGCTCAGAGAGAAAACAATCTACTGGCAAAATTCTATCATCAGAAGCCACTACTGGACATTATATAATATGTGTGGTACACAGTGAGGAAAAACAATTACTATCACAGATGTATGGTCTTAAATAATTTATGGCTGCACAACACTACTAGTGTTTTGAGTATGAATCAACTTCTGGTATACAGATAATCAAAAAACATTAGGCAACTTTAAGTTCTGATTTCCAATGAAAAAATGCTATAGAGAAGAAATTTCTTTTAACCAACAATTATTTTTGAACCTTGACTTGAAAAGGTATATTTGGGAGAGTATGGTCAAGACCACTAGCCATTACATATATGTAGCAAGGAAGAGTATGGCACCTGAAAGCCAATTCATACATAGTTCCACTCATAGACAATAGCTGCCATTTGACAACAAGCCTTCTATTCTTGAGTCAGTGTTAAAAAGCTGCCCAGAAAATTATGAATATCATTCAGACAGCAGCTCCTGAGCAGGTATCTTTAGCATGCTACATCAAGAAAGCAAATACAAGACTCTGCTCTTTTATCTTGCCAGGAGAAAAGATGCTAATAAAACTATTCAAATAAAAGATATAATTTTTTTCATGACACTGATGAGGTCACTAAAAATCTCTATGATTATCTGTGGCTTACTTAAGTGGCAGATCTCCATGACATAAAAAACTTGAACCTATCATTTGAGGGTGAAGTAACAATTCTTAAGGATAAAATATGAAGACCAAATCATGATACAAATGACTAACAAAAGGGTTTGACTTTTCCAACATTTAGCCATTTTATTTCCTTGTAAAGGAAATCAACATAAGGTATACTTAAGAATAGCATTCAATCACCACACTGGACTTAGGAACATGCTTCCTAGAACTGAAACCACCAAAGGGTGGATTTATCCACTGCCATCTTCCAAACTGAAATATTCACCTTCGCTGGGGAGTGCCAACCACTGTCAACTCAGCGTCTCATCTCATGTTGTTTGTACTTTTCAGTGAGAATTCTTGCAATAATTTTTGTTTCCATATATCTGAATATCTAAAATATCTAACAGAATCATCCTATATGTCCCACTATTCCCAACAACCTATAGTTGAAAACCAGGATTATCTAATTTAGTAGAATTAACAAATAAGAAACAGTTAAATATGAAAACTTAACTCTGATTTTGTGAGCCAGATATCAATGTGGTTAAAGATTGCAGCAGTGATTGTTTTTTCTGAGGTTAATTTAAATTATTTAAAATACCGATTTGATATTATAATAAAAATTTTTGGATTACTCTTTTGTGCTTTCTCCATAATGCTAATCTCATAGGAAGCTAGCTAGCATTTCTTCCTATGCATTACGCTAGAATAATATAGACAACCATGGAAATTTTGTTTGCTCTTAATATTAATCTTTTCACATTATAAAAACAGTTCATTATTTGCATTTATGTTGCCTTATTTAAAAAATTGTGCCTGATTTTGACGTCTAGAAAAACATATCTAATAATTATTTCCAATTTCTCTTTGAACCTTCTTCCCTGCAACGTCATTCCTTCTGACCTTCTCAGAACTCAAACTGCCTTCATATACCTCTTGACTACGGCAAAGTATGGTATTAAAAGTGGTTATAACTGGCATGGCATAAATACTAAAGAGAAAGACACCAGTTCATAAATATATGGCTGTGATGGAACGTGCTAAGTTAACATCAGTGTTAGTTACAGCATCCTTTCAACAGTCTGCTATACTTTTTTCCAATGCTAGCTCCATCCTCAAAGATCTTGGGGTATTCCTTGCTCGTCAATTTGCAGAAAAAGGACAGCAGTTTTCATGAAAGAAAACCATATACATTGGGTTCCAAAGATGATGACACTGTCTTTTACTAAATCTTTCATTTCCCTACTTTTATTTCTTAATAGAAGAATTAAGAATATTAGGAAGAACACAGTATTGTTTTCTTTTTCCTACACCAAAGGTCTCCAGAGAATGAAGCTCTTTAATCAGCTTCTTATTGTAGCTTTATCCACAAGGTTAGATAGAGGTCCAAGTCCTTTATCCACTTAACTGAATGAAAACATCTAATGCAGAGACAAATGAATGGATCTGGGAATATATTAAAAATAATGTAAACTGTTAGCAAAACAAATAAATGCCTGACATTTAGAGAGGAAACAACAGAAACAGAATAAGAAATTCACAAAAAAGGCAGAGACAGCTCAGTTTAAAAAAAACCCAAGATCACAGAGTTATGTATAATAACATCGCATGTATCTGTGTTACTTTTAAAGGTCTTACCCAACTTTGGAAAAACTATTAAGTATTCAGCATTGCACTGAGGACATGCCACTCTGGCGGTGCTGTTTCCTCTTTGTTTTTCATCCACCCAGCGCTGCAGACAAGCCTGGTGCACCCATTTTGTAGATCCTCTGCACCTGCATGGTCTAACCCATTCAGCTGTTCTATCATCTTCATCAGTGGCAAAACACACCCAGCAACTTCTGTACATTAAAAGAGAAAATAACACATTATCGTTAAGACCCCATCCTTCTCTCCACTGTAGCCCCCACTTAATGAGATAAGCCTATTATGGTATATTATACCTCTTTTCTACATTAAAAGACTGAGGAGACAAAACCATCAATACATTACTAGTAGAATAGTTTCTTTTCCAGAGTTCCCTTGTATTCATCTGCAGAATGTGTTTTCTGAATTTTGTTTTTATGTAATTTCTTCCATCCTTCTAGTAAGTTATCTTCTGCAATGAACCCAAGAAGCTGCCCTCAAGCTGCTTCTGTTTTATAAGACTTAATTCTTTGAGGGGTGGTAAGCACAGAAATATATGAAATTCAGTGTTTTCCCCATTTCAACACTAACCTTTTAATCTCTTGAAAAAACCAAAGTATTGCACAAGTGATTTTATATATGTTCTCATTTAATTTTCAACTGAGGACCACCCCCCCATTTCTCTTTCTGGTAAAGCATAACTATAAGAGAAACATTATTAAAAAAAAACAGCACAAAGTAAAGAAGAGATGAAGACATCAAGATAAATTGTTTTAGGCCCTGGCTGGTGTGGCACAGTGGATTGAATGCTGGCCTGCAAACAAGATCGCCAGTTCAATTCATGGCTAGGACACATGCCTGGCTTGCCAGGTCCTGGTTGGGGGGCGGTGTAAAAGGCAACCAATTGAGGTTTCTCTTGCACATTGACGTTTCTCTTTCCCACTCTTCCCCTCTCTCTAAAAATAAACAAGTAAAATCTTACAAGAAAAAAGAGAGAAATTGTTTTGGGATAATGATATGATAAATTTCGGCCTACATGACTCTATTATAGGTATGATTGGTTTTCCTTTTTTTCAAAAAAGATTTCATTTACTTTTAGAGAGAGGGGATGGGAGGGAGAGAAACAATGATCATTTGGTTCTTGCACACCCCCAACTGGGGACCTGGCCTGCAACCCAGGAATGTGCCCTGACTAGGAATCGAACTGGTGACCTTTTGATTCACAGGCCAGTGCTTAATCCACTGAGTCACACCAGCCAGGGCTGGTTTTCCTTTTTCTGGAATTGTATTTATTACATTTGAAATCCAGATGTCTCAAATCTGGATGCTTCTTATATTGAGAAAAAATTCTATTGAGATGGCTAAAGTTGTAACATTTTCCCATTTTGTTTAACAGGCACTTTAAGAGGTCTGATTTGTTCTTGTGTAGGTTTTGACAAGTTCCATCAGGGCAAATAGAATGTAACTCAATGAGAACTTTCAACCTCCCCCCCCCCCCCCATTAAAGTATGAATGCACAACTGGAAACTGCTAATTAAAGCTTCTTACCTACTGTGTATTTTTCACTTAGATAAGTGGCTTCTTTCAGAATAACTAGCTCAGTGGGAAAGACTATGTAGTCAGGTACTAAAGATGGGTGAGAGCTCTAGTTCCTGCAGAACATGAATTTTAATTGTGTGCTAAATTCATGGCAACAATATCCAAAATTATGATTTTACTCAGCTTTCAAATCCAGTCAGATTTCATACAACCTAGGTAGGAATAGGAGGTAGGTAGTGTTTGTTTAGCTCGCTGACCCTCTGACCCACCTCAGCCAAGCTGTCTGGATCTTCACATTATCTTATGGTTATCTAAAAATGCCCCTCCTCCTTTCTTTTTTAAAAGATTTATTGCGGTAAAATATACATAACAACACTTACTACTACTTTAACCATTTAAGAGTACAGTTAAGTAGAAGTAAGTACCTTGACGTTGTTGTGCAACTATTACCACTCTCCATGGTTTGGGTTTTAACCTACAATTTCTGCATAAAATTTCGATAGATAAGTATAGAACAAATAGACCAGTTAATTAAGGTGTTATGTATTTTCCCCACAACTGAGGTGGTTTTGTAAATATATTTGTGTACATCTGGGAAATAAGATGTATCACTTTGGTAACAAAATATAGGAAGACTGTAGAAGCTTTTTTTATTGATAGTTATGTGTTTATTTCCATTTTAATGTTCACGGTTTTTATTAATATTTTCATTGATTATGCTATTATAGTTTTCTCAATTTCCCCCCTCTATCCCCCTCTGCCCTGCCCCCTAACCCTCCAGCATTCCCCCATTTAGTCCATGTCTATGGGTTGTACATATACTAAGTTCTTTGAGATCTCTCCCACACCATTTTTTAATCTCTCCCTTATGCCTACTAACCATGCTTCTTCTCCCCACTTTTTCCCACCTATTCCTCCCTTCCCCCTCCCCACTGAAATTCCTCTGTGTGATGTCCATTTCTCTGATTCTGTTCCTGTTCTGGTTGTTTGCTTAGTTTTTATTTGTTGTTTTTCTTTTCTTTTAGGTTCATTTGTTGATAGTTGTGTTTGTTGTCATTTTACTGTTCATATTTTTTATCTTCTTTTCCTTAGACAAGTCCCTTTAACATTTCATATAATAATGGCTTGGTGAGGGTGAACTCCTTTAACTTGATCTTATCTGGGAAGCACTTTATCTACCTTTACATTCTAAATGAGAGCTTCGCTGGATAGAGTAATCTTGGATTTAGGTTCTTGCCTTTCATGACTTCAAATACTTCTTTCCAGCCCCTTCTTACCTATAAGGTTTCTTTTGAGAAATCAGCTGATAGCCTTATGGGAACTCCTTTGTAGGGTAACTCTTTCCTTTTCTCTTGGAGCTTTTAAGATTCTCTCCTTGTCTTTAATCTTGGGTAACTTAATGATGTGCCTTGGTGTGTTCCTCTTTGGGTCCAACTTCCTTGGGACTCTCTGGGCTTCCTGGACTTTCTGGAAGTCTATTTCCTTCACCAGATTGGGGAAGCTTTCCTTTATTATCTGTTCCAATTCAGTTTCTTGCTGTTATTGTTCTCCTTCTGGAACTCCTATAATTTGGATATTGGAATGTTTCAGATTGCCCCAGAGGTTTGTAAGAGTCTCTTCATTTTTTCGAATTCTTGTTTCTTCACTGTGATCTGGATGGATGTTTTATTTGTTCCTTTGATTTCAAATTGTTGCTTTGAGTCCTGGTTTACTTCCTGTCACTGTTGGTTCCCTAAACATCCTGCTTTATTTCACTTTGGGTATCCTTCATGTTTTTTTCATTTTTCGACCCAGCTCAATCAGATCTGTGAGCATTCTGATTACCAGAGCTTTAAATTCTCCATCAAATAGGTTGGCGATCTCCTCCTCGCTTAGCTCTGTTTCTGAGGCTCTATTCTGGTCTTTCATTTGGGCCATATTTCTTTGTCTTGGCTCAGTTGATAGGTTGTAAGGGGGCAGGCAAGACTGTAGAAACTTTCAATAATGGAATATAAGTGTATGCATCTAAGCACAGCTAGAGTAGCATAATCAATCAGTATTAAGGTGAGCCAAATATTAAGTCATTTTCAGTTATCAGGAAAAAATTAAATGTAAAAAATGTATCTACTAAAAAATGTAATGGTATGTTAATATTTTGGTTAGACTTGAAAAAAACATGTTTATTCAGAACAATCTTCATACTATGTTGAACCTAATGAAATTGCCTATATTTATGTTTTTTACTTAATAGCAATTTCATATTTTAATCTCATACACACAATATACTTATATGTATAATCTCCATAAATTCTGGATAAGTGTAAGTTAACATTTTCCAACATTTTATTATGAAAAATGTCAAACTTTAAAAATAAAGTTGAAAAATCTCTCAGTGAATACCCATATTTCCAACATCTAGATTCTGTAATTCTTATCATTTTGATGTACATGTGCTTTACCACATATTCCTTCATTAATTCACTGTATTTCGGATGCATTTCAAAGCTGCAGGCATCAATATACTTTATCCCTGAACAATTTTTACAGTTTTACTTTTCAGAAGGTACTCAAGTGATATTTAAAGCAAGCATTTTCAGATTTTTTTCCAATTTCACAACTATGGTAGGCTAGATGAACAACAATTTGCAGTGGAAACTTATTAGGAATTAAGCTTAATTAGAAGTGTTAATACAACTAACTGTTTTATTGATTCACGGTGATAAGTATACAGCTTACAAATTTGGATTTTTAAGACAGTGCTCATTAGAGATAAACTGAAATTAATCATTAGAGAATAACTGAAATTATCTTACAGAGGAGATATTTTAAAAGAAACCTTATTGATCCCTGAGTGGTGTGGTTCAGTTGGTTGGGCATTGTCTCATAAAGTGAAAAGTGGGTGTTCAATATATGGTAGGTTGGGGCATATGCCTAGGTTGCAGGTTTGGTCCCCCGGTCAGAGGCAACCGATCAATGTTTCTCTCCCTCTCTTTTTCCCTCCCTTCCCCTCTCTCTATAAAAATAAATAAATAAAATCTTTAAAAAATAAAAGAAACCTTATTGATATTAATACTCTCAAAAACCGTGCCTACTTCTCAACATCTCCAGCTTACCACATATATTTTTTATTTATTCCAACAGTTAAACAATAAATCTGATGATGGTCATTTTAGATCAAACAGTATTGCCCATGATACATAAACTTCTGGTAACAATACTAAATTAAAATTGCACCTAAAAATTGTAGCTTGGATGCAAATAAATATAAAATGGAAATTTTATAATAGCACAAGTTTTATTCAAGTACAGAATAAGCAACTGAAAAGTATAGAAATTGCCAACAATTACTGAACATTCACTGGTTTAATGTGGTTGCACACAAAATATATGGAAGATTGTGTCTATCTGGAAAACCCTGTCATTTAATTGGGGCTATGTCCAGTAGATAAGAGATCTGTTTTTAGGTTCCAGTACATCCATTTTAAGAAGGATCAATCTGGATAGATCAAAGAAGGCTTCAGGGAGGAGTGATAGTAGAAATTGATCAGGGACATGTTATTTTATTACAGGGATTCTCAAAACGAAGGTCCCTGGACCAGCAGCTTCAGGATCACTTGGGAACTTATCTGGCTCCACCTCAGATCTAGTGAATCAGAAACTCTAGAGGACGGCCTAGAAATGTTTTAACAAGCGCTAATGGTGATCCTGATGTACAATATAGTTTGAGGACTGCTGATGTGGAGATATGGCAGGTTAAAAAATCAGAGATTGGAGGAAGCATCTGTATAAAGCAGACAATTACTTAATTTGTTTAAGTTAGAAATAATTGCTTCTAATAACTACCATATTTTGCTGTTTATAATGCTTTATTTCCCAAATTTTGGGGGGGAAATAAGGATGCGCAATATACATTGGTAGTACTAATTCCCTACCTATATAAATGTTTTTACTTCTTTTATTTATGCCTATGTGTTGAAAGTGTAACTGTAGAAAGCAGTAACAGTATCCATATGTACAAAAACAAATGGTAAAATTCCTTTATATATATATATATATATATATATATATATATAATACAAAAAACAATTATCTAAATATAAGTAAACTAAAAAAATGGAATTAAAAAATTAAAACAGGGCCCTGGCTGGTGTAGCTCAGTGGATTGAGCGGGGGCTGCGAACCAAAGTGTCGCAGGTTCGATTCCCAGTCAGGGCACATGCCTGGGTTGCAGGCCACGGCCCCCAGCAACCGCACATTGATGTTTCTCTCTCTCTCTCTCTCTCTCTCTTTCCCTCCTTCCCTCCCTCCCTTCCCTCTTTAAAAAAAATAAAATCTTAAAAAAAAAAAACTAAAACAGAAGACTTTTTCCCCAGAAAGTTTGGGCCAAAACCATGGATGCCCATTATACGTTATGCAAGGCAAAACACAGCACATATTTTTTAATATAAATAACAGTACAGAAAATGTTAAGTTCTAGAATTTACCTACCTAATAGTGAAAGAACATTAGTCTGTGAAATAAAGGCCAGGGAAACTGACTTAAAGCATATAAAAACAGTAACATGAATACTTTTAGGTAAATAGCCTGTAAGAAAATATTACTAGTCTTCAGGGTTGGAGAAAAGTAAAGGAAGGAACAAATAATGTATATGAAGCCCTTCTTCCCTCATTAAAAAACAAATGAACAAACAAAAACTTCTTAAGAGATTATCCAGGAACATCACCCGAGAAGGTCTGATAATTATGTTTTCCCCATATCCTACTCCCTCCTTGTTGCAATCTATTTTAGCTATTTATTCTCCAATTCCCTATCTCCACCCTTTTAGGGAGAAAAGAGGTGTTTGAAAATAATCGGTTTACAGTTTCTCCAGATCTTAGAATAGAGGGGAGAGTAGAAACTTATGCTTTAATAGTTGTGTATAGCACAACTTCTTCTCTTTTTAAGGAACAAACAGTATCTCATGCTTTCTATGGAAAACTTCCCTCCAACATCAGCCATGTATGTGGTTTAGGCAGTTCTTCACCGTCCCTAGGTCTAGGAGAGTTGGTTTAAGAAGTATCCAATCCCCCAGATTACAGTGATTGGGATGCTGTGACCATAAAACTGGTTTTATCAGAGTGAACCTCAGAATTGCTGCAAGGAAAGTTGGTACAAAGACATTCTCTTAATGGGAGGGAGGTGGGGCGGGATGGGTGGGTGGGCTGGGAGTAATGGACAGAAAACTGTACTTGAACAATGATTAAAATAAAATTAAAAAAATAAAAGACATTCTCTTCTACTGGGCTTGAAAGCAGGAAAAATTGTGAGACTATTGCTGTTAGGAACAGGATAGGCACCATGTGAGCCTGTAGAACACAGAGGGAACTGAAAGATGTTCATATACATAAACCCAAAGTTTTGTTTGTTTGTTTAGGTTAACCAGTTTGGGGCACATTTCCCATCATGTGTAACACAAACAATTCTGATACAGAGGAAAGTTGGATATAAGATGGCCCTAGAACAATCATATAAACAGCTTTTATAAACACATATAGTATTTTTTTGTCAACAGTTTTGTTTCCTACTGACTGGAATGTGGGCAGAAAAGACTGTAAGTACTTTAAGTCTTGCAAGCCTATCTATTTCTCACACTGGCCAAAATATGTAAGCTCTTGATTCTGCTGTTAGATTATGGTCATGTGTTGGATAAAAACAGCTAAGTTAAAACCAAACATTTTGAAATTAAACATTTTTTTGCTAATAATGCCATAGTATTTGCATTTCAGGGTAAATAGAACATAATTCTACTTTAATTCAAGTTATTATCTTTTAATATTATAATTTATGGAATGGCAATTTGAATACCTTTAAAAGGTGAGAAAAATCTATTGTTTTCTATTTCAAAGAACAAAGCCCAAAACATTTCAATGTCCACACCTGAGAAGAGGTTGTCAATTTCTGACCAAACTAAGAGTTCCTCTTTAAATCATTTCCCCACTCTTCTTTTCAATCTTCCAGTTTCTTAGAAAGCAGTGCTCAGTGTGATGCACAAACATCATCTGAGAACTTGCTAGAAATGCAAATTCTCAGGCTGCACTCCAGACCTACAGAATCAGAAACTCTGGATGTGGGACCTGACACTACAATTAAAATTTTTATTTCTAATTTTATTTTAAAATTATTTTCTTTATTGTGGTAAGATACATTTAACATAAATTTTACCATATTAACCATTTTAAGTGCACAGTTCAGTGGTATTAAACACATTCACACTGATGTACAACCATCACCCCCACCAATTCCCATTACTCTTTTCACCTTATAAAACTGAAACCTATACCTATTAAAAAAATCTTTCCATTCTGCCTTTCCCCCAACCCCTGAAAACCACCATTACGTGGTGCTTTCTATCTCAATGATTTTGACTACTCTAAGTACCTAATATATGTGGAAATTGTTCAGTATTTGTCTTTTTGTGACTGGCTTATTTTACTTAGCATAATACCCTCCAAGTTCATTTGCACTGTAGAATATCCTTCCTTTTAAAGGCTGAATAATAGTGCATTGCATGTATATACCACATTTTGCTTATCCATTCATTGGTTAGGACTTCTATAATTTAGCTATTCTGAATAATGTTGCTATGAATGTGGATATATAAATATATGTCTTTAAAATTCTGCTTTCAATACTTTAGGGTATACATCCATAAGTGGAATTGCTGGATCATATTGTAACCTTTATGAATTTTTTGAGGAACCACCAACATTGTATTTTACAATAAGCCCTTCAGGGGGACGCATTATCTAAAGTTTGAGAACCTCTGCTCTAGCCATTTTTCTTTCTTTTTCCTTATTTCTTCCTTGTCTCAACTTACTCAATGTAAACATTTTAAAATTTGGTTTTAAATTTAAAAAGTAAGTAAAATGCCTCAGATCTTTCCTTCTAAGGAAAAAGGCTAGCTAAAATTGGGAAAAAGACTATGTGAGCTCAGGATATTCTAACTAGTTAAAGAACCTGGGCTTTGGAGCCAGATTGCTTGAGTTCAAATCCCTGCTCACTACTTACACTTTTTAATGACAGGATCCCTTCAGCTGTTGTAAGGCAGGACGTTAAAATCTGGGATCCATGGAAACTTATGCGGGTTGGTAAATTTGGATGGGGAAAAAATTACGTGTTTATTCACACTAACCTCAATAAAATTTAATTTTTCTTTAATGATGACTGTAAGCAAATCACACTAATATTAGTATAGCAATAAAAAATTAGGACAGTGCCCTGGCTGACGTGGCTCAGTGGACTGAGTGTTGGCCTGCAGGCCTGCAAACCAAAAGGTTGATTCCCTGTCAGGGCACGTGACTGGGTTTCAGGGCAGGTTCCTAGTTAGGGGTGTGTGAGAGGCAAGAGACTGATGTTTCTCTCACACTTCAATGTTTCTCTCCCTCTCTTTCTCCCTTCCTGCCTATCTCTCTAAAACATAAAAATGTTTTAAAAATGAAATTAGGACAGTGACCAAAAATTTTCATATTACTTTACAATGTGCAGATTCCCAAATAACATTTAGTTCAACACTAATCTGAAATTAGTTATTATAACTACCAATGGACCTTGTATTTTAATAGCTGTAATTCAATATACTTGGTTTCATTTCTGATCCTAAATATTGTTTTATTCTTTCAAAACATTCTGAGAAGAACCCCTAGGTTAGCCAGACTGCCCAAGGTGCTCTCAGCATAACAAAACATTTTGGTAAGACCCCCTATTATGAAGGATTAAACAAGTAATCATGAAAGTGCTTAAGAATTGCCTGGTACATATATAGTCACCTAATGAACACTAGTAATGGCGCTGATAAAGATAAAAAAGATGGTGTCAACTTTACATGTTTGCTTAGATTTTACGGATGCATTTTCTTACCTAAATTGCAAATTACCTAAAGTGCCACAAAGCAATTCTGCTTGGCACCCTAGTATTCAGTGGAAAACGTCCTGGTTTCCTGCCCACCCCTTCCCTCCAGATTTTTCAATACATCACCACCAATGATTAGGATATTCATTCAAACCCTCTCAATTCATCTTCTTCCACCTATCTTGTCCTTCCATTAGCTTTCCTAAATGCCCCCTGGCTTGCTGATGTACACACTATTTGCTTCCACAACTTCCTACCAAACCACTTTGTGGCACATTAGTTTACAAAGTACGTAAAGGGGAGATCTGGAAATTACCATGGCTGGTTCAGTGATCAAAGAACAAATTACTATCATACTGTGAAGACAAGAAAACAGAACTAGACAAATCTAAAGAATATTACTTATTCCTTAAAATAAATACACAGCCTTACTGGTATTGGTAATATCATTAATCTGTATGTATAGCATGCTATTCTACAAAGATCAGTCACTTGATTCTAGATCATTTAAATAAAACTTTCTTCTAGTTATATATCTTTCCTAATAGTAAAGATTACGAGCAGTTCAAGGAATGGCTAGTTTACCCTAAATCTAAGATTACTCAAGATCTCCTCCTAAATCAACTTGAGCATCTACTAAGTACATTCATTATTTGATGCCACAAGGAACAAATATATGCATAGAACCAATACGTACACTAGAAACCACCACATAAAACATTAAGTGCCAATAAAAGATGTCAGAGACTATATATAATACAGAAATGTGATGATGACAGTAAGAAACAGAATGAAATAGCTGAGGTTTCACGAAATGGAGCGCAGATGAGAATACAGATAAGAATTCAAGTTGGACTGGGGAATGAAAAGAGTGAAAGGAATAAGAGTATTCAAAGTGAGAAAAATAGCATAAACAAGTTTAGAGATAGAAATGAACATATGGTTATGAACAATGGAAAGACCAAAGGTCTGGAGCAGAGAGGCTTTAAGATACATATAGTACAAACTAGTTTCAAAAGGGTGGATGATAAACATAACCTTACTTTATAGGGTTCGTTTGTGAGTCATTCACTCTTTGTATGATTAAGTTAGTTATTTAAAAAATATATGGAAAAAGGGTGAGAAAACTTATCAATAAAAGAGTTTTTCATTTGAACATAACCAAACAAGATAGGTAATCCAACAAAACAGCTGGCAGTAAAGCCTATCTTTGTAGACTCGAATTGCAGGTGTCTATCTTGGATTATTAGAAAAATCTGGGAAGTCAGACTCTTGCCCCAGAGATCACTGATGAAAACTTAAGTGTAACAGAATAGAACAATTCCAGGATATAGGAAAGCAATGAAACAAGCTTTAAATAGCTGTTATTGTATCATATATAGTTCCTTGATATATTTGTTTGACAGTTTTACAAAACAGAACAAGCACTAATTCAAAACAAGCTTAGAGATCCACACTGATTATTGCAAGGCTGGCCCCAGTTGACAATGGAAAAAATTGCACTCTGTTGCTTTGTCTCAGGATTAAAAGCATCGTATCCCATGTATTCTGGAGTAGGAACTACAGGAACAAGACTATAAAAATCTCTTTGTGTCTGTTCACCCCACTGGAATGGAAGTTAAACTATCTGGAGTCATCAAAGAGATATAATCACAATCATGACACACTACCTAAGAGCAAAGCTAAGGGAAATATTGGGCATGGGCCAAAAAGTTTGTTTGTTTTTTTCTGTAAGATGGCTCTAGTAGCACTTAGTTGTCTTGAACTTCATTTGAAACAATTTTATTAGACTGTATTGTGACAGCTACCACATCAGCGTGCATTAAAAAACATCAAAATTGGTGATTTTTTGTGTAGCCATTTTAATACTGAAGATGGAAGAAAATATGCAATATTTTTAGCATATTATTTCAAGAAAGGTAAAAAATGCAACTGAAACAAAAAATAATTTTTTCAATGTAGAGAGAAGTTGCTTGTGACTGATCGAATATGTCAAAAGTGGTTTGTGAAGTTTTGTGCTACAGAATTCTTGCTGGACAATCCTCCATGGTCAGGTAGACCAGTTGGAGTTGATAGTGATCAACTCAAGACATTAATAAGAGAACAGTCAACATTATGCCATGTGGGAGACAGCCAACATACTCAAAATATCCAAATCAATCGAGTTACTGGTAAAAATGAAAAATGTGTCTTATTTTATGGAAAAAGAATAAATGGACTTTTTGACCAACTCCATATATCACATCAAAAACAGTCATTTATTGAGCATATATTCATGCCACATCCTTTGTTTCGGATCTTCATAAACTCTGCAAGCATAATTATTTCCATCTTAAGGAAACAAAAGCCCAGAAAGGTAATCTGCCCAAGGCTTCACAGTTAAGAGAGGCACTGATGCAATCTAGGCCTTGACTCACTTAGCTTTTGTCTCTGCATCATGCTGCCATATTTAGTGTATTCTGATAAAAATTTCCATTTCTCGTTTCTAAGGAAATTATAGCCAGTCCAAGAAATGCTGTGTTTCATTTTTGCTAGAGTACTTTTAAGCAGCCATAAGGAGCTTTCACCAGAATTCTAAACCCCTTCTAGTCTATTTCAGTGTGCCATATAAATATTATCATCTTTCATTATCTTATGAATTATGGCATGTAGAGCTGGGAAGTGAGTATGTATGTATGGCATGTAAAGAATTGCTACATGAGTCTGGACAAGAGATAAACAATATTTCTGGCTGAAATGGTCAGAAAAGCTTTATCAATGAGGCAGAACCTAAAGTGGGTCTTGAAGAATGGGTAGAACTTTGAAAGACAAGATGCTGAAAAGAAAGTCTTGTCTTCAGAGGACAATGAGCAAATAGTTTGGCTTAGGCAAAAGACATGTACTTAAATTATGTATTCATTCTTAAAGAGAAGCAACATTTTGAAAAGGTAGTTGGTGCCACCCATATACTCAGTGTCTTAAACATAAGAGGAAACATAATACATGTGATTACAGGAGGCCCTAAAGGCCAGGCTTAAGAATTTGAACTTAAGCTTAATTAGCAATAAGAAAATATAGGAATTTTTGAGCAAATGAGACAACTGTTTAAATGGTGTTTTGTAAAATTATTCTAATCACTAATATGTCCTAAATAATGAAAAGAAAGACATTGATTCAACAATGTTTCCAATATACTAGATCCTTGTGGAAAAATGGGATAGGAGTTTCTGATTTCAATGACTTTCCAGTTTAATGTGCATGGTGGTAGTAAAGCACTCATGTGCATGAGTGTAGAAGACTGATACGTGGAATAGGTGCATTACAAAATTTACAATACAATGTGATACACTACAGTGAATGCATCAAGATTCTATGAAAACACAGGAAGGAGTAACTCACTCTCCCTGATGGAGTTGTGCAATGCTTCAAGATGGTATATGAGCTTAATTATAAAGATGGGTAACAGTTAGGTGTTAAGAAGTCATCTAAAGCAAAAACAAGGAGATGAAAGAGCAGGAGATACTCAAAGGACAGTGAAGTGCAATGCAGAAGAGTATGGTTAAGGGCAAATACAAATCCCTTTGCTGGGATCTTAAAAGTTTAGATTTTACCCTACAGATGTAAAGACTGGAGAATTTTAAAGCATGGAAAGGACATGATTATAATTGTGCCTTGGCTAATTTTGGTGCTACTTTGTAAGTCAGAGTTGAAGAGAAAAACTGGAGTCAAAGTAGAATCTATAGTATTTGAGAAGCAAGTAGACTTGAAGGGAAAGATGCAAAAAAAAAATACTTCAGTTTTATGGTTGATGGACTGTAAGAATGGTCCTATCGAAGACTAAACATTGGGAGTTCAAGATAAGTAAAAAGGCAGGGAAATATCAGTAGTTTAGATAGGTTAAAGTGCTAGTAATACTGTGTATATACAGGTAAAAATGTCTACTGAGCAGCTAGAAATGAGATACTAAAATGTGAAAAGAGATCAGGATAAAGACACACCTGGGAGTCATTCAAATAGAGGTAAAAATGAGATAGTAAGTGAGTACACTTTTTAAAGAAGATTGGTAAGTGCTGAGGATTGAACCATACTTACGTTATTGAAGGGAGTAAAAAGTGAAGAAGTCAGGGGGTAGTGGATCAGTTTCATCTTCAATACATGTATGTCAAGGACATGAGGACCAAGAAAAAAGTCATTAAGTTTATTGCTTAAGAAATTAATGATGACCTTTAGTATATTTTTAGTAGAGCTAAGGACAAGAAAGGGGAATGAAAAGTCAAATTATAAAGAGAAAATGAAAACCTAAATGTCATAAACAGGGGAAAGGATTAAAATGAGTGGTATGTTAAGGTGGATATTTTATATATATATTCTTTTTTTTAAAGATTTTATTTATTTATTTTTAGAGAGGGAAGGGAGAGTGATAGATAGAGAGAAACATCAATGTGCGGTTGCTGGGGGTCATGGCCTGCAACCCAGGCATGTACCCTGACTGGGAATCGAACCTGAGACACTTTGGTTCGCAGACTGTGCTCAATCCACTGAGCTACACCAGCCAGGGCTGGATATTTTATATATATATTCTTTAATTGCTGTATGGCACAGAGCTCAAAACAATATTTTAAAAAGCAAATGTAGATTGATTAAATTTTAGAAACAAAACAACACTATTCTATATGATATATAAGCATTAAACAAAAACAGTAAGAATATAAACCCATTTATGATAGTGGGGTGGGTATGGGGTGATGATATGGGACTGGGGATACTGGTCAAAGGCAACTTTGTAAAGTTTCTACTTTGTAATATACAGATGGAAGTAAACATAACTAACTGCTAGTGACTTTTAAAATTTATTGATTTTGTGGGGGAAGAGAGGAAGAGAGAGAGGGAGATGAGGGGGAGAGAGAGAGAGAGAGAGAGGGAGAGAAACAAAAATATCGGTTTGTTGTTCCACTTAATTTATGCATTCATTGGTTGCTTCTTGTATGTGCCCTGACTAGAGATTGAACCTGCAAACCTGGTGTATCAGCATGACGTTCTAACCAACTGAACTACCCAGCCAGGGTACTAATTCCTAATGATTTAATTCCAAGAGCTGCTCTGTAATTGACAAAATTGGATAGAGGTGATTAAAGACATGATGTCAACTTACAAAGAGAATGAGAAGTTGCTTTAATGGAAACTAAGATGGTTATATAAATCAGAAGACAATATAGTATGATCCTGCCAGAGTATTTTCCAAAGGAATGTATATCTGTGGTTGACATCCTCACAGAGTAAAGATTCTAAATCACTTTGCACTAAAGGAGGCAGGCAGGGAACATATTATTCTACTTGCCTTTCCTTCATCTGACTGTTCTGGGAACACTGGCATCATGCCCTGCCTACTCACCAGGTGCAAATAAGTGATGCAAATCAACGTAAACAAATTCCTGAGTGTTCACTGTGAGACAGGGTACACAAAAATTAAATTTCCAGAAGCATTTCTGAGCAGGCCCAGACCTTGAATCTGAGGTCCATTCCTATAGTTTGTTATCCTTTGTATTCTCTTCATAATCCTAATTTTGAGAAATATAATAACAGATGCCTCCTTAAAGAAGTGTGACAATGAAGGAAATACAAACTGACCATGGTTCAGAAAGCTAAATATATAAAGGGTTTTAGTTTATAAATGGTTATTATTTCAAGTCAATGACTTGTGATCCCAAATCATTCATGATGCTAAAAAAAAAACACCACTTTCCCCACTACCCTCAAACAACTGTTTATTGACAACAATTTAAAAGTTTTTATAAACAGTTGCTTATTGTTTATAAAAATGAAAAGCAAAAAAAATGAAAAGCAAACTATGTATCTACACGTGGGTATACTCTTTCCACCTACAAATACTGCAATAATAAAATGTATCAAGATAAACAATTGCTAAACTAAGTTTATTTATTTCACAAAAGACAAGTCAACTTCTGATATGAATAAATTGCCATTCATTTAAAAACCTTGAAAGACTAAGTGGTATAAACTAAACATACCATTCAGGTTAACAATTAAACACCATCTTCATCGTATTTGACAGTTTATGGGACACAAACCTCACTAGAATTTAAGCTCCATATATTTTTTGGTTATATGCACTACCACATACCAAGGACCTAGAATAGTACTGAGCATATGTAGGCACTCAATATTTATTAAATAAATTCAATAAGTACAAATGTTTAATTCACTATAAAGCACCTACCTTTTAATCTAGAAGTCAAAGAACAATTGTGTATTATATTATTTCCTTATTCTTCTTAAGGATAAAAACTGCATTGAAGTCAACATATGAACAAGTTTTAGAGCTCAATTCTGTCCTTCAAAAATTGCCACCCAAAGACCAAGCTGGGGGAAAGCCAAGTCAAGGCAAGAATTATGGGCCCCAACAGGCTGTCAGCATTCCTCAAATGAATCCATCAAGAACCTTTGTGTTCAACTTGCATTTTGGACAGTCCTAGATTATGTAACTATGAAAGAGATGGGGGGGGGGGGGGGAATTGCCACACTGGTTTGTTACAGTAAAATCTTAAGTACCTTCTGTGTGCTTAATATATGAATAACGTTTTATTGTTTTATAAAGTGCTTACACCTGTCATCATTTGATATAATATAAAGGTAACTCCAAAATTGCAGAGCTAGTTAAGTGGCAGAATAAGAATTTCAAGATTTTGGTCTCTAAACTAGCCCAAGTTTTTCGCACTAAAGCGTACTACCTCTTACCACAAAATAATCCCATAGGATTTAAGGTAGTGTTTTCCAACCACAGAAGAAACATCTGGAAAGCTTTTGAAAATAGAGATGCTCAGGACCCATCCTCCCAAAATTTGTAATCTAATTGGTCTTGAGCAAGCCATCCAGCTATACTTTTAAATGTTCCCCGGGTGATTCTATTGTGGAGGCAGGTTGCCAAGTACTGATTTAATAATAGATAATAAAGGTCTTTGAATGCCATCTTAAGAACCTACCTTGAGCTATGTCAAAAAGGTAAAGATGAGGGTAAGCTAGTATTATAGTCACCTGCTTCGGTAAATGCAACCAGAATTTCCAAGTTTCTGTTGAGAAGTTTTAAATGGCTCACTAGCACTCCTTGGCTTTTTACTTTTATGAAAATCTCCAAAGAACATATGAAAGCCAGGTCAGCTTTTAGACACACAAACTTTTCTAAAAGTCACCTCCATAAAAGTGAAAGCTCTAGGCGCTCAGATATTTAACTATCAAATTATAAAATATCCTGCACAAGAATAAAGTCTCATCTGATTGGAACTGGCAGTGGCAGGAGGTAGCTTCTCTGGGCTTATTTCTTCAGTAGTCCTACACAGTTTGCCAGTATGCTAAGTTGTAATTAAAAAATCAAACAAACACACAAACAAAATAAAACCCTGGTAAATTATCAGACCCCCTAGACAACTGGGGGAAAAGACTAAAATTTAAAAAATGGAAAAAAAAGTCATGCAATTGTTCATCAAAATAAATATGTATTGATAACTTGCAGAGTACAAGGCTCTATTTTATGGTTCAAAATAAATAATGATGACTAAGTTTCTGCCTTCTAGTGGCTTACATTAAAAAAAAAAAAAAAAGGAGTTGTCAATACAACTTGACCTGAATGCTCAAGGTCAGTTGGATGAATCACTAGGTCATCCCAAGTGAAAAAAGTACCATGATTTCTACTAATTTAGATGTCTCAAAAATCTAAGTTCCAAAGGAAATGTCTCATTTGGGGAGGAGATGCACCCTTGGGTGATTTGTATTCTGGATGTGGCAAATCCAAATAGCATTTAACTGGATATAATCTCAATTAAGGGAGGGCTTTCATTTAACACCTTACAGTTGGATCTTTGCTCAGCACAAGGAGCTGTACCACTTGCTGAACTAGGTGGCAAGTGGTGCCCTGAGAGTTGTAAGCAAAAATAAACATTATAAATTAGCCTGTAGCATTGGCTATGCCACAAAACTTAGATCTAGCTAGGGGGAAACTGTGGTTTAAAGCTTCAAAAATTCAAGGTGGAACCCAAGGACTATAATTTGAACAGCAGAGGGCGATTCATCTGCTTTCACAGCACCCCCAGGTATGGGCAATTGGCCCCAACATAGACGAAACTTTCTCGTGAACTCAATGAATCTCAAAATAACGCTAAGTGTTCAGTGTTGAGTTCGTGTGGTTGTTTTCTATAACCTCTACTTTGGTCTGACCATTAAAGCTCCCTTGTGGATACTCTCGACCTTACAGTACAGGCGTGGGGATGGCATGAGGGGGAAGGACGGCTGAAGTCATCCTCTCAGTCTTTCCAAAAGATAGCTTATCCTTGTTTTTCGGAAAGAGTCTTAAAATTGTAGAAGGATCATTTCCCTGAAAGATGGTCTGGTTCTTCTGGCCAGTGACATCACTAACAAACACGTTACAACATAGTTTGGGGGGAGGGGAGTAAGAAATAGAAAAAGAAACTAATTCTGGGGGTTAAAACGAGTCCCTACCATTTCAAAACGGCATTCCAACAATACTAGACGCTTCTTCCTGAGTTTCGCTTTAAGTCGGCGCAGCCAGGCCGCCGGCTCTGTCCCCCCACCCCGCCTCCCTCCAAGTACGAACCGCAAACTTTCGGCCCCTCACGCGGCCCCCGGGCAGCCGAACTCCTCCCCGCACGCCCCGCTCCGCTGCCGAGCAGCCTCCAGGCTGACGCGGGCAGGGCCCGAGCGGCTATCCGCGGCTCGCGCGCTCCCCCAAGCTGCCCGTACCTGTCCAGCATCTGCTGTAGGGCTTGGTCCGGCATCTTCCGCGGAGCCGGGGCACTCGCCTGTCCAGTGAACCCGGTCAGGGCCGGGCCCAGGGACAATAGCACTGAGAGGTGGCGGAGTAGGCCTCAGTCCCGCGACAACCGGGAACCGGCCACCCAGCCTCCCGGGGCAGCTTCGCGAGCCCGGCGGCGACTGTGCGCGGCCTGCGGACGCCTGGAGGAGGTGGCGGGGAGTGAGGAGGAGGAGCCTGGGGCGGGGAGGCAACGTCCGCGGCCGGGGTTCCTGCCCGTCGGCCCGGGGTTCCGGTCCATGGACCGCGGGCGCCGAGTTGCTGCCGGCTGAGGAGCTACCTCTGTGAGGTAAGAGTCACCGCCTCCGCGCGCCGGGGTCGCGACGCAAGGCGGCCCAGAGCAGCCTGGGAGATGTAGTCCTCGGACGGTCCCCACTAGAGGCTGCACAGCCAGTCCGGACCACCGCCGCCGCGCCCGTCCCCCGCCCGGCCGGCGCCCTCCTGTTTCCTTCCTCCAGGGGGAAAAATGTGCTTTGGGCCGCTTTCCAGGAAGCAGCAGGATGTGCCGCTCCACTGTCAGTAGCAACAAGGTCAGCCCTTTCTGCCTGTTTCTTTCCTGCTCAGCTCTTGCCCTCAGGTGGGACCGAGCCAGGTGAGGGGAAGGGGCTGAAGGGCCGTTTCTCCTAGGGGTCCGCAGCCCCGGCCGTGGCGTCGGTCACTGTGGCGGGTTTGGGGTGGCACAAGTGCCTTCTGAAACCCTAGACTCCTGCCGCGTCCGAGTCTATTTTGGGGAGTCACACAGCTTCGCAAGGGGTCGGATGCTCTAGTCCGTGGGGCGGGTGGGCAGGGGCTACCTTGACCAGCCAGTTCCCACCCGAGTCATTATGTGTTTGGGGGTGGGGTGCGGGGAGAAAAGATGATCTCTGCCTCTCTAGGAATCTTCTAAAACGTGTCTGGGCTTTCAAGGGCTCGCCGACAGTCTCCAAATGGGACGTGGTCATGAATAAACAGCTCTTGCTTACTCAGCTGTGGGTTGTCAGGGATGTTTGTTTCTCTCTGTTGCTGGTCACTGTTAACCATTTCTAGTCGCCTTGACACCTCCAAGCAGGTGGATGTGTGTGTGTGTGTGTGTGTGTGTGTGTGTGTGTTAAGATGGGGGTGATCAAAAGGGAAAAATCATAAATCACTGGTTGGGTTATTATCTGACGCTCTAGGGACAGCTTTGGCGGGAGGAAAGAGCTATTGGCTAAAACGAATGCGTCTTTTTGGGCAACCTGTGGAGTCCTCTAGCGTTGTGGTTAGTAGGACGTCTGGTAGTTTTTCCTTGATTATGCCTAATTTCTGCTGGAAGATATTTGATTTTTCTTTAAGTTAAAACGTGTATTTTAAGCTACTTTTTATGTAGAATTTTACTGTCAGCTCTTAACTCTCTGTTTAAAGTTTGTTTCCTGAATATATTTGAACTAGAGTGTACATTGCCAGGGAGGAAAAATAACTTGTGACCAGAAGTTCATTTGGCCTCCAGTTTCTGAAAGATGCTTTTATGAAAGGATTTGGAATTTTACATGGTGAATTACAATTAATGCTTCACCTTTTTCTTATGGTATGAGAAACAGGCCCTCCACTCAGATAGGGAATAAGTGTTTATTTAATCAGGGTGTTTGGTATTTTCAGTTCCTATTTATTGCTGTACTGTGTAAACCTTCCCTTACTGTATATCTCTGAAGCGATCGCCAGCCACAGGAGATGGATATATGCATTCCTCTCAAAAAATAGGTTTTGATCCTGGCATGTTTACTAAATAGGCCAATGCAAATTCAGTTTCATGATTTACACTAAATGTGAAGGAATTCTCACCTCATCTTAGAATTTCTATATGAAGGCCAAATTGGAAAGTAACACGACACAGTTCTTTTGATAGCAAAGCTGTGTGAAGATTAACCTTATTATTTTTAAAAAAGGATTCGATATTAGCGTTCACATGAAAATTATGTTTCTTGGCTCTGCTACAAATCCTTTGAAATAGAAAAAAATAAATGTTGTTTTACATCTTAGCAGTAATTAGCCCCGACCTACTAATTTCACTCCTTGGTATCTACCCATGAAAAATAAAAACATATGTCTACACACAGACTTGTATGCAAATGTTCATAGCAGCATTATTCCCAATAGCCAAAAAGTGGAAACAACCCAAATACCCATCAACTGAGAATGAAAGTATTCTAAAATTGATACAGTGATGATTGAACAGCTCTGTGAATATACTAAAAGCCACTGAATTACACCCTTTAAATGGTGAATTTTATGGCATTTAAATTATATATCCATAAAGCTATTTAAAGTAATACCAGATAAAACCTTAAAATCCATTATTAGTACACTGATTCAATATGTTATCCATGTAACATAATATTTATATAGCTGAGCCATCAGTTAGGACTCCCCCCTCCTCCCCCAGAAATCAACTCTACTAATTCAGCCCCATCTAGGGGACATTCATTATTGTCTGGAGGTGGTTTTGATTGTTACACTAGGGGATGCTGCAAGTATCTGGTGCAGAGACCAGGGATGCTGCTAAATATACCATAATGCATAGAATAGCCCCTCACAACAAAGAATTATGTAGCTCAAATGTCCATTGAGCTAAGGTTGAGAAACCCTGAGCTAACTTGGGCAAAAGGAAATTCATTGGAAGGGTATGAGTGCACTCACAGAATTCAAAGTGAGGCCGGAGAACCAGGCTGGAAATAGTTAAGTACCAGTTACCCTAGAGAATCTTGGTATCAGGAACTTTCCATGCTCTTGTTCTGGGTTCAACACAAGAATGAATAAATTCCAGTGTTTTTATTCTGCTTCAGTTCAAAATTGAAGGAGGGAGTATTGAATCAATCTTCCTTGTCACTTGACTAAGGGAGGGCAGTATACCTTGAATAAAGGCAATTCCTCAAAAGGAAGAACATTCATTAGCAAATACCTATTGACCATATA
Organism: Phyllostomus discolor; assembly: GCF_004126475.2. NCBI lineage: Eukaryota > Metazoa > Chordata > Mammalia > Chiroptera > Phyllostomidae > Phyllostomus > Phyllostomus discolor. Next base: position 146,570,710 of record NC_040907.2, on the reverse strand, counting down.
TTTATGTTCCGGGTACTTTAAAATTTTTATTGATTTAAAAAATATATTTATTTATTTTTAGAGAGAGGGGAAAGGAGGGAGAAAGAGAGGGAGAGAAACATCAATGGGTGGTTGCCTCTTGTGTGCCCCCCACTGGGGACCTGGCCTGCAACCTAGGCATGTGCCCTGACTGAGAATTGAACTGGCTAACCTTCGGTTTGCAGCCCACACTCAGTCCACTGAGCCATACCAGCCAGGGCTTGATTTTTTAAAAATTTTGAGAGAGAGAAAGAGAGAAACATCAATTTGTTGTTTTACTTATTTATGCATTCATTGGTTGATTCTTTTAAAAAAATTTATTGATTTCAGAGAAAGAGAGAGGAAGAAATATGATTTGTTGTTTAACTTATATTTGCATTCATTGGTTGATTCATGTATGTGCTCTCACTGGGATCAAACCTGCAACCTTGGCTTATCAGATGACACTCTAACCAACTGAGCTACCCAGCGAGGGCTCCATTGGTTGATTCTGGTATGTGCCCTGACTGGGGATCACATCCTCAGCCTTGGTGTATTGGGATGATGCTCCAATCAACTGGCTATCTGGCCAGGGCTGTTCCAGGAATTTTTTAGATGCTTGGGATAGAGTAGGGCAAAAGAGACAAAAATACCCTCATGGAACTTATTCATATGATGCTAAATCAGTGCAAATCTTTAAGGAATAACTTAAAGAATTTAGAGTAGTTGCAAAATACCAACACCAGTAACTACTGCCTACATGTTTAGTGAAAAATGCATAGAGTAGATTGTATTTATAGTATTAGCCCATTTACTTTTTTTTTAAATTTAGCAACTATAAGTAGGTAGATTGCTAGGATATATAACTTTTTAAAAATATTACCTCTGGATATGGGGAGAGGAGGCTACTTTTCATTTTACTTTCTTATGATGTTTTCATGTTTTACCATGGGCATGTATTTTATAATTCAAAAAGAAAATTTGTGGTGCACATGAAGGATGATTAATGGCTTCTCAAAGTCACAATGTTGTGGTGTTTTACTTATTATAAAAAAGCAGAAAGGCCCTGGCTGGCGTAGCTCAGTGGATTGAGCGCAGGCTGCGAACCAAAGCATCGCAGGTTCCATTCCCAGTCAGGGCACATGCCTGGGTTGCAGGCCATGGCCCCCAGCAACTGCACATTGATGTTTCTTTCTCTCTCTCTCTCTTTCTCCCTCCTTTCCCTCTCTAAAAATAAATAAATAAAAATTCTTAAAAAAAAAAAGCAGAAAGAAAGAGCATCTGACTGGAAAGTGAGACTTGTAATCATTCAACAAATATGTGTTGAGCACCTAGCTGCCTTAATTCCTTTTTGGAAAGGGTGAAATAAATAAAATATCAAGCAGCAGCCATGTATGAGACATGCTGTGAAGTGCCATACCTGGTAGAGGATTAAAATTTGAAAGAGATCTAACAACTGCCTGCAATAGATGCTTGTTGGGATGTACTTATTAAACACCTAATATGCGACATGTGCTGGCCCCTTTACATTATCTCAAATCCTAACAACAGCCCTATCAGATGGGTGGCTATGTCTCCCATTTCACAGGTGCGAACATTGTAAATGGGAAAGAGGAAGTCATGGCAAATAAGTGGCATAGTTGATATTTGAATCCAGGTGTATCTGACTGCTGGAAAACAGTGTATTATTGTAGTATGTGAGTAGTTAATTAAGTATTAATATCACAGGATTACCCATGATTAATTTTTAAAGAACTTTACAGATAGGTAACCCCGGAGCTCAGAGAAGAGAAAAGAAGTTACTGCATATTAGAGTAGTCAAGGCAGGCTTCCTGGTGGAGGAGTTGTTTGAAGGTCTTGAAGGAGGAGCATATGGATGTGTAAAGAGAAAGACAGAATGTCAACCTTTACAGAATGCCTGCTTGAGGCCAGAAATAGCTCACCTAATCCCCATAGCCCGATTTGAGAAGTGAGGAAACAGGGCTTCTCTTACTCCTACCCTCTGCCAAGGATAGGCAATTAATAGGCATTCATTTTTGGTGATCTGATAGGTGCAACGTGAAATTTTATTATTGTAGTCAATGTTTACCTCTATTTTATACCTTCTGGGCTTTACATCTTGAGTAAGATGAATTCATGATAGAAGAGAAAGTGTACATATAAACTAATAAACTAGGACACAGTCTTTTAGAAGTGTAGATGTTCGGCATAGTTTTCTTCTACCTAGGGGGTTTTAGGCCTTTAGGGGGGCATTATATTTAACACCCTACACTTTAGGGGGTCATTGACACCCTACAGCTGAAATCTCAACTTGGTAAGTCTGAGGAAGATCACCTATTCAATGATTTATTCAACATCATTTCCTGAGTTCCAGCTATGTGCCTCCGACACTGTAGGAGATATTGGGGTTAAAAAGATGTGAATAATACATTGTTACCCTGTTCTTTCCATTCTGTTGTTTACAGTTTAATGGAAGAGATATGTAGTCATATATTTACAGTATATGGAAATCCAAGCTGATATATATGCACATACTCCCCAAAACCTAGGAATCCTCCTTGAGCCACCCTTCTTCCTCATCGTATACCCCTACCCTTCAGTCAGTCAGCAGGTATGGTCCATTTATCTGCTAAATAGCTCCCAAATACATTTATTTGTGTCAATGTCCCTGTCTTCAGTCCCCTTACCTGTCATCTCTTACCTTGGACTACTTACCAGTCTCATAATTGGTCCCCTCCATTCACTTTTATCCCCTTTAGTTGATTTGACAATTGACCTCTCCAGTCTACTTTTTCTTCCTTTGATTTATTAGTAGAATGACCTTCTAAGAAATGTAGGACTGATCATGTTACTGGCTTGAAATCCTTCTCTGGCCTGTTTAAATCCTGGTGAGAGGGAGCCAGTAGAAAGCATAAACTTAGCAATTTGGAAAAAAGGGAAATAATCTATAAATTATGACTTTCATAATTTAAGCTTCATGAGGGCAAGGATCAGACCGTATCTACTTTGTTCATTATTGTATCCCTAATGCATAGCACAGTGCTTAGCTCATGGCAGGTGTTCAGTAAATATTTAGTAAATTTTAAAAAGAGAGACACTTCTAAGGCCAGAATGAACCCTGTGATGTTTGACTGGAATTGGAGGTATCAATACAAACTCATGATTTTATAGGCATATAAACACACACAGACGTGTGCCTACATATGCTTTGTAGTTCTATCTGCCTAGAGGGCCTAAGGCAGTCACACCCCAGAACCAGTGAGTATACCGACTGCTATCTCCAATAAAGGGAACCAGGACTCTTTGGAGAAATTGCTGCTTCTGGACTGGGGCAGGAAAAGTACATAAGACTGAACATCTCCTGCGCCAGAAAGTAGGGATATGCTAGAAAAATGATAGGGACATATCAAAAGAACCCAGAACTTAACTTGTAGATACCCCAATGGCCAAATAGGAAGTAACATAAATAATAATAGTAGTGAATTATAACCCACAGAATAAAATATGAATTTATGAGTCCATGCTAATGCAAATAAACAAACCAGGGAGAAGGAAAAACTCTTTAGTAATAGTAACACTTTAATTAATGTAAAAGGTTTGGTTATACCAGGAAATCACCACTTGCAAACACCACAGGGATAATTGATGCAGGCAAGAATCATTAAATTGGTGCATGAAAGTATGTTGAAAAAAAAAAGAAAGTATGTTGAAAAACAGGATATTCACATAGAAAATATCTTCCCAAAGATATTTAAATAAAAAGGGAAAACTAGTAACTTTACAGTGGCATAATCTGGCAGACACTACCTTAACCCAGTGATCAAAGTTAACATCACCACAATAGGACAAATCCACATCATATTTCTTCTAAAACAATGCACTAAAAAAGGATACAACATCACTCCTGTTCTATGACTACCAAGTATGTATGACCTGAATTTATGCATGAGGAAATGTCAGATACACCAAAACTGAGGGACATTCTACCAAATAACTGACCACGCTCTTCCAAAGTGTCAAGCCCCATATTTAAAGGAGACATGATGACTAGGTACACTATGTGATCCTGGATTGGATTCTTAGAAGAGATTTCGGTGGGCCAATAGGCAAAATAAGGTCTGTGAATTATATAATAGTATTAAATCATTGTTAATTTTTTCAATTTTGATAATTGTACTGTGGTCGATAAGATGTTAATATTTGGAGAATGTGGGTGAAATTGTAGGGAGATTTTTTTGGTAACATTTTTGTAATTCTGAAGTGATTTCATAATGAAAAGTAAAAAAAAAAGTAAAATAAACCTTACTTCAAATGGCTTTGTATTGCCTTTACTTTCTTTCCCAAGCACCCACCCCCAATCTGTCTTCAGTTTTCTAGTTCCTCCCTGAACCCTAGCATGCCAACTATTGGCTTTTTTCTTTAGTTCCTTGAGTATACCATGCTTCTTCTCTTCAGAGCTGGAAAGTAGGAAGAAGCATGGTATTCTCTTTGCATGGAACACATTTTTTCTGAACTTTATTGTTTTGTTCTTTAAGGCTCAGTTTACTGGTTTTAGAAAACAGTGCCATGACCCCCAATCCAGGTCTCCACATCATACGGTTTTATAACATCTGATACTTTTTCATAGCATTTTTATCACAACTGCCATGAATTTTTTTAGCATGCAATTGACTGTTTAAAGTCTCTCTCACTAGAAATTAATGTTCATAAGAGATGGAGGGATTCTGCATCCTAAGGTTATGACCCCAAGAGTGCATAGGCAGTAACTGGCTGATTTAAGATGCAAAGATGCAAGTTTCTTTTCTTTTTTTTATTGTTTGTGCTGTTATAGTTGCCCTAGTTTTTCCCCCCTTCATCCTCCCTCTGTCCAGCCTGCTCCCCAGTTCCATAGTCAATCCCCACATCGTTGTCCATGTCCATGGGTCCTTCATATACGTTCTTTGATTGATTTCTTCACCACTTTCAGTCCCCATCTCACTCCTCTCCTATTACCGCTATCAGTCTACTCTATAATTCTATGCCTCTGGTTCTATTTTGTTCATTAGATTGCTCTTATGAGTGAGATCATATGGTATTTGTCTTTCATTGAGTGGCTTATTTCACTTAGCATAATAGTCTCCAGTTCCATCCATGCTGTCACAAATGGTAAGAATTCCTTCTCTGCTGCATAGTATTTCACTGTGTAAATTTGCCACAGTTTTTTAAGCCCCTCATCTACTGATGGGCACTTAAGCTGTTTCCAGCTCTTGGCTATTGTAAATAGCACTGCTATGAACATGGGGGTGCATTAAGTTCTTTGGAATTCTTAGGATATATTCCCAGCAGTGGAATTGTTGGGTCAAAAGGTAGTTCCATTTTTAACTTTTTGAGGAAATTTCATACTGTTTTCCACAGTGGCTGCACCAGTCTGCATGCCCACCACCAGTGCACTAGGGTGGGGAAAAGGAGACTCAGGTTTGTTGCTTCATTTGAGGACAAGTCTGAGAGACCACCCCAGCTCTACAGCCCATCACAGGATCAGCTGAGTATTCAATTGCAACCACTCTGGAGATCAGTGTCTCCCTCTGTGCCTTCCTCATTTCATTGCAGGTATACTTGCCAGTTTTGTCCTGCCCCAATAAGTCATTTGCCTGCAAAACCTGGTCTTAGAATTTGTCTGAGAAACTCAAGTTTTAACACTATCTAATCTGCCTCCTCTCTGAAGGTTGCCATCATGGAACCTCCATGTGTGTGTTTGTTTGTTTTTCTCTCCCAAATTTAAAAAAATCTTTAACAAGTATACAAAAATGTGCCCAAATTAAATGTACAGCTTGATGAATTCTCAAAAACTCTCAGCGTATTTTTATAGAGAAAGAAAAAGAAAATGAGTGTGGATGGTGTGTGAACCACCTACATTTACAAGTTCCTCATGGGAAAAGCTTAAAGAGGGGGGTGTTGCCAAGGAAAGTCGGAAGCTTGTCAGATTTTAAAAGAGCAGTTATCTTTTGGTTGACTGCAGTGCATTTTGAAATGAGAGGAACATTTTAAGTATACTTTATAATAAATTTAGGTGACGGGTGTAGGGAGGGCCGGGGGGTGTAAGGATAATGAGTATCAAGAACCAGAGGAGCCCTGGTTCTTGATACTCATTATTTTTCCCCTGGTTGGTGTGGCTCAGTGGATTGAGTGCCAGCCTGCAAACCAAAAGGTTATTGGTTCAATTCCCATTCAAGGCACATGCCTGGGCTTTGGCCCAGGTCCCCAATTGGGGACATGCGGGAGGCAACCAATGGATGTATCTCTTGCACATGGATGGTTCTGTGCCTCTCCTTCTCCCTTCTTTCTCCTCTCTCTAAAAATAAATAAATAAAATAAAAAACAAGTGCTAAACTGCCATTCTCAGAGTATTAAAGAAAAAAAGAACCAGGGGAAAAACTGAATCATTTCACTAGGAAGAGAGAGGAAAAGATAATCTTTTGGAAAGTCAAAAAATCAATAAATCAAATATGTCAAAATATTGCTAAAAAATGTGAGTACTAAGATTTTCCTATGAATTAAACTTAATATTTTACTACTCTTTTGATTTTAAAGTAAAATTCCAAGAATCCTTCCATGATTTTGTATACCAGTAATAAACATAGCTCTCACTGAGGATGTTCACTTTACTTTCTGTTTAATTCTTTAGGTACCTACCACCAGCACCCTCATCTTGTCCTGCCTGGATGATACAATAGCTGACTTCCTAATCAACTATCTCTCTGTTTGCACTCTTACACCCACCATGGTCCGTTCTTCACACAGAACCCTGGTGGTTTTTTTAAGCCATAAATCATCTCACGTCACTGCCTTGCTCAAAACTCTCCAGGGGATTCCTATCACACTTAGAACAAAACCCAAAATTTTAATTTAGCTCAAAAGACTCTATATGACATTGTTCCTGCCTACCTTTCAGACCTCATCTTGTACCACTTTCCTCCTTGTTTACTTGCTCTCTAGCTATAGTTGATTAGACAGATGGTCTGCCAAAGCTGGGGTCAGAAAACTACAGCAGGGGCAAAATTTTGCCAGAAGCCTACTTTTATCCTGCCAGGGAGCTAAGGATGGTTTTTAAAATTTTAAAGGATTTTAAAACAACTGCAATGAGAACAAAAACAAAGAAGACCTTATGTGACTTGCAAAGACTAAAATATTTACTGTGTGGCACTATTACAGAAAAAGTCTGCCAGCCTCTGATCTAAAGGCTTATTCCTACATTAGGATCTTCACGTTAGCTGTTTCCTTCACATCCTTCACATGAATGGGTTCTTTTAATTCAGGTGTGAGCTTAATTTAGGTGTCATTTCGTCACTGAGGTCTTTAATAACCATCTAACCTAAATACCTTGGCAGATTCTCTCAATCACATCACTCTTTTGTCCTTTACAGCACTTACACTTAACTGATCTTTTCTTATTTTTATTTTTTCAACAATCATTCTCCCTTACCTCCATGAAGGAAGATCTGTGTTGAATGAATGACTTTTGCACATTATTTCTGCACATGAAGTTTTGGACTCTGTTTTCTTTTCTTTTTTTTTTTTTTGTTCTCTCTGGGAGGACCTACACTGCAAATTGCAATGAAGAGGCACTTTAGAAAGGAGAGGCAAAACAGTGCCTCTCCTTGAGAGGAGACAAACTCTCTTCCTCCCTCTTTCTTCCCCTAGGGGAGGCCAGTACTAGAAGAGAGGGATGTTTCAAAGGGATGTCTTTAGGACTTCTTATTTTAAAAAGGAAAAAAAAAAAGGAAAAGAAACCTTTCTTCCTTTTATGTTTTTTTTTAAGAGGAATTTTTCAAGATGGTAATTGAAGTCTCATTCTCTAAGATGCTCTGAGGCTTTTGGGTGAAGAGTTTAAGTAGAGGCGATTCTCTGGGAACACTCCAGAGCCTTTCCCCTGTTCCTCCCCCCAAGCGTTTATGTCCTTGCCTTCTTTTTCCCAAGCTCCAAGAGTCCCTCCTTTGCCTCTATAACTTGTTTCCTGAGTCTACACAGCCAAGCTGGCTCATGTCTTCCACAACTCGTTTCTACCTCTGTGACTTTCTAAATAAACTTTTGCTTGTTTTGGGGGGAAAAAAAGTTTAACTAGAGAGTTTAAAAAAGTTTAACTAGTGTTACATCCTCTACTTGGATGTAACACTAAGAGGAGCCAGGCCTGGGCTCAAAGGAGACAAGGAGGACAATCTGAATAGAGCTTGTTCAGTCTGGGTGATCAGTAATGGGGGAGAAAGATAAAGGCCCAACGACCACAGGTCCTGGATTTTTCTGAAGTTTAATTATGTTAGATCATTAGGCCACACATTTTTACTTTTGGTTTAGAAAAAAAATATGGCCACTAAAGGAAGAAGCAACAAGCAGCAGAAGCTTGATTGTAAAGAAAATGTGGGCATTGATGTTACTCTTCTGGGTTGTGGCTGGGTGTGGCATGAGGAGAAGGATGAGAGTTAAGCTTCAAAGCTTGAGTTTTTGAGTCATAATAGACCTGAGTTTATTCACCCACTAGTTAGGTCACCTTGGGCAAGTTATTTAGCATTTCTAAGCCCAGGTTTCCTTATCTGAAAAATGAGAAGAATGATAGTTTCTATCTCTTAAGGTTATTATGAGGATTAACTGATAAGGCACGTACACTGTGTAGCTAGATGCCTACAGGGTCTGCCATCTTTGTGTAAACATCATTGTAGTCCTCACCACCAGTTGCTGAAGAAATTTTCTGACTACATAGCCTTTGAAACTAATAATAAAATTTGTATTCTGTGGCAGTTTAAAATATGTCCCACTGTATTTTGCACAGGAATGTAGGATATGGAAAGAGGAGGGATCAGATAGGTCCGGATAGCAAGGTTATTGATGCTAGAATAAGTATGGGCTTAAAACAACTCATTTGACTCCCAATATTAAGTGGAAAGGAGGTAAGGAAAGGTCCACACCTTGAGTGTGGACCTTTCAGATAAAACCATTTGCATGTAAGTATTAGCTTTGGATTTCATACATTGATCTTTAATGTCTCGATGTCTATTTAAAATCCCCTCATACATACTAATACTGCTTATATAGGTAGGGTGGCTGTTATTTTCTCTATTTTATTGTAGAGGAAACAGAGCCTGAAAAATTGAGAACATGGGTTTTAGAGTCATACTGTATTGCCATGATTTGAATCCTAACACCTCCACTTCCCAAAAATATAACTTAGCATAAGTTACTTGAACTTCCCAGACCCTCAATATCTTTGTCAGTGAAATGGGGATAATGAAGGGACAGCCTGACAGGATTGTGTAAAATTATTCACCATGTAAACAAAGTACATGGCATGTCAAATAGGATGTGCTCAGTAAATATGTTATTGTTATCTTTCAGGGCCAGCCCGCTAATAAATGCTAGTATAAAATTTAGATAATTGGATTTCATATCCTATGTCCTTTCCACTCACCACCTCCCGTAATATAAATAATGTTGACTTCTTGCCATTGTGGTGATGTCATGAACCATTAACATTAGGGTGGGTGGTCCACCTTGATTTTCCAAAGGTAGTAGGAGATCTGTGGAAAGTATCCTTCTTGGTACAGTTGGCACACATAACTTTCGCAGCTTCCTCAGTAAGAGAACACAGCTACAGGACAGAACTACACCAAAGACTCTGGATTTTGGTCAGCTGGTTGGAGCAAGTGTTAAGGATACCGGTCTGCCACATGACATAGCCTACATTAAACTGAATCAATGGGAGTCTTGTAGTATGGTTGAAAAAGCATGCTAACAGTGAGTTGAAAGGCTTGAATTCTAATCTTGGATCTACCACTTATTAGCTATATTTTGCGACATCTCTGAACCTGGGTTTCCACATCTTTTTTTTTTTCCTTCCAGTTTTATTGAGGTACAGTTGACATCCAGGTAGGGATCCCAGCAGTCATCCTCAGTGCTGTCACCTGTTTATACAATCCTTTTGTGGAAATTAGGAAAAGGTGCCTCTTTTTTCCTAGCAGATGCAGCTCTAAGGTTCATGAGCTTGGGGAGCAGAGCATGTACTAGATTCTAGTCTCCACTAGACTCCTTGGCCAGCCTTTTGGTGTGTTATATAATCTGCAAAAGTGAACATGAGGGGCCCTGTCTATGTCATCTGCCCTCTGCACAGGACTATTAACAAAGAGGAGATAATAAAAGTAAAGGAGTTTAGTAAAGTGTAATCCTCTCTGTGAATGTAAGGCATTGATATTACATAAGTGCTACTTGGTTTCAAATAGTAGGTACAAGGGCTTCCTGGGTAGACACAGTGACCATTGATTGCCCTTCCATTTGTTCTGATGATCCCTGTGACTCAACATACACAGCACCTGTTAATTACTGGCTGTTAAAGCAGAGATTGTGGCAAAAAAGGTTATTTTCCCAAAACTTTCAGGCCTGAATCAGCCTTGCTTTCTAGAATCCTGAAGATTAAACACATTTCTTTTGATGATTTATCATTTTCAAGAAAATCATGCTGTTTTAGAACATTCTGGAGTAGGACTGGGTCTTGCCCATTGGTGGAATTTGGAACCCTTTGGTTAGAGCTTATCTCTGGTTTTCAGGCAAAGGTCATTATATAAAAGCTTTGTGTCAATGGGAGAAAGAAAAGTTGCTGAACCACAGTTTGCCCTCTTTTCACACCTTTGAAGCCCAAGCTGTCTCCTGGGCTGTATGAGTCAAATAGGACAGGAGGACCTCCTTTTACGAGTCACTAACCAAAAGACAGCTTTATAGTCAGACAGATCTGAAATTAGGTCCTAGTTCTGACACTACCTTGTGTAGGTAAATCACCTTTCTAAATTGTCATTTTGTCATTTGGACTTACAGACAATAATAGTATTTACTTCATAAATTTATTACATAGATTAAGTGAATATTTGCAAAGCACTTAGCATTGTATCTAGCAGACAGTATATGCTCCACTTAGCATTGTATCTAGCACATAGTATATGCTCCATAATTGTTAGTTCTTATTATTAAGCTTCCTGCAAGGTATTCTACCAGACTCTGTGGAAGTACAAAAGCATAAGTTGTAATGCCTTCTCCCAAGAAGCTTAGAATTGTAGCTGGGGAATTAACATAACTGTACCAGAAAAGGTAAATAGAAATGCGAAGCAATAAATGTGTGGTACAGATAGATGCTATTGTCAGGGAGTGGTGTTTGAACTAGGATCTGCAGGAAGGTGAGGCTAGAATAATAGAGTGGTTGAGAAGGGCATTCTATTTGGGGTCTGTAACAGCAAGGCTCCAGGACCATTAGTAGTTCAGCTTGTCTAGAGACGGGGGAATAATGCCATCTGTGATCATAGATTGGGATTAAAGGGGAGAGCCCTAAATACTAAATACTTGGATAGGTATTTGATTTTTGCCCCGTATATAATGATGGAGGGACATGATGAAACTTGCACATGGAAATATTCAGTAGACAGCTGGGCAGCTGTTGGGGAAATGTTCAAAACTGTAGCTAAAACTTTGGGGATAGAAGTTGAAAGTGTGAAAGCTGGTGATATCTCTAAGGCCAGCTCCTTAAGAGGTGCTTGTTGATTTCAGTTTAAAGAGGGCAACTTTTAAACAGCATTTAAAGTGAAATGGTGAAACTGTTGGGAAATTTGGAGAACAACTTAAGCCATTAACTGGGTAGGATTTGCTTATCTGAAATCTTCTGAAATAATTTCGGAAGTGGAGTGTCAGAACTAGAACCTGGTATTCGAGAATAATTTTTAAATGAACTTAAAATATAAATAGCAGTTATTATAGGAGGATAAATGACCCAGATAAAGCTTAACTATATTTTCTGAAATCATTCTGCAATCTTTGAAGTCTCCAGAGGGTTCTTATTACTGAGTTATCATAAAGACAGTAGGAAAATGAATAAGCTATCATTGACTAAAGGGTGGTATGTTGTATCAAAAAAAGTTTGTAAAGGAGGGGACATTCTGGTAAGGGGACTCATTTTGCCTTTGGATAAAAACTGAAAGTAGTGTGGAGTGCCTTTTTAAAGAGTATAACTTTAGTTTCTCTATAAGTACACAAATTTTGATGCATAGAACTTTTTTATGTAAAAATATATAATCTGAGCATTATTCAGACCCAAGATGAACACATATAGGAAATATACATGAATATTTTTTCTACTTTAAAATTGAAATATAGTTGACATAAGTACTATATTGCAAAAGGATAACCACAGTAAGTCTAGTTAAGATCAGTCATCACACAGTTACAATTTTTTTCCTTGTGATGTGAACTGTTAAGATCTACCCTCATAGCAAATTTCAAATACACAATATAGTAGAATTAACTATAGACACTATTCTGTATGCTAAATCTTCAGGACTTACTTATTTTATAACTAGAAGTTTGTATGTTTTGACCACCTTCATGAACATTAGATTTTAAAATAAAATTAATTGCAATTGAAGTCTACAAACATAGGGAACATAGATGAAAGCTATTTATCTTTTTTCTCAAATAGAATACACACATGTATGTCATAATTTGAAATGGAATCTCCAGCTAGTAAACATAGACTGTAAGTATTTAAATTTACCTTCGCTAGATTAAGCAGAACAAACAAGCAGAAAACCTCATAGACAGACAATTGTATGATCATTGCCATAGGGAAATGGGGGTGGGGGAAGGCAGGAGAGGATAAAGGAGAGATAAGTGGTGATGGAAGGAGACGTGACTTGGGATGGTGAAGACACAATACAATATACAGATGATGTATTATAGAATTGTACACCTGAAACCGATATAATTTAATTAACCAATGTCACCCCAATAAATTCAATAAAAAACTAAAAACAGATAAATTTACCTTCACTATTTCATTATCATCATCTTACATAGGTAAGATGAAGAAGAATGACAAAGTATTATTTAGGATGCTGAAAATTAACCTTATTTGGCATATCAAGAGAGTAGAGATGTTTTTCTGCAATATGTTATTATCAGAATAGTAATATGTTATTCTTTATTATATACAGTATTCATACATTGTTTTCATGGTGGAAGTTCAGTTCTCAAGGAAGCATATAGTGTTGCAGTCTTTCTTAAATAATTTGTCAATATGTATATTAAGCCTTAATGTTATGCCTTTCAACCAAGTAATATTTTTCTTTAGAAATATGGCTTAAGGAAACACTCAGTTTGGAAAACAGTGGAAACTTGTAAACAAATGTCCTGCAACATAAGAAAGAGTAAACCAATTGCACCAAAATTAATATTTTGTATGAAATATCTTCATTAAATATCAAATACACTGTCATTAAACATAGGCATGCATGGCAAGAGTATGTCTCTTCATCTAATGTTAAAGGTGTGCTCTGAGCCTCTATAAACTGAGGTAAAAGATACTTTGTTCTTTGATTTGGTCAACAAACTTTTATCTCTATTTTTCAGGCTCAGTGCCTGGGTTACAAATATAAATATAGTCCTAATCCCGAAACTATTCTAGAAAAGATATGTAAACAGATAATTACACAAAAGTATGAAGAATATTGCAGTAGAGGTATGTGAGTGTTACAGAGATGTATGAAGGAGGGAGTGAGCAATTCTGCTCACATGGTCAGAGGAAGCTTCAAAGAGGTGACATTTTGACTGGGTTCCAGTGGGTAAGTAGACTAGGTTATCAGGAGGTAGAAAGATTATTTCGGGCAGAAGGAATATGTGCAGCGGCACTAAAGTAGAAGAACATGGTCCATTTATGAACCTGTAGTAGGTATAGTTGGGAATAAGAATAGGAGAACAACTTTGTGTTTTATCCTCTTGGCACGGGGAAGGTAATTAAGAGTTTTAGGAAGCCCTGGCCTGGTATCTCAGCTGGTTAGAGCATTGTCTTGTACATCAAGGTTGCAGGTTCCATCTCCCATCAGGGCACATCTCCCATCAGGGCACATACAAGAAGCAGCCAATGAATGCATAGATAAGTGGAACAACAAATGGATAGTTTTCTCTCTCTTTTCCCCCTCCCTCCCTTCCTCTCTTTCTTTAAAATCAATAAATAGAAAAATCAAAAAAGTTTTAGGAAGGGGCATAACATGGTAACAATTGTGTTTCAATGATTACTTAGGCTTTAGTATGGAGGCTGCATTTGGAAGGGTCCTAGATGGGAAATATTAGGATATCACTGCCATAATTTAGGTTAAGTATTATATCAGCTGTGAGTAAAGAGGAGGGGGGTGTCAATCAGAAATTTAGGAGGCAGAATTAATAAGTTTTAATGACCAGTTGGACTTGTCTCTCAGTGAGGGTAAAGGGAAGGGACAGAGTCATGTTGAGATTCCTAACTTGAGTGACTAGATGAATGGTGGCATTATTAAATAAGATGAAGATAAGTAAACCAGGAATAAAGGCAGAAGTGCATTTGTGGGAAAAGAGGTGCTGTAGGACCCTCAGCTAGAGAAGTTATTAGTTATATGGCGGTTTGGAGTTTAGCAGAAAGATTTGGTCTGGTACCCTAGATAGTGACGAACTTAATTTCCCGGTTCATGAACATAACATTGCCTAGGGAGAGTACAGAATTAGGAGAACCCCGGGAGAAGCTATATTTAGTGGCCAGGAGACTGAGAAGAAACTTTAGAAGTGAAGAACCAGGAAAGCAGTGTCTTCAAAGAAAATGGAATTCTGTTCTGTTTTCTACTGCTGTGTAACAAATTACCATAAGCTTAATGCTTTGAAACAGCATCCATTTATTAAATTACAGTTGTGTAGGTAAGAAGTCTGGTACAACATGAGTAGGTTCTCTATTCAGGGTTTCAAATCCATTTTCAAGCTCATTCTTGTTGACGGAATTGCAATTATAGGTTACTGTTTTCCTTCTAGCCTGGAATCTTGGAGGACCATTTTATAAATCTGCTTGCTACAAGTGTTGTATGAAGGATGAATTGCAGATAAAATTGAGAACTGAAAAATGTCAGTTGGTCATTTGTAACTTTAGTAACATCAGTAGCAAGGGGGATTATAGCAGGATGGTAGAGAAAGAAGCCAGATGCAGTAAGTTTGGTAGTTAACTACAAGTAAGAAGATAGAATTAGGATTTAGAGGTTTCTTTCAAACAGCCTATCTGGAATGGAAAGGAGAAATTTGGAAATAATTAATGAACTAGGTCTCAAGGAAACTAGGCAGAATGTGCTTTAGACTACAGATGGAGGGGTTAATTGTGGATCTGTATGGGAACTCAGCTTCCTCTGAGATAGGAAGAAAGGAAATGTGGATGGGAGATACAGATAAGTTTGTAAGGGGGAACTTGGTGGTAGGCAGCTGAGAAATTGAGCACGTTGTTGCCACATAGCCTCAGTTTTCTGTTAGAAGTCAGAGACAAGGTCAACGAAAAAGTGGGTGAGGTTTTGGAATCGCCACTTTGTGGCTAGGAGAACATTCATACAATTGTTGAATGAATGAACTCAAAACTAATGGACCAAGGCAAGAAACCTAAAAACTCCTACCTGGCTCACCTTGCTCCCTTTTTTGTTCCCTTTCTTTTTCCTTTCTCTTGTTCTGTTCTCAAACTTAGTCTGATTTAGAATTGCATAACAAGTCCTCACTCAGTGGATATAGACTTTCTGCTTGTAAATTACTTTAGACTTTAATAATCTAAAATCTTTCTAGGTGACCTAGGGGATGTCTAACTTGCCATAGTTAACTAAAATTATTCCCCTCCCTCCAGTCTTTGAGGGCTTTGAAATCAAGGGACTTGCTTCATCCTTGCATGTAGTGCCTCTCTAGCACAGGTCTGGCACATAGGAAGCCCTCAGTTTATTTCTCTAGCTTAGGTGATCCAGACTAATTTAATGGGAGTATAACAAGAATGCAGAAAACTGCGTTAATTTTGTTGTTTTCTAAATTTCCAAAGTAAACACACCTGTGTAACAGCATCCAGTTTGAGAAACAGAGTATATCACTATATCACCAGCATCACTGCAGTCCCTTTTTATGTTCCCTGCCAATCATTATTTTTCTACAAAGGTAACCACTGTGGTGACTTCTAAAGCTGGTAAATTAGTTTTATTAGAACTTTATGTAAATTGAATCTTATAGTACATATTCTTCTGTGTTTGGCTTCTTTCACTCTGCTTTGTAGTCATGCAATGCCTTCATGTTCTATAGAGTTCGAGTCTATTCATTATTTTTGCCTTATGATATTCCATTATATAAATATATCACAAATGTATTTATGCATTCTATTATAGATGGGTATTTGGGTTATTTTCAGGTTTGGGCTATTATGAATAATGAGCTTTGAACATGTCTTTTGGTGACTATGCTTGCATTTCTATTGGGGATAGGTGTGGGTCTAGATGTGGAATTACTGGGTCATGAGGTATGTGAATGTTGGCTTTAGATCTTGCAGTATAGTTTTGTGTGGTTATACTAAATTATGCTTCTACCAGCAGAGTTTGAGAATGAGTTGCTCCCACATCCTTGTTAATGTGTGGTGTTGTCTGCCTTTTCCAATTTTAGCCATTCTGGTTTTATTTTGTACTTCTTTGATGATTAATTAGGTAAATACTTTTTATATGCTCTTTGGCTCTTTGGATATCTTTCATTGAGGTCTCCATTTTTTTAAGGATGTCTACTGTTATTTGTAAGAGTCCTTTATATATTCTGATTACAAGTCTTTTGTTGAAAAAAAAATATATATATTGCATATATTTCTCCCATTCTGTGAATTTTCACTCCAATTCTGGCTTTTGGTAAATAATTGTTTTTAATTTGGTTTACTTTTCCTTTATGGTTATGGTTATTGCTTTTGTGACCTGTTAAAGAAATTAATGCCTGTTCTAATGTCATGAAAACATTCTTCTATGTTTTTTAAAATTGATTTTTTAGACAGAGAGAGGAAAAGGGAGAAAGAGAGAAACATTAATTCATTGTTCCATGAATTTATGCGTTCCTTGGTTGATTCTTGTATGTGCCCTGACCAGGGATTGAACCCACAACCTTGGTGTATGGGGATGACACTCTCACCAACTGAGCTACCCATCCAGGGCTCTCCTATGTCCTTTTAAAGGCTTTGTTGTTTACCTTTTATATTTAGACTTACAGTCTAAATCAATCAGTCTAAATTGATTTCTGTGTATCATCTGGCAAGGGTGAAGGTCTCTGTTTTGCCATTAAGTTGACTGCAATATCCTTTACTGAAAAGACCATTCTTCTACTATTGCAGTGCTGCTGTTTTCATAAATCTGGTGACCACATATATGTGGATGTTTCTGGACTTTCTTTTTGTTCCATTTGTCTATTTTCTTATTCTTGTGCCAATAGCTACACAGTTTAATTACTGTAGCTTTATGATAGATCTTGATATCTGGTAGTGTAAAGTCTTGTAGATTTATTTATTTTTTGCCACCTAGATTGCTTTGGCATTCTTGGCCCTTTGCATATAAATGTACTTTTAATTCAACAAATGTTTGTTGTATATCTATTTCTTATGTGCTAGGCATAGTGATAGATGTTGGGAATGTAGCTGTCAACAGGATAGCCTGGTCCTTTCCTTATAGTTGGGAAAGTCACTCACATGGAGTGAGATGAGAAGAGGGCCCAGGTAGAGTCCTGAAGAACTCACTATTTAAAGTCGGTTAGCAAAGAAGACTGAGAGACAGAGATACCCCAAATGTAAGAAAATCAAGAAAGAACAACATGAAGGAAGTCAAGGGAAGAAGGTATACCCAGAAAAGTATGCTCAGTTATGTCAAGGCCACTACAAAGTCAAGCAAGACAAAGCCTGACTAAACATCTGTTGGACTTAGCTCTTTGTGGCTACTGTGAACTTAATGATACAGTTTCTGTGGATGGGTTGGTTGTTATCTTTATTAGATTGTAAATTCTTAGATGGGAACAAAGTTCTCTTTTTAATTAGTGTCTAGTGAATGTTATTTCATGGTGATAATCAAATGATCTTCACACTGCTGAACATCATAAGGGCCAAGATGTTCTATTTATACCAACCCCCTTCATATTTATTCTTGCAGCTGATGAAAAAGTAATTACACCTCTAAATGGAGAATAATTTAATACCTACTCAAACCTTGACTTTTTAGATAATCAAAAACTATATATATTTTTCTTTTCTTTATTTTTAAAAGATGTTCTGTATTTATGTTAGAGATGGGGGCTGGAGGGAGAGAAGGAGAGAAACATCAAGGTACATTGATTGGTTGCTTCTCACACACCCCTAACCAGGGATCTGGCCTGCAACTCTGGCATGTGCTATGACTTGGAATTGAACCAGTGACCTCTTGGTTTTTGGAACAACATGCAAACCACTGGGCCACACCATTCAGGGCTTATATTTCTTTAAAAATTAAAAAAAATACATTTATTGATTTTGAGAGGGATGGAGGGAGAGGGGAAGAGAGAGAGATGTGAGAGCAAAACATCGATCTGTTACCTCTCATAAGTGCTCCAAACAAGGATTAAACCCACAACCTAGGTATGTGCTCTGATCAGGAATCAAGCTCCCAACATTTCAATGCATGGCATGATGCTCCAATGAATCAAGCCACACTAGACAGCACCTAAAAACTATATTTCATCCAGTCATTCACTTAGCCATTAAGCAAGCATGTATGGAGCAACCACGAACTACCCAGAACTTACAAGCATTGTGCTAGAGATATAAGTAGAGAAGGAAAGGAAGGAAACCTAGAAAGATGTATTTGACCCATGTATATTTCAGTGAGCTAACCCTACAATCTGTTTTTGTATTTTTCCATAACTATTCAAAGGGGGGTATATGCTTAAGGTCTGTGGCCTGAAGACAGAATTTCAGAAAGTGCTTCCTTTCTGGTTAAATAAAAAACAGGATTTTAGTAGAGATGTTCTCGGTCCTTTTGTGTGTGTGTGGGTGGGGGGGGGGGGAGCTCGTATAATTTATTGTTTCCTTGGTCTTTATACTTGGCATTTATGTTTGAGTAATTTTTGTTTTAGAGCTGAGTGCTCATTTTAGGGAAGGAAGAGTAAAAATTAGTTTATTTTCTAATATAATAAAATTGCATTAAGTGTGGGCAGTGCTAATTTTTTATTGTCATTCAACAAGGGTTAGGAGTCAAAGTTTATTTTTCTCCATTGTACAAAGTATTAGTAGAGTTGCACTTAGGGTCAAATGGATTAATAAATGCCCAGGTAAACTAATTTGTGACTGAAAATTACTTTGACCTGAACTCCAAGGTTAATATCACTTTTAATATGAAGATATTTTTCATTCTATAATATTCAAAATGTTGATTTTACATGTAGTCAGACTTTAAGTATTTATCTTTGCCGATTAGTCCCCCTCTTTTTCTTATTCCTTCTCACCCCAATCTCTTGCCGGGTCTGGTTCCTATTGCTGGCTATCCAGTCATTACCATTCTAATACCATTTAAGGTAGCTCTGCTGGGTTTATTTATTTTGAGCCCTACAATGCAGTTTCTCCTTTAACCTGGCTTTTTAAATCAACTTGATAAACCATTTTATTTTTCCTCTTTTTTGTTTCAACTACTCGTGATTTTGGATTGGTTAGGAAGATATGATGTGAACCGGGTACAACCTCTTCCCCTTGGAATCAGTATTTACGAGGTTTCTTCCTTTGCTGGCTGAGCGTGCTTAAGTCAGGCAGAGTACCTTGTGAAGGACTTCAGCCCCCACAGTTCCCTGTTTGCGCATGCCCTCTCGTCTTACAGTTGTCAAAGTGCTTTTGCCAGAGCGGTCACATAATCAACCTGAAAGAAGAAAATAAATACTGTACACTTTTAAATTTTATCGATCCTTAAAAACTGGACACTCAAAGGTAACTGCTACTAAGAATTTGTTACTTGAGATTGGGTGATTGCATGTGAAGGAAGATCTATTGTGTGTGTGGTGGGGGGAGGGGAAGGAGATATCTATTTCTCTGACTTTGCTATAAATAAGAAAAAAGAAAACAAACAAACAACAAAAACCCCAACCCAAGCAAACAAACTATACAAACAGTCACTGAAAGATGGTGCATATTAACTTTATAAATATTATCTTAATCTATTGCTTATCTTTTGTTTAAAGGGTCTTATTTATTAAAGATGGGTCTTGACCTTGACAAAGTGAATTTATGCCGAAAGTGAAATTTAGGTCTTTAAGGAGTGTTGAGAAAAATGGATGTTCATGGTATGATAAAAATTTTAAAATTCAATAAATATATTAATATCAATTACAGCCTTTATAAAATATTCTGAGCCCAGCTTACTTTTTGGCTTTTTGCTATGGTACAGCATTATTTTCTTCCATCAGGAGTGTGTAGTTTACACTGAAGGCATTAACAAAAAGCATTTATACAAGCATGGGAAAAGCTGAATTGATATTGAAATTAGAATCAAATGCATATTTCAGCCATGATGATATGGCTATTGTAAAGCTAATTCTAGCCCCCTGGAAGCATCTGAAATCTCAGATTATAATGGTTACTGCAGCACTGCTTAAACCAAGTATAAAAATGTCTTTCTATCACCATTTCCTTTGGTAGCAATAGAACTTTGTGTTGTGAATCCCAGCTTCACTTGCATCTCTGTGCCTTTTTCAATACTGATCAAAGCATTGTTTTAGACCAAGAGAACTGAGGAACATAAAATCTTAAGTAGATTTTATTGGGAGTAGGAGGCAATTTATGATGTATGTCATATTGGGTTGTTTTTTTTCGGGGGGAGGAGATAGGGAAGAAAGGAGTAGAAGAGAGAGGAAGGTAGCTGTGGAGCATTTCTTTGAATCCACTATTTTGTCTATGTATGAAACTTTAAAATGAAGGATTAACCATTTTTTCTTTTCAAATTACAGTTGATGTACAATATATTAGTTTCAACTGTATGACCCCATGATTAAATGCAATCATTTAAAAGATAACCTTTAATAAAATAGGACTACTTTCAATCCTATTTCTTAGTCTGACATAATTTGGCTTAATAGTTAACAGCGCTAGCACGACCATCTTTCAATACATTTATTTTACAACAGTCGTTATTATGAGGATATCCAAAGACAGACCTTCTGAGGGTATTTGAATGCCCTTTCACAGGTGTCCTGAGAAAGATGCTTCTCTGCATCTGAGTTAGGTAACTGCATTAACTATATTAATAAGTTTGTTACAATTATACTGAATCATCATCTAAAAGTATATGGTTGGTCATATGCTTCTTTAACATTTCAAAGTATTTGTTTTCAGGGGGGTCTCAGCACTGTAACATTAATATATTTAATACAAGTAACATGTTCTAAGGGACAATGATAACTATGTGTATGGAAATCTGGTATTGAGTGATTACTATTTTCATCTCTGAATGAGAAAACAGGCAGTAGGCAGAGGTGAATATAGTCCTTCTATGCGAAATGGAAAATACCATACACTCCTTATATGGCTAAACGAAGCAGTGATGGCAATGTACTATAATTACAATGTATGAGAATTTGGGACTTTGTACTCTGCTATTTTTAACACTTTTGCTAGCATATGGTAATTCAGGGTCTTCAAACCATGATCTTTCACTGCTAATACTAGTGATAAGAGAGCATTCTAAATTTGCCTAAGTCTTGTGACCAAGGCAGCAGCAGGAGGATTTAAAATTGAAAATCTGGCAACTCCAGAATTATCTTGACTTTCTACTTAAATTTCAAAAGGATTTCTTTTACTTTTTTCCCCACATTTCTAAAGAAGGATTGTTTAAAAGCCCCGCCCCATCTCACACTCAGCGTCTGTCAGTCTCTCTCCCTCTCTCTTTCTTCCTCTTTCTCTTCCTCTCTCTCTGACCTCAAATCCAGCCAGAACATTTCTCCAGTCTGCAGAGAAATTCTCAGGCTCCTGTTGGGACCTGAACCACCGAGATGCCAAAAATTTGTGTGGCAGAACTGGAGACAGAAAAACCCCAATCCTTAGAGAGTAACAGGCAGCAAGCACTTCCAAACGTTTCAGTCGATTTTTACCTCCATAAAAACAGTGGTTTTTTTTTTTCCTGTCTCCTAACAAAATGGAGTAGCTGCAGCTACTGGGAGGCCAGAGAATGATTGTGCAGCTGAGTCCTCCTACTAACAAATGTCAAGGATTTCCTCCCTCGTGGTTCGCTGCTGCTAAATGAAACAATTATCAACGCTAGAAGGCAGTTTGCTAATCAGGAGGGATAAGACTGCTGTTTCTTTAAAGTGCCAGAACTGAGCAGGGGGGGAAGAAAGGGTCGTGTGCGGTGTCTTTTTAACCTTGCTGAAGGACGCAGCAGTATTTATTGACGTATGCAAATAACGAGGGGAGGGTGGTGCTTGGGAAAAAAACAGGAACCAGAATCAGTTTCTCATTGCAGGGTGAACGCTCTTAGTTCCGGTGAAGGGAAAAGAGACGTGGCGAAATTGCTGTCTTTCTGTCTTATAAGCACATCTCTCACTAATACAGGAAAGGAACCAAGACATCAGAAAGGGTGAAGACGCTCTCACAGTATTTTTAGAGACCTTGCGCGAGCCCTCCCACCCCAGCCCGACCTGTTCTTCTAAATGGGAGATTATGGATTTGCATTGCAATTGGCTAGTAGCGGAGGCACTGGATTTTCGCAAGTAAAACACCCACCCGCTTCAGCGAGGGGCATTAACGATCACATTGACAATAACGCGTCTCTCTTTTTTCCCGTTTCAGCTGCGCAAACCATGCAGGATGATTTACTGATGGACAAAAGCAAAACCCAGCCCCAGCCCCAGCAGCAGCAGCAGCGGCAGCAGCAGCAGCAGCCCCAGTCCGAGCCCAGCGCAGCCGAAACCCCGTCCACGCCCCTCTCCTCAGAGACCCCCAAGCCGGAGGACAGCAGCGCCGTGCCGGCCCTTAGCCCTGCCGCGGCCCCTCCGGCCCCTAACGGCCCCGACAAGATGCAGATGGAATCGCCGCTCCTGCCGGGCTTGAGTTTCCACCAGCCCCCTCAGCAGCAGCCACCACCACAGGATCCCGGGGCACCGGGCGCGTCGCTGTCGCCGTCCTTCGGCAGCACCTGGTCCACTGGCACCACGAATGCAGTGGAGGACAGCTTCTTCCAGGGGATCACCCCAGTCAATGGGACCATGCTCTTCCAGAACTTCCCGCACCACGTCAACCCAGTCTTTGGAGGCACCTTCTCCCCGCAAATTGGCCTGGCGCAGACCCAGCACCACCAGCAGCCGCCTCCGCCTGCGCCGCAACCCGCTCAGCCCGCGCAGCCCCAGCAGGCGCAGCCTCCGCAGCAGCGTCGCTCGCCAGCCAGCCCCAGCCAGGCGCCCTATGCGCAGAGGAGCGCCCCCGCGGCTTACGGCCACCAGCCCATCATGACCAGCAAGCCGTCCTCGTCCTCGGCTGTAGCAGCAGCTGCGGCCGCCGCTGCTGCCTCGTCTGCCTCCTCCAGCTGGAACACGCACCAGAGCGTGAATGCCGCCTGGAGCGCGCCTTCCAACCCGTGGGGCGGCCTGCAAGCGGGCCGGGACCCTCGCCGGGCAGTCGGCGTGGGTGTGGGCGTGGGCGTCGGGGTACCTTCACCGCTCAACCCTATTTCGCCACTCAAAAAGCCGTTCTCCAGTAATGTGATCGCGCCGCCCAAGTTCCCTCGCGCAGCCCCGCTCACCTCCAAGTCCTGGATGGAGGATAACGCATTCCGGACCGATAATGGTAACAATCTGTTGCCATTTCAGGTAATGCTCCAATGCATCTGCACACGCCTTCCTCCTACCCTGCTTCCTTTGTCCCTTCTTCCCAGCCTTTTAATCGTCTACTGATTATTTTGTTCTTCAAAAAGGACGATGTCCAGTGCCCCTGCCCCCTTCCAAAGCCTCCAGTTTACTGGGGCTATTCCACTCCCGTGCACCTTGGTGGGTGAACATTGTGACTGCTCAAAGATGCGTGTTTATGCACCCTGACAAGGTAGAAAAGGGTCTTTTCTCTTTTGCTTTTTCCTTCACCATGCTTTTGTTTCTTATTTTTACCTTTTTTGACAAGGAAAACTGTAAGGTGTGTCGAGGTGCCTGCATCGTCCCAGGATGAGTACAAGGAGATTCTTGTCATTCTAAGTAGCTACACATTTCAGGTTATGCAATCCCGAGCTCAGGGTGCCTGCAGGAAACCATCCACTTTAAGCCACCCTGGTCCTACTCTTGAAGAGGTTAACAGCCCCTGAGTGGTGCTCTTTCAGACAGTTGCATATGCTCAATTAAACTAATGTGAACACAAGTGTTTATCTCTTGCTAAGGTTCTGGCATCATTAATAGCAATCAGCATATTGCTCCTGCTGGGAAAATTATGAGTGAGGTTCCGATAGCTACCAGAACTCTATCCGGGAACGAGATGGAAGAGTGGAAATTCTAGGGGTAACTCTTCCTATGTTACCTAGAAGAAAGACTTAGAAATTTTTTTTCCAGAAGAAAGAGACAATAGGACATGACCTTCAGAGCCATATTGCAATGGAGTCTATTTGCTAGCTAGCACTGAAATATTTAAAGCTGCAGTGTCCTTCAGTTGGGTTATTTAAGAAGACAATGCAGATCAATTACACCATTTGAAACTGGGCAAAGTGAAAGTCTTGCAACTTTAATGAAAAATGAGCTTTGCGTTTTGGTGTTAAATGCCAATGAAAAACCCAGGAAGTGCCCCAGACAAAAAGGTTGAATGGAGTGTCCTTATTCTGTTCTTGCTGTCTGAACCACCACATCGGTTGGCAGTGTCCTGAACATCATCTTTTCTCAGGCATTTATCCTTCACTTATAAACTGATTTGGCCATAACCTTCTAGGCTTAGTTAAAAAAGAAAAGAAGAAAGAAAAGAGAGGAGAGCTCGGATGAGACTCAATTTGAGTGGTCAAGGAAATGAAACAAATCCTTTGAACATTGCCGAAAAATGCCAGAATCATCATTTGACAAAGGTAGTTTAAACCATCAGATGCAGTTGGAGCCTTCCTTTTATTGCCGTTTACGTGTCAGATGTGATGTTTGGGTGGTTCCCATTGCTGAAGGAGGAGATAAGGTTATTGAGAAGCACATGATTCTCTAGGCTAGAGCAAGGATTTTTAACCTTGACAGTTCATGTGGGTCCACGAAACTCATACATTGTGTGTATGAAAGTTTTTAATGAGAGAGGATTTTAAGTTTATATAGGCTCCTTCAGGAAGATTTTAATAGTAAGGTTTATTTTTGCCATTCTGAAGTTTGTGAGGTTTTTTTTTAAATGAAGAGGCACTGAAAGATGAGATCAGTTTGGTACATAAGGGAAGAATACACTTTCTGGAATTTCTCTATGCACTTATTTTTTGGAGGAGGGAGGTCATATGAGGAGGCTGCATTTGGTAGGAGAGCTCCTCTTTTTCTAAAAGCTGTCCACTTTTTCATAATATTCTTTTTATAATAGGCCCTCTTTTTATTTTGATGCTCCCAACCCAAGTCAAGTCTTAGAGATAAGGGAGATTTAAGTGAGAGCTGATGATGTAGACATCAGTTATCTTTTTATAGGAGTTGAATTGGAATACAACTGGCTTTTGATTAATTATTTCTGAAAATGGGGTCTGAGGAGAGATTAAATCCATAAAAGTTACCACCAAACAGATATTGACAAGTAGAGTGTTGTTTCTTAGCAGGCCATTTACCAGCAATGCTAATGAGAGCCAGACAGATGGAATTGAGTTTGGTCTCATGTCTTTTCATTCCCATGGTACCATGGAATAGCAAAGATGACCAAAAGATTTGTAGAAGAGATTTTATTTAAAATTGATCTTTATATATTTGACCACAGAAAGAATTACATGGACTTTATGTCTCACTTTGCTTTCTTAAAATGGAGCTTCTGGGTTTTAAACCAATATTAGAACCGGAGTAGGAGTAATATCCACTGGAATAGATGTATTTTGGCTTGGAATTATTATCAGACTTGATTTGTCTTGATAACTATATCAAGTATGTTTGAAAAACAGACCACCTTGAGTCTTGTGTAGAGACTTTCACATATATGTGCATTTGTTTAAATCATTTTTCTACAAAAGTGAGAAAATGTCTTAAGTAGTTTTGATGACTTTTTAAAAAATTGGTTTATTTTGACAAATAAGATTTTTCTTTAAAATGAAGAGTTTATTTCATAGAATACCACATTTATTTTTTATTTTACAGACTCTTTGAGCTAAAAGGGGCTTTCAACAGTGATCTACTATAATGTATCTTAATATTTTTAAAAAATTCATGCCACCCCTACCCCTCATTCCCCAATGCTGCTACACTTCCTTTTGCCAAAGAATAGATTTTTTTGGAGCTTTTACTTCTGTGGTTTATATTGTAAAAGCAATAACTGTATTCAAGTGTGGTTTTTCAAACTACACATGCTTCCTTACCCCCTTCTCTTAATCCTAACAAAGTAGCAAAGTTGATTGGTTCCCTGGGTTTTGGTGGCTGTTTCTCTAGGGATTACCTGTATCTAAAAGCCCCTTCCTTCCTTCCTTCCCTCCCTCCTTCCTTCTACTTTTTTATTGAATTTATTGGGGTAACAATGGTTAATAAAATTATATAGGTTTCAGGTGTACAGCTCTATAATACACCATCTGTATATTGTATTGTCTGTTCACCACCTCAAGTCAAGCCACTTCATTTCTATAAATAAGGAAACAGATCCTGAGAGGTAGAATGACATAACTCAAGTGCTAGAGCTTTGGCTAATTTTGTTGATGTATCTTCTTAACTTCTCTGTTGCAGTAGTGCTGTTCGGTACAATTCATTTTAAGTCAGGTTCTTTTTCGATTCCATTTAAAGAGACTTAGTTATGGAACTTTCTAGTGAGGTTCTCTACCTGGTCGATACCTCTTAGTGATGATGTACCTCCCACCAACAGAGCTCAGGAACACTGAGGTGCCCCACCAAGGGAATTGTATAGTGCGTCATTCCACATTTATATAAGACAGAGAAACTCAGGCATGTAAAAGAACTAGAGCAGAGATGCTTTCTGTATGTAATAAGTTGGGTTAAGTACCAGTGTTATCCAGACAGGTTTAGAAGGGATTTTTAAGAGCACCTATTCCAGCAGTATGCTCGTATTCCAGAGGAGGAAATGAAGCCCCAGTATGGGAAATGACTTGCCCAAGTTCAGGTGAATGCTGTCAGAAGCAGACTTCAGAAGGCAGATTGCCTGGGCTTCGTAATCTTGAGCAAATTATGTGTAATTGTTGACCTTCAGTTTTGTCTTCTGTAAAGTGGGAATAGTAATTCTTTGCTTCATATGCATTCAAATGAAAAACTGCATATAAAGGGCTTAGCACAGCGCTTGGCCTGTAATAAAGTACCATAGAAATGTTGGGTTATGATTATTGTTATTGTCATGGTGACTCGGGGCTCTGTAGGATATTATCATGGTATGGATTACCATTTTTTTCCTACAGTGAAATCTGAATAACCCCAAATTTCTGTCATGTCATTTAGTCTCTTTTATTTTTTCTGTCTGAAGGTATATCCTCTGGTTACTATAACAATGTGATAAGACACCATTTACATATGGGCCAGGCCTGGGCCTGTACTAAGCACTTGACATACAGTTTTTTGTTGGAACTTCTTTGAGGTAGAGGACTATTATTCTCATTATACTGGCAGCCAATAACTGGCAGAGCTGGGATCTGAACCTAGGCAGTCTGCCTCCAGAGCCAGGGGAGGCATATAATATCTTGGGTATGATAATCTCTTAGACTTCAGTTAACTGCCCATTTTAGAAGCAGGAGACTCAGCTGAACCTGTATTTGACCTTATGATATACCCTAGCAGTTGTGTCATAAAAAATTTTGTATTTATAGAAATGGAGGGAGAAAAATATAGTGCCCTTACATATACCACTACTTGGATTCAACAGTAGTGAATATTTTTCTCTATTTACTTACTTAGTTAATTCATATATTTTTGAATACTTTTGGAAAAAAATTTCAAATTATGTTCTGTGTTTGCATCTCTGCCTTTTCCCACACCTCAAATAGAAAGTAACTATATAGATTTTATATTTTCTGGCATAAGTCTAGTTAAATATAATTTAGTGTTAATTTTGTTGGGATTATTCAAAACAGGAAGAAATTCCTTATACGATGAATTCATGGGATTATAAATTATTTTTAAATATGCCTATTTATAACAAAGTTGGTGGAAACATTAATATTTTTCAACTTGCCCATGTTCCCTTTTTAAAAATATCTTTTCTGGAAATAATAGAAATGATCTAACTTATGCTTGATTTGATTAAGGGTTGTATGACCTAGATATAAAACTAGAGACTGTTCTGTAGTTGGTTTCTTAACTACAGTTTTAATGCAAAGCCACCAAAGTCCACCAGCCCTACAAACTGTTTCAGAACATATTATTGCATATTTAATATGAATGTCAGCAAAGTCACATTATCTATATTCTATTGGGGGGGAAAAGGTTGGTTTGGAAATACTAGAAAGTTTTTTATGTATGCTACTGAAAACATTAATAATATAAACTGTATATTTCAAAATTACATGTTGAAAATTAGTTAACTTTAAACTTTTTATGACCTTGCAGTAATTTGACACAAAAGTGCTCTCTCAGAAATGTAATGTTTTTAGATATTTTCTAAGACAATTTTCTACTTAAATAGCTTTCTCCATTGATCGGTCCATTTTTCTGTCTTTCAAGGCGTAATACTTTTCCATTTGGAACTTGTCACTGCTCAGGTGGGTTTTTTGTAGTGTTTTGATTTGGTAGTGTCAGAAAGATAAGTATAGCCACAGCTTTGTTTGCCACAGTATGGTCAGTTTGACCAAGCCATATGCATTTTACAGAGGAAGGAGATGGAGTGAACATAGAGTAGTGGACAGCACATGACTCTTGGAGTGAGGAAGACACTGGTTGAATTCTTAAGCTCTGTCACTGGTGATTGGGGTCAAGTCATTTACCCAATGGTCCTTTTTTTCAGTCTGTAAAAATGGAGAGAGAGCTTATCCTGCTGGGTTTGTGAGAGAATGTATATAAAGTGTTCAGAAAAATTAGTTACTGTTATGGCTCTTAGATGCTTGCTTAACTACTGGTAATTAAAATTGTCCCTCTGTATCCATGGGGGATTGGTTCGAAGACCCCCTGTGGATACCAAAATCTGAAGATGCTCAAGTCTTTTATGTAAAATGGTGTAGAACAAAGCATACAGTTGGCCCTCTACATCCACTGATTCCAAAATGGAGATAGAAAATACCATTTTCAATCCTTGGTTCAATCTGCAGATACAAAACCTGTGGATACAGAGGGCCAACCGTATAGTCAGTTAGAGATTAAGGGAGGAAATGTTGTTGATAATAGTTTGGAGTTAAACACTAGTTCATGACATCTGGAAGTGAAGAGGTGCTAGAAAGATGTGTCCAGCAGGGATGGAAGAGCAATGAAAGGCTTTGTGTGTTATGGTAACTGTCCTCCTAGAAAGCCATTCTGACACTCTGAGGGTTAACTGGGAGTACAGGCTTATGTCATAAGGATGGTGTACATATGTAACTACCTGCTTCTGCTTATGGCTGACTCACCAATGCAAGTTTAAGAATTTCCCTTGCTCTGTGAATATTTCTATTAGTGGTGGGAGAAATGCTTCAACTCTTCATTTCTTGCATGCTGCAAGTGGTGATTTTGGCAGTTGTGAATCTACAATGTCTGTAATTTGAAGCTGCTTATTATCATTATCACTTCCCTGAGGACCATGCCTGGCTGTCCGTAGGGGCCAGTATGGTTGTCAGAAGTAGAATTCAGTATAGGGCTCCAAGTTAGGATCTTCAGAGCTGAGGAACATAGCCACAGCTTCAAAGGGGCTTTCCCCAGGAGATTTCTGTGCTTGCAGTAGCCAGCCTCACAAGGAATTTTCCACAGCTCGTCCTTTTATCTTATAGATAGCTTGTTCTGTGGGGTTCTGCTTCAGTTCTCTTATGTTGAGTTTTCATGTCCTTTAGTATTCTTTGCAGGTGCTGAGTATGTAAACTTCTTGATGTGAAATTTTTCTAATATTTGTATTTTGACTTAAGATGGGAAAGTACTATTGAATTAAAATAATACAATAAATTAGCATCTTAGAATCAAGCCTACTTTCCAGAATCACCGTTATATAATTCTCAGAAATAATAATATATGATATAATTTCTTGTTGGCAGACTTTAGAGGAGAGAATTAGAAATGGGGACCAAACAGCTTTTATATCATTTGAAGTGGTCATAGAATTTATGTACACTCTGAAGAGAAGGAAACATCGTGTACTGATTTTGTATGCATAAGACTTTTGTACGGCCAAATATCTTCATTCCTCAAGCATTCAAACTTATTTCAAAGTCAAGATCAAGTACAAGAGAAAAAAGGTAACTGCCTATCTTTAGTAACGCACTGCAACTAAATTAAATGGCCAGTGCTACCAAATAAACCAGTACATAGAAGTTCTTGAGCACCTGATGCTTAGTAGGTGCTCATTCAATGCATGAATAAACATTTAAACACAAGTTTCTATAGCTTTGTCTTTTCTACAATATACTATATTTAACATTTTTGAGACAGATTCTTCATTATAGTGTTTCTCTACAAGATGTACATAGAATATGGAAACATGAATATATATAACGTCATAGAGAACATCTTCAGTTTGTAAAAATAGGAAATATTATCTGTATTTCCAGGCTTTATAGACATCCCACAGTTTCTGGGCTGTGACTCTACATTTGTAGGTTTGGTGTGCCTAGAAGTAAGCAGGGTTCTTGCTTTGACATGAAAGGTTTTGGCAGCCAATAGATGGGAACACTAGCTTACATACTCTGGGTTAAATTTTTCTTTACCCCTTCACTGTTAATCATCTCATTTTTGCGGAGTTAATTTACACTGTAATGATGATCTGTTTTGTTCCTCACGTCCTAAATCAAGGTATTAATATTAGAACTGATCAGAATGAGGGTCAGAATAATTCTGACAATAGCACTTAAAATTATTAAGGAAAGAATTCTTTGGTCTAAGAGGTTGACAGAGGGTAGGTTAGATAGTAGGTCCACTCAGGCAGTCATTCATTAGAGGAATGTGAGATCAGAAAGCAGAGATGTAAAGGGCAAAGGACTGCATATCTTAAATATATGGTAAGGTTTGGGAACTGATTAGGGATTAAAGTACTTCAGGGGAAACATTTTAGTGATATGACAATCTAACCCCCTACTCAAAGTCGAGGAGACCTAGTTCTTAGGCTTCAGATAAGCAGCAAGTAAAAAGGACAAGAAGAAAATATACCCAGAAGCACCTCTCTTTTGCAGTCTGCCATGGAAAATTTCCTTTCCTCTTTTGGACTAAAGAAATATAACCTACATATGCAGGGGATTAAAAATAGTGAAGGCCAATAAGGCTTATGAGATACTGAGGAAAGGCTGAGAGACAGTTTTTGGATCAAGAATCTGTTTTTCATGTGTTTGCACTTGATACTATGGGTAGACTATTCACCTCTTTGCCACATTGTTTAAAGCCGTTGTAATTAGTAGTAGAATCCCAAGTTCAGATAAATAGTTAAGGATAGTGTATGTAGTCTTTTTGTTAACCACATACTTATTATAGAATTTCCTGATCAAAGGGATGGGATTTACGTTGTTAAGTTTCTTTTGGCACCTTCACTTACAGTCATAATCCTTGTAGTTCACCTGTTGGTGTTATATTATTTTTGATGCCTTTTTCCAGATAGAGAACTAACAAATACAATAGGCCCTGGATGCCAGCACTAGCCTTACCCTTTACACAAAATCACATAATTTTTTTAATATTGATTTTAGAGGAAAGGAGGGAGGTGGGGAGAGAGAGAGAGAGGAAGAGAAAGAAACATCAATTTGTTGTCTGGCTTATTTACCCATTCATTGGTTGATTCTTGTATGTGCTGTGACTGGGGATCCAACCCACAACCGTGGCATATGGGGACAGTGCTCTAACCAACTGAGCTACCTGGTTATGACCACATAAATTATTTTATTTTAAAATTGATTTTAGATAGAGAGGAATGGGGAGAGGAAGAGACAGCGATGTGGGGGAGAAACATCTATTGGTTGCCTCCCATATGCACCCCAGCCAGGGACTGAAGCCGCAACCTAGGTATGAGCCCTGACTGGGAATCAAACCTGCAGCCTTTTGGCGCATGGGATGATGCTCCAACCAATTGAGTCACTCTACCAGGACAATTATTTTATTTAATGCTGACACATTTTTGTGCATTAGGGATTATCATCCTAATTCAGAAAATGTTACTTGGCTAATAGGGTGACAGAGTTGAGATGGAAATTTAGGTCATTTGACTCGATATCCAGTCCTTTTATTCTTCTGCACCTGCTTGCATCTTATCTTGTCACTCACCATCTTTCAATATGCCTTTGATGTTGCACTCTTTCCCCAGATCTCTGATTGCTCTCATTCCACATTTTTTAAAGATTTTATTTATTTTATTTTTAGAGAGAGGGGAAGGGGTGAAGAAAGAGAGTGAGAAAGAAACATTGATCAGTTGCCTCTCACACATGTGTCAACCAGGGGCCAGGCCTGCAACCCAAGCACGTGCCCTGACTGGGAATCAAACTGGTGACCTTTTTTGCTTTGTGGGACGGTGCTCAACCAACTGAGCCACGGTGATTAGGGCTCCACATTTTCTTTACAGCTCTTATCACTCTCTGAAATGAGCTAGTTTATTACGTTTTGTTTCTCCACAAGAATGTAGACCCCACATGGGCAAGGATCTTGTCACCACAGTGTTCCCAGGGGTTGGGACAGTACCTGGGATATTTTAGGCACATGGCAAATATTTGTTGAGTGTGTTAATGATTTACATTTAGAGATGATTGGTTAGGCATTTACTGGTCATTTACATGTTGATAGCAATGTAAGAATAATTTCTTTTAGAAACATTTAACTGGCCTCTACCGGGGGCCAGGTACTAGGGATTAAAGCTGAACCATATCCTGTCCACAGAGTGTTCCTTGACAAATATGAATTAAAATATAGGATGATAAGGTTTATAACAGTATGTGATACAACAAAGAGTATGTGCTTGAATCAGACAGGAATGATTAAATGTGTGTGTGTATGGTTGGAAAGTTTCTGGGAAAGTCTTCACAGTTTAAAATATTTTCAAAGTTTTTCTGATTTTGAAAGTAATACATGTTCACTATTTAAAAGTTGAGGGGGAAAATTTCCCATAGTTTTATTATCCAGAGATAAGTAGTCTTAATGTTTTGGTATGTTTTCTGCCAGTTCTCTCTTTTGTGTATGTGTATAATGTATTTTATATGGTCGAGATGACTGTAACAATTTTAGAGCCATATTATTTTAGCTGTTCAAGTCATTACATTTATAAACATTTTTACTGCATAATATTTCCATCACAGGGATACGTTCTAATTTAACAAATTATTCCTATATTTGGAGGCTTTAGGTTGTTTTCAGTTTTTAACTATTAAACACACAGATATTTAACTATTAAACATCATTGGGCTTTTTAAAGCTTTATTTAGAACTGAACAGGCAGGCCAGGGGCTGGGGTAAAGGTTCATTTTAAGCAGAGGAGGCAGCAGGTACACAGGTAAGAAGTGACTTGGTGTGCTGAGAGCAGAAGTGTGAGGGTGGAGGTGAGCCAAGGGATAGGTAAGGCTGGAGGAGTAGGTAGCAACCAGATCCCAAAGGACATTCCAGCATTCTGTGCCTTCAACTTGGTCTAGTAGAGATGTTGAAGGATTTTTAAGTTGAAAAAAGTAGCCATTAGAAGGTTTTTAAGTTGGTGAGTGAAGTGATCCTATCTTAATTTCAGAAGGATTCTGGAATATAGATTGTCAGGAACCAAACACAGGCAAGGACACCAGTGAACATGTAGAGGCCTAAAGTGATTGGAAGAAAGGGAAAGAATTGAGAAATAAACTAGGAGGCCAACTGGAAGGATTGGTGATTGCTTGTATGCAGGGAGTAAAGGAGAGGAAAAGTTTAGAATGACTCCCAGCTTTTGGTTTAGGCAGCTGGGATAATGAACTAGAGGGGTAAATGCTTAATAGTGGCAGATTAGAATTTTCATGACTCATAAACCAGGTGGGTTTAGGAACTTCACAAGGGGGAGAGCTGTGTGTTGGGAGTATTTGAGCAAGTGATTTGACATTTCTTATCCACTCATGCTTTTGTGTGACTTTTAATGCGTGGGAAGGAAAACCTTATTAAGATAGATTACTTTGTGGACTACTTATTAGAACACTAAATCTGAGAGACGAAATAACTACCATTCTAAGTCAACAGCTTTTTCTTATTCTAGCCTGGTTTTTTTTCATTGTACCCTGAGAATTAGAGTGTATGTTCACTGATTAGTCATCTTGTTTACGGGTTGCAGCCTGGCGTAGCAAAGAACTATGAGAAGTTGCTAACCAATCAGTCATATGGGAAGATCATATGCAATAAGAGAAATGAAACCTGTCATCCTTTATTATTTAAGTTGAATAAACTCAGTTGAGAATTTGGTGGATGTTGTTAGCCAGTTTTATGGAATTAGTTCTGCTCTACTAATATACTGTTTAGTTTTTTAATGAATGTAAACATAATAAAATGTTTTGAAGCTTAGAATCCATAGGGCCACAGGGGGTGTGCTTTGTGGAAAGATAGAATGCAGAGGACATAGGGACGGGGCATAAGAACCACCAGAATTATATGCTGTTTATTAATTTGTATTACTAGGGAGAGAGGTGAGCTATAATACCCATTAAATTTCAAAAGGAGTCCATAACTCAAAAATGATTAAGAATCACAGATATGGAGTAAAAGCACTGCTACATGGCACCCAATAAACCTTTGAAAGATTTTAAAAACTTAACTATCTCAAAATTTTTCTTTCTCCTTCTTCATAGCTGAGAGAATTCTCCTAACTTTAATTAGAGAACTATCTCAATAAAAAGGAACCCAAATCTTGTTTTATCTTGCTTTTTCTAAAGGATTTAAATTACTTTTCATCATACAAATAATTTTTTGACATTCATTTCATTGGTTTACATATTTATACTGTTACATAATTACAATAATACTAATAGTAAAAAGGTATGGGGGTAAACCCACCATCTCTTGCAGCTCACCTGGTAGTGCAGAAGTTCGTGGACTTATTTGATCACAAGTGTTAGTGTACTATGGTCATTTTCTTTTAAATAGGGAAGATGGAACTCATGGGTTAATCTGGAAAGTCAGTTATATATTTGAATAAATGTATAGACTACAAACTTTGACTTGACAGGGATATTTCATTTCTGGTGTAAGAGGTACAACTTAGAAATATTGATTTTCAGAAATTAGTAGTATTCATATGACCTTCTCTCCTCAGAGGGACATTTCCACTCTCCCATACACTTCTTTGTTGTTATAGCTTTAGAAAGCCCATTCCTACTGCTGTACACTAATGAAGAGAGAAGAGTAGAACTGGGGGAAAGGGTAAAAATTGGAGGTTTGTGGGTTAGAAAGGCAGTTGTCCTAAATCTCAATGATAGGCCTGCAGTTCACCAAGAGTACCAGACCTTAAGGTTTTTACATAAAAACAGTATTGGCTACATGAGGTAGGTCCTTTGTTTAGTTTTGTAACCAATTAGCTACTTATGGATTGGTGTGGAAACCTACCATCTTTTCTTACTTAGTTTCCTTTGGTAAAGAGCCATCTTTTTTACTTTTATTTTTTAAGTATATTTTATTGATTATGCTATTACAGTTGTCCCAATTTTTTTCTCCTGTTTATCTCCCTCCTCCCTGCACTGCCCCCACCCTCCAATATTCACAACCCTCCTTAGTTTATGTCCACGGGTTGTACATATAAGTTGTTTGACTTATACATTCCTACACTATTCTTAACCTCCTATTCTATTCCTACACTATTCTTAACCTCCCCTATTTTGTAACTACCATTTATGTTTCTCATTCCCTGTACCTTTACCCCCCATTCTGTCCCTCCCCACTGATAACCCTCCCTGTCATCTCCATTTCTGTGATTCTGTTTCTGTTCTAGTTATTTGCTTAGTTCGTTTTTGTTTTTATTTTAGGTTCAGTTGTTGATAGTAGAGAGTTTGTTGTCATTTCACTGTTCGTAGTTTTGATGTTCTTTTTGTTAGATAAGTCACTTTAACATTTCATATAATAAGGGCTTGGTGATGATGAACTCCTTTGACTTGACCTTATCTAGGAAGCACTTTATCTACCCTTCCATTCTAAATGATAGCTTTGATGGATAGAGTAATCGTGGATGTAAGTTCTTGCCTTTCATGATTTCGAATACTTCTTTCCAGCCCCTTCTTGTCTGTAAGGTTTCTTTTGAGAAATGATTTGAAAAGGAGTCTTATGGGAACTCCTTTGTAGTTAATTGTCTCCTTTTCCCTTGCAGCTTTTAAGATTCTCTCCTTATCTTTAATCTTGGGTAACTTAATTATGATGTGTCTTGGTGTGTTCCTCCTTGGGTCCAATTTCTTTGGGGCTGCCTGGGCTCCCTGGACTTTCTGGGAGTTTGTTTCTTTTGCCAGACTGGGGAAGTTTTCCTTCATTATTTGTTCAAATAAGTTTTCAATATCTTGCACTTCCTCTTCTCCTTCCAGCATCCCCATGACTCGGATATTGGAATGTTAAAGTTGTCCCAAAGGCTCCTAAGCCTCTCCTCATTTTTTTTTGCTTTCTTGTTTCTTCATTCTGTTCCAGTTGGACGCTTGTTTCTTCCTTCTGGTCCAAATCGTTGATTTGAGTGCCAGTTCCCTTCCCTTCACTGTTGCTTCCCTGTGTATTTTGCTTTATTTAACTTTTGGTAGCCTTCATTTCTTCCTTCATTTTGCAACTGAGGTCAATCAATTCTGTGAGCATCCTGATTACCAGTGTTTTGAGCTCTGTCTCCTTGTCACTTAGTTCTTTTTCTGGAGTTTTGATCTGTTCTTTCATTTGGGACATACTTCTCTGTCTCATGCATATGAGACATGCATATGCATGAGCCTTCGGTATTTGCCAGGTGAGGCAAGCCTCTTTGCTGTGTTGTGGCACTGTCCTAGAGGAGGGGTCTGGGAGGGGACAATGCTGCTTGCTTCACTCTCGTCCCATTTTCTGTTGCTTTCCACAGGTAGCTGTCGAACTCTCCTGTTGAGGCCGGAAGTTTCTCCTGCCACGGCAACCCCAACAATTTTTTACAGCCAGGGGTTTTGAGTCTTTATTTTCCTGTGCTGAAACCCTGGGTTTCGCAGTGTGTCTTGCTCCCAAGTTGTTCCTTCCAGCTTGTCTGTGGGGTCCCCGGCATAGTCTGCCTCCTTGCCGCAAGTCCTCTCTGCCCCTACTACCAGTCGGCATGAATGTTTCTTTAACTCCTTGGTTGTTGGACTTCCATGTAAATGATTTTCTGGCAATTCTGTTTGTTCTTTGTTTTTAAATTGGTTGTTATCCTTCTTTTGGTTGTGCAAGGAACTGAAGCATTTCTGCCTATGCCTCCATCTTGCAGGGGGCAAGAGCCATTTTAAAAAAATTCATTGTTGTTCATTTACAGTTGTCCCTCCTTTTGTTGTCCCTGTTGCTCACCCCTACCCTGCCCCTCCACCCCCACAGTCAATCCCCACCATTGTCCATGTCCATGAGTCCTCTATTGGTGTTCCTTTGTTTGCTCCACTCCCCTGTAATGCCCTGCCTCCCTCCCCTCTGGGTCAGTGTCCATTTGTTCTTTATTTCCAAGTCTCTGGTTCTATTTTGCTCATTTGTTTTATTGATTAGGTTCCACTTATAGGTGATATCATATGGTATTTGTCTTTTACTACCTGGCTTATTTCAGTTAGCATAATGCTCTCCAGTTCCATCCATGTTGTTGCAAAGGGTAGGAGTTCCTTCTTTCCTTCTGCTGTGTAGTATTCCATTGTGTAAATGTACCACAATTTTTTTATGCACTCATTTACTGATGGGCACTGAGGCTGTTTCCAGCTCTTGGCTATTGTAAATAATGCTGCTATGAACATTGGGGTACACAGATAAGGAGGAAAAAAAGAGCCATTTTAACAGTAACATTTTGAAATGCACTTTAAGGTGTGTGACATCAATGCCAGTTTGAACTCTTTTTCAGCGTCATGTTCTCTGCATAAATCTAAATTAGAACAGAAAGACTGTTTTGTTTGTTTGTTTGGGGAGAGGGTTATTATTGTTGTTTTACTATGACAATTGAAGCTGAAGCTTTACCAGGCACCTCATTGCCATCACGCTTGTTCAAAGCACAAACATTATCTGAAGGGGAAAAAAAGGCTTTACTAAATCTATGTAATGACAGTATCAACATGGTTGAATCTGGTTAAAAAGTAGTTAGTATTTAAGCTGCAAAAACAATCTAAATACTTTGAGCCATTTTACAATGCTGATGAAACACCATTTTGCAATGTTTATCAAATTAAACTTTGTGCTTATTTTAAGCAGAATAAAGACAGGCTAATTGTGCCAATGCTTCAGGCTGTTGCAAAGTAAAACTTTGGTAAATGGAAAATTTTAAACTCTACTTTCAAAGGCATTATGGATCTAGCATTTTAGAAAATGTGGGGATAATAATTTTTATCATATTTTGACCTTGAATTCTTCAACATTCCAAAGACATGAGCTCACTGAAGGTAGCAAAATTATTAACGTTTTAGAGCATACTCCAATGTCCTACTTATTTGCTAATGTAGATGATTCTATTCGACCTATCAACTTAGGTGTGATCTAGAATGTGAAATGTTATCCCAGAGTAGCTATTTTAAAGTTGGTGAATCATGCAGGTATAACACAAGATTTTCATTTTAAAATACAATGGAATATTTGATATTCTAATTTAGGCCTTGATTCTGTTCAATGTAAAAAATAGATGCTAAAAGGAAATTATAGGTTAATGTCAGAAAAGCAAAGCCTGAAGTGAGGAGGAAAGGAAAAAAAATCTCTTGACAGTGAATATATTCCTTCACACTGAGGGAAATAACAGAGCTGAAGCTGACCAGGGAGTTGGACTGACACATTCTGTTAGAGAGACATAAATAATAGAGAATGCGTTGAATACTGAGACATCAAAGGACATTGAAAGACAGTGAAGAAGATTTCAATGAAGAGGACAAAGCTAGGTAAAAGGATGCTTCAGCTTTTGTTACAATAATTAAATATTCAAAAAGAGAGCCATTTTATCCTGTTCAGGAAGGTAAACAATTGCCCATTTTATATTCCAGTTTATGCAAGCAAGCCAGAGGCATGTAAGCTGACATCAGGGATTTATATTAAGAAATTTCTTCCAGAGAATGTCATGAGCAAGTTCAGGAACCAATCTTAATCTCTTGTGGTGCAATTACAATATTCATGATGCCTCTAAGACACTTCATGTTTGTTCTAAACCATCAAAGAAAGATAAACTGTGTGTTCAGCATAATATGCATTATGTATATTATTAACAATCTAGTCTGATAACTTCTTACAGTGGTCAGTATTGTAAAGGGGCAACCTATGTAGAAAAGGTATATTCTATATAGATCTGTGTTCTGTAGAGACAGCTGTAGAAACTATCCATGCTGTGCAAAATTCTTATATACTTACACTTTTTAATATATTTTCTCCTTATTATATTATAAATCTAGAAAATCACATGTATTATAGGTGGCAATGTGGTTAACTGAAGTTTGGTTTCACTAAGTATTTCTAAGGTATATACTGTGTTCTTGGACTTGTGTTAGGTATTTCGGATGCCACAAATTATCTGAATCCTGCCCTTAGGAACTAAAAATAACATGCATAGAGGATTCATGAAAGCACGTACCGGATTGTATGATTTGTCAGTTGCCATGAATGGTCAAACAGGTCAAGAATAATTTGGC
The DNA here is from genome assembly GCF_004126475.2 of Phyllostomus discolor. NCBI lineage: Eukaryota > Metazoa > Chordata > Mammalia > Chiroptera > Phyllostomidae > Phyllostomus > Phyllostomus discolor. Next base: position 146,530,910 of record NC_040907.2, on the reverse strand, counting down.
CTAGGGAAAAAAGCAATAGAGAGGGTCCTTGTTGCTCCATTTTGAAAGATAGATAGCATTTGGCTTGGTAGAGTGGGAATCCACAATAAGGAAAGAAAACATGGGTTATGAGCAGACCTTCTTGACTAGAGCAAGGGACTTTTAGGTCTAACTGGGAGATAATTATGCATTGGTTGTTTCTTACGATTAAAAAATAATAATAAATTTTTACTAGACTCCACTTGATTTTAAAAGTATTTAAGATGTCTTTGTACATACTATACTGCAAGGGAACATAGATTAGAAATAGGTGAGAAAAATGAGATAAAGGTAAAATGAGAGGATGATGCAAATTTGAGCCCAGAATTAGACTAATACTAACGAATTTATCATGAGAGTGGCCATCTTGAATATCTGGTTTAGGAATATGGACTCTTCTGCAGACAGGGGGAGCCCTGAAGGACTAATGCTGGAGCAGTGGCACAACAAAAATATGTTTAGAAAGACCAGGCAGGTGGATTGAAGTGTGTGTGCTTTCCACAATGCAGCCTGGTGGTAGGGAGGTTGGTGGGAGGCATGATAGTTATCAACAGTTTAGCACAAATCTAGGAAGGTATAACTGAGAAGCCTTTCAGAATAAAAGATGTCAGGAGTGCTGGCTGATAGAGTAAAGGATATGAAGGAGAGCAAGATTGTTCCGAGCTGTTATACTTAAAACAGTTTCTACTTTTAGGCTATTTTTTAAAAATTAATTTTATTGATTATGCTATTACATTTGTCCCATTTTTTCTCCCTTTTATTTCCCTCCACCCTGTATCCCCCCCTATTTTTTTTAATCTTTCTCTTTTTCTACATGGCTTTGCCCCAGCTCACACTTGGTGGTACTGTGTTTCCCACACCATTCCCCATGGAGGTTTCTATCCATTAAAAGGATTGAGGAGAAGAGAAAAGGATGGTTTTCTCTTCTCTTCTCTTCTCTTCTCTTCTCTTCTCTTCTCTTCTCTTCTCTCTCTCTCTCTCAATTGATTTTAGAAAGAGAGAGAGGAAAAGGGGAGAAAGAGGGAGAAAGAGAAACACCTATTTGCTGTTCCACTTATTTATGCATTCATTGGTTGCTTCTTGTATGTGCCAGGATGGGGGATCCGCCTTGCAACCTGACCTTATTGGGACCATGCTCTAACCAACTGAGCTACCCAGCCAGGGCAAGGGTGATCTTTCCCCTTTACATTTTTGACACTTCAAATGCTTCGAACTGCTGCCTTCTCTCTGACTTTTTCATTTGGAGCTTACAAAGTCAAAATAGCTATTGCCTAATCTCATGTTTAACTACTGATAAGTATATTTCCACTCTTAGATCCCTGTCCCCATAATAGCGGAGAGGCTATTCAAGTAAAAATGAGCAGCAGGCATGCAATTAAAAGTGGAGAAGAACGGACATAAGGTCAGGCCCCTGGGAGTGAATGAGAACATCTCTTTATGCTGTAGTGTTCTCTGAACAACCCGTATTGCTCTTCTTCCATAGAATTCACAAATGAGTCATCTTATCTGTTCATTAATTTATGGTGGCTCACTATGGTAGTCAGCACACTTGGAGATAGGCTGGAGAACAGGGCATGTGCTTGTAATTATTTTGTGGTGAAACACATACCCACCTCTCTTTTTTATGCACACACATATTCATGTACCCTGTAGAGACAGAATGTGAGACATTTTCAGTAGACCATGTGTAGGGCAAGTAACTGTGATAGTATTAATGATCTAAAAGTCAAAATTTCTTTTTTTGGAAGTTTTTTTTTTTTAAATTATTGATTGATTGGAGGAGAGAGAGAGAGAGAGAAAGAAACATTGATGTGAGAGAGAAATATTGATTGGTTGCCTCCCGTACATGCCCAACTCAGGGTTCAACCTGAAACCTAGGTATGTGCCCTGATGGGGGATCAAACCCTCAGCCTTTCAGTGTCTGGGACGATGCTCCAACCAACTGAGCCACCCGGCCAGGGCTGTTATACAAATTTAATTTGATTTGAGCATTTGTCAATAATGGCAAAGACTTAATAAGGATGCCAAAAATCAAAGTAAAGCTGCGAAAGTTGTGAAATTGACTGTGGATCATCATATTGATAAATCAAATAAGTATGTTAATATTTAGGTGTTGCCACACTGGTTTTTATCACCAATGTATGGTTTCCAAGTGGGGAAAGATTTTTATTCTGATGTTCTACAGTTAGATTGCCATAGAATTTTGAGGGTATGTGAAATCTTTGTTTATTAAAAAATCTTTGACTGATGTGGAGAAAACTGGTGAGTTGAAGGGTAATGGTTAAAATAAGTTTGAGTGGGGTGGGTAACTGTTTTCGGGTAAGTGAAAATGTTTTTGTGTTGCTTGAGATTAATATGTGTGCAGTGGTGAAAAGTTGAAAACTGAGTCATATGTACGGTTTTCTTTTTATTGATTTGGGGATAAATTTAGATTTCATAAATATGGCTTACTTAAGTAGCTGTAATTCTGGAGTTCAAATCTGGCCATTGATTGAAATTAAAATGGCAGGTTGTAATTCAGTCTGTACTGGGGAGGCTTGGTGGACTTCAGCTATTGAGTCACATTATAATCAGCTCTACACTAGGGGGTTTACCCTGGCTACGGGGCTTTAAAATGATGTTAGTGAGTCCTGAGACTGAAAGAAGAGTAGTAGACATGCCTACATTTATTTTGTGTCTCCCCTAAAACCTCACCCAAGTCTACTTTAAAGACCCAGTCAGGAGTTGGGTACCAAATCATAAAATTAATAAGGGTTCTAGGAAGTCTGAAAATGTAGATGTTTCTAGTCTGTTTGTAAGACTCAGAAACCTTAGTGAAACTCATGTATTATTCTTGTTGTTTCTAACTTAACATTATTTTCTGTGTTGTCAGCAGGAACTTCGTGCCCCTATGATTTGCTCTTTGACTCTTCCAAAACAAAGTAGATTGTGTTACAAGTGTGGGTTTTAATGTAGGTAATTGAAATCACTAGACAAAACAACTTATGTATAATTTTTCTAACTGTTCCTTTTTGTTATGCATCCTTAACACAACTTACTGCATTTTTACAACTCTTAGTTATTGACTTCATCAGAGTGCTATACAAAGACCACCAGGGGAACCTTTTGGTTACACAAAGGTGGACTTCCTAAATGTGCTGAATGAGCACCATATTGACAATTTCAGAAAGGTCTTAGAATGGGGAAGTTAGAGTACAGTTTTGGAGGCTGAGCTTGGTCACAGGGTAGTTTTAGGGTCAAAATTAGTAAGCAAAGATAGGGTGGGGAATTGGTTAAATTTGTAAACTGATCTCCTTGCTGGAATAGTCGTCAGTGATCTTAATTTTGGAAAACAGGAATTCAAGCTGAGTTACTGATAAATTTGTCTGTAGCAGCACTGCCAACAGAAAAGGATTACCAGACACGTAGGATAATTCGGAATGTTCTAGGAGCACAGTTAAAAGGTGAAACTAATTTTAGTGTATTATATTTAACCTGTTATATATACAAAATATTTCAACACAAATCAATATAAAAAGTATTGAGGTATTTTACATTTTTATTGTACTATCTTCAACCAGTGTATTTCACACCTACAACCCATCTCAATTCATTCTAGCAACATTTTAATTGCTCTTTCTATATATACATAAATGTACATAGTATACATAGTCTTATGCAAGTGTATAGTCTCACCTTAGAATAAATGGTTCTGAATGAGCTGGTGTTGTAAAAAAACTTGATCTTAGTGTTATATGTCATGATTTGGCACAGTATTGGTACTGCAAGTCAGGATAGTTTTATAACTTGTGGTTTCTGTTTGTCACTTTTATATATAAATCTGTAGTCTTCATTAGCATGCCATCATTAAGAAAACATACAGAGAGACACAATATATAATTTACAAGGGGAGTGTGTTCTCTCTTTTTTTTTCTTCAATACTTTCAAGGATCATTTCTATGGTTTGTCACTAGGGAATGTGTTTTCTTATATGCTTGATAGACTATCTACTAGAGTGAGCCTTTGCTTCCAAAATAGATAGAATGTTTCATCAAATTTTCTAAAGCTGTCAAGTATTTTGAGCAACGAATATAGCCCAGAAATGGCTAAACATATATTAGGGTGGCCAAAAAGTCCATTATGTGTTTTCATAAAAGACACATTTTTCATTTTCACCAGTAACTATTGATTTGAATATTTTGTGTGTGTCAGCTATCTCCCGATGTTGGCTTCTAGTGGGGAGGGGCCGGGGGGGCTTCTAAACATCTTACCATGCGTAAGACAGCCCCACAGCAAAGAATTATTTGGCCAAAATGTCAATAGTACTAAGAAATTTCATAAACCACTTTTGACGTGTTTGATCAGTCAGAGTAACTTCTCTATACACTGCACAAATCTTTTGCATTTCAGTCGCATTTTTACATTTCTTGAAATAATAAACCATAATCTGCTGAAAATGTTGCATATCTTCTTCCATCTTTAGTGTTAAAATGGCTGTACAAATGTACCAATTTTGATACATTTTTTAAAAAATGCATGCTGACATGACAGCTGTCACAATACAATCTAACAAAATTGCTTCAAATGAAGTTAAAGACAACTAAGCACTACTAGAGTCATCGTATGGAAAAAACTAAATGAACTTTTTGGCTAACCCAATATGCTGTACTGCCATCGTTTCTATTAATTTTGTGTGGTGCTTTCTTTAGATGACCAAAGCATTTTACATATATTCCATTTGTTATTCCTCGAAGATATTCTTAGGTATTCCCTTTGAACTTTTTATGTTCATATTTTATTTTTTTTAAGATTTTATTTATTTTTAGAGAGAAGGGAAGGGAGAGAGAAAGAAAGGGAGAGAAACATGGATGTGAGAGAGAAACATCAATCAGTTGCCTCTCCTACGTGCCCAGTCTGGGCTAAACCCACATCCCAGGCATGTTCCCTGCCTGGGAATCAAACCAGTGATGTTTAGATTTGTGGAACAATACCAACCAACTAAGCTACACTGGCCAGGGCTGTGTTCATATTTTTAATAAAATTGCTTTTATGTAGGATAGTGAGTTCTCAATAAAATCATAGAAATTATTTGAATGAAATGTATTTTTCAAAGCACTCTGTATCCATTGAGGTTTTGTTCATATCTACAGTTTTTCCAAGTGACTACAGAGTGTTCAAAAGTTTACATATTACTCCTTATAGTGTAAATGTGTGTGTGTGTGTGTGTGTGTGTGTGTATAATATTTTTCCTTATTCCTTTTGGTCTCCAACAATTTTCTTATTTTCCATTATTTCAAAATAATTGCTGTAGATTTTTCATATGATTTATATATATTCAGTGACATTTAGTTGAATGCAATTTATTTGCTACTTGCCTTTTTCACAGTTCCATAGTTTGTGCCCTGTAAATTATGCCTGACACTACCTTGGTTCATTATTACATTATGAAAACAGAGTTGAGGTTCATTCTGAACTTCCATAGCGTGATATATGACCATCTTCACCTTCCTGTATGATGACAGAGAAGGATAGTATTCACTTGTTTATTTTCTTAATTCTTATTTCATGCTTACTTCTATATAGTGCACTAAGTGGTTTCCAAATATCTTCATAACATCCGTTTAGGGAGGGTATTATTATCTACATTTTTCATATGAGAAAACTGATCCATGGGGAGGTTAACTAACTTCTCCAGTTCTATTGAAGTTTTAGTGCTTGTAATGTGCTGTGATTTATGAAATTATACTTTTACCTAATTGCAGCAGAGTGTTATAATCTGGCTACCAATAGCTATTCCAGTGAAAAGACTGATTATCTTGTATATGCAGTTGTATGAATAGTGATTTCTGTCTGCTTTTTTCTTTTCATTTCTTCTTGGTTTTTCTCTCCTTTTTCCTTCCTCAAATTCTTTAAAGAAAAAAAAGTTCCTTTTTTAAGTCTTTGCTTTTAGACTATTATATATACCCTGTAGTGTCATTAAATAAAAATAATTATAACACTGACACTCTGCTTGATCGTTTTTAGATTTGCCTCCAGAAAACATTTATATTCCAGTGATAGTGGAGTCCATGGAAAGAGGAATACTATGTATTTCTATATAAGCATGTATTTATGTTTATATATTTACAGCAATCTCCCCTTATACGTGTGATATAGCCCCCAGTAGACTGAAAATATGGATAGTACCAAACCTTATATATACTATGTTTTTTCCGTAAATATATTCTTATAGTAAAGTTTAATTTATAAATTAGGCACAGTAAGAGATTAACAATAACTAATAATAAAATAGGACAGTTATATCAATATGCTGTTATAAAGGTTATATGAGTATAGTCTTTCCCCAAAATCTTATTGTACTATACTCACTTTTTCACTTAAAGGAAACACTTCACAGGTATGTCTGAATTGGCAACATCATTTCTCTTATGCCTTGGAGCCATTATTAAGTAAAATAAGGATTAGTTGAACACAAACACTGTGTTACCGAGACAGACGATCTAATAACCAGAACAATTGCTTAGTGACTTAAGAAGCTGGTCGCATATACGAAGGTCTGTCCAGAAACAGTACAGCCATTGTTAATACAACAAAAATGGTTTGTGTGGCATTGATACAACCTGAGTCAAAGAGAGTGGACTGGAATATACATGTGTGAACAACGATGACTTCACTGTACTAGTCAGTGGGAGTGGTAGATGTTATTGAATGAGCATGTGTACTGTATGGCCATCACATTCAAAATGACTGAGTGAGTAGAGGAACAAATTTGCATCAGGTTTTGCATTCAGCTTGAACATTCTCCCAGAAACTATTTGGATAATTCAGAAGGCCGCAGCTATGGGCAACTGATGATTGGCAGCTTCATTACAACAATGTGCCCACCCATGCATGAAGTCTTGTGCAGAGTTTTTTTGGCGAAATATCAAATCACCCAGGTGACTAAGCCCCTCTACAGCCCAGATTTGGTGCCCTGTGACTTGGCTTTTCCCCAGACTAAAATCACCTTTGAAAGGGAAGAGATTTCAGACCCTCGATGAGATTCAGGAAAATACAACGGGGCAGCTGATGGCAGTTCCAGCAAAGTATTTTGCAGAGTGTTTTGAATAGTGGAAGAGATGCTGAGAGAACTTGTGAGGTTCCAAGGTGCCTACTTTGAAGGGGACTGAGGAGTCATTGTCCTATGTACAATGTTTCTTGTATCTTGTATCTTCTTCAACAAATGTCTCTATTTTTCATAGTATAGGGAGGGATACTTTCTGGACAGACCTTGTACCGTGTGATAACAGTGGACAAAAGGATGATTCATGCCCTGGGCGGATGGAGTGGGGCACTGTGAGGTTTCATCATGCTACTTGGAACAACGAGCAATTTAAAACTTATGAATTGTTCATTTCTGGAATTTTCCATTTAATATTTTTGGGTTGCAGTTAGCTGTGGGTAATAAACCGCAAAGGTGAAACCATGGATAAGAAGGGCGACTGTATTTATGTTCCTATTTATAAATTTCTTACATTGGTCCCTCACTCTTTGAAGGGCAATACATGTTTCCACAACACTTCGGGATAAAATTAGTTTTCTTTTTTTTTTATTATATTTTAATCATTGTTCAAATACAGTTTTTTCCTTTTTAATCCCAATCCATTCTCCCCTCCCACCCTCCCCACTTCCCTCCCATTACCACCCTCCCCTTAGTTTATGACCATGTGCCCTTTAAATTTGTTCCTGTGAGCCCTTTCCACTGACCCCTTAAATTCCCTCTTCTCTCCCCTCCGGTCACCGTGAGCCTATCCTCTATTTCAGTGTCTTTGGTTATATTTTGCTTGCTTCTTTGTTTTGTTATTTAGGTTCCTGTTAAAGGTGATATCATGTGGTATTTGTCTTTCATTGCCTGGCTTGTTTCGCTAAGCATAATGTTTTCCAGCTCCATCCATGCTGTTGCAAAGGGTAGGAGCTCCTTCTTTCTTTCTGCTGCATAGAATTCCATTGTGTAAATGTACCATAGTTTTTTGATCCATTCATTTACTGATGGGCATCTTGGTTGCTTCCAGCATCTAGCTATTGTAAATTGTGCCGCTATGAACATTGGGGTGCATAGGTTCTTTTGGGTTGGTGTTTTAGTATTCTTAGGATAGAGTCCCAGCAGTGGAATTGCTGGGTCAAAAGGCAGATCCATTTTTATTTTTCTGAGGAAGTTCCATACTGCTTTCCATAGTGGTTGTACCAGTCTGCAGTCCCACCAGCAGTGCACTAGGGTCCCCTTTTCTCCACAACCTCTCCAACACTTGTTGTTTGTTACTTTGTTTATGATGGCCATTCTGACTGGTGTGAAGTGGTATCTCATTGTGGTTTTAATTTGCATCTCTCTGATAGCTAGCGATATTGAACATCGTTTCATGTGTCTTTGGATTTTCTGTATGTCCTCCTTGGAGAAGTGTCTGTTCAAGTCCTTTGCCCACTTTTTAATTGGATTCCTTGTCTTCTTAGAGTGCAGTCTTGTAAGTTCTTTATATATTTTGGAGATTAAACCCTTGTCTGAGGTATCATTGGCAAATATGTTTTCCCATACAGTTGGTTCTCTTTTAATTTTGATACTCTTTTCTTTGGCTGTGCAGAAGCTTTTAATTTTGATGAGGTCCCATTTGTTTATTCTTTCCTTTATGTCCCTTGCTCTAGGGGACAAGTCAGTAAAAAAGTTTCTTCGTGAAATATCTGAGATTTTCCTACCTACTTTCTCCTCTAGGACTTTAATGGTGTTACGTTTTATATTTAAGTCTTTTATCCACCTTGAATTTATTTTTGTATAAGGTGTAAGTTGGTGCTCAAGTTTCATTTTTTTGCACGTGGCTGTCCAGTTCTCCCAACACCATTTGTTGAAGAGGCTATTTTGGGATAAAATTAATTTTCATCAGTTGAATCAGTTGAAGAACCTTCAAGTAGCTATACCTTCAAAGGAGGTCCTACTTTGGTTACTTTTCATAAGCAAATTATTACTTCAAGTCTTAAGTAACCCTTTTTCCCCAAATAGGGGAAAACACAATTGAAGTAAAACAGGTGTTTTTTTTATTCATCTTTTTAATAGGTATGAGAGAGATTTAAAATTATAGACTAAAAAAAAAAACTTTAAAATTATTCATTTTTGCTTTCCCTTTTTCCTGAGAGTTCAGCTTTATGAATAAAAATCAATAATATAAGAAGGTACACTTTTTCCTAACACACACAGCCCGCACCAGGATGAGTAGAAAAATAATCATTAGATAATAACAAGTGAGAATTGTTAACTAGGAATGATTCTCATCCTAGAGGCAGAAGAACACAGTGGTTCTAAGGCTCTGAATTCCCTGAGTTTGACTCCTGTCTCATACTTTTTGTGTGATATCTTTGAGCCTCAGTTTTCTCATTTGTAAGATGGGAAGATAATAATAGTCTTTACTTCCATAGGCTTTTGTGAGGAGGAAATGAGATAAAGTATGTAAAGTGCTTAAAAGAGGATGAGGCACACAGCCAATATCGATCAGCTCTGCTATTATTTAATTCCAAGAGTTTTTGATAGCCCCGCTGCTTGTTTAATAAGAGGAGAAATGTTCTGGGATATGTTGAAGTGGATAGGGCATGCTAACTAAGTAGGCTCAAAAGAATACCTTAATGAGAGTCAGATGAGCAAGGATGTGTGTGGAAATGTTTTGTGAGATGTGAGGTACTCTGTATAAATAACAGGTAATATGGGGAAATTAGACTGTAGCCTTAATATGCTGGAAAATGAATATGTACAGATATAACTCAACAAATAATGCTAACATTTGGTCCTCAAAATTGAATACCAGAGAACAGACTTAAGACAGAAAAAAAAAGTCTTCAAAATAAAGTTGGACTTGTTTATGATACAATATTGTTCTGAAAGTGTATGCATTCATGCACAAATTAACCTGATGCTATCCTGGAGAGTTTGCTAAGCTACATCCTTAATGTTAATAGTATTTACAAATTAAGTCTTACCTATTTATAGCCTATATCCTATATATCCTTTGAAGAATTCCTTTTTGGGTCCTTACAGATTTCTTGAGAAAGTTGGGCCCTGGCATTCGTGCGAGTCTCTGTGTCTCTGGCCTTCTTTTCTGGAAGCCTTTTGATTTCTCCACTGTTTGTGCTCCCAAATGCCAGGCACATATCTCTGTTACTGCATTTACCTCATTATGTAGTGATTATCTGTAAACTAGACAACTGGCTTCTTGTGGACAGAGACTGAGGGGAACTTTTTTTATCTTTAATGATCTGGCATGTTAAAGTTCCCCCCAGATATATGTGGAATAAATGAAGAAAGAGTAAAACAGCCTTTGGCACACTTGGCAAAATTTCGTTAGTGCCAACTTTTGAAAAATACTCTGTGATACAGACATTTTGGAAATTCTGACTGAACTTTCCTTAATCTAAATTATTACATTTTACTTTATGATCTGTGAAGTACCTTCACGGTACTTTACTAGAATGATACCGTGTCCATTTTGAAGTGAAAATTTTAAACTTCCCAAATACCAAATATTTTAATAAATGCAGATGCTTTACATTTTAGATGCTTTAACATGTTTGTCTTAAATGTGGTAACATTTAAAGGGAGGGTAAGGTTAAAGATTTATAAGTATGTAAAGTTCTTTTCTTCCTGAGATGTTTACATAACATAATTTATGTATGATTAGTCTTCTTCAAGGACTCCTGATTCCTATTAAGAATGGAATTTAAAATTTAGTCTCCTTATCTGTAAAATAGAGATTATAATACCTACCTCATAGGACAGTTGTGAAGGTTAAGTAAAATAATCCAAGTAAAGTACTCAGCACAGGGTCTGGCACGTATTAATCATCCTTTATCTAGTAGCTATGACTTGTATGACTACAAAGCTTGTTATGAAAAGCAATATACACATCCATTTCTTCTCCCCAGATACAAATTGGTAGCTATTCTTATAAAGAAGCATTATCTTATGTCAGAGATGGGTTGGACAAAAGGGGCTAGGGAGTAAACCCGTTCAAATTTAAAAATAATAAAGCTTTAAAAATGGTTAAGAGAATTTGGCTTTTGACCATACAATCCTGTTATATTTGTTTGGTTACTTAATTTATTTTTATTATTGGCCTCATCTGGAATCAGTATTGCACAATGAACTTGAGATGCAGGGGTTTTTTGTTTGTTTTTGTTTCTTTGTTTTCCCTCCTCTTCCTATTGGAAGAGAAAGGTTCAGAAAAAGAAAAAAATAATGTGTTCCTCTTTCTCTGGTCCCAGTCCATCAACTTGGAGTGGATTTTGTTTTTGGTACTCACCAGATTCCCTGCTTAAAAGTAAACACACGTGCACATTTTTGACCTCTTCAGTGGTGGCCAGGGAGTGACTGTGAAGGACTATAGACCATAACTGTTAATCTGTGTGTACACTGGGCATGACATTCATTATCTGTTGGTTTCTGAAAGGGAGAAGAGCCCTAGGCAGCTGCTAGTCCAAATTGGCACAGTGCTGCTTTATTGCTTTCATTGCTAGAGGACTATTTGCATAAAAGCAGCTGTGTTTTGCTGCTAAGTTTTTAAATACAAGGATCATAAAGGATAATGGGGAGGGGGGGCACAACAGAAGCATTCACATAGTGGCCTCTGTCAGATTCTGGTGAATCTGCCAATTCTGCTGTGTATCTCCTCACCTAACTATTCAAGTCAAACAACAATTGAAATGAACAGGCGTGGGCAGACTTTGGTATTTATTCATATAGGTATCTATTACAGTCTAGTAATGCTTCTAGGTCGATGCTGGAGCACATCAGTCATGGTAAATAGAATGAGCTTGGTCTCTGAAGATCACAGTACATTACAGTGAAACAGAAATCTCTGGGATTAAAAAACTTGTAAGAAACAATGGGAGACATGAGAAGATGGTGTTTGTGGGAAATATGGCCAATAACTGCCTTTAACTCTCAGAGGAGCATTAAAGATACCCATAGAAATGTAAATGACACACATTGTGGTGATGGATGGCATTAGTTACTTGACTAGCAGTAGGTTTGTCTTTTGAGCTTTACTGTTCTCTGGTTTAGGTTAAATTACCTGAGTCCTTTAGTATTCCTGAATGAAACAGCTGGAATCAAGACTTTGCCTTCCTTCAGTCACAGTTCAAGAAAATTACTAGGTGTTATGTCCTATAATGAAAGTAGACAATTTGCAGATAATGTCATAGTTCCTATTTAAACCTTAGAAAAGTGCTTTAAAAATATAATAGCTTTTTCCTGACCAGTGTGGCTCAGTTGGTTGGGCATCACCCTACAAAGCGAAAGGTTACAGGTTCAATTCCCAGTCAGGGCACATGTCTGGGTTGTAGGATCGGACCTGGATGGAGCACGTGCAAGAGGCAACCAACAGATGTTTCTCTTTCATATCGATGTTTTTCTCCTCTCTTTCTCCCTTTCTTCTCCTCTCTCTAAAATATAAGTAAAATCTTTAAAAATAATAGCTTTATTGAATTATAACTCACATGCCATGAAGTTTATTCACCCTTTTAAAATATACAATGCAGTAACTTTTAGTATATTTATAGAATTATGTGTCAGTCAGCACTATCTAATTCTAGGACATCTTCATTGCCCCAGAAGGAATCCATACCTATTAGCAGTCAATCTCCATTTCCTTCTTGGACTCCCCTAGCCCTTGGCAATGACTAATCTACTTTCTGTCTCTGTGGGTAATTTGCCTATTCTGGACATTTAATATAGTTGAAATTATACATGTGATTTTTTGTGACTGACTTTTCCCCCCTTATCATAGTGTTTCCAGGTCCTTTCATATTATAGCACATATTAGTACTTCATTTATTTTTATTGCCAAATAATATTCTGTTGTATGGATATACCAGAATTTGTTTATTCATTCACCAGTTTACAGGCATTTGGGTATTTTCCAGTTTTGGAAATCATGAATAGTTGTTTTATAAAGGTGTTATAAACATTTGTTTACAGGTTTTTGTATGGACATGTGTTTTTATTTATCTTGGGTAAATACTTAGGAGTGGATTTGCTAGTTTGCAATAGTGTATCTTTAAGCTTATAAGTAATTCCCATATTGTTTTTTCGAAATGGCTAATATCATTTTGCATTTCCACCAGTCATTTGTGAGATTTCTGGTGGTTCTGTGACCAAATGAGCATTTGGAGTTGTCAGAAGTCTGTCCTTCCGTCTGTCCTTCCTTCCTTCCTTCCTTCCTTCCTGCCATACTAATAGGTGTGAGGTCTTTGTTAGTTTCAAATGAGAATCTTGCAAGATGAAACCATTGTGAGGAACACTTAAATGTAAAGCAGGCATTTACTGATTGCCTACTCATGCACAATAACCAGGGGAAAAGGCAACTTTACTTTTTGTAGTTTCTTGAAGCCTTTTCTTTTAACTATGGTAGTTACTCCTTTTCCTTTTTGTATCCTTCCTGCGTCTGTGTGGCTCAGACCTAGGTCTTACTTTCTGCCTTTTACCTAGCACACTGTTAAACTATATAATCTCTTCTCTTTTTAAGTGCATATGTACTTAGCTCTGACTTGTTTACCACAGTCAGAAGTGGTAGCAATAGGCATTTGTACTTTTTGTCTAGTTGACCGCTTCAGCATTGACCTGGCTAGATTTGACCTTAGTATGTAGGTCATTTCAGGTGAATAGGTAATTCCAAGAGCTATCTTCCCTATGTCTGATGAACTGGGCCTCTTATCTGACCTACATGGAAAACCTATGAGAAGAGCTGTGAAGGAAGATTGGGGATGGGAGGAAACAAGAAGAGATTAGGTGAAAATTGCTGGGTTGTGCTTCAAGTTGTCATGTTCATCTAATTTGTGAGCATCTCTGAGCAGGTGAAACTATCCTCTTGCCTATTTTTTTTTTTAACTTCTCAAGAATCTGAGCTTGGTTTGCTTTTATGCACTAGGAAAAATGCTATCTGCTAAAAAGTTTAAAGTAGTTGGAATTAGTCATCTTCAAGAAGAAAAAGATGAGAAAGTTGTTAATTTGTACATTGTAATCTTATTCCAGGCTATATTGAGGATTCTTGAGAATTTCTTGTATGGAATACTGGGTTTAACAACAAGTTTAAAGAATATTAAAATTCAGCGCTGGCCAAGCATCATCCCATACACTAAAAGGTTGAGGGTTTGATTCCCCGTCAGGGCACATACCTAGGCTGCAGGTTCAGTTGCTGGTTGGGGCATGTTCTGGAGGCAACCTGGTCCAAGACAACGCTTCTACTTCCAGTGTGGCCCAGAGATGCTAAAGGTAGGACACCCCCATTGAGGGCAAATGTATGTCAAGCTGTTCTGTACTATAGTAAAGTTCAGTTTGATTTAAGAACCTCATCCTTTTGATAGGTGCTGACAAATAACAGCACTGATTGGTTTAGAGCATCATTAAATGTCCTATCTAATTCTTCATGGTACTTTTTAAAAAAAGATTTTATTTATTTTTAGAGAGAGGGGAGGGAGAAAGAGAGGGAGAGTAACATCGATGTGAGAGACACACATTGTTTGGTTGCCTCTTGGGCACTCCCCAACTGGGGACAGAACCCACAACCAGGGATGTGCCCTGACAGGGAATAAAACTGGCAACCTTCTGCTTTGTGGGATGACACCCAACCAGCTGAGCCACACCAGTCAGGGCCTTCATAATTCTTTTAAGCAGATTCTCTGTTTCAAATCACATGTTTTGTTTTTGGATGTGTATTTCCTCCTTGGTTTTTACTCAGGATGGCAAGTTCATATATTCTTGTTTCCTTGTTAGTGGTGTCCTTCATAAAAACCAGGGGTCAGGAAACCATTGTGCCAACCTAGGCCAAGCACAGAAGAGATGCAGTTAAAGGGCCAGACAAAAAATTTGAGAAAATTGGGGGTTGAGAAAGAAATCTCAAAATCAGAAAAAAATTGTTATAGCATGTACACTGGGATGATTATTTGATTCTCTTAACATAGTCAGCATGCAATTACTTGTAGGAGGGATGTGTGTATGGTTGGGTGGTGGAGAGTCAAGAATAGTTAATATTTATATTAAAAAGGGTCTGATCTCAGTAGCACAATATTGGTCAAAGTTTCAGAACAGTATGTATACTTTTATGTTTAATAGACAGTAACATAAAACATTGTATATTTTCTGTGGGTACATATATAGAAATATACAGGGTCCAACACAAATAACACCCCTTTTTTACTACAAAATTATAAGCATGTAACTCTGTAACATAGCAGTATCACACTCAAGCAGACCATATGACATTTTAGGTGAAATGTTCAAATTAAAACTATAAATGATTACACCCATATTATTACCCTATCAACCACACTTAAGCAGGCATTACTTCTGCCAGACCCCGAATTTTAAACATCTGAAAGAATACATGCCAAATGTATATAGTAGTCAGAAGAGAGTACAAGAAGACAGGATTGGAGACATTTCCTCTCCTGTAATAGCCTTTGTGTGTGTATGTTGGAAAAGAATAGGTTCACATATTAACTATGTGATTGAATGTCCATTTAAAAAATAGATAAAACATATTCATTATCCTTAAATAGTGTTTATAATGTAGACAAGGAATTGAGATGATCTCAGATAATATCTAGTTAGAAAGTACGAGCAGTTGGGTAGAAATTTAGAAACAGCTAATTTTGTGTGTTAAAATTTTCTTATGTGTCTAATGCATTTAGCTTTGGAATATTTTATCCATACATATGTTGAAGCTGTATGATAAATAGGAGAACCTTCTTTCAAGAATTCCTTCTTTTGTTTTTTTATATTATTTCATAACCCCATTGATCCTTTCCTAGCCCTTTCAAACATCTATCCACGTTTTTTTTTTTTTTTTTTTTTTTTTTTTTTTTTTTTTTTATATTTTTAATATATTTTATTGATTATGCTATTACAGTTGTCCCATTTCTCCCCTTCTCTCCCCTCCCCCCGTACTCCCCTCCCACCCACATTTCCCCCTTTAATTCATGTCCATGTGTCATACTTATGAGTTCTTTAGTTTCTACATTTCCCGTACTATTCTTGCCCTCCCCCTATCTATTTTTAACCTACATTCTATGCTACTTATTCTCTATACCTTTTCCCCCCCTCTCCTCCTCCCACCCCCCTGCTGCTAACCCTCCATGTGCCCTCCATTTCTGTGCTTCTGTTCCTGTTCTAATTGTTTACTTAGTTTCTTTTGGTTTTGCTTTAGGTGTGGTTGTTGATATTTGTGAGTTTGCTGTCCTTTTACTATACATGTCTTTTCTGTATCTTCTTTTCTTAGATAAGTCCCTTTAGCATTTCATAAAATAAGGGCTTGGTGATGATGAACTCCTTTAACTTGACCTTATCTGAGAAGCACTTTATCTTCCCTTCCATTCTAAATGAGAGCTTTGCTGGATAGAGCAATCTGGGATGTAGGTCCTTGTCTTTCATGACTTGGAATATTTCTTTCCAGCCCCTTCTTGCCTGTAAGGTCTCTTTGGAGAAATCAGCTGACAGTCTGATGGGAACTCCTTTGTAGGTGACTGTCCCCTTACCTCTTGCTGCTTCTAGGATTCTCTCCTTCATTTTTACCTTGGCTAATGTAATTATGATGTGCCTTGGTGTGTTTCTTCTTGGGTCCAACTTCTTTGGGGCTCTCTGAGCTTCTTGGATTTCTTGGAAGACTGTTCCCTTTGCCAGATTGGGGAAGTTCTCCTTTATTATTTGTTCAAATATGTGCTCAATCTGTTGCTTTTCCCCTTCCAATTCTGGTACCCCTATAATTCGGATATTGGAACGTTTAAAGGTGTCTTGGATGCTCTTAATCTTTTCCTCAATTTTTTGAATTCTTATTTCATCCTGCTTTCCTGCTTGGTTGATTCTATCTTCCTTCTGGTCCACTGTATTGTTTTGAGACTCATATTCCTTCCTTTCACTATTGGCTCTCCTCCGCGTGTCTTCCTGCATCTGTTTTATGGTAATCTGCATTCTTTCATCTAGATTTCGTCCAAAATCCACCAGTTCCGTGAGCTTTCTGATCACCAGTGTTTTGAACTGCGCATCTGATAGATTGGCTAATTCTTGGTCGCTCAAAAGGATGAGTCCTGGGGGACTGATCTGCTCTGTTGAAAACATGGTTTATTTATTTTTTTTTTCCCCTGTCTCTCCTTTTTTTTTTTTTCGGTCTGGTTGCTCTTGTTACGGTGGGGGGCGGAGCCTTAGGTGCTCACCGGGGCTGGGCACCCCGTCGCTAGATTGTGACGTTATATGTGGGGGTGGGGCGGGAGCGGGACGGAAGGGAACAATGGCGGTAGTTCCGTTCCCCTGGACTCAGACCCTTGTCTGGGCTTCTGGGCCGTGAGTTCTGCCCTGGTCCACAATCGCTGCCCCTCTGGGTCTGCCAGCCGCAGCTTGCGTACTCAGGGATCACTGCTGCCTTCTTACGCGCCCAATGGCTTTTGCGCCAATTTCGCGCCAAACCTTCCCCCGACCTCCGCGCGCCGCCGACCCAAGCCAGCCTCGCGCCCACCGGCTCGTCTTCTCCTACCAGTCTGGATGAATGCGTCTACTTCAACTTCTTGGCTGCCCGACTTCCATTCAGATAAATCCTCTGCCGGATCTGGGTGTTATTCTGATAGTAAATTATTGTTGTAAATTATTGGTTTTCTAATCTTGGTTGTACGAGGAGGTACGGTGCGTCCACCTATTCCTCCATCTTGCCGGAAGTCCTCTATCCACGTTTTGATTTTTGATCCTGCCTGTGTCCCTTTCTTCCCAGCCAAGCCACCATTGTTCATTGCACACATGGCAACTGATCAGTGCAGAAGCATTAGAACAGGACCCGGAGTGCACTGGACAGACCTGGGTTCACATCCTGGCTTCCGACCAGCTTTGTGACATTACAGACAGTTAAAGTCTGGGCAGTTACATAACCTTTGTGAGCCTCAGTTCTCTCCTCTATGAAGTGGAGATAATGCCTACCCTGCAGGGTTGTGATAAGAATTGAGATTATGTCTATAAAACATTTAACCCAATGCATACAGTAGGCACCATGATTAACTTTTATTTTTTGGTTCCAGAGCTGCTTTTTTCTCAGATGCCCCTGGCCTCTTGTATCTGTCTATAGGCGAGGAAATGTCTGGAGGTAATCCAGAAAGGGGAGAACGGGTCCTGAATTTCTCTCCCAAGGAAAAGGCAGGTACATGGGATAAAGCTTGTAGTAGAGGCAGGTACAGGCACATGCTGGAGGATATAGATTAGGCTACTGTTTGAGTTTAACTAGTTGTCAGTTCAAGAAGGGTTATTGACCAAGGGCAAGTAAGAGTGACAGGGTTGGGGTCAGAGAGTCCTCTCTGACTGTGTCACTATTAGATTGAAGGGGATGTTTATGAATGGATTTAAGGAAGAGTAGGAAGAAGTGAGGGAAACAGTACAATGAATGTCATTTAGAGCACAGTCTAGATTTGACTGGGTTTGAGCCCTGGATCAGCTGCTTACTAGCCCTGTAACCTTGGGACAGTCCACTTAATCTCTTCAAGATTTAATAGTGTAATTTCTAAAACGGGGATAAAAGTTACCTACCTCATAGAGTTGTGAGGGAATGAATGCATTTAACATACTTAGAACAGTGCCAGACACATATTAAATACTTGGATAATTTATTAATATATTAAGTCAAGCTGGGGAAAGAAAGAAAACAGAGCTAATGAGCTGTACAGTGGGGGCGGACTGCGTATGCGTACAAGAAACTAGTAACATCTGTCACTGGTTATATTCAGAGAAAAAAGAGTCAATAATGGGATGCATTATTTATAAATATTCCAATACTTCCTGCAGTGGTTGCTTGTTAAAAACAAATGAAAACAACATTTTCCTTATTTTCCCTATATCAGAAACAAAATGTATGAAAAAAGACTAAAAAGGTTAGTTGTCATGTGTAACTTTTGTTGCTGAATGGTAAATTGTTCTTGGCACAATTTATGTGAATTTCACTGCAAATTTTTTAGTTTTTCTATCCTTTTTCTGTTTCTTACAGGCTTCCTGGTTAATCAGTTATTTCAGCAGTGTTTAGTACTAGTAAAATAAAAACGATGCAGCAAATATAAACTGATGAGGCATAGATAGAATTAACTTCAGTGAGAAATAAGTCTCTCAGCACCAAAGTTTGTTCAGTTAAGAAGCCTCTGCAAATTCTGTCATTCATTTCACATGTCATATGTTTTCATCTGTGGAGCACTAGTGAACCTTGTTAGGTTAGCTCCCGTGAACCTCTGGGTTTTTAATCTGTGCCCCAGTACTCTGACGTGGCATCACAGAAATCTCTGTATTATCCCTAATGTTTCAGGAGCCACCATGATACAAATGCATTGTTGTACATCCTGTCATTTAGTACTGAAAACAATCATAAAGAGAGAATTATTATAACCCCTATTTTATAGAGAAAGATAATCAAGGCATAAAATTTTCCAGAGTGACATGCCAGCATGTGGCAGAGCCAAAATTTGGAAATCAGATGTCTGATTTCAAAGTTGGTGCTTTTAAAAAACAGCCCACCCATTGCCACAATCCATTTGGAAGACTGCAGGGCTGCTTTGGCAAAGGGGCCAGGCTTATTTTCTGGTGCTGTCCTCCTAGTCCCTTCCCTCATTTTACTGCCCCATTTTATGGATCAGATTTATGAGTGTAACAGTGTAACTTGAAGAATCATTCAGTCTAGTGGCTCTCTAATCAGGCCAATCACCTGGGACATTTATTTTTTAAAAATTATGATTGAGTGGGTTTTAGCTGGGGACTAGGAACCTACATTTAAACTGTTTTACATGTGATTTTGATAATCTCTGATAGATTTGGGAACCACTTCAGGTACATGAACCCCCTCCAAACATGCCCTCTAATTTTCCTGACAGGTAGTCATCTAATACCTGACATTTTTGTCTGACAGGAACTCACTACCACCTTCCCAGGAAGATCATTTCATCAGTGATTAGATGCAGTGCAGTGCTCCTATAGAGCCTTCATTGGATATTACATATAGATTGGAATAACTTCTTTGGACAGATTTTTGTACTCCTTAGGTATTAGTTTTGAGGTCAGATCCAGATTTGAATCATCTCTGAGCCTCATGTCCCTCAGTGTAAAATGAGTATGTTGTTGTTTACTTTGAAGATTATATGAAGAATTAAATGAAAAAAAGAAACTGCCCTGACTAGAAAGATCTCATATGCCTTCAGACAGCCATTTCCTATAGTCCCTTCACCCACCAGCCTCCCTTTAAACAGTCGCACATCTGCAGCATTGGAAGTGTGGACACATATGATAGAAGGTCCTTGGTATTTATTATGAGATTGTCAGTGTCATAAATAGGCTGTCATTTTGCCTCTTCATCAGCATACTTTACCTTTGGCTTTTTCTTTGGGTGAAGAATACAATACCTCTTATGGGGAAAGATAAGCCAGCATTTCTGGAAATTCAGCTTTACTCCTTAAGTAAGGGGTGTCAAACTCCTTTTCACCAGGGGCCACTTCAACCTCGCAGTTGCCTTCAAAGGGCCAAATGTAATTTTAGGACTGTATAAATGTAACGAGTTCTTAACAGTTAAGCGAGAGCTTGGCGCTGCCACTGGGTAGAAACAAGGTGCTGGGCTGGATAAAACAAGGTAGAGGGCTGGATTTGGCCTGAGGGCCTTGTGTTTGCCACCTGTGCCTTAAGTAATTAGAGTTTCCACTGATAACTTGAACCCAGAGCAAAACAAATGATCTCCAGGAAGACTTTAAAAGTAAAGGAAGGGACCTTCTTAAATTATGTGGAGTGCAAAATGGAGAACCAAAGAAAATATCCTGAGTCTCTTTCTCATCCAACAGTAGAGACAGATAACTGATGCATGCTAAAAAGAAAAAAATTGGGTGGGGGTGTCAGCATCCTACGAAATGTTGAATACTTGCCC
Organism: Phyllostomus discolor; assembly: GCF_004126475.2. Taxonomy (NCBI): domain Eukaryota; kingdom Metazoa; phylum Chordata; class Mammalia; order Chiroptera; family Phyllostomidae; genus Phyllostomus; species Phyllostomus discolor. The sequence goes on along the minus strand of NC_040907.2, from coordinate 146,509,980 downwards.
TTTGGCAAACAAAATATGAGTAAAATAAAAAGTAATTTCAACCTAATTCTCACAGTTTAAGATCACATTTTTACTAATGAGAATATGGAGGCCATTGAGAGTAACTGAGACAAGTCTTATACTTGGTCACATGGCAGGTCCATATTAAGACACCTAAAACTTTATATTGTGAATTAAAAAAAAAATTATAATAAACACATACCCAGATATATGTTCTTAAAGAAATAGATGTTACTTCATTTCCACTGTACTGCATATATTCCTTGGTCAAAACAGCGGTCATACTCTTATTATAATTGGTTATGTCCATCTCTCCTAGTTACTTACAAACAGAGACTAGGCTACAGCATTTATTTCTGAACTGCTGGGACCTAGTAGGGGAGTGGCCCTCGACTCTTGCATTAAAGGTTTGCAAAATCTGGGCCCTTCACCCCTACTCCTCATCTATAAGTTAAAAAAAGAAAGCATAGGGTTGTCAGGGATATTAGAAATAACCTAGCTCAATCCTCTCTTTTGTATAAAGGGTGGAATTTCAGGTGCAGACTGGAGAGATGGATCATGATGTAACCAAAAGCCCCCACTTGATTATAGTAGCTTCGGCACTCTTATCTCCGTGTTCTTAGTTCAGGGCTTTTCTTGGACCTGCATGCATATGTACTGCATTCATTTATTCAATAATCCTATGAGCGAGCTAGCTTGCTTTCGCTTTCTCTTTCTCTTTCTTTTCTTTTCTTTTTTTTTTTTAATGCTCATTGCTGAGGAAATGTCACCTGCCTTTCTGCCTCCCTGGATAGGTATACAGCTATACTTTCCAGAAACTGGAAGAAAACAGCTGTCCAAGGGTTTAAGGCTTAACCTAGAAAATGGTCATTGTAGCTGAGGTTTTTAGCTATTGTATTCTTTTTCTGTTCACTTAGGGAGTCATTTTGTATTCTGTTGTTCATATAGGAGAGGATAAGTGATCATTTGCAAGGCTGGATAAACTGTTCAAGATCCTGCAAATAGTCTCTCATTGCTGTAGTTTGATTTGTGTGGTTGTTCAGGTGTATGTTTGTCTTATTATTCTTAAAAAAAAGCAAACTAAATCTGCCCTATAGTAATCAGTTAGGCCATGAGCTGCACTTCCTTTTAGGTGCAGACTACTAAAAATAAGGTACCGGTGATTGTCTCCTATGGGCTTGCATGAAACGTGGCAGAACAATTATTTTTTTCTTAGTTTGCATTAGCTTTCTGGTTGCAAAATCTTTTTGACTCTAACCTCATGAAAACACTACATTGGGTTAAAGTTTTCTCATGTGAATGCTTTTCAAAAGATAATTTTAGTATTTGAACATACTGTAATTATTAAAATGTATACTTAATGTATGGACCTTATTATCAGTAATAAATGTTAAATACCCAGTTGAATTACATTGAAACTAGTCAACCTTTTGGTTTTTCAGGAAAGTATGTCTGTTTGTAGGCTAATAGTTCTTAAATATAGTCTTCCTCCAGAGGAAAAAAATCTGCATTCATTTGAAAAGAATCTTCATTTGACAGGGGACGGAGGACAAATCCAATTCACTTGACTCTACCTTTTAAATTTACTTTTTTAGTTCATTTGAGTGAAAGTCAGTCTGAAGTAGTAGGACATATACATGAAAGAATATTAGGGAAAAGATGCAACTTAAGTAATAATGGAAACTTGTATTAAACTTAATGTTGCCAAGTCATTTTTTTAAATTCCAGCATTCATGTAAGTTTAGTGTCATTCTGAAATAACTCATTATTCTTAATGAAAAGAATGACTGTGTGTTATTAGAATTATTTGGAACTGTAATTGATGTCATCGATACATGGCAAGAAGGAAATGATACGGTATTGATTTTATGAAGTAATTTTATGTGTTATCTTGTTCTGTGTTTTTGTTTTTAGGACCGGAGTAGGCCCTATGACACTTTTAACTTGCACTCGTTGGAGAACTCCTTAATGGATATGATAAGGACTGATCATGAGCCTCTGAAAGGTAAACACTACCCTCCCAGTGGCCCACCAATGAGTTTCGCTGATATAATGTGGAGGAATCATTTTGCAGGTTAGGAATATTCATATGTCCATTCCTTGCTTGGTGTTTTAAACAAAAATCAGCTGTTTAATCATTGTGATTTTTTTTTGGTTTTGTTTGTTTTTTGTTTGTTTTTGTTTGCTTCTATAAAGCATTGTGGAATGTATTTAAAATTGATTTTTTAAAAACCTGGGCTCAGCTACCTATGATTTTCAAGGTTGATTGCTTTACTCATAATGTCTGGCAGAAGCATGTGTTGGGCAGCTGAGGTTGCAGTAATAGCATGAGACCAGAAGCCAAATTTTCTGGGCTTTGTGCATTTGGAATCCATAGCTGAACCTGAATAATTCATTTAAGCTCAAGTATACTGCTAGGAAATATGAGATGTAGTAAACCAGTCTCCAAAGACTACTTCAGAATACTTCACAGAAATGGGTCTCATTTTATTAAAATACAGTCAATTTCCTAATATAGGAAGTAACACCACACAGACTTAGCAGCAGCCAGCAACACCTTTGTATTCTCTAAGGTAAAAACACAACAAAAATGTCTTAAAGTATATAAATGTTTTGGGTTAAATAGAAGTCAGAAAGGCCCAATGTCAGCAATACTAGGACTTCTATTTTTATAGCCCATGTAAATTCAGGATAGAGGCTGATGTTATGCTCATAATTACAGATAGTTCTTTTTATAGGTTATAGGATGTTTTAGGGGCCCTTTGGTATTTTTCAGTACTGTAATGGAAATTTTCTGCTGAAATATCCACTGTGCTTGGGGTTAGAGCATCGGTATCAGGAAACTGTAGTTAGGCACTGGGTTGCCCATCTTGTGTGAACCGTTCTGTCCTCTGGAGTTGTGAGGAATTGATTCCCCTCTGGTCCTTCCCAGGCTCTTTCAGGGCGTGACTGGCTATGAACACCTGATAGTCATTTCCTCCAGCCCCACCAGAAATCTGTTTCATCCTTTTCTTGTCACACTCATGATTTTCTGCTGCAGTCCTCAATTTCCAGTGAAAAGAAAGTAGTTAACAGACTATAAAGAAAAGAAGGGATTTTGAGAAAAACCATATTTTAAAGCCTTTAAAAGTAGAAAAAAAACTATCATTTATCCATTGTATTTAGTCACTGACATTTACTATGTCTGTCTTCAGTCGAAAGATTAGGTACATGGTAATTTAAAACATGTTCCACTCAGAAGTCAGAATAATGTTAAAAAAAGAAGCCAGTGATAGTGACAGACGGTTTTGTGTTTTTATTACCTTCTAAGGCCGCATTTGTCTTCTTTCTCTGCCTCGCACAGCTGTAAGCCTCTTCTAATCTGAAATATTTAGCCCTTGTTCTTTATGCATACCTGTCTTGTCTTAGTCTGTATTCTTTTCTTCCAGCAATGAAAGATTATAAAAGCATCTCAGATTACAGTCTGTAAAATAATTATCCACAATTTTGTGGGTATTGTTTAAGCAGGCGCTACTGTGCCCTCTGCCTTTTGAGAGTAGCCCCAGCAAAGTGTAAGGAGTGTACCTCACTGTGGAATGATGTAAATACCTTATTCCAATTGTAGTGGCCTGTTGTTGTTTTTTTGCATGTCTAACTACCTCAGCATAAATTTCTTCACTATATTTGCAAGCGTGGGCTTTCATCTGTAAAAGCTTTCTGCATTGTACTTATAGAATGTGTCCTAGTAAATTGGAAGGCATTAAATATGTACTTTTTTACATCCTCGATATAGTTGCAACTTCTGGGTTCATCATACCACCCACATTGATTTCCTGTGAAAGGGCTACTTGCTGTGCTCAATTACATCTTCATGTCATTGTTCCCTGATTAGGGTGTTTGAGCTTCCTGCTTCCCTTTTCTAGCTAGGAGACTTTTAGATCTGACTTATGGCATCACATGTTTGAGCCTTATTCCTTCTAATAAATAACAAAAAGAGGTCATTTAAAAATAAAGAACCATTGTGATGGTGTATCCTTTATTTTTCTATTTCCCACATAATAATCATTACCCATGTTTTTATCTGGTCTTTATAATTTATTGGTAGGTCTAGACTTTGGACTTTTAGGTTGTTTCCAGCTTTTTTCTCCATTGTAGTTGATGCTACCATGGATGAGTTCTTGCACATAGCTTTTTCTTAGGGAAAATTCATAGAGAGGGTTTCTGGGTCAAAAGATGTAAACATCTACACAATTAAAAATAAAAAATGTTAACGTCTAGGTGAATTGGGCTTTATGAGAAACGTGGTAGGCAGAAGACATGCCACGTGGCTTCTGTGAGTCTGTCTTGAAACACCTCCCTCTGCTCCACTCTGTTTTCCCTCCTATCTTTAGTGGCCTCTTCTCCCCTTGAACATGGTAGCACTACTTTGAGGGTCTCAAAACTCAAGTTATAGAGTCATTGGGGTTTTTATATGCTTGCTTGTTGTGGCGTTTTCCTCTAGAGCTCAATTCGCTTTAGAAAACAATACATTCTTTCTCATTGTAAGAAATTCAAGTAGTTCATAAAAAGACAAAAAGGAAAGTAAAAAAAAAAGTCACCTGAGATTTACTACCTAGAGATAACAAAGATTGTTATTTTTATTAACATTCTTCCAGACATTTTGTATTCTCTGTAGAGTAGATGAAATGTCAACTCAACCTTTCTGACTTTTCAGTCCCTCAGACCTGTGTTTGGATTCTGGCTGTGCCTCTAGTTAACTGTTGATCTAGATAACTTAGCCTCTTCAAAGTTGTGTCCTCATCATTAAAATAAAGCACCTACTTCATAGAGTCAGATAAAGTTCCTGACACTAGACACTGCTCAAATGTAGTGGTATCCTTACTGCCTGGCCTGGGTAATAAATTAAACCTTTATATTCCTACAACATTTCCTTCTAGCTAGACTATAGCTTTCAAATACAAGTTGTCAAAATTTTGTATTTGCCATAGATAAATAATGATTATCTTTATCAAAACCACCTAAAGGAGTGAAAGGAAAATAATCCTTCTAAGCTATGTTGGCTTTCCAAAATTGCATATCTGAACAATGTAAAGAAGGTATAATAAAATAGGATATCACATTCATGAAAAATAAAAAACCTCATGATGTGCTTAAAGTGAACATAGTGAAAATATGTTCACAGTGATATTTTAGAAATGTCTTCAATGAGAAATCCCTTTGTTCAGCTGTTCTCTTGATTTAGAGGGAAAGAAAGGGTTAGTGGGAGAAATGACAGAGTAGGAACTTGAGGAAATAATAAGATTTCTGTTTTAGTATAGAGTTTTAACAGTTTTCCAGTTACGTGTACGTAATACTAAGTCAGCATTGAAGATGTTTGTAGAAAAATTTTAAAAGGCCCCCTACTTTTGCCCTATGATAAAAATGTCAAGTAATGTAGAAAAAAAGTCAAATTGGGCTTTCTTCACAGCACCCTGAGGAATGTTTTCTGCAGTGTTGATCAGATTACAGAACCCTTATAGAAATAAAATTAGAGTAATGTTTGGCTTCTTAAAGTTCTCAAATTACAGCTCTTGGTTATAGCAGAATCACATTTTAATAATTACCTGTTGTCTCTTACATGTTATGTATGACTTTTCCTGTTCATTAGAAATAATGCCTTCAGGAGAAGAGGAGAGTTTTGAGATGGGTGATGAACTGATGAAAACTGTTTCTTATTTCTTTTCTAAGTACAAAAATCCTTGGGTTGGTACAAGAGTGGGGCCTAGGTGGGAGGAATTGTTCTCTGCCCTCTTTTCTAGTGGACTGAAGGGATATTCAACTCCTCATAACTATGAGGATTAAGGGGAGTTCTGGTGTTGGAAATAAGTGATAGCGAAGAAGGTTCATCCTTATATCCTCCTTATAGTGGTCTGTTGACTTGCTGCTAAGGATGGGAGTTCCTCCTGCCACTGGGGAACCCCTCTGAAAACCTGGGGTCATTAGGCTAGATTAATCATGCCTTCTCTTAGGATTAATATTGAAAGAAGACAAAGCACTGAGAGAAGCAAAGAAGAACAGGGAAATATCAGCCACCGTGTACTGGGCAGTGTAGGTGACATTGAGAAGCAAGGACCTGTCCCCTGGCTGGTATAGCACAACACAGCAGACATCTTGGGGGGAAAAAAACAACTAACAGAAAAAGTCACCCTTTCTCTCATCCATGTAGTCTCCCTTTTACAACAGAAGAGTAGGCCTGGCTGACCACTTGGGGGTAGTGCCTGTGGAAATATTTTTATATATTTGAATTTTCTCTCCCTTCACCATTCATGGAACTGAAATTTGAAAAATGAAAAGAGCAGGTGTCAGTTGAAAACTGACGCTGAAGGGTTTGCTTTTCAAATGTGGGCAAAAATAGCTATCTTCTGATAATAGGGCTTTAAAACATTTAGATTGACAGAAATTTGGAAGGAATAGGTACCACCCCTTTGGTATAGAGGCATTTTTATTTATTCACTACAATTTAAGTTTAGTGGTATATATAGCCTCTCACAAAATTGGCCCTTTTGGTGGAATGTTGAGATTCTCTTGTTTTAGAAAAAGTGCAGCTTAGTTATATTTGGTTTGTTCAGAAAAGTAAACTGTCTCTTCACCTACTTTAATTGTTACTCTAGTTCTATGTTTGTGCTATCTTCCTTCAGCTCTTACCAGTTTGTATTATATGCAGGTTAGCAGATTAGACTTTTAGGGCACATGTTCTGAGTTAGCAAAAAGGGATTGTTCTTGTTCTGTTGATACACAAGAGGGAGGACAGTAGATAGTAGTCAAGTGATTTTTTCATATAGGTACCACCCGTTAATTTGCCCAGTGATCCTTTCAATATAGCAGTGCAGTCACCTGAGGGTTTTTTTTTCCCCCTGCATGAGAGTTTTAAAAGAAAAAGACTATGGGTACTTTAATCATGTATACTACCTCCAGAATTTCTGATTTAATTGTTCCAGAGTATAGCCTGAAATGAGGAAATATAATAGGCACAAAAGAATTGATAACATGCTAAAAATTATTTACTACTGGTATGCAAAGGAACTAGGATTTGACCTCAGGTCTAAGCTCACAGCTTTTGCTTCTTGGTTCTTTGGGATGTATTTAGAATATTATAGTATCAAACTTTTATCATTTTTCCTTGAAAGGGATTTAAAACATTTTATTGTATTTTTACATATATTACTTCTTATGGCTATCTTGTTTTTGAAGGACTGTCTCTTCAACTTTATAGAGTAAAGTAGTGTGAAACAGAGTCTACTAGAATATCCATTTTGTCTTATAACCTTTTTTAGAACATGGCACTCAGTTTCTCTTCTGGGAAGGTCTCTGGAAGGACTCAACTTTTTAGAGTAAATGGGGATGATTAGAGGAAGATACAGCAGTTTTTCCCTATCACATAACATGTTGCAGAAGTGAAGAGGTGACTCTCCTAATTATGAATTAATAAAAATTCTAATTTTTATTTTGGACATATAGAAGTGTGGGTTTAGTTTGACTCTGAAACTTTGAATAACAGTACAGGTAGTTTTTTTATAACTGGCCTCTTAAATATGAATGTGAATTGAGCTTATAAAACTGATTTTTACAGTCTGAGTAACCATATGGAACCCTATTCTCCGAACTCTCCCTCCACCCTCTCTCACCCCCATTTATCAGACCCTGTGCAGTGGGGAAAGTGGGGCACAGTCTCAGATTTCCACAGCATCATTTAGCTCAGTAAAACCAAGCATACCTTCCTCAGTCTTCGAAACCTTATATTTTACACTATACTTAAAAGATAGCTAGCTGACAAGAACAATTTAAAAATAGCAAACCACAGACAGGTGACAAAATGTCATGCTGGCAGCACCAGACTGCATTAACAAAAATCACCAGATGTCACACACTTGATTCTATTTTCACAGCTGATTAAACAGCAGTATTTGTTGGACAAAAGAAAGGGGGAAAAATGGCCTCATTTGAATTTGGAATCAGCTTTTCTTTTGCTGTTATACATATTTTCTCTCCTCCAAAATCCCTGTAAGACTTAAGGTATACAATATATTAAACAAAAAATAAAGTTATAAAATAATTTCCAATTTTAGAAAAGAAACCTTTACATATATACACTCCCTAAACTGGAAGACTGTAAACCAAAATGTTAACAGAGCCTGTCTTTGGTGATCTTGTTTTCTTCATTTTTCTGAATTGTCTAATTTTTCTCCAATGAAATGTATTGTACTTTATAATCTGAACATTAATTTTTGAAGAGGTAAAGAAAGTAGCTTAAAGAAAATATAAGTGCTTTTACTAAAAAGACTGCATTTAGTTGGGGAAAATTAGATTATACCTAAATAATCAGTTCTGGTGGGTGTGGCATCGACCCAGAGTTTCTTGTAGTATCTTTTATTGATCATATTGATCCAGAGATCTTTTGGGTCAAAGAAGCCAACAGAATTAGGGAGGATACCAGGAAAAGCAAAATGTTTTCTGCTTTTTAGCAAACCAAGCGATGACTGACCTTTTACCATTACATGTAACGCTGTATTTGTTTCTTTCTGATCTCCAGCTTTCTCTGCATTATTCCTCCCACCCCCAATACTACTAACAGTTATTTAAACAATGGTAGTGACCTAAAATTAACATTTCCCTGAGACTTTCATGGTAACTCTTGACATAATTGGACATGAAAACCTTCCAGAGCCAAGTTTGTAGATACTAGCTTATTTAAAATCATTTCTTGAATAATGATATCATTGCAGGAATTGGTCAAGAAAACATAAGTACATTCTTTCCATAAAAAACTCTCTGTTTCATTTTTCTATTCGTATATCCACCTCCTTTATCTAAATAGTTAATGAAAAAGCAACCAAATGTCTGCATCTTCTACTCTTAACCCTGGAGGGTATTAGTTGAAACAGCTGATTTATCCTTGTCATCTCATAGGCCAGAGATTGACAAACTTTGTAAAGGGCCAGAGAACACATATTTTTGGCCTGTGGGCCACATGGTCTCTGTCACATATTTGTTTTTTAATCTTTGTGTTTACAGCCCTTTAAAAAGGTAAAAATCATTCTTAGAGGAGGTGTACAAGCACAGGTAGTGAGTCAGTGTGGGCAGAAGTTTGCAACCCCTATTACTACTGTAAGGTCGTATACTACCTATGTGAGTTTATGTTAGTGATAGGGATAGGGGCAACAATAAGAACCCTAGATTTTGAGGCCAGTCATTGTTCCCTAGTCCATTATATAAATTTTATCATCTTCCAGTTGCCATTCTTATAATGGTTGCATTTTTGAGTCACTCTGAGATCTTTATCTTTTTATTCCCTCTAAGCTTTAAGTTTATATATTTCTTGAATTCATTATTCTGCTACTTGAATTTGAAGGGCACTATGAATGGTGCATTAAATGAAATGCTTAATCGGGGAGTTGGCATGTTTAAAATGAATGCGGGAGTTGGCATTAAAATTTCAGGCAATTATAATGGAAGCTTCTTTTTGCTTTGTTTTGTTCTGTTTATTTGTTGAGACTTTGGCTTTGTTTTAAGATTTTTCATTTGTATATTTTATGACTTGATTTTAAAACTGTTGTAATTGCTATGGCCTTCGATAACATTGTTTGTTATGGATTCATTTGTTTTAGCTTTTTGTAATCTTCATGTTTTATAATGTATTTGAAACAATTATATTAAGCATTATTTCCTTTGTGCTTAAAATAAAATTATTTTATTTTTTAGGACGTATGGGAATAAATTTCCACCATCCAGGAACAGATAATATTATGGCACTTAACAGTAAGTCTTCATGTGAAATATTCTATAAAATTAGCAGTCAAGTTTACAGCATGTTATTTCCACTTTTTAAATTGTTTATTATATTTCAACCTTTCAATGAGTGCAATATAGACCATTATTTTATACCAGTGGTTGTCCAAGTGTGGTGCCTGGACCAGCAGCATAAGCATCATTTGGGAGCAGGTCCTGTAGGAGATTCTGATGGTGGCTAAAGTTTGAGAATGGCTACTGTATATCAGGGGCTGACGAACTATAGTGCTGTGAGACAAATCTGGCCCACTGACTGTTTTTGTAAAGAGCTTTATTGGAACACAGCCACGTCCATTCAGTCATGGATTGTCTGTATGTACTTTTGTGTTACAATGGCAGAGCCCAAGAAGCTTAGACTCTTTACTATCTGGTCCTTTATGGAGAACTTCTCCAAACCCTGCTACATACCATTGGGATGGAGTAAGGAAAGAGAAGAGAAAGAAAGGAGGGAGGTGGAGAGAGAGAGGGAGTAGGTTAGAGAATGTGAATGAATAACTCAACTTATTTATACATAACTCAGAATTTTCTCATTTTGGTAGATAGCCAATAGGTGCATCAAACTGGACATAAAGGGTCACCCATTAGTAGAGTTTACATTAGGGGTCTCCCATTAGTGGAGGTGTCAAGAGCTTTGCAGGTTAGAAATATTTCTGTTAGTAATAATTGTTGGATTCAGTCTGGAGCATCAAAATCTTACTAACAAGAAAGTCATTGTATTAATTAATACTGGAAGAAATATCTGGCTGGCATCAGTTCTCCTTCCAAGTGTCTGTGGACCAAATACTTTGTGGAAGACATATTCTCAACTCTCCTGATTTGATGGGAAAGACAGGTACCATGTGAGCATTCTCACTTCTCAGTTACTTCCTTAGTTTGAATGGGCCAATTTCCCATTCTTCGGTGTTCCTAGTGCATACTTTCCAGTTATTCTTTCCTCTGAGAATCACCACTGCTGATGTCATCTCAGCTAAAATTGTCAGTTGTCAGAAGGACCTACATAAGCCACTGACATAAGTTTTCTCCCCTACCAAACAAGTGATAATTAGGTTGTCCACTCTTATCCCCTCTGATATACAAGCTAGCTCTTGATATACATGGAGGTTACATACTGGGTAAATGTAGGAATATACGATATTACCCTTTTCCCTCTTGCTTAAGTAGGGATGTTAAAATGCCAGTAGAGTTCCTTAGGGCAGATTTTAGATTATCTCTAAAATATGTATTTCATATTTCTTTTGGTTCTGATACATAGCCTGCCTCCAATGAGCACTGCAGAGAACCTTGGCAGTGCTTGAAGATGCAGGATCTGCCTCATGGAATGCACATTTTGTTCTAAATAGCTAGTATCCCCTCTTTTGGAGAGTCTTGGGAACAGTAAAAATTCCAGACTATTCACTTCTATATTCTAATTTCTAATAGAAAGGTCACTTTACATTTAGATTATGCTATCTAAATTTTTTTTCTAGAAGTAGTTACATTGGGGTGAAGAGTAATAGGCATGCTTATCTTACTGAGCTTCAGTGATTTTGTGAATGTGAAAACACTTTAGCTAGGTTGAAGGCACGAACAGCATGGTAGTGTGTTTGCCTGAAGAATGAGTGTGTATTTGAGAAAAGATCTAATTTGACATGATGTGAGTCCTCTTTTGCAAGAAAGAGAGGATATAACTTGTGATTTTCTGTGTAAAAAAGTAAAGCTAGAAGACATTTCTTTTTAAAAGGTTTGATTCTCTTTAATTTTCTGCTTCTTAATAAGAGATTTTGTTTATGTTCATTCCACTTTGTGCATGTTACTTAAAATGTCCCTTTTAGCCTGTAAGGTTTCTCATCTGTAAGAGAAGGGGACTGGATTAGGTCATCTTAATGATTGCATTCAGACTGAAGACTCTGAATCTGTAATATATTTTAAAATATCAAAAAGGTAATTTTTGCCAATATCTATATCAAATGCTCAAGAGTTTATATATATTTGCAACTTTATGGTAAATATCAGAGTGTATCAATCTTCAAAGGACTCTGAGTGCTGTCATGTAGTCTCCTCAAAGTTAACCATAAAAACAGAGTTTGACATTTATATTACTTATATCAGTTCTCTTTCAAAGTTGACTGTAACTTGAAATTAATCAGAATAAATAAAATATCCTCCCTTAAAAGGTATTTGTAAGACCTACAGGCTTTGATGTATTTGCTGAGATAAACCTTTTTTAAAATTTTTGTATAGTTGGGCCCAGCCCATCTGGTGACTTACATATGTAATACACACACAAACACACCTATGTGTTTTTTTGTTTTTCTTCTTAGGCCTACCGCTTGTCAGCCCAACCTTTATTGTCCTGTGACTGGTCTGTCTTTCCTTTCCCTCATCTTTCCTATAGGAATAATTGAAATATCAAGCCACAAGTCATTGAAACATTATTAATTCAGAATTTGTGATTATTGGAAGATACTGGGTTGAAGTCAAACTGTATTTTTAGACAGGAAGAGACTGGCTAAAAAAATTGAGTCAATAGTTAAATTTAAAACAAGAAATGTGAGTCAGTTGTAGTTCCTTCTTTCTTTGTTCTTATTTTTTTTGTAGTTCCTTCTTCTTACACTTTTTTGCTATGCAAAATCTATGCTTCCTAACTCTATGTATACACTACCATTCACTGTGTTTTCAAAAAACCTTCTATCCTTCTTTTCCATGATCTCGCCAAAACCCAAATCTCATCCGAAGACATCATATTCTCAGCTCTCCTGACTTGATGGTAAAGACAGGTAGCATGGTGAGCATTCTCACTTCTTGGCGCTACTTTCAATGTTTTGAGTGGACCAATTCCCCCTTATTTTCCTGATGTTCCTAGTGCATACCTTCCAGTTATACTTTCCTCTGAGAATCACCACTGCTGATGTCATGTCATCTAGGAGACAGAAAGTGGAACTTGGGAGAAGAAGATAGGATACAAACTATAGAAAACAGATCTGTAGACATTTAGGGTGTGGAAGCATTGGCAAGATTTGTATAAAGCTAAGGAATCTACTGATATGTCCTATTTAAGGTCATGAATCTAGTAAGAATTAGCAGGATGACCTTTGGGGAGGAAACTGAGAGTTATATAAATTCTGGCTTTTCCTGAAAATATTAGGCCCTCAAGTATTGTAGAATATAGAAGGGCAGATGGGAGAAGAAATTCCCCAGTAAGACCTGCCACTTGTTTGGTATTTCTTATATAAAGTTAGTTCTGGCCCTGGCTGGCGTAGCTCAGTGGATTGAGCACAGGCTGCGAACCAAAACAACGCAGGTTCGATTCCCAGTCAGGGCACATGCCTGGCTTGCAGGCCATGGCCCCCAGCAACTGCACATTGATGCTTCTCTCTCTCTCTCTTTCTCCCTCCTTTCTCTCTCTAAAAATAAATAAATAAAATCTTTTTTAAAATCTTAAAAAAAGAGTTAGTTCTGAAACAATATGCCCCTTCTTTTTAACCTGGTAACACACCTATTTTTCGAGGTTTTGGTTACATTCTAGGTATAGAATTGAGTTTAGAACTTGTGGGCTTATACAGAATTGATGCCTGACTTCATGATTTTTACCTCTGTTATGATGGTCCTCAGAAAAGGCTGTTGATTAGTCAAGTGATCCAAATTTATGGTCAGTAATGTCAAAACTAGAATGTCTGGTCTTATAATTTACTCTCTAAGACAAGGGTGTCAAACTTATTTTCATCGGGGGCTACATCAGCTTCATGGTTGCCTTCAAAGAGCCAAATGTAATTTCAACTCTTTAACAGTTAAGGAGTAGTTACATTTATGCAGTCCTAAAATTATTTCAGCCCTTTGAAGGCAACCGCAAGGCTGATGTGGCCCCCAGTGAGAATGAGTTTGACACCTGTGCTCTAAGAGATAATCACTGCTGAGTATATTTACTTGATTCCTTTTGACTGGTTAACTCCTCCTTTTCCAAATAGAGAGTGGGCTTGGGAAACAGTTAAATATCAGAAAGTTGCCTGATGTCTACAGTACTAGAAACAGTGTGGCTTAAGGGGTGGTGTCACTCAGCTTCCAGGAGGTCTCTTCCAAGCAGGCTAGAAGGCATGTGAAAACTGCAGAGAGAGCAGTGAATTAGTAAAGCCAAGAAAAGTATCGTCTAGGGCCAGGCAAGTCTGGTTCCACTTCCTGCAAATTATGACTTTGGGGCCACATTCTTAACTCCAGTGTTTCTGGTTTCCTCATCTGCAAAATGGAGGTAACTATCACTGAAGTTGCTATATATAGGCATACTGCAGTAAAGTGAGACATAACCTTTTTGCTGGTCTTGGCTTCAATTTGTAAAAAACACAACCTCTGTGAAGCAGAATAAAGCAAAGTGCAACAAAACAAGTATGCCTGTATAAATCTTATAAGACTTAGCATCGTGATTGGCTAGTAAATCTCAGGCAAGCTGCTATTGTAATGGATTATATCAGTTTTATTGCTGCCTTTTTTAAGATTTCCTTTTCTTTACATGTTAGACTTTCAAAACATGAGTTTTTCCTTACATTGGTTATGTTTAGAGAGATGTTTCCCTGGTGGAATTTAAGATAGAGCACCTACAAGTCTCTCATGGGCTACAATGGCTATACTAGGGTACATTACTACCTCTATTAGTATAAATCATTTTTTCCTCATGAAATGCTTTTTGCCTTTGTCCTCTGACTTTGGAATGTGCACCTTCTTTGGGACTTAAGAGTTGCTGTATCTCTCATGATATTTGTCACTTTTAAAGGTGCCATACAGTGATGCTTGGAATATAAATGGTACAGCCATTTTCGACAAGAGTTTGGCAGTTTTCTTTAACAATTAAACATACACCCACCCAGTTCTAGGAGTTTACTCAAGAGCAAAAATGAAAACATATGTTCACACAAAGACATGTGTGTTTATTATCAGCATTATTCATAATAGCCAAAATTATAAATAATCTAAATGTTCCTCAACTGGCAAGTAGCTAAATAAATTGTGGTACATTCATAAATGGAATGAGTTTGGCAGTGAAAAGGTATGAACTGTTGATCCATGCCACAACATGAATGACTCGATATAATTATACTGAGTTAAAAAGCTAAACAAAAATACAGTATATACTAGACGATTCCATTAATATAAAGTTCTAGAAAATGTAAATTTAATCTGTAGTGACATAAAATACAACAGTTTCAAGAATATGTTGAAGTAATTTTGTCCTTCTTCAGAGGACAAAAATAGAGCCTTAGACCTTGGAAGAGCCTTGTGATAAGGAGGGCATGTATTTGAGCAAGTCTCTGAATCTCCTAGGTCTCTCTTTCATTCAAAACCCTGCAAGAAGACAGTTACGATACTCTTTCTAACTACCTCATCATTTTTGTGAGATTTGGATAAGGTTGGGCACGTGTACGCATTTGATGTTATTACTGCTACATTTGAAAAATAGGGGGCATAGTCTTATTTAGAGAAGATTTGCCATAGAGTGACTTTTTTTAGACAGTAGCTTTGTAATGTAACAGAGGTTCAATTTTATTTAAATTAGAAGTGTGAATGCCATTTATTTTCTGATATCTTTCAGCTTGCAACTGGACTGTATTCCAAGACATGAGAGGTGAATAAGAAATTTGAAGCGGCACTTTCTCTCTGACAGGCAGAGATAATTGTTTGTCCTCACTCTTCCTTATCAGAGTTTTTAAAACATTGATAAATCAAGGAGTCCTAGAATAAAATCTGGATGGTTTGAAGACTTAAAATTTTAATATCTTAAAATTCACTGGCTTGAGAAAGGTCATTGGTTGTTAAACAGCTTATACATAGCTGACACATCAAGGAACTTGGAGCTTTAGATTATGCTGTCTTCCATTTTTTTTCTCTGATTAATGCCTTGAAAGTATTTTGGAAGTTTTTTGCTTATAATTCTATTTGAACTGAAGGCTGCCAGAGCATTTGTTGAATCAAAAGAAGAAATGTTAAAGGGTTTTTGTATGAACTTTTGTGTTGGGCAGAGACTGCTCTTCCTCCTCCTTTTCATTCTCTGCTGGGAGTGAACTCCTTGGGGAAGTGGCGGAGGGAGCTGAACACATGATGCTTTTATGCCAAAATGGGAATAGAGCCAGGTTGGCCAGAATTCCAAATGGAATTTCCCAAAATTTGAAGATTCATTGTATTTCTGTTCACTATAAGTAGATATAAGTAAATAAATCTTTAGCAGAGTACTAAGATAGTAGAGGAAGTATTTTAAGAGATGCCCCAAATCAAGACCTTGTCTTTGAGTATTTTGAATTTTTAGAAGACAAGATCTAGTGCTGCTATTTCTATCTGAAAATTAATAATTGTGGCATGAATAAAATAAATTATGACTAATTAAAAATGAAAAATAGTGATTAGAGGGATATGTAATGTTCTATGACTTTCAAGTACTCAAGTTTCAAATTACTTTGGATGGATGTTATATATGAAGGTAGTTGAGTCCCTACGAACACTGTTGTTTTGTTTTGTTTTACCCTTCTCATTTTACACATAGGGAAGCTGAGATTCAAGAGCCTATGAAAGTTGGCTAGAGTAGCATGAAGGAGCCAGGAGCAGAACCTTCTGTCTCCAGGTTGAGGGTTTTAACCATCATTTTAAATACTTAATTGTTAAGAGTGGTTGTATTCTTTTTATACTAGTTTGACACAAACACACAAATTCATTGTCTTTGGAAAAAATATTTTTCTATGACTTGTCATCTTATTTATTCTCTGAATGCTTAATAAATCTTCTTTGTGATAAGCATGGTCTATGTGGCCTGACACTGAACATTGTGAAAAGTGAAATCTGAAATATTCTTTTATTTATTTATTTATTTATTTATTTATTTATAAAAAGATTTTATTTATTTATTTTTAGAGAGGGAAGGGAGGGAGATAGATAGATAGATAGATAGATACATCAATGTGCGGTTGCTGGGGGTTATGGCCTGCAACCCAGGCATGTACCCTGGCTGGGAATCGAACCTGCGACAGTTTGGTTCACAGCCCGTGCTCAATCCACTGAGCTACGCCAGCCAGGGCTTGAAATATTCTTGACACACTTTTTTGGATTTTGGAGATTCTTTGTGTGTGTGAATAAGTGCCAGAAATAATGTGCTTCCAATCTAATAATAAGGATGCAGGAAACTGAAAAGTTACCTACTTTTCCCTGTGAACTTACCATTTATACCCCTCACCATACTTGTAATTAACTAATGTTGGTGTTTCTCCTTAATATGAATGCTTCCAGAGGGCAGAGACTAGCTTTTATTCACAGCTGTTCACTGGCTTCAAGTGCAATGCCTGGCCCATTGAATAGGTGCTCAGTATGGGAGACCAAAAGAGAAGGAAAGATGTCTAAGAGAGACCGAAAAGCAGAGTGTTAACAGTCTTAGGGAATATTCAGTCTTCCTTCCTGAAGATTTGTTTTAACACTTCCTTTTGGAAGATGGTAATAACATAGATGGATCTAGCAATTAACAGTTCACAAAGTACTTTCACAGACCGCTGTGCTTATAACAGTTTTCCAGGAAATGGTCAAACCCCACTTTCTTGGAGCACCAATTTCACCCATGACTAATCTCATCCAAACAAATATGGCTGTGTAATATTGTATATGAAACTGCAGTGCTGTTTTTAAGATACAGCTGGAGATTTCAAAGGGTTTTCTAGATTTCAGCAAGTTTTAAGAATGTCCCATGATTCATTTTTCTTTGCCATTGGGCCACTTTGATAGGAAAGTTAAGAATGATGGTCATTCATTTCATCCTTATTGCAACCTCTTTTAAAACATGGCAGTGTCTTCATTTTCTAATAAAGGTAGAGAAACTTGCTGATGTCATATTGCCATCAAATAGCCACCTGTGGCTTGACACACACTTTATTCTGTAGTCCCTTAATCCAGTGTGATTTCTACCCCTGAGTTTCCCTAAAATGATTGCTCAGGTTTCATTTAGCTCCTTTGTAAGGGTTAGCTAAATAATACTTTAGTTAAATTGTGGAGAATTAGTGCACTTCCAAAAGGATCAGTTTTTCTTTCACAACATAGTCTTCCTTGTTAGTGGCAGGAATTTTAACCATATTTCCCTTGAGGCCTCTGGTGGATGCAGACTGGGAGTGTGAGAGTTTGGTATGCAGATGATCCCTAGGTGAAGTTAAGTAGATGAAACTTTCCCTTTTCTTTGTTGCTCTCCACACACATATACCTTTGTTATCTGACTAAAGTCTTTTTTTTTTTCAGCCTAATAAAGTGTAAATAATGCGATTTGGTGGGGGGAGTGCAAACAGGTCTGGGTTTAAATCCTTGATCCATTACTTATTTGCTATGTGAACCAGGGCAGATGATCTGGTTTTTGTTTAAAATGGACATGTTAAGCCCTGGCTGAGTGGTTCAGTTGGGTGGAGCATTGTCCCCTACACCAAAAGGCTGCAGGTTTGATTCCCAGTCAGGGCACATACCTAAGTTGTGGGTTCAAACTCTGGTCAGGACACATCTAGGAGGCAGCTGATCAATATTTTTCTCTCAATGTTTTTCTCTCTCTCTTCTTCTCTCTAAAATCAATAATAAAAGATCCTCAGGTGAGGATAAATAAATAGATAAAATGGACACATTAACCTCTTCTTTACAAATGGTAAGGTTAAATATGCAATGTTGCTATGACCAAACCTAGCAAGAAATACAGACCTAACAAATGCTATTCTCTGCTCCTTCCTTCCTCTACCTTCCCCTCCTTTCCTTTTTTTTTTCATTTGAGGTAGCAATAACTTTTAATCTTGGCTCTACAACCAAAATGGAAACCAAAGTATTGGGTTGGCCAAAAAGTCCATATGGTTTTTTTCTGTAAAGTAAAAGACACATTTTTCATTTTCAGCCTAACTTCATTGACTTGGACATTTTGAGTATATCATCTCTCTCCTGCATGGTATAATGTTGATTGTTCTCAATGTCTCTATTTGATCACTATCAACTTCAACTCGTCTACCTGACCATGGAGTATCATCCAGTGACAAATCTCCAGCACGAAACTTCACAATGCAGTTTTGACACATTCACTCAGTCACACCACCATCTCCATACACTGTACAAATCTTATTTTTAATGTTTCAGTTGTGTTTTTATCTTTCTTGAAATAGTGAAGCATAATATGTCAAAAATGTTGCATATTTTCTTCCATTTTCAATATTAAATGGCTATGCAAAAATTCACCAATTTTGATGTTTTTTTTAAAGTGGATGCTGATATAACAGCTGACACAGTACAATCTAACAAAATTGTTTCATGTGAACTTAAAGACAAGTAAGTGCTACTAGGACTATCATAAGTGGGAAAAGGTGAACTTTCTGGCCAACACAATAGAAAATACCGATGACCCCATACTAAAGACTATAATTTAATTGGCCTGGGATGAAATCTGGTTGTGGAGGGTGAGTGAGGGATGGATGGAAAAGACCACAATTAGAAGTAGTTACTTCTTCATAGACCCAGTGCCAGCCCAGTACCCTTTGCCAATGTCTGTCTTTGAACATGAAGGAATCAAGTGGTGTAAGGGCTGTGTGTTATCCATTTTCTTCTTTCTTTCCCCTCAAGGCTTAGTCTGCTTTTATTGTTCCCTAAGGTTTTCCAAGTTCAGGTCAGAAGAAACAGCTGTTTTTAAGAGGTCAGGGCAGGGATGCTAGAAATAAGCAGCTCTCATGTTGCTTGAGCTATTCCCAAATTCTCAGGTTAAGTCCTTTCCATAACTTTTTTTTTCCATGAAGGAACCCCCTCCTTGCCACGTGAGAGGAGCCTTGTTGGTAGGGAAGAGACAAGGAGCACTGACCTAGGGGCCAGGCCTTTGGTTCTGTTTAGGCTCCTGAGCATACTAGTACCCATTTTGTTCACTGTCTCTTCTCTTTGGAATAATTTCCTGTATTGCTTGGGGATTTGGAAATGTAAGATTAACATGTATTGGCCACCGTGAACAGTCTAGAAGTTGAGTATTTATATACAATTTGAAGAAACCTCATGAGATTTTTGGCAGAGTAGTTCAGATTAGATGGTTTCTTTGAAAACGTATACCAGATATTTGGGTGCATACCTCTGTGGTAGGCAACTTCAAGCCTGATTTGGACAGATTGGTGTGTATAAAATACTCTCTTATGTGATTAGAATCCTCATGACTTTTCTTGATTTCTTTTCAGGGTGAGGGGTGCAGTTACTGTGTCATTTAGCAACATGCCACTGAACTAAAAGTAGGTCAGTAGTTAATTATTCTCCGTGGAATGCTTCACACAGAAATAAAGGTGCATAAACATCACCTGAAGTAAGTGGATGTGGGTGTCCACTCATTCTAGCCACTGGGAGAGATTCTTTACTTAGGTTTGTTTCCAGGGAAATCTTGTCAGATACACACATTTTGAATGTTTTTTGTTTGTTTGTTTTAGTAATTTAGGAAATGCACCTAGAAGTTCAGAGTGATTACTTTGGTAACATGTCACATATTGAGGAGGCTCTATTATTACTAACCTATATGATAAATGAAGTTTAGGAAGTAACTTAATACTAGATGTGTGTGCCATTGCAAGATGGCATAGCAAAGCCTTGAACTTCATTTTGAACAAGATGGGAAAATGGAAATGAACAAAGGGATATTGAGATTCTTGTGCTGATTGTATGGTACTTATATGTATTATAATGATACTATCAAAAGAGTGGGTTGAATTGGTGTGACCAGAGTATATGGGTCTGATGTGTGGAATGGTGCAAATGAGCATCTGAAAGGTGGCTAGGAGTCAGATGGTGAAGGGCCTTGGAAGATCTCCTGAAAAGCTTGGACAGACAAGTTTTATCTTACTAGAAGATTAGGTTTATCCAAGGATGAATGCTTAGGATGATATGGGGTGTGGAAAACCATTTCCTCTGAAGAATAGCTAAATGTATCTTCATTATAGAAAAGAGGCAATCAAAAGGAAATAGAGTAATTACCCTCAAATAGAAGTAGGATTAGACTGAGGTTTATTGTTAAGGATAATAAAAAGGCAAGTGTAAGAAAGAACTTTCTGATTTGTAAGAATGGTCCTACCATGAAGAATTGGTGTTTAGTTTTCCAGTTATGTTTTATGGAACCCCAGTGTCCAAGGAGGTACTTTAAGGGACACTACGGGAGAAAGATACCTGACAGGTGGGGCTCAGGGTCCTTGTGCTGCATCAACCTGAATAGCCTTGTTCAGGAAACAAATATCTTTTATTTGTTAGGGTTCATTAGATGGAGGAGAGAGGGTTCTGCTACTTAGAAAAAAAATTGAAAAAATGATTAGAAGAGGCTGAAGGGAGCCTCCTTATTCTTGTACCTTAACTCTTAGTTAAGGTATTATAGCAGAACCAGGAAGAGCAGTGGTCCCCAACCTTTTTGGCACCAGGGACCAGTTTTGTGGAAGACCAGGGGAGAGGGTGAGGGAGGATGTAAGGGTGGAGCTCAGGTAAGCTTTGCTAGCTCTCCCGCTCAACCCCTGAAGGAGACCATCTTCGTGTTGCTTACAGAAGTAACTTCTGTTTTGTTTGGGAAATTGATTAAAGATCTACAGGTTTCCTATAAGATTTTGTTATCAATGAAACAGAATGTTGTAAAAGTTCAGTTGTTTAGAATGCAGTTTTATATTATTATTAATAATTGTGTTTTCTATAACCAATTCAGAAAAATATCTATTAACATACTGATTTCCTTCATAAAATAACAGCTTTAATTGTAATGATTAATAGAAAACAATAGTGCTGTGGTAGTAATAATGAAATAAAGCAAAAATTTATTGGGAAGTTCTCTTTTTTATTAATTGTAGATTATGCTACTAAAAGCAAGCACTTGGAAGATGGTAAAGTTTGTGGAAATTCGAAAGGAATTTCTGGGTATGTTCAAGGACTTTATAGGTTTGAAATACTGGCTCTTCAATGTTGATGTTTAAGAGTAAGGACGTTTTAAATGTTCATCAGCTGGTGTGTAACTTTACTAGGGCTGTCATGACAAAACAGAAATTTATTTTCTCACAGTTTAGGAGGGTGAAAGTCCAAGATGAAGGTGCCAGCAGGGTTGGTTTCTCTTGAGGCCTGTTTCCTTGGCTGACAGATGGCCTTCTTTCTTTGACCTCACATGGCCTTTGCTGTGTGCATGGGCATGCCCAGTGTCTCTTTTTCTTACAAGGACACCAATCCTGTTGGATCAAGGTCCTGCCCTTATGACCTCATTTAACCTTAATTACTTCTTTAAAAAGCTTGTCTTCAAAACAGCCACATTGGGAGTTAGGGCTACAGTCTATGAATTTTGTAGGACACATTTCAATCCCTAACAGCTGGTGAATGGGTAAATTGTGGTATTTCCATAGTGTGGAATACTAGTCCTCAATAAAAAGAAATAAAATATTAACACAGGCAGCATCACGGATAAGTCTCAAAAATACTATACTACATAAAGGAAGTCAAACACATTGATTCCATTAATATGAAGTTGTCAAAAGGGTGCAAAAAAAACTATAGTACAGAAAGCTGATTAATGGTTTCCAGGGGCTGTGGATTGCAGGATGGGATCAGCAGCAAAAGGGTACAAGGAAATTTTTTAGGGAGATGAACTATTCTGTATCTTGAATATCTTTGATGGTAGTGGTTACATGACTGTTTTGTTACCAAAGTGATCAAACTGTACACTTACAGTGGTTGAATTTTATTGAATATAAATAATATCTCAATTTAAAAGGAAAAAAAAGAATAAATTGTGTAAAACCAGTGTGGACCTGGATTTGGTCCCAGCTTTGCTGTTTAGTAGCTGAATAACCTAGGGCAAATCATCTTCTTTGGGCCTCGGTTTGTCCATCTGGAAATGTATATTATGATAGTTGCTTTGGGAATTAGAATAGACATGTTAAGCATTTAGCATATAGTGGCTGGAACATGATGAATCATCAGTAGGTTACTATATTTTACTTCATGGTATTTGTTCTCTTTTATAAAGTGTGTTCAGTAACACTACTATTATTTATGCTTGTCAGTTATTTGTGTTACTTCCTAGGCTTGCAAATGGAATGGGAAGATTTTTCTGAGAAAAATGTGTATGAGTCAAGGAGAGAGGGTAGGAAGAAAGGATTTTAAACCATCCAAATACTTTATGTGAATGTAGCAGATGAAAATGTATCCCATCCTTTCGAGCATCATTTTTACTTGCTAATTTTATGTTGTTTATAGAGAAATTGATCTTTAAAATTATAATTTGTCAGATTTGGGAATCACTGGCCTAAAACCATGTTACCTACCATTATAAAGACAAAGAAGAGGAACATTTCTGAGATAAACTCTATCACTCTGGCTCTTGGGAATTTACAATCTAATTAGGGAAAAGGGGACATTCTTTTACTAACTTTAAGATCATAACTCATCTTTGGTGGAATTTTTTTGCATGACTAATACTTAGATGGAAGCTGAAAAGGGACCATTCAATGTTTAAATAGGATTTAATTTTGCATACTGCAATGGTATTCCAAAAAAAAGTTTGCAAGGTGTTTATAAGAAACTGATTTTACTGCAAGGAAAGAAATTAACAGTTGGTTTCTACAGTTGACTTTTACTAGTTGTGACAGATATTTCCAAGTCAGATAATAAAATGTTGTACTAAGTTCTTTGTATTTTGTTCATCTGTTTTTCATCAATACAGCATCCCAGGGTCTCTTCTTAAGTTCCTGGAAATAGTGCATCCTCTCCTTATCCGTAGTAGGGTGGCGGTATCTGTCTGTGCCCCTCCCACCTATCCCTTGTCTTTGAGTCTCTGGAGTGAAACCTGTATAAAATGTTACTTTGCTTAGAGAAACTTCAGCAAATTTGGATGAATTCCTATAGTTGAAGAATTACTCTAGATTTTTAAATCAGATCATAACATGCCCCTGGGGAATCTTGTATGAGTACAGCCATTTTAAACCAAGTGTAGGCCAAGCCATAAGGAATAACAGATGAGACTTTTACAGCGTTGCCTCATACGGCTAACAAAGCACTCTTAAATCAACATGAGAGGGACATTCACAATGTAATAATCATTGATCATGTAAACATTTTTAGAATAACTAGTATATCTGACTGCCAACTATGTGTATTCTCTGTGTATATGTGTATATACCACATTTTTGGACCATAAGATGCACCTAGGTTTTAGAGAAGGAAAATAGGAAAAAAATCTTTGAAGCAAAAAATGTAAAATATTTAATAACATAAATAACATTTCACCAATGGTGGAATTTTTTGCATGACTAATATTTAGATGTAAACAGAACTCAACAGCAGCGTTAACAACCATTATTCCTCCCAAATCTTGGGGGGGTGCATCTTATAGTCTGAAAAGTACGGTATATACATGTGTACAGAGTGGGGCAAAAATAGGTCTACAATTGTTTGTATGTAAAATAATAATTCAAGAATAAACTGAGACTTCCAGTCAAGATGGAGATATAGGTAAACATGGCTCACATCCTCACCCAAACACATCAAAATTAAAACTAAACTATAGAACAACGATCACTCAGAACTATCAGAAATCAAGTTGAGTGGAAATTTGACAACTAAGGAATTAAAGAAACCACATCCATCCAGACTGGTAGGATGGGTATAGATATGGAATGGGCTGATCCCATACCCACATGTGGTGGATAAAAATTTGGGAGGGATATCTCGGGAGTGAGGAGTCCCAGTCTGGCACCAGACCTCCCAGCTCAGGGTTCCATTGACAGGAATGTAAGTCCCCATAACTTCTGGCTGCAAAAACCAGCAGGGACTGAGTCAGTAGAAGAAACTTGAAGAGTCCCAAGCAGTCCCCCTTAAAGAACGCACACCTGGACTTACTCAGACACACTCCCTCTGATGTCTAGCACCAGAGTAGCAGCATGAAAGGCACCAGTGTCATATGGGGAGGAACTGAAGTGTCTGGAATCAAGGTGAGAGCTGGGGGACAGCTTTCTCTCAGACAGGAAGGTGGGCAGAGGCCATTATCCTTTTTCTGAGCTGTCCCCCCACAGAACCACAGAGCCAGCAGGCTGGTGCCATATCTGAGACTCCATCAACCTGGCTAACACTGTTTGCCCTGTTTTCTGAGACTCTGTCCCACCCAGTTACAGGCCTACCCAAACTGTTAACCTTTACTTGAGTAACTTGTCTTGACTCATGCTTCACAACTTCCTAAATCCTATCAAATAAGCAACAGTGGGACCTGGTAAGCCCCAGCCCCATACCTCTTGCTAGGTGGCCCCAGGGATTCATTCATACCTGGGAATCTCCAAGCCCAGCACAAGTAGCAGCCATCTCAGATTGCTTTATAGCTCATGCTGGATGACTCCAGGCAGAATGCAGGTGGGGGCTGATGTTGGCCTGCCCCACCCACGAAACCCCAGGGCCTGTGCACCCAGTGGACAGCTACAGACCATGTAAAGGCACTACCACCCTGCCCCTGCACAGCTGATTCATCACGGAGGGTGGAGGTTGGTGGTCAGTGGTCATAGCCAGTCCTTGCAAATGACTTGCCTGTGTTAATCCCTCCCATTGACCTGCCAAAATCAGTCTTGGCTCAATTACAAAGGGAAGATGTACTCAGCCCACATGGAGGGCGCACCTTGAGTCCCCAGCTTGGGTGATAGGGGAGGCTGTGCCACTGGACCCTAAAGGACACTTACTATATAAAGCCACACTACCAAGAGAAGGAATCGCAGCAGCTCTAATATATAGAAACAAACACAGGGAGAATGTCAAAATGAGGAGGCAAGGAAACTTGGCCCAAATGAAAGAACAGATCAAAAATCCAGAAAAAAGAACTAAACAAGATGGAAATAAACAATCTCTCAGATGCAGAGTTCAAAACACTAGTTATAAGGATACTCAAGGAACTTAGCTAGGACCTCAACAGCATTAAAAAGATCCAGTCAGAAATGAAGGATACACTAATTGAAATAAAGAACAATTTACAGGGAAACAATGGTAGAGTGGATAAAGCCAAGAATCAAATCAAATGATTTGGGACATAAGGAAGCAAAAAACAACTAATCAGAACAATACTAAGAAAAAAGAATCCAAAAAGGATAGTGTAAGCAGCCTCTGGGACAACTTCAAGCGATCCGACATTCACATCATGGAGGTGCCAGAAGGAGAAGAGAAAGAACAATGAACTGGACATCTATTTGAAAAAATAATAAAAAATAAAAGAAAACTTCCCTAATTTGATGAAGGAAATAGACATGCAAGTTCAGGAAGCATGGAGGGTACCAAACAAGGTGGATGCAGAGTCCCACTCCAAAAACATCATAATGAAAATGCCAAAGGTTAAAGATAAAGAGAGAATCTTAAAAACAGCTAGAGAAAAAGCAGTCAGTTACCTGCAGGGGAGTTCTCCTAAGACTGTCAGCTGATTTGTCAAAAGAAACTTTGCAGGATACAAGTGATTGGCAAATATTCAAAGTCATGAAAAGCAGGGACCTACAGCCAAGATTGCTCTACCCAGCAAAGATACCATTTAGAATTGAAGGGCAGATAGAGAGCTTTCCAGACAAGAGAAAACTAAAGGAGTTCATCATCTCTAAACTATTATTAAATGAAATGTAAAGGGACTTATTTAAGAAAAAGAAGGTAAAAACTATGAACAATAAAATGGCAAAAATACATATATCAAAAACTGAATGTAAAAAAAAAACTAAAACAAGAAGAACACAGACAGAATCATGGATACGAGAGTGTTTTGATGGTTGCCAGGAGGGAGGGGGGTTTAGGGCAATGGGTGAAGAGGTGGGATTAAGAAGTACAAATTGGTAGTTACAGAATAGCCATGGAGATGTAAAGTATAGTATAAGTAATGGAGTAGCCAAAGAACTTTTACACATGGCCCATGGACATGAACAATGGTGAGGGGAACTGTCTGAGGGAGTGGGAGGTGCTGGGTGGCAGGGGACAAAGGGGAAAAAATTGAGACAACTGTAATAGAGTATACTGTGTTTCACATACAACAGTAAACCTGCTTTTGCCCTACTCATTATATATCTGGTATATTATATTTTTACATTTTTACAACATGTATTTATTAATAGTTAAGCCATGATTCAGGATCCCAGAGTGAGATGTACCCAGGTTCCCCTTCACCACTCTGGGAGGAGGATGAGGATGGAGGACAGAGGGCAGGTGGGAGGCAGCCAGTTCAGATCTTCCCAGGAAACGTGCCTTCTGCCTGGTGGTTGTCTGAAGCCAACACCCAGGGTATGACGCAGAAGGGCTTATACACATACCATTATCACATGGAGACATCGCCCCCTCTAGCAGGCATTGCCTTCTCAACATGGTGGAAGTCCAGGTGGTTCTGGCAGCAGTTCCTGGTCTGGTTCTGGTTGGGAAAGTGGCTGTCAGTGGGGCAGTCTGGGAGTTCTTGCCTTTGGCCTTGATGTCTTCTACCATATTGCTGACTCCTAAAGACACCCCTAAAGCAACTCACAGCTCCGTATGACCCTCAGCAAAGATGTCTCCACCTGACTTTTTATATTTATTTTGATGGATTGAAAATATCTTTAATTTTTTTCAGTTTTAAATTATTCAAGTTTATGATTTAAAGACAACAGAAATGATAACATTTTGGATTTTCTATATTAATGTTATAACCTTTTATTTCAGTGAACCATTCTAAAATATTTGTAATGTTTTTGTTCTTATTGAAGTATAATATATATGCAAGCAATGCACAGGTCCTAAATATGTAGCTTGATGTATTATCACAAATTGAACACAGTCCTATACTGGTAACCAGTAGTTAGATCACACCAAAACATTAAAATTTCCCAGAACCCCCCTAGGCTCCCTTCCAATTAATACCCCTAGCCAAGGGTAACCACTACCTTGATTTCTAAAATTTAAATGTAATTTTATGAGGTCTGAAATTATTTAACCTGAAATAGTAAGAGAAGTTTATCTGTAATGATAGTGATAACAATCAGGAATTAAAGGTCTTCAAGGAAGTATAATCTTATTATATCTGATATAAATCTGTACTAGCATAGAATATATTATATAGTAGAATTAGTCCCTTTTTTTCCTATGTGGGATTGTTTTGTGCTGGCTCATTTAAGTTTATGTAGTCAATATTCTTTCTTGTTTAAAATTCTTATTTGTTCCCAGGGGAAAGCACTACCACTACCTTTGTGCTCCCAAATTTCTCTCCTTAGTGTTCATTTTGTTACTTCTGCCTTAGGGAAGAGTTGGACTCTAATTAGTCTATTTGCAAATGGCCCTCATATGAGCAAATTTTTAATCACCAACAGAGTTGACCTACATTCTAAAGGCCATCGAGGCATATATTCCTTCCTCCCTTGATTGCATACTCAGCTAGCAAGCTGTGTTTGTTGAATACCAGCTTAGTGTAGAGCATTCTGCCTGGTTCATTAGATGACATTAAAAGGAATAGAAGATACCGACCTTGCTCTCTAGGAACTTAACAGTACAGTGAGGTGGTTAAAAGTGTGGAATCTGAAGCCAGACTGCTTAGGTTTATATTCCAACGTCACCACTTCCTACCTGTGTGATTTTAGGTGAGATACTTAATTCTGTGTCCCATTTTGCTCATTTGAGAAGAGTCTAAGAATACTTATGTCGTAAAGTTGTGGGGTATATTCATGATATTAATACATGTCAAGCATTTTGAACAGTTCATGGCACATAATAAGTACCTCATTAAGTTTTAGCTGCTGTAATAGTGATCACCATAGAGAGCATACATAAAACACTGAAATTAGAACCAAGGTAGCACATAATTAAATTCCACAATAAATGAAGAAAGCAAATTGAAGCATCTGAGATTACTGAGCTGCTGGCTGCCTGTTCCATATGCCATCTTGCCTCAGTGACATCAGTCCCCAGGCTGACATGAACCAATTTATTGTCCTTGATTAGAATGGAAAAAGAGAAGAATCTATAAAAATCATGAAGGAAGCTTTGATTAAAACTCCCCAGTATGTCTTTCCCAACTCATCCCCACCCCCAAGCTGTCTGGATCTATTCACTTCGTATTTCCTATTACTGAATATTTAGCAGATAAAGACTTGAGTGAACAGCACTCTCATTTATCCTTTAGGGGTGTTAAGGTCTGATGAGTCATTTGTACCTTAGTATTGTAATCAGATTCTTCTTCTTCTTCTTCTTTTTTTTTTTTTTTTTTTTGAGTATTTAGCCAGAAATCAGACAGAATGAAAGAATGGGAATTTGTTATTTGGGAGAGAAATGAGTAATTCTGAAATACAGAATGTTTTTTTTTCTCTAAATAGAGGTTTTGCATTTGGGGTGTTGGGCAGCATGACATATTGGGGATGGAGGAAGAGACAAATAAGTGGTAGGATGTCAAAATCTATTTAATCTCTTTTTGAATGCTATCTGTTACTGTCAGTTTACTCATTATTATAAACAAAGTAGGCTTTTGGGGAGGTCAGGTTAGGAAACTAGCTACCATTTATTATTTCCTCTGGAAAGAGGAATTCCAGCTTCCAAATAATGAAAAGTGTAAAAGTTTAAAAACAATTTTTTTTAGAATGCATTTCCTTGGTAAGTGATATAAACAATAATTGCTGTGTAAAAATCTCAGGAGAGATTTTTTTTTCATTGGATATTATAGTGATAGGAGTTAGGGAGAAAGTAGACCTTGAACCAAATAATCCTTTTTAATATTTGTGTGATGGGAAAGAGAAGAAGCCAAAGATGTGTAGGCAAGTGTGAGTATGATATCTGAAGAAAAGTGGAAACTGACCGAAGATGAGATGGGCTGACTGGTACTTCAACTTTCTAGCTGAAAAGTCTGAATTCTTTTCCTAGGAGAGAAATAGTTTTCTATACTCTTAACCTTATACTGCAGATGCAACCCCAAACTGTCCTTGTTCTTTGGTTTTAAGCTATTATGACATTTCATGCTTTAAAATTTGATTAAATAGAGTTTTCACTTATTTTAACAGAACCAGAGGTTTCCAGTTTGAGAAACTTTCCACTTGGAAAATTATTTTAGATGACAGGATCTCCTAGCAATTTATGATACTACATTTTAGCTCTATCAAACATTGTAACAGTGCATTCTGTAGGCCTTGAGTTTTGAAAAGGAAGATAATCTTCAAAGTACTCTATTCTCAGCATGACCTGGGCTATACCCAGAACCTCAGTCCCTTTCTACTTGTCCAGTTCACTTTCTATATGAAAAATAGATAGTTTTTCCCTTATCTGAAGTATTGGGTTGGCCAAAAACTCCACTTAGTATTTTTCTGTAAAATAAAAGATACATGTTTCATTTTCACCAATAACTTTATTGATTGGGATATTTTGAGCTTGTTGGCTATTTTCTGCGTGGCATAATATTGATTGTTCTCAATTAATGTCTTGATTTGATCACTATCAACTTCAACCTGTCTACCCTGCCCTGGAGCATTGTCCAGCGAGAAATCTCCAGCATGAAACTTTGCAAAACACTCTTGACATGTTCAATCAGTCACAGCACCTTCTCTGTACACTGCACAAATCTCTTTTTTATGTTTCTGTTGTGTTTTTACCTTTCTTGAAATAAAAAGCATAATATACTGAAAATGTTACGTATTTTCTTCCATCTTCAATATTAAAATGACTACACAAAAATTCACCAATTTTGATAAGATTTTTTTTTCAATGCATGCTATGACAGCTGTCACAATACAGTCTAACAAAACTGTTTCGGATGAAGTTAAAGACAACTAAGTGCTACTAGAGCCATCTTAAGGAAAAAACAAAATGAACTTTATGGCCAACTCAATAAATGGGAAGAGTAAGAGAAACTTCACTGAAAATTTTATACGTTCTATAAAGCAAGAGTTAATTTTGTGTAAAATTTCTGTACTGTTTTCAGGGGACTCTATAAAGGGTGTGTGTGTGTGTGTGTCTGTAGAAATTCAGAATGACCACATGCTACAGTTTTTAGTTATTTAGAATGAATGAATTTTTTAGGTGATGTCTGATGGTAAATAGTATATAGTACAAATGAAGATTTATAAATTAGAAAAAATTTTAAAAGGACACTATCTATATCTGATATAGATACTGGGCCACAATATAAATCTTCATAAGATGTGTGAAACTTAACCACCTATTCTGTCTTTTCAAGTGGCTGCTACATCCAGTTGAATTTCTCTTTAATATTGTGATTTAACTTGTGCTTCATAAAGGTTTTTAAAATATAACATGTTTGCAGTCAAGTTGAACAGTATCTTCAGATTGATTCTGAGAATACTTAGAAAAGGTTCATGTGAATATATTTTTTATTTCTAAATTCATCATTTTGATACAAATACCCATGGTTTTCTTCTGTGTTTACATGCAGCCAGGAGCTATGGGCGGAGACGAGGTAAAAAATTTTTAATGAGATCTTTTGCTTGCCAAATTGTGAGTAAATATGAGTGTGTGTGTGTGTTTATGTCTGTGTGTGTGTAAAACAGTTAATGTATGATATGATGTCCTACCCTAATTATTTTAGTGAAATAATTTTATACTTTCATTATATTTTTTTGTGGTTAGTTGGTAATTTGTTCTTTAATCTTAATAAAAACATAGCAAAGACTATTTCTACCGGGAAGTTTTTGTTATATGGTTTATCATGAATGATCTTGAGGGAATACAATTACATATATATAAATATATAAAAATTTATTTATTTATTTATTTATTGTCCTGTATCCACTGTGTTCTTTTCCTACCACTTAGAAGCAGAAGTTAGTTTTTAGAAGGCAATTCTCAAACTTAGTACGGTTGGTCAACTGGTGATTTTTAATGTGTGTTACCTCCAGAGGCAGATTTATCTTGAAGCTAAATGAAGTTTCAGTTACTTTCATGAGCCCCCTCCAAGATCTTTATTGTTGTGTTGTTTTGTTAAAGAGGGATCCTCAATATGTATAGGTGCTAGGCCCCATACAACGTGCATTCCCTCCTGGTTAAACCCAAACAAAATAACATTGCTTTCATTTGTATAATGCTTTAACCTTTCTAAAGTTTTAATTTCCACAATTGTAATTTGTTTAAGTAATCTTAGGAAGTAGGTAAGCTTAATGTAGTTGAAAGAGTATGAGATTTAAGGTCAAAGACCTAAGCTGTAATCATTGCTTTATCACTTAAATCTAGTATCCTCATCTGTACATTATAAGGTAATTAAACCAGTCTTGTCCAACTTCAGGAGTATTAGCAAAGTTATAGTACAAAAAATTGGAAAGGAAATAGTATAAACTAAAAGCATTCCAGAAATAGAAGTTGCTTTGGTACTCATTTGTAGAAGCTGGGAGAGATGAAGTAATTTACTCTTACTGTGTGATCTCAAGTTAAGGTCAGAGCCAAATCTGGAACCTTTGTCTTTTGGCTGTTTGTCGAGTGATGTTTACCATTCATCAGCTGTCTCTGACTCTGTATTTGAGTCCTGAAGGGACAATAACATTAAATTCATAGTATTTTATAATTTATTTTATAGTAAATATTTGTTGAATGGATGAATATAATATATATTTAAGTTACCATTGAGATCATCTTTCATGATGGAATCATACAGTCATTTTTGTTTTTACCTCATGGTGAAGAAAAACATTTGTTAATTATTTTTTAACCATGGAAATAAATACCATTTATATTTTTCACCTAAATTATTTTTAAATTTAAAGTATAGAAAGTAATATTACTATAAATAATTTTGTACCATATTTTTTTTCAATTGTTGGTAAAACAATCACTCTCCAGAAGGCATGGGGAATGGACCATTTTACATGGGAAATAAATACCATCTGGAGAGTAGATGGCAGGGACTAGCCTCTCTTCTTACACGGTGATCAGTCACCAGACCTTGTTAATATTTTCCCACTAGTTTCTCAGGTTTTGCCCCTTTCTTTCCATTGTATTGTTTCATCTTTCTGAAACACCACTTTGTCCACATCTTCCTCCTTTCCCATTCAGAATCCGTATCATCTGGCTTCTCCCTGTTTCACCAGTGTTTTCCTTTGCTTCTACTGCCTTACATTCTTCCTGCCTTTCCTGTATGCCATGACTCTTCAGCTGGAGAGAAGGTCTTTGAGCACAGCTGCCTCTTGTGCCTAATTAACACTGTAATCATATAAGTTATAGTTGGCACTTGCCAAATACTTAGTGATGAGGATTGTTTTAAAGTAACACCCCGCATCTATGCAGACCAGAGTTTGGCATTATATTCTTAAAATTGTTTAATTTTTACAAATTATAGTACATTAAATACAAGAATGTAAGATCACCTGTAGTTTCTAAACTCCTGAAAAAATTACTCTTCCAATTTCCATGTTACTTCCCCATATCAGTTTGTAAGTTTTGACTTAATCATTTTTAGAAGCCTTAATTCTCTTTGCATCAAATGCTAAGCTAAACACCGCCTAGATGACTTGATCCCTGCTCTCTGTAAGTCTGTAGTTTGATAGCTGTAGATGAAGAAGATAATAACAGAGAGAGAGAGGAAATGAATGAGTGTGGGGTGGGGCAAGAAAGAGAGGACTAAAAGGCTGAATATTGGCTTTTGTAATGGGAAAAGAATAGGCAGAAAATTTTTTGTTCCGTACTTGTATTTGGCCTTCTATTCCCAAAGCTGAAAAAGAAGAAACATCATCTTCCTTAAATGCAGTGACCTAGCCATGTGGAATGGGGCAGGTGTACCTTATATCCACTTTCATTGTCTGAAATATACTACTCATCTGGGCCACTGAGGCATAGTATAAATTTGATGAACTGACAGATTTTTTCATGCTCATTTATTTGTGTGACCAGGGATTATATTAATGCTTGGTTTGTTCCCACCAAACAAAATTTAGACTTCCCCACAAAAACATAAAAAATAAGCTTGTTGATGTATGTTATTTTATTATACTTATGATTAAGATTTGCCATAACTCATTCTGTGCATTACATATACAGGGTAGGGCAAAAGTAGGTTTAAGTTGTTTGTATGGAAAATAATATAATAATAAATAATATAAGAATAAATTCTGTGTTTCATGTACTCACAACTGTAAACCTACTTTTTTATCACCCTGAATATGTTGGTAAATATTTTAGGGATAGAAAACAAAGGGAATTATCTGTGACAGTTTTGAGATCTATCAGCAAGAATTAGGTCAGTAGAACCTTTCATTTCTCCTGTTAAACCTGGAAAAGCTTCCTACAACAGGTAGAATTTCAGAAACTCTTTGTATAATGAAAGAGAAGGGGGAAGGAAGACACTCTAGGTATGTGATTCAGCTTAAAAGAAGGCTTTGAGGTGAGATTGGCATGACCAGATGCTTGGAACATGTTCCCAAGTGTATGCAGTGGTGGCCAGCTGGAGAGGAGAAGTTGGCAATGAGATGGTCTGTGCTGCCCTTATGAATGGTTTTTAAAACAGAGAGTAAGACTCCTAGACACACATATGTCAGGCTTTAGAAAGAGGGTTCCATGACACAAATAATGAAGACCAGAGAGAACTTGGGCATCAGAAGAAGACTTAAATGGGGAAATAAGTAACCAGAGGGTAGGTTCTTTGGCAAACCAAATGCTTCTGGTGGTATAGTTGAAGCAGTAGTAGGAGGAAAGAAGAATTAGATGTGAAAGAATAGGATTTGAAAATGAATATTGATTATATATAAAATATTTAAATATCCAATTATATTTCCTGTTGATACTCATTTTTACTGTAGTGATGTGTCCTGGTAGACAAATGTTGATTTCTTTGTGGAATCAAAATGACACCAAAGAACTGTAGCATTTTCTTTCAGGAGTATTCTGGTTTCCACAAGCTCTGATATGTGGTTTCCTATACAACTGCAGCCCCTCTTAGAAACTAGTCTAGCAGGTAGTATCATACAAGATTTTTGTCTTACTTGATTTAGCAGCACACCTGATTAAAATATATGTTGTGTTTTTTCATTGTGCATGAATTTTTATGGACTCTGGGAAACTTTTGTCCATATTTAGACAGGTTGGCTGTGTGTCAGTGCTCTTGATGTTTAACAGAATTTCTTAGTTAAAGAGCAGCAAAGAAAATATAAAAGATCCTTTTAAACAGTATAAATGAGCAAATACAAGTAATGATTGGAGTTACTTTAATATTAGGATTACTATTATGAAATGTACTTCTGTGTATATTTCATCCATAAAAATTTATTTACATTAATGTATGACTTAGTTGATAACAAAGGTTCTAAAAATTCAGTAAAACAAACCTGTATACCAAGTTGGAGTTGGGTCTTTCTGCCAAAGGCTGCCCAAGGGAGAAGAGATTAGCTCTGCCAGTGAAACCATGGTGCAACCATGCCATCCTGCTGATTCGGACCTGGTTATGTGAACTTTCTTGTCTAAAGGAATGGATAGTTCGAGAGTAAAACATGAGCAGCTGAAGGAATTTCTGAGTGCTCATGATTATAATCTCTGAAATGTTATTGTTTATAGTAATAGGAAAATTTTACTGAGCACAGGGCATAGTATGGGGAATAAGATCACTAGTTTTGCACCTTTGCAAGAAGATTTTCTGAGAGGCGCCTAAAGATATAATGAAGGAGAGGCTCTTGGTGGTTCACCCTAATTTCATTCATTGAATGTTTGTGTGCTTACTCCAGGTCAGATGCTGTGCTAGGCTCTGCGTGTGTTCTGTCTCCCTACTGTGTATTCACTCTAGCAGGAGAGAAACAATAAATGCATGAAACATTTTTATACTCAAAAGTTGTGGTAGGCAACTTTTTTGTTGTAGGAATGAAAAATGGAAAGTTCCCTTTAACATAGGATAGTTTTCACTGAAGAGATGTTTTTTAAACTGAAACTCAAAAGATGGAAAGACTGCTATCTTTAAATATTTTTTATTATGGAAACATACATAAAAATAGAATAGCTTAATAAACTGTATACCCATCACTTTAGTGATTATCAACATTTTTGCCAATCTCGTATCATATATTCCCTTTATTTTTTCCCTTAGAATATTTAAAAAAAAATTCCAGACCTTATAAGACAGCTATCTTAAGAAGCTTGAAGCAAAGTAGTACTGATAAATGCTAAAACATTGATCAACCTTGAAAACATTATGCCAAGTAAAAGAAGGCAATTACAAAAGATCACATATTATATGATTTCATTTTTATAAAATGTCCAGAATAGGCAAATCTGCTGAGACAGCAGTAGAGTAGTGGTTGCCTAGGGCCAAGAGGGTTTGAGGAAAGTAGGGAGTGACTGCTGTTGGATTAAATGGATGAATTGTATGATACTTGAATTATAGTTCAACAAGGCTTTTTTTTTTTTTTAAACGGGGATGGGACTTGATGAAAGAAAGAGCTTTGTTTGTTTGAGGAAGTTAGTAGAGCCCAGAGTGGCTAAGCTTGGAAGGGAAGAGGGGAGAGTATATTAATATATTAAGATGAGGTTGGAGGAAGGAAGGAAATTTGATCTTGCTGGGCTTTAGCTCCCGGTAAGGATTTTGGACTTGGTCCAAGTACAAGAGAAAAAATCTATGAATGTTTTAAAGCAGGGTCAAGTGATTGGATTTATGTTTCTAAAAGAGCACTCTGGCTACTATTTGGAGAGAAGTGGGCTGTCTAGTTTAGAATGATAGTAGTGGTCTAGGCAAGAGATGATGATGTTTTAGGATTGGGGTAATAGCAATTGAATTGGCAAGAAGTAAACAAATGGGAGATTATGGAGGGCAGATAGATTATAGAGGGTAGAATCCTCTTTAATGGCATTAGATTAAAGAATTGAATGTGGACAGTAAATCAAAAGGAAGACTAAAAAATTATGTTGAGGTTTTAGCTTGAGCAATTAATTGGGTGAATTGTGAGGCTACATATTGAATGGGGAGTGGGAGAGAATAGGCTTAAGGTGGATGTCAAGAGTGCATTTAGAAACAGATTCAGTTTGTGATGCCTAAGAGATACCCACATAGCAATACTAAGGAAGATGTATTTTTATCTATTTGTATAGTAGTGGTTTCTTTACTATTTTTGTGTAATAAAAGTAATTCTTGTCCCTGGGGATTTGAAAAACCTCCTTTAGTTAAATCTCTTCATATGTAAATGAGAATCTGGTAAGTGATATGTCTTGGCTGATGTCACAGATTAAAGCATAGGCTGGAACCTGACTCTCTTGACTTCTGAGCATTTTTTTTAAAGGAGTCATGTCTCATAATCCATTTTTTTAAATCCCCAAAGTGACTAATTCCTGAGCTACTTGTAAAACATCCAGGCTTGGAATGGATGTACTGGGCCAGAAGTGCCATGGTGCTGTTGGAGTGACAGCTCAGGCTTTGATGGGAGCTCAGAGTGAGGCTGGAGCAGCCGTGGCAGTCCAGCGTGGTCAGGGGCTTTAGTTTTCCATCAGAAGCTGCAGGAAAGGAAGCCTCCTGGGGAAGAGTTATCTTGGACAAGTCTTTTGTGCATAAGTAGTGCTTTGCAGGTTTCTTATTTGGCATTTTTCTTATAAGGAATCTTTAGCAAGTCATCTCTACATTCAGAGAGTATTTTCCTAATTATTGGACCAAAAATTACTTTCTGGTTATTCATTGAAAATAGTTATCAGAAAACCAGACCATTTGGTAGAAAAAAAAAGTCATTTGGAGAAAGAAAATACAGTTGAGAAGCTTTTCTCGTGCTTCTGTTAAAATATTGAATATGGATATTTTGTATGGAAGTATGATGAAATTTTAAAGCAGATTTATATAGTAGATACATAAGAATATAATGTTTGGGTAACATGGCTTACTTAAAACATTTTGGTCTTGGTGAATGTTTTCATTCAAGAAAAGAAATATGCCCAAGAGATGCTAGTTAGTGAAGCAGGGCCTCTCATGGAACACAGTTTGGGTGCAGCCTCTTCAAGTTTCCATTTCTAGTAACGCATGTCCAGGAACTAAAACTTTGCCAGTCTTCCCAAGGGCGATTGGTCTTGGCAGGGGGTGTGGGGAGGGGGGTGGGTTTATACCAACCAAATGAATGGACAAATACCAACCTTGTAAGGGACCACTGGACAAATCATAATATCATTGTTTCAACTTATTATGGAGATGGATGTAGTAGAAATAGAATTTCAGTGTCTAATTGTCTACAAATTCAAGAGTCACCTCTTTACAATAGCAAGGCACTAAATTCATTTATAGAACAGTCTTTTAGGAGCTTATAATTAGAGTGTAGGAAAACAGATGGTTTTCAGGCTGTGGAAACATCAAATGAACCATTCAGCCTGTCCCACAGAGGAGTAATTCCACCAGTATAACAAAATCCTTTTATCTCTTGTTGGTCTCTGTTGCTCTGCACGGGGTAAACACTACAAGTTCTTACTTTTCATTTTTTTAATATATTTTATTGATTATGCTATTACAGTTGTCCTATTTTTTTCTCCCCTTAATTCCCCCCTGCCCTTCACCCCCACTCCCACCAGCCCTCCATCCATCCCCCTTAGTTCATGTCCATGGGTCATACATATAAGTTCTTTGGCTTCTACATTTCCTATACTATGTTTAACCTCCCCCTGTTTTGTACCTACCATTTATGCTTCTTATTCCCTGTACCCTTCCCCTAATTCTCCTCCCTCTTTCTCCCCAATGATAACCCTCCATGTGATCTCCATTTCTGTGATTCTGTTCCTATTCTAGTTGTTTGCTTAGTTTGTTTTTGTTTCATGTTCAGTTGTTGATAGTTGTGAGTTTGTTGTCATTTTACTATTCCTATTTTTGATCATTTTCTTTTTCTTATCCTTTCTTTGATCTTCTTATTTTTCTTAGATAAGTCCCTTTAACATTTCATATAATAAGGAGTTGGTGTTGATGAACTCCTTTAACTTGACCTTATTTGGGAAGCACTTTATGTGCCCTTCCATTCTAAATGATAACTTTGATGGATAGAGTAATCTTGGTTGTAGGTCCATGCCTTTCATGATTTCAAATGCCTCTTCCCAGCCCCTTCTTCCCTGCAAAGTTTCTTTTGAGAAATCAGCTGATAGTCTTATAGGAACTCCTTTGTAGGTAACTCTCCCCTTTTCTCTTGCTGCTTTTAAGATTCTCTCCTTATCTTTAATCTTGGGTAACTTGATTATGATGTGCCACAGTGTGTGCTTCCTGGGGTCCAACTTCCTTGGGACTTTCTGAGCTTCCTGGACTCCTGGAAGTCTATTTCCTTTGCCAGATTGGGGAAGTTCTCCTTCATTATTTTTTTCCAAGTAAGTTTTTCATTTCTTGCTCTTCTTTCCTCCTTCTGGCACCCCTATGATTCAGATGTTGGGACGTTTAAAGTTGTCCTGGAGATTCCTAAGCCTCTCCTAATTTTTTTTTTGAATTCTTGTTTCTTCATTCTGTTCTGGTTCAATGTTTCTTTCTTCCTTCTGGTCCAAATTGTTGAGTCCCGGTTTCCTTCCCTTTACTGTTGGTTCCCTGAGTATTTTTCTTTATTTCACTTTTCATAGCCTTCATTTCTTCCTGTATTTTGTGGCCATACTCAACCATTTTTTTGAGCATCCTGATTACCAGTGTTTTAAACTGTGCATCTGATAGGTTGGCTATCTCTTCCTCACTTAGTTCTATTTTTGGAGCTTTGATCTGTTCTTTCATTTGGACCATATTTCTTTGTTCAGTGCTCCTGTTACATAATAGGGCCAGAGACTTAGGTGTTCACCAGGGCAGGGCAACCCAGGTGGCTGTGTTATGGTGCTGTATTTAGGGGAGGGGTCAGAGAGGGAACAGTGCCACTTGACCAGCCTTCAGTCACTTCCCCTACAACCCACAAGCAAATTGGGACCTTGTGGTGCTGATACTGGGTACATGGTTTTGTGTACATTCTAGGGCCCTGTGGGTCTCTCCAACCATCTCTCCTGTGAGGCTGGGAGTTTTTCCCGCCACCACAACTGTCGCAGGTTTTTACAGCCAGAGGTTTTTGAGGCTTTCTTTTCCCATGCTGGAACCCTGGGTTGCATGGTCTGTCTTGCTCCCCGTTGTTCCACCCAGTTTATCTGCACACAGATGTGAGACTGCCTGGTCCTCCAGCTGCCCCCTTGCCACATGTCCTCTCTGCCCTGGCTGCCCATCTCTGACCCCCTTGCCAGTCTGAATGAATGTTTCTTCTTTAACTCCTTGATTGTTGGACTTCCATACAGTTCAATTTTCTGACAGTTCTGGTTATTTTTTGTTTTTAAATTTGCTGCTGTTCTTTTGGTTGAGAAGGCAAAGTATATCTACCTATATGCCTCCATCTTGACCTGAAGTCTCTTAACTTCTTTTAAATACCTCCTGCACACTAGCTTTTTGTTTCATCAGCACTTTAGGCAGTCATGTTACAGTAAGACTGACTAGATTATAGATTTTACATTTTATTCCTGAGGATGCACTACCTTTAACTTGATGGAACTTGGATGTTTCTCAAGGCTCTATATACTTCACACAATATCTTTTTAAGTGGCTGCCTGCTATAGACAACAATCAATCTCCATTTCCATGGTTCTTAAACGTGAGCACATGAATCACTGGGGAAATTTGTTACAAGTGCAAATTTTCAAGTTTGAGCTCCACAGATTCAGATTAAATAGATCTGGAAATTGGGCTCTGAGACATACATTCTTAGTTCTTACCCACAGTTAAGGAAATGTCATGTATGTGTGAATTCTTAGCAGTTTCATTTCCAAGAGCCATTTTATTACTAAAGTCTGTGGTACTTAAATAATAATAATAAAACAGAGATTTGGTATTAAAACCTTGGAAAGTTTAAGTATCCATAATCAATTTTTACAACAGTCCAAATTTTTAGTTAACTGTTGCTTGTATTTTCTTTATCAATGTACTCTGGGGAAGCTGTGGTCATGTTGGCCATGCCTAAAGCAAGTTCTCTTTGTTCCAGAATGTCTTGAACATTTACTTCTCCTTCTTCACTGCTCTGGTTTAAGACTTCGTCATTTCTCATCTGGACAGTCACAGATTTCTTCTGACTCTCCCCCCTTCCCCCTCTTCCTGGGTATAAATTGCTGGTGGAGGCATAGCTTTTATAGGATTTGGGGTAGAGGAAATAACATGGTCACAAGCATCTTAGAGACTTCATTGTGACAGGGCAGGAGATGGATTAGATGGGAGTATTAGAGTCTCCAAGGAATGAGTATAGTTTGAAAAAAAAGGCTAGTATTAGAAAGAAATATTAAATCTGGAAAATGGAGGAATTTCCTATTTCTTTTGTAATAGAGAATCTAAGCTTGAACAAACAGAATAGAAAAGGTCTCGATTTTCTGGGGCATGGTCACATCTCGGGCCATTGTCTCCGCATGTATTGTGTTCCAGCATATACTTGCAGCACCATGTCTTTGCACATGCTGTTGTCTTTTGCTGGATGCTGCTTCATGTTAACATTTATTGAGTACCTTTTATGTGCCCTTATTAAAACATGAAGGTACAGTGATGAACAAGATTCAATGGGTCCCTTTCCTAAATTTTGCAATTTAATGGGGTTGGGGAATGAGATACCAAATAAAAACCCATACAGTACTTTAATGGTAATTGGGGAAAGTGTTAACAAAAGTGCTATGAGTAGATAGAAAAGGGGACCTAACCTAATGTAGAAGGTCAGGATAGTTCCACCAGAGGAAATGATTTTTCAGCTGAGACTTGAAGAATTGGTAGGAGTTAACTAGAAAATTAGGGAGTTGGAAAGAGGACGTTTGTTTTAGTTAAGGTCTACAGCTTGTCCTTAGGGCTTGAGGCAACAAGGAATCATCAAGAAATTTAAAGGTCTGTCTTTCTGATTGGAGGTTAGTGAACCAGAGGGAGAGGCAGCAAGTGTGATGTACGAGAGGTAGGCCTCTGCCTTAGTTATAGTGATGTATTTTCACTTTACTGGGAGAGCATAGGAAGTTATTGAGGGGTTTTAAGGGTCGGGGTGAAGAGTGTAGCAACATGTTCAGATTAATATTTGAAAATGGTGAACTTTGGCTGTTCATTGAGAAAGCATTGTAGAGTGCAGGGTAGAAATCAAACAAGCTATTGTGTAGACTCATTAAACTGTTGGTTTAGGAGAGAGATGATGGTGATCTGCACCAGGCTGTTAGAATCAAATTGACTGGATTGAAGAATTGTTTTATAGCTTGAATTGGTAGGACATAGTGAGAGATGGATTAGAACTGGAGTATGAAAGCAATAGAGATGATAAGGGTAACTCCTAGATGTTGTGGATTGAATTGGATACAGATAATAGTCATTTTTATTGAGAGGAGCAGGTTTGGAGGGAAAGATCAAAACTTTCTCTATGGATTCTTGTTCTTTTACCTTAGATACTTCTACTTCCACAAGATTCTGCTCAGAATTGCCTGCCTCTAAAATCACCCTAAAGATATTTTTGCCCCTGTCTCATGGAGGGCAGTAAATTGTGCTTTTGTATCACTTGGTAAAGTCTTCCTTAGTACTTTTCCCTCTATTTTGTAATTGTGTACTTACTGATCTCTCTTACCAGACTTGATTTTTTTGTAAGGGACTTCCAAATAACCATCCTATTTGTCTGGTGTTTGTGAAGTGTAGTAAATATTTCTGAAAGTGTTTTTCACTGAGTTATATACATTAAAGATTCCTTTATCTGAAATCCAAGTAATGCAGGATTGATTTATTTTACTGCGGAACTTTTCCCAGTCTTGTATTCTAACGTGGATTGTTAATCTGTGGGAAGGGCATAAGGTGTACAATATTTTCCAATATTATTTTGTCCTCCCACTGCACCAGCTTTTGTTTTCTGAGCGTCTCATATTACTAGCGTTGAGGGTAAGAGGTGGGTATAGGTACATTCTGTGAGAAATGCTGATCAGAGTAGGCACATGATTCACTGAGTGTGGATTACATGAAAAGCAAAGCTGACAGCCGAGGAGAACATCTCTGGGTATCTTTGGGAAGCTCATTTTGCCTATAGTAGCTGCAGATCTATTTCCTTCCCAATAATCAAAACAGACATCAAGGGATGAGAATTTACTGTCTGTTGTTTGTTCCTGTCAAGCTGAAAAAGCTAGGTGACATGAAGGGACAGATTTTGTTGTTTCTTTGTAGCTAAGCTGGGAATAGATGAACAAAAAATTCCTTGGTCCTTTTATTTATTAACTCCCAACATCGAAACAGCGCCTTTCTTATGCCACCTGGGTTCATAAAATAAACAGAGTTATATTAGTAACTATTTTTTGTAGAAGAAATAAATGTCCAGTATTTTTCTAAGGCTATTTATATTCCATTTCAGAGAGTTGGCTGTAGTGACGCAGAACCTAGGTTCCAGGGAAATAAAGACAGGATAGACTAAATGGGGAAGATACTGTTGTTTTATTTTTTAAGAGTGTATGAATTTATTTTAGAAGGGAATTTTTCTCTTTTTAAAAGTTAGAGCGCTCAAGACAGTTTGTTTTTAGAGTAGAACCTAGTGGAAAGTTTTACCAGGAACTCAGTGACTCAAACAGGAAATATATTTGTTTTTAAACTTAGATTTTATTTTGTAATGCCAGATGGCATTATTGTGTTACATTTATTAGCAGACCCTAACTGCCTGTAGTCATGTGGAGTGGATAGGTACCTTTACTCCATACACTTTATTTGACTA
Source organism: Phyllostomus discolor (assembly GCF_004126475.2). Lineage (NCBI taxonomy): Eukaryota > Metazoa > Chordata > Mammalia > Chiroptera > Phyllostomidae > Phyllostomus > Phyllostomus discolor. Next base: position 146,466,601 of record NC_040907.2, on the reverse strand, counting down.
TAGAGTTAACAATGAGAATAATTTTTTGAATGATATAAAATATGGTCTACATTAGTAGGGTAAAAAAGTCATAACCACATCACATCTGTTCTCCCCCATCCTAACTTACATGTTTTCATTTGCCTGCCCTGCCTTTTATTATTGAAGATGTTTATTTTCCAATTGGAGTAGCTTGGAATGGCAAGGAAAACTTGATCATCTTTATTCCAGCTCTCAAAGAAGTTATCAGCCTCTCATCAGTTTAATATTCCCTCTACCATCAGGGTCTGTCTTTAGAACTGAACCTTTGAGGTCGCCATACAAAGCAAATAAAAATCTGTGAATAAAGATTACTTTTCATTTATTTTAAGAAGTGCCTGGGGGAAGAATAAATAACTGCTGAATAAATACTCTTAGCAGCAGTGATAAGGACTGTCTGAGATATACTAATTTTTTAGTAGTGGAAATAGCTGCAATATTTGGTGCTTCTTCCTTAGTATCAATCCAGTCATGTCTGTACTTTCCGTACCTTTACACAGAAATAATGGTGTAAACTTGTCTAGACCTGGTTGGGAATCTGCCATTGGTTATTCTACTGAAAACAAAATCACAGTTTAAGATTGATTTTTTCATATGCTGTACTTTCCCCTTTGTCTCCTAATAAAATATTTATTGTCCAGGAAAATAATTTTAACTGTGCAAACTCCCACGTTTGTTTCAGGTCGGTCTTCTCTTTTTCCCTTTGAAGATGCCTTCCTGGATGACAGTCATGGCGATCAGTCCTTGTCGTCTGGCTTAAGTTCTCCCACTCGCTGTCAAAATGGGGAACGAGTAGAACGCTACTCTAGAAAGGTGTTTGTTGGAGGCCTTCCTCCTGATATCGATGAAGGTACTGTGCGTTCATTAATGACTTTATAAAGGCCACGTTTATGCTTTGAGTGATCTGACCCTGCCTCTTCTCTCCAATGCAGCTTAAGCACATTCACATCTTAGTGAATGGGGAATGAGAACATTCAGTAAACGGAGCAATAATAGATTATGTACTTCATTCAAGTCTGCTGTTTATATGTGTTTATAAATAGCAGCTTCCCAACAGCATCCTATTTCCTAGTTATTAATTTTGGGATAAATTTTAAAACAATAATGAGAACTAACTTTGATGAAACTTACTACAATATAAGCCCATTGTTGTGCTAGGTGCTTCATGTTATAGTATTTCACTTAATCCCCATTGCTATCCTATAAGGCATATCCTACCAACTCCATTTTGTAGATGAGGAAATAAAGGATCGGAGAGAAACAATTTGTCTGGGATTATGTAGCTCTAGTGCCATCGGAACACAAAATCACTCTGTTTCCAGAGCTTTTGCTCATGTCCATCACACCTTACCATCTCATACTTTTAATACAAATACCTATTAATGAAGAGCCCCTCTTGTCTTTAAAAGATTGAAGACTAGCCCTGACTGGTATGGCTCAGTGGGTTGGGCATTGTCCCACAAAACAAAAGGTCTCCAATTCAATTCTGAGTCAAGGAACATGCCTGGGTAGGCTAGGTCCCAGGCTGGGGGTGTGCAAGAGGCAACCGATCTGATCTGATTGTTTCTCTCCCTATTTCTCCCTCCTTTCTCTCTCTGTAAAAACAAATAAAAAGTTTTAAAAGAATGAAGATTGATAATAAATTTTTAAATAATATTTTTGAGATTACCAATCCAAAAGTTAGTTTTTCTCTTATGCTTAAAACCAGTTAGCACATAGTAGGTTGTCAATAAATATTTGTAAATGGATAAATGAAACATAATTGTGACAGAATTAATTTAAGGGGAAAAAAACAACAACTCTGGCCCTAGGCCTTGGATCTACTATAAAATATTTAAAAAAAACTATTTGCCAGCATTATTCTAGCTATGACATTTCTCTAATTTATCATACTTTTCTTTTTTTCATGATGAGAGAATTGCCTCTAAAAACAGTTTTATTTTAGACTTACTGCTTTAAAGTTGTACACAAATGGAGACTCATTTTCCTCCAAATTATTCTTATATTAATGTTAATTTCATCTATTAATTAGATTTTTCTTTAAGACAAAGTTTTGATCAAGGCTGAGTGGCATGTTAAACCTGGGTAGTTGCCAAGTTATAACCTCCTGCTTTGAGTCAAAAGTCAGAAGGAAAAGATAAATATACTGAGCTGTAACTTTTAAAACATTTTTGTTATAGGATATGTAGTAGGTATGCATGAAAGAAACCAGTGACTTAACTTTTTCTTATCACCAAATAGAATTACCTACTTATTTCCCCTGCTGCTCACCAAAAGAATCATAACTATTTCTAAAATAATCTTACAGATTATTTTGGATTAATAACAATAATAATCTAGGAATTGTAGTCTTAGAGATCTTGGAGATTATTTTACACAAGTGAAAGCATATTTTAAATATTCTTTGTACTTTTTGCCTTTTTTCTAAAAACAAAACATTGCTATTTTTAGAATCTCCTTTTTACTTGACAAGGAGGTCACCTTAGCTAACATCAGATTTTTTTTCTTCTAAATCCTTTATATCAAGTGTATTGGCAGTGAAGGGAAATGAATCACGGTTAGAAACACATTCTTCGAGGGTGAAAGTAAATAACCAAATATACCCCCCAAATGATTGGTATTTTAGTTAGTGGGTTTGCCTTCTGTAAAAATGTTTTACAAAATTGCCCTCAAGACAATTTTTATATAAAAATACATGTTTTATACTATTCTGTTTGTAGTGTTTTCTTCTCTTTTACTAAGATTTCTTCTCTGTTTTGTAGATGAGATCACTGCCAGCTTTCGCAGGTTTGGACCTCTCGTTGTAGACTGGCCTCACAAAGCTGAAAGCAAGTCGTATTTTCCTCCTAAAGGTAATGCACTTAAAATATCTCCACTGCCTGCCTGTTGGAGAGCTAACTTGATAGTTCAGTAAAAAGCGTCCTTTTAACTCTTGAAATAGTTGTTGATTTTTTTCCCCAGTTAAGAAAACATTTAACATCAATCATTTTTTTCTGTCTTACTGTGTTTTGCTTGGAGACTGTTACCCCAGGAGTGCTCTGATTATTTCATGGTATCTATTTTATTGACAGTGAGATCCTAGGAGTCTGTTGTGAATGAGCCTTGTGCTGACTTTTCGTTAGTTGGAAGAAAGGTTCTAGTGTTTTGAGAAATGTCAGTGATGGTAAAGGGAAAGATTATTTAGAGTCAAATTTTATAGATTTTATAAACCCCAAACTTGGAAAACCTAGTGACTGAAGATGGCATTACATGAGATTACCTTTATCCATGTCTGCCTGTTAAGCTACTTTTTGGTGGGTGGAGAGCAAACGAGCAAAGGACTCTTCACATAACCTTGCTTCCCTTATTTTTGGTAGGCTTTTTTTTATTATTATTCATGAGAGTGTGTATTATTATTTGTTCATAGTTTGTCATATCTGTAGATCTAGCGATCTTTTCTGGTGATATTAACTCTGGGTATGTATTTAGATGTTTATAGAAGAGTGTTTGGGTTAAAGAGAAAGTCTTCTTATGTTCTATAGATATATTTCAAGGATGCCTTTCATCTCTAAGGAATTGTTTTTTGGTGTGTGTTATTGGTGCATCACCCACCCTTAGAAGATGTAGTCAAAATACTTGGCCTTCCTGTGCCTTTTACAGGACTCAAATGATAGCTTAACCTAGGAAAGGCCAGTGACTGCCTTTTATGTTTGGTTTCTTTGTTGCCTGTACTTCTCCCCACTCTCTTTATGGCCTATGAAAATGTTACTCACTAAAGAGGGCTGTTTGTTTGCTTTAACATACTTCTGTTAATTTTCTCCAAGAATTGTTAGAGTTAAAAAATTAGGTTTTATTTTAATCAGAAAATATAAAAACCATGCTGATTTTTTCATTGAAGGAATGTGTTCACTGCTTTGTGGTGCATATATGACACTATATAAAGACATGTGTTTAAAAATGTTTTTAAGCCCTGACTAGTGTGGCTCGTGGGTCAGGCATTATTCTGCAAACAAGGTATTGCCAGTTCAGTTCCCAATCAGGAAACATGCCTGGGTTGCAGGCAGGGTTCTCAGTTGGAATCCTGCAGGGGCAACTGATGGATATTTCCTATATCAATGTTTCTCCTCCTCTTTCTCCCTCCCTTCCTCTCTCTCTAAAAAGGAATAAATAAAATCTTTTATTAAAGAGTGCTCACCTGAAACCTATATAATTGTATTAACCAATGTCACCCCAATAAATTCAATTAAAAAAAAAAACAGAGTCATGGCAGCGCCAGCTCCTGCCTGAGCAGTGAGCTGCTTGCCAGCCCCCAGGGAACCCTTATGCACCTTACCCGGGCTTTGGCAATGGGCCTCAATCTGGAGGAGAGAACTTCTGGAAAAGTTGTCTCTGAAATAAATTTCTGTTAATGTAAAAAGAAGAGTGTTAATAATTCATTGAATCAGAAGAGTAGTGTTATTTCAGTGAATGAATGAGTTCACCACACTGTACTGCATATAATGCACTCTGTAATATCACACGTATAAAAAGATATTGCTAAGAGTACTAGTTACACATGCAAGTCACGACAGTGTTATTTCAGTGAAAGAATGAGCTTCCATGATATAGTTCATGAAACACACTCTGTAAAATGACAAGTATAAAAGATATGTCTAGGAGTGCCAGTTGAAAAGAAATGCTGATGTATAAAAATAATTCTGAGATAAAAGATGTCAGGTGACCATCAAAAATAGAAATGAAGATAAATATGTGATCATATATCACTGTATACATTCTATTAAATGTCCTTCTGATACCTCTTTATGAATATATACATTTACATGAAATCTTAAATTTTATATAAATGGGATCACATTATACATGTTGTTTAACAACCTGCATTTCCCCTAGCAATGTCAATACCTTTCTATGAGAAATTTACATTATTGTTAATCACCTTATTTTATTTAATCAGCCCTACTGATGATGAACATTGAAGTTGCTTCCACATGTTTTCACTCACATATGAGGATTCAGTGAATATCCTTATGCCTTCATCTTTTTGTTCTTTCATGTAAAAATTACCTCTTAGGGTGAATTTTCAGAAGTGGGGTATATGTTTATACATATTGCCAAGCTGCTGTTCAGAAAGGTCATACACATTTATATTCCCACTAATAGCACCCAGTTTACAAAACTCAGTTTTATTGAGGATTTGGGAATATGGCCTTTTTCAATCTTTGCCAATCCAGTGGTTAAAATAACTTTTTTTTTGGCATTTTTTTATTGGCCATTTGAATTTATTTTACTTTTTTACGCTGCCATCTTGTTTCTCTCTGGAATTTATAATGGAGTAAGGCACAAGAAAGGATCCAGTCTTATTTTTCCAGTTAGTGTACCAGTCATCCCAACATTTATTGACTGTGCCTTTGTTCCTCATTGATTTGAATCATTAAAATTAAGTTTTGACTGGAAGGTCACCCCTTCTGTTTCTCAGTGGAATGTACAAGTTTCTCTGGGCTTGCTCTGTCCGGTGGGACAGCACTAGCCACATGGAGCTAAGGAGCACTTCAAATATGATTAATTTAAATCAAGATATTCTATTCTATTAAGTGTGAAATACACACTGATTTTAAAGACTTAGTTTTAAAAAATGTTATAACCTCACTAATTTTGTTTACATGTTAAAATGTAAGTTTCAGATATATTGGATTCAGTAAAGTATATTAAACTTAACCTCACCTGTTTCTTTTTACCTTTTTAAATGTAGACATTGGAAAGTTTTCAGTTACCTATGTGAACCATGTTTCTATTGGACAGCACTCCTCCAGAACAGAGATTGGCAAACTACCTGTTCTGTTTGTTTTTAAAGATTTTATTTATTTACTTTTAGAGATAAGGGAAAGGAGGGAGAAAGACAGGGAGAGAGACATCAGTGTGCAAGAGATACATCTGTTGGTTGCCTCTCCTATACCCCCAACTGGGGATCCGGCCCACAACCCAGGCTTGTGCCCTGAATGGGAATTGAACCAGTGACCTCTTGGTTTACAGGCCAGCACTCAGTCCCCTGAGTCACACCAGCCAGGGCAAACTACCTGTTTTTGCAATGGTCCACAAGCTAAGGTTGGTTTTTATCATTTTAAAGGCTGTAAAAGCACACACACAAAGAAGAATATGTAACAGAGACAATATGTGGTCTTCAAATTCCTTTGCAGAAAGTCTGTTGACTACTACTCTAAAATAGCCCAGAACATTATTCAAATTAACTTCTAAGACCTCCTGTGACAGAGGAGGCATTTTATTTCAGAGGAAGTCTATATATTTGCAGAACTAATTATTAAATCTTGTTCTTCTGTTGAGTCAGATGCTTCCCTGCAATCTTTATTCATTGGTCAGTTGTGTCCTCTAAAGTAAAATGGAATAAGCCATCATTGTGACATCGATCTCATGGTAATTAAGACTATCAGATTAAGTCTCCTCTTTTCCATGTTAAATATCTTCACTTCTCTTAGTCATACCTTATGCCTGATGATTTCTGGACCACCATTCTTCTTGTCTAATATATAATATATAGATAGATCACTTTACAATAGCCTACTTAAATTTGTTAGTAAAAACTAAAGAGAGAATATTTGGGTTGGCCTGAGAAGTACAGAATTTAGAAATTCTGTAAACTCCATGTTTTTTGGCTCTGCTCGTATATAACAGCATAATAATATAGAACTGTAGGACATTAGAACCAGTGCCCTTATTGTACAGCTGAGGGTAAGTTTGGAGATGGACCAGTGAGTGAGAGCCAGGCCAGGAAGAGAATCTGGATCTCCTGATTCTGGTCCTCAGGCCTGTGTCCTCAGAGAGCAGGTTGCCTTTCTAGTGATTGGGGTTAAGGAAGAGAAATAATTATTATACTGCTGTCTCCTGTTTTGCTCTTAGCTAAAGCTTGAAGATTAACCTACTTGATAAGGACCTAGAGAAACTTGGTGTTATTTCAAGATTGAAATTAACTTTGAGAATCTGTGCCCATTGCTTTGAATGTCGGGGACATCTAAATAATTTACCCCAGCCTATTCTGTGTCTTTTTCATGATGCCCCCCTTTTCTTAAATTCCTTGGGTTTTAATTAAGATTTGTGCCTTCTTGGTAAAGCCCCTTTTTCCAATTGTACTTTTCTTTAGGTCACCTTAGGTTGGCCATTAGGTAGAGTTTGATTGGCCATGTATTTTAGGATTATGTGTATGTAAGAGAGGAAAACATGAACCATCCACTATAGTTTTCTTGACTTTTTCTTAGAAAGTATATGCCTAATAAAGTAAACAGAATCATTCATTCATCTATCAGGTTTACCTTATAGAGGCAGAGTAGGGTTTGTAAAACCATGATCATTTCAGTGAACTCGAGAGGGCTTAAAATCCGTGTATAGAAACAGTGGCCAGCACATCAACTGTCCCCTTAAGTGTTATTGGGTCAAGCAGAGTGGGAGGTGACAGAGAGTGGGGCTCCCTACAGCACAAGAGCCTCTGAGGCATTTGAGCAACTGCCCAAGGGCAGGCAGAACCCTCTGGATCACTGTCTGTGGGCCACAAGCGGGCAATTGCTTGGTGTTCTCCAGAGCACCGCTGAGAACATGGGAGACCCAAGGAGGCTCGGAAGTCAGATTGTGTGTCTTTATGATTATTCTCAGGTCTCATGAACTTAGAGTCCCATGGGAAAGATAAGAAAACAGTCAAGTGGTCACAAAATAAACAGAGTTACAAATAGCGATAGTTCTCTAAAGGAAAAACAGAGAGACTTTTAAAAGGGGTGTGGGATTAGATTGAGGATATGGAAAGAGCTTCTCTGAGAAAATACTAGGAATTATGCAGACCTGAAAATTGAGGTGTTAACTGGAAAATATAGGGAAGGAAGTTCCAAGCAGAGGAGTGCCATATGGGAAGTACTAAATATGAAATGAGCTTTAGTACCTTGAAGAAGTGAAGGAAGTGTGATTGGAATGTTATGAGGGAGGAGAAAATGATGCAGAAACTATTCCCCCAGACAGAGTAAGATGGCAAGGCATTTGTATGGTATTTGTTTTTTTTGGGGGGGGGTGGGGGAGTGGGGGTGGGGAGTGAGAATGAAGCTGGGTCAAGTAGAAATACCAGTTTAAAATACCTTCAAATAGCTATTGATAAAATTGAAGCAAAATCTTGCTTTATGTTTTCTGCATTTAGTTCTTAATGATGAAAAGAAATCCATCTCTAATAAAAATATTAAAGAAAAGTTTCCTGTGATTGCATTCTCATGCATTTTAGTTCTGGAATAGTAGAGTTGAAATTGCAAGTCCTGGAAAGTGAGGTTCCCCCAAATGGTAGGGCATGAACCGAATCTCACATTCATACAGAATACTAATCAGCATCATTATGTTTATAATAGCTTGGGTGCATGTAATCTGCAGATAGTTATTGAAAATGGATGGCAAGAGAACAGAATAAATGCAAACAGGGCTTAGGTCTTAGTGCAAAATGCTCATGCAGCATTGAGAATATCAAATCATCTAATATTTGTTGCACAACAGTCTGTGCAAGAATCTATATTTCATTGTGGGAGAGCAGAGAAGACACCATTCTTGTTTTTGAGAAGGCTGTAGTTTTCCAGTGGAGACATGAAAACAGAGATGTGAAACATTAGGTAATGGTAAAGAGCATGGATTCTGGAATTAGCCATGCTGGGCTCCCCCAACTTAGTAGTTCTGTGACTTTAGGTGTGCTCTTTAGCTTTTCTGTGCCTTAGTTTCATCACCTGCAAAAGAGGGATACTAATAGTAATAATTGTACCTACATCACAAGGTTGTGGTGAGGTACACCACAGGAGGAATTTACTTAATTAGTAAGTAAATTCTTGTGAAGTGCTTCAACAGTCCCTGCATATAGTAGTTATTATAAATGGTAATGAAATTTTTATTGAAATACAGATCAACTTACGGTTAGTGACAAGTGAGTAAAATATTCTAGGCATCCAGAGGAGGGACAGATTACTGTGGGCTGAGCAAGACCTTGGTCTTAAAGCTGGGCCAGAGAGAATAAGTAGGAATTGCCAGTGACTGGAATTACAATAATTAGGATGGCTAGCAGTTACTGAGGGCATGTTGTTAGCCAAAGAACTGGTTACTGTCATCTGTACTTAATCTCATTTAATCTTCCCAGCTCCACAAGGTAGGCACCCTTATTATTCCCATTTTACAGAGGAAGAAAGAGGTTTAGAAGAAGGTAAATTGTCCACAGTCATGAGTTAAATGATAGGACTAGGATTTGAGCCTAAACAGGCTGACCTCAGAATCCAAGTTTCATAAAAGTTACACTATACGATTCTCATTTGGGAAAAACAATGGTCCAGAGAATAAGAATGGCCCAAAGGCCCTGACTGGTTTGGCTTGGTGGGTTGGGGGTCATCCTGAACCAAAAGTTCACAGGTTTGATTCCCAGTCAAGGCACATACCTGGATTGTGGACCAGGTCCCTGGTTGGGAGTGAGTGAGAGGCAAACTGATGTTTCTCTCACACTTTCTCTCCTTTCTTTCTCCCTTCCTTCCCCTCTCTCTGGCCCAGAGAATAAGAATGGCCCTGCATATTCAAGGCAGGCATTAATTAAGGCAGGGTTATGTGCTTGTTTCTTTCCCAGGCCTAGAACTTGGGCCTGGTAACAGTGATCAAGAGTACAGGCTCTGGAGTATTAATCTTCCTAAATCCCTGTCCCTTTAAAAATCTATACAATGGAAAAATAATGGTGGCTACTCTTAGTTTGCTTTGAGGATTAAATGAGAAAATACACATGGAATACTTTCAGAATGCCCAGACATCATTGAAGGTTTTTTTTTTTTAAGTAAGGGACAGGTTGTTTTTTTTATTTTAATATGGTTTTGTTTTTTCGAAGCATGATCAGTAAAACCTAAAACCATTTAGGAGTTTTCTATAATCAGGCTTATAAGAAGTAATGGGGACCACGAAGACCTAAGATATTTGCATTGAGTTATTAATCAAATGAGGGGAGAAGAGGACCAATGGATTTTAGTAATAGAGAGTAGATCATGATGGTGGCAGATTTGATGGCTGGGTTGTACTAGAACTTCCTTCCACTGGATGGGACAATCATGGAAAGTAGGAGAGTATTGTCTCTCCTACTGCTGAAAGTAGGAGAGACAATAGAGAGAAAACCAGTTTGGTGTAATGATTTAATTAAATATATGTAAAGTTTGGTGTGTCCTCACCTCTTCTCTGAGAAGACATTACTAATGAGCAATTGGAATTGTGGTTAGGGATTTTAGGAAAAGAGACAGTGGCTGGAGGTTACATCTTTCAAGAGTCATCTTTGTAGCAAGGAGTGAAAAGAAAATGAAAAACAGTTATGAGTACATTTTGTCAGGAAACAAAAGAAGAGGACATGGCAGTGGAGATGTGGGTTGAGTGAAGGGTTGGGAGTGCATCTGTGGCTGTAGAGGCTAAAGGAAAGAAGTGACAACAAGGAATAGTCACACCACCAGTGCAGGGTTATTGAGAAGTCCTTCACGGAGTGGAAATGAGTGTGTGGCCCGCTTTGTCGATATGCAATCACAGTAATTTCTATTGTTGTTCTAAACATAGGCCTTAGTATTGTAATGAAGTAGTAAAACCAGAACAAAGCAATCTGCTTTGCATTGAGCAAGCATTATCTCATAAATAGTAAGAATAATTCTGCCTCCACAGAAGAACCAACTAGCATCATTTTTCTGTTTCCTTGCAGTCTTTATTTGTACATATATACAAAAGATCTTTTGTGGGGGTGTAATAGCAAATACACACTTTTCTATCCTCCTTCCTCCCATATTTTTACTTAATTTTCATAAAGAGGCTTCCTAACCTATTGTTGTACCATAATTTACTTGCTTGTTGATCATTTAGGCTATTACAAAAATGCTTCTGTTAATATATTTTTGTATATGGTTTTTCTTTCATATTAGTTTCTTTTTTTTTTTTTTAATTTATTTAATTATTTTTAGAGAGGGAAGGGAGGGAGATAGAGAGAGGGAGAGAGAGACGTCAATGTGTGGTTGCTGGGGTTTATGGCCTGCAACCCAGGCATGTACCCTGGCTGGGAATCGAACCTGGGACACTTTGGTTCCCAGCCCGCGCTCAATCCACTGAGCTATGCCAGCCAGGGCCATATTAGTTTCTTTAGGATAAATTTGCAAAAGCTTAACCAAAGTTAAAAGAAATTAAAATCTTAATGACTCCGGATTTGATATCACATGGCTTCCCAAAGCAGTTTTCTTTATTGAAGTTTATGCTAATTTGGACATCTGCTACACATTTTTTGCTTAGTTCCAAGTTAGAAAAATGGTACATTGCATTTGTGGACTTACCATTTTGCCTGTATATTTGGAAAATGAGGGACCCCCTGCAGAAGCCAAGAACACATTAGTATGGATCTTGCACTTGAAGCTTTAAAACTATTCCTCAGGTCTATGTTGAACCTTCGGTGTCCTGTGGCATCATCTCCTGTCGTTCTCTCCCTTACTCTGGCCACACTGACTTTTTTGTTATCCCTTGAAGTCAACTCAGGCTTCTCAGGGTCTTAGTACTTCTGTTTGTCTTAAGCCATCTTCCCCCCGATTTCTGAATGGGATGCTCATCTCTTCCCTTAGACTCCTGTTCAAATGTCACCTTAACACAGAGCTCTTTCCCGACTTCCTTATTGATAAAATAGGTGTCCCCTGTCCTCTTGCTCTCTTTTCCTCTTTCCTTCATTTTAGTTTTCTTCACCATGTTTTCCGTGACCTGAAAAAAATTGTATGTGTTTTTCTGTCTGTGTTCCAGGTTGGAATGTAAGTTTCAATGAGAGTAGGCTTTTTAATACTATGTTTTGATCCCTGCTCAATACCCAGGGCCTTGCATACCTGCCTTACAATGGCTAGCCCTCAGAAACTTGTTGAATGAACGAGTTGGATCTTTGCAAATGATGAGTTCATCACTTGCTTAGCAAGTAGAGTCCATCAGATTTTAGACCTGGTAAGATCACCTTACTAACACAATTTAAACTAAGACTCAAAGAGGTAAAGAATCTTTTCCAAAGTGCACACAGATTTTATAGTATTTTACCTGGTGAAATACTATAAAGGAAGTCATTTTTATTTGTTTTGCTAGTCTGTATTATTTGTGGGAAAGGAAGGTAGATTTAAAGTATCTAATCTGACAAATTTTGTTATTTTTTATTTTTTAGATTCAATGTTCTTTATTTGTTTCTAAATGTGTACACTGGCAATATAATGAAGGCCCCTCCTGTACACATGTATGACAAGGTCAAAAAGCAACATTATCCTGAAACTCTGGGCTTTGCATATTTTCTTGGAACCTGTAATCGAAATCACACTTTTAAAAAAAATTACTTTATTGTTGTTCAATTACAGTTGTCTGCATTTTCTCTCCACCCCTCCCCCACCACGCATCACTAGCCATCAGAGAGATGCAAATTAAAACCACAATGAGATACCACTTCACCCAGATCAGAATGGCCATCATAAATAAATCAACAAACAGGTGTTGGAGAGGATGCGGAGAAAAGGGAACCGTAGTGCACTGTCCATGGGAATGCAGACTGGTGCAGCCACTGTGTAGAACAGTATGGAATTTCCTCAGAAAACTAAAAATGGAACTGCCTTTTGACCCAGCAGTTCCACACTTTTTTTTTTTTTTTTGGCCAGCCTAATATCTTTTTTTGTTTTTTTTCTTATCTTTCTTTTGTCCATTTTTAAAATTTCATGTTATTCAAGTACAGTTGTCTGCCTTTTCCCCACCTCTTCTTTTATTTATAAATAAATATAAATCTATTTAATTGATTGTTTATTGTTAATAATGATTTATTAATAGTTTATTAAAACCACAATGAGATACCACTTCACCCAGATCAGAATGGGTATAAATAATCATGGCCATGATTATTTATTATTATAATAAATAATAATTGTGTTATTATTTATAAGGCTGTTGTTTATATAAAAATTAGTAACTCAAGCTATATGACCCATGGTACACTTTCATAGCTATTTAAAAATGAAAGTGATCCTTGGCTTTTTCCTGAATTCTTCTATTCTGTCATTCATACTAACGTAGTTGGGGCATTTCCAAGAGCTGGTCTAGGATGAAATTGTACTCCCCAGCTGCCCTTTAGCTATAGTTGAAATAGCCATGGAATACTGCCTCTTGGGTCATCCCCCCATTTCTGGATATGTGTGCATTGCTTCGTAGTTGAGTTTTGACTGCAAAGATAAGCAGTTCTCTTGTGCTACCTCACCTTGAGAAGGTGGTTATTAGTGACAAGGAAGCCCCAAAATAGGAGCTGTGATAGAACCAGGTGCCACAGAGACTGTGCTGGGAGTGGCAGGCTGCAGGAGTTGGAACAGTGGAAACTCTCCTTCGTTGTAAGATTCTACCATTATCATGACTCAGCTCTTCTCTGCATGTGTGTTCGTCTCTGTGGGCAAATTGTTTTCATATTTCTAGTTTAATTCCAGAGAGAGGGAATCTGATTGGCTCAGTTCATCTTTTGATATCTAACTGTGACATAGGCCATCCTGATTTAGCAGCCTTAGAATCCTTGACTCCTTGTTTAAAACAAACAATAATGGCTTAGTTCTGCCTCCCTGAGCATGGGACTATGAGTGTGGCAGCTAGGAAGATAAGTTGGGTATGACAGGCTTAGAGAGGGGAGACTCTTTTGTAGCTCCAGTGACAGCAACTTTGGATGTGAGCTATTCCTGGAGCCTTCTACCCTTGGTTCTGTACTAAGCAGCTGCTCCTGGTACTGCCATTAGTTTCTCCTCTTGTGATGGGGTTGGGGCCAAGGAAAGGAGCTGGCATCTCCTGGGCAGTAAGCACAGCTGCACTTCCACTCTTGGCACAGACCTCTGGGGCAGAGGCAAGGATGGCATCCAGCTGCAGATGTTGGACAGGAGACTGGCCATGTGGCTCTGAAACTGTGTTCAGAAGTCAGTGATGCTGGCAGTGGAATGGAGGAAGCTGTCATGCTCGGCCCACTTGTGCAACCAGCTTCAGCTCTGGCAGTCCAGGTGCACAGGGTTCAGGTGAACAGGAACAGTAACAGTTACCCATGTTTATGCAAGAGTGACACATGCCTTGCGCTCTGATGGTTCTCACCCACCTTGAGTAAACTGTGTACTTCTGAGTGGTTCTTTCTGCTGGTGGTCATGTGTTTCCTCTGCACCGGCCGGACTGGCTGGACAGCTGGTCCTTGTGACCAAGGTCAGGCAGTTGTGGAAGTTTATACAATACCAGCACGGTTTGTGAACCTGGCGTAAATCAGGCCACATGGGATTCAGGTGGACTTTGAGCCAACTAGGTAAGGAGTTGCTGTTTGAAGAACAGGAAAGGGGCTCTGCTTTAAATGGACAAAAATAGGTCTTTGTGAATCTACAGTGGGCTGGATCCATGGCATCTATTTCTTTTTCTTTCAGTTTGTCTAAATCTGGCTTTGAGAAGGAAAGTTTTCAAACTTCACATTTTTTCCCCTTGTAGCATAACTTGAATGGAAATAAGTCAGTGTTGTTTTAGGCCCAAATTCAAAGTTTTCCCACCTTTTGAGTTACATAAACCGATCAGATTGAGACACAAAGGCATTTTAGCCTGTACTTAACCTTTTGCAGGTTCTAAGCTTTGGAGTAATACTTTGCCTCCCACCCTTTTTTTAACACAGGCTCTGGCTTGTAGTACTCACACTCTTTGGTGAATCCTATATTTTAATATGTAATTAATTGAGGTTTTTATTCTCAGGAAGGATTTTCTTGTGAAAAATATGGGAACTGCACTGCAAAGCAGCAGGAGTGGGCTTTTTGTTTTTTTTTCTGTTTTGACAGATGGAACAGCATCCTATTGTTGCTTTTAAAAGCTTAGCATACCCTCAGTTCACATTGTTTTATTAAACATTTATCGGAAGATGAATGGTGAGAGTTAGTCTTCTCTTTCAAAGCGTTTATAGCTTAAAGGACTGAACAGAAAACAGTAGGCAGTAGGAATGTACAGGCCACAGGACAGAGTCTGAGCAGACACACAAATAACAGGGACATCTTAATAGTCTGTCACAACAACACCTGTTTTGCTAGGACCAGGCAGAAGTGCTGGAAAGGGGTAGAAGCCAAAACCACCCCTGATGAGAACTTTCTTTTTTTTTAAGATTTTATTTTTATTATTTATTTTTAGAGAGGGAAGGGAGGGAGAAAGAGAGAGAGAGAGAGAAACATCAATGTACGGTTGCTGGGGGTCATGGCCTGCAACCCAGGCATATACCCTGACTAGGAATCGAACCTGCGACACTTTGGTTCGCAGCCCGCACTCAACCCACTGAGCTACACCAGCTAGGGGCGAGAACTTTCTTTGGAGGAAAAAAGATTTCAGAAAATGAAATGGAAGGTGCAAACTTAGCAGGCTGAAGCAGAGAGGATGTGTTAGAAGAGGGTGTAGCTTGGGACAGGACTTGTTGATAGTCAGGCATTGGATAAGGGTTAAGGCTATGAGCAAGTGAGACCAAGAGAGAATATGTCAGTTCAAAGAGTTTGAAATGAGAAGCTGACTGGGAGGACCTGGTGAAAAATTTTGAAAGCTGAGAACAAAGACTTGGGTTGTCTTTCAGAATAGAATGGATAGCCTCAGTCTTGGGAAAGGGAAATGGTGGCACAGAGAAAACCCATTGACAACATTAAGAAAAATATTTGAGCCCTGGCCAGGTGGCTCAAGTCAATTGGAGCATTGTCCCGTACACCAAAAGGTTGAGAGTTCAATCCCAGTCAGGGCATGTATCTAGGTTGCAGGTTCTATCCCCAGTCGGGGCACGTACATGAGGCAACTGATCGATGTTTCTCTCTCGCATCAGTGTTTTCTATTTCTTTCTCTTCCTCTGTTCCTCTCTCCCCTTACCCTCCTCTTTCTCTAAAATCAAAAAACATATCCTCCAGTAAGGATTTAAAAAAAAATTCATTAGAGGAGTATTAAAGTGCAAAGGGGAGGAGGAATTAGATTGTCAAAGTTCTGGCAATATACAAGGCCAGACTAAAGCGTCATCTGTAGGAAAGTGTCTGCCGGATTAAAACGCAGAGTTTGCCAGTTGTATGATGCTGGGTGAGGGAGAGAACAAGCAGCAGGGCAAGAGCTGGGCATTTGTGGACTCAGATGTGGGCACCAGCAGCTGCTGCCTAAATGACATGGAGCAAGTGATTTAATCTTTGAACCTCAGTCTACTTACCTGAGTTTATACTACTCAGGATTAATACTACTTGGGTTATTGAAAGGATTATGTGAGACCCTGCACCTATGCACCAACATAGTACTTAGGTTTAATAGGGGATAAATAATATTAGTGTCCTTTGCCCTGCTGGAAATGTTAATGCTCGTTGATAATAACACTGCCCAACTATTTTGTCCAGTTCCCTCTCATACCCCATAGTGTGGTCTCAGTTTTCAGTCAGGTGCTTGTTAAAACTAACTGTAATGAAAATTGACAGATTGGCAGATTTCACAAGGACCCCTTTTATATGGAATGTGTGGTTACATAAAAAGAGCAGACTTTAAGCCCAGGTTCTCCAGGTCACTACCAGGTCACTTCACTGCCCTCCAGGGCTGTGAAGGACTTTGCTAAGAACACAGGAAGTAGATTGCAATTTCCAACAACTGTAAGGTGATTCTACCAGTCAGACTTATTTTCTTGTTCATTGCTACCTTCCCTCACTCCTGCCTGCCAAGCAACAAGCCCACAGAGCAACAGTTACTAGTGTAATAGACAAAACAGGCTAGAGCTCAAAATATTTGGGTAATAGAGTCAAAGACATAAGATTGGTTCTGAATCAAGGGAAATGTTTAGGAATCCATGGAGTTACTCAGTACCTGCAGAACCATCTCTACATTTTAATTTAGGCAAATTCTTTCCCTTGGAATGTCCTTTGTCAATTTTTCACCTGTGCTGTACTATTAAGGTCTGGCTTCTGTGCTACCATCTATAGAAATTCTTCCCTGATTTTTCTATCCATGGCTTTACTGGAAAAAAAATTGTTTTCTTTCTATGAAGTTCAACTGTAAAAAAATATGCATTGTTTCTAGATTAAAGTTCTTTTTGTGCTTATTCTTCATGACCTTATTGCACTAGCTTACAAATTGTTTGAGAATGAGAACTTACTCATGTCAGTATTCCCTCACAGTGCCTAGCATGCATAGTAGGTGTTCAGTAAGTCGTAGAGATCAGCTGTTCTCATTCAAGAGGGAAATTTTAAGAAATCCAGTTCAGAGACCTGCAGTTTTCTCCAGGCAGCAGGCAGAGGGTTGATGAGCTGCTTTACTTCTTCGCACCCTGTGCCCCCAATCCTATAGTCTGTTTAACTCTACTCATGTTTTCCACATGAAATCACCCTTTGACCCTTCAATGCCTTTGCTCCTTCCTGACTTTGGTGTGCCCTTACTTTCTGGAAAAGTAATTCTCTTCCAGCTCAGATATGGCCTTAGCTATATAGCTTTCCCTGATGTTTGTATGCTTCTGCTCCATTTGTCTCTCACCAGTGTTCTGTAGGACATATCCCCAACACAGCACTGTTCACGTTACTTCTTATTTATTTATTTACAGGCTGAGTTTTTCTAGGGCAGGGTTCTTCCTTAGCTTATTCATCTTTGTGGCTTCAGTGCCTAGCATCATACCTTGTACCTTCTAAATATTTTTGCTGGTATTGAATTGAATCCAAAGACAGACTCCTGAGGCAAACCAGGTAAGTCCTCTGACCTGAAAGTCAAGGTCAGAGAGAATGTTTGTAACAGACTTCTTGTGCCAAAAAAATAAAAAAGTCTGAACTCAGGCAGCTCTGTCTGGAGAGATGCCCTTCAGGCCTCTCTAGGAAGGTCATAGGAAATCAGAGAGCCTGGATTCTGTATAAGGAGAGATTTCTCTGCCTGTTCAGGCCGTGGATCCTTCCTTCTGAGGCTGATCTCGCTTAATCAGAAACCGGCCATTGCTTGGTCATCCACCATTTTTTGAAGGCAGTGGCAGCTCAGGGCACATCCCTGTAAGCTAGAATTGTTTTCCTACTGTAGTTGATATTGAAACTATAAATCTCTAAAAGCATTAGTTGATTTTAAGAAGTGTTGGGTCTTTGAAAAGACCACACAACTCTTTAGAGAATGAGAGAGGTATATTACCCTCTTCTCCAGAAAGACCACATTGTGGTTTTTAAATTTTTTAATCATTTTTACAAACCTTTATTTAAAAATTTTAAACCTACAAAAAGAGTTATAAGAATAGTACAAAGAAAACCTATATAGCCATCCTCTGGATTCACCAATTGTTCACATTTTGCTACATTTGCTCTCTTTCTTTTTTCTGTCCCTGTGTGTTTTTTCTGTACGGATATATTGTTGATGAATCATCTGAGAGTAGTTATAGACGTCAAGGCCCTCCTAAGTGCTGTAGCATGTCTCCTGAGAACAGGAGATGCCCAGATTGTCTCAGTAATGTGTTTTAGAGCTGTTTTATTATTTTTTTAATCCAAGAGCTGGTCATAGGCTCGCCTTAGATTTAATTTTTGTATCTTTTTTCATTTACTTTGGAATTATCTGATCGTTTCCTCATAATGAGATGCAGGTGAAACACTGTTAGCAGGAGGACTATGTAGGTGGTGCCTACATAGGACACAGAACAGGGTGGACAGAGTATTGTGATGTCAGTTCACCCTTTGTTGGTAATGTTGAGTTTAATCATTGGGTTGAGGTTTCATCTGCCAGATTCCTCCATTGTAAAAGAACCTTTTCCTCCCTTTGCAACACTCATCTGTGAAGTGGTACTGTAAGGTTTTGTGACTATCCTGTATCCCTTCCCCAAATTCACCCACTGGTTTTAGGGCACACTGACAATTCTTGCTTAAGTCAATTATTACTGTTACAGTGATATTCATTTTATTAAAATCTTATTTAATTTGGTGATACCTGTTCTTTAAATCCCTCAAGAACCTTCATTATAAATATATAACTTAAAAATACAGTGGAAACCAATAAACATCTTTACTAAATAAGAAAATTTGATTGACCTAAATAAAACTAAATCTAAACTTCTCGTGATTATTTTGGAATTCATCATTTCAGCTCTTCTAAATTAGATTTTGTGGGCTTTAGAGCAAATATAGCTACATAAGCCTTGAATTTTAGGATTGAAGCTCGGGTGACCACTTCTTGTTACTAAAATACTTTCTTTGTTTATTATTATTTGTTGTTACTTCTGTGGCAAATGATCATTATCACAAAATGACAATAAATAATAAATTGACACATGAAAATTTACCTTACCATTTTTGGTGAGACAGTGTAAGTTAATGGCTAAAGAGTTTGAGCTCTGGAAACTGACTTAGGTTTTAATTCTAAATTTAATTTTTACATTTTAAT
The DNA here is from genome assembly GCF_004126475.2 of Phyllostomus discolor. NCBI lineage: Eukaryota > Metazoa > Chordata > Mammalia > Chiroptera > Phyllostomidae > Phyllostomus > Phyllostomus discolor. The sequence continues at coordinate 146,447,194 of NC_040907.2, read as the reverse complement.
CTGAGGTGTCCCTTAACCTCTTGGAGTTTCAGTTTCCTCATCTATAAAATGGTGGTAATAACAACTGTTTACTTCATAGAATTGCTGTGAGAATGAAAAGAGCTAACGGACGTAAAGTGCTTGCTTATTAATTAGCAAAGTGCCTGGTGCATTTTAAGCACTTAGGAACTGAAGTTTGTGGTCGTGAAGTTGGTGGTGATTGTTATTTGCACTAGGGATCTGTATTAAAAATTATAACATGCAAAATTATGTGTTTAAGCACTCAGGAAGCTTTGTTTTTTGAAAGGTAGCCAAGAACATTTTGAAGGTTGTTATACTTAATGTGTTTTCAAGTATTAAGAGAAAAAAATCTTTTAATTAAATTTTCCCTTTAAAAACGTGGCCAAGTAAAATGGAATTTTCCCAATTTAGCACATTCATCCCCCCCATACCTTCCTGTTCCTCTTTACCACAGAGGAGTGCATGTGTCAGCCCAGGCTTGTCCAGAAATCCCTCACTATTCTGCCCTTCCTCCCCCAGCCTGTTTGGCACCAGTGGAAAGCAAGCAGTTTTGTGCCATCTATTCTGCCTGTAATCCAGGGCCGTGGTGGTGACAGTGCCAAGGGTTCCTACTGCTTCCCTGGAGCCCGTTTTTCCACCCACAGACTGGCTCTGAGTTGAGGGCCTCTTGTAGGTCACCGCGTCTCCAAAACACCCACATACTTCTCAGGTATTTGGGAAACAAGGTCACCAGTTCTGAAACTTGAGGAGTTTTATAACCCTGTTATCTCTCTCTGGCTCAGAGGCGAGGGAGTTTATCATTTTTTGGAAAAGTTTTTCTGTATCTTTCAAACTAATAGAAGAACCTGAGATCATAGTGACAGTTCGAAGAGCTTAATTTATAGGTATAATAGGTTTTTATTTAAAGAGTGTATTAACATCAGCAAAGATACCCCATCTGAGCATTCTCTTTCATGGTAGAAATGGCTAATGACATATGAAAGCAAATATTCAGTCACTTTGTTTGTTTATAGTAATAGTCAACCTGTCATTCAAAAAAACTTCAATTAAGGTTTCTCTTTATTATCTAGATTACTGCCCTTTATTCATCAAATGCATGCAAATACAAAATAAAAAGTATATATCATTAATTTAAACCCTATTTTAAGTGAGACATATGCAAAACTTAATTTTACATATCACATACATAACTGAAAACACAATAAAAGAAAAATCGACATTTGCATGATATCCTATCTTCACATATAGAGTTTACAGAGTATCTTCACATATATTATTTTATAATATACATTTCTATGAGATAATCAGGACAAATACTTATTTTTATTCTATAGAGAAAAGAGCCAAGACTTAGACATTTTTAATTAATATTCAAATTCATAGTTTTACCAGTTATGAGGTGACCTTGAACAAGTCTCTTAATCACTCTGCAATTTCTATAACTGTAAAACAGAATTTAAAATAGGGGCTATCTCCCGGGTGTGTGTGAAGATGAAATGAATTAATACACGTAAGGCACTTAGAGCAGTGCCTGGTGTGTGGTAGATGCTCAGTGGATGGTAGCTACTAGCTGTTGTTACCACACACAGTAAATGTTAGGACTTAGACCCAGATCCAGACCTTCTGATTGCTAGTCCAGAACTCTTTTTATAGTACCTTGTGGAATTTGCCTTTTAGTAAATCATTGATTTAATTTCTACCTTACATTGACCTTGTTATTCTTGAAGGGATCTTTTTCTACTTTGTTTACTTTGACCTTGAATTTTTGAAGATCAAGAGGGAAATGTATTGGAAGGAGTCTTCCTCCCTGATTTTTTTTTTAATCCTCTGAATTTTGTTGTCATCCTGGTTTGCTTGACCTAGGGGTCATCTATCAGAAGGTGTTTTAGTAGGCGAAAGTATCATAAGGCTGTTTTCGTGAGTGATTTGTAGTGTTCCTGGTGCATTTTGTTTTGCTTGGGAGGCCTGAGGTAGGAAGTAGGATTGAAGGAAATTGCTGGACCTGAGTCACACACATCATCTGTAGTGCCAAGATAATATTGTCATTATTGAGAGTGGCAGCTTGCTGACCAGGGCATAGAGATGATTTGTTGTAAAAGAACCGTCTTGAAGAAATTGGTAGCATATTATGGACCATTTCCTGGGAAAGGGATATAAGTTGTTTGTAGACATTTTTCTTGGTAATAACATTGTCGCAGGCTTTTACTTGTGACTCTGGGTTGTTTTTACTCTGCTCACTGCCAGTGTTGACTTCTAGACTGAGATAGGCCTGAGTGGAAATCTGCATGCCTTTGTGGGAGCTACTCAGCTGCTCCGAGGAGATACCCTCCTTTTCCTCTGATGCCCAAATTGAACCCAGTGCAGGATTTGATGTGGAAGATTGCAGAGGGCAGGCAGTGACGTGCAGGAAAGGAACAGTCAGCCCAGTGGCCTTCCAGTGGCAAGGTGCTGGGGACAGGCCCAGCTCACTGACGTGCCCCATGCCCAGGCCTTTTTGATGTGTCTGTGCACAGTGCACACAGGCAGGGTGCTCTCCTAGAACAGGATATCCTGTGTGCCCCTTAGGGCCTTTGTGGACCATCTGGACCAGGATTTAACCTGGTGAGGCGGGAGGTTTGAGAGCATGTTCTAACACCTCCTCCTTGTGAAGTTTGCATTTTTTAACTCACTCCTCTCTAATACTCTCTTTGGCAAGTGGAATTAATGTTTTCACATTAAATGAATATACTGAATTTTTAATAGATTCCCTGGGGTATGGTGATAGTTTGATACTGTTTCCACAAGAGAAAAGATATGAAGAAATGGTGTATTATCTTCTAGAGTTTTGCAGTTAGGATTTATTTTTCTCGCCTGGCCCCCTGCTGAACCCTCTGACCCATCCAGCCTGAGAGCAAAGCCCAGAAAACAGCTCTGGGTCCTACATGCAGGCAGCCTCCCTTTTGCATCCACATACTCACTCCTGTGGGCTTGGTGCTTTTCCCTGTTTGTTGGCTTCCGCCTTTTGCATTGGTCACCCTTGGTGTGCTGAGTAGGACTTGATCTTTTCCTGCTATGTTTGCTTGGATGCTCTGTGTAGAAGAGGAGTTTGGAAAAAGGATTTAAAAAGAAGTACCCATTATTCATTATCCACTGCCAGTGTCATTAGAACTGCCCAGGACTCCAGAGAGCTTTGCTTCTAGGCTAGTTGATTAACATCTTTGAGGTATGAGAATCTTCTGAATGTGAGGGTTTTATACCTTTCCACTACTTATCTTTCTGGCATGCCACGCACCAGAGGAGAACTGCATTGGTTTCCTTTGAGATCAGTAGCAGAACTGGCAGTGGAGGTGACAGCTGAGAGACTTAGCAAAGCTAGCGGGGTTGTAGAGGTTGAATAGTTGAGTACTCAGGCTTAGACTAGCTCAAGACGGACCTTCCCTCAGCTGTCATTCGTGAATGCCAGTGTGGCAGCAAGTGCCAGAGTTGGCCCCTTGAATGTTTGTTGTCCTCTTTGAAGTCTTTGCTGATTCTCCTAAGTCACAGTCCTTACTCCTCTGGGGTCTCTTGGCACCTTTTGTCTCCATTTAACTCCCTCAACTTGGAGCTTGCAATTGATTGTCTAAACATCTGTTTCTTCTACTGCATAATCCTCCTGAGAGCAGGAACCTAGTCTTGTTCATCTCAGTTTTCTCCTAATCCATAGACTGTGCCCCACTTTTAAAGTTGCTCACTGAATCTTACTGAATTGAACTGAAGAAAGCTGGCCGTGTCCATGGAAACCCTGTAGCTAGCACCCATGTTTATAGATCGTATATGCTGTCAGGAGGCAGGAGAGTATCCTTGGAGAAGCAGAGCATCACCATCAGAAGTAACACACTAGCCTATTGTTTGGCGCTTTTCTTTTTTTTCACAACTTTTGTTGAGATGTAATTCACATACCATATAGTTCAACCATTTAAAATGTATAGTGCAGTGGTTTTCAGTATGTTCACAGAGTTATGCAACCACCACTATAATTAATTTTTGAAAGCTTTTATCATACCCGCCCCCCCCCCCAAAAAAACCCTATACGTATTCCCTCCAGTCCCCCAGCCCTAGGCAACCACTGATCTATTTTTTGGTCTCTGTATATTTGCCTATTATAACATTCCATATACATGGAACCATACAATTTGTGGTATTTTGTGCCTGGTTTTTTTACCTAGTATAATGTGCTCAAGGTGTATCTGTGTTGCTGCATGTGTCAGGCCTGCAGTGAGGTAGTGTCTATAGAGCACCTGATACAATGCCTGGCACAATAGGGTATCAGTAACTGCTATTTCCCTGTGTCCCATTGCAAGTTTTTAGATTTTAGTAAAATAATAGGTAAGTTTTTAATTGGTACTTTGAGTTCAATTCACTGATTCCTCCCCACGCCATTTTTTCCCCCCAAGGCTATGCCTTTCTGCTGTTCCAGGAAGAGAGCTCAGTACAAGCTTTGATAGATGCCTGCCTAGAAGAAGATGGGAAACTGTACCTGTGCGTGTCAAGCCCCACCATCAAAGACAAACCGGTAAGTAACACAAAGCCACCTGTTGCTTTTCTGGAGCACACATGCAATTGGAATAGTGATCGCCTCCTTCTTGTAGTGGGAGTGCTGGAACTAGGACCCTCTCACCCAGGGTGACCTTGCTATGCAGTAGAACTGGACCGTTGTTGATGGGAGCTAATAACAAATGACTCAGAACTTCATTTTATACCTTTGGGAATGCATATAAACAAATGTGCCCTTGTCTTTCCCTTTACAGCTCTTTTATAACCTAACTCTTATTCAGCAACTCTGAATTGAAGTAAATAATGCTCTTAATGGTTTTGGCAGCTGGGTTTCTATTATTATTTCAGATCAAGAGCAGGAGTAATTTTTTAAAAGATCATAATCATCAATGTTTATGTGCCTTTGAATGCAAGGCATTGTGCGAGTACCCACAGCTGGCCAAACAGAGCCTTTTGGGCCAGGAGCTTACCCTCTAAACTGGATGTCTTCGGACAGCCCAGGAGAGGGGAAGGACAGAAAACATGGACCCAAAGCCATACATAAATGTACACTTTTACAGTTTGTGGTTACTGAATCAATGAGTTTGAGTAAGTCATTGAGTAAGAGAGGAAGACTGCTTGCTTTCTCCTGGCACAGTGGGTATCAATGGAGAAGGGGCAAGACTATGTCCTCTGAGCAGAAGAAAAGAACTTGGTAACACAGAAGAAGTAAGGATCTGTGGGAAGTTGGGAGGGGCGATTTGTGTGTGAAGACTTGGTGCTAGGAGTGGGAAATACAGTAAGACAGTGATATGGTTCCAGGCCTCTACCTACCATGGGGCCTGCAGCATCCCCTGTAAGACTTACACTGGAAGTGTAAGGCTTGCTTGGCAGCTGGATGTATTCTCAGAAATGTGCTTGGGAAGAGAATTGGGGCTGGACATAGAAGTTAGAGTCTTGACTCTAGCCTTTAAATATCTGCTTATCCTTGCTGAATCTTGGCTTCCTCATCTATAAAATGGGAAGAATACTGGTCCCTCTTTGGGATGTCAAGAGGCTCAGATAAGAGGAAAATGAATGTGAAAACATTTGGTGAAGTCGGGTACTTGTGCAGTGTAACTGGATGGTGCTATTAGTCTAACTTAGGGCTATTGAATTCAGAAAAGCAAGGTTAGAACTTATCTACATGGTAACCCCTGTGCGGAAAAATGATGACCTCTATCTAGGACAGAGTTTACAGTTGGTTGCAGAAGAATGATGCTGGGACTTGGCCACCTAGAAGGGGGAGACTGCAGTATGTAAAGCAGGAGGTGGGGTGCTAAAGAATGGGGATATTGAGCGTATTAGAATAATTGATTCATAAGAAACAGGATATAAACAAGTGTGAAAATGCCACTGTAATTTTCAAATTCTGGCACCATAAAAACATTTTATGACAACAATGAACAGTCGTTGGGCAGGTTAGCGTACAGGTGGGGCAGACAGTAGGTGGGGAGAAAGAGTAGGGAACCTTTGTTAACTTTGGTCTTAATCTAAGCAGTGTGGAGAGGCTGTGTGTTATGGGGAAGACATGAGGACTGACTGCCATGGGAGTGTGCAGAGTTTCATCTGGGTGAATAATAAGAAAGCTGATATGACTTCTCTAAATCTCTTTGGAATAGTGTGGAATTAGAAAGACTGAACCCAGTTTTCAGAGTCATATGTCTGAGAGGTAAAGGTCAACCTCCATAGGGCCTCCGCCACTGGCACATCAGTAGAAGGGGAGTGGGAGTGAGCTGGGAAGGGTTAAAGTGGGATTGTTTGTAGACTTATGGGGGGGGATTAGAAATGCATGTACGTATATAAAAAGGCAGAGGGGTAGAGGCACATGTTGTGATAGTTATGCCTGTAGTAGATTAAGAAGCAGTTGAATTGAAGGGTGGAGACTGGAGAAGAGCATGTAGGTTCTGGGTACCTTGAAAGGCACGTCACTGGCTCTGTGGGAGGAGGAGGATACTAGCCCTTGTCGGGGCAAACCTCGCCAGGGCGGGACATGTCTTGAGAAGGGGAATGAGCTGTGGTGGTTTCAGGTGGAGGTGCTACGGAGGCATCACCAGTGCTGTTGAGTGTTTTCACTCCAAACACATGTATTACCTTTGGCTTGAAGTACTTTTGAAAATAATTAGTGTAATCTGTCTTGGAAATGTTTATGGAGAAACTAACTTTCATTGTTTGTGTTTCTACAAATTTCTGCCTTATTGCAGTTTTCATTTTCTGAGCTCAAGTGAAGCAGTTTTATTGGAGCTTGGTGAATTCTGAATGGTGGCTGCCGATCACATATTTCTTTGACCCAAGCATACTCAGAATTTCCAGCATAAACAAGTTGAAAAAAAAATGTAGGCTGGGAAACATAGAAGTCCCCAAACACCTGTAATTCTAATGAACGGGATCCCATTTTGGGTTCCAACTCTGTGGCTCCATTATGAAACCTTCTCTTCCTGTGCTTCAGCTACACGTCCCTCACTCCCACTTCACTTGGCCATACTTCCCTACCAGGTTTCTGTACCTTCCACCTCGCTTTGGATGCTCCCACAAAAAGGGAGACCTGGGTTGAACATTTGGGAGTAAATGAGGACCTTGGCAATAACTCAAGGTAAAGTCAACCTTTGGAGCTCATTCACCAAATTCTCTGAGCTATGGCTCTTTCTCACTTTTTTTCTGCTCCTGAGCTTGGCTACCTTTCAGGATCCCAGTGCCCTCATTCTGTTGTTTAGTTCTCTCCAATCCTCCCTGGATTTCTCCTTGAAGATATACCACATTCCAAAATGAGCTCACAGATTTTCTATCCACGGCCCTTCCCCCTATGCTTCTCCCTCACCCACCTCCCTGCAGCAAACCCTGTTCCCTTTGTGGGGATTAGGTTAACCAGATCCTTTTCCTAGTACAGAGCCTGATAGCAGGGTTCCCTCTGATTTAAACTAAGATCATGTTTCCTTTTTTAACTTAAACCCTTAATTAGTGGATTTCAGGTAGCATCAGGGAGATATTTTTGGTCCGTGATATCCTTTCTTTCATTAAACGGCTCATCTCAGACTATTCTATGAATAGGTCTGACCCTGAAAGTTAGCAAAAGAAATTGTATTTGTGGCCTGATTAATTGACCTCTCAGTCCCAAAGAATGGGTAAACAACTTGGCAAGAGCAGGAGCTAGTACAGAACTTGTAGATACATGATTTTTTCTTTCCTTCTCCAGCAAGAGGAGTTCCAAAGCTCAGCTGTCCCAGGCATCTTAGAGGACAGCTACGTCCTTGTCCAGGTGTCCAGTGAAGCGGGCAGACATTGAGACTCTGGGATCTCTTGTTAAAGAGGTATAAATAGACTGATCCTGAAAGTTCAACACAGCAAACTGATAGAGCAGGAAACCTAGAAGGGTCTAACAGAGATAGGGGCCGAAAAAGAGTAACCTTGAAAAGGAGCTAAGGAAGGAGTTTGTTTTTTTTTTTAATCCTCACCAAAGGATATGTTTATTGATATTAGAGAGAGAGGAAGGGACAGAAAGGGAGAGAGAAAGAGAGAGAAACATGGATGTGAGAGAACTAGTGATCAGTTGCCTCCCATACGCACCCCTACTGGGGATTGAACCTGCAGTCTGAGTATGGGCCCTGACACGGGATCAAACCCATAACCTTTTGGTGTGTGGGATGATGCTCTAACCAACTGAGACCCCCCCAGCCAGGGCAAGGAAGGAGATTTATGGTTCTTAGCTTCTTAGAACACTTTGGCCAGAGATGTGGGGTAGTAAACACCTTGAAAAGAGCATTGGAGTTTTCTGCTTCCTCCTACTTTATAGCGCATCACAATTTATAAATATGCTGAAATATGAAAGATTGATTTTGCTATATACAGAGGTGGGCAAAACTAGATTAAATTAACAACCATCATTACCTAAAAGTTAAATCATAAGTAAAAATATGAAATAGTAAAAAGACAAATAATACAGTAAATAAATAATAATACAAGAATGAACTCTGTATTTTGTACTCGTAACTGTAAACCTACTTTTGCCCACCCCGGTATTTAAAAACTGTCCTACCAAACTGAAGTGCTTATGTAAAGTCAGTTCTTTACATAAAGCTCATTGCTTTGGTAATATTGTCATCCTCTTAAAACTTGAAAACAAATTTTTTTTTAAAATGTTGGGGGCAAGGAAGCTGAAAATGGAGGCCGGTTTAATCTGCCCATTCTGTCTATCATTCTGGTCTCCCGTGCCCCCATTTATGTATTAGTGGGATCTCCAGCGCTTTCAATCATTCCTCTTTAGTCACAAAAGCAGCCCAGATCCTTTTCCCGGGATTCGATACCTTCCCAGTCTGACTTTAAATTTCTTCCCATTTTACCTTTTCCTGCTTTACTTCTGAACCCCATATTCAATTAACTGAAATATTTCTGTTCCCATCTTAATTTTTAATTCCTTCCCTTATTTTAAGATGCCCCTCAAATGCCATCTCTTTCCTGAAGCCTTCCCTGATCACTGCACCATCTATAGCGAATCGTACCTGCTGTTGCAGCCATTTCAGCCCACATACAGCCATCTGTTCAAATGATTTGCCTTCCTTCCTTCCTTCAAGCCACCTTTGAGTGTGTTCTGTGGGCAAGGCGTTTGTACTGGTTACTCTGAATCAGAATTTATTATGAATCAGACATAAAATCCTGTGTCAAAAAGTTAATAGTATAATGGATAGATAAAACAAGCTTTATATACACACTGAGTACTTTGAAGAGTTTATAAATACCTGGAATGATAAAAGAAAGCTTCTTGAATGATGTGTCATTTGAACTAGGCCTTGAAGGAGTAAGAGAGTTTGGAGATTGGCCAGGAAAGGGATGGAGGTTTGGTAAATAGACATTTTCAAGAAGGACAACAGTGTGAACACAGAAATGAGAAATTGAGTGGTATGAATGGAGAACATTTAGATTGGTTAGATGGAGCACAAGTGTATGAAAGGGAGTAGAGAAAAATTAAGCTGGGAAAAGTAGATAGGGGCTGAGTGACAGGGCACCTTGGTGGACGGCCTCAGTCCTTGCATCTGTGATATATTTCCTAAAACTCTTTCATTCTCCATCTACTACCTTCTAAGACAACAACTGTAGTTTTATCTTGGCTCAATCAAATCTGGTTTTGTTATAACACACCTTGGAAATCTTCAACACTTCTGATTTTCCTCATTTATTTGTTTGTTCCTTGAATCCTTGGTCTAAATTTGTGGTTTAGGCACCTTCTAGCATAGGAATTTCTCCAAAGGAGGGTTCCTCCTCTAAAATGAGAGAAGTAGCTCCTGTTCATAATAAATCCTGTTTTCCCCCTGATTCTCTGAGTGTGAAATGGGACCAGAGTTTTTTGGTGCTTGAGTCTTTAGAGACTGTTATTCCTTCCTGGGGAGGTCTAAAAGATGCTGCGGTTCCAGCATACTAAATGGTATCTAGTTTACAAAACAGCTGATCTGTCTCCTAAGGGATCATATTCAGTGGTTTCCAAAGTAGGTTCTGAAGAACACTTGTTCCATCAAACACTGGTGTCCTGAAAGGAACACCAACAAAAAGGTTTGCTCATAATAATAACAGGTATCATTTATTGAGCACTTACTTTGTGTATTTGATATCTATTTTCTCCATTAATTAAATGTTTCATAGCCAAAAACATTTGGGAAACATTGATATATTACAGTTCTGACAAGTCCTACAGTAAATAAACTTGTGTAATATTGTTAATCCAGCATATTATATTCCTGTCTTGGAATTATACTTGTGAAGATTTCAATGGAATTAGTATTCCATGGAGCTCACTCAAAGAATAGGCTTCTACGTAGGAAGAACTTAGGTAACTTGAACTTTTTGTGTACATTCCTCTCAGGAGTTTTAGTGATCAGCATGCCCATAACAACATCCTTGTCCTGGTATCGTGGAGCTGAAAATACACATTTATATAGACACTGGACAAAACTATGGCTGCAATTGCCTGAGGCTGTGAACCTGGAAGTTAAAATAGCTGAATACAGTGCCAGTTTCATTACTAAATCGTTTTCTTGAGCTTTTCTAACAGCTGGGTTAGTTCAATTTAAGTGGAGTCTATCGGTTACTACTTCAGTGCATTGAAAATGGACAGAATAAGTTTGGAAAGAAGGGAGAGGTTAATCACTCACAAATAAAAATGCATTTGACTCGTCCAGGAGACTGTGAGCAGGCATGACTGGTGGTCAGCAGCTTGGAGGATGGGGACCCTTGCAGGCACATGGCGTGATTGCACAGGGAAAAGCATTCAGCATACGGGCTTCGGGTCAGATAAGCTATGGGTTTCAGTCCTGAGTTGACTTTACTCTTCTGATCCTTAATTTTCTTATCGCTAAAGTAGGTGTAATTTTTACAGCATAGCAGTTGTAGTGAGTTTAAGTGTAATCATACATGTAAAATGCCTGCCACAGTGGTGCAGTGCAGGTGCTTATAAGTTCTAGTTTCTTCTTTTTTTCGAAAGGGACTCATCTGTCATGCTTATACTTTCTACCTATTGTGGTAGCATTAGCAGTAATGATGAGCACTAGGTAATTCTGATCACTGAGTAGAATTGATCAGTAGATTTGTTGCCTGGTGGCATCGGAAATTGGCACAAATTAGGCTCAAGTCCAGAGGCCCCACTGGTGGTCAGACTTACTATATTTCCATACCCCTGGAAGGTGGCTTTCAGTTTAGTGAGGGGGGTGACCTGGGATATAGAAGGGCACCCACTGGACATCTTGAAGCACCAGTGTCTGCACATCAGGAAAACCTTTGTTAATGCACCAATCATTGATGAGCACAGAGCTCTCACTAAGAGCTGGGCATTGTGCCGGGCAATTGGGACACTTGCAGAGATATGGTCTTAGCCTTAGAGGATCCTGGAGTCCAATGGAGGGAAATAGGTGGATAGTACATGAAGTGAGGAGTCGCAGGTGCTGTGATAGACGTATCATAGGGAGTAGTTGTGTTTGGTGAGGTGGCGGCAGGGGCTCAAAGGGCAAAGTGGTCAATGTTCCTGAAGAAGTCAGGAAAGCCTTTAGAGGGAAGGTGTTCCCTTGAATTTCCAGCTATACGTACAGTTTTTAATCATAGCATTTAAGTAATAATGGAGTTATTAAGCCAAGCATAAAGGAAGGATATGCACAGCCATTTTGGAGGCACAGTTTATGCATGCTCTATTTTTGTGCTGGGTGCCCTTATGAAGCAGTATACAGAGTGCTGTTTAAATTGGTCAGCAGTAACTGAAGGTCCTAGAGGGGGCTGTAAGCCGCCTGTGGTTTCCATGCGTCAGGAAGGTTGTGCAGCTTGGTGCAGATGGCTTTTTGTTCTTGGACTGTTTCTGACCCTGCTGGTGGACCTGGAGCATTCAGGCACAGCATAAGAGAATTCCCCAGGGTTACTTTTGGCTCCTTGTCTAAGAAGAATCCTGGCTTTGGTGAGGCTGTATGGGGCACAGTATGTACCACACAATGACATTTTGGTCAACGGTGGACCACATATACAACAGCAATCCATTAGATTATCATGGACCTAAAAGTTCTTATCATTTAGTGATGTCGTGGTTGTTGTAATGTCGTAGCACAATGCATTACTCACATGTTTGTGGGGATGCTGATGTAAATGAACTACTGTGCTGCCAGCCATATAAAAATGTAGCACATACAATTACAGTGGTAGGCTGTACCGTCTAAATTTTTGTAAGTACACTCCATGACGTTCACACAATGACAAAATTACCTAACAACACATTTCTCAGAACATATCTCTTTCATTAAGCAACGCATGACTGTACTTTTATCTAAGGAATGGGAGGAACAGTCTCAGTGGGAGACTTACAGCTTTTTTGCTTTAAGGCCCAGTGGAGTTCTGACTAGAGGCCCCAGAGCTGCCCAAGATATGTAAGTCTTATCAAAGCCAATGACTCTGATCAGCTCTTAGGTTCCTTTCTGGCCACATCCCCCAGCAGACACAGGGAAGGCATCTCCTCCTTTCCATTGGCTGGAGGGCAGCTCTTGAGAATCATAGGTAGCATCTAAACTCCTGGCAGTTGGCTGACCTTTTTGTTGAGGAGCTATGTGGTAAAAACTAGGTTGAAGTGAGATAACCAAATATGAATGTACTTTGAAGAGTCTAAACCACAAGTTACTGCTGTTATGGCTGTTAGTTTTAGTGGTTAATAATAATAAAACAGCCCCTTACACCATGGAAGAGAGAAAGATGCCTCACAAACCACAAACTAGTTTATTTGTGATACTGTGGGGCACTCCAGTCATTCGGTGAGGTCTGTGGTGCTTAAAATAGAATCGCTGACAACTGGAGTGGGTCTGAGTTCATTACCATCACAGCTGAGCTGTTGCAGCTGCATGTCAGCGGACCTAGGTTTAGCTGACTCATCCTGGTTGTCAGAAGAGTCGGGATGCTGATAGTTCTGCAGTATTGTTTTCTGATTCATGGAGATTGAAAGGATTGTAGGATTAGGGAAAGAAAAATGGACTTTTTCCTGAAGAGCTTAAATAGGAATTTGAAGAGTATTGAAAAAAGGAAAAAAGGAAATTGGGGGCTGAGTGGGTGGGAGGGGTGGTCTTTGCCATGTGCTTTATGGGAAATGGGAAACAGAACAAATAACAATGAGGTTGTTTTTGGTCATTTAGTTTCCTGGGCTGGCCACCAGATTGCACTGTTGACTGAGCAGTGTGGTTGCTTTTTGGAGCAGGCTTGAGATGAACAGCTGAAAAGGAAGGTGCTGTGCAGGAGCTGTTCACGTGACTGACGTTTGTAATCTAAGGAGACAGCCAGACAAGGGTGGAGTATAGGGTATGACGTTCAAAGTGAACTCAAGGTAACATTATTTATTGGGAGATGAATATGTAAATTTTAAACAGTGGTCCAAACTAAGAATTCTATAGCTTTATAGAGGCTTAGCAAAGTTCAGACACTGGGAGCTCTAAGCTTCGTGTTAAAAACTATTTTACTGCAACTATGTTTTCTCATATCCTATTATTAAAGATATAATAATATACATTTATATTTAATTTTAACATAGAGACTTTTGAAATCTTCAATGAAATTTTTTTTAGGAAATGATATTATAGCTTCCTGTCAAAATAAGTGACCCATATAGCATTTCTTAATTTTTTTCTCTAGCACCTGACCTAATCTTACTCCTAGTAATAATGACTTTTAGTTTTAACTAGGACAAAACTTTAGTTTCTATATAGACCTATAATTAGATAATTTATTCTTTATTGATGGCAAAATAGTCAAGCTGATTTAGTAACAACTCTTTCATGCAGTTGAGTCAGAAAATTTTCAGTTCTTTGAATGGCTGTCTAGTATTTAAATTTACTATACTCTTAACCATTTAATGTTAATTTCTACAGAAGCAACCCTTTCAGAGCAATAGCAGGAAGTGAGGAAAAGTCCTGGATTAAAGTTTCAACATTTTGTTCAATTACTTCAAACTTATTCCATATTTTGATACATCAAAGTATGGATATTAACAGATGTTATGCAAAAGATAGGTTCCATAGAGGTAATTTTTGAAATGGTGGGTTAAAAAACATTTGAACAGATTTCTTGCCTATAGAACTTCTTGTAGTGCCCTCAGTTGATATACACCGATAGATGCTGTGAAACTCCAAGAAGGAAGGCATAGTTTATACCTTTTTCCAAACATTGCTGGTCTGGTAGAACAACCCTAGGGACCTGCACTTCACAGAACACACTTGGGAAACCTTGAAAAGGAAAATTAGTGCTTTTAGTATTGTTGATAATAACTGTTGATATTATCAAAGTTACATTCTTTTAGATCTCTTGAAGTCTGTTAGAGTTACTATATGGTATAAATTTATACAGCCAAGCTTTGTGTTTGTTTTTTTACTGTATCCTTAAAAAGATTTTGCTTTTGGAGATAAGCAGTTATATAAAGCAGGCTGTTAATTTGGGAGACAAGAATTTAGAAGACAAATAATTCAGCCAGAAGTAGGTTTCATGGCCCGCAACAGAGGTTTGGTAGGAATCCATGCTTCAGAAAGAAATAAAGAAAAGCCATTTTGTATTTTTCTCTTAGAAGTGCTGTGGAGCCGTGTGGTAACTAAACCCTCCTGGTCAGCGATCACACACGGGGCCTGCAGGATGGATGGGCCTGCCTGCAGACAGTTTCATTTAGCCTGTACAGTGATTTGAACATTTGAGTTAGTTTCCAACATTTTAAAATTTTGAAGTTTTACATAAAAATCTAGCTACTCTTGAGAAATGGAAAAGTCTGACAGCACATCTGCAAATTATAGCTGCTTGCTAGAGCTGAAAAGTGTCTGCTTCCTTTAGAAGGAGTGATTTATCCAGTGTGTCACTGCCTGCCTGCTGTTGTGCTGGTGGCTTTGCACAGTTGTGCTGCCTGTCTGGCCCTGCAGATGTGTGGTTTCGTGTAACCCCGCTGTGAGAGCATGGCCTGGCTGAAGAGCTGATGGGTGGTGCATTGTGGAGTCATCTTTATAAGCAAATGTGGTCAGGTTTCTCCAGGAAGGAGAATCAGTTTTGGAATCTTCACCATTTCTGGTTGACATCTCTATATTTTTCCTCTGAATGTTGAGGATTTTCCTGCCCAGAATATATAGCCTACAACAGCCTATTGGACAATATACTGGAAGAGTTGTCACACACACACACACACACACACACAGAGTGATCCCTGTATATGCAAAATTTGTATTGCTGGTATAAATTTATATTGAATTAGGACAGCTCAGTTGGTTAGAGTGTCGTCCCAATATGCCAAGGTTGTGAGTTCTATCCCCAGTCAGGGCACATGTAAGAATCAACCAACGAATGCATAAGTGGAACAACAAAATGACCTCTCTCTCTCTCTCTCTCTCTCTCTCTCTCTCTCTCAAATCAATTCAAAAATTAATGTTGAATTAGGACAGAGTTCTAATTTCATTCAATCTCAAAACTAATTATTAAAGAAACAAAGATAATTCTTTTATTTATCTTCTGCCCCTTTCTTTTTTTTTATTTTTTTTTATTTTAATCATTGTTCAAGTACAGTTTTCTCCCCCCTACTCCCATTCCAGCCCACCCACCCAACCTCTTCTGCCCCTTTCTACAAAATACTTGAGTCAGCTTATAAAGTATGGTATTTAAAAAGTAGTAAAACGTGTGTGTGTGTGTGTGTGTGTGTAAAATATATTAAAGGGCCAGAAAATATATTCATAGAGTAAGTCAGAAAGATAGAACATGGCTATCAGGCCTGAGAATAAACCTTGGAAGATGGAGAACATGTCTTGTGTGAGAGTGAGCTTATGTTTCAGAGAGATGCCAAAATGTGAACAGAACATCTCAGTGCAAATAGGACTACGTGACTTTTGCTTAGCGTGTCGAGTGTGCCAAAGTTGGCATGTATGGATATTTCTCTGATTCTGCAGTGGTGCAAGCTCTGAGGAGCTGTTTTCTGGTAGCACCTGGGAAATGTGTTTTATGAATGGGGTTAATCATTACTGTCTCCTGATTCTGCTTCCTATATTTTTACCTAATCTATAATGCCAAGAAAAGGGCAGTGGAATGGGTTGTGTGTGATGTGATGAAGTGAGGGTGGGAGGTGGAGGGCAGTGATGGTAGCTCTCAGCAGAAAGGTTTGAGATCTGCAGAGTTCTTTGAGCAGCAGTAACCCACAGCTATTATAGAAGACTGCATTTTCTGTGATTCTGATTAAATGAAACCAGAACAGTATGGATACTGCACAGGAATTGTTTTCATTTGTGAAGCCAAGTGATCTAGGATCAAACTCAACTACCATAAAGTGATTGGAATTACTAGGTCTTGAAGCTGCCTTAACTACTTTATTAAGAATAAGACTAAAATAAGAGAGGGCTCTGCGTAGAAAAAGATACATCCCTTTTTTTTCCCATTGGTGGCATTAGAATTGTTATTACAGTGTCTAGAAATAATGTTTTTATTTTAGTTTGTTTATTTTATTTATTTATTTATTTATTTAAAGATTTGTTCTACTTGTTTCATTAATTGGTTGCTTCTTGTATGTGCTCTGACTTAGTGTGTCAGGATGGCACTCTAAACAACTGAGCTACTCAGCCAGGGCTAGAAATTGTGTTTTTGATTAAAAAATTAGTAACATATTCATGAAGGCATTTTTTACTTTGCTTTTACTTTTTACATTTATTTTCCAATTATAGTTGGCATACTGTATTATAATATTAATTTCAGGTTTACAACATAGTGATTAGACATTTATATACCTTATGAACTGATCCCCCTGAACGAAGTAACTTAAAAGTGATGTTTTATAATACTAGTGAATCTGCCTTTGTGGCAAATGTTAAGGGAATGGTATTTTAGTCAAGTAAACCAAATTCTACAAAGAAATAACTGGATCTTTTTTTTTTCCTCATGCAACATAGGTGGAGCCAATGCCTGAATGTTTACAGAATTGCAAACAGGTCCCGGTTCTCAGGACCTAGGGGAAAAGGGAGATTTTTATGGCTTCTGGCTAACTAGTGAAGGCAACAGTGTCATAAAAGGCAAAAAGTTAGGTGGGAGTGAATTTTGTAGGAATCATAAGGAATGTGGAGACCATTTCTGAGCAATGCCAGTTTTAAAGTTGATTCAAAGTGTTTGGAACATGAAACTGGCAGATTTACTGCCTTTCAGATGGGAGTACTCCTAGATAGAAGGCAAACCACGTAAGAAATTTTCTTATGTGTTTCCTTGCATTAACTGTTGACAGTCGAGCAATAGGGGAAATGAAGAATTTTGTCGATACTAGGAAATGAAAATGCAGGTGCTTTGCTTCCTGTCCTGAACTGTGAGGAGAAAGGAGAGGCATGTTCTGCAAGGACGGGCACCGGTATCTCTGCCTCTGCCCGCTCCCAAAACACACGTGGCTGCTTTGTTCCCAGGTGGTGCTGAAACTCGCCTTTCAGTATGGGAGGGTTTTGTGTGGTTCTGTTTTATTTTGTTTTGTTTTGTTTTAAGATTTTGTTTGATAATTCAGTGATGGATTGAAAGGAATGTATTTAAGGTTCAGATTCTGATGAAATAACTTATTTTTTATTGTATAATAAAACAGTATAAATTGTGGGCAGGAAGTCAGATTCCCAGTTGACTGAGATATAACAAATGTACTTTAATTTCTAGGCTTTATTTAACCAGACATGTTTAGAAAAATCAGGTAAACCAAAAGTAGATAATTCAGTGTGCTTTACTCTTTGATATTGCTGGTAATACCATGCTAACTGATGAGTATTAATCTATGTTCAATCATATTGCTGAAAGATAAGTGTTTTAATTTTAGGGGGTGATAAGAATTTAAAAGCCAGACATATAGATAATTTTTAGAAAATATTTTAAATGTTCATGTTCCCTTCCTTTAGATGAGCTCTTAAAAAGCTAGGTGCTGTACTGTGACAGGTTATAAATAGTCTCTCATGTGCAAAAATGGGTCTGATTCAAAACCCGGAATCTCTCTCTAGAAGACTGCTTTTTTTTAAGCCACAGGTGGTTTCTGAAGGTTTCATGGTATATTCTCCAGTGTTGAGTATAGCACCTGTAAGTAGATTTCCCAGGAGTCCTATTGAAAGGCACTAAATGCAGATTACATTAAGTAATAACTGGGTTTTTGTTTGTGTTGTGTATGTTGTAAAATGCACAAATCAGTGGGTTTGTGTCTAGTCACCTTATTCTCATTTGGGGTTGATGGAAATGAAGTAAGGACCAAGTAAACAACTTTTTTTCAGGTGCAAATTCGACCATGGAACCTAAGTGACAGTGACTTTGTAATGGATGGTTCTCAGCCTTTGGACCCCAGAAAAACTATCTTTGTTGGGGGAGTCCCACGACCCCTTCGAGCTGGTGAGTGGAAATAGTAACACCACAACAACAAAACCAACAACAACAAGTCTCCCCATGCATTTATTTAGTTCCTAATATTTCCTAGGTTTCTGGTCACTTACACACTATTTCCAAAAAATAGGCTGTCATGTCAGTTTCACTGAGCTGGCTCTTTCAAAATTAAAAGTTTTCTCCCAAAATGCTTTATTTCTTGATGGTACCAGAGTGAATTTCATTAAAATGTTACTTTGAAAGGATGAGTTCTGTTTAATGCTTTCCTATTCAACCACATTTTTAAAAACTGGTAACAACACATTTGGCAGTGTACATTCCTATGCCAGTTAGCATTGGTGTGTATGACAAAGAGAAGTCACCCCACCAGAAATCTGTCCCCGTGCAGCTGTGTGTCCCCCAGCGACGAGCCAGACCACTGCCAGAAGCTGTGTTACTGGAAACCAAACTGAACTCTTTCCAAGGGAAACAGGTTCCGATTTTTTCTTAGGCAATTTGAAAAATGAGTTATGTATGCAAGCATTTTTATGGTGACTTTTTAAAAAGCTTTCCTGTTTCCTGTTTAAGTTCCTTTTCAGTAATGAAATAATTGTGCCTGCTGGGATTGGGCAGAATCATAACCGACTGAGGCATTGAAGTGATGCTGAGCTGGTGACATCAATATTTAAATTCAAACACAAAGCTGATCAGTTGTGGATCAGTGTTACTGCCAGTGGAATATATAAAATTATTTGTAGGAACTCAAGTTTTAAAGTACTTAAAATAATTGAGTTTATATTTTTAAAGATGACAAGATAAGGTTACTGTTGCCACTGTAGTTATGAAAATGTAACATTATCTGTGTTATTCGTAAGCAGATGGACTTAATTCTACCTAAAAAAATAAAAGAAAGACAAGATTATTAAAATCAAGTTGTAAAAATAGTTATAAAATGTAAAATGTGCCCTGGCTGGTGTGGCTCAGTGGATTGAGCATGGCCTGCGAACCAAAAGGTCGCCAGTTTGACTCCCAGTCAGGGCACATGCCTGGGTTGCAGGCTGGGTCCCCAGTTGGGGTCACGTGAGAGACAACCACACATTGATGTTTATCTCCCTCTCTTTCTCCTTCCTTTCCCCTCTCTCTGAAAATAAATAAATAAAATATTTTTAAAAATGTAAAATGTACCAACAGCTATTCAGCCCTGTGACTTTGATGAGTTCTTAGTGCTGAATGTCCCTCAACATTTGTAACATTTATTTAAATCTCAATTTCAGTCTCCTCCTAAAAGATTACTTTAGGCCTATATAAAGATATATTCATTATTCCACTTTGAAGGAGTTTAAAACATAGTAATGACTGTAATTATGACTGTGAAGTTTGTAATTTTGTGGTATTTCAGAAAGTCAGATTTCTCTGGGTCTTATCCTCATTTTAATGGAAAACGGTGCTGAAAGAATGAAAGCAAAGCTGCAGAGATTCCCCCCAACCCCTTCCACAATCTCCCGTGGGAGAATAAAGTTCAGGAAGGGCTATAACTCAAACGTGAGCAGCATCATTAGAGAGGGGTAAATGCAGCTCTTTGTTTCTAAGCTGGTTGTGCTGAAAAAAAAATGTAGGGTGAGGTATTGTGGAATATTCCTCACTTGTTCTAACTAGCGTTATATTTAGGAGTGGAGTGGGAGAAAAATCCCCTTTGCTGACTTTTTACAATATATGTATTCTACAAAAATGGACATTCATTGCTAGTATTGTAGCTATTATTATTATTTTTTTGCAGTCGGCCACAAGCACAAATTAGTTTTAATATTCTAACCCCCTCCTTTTTCCCTAAATGGGAATCTAAAAAAAAAATTCTGAGAAAGTCCCACAGTTAAAAAAAATAACAGAACTGGCTTTAGCCTCATGTATCTATTTTTAACTCACAAACATAATAGTTTATAAACTAAATTTCCTTTTTTATTCACCCTTTATTTTCCTTGAGTTAATGACCTGGAAGGATAAAGGCCTTTATATAATTTTCCCTTTATAAATCCTATGAAGATCCATTTTTCACAATTTTCTAAGATTACAGGACAGGAAACCCAAGATGCTAAATTACAGTCTTTAACATTCTGTGTCTACAAGATGCTGCAAGGATTAGACAAGAATTATATTAAGTTTTCTCATCAGAATGGGATTTTTGTGTTTCCTATGTAGATTTATAAGTCTCTAAGTTATTTTTTTAAGCCTAAACTAAAAGTTTCATTTTAAAGTTTTGTTTTTGCAGTTACATGGCCAGTAACCTACAGTTACTTTGTCTGATGGAAATGTCCCTTTATGCCAACACCTCCCATAATTGTAGCTAGCTGCTAGATGGCTAAGTAATCTGTATTAGTGTCTTAGACTTTCACTATCTATCTAAGACTTCCGGATTGGATGCCATGCAATCTAAACCAAAAAAGTTAACATCTGCAGCTTTTATCCACGTGCGTAGAATTGGGTTACTTTGGAACACACTGAGCTTTGTAGACTGGTGTGTGCCTTGGAATAGAAGGCTATTTTTAAAGGAATCCATTTTGACTTCGCGAGATCTTAAATTGAATACAGTGCAGTTCAGCTGAACAATAACATTTATTGAGCATCCACTGTATTCCTGGCACTGAGCAAGGGCATGCCATGCCAAAATGAAAGAACTCACTGTCGTGTTAAACTGGTCATCATCGGCAGAAAGTCACAGATTTTAGAACAGGAGAAGACAAAAAATGTATTAATAGAATGCTAACTCAATTAATTGGATGCTAAATTATACTCTTTAATATTTCTTAAATTTGTTTTTTAAATACTTTAAGGCATTTTTTATTATTTCCAGAGGATGTGTGATTACAGAATTATAAAAATTCTTAAAACTATTTCAGGCCCTATATGCAGAGTGATCCTGGCCCGGGTATGGGTGACAGTACTCTACAGGCGGGACTTTAGGTGTCCAGATTGATTTTCACCTTATTGTGGGCCAAAAGTGGTCCCTTAATAAGTGACTATAATATTATCACTTACAAGTTATTCCTTTGGATCTTGTGAGGCTGTTTATTTTAGATACATCCCTTTTTAAGACAAGACAAGACCATTATTACTAATAAATAGTATAAATATAGCCCTTACTCCATCAAACAGAAATACACAAACACTTTTAAACAAAAAAGCCAATCTGTTTTAAGCAGTATTATCCTGAGTTCAGACTATGCCTTCTGGTCCTTTGAAGAGCTCCCTTTTTAAAATTCAGATTGGAAAAAAAAACGATAGGCCTAGAAAAATGAACCTGAAAATGGGAAAATATCATGGAAAAATCTAGATGAATTTACCCAAAGCGAGATTGCCTGATTGCTGGTTTCTCTAGGTCAAATAATACACATTCCTACTGTCTCTTCTCCCTCCCTTCATCACTCCTGCCAGTGACAGTGGCAAGCCTAGGACAGTTTGCCTGAAGTCTCCTGGTGTTTCTCAGGTCGTGTTCTCCTTCCACTCCCCACCTCTTCTCACCCCTCAGCAAGGAAAGGCTGTAGGTAGACTCATCGTGCCACCAGGTGGCTAAAATGTACATCCTTTTGCAGAGAGTCAGTGCAGGGAAAAAAGGGGTAGTCTGGCTGGTCCTCTACCTGGAAGTACAACAGCATGTTTTCACTCTTCATTCAAGGGATGTACGCACAGTGTCTTCCTGAGTCTCAGTGTAGAAATAGCCCTGCTGCATATCCCTGTGGCATCAGGGCCTCCCTAGAATGTATCTCTTTGCCCTGAGGGGAAATAAGTGCCAGGCTTGGGGATAGCAGGGAGGCTGCCAGGAAAAAGTGGAGAATGAAGCATGTGGTCCCTGTACTCTCCTTCAGTTTATAAACATAAATATTCTCTGGCTTAGGCATCTAATTTGAGTGCTGCCTCAGTGATCAAGCTTTGGGACCCCTCCACTTTCAGCTTTGATCAGGCTTGAAAAACCCCCGTTGTCCTCTTTGATTGAGTCATGTGAGCTGTTCTTCCCCTTCCTGACATCCTCCTGAGAGTTTACCAGGCCAGGTCCTGCAGGACAGGTCAGTCTTGAGAGACGGCTCATCTGAGTCCCTGGCCCTGCCTTCCATTTGCTCATCATCTTCTGGTCTCCTGCCTTTCCTAACTATTGCTCTGATAAATCTTTCCTGTCTTTTTCTCCCCTACTGATGTTCTGTGATGAACCCCAAAAGTTCTTTCTCTGCCTTTTTTCCCTCTCTGTCTGTTGTGAGGATAGCTTTTCTGTGAAGGAAAAAAAAACTTTGAGGTAAATATTCAGTGATATATGGCATATATGTAGAGAACATACATCCTGAATTTTTCTAAGACCATTTATTTCAGACATGCTATGCAGGCATTCTTGTAGTTCACATGTATTAGGAATAATTGTAACTGTATTCTTTTTTTTATTGTTCTATAAAGTTGAAGCAGGCAGAAATCATCTTATGTCAAGTTTCTCAGTAGTAGAAGCTTTTTCTTTCACCAAGTCCCAAGTTCAGTACGAGCTGTCCCAGATAAGCTCCAGATTTGGCATATTGGCTTGATTAACTGCATTGCCCCTAGGGTTAAGGATTTTCTAATGTTAGTATGTGTTTGTGTTCTCTGTCCCCCACAGCTAATGTCAAACTTTGCCATATCAGTGGCAGGCTGAGTAACTTTAGCATAAAGCCAAAGTAAGACTAGGATGAGTTGGTGATTATGGAGCAGGAACCAAGCGAAGTTAATGTTAAGCAAAGATTTATGAGTAAAGGGAAAATAACCCCTGGACAAAAACTAAACATTTGAGCACTACTTGTTGCTGAGTGATGGGTTCAGAGCTCTCTTATATGTTTAATCCTCATGATAAGCTGTGAAGTTTAAGTGGTAGAATTCATTTTAGAGATAAGGAAGCAGGGTTTAATGCCAGTGATCGGCCCAGGCTACAGTAAGCAAAAAGGCTGAGATGTGGTCTCTGTAGCAGTAGTAACAGTTAACTCGGTGCCAGTTTGATTGAATCAAGTTAAACTCTATCTCTCTGCCTTAGTTGGCTGTTCATACCATTTATTTGAAAATATCCTTAACTTCCCAATACCCAATGCAAAATGAAAGCTTATGAGCACATTTCCCCTATTTAAGATGTGTGAACTGCTCTTGTGAAACAACTTGGCCATTGTAAACCCAGAAAGTCCACCTTCAAGTTGAATTCTTTTCTTTCAGAAGTCCAGACATCATCATCATCATCTTCAGGTGCTTACGCCTCTTTCCCATCTGCTTTGTTTTTATTTCCAAAGAGAAGAAACATGGCTTCTAGATTTGCAATTTAGAATCTGGAAAGACGAATGTGTTGACGTTTCTCTTGGGAATCCTCATTCCTGCTCTACTCCATTTGTTTCTCGTAGCATCTCTGACTTAAATACTACCTTATGGCTGGTTTTGAAGTCAAATTAAATGCTAGGAACAAAACCCTGGGATGGGGCAGGATGAACAAGTCATGATGATTTCCTCTCTGGTGAACTAAAGTCCCTTTCTGATCTCTGTGAGGAATCAGGGGCAAATCCAAGGAGTCGTCATTGGGGTTCAGACTCAACGTCAGAGGCAGAGTTACCACCACCCAGAGGAGTTCATGGGAATGTTGTGTGCTACTCACAGCTGTGATATTCTCGGTTCCCCCTTCAGTGTGTGGACAGTGAAGCTCATCACAAGAGCCAGGGTGTGAGGGGGACGTTTGGTAGTGCTGGTGTTACCAGGGAACAGGTGTTTGTGACATTACATGAGTTGTGTTAGGAGCACAGAGCAGTACAGAATGCCCTTGGATATAGCTACCAGGCCTGCTAATTTCCCACCCCTGTGGTGTTCAGACAGATCCTGCGAACACTGTCTGGGTAGGAAGGGAAAAATAAAGTGGTCTGGAGACTCCTGACTTGACTTGTTCATGGACTCCATCTATGCCTGCTGTCACCTCCATCTGTCTGAATTCCAGCCCTCAGCCGTATGCCCTGCTCTGCTGGCCTCATCTTCCTTGGGTTACATGTTAAGAATGTGGCCCTGGCTGGTGTAGCTCAGTGGATTGAGCGTGGGCTGTGAACCAGGCATTGCAGGTTCAATTCCCAGTCAGGGCACATGCCTAGGTTGCAGGCCACGGCCCCCAGCAACTGCACATTGATGTTTCTCTCTTTCTCTCTCCCCTTCTCCTTCCCTTCCCTCTCTGAAAATAAATAAATAAAATCTTAAAAAAAAAAAAAAAAAAGAATGTGATTTTGGGAGCTACACTGTCCTTGTCCTCTGCAGAGGATGGTTTAGAATGTGGATTCACTGTCACAGGCTTAGTAGGTGGTTTGGCAACATTTTCCAGAGAATATGCATTTCTGATCAAGGGCTCACATTTTCCTGAGCAAAGTTGAGACACAAGATATAGATAACCGGTGAAGGTTTTAGTTACTTTCTGCCACATCCTTACTGCCTTTCTTCTACTTTGCTCTCCTCCTCCTAAGTAGTCAAAATGGTAGCTCTCTTCTTGCCCCCATCAGAAGAGGATTTACAATATATATGGGACTTTCCTATATTAAGTGATGATACTCACTATAAAGAAGCCTTTAAAACTAGTCTCTAAAAGTAGTTGTATATTCTGACATATGTAGGTGAATTTGTATCTTCTGTATTAAAAAAATTGTTTCAGATGAAAAATGTATAGGGCTTGAGGAAGGCTTGCTCTGTGTTTGTCAGTTATCTACCTAGTGAGTGAATTCAATTACATTTTTCCCCTAAAGCTGTAATTAACAAGTGGTTACTTTTGTCAATGTCATTTAAGTACTAAAGAGAAACTGTGTTCAGCTCATGTAAGTGGCATCCCTCTGGCGAGAGTTTAGCCTGCAGGATTGAGCAAAGGAGCAAATATAAACAGTTCTTTGACCATCATTTACCTTTCTTCACAGGTGATCACTGTAGTAGGCCTTTTGTAATTAAAGTAGAGATTAGGGTAGAAAGAGATATGGGAAATCTTCATACTCTTCACCCCAAAAGCTCTTTCTTTAGTCACCTTGGTTGTTTCTAACTTCTCAGCAAATGACCCTTCACTTAAGTGAAATCTCATTGGCTCAAACGTCTGCAGACTTTTTGGTGGCCAAGAAATTGACTGTATATAATAAGCTTATACCTGGAAATGATTTATTTATTAGTTTTCATAAAAGTATAAGGGAGTCAGGGTTTCTGCTTCCTATCAAAAGACTTAACTGCCAGCAACACAAGTCATGACCTAGTCTTTGGCATGTGAAGATGATTTTCCAGCAGCTAGATTTATGAAGTAATGGAATGTTGGTGCCTGTGGAAAGCGCCTCTGGCATCCTGGGACCCCCAAGATGCCTCTGGAGACCACTGTGCTATAGAAGAAGCTGTGGCTATGGTGACTCTCCTTGTCAGCTGGAGCTGTAGGCTTACAGCCAGGATACCTTCTTTCTAAATCAGACACTTGCTTGAGTTCCTCCTCAGAGTGGAAGACAAGTGCATTCAGTCCCTTGCCAGCATTCTTCCCCTGGTCATTCACCAGGCTGAGGGAGTGTTTACTCTCTTGTTCCATTCCAGAGGAAGCTGGTGCCTTGGAAAATTAGTGTTTAATTTCCAGGCCCAGAGGTTACTTATTTTCATAAGCCCATTTGACCAATAAGGGAAATTTATTAATGACTACAATTAATTAATTCTGCCTTTAGTTTCTTGGTGTCTGTAACTGGAATAACATTAGCCAGGTGAGGAGGCCCTCAGGCCACCGGAGGTTGTTGGATGCAGTACACGGATCCAGTGAACTCTGACATTCGGAGCACGTGCACCGTTACCGCTGCCTCGTTTGAGTGAGCGTGGTCCCTGCACCCTGCCCCAGGACTGCCTGTGGGATCTGTTGAGTGCTGATCCGAGGGGTTCCTTTGGCTGACGTGACTCAGTGATGCTAATCACTGAGATGGGATCATCGGGATGGCTCTCCGCTGTCCTGTCTTTAATAACACATATCCTTGGGCTTAGTGATTGCCAGCTTCTTTCCTCACCTTCTGAACATTACCTGCTGGTTGCGGGTCATTCTTCCTATAAAAATAGGCACTTAGAAAAGCTCACCAATATTAGGTGGTGTGGTATGGGGAGGAATTCTGCAGTTAAGGAAAAAGACAGCCTTTCCGTCATGGCAACTTAGCTGTTCTTACTGCCTCAGCAGCTTTATATTACAGGAACCCTGTGGTACTTGGCCTTCCTTCTGCTTGGAAAAGTCTGATGGGTTCTTCCACCATTGAGCCCGTGCGTCTGCGGCAGATCTCTTCCTCTGCCCCCCCCCCCCCGGCTGTGTGGCTTTCCTTCTCCCCAGATCCTTGGGGCTCTGCTCTGTGATGGTCTCTGCCCACTCGCTGTGGCCCAGGTCATCATCTGTCTTCACTGCCCTCTCCTTTCCAAATACTGTACATAGGTGTTTGAGGGAAGCGGGCTCTCGGGCCCTTCCCCAGGGGTAGGGCTAAGTCTTTTGGTCTTAAACCATCTAAGTGGCCTGAAAGGAATGGTCATACCTGGAGGAGGTGCCATCCAGTATCAAGTAAACCATTACCTTCAGGAAATTTGGATCCAGGTAAGTAACTGCTACATTTCTCTCCATAGTACCTTTATGGTGAGGATAACTTTAGAATATCAGACTTTTGGAATGAACCAATTTCCAAATGCTTTCTGTACAAAAGTCGTTTTGTAAACATACCGATATGAAGATATATTTAGAAGAAGCGTGACAGGGACCGCAGACCAGACCTCTGGATTTGTAGCAGGTGCAGGATGGGTGTGTCTTTACTGCCTCCACAGCCGCCTGGTGTCCCCGGGCACATCGTCGCAAGAGCGCAGCGTACGTCCACGGCTGCTGTTACCATTACTAGTGCTACTTAGAGTTGAATGGAAGAGGTCAGTGTGGAGATCGCTCAGATGGGATGAAGTATATTTTAAAAGTCTTTTTTTTTTAATTGTAGAGATTTACTTTAAGGCAGAAATGTATTACCTCTAGTTAAAATGATGAGTTAATTCTTTCTATAGCTTAACCTTAAACAGAGCAGTGTAATTTGAGTAATTGCTTTCAGTCATAGAGGTCAGTAAGTAGGAACGTTTCTTATTAACTTGCTAGGTCACCGTGAAATGCTTTGCCTACCCAGGGCCCACTCCAGGAGACTAGGCGGTTAGAAATTAGAACCAGAGGATTATTGATACAGCATTTCTTTATACTGTTGCTCAAGTTCTGATTATGTAAATTTGTGCGTGTGTGTAAATTCTTTCTTTTTTCCTTCATTTTGTTTTTAAATATTCTATGAGGAGCTCCCTACTTGAGTCGTAAGACCGATGTGGACACTCTTCATGATACTTGACATGGGTTTTCTTTTTCTTAATTACACTGCATGACCCTTAAATAGTTCTTCCTTCTCCCAGTCAAGAGTGCCTTCTAAACATTTATACAGAATTGTGTTTATTTTCTTGCAGTCGAGCTGGCAATGATCATGGACCGTTTGTATGGTGGTGTCTGCTATGCTGGCATTGATACGGACCCAGAGCTGAAGTACCCGAAAGGTGCTGGCCGCGTGGCATTCTCCAATCAGCAGAGTTATATCGCAGCCATCAGTGCTCGCTTTGTGCAGCTCCAGCACAATGACATTGACAAACGGGTAAGCAGCTGCTCAGGGCATAATTGCTGTGGGAAAGAAATGACGTTCATTCTCTGGGCACCTGGGAAGAAAAGCACCTCGTGTTCGTAAGTGAGCAGCTCTGCCTTACGTGGCATTAGCCCACAAGTCCACGGAGCTGCCTGAAAAAGAGAGCACCCTTGGTATTTAAGGTGTTAATGAACCCTCTGCCTCACTTATCCCCAGGGTGATGTTACACTTATGAAAATAACCTGGCCAAATTTAGCGTACCAAGGCAGTGCTGTTCAGATGATGCCAACAATGCATTAACGAAGGTGGAGAGCTGGTGACCTATTTGACCCATGTGGTACTCTTAAAACAAACAAATCTGGCCCTGGCTGGATAGCTCAGTTGGTTGGAGTGTCGTCTCAATATGCCAGGGTTGTGGGTTCGATCCCTTGTCAGGGCACAGACAAGAATCAACCAATGAATGCATGAGTAAGTGGAATGACAAACTGGTGTGTGTGTGTGTGTGTGTCTCTCTCTCCCCCCCCCTGCTCTCTCCCCCCTTCTCTCTCTCTAAAAATCAATTTTTTAAAAAAATACTTAAAACAAACTTAGACTGAAGTTCAATGTTTATGTTCAAGAGTATACATAAAATGTTTAAGTTCTGGTTTCTCTTAAAATTGCAAGATCACACATGGTAGCAGTCACTGGAACCAAGGAGCTGTCATTCCTTCCAGTCCTCCTCCAACTCCCTGTAGTTCTGCTGCTCACACCATATACCTTATGCCTGCCTCCCTGCCCATTGGCATCACCTGCCTGGCTACTAGAGGCATCCAGATTTTTACTTGTGGTCTAAAGAGGGAACATGAGGTAGATTTGTAGGGAGTTACTATGCTCAGTTGGTTTTGCAACAAGCATAGGTTTCAATTCCTTAAATCCCAGCTCTGGCACTTGGGGGAATGGAAGGTAGTGGGTGTTAATCTGGGACCTGTGTTAATAGAGTAAAAGAGCAAGTAGGAGAAGAGCATTGAGTCAGGAACACCTGCCTACACAATGGCTGTTGTTGTACAGTGGCTGTTAATGCTTCCAGCAAAGGGCATTCTTGGGGGATATACTGAACTGGATAAATAAAGTAGTAAATATGGGTTTTTTTATGAAATTTCACCTATCCTCTCTTCAGTTAATTTTGACTAATTTTGTGTAGCAGACTTAGGTTTCTTGGGGGATGAAAATTTCAACTGGTGATGGATTTTTATGTTCAGCAAGATTATACTTTCATTAGGACACATATCTAATCAAACATTGTAAAAGCCAGTGCTTAAAAAAAAAACAACCCCTGTTTGCTACATCAGTGGGCTCCTTAAAAGTAAGTAGTGGTGGTTTCTTTTTTTACTTCAGATGAATAAAATAATTCTATTTCAGAATTTTGAAACACTTTCTAGAAACTGTGGTAAAACTGAGGGGTGGTAAAGTTTTGACTCCATTCCTAGTTTCCAAGTACACACAGCATCCTGAACTTCCCCCTTAGTACCACCAGTCTTCCTGCAGGCTGCAGGCTCCACACAGATGGGCGTGGTGTCTGCCTCATTCTCTCCTCATTCCCAGTGCTCACCCATGGCACCTATAGATGCAGGAGGAGGTGCTTGATAAACCTTGGTTAAACTGACAGATGGTGCCACATGAAGGGTTCTCCTAACTATTACTGCCATAGCTGGTGGACGTTGTACCTGTATGCTTCTGAGTCTGAAACCCCAGCCTCCATGGCGTTGAGACTGCTCTTGCAGCTGTTGCAGTACACTCAACCTGAAGAGCCTTAGGTTCTCATCAGTGTGAAAGCAGCTTTCTTTGTTCCCCTCTGACACCGGAACTAGTGACTGTAGAGGAGGTAGGCCCTAGCGATGATAAATGAACTTCCATTTCCTCATGCTTCTGTCTTCCCCATGCTCCTGGCGTATTCCTTAGTAGAGGGACGCACACTCACCCCAGGGACTGTGGTAATTGTTGAGCCTCTTTAGCAGTCACAGTAAATTCAGATACTGTCTGTTCTGTTGCCTACCCTATGCTCATCCTTGCTGTGCTCAGGGCCTCCGTATTTCTTCCCACAAGACTTAAGGCAAGAAAGAGACAAGTGGCTTTGCTTTTGTTAGCATGACAGTAGGCCATGCTGGGAAATGTGTTTGTAACATTAAACTTCTCAGCATTCAGGAAAGCCATTGCCTTTTCTACCCACTGCATTTGGGCTAAGTATACCTTCCGTATCTTCCTTGGTAATCATTTAGGGTAACAGCCAGTGACAGTGGAAAGAGTATGGAGCTTGGAGCTAGAGCGCATTCCGATAGTTTTAAGCCCCTGCTGCACCAGTCCCTGGTGACCCCAAGCAAGTTGTGTAATGCCAGCAACCTCGGGTCTTCATCTGTGACTCCCTCTTGGGGACGGTCTGGAGATCAGATGGGGTGTGAGGGTAGAACAGCCTGAGCTGTATGGCAGTTAGGCAGATGTTTAACTAGCACTTGCTGGTTAACAGTATTCATCTTGCACTTGATACTGATGTCATTAACATTACATAGCTTGAATTTTGTTGGTTGCTCTGCTAGCGATGCAGTGAAAAGTGAATGCACTGGTTAGTGAAAAGAGCACTGGGTCAGAGTCGGGTTGCTGGGTCTAGAGCTGGTTTTTGTTCCCCAGGGGCTGTGTGACTTTGAACAGGTCACTCAAATTCTGAGCTTCGGTGTATAATGAGGGCAGTCTCAATAGCCTTGTGCATCTCACAAGATTGTTGAGAATCCCAGGAGAGAGATTAAACAAGAAAGCAATGTTTATATATATATATATATATATATATATATATGCATGTATACACACATATACACATATATGTATGTACATATATATGTACATATATGTGTACATACATATATATGTATATATATATAAAACATAGTGTACAGATGTGTAGTAGAATCGTGGTCATCACAAGAATACCACCTCTATCCACCTGGAGTCAAAAAGAGACTTGCCTGTTCCTTCAGCGCCCTCACATGAGCGCCATCTATGTGGGACATGAGCGCCATCTATGTGGGAGAGTGGGAGTCATGGAGCGAGGGAGGCCCTGCCGCCGCCTTCACCTGCATGCTGTTTGCGTGCACCAACCAAGGTGGAAACTGCTCCACGAGGAGAGGGGAAAGCCTGCTTCCATCTTGAGCCGGGCTGCTGTGTCAAAACTGGTCTTCTGTGAACATCATACTTCTTCCCCCACACTGCTAGTCTGTCCTCTTCTTCATTTCGGTTGGACACAGCCAACACTGCCCTGTTCTGTCGTCTGGCATTTTAAGCCTCTAACTGCACCCTTCCTAGATGTTTTTTAAGGTTCATTCCTAGTTTTATTTTTAATAATCTTTCTCCTAAAGCTTAAATTTGGGCTTTGCAGAGGTCTCCCATTATATACAGGGTGGAACAAAAGTAGTTTTACAGTTGTAATACAAAAAAGTAATACAATAGTTAATAGATAATAATACACAAATAAACTCTGTTTTTTGCATACTTACAACTGTCAGTCTACTTTTGCCCCACGCTGTGTAAGCATGGCAGTATTTCCTTAGGTGATGGCCTCTTTCTTAGAGGCCCTTTTGGTGGTTGTCTATAGTGAATTTCTTCTTTTCCAAATAACCCCTCCGAGTTTTTAGCAGTAGTCTCATAGCTAAAGTTTGGAAACTTGCCGTCCTCGGAGGCAGAGGTACATGGTCACAGTCCCTTTTCCTTGCTATCGCGGCTTCCCAGATGCTACACTCTCTTTCTCTTTCTTTCTGATGTCATCCAGAGTTGCCTTTTAAACCAAGACCTCGGCTATTTTAAATAGCATCAGCTTTTATTACCTTTCTGGTCAGAGGAGCCTCCTTTGCTGTCTGCATCATTATAAATCAGATTCAGTGAATTTTTTTTAAAAAACTGCAGGTGGAATTTTAAAGGTCACTTGCTTCCTATTTGCAACCCTTACCCCGTTCACTGTTTGCTCCATATGGAAAGTTGAAGAGGGCAACCTGTTTGTGAACATATTTTCATAGCTGCACAGCCAGTTTTAGAACATAGGAAGGGGTGTTTTAATGGGCAGGCTTCAAGTGTGCAGTGAGAGGATCCACTGAACAATAACGCTGGTGGAAAGGGCGCTGTGTTTATCCTGTGCGGTTTTACTCAGCTCACTGTAGGGAGGGGATCCTACTTATTTAACATGTACTCTTCATAGTTATAGGAACAAGGTCACCGAGGCCAGTAGGGCAAACTTCTGATTACTGCTATGGGAATTAGGGCCCCCCAAGGCCACGTGACCTGTCAGGGTGGGCTGACACATGCCCACTTCAGCAGACTGTTCGCCATGGTGTGTCTAGCAGTGGAAGGACTACCAGAGGTGGAGGGGCTTCTCATGGCAGTTCCTCACCGTAGCAGAGCTGCCGTGATGTTGACACTGCCACCTGTGCCCAGAGTCCTGAATGGGAGTGCTTGGGACGTGGGTGGCATGCAGCAAATGTATAGAGCACATTTGGGTGATAAGTGGGAGAGCAAGGACTGGAAGCATCCGTGGGAGTTTATCCAGAGTGCTGGAGAGCGTCCCTCTCATCTCTCACCTGGACACATAGGACAGCTTTCTCGTCGTCTCCCCAGTCCTCCATAGCCCATCTCCAATTCATCCTTTACATAAAAACCAGGGGATCTTGTAAAATCATGTGTGAATCATGTATTACCTCCTTTGAACCTTTTCACTATGTTCTACTGCCCTTAGGATGAAAGTGGAGTTTCTCACCATTGCCTACCAGACCCTCATAGACTGCATAGTTCTCCCTTAGTGCTTTCTTCCTCATCTTGAGCCAGTTAGAGCTGGCCCTTTTCTCTGTTTTTCAGGATCATTAGATACACTCTTCCCTCTGCCTGCCTAGTACCATCTTTTCCTTAAATACTCAGCTTAGTTGTGGTGTTCCTAGGAATCCTTTCTTCAGTGGAACCTCTCTTCCCGCCGTGCACCTCTCTCCCCGCCGTGCATCATAATGCCATCCGCTGTTCCTTTGTGGCTTCGGTAACACAAAGGAATAGCGGATGGCATTAAAGCCACAAGGAATGGTGGATGGGTAGGCTGGTTTCTTACTATTACGAGATCAGAACATTAAATGAAGTAAATCTGTAATTAATTCTTTAATGTCCATCTACCCTGTTAGACTATACAGTCCATGAGGACAGTGGCTGTATGTCTTTCATGTTAGCTACTGATACTTAATACTTGATACATGGTGGTCACACATTATTGTTTATTTTTGGATGAATGAATGAGTGAGTTCTTGAATGAATGCTAATTGAGAAGGGGCACAAATGGAAGCCTCTGTATCCCAACCTTTGGCATATCTAACTGTCCACCAGAGGGCGCTTGGCTCAGCATCCCTTTCCTGCTTAGTTAACACTTGAGTAATGGAGAAATCTAGGTTTTGCTGTTTAAAATATCAGAAACTGTTCTTTGACACTTACAGTGAATTAAAGCCACACTTAACTTTAGGCATGACCTGATTCAACCCCCTTTATTTTGCAACTGGGGAAGTTTAGGAGAGATTTGGTGACTCTCATGCTCTGTGGACTCCCCTCCTGAGTGTTCCTGTTTATGCAGGGTCTGAGGTTTACTCAGACCCACTTTTCCCACAGACCCGGGTTAAGAACCCCTGAGTCCGACTATAGGGCCCTTCGTGAGTTTTGCATGTTTCCACATTTCATGCACTTCTCAGGAGGTGAACATACTCTGCACAGAACAGGGCACATCTGGAGGCTGTACCAGGATTTTCTAGTATGTCTGTAGGTCATTGTGAACGTTAACAAAATAAGTTTGAGATTTTCTTGTGCCTTTTTTTACAGTTGTTTTGTTTTTTGATTTTGACTCTTTTACTGTCTTCATGTAAAACCTTTTCTCAAGTCAGTGTGAGCCAATGCAACTCTACAGAATTTATATATAACCTTTAGTGATAATTTGTTTATATTTACATATATATAACATTAGTGAAGATGGCATTTTTAATGTCATAAGAACATTATTATAAACAACCCAAGGGATGGGATGGGTGAATGAATACATACATACATACATACGTATACAAACACAATTCATGCCTCAGTTTTTACTTCCAAGGAAAAATTAACATCTTGAAATAAATCCCTTAAGGCTTACGTTATACATATCTTATGGTTGATATTCATCGTTAACGACCAATTGATAATGTGTCCCCATGTTGACAATGCCAAGGTTGTATAATACCAGTACAGTGGTTGTCAGCTTTTCTCCTGCCTTATCATACACAAACCATGCGATAGCTCTCAAGGGGAAGACAGGCTCCCTGTAACACCGTTAGGGTGGGGCTTGCATGGGGTGTGCCCATGAGTACCTAAGGGGCTTCACTCCCCACAGCACTCCCGTCCTCACTATCCATAGAACTACGGCTCTAGTACAAAGTGGCTCCTGGCCTGGACACTGGGAGATCTGAGCTGCACTCGCAGCTCTTTGCCCAGTCATGATGTGTCCTTGGGCAAGTTTCTTAACCTCTTAGTGGCTTGGTTGTGTTGTCTGGTAGCACTAAGAAACCAGGCTAATTATCTTACGGTTTTTTTTTTTGTGCAGGTAAACAATGATAGATGTGTAAGTGCTTTGGAAAGTTACTAGGCTGGACAGAGGTTGATTTCCATTATTGTAGAGCCTGGCCTATTTAAACTGTGCTGTGGCCCAACCATATGACTAAGGCTAATGGTTGACTCTTCTTTTTCTTTAAAAGTGCCTGCTCAGTTTGACTAAGAATCCTTATTATCCTTAATATAAGGGTAAATAGTTGAAGTTGACTCTGAGAAGTAAATGAAAGAAATTAATATAGGGGCCAATCTGCCAACATGCTGTTTGGTGTCAGTCAAGACAGAGAGAGACTCTTTGAGTTCCTTTTATGGATGTAAACACCAGGATGCATTTTTTACTTAAAGAATTGAAGGGTTTTTTTTTTTTTCTTTAGTCTAGAAAGAGGTGTTTTTACTGGCATCTTTTCTTAGATAATGAAAAGATTTTGAACTTGAAATTCGGTAGAAGGTTAGGATTAAATTTGGCTTACATTCCTTCGAATGGGGTCTCTGTGAAAAACTGGAACAGTTTAAGGTATTTAAGTATAATAAGGGCAAAAGAGGGCACCTGTACTCATTCTGTCTGTTATAATGGTATTTTTAGAAGTGGTGCCAAATGAACACCTAAGATGTGAAAGCTCCGCTAAATCCAGTTTTCTTTATAACTCAAGTCTAGGTCAACTACATACGGAAGGTTTTTGTGGTGTGGAAAATGAGATCATGTGAAAATGGACGATCTTTCTGCATGGCCGTTTTCCCACCCCTTTGTCTGCTCCGTGCAGTTCTGGGAAAATCTGCAAGGGTAGGATCAGTCGAATCTCCCTTAGTCCAGCAAAAGCATATGGTTTGACTGATTTGAACAATTTCATTATAAAAATCTGAGAGGCCATCCACACACCCACAACTATTGTCTAGCACAGCTTGCTCATGCTGTCTCCTAGAAATTTATAAGTCAGATGTTTGTGACTTGATGTGCGTCGTGCAGAAGACACTAGTTACAGTCTGCCAATGCAGCCCGTAGAAGTGTCTTCTCTAGCTGGAAGATACTAGACTGGAATCAGCCAGCCTGGGGTTTAGTCTTGACTATACCACTTTGTTACATAGCTTGAAGCAGGGATGTGTGTGTACATGTTAATGAAGGTGCTTTTGATAACTGTGAAGCACTCTGTCAATACATAATGGCACTGATAACATACTAATAATATTTGATTAGTACTAATATTTGATTAGTACTATTATTAATATTTGAGCTATTCTGAAAGATGCTATTAGTCTAATTGAAATTTGACATGATAAAAGGAGTTAAATATTTCAGACAAGATAAAGGAAAATGGGTTGATTATTTGAGTTTTTGAAATAGGAGGAGGAGCCCTAGATTGAGTGCCAGCCTGCAGACTGAAAGGTCATTGGTTTGATTCCTGGTCAGGTCACATGCCTAGGTTGCAGGCCAGGTCCCCAGCGAGGGCCATATGAGAGGCAACAGATCTGTGTTTCGCTCCCTTTTCTCCCTCCTTTCCGACAGATAGATAGATGATAGATAGAATCTTCTGAAACAGTGAAGTAGGGGGAGGAGCTGTCGGTAGACAGGGATCTGCTCCTAAAACTAGTTTCCCTAAACCACCGTTTCCTAAGCTGTTCTTCAGGAAGCATAGTCCCTTGAGATTTTAACATCTATTTTACCAAAAAATCTTTTTCTGAGTAAAATGAGTTTGGAGATGCTTTTTTTTTAAGACAATTAAATAAGCTGCTTTATTCTAGGACTTCTTAGAATCTTTTATATACTAATCTTCCTTGTAAAAATCCAGGAAGGAGACACTGCAATTTTTCACAAATCCTTTTGATCATGAACTCTTCTAAAATGCACCATCTCTTGGGAATAGTGTTCTAGGGAGCCCCACTGAAAAAAATGCTGTGTTTTCAGCTTCTTTCATGTTCAAATTGAGGAGTTTAATAAGCAGCTGATTTATTTCCCCTGCCTCAGTCCCTTTTTACCAAGCATGTCACACTCACCATATGTTTGTATTTTTTATTGCCGTGTAAAAAGCACATTCAATCTATCCTCTTAACAAATATTTAAGTGTACAGCACAGTATTATTAACTGTAACAATCTTGTGCATAATTGAAACCTTATAACCTTTGAACAGAAACTCCCCACTCCCCCCTCCCTGCCCTTTGGCCGAGCCCTGGCAACCTCCGGTCTGCTTGCTGCCTCCCATCCAGATAGAGTCATGTGATTGTCCTGAGACTGACTCATTTCACTTAGCATAATGTCCTTAAGGTTGTTCATCTATGTTGTCACATGTGACAGAATTTCCTTCTTTTTTAAGTTTGAGTAATATTCCATTGCATGCATACCAGGAGAGACCCCCAAAAATGGAATTATCTTTTAGAGGGTGGGCTTCTTATAAAACAGGTCTCCCCTGCTAGGTGAGTGTTCTAGGAACCAATCTGTATCAGTGTACCAGCTGGTGGTGTTGTAAGAGGCTGCTTTCAGCTTCAGCTTTTTGAAGACTCTTTCAACACATTTGCCCATTTCGTGAGGGTAATTTACAAGTGCACCTGCCCACACTGTGCTGAGTGTTCAGCAGTTTTTTACCTAAAATAGCGTGACCCCCCTGTGCTCCACTGTCCAGGTGAGATCACCCGATCTCACCCTGAGTGACTTTTTTTTTGTTTCCCTGGATGAAAGAAGTCCTCAAAGGGAAATGTTTCACTGATGTGGAAGAGGTGAAACAAAAAACAGCAGAAACACTAAAAGCCATCAAAATCAACAAATTCAAAACTGTTTTGAGCAGTGGAAAAAACATCTCGATAGGTGTATTGCATCAAATGGAGAGTACTTTGAAGGTGACTGAAGTTTCAACATGGAAGAATACACAATTTCTTATGGATAAATTCCAGGTTTCTTGGATCCTCCCTTGTATATACCGTATTTTCATTATCCATTCATCTGTTGATGGACATTTAGCTTGCTTCCACACCTTGCCTATTGTGAATAATGCTGCGATGAACATAGTAGTGCAAATACCACTTTGCAACCCTGATTTCAGTTCTTCTGTGTGAATACCCAGAACTAGGATTGCTGGATATGTATTTTCTGTCTACAAGGGTTGGGATAGGGCAAGGAGACGGCAGCTGAGTTCATGGCAGTGGTGGGCATTGAAGGTGTGGTCGATATTCCCTGTAGTATGTATAGATGTTTGTATTTTGATTACTAGAGATTATCTGTATATCTTTCTATCATATTGGTCTCTATCTAAAGAGGGGAAATAGTTTTAAAATCAATATACTACTGTCAAATAATGTTTCCTTACCTCTGTTTTAGCTTAATGCGGAGGACCAGAGAGACTGTCTTTCAATTAGCTAATTTAGGGCTTTCTGATACATTGTGAGGCTAAGCCACAGCACATATTTGCTTTGAATAGCATACGCTTTATATCACCCATTTTTCATTTAATGAGATGTTATCCATTGCACTTTCCTTTGCAGGCTCTTCACTTCAAGTACTTCATGTCTTTAATCTTTTTTTCTCTCTTCACTAGAAACGTATTAGCCCTGAATTTTAGCTGAAGGCCATCAAAGGTTTTGTATTTTTATCCTGCGTGAAGATTGTTACGACCCAGTAACCAGACTGACAGACGCGCGGGTGATACTACACTTTGTCCCCGGCCCCAGCTGGAGGACGTAAGATGACTCAGTAGCAAAAGAAGTGAGGGTGCTGATAACCTGTTCCCAGACTGTGTCTGCTCTAGCCTTAGTCTGGGACTCCTGTAACCCAGCCTTCATTTAGCTGCCATTGCTGACCCTGCCTTGATCCGGCTTGAAAGCTTCCCAGCTGCAGCTGTGGCTGTGTTCGATCTGAGCCTTTGAGAAGCAGCAACACCCAGGAGTGAGTTCACGCATTGCTGGGACTGATCCTACCTGAGCACTGGCAGTCTCAGAGCCTTTGACTAGAAATAGTTTTGTTTTTATTTTTTTTTTAACAGCGTTTGGGTCATCTAAAGAAAGCGGGAAAGATAATTCTCTTCTCTAAATGGCACAGAGACTTTTTGTCCTGGCTCTCCTTGCTAGTCTTGACCTCTGATTTCTCCTGTGCTGTTCTCTGTCTTTTGATGTTTTCTCTCTTTGAATTGTGAAATTTTTAATATGAAAACTCTTTAGAGTGTTTAAATGTTCTTTTCTGCTCAGATATGAGTTTAGAGGCTATTTATGAGATTACTAAAGGGAAAAGGGCCATCACCCCCCTTTTAAATAGTTATCTCAGTAGGACATTCAAGTTCTTCAACCCCAGAAGTTCGGGGCTGTCCGTCAGTTAGCAATTTCTTGGTGAGTGCTTGTTCTTATTTGGAAGAGCTGGGCCAAACCTCCCCTAGGGTAGGGGGAACTGAGGCTTGCAAGGCTGCGATGCAGGCCATGTAGACAGAGTCAGAGGTAGAGAGGGGTGAGGACGTGGCAGTCGTGCGTTTCAGTTTTTAGTGATTTTTTTACCCTTTGTTCTCCACATGGCACGCTCTTCTGCTACTAGTCGGTCAGGGCTGATTTACATCTTTACCTCCAGCCCCACTCCTGAGTCACATGGAAGGAAACCAGGCTAAGGACGAATCTATGGATCATGCAGGGTACCGTCACCTGGCATGAAAAAGGTATCTTCAGGCCAAACAGGGCACTCACAGGTCTTCTGTGCTCCACATACACACGGCCACAGCGTCGGCATTAGTACACGTAGCACGTTCTAAACTGTGGAAAAGGCACAAGAGTGATTTTTAAATCTTTCCACCTCTGACACTTGAAAATATGAAAGACGGTAAGTCCCATCCTTTGAGAGGTAAAAAAGAAAAGGAAATCCAAACCGTTTTCCCTATGTGTTTTTTTAATCTATCTCAGATTGCTTCTAAAATTAAAAACTGGCCCTGGCTTGTGTGGCTCAGATGGCTGGGTGTCATCCAACAAAGCAAAAGTTCGCTGGTTTGATCCCCTGGGTCGGGGCACGTGCCTGGGTTGCAGGTTCGGCCCCCCGTCGGGGCACGTGTCAGAGGCAGCAGAGCGGTGTTTCACTCTCACGTTGATGTTTCCCTTCTCTTCTTCCTCTCTTGTTCTCTCTCTAAAAACAAATAAATGAGATCTTTTAAAAATTAAATTCATAACTGAATTCACTAAGTCTGAAAGGTTGTGGATAACTATTGCTAAGGAAAAGTTATTTTCACATTGCTGCTTTGATTTTCTAGACATCTGTCATCTGCTTTCTGACCAGCAGGACTCTGGCTCATAGTCAGTTGAAAAACTAAAAATTTATGTTTAAACATTCTTAGTATTGCCTGCTGGTGGGGGGTCTACTTTAGTGACTGTGAAGACGCTGTGTTTAGTGGGAATGGTGGCGAGGCTACTGTGGTGTTAGGCTAGCTGTACTCCGCGACGCATGCCAAGAAGATTAGAAGCACGTATATTTAAAAGCTTTGAGCACACCAAATAAAAATTACACTTGCAGGAAGCATGTTGCTCTAGATAATGAGAAGTGGCCTGCCTGACTTCTGGGTGAGCCTTTACGTGTATCCGTGTCCAGCTGTACTCTTCTCTTGGCCCCTTTCTCCGGTTCGTCCACTCTTTCCCCATTATCTGCGATCTTTGCTTTTACTCAGCTTCCTGCCCCCTGTAGGGATTCCTCCCCTGCCTCGGGATAGCTCGGTATCTGAAAGGCTCAGTTTGTTTTCTTCCCGTCGCCACAGGTCAGCCTGCAGGAGGGACCAGCCTTTAGGTGTCCTTCATATAACCTTTAACTGAGTCTGACTCATGCCTCCCTTCTCATTACTACAAACCCTTCAGGTCCAAGGAGAGGGAATTCTGTACCTGTGAATAGTTTATGGTCGCCCTAGGTATCGCCTCCCTCCCACCAAAACTGTTTCGCCATTGCTTCATTCACTTCGGGAGGTGATTTTGCTGACTGATATCAAAGTGACTGCAGAGAGAAGTATTTTCTCTAGCTTGTTAGAAACAAAACAATGTCAGCATTGAGATCAGTTTGTTAAAGGATGGCTTTCTCTTTGTGTCATTCTAAATATGTTATTCCCTGTATCTGTCTTCTTAGAGCCACTTACCCAGGCTTCCACATCAGTCCTCCTTTTCCTCATTGGTTCCCAGCTCATCGGTAGGTTACACATACCCTCCACATCCTTGGGCGTGGTCACCTCCACTAGGTGTGCAGTGTGAATTCAGGTGTCTCTATAGGAAGTTTTCACCTCCTGTGCCTATAAATCTTTTGGAAGCAGGGAGTTTGGTGATGGGGTTGGCTCTGTGTTGGGCTCTGGTATTTGGACTTCAGTGGCGGCTTGGATCAGAAATGTGATGCCAGTAAGATGGTGTCTCCAAAGTAGCATGGCTTAATGATGCTGCGGGTGATTTAGGTGGTTAACAGAGAAACACGTGTTTATTTTAATAGCCATATCTGTGTATTGGAGAAAATGGAATTGATCTGGCTGGTCAAGTGACACATCACATAATAGGGATGACATTAGGATATAGCGAGAGTGCCTGTAAGACACTCTCAGACCATAAATTATTTTAGGGAAGAACAGTGTCTTGCACTCCATTGTAATTCAGTTTTTAATATGGTAGCTCACCAGGAATAGGCACTCCATAAACACTAGTCACATGAGTAAACCCACTGGAGCCAAAGTAAACACCGCTTCTTACCGTAGAACTGCCTGACTACTGTGTCCTTCATGCAGCTGTCTTCTCTTTGTTGATGTGAATTGTCAAACATCCTGTTTGCCCTTGGAGGGGCTGCGGGAGCCAACTTGCACGTCCGTGTTTGTGGATCCCTTGGAGTCACGTGCATGTCGTATCTTTTGGGCAAACCTCTGCTCTCTGGATCAGCACCTCGCGTGGAGGTGCTGGACGCAGCTCTGCAGGAACAGCGCCACTCGCGCATCGGGAAGGCAGCCCTCTGAGAGCACAGTAGCAATCCGGAAGCCACTCCCTTTGCCTTTTGGCTTTATTCAGTCTTGTGGGCTCTGATTGCTGCCGTGGAATATGCAAGTCGTAACAAAGTTTATCTAGCTTTTCAGTCCCATTGAAAATGATAGGAAGTTGTACATTTACAAAGGATCAGTGAGAGGTATTATTAAAAGTGGCAGCAGAGGATTCTGAAAGGGGTGACCGAAAAGAGGAAACTGCATTGTACTATCAGGCACAGCTGTGAAGAACATTCCTAATATCCCTTGCTGAACAGGGGGCGGAACAAATATTACATTTTAGGAAGATTTCCATGAAAAAATCAAAATTGAAGATGTTTTAGTACTGAAAAGAAAAAGTGTCTGCTCTGTGGAGAAGTAACTGAAGAGGAATTTGCTATTCCCTGAGGAGACACTGATTAAACAAAGCAGCACTGTGTGCCCCTCGCCTGGGGGCCTGGGGGCCGTCGCAGCGGAGCCTCACGGCACACCCGCCGCGGTGAGCGAGCGCCTTGTGGACCGGCTCCTCAGCTGGGGAGGCACGTCGCTGCCACGCTCAGCTGGGAGCCTGAATAGACAGAAGGTGCAGTTTTATTCAGATTGCATTTTCAGATATCAGCACGAATATTCATATTTTTTGACTTTACAATTGTTCAGTGTTTTACAGTTTGCCATAGGAGTTCATATCCATCATTTCACTTGTTCTTAACCTCCCCATGTTGTGGAAATCCTTTCAAATTGATGGGCGGAACACAAATTCAGTCTTTTTCATGACTGCATGATGTTCCATGGGGGGTAGGTGTACCACATTTTATTCAACCATTTACTTTGTTTCTGCCTTTTTGCCATGATGGGCAGTTCTTCAGTAAGTATACTTTATGTGTGAACTCATGTCTGGTGGTTGTATTTCCAAGCATTGGGATTCCACCTTTAACAACAACCAACAGTGGGGTTATTAAATCAGAGAGTATGTATATTTTCAATTTTAATTACTAGTTTACTTTTTTTTAAAATGTCATGGCAAGTCACATTTCTGTCAGCAAATGATAAGTACTTACCACCTCTTTTAAATGTTTGCCAATCTGATAAGAACAAAGTGATACTAATTTTCTTTTTCCTGACTACTAACCAACATGAAAATCTTTTCATGTGGATTGCCTTTGAAATTT
This sequence comes from Phyllostomus discolor, assembly GCF_004126475.2. Lineage (NCBI taxonomy): Eukaryota > Metazoa > Chordata > Mammalia > Chiroptera > Phyllostomidae > Phyllostomus > Phyllostomus discolor. Next base: position 146,404,470 of record NC_040907.2, on the reverse strand, counting down.
TATATGAATTATTCTCTACCCACTTTCCACTGTGTGATACATCTTCTTTTTGCCAGTTTTTAAGAGTTCTTTGTACAATCTAATAATAATCTGTAATTTTTTTCTAAATTCATCATTTGCCTGTTGACTTTTCTCATAGTACATTTTGCCACTTGTTGAGTGTATTTTTACATAGTTTAATATATTTATTTTCTACTGAAGCTTCTAGTCCTTGTTTATTTTATTCTTTAAATTTATTGCTTTTTTAGTGAGAGAGAAGAAGGAAGAGAGAAAAATTGATTTGTTGTTCCGCCTATGTATGCATTCATTGGTTGAATCCTGTGTGTGCCCTGGCTGGGGATCGAACCTGCAACCTTGTTGTATCAGGATGATGCTCTAACGAACTAAGCTACGCAGTTAGTTATTAAACTGACTACCTTAGTCCTTATTAAAAAGGCCTACCTTGCCCTTAATTTGTACATATAGGCCTAATTGGGATTTTTTAAAAATATTATATTCTTTTTTAAAACATTTAAATATTTCTTCATGTAGGCCCTGTGTCTTTATGGTTTGATTCATTCTGAGTAAATTCTAATAGTTATAATTTTGTTACAAATGTGAATAGAATATTGCCTCCATTTTTATTCCTAGAATATCCTAAAGCTACTAATTTTCTTACAAGTCTTCTTGACAGAGAAATGATACCTTGACTAGATGCAGAATGTTTGGATGTCCTTTTCTCTCAGCCTAATAGGGAATATTTCTCTGTGCTCTGACTTCCAGTATTGCAGATGATAAGTCTGATGCCAGTTTGTTGCTTTCTTTCCTTTGCAGGAGGCAGTAATGAGCTCTTTTCACTTGGAGCATGTAACATTTTCTCTTTGCCTGGTGGTCTGTGTTTGTCTCATCAGTCTAGACTGGACCTGGTGGTATTTTTGACATGCATTCAGGACTTCTACCTTTCCTTGTGTCTTTTTTTTTTTGTTCTGGAGCTTTTATAATTTATATATTAGGTTCTGGATCTAGTCTAAAATTTTTTACCTTTTCTCTCATTATTTACTTTTCTAAATTATTTTTTCCAGAGCTTTGAAATACTTCTTCTAGTTGATCTTTTAGGCCACTAAACCGTATCTCAATAGTGATTATCCTCTCTTCAATTCATCCGGTAACTTAATTATTCAAAAAGTCAGTTTAAATATTTTTGCTTCCAAATAATAAAAACGTTTCCCACTGCTTTTGGGCGAAGCGGCAGCATGCTGTGTTGTCTCGCTGCAGTCGGTGGTGTGACCCGGTGCTGTTCCTCCTGGGGGCACGGGGAGAAAAAAAGCGTTGTAATGCAGCAGAAGTACAGAGGGGAGTGTAACAAACCCCATCGTCTGATTCCAGCACCCAGCGTCCTCTCGCCCGGCGACAGTGATCTCCGACCTGGCACCAGCCTTCTTTCACCTGCTCCTCCACCCACCCATCCTCACCCCAGGTTGTTTTGAAGCAGATCCCAGGCATCATATAACTTTATCCTGAAATAATTCAGTTACATGATTCAGTAATACCTCTTTAAAAGAGTGCTTTAAAAAAACAAAACTGGGAGCGCAAGGTCTCCTTGAGCCGCGATGAAAATGTCTTGGCACTCCCCGGAGCTGGCGGTTACACGATGCTGTGCATGTGTTCAACGCTCCTGGATCGTTCACTTCAAAATCGTTAGTTTTGTGTGACTCTGACCATCTTTTAAAAATTGATTTATGCTCTTAAAAAGAGAGATCCTGAGGGAAAAGACCCCACGTAGCCACAACACTGGTTTTACACCTGAACAAAAGCAGCCATGCTGTTTGCTTGTTTGTTTGCTTGTTTGCTTGAGAACCACCAGAAAGTCTGCTCTGCGCAGACTCGAGTCCCCGTCAGTGCGCTGTTCCTAGTTGTATGCGCTGCAGCTACGGACAGCTGTCGTCTTCCTCCTCCAGCCTCCTCCTCCTCCTCTTCTGCTGAGTGTGGATTCTGTGAGTTCAGACCAGCCTTCTGTCTGACTGCTGGGTCCCCTTTTCTAGGCTCGCTGGGGCTCAGGTCTGGTTGCTGGGACACCCCAGTATCGGCACCTGCCTGGTGGTAGAAGCAAAGCAGTCCTCACTCAGCTGATGGCCTGAGGTGGAAAAGCCGGCTGCCACCCTTTCCCTGCCTACCCTGCCGCTACCAGTCCTCCAGCCTCAGGGCAAGGGGATTCATTCCACCACTGTGTCTCCCACTTGGCCTTCAGATGCGGGGACATGAGACCAGGTTAGATGCACTGGTAAACCTGAAGCACCCTTCCCTCAGGAGTCCATTACCTCTGCAGACACTCATCCCTAGATCTACCACGGCCCTGTGCTAGATTTACCACGGCCCTGTGCTACTCCAGGACTCTTCTTGAAGCAAAGGAGAGACGCTGGCCAGGAAATGCCAGATAAGCGATGCAGAGTGATAAGTCAGAGGAGGAGGGAATAGATAGCTCTGAGGGACTGAAACAGTTGAGGAAGGCTAGGCCTCTCGTAGACTTTTGGCCGGATTGCTGAGACCATTCAGTAGGTAAAGAAAAATCTCATCAACACATGGTGCTGTGGGCAACTGGATAGCCACGTGCAAAGGAATGAAGTAGACCCTTTCCTTACACTATATGCAAAATTAACTCAAAATCAGTCAACCTAAATGTAGGAGCTAAAACCATGAAATTCTTAGAAGAAATACAGGAGTAAATCTCCATGACCTTACATTTGGCAGTGGATTCTTAAATGACATCAAAAGGAGAAGTAACAACAACAAAAACCCAGATAAATTGGACTTCATCAAAATTAAAAACTTTTGTGCATGAAAAGGCACTATCAAGAAAGCAAAATATGACCTACAAAATAGGAGGAAATATTTGCAAATCATATGTTGATAAAAGTCTAATATCTAGTATATATAAAGAACTCTTGCAGCTCAACAACAAAAAGACAAACAAAATTTAAAAAATGGGCAAAGGTCTTGAAGTAGGCCTTTCTCCAGAGGAGATCCACAAATGGCTAATAAGCACATGGAAAAGAAGCTCAAAGCCATTGGTCAGCAGGGAAGTGGAAATCAAAACCACAGTGGGGCGCCTCTTCACGCCTGCTGGGATGGCAGTGATCACACCAGTGGAAACCGCACCGGTTAGGAGCTTGTAGAGGAACCTGCACCAGCACACTGCTGGTGGGAGCATCAAGTGCTGCGGCCTCTCTGGAAGACAATTTGGCAGTTCCTCAGAAGTTAAACAGAATTGCCACGTGCCCCAGCAGTTCTGTTCCTAAGCATGTGCTCAAAAGAATTGAAAACAGGTATTGAAATAAAAATATGCACATACTTTCATAGCAGCACTGTTCACAATAGCCCAAAGGTGGAAACAGCCCAAAATTCCACCAGCAAAGGAGTTGATAGATAAAATGTGGTGTGTACATTGACGTGTGATGGACTATTATTGCGTCGTCAAGAGGAGTGGAATACTGCTGCGTGCTGCAATGTGGAGGAACCTCAAAATATTATAAGTGGAAGAAGCCAGATTCAAAAGGCCAGACTCGATAGCATGTGATTGCATTTATGTAGAGTGTGCAGAGCAGCACCCCCTCCCAGGAGCACTCCTGCGCCTTTCCCGTCCCCTCCACACGCCCATCCCCAGGGGAGGGGGGCCTCACCTCTGCCTTCTCTCTGCTGAGCTCCCAGGGCCCTCCCTGTGCCTCTGTGGCTTGTTTCCTGAGCCCGTGGCTTCTGTGGATCACTTCAACCTCTGTAGTTTTTCAAAATAAAATTTCCCTTACAGTTTGAAAATAAAATAAAATATCCAAAATAGGACAATTTTGAGAGACAGAAAGTGCATTGGTTGTTGCCAGGGAGAGGTGGGGGGTGTAATTGCTTCGTGAGTAACGGTTTCCTTTGGGGTGATGGAAGTGTTTTGAAAGTAGATGGAGGTGGCAGTTGTGCAACATTGTGAGTGTATTAAATGCCACTAAATTGTTCACTTTAGAATTGTTACTTTTGTCTTAAAAAAGAAAAATGAAAGAAAGATTGGTCCTCATTTGATACATGAAATTGTTGGGTGGGCTGGGCTTAAAGGAGAGCATTTAAGGTGGGCAGAAAGTGCAAGTAAAAATAAAAACCAGGTAGATTTTGAGTTGGGAATCAGTTGGGAGAGAGATTAGGGCAGGTCATGAAGTCTCTGGAGAATCTGGCTTTTGATGAGGCTCTTGAAATGTCAGCATGTGCAGGAAGAATCGAACCCGGGAATCCCGGCGTTTGGGGCCGGTGCAGGGCCGTCAGCACTGAACACACCCAGGTGTGTGTTGCAACGGCCTGGACCAGAGAGGAAGCAGCGGGAGTGACGACTGCTCCTGGAGCTTGTGCTGTGCCAGGCGCTGTTCTGCGTGCATCTCGTGGTTTGATTCATTCAGTCCTCACAGGAGCCTCATAAAGCACGAGCTGTTCTTTTCCTCCAGCACACCGACGAGGACACACGGGCTGGGGTGGCTGAGAAACTTGACCAAGGTTTCACCGCTACTGACTAGATTTGAACCCAGGCAGATGACGCCAGGACCTCACTACATTTTTAATTATGATGCGAAGGCGAATGTGAGAGACTCTTTTGAAGCCCCCTTGCTGCCTTTCAGGTTGGGGATAAGGAGGTAGGAGGTAGGGAACTGAAGCCAGAGTAGAGGCAGTTTCCCCTGGCTAACCAGGACCTGGCGCAGGTCTTCTCGGGTGGGCTTTCCAAGTAGAAAGAGCTGGCTGGCCCGTGGACCTGTGGGCTGGGACGCGTGGCTAGAGACAAAACCCCAGAGGAGGCCAGGCCAGCAAAGGGGCCTTCAGAAGGGAGGGAGAACCAGGGACGCCGAGTGTCTAATTTGAGGCCGTCCCCACCTTTCCTGCTCACCTTGCGCCCCGCCAGCACCTCCTGGCTGTATCCAGAGGCAGCCTAAATTGTCATGTCAAATAGTGGTGGGCCCTTGTCACCGTGGCCCGCAGTGGCCACAGTGGCTGCTCCCTCCGAGAATGGCTCTGGAGGTCGGAGCCTGATCACAGATTTGTCGCCTTCATGCTAACGTCTAACATGTGAGATGAACCATTAATGATGTTCCTTTTCTGAGGTTCTAGGGGAAGGGGACATGGGGTCGGGGGAGGTCATTTGTGTTTGACTTGTTTCATTTAGAGTAAAAAATGTCCCTGCCCCCAGGACTGTGATGGAAATCTCTCCTCTATTGAAGCTCTCAGTCTTGAGGAAAATTCAGGCAATAAAGTCCAAAACATTTTTAAAAGGCTCAATTATTAATGTAGCTTCTCACCACCTCACTAGTGCCCCCTTCCCTCCCGCCCACAGAACACAGCCTTGGGATCTCAGCCCTGTCGTTAAAACTCAAAGCCCAGTGCCTCGTGGCGGCACCGCCCTTCGCTGGGCCTGCCTCGCCAGTCTCGGGCGGCACGTCCCCTCTGGCCTGGCTCCCGCCACACCAGTCCCCAAGCACGTGCCCTGCATGCACCAGGCTTCGTCCCAGCTGGTTCCTCTCTCCCAAATGCTCTTCCTTGTCCCAGGTTATCGGGTGCCGCCTGGCCTCCAGGTTCAGCGCCGGTGACTTCACCTGTGCTGCCTCTCTTCATCCTCACCCACACCCTCTGAGGTAGACTCCGGTTTTCCATCTTACAGACAGACGAGTGAGTGTGTGTGTGAGCATTACACCCACTTCACAGGTACTCAGAGCACGCGGAAGCACGCACGGAGGTAAGAATTTGCTGACAATCACACACCAAGGAGATGAGGAGCAGGTTCCAAAGCCGGCACTCTCAGCTGTACTCGCTGAGTTCCAAGTGGCCTCGGACTGAGACGTCGCACTGAGCTACACCGTCCACTCTGGACAGGGAGAGGCGTGAGGAAGCCGTGCTAAACCTTGTCCTGTCTCTCCTCTTTGCGTCCAGGTGGAAGTGAAGCCATACGTGCTGGACGACCAGATGTGTGACGAGTGCCAGGGCACGCGCTGCGGTGGGAAGTTCGCCCCGTTCTTCTGCGCCAACGTCACCTGCCTGCAGTACTACTGCGAATACTGCTGGGCGAGCATACACTCGCGCGCCGGGCGGGAGTTCCACAAACCGCTGGTGAAGGAGGGAGGCGACCGCCCTCGGCACGTCCCGTTCCGCTGGAGCTGAGCCGGGGCAGACCCGGCCACAAGTACTGGAGTGGATAGCGAGGAGGGAAAAGAGAGGGCACCGCCTCAGGGCTTACAGTGTTCTGGAAATCTGTGCATTCGTTCTCGATTTTTAAAGAAGAAATGGGTCTTTTTATTACTATTATTATTTACAGTCATATTACTGAACTCGATGTCCAGTATAATGCAAAATTGCAGAGTGTATAACGGTACTGATTTGCACTTTGATTCTCACACCTTTGTCTGCTTGGTACCTTCGTTTCTCACCCCGGTTTGTCCCTGGTGACAGTGCGTAGACCGCCATTCTCACCCGCCACCATCAGGTCGATGTCTGTGATTTTTCTGTTTGTTGTTGTTGTGTTGTTGTTGTTGTTCCGATTGTTTTTGAACTGGAGCATGCACTTATTTTCAGAAATTTAGAGAGTTGCCCCTAGGAGAAGACTTACCAAAGGTAATAATCGCGAGTAGGTGGCAGATGTAGCAAAAACTTCACAACAGCTCAGCAATCATAGTTGGGGTCATTTAGAGCAAGGTAAACCCTTAATGAAAATAAGCCTTTAGTTGCTCTCTATTTTGACATGTAAGGATACCTCATAAGCTGAATCCCTATTTTTCCTTCACGTTTGATTTTTATTTTGCTGAGGATTTTGGTTAGATTTCTTAGTGTTATGTAAATTTATGCTGCAATAGCTTTTGCTGCTATTAAAATGGTATTATTAATACCATAATACTCTATTCAGGCTAAGGTATCAATGGAAAAAAAAACCCAACAACACACTTTTGTGATTTAGGGATAGAATCAGCTGCCGAAAGGAGATCGGAATAGATTTCAGAAAGCTTCAACGGAAGGTCACTATTTCTGATTGCATGTTTACTTAATCAGGTTGCTGCATGCAATAAATTTTATATCCAATGTCTAGTATAAAACCTTCCCACAATGCACAAATTAAGAATCTATATAAGCTATAAAATACTGATTTTTTTAAAGAAGATTTTTTTTTATTCAAAGAATTGGTAATTGACCGGAGGAAGGCATGCCTCAATAAACGGAATGCTTCTGAAATTAGGAAGAGCCCATAACAGAATGACCTATATTACAACCAATATAAAACCTAGGTGTAGGATATTCTTAAAGCAAATTTGTGGATGGTAGATGAAGTACTTTGCGGTGCTCTGTTATATATTGTGCAATTTATTTTATATAGTAAAGTGATTATGTCTAACTGTGATCAAACTTAACTGTTTAAAGCCTCTGTGTCAGACATTAATGAACTTGACAGTTCATAACTGGTATACTATTAACTAACACATGAGCTCTTAGTTACAATCTCCTAGTGCTTGCACCATTTTACATAGCTTCAGACCTTGTCCAGAAAACCAAAGAGCTCATCTTAGCTTACAAACACTAGGAATATATACAGTATATAGAGATAAGTTGTCAGATTGACAGACTAGGCACATTTTAAGAAAGTTGCGTGCTGGTGATGCTAAAGAAATGTCTTTTTGGAACAAGATGGCCTGGGCAGGGTTGGTTGTCTGGGTAAGAAATTAACTACTTAATTCCCTGGATTTATCCTGTAAAGCTTGAATAGAATTCAGACCTGCTAATACTACCATGGACATTTTTTTAGCATTCACTCTTGGGCTGCAGATAGTAATATATAAACACACACAACGGTTGTGAGACTACGTAAATTTGTTTTAATCTTCTTCCTATGTTTTTGGAATTCTGGGGACAATCTGACTGGATATGACACTGCAGAGTAGACTTAAATCGCCGTGTTCCGTGTGCTGTGATGTCCTTGTGCCGTCCTAAGTTGATACTGCTCGTTTCCGTTCCGTTCCATTTTGTTTCTCCAGCGTTCAGTTGCAATTACCAGCTCCCAAACTATAGTTTGTTTCAAAAAGGAAAAACAAAATAGTTTTTTACTGGATTAAAAATGCTTATTAGAATTCTCCCCCTTTGAGGTTACCTCTGGGCTTTTTGGTAATAATTGCTTTTCTCCAGCCCAGCTGTGGTTTTCTGTTTGTTTTTGTTTTTTTTTCTTTCTGTGTTTGTGGTTTTTTTCACCTGTACAAGAAATTTTGTTATGCACTACTACTTTTGTATTCTAGACAGTTTTCAAAAGCTGGCTGAAGACTTTTTTGTTTGTTTGTTTTTAAGGAAAAAGGCATGCTTTCTGACTGACACGATCTTTTGCAATACCTCAATTTTGAAATATAGGAGAGAAAATGATATTTTCTAAGTAAGTTTATTCAGAAAAATATATATTAATTTAATTCTGCAAGAAAAATGATTTAACAGATGGGTAACTTTATTTTTTTCATGCTTATTTGTGTTTTTTGAAAATGAAGAAGTTAGAGCTTTATAACTATAATATTAAAGATCATATCTAACCTACAGAAATCTACCTAATTATGTGAAAGAAGCAAAACTTTTTGAAGAAGCACCCCTCTTTCATGTACTAAAATAACACTGAGATTTTTAAAAAGCTGAAAGATTGTACAGCATAAAGCTTAACATGAAAGTGAAAAAACATTGTCATGAAGAATAGGTTACAAAAAATAAACTCCATTTGGTGCTGAAAGTTGCGGATAGATGGTGGAAACGACTTTCCCTTCATTTGTATATTTATAATCAAGCGTTGATTGTGCACGACTGACCAGGATTGTGAAAGAGTTCTTCTGTTTGTATTTTTTTAAAGAGAACTTTTTTAGTTTATTAAATTATAACATGTTCCCTTTTGTTTTGTAAATAAATGTGCCCCCAAGTTGTTAATGTTATATTAAAAGAGAGGGTCCTTCAAAAAAATTATTTTTTAAAACACAGAGGTGTTCTGACCTGCAACTTGACTGGGAAGCCCCTGGGTATCACAGGTCCTGTTGTGGCCTTTCCTTGACGTGACACTTGAACTAGTCGATTTTTTGAAGGCTATAACTTAACCTCGACTATTTGTTGTTATGTGCAATACTGTTTGTACTGTTTGTATAAAAAATAGAAAAAAAAAGAAAAGAAAAAAGGCATAAATCTTTATTGCAGATTTATTTTCATTGCAAACTTTAGACATTGTGATTCACTGAAATCATTTTTCTACTGTCAAATATGTACCTTTTCTTCATGCTGGTATTTTTTCAATAGTAATGTAGCCTTTGTACTGAGACAAATTTTCATTGTTATTTTTAGAAAGATTTTTTGCTAAGAAAAAAATTAAACATATTTACATATTTTTCATTTTATTTCGTATTTTCTTTAAGGAGTGCTTTCTCAATCATTAATAGAGTTGTTTCTGGGAGGGACTTTCATATCTGGTCAATGTCATAATATTATTTTGTATTTTTACTTGGAATAAATTAATTTTATGATGCTAATTCTTTAAAAGTTTATTTTTTTCATTTTCAGTTATTTTTGAAGCTAAAACCTTTGTAATATTGTTACTAAAGTGTCTAGTTTTTTGAAATGCAAAGCTTTATGTATTAACTTGCTGATGTGGTTTACAATAGTGTGACAACAATGAAAACGGTTGGGTGTGTAAAGTGGTTGGAAACTGTAATGAACAATTGGGTAATAAAATGACAGAATGAGCAGAACATGTGAGATTTTGACAAGCCTTTTCCTTTGTTCCAGTGGGTTAGTGTGAGATTAGGGATGTCACAGTACAGCTCTCTGGGGATGTCACAGTGGATTTATACAACACCAGTGCAGCCCACTCTGTGGCTCTGATCATGAAGTCACCCCTAGTGAAATACCGCCGGGTTGAGAACCTGGCCAGGTCAGCGGAATGACTCATTGCTTTCCCCCTCTAACTCTTCATTATGTCGTGTGTGTGTGTGTGTGTGTGCATGTGTGTGCGCGTGTGTGTGTGAATTGCCACCAACTGCTGTCCATGTGTGAGACAGTGCCTCTCACCCAGGCCACATCTTTTCCATTCATTGACAGTGGTGACGTCTGTCAGTCAGAGGAGGCTGCTGCGAGGACACCACCTTCGGTGTAGTTGGACTCGGGTGGCGGCGTCTTCCCCCCGAGTTGCCCGCAGGGCCGGGGCGGTGCACCCTGGAGGCACTCTCAGGCGCCACCACTGCATATGGACAGTCTCCGACTCCGCCTTCCTTCACCTCCCACCTGCTCCCTGTTCTGGTGCCCCTTGTTTGTCCCTAATTGTCCCTGATTGTGGCAACACATCTGGCACCACTCCCGAGCATGATCTGTCTGCCCTCCTGCTGCTTCTCCAACACCCGCCTCACCTCTGAGCGGTGCTGTCACGGCAGCGCGTCCTTGCGGTGGCACCTCAAGTGAACACGAGCAAACCACCCGACTGCAAAGCTGGTGTTGCGTAAACAGAACATCCAATGACTTGCTCTAGACAGAGGGGGTGTTTCTGCGAGTCCTTGGTAGCCTCTCGCGGTCCGCTGCCACGGAGGCGAGGTTATCAATGACTTGGAGAAACGAGTGTCCAGAGTTGGCTTTTGGGTATGCTCTATGTATTCAGTTTTGTAAATAATATATAGATTAGATCAAGTTGTGATGTAAAATTTTAACTCAAATTGGGTATTACTGGTTGGAATTTTACATTAACTACAAATAAGTGATTAGGAACAGAAGAAACGAAATTGGAAAATTCTTGCTTAGTGGTATAAAGATTACGCTTAGATTTCTGCTTATATCTTGTGTTTTATAGCTTGTTAGTGAGGCATGGGCTAATGCAGAATGTATTGCATTTATGCAATTTAGCAAATAACTGCTAGTTTTAATTTTATCTATTGTATTAGCAACAAAATGGTATTTAACTGGGTAAAGCTCCTACCTAAATATTTGAGTATTGTGACATCTCTACTTGCAAGGTTTGAGTGAAAGATTAGTCACAGTTTAGTGAAAAAAGTATCCTTTTGTTAAATCTGGCTTATTTGTATGGATTGTTGCTTTTTCACCAGTTTGTATGGTATGTCAGCTAACATTTCCTGTTTTCTTTTTTAATGATAACCAGACTTCTCTATCTCAGCTGCAGTAGTGTTCCATTTTACCACAGAGTATTTTATAATTAATGCTGTTGCCTTTATACCCCAAAACGAGTCAAGAAGTGGATATGTGATTTGCGGATGTTTAAATGTGTATGACGATGAAGTTAATCGCAACAAATAGAAAACTCGGGTGCTAATACAGGATACAGTTCCGTTGGGGTATAAAGTATTAGGTATTTGTATTTTTGCTGTCAAAATAATGGACATAACTTTTAGAGTGTTCACAGCTAAGATCTCTGTATTTGTTTTTCAACTAACAACTAATTTTAAATGTATTGTATCTTTTATTACCTGTCCTCAGATTGTTTTTGCTCTGGTAACCCTTACTCAGCTTCCGCCTTCGGGGCTTGGACTAATGTTGCTTGTACGGAACTGCAGTACTGTGACTAAACATGGAGCTCGATGCAGCTATTGCTTACAACTGCTTAAACTTTGTAGTTTGGACTTCATTTTTTTCTGTAATAACAACTTATTAAATCTAGTTGTATGAAGTACTGACACTTGTCATCCTTTGCATCTGCTAAGGAACGGCGAGCGGGGGCGTGGATGGATTGCATCTGGGGACACTGGCACAGTTTGCTCGATCAGCTTTTGGAGGGAGCGGGACCAGTTCCTTTGCAGCAGATTAAGCACAGCGGCATTAGCCTGTTCTCTGTCGCAAACAACACTAATTTTAAAAAGAGCACGCGTGTATTTGTAACGCGGCCCAGTGAGAACCGGTATTCAGGCCGTGGTTTTAGAGGTGCAGGTTGGTGTTTTTAAGGCCAGGCACTTGCCACAGGAAACCAGTTTTTAAAGTCAAAAACAAGGAAGTCATGAGAACGTAAGTATGCCCCTTTCGTGTTATTTTTCACACGAGGCTGCCTCCAAGCATTCAGAAACGGCGTCTTTTAAAAACCGAATATGCGCTTTGGGCGTGCTAGCAGCTCTCCCAGGCGCTCGCTCGAGTCCCTTTAGAAAATGCATCACAGGCGCGAGACTCCCTTGAGAGCGTCCAGCACACGCAGGTGCGGCATCCCGGCCCCGGGGATTGCTTTCAGCGGTTTGGGGGGGCCGTGCTGCGCAGGTGTTTTAAAGTCCCGGAGCTTTCGGCCCAAGACCGAGCCGCGCGTGGGCGGCGGGTCCGCGCCGGACCTGCCGCCGCTGCGGGTCACCTGGGCGCTGGAGGAGGACGGAACTGGAGCCCCGCAGTGCTCGGGCTCTTCGAGCGCCCTGCGGCCAGGAGGGTGGCGGCCGAGCCGGGAGCCGAGGCCCTGAGCCACCCACCACGGGCTCCCTCGGTTCCCAGCTCGGCCGTGGGTGCCAGCTTCCTACGCGCTCCCCAGTCACAGCCCACCTCCCGGGCTTCTCCCACCCCCAGCCGTCTGCACTGCACCCCTTCCTGAGTCCGGTTCCCAAATTCTGCGCGTCCCACTTCTGCCCCCTCCGCCCAAGGTGATCCCGCGTGTGGTGGTGGCCCCTCCACTCTCCACTCCTCGCTGCAGCGCTGCAGGTAAGCTCACCCGGGGCGGTGCGCCTAGTCCCCCGAGCCTGGAGGCGCGCAGCTGTGGGGGTGGGGGGGCCTCACCTCGCTCCTCACAGGCTTCGGGTGGTGAGCCGGGCGCCCCTGGGGCTGAAGCCCAAGGCCGGGCCGCCGGGGACAGCGCTGAACATTGCGGGGGGGGGGGGGGGGGGGGGGGGGAGGCCCGGGTAGGCTCTGTATCTCTCCAGAAAAAGGAGAGAAATATTACGTGTACTTCAGGTCCCTTTTCCATTCGATTTTTCTAAAAATGTACCATACACCAACAAATGGAATCCTCTTTTCAGAATGCTGGTCTGACTTGGGCCCCACCTTTGTCCCCTGGCTAAAAGGCTTTGATGTCCCTGCGCTTGGAGTGGAAGGGGAATGGGCAATGAGCGCTGCCTCTGGGACGAGCGGCCTGATATTTTTAGGGGTAAAATCCGGAGCCCCGGCGCTTCCGGGGCTTGAACCCCCTTCTGAGTAGATGAGCGGGGTAGGGGTGGAGGGTGGGCGTGGGGATGTCACAGCAAGATGCCCCGCTTGGTGAGGAGGCTGGGTTCACTATGGTGAAGGCCCCTGCCCCGCAGAGAAGGAAACTCACTACTGCAAACACTGGATTTGGGTGGTTTCTCACCAGACCCTTGACAGTGGGCCACTTGGGCACTGTGAAAGCAGAAGACTTAAAAAGTCATAAGCAGGGTCCGGCACAAATAACGCCCCCTTTTAACTGCAAAACCATAAGCACGTAATGCTGTGACATAACAATATCACAATATCACAGCACGCACACCATATGGCATTTTAGGTGAAATGTTCAAATTAAGACGGTAAGTTATTACACCCGTGTTCTTCCCTTACAACCACATGCAAGCAGACCTTGCATCTGCCCACGGTGGTGCATTGTAACTGGTGCCGCTGAACAGGGTGAGGACGGACCCTGGGCCAGGTGAGCGGCATCCACATGATGGGTCCTGCTGCCAGTCAAAGGGTTGCTGGGAAGAGCACTGCTTTCTCCACCAGTTGAGGTTCAGTGAGTAACTGACAAAAAGCTTAACAGAAGTGCCTTTGAAGCACATAAAAGAAGTGGCCCCTTCATATAATTAAAGATAAGGGCATCTAACCTAATGTATTAGGGGAAAGGGAGGGGGAGGTAAAAGCTTCCATGGAAAGACTGGGTTTTTAAAGGAAGAGGTGGGAGATAGGAAACCTCTGGCCCTGGCCGGGAGGTTCCATTGGTTGGAGTGTCGTCCAGTTTACAGGAAGGTGGTGGGTTTGATCTTGATCCCTCATCAGGATGCCAGCAGGAGGGAGGCAGCTGATGGATCCTTCTCACCTCGATGTTTTTTATTCTGTCTTCCTCCACCCATCTCCTCCCCCACTTCTCTCTAAAAATTGATAAACATATGAAAGAAAATCTGTGATAATGTTTGCTTATGCAGGTGTGAGCATTTTTTCACTGTCTTCCCTCTGCCTGGGAGAAGGCGTTGGTTCCAGCCTGGCTCTGGGAAGTCTCTGCCCCTAGTCAGATAAGGGAAGCTCTGAAAAAGCTGTTGTTTGCATCTGTGAAATCTCAAATGCCTTCAGTTTAAAATTATCTTCATATCAACTCTGGGGGTCTGAGTGGGTTCCCACAGATAAGTGGCTGGAATTCAGCTGCCACTGGAACAGATAGCTGAAAGTTATCTTTGTTCTGTTCCATTACGTAGTACTGTGGAGGGGATGAAATTCTAAGTCTGGGCGTTGTGTGTGTTTAGAGAAGGCGGGCTTGGCTGTACCGGCGTGTGCGTGCCCCTCAGCAGCTAATTCTGGCCCCTCACCAGTGGCCTAGTCCTGTTCTGCTGGTTCCTGGTCCCCTCTTCGGTTAAGATGGTTCGAGCTGCGCTGTTGAGTACGAGGGTGTTCCACCTTCTCACCTTCGGTACAGGCCTAAACCAAGTAGACTCTGTCCATGGAAGAAAAACTCCCCGGGGACGTTTTGGTCCTTACACGGAGGAGTTGTCTTGGGCACCTGGCCTCTTAAAAAACGGCCCTCGGGCTCAGTTTTATTGTCATTAAAACCAAAAGACAATTCCAGTGCCTACCCACAAGAATGACTACAATTTAAAAGCCTGAAGATACCAGGTGTTGGGAGGGTCTAGCTCAGTACAGGTAGAAGTGTAAAGTGGTTACAATCCCTTTAAGAAACTACCTGTTCAAGGAGAGCTAGCTGGGTGTTGTACACTCCGACTCAGGCTTTTCACTCAATAGGTGTATAGCCAGCAGAAATACATAATTCATTCCCAAAAGACATGTCCGAGAATTTCCAAGTGGGAAATTACTCAAATGTCCTGTAACATTAGAATGGTTAAATTGTAGTGCTGCTGTAAGAAACATCCAAACCTGTAGAGAATTTTTTTGAGTTGACGAGCTAAACTGATGACATGTGCCTGGTAGCAAGATCTCAGATGCTCCAGGGAATGATAGTTTTGCAGCTTAGTGTATGCATTTAAAATCCAGGAGGCAGCCTAAGGAAGATTACATGGAGGTGGGAGAAAGCAAGGCAGGGATTGGGTTAAGGATAGTTAACAAGATTATGTGCTTTCTTGAGGGTGGCTAAGGTTTATTTCAAAGATGCATTAACCTAGATGCACAGAGACAATGGCCAAGGCTGGCTTAAAACTGTTCACTGAAGAAGTCATAGGCCTGGGGCGTGACCACCAGCATGACCTGTCTGGTTGGGAATTCATGGTCAACTTGCCCTGTGAGGTTCCTTTCCAGGGAACGCTTTTCCACCCACAGCATATCTGCAAACAGTATGAAGAGCAATACGGGAATGAAGATCTACAAGTAAAAGCCTTACAGAAGGATCTCACAATGGTGATCAAAGTAAGCCAGGCTCAGAAGCACATAATGTACGCCCCCGCTCGTGTAAGCGGAAGGGGGCATGAAGGCAGCTTCTGGGGTGACTTTCTAGAGCTGGACATTGAATACACTGTGTGCTGTTACTGAAAATCCATGGTCTTATGATGCACTGCGAGCTGGGCGCTTTTCTATGTTTCAATGGAACATCAAAACCAGAAAGGGCTCTTTGAAAGGTGAAAGCTGATGTTTGGACCACGTGGGATTTTTTTGCAGGCAGCCTCCATATAATTCGCTTTTCACAGCCCTGAATAGATGGATCTCATTGCTACAGACAGCCCATGCAGACTGGCCTGCTGCCCCCCTCCCAGTGGCCCTGCTCCCCCTCATTCCCCCCACCCATCTCCAGGCTGCTTCTGCCCTTCCATAAGCCTCCAACACCCAGAAGGATTTTTTTTAAAGTCTATTTGGAGAGAAAGGTAAGGCATGGAGACACAAAGTTAATAAAACTCCGTTAATCTTCAGAAGGCACTGAGTTGAACATCAGACATTGAAAGCCACTTAACTCTTAAAACCGGAGAACCCTGCACCCGTGTGGCTGGCACCTCCAGACCCAGTAAGGAGAGACAGGGACTGAGTCTTTATGGGCACTTTATTCAGATGGCCAGCGAGCTGAGAAGATGGTGAGTTATGTAACCTCAAAAATGATCTTAACTTGCATTTCAAGGTCTTAACCTGACCATTTCATGGGGAGAAGGAAGGGTAGGTAAGGGATTCGGATAAAAGGTTAATTGGGTAAGAGTTGTAGTCCACCAGTGATTTTCCTAGTACTTCCTCACTTGTGTCACAGGTGTTCCCTCTGGGAACACGATGGCTCAGGTACCCTCCCCAGGGCTTGCAGACACCTGGGCACAAAGGTGGAATTGCTTGTGGAGCTCCTGGAGTCGTGCATCCCAGCTCCTGTAGGAACAGCCTTCCACTGTGTTGATCGCGTGAGCCTATCAGCTGAAAACGAAATCGTTAACTCTCCAGCTCCCCCAGCACTCCCAGTGCCTGGGCTGGCTGGCTGACAGAGGGTCTTGTCTACCTTCCAAGGTCTGTTGCCCCACTTCCACCTTATGATCTGATTTTTTAACATGAATGCATTTTTATTTTGAGATACTCATAAAGATACTGCTGTAAGACATTAGAGACCCAATGTATTCTCCACCCAGATTCCCTCTAGCATCTTGCAAAACTGTATTAAATGTCACCACCAGAATCTCGACCTTGCTGCAGACAAGACGAAGAACACTCCCCCACCACAAGGAACGCAGGTTGCGCTTGCTTTCCTCCCAGACCCACCCTGCCTTGACCCCTGGCAATGACCAGCTGACCTGTTCTCCCGTTCTAGAACTTTCTCATTTCAAGAATGGCATGTAAATGGAGCCAGAAAGTATAGAACCTTTCAGGACTGGCTTTTTTCAATCAGTATAATCCTTTAGAAGTTCATCTTGGTGGCTGTGTAAATATGTTCCAGGAGCCTCATACTTTTGATCATCATGTGCAATCCCACTGTATGGATGCTCCATCATTTAACCACCTGCTCTTGGAAGGACACCTGGCTTGTTTCTAGCTTGGGGCCATCACAAGCAGAGCTGCTGTAAACATTCATGTAAGGTCTTTGGGTGAACATGTCTTCGTTTTCTCTGGGATAAATGCCCAGGGCCAGAGGGTAGGTTTTGTTTCGGTTTTTGTTTTTTGTAGTTTTCATGTTTAGTTTTTAAAGAAACTACCAAACTGTTTTCTGGAGTGGGCGTCCCTTTCTCAGGTATCGACCAAAATGCGGGGGTGACCCGGTTTCTCTGCACACTGTCCAGCATTTGGGTTTGCCACCACTTTTTCGCTTAGCCATTCTGACAGGTGGGTGTGCAGCCAGCCACATGCCATCGTGGTTTTCATTTGAATTTCCCTGGTGGCTGATAATGTCAACCATTTTTCATGTGCACAGTTATCATGTCTGTCCTCCAGTGAAATGTCAGTTTCTATTTTGCCCATTCTCTAGTTCTTTTTTTTATCATGTGGCTATTTTTTACATCACTTTGTTTTACAGGGAAATTTTACGTTCACAGAACACTGATCAATTAGCACAGTACCTGTGTCCCCCTGAAGTTTCCCGCCCCCATTAACATCTTGCATTAATGTAGTACATTTGCTATAATTGGTCAACCAACATTGATAAATTGTTATCAGCTGAAGCCCACAGTTTACATTAGGGTTCACTCTGTGTTGTACATTTCTGTGCATTTTGACAAATGCTTAATGTCATGTATCCACCACTACTGTGCACACACAGGAGTTTCACCGCCCTAGCAATTCCACGTGCTCCAGCTCTTCATCCCTCCCCCTCCCCTTGGCATTCACTGATATCGTCGCCATCTCTCTACTTTGACCCTTTTGCAAAATGTCATATAGTTGGAATCACACAGTATGTAGCCTTTTCAGACTGGCTTCTTTCACTGAGCATGTGCATTTAAGTTTCCTCCAAGTCTTTCCATGGCCTCCAAGCTCACAGCTTTTCAGTGCTGAGGAATATTCCGTTGTGTGGCTGCACCGCAGCTCATTTATCAGCCCGCCCGCCAAAGGGCCTCTCGGTCGCCTCCTGTTTTTGGCAATTATGGGCAAAAGTGCTGTAAACGTCCATGGGAAGGGGTTTGTGTGGACATGAGGGTTCCTTTTCTCCTTTTTTTATTTTCTTTTTTTGTGTTTTAAATTTTTCTATGACATAAGTTTTCAACTCATTTGAGTAAATAGGAGCATAACGGCTGGATCATAAGACAGTTATTTTTATTTTTATTGTTTAAGGGAGAGTGATATACAGCTTGTACTTGTCAGGCTTCAAATATTTTGAAATATTTTACTGATTTTTGAGAGAGGGGGAGAAACATCAATTTGTTTTCCACTTATTTATGCATTTCTTGGTTGATTCTTGTCTGTATCGAACCCCCCAACCTTGGTTTGGACAGGACAGTGCTCTAGCCAACTGAGCTCTTCCGCCAAGTGGCTATACATTTGCTTTGCCTTCTCACCCTCAATGAGTTCATTTGCTCTGTATCACTGTCAGAATCTGTGTCTGTGTTTTGGCTGTTAGCCATTCTAACAGGTGTGTGGTGATGTCTCATTGTCTTCCCTTGCAGTCCCCTGATGCTGTATGATGCAGGGCATCTCTGCACATGCGCCCTTGCCATCTCTATTACCTCTGATGAGAGGTCTATTCAGCTCTTTTGCTCATTTTGTTTTATACCGTATTTTCTTATTGTTGAGTTTTACAAGTTCCTTGTATATTTTGGATACTAGTCCCTCATGGGTTTTACAGATATTTTCTCTGGCTTACTTCTCATTCTCTTAATAGTCTTTCACAGAGCAGTTTTTAATTTTAATGAAGTTCAACTTATCACTTTTGTCTGTCATGGTTATGGACCATGCTTTTTATGTTATAAATAAAAACTTACCTTGTACCCCTGAAACCCATATTATTTCATTAACCAATGTTACCCCAACAAATTCAATAAAAATAAAAACTCCTTGCCAAACCCAAAGTCATCTAGATTTCCTTCCACGTTATCTTCTAGAAGTTTTGCAGTTCTGTGTTTAACATTTAGGTCTGCGAGCTATTTTGAGTTAATTCAGGTAAAAGGCACACGGTCTGTGTCTGGATTCACTATCTTCGCACATGGACGCCCAGTTGCTGCAGCGCCGTTTGCTGACGAGACTGTCCTTTCTCCATCGCGCCTCCTTCGCTCCTTGACCGGAGATCAGCTGACCGTGCTGGGTGGGGCAAAAGTAGGTTTATAGTTGTCTGTATGGAAAATGATACAGTGACTAATAACTAATAATACAAGAATAAACAGTTCTGGCTTCCAGACAAGATGGAGGCATAGGTAGACACACTGTGCCTCCTTGCACAACCAAAAGGACAACAATTTAAAAATAAAAACAAGAGCTGACAGAAAATCAAACTGTAAGGAAGTCCAACCACCAAGGAGTTAAAGAAGACGTACTCGTCCAGACCAGCAGGAGGGGCAGAGCTGGGCAGCCGGGCAGAGAGGACTTGCGGCAAGGCGGTGGCTGGCGGACCAGCAAAGCGGTGGATTGTGGAGTGGGGTGGGCAAGGCTGCAGCTGGTGGACCCGGCGAGGTGGCGGCTGGAGGAGCAGGTGGTCCCATATTAGCGTGCGGATAAACTGGGAGGAAAGACTGCGGAGCAAGACAAACCATGCAACAAAGGGTTCCAGCGCAGGGAAATAAATTCTCAAGCCTCTGATAGAAAACACCTGTGGGGGTTGAGGCACCAGCGGGAGAGACTCCCAGACTCACAGGAGAGCTCATTGGAGAGACCCACAGGGTCCCAGGACGTACACAAGCGCACCCACCCAGGAATCAGCACCAGAAGGGCTCAGTTTGTTTGGGGGATGTGGGGGAAGTGACTGAAATCCAGCAGAGAGCAGAGCAAGCACCATTGTTCCCTCTTGGACCCTGCCCCCACATACGGCGTGCAATGTGGGTTACCCAGCTCGGGCAAACACCTAAAGCTCCGCCCCTCACTATGTAACAGGCGCGTCAAGACAAAAACAATGGCCCAAATGAAAGAACTGATCAAAGCTCCAGAAAAAATACAACCAAGCTATGAAGAGGTAGCCAACCTATCAGATGCATAGTTCAAAACACTGGTAATCAGGATGCTCACAGTACTGGTTGAATTTGGTTGCAAATTAGGTGGAAAAATGAAGGCTATGCTAAGTGAAATAAAGGAAAATGTACAGGGAACCAACAGTGATGGGAAAGAAACTGGGACTCAAATCAACATTGTGGACCAGAAGGAAGGAAGAAACATCCAATCCGAAAAGAATGGTTGTTTCCAAGAATTTAAAAAAGTGAGGAGAGGCTTAGGAACCTCCAGGACATCTTGAAACATTTCAACATCCGAATTATGGGGGTACTAGAAGGGGAAGAGGAAGAGCAACAAGTGGAAAAATTATTTGAACAAATAATAAAGGAGAACTTCCCCATTCTGGCAAAGGAAATAGATTTCCAGGAAGTCCAGGAAGCTCAGAGAGTCCCAAAGAAGTTGGACCCAAGGAGAAACACACCAAGGCACATCATCATTACATTAGCCAAGATTAAAATGAAGGAAAGAATCTTAGAAGCAGCAAGAGAAAAGGAGACAGTTACCTACAAAGGAGTTCCCATCAGACTGTCAGCTGATTTCTCAAAAGAGACCTTACAGGCAAGAAGGGGCTGGAAAGAAGTATTCCAAGTCATGAAAGGCAAGGACCTACATCCCAGATTGCTCTATCCAGCAAAACTTTCATTTAGAATGGAAGGGCAGATAAAGTACCTCTCAGGTGAGGTCAAGTTAAGGAGTTCATCATCACCAAGCCCTTATTATATGAAATGTTAAAGGGATTTATCTAAGAAAAAGAAGATAAAAAATATGAACAGTAAAAGACAGCAAATTCAGCTATGAACAATCAGACCTAAAACAAAAACAAAAGCAAACTAAGCAAACAACTAGAACAGGAACAGAACCACAGAAATGGAGATCACATGGAGGGTTAGCAACAGAGGAGTGGGAGGGGGAGAGAGGGGGAAAAGGCACAGAGAATAAGTAGCATAGATGGTAGGGAGAAAGTAGACAGGGGGAGGTTAAGAATAGTATAGGATATATGGAAGCCAAAGAACTTATATGTATGACACATGGACATGAACTAAAGGGGGGAATGTGAGTAGGGGGGTGGGCAGGGTGGAGGGGAATAAGGGGGGGAATGGGATAACTGTAATAGCATAATCAATCAAATATATTTAAAAAAGAATAAACAGTTCAGTGTACACTCACAACTGTAAACCTACTTTTGCCCCACTCTATATTTCTGGGGGTCTATTTCTGAGCTCTATAGTTTTTTCCATTGATCTATTTGTTCTTTTTTTTTAAGATTTTATTTTTAGAGAGGGGAAGGGAGGGAGGAAGAGAGGGAGAGAAACATCGATGTGTAAGAGAAACATCATCGATTGGCTGCCTCTTGCACACCCCACCGAGGATCTGGCCCCACAGCCCAGGCATGTGCCCTGACGGGGAATCGAACCAGTGACCTTTCTGTTTACGGGCTGGCACTCAATCCACTGAGCCACACCAGCCAGTACTATTTGTTCTTTCATCAATACCACAGCATCCTGATTATTGTAGCTTTATATTGTCTTGAGTCAGGTAGTGTCCATCTACCTGACCCATTTACCTGAAAATAAAGAATTTTATTCTTTTTCACTATTGTATTGTGTTTATTGTATTAGACATTTTAAAAATTTACATACAAACTTTAGAACCAATTTGTCACTATCTACAAAATCACTTACTGGGATTTAGAGTGGGATTGCATTGAATCTGCAGATCAAGGTGGGAGAACTGACATCTTCATACTTAGTATTTGTATCCATGACTGTGAAATCTCTCTCCATTTATTTCTTTGGCTTCTTTTATTAGAATTTACAGTTTTGCTCATGTAGATCTTAGGTAGGTCTGCTGTATCTCCCAGTCTTGGCACAACAGCCTAATGTAGCAGGTGGCCTGTGGGACCCAGTGGCGGTCGCTGTGGTTGGCTGAGCTGGGTGCCCCAGCGGTGCCCCTGTGCGGACTGCACGCCCTTCTGTTGTAACTGAGCCTTCATTGCTGCTGGTATGTCTGTGGGAGGGCTGACTCTCAGGGTGAGTGGCTGTGAGGGCTGGCTGTGACTGCAGCAGGTGAGTGTTGTATCGGGCTGATGTCATGCAGTGGGAGTCACAGTAGTGGACTTGTGGTCTTAGCCAAGTCCACCCTCCAGTGTGTAACGTTTGTGGAGCTGGTTGGTGGTGCTCAGGTGTGGTCTGAAGCTGGCAACTAGGTGTGCTGGCTCTGAGGCCTCCTGGGAGGGGCCCCGGTACAGGCCAGGGTCAGCTTTTGCTTGTGCCAGGCTTGGAGCCATCTTGTAGGAGCTACAAAGCGATCTGTGGTTTGCTGCCACTTGTGCTTGGCTAGGAGGTGCTTGGGGAACGCTACGTTGTGAACGCAGGTCAGCTGCCGCCAGTGCCAAGCCTGTGGGCACTTAGTTACAGCTACATTCCAAGACAAGACTGGCCGCTGCTGAAGCCAGGCTTGGGGCCATGTGATGGGAGTTCCAATGCAAGCTGAGACTGGCTGCCACTTGTGCCTAGCTTAGGGCACGTCAAGGCCACTGCTGCGTGATTGGAGTCTGTGCACCTCTGAGAGATTTTTAGGCAAGTCTGCATCAGGAGCTGAGGAAGGCCGCCTGTGTTGAGCAGCCACTGGAGAGGGGTGAAAGGTGTTAACCAGGTTGATGGAGAGCACGTTTGCTTCCACCTGCACCTGCTGGCTGGGACAAGAGTGCAAGAAAATAACAGTGGCATCTGTTGGGGCTCTGTCCCTGGACAGAACTGCCCCTACCCCTGGCCCTCCAGCCCTCAGCCAGAACCTAGTCAATCTGGTTCCTTCCCATATGTCCCTGGCACTTTCTGAGCTGCTGCCCTTGTGCTGGATGGAGCTCAGAGCAAGTGAGTGTGAGCAAGCGAGCATGTGCAGGCCCCTCGAGAAGGGTGTGTGGTCTCCACAAGCCCTCCATCTCACTCAGACACAATCCCCACCGCTTTCCAAAGTCACATGTTACAGGGCCCCCTCTCCCTGGCACTGGTGCCCCAGGCTGGGGAGCCTGGTGTGGGGTTGGGACCCCTTGCTTCTCAAGGGGGGACCTCCACAGCTGAGGCATTCGTCCAGATTCCGAATTGCCGTGCTGTGTGTGTGAGACCTTCCCGCCCCACTGCTCCCGCCCATCCTACCAGTCTCAGTGTGGCTGCTTTTTGTACCAAGTTATTAGACTTCTGTTCAGCTAGTGCTCAGGTAGTTCTCAGTGATGGTGGTTGTACAGTTGCAATTTTGATGTGGTTGTGGGAGGGGGTGAGCACAGCATTTACCTACTTGGCCATCTTGACTGGAAGTCATTTCCTAAGTCCACTTTCAAATCACAATATACCATATTTGGTGAGTAGTGCAGATGCATTATGATAGAGAATTTTCAATTCCTCTGTCCTCTCTCACAACATGGCTGCCACTTTACTTTCATATACATTACAATCAGCAAATACACTGTTGCTATTAAAGATTTATCTATCTGATCAATTAAGAATGAAGAAAAGTAAAAGGTTTTATTTTACCATGATTTATTCCTTTTCATCGTCTTCTTTTCTGTGTGGGTCTGAGTTTTGCGACTTCACACGAGGCAGGTGTGCTGCTGACAAACACCCTCAGTTTTTGCCCAAGAAAGTCTTTATTTGTCCTTTATTTTTTAATAAGTTTGCTTGAAACAGACTTGTGGGTTGGTATGCCTTCCCTTTCACCACTTTGAATACTTCATGCCACTGTTTGCTTGTTTGTTTTGTGAAGAAAAGGCTGATATAATTTTTATCTTTGTTGTTGCCTGTGGTACATTAATCAGTTATTTTAAATTTTCAATATAATTACAAAATCTTTGCCAAATGTAAGTCTGGTAGTGATGCTTGCTTTGTCTCTTCAGATTGTCTTTTCTTGTTTTGGCTTGTTTTATAATTTTTCAAAACAGATTTTATTTTTAGAGAGAAGGGAGAGAGAGAGGGCAACATCGATCAGTTGCCTCTTACACACCCCAGCTGGGGACCTGGCCCGGAACCCGGCCTGTGCCCTGACCAGGAATCTAACCCGTGACCTTTTGGTTCACAGGCCAGCACTCAACCCACAGAGCCACACCAGCCAGGGCTGTTTTGTAATTTTTCGTTGAAAGGCGGACACAGGGGAATAGTAACTGAGGCAGTAAACAGGTCTCCAGTGTGTGATTTTGTTTATGTGGCTGAGGCTCAGTGTAACGTCTGCTGTATCTGTCAGGTATCGGGGCTTCAGTTCCCTCTAGTGTCCTCCTTTTGTCTCCCCTCTTTTCTTTGGGTTTCTCTAGAAACCCTTATTTAAAAAACAGATTTATTGAGATAATTCACATACCATACAAGTCACTCATTTTAAGGGTATGTACAATTTTTAACATGTTCACAGATATAGGCAACCATCATCAATTTTAGAACATTTTTATTACTTCACAAAGAGATCTGTACCCTTTGCCTATCGCCAACCTCATACCACACTCCCAGACTGAAGTGACCACCAATTTCCCATCTCCGTAGAGTTCCCTGTTCCGGGTGTTTCATATGAATGGACTCATACACTGTGTGGCCTTCTGTGACTCCTTTCACTTCGCATAATGTTTTCAAGGTTCATCCATGCTGAGTGTGTATCAGTATTTTATTCACTGTCATGGCCAACTCATATCCCACTGTGTAGATATACTGTAGGCCCCATTTATCCATGGGCATATCTATGCCAAGGCCCCTAGTCGATGCCTGAGACCGTGGAGAGTATCAAACTCTACATATGAGTATATAC
The DNA here is from genome assembly GCF_004126475.2 of Phyllostomus discolor. Taxonomy (NCBI): domain Eukaryota; kingdom Metazoa; phylum Chordata; class Mammalia; order Chiroptera; family Phyllostomidae; genus Phyllostomus; species Phyllostomus discolor. The sequence continues at coordinate 146,379,474 of NC_040907.2, read as the reverse complement.
ACTCTGCTTTTTCCTGTACATACATACATATCTACAACAAAGTTAAACTTATAAATTAGACACAGTAAGAGATTAACAATAATAAAATAGGGCAATTACAATATAAGTTATGTGAATGGCTTTGGGGCCGTTGTTCAGTAATGTAAAGGTACTTGAACAGAAGCACCACGATACCCAGTCGACAAGCTCTCTGAGATGGCTACGGAGAGTAAGGGGTGGGCAGTGTGTGCAGCGCGGGCAGGACGCACAAAGGAATGACTCGAGTCCCGGCGGGACAGAGCAAGAGGGCACGAGACTTCATCACACTACCCAGAATGGCACACAGTTGAAAACAGCAAGTGTTTATTTCTACTTCTCCATTTATTTAGTCTTTTCAGACTGTGGGTAACAAGCTGCAGGTAAAGTCAGGGACTACATACTACGTTCTGTTTATCCATCAGTTAATGAGCGTTTGGGTTGCTTGCATTCTTTGGTAATACGAATAATGCTGCCATAAACATTTGTGTACAAGTTTTTATGGGGATGTACGTTTTCATTATTCTTGGTTAATACCTGGGAATGGGACTGGTGGCATCCCAAACAGCCGTGTAGGAGAGCGCCAGGTGCTCTGCACCTTTGTCCAGTTTGTAGAATGGGGACTCATTCTTATCGGCATGTAACGGTAGTGACACGCTTCTACACAACTACTGTAAAAGAGTAGAACTTCTTTTCGTTTGCCTGTTTGCCTTTTGTATCAGTATATGTCCTCTTTGGTGATGTACCTGTTTAAATCTTTTGTTTGTTTTTAAATTGAGTTATTTACTTAATGAGTTTTGGGAGCTTAACTTTATATACTCAAGATAAAGGTCTTTTAATCAGATGTGTGACTTGGAAATATTCTCTCTCCCTTTGTGGCTCTTTTTAATGTAACTTTCAAATAGTAAAGTTTTTAATTTTTGTTATGGATTGCACATTCTTTTTGTATTATATCTAAGAAATCTTTGCCCAACATCTAAAAAATTTTGTTTTCTAGAAGTTACACAGATTTATTTTAGGTTTATCATGTACGCCCATGATTAATTTTGAGTTAAACTTTGTGTAAGTTTGGAGATTTTATAATTTTTTTCAGCCCATGGACACCCACTCTTTGAACAGGTTATCCTTTCTCCGTCGAACCGCCTCACTGCCTCACGGCCTTCGCAGAACGCCACGAGCCTGAGTGCCGCTGTGCCTGCAGGCAGGCAGTCTGCCCACTGGGCGGCGCCCAGGCCAGCGCTCCCCTCTCCTGGTCACGTTTGTGACGAGCTTTCACATCTGGCAGCGTGAGTGAGTCTTCAACTATACCTTCTTCACAGTTGATTTTGATGACTGATTCCTTTGCCTTCCCACATAAATTTTAGAATCAGTTTGTCAATTTCTATAAAATGTCCTTCTGGAATTTGATTTGAATTGCTTTGTGTCTTCAATTCATTTTAAAGAGAACTGAAATCTTAGCAATATTGTTTTCAATCCATGAACACGGTGAATCTCATTTCTAAATGTCATGTTGGTTTCTTTCATAAGTATGTTCTAGTTTTCAGCACACAGACCTTTTACAAAGTTCGTAAGACATACCCAAGTATTTTATGGTTTTTGTTAGTTATATAAAATTTTAAATTTCCAATGTTTTATTACTTACATACAGAAAAAAATTTTTTACATTGACCTTGTGTCCTGTGAAACTGCTTAACTCACTTCTAGTTGTTTTTGTAGATTCTTTGGAATTTTCTACAAAGACAATCACTATAAGTAGAAACAGTTTTAATTATTTTCTAAGATGTATGCTTTCCTGATATGGCTTTATTGCACTGGGAAGGACCTCAGGTACATGTTTGATCAATCTTGACGCCACCACTACACCTTGAATAGGAGTGGAGAACAAAGGCACTACGTATGTTTTTAATTTCTTGAAATTTGCCAGGATTTGCATCATAGCTCAGCATATGGTTGGTTTGGGTTAGCATTCCATGTAAGCTTCCGGAGACTGTATTTCTCAGTTGTTGGGTATAGCTATATATACATGTCAATTAAGTCATATGTATTAACTGTATTATTAAAATCATCCACATCCTGTTGTTTTTCCTGGTCTGGTTGTTCCAGTGAAAAGAGGTGTGATAAAATCTTACTGTCACCTTGGACTTGTCCATTTCTTTTTTGTAGTTTTGTCCACTTTTGCTTTTAGGTACATATCAATTTGGAGCTGTTGTATTTACTACCTGGCTAATTGAATTTATTATGAAATACCACTCTTTTTTTTTTCTTTTAACATCAGAAGAACTATTTTCTCTTTTTTAAAATATTTTATTTATTTATTTTTAGAGAGGGAAGGGAGAGAGAGAGAGAGAGAGAAACATTGATGTGTGGTTGCTGGGGGCTGTGGCCTGCAACCCAAGCATGTGCCCTGACTGGGAATCGAACCTGTGATACTTTGGTTCGCAGCCCGAGCTCAATCCACTGAGCTACGCCAGCCAGGGCAAAATACCACTCTTTAAAAAAAAAAAAAATCTTCACCCAAGGACATGCTTTTTGATGTTAGAGAGGGGGGAAGAGAGGGAGAGACACAGGGAGAGAGAGATTGATGTGAGAAACATTGATTGGCTGCCTCTAGCATGCATCCTGCCTGGGTACCAAACCTACACCCTAGGCATGTGCCCTGACTGGGAATTGAACCCAGGGCTTTTCAGTTTATGGGATTATGCTCCAACCAACCGAGCCACAGCAGGCAAGCTGAGATACTACTATTGCAAGTAATACTTTTGCCTTGAAGGCTTTTTCTGACATTAATGTATCAGCTGTTGGCTTCAGCATCCTCCTCCTGCCTGGTTTCTGACTTCTCCCGTTGTGTTTGGCAGAGCAGGAAATGACCAATGAATATTGTGCGTGTGACTGTCATTTAATTTTCTATTTTTCAAATGTGAAATAACCATGTGTTTCATTTGTTTATGTATCCCTAAAGCGTTTCGGTTTTAGTCTTTATAAATGGACTCAAACTATACGTTTTCTTTTTGACACATCCTTGTTTTTGAGACTTACCATGTTATTACTCAGTGATTTTTCACTGCTGCATAGTAAGTTATTCATTATCCAAATAAACCCTCGGGAGATCTTATTCCGTCCTACACCTTGTAACACTACCTTTTAAATTCATATCCCTAGTTGTGACGTTTCCTTTGAGCTCTAGACTCCTACAGCCACCTCTCGACTCAACATCTCTAGTATATATTAGGGATCTCAAATTTAAAAGATAATTCTTGATTTTCCATCTTCCCTTTTCCCCTCCCAAATTTGCTCCCCTTTCAGTCTTCTGCATCTCCCCATGACACCAGTCACCCAGCTGTGCCAGAACCAGAACCAAAGTGGAAATACATTTTGTTTTACGCTGAGGTACAAGCAGGCTAGACCGACTAGACTGGGGTCAGTGTGCTGGGATATGACCAGAGAAAGTCACAGAAACGGGCAGGTGCCAGAGCCTGTGGGACTGGTAGGCCGTGGTAGAGAGGGCGGGGTCAGCCTGACGGTTATGGGAAGCTGCTGAAGGGTTTGGCAGGCAGAAGACCAGGTAGAATACAGGAGTCCAGGCGTGTTAAGACGGTGATGGGTCCTATAGCTGTAGCAGTGGAGACGGAGAAAAACTTGGGAAGATGTTTGGGAGCTGGAGAAGGCAGAGCTTGCTGGTGTATTATATGCAGGGTGTGCACGTAACTCAAAGGTGACTTCCTGTATCTTCTCCCACAATCTCCCTTCTCTTCTGGACCTCTCATTAAGTATGTATTAGATGCTGTCATTCCAGCTCCCGTGATTTTTGCTTATTTTCTATTTTCCATCAATTCACTTCTGTATCCCTTTGTAGGTGATTTTGTATTATCGGTTTCCCCACTCACAAAGTCTCTTTAGCTATATTTAACCTGTATTGATAACTAGAAGATTGTCAATTCTAATAACTTGTGTTTACTATGTTTTCCAAATTTGACTATTTTTTAATGTTTTCCTTATTTTTATATCTAAATCATTTTATGGTCAGATTTGCAGTTCACATTTTTTTTTCATTTACTGATTTTAGAGAGGGGAAGATGTAGACACAGAAACATCGATTCACTGCTCTACTTATTTATGCATTCGCTAGTTGATTCTTGCACATTCCCTGACTAGAGACCAAACCCACAATCTTGGTGTGGGTTTGGTGTGTTGGGATGATGCTCTAACCAACTGAGCTACCCAGCCAGAGCCTCTATTTGCAGTTCATAAAGAACCAGTTCTCCTATTTGCATCTGCTGACTTTTCCTCCAGGAAGTAGTTCCGTGCCTCCTGTAGACTGTGTGTGTGTGTATGTAACTATAAATTTGATCTTAGAATTTTTCCCCCTATTGAATCCTGTCAGAACCTATCTAAAACTCTCCTATAGGGCAGTTTGGTATTTGCTTTTGCTAGGGTCCTATAGTTGATTTTATTTTCTTGATTTGTGGTTCCTACAATATACACTTAGCATATACCCAGACCTGGGATTCTGATTTCTCATACAGAACTTTGTTTCTGAGCTCCTGGACACTTGTGCTAGTCCTGTTTGGAGGGGATTAAGTTATAGCTCCATTTTTTCCCCTCCTGTATGCATAAAACCAAGTCTTTATTCCCTACACAGATATTAGGATCTCAGTCCTATATTCTTCAACAGAACTTCACTGGCTTGAGGGAATTTACTAGGAATTCTTTCTTGAAGCAGGAGGCACTTTTTGTCTCCTTAGAGATGATGGCTGGCACTGACTAGTGTCAATAGTAAACATTTTTCTACTAATTGACATAACTCGAGTTTTTGATTTATAGATTTACACTGAATAAGTCTGGCACTTGATAACATTTTCCTGCAATCAATTTCACTTTATAGCACACTGGTACTAGCATATAGTCTGAGAAACTGAGGTTTTTAATTAGGGAGAAGACTGTATTGGGATTAATTCTTTGGAATGGCTGTGTGATAGAATGCTTATTACTTTTTTATAATTTCTATTCTACTCTTTGAGGCAAAACTGGGGGTACTATAAGTGGTCATATTCTCAAACAGCTTCACTGAAGTATTTACCTGTGAATAAACTTATATAACCATCAGAAAGGAAGAAGATTATACTATACTGGGTTGATCAGTCCAACATAACATCAGAGCCTTTCACCCTTGTTATAATAAACTCCCATTGAAAGACTAGACTCTTTTTTTGAGAAATGTTTGTGGATATATTCGTATAGCAAAACTATACAACAGAACTCTAAATTTTAATAATTCTTTAGTCCTAAAAACTCAGTGTTTCTTATAGGAAAATCATAATGACAGCTGATAATCTCTGAATATATACTTATTTTTAACTGAAATTTTCTGAAAAAAAGGGGGAGAACAGTACAATGGATATCCTTGAACCCAAACCCAGTTTAAAATGTTAACACTCTCTTACACTTGTTTTTGTTTCCCACATGCACACATTTATCATGATCACATCCACAAAATTAACTGCTGTATTTAATATCGTTCACTCCTCGGTCCGATTCTCCCCATGCAGCCATTATTCTTAGGCAGCACTACTGCTGCTCTGTCTTGTCTGTGCTACTAGAAATATGCTGCCCTTTTAAAATTTAAAATGCCCGAACATCTGTCTGACTTCCAGCCCTGTCTTCTCAATTTGGAAACAACTTTAACTTTTTGGAGCAACTTTTATGATGTGAATTCTCTTCCTATTTCTTTGATAATATATTGCTCCCTACATATTCTTAGAAAATATCAATTACTCTGAGCTATGTTAAATAGTTGGCTTATGGAAATAGTATATAAATAGTTAATTTAAAAAATTTGGCCCTGGCTGGTGTAGCTCAGTGGATTGAGCTCGGGCTGGGAACCAAAGTGTCCCAGGTTCGATTCCCAGCCAGGGTACATTCCTGGGTTGCAGGCCATAACCCCCAGCAACCGCACATTGATGTTTCTCTCCCTCTCTCTCTCTCTCCCTCTCCCTCTCCCTCTCTCTCTTTCTGTCTCTATCTCTATCTCCCTCCCTTAAAAATAAATAAATAAAATCTTTAAAAAAAAAAAATTAAAACTCCAGCCAGTCGAGTGATCAGTTGAAGAGCTGTCCCATAAAACAGTCACAGGGCTGACCCCCCGCTGGGGCATGTACAGGAGTCAACCAGTCAACATTCCTCCCTCTCTCCCCCAAATCAAACTATCCTTGGGTGAGGATTAAAAAACTTTCAACTCAGGTATCCTGGCTCAGCTAGCCAGTGCATTATGCAATGGATGTTCTATGTGAAGTCAAGAGTTTCCTTTTGGCCTTTCACTTTGTACAAAGAAAACACGGGTGCATACATTTTACAGTGTCGATCTTATTTATTGTTCTCTGTGGAATGCTATGTTTAATGGCACAGTATGTTGTCGAAGCTGCTGAAATGTGACACATGTCCGTGTCTAAATGCTGCAGAACAGTGTGACTGATGATCTTAAACAGAAGTGTTATGTTACAGCTGAGGTCTGATGGTTTTAAACCAATGCCTGTGTGTATGGCCAGCCACAAACTCCGGGGATGTTCATTATCTGTACATGTATATACAAATATATCCCATACATATATATGCACACAGGCATGTATTAATTTATGTGTGAAATTTATAAAATTATATACATAGACATACATGCACATCTATACACACACACCCACCCTGACCCTTGAGCTCACTTTTCCAACACTAGTTAATCAGCTCAGGCCCAGTTATTATTGCTGCCTAGTATAGTAACTACATGATTTCAGTACCAGTACCTAGCACCTTTTTGGATGCAGGATAGGTGTATGTTTGTGCATACAGAAATGTATATTTATGTATGTTTGTACATATAAAGGAATTACTTCTCCCTTTTATGCTTCAATCATGCATTACTTCAATAAACAGTCTTATCACCATAGATTTTGGAATTCTAAACAGTGTAAAATCTACTTCTGGAAAACTGTATATGTTTATAGTTACAAAAAAATATATATATATATATGATTGAAACCTATTGCGTACATATGTTCTTTGAATCTGGCTATATCCTAGCCATTACATAAATTAAAAAAAAACAAACAAACACCCTCTTAATAGGATGTTATTATGGTAGCCTTAAATAGACCATTACCTGTGTTTAGAATAGTTGATATATTTTAAAAGTTGACAAAATGATGTTAAAGATTTGAAAAACACTATGCATCTGCATTAAATATATAAAGGTTTCTACCAAGGGCATGGTTTAATTCATTGTCTAAGATTTTTCATGTTCCAAGGGTGACCAATTATCATAGGCATTATTCTTAAAATTATGGCTCATTAAGGCCTTTTATACAAAAAAGCCCTATTTTAATCATATATAAAAACGAGTTCCATTTAAAAGAAAAAATGTACGTGAGCACTCGAGTACTTGTGGACAGCATCCTGTACAAAGGGACTGTAAAGACAGGAGGCTCGTTCCCAGTAAGAACACCTCGTGGTAGCACGTGTAAACCTGGTCTGGCTCCTCTGCTCCGCAGCTACTCAGCATGTAAAATTTAAACCACTTCACATTAACATTTAAATTTAATACAGTGCAAATATTTGAGAATAACTTGTTCCCCCCAGTGAAACAAGAACCAGCGTTATGCTGAATATTCTTCAGATCTATTTACACATTGAGCTAAAAGTTCACCATATAAACTCTGAAATTTGCTGAATATCAGCAGAAATGTAACCGAACTAGCAGCAATTGCATTAACAATATTTGATAGTTACTTGAGAGATTGCATAAAATTTTCCAGGCTGTACTCTGAATCATACTGCTCTTGATCCCAAAGATCACTCAGGTTTTCAAGAATTGATTTTATACTTGCTTTTCCAGAAGTAGAGGTGTCAGCTTTTTCTGCTTTCCCATCCTTAGGAAAAATTGGCAGAAAGAGAAAATGAAGGATTATTAACTTAAAAAATTAGATTTTCCATTAAAATATCATACTTATTTCTAACATTGCTTCAAGTGATGAGTAAGTTCATCTCATAAGACAGCTTATTCTGTTTTCCCACAGGCCTAATACTTTTATCATTTTAACCTTTTTATTTGGAAAGAATTTCACGATTACAGAATATAAGAGCATTACAAAGAATTCATTGTTCACTGTGTCACATGGGCTTTGTCCCTCTCTCCCATATATGCTGTGTGTGTGTGTGTGCACGCTAGACATATAGTTAAATAATAAACTCTATCCAAACCATTCAGAGTAAGTTGTAGTTGTTATGATCCTTTATCTCTAGATAGAAATAAGCCTGTATTCCTTAGAACAAGAACATTCTCTTATATAACCAAAGATAACATTAAAATTTAATACAAACTGATATACTAAAATGATCTAATATGTGGTTCGTATTCAAATTTCCCTATTTGTCCCAATGGGATCCTTTTTAGCAATAGTTCTTAGTTCCCTGGAACATCCCTCCCTGAGACCAGGTCTCCTTGCTAAAGGTCGCATGCAAGAATATTCTTTTAAACAAAATAGAAGCTATTTGAAGGCAGCAACCCATGCTTCTTTGAGCCTTCTCTTTTCTAGGTTATACTGGCATAGGTCTTGTTTTTTTCAACCTTACCTTACATGACATGATTGAAGGACCAACCTCCATTCTGGCCATCTCTCAGGACTTACATAATATTTTAGAAGTGGCTGAGCACACACAGTACAGTGGACCTACTTTCTCTCAGACTTGGACATTACATTTCTGTTATTACAGCTAGTTTAATTACATTATCTAAGGTCAGTTCTCACCATAATTTATACTGGGTGTGCAGCTGCCTTTCTCAACCTAATGAAGGACTTTAAATCTAACCCCATTTGTTCTACATTATAAGGCTGACCAATACTTCCAGGTGGTGCATCCTTTGGTTATGAATTACACAATAACAATAATAGCTACTATGTACTAAGAATCTATACTAGATACACTTTCTAAGTGTTTACATATATTACTTTAATTTCATAACTGTGCAGTGGTATAGGCACTGTTATTCTCCCAAGGGTGTCGATGCTAGAGGCTGTTAACTTTCCTAAGGTCACCAGTTAACGGAAGGCAGGGCAAAAAACACAAACCCAGGTTTAGCTGACTTCAGCTGATGTCCCTCAGCAGGAAAGGACTGAAGAAAGAAATCTTGGGGCAAGACACTGGAGACATTAATCCAAGTCAAAACTTTCAACATCCCCTAGAATCCTGGAGAGTGTTATCTGGATGTCAAAAATTCCCTCAAAAAGTTGTCTAGTTGATACCCAAGTGAATGACTTTTGCTACTCCTTTCAATACTTTCACCAAGCAGTCTCAGGAAGTCTGTGCACGCATTAGGGAGCAAACTGTGTTAAATTCTTTACCTTATCAAGTGTAAACAGATCGAGCAGTTGATCTGTCCCCATACTCTGCAAACTAGAATTCTCTTGGCTGATAACTGTATTTGCTATGTTCATCTTGAATTTCTGCAGGCCCATTATTTTCTCTTCCAACGTTCCTCTCGTTATCAACCGGTACACATTAACCACACGTTTCTGAATTAAGAAAACAAGTTAAGCAACTGTAGCACAAATTAATTGATAAGGTTTGAGGTTCAACAAAAGAGGTGGCTTGCATGCTTAACTATCATTTAATTACGACTGGGTTCTCTTTTTTGGCCCCATGAGCTTAAAATGTTTGCAGAGAATCACAGAATATTAGGAATAGGGAGCATCCCACTTTTCTTAGCCCAAGCCACTTCATTTAATGCATGAGGAAGTGATGCCACAGAACTAAGTGACCTGTCTAAGGTCAAACATTTGTTAACATCAGAGTAGGAACTTAAACTGATTCTTGTCTTTTTGAGAAGTTTTCCCAGGTTGCAGGTTAACAACTGTGAATGGTGACTTTTTACCTGCCCAATGCGATGGGCCCGATCCATGGCTTGTAGGTCACGCATGGGATTCCAGTCATGCTCCACAAATACTACTGTGTCGGCGCCTGTTAAGTTAAGTCCCAGGCCACCAACGTGAGTTGTAAGTAAGAGAACATCTATGGACGGATCGTTGTTAAACCTAAAAGTACAGATATTTAAAAATAAAGTTAGTACATTTCTTTCTAAAGTACCTACGTTACAGAAATTAGACTATTTAATAAAAATTAAAGAACACAAATGAAAATACTTCTTTACACATCCATTACATAGACATTTCTATGACCACCTAAGGTGAAACTATATTCTATTACTGGGTTGGTCAAAAAAGTTCGTTTGGTTTTTTTCTATAAGATGGCTATAATAGTGCTTCGTTGTCTTTAAGTTCATTCGAAACAATTTTGTTAGATTGTATTGTGACAGCTGTCATATCAGCATGCATTAAAAAAACTTACCAAAATTGGTGAATTTTTGGTAGCCACTTTAATATTAAAGATGAAAGAAACTACACATTTTCAACATATTATGATTTATTATTTCAAGAAAGGTAAGAATTCAAGTGAAACACAAAAAAGGATTTGTGCAGTGTATGGAGAAGGTGCTGTGATGTGTCAAAAGTGGTTTGTGAAGTTTCATGCTGGGGATTTCTCACTGGACAATGGTCTGTGGTTGAATAGACCAGTTGTAGTTGAGAGCAATCAAATCAAGACATTGTGAACAACTGATGTTCTACCATGTGGAAGATAGCTGACATAAAATATCCAAATCAATGCTGGTGCATTGCAATGCTGGTGCAATCCAAACTTGCTGGTGAAAATGAAAAATGTGTATTTTATGTTATGGAAAAACTAAATGGAGTTTTTGGCCAACCCAATAATATATAAGGTGGGGCAAAAGTAGGTTCACATTTGTTTGTATGGAAAAAAATACAACAATAAACTGTTTCACGTACCAACAATTGTAAACCTACTTCTGCCCGACCCTGCAAACAACATCTTTAGAGAAAGAACGTATATCTAAAACATGTCAGAAATTTTACAAATAAATTCAATAGGGTTATATTTTAGAATATCAGATAGAGGCTAAGTTCCAAAAATGTAATTAAACACTAAGACAAAACTCAACTATGAACCTTTAATATATGGAGGCAGAAGTGGACAATGGGGGAAAAGGCTGGATCAATTGGGGAAGGCAGAGGATAACTTGCTGAGGGTAGCTGCTATTGCACTAGTCCTAGAAGGTATTCACAAAGGACATTAGTAACTTCTAGGAAAAAGAAAAACTGACGTTAATTCCAAGCTACCTTTTACTACATCTCATGATGAGACAAGCAATGGGCTTTGTACTTTATATGCATTATGTCACTTAATTGTTAAAACAGTTCTATGGGGATATTATCACTGACCTTACTTTAGAAAGACTCAGACTCTGCGGATGATAAATAGGACACTGCCTAAATAGCAGGGACAGGAGCCAAACCTAAGTCAGCCTGCCTCCAAAGTCCATTCACGCATCTCTAACTGTATTGTGCCTAACAATTTCTTCAGGGTGTTTATTAAAAATGCTTACTCCTGAAGTTAGCAGGTCTGGGAGAGAACCTAAGAATCTGCATGTAGAAACCTGCCATTTCTAAAGCAGAGGGTGCAGGCTACACTTACAAAGCACTGTACTCACTGATTTTGCTTCCTAGCTGGGCCAGCTGCCAACTTGTTCTGAGCAGAAACAGAGATCAGGATACAGATCTCAGCTAAGCCACTTACTTGCTTCCTCCCACCCCTACTCCCCTCAAAAGAGTGAGGTGAAATGTAGTTATTTCTATTTATTGTTGCCTTAAATTTCTTTCATACCTTTCAAAGTGCTATCCTAATACAGTCACACTTTTTTTGTTTAACTAAACAAACTATTCAACTATATTTCTGAAGATCTGTATTCCCCCCCCCAATATGTTTTGTAGTTCTATGTAAGTCATAGTACATTGACTACAGCCTTGATTTACAAGAGTTTTTTAGAAGCCACTCACCGTGAAACAATGGAATGCCTCTGACCAGGAGGTATGCTTCCGTCTAATCTCAAATAAGTGACCGAGGGTAAGTGAGGTTTGAGAAGATCATATTCTACTATATCAAGCATGCTTTTCAGCTGACAGAAGATGAGGATCCTGTGCTGGGCCACAACAGACTCTGTGCCACTCTCTGAAGTGCTGCCATTTCCCAAACCACAGTCCAACAGCAACTTGAAAAAAGAATCAATTCTTACACAGGTGTTCAATACAAGTAGGTAACCAATAGTTTTTCAAGCTATACCTCATATAAAATGGTTTTTAGATTACTTATTATTATTTATTATCTATTAGGCACTGTAAGTATATAACTACACAACTATATACTTACTTATATTTCTATACTTACATGCTTACAGCACCTAAATGATTCAGTACTCAAAATAACACTCAAAATTTGGTCTGACTGATATACAGTGAAACTATGATGACCTCATTACACTGCATTAATCCTACCAAGATCATATTAGCTTTATTAAAACCAGCAACTAATTCATACAGCAAGTGTATAGTGAACTTTCCATCACAGCAAACTCAACTTTACCCTATATAAAGTGTTTGCCAAGTCTGACATAATTTATTATATATGTACCTAAGTGTTTTCTTTTAAAATTGACTCTGCTTATCACTCTTAAATGTAACCTACAGTTTCAGTTCATTCCACTCTATCAAAATTTTTAAATCTTGGCTCTAGCAATATTAGATACTTCTGGCACTATTACCTGCTGAAGAAAAAAAAACATATTTCTTTACTTCTGCCAGATTTTTAAAAAGCAAATAAGATTTCTATTCTACTTCAGAGAACAGGTGTATTTTAAATAAAAGAAAGCAAGTTACTATTCTCCTGAGACAGAGCTTTTACTCTGAGTAGCTGAGAAGAGCCAGGCAAATGGAAAAGAAGGGTTCTAGAAAAGCCCTCCCTGAGTATAGCCACAAATAATCTGGGCCTAAATTACAGAGTTCCTAAGCTTCTTAATTCCAGACACTCAGGGTGATGAGAGCCACTCTAAAATGAGAGATTACTTTTTTATCTACAGTTACTACTTAAACTAATGTGCAAAAGTACAGGCTAAAAATAAGTTAAAGCCTGTAGTATAATTAAAATGTGGATGAAATTAAATTTTTACTTGAAAATAGATCCACGCTGACACATTATAATCAAACTGTTGAAAAACAAAGAATCTTAAAAGCAAAAAAAGGTGAATTGTTATGTAAAAAAGATCCTCAACAATATTAACACCTCATTTCTCATCAGAAACCATGGGGGACATTATCAAGAAGGGGAAAGACAATACACAGGAGGGGAGTAAGTATTCAATATTTGCAAATTGTATCTGGTAAGGGCTTAATACCTACAATATAAAAGAATCCCTAAAACTCAACCAAAAGACAAGCAATCCAATCAAAATATGGTCGAAGGTCTTGAACAGGCATTTCCACAAATACACATAAATATCCAATAAGCACATGAAAAGATGCTCAACATCACTGGTCATTAGGGATAGCAAATCAACGATGAGACACCATGTAATAATGCCTACTAGGATGACTATAATAAAAAAAATTATTGCAGAGGATGCAGAGAAATTGTAACCCTGGTACATTGCTGGTGGGAATGTAAATGGTACACACACAATGGAAAATAATTTGTCAGCTCCTCAAAAATGTAAACAGAACTGCTGTAAGATATAGCCAGCAATTCCACTCCCAGGTCTGTATCTAAAAGAACTGAAAGAGGGACACAAACAAATACTTATAAGCCAATGTTCACTGCAGCATTATTCACAATAGCTAAAAGGCAGAAACAACTCATGACTGGATAAACAAAGTGTGGTATATAAATAACAGCAGCAATAATGGAAATTATTCAGCCATAAAAATGAAGTGCCAATCCATGCCAACATGAATAAACCTTGAAAACAAGTGAAATAAGCCAGTCACAAAAGGACAAATATGATTCTACTTACATGAAATATTTAGAACATGCAAATTCATACAGACAGAAAGTATATGAGAAGTAACCTGGTGTTGTGGGGGAAAGGAGAATGGGAAGTTATTGCTCAATGGGTAGAGTTTCTGTTTGGATAGGAAATTTTTTAAATAAATAGTGGTACCAGTTGTACAACACTGTGAATATAAATAATGTCACAGAATTATACACGTAAAGATGGTTAAAATGGCACATTTATGCTATATATATATTTTTATCACAATTTTTTAAAAAGCTATACCAAAAATTTAACAAACCAAATTAAAAAATAAAGTGGTAAAAATATATCAGTAATCTATTGGAAAGGCAAATTTACCTAGATTGGGAATGTTGAAGATCTAATACTTAAAAGACCTACTTACTTGTTTCAAAGCTGAAAGTTTAGGGGCGTGTTGAATATCATGAAGAGAAGAATTCTGAACTGCCAGTTTTTCAGTAGTACTCTTGAACTCTGGATGTTGAGGTGTTAAGACTAATGCTGGATGGTTGCACAGTTTACGTAAGTACTGTAATGCCTTCAAAAGAAAAAAGTATATACACAAGTCTACCTCACATGCCACAAATGTTTGTATCTTATCTTTTCCTACTCTGTTCTCTGTCTAGAATGCCTTTCTTCCTATTCTCACCACTGTTACCCATTCTTCAAGAACCAATTCAAATATCTTGTCTGTGATGCCTTCACCCACGTTTCTTGTGCAGTTTGTATTTGTTTTTGAGAACATCTGTAACTTGTATAAATTATGTCTGTATCCCCTACTAGACAATGAGCTTCTCATGGCAGAAAGACCTATTCTGGTTCAACAGGTCTCTGGCAGGAGGCTTGGAAGCTAGGTGGTTACTTCAAGTGGTTGTGTTTGAGAATCAGAACCCTATAGGATCTCTCCTTTTTTTTCTCTGAGTCAGCCACACCCTTTCTCTTTTGCTTCTTACTTAGGTTATGATGACTCGTGTCTCACCCTTGGCACAGAGATCTGAATTAGCAAGCTCCACTGAGACTGTGGGCACTGTAATAGAAACTGTCAGAGATATAAGCCTTTACCTTTTTTCCCTCTGCTATCTTCAAAAAATGCTACAGTATTTAATTTATTGGTGGCAAGGGGGTTTGGGAGGTTTTCTATAGTGGAACACTTCAAAGGGGAAAAAAAAGTAAGTTGACATTTTCCATGTCTTCTTCACTTGCTCTGCCCTCAAGCACAAGGCCTCAGGATTCTGTACTTTTCCTATCCTCTGTCCAGAATCACTTCCCCCTACACATCCACCATTCCTCAATCCACCTTCAGATCTCTACTAAAATTTTACTTTTTCAGTGAGTCCATCCCTGTTTCCTCAATTAAAAATCACAACCTGTCCTGAAATCTATACTGTACAACCCCATATTCTGCTTTTTTCTCTTACATAGTAGGTATTTCATTTATTCATTTTTCATATCTACAAGGGAGAGAATCTGTTTTGTGTTTTAATTAATCCCTGAACTTAAAAAAAGTACCGCCTTGTAGTAGGTGTTCAATGTAAGATTCTCTATACTAAAACTCTTTTAATGAAATAAACACATGTATCTTGCATGTTTACATTGAATTTTAACATTAAATTATTTAGTAATTATGAATATGAAAATAAGCAGTTTTACCTATTTTTAAGACTGTATACACAGTATTGAAAAATTTTAAATATACCCATATTTCAGTGTTCCATGTAAAATTTGCTGCACTGAAGAATATTCGTAAGCAACACTTAAAAAGTGGATTGTAATCTATACCTGGAATACATGGCCTGTAGCTTTAAGCTTTGGTTTTTCAGTTTCTTCAGAAAGTGCAGCTGAAGAAACTGTTTCATCAACATCACACTTAGCGCGGGACTTAGCAAAATCCTCATAGAGCTGAACCTGTAAAATTTCCCCCACAAAAGAAGTATATTTATTTTCAGTTGTCGAAAAAATAATTAGCACAGGCCAATAAGAGCAATAATTTAGATCAACCCTCATTAAGAAAATAAATTGTGACACCCATATTTCACTACTAATTACAGACAGTACACTGCATCCTGGTAAATCCCTTTAAAATTATATTTAGAACACAAGTTTAACATTAAGTTTGGCTGCTAAATATATTAAAATATTAGTCAAATAGTTCTATAGACTCAAGTTTTCCACTCTGTTCAGAAGATACCACTAAATACAATACCACTAAAAGAGAACTTGAACCCTTACAAGTAAATGAGAAAATCTCCGTTAAGTGAAGTTATGCGATCAAGACACTCTATAGGTACATTTCAAGAGACCAACTTTTTAAATAATACTGTTGCCTAAAAGGGGAACTCACATCAAATTTAAAGTATTACCTTGGGGTCTGGGTTCTGCTTGTACATGCTAAAACAATGCAAAAGGAAAGAAAATCTAGAGTGCTAAAGAACAAAAGTCAACGTATAAAAACCTATGAAAGCTGAATAAAACCAATGTCACCTCCTTCGTCAGCTCCCTTCCTCCAGGCTACTAAATGTAGTTTGTGCTGATGTTTTAACACCATTACCAGTATATCACCACATTTTTTCATATGGCACCTTTTCTATATTGTACTTTAAAAAAAGAAATAGAGGCCCAGAGAAGAGGTACATAAGATAAATGATCACAGAATTCTTAGCATCTATATTAGTGTCCTGCCCATTAAACTCAAGTTGTACAAATATTAACAGGTTAACTGTCTATACACTGGAGGGAAAAGAAGGTAGGTTTGTAGGTTATATCTATATATCTTTTATGTATTTGATCAACTCATACTACTGAAATAGATTGATGAATAGTAACCTGGAACATAAAGTAAAGATTCAAACAGAGAATTGTGGTTATAGGCCACGTCTCAGTAGGGCATGCCTGTAAGGGACAGTTTCCCCCCTTACAAAATACTACATAAGGAAAGGCATACAATAAATTCCTTTGCTAAAGGTCTCTGCATATGAAATCAAAACTGTGCAGAAGCCAAAATTTATTTCAAAAATTTATTGGCAATGCAATAATACATTAAAAGGGATGAGGTACCTACTACTCCCCAAGGTTTGAAACTCAGCCCCAACGTGTATTAGCTATATAACTGTGAGCAAGTTGCTTAACTTTCTGAGTTCCAGTTTCCTTATTTTTAAAAACGGGGACTGACAATACCTATAATACTGTTGTGAGGACAAGACATTATAGGCAGATTTTTTTGGCCCTAATAAACACTTCATCTATTTAACCCTGCAACTTTTTCAATTAACTAGACATATAAGAAAGCAACTATGACACTGAATTTTGTTTTAATGCTACATGCAAAACGCACATATCCAAATGTATTCACATACACAAACAGATTCACTTAAATCTTATCTACAGCTGTTTGAAACAGATTTTTCAAGTATAGGGAAGTAGAAGCTAGATTAGAGTGACAAAGCCAAAGGCTATTCCCCTTTATTCAATACTCATGTGGCTTATTCAAAGCATTCTGCTAATAAATATATCATCAGATTCCTAACCTGGAGAGGACTAAGATTACAGTAATAGTCTTGAATAATTTTGGGTGGAAGATCCTGCAAAACATCTTCTTTCATTCTTCTCAAAAGAAATGGTAGGACTTGGCGGTGCAGTGCATCCATTGCAAGGACACCTGTTAATAATAAGAGAAAATGGCTCAAAAAAGTTAGGAATAAATTATATCCACCTGTACAGAGAATACATCTCTTTTTCATACCTGCTTCTTGTTCTCGACTGGAGCTTCGAGCATCCCTACTTGCTAATATAGGTTTACCATATCGAGCAGCGAACTGGCGTTCAGTCCCCAAAAATCCTGGCATGAGGAAATCAAATAATGACCACAATTCCAAAACGTTGTTCTGAATACAAAGAAGGAACATGTGTTACCTTTTGTACTGGGATTATTTACTTAACACTTAAAAATGAAATATTAATAAAAGAACATTATAATGACATAGATGAGAGATTATCACATTTTTAGGTATTTGATATGTCTATATTTTAATGTGTAAAATTCAGGTCAGCATCCTTGGAGAAAATACTTTATTTTATGGATAGAAGTTTTCAAGTTACCTCCACCAGATAAGCCTTGGTCCATAGTGTTTAAATCCTACTGGTGGCATAAAGTAGTAAATAAAGAGCCAAAGGATGAATGAATGTGTTTCTGGTTCTTTTAATTTTGACAAATTAATGACGAGATTTAAGGAATGTGGCCAACATCACCATTTCTTTAACAAAGGAAAACCCTAAAAGAGTTTGGTTATATGTCAAGCCTACCCAATATTTATGGGTTATGAGGAACAGGCACAAATTCTTTCTAATTCTGCTGAAGTTCTATTGGGTGTGGGGGGCAGAAAAGAGAGAGAGAGAGAGGGAGGAAGAGAGAGAGGGAGGGAGGGAGAAGGAGAGGGACAGAGGGAGAGAAAGAAACATTTTCATTTTGGACACTTTCCCAATGTGTGTGTATCATAAGGTACCATTGCACCCTTTAACCAAGGGGCCCCCAACCCCCAGACCAGAACCCTTCTGTGGCCTGTTAGGAACTGGGCCTTAGAGCAGGAGGTAAACATGGGCAAGTGAGAAAAGCTTCGAGTACCACCTGAGCTCTACCTCCTGTCTCCTCCCCCACACCCTTGTCCGTGGAAAAACTGTCTTCCACCAAACCAGTCCCTAGTGCCAAAAGGTTGGGGACCACTGCTTTAACCCTTCCAGATGCCCTCCTAAACCCGCTCAGACCCTAGCTCACCATGCTGGACTGCCCTCCCATATGATGGACACCCTTCAAATCTCACTTAGGTTTTACCCCCAACTCTGGGCTACCATGGCTCTTTGGTGCAGAAACCCACCTTAGAGCTTCAGACCTGAACTGTTCAGGTGGGTATGAGGGAAAAGACTCCCTTTAAGCAAATCAAAACAAAGCAAAACAGAATAAACAAACACAAAGCACCACCCTCTTTTGGTGTTTTGTGAAAGCAATAAACTATTTAAAAATACTGTGAAATTTCCATGTAATTTTAAATTGAAACAAAATAAATCTTGATAATTCAAGGTTGAGTCTTTTTTTTCTCCTTTTAAAGGTACCTGTCTTGTCCTAACTTCTTGTGATTAAGTGATCTCTTGTGGTTATTAAAATCCGTAGTGTTCACTTAATGGACAAAAGCCTAACACTTACAATAATCAGTCCATCACCAAAAATAATTTTAAAGAAAAGTAACAAATACATAAACAAAAAAATTACTAATTATTTCAGAGTCAGAGAGACTCTTAGAGGTCACTTGGTGTTTATCTTCCCAATTCCTCTGGAAGATAACACTTTTATATATTCAACCATCTCCTTCCTTTTTCAATATGAACTTCGACAATCTCCTCTCTTCAACTGCTTCCTAACCTAGGTATTCGTACTTCTTACTATATGAAGATTCACCTCTGAATCAGCACTAGCTTTTCAGTGTTAAATCAGATTGCAGTGAATTACTACAAAACGAGAATGGCCAGTTTGGAATAGAGTCTGACTGATGTTTCCCAGACCTTGGACACAAGACTTCTACTTTCATAGCCTAAAACTGTATTTTAAATATGACTTTAAAAACCTAGTTTGCTCAGATACTGCTACTTACACCAAATGGACCATTAGAAAAGCAAGATAATTACTGGAAATCATTCCTATCAAACTAAAAAGACCTCTCTTATTTAATTTGCTGCCAATGCCAAGCCTTCTTTCCATATAGCAAATATTTAAAAAAAAAAAAAAAAAGTGAGTAATTACCTGTATTGGTGTTCCAGAAAGAATAATCCTGTAATTAGCAGTCAGTTGTTTTACTGCTTTTGACAATTTTGTTTTTCCATTTTTGATGACATGGCCTTCATCAAGAATACAGTAGTTAAACTTAATATTTCTAAGGGAGAATAAATAAAAAATTTTAGCATCTTTTACTGTATGTCAGAAACTATATGAAAAGTCTTTGAGGCAGGAAAATAGTTTTTCCAAATTTGATCCTAAGTTTTTTTCTAAAAAAAAAGAAAAAAAGAAAAAAAGAAAATTTAACTCTTACCTAAAGAAATCTATGTCATTTCTCACAACATCATATGAAGCCACTATCAGATTATGTCTTTTTACTTGATGCTGTAACCTGTATTTAAAAATAAATAAGGTTAGGAAACAGACAAGTTGCAAAGTAATACAATTTCAAAAGGGAAACTACAACTACCATCACATGAGGTGCTTTCAACCTGACTACTAACATTCCCTTCTATTTACATGTATAACCCTACTACCTAAAGGACATTCTTCTTATAAATGGGCCTGATTGCTCTAACTTAGTCTGATTAGAAAAGAGATGGATACCTGACTCAAAATGTGGTGAACATTTTAACTTTGTTTGCCAATGCCTCCTTCCTGGAGGCACTGTTCCCTCACTAATCTCCATGTTGTGTGGGGGTTGAGGGGAGCTATCCAAATCATGGGCCTATATTTACCAGAGATGAAGTGTTTGAATCAGGTCGAGCCATTTGCAATATTTTACTACCTGACTACAAAGAGCTGGTTTGTGGGAACGACCCAGACAAGGCCAGTCAGTCATCTCCAGTACCAATATGTTCATGACTAGAGAGGAAAGATCTCTGTTTACTGTAGTTTCTAGGCTAGAAGAATGTGGGCCTAAGACTGCCCATGATCACCTTATCTACCAACTGTAGCCTGAAGTCCTGCACAGACCAAATACTACAAGTTATATATGAGGAGGGAGAGCAAATGAGAGTAATCTAGATGTGCCTTAAACAACAATTTACCCCTGAAATTCTCAATTTAGTGCATTAATGAATTTTCCACTTATTTAAGCTAGTCTGAGTTGAGTTTCTGTCACATGTAAATAAATGCATTCTAACTAACATACACTACAGTAAATTCTTTAAGAGTGCAAGCTGTTGAGCTGCCTGTGTTCAAATCTCACCTTGCTCATTTAATAAGCTGAGTGACCTTGGACCTAGGCTCCGTGTCCTAGACTATGCATCTTCAAAATGGGAACAATAATTGTACCTACACCTTATAATACACAATACACAACTGCTTAGAATAATGTTTAGCAACTAAGTGCTCAATATATGTTAGCTATTATTAATACAGAAAGCAGCAAATCTATGGATGAATCAGCAATCTATGACTAATCCAAGCTTTAAATGATGAAATAAAAAAGATTCCCTCTTCCAAATTTGTATTTAGGAATATAAGAGATGTACTAGTGAAAAGAGAGGGTAAAGCTATTAGAACTCTAGTCTTGCTACCATATCAGGGCAGCTAAGGCAGTCACTGAGGACCAAAAGCACTTTTGAGAGGGAACTCTTACTGAAGGGGTTGGCGGGGGGGGGAGAAGATCATGAAACCTCGGAGATGCTATGGTCACAGGCTCCTGAGACAGGCATAGGGAATGGCTTTGGTTCCTGAAGTTTCCTGGCTCCAATACTTACAAAGCCTGATTGGTTTTTAACAATGGCTAAGTCCTTGAATTTTTTAAAAAAGAACTTTAAAAATTTTATTTTCCAATCACAGTTTACATTCCATATTATTTTTTATTAGTTATAGGTGTACAGCATAGTGGTTAGACAATATATACAAAGTGTTCCCCCCCTAATATTCCCAGTACCCATCTGGCACCATACATATTATAATATTATTAATTACATTCATATTCTGTACTTTACATCCCTGTGACATCCCTTTGCTTTTTCACTTTGTCCCCCAACTCCCTCCCTTCTGGCAACCAGTCAGTTCTCTGTATCTATGAATCTGTTTCAATTTTGTTTATTTTCTTTATATTCCACATGTAAGTGAAATCATATGGTATTTGTCTTACCCTGGCTGTCTTATTTCACTCAGCATAACACTACCTAGGTTCATTCATGATGTCACAAATGACAAGATTTCATTCTTTTTTATGGCTAATATTCCACTTTATCTACTGTCTATTGATGGGCACTTGGGTTGTTTCCATATCTTGGCTATTGGAAGTAACAATGAAAATAGGGATGTATATATTCTTTTGAATTAATGTTTTGGGTAAAGTCCTTAAATTTCATGAGTGAGACTCATATATTATCTTTAAAATATATGTACACTCACCTTTCTTAAATAAGGTTCTATGTTTGACAACAAAAAAGCTAACTAAATTCACCCTCAATAAATTTTATTCTTCCAAACTATTTAAAACAAAGATTAAGATTTTTTGGTTATACACTTCTTACCTTATTCTTTCAGTAGGAGGTCCAGTATAGTGCAATGGATTGAGATATTCTCTGGAGCAAAATTTACCTACTTCATCCACCCAGTGACCTGTTAATGTTGGTGGACAAACCACCAAGGAAGGAAGTGGCATACATTCTGCCAATTTTGATCTTGCATATTCCTGTGCCCTTTAAAACAAACAAAATAATATATTAACCAGCTTGTTTACATTTCTCAGCATCTGGAAGCCTTCTTTTATTTTTATATTTTAAGATTTTATTTATTTACCTTTAGAAATAAGGGAAGAGAGGGAGAAAGTGAGGGAAAGAAACATCAATATGCCAGAGATACATTGACTGGTTGCCTCTCAAATGCCCCCAAATGGAGGCCTGGCCAGCAATCCAGGCATGTGCCCTGACTGGGAATTGAACTGGTGACCTTTTGATATACAGACAGTGCTCAATCCACTGAGCCACACCAGCCAGGGCTGAAAGCCTTCTTTTAAAATAACATTTAAAATTACCTGTGACAATGATCTCCCGCTAAAATGCAGATGGACTGTAAAGTTTTTCCTAAACCCATGTCATCACATAGAATTCCATGAAGTTTATACTTATTAAGAAATGCTAACCAGTTCACACCATCCTGCAATGTTGAAAGAGAAAAATTATTTTTATAGGCATAAGAGAAATAAATGGGTATAAGACAATAACTACAAGATTTTACTAAAAATTTAAACACTCTTTTAGGTACATTTGAAAGAAATAGTCACTATTTATATTTATAAGGTAAGTATAACTTTTACCTGCTGATATTTTCTCAGTTCAGCATTGATTGGTACTGGAATTTTGTAATTTTCTAATTTCTTCCCATCTAACAATTGCTCCAAAAAGTGTCGCTCCTTGGCTTTCAATTGGATTAATTCTTCTGACATATTTGGAGGGTCTGGAATGCCTGCCTAAAATGATATTTTACAGTGTATTAAAACTGTTTACTCATAAATAATTTTTTCATCATTACATTAAGCAATAATTTAAAGTCTTATCAAAATATAACTGCAGAGAAAAACGTAATTCAAAAATAGTATTTTAAAGACTGGAAGGTAGAGTTTACTGAATTTGGCAGGTATCAAAATGCTACAATGAGACTACTAAACAAACACATTTGAAGTATTTTAAAAAACACATGTATAGCTTAATTTTTCCCACACCATGCATTACTTGATAAACAGGCAAATAAAGTTGCATAGCTTATTTTTAGTGAAATACTATTTCTGGAGGTTCTTCATTTTAGTGTTACAATGTCCCAGGATATTGGTTCTCAAAATGTGGGCTGCAGACCCCTCAGGATCCCCAAGACCTTTTCAAAGGGTCACTGAGGTCAAAACTATTTCATAATAAAAGACACTTTACTTTTTTCACTGTGTTTACATTTGCACTGATGATACAAAAGTACTAACGGGCAAAACTCCTTGAGCATCAGAAAGAATCAAGGCAAAGGCACCAAATATGCCACTAGTCACTGTATTCTCATAGTCACACACCAGCATTTTTAAAAAAGCTGGTTTCATTTAGGAATGTCCTTGTAGTAGTAAAAATAATTTCATTAAACCTCAACCCTGAATGCACATCTTGTAAACATTCTATGCAATAAGATATGAAGAACATATAAAACACTTCTGTTTCATATGTTGAGGAAAAAGCACTTGTGAGTTTGCTTAAATTACGAGCTGACCTAGCCATTTTTCATAGAACAGTATTTTACTTGACTGATAAACTATTGTTATTCTGAGTTGGGTATTTGGCTGACATTTTCTCAAAGATAAATTTGTCAATTCAAGGAAAATAACTGACATAACTTGTTGCCAAATGACAAAATTCAAGCTGTCAGGAAAAACTAAGCACTGTGAACTTGACAGCTTCCCAATACTTAAAAGGAATTTTCTGCTGCAGATATTAATTTGATTTTTTGCTCCAGTATGGTGAAATATACCAACCTTTAAAAATTTTACAAAATACAGTGAATCAATACTTTCCAAATGACTGATATACAATGCTAAAAAATATGTATGGGTAAAAAATCTACTCGAAAGTGTAATATTAACCAATTAATTTTAAAGTGAGAAAAATTACACATTCATTGATAGTATTTAGATTCTGCACTGTAAATAAATTTAACAAGCTTTCTTTTTGAGTTTTGATATGCTATCAGATAAAAGAATATCCACAATTATTTGAAAAGGTGGCCAAAATACTGCACATTTTTCCAACTACCTATCTCTATGAGGCTAACTTTCCTTGTATACCTCAATGCAAGGAACATATTGCAACAGACTAAATGCCCAAGGAAATACAAGAATCCAGCTATCTACACTAGTTCAGGAATAAAAGAGATTTGTAAAATGTCAAACAATGTGATTTTTCTACTAACTTATTTTTGTTTTAGAAAATACTTTTCATTAAAAATAAGTATGGTAACATCTAATGATTTTTTAAATAAATCAATAAATCCACATTTATCAGTTTTAATTTCTATTATAGAATATATGATAAACAAAAGCTCTTTGAGATCTTCAGTTTTTAAGACTGTAGTCCTGGTCAGGTGGCTCACATGGTTGGAGCATTGTCCCATACACCAAAAAGGTTACGGGTTTGATTCCCAACCAGGGCACATACCTAGGTTGCAGGTTCAATCCCTGGTGAGGGCACATACAGGAGGCAACCAATCGATGTTTCTCTCCACCCCCCCACTCCCTCTTCCTTCCTCTCTAAAATCAATAAAATAAAAACATACCAAGTGAGGATTAAAAAAAAAAAATTTTAAAGAGTGTAAAGAGGTCCTCAGACCAGAAAGTTTGAGAACTATTGCCCTATGCTGTCTCTAAGAACTGTAAAGCTCTGGGGACAGAATTTCAATTAAATTCAACTAAAATGAACTCCTGTATAACACCAGAAATAGTACTGGTGGAGTGAGGTATGTATACTGAGTTTTAAAAATGACTGCATGTTTTATTTTTAAAAGGTGTCAGAATTAATTTTAATAAGATAGGAACTAACATTTTAGCACATCTAATACCATAACAGTATTAATCACAACAAGGCCTTTCTGCACACTACTTTACAAAGAAATAACAAAATCTTCAAACATTTATCCCCATGGAATTTTTAAAACAACAACCAAATGTAGGGCCATATAACGAGATCCTTTTCTTAGCAATGAAAACCTAAGCCCAAGAATCAAATATTGTTCTTCTGTAACAGGAATCCTTCCTGTGAATATCTTCCTCACTCCAATTCCTATAAAATCAGCAAGAGTTACTAACAGTGCAGGTAATTAGGATTTCTGTCAGAATTACTAGTTGATATTCCCGAATCCCTGGTGGTATGTTTACATTTCAGAAAAGTACATGATTTTCCTATGAAGATGAAACAGAGGAAATCAAGATGAAGTGAACAGGAGTGAACCTGCATGGTATTTTTGTTTCTATTGCTATGTCTTCAAAGTCACAAATCTTTTCTTACACATTATCCAGCCTCCTGTTAATCCCATCCAGTGTGTTTTTATAGCCGTGCATCTTTTAACAACAGGGATACACTATAAGCAATGCATCCTTACACAATTTTGTTGCTGTACAAACATCAAGTGCCCTTACACAAACCTAGCTGGTATAGCCTACCACACATGTAAGCTATATGGTAGAGCCTAATAGGGCTAAAACCTATTGCTATAGCCTATAGGCTCTGCCTACATTTTAATGTAGGCAATTGTAACACAATGGGATTTGTGTATCTAAACAGAGGGCACAGTAAAAATATGGTGTAAAAGATAAAAAATGGTGCACCTGTATAGGGCACTAACACCATGAATGGAGCCTGCAGGATTGGAAGTTGCTCAGGATGAATCAGTGAAAGAGTGCTGAGTACACATGAAGGCTTGGGGCATTACTGTACATTGCTATAGACTTTATGAACATGGTCACACAAACTTCCCCCCACCCCTGCTTCCTTCTGACAGGGTCAGAATAAAACATTGACACTGTCAGTGCCGCTCCATTAATAGAGATTTGAGCTGGATTGACTGGAAACAAGGGGAAAATGGCGGGGTAAAGCTAGATCACTGTAATAGTGCCTGTTAGGAGGGAGTGAAAGGATTAGGAGGAATAAGAAATCAGCTAAGCTAGGGAGGTAAAGAAACAGAGAGGATTGTAATGTCAATGAGGTTTTGGCTATTGCACATTGGAGCAGTGGTCAGATTAAGGAATTCTGCAGTATTCATTTAAAAAGATGGTGTTTCACATGGAGAGGGTATAGAACTGAGGAGTCAGTATTTTGACTTTAGAAGTTTCTTTTTGGGTCCATGGACCCTATCTGGCATAATGGATTCTCTCTGACATGGCACTGATGAAAGAAATAGAATTTATTTATACTTTACATCATTGTAACCTGAAAATACTTCCAAAGTACAGGGACAGGTTGGCTCTACACTATCACAAAAAACTTTTATTAAAGTGTCAGTGGCACTTAATATTCATTGAAGTAGTTCCTATGGACCTGTTCCCTTGTACAGGATCTTAAGAACAAGAATTTACAGCAATGTACGCTGAAGACCATCAAGACACAGGAACCTCTGGGACAACTTTAGATGTTCTAACATCCAAATCATAGGAGTGCCAGGAGAACAAGAGCAAGAAATTGAAAACTTATCTGAACAAACAATGAAGCAAAACTTCCTCAATCTGGCGAAGGAAATAGACTTCCAGTAGTCCAAGAAGCCCAGAGTGTCTCAAAAAAATTGGACCCAAGGGAGAACACCCCAAGGCACATCATATTTAAGTTACTCAATATTAAAGATAAAGACTCTTAAAAGCAGCAAGAGGAAAGGAGAGAGTTACCTATAAAGGAGTGCTTATAAGACTATCAGATGATTTCTCAAAACTTGCAGGTAAGAAGAGGCTGGAAAGAAGTATTCCAAGTCATGAAAGGCAAGGACCTCCATCTAAGATTACTCTCTCCAGCAAAGGTATCATTTAGAATGGAAGGGCAGATAAAGTGCTTCTCAGATAAGGTCAAGTTAAAGGAGTTCATCATCACCAAGCCCTTATTATATGAAATGTTAAAGGGACTTATCTAAGAAATAGAAGGTCAAAAACTGTGAACAATAAAATGATAATAAACTTGTAACTATCAACAACTGAATATAAAAAACAAAAACTAAGCAAACAACTAGAACAGAAACAGAATCAGAGAAATGGAGATCACATGGAGGGTTATTTGGGGGGGAGAGGGAGAGAATGGGGGGAAGAAGGTACAGGGAATAAGCAGCATAATTGGTAGGTACAAAATAGACATGGTGAGGTTGAGAATAGTATAGGAAACACAGAAGCCAAAGAACTTATATGTACAACCCATGGACATGAACTAAAGCGGTAGGGGAATGCTGAAGGGTGTTGGGGGTGGTGGTGCAGGGTGGTCCTGAGATAAAGAGAAAAAAACTGGGACAATGTAATACCACAATCAATATAAAAATATACTTAAAAAAAAAAGACCATCAAGCCAGATCTGAAAGGGCTGAAGTGCCCTCTCAATGAATATACAGTGCTGGGGGAACAGGCTCCTCTGCGCTGCCTGTTCAGGCAAATAAGTGAAATAAGTGGTTCACTGAATTGGCTGTAAACTGCGCACTCAGAACAGTTCACTGTGAGTGAGAGGGAATCTACTACCAAGACCCACAGATATTGCTCCCACCAGAGAAAAAAAAAATCCTCTTGAACCACATACACTTCTGCTTCTTTCAGGAAATTCAGCCCCGTTATAATCTTATGGGACCACCATAAAATATGCAGTCTGTTATAAACCAAAAATGTTATGTGGCACATTAAGTATTTGTGATTATATTTTTTATCTAAAGAAGTTCAGTTTAGGTTGTTCTCACATCTTCTATTTTGCTCCTCGTTACACTCATGCTACCTTCTTGAACATATGAGATGTATTTTAATGTCCATGTCTATTAATTCTATTATATGGGCTGTTTCAGAGTCTGTTTCTATTGACTGACTTTTCTACTGGTCATTGGAAATATTTACATACCTAGTAATTTTTTCATGGATGTTAAACACCTTAAGTTTTATACTGTTGGATGATGGGTTTTTTTGTTTGTTTAAATATTTTTGGTTTTTCTTTTTCCTGGAATGTAGTTCAGTTAGTTGAAATCAATTTGATCATTTTAAGTCTTGTTTATATACTATGTTAAGGTGAGTCCAAATCAGGCTTTTGTCTAGGGCTAATTTGGCCCCACTACTCAGGCAATATACTTCTAAGGACTGTACTTGATGCTCTATATGGTAAGTCTTTTGGCTCAGTTTGGTGAGCGCACAAAGCATTCTTGCCCCATGCAAGCTCTGGAAATTGTTCCACCTAGTCCTTTCTATATTTTTCCCAATCTCAAACATATATTCTCATACATATGCTTCGATAAATGCTCAGCCCTTGTGGGGACTTCCGGAGCTTCCTCTCTGCAGCTACTACTTCCTGTTGGGTACTTTACATTGCAAATTATTGCCATCTTGTTCTCCTTGACTTTTGTCCTCCCTATGCTCTGACTCTTGAACTTAGCAAGACCACTAGGTTCTGTTTAGGTCTCACCTTCCTGTTTGATGGCCTGGAAACATGCTAGGCAGTAAGCTAGGCAGTTCATTTGTTTCCCTTCTCTCAAAATCACTATTCTGTGCTGCCTGCTGTTCAACATTGAAAACCATTTTCATTCACTTTGTCTGATTTTCTGGTTCAAGTAGGAGGATAAATCTGGTGCCTGTTTTTCTATCATGGCTGGAAGCAAAATATGCCTCACATTTTTATAATTTTCAAAGGGAATGTTACTTTTCTCTATCTCTAAAGTCAACATCTCTTTTCTTTGCCCATGTTACTAAGCACTATTTTTTAAAAAAATAGTTTATACCCATTGTCACCTTATAGTGTATCTGGGTTCTCACTTCCAGATACTGACGGTACTTCCATTCTAATCCAATCCCAACAGCTATTACATTGATTTTTCTAAGACTAATTAGCTGTTAGACTAGTGTTCCAAAAACACTGCTTTTATCATCTCCTTTGCTCAAAGAACACATGACGGTTTCCCATCACTCATTGATTCCAAAGCTAAAAATGGACAAGGTAACTAAATATAACCCATTTAGTTTACAGATAAAATAATGCAAGGACCAAGAGTCAAATGATATAAGACCTAGGAAGCAGAGGATGAAAACCATTCTGGGTATGTCACTTGGGTCCTTGGAGACAATAGTCTAGCATTTTTTTTTTGGTCAAGCTGGTTAATATTTTTATTGTGAAATAAAATATCCTTGTAGAGAAATATATAAACAAATGTACAGTTTAATAAATTATAAAACAAACACATTTATAACCATTATCTGATCAAGAAAAATAGCCCTGCCATCATCCTGAAAGATCCCATATGTGCCTTCTCAGTGATAATTCACTCTGCTTTACTTAAGAGGTAACCGCTTTATTGGCTTTCATTGTAATTTCTTTCTTACTTTTCCTTATACCTTAATCACCTAAGTATCTATCCCATGAATTTTTGTCTGTTTTTGAACTTCACAAAAACTGGAATCCTATGAAAGATTTCATTGATATTGTTGTATTTGTCTGTATTTTGTTCATTCTTATTGTAGTATAATAATCCAGTTAACATATCTGCTCTACCAGTAATGAACATTTGAGTGGTTTTAGACTACTAATGCTGTAATATATATTCTTGAAGATGTGCTTTGCTACATGTGTATGAATTTCTCTAGGGTATATATTGTATTTTGCCACATATAATGTGCTCTCGTGTATAATGCACGTGCACGTTTTTGTACGCATTATACATGGGATTATTACACCATGGCATGTAATCATTATGCCCATGTATAATACACATCCTATTTTCCCTCAAAAATTTGGGCAAAACAGCACACATTATACATGGCAAAATACAGTAACTATGATGGATTCGCTGGGTCATAGGTATGGGAATTTTCATCTTCCAGATACAGCCCAACTTTTTAAAAAAGAGGCTATCTAACTTATGCTCACACATTGCTGGTAGGAATGTAAAATGGTACAGTTACTTTGGAAAATGATTTGGCAGTTTCTTAAAAATTTTAACATAATATGACCCAGTAATTCCGTTCCTAGATAACTATCTGCTCAAAAGAAATGAAAGCATACATCTACATAAAGACTTATAAATACATGGGCATAGTGTTACTTATAATAAATAGCCAAAAGCTAGTAACAATCCAAATGTCTATCAACTGCTGAATGGATAAATAAAAGGTGTATGTCTATACAATGGAGTACTATTCAACCATACAAAGAAAGTACTGATACACAGGCAATATATGGAACAACACTGACATCCAGTTGTTCCATTACACCTGAGTAAGTTATTTAAAAATTTTCCAAATGGTTCTGAGATGTTTTAATATACAAGGCCTATCCAGAAAGTATCCAGCCATGTAATATGAAAAAGAGATTATACAAGAAACATTGTACATAGGAAAGTGATGCCTCAGTCCCCTTCCAAGTAGGCATGTTGGGACCTCACACAGTTCTTCCAGTCACCACCAGCAGCCCTGTTGTATTTTCCTGAATCTCACTGACGGCCTGAAATCTCTTCCCTTTCAAAGGTCATTTTAGTTTGGGCAAAAGCCTGAAGTCACAGGGCATCAAATCTGGGCCGTATGGGGGCTGAGTCATTTGGGTGATTTTATGTTTCACCAAAAACTCTGCACAAGATGTGATGCATGAGTGGGCGCATTGTGATGAAGCTGCCAATCACCAGTTGCCCATAGCTGCAGCCTTCTGAATCATCCAAATAGTTTCCATGGAGGAATGTTCAAGCTTAATGCAAAATATGATAGAGATTCATTGCTCTACTCACTCAGTCATTTTGAATGCTATGGTCACATCGTATATATGCTCACTCAACAGCATCTACCGTCCCTACTGAGAAGTACAGTAAAGTTGTCATTGTTCACACATGCACATTCCATCCAGATCACCGTCCTTGGTGTCCAGATTACACCAACAGAGCACAAACCACTCTTGTTATGTTAACAATGGTTGGACTTTTACTGGACAGACCTCATATAGTATAACATGAACTGCATACCTACTTATTTCCTGAACTACAAAAATCCCACCAAAATATTTTCAGAGGCTTGGTGGCAGGGTTCTGGATCTTCCCTTGCTTTAAGCCACTATATCCTGTATTGGCCACATATGTTATTTTTGCTTCATGAATATACTCCAAAATTCTCCAACTTCAGCCCTTCTAGTCTGCTTTCTCCATACTTCCACAGAGACTTCAATTGCTTTACATTTTCAATTACCATCTCTCAAATTTACCTTTCATGTAAATGTCAGCACAGAATTTTTACATGGATGTTACATGGATACTTAGAAACAATTCTATTTCTAGAATAGTATCAATGAATTATTCATTTAGGAACTATAGTTTTACTTAAAACCTTGTTTTTAAAAAATTACCCATTAAAGTATAAATTTCTTAATGCTTATAACAAACATATTCAACATTTTTGAAAAGTTGACATTCTTTAAAAAGAATTACAATTATTGTGAAGTTATAAAAAATATTAAGTCCATAAGCCAAGTATCTTCCACTTACCTCAAGTGGCATGAGTCTAATTAGTGTTGCAAAGCACTGTGTAGCCATGAATCTTACACTGTCTGTCTGATCACTCATTCTTCCCAACACAGGCACAACTAAAAGGACAATATATGGAACAATACCAACATCCAGTTGTTCCATTACACCTGAGTAAGTTATTAAGGAAATTTCCATGTGGTTCTGAGGTAGATGTTTTCACACACTGATATACCAACACTGTATGTTCTACAACAGTTCCTCATTTTCTCATCTGTGTTTTGAGGAATTAGACTGTCCCTCAATATCTGTGATTCACTTATAACAGCATTTGGACACTGCTGCTCCTTTGCAAACATCATGTAATTTTCCCATGATTAAGAACATAAAGCTGTTGCTGGTGTGGCTCAGTGGATTCAGTGCTGGCCTGCGAACCGAAAGGTCATGAGTTCAAGTTCCAGTCAGGGCACATGCCTGCACTGTGAGACATGTCCCCAGTTGGGGGCATGCAAGAGGCAACTGATCAATGTATCTCTCACACATCGATGTTCCTCTCCCTTTCTGCTTGCCTTCCCCTCTCTCTAAAAATAATAAATATTTTTAAACTGTTAAGAAAAGGTGCCATAAACTTTATCTTAGCCAAAAGGCTGAGAAATGATAAAATATTTTTTAAAGAAAGAATATAAAATTATGTTTTCGTCTGAGGCAAGCTGGAAAAAGCTTTACTAATAAGATTTTTTATATTCCTATAAGTTTCTAGACTACCAATACCAAAATAAAGTGAGTTAAATTACAAGTAGGGAACACAACACTCTAATTCTAAAATTCACACCAAAATCATGACAATCATAAACTGGACATAGCAGGCCAAGTAAGTTCAGTTCTCCTATAATCTTCAGCATTTCAGAACCTGATTTTTTCCTGACCGGATTTCCACCCATCTCTTTTGCTCTTACAAATGTCTTTCATGGAGATTCTCCAAGATGGCAGCCAGGTAAACACCCCTTGCATTCTCACACAACCACATCAAAATTACAACTAAACTATAGAAGAACCATCACTCAGAACCACCAAAAATTGGCCTGAATGGAAGTCCTACAATTAAGGAATTAAAGAAGAAACCACATCCATCCAGACTGCTAGGAAGGGTGGAGAGGCAGAGTGGTGGAATGGATCGTCCCACACCCACGTGTGATAGAAAAAAGTTGGAAGGATTATCTTGGGAGTTAGAGGTCCCAGCCCCACAGTAGGCCCCCCAGCCTAGGGTTCCAGAACCAGTAAGGTAAGTCCCCATAACTTCTGGCTATAAAAACCAGTGGGAAGACTGCTCGATTCCTAAGCAGTTCCTCTTAAAGCCACACACACAGACTTAGACTCATTCCCTCTGAGCTCCAGCACTGGGGCAACAGCTTGAAAGGCATACAGGGAAGAACTGAAGTGTCTGGCATGTAGGCAAGAGCTGGGAGACAGAACTGCTGGCAGAGGCCACTGTCCTTTTTCTGAGCCTTCCCCCTACAGAGCCACAGAGCAGCAGGCACTATATGAGAATCCATCAACCTGGCTCATACTGTTTGACCTACCCCTGGTGATTCCCTGGGATCCTGCCGCACCCCACTTACAGGTTGATCCAAGCTGCCAACAGTGGCTTTTCCATACACATATCTTGGCTCATGCTTCAGATCAACCTAGATCCTCTCAAACAAGCAGCTGCTGGTCTCAGCAGACCCTGTACATCTTGCTAAGTAGCCCCAGGCCTGGCAATAGAAGCAGCTGGTCTTGGTTCACAGCCTGGCCATGTTTGGGCTTTGCCAAGCCCAGCACAAGTAGTAGCCATTTGCATATCGCTTTACAGCTTATTCCAAGTGACCCTAGACAGAATACAGGCAGTAGCTGACCTTGGCCCATGCCTCCCAGAAAAGCCCCATAGCTGTATACCCAGTAGACAGCTACAGACCACGACAGAGCACCACCACTCAATCACCTCCACAGGCAACACACTCAAGGGGTGGACTAAGTGGGCACCAGAGCCCTGCTGAAATAAGTCCTGCTTTGTTCTGTCCTGCACAGCTGATCCCCCACAGAGGGAAACTGGTGGTCAGTGGTCACAGCCAGTTCTTGCAGCTGACTAGCCTGAGTAAATCCCTCCCACTGACCTGTCAACAGCAATCAAGGCTCAATTATAAGAGGAGGGTATACTCAGCCTAGACAGAGGGCTCACCTTGAGTACCCAGCTTGGGTGATAGGGGAGGCTGTGCCACTTGACCGTACAGGACGTCATAGCAGCTCTACCTAATACGCAGAAAAACAGGAAGGCTTCCAAAATAAGGAAACAAAGGAACATGGACCAAATGAAAGAAGAGATCAAAACTCCAGAAAAAGAACTAAAGGGAGATAATATCTCAGATGCAGAGTTCAAAACACTGATTATAAGGATGCTCAAGGAACTTACTGAGGACCTCAACAGCATAAAAAAGATCCAGTCAAAACTGAAGGATATACTAATTGAAATAAAGAACAGTTTACAAGAAAACAACAGTAGAGTGGATGAAGTAGAGAATCAAATCAATCATTTGGCACATAAGGAAGAAAAAACAATCAGAACAGCAAGAAAAAAGAATCCAAAAAAACTAGGATACTATAAGGAGCCTCTGGGACAACTTCAAGCATTCCAACATTTGCATCATAGGGGTGCCAGAAGGAGAAGAGCAACAGTTGGAAACCTATTTGAAAAAATACTGAAAGAAAACTTCCCTAATTTGGGGAAGGAAATAGACAAGTCCAGGAAGAATAGAGGGAAGAAGAGAGTCCCAAACAACATGGATGCAAAAAAGCCCATACCAAGATATATCATTATTAAAATACCAGGTTAAAGATAAAGAGAGAATCTTGTCCTGGCTGGTGCGACTCAGTGGATTAAGTGCCAGCCTGTGAACCAAAGGGTTCGATTCCCAGTCAGGGCACATGCCTAGATTGTGGGTTGATTTCCAGTTGACGGCACGTGAGAGGCAAACTGCACATTGATGTTTTTCTCCTTTTCTCCCTCCCTGCCCCCTCTCTCAAAATAAATAAATAAATTTTAAAAAAATCTAAAAGCAGCAAGAGAAAAGCAGTTAGTTATCTACAGAGAGTTCCCATAATACTGTCAGCTGATTTCTCAAAATAAATTTTGTAGGCTGGAAGGGATTGGCAAGAAATATTCAAAATTATGAAAAGCAAGGACCTGCAACCAAGATTACTCTACCCAACAAAGCTATCATTTAGAATTGAAGGGCAGATACAGAACATCTCAGAAGAGAAAAAGCTAAAGGAATTCATCATTACCAAAACCACTATTATATGAAATGTTAAAGGGACTTATTTAAGAAAAAGATCAAAACTATCAACAATATATTGGCAATAAATAGATATTAACAATCAAATCTAAATATAAACTAAACAAAGAAGCAGAACAGAAACAGATGCATAGATACACAGAACAATGTTTTGATGGTTGCCAGAGGCGAAGGGTTCTGGGAAGGGGTGGGGGTATTGGGAAGTACAAATAGGTAGTTACAGAATAGTTATGGGGATGTAAAGTATACTATGGGAAAGGGAGTAGCTGAAGAACTTATCTGCATGACCCACTGACATGAACAATGGTATAAAGTTTACTTGAGGAAATGGGGGGTGCTGGGTGGAGAGGGACAAAGGGGGAAAAGTTGGGACAACTGTAATAGCATAATCAATAAATATATTTAAAAAAAGAAATATGCTTCAGGTATTTCGTGTTAAAGATTGTAAGTGGATGCCAGACCCTTTTAGCAAATAGCTTGCCTATATATTACTAGTAATTTAGTACATGTAGTCGTATTGCATACAATTAATGAACCAACTCTAGAAACAATGTTTTTTAATATGACAGGGAATAAAAAAAAATAACTAAATTGTTATCTGGAGGGTAGGCCCCTTGTTGTACAGGCTTCCCCTGCTAGGTGAGTGTTCTAGGAACCCATCTGTATCAGTGTACCAGTTGGTGTTGTGAGAGGCTGCATTCGGCTTTGGTGAATTGTTTTTGAAGACTCTTTCAACAAATCTGCCTATTTCATGATTGGTGATTTATGAGCATACCTGCCCGCACTGCACTGAGTGATGGTAGTTTTTGAGCAAAAACAGCATGATCCCACACCCCATCCTCCTTGTTTTTTCCCTCACCCTCCCTATTCACCTAATCTTGCCCCAAGCAACATTTTTTGTTTCCTCAGATGAAAAAAGTACTCAAAGGGAATGTTTTGCCAATGTGGAAGAGGTGAACAAAAAACAAAAGAAGCACTAAAAGGCATCAAAATCAGTGAGTTCAAAAACTATTCTGAGCATTCGAAAAAAATGTCCCAATAGATTTATTGCATCAAAAGGAGAGTACTTTGAAGGTGACTAAAGTTTAAACATGTAAGAATATACAATTTTTATAAAGAAATTCTGTTTTTTGGGGGGCCCCCTTTTATAAGGACTAGCTATATAGTATCTGATTAATATATTTTAAAAATTTTACTTATTTGTTTGTTTTTTAGAGAGAGGGGAAGGAAGGGAAAAAGAAAAGAGACATTACTGGGCAAAAGGGACATCAACCAGCTGCCTCTCACACACCCCCAACTGGGGACCTGGCGTGCAACCCAGGCATGTGCTCCAACCAGGAATCAAACTGGCTGCTTTCCAGTTTGCAGGCTGTCACTAAATCCACTAGCCACACCAGCCAGGATGTATCTGATTAATATTAATAAAAGATTAACTATAAATGAAACAAATCAATTACTAGATATAGTTCATACAGTATATAAAATTATTTTTGCCTATTAAAAAGATTTCCTTAAGTAGCAATTCTTCAAACTTTCTGTGTAAAATCTTCCATTATAAAATATAAATATTCTTCAATGTATTTATAATATAATAAAAAATTATTTCAAAATAAAATATAAAACATAGTTTTCTTTTTGGAACAAGGCAGATTATTTATGTGCATATTTGAATAAACCAATTTTATTTTAGTCATCCTTAAATAAAATGAATATAATTTATGAATAGTTTGTCAAAACAAAAAAGGATACAGGCAAGTGCTTCAATTGCACCCTCTTGCTTGATATTGTCATCAATTGCTCCCAGCCATGGAAGAACCTTCTCCAAAAAAATATTCATTGTTTCCATGGTAGCTATTTTGCTCATGACCCCCACACAACGAGCAGCCATGTGTCTCACTGCAGTGCTGGGGTACTGAAGGCACATATAAAGATGAGGCAAATGCTGTACCAACTAAAAACAGAAAGTTTAGGACAATCAGAATACTCATTAGGTAGTCTACTGTTTAAAATATACCTCAAAACATTACTGTCAAAGCATTCTCAATAAAAAATTAATCCAAACTAAGGTATTATTAACTCTTTTCAAAAGGTGAAGAACTTCCCTGCTCAATGTCCTCTCTTAGGTATTAGCGAACATACAATTCTTTCCAGAATTAACAGGGAACACATCAAAAAGTATTTGGCAAGACTCTCCTACTGAAGCTAAGAAAATTATACCACATATCACCAGCTCCTTTCAAATCTGGTAGCAGTGGCTTAGATTTAAGTATATACTTTTTATTCACTAAGTTGAGTGATCCTGATTTTGCTGTAGGCACGATACTTTGATAGGTGTATTTTCCACTCTGACTTTCTGGCTTATCATAGTGTTACAACCATAATGGCACGATATATCCCATTATTAAATGTATGCTGCAGGATTAGTGTTGATGAGAGCCAGGTACCTGCACAATACACTAGCCTTACAATTCAGGTGAATGCAGGTTTTTTGTGGATGGATTCTGTCCTTCTTTAGTAATGATAAATCAGCGAAATTTAACAAGTGAAAGAAAGAACATGTTTATTACTGTCTAACAGAAGTTTATTCTTCTCTACCCTCCCGTAGATTCTCCCTTTTATAGTAGCTACAGAGAACTGGATTTAAAACCCTATAAATTTCAGAGAGCTTCCTATTGCGGCTATGTGGGAAAAAATGATACATTTTCTATAGAGAAGCCAGATAATTAATTCTCTATAGTCTTCCTCCTTCTGTCCCAATTTTTTTGTAAGAAATATTTTAATAGTCAAAAAACACAAATTAGTGTTCTAGCTTTGCCACTGACTAGTTTCATCTTGTTCAGATAACTTTCTTCTACCTTTACACATATCTTAGAAAGACGTTTTATTATCTGTGACCTTCCTTTCTTAAATCTGTACTATTAAGATGGTATGAAGGAACAGGGTCACAGATTTCTTTCCTGTTTATAACTGGTGTCTGTGTCATCAGAGACCTGTCTCTAATGCCCTGTATTCAAAAATCCGAGAATGGATTTTCTATCACTTAGGCACTCAACTCTGCCTCAAATCCCAGAAAAATTGTGCTGTCAGTAAGGAAGAAATCTAGATATAGCCTACAAGATAAAATGGAATTGCTAGGAATGATGCCAAAATTGCATTTTTCAAGCCATATGACTTTAATATAAAACCACTTGTTTTAACAGAAAAAAACTACACTTTGCATTAGTTAATTACCAAGGGATGAAGCTCAGAATCCATTGACGCTGCTGCTGTTTCAAACACTTGCAGAGAATTCACCAAGTCTTGGGCAGGGCCATCTCCTTTTTCCAGGAGAGATTTTCCATCTATTAAAATATACTGATTTAAGTGCATATCACTTTGCAAGTAAGTTTTCAAAATCCAGAGCCCACAAAAAAATGTAGCACCTTCCCAACTACCATGGGACAGTCTATTTTGCTTTTTTAGTGTGAAAATGCTATGCCTTTAAGTGCAAAGGTACACTTAAAGCAACTAAAAAAGTTCAACACAATGATCCACTTCAAGTATCTTTCTAAATAAGTAATAGAAAAAATAAAAATCAAAATGACAAAATGAAAATAAATTAAAATAAACGCTATTACTAACCTTCCATTTTAAAACTTATCAGCAAGTCTGAGATAAACAGGTATAAGTACTTTTTATTTCATAATGTGTATGTAATAAATATACACTGACATTTGTTAAAGACCCAACTGAAAAAAACATGTACATACCAAAATTATTTATGTCAATTGTATTTCTCAATGGACCAACCATAGCATCCCAGAGATGTGGCAACTTCACTGCCATTTCACCACCAAAATGCTTCACTATAGTTGTCAAGGCAAATTCAGCTCCTCTCCGTTGTACCAGGTAAGGTTTCTGGGCCTAAAATTAAATGTTGTTGAAAAAAGAATTTCAGAAAAAAGTATAATACATTTGAAATTTTATGAAGAGACTATAAAAGTAACCATCTAAAAATACAGTGTTACTTACCACTAACCAATTAAGCAATTACTGAATATATTTATCACAATTATACATATTTCTCAATAATTAAATTTACAGTAGCATAAACTCCAAACTAGATGTTTTTATGTCCAAAATCAAATACTGCTTTGGGTTGGGAATAAGGAATAGAAGAGTATGTGCTGTTTCTAGAGATAATCCTAAGTGACGTGTTTTATTTTTTTTTTCCTCCCTACCCCAAAGAAACTTATCCTCTAGAGAAAAAATTATGAGATAAAATGATTTGCCCTTATTAATACTTGCTTAAGGGAGCGAATAAGAGCATCTGTTTAATCTAGGTAAGATTAATAACCTCTAACTAGCAATAATTGTACTATAATTAAATACAAAAAACTGTTTCTCCAGAAAGATACATATTTTACAAATTATTTTCAAGTGGAAGAACTATGCAAATCATACAGGTATAAGTATAAAAACCACAGTAAATTTTTTACTTAAGTTATTATAGAAGAATATAATTAGTGAAAAAGCCTTCATTCATAGAATATTTTAAAAGAAACAGACAATAAGCTAAGTTTTTATTTAAAAAACTTAAAATATGCCTATATTTTATAGAAATATATTAAATATATGTCTTTTAGCATTGACAGTTTACTGCTGAACTCAGGTAAGTTCCTATTATCTTGCAACCAAAAGAGCTCTAGAGCATTCATTTCATTGTAGGTAATGTTACTGTAATATTTTTAAAAACCACTTTATAGTCTCTAAAGAATATTTACTGTAGAATAAGTAGATCGGTTAAACAAAATAGAAAGCCCAAATAGATCTTCATATTGCATATACTAAAGCATGATATGTAACAGAGATATCATTATGAAATCAGTGAGGAAAGGATTCAATAGTGGGATAACTGGCTATTCATAGGGGAGAATAAATTTAGGTCCCTACCTCACAACACACATTTAATAAATTCCAGGTTGACTAAAAGGTAGATAGGCAACAATTCTTTGACACTTAAAAACTTATGCTCTGAGTATTAAGAATAATTCCTGACACTGATAGTACTGAGAAAAATCAGTTTTCATGGTTACTTAACATCTCCAGTCAATGCTCTAGAAGTGAATTAGTTTATACTTATGAATGACATATGTACCAAGAGGGTTTCTTGCCTAGGGAGATAATTGAAGTTAAGCTGATATAAATTTGAGGCATGAGAAATTTGAAGGAAGTTTGAAGTTTTTCTTGATCATATTGTTGGAATACTCCAAAATGTTTTAATTCCAGTTCTTTTACTTAAAAAGTATAAAAATACAATTCTAAAAGCTGATATGACAATTAACAATTTAGTTCTCAATCCAAAAGATATTTGTTTAAAAACCAGAGTATTCAGCCCAACTGGTGAGGCTCAGTTGACTGGGCGGCATTCCACAAGGCTAAAGGTCCCTGGTTTGATTCCTGGTCAGGGCACATGCCTGGGTTGTTGGTTCAGTCCCTGGTTGGAGCATGTTTGAGAGACAACTGATCAATGTTTCTCGCCCTCTCTTTCTCCCTTCCCTTCCCCTCTAAAAATAAATAAATAAAATTAAAACACACACACAAAAAACCAGCAACAGAGTATTCAAAGAAAAAACTATTTACCTCATCGAGTTCTACAAGGATATTTCCACTACTTCCTGCAGGAAGATCTGCTATTTGAGCTTTCACTGCTTTGGGGGTAGGACCTCGCCTACTTGTGATAGCAAAGGCAGCTTTCTGATGCCTGTAGAGTGTGATTATACCTCTGTGTTTGGTGACGGTATGGTGCATTCCATCTTTTTCAGAGTTGGATCCTAATAAGGAAAACAGTTAAATAAACTTCTAACCATAATATACATGACCGAATGCTTCCTGCTCAAAAAAAACAAACAACATATTTTAAATCTATGTCTTTGAAGCCTCAATTTCTATAGGCCAAGGCCATCTTTAGACAATGAAATGATAATAAAATTGTCAGTAATTTAGAACATTCAGTTAAATGTTTTAATATCTGCATAAGTTCATACTTAATACAATCAAAGTTGTAGGATCATGTAGTAAGAACTACCATATACAAGAGTAATTGTGCCTTCAACTATATTTTTAAAAATGACTGTTCCTAGGTATAAACAGTAAAAAAATACTGCAAGCAAGTTCTCTATAAGAAATATCCATAGTTATCATGAATTCAGAAATGCTGACAATATTGCTGTCTCTTATAACACTGAGGTTTGGGGTGGGGACTAGAATCACCTTATCCCTTTTTTACAATGTTGATATTCAAGATGTCCACCATGTTCTTCTTCCAATACACTCAAAATTATTTTCAACACGTATAGTGTGCCAAAGTTGTAAATCTATTATCTTTTGAGTACAATAAATAAATCATACAGGACTAAGGGGTGTGAAGAAACATTGGCCTTTGAGACCAGTCTGGAGAGAGCAGTTCTTATTTTTCACATAAATTCTCCAGATGAAAACAGAAAAGTTGGTTAAGGGTTATTTGCTAAAGGTAAGAGAATTCACTTATTTCATAAACATATAACAATTAGAGAAACCACAGTTTTATAGGAAGAACTTTCATTTAACATTTGATATTATTAAGTTTTCTACCCCGTTCACAGTGAACTCTATAATGATGATCTTGAAATGGAAGGTAAGGGTTAACACCTATCTCAGATTTCAGTCATCTGATATATATATCAGGCCTTTTATGAATAGCTGATTTCAGTTTAGAGGGCTATGTGATTTGATTAGCAGTACGTGCAAATTCTCTCAAAGCGAGAAAAGCTCTAATATAAATGGGATGTGTGCTTAAATTGTGCCTGTAAGTAAATGAAAACATATTTAAATGGTTAATTCCTTTTCTACCCCAAATGAAGGTTTAGATATATACCTTTGGAATTTTCCTGGCCACTTTGTGTTGGTACTGGACATGTGACACAAGGAGTTAGATAGGGGTCCACACAAAGCGAGCTACAAAGGTTTTTAATAATTTTTGAGTTGGGACAGGGTGTCCTCGTTGTGCACTGCTGGAGTAGTCTGGCTATGGACTGAGCTGCATAGTTTTGCACTAGAGTATTTTCTTCCTTTTTAATTGTCTCCATTAAAGGTTTAATGATAGGATTTAGTTTCTCTGGAAGCTGCTGCAAGCTCACAACTGCACATGCAGCAAAAGTATGCACTCTCAACTGCAACACTTGCCACTCCTGGTTGGTCTCTGTAATTGTCATTTGAACCTGCTGTCGTTTACTATCTAACTGCTGTGACACTTGAAGATTTAATTCAAAAGATGATGTGACTTCATTAAAAACAGTAGTGACCTATTAAAAAAAGAAAATAAAATCATTAATGACATCAACCCTAAAGGGGCTCATAAACTCATTAAGGGCACGGCAAGCTTTCTGTTTCAATTTTAAGTTTCTCAGTATCTAGTATTATTTTAGTATTCCATAAACTAAATAAATTTCTGAAAGTCCCAACTACACTTTATTTTAATGCCTTAAAATGAGCATTATATTCTTTAAGAAAGACACAGTCTCTTGAGAAAAAAAATGATCTATCCCTTAAATATATCTAATAAGTTTGAGAGAAAATCACACTCAACACCCCCACAGTACTTTAGTCAAGTAAGAAAGCTGTAAGCAAATACAAACTAACTGTTAATTAAGGAATAGCAAAACTTACAAACTTCCTCTTAGGGAAAAAATATTCTTCTCAACTCAAAAACTTTTAGGGTAGCTGTTGATAACTGGCTAAATGTTGCTAACTGGATTATTCATTATTTCTTTGGCTTCACTTCTGGTAAAAATGCCCAAATAATGGGGTGCGAGGAGGGCAGGGAGGAAAATGGTGCAATCATCATTAACTCTTTAATTATCAAGAACTGCCTAAAGCTGTAAGACTGTGGCATCAGACCACTTCATAAACCCCATTTAAAAGACTGTTTTAAACAATATTATTCACATACAATTCACATCCATTTAAACTATACGATTCAATGATTTTGATTATATTTAGAGCTGTGTAACCATTGCCACAATTTTAGAACATTTTCATCATCACCAATATAAAACTCATACCTATTAGCAATCACTCCTCATTTCCTCCCAGCCTTATGTAACCATTTATACACTTTCTATCTTTATAGATTTGCCCATTCTGGACATCTCATATGATTAGACTAACATAACATGTAATCTATAGTGACTAGTTTCTTTTATTTAGTATAATGCTTTCACGATTCACCAATGTTGCAGCATATATGAGTACTTCATTCCCTTTTTTGCCAACTAATATATCAATATATGGATATACTACACTGTATTTATCTATCCACTAGTTCATGAACCTTTAAGCTCCTCCCCTCTTTTAGCCACTATGAATAATATTGCTATGAATATTTATGAACATTTTTTGTGAGTATGCTTTTTAATTACCATGTAAAGATTGGGTAATGGCTTATGTAACAAAAATGGTCTCTTGTTTGATAGGTAACTGTAATCATAAAGAGGTTCCATAAATAGATCCAGTCTGCTCAATATGGGTCAGAAAAGCCTGTAAAGAACCTAACTTTTTCTTAATGGAGAATCTAATTTTTCATATTTAGAAATGATTAATTCCATTATGGACAAGCCTGATAATGCTGGCCTCTTATTATGAAAACAAAATAGTCACACAAATAAGACCTTCTTTTATCATTATAAAATACCAAAGACTTAAAATTGAGCTATATCTGCTTGATCTTGTCAATCTGTTCACTGCAAAGGAACATGACCACATACCACTGTCTGTTTTATTTATTCAAGGCCTGTATAAAATTTATTTGAAACAGGGTTTCACTGCTAGAAGTTTGAAAACATTGTCATAAATATACTATGCTTCTGTCTAGGCAACTGAGGAAAAGTTTTCCAATTACCTCAAATTCACTGACACTCATTAATTCAACTAATATTTATTGAATAATACTAAAAGATGTCTTCATACATTCAAAAAATGCACAGACTAATGTGAGAGATAGATATATAGGAAAACACCTAAGATGACATGAAATATAACTGAGGTAAGTGTAAGTTGCTGTGGGCACACAAGTTGCATTAACTTTTTAGGTGACAAGATTAGTGGGGGCTTGCCAGGAGGCTAACACCTGTGCTGGAATTTGTATTTATTATTATTTTTAAATATATTTTATTGATTATGCTATTACAGTTGTCCCATTTTCTCCTCTTCACTC
Organism: Phyllostomus discolor; assembly: GCF_004126475.2. Lineage (NCBI taxonomy): Eukaryota > Metazoa > Chordata > Mammalia > Chiroptera > Phyllostomidae > Phyllostomus > Phyllostomus discolor. The sequence goes on along the minus strand of NC_040907.2, from coordinate 146,335,024 downwards.
CCCTCCAACCTGCACACCCTCTCCCATCCACATTCCCCCCCTTTTAGTTCATGTCCATGTGTCATACTTACAAGTTCTTTAGCTTCTACATTTCCCATACTATTCTTACTGGCCCCGTCTATTTTCTACCTACCATCTATGCTACTTATTCTCTGTAGCTTTTCCCCCTCTCTCTTCCTCCCCCTTCTTTGTTGCTAACCCTCCATGTGATCTCCATTTCTGTGGTTCTGTTCCTGTGCTAGTTGTTTGCTTAGTTTGCTTTTGGTTTTGCTTTAGGTGTGGTTGTTAATAATTGTGAGTTTGCTGTCATTTTACTATACATGCTTTTTATCTTCTTTTTCTTAGATAAGTCCCTTTAGCATTAAGATAATAAGGGCTTGGTGATGATAAACTCCTTTAACTTGACCTTATCTGAGACTTTTTAAAGGAGGATTTAAAGGAGGATTTTTAAAGGAGGAGTGCCAGAGGGGAGAGGGGAGGGAATTTCAGGGGAAAGGGAGAAGGGTTTGCAGGAACAAGTATAAAGGACACATAGACAAAAATAAGGGGGTGGGGTGTAAACAGGAGGGAGGTGGGGAGGGCTCTGGGGGGTGGGATGGGATGGGAGTAAAAGGCAGAAAACTGTACTTGAACAATAACAATAACAATTAAAATAAAATAAAATATAAAGGAGAGTTGCAGGGACATCTTGGCAAATAGTGAGTTAGGGAGTAGAAAGTAGGACATTTGTCTAAGGAACTGAAAACAGCTTATCATGATGTCCTGAGCACAGGGCACAGATGGAGGAATGTCAAAAGATGAACTTGGCGTGAGCACAGAGGGTTGAGGTAGGGGACTCCTGGCAAAGGAACCAGGAGCTCAAGGAAAGAAGCGAGGATGAGTGAGACCCAGCAAGTGAGTGTGGTATATTTTTCTGCAAGAGGAAAGCTAACTAAGTTTAAGTGGAAGATGCCTAAGAAATAACGAGGAGAAAAGAGATGAGAAATTAAAGAAGATGCTGAAAGTAAGAAAAAAAACACTAAAAATCAAGAAAAAAGAAAATACTGTTTCTGAGCAGGGGAGGGATGCATTCAGAGTGGCACTAGAGGATTTTACCATCTGGCACAGCATACAGAATAAAACAAACCAGAGACTGCCTGGAAGCTAAGAGATACGCCAGAATCTAGTCATAAAGTACTAAGTCCTTTGACTAAGTTGTAGTGATGGAAACCAAGAAAGGATAAATAAATGAGACTTTTTTCAAGGAAATGTTAACAAAGTTTCTGAGTGTGATAAAAATGGTGTTTTTCTATTTAAAAAAAATCCAGTTTATAGTTGTGTTAATTTGGACAGTGAGATATCTAAGTAAAAATGCCTAACAAAAGAATAAGAGAAGAGAGCATAGCACATGGACAAACTAAATTGTGAGAATGATGAGAGACAAAGAAAGACCATAGAGAAATGTTTATATTTGAAAAAAACAGGGGTTCAATGAAAGATACAAAGGGTAGGGACTCTCAGCCAAGGCTAAACTTTTAAAATTTCCCTTCCATCAATGTACTGAAAATAGTAGAAGCTAGGCCAATGATCTATGAACTGTTAACTGAAAGTCAGAGATTGAAGATTAACAAAGCAAAAACCCTTGCCATGAGGACAACAAAAAAATTGAGGAAACTGAAGAACCAAGGTTGATCTGTTACCACTGGGATGATAACCTGACACCACCCCACTGAAAATCTCCAATCTTTAAAAAAAAAACAACAACAACAACCCCAGAAGTGAGGAGTGTACATGGATGGTGAATGTTTGGGAAAGAGGGGATGAGTGAGTGAGGCTTGAAAACACACCACAGTGAAAATCCAGCCACAGCAGCAGCTGCAGCTGCCAACAGCAACATTGTTAGTGCGCTAAGTAAGCACTAACATTACAGAAACCATAACATTGGCCATCTTGGAAGAAAGGAAGAAATTACAGATTTACTTGCTTAAAGAAAAAGAAATTATCTCTTCGCAGAGGAGGCTTCTTTTCTGTCTTTTGGCCATTGTTGAATGGAATAACTAGTTTAGGAGAGAAGGAAGAACTAGTTTCAACTGTAGTACTTTGTTATAAAAGGCAGCTTGGCCTTTGCTACCAGTAAGAAAGATGGAGCCTAAGTCTCGAGCCCACCTTTGGTGTACCTTGCCACACAGTACTGTATATGTCCTGGCTAAAAGGTGGGTGAAGAATTCTTTACAGTCTAAGAATGAGTGTGTGAGAGAGAGAGAGGTGGTATCCACATTCTCAACTTCAAGTCACTGCAGTTTCTTTTTCCAACAAAAATGGGGTTAGACATTGCATTTCATAAAACTAACCGAAAGCCCTGGCTGGTGTGGCTCAGTGGATTCAAGTACTGGCCTGCGAACCAAAGGGTCGCCAGTTCAACTCCCAGTCAGGGCACATGCCTGGGTTGTGGGCCAGGTCCCCAGTTGGGAGCAGGCGAGAGGCAGCCACACATTGATGTTACTTACTTTCTCTCTCTCTTTCTCTCTTTCTCTCTCTCTCTCCCTCCCTTCCCCTCTCTCTAAAAATAAAATGAAAATCTTTTTTTTAAAAAAGGCAAAATAAAGGAAAATAAAACAAAATTTCCCTTTCCTCAATACTCTTCCAGAGCATCTGATATCCCAGGTCAAAGCAGCTGAACTAATAAAGTTGATGGAACAGAACAGTAATTTCACTAGTGAATAAGAAGTCTCAATAACAAAGGTTTTTAAAAAAGAAAAGTTGCCAGAAATAGCAGAACAGGAACCAGACCACAAAAAAATTGATATTTCATTCCAGGCGAGAAGGAAGGAAGGAAGGAAGGAAGGAAGGAAGGAAGGGGAGGGGAGGGGAGGGGAGGAAGGAAGGAAGGAAGGAAGGAAGAAAAACAAAAAAAAAAGAAAGAAAAAGAAAAAAGGGGGAGACATGAAAAGAGAAATTACAGAAAAAAATCAGAAAAACTTTATGAAAGAGCATAGAAAAAATTAACAATTTTAGATTTCCCTCACTGGTGAGAACAAAAAAAATTCAACGACATTACTTTTTAATTAGAAAGGGGGATAAGAAGGGGTGGGCTGGAATGGGAGTAAAGGACAGAAAACTGTACCTGAACAATGAATAAAATTAGAAAAAAAAAAAAAGAAAGGGGGATAAGAAATGAAGACTGCTATTTCAGAGGGATGAACACAAGTGAAGTGGCTTAGTTTCTAATCCTCTAAGTCAAAAAACAGAAAACAAAAACACTCATTTACACTATCTAACTGACCTCAAAGTAAGACTGACTAAATACAAAAAACTATAGTAACTAGACATCAGTGATAGCATAAGGAGAGATAAGTAGATTGAACCAGTAAAGCCCAGATAGAGAACCACACTTGAACAAATTTTTGACCAAGGTGCCAGAGCAAGTGGAAAAGGTACAGGAAAAAAAAAAAGGAAAAATTGGATAGCTTTAAGAAAAACAAACAAAATTCAAACTCTACTTCACACTACACACAAACATTAATTCAATATGGATGAAAATCTAAACATACAAGCTAAAACTACAAAGGTTTAAAAGAAAAAGTATGTGAATACCTTCACCACTTAGAAATACGAAAAGGTATCTTAGAACACAGAATACAATAACCACAAAACACTGATAAATTAGACTTCATCAAAATAAAAATATCTGTTCATCTAAAGCCATAACCCCCTGCAACCGCACATTGATGTTTCCCTCCCTCCCTCCCTCCCTCCCTCTCTCTCTCTCTCTCTCTCCCCCTCCCTCCCTCCCTTCCCTCTCTAAAAATAAGTAAATAAAATCTTAAAAAAAAATTTAGCAGCAAAAAAACAACCAGTACTGACAGAAAATTGAACTGTATGGAAGTCTGACAACCAAGGAGTTAAACTAGACACATTCATCCAGACTGGTAGGAGGGGCAGAGTTGGGTGGCCTGGCAGAGAGGGGCTATGGCAAAAAATGCAGTGGCTGGCAGGCCCAGCACACAAGGCAGCAGCTGGCAGACCCAGGTACACAGGCAGCAGATTGTGGAGGGGCGCAGCGTGCAAGGTGGCTGGCAACCCAACAGTCCTACATTCGTGTGCAGATAAACCAGGCAAAACTGGGGAGTGAGACAGATCATACAACCCAGGGATCCAGCACCGGAAATAAAGCCTCAAAACACGGAGAGGAAACACCTGTGGGGGTTGAGATGCTGGAAGAGACTACCAGCCTCACAGGAGAGTTTGTTGGAGAGACTCACAGAGTCTTAGAAAGTACACAAACCCACCCACATAAGAATCAGCACCAGAAAGGCCCACTTTGCTTGAGGAAAGTGGGGGAAGTGATTAAAATAGGCAGAGAGCAGAGCAAGCACCATTGTTCCCTCTTGGACCCCTTCCCCACATACAGCGTCACAACCCAGCAACTGGGTTGAACCACCAGGGGAAACACTTAAGGCTCCACCCCTCACTACATAACAGGTGCATCAAGACAAAACAAAAATGGTCCAAACGAAAGAACAGATCAAAGCTCCAGAAAAAATACAACTAAGCAATGAAGAAATAGCCAATCTATCAGATGCACAGTTCAAAGCACTGGTGATCAGGATGCTCACAGTACTGGTTGAATTTGGTCACAAATTAGATGAACAAATGAAGGCTACCCTAAGTGAAATGAAGGAAAATGCACAGGGAACCAATAGTGATGGGAAGAAAACCAGGACTCAAATCAATGGAGTGGACCAGAAGGAAGAAGAAACAACCAAACAGAAAAAAATGAAGAAACAAGAATTTTAAAAAATGAGGAGAGGCTTAGGAACCCCCAGGACATCTTGAAACATTCCAACATCGGAATTATAGGGGTACCAGAAAGGGAAGAGGAAGAGCAACAAATGGAAAAGTTATTTGAACAAATAATAAAGGAGAACTCCCCCAATCTGGCAAAGGAAATAGATTTCCAGGAAGTCCAGGAAGCTCAGAGAGTCCCGAAGAACTTGGACCCAAGGTGGAACACAACAAGACACATCATCATTACATTAGCCAAGATTAAAATGAAGGAGAGAATCCTAGAAGCAGCAAGAGAAAAGGAGACAGTTACCTACAAAGGAGTTCCCATCAGACTGTCAGCTGATTTCTCAAAAGAGACCTTACAGGCAAGAAGGGGCTGGAAAGAAGTATTCCAAGTCATGAAAGGCAAGGACCTACATCCAAGATTGCTCTATCCAGCAAAGCTTTCACTTAGAATGGAAGGGTAGATCAAGTGCTTCTCAGATAAGGTCAAGTTAAAGGAGTTCATCATTACCAAGCCCTTTTTATATGAAATGTTAAAGGGATTCATCTAAGAAAAAGAGATAAAAAATATGAACAGTAAAAAGACAGCAAATTCAGCTATTAACAACCGGACCTAAAACAAAAACAAAAGCAAACTAAGCAAACAACTAGAACAGGAACAGAACCACAGAAATGGAGATCACATGGAGGGTTAGCAACAAAAAAGGGGGAGGAAGAGAGAGGGGGAAAAGCTACAGAGAATAAGTAGCATAGATGGTAGGTAGAAAATAGATGGGGCCAGTAAGAATAGTATGGGAAATATAGAAGCTAAAGAACTTATAAGTATGACACATGGACATGAACTAAAAGGGGGGCAATGTGGATGGGAGAGGGTGTGCAGGGTGGAGAGGAGTGAAGAGGGGAAAATGGGACAACTGTAATAGCATAATCAATAAAATATATTTTTAAAAAATGAAAAGGCAAGCCACCCACTGGGAGAAAATATTCAGAAAGCATCTATGTGACAAAGGATTGGTATCTAGAATGTATTGTAGGAAAACTCCTACAACTCAACAATAAAGACAACCTAATTAAAAACAGACGAAAGGTTTAAACAGACACTTCAGAAAGGAAGACCTACAAATGACCAAAAAGACATAAAAAATGGACATATTAGTCAGCAAAGAAATACAAAAATGAGACCCAAACGACACTATCACACAACCACCAGAATGGCAAAAATTAAAAGGAGTGACTACATCAAATTATGGTGATGATGTGGAACAGAAGAACTCTCACATATTCTTGGTTAGAATAAATGCTATAGCCACTCTGGGAAAAGGTTTGCAACTTTTTATAAAATCAAATAAGCTCCTATTCTACTATCCTGCAATTAATTCTACTGTGTATTTACCCAAGAAATATGAAAATAGACTATCTCCAAAGACTTATACAAGAGTTTAAAGCAGCTCTGTTAGTCAAAAGCTTGGAACAGCCCAAGCGTTCAATAGAAGGGCTTAATCTAATTATGGTGTATTTATACAATGAAATAAAACTTGGCAATAAAAAAAAAGAATTATTGTTACATATAACAATATGGGTGATTTTTCAAAACATCATGCTGAAAAAAATCCTTATACCAATCAGCAGGGGTTATATGATTCCATTTATATGAAATTCTAAAGTAGGCAACAGTAAACTTACAGTGGCAAAAAAATCATAGCAATGGTTACTTGAGAGCAGGGAGAGGCAGGGGTGACGGAGAAGTGGTGATGATCTGACTGTATCTTGACAGGGATTTGAGTTTCATAGATAAATGCATCTGTTAACATTCATCAAATGGTCCACTTAAGATCTAAATTTCAGTTAATGATGTACATGCAAAGTGTACTGACATCAGCAACTTAAAAATGCACCAACAAATTAAGCTGCACTGCTGATGAGATAGAGGGGTAGTTAGTTGCATATATATGTGATAAATGTTAACTGTGGAATCTAGTTGGTGAGTACGTACATGTAATGTTCATTGTGTAATTTTCTTATATTTTATATTTGAATATTTTCATTATAAGTTGTGAGGGGGAAGGAGAAATACTCAGGAACTTATAAAAGCAGTGTTTTCCTTTACTCTGCCAGTCTTAAGCAAGACAGAGAAATAACAAAAAATGTAACAGCTGTTCCTATAAAAGTCACTGGCTTGCCAGGATCTGAGATTAAAAAAAAAAATTCCGAGCCCTGGCTGGCGTAGCTCAGTGGATTGAGCGCGGACTGGGAACCAAAGTGTCCCACGTTCGATTCCCAGCCAGGGTACATTCCTGGGTTGCAGGCCATAACCCCCAGCAACCGCACATTGATGTTTCTCTCTCTCTCTCTCTCTCTCTCTCTCTCTCCCTCTTTCTCTCTCTCTCTCTCTCCCATTCCTCCCTAAAAAAAAAAAAATGAATAAAAAAAAATTTCCTTCCCTATCCCCTTACTTCCAGAAAAGTCAATACAATGAAATAACTTTCTAAAGGGATGGCAGGAAACCTAGCCTCAGACAGAGTCAACAAATTAGTGCTTTGTGGTAACATGACATGACAAGTTTCTAATCTTTATTTCATGCTCTATCTAAAAGTAAGAAAGTTACTTCTTTACTCACCAGGTCATTAGCTTGATCTATTGTAAAAACATTGCTGTTTACTCTACTACCAACTTCAATATGTGCATCAGCTAATGATGAAATAAGCTGTTTACACTCATTCTGCATTCGGGTAAATGGGACGGCAATTTCATCATAATATAAATGTTCTGAAAGGATATCAAGTAAACGTGGCTGCACAGCTAGCGTAACAGCTTTACACTCCTAAAATATAACAGACAACAAATATTCAGAGCAAATAAACATAATTCTAGAGATGCATAAATCTTCAGTTGCAAACTACCAAGTTCTAAATTCCTACTGATGTTGAACTTATGTTCTGTTATCTCCTATAACAACAGTTAGTTGCACAGAAAAAAGGTATCACAACCAAACTACTCTAAAATTTTAATATGAATGACTATAGAACATGCACATGGAACTATTAAAATTCCATTATATTTTCTAACTAATTACTGTTATTTTACTCTAAATTTATTCCAAGTTTACATATATACAGCAGATTCAAAATTACGTAACTTTAAAATAAATCAGTCATATAAAAACACTTAGCATGCACTAAAATGTTATTTAAAAACTCAATATTAGATTTCTTAACAGCTGAACCCATAGTTTCACATGCTATACTGTAGAAATGGATATATAATTTAAAAGCTACTTACCTGCCCCCAAATTTAACTAACCCTTCCCACTCTCTCTGGTTGTTGCCTGTCCCAACCAGAGGGGGAATGGCCTCAGTGATGAGCCATGAGGGGTTCTGTGGGATCTGGGTGATCAGCCTGGGCTTCACAGAGTAAGTCCAGAGAAGCTCTGTGAGGGTCCAGAAACCGAACTGTCAACACTTGCTGCTGAGTCTGAGAGGCACAAAAACACAGCATCACTGCCTCTCCAGCACACCGAGTCCTGACTAAAAACAGAGGGGCCTTGCTTCTTTTCAGAAGCAAAGCTGGGGTCTCAGTTGCAATAGAGCACGGCTCAATTACTTTTAGACACAACTTTGACAAACTGCTAAGAGGCAGTAATAAGCAACTCTCACAGCAAGTGCAGACAGTTAAATTTCCAGAATTCCAGCCAATGGAATAAACAAAGCCAGCAGGAAGTTTCTTTAATTTACAGAAGCAAGTCTTAACACAAAATCATGCATCTTACTAGAAGTTAAAGGTGCTGCAAGGGCATGGATTATTTGGAAACATAAAGATTTTGGCTTAAATGTTGAGATTCTTCTTTCTGTGACCAAAAATTCTGCCCCTGCTAGACTACTCATATAAGTGGATCTCTAGTATTGAAAGCCTTTTATTTTTCATAGTTTTCAGTGATATCTGAGAGAAATATAAAGGAATGAATGACCAATAGTTTATGGACTACTTCCATGCATACATGTGTTTTTAGGAAGGACATTTCTTAACAGACTGTAGGATCAAAAGCAAATATTAAGTATAGGCATAACTAGTAAGTCTCAGGTTTATGATACTGCAGCTCTAAGAAAAAAGTCCGGGGTTAAAGGCAAATGAGAGAAACAATGTTTCAATGTAATCTAGGATACTTTTCTATAACTGTTGGATCTTTATAGAAAGAAAATATTAGCTTTTCTGCTTATAAAACATAATGAAAACAATCCTAACAACTAATGAAAATTGGTTTACTTAATGTGACTTCATTACTTTTTGGGTAAAATCTTACCTTTTGTAAAGCAGCCCATTCACAGATTACCAATGCAACACTAATTCTCTGTAAGGCAGATTTGGAGTTCAAATGGAAGAGTAGTAACTGGCCAAGGGATTCAGCTGGTTTAATTTCTTGGGTTACCACATTTACACTTGGATCACAAATACAGCAACAAAGTGCTCCTAACAACCTAAGCAAGAGAAAAAAAAGAAGTTACTACAGAAGTTACCTGAGGTACAGTTACTCCTACTGAAGCTATAACTTGTCTCAAGAAGACATAACTCCAATCTTCATAAAAATATATAAACCCTATTTAAAACTTCCAAAAATTAGAAGTTTTCTTACACATTAATTTTTTTCCTACTTTGTAACTAGTGTGATGAGGAAGCACTGATAGACACATTAGAGGCATCTCTGGGTTAAGTGACTTTTGAATTTATGTACACTCACTTGGCTGCCATCATTCTGGCTCGCATAACCACAAAATCCCTGGTGGCAGGGTCTTCCATGATGGTGTCTGCACCTGCAATGTACTCCTGCAGTACTTCTTTACTCTGGCTTTGGCTTTGACGTATCTTACCACCTGTTTTCTCCTAGAGGAAATGCGAAAAACAAACAAACAAACAAAAAAACCCCAAAATGGAATAATTAAAGATTAATCATTAAAGTTTAATAGCAACATGAAAAATATTCTCATTTGTTATAATCTCAGTAAAATACAGTTCTTTTCATATTTTTTAAAAGATTTTATTTATTTATTTTTAGAGAAGGGAGGGAGGGAGAGAGAGAGAGAGAGAGAGAGAGAGAGAGAGAGAGAGAGAGGGAGAGAGAAACATTAATGTGAGGTTACTGGGGGCTGTGGCCTGCAACCCAGGCATGTGCCTTGACTGGGAATCGAACATGCAATGCTTTGGTTCGCAGCCTGAGCTCAATCCAGGGAGCTACACCAGCCAGAGCTCTTTTCGTATTTTAATAGATAAAAATTACTATGCATTTTGTCAAGATCCTAATAAAATACTTTTTCTTTAAGCTAAATAAAAATTATACTTATAATAAAACAATACAGATTTCATACATGGTTACCATATTAATAATTATGAACTGAACATACAAATATAGTATGTCCTGCTTTACTTACCTTGGTTCTAGCCTTTACTTCCAGCAACATATTTAAATCAATAGGTAGATGTGAAGGCTGCATCATTAAGCAAAGCCATGCGCCCATCCATGGACAAGCAGCAGCTACTACATACTGAACTGAAGCCTTGCTCAACAATTCCATCCAAACCTACAGAGTGAAAGGGGAATATGAAAGTGGAATTTTTCTAGTAAGGACTAATAAATCCTAACTTATTTTTAGGGATATTGAATTGAAAAAAATAATTCAGAAATAGCATATAGATTAATTTTAAAATTCAATATAGAGGCCTATTTTTAAAACACAGGGATTTTTTTGGTAGGTCTGTATACTAAAATGTAATAAAAGAGAAAGTTAAAAAGAAAAGGAATGCAAAGAATATTCTTCAGTATTTTATAAATGTCATTTAAAAGATACCCATAAAAATAATTGAGTTGTCAAAAATCTCAGTAAGTCACTAAAATCCTTTGTGTATATCATAAAGCTCAATACTAACAGTCCTATATTCAACTCTCACTTCAAGATATAAGAATTCCTGATAAATATCCTCTGCTAACTTTAAAGGTTATAATATCCCAGTATAAATTAAGAACAATGTAAGTCTTGACTCATCATCTTACTCAATAAGGTCTCTTACTCAAGGCCTAACATTAAATGGGATAGGTCTGGTAATAAAATAACAGTGGTAGAAATACCACCACTGTTAATCTAAGGCTATTATCAATAAGCCACCTCAGAGGCCAATAATTCAAGACTAATTTAATAGGTTTCAAAGGTACAACAGTGTCATTTCCCCCATAACTGTTATTAAATATATCACATGGTTCCTCTTTAAAGATTCTAACACATATAACCAATCTTGCTAAGTAAGGAAAAGAAGTACAAGATTAAACTATGACCATCAGACTCTACATATTACCAACAAATCCCAAAAGATACCTGACAGATTAATAAGCATTCTGATAAATAGCAAGATAGGTGATAGAGGAAAGCAGTCTTTCTTTCATTTTATTTTCTGTATTGAGGCTCTCAGGAAGTACCTGAAACACTTGCATAGATGGTCGCATAAGAGAAAGAAGCACAGCCCACCAGGACTTAAGTTACTATATTTCATAAAAGGCTATTTCCTTGTCTCACCTTGCAGATCTCTAGACTTTTCGAATCTCTGAGATGATTTCTAATTTCTTAAAAATCCTTGACCAACTACAGTATAGCAATTATGAAAAAATCTTAAAACCACCAAGTTACTGGGAAAAAGTAGTACAGATATATTCCCTGTGTACCTTGTGAATGAGGTCCAGAATTTCCTGGCTGCTTTCTAAAACACAAAACTGAAAAATGTGTCGCAGCATATCAGGCAGAATAGGTATAAGCCAAGATGAAGAGTTCTGAAAACAAAAACAGAATCAAAGCTACAGCACATAATTCACAGGTATTAGCTTATTTGAAGAGTTATAAGACAATCCTAAAGCATTACCATGGAAAGACTATATAGCTTTATCAGAAAGGTTCAACTAGTGATAAATTCTGACAAGATTTTAGAGCAAGGGTACCATATTTATTATTCCAGTGGTTTGGAGAAACTGAATGGCATATAATTACTGGGAAGCTGGAGAAAGTCTGATTATGATCAACAACAATAAATTTTACTTCAAATATGTTAAAATTGTCCTTCACATGGAAGCAAGTTCTAACCAGCAACACTCCTTGGTTACATTATATATTACTGCTTTGTAGGGGAAATTTGAAAGATGATCACATTACTACCGCTGTGCTGGATGACTAGAATTTAAATTCTATTGTGCTTACCAGTAATCCAGGTAATGAATTATAAGCGATACCCAACCTAGAAAATTGTACTTTGAGTTCAGTACAGAATTAAAGCAAATGTTCTTAATCTATTTTGGGTCAGGGACCTTTTGAAAATCTGATGAAAACTATGCACACTCCTTTCTTTAAAAAACACACTTATATACTCATACATATTTAGATATAAAATTTGCCTCCAATTTCAGAGGGTTCAGGGATCCCCTTAAGCTCAGTTTAGCAGTTCAACCTAAGGAATTTCTCAACAATTCAAAAGCCCAGCCAAATTAAGCAGTCAAATGGTGTTCAACCAAATATTTACTGTGTACCCAGGATTCTAAGAAAAGAATCTCACATGTTGTCTATTGTTGCTCAAAAAAAATTACAAGCTCACTAAGACTAACCAACTGAAAAATTCTAGTAACTAATTCACAATACCTATCACTACACTCTACCATATTTTTTAAGCAAAAAATATGTTGTCTGGAAGAGACTGAAGAGAAATTTGAAAATTTCAACTGAAATTCCAGAAAGCTAGAAGTTCTAGGGATAATGTATAACTTAGAGAGTTGCCTATAATTTTCTAAACAAAGGAAAACTAATGAATGACAAAGACAGGATTATATGTTCTCAAAATAGTTTGAAAGATGTTTAAAACAGACAACAGAATCATTAGCTAGGGGAGCCCACTCACTGATTTGCTATGCCTTAACTACTTTTCACTAATAGAGAAAGGGAAACTGAGACGTCTTCTTTCATTTCTCATCAGACAGAATTAGGGACAACTGTAAAAGAATTAGGAATGATGTAATAGCAAACAAGCAAATAATTTAATGTTACTCTTCTATAATCTTCTCACCTATGATTTCCCCCATTATATTTACCAACTTAAAAAAATTTTAATTTTTAGAAAGAGAGAGAGAGATTAACTTGTTGTTCCAGTTATTTATGTATTCATTGGTTGCTTCTTTTATGTGCCCTGATGGGAGATTGAACCTGTGACCATGGTATACTGGGATGATGCCCTAACCAAGTGGGCTACCCAGCCAGGACAATATAACCCACCCTCCAACCCCATTACTGGAAAATGCAAACGGTTGCTAGTACATTCCAAAGACGTACCTACACAGGAAGAGTGTTTCTTTTATATTTATAAACAATAAATGTGATAAAAATTGTAGTAGTCTTCTCAGGCTACAGGCTTAGTTACTATAGTAAATTCTACTTTATAGTTATAAAAACAACCAGGGAGAAGAAAGTATGAACAGTTAGAGAACAGTGAGGGGGGTGAGGGGTTTCGAGTAGAGAAACCATTCTATATGAAACAATAATGAAGAGATGTCATTATACACTTGTCAAAACCCATAAAATGAATGTACAACAAGAGTGAAACTTAATGTAAACTATGGACTTTGATAATGATGTGTCAATGTTGGCTCCCTGACTGTAATAAATGTAGCACTCTGGTGTGGGATGTTAACAGTGGGAGAACCCTTGTTTGGAGTGGGAGAGGAGGTATATGCTGTGAACCTACAACTGCTCTAAAAAGTAAACTCAATAAATAAAGAGGAAAGTAAAATTTAAGAAAAATAAAGAAAAAACAAAACTGAAAACCCAAATTTCTTTTAAAAACTCAATCCAGAATATACAGAACATCATCATCATAGGAATTTGTATTTGAAAAAAATGTAGATCATCCAGTGGCACAGCATAAAGTCTGCTTAGTTGAAATTGCAAGATAAGGCTGGGAAAACATCGGTAGGCCAAATTCAGTCCACCTGAACAACTGTACAAGTACCTCCTTTTAGATATGATTGCAAAAAGTAACATGCCTTTAGCTCACTATTAGTACTATCTTAAAAGATCACAAAGTGTAGTTTGGCCCATCCAGGGCCAATTCATCTCTTACTGAACTGAAACTTGGCCCATCTATTTTCATTTACTTTGCACCTGTCTTCTAGTAGGCATTGATTGAGGCAGGTAACTTAGTGCTGTTACTTTGCATTTATATTTATTTAACTAGATTACTGAGGGAGCAGGGCACAGTGGGGACTGTATGTTTTTAGTCCTTTAGAGATTATCCACTTTGGGATTCCCCCCATCAAATTTTTTAGATAGTCAATAAACTTCTAGATGCCGCTGCTAATTAGGACTGTACTATTCTCCATTCATCTTAGGCAAAGTATGGAAAGTTTTGATGAATGTTTAGTATTAGTCTAGCACAGTGTACACTAAAATACAGAAAAAAACCCCACCACAAACTCTTTACTTCAGGTTTAAGTTACTGGACCACTATAACTCAAGTTATGAATGAATTCATGTTTTAAGAGGTTAAAAAAATTTTTTATGATTCTACTCATATGTGGAATCTAATGAACAAATTGAACAAGGAAAAGAGAGACAAATTCACAGATAGAGAGCAAGATGAGAGCTAAGGGGTGGGGGAGGTTAGGGGTGGAGGGATTAATCAAGAAGAGAAAAAGACTCATGAACATGGACTATAGTGTGGTGATTGTCGGGGGTACAGGGGCATAAGAGGACTAAATGGCAATTGGTAAGAAATACAAAAATAAATCACTGAATGAATAAAAAATTGTTTTGTGTTAAACAACTAACATAATATTAGCACTTTATACTAGTGCTAGATGTAGTCCCCATTTGTGGAAATTATGCAAGGAAAATGATTTGCAGTTATTTAGTGTAACACATATGGGTTATACTACATAATTCCCAGCTGTTTTATTCAGATTTATGTTTCCTCCTGTGCTCAACCATCCCACATTCTACCCTCCAGCCTGACCAATTTCCTTTCACCTCCTCCTTGGTGCCATCATGCTCTCTCCTGCTTCCCAAGTTTCACATACTATACGTTCCTCTGACTCTTATCCTGCTCTTCACCTGCTTAAATTCCACTCATCCTTAAGGTCTCAACTTAAACTTCTCATTTAGCAGCATACCTTCCTTGATCTTCACTCACCTCACTAGCTAGGATCCACTAGCACCATCTACTTCTCCTACAAGATACCTACCTCATTACATTATTAGAGCTTCTTCTGTTTTAAACTCTGTAGAAGGGCAGAAACCTTGTCTCTTACTGATTAGTATCTAGAAAACTGTAGCCATGTAGGCACTAAAATATTTATTGAATAAATCTACCTTTTGTATGAAAAACGGTCCAAAGTCAGAGAGTAATTGGTAAGATGCAAAAGTTTCTCAGAATTTTAGTTGGCAATAAACCCCTAACTGGTAAAGCTGGCATCCTAGGTGGGGTAAGATCTGGTCAGTACTCTATTGCCATGTCCCCTTTTACCTCCCCACAAAAGTGGGTAGGTGTGGATCAGCAATCTGATCATCATTACCATGAACATCTGATTCCTGCATGTAGGCAGATTAATCATCACTTTTATCTCCACAGCTAATGAGTTTGGGTTGTAGGGAAGAACAGGAAAGAAGCAATAAAAAAGTGAAGCATCACAATGAGTTCTTTCACTAACTTGGTATGAAATCCTACTTTGGCCCACTTCCAAAAACAATCCTCCCCTCCCAATAAACCCAATTCTATATTTAGACAATTTATAAGGCCTTATTCTACTCATATGCCTAACCAATACTTATTGAAAGCAGCTGAATATTTACCCTTTGTCATCCCTGTCCCTATCTTTACAAAAGCTGGCCAAACCCAATTATGCTAATATTCTCTAAAGCCAAAGTCCTAGTCAAGTCTATTCTTTTGGT
Organism: Phyllostomus discolor; assembly: GCF_004126475.2. Lineage (NCBI taxonomy): Eukaryota > Metazoa > Chordata > Mammalia > Chiroptera > Phyllostomidae > Phyllostomus > Phyllostomus discolor. Next base: position 146,319,293 of record NC_040907.2, on the reverse strand, counting down.
CTTTCTTTCCTTCTCTACATATGTGTGTTAAATTTTCTTACATCCTGGATTAAGTATGCCTCAAATTCCAACTCAATTTCATGTATATTTTCATACTAAATATAAACTTCATGCCAGAACTTGCCTGTCAAACATGATTCACAAAGTGACTACAATGCAAATGGAATGGAAAAGTTGACCCAGTCAGCAAAGCAAAACTAAATGAGAGATTCATGTCCAGAAGTGTACCTTTCTAGATCTTGGAGTCAAGTTCTGGCTACAAGAGTTAGTGGTTATCAACACTAGTTAATCTAGATAGTCTTAATAAAGTAGTTTACTGATGGACATAAACATTCACAGATCCCCTCTTGCACATATAAACACAGTCACAGGTTAAAAAGAGAATACAAGAAAGAAAAACAAGTGGTAAATTCCTTCACCCTGATTGCCAAGCTGCTAGTTTAGCAAAAAAAAAATTACACCTTGATTTTAAGTCATTATCAAATGAAACTAGTTTGGTTTTCTAAAGAGTTATTTCATGCTCCCCAAGAGCCAGGCTTGCAAATACTTTCACAGGTTAACATCACAGACAAAGGCACAGGGATTAAAGAATTTATTTTTACAGGTGCCATATGTCCAATAGATAAAAAATTAATAAATAACTGTATTAACTGTGGTTCTATTTAAGGACATTTTAGAGATGAGCATGCCTGCATATGTACTTATGATCAAATAAATTTTAAGATTAAGTACATCTTTCTCATAAACTTCTGGCTTTATAAAACAAAACAAGCCCTGACTGGTGTGGTTCAGTGCATTGAGCACCAGCCTGCAAACCAAAATGTCACAGATTCAATTCCCAGTCAGGGCACATGCCTGGGTTGTAGGCCAGGTCCCCAGTTGGGGGCATGCGAGAGGCAACCAATCGATGTCTCTCTCGCAAGTCAATGTTTCTCTCCCTCTCATTCTCTCTCCTTTCCATCTCTCTAAAATAAATAAATAAAATCTTAAAAAGCAAGCAAACAAACAAACAAAAAACCCAAATTACTGACGATAATCAAAGTACTTTCAAGGGAAGAGAGGCATCAATCTTTATAAGGTATAAATACACTGAACTACAGCCATGGTTAGCCTACCAAATCACCCTGGAATTACTGAGGGGAATAGGTTGAAAAGTTAGAAACTAAACCAGAATACAGTTACTAGTAATTTAGATATGAGGTTCATTTTTTCACTTTGTACTTAAGATGACTTCATATTCAGGAGTGAGAAAGCAATTCTATAGACACCATTAATTTTGTTTCCAGGTAAAATTAAAAACTAAACTAGAGGACTCCCATTCAAGATGGAGGGTGTAGGTAGGTAAGCTTCACCTCTTGCACAACCATAAGGATCACAACTAACCTCAAAACAAAAAACACCCAGAACTGCCAGAAAATCAAATTGTATAGAAGTTTGACAATTAAGGATTTAAAGAAGCAAGGGTAGGAGGGGAGGAGATCGTGAGCTGGGATGGAGAGGATTTGGTATGGCAGTGGTGAGGCGGCCAGTGGAATAGGCAGTCCTGTATTCACACGTGGTAGATAAAATCGGGAGGGACAGCTTGGGAGCGAGCAATCACAGCCCCAACCAGACTACACAGCCCAGGGTTCCAGCACCTGGAAATAAAGCTTCATACTGTCTGGCTATAAAAACCAGTGGAGGTTAGGGTGGCTGAAGAAACTGTTGGTCTCTCAGGAGAGCTCATTTAAAGAGCCTGTAAACCCACCCACTCTGGGAACCACCACTGGGGGAGCAATAGGAGGGGTGCCGGTTGCATACGGGAAGGGGTGAAGTGACTGGAAATGGGATGAGTGCCAAGCAAGCCTCAGTGGCACTGTCCTCTTTCTAACCCCTCCCCCCCACACAGAGCCACAAAGAAGTGAAACAAGTTGCCCTGCCCTGGCAAATACCTAAAGGTCTGCCCCATACAACTTAACAAGTGTGCTAAGACAGGGAGTCAAAGCACCTCTGCCCAATTAATAGAAACAAACACAGGCAGGCTGCTAAATAGAAGAGACAAAGAAATATGGCCCAAATGAAAGAACAACAACAACAAAAAAAACCCAGAAAAAAACTAAGCAAAACAGAGAGAGCCAACCTATCAGATTCAGAGTTCAAAACACTAATGATCAGGATGTTCAGATAACTCACTGAGTACCGCAAAAGCATAAGGGAAGAAATGGAGGCTACCCTAAGAGAAATAAAGAAAAATCCACAGAGACTCAACAGTGAAGGAAGGGAAGCGGGGGCTCATACTGACAATTTGGAACATAAGGAGGAAATCAACAACCAACCAGAACAGAATGAAGAAATTAGAATTCAAAAACAAACAAGCAAACAAACAAACAAAAACAGAGGAGAGAATAAGACGACTCTGGGACAGCTCCAAAAGTGCCAACATTTGAATCATGGGGATGCCAGAAGAAAAGAGAAAGAGCAAGAAATTGAAAACTTACTTGAAAAGATAATGAAAGAAAATTTCCTTATATTATGAAGGAAAGAGCCCTTTAAGTCCAGGAAGCACAGAGAATCCCAAATGAGTTGGACCCAAAGAAAAAGACACATCATAATTAAAATGCCAAAGGTTAAAGATAAAGAAAGAATCTTAAAAGCAGCAAGAGAAAAGCAGAGAGTTACCTATAAAGGAGTTCCCATAAGACTATCAGCTGATTTCTCAATAGAAACTTTGCAGGCAAAAGGGACTGACAAGAAGTATTCAAAGTGATGAAAAGCAAGGACCTACATACAACCTAGATTACTCTATCCAGCTTTCATTTAGAATGAAAGGGCAGATAAAGTGCTCCCAGACAAGGCAAAACTAAAAGAGTTCAACATCATCGAGTCCTTATTATATGAAATGTTACAGGGACTTATTTAAGAAAAAGATAAAAACTATGAACATTAAAATGACAAACAACTATCAACAAATGAATCTAAAAAACAAAAACAAAAACTAAGCAAACAACTAGAACAGGAATAGAATCATAGATATGGAGACTATTTGGAGGGTTATCAGTGGAGAGAGGGAATGGGGAGAATGGGGGAAAAGGTGCAGGGATTAAGAAGCATAATTGGTAGGTACAAAATAGATGGGGGTATTAAGAAAAGTATAGGAAATGGAGATGCCAAAGAACTTAAATGCACAACCCCTGGACATGAGTTAAGGTGAAAGGACTGCTAGAGGGGAGGCAGGTACCAGGAGGAGGGGAGCAAATGGGGAAAAATTTGGACAACTGAAAGAACATAATCAATAAAACAATTTTTTTAAAAAAAGAACTAAACTACCACCATTCAGAATCACCTGAAATCTAGCTAAATGGAAGTCGTACAACTAAGACTATAAAGAAGCAACTACATTGAGACTGGTAGAAGAAGCGGAAATGCAAAACAGGTTGGTCCCATACCCACACCAGCCCACACCCACATGTGGTAGATAAAAATTGGGAGGGCTATCTTGGCTGTGGAGGTTCCCCTTGAGGAGTAAGGGTTCCAGCCTTACATCAGGACCTCCAGCCCAGGGTTCCAGTGCCAGAAAGAGAAGACCCCTTAACTTCTGGCTATAAAAACCAATAGAATTGTGGCTGAGTGAGACAGGTTTCTGCAGTCCTACCTGTTCCTCTCAAAGGACCCAAGTACAACTTACTCAGACACACTCCTTCTGAGTTCCAGTGCTGGGGTAACAGCTTGAAAAGCTCCAGGAACATATGGGAGGAATTGAAGAGTCTGTCATCAGGGCAAGAGATGCAGAAGCAACTTTCTCTCAGACGGAGTTCTGGCAGAGGCCACTGTTCTTTTGCTGAGTCATAGTTGAGTCTCTATCAACCTGGTTATCATTGTTTGCCACCCCTCCTATCCCTTGTGATTTCCCAAGACCCTGTCCTGGATCATCCATTGATGGTCCCACCAAGCTGTTTCCAGTGACTTTCCCATACAAATAGCCTGTCTCACCTCATGCTTCAGACTTTCCTAAAATCTCTCAACTAAGCAGCAACTGGTCTTGGAGTGCTGTGCCGCAGGTCTAGCACTAGCAGCAGCTAGCCTTGGTTCACAGCTTAGCCTCTCCTGGGCACCTCCAATCCAGAACAATTAGAAGCCATCTGCAGATCATTTTGTAGCCCAGGCTGGGAGGTCTCAGGTAGAACACAGATGGTGGCTAACCTTGGCCTGCACCTCCTCAGAAGCCCAAGAACCAATGCACCAGGTAAACACCTTCATACCACACAAAACACCAGTCAACCTCCTCCACAATGGACACATTCAAGAGGCAGGCTCAATGGAGTCTTGCTGAAGTACTGTTCTGTGGGTTGGGACCCTATATAGCTGATCTTCCATAGTGGTTGCAGTCAGTCCTTGAAGCCAATGAGCCTGGGGGAAATCCCTTCCATCGAAATGCCAACAGCAGTCAAGGTTCAACTATAATAGGAAGGTGTACACAGCCCACATGGGAGTGGTATGGCACCTGGAGTGCCCAGCTCAGCTGAACTTGGAGGCTGTGCCACTGGACCCTTCAGGATACCTATTACATAAGGCCACTCTACCAAGACCAGGAGTTGTAGTAATTCTACCTAATACACAGAAACAAACACAAGGAGGCTGCCAAACACAGGAAGACAAGGAAACATGTCTGAGATGAAAAAACAGAACAAAACTCCAGGAAAAGAACTAAACAAAATGAAGACAAGCAATGTACTAGATGCAAAATTCAAAATAATGGCTATAAGTATGCTATTTAACTTAAGGGAAAAGTAGATGAACTTAGTGAGAACTTCAACAGCATGACAAAGGACATGCAAATCACAAAAAAGAACCAGTCAGAAATGAAGGAAGGATACATTAACTGAAATGAAGACTACATTATGGGGAATCAACAATAGAATAAATGAAGCAGAGGATCGAAGCAGCAATTTGGAAGATATAGAGGCAGAAAACATCCAATGAGAACAGTAAAAAGATAAAAGAATCCAAAACGTGAGGATAGTGGAAGGACCCTCTGGGACAACTTCAAATGTATCAATGGGGGTTCTAGAAAAAGAGTGAGAGCCAGAAATTGAAAACTTGTTTGAAAAAATGACAACAGAAGACTTTCCTAATCTTGTGAAGGAAAAGCAAGGACCTACAATCAAGATTACTCTCCCCAGGAAATCTATCATTTAGAATCAAAGGACATTTCAAGAGCTTCCCAAACAAGAAAAAGCTAACAGAGACCTGGCTGGGCAGCTCAGTTGGTTGAAGCATCATCTCGTACACCAAAAGGTTGAAGGTTTGATCCTCAGTCAGTGAGCATAAGAGATGCAACCAATCAATATTTCTCTTTTACATCAATGTTTCTCCTCCCCTCTCTAAAATCAATAAACATATCAAATGAGGAATAATGATAATAAAAGAAAAGCTAAAGGAGTTCACCACCACCAAACCAATGTTACATAAAATGTTAAAGGGTCTTCTTTAATAAGATCAAAAACATAAACAACAATATGGCAATAAATACATATCTATCAACAATGGAATCTACCAAACAAAATAAACGAACAAGCAGAACAGAAACAGACTCACTCAACTTCAGGCCAACATGGAGGCATAGGTAGACACACTGTGCCTCCTCACACAACCAAAATAAGGACAACAAAAATTTAGCAGCAAAAAAACAACCAGTACTGAAAGAAAATTGAACTGTATGGAGGACCAACAACCAAGGAGTTAAAGTAGACACATTCATCCAGACCAGTAGGAGGGGCAGAGTCTGGGAGCCGGTACAGAGAGGGCTCATGGCAGGGCAGGTGGTGACCTTGAGCACGAGGCAGCAACTGGCGGACCCCAGGCGCACAAGGTGGCAAACTGTGGAGAGGCACTGCACACAAGGCAACTAGTGGACAGGCAGTCCCACATTCGCATGCAGATAAACCAGGTGAGACTGGGGAGCGAGACAGACCACACAACCCAGGGTTCCAGCTCGGGGAAATAAAGCCTCAAAACATGGAGAGAAAACACCTGTGAGGTTGATGCGTTGGGAGAACCTCACAGGAGAGTCTGTTGGAGGGACTCACAGTGTCCCAGAACGTACCCAGCCACTGAGGAATCAGCACCAGATGGGCCCAATTTGCTTGGGGGAATTGACTGAAATCCAGCAGAAAGCAGAGCAAGCACCATTGTTCCCTCTTGGACCCCTTCCCCACATACAGCGTCACAACCCAGCCACTGGGTTGAACCACCAGGGGAAACACCTAAGGCTCCACCCCTCACTACATAACAGGTGCCTCAAGACAAAACAAAAATGGTCCAAACGAAAGAACAGATCAAAGCTCCAGAAAAAATACAACTAAGCAATGAAGAGATAGCCAATCTATCAGATGCACAGTTCAAAGCACTGGTGATCAGGATGCTCACAGTACTGGTTGAATTTGGTCACAAATTAGATGAACAAATGAAGGCTACCCTAAGTGAAATGAAGGAAAATGCACAGGGAACCAATAGTGATGGGAAGAAAACCAGGACTCAAATCAATGGAGTGGACCAGAAGGAAGAAGAAACAACCAAACAGAAAAAAATGAAGAAACAAGAATTTTAAAAAATGAGGAGAGGCTTAGGAACCCCCAGGACATCTTGAAACATTCCAACATCGGAATTATAGGGGTACCAGAAAGGGAAGAGGAAGAGCAACAAATGGAAAAGTTATTTGAACAAATAATAAAGGAGAACTCCCCCAATCTGGCAAAGGAAATAGATTTCCAGGAAGTCCAGGAAGCTCAGAGAGTCCCGAAGAACTTGGACCCAAGGTGGAACACAACAAGACACATCATCATTACATTAGCCAAGATTAAAATGAAGGAGAGAATCCTAGAAGCAGCAAGAGATAAGGAGACAGTTACCTACAAAGGAGTTCCCATCAGATTGTCAGCTGATTTCTCAAAAGAGACCTTACAGGCAAGAAGGGGCTGGAAAGAAGTATTCCAAGTCATGAAAGGTAAGGACCTACATCCAAGATTGCTCTATCCAGCAAAGCTTTCACTTAGAATGGAAGGGTAGATCAAGTGCTTCTCAGATAAGGTCAAGTTAAAGGAGTTCATCATTACCAAGCCCTTTTTATATGAAATGTTAAAGGGATTCATCTAAGAAAAAGAGATAAAAAATATGAACAGTAAAATGACAGCAAATTCAGCTATTAACAACCGGACCTAAAACAAAAACAAAAGCAAACTAAGCAAACAACTAGAACAGGAACAGAACCACAGAAATGGAGATCACATGGAGGGTTAGCAACAAAGAAGGGGGAGGAAGAGAGAGGGGGAAAAGCTACAGAGAATAAGTAGCATAGATGGTAGGTAGAAAATAGATGGGGCCAGTAAGAATAGTATGGGAAATATCGAAGCTAAAGAACTTATAAGTATGACACATGGACATGAACTAAAAGGGGGGCAATGTGGATGGGAGAGAGTGTGCAGGGTGGAGGGGAGTGAAGAGGGGAAAATGGGACAACTGTAATAGCATAATCAATAAAATATATTTTTAAAAAATGAAAAGGCAAGCCACCCACTGGGAGAAAATATTCAGAAAGCATCTATGTGACAAAGGATTGGTATCTAGAATGTATTATAGGAAAACTCCTACAACTCAACAATAAAGACAACCTAATTAAAAACAGACGAAAGATTTAAACAGACACTTCAGAAAGGAAGACCTACAAATGACCAAAAAGACATAAAAAATGGACATATTAGTCAGCAAAGAAATACAAAAATGAGACCCAAACGACACTATCACACAACCACCAGAATGGCAAAAATTAAAAGGAGTGACTACATCAAATTATGGTGATGATGTGGAACAAGAACTCTCACATATTCTTAGGTAGCAGAAACAGACTCACAGATACAGAGAACATTTTGATGGTTGTCAGATGGGAGAGGTGTTGGGGGTCAGATGAAAAAGCTGAAGGGATTAAGAAGTACAAATTTGTTGTTATAGAACAGTCATGGAGTTGTAAAGTACAGGATAAGGAATATAGCCAATAATATTCTAATAACTATGTATGGTGTCAGATAGGCACAAGATTCATTGGGAAGGTCACTGGGGTGTACACCTGAAAAAACTGTAATTGAAAAATAAAAACTGTTAAAAAAAAAAAAAGAACTGAGAGTCAGCCAGAATTAGACATGATTCTGAGCTGAGTTGAGCTGCTTACCATGAGTTGTACAGCTAGCTATGTGAGCTTGGGAAAAGTTCCTTAATTTTTTATCATTAGTTCCCTGATCTGCAAAATAGGAATGGGAGTAGCTATCCCATGTAAAGTGCTTACCAGTTCATAACACTTAATAGTTCATACCATAGCATAACCCCTCTACAATAGCTTGGATTATAATTATTACAATTAAATATTATTCTTAAACCCCAGAATACAAACAAGATTTCCAAATTATTATTAAAAAATTCCCAGAAGTGAAAGTGTTAATTATTGTCCTCACTATCAGTACTATTAATTGTTCATATTTGTGTAACATTAACATTTTTAAAGCACTTTCATATATATTATCTTACCTGGTCCTGTAACACCAAGAAAGTCTGGGTAGGGATTATAGCCAAAAGGGTTAAATAAACGACTGAGGTCATAGAGTTAACAAATGGTAGAGCCAAGGTTAAAACCCAGACTTCCTGTTTGGTTAAACCATTGACCTCATCAAACCATTGGTGAGGAAAAATAGTGATAAAAAGCAGCTTAGGACAAGGAAAGGCAAGTTAAAGTGAGGGTAGATTTTATCAGAAGTACAGGTCTATCATCTCTAGTCCAAATTCCCTGGATCCAAGTTGTTTTGAAATTCAGTGTTTTTCAATTTTAGAATAGTAATGAGGTTTTATATACTGTATGTTACATAATATCCTCAATAGGGTCAGAGGCAGCACCTAAATAAAACATATTAATATGTCTGCAGCAAAATTTGAAAGCAGACATATTAAGTAGACTGAAGACTTATTAATAGCCTTTCTTAAAAATGGTCAGTTTTTTTCATCAAATGAGTAGTTCTTTAAGTTAACACAAATTACAAAAAACCTCTGAATTTCAGAATTAAAGGTAAGAGATCACAGACTTGCATTACAAGAGTTTGCATGTAGCTACGAATCAATCAATAATCAGACAACACCGTGGAAAAGACTACAAAAACAGACAAAAGCATCAGAAAGCATCAGACATAGTTTACTCTGATATCATCTCAGAAAGCAAATAATGTTGCTGGGATCACAAGATTCACAACAGCCATTAAATAAGTGTTTCACTGAATAATGACCTTAAACAATGGTTCAGATAAAAAACAAATCACAGTGAATTATAGAACTGGAATAGCTTTGTGCCACTAGAGATTTGACCTGTTCCTTGAAGGAAAGAAATAGAGAAGGGAAAAAAGAGATAATATTTACAAAGGAGGGAGCAGGTAAAGTTTGATAAAATGAATATAACATGGTTATAGTTGGCATACAGGGGTGGACTTGGGAAATTTTCTTGGGAGATTTCAGGTTATATATTAGGAAATAGTACGAGAAAAGGCTGACAAGATCCAAGTAACAGAAGACCAAGAAAGGCAGGAATTTAATTCTAATATAGTAGACAATGACAAATCACTAACCAATCTGTAAGTAACTGATCTATGGTACCCAAAATTATCCTGAGACCATATAATTTTAATTGCCAATATCAACAATCATTTAGGGACTAAAAAATATTTGGAAGGGGATTTGGAACAATCTTGTGATCTTACCTATACTGTAAAAAAATTCAATACATGGCAGAAAACACCACATTATGAGACTAACAGAAATGAGAAAGCACAACTGACAGCTAAGAAGAATAACTAGGAAAAAGCAACTGAAAAGGAACAGTACAAATGACACCAGAGAAATGGCAGTGAGAGATCCCCCTGGCCTCTGCCCTTGAAGTTAGAAAAATTTAAATAGCTATAAGTCAGCAAAGGATTCCTTGCTCATCAGAAACACACCTGAGAGATCTGCACACAAACATCCTAAAGGTGGGCAAGTGGAAGCAAACTGGGGAAGTGAGAAGGGAGAAGAGCTGAGCTCAGCCATGGATGCAGCCCTACAGCTGGGTGCTCATGGTGGAACTCAGCCTGGAGAGCGGAAGAATCAGGATGTGGATGGCACTCCCTTCAGCTAAGAGGAACAAAGATATTCAGTGGGCATTCCTGCAGCAGTGGGCAGTAACTTCTGCTGCTGAGCCCAGTGACCTGGGCAGTGATACAACGCAGAGATGTGGCCACAGCTGTCTCATAATTGGCATTCCAGAAACAAAGCCATGGAGCCTGACTGCCCCTTAACCTCCCAGAGCTTGCCTTCCTTTGTGGGCTGTGGAGCACATGATCTGCAAATCTCATAACTGGTACTACAGAATCACCTTTTCCCTGAGCAAAGGGCAAACTCTGTGAATGATCATAGTATCAGAGTACAGGGGTGACTCTGTGGATGTCTGAGGTTGCCATTATCAAGAGGGCAAAGCCACTTTGAAGTCAGGAAGGTCACCCACTGCCACACATCGCGGCTACTATATTGATGGAGAATCTAGCTGCAGAGGACAGCAGTGGGATTTCGTAGATTTGGAGCTTCACTGCCCAATGTTTTCTCCTGTGAGGCTGGTCTCCTGGAACAGGGGAAGCCCACTCATTGGGGACGTACTCAACTCCCATTTTCCACCACCCTGAAGAGATCTGAAAAGCCAGAGGAGTGCAAGAGAGCTAAAAAGCATATGATTCAGCACCACCTACAGAAAAAGAACAGAAAGTGTCTTTGTATCAATCTACTAGAGAAATGCCATAAATATATAGATGCCTAGACAGAAAAGGAATCCATCAAATACCATGAATAACCAAGGTAGGGAGGCAATTCAGAAAGAAAATGAAACATCTCCAGAAAATAAACTGAAAGACATGGAAATACGTGATTTAAATGAGTGAATTCAAGATGGTAGTTCTGAAGAAAAAAAAAAAAGGGAGAGAGATGCAAGAAAATACAGATACTCAATGTAATGAGCCCAGAAAACAAATCAAGGAACAAAATGAATACTTTACCAAACAGACTGAAACTTTAAAAAAACCAGCCCTAGCTGGGTGGCTCAGTTGGTTGGAATGTTGTCTGTGTACCATAAAAGGGTTGCAAGTCCAATCCCAGGTCGGGACGCTCACAGGAGGCAACTGATCAATGCTTCTCTCTCACATGGATGTTCCTCTCTTCCCCCCACCCCAAATGAATGAAACATGTTGCCCTGGCTGGGGCACCTCAGTTGATTGGAGCATGTTCCCATAACTGAAGGGTTGCAAGTTCATTCCCTGGTCCAGGCACATATGGAAGACAACCAATCAATATTTCTCTCTCACTTCACTGTTTCTCTCCTTTCCTCTCTCCCTTCCATTTTCTCTAAAAAAGCAATGAAAAACTGTCCTTGGATGTGGATTAAAAAAATTTTTTTAAAGAATGAAACAAATTACAGAGATGAAGAACTCAATAAAAGAGATCAAGAATGAACTAGCAAACATAGGAAATAGAGATGACCAGATGGATGAAAGAATTAGTGATTTTGGAGACAGAAATCTAGAAATGACAGAGAGGGAAGAAGAGAGAGTCCTGAGCATTAAAAAAAAAAAAAAGAAAGAAAGAACTCTATGAAAACTATCTGATTCCACCAGAAAGAGCACTAAAAGAATAACAGGCATACCAGAAGAGAGGGAGAAGGGAACAGAGAGCCTCTTCAAACAAATAATCAATGAGAATTCCTCAAATCTATGCAACGAGCTAGACCCTCTAATCCAAAAAGCAAGCAGGACACCTAATTACCTCAATACAAAAAGGCCTTCTCCAAGGCACATTGTATTAAAATTGTCAAAAATTAATGACAAAGATCCCTGGCCTGGTAGCTCAGTTGGTTAGAGCATCATCCCGATACACCAAGGTTTCAGGTTCAATCCCTGGTCAGGGCACACAGAGGAAGCAACCAAGGGATACACAATCAAGTGGAACAACAATCAGTGTGTGTCTCTCTCTTCCCCTTCCTTTCTCTCTCTCTAATATCAATTAAAAAAATTTTTTTAAAGACTTTATTTATTTTTTTAGAGAGGGAAGGGAGGGAGAAAGAGAGGGAGAGAGAAACATCAATGTGTGGTTGCTGGGGGCCGTGGCCTGCAACCCAGGCATGTGGCCTGACTGGGAATCGAACCTGCGACACTTTGGTTCACAGCCCGTGCTCAATCCACTGAGCTACGCCAGCCAGGGCTAAAAACAATTTTTTAAATTACTGACAAAGAAAGAATTCTCGCCCTGGCTGGCATAGCTCAGTGGATTGAGCACAGGCTGTGAACCAAAGTGTTGCAGGTTCGATCCCCAGCCAGGGTACATGCCTGGGTTGCAGGCCATAACCCCCAGCAACCGCACATTGATGTTTCTCTGCTTCTCTCTCTGTTTCTCTCTCTCTCTCTCTCTAAAAGTGAATAAATTGAAAAAAAAATCAAAAAAAAAAAAAAAAGAAAGAATTCTCAAGGGGTCCAGGGAAATGAAGAAAGTAACTGTAAAGAAAAGCCCATTAGGTTAATCATCAGACTTCTCTGCAGAAGCTTTACAAGCTAGAAGAGAGTGGAACCAAATATTCAAACTACTGAAGGAGGGAAATCACCAGCCAAGAATAAATTATCCAGCAAAGTTATCCTTTAGCTATGAAGAAGAAATAAAGACTTTTCCAGTCATACAGAATCTGAGGGAATTTATCACCAGATATTCACTGCAGGAATTACTCAAGGGGTTATGCTACCTGGAACAAAGAACAAAAAGTCACAAAACTACAAGTAAGATCACCAACAAACTTACGGCATAAATGGGGGTAATTTGTAAGAAGAGAAACATAAAAGGGCAGGGAGGGAGTAAACGTCTAAATTTGCAAAGGAAGATGAAGATAAGATGCATCAAAAGAAAAAGGACTACTGTGTATATGAAATTTTCTTTTTTATAAACCCAATTGTAACCACGTGCAAAAAGCAAAACAAAACTGAGACACATAACTTAAAAAAAGTAAGAGAGGAAACAGAGCAATGAGGTATGGAATACCACCAAACAAAAACAACAGACATAAACACAATGGAAAAAAACCAATGGAGCCCTGACCAAAGGTGGATCCTTTGTTGGGTGTCATCACACAAAGCAAAGGTCTCCTGTTTGATTCCCTGTCATGGCACATGCCTGGGTACTCAGTTCTGTCCCAGGTTGGGGAGTGTGCAAAAGGCAACCAATCAGTGGTTTCTCTCTCACATCGATGTTTCTCTCCCTCTCTTCCCCTCTCTCTAAAGATAAAAAAATAAAATCTTTAAAAATAAAAAGAATCAATGGATGTGCAGAGCTATCAGGAAAAAAAAAAAGGCCATAGAAAATCCTCACACATCGCCCTGGCTGGTGTGGCTCAGTGAACTGAGTGCTGCTGGCCTACAAACTGAAAGGTTGACAGTTCGATGCCCAGGGCACATGCCTGAGCTGTGGAACAGGCCCCCAGTTGGGGGCATGTGAGAGGCAATCTATCAATTATCTACCACACATTGATATTTCTCTCACTCTCTCCTTACCTTCCTCCCTCTAAAAAGAAAGAAATAACATACTTTTTTAAAAAGATTTTATTTATTTATTTTTAGAGAGGGAAGGGAGGGAGGGAGAGAGAGAGAGAGAAACATCAATGTGCTGTTGCTGGGGGTCATGGCCTACAACCCAGGCATGTACCCTGACTAGGAATCGAACCTGCAACACTTTGGTTTGCAGCCTGTGCTCAATCCACTGAGCTACGCCAGCCAGGGTGAAATAACATACTTTTAAAAAAGCAAAGAAAATCCTCATACATCAATAATTACTCTAAATGTAAATGAACTGGATTCACCAGTAAAAAGGCAGAGTGGCAGACCGGATAAAAAACAAAATCCAACCATATGCTACCTTTAAGAGACACATCTAAGCTGCAAAGACAAAGATAGACTCAAAATGAAAGGGTGGAAAATGATTCTCCAAGCAAATAGAATCCACAATTAGTGATCAAATAGAGACATTAACTGAAAACAATCAACATCATACTACATGGGAGATAGCCAACATACTCAAAATATCCAAACCAAAAATTTACTCTTTCATCTTTACTGGTAAAGATGAAAATGTGTCTTTTATTTTATGGAAAAAACCTGAATGGACTTTTTGGCCAACCCATTATGAAAGACAATATGCCACCAAATGCAATAACCTACAAGAAATGGGTAAGTTCTAGAAATACATAGCCTTCTTTGGTTCAATCACGGAGAACTGGAAAATCTAAACAGACTAATCAACAGGGAAGAAATTGAAACCACCATCAAAAACTTCTCAAAAAATAAAAGTCCAGGAGCAGATGGCTTCACTAGTAAATTCTACCAAACATTCAAAGAAGATTTGATATCTATCCTTCTCAAACTCTTCCAAAATACTGAAGAAGAGGCAATATTTCCTAACACATTTTATAAGATTAACATATGCCTGATGCCAAAACCTGGCAAGGATAAACCAAAAACAAAGAAAACTACAGACCAATATCTCTGAAAAATACAGATGCAAAAATCCTAAATGAAATGCTCACAAGTCAAATACAACAATACATTTAAAAAATAATAATACATCACAATCAAGTGGGGTTCATTCCAGGGCACAAGGATGACTTAATATATGCAAAGCGATAAATGTAATATTTCACATTAACAAAAGACAAAAATCATATGACTTATCAATAGATGCAGAAAAGGCATTTGATAACATACAACATTCATTTATGATTAAAACACTCAATAAAATGAGTACAGAAGGAAATACCCAAACATAATAAACGCCATATATGACAAACCCTTGGCTAACATCATACTCAATGGTGAAAAATTGAAAGCTTTGCCTCTAAAATCAGGAAGACGACAAGGATGACCTCTCTCACCACTCTTATTCAACATAGTTCTGGAAGTCCTAGCCAAAGCAATCAGGCAAGAGAAAGAAATAAGATAATGGGAAAACATATAATTAAAAATTTTAAAAAAGAAAACAAGAGAGAAATAAAAGACATCTAAATTGGGAATGCTGGTGATTTGTATGTATGTCTTCTTGGGGTAAGTATATATTCAGGTCTCTGCCCATTTTTTTTTAACTGAATTGTCTGTTTGAATTGTTGCAGATGACATGATTCTGTTTATAGGAAACCCTAAAGACTCCACAAAAGAAACTATTAGAAACAAAAAATAAATTAAGTTGCAGCATACAAAATCAATGTACAAAAATCCACTGCTTTCCTGTATACTAACAATGAAACTTCAGAAAGTGTAATAAAAAAAAAATTCCTTTTGCAATTGCAACCAAAAGAATAAAATACCTAGGAATAAATTTAACAAAGGATGTGAAGGAACTGTATTTGAAAACTACAAAATACTATTAAGAGATTGAAAAAGACACAATGAAATGAAAAGATATTCCCTGATGGATTAGAAGAATCAACATAGTTACAATGGCCATATTAGCCAAAGCAATCCCCATCAAAATTCGAATGTCATTTTTTAAAGAAACAGAACAAAAAATCATCAGATTTGTAGAGAACTACAAAAGACCCTGAATAGCAGAGCATTCCTGAGAAAAAAGAACAAAGGTGAAGGCATCAAAAATACCTGATTTTAAATTATACTACAGAGCTACAATGATTAAAATAGTATGGCACTAGGAAAAAAAGACATGGACCAATGAAATAGAATTGAGAGCCCAGAAATAAAACCACATGTATATGGGGCAAGTAATTTTTGACAAAGGAGACAAAAACCCATAATGGAGCAAAGAAAGCCTCTTCAATAAATTATGGTGGGAAAATTGGAAAGCCACATGCAAAACAATGAACCTAGATTACAGTTTGTCCCCGGGTACAAAAATTATTTCAAAATGATAAAGGACCTAAATAAAGATCTGAAACAAAAATGAAGTAAAAATTCAGAATAACCCATGCCAGTTTTGTTGCATCAACCCATGCCTGATCAACTGAGGATTAAAAAATGGACCTGATAATTTTTCCTCAGAAGAGTGATTAGACAAAATCAAAAAAGATAATGCAAAACAAAATTTGCAGATGCTGATTCATGGAAGTGCAACACAGTACCATGCTGCAGATAAAAGCAATTCTACATGGAATATTCCTAATTCACACAGAAATGCATGGTTAATGAACTAAAAGATATTTATTTATACTATAATCTATTGTCTAAAAAAATAAACCACTGCTTTTTAACGATTACTGGCTCAAACTGTAGTACCTATAAATAACAGCATGATAGAAGAATGGATTCCTTATAATAATTCCCTAATTTCAAGTATTTTGTTTGACCTATAGGGTTATTTTAAAAATAGGAGTGTGAAGCCTTTTATACACAGGGCAAGGAAGGACTCCTCAGCTCACCTCAGATTCCACTCACACACTAATATTACCTGAATGATTTCTGTAGGTGTTTCAATGTATGACTCCTGAAGTATGCTATCCTTGGAAATACTATGCTCTTTAGATTGAGTAATACTTAAAAGGAGTCAAGCGCCTAGCAATTTCATTGTTAGTCTTTAGACGTACTGCAGAGCTTCAAATGTAACCTTCTAACCTGAGATGGATTCTGCCAACCATCAAATTACCAACCACACAGAACAAAGAGTGAATACAAGTCTTTGACAAGAAGGGACTATTTATGCTTTCACTCAACAAATATTTACTGAAGGTGTATGTGTTAAACACTATTCCAAGTGCTAGTAATACAACCTAGAGCAAAATATTAAAACAGTTCTGCCCTCACAGTGATTATATCCCTATGTATCTACATGGTCACCATACCATCTCTACCTATGCCCAGCATTCTCCTGATCTTTGGATATGTAGCAAGAATAACCTGGAGGTCCAATTTATTTTATAACATTAATTTCTATAAATTTTAAGATTACTATACATAGTTATTCCTTCTTACCTGGTCCTGTGTTGATAATAATGTAAACAGAGTTTCCAATGCTGCTCTTCGAACTGATGATATAGTGTGATGCAAAAAAGGCCAGACACGTGGTACTAAAACTGTGAGTGACTGCTGAATACTAATAAAGAAGACACAAGTTAATCTAATTATTTGCAGTTGAAACTTCATCGATACATTATCTAAATATCATTCCCTTATGGAATCATCATCTTTTGCAATGAGTAAATTCTAAAAATATAATACAATTTTCATATGAACACTCATTTAACACCCTCATTCAAAACTGTTATAGTACAGGAAGAGCCAGAGCAAACACAGTCAAAAAGAAGAACAGAAATAGTACCATTAGGTACTTCTATGGCACTAATATCATGAATTACCTTTATCAAATTAGAATTTCCCAATAGAAGTGTTCTTATTCTCAATCAGTTCTTACTCAGGAAAATGGGACATGTATCTTAGCTCATAGTAAACCTACATGAAATCAAGATTGCTAATCCTTACCCCTTTCCTATGGGTAACCATTAGATACACATAACTTACACCCCCTCTGGGACCATCTCTGCCCTATATCAAATAAGCAAGAGGTGGTATGGTAGTAGCTTTGAAAGTTAGCCTCATTTAGCACTACTAAGAAAACTCAAATATCTTCCTTCTTACAGGTTAGATTTTAAATGGGAAGCAAGCAAAGCCATATCTAGGCTAACAACATAGATCACAGGATTCCTGTCACATCCATGAGTGATTTTAAAATGTTTCCTAGAATCAGGAAATGATTTGTCAGTAGCATCTGAAATACATATGAAACCTCTGTACAAAAAGACATGAATAAAAAGGAGTATGTCAGTGTAATTATGGTTCTCTTCAAGAGGCCTATATTTTAATACTTTATTACTTAAAGGTTTATATAAACAGGACTTCTTACATTAATTTACACATTTAGTATACATGCACACAGACATAAAACACATTCAAAATATGTAAAAGCATTATAACAAGGCCTTGTTAATAGTGTAACTGCTCATGCTGCAAATGACATGCTGCACTTCTTACATAAGCTAGAAAGCATCTGCCAAATATAGAATATATGAAGCAAATTTTCTAGTAAGTCAATTTTGAAAAGATAAAAACTGTATTATTTCATATTGAATTAATAGAATTTTCACTATATTTTCATTTTCTTACATTTTCTAGCTTTCCTGAAACTAGTTGGTGATTTCTTTTAAAGTTAAATCCTTTATTTAAAGCACATGTCAATAAGCTAAGGCCCACAGTCTAAATCCAGTCTACCTGGTTTTTTAAATAAAGTTTTACTGGAAAACAGACTTGCTCTTTCTTTTATGTATTGTCTGTGTCTGCTTTTATGCTACAATAGCAGAGCCGAGCAATTCTGGTAGAGATCATATGGCCCACAAAACCAAAAATATCATTACCTGCAGAGCTGAGTAGTTTTGACAAAGATCATATGGTTTGCAAAGCCAAAAATATCATTACCTACTTTCAGAGTTTGCCAGCCCTTAAAGGTAATTAAAAACTCTTGTATTTGACAGTTTAAAAAAGAGTTTTCACACAGAGTAACTCATTTATTCTCTATAGCTTTCATTACTAATGAAAGCAACTGAAAATTAGGAAATCCCACGTATGCACTACCACCTTATTTTTCCCCCCTTCATTTGCTTTTCCAGGCACTTATTTTGCTATTCCAATTTGTGGGCCATCCTCTGAGCCTAAATTTATCACTGAAGTACTACCAGTAGGTCAGTGTTATTTGAAACATTTTCTATATGTTTTCATATATCATTGGAAACAGACCACTTACAAAGCCAGAAATCATTTATGATCATGACCTTCTGAACATTTACTAGCTAAGACCAGTAATTAATTTTCTCATCTGTGATTTTTTTTAAGTGGCATGCAAATTTTTACTTCTGAATCTCCAAGGATACTATTAAAAGAAACAATAACATTCATGAGCCATTCTAAAAGGCAGAGAATACATCAATTAGCTGAGCTTCATTTCAATTATCAGGATAGGAAAATACATGAAACTAAATTTTTTAATTAATGTGTTTGAATTTACCCAATCTCAGCCTTCGGACATTGTATTACATCATTATATACTCCCTTCCTGATGAATAATCCTTGAAATCAACAACAAGAGTTGAAATAAACATTACAAAGAAAAAGTTCCTAGAGGAGATTATTTTGGAAAAAGTAATGCTGATATTTAATGATAATTCTATTAACTAAGTTTATGGTAATATTACCATTCCTTTCAGAGTTAATTCTCTAGAAATTTTTAAGTAATTTTTGCTTTATTCCACTGAATAAAATAATTACCTGCACTGTTGGACCTGAGGATAAGTTAACAGGGATGAAAGAAGAGTCATAATACTATTTGTTGAAGCTGTTAGATCATCTAGTTCCAGAAGAGCATCCCATAATGTGTTTATAATGAAGGGTACCTATAAGATCAGGTATCAAGAAAACAGTTACTAATTTTACACAGAATATTCACAAGCCACGCCAGGAGTCACTACTGATTCAAAAACATACACAGTCCCAATGACCATGCATAGGTGCCAGTTTTGAGCCAAGTTAAGGAGATATTATTTGCCTTTAAAATTCCCTACCCTTATTTTTAACGCCACATCTACTCTGAAACTTCACTTCCTAACCAGATTCACAATGGGAGGGAGAACTCAGGAAATAAGATAGCCAATACTTTACTTTAAAAAGAATATAGTACAGACACCCAAGATCTGATTCTCTATGTAATTTTATTTACAACAGCACTAAAGACAAATTTTGTTTGTAAAATATTGCCTGCTGTGCTTCCAAATATACATGTCTTGGCTTTGATAATACAAAGGAAACTCAGACTTTGAATAAGGCACTTCAAAAAATGAGACCAGATTTAAAAAACCAAAAGCCAAAAAAAAAGCCAAAACGAAACAAAAAAAAACACCCCAATCAAAACAAAAATTTCAGGTCTAAAAACCAAGAGTAAAACAAACAAGAAGTGTTTGCTTTTTACCTCAGGGGAGTTCCCTACATATCGTGTACACAAATAGAAAGTAGATTAATACACACAATTCACTCTTCCCAAGGATATTGTATAATTAATAATGCAGACATCAGAAAAGGGCATTGTAAGAAAAAAAAGGATAAAGGAGAAGAAAAGTACTCAATGTTTTCCTAAAACTTTACCCCAAATGTAAACAAGCTCTAGGAAGAATATAGAAAAGTATTCCATTTACCTTCTGTGTCTGAAGATACACAAGGCTTTCTACCACAGGTACTAATGATGCTGCAGCAACAGCTCTGACATCATCATCAAGGTCCTGGAGTCCTTCAATTATTTTACTTAAAACTTTAGGCAATAAAGTGTCGATTACATCCTGTAAAACAATACATCAAAATAAATTAACTTTCTGCAGTCTAAATATTGTGCTTAAACATTTTTATTAAATTCGCTATATGAAAACATAAATTCCAATCTTTATTAAAAAAGAATCACATAAACTGAAAGAAAAATAACACCATTAGAAGTTTATCTAGCTAATCCTATTTGAAAAAGACTACAAAAATATCAAGTATTTTACTACTGAGTATGACTTAAAACATCAGTTTCTCAAGGTTTTTAGGCTATATTATACATACATACCCCTGGTCCGAGAACCTGAGCTTGTATTTTTCATTCCGGCTCACTGATTACCAAAAAGGGCAATGAGAAGAACAAAGAAAAGCCAGCCCCTTCCTGCTTCTCATTATTCCAATCTACTCTCTTTCCAAGTTCCCCAACAGAGCTAGCCTTCAGAGGCCACCCCTATGTGACCATACAAGATGGAATCTCACCTAGAATTGGTCTTGCTATGAACTAGGAACAGGTTTCCAAACCTAATTCATCATCTTTTGATTTGTACTTCAATTCTTATTAGCATCACCTATCTCTATGACACTATCTCAAGAGAGCAAATCTTGAAGGACTGATGACTTATACGTAACACTAAGAATTTAGGGCCATTTCATAAAAATAAACTAAGGGAAAAACTCTCCCATGTTGCTTCAAAAAGTTAAATGTTTACCTGACGAACTGCCAAAGCATATTTTATTCCTAGCAGACCACCATGTCTAACTTCCCATTGTTCTTGGGTAAGTAATTTAAGCAGCACATCCACAGTCTTATGAACTCCTGTTTCATTCATGTGTTTTAACACCACACCTAATGTTTGAGCACAAGTTTCACGAACTGGTGCCACAACCTGCAAATGAAAAAGAGAGAAAACTCATATTTGCAAAAAGCTTATTTTGCTGAATTTGAAATTTGATTGGGCAAACCTTCCCTTATGTGATAACTTACTTCATCAGAAACAAAGTCTCCAAATCTGTCTAATGCAAAAACACAAAGGAGTCTAATAACCAAGTCTTCCAACCATTCTTGATGCTGCTGAATCATCTGTTAAACAATCATTTTTTAGTAACAAAGATCATACTTTATATTGTGGGTTGGGGAAACATATTGGATCCACATGAAAATTAAAATATTGGGATAGATTATTTTAGCTGTAGAAACAATAATCAAACTATATTAGAGTTCCAACTGTTATCTTTAATATTAGCCACATTCTCTTTATTAATTAAATTCAGATATACTATAACAAAATCTTTAAAATTCATGAACTTTATTATATTACTTGTATTCCAAGAGAAATTAAGAAACTACTTAAGGTTTCTCTAATATCAATTCTATCTGTCATTTATATACTATCAATCCTATTACCAGTGTCTCCATGCTACACCAGTCATATTGCTCACTGACCTCTAAACTATCCTCTATTCATCTTATTATACTTCCAATCCATTATATCCTGCTCAAATACTATTGCTTCTACATATTTTTCCACTCAATGTTTCTGAACGTCTTTCCCCTGAACTCATTCTTCCTCTATCTATAAAAAGACTTCTTCCTAATCTTTTTACTTTTCCCTCATTGCTTTTCAATATTTCTTATTATTTACCTCTCATTACTACTTCATGTCACATGCACAGTTACCTCCCTGATCAGAATAAGAGCCAACTACTGAAACTTGATAGTAACTGTTGCTTTACTACACTTACCTCTTCTAAAGTACTATCTCCCATTTTACCACCGCTTTTTCCATGAGCTTTAAGGATTTCTCTAAGTCCAGTGCCTGCACCGTGTCGAACCTAAGAAGAATCAGAAAGTAAATGTCAGAAGTTAAATGCTTAAGAAACTGAGTTTAACTTTTAATTTGAAAAGGGGATATTATATTTTTAAGAAATTAAAATAAACTAGCATTTCATAAGAATGTCTTTTTCTTCTACTATCCAAGGAGAATTGCATATATAAATTTTACAATTCTGGTTATAAGGAAAGTTTTTTAAATCACACTAAGAAAACTGCTATTCTTGAGATATATATAATCCACATAGCTAACCTTCCTCTGGTTTTTATTCGTATTCAGTATTGACACTAAAAAAGAAAGTATCATATATTGTTCCTTGTAGCTCCAATATCAATATTTTAGAAATATATACATCAAAACTAAGTTCCATAGCTACCAGTGTCAGGTATCAAAGAAGATAATATAAATAAAATAACATATGACTAATGCTACACCTTAGCCCTGTAAACCTTCTGAAGTGTCATTTGGAATGGAGGAATCAGGCCACTGACACTGCGCCCACCTATTGAAGAACCCATGTAAGTTAAAACTTGAAGAGCTTTAAATAGAAATACATCAAGAAGCAGAAAGGCTGCTAAATGGTACTACAAACAAGAGTTTTTTAAAATTATTCAAAGGCTAATCTAAGTAGAACAGAATGGTTTGAGACCACCAACCCTCAACTTTAACCAGTGGAACTTCACTTTCATCTCTTTTACATACTGGGATCAATTAAAGATTATCTTTGAAAAAATATTTCCAGGTTTAAAAGCTGGTGTAGAAACTACAGCTTTTAATCAAAATTGTCCACTTCCAAAGGAAACTTTTACTGTCTAGGAGAAATATACAAGCCTTTGTATTATAGTAAAAAGAAATGAACAAATCACTAAAGAAATACAACAAAAATTATATGGAAGGTGAAAAACAGTCTAAAGGTTTCTACTTGGTGAGTGATATAAAATGCCTAAAGCAGTGGTCCTGAGAGGGACACAAGGGAAAAATAAGGACAATGACAAAACAGATTATGCTTGACATGGTTCCCTTCGTTAGCAAAGAAAATAAAGCTGAGATAAACTGTAATGAAGAAATCATAGACAGACTGGTAGGAAGGGCAGAGATGTGAAAAGGGCCAACGACGCTCCCATGGGCGATGGCTGAGTTTCTGTGAAGAGGTTCTGCTGCAGGGGTTCCCCTTCAGGTAATTCATGGAGCATCCAGCTCAACTGATCATAAGGACTGTGCCACTGGGTCCTACAAAACACCTACTATATTAGGCCACCCTACCAAGACTGGGAGTCATAACAATTCTACTTAGTACATAGAAACAAACACAAAGAGGCAGCCAAAAAAGGGTGACGAAGAAAAAGGCCCCAAATGAAAGACCGGGAGAACACTCCAGAAAAAGAGCTAAGTGAAATGGAGGCAAGCAATTTATCAGACATAGAGATAAGAAAAAAATGGTTATAACAATGCTCAGGAACTTAGAACTACAACAGCATAAAAAGCCTGTGGAAAAAAATAAAATATCTGAAATGAAGAACACACTGGAAGAAATAAACACTGGTTGAGTGAAGCAGAGGATCAAATCAGAGATTTGGAAGAGAAAGTAATAGAAAACACTCAATTAAAGCAGCAAAAAGAAAAAAGAATTTTAAAAAATGAGGTGAGGAAATTTAGACTTCTGGTCAAGATGGCAGCATAGGTAAACATGGCCCTTCTCCTTGTACAACCACATCAAAATTACAACTAAGTTATAGAACAACCATCTCAGAACTGTCAGAAATTGAGTTGAATGGAAGTCTGACAACTACAGATTTAAAGAAACCACATCCATCCAGACTGGTAGGAAGGGCAAAGACATAGAATGGATGGAATGGGTTGGTCCCACATCCACGTGTGGTGAATAAAAATTTGGGAGGGACACCAAGACACATCATAATTAAAATGGCCAAGGTTAAAAACAAAGAAAGCACAAAAGCAGAAAAAGAGAAACAGTTAACTACAAGGGAGCTCCCATAAGGCTCTGAGCTAATTTCTCAGCAGACATTTCAGGCCAGAAGGTATTAGCATGAAATAGTCAAAGTGATAAAAAGCAAGGACCTACAGCCAAGTCTTGCTTTACCCAGCAAGGCTGTCATTCAAAATTGAAGGAGAAACAGCTACCCCAGTAAGAGAAAGCTTCAAGGAGTTCGTTACCACTGAACCAGTACTACAAGAAATGTTAAAGGGTCTTTTTTAAGAAGAAGAAAGGAAAAAAAAAAAGAGGAACATAGATAAAAGGATAAAATTGCGGTAAATACCTATCAATGATAACTTTAAATATAAATGGCTTAAATGCTCCAATCAAAAGACATAGGGTAGCTAAATGGATAAGAAAACAAGACCCATATATATGCTGTCTACAAGAGGCCCATCTCAGAATGAAAACATAGAAACTAAAAGGATAGAAAAGATATTTCATGCACATGGAAATGAAAAAAAGTTGCAGTAGCATTACTTATATCTGACAAAATAGACTTTAAAACAAAGGCTATAAGAAGGACATTACATAATGATAAAGGAAGCAATCCAACAAGAAGATATAACCTCTGTACACATTTATGAGTCCAACACTGGAACACCGAAATATATAAAGCAAATCTTGATGGACATAAAGGGTGAGATCAACAATAATACAGCCAGAGTAGGGGACTTTAACACCCCATTGACATCAAAGGATAGATCTCCCAGACAAAAAATCAACAGGGAAACAGAGGCCTTAAATGACACACTAGATCAAATGGATTTAATTGGTATCTTCAGATCATTTTATCTCAAAGCAGCATAATATACATTCTTGAATATACATTCAAGCTCACATGGAACATTTTCTAGCACAGACCACATGTTAGGACACAAAACAAGTCTCAATAAATTTAAGAAGACTGAAATCATATCAAGAATCTTCTCTGATCACAATGCTATGAAACTAGAAATCAATCACAAGAAAACAAACAAAAAACCAACAAAGACATGGAGGCTAAATAACAGGTTAATAAATGAATCAGTTAACAAGATCAAGGAAAAAAACCAAAAGATACCTTGAAACGAATGAAAATGAGAACACAGCAACCCAAAATCTATGGGATACAGAGAACTCAGTCCTAAGAGGGAAATTTACCGTATTACAGGCCTACCTCAAAAAAAAAACAAGAAAAGCCTCAATCAATCTAACTTTACACTTAAAGGAACTAGGAAAAGAACAAGAAACAAAGCCCAAAGTAAGTAGAAGAAAGGAAATAATAAAGGTCAGAGAAGAAATAAATGAAATAGAGTCTAAAAAACTAATAGAAAAGAGCGATACCAAGCGCTGGTTCTCTGAAAAGATAAACAAAATGGACAAACATTTAACCGGATTCATCAAGAAAAAAAAGAGGACCCAAATAAATAAAATCAGTAATGAGAGAGAAGTAACTGACTCCACAGAAATATCAGAGATTGTAAGAAAATATTAAGAACAAACATATGCCAACAAATTGGATAATCTGGAAGAAATGTATAAATTCCTAGAAACATCAAATCTTCCAAAACCGAACTAGGAAAAAAACTCTCTGAATAGATTACAACTAGTAAAATTAAAGCAGTAACCAAAACACTCCCAGCAAACAAAAGTCCTGGACTGGATGGCTTCACGGGTGGATTATACCACACATTTAAAGAAGAATTAACATCATTAAAATGTCCACACTACCCAAAGCAAGCCATAGATTAAATACAATTCCTATTAAGATATCAATAGCATATTTCACAGAACTATAACAAATATTCCAAAAATTTACATGGAACTACAAAAGACCCTGAATAGTCACAACAATCTGGAGAAACAACAAAATTGGAGGAATCACACTACCTGATATCAAACTATACTACAAGGCCATAGTAATGAAAACACCATGATACTGGCATAAAAACAGACATACAGATCAATGAAACAGAACAAGGAGTCCAGAAATAAACCACACCTTTATGGTCAATTTGACAAAGGAGGCAAGAACAAACATGGAGTAAAGACAGTCTATTCAATAAATGGTGTTGGGAAATGCAACAAAAATTAAACCAGTCTACCATCTTATACCATACACAAGAATAAACTCAAGATGCATAAAAGACTTAAATGTAAGTCACAAAACCATAAAAATCCAAAAGAAAACACAGGCAGTAAAATCTCGGACATTCCTAGTAGACATTTTTTCCAATGTATCGCCTTGGGCAAAGGAAACAAAAGAAAAAAAAATCAAATGGGACTACATCAAACTAAGAAGTTTTTGTATGGCACAGGAAACCATCAAGAAATGAAAAGACAATCCACTGATTGGGAGAACATATTCATCAATGATACATCTGATAAAGGATAAATATCCAAAATTTATAAGGAATTAATAAAATTCAGTAACAAAAAAAAATCCAATTTAAAAACGGCAAAGGACCTGAATAGACATGTCTCCAAGGAGAACATACTGATGGCCAATAGACACATGAAAAGATGTTCAATGTCACTAATCATCAGAGAGATGCACGTTAGAACCACAATGAGATATCACATAACACCCGTCAGAATGACTATCAGCAATAAATCAACAAACAACAAGTGCTGGCAAGAATGTGGAGAAAAGGGAATCCTTGTATACTCTCAGTAGGAATGAAGATTGGTGCAGCCACTGGGAAAGCAGTATGTAGCATTACCACAGAAAATTAAAAATGGAACTGCTTTATGAATAACCCAGAGATTCCACTTCTGGGTATATATCTGAAAAAACCTGAAACACTAATTCAATACAATATATGCACACCTATGTTCATTGTAGCACAATTTACAATACCCAAGATCTGGCAGCAGCCCAAAGTGCCCTTCAGTAGATCAGTGGATAAAAAAGCTGTGGTACATTTACACAGTGGAATATTACTCAGTTGTAAAAATGAAGACAATCCTACCTTTTGTGACAGCATGGATGGACCCGGAGAGTATTATACTAAATAATATAAGCCAGTCAGAGAGAGACAAGGATCATATGATTTCACTCATACGTGGAATCGAATGAACAAAATAACAAACTAGAAACAGACTCAATTTTACAGAGAATAGACTAACAACTATCAGAGTGGAGGGAGTTGGGAGGCTGGGTGAAAAAGTTGAAGGAATTAAGCAAACAAGTGAAGAAAAACTCAGAGATACAATCAATAGCATGGTGATTACCAGAGGGAAAGTGGAGTAGGGGGAAGCAGAAGAGGCTAGGGAGGTTAAAGAGGGGATAAATGGTGCTGAAAGGAGACTTGACCTGGGTGGTGAACACACAATACAATAAATATACAGACGACATATTATAGATTGTACACCTGAAACCTATATAATTTTATTAAGCAACATCATCCCAATAACTTCAATAAACAAATACTGAAAAAAATTTTAAATACCTAAAATAAAAGAAATCATACCTCCCAGGAGGGATTAAAAAGGTCATTGCAAAGTTCTTCGCAAAAGCTTTCCAAAGGCCATTCATTT
Organism: Phyllostomus discolor; assembly: GCF_004126475.2. NCBI lineage: Eukaryota > Metazoa > Chordata > Mammalia > Chiroptera > Phyllostomidae > Phyllostomus > Phyllostomus discolor. The sequence continues at coordinate 146,291,526 of NC_040907.2, read as the reverse complement.
GTCTGAATAAGAAAAACAAAATTACTAAGGTCTACTTTATGCTAATAATTGAAGTATTAATAAAGTATATTTATTTAGAGGTCTAGTAATAATACTTTTTTAAATTTTTAAATAATTAAAATTTTTATTAATGAAGATATAAGAGTTTTAATAATATTTCTTTAACAGATTAGTATGAAAAGATTATATACAATTTCAAAGGACATTTTAGGGCATTTCACAGTACCTCTTCAATCAAGGAAGAATTGTCTGGATTATTATCAATCAAGACTTTAGAATCATTTGCAGACTGATTAATAACCACATTTGCTATTTTTCGTCTCTTTTCTTCTGGTTCTCCATCAGTGCTATCATTGCTAAAAAAGGAAAGTCACCATTTAAAACATGAATAAGGATAATGTGAACCACAATTAATATAAGAGAATCCATCATTTGAACAAATGTTTTGTCATATTCTGCCTATATGATTTACCTGTAATTTCATGTACAAATAACCAAAATGAACCACTTAAATTTGAGCAAAAATATCCTACTACTCTTATTGATGAATATAAAATAGTGAATTCTTCCTTTCAAATTAGATCTCAAATCGTAACAAGACTTTTTTTTCTTCCTCTCTAGAACCAGCTCTTCTCCTTTTTATTTTATACTCCCTTGTTCTAACAACCTAAATCTGGCTCAGAATTAACTTTTTTTAGGCTTTTGCACCCAGGAGAAAAGTAATATACTGAGTGACATATTATAATTTTACCAGTTCTTGAAAAACATAAGATATAAGACAACTGAGCAATGAAAAATGTGTCCAGAAAATCTGAGGAAGTGTTATTTTATGACTAAAAGACCAAAAATATTGAGGCTGCCCTCATAACAAAAACAAAGGTGAAGACAAGTAAAACTATTCAGAATTAATGAAAAGAACAAATCAGCATCATTAAGGTATATACAGAATTTTTTCCTATAATATTCCCCACCATTATAATAGTGTAATTTGTTTGACCAACTATTTTTTCTAAAAGGTAATGAATAAAATCTTAGCCTCTCTAATCTCATTCCTTACTGTTTTTATACTAATTCTCTCCAATCCAGCCACATTAATCACTTTATCATCCTTGAACTTGTTAGGCATGTTTCTCCTTCCATGCATTTGCCCTTACTATTCTATGTGGAATGTCTTTCCAAAATACAGAATCCTCACTTTCAGATCTCTACTGAAAGTCAGCTCTGTGAATCTCTGCTTGACCCACCCATTTAAATTGTAAACTCTTTACCCACACAACATTTCACAAGTTCTTTACTTGCATTATCCCTTTTTTCTTTCCTGTTCCTTATTGTTAACATGTGATTTACTTATTTTGGTCCTCATCTGTCTTTCCCTCTAGAATGTAAGTACTATAAAAGCAGAATTCTTATCTTTTTTAGTCATTAATAGATGTTGAGGTAAAGTAAAGTATCTGGCATATAATAGATATTCAGTAAATATTTGTGGAATGAACAAATCATAGATCTGAAAAATAAGGCCTAATATTTCCAATATTCCAATATTTGGGTAAAAGTGCTTATATAAATAAAAGCCAATAGCAACAATTACTAGGTTACCATACTATTCTAATAGTAGAGCTCTTAACTTAAAAAATCCTGTAGTTAAGTACTTAAGATTCTGCACTTAAAAACAACCCCATTTAAAAATTTATACCAAGTAGATGTTTATTTATCCTCCTTTGTGCTTAGCTTTTACACTTACTTTCCAGCTATATATGAATGAGAAAAACAAAAAGTCATCTGTAACATTTATTTCACAAGCTCTCATGTTTAATTCATTATTTAGTGGTATTCAACAAATGTTCGCATTTCTTGAATACCACTAAAAACTCTAATACAATAGAGCTGAATAGGGCTCAAGAAATCTACATTTTAACAAACCCCTCAAAACACTTTTGAAGAGGCTTGTTTTGAACCACCCTTTGAGAAATGCTGCTCCAAGTTATGCACAGGATATCACTTCTATTAACTCACTAAGAATGTGAGTACCATGCCACAGTTCCTTCCTATAACACGGTTGGGTAAATAAGCCTAGATTATTACCTGATGTTTGGTTTAGATCCCAGCCGAGGGAACATTTGATGTAATACTGTAGTAATTCTCACTTTACTAATGTAGTATTCTTTACTTGTGGCCCTTAGACCACCATCCCTGTCTTCACTCTGTACCTCTCTCATTTCCATCCACTCATCCCAGCCATACTGCCCTTCTATTTCTTAAACATTGCACAATTAAGGCATTTACACTGTTTGTTGCCTCTGCCTGGAACATGCTCCCCTTGGAAAACCTTCAGCCCTTATTCAGATCGCATAATTAGTAACCAAAAATATCTGCATATGTCAAGTTTTCTGGAATGTTGTCCTAGTCCCTAGTAACAGTAAATACTCTGGTAGTTGAACAAGACAATCCAAATGGTACTCCACAGCTAGAGACAACATCAGCAAAATGTTGTTAGGTATCAAGCAGACATAGCTGTAAGCTCCAATGTCACTGTTTTAAATGAATAGCAGAGAAAGATTACTACCTCTTCTCATTAGTTTCCACTGCATCCCTGGATCTCTGTTTTGCAAATAACTTGGCCATTCTTTTAGCTTTGTTCTTTTGCCTATTGCTCATTCCGGCTCGAAATTCTGAGTCAATCAATTCAGCTGCCTGGAGAGTCTAAAAGAATAAAAGAATACTGAGTTTAAACTTCAGAAGTTAAAATAAATATCCATTGTATCACAGCCTCAGAAGAGGACTAAGTCTATAAATTTCACTATATTCAAATTGATCACATGCTTTTTTGACAGCTTCATGCTATTTTAGTGTATGGCTGTACCATAATTTTACTCTCTTCTTCCTTCCTTACTCTTCCAATTCCCAACAGATGCTGATGTGTTTCACTTTTTTTATGTCATAGATGTGGCACAAATGTATGATCCTAATCCTTGGACAGGGCTTTGAAGAGGTGAGATTTCAAAATAACTGTAATACCACCCAAAAATTATGAGAATAAAGAATGTCAGCCCTGGCTGGCATAGCTCAGTGGATTGAGCGCGGGCTGCGAACCAAAGTGTTGCAGGTTCAATTCCCAGTCAGGCCACATGCCTAGGTTGCAGGCCACGGCCCCCAGCAACCATACATTGATGTTTCTCTCTCACTCTCTTTCTCCCTCCCTTCCCTCTTTAAAAATAAATAAATAAAATCTTTTAAAAAATTGACAATATTACTCTTCATTCTTTAAAAAAAAAAAAAGAATGTCAATGAAAGAAACTAGTAATTATCACCTGCTGAAAAAAAATTATAGCCAGAAGTGACTGGTCCAGCATCCTATAGTCAACTTACCCCATAAGCTCCCTTCTTCTTAAGCACTCACTGCCTACAGTTTTTGATCTCTTCTCCATATATGGCAGACATCATAAAGGCTATGAGTTAAAAATGCTTTCAGCCCAAATCTAAAAATCCGTTCTGCCTTTAAATGATTAAGATTCAAATGAAGCCCTGACCGGCATGGCTCAGTTGGTTCAGCACTGTCCCACAAAGTGAAAGGATGTCAGTTTGATTCCCAGTCAGGACACATCCCTGGGCTGCCGGCCTGGTCCCTGGTTGGCGGCATGCAGGAGGTGACCGATTGGTGTTTCTCTCACACATCCTTGTTCCTCTCCCTTCCTTTCTCCCTCCACTTCCCCTCTCTCTAGAAATAAATAAAATATTTTTTAAAATTCAAATGAAATTCACCATTCTACAAACAAAGGTCACTGGTGCAGATGCCAAGCTACAGTCTTGATCCAGGGACCACAGGTGCATATAAAAGGCAATGAAGTGGTAATGAGCTTATGGCAATTCCTTGGATCTTTCAAACCATAAAATGGCTATTGCCTAGCTCATGTCCAACTATTCTGTATACAGACCATTTTCTCTATTACACCTGCCCATTCATTTTCTTACGCCATGTCCAATTATTACACTGTGATCACAGTACTACACTTTTATTCTCCTTTATTTTATTCTATTTTCTTTTTTCATTTACATCTTAAGCATCCTTTTGTTGCCCATTTCTTGCTGGTTGTCATTATATTTTCTGCCTCTTTTATACTCCTTTTCCCCTCTAGTATGCATAAAATATGTATCTTTTTTTGTCTGCAAAAGTTATGCATCATCTGCCCTTGCCAAGTGGCTCAGTTGGTTGGAGTGTCGTCCCATGCACCAAAAGGCTGCAGGGCAGACTCCTCGTCAGGATACATATCTAGGTTGCAGGTTTGATCCCCTGCCTGTGTGAGAGGCAACCAATTAATGTCTCTCTCACATCAATATTTCTCTCTCTCTCCCCCTTCCTCTCGCTCTAAAATCAATAAAACATATTTTTAGATCAGGATTAAAACAGCGGTTCATCATCACACACCCTCAACCCTAAAATATATGCTGTAGTTTACAAATTCGAATGGTTAAGAAAACAACTAGTATAAAAGAAAATAAACCATTTCAACTTAAGCAAAGGGAAAGGCCAAGGGAATGAAAAGGTGAAAGTTTCATGACTACAAAGCAGGAAATCCTAACAGGGCTGGTTCAAACAACCACAGAAGGATATTGCATGGGCAAGAGGAAATGGTACTGAACCTCTAAAAGGCAATGCTTCAGTTGTATGTGAATTTTTCTGAGGAGAAGGCTGCAGCTTTTACTGAAGCTTATAAAAGAGTCTGGGGGCATAAAAACAAACACACACACATACAGGCATCCATTGGGAGTTGAAAGAATAGAGAGAAAAGGAGGAATGCAAAACAATATTATGGTATAGCCACCAACAAAATAGCCTGCAGCTGTCAAAAAAATAAGAAAGTAATCAATCTGTACATACTGATATTTAAGCTACATGCAGTGGGTAAACACAACTTAAAAGGACACATATACTTGTATATACACAGAAAATTTTAGGAAGGGTACACAAATAAATCAAAAAAGGTTGTCTATGGGATGTGGAAACATAGGTGTCTATCAATTATTGGAAAGAATTTCTTTTACTTCATACTGTATACCTTTTGCATTGTTTAAAGATCCTTTTTATCATGTTTGTTACTTTTTCAAATTAAAAAAATGAATCACAGCTCTGAAGATTTTAGTATCCTATCTGACTATGATAGCCGTTACTATCTCCCACACTCTCAAACATTCACTTTTTTTTCCTCTGCTAAAGAATAAAGAAAAGATCCTAAATTGGTGCAATTAGGATCTCTTAATATTAAGAAGCTCCTAAGATTCCACTATAGCTTTGATCTAATAGACCAGTCTCTACAAGGTAGGATGAACTTCTGTCCTTTTAAAATCTGTCACCAGAAATCCAATTTATGAAGATATTACATTATGGTGACACTAAGCACCACTGAGTAGGATTAAGGACAGCTTTTTTTTTTGGTGTGGGGGCGAGGGGTGGTGGTAAAAATTGCAGTGCAAAATGAAGCATGCCCTTCGTACCATTACTTAAAATCAAACAAATACAGGTTTTACCTACAGGTTGTTTGTTTACAAGGGCTGCTGAGCTTGGGGTATAATCCAAATCTTCATCATTGAAGAGTTCTTCAGTACTCATTCCAATGGCTTCTCCCATATTAAGGCCAAGTTTCTTCTGTAACAGTTTTCGTTGGCGTGCTATCCTTTCTTTAGGATCCACTTCACCTTTAAACAGAAAAAAAATACATTTCCTCCAAATTAGTTAAGAAGTGTTCTAATACATGAAGAACAGGCTAGAATAAAATATAAAAAACTTTTTAACTATTAAAACACCCCTCCTGACAATAAGCAAATCATACTCCTTGTCTCAGAATATGTCCTAAGTTCTATTACCTAACCATGCTTAGCAATAGTGTACTAGGTAACAAAAAACTCAAGGAGTTTTCACTGAGACTTCCCCATTGCTCTACTATCAATTATTAACTATATATAAAATGAGATCCATCCTATGAAAAAAATCTTATTTTATAGCTACACCTTGTACATTCTCTGAAAGATCTAATCAAGCTAAAAATAATACATAGATTTTATTTGACAGCAAAGATCTCAACAAATACATGCTTATTCCAAATGTGGCCTTTATGTATTCTGAGATGACATAGACCTAACAACCTAAATAACAAGGTAAAGGCATAAAAGTAGACAGATTTTAAATGTCCAAAGTACAACCTGTAATATTTTAGTGGAAAACAGATAAAAAGGTATTATTTTAAAAATAAAAATTCATGCCCTGGCTGGTGTGGCTCAGCAGACTGAGTGCCAGCCTACGTATCGCTGAGTCGCTGATTCAATTTCCGGTTGCAGGCCAAATCCCAGTCTGGGGGCGTGTGAGAGGCAACAGATGGATGTTCCTTACACATTGATGTTTCTCTCCCTCTCTTTCTCCTTCCCTTCCCCTCTCTCTAAAATATAAATAAAGTCCAAAACATAAATAAAAATAAAAATAAAAATTTAGGCCCTGGTCAGTGTGGCTCAGTTGACTGGAGTACCATCCCATATACCAAAAGGCTCGGGGTTTGATTTCTGGTCAGGGCACATGCCTAGGTTTGCAGGTTCGATCCTTTGTTGGGGCACATAAGAGAGGCAACGAATGAATGTTTCTCTCTCTCTCTCCCTTCCTCTCTCTCTATAATCAATAAACAGCCCTGGCTGGTGTGGCTCAGCGGATTGAACACTGGCCTGTAAACCAAAGGGTTGCTGGTTCAATTCCCAGTCACGGTACATGCCTGGGTTGCAGGCCAGGTCCCCAGTAGAGGGGGTGGGAGAGACATCCCCACATTGGTGTTTGTCTCCCTCTCTTTCTCCCTCCCTCCCCTCTCTCTAAAAATAAATTATCTTAAAAAATAAAGTAAAATCAATAAACATATATTTTTAAAGTTTTGAAAAAAATTTTAATAAAAATAAATAAATAAATAAAAAATTGGGGCCCTTGCTGGTATGGCTCAGTTGGTTGGAGCATCGTCCCACACATCAAAAATCTGGGGGTTTGATTCCTGGTCAGGGCATATACCTAGGTTGTGGGTTCAATCTCTGGCCAGGGCACATATGGGAAGCAACCAATCAATGTTTCTTACTCACATCGATGTTCCTCTTCTCTCCCTCCCTCTCTCTGTCCCCTCCTCAATTCAATAAACATAATAAAGATAAAATAAATAAAGTAACAAAGTGGGCTTAAAATAGCTAAGTTGCAAGAGATAGCTCTACATAACTGGAAAAAAACTTAACATTTTAAAAACTTCTAATAACTCTTATTGGACTAACCTTCCACACATGATAAACTCTAGGCAAAATATTTTTAAAAATAACTACCTAAAGGCACTGGAAAGAGTACAAAAGTAGGCACATACTTGGGAAAATTATCAACACCTGGAAGAAGGGCATGACACTGGCTGAGTTTCCCAATTTTGCAGCTTTTAACCTTAGGGTAGGTAGGGCAGCTAAAAGCTGGATAAAAACCCCAGTCTTTCTGGCTTGAAGAACTAGAGGAAGGTGAGTCAGGAGTTAATCTAGCCACTGAAAGACGGAGAAAACACAGAAAGGAGAGCACCAGGGAGAAGGACCAAATCCTGCGTAAACTGTCGAATCTGTGGCTGAATTCTGAACTGCACAGGGCAGACTTCACATAGTCCAGCTAAAGCTAAAAACTGATCCGAGATTTGAGCTGTTGCTCACTGCAAAGGAGTCTGGGATTTGAGTTTTACCAAATTAAACGCATGCTAAATTAAAACAAGCAAGCAAGCAACAACCAAACCAAACAAAAACACTCTCTGGAAGAATGTAACAGAATCCAGCCAGCACAAAATACCAGTAGAACTTATAATGTGAGGGATACAATCCAAAACTAACTGACATACAAAGAATATAAGAAATGTAATCCATTCTCAAAAAAAGAGACAATTAATAGAGACCAAGTCTGAGATGACCCAGATGTTGAAATTAGATGACAAATTTTTTAAGCTGAGTTTAACAATGCTCAATGTGAAGGTATTGTCACAACAATAAATATGTATGATCCCTCAATAGAGAAACAGAAACTATAAAAAAAGAACCAAATATATACAATCATACACTTGAAATAGTGCATTATATCATGTGCAAAATATAACAATAAAGTTTTTTTTAAAAGAAGATCTGGAACTGAACAATATCTGAAACTTAAAAATCACTGAATGGGCTTAACAGCTAAACGTAAATAAGACAAAGGGTAAATGAACTTACAGATAGGGCAATACAAAGTACCCAATCTAAATAACAGGGAGAAAAAAGATTTTAAAAAGCAAGCAAGCCAAAAATGAAGTTAAAAGAACAATTCTACTTACAATAGCATAAAAAGCAACATTTAAAACTTATATTCTGAAAACTAAAGACCATAAATGTCCAAAACAATCCTGAAAAAGAACAACAAAGTTGGAGGCCTATGCTTCTTGATTTTAAAATTTACCACAAAGCAACAGTACCCAAGATGATGAAGTACTGGCATAAGCACAGACACCAATGGAATAGAATGGAGAATCCAGAAATAAAATGGTGTCTATGGTCAGCTGGTTTTCAAAAAGGGTGCCAGGTAATTCAGTGGGAAAAGAATAGTTCTTTTCAACAAATGCTGTTGAGACAACAGGACAGCCACATACAAAAGAATGAAGTTGGACCCAAAACCCCACAATGCATATAAAAATTCATTCAAAATGAATCAAATACCTGATAGTAAGAACTAAATCTATAAAACTCTCTCAAGAAAATGTAGGAATTAAGTGACCTTACATTTGGCAATAGCTTCTTATATATGACATCAAAAGCTTGAAAAATAAAAGAAAAAGATAAATTTGACTTCTTTAAAATAAGTAACATCTGTGCTTCATGAAAAGTGAAAAGACTACCCACAAATAGGAGGATATGTTTGTAAATCACGTATCAAATAAAAGGTTTGTATCTAGACTACTTATCTTACAACTCAGTAATAAAAGAACAATATTCCATTTAAAAATGGACAAAAGATCCGCACAGTTCTCCAAAGATACACAAATGATTAATAAACACATGAAAAGATGTTCATTATTATTAGTTATCAGGAAAATGCAAATCAAAACTATGAGATAGCACTTCACACTGAGTACACTGGTCAGTCAGTTAATAACTGTTAATAACAAGTGTTGTCAAGAACATGGAAAAATCAGCACCCTTATATACTTCTGGTAGAATACAAAACGGTATATTGGGAAATGGTACCTTGGGAAAGTTTGGCACTTTCTTTAATACCATAAATGGTAAAATATAATTACCAAATGACCCAGCAATTCCACTCTTATGTTGAAAACATATGTCCACACAAAAACTTGTACCTAAATGTTTATTGCAGCATTATTCATAATAGCCAAAAGGTAGAAACAACCCAAATGTCATCAACCAAGGAATGGATAAACAAAATGTGATATCCATAAAATGGAATATTGCTCAGCCATAAAATAAAGACAGACTACTTCACATTCATTAGGATGGCTATTATCAAAAACAACAAAACATGCCGTGGCTGGTATAGCTCAGTGGATTGAGCACAGGCTGCAAACGGAAGGGTTGCTGGCTCAATTCCCAGTCAGGGCACATGCCTGGGTTGCAGGCCAGGTCCCCTGTATGGGGCACATGAGCGGCAACCACACATTGATGTTTGTCTCCCTCTCTCTCATCCTCCCTTCCTTCTCTCTAAAAATATATAAATAAAATCTTTAAAAAAACAAAACAAACCCCCCAGAAAATAACAAGTATTAACAGTGTGATGAAAAACCAGCTATTCTGATTTGCTGCTTAGGCATTTAAGTACGACAGCCCTCCTCTTACCCAGAGTCTGGATTTTTGATAAGGGCTTGAACTGAGGATTCCCGCCACAAGTTCCCACTTTGCTTTTCCAGGGCATCTTTTCAAATGACCATTTAGAGCAGCAGTCCCCAACCTTTTTGGCACCAGGGACTGATTTCATGGAAGACAATTTTTCCACTGATGGAGGGAGGGGCAAGGAGGCGGAGCTCAGGCAGTAATGCTAGCATTAGGCTTGCTTACTTGGCCACTCACCTCCTGCTGTAGGCCTAGTTTCTAATAGCCCATGGACAGGTACCTAAAGCCCAGGGTTGGGGACCCCTGGTTTAGAGCCATGACTGGTGTGGTTCATCATTTGTGGGCATCATCCCACAAAGCAAAAGGGTCGCTGGTTCAATTCCCAGTCAGGGCAGGTGCCTGGGTCGTGGGCCAGGTCCCTTCTTGGCAGTGTGAGAGGCAACCAATCAATGTTCTCTCCCTCTTTCTCCTTCCCTTTCCCTCTCTCTAAAAATAAAACCTTTAAAAAGTAAATAAGTAAATTACATAACCACTTAGAGTTGAGTCTGGGAAAAAATAGTGACCTTCCTCCCAACAACCTTATAAGCAATAGGTGTCTACTACCCTGATCTCCATGTCCTGCTTACTCATGACTAGGACAGAGGACTGCCCTTTCCCCACTCTCAATACCCTCACCCCCAGCCATTTCCAGGATCTGTAAGTCATAAACCTTGTGACTTTACTCATTTTATGCGACTATACTGAAAGTGTGCCCTCACTCAAAACAACCCTGAAGTTTTCATTTCCCCAAAGTGGGAGCTCAGATGCTGAGGTAGCTGCCTTGAGGGTGGCTTGTGCCTCCTCATTCAGCAGGTCATACTCTGCGTAGTCTTAATTTAATATATCAGCTATGAGAATCCCAACACAGCAAAGATGTGGAGAAACTGGAAACCTTGTGCATTGTTGGCAAGAAAGTAAAATGGTGTAGCCACTATGGAAAAAGGCATGACAGTTCCTAAAAAAATTAAAAATAAAATTAACATATGATCCAGTAATTTTACTTCTGTATATATTCCCAAAAAGTATTAAAAGCAGCAATTTGGACAGATATTTGTATACCCATGTTCATAGCATCATTATTCACAATAACCAAAACACAGAAGCAATCCAAGTGTCTACTGATGGATGAATAAACAAAATGTGCTATAAACACACACCAAAATATTATTCAGCCTTAAAAAGGAAAAAAATTTTGATGTATACTACAACATAGATGAACCCTGGGGAAATTATATTAAGTGAAATAAGCAAGTCACAAAAGGACTAATACTATCTGATTCCATTTATATGAAGTACCTAAAGTATTCAAATTCATAAAAACAAAAAAAATAGAATAGTGGTTACCAGGAGATGGGGGAGAGGGAGAAATGGGAACTGTTGTTTAATGGGTATAAAATTTCAGTTTTACAAGATGAAGAGAGTTCTGAAGATTGGCTGCATGACAAAGTGAATGTACTTAATACTACCGAATGGTATATACACATAAAAATAATTAAGATGGTAAATGTTATCTATGTTCTACTACAATTAAAAAATGAATATATTCGACAAGAGTAATAAAAACCTATATAGAAAAAAATGAAATAAGTATTGATATATACTACAATGTAGATAAACTTTGGAAACATTCTGCTAAGTAAAAGAAATCAGTCACAAAAGACCATGTATTTATGATTGAGTTTATATGAAATGTCCAGAATAGGCAAATCTATAGAGACAGAAAGTTGCTCATGGCAGGGAAGGTGAGGAAAGAAAGGGCGAAAAAGGGTGATAAATAAAGGATATGGGGGTTTCTTCCTGAGGCAATAAAAATATTCTAAAATTGCATATATCTATTGAATATATTAATTGAATCTAATTGAATATATTAAAAAACAATGACATACACTTTTAAAATGAGTGAACTGTATAAAATGCAAATTATATCTCAATAGAGCTATTTTTTAAAAAATTTAAGGCTGCTCTATCCAAAGCAAAATACATGAGGCCCAAAATTAGTCCTCTTGTTCCAGGGAGAGTCCTACTGGGAAAAATAACCTACAGAACTGCAAATGAAACTCAGACCAGCACCTAAACTAATCATGAATGTGTTCTGCACACACATGAGAAGACAAACACAGATGAACGGACACGTAAAGAAAACCTAATTTTAGGGTTTTACATAAGCACTGTTTAGCATGCCTGTGACTTACCAGAACTTAAAAGTTGGTTCCAAAAAATTAGGATTTCCAATGCTAGTTACATATTAGAGTCACAACTGGAGTTTTTTTCTTTCAAATACAATTTCCTAAGAGTTCTCCAGATATTTAGTAAATCAGAATCTCTGGGATGAGACCCGAGCACTCTTTTTTTCTTTTTAATGACAAAGGTGGCACTGACTTTTACCCCTAGATTAGGGCCAAAGATCTCTGGTAAATGTCTGTGAGTACACTAGAAAGATCAGTAAGATTACTGTTTAGAGTTAACTTTTTTCAAACTGAAAACTTTCTCCTCCTTTATTAGAAAACTATGCTTTTCCGGAACTTGAGCAAATTTTCCTCTTTTAATTTTCTCCAAAAATAACTAAGCCATATTTTTCAACGGAAACCATATTAAGTTAAGAGAGAATGGGTACTTCACATTTTTTTAAAAGGTACAAATTGAAGACCATTTCATTAACTAGAGAGAGATGCTTTGACTAATGATCAATTAATCAGCAACAAAACAAAAACACTGTTCTGTTTTGGATTTAGTCAAAAAAACAAATTATTTACTTACAGAAATCCACTAAAAACATCAAGGTTTTTTCCACTCAAGGCATCAATCTTGAATGGCCAAAACATTTATTTTATATCCAGATAGATTCTGTAAGTTTAAAGATAATGGGACAATTACCTATCCAAGATTTAGTTTTCGTTTTTAGTTTTTGCTTTGGTCACTAGCAACAGTAAATCCAATTATTTAAATATTTAGAACACATAATAAAAAGAAAACTATGATACAGCCTTTCAAATTTCCAGAACTGTGAAAACATTACCACAATCTGTACTAATCCTGGTTTTTAAAATCTATTCAACTGAGGCTCTTGAGCAACAATTTATACTTTTTATGTTACATAAAATGGCTACTGAAATATTAATATGTACCCATTAATAATGCATACAGGGTGGGGGAAAAGTAGGTTTACAGCTGTGAGTATGCAAAAGAGAATTTATTCTTATATTACTAATTTATTAATCACCATATTATTTTCCACATGAAAAACTGTAAATCTACTTTGCCCCACCCTGTATGTATAGTACACACTCAGGTACAGGAGGAAAAATACTCATGTGGTAGCTTTAGACTAAGCACCTCTGATTATCTGCCTACTCACAGCATCCCCAACTGCCAATTTCATGTCACATTTTGTGACACATTAGATTTTGCATGACTGACACAAAACTTATCAAGTGACAAATTAGTCTGAACCCACGCATTTCAGACTTTGTTCTATGGAACTACTACATACCTGATTTTTCATCTTGTACTTCAAATTCTGCACCAGCAGATCCCAATAGTGATGCCCCATGTTGTAACAATCTACATATATCAAATCTGTCAAAATTCAATCGATCTGTAGTAGATGAATCTTCCAAAGCACTTTCTGAAGTAGATTCTAGATGAGGTTTAAAAATATTTAATTTGATCACATAGCCAAAATGTAAAATGAAAAAAAAAAACAAAAAAAAAACCCCAGCATTACTTATGGTGGATGGGTAGTATTTTAAGAAAAGTAAAAGGTGAAGGAAGTAGAAGAGCTACCACGTTTTTATTTATAAAGCTCTTATTTATGAATAAACTATTTAGTTGGTGTCTCTTCTTCTAAAAACCATTAGAATGTTAGTGGATGTATGTAGAGCTGTTGTTGACCGCAAAGTTATGTGACAAAAATGCATCCTCATGTTGAACTGTGTGTGTTAAATTTCATGCTGTCTCCACTTTACTGTTCAATTGTTTAAACATACCAAGGGTAAACAGTATGAGTTTATCATAGTGCTAAACTGGGAGACAAACATTTTCACAGAATATATTCATAAGACTACTAAGCATTGTCCCTCCCTACACCTGAGGAATATCTGGAACACAAAGAAACTATTTTATTCAATTGAACTTACTTCTCACAGTATGAAGCAAATTAAAACTCCCTGTAAATTGCTAAAATTATATATCCATCTGAGGCCTAAAAATATCTACAATATGTTCTGCATTGCTCCCCCCAAAAGTTATGCCATTATAAATTTAAAAATATATTGTAATTGTTCACTGGTTTGTTTAGTTGGTATTTGAATATAATTTGGCTATAAACTGTAACTGTTTGAAAAAGAACTGCTATAAATATTTTAAATTTTTTAGTGATAATAAGCAACCTTACTATAAATTTTAATGCCAGTATAACTAATTTAATAAGTTTATGAAAAAGAATCTGAGTTCTTACATCTCTATATACCAAAATAATCAGAAATAATAAGCTAGTACTACAACAAAATTTTAAAGTTAAAAAAAAGAAGAAATAATAAGCTGGAAAAGAAAAAGCTCTTTACTAAAAACAAGTTATAACTTCTTCTGGTTATATATTTCATTTGATGAGAGAAAAGACAAATTAACATAATTACTCAAAATAATGTGCCAGCGAATTAAAGCAAAAATTTTAGACAAGCTAAGACTTATGACAAAAGTGATATTATCAAAGGGACTTGGAAATGAAACCCAGTTGCACCACATTAAATTTTCATTTAATTAAAATGGGTACTCTTACACATTTTTAAAAAGCATACACTCATTTTTAAATATCATTACAGAAAATCAGAAAAATAACTTCCACTATAAGACACCTAAAGGACACAAAAAAACAGAGATACCCATCCAAATATCCATACATAATTATGCTTAAATTTAGAAAAATGAACATACTATTCTTCCACCAACAAAAAACAGACTTTCAAATATTTACTTTGTATTGATTTAATTTCATTTTTAGGGCATAAATTCCTTCAGGGAAGTAATAATCTCTATAAATCAAGCATACTGTAGAATAATTTTAAAATATACATATGAAAATATTTTGTTTAGTTGTTTGTTTAAAGCATAGTGAAAATCGCCTTATTCAATGTCATATCTTGACAAGGCTACATCTAAAAAAGCATGAGTATTAAAATATAAAATGTGTAGTATAGTTAACTCTACAGTAAGGATTTTATTGCAAACAATTTTCCACTTAAAAGCAGTTTGTTTAGACCCTGACCCCTATGGCTCAGTTGATGGAGCATTATCCTCCAGAGCAAAGGGTCACTGGTTTGATTCCCAGTCAAAGCACATGCGTGGGTTATGGGCTGGTCCCTGGTTGGGGCATGAGAGGCAACTGATCCACCTCCCACAACTGATTTTTTTCTCCTTCTCATTCTCCCTCCATTCCCATCTCTCTAAAAATAAGTAAAGTCTTAAAAAAAAAAATAAAAGTACCTTGTTTGGTTCTTGGCACTGGATTCCACTCAGGTACATTTTTCACTATAGCTTCCACAGCTTGTCCTGCTGCTATCCGAGTATCCCAATTTGTACTCCGTAAGTATATCAATACCTTAAAAAATTATAAAATAATACTTATATACCAAAAACTATTGTCTGTTCAAGGTAGCCAGAACAGAGAAATACAAATTTACATGTTATTATTCAATAATTTATAATTTAGCAGCCCTCAAATTTATATAAAACATCTAGAAATTATTAAATCATTTATAAAATTGTATCATTCATAGGAAATATCACTACACCTTAAAAAATGGGGAATTTTTAATAAAAGAATACTTAAGTGCATTTCAAAAATAACATAGCTTTTAACATGCTAAAAAGCAAAGACAGTGTGATACTGGCAAAAGAACAGATATATACATTAATAGACTAGAACTGAGAGTCCAGAAACAATACTATGTGTCTATGGTCAACTGATTTTCAACAAGACTGCCAAGACAATTCAATGGGTTAAGAGTAGTTTTTATCAACAAAGGTGCTGGGGCGATAAAATAACGACCTCACGACATACACAAGAACAACTCAAAATGGGCTATAAATCTAAAAGTAAGAGCTAAAAACTCTTACACCCTTAAAACACAGGGGTAAATAGTTGTGACACTGGATTAGGTGAGGTTTTTTTAGATATGACCCCAACAGCACAAGTGATGTTAAAAAAATTGGATTTCATGAAAACTAACAACTTTTGTATTTCAAGGATACTATCAAGAAACTAAAAAGACAACCAAACCACCAACTGGAAGAACATATTTGCAAATCAAATACCTGATATGGAACTTGTATACAAAATATATAAAGAAATCTTACAACTCAATAATCAAAGAACAAATATCCCACTTTGAAAACACATAAAGGATCTGAATAGACAGTTCTCAAAAAAAGATATACAAATGGTCAATAAACACATGAAAACATATTCAACATCATTAGTCATTAGGAAAATGCAAATCAAAAGTACAATGAGATATCACTTTACACTGACTAGTATGGGTATAATCAAAGTCATTTAATAACAAGTTCTGGCAAAGACGTGGAGAAATCAGGTCTCTCATACATTGCTGTTCAGAATGTAAAATAATGGGCCCGTTTGGAAAATAAACTGGCAGTTCCTTATAAAGCTAAACATAGTTAGCAGGATATCCCGCAGTTTTATTCCAGGTATATAACCAAGAGAAATAAAAACATACATTCACACAAAAACCTGTATATGGATTTTCATCAAAGCATTTTCATTATAGGCTGAAAAGTGGAAACAACCCAAATGTCCATCAACTGATGAGCAGAGAAATAAGATATGGTATTATCCATACAGTAGATCCATATCCATTAATGGAATATTATTTGGCAATAAAAAGAAATGAAATAATGAGACATACCATGATATGAAAGAACCTTGAAAATATTATTTTAAGTAAAAGAAACCAGTTACACATTTATATAAAATGTTCAGAACAGGCAATTCTATAGACAGAAACTAGATTACTGGTTGCCTAGGACTGGGTATAGAAGGAGGAGTGATGAAAAGTGACTGCTAAAGGGCAGGAGGATTCTTTTGGGGAGATAAAAATGTTTTAAAACTAGATTGCAGTGATAGTGGCACATATCTATGAATATAATTAAAAAATCATTGAATTGTATGCTTTACATGGGTGAACCGTATTGTATATAAATTACATTTGAATAAAGCTGTTTAAAAAACAAAACTAAAAGGTAACAGGAAAACACTGAAGGCAGAGAAAAGAGGATAAAGAGTAAGAAGGTGCTAAAGATAAACTTTGCCTCTTTTGTAATTATTTGATGGCAGCCAGTATGCTGGGGTCTCAGTTGTAAAGATCAGAACTCACTTGAAAGTCTGGAAACCCTTTTTCAGTTCAGCACAGATTAGTCTTGTTCACTGTTTCCAGTTTCAGCTCATTCAGTCCCCCTCTCTCCCCTTGGGATCAGAAGAAATGGGTATGCTTCTTTATCCCACACCTTACACATGAGTATAATATTGCCTAATATGCATTGTTCTCCATTCTGAGAACATGGAGCCTGTAGATGTCAACTCACTGTCTCCATCTACATCTTTGGATATAGAGCAGAGAACATATCGGGAAGAGACTCACTGTTAGCCCTTATAGTAAGAACCACATAGTATATATTTATACAATATATATCAACAAAGGGCTTTGAAATTCTACTCATAGGAATCAGGGAGGGACAAATGAGAATGAAAAAAGGAAGAGAGGTATCTTGGGACTTCCAATGTCTGGGCTATCATATTGCTCCCCTATCCTATTCTCTACTCTTCCCTTCCTCAAAAAACTCTTGTTTTTACTTTGCATCCCAGAAAATCAAACACACAGAATCTGCTGCTTACAATCATACAGGCATACTTCTACAAGCCCAGAGTTCAGTGAAAGTACAACTATTGCTTAGGGAAAGAACATAGACTAGGATTATGAAAACTCTGATTCACCAAAGCAGAAAGCCTCCACTTTCAAAAAGCTGATAACTAACAATGTAATGACAACTAGCTTCTCATATATTTCAGTCATTGCCCATGAGTACTCATCCATTTGAAGACTGCCGACTATGATATAATTACTAGCTGTTAAGAACAAGTTAGACCACTAACGAACTAGATTAACAACTTAGTTCATTAACAAATCAGGTCAGATTCAAATTTGTGCCACAGGTAAAAGATTTTATGTTGTGTCAAAGCCCTTCAACAATTAAACTTGATGCAAAAAAATGTGTATATATATATATGTATATATATGTATACACACACATATATATCTTGCGACAAAATTAATTACAAAAGAATAGTAAAACTTTTTAAATTTTTGGAGAAATGTTAAGACATTTAATGAAATTTGAAAACCACAAGCTGTCACTAAAATAAAATAAGACAATTTCTGTCTTTACTTTTATGTTCCTATCCATGAACACATTCCCATAATTGTATTATATGAAACGAAAAAAAAAAAAAAAAAAAAGAGTTCTTACTTTAGATAAGAGATTGTTTAATTCATGGGGATGAAGCTTTACCACTTCTCCAAGTTGCTGTGCAGCAGCTTTTCTTGTAACTGGGGTAGTGCCAGTATCCAGTAAGATAAAAAGACGGTCAAGCCTAAAATAACAAAAATATAATGGTTATTCTGAAATGTGTTTTCTTATATGTATAATGTGAATCAATAAATGTACTGAGCATCTCTGAACAAAGATCTATGCTGGATTGCAGGAGAATCTCTACTCCCAAGCAACTTGTATGAGGGTTGAGTGAGTGGGTAAGGCAAATACACAAATAAGTAGAATACACAATACAGTAAGATACATGTCAGAAAATACATACTAAGTGGTTTTTTTTTTTATTCATCCATTTTTAGAGAGGGAAGGGAGGGAGAAAGAGAGAGAGAGAGAAACATCAATGTATGGTTGCTGGGGGCTGTGGCCTGCAACCCAGGCATGTGCCCTGACTGGGAATCGAACCTGCGACACTTTGGTTCGCAGCCCGCGCTCAATCCACTGAGCTATGCCAGCCAGGGCTCAGAAAATACATACTAAATGTTTTAAGGAGTGGGACCAAAGAAAGCAAATAGTATATTGACCTCATAAAACAAATGGTGTATGAGATGGACCACAGTGGTAGAATAAGAATTTAATACTGGTGGAGATAAGGTGACAAAAGGGAAAGGGGGAGAACCACCTGGAAGGAGGAATAACAACATAGCAATAAGAAAAGGAGGACTACACTTAGGAAAATGACTAAAAGGTTGGTTGAGTGTAATTCAGGGTACATTTAAGAGGACAGTGGGAGATACAGCTACAGAAGTAACTAGAGCCTTTTGTGGGTGGCAGAGAACTGAGAGAAAAAGCTATCAAGGCCACAGGCACACTTCAAGAGTACAATGTGGCAGGGCACTGCCTGCCCACCTCCAAGTGCTGCATACTGCCCTTCTGCCACATGTACATCTTTCCACCTAACCATGTCGTCGCCAAGTCTCGCTTCTGGTACTTCGTATCTCAAATGAAGAAGATAAAGAAATCTTCAGGGAAAATTATCTACTGTGGGCAGGTGTTTGAAAAATCCTCCCTTAGGGGAAGAACTTTGGCATCTGGCTGCGCTACGATTCCCACAGTGGCAGCCAAAACATGTACTGGGAGTACCAGGACCTGACACCACAGACACCATCAACTAGTGCTACCAAGACATGCGGGTCTGCATCCACTCAATTCAGATCATGAAAGTGGACTGCAACCAGCAAGTGCCCTCAGCCAGCAGTCAAGCAGTTCCACAACCCCAAGATCAAGTTTCCACTACCCCATTGGGTCCTTCATTGCCAGCACCAGCCACACTTTATCAAGACACCCAACACCTTCTTTTAGATGCAGGGCCCTCCAGTCCTCTGGAATGCCCAAATAAACTCTTTGGAAAAACAAACAAAGTAGCTAGAGTCCTAATGTGAAGAACTTTGAATGTATAAACCATGAAGGTCTTGGGTTAAGAAAATGACGGAACTGGAGCTATGTTTTAGAAAGACTAATCTGACAGCAGTGTGAAGCATGAAATAAAATGGAAGGAAACTTTTAGAGAATTTAACTAAAAGTACAGACCTGAACTATAATCATGGCAAGAATACTAAAAAGAAGTTGGGAGAAATGCTGCAGAAGTAAATCACACGTGGTATAGTAAATGAAATGTTAAGGAAATAAAAAGATTCTGAGACTATGAATCTTAGAAAATGAAGGTGTCGTTAAAAGAAACAGGAAGAACAAGTGAGGAAATGTTATAAGATGACAAGTTTACTAGTGGTAGGGACAGCATAGCAAAGAGAGACCAAAAAGGATAGTTGGAATAGAGGTCTGAAATTCAGAAGAAAGTTGAGATGAAAGGTACATAGGTGTATGAGTCATCTGTATAGAAGTGACAGATATGGCAATAAATAAAATCTCCTAGGAAAGAGTTTGTAAAGACATATAACATAATGTTACAAATTCCAGAGCCATGACACCACAGTTCAAATCCCACCAACGAATAAAGTTTGAAATAAAATTACAATGCCTTAAATATGGAATAAGTGGGGGAAATGGAAAACTGTGTTACTTTGTTTTGGGCACACAGGGAAATCCTAAGGTTTTAAAAAGAAAAAGTCACAAGTAACTACCACAGCCGTCCACCTATCATACAGGTCTAGCCCTCTTGTCTCACTAATCAAGCTTAATGAGGTAAAGTGGATGCTACAAGTAATGAAAAGAAGATGGTTTCATATATGGAATATGTACTTTAAACAAAATAGAGGGTAACAAAAGGCAAAGTTACACTGACTGTTCCGAATCTTATACAAGGAGAGATTTAGTGAATACACCTTCACATTTTATCTAATGAAGAAGAGAAGGCAAGCAAGGTTCCAGAGCTAATCATGAGCATTAAGTATTAATACACTGTAAAGAAGCTCATATTTTACTTCTGGAATTCTTTTTCTTTCATAAAGAGCTAAAAAATTACAAAACAAAGCTCTGAAAGCCTTTCATAAGATAAACCTCTGAGGGGGCAAATGAAATGGGCAGGTTTTTTTGTTTTTTCTTTTTTAGTGTAGTATTTCAAATTAGCCAGTCATTAAGAAGTAAAAAATCATTATAACTGGTAAGAAATATAACTAAAATAGATTTTTTTGTCAAGAAGGCTAAGGGTACAATGAAAACTTCAATTGCTTCAGAATAAACACCAAAATACAAGATACAAACTTTATAGTTAAGGGTATGTAAAAGAAGGGCATATTATCAAGAAAAATAGTTGAGCACTGGCCGAGTGGCTCAGTTAGTTGGAGTGTCGTCCTATACACCAAAGGGTTGCAGGTTTAATCCTCAGTAAGGGCACATACCTAGGTTGTGGGTTCAATGTTTCTCACTTTCTCTCTCTCTAAAAGCAATAAACGTATCCTTGAGTGAGGATTAAAAAATAAATAATTTTTAAAAAGGAAAAAATATTTGAGGCAATTAAAGCCAGTAACATAAGACAAAAAGAAGCAGTACAACACAATATTTACTTCCAATATACTGAATGGCACACAGAGTGATTAAAAGGAAATTAATTTTTATAAGACATGTAAAAATTAACTTACTTTATACATACACTATGCATAGATACATCCCCCCTTATTCATTTAATGCTAGCTAAGTATTTGTCTTTACCCATTCATTCATCAGTTTTTCTACAGGATTTGATGAACAGTGACTCAGAGAGATAATAGGCTAAAAGAAAGGGGAAAAATTTTTTTTCTGACAGTTGGTGTTCTTAAAAATTTCCAAAACTAAGTCAGACCCCAAATCCCATCCTCAGAAAATGATTTCTCACACCCATCCCATATTTTCATCTTTAAAAATGACTGTAATGTTAAAGATTATAAAAACCCTCGCCAAACTAACAAATATTTGCATACTGCTACGAGCACGTGAGTTTGAATGCCTATGCTCAATGAAATTTGTGAAAAAACAATTTAAATATCTGTAAGTTACTTTCTGTACGCATCAAGAAAAACACTCATTTAAATCTTTTATATTCTGTGGCAGGCAAAATTATCCCAAATTAAGTAAGTTTTACTATAAAGAATATATAAGTCTTAGGTCAAATTTATGCTACAGTTGACTTATAATTGTATGTGCAGCATGTACTCATGTATTCCTTACAACAATATGGGCTTCTTTTATATGTGTACAGTTCATATAGATCTGGCACTTTCCTGTAAGAATAGTTGTAAAATGGAAAACTAGACTGGAACTTAGAAGACCTTTAGAGGTCCTACCTCTGTCACTTATTAGAGGACTTAGGGAAGCTCACTTTGTTTAACCTCTTTTTTGGAGATAAAACTAGATAATTTAGATAATTTAGCTGTCTTTTATAGCTTCATATCATTGCAATATTTTTTGTACTTTTTTCCCCTTACATAATATGTTTTTCGTATCTTTGACTTATTTGATGTCAACTTCCTTAGAGCTCTGCAAAGATTTTAACCACTTTGTAATTCCTTTTCCATATGGAGTTTCTGCTTTTTGTGACCAAAAGCAAAGCTGGCCACAAAATGAATACTCTAAGGAAGTGACAATAATAACTTGTTAATAAATCCATGTGTAAAAAGTTAAAAGAAAAGAGTTTTCAAAATTTTCCCCAATCATTTCCACACTTCTGGACCCCCAATTACACCATTCCCTATTCCTTAGAAAAGGAACACACTACTTCGCTAAGTACCGAGATTTCCAGGTTACAGTACACAAATGACCTCAGGTTCTCTCCTGACTACCTCTAAAGATTGGTCTTTATACTTACCCTCTTTCTATTTCAGATGAATAGAGTGTCCCCACTCTTCAAGACTTAGATATTGTCCCACTGTTTTTTTGACACCATCCCCTTCTATCCTCACTCAATTATCTTTTCTACAATACCTCAAACCACTGCCTTATTAACCCATTCTTTTCTGTCTTCAAATATGCAGAGGTCTGTCTCTAATCAGAAAATAAATTCCCTGATCTCCATCTCCTAGAACACTTTCTTCTTACTGCCAAGTATCTTGAACCAGTGTTTAGAATCACCTCTTTCACTTCCTCACCATACACAATTTAATCCATGAGTCAAGTTCCTAATCCTTTTCCATTACTGAAATAGCACATCTGAAAGTCACCAATTAACCTGCAAGACCCAAATCCAATTTTCTTATAAATCCAATTTTGACTCTTCTAATACATCTGATATCAGCAAATACTCTGTTCTTAAAATTCTTTCCTTCTCAAATTTTCACATTTTATTACCCCCGTTCTACTCTGCACTCAATTCTTTCCTTGGTTTCCTTACTCTTAACACTCTTAATATGAACATTCTCCCAGATTTCATCCTTGGCTGCTTACCTCTCTCCAGTTTCTCCCTTAGGAAACTGTATGATTTGTTAAAACTATAACACAGTACAAATAATCCCTGATCTGTCCCTTTGGAAGCTCTGGTGTCACACAACTGCCTGGTGAGCATAACCAGATCCTAATGTGATTTTATTGCGATTTACTTCCTAAAGTACCCTTTGATCAAATTATCACCTTACCCTAAACTTTTAATGGCTCACCCTTATCATCTCTCAGATAGCAATCAAAAGTAAAAAAGTATCTCCCAAACATGGACCTTTTGGTGTTCATAACTTTGTCCATACTGTTTCCTCCACTTGGAATGTCTTGGTTCAATTCTTCAGCTAGCTCCCATCCATAAAGATTTAAAGTCCTTTACTCTCCTGAAACCACCTCAAACTATTACTTCCTCTTCTGAACTCCACACAAATTCTCATCTTAGATGGCCACTTTGGTATTTATTATGCTTTGTTTTATGGCACCTCTTATACTGATTGTCACATGATGCCTTATGCTTATTAGGCTTCACCTCCTCCAGTGATTCTTTTTGTCTCCCACAACCCTTTGCACACTATTTAAATATAGTTGAGTAGCTACTGTTTACTATAATTAAAACTACGGATAAAGAAAAGTTCAAATTTCTTGGGGACAAACTTAAGCACCATTTTTACTCTTCCTCCAAAAGAGTGCTATATTGTAATTTCTTTGCTTCCTTTGAGAAACATCGTTCATCTACAACAGATGTATTATATAAAAACGAGTTATGATGGCCCTGGCTGGCACAGCTCAGTGGATTGAGCGCGGGCTGGGAACCACAGTGTCCCAGGTTCGATTCCCAGCCAGGGTACATGCCTGGGTTGCAGGCCATAACCCCCAGCAACCAACACATTCATGTTTCTCTCTCTCTCTTTCTCTCTCTCCCTCCCTTCCTTCCCTCTCTAAAAATAAATAAATAAATAAAATATTTTTTTTAAAAAGCTTTAAAAAAAAAAACGAGTTATGAAAACAGAACTGCTGGTAAGGTAATGTTTCAGTTAGTGAAAAGAGCAGCATAGCAAGACTTCAGCATTCTAAGCATCAAGGCAGTTAGTTATCTGCTCCAAAGAGCAAGCTGAAAGAGACCATGTGGTAGGCACTGTATTCCTTCAATAGTTGCCACACTTCCTAAACTTTCCTTTAGTTCCCTGTTACCTAGCTTCATTAGAACCACACATCTGCCCAAAGACCTTCAATGCCTCTCTAACCCAATGCTGATCTGTCTCACAGAAACATAGTTCTTCTTGCCTCTCCTTTCTGCAAAGCCTTTTATCTCGGTGCCACATCATGTCACCTGTGCTCCTCCACTAGCCAACTCTCCTAAGGGTAGCAGATCAACTCACTCTTTCATACAGTTCGGGCTTGTTTATTCTCACATCTTCCACCTTGGTGGTAACCAAACACTCCACCCTGAATAGAGGAATGGGGACACAAGAATGCTTGCTTGGTCCTCTTGACTCAAAGCCCCTTTTGGAGTTCTCCATTCATCTCTCCAGGACAAAAGATTCAATATCACACAAAAGGAAGAACGAAGAGATGCACAGGCCAGGATCTGACAAGAGGGCAGTCTGACTTGTTAACCCAGGGTAGTCAGCTATAGGGAAAGCAGAGTAAGCATCAGGGTCTGGCCACAATGGAAAATGCTGGTGTAGTAAACTGGTAGGAAATGGGCAAAGGCTTGAGACTGGGTCAGTATTGTGTTGGAGGCAGACAAGGTCCTTGGTGAGGGAGAGTCCTAAAGAAAGCTAGGTGGTCAGAAGAAAAAGTAAGTTAAAAGATGGGCTGTTTGAGGGAACACAGTACTTACCATAATATTTCTTTCAGCTAAACCTTCTCTTGCAGAAAAGCTAATAGGAAAAAAATGTCATTCTTCATTCTCTGAAGAATAGACAGATGGAGAAGAGGTAACAGATGTCAACTGAATGTAAGGCACCAAAGACTACAGGAGAATAATTTAAATAAAACATAAGGTAATTATATTTGACAATGTTCACTCCTTATGAATCTACTGATGATAAGAAACCTGGACCATTTTCAATTTGGATTTTAATTCAGAGAAATCACTACACAAGACATGATTCATGTTTTGTTTACCAACTTGTGATTTTGGCCAACTACTCTAAAGACCGCCTGGAAAAGGAAAGAGTACAGAACATTTGCAGAGGTTATACGGGAAGCTGCAATTTAACCCCTCTTCTCTTCAGCTCTTTGTATTATGATAATTCATAAAGACATAAAAAGAAAAGGAAAGAAATGATGCAGGGGTGGGCAAAAAGATTTACAGTTGTAATACAAATAAATAATAAATAATATAAGAATAAACTCTGTGTTTTGCATACTCATAACTCTAAACTACTTTTGCCCACCCCATATGTATTCTGAACTATGCCCTAGATGACTACTTCATCGTGGACAGGTATATGTTGCATTTCCACTCCTAAGCCTTTTGATGAAAGAAAAAAGGTATACAATATAACTTCCTCAGTCTACTTCCAATCTCAATATTCTCAGAGTAAATTTAATCTCTGAAAATTTGTGGAGGGTCAACCAACAGAATACATCACAAGAAAGGCTTTGTAACCTTAACTAAAAGAGAATGGTCAGTCAAGTTTGTCCATTTTGTATTTTTTACATTTAGCAAAACTACATTAAAATTTAAAACAAACTATTTGAACTTTTACTTTTCTGTGTTATATATGGAATAAGTATCTGGTATGAACACTGTTGTAAGTCTCACAGATTATCATTAAGCAAGAGAGTTATGTTCAAAAGAAAACTTCCAAGAAATTCCCTATACTGGTGTTTTAAAATGCAAATCTTTTAGTTCACACTGTGGGTAATTTGAAACTGTGTTAATGCTATATTCTTGAAACAAGAAAGTAGATTAAGATACCACATAGAACACAAGGATGAATATGCAAATGTGAAACCACACCAAAGTCAGGGGCATGCCAGGTACATGCTAGATAAATTTTATTTCCCCCACCCCCACACTAGAACATAAACTCCAAGGGAATGGGGACTCCATTTTTGTTCTGTGCTGTATCTCCAGCACCTAGAACATTAGAAAGCATTCTTGTTAAATAAATGCTAAAAGAAAATATATATACACAACCAAGTTGTATTATCTCCTTCAGAACATTTTCACCTAATCTCTACCCCAATCTATCAGCCCACTGCCTTTTGCATGACTCTATCTCAAAGATAAAATCTGGGTTCTTCAGTTGAAATGTCTGTGGGGTTTTTATTTTTAAAAATGTATTTAATTTTTGCATCTTCAGGCCATTTTTTTGTTTTAAATATTTTATTGTTTATGCTATTACAGTTGTCCCACTTTTTCCTCCTTCTCTCCCCTCTACCCAGCCTACCCACTTCCATAATCAGTCCTCTCACCATTGGCCATGCCCAAAAATATTTGTAGTTTTAAAACTTCATACAAAATTATATACTTTAAAATGGTAAATTTTGTTATGTGCATTTTATCACATTAAAAAAAAAACCTTCATACAAGTACTTTGATTAATAAACCAAAGATACAGGAAAGAATTTACCATAAGGAGTGAAATGAAAAAGCTTCTATAACGCCTCCTCTACCTTTCCTGGCTTTTTTGTACCTAAATTTGTTCAAGTATGAAATATGTGATATACAGTCATCCCGCAGTATCAAGGGAGATTGGTTCCAGGACACCCCTACCCTACCCTCCTTGGATACCAAAATCTGCGGATGTTCAAATCCCTTATATAAAAAGGCACAGTATTTGCATATGCCCTACATTTATCCTCCTATATACAGCAGGTCCTCAAATAACATCATTTTGTTCAAGGTTGTTTCATTATAATGTTGATGAAATGATGAGATGCCACAGGAACTTAACTGTTGTTTATATCAATTAGTGTTTGATAAAATAGTTTCATTATAAGTTGTTTCCCTTACAGTCTCAGGACCTATCAACAATGTTAAGTGAGGACTCAATGTACGTTAAATCATCTCTAGATTCTTATACCAAAGACAAAGCAAATGCTATGTGGTTATTATCCTGTATTGTTTAGGGAATGACAAGAGTCTGTACATTTTGAGTACAGATGCAACCACTGCAGGCCTAACTACACAGAACACATCAACATCACTTTTTCCCAAAAAATATTTTTGATCCACAGTTGAACCCAGATGCAGAACCTGCAGATATGGACCACCCACTGTATGAAATCTACAATAATCCCTTCTGTCAATCCTATAATGACTTGAAATTAGCAGTAAAAGAGGAATAGGACTAGCAAACAGAAGAAATATGCTGTCCTACAGATCATGAAGATTTTAGCATTTTCCCTGTCATTATTAGGAAGGATCCACTAAAACTTCCCCCACATCAAGAGGCTTCCTTTTATTTCACAGAACATACCTGTTGCAACAACGTTTCTCTGAAGTATCAGCAGTGCAGAGAGACGGAGAGAATTAACAAAACAGAGCAAAGTTCTGTTAATGTGTAGCAATTTGTTTCTTCCATAACAGGGTATGTTCTGATTTTTTTCCTGAATCTTTTCTAAAGACTCCATCACTTTCAAATGCAAAGTTATATGTCATAGGTGTAAGGTATGGTTTCTAAGTGGTCAAATCATAATTAATGTCTAGACATTTTAAACATGCACCTTTATAGCTTGGATCACTGAGGAAAAATTCTCTGAATTTAATTTTTTTTCTACATGATCAAGGAAAAACCATGTTCATATTAGCTCGTCAATGTAAAACAACAGTCAACTAACACAACTGTGGCATAAACAGGCAAAGGTTATAAAAACAACAACAACAACAACAACAACAACAACAAAAACTCCTTTAAAAAATCTGTATTAAGCCCTGGCTGGCATAGCTCAGTGGATTGAGCATGGGCTGAGAACCAAAGCATCACAGGTTCGATTCCCAGTCAGGGCACATGCCTGGGTTGCAGGCCACCACCCCCAGCAACCACACATTGATGTTTCTCTCTCTCTCTCTACCTCCCTTCCCCTCTCTAAAAATAAATTAATAAAATCTTTTTTAAAAATCTGATTTTTAAAAAAAATTTTTAAAAATCTGTATTAAGCCATGGAACCTAATAATGTTACAGATTCACCATCCTCTGTAATGAGCATAATACCCCTTAACAATTCTTCTAAGGCTGCCTTTACTGTTGACAGACCAATCCCAACTAGTTAGGTGACAGATGACACTGGGAGAAAGGCTCACAAAACAAAACAGCTGCATTCAAGGATTTAACAATTGTCATGTCAATTGTTTGCAAACATTGAAAGCTATAATGATACTAATTCATCTTTTTGCTCAAGTTGGTTTTGTAGGAGCAAATCAAGTAGCTAGTGAGTAAGCTTAGCTGACTTTCCAGCATTCACATTTAAAGGGCAACATTGTTCTCTATTCCTACATTTGTATACTCTCTCTTTTACTAAGGGTCTAAAGGAATTATACATTCTTCAATACTTCACTGCATTTTATGGAGAACTTCAAATGCTATAATTGTGCATGCATTGCTGAAGGGAGCACAAAATGCTATCATTGTGTTTGCAGTTTTGAAGTCACAAAGTTTGTGGTGGGTTTTTTTTTTCCCCCCGGGGGGGCGGGGGGCAAGATTTAACTCACACATGCATCAAGAGTTGACCATGCATTCCATAATTTGCTACTTACAATTCAAAGTGTAGTAAAACTATAGGCTTTTACAAAACTATAACAGGGTCTAAAAAATTTGGTCATTCAAAATGCAGGGTTACATTATAGCCAATTTGCATTTTAAAATGCCACACTATCACAGAATTGTACAATTATAAACTTTTAAAACTAGTTCTAATATCTACTATGTTTTTAAAGTTATAAGCCTGGCCAATATTCAGAGCTATAGTGAAAGCTTTTCTTCAGAGGAAAAAAAAAACTGTAGCTAAACTCAGAAGCACTCATTTAAAAGCACTGGAAATATTCTACTACACATAAATTACAGTAAATCATAAGAGAGATTAAAACAAGAAATAAAATCACCCATGTAAAAAAAAAATTGTATTGAGCTCCTACTAGAAGCCAGCCACTCTGCTGGGATAGAAAGAGTAGACACATTCCCTACTCTCACAGAGTTTATGTTAATTCAAGCAGGGGAGAGAACAATGAAACAATCAACTACAAAATATGATAAATGTTATGATTGACAGAAGAACACATTGGTACAAATCCCTCAGAGGAAATAAAGCCAGAAAAGGCTTCCTGAACAAACTATTGTATAGGCTGACCAAGGGTATAAGGTTGGATTTACCCAGACTTTTGGAGAGGGGTGGGGTACTACACAAGAAAGAAGTGTTCCAGAGATAAAGATTAAGGGGTGAGAACACAAATTTGGAAAAGGGGAAGAGAGAGAGAGATGCATAGACCTTGACACAAGATGAAGCTAAAAAGGTGAAGCAGGAACCAGATCACAAAGGATCTGGTAAGACATGTTTAAGAAATTTGGACTTAATCCAATGCATTAAGAAGAAAAATGACCACATTAAAATTCATACATTGGCAAATAATATGGTGGAAGTGATGAATAAATTAGAAAGATGCTATGGGAGGCAAGATCAAGTGGCTGCTTTTACATGTGTCTTGGATTAGAGATGACAGTGTTATGAAGCAGGATTGTGGTGACTGGTATGGGGGGTGGGGGGAGTTTCCCTGACCAGACACAGATTAGAAAGGTAGAACTGACAGGATTGGGTTTGGTGACTTGCTGGGAGGCAAAGAGGGAGGGAGAAGTCAAATATTATTCCCAGATTTTTGAACCTGGCAATTGAGGGAATAATGGTACCACCTTACTTTTCCTTTCTGTTGGAAATATTTACAAGGTCCTAAAAATATTAGAAAGACTCTTTTTGATTATATGCATTGATATAAACTGAGTACAAATATTTCAGATTTAATTCTGGCAAATATGACTTTTATCTCCTGAACTATCTTCCATCTATTCTGCATAAAATAATATTAAAATGAGTTTGTATTCCACAAGCATACACGAACTGGTGAAAAAGAGTAGTTAGGAATGAAACGTACTTAGTGCATGGAGGTCAGTTTAAAATTCAAGTATGCTATTCAGAGTGAATCCACAAATGAAAAAGGCAAGAACTGACAGTACCCTCAAAATACAAGAGTCTCAAAAGTGTTTCTTTGAACCTATTATATTACTAAAATATGCACAGGAGTAGCTCCTTCACAAAACTATGAAAGGCTTTTTAAAAAGTATAATTTAACAGAATTTTGGCAAGGTGAATAATAAAGAACCTACAGGGCAAGGGCAGGGGAGGGAAGCACTACCCTTTCAAATCCAATGTCAAGAAGGAAAGGCAGTACCTTAAGAAATCTATTCATTCATTCAGAAATTCAGGTGCCCCCAACTTCTGTAAATAGATCAACATTGGACAAGCAGATCAGGCTATTTTTAAACACTTTGTTTTTTGTGTCTATAAAATTACATCCCATACTGTGAAAAGTACTTAGCTATAAGAAAGGAATTTCAAGAGCAACTCATTCCCTTAAACATTATATCACCTGATAAACAAATCTCGTATTAATGTATTTATAACATATATATTTATGTTTTTATATGGAAGGTAACAGAAGATACAACTTTCTGTATTTGCAAAATTTGAAAATACCACTGTATTCTTTCAAGACACTTTACTATATATCACAAAATAAGAATTTCTCACACTGAATGGATTCAAATAACCTATGAAATAAAAAGTAGATGCTCCATACTACAGATACCTAGCAACCCCCTTCTCCCAAATCCCATGGGCTTCTCCTACAAACTATTTCATCAGTTACCTAGGGAGTCTATGAGATGGGTGATCTTTTCTTTCTCTTGCAAAACCGATAAAGCTTGAGCACATTTTGTACTGAAGGAATGTGTTCCATTAATTATGAAAGAAGAGAACGAAAACTATTTGTTTCTGATCTATCATTTTTCCTTCAGTCTGTGGTGGAAGGACCCAAATCTCACGAAAATTCACCTCGGGAACTCTAATGAACTCCTCGGGAAATCCTTGCTATACGAGAGACTGACCCCTGCGTACAAGTACATAGATCCACTAAAATCAAACCTCTGACACAAAGTTTTCCCACCATTCTACCATATTGCAGGGAAGGAAGACTGGCCTCCTGTAGTTATCCAAACACGTTGGCTTTCCTACCGTTTTCCCAGCCTTTTCCTGTTGATGGGCAACATTGTCAGATAATTTAAGATTTTTGATATGTTTTTCACGCTTTAGTTAAAGAAAATGGTATTAATACAATAATTTGCTAAAGACTACAATGCTGACGATTGAATGCTTACTGCTACACAAAAGGAAGAATTTTACTGTGAAGTTTTTTTTTAAAAAGTCCTCAGGAAAGAACATGTCCCTAAAGCCGTAAATATAAAAGTTTAACGTAATAAGAAGGTCTCTTAGGTTATAGCACTCTAAAAGCCCCAACTTAGAGAGTTGCGACCAAGTTTCCCCGTGAAATGGAGGTTAGGGATCAGCCTTAGAGTACTAAGATACAAGAAACCCCTAAAACTGAAAGAGGGAAGAGAAACCAGACAAGAGAAACGTGAAGACAAAAACTAGCTCCATCGTGGCCGTAAGTCAATTCCACAAACACAAAGACATTTTGGACCTTTCACGAAGAGTAACCGAGCCCAAAGCCCCGCGGACTGAGGGGCTAACTCCAAACTCTGTGGAAGCAGGCGGCCGAGCCCAGTGACAACAGGAACCGCTCCCTTCCAGGAGTGGGGTCAAGGAGGGGAGACGGTGCCTTGCCTGGGCCGCCTTCCTGTCCGCTCGTCAAGAGCAAAACCCACCTGGAGACCGCCATGGCCGGGCGCCGGCGGTTCGAGGTTCCCCGCGAGCCAGGCGCCGCGCCACTGAGGCGCTAGTTTCCAGACACTAGAGCGGCGCAGGCCCAGGACGTGGGGCAGAGGGGAGCGGCCGGTGCGGCGCGGGGCGTCCCGGCACGAGCCCTGGGGCATCTGCCCCGCCGCCGACCCAAGCTCGTCCCCGCCGCCGCCCGGGAGCAGGGGTCTGACACAGCCGAAGAGGCAGTCCGCCGACCCGCACGACTTCAAACCCGGTGCCCCCAGCTCCGCTCTTTGCTGACGCAGGCGTCGGCACGCCGGACTGGGCGTCAGCGCGCCGGAAGTGACATCACTCACCGGGGCGGAGTACCGCTTCTCGGAAGAGGGCAGGTTTAGTGTGTGCCGCTTTGGCGTGGCTGCGCGCGCTTAAGGAAAAAAAGTTCCCGTCGTGATTGTGTGTAGAGGGTCGTTAGTCTTAAAACGAGGCAGGAGGAGGAAGTATGGGAATCCTTATTTTCTAGAGAAGGAAAAAAAGGCGATTTAGCCAAGGTTCCGGAAGTTCAAAAACTTGGTTTCTCATTCGTTACCACTCCATCCTCATCCCGCGGGACTGCTTCTAGCAAGCAATTACGAAGGACCTTGCGAGACTTAAGATACGGCTCACATGTGTGCCTTATTTGCCAAAAGTTCTGCATGGGTATGCGAGGGAAGATCTTTTGACAACCATTTTGCCAAGTTTGATTTCTTAATTGTTTTATGTTGTTGGTACCATCATTTTCTCAATCAGATGTGAAAACTCCCAGTATTGGGGTGGGGGGGATTTATCTAGCTATTCGGTTAATTCATTAGGCTTTTAAACTTTATCCTGTCACCTAGTGCAGGCCCTTATCACCATTAACTTGATTTTAATGAAAGTCGTCAAAAGTAATATTTCTCCACCTTCTTCAGTCGAGCCCATCTTATATGCCACTAACAGCTTCCTCTTCAAAGAAGCACTGCACTGCTTTTATTGTGTCAGTCCTCTGCTTGTAAAACTTGTAAATGGGCTTCTCATTATCTGACGAGGCTATGTCTCAACCAGAGTCTGTATTTCATCTATAAAATGAGGCTAATGAGAAGTACTATAGAAGGATATGGAAACAAAATGAGGTCATATAAGAAGATGTTACAAGAGCTTTGTAAACAACAAAGTATAAAAATATAAGAGGAAAGAAACAAATACCTGCTAAGTGGTAGGCATCTGGCATGGATTCGTAGGCTAGCTTTGTAAAGTAAGTTTTAATCTTCATCTTATAGTTAAGGAAACTAAGCCTAGAAAGTCTAAGTAATTTGCCCAAGATCCAAGCTAGTATTAATATTTACTGTTCATTCATCAAATATGCATTTGACAACTATTCTGTATCAGACATTGTGATAGGCACTATTGTTCAAATATCTTCACATTTCACAGTCTCCTCCCACCTGCATTCTCAATTTATCTCCCACCACTGAAACTAACCAGCAGGTACTATTAACTGGTTGGGACATTCATTTATTCAGCCAAAATTAAGTATCTACCACCTTGCTAAACCCTTTACTAGAAAATAGGGCTTCAGAAGGAAGCAGAACAGACAAGGTTGAACTTACATTCTAAAGGAAGGAAAAAGAGAAAAGATTATATATATAATGTTTACATGTTATGTAGAACAGAAGGATGAGATAGAGAAGGTGATTAGAGACTCTAGGTAGTTAGTGAAAAACCAAGCAGTCACTTAAGCTAAGGCCCAAATGGCAAAGGGAGCCAGCTGTGTGAAGAGCTAGGAAGCCTTCCAGGTAGAGAATACACTGAGTGTAAAAGCCAAAGAGAAGTCTGCTGTGTTAGGAGATGATTTGGGAGAGGCAGGAAGGGGCCAATATGAGGAATTGGGATTCTACTCTAAATGCAGTAAAAAGTCATAGGAGGTTTTTAAGCATATGAATAAAATGATCTGATACATGTTTTTAAAATCTTACTCTAATATCCAAGAGGTAATTAAACAGTTCTGAAAGACATTTAGAAGAAAGAGAAGAGCTGATACTATGGGTTTGTAAGGGATAGTGTAGTAACCAAATATACTGATGTCCAAGTGAATTGTCTTTAAATCATTTCTCACCACACTTAACAGCTGTGTGTTCAGGGGAGCTGTGTAACTTTTGTAAGCTTCAGTTCCTTCATCTAGGAAATGGGAATAATAACAGTAACTCATAGGGTTGCGGTGAGAATTAATTGAGATCATGAATATACTGCTTTTAACCAAATAACTGTCACAATAAACTCTAAAAGTATTATTAATTACATTGATTATTCTTTTGTTAACTACGTGACCTTAAGCAAGTGACTTAACTTCTATATCTCAATTTCCTGAGCTGTAAAATGGGGATAAAAATAGTAGTGGTCCACAACCCTTACCTGAAACCCCTGCCAGATGGTTTTCTAAATTTAAAATTCTTTCAATTTTGAAAAGCTATCCCAAATATATACCTTGTTTATGTCACAACCGAACAGCTTCAAGATTATCACCTTATAATCAAATACACTTACAATTCTGAAGCAAAATGTATTAATAGCCATACTAAGAGAAATAAACAAAAGACTGTAGATGCCTACATGCCAGTTCAGGTGAAGATTTGCTGCCAAATGAAATTTTTTAAAGTATGGTTTTTAGACCTTTTTCAATTTCAGGATTGTAAATAATGCATCATGCACCTGTACTTTTACATATATATGAAGGTACATATAAAGTTGTAAGGATTAAATAAGTTTATATGTGATACACTTAAAAATACTAAATAAATATTAACTATTTTTTACCACCAGGAAATGACTTCAAAAATCAATTGCAAAAAAAAAGAACTATTGAACTAAGAAAGTTGGACACTTGGTTCTACACATGGAGGGGAAAATCAAATTCCTACTTCATACCATATCCTAAATAAATCTCATGGATTAAAGATCTAAAAGTGAAAAAACAGAAGCCTAGAATTATTAGGACACTATATTAAAGAATATTTTAACCTTGAGTAGGAAAAGATTTATTAACGCACAAAAAAATTACCATTTAGGAAAAAACAGACAAGTTTGAACCAACTAAACTGTAAAACTTGGATAATGCAGAAGGAGAACATCCAAGAAAAGATGGAGGAAGAATGGCTTTCCAAGAGTCTCTTTTAAGAGCAGGGAAGAACTTTCACAGACACTGACAGCAAACTTCACAAAGTGTGCAGAATTGGGTCACACCCCGATAACTAAACCAACCACTGGCAGTGGGGATGGAATTATCCTTAAACCAACCAGGGGAAGAGAATGGATTCCGCTTTCCATGAGATAAGCTCTCCTGGGAGGATTGGAAAGACTTGCTTCACCTCCAGGCATCATACATCCAGGAAACAGAAGGGAAAGGGAGGAATAAGAGGCAGTGTTTGTCCCAAGAAAGCAAAAATCTTTTCATTAATTCTTAGCAGGCTTAACATCTCATTGGCCAGAACAGTCTCATGTAGCCACTATAACTATAGGGAATTCTCGGAAAATAGTGGGAAGATATATCCACTAACTATGCTTTCCTCATATACAAAAAATAATTCTGATATGAATATAAAAGTATAAATTATCCAGTAAAATTATTTAGATGTTCACATCAAAGTTATTAGATCTATAGATACATTGTTGTCTCAAGTTAAACACCAAATTAATTTTAGATGGATTAACAGAAATTTTAAAAATAAAAACTATAAAAAGTATATGCATTAAATTTTATGTATTAAATTCCAAATGAGATTTGATATGGCTGCAACTATGCCTTTCTGTAGTCAAATGGGAGGAGGGCAATTGTGAAAGGAGGGAGAAAAGGAGAACCAGCCTAATGTCCTAACCACAGCTCCATACACAGGTCTATGGTTGAAATAAGCATATGGAGGAAAGCATGCACATTCAGGTTGAGAATCTTGAAATTGAATTTTTTAAAGTCTACTTAGGTCTCCAGACTTCTTGAAAAGTTTTTGGGTATCCTCAGGGGCACATACACTCCAGTTTCAAGACCAGTGCTCTAAGGAAAAACTGTCATCCATAAGAGCTCTACAAGAGTGTTCACTGCAGCACTGTTTATCATCCAGAAAACCTAGAAATGACCTACATGTCCATCAGTAGAATGATGGGTAAATTAAATGAAATATAACATATGATGGGATAACAGCAGCAGTAGTTAAACTAAATGATCTAGATCTACATATGACAATATGGATGAAGCTCAAAACTACAAGTTGAGTAAAATAAGCAAGACAGATACAGAACAATATTTATAATATCATACAATTTCTATGAATTCTAAAAACAATATTTACAAAGAAGTATTATTTGTATTTTAAATTGTGAATTATATTCAACATACAGATAAATATAGAGAAAAAAATTCAAGCATGTACTCACTCCCAGGTTTAACAAATGTTAGTATTTTGCCATATTAGCTTCAATAAATTCTTAAGACATTGAAGGCGTAATTGAGGTCTTTTATTCCTCACTAATCCCATTTTCCTCCCTACCTTCCCAGAAATAACTATTGTTAGGAAGTTGGTGTGTATGCTTCTTGTTCATGTTACCACTTTGCTACATATATGTGCGTCTATAAATAATAAAAATATGATTCATAAGCTTGTTTTAATTAATATGTTTCCAAGATCTATCCCATGGTATGAAAATCCATAATATATTCACTTCTCTACTAATTTTTAGGTTTCTCCAATTTTTTATTATTATAAATGAAGTTGCAATGACTATACTTGACATGAGTTTTATATATGTGTGTGTGTGTATAAACAAGCACAAAGTTATTACTGTAAAATTGTAATGAAAGAATTATATATCCTACACTTACAATAAATGCTGGTTACCCCTGGTGAGAGAGGGATGCGGGGGCAGGGGTGCAAAATGGAATTCAAGGGAGGTACGGTAACAGAAGAGTTATGGGATTTTGTTTTCTTAAGAAAGTGCGGGGACTTCCGGCAAGATGGAGGAATAGGTGGATGCTCCGTACCTCCTCGCACAACCAAGATTAGAACAACAACAATTTACAGCTAGAATAACACTCAGAACTGAAAGAGGATTTATCTGAATGGAAGTCAGATAGCCAAGAAGTTGAAGTAGACCCGTACATCCAGACTGGTAGGCGGGGCCAAGACGATGAGCCAGGTGGGCGCGGGGCAGGCGCGGGGCTGACGCGGGTCAGCGGCACACAGAGGACGGGGAAAACTTGGCACGAAATCAGCGCGAAAGCCATCCAGTGCGCAGGAACACAGCGGTGGTCCCTGAGTACGCAAGCTGTGGCTGGCAGACCCAGTGAGGCAGTGATTGTGGACCAGGTCAGAGCTCGCAGCCCAGGATCCCAGAGAAGGGTCTGAGCCCAGAAGAACGAAACTACCACCATTGTTTTCTCCCCGCCCCCACATATAACGTCACAATCTAGCGACTGGGGTGCCCAGCCCAGGTGAACACCTAAGGCTCCGCCCCTCACCATAACAAGAGCGACCACACCAAAAAAAAAAAAAAAGAGAGAGAGAGAGATGGCTCAAATAGAAGAACAAATCAGTGCCCCAGAACTCATCCTTTTGAGCGACTAAGAAATAGCTAACCTATCAGATGCACAGTTCAAAACACTGGTGATCAGAAAGCTCACGGAACTGGTTGATTTGGGGTGCAAATTAGATGAAAAGATGCAGGATACCATAAAAGAGATGCAGGAAGATACACGGAAGAGAGCCGATAGTAAAGGGAAGGAAACTGGGTCTCAAAACAATACAGTGGACCAGAAGGAAGATAGAATCAACCAAGTAGGAAAGCATGATGAAATAAGAATTCAAAAAAATGAGGAGAAGCTTAAGAGCATCCAGGACATCTTTAAACATTCCAACATCCGAATTATAGGGGTACCAGAATGGGAAGGGGAAAGGCAACAAATTGAGCACGTATTTGAACAAATAATAAAGAAGAATTTCCCCAATCTGGCAAAATAAATAGTCTTCCAAGAAATACAGGAAGCTCAGAGAGCCCCAAAGAAGTTGGACTCAAGAAGAAACATACCAAGGCACATCATAATTTCATTAGCCAAGGTAAAAACGAAGGAGAGAATCCTAGAAGCAGCAAGAGATAAGGGGACAGTAACCTACAAAGGAGTTCCCATCAGACTGTCAGCTGATTTCTCAAAAGAGACCTTACAGGCAAGAAGGGGCTGGAAAGAAATATTCCAAGTCATGAAAGACAAGGACCTACATCCCAGATTGCTCTACCCAGCAAAGCTTTCATTTAGAATGGAAGGGCAGATAAAGTGCTTCTCAGATAAGGTCAAGTTAAAGGAGTTCATCATCACCAAGCCCTTATTTTATGAAATGCTAAAGGGACTTATCTAAGAAAAGAAGATAAAGAAAAAAAACACGTATAGTAAAAGGACAGCAAACTCACAATTATTAACAACCACACCTAAAGCAAAACCAAAAGAAACTAAGCAAACAACTAGAACAGGAACAGAACCACAGAAATGGAGGTCACATGGAGGGTTAGCAACAGGGGGGTGGAAGGAGGAGAGAGGGGGAAAAGGTATGGAGAATAAGTAGCATAGAATGTAGGTTGAAAATAGATAGGGGAGGGCAAGAATAGTACAGGAAATGTAGAAGCTAAAGAACTCATAAGTATGACACATGGACATGAACTAAAGGGAGGGGAATGTGGGTGGGAGAGGGAGTACAGGGTGGAGGGGAGAGAAGGGGGGAAATGGGACAAATGTAATAGCATAATCAATAAAATATATTTAAAAAAGAAAGTGTGGGACACAAATATGACAAGCTATTAATATACATTAAGTCAGTGGTAGGAATATAATTTTTAAAATAGTGTTTGTTCTTTTCTATTTTCAACATATATTATGAACTTTTCAAAAATACAGAAAAGTTGAAAAAACTTATGAGTGAATGCTCATATATCTACCACCTAAATTCTACAGTTAATTTTTTACTATATTAGTTTTTTCATGTATCTGCTTCTCATTTCCCTCTAATCCTATCATCCTTTTAAAATACATTTAAAAATAAGTTGCAGCCCTGGCTGCTGTGGCTCAGTGGATTGAGTGCCAGCCTACAAACCAAAGAGTCACTGGTTCAATTCCCAGTCCAGGCACATGCCTGGTTTGTGGGCCAGGTCCCCAGTATGGGTATGTGAGAGGCAAGCACACATCGATATTTCTCCTCCTCTCTTTCTCCCTCCCTTCCCCTCTGTCTAAAAATAAAATCAATAAAATCTTTAAAAGAATAAAAAAAGAAAATAAAAATAAGTTGCAAACCTCATCTCTTTCACCCCTACACACTTTAGCATGAATATAATTAACTTGGGTTTAATAATCATTTACACATATGACTTCTTTTACAGGTAAAATCTTAAGTGTAACCCAAACCTCTACCAAGATGTATACTGCCATAACACCAAAAAATTCCTTTATATCTTTCTGGCCAATACAAACCCCCCCTCATCCCCGAAGCTAGCTGGTCTGATTTTTTTTTTCACCACTGATTAGTTTTCTTTGTTCTAGAACTTCACATAGATTCAGTCATACAATATGGGCTCTTTTGAGTCTGGCTTCATTTGTTCAACATTGTGATTTTGAGATTAATCCACTTTGGGCATATTGCAGTAGTTCATTCATTTTTATTGTTGAGCAATAAACAGATTGCACCACAATTTGTTTATTCATTTGTTGATGGATAAGTGAGTTGTTTCCACTTTGGGGTTATTATGATGAATAAAGTGCTATGAACATTCTTGTACCTGTCTTTTTGTGGTCATATGTTTTCATTTACTTTCGGTAAACGCATAAGAAGAGGATGAGGATGACTGCATTATTTATCTTAACTTTAAAAGAAAATGTTACCCTGACTGGTGTGGCTCAGTGAATTGAGTGCTGGCCTGCAAACCAAAGGGTTGCCAGTTTGATTCCCAGTCAGCACACATGCCTAGGTTGCAGGCCAGGTCCCCAGCAGGGGAGCGCACAAGACACAACCACATATTGATGTTTCTCTCCCTCTCTTTTTCCTTCCCTTCCTCTCTCTCTAAAAAATAAAAAATAAATAAAATCTTAAAAAACAATTTAAAAGCCAAAATAAGCAATCAATCAAGTATGTGGATAAATTGGAACCCTTGTGCCCTATTGATGGGAATGTAAAATGGTACAGCCACCCTGGGAGAGCCGGTATGGAGGTTCCTCAAAAAGTCAGAAATACAATTACCATATGATTCAGTAATTGGGTATAAACCCAAAAGAGCTGAAAGCAAGAGCTCAAACAGATATTTGCACACTCGTGTTCATAGCAGTATTATTCACAATACACAAAATGTGGCACCCCAAGAGCCCAATCATGAATTAATAGATAAACAAAATGTGAACAGTGATGAAAGATGGCAGCCACGACAGGCTGGGGAGTAAAAGTCCCTCGCAATTTTTGACTGTTGGAAGAACTTGAAGAAGGCCCGAAAGGAATAGGAGATGGCACGGTTAGCTGGGGTCTTGAAGATGGCAAAGACATGACACTTACCAGAGAGACAGGGATGATAATTGGGCCTCCAAGAACAATTTATGAAAACCAAATATACAGCCTTAAAATAGAATGTGGGCCCAAATAACCAGAAGTACCCTCCTTTGTAAGATTTGTAACACAAATTAATATGAATGGAGTTAATAGTTCTAATGGAGTGGTCGACCCAGGAGCCATATCAGTGCTAGCAAAATTCATATAGTATCCAAGTTGTCCTGCAGGAGCTCCAGCACCTAATGATGTCAAAGAAAAGATGAAACTCCCTCAGTCACCTGAAGGACAGTGTTACAGCAATTAATCAAAAGAAAAACCACGGGCCCACCCCTTCCCCCTTTCGATGTAAGTAGTCTTCATTTTCCACAGTAGTAAATTTTCTAGATATGTCTGCAGACCTCAAAGTACTGGAAAGAAAGCTCCCATTCAAAGACAATTTAGCCTAAGATACTGTAAATGATACTAATTTTATTCATTTGAAATATATAAGTTGTGCTATAACAAATCATCCTGTCAAGTGTAACCACTGTACACATAGTTGAACTTCTGGGATCAAGAAAGTGTATTTAAATTGATTCCCATCATAATCGGTGGGGCACATCTGACAGAATTGAAAAGACACAGAACACAATCACCTTGCTGCTAATTACATAGCCTGGGGTCTCTGCCTCTTCCCCATCCCCTCCCGCTGCCCTCTCCTTCCCTGCAACAGACCTCCAGCTTGGGGTGGCTTCTTAGAGTAGATGTGAAGGTTTCAGGTCACAGCCTGTGGGACTACTGCTGGGCGTGTGGGGATGCTTTGTCTGCACCTCTTGTTCTTTAAGTCTTAAATGATGTCCCCCTTTCAAGCCATCATCCTTTCCCACTCTCTGCCACCACCCTTGGCCAAAGCATAGATTATAACCCCCCTCTGCTCCCCTCCGAAATTGGCCTTTGGTGAGGAATTCAGGGCTTTCCCCATATCTTCTTCCCCCTCCCCCACCTTTATGTCAAGAGGTGCTGCTTTCTCCTTACTCCTCCTCAAGTCCCTTTCTTCATGGTTACCACCCAATACTATCCGTGACACTTCCTTGCTCTGGCCAGAAGTCATTAAGGTTGGAAAGAGTCTCTGACCTCCCTTGTTTAGTTTTGGAACCACGTGGATTTACTCTTCCCCAGACTAGGAGGTAAATATCGGGGTCCTCCGCCTGCCCCCTCTGCTGCCATCATCAGCTGATGCGTTGGTTTTATTTTAGCTCAAGAAGGCCACAGAAGACACTCGTAAGCACACATGATCCCTCTGAATGAATTTTTTTTTCTGTTCCTATAATTGCTTTTGCTTTTACAAATTGAAGTTTTAAACAGGGCTCTCATTTGGTCATCTTTGCAATCCACTCAGGTCTAGTTTGGAATCTGACAACTGGAACAAAAAGAACCTTGAGTTTGGTGCATACTTTGGTTTTGGTGCTGTAGCTTCTCCTGGTCCTCAGCAGAGATTAAGAAAGAACTCAGTGTGCATGGCAGAACCCTGAAATCGATGAGCTTGATTTCCTGGCTAATTGCTACAATTTTCTACTTTTCTGTTCAGGACACTAAGTGCTGAGATGTGGGTGCATATGAAATAAAAGCAACTCATTGTGTTCTAAAGGTCTTCTTCTTCTTCTTCTTGTAATGTAGTGTTTGTGTAAAGCCACCTTTTAAAGCAGCAGCTATCCAATCTGAAAAGCACCTGATGTTTCTATTAATCTTTTTCTGGGGAAAACCTTAGGATTTAACATCCTGCAAGTAAAGTTTAACATAACAGTATTTCATAAGCAGACTTTTTATTGTCAGACCATTGCCTGATTTTAATATAATTTTTAAAAAGCGTGCATAAAAATGTGTACATACATTC
This sequence comes from Phyllostomus discolor, assembly GCF_004126475.2. NCBI lineage: Eukaryota > Metazoa > Chordata > Mammalia > Chiroptera > Phyllostomidae > Phyllostomus > Phyllostomus discolor. The sequence goes on along the minus strand of NC_040907.2, from coordinate 146,248,878 downwards.
ATGGAATACTGTTCAGTCTTAAAAAGGAAAAAATCCCAACACATGCTACAACAGGGATGAAACTTAAAGACATTATATGAAGTGAAATAAACCAGTCACAAAAAGACAAATACTGTGTCATTCCACCTATATGGGATACCTAGAGTAGTCAAACCCCTAGAGACAGAAAGTAGAATAATGGTTGCCAGGAGGTGGAGGAAAGGAGGAATGAGTTATTGTTTAATGTGTATAATTTCAGTTTTGGAAGATGAAACACATTCTGGGGGTGGATGATGATGATGGCCACACAACAATGTGAATATACTTAATGCTAGTGAACTGTACAGCTAAAAATGACTACAGTGGTCAATTTTATGTTATGTATATTTTACCAGACTTTATAAAATGTAACTTCTGGTTCACAGGAAGAAGCTACCCCTTTCTGACCTAGCGTAGCACATCTGTGTGCCCTTACTTATTTCTCTGGGAACAATGTTTCTGACAAAGAGCATGGTGTCTGGAATATATAATTATGATTTTTCAGGTAATAAACTTTTTCATTGTAATTAGTGCAGAATATCACAAGATGTCACTCTTTAGCTGAGAAACTATTCCAATTTGGTTCAGTAGCTGATAACAATAAAACTTCAGAGCAACTAGCAAAAGCCTGTAACTACTCAGTGCTTTACTCCTGAAGGCCTGGTTTTCTGGGACAGAGCTTTTCACTGTTGAAGTGTAACAAGAAGCTACTCGTTTATGAAACTTACGTGAATATTTTTTAACTTTATGGGTACTAACTGCTTTTTATTATAAATCAAATTGTTTTTTTAACTTTTATTTATTTATTTACTTACTATTAATCTTTATTGTACTTTTTCCACTACCATTTAGTTCCTTTATACCCCAGACATAACTAATTTTGAAGTTGATTGTAGTAATACAAACCTGAAATGTAAAAATCATTGATTGTTGAAAGTCAGGTGGCACATCAAAATTACAACTAAAACATAGAGGAACCATCACTCAAAACCATCAGAAATCAAGTTACTGGAAGTCTGACAATGGAATTAAAGAAACCACATCCATCCAGACTGGTAGATGCAGAATGGGCTAATCCCACATCCACATGTGGTGGATACAAATTTGGGAAGGGTATCTTGGGAGTAAGAAGTCCCAGCCCCATATCAGGCACCCCAGCCAAGGGTTCCAGTGCCAGGAAGATAAGTCCCCATAACTTCTAGCTGCAAAAACCAGCAGGAATTGAGTCAGTGGAAGAAACTTCTGGAGTCCCAAGCATTTCCTCTTAAAGAACTCACACACGTACTTAGACTCACTGTCTCTGAGCTCCAGCACTGGGGTAGCAGCTTAAAAGACACTAGTGGCATACAGGGAGGAATTGAAGTGTCTGGCATCAAGGTGAGAGCAGGGGGACAGCTTTCTCCCAGACAAAAAGGCATGCAGAGGCCATTGTCCCTTTTCTGAACCCTCCCCACACACAGACACAGAACCAGCAGGCGGGTTCCATATCTGATATTCCATCAACCTGAATAACACTGCCCCATCCTGGAGATCCCCTGAAACTGTCCCACCCAACTTATAGGCCTACCCCAGTGACCTTTCCATATTAATGGCTGGTCTTGGCTCATGCTTCACAACTTCCTAAATTCTCTCAAGCAAGCAACAGTTGGCCTCAGTGAGCCCCCAGTCCCTGTACCTCCTGCTAAGTGGCCCCAGGCACGGCACTAGCAGCAGCCAGCCTAGATCACAGCTTGGCTTAGCCTGGAAATCTCCAAGCCCAGCACAAGTAGCAGCCATCTCAGATTGCTTTATAGTGCAGGCAGGGTAGCCCTGGGCAAAATACAGGTGGGGCCTGACCTTTGCCTGCCCCACCCAGGGAATCCCAGAGTTGTGCACTCCATAGACAGCTACAGACCATGTCAAAGCACTACCACCCTGCCCCTGCACAGCTGATCCTCCATGGAGGGTGGAGGTTGGTGGTAGCAGTCACAGCCAATACTTGCAGCAGACTGGCCCAGGTAAATCCCTCCCATTGATCTGCCAAACAGCAACCAAGGCTCAATTACAAGAAGAGGATGTACTCAACTATAAGAGGAGTGGGTACCCAGTTTGGGTGATAGGGGAGGCTGTGTCACTGGACCCTACAGGACACCTACTATAGTAGGTCATGCTATTAAGACAGGGAGTATTAGAAGCTCTACCTAATATATAGAAACAAACACAGGGAGGCTGCCAAAATGAGCAGACAAGGAAACATGGCCCAAATAAAAGAACAGATGAAAACTACAGAAAAAGAACTACACAAAAGGGAGATAAGCAATCTATCAGATGCAGAATTCAAAACACTGGTTACAAGGATGCTCAAGGAACTTAGTGAGAACCTCAACAGCATGAAAGAAATCCAGTCAGAAATGAAGGATATGCTAATCGAAGTAAAGAACAATTTACAGGGAAACAACTATAGACCCCTCCCCTCCAAAAAAAAAAACAAGGATAGTTAAGCAGCCTCTGGGACAACCTCAAGTGTTCCAACATTTGCACCATGAGGTGCCAGAAGAAGGGAAAGAGAAGTAAATTGGAAATCTATTTGAAAAAATAATGAAAGAAAACTTCCCTTATTTGGTGAAGGAAATAGACATGCAAGTCCAGGAAGCACAGAGACTCCCAAACGAGATGGATGCAAAGAGGCCCACTCCAAGACACATCCTAATTAAAATGCCAAAGGTTAAAGATAAAGAGAGAATCTTAAAAGCAGCAAGAAAAAAGCAGTTAGTCACCTACAGGGGAATTCTCATAAGACTGTCAGCTGATTTCTCAAAAGAAACTCTGCAGGATACAAGGGACTGGCAAGAAATATTCAAAGTCATGAAAAGCAGGGACCTACAGCCAAGATTGCTCTACCCAGAAAAGATATCATTTAGAATCCAAGGGTAGATGAAGAACTTCCCACACAAAAGAAAACTAAAGGAGTTCATCACCACCAAACCACTATTATATGAACTATTAAAGGGACTTATTTAAGAAAAAGATAAAAAACTATCAAAAGATCAAAAAAGAAAGTCAAAACTATGAACAATAAAATGGCAATAAATACATATTTATCAAACAATTGAATCTAAAAAACAAACCAAGCAAACAAGAAGGACAGACAGAATCATGTATATGGAGATTGTTTTAATGGATGCCAGATGGGAAGAGGGTGTTTGGGAATGGGTGAAGAGGTGAGGGGATTCAGAAGTACAAATAGGTAGGTACAAAATAGCCATGAGGATGTAAAGTACAGTATAGGAAAAGGAGTAGCCAAAGAACTTATACACATGACCTGTGGACATGAACAATGGTGTGGGGATTGCCTGAGGGAGTGGAGTTTGCTGGGTGAAAGGGGGAGAAGGGAGAAAAATTGGGACAAGTGTAATAGCATAATCCATAAAATATAAAATAAAAAACAAAAAAAATATGATAGTAAGATGGGTTGTTGCTTTATCACCGAATGACTTGTGGCCTTTGGTAAGTCATTTCATTTCTCTGATTTCACCAGAATGGGAAAAACTTCCTTTCTTAGGTCAATATACACCACTACATATTTAATAAATGCTAATACATAACTACATTTTTCTAATTTAAAATATTTTGTTTTTTTATAGTAGTAATCAAATTATAACTGTTCAAAAACACTTTCAATGGGAGTTCAGCAATAGAAAATGCTGTCTGCAGAAAGACATTATGATTTCTTGACATCTTGGGGAAATATTTTAGGAAAATAGTCACAGGTATAAAACAATTATAGTAAGAAGTATAAACTCTTGAAATTTAAAAATATCATATTTATTACTGAGAACATTTTTAAAAGATGATGGACTATTTTGATGTAGTGTATCTTAGCTTTACTTAAATATACAAATTTCAAGATTCAAGAACATGTCGATTCTTAAAGATTATAGCATTTGAATTAGTAATATTATCTGCAACTATAACTCAAATTATTTTTTTAAAAAACTTCTATTTTTGTAAGAAGTTTATAATTGATTTACAGTACCTAAAAATAATCAAAAGCCTAAATGTTCATCCCTGAGTGAACTGCTGGACACAATGGTATATTAGAAGTAACAGTTATTCAGATTAAGTTATTGGGATAAGAAAATCTATTGGAAATGAGTGAAAATATAGACCTCAGAATGATATAAAAAAGAATGCAAATAATGCCTCGTTTAGAATATTGTTTTGTTCAATTTTATTTTGTTTAACTGTTAAAACTTAGATCTCTCTATTTAACTTTTATGTTTAGATGATTAAATATGTTAAAGGAAAGAAAATAATTACTTGTTAAAATTTGCGTGATTATTTTAAACATTGTAAGCTAAATACAAGAGATATATTTCATGCCACTTCTATCATACTTCTGTGTGTGTGTGTGTGTGTGTGGTGGCGGTGGGAAACCTCCCTGTGTGAAAGAATTCTGGGAGGGGCATAGTGGGGGAGGCCCCTTCTGTCCCACTGATAATGCGTCCATTCACTGGGAATAGGCTAAAACAGACTAATCTCCTGCAGTCCCTCCCTTTACCCTAATAAGGCCTGCCACCTCTGATAGAACTGGGTAAGCTTCTGAGAAATAATCTGAAATTATCTGGGGGATAGTTTATTGGAGGGTGGAGAAGGGAGGGGGTGTGGAGGTGGTAATTATCAGTCATTGCTCTGCCTTTGTCTTTCCACGGGATTTAAAAACACGATGATTTAGACAGTAAGCGATTTTCTCCCAGGAGAACTTTTCAGTGGCGTTGCTGCTGTTGTCCACTGGAAACCAGCGCCCAGAAAGTCTGGGGAGGAGGATTCTCAGGTTCGTGTGCTGGGGCCAAGGGTTGGGTCAGTAGCAGTCTCTGCCTCTGTCCCCAGGTCTGAGGGATGCTGCTGTCCCGGCCCTGCCACCACTGAAACACCCAGGGGTACCAGAAGAGCCAACCTGAACCATGAGTCCTCTGAGGCTGCGAGCGTCGCTCCAGCTGCTGCAGCTGTTGCTGCTGGGTGGCTGCCTCGTCGCGGCCTCTGGGAGGAACGAGGGGGCGGCAGGAGGTGCGGCAGAGTCAGCCCTGGGTCTCGTGGGCGGCTCTTCGGGCCGCTTCATCAGCCCGGAGCACCAAGCATGCAGCTGGCAGCTCCTGCTGTCCGCCCCAGGGCCGGCGGCGGGCAGCGAGCTGTCGCTGCGCTGCCAGGGCCCGGACGGGGAGCGCCACCAGTGCGCCTACCGCGGGGAGCCCGGGCGCTGCGCCGCCTACGCCGCCCGCGGCTCTCACTACTGGAAGCAGGTGCTGGGCGGGCTGCGCAAGAAGCGGCGGCCGTGCCAGGACCCCGCGCCGCTCAAAGCCCGCCTGTGCTCGGGCAAGAAGGGCCGCGGCGCCGAGCTTCGCCTGGTGCCCAGCGGGTCCCCGCCCGCCGGCCCCACTGCGGCGGGCTTCCCTCGGGATCCCAAGCCCCGAGCCAGGAGCCGGGGACGGCCCCGAGAGCCAGCGATCGGCCCCGCCGCGAGGGTCCCGCATCCTCCGAGCACACGCTCCAAACGGAAGCCCTCTGAGAAGAAGACTAAAGGGGGCAAGAGGAAAGCGGCCTCGGACTCTGACGAGGAGCGACTCCTGGGCACAAGGCCGGATCCCGACGGGCTGGATGAGAACGCGAAGCTCACGGAGACGTACTGCGCGGAGAAGTGGCACTCCCTTTGCAACTTCTTTGTCAGTTTCTGGAACGGCTGAGGTTGCCGACCTGGGGAGGGACGTGGGGGGTCGGGGAAGTGGTGCTCAGCTAAGGGAAAGGAAGCGAAAGGCACCTTAGGCGGTGAGGTGCAGAGCAGAGAGTAAGGAGGAGTGCCAAGTTCTAGAATGGAGGTGGGGAGGGAGTGGGGCTTGAGGTGAGAGTGTTAGGGATATGGGGAATCTCTGAGACGGCAGAGAAGTTAAAAATTTTGAAGAGTATCGATCCTGATTAAGGCCAGAAGAAGTAGTGAAAACAGAAGTAGGCATACCTTAAATGTGTAAAAACTGTACACTGGGGAGAGAGGTGGGTACAGAGACAGATTGAAAAAAAATAATGGGAGAAAGTTACTAAAGTGATATGAATCTCTTGTGGGAAGTGGATACAATCTGTATTGTTTAGCATATTTACATTGTTTGATTAAAATATAATCAAACAATTGATACAATTGATACTTGGCCTGGGCCAAGTTGAACTAGGGTCCTCTCACCTCATCAGCCAACAGGATTACCACCTTTTTTTTGTTTTCTTTCTAAATTAGTATTAACTTTAGTGCTGCTAGGTGTCATAGATGACCTCTACAGTGATAGAAGCCACTCACTGGTCAAAATCAACTCTAATGATGAAAGATTTCAGGATGATTGCCCTTGAATTCTTCTAGAATTGCTACTTGTAGAGAGTGATGCCTTATATTCACAAACTTTTCCATTAACCTCAATTCAGAAGTGAATGGCAGAAGGAAGTTGAGTACTCCAGTAGGTTTAAAAACTACGTTTCATAGTTGATCATTAAAAAACAACAACAACAACAAAAAAACACAGCTTCAATTGTAAGTATGTATCTCAGAGTCATTTGGACCATTATGGAAGTTGTATTTCTGTTTCATATAATTAACTGTTTAACATATTTCATTTTAAATAAGATGTAATGAGAGACTTTGCCCATGTTCAATGCTCAATAAACTGTATGGATAGATTTAAAGAACTGTCAGCGAGATGAAAATTCTGAATGCATTTGATCAAGTTCTGAGTGCACTTTGAAGTAAGTTACTAAACTTACCTCTTGACTTGTCTGCGAGGATGAGAGAGAAGTCTGCATAAGTCAGGAGCCAAAACTGGCAAACCCTGGGCCCTATCAGTGTTCTCTTTGGCCTGCGTGTGGTTGGCTCCCTTTCATTTTTCTTCTCTTTCTCCCTCCCTCCCAAGTTGGATTTGTTGTCAGCATTAAACAATTAGGTAATTTCATAGAAGAATCCAGGTTTCTGAATTGTCTTGAAAAATCAGATCTCATGACACTGGACCCACGTGGCAACAATTGGCTAACACTGAATATTGGCTGCCCCTTAGATTAGGCATATTTTCTTGTGTCATCTGTGGCTCCTGCACATCTTATCAATTGACTTCCTTCGTATTACAGGCCTGAACCCCTGAGACATTTAAGTCACTGCCCAGTATAGGGTTTTTATATTTTGCTGACCTTCTGTTCCTCTCACTTCCTCTCCTTTAAAATCATGGCCAATGCAACAATCTTACAGATACCTAATATTTCTTGAACTTTCTCCTCTTTGAGCAGCCTCTACGAAGTGTAAACAAACTATCTTTTACCAATTCTGTACATTCTTGCATTCATACAATGAGCAAAAAACATTCAGATCTCACACAATTTCAGGCCAGGAGTATGAGGTCTCATTTGAGTAACTGACCATTAGATAAAATTCATTGGCCAAAGGAAGGAAGCTCAGAGTAGCTGGAGATCATTCCCTCAATATAGGGACCAATGTACACTTTCTAGAAAAAAGAGCAAAGTTTGGGTGTCATCAGAAAAGGGTATTGGAAATGAAAGAGCAATGTTTAGAATCACTGTTGTACCTCTCCACACAAAAGACAACTTCCAGTTCCTTCCTGTGTGCCCTTTGACCCTGTGATGAGCTTACCTCTATGGAAGAGGGAGACCAAACTTGCTAAGCCAAGTACACTGAGTAGGTTGCTGCCTCTCTGCTCCTTTACTCTTTAAGAAGAGCTATACCAGGACTCTATCTCAGGAACAAAATATGGACTAAGAGGAGCCAACCGCTTGCAGTGGAAGGGAAAAGGACAGATCCTACCATCAGCAGAGTGACTTTGGGTAAGTCCCAGTGTCTCTGATAGGTACACTGAGGGGAGTTGGCCTTGGTTGAACCTGAGGGCCCTAAGGCATACATACTACTAGCATTGCAGAAACCTATACATAGCTTTTAATACAGATGATAGAATGAAAATCAACAAGTGCTATATGTAGTACGACATGTTATAACCCCAGAAAAATCATGGAGTTAGAAAAGACCTAGAGAAAGACAACCAAAACGACCAGGGAAATAGAGAAGCCTTCTGTATCTGGAGCATCTAGAAAGATTTGGAAGGGTAAGCTAGAAGGAGAAAGCCGCAGGATCAAAATCTCTAAAATAGCAAGGATGTACACGGGACACACAGGAATTTTCCCCTGCAGGTGCCATGAGGAGTGAAGGGAAAGTTGCCAGCCACACCGGGGTTAATGGTCAGAGCTGGGCATCAGAAGCAGCAAGCATCTGTAACTCAGTCTATGGAAGATAAAGAATTTATTTAAAATGTAAGACCATCTTGTTTTGATTGTACTTTCCAAGTTATTTCACAGAGGGCTGACAGAGAAAAGTGGAATTACACCATGCATTCCATACTGACTTTGCTTTTCTTAACTCATCTTGATTAGGCAAAATCTTTCCAGCCTTAAAGTCTCCTTCTTTTTAAGTTTGCCCTCCACACTAGCAACATATGAATCCTAAAACAGCACTTTCATTCAATGACTCAGCTTATGATCTTAAATAAAAGCAGGATCAGTAACAATGCTGTGGGACTATATAGGAACTTGAGACAAAAGGAAAATCGGTAATAATGATTCTTTCTTTCTTTTTTTCTAGATTTTATTTATTTATTTTTAGAGAGAGAAGAAGGGAGGGAGAAAGAGAGGGATAGAAACATCACTGTGTGGTTGCCTCTTGCATGACCCCATCTGGGAACCTGGCCCACAACCCAGGTATGTCCCCTGACTGGGAATCAAACTGGCGACCCTTTGGTTTGCAGGCTGGCACTCAATCCACTGAGTTACACCAGCCAAGGCCCATCTTTATTTCAAAATTCAATATTTTGCTCATTGTGGATTGTTTTGCATTAAGTTTGATTTTTAAAATATTGCATTGAAATATCTTGATTACTGAGTTCATTGGTACTCCCTTCCATTTTGCATCCTAGGCTCACTCCTCTCACTTGCCTCCTGCAAGCCCTGACCCTGGGAGGCAGTTCTGCACTGTGGGCAAGCACTGGTTTTGGAGTCAGACATGGCTAGTTTGAATATTAGTCCTGTCTGCCATTTAACTCTAGGTGACTTTGAGAAATCTCTCCATGTTTCTCTCTTCTCTTCTTAAGAGAAGAATAATGTCTAACTTCCAGAGTTATCATGAATAAATTATGTGACATATTGGATACTACCCAGCACCATACAATACTTGGTATATAATAGGTACCCAATACATATTACCTCTCCTTCTCTTAAAAGAGAGTAAATTTTAAGTCAATTAACTTAATTAAACCATGAATAAACAATTTTTGATGCCATTCCAAATGCCCTGGACTCTGGTGGTAAGGAAAGGGTCAGGGGGCGGGGATACCCTGACATATAACCAGCCTTCCACAAGTTAGAATTTAGGATTACACCACAAAACCATTAGAAAACAACAAAAACAACAACAAAAATTAGATTTCTACATGTAAAAGACTAGGAAGATGAAAGGTGAGTGTAGGTCTGGTTATCTGGGAAGCCTACCTAGGAGATATTAGCTTGAGGTAAATGATGATGTCATTCAAGAAATATCTGTCGGGGGTGCGTTGTGGGGAGAAATGATATAAACCTAAAAGTCTGGGCCAAGCCATCCTCTGCCTCTAAGCCTAATTCTGGGCAACTCAAAACCATTTTTGTGCCTCAATATGGAATAAAGAAAAAATACATACTATGCTACTGAATGTTCAAGGAAACAAACACTCCTAGATAACACTGGTGGGAGCACACATTGCTATGTTTCAGGAATAGCAACATACCTCTGGTTTCTTAATTATTCTTTGTAAACTGCCAGTTATTTACACAAAGTCCAATCTCTCTTTCTTCTGGGTGCATGCCACCTAGCCAGAGACAGTTTCCACACTTCATTGGAGATAGGTGTGATCAAATGACTTAATTTTTGCCTATGATGTATACAAGTTTTTTTTTAACTGCTTTGTTTTGGACTTTCCTTTCCCCTTCTGGGGGGGCGGGGTGCGGGTGAACCTAGGTGTCCTGGGAAGGTAACTTTTAACCATGGAGAAGAATGCAGTACCCTAGAGGATGGCAGAGCAACAAGATGGAAGGAATCTGAGTCCTGCATAACTTCATAGAAAACTGCCTCTCCATTCTACATAGGCCAAACATTTCCATGAGAGGAAAATAAAATGCATAGTCCATCTTCATTATTCATGGATTCTGTAGCTGTGAATTCTCCTACTTACTAAAATTTGTCACCGAAATCAATACTTACGGCACTTTTTCAGTCATCCGAGACATGTGCATGCCCAAAATGGTGAAAAATTTGAGTGGTCCAACCAGAACGTTCCCAACCTAGGTTCAGCAAGGCAGTGCTCTGCCTTACCACTTCAACTCTTATACTGTAAACAAGCTTCTTTTTTGTGTATGTGTAGTACCATGTTTTGTTGAATTTTTGTGCTTTGTTGGTAATTTCACTATATGGCTCCCAAATATAGTGCTGAAGTGCTGTCTAGTATTCCTACACGCAAGAAAGCCGTGATGTGTCTTAAAGAGAAATACGTATGTTAGATAAGTTTTGTTCAGGCATGACTTACAATACTATTGGCCATGAATTCAATGTTAATGAATCAGCAGTGTAGACTAAATAAGGTGCCTTTAAGCAGAAACACACATAAAACAAGGTTATGTATGGATCAGTGAATGGGAATGTCATGGCCAGAGGCTTGCAGAAATCTAATCCTGTATTCTCCCATGACCAATGGTTCAGTACTTGCTAATTCCATGCTCACACCAACTTTACAGAACATAACTACTTACACTGACTTTACAGAGTTTAACTCCTACAAATAATGGGAATTGACTGTATTTCTTATTTAATCCCTTTTAGCCTCAGATTAACCTTTACCTTAATTAATACAAGGTTCCAGTGCAATTGTTACTAGTTGCAAACAAATACATTTATTGATCCTAAGCCATACATTGTGTCATCGATGTTCCCAGAGGAAACACAGGACACACTCAGAAGGAGAACAGAAGAGTTTAATTAAGAAACTATTTTAAACCGACTCTAGACGCAGAGAACAGACGGATGGGGGACAGAAGGGAGGGAGGTTGGGAGACTGGGTGGAAAAGGTGAAGGGGTTAAGATGTACAAATTGATAGTTACAAAATAGTCATGAGGATGTAAAACACAGCACAAGGAATATAGTCCATAATATTGTAATACCTATATGTGGTGCCAGGTGGGCCAGACTTATTGGGGGACCACCTTGTAAGTTATATAAATGTGTAACTGCTATACCGTATACCAGAAACTGGTACAATTTTGAATGTCAGCTGTAATTGAAAAATAAAATTTAAAGTACAAGTGAACAAAAAAACTATTTAAAAATTTTTGGAGTGAGGGGACTGTACCGGGGTGAGTAGTGTCCCCTGCAGATTCATGTTTTTCCCAGAACCTGTTGATTTCATAACTGACAGCAACAGAGACATTAGACACAGTTCTCTGTCTCCTGTCTGGCGAGGAAAGAAGTGTAGTAAGTGAAGAATGTGTTAACAATCCAGCCCGACTGAATATTTTACAACTGAGTATACGTGTGTACATGCTCAACTGATCTGCCGAGGACTGGACAGAGGTCGAGCTTGTGGCCCACAGAACGAAAATGACACTTGTAATCAGTTTTGTTTCCGCTAAGTTTTGGTCAGACTACAGAATATTGCCCATTATAAAGGGAAAAGAGAAATACAGAGACTTTGAATTGTCCCCCTAGGAGAGTCACAAAGATGACATATCTTTGAGGAAAGGTGTATCAAAGTGAGTCCTTTAAGAATTACATGACAAGATTACTGGGGGAAATGCCTAGGAATGATAAAAAGGGAGAGGGCAGAAACAGGGTGCGGGGAGAGGCTGTGAGTTCTATGTGAGGAGAGTGGGAGGAAGGAGGATGGTTTAGGAAGAGACTTAACTCTGTGCAGCTCTAAGGAAACCTTAGCCAGGTGGCCTCAGCAGTGACTGAAGGAACACCACATTGGACAGAAATGGCCTATTCCTAGCTCCCTTGCAGACAGTCATTGGCTGGAGGTGGCCCAGGAAGAACACGGTCTAGGTGTGAACACTGTGGTGGATTCTGAAGGTGCTGTCGCTGGACACTGTCAGCTAATTGCACTGTTAATGGTGGGCTCTCGCTTAGAGGAAGATTTGAGCAGTACATTCCCATGGCTGCTACAAAAGTTTAATAAAAGGTAATGTTTCAGTTTGGTCGAGGCATGATTTAGGTCTTTTTGCCTTTCACCATCACAAAAATATATTATAGCTAAAAGCTACTAAGAGTTTTAGTGAAGGACACCAGCATGCATGAGTTCAAATCTTGGTATTACCGCTAACCAACTTCATGACCTTGGACAATTGCCTTCATCTCTCTGAGCTTCGGTCTTCTATATAGAATAGGGAAGAGAAAAATAGAACCTTTCCCATGGGGTTATTGAGAGGATTCAGTGACATCCACTGAGCTCATGTAAAGCACAGTGCTCGACACACACTACAAGCATCTAATAAATGTATCCTTAGTGTTCCCATTTCCTTTAGAATACCAATGCAGACATCTAGAGGGAACTTTCAGTCTTAAAGGGCACTTACACAAAATGGTGATGGGTAACACTCCACCTCAGCTAGAACAGCATAAAAAGAAATAAGCAAGACGTGCATAGTTGTAGAAGAGAGAACAATATACAGTGTTCACATCCCTACTGTGGAAGCAACGGGGTATGTGAGATTGCTTTCCATTAGGACTTGAAAGGAGGTGAGAATGTTTCTGGCCTTGAAGCCTTGGGGACTACAGCTCTCCTCCCAACTCTGCAGCTTTCTTAAAACTTCAAAGAACAGCTCTCCTTACTTCCTGACCAATGCTTACTGAGGCAGAGCTTTGATGAATTTACCCCTGGTTTGTCCTTCCTGTGACCTCTGGTTCACCATATTCAAACTCTTCCCCATTTCAATTTTCAAAAGCAGGCATGGAAGCAGACTGAAGCTCTCTTCTCCTTTTTAAAGCTAGGTGTTGGCTTCAGCCACAGTAAAATTATTGAATCGTTCATCACGGCAGGCAACAAGCAGAAAAGATAATGAAAGATGCCATTAATAATGAGGTAAGATACCTAAGAAAAAACTCAGTAAGAAATATGCAAGAGCTGTATGAAGGATACCGAAATACTTTTCAGAGCAGAAAAGAAAGACATGAAAAATAAAAACATAGATGAATTTATTATTATTATTATTATTAGATAAGCATTAACATTTAAAAAATCTCAATCTATAAATAATCTGCACATATAAATATGACTTCAACAAAACTACCAGCAGGATTTTGGGGTCTGTGAGGACTAGACAAACTGTTTCTAAAGTTCTAAAGGAAAATCAAAATGAACTTGGGGGCCAGAGGAATGCAGGGTTGTATGTTTCAGAGAGGGTAAAAAGGATGCTTTCATTTGAGGGTACAACTTGAAATGGCTAAATACAGAATTTCCCAAAGGACTGTTGGCAGCATAGTGCAAGGCAATGTAAGTGACATGAGGGGACTGTTTCTAGGTAACCACAGGGACCCTCCATGAAAAGCCAGAAGCCTCCGACCAGCACTTCAGTCGACAGTTGCCTCCTTTGAGCTGGGTGGTCATGTGATCATGGTGGGGCTGGAGACCCCAAACCTTTGATCTGGGTGTTCTTTTGTTCCCTTGCACAATGAGCACAATGGGAAGGATTCTTCTCCACATGGAGGCAAGGTTAGGGCCCTTTTGCATTGATTTTAAGAGGCAGGGAAAGAGGTGAAGGGAAGACAGCCAGTGTGGGACCTCCAGGAGGGTGCGATGTCACAGTTTATGTTTAGTCATATATAAGTATTGCTTGGCAGTGCCCTGGGATGAAACATTTACCAGCATTTAGATGCAGTTATTTATCTTTCTCTCTTCTTATCCCTTTAAATTATTGCCCAAGGCTTGAGAATGCTCTCAATTAAAATTTTTTAATTAAAAATTTTTTTGAAAAGGCAAACTAAAGCTGAACACACACACACACACACACACAGGATTGGAGCATTTGGAAAACATACCAGCAGCAGCATGCCTAGAGGAAAGATATTTAGGACCGTCATGTCCTTAATGCCTTAATACCAGCAGTCTCGGCCATGTGGGTATGCAACCAGTTTCTTAGGTGGGTTTGAATGTTCCTGCAAAGCCCTGTTAAAATCCATAACATAAACCCTCAGGAAAATCTGGATGGCAAAACCACTTTGAGTAACTGTGAATGGCTGGCACCTATACAGCGTCAGAAATTGTCAGTGAGTCACCCAGAATGAAGGAGGACCTCAGTGTAGGATGATAGCATGCTTGCCAGAAAACAAGTAGGCTGCCTGAGGAAAGCTGGGGACAGATGGAAGGCTTGAGAGCTGCTTGTTTGCAAGCAGGAGAATTAGCCTGCTTGGAGGAGCTGTAGGGTGTTGACAGGAGGGGCCGGAAGGGGCCCGTAGGGTTATTTGTCTGCAGCCTCAAGTTCTTAGCAGCCTTAAAAGGTGACTACTGCTTAGTGGTAGATTTGTTCAAAATAGCAGAGGAAGCCTTCTCTTTTAATACAGTGAAGCTTCATTTGCCTTTAAAATAATAATAACAATAACTACTGTTTCATGTCTAAATGATTTTGATTTTTGAAAATGCTCCAGAAAACAATGTAGTCAGCACTGGTGTTTTGTTTTGGTAATGGAGTTTTACAAAATTCAGTAACATAAAAGTTCCTTTGCTTATCATTTTATCATTTATCTCAAAGTTTGCCACTAGGTCCTCATTGAAATTCATAGACTTCCTGGTACTTGCTAAATATCGAAAGTGAGAGCTCAGCTCAATGGGTGGGGGTGTCCTTTAGGAGATCTGAGAGTTTGTCTTGGTGGCCTATCCCCCTGTCTGAACCCTGAAATTGGCTGGGGAACCATGGCTGCCAATGAATATTTCAGGCTTACAGTTGGGAGGGACCGAAGGCATCCTGCCGGGGAGCTCTGCCCACAGGGCCCCCTGACTGCCACGGATGAGAATAAGTCTATCAAGACATGATCTGCTTGGGGAGGAAAGGTGGCCAATCTCTCGAAGGAGGAGGACCAAGAGCCTTTCCCTCAATGGCTTTTATTGGGTTCGTTTACACAGGAATTCAGGTAAAGCTCATTACTCATTGCCAGGAATAAGGATCAAATAACAAGGAACTCTGAGGGCCTATTTTGAGTTAGGGTCAGATAGCTAAAGAGCTATAAAACTTTGAGGAACAAACTTACCTCTTCTTTGGACCCTTATCATTCAATTGAGAGCATTCTAAACAAAGCAGGTTTCACAGGATTTTACATATTCTTTCTTAGGCCTGATCACCCAGGGAACCCGCCCTTTCCAGCACAGGGCTGCACCACCCTCTGTCATTGTTTCAGGCTTAGGTGGAGCAAGGGAAGTAAGGCAGTGGCAAGTAAGGGAAGTAAGGAAGAAAGATTAGGAGATTCTCTCACAGACAATGAGGACTCAGGCTATGTCAAAGCCGAGGGGCAAGAGTCCATCACCCCCTTTTGCTGTAGCCCCCAAAGTCCTTCCTTGGGGGCCTCCCACGTGATCATGCCTGTCTCAGGTCATTCCCCCCTTGGGGAATCTTACCCGTCATTGGCTAACCAACCAAGCATTGGGGGCCAGTTATGGATGAAGTAAAAGGAGCAGAAGCGGAGCTCCTGCCAGGGAGATAAGCTTTTGTCTCCTCAGCGGCTTACAGTCCAAGGTCATTCCCTCCACCTTAGCCTTGGCGGGGGTTACAGCTTCTGATACCAGGCAGGGTGGTTCCTAACAGCATCCTACACCTTGTGGTGTTGCTCTGGTTAAGTTGCAGTCCACCCCGCAGAAAACCACTCCAGAACCCCAGGGAGGGGTGGGGGACACTAAACTGAGGAGCAGAGCACATTAAAACAAAAAGTCTGTCCCACTAGAACCTTTTTGGAAATCCAAGAGGGAGAGGGTAAGACATCAGGGGAGGGCATGGAGGTAAGGAATTGGTTCTCAGAGCTGAAGAAATAGGGGTGGGCAATACTAGGATTATTCAGGCAGAGACATCACACCAAATAAGAGTTGCCTCTCTCAGTCCTTCTCCAACATCTGCAGGGCCTGGGGCAAGAGTGCCGGTGGACAGAAATCCAGATCAAAAGCCTAAATATTAAATAAGCCTAATTCAAGCTAATAATTGTGTTCTATCATTTTACCTTGATACCTTTAAACAACAAATATTTAAACATATACATATGAAAACTCAATTTGTTTTTTTGCCCTGGCTGGTGTAGCTCAGTGGATTGAGTGCAGGCTATGAACCAAAGGGTTGCCAGTTCAATTCCCAGTCAGGGCACATGCCTGGGTTGCAGGCCAAGTCCCCATTGGGGGCCACATGAGAGGCAACCTCACATTGATGTTTCTCTCTCTTTTTCTCCCTCCCTTCCCCTCTCTCTAAAAATAGATAAAATCTTTAAAAAATAAATTAAAAATATTTTTAAAAACCCTCAATTTTTACATTAGTGGGAGTTGGTAAAATATCAAAGACATTCGAAGTTAATGATTGTGGTGCACATCTGGCATTCTGCTGCATTGGCGAATGCCGCATGAGTAATAACGACATGTAATTTGTGAGTTATTATGTATTTTTGTCTTCATTTCAGCAAAATTGTTAGTTGTGCTGTTTGGATTATAACAGCTTGATTTGTGCTCTATTGCCAGAAATGCAAAGTTAGATGATAATTTTTGAGTCATAACAGTCCTTAGTTTTTTTTTATTAATTTCAATTTTGAGATACTTTATTTTGCTGAGGGAGTAGCTACTGGATTTGTCAATAGATATCTTAAATTCAGAAATAAATCCTTAACTGTATAAATCACATTCAAGCACTGTATTGGGATTGTATATGATAAATTAATATTTTTCCATAAAATATTATAAATATCTTAACATATTTATAAAATATTTTAATTTCATCATATAAGTTGCTATCATTTATAATGTAATGTTTCATCTCTGAAAGCAACATATAGAACCAAACAATATTTCTAAAGTTCTTTCAAAGTTTCCAATTCAAACATCTCTTTAGCTGAGATATACTTTGTTCTATAAAGGCCAGAAAATTGGCTTTATTTAAATTATTTTAGGATTATTTATGATTGAATCTTTCCCTCAATGTCTCTAACTTGTGTGACATAAAAATAATGTTCCAAACTAAAATTCTTGCTACTCCAGAACTGTACCACACATATTTGTTTTAAAGCCTTTGTCAATAAAAGCTCATCAATAATAATTCCTATCATTTGTATTTGCTTTTTAATTTGAAAAGCATTTTCTTGAATGGCCTCTTACGTACCTTATGAGATGGCATTTTATGAGTGAGGACACTGGTTAATAGTCATTCAGTGACTTCTCCAAAGACACAGAAGAGAGCTGGAACTTGAACCAAGGTCTTTTCATCACTGCCCCACTCTCCCATCACGAGGCCATAGACCTTGAACACCCTCCGCCAATACTTTCATCCTTCATCCTCTGTGCACCCTTGTTCCGGCTGAGTCAGAATGTCTTTCTGCCAGTCCTATGTCCATAGGCTTATGGATGCATCAGGCCTTTGCACTTGACCAGGGGGAAACCACTTCCAGTGATTTTTTGCCTAATCCCTTCCATCTGGGCCTGCAGACTCCATCTTAGCAATCTGGCTCACGTAAAGAGGTCTGATGAATCATCTCCTTAGTAAAATGATGGTGTTGGTCTGTATGGTCATATCCAAAACCAGTTCAGTATGAGGCTTATATCTGTCCACCACAAAATAAGAAAAATAAAAATAGGATAGTGTATTTTGATAGAGCCAAATTTTTCAGATTAAGGATTATTCTTGATTTTGAGATAATGTCCCTTCTAATTTTTTTTTGTAGGGGTAGAGGGAGATAGGTTTAAATACCCTTTCCTTTATAAAATGATGATACTAGGTCTATAAAATGGTAATTTTAAAAATTGAATGTTCTCAGTTGACAAAGTAACTAAGGGGCAACCTATGTCATTCATCTAAATGAGTATTTAGTTGTAATGGTTTTTGGAATTTCAGACATAGCAAAACCACTGGTTTAGGGGATGGTCAAACATTCCCTGACTCCCAGGCATATCACCAGTGGTGTTCTGCCTCAGTGAGCCAACAGCTAGCTGATATGAGCTCTCCAAATGTCATTTAGTTAAAATGTTAGCCTTGTGCTCAATACACAGCCCTGGCACATGAGTATCACCAATTTCTACCAAATGACTTATGGAAACAGTGACGTAACCTGATGGATGAAACAACTTCCAATTATGCAGGCTTTTTACGTGTTGCTTAAAAGGAGAGCTCTAAATATGTTAATGTCTCAAAGGTAGTGTTTAATGTTAAGAACATGACCTCTGGAGTCAGATAACCAAGGATCAAGTCCCAGCTCCACGTCCTGCCATGCCATACCCACCAGACAAATTACTTTTTCTAAGCCTCAATATCCTCATCTTTAAAATATAAGCAATATAGCCCTGGCTGGTGTGGCTCAGTGGATTGAGTGCCTGTGAGCCAAAGAGTTGCTGGTTCGATTCCCCATCAGGGCAAATGCCTGGGTTCAGGCAGGGTCCTCAGTAGGGGGCGCTCGAGAGGCAATCACACATTGATATTTCTCTCCCTATCTTTCACCCTCACTTCCCCTCTCTGTAAAAATAAATAAATAAAATCTTTAAAAAAGAGCATTAGATCTTAAAAAACAAAAATAAAATGGAGGTAATATTAATGAACAGTGTCAATTCTATGACATTGGTCTGAGGAATATATATATATAAGCGTATATATATGTATATGTATGTATATATACTGTCTGACATATAGCAAGCACTCAATACACATTTATTATAGATAAGCCAAGGGAGAAGTCAACAGAAGTGTAGGAAAAGAATTCTGAGGTCCACGTATGTGACCAGAACAGTGACAGAATTTGGGGAAAGTTTAAAAATATTTTTAAAGATCACCTAAGAAGAGAAAATAGAATGGTTTACTTCGGACTTGATCAGAGTTACTGTAAAACAGCACAGAAGTCGTGGACCCAAAGGGGAGGTAAGAGAGTAAGAGCCTTTGGAGCCAATGGAGAGACTAAGAGCCTTTACCGGACACTTGGCTCTGAAGGCAACCGCCTGGGAAAGGGGACTGTGTTGCATCAGGCTTGGGCCAGACTGCAGAGGAGGAAGCACTCCAGTCTGCACGGGAAAACCACCTGTGTACTAGCAGCTTAGCAACAAAGGATTTCTGTCAAAATCTTGGTTTAAAAATGTGCTAACGTTAGGGAAAAGATAGGTCTAGAATAAATGCAGTCCCCAAATTTAAACTCCAGAAATGTACTATGCAGACTGAAAATAATAAAATTACATAACAGAATTATCATAAAAATAAATAACATAACTAAATGCAATGCAATCCATCTGTATTGGATTCTGGATTTTAAAATTTTTAGTTCAAAGGCATTTTTGGAACAACTGAGAAATTTAAATTTTTGTAGGTGTCATAACAGTATTGTGGTTAAGAAGGAAAAGGTCATATTCCTAGTTGCCATATGTAAATTATTTCAAGGTAAAATGTCATGAGATCTACAATATATAATAATTTAGGAGAAAAAAATCTCTCTGTACTGATAGCTGATAAAGCTAATATAGCAAAATACAAGTGCTGAAGCTAGAAGGATAGGGAAATATTCACTTGTATTATTGCACTACACTTTCAACTATTCCATAGATTTGAGTATTTTTGAAGTAAAAAGTTTTAATAAAAACTAAGTGGAAACTGATGAGGCTTCTACTTACGAATATCACAAATTTATGGAAAAGAGAAGAAAAGTAAGAGAGAAGGCCACTCCCTCACTGTTCCCACGTGCGAGGTGTGGAGGAAAAGGTGTGCAGTTTAAGAGCTTGCCTGATGCTGGCTTCCCTCTTCTGGACGCTGTGTCCTGAATGCCAGCAAAGGGAGCCACCTACATTTCACCTACTTTTAGCTTCCCGGGGCCCCACGGTTACCTTAAAATATTTTCTAAATTATTTGAATTGTAGTGAGAATATATGGTTCTGGGTAAAGTAATTATGGTGAGTAAATGGTGAAATAAAAAAAAAATTACAACACCGAAAGGCCCACGGGTACATTCAGAGGAAAATGGACTTGGTGCTGCGACAGCGGACAGTGGTCTGTGCGCGGGTGATGCCTCGCGTCTCCAGGACGATGGTCTGTGTGCCGGGGGTAGCTCCGTAGCATGCGCGCACAGGGTTAACCGCGGACCCGGGTCCTTTGCATCCTCTGCCTGCCCACATCTCGCCGCTAAAAGGAGTCAGTGGCCTGAGGCCGGTTGAGTGACGTAGCCCCTTCGCATCTGACCTTCCCAGTGGTCCGGCCCCCGCCCCTCCCGGACCCCCCTCCCCCGCCCCCCGCGCGCTCCACAGTCATGTTATTTTCACCGCCATTCATGCGTCCAGGCGTAGTTACAAAGACAGACATTAAGAAGTCTGCGGGCGTCGCAGAAACCAGAAATGTGGGCCCGGAGCGTGGAGAAAATTATGGTGGTTCTGAAGGCCCCCAGTCGCCCAGACTCGTCATCTGACCCCTTCGTGGTCAGGGGGGCCTGCGTTTGCAGATGTTTCTTTGTCTGAATTTTGAAAATAAAGCCTGTACAACTTCAGAAATGTGTATGTGTATGTTTGCGCGCATGCACACGCCCTTTTGAAACTTACAAAATGGAGACACTGGTTTGCCTTTGTCTACTTTCATAAGCTATATTTTATAAAACAAACTTTTAAGTAATAGCAAAACCGGGTATTAAACCTACGGAAACCTTAGAGTAAATACATATTTTCATACATAGTGCTCCTGAACCAAGTCAAATCATTTAATCTTGTGAAAAACCAAGATTTTTGGATCTTTTATTTGAGAGCTTCAGCTGGCAATATTTCCAGCTGAATATTTTATCCAGCCTGTGATATTTTATAAGACATAGAAAACATAAAATAGTGCAAATGCTTCGTTTTTATTACATGATCAAATAACTGAAAAAGTGATTAATTGAGCAAAACACAGTGACATTTATTATCATCAGAGAAAGAAAATTGGCATGTACAGAACAAGTAAAATGAAATGTCCAAACAGAAAATTACTTCACTCTTTCAACTAGTACTTAACCAATGATGCTCTAGGCTCTGGGGATTCAAGGGTAAGTGGGACAGCTGGCCTGTCCTGAAGAATCTCCCAGGATTCCGGAAAAGGGATGTTGAGTGCAGTGGTCAGTATTATGAAAAGGTAAGTACCAGGTGCTGCAGAAGACTAGGAGGGATACCCCACAGGGTCAAGGTCATGGCTGTGTGTGGAGGTGATGGGAGAGATGGACTGAGGGAATGCTTCTTGAAGGAAGAAATATTGAACTGAAACTTGAAGAACAGAAATTATGCTAGTAGTTCCCTAACTTTGCTGGATATTAGAATCACCCAGGGAGCTTTTAAAAATCCCTGTGGCCCAGGTTACACTCTAATTCAATCAGAATGCCTAGGAGTGAGAGCCTGGCATGAGTATTTTTAAAAAAGATCTGAGGTAATTGCAAAGCACAGCAAGGTTTGGGGAATTACTAAGGCAAAGGGAATTACTGTTTTTTAGTTTCCTGCAGAAAAACATTTTCTGAGCAGGTGTGTAGTAAGTGCTAGTAATTATCCTTCCTTCTCCTGTGCATTGCCTTGATTCTAGTAATCATTGAGGACATATTTATTAAAGCTGGGGCAAAAGGTAATCAAACTCTAGGTGTTTAAGAACACTAGGCCTTCTTAAAGGAGGCCCTTTAACACTATCAGCTATTCTGAAACTTACCATGGCAGGTCCTCGCCTAAAGAGAAGGTCAATTGCAGCGTTTTGACAACTGGGGAAAAACCTGCTGCCTTTTCATTCTGTGCTAAAATTGTTTCTGCAGAGGCAACAGCAAAAGGACTGTTGTTTCTATCTTCAAATGGCTTTCCCTTCTTTATTAAAAGAATACAAGGCCTGCAAAAACTATGAGTACCTCAATCATGAGAGGTCAAGAACAGCCTAAGGAGGAGGCCACGTGAAAGAATACTCCTTCATGTTAGTGGAAGCAAGCTGTGCAAGCTGAAAATTAAGGCTCTCTCTACCTGGTCATGAAAAGACCTCTTGCAATTTATCTCTTGTTCTAAAAGGTAGTTCCAGGCCTACAGGCACTTTAAAGGAGAAAAGAGAAAGAAACTTCTTTTAATCCAGCTGAAGCAATCTGTGTTTTCATTAGATCAGAGACCACAGAGTATGAACCCCTTCTTTGGGAGAAGGGAGTGCTATTCTCTGACATTCGAGGAGACCTACCAAAACCCTAAGTACCAGGACATTGTGCCACTCCTAGAAATTTCCAGGGAGTGAATCCCACACTGGCTCTGTCTTATCCCTATCTCTATCTTGTCACTACGAATTTTTGCATCTCTCTAGGAAAAGCAGGAAGGCAGATGCCGGGCATTTATTCCCGTTTCCTTGGTCCTCCCTTGAATGAAGCATTGGGTGCAACTGTGACCCCGTGGGATTACCAAAAGGCTATCTTGTGATCTAGATTCAAGCCACAAAGGTCCTCCAAATTCAGGGAATTCTGAGGGGCTAGGGCCAAGAATGAGTCTGGAGGGAGAACACTCTTTTCATTAGTTCTATAATTAATGCACTGAGTCTCAGCCTCTGAAATGAACCAATCAGCACAAAGCCCTGAAAAGTGGAAGCTGACCTACAATGAAGCCATTCACGGGCAAAGCCTATTGACAAGAAAATGTTTAGGGAGAAAATAAATGTGGATTTTGAAGCAGACTCCCAAAACGTAGCTGGGAGCTGTTGCTGAGCCCTGGAAATAAATCAGGCTCTTCCAAATACCTTTTCTTCATGAGCACAATGAGGTAACGCCTCCTTGCATTTATATGCAAGTATTTGCCAAGTATTTTCACAGACATTACCTCATCTGAGCTTCATGGCCACCCTGTCAGGTTGGCAGGGCACACATGATCTTTCCCTTCATTTAATACTGTGAGAAACTGAGGCTCAGAGCAAGTAAGTGTCTTAGGGAAAGGGCTGAGCCCTGGACCCATCCACATCTGACTGTAAAGTGCTCTTTCCACTTCATTTGCATTTCTTCAGATGTGGGCTTAGCATTAGCTCTGTTGGAACCACCCAGAGTGCTGGTAAAAGATACAAATTTCTGGACCCCACTTTGATCTTTCGCAAGTGACTCTTGGGAGACTCTTTTTCACCTGCAGACTATCCCAGGTGATTCGGATAAGAATTACATTTAGTAACTACCATGCAATTCGCCTAGATAAGGCCCACGAGTGTTTTGATGCGTGGTTCTTGTGAGCTCTTGGATCTACCATTTCCTTAGTGTTGTACCAATTTGTCCTGTGTTCTACTGGAGAGATCAGACTACCTACTGCCTTCTTCCCCTAACATCCTCCCCATAGTTCTGCAGGGATGCCTGGAACGTCCACTCTACAAGCAGCTCTCTGTGTTCAAGTAATATGGTGGTCACGTGCACAGATGTCATCTGAAGGAGCTGGTGAGATCCTCTGCTAACTACCAACTTAGGACACCAGCTGTCCTGAGAAGGTGAATGAGGATCCTGGCAAGAGGAGAAGGAGGTGGATACTGCTTGGGAGGCTCCTGTTCCAGTTCTGCTTATATTAGATGGGTGGCCATGAATAAGTTGGTTAACCTCTGTTGCCTTACTACCCCTCTTCTGAAATCCAAGGGGGTATAGCAGACCCAAATCCTTATTTGTAATACAAATTTTATGCTGATGTAAAACAGTTGAAGGCTGAATGGGATAGGCTACCTGTAAGACTTGATGTGACAGCTTCCTGGAGTTCATCAGGATTTAGCGAGTCAGAGAGTGTGAACCTTCTGAGGTGGTTTACCTTCTTGAATCATCTTTCTTCCCCCACATCATGGTCGGTCCACTGAGATGGAAATGCAAATACAACAAAGCCCCAAATCACTCATATCTTGAAAACAGATGTAACCTCTAAGACTTGTTCCAACTCTATGGGAATCTCAGACTTGAGCTAAATTGTTTTCTAGCTGGGTAAAAAAAGAAACTTAAAAGACTGATTACAACTGTACCACACTGGGGTATAATTAGAAAATTACCCTTTAGACTAAGGCAATGCATATTGACACAGAGGTATCTTAAATAGGCTGTGGGGAGAGGGGGAAAGCAAAGTGTCAGGTGTGCTGTTATTTGTGGTTTTCAAAACAAAAGAAGAATAATATGAGAAAGACAAAACCCAAATATATATCTGATTATGCACAGAATCTCTGGGGAAAAGCAGAAGAAACTGATGATGTTAATTAATTCTATAAAGAGAACTGAGTGGTAGGGGATGGTGTAGGAGGGAGGCTTGCTTTTCCCTCCAATCCCTTTTACACCTTTCAATTTTCACTATGTTCACTTTACATTTTTTTTAAAGATTTTATTTATTTTAAAGAGATGGGGAAGGGAGGGAGAAAGGAGGGAGTGAAACATCCATGTGTGGTTGCCTCTAGCACACCCCACACTGGGGATATGGCCTGCAAGCCAGGCATGTGCCCTGACTGGGAATCAAACTGGCAATGCTTTGGTTCACAGGCCTGTGCTCAATCCACTGAGCTACACCAGCCAGGGCCACATTTTACATTTTTAAACTGCACTTTGGTTTTCCCTATCACTCCCTTTACACATTTTGACCAGCAATTCCACTTCTGGGAATTGATCTAACAGATATACTCACACGTTCAAAATATGACATGACCATATAGTTGTTCACTGAAGCTTTTTTTTGATAATGACAAATATTTGAAATATTGTCAATGTCCATCAATAGGAAACTGATAAAATAGATTGAGGCATATCCACATAATGGAATGCCATGCAAGCTGAGTGTGTTTTGGATATGCTAATATGGAGAGATCCACATTGTTGAATGAAAATAGGAAGATTCACCCTGGCTCATGTAGCTCAGTGGATTGAGCTCAGGCTGTGAACCAAAGGGTCACTGGTTCAATTCCCAGTCAGGGCACATGCCTGGGTTGCAGGCCAGGTGTTCAGTGGGGGCCATGTGGGAGGCAACCACACATTGATGTTTCTCTCCCTCTCTTTCTAATAAAAAAGGAAAAGAAAATAGGAAAATGCAGAGCAATGTGTACAATATGAATTCAAAAGGGGGGGTTAAATATATACATATATGTGCTTGTATGTGCATTAAAATCTTTGGTAGGGTACACTAGAAACAAATAATAGCATTTATTTAATGTGGGAGAATTGGGCGACTAGGGAGTGTGGATAGAAGAAAGACTTTATTGAATAATGTTTTGTTTTTTAATATATTTTATTGATTATGCTATTACAGTTGTCCCATTTCCCCCCTTCTCTCCCCTCCACCCTGTACCCCCCTCCCACCCACATTTCCCCCTTTAGTTCATGTCCATGTGTCATACTTATGAGTTCTTTAGTTTCTACATTTCCCGTACTATTCTTGCCCTCCCCCTATCTATTTTCAACCTACATTCTATGCTACTTATTCTCTATACCTTTTCCCCCTCTCTCCTCCTCCCACCCCCCTGCTGCTAACCCTCCATGTGCCCTCCATTTCTGTGGTTCTGTTCCTGTTCTAATTGTTTACTTAGTTTCTTTTGGTTTTGCTTTAGGTGTGGTTGTTAATATTTGTGAGTTTGCTGTCCTTTTACTATACATGTCTTTTCTTTATCTTCTTTTCTTAGATAAGTCCTTTTAGCATTTCATAAAATAAGGGCTTGGTGATGATGAACTCCTTTAACTTGACCTTATCTGAGAAGCACTTTATCTGCCCTTCCATTCTAAATGAAAGCTTTGCTGGATAGAGCAATCTGGGTTGTAGGTCCTTGTCTTTCATGACTTGGAATATTTCTTTCCAGCCCCTTCTTGCCTGTAAAGTCCCTTTGGAGAAATCAGCTGACAGTCTGATGGGAACTCCTTTGTAGGTGACTGTCCTCTTACCTCTTGCTGCTTCTAGGATTCTCTCCTTCGTTTTTACCTTGGCTAATGTAATTATGATGTGCCTTGGTGTGTTTCTTCTTGGGTCCAACTTCTTTGGGGCTCTCTGAGCTTCTTGGATTTCTTGGAAGACTGTTCCCTTTGCCAGTTTGGGGAAGTTCTCCTTTATTATTTGCTCAAATATGTGCTCAATCTGTTGCTTTTCCCCTTCCGATTCTGGTACCCCTATAATTCGGATATTGGAACGTTTAAAGGTGTCTTGGATGCTCTTAATCTTTTCCTCAATTTTTTGAATTCTTATTTCATCATGCTTTCCTGCTTGGTTGATTCTATCTTCCTTCTGGTCCACTGTATTGTTTTGAGACTCATATTCCTTCCTTTCACTATTGGCTCTCCTCCGCGTGTCTTCCTGCATCTGTTTTATGGTAATCTGCATTCTTTCATCTAAATTTCGTCCAAAATCAACCAGTTCCGTGAGCTTTCTGATCACCAGTGTTTTGAACTGCGCATCTGATAGATTGGCTAGTTCTTGGTCGCTCAAAAGGATGAGACCTGGGGGACTGATCTGCTCTGTTGAAAACATAGTTTTTTGTTTTTTGTTTTTTGTTTTTTTTTTCCCCCGTCTCTCCTTTTTTTTTTTTTTTTTCCGGTCTGGTTGCTCTTGTTACGGTGGGGGGCAGAGCCTTAGGTGCTCACCGGGGCTGGGCACTCCAGTCGCTAGATTGTGACGTTATATGTGGGGGCGGGGTGGGAGAAAACAATGGCGGTAGTTCCGTTCCCCTGGACTCAGACCCTTGTCTGGGCTTCTGGGCCGCGAGTTCTGCCCTGGTCCACAATCGCTGCCCCTCTGGGTCTGCCAGCCGCAGCTTGCGTACTCAGGGATCACCGCTGCCTTCTTGCGCGCCGGATGGCTTTTGCGCCGATTTCGCGCCAAACCTTCCCCCGACCTCCGCGCCGCCGACCCGAGCCAGCCCCGCGCCCGCCGGCTCGTCTTCTCCTACCAGTCCGGATGAACGCGTCTACTTCAACTTCTTGGCTGCCCGACTTCCATTCAGATAAATCCTCTGCCGGATCTGGGTGTTATTCTGATAGTAAATTATTGTTGTAAATTATTGGTTTTCTAATCTTGGTTGTGCGAGGAGGCACGGTGCGTCCACCTATTCCTCCATCTTGCCGGAAGTCTGAATAATGTTTTGTGTGTTAATATTGAGCCATGCCAATATAATATCTAGTCAAAATTAAATAATTAATATTTTAAAACAATATATAAAAATTGTACTTTGGCTTCCTCCCTCCTTTACACCAAACACTGCCCTTATGATTTTGCTTCAGGGCCAGAACAATACAAAATATCACACTCTTTTAAAGAAGGGAGGCCAGCCTTTGGGCCTCCCTTCATTCTTTCAAACAGCAACTTGCAGAAAATCCAAAGCAGCATCTTTTCCCTCTGGCTACCTAGTCTTTGGAACTCTTCTATGCCAGCTTTTTATGACCGCTTTCCCCCATCCCCACCACTCCAACCCCATTCTTATTAATCTTCTTTGATGAGAATCAATCCCCTCTGAACACTGCTGTAGCCACCACAGCTCTGATTTATAGCACAAGTTCGTGCTTGGAATTAGAGGAATGCAGAAGCATGTCCCTGAACGTGAGTGACTCCATAGCTCCCCAGGCTTGGCCAACTTTGGTCTCTACTGCAAACCCTTAACTGGTCTCCTATCTCGCTTTCCTCACATAATTGATATCTCAGGGTCTTTTAAGAAATAAATCATTGCTGCCCTGGCTGGGTAGCTCAGTTAGTGAGAGTGTTGTCCTGATATGCCACAGTTGTAGGTTTGATCTGCAATCAGGGCACAAGAATCAACAAATGAATGCATGAATGGATGGAACAATAAATCGATATTTCTCTCTCTCAATAAACATTTTTTAAAAAGAAAGAAATCATTGTTTTTCACACTGAATCAGTCTTTTCACACTCAAGGCTATCTGAGCCTGCCTCCAACCCTTGCTAAAACCCCCACATACCCTGGGCACCCATTATATGCTTATCTTCAGTTACTTCCAAACTTGGCTCAAGCCAGTTCTAAGAGCCTCTAGTTCCTGCCATCCCCCACTCTCCCCAAAGGCCAGTGGTGGATCTAAATCAGCTACCACTCAGGTCTGAATCAATGAACTCCAAGGGTATCATTGCATTCACTTAATACAAACATCCCAGGCATTGGGCTGGATGCTGGGGGGACAATCATGAACAAGATCGATGTGGTCCCTGTCTGCATGGAACCAGCCGCCCAGTTGAGAAGGAAATTCAAGGGATCAAATGCTGAGAACTTTAATAAGACGCTTGATTCTGGCTGCACATTAGGATTTTCTGGGATCTTTTAAGAAATACTGATATGTACTCTAAGTCTACTCTTGACCAACTGAATCATAATTTCTGCGGTTAGGCCCAAGTGGCAGTGTTTTCAAAAGTCTCTAGGTGATGCTAATGACAACCAGCATTGAGAACACCTCTCTAACACAATGGATTTATAGGCAACCTCTTAATAATACAGTCAAAAAGATTCCTGTGTGATAGTTCTTAATTGAATCATAAAAATTTATTTTCTATAGATACAAGGTTAGGAACTAGGGTTTTGTTCTGAAAATGCATTTCATACCACAACAATTTAATCTTGAAAATAAAAGACAAGAAGTCCAAATACATGCTTTACAAAACATCCGAGAGACAGGATGGACTAACTTGTTGGTAAGAGTCGTGCAGAATCATGAATGCATTTTCCAATGTCCTTGATTGACAGGGTTTGGACTTCTTGGCTCTACTCCATTCCTTAGAGGTTCTAATGGGATTTAACTACATAAATAATGTTCTACTGCCCCAGTCATCTATTGCCTCTATACTAAAGGCCCAAGTATGCAGTGATAAGATGACGTGACTTTTCAGTCAGTGGGCCTTACAGTGCAGAGTATCATCCTTTTGCACCCTAGCTGGTGGGCAGCTCTGCATATTGCAGAAGGCAGCTAAAGACCTATGAATAAGGTTTTTCCTCTAGACTTTATTTGGGGAATAGGATTAATGTTTCTAATTTATTATGTGTATTGAGCCTAATCAGACCAAACGAAACAAAACAAAACAAAACAATACATGGGAAATAGTGTCAGAAAAATGAAATGTATACAGCTTACAAATAGTTAACCCCCATTTCTGCAGCTGTAAAATGAGCATCATTACAGATGAAACCACATAGTTTTGTTAGGAAAATTAATGGTGATCATTTTGGTATAGTCTGATACATAACACCACACAGTAGATGATATTTGCTATTATTTCTCTTAATATCTGAAAAGGAAGGCTGGGAAATGATGTTTCATCATTTTATGAATTACAGATTTACAAATCGTCCTGCAAGGTACCAATTTACACTCCTACCAGCAGTATACAAGAGTACCCATCGTTAGCATCTCTACAAGAGTATTATTCTTAAAAAAAATTTTTCCCCCAATTTGATAGATAAAATTGGTGTTAACTTGTTTTGGCTTTTGTTTATTTTATTAATTCTAAGGTTGAACTTTTTTTCTTGTTATATCTCTGGTCTGTTTTATATTTCTTTTTGTAGTTATGTATTTTATACATCATCGAATTTTAAAATTTTAATGTAATGTCTCAGTCTTTCAATTTACAACTTCTTTTGCTTTCATGTTTCCTCATCTTGAGATCACATAAATATTCATTTTTTTCATCTTCTAGTTCTATCTTTAAAAATATTGGGCTTTATAATCCATTTGGAATATATATTCAAATATGATATGAGGTAAAGATTTCATTTTTCTCTGAATAATCACTCATATTAGCATTGGTGTGGGTAGTTAGCTAATTATTAATAAAGGAAGGAAGCAAAGGGGATCAGATATTTAGAAGCCTGCATGGTTCCCTAGGAAGGTACAGCTTCATACACTCACCAGGGAACCACCGGTCTGTTCCCCTCAGATCACTGGGGGAAGGAACAGAAAAGAAGGAAGTAAGTACATGCACAGAGGAGGCAAAATGGCAACCACAGAGGCCTGTCAGTCAAGCCTGGGAAGGAAATAGATTTGTTAGGAGGTGGACCCATCAGAAGCCTGGGAAAGCTTGGGAAGTTGATTGGTTATTTTGAAACATCAAGCCCAAGACATGATAACATAATCCCAGCTAACAAGGCCCTTCTCTCTCTTGTTGGTTAAAACTCACCCCATTTTTAAAAAATATTTTATTAATTTTTTACCTAAGACTTGTACTTAAGACTGGGCAGTGTTAAGTATGTATGATGTTTTGGGCAACGGGAGGGAAGGTAAGGGAGGGAGAGAAACATCGATCAGTTGCCTCTTGCACACCCGAACAGGGGACTGGCCCCACAACCCAGGCATGTACCCTGACTGGTAATTGAACTGGCAACCTTTTGGTTTGTAGGCCGGCACTCAGTCCACTGAACCACACCAGCCAGGGCTTACCTCATTTGTTTATGTGGTCTCTCTCTGTAGTAATCATGTGGGTTTAGCAGCCTCCTGGGGCCCATGGCAGACTGCGTAGGCTCCAAAGGACTAAGTTTTAATATGGCACAGAATCTCTGGGCTTTGGCCCTTTTTCTTGCCTTGATTATCTGTGGCAGGATAGACAGAGATACGACACTGGGAACCCAGAAGGGGCACTCTTTTGGTTTTGCATCTGGTACCACAATCCCCCATATGTGGATCTCCTGAAATGCTTTCCTTGTGACAACACAAGAACCCCACTTCCAATGGCAGGGTCAGGACCACTTACTGTATAATTAATTCATTTTCATTGATTTGAAATACCATTCCATTGTTTATTGTTCCAATAATTTTTACTGTTTCTTCTTGTAATAACTTCATATTTTTTAATGAATTATTAAAGCTTTATATATATATATTTTTTAAATTTTTTTTATTTTAATCATTGTTCAAGTACAGTTTTCTCCCCCCTACTCCCATTCCAGCCCACCCACCCAACCCTCCCCCCTTCCCCCCCATTACCCCCCACCCCTAGTTTTTGTCCATGTGTCCTCCAAATTTGTTCCTGTAAACCCTACCCATTCCCCCCCTGAAATTCCCTCTTCTCTCCCCTCTGGTTACTGTCAGACTATCCCCTATTTCAGTGTCTTTGGTTATATTTTGCTAGTTTTTTTGTTTGTTTGTTTTGTTGTTTAGATTCCTGTTAAAGGTGATATCATGTGGTATTTGTCTTTCACTGCCTGGCTTGTTTCGCTTAGCATAATGCTTTCCAGCTCCATCCATGCTGTTGCAAAGGGTAGGAGCTCCTTCTTTCTTTCTGCTGTATAGAATTCCATTGTGTAAAGGGACCATAGTTTTTTGATCCATTCATTTACTGATAGGCATCTAGGGCTTTATATATTTTAGTATCAGGCAGTGAAAATTCAGAGGAGAGTCTTGATCCTGCATCTTGTTTGTGTGGCACAGGCTTGTACATACTCATTGTCCCCTGAAGCAAAACTCATGGTGCTTTTGGCAAATGTGGAGAATGAATGTGTGTATATGTATATATTTAATTCTTCTAGCTGGTCTAATAAGCAAATTAACAGAGACAGATTAACAGGAAAAAATCAAATTTTAGTTACCTGTGCATGGGAATTCACATAAACATGACAATTCCCAAACTGAGGCAGTGTTAGGTATATATGATACTTTGAGCAAAGGAAAAAAGTGGGGATGGAGTATTGGATTTCAGAAGTGAGAGTGGGAGATTGAGGAAGAGGGGACACACACGGTAGGGAGATTCTTGCTGTGAAAACTAAGAAACTTTGGGACACAGGGTATCTAGTAAACACATTTGGAGTCTTCCTAAAAGGCTTCGGGTGATTATGCCAAGGTTCCCTTCGGAAAGCAAGTTTTTCTATCTGAATCTCTTTATTAGAAAGAAGTAAAAAATTCCTCTTGAGTTTGAACTTTGATTTCAGTTCGAAGCACTGTTATCCACACCACATGCTGAGGACGGCTGCTCCTGACACTGCCCCCTCCAACCCCTGCCCTAAGTCAAGGTACTTTATTCCATGTGATGGAACACAATGTGGTCATTAAAAATAAGCTTTTCCAAAAATAGATATTTAGGAGATGGGAAAATGCTTTGGATATAATATTAAAAGAAAGGATTCAGGTGACACAACATGATCTGGCTTTGTTAAAACAAAACCAACAAATTACCTGTCTGTATGTGTAGAAAACAGATCGTAAATAATTACATCAAGATTTTAACAGTAAACTATTTCTATAATGGGTGATTTCTACTTTGTTGTACTTTTTAGCCTTTTCCAAATTTTCTACAATGAATGTGCTCTACTGCCACAATTAGTAATTAGTAGGATTCCATAAATGGATGTTTCTAGGCCCACCCCTAGCACTTGTCAGAGCCCTAGGAGTTAATCCCACCCAGAGAAAAGATCATTTCTTTCTCCATGGGGGATCACAGACAGTTACTTCAGTTCAGTCTTTGAATTGGGAGATGCTGCTATTAGAAGATGTTACATGCCAAATAACATCATCTGGAATCTCATGGGACCCTTTGTGCTGTCAGCTGGGAGAAGGGTGTGTGGTGTCTCCTCCTACTTGCTCTCTCCAAACCCCACTGGGAAGGGCCTGGAAGACACAAAGATGGTGTGCTGCATCTGGGAGGAACACAAATACCAGCTTGTCTCTGACCCTCTAGTCCTATCAGGAATGCTTGGGGTGTTAATTCGACCATCTTTCACAGCTCGTAAATCTACTTGGGGGCAAAGCTGAGCTGCCAGACACCAATAAGCAAACTCCTTTAGGGCTGGCAGTTTGAGTAAAGCATCAGGGATCATGCATCAGTAAAGTCCAATAAAGGGCTTTGTGTGTGGGGGACTGGGAAGCAGCTTCTCACATTTGGATACAATAGAACAAAACAGTGGGAAACGTGAATGTCTCGTTATCTGGACTGGTGGTCTCTGCTATGCCCGGCCCGCCCACTGAGCCATGGATCCTCATTCATTCACAATTCTTTGCATGCAGATGAATCTATCTTGCTCCCAAACAATTGCCTGCACAGACTCCTGTAAGATTAGTTTATTTAATCCCTGTCTGTAAATCCAAATTGACTATATTCGCTTCCACAATCTGCTAGCCTTTTTACATTAAAATCTTTTAACCTTCAGCCAGGTCATTTGTGCCTGGATTCACTCTTCCTTTATTCATTCAGTGGTCAGAACAGAAGTATTTTCCTCTTTCCTGGGACAGAACACTGCCCCTTAAGAGTTCCCAGTATTTCCTCTTGACAAATATGTTATGGTTGAAACTATCAGCAGAAATCAATTTCAACCTCTGGATTACAGCTTCCTACAGAACCCATCTGATCCTCCATTGGTCAGTTTTAAATTCAGCTGTTTAGAGCTTCTAAGTAAAAATATCCTTTCCAGCATCTGTTTCAAGAGGAAAGGTGCTGAGGTAGGCACAGTTTACTCTCTCCTCAGTCCAAGCCTTTTCTGAGGGGGTTGGAGCTGCTTCCCACCATTAGAGACATAAGGCTCGTCTGACCAAATCTGCAGGCTGACGGAGGTCGGGGAGGACTGCTGGCTTCGGGAGAGACACACAGTTGTTGCCACCCACGATCGGAGACTGTAAGTACCAGAAAAGTAATCTGGCTGTCGTGGATCTCTGTGTGGGACAGGCATCAACGACATTCCCACAGATTCTGGAGGAAAAACGGTCTCCTCAGGCCTTATGGACTGCTCCCAAGAGCATAGCAGACGAGGAGGGTTGAGGAACACAGTGGAGGGGGAATCTGAAGAGTTATCCAGCCTTGGCTTTGGCCGAGTGTAACTCTTGAGCTCTAGTTCCCTTATCTGAAGAGAATCCACAGGGGATTATCTGGCTAATGGTGTAGGAATTTAGTACACAGTAGTTGAGATTATTGATATAACTGATAGTAAATTGCATAACGGTGATTATTGATACTACTACTAGTGGGGAATTTAAAAAACTATGATTGGTATTGTTCTTGCTAGGAGTGAATTAGATGCATAACTATGATTATTGATATTATTATTCCTGGTAGTGGATTGATAACTGTGTTGTTATTAGCACTATTGATAATGCCAGTATTAACTACTGCTGTCTCTATGTAATGGTGAGTAGACTTCTTAAGGGAACTGAGTGAAGATCATAGAAGCCCATTCACTCCCTTAACACATGTTCACTGAGCACTACCCACGTGCCTGGCACTGCTCCAGACTGTGCTACGTCAGTGGAATTCATCCTTGTGAAGTTCACCTTTGTAGTGGGGCAAGATGAACAATAAATGTAATAAATAAGCAACTTATGCTGAGTGTAGAACTTATTTTTATAGGGACAAAATAGGGCAGGGTAAGGAGAATTGGGAGTGTCAGGAGAGAAAGGGAAGGGTGAAATAAAGGTTTCCGAAAGGTAGTCCTGAAAGGCCTCCCCAACAAGGCTGACATTTAAACAGGAAGGTGGGGAGTACGTCCTGAGGAATGCTCAGGGAAGAGCATCCTAGGCAGCAGAACTAGCACCTGCAAAGGTGGGAGGTGGGGGAGCGTGCCTGCATATTCAGTAGAGGGCTGGAGTGGCCAGAAGCATGTGGGAAATGTGTCAGGGGCACAGAGGCAGGTCAGGTGGTAGGTCAAACTGGGGACTCTACGGACTTCAGCTTTCAGTCCAAGTGACACGAGGAGACGCTGCAGAGCTGTGAGGAAAAGGCACGACAGTCGATTTATGCCTCAACAGGACCACTCTGGCTCCTGAGTTGAAACCAGACTGCGGGGTCAGGGAGAGGGGGACAAGGTGAAAACAGGGGACTAAGTGATTTGCTGTGGGTTGTGAGGGGCAGTATATGACTCCAAGGTTTCTGCCTTGAACAACTGGAAGAATAAAGAGGCCATGATAGGAGGAGGAAGACTGAGATAAAGCAGGTTTGGGGAAACTTAATTCAGTTTTGCTCACACTTCTGCAGACTTACAGCTCAATAAAACCCTTAGGTTTAACTGAAACCCTTAGGTTTCAGTTATCCTAACTGAAATCTCATCTTTAAACATATTACATTTTTAAGTGAGGACACATAGTACAAAGTTATTAGTATGATGAATACAAAATGGAAAGTGAGCTTTCATTCCCCCTCCATCTTCTGCCACCCAGGTCATCTCTTCGAGTTACTTACCATTTACTTGCACTTCCCCCCAGAGGCAGCTTATGCACAAATTAACATGTTATTTGTAATAATTTTTGTACAATGGTAACTTACACACTGTTCTGAACTTTGCCTTTTTTTTTTCCCTTTCAGTAATCTACCTTGATCAGTAGACATAGGCCTGGTTTATTCTTTTCATGACTCCAGACTTTCTGGTGTATGAATGCACTATAATTTATTTAGCCATTCCCTTGCTGATGAATAGATGTGCTGTTTATAACTTTCTCTTCAGATAACACTGTGATGTATTTCCTTATCATGGGGCCTTTTACTCATAGTGTATATCCATTTAAGATTTGGGCAAATATTGCTGTTTTCCTTCTAGAATTTCTCAACGATGCAAGAGAGGTATTCTCCACCAGGGCTGATAGGTAGCTAGCTGTAACGCACCAGTGGGACTATGCTGGTGGTTAATTATCAGCACACTTCTGTACCCACAACCTCTCACAAACAACTGAGTCTTCTTAGTAAGACTGGCATCTGGGTGTTCAATATTTTAAATATTATTCCTTGATCTTTACTAATGGAGAAGTGGAAAATGGTATCACAGTATATAGTTAAGTTGCATATCTCTTCTTTAAATGCCATTTTCTTCTCTTTATGTATTGTTCATTTTGTTATTTTGCTTCTCATTTTTTGAATGTTTTTATATGTAAAAGTATCAATTCCTGGTCTGTTACATGTATTCACAAATTGCCATTTAGCTTTTTATTTTGTTTGCAGACAGAATTTTTGTAAGTTGGTTGTATCAGTCTTTTCATTCATAGTTTCTGGGTTTTGCATTATAATTAGAAGGGTTGTTAGTAACACCATTCTATTTCTTGTAATTTGGTAGTTTCATTTTCAACTCCTCTGAAATATTTTGATGTAGAGAATGACTGGGTCCAACTTTATTTTTCCCAGATGGCTCTTCAGTTGTTCCAAGACCATTATCTTTCCCACAGATTTGTAACAAATGTCCTTATCATACACTGTGGATTTGAGGCCATTTCTGGATTCTTTTTTTTTTTTTTTTTTTTAAGATTTTAGTTTTTAGGCCCTGGCTGGCAGAGCTCAGTGGATTGAGCGTGGGCTGCGAACCAAAGTGTCGCAGGTTCGATTCCCAGTCAGGGTACATGCCTGGGTTGCAGGCCATGACTCCCAGCAACCGCACATTGATGCTTCTCTATCTCCCTCCCTTCCCTCTCTAAAAAATAAATAACATCTTAAAAAAAATATTTTATTTTTTAGAGCAAGGGAGAGGGAGGAAGGGAGAAAGAGGGAAACATCAACATGCGAGAGAAACATCGATCTGTTGCCTCTTGCACACCCGACAACTGGGGACTTGGCCTGCAACCCAGGCATGTGCTCTGACTGGGAACTGACCCAGTGACCTTTGGGTTTGCAGGCTGGCACTTAACTCCCCAGGCCACACCAGCAAGGGCTGGATTCTGTCTTCTATTTCACCAATTAGCTTATGTGCTGGGATAACTGTTATCACTGGAAATTAGAAATTAGTCTGTTCTGTGGGACCACAAGGAAAATATCCCAAGGACCCACACATGGGAAACTGTGGTGTGTCATGGTTTATCTGTGTGGAGAAGCTGCCTCTGGGTTTCCAACGTCCCATTTCCCTCTGTCTTGCTGTGGAAAAAAATCTGTGCCTTCCGCAAGGCCAAAGCAAGCCAGTGTCCACTGTTTCTGCTTTATATTAAAGCTTAGTCCTTTGGAGCCTGTAGGTGGTTGCTACATCCAGTCAGCTTGTTCATCCAGGTAACTCTTAGCTTGTTCCGGACTGCTCTGGGTGGTGGAGTCCACATGGCTGCTAAGGCTACGTGGCTATGAGAGAATGCATGAAAGCTTGGCCCAAGTGCGTTTGGGGTGGGCGAGAGCACTTAGTCCTTTTGGTGTCCATGCCATCTGCTGCAGGCCTGGTGGCTGCTAGATGCACATGGTTGCATGCTCCTGGGTGAGAGAGTGCACAAATGAATGGCTGAGTGTATAACTAGGTGGGCAACAGAGAGTGAGCTTAGTCATTTTGGAGCCCATGCCATCTGCTGCAGGCCTGGGTAGGTGCCAGAGCCACAGGGTCACATGCTCCTGGGTAAGAGAGAGCTTCTTTGTTCCCCTGGGACTGTACCAGCTTGGGCTTGGGATGGACCAGGTGTCTTTTCAAATTGGCCAATGAACTTCCCAAAGTTTCATGGATTTTGGATGGATTTACAACCCCTAGATAGGCTGGCAGGCCTCTTTGGCCCAGCACCTCCCCCATGTCCCGCAGCAATCCAGTACTGGAAGGGCAAAGGGAGGAGTGTTAATCACCTTGGCTGAGCAATGGTGTAATTAAGTGGCTTTCTGGCCCAGGAAGCAGGCTTACCTTCTTTCTGTTAAGCTCGATGTCTGGTTCCCTTTGCTAGCTAAATACCGACAGTAATATTACTGTTTTAATAATGGCTTTAAAATAATTTTTGTGATATGGCTAGCAGCCCTTCAGTACTCCTTTCCCTGATATTTTTAAGTAAGAATCTTTGTACACTTATTTTTCATAGTAGTTTTAGAATCAGCCTATATAGTTTCCCACCCCTACCCTCAAAAGGGTTGGTATGTTATTAGGTTAAAGTAAATTTATATGAAATCATTATAATACTGAATCTTTTTGTTCAAGAATAGCATATGGTATTCTATTTGTGACAGCCTTATTTTTCTAAGTAACATTAAGTATTTTTATTGTTTATTCTTATATATTAAATATATTTGATATTATAAATGGGGTCTTTTCATGATGTGTTACAACTGCTTTTCATGTGTAAATAGGAAGTCCATTATTTTCTTTTTTTTAACCTACAGGGATATAATAATAATATTAATTACAATAACCACTTATTGCTAAGTATTACACCACTTAGTGGCACATATAGACTATAATTTAGTTCTCTTAACAACCCTATAAGTACTGTAAAGCTTATCAAGATCATGTAATTTGTTCAAGACCACACATTTGGTGACGGATAGGGTAAAATTCAAATCCAGATCCATTTGACCATATAGCCTACTTAATCACTACTTATTTTTGACTCAATAAAAAATTTCTGAGAAATTATTGTGTGCTTGGAGGTGTTAAGTGATGGGTTTAGTGTTCAACAGATTTCTTACACCTTTCAAATTATCTAAGGGACCAAATTTTAAAAAAAATATTTGCTGCAGACAAATATTTTTGTTAAAGAAATTAAAAACACTGCAGCAATATCTAACTGCTCTAAGTTTCCTCTCGTTTTTTTCTCTCTCCATGGGTTGGCAGCGAAGTTTGCACACCAACCCCGCCTGCAAAGCTGTATTTGTGCAGGCCATGTCGGGAGCTCTGTATACACTTGTGTGACAAGGACAAGTGCAGGTGGAAAATGAACTGGAGTCGACACTGGCTTGTATGTGGAGAGCAAGAGCCTTCTAAGAAGGTGTAAGTAATTTTAGGTCACAGCCTGCCTAAGCTGGGAAGCATGAAAAGGGAGATGGGGTGGTAAAAATTCAGGAGACAGTGAAAAGGCCACATTACAGTCCAACTTTAAAAATACGACAGTTCTCCTAAAGAATGGGCAACTACAACTTGCTCCTCTGTCACTCTAGTCCTCTAACAGGACAGACAGGTAAAAAGCAAGTCAGGAATACTAATCACAAAATCTTAGGGAAATTTATTTGCATGCTTTCTTTTTCCATCTCTCCACTAACAATTGGATCACATCACACACTAGGAATGCATGCTTAGGAGCAGGCAAACACTTTAATATTATCCTACCTGAAGCAGGAAGATAAAGCTACTGAAAAATATTTCAA
Source organism: Phyllostomus discolor (assembly GCF_004126475.2). Taxonomy (NCBI): domain Eukaryota; kingdom Metazoa; phylum Chordata; class Mammalia; order Chiroptera; family Phyllostomidae; genus Phyllostomus; species Phyllostomus discolor. The sequence continues at coordinate 146,209,701 of NC_040907.2, read as the reverse complement.
AGCCATGATTTATGGGTTATTTGCACTATTATTCTCTTACTATGGAAAGCAGAGAATTGATCACACACACGGACACTTAGCATAGTGAAATTTAAAATACATTTAGTACACTTTAAGAGTAACAAATACCACTAACTTTAAGATTTTAAAACTTAAAAAGAATTTTTATATAATATAGAAAAAACAATATATTCCCCTTTATAAGTTAAGAGGAGAGAGTTCCCAGGAATGTGCTTTAAGGTTTGCCAAAAAGTTTGCTGGATGGACTAAATGTCTAAAAGCTACCTTCAATCTTAAAGCAAATGAGCAGATATGGCCACAACATTCAATACTTCAACCTTGAAACTGCATTCTTTATCACCATTAGACTCAGAAATACAATGTTTTCCTGCAATTGTGGTTTATTGTAATCTTATCCATTTTCTCACAGTCCATTCAACACATTTATACTACTCCAGTAATTACCTGGAAAAACAAGTGAACAGTTTATTAAGAATTAAATGATGGTATGGAATGTGATACAGTACAAGAAAGACACTCAAGATGGATATAATAGTCCTACTCACACAAAAAGTTAAATCTCATTTCAAAAAAATTCACGAAAGAAAAAGCAACTTCATCATTATAAAGTAAGATATTTCATGCAAAAAACTCCAGAAAAAAATCCCCTAACCCCTCCAACCCCCCTTCCACCTCCCAACAAACAAAAAGCTAACTGAAAGTACTGCCATGCTAACATATTAACCACAATATAATCATTCATAGAAAAACATCACACTAATTAAGCAATGGATTAGATGAAACAATACAGGCTGCAATACTGTAAACTCATAGACCACGATAAAATTTTACATGATAAGCAATTCGATTCACTCATAGGGTGAAGATTATGGACTAAATGTTGAGAGACAAGGTATGTAAATATAAACTCCATTAACTCATCTCATTATCTTCTAATTATAAAATCTGGAAGCTTCCAGAACCTGAAAAATGATATAAAATTTGGCATAGTCCATTTGAGTTCCAAGAAATGACTTTAGGATCATGTTTGCAATTATCAGAGAACTGTATAAAATCACTTAAAGGCCAGGAATTAACCTCTTAAATAATAATCACAATTTACATCATAGAAACTCCAGATATGCATTTACTCTGATTAATTCTTACTTAAGACAAGGAACATGATTTTCTAGCACTTTATATACAAGTCGCCTTAAAGGGCCAGTTAGAGACTGAATAAAATGTAAAAACAAAGGTAAACTGGTATAGAGTGAAAGGGAACGTCCTCATTCACAAAGACTGAAGTGAGTAAAAATCTTGCCTTGACTTATGAGGAAGCTAGAGTTAACAAACAGATTGACAAGCTGTTACTCACACCTCTGTACCAAGATGCTTTAGCATTTTTCATGGAAAAGACATTTTGCATTAGAAAACAGGAATGGCATTTTATGGGACAGCATTCTCTCCACAACTGCCAAACAAGTCTGGTCACCATGTGGTGTGCACAGTGTATTTCCAACTGGCGGTAACGTTATGAGGCGACCCAGAGCAGAACGCACCTTTCTCACTGCCTCTGCCCATCAGGAGCCTAGGGGAGAACTGGGACACCTACATTTCATGTTCTGGTGGGGCTAACCTATGGTGCACAGACTGGCTGTATGTATGACAGTAAGGCCAAGGAAAAAGAACAGGAAAAAAAATGTTTAGGACCAAAAACCCATGCACTCCCACTTGCTATTCTTTCCATTTACATCTAAGGTGATCAGAACATATTGGAAAATTATTCAAGATTACCATTCCTACCTCTGAAATTTAACTTTCTATTTATATTTCATGAAAAGAACATCATAATAGTTCAGTGGCAGGACTTGAACCTGTCTAAAAAATAAAAGCACTTGCTCCATTTTTTCACAAAATGACATGAGCAATTTTTCCAATGCGAAACCCAGAGTTTGATGTCAGTAAAGATGCATCTATAATAATCAGGACTATTACAGTTAGAGCTCTTTGGAATGTATCTTATACATACAAAAGCAGCACAAATTAATTCCGAAGAGAATTCACGAAATAAGCTCTTAAATGGGAAAGATTTCTAGTGAATGATAAATGCTTCCATCAGCAAATTAAAAGTGATAAATAAATCTTTCCCAGCTGACAGTCTCTCCTGACAACTCAACCCAGCCTCTGAATTCAAACGCAAAGATCACTCAGTCATGATGATACAGGATGAAGAGCAGATGAGCGGTGCTTACAAAAAAAACCTGTAAACCGCTGCAGTTCTAAAACAGATTTATATTACAAAGCAATGTAAATAAATATTGGACTAGTACAAAAGCTCTTATTTACAGTTTTACAAATGAAATTGTATTCAGTGTAAATGCTGTGTTTTAAAGAACACAGTACTGTATTAGTAAAATGAGTTCTGTTGAGGGGGTTACAGTTTGTTAGAATCAATGCATAACGTATAAAAGATTCAAGTTAACTCTGTTTATAATTCAGTACAGACAAACCCAGTTTCAACCTGGAATGGCATCTGTTAAAGTGCTGAAAAACAGGAAGTATTTAAAAAACACTGTACATTATTAAAGCTTTATCAAGTCAGAATGTTAAACTTCTTTCACATTTTTTATCCTTTTGCCACAGGCTTGTGAACAAGATGATTTTTCTCAGCAACGGAGTAAAACTTAAGAGGCCACCAGCTGCTCAGATGACTTTAGGTTCAGTGGAGTTAGTTTCCTAAAATAATTATCCATCAACCATACCTTCAGGCCTCACAATCTGATAAGTAATTAAATATTCAGGATAAGCCTAGAAGAGAAAGATTAATTCAAATATTGGTAAACAAATTTTTGGAAGGAGATTTCCCAAAAGAGTTGCTAATGCTTAGAAAAGAGGTTCTATCTCAGTGTGCTATGGATCAGAATAATGTAAGAGCGTTTTTTTCAAAACATCCTGACCTTGATTCCAGTCCCTGAGATTCTGAACCAGCACGTCTGGAATGAGTACTAAGTGTGTGTGTATCTGTTTTTAATAACTTCAGTGATATGGATACATATCCCCAAATGAGAACACAATCTAGAGACGTTTTTGACTGGATCTGTGTCACTAAGAGCAAGAGGGAATGAAACATTTCTTTGCTATAGACAGGCTGACTACTGAACATAGGATTCTGATTAATTGTATTTTAGAAAAGCTGAAAAAAAAAAAAGATCCAGTAAAACTGGCAAAATCTAAATATGGTATATAGGTTATTTTCCTCATTGTGATTTTAAGAGAATCTTCTTGTTTTTAAGAAATATAGTTGAAGTGCATATTTAAGGACAAAGAAACATGCCTATGTTCCTAAGGGTAAAGGAACTGCACTCTCAAACAGTTAAAAAGAAGTATACACACACATTCAGGAGAGAGAAATTGATTGAGAGAGAGAATATTAAAATGGTAACATTTGGAAAATCTGAGTAAAGGGCATAAGGGAATTCTCTTTATTATTTCTGCAACTTTCCTGCAAGTCTGAAATTATTTAAAATAATTAAAAAGAAATGCATTTCTTAAGGCAACATACCTTCTTAGTAATTTAAGATTACTAAGAGGTTAAAGTATGGCTCTAAAGCACTTTTGAAGATGAACAACAAAAAAAACTGAATTACCTGTTCTCCTCTGTAAATAACATATTCAGCTAATGCTAGGCCATTTACACTGGGGCGTCCAGTGACTGAATGATGTCCTGGAGGAGAATGTGCCATTTTCATTGCACTGAACTGCAGGAACGATTTTCCCAAGGTCACGCGGCAAAAAAGTAGCTGCCTATAATGTGGGGGGGGGGGGGAAAAAAAGATCTCCCTAAAGACAAGGTAGCACATGACAATTTTGTTTCTGTGCATTGCATAAGCTTTTTAAAGCATTTATACATACTTATGAATTATCATTTCACCCTTAAGAGAACTTTGTAAGAATTCCTACTACTATTCTCATCAATGAAGAAGTTTGTTGGCCCTGGCTGGCGTAGCTCAGTGGATTGAGCGCGGACTGGGAACCAAAGTGTCCCAGGTTCGATTCCCAGCCAGGGTACATTCCTGGGTTGTAGGCCATAACCCCCAGCAACCGCATATTGATGTGTCTCTCCCCCTCCCTCGCCCTCTCTCTCCCTTCCCTCCCTAAATAAATAAATAAAATAAATAAATAAAGTCTTTAAAAAAAAAAAAGAAGTTTGTTGTTTTAATTAACTATAAAACCTGAAAATGTAATGACCTTATAGATATGCAGACCCAGTCATCCTGTTTGTATCCCAGCAAAAGCACATATCATAGCCCAAGTGGGAAGGAGATTTAAGGGGATTCCATGAAGTGCCTTGCAAAGAGGACATTTTTCTAACCAAGTCCAGTGGATTCCACCTACAAAATATATTTGAAATCCATTCTCTTCTCTTAAATTTTCACCTGGATTATAACAATGACCTCTGAACTAGTTAGTCTTCCTTTTCCTACTCTAATTCATTTCTAAGCTATTTTCCATCCAAGCAACCACTGATTTAATAAAGAAACAGCAAAAACCAAAAAACAAGAATTGGATCACATAAATTTCCTGCTTAAGCCCTTCTAGAGGCTGCTCACTGTACTTAGAAGAATATCTGAATTCCTTACAATGGTTACAAATTCTTTAATCTTATCTTGCATTCTTCATGCCCCAGACACATTTTCTTTTTTCACATAGGTCAAACCTTCTCACCCCATGGCCATCATACATACTATACTGTTTCCTCTACCATGTACAATGGCATCTATTCTACCACTCTCCAACTGGCTAACACTCATTTTGCAGGTTTCAGCTGAAATGCTACTTCCTCAGCTAGGTCTTCCCTTACCTAAAGTTTAAGTAGGTTACTCTCCCATCCCCCTCAGGCATATGATTGGCCTTCCTTAGTTCCACTGAACTGGCCCTCCCACCCTCCCTTCAGTTATTTCATTGTTTTATCTATTCTTTTTAGAGGAGAGAAAAGGAGATTTTGGTGAACCTGTTGATGATTCTATTCTCCAAACAGATGCTTTCTATACTTTTTATTCTAAATATGCCTGTTGGAAACTTTAGCATTTCTAAGAGATCATCTTTTACAGTCACAATCAGTGCCATGATAATCCAGAATACAGAAATCCTAAGTTTCCAAACAACCAAATGTTCTACTCCAAAGACAGTTTAGAAGAGGTACAAGAACACTGCTTATTATAGATATCCAGAACTATTTCGTCTCCAGATAATATGACAAGTAAAAATAGCAGTGTTTAACTTATAGACTCTCAAGAAATCATAAGCCTCCTAACCAGTCCAATTTATGATCTAAAATAGAAGTGGGTGGAAAGTCATACCCAGGAGGGCCGACTTCAGGCACCTATACAAATCTAAATTTAGGGGGAAAGCAACAACAACAAAATAAAAAAAAAGATGTTTCTCTCCAGGACTATAGTTCCTCACCTTGAAAACCTTTCAAAATCAGCTGGGTAGCCTTTAAAAACCCAAATGCCCAGACCATACCCCAGAGACCAATTAAATGAGAATGTCTGAGGGTGGGACACAGTTTTTAAAGCTTCCTGAGTGATTCCAAATATGCTGCCAAGGCTGAGAACTACTACTCTAGGGCTTTTTTTAGATCATTGATCAGAAGTTATCAGTAACATCTGAGAACCTGGTAAAAATTCAACTTCTAGGGCCCCACCCCAGATCTATTAAATCAGTGCCTGAGAAGGTAGGGGCTTAGGAATCTGCTTTTCAAGAGCCTTCCAGAGGAATCCTGAAGCTTGCTAATGTTTGATAAACTACTGCTCTAGATCTTTACAAGCAATGCCCTAACTCTAAGATAATCTCAATAATTAATCTTACTTGCTTTTTCAGATAGCAAAAGATAATTTACTTATCTATGAGAAGTTTACCAATTAGAGCCAAGTCAGAGTGTCATTCTTGTGCTTGGGGTCATGTTAATTTGATCTGTATCATTCCAATTTTAGTATATGTGTTGCTAAAGTGAGCACACAAAGTAGTTATTTGATAACAGTGTACTTTCCAAAAGATTGATGTTTTATGATAACTTTTCAAGTAGTAAAATCACAAATTGAAGATTATGATCATATCAAAATGGAAGAGAACTCCCTTATGCATTGCCAAGAAATAATTAGGCTTTGCAAGTAATACTGGTTTAGCATGTGAATACTAGAATCTTTTAAAGAGTCCATGGTCCTATGATATTCAAGAGACAAAATGAAATCTCTTTCATGCCCAATGAGATGTTCTACTCCATGGTCTTTAAAGCACCAAATGTACTAATGATTAAATGAGTTAAACATATCAAGTGCTTGGAACTGTACTTGGCCCATAAAGACGATTAGATAAATACTAGCTATTATAAATGTGAAATGGCCAAAAGCAACTCTTGGATTCCTCAAATTGTCCAAGATAATGCCTTGACGCCCAAAATTTTGAAATATGAAGCCAGCTCTTATCTAATTCTTATCAAAATAAATGAGAACAAGTGACCTCCTACCTGTGGCAAATGTAACAAGATCTGTCTTTGTGAACTGGACACCCAGTACCTCCTCCAATTCCATATACATACTGATTGCTTTTGGAAGAGTTTTCAGCAAAATAGATCCCAGCTCCGAACATGCCACCTATGTAGGCGTGCCTTTCATCGAAGCCTTTATGGATAATTGCATTCACAAAGGGAGACCCTAAAATACATACAGATGAATAACAATTTAAAATTATCTTAGAATAACAAAAACTAAAGCCTCTTACAAGTTAAATTCTTAAACATATATACACAACCACTACAATACAGCAAAATCAGAAAACAAGGATAACAAGTTAACTGTCAGCCGGCTCACTACTTTAGAATACCGTATTTTTTGGACCATAAGATGCACGTAGGTTTTAGAAGAGGAAAATAGAAAAAAAAATTTTGAAGCAAAAAATGTGGTAAAATATTTAATAGCATAAATAACATAATATTTCGCCAATGTAAATGTAAACAGAACTCAACAGCAGCATTAACAACCATTATTCCTCCCAAATTTGGGGAGAAAAAGAAAAAAAGGAGGGGGTGGGGAGTGCATCTTAACAGTCTGAAAAACAAGTCCAAAAGACTATTTTAGAGGAGTTGACAGTCAATGTTCTAAAAAGCTGGTGGTGGTTCAGCTGCTAAAACAAAGACACATACAGATTTAATTAAAATAATAAACAGATCACATGAAATATTAATGCTACAGCTATCAAATTCCAGACCCTAAATCTATGCAAATCAGAATGAAGAATCTTATAATTCACCTCATATAGCAAGGCTGAATTAATAAGGTCTTACAATAACACCCATGTGTATATACTTTTTTTAGATATCAAAAGTGGCCAAACTTGTCTTTTCATGTTAATTCTCTTTATACCTCATTTCTCTTAACAGATCCCATCTGCAAATGTGGTATGCCTCCATTCCCAGAATGCTGACTTCTTTCTCCTTCTTCCTTGCATGTATGCAAAGAAGGTGAGCTTAGCCAAAGGGGAGGAGGTACTCAGTATGGGAACCAGGTCAGGGAGTAGGTCAAGGTGGGAGCTGGGAAAAGCCAATATAATGTAACTAACTGATTCATCAACATCAGTGTCCCTGTTTATAAAGGGACAGGAAAATACAATGAATTCTACTTTACAGAAATATGGAAGAATAAAATTAGTTATTTGAAATTAGAAAAACCAAAATCATGAATATAGAAAAACCTTTCTTTATAACCATTAAGTCAATACATAAATATTTTGCTTCATGCCAAGACAGTATAGTAATTTTTAGGGTTTTGGAATGAGAAACACCATTTTGATATTACACACCATTTCAGACTGCAAAAGCCACCCTTCCAAGGATGGTGAAATTTAAATGCTGTGTTTTATAGCACTTTATAGGTCTCTAAAAATTTTTCGCAATCAAGGCCAAATGAAGGCACAGATTTGAGCTACAATGGGTAATGTGCTTCAAGACTTGACAAATACTATGTTAATATCTATATTCATACTTACTATAAACTTGAAAGACCAATTAACACCTGCCAACTTGCAAACCCCAGAAACATAAGAAATGTCAACAATGGTAATAAGTAATGGTGCTCAATTTAATGAAAGTTCTCAGAAAACATCAAAGTTCAATGGCCACAGCTCTGGACAATAAAGTTAAATGTAGTTTTGACAGAGTCAATGCAAGAACAGAATGCATACATTCTTCTGAGGTGATTTTCAGATCTTATTTTAACTTTAACTCAACTATTTAAAAATAAAACAATTTTCTCAGAGTGATCATAATAAGCAAAATCTATTAAAATAAAGGAAAAAGGAAAATATGAATAGTTAACATTTTTTCCCATGCCTACATTTTTTCCATTATGGTAATTCTATTTATAAACTACCCATTGTAAAATATACAAATTCAAAAAAGGTTGAAAATACAAATATAAAAAATGACACGAGGCCCCTGACTGACGTAGCTCTCAGATGGCTGCCCTTGTCCTACAAAGTTTAAAGGTGGCAGGTTCAATCCCCAGTTAGGACACATGCCTAGGTTGCAGGTTCGGTCCCTGGTCAGGGTACATGAGGCAACTGATTGATGGTTCTCTCTCATATCAACATTTTTTTTCCTCTCCTTCTCTCTCCCATCCCTTCTGAGAGTAAATAAATAAAATCTTAAATATAAATAAAATGACACTATGACTATACAAATTCATTATTATTTCATACCTAATAAATTTTTTAAAAACATTTTTAATTTTGATTTTGAAAAGGAAAGAAACACCAATGTGAGAGAGAAACACTGATTGGCTGCCTTCTGTATACACCCTGACTGGGTACCAAACCTGCAACCCAGGCATGTGCTCTGACCAGGAATTGAACCAGTGATTTTTTGGTTTGTAGGACGATGCCCAATCAACTGAGCCACAGTGGCTGGGGCCTTACCTGACAAAAACTATTCTAACATGCAGAATGGTAGTAGGGTTGGGGGAAAAAAATCTTACCATGAAATAGCATTCTTTCATTTGCATGGTTGTGGTTTTCTTCAGAAACTTCTTTTCTCCTGTGAGTATATCTTTCCCATAGTTTCTTGTTACAAACTTTCTGAATCTATAAAAAAGAAACCAGAAAAATCACATCTTCAGCTCATAATAATTTACTTACCTTCCTGTGTATCTTAACCAAAAATGGGCCACATAGCCAGAAGGGGCAATACTTTTCTCTAAAATGTAAACTATGTGTTATTTTAATAAGTCAACTAAAAATACTTTGTCCTGACCATAAAGATGAAAGTATAGCTATATTTTGGAAACTGAAAACATCAAAGGGAAAAAAGCTACATGTGACCATATGTAAAAGTCAATAATACCCTTAATTGATTAAAATAATTCCATTCTCATTGAATTAAAATTATTAAATACCTCCAAATCAGTTATGTTGAGTTCTGTATATAAGTAATAAAAAGAGATTATATTTTTTCCTTCTGATTTTTTCTGGCTCAAAGTACTATCTTTATCTGTTTTTAATTAAAAATATTTGAAATAGCCATACCAAAGAATATTCCTAAAATACATACACACATATACCCCCTATCACTCGCTCTACCTTTCTCTACCCCTCCAGTTTCTAAAACTTTTGTCTGGAGGATGTTGCTCTCATTTGGAGAATTTACAAGGTCAAATTTCACAATTTTAGAGCTGTTTCTTAGCTGTGTTTAAAGGTGCTACAGCCCCCTGCTGGCCATAGAACACAGCTGGGAGCACAAAAGAATTCAATATACTGCCACAGACAAAATCAAGGAAAACAACTGGCACAAAGAAATCTCATTTAGGTAAAAAGTAACAAATGTAAAAGTCTTATCATTGAAAAATTTTTATTAGATATTGCATTAAAGTAGCATTATAGTAGAAGAGCATATCTTTCTCAAATTCAACTACAGGCATACCTCAAGAGAGATCTTGGATGTGGTTGTAGACCACAATAAAGTACTGCAACAAAGAAAGCTGTAATATTTTTGTTGGTGGGGGGTCTTGCCTTCAATTTGGAAATAAATGCAAAATCTGTCAAGCTCAGTAAACTGAAGCACAATAAAGCAAAGTGTGCCTGTATTTTGGAAATCAAATTCATATTCTCTCTATTGTCCTCATTCTTAAGAAATGGTTTGCTACTATTTGCAGACAAAGTAGACTTCACTGAAATTTTGCCTATATAGCCATAATTGTCTTATTAAAAATCTATATGTCCATGAATGGAAATATCAAGATGTCATTCCATCATACTCTGATATAAACTAATAAAAAGGAACATGCATAAGTATGATCCTTTACCTGAATAATGTATTTGCTGTAAATCATCTAATTTCTAATAGTATGAACACAGCAATAACAATGTATAGTTTTAGTATTCACTAATTCTAAAATATGACATCTAATATTATATCATAATTCTACATTATTGTGATACAGTAATCCAACAGCTGAAGGATGCTGCTATTCACCTTTGAGATTAAAAGTTAGGTATTAGATATTTGCCATATATTAATTCCAGCCATCTTATTTTTATAATGATTAAGAATGTATCAATGAAGTTGTTACAAAATCATGCACCTTAAGTAGATGTAGTTTCACTTGCTATATACAGGTCATGAAAAACATAGCAAAGTTGGAAAAGGCCCTGATAAGAGTAACTGAATATCAATAAGGAGACAGGACTCTTATTAGAATGACTTAAAACATTTTCAGAAGATTGTTTTTGGAAAAGATAAAGGTATTGAGGGAATATTATTAAAGTTACAGAAAAGTGATATGTATGCTGACTTACAGAAACCTAGAGTAGCCAGGACAAATTAAAAAAGCTTAATGTAACTATAAAGATGAAGTCCTTTTACAAGCCACAAAAAAATTCAGCTTTGTTACCACAGAGTATTTTAATAGTTTATAATACAGTCCTAAATCTATAAGACTTATCATTACCCCAAGATAAAGCACAATCCCTAAACTTGAATATGTTCAACAAGCACTGACTTATTGGATATAAATAGAACAGGGTTTTCAGAACCTTAATCTTCCAAGGGTATATTCTTTCCCAAAATATCCCCTGATGCCATATCAAAGACTTCTTGGGCTGGGTAGATCACTATATTCTTATGAAACTTAATTATGGTTTTGGGCTTTGAAAACTATGTTCCCAGCAAACTTTATTTTTACTAACTTATTACCTTGAGAATATTGTATCTGTTGAAGATTCCACCTGCATGACCTCCATCTCTGTGCTCTCGGACTGTACTTTGCATCTGATGAAAAAAACATTTCAAATATTTAGTTTTTATGTCTTTTCTGATTTGGGGAACATGGTTCTTGACTCACATGATTCTATTTTTCAGAATATAAAATGGGTTTTTAATATTTTTGTTGTTTAAGGGATGATTCTGTAAGTTCACAAGTACTATATTCTAGTGAGAACTGTTCACTAGTACTATCATTCTGAAAACAGTATTTGTAGGTGAAAACTACGTAATGCAAACTGGAGGAAAGAGACAACTGGATTCATAGATGAGCTAAACATATAAAGCTAACCACGTGACACACCAAAAAGATTTGTTTCCATTCATTTCACCCTAATAAAGCACAATTTGGTATTGATCAAGAGTTGGACTTTCTTGGGTTTTAGAACTAAATCTCTCTCAATTTTGTGTCTTTGTGCTCGGCTCACACATATATAAGGTACATGTTCTTAAAAGTGTAAGGCATTATTAAAAGGTGTCAGTGGAGCCCTGACCGATGTGACTCAGTTCATTAGGAGTCATCCACAAAGCAAAGGCCAGCCGGTTCTGGGATTGCGGGTTTGGTCCCTGATCAGGGTGCATACAAGAGGCAATGGATCAATGTTTCTCTCCCTGCCCCATTCCCCTCTCTGATAAAATCTTAAAAAAAATAATAATAAAAAGATTTCAGTGGATCCATGAATTTTATAGAAAGAATGCTAGAAGAAAAATTTTCTGGGTTAAGTGTCACCCACTGTTCTGTCTGGGTCTTGTCTGAGACATTGGACTTTGTAACTGCCTTCACGAAGGGAGGTGACATTTGCATTTTCTTTCAAATGACAGCAACCTCTGTGTTAATATTAACTGGAGTGCTGAACCAAGTTACTGAAGTTAAGGTTTACTGAGCTGAAATGTTGATTTTGACAGTTTTCCAGGTAGATGAATTAGGGACAATTAAAATACCCTACTATGTTTCCACGTAGATCTGGAAACCTCTGGGACACTTAACTATGGAACCAACATTTATTTAAGGTGTGTGAACATACCTCTTCCTCTACAGACTGAAACTCTTTATCACCAGGAGACAAGTCTATGAGAACTGTCCCACTCCCGGAAGTGTTCAGGGTTAAGTATGGGTTCAGACCTATCAAAGGAAATTTGAAGGTAGAATGTTCATTTGCTCCAAAAAGAAAGAATTAGCATCAACCAAAAATAACCTGATTTACCTGATACTTAGACTACCAATTTTTTAAAAATTTTAGACTTCATCAATTTATCCCACCAGTGTCCTTTTTCTGTTTCAAGGTCCAAACCAGAACATCACACTGCATTTATACTACTAGTTTTTAACCTGGTAAGTCATAAGGATTTTGTGGGAATGGTTCAGAAAAATCTTTCTATTCTTTATCCCCCTTTCTTAATGAGTTTATTTTCTTCGAATTATCTCTTTTACTACATGTGCAGCCCCTTCAGCATTTAGTTCCTTTATCTTTTCTAAGTACGAAGAAGAATTACGATGAAACTTGCATGACCTCAACTAATTTTAAATCATCCTAGATTGAGAAGTCCATAAAGTTTACTAACTACTGAATACTTTATTCTAACCCATAAGTCTTTAATTCAGTGCAATGAATATCATGCTTCCTGAATATCAATGGTCCAGATAGCCATATTTTTCTAATTTTACTCTCACAAAGCTTTTCAAGTGGAACTTTAAACAGAATCTCCCCATTTCTTTGGTATATTTGTAACAAATCTCCTTTAATCGCTACAAGAAATCCAAAGCTCTGCCATTTTCCTAGGTAGGGATCAAATCTTTTACTGCTGGGTCAGTGCATGGTGGTTTGCCTCTGGAGACTATTTTGAGTTTTGGTCTGAATAATAACCAACATGCCAAACTCTGATAAAGACTAATAGGTATGGCTGAATTACAATGTCTATAGAAAGCAGGGAGACTACATAGAGGTGACTATTTTACAGAATAAAGACTTAACAGAATAAAGACTGCAGCAAATGCTTGACGAAGCCATCTTCGGACTACCCTGAAGACAGACACTTATCAGTGCTGAAACAGCAGGACAAGTAATCTATTGCCTTTATGCACTAAATAATAGCTAAGGCTTTTAGGTCAGGCAAGAGGTGGCATGGAGGTACGTACACCTACCAACTGGAGGCAGCGTCTTGTTTCCATCACTGCTTCCTGAGCCTTTCAGTACAGACTTACTGTGTGCCAGGTACTATAATGTGTTTCCTGTACAAACCCTGCCTGCTTTCCTTTCAACCCACCTCTTTCCTCAATGGCCCTTGTTCCAAGTACTCCACCACACTTGCTACGCTACCAGATGGTATACTGTAGGAGAGTCGCAGTGGCAGTCCACGACTGAGGATTCTAGTTCCTCTTCATTTTTGATGCAATTTATATTGCATAATAAACATTCCAGGGAGCCATGGGTTTTCCTTCTTCTTTATCTTATAAAAATTTTGTCATTTCTAGTATAAATATCCAAGACTATCTCACATTTTAAACATTTTACCTTAGACCCTACCAGACAAGTAGAGTGTATTTACTTCTAACCCCAGGGTAAATCACTTCTTTAATTTAACAATGAAGTTAAAATGTTATTTTTGGCCCTGGCTGGTGTGCCTCAATGGACTGAGTGCCCGCCTGCAAATCAAAGGGTTGCTAGTTTGATTCCCAGCCAGGGCACATAGCTGGGTTGCAGGCCAAGTCCCCAGTAGGGGGCATGTGAGAGGCAACCACACATTGATATTTCTCTCCCTCCCATCCCCTCTCTCAGTAAGTAAATAAATAGTTATTTTTGACCTAAATTAATCCATCATTTTTACTCAGGACCTGGTTCATAGGAAGTGTTAACATCTACTGAAAAAATGCAGTTTGTATTTTCTTAAGTATTAACATTCAAGGAGAAATAAAATGGCCCAGAAATTTTATTTAGGGTCATATAGTAAACAGCAGCAGCTCAGGAAGCTTAATAGTAGCAGAGTTAAGACTTGATTCCAGGTTTCCCAAAGCTCTTTGTATCAAATGGACTTTTACAGATTTTTACATTAGCAGTTAGTAAACTGAAGACTGCCTTTATAGAAACTGTTAAACTGACAACAGTAATGATTTAAAGTGAAATACCTTGTTGTCCAGAGATAAGTCTCTCAACTCCTTTAATTAGTTTGTGTCTATGTCCGTAAGCATTGATTCCAATCTCCTTCAGCTCCTTGTGCCCCATCTCAACCAATACATCCAAAGTGATCTTACAAAAGATAAAACAGTTTAGAAGACTTACTCATTTGGTGGACATTCATATATTGGTAATCTCACAATGTATTAGATTCGCACATTTAGTTCAAATTACCTTTTGAACAGTTTAGGAATGAAAAGTAAATCAGTTGTTAAACTGAAACTGAAAATAAAAAGCTGCAGCTAATTAGCTAACTAGCTAACTTAATTAAAGTTGAGGCAGGAACTACCAATATCATTTAGCATAAGCACCTGAGAAGAATGAAACTGGGGAACAAAAAAAGCGCTGTCCAATTAATCACACTCAGGTACACTTTTCTATCTTTTCCATCATCCCTCTACATCCAACCCTTTCATATAATGGTTCTCCCAAGTTCCAGACTATGCTAACTGGTACTTATGCATCACTGATCAAATTAATCCTTTTATCTCAAATATATTATTTCCACTTTGTGAAACTCAACGCATTTTTAAAAGTCCTCTTCTATTTACACGTGTTCCATGAAGCTCTCTCTGAACAGTCCAGCTCACAGTAATCTTTTCTTTGACTTTCTAAAACTGATGCCAAAAAATCTTAACTCTTCATATGTTCCTATTACAGCTCCATTAACTAAATCAGAAGTTCCTCAGGGTACAAGTCTATAGTAACTATATGTTCTGAACCAAAAAACCTATAACTGTATTTCGAGAGAGTACTGTAATTTGGGACTATTCTGGAGGAGCGCAGATATATAGTTGGCACGTCTACACAGCAGCTAGTGAAGTGCCAGGCTTCCAGTGGGAAGTGACCAACACAACAGAACTAAACAAATGGGGCTCAAGGTTCATTTATTTTCAGGATTGAATAAGATAAACTTTTCATTCAAGAAAGTTATTTTACTATCACTACATGAGAGCCAATTTTATGTGCTAATAAACTGAACAGAAATTCCAAGATCAAGCCAAGTTAGAAGAGTAACTGATTTCTAGTCTCTTAAAAAAAACCCCTCCCTCACCCCCAAACAAGATGAACATTTCAAACATGTCCCATGAGGGTCCTTAAAACACCAAACCAAGCAAAACAATTCATCAACTCACCTGTTCCCTCTCAAATATATCCATTAGGTGCTCAAGCCCAAGATTCCTTACAAATTGAGTTATGCTAAAATCTACCCCTGGAACTGGAAAATAAGAAATCCAGAACAAAAAAAAGTCACCATTAGAATAGTAGGTACTGTTATTAAAAAGCTTTGTAATATTATTATACACATGAAGAAAGTAAAAATGAAGCAAAATATTAATAGCTACTTTGGATATAATACTAAACAAAATGTCAAAAGCTGCAAAGAGAATGCTCTAAGATTCATAATTAGAAGAAACAGTTTACCAACAGGACATCTCAGGTTAAAAAAATCTTTTCGCCTAGGCTGGCGTAGCTCAGTGGATTGAGCACAGGCTGCGAACCAAAGTGTCGCAGGTTCGGTTCCCAGTCAAGGTACATGCCTGGGTTGCAGGCCATGACCCACAGCAACTGCACACTGATGTTTCTCTCTCTCTCTTTAGAGAGGGATGGCACCATCCCTCTCTAAAAATAAATAAAATCTTTAAAAAAAGATCTTTTCATTAAAAAAACCCTTATTTTTAACTATCTTTAAAGTTTTTATAGAGCTGAAAACTACTATTATATGTCAATTTTATCTCCACTAAAAAAATTTTTTCCCTGTATTTGAGGATGTAAGCTACTTCACAAAAAAAATTTATGAAAAAAAGTTTTATAATGTCACATAAGGTGAGACAAATTTTGACAGGTAAAAGGTAAAGAGAACAGCTTTTCGAGAATGCAGGTTATGTGTGTGTATTTTTATCTTTGATCTTCAAAAATGATCTTCAAAGTTTTGGTATTTTGACACAGGATAAAAAGTATTCTGTAACCCTGTAATAATACACTGGAAGAGGTAAATAAAGGCATAATTATTCAACCAAAAGGGCTTCTAAACCTTTAAAAAAGCATATTTATATCTAAAGAGAGAGGGTTAGCAGAATCAAGGCTCAACCTGGAAGGAGAAAGTGTCATTAGGAAATATAATAATGTAAGAAAAAGAATAAAAGGCTAAAACTTTCAGATGATGGTATGTTAATCTGATATGAAGTTAAAGTTAAAAAATGACTTTTTAGCATTCTAAATGTCAAATATATGCTATAATATGAGTAAGAAAGTTATTTTTATAGAATCTCACCCTCTTTTTTCTCCAAACTGGAAGCACCCTCTGTTCCACTTGAACTAACCACTGAAGACAGTTCAGAAAAACTCCCAGACAAGTTATCAAGACTGCTGGCTGCAGAAAGACTTGATGGGCTAGACGGACCGGAAGACAGAGCATCTGCAGTGGCTGCTGGGCTTCTCAGGCCATTGAGCACTTGAGGTTTATAACAAGAAGGCAGAGCAGAAGGGGGCATGGCTGCTGTCAGGAGAGCACTGACATCATCTGCCTAACGTGCATGTCAAAAGAGACAAAATCTGTAATAAGCAAGTTTTTAAATTCTACTATCCTCAATAGAATGCACTTTAAAATATGACAAAACCCCAGCAGATTTGGACTAAAATTGCTTTTAATGTAAAAATGATTATTTTAAAAAGTGAAGCAAATAAATTATATTCAGCTATATTGTTATTAAATACAAAACATAACTGAGAACATCTATTCCAAGACACAGAATCAAAACTATTAAATGTGGCAAAGCATGAAAACACCCACAAATTTGATACTACAATTAAAAATATCAATGGTTTCATTTTAATTTATTGTATTTTTTCCATTACCATTTATTCCCCCTGTACCTTTTGCCACCTCCACCCAGTCCGTCCACCTGGCAATCACCACACTGTTGTTCATGTCTGGGAGTTCTTTCTCTTTTTTTGCTCGACCCCTCTCCTCAACTGCTCCCCTGCCCCCCAGCTGTCAGCCTATCTATAGTCTGTCTTGATTTTGCTAGTTAGTTCAGTTTGTTTTGAAAATATCAACTTAAATATCAATGTTAAAGCTTTTAACATTCCCAATTACTCTGAAAGAAGTAATTCAACCTACACAGAACTTTAACAAACATGATGACTGTTTCTTGGAAAATATTTAATAATATACTTATTCCTCAAAACTGAACATTTTGAGAGGAGGTAACAAAGATAAGAATTTAATGAAATATGCTAGAATTGAAAAAAATCCCCAAATTTATTGGTACATTAATTTGTTTAATTAGAGACATACACCATTCTTTCCCAATGCTCAATTAGTTAACATTCAGCAAGAAGTAAATCAGTACTTGTTTCCACGGTTAGTTACTAATTATACTGCGTATTCTGATTTTTATCTTCTTGTTCCCCCTAGTCTAAGAACTCTCATGGGACTCACAGTTTGTATACAACATTTTAAAATAACATTAGCACCATTTATTGGGTGCTTTTTATGTACCCGGTACATGCCAAGGACTTTAAGTATACTATTACTGTGTTTAATTCTCATATTAACCAGATATATTTTATCTCCATTTATAGATGAGGTAACTGAGGTTTAGAGGTTAGGCAACTTGCAAGACTGTGTAACTGTAAGTGGCAGAGCTGGAATTCTAAGGCACTCTGACTCTAAAGCCCATACATGTTCTCTAGAGCGCTCTGTTTCATTGCCAATTACACCTGGTGGACTAATGAATGTGTGGATTGAATAAGGAAAGTTCACTTTGAAGGTAGCTGGAATGGGAAATACATTTCCCTATAAAAATGTTGCAAATATGGTTGGGCTGTAACCCTGAGAAAAACCTATTTAACCCCCAATGCAGCTGAACTAAATTAGCTTTCTCAATGTAACTTGTAACAATGGACTCTCTCTCTCTCAGGAGAAAGCAGTCGCAGAGGACATATCCCTTCTTCCCTAAAGACTTTCTTTTCCCTTTCCCTGCATTGTTCTGATCAATTTCCTAGTGGTGGAGGCAAGACCGCACCTGTGTTACAGTGGCTGAAGCAGAGGCAGAGGCTGGAACAGACTCCTGAGGAGTTTCCCTCAGGAGAGGAAAAATGGCTTCTGCAGAAAACTGGAGGAGCAAGTCTGTTTATGAACAGTTCTAGTGGGGTAAGACAAAGGAACTTTGGCATGAGGTGGTGTGGAAGGGAATCTAGCAGAAGCAGGCTTTGTGGCTGCACCCTGAGGATAATGTCCCCAGCTGGGGAAATTCATCAAGGCCCGTGTTGGGTACTATCTTGCACCACATGCACTGTAACAGCATTTGGTGGAGGCCTGTGCTGTTTTGTTTCCTAACTAATGTAAGCAGCTATACCGTATACATCTTTTCCCCAAACTATTTAAAACACAGTAACTGACAATCCTGTTTAATTAGTATATTTTAACACCAAAAAAGTCCTACATTTAAATTGGGCTACAAACCAGATTTTACACATTCATCATAAAGACATTTTATATATACCAAGGGTATTTCTAAAAGTGAGAAAAGTGCTACGATTTTTTAAAAAGCCCATCACTTACTGAAACTAAATCTAAAGGTGTTTGTCCTTCCTGATTTTTAAGAGTAGGATCAGCTCCATGGGCCAACAATAAAGCACAAAGCTGTGTCCGTCCCTTTTGGGCTGCTTCATGCAAAGGTGTGAAAGCCCATTTATCCGTGGCATTGACACATGCATTATACTTTATTAGTAAAGCTGCTACATCTACATGCTGTAAAAGAAAATAATCCTGTTACAGTCTGAAATTTTATCACACTTTAGTTCCTAAAAAGAAACTAGCCATATACTTATTTTTCTTTCTTTTCATACTTAGTCTGGAAAGGAAAAACTGTTTCTCCCCAACATCATAATTTATGGGTAGTTAATTTAAAATTGCAGTAGACATTCAAATTACTTAAGAAATTATCTAGAAAATATGAAGAATTCTCTAAAAAAAGGAACTAAACCAATAGGACTTTAGCAATTTCTCATTTATTCACATGTTATAACTGACAAATATCAATTTATAAATCAGCAGATTTCCTCAATTACTCAAATTATACTACTGAAGACAGTCAATACTGGTTGTGACATTTAGGGAAGTAAAAAGTCAGGAATAATGCATCTGAACCTACAGATTCCTATGAATCCCAATGAGTCCCCTGGGCGCCAAAAAAAAAAAAAAACATTAATAGCTCAGTGAAAATAAGAGATAGATGGTAAGGCAATAAATGACAAATGTGCTGCACATCGCACAGGAGGCTTACAACAGATTCAGAACTAAAACCTGGAAGTTATTTAACATCTTTCTTTAGCTCTCATATTTACTTCTCTATAAAATGAGAAAGTCAAACTAAATTCCTGTTGAACTGCAATACTGATTTTCACTTTGAAAATCTCAGAGATTTTTCAAGTTAACATGAAGAACTCACCCCATAAGATGCTGCATTATGCAAAGGAATAAGTCCTCCTTTGTCTTGGGCGTTCACATCAGCTCCATGTTGTAACAAATACTCTGCAACTTCTAAATTATTATAACCGGCTGATTTAGAAAAGAAGTAAAAATATTTTTAATTGTTAATATAAAAATTAGTTACATATATTTATAGAAATCTGAAATTCCCCATTGAAGCCTATTAAAAGTTTATCTTATGGGAAAAAAATCTGCCTACTGGCCCGAAGCTGGAAGCTCTCAGTTATGACACCCATTTGTTTTAGAGAACCTGACTAATTTGCCTGTATCTTTAAAAACCTTCTTATCAAAGTCCCTGCCTTCATGGTTGTTATATACAACTTCCAGAAAAGAGCTACAAGTAAAAGGCTTTCAAACATATAAAAGCTAAGGTAGGAACACAAGTGGCTGACAGAGCAGAAGACAGCTACCCAGTGTGGGTCTCAGGACCTTACTTCTCCAGAAGGCCACAACGTCATGCTTTTTGCTAGAGAACATACACTACAGGAGTACACATACCTACAAGTCTGACAGCAGGACCTATGTATTGCTGTCAACTGCAACTTACTATTTTGCAAATGTCATAACCTCTTAGCTGTCATCTTGGGAACTGTCACCTATCTTAGTACATACTCTTATGGTGAAGTATATTTTGACATATATTCATAGATTGAAAGCAAATCTGGAACTTAGCTTTGCCAAAATAAAACCAGATATGACTTGAACCTTTAAAATAGTTCAAAATATTTTATTCATATTTACTTTTTTTATTGTAGTTTTCATCCTTTTGCTAAAGGATCTAAAGCAAAAAATTTTATTAAGATCAAGTAAAGAAAAAAAACCAAAACTATAAAACTGCCATAAGCTAAGTTGATACTTAGCTTCCAGGTCTCAAGGTATAATACTGCTCAAGTAGGCGGAAATATTTTATATATACAACACATTTATCATTTACAAAGACAAATAACTGAAATATTAATGTTAAGTGTTGTAGATAAGCTTCCATAAAAATATAAGAAACTAATATAAATAAAAATACACACCACAATTCAAATCAGAGGTCAGGTCACATCTAGTCTTGCATGAACTAGAAACCCCTGATGGACAGTGGAAGTAGAAAAGCTTTTTCTCACTATATTACCATTTGTGGTTTATCACTTCCAAAATTCTCTAGCAGACACATAGATGGAGGAGTACTTTTCCTTGGATAGTGGGGTCCCAACTTACATGTGGTGAGAATGTAAAGGCGAAAATTACATATAACCAAAACCATCCCCTGAACACCAGGAACACAGTTACTCCCACAGAGACTGAAATGAATTGGGAGAAGAGTAGATTTCCATCTCCCATGTTACAAAGAGGCAGAAACACCTGGACTATCTATTTTCTCTTTTTAAACCATGTGTATATAGATAAAGCCGTATAAGTCAAACATGTCTATGACACAAGTCTACTGCCTATGCTGTGGGCTCAGTGATTTTAATAGCCCAAACTCTAGCATCTTCAATGCAGGTGAAAAAGCTCTACTGAAGCCACAATGTTGTATATGTGTGCTAAAAATAAAGGTGCAGAGTGCACATTTTCATTGAAGACTTAGAACATATATTATGTACTCAGGTGTGCTCCAAAATTCCTATGTTGAAGCTCTAACCACCAGTACCTTAGAATGTGACTGTATTTGTAGACAGGGCCTCTAAAGAGGTAATTAAATTAAAACAAGGCCAGTCAGACTAGGTCCTAATCCAATCTGACTGGTTTCTTATAAGAGAAGATCTAGGACCTATAGAGAGAGACATACAGGGATGTCTGCCCAACAAAGAAAAGGCAATGTGAGGACACAGTGAGACGGTAGTCATCTGCTATCCAACGAGAAGGGTCTCAGGAGAAGCCAATCCTTAACATCTTGATCCCAGAATTGTGAGAAAATAAGTTTCTGTTGTTTAAGCCACCAGTCTATGGTATTTTATAACTAATACAAGAAATAACTTTGGCAAGAGATTTATGTAACTTCTGAAAGTCTGTTAAGACTTTTTTTTCTGTGCGCTTAACAGCTATCATTAGAAGAAAGCTTTAGCTTCCCATGAGGAGGGCTAGCTCAAGCAAGCGTATTTTTTAAGTTTCTGTACCCTAAACTTATGTATCAAAGATGATTCAAATAACATGGTAACCTGAAATAAAAGTTCCAAAGCACATGGTGACCAGCAGAGTGAAGAACATGAAGTTCGCTTTATGGGCAAGTGTTGCTCTGTACAAATATACTATAGAGTGTAACAGTGATATTAGAAGATATCTGATTTGAATTCTTTATGTTTACTTGTAGAAAAGATTTCACTCAGGTAAAATGAATCTTAGGAGTCACCAGCCTAAATGTGCGAAACATCATTCCCTTACCTGCCAAATGTAAAGGTGTTGAGTGTCGGCCTTGGGTATCACGGCAATTTACATTATCAGGAGAAGACAGCTTCTTTACTCTGGCTAAACAACCCTTCTTGGCAGCATCTAACAAAGCTGAATCTCCCCTAAGTAGATCTTGGATATCAGTATCTCCATCTTTAACAAGATCTAAAGGAGTATTGCCATCCCTGTTTTTCTTTGTAGGATCTGCACCATGCTGGACATGTGAAAAAGTAGAAAAGAGGAATTGACTCAGGTTTGTACTTGGTCAATGAGAAAACAGGCAATGTAATTCTATTTTTAAAAAACCCATTTTCTGCTGAGACTAACCTTAAAGGTTAACATGACTGTTATTAATATTTAATATACAAAAAACCACATTTAAAATATTTCATTAAAAATGAACATTTATGTATGTCATTTTTAGTTTTTTAAAACACTGAAATGAAGTATAAATTCAAACTTTATTCTTGTTTTTACTGTAAAATATCTACACTAATACCTGTATGGAACCAGTACTATCAACTTCATTAGTGTTCAATAAATCTGGCTTAGACATTACACAATCCATTAACTATTTTGAAGTTAAAGTACTAAATAAGAAACTTAATATTACCAGAGAACAATTAGGTAATGATAATCGACTTTATACAATAATAAATCTGTGTGATAAACATACTCATAGATTAAAGTACTATTCCTGACTACTATTCTGAAATCTAGATAATTACTAGTTTAAGTTTCCATTAGAATCAGAAGTCTCAAACATATTCTATGTAATATACTCTGTGAATAGAAGTACTTAAATATACCTGGAGCAGCAGTTTGCAAATTTCATATTTTCCTTTTGCTGCAGCTTCATGTAAAGGTGTAAATTTCCATAAATCGGCTACATTAACTACTGCTCCATGCTTAACAAGAAGTTCTGCAACTTCATAATGTCCATAAGAACATGCATTGTGCAAAGGTACAAGGCCTCTGGAAAAAAAAGTAAATACAACAACACAAAAATATGTTTTAATTTAAATAATTACATATAGCTGATAAATTTCTTGAACTCTACTAGGGATTATACTGATTATACTTTATAGAACATAAATATTTATTAAAAGACTAAGTGGAATTATTTTTGGGGTGCTGGCAAAGATGAAATATTTAAAATTACAGAGAATATAACAAACATACATACTCAATATCTATAATTAGGAAATGTATATTTTTAGAGAAAAATAATTTTAAGATAAACTGGAAGAACTTAAATATCCTGAAAGCAAATTGAAAAGAATTTTAAATCAATATTACACTAACATTGCAATCTCCTTGGCCATTGTAAAATATAAGGAATTATGCAAATAAGTCTGACAATAAATGCTAACCATCATAAAATCTTAACTAAAATGAAGAAGCTAAATTTAATTTAATGTTAGAGAACAGATGTCCCTGAAAATAAAGAGCTGAGAACTATCATAAAAATATTTTCGGATTTTTCTAAAAAGGTCTGGTAATGGAAAGAGAGGTCATGGCAATTGTTGGTACTTGCCCTTTGTCTTTAGCATGCACATCAGCTCCGTGTTGCAGCAGATACTCCACCACAGACACCCTGTTATAGCCAGCTGCAAAATGGAGTGGTGTAGACTGACGCCCTTCGATGTCTCTGCAGTTCACACTCTGAACAGTACACAATTTCTATAGGATGGAACCCAGAATACACATGATGCTATACATTCTGGTTTCTTGTTTTCATTCATTTAGTAGAATTTTTGAATGTCTGAGTTATTTTTTGTTTCATCAATTCAGCATCCTCAGAAACTATTTGCTATTTATTTATTTTAAAAAATTAAAAAAAAATTTTTTTGTTTTGTCCTGCCCTGTCTGGTGTAGCTCAGTGGATTGAACACTGGCCTGTGAACCAAAGGATTGCTGGTTCGATTCCCAGTCTGGGCACATGCCTGGGGTGTGGTCCAGGTCCCCAGCAGGGGGCCCTTGAGAGGCAACCACACATTGATGTTTATTTGTCTCCCTTTCTCCTTACCTCCCCTCTCTCTAAGAAGAAATATATAAAATCTAAAAAAAAAATTCATTTTGTCCTCACCCAAGGACATTACCCCATTGCTTTTAGAGAAAGGAAGGGAGAGAGAGAAACCTCGATGCAAGAGAGAAGCACCGGCTGGTTGTCTCCTATATATGCCCAGGCTAGGGATCCTATGCACCCAGACCAGGAATCAAACCTTCAGCATTTTGGTTATGGGATGACAGTCCCATAACCAAATGAGGCACACTGGCCAGGGTGCTATTTATTCTTATTTCATCCTGTCACTTATTGGGAATCCTTCTGGTCCTCTAATCTATACCTATATCATCTTCTTTTGCTAAAACTAGTAGGTGAATTTTATCATTACCACTACTACTATTTACATAAAGGTATTCTAAGTATGAATTATTAGCAATTGTAACTTGCACTTTTGGCAAATATATGTGGAAGTACACTGCATCATAAAAGCATCAGCATCACTTGGGGCTTGTTGAAAACTCAGAATCTCAGACCCCCATCTACTGAGTCAGAACTAGCATTTTAACGAGACCCTAGGTGATCTGTAAGCATATTAAAGGTTGAGAAAGTACTGCTCTTGACCAGTGATTCTCAAATTTTCATGTGCATTTGGTCCTACCTCCAGCTTTTCTAACTCAGTGTGTCTTGCCTGGGGCTTGAGAATTTGCATTTCTAACAAGTTCCTAGGTGGTGCTGATGCTGGTAGTCATGGAACAACATTTACAGAATTATAGTGCACAATATGGAATGAATTAACTAATAGAATGCTATTGTTTATGTACCATCCTTGGGAGAAGAAAATAGTCAATCAAATAATTATTTGTGTTCTTTGGTTTAGAGAATAATGCCTAGCTGAGAAAGGCTGTAAGAGTATGGCAACACTCAAAATACTTAGAGTATTTTGCATGAGCATTTGGGGAATCAAAGCAACACCAGTAATAAAAATCATGAAGCTCAAAAAAAGTCAAATGAATTATCAATGTAAGTAAAAACCCTTCTCTCTTTACTATCCTACCCTAAAAGTAGAATAACCTAGTGCCAATAAACCAAAGGATCAACTTTCAGGGGTTTAACCTCAAGTGGTGTGTAATCACAGGAGTGATAAAGCTCTTCTATGCTATCCAAACAAGACGTTGTCAGATATATAGATTCAGGGTCCCATATGAGATATGGCATCTCATGGTCTGGTGTCAGGCTCTAAGAATGAGTATTTTGTCATACATATGCCAGGTGCTAGGTTTGGTAGTTATCACTAGCCACACTACTCCCTACTTGTCAGTTTAGTTTTATCCAGACTGAGAAGGTTTTCTAATAGAAAGCATCTAGTCTATGGATCACCACAAAACACAAGTGAGCACATAAGTATACACTGGGTAATATGCAGATGTTATTGTCCCAGTGATTTACCTGTCTACAGCTAGATAAGGAATAGAAGAGTGGATGAAGACAAAGTTCTATCAACTGATGTTAAAAGGAGAGGTGAGAGAAGACAGCCTGATGACTAGTCTGAGAGAATAAGGGAGAGAAGAAGGTCTTTCTCAATCCAATTGCATTATTTTATTCTCTAAATCCAATTCCTGCCCCTTATTTCACCTCTTTATCTGTTTCTTCCTCTAGACTCTTTCTAGCTTTACAAAAACAGTCTTGTCTTTACTATTATATATACTGAATATTGGTTTATATTCCTTAACATATATAAGTAGACAAGCATTTTTATCATCCACCCCCAATAAAAAAATCAGCTAGTTGCCTTTTAACTAAGTAGTTACCTTTAAGTTTAACTTAAGTTACCTGAACTTAAGTTTCCTTTAACTTAATTTTTGATCACTTCTGCAGGAAATATTTTGGTTCACTACTTTTAACTCAAGTGATTTGCTTTTCCACAAACCAGCAGCCAGTAATAGAAACAAAATCCTCCTGTCAATATCCTCTTAGCCGCCTACTTAAGTGA
The DNA here is from genome assembly GCF_004126475.2 of Phyllostomus discolor. Classification (NCBI taxonomy): domain Eukaryota; kingdom Metazoa; phylum Chordata; class Mammalia; order Chiroptera; family Phyllostomidae; genus Phyllostomus; species Phyllostomus discolor. The sequence continues at coordinate 146,183,343 of NC_040907.2, read as the reverse complement.
CTAAAAATGTAAATATAAAACTTGTCAAACATTTAAGATTGCAATTATAATACGATCTTTCTTTAAAAAATGAAATTATTTTAAAAATAAAACCTTCAGTTATTTGGGAATAGCTGTACTACCTACACAGATAAAGCAGTAGGGTAGGATCCCATGAACTTTTAAATCAACTTCCAGAGATCTCTTTATTTGAAAGTATAGTGAATAAATTTTCTCAATGTTCAAGTTCAGATGAGACCAACATTCATATTCTATCCTCAGAAGAATCTAAAACTGTCTTTGCAGGGTGGGTTTGTTCAGGATGGAGAACACCATATGAAAATATGGTGATACTGCTTCAAATAGATACATCTCCCGTGAATCAAATCAATACATTCAGGTTTTTATAGAATTTCTTATTACCTACTAATGGTCCCTAAAATAGGACTCACACTGCTTTGAAAACATGTGGAGTGAATAGGGGGGTACAATGAAGTTTTTTTCTCTTAGTAGCTTTGGAAATGAAAATAGCATAATTGCCAAAAAAGAAAAAAAAAGTTTTCCAAAATGAAAAAAAAATATGGGACTACTAAAACATGTAAAACATGCTGAGTTAGCCCTGGCTGGTGTGGCTCAATGGACTGAGTACCAGCCTGTGAACCAAAGGGTTGCCGGTTCGATTCCCAGTCAGGCCACAAGCTTGGGTAGTGGGTCAGGTCCCCAGTAGGGGGAACACAAGATGCAAGCACACACTAATGCTTCTCTCTTTCTCCCTTCCTTCCCCTCTGTCTAAAAAATAAATAAAATAAAATAAAAGTAATTTTGCTCTTGCAAAAATGTTTGGCTTTTGAGTTACATATTTAGCTGGATACACAATTACGACAGGTAACAGAAATATCTGGTATAGGCATCAAAGACATTAGATATGATCCTGTTGTGAAAAGCAAAGCAAAATCTAAGGAAGTAATCAGTTACTCTAAGTAAGACAACTATGGGAATTGGGTGCCGAATTAAGAGCTGAAGTTGGCTCCTCTGAGAAAGAACAAAAAATTCAGTTTGGATAAGTTTAAGATTATAAGGAGACTGTGGCTCTGAAAAGTGGCAACACTGCATCATTATTATGTTTAAACACTGGGTCCTCAGAGAAGACATACATAGATGGAATAAGACACTGTTTAATTTTTTCTGCCTTCTTGTTTTGTATGTCAAATGTAAACAACAATAGATGATAATTTGATATAACTTATTTTTTTAATCCTCACCCAAGAATACACTTACTGATTTTAGAGATGGGAAAGGAGAGAGAGGGAGAGAAACCCCAATGAGAGAGAGAGAAGCATAAACTGGTTGCCTTTTATACACTCTCTAACCAGGGGCCGAACCCACAACCCAGGCATGTGCCCTGGCCAGAATTCAAACCAACAACCTCTTGGTCTATAGGATGATGCTCCAACTAAGTGAGCCACACTGGTCAGGGGGATATACCTTATTCTTTTAAAGGGACAAATGTACAGGTCCTTTAAACAAAATGCATTTCCATAAACATGCAGTTTATTTAAATTTGTGACTGTGATGCATTTACAGAAATATATGTAAAACTAAAAAGTTTCTTTCATTACTTAATGATTCTAATGTTCAGAACTAAATTAGCATTATTTATCTTTTAAAACAAGGTACACAAATAACTAGGCTCTTCATTTTAACAGTATAGATACATCAAACACTGTCAAATTAAAAATTCAAAGTAAAAAACATATGATCATCTCTTACTTTTACAGTTTCTACATCTCCAGCCTTTGCAGCTTCCAGCAGTTGTCTGTCTGCTTCTGAATTACCTAATGGGATGCCCTCTAAAGAGAAAAAGAAGGAAAGAGCAATTAACTCCTCCTATTAGAAGGAGGAACTACCAAGCTTTAAGGGAGGCATCTTACCTGAAAGTAGAGTTCTTTTTTACTTGGGTAGATTTTACTACAAAATCTACAAAATACCTATGGTACTAGAGGAAAAAGAGTTAAGACTTTCTTAAAACTTTTTTTGGAAACATATGTAAGTGACATACATGTAAATGTGAATAATAACCATAAAGTGTGACTTAGACAATGTAAAGGAAGATGATGAAAGATGGCCTGCTCTATAACCAAACCTGTAGAATGGTGGAAAAATAGAGTAGTGCAACCACCAGAGATCTAACCATGGTTCTGACATTAACTAGCTATCTGACTGGGGTAAGTCACTTGAACTTTCTCGGCTTCAGACTCTTCTTAGTTTCAAAATGAGAGAAGTTGGATTAGAAGATATCTAAACTCACTTTCAGGTCTGGAAATCTGTTTTATAGCTTAAATAAATCCCATAGGAAAGGAAAAAACATGTACCTTGTGTCTTAGAACAAAATAAACTCCGGATGGATTAAAGACTTAAATATAAAAATTAAACCTTAAGTATAATAGAAGAGACTATAGGTAAGCGTTTTTATCTTGTAGTAGAAAAATGTGGTGGAGTAGTATATCAAAAGCAGAATCAAAATTGATTTGGAAAAATATTTACCCAGGCATTAAATAAAGCATTAAACAAAGTGGTAAGACAAAGAAAAAAATGGAAAAAATATCACAACATGTATCTTAAAACTGCAAAGTAATGCACTTTATTTTTCATCCATTAGTGGGCAAAGAGGAAATGGAGGAGCTGCATGACAGTATTTCTGTTATTTGTATTTAAAAAGCATCTATTACTTCTATAATTCACACACAAATTCACACAAAGAGAAGATTAAGAATTATAATACCTAGGGGCTGACAAAAAAAAAAACCAGATCCTATCATATATTGTTAGTAGTAGAGTATAAAATGGTACATAACGTTTATAGAAGATGATTTAACAATTACATTTATTCTCTGATCTGGGAATTGTACTGTGATACTTTATTCTAAGAAATTAGCTGGAAAAGTAGGTAACAGCATTTTGCATAAAACCACCAAGACTGTAAATCTCCCTCACTAGGCAACTGAATAGGGCTAGCCAAAATGACACTGAAACAAATATGTGGTATGCGGGGAAGTAACGCAGTCCTGTAGTTAGCTCACAGTTCTGGCAGCTTCCAGGAGGTTTTATCAACCAGCCTCCACCTAGTCAAGGAGTGTTTTTCTCAAAGTGTGGTTTCTAGACCACAGGTATAAGGATCTCAAGTGTGACTACTGAAGATACAAAAGGTTTGATCTGTTACATTTCTTCTCATTACCACTTTGGGATGTCAGATACTCTTAAATTCTAGTAAAATGTAGACATGTAGGCAAAGACACTTTAAAATCATGGGACCAGATTTCTAGGCTAAAATTTTTAAGATATGTGTAGGTATTTATAACTTGTATATAAATATTTAGTCTAAATATTTTTAGATGTAATGAAAGGGTGAATAGTTAAATAAATTGTATTAAGTCAAATAGTTGGTTACCTTGCACAAAATCTACATGCCTTACATATGAAAAATCTAAAAAAAAAAAGCAGCATAGAAGTAGGGCTAGTCTTTACAGTATTATTTATCACTATGGTTGCTCTACCAAGAGACGTCTACCTTTCAAAGTTTTCCCTTCTTTAAAAAGAAATATCTACTATTGTACCATACTCATAAAAGCTTTCTAGATAAAAACTTAAGAGTCAGCTATTTATTCAGAGAAATTGGGCAGAAAATGCTACTGAAACAAAATCCTAATAAAGATTAAACACATTTGGACATTAATTATAATAAGTTAGGAAGAAATAACAGCCAAAAATTCTAAAATAAATTCCTTTTACTACCAACTCTTATATAGCGTGTGAAAAAATTTAAAGGTTAAAAAATAATTTCATGGAAGCAGTTAATACCTTGAAGAAGCTGCTGCACGTTTTCATTCCCCATCTGTAAGGCAGTGAAGCCCTGCAGGGATATGATGTTAGGGTCACACCCGTAGCTCAGGAGCAGGCGGCAGGTCTGTAGGTGACCACAGTGTGCGGCTCTGTGCAGAGAAGTCTGACCAAGATTATCCAGAGCATTCACCTGAACAATACAGAAAAAGCTGAAATTAGCTTTCAACTCAAATTTTTAAATCATCCAATCATGTATTTAACATTTGCTACTAATTTAAAATCCTCGACTATTTTCTTAAGAAGCCTATTCAAAACAAATATTTATGCCCAAATTTAGAACATAAATCCACCAATTCATGAAGGCTGACAGCAGAAGGAAGACTCAATTTTGGGTTAAAAGGGTAAGATGTTGAGTAACAGCTGTGTTTAACATCAAAGTATTAATAAGTTTACCACATTCAGAGGTAGACACTGCCTAAGAAAGTCTAATCCATGTATTTTTATGGTTCTCTGAGGTCCAGAAATGTGGAGAACAATCCAAAGAGAGACAATAGTCAGTAACAAATCCAGAGGTTAGGTTAGCATTAAAACACTTATTTCTATTGGCTTAATCATCCACATTTTTTTATCATGTAAATAAAATATAACCTGTATATACAAAATACACTATAAAATATTCACACAATAGAATACTTCTGAGCAATAAAAAGGAACAAACTATTCACAAGTGGATGAATCTCCAAAACAGTGTATTGAGGAAAAAGCCTTACACAAAAGTATAATCATCATGTGATTCATTAGACACAAAGGCCTCAAACAGGCAAATCTAACCTATGTAGGAAAAAGTAAAAATGATTATTGCCTCTAGGGATGGAGATTGCCTTGGATGGGGGTCCTGTCCTCTGCCGTAAGATAATGCTCTGTATCTTGGTGAGTTTTGATTACACGGGTGTATGCATTAGTCAAAATTCAGTAAATGTACACTTAAGATTTGTGCATTTCACTGCATGTAAATTTTACACTTAAAAAAGCCTGTAAATGAATACTGACCTCTAGATGCCACCTATGTGAAAGTACTTAAGAAGTGTACAGTAATGTACAAATTACTCTGATATGTCAAAAAAAATAAAGATACATTGATAGAGGGAGAAAATGATATGTAATAAAGCAATGTAGCAACATGTTAACAAAATCTAGCTTGTGGGCACATATTCTCTATAAAATTCTTTCAACTTGGCTGTATTTTTAAAAATGTTCATCATAAAAAAAAAACCCCACCTGTAACACTCCCCCATCTCATCCTTACTTCACCCTTCCCAACCAGGGAAATAAATCTTCAAAACATAACTGAGAAATTAAGTTCCTTGGTAATTAATCCTGTGGCCATTAGTATGTTTTGAGACTCTGTCCAATTTATATTCATGGAATTGGGAAAAATTTAAACGGGAATTTAGTAAAACTTTCTTAATGAATCCAAAACTAGACTACATATAAATGGCTCATCTCCAGCCTTATGGAATCTGAAAAAGCAATTTAAAATGTGCAGGGTAATTTATTTATTCACATACTAAGACACACTAAAATATGAAGTACATTCACTTGAAAACTTAAATTGGGTACTACTCTCTTTTAAGATTAGTGTGACCAACGTCACCTGGTTTGTCTGGGACTTCCCCAGTTTTAGCACTGAAAGTACTGTGTAAAATTTTGGGACTTCCTCAGTCCTGGCCACACCTGGATGGCTGGCCACCCTATCCAATACGTGTTTCACTGAGTTTCACAACTCAAACTTAATATGCATCCAGATATTCTTCTAGTAATGCATCTCAGGCACAAAAAAGCAAGTAGTGAAAAGTTACAGAACATACAGACAAATGAGATATGACAAGCAGTCAAGCAGAAATAACTTTATTCAGTAGTTTACAATAGGAAAGATGAAAATTATACATCATCAAGAATTCCCCCAAATCAAAGAGAAATTAAGACACTGAGAGGCAACAAAAAAAGAAACTGTAGAATTCTAAGTGGTTACTTGAGTGCGAAGCCCAAGGAAGGACAGATCAGAAAACTATTCTGCAAAGCACATTTAGAGAAGAGCCTCGGGGCGATCTAAGGAGGAAGGGATCTCTATTTCATTTGTCTCCCTTTATTCAGAGTAGCTTCATTCTTTCTGTTATATAATAAATTTCTACTAACGATGTTGTTCAAAGGCAAGGGTCTGCAGCTAAAAACTGTCTTGGCCCATGTGGCTCAGTTGGTTGGAACATCATCCTGTAAACTAAACGGCTGTGGGTTCCATTCCCAGTCAGAAAACATGCCTGGGTTGTAGGTTCAGTCCCCAGTCCAGGCTCATATGAGCAATTGATTAATGTCTCTCTCTTGCATCAATGTTTCTCTCCCTCTTTCTCTCTTTCTCATTTCCCCTCTCTAAAATCAATAAGCATGTCCTCAGATGAGGATTTTAAAAAAGGAAATGTATCTTTAAAAAACAAAAACAAAAACTTGTAGAACTGCTGAATTAGGTGACTGTCACCCCTATCTGGAATACTATTTTTATCTTTTACAGATTGTTATTTTTTTTTTTAAGTTCCTGGGTAAGAAATGATTTGTAGCTTGGATGACAACATAACTAATTATTCAACAAATAAAATGCACTGTGCATAAATGCCAACTAAAAAATATTAATTTCCCAATATGAGTAGCATTTCCCACTATGGGGAGCTATGTTTTTAGTCAAGTTATTTAAATAATTCATTTTCTGTTCCAAGTTCTTTGGCTCAGTCACAGAAATAACAGAGGATAAGAAAGACTGTGGCTGGGGTAAATAACCAGAGTTTCATGGTAACCTAGGTACAAAAGACATGAGAAAAGAATACTGGAAAATATGATAGGTCAGAATCAGTATTTTGTAGCTAGGGATATTTTCCTGAAGACTATATAGAATGTTACAAAAAGACCTTTAGGATACCTGGACCAGGGAGTGGGGGGTGGGGGGTTGGCGGGGGCAGGTGGGGCGAACTGGTGGTGGTGGTTAAAAGGAATAAAGGCTATATAAGAAAAATGTCATTTTGAATAAATCCATAGGATTTCTAGCAAAAAATTTGATAAAGAAAAAGTATCTGCAGGACTATTTTTAAGTACAGATTAAGAGGAAAACAGTAATACTTATAAGAGAGTGAACCGTCTAAAAAGTCAGGCATTTCATTTGCTAAACAAAATAACTCACTGGATTACCAAAGATTACCAAAGAGGTAATACCTTTGCTTCATGTTTCACCACAACTTCGACAACATCGTTGTGAGCTTTCTCAGATGCCACATGTAGAGGAGTCAAGAATCTTAAAGAGAAAAAGCCAGCCAGATAGTAAGTGTATTTTTCAAAAAAAAAAAAAGTCAATAATTTTTAATTATTAAAATTATACTTACTCTTTAGTTTTTTCATTGATGTTTGCTCCTTTTCTTAGCAATAGTTCGCATATTTGCTTTCTTTTAGGGTACGGAGATGCGGCAGCACAATGCTAGATAATTTAAATTGCAGCATTAATCAAGGACTATACGTGATTGATTTTTTATTTAAGAATATTTGTGTCCAATCAAGAAGTTATTTTAATTTTTTATTTTTGACCAACTTTTTAAAAACTTTGCTACTCAAAGACTTTCTATTGGATAGAATGTGCAACGATTACTAAATTCTGGCAGGGTCTGAAAATCTTATTTACTAGATAACATCTATTACTAAATGGTCAAACTTTATAGTTGTTCTTACATCTTTGAAAAAGCTACTACTGTGATAAAAATTTTAAATTAATGTGACCAATACTCAAAACTATTCCCATTGAGAATGGTGCTTATATTATTTTTAAAAGGTTCATTAATAAAATGCCCCAAAAGCTGGGGTTTCTTTACATGAAGAAATAACATAGCACTCATCAGCTCTGGATGCTGCTTGGTTAATAGCGCTGATGGAACAGTATTTGTTGACGAGTAGTATTTATTTCTCTTTCAATCAGCTGTTCCAGCAGAACAAGGAGCTTGGATTACCTGCTTGGCAAATATCAGTGGTAGAAAATGATACACTTCAAGCTGGACGTGGTAGCATGAATGTGTATGATATATCAAGGAGTAAGAGAGATAGGAGACAGGGATGCACTCATTATAAACCTAGTTAAGTATCTTGTGGTCATATCCCAGATCTTTTCATCCTCAACATCCAGGATGACACGAATACACAACAGGTGTTTAAAAAATGTCTAAGAGTGAATGGCTAAATCAATGTGTGTGTGTGTGTGTGTGTGTGTGTGTGTGTGTATAAAGATAAAATTTAAACCTGAAATTCATGGAATAAAAGTTCTAGATAACTGTTAGAGGCTAAGTTGTTTTATACAGCTAACTACACAGTACATAGGATATTTGTTTTCTGATTCTGACCTGATGTTAATTACAAAGTTTATCCAATCTTCATGACTTTGTTTCAGATCCATTTTTTTGATGCTGTTGCTGTCACAAAAATCATTCCTTTGCTCTCAATAAAACCCTTTCTAATTGGTGAGCCTAGCTCCTTTGCATGTTATGAGTAACCACTCCAGGACATCTAATAGGATAGTACACAGACTGGAAATAGTTTATTTCCAAGAATTTTGACCGCATTCATTTCAAATTGCTCCTCTATTCCTCTGCCCCTTCCTGGGACAGGGCCTGTAATTTCTGGAAACCTGGAAGACACTGCCCCTGGACAACTATCCAGTACTTAACTCCTAGTATGTTTTAAGGTTAATAACAAAATTAAGGTGTTAAATAGCAGAATATTTAGGGAAAAATCAAGATGTAGTGTAAGCTGTTCAGACCCAGAAAATTTTCCATGTCAGTCTTTACAAGTCTCTCTGTATCATCTTTATGCTGTTATGATTTTAATTTTGCACTAGCATTTCTTATTAGTCTGCAGCTTTACTACTGTTTTACCTGGATAATTTTTATAAGTAGAAAAAACCATCTACAATGTTTTATAGATAGGTTTCTACATAATCTTCACATAGTTTATGTCACATTGTAAGGAAGAAAATAAACCATAAAAGGAATTTGATAAGTAAGGCTACATGAGTTAAACTTTCCCCTAAACATGGCAATTTATTTAGGGTCATCTTCCCTCACTCAAAGCACATTCTGCAATTCATACAGCAGGATTTCTTCCTTTTAAATTTTTGCTTCCTTTTAAATTTAAGGTAGTCTCTGATTACACCATTCCCTTTCCTATCTTCCATCACTTATGCTTACTAGCTCCCATCTTTTCTGAATGCTTTTCCATAGACTGCTTGGTTCTCATTTACTTTGTTGCGGTTCCACTGGGGTCATTATTTCCATCAGGGAAACAGCTTTTACTCACACACTTTATTCACACAGTAGAGAGAGAAAATATACTGACTTTTAGACCTAATTTTGAAAGAAATCACAATAGTAGAAGGAAAACCAAGTGATTTTTATGTTGGTGGCAGAATTATTTTCTTTCTTATTATTTTCAGTGGGTTCCAACTTTTCTTTTTTAGAGATTTTTATTTATTTATTTTCAGAGAGAGGAGAAGGGAGGGAGAAAAACACTGATGTGAGAAACATTGACTGGCTGCCTCCTGTACAATGCTCCAACTGGGAGTAAAATTGGCGACCTTTTACTTTGTGGGAGGATGCTCAACCAACTGAGCCACATTGGTTAGGGCGGGTTTCAAATTTCCAATCATAAAATAGTTATAATTTTTATAATATAAAAGCAAATTATATGTACCACTCATGATAATAAAAAACTATACACAGTATATCCAGTACATACATAAAGCATTTTTCTGGAAGGATACTCAAATGAGCAATAGCACTGCATTTTGGGGGCTCAGGTTGTCCATTTTTCTGTATTGTCTGATACTTTTTTATATATGAGCAGGTATTAATTTTTAAAAAGTACAGATTTTAAAATAATGCTATTACTAAAAGTAGGAGGACATTATGATAGTCACCCTGTATCATCAGAAGAGGTAGAATAATGACTAGTTTTGCATATTTCTGGTTACTGTATTGTAAAAACTTAAATCTGAAACATTACCAATGCTGTTTCATGTGTTTGAGGATGCTTAAAATTGACCATTTCCAGAGAGAGATGTTTTTTGATTCGTGTAACGTCAGCTTCCCGTGCAGCCTGCAGCAAAGAGTGGCCTTTAAATTCATCTAGATGAAGAAAAAGTATTTAAATCTGTATGAGAATAGTCAAATTGACAGGATTCACCTAGTAAAAGACACAGTATTTTTCTTGAAATTATTTTCAAAATTATCTACCAAAATTGCCAAGCTGAGAGTCTAAAGACAAATAGAACCCCCAGAAAGGGAAACAGTGGTGTTCCAGTTCACCTCAGTTATGACCCAGTTTATCCCCAACTCTATCACAGATGTAGCCCATGGCCAACTCAAGATCTGTTTTGGTCCGAAGGTATCTAGAGAACTGCCATATATTCCCAGAGAGTTCTGAGAATTTTCTAAAACACAGAAATTTTCTCAGTAAAAATAGAGGGCGATCACAGTTCCTACACTAACATTACAGCAATAGCAGATGGCTTTGTTCACACATCAGAGAACTCGGGACAAGATGGGTATCTCCAAGAGGCATCTACATATTTTCTTAAGGTTCTTCTCTTCTATTCCTCAGATCTGTGAAACCATCCTTATCCTTTAATACTCCAAAATAATGTAAGTTTCCTATTTATGTATGGCAAACTAAACTAGGTGGCTACTTCTCACTATATCCACACTTCAGCTATACATAGAAAACCATAGAACTGTCCGGATACCAAAGAATATTAGATGGTAAAATCCGGGGACTATGTTTACAAGACAGCAACCCGGAAACACATTATGTTCCCAAAGTTCACTTTTTAAACAAATTATTTCAGAAAAATAACAACCCTTTAACCTCATGGCACTTTCACAAGGAAGTCACATCAAAGTTAGGAACTTGTATTCTTTTCAAAAGCCTACCATCTATAAGACTAACACATGTAAAAAGCATTTAACTTGACTTCAAAAAATCCAATACAAATACGTTTTCATTTCATAGCCTCTTAAGAGCAGAATGAGTAGAAACTTCCAAATGATTAAATATGCTAATCTAAAACATATAACCCATGGTTAAGGAAAATATTCTACTATTTAAACATTTCTAGAAACAAACAAGAAATAATTTTAGTTTGATATCATAATATCTTAGCAAAACATTCATCGTTTTATACTCACATGCTAATCTTTCTTTTAACTGTGGTGTGGGAGCCAAGTCGATAGCACTTTTATTATGACAATTCAGCAGTGTTGGATCTGCACCGTAACTCAGGAGAAGAGAGCACACTTCGACCCTGTTCTTAGAAGCTGCCTCGTGAAGAGGAGTGAACTGCCACAAGTCCATTGCATTTACACAGGCACCATGCTGGGGGGGGAGGGGGGAAGGTAACACATACTTAGTGTTCAATTTTTAAGAGAATTTAGAATTATTAATAGTCTGTAATTTAACATCACACAAGCTTAAACAGGTTATATTCCCAAAGTTCACTTTTTAAACCAATTATTTCAGAAAAAGAATACACCCCCCTTCCCCACCAATGGAAGGAACAGTAGCTGTTATGACCTTCTTATGACAGCTGCTGACAGAATAAGGAAAAATATTCAAGGGGCAGAATGAGTGCAGAATGAGAGAAGTGTATGGTCAAATACATATACAGAGACTGGGGAACAAAAAAAATTGGGGTGTGGGTAACATCCTTGGATGCACTCAAAGGAGGATATATTTTCTTTTATTCTCACCCAACAGGGAGCAAAATAAGGAGTTTCTTGCCAGTTCTGGGAACCTGCCTGTTCAACAATAGCCACCCAACATACTGGAAGAATTAAAGCTTACTCAGTGAGCCCGTTCCAACCCAAGGTACAAATGTTGTGAAGGTAACTGGTGGTTTTAACAATATACGATTCACTAAAAACTGCTTTCTGATATTTTTCAAGAGTTTTGAAACTTCTCTGTAGCCACAAATTATAGAATTACTTAATTTGCTATTTGTAAGATGGTGGTGCCACTTTATATTTAAAATCTTATGGTATTTCAAAAATCTCAAGTAAATGCTAACATATCAATCGTCTACATTTTATAATAATTATAAATACTCCTATATCCACTGAACACTAAAAACACATAGAAAATAGATACACTATGTATTTAAAGCACCTTATATAATTATAAAAAAAAGTAGAAGAAAACTAACCTTGACCAGAAGTTCAGTTACTTCATAATGACCATAAGAACAGGCATTGTGTAAAGGCACCAGATCACTACAATATGAGAGGGGGGAAACCTGTTATTACAGATTCCCTAAACTTATTTTATTTAATTTTGACTAATTTAAATTTAATTAGATTTAAATAGCAAATGGTTTATGTGACCTTTCAATAAAAACGTGTCCACTTGAACCTAAATCCTAGCAATCATAACTCTCAAGTCTCTGTGAAATCTATCTCTGCCCCTCACACCACCTACCCCGGCCAACACACACTGCCGCTGTTTTGGTTCAGGCTTTTACTATTGCTCCCTGTATTACTGAAATTAACCCTCACTTAAATTTGATCCTCAAGCTATGGCCAGATTTTTTCAAAAGGTTATCTAATGGGGTTACTCCTTTTTATACATCCTTCACTGGTTCTTCCTTGCTTTCAAAAGATGGTTTCAACTGCTTAGCCTGGCATATAACGATCTGACCCTCTCTAGCCTCACCCTGCAATAACAGTATACTAAACCACTTGCAGTTCCCTAAATGCCTGTACATAGGACTATCCCCTGGGTGTAGGATAGATTTCCCTCCCTCCTGGTTTACTTCTAAACATGTTTTCCAAACTCAAGAGCTCAAACAATGACTCTTCTTTGAGATAAATTCTGTAAGGTATATTCCTTAATAAAACTAAAACTTAATTTCATTGTGATTGCAATGGAAGAAGAATTTTCTACATAAGAAGGTACAGTGGAACCTTAAAATCTTTATGTATCTGTGAGCTGCTCCTCCACGGGAATTACTCGCAACTGATTACCCCAGACATGTATGTGATGGCCTCAGTCTCTAGTTATACGCCCTTCTTTAAAGACTCATGACTTTCCTTCCCATTTTTTGTCTACAAAATGTTTTACTTGCCTGATCCCCAATTCCATTTCCAACTATCTGCTAGTTACCTCCCCATGAGTTCCCATCATCATCTCATAAAACCAAGAATTCTAAAAGTGAACTCAATTTTTCCCCCTTACAATAATTTTCCCTTTTGGATTTTAGTATGTGCATCATTGTGTCTCACTCATTCAGCTTTAAAATTCAAAATGTAATTATCTTTTTATTCCTTTCACTCTCATCACATCCAGTCAACAAATCTTATCCATTGTTAAACTGAACTACATCTTGTATTATCTTTTCATTTCCATTTCATCTACCACCACTACTATATATCTTCATTATGCCCGAATCCCTGCCATACTCACTCCCCTTACTCTTTTATTGCTTCTATTCTCCCTCTCCAGTCTACCTTATCCATCGTCACCAGAATGTACTTCCTATAACTCCTCTTCTAGAATAATCATTCTCCTTGCTTGAGATCCTTCAATGGCTAACATGGCTGGCAGAATGAAGTTTGAATTGTTTAGGCTAAGATAACAAGTCCTCTAAAACCTGGTTCTTACCTATTTCTCCAATTTTAACCTTCATTTCTTTCCTATATGAATCACCTGCTTCAGCTAAGCTGGTCTAGTCACTGTTTCCTAAATATGCTGTCACATCTGCTTTAGCAACATCTTCTCACACTAATTCTCTTGAGCAGAGTGATGGTTCTTAAACTCCCTAGCTTTCTTGAACTGAGTCCAGGTCAAGTACCATCTCCTCCCAATGGATTTCCCAATCACTACAGCTATCACCAAGAGTCCCCTCCTGGGAACTCCTATAGTAGTGTCCTTCTGTATCATCTCAAATGTAGTACACAACCTGTATCGTTAGGTATTTTTTCACGCCCCCTAAAGTATAGTGTAAGTGCTAAAAGTGGTTGCCTTAATGTTTTATTAAGTCCCTGTATCCTCACAGCAATCTGCAATTACAAAAGCTCAAATGTTTATGCTGTTTAGTATAAAAAATGATTTTTATAAAGTTACAGAAATTATTATAAGGATAGTAACATTTGTTCAAATGTTACTGTTGAACAAAATCCTAACTTTTGTTCAAATACTTACCCTTTATCTTTAGCATGGACATCAGCTCCATGCTGCAGTAACAGCTGTACAATCTTTACTCTGTTGTATCCGGCTGCCAAATGCAGTGGAGTTGACTGAAATGTTAATCAGAAAAATTAATGAAATTCAAATACTGAAATTAAAAAAGTCTGAAAAGCAGCCCTGGCTGGTGTAGCTCAGTGGACTGAGCATGGGCTGCGAACCAAAGTGTCGCAGGTTCGATTCCCAGTCAGGGTACATGCCTGGGTTGCAGGCCATGACCCTCAGCAACCACACATCGATGATTCTCTATCTCTATCTCTCTCCCTTCCCTCTCTAAAATTAAAGAAATAAAATCTTAAAAAAAAAGTTTGAAAAGCTAAAAATCCAAACCAAAAATCCAGAGGAAAAGCTTTATAACTTTATTGTCTAAATAAATAGTCATTAATTTGGTTTTAAAATATCCAACACATTATTAAAAGCATAGAATAAAAGTTTGTAAGTTCATTATTGCAAACAGGAAGCAAACGATTACATGTTTATTTTCAATAAGGTTTAAAGTTAAAAAATCCAAATTACTGCTTAAAAGAATGCATCAGCACTCTCATCAAATGTTTTAATTTATAATAAGATAAATACATTTTTATGTTACCGGGGATTAACACACTTAGTTGGAAAAGGAAGTACCTTTCTACCATCACTTGCATGGCAGTTGACATTTAATGGTGTGAGTAGAGCCATCATTTTTTCCTCGTTGCCACTCCTAACACACACAAAAAATTCATTAGTAATTTCTAGTCTTTCTCAGTTCCTATTGAAGACATTTATGCAAACATTTAAAAAAATTCACTATTATAGTTTGCTTATTGCAAAAACAAAAAATGTAAATGGTAAAGATTTCATGGTATATATTTATAACACACCTGGCACTTTCCAAGAGTTCATCTTTCTTATATTCACCTGTGAATGAGGGGGGAAAAACTCAATTACAAGAGTAATGACATTTTTATGCATAACATGCTCAATCAACTATATTTAAAGTATATAAATCTGGAAATAAATTTCCAATAAATAGAAAATGATCAATCAATATTGTACAGTTTAAAAATATTTTTCTGAAGAACATGGAACATCTATGTATAAAAGTTAAAAAAAATAAAAAAGAATCAATGCTATATAATCAAGTGTGACTGCAATCATATGAAAACAATTTGCACAGAAAAAGGAAAGCCAAAAAAGGAAATATACCAAAATTTGAATAAAGTATGCCTTAGGTGGAGAGTTATAGGAGAACCTTTCCTTTCCTTTTTACTCCTTAAATTATTATCTAAAACCAATATGCTATTTACTATTCACTTAACACACAAAATGTATGTACAACTTCATTCAAAAGCCCAACACCCCCCCAAAATCCAATATTCAACCATTTAGAAATGAGAAAAGATAATCTATAGCATCACCAATTGAACATAATCATTAACATTCTTGTGAATCCAAGATTGTTACTAAACCCAAGATCAATACTAAAATTGTTTTTATGATAATGCTATTTTAAGTAGAAGGCCTTCCATTTCTGCATGTTTCACATCCACAGATTCAACCAACCTCAGAATGAAAATAGTATTTTCAATCCGTGGGTCGGTATCTAAGAATTCAGAAAGTCAACTGTATGCATTGGTTTATACCATCTCAAAGAACCTGAGTATCCACAGATTTTTGTATCTGTGGTGGGGGTAGGGGGTGTCCCTATGGACACCGAAGGACAACTGTATACAAGTGAAAACAGAATTAAATATAATCTCTTTATGCCTATAGCTTTTTATTTATAATGAATACAAAAAACCCTTTAAAATACAATTTAAACATAAGTTAACAAAATAGATAGTATCTGCTGAAATGACATCCAAACTGCTGCCCACAATATTAATTGCATATTGGCTACTAGTGCAAGGCTTCATTTGAGTCCCAAGACTTTTTTAAAAAGATAAAAGCAGAGAACGGCACAGTATAGTGAAGGAGGAACATGAATTAAAAAAAAAAAAATAAAACTTCACTTTTCTTAGACAAGAATCAAATGCCAACTATCTAGATGTAAAAATATAATAACTGAACTGACACTATTTTAAAATCTAGTCAAGGTCATTAACCACAGGAAGCTGTTTACCTAGCAAGCTCATTCTTTATATTCTTCCTGTAATACCCAGAGAATACACAAACTTACCAGTCAGCACTGCTTTGGCAGACGGGTCTGCTAAATCCAATGCTGTCCTTCCATCTGTATTTCGGATGGTCGGCTCAGCTCCATGTTGTAAGAGCACTGCAAAATAGAAATACTACTTTTTTATTTTATTTTTTAAAAAAGATTCTATTTATTCTTTCTAGAGAGAGGGGAAAGGAGAGAGAAAGAGAGGGAAAGAAACATCAATGTGTGGTTGCTTCTCCCACGCCCCCTCAACTGGGACCTGGCCCATAACCCAGGCATGTACCCTGACTAGGAATGGAACCAGTTACCTTTTGATTCACAGGCTGGTACTCAACCCACTGAGCCGCACCAGCCATGGTGGAATACTACTTTTTAAAGATGGTAATAATGACAATTGGATTTTAGTAAATAATTTTCTCAAAAACTCTGGTCCAGTGGTCTCAATGTATTTAAAAATCTTTCATATCCTGACAGTATGGTAAATGTTATAAAGATAAGAATATATAAAATGCTTTATTATTTAATGTATTATACTCATTAAATAAATATCTGCTAAGCTCCAAGTCAGATTTTCCTTTGCTAGACAAGAGACTAAAGACAGATAAGACTATATAAGAATATAAATGGCAAATCTGCTTGAAAGTTTGTTTTCTCATTTCAAATAAAAACCGCCTATGTTAGAAAGATTGTTCTATCATAACAAAAATGAAATTTCTAAACCCATGGATAGTCCAGGAATAGGGATCTGGGGTACTAAAAAAAAATATGCAAATTCTTAAAAAAAAAAAAAAAAAAAAGAAAAGGAAAACGCTCTCTGCAGGGTTAACAAACCCCAAATCAAAGCTGCTTATTATAACCAAAAGCACATAAAAAGAAAAGACCTGTGCTATACTCTGTATTGTTACCTGTTATATAAAGACATTATAGCATACTCTATAAATAAGGAGCTGGGGAAAGAAAGGCAAATACACGCAGAAAGGGAAGCCTAGCTTCCATTCTTTGACAAGGTTAATGTCCATTCTATTCTACTCTATTCCTACCTGTAACAGAAGAAAAATGTGAGGCATTAATGGCAGACACACATGTATTTTAAAATTTTCTAGTAGCCACATTTAAAAAATAAAAACAGGTTAAATTCATCCTAATACATTTTATTTAACCCAACATATCCAAAATATCTCAATATTTACATTCATATTGTAATCAATACAAAATTGAGATTTTTGCATTGCTTTTTACCGTATTAAGTCTTTGAAATCCAGTGTATTTTTCCCTTAGAATACTTCTCAGTTTCGACTAGCCACATTAGAAGTTCTCAGCTACCACAACGTATAGTGCAGATCTATAACTTTATTTGGAAAACGCTGTTACTATTAAAACGAATTATTTGTATGTCTGAGACTCAGGAACTAGGAAAGGATTATGAGCAGAAGGCAGAAGCAATATAATGCATAGGAAAGGAAAACTGGGCAGAGGTTACTAGGTAATCTGTTTTGTATCTTTATAAATCACCTAATTTAAACCGACAACTTCAGCATGAATAGTGATTTGGTGTGTGGAGGGCAGGGGAGAACAACGCAAGTCTAGCAAAGAGCCTCTGGACTTTTTCTAGCACGCAAAACTGGCTTTCTATCTGCCTGACAAACTTCAACTGTCCCTGTTTTGCATCAGGAAATAGAGCTAAGGTAGCAGAGTCCAAAATCCCAGACTTGTGAAGCTCAGAAAAGTCAAAACCAGGTTAATAAAACCTCTCAAATAAGCAGTCTTCTCACATATAATTTTCTGTCAATGATCAATCTGTTGGGCAAACCCTATGACAGATGATTTTCCCTTCAAATGCTTCTTTGCTTATCCTGTCATTTCTATTTTCCTACAATAACCCTGGTTTATGCTGCCATCGTATCTCATCTGGATTATTCTACAGTTTCCTAGCTAATCCCCCTGATGTTATCCCTTCTACCAGCCCCCAACCAGATCACTCTTTCTAAAATATAATACTCTCATCACACTTGTTCTCCTCCTTAAGTCTTCAATGATTCCATACAACCTACATAACAATATCAAGCTCCTTAACCTGGAATGCAAACTTCTTTATACAGACATCCTTACCCTTTCAATCTTCCTCCCACTACTCCCTGGAAAGTCTCCCAGAAGGAGTAACCAGACTCCAGCCTACTCACTGTGCTCATTACCCTCTAACATTCCTGTTCACTTCTACCATGACTTTATCTGGTTCTTTGTGTGTGCCATCTCTTAAGAGAACCCATGTTTCTAGAAAACAGGAATCTTGTCTCTATTCTTTGAAGAACTTAAACCCAGTACTATACACAAAATGACACTTAGTAAATAGTGGTTACCTTAAATCTTGAATTGTTCTTAAGTATTTAAATTCATCCTGGCAGAAATTGATCAAATTAACAAATGAAATCAATTCAGACACAGAATAATTACAAGCTATTTCAGAAAAATTCTGGAAAGTGAACAGAACAGTCTTACCAATGCAAACATCAATCTTTCCTTTAATTGCAGCTTCATGGAGAGGAGTGTAATTCCAATTATCACGAGCATTTGGGTCTGCACCATGTCGCAAAAGGAGATTGACCACTTCGGCATGACCAAAAGAGCATGCATTATGAAGAGGAATAAGGCCCCCATCATCGCGTGCTTGGACATTTGCACCATTCTGAAGCAAATATTCAACTACGTCTTTCCGCCCAAAACCTAAAAGAAAACAAATTATCCATATTTAAGTCCTCCAAAGAAAATATATCAAATTAGAACCGATAAGTAAAAGCCATGCTAAGATGCTTCTGGATGGGAAATAATAAGGGATTCAACAATTTAAGAATTCATTGACGAGACAGACATATACTCACTACTGACATGTATGACTAAACCCAGAAGTTGAAGTTTAAGCTTGGCAGAAGGGGTAAAGTGATCATATCTGTATAGCTACCAACATTCCAAGACACAGCTAACTTCTATAACTTGTTATCAACACGATTCATAGCCATTAAGATGTCTGAAACCTGCCTAGAGATTAACAGCAGATATCAGCATGTTTTCAAAGTCACATTGGAAGGACCATAACATGAGGGGAGGTCATGTTGCTATCCCGACAGAGCAGAAGAAGAGTCTAAAATTTTGAATGTTTGAAGCCATTTCTTGGCATAAAAGGAAATTTAGAGGGGGCCAGTATGTAGCTATTTAAAATTCAAAAATTTTCCACTGTTAAGATTTCGGGAAACCTTTAGATTCAAGATGCTTCCTAAATTCTGAAGGCTAATCCCTGATGAAATCCCCATTCTTATGGTCTCAAGATTAGTTCAAAGCCTCTGTTAAACACTCATTTCTTGAAGGAAAAATAGCTTTGCAGGTATATATTCTGGTCATGTTCCCACTGGCCAGGTAGAACATGAATAGGCATATCCTCAGAATCAATGCCAATCTCCATATCCTAAGGATTTCTTTACAAAGGAATCAGAAGCCTCAAGTTAGTAGTCATGGTTGCTCAGGATATATTGTGGTTTATTTTATAATTATGGAAGAGAATTTATCTTCAAACACTGCTGTTTCATACTGCTGTGTGAAAATCCTGATAAAATCATACGGTGAGTTTGAATTTACTATAAAGCACTAACAGTGAAACAAAGCAGGCATATTTTGAAAGTAAATTTGCTGATCAATAAACTGTGTCACTTAATGGCAGGTACTGTGTTCTGTTCATTTCTGTTCACTGGCCAAGGCTAGAATCTAGTATACAGGACTTAATAAACATTTGTTTTGCTTAGTACATGTTTAATACTTTGCTGAAATAGTAAGCAAATGACCCTCACAGAGACTATGAAGCTGATGATTTGTGATTACTAAGAAGAGCAGTCTATTCAATTTCTTTCTCGTCAAGTTTCCTTACTATCTAGGTACCACCAGTTTTAGCAGTTCTAGGACCTGTCTTGCTAACCAAGACTATTGTTAACAGTATCATATTTTGCTGCCACATGGGAAACATCTTTACATCTGAGTGGCTTCCAAAAAGCTATAAAGCAGTGAAAGTCATCATGAAGAAACCAACTTAAATCCTCAGGAAATTTTACTGAGACCTGCTACCTCCCCTTTTTATAGTCTAAAGATGGGGTGGGCCACTGATGATATAACTGGCCCAATATGAAATGACAATAATGTCTTGACAATCTAAACGTAGGTTGGTGTCATGTACAGCTTTGTCAGAAGAAAATGTTCAGAAGCAGAAAATGTCAGTAATCGCCACAAAACAGAAGGCCCCTGTAGTCTGGAAGATGGGATGTAGAATCAAGCAGCCTTAAGCTCTGATTTACATAGTCAGGACTCTTGTCAGATTTTTCTGAGGGATGTCATTTTAAACTTCCAATAACTTCAGCTGGCAAAGATCTAAGAAAGGTATTTCCATATATTTTAGAGAGGAATAGAAGGGAGAAGGTTTGGCCTAGCTCAACTTGGGACAGATACACCATCAGACTAGGAGAAACTTTGAAACATGGTCTGGGGTGATGAAATTCTGACAATCTAAATGAGGAAGTACTGAAACAAATACTCCAAACTAGTTGTTAATGAAGTCAATCACTTACCTCTAAGTCCAGCAAGAGTTGAGGAAAAAAGTGTAGCTCAAGTCCTGATAATACTGGGAAATCGGCTAAGTCATGAAAGATTCTGAATTCTTAAATATACCAACATTTATCTTATACTGGGTTTTTCCACAGATGTATGACTTACTACTCCCCCCCACCCCCCGCCCACCAAAAAATAACCTTGGAAATAATAATCTCTAGTTCAGTCCTAAGTTAGGAATGTGGGTACATTTTGTGCATCTCCCATAATTATGACGTTGGCCTTAGAGACAAAAGGAGGAAATACTATTGATACTATTGAAACGTTATTGGATGTCTTTAGAAGTACCATTTTGGGGAAGGATATGAATGACAAGCAAAAAACGTACTATATGTATCTTTGGTAGCTGAGCTGTTAAACCTTCAAATGGGGTAATCATTACACTTTTCTTTTTTGGTTAAAATATTTATTTTGAGAGGGGAAGGGAGGAAGAGAAGGACAGAAGCATCAATGGGAGAGAGAAACATCAGTCAGTTGCCTCTCATACACATCCCAACCAGGATCTGAACCCTCAACCCAGGCATGTGTCTTGAGAGGGAATCAAACCGGCAACCTTTCACTTTGAGGGAAGCCACACCAGTCGGGGCCCATCCTCTTTCTTATACCAGTCAGATTCTGATCTGCTGGTCCAAGTGCTTACCCTATGCAGAAATCCTTTCTACAATACCTCTGAAAGATGCCAATCCAGTCACTGCTTGGACATTTCCAGCTAATTCCACAGCTGAACAGCTCGTTAAAGGCAGTGTGAACTCTTGCAACCTTCCATTTACTGGTCCTTGTTAGGACTGCTGAAACCATACATAAGTCACACCCACTCATTTTCCTATGGGACTATCTTCCACATATGTGAAGACAGTAACATTGTCTGACCTTAGTATTCTTTCATTTCTTTTTTTTTTTTAAGAAAGAAATAAGGGAACTAGGTAGGATTTTGTTTGTTTATTTATTTATTTATTTTTAGAAAGGGAAGGGAGAGGGGGAGAGAGAGAGAGAGAGAGAGAGAGAGAGAGAGAGAGAGAAACATCAATGTGTGGTTGCTGGGGGTTATGGCCTGCAACCCAGGAATGTGCCCTGGCTGGGAATCGAACCTGGGACAGTTTGGTTCCCAGCCCGTGCTCAATCCACTGAGCTACGCCAGCCAGGGCTTGACCTTAGTATTCTTTCATTTTTAGAGTAAGTAACTCTAGTTTTCATCTGTTGCTTGTATAATAAATTCCAGAGGCTCTAATTCCACTTCCCTTACCGGAATAAGAAAATTCCTTCTTATATGCAATTCACACTACTGTATACAGTAATCAGGGTTCAGCCTGACTGGTCCAAAGTACATGGCTGAGTAGCAAACTACAAATAAACTACATATACAAAACAGGTGTTACTTTGTTTAGCTAGAACTCTACAATGCAAGCTCTTTTCAGCTTGTCATTCTCCAATATACGTAAACCAACTATCTCTTTCTACCATCTATCTAAATTCCTTAAACCTGATAAGTGATTTTATACATTTCTCTATTGAATGATAGCTCTGTGCACACCTACCCCAAAATATTTAAAATTTTCAAGCTACTGAATTCTATTTCACTTGCCACCCCCCACACCAGTTCTATGATTCTAGAGAATGCTATGTATTTCTTTCTTTCACTATGGTGGACAATAAGATGAATTTCTCCCAAAGTTTCTGTCCCTCTTCTTTATTTTTCAGAAACAATCCCTTTTACTGAGATCCGCTGTTTTCTAGGGGATTACACTGTCAAGAATTTCAGAAGCTATTGCTTTTAGCAAAATTAAAGCTGCAGCCTCCTTACCACCAGCTTGTCTCTACAAGTTTTGTGACATGTCACAAAAAATTCATTCATATCCTGTATGTGTGTGTTGGGGGGTGGGGGGGAGTGACAGGTAGGGGACAAAAGGAAACTGGATTCAAGAGGAAATAATTTTTCTCATAAAAATGACTTCTTAAAGCATGCTTATTTAGAAAAAATGTAATCTAGTTCAATAATAAAAACACCCAATAGAAGAAAAATTCCAGTTTATGTTGATTGCTTTTTTCATTAACAGACCTCCTTTGGGGATGGCTACTGATTATTCTTGTAACTAAGTATTTTAGGTGAAAAGACACAATTTCTACTAAACTGTTCTTCTATCAGGATTCATTTTCTTTGGTCTGCACATATCCCTCATTCCTGTTCCTAGGATATCAAAAAGATAAAAGCATGCTCCCTCCCACCCCCAGGAAAACCTCCAAACTTTAATTGGTGCGTGGTGGGGGGGAAGTTCTCTTCCATAGCTTACTCTATAATGTGCAAACCCAAGAAACTGCTTGGTCAAACAGCTACACAGTCTCACCACCTATGTTGAGTTTCCAATGGCATGTTTAGATGCACGTTAACATGACTGATAACCCTCTACCTACAAAATATATAAAATGTACTCTCCATATAGTTAGAGAAAATGCAGCTGAATGCATTACATAGAAATGAAGAAGCAAGTTCTCTCTCATTAATCTAATAATTTAGACTGAATTTACAGAACTAATTTTAAAAAAGTTTCTTTTTTGTGATTTGGCATTTGCAAAGTCTACATAACTTTCTTGTGACAAAAATTTTTAAATTAAAAATTGTTTTAAATTACAATTGACACATAACATACTAGTTTTAGGTGTACAACAGGGTGGTTAGACTTTTATATAACTTATGAAGTTATATGCCTAGTTTTAAATGCAGGGCTTTAAAGCTCTTGTGTAATGTAGACTGTTAACAATCTTTATTACTCTCCGTTTATACCTTAAATTCTTAATTTTATAACCTGTACCTGATAAAATAGGTAAATTGTGAGGGGTGGGTTTGTTCCTAAAATAAGTTTTCCATTTCAGTCTGGACAAATCACAATGAAACCTATGTACTTTGAAATGTTGGGACAGAACTGAGAGTGGAATGGTGGTGGAGGAACAAAATCAATCAGATAATCCCATAATCTTAGCCCTCTAAATATTACTATTTTCAGATATGAACTCATTAATACACCAAATTCCTAAAAGGCAGCAACTAAGATCTTCCTTGGTTATTTTTATCTCACAGATCAAATGAACAGAATCTAAGTAATACTACCCTTTGGATTACATATCAGTTGGTTATGACACTTGGCCAAATCAGTAGTTTTAATGTTCACTACATGGTCAAACAGGGCAATCCAAATTAGTGAGAAAGGTGCCCCTGAACACCAAAATTTTAGGCAAAATGACTAAACAGGTGAGATTTGACTTTAGTATTCTTATTCTTCCCTTTCTGCTGTCCACAGGCCGTTTCTAGTTCTCTCACCCATACTCCCTCAAACTTTCTCTCTTTAAAAAGGCTTTCCAATGGGAACCCAATAAAGTTGTAACTAGTTGAGAGAGCATACATCCTAATAATATCTACACTTTAAAACAGGTACAGTTAAAGCAAACAAATCTCCTGTGGCAGAAGGTGTAAAGCAGTGTCTGTGAACAAGGGAATCTTATGCTCCTCTGCTCATCATTTCTACTCCAAAAGAACAGAGTGCTTTAAAGCATATCCTTCTGTTTTTTCAAAATTATTTTAGCCCTGGTTGCACAGCTCAGTTGGTTAGAGATCAGCCAATATGCCAAGTTTGCAGTTCGAGCCCTGGTCAGGTCATATACTAGAATTAACCACTGAATGTATAAAATGGAACATCAAATTGATGTTTCTCTCTCTCTCTAAAATCAATATACAAAAAGTTGTTTTAAACTATCATATAATACACGAAACAAAAAACCAGGATTATAAGAAGTATGAGAACCTATTTCCATTTTCAATCAGGAGGAGAGTGTTACGATCTTTCCTCAAAGTGACAAGTATAAATGCTTTACAGAACTAAGCTGAGTATCTCGTTTCCAGTTCTTTCAAATTCGCCAATAAAATTTAATATGCTTATATTACAAAGTAAACCTAGTAAATATTAAAAGTCATTCAAACACTCTAAGTCTCAGAATGAGGCGAGGTTAGTCCCAATTTAACTCTAGGTCCAAGCTAAAACACCTGCACCATCTTTCCTCTTACCCTATTTTTCACTCCAACTTGTGTATGTGTCAGAGACCACCATCCTGGATCTAGCCTAAACCAGAACTCAGTTCTCCCGATCTTGACAACTTCCAGTCCTAGTCTCGACAGAAACTTTCTAATGACTGACTACATAAACACTTTAAGGCAAATAAGGCAATGAGCCAATTGAGCTCCTCTTTCTAAATTACATCTTTGCATTTTACAAAGGGCCTTCAACACCTTAACCCAAAGGATCGATAAGAATAACAATGGAATTTGCAAGAACGACCGGTTTTGGAGATAACTAGCCTTTCAGATTACAAGGTCTACTCTGTCCCTTGCTCTATCTTGTGTGCAGAGGCCTTTTAGGGTAGCAAGACCGGAAGTTGATACAGGTACTGTTGATACAAAACAAAGCCAAAGAAAAAGAAAAAACCCTCCAAAGAGCACAGCACGCTCCTCCCAGCTCCTACCCCAATCCCTTCAATTCCCCACTGGACTAGAACGAGAAAACCACGTCCGAGGTCCCGGGCGGGGGCGCGGGGGCAGCGGGTAAGGCCAGGAGCAGAAAAGCACTGTGTTTTGTTTTTGAGCCTGAGAGCCCGGGTGCGCAGGTGGGGTCTGGCGCGAGTCACAGCAGCGACGTCCGCGTTACCTGCCGCGAAGTGGAGCGGGGTGGATTTCCTGCCCGCTGTGTCACGGCTGTTCACTTTCTCGGGCGTCACCAGCCTCTTGACTCGCTCCACGTCCCCGTTGCGGCACGCTTCGAACAGCTCGCGGGCGGCCGGCTCCACCGCCTCGGCCGCTGCGCCCGCGCAGGCCGCGCCGCCACCGGCGCAGCGGCGGCCCGACATTATCCTGGCCGCCGCCGCTGCCAGCAGCAGCGCCAGCAACGGCAGTAGGAGCCCCGGCCCCGCGAGCAGGAGGGCGAGGCCCCCCGGAGCAGACGCGCTCAGGGCCCGGGCCGCTAGGCTCCCTGCTGTCACCGGGCTCGGCGTAGACCCATGGCCACGCCGCCGTGCGCCCCTCGCTGGGCCTCGGGACCCCCGACTGCCCCACGGCGGCGGAGGCAGCGCGAGCCCGACGTTCGAGACCCGAAGCGACGCGGCGGCGGAAGCTGAGAAGGCCCCTCCTGCCAGCTCCGCGGAGTCCTGGGAGCGCAAGTGACGACAGGCTGCGCTTGCGCAGTGGTCGGAGACCGGCCGGGAAGGTTTCGGAGAGCGGGTCGCGCGGAGGGGTTTGTGGGAAATGTGAGGCGAGAGGCTTGGGCAGCGGGTGGAGAAGGGGTTTCGTATCATCGCCATCTTTGCGGTGGGTTTTGCTGAAGTGGAAAATCTCTGCTTATTGCCCTTTTTCAAAAAGCGTGAATTTCCTCTCCTAAATTTGCTTACTGCTTTTACACCAATAAAAGCCCTTGGACCTTCCCGCCTCCCACCGCGATCTTGCATATTACTTTGGAATTCTTAGTGTGGAAATTTTCCATTTTATTTCAGTTTCCACAATCTCTTTCTCCTAGGGGATTTCTTTTTTTGTTTTCTTTACTGATTCTTCCCTTCCCCCACAACTGCAATTTTGCTGTGTTTTGCTTGTAAGCTACTTCTCGGAAATCAATGCATTGCTCTCCACTTGATGAGAAGTTTGGGTGAGCTGCCCCAAGAGCATTTAAAGGAAATTAAAAAAGCGATGACAGTTTGTGCTAATTCTAAATTAATAAGTGCGAGTTCTGGCCCTGGTTACTCTTTCCATAGTGAAACTATTAGGTGAGGGCTAACTAAACAGCCCATACGTAAATCAATATACTGACTTAGATGAGGTGTAAATACACGGGACGAATGTTAATGAATTGCAATTTTGTTTATTGTCCATTAAAGCAAGAAAAACACAAAATTCTCATGTTAAAGGTAGTGATGTGTCTGTTTATGATCATTCCCTACACCATGCCCTGGCCTCAAGAAACGGAAAGAAAGGTGTGCTCACATGAAATGGTACATGCTGACCTTTGACAAAGCTGACAAGCATTTCCCACCCCCACCCCCCTTGCCTTAACTTCTTAACCTGTTTTTCAGGAAATTCAGTTTTTGTTTGGAAATGTTGACTCATTACTGTGTTAAAAGGTAGAGGATGTACGCTTTGGGGAGAATTTTTTAGAAATACATACATTATGAAGATATATGTGTATGAAATATATTTAGTATAAATTTAAATTATGTGGCACATTAACAAAATGAATATCCATGGATGCACCTAAGAACTAGAATACAACTAGAATACAACTATTGCATCTATCTTTTTTGTCCCCATTTCATCTATTTTCCAAATATATTCCAATATTATTTGTTCTTACAGTTTCTTTCCATGTGTGTGTTCCTCAACAACATATTGCTTAGTTTTACTTGTTATTGAGCTTTGTAAACATATCAGTCTGTGTGATCTTTTATCACTTAAGAAGATGTAATACTCATGCATTCATTTCCATTACTTTATAGAGTTGCCTTGGGTGGATATACCACAAATTTACAATTCTACTGGCCACTTGGTTTGCTTCCAATTTTCTGTTGTTATGAACAATAGTGCTATGAACATTTTTATACATTCTCCTGGCATTCACGTGCAGAATTTTTTAAAATATATTTTATTGATTATGCTATTACAGTTGCCCCATTACCCCCCTTCATTCCCCTCCACCCTGCACACCCTTTCCCACCCACATTCCACCCCCCTTTAGTTCATGTCCATGTGTCATAAGTTCTTTAGCTTCTACATTTCCCATACTACTCTTGCCCTCCCCCTATTTTCTATCTACCATCTATGCTACTTATTCCCTGTACCTTTCCCTCCCCGCTCCTCCTCTCACTCTCCTGTTGCTAACCCTTTGTATGATCTCCATTTCTGTGGTTCTGTTCCTGTTCTAGTTGTTTGCTTAGTTTGCTTTTGTTTTTGTTTTAGGTGTGGTTGTTAATAATGGTGAGTTTGCTGTCATTTTACCATACATGTTTTTTATCTTCTCTTTCTTAGATAAGTCCCTTTAACATTTCATAAAATAAGGGCTTGGTGATGATGAACTCCTTTAACTTGACCTTATCTGAGAAGCACTTTATCTGCCCTTCCATTCTAAATGAAAACTTTGCTGGTTAGAGCAATCTTGGATGTGTAGGTCTTTGCCTTTCATGACTTGGAATACTTTCCAGCCCCTTCTTGCCTGCAGGGTCTCTTTTGAGAAATCAGCTGACAGTCTGATGGGAACTCCTTTGTAGGTTACTGTCTGCTTATCTCTTGCTGCTTCTAGGATTCTCTCCTTCATTTTCATCTTGGCTAATGTAATGATGATGTGCCTTGGTGTGTTCCTCCATGGGTCCAAGTTCTTTGGGACTCTCTGAGCTTCCTGGACTTCCTGCAAGTCTATTTCCTTTGACAGATTGGGGAAGTTCTCCTTTATTATTTGTTCAAATAACTTTTCCACTTGTTCCTCTTCCTCTTGGCCTTCTGGTACCCCTATAATTTGGATGTTGGAACATTTAAAGATGTCCTGGAGGTTCCCAAGCCTCTCCTCATTTTTTTGTATTCTTGTTTCTTTATTCTTTTCTGGTTGTATGTTTCTTTCTTCCTTCTAGTCTACTCCATTGATTTGAGTCCTAGTTTTCTTCCCATCACTATTGGTTCCCTGTGCATTTTCCTTCATTTCGCTTAGTGTAGCCTTCATGTTTCATCTAATTTGTGACCAAATTCAACCAATTCTGTGAGCATCCTGATCACCAGTGCTTTGAACTGTGCATCTGATAGATTGGCTATCTCTTCATTGCTTAGTTGTATTTTTTCTGGAGCTTTGATCTGTTCTTTCATTTGGACCATTTTTGTTTTGTCTTGAGGCACCTGTTATGTAGTGAGGGGTGGAGCCTTAGGTGTTTCCCCTGGTGGTTCAACCCAGTTGCTGGGTTGTGATGCTGTATGTGGTGGCGGGGTCAGAGAGGGAACAATGGCATTTGCTCCGATCTCCTTTGGACTTCAGTCCCTTCTGCCGCTTCCCCCAAGCAATCTAGGCCTTTCTGGTGCTAATTCCCATGTGGGTGGGCTTATAGACATTCTAGGACCCTGTGGGTCTCTTGAATGAACTCTCATGAGGCCAGGAGTCTCTCCCTGCACCTCAACCCCCACAGGCATTTTCAATCAGTGCCCTGAGGCTCCATTTCCTGGCACTGGGACCCTGGATTGCACGCAGTGCCTTGCTTCACAATCGCCATCTTGCTGGGTCTGCTGGTTGCCACCCCGCACCCGGGGTCTACATGTGCAGGAATTTAAAATGTGAGTGCCGACCAGTGGTTGTTGGCACCAGTTCAATTCCAACAGGAATCCCCAATTTGAAGTGTGGTGAGGAAGGAAAATTTATTTAATGCAAACAGCTTAGTTGTGTTACAGTATGGCTGTGAGAACAGCACAATCGTGTTAGTGCTCATTTATGAAGAGTGTGGCTGTAGAATAACATGGCTGTGAGGTGGCCTGGGATGAGAATTTTGTCTGCTCCACCTGCTTGGGGTCTACCCTGTTTCAAGCTGGTCTTCGGTATTTCAGCTCCAGCCTTCAGTTTTCTATGTGAAGTAGAAGTGCACTCTTTGAGTCAGAAGGGAACTGACTTATGTATAAAGGAATCCCTGCCCATGTTCCCTTAGTTCATCCTCAGACAAACTCCAAATCCTCAGGGTTTGGTCTGAAAAACACTGCCTTGATTGGTTGTAATGGAACTGCCCTGATTGGTAGGTGAAGATGCTAATGGGGCTATAACTATGCAGTTCCAATTGGACAGGGAAAGTCTTAGTCCTATTGGTTGAAATGCAATTCCAGGAACTGCTTCATGAAGGTTGGCTAAGAGAGCAGGGATGCAGTGCAGGCAGGCAGTTCAGTGCAGGATGTGGGCTGCTCACTGTAGTGTGGTTTGTGTGAGAGGCCTGTTTATAAATCTGAACTCAGCCAACAAGAACTATTCTCAGTAGGTACATTCATTGTGGGGTCAACAAGAGTCCTTCAGATTTTTTGACACATAGTATAAGAAATGCAATTGGTATCTTCAACTGGTAAACACATGCACATATATAAAATTCACAAAATAAAGCAATACTCACCTTTCTAGTGTTTAAAAAATGCTAATTGCAACTCTCAATAAATGGGTTACAGAACTCACAAATGAGTGGTGACCTAAGGTTTGAAAAACACTGTGAGAAAGGACTACCTAGAAGTGGAATAGCTGAGTCATAAGGAATGTGAATGTCACTTTACAAGGTAACGCCAAGTTGTTTTTCAATGAGATTGTTGATTATGTACATGTCCACCAGCAGCATGTAGGAGGGTTTTAAAAATTTTTTTTGTCCTCATCAACCCTTGGTATTATGAGATTAATTTTTCAAATATAGTGGGTATATGTGGTATCTCAAAGAGGTCTTAGTCTGAATTTTGTTGTCTTTTTATTGTATTTTTTACATTTCTGTTTATCCCCCTTATTCCCTCTTCCACCTCCACCCTACCCATCCCCGTAATCACCACACTCTGAATTTTTAAAAGTACCAGATGATCAACTAGAGTAATGCAAATCAAAACCTCAATGATATAGAATGACTACTATCAAAAACCCAAAATAAGTGCTGGTGAGAATGTGGAGAAATTGGAACCCTTGTGTAAAGCGTACAATAGCTATGGAAATCAGTGTGGCATTCACTACAAAATTTAAAATAGAACTATTATGTGATCTAGTAATCCCACTTTTCGGCATATAGATAAAGGAGTAGAAAGCAGGCCCTTTGCAGAGATACTTGCACACCCTTGTTCATAACAATGTTACACACCCTAGCCAAGAGGTGGAAGCAACCCAAATGCCCACAAACAGGTGACTATAATAACAAAATGTGGTATATACGTATAACAGAATATCATTCAGCTTTAAAGAGAAGGAAATCCCGTCATATGTTACTGGATGAAACTTGGATGAAACTTGAGGACATTGTGTTAAGTGAAATAAACCAGCACCCCCCACCCCAAATGCTGTATGATTTCACTTACATGAGGTGTATTAAGTTTGTTAGGGCTGCCATAATAAAATACCACAGAATGTGTGGCTTACACAACAGAAATTAATTTTCAGTTCTTGAGACTAGAAGTCCAAGATCAGGATGTTGGCAAGTTTTATTTCTCCTGAGGCCTCTCTCATTGACTTGCAGATAGCCATCTTCTCACTGTATCCTCGCTTAGCCTTTCCTCTGTTGGGATGCATCCCTGGTATTTGTGTGTCCAAATTTTCTCTTATAAAAGGACACAAGTCAGATTGGATTAGGGCCCACTCATATGGTCTTATTTAACCTTAGTTTTCTTTGAAAAGGCCTTGTCTCCAAATATAGTCACATTCAGAGGTACTGGGGGTTAGGACTTCAACATGAATTTTTTGGGAGGGTATTATTCAGTTCATAACATGAGGCGTCTAATGGAGATAAACAAAAACAGAAAATTGAGTGATGGTTATCAGGGGCTGAGGAGAAGAGGAAATAAGGTTTTTTGTTAAATGGGTATAGAGGTTCACTTTTGCAACATGGAAAATTCAAGATACCTGCTGTACAACAACGTGAATATACTTAACTGTACATTTAAAAATGGTCAAGATGATATTAAAATGCAAATAAAGTTAAATATCTTTTCATTATTTATGGTCTATTTGTATTTCCTTTTCAGTAAAATGCTTATTTGTATCTTCCCATTTTTTGTATTGGGTTGTTTGCCTTTGCCTTTGAGTTGTGGACATTCTTTATATATTCTACATACTAATCCTTTGTTAGTTATATGTGTTGAAAATATCTTCTCTGAGATTGTAGTTGCTTTTTTACTTTCCCAATGAAAACATGTCTCAGTTTTAATATACTTGAGTTTGTAAGTACCTTCAGCTAGAGTTTGTGTTTATGTGTGTTTAAGAAACTGCCTCCTTACCTTGAAGTAGTAAAGATATTTTTATTTTCTTTTAAAGGTTAACACTTTTGCTTTCTATACTTGAATTCTTAATTCTTCTGAATAGATTTTGAGTATTGTATGAGAAAGGTGTTCCATTTCTCTTGTTTTGCTTTTTTTCCCATATAGATAACAAATTGTCTCATCACCACGTGTTAAGAATTCCCTCCTTTCAGAAGAGAACTGCAGCACCACTTCTGGTTTCCATAAGTGACGAGCCTGTTTCTGGACTCCATGTCATTCTGTTGGTTGATTTATGTATTTATATTCTCCCTCCAATACATCTAAGTACATCCTTCAATACTATCTTAGCACGGCCTATGATAAATTTTGATACCTGCTAGTATCACATCTTATTCTTATTTGTTTTTTTCTGAGATTTGGCTATCCCATATGGATTTCAAATTCCTTGAAAACCTCATTGGGATTTTCATAAGTCTTGCACTGAATTCATAGATTAATTGCCATATATATGTATATATCCTATATTAAGGATATTGAGTCCTTCCATTCTTGAACATGGCATATCTCCATTTATTTAGGTCTTCTTCAATGAATTTCAATAAAATATTGTAGTTTTCTTCATATAGGTCTGCACATCCTAGTTTTATTGCTATCATAATCATATCATATCAATAATAACAGAAAAGTGACAAGATTTTTGGGAATTTTATATCAGCAAACACAGCTGGCTCAAACTGAAGGGGACAGAGACAGGATGAAGTGAAGAAAGAATGACTCTAAGGGCAGAGCCATGGATGCAGAGGCCAGAGAGAGTGGAGCTTCCACCTCAGAGGGCTGAGAGGACAGAGCATCAGGCCCCAGAGGATTACTCCTAAGCCTTGAAATTTGGAATTTGCACTGCTGGTTTGTGAACTTGCCTTAGAAAGATAATCCCTTAATTCCTTCCAGTTTCTTTTCAGTTTAGGAATAGGAATGTCTATCCTATGCCTGTCTGATCATTGTATTTTGAAAGCAGATAGTTTATTGTCTAGTTTTATAGGTCTGTGGATAGAGAGGAATTTTGCCCCATGATGGACCATACTCAGAGTTTCACCAATATTAATTTAGATGATGAGATTTGGAACTTTTTTTTTTTTGAGTTGATGATATTTTAGATTTAGTTTAGTATTGGAATGGGTTAAGATTTTGAGATTTGGGGTTGGGGTGAATGTATTTTGTACATAGGATGTACATGAGTTTTGGGGAACAGAAGGCAAAATATACTGAGTTGAATAGTGTCCCCTCTAAAGTCACATCCAATCTTGAGCCTCAGAATGTGACCTTATTTAGAAATAGGGTCTTTGCTAATGTAATTAAGTAGAGGGCATATTGGATTAGGATGGATCCTAAACATAATTACTGGAGTCCTCACAAGAAGAGCTGAGGACACATAGACACAGACAGAGGGGAAAAAGTCGTGTGAAGATTGCTGGCAACCACCAGTAGCTAGAAGAGGCAGGGAAGGATCCTCCATAGAATGTTTCAGAGGAAGCATGGCCCTGCTGACAGTTTGATTTCAGTCTTCCAGTTACCAGAATTGTGAGAGAATAACTTTGTTATTATAAGCCACACTGTTTGTTTTACTTACAGCAGCCCAAGGAAGTTAATACACAGAGCCACGAAGAGTTGTGAGAAGTACTTGTCCACCATAGGTATGTGTAGGACTGAAAGCTCACAAAACATGGTGGACTGGGCAAGTGGATTAAATGAATAAGTGACAAGGGCATTAAAAAGGGTTACCAAGTGACCTCTGCTCATGTAAGGGGTTGCAGGAGTTTGAGAATGAGACAGCAATCACAAAATGATTTAGTGAGGAAGCTTTGCCTTGGTATTTAACTTGATACCTAATAGGAATTGATTATATGACTATTTACTTTTCATCCTTTGTACTCCTTTGAATTTCTCTACATAAATAGGAATGGTATTTTGGCCTTTCCATTTCTGTGGTACTTTCAGCTATTTTATGTTTATGACAGAAAATGCGGCATGTTCTGTTACGGCCAAAGCAGATAGAAATGCATTCTCATCTTATTTGGTAAAAAAAACACAACTTTTGTATTTTTTCTTTACAGGAAATGTTTGTTGATTTTTCCTCTCAGGAGTTTTTACCCCAGAGAAACTCTTACGAAGATGCACAAGGAGACATGCACAGGATGTTTATTGCATTCACTTATGGTAACCAAGAGTTGGAGACAACTTACATGTCCTTCATAAAAGAATGGATAAGGAAAACATAGAAGCATATGATGGAATATGATACAATGGTCAGAAGAAATGAACTGGATTTTCATAGAGCAATATGAACAGACCTCATAAACAAGGTTGTACAAAAAATTAAAAGAATGCAATTGATAGCACAGTTTCATGTATATAAATTAAGAAATATACAAAAATATTATTAAATATTTTCAAGGACAAATAAATGTGTGAAAGGTAGATTGGAAGAAAATTCATTAAATACATAAGAGAGAGACTGTACGGTGGGATCCAAGCTCTCATCTTGGGGGAGCAAATTCTCCAACATGGAAAAGAAAATGAAAAAGTGAAGGGCAATGAAAAAGTGAAAAATGAAGTTTGGAACCAGGGATAGGGATAAAGAAAAAAAGATGATAAATAGATTTTAAAATATTTTCAAACAAGACTTAACCTAGGTAGGTAATACTAACACCATAAAATTAATATTCTCAATTCAATTCTATCCACCTGAAGTAAAAAAGAAGCCTCTGCTAAAAATTCACTGAGGGGTAATACTTTTTGAAATAATTCTATTTTTATTTTATTTTGTTAGGTTATACCAATATGAAATAAATTTAACATTTTGCTTCAATCTTTTTTTAAAATTGCAAATTATTTTATTAGGTTAATACAGCATACATTTAATAATAAGAACATTCCTATTTCTGTGAAAAGCTTAGCAAGTTCTTTTGCTCCAATCTTGAAAAAAATTTGTTTTCAGCCTGCTTTATTAATTATATATTTGTTTTTAAATATTATATATTTATTTTTCTCATTTGTTTCTTGACAAAATAGCTCAATGACAAGTTCTTGTAATTTATTTAAATTTACATTTTGCCATAGGGCACACTAACTACTATGCAGTTGGGATTTAGAGACAACCATATACCTGATTTAAAAAAATGAGAAATTCTTTTACTTAGCAATACTATTTCCCAGAGCATAATCAATAACTTCACTGAAGGAAGAGCTCTTAAATTCTGTGGTTAGATCTTCAACATTTAGTATGATAGTGTAACTTATGGCAGAAAAATACACTCTTTAAGAATAACTAGAATAGTTGGGTTAAAACTTCTCTTTATTCATATTAGGAAGCTGCTAAGGCAACTTAGAATATGAGAGGTCGAGATTCTGGAGGGGGGAAAACCATGAAAAGCTGAACTGCAAACATTCCGAAGCCATGTTTTTCCATGGGGAATTCCACAATTCTGTGTTCCAGGAATGTGGCTGAAAATCCAATTAAAGACTTGGGCAAATGGCTGCTGCTGGAAGGCTGAGAAACCATCAGAGCATTTGGCAATCTTTTGGATTTAAAGAGACACAAATTGGAGACTGGAGGGGCAGAAAACAGGCCAGTTGGTCAGGGTTGTTTTTTGTTTGTTTTGTTTTGTTTTGTTTTTGAGTCTTTTTGCTGAGTTCTGAAGCTGTGAAGGGCAGGAAGGAGGCTAAGCAGCTGGGCAGAAAATTTCTGAAAAGCAGAGTGGAGTTTCTGACTGTCCCAGGCTATTGAGGATTAGAGTTCCAGACAGGTCATGGAGGAGGGGAACTACCCAGGCTTTTAGTTCGAACTCTGCAGATGGGAGTGATGGAGAGGCAGCAAGAACTTCAGGAAAACTGCAGCCTAACCTTGAGTCAGCTCAGTCCCTGATTGAATTAGGGTGATCAGCTCAAAATCTACCTCCCTAGCCGAGGAAATGTGAATTCATTCTGGACATATCCTCATTATCCAGAGCTTCTACAATTTTTCAACACAGTATCTAAATGTCAATCAAAGAGTATCAGGCATACCAAGAAATAGGATAAAATGACCAAAAACCTAAGAGAAAAAACAGGTGATTCATAATTATGGATATCAGTCAAATATTAAATATAACTAATGAATATATTTAAGAAAACAGAGAGAAAGGAGAAAATACATCAAGAAAAAGAGAATTTCACAAATGGGACTAGCAAACGGGCCTAACATACATGTAATGAATGACTCAGCAGACTAGTTGAAAAAGAGGTATCAAGTGCTCCAAGATGGAAAAAGAAAATGCAGAAAACAGTGAAGTGCAATGAAAACGCTAAAAATATGGGTATAAATAAATGGATTTTGACTGTATAAAAGAACAGTAGTGTTCTTTGCAGTCTAAAATATGTAGAATTCAGCAATATTTTCACCAATATGTCCCCTAGAGCAAGGGACATAAAGGAAAGAATAAACAAATGGAACTTCATCAAAATAAAAAGCTTCTGCACAGCTAAAGAAAACATCAGCAAAATGAAAAGGGAACCAACCATATGGGAAAGTATATTTGCAAATGATGCCTTGGACAAGGGTTTGATCTCAGAAATATATGAAGAGCTCACATGACTCAACTCCAGGAAGACAAACAACCCAATTGAAAAATGGGTAAAGGGCCTGAACAGACACTTCTCCAAGGAGGATATACAGAAGGCCCATAGGCATATGAAAGGATGCTCAGCATCACTAGCCAACAGTGAGATGCAAATTAAAACCACCATGAGATACCACTTGACACTGGTATCTCCAGAATGGCCATCATAACCAAATCAACAAACAAGTGCTGGTGAGGTTGTGGAGAAAAGGGAACCCTAATGCACTGTTGGTGTGGATGCAGACTGGTACAGCCACTGTAGAAAGCAGCATGGAATTTCTTCAGAAAACTAATAATGGATCTGCCTTTTGACCCAGCAATTCCACTTCTGGGACTATACCCTAAGAATCCTGAAACACCAATTCAAAAGAACCTATGCACTCCAACGTTCATAGCAGCATAATCTACAATAGCCAAATGTTGGGAGCAACCCAAGTACCCACCAGTAAATGAATGGATCAAAAAACTATGGTACATTTACATGATGGAATTCTATGCAGCAGAAAGAAAGAAGGAGCTCCTACCCTTCTCAACAGCATGGATGGATCTGGATAGCATTATGCTAAGTGGAATAAGCCAGGCAGTGAAAACAAATACCATATGATCTCACCTATAAGTGGAACCTATCAACAAAACAAACAAGGAAGCAAAATAGAACCAGAGACATTGAAATTAAGAACAAACTGACAGTAACCAGGGGAAAGGTGAGAGGGACTAATGGGGGAGGAAAGGGAGAAAGGTCATCAAAGAACATGTATAAAGGACACATGGACAAAGCTAAAGGGGGGTAGGATTGAGGGTGGGAGGTCAGGATGGCTGAGATGGGTCAGAGTGGTGGGTGGAAAATGGAGACAACTGAACTTGAACAATAAAAAAAATATGTAGAATTAAATGCCTGATAACAATACCACAAATAGCAGGAAATGATAAATTGAACTAAAGTGTTCCAAAGTCCCAGCATTGTCAGTGAAGTAGTAAAAGTATCAATTAATTTAAGGCTGTGTCAAGGATTAAATTGTGATCATCCAAAAAGATATGTTGAAATTCTGACCCCTAGTACTCAGAATGTGACCTTATTTAGAAATATGGTCATTGCAAATGTAGCTAATGAAGTAGAGTTGAGGTCATACTACCATAGGATGGTAACCAAATAAAGTCTTGGGCAACATGGTGTGTTTATAAGAAAACAGTTGTGTGAAGACACAGACATAGGAATAGTGACAGAAGATGTGGACAGAGATTGAATGATACATCTATAAGCCAGGGGATGCCAAGGATTGCTGGCTATCACTGGAAACTATGAGAGAGGCATAGAATAGTTTCTCAGAGCCCTCAGAAAAGAACCAATATTTCTGACACCTTGATATTTGGACTTTTAGCATCCAGAACTATGACAGAATATATTTTTGTTATTTTAAGCCATCCAGTTTGAAGTAATATTTATGGCAGCCCTAGGAAATGAATATAGGCTGTAATAAATTATAATATTTAGGGTAACCACTAAAAGAATAGCTAAAAATATAAATAACTAATAGATGGGAAAAAAGATCAATATAGTGTTATTTAATTAACCCAAAAGAAGATAAAACATGAAAGATAAAAACCATCTGGGTGAGATATAAAACAAGCAATGAGACAGTAGACATTATAATGATATTTTATATTAATCATTACATTAAATATACATTTAATATACTTGAATGTACATGTAATATAATTAAATGTAAATGGAACAAATATTCCAATTAAACACTTGACAGATTGGATGTATAATAAAACAACCCTAACTATATGTTGCTGACAAGGAATATACCATGATGAATTTTGAAAGTAAAAAAAATTTGAAAGAAAATTTGAAAGTAAAAGAATTAAAAAGTATATCATGCAAATGTTAATCAAAAGAAAACTGATGCTGCCATATCACTATCAGATAAGAACATTTTAAGGCAAGAAACATTACTGGAAATAAAGAGAAACACTTAATAATTTTAAAAAGGGGGATTCTTTTTTAAGGATCCCTGAATCCTTCAGGAGGATATGACAATTTTACACCCATATATGCCCAATTAGATAGCTTCAAAGTCTATTGAAGCAAAAACTTGATAGAACTAAAGGAGAAATAGGGAAATCCACAGTCATAGTTGACACTTCAACATACACAGTTCTCTGCATAGCTGATAGAACAGACAAAATATCAGTAACTATAAAGAAGAGCTGAACAACATAATTAACAAAACAACCTAACTGAGATACACAGATGATTGAGCATAACAACAGAATGCACGTTCATTTCCAG
This sequence comes from Phyllostomus discolor, assembly GCF_004126475.2. Lineage (NCBI taxonomy): Eukaryota > Metazoa > Chordata > Mammalia > Chiroptera > Phyllostomidae > Phyllostomus > Phyllostomus discolor. The sequence continues at coordinate 146,144,497 of NC_040907.2, read as the reverse complement.
TGCATGTGGAACATTTATCAAAATTGACTATATGCTGGGTCATAAAACATGCCTCATCCAAATTTCTAATCCTTGAAATCATATGGAACATACTCTCTGACCATAATGAATCCAGTTAGAAATCAAAAACTGTTCACTAGAAAACTCTCAAATGTTAGGAGATTAAGCAATATGATTCTAAATAAGTTATGACTCCAATAAGAAGTCACATTGGAAAGTAATCAATAAAGCATGTGAGGGTAAGAATCTCATTGATGATTACAGTAGGACTTGCTGCATATGATAAATTCTACTCAATAGGTTATATTTTAACTTGCAAATAACCTTATCACCTGGAGAAAAGATGTAAAATGAATGCCATCACTAAGTAGTGATAGCCAAACTCTTCTCCCCAATACCAAACACTTAATTTTTATAATCAACAAGTATTTTTTTTATCTGAAAATATGAATAACAATCCCAGAGATGGAAAGCTGAACAACTAGCACCTAGTTGTGATACAGAAAGTTTCAGTCTTTTTTCTGAGTGAAACAGCTTATGTCTTTAAGAAAATTTTTAGATGTTTTTTAAGGCAAACACCTGAAAGAAGTTGTAAATAAATCCTGGGGATCTGATACACAGTATAGTGAATATAGACAACAATATTGTACTATAATCATTAAACTAGCTAGGAAATTAGAACTCAACTATTCCATCCACTAAAAAGAAATAATTATGTAAAGTGATAATGGTGCTATTATCACTACAATGGCAAGTATGTTATAATATATGTGTAATAAATTAACAGGTTATACATCCTAAATTTACACAATGCTATAGGTCAAATATATTTCAATTAAAGGACAAATTTCAATTAGAAACAAACTTCTAAAAGTTTTCTATTTTTAAAAAGCATATTACACTTTTAACATTTATTGACTTTTTCCAAACTGGGGGCTAAAAAATGGAATCATAAAAGCTTTGCATGTGTAACTTTACTAAATGGCTGCATATATACTTATCTTTGTTAGAGTTGGACTAAAACTTGTGGATTGCCACAAGCAGGCATGATTCTTACATTTCCTGGTAAAGACAGCCATCTAGTGGAAATAGTTCTACTGATTTTTAAAAGACGGGCAAATAGAATGAGTGTGAAACTTCAGTTCAACTCCAAACTGCAATGCTGGTTTAAGGCTTATAAAAAATTATATATATATAAAAGCTAGGTTGAGCTGCATTGAATGCTCTTTCAAGGTGGCAGGAACAAGACAATTTTGTGGGGTAGAAGGAAGTTTGACAACGAAAGCTGAACAACTAGCATCTAGTTGTGATATAGAAAGTTCGCCTAGTTAGTAGCCATCAACCCAATTAGTGTTCTGAGATAAGTAGTCCTTTAAGCTGATGGTTTATATAACCAAAGCATTGTGCTATGCCAAATGCACCCCAAAGCCTCCAATTCTGAGAAGAAATGGTGTAAAGCAGAGTCTGAATTGGGGGTGAGAAGACCTGACTTATGTCTGCTTCTGGTGTGTACAGTTTATATGACTCTGCTCATTTTACTTACCCAAATTACAGTTTTTCACTATTTATAAGGTTAGTATAGTGTAGTAATAACACGTCTTGCCAAGACTCATACCTAGGAAGAGAACAACTTGGTCCTTTCAGTTCCTTTCTAAAACTTTGGATGCTAGTTGTGAATTAGTGTTACCCAGAGGAACAGTTCAAAATACTTTGTCATCATACTTACCATCAATTCATGTTTCTCTAACTTTTGATGTCTGTGGACCACTTAACAGATTTTTAGAGCATATGCAAATCATCAATCTTAGTTTTAAAATCTATTAGTATTAAAAAATAAAGCATATTAAAATTGTTAATAATAATATCTGACATGTTTGATCATGGGTGACCTGAATTATAGGTCAGATTTTATGAAGATGTTTTCTTTTCTTACTCTTTATTTTCTTCTAAACTAGAAAATGCCAATTCACAATTATAAGTCATTAGAAGTGGGAACTAATGTTTGCAGACTTTGTCAGATAGTTTTGGATGTTTTGATTGAATACAGATCCAAAAGCATTGGAGAGATTTTTCTCTGAACAGCACATTTGGTTCTCTTCTCAGTCAGATGCTCATGTTTCAAATGTTTCAAACATTTGAATGCCTAATTCTCTTTGGTTGTGCATGGCTCTAAGAAATATTACTTGATATACTGTTGCAGTATCCGGTTGTAATGTTAAAATATGCCCAGTTATATACCATAGATTTCTTTCTTTGAAGAGCAAAGAGAATCAAGGGTTGGCTGAGTGAAATTCTTGAATATTGAAATCATTTTCACTATAATTCAGTTTTCTTATGAAATGTCAATACTTTAACCTTAGCATCATAAACAGTATATATTTTTTTACCTTAAAATAAGAGGTTCTGGCTAGTCAAGATAAAGGTATATTTCTAAGATATACAGTTTAAGGAAGCCATTTGAAATTTTTAAAATTGCCTTCACAGTATAATCAGGATAGACTATTCAATTTAGGATAGAACAATATTTTATTCTCTGTCTTCACTTTAACCATGTGTGATTAGCTGGCATACTTCAGCATAAAAACAGTTTTACCCTTAAAAACTTTTTTCTCATCACAAACTTAAAGTATTTAACCTTGATCATTGTCACAATTGTCACTGTTTCTTTCGCACTGAGTGAAGGCTGGGAGGTATATGTGGACAGATGGCTGTGCAGATTGGCGTTTAGGTGCCCCTTTCATTTGCTTAGTAGCACATCCCTTGCTCTGGTATATAGTTGGTATTCCGTCAGTACTAAATCCTCCATACATTTTCTTCTTCCTGTGTTCATTGACCTTAGAGAAAGAGGGAAGGAGAGAGAGAAAGAGAGAAACACTGATGTGAGAGAGAAATATCGATCTGTTGCTTTCCATATGTGCTCTGACTGGAGATTGAACCCACAATCTAGGTATGTGCCCTAACCAGGAATTGGACCCACAACCTGTGGTTTTTGGGACAACATTCCAACCAACCAAGCCACCCTGGCCAGGACAATCCATCATACATTTTCTGCTACACATCACAAACTCACTAAATAATTATTAACCATAGTCTTTTTCCCTGTAGCATGCATTTTCAGTGATAAACACATAAAGCCATCAGGTGCATCTTACCATCTAAAGAAATGTGCATAATATAATATATTATATATATAAAATTATGTATATAATCATCTAATATAATGTTTAGAGGTGACTCATAATTTCAGTGGTTTTGAGCAACTATAGAGGGAAGTATCTTCTAACATGGATATGTGTCAGTAATCACCTTCCACAGCTACATTCCAGATATTTGGAACTCAATGGTGCTATTTAATAAAGAAATTTTGCCAGTGGTTTATGTTTTCTAAGAGAAAACATCAATTTTATTGATTAGGGTCCTTATTACAAACTTCTTACAAATACTACAACTTATACCGGCCTTTACTGTAAGGAATAAAACTGAATAATGCCTTTGTAATGTTGGCTTTTTTTTTTGCCTTTAGGAATAAAAATTCCTTCTTTTAAAACTGGGGAGCATTATTTTGTGCATATTTGGTTTACTGGAGAGATTATGGTGCTTTAACTGAAAATAACCCTAATGTTTCAACAGTATGAGCTACTTGAAAAGTTTCCATAACAGATAATGCTTTGGAGACTAAGAGAAAATGCGTTGTTATTTCTCAAAAATCTTATATTCACATATCAACCATTATACTTAGTTTTACTTTTTTTCTTGCAATTTTTGTATGGAATAATCATACTCAGATGTTTCTAAACCAGTTCTAGTTCTGTATTTACACCGTAGACTTGTGATCTAATTCTTAGTGGTAACTTTTCTGTTATAATTTTTTAAAATTTTATTTTAATAATTGTTCAAGTACAGTTTTCTGTCCTTTACTCCCATTCCAACCCACCCACCCATCCCTCCCAACCTCCCTCCCATTTTCATCCCCCTGTTATAATTTTTATCACTATTTATATTTCTCAGTGGACCACTATTGAGCTTTAATATATATTTCTAGGTTTATTGAAGTATGATTGACATATATATATATATCTTTGAATTAAAGAGATAACCCAACGTAATAGTAAAAAATTGCAAATTGTGCAAACATGAAAACTGATGCAAAATGATATTTAAAACAGCAAGTTTGGCCCTGGCTGGTGTGGCTCATTTGATTGGAGCATTGTCCCATGGACTGAAATGTCACTGGTGGGATTCTGGGTCAGGGCACATGCCTGGGTTGCAGGTTCAGTGTCCTCTCTCTCCCTCCCTTCCCTTCCAAGCATGTCTTCAGGTAAGGATAAAATATATGTTTTTTTAAACAGCAAGTTCAGATGAACTTCTACCCCACTTACTGAATTTTATTTGAGATGAACTAACAAATGCTATCCTTGAAGCATACGTAAAAACTTTTAAAAACAGAATGGCTTTTAAGCCTGGAGTGGCATTCCTGTGAAAAATATAATCTAAACTTCCAATTTGATAAATGTGTATAAATAAAATACTTCCATTGATTTTTTCCCTCTGAACCTGCCAAACTGCTTTTTCTTTTTTAGAATATTTTATTTATTTATTTTTAGAGAGGGAAGGGAGGGGGAAAGAGAGAGAGAGAGACAGCAATGTGCGGTTGCTGGGGGCCATAGTCTGTAACCCAGGCACGTGCCCTGACTGGGAATCGAACCTGCGATGCTTTGGTGCACAGTCCGTGCTCAATCCACTGAGCTATGCCAGCCAGGGATCCAAACTGCTTCTCGAGTGCCAGTTTGAAAATCATTGCCATAGATTCTGGTAATTTTAACTTCATTGTTTTTGGAGAAAAAGAACATAAACCAAAATGAGAAAGGTAAACTATAATGCTAGTAGAAGAAAACTTAGGAGAATATTTTTTTGTGACCCAGGGGCAAGGAAGGAATAAAACCCCAACAGCACAGAGCATAAGGCAATGATATTGTTGTACATCAAAATTAAGGATTTATTTAAATGGTACTATGGACAAAAATTAATAGATGACATAATGAGAGTATATGTTCAAAGTTTAAAACTGAGGAATTAATATCTAATATATTCAAGGAACTCATACAAATCAACAAGAAAAAGACAACAATTCTAACAGGAAGATGAACACGAGTTGCCTAATTGACAGTATAGGAAACTACAACACACAAACACAGAGATGCTCAAATGCACCAATAATCAGAGAAATGCAAGTTAGAGCAGCGAGACACCAGTTTTCATTTATTAGAAAGCTGTATTATGCCAAGTTTGGAGTTATAGGAGCTCTCAGGCACTGCTGGTACTGGTAGCCATCCTGTAGTACCTGATAAAAGTAAAGGTTTATATATTCTAGGATTTCAGTTTTGCCCCTGGATGTGTATGCCAAAGAAGTTTCCCACAGGTAAATGTGGGAACTCATATGAGGATTTTCATCTCAGCATTATTTGTTGTGGTAGTAGGTGTCTGGATGTTCTTTTGAGTGTCCATTGCTGGGATAGTAGCAAGGTAAACTGTGTTGGTTGCACACCGTGGGAACAGGCAAGAATTGGAAATAGCTAAGTTTATACATGGCAATATGCATGAGCTTAAAAGCATTGTGTAGAGTGAAAAAATGAGAAATGGAAAGATACAGCATTATACTATTTATGTAAATTAAAAAGATCTTTTGATAAAATAATATATTTTACAAGGACACTAAACAAATAAAAATATATCCACTCAACACATTGGCATGGCTGCCCGTGGGGGATGAAGGAGAAAGGTAAGCAGAACAGGGATTAAAGGCGATAAATAAAATAAGGGCGAGCCTTGCACAGACCAGCGATGATAATGGGCTGTGAAGTGAAGAATACGATCAACTCAACCCTGTGCACTTTCGGCATCTGCCCCACCCACCCACCTCTGCCAAAAAAAAAAAAAAAAAAAAGAAAAAGACCTAATATCAAACAGCTCTTGCACTCTTTCATCATGTATTTGCTTTGCACATACATCTAATCTCTTCAGATAAAGTTGTTCCAAGCAAGTTTGGGCATATCTGATCTAAAAAAATTTGCTTTTGAATTTGTCTTTGAAAGGACTAATCTAATATGTAACAGATTTTATATTTTTTCCAAACCACAATAATTAGAAACAAAGAACTCCAAGTCTCAACCCCCCAAAATAAATAGAATAAATAATAGAATGAAATGTTATATAACACTATTTACATATATTAAAATCACATGTACATGATATATTTTGCAAGAACACCTATAAACAAAAAGGTACTCAGTTAACTTACTGCTACAGAGGAACGGAAGGGATGCTTACATGCATCCCTATTGGCTCATAATAGCAGGAATGGGAATTTAGAGGTGAGGAGGGGTTTGAAGGAAATTCCCTAGATTCTAGGCACTCAACTAGATATTTTATATGTATTCTTCCATTTAATCCTCACAACAGCCCTATGAGGTGGGTTGTTATCTTTATTTTGCAAATGAGAAAACTGAGACCTAGAAAAACATCATATTTCTAATGTCACATAGCTTTTGGGTGGTAGAATTAGGACTTAAATCTTGATTAATTCTTAGGAAAAGGTTAATAAAAACTTGCTTGAATCTGTATGGCCTAGCCCTCACACTGAATAACCAATGCTTAAATAATGTAGATGTTGGTGAAAGTTATTTATTATTTCTGTAGCCCATGTTGTATTATATCCTAAGGATAAAAATCAAACCCAGAATATGAGGGTAACTTAAGCTGTAATTAGAAGCATTTCTATTTTTCAGTTCTTCTAGCTATGTGGTATTTTTCCATGGCCTTTAAAACATATTTGTTACTCTTTAACTGTGTTAAAAATAGAAAAATCAGTCCTCTGGTTTGTGCATATCATGCTGCAATCAAACTGAAATCTTACTCTCCAGCTAGTTACTCATTAAGTAGAGCATATGATAGTCAGAGATTTGACGTTGGAATTGATTAAAGTTGAGGTGGAGCTCTGGACTGATTGCCTGTTAAATTCATGTAAGTGATCCTGTAGAAACAGTTTATAGTAGTTTAATTTTGTTAGCTTATTATACTGTGGTATTGGCACAATGTGAGTATGCAACCTTCCAAAAGAAAAGTTTCCTGAGAAAAAATTTTACATTTCCCTTTTAAGTCACTTTATAATGAATGCTAAACATACCATATATAGATTTATAAATAAATAAGTGATCTATTGAGTTAATCCTATTGATAGGTACTTTTTATATATTGAACTTAAGATTTCAATTAAAGAGTACCCACAATCAATTTAGTTTTTAAACTTCTTTTGTTTAGGTGGAGGACAGGAAAAATGAGGCCAGGGAACAGAAAAGGGAAAATGGGAAGTGCAGTAGTTACTGGTGACAAAAAATGTTTCTTTTAATTGAGAAGGGAAAGAAATAGACCAAAAAGAGAAGTAAAAATCGGAATGACTCACCATTGATAAGGGGACAGGGGGAGTATAAATTTGGCTCTTGCTCTTTTTTAAAAATGAGATGTCTGGTGAATGTGTGGGTGCAAACTGAGAAACAATAAAATGTTTGGCTTTTTGTTTTGGATGGTATTTTTCCAAGGCTACAGACCCATCCTGGAAAAGCTTACTCAGTATGTTCTCTGCCAAAGACATCAGCTAATGGCTGCAATAAAGAAAACATCAGCATCCGCATTTGGAGAAGAATTTTGTCTTCCTATTACATCATGGACTGGCACCCTTTGAAAGTTAGGGTGCCAAAGTTCCTCTCCCCTTTCCTTTGGCATGTTGAGGCAGCGCATGAAGAACATCTTTGGTCACCGTTTCTAAACAGAGAGGGAGCAGGTTAGTCCACTAACACTGAAGTGGAGGAACGAGCATGCTGGCTGTCAATTTTTGTCACCGAGGCAGGTAGCAGACTGTTATAGGCAGCAGGGAGGTGAACATGTGTTGGGAATCAATTTTTATGGCATAAATGCTGTTGCTTGCCAATCTATATTCTGATTTAAAACACATATTTTTGATTTGGCGATGGGGGTAGTACTGGTGCTGGGTGAAGGGGAAGGAGTGCAACTGGGTAGGGATGATTGATGTCTGCCCAAATGAGTTTTTGTGTGATTCTCCCTTGCTTGTTAGGAAGGAAAGACTTTGCAAGGAGCAATTGGTTAAAACAAGTGGACTCCTGCAGAATGTCTTAAAAGATGACTTGGTTCTTCATTCCTGGATGCTGCTTATAGTATTCTACCTTACAACTTAATCCAGGATTTATCTTTAGCCTAATAGCTTTCTGATAATTCTTGAAATATAAGTCATTCATGTTCAAACACTTATTTATACATTGGGCATGTAAAGTGGCAGGACAGGATGCTGTACTCTTTCCATTGAACAAGTATTCATTGCATTCTTACTGCTCTAGTTGCAATGTGGAAGATTAAAAAATTATAATACAATGCATTCTAGAGGATTTATTTCTAAGTAGGAAATTTTGAGCCTAATAAGGGAAATAATCTATAACTCACATAGAATAGTACATATATATACATATTATATATATATGAACATGAGTCTAAAAACTAAAAATTTAATTAAAAATTCTATTGTGGTCTGGAAAGTTACTTGGAGAAGACTGGATTTTGACTTGGGCTCAATGGATGAAGCAGAATTTAGGAGGAGAGAAGATGTGTTCTAAATAGTTAGCACTTGATTTAGACTTTAGAAGAAAATTTATGATGTGCATATACCACATGTAATTCAAAATAAGGCAGTTCTAAAACTGTAAAGCACAAGATGTGCACATATGATGAAAATAAAATAGTTTATTCAAGATTTTCTGGTTGCAAAATTCCAGTCCCTCTACCCCTTTCCTCTGCTTTGCTAATGTTTTAAATACTTTGTGTATTAGGTTATCCAGGAACTGGGAATGGTGACATCAATAGCTTATATGTAATAAGGAATAGAGGACAATAAAGAGAGTTGTTATTTGTTTATTTGAGCAGGAAAGCTTATATTAGGAAATAGAAGGTATGGTGTGACAAGATTTTAGTCTTTAATACTAACTAGGTGAACATTATTGGGTAGATCTTGAGAAGTCTTAGAGAGTGTTGTGGTAGATTTTATTTACAATCTTTTTATGTTAGTGGAAGGAACAGATAAAGACAGAGTAGAAGAAGCTGAGACTATGTGATGAGTGAGAAAAATATTAAATATACAAGGCCTGTCCAGAAAGTATCCAGCCGCACACTATGGAAAATAGAGACATTTATTGAAGATAGAAGAAACATTATATATAGGACAACAATGCCTCTGTCCCTTTCGGAGTAGGCACATTGGGACCTCACACAAGTTCTCCCAATTGCCATCAGCAGCCTCATCATATTTTCCTGAATGTCATTGACAGTCTGAATTCTCTTCCTTTTCAAAGGTGATTTTAGTTTTGGGAAAATCTAGAAGTCACAGGGTGCCATATCTGGGCTGTAGTGGGATAAAGTCACCTGGGTGGTTTGATGTTTTGCCAGAACTTCTGCAGAAGACATGATGCATGAGCAGGCCCATAGCTGTGGCCTTCTGAATCATCCGAGTAGTTTCCGGGGAGTAATGTTCAAGTTTAACGGAAAATTGATACAGATAAATTGCTCTACTCGTTCAGTCATTTTGATTCCTGTGGCCACACAGTACACATACTCACTCAACAGTATCTACCATCCCCACTGACTAGTACAATGAAGTCATTATTGTTCATGCGTGCACATTCCAGTCCACTCTCTTTGGCTGCCAGGTTACATTGGTGTTGTGCAAACTATTCTCGTTATATTAAAATGCTTGGACTTTTTCTGGACAGACAATATATGTGTGTGTGTGAATAAGGGAGAGAATATATATATATATATATATATCTCCCCTACTCCTTCTGTAATTCATTCCACTTCTAGGATTATTTTATCTACAAGTTAATTGAGCTTATTTTTCTCTTTCTTTTCTTCCTCTTTCACTCCCTTTTCTTATCCAGAATGTTCTAAATAAAATCAAAATACGTTTGTCCATACAAACACATTTTTAAATAAAATAATTGAATTAGTTAGGATTTCATTTGGCTGTTGATAAGGGAAAACCATAAATGTTGTTATGCTTTAAACCTAGCTTAAACCATGAGAACATTTATTGTTCATTTAAGAAGAATGTCGGAAGTGGGCAGCTCCAGGTTTATTCACTGACTCAGTGCTATCATGAAAGATCTATCATCTTTCTACCGGTCTATCCTACTGTCCTCATTGAATTGACTCAGTCTTCATGCATGCAATCTCGTGGTTTCAAGACAGCTGCCACAGCTCTAAACATTATACCTTCACACCCATATCCCAAGAAGGAAGAGAGAGAGACAGGCACAGAGATTAGCTACTTCCAAGACTCTGTCTATTTATTTAAGAAGGAAAACTTTTACTTTTTTCTTTGACAAAATAAGATCACATGTCTACTGTATAAAAACCTGCGGCAAAGTAGAATAGCATTACCATGACTAATTTAGGTGAATCATAATTCATTGCTTGAGACTATGATAGATCACTGTCTCTGTAGTTACTTAACAAATCAAAGCTTTATTGCCATGGAGTGGTATATGAGATTTAAGTGATGGGTGGACAATGAACAATGTCTGCCAGAACAATTAATTTAGCAAAAGTAGAAGAAATGCTGAAGAAAGGTAATAGAGTAATAACTCAAGTTTGGGTAGAGGTCTATGAGAAGTTTACTAATTCCACAAATAGAACTACATATAGCTACATGTGCCTACTATGTGTCAGGCACTCATTTAGATGATGGAGATATAATGGTAAATAAAATAGTGTGTGTGTTTGCATGTATGTGTGAGTATATGTGTTGGAGGGACAATAAAGAAATAAACCAGTACGTGTTAAATGTAAAGTCAAGTAGTAATGTGTGCAATGAAGCAAGAGAAGGAAAAATGACAGGCAGCATTCTGTTTTAGATACAGTGTTTGGGGAAGAGCGATGATTGAATAGGGGCCTGAATAAATGAAGGGGAAATGTAGCTGGAGGAAAAATGTTTTAGGCGGAGGGAAAAGCACACAGAAAGGCCCTGATGAGTGACATGCTTGGCATATTTGAGTAACAGCAAGGAGGCCAGCAATGCTGAACAGAATGAGCAAGAAGGAGAGTGTTGGACACAAATGTTGATGAGGTAGCGAAAGTCAGATCATGCAAAGCCTTGTAGATTGTGGTAAGGAGTTTATGTTTTATGTTATTTAAAGACATTGGAAGGTTTTGAGCAAAGCAGAATATGATGAGGTTTGTATTTTCAAAAAGATAACTTCTGCTGTTCTTTGGGAAATAGGTTGTAGGGGTAAGGATAGAAACAGAGAAAGCAAACAGGAGACTATCACGGTGGCCCAGGCAATAGATAATGCAGACCTAGACCAAGGTAATAGTGGTGGAAGTGGTGAGAAATATTTGGACTTTCAATATATTATAAAAGTGGAGCAGCCCTGGCTGGTATGGCTCAGTGGATTGAGTACCAGACTGCAAATCTAAGGGTCGCTGGTTCGATTCCCAGTAAGGGCACATGCCTGGGTTGTGGGCCAGGTCCCCAGAAAGGAGTGTGTGAGATGCAACCACACATTGATGTTTCTTTCTCTCTCTTTCTCCCTCCCTTCCCCTTTCTCTAAAAATAAATAAAAAATATAAAAGCCTGGGAAGGAAAAAAAAAGTGGAGGAAAAAGAATTTGCTGGTGGACTGGATGAGGGGTGTGGGAGAAAGATAGGAGTCAAGAATGACTGTAAGTTTTTGGCTTGAGAAAATGGGAGAATAAAGATGTCTTACTCAGCCCAAATTGTTCGTTTAGCCACCCTTCATCGTGAGAGAGTCTGGGGAAGTGGTGATTTAGTTTTCCTAGCGTCTGTAGTAGAGGAGGTAGGGATAGATGCAAAATAAGCCAACCTGTAGTCCAGCAACCATAGTTATTTTTAAAAATAGCACATGCCAGATCATTGATGATTGAGTTTGCATCAGTACATGTTGGTCATTCTCTACCAACATGCTCTCTGACCTCACGGTCCATCTTTACTTGGATAGTGCCTACTAGGGCCTCTCTGGTTTTCACTCAGTGATTTTTAAGCCCTATTGCAATTTTGGGTCTGTTGAGTGTACATTATCCAATCACTCAATTTCTGGATACTTTCAAGGCTGCTCTTGAGAAAGAAACCAATCAGTTATGTGGAAAAATTAAGCGCTATTGTCTTATGTAACACTGCTTTCCCCCCCTGAAACTTTATTGACACTGACCTAGAGAAACCGGCTTATTTATTTCCATTCCATTGGTGGGAGATGGAGTTAAATCTGTAATGTCTTGGCAGCAAAACATACTTCTGGTGTTAGCAGTGGCTCATTTTGGAATTTCCTATTCTTAATGTGTTTTTGCCATTGAAAAATGTTGGTTTAAGAAGGTAGAAGCAGGTCTACTCTCACCTTTCTAGGGAGAGAACTGTTCAAGCAGGTTCTTAATTCATTGTCTAACATTAACTGACCCTCACCTTGTGAACTGGGTTATTCAGCTAAGTAAGGAAAGCAGTCTCCAGGTAGAGGGGGTAGCATGTGTGAAGGCCCAGAAGTGACGTGTAGTATTGACTTAGGTAAGTACCCCAAAGAAGTTCAGTGAAACTGTCAAGTATGAGTTATGGGTATAGTAGTCAGTGGGGAACAAGGAAGCAAGAGCTGAAACCTACGAATATTGAAACCTCCCTCCCTACCGGAGGGAGGGTGGCTAAGAAAGGAATTATATAAGAAATGAGGCTTGAGCTGAATCTTCATGTATTCATTAATCCAATATTGAGAAATAAATCTCAAGACCATATGCCAGGTCCTGGTAGAAGTGTGGGTATAAAATGATAAGCCAAACAAGTATCCCCTGGCACCTGGTCTCATAGAGTATGTGATGTAGCTCTAGTAGAAAAACATGCTAGAAATAATCACTTGAATAGGTATATAATACACCAAGGGAAATTCTATGAAGGCAGAGTACAAGATGCTGTAATAGATCTAATTTAGATTGCAGATGACAGTAGTTGAGGAGAGACTTCCCGAGAGAATGACATTTAAGTTGAGACTAGAAGGAAAAAGAAGAGACAGGTGAAGAGCCTTAGAAGTGGGTCGGTAGAGAGAAAACACATGTGAACTCCAAGAAGTGGGAAGAGTTTGATATGTTCGAGAGCTTGAGAGAGGGGCAATGTGGCTGGAGGAGAATGAGAAGCCAGAAAGGATGTGAAATGAAGTGGAAAATGTACAATGAATCTGGTCCTGTAGAGTCATGGTGTGGGGATTCTGGATTTTCATCTTAATTTTTGAAAAAATCCTCACCCAAATATAAGTTTTACTGATTTTAGGGAGAGAAGGAGAGAGAGAGGGAGAGAGAAAGAGAGAGAGACAGACAGACAGACAGACATCGATGTGAGAGAGACATACTGATCAGTTGCCTCCCATCTGTGCCACCTGGCTAGGGCCTGAGAACCCTTTAAAAATTATTTTACAAAATATTTATAAAATTCTCTTAGAATTAAAAATATTAATTGAAATCTTAAATTTCAATGAACACAATTTAGCATGCTAGAAAGTTTTCAATATTCTATAATCTTGCATCCATTGCAAAAAGCTTGTATGATTAAAATATTCCAAAATATACTGTTGGATTAAAATTTTCAATAGCTTCTTTAGGATTTTAAAAATAGCTTTATTGAGATGTAATTGATATACTCTAAACCCCACTTATTTAAAGTGTGAAATCTGATAGGGTTTGACATATGCAACATGACTATGAAACCGTCACGACAATTAGGCCGAAAGGTTTCCTTGTTCTCATTTGTAAGCCTTCCCTCTCCTTCCCCGCCTCCCTCCACAGCCCTCCCCACGCCCCACCCCAATGCGATTACTGTTCTGTTTGCTGTCACCATAAACTAGTTTCCATTTTCTAGAATTTTATAGAAATGAAATCACACAGTAGGAACTCTTTTGGGGGCAGGGTTGGTTTCTTTCACACAGCGTAATTATTCTGAGATTCATTCATGTTGCTGACATTGACAGTTTATTCCTTTTACTGCTGAAGAGTCGTCCACTGCAGGATGCGCCGCTTTTGTTTATCCATTTGCCTCTCAGTGGACATTTGGGTTGCTTCTGGTTTTTTGTCACTCCAAGAAAAGTTGTTTCAAACATTCGTGTACGAGTCTTTGAATATGCTTTCTCTTCTCTTGGGAAGATACCTAGGAGTGAAGTGGAAGAGTTTGCTTCTATGGTAGGTATATGTTTTACCTTTTTTTCAGGTTTAGCATTTTGTTTGGAACTGCTTTAAACATACAGTGAAGTTAAAGAGATTTTTACAGTGACTGCTTATAAAATTTTACTGATTATAAAATTTTATCATTGATATTTTATGTACTTGTTTTATCAGCTATCTATCTTTTTTTTTGGTTGCATTACAAAGTACATTACAGACATCTGTCCAATTTACCCTAAGTATTTCAACAAGCCTATCATTAGCTAGTATTCAATATTTGTTTATATTTTTTTCTTGTGATACAAAGTTTACATACAATAATAGGAACACAAAGTGTGTATTTGCTGAGTTTTTAAAAAAGATTTTATTTATTTATTTTTAGAGAGGGAAGGGAGGGAGAAAGAGAGAGAGAAACATCAATGTGGGGTTGCCTCTCATGTGGCCCCCACTGGGGACCTGGCCCGCAACCCAGGCATGTGCCCTGACTGGGAATTGAACCTGCGATGCTTTGGTTAGCAGCCCGTGCTCAATCCACTGAGCTACGCCAGCCAGGGCTATTTGCTGAGTTTTTTTTATTTTTATTTATTGATTTGAGAGAGAGAGAGAGAGACATTGATTTGTTGCTCCACTCATCTATGCGTTCATTGGTTGCTTTTTGTATGTGCTCTGACCAGGGATCGAACCCACGACATTAGCATATAGGGACGATGCTCTAATCAACTGAGCCACCTGGCCAGGGCACCCTTTTTTCTTTAACACTTTTTCCATTGAATTCTATTTTGTCTAATATTAATGTAGTATATGTGTCAGGGAGGGTCTCAGCTGAGCTTCAATGTTTTTTAGACATTTTTTAGATGTTTTCTGACTAACCAGTGAGATCAGGCATCTCTTCTGCCAAAATGCCTTCTGAGGTGTGGATGGCACTCTTCCCTAATTTCCAACAGTAATATAACATGTTTCCTTTTCTATTTGCTTGTTTATCTCAATGGCAATTGGTAAGTGGGTGGTGCTCTAATTCCCACCTTGGACAAGAAGTCCCCGTCTCCATGCTTCACGGTTTGTGTCACCCATCTTCCACATGTATCCTCAGGCATCTTCCTGAAATGCAGATCTGATCCTGTCTCTCCCCAGAGCCTTGATGTCATTCGATGTTCTTGCTGTGCAGCACACTACTCCTGACCACTGGACCTCACTGGCACTCCAGCCACCCTGAATATGTAGGTCTCGTTGATACCTCACCTTGGCACTGGCTCTTCCCTCCTTCTGAAGAGCAGTTTGACCTCTTCCCCACCTTGAGAAACAAAGTCCTTTTAACTGCTATTCATCCGTGATCCAGCTTCACTGTATCTCTGGATGAAACCTCCCCACTTCCCTCCGGCACAGTACATTCCCTCCTTTTCTGTGTACTCATATTATGCAGTTTATGCCTTTACAGTAGTGGTTAAGAGAGAGGGTTCAAGAATTAGACTCTTCTTGCCCTGAATTGTGTGGCTCCGTTGGTTAGAAAGGTCACCAGTTCGATTCCTGGTCAGGGCACATGCCTGGGTTGTGGGCCTGGTCCCTGGTCTGAGTGCACGGGAGAGGCAACCAATTGATGTTTCTCCCTCACATTGACATTTCTCTCCCTTACTTTCTCCCTCCCTTCCCCTCTCTTGAAGAATAAATAAATTTTAAAAAGTAGACTCTTCTTCAAGTAGCCATGGGACCTTTGTGAAGTCAGCCTTGGCAAATCACCACTTCACAGGGTTGTTAAAAGGATTAAATGAGGTAACACATGTAAAGGATTATACGGTGTCTAGCACATAGTAGACACTTGGTAACTATTAGCTTCACTATTATTCTGAATTTTAATCTATTTGCTTACACTTCTATGTCCTTGGCTGTCTGTGAGTCTCTAGGATAGAGGCAATGTCTTATTCATCCTCCAACGCCTGGCACAGTGCCTTAAAAATCAGTGGTTAGATGAGTGATTACCCCTCTGTATTACACTTCTGCATTTGTGGAGGCAATCTTTCATCACATAAAACTCTCACTCTCCCTTACATACTCCTCAGTGAATGTTCAAGTTTTGAATAGGCAAGAGTTGACATTGGTTTTTAAAAAAAGTAGTGTATTTAAAAGATCTGTAGTTTTTCCAGAAGTCAGCAATTTGAATTTAGACTTGTTGGTCTTGAAACAGCTGGAAATGTTTATTTTCCATTTTAAACATGTAATTTATAGCAAAATGTAAAATTAAATACTTGAAAAATGCAACATGGCTTATTTAATTATTAGCATGAACAGATCTGGCACTTCATAATATAGCAACAGTACAGAAAACAGCTTTTTGAGGAGAGGCAGTATTTTGATACAAATTATAAATAAATATGCAGTTCTTCCTATACAAAGATGATACTACTGGGTATTTGATTTGACTGATTTTTAAAGCAGTGTTAATGGGTTTAGGATAAGCTGCCCATACTCTTTATCCATATTTAAAAATAGAAATGTAATTGTAATAGAAACAATAGCTGCTATGCACTGTAGACCTACTATGTGTCAGAGATTCAGCTCATATTTTGCATTTGTTAATTTTTGTTGTTAAAATAGACCAGCAAGGCATATGTATTATTTCTCTTTAACAGATGAGAAAACTGATGCTTAGCAGGCTTATTAGTTTCTTGTGGCTGCTGTTACAAATTATCACAAAGTCAGTGGCTTAAAACAATAGCGATTAATTCTCTCACAGTTCTGGAGACCAGAAGCTTGCAGTCAAAGTGTCGGCACGGCTGGATCCCTTTGGAGATTCCTTGGGAGCATGCATTCCCCCTGCCTCTTCTAGCTTTTGGTGGCTGTTGCACTTTTGTCTTGTGGCTGTATCACGTCAATCTCAAACTCCATTTTCATATTCTTTTCTTCTCTGTGTGGCATCTACTTTCCCTCTGTCTCTCCCTTCTAAGGACACTTGTGTTGGCATGTAGGGCCCACTGGGCTAATGTCTTCATGTCAAGACCCTTAGTTAATCACACCTGCAAAAACTTTACCGTATGAGCTGTTACTCATACGGTAAAGGTCCCAGGTCCCAGGTGTTAGGATGCGAACATAGATTAGGAGCCACTATTAGCCCGCCACAGCAGGGTAAGTAACTTGACCCAAATCCACAGCTTGTGACAGTTGCGAGAGCTGAGCCCTGATCACTTGACCTCAGAGTCTGTACTCTTTACATTATTTCACAAAGCAGGCATTTGTCAGAAAGCCGTCTTGCCACAAAATGACAGTGACGCAGCAGAGATGAAAGAGGTCAGAAGCGAGGATCCACCCCAGCAGGATGGAAGACAGTGTAGTAATCTAACTTCTCTCAGTCTCAGTTTCTTCATTTAACATGGCGACTCTCCAGGACAAGGTGGGTGACTACAGGTGCTTTGTGCAGGTGGCTGCAGCACAGGAAGAGGGCCAGGTTGTCTGCTGAGATCCACTGGCTCTTCCATCCAAGGTCTCCGTGACAGACCTGAGTGGCAGGAAGGCCAACCAGGACCCTCGGTTTCAGCAGGCAGGCAGCATTCAGAGTCCAGAAGGGCTGGCAGTCGTGGAAGAAGCACTACTTGTGGTTGTGGTAGCTGGTATGATTCTACCACAGACTTTTTTCCCTGCTCCCATTTTTGTTTCTATGGGAGAAGGATGGCTGTAGAGCCAGAAGGACTTCATAGGCCCAAGTGAATTCTGTCAGGGACAAAGACACTACTATGATTGTCTCCTAATGTCTGGGTTGGGTTTGGAATTAAGTCAGTGACTATGAAGCAGAGGTTTTTTTTTTTTTTTCTGCTGTAATTCAGGCAGGTTACCCAGATCCTAAATGGTATCTTATGGCCTGATTATCATCTTGCTCTGTCCAGCAGGATGATATTATAAACACCTACAATTTTAGATTCCTTTTAATATTTTAAAGTAATCTGTTTCACAACTTTCAGAAAAGGAGCTTAAAAATCCACTTTGTAAAGGCAAAAAAAATTCAAATTGCATTAAGCGTCATTTAGATGCAAATATTTAAAGGGAAATATAACTTGAAAAGTTACTGCTGTCCACTTTAGATGACATCAGTTTTAAATAATGAGAAGCTTTGGAAAGCCCAGACAAAGGCATAGACTGTATAGAAAAAAACAGTGCCATAGAAACATCCACCTCCCCTTCCTGGACAGGAAAGAAAAAATCACAAATTAAGTGGAAAGTCGCTGTGAGGCACTGGGGGAGAAAAGCAGGGAGGAAATTTTTCTTCTTATTATTGCCAAGTACTAATCATTTTGGTGCAATCATTTCTATTCAGGATGATTTTAATGCCTAAATATAAAGGCATTTCAGAAAACTTGATATTGAACCTTTACCGTTTGAAGGCTATATCAAACAACATAGATAAAAACAAAAACTTTGGGACAATTTATAAGCTTTTACTATTTAAACATTTGCACGATACTTAAAACCTTTGGATTATTCATAGACATTGTCTAACATTTTACTATAAAAGCTTTAAAACACATAGAAAAGTTTAAAGCATTGTATAGCAAACAGCCATATACTCACTATTTCAATCAGGGGTTGGCAGACTATAGTCCATGGGCCAAATCCAGTTGTTTACCTGTTTTTGTAGACGAAGTTTTATTGGAACACAGCTGTACCCATTGATTCCTATTGTTTTTGTCTGTGTTTGCACTACACCAGCAGACTTGAGTAGTTCCAATAGATTGCAAAGCCTAACGTCTTTGTATCTGACTCTTTAGAGAAAAGTTTGCTAACCTCTGGTTTAAATGATACAGTTGTTAAAATGTCACTTTATTTGCTTTATCACATATCTATTAGTCAATTAAAAACCTCTTTTTAAAAGGAAAAAAGTACAAAACAGTCATTTAGTAGTCAAAGTCTTTCTCCAATAGTTAAGGATTATTACTAACATTTTCAAAGGAAAAAAGAATTCCTAAAGGAAAAAAATCATTTAACTTCACTATTTGGCATGAGAATTAGGCTTACTGTCAGCCATCATCTAGATAAAACTACTTACAATGTTAGATGCAAGAGTCAGATTGAATTTTTTTTCAACAAAACTATAAATTTTATTTAAATTAACTTGAAATCGTGGAGGCCATTGTCAGGTTATTAATTGGCCTAATTAATTGGTGGCTCAGGGAATAGGGAGGCCATGGAGAGGGAGAGATGGGGAACAGTCAGTTGGTGGAACAGTCAGAACACACACAGCATTTACAGACTAAGTTTGCCACCTCACACAGGCACAGCCCTGGTTCCCTGAAACAATTATAGTAGTAACATCAGGGATCACTCAGCAGCCATCATAACAGATACAATAATGACAGAGTTGAAATACGATGAGAATGACCAACATGTGACACAGAGACACAAAATGAGCAAACACTATTAAAAAAGTGGTGCTGGCAGAGTTGCTGGACTCAGGGTTCCCATGAACCTTCGACTCATAAATAGCATGATATCTGTGAAGAGCGACACAGGGAAGTGCAATAAAATGAGGCACCAGTATATGTAATAGAAAGAACACAGAAATGTGTACTTGTAGTAACCCATACACGAACACACAAACATGCACACGCATGTACATGTGCATATTCTAGGTATATATACACACATATATCTAGTATTTGCTTGAAATTGGCAAGCCACCTCTCTGTCATGCTATTTTTTAGTTATTTTTCATATATATGTACATAAAAATAAGGCTGTGTGCTACAGATTCTCGGCACGTCATATTTGAGATAATCTATAAACGTTAGAGAATCCAAGTCTGAATTAGAGCAGGGCATTGTGAATGTACATCTTGCTCAGGAATGGCACAGTTTAAAATATAAACAATAACTTTTATTTATGACAGAAGTCACACTGTGAAGAAAATAAAGGAAATCAAACATTTAAAAAGTCCTAGAGGTGGAAGAAATAAATTCTGGTAGGACAGAAAGCACAGGCTCAGTGAGTGGCTCCACGTGGGGCCCGAGACACGGTCCAGAGTCAGAGTCTCCAGTGGGGCAGAAAGCAGGGCAGGCTCGGGGAGGGCTCCTCAGGGGTCACTGCTCATCTGAGGAGATGCTCGGGGTAGGGGACCCAGGCAGTGACCTCACTTCCTGACAGCAGAGCCCAACAGAACTTGGAATCCTGGTAACCAGGCAGCCACATTCTAAAACTGCCTCGCCCCAGCTCACTTAGGTAGAGGTATTTCATCCAGCAGGATGTTTTCTCGTTGTCTGCTCATATCCTGAGGCCCAGGCCTCAAAAGAAGAAACTGGGACAGTGTGCTCCACTGCGGCTGCAGCTGGGTCCAGACTCAGCCCAGATGCCTGTGGCCCTTTTCACAGCTGAACACAGAGGTAACACACAGGGAAGTCTAGGGAAGTTTTGTTTGGGCCAGGCCACCACTCCGATCACACCTGAGCAACCCTGTCACCTGTCTGTGTGTGTGTGTATAAGGGGATTCATGTGATTAGGGCCTTCCACAAGCAGGAATAGGCTGAGGAGCATGAGAAGCCTTGTGGGCCAGTCATGTTCAACCCCAGGTCAAGGCTGACTGGGTGCACATGGAGTAAGGGTGGCATCCTCTGCCCGAGCTTTACCCCAAGCCCAGGATGTGGATTTCATTCCCCCTGAATGGAGGTCTGTGTAGAGACAGGGCTGGTCCTGATCCTGGAGCAGGAGGTACAGTAGGCAGAAATAACAGCAACTAGGGCCTGATAGGGCTTGAGACCCTGGGACCAGCTGCCAGTCACTGTCATTGCAGAGCTCAACTCAGGTGCCAGAAGAGCAACAGGTGGTTGATGAAGACATTGGCCCTGACTCCGCCACTGAGGGGCAGGTGGCCCATATGACAGAGGGCCAGAGCAGGCCCATTTTGACAGTAGCCACACAGGTGTCTAGGGAACCAGTGCCCCTGTGTGGCTGGAAAAGGACACCTCCTCCGAAATCACCCAGGCTCCACAGGCAGCTCAGGATCCCAGAATCCATCCTGGAGCATGGTGGCCACGTTCCTGCAACTGGGTCAAATGATGTGGAGCCCAAGGAAGAAGAACCCAAGGGTGAGAAGGTGGCTGAGTTGGAAATGGGTGTGTGGAGGTACAAGTAAGCTTATTGGGAGAAGTTGGTGCCAGACACACAAGGAGTACCTACAGAGGCTGCCCAGGAGCAAAGACCTGCATCAGACCGCTCTCCTGCTGGACTGTCTGCAGGGAGGAAGTCCTCGGGTGGGTCCTGGGTTGAGGCTTCTCTGGAAGGCTCTGGTTGTGTTTTATCTCTGGAGGGTACATGGAAATCCAGGACTGTGCATGGTGGGAGATTTTTCTCTTCTTGCAACTCTAGTAGGACCCCAGGAGGCAAAGCCAGCTCCTGCTTCAATACCTGTCCTTTATCTAGAGGAGCTGGATGCAGGTTCAGACCAGGATGCAGCTCCAGACCAGGAGGGCTGCCCATCTCCAGCGGTCGTGCCACCTCCAGCAGCCGCACTGGGCAGCACTGGAGCCCTGCCGGGCTAGGCAGCACCTGCTGACCTGACTGAGGCCCCACCCCGCCTACCTAAAGAATCCTCCCTGGAACCTGTCCTGGTTCCTGCCACAGGGGAGGAGCTTCCCCTGCAAAATGCACCAGGGCCGGTCCTAGAGCCACATATCATCAAACCAGCTCTGCTACTCCAACCAGAAGTTGTTTTGCCACCCTGGGGACACAGTGAGGTTGCAGAGGCCCCGGCATATTCACTGGAGAGAAGGGGGAAAGGCCCCTCTCTTGGGAGAACAGTGCGCAGGACCCATCCTAGTTCCACAGGTGCACACCTGTCCCTGGCAGTGCTCATCCTAAGAGGTCACCCCACAGCAACTCTTGTACAATTTTTCAAAAATGTATTTTCCAGGCTACACATCAGACCACTGATGAAATTGCCAGGAACTGGGAAAAACACTGTCCATTGAGAGAGGATGGGATCCACTAATCCTGGTCCACATGGAGGAGGGAAGTGGAGCAGCTGCTAAAGTGGGTGCAGGGATCTCTACATGCTGACAGATAAAACCTCAGGAGTTTCTCAGGTGAGGCACGTGGACCAAAGGTGTGCACCCAGGGTCCTACCTGTTAGATGATATACATGTGATTTCCTCAGGCAGATACACATATGTGAAAATTATCCTTCCTGAATAGCTGCCTCTGGGTACTTTTTTCTCAAGCATCAATGGTTTCTTCCTATCCTGCAAACTGTAGTTCCCCAGCTTGGAAACTGGACGCCACAGTGATACTGGGTTACTAGAGTTCTCCAGCATCACACCCCTTTGTGCAGGATCCAGCCAGCTCCTCTGGGGTGAAGTCCATGGCCACATCCTTGAATGTCACGGATGCCTGGAATCTGGCTGTGAGGCACAGAGCTGCCACTTCTCCCTTTTCTGTGGTCTTCTCTTGGGAAAAGGAAGAATCCTGGGAAGAAATAGCTCTCAGGCATTTTGGCCAAATCTCTCTCCATGATCACTAAGCCATCCAGTTCTTTCGATTCTTATCTCCTTGCTCCCTCAGTTCTGACCTCTGG
Source organism: Phyllostomus discolor (assembly GCF_004126475.2). Lineage (NCBI taxonomy): Eukaryota > Metazoa > Chordata > Mammalia > Chiroptera > Phyllostomidae > Phyllostomus > Phyllostomus discolor. Next base: position 146,121,685 of record NC_040907.2, on the reverse strand, counting down.
ACAGAGGGCCTCCTGGTCTTCCTTCCTCCTTTCCCTCTGGGGGCTCTGCGGAAAGGCTTCCGTCAGGTCAAGTCTGGTTTTATCCTCAGTCCAACAGGGGTGGCACCTCCCATCTGGGCTTGACAAAAACTTCTAACTGAATTTTCGAGTTCTACTTTATTTCTGTTTGAATCATACTGATTTACTCAGGCTTTAGTGTCTAAAAATGTAGTATTAGGTAGCATTTATCAAGGCAGTATTTATATTCTGAGAGACAAACTTCCTCAATATAGTTGAGTAAAAACTAATTTTTCACTTTTTCATAGTTGAAATATATATTGTTGGTTATTTGTTAGTGAAATTGTATATAGTTGGGCTTGTTACCATATATGCATTATAGTTCACAAGAACTCTTTGAGTCTTTTCTATACTTTAGACAGAGTTGGAGTTCTAGGTAATTTGTGTGTGTGTGTGTGTGGGGGGGGTGAAGCTGAATCAAAGAGTCTGTCCTCAGTAAAAACACTAACTCAGAAAGATACCTTCCTCCTCATGTTCATAGCAGCGTCATTTTTAATAGCCCAGACATGGAAACAACCTAAGTGTCTATTGATGGGTGAATGGATAGAGAAGTTGTGGTATATATAATATATACAATGAAATATCATTCAGCCATACAAAGGAAATCCTACCATTTGTGGTAACATGGATGGCCCTTGAAGGGATTGTGCTAAATGAAAAAGGTCAGACAGAAAAAGAAAAGTACTGCAAGATACCACTTATATGTGAAGTTTAAAAACAAAACAAAGCATAAGAACATCAGATTTAAAGAAAAAAAGATCAGATTTATAGTTACCAGGGACAGAAGGGTGGGAGGATGGGAAACTGGAAGAAAGTGGTCAGAAGGTACAAACTTCCAGTTGTAAGAGGAGTAATTACTGGGGGTGTAATGTACAACGTGATGACTACAGTTAACATTGCTGTGTGATAGATATACAGGGAAGCTAAGAGAGTAGATCCTAAGAGTTCTCAACACAAAGAGAAATTCTTCTTTTTCTTCTTATTGTATTTATATGAGATGATGGATATTAACTAAACATGGTAATCATTTTACAATAAAGGTAAATAAAACCATCATGCTATACCCTTAAACTTATACAGTGTTGTATGTCAATGATTTCTCAATACAAATGGAAAAAATATGCCACCAGAGATTTGGCACATTTTTTCCCTGGTAAGGTGGGATCTGGAAGGAAATGGTGTTTGATTTCGATCTTTGAAAACTGATGGCACATGGAAACGTGGAGAAGGAAATGGAGGGCATTCTCTGAAAAGCAAGGTTGAAAGAACCAAACCACATCTGGCTTTCTGGTGGGATAGGCAAAGCTTGTGAAATTTAATTACACTTGTGAAATGTATAGGGTTCCCATTATTGTTGGCCTTTAATGACTTTAAGTCAAGGGACAACTACAGTAAAACCAACAGGAATCTTACGCAATTGTGCCTTGCTAATCATTCTCTTCCTGCTAGCTCATTAGCCAATAAGGTTCTTGGCAGGCATACAGTTTAAATAATCATTCCCCATGTAGGGCACTGACTGGAATGAGTCAATACAACTCCCCCATGAAGACACTTCTATGAATGTATCTTAAGGAAATAATAAAAAATGTGGACAAATATTTAAGTATGATGATAATCATCATAGTAATATTTATATAAAACTGGAAAATATGTCATGTTCAATTTAGAGTAATTGTTAAATTATCATACTGTAGTGAAATAATATACAGGTACTAAAAATTAGTTTTTTTAAATGAGTTTTTGTGGATATAGAAAGTGGTAATTGTCTAATGATTCAAGATAAAAACCAAATACAAAAAGGCAGTTTATAGAATTGTTTATACAACTTGTGCTTGATTTTGGATCCACTACTTAACAAAAGAATTTTGGTTGGGGAAATGAACCAAAGTGATTTGGAAAATGGAAATACCATTTTCTGATAAGAATTTTGTCAAGATAATGTATGCTTTCCATTTAATATGGACATTTATAAAAATATTTTCCTGGGTTCTGGTAACATGGTTTACTGAGATACCCCATATTATCTTCTTTCCTCCAAAAACATATAAATACAGGACAAAATATTGCAGCAAAAAATTTAAATGCAGTAGCAAAGCTCAAAATAAAGAAAGATAATTCCCTGGGAACCAACAATGAAGAATGTTAAACTAGATGTGTAACTTCCTGATTTGATGTCACAATGGCTCAGGAAGATATTGGGCTGGAGGTATGAGGGGGGACACACACAAAAAACTGGAATTATCTTCTGGAGGGTGGGCCCCCTATAAATATAGGCTTCCCCCATTAGGTGAGTGTTCTGGGAACCCATCTGTATCGGTGTACCAACTGGTGTTGTTGTGAGAGGCTGCCTTTGGCTTCTCTGAATTTTTTTGAAGACTCAATGGTTTGTCCATTTCATGATGGGTGATTTACCAGTGTACCTGCCTATACTGTGCTGAGTGTTCAGCAGTTTTTGACTAAAAATGGCAGGAACCCTGAGCCCCACCCTCCCTACCACCTGATCTCACCCTGAACAACATTTTTTTTTGTTTCCCTCATGAAAAAAGTCCTCAAAGGGAAACATTTTGCCGATGTGGAAGCAGTGAAACTAAAACCAGCAGAAGCACTAAAAGCCATCAAAATTGACAAGTTCAAAAACCGTTTTGAGCAGTGGAAAAAAAATGTCTCGATAGGCGTATTGCATCAAATGGAGAGTACTTTGAAGGTGACTGAAGTTTAAACATATAAGAATAAATACCCAATTTGTTTAATAAATAAATTCTGTTTTTTGCAGTTCCCCCTCATAGATGGTAGGGACTAGTGGCTGGGGACTTAATATTTATGTTCATTTGAGGACAGAAGGTGTGGCCTTGAACTCTTATAAGATAGCCTTGAGACTCCTCCATAGGGACAGAATGACTACAGAGCTGTATCTTTAGTGAAATGGGCCTAGAAAGAACTTATTTACTCACTTAGGGACATGATCTAAACCATTTCTTTGCCCTTGGGAAATCAGAGACCCAGGTTCATGACTTGTGTAGGTGGAGTTCAAGTTTTTATTTACCCAAGTAGTCCTAGAATCTTCAATCCAACAGAGAACATAAAAAGGTAACAACTCAGTGAAATTTGTACAGGCAAATACCAAATTTCTCTTTAGCAAAACTTTTGTAACAGGATACATGGGATTTCTTTAGGCAATGCTCTTCCTCAGCCACCAAAAAAAAAAAAAATCCTTGTTGAAAATGTGTTCACATTAAAAAAACACAAACCCAATTAGGAAGGAATACTCTGAGGGGCAGTCAACAGACCAAATCAATAGAATTGGTAATGTAATTATTTGAGATCAAAGACACTATGAAAAGTATGTTTACAATTAGAAAATAGATAACGAAGTAGTAAAAACTACAATGAAAAGATAGACCACTATGAAAAAAAAAAGAACTTTTGGTTTTGAAACGGTTCATTGGGGCAGTTTAGGTATTTAAAAACTATGATCTAGGTAGCAACATAGATGATTTCATGATATCCAAAGGTCATACTCTCTGGAATGGCTTTGTGGGAGTTGGAAGGGTTTATGTTGCACCCGCCCCTCCCTTCTTGCCTTTATGTAACCAATGACAGGAGAAAGTGGGAGGACCACTCAATACTGAGAGTGAAATGTGCCGTTTTAAAATGGGATGCCTCTTCCTTCGTCCTTGATCTCTTTAGCACTATTGTAAAGCCAGTTTAAGTACACAACCATATAAGAAGCATGATGCCTCCAAGGCACTTATTTAGTACAGCAATACCTTTAATCAAAAGTTTAAAACTGATCAACAACTCTGCAGAGACAGAAAATTTGAGTGACGAAGTCCAGAGATGTGAATGAGAGCTGGGGGCTAAATCCAGCCTGCAGGTATTTGGCCATAGAGGCCAAACTATTTTTGAATTAGTTATCTATTATTAAAAACTGGGAGATTTCACGTAACTACACGGATTTCTGGCTTCACTTGAAAAGCTGGGTTATCTGGCCATGCCGGGGGATGGGTACTTCTGATTGGCAACAATGAGCTGGAATTAAACAGACATGGCCCCTTCTGCATTTCTATCCAAACCCTGCTATTCCCCATCGAGTCTCCATCACTGTGGACCAGCATCAGTGCTGTTAATTATCACACTTGACGTATATGGTTGTACAGATCAGATCACCTGCCTTTCTGTGTTCTGTCCACAGGGATGTTGGGAGTCAGGACAAATTACATGGTAGAAGCTGGGGCAAAGCTGTTGCTGGGTTTGTGGGCGGGGGGGTGCCGCCAGCAGCTCTGGTGCTGCGATCTGACAGCACGACCCTACCTGAGTCCTCAAAGATTTAAATGCAGGGCCCACTTCAAGAAACTCAAAATGTAGTAGAGAAGATAGCACTATGAGAGATGAAGAGTCGGAGGCGGGGTTGGTTTAGTAGTTATCTCTATACTCTGGGTAAGGTCTCTAGATTCATCAAATAAAAATGTAGGATGCCTGTTAATATTTGAGTTTTAGATAATGATGCAATATGTGGGATATACTCTTACTAAAAATTATTTATTGTTTATCTGAAGTTCAGATTCAACTGGGCAGTCTTACTTTATCTGGCAACTGGAATGGTAGTGCAGCTGGGCCTCTGTATGTTCAGTGACATGGTTGGTAACCTGAATTGTTCACCCTCTGGCAAGAGAAAGGCCTTTCTTCTTAGAAATTTCTGGTCTGGTGAAGCTCTTAAGTAATGTTTGGCCTGCCTGATGAAATCCAAACATACTCGTAGTTGTTGGTCATGTTAAAGTCTAACCACGATCTAAAAATGTAGTAAATAGATGGAGGTCTGTTAGCCACCCTAAAGTATGAAATTTGGGGGCACACAGCCTGAGAACTGGCAACAGAACACAATACTTGTTTTTCTAACAAAGCACAAGTCTACTAAAACTGGGCAAAATTATTTGAGTCAACGGTGAGGCTGTGTTTTCTATTCTTGAAGAGACATGTAATTAAAGCTTAAACGTGCTTCCTCAGACAGTTCTAAGGACGGGCACTCTGCACAGGATGCATTGGTGAGGTGATGACTGTGACATCGAATCTAGGATCTAGTATTTCTTTGTTTTTGAGAGACATTGCCTAATTTTACCAAATGTCACAGCTACTCAATAAAAGTAACAATCATAAACATACCCATTTCTTTTTTTAAAATTTAATCTTTACTGTATTTTTTTCATTACCATTTAGTCCCCTTGTACCCCCCACCCCCAGCAATCATCACACTGTTGTCCATGTCCCTGAGTCCTTTTTCCCTTTTTTACTCAATCTCTCTACCCTTTAACAACCCCCAACTAGCTGTCATGTGCTCTCCATTTATGAGTCTGTCTCTGTTTTGCTTATTAGTTCAGTTTGTTCATTAGATTCCACATATGAGTGGAATCATATGGAAAAAATACCCATTTCTTACTGAATGCTTATGTCTGTAGACACTGTGGCAAGCATTTTATATGCCTTATATAATAACATCTAATTCTTATAACCTTTTGAAATAGGTTCTATTATTCCCACCACAGAGATGAGGAAATTTAGGCTTGAAAAGGCCAGTCCTCAGAATGAGAGGTCCTTCCAAGGTCAGACCATAGTAAGTGGTGGGCTTGAACCCAGACTGGGGTGTCTAAATCTGTATTCTAGGTCTTAAGTACTTGATTGACTGTGTCAGTGATTCAGTCCCATTGGTGGGAGGATTCACCAGGAAAGTTGCAAGTGAAGTCCTTTTAGGGGCTGAAGAGAGTGGATATTTTTGATGCTGTTAATATCTGTGGATTCCTTTGTGAGGAATTGTTGGTCTTTTCAGAAGAAATTGGATAAGAGCACACTAACTATAATGAATTTAAGGTCCCTGAAAGGTGTGGTTTTTAAGACTTTGTTATCTAAAAGGCTTATATGTAAAGAAGGCTGTCTTACCTTTAATTCTGTAGCTTTTTAGATTTAAATAATTGAAGTTTTATTTTAAGAAATCAAACAAAATCTACCACTTATTAAGACATTGTGTTATTTTGGTTACGTCCTTTTTCAGTGGAGAGTGTCCTCATTCTAAAAGTTCTTTTCGTCTAGATCCTTTTGGGTGAGGAAGTGTCCCAGGGGACCTGTTTCCTTTTTCCAGTGATGTCAGTTCCTGCCCTTGGACCAGCCTGGTGCTTTGTTAGGCTGAACTCGAAGGAATCTTTGAAGAACAAAGTGCACAAAGTGTAAAAAGAGTAATCCACTTGGAAAAAACTTCAGGCACAGTTAATCTTCCAGGAACTATCTCAGTGTGAAACATCAGAAAACAAAAACAAGCAAAAAAGAAAATTTTTCTAAAACAATTGTTGGTCATTAAAAATTTATTTTTTGCCTACCACACACACACACACACACACACACACACACACACACACAGAGTTTGTTCATATAGTCAGTCAACAGTTCCAGTTACTGGTCCAGGTGCTGGTATTCACTAATGAACAGAACAAGGCCCCTGCCCTTCTGGCAATTACATTATAACTGGGGCAGACAGAAAAGAGCAAGAAAGAAATCATATAGAATATTAACAGTGATAAGTGGTGTGGTGAGAAATAAAGTACAGAATGGGGAGAAGCACTCAGGGAGGTCCTGAAGGAAGTGAGAGAGTCAGCCATGGGGAAAGAGTATTCTAGGTAAAGGGAACATCAAGTACAAAATCTGAGTATAGATCTATGGTGGTCAAAAAAAAAAATCAAGGCATATAGGAGCATTTATAATGAAAAATGATGGACGCTTGTTTTATCCTGCAGCCCCCCTGCTCAAAGGCAACCATCTTATTTCTTCTTGCTTCTGTTTTCACCTGTGTTGGTTATTTCCAAGCCTCTAATTTATATGCTCACATAACTCCATCTTGATCCATCAGCTTTAAATGTTATCTGTTAACTTCTAGCATCAGATGAGGATTTAGCTCATACCATCCCATATTCTCTCCTGATCCTCTCAATATTTGATAGCTATAAATAATTTCTTTAATTATGATATTAGTTACCCTTATAACTTTAATATACTTAAGTTCCTATTTATGGTCCCATTGATTTGGGGAAAGAAAACTGGAATTTGGAAGTGCAGACAGATCTGCGGGGTTGGGCAAAGGTCAGAAGTGTGGACGTAGACCCAAAGTCCAGTCTTTGGAGCAGTGCATAGAGTTCAAAGCTGGTCAAAGTCTAGATCAGCCTCCTTGGACAAAGATGATGAAATGTGAGTACCATTGGTCAAGGTGCAAACAGAGATTGATAGCGGGAAGTAAGGTGGGTCTGGGATTGGTGTGGGAGACCTATTCATGTGGAGACTGGAGTTTCAGGGCAAGAAACGTAAACATCTGAAGAGACCGAGGCACTGGGCTCTTCCATGAACAGAGGAGCACCCTCTTCGTGGCAAAATGTCAGCTCCTGACTGGTGCACCGTGCTCCTCATTTGCTTGTCTGATCTGAGATCCCATATCTACTTTCTCCATTCTGCTCTAAAACCCAGCAGGGCTGCCCCTGCAGACTGCATTTCCCAGGCTTCTTGGCCAACTGGTTTCTGTTTGCATTTCACCAATGAGGAGCCTAGGAGAGAGACTGGTGAAAAAAAGGGAGAAGCCAGGGTATTTCATCCCTTAGTTCTCTGCTTCAGGGCTGTCCTGAGTGCCTAGTTTCTGTTCCCTTGCACTGACTTCTGGGCTTTGGTAAGATGGTGTAGCGACTTCCTGCTATTGTGAATCTCTAGGTGACCTCATTGCCCTTTGTTTAGCCTCTCAATTTTTCCAAAGTCTTTAGAACTAGTTCCCTGTATTTACTTATCTCCATTGAACTGTCTAGTATGAGCTTCACTTTTCTGAGAGAACCCGATTAATATGTGTTCTAAACACTGAAGAGACTTTCCTATTACTGAATTAAATCCACTGACTCCTGACTAGTGAATGAAAATAACACTGAGTTTTAGAAAGATACCATACTATTATTACTATTTTTACCTTAAATTTGATTTTCCTTCCTCTCAGTGGCATTTTTTTTCCCCACAGATGATTATTGTCTAATGCCTCTGAGACACTTCAGCAATGGTGCCTCAGACAAGATGTTGACCACTTAAATTACTTTTGGTAGCTGCCAAGCTACATGGGTATGTCAAATGATGGTAAGGCACAAAATGTTCCAGAATGAAATGACAACTAAGGTATAAATAAACCATTTGAGCACATGGCATCAACCTAGCTGTTTCTGGAACCATTGGATAAAATATGAACCTTGAATTTATTGATGGTTACCACATAACTGGTGGATTGGCAACATACACCTATGAGGAAGTTCCAGAAGTGACCATGGGGATTAAAGTGCTGGTAAGGTATTTCCGCTCTAATTCTTGGCAATATGGTAGAATCAAAGATAAAGTATACAGTCAGAAAGCATAAAATAAATACAAACCCTTGTGAAAAGGTACTTAGTACAGAGCTTTGCATGTTAACGGACACCAAACAAGTATGGAATCTGGAGACATGTGCTTCCTGAGGAGGTAAAGCTGTGCATGTACACATGCATGCTAGTGAACAAAATATTTAGACATTCAAAAAGCCTTTGACATAAAATACTGAAATACCACTTTGCCCTTTTTCAAACTGGAAAAGATTTTTAAAACTTGTGATATTCAATACTGGAGAGAAAAATAGGCACTCTGAGGGGGTAAATCAGCACCACATTTCTGGGAGGTGACTAGGCAGTGTATATCCTCAGTCTTAAATGTGTTTCACTCAACACTTTCATGGCTAGGCATTTATTCCATGAACATAATCATGGACACATGCTTTAGTTTATCATTATGGTTCATTACAGTCTAATTATGACTGAAAGAAAAAACCCACCTACATTTCCATGAAAAGGAACTTGGTTAGATAAAGTAAGCTATAGCTATAAAATAGTACAGTAGGCAGTCATAAAAATGGTGTGTTAGAATAATGGATAGGTGGGGAAATGTCTATGATTTATTGATAAGTTAAAAACAAGTTATAAAGTATTTGATTCCATTCAACAATTATTCATAGGAAAGTAAGTCACCAAAATGTTTGAAGAGTCAGATGAGGTGATATTTTTTTCTATGTGCTTGTTTCTAATTTTCAAATTTTCTACAGTAAGTTTATTTTGTAAATAGGAGAATATAAATACATATTACATCATTGGCCTTGAGTTCTACTGTTAAAAACTAGACAATGGATTATTTTGAAACTGATACTTGGAATATAGGACATATTTTGTCTTGGTAGTGAATTTCACTAAAGCCTTAAGCACCCAGACTGTTTTATTACACTGTACGAGGAAACAAAGTGTAGGTAAAAATGTGACTCTATTGTGCAAAGAGGTTTAAAACTTTATTAAATATATTTTGTCACATAATTATATGGAAAATTTGGAAAACTAGATATCTCAGTCCCATTGTTCTCAGAGAGCACTGTTATTGGTGTCTTCTTGAGATGTCTTTTGGCCTACTTTTTTTAACAGCATGAAAGTTATAATGCAACTTTGCATCATGCTTCTTTATTTACTACTACATTGTGAGCCTCTCTCCATTGTTATTGGGATTATCACAATATAATGACCAAGTGGTACTCCATCCTGGGCACAGTGGCAGAGTGTTAATTCAGTGTTGGTATCAGTGCTAAGATGATGAGAAAACTTAACATGCCTTGGTGATTTGGAAGAAGCCTTCACCTCTGGTTTCCTGGGCGGGGAATGTATGAAGAAGAAGCTAGAGGTGAGCCATTGAACAGGCACCTGGCAACTTGTGTGCCGTGTGCCTGGGCAGGAGTGCTGTGGCTGAGCATCAGTGTAGACACGAGACTCCGCTTGTAAAGTGGGTTCTATGACCCAAGGGACTTCGTCATGATTGACATTCCAGGAGGGTCAATGCTCATTTACTCTCTCTGCCTGTATTTCCCCTTCTCCCTGTTTCTGCTGTGAATTTATCCTTTAACACCCAGATGTCTGTCATAGCATTCCTTCCCCTGTCCATGACGAATACTCTCTCTTCTCACTTGTGCCTGAATTGTGTCCCCTTCATCCCTCATACTATATGGTGAAGCCCTAACACCCAGTGCCTCAGGATGTGACTGCATTTGGAGATAAGGCCTTTAAAGCAGTAATTATTAAGGTGGAGTCTTTAGCATAGGCCCTAATTCAACATGACTGGTGTTTTTATAAGAAGAGGAATATTAGGACACAAACAACACAGAGTGATGACCTTGTGAGGACGCAGTGAGAAGATGGCCATCTGCCAGCCAAGGAGAGAGGCCTCAGAAGAAACCAAGCTTGCTGACACATTGATCTTGGACTCCTAGCCTCCAGAATTGTGAGAAGATAAATTTCTGTTGTGTAAGCCACCCAGCATTTTGTTGGGTATTTTATTATGGCAGCCTACGCAAACTAATACACTCGTGGGAGAGAGGACTAATAAATGGGTCAAGTGAGGCACTGATGGCAGTGGAGTGGTGCCTGCCACCCCCTCGACTTCATCTCTAAAGCAGCATCTGGACAAGATGATTTGTTTGTAAGATCCCTTTCAGTGTAGATACTCTAGGAGCCACTGATCCATTCTCCTTATGTAGCCAGAGCGTTTCCGCAAATCTAATATTATATTATCACCCTTCAGTGGCTGCCCATCCCCTTCAGTGGGAAGCTTAATCACCTCAGCATGGCATACACAGCCCTTCCTTACCTGGACATGCCCTTCTCCAGAGTCGTCTCCCAGCGCTGCCCCATCCAACCCGCCCCTGGCTGTGCCAACCTTCTCACAGTTCTCCTGAGTGCCATACACTCTCACAATCCGTGTCTTTTCATGTGCCACACTCTCTGCCTAGGACACCCTCCTCTCTCTGTCTTCTTTACTACTTATTCTTCAAGATGGGACCAGGCACTGTTTTCCCTTAGAAGCCTTCCCTGACCTATTTCTCTTGCCCTCCACTTGCATTCCCTTTTGGGTTAAGCACCTGTGGATCCCCTGAGCTCTGTCAAAGCCTTGAACACATGCTTGCTTGGTTAAAGGGAGATACAGTATTTTGTGCACATGCTAAATACTTTTTGGAAACAATGCTGAGAGTAGTAAAAAATAGGTCATATTAGGATCTCTAAATTGGGAGAGGTGAAATTATTTGTTGGGAATTGGCCTAAAATCAAGTCTTAAAGAGCATATGAGCCAGAGGGCAAATGAGACAGTGTGCTAGAAATCCAGCAGACAGCACAGTTCTGGCGAGTTGTCCAACATGTACTGAGTATTGTTGTGGGCACGACTCAGTGCTAGAACTTGGGACTTGCACTGAGATGCCATTATTCAGAGCACCCAGAGCTGGTTAGAAATGGTGTGATCCCTCTCCCCTCCTTAGGAAGTGGGGACCAGGGGCAGAAAAGGCACTGGGAGGGTTAGCTCTTGGTGTGAGTCATACAGGCAGAGGCAAGGAAGCAGTTCTTACCCAGGTCTTCCTGTGTTCCAAAGCCAGCAATTGCACCACAAAAGGAGACCTGAGACATATTAGGTGCTGGAGCATGGAGCCTCAGGACTGAAGAGTTTGGGTGGATGGGGCAGGCACAACTGAGGAAACTCAAGTTCAATTTCTGTACTTGCTACTGGTAGTTTTATGATGTTAAGCAATTAAAGTGTTTTGAACCTTTGGGTTTTTTTTTTTTTCATGTAACATGTGATGCTAGTGTCTACCTTGGCTGCCCCTCAAGATTGTTGTACCAAATGAGAAAATGAAAGAGCTTTGCAAACTAAGAAACCTGAGCATAATAGAGGTGATACTAATAGGCAGTTCCATACTACAAGGACAGGCACCAGTTGTGACCTTCCTGGGCCTCCAGAGGCAAGTAGGGAAGTGGCTGCTCCTGGTCCATGAGGTATGTGGGCAGATTTTGACAAAGGGCATTGGCAATGAAACTGGGTTTTCTACCATTTCTAACCATGCCTGTCAAGAATGACCTAGTGGGGCTGGAAACAGTCTAGGGGTGGGGAGGGGTAAGTGGTGAAGGAAAGGGCAGGACTTCTGTGAGAAGATACAAAAAGATCAAGACTGAGAGATTATTAATCAATTTGTCAGAATTACTTAACCCAACAATGGTAGAATGGGACCAAGTAGTAAGCAATAAACTTCAAGAAGGATTTAGATATTCATAAATGATAAAATTTTAGTGAATTTTTAAGCAACTCTGGGGATGTTTGGGAGAAATCACCTCCATGAAGTCACTATCATGAGACCAGGGCTGGCTAGCTTACATTTCACACCTATTTTCAAATGGTCTTTATTAAAGAATTGAGTAGAGAAGCAATGAAAACTGTTCTTTTTTTTCTAACTGAACTTTTTTGCAATGCTCAGTGCACCTGTAACAACCAGCAGAATGTCTATAATTCCTGCTACATGGGAGTTCTGTGAAGACAAGAATAGGTCAGTCTTACTCATTACACCCCAGTGCCTGGCATTGCTCCCAGCACGCATTGGTGCCTAATCAGTACTGTAAACTGAGTGCTGTTTTTCCAAGAGTAGCTGATGGGGTCCTTGTCCAGAGAATCTTCCCTTTAGGACCGTGGTCTGAGCCATGATACAGTTCCAAAATTTCATAGAGAGAGAGGTTGGGTCTCTGTAAGCTTTGCCATGAACCACCCACATTTTCTACTCAGGCATCTGTCTGCTCCATGTCTGACTCTCATTGTCCTGCAGTTTTCTACTTTCTTTCTCCTTGTTTGTGGTTGTGGAGACTGTTTTCTGCTTATAAGCACAAGTAACTCTCTAAGTTGAGAGTTTGTCCTTGGATTCCTTTCTTAGTCATCTGATTTCTCAGGCTTGGCCATTTGCAACTTTCTCCCTTGGGCAGCCCTAGTCATTCTAGCCCCAAGCTCAGGTTTTAGGGTGCTGGCTTCCCTTTGTCCTTGAAGAACAGTCTTGTGGCTGGACACTGTCCCGAGGATCCCTGTCCCAGGGGCACCAGGGTATTGAGAGGAGGAGAATGAGCAGAATCCAAGTCATCCTCTTTGGTTTGCCTGAAGGAGTTGAGTCCTTAAGGACAGATCCTACTTACCTGATGAGACAGTGGGAAGCTTAAAGGGGAGCTGACCCCGGCCCTTCATATAGCACTGCTCTAGCCAAAGCACAAGTTTCCTCTCGGTTTTAGTTACCAGCCCAGAGTGTCTGGATCCTCACAAGAGCTAGAAATTGTCATGGGCCTTTGGGCCACCATTGTCCTGGGGAGGCTAGAGCAGAGCTTCTTTGTGTCCTCAACAACAGGGCCAAGAGGCTGGTGATCGTCGATTTCTACAGGGAGCCCCACATGTAAAAGCTATGCAAGGCTTCTGGCCAACATACCCCACAAAAGCTTGCCTTGGCAGAGTGTAGGAGGGGGCACAGACTCGGGTAGGGCTTCTTTGTGATCCAACTGCCTCAGGGTAGCTGAGGCTGGCCCGTGGCCTACGCCTTGGCCCGGAGCAGCGCTGCCCCTTGCTTGGTTCCATGAAGGCCTGGCAGAGCCTCTCAGGGATGAGCTGGCGTGGGCCTCAGGGTTTCTGATGGGAAAGGAGGTTGGCGAATGTCTGCATTTTCTCACTGGTTCTCACACCAACGCTGCCTCCTCTAGAGAGCTAAGTAGCCCTTAGTCAGTTTGGGCTGCTATGTCAAATACCACAGATGGGCGGTTTAAACAACAAACATGTATTTCACATAGTCAGGAAGCTGGGAGGTCCATGATCAAGGTGTGACTGATCCTGTGTCTGTTGAAGGTTTACTTCCTGGTTTGCAGGTGGCCATCTTCCTGTCGCGTCCTCACCTGGAGGAGAACAGAGGGAGGAGCACGATCTCAGGTCTCTTTTTACAAGAGTACTAATCCCATTCATGAGGGCTCCACCCTCACGACCTAATTACCTCCCAAAGGTTCTGTCTCCTAATACTATCACTTTGAGGGCCAGGATTGTAACATAGGAATTTTGGGGGGACATATACATTTACTCTGTAACAAGCCCTCAGCCAAGGACGGGGGCCCATATTGCTCATCTGGATTCCTGAAGCCCTAGGAAAACTTCATGCTGTAGGTTTTAAGAAACTGTATCTGTGAGGGTCTTGAGTGGGAGAAGGAAATCACCTCAAAAATACAGTCAAGTGCGTGGAAGCCCAGCAGTGCTCTTGGCCTCTGTATGGCACCTACACATCTCCTTGCCTGATGAGGAATGGTCTTCCCAACCTCCAGAACCAGCAAGATAACTGGTAATAATAAGGTAGACATTCATCAGGCATTTCCTAGCTGAGCTGGAATCTGAACAAGGCCACCTGTGCTCTTCACCATTGTGCTTCGTATCCTAGTCAAGTCCCCATTGGACCCCACTTCCCCAGTCTTCACACCTCTTCCTCTCTGCTGGAATGCATTGCCACCTTGGACATAATCACCTTCATAGTAACCAGAAAAGTGTGCATTCAAGCAGACCTAGGCTGAGTGCCCGGTGTACATATGTATTTTCCCTTTGGATGCTCCAGAGCGTCTGATGGTTCTGAAGGGCGGGGGCCATTTCCAGCCACTGAGACTAGGCAAGGGGTTTTGGGGCAAATGGGCTGCTGTTTCCAGGGCATCTCACGCTTCCCCACTCTCCTGCTGCACTGGCTCCAGATGCTGCACCTGGGCACCTGGATGTTACAGGCATCTGTTCTCAGCCAGGATATGAGCATTTTTAAGGCTCTTGCTATTTATTGCTGGATTTCTGAAAAGAAAGGTTTTATATTCTTCTGGGTAGCATATGAGAGCATTTCTCTTTGAGCATAAATACTTTGCCAGCATAGAGTGCTCTTTAAAAAATGTGACTGTTATAAAGTATTTCATTGTTATTTTGACCTGTATTTCATTACTAGCGAGGTTAAATATTTCTCATGTTTATTATTCAGTGAAATAACTGCTTTTTGTGCAATGATTGTTTATGTCCTTCAATGTTTACATTGTTAGTATTTTTCTTACTGATTGGTAGTTCTTTATGTATGAAGAATGTTGCTGTACACATTTTACCAGTTTGTAATTTAATTTTGTTAATTATATTATTTTGAAATGGAGAAATTAAAAAATTCACTGTAAGCAAATTTATTCATATTTTCTTTTATTTTTCCCATTGTTTTCATGTTTAGAAAGTCATTCTCCATCCTTCAATATGGTAAATATTTGCCTATATTTTCTTACGTGGATTTCTATGTTTATTTTTGTAACTCATATAGAATTATCTACATATAGGGTGAGGCTCTAAACTGACATTTACCCCAAATAGTTAATGTTTGACTGCCACATACTTAATAAAGTCAGTGGTTTTCCACTGACTTTTCTGTGATGCTTTATTATATATTGAATTCCTTTTAGATATCAGCATATATCTTAGGTTTATTCACTCTGTTTAACTGACCTGTGATTATTCCTGTGTTAAGACCACATTGATTTATAACAGCTGTATAATCTACTTTTATGGCTAGTAGAGCAAGACCTTTTCTAAATACTTTTATCTTAAAAATTTTGGAGCCAAAATTGCCTATTTATTCTTTTACATAAACTTTTATTTGGCCAAAATAAAAATAATATTTCCAGAGGGTTTTGATTGCAAATGGGGGGAAGAATTGGCATTTTTATAATAATCAGGTATAGCATGTATCTAGCCAGATATTTCATGTATCTCTCAATAATATTTTTTACTTAGACATAGACTTAGTCAGTGAGTAAATGATACAATAATTTGGCTTCCCAGAAGTCTAAATGGGTTGTGGAAATGAAGTTTTATTGACAGTAATCAACTTCTTGTATGATAGAGGTCTTGGGTTCTTGGGTTGTATCTCATTTCCTTGAGTACTTTTCAAAAATTACCTAACTAACCTTTTCTTACTCTGTTTGCTTAGATTCCCAAGGTTGCTGACTTTGCTGCTCATTTCACCATTATCTCTTCTCTTCAGACCTTTAGTTCTCTGAATGTTCTCATCTTTTCTAATCCCAGTGCAGAATGATCCCTTCACTATGCTTTCAGCTCTCAGGCCTGGCTGTGCTTCATGCATTATCTTGGGTAATGCTCTTCTAGGTTTAAATAGGCCCCTGGGCCCACCCCGTCTGTCTGCTTCTTCATGGATGCTCATTCACTGTGTCCTGAATTTACAGGTAGTACCTGAACAGTTACCCCCAAAAAGGCAGAAAGGGGAGTTATACCCTTTTGGAGTGGACTTCTCTGTCAACAAACACCTGCATGACAGTCTCTCCCAATTTGAGGTGCTGATGCTCTCTATTTGTAGCCTTAGTTTATCACATAGCTTAGTGTTAATTAATATTCCTGCCATAAACCTGTGATGTCTACATCAAGCCCTATGCACCTGAATATGCACTGAGCCCCAAAACTTTCCCTATGTCATACACTAGTTCATTAACTAGCTTCATAACTCCCTACAGGCATTAGAATCCAAAAGGGAGAATAGAACATTATCTATAATTAATAAGGTGTTGAACTTCAAATATATCACAGGAGTTTCATGTCACAAATGAGACATTTGTTCATTCAACTAAGCAATAATACTGACTATGTGTGAGATATGAAGATGATGAAGAGATGATTCTTGCATACAGGTAATTTATTGTCAATATAGGATATACTTTGTACACAAGATGAAGCAGAAAGAGAAAAGAGAACTAAAAGTCCCACAGGAGTTCAAATTACTTCAAGCTGGGGAGATCTAGGACAGTTTCATGGAGGAGGTCACAGGTGAGTAGAATCTTAAGGAATGACTAGGAGACAAGGATTCAGAAAAGCACACAGCTTGCATGACTAAAGGAAGAGTGAAGGAAGATGGGAAATAAGCTGGGAAAGATGGCAGTTTGACCACATAGGCAAAGCTCCAAACAAAACCACCAGGATTTAACCTTTGTCATAAACATCTGATATTGCACAGATGTATTTGCTCTGGCCAGAAGATCCATGGGGGTCAGCACAGAGGAACAAATCTGTATCTTTCTGGAGGAGACACGTCAAGGACACTGGGCTCTCCATTGTCAATGGAGATGCTCTGTGTCAAGAGCATCACCTACATTAGATACATAATCTTAACTATTTGCAAAACAAATGAGAAAAGAGCAGATAAAAACTCTGGCCAAAGTTACCAAATAAGAGAAAATGAGAGAGAGAGAGAGAGAGAGAGAGAGAGAGAGAGAGAGAGAGAGAGAGAGAGAGAGAGAGAATGTGGTGGGGGGAGATAGGCTGCAGTTATCTGCGATTTGTCCATCAGCTTGGGATGGCCCAAACTGATGCAAATTGAATGCTTATGGGGTGGCATGGATAAAGGATGGGGTCCGGGACCATTGACTAACAGCACCATCTTGATTAAATATCATATTGGAAAACAGTGGTGAATGGCAGTCAGTTATAATGGCTTTACCCAGATGGTTTTGCTAACACAAGAAAAGTTAAACTAGTCTGTAGGGCTGTTTTTAACTATTTTACACTTTCAGGTTCAATTGGCTGTTAAGGTCTCTGGAGTTGATAGCTAAATTGGGAAGAAATTATGCAAAAACTCTGATGAACAAATGCATGATGAAAGTGGAGAAACTAGCCTATACTTGGTTAGTAAGCTAGATCATGCACCTAAACGTTAATTAAAGTGAATTATCAGATCAGGTGAGTGATGCTAGAAAGACAAGAAAGTGCTAGAAAGACAAGAAAGTGCTAGAAAGATAAAGACTTTCCCATTTCTGTGCTTATAACTATCACCCAAGGTGTTTTAGAAACACAAGTATATAAAACAATAAATTATCCTCTAAGATGCTAAACAAAATGTTGTAAGAAGGAATGACTATAAATAGATTTTTCACTTAATCACTCATTTCCCCATTTCTTCCCCCTGGGAACTACAGAAGATAGCTAATCCTTCTTTCACATAATTGTTATTTTTTAATTTTTGTTTTCTCTTTGACTAGATGAAAAGTTATAGGATATTAAAACTAGATCATTTGATATCATTTGCTCATTCATTCTTTAAATGAATATTTACTGAGTGTTGACAATGTGTCATGTGCTGGGTATACAATGGGGGTTCATATGGCCAAGGAGCTTATATTCCAGTGGAGAGCACAGACATAAAGCAAGTAAAAAAAGATAAAGCAATACAAGATAAGTTAAGTTATGAAAAACTTAAACAATGGGCTGAAATGGAGAAGAAGGAAAAAAGTTTTCTTTAAGGGGGGCATCAGGAAGGGAACTGAGGTGCAGCAAGATCAGGGGCCTGCCCAGCGCCTCCCTGCAGTCAAAGGTAGGGCTGGAACCTCTTCTCCTAACTTCTGGGACCTTTTACCTATGCCACGTGTTGTCTCTTTTGGCATAAAACCTGCCTTCTCTCCTTTGGACTTCTCTGCATGGACACTGGATGTTTTCTTAGCTGGTTTCCAAAGCTGCTAGAGAGGAGACATTCACTGACTGTAGATGTGCTACATGCTACGTGTCTCTGAAAAGCTCACAGAGAAGGGACAAGGCAAATTGTCCCATAGAGGTCATTGCACAGTTCTGGAAAAGACTTATAGTGTTAGGTAATTTCAGCAATAGAACATGTGTAGGGCATTGGGTAAGTAAGGGCTTGCTGCTTTTTCTCCCATGTCCATGGGATGTATTTTGAGGACTCCCTTCAGTTCAACTGGTGTACTTCTGCTGATTTAGGGAGGGATCCTTATCAGCCTTTGGATTAAATATTAGGTAAAGTAGTGAATGAGGCCCAGCCCAAGAGAAGTACCATCATGTATAGAAGGACTGAACTGATAAAGAGAAATTTCATGGCCTATTACATTTTATAAAAGAAGACTAGAAATTGTGTTTTCAACACAACAGACTAAAAAGGTATTTCTGTAACAATAGGGGTATTTCTCTAACATTATGCATATAATGACTTTGCAAATGATAATTTAAAAAATGTGGGGACAGTGGGGAGAAGGGTTTTCAGGAACTACTACAAAGGACACATAGATAAAATCAAGGGGGAGGGTGGAAGCAAGGGAAGGAGGTGGATTTGGATGGGGTGGGGAGAAAATGCAGACAACTGTAACTGAGCAACAGTCAAGTAATTTATGAAAAAAAATACAATGGCTTAGTCCAGCCCCTTTGGGGTTCCCAGCCCGGGTCTATGGTAGACAAAAGTTTAAGAACAAAGCTGTCAGGCGAGAGTAAGTTCACTGGCCCCAGTTACTACCTGGGAAGTTGGTAGGTCGGTCCTGCCTTACCAGCAGAGAGCGGTCACGGTGTCCTTTGTCCCAGATTAAATCTCCAGCACTCTGCACAAAAACATACTCTTACTTTCAGAGGACACAAGGACTATGTATAACACTGTAATAGGAGAGTGTTTCCCGCCTGGCTCTGGGGAGAACGGCATGCATTTGCCTGAAGCCTTTGATTTCTTAGTTCTCTCTGCCATCCTAGTGAACACTTCCAGCTGGGCCTGACTACACCACAGTCTCTACACCATTAGACCACCCAGAATCAGCCTTGAACCACAACGCAGCATTTTATTTTGGATAATTTGCTATTTTAGATGACTTTTTAAGTATTTGAACAATGGCAGGCATGGCTGAAGTTCAAGAGAGATTTTGAAATAATTAGCCACATCTGAAACATGAAGTAATATAAACACAAATCAAATTAAAAAACTTAGTAAAACCAGTGACAATAATTTTTTAAAGAAAGATAATGGAAATATTTGGGATATAACCGTTCTGTTTCTTATCAAAAGGCCAAATATCACTGATTTTATAGGCCCTTGTTTGGCTTGGTCCATTCTGTGGATGTGGAAGCTGGGGTCCAGAGAGAGCCCACCCAAGGCCCAGGGTTAGCAAAATAGACTCACTGGGTGTCTGGGATTCTGTGATGTCATTAGAACAGAATGAATAAAGATGACTGAGGCCCCCAAGATGGGAAAAAGTACATTTCGTAGGTTGAATTATTATTTTTAATTCTTCCTTTTAAATGTCCGACTGGCTCCCTGTTACAGAGTTATACCTCCATCTACTTTGCTGCGGACATTGTTGATATTGTGGAAGGCAGAGCATGCCCCCCACTTGATGATGTTGACCCTGGCCATGTAACTTACTTCGGCCAAGGTAGCATTAGCAGATATGAGATGATCAGAGTCTATAAATGTGGCTGTGTGATTTGGCTTGACCTCTTGTGTCCCGTGATCCACCATGAGAAGTACATGTCTCATGTAGCTCCTAGTTCCAGAATGAGGAAATAATGTGGAGAAAGCCTGAACCCAACCTGCAGCCTATATCCCATCCCAGCCAGACTGCTGCCTGATATGGAGCTGCCCTAGCTGAGTCAGAAACATGAATAGCTGTTGGAGATTTTGTGTGTGTGCGTGTGTGTGTTCGCAGCATTACTAAAGCAATAGCTGATTAATACAGCAAACATCTGTGGATCAGGCTATGGATATCAACTGGGGCAACTGCAGTCTAGACTTCACTCACTTGTCATATGTGTACTAAACAACTCCTTTTGGCAAGCAATGCGCTGGCTTTGGGCATCAAATGGAAATAATGCATGGTCACAATTGGAGGGGCAGTGTCAGTCCGGTAACCTAAGAGATTCCTAAAAGACAATGCATAAGGGCGACAGTAGGGCTGTGTACCAGGTGCTGTGGCCACATAGCATGCTGGGAGGGACTCACAGTAAGTGACACAGAGGCTGATATTTGCATCAGGCCTTCAAGAATCAGTAGGACTTTATCAGCAAAGGACAGAAAGGCATTCCAGAGAGAGGGAACAGTGCAGAGGTCAGGCCACTGGAGTGTTCACAAGATAAAGCTAGCTCAGTGTGGCTAGAGAGTGAAGGAGAGTGGCAGGAAATAAGGCCAGAAAGTTGGATGGGGGCTAAGTTGGAAGGGTCCAAGGCTAAGGAGTAGACTTTACTTAGTGGCTTAGTTTGTGTACTTTTAAAGAACATTCTGTTATGGGTGATGCAATCAGATCTATGGTTTAGAAGAATGTTTCTTAAGGTATGGTCCCAGGACTGGCAGCATCAGCATTCCCTGGAAATTGTTAGAAATGTAAATTCTTAGCCCAGACACAGTACAGCAGAAACTCTGGGGTGAGCCCAGCAATCTGTATTTTAAAAAGCACCCAGATGATTCTGATGGATGCTAAAATTTGAGATTTACTGCTTAGGACAGGTCCTTTTCAGCTAGCTGTCAGAGGTCGGAGTGAGGGACTCATGCTGAGAATTTCTGAAGAGCCCTGGTAGATTCAGGGGGCTCTCCCTTGAGGGTAAGGAAAGACAAGAGGTTTCTACCACTCACATAACCTCACATTGACCAGATCAAAGTGGCCAGAGCATAGAAAGAGCAGGCATTCATTCATTCAGTCCTTTGTTTATTTGCTCAACAAGCCTTTTTCGGCAATGGCTGTGGGTAGGCACTGAACTGGGCCCTGGAGGCAGAAATCTGGAAAAGAGGGCTTTGCTGCTCTGTAAGTGACTCACACCTAGTGGCATCAGCCTCGTTCTGGCTGGAGCAAGAGTCCAAATGTTTACTAACCTTCTTCTCTTTTTCTTTAGAGGTTAATGAGCAAAACTTTAATTTCAAGGTCTCCGATGATCAGGATGATGATATTGAACATCATCCTAATGTTACTGATTGAACACTTACTGTGCACCCCAGCCTGTCCTAAGCTCTTCGCAGATGTTGAGTCTGCATAACAGCTCCATGAGGTCAGTCCTGTGTGCATCCACATTTCACCAATAAGTGAACTGAGGCACACAGAGAATAAACATCCTGTCTAATTTTATGCCAACCTGTGAGTGTAGAAATGGGATTCAAGCCCGGCCAGCCTCTGTGCTGATGACGTGTTTCAACCTGCTGGTCTAGCAGAATATTGAGGCTTCCTGGGGAAACTAGGCAAATAGTACATTGTGGGAACTCTGGAGAGTACAAGGAGAAATCAGCTTAATTCTTTCCCCACCATCTGCCTGTACCTGTTCTGTGGAGCTAGTTCCTTTCTGTCCCCTGGGTATGTTCAGGGCAGGTCCCCTGCCTTTTCTAGTCACTTGCAGATAATTGAAGGTTTTCCAGTTACTTGTTCTCTCAAGCATGACGTTATTTCAATAATAAAAGTATCCAGTCGTAGGTTTTAATCAAAACTCTAAATTTCACTTAAAGTTCTTTCTGGCTGCTCCAGCCTACAGCAGGCCTGGAAGCTTTAGCCATAGATGGGGCAAGTCTTGCTTCCCTTTGGAAGCAGTTTTTTTTTTCTATAGTGTTCAAGGGCAATAAAGGGGGAGAGAACAAAGAGTCAGATTGGCACCCAATATCCCTAAAGATGTCATGACAGCCTCACTGTGCTTGTGCACGCGGGCATCTGTCTCTAGTCGTAGCCACCCTGATGGGGAACAGGCATGTCCCCAGGCCCTGCTGGGAGTGTGATCTGCTGCTAACTGTCCCTGAAAATGATGCCAACCCAACAGATATAATTTAAGGAGTCAGAGTAAGCAAGGAATCAAGCTCAAAGATGGAAATGCTTTAAAAATCCCCCACGGACCCCATTCTGAAGGTGGTGGTGGCGTGTGTGCAATTCTGCCTGTGTCCTGTGGCCCCTGCTGACTTTAGTTTCTGAAGATCAACACGCATTAGAAAGAGTCAGTTGGGAAATACCTGGTTCTTTATTTTTGTTTAACATTTATTAAGAATTCCAGGTAGTCCCTGCAAATTTTCAAGCATTATGAGTCACATAGTAGGTGCTCAATAAATACTCATTAAATCCACTAATTAACCAGAAGTTTGCTCAAAGGCAGAAAGATGATAATAGGTTGGATGGTGTTTGGGAGCCTTGCTTTTACTCCTGCGTCCCCATTGCCTCCCCTTGTCCTTCATTCAGCTCTCTGTTCAGCTAAGTCAGCATCCACTCACCCTTAGAGGCCCCTGGTGAACGTCAGCTCCTGTGGTGGGGTCTTCCACAAAGTCTCTGCACAATGGAACATGCCCCCTGGGGTGCTCAGGGCACTCACACATCGTGCTCTGCTCTACCAACAACACTGACGCAGAGCGATTGGTTTATGTGTTCATGCTCCTGTCCTGGGCCCTCCCGCCTCATTCATCTCCATGCTCGCAGCACCGAGCACAGCGCCTTCCCAGGGAGGTTAGTGGATGGGTTTTGAGGGAGTAAATCCTACTGTTCATTGATCAAATATTAATTGTGTGGTGTTCCCCTCTAGCATACATGGGGCTCTGTTTCTGATAGGATCCCCAGCTTTGCAGAGCTGCATTTTCCTTTTGTAGGTCATTAGAGCTCACACTGGGCAATACCTTCTGGCACCTTGGCTGGGTGCCTGGCACTGCCCTCTGATGCTGCTACTTTGTTGGAGGGGCTGGACAGAACCAGAGCCCTCGGGGGCCTTGGCAGTGCCAGTTACTAGGGACAGAGAAGATCTCTGCTCCTCAATTTGAGAACTTTGAGTTGAGGAAGTGACAGGACCAAATAAAAGATGACTCTGCAGCATAGAGAAAGGCCCACTCATGGGGCCTCCTACATCCTCGTACAGAACTTGCATCATTTTTCTCTAGGGTAGGAGGATCACTCCTATTCTAAGCAGTGAAAAGCCACGTGTTTCCATGTTAAGAGGCCATTGCTTTTAAAGTGTAAAATGGCAGTTTGATGGTGCTGTTACAAAGAGTTTATTTTTAAAAGCCATTACTTCACAGTAGAGTGGTTAAGCTCGGTGACTTTGGAACCCAGACAGCCTGAGTTCAAAGCCTGGCCAAGCACTTATTAGCTGTGCCATTTTATGAGCTGTGTGATCTTGGGCACATTACTTAATCTTTCTGTGCCTCACTTTCTAACCTGTAAAATGGGCATAGTACCTCCTCAGAGGGTTTTGTGGGAATTAAATGCCAGTCTTAGAAGAGTACATAGGCTCTCAGAACAGTATGCACTTTATGTGCGTCAGTCACTGCTATTGTTCTTATCATTTTAATGCACCCAGCACTGTCATCTGGCAAGAGGACGCTAACTTAAAGTTTTTATCTTGAAATTTCTTTCAGTCATGTCAACTACCTTTTGGCAGATCATTTCAAAATTCTCAATTTGAGTCCTTTTGTGAACTGAGGCCTGGGCCAGACGGCACCCTTGTGAAATGGGATGCCTGCCTCTCCTTCTGAGAGTGGGGGGCACCCCACTTAAACCTTCCATCTGGGGCAGAGGTCCCTACCCATCTCCCATGACACACACTCCACTGCAGGGCTAGGGCTGTCGCTGGGCTTCCATGACAACAATTTAGTGATTGAGGGTGGGGTGGTGGGTGACGCCTGGCAAAAGGTATAGACACACAGGTTCTGGATTCTATTAATCAATTGTTTGGCTGTCCACAGGGGTGTGGCTCTTTAAATCTCAGCTGTTGTTCTCGTCCCAGGTAAAGTTAAAAGTGACGGTGCTTCCAGTTGGCACGGAATGTGTTCCACGGTGCCAATAGGCTCTGGCACAATGCAGAGAGCCCTGAGCCAGAGCTGGCAGTGCCCTGCAGGCTGTGCTGATCATCCCTATACACAGTTGTGACTGTCACCATCCAACTCGTGGGCAGTGTTCAGTCGCCACCTGCATGCCTCCAGGATTCCAATGTCACCTACCACCACCTCCCCGTTGCTGCCCCAGCAAGTGGTTGGTACGTGTGAAGAATGGCGTGGAAGCTGAGCAGGTGGGAACCAGGTCACATGATGCTGTGTGGCAACTTTGGCACCTGCCCCACTGTCAGAGCTCAAATGCTGGCACTGATGCCCTGTGTTTAGATGCCTGTTCGGCATCCGGCTGAATCTCCGTTTCAGAGCCACCACCAATTATCTCTTGCCTAGCAGCAGTGAGGTGGCAGTCCCAATGCAGAGGTGTGGGGGCAGCTGCTCTGTGCTTCTGGGCCTTTGGTTTTGGGGAGCATTGCTGTAAATCCCTGCCACTCTCCACCTAGCAGCAGAGGAAGTTATACCTTCAGAGCTTACAGCATGAAGTACAAATGAGAGGAAGAAGTTTATTTTCACCTAAACATTCCAAATCATTTGGATGGCCGTCAGCAGACTTTGTACCAAAGCCTCTGGGGCACAGGCAGGCGTGCTTCATTAGCTGCCTGCAAGCATGCCATTACCTTCCACCTAGGAGGCGTGCTCACCTGGTGGCGCCTGGCGTAGCATGCCCATTGATTGAGTTATTTCTGGGGCAGTTATTTTCCCCATTTCTCTTCCTGCAGGAAAAAAAATTACCTTCGTTCACAGTGTGTTTGAGTGCCCTATACTTCCAGCGTGTTTTGCCTTGGAGTGGGCAATGAGTGCTACTTACTACCTGGAGAGGACCGAAAGGTGGAGGGAGGGGTGAACATGTTCAAGTCCCCGGGCCTGCAGGCAGGGGGCTTGGCCTTGAAGCTTTCAAAGTTCTACCCAGGAAGGACATTTAAAATTTTAATTCTGAATATTGAGAAAAACTTCAGTAAAAATAATTTTTTTCCTCTAGCCCTTTTACTCTGTATACAATGAAGAGAAATTCTCTCAAGAAAGGGCTTCTAAACTATGTTTTTTAAATCAAAGGAATATTTTTTTAAAACATGTGAACTCTTACAGAACACCCCAGTATGTAAAACTGGACCAAGTACAATGCCCCATTGGTAACTAGAGGTGGCACCCACTCTTTTTCTCCCCAGAAACCCTGGGGGCAGCCCCATGGATTTCCAGTGCCCTTCGTGCTCCTAAACCTTCTCTTGGTTTGATTTCACACTCATTTGCCTCATACCCAAAGTTGCAAATCTCTCAGATTTGCAAGGGGGCCTTTGGGCATCTTTGGGGACATTTGGGTATAATCAGTGAGCCTTTGATGGGGAAGTTCTTTTATTCTGCATGATTCAGGTGCTGGGATGTGGGTGGAGACCCAGTGTTCCCCTCTTCATAGGACTTGGAATTGGTCAATGCTTGGCAAAGATTTGTATTTGTTGAATCATTTGTCATTCCATAAAAATGAGTTGTACTCCTTCCACATGCTGCCAATGTCCCTGATCTACCTCATGGATTTTAAATTCTCAAGTGGGAAGATAAAATAAGGAAACAAGCAAGCAAACAGAAGTGATTATTTCTGTTAGTGATAAGTGCTACAAAGAAAATAAAGCAGGTTAATGGGCCAGAAAGAGAATGACTGGTCAGCGAGAGGTGGGGTGGGGACTGGGGTATAGTTCTTTAGAGTGGGTGTCCCAGGAAGGCCTCAACAAGAAGTGACATGCAAACCAGGACCTGAATGGGGAAGAGTATTCCCAGCAGTGGGAACAGCGGGGCCATAGCTCAGGAGAGGAGCACACAGTTGGCTTGCCTGAAGAGCAGAGGGCTGGCCAATGTGACAGCGACCTCAGTGACCAGGGGAAACAAATTTTGGGGCCTGATCCGGTAGGCCAAGGTTGGGTGTTTGGGTTTTATTTTAAGAGTAATGGGACTGTAGTGGAGGATTTTAAGGTTTTCTCCCACTCAAGTCTCACTTCCTTCTTCCAGTATTAGGGTTGTAATTCATTTCCAGAAGATGAGAAGATTTATCTTTACCTGTTAATAATGCTGCCTGGCTTGTTGAACTCAAACCTACATATACCTCAAATTGTAAAATAATGGGGTCTTAAAGGAACCAGAAATGCTAGTATGCATTTAACATACGTTATTTTTTGTTGTTGTTGATAGAGATACACCTTTGTGACCTTGGGCAAGTCACTTTTCTTCACCTAATTTTTCTCATTTATGAAAAGGGGATGATAGTCATACTTTCCTCAAAATGTTATTTTGAAGACAAAATATTTGCAAAATTCTTAGAATATATAATAAAGGTGATATGTTTGCTACTATTATAGGATATGCAGAGCCACAATTGATGAATATATCTGACTGTTGGTTTCATGAGTATTTCTCCAGTACTTACTGAGTGTTCAGTACTGTACTTGGTGTTGAGCATACAACTGTGAACAAAGAAGATTCAGTCCCTGCCTGGCACCTGGCTTCTCGATCCTTACTCTGCAAACGGAGGCATGGAATCACTGAGGAGGGACCCATCACATTGGCCAACGTGTGTGCAGGTGGTGAGAAAAGGTGCTGGAGCTTCTTTATTACACCGGGAGCTGCTGGGAGTCCACACCAGGTCCCATCCCCTGGAAGCCCACCTTGGGCTTTGTAGATAATTTTCAAATATGAAAAAATTCCTTTAGAGGCACCATCTAATGGGATGGGCCCTAGAACCTGTTGGGTCCTCAGTCCCTGCAGCCATCTAGCTAGTAACACATTACCACTGAGCCCTTACGCCAAATCCTAAGCCTTAATTTTTTCTCTACTTCTGGCTTCTGCTTGGGTCAGTATCCAAAACAAATCACACCTCTGTCTTCCTGACACAGGTACATCCACAAGGCACAACCCAAGAGGGCAGAATCAGGTGTATCAGTGAGCCAAGTTAGCTTCCCAAATGAGGGCAAGAGTTACTTACAGGTTTCTATCAGTCTAAATTCAAACAAGTTACTGTTATTTAAAAAAAATGCACTAGTTTTTTGATTCACAGTGTTAGAGCAAGAAGGGCCAGAGAGCTCACCCAGGGAACGACATCTCAGAGATCTCCCTACACTACAACGATCCCCATGGCACTACCCTTTTAAAAGCCTTCACCACTCCCCAGAGCTTTCCAGGAGATCTAGACACTGTAAAGCAGAGCACTTACAATGAGAAGGCAGCAGCCACTAAAGTAGCCTGTATTCTGAAGGGGGAAAGCCAGCGAGGAAGCCAACTGTTGCTGCTCCTTCACTCAGTGATTCACAATCTTCAGCTGAAGATGTTCCCACTTAGAGGCTATGGAGGTCATTACTGTTTCAGAGGGGTAGACATTGGTAGAATGAATGACCTTTTCAACTTATTAACCGAAATTAATCGTAACTAGTGAGATGATTTTCCATTTTTAAAACATAAGACTCTCCATATCCCAACTCACATACCCCAACCCCAGGCAGGCACCTTGGAGCCTGGGGGTACCATCTGTGACCCACCAGCCTACGAGACCTGTAGCAGAAAGCATGGAGAACATGCAGGGGACCAGAGATCAGCTGTCAGTGGAGCTGATTGTGGTAAATTCCCACTATTACTCACAATCACATATGTGCTCTTTCCTCTGGTGCTCTAAGCTCATTGGAGGCTTCTCATTAGCTCCTTCTTCTTCCTTCTAACACATTCAGGGCACAGCATATTGGAAAATTGTACGAGGGTGCAAGAAGCATACGCTCAGGTGCCTTTGTTTTTTGGAAACCCAGGTTCATTCAGCATAAAATGGCAGGTGAACCCAACCATCTATGTCCACAGGGAGACCTCTCCCATGGGCCACACACTGCTGGACACCCTAAGTCTCCTGCTGTCATTCCACTGCTTCTGCCCGACTGGCTCCGTCTGTAGCCCTGGCCCAGGAGGCCAATGCAGACTCCAGGCAGAAGTTGTTATTACCACAGTATTAACTCCTCTGAGGAGGGTGGTAGACTCCCCAAGGGCAGGCAACCCTGCTCAGGGGCAGGAGCCATAGCATCTTCTTAGACTTTTCCAGAGACATCGCCACCTTTGATTTTCTTTAGGATCATGTCTGGATCTTTGCCTCCTTGTCTATGGCAGGAAGCTTCTTTTGAATTGGGTTAGTATATTCACAGAGGCAGTTATATGCCATCTACATCTGGCACCTGCTGCTCGCCAGGTGGCACCAGGCTCATGCAATGTCTTGGTGAAGCAGGTTGACTGGTGACAATTTACAGGGCAACGGAGGAATAGGTATCTTCGTTCGAGGTTTTAGGCTGTTGTATTTTGTGCTCTCCTGTGGACAGGAAGCTTTGTATCCTTTACAGGTATTTTTGTTTGATCCCCTTTGCTGAGGTTCTTGATAAAACTGATGTGCGTGGCTCACTCAAAACCCACTGTTCCTCTTCAGGTTCCACGGCTGTGGGTTTGAACTTGAAAGTCGCATACTCTTCCCCTGACTTCTCTGGGGAGTTCCACTCCTTGCCTTTTGCATTGTCTGTAATGTGTAAAGAGTTGAGACTGATAAAAAGGAAATTCTTCTAACTGTCTAGCTCCAGATTGCTCTTTCAGAAGTCTCCTTCCACTTCCTGCCACCCAAAAGCAATCTCAATTTCATCAGTCTTAGAATGATGTATATTTAACATATACTTATTAGAAATACAGTAAGTTATATGCTTTATCTTAGATAAATTAATTTTTAAGTTCTTAGAGTGCAAAAAAAAAAGACAGAAATAATAGAACATATGAACAGGTGCAAAACCTCAAAATGGAGTTGAATTTTAGGTAAACTAGCTTTACCTGATGTGGCCTCGCTGCCCTAGACTACCTTACAGGGAGATTACAACACAACTGACCCTCACATTTTTGCTGATTGATTGAATCTTGCTGGAATAAGGGTGCGAATTAGAGTTTGAATTCAGCGAGCCTGGTGACTTTGTAAAACAGGACTTTGCCCTGCTCTCTTGCATGCTGTGTGGCCCAGTCTCCACCCATGGGGATATATCTAGTCTCCACCCATGGGGAAAAACCATAGTTTATGGAGTCATCCAGACCTGGGCTCGAATCCTGCCTTCACCACTTGCTAGCACTGTGATCTTGGACAAGTCACTTAATCTCTTAAATTTCCTTATTTATACATGGGGTTGTTGTGAGGGCAAGGGGGTAAGTACTGAAGACCTATTAAAGTAAGTACTCAATAATTATTAGCTAGTATTTGTTTAATTTTGTGCTAAAACTGCACAATGTATCTGTTAGTTCCTCTTTCCCGTGGATCTCCACCTGTGTCATGTTTCTAAGCCTAGGATGAAGGGTGGGCACAGTTCATTATAACAACTTCAATTCAGTTGTAACAATCGGAAAAACAATGTTGGCTTAGACAGGAAGTTAGTTTCTCTCTGACTTTAAAGTCAGGACATAAGCTCTGCTCCACAAAATCTCCAGGAATTAGGCTCTTATTCTACTGTATGGCCTCCATTTCTAAGGTCACCTCATGGTGTAAGATGTGGCTGTAATTCCAGCCATCTGGATGTCATTCCAGCCAATAAGAAGGAAGAAGGAGGTTGGGTCAGGAAAAGGGTGATGCCAGCTGCTTCCGAAAGAAGGTTCCTGGAAGGTGCTGCATAAGTTTCTGTTTATATCTCCTCGACCAAAAAGTAGTTTCATGGCTTCACCTGACTGCAAGGAAAAATGTAGCACTTGTTCTGGGTCGACACCTGTCCAGCTAAAGCTGCCATTACTATGGAAGCAGGAGAACAGACATTTGGGGCCAGTTGTGATTGTCTGACACAGAGAGCTACCCTCAGGGACAGCCAGAGGGAGAGGGACCTGGGGAGTCTGGTGGAGCTTGATGGCAAAGGGGAAGCTAATTATTAATAGTGGTGGTGCTAATAAATTGGATTTGCCTCTGATCTCATCAAAGACATATTTGGAATTGCTCTGTCCAATGAGGTAGCCTCTATTCTAGCCACATGGGACTAGCAAGCATTAGAAATGTGACTGGTCCAAATCGAGATGTGCTATAACATACACACTGGATTTTGAAGACTTAGTATAACAAAGAATGTAAAACTAATAATTTTTAATAAAAAGTTAATCATTTTTACAGTGCCTACCTGTTAGAAATGACATTTTGTTTGTATTGGGTTAAATAAAATATATTATTAAAATGCATTCCACCTCCTCAGTTTTTTACATTTAAAATTATGTATGTGGCTTGCATTATTTTTCTATTGGAAACACTGATCTAGAATGTGCCAAATCTACCTCCTCAGAAAGGAGATTCTATATAGCTGAGAAGGATTATTCCCTGAATGAACGACTAAATGAATGACGAAGTCTCTAACGTAAGATTCAGAGAGCAAGATTTTTGTATCATACCTGGAGTGTCATCCACGGGAAGTGGTTCTTCGCTTGTGGAGCAGCGCAGCTCCACCCCAGGGCACTGACCTGCATGCCAGAAACTCTGAGGACTCTTGCATTTCTTGAACTGTGATGGAAGGTCTTCCTGCACTTTGTGGGATAGGGGTGAGGTATTACTGGACCTGAAAACTGATGCTTTATTTTTTTAGACTCTTGTAGTGATGGGCACTAACAATATGTATGGATTTTGTAGTTTAAAAGACACCTTTAGCTTTTATAGGGCATCTCCTCTCTGAGGGGAGCAGGAAGCTACCATCACATTTTACAGGTGAGACAGCAGGTGGAAGGTTGCCCTCTTTCCCCGGGGGGCTCAAGCAAGAGAACGCAACCTTGGGATCATAGCCAGGTTTTATGTCAACTTCATCTTTAGTTTGCCAACTTCCCGGTTACTAAGCGGATACAATCTCATGCTAAGAAAACCCAAGGGACATGCCAATGATTGTGTTCAGTGACGATTGGACACAATGGATGCATTTATGGAAATCACATTTGTATTCATTGTACAAATGGCTGCCATATCCATTACATTATCTAGTCTTTGTAATAACCTTATGTAGATGCTTTTATTACTCTTGTTTTACAGATGAGAAAAAAAGCTCAGACTCAAGGAGAACGAATAACTTGCTCAAAGTTACACAGCTACTGAATGTCACTCATTTCTCCTCACAAGAGAACCTCTGTCCACTAGGTTGAGCTAACTCCTTTCTGGTATAAATTCTAAATTGAGAGGAGAGGAGATGAATGCAGTAAAGCAGGGCTTCCAAAATTATTTCTGTTTAGAAATACAGAAGCTTGGGGTTCTCCTGTGCCCTCCCGTGAACTCTCTGAAGCTCCAGGGGTGGGAGCAAGTGCTCCGGGTGATGCTCCGGGTGATGCTGCTCTGGGTGGGCAGAGGCTGGGAAGCACTGCATTGGGGAGAAGACACACAACGAGCACTGCAACTGGTTTGCTCTCAAGGCCTCGGTTTTTTTCATGAGGGGTGTTTCCTTTTGATGGATGTTTTGGGTGGGCCTTTGGGAAGGAAAGTCACGAGAGGTCTTGGCCACTAGTTTATTTTTTTTATGCACAATTATCTATCCATCTGAGGTTTGGCTTCCGTGCATAGCAAGAGCAACTGTAATTAAATTTCATCTGATGAAACATTGACCTAGTTGACTTTGGGTTCAAGTTTCATCTTCCAAGGGATAGCTATCTCTTCTCTCTTGCAAATTCTTTGTAGTTCTAAGAGTCGCAGTTCTTCTGAAAATAAATATTAGCTGTTAAATTGGTTCTTAAATATTCCCTGTCAAGGATTCCCATTGTCCTACAACTCTAGGACCTTCAAACTGGAATCAGCATTCTCTGGGAGCTTGTTAGAAATGCAAAAGCTCAGCCTGTGCCTCAGCTGGCTGAGTCAGAATGTGCATTCCACAAGACGCCTGGTGATTCACGCGCACACAAACATTTGGGAAGCACGGGTTCAGGATGTCTTTCCTTTTTGTAACATTTACAGCTTGTTGAGTAACATTCCCCTGAAGGGGGCTTTACCTTTTTTTTTTTTTTTTAAAATCTAGCCCTCCCAACAACCCTTCAACAAACAAAAGAGGAAACTGGTTCTGAGAGATTTAGTCACTTGCCCAATTAGCAGTGACTACTGAGATGAATCAAAACTAGGCCTGTCTACTCCTTCTTGAAACACTTGCCTTAATACTTTTTCTTTCTGCCCTTCTTCAAGCTTTTCCACTCAAGTCAGTTTTGTTTTCTTTCACAAGCTCACTGGGTCTTTTTCAAGGCAGCATTATAAGAAACAAACAATGGATAGAAAACCAAAAGTGTATATTAAACTTTTGTGAATAAAAAATTTTATTGATAAAATTTAAAATCTGGAACAAATATATTTTAGTATGTGTATTTGTAACATATATGGCAAAATATTAATTCTAATACATAAAGAGCTTACATATACCATAAAATACTTCAACAGGAAAGATAAAATATAATAGACAAAGACCAATTAACATGAAAAACTTAAATCTCACTATAAAAAAATGTTTTAAAAAGTTATAATCATCACAGAAATGCAAACTAAACCACAGTGAGATATCACCCCACACCTGTCAGAACAGCCATCATCAATAAACTGACAAACAACAAGGGGTGACAAGGATGTGGAGAAAGGGGAACCTTTTTGCACTGTTGATGGGAATGCAGATTGGTGCAGCCACTGTGGAAAGCTGCACAAATTTTGTGAGGTAAGGAGATACCTCAAAAAATTAAAAACGGATCTGCTTTTTGAGCCAGCAATCCCACTTCTGGGAATATATCTGAAGGAACGTAAAACACTAATTTGAAAGAATATATCCACCCCTATGTTCATATCAGCATTATTCACAGTCTTTGAGATATGGAAGCAGCCCAAGTGTCCATCAGTAGATGAGTGGATAAAACAATTATGGGGCATTTACACAATGGAATACTATTTGGCCATAGAAAAGAAGAAAATTTTACCCTTTGTGACAGCATGGATGGACCTGGAGAACATTATGTTAAGTGAAATAAACCAGTCAGAGAAAGACAACTACCATGTGATTTCACACATATGTGGAATTGTGATTTCATGCATATGTGGAATCTAATGAACAAAGTGAACTAACAAGCAAAACAGAGATGGACTCAGGTAGAGAGCAGGATGACAGCTAAGGTGGGCAGGGGAAGTTAGGGAGTAGAGGGATTGAGCAAAAAGGGAAAAGGACTCATGAACATGGACAACAGTGTGGTGATTGCGGGGTGGGGGCTATATGGGGACTAAATAGTAATGGAAAAAAATAAAATAAAATATAAAATAAAAAATAAAGTTATATGTTCATCCCCTAAATTAGCAAAGATTTAAAAGAAAACATAAAATCTGATGTAGATGGAAATATTGTGGGGGGGGCAATAGATCCTCAACTAGTTCTATTATTAAAAATGATGTTTTAGAGAAATGTTTAATAAAAGGAAATGATGCTCACCATATATTAGTAAGTACAACAGACATGTGGAAAATGTGTATAATAATCCTATTATTTTAAGTTGAAAAAATTTTATGCTATGTATAGGAAAAAAACTTGGAACAATCAACAATGTTTATCTTTGAATAGAGAACAAACCCACTGGTTTTAAATGGAATTGCTCATATTCAGAAAGGGGCAAATATCAGACTAATACAACCTAAACTTTAATTTCTCTGTAAAAAAAATTAGCAGAAGAGGGAACAATTGACTGGTGGCTGGCTGACTTTTCTCTGAATGCCAATTTACTTCCAGTTGCAGTTTTAATTACTGGTTCATTATTATTAATAAGCAATCATGCCTGGGAGGCTAGGGCTCCTCTATTAATAAAACATTTAACATTATTTTTAGTTTGGAATAAGTGGGACTAATCATCAGAAAAATATATCTCAGATGTATTAAGTGCAGTGCAATTCTGAAAGTTAACTGTGGAATGACAACCTCTGTCCACCCTTTGCTGACCATGTCAATCCTGTGGCTCTACCTGTCAACATGAGTGAACTGAAGTTACCCATTGTTCTTATTTCACAACCCTACTTGCTCACCACTGAGTCAGCAGACCTCTGAAAATCTGGTTGCCCCACCAATCAGAAAATGAATGATGTAAATTTATGGTCATGTTTTCCTAGCAACCCATCCTTCAATCAGCAACCCCTCATAACTCTCACCTTTAAAACCCTTGCTTTATTCTTTCCATCTTAGAGTGTATCTTTGGTGTATGCTAAAGGTTACATTCTCTGATTTGCAAATCATATCACAATAAAACTCTCTTTTATCCCTCAGAAGAGTCTTTCAAACTTTCACTTACAATTTGCTCATTCATTTATCAGAAATGTGTTGAATGCTTATCATAGGTGAACAAGAGTCAATCCCTGCCCTTGAAGAGTAAACTCAAAAAGGAGAAAGTGATATTTTCTGTATCAATATTTTAATATGAAAAATTTTGAATACACAGAATTGAGAGAATTTATGCATAACCTAAATTCTAAAACTAGAATTTATTCTAGTAGCTAGAATAAAACTAACATGTAGCCATATTTATTTTTGACATATCCATCCTTCCATCCATTCATCAATCAATTTTGTTTTCATTTTTTATTTTTAAAGATTTTATGTATTTATTTTTAGACAGAGGGAAGGGAGGGAGAAAGAGAGGGAGAGAAATACCAATGTGTGGTTGTCTCTCACACGACCCCTTACTGGGAAACCGGCCCACAATCCAGGCATGTGCCCTGACTGGGAATCGAACTAGTGACCCTTTGGTTCTCAGGCTGGCATGCAATCCACTGAACCACACTGGCCAGGGCTCCATTTTGTTTTTATTTTGTAGAATTTCAAAGTAAATTGCAAATATTGGCACACTGTATTACTAAATGCTATAGCATGAATGTCATTAACTTGAGTTCAATGTTTGTTTATGGTTCTTTTACACTTCTTAGGTTAAACTGTTGTACAGTGAAATGCACAAATCTTATGTGTGCCATTGGGTGAATTTTGACAAATGCATACATTAGTGTAATTTAAATTTTTAGCATCACTCCAGAAATTTCCTTCTTGCTCCTTTCCAGTTAGTTGCTGGGCACCTGCCCTCCCACCCAGAGGAAACCACTGGATTAGTTTTGCCTCTTTCAGAACTTTGTATTTCATACAAGTAGAATGATATAGTATATTCTGTTAAATGTAAAACTTCATTCACTTAATGTAATGTTTTTGATATTCATCCATATGTGACTATCACTATTTAACTCTTTTATAGCTGGGGAGTATTTCACTGTATGATTACACTATAGGTTGTTTTTCCATTTTCCTGTTAACAACATGTCTGTTTTCAGTTTGGGGATATTTTGAATAAAGTCCAGCCATTGGTAATATAACAAGAATGGTTTGCGCTACAATGACGTAACCTGGCAGCCAAGGAGAGTGGACTGGAATTAGCATGTGGGAACAATGACAACTTCACTGTATACAGTGCGGGCTATAGACGGTTATTGAGTGAGAATGTGTACTGTGTGTCTGTCACATTCAAAATGACCTAGCAAGTAGAGCATTGAGTCTGCATCGAATTTTGCATTAAGCTTGAACATTCCTCTACAGGAACTATTTGGGTGATTCAGAAGTCTTTCAGGGATGATGCAATGAGTCCAGTGCAAATAAAAGTGTGAC
The DNA here is from genome assembly GCF_004126475.2 of Phyllostomus discolor. Lineage (NCBI taxonomy): Eukaryota > Metazoa > Chordata > Mammalia > Chiroptera > Phyllostomidae > Phyllostomus > Phyllostomus discolor. The sequence continues at coordinate 146,085,475 of NC_040907.2, read as the reverse complement.
CACAAATGCTTCAAAGATGGTTGAGAATCTGTTGAAAGTGATCCATGTTCTGAAAGGTCTGCAACAAGCAGACCACCTGAGAATGTTAGACATATATGGGCTGCAATCAACAAAGATTGATGACTGACAATGTGAGAACTAGAAGATGATATGGGGATTCCAAAAACTACTGGGTTGGAGATTTTGATGCAGGATCTTGGCATGAAATGTGTTGTGGCAAAATTTGTTCCATGGATTTTGCTACCAGAATAGAAGAACATCATGCTGCAGTTGCTAATGACTTGATTGAAGCCTCTAATGATGAACCAGATTTCCTCAAGAAGGTCATAACCGAAGATGATTCATGGGTCTATGGCTATGATCCAGAAATGAAGGCCCAGTTGTCCCAGTGGAAGTCACTTGGCTCTCCCTGTCTGAAGGAAGCACAGCAAAGTTGCAGCAAGATCAAGACCATGTTAACTGTGTTTTTTTGATTGGGAATGTGTTGTCAATCATAAATACGCCCTTCCAGGCCAAACAACTAATAAGGAGTACCACCTCAAAGTTCTTCATTGGTTGAGAGATGCAAACAGCCACACCTGTGGGCAACTGGTGATTGGCAGCTTCATCATGACAAAACACCCACTCATACATCACGTCTCGTGGAGAGTATTTTGGTAAAACATCAAATCACCCAGGTGACTCAGCACCCCACTGCCCAGATTTGGCACCCTGTGACTTCTGACTTTTCCCAAAACTAAAATCACCTTTGAAAGGGAAGAGATTTCAGATCATCAGTGAGATTCAGGAAAATATGATGGGGCAGCTGATGGTGGTTCCAACAAAACATTTTGCAGAGTGTTTTGAACGGTGGAAGAGACACTAGGAAAACTATGTGAGGTCCCAAGGGACTACTTTGAAGGGGACTGAGGTGTTATTGTCCTGTGTACAATGTTTCTGGTATCTTTTTCAATAAATGTCTCTATTTTTCATATCACATGGCTGGATGCTTTCTGGACAGACCTCATATTCTTTTCTTTTTGTGGACAAGGGCCTTCATTTGTCTTGGACAAGCACTTAGGAGTGGAATTGCTGGGTAATAAGGCAGGGTAATAATTCATTTATAATGAATTTTAAAAGGATTTGCCAGACCTTTTCCCAAAGTGGTTGTGTCATTTAACAATGCTATCTACAAGCTGTGAGAGTTCCAGTTGGTCCATATCACCACTGATATTTAGTATTGTTGGCCTTTTTCATTTTAGCCATTCTAATAGAAATGTTGTAGTATCTCAATGTGATTTTACTTTGTATTTCCCTGTAGACTTAATGTTGAACACGTTCATGTACTCATTGGCCATTCATATATCTTTCTGAAATCTTTCTGTCTATTAGAAATCTTATGCCCAATTAAAAAGTTGGTTGTCTTTCAATTATTGAGACATAGTATTCTTTATATATTCTGAAATTAAGTTCTTTTGTGAAATATATGTTTTGCGAATGTGAGAAGCTAACTTGAAGGTACAGTGGAAGTAAATTCAGGTAATACAGGAGGAGAGAATATTGCTCAGAAAGTCCACTTTTCCTTGAAGCTTAGTTTTGCAGAAATCACTTCTAAACTATACTTTTAATTAATCAATTGGTCTTTGTTTCCCAACTTGAGCTGTTCTCTAATTCGGGAGGTAAGTCGGTTTTATCTGACATAAAATATGCCATCAAACCGGATTCCTCATTGTCCATCTGACTGGTTCATTGGGCCCATGGTCTCTCTTCTGGACACTGCAGTAGTGTCCGACTCCTTCATGCCACTCTGCCCACTCCCCACAGTCCATTCCCCATGTGGCCGCTGTGGTGCCACCTTTGAAAAACTCTCTTGCTCCGAATTCCGCAATGGCTTCCCATCTCTCTGAGTTCATTTCCCATCCTCTTCTGTTACCTCACTAATTGACTCATTGCTAGCCACACTGACCTCCTTGCTGTCTTTGGAAATACCTAGCACGCCTCCTATCCCAGGGCCTTTGCTCTTACAGTTTCCTCTCTGAGGCATGCTCTTCCCGGCCTCACTTCACTCACCTCTCTTCAGTATCGCCTGCTCAGACAGACCTTCACTCATAAAACTAACAAAGCGAAGCTCTTCCAAGCTCTTTATAGCTCCTTATCCAGCTTTACTTTTCTCCACAGCACCCATCTTTATCTTTGCCTGATTGCTATAATTGAAACATTATATTTAATTGTCCACTCCCTTCCTGCCCCACTAGAATGCAAACCCCCTGAGGATGGAGCATCCTCCACCTTACTCTCCACTCTAACCCCAGTACCTGGCACACAGTAAATATTCTTGAATGAATGGACAGGAAAAGAACTGAACCAGATGCAAATGTCACTGACTCCAAGAATTCTGTAACCTTGGTTATGCTGGGGTGGCTCTGGAAATGCCGCTTTGAAGACAATGAAGTGCTTTGTTTAGACAACTCATGTCTACCTGGAAGACAGCCCCAAATTTGTTGCCAAGCAACCACTAACTGCTTATGACCCATGCATATAAAAACACATGTCATAATAAAATAGGTAACAAGGCAGTTTTTCTATACCTTACCAGGCATTTTCTTGTTATTGTTTAATAGACTCGAGGCAAAAAGAGCTGTGTATGCTAATGACTTCTTGCTATAAAAGGAAAAGAGGCCACAAGTGGTTTCCTGCCAGGAGGAATAATGCAGTTGCAAGTTAGTATTTAGAAAGTGTTAACTGAGCTTCCTTTTTCTTTCCTTTTTTTGAAGTTTTTTAAAAAATAGACTTTGTTTTTCAGAATAGTTATAGGTTTACAGAAAAATTGTGTAGAAAAGACACTTCCCACATGCTCCCTCTCTCAGTTTCCTCCATTGTTAACATCTTACATTGATGTGGCACATTTGTTACAATTGATGAACCAATGGCGCTACATTATTAGTAACTGAAGCCCACAGTTTACATTAGAGCTCACTCTTTGTGTTGTGCCTTCTACCAGTTTTGGCAAATGATAAGGTGACTCATTGTCCTAAAAATCCCCTGTGCTCCAATTATTCATCCCTTTCTACTCCTCTCCCCTCCCCCCACTGCTGGCAACCTCCATCTTTTTGTTGTCTCTGTAGTTTGGCTTTTCTTTATAATAAAAAAGTGATTATTGTACGTGAGAGGGGAATCGAAAAGAAGTAAATAAAAATTGAGGGTGGTATTTTGTTCATTCTCTTTTGTATCTCCTGCATCTGGAATAGTGAGTGGGGGATATCTAGGGAAAACCTCTTTACATTTTGACATTTTCCTTACATGTGATTAGATATGCATGTATGATTGCATGCATACTTGAAGAACAGTATCTTATATATGAAAGGATAAACCATTCATAAGATTTATTAAATGTATAATAGGAACTTCATATCTACCCTCTCTTTATCTTCACCACAAAAAAATTGGGAAATTGTAGATAAGCTCGAGGTACTTCTTAGCTTATTGTAAGGGACTTATAATCTAATAATAGTTAATAATGGACACTTGTAGTTTGCAAAAAATTTTTCACATGAATGATCCTACTCTCAAAGCAAACTTTTGGACTATGGATTATTATTAATGTTGTTTGCTGTGAGTTTAAGTGACTTGTCCTGGAACCAGATCTAGTTTTAAGGGTTTTTTTGATGCCAAATTCTGCACCATAGCACTAGTAATTCCTGCTCAGCTTGTGGCAAGCCCAAACATTTTTTTCTACTTGTTTCAATGTTTAACAATGCTCATCTTCATTCTAAACTTGTGCAGCTGTTAAAGCTCAGTAATATATATATTTTTTTTTCTTTTTCTCCCAATAAAAACTTAAAAATTTACTAAGCAGCTGCTGGGAGCTTTGTGTCTATCAATGAAAACATATTTGGTCTTTGTCCTTGAGGGGCCTCAGGCTGTTCAATCTCTGCTTGTTTGATTGACTAGGTTGCAGTGGTGAAGATTTTTTGAATTCCCTCTTGCCATTAAGCAATCAGATGCACTTTTGTATCATTTGCAAATTTAGGAACCACATGTTATGTTCTCATCCACATCTTTGTATTTCTATGTCAAATGCTTCACGTTTTCTTTCTTGACGAGCTTAAAGAAGAAGGCTAAAGATGGAGCTCTCTTCGGGTAAGGTTGTTCAACAAATTATTTAGCAAACATTTTTCCTCTTGTTCACAAAGGTATTATGAAAGATGCCATCAAATGATTTCTGAAACTTAAAGGCCACTATGTATCAGTATTTCCTGATATCTAGTGATTAAGTAGAGGAACTGTAGAGCCCAGATCCCTTGAGTTCAATTCCTAGCTTCACCTCTTACTAGCTCTGTGATCGTGGACATGCTACTTAATATCTCTGTACCTCAGTTTCCTGTGTTTATAAGTACATTTGTAAATTCAAAGCTTATTTAAAAATTGTAAATTGATAAATCTGAAAATATAAACAATATGATTTTCTAGAAAAATATAATTAATGGTATGATAAATAACAGCACAAAATGCTTCTTTAGTACAGCTTATTGAGTATACATAAAAAGTTCTAAATAAAACTTTAGCAAGTCCATTTGAAAAATAAGAACAAAGTTGAAGACTTATACTACCTGATTTCAGACTTACCATGAAGTCACAATAATCAAGAAAGTGTGATAATGGCAAAAAATAGTCGTATAGAACAATGGAATAGAATAGAAACCAGAAATAGATTGAAGCATACTTATAATCAATTGAATTTTGATAAAGATGCAAAAAAAATTCAATGGAGAAAAGACCGCCTTTTAAACAAGTGGCACTGGGGCAATTGGGAGTCTCTACGTGAAGACAAAAAAGAGCAACAAAAATAACAATACAACTTTGGCCCTCATCTCACTTCTGTAAAGACACTGAATTGAAATGGATTGTAGACACAAATGTAAAGAATTAAGGCTATAAAACTTTTAGAAGAAAATATGGAAATATAGGATAAAACCTTTATAATCTTAAGTTAAGCAAAGATTTCTCAAGCAGGCCCTGGCTGGGTAGCTAGCTCAGTTAGTTAGAGCATTGTCCTGATAAACCAAGGTTTGTGGGTTTGATCCCCAGTCAGGGCACATATAAGAATCCACCAATGAATGCATAAATAAGTGGAACAACATCAATGTTTCTCTCTCTCTCCTGCCCATTTTTCTCTCTCAAATCAAAAAATAAAATAAAAAGGAAAATGATGTGTTATAAAAAACTAATCAAAAGAAAGCTTGCAGTGATAACAATATGAATATCAGATACCTAGTGGTATGTAGGTAAAAATAGGGCCCACTTGCTTTGTTTCTGGTGGGTACAAATAAGGTCACCTGTATTTGCTTAACTACTTTTATGATCCCTTTTCTTTCTAGAAGATTCCAGGCAATTCTAAGGATGTCTCATGGCATTCACAGAGATGTGTTGTTGGATCACAGAATCATCCAATTTATGCATTCATCGCTGACAATTATTTGTGGGCTGAGATTCATGCCTCTGATTGTACCTGCCCCTGGCCTGCTTCTTGTTTTCCTAGGGCTGCTGCCTGTGCTGCGGGCTTCCTGCTGCCCTGCTCTGGAAACACTGCCAGCTGCCACCGCCAGTCACCGACACAGCATGGCCACCAGTGCTCCGCAGCTCAAGGCAGGCGCTCATCATCTTACCTGAAAATGCATGAACCCGGAAATGACTTCTCCTTGGAGTCAGATCCTATTAGAGAGGTCTCTTAGCAAGGTAGCTTTGGGGCACAGTTCCTCTAGTGTTACACACCTCCTCCAGGGTAGGGTGCTGGAGAGGGTGGGCTTCAGGTAACAGCTGTTCTGCGGCACGTGAAACGATTTCTTCTCCCTCACCTCAGGCCCTGTTGCCAAGTCCAACACATGAAGCTAGACTTTCTTTCTTCTCCTTTTTTTATAGTGAATTTCCTCCTGGGGAACCTCATAATTCCCTTCCCTTATTGGGATTTGCCCCTGTGGGTCCCTCATACTCATCATCCCATTCACCATTATGCCCATTGTCCATGCCTGCATGTGCCCAAATTCTATTTATTGATACTCTTGGACTGCATTTCCTGGGAGCTCCATTTAGTTCAGCGGATGCAAGCAGATACTATGGAGAAAGCTGTCAATACTCAATTTTCATTTAGGTTCTACCAAAATCTCTGGTCATAGCGATTTAATCTACCTTAGCACATACCCATGGACTGTGGCATGAGACCATCTACAAGTGAATCCCGAATGGTCTGAGAGATAGGTGCCCCCTTAACATTTCCTGAGGCAAGTCACAAAACTGAAATGTAAAAAAAAAAAATGGTTAAATTGCTTCTTATCAATCACATACAACAAGGGACCCAAGATAGAAAATCAAAGGGTAAATTACAGATTGGGATCAAACACAGGGGTTTTAGTCATCAGGCCTGGGTTCAAGTCCAATGTGATGTGACTGTGAACATGATTTCTTTGAGCCTCACTAAGATTCCTCATCTGTAACATGGGCTGCATGACACCCTCTCTTCATAGGGAGGTGGATTACAGGAGCTAATGCTGGCAACATAGTTAAAGAGTTAAATTCCCAGAAATTGTTAGATGGGATTACTTGGTAGTTTTTGATCAGGGCCTTGGAGCATGGGTAGGCTTTGAGCGAGAGCAAGGATATTCTAGACAGAGTACACGAGGTGCAAGGTGCACTGTGATTGGTAAACAGGTCACTTCAGAGGAGTCATTTGAGGTGCGTGAGGGGAAGAAGGGAGCTCACGACCAGAGCTGGGTGGTCTTGGAAGCCAGAATGAGGAGTCTGGGGTCCAGTCTCTGGTCAATGAGGCCGCACAGTCCTGTGCAGTATTTTAAAGATCTTGCTGGACTTTCACTGCTCCCTCGTTACTCCTAGTTCTCTGTCATAATCTCAGCATCCGGTCTCAATCAGTCCACTGTGGCCCATCATTTGCCATCTTCTTGATGAATATTGTCTCCTCACTGACTTCCTTGCTTCTCCTCTTGCACCTCTTCCCACCTGTCCTCTACACAGCAGCTATTAGAGTGATTTTCTAAAATGCAAATATGATCACCTGCCTCATCTGCTTACACACCCTCAGTGGCTTCTGTGGCACTTTGGGCAACCTCTAAAGCCCTTATCATGTTTAGAAACCCTGGGCGTGAGCTAGCCTCTTGTTTGCCCTTTCTAGCAGTCAGCACTGCGGTAGGAAAAGAGCATAAATTAAAATGGGTAATTCGGTGAATGTTTAGTAAGGAGACTGTTTATAACAGTGTGGGCAGGATTTGAAGAAACTAACAAGGGATAGTGCTGCCCTCCGGGGGCAATGACTCCTAGAGGTTACCACCTCTAGGTCTGAAGGGCAAGTGGAGACAGTCATTACAGAACTGACGGAAGAGCTCCCTGGAGGGGGTTCCCTGATGGAAGTCAGGAAGAGGGTTGAAACCAGTGACAGCCACCTGTCAGGGTGGAGTTGAGGGAGTAAATCCCTTTGATTTTATTCTTCCCCCTCTCTCTGCTCTCCCACCAGTGCCTCTCCATGGCCAAACCCAACCAGAAGCCAGAGGGCATGAAGCCTGTTGATGCAGTCCACACAGGTGAGCTTCCCCAGGTGAGAATGCAGCGAGTACACCTGGAGGGCCCCTGTACAGTTTTCCTTTAAAGGCACCTTTTCTTTGAATACACAGTTTCCCTCTGTTTCTCCATGCTCACCCCTTCATCCAGCTAATGCCTGCTCTTCACTCCACTCTCAGTCTGAACATCACTTATTCAGGGAAGAAGCCTTCTTGACTTATTGCAGTTTAAGCCTTGTCTTTTTGTCACCTGTTCTCATGGCACCCTCCAGTTATCTCTTGGTAGCTTATTCAAGTTGCATAACAATTAATTACACAAGTATTTACTTAACAGAAGTCTCTCTTAAGACAGAGAACATGGGACCCACGTGGTCTGTTTTTTTCCCCCACCATCTCCAACCCCTGAGCGCAGTGGGCTGTATAGTAGAAGCCCAATACATATCTGTCAAATAATTGAATATTTAGTACCCACATTGTCCAGCCTTCAAATTTCTCCTTGTGTGACACCCAACTTTGATTAGAATAGGTCTTGTTAGCTAAGTGTGAACTTGACATTCTAATGAGTCAAAAAGACGACAGGATATTTTGACAAATATCTTTTGAGTGCCTACAATGTTCTAGGCATCACTGAGGTCAAGGGGTACAGAGATGAGTAACACTTGGTGTCTGTCCTCAGGAGTTCAGATTCTAATAGGGGAAACAGTTATATAAACAAATATAAAATGGTGCTACCAGAGCTATTCTAGAGTTCTAAATAAGTTTGTCAATGGAGCACAGAGCAGAGAACAGATCATTCTGTCTCTGTCTTAAGGGTTGGGGATCATTAGACATTTGAGGATCAGTGAGGTTTGGCAGATGAGGGTCTTCCAGGCAGAAGAAACAGAGAGGGAACATGGAGTTGCACGATCTGCGTGCTCTCCACAATTAGAGGTGTACGATGGTCAGCAGAGTTTTCTAGGATGTTTGAAAGTCCTAGATTTCTCTGATTTTATGCAAACAACATAGTGAGGGACAGTGGCAAGGAGACGTTGGAAGGCAGAAGAGGAAGGAAATGTTTGGAAGTCCACAGAATTAAAGGGCAAGTTGGACAGCAGCCAGAAGGAGCAAGGGAGAATCAAAGGATGACAAGTGGTTTTATAGATATTCAAAATATTCCGGAAGGGTCCCTGCTTTACAAACCTCAAGTCCACACCGTGCTGGCGCTGGTGCCTGCCGTGTGACCTGAAAGCAGGCCGCCGAATCCTGGGACAACATGTACTCTTGCTGGGGCTCCCAAGTCTGAGGGTGGTTTTGTTGGCAGTGCTTGGTGGTACTTTTGAAATAACGTTTTCCTCTCATTGCCAACTTTGTCACATTATCTTCATTTAGGATTTTTGTCAACACTCCTGTCCAGACTGTTTCTGAAAGCATCTTTTGTAATTCATGTCCTTGCCACCTGCTGATTCACCAAATTCTCATTGCTTCAATGTCATCTTCTCATTTTCTTCATTTGTGCTGGATTCTGAAGCCAGGAAGCACTTTTCTTAATTGACGTATCTCATTTGCCCAAGAGGCATGTGTGGTTTTTGCCGGGTATTGTGCTAAGTGCCAGAGGTCCATGGATGCATAAACTATGGTCTTTGCCCTCAAGAAACTTAAAGTCTAGCAGATGAAACAAACACAAAACAGATTTTTATGTTACTAAGTGACTAGATCTTAATTGTTCTCACCACAAAAAAGAAATGATGATTATGTGACATGAGAAAGGTGTTAGCTGGTGCTGTGGTGGTAATCATATTGCAACGTACAAATGCACCAATTCAACACGTTGTAGACCTTACACTTATACAATGTATATGTCAATTACATTTCCATAAAATTTTTAAAAAGAATACAATTATTTATAAGCAAAAAGAAAAAACTGTTAGCCTTTTCACAGATATTTTACAAAAGGGTTCAAAATGTCTTTTAAAAAGCTCTCATAATGTTCTTCCCTTAAACAAATATTCCTCCTTTTTAAAAAAATAATTGTGATATCTGATATTTTTTCTTAAATAAAGCATTGGAGCTCCCATGAGATCATTCTTCCATAGACTTACCTGTGGTAGGCAGCATTTATCATCTTAGATAAATAAAATAGAAATTGAGAAATTTAGTTATTCCATAACATTTGTTAAAAGAATGGAAACTCTTTTCTCTTTTTGATTCTCACACAGTGGGCAATTGTTAATATTCTAGAAATAATAATAATTACTTTTAAAATAAAGCACTCTCAAAATAATGAAGACAACTTAGAGATCTCTTTTCATAGGATATTGCCAACAAAACAAAACAAACAGATTCTTATAAAAGCAGATGGTAAGTTTGTTTTTCTTGCTTGTTCATTTGTTGCTTTTAGTTTTATGTCCTACATATGAGCGAAATCATGTGGTTCTTGACTTTTTCTGTGTGACTCATTTCACTTTGCAGGACATTCTCAAGGTCCATCCACGTTGTTGCAAATGGCAGTGTTTCATCTTTTCTACAGACACAGACAACAGCATGGTGGTTACCAGAGCAAAAGGGGGTGGGGAGTTGTTAAGGGTAAAGGGGGTAAATATGTGGTGACAGAAGATGATTTGACATTGGCTGGTGGACATACAATGCAATATACAGATCATGCATCACAGAAACGAACACTCGCAACCTATATAATCTCATTAACCAAAGCCATCCCAGTACACTCAATTTTAAAAAAAGATGGTAAGTGAAATGATCATCACAGGGTATTATGGAAGGTCCCTGAGGCAGGCTGCAGGGAAGTCATAGAAGGCATCTTGGGGGAGATGGCATCTGAGCTGAACTTCAAAAGGTGGAATAATTAGTCAAGCAAAGGTGAGCGGAGGGAGGGCTCTCCAGGCAGAGGGACAGTGTATGAGCACAGAAAGGAATGACAACTGGGCATAAAGTTGGTGAGGAAGACAGGGATCCTGGAGGGCTGTTGAATGCCAGCAGTTTGTTTATTTTTTGTGGATTTAAATTATGTGCAGCCGTTGTAGGATTTTGTGATCAGATCTACATTTTAGACTCCTTGTTAGCTGTGAGAAAGATGCATTTGATTAACATAGTATAGGGTGGGAAAGAAAGTTATAACAGACCAAGTGAGAGGTGGTGAGTGGCAACAAAGTGGAGAAGAAGACAGGGATTTTGAGACATACTGAGAAGGCAAATGCAGGCGGGACTTGGTGATTGATTAAACTGTGGGAGTGAAGAAGAGCAAAGTGTCCAACAGAGACCTCCTGCTGAGATCCTGGTTTCATACCTATGAAGGAACCAGCTAATGACTCAGACTCAGTGTTTTGCACATGAGGTTAGGCATTGGCATTGAGCACGACTCCATCACTTAATAGTTTGAACCCTACTTTAGTCATCCCCCAAATGAATTTCATCTGTAAGATGGAACAGCAAGAGTGGCTTCACAGGGGGTTAAAAAGGATTAAATAAAATAAAAGATGTGAGGGATTTGAAAAGTTGAAAGAACTACTCACATGCAAAATGCTAGTGTTCAAATACTGTCCCCGTGATCTTTACCGATCAAATCTTGCATTTCTGTTTGTAGTCTGCGAAATATGAGCCTCTTCCAATATTGACCATGGAGAAGATTGATTCCGTAAATAGCATCCTAACATTTTGGATTTGAGGGTGGGGCGGGGTAGAGGCCAGATAAGAGAAATCACTTTGTGTCCTGTTTTAAGTAAGTCACCTGGTTTACCTTTTAATTTAATAGCATACAACTTCAAAGAAACATTATATTGTACCAATATTGTAGCCAGTGATTATGTCATAAGTAACTGAAAGGACCTAATAGTGCTAGAGACATGGTTTGTTCTTAATAACGTTAATTTTCTTTCTTCTGTTCTTTATTCAGAAAAAAAGAAAACAATTTCTCTTTTAGTCTGAGCTCCAAAACTCAGTGTAGCAACAAAGGCTCAGGAACATTTACAGGACAGTAAGTCCATCATCATTTTCTACTACAGAGGTGTTTTTTTTTTTTTTAAACAGGAGAAATATGAGAAACTAAAATATATCTTTCTATTGGTGATCTCAAATAGTTGCCAATTTTAGTAAATAACTTAAAAGTTCAACAATTATTCATTTTTAAAAATTGAATGTCTCACTAAGAAAAATTAAACAATGCTTGGAGAAAGTTGGCTTTGCAACATATTTTTAAAGTTGTGGCTGACATTCTGGAGGATTTGCCACACTTCAGACAAAATATTAAAGCTCTAGTGAGAATAGTTGACTTGATTTGGAAAGGATCTGGGGAGTTGCTCACCATCCCCAACTTACCCCCAATGGAACTTTTCACTGCCACTTAGGCATGTAGCAGCTCAACAGAAAAAAAAATCCCTGGCTTTGGCTGGGTCTGATTTCTGTCTCCATGGGTAAGGGAGAAAATACAGCGTTGTAGCTTAAAGGAAGGGAATAAAGGGTTTTGAACATCTGTTGGAGCAAGTGGTTATTAACAGCTTTGCCCAGAGCTGGGGGTGGGTGATGTGACATGTTTGTGTGTATATGGTGGTGGTGGGGGGAGTGGACTGGTGAAGGAGAAGCTTAATTTTGTCACATAAGAAAAGAAATGTGGTACCTTATAAGTGGGGGGTCTGTTTTTAGTTTGGATTCCTTCTGCCAAAGGTGCTTTGAAACTCCTTCCACAGCCGTAGCTGAGTCCGGAGACCAGATTACAAAGGAAAAACAAAAACAAAACAAAAATCTGTCTCTAGACAAAATGAACCTGGTGAGTAAAGGGTGGTTAGACAGAGATCCACTGCATCTTAGAACCTTTGAATTTGCAAGCAAAAAATCAGGATGCAAAGTCACAGCAATTCAGAATGCAAAGATTTAGCAAAATACGGAACTGAAACTAGAGGTGTGCACCGTGGCCCAGAAAGAGCAGTGAGAACAGCACCGAGTTTCAGTCCCTCTCAGCACAGAGAGCAGCCACGCCCACAAAGCCTCTTCTCCACCTTCTTAGAGAGGGGGAACTAGAGACAGAGAAACAGAATTTGAGAATATATATTTTATCAATTCTCCCTTACTGAATGGACACTTTTTGTCTTTCCCATAGGCCCTGAGTTCAAACAAACAAACAAACAAACAAAAACAACCTCTGCAGGTCACAAAAATTACAGGGCCCAGACCTAGAGCAAGTTGAGCAGGCCAGCTGTCCCCTTGCAGAATTCCCTCTGGAAGGGCCTTTTTCTGAGCACATTGTTGATTCACCAAAGCACATTATTAGTCCCTCTTCCGCTGTGGCATGAACTGAATACAAAATGGTCAACCTATTTTTAAATAAATTCATTCTTTCTCTCCCCTTATGAGCCATGCCCACCTGTACCATAAGCTAAATTGTTATATGTAAGTAGGTCTATTTATGGACTCTTTAATCTCACTGATGTGATTCTTTATTCGTGCACTAATAGGACTTTTAAAAGCCACTCTACCTTAATAATAAACTTTAATCTGATAGGGCCAGCATGTTCTCATTATTCTTTTTCAGAGCATTCCTACTTCTCATTCTGATTTTTTTCCTACGTTTGGGGGAGCTCCGTTCCCATCTAGTATACAACATATCCCTCTCGCATCTTCCATGGTTTTCAGAGTAAAGCCTTTCAAAAAGCCCTTCAATGGTGGTTTAAACTTTTCTTTACAGGTCCTCTAACTTACATTTTTCTTCGCCCTAATCCTTCAGTGAATGTGGAGAAACTGTGGCAACTTGGAGACGTACTTACCAACATGTGAGAACAATCTCTCCCCTACAGTTAGCTTATTTCATTCTTTGCTCACTCATTTTGTAGCATTCAGCTCTCTAATTTTGTTCGGGATAGTCCACAGGACTTAATTTATTTCTCCTTTGATTCTTCCCCCCAACACTCCCATGTAGAAACCTCTCCCCTAGCCAAAGTGTTCGCCCTGCAGTTACCCTACATGTCCTGGTCCCCTTTGGCCATCCTAGCCCCGGTGACCTTGCCATTCTCTGAAGTTCTGGAGCACAGGTAGCTAATGGGTGTAGCACTCACATGACTCATTAGCCACTCAGTCAGCCTGGTATGGTCACTTGTCTTTTTGCCTGTACATCTCAACAGGTTGTTAGAGAGACCAAGTGTATCATCTTTTGTTCGTTCCCCCTTCCCTCTCCTTCTTTCTCACCTCAGCTGAGACCTGTCCTATGTCCCAGGTGTTTTGCACTTTCTTTAACCACTTACTGTTGGTAACAACCATCCTGCCTTCCTGCCTGTGCCCAGACTGCTCTCTTACAGGGACATTTTAGAAGTGGAGTATGAGGTGAAAACTAAAAAAAATTCAGGCAGTGAAAATTACCCTTGAAAATTCCCTCAGTGCAAACGGAATGATTAATAGCATAGTCTACTCAGCAACACTTTTACTTCGTTCTCTTGCCCTCTGAGATTATGTCCTTGTAGAAGAATGGTGGTCTGCTGGCACCATTTCAATTCTGATCTCACTCTCTCGTTGGTTGAGTCCTGCAGCTGGATTCTTATCATCTAAACGCCCTAAAGATGATACTCCACCATATTTGCATTCTTTTAATTTCCCCGGCCTTCCCAAGTCTCACCTCCTCTTTGAAGCTTCCACAGAGATTCCACAGAAAGCCCTCCCCTTTCTGAATTTCTCTGAGTTTCCTCAGAGCTTCCTTTGGGTTTCGGGAGGTACCGGTGTGGTGCTTGTGTGTTCCAGAGCAGCTCGCACTCGGAGCATGGACTCCAGAGGAGTTTGAAACGTGGTCCTGCAGTCGGCTAGCTGTGCGACCTCGTACGAGTTACTTAAACTCCCGCAGACAACCTCAGTTTCCTCTTCTGTTGAATGGGGATAGTCATTATGGTTTCTACCTCACAGGATTTTTATGAATATTACATGAGTTAATATTTGTAAAGTGCTTAAAACAATGCCTGACCCGGAGTAAGCAGTGTGTGTGTGTGTGTATTTAAATTACACTCCCTCACCTGATATTGTATTCTGATCCAACATGGCTAACAGAGGAAGAAGAAATTAGTGTAAAAATTTACTCTTCACTGAGACATGTGAGCTGGCTCCTCTCTGCTCTCAAAAATAGAAACCCCGGTCCTTTTCATCAAAACGAGCACTTTTCAACCTCACTGACTCTACACTGTGGGGCGTGAAACTGTTATGAAGTTCATCCTGTTGCTACTAATGGTGGTTAAAGTACTGACATTTTAATACAAATAACTAGAAGGTTGAATTCTCAAACACTTTCTCAATTAGGCACTGAAAAAAAAAGGCAAGGGGACAGAAAGTGAGTTGGCAACTCGGGAAGGCCCTGGGGTGTGCCCCACCCAGGCATATTCCTGGAAACATGTCGGTCAAACGCTGTACGAGACCCACCTGTGTAAGCCAGGCACCCATCAGCCCCTTGCTTAGTAACTCCTTAAAATGTTCCTTGGGTATTTCATGAATTTAAACTTTTTTTTCTAATAAGATGCTAATGTCCTGAAGGTCAAAGGGTTGTGACTTATGGTCCTTGTAACCCCTGGCATGGCTGAGAACACTGCACAGCTCAATAAGGCCTCACTAATGAATTTATTAAGATGGGTAGGACAAAGCAAAGCCAAACCGCAGTCAGAGAACACCTACAAGTAGTAATACAACTGCCTGCAAGTCCCAACCCACTTCTTCATTGGTGCAACTCCTAAGAAGACTGATTTCATCCCAATTCCTCTCATCCCACAATGAAAGGTGGTGAAAGCCAGGAAAGAGACAGTGTGCGGCCTGATTATGTTAAGTGAAATATGTCAGATGGAAAAAGACAAATTCCGTATGATCTTACTTATATGTGGAATCTAAAAAAGCCAGACTTGTAGAAACAGAGTAAAATAGTGATTACCAGGGACTGGTGGTGGGGGGGTGGGAGTAATGGGTAAATGTTGGTCAAAGAGTACAGACTTTTGGGGATCTAAATGTACAATTATGTGAATAATGCTGTATTAAATATGTGAAAGTGGCTAAGAGGGTAGAACGTAAATGTTGTCACCACAAAAAGATATGGTAACAGAGTGACATGCTGGCGGTGTTAAGTAACTGTCTGGTATAATCATTTCACAGTACCTAAGTGTATCAAATTAACACAGTGTACACCTTAAACTTAAACAATGTTCTGTGTCAGTTAGATCTCAATAAAGTTGGCGGTGGGGAGACGTGAGGGACTGGATCATCCAGTTCAGAGGTTTACTGAGTGTTGACTCCTCTCAGGAGAGAACCCCGTTTGCCAATCTTCTATGTTGACTTCAGAGAGAGCGGCTCTATGGCATCAGTTAGCACCAGGGGGCAGGAGAGAAAGCTGCATGAATGGAAACGAGCAAACTCAGGACTGTGGAAGCAACAGCACGAGGTGCCTACACAGTTCTTGGCACCTAATAGGCAGACTGTATGTGTTAAATGAATCTGAGAGTTTAGAGATCCTTTAAAAGTGATTTCTTAATTACAGAAAGCCATGTTCAGTGTAGAAAAATTTAAAAATACAAACAAGCAATTGTTAATTACTGAATCTCAGCATCAAAAAGTAAGCACTGTTGGTATTTTGGTAGTACATATTTTCTTTGTATGCATACCTTTCCCCCCAAATGGGAACACGCTATGTTCTTATTGTTTTGTGTTCTTCCATACCTTTAATTGGAAACATCTATTTTTTTAAAGCTCAACATAAAACCATTGATGGAGGAGAAAACTCGACCCAGTGTTTTTGCTTTGACTCTGACCTGACCAGTCCCTGACAAACGGCACAGCTTCTCTGAGTTTTAGATATCTCATCTGTGAAGTAAAGACTTCGAAGCCAATGACACCTAAGGTACCATCCACCTTTATCATTCTAATTGTTGATGTTTAATGAAAGCAAGACAGTATGATACAGTGGTTGTTGCCCTGGCATCAGCCAGATTTTAATCCCAGCTCTACCTGTGAGGTTTTGGGCAAATTTTGACCTTTAAGTGACTAGGTTACTTTATCTTTAAAGTGGAACTAGTAATAGTACACACCACTTAGGACTGTTGTGAGGATTAAATAGATAAGACAGAAAACACCATGTTTGGCACCGGGATAGGCTTCACAAGCATTTATTACCACCTATGACCAATATTGGAGCTCAGGTTCTGGCCTCCCGAGGTAGCAGAGTAAAAACTACTGCTGAAGAATGGAATACTGACCAGGATGAATGTGGGTTGAATGCACGTGCTGGGCACTGGGCTGAGTTTTGCCATTTGCACAGTCTTAGGTAATCCTCAGACCAACTTTACTATCTCCACTGTACAGGAGGAAATTGAGGCTAGAACTTGCCTAGATTCATGCAGCTGGTAAGTGTCAACCCAAAGACTAGTCTTTTAAGTTAGTTTTAGTTGGGCTGAGGGGCTGGTGAATTTGCTATGGTTGGGTGTTTCATTTCACAACTCCAGCCCAAGCATTAAGTATCTTCTCCAGTGACACCCAGCATGTATTTCTTTTCCTTCATTCTAATCACTGCACTTTAACAATTCCAATGTTTGACAGTTATTCAGAAGACACAAGGAATTTTGTACTTTTTAATTGTCTCCTGGATATTCAAGTTAATAGAGGACCTAGGTTTTGTAAAAATAATTCATACTCAATTTAGAAATTTTATGGTTGTAACTGATGGTCTAAAAACTCCCAAACTAAACAACATAATGAAACCTCAGTGAAAGTAACTGGCTTGGAGAGTCATGAAACTTACAGTGTAATATTTTAACATTTTGGCTTCCACATCTCTGCCAAAGGACGTCAGAACGGAGTCGAGGGATTTGGGTTGACCACGGGCTCTGTGGTTGAATGGTCATCAGAGCAAAAAAAGCCATCTCATTCCTGGCTTTAGTTTTCTGTTCCAGGGAGAAAAACTGAAGACTAGACCGAAATGCCAAGTGCCTTTTAATTAAATGCCACCTCTCTTTTATGGGGGCTAGCAGGCTTTATTAACAACATTTGTTAGAGAACAGTTCATTCCTGGCAGCCTTCAGTCTACTAGTGAGGTGCGTTTGTGGGCACACCCTAATCAAAATATATGCAGCCAACTTCTTGCTCTGGCTAAGGTGAGGGAGAAGATGCCCAGATTCACCTAACACTGATCAATATAAACGTTTCAAATAATATATACATGGGGAAAGAGTCACAGCTTTCTGTGCCTAGATTTAACTGTGCACAGACAAGACTCTCAAGGCATTTCCTTCCCAGCAGCCGCGCTGAGCCGGCGCCCAGCGTGGGCGAGATTTGCGGCGTTCTCGCTTTGCCAGCACCCGCTACGTGCAGTACGGGGCAGCACCCTCGTCCCCAGGCTCGCTCAGTCCAGCCTGTGACACTCTGCTCCCCGCCTGCACCCTGCATGTCCGGCACCACGGCGGTCACGTACTCCCGGAGAGGGCTCGCGCCCCAGCTGGGCGCTGGTTGGTCGAGGGATCGGGTCACGTGGTCAGGAGCAGATAAGGGGCCTCCTCGCGCCTCACCGCAAACCTCCGGAGCTACCGCCCAGCTGGTACTGCTGGGAACCGGTGCGAACTCGCGCCAGTAGCTAGAGCGCTGGCTCTCTCGGTCGGGTCGCCGCCTCTCTGCCTAATGAGCTGCATCAGGTAAGTTCACGCAGACTCTCCGCCGGGGAGCAGAGGGCTGCGTGCAGCTGCGGGGAGGTTGGGCTTCCTTTCCTGTCTGTCCTCTCTGCAAATGCAGACCCCACGCGAGGGCAAGCCGACGGACTGCTGAGTCGAATCTAGCAGGCGGAGGCCTCCAGGTGTGGAGATTTGCCCTATGCTTTTTAGGCGGAGCTGATTTAATAACCCGCATCTTAAACCAAAGTCCTGAGGACTTTAGTTCTGAATCCCGCATGGATTCTCACTGTTAACTCTTGGGCCTGCACAAAGGCCCCAAGGACTGGTAACTTGAGGGAATAGCACTCTGACATTGCTGGTTGGGTAGTTTAGCTTGGGGAGAAAACTACAGGACGGTGTTTGCATTCATTCGGCTTTTCCCCTCTTCTTACCTCGGTCTGCCCTAGCAAACGCGAACTTGGGTTTGAGCAAATGATGATTTTTGAAGTCTTGGCCACGATTTAAAATTCCAGGGAAATCGCTAAATTCTAAAACTGTCTTTCTAAAGTTCAAAAAGTAAAAAGACAAAACAAGCCTCCCCACAAAACTTTCAGTGGCTTTCTCGGACAAAATGTAGTTCTCTAAAAATCCTTCCTGTTAACCATTATTAGACCTACAAATATAGCTTTAGCTTTCATTTATTTGTTCTAGGTTAGTAGTTCTTCCAGAAAAATCCCAGGACTAAAAAAGTGAATTCCGCGAGTGTTTTTCTTTTTTAACTATCCGTTTTGTGATGAAACCTACGTGCGTAGAGCTGCTGTGGAGAGTTACTGAGAAATGTCATGTACAGTATCCACAAAACACCTCTTATCTGTAAGGCTAGGATAGGGAGAAGAGTCCATTAGCTTGGCAATGTGTACTGAGGGCTATGCGCCAGGAAAAAATCCTCCGTGATGGACACTTCTTAATTTAATATTGCTGAGCATAGTTTTGTTTACATTTTAAAATAGATTTATTGTCTTTCTGCTTATAAATATCCATTGCCCCACCATTAGAAAATGCCAAAAAAGTACAAAGGCAAAAAATAGATCACTTACAATCCTAGCACCCAGAGATCATTAACTTTTGGGGGTATTTCCTATTAACCTTTTCAATATTTATAAGATCATAAATAATATAATTAAAATAGTTCAATTTCTGTAAGTCAGCTTTTTCAACTTAAATGAATACTCTTCATGGGTGTCTCTTTACTAAAACAGATTATGTAAAGTTTTTAAGTGCATGCATTACTGGGTTGCATTTCAGTTGGTTGTGAAAAAGAACATGATAATCAAAATACAGAGATAATTCTCTGACTTCACTCTTTCCAGCCTTCAAAATCTCAAAACTGTTCTATGAGAATTCTTATTTCTACTCCTTTTTCCTCTTCAGGCATGTCACCTTTACAGAAACATGTAATCAATTCAGTAGCAAAATCAGCATAGAAGTCAGAGTCTCACGGCTCCAGAACTCTTCTGGGCTTTAACATCACTGGAAGCTTTAAGAACATATGTAACTCCTTGTCGCCACCCCCAGAGGTTCAGCCTCAGTAACTCTATGTCTCAGGAATCTGCATTAAAGCTAAAGAAAGAAAACCAACTTCCTAGGCCATTGTGGCCAGACAGGTTTGAGAACCACTGGTCCAGAACAGAGCCAGTGGTTTTCAGGGGTATATTAAAGATTACCCTGTCTAACTCTTATTTCTCAGATGAAGAAACCGAGACTCCCAAGTGTTTTAAGCAGTTAACCCATGGCCTTGTGGCCAGTTAAGGGTAGAACCAAACATAGAATGCAGATCTGATCATAGCACTCTTTTCTTTTATTACATGTGATAGCACCTCCCTGATACTCAGCTGTGTAGGCAATAATTTAGCCAATACGAAAAATAGTATGTATGTATTTGGGGCTGGGGAAGAGTATTCCAGATCCTGGTGATAACTACCCTCCTCCTTCTTCTATTCCAGAATGATCCAGGTTTTAGATCCACGGCCTTTGACAAGTTCGGTCATGCCAGTGGATGTGGCCATGAGACTCTGCTTGGCTCATTCGCCACCTCTGAAGAGTTTCCTGGGCCCTTATGATGACCTCCAACGAAGAAATTTTGTCAACAAATTAAAGCCTCTGAAACCGTGTCTCAATATAAAACAGGAAGCCAAATCACAGAATGACTGGGAGAGTTCACACAACCACGCCAAGAAACGGGTTGTGTTTGCAGATTCCAAGGGCCTCTCCCTCACTGCCATCCATGTCTTCTCCGACCTCCCAGAAGAACCAGCGTGGGACCTCCAGTTTGAGCTCCTGGACCTCAATGACCTGTCCTCTGGCTTAAAACTCCATGAGGAGAAAAACCTGATTTTAGACTTCCCTCAGCCTTCAACTGATTACTTAAGTTTTCGGAGCCACTTTCAGAAGAACTTTGTCTGTCTGGAGAACTGCTCTCTTCAAGAGCGAACAGTGACTGGGACTGTGAAGGTAAAAAATGTCAGCTTTGAGAAGAAGGTTCAGATCCGTATTACTTTTGATACTTGGAAAAGCTACACCAATGTGGACTGTGTCTACATGAAAAATGTGTATGGTGGCTCAGATAGTGACACCTTCTCGTTTGCCATTGACTTACCCTCTGTCATTCCAACTGAGGAAAAAATTGAGTTTTGCATTTCTTACCATGCTAACGGGCAGGTCTTCTGGGACAACAATGAGGGTCAGAATTATAGAATTGTTCACGTGCAATGGAAACCTGATGGTGTTCAGACGCAGACAGCATCCCAGAACTGTGCATTCCAAGGGGTGCCCCCCAAGACTGAAATGGAGTCAACAATCTTTGGCAGTCCGAGGCTGGCCAGCGGGCTCTTCCCAGAATGGCAGAGCTGGGGGAGAATGGAGAACTTGGCCTCTTATCGATGAGTTAAGCAACCTAGGAAATGGTCTTGACCTGTCATATTCCCGTGTAATTCTAAGTCTATAATGCTCAACATTAGGAAGTCTTAGCTACTTTCCTTCACTAGGCTTAGGTTTGAGCTTGTGAGACCTGGCTTCAAAAAAATAGCCACTTGAGAATTTAGTGTTGGGGTTTATATGGATGACGCTGTGCAGTTTTGCTGTGAAGGTTCAAGTAACAGGCTGGAACTCTATTTTTGTAAAAGTAATACTTTTTCAATGCCATCTCTCCTTCTAAATTAACTTGCTTTTACGCTGGGCATGGAGAGGTTGGAGAAGGACAGTTGATGGTGAGGGAAAGCTGTGTTAATGGTATGAGGAATGTCTGAAAAGTGTTCCCGAAAGGCTTTGGAGCTCAAGTCCAAGTAGAAGTGGGAGGTCCGATACTTAACTGCTGGTGAGAAGTGTAAGGTTATTTTGTTTTTAAGTTGGGTCTACAGTTCTCTCTTGGGGAAGTAATTTGTAGAGGGAAGAAAAAGATTTATCCCGAGTGTTCTTGTGGAGAAAAAGGAAACAAACTTTAGGGATGGCGGGTGGTGTTGAGGAAAGGTGAATTATAACTCTGGAGGATCAAGATTTTAAGTGAAGCCTTTCTGTTCAGACATGATTTATCAACAAGTACTATTTGGGGAAAGTTTAAGCACATCTGGCTTTGCAGTCTAAGTGAGCTTGTTTGTGATTAAGGCATCACACTGGCATTCTCAGTACAGAATGCTGCTTAACCAAAAAAACCATGCCATCACCAATGGCTAACAACTTGTAGAGACTCTGTCATGTCAAAGATAGCTCTTTGCCAGTGCCTTGATTAAACCAGAATATTGTAGCTGCTTAACCCAAATATCTGCAGGGTCATCTGATAACTCACGATTGTTTGGCCTCATGAGAAGGTCCACTCTGTATACTGGCATTCCTCCTGCAATACTGTTGTTTGAGAGTGTTGTTGGTGTATACAACTCACACCCTTCATATTGAAGGCGACCTAGTTTTCCACCACACTTTTTCGATGTGATGTTGGAAGTGAGGACTGACACTGATTCTCCATTCAAGAATCCAGTACCTTGCATATAAAAGTAGCGGTCAATTTCTTGCCTACATTCATCTTGATATTTGAAGTCTTTTTACCAATTTCTTTGAAGTCAAAGTGTTTTTTTAAAAATGGGTATGAATTATTTTGGATGTTTTATAATATATTTGTTTATATTTGGCATATATATATGTATATAAAGATGTGCATAAATCCATTCTGTAAGATCAAGGACAGTAGCCCCTGAATGTTTGCTTATGTCATTGTGCGTGTCCATTGTGAGGTGTTCAGAGAATGCAAGTAATTTTAGCACGTGTGGTCTGCCATGCTTGAACAACTGCTATTGGAATAACTCTGCTGTGACAGTATTTGAAGTTTGGTTAGCACTCACATTTTTTGTACTCTAAATATTTCACTCTCCTGTAGCTATCTTTAGTGAACTTATCACTTTAAGAATAAAAGTGTTTGATATAACATCTAAGTATGTTTTCTTTGTCAGAGCCATAGTTGAACAAGAAATCATGAACTGAGATTCTCCTGTTTTGTTTAAGGATGACTCAATGGGGTTAATTTGGGTCAGAAACTGAACTCACCTGAGGGTATTCACATGGTCCCAGTCTTGTGGGTTACCTCCTAATACATGGTCATTGGGGCTGGGGTCTGGGGCAGCAATTTAAGCTGCTGGGACTGTCCTTCTGGGTCAAGGTTATTTTGGGGCCACTTTTCAGCTTCACAGTGGGGGAGGAGATGGTGTGGGAGAGGATGAAATGGCTTCTCTGTGGAGCCCTGGCACCTTCCTCAAGGGACGAAGCTTAGAGCTGCACGGAGGGCACGGGAGGGGGCAGTGGGTTCAGCTCCTTGGGGTAAGAGGCAGCCGGTCTGTGCACCTAAGTTGTAGTTTCAGTTCTTGCCTAACATTCCAGAAAGGGCATCTGCACAGTGTCTCTTAAATGTAGGCGGAAATAAGTGGCCAACCTACTAGAAAAGTCAAATTATGAAGAACAAATTTTATCATGTCATAACATCCTCTTCTTCAGAAGTTGTGAACTACAGGCCTGCAGGCTGTATCTGCCAGCAGATGCATTTTGTTTGACACAGGTGCGCGCACACTCTCTCTGTTTCTCTCTCCTTTCTTTCTTTTAAACAATTTATTGCCAAAGTGAACAGAAAACTATGTTTTTTAAAAATTTAGATTTTCTTTTCCTCAATTGCCAGATCTTTCTGTACGGTGACATCCACCTGGAGTTGAACAGCAGCTGCCCCTGTGGATGAGGCATGTGTCCCTACATGGAGAATCCTGCCTTATGTTGTTACAGTTCCCACCCACTGCTTCATTCTCTTAGATGATCTGCCTGACCTTTCTGGCATTGGAATTCATTACCCTTATTTTGCTTCCTCTGGCTCTCTGTTCATGCTGATGGTAGGGTGAAGGAGACCACTGTCTTCCCATGGGATAGAGAAAACAAATTCGAGCCTAACAGTGACCTTGAAGACCATGGGACTCCAATGCCTACCTTTATAAAAGAGCAGGGAAAAGACTTGTTCGAGGTCCCATGCCAGGCTGAGTCAGGCTGGAAAATGACCTTCAGGCTAGATGGTGACTTTTTGTCTTTTGCTTCCTACTTCCCCCTGAAGTGTCCCCCCTGTTCCTCCTTTGTAGCTGCTCCCTGTCTTAAAGAGGGAGTGCTTTCCAGGCAGGCATGGCTCTGGTCAGCTCTTGGCAGCTTGACCTAAGGCCGGCTTGTCCCCAGGCTTCATGTGAATGACTGAAGGGGAGCTTCATTAAAGAGCTGAGGGTCCCCCAGTGTTTCTTATGGATCAGAGTCATCCATATTTCACATCCTGACACCTAATAGCAGAAACAACACAGCTTTGAAAATTTAACATGGAAGGATGGCTTGAATTTGAGAGGCATGGTATTCTGTTCCTCAAAAATAAGGTTTAATTTAGTTATTTAAAGAAGGACCCTGTTCTTTTATAAATTTGTGGCTTTCCTTTTAGTTTACTCCAAATTGAAAGGCTGGACATCCCTAGTGTGGTTAGTGAACTGTGTGCATCTTCACCACTGTGAGTTCAAAAGTTGTTCACAAGTTTGGCTTCACCATTTCCATCTGCAAAGAGAGAATTTCTTCTTCAACTTTCGTTGCCAGATGGTGCATGGTGTATTCACAGCCACTGGGAACTGCGGCCTGAATGAACCTGCTTGCTAGTGGGCAGAGGTCCTGAACCAAGAGCAGCCCCTCGCATGCAGTCTTGCTGACTCCTTACCCCCTGGCCCATCCCTCCTTCTGCCAATGAGTGGACACCCACCGCCGAGTTTGGAAGATTCTTCTAAGCCAGTGGTCTGCAACCCTGGCTGCATATTGGAGTCATCGGGAGAGCTTTAAAAACTACAGATGCCCGTGTCCCCTGAACCCTCAGATTCTGATTTCACTGGTCCAAGTTGTAGCCTAGGTGTCGGACATTTTGAGACCTTCCAAGGTGTTTCCAGTATAGTTCAGGGATAAGGACCTCTGCTTGAAGCAGTGTGGTGTCTTCAACTGTTCCATGTCGGAGAACAGGGTCATATATGGACTAGAGGATGCCTCCACCCACTTTTTTTTTTAAACAGATGATGAAATAGAGACCCAGAATGGTTTGAATTCACTCAAGGTTATCGAAGTAGTATAGCTGGACCCCTGACCCTTTCTTGCATACCCTTTCTTGCTAAACAACCTGAACACAGACTTCTTAGTTTTACCAATCTAGCTTCTCCTTTTCTCTTCTATGATCTTTTGTATATAAGGGTTTGTTAATTGGGATGTACTAAGTTGCAAGGGACATGATCCCTTGACTCAACTAGCTTAAACAATAAAGAAAAGTTATGATCTCATAATATGACTACTAAGGTAGGTTGTTTTCAAAGTTGACTAATTCAGTAGCTTGAAACTCAGGTTATTTCCATGTTTTCCCCTCTCATTCTCATTCTTTTTGATTATCCCTGTGCTAACTTGCTTCCTAACTGCAGTTTCCCAGTATTATATGGGGATACAACACTACCCAGTAGAAGCTCATCCCTTTCTTGTGTCACTTTTTATGGGTGAATAACCTCTGCTCAACCCTCCATCTACCAAAGGCTCTCCCAACCCTCACCACCATGTTTTACCAGGATAAAGTCACATGTCAGTGCATGAACCAATCCCTGGACAGGAGAATTAGACATTATGATTGGCTCAGACAAGTCAGGCTCCCCATACTCTTCCACCCCATCTGAGCCAGGGGTTAGACAATTTCTGACTTCTGAAACACAAAATTTATGGAAGAAGGGGATCCTGGAGCTTCAGAATTTGCAAATACCTTGAGTGAGAAATGCACTGAGTGTCAGGTTCAGTTTTCTGCATGTTCTCCCTGCAGAATATTGACTTCTGAATTCTTAAATTTTTATGTGTCAATGGAATAGAAAGCACAAGTGAAAATGAATGGCAGCTACCCTAGCAATACGAATGAGTCTCACAAACAAAATTGAGCAAAAAAGCTGGTAAAAGCTGAAACATAGTGCAGGAAATGCAGTATGATTCATTTATGCAAGGTCCAAAACCATGCACAACTGAATACATAGATTTTTAACAGATCTGTCTATCTATCTATCTATCTATCTATCTATCTATCTATCTATCATCTCTAAGAGAAAGCAAGAAAATAAGTAGAATTGGGCATAGGGGCTAGTTCTAATGGAGGAAGATGGAGGGAATTGAAAATGGGTACAGACAAGGATTCAAAAATATTGCTAACAATTTTAAAGCAAATTTTAATATATACATTATGTATTATTTCATATGTATCTATACATATGTATACATGTATACATATATTTTTAATAATAAAAAGTTTAAACAGGTTTTATTAGTATCTATAAGCAAAGTACAAACTTTCTCATTTGCATGCTATGTAAAACTTTTATTTTGTTTTCAATAGTTTTGGGGGTAGGTAGGGATGATTTCTTCCTTGTACAGGGTGAGGCAAAAGTGGGTTTACAGTTGTGAGTATACAAAACACAGTTTATTCTTGTATTATTATTTATAAATTATTATATTATTTTCCATATGAACAAGTGTAAACCTACTTTTGCCCCACCCTGTATAAGCCTTAAGAATATCAAGTCGTTTTGGAACAGCTGGGTTTTAAAAGCATTGTTCTGCCAGCTCTTTGTATGTGGTTTGAATTCATGACAATGGACCATTTACTTTTATGTGTTTTACTAACTTTCTTCTGAGATGCCAGATTGTGTCCAATTGAGTAAAAGTTTCCTTTGTGTTCTCATTGCTGCTACAAAAATGAAAATTATAGCTGAATCCAACTATTCCCTGGGTTCTTAGTGCTGGTCCTGCAAAAATGAAAATTATAGCTAAATCCAGCTATTCCCTGGGGTCTTAGTGCTCACACCTAGGTTTCCAGCTGACAAAAAAGGAAATTCTAGTTAACATGATAAACATGTCCCCTTCACCTTCTAAATGACAGCTGTGGAGTGGAAAGCCCCCTGCTGCTACCACCACCTACAAAGATAGGCACCTGCACCACACTGTCTTTCTGATTCCTAGCACAGTCTCCCAGCCCTTGTATATCTACCGTGAGAGTGCGTCAAACCAGGGTAGAGAGAGGCAGCCTCCCATCTTGGGATCAGTTCCAGTTGCATTATATCATCTAGTTACCAGTCTTGGAAACAACGATCAGGCCACAGCTGTGCCAGTAAGCTGCCCTTACAGCAACAAAAAACATAGATGCTACGTATCGCAAAAGGATACAGTCATAATGATGGCTGGTGGGGCTTCTGGCTATTTGCTGACACAGCTTCTCATAACCCCTTTGCCCCACTCTTGGTCTGTTCACGGATCTAGGTATTAACACCTCATGACAGCATGCATCCGCTGAGTCAGAGGGGCTGATGAGTCACAGCACCTACTTCCTTCAGGAGATGTTTTATGCCAGCCATTTATAATGCTGGTCAGATTCGAAGTAACTAGACACAGCTGTAAGCAGAGATGCACAAAGACTCAAATGTCTAGTTATGCACACTCTTGGATATGCAACCTTTAAGATTAATCTTTGGATGTGCCCTAGTTAATAGACCATAAAGTACTTGCTCATATGTTTGCTTCTGGTTTTATGATACATTCCTTTCTTTGTGGAAGCTGACACTGTCTCTGGCCATTTAGGTCATGTGGAATCAGACGTGGCCTCTAGCCAAACCTTGATTTTGCTGCTGCTAAAGTCTTGGCTGACAACTTTAAAAAATGGAAACAACCCCCCAAAGCAACAATCTTGGTAGCAACAACATATATTCTCTGTGCACACTGAACTATTTTCATGACAACTGCCATTGTCACAAAATTGTTTTGGGGTCTTAGAGCTTTGTGTTGGAGGCACATACTTGACGTGCCATTTGAGCTGTCACATGCCCATGGGGCTGCTGCAGGTGGGGGTACTCCCTGGGTGTCGCCTGGGACCTAAGATATGGTAGGAGGTAAGGTTCTCTTATTTCTCAAAGGTGGTAATTACTGTAAAATACAATGTTAGCTTTTCTAATTTCCAAAGTCTGGCCTCTCGGCACAACCCATGCCTGTGCCCTCTTTTAGTGTATACTCATGGTGGCCCTGGACCCTGGGTTTGCTTCTCTTGCTGAGCCCACCTCAAGGTGTCCTCCTGAGGGTGGGCTACACACTTCTGGCTGCACCCTTGGTCTTGAGAGGTGGCTTTTTGGAAGATGGGGTGGAGGAGTTCCCATGGACAGCCCTTGGACATGTGGGCTGGAGTGTCCGCTGTGTAAGGGTGAGGTCAGGGTGGGAAGAGAGGGGGCTGAGGCCTCTGACTGCATTCTTGCCCTGGCCCCATGAATCTTGGAAGCCTGTAACTCCGCCCACTATTTCCCATCTCAGCTCTTCAGTTCCCTGATTGTCAGCACCCTTCTTTTGATCTCTGTCTGCAGTTCTTCTTATGTATGACTGCTAGAGAGAGAACTTTCAGCTGGTGTGCTTTGCGGTGAGCAAACCAGCCGTGTCTTTCCTACCTGTCTTCATTCCCCTGCCCTTCCTCATGCTGATCCTTTATTCCAGCTGTCCTCCAATCCATCTTTTAAAAGGTAGGGTGGGGGCAGTGAAGGTCAGTTACAGGAGGGCAAAGAGTAGAGGTCATGGGGATGGTTGACTGAGGCCCACCTCTGTAGAGTTCTACAGGTTTCCTTCCCTTGGTGGAGGGGCAGGGACCTTGTCTTGGGATGACATGGCAGAGAAAGTTGAATAGGTCTCTGAGTCCTTTCCAGACACACAGACACACAACATGCCCTGGAGAAGGTGGGGTCCCTAGAAGACTCCCCACCAGCAGCGAAGTGGTAGAGCTGCTGACTGTGCTGTTGGAGGTGCTGTGAAGGGCACAGAGGCACTGAGGGACTGTAGCACCTGGGAATCATGTCAACCTTTGGTCTTGACATAAGGGAATTAGCATCTTGTGACTCCGTATGTAAACAGTGTATTAAAATATTGAAGGCAACTTTTTTATGTCTATTATGTAATGTGATATGAGTCCAATCTACCTAAATTGGATTTGGGAGAAATTTTACCCTAAGAAGGCAAAGAGCAACTAATCTCATTGTTCCTTTTGCTTTTCCTTCCCTCTTGGGCAGGAGTCCCCTAATCTTTCATGTCAAAGCTGGTGTCACCTCCTCAGAGTGGTCTAATCTCAGATAGGTAGTTCTTGATAGTGTCCCTCATTCATTATTTCATCAAATGTTGCCAAGTGCCTGTGAAGTATCTGCATTTCCCAGTTCATGTCATCATGAAACTTAACTTTACTGGCACCATTTATTAATGGCAGGCACCATGCTAAGAGTTTTACTTACATTTTCTTATTTAATCCTATAGAGTGGGTACTATTATCATGACCATTGGGCGTGTAAGGAAGCTGAGGCACAGCGAGGTTGAGTCACCTGCCCAAAGGCACACAGTAAGGGGCAGGGCTAGGATTTGAACCCAAGATCCAGAGCATGGACATTTCCTCTCATAGTACCCTGTTCTTTTCCTTCACACCATGTTTCATAATTATAATTTTGTCTGTAACAGGATGTTAAGTGAGACCTTTCCTGCCGTCTTGGAACAGCTGCCAAGGCCCACAGGTGACAAAAAAGGTGCTAAGCACCCCATGTTCCTAAAGAGAGCTTCCAACCTACTGATGAAGAGGCAGAACCGGTTCTAATGCCATCAACCCTGCCCCCACCCCAGGGTCTCTGAGTAGAGAGCTGAGCTGGAGAAGGGGTGGGAGATCCTCAGTAAGCTTGGGGGAGGAGCAGAGCTCCTGAGAGAGTTTCTGACTAAGGCAGGGAAAGGAGTGTGAGGGTGAGGTGGGGGAGGGACTGGCTTTGGGAACCACTGGTATCATATTTCCTGGCTGGACATATGCTTGGGCAGCAGTCCTGCTGTCTGAGCTGTTATCTCTTTGTGTCCCAGGAGGGAAAAAAGACATCAGAGAGAGAAGGCAGGGCTACCAGAAAGGATGGCAGTGGGGCAAGGTCTCCCCCCCAGCTTGGAGGGCAGGATGCTTGATTGTCCCATGGGTCTGAAGGCCTGAGCTGAGTGGCTGGCTCCCACCCCAGACAGCCACCATCTGGATGAGGGGTCTCCAGCCACGTGAGTCTGTGAAGTGGGTTGTAGGGGATGGAGAGGAAGAGCCCAACCCCCCCTGCTGTGTCATGCCAAGCCCCTTTAGCAGCAAGTCTCACCCACTCTGAGAAGCCAGAAGGCTTTGGATGAGATATGAGATGGGAGTTACATTGGCCTGGACTAAATTTCAGTAACTGAACGTGACAGGAAGTAATGGAATCTGTCTGAGATATTTTAAGGGGAGCAAAGAGGACAGAAGATCATTTGACACAGCACAGCTAAAAACAGTGTTTGGAAAAATTAGAACTATGTCATGTTTATTCTGTATTTCTTTGGAACTTCTTGGTGAACTGGTACTTGTATTTTAATTTTGTGTTCATTTATGCACCACCCCCTAACTGGACTGTAAGCTCTGAGAGCAGGTCCTGTCTGTTTTAGTTACTGCTCTGTCCACAATACCCGGTCGGCAAAATACATGTTTGTTGAAGTGATAAGTAAAAGACGTCACTGCAGGCATTGTTTAACTGGTTATTAATCTTGGCATTCCAGATGTCTGAGCAGACTCCCCAGTAGGTGCCCTGGAATCTTAGCTGCCAAAGGGCTGTTAGTAACAGGACCTCACGTCAGGGGTCGAGGACATGTGCATTATAGTCACATAAACCTGGGTTCAAAATTCAGTGTGCACCATCAAGTAACAAAACATCAGAGCTCTCCCCATCTATAAACTGCCCCATCATATTGACAACTCGAGATTGTTGTGAAATGTAAATGAGGTCATGTATGTAAAGCACTTACCATAGTACCTGGAACAGAGCAAAATTTTCAAAGATAGTGGCTCTAATTATTAGGGGTATGCAAGTAATGTTTTGAGATATTTGTGGCTTGAACCAAACATAGGCACCTTTCTCCCCACCTCCAAGAAAAAAGTATATTTGCAGATGGAGAAAGTAGGTATATGAGAGATATCCCTCCCCCAACCCCAGGGATCACCTCCCTCCCACAATTCCTACGTTCCCCCAAGACCTTATTTCAACATTTTTTCTTTTTAAATAATGTTTTTAAAAGATATTTATTTATTTGTTATTTATTTATTTATTTCTAGAGAGAGTGGAAAGGAAGGAGAAAGAGAGGGAAAGAAACATCGGTGTGTTGTTGCCTCTTGAATACTCCCTACTGGGGACCTGATCTGCAACCCAGGCATGTGTACTGACTGGGAATCGAACCAGCAATCCTTTGGATCGCAGGCCAGTGCTCAATCCACTGTGCTACACCAGTCAGGGCTTTTTTTTTAACACAAAAAATATAAACAAAAACAACAAAAAAAGCACTCTGTGTAGGACTAGATCTGGGCACTATTGCTGCTCCTTTCTTCCTGGGGACAGAGTTAGGACTCAGGGACAATCTCTGAATGGGTTGCTTTAGTCCTGGACACTCCCTTCCGGCCTCTTCCCCTCCTAGGCCCAGCTTCCTTAAGTCCTCCAGGCCTCTGCAAGAAAAGAGCCAGGCTGGGCCACCCCTTCAGGTGAGGAGACTGGCTGTGGCATCCACTGGACCCTGGAGCCTGTGAGGCAGGGCTCCAAGTCAAAGGAGACTTCCTTGCCAGGGCCACCTCCTCTCCCAGCCAGGCAGGGCACCTCTCAACCACCTGGGAACTGGAGTAGAGTGGGAAGTTTATGGCATGGCAGGGACCTCTCCCCGAGTCCTCTGCCACAGGCCACAAGTCAGGCCTTCCCCACTCACTGAGGGATGAGCAGGGCCTAAGCCGATTTGGCTCTTTGGCTCACGCTGGCATGTCCAGGCCCAGGTACTCAGGGTTCTCTGCTGTAGGAGTCCACTCAAAGGTGCCGGGTGGAGAGCCCTGCTCTGATGTGTCCTGATTCCAGTAATAAAGGTTGTCAAAGGCTGGGCTGAAGGCTGGAAAGGGGTGGGGCTGAGGGGCAGCCCTGCTGTTGGGTGCCAAGAACTTGGGGCCCTCCACAGCACTCCCAAAGTCAAAAATGTCCTTGATAACCCCGTTCTTCCCAGGGGAGAGAGTCTTGAGGGAGAGAGTCAGGCTTTTCCAGAGTGGCACTGGCAGGTCGCAGAGGAAGCAGAGTGCCCTTTAGGGGTGATGGGGGTCTTCAGGCAAACCTCTGGCTCATTCGTGTATTCTGGCTGGGGGTGGTAGATCAGGGGGCAATGTAGCCATCAGTCTCAGGGGGCAGGGGTACTGTGGGGTCCTGTGAGGGAGGCTCTACGGCCCCTTGGCCACCTTCACTCCCAAGTTGGCATCTAACACACCAGAGCCCACCCTTTCTGAGGGTGCCAGCGGAGAGCTCCTCCTGGGAGGGGCTCCAGCATCAGTTCATCACCGCCACTCCTGGTGGATGAGCTCTGATGCCTCCAGTGGGCTGTGTCTCCAGTACCCAGGACAGGGTTTGGTTGAAAAAGTCTTGATGGGGTACCATGTACTCCTCAGCATCCACTAGGCACCCCCGAGTTGTCATCCTCCAGCAGTGATCAGTAGAAGATGTTCTCCAAGGAGCTGGCAGGGCCCCAGTCCTCATTCTGGATGACCACAAAACATTGGGGGTCCTTGGCCATACAGGAGGACTTGGCTACCAACTCCCGGAGCCAAAGCCAACATTCAGAGTCAATCATCCAACATTTGACCATGATCTTGTAGCCATCAATGCTGCAGATAGCGGGTCTGGAGCAGTTATTCCCTCTTCTCCAGCCTGTCAGGGATATTGCAGGCTGGGATTGCATCATAAGGTTTGGCTCCAAAAGTCACCAGCTCACATGCAGTCACACCATAGTTCACAAATCACTCTGGTTGGTGAACCGTTGGTGGAGAGTGGACACCAGTGCCATCCACTTTTGGGCACCTTGCCCCCATCCATGTGGTACTCCATCTCATCAACGTCCAGCAGCTGAGCCAGGCCAAAGTCTGTGATCTTGGCATGGCTGGGACTCTTGACCAGCACATTCCGAGTAGGCAGGCCCCTGTACATGAGTCGCACATCTCCAAGTAGCTCATTCCCTTAGCACTCTGCACAGACCAGTTCAGCAGGTTTGCAGTTTTCCTGGGCGTGGTCTAGGAGGCAGCCATAGGTCATAAGCTGTCATAAGCTGTGTCATCAGCTGTACTGTGGAGGTCAGGCAGATACCCAGGAGGCATGACACAGAGCGGGAGCCCACACCAGCCACCACAAATGCTTCATCCGAGATCATAGGCAATTTTTTTTGAGTAGCATGACCCAAAGCTTATAGTATTAAGGCTAAGAACTTTGAGAATGGGGAGGGGTGGCAGTCCATAATTCTGTGTATGGGACTGATGAGGAAGTGCTTCCAGGGCCTTTAGGGTGTGTGATATGAGAATCAGGTGAAGATTACATATGGGAAAATGTTTTGCAAACCATGAATTGAGGAACCATGTGAGGACTTAGACACTTACAGCCAAAACACTGCAAGAGTTAATAATGGGCCTTGGCAGGCTGGGGTCTTATTGTTTATTTATAGACATGCCTTGGGGAGTTAGAGAGGGGAGGGAAAGAAAAGTATGTGTTTCTTGTGGGAGTGTGTGTGTGTGTGTGTGAGTGAGAGAGAGGCTTCCAGGTTCAGCTTTACCACATATGTCCTGCCTTCTGCCTTCTCCCCTCCTCCACTCCCTATCTCCCAGCTGTCTTAGTACCACCTCCACTGGCCAGTTCTGTCGGGACACCTTGTCTGACCTTGAACTATCACTCAGTCCTTCTGGGTATTGCCCTAGCCAGGGAAAGCCGGGTCCTGGCAGAGACCTTACTGAAAATAATTCACTGTGAAAGCTGGGCTTGTTCACTTCAAAGGTGAAGCAGGCTAATGGGAAGGGATGAGCCAGGTCCCCCACCCCAACTCCACTCCCCCACAAGTCTTCTTTCTCTTGGAAACCACCCATTACCTTCCCAGGACGACCCCTGTCCTTAATGAAATGGGAGAAACAGAATGTCAAGTCTTGTTTCCTTTCCAAATGGAAAGAAGAACATGCTGCAGTGCATTTTAAATGCTGTCTGGCAAGTGTGTGTTGGGCTGGGGGAGGGGAGGCAGCTGACTTGCCCTTTCTTTGCTAGATATCTGGGAACCTAGCCCACTCATACTTTCTATGTGGAAGTTGAAGGGCGATGCATCATTGTGGGAGAGTCCCAGCACTTTCTCCAAATAGAAACCTTCCCGTTCTTAGGGTCTTCTTCATTTGCAAGGTCATTTGTGTTCATTAAGCATTTTAGAATTTAAAGGGATAGAAATTGGGCAGGAGCCACCAAGGGAGTTTTAGATAAGACTCCTGTCAAATCCAGGGCCTTTGACCAGGATAGTTGGAAAAGAAAAGGAAGGCTTTAAATGTTGGGAACTGTAAGGAGTTGAATGAATGGGGTGCTGCTTAGGAATGGCTTCTTGAGTAGAGACATGGACGGGTGGACAAGGAAAAGAGATAGTATATTGGAAGAGCAAAGAGCAAGAGCACAGGCAGGAAGTGGCGATGACTATGGTGTGGTGGGAAAGCAGAGAGATAACCTTGCTTGGCCATGACGCTGGGGGCTACAGTGAGGTGAAACAGAAGAAAACAATAGGGATTGAGGAAAGTATTCTTTTTTTCCTCCATGTAACAGGGAGACAGACTACACTTTGTCTTTATCCAGAAGCAATGCAGTGAGAGCAGAGGGTTAGAAAGTTCAACCAGGATGGCTCAGGGACAGAGAGATGGGAGGTGGAAGTTTTCCCAGGGTGGGGTCATTATAGTTATAGGTGTGAAGGCACAAAAATCTAGGCTGTGGTGGGCAGTGGGCCTTATTAGACATGAGGGGAGTAAGGCAACCCAGCCCGAACCCCTCTGAGTGAGCTGCTTTTGTG
This sequence comes from Phyllostomus discolor, assembly GCF_004126475.2. Taxonomy (NCBI): domain Eukaryota; kingdom Metazoa; phylum Chordata; class Mammalia; order Chiroptera; family Phyllostomidae; genus Phyllostomus; species Phyllostomus discolor. The sequence goes on along the minus strand of NC_040907.2, from coordinate 146,050,860 downwards.
GCCTCTGAGTGCAGCATGAGAAGAGGTTCTTGGCTGGGCTAGATTGGGCATAGATGTCCAATTAATGAGAAGTGGCTTGCTGCTTACATGCACAGCTCATCAGACAGTGCTGGGTGCACAAGCACTCTTAGTGCTTCCTAATCAATTCAGAGGAAGAGTGTAACATCTGTGGCTGTTTTCTCTAGTTGTTTGTTTTGTTGTTGGCAGTGATGGCCAAGAACTGAAGGTCAGTACACATGCTTTTTATTTAGCTTAGTAAATTCTTGATTCTGCATGGGAAATCCAATCCTTATAATTTCAATTGCTAACTCTTTCATTAGTCAGGAGTCATAAGTTTATGACTTTTTTTTCAAGAGCCTATAATTGAGCAGTGATGACTTCTGAACAGTTAAATGGTAAATGAAGAATTTGCACGAAATTTTGTTATAGTCATCTTCCTTAAGGAGTTTTTAGCTCAGAGCCTGTTTATTATTACTTTGCACACAATTCTAATTAAATTACCTGCTTGTTTCCTAGCCTACAGAACAGTGGAAGGTTAGAAAGGGACTGTGGATGTCAAAAAAGTATGTGTGTTTGTAAGTGTCTGTGTGTGGGGTGAGTGGTCATGCTGGCAACAGCGAAGTGAAGTAGCTAATAATGAGATAGGAAGGAACAAGATAAGACCATTGTAAAAACTCAAGAAACACAGCAGCCTGGGTCTATTAAGTGTCCCACAATCCTAATAATCCATGAGGGCTTTTCTGTGTGGCATAATCGCTGAGTTTTACAGCGATAACTCTGAGTTATTAAGAGAAGGTTGTTATATTTCAGAAGTTCTGCTTAAGGAGATTGGGAAGGACATGATTTTTTTGGAAAGATTTCCATCTTTATGAAGGATAATAAATTCAAATGTCTTCAAGAGCCAGCAGGTAATGTAAATTAGTGAAATGGACTATGTGTACACAGTGGAAGGTGTGGTGCATTCAAAGACAAGGAAATTCAATTAAAAAATGCCATCAGTGCCAATTAAAACACACGTGCTTTAACTGGATCAGCCAGTAGACTGACAATGTGAAATTTCTGATCTAATGGGTTAAATGCTGCAGGAAGGTTTTTGTAAAGCCCTGAATGAGAAAGGGTTTGCTTCTGGGATGCAGGTAGATGAACTACATATATGTAAAATATGTTGGTACTTTCCCAAAGTTCAGATGGCTTGCCTAGCAATTGTGAGAAGACTAAGTCTATTTATTGATTATAACAAGTTATGACTGCCTTTAAGAGTTTTTCCTTTACATAATTAACAAGTGTTTATAGGTTTTAAGGAATATAAAACTGGCTGAATTTTGTGTAAGAACTCTAGAAATGTTTAGGAAAACATTCTGAAATGATAAGATCAAAGAGATTGAGACCACAGTGAAACTCAATGGTGGTGAAGACAGACCACTGAAGAAAAATAAAGTGATGGAGCCCTGGCCGCATGGCTCAGTTAGCTGGAGCGTTGTTCCATGCACCAAAAGGTTATGGGTTCAATTCCTGGTCAGGGCACATGGGTAGGTTTTGGGTTTGGTCCTCACTTGGGGTATGTACGGGAGGCAAGTAATTGATGTTTCTCTCTCATGTCAATGTTTTTCTCTTTCTCCCCCTCCCTCTCTCGCTCTCTCAAAAACAAAAAAAGAATCGATTTAAAAAATTAAATTATGGGAAAAAAGATCAATAGAATAATAATTTAAAAATCTTAAAAATTAAAAAGAAGAAGTACAGAATATAAATAATCAACTGGGAGGACTTGACATGGAAGAGCTTGAAATGGGAGGTTCAAACTGCAGCCCCACCACCAGGCATGGAGCAGCGCCTGGTGCCAGGTAGGAGCGCAACTCATTGTTGAATAAATGCTTCTCATCCCGTTTGTACAAAGATGCATTTTAGCTTTAAAAGAAGACAAATCCCTATCTCCTTTGCCTTTTTAAATGACTATTAGTGCACCACAGAGATGGACTTCTGATACAGTTTGTTTTTATATGCCAAAAACTATTTTGTCACTAAATACATGTGGAGTCAAGAATTTGCTCAGTTGAATTTAATGTATTTTATCTGAAAACAAAATGAATTGCTTTTATGAAAAGGCAATATATGGCTAAATATATCAATATATGAATAAGCAAAACATACTCATATTTTCTAGTAACATCTAAAGGCTGCTTAAAAAGCATGTTATGACATATATCATTATTTTTTTCCTCTTAAGCAAAAAGTATTTCCTATTGCTGTTTTTATAAATTGCCTTTGGGTAAGAATAATGACATTTTCCTTGTTTTTCCTATGCTCCATCCCCCCAACCCCAAGGAATATTCAATTGTAACACATTAGGAGCCTGGAAATACCAACAGATAATGCAAGACATGAAAATCAACAGAAGTGGATTTCAACCCCGCTTGCATGTTGGAATCACCCCAGGAGATGTACCAATACAGATGTCCAGGCCTTTCCAACAAAGATTCTTTCTTTTTTGAAAGTATGTTTTATTGTTGTTCAAGTACAGTTTCCTGCCTTTCTCCCCACCCCTCCCTATCACCCCAGCCCTTCCCACCTCCCTCCCCTGTTTCCACCCCCCCTTGTTATTGTTTATGTGTCCTTTATAATAGTTCCTGCAAACCCTTCACCCTTTCCCCCTATAATCCCCTTCCCTCTCCCCTCTGATCACTGTCAGCCTGTTCTCAATTTCAGTGTCTCTGGTTATATTTTGCTTGCTTGTTCATTTCGTTGATTAGGTTCCTGTTAATAGTGAAATCATATGGTATTTGTCTTTCACCACCTGGCTTATTTCACTTAGCATTAATGCTCTCCAGTTCCATCCATGCTGTCGCAAAGGGTAGGAGCTCCTTCTTTCTTTCTGCTGCATAGAATTCCATTATGTAAATGTACTACAGTTTTTTGATCCATTCCTTTACTTAGGTTGCTTCCAGCACTTGGCTATTGTAAATTGTGCTGCTATGAACATTGGAGTGCATAGATTCTTTTGGATTGGTGTTTCAGGGTTCTTAGGATATAATCCTAGCAACAGAGATTCTTAATCAATTGGGTTGAGGTCCAGACACCAGCATTTTTAAAGCTCTCCAAATGATTTTTGTGGATAGCCTCTGATCTATAGGAACCAGGGGTGGGCTGCAAAGATAGTTAAGATACCCCAAAGATAGGTGGCTGAAGTGCAAGAAAGAAAGAACAAGAGCATGGAGAGAACAATTGTTTGCTCCCCCATGAAGGCAGCGTCCAGAAGCGAAGCAACTTCCTCTTGTGCCAGTCTTTAGTGCCTATATTCTACTTCCTTGGGGAGAGAGAAAGCCCAAGCATGCTGGATATTAGAAGTAGCTGGAAAGTATAAGAGTGGAGAATAGAGACAGTGTGGAGCAGAGTTTATTTTTAACCTGTAGTCAGCAAAGAAGGACAGAGAAACCCTGTGAAATGCCTCATTTGGTCAGTTAAGGACCTGGTTAGTTACTTCAGCTGCATCTAATCTGGTGCCATACCTGTGTACTATAATTAATCTTATCCTATCTTTTATTCTAAGTCTCCTCAAAACTTTTGTGTAATGAGTAGGATTTGAGTAAGATCAATGAAAGAAATCTGCCTATGGTTTTTATTGAGGATTTCCTAATGTAGTAGGCCTGGTATTCAAGCTGGGGACCAAGCTGAGGGGAAGGGCCAAGCTGGGAGAGATGCTGGAGAAGTGTCAAAGGTGAAGGCTAAGGAAGACTTGGGAACAGAAAATTCCAATCTCGTAGATTAATGAGGTGACATTTATTGACCATAAATAAATACTGGAGACCCATTGACTCATTGAGTGGAACAGGAGTTTGCCAACCATCTGACTCATTTATCTCAATTTATGGGGAGGAAAGTAAAGAGAAAAAGATTAAGGCACACTGCAAGGCAAACACAGCTGAATTTGTTACCCAGAGCCTCTATGTGGGAAAGCTACAAAGACACTCAGGTGTTTTACCTGTGGCCAGCATACTTTTAAAAAAGATCTTCACCCAAGGATATGTTTATTGATTTGAGAGAGAGAGAGAGAGAGAGAGAGAGAGAGAGAGAGAGAGAGATGTGAGAGAGAAACATTCCTTCCTTGTCCCCTATATGCACCCCGACCAAGGATCAGGCCTACAACCTAGGTATGTGCCCTGACTGGGGATCGAAATTTTGGGATGATGCTTCAATCAACTGAGCAATTGGGCCATGGTAGTGGCCATTATATAACACTTTAATGAGAATTACTTTCTACCAAAGGCTTATTTGCTTATATCTCAACTCTGTTTAATTAAACAAGAGAATGGAATCTGTGGGAGATAGTGGAGGAGAATAGACTAACAGCATCAAACAGTAGGCATACTAAGACCCTTGGTGTAGGCAAACTTTGATGAATTGCCCAGAGGAGCTATGCGATATTCAGAAAACTTCATTCTGCCTATATTCTACTTTCTTCAGGAGAGAGAAAGCTTAAGCATGCTGGATACTAGAGGGCAGTGGTTGCCTATAGTGTGTGTGTAAGAGGCCATTAGCATTAGAATTTAATAACATTTAATTTTCACAACAACACTCTAAGGTGAAATTCAAAGTATTCCCATATTATAGTTGAGGAAAATGAAGTTCAGAGAGGGTAAGTCACTTTTCCAAGGTCACAGAGCTTGTCAATGTAGAGGTCTGGGGAAATTCACCAAGTCCAGTGCTCTTTCCACTGAGCCACTGTGGCTCTGGGCAACATCATGAAATCCAAAAGGGTCTTCAGGCTGGGAAGTTGTGTTTTTCATGTAGGTGCTGCTCACTTGGATCTTTAATTTAGAACTCAAAAAGTCAAAATGTTCACCTACTTCTTTAGTAGATAATGAGCCTTGTTTTCTTATAAAATCACAGCTCATCTTTTCTTTGGCCACTCAGAGCTCAGCTAGTTGGTTTGGTTTTACTATATCCTGTTCTTAAGTGAAGAGCTGGAGAGCATTATGCTAAGTGAAGTAAACCATGCAGTGAAAGACAAATACCATATGATCTCACCTATAAGTGGGACATAATCAACAAAACAAACAAGCAAGCAAAATAGAACCAGAGACGTGAAAATAAAGAACAGACTGACAGTAATCAGAGGGGAGAGAGGAGGGAGATAATGGGGGAAAGAAGGGAAAGGGTCATCAAGGAACATGTACAAAGGACAAAGCCAAAGGGGGGGGAAATGGAGTGGGAGGTGGGGATTGGTTTGGCAGGGGAAAGTGGTGGTGGGAAAATGGAGACAAGTATATTCAAACAACAATAACAAAAAAAACCCCAAAATGCAATGAAAATAAACAATGAGTAAGACATTGTTATAATTGCAATTTTGTTAAACCCCTCCTGATTTCCCTTGTTAAGTCCCAATTTCTTTAATTGTTTCAGGCCTTCATACGATCACTGTAATAGTGGTAGGAAAGGGGTTCACTACTGGATATGGGCAGAACTAGCCCCACCCCCAAAACCCCACCCCACCCCTATCATCTCTTTTCTTGCCCTTCTCTTTTCTTCTTTCCTTTTTCTTCTCTTGTTCTTCCTTCCTGCACAGGCAGAGCTGGTCTCTCTTGGTGCAGAACAAAAGGAGACTGTGGGTTTGAATGAATATTTTTATCTGTGACTTGGTCGATGGAATAGAAGGAGTCTCAAGTTGAGGGTATTTCCTAGATGATGTGAGTAAGACTTTAGGAGAGGGGATCGAAACCCCAGTCTGTCACATATCACATCTTTAAGAGCCTTGAAGGCTGTTGTAGGCCCCGGAGATAATGAGAAACAAAAGACACAGGCCCTGCCCTCTAAGGCGACTGATGTACTCAAGGACTGCCACAAGAAGATGGGGACTGGGAAACAGCCTAGAGCAAGCTCTCTCCACCTGGAGGGAGGATGAGGAGGGCTATGGGGAAGGAAAAATACCACGGGGACAGACCCAAGCCGCTGGCCTGATGCCTGCAGAAAACAATGCAAAGCTGGGAGACAAACCTGCTCAGGTGATGAGTCAGATGGTCCAGTATTTAAGTCCAGGTCTGAGCTTTACAGGCTGTGTGATCTTGGGTAGGCTTGTTACCCCTTTGAGCCTCATTTTCTTCATCTAGCAAGTGGAGCTAGTATAGTATATACCTGCCTTTTCAGGTTGTTGTGAAATTTATGGTGTATCATATGGGAAGTGCTTACCTGAGGACCTGGCCCTCGATAATCAAAATTGGGTCAGACCTTGTCTAGCAGAGAAAAGTGAATCCTTTTGTTCTTCTTAATGCATGAGTCTTGAAAGAAGAAGATTGAGCTGAAGCACATATAAATCATTTCTCTTTAGAGGTCTCAGCAGGAACACCAACTGTGAACATTGAAGAGATTGTTCCTCTAATTTCCTAAAATTTCTGTCTTCTTCTGAATTAACTAGTGAGCAAAACTCAAACGTCTCCAAAGACAACTATAAACATAATTATTCCTTGTCCAGAGAAGTCCTCCCTTTTGAAATCAATTCTCTCAACCCAAATGATTGCGCTGGGCTACTGGGTATCTCTGCTTCAAATTATATTTGCTTTGGGAAATCCAGAATTACAGGAGAATTGAATGTCTCATGGCAGATTCCTTGCTGTGTTTGGAGAGTAGAAGAAACCTTGCCAGGAGAGCTCAAATTTACATTCATGATGTTTTCACTGTCACTGGTCCCAAAAGCTGGGCTTCTTATTGGTTTTCAAGTGAGTTTATTTTCACAAAATCAATATGGGTGTGATGAGATCTGATAAGGCTTTCCCGCAGGAAAGAACAACATTCTGAAGTCTGACTTGCTTTTAGAAATCCTTGGCCTTAAATCAAAGTTGGAGGCATATTTATATTTGGGGGTAAAAAAGACCAACTAGGACTTGGTAAACAAGCAAATGAACATAAAATTGGACCCTAAGGAGAAGAATTGCAGCTTTGATAAATGGCAACATAATTTGGAAAAGAGATGCCTTTATTTAAACACCATCATAGCCAAGTGGCCAGGGATGAAGACTTTGCAATAGGTTCCTAAGCAGACCACACAAAGTAGGGCTCTGAATTGCAATGGATCCTTTCATTTACCACTAAATTAGTCCCTTATTAAAATGATGCTGGTTTCTGAAAGAAGGTTTTCATATTGAAAAGGGAATTTGCTTGAAAGAACTTGTCTAATCTATTATATAACTCTGAATAATTTGCCCTTTTAGGTCAACATGACTGGTGTTTGAATTAGCCTTGCAGTACCTTAAACATAGAAGGATTCAACTTAGCTTCGTTCCTTTTTGCTCTGGATTTTTGGAGAAGCCTCAGTGATGTTGAAATGTGTCCCACATTTTCAATTTAGGTACATGATTTATATTCTCTGTTTTGGAGGCAACAGTATGACCGTGTAAAACTAGCAGCCATTAAGATTATGAACAGTTATTTGTGCTCATTGTGGCTCCATGGTAGCACTGATTTGAAATGGATAAACCCAAGGTATGCAGTTTGGGCAGCAGTCTTGTTTGTTATTTATTAATCAAGGGGAGGCTGGTTTCTTCCTTTGGGTTGTAGCCCATTCTCCAACTTCTGTGTGGGTAGAGAGAATGGGTGTTAACGACTGGGAGCTGCAGGTGATCATCTACCTCATATCTAACAGATACTAAGTGCTGGCTGTCTGTCAGGCACTGGGCTAGACCCTGGAGATTTACAAGTAGTAGAACCAGGTACAGTTCAATAGAGATCGCAGAAATAAATCCATGCATGTATGGTCAGCTGATCTTTGAAAAGGGTGCCAAACATCCACAATGGGGAAAGGATAGTTTGAATTCAGTAAATGGTGTGGGTAAAACTGGACACCCACACGCAAACAAACAAACAAACAGACAGCCAAACAAACAAAATTGAATTCTTATCTTACACCATGCAGAAAACTTAACTCCAAATAAATTGAAGACTTATATAATAGACCTGAAACCATAAAACTCTGAGAAGAAAACATAGGGGAAAAGCTCCTTGATATTGGTCTTGGCAATGATTTTTGTGGGTATGACACTAAAAACACAGGCAACAAAAACAAAAATAAACAAGTGGGACTACATTAAACTAAAAAGCTTCTGTATAGCAAAGGAAACAATCAGGAAAATGAAAGGGCCCTGAGCTAGACTTATGGGATGAGAGAAAATATTTGTGAACCATTGATTTGATAAGGTTCACAAATCTATTATTTGTGAACCAAAAATATAAGGAATACATACAATTCAATAGCAAAAAAACACAAAAAGCAAAAAAACAACAACACAAAAACCCCAAAAATAAACAAACAAAAAAACCTCACACAAATAACTCAATTTAAAAATAGGCCAAGGACCTGAACAGATATTTTTCCAAAGAAATGCAGATTGCCCTGGTTAGTGCCCTCACACATAGTGAAACCTTGACAACTAACCTATTCTTGTTAGTTTTGAGCATGTCTATTTCCTTTTTAGTTTTGCTCAAGTTCTAAGAGCTGTCTAGAGTCCAGTCTGGAACGCCACCCATATTTCTTAATACCTAACATATCTCTCAATATCCCATGGTTCATCCTGAAATTTCAGGTTGCCTTCAAACACAGTGCCTCTTGAACTTTCTATGTATTTGAATAACTGAGGAATCTTGTTAAAATGCAGATTCTGATTCACTTGGTCTGAGGTGGGGCCTGAGCTTCTTTATTTCTAATAAACTCCCAGGTGATAACCAGGCAGCTAGTCTATGGTCTGAATTTTGAGTGGTGAGGATCCATACCAGGGGTGTCCAACTCATTTTCACCGGGGGCCACATCAGCCTCGCGGTTGCCTTCAAAGGGCCGAAATAATTTTAGGACTGTATAAAGGTAACTACTTCTTAACTGTTAAGGGGTTGAAATTATATTCGGTCCTTGGAAGGCAACCGTGAGGCTGATGTGGCCCTGGTGAAAATGAGTTGGACATCCCTGATGTATACAAACCTCAGTGAGCTCTTCGAGGCTATGCAAGACTCTGAGGGAGAGACAGGAGCCTATGGAAGGAGAAGGGACTCAGTCTATAAGACCTGCACCCGGCCACTGCCCATCAAGATCTGCTCCCTTCTCCTAGTCTGGCCCAGTGCCTCATCTGCAGTAGTTAGTCTATGTGAGGTGACTGTCTACAGGCCCACATCAGTAGTCCAGTTCTTGAGGATCGAATGAGTAGTCAGGGGGAGAGAGAGAGGGTAGGGGGAGAGAGGGAGAGAGAGAAAGAGATTATTTCAGACCAGAAAGCTGGAAATTCAGATAAGAATTGATATTGAGGTTTTGAAGTCTGAAATCTGTAGGGCAGGCCAGAATCCCTTGAGGCAGAATTACTTCTTCCCTGGGATAGCTTAGTTTTTGCTTTCAAGTCCTTCAATTAATTGGATGAGGCCCACTTACATTACAGAGGGTAATACCTTAGCTATATTTAAAGCCAGCTGATTTTAAATGTTAATCAAAACTGCAAAACACTATCACACCATCTAGACAAGTGATTTCAACTTTTTAAAAATCTCATAGCACACATGAATTAATTAATAAAATTCTGTGGCACACAAAAAATTATATTTTTTCCTATCTGACAGAAAATAGATATAATTCTGATTCATTCATAATGGGTGACTATTGTTGTGCTAGCTGCTGTCATTTTTTAATTAGTCAGTCTAAGGGAAAAGAAGTCAGTGCCCTGACTAGTCAGTTATGGCATGTTTCAAAAATTCTTGCGGCACACTTTTTGAAAGTCGCTAATCTAGACTAGTGTTTCCAGCTGGGCGCCATACCCTGGCCAAGTGACTCATACCACGAAGCATCATAAGACCCAAAAGCCTAGTCTGTTCCACGCTTTTCCACCAGGTCAGAGAGTGAACGAGCCTCTGAAACATGCCTCCTTCTGGGACAGAAACTCCATGGGCCTGACTCCCATCTTGGGGTTTGAAGGGTGGCATTAAAATTGAGAATTGCCTGTGATTGTGGCTTAAGCTCTGTTATACCCAACTTGAGCCCAGCTGACCAACTTTTGGGCATTGAAGCTAAATTTCTTATGAGAAACAGGAAAGTTACTCTATTTCAAATAGTGGCCTTGGAGTGTCAAGCTCTGGGTTGAGTATTCAGATCCTGTTTATGTGCATAGAATAGTCCTGTTATGTGCAGAGAATACTCAGGCAGAGCAATTCCGGCTTCAGAGGAGAGGGCAACAAACGCTCTGCAGTCCTCAGGGAAATACCCCGTGAGCAAACCACGCTGCGGGACTGTGGTAGAAGGCATGTTCAAGACGTGGCATTTAACTTTGTACAGCTTTCCCAATGCATTTTTCAGTCTGTGATTTTATTTTATCATCAGTATAATCTGGCAGATAGTCACGGTAGAGATTGTTAACCTCTATTTTTTTCCTGGTATGGGATGAAATGGTATAATTTTCAGGTCTAATTGCCTTAGGCTATATGGCAAAAAGGAAAATGTGCTACTGTGGAATCTAGTGATGTGAACTGGAATTTCTGCTCCATCCCTTATTAGCTGAGTGACCTTAGATAAGTAACCTCAGTTCTGTGAGCTTCAGGTTCCATATTTGTAACAATTAGCTTGAATGTTTGAATGAAGATTATATGTGCTAATGTAGCTCTAGTAAATGCTTGAAAATGGTCTCTGACTGGTATAGCTCAGTTAGTTAGGCGTTGTCCTGCAAAGCAAACCAGTTTAATTCCCAGTCAGGGCGCATGCCTATGTTGTGGGTTTGGTCCCAGGTCGGGGCACATACAAGAAGCAACCTGTCAATGTTTCTTTCCTTTTCTTTCTCCCTCCCATCCCCTCCCCTCCTAAAAAATTAATAGAAAAATGGTGGTGACTTTTTGATATTACCGTAGTAGACATGACTTCGGGTGCTGCCCACCCACAGCCCTTAAGGAGGTGCAAGCTCAGTTGCCTGGGGTTGTACTATGTGAACCACTACTCAGTCATGTCATACCTAATTGGTTGCTTGACCCAGGTTGGACTCAATTCTTCTGGGAATTTGGAATTGGAACATTGAGGAATTGAGTCACTGAACTGCGGGGAACTGAGGTGAAAGGCCAGGTAGTGTTGGAACTAAGTCAACCAGGATGACTGCTGTATACGCTGAGGTAGTGACAGAGAAAGCCCTCTGGCTGAGAGAAAGAAGGGAGTGAGCAGAGGCACAGGGAGAAGAAATAGGTCACACAGCCTTTAAAAGACAGAATGTTTTTGGTTCACATGAAGGCAGGTGAGTTCTTTCCTGCCTTCGCATTCCATTGGGACCTGTATGCTTATAATGAGTCACCTTCCCTTCTCTTGGACTGACTTGAGTGGGTATCTCTTCCTTGTCATGAGAAGATCGATGATGAGAACCAAACAGAGGAAGAAATGGGGCTTCTGAGAGGTAGACTGAGTTGGCGAATCTAGACACCCAGTCCAGGGCTCATTCTTTGCTGCTGTGCAATCTCCCTATCTGTCAAGTACAGCCGTCAGAGCTGTGAGTCCTGTGTCCTGGCTGCTGACTGGGAGTCAGTGAGGTGGGTTGGGGAAGAGGTGTGGCTATCAGGGCAGAGGGGGCTAGTCCTGCCCTGAAGTGTTTCCTTGCTGACTTCTGCATCTCCCCTATGTCCCTGTGGCTGTTCTCCCAGGCTCAGCTCAGAGCGACGGTGCCTCTGGATTTTCCCCCTTGAGTTGGGCACCAGCTCTTGGTGGCCTACTTGTCCATGTTTCTTTGAAGGGGGGAAGTTATTGGGTTAGTGGAGATGGATTCCATAGAATCTGGTTCAAGTTGGCTCTCATTCAGTGAAATCACCTGGCCTGGAAGGGCAGCCCAAGGGCCGGGATGCTGAGGGAACCTGAGTACCACCTCAAAGGAGTTTGGTTTGCACATGGGCTAGAATGTTAAGCATCCCATGAGGGCTGACTAGAACAGTGCTTCCCAAATTTGGGAGCACTGAGGGGCTGGCTGCATCAGAATCATAGGGGTGCTTATTAACATACCATTCCCTGAATCTCTTTGTTATTCAGGATGTCTGGGATGAGGCTTAGGAAGCTCTCATTTTAAGAAATACCAGATGGTCTAATCATCAGCCATGATGGAAACTATCCTCAGGTACATGGCCTCCTGGGGTCAGTCTAAAAATCTCCACAATGGTCTTTCAGCAAACACCACGTTTAAAAACTTCTGTAGTCTAATCCCCCTTTCATGTTATGGTTGAATTATGTCCCTTCCTCCCCCATTTCATGTTGAGGTCTTAACCCCCTCAGAATATTGCCGTATTTGGAAATAGGGTCATTGCAGATGGAGTCAGTTAAGATGAGGTCAGACTGGAGAAGGAGGACCTTTAATCCAAGATGACTGGTCTCCTTATTAACAGGGGAAATTTGGACACAGAAACAAACACGTACAGAAGGAAGATGATATAAAGACACAGAGAGAAAACCATGTGAATTATGCTTTCACAGGCCAACAAACACGCAGGGCTATCAGAAGAGGCAGGAAAAGATCCTTACAGGTTCCTTACAGGTTTCAGAGGGAGCATGGCCCTGCCAACACCCTAACTTCAGACTTCCACCCACCAGGACTGGCTAACAATAGATTTCCATTGTTGTAAGCCCTCAGGCTGTGGTACATTATTATGGCATCCCTTAAAAATTAATACAGATGCTTTTAATTTGTTGGTTTTTAATATCAGCTACTCTCCACTTCATTACTCTGAGTTGCTCTGTCTGCTTTCTTGGGTGTGAAATGAAGATTCCGTAAGGCTGGGGTGTAGGCTCTGGGGTGCTCTGGTGGCTAGGGTGGGGTGACATGTTTCGAGTTCAGGAACTCTTCCTGCCTGTGAGGAATGTGACAGTGCCCCATGAGTCAAAGAGAAGCCTTAACACAGAAAAGTCAGGCTACTTCTCCCCTTTGATCCTGCTTATGAATCCGACCAGACACTTTCAGCAGCCAGACATCTATAAATGATGGTCAATTCTGTAAATGTGGAGTTTGTGACCGTAGGTGAGAGAGAGGCCCTTTATATCTGTGTCCAGGTGAATCTGCTGCACAGAGGTTAGGGCTCTGGAGCCAAAGTGCTGGTGTTTGGATCCTTCTGGCTGTGTGGTTTTAGGTAAATTGCATCATAATCACTTGTTGGGCTTGACGAAATTTATTGCTAGCCCCATCCATGGAGTTTCTGGTTCAGTAGGTCTGGGAGGGTGCCTGGCAATGCTCATTTCTAACAAGTGCCCTGGTGATGTTAATGCTGCTGGTCCAGAACTGCATTCTGAGAACTGCTAACCTAGTTTCTCTAAGCCTCTGCTTTTTGTCTGTCACATGGGTTCATGATGGCCCTCACCGCCAATCCTCCTGTGAGGATTAAGTGAAGGGATAAATGTGAGGTGCTTAGCACACATGGCTGTGCATAGCGCTCAGTAAATTCTAATGAGCATTCACTGCTTTTTAACACAAATTGAAGCCCTCTTCTGTGCTTGGCTTGCTAAGTCATCCTAAGCTTTGAGAGTCAGGAAACACTCAAAGGTAATTCTGGACAGGATGTGGAGAAATGTCACCTCCTGTTGGAGTCTTCAGAGAAGTCAATTATCCTCCTGAAACTAAGGGACGCCGGTTGCTATGCTGAGGGTGCATCTTTTAAATGTGCCGGCAGTTGGGCCCTGGATGGGGCCACTGGTAGAGGTGGGATTAGAAGGAGAGGAGAGGGGTGGGGTTTCACCAAGAGGCTTATCAGACAGAGAGGCCTGCTTGTCACGTTCAGTTTGCAGGTGTTACTCAACCCAGGTCTACAGCTGGCAGCTCCGCTACCCCGCCGCACAGGGCACCGCGTGTCCGTTCAGAAAACATTCCACGGTCTGCACCCTTTCCCACACTGCCAGCTAAAGACAGCGATTATCTGGATGCCCAAGTGTTAAGTACTGGGGCCTCTCAGAAACCACTGCATATGTCTGCCCTGTATCTCCTTCAGTCTGGGCTGAGCACAGAGAAACAGAGTGTTCTCAGACTGGCCTTCCTAACTCACTCTGACATCCTGGCACCGAGTTTTCTCATTAGCTTGGTTCTTGGGATTCCAGCTTTGGAAGCAAGACAGTTTATGTCAATAAAAAATGCTTTGTTTCTGGGATTCTGGTCTTACCAGAGGACTGGGGGCGCTGCTCGGGAGCTGCTGGCTTGTTGCTAAGGTGCTTGGAACTTATCCAAGTTCGCATTTCCCAGGAAGGTGGAGAATAGTTAATGATTACAAAGCTCTGGAAATGTATATGATGGTTTCATTCCAACCCCACTTAAAAACACTTGTTCACCAAGAGGAGGAGATTTCTGGTTTTGTTTGACTTTTGTGATAGTTGAACTTTGAGGGTAAAATTGGAATCCTTTTTCATGTGTGTATTGGTAAAAGCTTCCCCTTTCAAAGTAGTGAACTCTTCTTGAGCACCTACTATGTGCAAAGTAGTAATGTGAGGGACAGTGAGAAAAGTTAAGATTCTTCCAGTTTAAATGGAGAGAGATGTACCAGGTCAAGAGGTTATGATGTGAAGATGCACAGAAAGGCAGCTAACATTGAACAGAGAAGATGTGTAAAGACATTTTGTTTTCTGTTTTCATGTTCTAAAGTTTTTCTTTGCCCCCCCAAAAATCTTTCCCCTTGCCTTGGCTGGGTACCTCCATCAGTTAGAGTGTCATCGTAATACGCCGAGGTTGCAGGTTCAATCCACAGTCAGGGCACATATAAGAAGTAACCAATGAATGCATAAATAAGTAGAACAACAAATCTATGTTGTGCTCTCTCTCTAATCAATAATAATACTAAAAATCTTTTCCCGTAACACACCTTCCTTCCTCTGCTATAGGGATAGGGCCTGGTAGCATCTCCTTGTACTCAAATTGTCTCTGAGTTACCTGCCCTTCCTGCACTGCCCTCCCTGCAATCCTAGTTCAGCTGCACATGCAGACTCACGGTGAAAGTTAATGAGGGATCTCATTTATTTTCTTGTCTGCTTCTTTGTGATCTTTTCCTATCCAGTATTTTCACCTGAACAGGTTTCAGTTGAATATTTATTCATTGTCTTTCCCACTAACATGTCTAATTCCAGTGGGTAAGAACCTTCTCAGACCAGTCTGTTTGGGAGCCAAATTGAAAAGACCGAAGCGAAAACGTGGGGACAGTTACATAGCCTATTATTCACTAAATCCAAGGACGCCAGGCCTCAGGTGTACACTTTGAAGCTGAACATTTTGTTTACTGCAAATGAAAGCAGGGCCTCTTTTACAGTGCTACTCTGTGTGAAGTTCACTTATAACTCTCCTGTCTTATAGGATAGTAGTTGGCCTTTTTAAAAAACAGGCTTACCAAAGCTAAACATAGCTTTGGCATAAAATCCAACAATCATGCTCCTAGGTGTTTACTTAAATGAGTTGAAAACTTATGTTCATGCAAAAACTTGCGTACAAATGTTTACAGTAGCTTTGTTAATTATTGACAAAAATTGGTATCAACCAAGACATCCTTCAATAGATAAACAAACTGCAGTACCTCCATTCAATTAGAAATTGGTCAGGGTTAAAAAGAAATGCAGTATCAAGCCACAAAAAGATATGGAGGAAGCTTATCTGTATACTGGTAAGTGAAAGAGGCTGGTGTGAAAAGGTTACATTTGTATAATATCAACTAGCTGACATTCTGAAAAAGATAATATTATAGAGATGGTTAAAAACAAAAACCAATGGCAGCCAGGAGTTAGGGGAAGGGAGGGATGAAAAGGGAAAGCAAGGGGAATTTCTGGTGCAGTGAAACTATTCCATGTCATACTGCCATAGTGGACACATTACATTATACATTTGCCAAAACCCATAGTACCATACAACACAAAGGGTGAACCTATTGTAAACAATGGATTTTAATGAATAATCATGCATTGATATTGTGTGGTCAATGGTAAAAAAGGTACCACACCAATGCAAGATGGTAATAGTGGGGAAACTGTGTCTATGGCTGGGGAAGGGTGGGGGTGTATGGGAACTCTGTACTTTCTGTTCAGTTTTTCTCTTTATTTAAAAAACATTTTATTTATGTATTTATTTTTAGAGAGAGGGGAAGGGAGGGAGGAAGGAAGAGGGAAAGAGAGGGAGAGAAACATCAATGTGTGGTTGCCTCTCACGCAGCTCCTACTGGGACCTGACTGGGAATAGAACCGGTGACCATTTGGTTTACAGTCCAGCACTCAATCCACTGAGCCACACCAGCCAAGGCTCTGTTGAGTTTTTCTACAAACTTAAAACTGCTCTAAGAAATAAAGTTTATTGACCAAAAAACTGGCTTAATCAAATTAATAAAATAATTTATTCCTTACTCATTTTTTAAAACAAGCATTTACTGAGCTCTTAGTATGTGTCAGTCATGTTCGTCATCACACTGGCCACATGTGTGAGGTCAGCTAGTGGCACTTGGTAGAGAGGGAGCTCCAGTGATGCTGTTTAAAGAAACTCAGTTTTCTAGGGTTGAAATGGGTAATGACAATTGCCAATGGAGCGCCGAAGGGTGTTATGGAAGAGGTCTCCACTACTGAGGATGAAATCAAAGGCCAAGAGTCCTTTCTATAGTCCATACCCCAAAGGACAACAATATCCAGACCTTAGGAACTTTAGCATGTGAAAGTGTAAATGAAGAAACCCTCTACTAGTATTAGGTATTATGACTATTATCACAGTAATAATTATATTCAGAAAGACATTATGGAGCAGAACTCAGGCTTAAGAAACAATACATTCAGTTTTGGCTGGTGTAGCTCAGTGGACTGAGTGTTGACTGTGAACCAAAGGGTCGCCAGTTCGATTCCCAGTCAGGGCACATGCCTGGCTTGCAGGCCAGGCCCCGAGTGGGGGCCATGTGAGAGGCAACTACACATGATGTTTGTCTCCCTCCCTTCCCCTCTCTAAAAATATTAAAAAAGAAATAATGTATTCATTCATTATTCTAAATTAAAGTAAAGCAGCTTGAGCACCTTCTCCCCACTCCTCAGGTAGAGGAGAAAGTCAATATCAGTCATTAGTGGGGGCTACTGCCGTCCCTTCTACTGGAAGGTGCAAGGCTCCTGGTTCTGGGAAAAGGAGGGAGAGCCAAAGGTCACTGGCCTGTGACTCCTGGTAGCTCCATTGCTGGATCACCCTTTTGCTTCCCTGGGCTGGTGTCTGGTTCAGTGACCTTCTGCCATCTGCCCGAGACAGCTTCTTAGAAGGGATTTCCAACTGTCCCAGCCTTGCTCTCCCTTGGAAACCTTAAGCCTTCTGACCACAGCCTTGGCCGGAACTCAAGGCCAGCCTCCAGAGGCATCTGGCAATCACTTCCCATCCGAGGTCAAGCCTCTCAGGGACACTACAAGGGGCAGGGTACACGTCCCTGCCTCTCAGATACCCCCACCCCCACACCCATTATTCTCTCCCTCCAGGAACACTACTTGCTTTCCCTTTAAGTGTTTGCCACAAACATTTGAGTGCTTGCTCCCTGACATATGATGTCGGTTAGGCTCAAATGAATTTTTATTAAAATTTAAAAAATAAAAATAAAGGAAGAGTCTGCCAACATCTTGTTTCAGCTTCATCTTTATTTTATCAGAGTTGTGCTTTAGAAGACAAAGGCCCCTAAATGTCCCCTTGGTGCAAGAGAACATCCCATCTCCTTGAGAAAAGGGATACGGGTCGGTGGCTGGGTGCGGGGGAGCAATAAGGAGCAACTGCTTTTCTTCCTTGAAGAGCCTCCGTCACACATTTCCCAGTGGGGCCACCCTGCCACACCAGAATTTCTGGTGGTGAGGAATTTAGCTATTTAAAACCAAAACCACTTTCCATGAGCCAAATACCAATTTGTGTCAGACTTCAGGCTCTGGGCCCCGCGCCTCCAGGAGGTGCTGCACCACATCACGCACCCTTCAACGGCGGGGGCTCATGGAGCTGGAGATCAGGAAAGTAACCTTTGCAGAGCTTTCACTTAGTCCATCACAGAGGCCTTCTTTTCTAGTATTTGGGCATACTATTCTTTCTTTGGACAAACACCAGGTGAATTGGTTGGTTTACATTTAGGTATAAAAATACTTATCTTTGAACACAGCAATCACCTTGACTGTCATCTGATGCACTCGCTGAGAGGTCTGAGGGACAGCTGGTCTCCACCTCGTATTCCCTCAGGGGGTGGGGGGTGTGCTCGTGGAGCGCAATGACAGGGGGGTCAAAGGCACTGCTTTCATGCTCTTCTCCTCCCTCTCCTTCCCTCTCTGCCTCTATCGCTGCTCTCCCTGGCATGTTTAGTTGGCTTGGGGTATGAAGGGACTCCAATGTGCTATGAAAATACCTGCTGGCTCCATGCCAGGCCCTGGTGTGTCCGACAAAGCTGGCTGTCAGTCTGCTTCCTGTCTCTCTGACCTTCCTGCTGGCACTTTGTAGACTGCCGTCTGGGATTGTCCTTTGGTGGCTCTTGCTGTTTTTGATTCCTAAATTTGACTATATACCTTTCACTCAATCTGGATTGGGTTTGGTGATCAGTTATGCCTTTGGGTCACCTGACTTTGGCCCAGGCTCTGTTGGGGGCCGGGCCATTTCTGGCCCGGTGATGATAATTGGAAGGGCCCAGTGCTGCAGTGATGGAGCAGATCTGTCCGTCCGTCTCCTGGGCCCATTCTTACCAGCCTGTTTAGAGGACGAAACTCTTCCATGTATTTCCTGCATGTTCCTGCCTCGAGATGAGCCCTTCTCTGCTGATCTCCCTGGAGTCATAAGTAATTAACCAAATGGTCTGATGCTCATCGCTTCTTCTTAGCTGGGCCCAATGGGGTAGAAAGACTTTGCATCAAGACTGATGGAGTTAGATTACGGCTCTGTGTCTGTGTGACTCAGCATCTCTTAAGAGCCACTGTGAAATAGAATTGCTTACCTACGTTGTAGCCGTGGCATTGCATTACCTTCCTTGGAGGTTCTTGTAAGAAATAGTTACCCAAAAGTGTGTTGCACACATAGGCGATCAATAGCTGCAAAACCTTTTCCCTAAAGGGCTGGGCTGGTGCCTTGTCCGGCAGCTTATGTACTCAGAATGGTGGAAGCCACTTCCCCTCCCCCATTGCGGGGCTAGTCCTGTTTGGCTTTGGGCTGAGGTGAAGCGCACACCTGGGCTGAGGGTCCCACTCTGACATGCACACTGCAGTTTTCTCACTTACAGAGTGAGGGTAACAATATCTGCCCCTTCCAATTATTGGGAGAATGAGAAGCAAAGGATGTAAGGTGGTGGGTGCAGTGCCTGGCTCAAGTCTCATGACCTGGCACTGAGTCCACACCTCGCTCCTCTCGGACCACAAGTTCTTTGTGGTGGACACACGCCACAGTCACACCCGGCCCAGTGCTGGTGTGAGGAGGGCCTCAGCAGCTAGTGATGGAAGAAACACATACTCCTTCTTCTCCCCTGGTTCTCAGGAGGCCTGGTTTGAAGGCCGTAACATTAAGGTTCCATAGCAATTTAAAAGATAAACAACTCCAGAATAGGTTCCTATGGCATTAAATGGGGCACATTTCAAGTAGGTCATGATGGAAAAAACAAAAATCTCTACCATGTTACATAAAGGCAGGCTCAGTACTTGGTTCACATAGCAAATAGCTCTGGGAAATTGTACCAGGGATTTCAAACTGAAGGCTAATATATTTTTAGTAAACATATTACACACACTTTGCTAAACTTTTTTTTAAAACAATGCAAAGTATTTTAAATAAAAGCACTGTGGTCATGGCATCCCTGTAAATATCACTCTGGGACTCAGTTTCTCTTTGCAATGATTGAGGGCTGAATAATCCATGGGGCCTCTTAGGCTTTGATAAGACATTTGGATTTTCCCTTAACTAACACGGAGAAGCTGCTGCTGGCTTAAGTCACAGTAGACCATGATCTGATTTACTTTTTTCAAAGCCCAGATGTTTTTTCACTTTCCTGTGCAGCCCCCTGGCAGTTCTGCACCCTGCCCTTTGTGCTTTACCTCCGGTCAGTGTCTCTTTCTACAGTATCCCCTCTGCTCCAGCCTACAGCACTTGCTCCCTCCTCTGAGCTCACAGCATTTACTGGGATCTTAATCATGCTCTGCCCCATGACATGGCATGCTATTATTATCTTCTGCATATGTTAGTTAATTAATTAATTCAACAAGCATGCACTGAACAGCTGCTACTGTCAGGCACTGTGCACGGTGCTAGAACACAGAGGTAATTAGGACAGCCTCTCTGTTTCCAAGTAGTCTGAGGCTGGGGTGGGGTGGGGACAGTTATATAAATAAATCTCTGGAGGCCCGTGGTAAGCCCAGCGACAAGCATGGCCAGGTGTTTTATGGGATCTAAGATAGGGGTTTCTAACCAGTGAGGGAGGGGAGTCTGGGTAGGGTGGGGAGGGTTGGGATAGACTTCCTGCATGAAAGGAGATTGGGACTGCTTCTTCAAGGCCAAGTGGCAGTGAGGGTGAAGGGATGGGGTGCGGAGCAGTCAGGGTAAACAAAGGCAGGGAGCAGACACAGATTGGTGAGTCACTGCAAGCAGTTCACACTTGAGGAAGCATTTAGTGGAAGACCGAGAAGAGTGGGAGATGAGGCTAGAAAAACAGATAGAGCAAAACACAACACAACACCCAGGATGCCTGTCTTCAGCTGCCAGGAATTCTTGGAGCTGAAAAGCCCCAGAACTCTAGGAGGCTAGAGGTAGTCTTTATTCTTTTCTTCACTGAACTACCATGATGGGGATACTACAGTGAGGGAAACTCACAAGACCTTTGTCCTCAAGGAGCTTGTGGAGAACTAGCTGGTGGCCACTCCAGTAATACAGTGGGATAAGTACTAGGTGCTGTGGGAGCCCTTAGGAAAGAGCACTTAACCAGCCTCAGGGCCCAAAGGAAGGCTTCCTGGAGGTGGTGTCCTCTGGTCAGCTTTCTTGGCTGACCGTTGGGCTTCAGGGAATCGAAGGGGTAGCAAGTAAGATAGGTGTGTGCAGAGAGAGATCATGGTAGCTCATCTACTTTCTGAACCCCCCAGCCTTCACGGCCCAAAAATCCAAGCTATAGGCCCAGGCTGGTCAAGGGCATGGCAAGTAGGCTGAAGAAAGTCCTGCAGAGAAATGGAGGTTGTTCTGTGGCCTTTCCAGCCACCTCCTGGAACATGAGCCTATTTTGCAACCCAGTAAGCTAGGCCAAATATGTGGGGTTTGGCCCTAGCTCAGCCAATCCTGCTCCCTAAGCAAATAGTAAGGGATTTTCTCCCCCTTTTCTTTCTAAACTAAATCCTCTCTGGGTGCATAATTTATAGAATTCCAGTGAACTGCAGTTTGGCTTTCTTCCTAAGAAAGACAGACGTCTCCTCAGATTTTCCACACACCCACCGCATCCCACTGGCCCAATGCCAGGACATCCCGGCAAGGCTGGGGCAGGGCCACTGTGGCTCTGGAGGAAGGCAGGCACGTACCATCACCCCAGGGGCAGCATGGGCAGCAAGTTCAGGGGTAGCTGCAGCAATCGCACAGGTGGGTGTTCCGTACAGGAGTGGAGGGTGGGAAATAGGTGTGTGGTGGAAGGGTGGGCAGGAAATCGTGCAGACAACAACGCTGTTAGGAACTATGCTGGGACCAGAAGAGCTCGGAATAGCTTATCAGTGTTTACAAAACACTTCCTCACCTAGATTGAGTCTCTTAACAGCTATGTGATGAGGCTAGGACACATATAATTACAATTCCCATGTAATTGATGCATTGCTGAAGAGAATGGAACTGGCAACCTGAAATTAGCCTGACCCAAGTTAGAATTCCACTTTTGCCATTGCGTGACTTTGGGTAAGTGGCAAAATCTCTTGCAGACTTATCTGTGTATAAGGGGTAATGGCAGGACTTTCCCTAAGGGGTCTTGAGGGTTAAATGAGATCCTGTATGCGAGGAGCCCACCCTATGCTTGGTCCTAGCAGATTCTATTAGGATGGCTGGAAAAGTTTTCTAACTCCTGTGGGTGCTGCTGGGACTGCTGGTCAGGTGTTTGTTACTCCCAGCATGGCCTTGCCCCAGGCACCTGTGTGCCCACCAGGCTGCCCATCCCCCAGCAGAGGACAAGAGCTTTGTGAAGTTGGCTGTATAAGTTCCTGGCTCTGAGCTTTGGGGTGTTAGCTTAGTCTGAAGGCCCAGAAGGCCAGTCCAAATGCCTGACATGCTCTGGGGCAGCAAACGGCTCTAGAAACTGCATAGCTGGTGAAACTTAAGCTTCAGAACATCAACCTCAGTTTACGATCTGCCTGTTTCCTCTTATAGTCAAGGGCCAGCATCCAAACCCTCCGTCATTTATCATTGCCATTGCCGTTCAGAAAGGTCAGCATGCATTAATCTCTGTTGCCTCCAGCGACTTGGCTCTCAGCAGTGATTCAGACTTCGTGGCTGAGCCTCACGGGCAGTAGCTCTCTCCAGGCCTGCACAGGGAGTTGTCAGGCCACGCCGCCTCTCAGGGGCCGGGGCCTCTGTCATCACTGCATACGTACAAACAGCATTTCCTCATCTGGGGCAGACTCACATTCTTCCTCAAGGAAAATTCTACAGCTTCTACAACTATTCCCTCTGCCTGGCATCCTCTTCCTCATTTGTTGGCTGCTTCTCCTCATTCAGTTCGCTGCCTCAGTGTGGCTTCCTTAGGGGCCTCGTCTGGCCATCCTGTTGAAAGTGGCTCCACCCACCCCACCCAAGGCACTTGTCTAGCTCATCATCATTCTTTACCTTTTCCTTGGTACTCCTCACTGTCTGAAGTTAGTTGTCTGTTTATTGTCTTTGTGACTGGAATATAAGCACCGCGAGAGCAGGACCTGTCTCGGTCATCATGGCATCCCCAGTGCCTGGCATATAGCAGGAGCTTAGTAATGACTTGTTTAATGGATAAATGAAGCAAACTGAAGATCACGGGGTCCAATGTCCTCATTTTGCCAAAGAGAAAATTGAGACCCGGAAGGGTTAAGATGCCCAATGTCAATTCGCTCGTGTCAGACATCCTGCTGCCATGAGCTCTTTCCCTAGTAGTCTCTTCCTCAATTCTCAGGGGTCTCTGGGACCAGCATATGGTAATGGTCTGCCCTTCTGTTTAGGAGGAAGGACTATTTCCTGTTCTGAAGTATTACAGCACCAAAAATATCCAATGTGCACCCTAATAAGCTAAAAGACAGTTTGTTTACTTGGGCTGAAAATGGGAAACATGCAGGTGCACATATAAACACCCTGAAAAAATTAAAATGGACTGACATGTGGGTAAGGAATGGTTATAAAAAATGATGTCATCTGGTTGGTCTCAGCTAGCCAGGGAAACACAATACTGGGGTCAGAGCTCTTCATATAAGAGGAGACATTTCCCCCTTCAGATTCTGTAGGAAAGATACGTGGCTGACGAAAAGTCACCATGGGGTAGTGGGCTGGACATCCTCCTTACAGAGCAATGTGAGGATTAAGTCTGAGGAGACATGTAAAGGGTCCAGCACAGTCAGGGGTAGTTCTGTGATCATCCCTAAAGATGGGTAATTCTAGCTGAGGACTCGCTTGCTTCCATGTTTCACTGACTCCCACTGGTTTCTCATATTTATCCCAGTGGAGATGACAGGAGATGACTCATACCAAGGGGCAAAATGAGCCAGTGTGCTCGCCCTGGTAAAAGCTTAGGTAGAGCGGTAAGAACCTAATCATAATTATATAACAGACACTATTTATTTTATGTTATACCCTCTACATCCCAGACAATGTATTAAGGGTTTAGGTATATTACCTTGTTCAGTTGCATAAGGGTTGGAACTTATTTTGTCCTGCTTAACACATAAGGAAACAGCCACACAATCCTATGAGGAAGGAACTATTTTTATTTCTATTTGATGAATGAAAAAAGGTGAAACTTGGAGAGGTCAAGTGGCTTGCCCAAGGTTACTTAGCTGGTCAAGGATAGCCAGAATTCCAGCTGTGGCACAAGGTCTGAGTGCAGAAATGACACAAAGTGCACAAAATGATCCAGTGACATAGGAGGCCGGAAGAGATGGCCACAGTAAATTGGCGGTGGCAGGGTTTCCGTGACTGGCAGTTGCCCACTTTGTCTCTGGTCCTATGCTTTTCATAACTGACTCTCACCTACATCTACCAGGAATTCACGGGGTGCCTATTATAAATTAAAGGAAGTGGGTGTTAAGAGGAGACACCTGGAGCAGCACAAATCGCTGTCATAATCTTGATCATCCAGTGAAGTGGAGTTCCAACCACCAGACATTCTGTCCTCCCAGACCGCCACCTTGCACCTGAAAGACAGGATGGCATCTTACTTGTCCTGGATGAAATGAAAATGTGTATGTGAAAGCACCTGGCTCAGTTCTCCTTGCCCAGCACCTAGCACAAAGCAGGCACTTGATTGCAAGGTACTCCCTTCTTACCTTTATTTCCCTAATGCCTGTCACAGTGCTTGGCACATAGGAGGTGCTTAACACATATTAGTTGTTTTGTCATTTTTTTACCAGTAAGCACATATTACTTAATAAAAACTAATATTTATTGAGGCTTCTTGCTAAACATTTCCAGGCACTATCACTTCTGGTCCTTATACTCATCTAGTGAAGTAAGTAAAGTTAACACTGACAGTTAACAGTGGGATTTCCTTCAACAGAAGAGAAAACAGCCTTCTAGATGTTACATACTTTGCCCAACTATACTGAGCTATCAAGCATGTAAGTGGCAGACCCAGAGGTTTGAATGAATGAGTTCTCAGAAGTGATTGAGGAAGATGAATGTCTGTCACTCTCTAAGTGATTTGTGGGACATGGCTGGAAACTTGACATTTCTTAAAAATCTTAATTTCTTTTAAAAAATCCACACTATCTTTGCTTTCTAATATGCCCATGGTTAATTCAACCTAAATTAGTGTTCTAAACCATTGACCAGTTTAATAACTTACCTTACCATCTCCCCTAATCTTCATGTTAACTGATGCTTCAGAAAGATGCATCCTATTTGCTTTGTGACTTCCCATTCTTCTGGCAGACTACATGGGTACACAGATGCCAGGAAAGCTGGAGGAATTCTCATAAGCTTCCTGGGAAGGATGAGTTGTGAAATAGAATTTAAGTTACTGGCAGAGGAAAATCTGGAACCTAGATTTTACAGCTCTTCCTCCATCCATTCCCTGCCCTTTACCCCTAAATCCTTTCTTACTTCATCCCCTAGAAGAGCAGAGCAGGGGCCCATTGAAGAGTTCAGAATGTATAGGAGGTTTATTCCTATACATTCTGGCAGATAAATGAATTGTAATCAGTGATGGGCATCAGAATCCCCTTGGAAAGGCCAATGGTTTGACAAGTAGTCTTACCACCTTCTTTCTAGACCTTCTTAGGCTATTGTTGATGGTGCTGTGATCCCTAAATGGCAGCCTCTTCTGCCACTAGTCCTGGGCGCTCATAGTCAATTGGGAAGATAACTTGGAAGACCCTAGAGGTCTTCTAGTCCATGCTTCCCATTTTACAGAGAAGGAAATTCAGGCCCAGAGAAGAAAAATGAATGACACAGGGTTACATGATTTGGTGGAATTGTTCATTGCTTACCCAACATCAATTTCCTACTCCTTGTTCCTTCCTAGCAGGACCTCAATTTTATTGGATATTGAGCAGTGATGGTTTCAGGGAAGATATAACCTACCATTTTCTGTCCCCAGAGAATTAATCTTGATTAGTTTAAGCCAATCATAGTAATTCTATCTTCTTTGTCAGTGGCTGGTTTGGGGATAAGTATGTGACAATGTGATACAACTCAAACCGAAGAAACATGAAGGGAAGCCTGTTCACAGAAGCTTTTGGAAAAGTTTTCTTTCATCTCTAAGTAATGATAGCAAGGATGACTTTGGAGTTTATTGGAGTTGTTACAACCAAGAGGGGTTATGTGGAGGACCAATGACACACTGTGGATGGCAATGATGTGAACAGTGAGCCTGAGCTTGTGGTGGTGCCTTTCAGGTACTGGATCAACCACCCCTGACACCGCTCCACCTCTGGACTTCTTGGCAATTGAGATAACATAGTGTCCTTATTGTTTACTTGGATTTTCTGTTATCTGTCACCCAAAGCATCCTTACTGATACACATGACCAGGTAGGATCAGATTTCCAGTTCAGTGTTTGGGATCACTCCATATAGTGAGGGTATAAAAAAGTGTTTGGGATTGTCTACTGAATAGCAGCTAGCTTATACTCCTTCATAAAACTGGGGCTTTATTTGAACTTGAATCTTGGGATCAGTAGGATCAGGGTTGGCTTCATGAGACAGGAAATGCAAAATAAGAGTTTTCACCTCTAGGGTTTTATTCTTTCACATAATACTGGTTGTGGCAGTTCCAGGGAGTCATCAGGGACCCAGACTCCTGACACCACATCTCTGATTCATTGTTTCTAGGGTGTGGTTTTCACCTTCATGTCCAAGACTGATGCGAGAGATCCATCATCAAACCCATGTCCTGACAGCCAAATACAAAAGTAGGACGAAATAGGGTTTTATTGTTTGTACTGCCCCTTCTCATCTCTTCTCTTTTTTCTCAAATACCAACATAGGCACTAAAGTAGGTTGTAGAGCCCACTATATTTCAAATGTACTATTCTGATGTATTAGTGCTTGATAAATATTTGTTTCTGATGATAAGAACATATGACATCCTTTGCATTCCAGCTTCAAGTTTGGTATAAGAAAAATGACAATTGTCATAAGCTGAAGAACACAACCCCCTTGAAAGGAGGCATTGTTATTCAACTCCAGCAAATTGTTGCCAGGTAGGAATACAAGTTCCATGTCACTAACTCCTGCATAATTTAATAGAAGCTAAAAAAATTTGTATTTTACTGTTAAATGCTGTTTTTAAATATTAGATCATTATTGTGTGTATATTGGGTTGGGAGCACCTTGAGGTCAAATTTTGTTTCTGATTAATTTGACAGAATCTGGAATATAATGGGGACATAATAGCTGTTGAATGAGGGGGTTGGACAGGGCAGGGGAGAGAAACGTTAGGGAGGGAGTGGGGACAACTGTAATTGAACAACAATAAAGAAAAGATTTTCCAATTGCTTCCTCCCAGGAGACTGAATGAAACATCTAGAACAACTGGTAAAAGACAAAGTCATGTATGTCTTCGTCATGTATATGTTCATTGTTCCAGTGTTTTATTTCTCTCTCTCAAAGTGGAGTTTAAGCAACTCAAAGGCAGAGATTGTGTTATTCATCCTACCAGCCCTTCCTTTTAAAGGGGAGTTTTCCAAAGTCCCACATGATGCTCCCACTTATATCTCAGTGGGTAGAATGTCGTTATCTTTGTGGGAACCTGTAAGTTCAGTCTTTTAGTTTGATGGTATTGCTTGGCTAAAAACTGAAGTTCTTTTACTAATGAAAAAGGGGAGAAAGATATTGGGAAGCAACTAGCAGTTTCTTCCACACGACCCTGAAGAGAAAGTTAAGAGCACTACAGTTGGCTGTCACTGAATTCTGTGCTGAGGTAAATAATATGTATTATGGGATGTCAGAGCTAGAAGTGATCATAAAGGCTTCTGGTCCAGTTCACTCACTTTGCAGGTAGCGCATTTGAGGCCCAGAGTAACAAAGAGATTTGCCTAGGGTCATATGATTTAAAAAAAAAGAAGTCCTTCTAATTCTGTCTTGAATCCATTGTCTCTACCAACTTTTATTCACATCCATGTCTCAGCCCTCAGCCCTCACTGACTCCTCCCTGCCATTGTGATGCACCCAGGTGTTCTCGCCTCACCACCAGCCCCTGAAACTGGCACCATCTCACCCTCTTTCCTAACAGTCTCCACTAATGTCTTTCTTAGTCCCTCCAGCCCAAGGATCGTTCATAATTTTCATCTGAGGGAGCAGCTAGTAGTGGTTGCTAGAGGCTTCTGGAGATGGTCTCCCATGGATAATTTTGAGGGCTCATTGGGAAAGATTACCGGGATCTATGAATGACATCATTGTGGTTGTTGCTCAAGAAATGGAGACTCTTGGGGCAAAAATTTGTTGTCTGAACCCTGGTTTCTTTTCTTTTAGGGGTGAAGAAAAAACCTGCTTGGACTTTTTCTAGTACACGTGGCACTCACATGTGACAGCCCTGTTCCTACAAGCTGAGTGAACCTCCTACCATGCTGCAATCACCTGCGAGCGGAGTGAGCAGTGGTGTGACTGCTCACATATCAGAAGCTCAAGGCCACCTGTCACCTTGTGCCCAGGATGCAAGAGGTCACTGGGGCAGGCCCATCTGATACTGTCTTGCATAAGAAAGATAACTCTTATCATCACTCCACAAACTGAACTCGTAAATATAGACAGGATTAGGTTGTGATCAGTGCCCTGGAGTTGCCAAGACAGTGAATTCCAGTGACAGCTCTGTCACAGGCCAGATACTAAATATATCTTCCTCATAGTGACAAGGACAGGGTTGGGAGTACACGTGATTCTTCCCAGTCACAAGGGGAAAAGCCCCAACCACTGTGCTCTTAGAGTCTATTCCTGAACCAGGCTAAGGCCCAGACTGAAAATAGATTCCCTGTGTCCTGGCCACCTACCCTACTTGTGGTCTCCAGATAGGATACCATGTATCACATACTAAAAAGTAGGTAGGAAGCTGTGGAGGAGGTGGCAGGACTCCTGGGCTTGTCATGAGAGAATTCCTTGTGTCAGGGTGGGTGTACCTTCTACCTGCCTCTTGGACTATGGGAAAAGGAGGGAGCTCTGGGCTGGAGGGGCTGAAAGGGAGGCGGGGCTGAGGGTGCTCCCTTGGCATGTGCCAGTCTGCAGAAGGTGCCAATCTAATTCACTCCTAAGCAAGTCAATGGCTGGTGACTTGTATGTGGTCAGATGTGCCCATCCCTTCCCTAATACTTCATTTCTTCAAATAGCATGTGTCCATTAGCCAGCTCAGTTAAAATTTTAATTTCACAGGTATTACATTAATAATTTTTGCAGTAAAAACCTTCAAACAATACAGAGGTAGGCTGAGAAAAAAGAAAAATTCCATTTTTCTTTTATCTCTCTCCAATTGTACCTCTGTGTTCAGAAGTAGCTGCGATCCACAATTTGATACATATCTTCCACACTTTTTCTATGCACACAGCACACAACACAGCACAATACCCACAACACACACAATCTAGCACAGTATAGTGCAGCAGGTTAGTACATCGAGCAGGTCCTCAAACATCATTTCATTACAACATTGATGAGAAAAAAATGGTGGCCAAGGCCATGGTCTGGGTGGCATTTGCACTTTCTCCCATGTCTGTGTGGGTTTTCTTTGGGACTCCTGTCTCCTCCCACATCCCAGGGATGTGCAAGTGAGATGATTTGGCTTGTGTCCATTGTCCCAGTCTGCATGAGTGTGGTATGTGTGTGAGTGGCCCTGTGAAGGAAGGGCATTTTGTTCGGGGTGGGTCCCACCTTGCACTTTGGGCTGCTCACATAGGCTCCGGCCACTGGGACCCTGAACTGGAATAAACAGATTGGAAAATAATGATCTTGTTTGTAATAATGTCTCTTAAATGTATGTATAGCTCACATTTATTTCAATATTTTAATATTAGAATGTATTGTGTCTTTATTTAGAAGTTTGGTGATGTGTTTTGTGACCAGACATATGCTATAGAAAATTAGCTCTTGTTTATATTAATTAGCCTATGATAAAATTGGTTTTATTATGTCATTTCTCTTAAAGTCACAGTTCCAAGAAACTACTGACAACATTGTGAAGACTTACATAGTATAAGAGTATAGTATAGTAGAGTAGAGTGTAATATAGTATAAAAGATTATAAGTAATCACCCTAAATTGCCTTAACTTTACCTTTTTGGACTAACTACCTTGTTTCTCAGTGCCTTAGTTTCTTTCTCTGTCAAATAAGGATAATATTGGTCTCTAGTTTTCAGGATTGTTGTGAAGATTAAATTTTGGTATTTTTAAACAGTGTGACTAACACAGAGTAAGAGCTTGAGTTTTATTACAGATGCAAATAAAGAGGTCATATTAGTTATACATTATTGCATCTCAAATTATACCAAAACTTCGCGGCTTTCAATGGCAAACATTTATGATCTCACAGCTCCTGTGGGTCAAGAATTCAGGAGCATAACTCAGGGTCTATGGTATGTGTGGATGTTGGCAGGCACTGCAATCATCTTAAGGCTTGAGTGGATATGTGGAAACTTCTTCCAGGATAGCTCACTTATATGGCTGTTGTCAGGGGGCTTCTGTTTCTTGTCACATGGATACCTCCATAGGCTGCTTAAGTGTCCTTATGACGTGGGAACTAACATCCCCCAGAGTGAGCAATCTAAGAGAGATTGAGTGAGGAGGAGGCCACAGTACCCTTCAGGACTTGGTCTCTGATGTTGATACCACTACTTCTGCTTCATTCTGTTCAGTGGGAATGAGTCACTAAATCTAACCCACACTCCAGGGGAGTGGGGTTGAAGGGATTATATCACAGAGTTTATGGACATGTTTTACAAGCACCATAGAGTTTATTCTAGATGTGGTATGTTGCTCTATGTGTTATCTTGCAATCTGCTTTTTTTTGTTCAACAAAACACCCTGGAGACATTTCCATATCAGCACCAACAGAATTGCATCATTCTCTCTGTCAAATGACATTTCATTGTAAAGACATACCATAGTTTCTTTAACCACTCCCCCACCCCATTTGGTGGTCACATAGCTATATTTTTCTCTCTTTGCAGAGAGCAATGGACTAAGTAAAGAAAATGGCATTTCTTAGAGATCCATAGTCCAAAGAAAGCTTCTAAGTATTAAATTCCAAGGAACTAGAAATGGTGGCAGGGAGCAAAGAAACCTGTAGATTCCAGGTGATCAGACAGGATATAAGCCCAGGACACACGTTGACAGTTGTTCTCCCAAGAACAGTAATATACAATATTGTCAGTCACTGACCGCAGAGCAGCTCTTGCTGCCCAGCCCCTGGCACTGTGCTCCCATGAGTGAGGTGCACCTGGGACCCCAAGGTTCGTTTTCAGTCTGATGTGCAACTGGATGGTCAAGTGTTCACAGCATTGGGCATTAAACTCCAACAGGGTCTTTTCATGCTGCTTTGAATCTTACTCATCATGACAGACAGTTTTAGTCAGTTACCTGCCTTCTTTCCCTTCTTCCCACATACCATGATTTTCTTTAGCTCTTTGGATTACCCTGGTTTTGTTTAGGATGGTGATGGCCTAGCTGCAGAAGTTGAATCATGATTAGTCTAAGTCATTCACTGGCATTCACCAGATACATCTCCAGTGTCCCTTGCAGGGAGGACTGGTTCACATAGCCATTCTGGCCAATAAAATCTAAGCAAAAGTCAGCTGAGGGACTTTGTAGAAAGCCTTTATATTCTGAATAAATAATATTGCTGGCACTGCTCTACCCTCCCTTTTTGTCTTAAACACTGATATAATATTTAGAGCTATGGCCACCATCTTGAGACATGCGGTAAACAAAATTGAAAAGGTGTCATGCTGAAGATTTGGAGTGGAAAGAGGGAAACCCACAGAGATTTTAATTACATTGTTGAGCTGCTGCACCAGCTATAGACTGTCTACCCATAGACTTTTTATTATGGAGAAAAACAAGTCTGCTTTTAAAAAAGTTACTGCTTGCTGAGTTTTCTCTTACTTGCAGCTGAGAGCACTCCTGATACATTTTCTGCTTCTCCTCAAGCTTTGTAGGCACAGTGACTCTATCTAATATGCTTCCTATTGAATCACTGGTGCTAAGAACCGTGCCTGGGACACAGAAGGCACTTGATGAATGAATAAGCTGAATCAATGAGTATATTTTTAGATACTTAGAGCTTCTCTATAAGAGCATTAGCCTTTGGGGGATACCTCTTTTCTGATTCTCAGACAATCCCCACTTTTCTGGCTCAGCAGAGGTGGAAGTTCCCTGGACAGGGTTCATAACACCTAGGCCACTGCAGATATATCTGTGTTATATAGTGTCCTTCAACTCACAACTTCATTACTGGGAAAAAGAAGATATCAAATCACTCTATAAAAGCCGAAAAAAATTCTTTTCATCCTTTCAAACCAAATAGTCTTGGCTAGAGTCAGAGTGGAATAGTCTTATATCAAATTGTGCTCATCAGCAAATAGTGAGCTAGCAGAGGAGAGATCAGGGAAAGCCTCCCACTTGGTGATAGCTAAGTCAGGGAATGTTGGCTGACACATTATCCAGGCTGAAGAATATCTACTGGAAAGTGAAGTGGTTCTTTAGTGGAGAAAAAATATTTTAAGAGTCTAATTAACTATTGACATATGTAAACATTGATTTTTTTAAAGCATCCTGAGTTTGTTGAGTGTAATTGGACTCTTGTAGGTAAGTCGGGCCATGTACACATGCAAAACAAGGACTGAATTAGCCTATAATCATCAAATTTTTGATAAATATAACTGGACTAGTAGCATCTTAATTTTATGGTGTGGTATAGAAGGAAGGGTTTTTGGAGTTCACAAACCTAGTTGGAATCCAGCTTTCAGCCTTACTATGTGACTCTGGGCCAGTACCCTGTTTCTCCAAGTCCTGGTTCCCTTTTTTATGATACTACAAATCTCATAGGGTGTTATGAAGGTTTAAATAAAATCATACAGGCAAAATACCTGGCACATATTATTACTAATGCTACCCCCTCTAATACCACTACTATTAACACCACTACTACTACCACCATCACTACTATTTCCATTATTATCACCACTACCACCACTATCACCACCACTATTTGTGATGGAAAAGGTAACGCAGGTTCCCCTTCATTGCTAGTTCTCTTTTATTCCCGATAAAGGTGCTTTAAATGAAGAAGACAAACCTAACTTTTGATGAACTAAGAGCGAAGACACATGGAATCAAGTTTCTTTTCCCTCTTGAAAAGAAATCACCTTTCTTTGGGTTTTAGAAGGGCCATCTGGCAGGTGAACTGCCCTCACTGTTTTGGCCCAGGGAGGTAGGAGAAATGCTGCCTGCCTGCTGCCCCTCCTGACCTGGCTTCAGAGTAATATATTGGATTTGATGGCTTTGTAGGAGACATGCCACCTCCTTCTGCTGCCTTTCTGTTTGCAGGGCTGTGGGTTTCTGTCTCTGTTCTCCAGGAAGAATTTATGATTTCCTTCCTGGTTTCTCCTCTCACCTGAGTCCCTGAATGGAAGGGATAGCTCCCTTTGGCCCCTGCAAATGCTGCATGGGTATCATGCAAAGTATGTAAACCAACTATATTTACAGGTTTCATCTGGTGACATGCATAAATAAATGTATACTTCTTAGTCTACTATGCTATCATTTAAAAATGTGAAGTCTCAAATACAAAAAAAAACAACCCCCAAAACCAAAAAACAAAAAACAAAGTCTGTTCACATGGTGGGTGTGAGGACAGCAACTCGGCCAACGCGGGGCTCTGTCCTTTGGGTCCCCACTTCCCCAGTCACAGGGGGCTCTCTCCACTAATGAGTGTAATGATGATAAACAGTGCTTCAAATTTGTAAGGAATGCTATGACTTTCTTTCTTAAAAATACTTTTTCCTTACTAAAATTATAATGTACCCGCACTCTGGAAAATACAGGTAAGGAAAATGAGGAACATAAAACTACTCATAATCAGAGTGTACCAGCATTCACAATGCACATGCTTTCAGTTTTTTTCCTATGCGTGTTCATACACTTTATTTCTGAATGGAATGTAATCATACTTTATACTAGTCTTCAGCATATTTTCATTAATGAGTGAGAAATCACCAACAGCTGTCCGTGTCTTTTGATACCTACCTTCAACTTCATTTGTTTCCATGGCTCGTGCAATTCTGTTACAGGGAGAACCACTGCTTACTATTTGATATTAATGGTTTATCATGATTATTTTGAAAATTTTGTTTTCTTAATATAAAAAATGACTATATGTTACATAGTGACTTACTGTATTTTGCCATGTTTAATGAAAACGTTTTGCCCACACTTTGGAGGAAAAAATAAGGATGTGCATTACACATAGGTAGCACTAATTTCATATCTATATAAGTGTTTTTAATTCTTTTATGTTTATGCATTAGAAGTTTAACTCTAGAAAGCAATAATAACATCCATGTGCAAAATAATACCTTGGAATATGATAATTCATTTTGTAGCTAAATATAAATAAATAAAAAATTGAATTAAAAAATTAAAATGAAAGACTTTTTCCTGAAAGTTTGGGCTAAAAACATGGGCATGTAGTATACATGGGAGCACATTATGTGTGGCAAAATATGGTATATTTGTTCAAAGGAATTAAAATATATTTGTTAAAACTATTTTCCAGGACAAAAATTATTTTTTTTCTTTTCTCAGGGAAAATGTTTTATTTATTTATTTATTTAGTACTTATTTATATTGTTCTTGCTTATTCTATTACAATTGGTTTATTATTTAACCAGTCCCCTGTGGTTGAACATTTAGGTTATTTACAATTTTTCACCATTATTAACAACACTATGGGGATGAACAGCCTTTTCACTCATCCATGATTTTACCCCCAGGATCTACACCTAGTGGCTGGTGGGATGGGAAGGATATGTGTATTTTAAAGGTTTTAAAATTTCATATGACCAAATGCCTTCCCCAAAAGGCTTCAGTTTGCAGTGTGTGTGGCAGCACCCCAGACTTTTCAAGGTGGCTTCTCAGCAGATCCTCATGCCAGCCCTGTGTGACTGGCAGGCTAGATACGATTATTCATATTTTGAAGCTAAGAGAGCTCCACTGCCAAGACGTGACCAAAGGCACCCTCAGGTAGACGAATGAAGTGAGTTGCCCTAGAGAGACTCGCATGAGATAAAATAATTAAATGCTGAAGGACAGTTAACAAAACAAAATGACTACGGTAGCTGCTCTGGAGCTCTTCTTTTTGGTAGTAATTATATCTCGGGGACAATTTTCTGTTAAGTGTTCGGCAATAAAACCACATCATCAGCACATGGGAGAGAGCTTGCCTTTCTGTCTTCTGTCCTCAGAGCAAGAACCTGGAGAGTCAGGAATGCAGCTCATTCAAGATTCCAGACTGGTTAGGTGACTTGGCCAAGGTCACTAGGTGAGTTAGTGGCCAAGTCAGAACAGGAAGCCAGCTGTCCCGACCTTGGACCAGTGCCCTCTCTGTCACATGCTTTTCTGAAACAGCTAGATTCTCACCATTGACCCACGCACTCAACTTTTTACAGTTTTGTAGAATAATGGCCTGGGGCCCTTGTTAAACTGTGGGTTCAGATCTAGTGGGTCTGGGGAGGGACCTGAGGTTCTGCATTTCTAGCAAGTTCCCAGATGATGCCTAGGACCCCGACCACTCTGTGAGTAAACAAAGCAGCTGCAGAATGGCTCAGGAAAGACAAAGCAAATGACCTAGATAAACAGAGGGCTTATTGGCATATAGTGCAGCGTTTTAAATGCCAGTGACTGAAAGGGTGTTTCTGATTGTTACGAGAGTCTTAAAATAAAGGTCTTGTTCCTCTTCCACCAGAAACACCCTGACATGAAACCAACTCAACTGGCCAAGGGAAGGCCTGGGGCTGTCTTGGCAAGTGATGTCCCAGACACACCCAAGAACAGCACAATCAGCCCCTTCATTGAGCGGAAGCAGCAGCAGCAAGGCAGCCAGAATGAAAGCCACTTTGTTTAACATTCCAGAGGCATTCCCAGTGTCCCCCAGAGTCCTCATTATTTACCTGGAGAATTACCAAGGGGTTTTCAGATGGGACGAGAGCCTCTTTACACAGCGATTTCCTAACCCTTATGACACTTGGATGATAAAAAGGCTGTGCCTGATGAAGAAAGAAGTGGAAATGGGGCTCGGGCACAGAAACAGAAGGCTGTGGGCTTGTGGGATTTCTAAATCTGAGGCATGGCCTACCACCTCGTATGAAGAGGCAAAAGATGTCAGCATTGTTGGCAGCTTGGGGGACAGAGCTTTAGGATTGCAGTTCAGTTTTCAGGACATGGGAGCTGGCAGGAGAGGACTCTTTGGTGCTGGGAGGAGTGACAGGGCCAGGGGCCAGCAGGGGCCAAGCTTGGGATCAGGGAAGAGGGATCGTGCCCTGGCTGTTTCTTTAGATTTGGGATTTAGATGTAAAGTGTTCTGGCATTAGAGCTACCACAGGGAAGGACTTTTGAGGCTGCATAATCCTGACATTTTCAAGTCCTG
Organism: Phyllostomus discolor; assembly: GCF_004126475.2. Lineage (NCBI taxonomy): Eukaryota > Metazoa > Chordata > Mammalia > Chiroptera > Phyllostomidae > Phyllostomus > Phyllostomus discolor. The sequence goes on along the minus strand of NC_040907.2, from coordinate 146,014,642 downwards.
TTCTCCGGAGCTCTGAAGATTCTATGCAAAGGTTTTCTCAGGGACTGTTGTTTGCTTTGCAGTGTAATTTCACCCCCACCACTCATCCTGCCCCACCAGGTGTCACAGTGGTTGGTCAATAGGACTCAAAACGCCAGACTAGATTCTTTTCCCTCAGAGCGGCCCCTTTATTTTGCTCCATTTCTTTAGTTACGGCCTCACCAAAACCCAAACTGGGGCTTTACAATATTCTGGTTACACCATGGGAGGTAGACTGGGAAGCGGACTAGCCAAGGGCATGGTGGACAAGGGTACCTGTATGGTGTGATACATGTGAGCTTCAGCCAGCCCCCAGTAGCTTCCCATCTAACTGGAATTCCCACCCCAGGTTAGGCCAGCAGTTTTCAAATGAACTGAGGTGCCAGTGCACCTGTGGAACACCATGAACTAATTCCATCATACAAATAAGAAGCAATGTTACCAGCAGAAAAGCTAGCTGTGTTATAAGCACACAGTATACCACTGTGATCACACACACTGCATTCATTGTTAAGACTAGCCACACATATTCTGGTTCTTCCAGGTACACAATGAACTTGCACTTTTCCATTGCTAGTCAGAGGCATGGCCACATAACAGGCTTTAGTCAAATAAATGTGAGTGGAAAGTTTTTAAAATCAGCATACGATTCCCATCCTCCCCCTCCCCGGGCTGCAGTCTTTATGGAAGTCCACCTTGAGATGCAGCCTCTGTTTGCCAGAGTCCCAGGGTTGGTATGAAAACAGAGCTCTTCTCCAACCTACACCAAACGTAGCATGAGCAAAAAAAAATATCGCTTTGCTTGTTTAAGGCATTCGTAGTTTGGAGTTTTGTTGTAGCAAAACCTAGCCTATCCAGACTGATACAGATACTTACCAAAAGTAAAGCAGTAAGCTGTTAAATGGACCATTGCTGACTGTGTCACAACTTTTCTGTTAATCCAGTACCTCTGGTACTGTGCCAAACAGCTACATGACTGGAGAATTCGTATTTGAAGAATTTAGAACAATATGAGAAAAATGACACTAAATGACAATGATTGTAGATCAAAACTAATGAATCACCTTACATTCCTTAAGGTAGACCATAAAGACAACACAAATGACCAAATCATGATATGTAATATTCAACGATGTCAAATACCATGATCAATGATGTTTGATGTATGTTAAATTACTATCAGTGGTGTCTGAACCACTAATTTCCATTTCTCTCCTTTACTTTAGAGGACTTCTTTAGGATTACTCTTCTTAACACGCAAAGAGTTTTTTCCTGAGTCTGGTTCTCTCTTTCAGACTCCATGCCTTTTTGATTTAATGACAGGAAGAGGCTGACATCCATATTCCTTAGTGCTGCCCTGGTAACAGAGAACTAAAATTTGGCTTTTGAGATTGAAGTTATTTTGTGCAATTGCTATTTAATTTTCCTCTTAAGATCTCTTGTTGGTATACTCCTAAGCGCTGCTCATGCTAATGTCATACCAGCTTTTATGTGGCTTTCAAATAACTTGGTGTCAATTTTGGTTCCAATTTTACATAGCTGTATGTCTTCAAATAAATGATCAGCCTCAAAATCTTAATTCCTAATCTGTGGAAGAGAGAGGATCTGACTGGCCCAAACCGAGTTAGGTGCTTACTTTGGATCCAATCAGCTATAGTTGTGAGGATCACGTGGTGCATAGGGCTGCCTTTCCCTAGCCGTGAGGAAAGTGAAATCTGACAGAGGAAGGTGAGGGACCCTAAGGATATCTTTAGCACAGAGAAACTTGTACACTTAGCAGGAATGCTTGTGGTTACCAAAAAAACTTACAGAAGCAAATTGCATATTCTAGAATTCCATGGAAGAGATTATTGTTTCACTTCCTATTTGTTTATTTTATTGACTGCTAGCATTCACTAGTGGAAGGCTGCAGTGGATGCTGAAAATATAAGAAAAAATTACTGGAGAACTTAAAATTAAGCAAAATTTTATCCATCAATTCACTTTGTGTATACATTAGGAAAAGTTTTTCTAAAAACATTGAGTGTAGTGGCCTAACACTTTGGGGTGGCTTGCATAATATCATAGAGGCACTGAGTTATAAAAGTCAGAACATTTTCATAAACCTCAAGTGGTCATGAGTTCAGGGATAAAATAGAAGTTCTGATTCTTCGTAGCCCATTAGAATCACTAGTGGGACTTAAAACAATGTAATACACTCACACACTCACCAGAATGACAACACAATAAAATTGGTGATACCAAGCATGGGTGAAGATGTAGAAATAACTGAAACTCTCATAAAATTCAGGTTAAGGGTATAAATTGATACAATCACTTTAGATCATTGTTTCACAGTGTCTACCAAAACTGAATATAGGCATACCTAATGACACAGTAATTCCATTCCTAAGTACACACTAAAAAATGTGTACATATGTTCACCAAAAGGTATGTGTACAAATGTACACTATTTATAATACCCACAAACTGGAAACTACTCAGATGTGATGGCTGATGCAATGGACACATCAGCAATAGAATGGATCACACACTGTGTTATACTCACACCATGAAATAATGTACTGCAATAAGAATGAACGAACTGTAATCATAGTGAATAATATGGATAAATCTTACAAGCATAATTCCAAGCAAAAGAAGTCAAGCATACACATAGGCCATTCTGCGTATTTCCCTTACATAAAGTAATCTACGTGTTGGAAATTATGATAGCAATTTCCTTGGTGGGAGTTGTGGGTGCTAGAGACCTTCTGATTTCTTGGTCTACGTACACGGGTGTTTGTGAAAATTCATTATCATGTACATTATAATTTATTCATTTTTCTGCATATATGTTAGACTTTGATAAACATCTTTCAAAAACTTAGTGATGCCCGGACCTGGCTCCAGACAAATTAAATCTGACTCTGGGGGTGGAGCCCGAGTACAGTACTTTACACAGCCCTCCGGGAGATCTTCACGTACAGGCCAGGGTATGAAGTACTCATTAGTGGAATGAACCCTGGCTGAGAACTGGGACACCTGGATTTAGATCCTGGCTTTGGGCAAATCACTCTCCCGCTCTGGGCCTTGGATACCAGCCCTGTGATGCTAAGGCATGAGCACAGCTTGGTTAATCCCACAGATCAGTTGACATAATAGGTTCTAAGGGGGATATGATGAAAAACAGATTTGGTGTGGAGGCCTGTGCCCGGATTGCGTTCCAGGTGTTTTCTGTTCCAACTCAACAGTGTGTCTAAGTGTGGTAGGGATCTGCAGAGGATGTGGGTGAGGGATCTGCAGAGGACGGGAGGACCCATCTTAGTCTCTGTCACAGTTTTACCTGAAGGTGGAACTAAGTGGCAATTGATTTTGCTTTTTTTCAGTTTGACTTTATCATCCTTTTGGAATAGGTTAAGAATAGTTCAGGGAATAAAGTTTCAAAAAAAAACTTATGAAAAACCCAAGTAACAAAAATGAATGGATTCCTAGGAATTTAAATATTCATTTTTTAGTGGACAATATTTTATTTCTTCAGGAACTCTGAGTACCATAGAACAACTTACGCGATCTCACTATCTAATTTTTTAAGTGGGTAATTGAAGTCCAAAGAGACGTGACTTGTCCCAAGTCACACATTAATTAATGACAAGCCAGAGAAAGCCTTGTCTCCTGACTTGGTGATTCTTTTATTTGTTCAGCAAGAATCTACCTAGCATCCGTATGTGCCAAGCACTGAGCCAGGCTTGGGAGATCCAAAGGTGAACTAGCTTTAGTGAGTGTGGAGTTATTGGACATTCATCTGGGCCTTGTCACTGGGGTCTGAGCTAGTGTCTGTCCCTTCATCTCTTGTTCCTCCACGGGCAGAGTCTGGCTCTCCACAGTCATCCTTGTGATGGCATCTCTGGCACTTGGCACAGTAGGACTCTAAAGAGGCTGTCCTCTCTGAGGGTGCTTTGGGAGTAGTTCAAGATGAGCTTGGCTGCAGGAGGTGTAAATGTGTGGCAGTGACACCGCTTCAGTTTGCCCGTCACTGAAGGATGTTTCTCAGACTGGGAACGATGCCAAGATATGGCCAAGCCTAGGAACACTGGGCATTAGCTAACTGTCAGGGGATTGCTCATATGAACACCAGCAAGTGGCCGGAGAGAGGCCCATAGGAGACTTGTGACCCATTGCTCTAGTTGGGTCTGACATAGCAGCTGAGGACAGGAACCCTCTCTGTTGCAGGCAAAATCATGTTTTGAAAACCTGTGTTAGAAGTAAAGATTTGTGAGAAAGAAGGGACTTAGACTTAGGGACTATTTTGCTACACCACATCTCCCACACTACTAGCTGTTAAATTGTATGTTACAAAGCACTGGGTAGTCCTCTGAGGCCCTTCAGGGCCCCCATAGCAGGGGGTGGGAGGTACAATGGAAAAAGTCTTGGTACTTGTGGCTCAGTGGATCTTGCCGCTGATTCCCTCCAAATTGCTCATCTTTCCCTAGTTTGAATATTGAGATTCTGTGTGTAATTTTATTCTAATGAATATTTCTGTGACTAAGACTGACAACCACTGCTCTGCGCAAACCTTTTCTGATGACCAGCGAGAATCAGTCTTAATATTGTTATTTTATCTTCATGGAATGTGATCTCACAACTTTTCTAAACAATCTGTGTTAGGATAATCTGCCTTACAGAAAAATTAAATCCCCGTGTGACCATTCAAGTCTGTCTTAAATATCTCTATAATCTTTGAGCTGGAAGATGGGGACTAGCGGACGGCCAGGGTGGTCTTCAGAGACAAAGTGTCTCTTCCAGGACATCAGCCCGCTTTGATGTTCCTCCTGCTGTCCCAACACTGTTCCTCATCCTGGGGCCCCTCCCACCTGATGCCCTCTTTGTAGCCAAGCCCAGTTTCTCTCAGGCTCCTCCTTCTCCCTATCATATTGCACCTCACCAGTCACCTGCTTTATTGCTGTAGGATGTTGCTGGGGCATGTCTGTCTCATTTTTGGAAGACCTTAACCACATTATTAGGTTGAAGTATAAATAGGGTCACATCTCAATTTCATTTTTCTTTTTTTTAATTTTTATTTTTCTCCATTACCATTTACCCCCCTTATATTTCCTCCCCTTGTAATCAGGACACTGTTGTCCATGTTCATGAGTCCTTTTTCCTTTTTGTTTTCTCCCTCCATCACTAACCTCCCCACCCCATAGCTGTCAGCTTATTCTCTATCTATGAGTCTGTCTCTGTTTTGCTTGTTCAGTTTGCTCATTAGATTCCACATATGAGTGAAGTCATATGGTATCTGTCTTTCTTTGACTGGCTTATTTCATTTAGCATGATGTTCTTCAGGTCCACCCATGCTGTTGCAAAGAGTAAAAAATTTTTTTCTATTTTATGACTGAGTAGTATTCCACTGTGTAAATGTCCTGTAGTTGTTTTATCCACTCGTCTGTGATGGACACTTAGGCAGCTTCCATATTTTTGTGATTGTAAATAACCCTGCAAGGAACATAGGGATGTTTATGTTCTTTGGAATTAGTGTTTTGAGCTCCTTTGGATATATTCCCAGATGTGAGAATATATATATATTTTCAGTTAGTTGCTCTAGCTCCTCTTCTCTCAGCAGCAGAAAGTCAGATACCCCCCTTTTGAAGCTCACCTCCTTCACAATTAGCCAAAAATCACAAGTGGCTATCAATACCACTCCCAAATCTAGGTAGACAGAGGACTGGAATGTTCCATTATTCTAACAGTGCCACTGTTTTGTTTATAGCATTTATCCCATTGGCCACAGACATTGGTCCCACAGTGCAGAGAGCTCTGAGTGATCGCAGTGGGCAGCACTCTTGGACCCAGGGTCACAGTTCTCTGTGGGTACTTCTGAAGCATTATCCTGGTCAGGGTGGCTGGGGTCCAAGGGACCTTGAGTCCTATGTCCTTACCCTGTAACCCACCAACTGCCTTAACCTTTTATGAAACCCAGGACACCAGCCCATGGCCATCTTGACCTTGTTGCAAATTCCTCCAGGGATTAATAGTATTCTTTCCTCCTGGGGCAAGGGGGTGGTGCATAGTCAGGGTTATTCAATTCTAGCCTTCCTGGGAAGATGGGTGTGGCTGTGCTTCCTTCCCTTCCAGAAGAGCTCCTTTGCCAGCTGCTTCTCATCCTCTTCTGGCCCCAGTGCCCTGGACTCTACGTATAAGGCAAAGGAAGAGGACAGCCTTGGCTAGATTCCAGGAAAAATTCCCTGTTCCTTCTTTTCCATGGACAAATGGTCCCTCAAGTAGTTTTTCTCGTAAATATAAAAATCTGCTCCAAGGTAACTTGCTGTTGCTACCTCTGGACACAGAAGAGGCTGTTACTGCATAATTCCATCTCCGGGCATCACTTCACAAATATGCACTAACCCCATCAGTTACTGTGGCTAGAAATGAGTCAAAGTGTCACACCCTGGCGCAGTCATGTCCTAGTCAGACAACTTGTTGTTTCTTAAACAAGTTCAGAGCTTTTTGTTTTCAGGGTTGTACTCCGTCTCCTTCATTCTCTCGTTGGAAATGCTTTCCTTTAGATCTTCACCTATAAATGTTACCTATGATTCAGAGACCCACTCAGAATCCCCCTCCTTTCACCCAGCCTTGCCTGAACACCTAAACTGAAGGTCACAGAACAACCAGCTCTCCTTCTTTGAGCACCCCCAGCCCTTTGCTCATCTCTCTCTCTTTCTCTCGCTGCACTCTCGCAGCCTCCCCGGCTTAGGAGCTAGTGGCATAACACCATGCTGGCCCTTGGTCCCAATCCTGGCTCCCTGTGTTTTGGTTCTGTGGTCTCAGGAAACATAGTTAACCTTCCTGAATCTTATCTGTAAAATGAGGATGGTAATAGTTCATTCCTTACAGGTTATTATGAAACTTAAGTTGGATAAACCATGCCTGGCACATAGAAAGTTAGCTCTTCATTCAACAAATGTTTAATGTGGCCTATACGTGTTGTGCCCTGAGGATGTTGTGGTGAACAGTCCAAATCCCTGCCTTCATGGAGCTTACGTTTTAGTGAGGAGGAAACACAATAGACAAATTAATAAATATAAACAGTGGCTGTTGCTCTGCACTGTGTACAGTTAGTTTTGTGTCTGCTGACAGACAGAAAGCTGTAGCTGAGGGAGTTACTGGTTTTCTCCAAATCACACAGCTTGAAAGTGGTGAAACCAGGACTGGAATCCAGGCAGCAAGTCTTCAAAACCTGCACTTGAGGGTTAGGAAGAAACTAAAACCAGAACCAGGCAAAGGCAGCAAGGGTGCATGTGTGTATAGGAGCGGAGAAGATAGGGGAGGGACTCCGAGAAAGTGACATCAACTGAGAAGTTTCGGATGGGCAAAAGGAGGGGCAAATATAGAGACTGCAAGGTGGGAGTGAGCCAGACTCGGGTGGACCAGTAAGAAGTCTAGTCCAGTCAGACCTGGTGACCTTGGGGAGAGGAGTACGAGGAGCTGTTAACAGGGACTGCTTTAGGTGCTGTTAGTTCCCCACCATTGTAATAAGAGGTTTGCATTTCCCATTAGCCTGTGAGCCAGGGACTGTGTGCTGTTCATATTGGTATGTGCCCACGGGGCCCAGGTCTTGGCCTTATTAAATAGTAGACACTTAATGTTTGTTGTTGATGTTGTTGATTTAGAGTTTCAGTCTCACTTGGAAAAACACAGACTCTGGAAAAAAAAGACAGCTGGCTTTGCACCCTGACCTGGCCACTTACTAGCATCTGGGGGCAGCTCTCTTTCTCTCTCAATCTGTTCCCTCATTTGTTAAATGCAGAGAGGTCACATTTCCTTTAGAGCAGTCTTTTTTTTTTCAGCATAAGAGAGATAAAGCACATAAAACAGCCAGCACACAGTAGATATTCCACAATCGTTACTTTTTAACCCTTCCCTTCATCCTAATACTCTGATCTCTTGCCCTTAGAACCAGCTACCCATCATCTCCCTAGAAATTTTTCTTTTAATTTCCTGAGTGCTTTGGAAAGCTGACCTATGCTAAACCCCAGATGATGTCTCTGGGCAAAAAATGGCTTCTCCCTCTTGTGGGGGCTCCATGGAACCTTGAGGCATAACACTGGATCAACATGTCCTGGCCAGTCCTTCCTCCAGGGTTCTTGGTGGGGGACCCTTGACAATGAGCTGCGATTTTAGAACTGTGCTTTGCTTCAAAGCTCACACAGGCAGGGTCTCCCTCTCAGTCCGCCGATGCCAGTCAGTCTGGGACCGCGAGGGCGTCCGTGGGATCCACCATTTAGTGTAGAGCCAGGCTGCAGCCGGGACCCTGCCAAGTGCGCAGTGTGATTGCTTTGTCCCCGCCAACAGGCCCCTTATCAGATACCTTGTGGTCACTCCCCCAGTAGACAAACAATTCTTATCTTAGCTCTTGATTAATTCCTGGATGATAACACTACCTGCGACACCTTCAAACTAGGGGTTACCCGGTTCACTCAGCCCCAAAGGAAATGAAACCTTTTCCTTCTCTCACCTGGGAGCCAAGACCTAAGACGTGACTTTTGCTCCTCTCTCTCCCTTAAACTTGTTGTGTGGTGAGTCAGCTGAAGCATATGACCTTTTCAGAGCTAAATTTGACGCCCCTGTGAGGAATTTCTGTGCATATGTGATATGTAAACAGGCAATTTACAGGTATGCTCCAGTGTCTCAGAGTTCAGCTTGTCACGGCTGAGTGAAATCCACTCATCATCCAGTCTGTCCAGCTCGTTTGCTCAGTGCCAGCTTTTGGGTGAAACGGGTTCTTTCTGGCTGGACATTGAGTCCAGCTCTTTTGCAGCCACTAAGTACTATTGGATGCTTCTCCTGAATTCTACATTCACTCGGAAACCTGCCGTGTTTCCTCCGCCTGGCCCCCCTGAGCCTGGGGAAAGTTTTATCGATGTCCAGCATCTCATTCAACTACACTCTCAGGCATTTCTTTTTCTTTTGCTTCCCATTCACTCAAAGAAGAATTTGTATTTACAAAACAACTCTCTGTATAATAGGTTTATTGTTAGTCCCAACTAACAATAAAAGAGGGAAAGCCCAAAATGATGATTGTAATTGACTCCTCATGTAGCAGTTGCTAAGTAAATATTTGTGGAATTGAATTAGTTTTTCGTTGAATACACCAGGTTATATCCTTCTCAGAAATCCAACCCAATGCTGATTGTGTAGGTCTCAGCTAAGATGCTTCCAGCCTTATCACTTATAAATATTTCTGTAGGGATGGTAGGAGATCGTTTTTCACAGTCCTTTCAAATGGAGCAGGTATTGACAAGCTGGGAGGCAGAAGGAAGCAATATTAATGATCATGGGTAGGCAGAAGCTGGGCTGCAATTTGATCGAAGCTGCAACATTATCTATCACCCAGCAGATTAACTGTAATAGAGTGAGTGGCCTTCTGGCATTACAGCTGTGGGCACAAGGCTTTGGCAACTGTCATGCTCACCACCATAGGCCGATATAAAGTCCAACTGCTAGGCACGTTCTGGGTGCAGAAGCTGTGGCCCATTTAATTTTGCATCTCCAGTGGCTGGGCCTGGTTCACAGTTGATGCTCTATAAACATTTGTTCAATAAATGAATAAGTCAGGAGATGGACTATATAAAACACAATAGAAATTTTAGAAGAGAGGCTTTACTTTAGATTTTCCAGGGCCTTTGAAGGATATGATATGTAATGTGTGACTAGGCAGGGGACAAGCTAAAAAACAACTTAGAGTGGGAAGCAGCCAGCACACCTCTGAGATGAACACAACCGGTCACCTTGCTTCCTGGATAGTCACCCAAATGGTGTCCCTTATTAAGCAAATACAGCAGCCACCTATTGGCTGGGAAGAAAGATGTAATGGGGACTTGTTTTCTTTTGTGGCATATTGGCAGCTGCATCTGTCCTTGGTTTGCAGTACTCTGAAGAATGTTGGATCAATTTGCATATGAGGCCCAGGAGTCTTCTGGGTGGGGAAGGACGGGAGCATAACCTTCTTTTACAGAGTTTGGAACTGAAGAGAATCTGGTGGGGGTGGCCTGCAGTGGCCTGGGTTGGCCAGGACCTTCACTGACTGGCAGAAAATCACACTAAGCTCTCTAGATAGGAGCTTACCATGAGGGAATGGGGAGTCTGACTTTGTGACTTAGGCTCAACGCAAGGTGCAGCTATGGCTTTGGCATCATTAAAATCACCCTGAGAGTATGGCTCATTGAATTGGTATAGTTCCAGGAGTTATAATCCCTATTTTAGGTAAAGATATGGGACAAGGGTATAACCCCAAAGTAAACAAATACTCTAAGTGGTTTAGGGAAATGTAAGTTGTTTTATTTGTACTTAGAAATCCCCTGGGATTCTCACATAGATTTTAGGAGAATATAACAGAGAGAAATATGGTTTGAATAAAAGTATATAGGACCTCCAGGGATTAACTGAAGTTAAAAAAAAAAGCTAAAGAAGTAGATAATGCCCGTTGCAGACTGAGAAGTAAAGGAAGTTGGACGGAGGTGTAGAGGTGCAAACAAGCCTGCATGCAGCTCATGGGGTGGGAAAGGAGCCTCACTCTGCATGTGAGAAGGGTTGAGTCGGCCAGGTGTCAGACATGAGCCTGTCGGGTTGCCACAGCAGCAGGCCAGGAGTACATGCACTGTTCCTGGGAGGTCGTGCTTTTGGAGCTTGTAAGACTGAGAAGTCAGTCATTCTGGTGGTGGGAAGTAATCTCTAGGTGTTGTGCAAAGCTCCTGAATTCAGAAGTAGAAAGGCCCAGATTCTAAATTCCGGCACTTCCCGTCTTATGTTGTGAAACTCTCTTCGCTGTTTTGGAATTTCAGTTTCCTGAAATGTGAAGATCATTCAATCATTAATTGACAAAGCAGTTGTTGAGCACTTGTCATGTGCTGCTGTGCTGTCTCAAGGAGGAACGCCATAGAGCTCCTGTCTCTGAAGACGTGTAAGCAAGTAACTCATTGCTGTGCAAAGCGCACTTTTGCTCAGGGATATGCAAAATGCTGTGGGATTCCAGAAAGATCCCTTACATTCATTGAGCACTGGATGTGCACCAGGCATTGTTCAAAACCCTCACAGGTACTGGCTTATTTAATCCTTGTGACAACCCACATCAGAGAGGACAACCTGCTATACTTAATCTACCGAATCAAATATCAGTCTCACCCAGAAACAGCCTCACAGAGACACCAGAATAATGTCTGACCCCATGTCAGGGCACGCTGTGGGCCAGTCAAGTTGACACGTAATACTAACCATCTCAAGTGCCGGGTGTAGAACAGGGTCAGTGGTTGTGGTGGGCAATGTCCTACCCATTTCCTCTGCTTTCCTACCAGAGCTCTGGTTTTGTTCAGAAGCATAGTTCTGCTCCATGCGGCCACCTGCTTCAGGGAAGCTAACCTACCCCCAGCTCAAGGGGGATTGAGCAGGGGGAAATGCCATTCTTTTTGCCAATGGTTGATTCGGGAGTGGTCACCGGACCTGGTTCTGGCCAATGAGGCCTGAATAAATACCAGACGCCTTATAAGATTTCTCCTTATGAAGACATGGTGTCTTCCTCCTCTGTCACATACCAGGCCTGAGCATGGTGCCTGGCATTGCCACCTCAGCATCCCCCTGGAGAGGAGGCTGACAGTGAGGATGCCAGAGGAGAAAAACCTGAGCAAACGCCCTCACAGCCTGTTCTACCTCACTGAACATCTGTTTAGTGAACCATTACCATCCTTACTGTTTATCGCAGTTTCAAGATAGAGCTTGTCACTTGCAGCTATATGCTACCTGATATAATCATAAAGTAAGGCTGAGGGCTTGGTTTAAACAAAGTTAAGGCAGTTTTCTTTATTCTGGGGCTTCTTCTGTGGGTGTACATTATAAATATCCAAGAGAAGGAGAAGACATGTAGCATCTCCCAGACATGTGTGACTGTGCGGAACTCTGTAGGGGAGAACCCCGAGAACTTGCTGTTCCACAAAAATGCTCCTATAGGCAGTGGGAGGCTTCCAAGACCCGAAAGCAGGTAATGACAGCATTATGTGCTCAGTAAACTCCACCCTTTTCTTCTCCAGAGACACCAAGAATTACGTCTCTTGTGATTTTAAAATTCAAGGAAACTCAGAAGTAGCTCTCCAGAAAGAGGTTACAAGTTTTGACTTAACTCTACCGATTTCTTAGTTTTCTTTCAATTCTCAAATCCTGTGGGGCTTGTATAATTTGGTATATTCATCTCTGAACACTGACCAAAATTTCCCTTCCTTTTTTAGTCGCTCTCCAACATCTGTGAATGAAGTTGAGATGTATATTTATATATCACATGTGCTCAACCAGTCTTTTTTCCAGGATGCATTATTTAAAATAACCAACTGAGTGAATCCCTGCTCAGCGGGTCTCTGGCGAACATTTAAGTTTTACTTAGGCTCTGACCACATTCCTCATTCCTCTGGCTTTTTCTTTTTTCTTTTTTTGTCCTACAAGAAAGTGGCTTGAGGTCACAAAGGACAGTGTTAAGAATGTTCTCACCGTAGTCAGTGACAGGGTAGATGAATGACATAAAATAGAAGAATCTATTCCTTCCAAGATGGGAAAAGTTGCTTCTGTGGCTTTGCTTGATCTATGTTAAATTCATCATGGTTTTCAAACTGAAACCACTTTGGCCCTAAAAAACAAAGGGGAAAGAGAAGTGTGTGGCAGATCTTTGCATGAAGTGGCTGTGCCCCCTGAAGATACGAAGTGTGCCACCTTGGGCAGGCCAGTTCTCCTGTTCCCTCCTCCACCCAGTGGGGTGCTGACCGTGACCTCCCAGGGATGGCATGAGATCGCTGTGAACTGAGGGACACGGGGAAGGGGTGAGGACGGGGCGAGAGAGACATCACTGCTGTTTTCTGCCCTTGCGTTGCGCTGTCGGGGAGTCTGCTGAGAACGACCTGGGCTCCAGAACATAGGGGTGTCTATGGAAGGGGTGTGTTACCATTAATTGGGGGCCACAGAGAAAAACATTTCTGTCATATTCTCTCTCTTGTTAGAAGAAAGGCCTCATCTCTACCCTAAAGCCCAAGGCTGGAAGACCTCCACTGGGAATTCCTCTTCAATCCTTAGAGGATCCTAAGCTTGGATCTCAGGTTGCTCCAGGTTGCCCAACTAAGAGGAAATTTCTTAATTCTCTAACTGCTGGCTGAAGCCAAATCAATATGGAAGCTGCTTTAAAAAGTCCAGTTTGGGCCAGGAGGGCCAGACGAGTGGACTTTCATTGCAGGGCAATGACCATATGTTTCTTCTGACCAGGTAATTATAGGTCACAGGAGAAAGAAGAAGCCTGACCATCAATCAACAAAGTGAAATTAAAAATTAACATGCTCCTGTTTGCTCAACAATAATCTTTGAGTCAGTCAATACTTGGAGGCTGTGCCAGTAACCTGAATTGAGGGCAGCCACAGATTCTGCTCAGAAACCAGCCCGGGTAAACAGTTAAGGCTGAGACCAGCTGGGCAAGACTGGGATTAAATGCACCTGGGGGATGGCCACTCACAAAGTACTCAAAGATTTCTTGCAGGGGTCTGTCATTTGTGGTGCTGGGTGTGGTGGGTTTGAGAGGACCCAGAGCCCTAGTTTTTCTGGGTACAATTTATTCCATGCCAAGGAAAGCCAAGGTCACCTGCCAATACCTTTTGCTTTTTCTCTTCTCTTTTCTGCCCCTTTCTCTTTTCCTAGCCCACATGGCTGCCAATCAGATAGAGGTGTGTGGACAGCGGACAGGGAGGGAGCCAGTCAGCACTGGTGGGATATTGAGGTGCAACTGTCTGAATCTGAGGATGACTCATTCTCACTCTCCGTCTTCATCATGGGGGTTGAAAATACCTGTGAAGAAGGCAGTGGCAAAAAATTTAGTTATAGCTCAGTATTTTAAATACACCTATGAACACAGTTTCTAGCGCATAGTAAACAATTAATAACTACTTGGTGAATGAAGGCAAGAATGAGTGAATGGACTATGACCCCAGAAGACTGGGAATCAGAAAATCAGAAATAGAAAGTTTTATTTATGAAAGAGAGACAGAGAGACAGAAAAAAGACAGAGAGAGAGACAAATGTTTTCGGAAACTTGCCACATACTAAGTTTAATTACTGTGATTTTTAAACAACATGAGTGTATTGAATTTGTAATTAGAATAAATTAGTATGACAGAAATATTGACTGCACACTTAGTACATCTCAGGAATGACTTAGACCCTGGGGATGTAGAGATGAGTAAGTAGCAGACGCTGCACTCAGGGGCCCGCAGTTCAACATGGGAAGGTCAGACAAGCACTCACTTAGCAAGGTACAAAGTGATCAGAGTTGGCTGAAATACTACGTTTTTTAAAAGTGAAGTGGCGTCACCGGTGTAATTACTGCGCAGCATTGTTCCGAAGCACAGTGAGAACACTCCTGCCAGGGGAGCAGTTGGCGAGGCTTTGCCCTGGCCTAGGAAACCCCACTCTGTTCTGGGCTGCAAGATGGCTCTCTGCCACCCTATCTGGTCAGACCCGGCCTCTCCCCTGGCCTCACTGGCTCCCTCCTAGTGACCCTCAAACTTGAGGGTGGAGGGAGCAGAATACCAGGGGAGGACAGATGTCGGAAGGAGTTCCCGGGAAGCACAGAGGGAGAAGCAGGACTCAGTGGTCAAACAGTGTTTGTGCTGGAAGGGCATTGGGAACATCCATCAGAGCTCACATTCTTGTTTTATGGGATGAAACAGAGGCTCCTAGAGGGAAAAGGTTTGCTGGAGGTCATACAGTGAATCGATGTCATGACCATAGATGGACCCCAGGTTTCTCATCCTTGGGCTCAGGAGGCCTGCTGCTGCTCTAGGAGAGACGCCCTGCTTCTTTTTGGGCTGGCCAATTTCCTCCCTTCCCTCCCATCACTATAGCAGCCTCCACATATGTTTGTCTGGCCTTGAGCTTGGTCCATGTTCCCAGGCTAAAGATTTTACCCTTGGAAGTCTGAGTAGGGGCTGACAAGATTCACGAGCAGCCTGTCGAGATGCTCAGCTTGAGCCAGGTGGACCGCCTTAACCACCTATGCGAGACCAGCCAGCGAGGCCTGAAAGGTGGTTGGGAGGGGAAACCACATCGCAGTAATGTCAGGTTTGGCAGGCTGGGGGCAGTGCCAGCAGGAGAAGCCTTGGGGATGGGGTGGGATGAACTGTGTGTATATTATACACACGTGTCTGTGTCAGCACAAGTAGAAGTGGATTGTGTGTGTGTGTGTGTGTGTGTGCAGCCATTGAAGAGAGTTGGATTCACATGTACTGAATGGAAGGAATTCCCAAAACATAGTGTTAAAGATGCAAATTGCTGAAAAAACAAGTTTAGCAATGATCCTTTTTTTAGATCTAAAAACCCTTGATGAATGTTTATATGTTTGAGAAAGATACAGGGGATACACCCCACACTGCTAACACTGATTACATAGAGGGATCGAGATTATTACTTTAAAGCAGTATCTCTGTAATAGTTGCCTTATGGCGGAAAGCCTGTTACCTAATTATAAAAAGCTTGCTTAAAAGAGAAAAAGAAGAAAGTGTGTGTCACTATGTGTGCATCTGAATATGGTAAAACATAAACACATATGTACATATGTGTTGAGTGTTTCTGTGCATGTGTTTGTATGGGAGAGGAAGTCTCCAGGGACAACAGTACTTTGGGGGCAAATTCCAAACACTGGTCACAGCCTCCAACCCTTGATCTTTGGAAAGAACCCTCAAGGATGTACCCCTTACTTGTAAGTCTTGAAATAAACATCATCTGCATTGCAGGTGTGGGCTGTTTCAGGGCTCCTCGCTTAACCAAAATGGCTTTGGATAAATTACCAATGGGATAGGCTGGAGTAGAGATCGCCACCCTGCAGCCAAGACAGCCAGTGGTTTGAGGCTTCTCTGGAAAATCCACATCCCTTTGCACAGCATTTGTGGGGCACCTCTAGAGTGCAGAGCACTGTGTACAGTAGGGAATGTTTTTTTCTGGGAGGACAGCTGCCCAAGGAAGGAGGCTGAGAAATCTCAGCCTATGTAGGTCAGATGCCTTCCACAGGCAGAGCAATTACCTTCCCCTTTCCCCCTCCCTTTTCCCCTCCTCTCTCTTGCTCTCTTTTTTGAGACCCAGGATTTCACAAGCATCAGGATTTAGTCATTGAGTTGACTATGGCTCAATGTTTCCATGTGGACCTGGAGCTTTGCATTCCCATCTAGAGCTGCAAGAGTCCATTCCTACTAACTGGGCAATAAAATGATTTTTCCAGGCGTTGGGTGGGTCATACCGTGTGTGTAAGGAGAGGCAGCCCTGCCCCCTTGAGGAGACTTACCAAGACGGACAGAGGGCTGTGCCGGCTGCACCTGGCCACAGACTCTGAGCCAGGGGATCAACTGCTCCTCAAGGCTACAGCCTTGTCATGCCTCTGTATCCTGCTCGGCAATCAGCACAGGCCTCTCAGACAGCGGGGTCTCTATAAATACTCCCTGGATGAACAAGAAACAAAAAATATTTATGAGATCAAAACCACTTGGTCCCTTTGCAATAGAAGCCAGCTGTCCTAGTGAGCTGATGTCCTTCCTGCCTTAAATGTCACTGTGTCCCCTCTCCTCCCAAGCTGGTTGGCAGCAGCTTGGGGAGTTTTGAGAGGAATAGGGGCTCTCTGTGTCACTGGACCCTCTCCTTTGGAAAGTTTCTGGGGGCGAGGCTGCAAGGAGCCAGGCTGGTGGGAGCAGGAGGCAGAGGTGTTTTGGTGTCTTCCTGACATCTTCTGGGCCCAGTGAGAGGGTGGGTCTGTCCTCAAGTAATTGGGGGCACAGTGGGAGGGGACTGTGGCTACTTTTCCTCTGGAAGCTACAAAGTTCGAAGAGGAGGAGGAAAAGAGGGGTGCGAGAGGAGAGAGACAGAGAAGGGGGTGGGGAATGAGGATCCTGGGAGAGAGCAGGAGGGTCGATGAGAAGGAGGGGTGGGGGGAGGGGAAGCGGACATTTCTTCAGAGGGATTTCCAAAAAGCCAGGGGGGACTTGCCAAGCCATTTCCTAACCTCCCCAGGGTGTAAATGTGATTTTAATGCAGATGGGCAGCAGCTGTTAGTTAGCGTCCTCCAGCCTGCCCAAGGGGGGATGCTGGTCTCCTAGCCAGAAAGCCCTAGAGCCAGGCCTCCTGGTCTCTTTGTCTGTCCTCTGTGCCTAAACCTGCAGCTCTGCCCTTCTGCCTTTATCTGAGCTTCTTTAATCTGTCCGTCTTTTTAGTCCTGGCTGACTCGCATCCTCCAGCCTCCAAAATCCAGGCCTCTGTTTTGGGCTCAGGGGACGTCTCGGTGATTCTCTTCATCCCAGTTCTCCCTGTGTACCTCGGCTGGACCTCAGCCACGCCACTGCCCCACAGCCCACATTGGCTGTTGCTGTGGCTGGCAGGGCCCATCAAAGTCAAACTCCTTGCTCTACTCTCGATCTGTGTTAAATATCCTCTCTCCCTGGCCTCATCCCACTTACCAGCCAGGTTTCCTGCTCCTTTCCCGATGGAAGCCTCCCTGGTGAGCCCTGACTGTACTGGCTTCATCTCTGCCTCCGTGCCTTGCTTTGCTGCACAGTTCCTATTCCCTCCTGCATTCATCTAAAGCCAATTCATCTCCCAAGACCTAGTTCAACTCCTGTCCACAGCCCACTTCCTTGGTCCTTTCAGCCCACAGTGACTACCTGACCCCCACTGCGTACCCCATTCGGAGGACCCACAGTTTTGCTTCTAATTGCTTTTGTCCCCAGCTCTGTGCAGGCTCTGTGAGGGCACAGACCATGCCTTCCACTTTCTTCTCTCTCTGTCTCAAACCCAAACTGGGATTATTAATTGATTGAAATGGGAAAACTATAGCCAAAGAGATTTGGGGGAGGCAGAGCGCTCCAATAGTCTAGAACTTTCCTCCAAGCTCTTCGTTAGCCAAATATCATTCTGTGTCTATGTTCACATTTTGTCATGCTGGGTTTTGCCAACACTGTGGAAAACACTCAGATGTTCCATTGCATGGAGTCATTTCTATTTTCTCCTTCACACAAGGTTGGTTATTCAGAGTCAGAAAAGATCAGAGTAAAAACAGATTTGAGAGTCATCTCTCCTGATTATTCTGTGATATAAGAATTAATTACTGAACTGCCCGCCATTTTCAGAGACCAGAAACCCTGTGCCTCTTAGGGGTATCCACTGAACCTCAATACTTACAAGTGGAACCATTCACCGTCACTCAGAGTGCAAACCTACCTCCAATGGGTTAATACGCTGGTCGTCATGTCACTGGCATTTGGAGTTTTCTCCTATACTTCCTTTCAATAATGCTGTGACCTTTCTTTCCATAGAATAAAAGACCAAAGAAGGTAGATATGAGTGACATTATCAGTAAGGTTCCTTACAATTTAGATTTCTGTTCCAATTGTGACATATATCTTTATTACCTTTGTAATGAGTCACGAATCGCTGGTCGCAAGTGACAAAAGCTCTCCACATGTCTTTAGGTGCCCAGGTGTTTTCAGTCAGTATATCTGGCGCTAAAGTATCGATATGTCTGAGGGACCATTTTGTCATTCCCTGCAGGCATTCCACTCCTTTTCTCCACTGACAAACCTCCAGTGTGACCAGCTCCAGGTGATGAATCTATGATCATGGTAGCTACCTGTGTCTGAGGTCCCAAGCCCACCCCCAGTGTGGGGTAGCTTCAGACATGGCCCCTCCACCTCAGAGAACAGGTGGCTGCCTGGCCAGCAGCCCTAAAGAGTAAGGACAACAGCCTGTATCTGGAGTCCCAGGCTTCTCAGGGCCCCTGTGTTTATTAAACTCTGTAGCACTTTCACACACTATTGCAGCTCCCTTCTTGCTGCCACTGCTCCCTCCCTAACCCTAAAAGTAGCACCAAGGCTGGAAGCGGGGTGCCGTCTCTCCTGCCCAGCTCCCTGCTATTGGGCACTCCCCAGTAACATGAGTGATAAATGGCACGTCCACAGCATGCTCACATCTGCTGGTCCTCCGGGTGGATTTTTCGGAATATCATGTACACTAATGCATCTCCCTGGTTAGGAGCACCTGTGTTACACCTAGGTCCGGAGATTTGCAAAAAAGACTCACAGGACTCAGCACATAGTTGTACTCATGGCTAAGATTTATTATAGCAAAAGTCTACAAAGTCACATCAGAAAAGGGGAGTGCGTGTGGAGCAAAGTCCAGAGGAACCCAGGAGTTCTCTACGAGTGGAGTCACATAGGACATGCTTAATTCCTCCGGCGAGTTGTGACAGTGTATGTGACACATTGTCTACCAGGGCAGAGCATCAGAGACTCAGCACCCAGGGTTTTCATTGGGGCCTGCTCACGCAGGCACACTCTGCCTAGCATGTACTAATGTTCCAGACTCCCAGAAGGAAAGCAGGTGCCCAGCAAAGGCATGTTATTTGCACATACAGTTTTGGCACAGTGAGCATGGTGAGCCACTCTTGTAAGCTCTGAGAATGGTGGGATTGCTCCCCAAACCCAAGTTTCTAGATGTTAGCCAAGGGCCAGCCTCATAAGCAGGCCTTCCTAAGGATATAGTCTCAGGCTTACTAAGTTAACTCTCTTCTACATACCACCCATCCTTCTTTGTCTGATACTTGCTTTGTCAGCCTCCCTTGCAGTTGTGACTAGCCACATGACTCAATTCTGGCCAATAAATTGCAAGAGGAGAGTGCACTGATAACATCTGTAGCTGTGGTAGCCATCTTGTGACATGTGCAAGGACAAAACTCTAATATATGAAACATAGCATGGGGACAGGTGAAAAGGAGCTATCGTATTTTTCAGACTATAAGACACACCTTTTCCCCCCACAAATTTGGGAGGAATAATGGTTGTTAATGCTGCTGTTGAGTTCTGTTTACACCTATATTGGTGAAATATTTATTATGTTGTTTATGTTATTAAATATTTTACCACATTTTTTTGCTTCAATTTTTTTCTCTCCTATTTTCCTCCTCTAAAACCTCAGTGTGTCTTATAGTCTGAAAAATGCAGTAGGCCCCTGGTAATATCTCTAAACCAATGCACCATTCCGGAAACAAAATATCTCCACACTTCTTTAGTCATGAGATAATAAAATGCCTTGATTGAATAAGTAATTGTTAAGTTGGATGTAGGTTGCACGCATTTCTAAGTAATATAATATGTATTCTCTTGGTTATGGGTTGCACTGTGTCCCCTCAAAATTTATGTGTTGAAGCCCTAACCCTCAGTACCTCAAAATGTGACCGTATTCAGAGATAGAGCCTATAAAGAGGTGATCAAGTTAAAAGGAGGATGTCAGGGTGGGCCCTAATCTAGAATGACCAGTGTCCTTGCAAGAAGAGAAAATGTGGACACAGACACGTACAGGGAAAGAGATGTGAGGACATGGGGAGAAAGGAGGCCGTTGGGAAATCAAGGAGAGAGGTCCCAGAAGGAACCAAACCTGCCAATATCTTGATTTGGCCTTCTAGTTCCAGAACTGCAAGAAAATAAATTTTGGTTAAGATAGCCAGTCTGGTATTTTGCTGTGAGAGCCCCAGGAAACTAATATACTTTCCATATGTCAATATGGAAAGGGTAAATATAGCAAGTTATAGTTGACAAAGCAGGAACTTAGAAGAAATCATCTAATCTGGTGATCCCAATAGGGTGAGGCAGGAGCACAGATTAGTCAAATGCCTTTGTAGGAAAGGGGGCTATACCCACTCAATCTCATCTTCCAGAGGCTAAGGCTACTGTATAGCTGTATTGATTATAATGAGATAGTAATGAGACATAATGAAGTACATGAGATAGGACATCTGGTGACCACAGGTTGTTAGACAAAGGAGAGGCCCTGATGAGGAGGTCCTGGAGAAGAAGCAGGGGCAGAGAGAAGAGAAAGACCATATCCGTGGACTATAACTAGGCCAGATTCCTCTCTGTGTCACTAGGTCTTGGACAGACCATGGCAGACTATGAGCTTTCTCCAGAGGCAAGAGCTCTTGGGTGGGAATCTAGTGAAAGTAGTTCCTGCTGCTGTGGCCTCTAATATGTTGCAAGGGTTATGGTCAGTTTCATGTGGGATGCCTTGGTTATGTCCTTCTGGCCAGACTTCATTTGGTCCTGTTGATCTAGGGCTTTTTGAAAATACTATGTGGCCCAAGACTATTGGCTAAGGTATGAGTGAAGTCAGAATAGCCACAAACCCAACTTAGATTAAGTAAAGAAAACAAAACAAAAACAAAAAAAAAAAAAAAAAAGGGGGAAAGAAAAGAATGTGTATTGGCTTATGTAACTAGAATGTCCAGAGCTTCAGGGAGCTTCAATTATACTGGATCAAGGGGCTTATCAGGGTCGGTTTTCTTTCTCTACCTCTCTGTTCATGTGGTCTCTGTAAGGCTTCATTTCTCCAACTGGCTGTTCGTACTTGACTGTTAAGAAAGTTGCTGGTTACTCCTGCCAAAAGTGAATCCAGTCATGAGGAAGTGATCAGACAAATCTAAATTCAGGAACATTCTACAAAATAACTGGAATATATCTATATATAAATATTATATGTATATATAAAATATAAATATAAATAACTGGAATATATATATATATATAAATATAAATGCCAATGTTGTAAAAGGCAGAGAAGGGCTAAGCAGCTCTTCAAATTAAATGAAACTAAATACTCATGTTCACTTATGAAAACTAAATGAAACATGCCAACATAGACCCTGGATTTGATCTTGGATGGGAAAAAACTGTTATAAAGGAATGTACTGTATATTAGATAATAGTATTGCTTCATTGTTAAATTTCCTGAATTTGATCTTTGTCCTGTGGTTATGTAAAAGAATGTCCTTGTTCTTAAGAGATAAATGCAGAGTATATAGGGATAAAGGATCCAGATGTCTGCAACTTACTCTCAAATACAGTAATAGTTAAAACAATAGTAACAAAAATACTATAATAGCACAAAATAGAATAGAATAGATAGAGAAGGAGAAGATAAAAAGAAAATAATAAAGCAATTTTGGCAAAATGTTAATTTAGGTGAAGGGCATACTAAGTTCATTGTACTATTCTTGTGACTTTTCTATAAGTTTGAATTGTTTGGAAATCTTAAATTTAAAAGTTAACAAAACAGGTGTTAATGGCAGACCTTGATCTCTGTGTCCACGTGGCAATCTCACGGAAGAGTGGTTAGCCTGCATCACACACCATACTCACTTCACTGAATGAGCTCAGACACTGTGGTTGACAGTCTCACCAGGGACTTTATGAAATGGGGAGGAATTCCCCAAGAATACAATGGGAAGAGCACGTGAGAGTGTGCTGGGCATGCAAAAATGAAAGCCAACACATCTGTCACAACCCTCTCTCAGTCTTCTCTCTGATAGCTCCCAGTTTCCCAGGTCCTCTTCTGTTGGTCTCCCATCCTCCCAGGCCATCCCTCCTTCCACAATGGCACGGACAGAGGCAGGTTCCTCTCAATGAATAGCTTCAGATTTGGGACTTCTGGGGCTCCTCTCTCACTTCATCGTGCTCATCTGGACACCATTCTTCTTGGTCCTACTCTCTCTTAGTTCATTGATGAAGAAATCATCAGTGTGTTTATGTTCAAGTGTTACCAAGGGTTATCCATGTGCTTTTACCCTCAGCTTACAGATTCACATTTTTTTTTGACTGGGTCTTAATCCAGGCAAGAGAAGCCACTGGCAGGAGTTTCAGGCACAGAAGAAATCCGAGGAGGTAAGTCATTTTGGGTGGGGAGGCCTCTCGCTTCTTTTGCACCCGCTGTGTTCGTGGCTTTTTCCTTGATCTCAGGCCAGGGTCTCTGACAGGGGATTGACTACTGTCCCTGTCAGTTGGAGGAAGCCAGGATAGCCAAAAGGAACCAGGCCAACATCACTTCATTTCTCAACAGGCAATTTTGACAATTGATTTGTTCCCTAGCAGTAAAATAGAGTTAGCTAAGAGGTTGCTGGAACTCAATCACTACAGTGTTGGCAGGGAAAGCTCTGCATTCAGCCTTCTTGAGAATAAGGCAGGGTTTAGGGAACACATTTGCTGACAGTGAAACTAAAACTAGTAAGAATCAAAGAAGAGAATTCATTCATTCATTGTTCATGTATTTATTCACCCATTTACTTATTTATGAAAGGCTGAACAGCATACGGTTAAGTAAGCCCACATGAACATTCTTGAAGTTCATGCTGTGTTCTGCACAACTCCATGGGGTGCTATTCACAAGGACCATATGTGGCAGCCCTAGGTTAGGGGCACTTGTGTTGGGATTGCATCACCTGGTTTCAGATCTCCATGATCTCCAACTGTGTGGCCTTGGACTAGATTCTTTAGTCTCTGTGACTTAATGATTTTATAAGTAAAGTAAGGATACTTGTTACATAACAAACAAGGGGGGCCTGGGACGATATACTATTATTGAAAGAAGCCCCCGGGTCCGTTATGTCCACCGCCAGAGGAAAGACATCTCTCAATGCCAGAGATTTGTGAAAAGGAAGGGAAATGTTTATTTACTGCTATACAGACTTAAAGTAGTGACCTAATGTCTTTATCAAAAATCCCAAAGTCCCTTAAAACACCCACAAACAGACACAGTCCTTCCTTCCTTCCCCCTTTGCCCAGTCCAGAGTACCGTATCTCAGGAAAAGAAATAGAAGTCCATGGCTCAGGCAGGTCTCTGGTTATTCCCAGTTAGTACCCCATCTCAACTGGGAGACCTCCCTGGGTTCCCGGCACCCTCCGCTGAGTCGCCGGGATCTCTGCTAAAACCAGGTGGTGGTTCCCCCTTCTAAAGCTGTGGGGGTCCCCACTCTGGCACAGGCATGTGGTCCTCTCTCCCAGGGCCACGGGAGTCCCCACTCTGCCAGGCCACATGGTTCTCTCTCTCAGGGCTGTGATCCTCTCTGCACTTCCACAGCTGCATGGTTCTCTCTCTCAGGGCTGCACATGGTTCTCCCTCCAATGGCTGCCGCATCTTGGTTTAAATCCCTGTGCCAATCTTCCTCTGAAGCCCCATTTCCGACTTCTCCCACACTCGGCTTCACATGCCAGAACTCATACCCTTCCAGCTTTACTGGACTGCCACCATGAGTCTGGGCAGGTGTGGCCCCAAGTCCTGGAGCCAATCATCTCCAAGCTCCCACGCAGGCGCTGTAGTTCCGGGAACCTGCCCCCAGTCACATCTTGATGGGGAAGTTACTTCCATTCTCCTGGCTCAGGGCATGGCCACAGCTATTTAACATATCTAAGCAACTAGCCAAAGGTTATAGATATGTTAAATGAGCACACCAGTGGTTAGCTGCAAGGCTGTTGCTATGAGAAACAGCTTTCAAAGGCCCTGCTCCACGTGTCCCTTCCCCCACCCCACACCTGGGGAATGGGGGTGAAGACATCCTAAAATCTCCTAGACACCTTGAGTTCTGGACCCCATTTTAAATGCCCATTTGGGGTCCCCCCTCTTGGCTGTACCCTGTAACATACTTACTACCTGCCTCATAGGGTTGCTGCAAAGATTAAATGACTGAGTACATTTTCAGTATTCTGAACAACTTAAATAGCATTACAATGATCTGTTCCTTAAGAATTGGTAGAATACTCTTGGGAAGCCATCTGGGTCTGGGACTTTTCTGAGTATGTTTCCCCACCCTACCCCCAGACATTTCAAAAGCAAATCCCAGATGTAGGATATTATTTTACCCCTAAATACCTCAGTATATGGCTGTAACAAAAAATAACTAGAATCCCCACCCCCTAATAACCCATCCATATACAATGCCATTATCACATAATAAGTATAGTTAATTCCTAAGTGTCACTAATATCAAGTTCATATTCAGATTCTCTCTCTCAATTGCTTTTTAAAACATATATCCCAAATATGTATTTTAGGGTGGTTTCCCAGTCATCCTGATGCAGGGTGTTTTTAGTGCTGCTTCCGTAGGAGGGGGCCCTTTTCTGTGAACCTTGCTTTTCCTCTTGTACTTGGCAGAGACAATGGAGCAGCCAACAAACCAAACCCTGGTGTGCATGGCTACAGGCGGGTGATTTCATACCACTGAGCATTTCACACCCATTACATAAGAATTGGGGCTCTGCACAAAGTACTTCCTCCTCTATTTCCTCTTCTCTTCTGGAGAGGGATGAAGGGATGAAGCAGATCCTTTGTGAGAGGCATGTTCTTGTAGGGAATTCACCACTGCCAGAAAGCTCAATTACTTTTCATAGACTTGTTTTTCAAATTAGAATCCCAAGTCTGCAAATATATTTTTATCAGACCGGTGGTATGCAACTACAGATGCCTCAACGCCCCTTTGCACATGCTGTGGAAAACCCTGGCGCCCTGTGCCCTTCTCTGTGCCCCTGATAGTACTCATGGTTCCCTCGTGTTCCAATTTCCTGCTTTTGTAAAGTTTCAACATCCTCTTCTCAAGGCCATTTGCCTTTCTCCTTCAAGTGCCCACCCACACGTGGATGACGGCCCATTTCCCTTCATTTCCTCCAAACACTACTTGCACGTAGCTCTCAGGAGATTCTGAGGGAATAGGAAGCAGGGGTGGTGTGGGTGGAGAACTTGTTAAACTGTAGCAGCACAGTACAGAAACTACATCCTTAAAAGTCCCTGTACTCTCCCTGTCTCCTAAGACTTCTCACTGGTCTTTGCTTCTCTCCAGAGTCCTAGCCTCTTGCCATCTTGCTTGGCCCCCCTCTACTCCCATTGTGTCAACAGGCCATGCTTTTTCCTCCACCAGCTCTGCTCCCCTTTCCCATCTGGCTACCTCCTACTCCTTTTTCTAGTGTCTTCTTAGAGTGAATGTCCCTAACCCCTGCTTGCACCCTGCACCTTCCTCTCCCTTTGTAGTGTCTGTTCCTCTTACAATTGTCTAATGTTTGCTGTCCCTGATAGAGTGTGGGTTATGTAGAGGCAGAGACTATGATTGCTTTGCTCATAACTCCATCTTCAACTCCTGATATAATGACTCACACAAATGCTCAATGAATAATTGAGTTCAATTGAACATCTAGGAGAATGCTAGTTGTGCCATGGACACTGGTGATAATGAAAAAAATTCCAGTAACCCAGAAAGTGAAGTCATCAATCTTTTAAGAAAATCAACAATGCTGAATTGTTGGGACCTGTCCTGCCTGGTTTCAGGAGCTGTAACCCCCCCCCCCCCCCCCCAAGGCTAAGGCTGAGTGAGTGACCTTCGGACCATAAGCTACTAAGGAGACAAAGCTTATCTCCCTGGCAGGGGCACCACTTCTGCTCCTTTTTCTTCACCCTGCCTGGCCCCCAATGCTTGATCAGTTAGCCAATGATGGGTATGATTCCCCAAGAGGGGAACAACCTAAGACAGGCATGATCATGTGGAGGCCCCAGGGAAGGACTTGGGGGGCTATGGAGAAAGGGCACGATGGACCCTCATCCCTCGGCTTTGACAAAGCCTGAGTCCTCATTTTGTCTGGGAGAAGTCTCCTAATCTCTTGGCTGCCTCGCTTCCTCTGCCTGACTTAATCCTGAAACAATGACAGAGGGTGGTGCAGCCCTGTGCTGGAAAGGGCAGGCTCTTGGGATGATCAGGCCTGAGAAAGAATACATAAACTCCTGTGAAACCTGCTTTGCTAAGAATGCTCTTAATTAAATGATAAAGGCTCGAGCAGGAAATGAGTTTGTTTCCCAAAGTTTTATAGCCCTTTAGCTAACTGACCCTGACTCAGAATAAGCCCTGGTAGTTCTTTAAATGCTATCTATTGTTTGATCCTTACTGCCTGACAATGATTAATGAGCTTTACCTGTATTCCTGTGCAAATTGATCCTAATAAAAACCTGTCAAGGGAAGGATCGGGGTGCTCTCCCCTAGAGAGAGTGGCCAGGCCGCTCCGAGGCACCCTCCCCTTGAGAGTGTAGCCAAGCCGTCCCTTTTCCTCCACAGGACTCAGTAGTCCGTGTGAATGTCTCCTGTCTTATCCATGATGCCAAAGACACTGCGGGCTGGTGTCTGTGTCACTGAATTACACTCACCTGCACGTGCCAGGATTCTGACATTTCAAAGGAGAAAAAAAGGAGAAAAAGTGCATCCAAGGATGCCCAGCTGGTGCTTACAGAAACACTGCCCTGTGATGTATTTTCTGAGGAGATATTTTTAAAGCTACACTTCCACAATTATACAGTTGTGTACGTAATGCCTCAGCTCCCGCTGATGAAGTGATTTCTGCAGAGAACTGGCTGCTTTCCAAGAGGAAGGAAGGGCTCCTGAGATGCCTCTGAAAAAGATGAAAGAATTTCTAAAATAGCAGCTTAATGTTGTACCACATATGGGCTTTTCAAATTCGCAACTGCTTGGATAACCATTTCCGACTTTAAGCCATTTGACTTACTGCCTCTGTGGCTTCAAGCATCCAGAGCTTTATTTATCTCCTGGTTACCAAGGGTTTTCTCTATCTTTTCCCACCCTCGGTCCCTCCCTCCTGTTGAGTATTTCCAGTTGCATGTTACTAGCATTTCATTAAGTGTCCACATGGAGCACAAACTCCCTGGAGGTGGTACCACATCTGTTCCTTTTTCCCCGTTGATCTCATAAGTAAAGGGACTTCCTTTTCTCTTTGATCTCATAAATAATTGGATCCTAATATGTATTGTTGGATAAATGGGTCCCCAATCAAAATGTTGAAGCCAATCAAAAAAGTATACAGGAGAGAATCACTTATTGATATTAAAGACAATATTGATTCCAACCTACACCATCAACTTAAATATGCCCACACATGGCTATATTATATACACACTCTCCCTATTCCAGTTACTATTGCTGTATAACGAACTACCCCAAAACTTAGTGATTCAAAACAACAGCCATTTCTATTATGCTCACATATTCTTTGGGTCAGGGTTTTAGACAGTGAATAAAGGAAATGGCTTGTCTCTGTTCCGTGGCATCTGAGACCTCAGCTGGGAAGATTCAAAGGTTGGGTGATTAGACAGGTAGGGACTGTAATAATTTGCAGTGCCTTCACTCATGTGTCTACTGCCTTGGCTGCTATGACTTGAAGACCAGGAATGCTGACCAGGGCATTTACATTGGCCTCTCCATGTGATTTGGGTTTCCCCACAGTATGGCAGCCTCAGGGCAGTTGGACTTCTTACATGGCCCTGAGTATGCCAGTGAGCAAGGTAGAGGCTGCATCAGTCTTTATGACTCAGCTCCAGAAGTCACTCAATGTTACCTCTTGCCATGCTCTATTGGTCAAAGCAGTCACAAGACCACTGAGATTGAAGGAGAAAGGAAACTGACTCTGTCTCCTGATGGGGACATGGCAGAATTGCTTTGTAGAAGAGAGAATGTGTAAGGACAAGAGATATTTTTGAAGCCATCTTTGAAGAATATAATCTGGCCTGGCTGGTGTAGCTCAGTGGACTGAGTGTGGGCTGTGAACCAAAGGATCACTAGTTTGATTCCCGGTCAGGGCACATGCCTGGGTTGCAGGCCGGGTCCACAAAGTGTGACACTTGAGAGGCAAACACACACTGATCTTTCTCTCCCTTTCATTCTCCTTCCCTTCTCCTTTCTCTAAAAAAATTAAAAAAAAAAAGAAAATGAATGTTTGAAAAAAAAAAGAATATAATCAGGCATACTCCCTCAAGTTTTACCTGCTGATAGGTGAGTAACCAAGTTCCAGGCATTGGGTATTGGAGAACGACCTGGAGACAAGGTAATCTTGTGCTCACATGAATCTGTCTTGGAATTTACTTTTTTTCATTTCAAGAGGAAGTCCCTGTTTTTATCTTCTTAATCCTTATTGACTTTGGGCTTAAGAACTAATTTCTTTTTAAATGCAAATAATAGTCAAGATGATACCAACCCCACTTGTGTTATTTATCAAGATGTTAATAAGTGTTTGTGGGGGGGGGACTTAAATTTTAGAAAAACTTTAAAAAATAATCTTCCTTGTAGAAATTAATGCACATTATTAATCAAGACTGACAAATTCTGCAATAAAGAAACCTTGTTCACACTATTTAATTTGGACACCTACTAGGTGGTCAACACAATGTTAGGGTCCTGTTCCCAGCTCTGCACTGACCACCTTATGATCCTGGATAAGTTGCTTCCCTTCTCTGGGCCTCAATTTCTCTCATTTGTGCAATGAGAAAGTTGATGATATAGAAGGCCTGGTGTTCCCCAGGGGTGGTTATTAGTTCTCCAAGCCACCGGCAAATCAACCCACAGCAGGGTGTTTCTATGAACAGCAATTTTCAAGGTAATCCCCTCTCCAGATTGCTGACCCAAAGCAATTTAGAAAAACTAGAACAGCTGCTGAAGGTCCAGTTGACCTTAACCTGTTGGGACATCCTTGCCCCATGGGTCTCATGGGATTGTTGTGAGAATTGAGTGTGACAGCGTGTGGCAAAAATGCTGCATATGCTGGACAGACATTATTTGCTGTTGTGTTATCATAACAGCTCAGAAGCAAGATCAAAGTCCAACCTCACTGGTCTTTAGAGTGACTGGAAGAATTGGTGGACTATATTGATGACACTATTAATTACTCAAAGTTGAACTGGTAAACCATCCATCAGGAAGAAAGTTTCAGGCAAACAGAGGCTGGAATTCATGGAATGGAGGAGCCAACAGGCAAGCTGTTGAAATCAGTTGAGCCCGTGTGACATTGGCAGAGTGATCCCTTTGTGAAAGGACTCACCAGAAGCCCATAGTTCTGTTGGTTCTCTCTGTGGCCTCCAAGAGATCCTCACTCCATGTTCTTCTAATAGGCATTTGGGCCAGTGAGTGACATGTACCAGCTGGCCCAGACTGCATGAGCCCATAAGCTGTGATGGTTGCCGACATTCATTAAGTGCTTATTAAATGCCAGGACCTGAACTAATTTTCTCATATGTGTATTCCATTTAGTCCTCCCAACAGGCCCCTGAGTTGGGTCCTATTATCATTCCCATTTTATAGATGAGGAAACTGAAGTTCAGGAAAGCCATATACTTTGTCAGGATTCAAACTCAGTTTCTCTGATTCAGTAGCTCATGTCCTAAACTCTATTCCAGGCCTTGGCCTCTGAGAAGTTACATTGTTTCCTCCTCCGTGGAAATAATGCCTATTGAGCATCCACAAGGGTGCAAGCACCAAGGACACAATCTTCAAGTCTTCCATAACCCTGTGAGGTGGGTATTATCCCTACACGTTAGAGATGTTAACAGGTACACAGTCACACAGCAGAAAGTGGAAGAGTTACCTAGTCTGCCTAGCCAGAAGTCCTTACTCATCATCTTTTCACCCTCTGACCCTTCCTTAGCTGTCCTGGGTCTGCTTACTTAGAAATGTTGGTTCCCTTCTTGGCATTCCATGGCTCTTTGGTAATTCTCTCCTACAGCACCTGGTACCATAAATTCTAGGGGACTAGTGCATATAGACCTAGCTGTCTACCAGGTGGAGAGCTCTGCTAGGGTGCAGCTGGGGGGTCTTAGTTCATCCCTGTGTTTTCCATGCCCGCATGCCAAGCGAGCAGAGAAGGCAGCCCTGAGCTGGGCTATGTAGACAAGTGCGGGTGTAGAGCCCTGGGGCAGAGTTTTGGGGGCTGGCCTTAGCAGGAAGGATCCTGACGTCTTACAGGCAGAGGCCGGTGAATTGGGACAAAGGTCCCATGAGTGGACGGTACGGGGTGGAGATCCTAGTGCTTTGGGTATTAACTGCCTGGACAAAGACTTAGGGAGGAGGAAGAAGTTCAGTGAAGTGGACAAGAGATATAAGAGGCTTTGATTCCAATCAGTAATCCAGTCTCAAATGCTTTATATGCATCCAACACTCCCATGTTCTTATTTGGACTTCCTTTTCAGAGACATCAGAAAGACTTGCCCTGCCACTGGCCCGCCCCGCCCCCCCCCCGCCGTCACCCCTCTGACCACAGAGTGTTTCGTCGATGCTGTGCGGTTGCTTGGTTAGAGGCATGAGAGACAGACAGGTTACCTCCATCCCTATCACTTGCCTCAGCTCCAGGCCACCTGGCTCTGAGGAACCAGGTGTGCCAAATCCTTTTGCAACCATCAAGGATCAGTTATGATGCAACCACAGTCCTTCCTGCGAATGGACATGGCTGTCAGAGTTCCAAGAAACTTCGAAAAGGGGAAGAGTGTCTTGGTGAAGGCCGAGCTGCGGGGGAGACAGAACACAGCCCTTCCGGTTGTGTGGCAGTGTGGGGCAGGTTGCTCCTCTTCCCCTAAAGGGGTTGGTTTAGGCAGGTGACTGTTGCTACTTAGGGTTTTGGAAGCCTGGAGGTTCTGCAAAGAGGCATGGGGGAATTGCAAGGCCAAGGCCAGGCGGCCAGTGTCAAACAAAACAGCTTGTCTCTTAGCTGATTTCCGTACTCGGGAAGGTTCCCTCCTGCTGATGCAGTCCAGGTCTCCCCAGTGAGAGTGGAAACCTCCCTTCCCTCTGCGGAAGAGGCCACAGGTGCATGCACACAAATACACACATACACATGTATGCACGCACACACAGATGACTTTGAGGAGTGTCCAGCTAGTTCTTTACTGTATCTTCACAGCGTAGTATTTAAAGGGGTGGGTGCACGACCTCTTCTCCTATCCTCTCCTCTGCTTCTTGCTCTCCTTGTCCTTGTCCTCGTCCTTCCCATTTCCCCTCCTTGTCTTGCCCTACCCTTGGCTCCTAGCCTGGCTCCTGGCCTATTTTAGCTCCTTCCATAGCTCACGCTGCTGTACAGAGGAATCTTCAAGCCTTAGGAAGGGAATGGAGGTGCTGGGATGAGTCACTGCTCTCCAGGAGGTGGAAGGAAGGAGGGAGACTGCCAAGGGGGTTGGGCCCCCGGTATCACCTGCCTTTTCTTGCTTCCTGGCATACCCTGGGTAGTGAAACTGAAAATCTGAGGCACAAAAGCGGTTACCTTCCTGAGATGACTCCCAGAGCTCTGAGATCCCAGAGATCCTAAGATCGTTTGTCTCCTTTGTGATCTTGTGTACAAAGCCCCCGATGGTGTGACTGATACTTTCTAGGTGGTCTCTGAGGTCTGACTCAGCTTAGAAGGTCCTGTGTGCTCTGTCCTCCCTGGCAGCCAGGCTGTGATAATTGGCCACATTAAGAGAGGCAAGAAAGAAGCAGGCCTTTAAAAAGCCAGGCGTTAGTGGTGCAGAAATCATCTCACTATAGTCTCCAGGCATTTGAACATCAGAACTCAGAAGGAACAAAATGCCCCCATTTGGAAGATAGAGCTTCTTGGTGTCTGAGATCTGGTCTCGCATCCACCCTACACTCCAATGCTTGCCATCCCAAATAGGATTCTCAGTGGTGGACCACTTATGAAGCACAGGCTTATATGCAGTTGGTGGTGCATAGTGAGTGGGGCAGGGATGGTGGCTTCTTTTCCAAGGCCCTCTGTGCTCTTGGGTGAGATAAGACCACCCCTCTGACACAGGAAACCACTAATTGTGTAAACCACTGGTGAGCCCTTGAGAGCTGGGTCTGATGAAAGTGAAATTCTAGATGGCTCTGGAGGTGTTAGCTTTGGCTGTGAAAGAATGCCAAGCCAGAGTAGGTGCTCCAGTTCTTATTCATTTCACCCTGTGGAACAAAGCGCCTCTTTCTAGCTTTCCAGAGAATGGAGCAGTGCAGTGGCTGGATCCACGTGGCATGGCACTGGGCTTCAGGGTCCTGGAAGATGAAGCTTGGTGACTTTCTGGGTCATGCTTTGCTTACAGGTGGTAGCACCCTGGGGGTGTCACACCCTGCGATGTGTCCTCACCATCCTCCACTGCATATCCTGCCTGGTTGGGGGAGAGTCTGGTGGCCACACCAACACCAGCAAAGACTCTGGTAAGAAAACACCAGGTAGCATTTCCAGGATGGTTAGGATTTGGGCTGCCTTTCTGTCCTGCTCCTTGGTGAGCCCTGGGCCAGAAGCTTCTGTATCTTATAACCTCCTGTCCTAACCTCCGGTGTGGATCTCAGGCTTTTCTGCATGAGACTCTTCCAGCTCACCCAGTGCTGGGTGGGTGATATAAACACTCCCAATAATTTTTGGAAGCTGCTCCCACTTGTCTGCACTCATGGTGTCATTGGCCAGAACCATCTTGGGGTCTGTGAGACATATCACATTTAGTTCACTCTAGAGAATGGCCTGCTTGTTAAAGAGCCAAAGGCCACGTAACAGATCACCAAGGCTGGGGAGTTAACGTAGGTGGTGCCACTTTGGAGCAAGAGCAGCCCACGTTCCCTCACCCCCAAAACCTTTGATCTGTTTGTGACACACATATCTCTGGGTTGCTTGTTTGGGTGACAGATATTCACCGTCACTCCCCAGGGTCACCAGCATTCCAGCTCAAGGCCAAGTGGGGCATGCCTGGAGCCATCACTGCATACCTGGCCCTGCCAGCTCTCTGGAGCACAGCGTGAACCCCCAGGAATGACCACGTGCAGTAGTGGGGTGGCAAGAACATGACTCGGGAGTCCCACAGAATTGGCTTCAATCCCAGGGCTTCTGTTTACCAGCGGGTGACCTAGTTAGTGCTGGGCCCCCGGGAACGACGAGGGGCTTGCTTTCAGTGACCTTGGTGTCCTGCCCCTGGACAAAGCTCTAGGATTCTGCTCTGAAAATGGGAACTGGCCTATTTTGCTTGACTGTGCTGGGTATTTTCCAAGGAAAATAAACTCTGGTTACTTATTACCTGACCTACATTCCCTATGTTTGCAATGGCAGGGGGCGGATCTAAGTTTTCTAAGAAAGAAAGGAGGGAGTAGGTAGTACCCAGAGGCAAGGACTAAAGCTTACATCAGGCAGAGTCCTGAAGTGTTGGTTGATGCTATTCTCCAGAAAAAGTTCTATTTCAGAAGAGCCTCTTAATTTTTAAACATAAATAAGCACTGTCCTACTTTTTTCTTGATTACAAGTGTTTATTGCATATAGTTATACATAATACTTTATACATGATATGTAATATAATGGATAAAATACAATATAAGAATTAGATATAATAGATAAAATAATAATTGCACAATAATATGTGTAGCACACAGTATAAGTACAATCAGGCATTATAGAAATTATGATTTAGAAAGTAAAACTCTCCTAGGGTCCTATCATTGCCTCTTCCCTGCTGCCTGCAGCCCACAGGATAACACTGTTAGCAGTTTGGTTGGGATTCTTGTGGGTATTTTCTGTGTGGTAACAAACACACCTCTATTATTTTATGGAAATGGGATCGCACTAAACATGCTGCTCTGAAGGTTGCTTTTCATACTTAACTATGCATTTTGGACACCTTTCCTGTCAGTACCTGCCTATCTATTTCTTTTGCTTCAATAAGAAGATGTCTTCGTAATGCATTGGGGAAGCTGGGAAAGGGAGAAAACCATGAAGTCTATAAAGCTTGTTTTCTTTTATTTTCAATATCATTTCTGCTGTGTTTAGGAAGAGAATATAGGAAATTATTTTTCAATACTTTAGATGTAGTTAAGTTTAAAAACCACAGGAATGATAGG
Organism: Phyllostomus discolor; assembly: GCF_004126475.2. Taxonomy (NCBI): domain Eukaryota; kingdom Metazoa; phylum Chordata; class Mammalia; order Chiroptera; family Phyllostomidae; genus Phyllostomus; species Phyllostomus discolor. The sequence continues at coordinate 145,980,108 of NC_040907.2, read as the reverse complement.
TGGATTGTTATAGGAAATCAGTGAGTAAATGGAAAAGACTCACTTTGCCACTTTGACCATTCCTTATTGTTCTGTCCATTTTGTCTTCAGCTGGACTGTTTGAACAAATAGAAGACTGTCTGTGAAGGCAGAGTGGTGGCCCCCAAAGACATTCATGTCTTAGTTCCAGGAACCTGTGATTATGTTAGTTTATGTCCCAAGGGGGATTTTGCAGATGTGAGTAAATTAAGGACCTTGAGATGGGCAGATTATCCTGGATTATCTTGGTGGGCCCATTGTAACCACAGGGGCTTTTATGAGAGAAAGAGAGAGCAGGAGGGCCCAGTGAGAGATTAGAAGATGCTGTGGTGCTGGCTTTGAAGATAAAGGAAGGGAACCCTGAGCCAAGGAATGCGGGCAGCTTCTAGAAGCTGGAAAAGGCTAGGAAGCAGATTGTCCCCTGGAGCCTCCAGAAGGAGCGCAGCCCACTGACACCTTGATTTTAGCCTAGTTTCACACTTCTGATCTTCAGAACCGTAATAAATTTGTGTTGTTTAAGCCTCTAAGCTTGAGGTGATTTATTATCGTAGTGATAACTAGTATACCTACCTTCGTTTGTGTGTCTTGCATGCTGAGATGCAATTTGGTCTCCCTTGGATCCAAATGCAAATACTAAAACCATGACACTTCTGTGGTTCCAGATGTTCATGAACTAACATGGAACTCAGTATACTGTTCATGGCCCTTGGGTAGGCCAAAGTCAGCTTGCAGAAGTCATTTTAGATTTTCAAAATCAAAAAGGAAAATAATAGAGGAGAGCCCACTGGCCTCCAGGAGGATGTGCATGGGCCTTGAGATGGTCTTTTACCCTTGGTTCTATGATAGATCCTCTGTTTCCTAGAGGGAATAGCAGATATGGGCATCACTGAGGGATGGCAGGAGGAGATGGGGCCTAGATTTGCCCATCCAGCCAGGCCCTCCTTTGCAACTCTCTGACCCTCACCCATCTTGGCAGTTCCCCTGTTCAGGGAGGTGTGGTGGTACCTGGTCCTGGTTCCCCATGGTTCCAAAAGATCAGGAGCTACCTGGCTGGTCAGAACTTGTGTTTGGTTTGAATTTCCCAGTGCTTTCATGTGAGGGGATGGAGGCTGTGTCCTTAGCTGGGACATGCACAGAAAGCTTCCCAACTTTTCTTTTGATCACTGGAAGCTCAGAAGTAACAGTCAGAAGAGAAAAGTAGGTCGCTTGCTACAAAGTTGAGGGTTCTTTTCTAGGTCTCCACATTTCTGTCTTGGGCTCAGGAAGTGATCATAGGGCCTCAATGCCTTAGAGGTCAAGGCTAACAGGCCCACATATAAACAAGGGCAGTTGTGTAACACAGGGGCCATTTTCATCTCCCTTTTTACTCAGGGCACTGATGAGCTGGGCTGTTCACACTCTCAGAGAAGCCTGATTTCAGCAATAGAAGCTGGAGACAAAAGCCACATTGACCTAGCACCTCCAGTCCAAGCACTTGCTGGCCATTATGCTAGGGTTAGGTTCCTGTGCCCGTTGGGCTGCTCCCCTCAGGGTTCTAGCAGATGCAGTAAACACTCTTGGCTAATCAGAGATCAGGCTACTTGCTGTGTCCTTAACTCCTACAAACAGGCTCCTTTGTAAAACCAATGTAGAGGACGTGTTGGCATCATGCCTGACTGCTGGCTGTCACCACACTGCTTCCCCCTTTTCTTAGGCCCAGAGCTGGGTTATATTTTTCAGATTCCTTTGCAGTTAGGTGTGGTCAGGTATGGTAGACATGCAGGTGTGTCTACAGAACGTCATTCAGGAAAGGTCTTGCTGCCTAGGGGTAGAAGGTGCAGTCAGGAGACAATCTCTGGCTGTCAGCACCATCAGGGTAGTCCTCAACTGCAGTAAGCCACCTTGCCCAATGTCACACCCTTCCAAGGTGTGACTGCTTTCCGCCTCACTGCCTGAGGCAGGACAGAGCAGCCTGGCCATCTTGGCCCAATAGAGGAAGACTGTGAGCAGCACTATTTACTCTAGAGTTCCCCACTGGGTTGGCCATTGCTTTGTCAGGACTGTGTTACAGCTTGACTTCTCCCTTTGCCCAATTCTGTTTCCTCCCCCTTCTGTTCACAGGTCATGATTCCTAATAAATTTTGTGCAGCCCCAAACTTCATGTCAGCACCTATTTCCTAAGAATCTGGTCTTCAACTCTTAAATTCTCTCCAGTGCAGTGTGAGCACATGCAGTGTGTACCATTTTCAGCCCTGGTCCATGAAAACCTTCTAGTAATTCATCATGCTTTCTCCTTCAGCCTGCTGGACACAGATGTCAATGAAGCTGTAGAGGATGGTGGAAGCGCAGGATAGAAAGAGCCTGGGCATTATGAAGGAGAGAGCTGCCCTGCTGAGCTGAACATCCTTCTAGAACTGTTACCATATTTTTCGGACCATAAGATGCACCTAGGTTTTAGAGCAGGAAAAATAGGAAAAAATTTTGAAGCAAAATGTAGTAAAATATTTAATAACATAAGTAACATAATATTTCACCAATGTAAATGCAAACAGAACTCAACAGCAGCATTAACAACCATTATTCCTCCCAAATTTGGGGGGGGGGGAAGGTGCATCTTGTAGTCCAAAATATACATTAAGTGAGTTAGAAATGGACAGTTATACAAAGCCATTGAGTTTGGGGCATCTATTTGTAACATCAGCTTAGTCTTCTCTGACTTATTTCCCCTTGGCACTTACCTCCCCACAGACAAATGGAGAAGCTAGAAAATGGTGGATGTCTGTCGGGGTGGCCATTGACATAGGGGGACCAGAAGATCACATGCCCATTGTGCCTAGGCTCACGCAGGCCCAAAATACTTGCAGACCTAGAGAGAAGAGCAAGGCCTGGGCATCTTTTCTGTACATAGATCCATACTCCAGTGAAACATCACCCAGTGTTAGCCCTGGAAGTGTGGCTCAGTTAGTTGGAGCATTGTTCTGTACACCAAAAGGTTGTGGGTTTGATTCCCAGTCAGGGTACATACCCTAGGTTGCATGTTCAATCCCCCATCAGGCCACTTACAGGGGGCAACTGATAGATGTTTCTCTCTAACATCGATGTCTCACTCTTTAAAATCAAGAAACATATCCTCAGGTGAGGATTAAAAAAGTGTTAAATTAACAAATTTTAATGAACACTTGTTGGGAACCGCCCTGCCTGGTATCAGAAGCTGTAATCCCCGCCAAGACTAAGGCTGAGGGAACGACCTTGGACTATAAGCCAGCAAGGAGACAAAAGCTTATCTCCCTGGCAGGAACACCACTTCTGATCTTTTTACTTCATCCTGCCTGGCCCCCAATGCTTGGTCGGTTAGCCAATGATGGGTAAGATTCCCCAAGGGGGAAATGATCTAAGACAGGCACGATCACATGGGAGGGCCCCAAGGAAGGACTTTGGAGGCTACAGCAAAAGGGCATGATGGACCCTCGTCCCTCGGCTTTGACATAGCCTGAGTCCTCATTGTCTGCAGGAAAACTTCCTAATCTCTTGGCTGCCTTACTTCCCTTGCTCCACTTAAGCCTGAAATGATGACAGAGGGTGGTACAGCTGTGCTGGAAAGGGCGGGTTCCTGGGTGATCAGGCCTAAGAAAGAATATGTAAAATCCTGTGAAACCTGCTTTGTTTAGAATGCTCTCAGTTGAATGATAAGGATCTAAGGAAGAAGTAAGTTTGTTCCTTAAAGTTTTTTACAGCTCTTTGACCCTGACTCAAAATAGGTTCTCAGACTTCCTTGTTATCTATTGTTTGATCCTTACTTCCCAGCAATGAGTAATGAGCTTTACCTGAATTCTTATGCAAATGAACCCAATAAAAGCCTGCTCAGGTCGGAGAATGGGGCACTCTCCCTTAGGGGCCCTCTCCCCTAGGGAGGGTGGCCATGGTGCTCCCCACTAGAGGGAATGGCTGTTCTGTTCCTATTTCCCCACAGGGCCTGTTTGTCTCTGTGTATGTTTTTCTCATATTTTGATGAGCCATCTGCAGTGTTCCACGGTCACTGCAGGTCAGTGGCCGTGACAAACACTGGTGCAAATAATCTACAGAGAACAATATACTCAAAAGTTTTATACCTTGGTTGGGGAAAAAGGATACAGGGCATGCTTGTGCAGTCTGTGCTGCAATGGAAGAGGCCATTTACTACTATTAACTTCTATAAATTTTGTACAACATATATCTATAAAAAATCTTAAAATATAAATGTCCAAAATTGAAAAGAAGGGAAATCATCAGTTATAGGAAATGAGGAAGAAATAAAAAGCCAACAGTAATGAGCAGAGTTAGGTGACTCATGAGGATGATGAACTCTCCAATGGATTTTAATGCCTACATAAGCTCAACAGACATGCCTTAGGCCTGATTCACTGTGAGGAGCCAACACTGATCTCATGCAGCCTAGAGTTTAAAAGTGTTTCTGGCCTATGAAATGGGGACAGAAAAACCCTACTCATAGCTCTAAGCTGTTCCACTCTAGGTGAGGGGTCAGAAAGTTACACAAGTGAAAAAGGAACCTAATCTAAGAAGTTAGCATAAAAAACGGTGTGGGAGATGAGAAGGGCCTTGGTTGAGAACAATGTGAACCTCTGGGAGGGCATTTGTACTATTCAAGGCACAAACCTAAATCAAAAGAGCAAAAACACAGAATTACAAAGACATAAGAAAACAAATCACTATGAGAGCCAGTATATGAACATATAAAGAATTATACTTCAAGAACTGAAGAGAGTAGAACAATCTAAAAGTAAGTATGAAACAAGTAGGCTGAAAATTACTAAAGAACAACAAAAACATATGAAAGAACAACATGAAAAAAGAGCAGGTGGACTTGAAGAAGAAAAGAATTTCTAGAAATGAAAAATACAGCCATTGAAATAAAAAAGCTCAGTGTGTTTGTTAATCAACAGATTAGGTAACAAACAGATGAATGGTTGATGACATGGTCCAACATATGTTGAATAGGAGATTAGGGAGAACAGGGAAGATGATATTCAAAGAAAAAAGTGGCTGAAGAATTTTCTAGAATTGGAAGATATAAATTCAAGAACCATAATGATTCCTAAGGGATAAAAATATACAATATACACATTGTCTCTGAGGTTCTGCAGTTTCATGAGAAAAGAAATACCTTAAAAGTAGCCAGAGAAAAAGAGAATATCTACCAGGAAATCACAATTATACTGACAACTAACTTCATAATAAAAAATGAAACCCAAAGATAGTGGATTAAAATAGTAAAAGTCCTAACAGAAAATGAACCATCAACAGGGAAATACATGTTTAATGAATCTTTCATGAATAAAGGTGAATAAAATGATTTTCAGGCAAATGAAAAAAGAATTTACTATTAACAAACTCGTTAAAGGAGCTTCTAATAAATATAATTAAAGAAAAAGAAGATGGATCCCAGAGTTAAGTGTATAGAATAATAGGTGAGGAAATGGTATGCAAAGAAGTTGTAAATACAGTGATACTCAGTAGTTGTCATTAATTTGTTCCAGAACTTGTGATGAGTGCCAGAACCAATGAGTGCCTAAACCAACATGTACCTAAACTGATTTATACAAGTTCTAGCAAGTGTGAGGAGTCCTGAGCAAGTGCTGAGTGCTGAAATATTTTTTTCTCATCAAAACAACAAGTACAGGGTTTGACTAATTCTGAAGCCGATGTGTACTGAGGTATGGCTGTATGTAGTTAAATCTAAACAAACATCAACTATAACAAAAGTTTCATTTTTGTGGACTACATTAAAATTTTAAAATTCTATTATAAAAGATAAAAGCCTACATACTAGAAGATCTTTGCAATGCATGAACTATAACAATAATATATAATGAAACACATAATGCTTATTATGGGTCAGGCATAAATATAAATACTCATTTATTTATATATGTAAGTTAAATGCATTATATATAAGTGTTATGTTTATGTATAAGTATATATGTATATATACTTCATATATACACATAAATTTATAAACTTATTTAACTTAACATATTACATATATTTTTATGATATATGCATATAAGTATACACACACATACTTAGAGATACTTATACCTAGGTTTGTTTAATAACTCTACAAGATCTGTCCGGAAAGTGTTCAGCAACTAAATAAAGAATAGAGGCATTTTTACTGAAGAAGATGGAAGGTACAAGAAACATTGTACATCGGGCAGTGAGCCTCAGTTACCTTCAGCGTAGGCACCTTGGGACTTCTCTCAGTTCTCCCCATTGCCATCAGCTGCTCTGTTGTATTTTCCTAAATCTCACTGATGGTCTGAAATCTCTTCCCTTTCAAAGGTGATTTTAGTTTTGGGGAAAGGCAGAAGTCACAGGGTGCCAAATCTGGGCTGTAGGAGGCTGAGTCACCTGGGTGATTTAATGTTTCATCAAAAAACTCCTCATGAGACCTGATGCATGAGTGGGAGTTTTGTCATGATGGTGCTGCCAATCATCAGTTGCCCACAGCTGTGGCCTTCTGAATCATCCAAATAGTTTCTGCGGAGGTATGTTCAAGCTTTACACAAAATCTGATGCAGATTCATGGCTCTACTCGCTCAGTCATTTCTTTTCCTTTTATCTTTATTGTATTTTTAAATTACCATTTAGTCCCCTTATACATCCCTCCACCCAGCAATCCCCACACTGTTGTCTCTGTCCATGAGTGCTTTTTCCTTTTTACTCAGCCCCTCCATTTCTTCATTCTCCCCTCCCACTAGCTGGCATCCTGTGCTCCATCTATGAGTCTGTTCCCATTTGCCTTGTTAGTTCAGTTTGTTCATTAGATCCCACATATGAGTGAAATCATATGCTATTTGTTTTTCTCTGACTGGCTTATTTCACTTAGCATAATGGTCCATCCATACTGTTGCAAAGTGTAAAATTTTTTTCTTTTTTTATGACTGAGTAGTATTCCATTGTGTAAATGTCCCATAGTTGTGTATCCAATCATCCATAGATGGATAGTTGGGCTGCTGCAATATCTCAGAGATTGTAAATAATGCTGCTATGAACATAGGGGTGGATATATTTTTTCAAATCAGTGTTTTAAGTTCCTTCAGATATATTCTCAGAAGTGGGATCACTGGCTCAAAAGGTAAGATCCATTTTTAATTTTCTGAGGTATCCCCATGCTGCTTTCCATAGTGGCTGCACCAGTCTGTATTCCCACCAACAGTGTAGAAAGGTCCCAGTTCTCCACATCCTCACCAGCACTTGTTATTTGTTGATTTATTATTGATAGCCATTCTGACAGGTGTGAAATGATATCTCATTGTGGTTTTAATTTGCCATTTCTCTGATGATTAGTGACACTGAGCATTTTTCATATGTCTATTGACCATCTGTATGTCCTCTCTGGAGAACTGTCTATTTGGGTCCTTTGTCCATTTTTAATTGGATTGCTTGCTTTTTTGATATTGAGTTTTGTAAATACTTTATAAATATTGGATATTAACCCCTTATTAGATGTAGCAGTGAATATGTTCTCCTATTCTGTGGGTTGTCTTTTTATTTTGTTGAGATTTCCTTGTCTGTACAAAAACTTTTTAGTTTGATGTAGTTCCGTTTATTTTTTTTTGTTTCCCTTGCCTGGGGAGATATATCAGATTAAAAATTGCTATGAGCAATGTCCAAGATTTTGCTGCCTATGTTTTCTTCTAGATTTTTATGGTTTTGGTATAATAAGTCAGTTGTTGATCCATTTTGAATTTATTCTTGTGTGTAGTGTAAGAAGGGAGTCTAGTTTCATTTTTCTGTGTGTATCTGTCTAACATTCCCAACATCATTTATTGAATGATCTTTAACTATTGCATGTACTTGCTTCCTCTGCCAAATATTAATTGACTATAAAAGTGTTGGGTTATTTCTGGGTTCTCTATTCTGTTCTATTGATCCATGTGTCTATTTTTATGCCAGAATGATGCTGTTTTGATTACTATGGCCTTACAGTATAGTTTGATATTAAGTATAATGATTCCTCTTCCTCCAATTTGTTGTTCTTTCTCAGGATCACTGTTGCTATGTGGGGCCTTTTCTGGTTCCATATAATTTTTTAAAAATATTTGTTTTAGTGCTGTGAAATATGTAATTGGAATCTTGATAGGAATTACATTGAATCCATAGATTGCTTTGCGTAGTATGGACATTCTAAAGTTAATTCTTCCTATCCGTGAACATGGTATATGCTTCCACTTATTTGTATCTTCTTCCATTTCTTTCTTCAGTGCCTTATAATTTTCTGAGTACAGGTCTTTTACATCCTTGGTTAGATTTATTCCTAGGTATTTTATTCTTTTTTAAGGAATGTGAATGGGATTGTTTTCTTAATTACCCTTTCTGTTAGTTCATTATTCACATATAAAAAGGCAACTGACTTCCTGATATTAATTTGGTATCCTGTTATTTTGCTGGACTCATTTATTAGTTCTAGTACTTTCTCAGTGGAATCTTTGGGGTTTTCTATATACAGTATCATGTCATCTGCAGATAAATAGTTTTACTTTTTCCTTTACAATTTGGATGCCTTTTATTTCTTCTTCTTGTCTGATTGCTGTGGCCAGGACTCCCAGAACTATGTTGAATAAGAGAGGTAAATGCAGATCCCTGTCTTGTTCCCAATCCTAAGGGGAATGCTTGTAGTTTTTGCCCAGTGAGTATGATGCTGGCAGTACATTGTCCTATGTGGCTCTTACTATGTTTAGGTATGTTCCCTCTATTCCCACTTTGCCGAGTGTTTTTTTTTTTATCATAAATGGGTGTTGGATTCTATCAGCTACTTTTTTTGCATCTATTGATGTGATGATGTAATTTTTTTCCTTCATTTTGTGTCTGTGGTGAATCACTTTTATTGATTTGCGAATGTTGTACCAACTTTGCATTCCTGGAATAAATCCCATTTGATCATGGTGTATGATCTTTTTGATGTATTTCTGTATTCAGTTTGCTAATGTTTTGTTGAGGATTTTAGCATCTATATTCATCATGGATATTGACCTATAATATTCTTTCTTTGTAGTGTCTTCATCTGGTTTGGAATTAAGATAATGCTAGCCTCGTAAAATGAGTTTGGGAGCCTTCCCTCCTCTTGAATTTTATGAAATCATTTGAGGAGAGGTGTTCTCAGAATGTTTGGTAAAATTCACCTGTGAAGCCATTAGGTCCAGGGCTTTTGTTTTTTAGGAGTATTTTGATTACTCCTTCACTAGGTGTTATTCAATTTCACTAGATGTAATCTGTCTATCCAGATTCTCTGATTCTTCCTGATTTAGTTTTGGAGGATTGTATGTTTCTAGGAGTTTATCCATTTCGTCCAGGTTGTCCTATTTGTTGGCATATAATTGTTCATAATATTTTCTTACAATACCTTGTATTTCTTTGGTGTCAGTTATTTCTCCTCTTTCATTTCTCATTTTATTTATTTGGGTCCTTTCTCTTTTTTTCCTGATGAGTCTGGTTAAAGGTTTGCCAATCTTGTTTATCTTTTCAAAGAATCAGATCTTGGATTCACTGATCTTTTATATCATTTTTTAGACTCCATTTTATTTATTTCTGCTCTGATATTATTTCCTTCCTTCTACTCATTTTGAGCTTTTTTTGTTATTCTTCTTCAAGTTCCTTTAAGTGTAAAGTTAGATTGTTTATCTGAAAATTTTCTTTCTTTTTTTTTGAGATCTGTAATGCTATGAATTTCCTTCTTAGGACTGCTTCCCCAGTGTCCCACAGATTTTGGATTGTTGTGTTCTCATTTTTATTTGTTTCAAGGTATCTTTTGACATCTTCCTTGATCTTGGTGTTGACCCATTCATTGTTTAATAGCATGTTATTTAGCTTCCAAAGTCTTTGTGTGTTTTCCAGCAATCTTCTTGTGATTGATTTCTAGTTTCATAGCATTGTGATCAAAGAAGATGCTTGATATGATTTCAATCTTCTTAAATTTATTGAGACTTGTTTTGTGTCCTAGCATATGGTCTATCCTGGAAGATGTTCCATGTGCACTTGGAAAGTATGTATACTTTGCTGCTTTGGGGTGAAATGGTCCATAGATATTAATTAAGTCCATTTGATCTAGTGTGTTGTTTAAGGCCATGATCTCCTTGTTGATTTTCTGCCTGGAAGGTTGATCCACTGATGTCAGTGGAGTGTTAAAATCCCCTACTATGACTGTATTTCTGTTCAACTCTCCCTTTATGTCCATTAAGATTTGCTTTACATATTTAGGTGCTATGTTGGGTGCATAAATGTTTACTAGGGTTGTAGCTTCTTGTTGGATTGTTCCTTTTATCATTATGTGGTGTCCTTCTTTGTCTTCTACTACAGCCTTGCTTTTAAAGTCTATTTTGTTGGCTATAAATATTGTTACCCCAGCTTTTTTTTTCTTTTTCATTTGCATGAAATGTCTTTTTCCATCCCTTTACTTTTAGCCCATGTGTATCTATCTTTTCATTTGAGATGGTTCTCTTGGAGACAGCATATACATGGGTCTTGTTTTCTTATCTATTCAGCTACCCTATGTCTTTTGGCTGGAGCATTTAAAATATTTACATTTAAGGTGATTATTGATAGATACGTATGTAGTACCTTTTTATTGTTAGACTGTTTTCCTGTTTTTTTTTTCTTTCTTTCTCTTCTCCTTCTTCTTAAAGCAAGCCCTTTAACATTCGTTGCAGTACTGGTTTAATGTTAAACTCCTTTAGCTTTTTCTTGTCTGGGAAGCCCCTTACTTCTCTTCCAATTTTAAATGATAACCTTGCTGGGTAAAGTAGCCTTGGTTGTAGGTCCTTGATTTTCATCACCTTGAATATTTTATGCCACTCCCTTCTGGCCTGAAATGTTTCTGTTGAGAAATCAGATGACAGTCTCATTGGTGCTCCTGTGTAGGTAACTATCTGCGTTTCTCTTGCAGCTTTTCAGATTTTCTCCTTCTCTTTAAGCCTTGTCATTCTAATTATGATGCATCTTGGTGTAGTCCTCTTTGGATCCAATTTGTTTGGGACTCTCTTAGTTTCCTGGACTTGCATGTCTTTTTCCTTCACCAGATTAGGGAAGTTTTCAGTCTGTATTTCTTCAAATAGGTTCTTGATCCCTTGCTCACTCTCTTCTCCTTCTGGTATTCCCATGATATGGATGTTGTTACAGTTCATGTTGTTCAAAATGTTCCTTAAGCTCTCCTCATTTTTTCAAATTCATTTTTCTTTTTGCTGGTCTGCCTGGTTATTTTGTTCTACCTTATTTTCCAAATCACTGATTTGAATCTTTGTTTCACGTAACCTACTGTTTATTCCTTTCAGTGTATTATTTATTTCAGATATTGTATTCTTTATTTCTGATTGCTCCTTTTTTATGGTTTCTATGTCTTTTTTCATGCTGTTGAGTATCCTTATAATCATTACTCTAAACTCTCTATCTGCTAAATTGCTTGCCTCCATTTCATCTAGTTTTCTTTCAGGAGAATTCTCTTGTTTTTTCATTTGGGATCTGTTGCTTTGTCTTCCAATTTTGGTTGCTTCTTTGTATTTTCAGTCTTAGTTATTAAACTAATTAGTTATCAGTTACAGTTGATTAGTAAACTAATCAAGCTGTAATCAGCAGCCTGGCTTAAGCTCCATAGGGTGGGGCAGAGAAATTCCTGCAGGCAGGGCTATTGCTTCCCCTCAGGCTGATGCCTCTCGGAGAGGAGTGCTCTTCCTGAGAAAGATGGCTTCTGCGGTATGGTGAATGACTCAGCATAGGGATCCTGGAGGCTGTTCATTCACCTCTCTTCCTAGAGCCACCAAGCCAGATTCTCCTCAAGCATCTCTTGCCAGAGTCCAGGGTAAGTGGCTGCAAATGAAATTTTGTGTATTGGCCCTTTAAGTGTCTCTGCATCTTTAGCCATCTTTCCCTGGCAGATGGAAACCCTGCTACTTTTCACAAATGGATGTTACCTGGGTTCCTTTTAGGCTCAGGTACTGTAGGCTGGGGACCCCAGCTTGGGGTTTAGACGCCACGCTTCTCAGGGGAACCACCTGGCTGCTGAAATATCCCTCCAGAACTTCAGCTGCTGCCCGTGGGAGCCCCGCCAGCCCTCTTGTGCCTCCTCTGCATTCCCTACCAGTCTCACTGTGGTGAAGTGGTTTCTTCTGTCTGTCCTTCATTATATATATCTTCTTTCCAGCCCATGTTCAGTTGGTTATTCAGGATGATTTCTCTACAATTTAGTTGTAATTCCAGATTAGTGCTGGGAGGAGGTTAGTGTAGCTTCCATTTACTCCTTTGCCATCTTGGATGTCTTGCTCAGTCATTTTGAATGCCACGACCACACAGCACACATGCTCACTCAACGGCGTTTAACCACTCCCACTGACCAGTACAGTGAAGTCATTGTTGTTCACACATGTGCATTCCAGTCCACTCTCCTTGGCCGCCAGTTACACTGACGTCATGCAAACTGTCCTCATTATATTAAATATGGCTGGGCTTTTTCTGGACAGACCTCTGTATGAATTATGTATCACTTCTTTATTTTACAGATGGGTAAACTGAGGTGAGATGTTATTTGTCCAAAGTCACATAGTTGTTGGCAGATCTTGAATTCATACTGAAGCAATGTTGCTCCTGTTAACAAAGGATCAACATCCAGAAAAAAAAAAAACCCTCCTAAAAACCAATGAGGAAAAGAAAATGGAAAAAAAAATTAGGCAAACAACATTGCACTGGCCATTCACAAAGAAATCTGACTAGCCTGTAAATGTACAAAAAGGTGCTCGATTACGGAGATGTAAATGAAAACACGCTGGTCTAACAAAAAATGGTTGGCTAAAGCCAAGTAATGAGGAGAATGTGGAGAAATGACAACTCTTACAATGTGGTGGAAATTAATGCTGGAACCACCACTCCGGGAAGAGCAATTGAACAATATTTGGTAAAGCTGGAGATGTGAGACCTGTGGTTCAACCATTCCACATCTGGGCTCTAACCCAGGGACACTGGTACATGCTCACTCACCATGGGCAAGGTGCTTGTCCATGCCTGGTTCACAACGGAGAAAATATCTCAGTGTTAGTCTGTGGGAGGATGTATCAACAAACGGTGGTATATTCACTTAATAGGATTCTATTCTGACATTAAAATTGGTGAGTTATATCAAAATGTATAATCAGGGATAAACCTAGAAAAGACAATATTGTGTAAAAAGGTTGTAAAGGTAGAGTGTGATGTTAGATATGCAACTATAATGATACAGTGTAGTGTTTACAGAGAGACACATTTGTAATACAAATATAAAACTCTGTGGGAAGGATTCACACCAAATGCAGTTCAATGGGGAAAAGAGAGAAAGTATATTGAAACTGGAGAAGTGCTCAGAAAGGGGCTTCTACTCCATCTGTCCCACTTTATTTTTAAAAACTGTTGCAGAATGTTAACATGTTAGGTATAAACAAGTAGGAACATGGTTTTATTATGTTACTCACTGAAAATTTCCTCTACATTTGAAATGTTTTATTAACAATAAACTCACTTATTTTTGAATTTTAAAATTGTATCCTTACACATCTGTAAAATAGTTATCAAAAACCCTTGCCTACTGAGACATCTATAAGGATAAATTCTAAAGCACTGTTTTAAGTAACAAATATCCAAACACAATTTTAATGCCTCAAAAGCACTTTGTGTTCTGGTGTCTGTAGTTGCATTCAATGTCTCATAGTCAAAAACCTCCAGAAGGCTTCAGAAGCAGGGGTTGTAAGATGGTATCACATTATATTGCTTATTGTTGGCCAGGCAATATGTGCTTTTCACGTGTTCATTTAATCTTCCCTACAACCCTCTATATGAAATAAGTAGGTTTATTATTTCCATTTTACAAATTATTTTCACTTGATAGTTGAGGCACAGGGACATAAAGTAACTTGTACCAGGAAACAGTAAACCCAAACCCAGGCAATCTGGTATAATCCCTTTTTTTTGATACATTTTAAAAAAATTTATTGATTTGACAGAGGAAGATGATGACAAAACAGCAGCAGAAGCAGCAGCAGCAGAGAGCGAGAGGTGGGAAAAGAGAGAGAGACAGACATTGATTTGTTGTTCCACTTTTTATGCATTCATTGGTTGATTCTTATATGTCCTGACGGGGGACTGAACCTGCAACCTTGGCATATTGGGATGACACTCGAACCAACTGAACTAACTTGCTAGGGACACAGTGCAATTCTTAACTACTGCTCTGGACTAAGGGCTATGTGGCCGTCTGGGTGAATGGATCTTGTACCCTCCCCTGTGAAAACCCACCCTAGTCTTTCTTCCATTCAGCCACAGTCTTCTTCCACTCATGACATTTTCTCCCTTCATTCTCATATTCTTATTTTCTTAAGCATAGGCAATGTGGGCAAGGAAGAAAAGGCCACACTAATAGTTTTGGGGAGAAATACTTAAGATCTGAAGTCGTCTATCTACAGCCAGTGAAGTGTCATACTTTCATTTCTGGGTGGGCTCCATGGCATACTACTACTTTGGTGGAATATGTGTGTGACCATCCAGACACAGGACATAGTACACTGTTTCAGAATGAAAGTCACGGTAAAGAAGTTGGTTCTCTGTTCGGTGGCAATCACAGCACACATTTTTGAAGCTATACATATTAGCAATTTTCCTAAGCACTAGTTTAAGAGAGAGTAGAAAGAAGAGAATGTTTGCATTTATAAAACATTTTAATTATGGTTTTAATTAATTGCCTAATATTTAAAAAATAAACTGAAACCTGACTGATTGTATAACTTTAATATTTGAAAAATTTTACCCAGAAGTTAACAACTTAATACAATACAGATTTGTACAAAAAACAGGTTAAAAACCTCTGATCATACAGACAAAAATATGACTAAGCAAAGATTAAAAAAGGATAAGACATTTTGTAAATGATGATAAATACCGTGTAATGATTTAAGTTACTGTGGCAGATACAAAAAAACAAGAATTCATTAACAGATTATATAAAAAGCAATAACATGAATTTTTAGCTGTTTAAATTAACGAAATATAACAGTAGTGGTTCTTTTTTAAGAAAATGAGGTATTATTACACTGTAAACCCAAAACAGCATAAATAAATAAAGGCAATGTGCAATTAAGTGATAAATGGTTACAAATTTCAACTTAACAACAGACAACAAAAGTTTTCCAGTTACTTATGGACTCTTGTCATTTAAAAATCTGGCTTGCTTGTGTACTTCTTATTTAAAAACGACATACCTATTGCTATACAAGCACATCATTAAACATGCAGACAAAGCCATTACAATTTCCCATCTCTACCAAGTAAAAACTTTATTTTCATTTTATTTAAAACACTTAAATCTGGTTTCTTATACGTGATTCTTTTGTGCTTATTAGTTAGTAGTAACCTACATTAAACGTCTTACTTTCTAGTTCAAGCAGTGTAAGAGAGAAGCAGTTTTATTTGCATATAGATTAAAAACAGAGCAAACAAAATGAAACCAACATGCCTGGAACTCTCTTAGGCTTTCCAAGATTTTTAAGAAAATCCTTTAAATAGTATATCTAAACGAAAAAGCAGAAACTTCTGTTTCAAAGAGAACAGTAAACCAAGATTCATGGCCTAGCTTCAGAACCGCAGGAAACAAGCTGATGAGTTCCTTCACCCTAAAAGAATTCTGCTGGTTGGGTGCAGGAAGCAAAGCGGTAAGAAAATAACATAGCTCAGGAAAAATTGTGGGAAAGTATTATTTGCATGTGAACCATATGCTGGTACTAAATGCTGGCTTCCTTATTATTGCAAATATATCTTCAGAGTTTTCTGAAGGAACATAGAGAAGTCTTGATTAGGAAATATTTATAGCATGCTAATAAAACTGCTTCATTTGCTGTAAATTAAAAAGAAAACCATTTACTGTCTGATTTAAAATACATTTCCTTTTTACATGTTACTTTGTTAGAAACTCCCAAAAGGGTACTTTTGAATTTACTATATTCATAATCCAGTGAAAAACAAACATTTTGATCAAAATGTTGAACCTGATTATTTTACACCAAATATGTCATTTTGACAGAAATGATATGTATTCACTTTTGTCAAATATCTTATCCTAACCTTTTCCAAAAATTAGTGTTTCAGTACAACTGATAATCAAAAAATATTACAAATAAGCCTTGTACATCAAAGTATATATAAAAACATTTTCTTTTGTGCTTGTAACTTGACTTAATTTATCAATGATTAGTTATCTGATTTTTTAATATCCCAACCCTTAAGAAGAAATGATCTTTATACAAATATTACAGAGTATTTAAAGTTACTACTGCCAATGTGCATGCAGACTAACAATACTAAAAAGAAAATAACCTGAATCCAATTAGTCTGAAAATAGTTACACTCTAGTACAGTCGTCTTTATTGATTTGTAAAAGCTGTATACACATCTAAAACCCTGAATTTACTTTGTAAAAATAAATCTTTAGCAATAAATTGCACTATCAAAATCCCATTATTCTCAGGCTTATTCTGTAGTTATTTACATGCTTTTCAGCAACAGTTGAAAAGAACCTTATAAGACCAAAACCAGTATATGAAAAACCCTGTAAATTGCATTTGCAATTATACTGTTGTTTACCTCTATATGAAAATATGGCGACATGCCTTACATTAATGATAATGTAGCTCTCTGTGTTGCTACTATGTACCAGTGGCACACACTCCATACTGGGTTCCACTGTGTCATCAGTGCTTTCTTTATTGCACCCGGCCTCCCCAGCGGAACACCCGTGATAAACTACTCATTGAGAATGATAAAGTGCTATAAAAAAGAAGGGCCAAACCCACACCTGTCTCTGCCATCTGGTCTTTTCCCCACTCAAGCAGTATCTGTGGTTTTAGAAAATCATGCCTCCACCAACATACTTCATATTCGATTTTTTTTAAAAAGTCAGTATTTTAAAGTTGGTGAGCTCTGTTAAGTTGTTTTGAGATGAAAACATGAAAAGGTTAAAGGCACAGTAAGAGGGAAGTGAATGCTACATATAAAATATGTTTCAAGTCTTCTAGGTTACTCAAGTCCAAAACCTTCTGCATTTGAAATTCCAATGATCAGTTTCTGTTTCAGGTCCTTTTTGCTTTTGTAGGGGGGAAGGCAAAGTTGATTGAAGCAGGTGTGAGCCACAGGCAACCTAGGAAAAAAATTTTTTTAAAGATACTAAGCATTAAAACACACGTAGAGTGACTGCTAAGCAACTTTCAAAATACCGGGACACACACATCCAAATCTCTTTTACTTTCCCAAGAGAAGACTCATGCTTTCCTTTATTGTACAAATACTTACGAAGTACCTACTACGTGTCAGGCCCATTCCCAGACGGGAGGCTGGGTTTACGGACGAGGTAGTCACTGTCTCTGCTCTCACGCAGGCTTTGTTCTGGAGGCATTATTTTTGGGTCCAGACAAATCTAAACTCGAACACTGCCTTCCTCACTTACCAGCTGTGGGGCCTCGTTCGAGTGGCTTCGTGTCTCCAAACCTCAGTTCCCTCATCACCACGACAGGGCAAACTATCCAACTGGGTTGTTTAGAAGATTAAGAGAGCCTTTTATATAAGACACCTCGCAGAATAGTATAGAGTATAACTGTTACTAGTATTTCAGTCTTTGTAGTGACTCATTGTAGTGTTCAGTCACTACAAAACAAACTAGTGTTTGTTTTGTAAAAAACAAAACAAACAACAAAAGAACACTTCTGAGTCACCTGATACCCACACTCTCATGCGCTGCCCTCAGTGCACACCCAGCACTGTCCTCCGGATCCTGTTGTTCAGCTCCCCAAACCCTCCACCTGGGGGGGCATCATTATCTTTCTTCAAGGTTTCTACAGACTCCTTAGACCCTTGGCTTTATGAACTCCCCACCATGAGAACAGTTGTCAGTGGTAGCAGTGGGAATGGAAAGGAAAAATTCCTGTTCCAAAAATGGAAAGAAGTGACAGAACTCAGGGAATCTAAGGGGCAGCAGAACAAAATAATTGTAATCAATGTAGCGTCCACTCAGATCAGCTTTAGAAATGACATGGTTGGGAAAAGAAGTAAGTAGGTCAGTATTAATCCATCAACATTATTAGGAAAATATTAAAGCCACCATCATCATCACCACTTTCATATACAAAGAGCACTAAATTAAAAAAAGAACAAAGAGGATTAGTACTACAGGCACTTCTACTACTAATTATAATAGCCCAAACCCCCACCTTGGTTATTTTTGATAAAAACACCTTTAATGAAAATGAAGGTTAGACAATACACTACTAAAAGCAAGCTAGTTCTAAAAGAGACTACAAAGCAACAGACTTAGCAAAGCAAAAAGTTAATGGAAATGAGTTATCATCAGTTTGTATTGGTATATCTGAAAAATTAATACAGGACCTTAAGCAACAGCCTCTTTCATTTCAAGACCATATTTACTCCCAAGATTTTTCTATGAAGTTGACTTCAAAAGAAAAAAAGCCTCTAATTATAAACATATTATTATTAGCAATGTTGTAGATTAAAAATAAAATTATACTCTGGAAATTTACCAATTAGTAGAAGTCTCATTCTTTGAGATTTTAAAGTTCAGATCAGCCATTCCTCCTACAGGGACTCGGTCACTTCCTGTAGTAAAATGCAGCAGCTTCTTCTGAAGATCAAGAGGAAAGCCCAGCACAACATCCCAAAAGTATCTAGAGAACACCAAAGGAGATGTATATAAAATGTTCTGAAAAAATCCTGCAAATCAGAATAAAGCAGTGATTTTCGAACAGTGCCGTAAGAATTTTTAAAATATGCAATACCTGACTATTTAGTCAGGGACACTGACCTCTTTTCCCTTAGACCGTCAAAGAAAAAAATGACAACAGCCAACACAACAATAGCTGTCCTGTGCAAATGCATCAAAATTACACCTTTTTTTTTCAGACTGGCAAAAAAATATATTTTTTGGTGTCCTACAGAATTTCAGTAATTAGTTTATGTGTGCCATAAGATGAAGAAAGTTTAAAATTGCTGGATTAAGTAATATAAAGTAAGTTCGAAGGAAAACAACCTTCCCTAAACACGCATGGTGCCCCTACTGTGGAACTCAGGAATGACAAGCTTCTATCTATGAATTAAATTTTTGACTAACATTATTATAAAAATGCATTTTTATAAAATTATAAAATCAGCCCGACAGTGGATAGTACAACAGACAATTTTCTTATTTTTCAGTACAGTGCTATTAAAGTGCCTGAAATTCTAGAACCAAAGTCATTTTTTCAAATGCCTAATCTCTATACTTTTGTAGAAACTTATTTATATCACTCTCTCCTGGGGGACTGTTATTTCATATTTAATACTCTCACATTACTTTTTAGAAGTAAAATAAGGCAGTGTGGAACACCACAGTATTTCAGCTGACTTGACTCCAAGACTGTAAGTTACACAAGCAAAGGAACCACATTCTGCTTCACTCCCCCTCTGCAGCCTTGCTGCCAGAGGTCTGAAGTGCTCACCTTATAGTCAAGTCGGTTTTCGCATAGCCATCATACTGTGTACTTCTCTGCAGGGCGTGCATATCCAGCTCTGGACTTCCACACACCAGAATTTCCACCTCATCTGGACGAAGCAGCTGCCAATAAGTATTTATCAAAAATGATAATTAAAAAAAGTTAAATTGGCCCTGGCTGGCATAGCTCAGTGGATTGAGCAGGCTGTGAACCAAAGCATCACAGGTTCAATTCCCAGCCAGGGCACATGCCTGGGTTGCAGGCCATGGCCCCCAGCAACCGCACATTGATGTTTCTCTCTCTCTCTTTCTCCCTCCCTTCCCTCTCTAAAAATTAAATAAATAAAATCTTTTAAAAATGTTTTAAAAAAGTTAAATTGGAACTGTTTTCACTGAATCAAACTCCAAAAAATCATGACTTAACAGTAAATCAAACCATTTTTGTAAAGAAAAATCTCCATTTATATTTTTCCTATTGAGGTAAGATATTTTTGTTTATAAAGGTTTATAAATCTTGTCAAACTACTAAGGTGCTCCCTTTTGCAAACAGTAATTAGCACTTGGCCAGAAAAACAAGCAGATGACTAAGCATGAATCCAAATTACAATTCTTGCTCCAAACCCAGCCTGAAACTGTCTTAGCTCCCCAGCATCTATACTTATCCGCCCGCCTCCCTCCAGTGTCCCCGAGTCCCAGCGTCCCTCCCAACCGTGCACAGGGTGCGTGCACTGTAGAGTGTAGGCACCTGGTTACAGTCTGCTTGTGTGGTACACTTTTTTTACCTACATATGTTGTATTCCACTTAAAGAGATTAAAACTGAAAAACAGAAGACAAGCTATGCCATTTAATACTTACTCCCCCTCCCTCCACCCCCACGACTACCAGAGTGTCACAGACAAAACTCAGAGCTCAACGAAATGTTGCATTTTCAAAGGTACTTCCAACAACAAACATGTGACAAAGGTAACTCTAAAACAAGCTCTCCTATGAAAAATAAATGCAAATGGAAGACCTTCCTCCAAACCCTCATAATAAAACTGAGGGGAAACAAAAGTGTGTGATGGAGTGTGCCCTGGGTAGCTGGGGTGAACAGCACCAGCTCTTTAGGAAACTATGTGTTTATCTTATTTCAGCGTGGTATTCTAGATAGCAGCTGGCCCACAGTCACATGGTTCACATAACTCAATTGGAGTCCTTCATGACCCTGGAGAGAAACTACTTCCTGTGGGTAAAGGTCAACTCAGAGTCACAGAGGGACCCTTGAAGCAGCAGTCATAAACATTTTCGTTAGTCAGTAAGAGGTGGCTTTTGCTCTGGAGCTTTTGTGTGAACTACTTTCTGTGCTTTGTCCTTTAGTATTAAGACCCTGAGCCCACAGGTCTTCTTCATCCGCTGTGCTTGGGGACATGTTTTACAGCCCTACAAGACATGTAGTACAAGGCATAGTACGAGGGGGAAAAAACGGAGCTGACTGGTCTTTTTTCCCTTTGGAGAGTTAAGGCTGAAATGGGAGGATTATTTTTATTTCTAACTCGACCTTTAAAAAGTAGAAAAAATTTCTAGTTTAAAAGCTTATCTGCTAAAATATCTAAGGAACTATTTGTCAGTTATTACCGTATTACAAAAACCTAACTGAAAGTATAATTTAAAGATTTAAACTCACCATAAGGGCATTTGAAGCACACACACTATGAAATCCATAATAAAATGCAGCGAACTGCTTATAGATGGATTTGTTGAGAAGAAAGTCAACATAAAGCTGTACATACTCTGAAAAGCAATTTTCCAGCTGTTACAAGGTAGAAGGAAATGGTAAACACTAATGCATTTTAATTAAGAAATGGTGTCTAACTTACCTTTCCTATTTTGATTGGTAACTGGAATTTTATCACCACCTGGCTTTAAATTATAGGACTTAATTATTCCAAATTCTTCTTGAAAAACCTGATGGGAGATTCCAACACAAGGTATTTATTGGTATGGTTGATATACTAATAGACTTCAGTGAACAGTTTTGTGAAATTTAAAAAGCAGTTTTTTCCCACCCAAATATACAAACTATGGAAATACTAAGCTCTTCAGATATCTGGATTAGGAATGAGGTGTTATGAAACTACTGTGAGGTCAAAAAGTAGGTCTTTAACTTAACTCTACTGAACACAGTTATGTACTTGACTGATGTTCACAAAACCTGTGAGGCCACCCAGGTAGTGCCCTCTGGAGCTGGGTGGGTCACTGTAGTTCCCCTCCCCCAGTCATGGTTCGGGGAGGAGCAATGAGCGTGTTTTGGTCTGATCCCTTAGTCTCTGCTCCTGACTTCTAGTACTGAAGGAGAGGCTAATCTTTAGAAGTTGAAAAGCTCTGAGAAAGTACTGGAATCAAGGGAATGTGCCACTTGCCTAGCAGAGCAGCACCCTTACCCTCGGTGAATTTCTTTAAGCATTTACATTGACTGCTCCTTTACAAGGGTTTCCTTCATTGTCTACTTTATCAGGTTTAAGCTCCTTAAGATAGGGGATAGTATGGGTTAATTAATCCTGCTTATCTTTTCTAATAATGAGTGTTGCGTAACAAATGGTGATTTTCACATATGAAACACCTGGTTAACGGGAAGCTATCTGCCCTCAGCGGTACCTGGAATGTGGAGTAGAAATCTTCTTCAACATTGCCCTCATAGGACAGGAGTTCACTTAATCCGTGGGCCAGCTCCTGTAAACACAAATCTGTTACCTGTGTTTCTTAAACCAAATAGTATTAACTAAAATAGTTAAGCAGGTCTACTATAGCTCACTTACCTGTAAGACAGAGCAGATAAACGTTCAGAGTTTGAAATAAACAAAATATTTGAGATGCATTTTCTGGAGCACAAAATGCTTGTTAATAATTTCTACTATCTACCTTTTCTTTGGAAAAAGTCATATGAGAGGAAATATCCAGTCCAAACTATTCTTAGGCAGCAAGCTAAGAGCATAATTCTCATCATAATTCACTGCTTTCTGTGACATTACTATTTGTCAATTTGTAGTATTTCTCATTTTTAGTTTATATTCTTACTATAAGCTAATATTCTAGGATACATCTTTTAAACATAAAAACACAGAGTTCATGCATGTAAATGGCTTATACACCAGTTACAACACCCTTCTTTCCCAAGAGGCTGGGAACACTGGAAAACACCTTCTCGGTTTACATTACAAGTTATGTTACCAAGGAGCAAAGACTTACAAACAGAACAACCAAGTATTAAGATTTTTTTCAGATTTACAAAAAGTTTTAATTTATTTTCAATTATTACAAAATAAAGAACAGCATGATTAGAATGATCTTACATACTTACATACATAATACATTCTCTGTCCTATTAAAAACAAACTTTTATACAGATTTAGATGGGCATAGATTTGCAATTACTAATAAAAATTGTGGATGCTGAAAATTGAAATGAGGAGATTCCTTATTTTTATTAAGAACTTCAAGGAAATGAATCCAAGGTAAAGGGCTTACCATCTTTCAAAGATTCCATTTTCAATGACAAAACACAGTGTCAGTAGGTCATGCGGTCATACACTCAGACCCGCCTCGTCGTCGGGACTGCAGACCTCTCACTTCAGCCTTTGTGGTTTCAAACCCCAATTTTTGTTGAGAATTGTCTTCACTGATACTGTCAATTTTATACTCTTAACTGTAAGATGCTATCTCTAAAATTTTATGTGTTATCCATACAGTTCAACTTTTTAAATGATTTTGTAAACCTGTAATAAGGAGTGTGTGAAAATACAGACTAGTGTTTTTGCACAGTTTCTATACTCTGGTTGCATTTAATAGAGCATATCTGTGAGTGGCTTTAGCAGAACTAAGAGAGTACAGTTACTGATCCAGGTTATACTTGCCTCTCCTCCGTTTTCAACACAAACCCTCAACTGTAGTTTTCACACTGCTGGGAAGATTTCTCAATGCTGTTACTGGACAATTCTGATGCTTCGAGTCACAGACCACCTCTGAGACAGTGGTCATGGGAAATTATTGCATTTATTAACACAATACTGAAGGCACCATCGAGGAATATTTTGATTAATTTCTGTACTTTGTCTCATATTCACAGATTTTATCTTTAAGAAGCATATCTACTATATGCTTCTCTTCACTTTCCTGTTCACTCTTCATGAAAACAGTATCCAAATACGTATGGTAAAGAACTGAATAAAAAAGCATTTAAAAATTTTAGGATATGTTCTTAACATATATGACATGGAAATTGGGTGCTAATGTTCAATAGATGCTATTAATAAATGAATAATCCATTTATAAAATGTTTTTAAAAATTACCACTTTCCACTATCCTAACACAGCAGCAGTTTTTCTTCTTCCTTTCAATCTTTACAGGTGCATGTACACAGAAACTTAGTTTTCTCAACAGTTGGTCTCATAGTATATGCACAACCTGGACTCATTATTAAAGAGTTAATAAGTCCTGACCAGTGTGGCTCAGCTGGTTGGATGCTGTCCTGCAAAGCAAAAGGACGCCAGTTCGATTGCTGGTCAGGGCATGTGCCTGGGCTGTGGGTTTGGGTCCCCTGTCAGGGCATGGGTGAGAGGCAACCAATTGATGTTTCTCTTTCACATTGGTGTTTCTCTCCCTCACTTTCTCCTTGCCTTCCCTTTTCTCTAAAAGTACACAAAGAATCTCCAAAAAAAAAAAAAGAGCTAATAAAAGAATATTAGCTCAGTGAAATCTTCAGCTCCATAATATAAAACAGCATATTGGCATAGTCATTCATAAAATATCCACTATGAACTAAAAAAAGCTGGATCTAAGTAAGCCAAATTCAAATAGCTTTAATCATAAAATGAAGCAATTTACTGACAACAATCAATAATAAGATTATGAAATTAGTAAGAAACTTAGCAGAAATGAAATGAATGTGACAAAAAAATAAAAAAAATCTAACATGAGAAGGTAACTCAGAGATTAGTCTATTTCCATTGTTTTATAGATAAGAAAATGAAGTGAATCATCCAGGGTCAAAGCTAAGTATATTGCAGATACAAGACTACAGAAGGCAAATCTTTCATTTTCTTAAGTAGAGCCTGCTCTATTTTGCAAGCAGTAAAAAATATTATTATAAGGGATTATCAGGAGGATGTGTATATACTCTCCATTTCTCTAATAATTTTAACTGTATTAAATTTGATCAGAAATACAAATTTTGAACTGAGGACTGCTATGAAATAATCCCATGAAATTCATGTTGTATTGATTTTAGAGATGATGTTGCATACACTGTTGATATTGTATAATATCATCTTAATAAGGACTGATGGAAGTAATCAATTACTAAGTGCTTCATTATTTCATGTAATCCCCCGATACATGAGTTTTACTACTCATTGCTCCCAGAAGAAAAGTAGAGCTCAGAAACTTTGAAGACCTTAGCCAAGGTCACGGAGCTAATAAAATGGCAGAGCTGGGGTTCAAATCTCTGTCTCTGACTTCAAAGCCTGCTCTAATATTTATAAGAGCTGAAGAGTGCTGCAAGTGGGAGATGTGCCTCCATAAGGAAGGAGAAAGCTAGATGGGTTACAAAAGTAGACAGAAATCATATTTAAAAATAAAAATAGCATTTGGAGGAGAAAGACTGTGTAGGCAGAATAGATTAGCATTAAGGAATAAGTTGCTAGTAACTTTATACTTACAGGCATAATTTGACATAAGTCATCAGTGGTAACACTGCAGATGCCTACTGGCGTATTCTGATCCGTGGGAACGATGGGAGGGCTCAATAATTTCTTGTAACAGCAGGGGGGGAAGCGAATATCCAAGGTGATGCTGTTATAAACAGCTAATCCCATAAGCTATGCATACTAAATGTTAAGTATTAACATAAATCCATGACAACAAATGACTTTTGAATTATACATCAGTCTATTTCTTGCATACTTTCAGATCTTACACTGACTTTCCAGTTAATCCCACCTACTTCCATTCCTTTCCTTTATTTCCCCTTTATTTTACATAATATAATTACTTGACTACAAAGAGTCATGTAAAAAGGGGGGGTTCAGTTGATAGTACTTAATGATTTCCTTAGAAAATTTTAGCTAAGATCACAACAGGTAATTTCAGACATATCTATAAATTATTTAACATATAAAGCATTTTCAACATTTGAATTTTTATATTTAAACCAAGATGGTGATTTTATAAGTAGCAGCAGCAATTCATTCAGTAGAACTCACTGCAGAACACACTACTAATTTTGGTGACCATTTTAATTATCTTAAAATTAAATGCAGACTATGTAAAGAGAGTTGAATTGAATAAACATATGAATACACACACAGACATATATACACACTGTTGATAAGTTAACAGGACAATTTCCTACAGCAATATCTGAAAGGCTTTTATTACTTGGGAGTTTACTCAAAGGTCTAGTTAACAAGCTACAGATATTTATGGGTAAACTTTGCCCAACTGTATTTTATTTCTCAGTTATATGGCAGAATGTTATATCCATTTGCTGAAAGAGGGGTTTTAGAACAAATTTCATATTTCAACTGTCAAAAAAGATGATTATGTCAAGTTATTAAAGAAGTCATTAATTTTATAGGCTCAAAAGGAAATCTCAAAATATGGGCTGGATAAATTATTGCAAGAAATTTTTAAAATTAGAAGATAGCCAGTGTTTCAATTTGCTAAAGCACAGTGAGGTTAATAATTTAAGAAACAGATATGCTATTTTATAGGTAACCATATTAATGGAGACTGTGAGCAGTGTTTTCAAGGGAAAGATACTAAAAAGAAGCTCAAACTGTGTAACAGCAATGACGACAATAACCACAATACTACTGTAGTTCCCATTTATGATCATCTGTATTGTGTCAGCTCTAAGCACTTTGCATTTTGAAAAGTTCTTTTAATTGTAACTGTGAAGGTGAGTTTTTAACAGATGAGGACATAGGCTGACAGGCATTTCTACAGGAAACTTTCAGAAGCAGACTATGCTGCATTTCACACCAAATCAGCGAGCTCTGGGAGAGGCAGGAATGGGGATGAGGGAATTCTGCAGTCACTGAGGCGCCGTGAGGTGCCGACAGAGCAGAGTGTGGAAGCCCTGCCGACACCACACTGCTCCTGCTCTCAGCTTCAGCGCCCCTTTCGGTATGAGCAATTGTACTCGGTAAGTGTGATATTCATGTCTCATCGTGCAATCTTAAAAAATTACACTTATTACAGGTTTTACTGTAACATCTCATGGACACTCCGAGGTCTTCACAATTTGAAAAGGAAGTATTAAAAACAAGCCTGTTGGAACTATTAGAACAAATTTTTGATGCTGAAATTTAAAAACTGGAGATGTGTACAGA
This sequence comes from Phyllostomus discolor, assembly GCF_004126475.2. Classification (NCBI taxonomy): domain Eukaryota; kingdom Metazoa; phylum Chordata; class Mammalia; order Chiroptera; family Phyllostomidae; genus Phyllostomus; species Phyllostomus discolor. The sequence goes on along the minus strand of NC_040907.2, from coordinate 145,953,202 downwards.
ACCAACTAAATTCTTTCAATCGCCTGCCTGTTCTCAACTTTTAGTTCTCCTCATGATCTCCCAGCCACTTACATCATCACTACCCACTATCACCTCACATTTTTCCTACATATTATCGTGCTGTGGGAGCATCAGTCTTATTTTCTACAGTTTACTTTTTGGGAGAAAAGTGCACATTAACAATGTTATGTGACTATAATAATTTTAGATTTACAGCAGCACATTGAATAACATTTTATTCAATGTTGTTTTGCTATGTTGATGAGATGCTGCAGGAACTTAACTCTTGTTTATACCAATTATTAGCCTATAGTAAAACTGATTTCATTATATGTATGTCATTTCACTTAAAGTCACAGAACCTACTGTCAATGTTAAGTGAGAACTTAACTTCAGTTGTTTAACTTGAAATATGTGACATATGTGAATATGCTTAGTATGCTCTTCTGGGTAATGACTGAATAGAAACTAACGTCTATTGCAAAAGAAAACAATTAGCAAATTCATGACCTTATGTATAACACTAGTTAAAAATGTGATAGCTAAGTAAGATCTAATAGTGCAATACAAATATTAGTAAGTCAAAATATCACCCAAATCTAGGTTGTGATAAGAATATAAAGCATGACAAAATATATATCAGAAAATCCAGATAGTTCAGAGTATAGCGAGAAGCATCAATAACTCAGGGTTTCAGTGAAGTAACATTTAACAAATGACTACTGTAAATAATACAATAAAAACAAAAGTCTAAGAACTGTTGTGTTTTATGCTGTGAAACTTGGCACTTTGGACCTTCAGACATGACAATATACACAAAATTTCAAATTTACCCTCTCAGTGAATAGTTCTGTCTCCACAAGCTTTTCTTCCATCTAGTGTCTCAATGTCCATATACATTCTTCAGGGTTAATTTCGACAAATGCAACAAAGACAGCTATTCAAAGCCCATCATAAGATGGCCCTTAGCTCTTCTGCAGGTGTCTTTCCTAACTCCCAGTGTGTCCTCTGTGTCAGTCAGGTGGCCCCCCACACTGCACTGGGCCAGGTCCAGTGCAATGCAGCCTGTTTCCCGGTCATCCTGTCACTCTACGTCCTGTTCTCTGCAGCCCTGTGTTACTCAGATGGAATGGTTTCATTTTTACGTGTCCACTTTCTGTGGGAAGACAACACTGAATCTCTTTCTTCTCAGAACCCCTTCTCTCTTAACGTCAAACGGTCTTTTGACTGAGAACAGACTACCTTGTGTGGTGGTCATCTGCCCATCTAAATGGTAAACAACTTAAAGGTGGATACTTTTTTTCCTTCTTTTAATCTATGTGTCTCCAGTGCTTGCTCATTCATTTACTCTTTCACCCTTCCTTCCACAGTTATATTTCCTAGAGTTAAAAAGGCTAATGTAGAAGGTATCTTGTCCAATCTCCCAACCAATACATGCATGGCCTCTCCAATACACCTGATAGGGACCACAGGATGGCACAGGGAATGATATAATTTTAAAAACACTATGAAATAATGCCATATATTTAAAATATTCCAATTCCTTTCAACTTTTAATTTTTATTAAGTACCTTGGAGTTTGTGGGGCATATAAAAGACCTAGGTTTAATTTCCACAATTTCAATTTAGTAAACAGAGTGAAGTAAACTATTTTTCTGTTAGTCCTTTCACTTTGTACTTAGAACAGAAAAGCAGTTCATTACAAATAGAAAAGATACACTGATTTTTAAAAAGTCCTAATTTTTTGATAAACTTGACAAAATATGAAATAGAAAATAAACATTTTTATTTCAAGTTAAGGTTTTCAGAGAGAAATATAAAATATTCAGCCATTCCTTTCAATTAATTAAATCTGCTGACATATAGCTATGATATTACAAATAATAAAGATTATTGAAAATCTTAGTAATTAACAAGAATGTTTAATTTGAATAAAATGTTTAATAAGTATAGTTTTCCAAAATTCAGAAAAAATTTTTAAAAATCTCTAGTCTACTAGCACCTCCTAGTGGAAAGTTTAAAGGATACAATTCCAACCAATCGGAATTCTGAATAGTTATCACATTTAAAGCTGCTAAACCAATGGCATTGTGAATCTTTGTGATATGTAAACATGCCTGAAAAAAGAAACATAATTTCATTAATGTGACTGATTTGAAAATCAGAGTGGTAAAAATATACATGACATCTCTGTTAGACGCAAATAGTTCAGTAATCTGTTATAAACCATCCTTTATATTGAAGTATATCATCTATATGTACAGAGGCCCCACAGGCACACTTTATTGTTCAGTGGTATCCTGAACCAAGGGTGGAAACCCAGAGTAAGAAGACAGAAACTCAGAATATCAGTTGATTTTCTTCTATAAAAAATATACTTTTAAAATTTATTAGCTACAATAAAAATTAATTTTAATGATTATGTGGAGATTTCAATTTCTCCATGTCATCTCCAATTCCCATTACCAGAAGCATGATATATATAATATACATACATACAGATATATACATATACAAAATATAGACAAATAAAGAATAACACTTAAAACTCTCCTGTGAAGAAAATCAACCAAAATTAATGATAAGATAGATGTTCTCTCTAAATAAAATAAAACCAAATTTAAATTTCAGAGGTTTAGTTTTGTCTTAAAAATTAATGCATTTGTTTATTAAAATGGCTTGTAATTTCATGAAAGAAGCTTCAGATATTAGTGCAGAAGAGCAAACTATAGCTTTTTTAACTTTAAACGTTCTTTATTTCAATGACCAATTTTCACGCATTTAGCTTATTCAGGAAAGAAGTGGATGCCCCCTTACAAATGTGTACTTTCAAGTCTATATGTGTTTTGTGTAGGATTCCCAATAAAATAATGGACATTTTTGATCATCAATTTGGTCAGTTTTTAAAATAGAAATAACAGTCTTTAAAAAATTATTCAAGATTTCTGATTGACAGAACATTGGTAAAACCATAGGGCAAATTAAAAATAAGAGTAACTTTGAATCTAACAATTAGGAAAAAATACTGTCCATAAAAATTAAATACTCACCATAATCTGGATGAAAAATCTGGCGAATCAGAAGGAGGAACCATTCTTTAGTCAAGCCACCCATATCCAAACCAGCTTCCCCTACAAATGTAACTTTCAACTTCTTTTTCAAGTCTGCTCTTTTCCGGGTTAACTATTTAAAGAAATTATACAGTAGAGGAGAACAAATGGCAGAAAAGGGAAATTAACTTTTTTTAATTCTGGGAAATGTGTTAGGCAGTCAGAATCTGACTTACAATGTCACAACACGCCCACCCATTCATCCACCCAATACATCTGCCAGACACTGTGTGGACTAGGTATTATGTTTGTTGTTCTAGAGCAAGAAACAGAATTAGAGAGGTGAGGTTCTGGTCCAAGGTTACTGCCTCCCAGGTTCATATTGGCTCCAAGATTTTAAGGTAGCAGTATGCAATATAAAGTAATTCATTTCCTTTTCTTTAAGTTGCCTTCAATACTAACCTTTAAAAGAAATCCCATAACTAAATCAGCCTTTATCTTGTAATAGTCACATGCAGATCTGGCTGAAAACTGTACATACATGAAACTCTATAATACATGTGCATACAATGTATGCTTCACCCTAGACAGAACAATATACCCTGTAGATCAGACTTCTAATTTTATTAGATGAGTAATCTGAGGCTTGGCAAAGTTAAAATGACTTGTCACACACCCAGCCAGTAAAAATGGTGGGTGTGCAATCTAGGTTACATAGTCATACATACACATGATTACTTAAAGTTGTTCTATATAAAATCCCTTTCTGGAGAATTAACAGCAAACCATTAATAAACATATAAAAATGAGCATGAGACTTCATTGTGAATACAGAACTGATTTTAACTATGGTATCAAAACATAGGGAAGCACACTTACTAGCATAAAGAAATAAAAGACAGCTCACTGAGATGTTAGACTTTACTTAGAGCTTTAATCAGTTAGTGTCACTTTGGAATAGATGGTCTGTACCTCGTCAAGAGAGTCGCTAACCAGGTGTGTCCTCCTCACTTTCATGTTCAGGAACAACATGTTCATGTCAGGTCTCTGTCTTCGAGATACTTTATCCACCAGACTTTGCTAATTAAAAAAGAAAGTAAACATTTTCACTTTTACTTAAACTGTAATTTTATTTAAAATGTTTAGACACTAGTAAAAATCACATATTCTCCTCTATGCCATATCTCATATAAACAATTTTTAAAACTCAGTTATATAGGCTTTGACTTATGAAAATGCCTTAATATTTCATTTTGGAACAATGGTAACCCGTAGGGGGGCCAAAATGGAAGACCAAAAATAATTCACTTTCTATAGAAAAGAGTGTTATGTTTCAGTTTCCATGTGTCTCATCTCTTAAGTAGCAAGGTTTTCTGTTTAATAAATATAAATATAGAGTAGGAACATTTGAAACAAGGCTTATATTTTGATGATAAATTTGGCTTAAGTTGTTTTAGATACAGAATTACTCTCAATCAGCATAATTAGTCTACTTCAGAAAGTAGTTTATCAGTATTTATCAGAAACAGTAATGATGTTCTCATATCCTTTGTCCAGATAATTCCATTTCCAGGAATTCTAAAGTCAGAAAATATTGCATATAGTGAGATGTTCATCATAGCATTACTATAAAAGCAAAACTTTAGAAATATCTTAAACTTGTATCTCTATAAGATATAGCTATCAAAAATGATGGTCATAAAAACTATGCACAATGAATAACATGGAAAATGTCTGAGGAAGGCACAACTGAAAAAAAGCAGGGAACAAAATTGTGGATATAATAATGAACTCTGTTACCCTTAAAAGATAATATAAATATTATCTATAATTTTTATTATAATAGATAATTTTTATTATCTATGATAGTATCAATAATTATGTTTGGGTAATGAAAACATGGGTGACTAAAAAATTAATGTTTTTAATGTTTTTTAAAAATATAAGCAATGAGTATGTAAAAAATAACACATTAAAAATATAAGGAATTGCCACTGACTGGTGTGGCTCAGTGGGTTGGGTGTTGTCCTGCAAACTGAAAGTTTGCTGGTTTGATTTCCAGTCTGGGCACACACCTGGGTTGTGGGCCAGGTCCCTGGTTGGGGGGCATGCGAGAGGCAAAGAATCGATGTTTCTCTTGCACATAGATGTTTCTCTCCCTCTCTTCCTCCCTCCCTTCCCATTTCTCTAAAAATAAATACATACAATCTTTAAAAACAAAAATAAAAATATACAGAATATATACATATCCTTTATCACATAAAGTCTACATGCTTATGTATTTAATGTTATCTAAATGTTTTCAGCCTACCTCATCTTCTTTGGTAGCAAAGAAAATGAATTATTGTGCAGATTAAAGATTATCATTTCAGACACTTAAAATATATACAGTAATTTGCTTCAGTGGATAACATTTTAATATCCCAAATCTATATTAGTAAGCCTTCTTTCATGATTTGGTAGTTACTATAATAAACACTCTAATTCAGAGCTCTTCACATTTCTCTAATATCTAATTCTAGAGGCTTTCAACAGTTTTTCTTCTTCTCTGGGTCCTCTCTTTCATGCTCAGATATATATTTCCAGGATAGTATTCTGTGTCACAGGCCTGTTTTCCTATCCTCTGTCCCAGTCTGCCTCCTGGGAAGCAGGAAATAGCCAACACACATTTATACTAGGATGGTAATGGAAAACAAGGTTTAGTGGCTATTTCTTCTATCGGGAACTCATATTTAATAAAAAGTGCTTCAAATGAAAGAAATAACTCAACAATGGTAGAATTTTAGATACAGTCTAATGAGGAAGTTATTTTAAGGATCTCTTTCGCAACTTTAGATTATGAGGGGGGGATGCCCCCACCAAACACCGGAATTATCTTCTGGAGGATGGGTCCCTTGTAGTACAGACTTCCCCTGCTATGTGAGTGTTCTAGAAACCCATCTACGTCAGTGCAGCAGCTGATGTTGTTGTAGGAGGCTGCATTGGGCTTCTATGAATTGTCATTGAAGACTCAACACGTTTGCCCATTTCATGATGGGTGACTTATGACACACCTCCCCACCCCGTGCTGAGTGAGTGTTCAGCAGTTTTTGACCATAAATGGCACGATAAGCCCGTGCCCACCCTCCCTATTCACCTGATCTCACTGTGAGTGACATTCATTTGTTTCCCTGGATTAAAAGTCCTCAAAGGGAAACATTTTGCCGATATGGGAGAGGTGAAACAAAAAACAGCAGAAGCGCTAAAGGCATCAAAATCGATGAGTTCAAAAACCGTTTTGGGCAATGGAAACAAATGCATCAATAGGTGTACTACTGTATCAAATGGAGAGCACTTTGAAGATGACTGAATTTTAAACATGTAAGAATAAATACACAATTTTGTATAAATTCTGGGGTTTGGGGGGGTTCCCCCCTCATATGCCACATAAGCTGTTGCTTACAGTAACTACCGGTAAGGCTGTCCTCATGTCAAAACATTCACCAGTTATTAATTCCAAGTGGTGCAGTTTACAAGTTCAAAACGTTGGGAAAGAAGAACTTGGCCACGGACTCTTCAGTCCCTACTAATTTATGTCCATGCTCCGGGGAAGGCAGCCTGTGACAAGCTACAGCTGCCACTTGCCCTCTTGTAATGGGAAAAAAAGTTCCACCAATGAAGACATTTGGTCTCTTAAAAATGTGAGCGACAGCAGAAAACTGCTCAGAGGAACTTGTATAAAAACTTCTACTTCTTTGGATATTTTCTTACAAATAGAAAAAAAATCATAGCCCGATGTAAAAAAAAATACTAAAAAGGCATATGAAATTGCATAAATGCAACTAATAGTAAAAGTCAAAATCACTAGCTATACAGAGTAATTTTTGAGCCAATATCTACCCAAGATTAATAATTCTGGTACTGAATATACCTATTAAAATGTACTTTTTTTGGAGGGGAGGGTAGTGTGGCTATGGAACTCCCTTGGTACACGTAGGCAATAAAATTTCTTCTAATATTCCCATACTTGATGTCAGCTGACTGGGATGTCAACTGTCACTCGGATCTTTTGTCTAGCACTGTGACAGAAAAAAATACCTTCTGGAAACTGAATTACCAAAGAATAAATAATTCTTATTTTTATGCTATTTATAAGTAATAGAATGTAGGCTTTAGCATTCTTTTTATATTCTTGGGCAAGACATGGAAATCATTTCTTTTTACTCTATGTGTCTCTTTATTTTAAAAAAGCCTACAACCAACCTTCCTTCTAATATTTAAAGTTGTGAGTGATCATGTCACAAAATCAGATACTCAAAATATATGCGCATTTAAATGTACAGTCCAGAGCTCTAACATAAAAAAGCTCATTCAATCTGATATCTAGTAGGTAAAGTGCGTAACGTGGCCGTGCTGTGCTGAAACACGAGTGGCAGGCAGGGGGATGGGTGGCCCCGAGACCAACTCTGTCCTGCTCCGGAACCTGCCCAAAGCCAGCCTCACCACGGCCCCGGGTTCCATGCGACTCTGTGCACTTTGGTTTCCTAAGCAGTAGTAAAATATCTTTCATCTTCTTTGGACATATTTCTCAGTTTTCCAAGATTATACATTTTATTACATCTTCTAATTTTGGGGTTGTTTCTATTTGGTTTTCATAAACCCAAGAAAATGTTTCAGTGGCTTGAGGGCCTTGCTCTTAAGGACGCTCCTTGCACTCACTCTAGTCTGCGCCAGTGAGCGCCCTGCTAGCTACTGGCGCTGGAACACGGGATCTACAAAGTGATGTCCAACAAGCTCCCAGTACTTTGGGCCCATGAGAGGCATTTACTCTTCCTCCTATATTTATAACAGAATGAGAAGTTGATGAGGGACATCTTTTTCCTGTATCATACATAGGTTTAAGCCCTTTTTTAGGGAATATAATGTGAATTTAACTTATAACATCTCTTAATTATACTACAAGTCACAAAACATTTGATTTATTCATTAAATTATTTACTATATTGCTCATAGTCAGCATAAATATGCTTATGTAGCTGGCTTACCCTTGCGATGCTTATCATCTGTTGTTCTGAGTCTCTCTGAATAATGATTTTTTTTGCAGCTATAGAAATAACGAATGGGTATTGACAGAAGGAAAACCTGCCCAACAAGTGAAAACAGAAAAAGCAAAATTGTGTATTTTCAGCAAAATTATACTATAGGAATCTAAGGTACCCTTTCTAAGAATATCATACATTACTTATGAATTGAGTCTTACCATTTACATTATTTCTTTTAATACCACAACCCTGTGAAATATGTATTATTAATAGGTGTGCAGTACCTTTATTTTCTAGAGGAGACTATATCTAATGTTCTATCTGCTAATCACTCATATTGTTTATACAAATAAATTCCTTTTTTGTCTAGTCACTGTGAAAAATATGGCCAGCACCAGAACCAAGAGGCAGAAGTGTTGGTGAGGGAGGATTAGGACAGAAAATTCGAGTATAGAAATTAATGAAAGAATCCATTATTATATGAATATTTCTGATGTGTGAGCTTCAGAAATGAGGAAATCTTACAATAACTATAAAAAGCAAAGTAATAAATTTAAACCAATAAAATAAAAGTCCGGGAGACCTGGCTGGTGTAGGTCAGTGGATTGAGCGCGGGTTGTGAACCAAAGGGTCGCTAGTTCAATTCCCAGTCAGGGCACATGGCTGGGTTGCAGGCCAGGTGCTCAGTGTGGGGCATGTGAAAGGCAACTACACATTGATGTTTCTCTTCTTCTCTTTCTCCCTCCCTTTCCCTCTCTCTAAAAATAAATAAATAAAATCTTAAAAAAATATAAAATAAAAGTCAGGGAGAAGTATGTTGTTGTTAGTTCTATACTTAATGGTGTAGTAAATATGCAATGAGATGTATTTGTAAAGATACAATACTATGATCAAAGGTTGTCTAAGACTATATGTCACCTAAGGCTATTTTTGTGCTACAATAGACCAGAGGTTGTATAGCCCAAAGAGCCAAAAATATTTACTGTATACTAACTACTTTACAGAAAAAGTTTGTTAAACCCTGCCCCAGATATCAGCGTATAGAATAAGAAGCCTTAAGAAACTGCATATTAACACAGTACCTTTCCTTTCTTAAAAGGATGTTATTAATCAAACCAAAACCAAATTAACATGCACATGAGTTCAAAATGTAACAGAAAAGAAAATGTTTTAACAAATACAGTATTTCAAGGCTGAATATTTAAACTATAAGTTTATATGTAAAGGTATGGCTATATTTAAATTTATTTATACACACTTAAAACCCAGTCATTACTTTAAATAGTATTTCATTTAGGTGAGCAATCAAATGCGCGTCTGACTATACCTGTGAGAGTTCCCAAAGCTCTGCCAGGTGTGGTATTCCTCCATGAGATCAATGTGATCCAATGTAGAATTATAGAAATCGGTATAAGGAATAAGGGGAGGGTGAACCAAATTGTTTGCAGTATCTGTAAAGGTAAATTCTAACATAACGACCTTTTCCAACATGCACAGGAGTCACTCTAATCATAAGAACATTTTAATGTCTACCCGGTAGCCTTTATCTACTCCTATTTTAAGCAATTGTAGCTCCAAATGGTAAAGGCAGTTTTATAATTGTGGTCAAAATGGGGCCAACAATTTCTTGTTGTGTCCAAAAGAACTCGTGGTGGGGATGATAACAGCATAGTAAAGGGGGTGTGCAGGTGGCTCCTGCGTTGTTCCGTCCCCCATACGTGTGTTCTCCCCTCAGGACCCCTCAGGGATTCATGAAATTCTTGTCCTCTGCTGCTTAGCGGGTTATATGCAGTTGATAGCCACAGCACAGAATACTGCCCAATAAAAAACGTAGAGCTTTTTCATGCTTATGAATCAACCATGAACTCCATTATCAAAACAAATTATAACTCTTCTCGTCAAAGAAATGGCTTAAAGTGTAAAAATGCCTCTACAGTACTTTGAGATCTTTATGGAAATGTCTCCAATATTTAACAAAAGAAAAGTAAAGAGGATAGAATAAAACCTACTAAGTAAAGCCAGCACTTTAGATGCTGATGGGATCCACCAGGAACATTTCGTTATCGGTGGAAATTCTTCAGGCTTTGCAGGAAACAGCCGTAAAGAAATAAATTGCAGCAATCTTTCAACCACTTGTTTGAATCTCTTCTGGGATAATCTGGTAAAGATTTTGAAATAATTCCAATCAAAATTCACACTGTCTATTTTGGCAATATATTTGTTAGGTAGTAAAGTGCATTCTATATGCATCAACTTTTAGAATATTCCCCCAAATTCTATTTCGTAAACTGCCAAACATTTGAAAAGATGGAAAATATTACCTGGAATATTGTTTCTTAATTGAATATGAAATAAACATTAACATTACTATAAAGTTAGTATAAAACATTCTATTTTTAAGGCTTTCCACATTCAATCAACCCTATCATTTGCAGACTCTGTGTTTGCAAATTCGCCTACTTGCTAAAATTGATTGTAACCCCAAGTCAGTAACTGTGGCACTTTTCTGGCCATTTGTGGATGTGCAAACAGTGGCAAGAAACTGTAGTTGCCCAATGTGCACATTCCCAGCTGAACTCGAAGGAAGCAGTGCTCATGCTGCACGCAAGTGGCCTGTATGCAATCCACTTAGTGTGTGTTCTTTCTTTCTTAGGATCATGTTTTCAATTTTTTTGCTTTTCCTTCATAATTTTATTGTTTTAAAATGGTGCTCAAAAGCAGTGTTAAAGTTTTGTCTAGCCTTCCTAAGTCTAAGAAGGTTGTCATATGCCATACAGAAAATATACTTGTATTAGATAAAATTCATTCAGATGAGTTATAGTGCTGTTGGCTATAATTCAGTGTTAATGAAACAACTTATATTAAATAAGGTGTCTTTAAGTAGAAATACAACTAAAGCAAGGATTTGTATTAGTTGATGAAAATGGTGCCCTAAAGCTCACAGGAGCCTCACCCTCATTTTGTTTAGGAGCAATAGTTTAGTATTTGCTAGTTCCCTGTTCACAGTAATTTTACAGAACATACCATTGTGAATAATGAGAATCAACAGCATTTTTAAATTAAAGTTCAAAAATATTTGCCTCTTTAACTTTTACCAATAGTGGAGAAAAGTAATTGTTAATGTGAGTATAGTTCTATGGTAAAAGTATAGTATCTTTATAAATTGATATTAATAGCTAACCAACACCTTACAATGATGCTTTGGGGAAGGAAAAGGCCCCATGTGGTAACAGTGAAATTCTTATTCATATGCAGAGAAGAAATAAGAAGACAAAAATAAAATACTAATGTCTGAACGAATGCAGTCACCATCTTTGACATATATGAAAAATCAGTGACAGGAATGTGTAAAAGCAAAAGCAGTGGACAGAAAGCTCAAGAATAGCTTGTGCAAGCAAAACAGTTACTTACATTAGAAACAGATTTTTAATTATCCTCTATGTAGTACTAAAATATAGGCTTATACGTGCCTTCTGAAGCACTGTGAAGTATGAGTATCATTTCTAAAGACTGAAACCATTTCATATATTTTACTAACATCAAACTTAAAACTGTAAGATTATAAAAGTTCTTAATATGATAGAATGATTTACTTTTTAAACCAGTGAACTAAGAAATGATGGTCAGCTTCCACTAAGGCGGCTATCTGTCGTAGCAAGTGAGCATAGATGACATACGTAGATGTGTTATTAAACTGAGGATTCTGAAAAAGATATTAAAGGTAATTGTGTTAAAATTTTGTTAACATGTGAAGGAAAAACACTGAATTTAATGAGCTAAGTGGTAAGTTCAGAAAACAAAATTTGAGGTTATGAAAAATTAGGTGAAATCCTTTAAAACAATCATCTGTTTGTTTATTTACCCACACACAGAGACTTGGACGTCCACTGTGGCAGAGCGGGAAGAGCATGGGTTTGGGAATTAGGACAGATCTGGGTCTGGGAGCGCAGAGCTTACTGCCAGCACACAGTACTCAGACTCTTGAGCTGCAGGCTGTTTTCTAGCACTCACTATCTCTACATACATATTACTTTTTTTTTTTCTTATTTTGCCTTTCTCCTCCTATTTGCCCTCCTTATGTTTCTCAACTACCTCTTGTCTATTTTCCCTTTCCCCTACTCTATTTTTTCCTCTCTCCCCCCTTCTCTAATCCTATCCTGCATGTTTCCTATTATTGGACACAATATTGAACTAAACACTATGTCTTCCTTAGTATTTTTTCTTTTCTTTAAATGAGATAGTAATATATAATGAACATCTTTTCTAAATTGTAAAGAATGACACAAATGTGGTATGTTAGCTATGGTGATAATTCTTTCTTAAAAAGGCAATGAGAACTAAAAATTGCTTTTCATTTGTGTAGACCTTAACTTATTCTTTCTATCTATGAACCTGTAGCTCTCAAGAAGAAAAACTTCATCATGTTTGCTTTCACAAATATAAACAACCACTTTGATTTTTCCATTCATATTCTAACTTAAGCATTTACTGAAAATACATAGAAAAGTTAGAAACCTACTACTTAGAAAATATTTAATACAAGCAAGTTTTGGAACCCATTAATTCTAATTACAAGAAAGGAGACTGACTGGAAGAGGAAGATATACTTCCATTCTGTGTTCCTGAATACCACAGCAGGGAGGCAAGAAGTTTATCTGTTTATCCATTATACCTGTAATGCTCTGGTTACAAGTAACTATAACCTAAAAAGTATTAGTAACGTTGCTCAAAATACTATTTAATATTTGATATCATTTCACTTATACATGCATAGATTGAGATCTGAATTAGACAACTAAATTTTTGCTTGCTTACCTGTAAAAGTACAAAATATGCTCTAAGATCATCTTTTGTTCGTGGACTGAAAAAGAAGCATAATTGATCAGAGGTTACAGTATATAATAAAAAATGATCAATAAATGTTTCTGTGAGAATTGAATTGATAAAAGGCAAAAACTAGACATAAATTAGTATGTATTACTACTGAGACAGTAACATATCCATAATATGCTGAGAATATAGGTTCCTTTGTGCCTACTTTAGGCTGGTTCTGAAGATACCTAAAAACTGAGTAGGCTATTACATTTTATGAGGTAAATACTATAACTGACTCTGGAAATAGTGAAGAGTCTGAAAAATAATTAAGAATTCTAGAATACTTATGGTTTTGTTTTAATAAAGGGTAATGGAGATCTCAAAAATACTGAAAGAACAAATGCTTGTGTTTATAGGTCTATTACTGATGTGACAGATGTAGAAATGCGTGCAAACCAAATCACGCTTTGAATACATCTAGTATATGTCTAATTAAAAGAATCATATTTTGGCCCTAACCAGTGTGGCCTGGATGGGCGTTGTCCTGCAAACTGAAAGTCTGCCAGGTGGATTCCACGTCAGGGCACGTGCCTGGGTTGCAGGTTTGGTCCCCAGTTCGGGCGCTTGCGAGAGGCAACTGATTGATGTTTCTCTCTCACATTGATGTTTCTCCTCATCTCTTTCTCCCTCCCCTTCCCTCTCTCTAAAAATAAAAATTAAATTTTTTTTGAAAATCATATTTTGAATACCTCTGAAAAATAACTAAATTTTCATTATTCCACATCAGTTTGGATTTTCACATTTTCACATATGAGGCTAGGTTTTGTTATTCCCAAAGCTCATAAATGTTACTCGCTCTCTCAAGAGCTGTCAAATACACTTGCAAATACTCGGAAGTAACTTCTTGGATTACAGATGGTTCGTTCGCCTATATGATAACCATATGCAATTCATGATCCTTGATTGGATCCTGGATTGAAAAATAAAACCCGGATTATAAAGAAGAGTTTTGAGAAAACAGGGGAAATGGAAATGTGGACTACATTTTAAAGAGTATTTATTATTAACTGAATATTTGATGTGTTTGGTGTGATGGTTGCAGAGAAAAAATGTTATTAGGAAATACATGCTGAAGTAATTAGGGGTGAAGTGTGTTATGACATCTTTCATTTACTGTAAAAAATTACACACAGAGGGAGGGAAAACAAAAGCAAAGATTAAAGACTAGTGAATCCAGGTCAAAAGTGAATGAATTTTCACTTTCTTTAACTTTTCTGTAGCTTGAAATTTTTCAATATTAAATGTTGGGGAAAAAATGGTTCACCTCCAAGTATCTCCTTGAATTCCCCTTAAGAAAATAAAATGACCAAGTATTGATCTACTTTTCTTTTATAGTTATAAAACAAATATAAAAACATAAATCACTGTCCAAAATATACTAGATGACCTTTATAAAACATAAAGCTACAATGTATAGATTTACATAATATGAAATATGTTACATATATTAAAATTAGAAAAAATACATATATATTTCTCTATATAAACATTTTTAATTAGTAATATTTCTTTGTGGAAGAATTACCTGAATTGCATAATGATTTAAATTATTTAAGTTTAAACCAAATCTAAACTACTTCTGTCTAGAATAGTCTACATAATTTCCAGACTATTTTCTCAATGGGACTAATGTTTTGTTTTAGAAATGATATTTGAAAATATTTTAAAAAGCTCAAGGCAATTCATAAATATTAAAATTCCCAGTGATCCAAGAGTCCTACTTTTTTCCATTTAGTTGCTGTGCCTTTACAATTTCCAATTTCCTGTCCCATGCACTAGTATTTCAGTAGAGTGTAGAATTCTGGGTACAGAATTGTGGTTAAGATCACAGGCTCTTTACCAAGCTGCCTGGGTTCTAACCCTGACTGAGGCACTTACTGGGTTAACTTTGGCAATTTACTTAACTTCTCTATAAATTAAGTTTTCTCAAGTGTAAAATGAAAATAATCATATTTCCTATTTCATAGTATTGTAGTAAAGATTCAATGAGAAATACATATAAAACTGTTAGGAAGGTGCCTAGCCCATAATAGTCAATAAACTAGATCTTGTTGTTGTAATAAATCCAAAATAAAATAAGATTTTTAGGTAAAGGCCACACGCTCCTCTGATGCATAAGTCACATCAAATCATCATTTTCATTGGTCTTGGACACTCTTTGGAAGAGCAGAGAAAGGAAGCTTTGCGGGTTTGCCTGTTAGAGGGGCCTGAGATCCCAGCAGTTTCAGACCATCAGACTTCCTCATTCTCCTAAGAATTCTCTTTACAGTCTAAATTTCTCGCTTCATTTTTATTTGTTCACCCAGAAATATAAAATTCAAGGAAAACACAAATATATTACTGGAATGATAAATTAGGAAAAATACTGTTTAAGTTAAAAAATCACATGAAATTTTATGTTATGATTTCAATTATTTTATTTTATTTATTCATTTTTTTGTAAAGATTTTATTTATTTATTTTTAGAGAGGGAAGGGAGGGGGAGAGAGAGAGAGAGAAACATCAATGTGCGGTTGCTGGGGGTCATGGCCTGCAACCCAGGCATGTATCCTGACTGGGAATCGAACCTGCGACACTTTGGTTCGCAGCCTGAGCTCCATCCACTGAGCTACGCCAGCCAGGGCATGGTTTCAATTATTTTAAAAGATGACTAGACAAAATTTGCAAAATGTAAACATTTTTCCTTTTTTTATATTACTCTGACTTTTTAACATTTTATGTAATCTGGAATTTCTTTGAAAATCAGAACAATGTTATTAAAATATATAGGGTACAGTTAACATTATTCTAGTTTGGTAATATTTTTAAACTAGCTTAAAATAAATATTTGAATTATAATTCAATGGTATTCATATGGCTTTAACAGAAACTATTATTTAAATTATAGTGCTGTTTAAATATCAGTTTAACTAATATGTACTTTTAAAAGTATATTTGTTTTCTACATATTCACAGTTCAAAAGATTATCAGTTGTATTGCCCATCATTCCTTATAAGATGATTCAATATTTAGTTCCAAGAAAAAAATATCTCAGTAGCTAAACTTACACTTCCTTATATTAGAAATAAAAAAAAAAAATCTGCTCTGGCCCTGGCTGGTGGCTCAGCTGGTTGGAGAGTCATCCCATGTACCAAGAGGTTGCGGGTTTGATCCCAGGTCAGGGTGTGGATGGGAGGCACCCATCGATACTTCTCTCTCACATCGATGTTTCTCTCTCTTCCTCTCTCTCTCCCTCTCCTTTCCTGTCTCTCTAAAATCAATAAACATATCCTCAGGTGAGGATTTTTTAAACAACAACAAAAAAAATTTTGCTCTACCAGGAAGTCCAAGCCTAAATTGAATGCCCATGTTACTTCATCCTAGGTTACATGTAACTACCCAGGGCTTATCTGTGTAACACATATGTCTGTACACAACAAATTTTATGCACAATTTAAAGGATTCAGAGATCCTCTGAAGCCCATCTATGGATTCTCCTGAGAAGTCACAAATCGTAAGTTAAAAAACTTCGTAAAACATGGTTTATAACTTCTTTTTCATCTATGTTTTTATTACAACTAAAACTGAGAATAAAATACATACATATGTATTAAACATGCATGAGATATGTAAATTAACCATTTATATTGACTAGCTAAAATTACCCTTTCCATTCTCGTAACAGGCTGTTAATGATCCCCTTTAATACTGTCTTCTGAATGTCTTGAGGCTGTAGGCAAAAGAAAATCATATGATAATCAGGAATAACTACTTATGTGACTTTTTAAAGATTGTTTATCCATTCACCTATTGAAAGAGATCTGGGTTGCTTTGAATTTTTGGCAGTCTTGAATAAAGCTGCTATAAAATTTGTGTGCAGGTTTTTGGTGGACCTAAGTTTTCAAATCACTTGAGTAAATAACTAGGGTGTGACTGGTGGATCATATTGTAAACCTATGTTTAGCTGTGTAAAAAGTGAAAATACAACTTACAGAAATTTGTGGGATACGGCAAACACAGCAAATAAGTATTTTAGAAAAAAAGATCTAAAATCAACAATTTAAGCTTTCAACTTTAGGAAATTAAAACAAAACAAGAAAGCAAATCCAAAGTAAGCAGAAGAAAATACATAATAAAGGTTAGAGCAGAAATCAGTAAAACTGAAAACAGAAAACTGAGAGAGAAAAATCAATGAAACCAAATGCTGGTTTTTGGAAAAGGTTACTAAAGTTGATAAACCTGTAGCCAGGTTAATCAAGAAAGGAAGATAGAAGACAGCAATTACTAACATCATAAATGAGAGTGGGATCATCACTACTGATCCCATGGACATTAAAAGAGTAACAAAGAACTATTATGCACAAGTCTATGCCCACAATTTGAAAACCTAGATAAAATGGACCAAGTCTTTGGTAGATACAATCTCCCAAAACTCACACAGGGAGAAGTAGATAATTTGAATAGGTCTATGTCTATTAAAGGAACTAAAGCAATAATTAATAACCTTCCAAAACAGAAAATATTAGGCCCAGATTTTACTGGTGGGTTCTACTGAAAATTTAAGGAAGGAAGGACACCAATTCTTTACAATTTCTTCCAAGAGACAGAAGCCGACAGAATATTTCCTAACTCATTCTATGAGGTCAACATTATCCTAACAACAATCCAAAGATAATATTACAAGAAACAAATTACAGATCAGTATCTCTCCTGAACACAGATGTAAAAATGCCCAACAAAGCATTAGTAAATCAAATCCAACAATGTATAAAAAGAACTATACACCATGACCAAGTGGTATTTATTCCATGTATGCAAGGCTGGCTGGCTGGCTGAACACTTGAAAATAGTTAATGTAATTCACCACATCAATAAGCCAAAGAAGAAAAATCATATAATCATATCAATAAATGTGTAAGTATTTGACAAAATCTAAAGCCCATTCATGATAAAGAAAAACTAGGAATACAGGGGAATTTCCTAAATATGATAAAGAACATCTACAAAAAACCCACAAACAACATAATTTTAATGGTAAAAACTAGATGTGTTCATCTTGTATTTTCCCTCAGTCCAGCAACGAGCCATTTCTCTAGAGAGCTCTAATTCCTTTCTGTGAGGAATGGTGTTTAGAAACATGTGTGTTCAAGTGCTCACTGCTACTGGGTGTTACTGCTTCTAGCCCCTTTCAGTGAACAGGGTCAGAGAATAAACACACACACACACACACACACACACACACACGCACGTGCGTGCGCATCCATCTACTAAAATCCCATCATCATGATGCTCTAACACCAAAAACTAAGCAAAATTGAAGGTTTACAGATTTTTAAAAATCCTTAGACCGAAGTTATATACAGTACTGTGTATAAAAGCTACTTGGCTTAATTTTCTTTTTTTTTAAAGTGCGGTTATAGTATCATGTTAAGTATAGCTAGGTTTTTTTTTCTGTTTGTATGACATTTTTCCCTCATGTTGCAGATTTTTGGTTTTGCAGTGCCTATAAAACATTAACATCATTCCAAGTCAGAGGTCAGAGAAGCATCCCAGGAGTGGAGCTTTTGGGTCACAAGTACGCACATGCTAAGTGTTAGCAATAATTCCAAGCAGTTTTCCAAAGTGATTGTCCTAGTTTATACCAACCTAATCAGGTCACGAAAGTTCTAGTTGCTCCACAATACTGCCAATTCTGGTAAGGTTCTTTCCCCCCTGCTTTGTTAAAAAGTATATTTGATTGATTATGCTATTATAGTTGTTCCAATTTCTCCCCTTTATCTCCCCTCCACTGTGGACCCCCTACCCTCCAGCATTCCCCCCAACCACCTGTTCATGTCCATGGGTTGTACATATAAGTTCTTTGGTTTCTCTGTTTCCTATACTATTCTTATCCTCCCCGCTGTCTATTTTATGCCTACCAATTATGCTTCTTATTCCCTGTTCCTTCCCCCCTGTTCTCCCTCTCTCCCTCCCCACTGAAAACCCTCCATGTGATCTCCATTTCTCCGATTCTGTTCCTGTTCTAATTGTTTGCTTAGTTTTAGTTTGTTGTTTAGGTTTAGTTGTTGATAATTATGTTTGTTGTCATTTTACTGTTCATAGTTTTCAATCTTCTATTTCTTAGATAAGTCCCTTTAACATTTCATAAAATAAGGCTTGGTGATGATGAACTCCTTTAACTTGACCTTATCTGAGAAGCGCTTTATCTGCCCTTCCATTCTAAATGAAAGCTTTGCTGGATAGAGCAATCTGGGATGCAGGTCCTTGTCTTTCATGACTTGGAATATTTCTTTCCAGCCCCTTCTTGCTTGCAAGGTCTCTTTTGAGAAATCAGCTGACAGTCTGATGGGAACTCCTTTGTAGGTTACTGTCTGCTTATCTCTTGCTGCTTCTAGGATTCTCTGCTTCATTTTTACCTTGGCTAATGTAATTATGATGTGCCTTGATGTGTTCCTCCTTGGGCCCAATTGTTTGGGACTCTCTGAGCTTCCCGGACTTCCCTGAAGTCTATTTCCTTTGCCAGATTGGGGAAGTTTTCCTTCATTATGTTTTCAAATAAATTTCCCATTTCTTGCTCATCCTCTTTTCCTTCTGCCACGCCTATGATTCAGGTATTGGAACATTTAAAGTTGTCCCAGAGGTTCCTAAGCTTCTATTCATTTTTTTGAATTCTTATTCCTTCATTCTGTTCTGGTTGAATGTTTATTTATTCCTTCTGATCCCAAATTGTTGATTTGAGTCCCAGTTTCCTTCCCTTTATTATTGGTTCCCTGTATATTTTTCTTTACTTTGGGTAGCCTTCATTTCTTCCTTCATTTTGTGACTGAGGTCAATCATTTCTGTGAGCATCCTGATTACCAGTGTTTAGAACTCTGCATGAGATAAGTTGTCTGTATCCTCGTCACTTAGCTCTTTTTCTGGAGTTTTGATCTGTTCCTTCATTTCGACCATATTTTGTTTCTCAGTGTGCCTGTTAAGTTGTAAGGGGTTAGGGCCTTAGGTGCTCACCAGGACGGGGTAACCCTCTTTGCTGCATTGTGGCACTGTCTGTGGGGAAGGGTCAGAGAGGGAACAACGCCATTCACTTGCTCTGCTCTAGCCCCACTTTCCAACAAACTCTCCTGTGAGACTGGGAGTTTCTCCTGCTGTGGAAACCCCCGCAGTTTTTAGAGCTAGCTTTCAGTCTCTAGTTTCCCATGCAGCCAGCCCTGCCTTGCCCGCTGGGTTCACTGCCTTGCTGCACATCCTCTCTGCTCACTGCCCGTCTCCTGTCTCCGCTCCTCCTACCAGTCTAGGTGAATGTTTCTTGAACTCCTTGGTTGTTGGAGCTCCATGCTGTTTGATTTTCTGGTACTTCTGGTTGTTTACTGATTTTAAATAAGTTGTTATCCTTCTTTTGGTTGTGCAAGGAAGCAAAGTGTTTCTACCTATGCCTCCATCTTGGCTGGAACCCCTCTGGTAAGGTTCTCGACATTTTTTTTTACTAATTCTGAATGGCTGTGTAATATTATCTTTATTCCTCTGTCAAAGGTTATTAACTACCCTTTCATATATTTACTAGTGAAGTACTGAGATCAGGAATAAGCAAAGATGTTTGTGCTATTATTTACTTTATTCAAAATTGTACAACAGATTCTAACCAGTGCAACAAGGCAAATACTTATAACCATACATACTTACATATATACATTCAAGGATTGGAAAGAGATAAAACTCTCATTTATACAAACAACATGATTGTCTATATAGAAATTCCAAATAAATCTGGTGATGTACTACAAGAATTAATGAATGAATTTAGCAAGGAAAATAAAGATGAATACATGAAAGTATTTCCATATACTAATTACAATTAGAAAATGAAACTACAGTAACAGCAAAAAAAATCAAGTACTTAGAAATATATGTAACAAGATATGTCAAACCTTTACTCAGAAAAGTACAAAGCATTACCAAGAGAAATTAAGTAAGATTTAAGTAATTGGAGGGCAACACCATGCACATGGACTGAAAGGACGTAAGTTCCTCACAAACTGGTATCTAGCAGTGGGGATCTCGAAATGTGGTCCCTGGGACAGGAGCATTGACACATCCTGGGAGCTTGTTAGGAACAAATTCTTGGGCTCTATCCTGGACATTCTGAATCTGGAACTCTGTATTTTAAGAAGCCCTTCCTGTGATTTTGATACATGATAAGGTTTGACAAACACTTATCTTTAGAGTCAGTGCAATGCCAATACAGTAAAGCATAATTTTACTTTAGCAAGCCTTCCTAAACCAGGACTGGACATAAATGTGTTTTCTACTTAATTCTCATTTAGTTATAAAAATAAAAACAACCTAACTTTCTGACAATTCTAACTAAATTTACTATAAAATTATATCAGAATGATTTTTACAATATTTGTGTCAGTGGTTTTTATAATATCTGTGTAGCTGTTTTTGAAATGTGAGACAAAGAATGATACTATTTGCTTGTGTTCATAAATCATACTTACAGTATTAAGTAAGGCATCATATACAGCATTCACAAATTTAGCATTAATCCCAGAGTCTTCAATGGTATTAAGCGAGGTGGTAGCATCTTTCTGCAAATTCAGTTAAAGAATTAAGTGTATATAACATTTTAAGGACTGTTCTTTGTAATATATGCACCTGCTCCTACATAATTTCTAATATTTTTAGTGTGATGATAAGAAAGAACTTTTAGAGCAAAATTGCTAAAACTTGAAATGAATGCATAAGAATTATTTTAATAATATTCTTTTAAAACTGAAATCATGGAGTTGAACATTAATATTTAATACAAATAAAATCTATCTCTGAGATATCACTTAATATTTATTTATGATACAAGTAATTTCATAAAGTAATACATACATATACTTTTAAACAGTTGCTTAAGTCAGTATTGGGTAGAAAACATATTAGGTAAAATTAAATATACATTTATGTATTATTACCTTAAATGCAGCATTTAGTTCTGGGAAAGAATCAAATGTTGTTAGGTAAAAATCATGTACCACTTTCCAATCTCCTGATGACTTAGCTTTTTCTACATCTTCCCTGAAATGAAAACATACACTAACCTTAATGGAAAGAAATATTATTTAGATAAAACAGCATTACTTCTTCAAAAATAAATGTCACCAAACATGCTATTTGAAATACTGACACTGAATACAGAAATATGTTCCAGTTAATGTAAACACGGTTTTTGGATTTACAATTCTTAATTAGATTAGGATATTAATTCAAGTTCAACTTGCCCATTTACTTGCTTTTTAAAAAGTTCTTTCTTGACATGCTCCTTAAAATTCACACTGTTTCCTTCACTTCAGAGCCAAACTTGTTGAGAGATCTTATTTACATTCTGTCTCTGTTTTCTCATTATGCCTTGGTCCTTCAAATATCCAGCTGGATTCTTTTTTAGTAGTGACACAGCTTTTATAGTTTATGTGTCACACAGTAGATGAAATCTTATTTTTTTAAAAGCATGCTATTATTTTACCACTACCTTTATCTCCTGCTTTCCCTCTTTTGACTCATATTCTCTTATTTAATGTTTCTTTTGTTGTAATGGTATTTACCCCACACCTGTTATTTATACATTTGTTTTTGCCTTCCACTTGAGACATCTAGTCTTTTGTGTCTTCACTCTTGGCTAATACCTTATCATGATCCACAAATTCAATTTCTCACACAAAATATTACATTATACAAAGTACTGACATGCAGATGACTCTATGTCTTCATATAATAGTGAGCTGACACTTACTGAAAGTCCTTCATAGTTTTGGGCTGGATAGGAAGGGCAGGTTCTGGAGGAGCTGGGGCCTTCGTTTCGGAAGATACTGCATCATCTGTAGAGATACGCTGTTTCTGTCTAACATCAAGGCAAACTGGTGGTGGGTCTTTCACTGTGAAGTATTAAAAAAAGTATTCAATGTAATTAATCATAAAAATTTTCCAAATTATAAAATGCCAGGCTAGTTCAACATGAACAAAAACCAAATTATTCTGTATTACATTCACCTTGGGGTCCTATGACAGAAAAACCTACCACAGTGAAGGGCACTTACAAGAAGGTCTGTTCCCCGCACCCGACTTCTCCCGCAACAGACACTAGGCTGCACCGTATAGTGAAAGTTATCCACAGATGTACTACAGAGTTTCTTACCCTTTCTTTTTCCCCAAAAGCTGTCTTTCAGAGAATATTTCAGTGACATTCAGTGTTTTTAATGTTCATTAGCTCTTTGAATATGCCCAAATCACTTATTTGCATTCTCAGCAATTCTTTATGGAGTTTTAGCCTTTTCATGAATTTTTTTTCTATTTGCATGAAATTTTGATGCTTTTTTTATTTTCATTTTTGCAAATAGTTGCCAGTTCATTGTCTTTTTGTTGTACTTCATTATAAACTAAACTTCAATTATAAACTAAAACAAATATATAAAAACCTCATAAAACAAATGTGTGACTTAGCGCATTATTACAAGGCAAACCACTCTGAAACCACTGATCAGTCAAGAAACGGGGTCGCCAGCCCTCTTGCTCCAACTACCTGTGTGTCGGACAGACTCCGTTCATCTCGATTTTAATTTCCTTGAATTCTTTTTATCTCTTTCTTCATTTTTTAAAATATTAACTATTTCCTCCTTTTCATCTAGTTCCTTTAAGGCATTTACATTAATTTTGTGTTCCTACTAATTTACTTTTTAAAATACTTCTAATTCCTTTATTGTCACCTCATTTCTCAGTTTTTACAATTCTGCATTCTTTTGAGTGCATTTTCTTAATGAATTTTAGCCCCTCTTGAAATAGGGTTTTATCTATTTTTGTGGCTGTCTCTGATGTGCGGTCATTGTTCAAGGGGCTGTTGCTCTTCCTTATTTTCTCTTTTATTACAAACAATTTTGTAATTAAAAATTATAGAATTTGATTTTGCTCTTTTTCTGTTGCCCATATTATTTGAAATTACTTTTCCCAAACTTGTAGAAGGAGGTGTAGGCCCCTTTCTGTTTCTATGTGGAACCCATAAACACGGTAGCTTGCTTTTCGAGATTTCCAGGCCCCGTTTCCCCGGCTCCACTTCTAATTCAGGTACCCTCCCTCATTCCTTAGTTTCTACTGTCCCAATGCTGCTCTAATTAATCAACTTTAATTTCAGTTTGGGGCTCTGGCCTGGGGGAGGGCTCTAGTTAGTTAGCCAGTTTTGAGAATTCATAAGCTCCCTTCTGATTTAGCATGGGCCCTCTGCGTTCATCTGCTCTGGGCAGAACCCTTGTTTGACCGGCCTCCTCAGCTCTCCAATGAGTACCTGCTGCTTGTTTTGCAGTCTCCTGTTCTCGGATGCTTCCTTCTGCTTACACCTGCCCAGACCTAACACCATGGAGACCTTACAGTTTTGGTAATTTGTCCCGTTTATCTTTTTAGACCATTTGTTAATTATTGATATGTTAGGCTTTAAGTCTTTTATTTTCATTTTTGTTTTCTCTTACTTTTCCTGCCTTCCTGTGGGTCACTTGAACACTTTAGAATTCCATTTTGATTTATCTGCAGTGTTTCTGAAAAGCTGCTCCACATACTACATTATATACACATAACTTATCATAGTCTACTGGTGCCATCATTTTACCAGTTGAAATCATACCTCCTTTCATATCTCTTTACTGTTCTCTGTTTAGAACCATCTTAAATATTTTCTTTGCATACATGTAGAACCATAGCAGTGCTATAATGTTGTCTCCACGGTTAACCACCACTTAAAAACATGAAAGGAAAAGGAAAATCTATTGTATTTACCTATTTTTTGCTTATCTTGTTCTTCTTGATGTTTCCAAGTTCCTTCTTTTACTGTTTCCTTTCTGTTTAGAGAACCTCTAAATGCATTCTTTTAGCATAGGTCTACTGGCAACAAATTCCTACTTTTCTTTCATCAAGAATGTTTTGCTACCCCTTCCATGCCTGAAAACATTTTTGCCAGGAAGAGGATTCTTCCAGGTTGGCAGTTCTTTCAGCCACTTCCTTCTGGCTCCCATGGTTACTGATGAGAAATCTGCTGTATGAGAAACCATATTTGAATGGTTTTTCCCTTTAAGATAAGGTGTCATATTTCTCTGGCTATTTTTCAACTTTTTCTTTTGTCTTTAGTTTTCAGAGATTTAATTATACATCTTGATGTGGATTTCTTTGGGTTTATGCTGTATGGGGTTTGCTTGGCTTCTTGCACCTATAGGATTACGTCTCTTGGACAAATGCAGGAAGCTTTCAGTCATTTCCGTGAGTACCTTTTCAGCCTACTCTCTTTTTCCTCTCCTTCCAAGATTCCAAAGACAAGAATGTAACGTCTTTTGTTATAGTCCCACAGGTCTCCAACCGATTCATTTTTTCTTTCTAATCTACTTTCTCTCCATTGTTCAGATTGGGTAATTTCCATTGCTCTATATTACAGTTCACTAATTCCTGTTTTCTCATTGTGCTGTTGAGACCAAAATCTTCAAAACATTTTATTGCATTGGTTATTATATTTCCTCAAGTATTAATACCTCCAAGTCAATAGAATAGATTAATATCTTATGGATTCTAAATTCTACATTAATGAAATGTGCATATCCAGGATTTAATTCTATTCTAATGTAATCAGGATGTATTGTCGAGTAAGCAAACAAACCTCTATCAATCATCGCAGCAGTAACATAACTATCAGGTCTTCCTTCCCTTCCTACCCACTCTCCCAGTCAAGCATCTATCCTTAGGGTCTATCACGACTTCAATGGTGATATCCTATCACCATTTCATTGGTGTTAGGATATACATTAAGGTAAATTTCATATTATAAGATAGTATAGAGATGCCAATTTCTTATACTCAACAGCACTAGTTTCAAACTTTATGACAGAATCACCTGGAGAGCTTATTAAAACAGATTATTAGGCCCTCCCCCCAAAGTTTATGATTCAGTTGAGCTGGGTTGGGGCCCCAGAATTTGCATTTCTCACATGTTCCCAGATGATGCTGATGCTGCTAGTCTGTGGATCACACTGAGGTTCACTGTTCATCAGTTTTAGGAGAGAGCAATGAGCTGATGATATAAAACAGATAATTAAATTTCTTTAATTCATTTCTATAATTGGTTTTTATACCTTTATTAAACATGGAAATGCCCGATTTTTAGTAATTTGTACTTTAAGCACAAATTGGATGGTTCAGCTCAATTAGCTATTTCAACAAATGATTTCTTATGAATTATGCTTGAAAATCTTTATTAATGGGGAAGAAACAGATGACAGTCTCCTTCTCCAACACCAACCAGTCCTGTTACAATTATCTTTTGAGGCTCCTCTGGTTTCTCTCCCTCTTCAGCAGACTTATCCTTTCCTATGCCTTCCCACACACACCTTTCCCAACCTGGCTAGAAACACCCACGATTAGATACAAACATACTCATTCAAATATAAATTAACTTATTCACTCACAGAGCATATAAGCACCTTTTCATACTCACTCATTTTTATTAATACCATGCTGAGGTAGAAGAGTGAAATCTAATTAGGAAGAGAACTGGATTTTGGCAAAGCCTTAGAGTGGTAAAATTCTTACACAGGAGAAACAGTAATGCCATGCCAAGAGGATTCCGGATGAGGTTAGAACCAGAGGGCCAGATGGAATTTATTTTCAGTTCAGAAGGTAACTTGGACTGAAGAATAATGTAAAATGTTAACGTACTACGTTAATGGAACTTGAGTCAGAAATAAAGCAGAATCCTTTGCTCACATTACTGAATGAAAGCCAAACTACAGGATGTGACATTCAGCTATTAAGAAAGGAAGAATAACAGCTCACAGCTGCTCTATGTTCCTGAATATCAAGGCATTGTTTCCAGAGACAGGCTTTCAGCTTGTTCTCCCAGATGGTTATTAAACGCTAATTCAAAAGAGAAAATCAATAACTGTGGTGGTGAGAGATTAATTAAATCTCAAAGTAATATTATAAATAGAACAGGCAAATCTTTGTTCCACCATATGAGCTTTTTCTGCAATATAGAATATTGTAACACACTGAAAAAGGCCAAAATATATTTATCAGTGAAAACCTGTCATTTAGTTTTCATTCAGCCAATACATGGGAACGCTGTGTGCTAAAATGATAAGCAGTAATCACTTACCCTGTCTTTTAATATAATGTTGCCAATTTTAGTTGGTTGCTTAGAAACATTAAGTAAAACACTTGGAGCCAGTGCAAGAAGAGTAAAGTTATGGTGGGGCCTGGCAGTATATTTTTAAAAATGTGAAGATCATAATACAACTAAGTATAAGGGTCTGAGATTATCAGGCAAATTTGCCAGCTCAGTGTTTTCAAGGGGCTGTATTATAGGCTACTATAAGGTGAAAACTAGTGAAAACTAGTAATACATAGCTCTCCACACTGTATCCTCCAAAACAAAGACAGACATTTGAAACTGGCCACATGAGTAGGAGACTGAAGACTGTTCCTGGCTGGCCAGCAGAGGAGACAACAGCAGCGTCAGAGGAAAACGAGAGTCTCTATGTCGGTTGGGTGTTCAGGAAGAGGAACCCGGGCCTCTGTTCCTTATCCCCCTACTTCTGGAAAGGCAATGCTGATAGAAAAGGTTCGCTGCTGTTGACACCCTTGCAAAATGCTATGCCTTACATTAAATTTCATCTCAAATAATTTGTAATTAAATAAGTAGTGAAAAAAAGCACCAGTCTATGGCCATACCAACCTGAACACACCTGATCTCGTCTGAAAAAAGCACCAGCCTTGGAAGTAAGGTACTGGGTCCTACTGATGGACAAGTCACTAACTTTCATAGCCTCAGACCAGGCACTGGAACTCCTGAGGCCTCAGTTCTGATGTGATAAAAGGAAAGAAATGGCCCAAACCATTCATTCTCAAGTTCCAGAGAACTTCAAGGGCCAGGGAAATGGTGCTGTATGGATGTGTTTACTCAGAGTGGCTTAATGTAATGATGCTCTAAGAAAATGCTTGCTTTTCAAATAGTGTTTTTCCATGAAAATAAAAAGTAACAAAAAATAGGTTTAATCATTTCTAACTTCTGCCTCTACAACTGCTGAAGAACAAAACAGACAGGACTTACAAACCAATCAAAAAAGTTAAAAAATTATCCGTTGGGGTGAACTATGTAATGACCTATAATAGGCTGCAGAAGCATGGGAACTTAACATGCATCTACCATCCATGCACCTGATTTTAGTTACGCCTTTTTGTATCAGAAAAAAATTCTGGAGAATCAAAGATCTGGTTTCTCTTCTTGAATATACATTTTACATTCACATTATATGGTTTTAAAATAAGTCCATAAATTCTGGGATATTCCTCTCATTAAAAAATGGAGTCTAATTCTTCTACTCTTGAATATGGGCCAGACATAGTGACTAGGTATGAAGGGAATAAAATTTCTGCTTGCCTGTCTATTTGGGGATGCTCACCCTTGGAATCCAGTCACCATGTTGTAAGGAAGCCAAACAGCCAATGAAAAGGCCAGGCGTTGGTGTTCCAGCTAAAACCCACCTAAGGTCCAGGCCTATAGTATGTGAGTGAACAAGCTGCCAGGTGATTTCAGTATGGAAGACAGAAACCAAAACAAATACACAAAAATGACTTGGAAGAATCAGAAATCATGCAATGGAAAGAAAAAAACCTATCATTAATTTACTCAGAGAGATGATAGTATAATCAGGAAATAAGATGGTGCTCTAAAAAATAAATATTTAGTGGGAAAAATTCTTATTAATTAAAAGCACATTATAAATAAAATCCTCAACAGAAGGTCAAAAGAAGGGTTTTGAGAAAATTCTCTAAAATATAGAGAAAAAGGACAAAGGAATGGAAAGTAGGAGTGCAAAAAATAAAAAAAATTAGGAGTTCATAAAGTCTGGCTTTTGAGTAATAGAGGACCTACAGGAAAAAAGGACAGAAAAAGCAGATGGGAGGAAGTCAGCAATACAAAATTTCTAGAAAATTTACGACAAGTCAGGGACATGAGCTGCTAGACAGAAAGGGCCTACCAAACACACAGCACAAAGGATGGAAACAGATGCAGATGCGGGCACAGCACTGTGCAATTTCAAAACCCCAAGGCAAAGAGATGGTTCTATAAGTTTCCAAAGACATACACAGGTAAAAAGTAGAGAGATACAAAGAACTAGGATCAGAATGACTTTAGATAAAAGCTATACTCTGCATAGACTAGAACAGAATAATTTTAATGCCTGTTATCACCAAGATTCTGACTACCCATGTAGTCTTCTTTTTTAACTGAAGACAGAATGAAAGGTGAGCCTATCCTACATTATCTATACTTCGGCTTATCTAGCCAGTGGGCGAGGAAATCACTTTTTTGCTCTGCTATCTGAATCAGCTGAGGACACTCAGTTCACGTCACTGCTTCCCTGCAGGGTCCTCTTGACTGCTGGAGAGGCCATATTTCTGCCAGACATCTACTACAGACATAGTCCAGATCATGCGTCTGTCAGTTATCCCAGTAGCTGTCCTCTGAGTCCCATGACTTACTCATGACCTTGTCCACTGACCTCCGCAGAATGGACTATGTGTTCTTGGGAAAGATGGAGCCAGGTTTCATCCTGAGATTCTGTTTATATTATCATTTCCTGGGAATCTTCGCCTAATAGTGGCAAGTACTGTATCTTACATATTTAGGTTTGTGCTTGCTTTTCAGTTTTTCAAAACTAAGTTTCAAAACTGAGTAGTATTTGTTCATGGGAATATACAAAGGTAACATGACTATTTTTTATTAAATTAAATTTATTGGGGAATTGGTTAATAACATTATATTAAGTTTCAAATGTACAATTCTATAACATATTATCGGTATGATGCACTGTGTGTTCACCACCCAAAGTCTAGTCTCCTTCCGTCACCATGTATTCCACCCCCCAGCCTTCCTCATCCTCCCCTCCTCCCTTCCCTCAAATCACCACACTCTCCTCCTGGTCACCACCATCCTATTGTCTGTGTCTATTAGTTGGTAACAACACTATTTTTTCCTTTTTGTTGAATGTATTGGGGGGACACTGGTTAACAAGATTATACAGGTTTCAGGTGCATAGTTCTACAACACATCATCTGCACACTGTACTGTATGTTCACCGTGCCAAGCCTCTTTAACAAGTCAAGGGAGCAGAAGTTACCTCTGGACAGAAAGGCAGGGTGATGCTACTGGGATGAATTCATTGGGGCTTTTAAGAGGCTGGTAGTGCTCCTTTTCCTGATTTGAGTGCTCAGTTTATGAGTTTTCACTTTATTATTATTAAAACCATATAAAAGTATTTAGTTCATTCTATGTGTGACATGTTCCAAATTTTTTAATTTGTGCAGTTGATCATGGGTGAAGAGTAATGGAAAAGCCTACCCATTACACTCCCTTCCCTCACAATATCACTGCTCAGCAGTATGTATTGTCACTCATTTACTGAATTTCATAAGGCCTGGCACTAAATACTTCAGAATGTTTTTTTTCCATTTATCCTTATACCTCATAAGGTAGTTACTTTACTCTCCTATTTTACAGATGGGAAAACCAGCAAAGAGAGGTCAAATACCTTTTCCAGGATCACCGAGTTGGTAAATTACAGAGCCAGAGTTCAAATGACCCTGTTAAGTTACAAAACCCATGTTATTTCCACTATCAAATAATGCAAAACCTACCAAATAAAAAGACAAGTAGCAAAACTGAACCCTAAATTTATGCGAAAGTAGGAGCTAGTGAATTATGAAATGTCAAAGAAAACAAAACTCAGCAGGGATCAAACAAAATCAGTATGCTGAAAAATTAATCCTTTAAATCATAAACCTTAGGTGTAGAAGATACTTTACAACTTTAATGCCCCATTTACTCCTTCTACAATTGAGTAAATGAAAGCTAATGAGAGCTAAGTTTGTCTAAGGTGACAACGACAGTTGTTGGTAGTAGTTAATCCGGCACTTGGGCACTGCTTTTGGCTACTTCAGCCACAGTGGGGAGCTAAAACCGGGAGAGACCAGAGGGAATTAGTCATAACAGGTGGTGTTTACATCATGGGCTATAGGATGACTTTTTTTAACATTTGGAAAGAAATAAACTTGAGGTGGGAGAGAAAGGAAGAAAGAGGGAGGACAAAACTCTGACTCATAGGACGTTAGCCATCAGAGCCAAATAAAGTGGTGCAGTCATTGGTTTTTGAAGATGCATTTTTTCTTATAGAGCTAAATGATGTGTGTGTTTGTATGGGTCTAGTTATAAAAATATCCCAAGTCTTTTTCATAGAAGGTTATCTATAATGGAATAGATGCCTTATACCGGGCACATCTTAGAGAATTTATGAAAGCCTTGAGATCGGTTTGACATTCCAACAGGGCAAACTGGCCAGAAACCCAGAGAAAGCGCCTCCCAAATGTTTCCTCATAGAGGAAATCACTCACTGAGTAAAGAGTCTATGTACCGTGGCAGCCAGATCCTGAAGACACAGAGATGAATTCAAGACTGAAGTAGATTGTTAATACATTTACTCTTGGACCCCAAAATCCCACTTCTAGGAATATCCTATAGGTACATCTACATATGAACAAAATGACATATGTATAGAGTCATTCACTGTGACTTAGTTTACAATAGCAAAAGAATGAACACAACTCATTTCTTTTAAAAGGATCTTATTAAAGAAGTTATAGTACGTCCAGTACAATGTAACATGGTTGTAAAAAAGAATAAGGAAGCTCCTTTATGTACTGATATAGAAATATGTACAGGATACATTAACTAAAAAAACAAGGTGCTGAGCAATGTGTATATAGTTACCTTTTCTTTAAGAAAAGGGGGAAAATGAGAGTATATATTTATATCTGTTTTCACTTGCATAAAAAACACAGGAAAGAATACAAAAGACAGCAGGGAAGAGGGTGAAAGTGAGACATCTGAAACACAGTTTTATAGTTTTGATAATTTGAAACACGTAAATATATTACCTATTCAAAAAATTAACTAACATAAAAAATAAAAAGGATAGCCCTTTCCCTCTCCAAAAGAAAAGCTTAAGGAGCTTACAGACCAGTAGACACAGATAAGTAAATAAACACAGTGGTATCTCGGTACTTGTCATTAATTCGTTCCAGAACTCATGATGAGTGCTAAAGCCAACGAGTACTAAACTGTTTGTAAGCTACCATGAGACTCACGTCTACCTCTGTTTAATTCCAAGAGAGGGGCGCTGGGTGGTGAGCAAGCACCGAGTGCTGAAACATTTTTTCCTCATCAAAATGCAACAAGTACAGGGTTTGATGAGTTCTGAAGCTGAGGAGTGCCAAGGTATGACTGTAAACACAGCAAGCTATTCTAACTCCCTGACAGATACACCTCTCCCATAGGCATGGTTAAGAAAAGCCAAGGGCAAGGTACTCACTCTGACCTAGGGAAGCATCTTAGAGATTTAGTCCAAAATCAGTTCATTCTCCAAGGAAACCTGGAGATGGGGTCATTTGAGGCCTTGGAGATAATCCTTCTAGGATAGGACTCTTAAAACAATACTGTCAATTCTTTTTCTCTCCCCAGGTGGCAAGTCCTGTGCTGAGCTTCTTCCCTGTCTGCCTCTCAAGTTGCTCTTGGAGAAACTGTGAAAAGTCTGTGGTATTTCACCTGCGAATAGATTACAGGCCCCCACACACAGATCCAATCACTATTTGAGCTAGACTAGTCTGTTCTCCCCTTGGCTGTTTCAGAGTAGCAGAGATCATGGATGCATTTTTCTGGAGTGTGCAAGAACTGCACTGTTCACTGTGTCACAGCGGGCTCTTCCAGAGCAAACTCATGGAATAGCCTGAGCTGGGAGAGGAACCAGGGCCCCGTCTACTCTTTCCCAAATTATCAGGAATGCAGATATTTTAAAAGGTTTGGGGAGAAATCATTCATTTCTTTTAAAGATATTCTGTGCTGTTTAAAGATGTTTTGAAAAAGTCTGAAAGGAGCATAATCACTTAGAAAGAAGGATACTAAACAGTAAGGGAGAACACAGTGCTCCCCTCCCCCCACCATTACTTATCATGTATATTGTTTCTCTGGAGATGCGTCATCCCCAGCAGCTGTTATAGTAGGTAAAACTCCTACACTGCGCTGATCTTGAAAAGGACAGCCAACTCGACAGGCATACCAAGTCATGTGATCTGCAGGGAGGAAAGGCATCCCTCAGCTGTTAGGCAAGCCCACGCTGGGCTTCTGAAGCTTCTCTAATACCACTTGAAGATCAGACGGGGAGACAAGCTGTTAGAGAATACCCAGCATAGGTCTTGCTACTAGAGAAGAGGGAGGAAAACTGTACTAACTGCCAAGAATGATGCATCGTTGAGAAAACCATCATATTGGCAAGTAAAAGAGGCTTCCCAAAAGATCAAGGAATTATAAACATGCTTACATTTGGAAGACTTCGTTGACTAATTCCCATTCAACAAAAGAATGCCTTCCACAGTAGCCCTGACATATGAATTCCATGCCACACCTGAATTCAGGTGGCATCCAGAAAGAACAGCTAGGAGAAGTCTGCACTAGAAGTTCCAGTAAGGTAAAGGAAGTCTGCTAAGAGGTCTACGCCTCCAGACTGGTGTATACCAGTACTCCGATTTCAGGTTGGGACTGAGACCCGACTCCACAGGAGTAGCACAGATGAGTGGGAAGCAGACACATGGTGGAAGCTCAGGCAAGTGGACCATATTCAGAGTCAAAACATCCACCCCAGGAGGAGGCAGGCAAGTTGTACACATACAAGATAGCAAGCTGGGCTCAGAGTTCAAGACATTAGTATAGAGAGAATAGGAATCAGCGGGGAATCAAAGACTAAGGAATCTGAATGAACAGTCCAAACAAGGAAGGTCATGGCTATCCATCCCTTCTTCTTGCCTCCTTATCCTTATCCACACCAGACATCTCAGGGTTCTTATGGTTCCTAACCCTCTGTTGTGGGCCCAACTGTGTCTGCCAAAAAGATATGTTATGGTCCTAGACCCCCCAGTCCTAGACCTGTGAATGTGGCCTTATTAGGGAATAGACATAGACATAATCAATTTAAGACGAGCTATACTGGTGTTCTATAAGAAGAAAAAACTCTGGACACAAAAGTCATATAGGAGAGAATGAACGGCTTGTGAAAAAAGAGGCAGAGGTCTGAGTACGGCGTCTAAACGCCACGGGATACCAGGGATTTCTGGCAACCACCAGAAGCTAGAAGAGAGGCATGAACAGATTCTCCCCCAGAACCTTCAAAAGAATCCAATCCTGCCAACACCTGGATTTCAGACTTCTAGTGTCCTGAACCACGAGACAATACGTTTCTGTTGTTTCAAGCCACCAAGTTTGTGGTACGGGGTGGCCCTAGGAAACTAACACACTCCCCAAGGAGACTACTGAATTCAAGGCAAGCAGTGGGTTTCCCACCTCCATTTCCACCCGCTACTGCCTCTCTTCTCTCTGTTTCACAGTCTGAGTATGAAGTGCGCTTTTCTCCTTGTGGAGCCAGCACCTCAGCTCCAGTGCAAGTATTCTTCTTTGATCTCATCCTCATAATGCTTCTTTATTCCATCTGTTCATTTACCATCCTATGTTCCTTCCTAACGCAACTTGAGTCATGCCCTCTCTGTCAGATCCTTTCCCTTGACAACATTGTTCTGCAA
This sequence comes from Phyllostomus discolor, assembly GCF_004126475.2. NCBI lineage: Eukaryota > Metazoa > Chordata > Mammalia > Chiroptera > Phyllostomidae > Phyllostomus > Phyllostomus discolor. The sequence goes on along the minus strand of NC_040907.2, from coordinate 145,918,577 downwards.
GGCTCCACTGTTCTCTTCTTTCTCTCGGTTCCAGGTACTCTAAAGGCAGCCTACATTGCTGCTACATCTTCGCCACTCATCTACCCTTTAACTTCTTGCAATCTGAGTTCTCCTCATAACACCCTATTAAACTGTTCTCTTCAGTGACAAATCCTTATTTCGTCTCACTGCTTACTCATCTTGTCCTCTCTTGGCAATGGCACTCTTGACCAAATCGTCTTCTTGAAATGTTCTTTTTCCTCGATTTCCAAGTTATAGAATGACCTAGTTCTCTTATCTCCTTCAGGGCTCACTTCCTCTTCTTTCACCAACTCTCCTTTTCATGAAGGCATTATCCAAAATGACCCTGGCTCTCCTGTCTTTTTTCCATCTCTGCCACTCATTAGCTTTGTAAATTCATTAGGGCAAGTCACTTACAACTCTCTGTGGCTTTAATTTCCTTACCCTTAAATGAGGAAATAATTTCTACCTCAGACTCATCTTCTTTATTTCTATAGTGGTATCACAATTATAGGGTGTGTTGTTGTGTGTTGGGGGACCATGACCTATCGGCACTGGTGCCTCACTGGGATAAAACTGAGGTGATGGAATAAGTGTGCGCGTCCATGTGTGTACATAAAGGAAGAAAGAAGTTACCAAAGGCAAAGGTTGATAAATGAGATAATGTAAATGCTAACCCGAGAGAGTGTACAATAGGTCTAGTACTCATTTGGGATGTCAACGGAAAACCTCTGCAGAAATAACTGATGCCACATGCAGCTTGTGGACACTGTCAATTTACCAGAACCTACATCCTTCAACTTCTCTAGGTTTGTTTTGGTCCGTTTTGGTGTAAGGGACATTTAAACTTTTGCAGGTTTGTTTTGTTACAGAGCAAGAGGCACTTGAAATTATGCAAGCAATGTACATTTCCTGTGATAAAATGATATAGACTAGTATACAGAAATAGAACACATTAGTAATATACTCCCAGTCTACTTTCCTGAGGAAGCCATTAACAGAATGTTTTCTGCTACCTCCTTATATGCTCGAAAAAAGTAAAACAGATTTGCCCACACTTGAAAAAATTGGAGTCATTTTGTACCTCTAGTATGTAACTTGCATTTTCATTTTACAATGTATTATGGGCATTTCTCCTTGATATTTAATATACATACCATGTTTTTCTTGATAGAGATATAGTATTTACAATATGGATTACCATAATTTAGTTAACTTATTCATTGAGATTGCTTTCAATATAACTATTATAAATAATATACATTTTTTCCACATTATCTTTGTACCTATGTTATTTCCTTAGAATAAATTCCTAGAAATGGAATTACTGAGTCATCGACTATATAAAGATTTAAAAATTTGAATATGTCAATAATTTGCCCTCCAGAAAGGTTTTATCAATTTTCAAACCCTTCACTCATAAAAGTGCCAATTTTCACACTCTTCACACAACAGTGCAGATACAAATCCTTTTATTCTGTACAACTGAGTTGGTGAATGTTAACTCCTTGTTTTAATTTGTGTTTCTTTAATGCTGGTGAGACTGAGCTTCCTTTCACATGTGTATTAATTGTTCATATTTCCTTTTTTGATTAGTCTGTTTATACCCTTTGCTTTTTCCCTACTGGAATGTTCATTTTACAGATCTATTAATGAGCTTAATGAGTCAAGGACATGTTTTTCACTAATGAGGTGCTTGTTCTTGAACTCTGTTTATGATTTTTTAAAAATTCCTATAGAAGTTTCAACTTTTCTTTTATATTCAAACTGACAGAGCTTTTGTTTTATGGCTGTTGGCAATTGTTATTCCAAGAATTTTATTATAAGAAGAGTTTCCTTAAGTTTTCTTTTAGTAGTTTTACCGTGTTTTAAAAATCTAAAGTTATTGTTTTCAACAGTTTAGCCAGTTGGCCTAAATCCATTTTTTAAATAACTTAATACCATTTGTGCACAATATTCTTCAGTGATTTATTTCCACCTATTTGGTTATCTTGGTGGTAGTGTTATTATCATGCAGCTTTATAATATATGGTACCGTGGAGGAATGAGCTGCCTTATTTTTTTGTTGAATCCTCCCAGACATTTATTCTTATAGCTCAAATACAGCATCATTTTCTTAAGTTTCACCCCAAAAGCTGTTGAAATTTATTAAAGGTAGAAAGCAAACTGGGTGTACCTTACATCGCTATAATACTTATGTTAAGTTTTTGCATTCATACCACCTTTTAGTCTTTGATAGTTTTATAGTTTTTCTCACATAGGTTCTTTGCTCCCTTTCTTTTAGGTTTATTTCTAAGTATTTAATATATTTACCATTAAGCCTGCTAATTGCTGCTCAAATAAAGGAAATCTACTGAGTGTTCATGCATTTGCATTGTGTCTGGCTCCCTAACCACACTTTCTTATTATTCATGAACTTTGTATTTCACTCTTACTCTACATGACTTTGCTTCTTTCTGTAAATATTTGCACAGTTTATTTCTTTTTCTCATTGTATTAATTTGTCCTACCATAAACAATCACAGCAATGCTGGATAATCAAAATCTACGTTTTCTTTTTTTTTCTTATCCTCACTGGAGGACGTTTTTTTCATTGCTTTCAGAGAGCGAGGAAGAGAGAGCACAACATCCATGTGAGAAAGAAACATCGAATGCTTGCCTCCTGTACATGCCCAGCCTGGGAACTGAACCTGCAACCTTGTGGTTACAGGACAATGCTCCAACCAACCGAGCCATACTGGTCAGGGCAAAATTTACTTTTTCAATAGTTTGCAAGTACATTTTCAGTCAAGATATACAGATTATGTGTACTTCTAATAAGTATAATTACATTATTTATTTATTTTACCATTCTTGATGTTAGGAAAAACAAGATGTATAGGTGAACTTCTGTTTTCAGTGGCTTCTTTCTTCTGGCTGACAGTTGAAACAAAACTGCTGAGAGTGGAAGTTTGGCCTTTGGATCCTCTGTCCAAACCCTAAAAGCAGAAAAGTTAACATTGCAGCATAATTCCTATTAGCTACATTTAAATTATTTTATTGTAGAAATCATAAACATTTCTAATAGATTTTAATTTCATGGTAGATATAGGATGAATAGATAAAACATGTATATAACATTGACTTACCTTTCCTAGGACCAAATTATTTTAGTGTACAAAATGAAAAAATAATATACTCTAACTGCTTACAAATTAATAAAGTCTGGAAATGGGAATAATAATAGTAACTTCCTCCCAGGGTCATTGTGTGGTTTAACTGGGATAATGCATATAAAATAATTAGCAGAGCTCCTTGCACAAAGCACACACTCCAGTCGACTGCCATTTTCACTCTGTAACTAGAAAATACTATTCTTCTGACCTCCACAAATATTTCCAATAGTCAACGTACATGTGATACTTCTCAGGTCAATTCATTGAGGGTTTTCTTGTCTTCTGAAGCTATTTTAAAAGTTCGGGTAAAAAGATAAACTCGTAAAAGTTCATTTCTTTTTAAGCACTGTGATTATACTTTGGGTGGACTAGGATTAAAAAGAAATATGGAGCAATCTTCCTGCAGCATAGGACCTATTCATTAACACACTTTCCATAAAATAAGTATAAAATTCACAGGGTATAACCGATTTGTATTTTAGCTACAGAGTTGCCTTATCCATACCCTCAGCTCTCAGCTCTTTTCAGATTATGGTATGTTCTACCTTCCAGATGCTTAACAGAATATAGTAATTAACTCTTCAACATGCACTTCCTCCATTAGTGTAATTTCTTTACTTTAATAGGAGGGACTTCCTTTTTCATCTCCTCCTTCCCCAGTCATGAGCTTGATTTCCACTTGTCTTTTTAGAATCCATTCATATGCCGTGTATCAAAAACATTTACCCTCACCAAATAGTCACTCTGCCACATTTCCCACTCTCTCCCAGACAGGTGGAGCCATCTGCTTAATCCTAATAGGCCACAAATAGAAATAACCTTTGGGAACAAGGAAGTACTAATGCATTTAAGGCATGAAGGTGGGCAAACTTTGAGCTCCTCTCTCTTTTCCCCCACTGTGACACCATGGAGGATACAAGTTGAGATGTTAGAGCACCCACTGGCCTGGGTCTCTGAGTGACTGTGGAGCAGAGCCACTCTGACCAATGTTAGAGTACACCATTAAAAATGAATATTTAAAGTTTTCAAGCACTGCAACTTGGGGCTACTTTGTAAATGCAGCATACGCTGTCCTATCATAACTTCTCTGCAAGGCTTTTTCTAGTGGTCCCCATTTCCACAAAAATCAGTTACTCTTATTTATTGCTTGTAATTCACTTCAGTTACTCCACTGAAATTATAACTGTTCTCATACTGACCCTTCATGCTGGATAAAAATTCCTTACTCATCACAGAACATGACATCCAGTGAGTCTTGTGCATAGATCCTGCACTTCAGAGTAAATTTATTCTGTTTTCCCTTTTTATAACAGAGATTAGTATAGAAAAGAACCAGAAAGAATAAATTTCAAATACTGTACACAGAGAATGAAAAAGTTAGAAATTGATTATCTAATTCCTTTATTTCACAGATGAGGAAACTGGGATCATCTGAGACTCACCTGAAGTCATTCAACTAACAAGCAACAGAGATGTGGCGGATACTAAATAAGAACTTGAGGAATACTTCCATGAGGAAAATACTATATGCAATTTTTTGTGTGTGACATCTTTGCCTGTTCATAGAATTTTTTTTGTCAGCTTTACTTGCTTTTGCTTGCTTCTTGGCTAAATTTAGGCTCAATGAAACCTGAGTTAATATTTCTGTTAGGATTAGCCTACATAATCCAGCCTACAAAAGTTAAACATACTGCCTAACTGAAATTAAGTAGTCTTCTAATAGATTTTAGTTACAAATCTGAAGTTTCAGAATCATAGATAATATCTCCTACCCAGGCTCTTGTACAGAACCTGCCATACAATGGACGCTCAATAAATGATTACTCCTGTGGTATAGCAAAGCAAGTCATTCATTGAGTACTTGGTGTATGCCTAGTGGTCTATTTGGCGCTTTAATACAACATTCTATGAGATAAGTATCCCCACCCCATTTTAACGATGAGGAAATTAGAGTTCCATGTCCAAGTCCACAGAGCTGGTAGGTGGGAATTCAAACTCGAGACGGAATGGCCCTGACATCTGCACTGAAACAATGAAATCTCAGGGTCTCTTACTCTAGTAACTCTCAGCATTAGGGTTTACCATGGATACTTGGTGTGCTACACATATCAGCCTGTTTTCACAACAACCTTTGTGGCTGATATTATCTTCTAAATTTTTGTAGCTATATACTGAATGTACTTTAGGAATAACTCACCTTACCAGAGAAAATTAACAGAAGCAGAAAAACTAAGTGTACGTTAGGGAAACTCTGATGTCCTAGCAATCTAGGAAAGGCTCGATATTTTATTTTCCTCCCCCTTCTGCGACTCCTTCTTAATAAAAGGAGGTCCCAAAGAACATTGCTTAGCTCACCTGTGAAAGCTCCAAATAATAAAAAATAACAATTGATGGAATCAACAAAGCCATTTAACAAGCATCAGTTCTAATCTTCAGTAGATTTAGAATGTAGATTCCCAAGGAGAACAGGGAAAATTGGAGAAAGAGATAAACAGACAATGATACACAATACTTTTCTATAAAACAGTCTTAGTAAATAACATAATTTGCACAATCTTGGTAAACTGAAGCAATATGCTCAAGTTCACAGAACTAGAACATTGATTAGGAAAATAAAACCAAAGTAAACTATACATTTGAAAAAGTAAATCATTCCTTGCCATAAATATTAGAACACTTAAGGAAGGATTTTAACTACTGGGCCAAGTTTGCTCATTGGTATGTTTTGTTCTATTAGAATGTCTTAAGTAATAATGGAAACAAATGCCAGATTTGATGCACTGTATTCTTCATTTATATGTGCTAATTAATAAAAGTAACCAATGTGTAAAACGAGGTTGATGAGTGTCCCCTCAGTGACAGAGCTTTGTTCTTCACTGTAAATATCTACAATAACTTAATATATCGAGGGCATTTTTTTCATTGATAAATCTCCTGGATATTATCTGAGACTGATCAATAATAAGATTCAGGGAGCAGTGTAGCTGGAATATAGAATCAGAAACTGAAAACGGCCCAGTGAGATGAGACTAGAAAGGCAAGCAGGGACCTTTCTTGAAGGTTTACCCTGGGAAGGGATAGAGAAAAATCAGTGAGGACTCAAACAGGGCATGGTGTGATCACATCTCCACCTTAGAAAAATCCCTCTGGCAGCGGTGTAGGGAGCAGACGGAAGGGGAGTTAATACGAGAAGCTAACCCAAGCGTCTTGGAAGAAATGAAGTCTGAGCTGAGACAACAGTAACAGGGAATGAAGAAAAACCGCTGGGACCAAAGCCATGGCAAAATGGTAACGGCTAGTTCAGGTCCAAGTGTGAAGCACAATGAGAATCAGAGAACCCTTCCATAAATTGCAAAATAAATGGAATAAGCCAAGTAAAATGACTTATTTCAAATTTCAGGAGACTACACATACCAGATATCTCCCCCAAAAGAGGGTATATATAATTTTAGAATGTGTAAAAAATTAAAGAAAACTCCAGAGTGGATTATATAAATATATGATTTGTGAGTGACTAGAAAAGGAGCTAATGTTCACTAGGCAAAGGCATGTTTCTCATACCAAAATAACAATATTCTTCTAATTGATAGGGTCATCATGATGCTACTGTTATGTATCAGTTGTTATGTAAAACGAATATAAGGTCAGAACCATGGGAAATATTGGCATGTATAATTGGAGCTGACAAAGATTAAGAATGAATGGCCAAAGACATAAGATATCCAAGAAGGTACTCTGTTAAAAACTAAGAAAGGATGAAGTTGCAAGAAAAACAGTGATCAACAATGTTACATGAGGAAGAGTGGTGAGGTCTCAAATGAGCCTATAAGAATGAGCAACTGAGAAATCACAGGGACAGTGGAGACAACAGATGCAGAGAAATGGGGTGGCAGGAACTATTCTGAAACGGATGGGCAAATGAATGGGAAACTAGAAGATGACAGCAATGAGCTGGGGTTGCTCTGTCCTGAAGCTTTATGGAAAGGGAGACAGGCCATTGGCTGGAAGGGGAAAAGGTCTGAGGGAAGATACACAGCTGCCGAATCCAAAGTTTGCTTCTCTGGTCCCCAGAGCATTATTGCTACTCCTTGTGCAGGAATGGCCGCGGACTGGAGCAGAGATGGCACTCAGCTGCAAGGCAGGTGGCCTGGCATGAAGGACAACGGTTCTTCCTAGGATGCCAATTAGAGGAGGTCTCCCCAAATTTTAGGTGGAGGTGCATGGAAAAGAGTGACCCACCAAGAGTGAGAGAACAGCCCAGGCGCAGAGAACAGATGGTTTTTGCTCCCGTTTGCTTTCTGGTTCTAAGCTGTGTGCATCATTCCATTAAATCTCACTTTTCTGGAAGGAGGCATAAATGGCCTGATTTTCTGTTCATTGTGATCAAAAAAGCTTAAACAAGATGAAATAAAAACCTTCATCCACTAAGTCTCTTGTTTGTCATGTGACTGTGCTCTTGATATTTTATACTTGAGATGACGTGAAATTAATCATGCACCATTTCATAGGTTGACAGTGCATTACAGATTAATAAGAGCAACCCCCCCAAATAGCAGTTGCCCCATACCAGCACGCCCAAGAGAAACCTTACACATAACCTAAGACTTTCGTGAGGAAAAGCAGGGCAGTACGTTGGGCGATAGTAAACTGATTAACCAAAAATTAAAGAATCAAACCAAGAAGTTATTGGGTATTAATATGGCATCAAACTTCAGACTAAATTAAAGGTTAGAGAACATTACTATACAAGTCTTCTAAGAACTGTATCTACCAGTTCTTACATCTCGTCTGCTGGGAGTTTGGGAAGTGTTATCTCTGAGTCCCACAGAAGGAGAACACTACAGAAGAAGTCCTGGAACGTGGCCAGTCCACAAACATGGGCTGGATGTGCTGGAGAACAGATAGTAGCAGGATACCCAACCAGCTGTTACAGATAGAAGATAAGTACAAACAAGGAACACAGCGGGGGAGACACTTTCACTGAAGAAAAGAACTCAAAATATGTAACCCTGGCAGAGTAAACAATAGACTTGACTCTAATCAAAGGCTGACCATGGGTTTAGTAAACATCAGAAAAATTTCATGTTCATATCTCACAAGTACCTAACACAGACCACAAAAGTCCTTTTGACTATATAATCACATGGATTATAGGTAAGATTATAATACAAAATAATATCAAAGAATTTAAATAGGCAAATACTTAAGAGTACCTGTTTTGTTCCTGTTTACACATAATTAAATATTACCGACTTTGTTTAAAATTTTATTGTAATACATGAGTTCCTGCTTTCAACCTTTACTGAGGGACATGCTACATCTGAGTTACATTTTAAGTAGGGTTGAGTTTTGTCATATTTTTCTATCAAATGCCAATAAGGAGGCTATTCATGGTTTTCCATGACAGCTTTTGTATTAAACATCAAGTTCTATTATATTCAAACTCTGGTAAAACTTAATTTGTTCATCTTCTATCCCCAAAAGCCACCTTAGGAGATAAACATTTCTGCTCACATTCTTAAACAAACTTGATAAAAGAATAATTGTTGATTCTATTCCATAATGAAACTTTTAAAAGTCATAGTCTCTCACTACATTAGTCTCTGAATGAAAATATGTTGAATGGAATTTCTGTGTCTATGAAATTCATTATTCATAACATTTTAAACTACTAGCTTTGCAAACAAGCTGGAAGTACTTGCATTTTAAACTATATAAAGTGAAAATTATGTTGCATTCTAGCTATGTATTTGGACAGGTCAGGCTGAAAGAGGTTTTATTTACTGAAGAGACAGCATACAGCAAGCACTAAGCAGAGTGGCCCCACTTTGGTTCCGCTGGCTCTGCTGGCAAAGTGTCTCAGGGGATCCAGTCACCAGGACACGTTCAGTTTGAGAGGAATGTACGTCATGCACTTTAGAGAATGTTCCATACAATAAATAATGATGGGGCACTCTGAAATGTCCAACAGCACTTGGTTAGTTGGAAAATTCACTTATATATAATACCTGTTATTATTAACACCAAGTAAAAAGCATTAATGGTAATAGTAGGAAGGAAATTCAACATATATTAGGGTAGGGGTTTGTAAAGTTTCTGGTCTAAGGACTCCTTTACAATTTAAAAAATTATTGTATATCTGTACTAATTCCTTTTAAAATAACAAAACCATTTATGGAAAAACAACTATTTTCCCAAGCCAAAAGAAAAAAGACCTAGTGAGAAGAATGCTGTTGTTCCACATTTGTAAATCAATTTTTAGTATCTGGTTTAATGGAAGACAGCTGGATTCTGATCCCTCCTTCTGCACTCAGCTTTTCTGCGACCTCATGTGACACGTGGCCTCCAGAAAGTGACACTGCCAACAATGAGAGAACAGGCAGGAAGAAGACAAGACAAATAACGTCTTCATATCATTGGAAAAACAGTTTTGACCTTATGGTCCTCTAAAAGGAAGTGGAGGACCACACTTTGAGGATTGCCACACACGGATAGAGGTTAGTTAGAACTAAGGATGAATTTGAGAAACCTTGGAAGGACAAAAAGATATCATTTAAATCTGCACTGTGTAATATGGCTATGGCCGCGTGTGCTTATGGAGCACTTGAAATGTGCTAGTCTAAACTGAGATATCTAGTAAGTGTAAAATACACAGTTTTCAAAAACTTAGTATAAAAAGAGGTAAAAATCTCATTAAGCATTTATATTGAAGTGTTGAGATGGTAAATTTCTGGATATGCTGGATTAAATAAAATATATTATTAAAATTAATTTTATCTCATCCTGGCTGGCGTAGCTCAGTGGATTGAGTGCAGGCTACGAACCAAAGCATTGCAGGTTTGATTCCCAGTCAGGGCACATGCCTGGGTTGCAGGCCACAGACCCCAGCAACCGCACATTGATGTTTCTCTCTCTCTCTCCCCCTCCCTTCCCTTTCTAAAAATAAATAAATAAATAAATAAATAAATGTAATTTTATCTCTTTATTGCTATTCCTTTTAATGTGGCTATTAGAAAATTTTACATTACAGATGTGGTTCACATTATATTTCTAACTGGACAGTGCTGATCTAGATTTTCCTAAACTAGGTCCAACCCAACATGCACCCTCAGGAGAAAAGAATAGAATTATTATCCTGATTCACAATTGCCCTGCATTGTTTAGGAAGAAGGGTTTTGCTGGAAAGGTAACAATGACAATCTGAACACCGCTAGCCACACCTCACTGAAATTTATTTTTTGAATCCAGAGTTGAATATTTTAGTGGTAGGTTAATTGCTTCAGTCTCATTGAGTCCAGGGACCATCTATGCTGCACAGAAAAACTACTTTACAAAAGACTGAGTGGCTTCCTGAGATACTGGGCAAAGGTTATTGTGTCAAAAGACTGGTGAAAAAAATATATATCCTTCTATGTTGTAAGTTAAAATAAAAAGCATTTAAGATACTCCACTTTACCAACTTTTTAAATAAACTGTACTGAGGCCTCAACTGTACTGAGAGGCTACAAAGGAGGCTATTTTAGGCCCTGTTACTGGGTAAAGTTATTTTGTTTTTCTTTCTTGTATGTTTTTTTTTCTTTTCACAGTTCCCTGTTAGGATGCTGGGTTATAAAATTAGAAGTGCTAACTTTGTTCTACATCTTTCTAGTAAGATGTGAAAAATTAGCTACTTTCAAGGTGAGAACTTCTTTCCCAAACTAAATAACACCAATCCAAGTGAAACTGCCTCCTTTAGGTGATATAAATCACATCTGTCACTGGAGACTAGGAATAAGGAAGTGGCTTCTGAAACAAAATTGTGACACCAAAAGAAATCACAATACAACCGATCTTAGAGATAACTGAAAATGAACCTGACTTAATATAAAAGAAATGTTGGTCTGACTTCAGAAATTTCAGGATTTATCAGAAAGGCAAGGTGGCATGGGAGAGTTTATTCACTTCCTTTATGACATAGGAAAAGAAGAAATTGCATCAACAGACTAACCATATGCAGGAAAGGACTATTTTTAAAATGTGTGATTTGATGCAGTCACAATTCCTTGACCAATTTCCTATTCTTTAATAAAAACATATGGCTCAAACCAAGTTTATTTGAAATATAGCTTTCTTAATGATTAGGCTCAAACTTTAGATTGACTGCAATTAGACTCCATTAGTAAAATGTCAGTAATTTCTATTTTTAAGAGGCATGTTCATTTATTATATTCATTCCCCCAAAATGTTTTCTGACAGCTTACAAAATGTCACCAAGTGACAAATATCAACTGAAGAACAAGTAGTTATTAACATAAGGCTTATAGGTCTAACATTTCTGCAGTGTAAGAATGGTTCCTTCACCCATAGAACTAAGTTATAATACTAGGGGGGAAAAGCAGACGAAAAAGCAAGGAAATACACATATATGATGTATTTTTGTAGTATCTGTGATTTCCTTAACTGCTTAAAACACCTCTGGCCCCACAGCCTTCATTCTCTGCCATCCCACCTCCTGCTGAGAACATAACGGACAAAGTGTACAAGATTTTCCATGTAGGAGGCTGTTCCCGACACCTAGATAGGCATGGTTTATGTGAGTTCACACATGCATGTGTTTATTTGGAGTGCTGTTGGCTGGATTGCCTTTTTATGTAAACATTTTTCTCTAAGAGAACTCATCTGAAAACGCTCCACTCTCTTCTCTAAAAATTTCCTTCTCTTTCATTCCTGTTATCTAGCAAGATCCCACATCACGTAGATTCTTCCATCCCTTACACTTTAACACATGGCCACCACCCTACTGAATGTGCCCTTCATCTCTGGAATGAACAAAAAGCTCCTTCCTTTACTCTCTTCCTCTTCTTTCCTCCAGTCCAAGTACCTCCAACCACTACCACTGATTTCATTATGTTGTTTATTTAAGAAACTCCAATGGCTTCCCACTAACCGCAGCAAAAAATGTCCAAATTTGTCTGCCTAGTGATCTGGCTCCAGCCCCATGCAATCGTACTCACCTCCCACACATTCCCAGCATGCTTCCATTGGGCTTGCGTTATGGCTCCCCAGTTCTTCCCTTTAAGCTTTGTGCATGTTGTTTTCCCCACTGGGTTGCTTTTCCCACTTTCTTTTGCCCGTCCAAGTCCTATCATCCTTCAATGGCCAGCCAGCTTAAATAACTACCTTAACTTCAAGGCCTTTCTACGAGTTCTGCGAACACCGACTTCCTTTCTCTGATCTCCTATAGTGTAAATTGTTTCTGGGGCTCAATGTGGCTTTTACACACTGCTTTGCTTTGTGATGTTTTCATATGTTAGCCCTGCCTACCCTGAGGCTGGAACCTTTTTCTGAAAAAACAACCAAAAAACTCCCGTCCTTGTGTTTTCTGTAACATCTACCCTGAAGCTAAACATAATGGATGTTCAATAATTGGTAGTTACATTTTGGCACAGTAGCTTCACAGCCCATTTCTGTACATCTGACACAACACATGCAGACTTCTCATTCGTATCACTGACTTCCTGTCAACTCCTCGCCACACACCTTGTGCTTTCCCTCAACTATTTCCCTCACCTTCCACCTGCTTGGCAAGTCTCCTGGCCTTCACTGGGGGCACGCTTCCCTTTAAAATCTGAAACTGGTTTCATCCGTTTCCCTTCACCTCTCTGACCTAAGTAAAACCCGGTTCCTCCTTGAACCCAACTTCACTCCTTGCTACCCTCTCCCATGGAAAACCTCCCTTTTTCCTATTTACCTGGTGTACAGGTTGAAGTAGACAAACTCATCCTCACTTGTCACTGCTATTCCTGCTCTTCCTTTGACCATTTTTCTCCTTCCCCATTCACAAATTTTTTCTAGCTTCTGTATTACACCAGCAACTAATTTATAATATTCTGTCCCACTCCAATCTGTCAACCTCAGTACATTCAATATTCGATCATTATAGATTTTCGTACCCATGCACTACTTCAATGCCTTACCCTCAACCCCGTGGGCTTGCATCACCTCTCCACAGCTGAGAGGCCAGACCCAGACACTGATAGTCCTCGAGGGCTCTATCTGAAGCCTCGGGGCATCTCCAGCAGAACCACTTTAGCTGCGCTTCTCTCCATTCCCCTGCCACACCTGCTTTCTGCTGTGTCTCCATAACTTTCACTAGTCCAGTTCAAATGCTGCTCCCTAAAATAAGTATAGACTTGGGGCAGGCTGGTTAAAATACAGATTCCATAGAGATTCTTCTGTCCATAGAGATTCTTCTATTCAGTAAACAGAACATCAGTTTTCAATCTTAGCTACACCTGGTAATTAAAAAAAATATGCCTGAGCTCCATGCCCAGAAATTGGTATAATAGGCCTGCATGTGGGCCTGGCCAAATATGGCTTTAGAAGTTCTCCATGATGATTCTATTGTGCCTCGAAGGGTGAAAAAACGGTTCTCTGGGGTGAGATCTGGAAATTAAGACTTTAACATGCTATCAGGGTAACTCTGTGGTCCATCAGATTTAAGACCATTGTGTTAGGTACTTCCTGGCTAGAATGGACTTCCTTTACACTTCAGTGATCTTAGGACCAAACATTTTGGGTCTCCTCTTTCCGGCACCCTCAATCTCACCCCTGTACCTGTCTTTAAACTTCATAACCTGGCCTTCTACTTATTTTAGGGAGCTATCACTTTAAATTATTTCCAAATTCTCATAAAAATGTGACACAATAATTTTTGGAGCCCTGGCTAGCATAGCTCAGTGGATTGAGCATGGGTTGCGAACCACAGTGTCGCAGGTTCGATTCCCAACCAGGGTACATTCCTGGATTGCAGGCCATAACCTCCAGCAATTGCACATTGATGTTTCTCTCTCTCTCCCCCTCCCTTCCCTCTCTAAAAAACAATAAATAAATAAAATCTTTAAAAAAAAATTTTTGGGAAAAAGCTAGCACTGCAGCACTACATTATCTGAGTCATGAACTCAGTCTACATAGAGCTGTTAACCTGGGGTAAAAAGGAAGGAACACTAAACTGCCTCAAAGAAAAAAGTTATTGATGGCAATCAGGTTCCTAAGCAAACCTCCAGAAACGCTAATCCATGTGGAGGCTGAAAAACAACCAAAGGAGCCACTAGCTGTCTTTGCTTGCCCCGACACCCAGGCCTTCCTACCCTAGGGCGAAGTCAGTCATCATCCCAGTATCCTGGCTTTCTCGCCCTCTAGAGCACAGGTGGCAAACACAAAGCCCCCCACCTTGTTTTATCTGGCCGCACCTTGTTTCTACCCGGTGGCAGTGTCGAGCTCTCGCTTAACGGTTAAGGAGTAGTTACATTTATGCAGTCCTAAAATTACATCCAGCTCTTTGAAGACACAACTGTGAGGCTGATGTGGACTCTGGTGAAAATGAGTTTGACACCCTGGCTCTAGAGGACCAAGTACATATTTCCTTGACCTACGCTTTTTACTGCTATAACTCAGAATTCCAGATCTGGACATCTCTCTTTGACAAATATTGTATATACACACATTTACATATACACACATCATCATCATCACCTTCCCCTTGATCTTTTTTTTTTTAATTGATCTTGGAGAGGGAGACAGAGACACATCAAACAGGAGAAACATCAATCATTGCTCCACCCATCCATTCACTAATTGGTTGCTTCCTGTGTGTGCCCGGACTGGGATCCAAGGCAACCTTGGCACGTATGGATGATGCTCCAAACAGCTGAGCTACTCATCATCCAGGGCTCCCTTGCTCTTCTAACTCATGCTGCAAGACCTGAGAAAAAGTCCTCTTCCTTCCTGTCATGATTCAGAACCTCAGTGCCAATGACAAACCTGTCAATTCAAAGAGCCATAAATTCTGAATGCCTTACTAAAAAAAAAAACAAAACAAAAAACAGGTACCAACCCTGAAAGACCTTCTAGGTACCAGAAATTGCCTTCAAAATTTCAAGTTTTTCTATCCATCCTCCTTCTCTAATTAAACCTGTGTCTTTTCAAGGCTTAAGTCAAGATTAAAAAAAAAACTTCGTAAATTCTCTTCTTCTGTTTGACTTGTAGTGCAAGCCCATAATCCTTTATTCACACTTCCAAATCCTATAAGCTCTTGAAACTAGAAGGTTTTTGTAGCTCTTTTGGTGACAATCCAACCTGATTTGAACTGATATTAAGCTACTTATAATCTGACTTCATTTAGTGTGAACACACATATTGTTCACTGAAGAGCTATTAATACACTTGATTACCGAGAACTAGCCAGGACCTCACTGTGGCTATTACATGTATGTACTGAAAGGTAATATGAATTACCTTTCTAAAATCTGAAAAACTCTGACCTCCAAAGCCCCAAGGGTTTCAGATAACAGTCCATATGGACCTGTGTTCACACTGTATCAATTTCTCCGAGCTTTTACTCCAAACTTTCAATTTTTCAATTACACTGAGGTAAATGAATGTTTTGGGGAGGGTGCTCACTTGAGGACCTAAACCCATTCATATTACTGTTTCTGAAATTGCATGCATTCATTGTCACAAACAACTGACTTAGAATAGCTACTGTGGAAACACTCGCTATTGGCAATTTGAGAACTCCCTGGATGAGCTCTGAAAGCCCAGGGGACCAACAGAAGGAACTGGTTCTGCCAGCAGATGGGTGACAAATTCCTTCAAAGGATTTGCCAAAGTAGTATCTAACCATAACTCCAACTTTCCAATCAACTGTACCTATATTTTAAAAGGTAATTTTATTACTGTCTACTTGGCTGCAATGATGCAACATAAAGACCTCATTCTAACGGTTTCCAGGTACCAGTCCTTAGGTATCTTTGAAAAATGTACCAAGTCAAAACATTATTCCTGATACTTTAAAGAAGAATGTTATTTTCTTAAGTTTTTAGTCACGTAGGAAGGAGGTTTTAAGAAATGAATTGCACATAGGAATCAAGAAAATGTACCATGCTCTCTAACTTTTACTGTTTTGTCACTCACAGCTGCTTGACAAAGTGGTCTTTAAATGTACCGAAGCAAACTCTCAGAAAGTATTTAAATATTACTTCAAACAAAAATCTCAGAATATCAGAGGTTAATTTTTTGTGTGTTTTCCAAAGTATCCAGTCCTATCCACCAGCAAAAATAAGGTAGGGGGCCATTACATCATCTGGCAATGTGTAGTCTGAAGCCCGAGAGTGTTCATCAAATAATCATCAAAGAAAATCCGGCTGGGAGATCAGCCTTGTCAAGCTTAGATTAACTTGAATTTAAATAAAAAGGTTAAAAAAGGCTCCCCACCTTACGCCACATGTCTGTACCATATGAAAAATATTAATAAAACCATCACCGAGGCATCTACCTCCCACTACCCTCACAGCAACGGAGGGTCACAAGTGGACACTCGCCGCGCAGCCCGTTCAATTTGGAGGAAGGAAAGAAAAGCAGAAAAAAAAAAAAAAAAAAAAGGCAGAATCTCCGCTCCTCAAAGGCAGGCAGGCAGGCATGCAAGCAGCTCGGTGGAAAACCCACTCCCGCCTGCCTGACACCTTATCCTCATCCAGCAGACAACGCCGACTCCAAGACGCTGGTCATTTCCTTAGAGAAAATGCACTGCCCACAAACCAGAAAATAACCAAAAACAGCCGGCAGACGCGGCCACCTCGTTTCCCGAGGGTGGAAGGTGCAGCTGGCGAAGTGGTCGCGGCTGTCCAAGAGGCACAACTCTTTCCTTTCGGCCCCAGGAAAGGGGGCTGGGCGCCAAGCGCTGGGTAGCCCGGGGATCCCCGGAGGAGACTCGGCCCCCGGGGGGCCCTCGCCCTCCCGGCCGATGCCCGCCGTCGGGGCGCCCCGCGACTCCCGCCCAGCACCTACCGCAGTCACGACGGGCGGCAGCTTCTGGCGCTCCGGCTCCTTCCCTTTCTTCTCCTCCGGCGCCGCCGCCGCGCCCGCCGGCGGCGCGGCGGGCGAGGGCACCCGATCCGCTTCGCTCATTTCGGGCCAGGCGGCGGGACCGCGAAGCGGCAGCGGCGGCCAGGCTTCGGCTGAGGCTGGCGCTGCTGCCGCCGCGACCGCGAGAGGGCTCTGGGCCGCCGCTTCCACCGCAGCGCCGCGCCGCCCCCGCCGCGCTCCGGCCCCGCGCGCGCCCGGATGCCCCGCCCCGCCCCGCCCCCGCGCGCGCCCGGGCGGCTGACGCTGCTCCCCCGGCCCGCGGCCGCCCCCGCTGGCTCCCGGCTCCGCGCTGCAATGTGTGGGGCGCGGGATGCCGCTGCCCTCGCGGCGGTCTGGGTGGGAGGCCCCGCGGCAGGCGCCGCGCCGCCCTGTCGTTCGCCGTCAGTCGGGGGAGACGGCGTGGAGGGTCCGCACTGGAGGGTCTGGACTCGGGGAACGAAGCGAAGCCCGCCGAAGATCCGACGGGGACGGAGCGCGCCCCTGGGGCGCCTGTGGGGCGGGGCGAGCGTGGAAGCTTCCCCCGCGCGGAACGCCGGGGCGGAGGGCGTCCGGACCTGCGGGGTCTGGGCTGGGGTCTTTTCCTCCCCAGCGCCCAGCGGTCTGCCGAGAGGCGGCCGCGCGTTCTGCCATCCCTGTCTACCCGCCTGCCCGTCCGCAGGAGACAGCCTTTTCTTTATTAGGCGACCGGCCCAGTCTGGAGGCTCCGAGGGCCCCCATCTACAGAGGAAAAGCGGGGGGAGGGAGACTGAGACGTCGTGGGTTCCACCTTCTCCATCACTGGGCCTGACGGCCAGGCCACACTTTCCATTCCTGTTCCTCCAGAGCCCGTTTGACTGCCAAGTCCGCCTCTCTCTTCCCGTTCCCACGCGCCAACATCTTGTTCTCTCCTGCATCCCTTATTCCTTTCCTTTTTGTAAGTTACAGATGGACAGATCCAAACTCTGCTGCATAAGCCTTAATGTCAGATCATTCACATGGGTAAGAACTTTAAAATTCAAGAGGAAAGCTTTTAATCATGAAATTAAAACAAAGCCCCACCCCCACCCCCAAGCCACCAAGACAATTGCCTTCCCTTTTTTATTGCCACCTGCTTTCCTTTTCTCAGTCTGCAGGAGGGGCGGAGACACCTGCTGATCTAAGGGGAGGAAGAGAGTAGGAATAGGCTGTACCCCCTATTAAAAATAGGAAATCTCTAGACAAAAACCTCCAGATTTTTAGGTTGTGTTTTTTTTCTTCATTTGATTCTAGGTTGGATGAATTTTTTTCTATTCCATTACCATTCCGTCCCCCCTCCACCCATCACCACACTGTTGTCCGTGTCCATGACTCCCTTTTCTGTTTTGCTCGATCCTTTCCCCCCTACCCTCCGCCCCAAGCAAGACTGGGTGAATTCTCAGATCAAGGATACCCAGATCCAAATATAAGAACCAAAACTGAACCAAATATATCTGAAACAAACTGAAGGATGATGCTAATCTATTGGTTGACGTAATTCTGTTACTAGCATAACCGAATACTAGTTACAGTGCACCAGGGGATGAGGTTGCTTATTTTCAAACCCAGAATTTGAAACAAGCAAATCTGAAGCAAACGATGTGATGAATATCATAATCAGTGTTCAAGACTACCTTGTAAATTTAAAAATTCTGATTTTTACTAATAAAAAAGCTTTCTAGTTTTAATATAATTGCTGTCATAACTTTTAAAATGTTAATTGGTAGGGGTAAGTGCCATATAGTCATCAAAAAAGTATTTTATTGCTAATTAGTCTTGGAGGGAAATTATGTATACATACACTACTTTGAAGCTTTCTCCTCCTTACTATTTTTTAAAAAAATATTTTTTAGGATTTTCTTTCCTTCTTAAACCTCAGAAATACTCATCCTAGACAGAGAAGTGTACACTTATTTCACACTTTTAGCAGGTCAGTATGCTGATCTTTTAGTACAGCAATAACTCAAATGCTGTTTTATAAACAAAAGCCTTTATTTTAACTACAATTGAAGATATTTGTGCTGCCAAGCTAGGCTGATAGAATCCTAGGGGAAAAACTATTCTCTTTCCTATTGTTTTCACCTGGATTTAGTAATTCGTATTATAACGTTTGGATGAGAATTATATGCCTTATGCTTTCTCTTTTCGAGTGTGAGACGAAATAAAAGTGTGTCTGTATCTGTAGTCACATTCAATAGAAAAAAAATACCTAAATATTGGCAAAACAAGGCAAGTCAGAAATTTTACTTTCTGCTACTGCATCAGAAGAGATAACCCATTTCTAAATAAATCCACTTGTGAGTTACATACCAAAAATAAGTGGTTTGTTGATTTTTTTTACTTCCTACTAAATGTATTGCTCTCAGTGCGTCACCCCATCCTTCCTTCACACACACGCACTCCAGCGTGGGAGCTGGAGGGTGGGCGGGGCTCTGGAAGCTGCAGCGATGGCTCCAGGGAGCTAGTGCGTTGGAGAGACGCGTTCCCTACTACCACCGACATGCTTCCGGGGGCCCAGGTGGGGAGAGAGGGTTGTGAAGTAGGACAGACAGAAAGTTCTATACGAAGTGTAGAGAAGATACTTTTCAGCCACGCTAGGTGTTGGCAAGAAGTGCAATGGCGATGGCATGCAAGCGTCCGCTGGGAGTGAGGCAGGAGAAACCGTTCACCTTCCCTAAGTGCTATGGAAGACCTGCACTCATTCATTATACCTGTGGGGAAGATGGTTTGGGAGGCAGGTATGGGAAAGTTAGAGAGCCAGTTATTTCCAAGGAAGAAAAGGAAGGGCCAAATTACAAGGTAATGGAAGGTCTAAATTATAGATAACATTCTATCGTGATTATGTACAGTGACGCCAATCCAGTGAATAATAGCAAAGTAAGTTCCGAGAGGTCTTTTAGGAGTGCGTTGTAACTAATAGCTGTAGATGGAATAGCAATGTGAACTTGTGAAATAGTGAACTTGTTTTTTTAAAGAAAGTGTCTTTTCACATTCAACTTGAGCATTGTCCCCAAGTAGTAAACTTGGAGAAATAAACTTATTTTAGCCATGTCCACATTGTTACAGTTCCTCAGGTTTAACGACTGTAGCTTTTTGAAATTACTGTTAAAAATAGCTTTTCTTTATTACATAAACAACACATTGTCATGATATAAAAAGATAGAAAATACAGATTGACAAAGTGAAGAAAATAAACTCTGGATCCTACCCAATATCAGATAATCACTAAGACCTTGGTTCATATCTTCATGAAATCTATCTGTCATCTGTCTAATCTGTCCACCTATCTATCCACACATAGTGCTTTGTGGTTTGTTTTTATGAAAACAGAACATACTGACTTACTGTCTGAATCTGCACAACTCATTCTTTAGAATACCCCCAGTGGTGTGGAAAATTTGACTTCAGAGAATGATTTTTTTTTCATTGCACAATGTTATATACAGCCAAGATGGAAGAACAGATGATCATCAAGCTTTATATTTTGAATCAGACCTCTCTTGAATCGATCCTTTTCCTTTGGATTCCCATAGCCATTGATCTCAAGGCCCTCAAATCTCTAACCCAAATTATTTACATAGCTTGCCAGCTGGTCTTGCCTTCAGTGTTTTGCCTGCTGCAATTGTTAACAGAATGACCTTTTCAAAGTACATAACTTCTTGACAGTCCTCTGTTTAAAAACACTTCAATAATCTTTCATAGCAAAACTCTGAAATTCCTAGTATAGCACTCACTTGAATTCTTTACAAAAAAGCCATTTTCCTAATGTCCTGATTAGAATCAACTGTTTCTGCTGCCAGAGCATGTTGCACACACTCACATTCACACACCTATCACATTACATCTCAGCTGTCTGTTACCCCAACAGGTCATAGCATAGAGAGGAAGGGCCGTGTCTAACCACTCCTCGAATCTGCACTTACAGCACGGTACCTGGAGTGTGCTGTCCAGGAGGCACTCAGTGAGCTCAGAGTAAATGAAATCAGATGTTTTCTTGACGTGGCTAGTAAGGGTCTGTGGAGACAGTGTCTGAGAAGAGTTCCTGGAATGCTTCTAGGGATGGGTGTCACTCATTCAGATGATTGGTCTGGTTTCTGCCACCTTCGACCCGCCTGAAAGGAGCGTGAGTGCGGATGAGGCGCCGCAGCCCTGCAACCAGGAGGCTGCAGGCGTGAGGATAAATGTCGAAACACAGAGGACAGTGCGGTGGAAGGATGAAGGAACTTGGGGACGTTTCTGAAGTTATGGAACCGATACACCAGCTGGGACGGCCTAGCCCTGGGTTTCTAATTTTGTGAGACAAATTCCGATCTTGTTTAAATCCACGTTAGTTGGTTTTTCTGTCATTCGCAGCTGAGCACGTTCCTGTCACACAACGTGAGTGCGCACAAGCCCCAGAACCGGTCAAGTGGTTGAGTTTTGCCTGGTTTACCCTGTTGTTTAAGCTGTAAAGACACAACCGCAATCACATAAAATGTGTCATCTTAATTCTAGGATTAATAGTTAAGAAATTATAATAACCTCTGTAAAAGCATATGAACTTCTTCAGGATTAGAAAAGAGGCCCCAGCATTTCAACTCAAGATATTTGAAAAGTAAAATTAGTAGTTGTGAAAATTGGCTTTTAATTCTGGTTCTTCCATTTTTAACTAATTAATGAAGCCCTGGCAACATTGCTTTGTCTTTGAGTTACTTTCCTTATTTGTGCATAGGTGTTATGAAACAAAATGAAAAAAAAATACAAAAGTGCTTTGCAGATTATGATGCATTTTAATAAATTTAACTTGATGAGCACTTACCGGGTAAGTGCAAGTGCTTTCTAAGGACTGATTCACGTATTCTTGTCAGGAACCTGCTTTCAACATTGCTATAGAGTAGGGACTTATCCCCCTTTTAAAAATGGGAAAATCAAGGAATGATATCTAGCAAACTGTAGATTCATCACACAAAGCACAGAATAGTTGCTCAAAAAGTGTTTATGGCAGGAATAGATGTGCATTTCATTCCTCTTGAGGACCTGTAATTGTATACCAATTAGGATGTTATAAACTGATAGATTTGGTCACAATAAAGGACTGTTACTGAATGAAGCCCTATCCAGCACCTCCCTGTTGCCTGACATCCTGATAGAATGTTTTCTACTAGAGATACCGAAATAATCACCCTTTATTAAGATTGCAATCCAAGTTAATAATCTTTGGCTAATGATTCCTTTGCCTCCAGAGGATTTTAATGACTGATACAGAAGATCCCTCATCTTCTGTAAACTTCTGGCCCACAGGCTGAAAAAACATTATTGAATGGTTGCATGTTAAATGCTTCAGAGACCCTGCTGTTTGGGAATCTGCAAATGTTACTGTGTGACGATCATGTCTTGATTAGGAGAGCAACAGAGGACATTCTGGAAAGATTTTAGTAAATCCTGTGCTACTGAAACACAGAGCTGATTTTTAAAAGGCAGGCAAATATGAAATCGGGGTTCCCAGTGTCACTAGTTAGGCAATAGGTATTAGCACTAATGGGCTGCACATACCTGGTAAACTTCCTCCTGAAACAAAGCAGGTGCATCAAAACTTCCTGGGGCAACTCTACTTATTATTATTTTTAAACTTTATTTATTTGTTTTTAGAGAGAGGGGAAGAGAGGAGAGAAACATCAATAGGTTACGTCTCCTACATCCCCAACCGACTGGGATGGAACCCACAACCCAGGCATGCGCTCTGACCAGGAATCGAACTGGCAACTTTAGCTTTGTGGGATGATGCCCCACCAGCACAGCCACACTGGCTAGGGCTGGGGAGACTCTATTTCTATCATATTTTTCTTCATAAGAAAGTGTGTCCTGTGAGATGGGGATTGCCAGTATGAGGACACCTTCCAGAACATCTAGGAGTTCCTGGCCTCATAGTCTGCACTGATGCATTCTGATGATCGTGGGCCCTTGTTTCTTATCTCTGATCCTTACTTCATCATGAAGGAACTTTGCTTAGTGGCAGAATACTAAATGGCCCTAGAACATCTATTTCTTGAAAAAAATGCCATCAACAAAGAGGCACGTAGTGAAAGTCATGAAGTTCCACGACTACCTTGAAAATCATGGGCTTTTGTAATCATACTCATTACAAAGCTCTTTTGGAAACCCATTTTTAAAGGCCAGTCTGGATTCCCAGCCATGGGCCTGTTGTATTGGCAGATTCTGTCGTTGATTGCTGCTGGTGAGACCCTTGTCTGTAAGCCCAGAGAAGCCAGACCCAATGTCGATGCCCTCAGCGCTCCTGCTGTAGGTACTGTGCCACTGAAAGTTTTGGTGCTGGGAGGCCTTCCCAACCACCTCTATCTGGGTGACAGAATCAGTAATTCCATCACTAACTAACCAACATTATTGATCACTATGTGGCAGGCAACAGGTTGGACTAGGTGCTCAGGATACAAGAAGGATGAAACCATCCCCCAAGAAGTTCACAGTGCAGTGCAGTGGTTCTCAAACTTTGTGTGCAGCGGACTCTCTGGGTAGCTTCTTGAAAGGCAGACTTTCAGACCTGACCCAGAAATTAGGGCTGTCACATTGCAAAATCATCAGGTGGGCTGGAGGGGAAAGGGTAGGTGCTCACACTGTCTTCTGTGAGACTGGCACTGTCTGGAATGTGACTGTGCCATCCCTGTGACTGTAGAGTCTGGAAAGTACAGTGGGCACTATGCTGTCTTCCCAACACCCATCTCCCTGTCTTCTGGTGACTACAACCCCCCACTCCCACCCAATGTGCTTTCGGAACCATGTCTCCATGTCTGGTGGCAGGAGTTGGCACGTGGCTCAGGGTTAATCAGCACAAACCCATCTCTTGATCACAGTTTCTGGTTCAGGAATGGCACATGACCCAAGTTGATTTAACAAGAGGTCAACAAATGTTTTCTGGGAACTTTTAGGGGAGGATGCTTCCTTACGTGGGGAACTTTTGGGAACGAGCTCCTCTCTCTGCCCAGCCCTGGTAGAGGAAGCAGATGCGCTGGGAGCTAGGGATACCTCTCTGCAGAATGAAGCTGACACCATGCAGGCTGCAGAGAAAGGAAGAAAAAAGAACCCAGATGTTTAATGACATTGGCAAGCCACTCAACTCCTTTGACATAAACTCTTGTTCTTTTTTTAGAAAAAAGTTTGTGTGTGTGTGTTTGCTTTTATCTGTCTGTTTGTTTTGTGTTACTTGCAATGAAATAAGTCCTCACTGTTATGTGACTTTGAGGAGGGCCCGGGAATCCTCATTTTAAACAGGCTGTTCTGGGTGATCCTGAAGCAGGTGGTGATGGGCTTCGTCTAATGTTTGGGGAGATATCATTTTCAGAGGGTAGAAGTGTTACCTCATAAACTTAGTTTGGAAAACCACTATGGAAAATATGTAGTTTCATAAAAAAAGTTTAAGTCATATTTAATGAACTATGTTTTGAAGGTTTGGGTCATTTGTTCATAATATATTTGCCATAGATAAATGCTCTTGAAATTTAAAATCATACGTTTTCTGCTTTGCTATCATAGAAATGATTTCATTGCAGCCATGACGACAATTATTAAGATTCTTAAGTGATGAAGTGAAGAAAATGGGCTTTAAGTAATCATTTCTTAGTGAAAATGGAACTGTCACCTCAGATAGTCAATAGATAAGAAAGTTTAAACAAAACTTATAGTTCCTTTATTCTTCAACTCCATAAAAAGTAAAAAATAATGCTGTATAAAAATTGATACATACCATTATGTCACCTTGGCCTTTCAGATATTAGCTCATCATAACTTATTCTGTCAATGAAATAGTGAAATACTAAAATTTGATGAATAGGAGATAAAAATGGCCAAAAAATTATACCATTTATCAACCTACATCTTAGACGATTAGGCATAAAAGTTTTCGGCAAATGACAGCTCATTGATGGTAATATTCTTTTTACTTGAACATGTTCATCGTATCTGTGATCAGCCTAAAATGATGTTTTCTAAGGAAAGGACATAAAGGAAAAGGGACCACACAATCTGAAAAAAGTTTCTGTAAAATTCCAATGTGCACTTTTAAAAGACCTCCATAGGGTGCTTCTGTGCGTGTGTGTGCATGTGTGTACGTGTGTGTGTGTGTGTGAGGGGAAAGACCCCCAGTCAGTTAAGTAAAATGGTCTCATATGATTCTAAAAACCTTCTCTGTGGCATGACTCTGAACCCTTCCTTCCTGTCTGGCAGCAGAGGTCTCTAAAGGACTGATCGCTTGAGGTGGAAATGCCACTGGTCGTAGGGTAGGCAGGATTTCTGAAAGGTCCCCAGAGATATCCCGCCCTGCTATCCAAGCCCTGTGAGTGTGAGGAGAGCTCACCCCCTGATTGCGTTATGTGACACAGCTGACTTGAAGTTGGGACAATTGTCCAGGTGGACCTCCTCTAATCACATGGGCCCTGAAAAGTGGAGTGCCTTTTCTGGCTGGTAGTGGTGTCAGAAAGACTGACAGTGTGGGAGGGACTCCAAGCGCCATTGCTGGCTTTGATGATGGAGGAGGCCGTGAAAAGACAAGGAGTGAGAGAGGGTCCCCAGTGACTGCCAGCTAGGAAACGGACCTCAGCCTACAACTGCAAGGAACTGGATCTGCCAACAGCTTGAATGAGCTTATAAATGAGGTCTTCCCAGAGCCTCCACACAAGAGCCAGCCAATCAACGCTTTGGCCTCAGCTTGTGAGACCCTCAGCAGAGAACCCAGCCAAGGCCACTAGCCTTTGGACCTACAAAACAGTAGGATAATAAATGGGTGGTGTCTGTAGCAATGCTAATTTTTTTTTTTACACCGCAGTAGAAAACTGATACTTAGGAAAAATGTAACCGAAATATTCAAGGTAAAAGGGTCCTCAGAATGTTTCTAGTCCACCAGTTCCTAGTTCCCTAGACAGAGGAGGGGGTATAGACACAGGGAAGTGTGAGACTACTGGCTATTTCGCACTTTTAAAGGCCCGCATTAAGCCATACGTTTATGATCAAACACTGCTACACAGATTCACTTGGTCTCGATAACCATCAGATCTCACTGTTTGCAGCCCCCCTACAGCCTCAGGACCACATGGGCAGGTGTGCGTCTCTTTACTTACCTTTACCCCCAACACTGAGAACAGAACCCGATGCCCACTAGGCACCCAAACATTTATTGAAAAAATAAATAATTTGTGTAGAATGAGATCAACTCAGTATCATATTCAACTGTTTCCAATTATTTATGTTTTGAATTCATTAGAGAGATAATAATACACTTATTTGTTTGTATAAATGCAATTAGATTGGCCTAATCATTCAAAACATAGGCTTCATCGACAGAGGAAAGTAATAAAAGGGACATTAGCTTTTAATTTGTTTCCAAAAAATCATTATTTTCCTAGACACCCCACCCCTGAAAATACAGATTAGGGGACTAGTTAGGTTAAATAAGTGCAAGCACACTTTGTTTCATTGCATTTCCCTGGTGTTGCGTTTTTTACAAATTATAGACGAAGACCCTCTATTAGCAAAAAAGATTACGACTCTCTTTATTGCGATACTACTTGCTACTGTAGGGGGCCTGGAGCCCAACTCGCTGCGTCATTAAGGTGCGTCTGTGCGTCGCTGGGAGCTAAGCCGTGGCAGGGGCTCGAAATGTTTATGATAGGAAAGTTCTTGGTCGCACAAGAACCTACCCGAGTTTAAAACGGATAAGTGCTACTGCTACATCAGCTGTGTGTGAAGAGAAAGTGGAAACAGACTAAAAAAATAAATAAATAAAGCAGTCTTGAGATTTACAGGTATTGGAACACAAACTCAATTCCACTCAGTTTCATGAAACAACGTTTACTCAACACCTACTCTGTGAAAGATATTAATAGACACTCTTTGGATGATCAGGATGAACAAACATGCGTTGACCTTGCAGGAGTGCCAGTCCAGAAGGAGAGTAAAGGCACACACCGACAAGAATGGAACACGAGGTAGGAAGTCAGGGAGGCACAAAGGACTGTGGGAGTGAGCCCGGTGGAGAGCTCTAGCTGGAGGGTCGGGAAGGGTCTTGCGGAGGCAGCACCATCTGGCACCATGGCGGTGCCACAAGAGACTGGAGTCTCTTCCAAGGTTGTTTACATTTACAAAGGAGATGGATGCCTCATTAGAAACTTGCCCCTTGAGTTCTTGTTCCATCCAGGACCTGCAGTCTAGACAGAAGGAAAACCAGCCGTGGCGCAGAATTGCTATGCCTCAGAAATAGACATGCAGAAACTTTTTAGACTGAAAGATTGTGCTTGGTTTGTATTCTGTCAGCACTCACCCCATAAATGCTTCTTCTCTTGTCCCTCGGTATTTTCTTAAATGCCATGATGCTTCATTCACCTTGGGGTTAATGTGAAGGGTCAGGCATTTTAAAATGTGAAAAGATACAGCAGTACTATTAAGATAGCAGCTTCTTATATCTGAGAGGAGCAAGGGGCATCTCCAGTCTCCTTGGTAGCCAATAGTTTCTTCTCTCCATGCCAGGCAATTAATTCCTAGACTCCTTGGCACTCTGGCATTTAGCTTCTGTTTCAAGTGTTCTTTTTACATTTTTGGAATGTTTCCTCAAATTTAGATACAAAATTGAATAAAAGGCATGTCAAAAATATACAAAGAATCTGAGAAATAAGATACATCTTTTCAAAAGCTACTTTTCTTATTCACCTGGAACTGCTTGAGTGGTGTTTGTAATCTTGATCATATTGCCCTCTAGTGGTGAAATGAGGGTGTAAAGTGCAATAAACATTTCCTTTCAGTCCTGTTCATTCACTGAGCATCTATTGTATGCTCAGCACTGAGGTAGGCTCTGAGAATACCGAGATGTTGACACAGTTCCTACCCTTGTTGATTTCTTGGTCTATGAGTAGAGGTATTTACCATAGCACAGTGTGAAAAAAAACACAGCAGAAGTATGTACAAGGATCTTGAGGATGCAGAGGAAGTAATTAATTTTCCCTAAGCATGTCTGGCAGGACTTTTGAAACACATTACACTTGAGCATGACCTTGAAAAATGCATAGTTTTCCAGGGGTGTGTGTATGTATGTAGGTGTCGCTTCATGATTGAAGGAGCAGCCTCAGTAAAGGGAGCTAGTCCTTTGTGAATTATTGAAATGCTCGATGTGTTCAGGTGACGAATGAGTATACCTTCCATGTGAGATTCACATGTGCTTCAGCCTGACGTTATAATCCTGCTTTCCCGCCTGTACCCATAAACACTTCACAAATGTATAGGTCATATATTAGAAAGGTTGGGACCTACTAGTCAAAGAGTCATTTACATCATAGTCAAGACTTTATCATTATAATAAAAACAATATATAACATTATATCTAATGTGAAATATAATTTATACAATATTAAGTAAATGACTGCTTCTTAATAATAATTTAGCTTACTGTTATAACACACAGGACAGTACCCAGCCTCCCCTTCCTGGGTATATAATATTGATTTTCTTTTACTATCCCTTTTTAAATTCTTATGTTCCTCACTTGTGGGGAAAGAATTGGAGCTTGAAAAAATACACTTAAGTATCAGACTTCAGTGGCTTGTGGATTTGCTGCCTGACTTTGGGGGTGAATATCTTTTCCTTTTGCTGTGCAGAGAACTCAGCCCCGTCCTGGCTTCTGGGCATCCAGTCAACACCTGTGCGGAGTCCTGGGCTATCCCCAGCTCAGCCACCACTGGGCTGCATGCCCTGGGCGTTATCTCCTGGTGGCCCACCCCCTACTTTTCAGGTCTGTGGAACAGAGCGGGGGAGGAGGTGTAAGTGTGGTAACTGGCTATGACCCAAGATTCTTTCCTTTGTAAAAGCAGCACCCTGTAGGAAAGCAAAGGTCCCATCCTGTAGGGATCTGAAGGCAGGCAGACTAGGGTCAAATCCTGGCTTTGCCACTTACGTGCTGTGTGACACCAGCAAATGTCTCGGTCTCTCTGAGCTCCAGTTTTCTCATCTGGAAATGGAGATGTTCATATGTACTCCAGGATTGCCAGAGGGATTGATAAGACTGTATGAAAAGTCCCTGGATCAGATGAAGAAACCAGAGAATATGCATTCACTTCCCAGCTCCCTTTGTTCATTGTGGCAAGCATCATCTGTTCCAAACGTGCACTAAGATACAAACACAATAGTACAAGGTGTATGTGTATTCTGTTTTGCCAGAGCTACCTAACACATAGGAAGGGCCTTACCTTTTGAAACTCAGCCTTATATGCCTCATCTCAGTGGACCCTCCCCCAGCCTTGTGGGTAAGGGCATCTTGACAACTCTCCCATCGTTTATGGAGAGTCTACCCTGTGCCAAAGGGAATGCAGGGAGTAAAGCATCCAGTCGCCACCCTCCAGAAGTCCCTGTCAGGTGGGAGGAGGCAGGCGAGTAAACCAGCCACAGTTCAACTTAGAAAGTGCTGTGAGGTAGGAGGGGGTGAGGAAGGAGCACCCAGGAAGGGAGCAAACTCGAGCTGGCCCTTGGGGTGACGTGGGCACTCACACTGTGCCAGGAAAGATGAGTGAGAGTGTGTCTTGTGGGAAATGAGAGAACACATGCATGGGTGGGGAAGCTGGGGAGGGGAGGGAGCATGGGGAGCACTTTTCCAGAAAGAAGAAACATAAATTATTGAGGCTGGAAGACAAAATCCACATCTGTGATCAAATGAATCTTCCATATCTGGCTCATTTATTTATGTGTACTGTGGATGCAGTGTTTTGAAATGAATGGGCTTTGAACCCCGGGTAACCAAAGCTTCTTAGAAAAACCGTAACCTCTGTCTGAAACAGCTTAGCCGAGTTCCCGATAAAGCTGAGTCAGAATGACTAGTTAAGTCCCCAGTGCCTCCCATCGTAGTCAGAGCAGCAGCAATCGTCCACGACGTCACGGTGCCACTCCTGGTTGACATGCACAGATATTCCCCTGACGGATTTTTTTCTTGAAGAAAATCATATATTTTCTAGACTACACAACTGCTTTAAAAAGTGGGAAAAGTTTCTCCGCAAACAGTATGATACAAATTTTCACTCCATCTTGGCCCGTTCCATCCATGCACCCAGCTCTTTGGCAGATGTGGCCGTCTTGGGTTTATTCCTCCTTCTGCTTAGCTGAGAAGGAAGCTCTCACATGGCAGTGTGCCTCGGAGAGCGGCGAGGTCAGCGAGCACACAGCAGCATGAAGGTCAGGGTGTAAGCCATGATGGCGGTGGCAGAGCTGTGCTGTGGGACACCACAGGTTTTTCTCTCTCTCTGACTTGAGTAGGCATACATTCACTTCTCTAGCCTGGATTCTTGGCATGAACAACCAAAAATTTGTATTTTTAGAGTCCCCCCTTTCTGGGGTGAATGTTTGGTGTGTAGAACTTTTCCTCCAAAGATAACTTTGGCACTAAAAATGCATCAAATTATTCTAAACCCCAGCCAGTTTCAAAGTATGAGTGGCTGATTTAGGAAGGATCTATTCTTAAGAAATAACAATGGCCTCAGTACAATTCAAGAGCCTTGGAAAAGAATTTACAGACATGCATAAAACCCACGTACACAATCACACACGATCACACACACTCTCCTTCAGTTCTCAAAAACTGGAATCGATGCAAAGCATTGATATTATGTTATTTGGGTATTTCTTTTAAATGCCAAGGAATAAATTTACTTTGACACCAGAGACAAACATTTCTAACCCACAGAAAAGAGGGCAGAGAGTTTGGGTTTAATAAGCATTATGGCAGAATTACCATTGCAGATGCAACCTGTCTCCAATGCCCCGCCCCCTCCCCTTCCTGCGGCTTTCCTACATGGAACACCAGGAGCAGCATGACAGGTAAGGTATGGATTCAGGGTAGATGCCAGTCATCCTGTGTGGTTACAGAATACACATTTGCCAAGGTACAGTGAAACACTCTGAAAGAAAAAGTGCATATGTGCAGATATAATTACTCATATTTATTTGCATTCCTCACCCCTTTTAATTTCTCCTCCTACCTCCCAAGTGTGGAGAAAGAAATACAAAATGTATTTTTCTATATCTTATACAGTGTTCTCCCAGGTGGGCTGCTATAGTCCTTGGTAGCAGGTAATTAGACTTGAAGAGACTGATCTGTTTCTGAGTGTTTCATGGAGTCCAGAGCAATGCAATAACTCAATTTAATAGTCCTGTGCACTTATGTGAGGAAGGTTAATCTGCTGACATGTACTAGTTTAACATGGGCAATTTTCATCTCTAAAAGATGGGAGAAAGTAGACTATCTTTTAAAATTTGAGAATTCATTTTTCTTCTCCTTGGTCTCAGTTCCTGACATGTAGAAAAATAAAATTATCCATAATCCCACAGCATAGAGATAATCATTGCTAACACGCATCTTTCACATATATGTCATTTATTTATGGGGAGTATAATACATGTGTATTCTATATACCTGCATGCGTAAAATATGCCAAGTTACCCAATGCAGCAGGGCCACAGTGAGGCGGTCACTAGGCCAAGGCTGCAAGTTTTCCCAAGCCCTGCATGTCTGGGCACTGGGGTGGGGGTAGGGGGGAATGTCCCTGGATGTTCTAGTCCAACAGCTCCTGTTGCTTTGCAGTAGGATTGAACAGAAGAAGCAAAGGCAAGCACACGGCAACTAGGAAGAGAAGCCTCTTCCTCCCCCAGTGTCCTTCCAATGTTCTCGCTGACCAAGCTTAACACTGTGCTTGCTGCAAAGGAAAAATGCTTCAATGGTCGAGTTGCATGATCACAGACCAGGTAAGGAAGGGTGTGTTTGGAAATGACAGGCAATGACTTGATAACTGGCCCACCCCCTGCGCAGAGCGGAGAAAGAAAACTTGTTCAGACAGCCACCGTGAGTGATCTGAGGAGGGTCAGCTTCACACAGAAGCAGCCCCCCCTTTCTTTGGTTGCCCAGGGTGGAGTGGGTGAGGCCCCGTGAACTCTCGGCCCCTCATTGTCTTGGAAATTCCGGCTTGACTGGAGGGTCTCCCTTAACTCCCATTTGCTCAATCACTTACCAAACTTTCAAAACACCTTCTACAAGTCCAAACAACATAAAAAGTGACTCTTCAGTGGCTGTGACCTGGGGGCCCTCTGGAACATGGGCCCAGGCAGGAGCCCCTGTCTATCTCCTAGGGTGGAGCAGGCACCGCTCCGGTCACAGAGGAGACCCTCAGAGCCACCTGCCACTCTTTGTCTCCCGGTCAGTCCTTTGTCCAGTTTCCCACAGCTGCTCGTTCTCAGTGCCCCCACTTCTCAGAGGACCTGCTCTTGGCGGGTGATTGGCCATCGGTACTATCAAGACCTCAGGCTGCCTGGTTTGAACTCTTCAGACTTCTCTTCCCTCTCTTCCCTCCGGGTGCTTTTCCTTCACGGCTATCAGAGAAACAAAAAAGCTTCTTGCCGTGCCTGCCACAGCCTTGCCAAATGCACGAGATCTTGCCCTCTGGCTGGGGCTGATTACTGTTGACTCAAAGCCAGACCATTCACTGGCCAGTCTGGCCAACCTGGGTGCCCCTTTGAAAAGTGAAATAAGCACAGTGATTGCAATGCATGCTGCTACTCACACCTGGACTGCAAACTGCCACAGAATCAGGGTGGGCTGTGTGCTGGGCCGTGTGCTGGGCCGTGTGCTGCGCCGTGTGCTGGGCCATGTGCTGGGCGGCAGCGTGGAGGCGGAGTGAGAGCCAAAGGCAGATGGGAAGCCTGGAGTCCTGGAGTGAGCAAGGCAGAGGGAATGGCTCCCAAATCACTATCTAGTTCCTGGGAGCCGTACCTCCAAACCTGGGTTCTGGAAAACTTGCCTGATCCTATCAGTAATTCCCAATTTTTACTTGTGCTAGCTTTATTTATTTATTTATTTATTTATTTATTGAGAGGGGAGAGAATTTCAGGGGAAAAGGGTGAAGGATTTGTAGGAACAAATATAAAGGGCACATGGACAATAACAGGGAGGGTGGAAATACTTGTGCTAGTTTTAATGGGTGTCTGTTTCATGCTAACTTCCCATTTTGCCTGTCTCCAGCACAAGCTTTCTCAACCTTGACACTACTGATATTTTGGACAAGGTAGTTCTTTGCTCTTGAGGGGGCAGGGGGATGTGGGCAGGCCATCCTGTGCATTGCAGCATGTTTAGCACCATCTCTGGTCTCTCCCTACTAGATGCCCGTAGTTCCCGCAGTTCATGACAATCGAAAATGTCTCCCGTCCTGACCAGCGTGGCTCAGTAGGTTGGTCATCTTTCCACAAAGCAAAAGGTCACCAGTTTGATTCCCAGTCAGGACACATGCCTGGGTGGCAGGTTCAGTCCCCAGTAGGGGGTGCCTACAAGAGGCAACCAATGGATGTTTTTCTCCCTCTCTTTCTCCTCTCTCTAAAAATGAATAAAATCTTTAAAAAGAGACTTCAGACAATGTCAAATGTCTGCTAAGGGGCAAAATCACCTCCAGTTGAGAATGCCTGTTCTAGGCCAGTCTCTGCTTCGACACTCGATCCAGGTACCTCTTGTCGAGTTGAAGACATGCCACATCAGTACCTTTCTGACCTATAAACTTGCTCCAATACTCCCTCTCCTTCTGTGGCCCAGCATTTCCCTGCAGGGACTCTCCTTTAAATTTGAACTGGACTTGCTTGACCTTGGCTAGAGCCCTCACCCTCAATCTGTCTAATATCCCCTGTAGGAGCCTCGAAGACTTAAGCTGGTTTTCAGAGAGTCACTAATGACCTCATCCTCTATTAAACACAAGATCCTCACGGGGCTTCACCTTTCTCCTGCCACCCGTGTCGTGCCATTCCTGTGCGCTCACCTTTGCCCTGGGATTGAACTGAAAAGGGGGCGGCAGAGGAGGAAGCACCTGGACACCCGCACTCGGCCAATTGACAGTTTTTCTGGTCTAGCAGACTGCGCCTGCAAAACAATAGAATAATCACCAAAGAAGAATTTAATAGAATTCTAAATTGAACATAATTGAAGATCAAAAAAGAAAAAAGTAGAAAAGATGTTAATCAACAAATATTAAGTAATTATGACATGCTCAGCCCCATTTTTGATGTTTTCGGGAATAAAGAAAAAACAATGTTTGCTTTCAGGCAGTTTCCTTTTTAATTAAAAATCCAAAGCATAAGCATATGAAAGAATGATTGAATAAGATAATGGATTTATATTGCCGTGTGGAGATAAATATTACACAAATTTGGGAGAGGAACAGCATCAGATTGCCTCGTGTGTATATATTACTTCGACCACTCTTAGAGGACGGCCACACAATAATGACCACTTGCTGAGTGCGTGCAGTGCCTGGCTCTGTGCAGGGAATTTGCCGTTGCTTTGCTCCACAGAGGTTGAATGTTGAAAGAGACTTTTCCTGAGGTGTTGGACTTTTAGATAAGGCCTCCGAATCTGAGAACAAGAGATACTAAGTAGCCCCTCATTTCTACCTGGAGTTGTTAGAGACATCCCTGCGAGACTGAGAGGGCACCACACTAACCTGTCACCTCTCACTGCCATCGCCCCTCTTCAGCCTTTGTAAAGTGAAGACTGGACGAGAGAGATGATTGAAAATGTTATCGAGGCAGAAGAGTTGTAGACGTCTGGACCTAGGGGTAAGCTCTGTGCTCCCTCCACCTTTTCCTGAGGTGAAATGGGATCAGGAAATGACTAGGGTGCAGCAGCAGCAAGAAGAGACTGGCCGCTTCTGCCTCCGCTGGCTGCTGGCTGTGCTGCTTTTTGCTTGCGGATTCTGAAGGCTGGAGCTGCCCACAGTGGCAGGGGAGGAGAGACAGTGTGGGCGACAGCCTGAGTGTCTGGTGTTCGTCTGTAAAAATACACATGATTTTCCTGGGCCCTTTAGATGTTGGGGAAGATAACTGGGTTCCATCTATCCTATTGAGAACCCACTGAGTAGGCCTTTTTCCAAGAAGAGGCTATGTGATGTGTGCTGTGGGCTGCGGTAACAAAAGGCCGGCTGCAGCATGCATTGTCTTGTCTGGGGAACTGTGTGATGCGGAGGTCTTTGAGGCGGGCCTCCAAAAATCAACACATCTGCACGGCACAAATAACCAGGCTTTAGTCTTCTGTTATGCCAGAGGGCATCAACAGCTAACAGAGCATCAGCGTAGTAAAAAGCCTTGGCCACTTTTCTTCTCTTTTTCCCTCCTTCTGCCCTGACTCTGGAAGACCCAGAAGCAGGCAAAGGGGAGTGGGAGAGCAAGAAGGCATGGCAGGGTGCAGGGGAGCAGGCCCAGAGCCATAATTCAAGCCTGATTGGGTGGGGAGGGAGTAGAGCAGGGGAGAGGGAGAAGCTTTTACGTTTGTATTCGGATTTGGCTGCATATTTTAGTGTTTGGAAATGATATTTGTTCTTTAGTCCAAAGTTCCTAGAAACCTGTTGTTCAAGGACCAGGAGAGGAAAGCTGCTGTGACACAGTGGAAGACAGGAGCTGGAGGAAAAGGAAACCCTTTTCTGATTTACCCTTCAACAAGTGCGGGTCGCTAACAAACTGTTGGAAAGGCAAAGCCCTGTGAAGTATGATTATTGTCTGGTAACGCTGAAGTTCAGAGAAGTTCAGTTACCTGCCCAAGGTCCCATGGGACCTCCCATGGAAGGTGGAAGACTCAGAGCTGAAAACTTAGAGCCCGTGGCACCACAGTGTCCTCGTATCCTAGCGGCCCACCCTAAACATGGCAAGGTTTGAGGTTGCATTTTGAAAAGGGAGAGCACAGGTAAGGGCACTGCAGGCAGGTGTGAGTGTGAGTGTGAAGCCTTGGGACACTGGGCTCAGATGGGCTTGAATGCAGAGGACTCTGTGCTGGGAAGTGAGGTCCGTTACAGGGGAATGAGGTTGTTGAGACCCGGGAAGGGGGCCCTGGATCCGACCGCCCCAGGAGGACTGTGAGCCAGCAAGGGAGATGATGACAGGCATGGAGATTGCTCTTGTAGGTGAGAGAAGAGACGACACAGAAATCAGGCCCTCTAAGTAGCCAGGACGGGTCACAATGAGAATTCGAGCAATGAGAACGATGATGGTGGCTAGAGAAATTGACAGGGCAGGATGACAGACTCCATAGAGGGAACAAAGGAAAGGCTTAAATAGCAGGTTGCTAAAGAAAAGAAGCTGGTGGGGGCTGTCCCTCATCTATTGAGGTAAACAGCTTGAAGAGCAACCTGTCAGTCAAGGCCACTATTAAGAGCCCAGGACTCCCTGGGAAGGAAGATTGGTCTAATCTCATTTAGCCTTTCTTCTGTTCTTTTCCTTGAATGGAGATGCAGGGTGGATGCTAATGCATGGGTTCTGGCAATTCACCAGGAGTACCGCCCAGCAAAGCTAGCTGGCTGCCAAGTCACAGCACAGGGTGATGTTCACTGAGTGAACTGAGCACAGGCAGGGTCTTGCTGGTGGATGAGTTTTTCCCCTCCCCTCCCCTTCCCCTTTCCCTGGGACATGGCACATAGCCAACTCCTCTCTGGAGTCATGCACACACTAATCAAGGATAACAGAAAAGGGCCTTTTATTGTTCCAGAACTTCTGCTACTAGCAGGGACTGGAAGCTGTAGCTCTGCTCTTGGTGGGGAAAAAAGGACAGAAAGCAGTTAGATTGAAATGACTGACAACACAGACCAAAAGCCAAGGAGGGAGAGAGATGAGGTCAGAGGTGTTTGAAAGACAAGAGGTGATAGGGACTCAGAACTACTGGGTAAAGGACGGGGCTCCTCAAGGCTCTGGGAGAGGGCTGAGAGAGTGGGTGGCCTTGGGAGTTGAGAACAAAGGCCGAGAGGGTGGGGGTGGAGCTCTGAGTAGGGTAGATGCTGCTGGGATGAGAGCAGATGGTTTGAGCAGGAAGTTACTGTTCTGAACATTCTTCTGGACGTGTCAGTGCATGAGACTGATCAGCTCACAGTGAGGCTCAGTTTCTGCAATAGCAGAAGACGGTTTCATCTGCAACGTGAGAGAAGCTCTGCTTTTCAGAAGGGACCAGTAGTAAGCAGAGTCACAGAAATGAAAACATAAGTGAATGCCAATGTATTGATTCGTATGATAAGAAAGGCAGCTGTGGACAGAGCAGAGATTCATGTCAGTAGATCTGTCAGTAGATTATCCCCCTGCGGGCAACTGACAAAGGAAGTCAAATTATGATGGAAAGTTTGTAGATGAGCCCATACCCAGAGCACGGGGGCGTTTGCTACAGGATTCTCCACAGGGATGCAGCCTGCACAGAGGGTCTCCCAGGCAGGACTTCAATGATCCAAGCAGTGTCAGATGCTTTACATTCCCCCTTATATCTTCTAGGCTGCTGTTTATCAAGGTCTGATCTGAAAATACCTGCATCCCAGTTCACTGGGAAATAAAATATCCAGCTTCCCAGATGTCATCTCAG
Source organism: Phyllostomus discolor (assembly GCF_004126475.2). NCBI lineage: Eukaryota > Metazoa > Chordata > Mammalia > Chiroptera > Phyllostomidae > Phyllostomus > Phyllostomus discolor. The sequence goes on along the minus strand of NC_040907.2, from coordinate 145,881,140 downwards.
GCTTATCTATAGTGATCAAACTCTCAGAGGAGGGACCCTGAGCATGCATTTTAAGTAAATTCTCCACAAAATGTATGAAGCCTAAATGGCTGACCATTCACTTCCTTTTCAGTCGTTTTTTAAGTGAAGTCCGTTGGTTGATTCGCTTCGCCCTGTTCAATTGACTGTCTGAGGTCTAGGAAGCCAACAGCTTGCCCCTCCTCCTTGCTTATTTAATCCATTGAACAGTCAGCATAAGGAAGTCAACGGGGATCTAAGTGTTGGTTTTATTTAGCCTGACTCTCTGGTCAGGCTCAGGTGGACGCATGGGCTGGGGCCTCCCAGCTTTCTAACAGAACTTAGATTTGGGGGCTTTCACAGGCCTGAAAGTGGAGAGTGGCAGGAGGCCCTGACAAGGAGGGCTCTGCAGGGAGAGTGAGGATGGGGTCAGCTATGCCTGGGCAGATCCCGAGGAACTGAGAGACGACAGCCATATGCCGGAAAAACGGTAACTCTGCCTGGTAAACAGGTGAGACCTAGTGAGTCCCTCCCCCTTCCCTACTGTCCCCAAGAGGGCCAGTGCCGACAGAAGTGTTCCCAACCCCCTCTAGAATGACACTGAAATTCTGCTTTCCTGATTGATCCCTCTTGACTTCCCCATGAATTCTGGACCTCACCTAGCCAGCCCCAGGTTTTGGCTTAGCTGTTTCCTCCTGCTCAGTTTTTCCATCCTCTCCAGGGAAGGCTTCCACTTCTGTGTACCTTACCCATGCCTGACCACTCAGGCAGCTCTCCAGGCAGGTCACTAGTAAGGGGGAGGAGGTCAGGTGGAGGCTGGCCCTTGTTCTCAGTCACTGCTTCTGATGCCTCCTCTGAACCTGTCCTCCCAACATGGGAAAGTTGAAGAGGGCTTCTTGAGTCAAGGGAAGAGGCCCAGTATAGCCTGCTTGCTACGTTCTCCAAAAAGCTGTCTGTGGTCTTGCCATCATGTTTGTGGTGAGCCTAGAGGGAGAAGAGACTGACGTCATCCTGGGGGAGTCGGAGATGGTCCCACAGGGGAGACGTCTCTTTGTGGTGGAGTAGCAGCCCTGCACATTTGAGCAGGTTATGTGGCCACAGCAAGCCCAGCCGCCACCTGCTAGACCCCAGTGCTACTTTCACTCCCCCAGCTGTGACAAGTGAAAGTGTCTCCATACGTTACCAAGTGTCCCCTTCCCTTAGGGTCAAAATTGTCCTTGGTTGAGATTAGTTGTTAAGACTAAAGGTAGCTCTGTTCCTGCCTAACGGAGCTTAAAAGTAAGCTTTGGCCCTGGCTGGCGTAGCTCAGTGGATTGAGCACGGGCTGGGAACCAAAGTGTCCCAGGTTCGATTCCCAGCCAGGGTACATTCCTGGGTTGCAGGCCATAGCCCCCAGCAACCACACATTAATGTTTCTCTCTCTCTCTCTCTCTCTGCCCCCCCTCCCTCCCTTCCCTCTCTAAAAATAAATAAATAAAATCTTTTTAAAAAAGGCAACAGATAAATGTTTATAAAAAAAAGTAAGCTTTGAAGGGGTTAAACTGTTTCTACTCCACTGCATTCCAGAGCAAAGTTTAGGGACATTAAAAAGAACACAAACAATCCAGTCTGCCAAAATATACAATTCACCATGTCTAGCATCTGACCAAAACATTCAAGACATGAAAATATATAGGAAAGATAATCCACAATTAGGAGAAACTCACTCAGAAACAGACTCAAAAATAGCACAGATGATGGAATTAAGAGAGAAGAATGTTAATATAACTATGATTTATATATTCCATATGTTAAATATATAAAGGGAAACACGATCAGTTTTAGAAGCTATGCAGATGATATAAAAAAGATCCATACTGAACTTCTAGAAATTAAAAATATAATGTCTAAGATGAAAAGTATACTGAATGGGATTAACAAGCGATTAGGTACTTTAGAAGAAAAAAAAATTAGTGAGCCTGAAAACATATTATTGCATTCAAACACTAGAGAGTATCAGAGTTTTGGAACAACTTTAAATGGCTTACCATATACATAACTAGACTTTCAAAGGAGAAGAAGGGGCAAAATATTTTGAAGGAATAATGGCTGAGACATTTTCAAATTTGATGAAAGCTGTGTGTCTATAGATCCATTAATCTCAGTGACTACAGTGGATGAAAGATGGAGGATACTACACGAAGGCATGTTCTAATCAAATTCACTAAAATAAGTGATAAAGCAAAAAATCTGTGAAAAGAACCAGAGTAAAAACACAAAATACATGGAGAGAAACAAAGATAAGAATGACAGCAGACTTTTTGTTAGAAGCAATGCAAGTTTTAAAAAAAAGATGGCGGGTCAACATCTTAAAAACAAAACCAAAAACAAATCTTGTAAATTTAGAATTCTATACACACCCACCAAGAATATCTTCCAAAAACGAAAGCAACATAAAGATTGTTCTCAGGCATATAAAAGCTGAAAAAAGTTCACCAGCAGACCAGCACTACCAGAAATCTCAAATGGAGGTCTTTAAATTAGAAGAAAATGAAACCAGCTGGAAATCTGGATATACACAGGAATGAAGGACACCTAAAATAACAAATATGTGGACTAATGCAAAATACTTTTTTCCCTTATTTTAAAAGGACCAGGATATAATTTTAGTGAAAACAAAATGTTTCTTTTTTCTAAAATCCATAAATAACATAGCAATATTTTACTTGACCTTTATCCCATCCTTTAAACATTTCTGTTTTTATATTAGTTTTATTGTATCACTATATTAGTGCAGTGTGCAAGAATAGTCACTTATTAATCAAATAACAACATAAAATATATCACTAACATTATATATTATTATAGGAGTTGCATGCTCATATTTTTCAGACATGGATGAATAATTAAAATCTTGGAGATGACAGCTGTGACTTATGAAGACCAACCAAAGTAGTTTGAATATAGTAACATAATATTATTTTATTATTTGTTTCAGCTTTTGGAAAAATCATTGGGGTTTACAAAATGAACTAACACTAAGCAGTGGGGAGCCTGGAATGAGATTAAACTGCTGAATGCGAGCTTTCAGAATCTGAGGTCGTTCACAGAACCTTGAGTTACCTATACAATAGAGGATTTGGGCAACCAAATTAAAGCAAAAAGACATGTCATCCCAGGTGATTGTTTTGTCCTGTTTGACACACACACACACACACACACACACACACAGCGTTTGAACTATTAAAACATTTTTAGTGCCTTAGAAATGAGCTAGCACTGGCCTTACATTTTATGGCTTTGGAGACTGAGGCCTACTGAGATGCAGTCACTCGCTTAAAATCACACAGCAGTTCATCGGACTGCATCTGGCAGGCATTCGCTTTATGCACTGGAGTGTGAGGGCACCGACACTCATGCATTTATTTCAAGCAGCAGGATCCCTCTGAGTTGTGACACCCTCGGGGCTACTTGTCTGCTGTGCAGAAGTTGGAGCACCAGGTGGTAACCTAGACAACAGCACACGCTGATCCTGTGGCTTCTCCAGTTTTGACTCTTCATCTCAGGCAAGCCAACGCTATTCACTCTTTGTTATCACAAAATAAAGAAATTTCCTGAAAAGTTACCTGCTGTGGAAGAATTAAATAAACATGATATTCAGGGATTGACAACAAACAGGGAAAAAGCTGTAAACACGTTAAAAGGATTGTTGTTTTATCTCCTCTATTAGTGTCCCTTCCCCAATAAGTGAAACGGTTTAACATCCCCGTGTTCTCACCAGAAGTCCTGTAGCGGCTCCCACTTTTCCACTTGGCACCATTACAGCTGTTTACCTCTGACTAACCGGCTCAGCACAGGAGGAGCCGTTCAGGTCAATCTACCTCCAAAACCTTTCACTTTGTCACCTGCTCGCTGCCGCGTCCCTGGTCCAGCTCTTGCCATGGCGCCCTTGGACTCTCATAGTGTCCCTCTAATCAGACTGCCTGCTTTCACTCTGAACTCACTTCAAACTCATTTTCCACACTTTCAGCTGAGTAGTCTTTTGAAGATATGAATCTGGTTGTGTTATTACCTTGCTTAAAATGCTTACGGGGAGTTTTCAGATTATTCACCACTGTTTTGGGAAACATAGGAAGTGATTCAAATAAATGAATAGCAGTAGTAATTTCTCAAGTAATATTATTTGAAATGAAGCTCTGAGTAGCGGTTACTCTTCCTACCTCATAGACAGAAGCATTGAACCATGGGGGGCAGAGAGCATAACATGTGTTTTGCTGATCCACACCCCACCCCTACCCCGCCCCAGATTCTCTTCCCAAGCTAAGAGGAGCACAGCTCTAGCCTGTGCTTGGAGGAGGGGAAAGACGACTATTTTGACTGGGGACTCCAATAACCTAAGAGAGACTGCAAGTTATGAGAGCAGACTGAAATATTGTTAACAGTTTATTCAGTTCAGCTGATAACCACTATTTGTATGATAGAGCTGTTCCATGTTTATACCCCAATGAGTCAATCAAAATAGTTAGAAAAAGAAAAGAGTCATTGTAATGAGATAAATGTAGAATTCAAAAGAAAAGTCAATTATGTGGCAAAAAAAGGGAATACTTTTATTTTGACCAAGTGTAGTTTCCTCAATGAAGATATAATCATGAGTCCTTATGGACCAAATGACATCCAATGAAGAGCTACAGAAAAGTTAGGAGGAATATGAGGAGAAGTGTGTAAAACCACTGTAGACATAAAGTCTTTAATGCATGATGAGACCACTAAAACTTGGCGAGGTGAACTTACTCGCACAAGGTCACACAGCAAGAGGAAGGCAGAGTTGAGCCTAGAACCCAGGTCTGTCCACCCAGTCTGTGTTCCTTGCACCTCAACGAACTGACCTCCTTCCCTGACATCTGACATGTGTACACATACCTACAGAATAAAATGTGTTCCCGTGCCAAAAGCTGCGCTTAGAGGATTTAAAAACTATATACGTGGGATGATCCCCCCAAATGGGTGAGAAGTGGTTCTTGTGACTATTTAGGGGAATTGTTTCAATAGGCAAATTTCCTGTGGAAGCCTGGAATAATTTAATAATATTTGGCTTTCACAAGTCAGTTTTCATTCTTTAAAGCAAGAGCAAATAAATATCCAGGCAGCAAACAAAGATGAAAAAGACAGTCTTACCGCATGTGAAAGTGCCTGGCATATGGCAACTGTATGCTCCTTCCCTTTCTTCCTTCTAAATAATTAAGGTAATAAACAGAACTAGAAAGGGAAAGCTCTTTCATTTACTCTAATCTCCAGACCCTTGGAATAACATTATAGTCTGGCAATCTGCTACAGACCAGATGCCGGTAGACACACTGTCTCTTCAGCTTTATTCAGCAAATGCCAAAAGAACAAACAGCTCCAAGTGTAACAAAAAATGTCCATGCTTGAACGAAGTCTTCTCTTTGTAGTTGTCTTTCTCTAGAAAGAGTTAGCAATTGGAGATCATATAAAAATAATATATGTTCCAGTAAAAGAAAGGAAGGGAGGAAAGGGGGGAGTGGAGTGGGGGGAAAAGGAAGGGCAGAAAGAAGGAAAGGAGAAAGATGAAAAAAAATCTTATTTAGTATAGAAGACAGGAAAATATCAGAAATGGTCATTGAAAACTTCTAAATGGCATGAGGTGGAATGAACATGAAGTACACAATCCCCGTGTTATTTTTTTTAAATCTTAGTGGTTTTCTTTTTTTTTTTAAGATTTTATTTATTTATTTTTAGAGAGGGAAGGGAGGGAGGGAGGGGGAGAGAGAGAGAGAGAGAGAGAAACATCAATGTGCGGTTGCTGGGGGTTATGGCCTGCAACCCAGGAATGTACTCTGGCTGGGAATCGAACCTGGGACACTTTAGTTCCCAGCCCGCGCTCAATCCACTGAGCTACGCCAGCCAGGCCCTTGTTATTTTTTGATCATGCATCATCACAGGTTAAATTGTGACACTCATGCTTTAACAGAAAGTAAGGATTCCCAGACCATGCTCTGTTTTACCCTGCTGTTCACCCACAACCTGGGAGTCCCGGTGTCTCATTAGTTTACCAGAGTAAGCGTGGAGTAGGAACTGGATTTGCCTAGAATGGGAAAGACAGTGCTACTATCTACAAAATTATGTTAATGCATGGTTCTTGTAAATGTTCACGACTTACTCTTAGTGGTGAAGTTAATAATCTCATAGACAAGCAAAACATTCTTATCACTCAGAGGTCTGAAAATTCCCTGTCTGTAGACCTGTATAAATGTAGCACTTTGATTGAACAATGCTTTTAGTCAGTCTCCTTTTGTTACAGTGCTACCACATACATTGCTATATGCCAAGTGGTTGAACTGCCAATTTTCCACCACTTGCTGCATGGCTGGGTGATGATGGAGCACTGAGTGCCCTGTAAAGTAATACTTACAAAGAAATAAAAAGAGTTGACACTCTGTAGTTTAAGCACAGGGAGATAACCAAGTTAAATATTTAAAACAACTGCATCCAAATATATAAACTAAATCTGTTCATCTATCTATCATCATCATTGTCTTCTTCAATCATCATCATCTGTTGTTACCAATGACCTAAACATATTTGTGGTGTATCTAGAAATTTATAAGAGCAAACCATTGAATCTTGGTTAAAATTTCAAAATCTATGATTCAAGATGCATGAACTGCACTCTACCTTGTCAGTAGTCACTAGATGAGACACTTTGTCCTGAAATATAATGTGGTGGTTTTGATTCCCACCGAGAAGGCTAACTATAGTAGCTTGTTTCTGAAAATACCTTGTACTTTAGTCGTGCAAATCTGTCCCTGTTATCTCACAGGGAGCAAAAAGAGGGGTGTGTGACTCAGGCAAACAGGAATAGGAGAGCACAGTGACTTCTTAGAAATGAAAAGTTGAAATAAAATCCTTTGAGTCAACAGAGAAGATGCCACAATTGCATGCATGCACACACACACGCAAATCTATATTTAGAGATATGATTCACAGCCAGGAAGAATAGAGATTTAATAATCACACCTTATTAAATTCACCATTTCCCAGTTCTTCAGAGATCAATATGAGAGAACAGGTGCTTTCGCTCCTTGTGATATTGTAAATTCTGCACACATTATTCTTCACAGTCTCTGATAAGGAGCAGAATCCCGAGATTTTGTCCAAAGTATGTTTGAAAAGTAACCCAGAATTTGCCAACTCATCACATTTTGAATGCAATAGTGAGGTTTCACTGGTGTCATTCTGTCTACATTGGAAGTTATAAGGTAACTTGTCCATGCCCCATTGGCGACACTTGCCCAAGAACCTTTGTGTCCTGTTCTTATTCTGAGTCTGTTTGGAATCTCTAGGGAGTGAATTCAGCCTGAGGAAGGCTAAAGAGGTCATATCCAGGACAGCGGAAATGGTCAGCTCACAACCAGAAAATGGAGCATGTTTAGGGGCTGTGAAGGAGTTCAACCCCACTGCAGCACTAAGGGAAAAATGGGGAAGCTGTTCCAGGTGTATGTCCGTGATATGTCTGGATCAGTGAACATCTTAGGGTGGCCTTATGTTTGCCACCACATTGCCTCAGTCTCCAGCATGCATCATCGTGAAATTTGTGGGATGATTTTGCAAAGGAAAAGTGATACAAATTAAAGGCAAGGAATGAAAAGTAGGCATCTGGACACTTCATGGAGGTCTAAATAGTGGAATCCTGAGTAGTCAGAGAAGATTCGGTTACTTCTCAGGTTAGGAGCATTCTGGCAAAGCACATCTGTAGTCAAGCTTCTTAGTTTATAGAAAATGTTAAATTGTTTAAGGGAGTGAAATGTTAAACAGCATAGAAAATCACAGAGCACTCAAATGAGCATCTGAATGTCCATGAGGGTGAATATAATGCAGTGTGTGAGGAAATATAATTATTAAAATTTTGCTCATGGGATGGACTTTGAGCTGTTGCATATGCTCAGAGAAGCCCTAAAGTCTCCCTAACCCAGTGAATACCTGTATTTTGCACGTAAAGTGCTCACATTTCATCCAACTTTTTGAGGGAAAAATAAGGATGGGCATTACATGTGGGTATAATGACTACATACCATGAGTATAACAATGGGTATAATATTCCCATATACAATGCACACCAAAACAGAGTGGGCATTATACATGGCCACATACAGTAGCTTTACCATGAAGTCTGGTTGGACATCTTCCGTGAGACCATTGGAAACAAATCGAAAGAGTATAATCTTACCTGGTTCCAGACTCTGGTCCAGCCACATCTAGGAAACAAGGAAACACATAGGGTCACTGTGACTCAAAAAACCCAGCTTAAGTGAAACCATTCCAGAGAAAGCAATGGGAATGATCAGGCAGATGGGGACGTATCTACAGCTGGACAATTTGAAAACTAAGTATACTTTGATCAGGAAATACAAAGACTGAATGGGGATAGCACCTCAGTTTGTGAAACCATAACAGGAACATGGGTGGATAGCGACTTGTTTCCTAATTTCCAGAACACCAGACCTGGAGATAGCATTTGAAATATGAACTAGTAACAACGTTGACCATGAGGATGATGGCCATGATGGCAGCAAATAATTTCATCCTTGTTCAAGAGTTCATGCTCAGTGAATGCTTATTAAATGAAGTGAATCACCTTTTTGTGTTTGTTGTTGTTTGATGTGAGAGAAGTTAAGCTTTCAGGACCTCCCTTAGGGACAGATCTCCCAGTTGCAGCCTGCACAGAGCATTAGGCAGCCACTACAGCAGCCCAGGACACCCTGGTCTTGGCGTCGGTGGAACAGTGTGGGATGGGGTAAGCTTCTTCTGGGAAATGGAGGCCTCCCGGCCTGGCCATCATAGTTCGGGCTCCCCAGGAGGCAGACTTTGAGATGGAGATTGGCATGCAGATTTTTTAGAAATCAACCCCTGTAGAAGAGAAGGAAAAGAAGCAAGACTGAGCAGAGGGAGAAGCTGACTGTGGTGCAGTTTTAGCAGATGCCTCAGCCAACCATGTGGGAGTTAAGAAGATGGGATGAAACTGCAGAAGTGCCATGGGCAGGGCCATTTTTACTCTGAGTTAGATGTGGGACCACTTGCAAAGGAGAGGTGATTTTGGTCAGGCAGTTTCCTCCGCCTCAGGCAATGCCCACAGGTGGCTGATGGCTGAGGGTGAGGGGCTGGTAGCAGTCCCAGCAGCTGGAAATAAAAGGTTTCTCAGGACCCTGGCAGTGCATTGCAGTAACCTCCACACCCTCCTTCATCTTGACCTCTGGTTCCCATTCCTGGTTTATGTGGTTGGACAGCAAGATGCGACATGGGGTCTGTTTAGTGAAAGACTGGGATAGTTGCCATTTGTTAAGACCAGCCGTTGGGGAAACCAAGGAGCTGGCTGGTTTATCATCAGTGGTTCCAGCATCTCTTCCTGGCCTCCTTGCTCCCTTTGTCACTGCCTTTTCCTCTCCCTGCTCCTCTCTTTCTTGCCAGGTGCTGTTCTGGTCACCACCACCCACCCCACCTCTATGACGCCCTCCTTTCCAGTGGAAATGATTTGATAAATCCATTCACCCAAACCGGTCCATGACAGGGCCTGGATTTGCATATCAATGTACAACAGAGTCTTTGGGCCAGAAGAGTGAAGCCCTCTGGAACTTCAGGCGGGCCTTGGATGAGCTGAGGCATCGTTTGGGGAGAGGGATACACCTTCCTGAGTTGTAGGTGTGAAGTGGGAGTCACTGAACCCTGAGAGTTAAGTGTAGTCCTGAAGAGATTCCACAAAACTGGTGTGGATGGGACCAGCAAGAGAGAGGAGAAAAATGAGCTTTTCCTGGAGGCTCTTGCATGCTGGGCATGATTGACAACTGCTGATAAAAGCAAGAGCTGGCTCCTTTGGCGTGGGAACAGCTGCTGCCTAGCAACTTGGGCTAAAGAATCAAAGGTTTGGTTTTTTTTTTTTTTCCTATCCTGAGCTGGAACTCATCCCTTGTCAGTTCTTATGATTGTGTTAAAGTAAATCCAAGTAGAGAACTGGAGAAGCTAGACTTCTGTTTAAGTGATGACGGTGAAGGTAGTTTGCACAGGGCCAGAAATAGTTTCTCAGCTTCCCTCCCCCTCCGTGATCTCCGCTCGTTTTAGTTGCCTGCACGGCGCCTTTTCGTAGTAAGAACTTCGGATAACTTAGAAGAGGACATACGAAAGGAAGATTTGAGAAGATTGTACTGATATATCATAGCCCTCTGAGATTTAAGGCCAGGAAACAGTCTTGAAGATTTGATGTGCTCCAATCGGCTGTCGAGTTTTTGTCTTTACATCTCCATCTGGTCCTGTCGTACTGTTTGGCAGAACTTATCTCATCCTTTGATAGTCTGTAACTTACACCATCAACAAGTTTAACGTTATATTTTGAAAAATCTCAAGGCACCTACATTTTGCACATCAGTGGGTTGTTTCCTGGAAGAAGCATACGGGAAATAAGCAAGTTATTAAAGGAGTAGATTTGAATTTATTTTGCTAAATTCATTTTTAATTCTGCTTTATATTGTATCCCTTTACCTTCAATATAATTATTCTATGTCATCAGTAATATTTTCTTATATTCCACTGGAATGTAAATCCTATGAAAGCAGAAATTTTGTTTTTTTTTGTTTATAGATATATTCCTGTACTGAGAATATAGTTATGCAATCAATAAATATTTATAGCATGAAATTCACAATTTTGTCACCATCTGGGGCTAAAAATTCTCAAGCTGCTTTTTAGTTTTGCAAAATATCTTACCTTAGCTCTCATAAAAATGTAACTGTCTGCCCAATCTTTCTTTCTGCTGATCATGACTTAACTGCTAATCCTTTTGGCTTCGTATACCAGAAATAATTGATTAGGAGGCATGACCCCCAGGATTAGTTAAGAATCAACTAATAATTACTTAGGAAACCTTGGGAAAGTCACTTAAATTTTCTGGGTCTCCATTGGTTCATCTGTGGAAGGTGGCTTAATAATGTCTTTACCTGGCAAATCTTTGGACTGGATCTAATCACATGACAGTTTAATGGTTAAAAGCAAGAATGCTGGATATGGACTCAAATCCCAAGTCTTTCTAATTAATTGTATGACTTAGGGGAAGATATTTAATCTTTTTATGTTTTAGTTTCTTCATATTTAAATGAAGATATTTATAGTACCTTTCTTTTGGAATATTATGAGTATATAGATAAAAATAGCCAATATATGCAAAAACATAATATAGTGCCTGCCATGTAAAAGTGTTCATAATAAGTATTAGGTATTATTAAATATAGAACACATTTGGAAAAATGTGAATTGCTGTACAAAATGTAAGGTAATTAGAGTTCCGTTTTAACAGCTCATCCATGTCTCAAGCTAAAATGAATGACTAATGCTGAAATTTTAGGCCCCCTGATAAGCTAGGGGGTGAATGATTTAGCATCTCTCAAATTATACCTCATAGTTGGCCATGTCTGTTCCCAGGCTGGTTTGAGCTGCCCATGTAACAGGCCATAACTGGCGAATTTACTCACAGGGACTTTGCCTTTTCGAGTTCCATTTTCATCCATATATGTGACATTGGCCAAGTCAATTACCTGATTTGATCCTTAGGTTCCTCATTTGCAAAATGGGAATGATAACAGCTTATTACCTGTTCACAAAATTAGTGGGAGGCCCAATTAAGAAATTCACTATTCAGATATGAGATAGTATTATTCTTTTGTTTATTCTCTCTGACATTTTCATGGACCTTCATTCTGCTCTACAAAAATCGTAGGCTATTTGATGCAGTACCACTCTAGGTGTAGCCTCTTATAAACTAAAATATTTTTTCTTTTTCCATTTGGACTCCTCCATTATGCAAAGTTGAAAACAGACCCTATAAGGCATCCAAATAGCTAAGGCCCAAATTCAAATGCACTGTAGGGGCAGGGGGGTGGGGGAGGGCTCACTGACTAATTATTCAGCTGGAAGGGCCCATTGCAGAGCAGCACAGTGTTCCCAAATGGTCCAGTGGTCTAACTGGCTCAGTATACCAAGTTTAACATATTAAACTTAAAAACAATATTCTCACCCAAGGACTTTTTAAAGAAAGTTTAGACAGAGAGGAAGGGATGGGGGAAAGAGAGAGATAGAGAGAGAGATAGAGAGAGAGACAGAGAACACATTGATTGGTTGCCTTCTTGTATGCACCCTGATTAGGGATCAAACTTGCAACCCGGCTAAGTGCCCTGACTGGGAATCGAACCTGTGACCTTTCGGTCCATGGAAGGATGCTACAATGAACTGAGCCACACCAGCCAGAACCATATTAAATTTTTTAATGGATTAAATAATTACATTCTTGTTATGTTTCATAAATATGGATATTATAGAGTTGAAAAATTGGATGTGGTATTTGATTTGGGGCTATAATGTGATAGCCGGTTATTGGATTATCCCTCCTGTGGTAAACCATCCTAAAACTGGAAAAATACATGAAGCAACTATTGTCTAACCTAGGGAGGGAAAGAGGCAATGCAAAGGATGACCCCTAAGGGAAACAGGTGGTAAGCCTCACATTGTTAGTTTTCTGCTTGGGGATATTTTCCCAACCACGGTGTGGATTGCTGGCATCTAAGCAGAGCACAGTAGCCCTGGTGAGCTGAGAAAACATAGATCAGATTTGGGGTTTGTGCAGTGGCTGGGATCTGCAAATCCGGCAGTAGAGAGGAAGAACTGCAGAACAGGAGGGAGTTCTTCCCATGTCCTTGGCTGAGGACTGTGCTGCAGATGCTCAGGGCAAGACTGTGCAAAGCTTACCAGAGAACACTTCTGCATAATTAAGTATGCAGAGCTGGGGGAGGATGGAGATACTGCACAGCTATAGTGGAGAGACAGCATTAATATCTTGTTAATACCTCAAGTATCCAGTGTTGAGGCCAGAAAGGCCACATGTTAGAAGTGAGAACCATGCTTTAGGGTAAAGGCTACTCGCTCAACCTAATCTAAAAAAGCCTAACACCAATTCTCCAGAAAAAGCTAAGTTGAGGGGATTTCCACAGATCTACCCCAACATAGTAAAAAGCCCAACCTATACAAGTTCAAGGTGATAACCAGTAATTGATCTGCCTAGTAGAACAAAAATAAACTTCTTTTAAGAGAGATAAGAGAATCCAGAGTCTCTAGAATATATCACCAGCAATACCAAATACACAATAAAAAATTACTAGATATGCAAAGAAGCAGGAAGATATGACCTATAATCAAGAACAAAAGAAGTCAATAAACTCTAATCCCAAGATGACTCAGATGCTGGACTTACTAGACAAAAATTTTAGGGCAGCTATTATAAATATCTTCAGAGAAAAAAATAAAAATGTGGAAGAACTTAAAATATTATGCCTTAGTAAATAGCTAGGAAATTTCAGCAGAGAAATGAAAATATGTATACATATATTACCATGTAGGAATTCTGAAATTGAAAAGTGTGACAATGTTTCCAATCTGAAGTATTGAAAGAAAAAAACAAAATAAAAATAAAGAGATCCTTAAAAACCTCTAGAAAAAAATGATCCAATATACACATAATAGAAATATCAGAAGAAGGCATAAAGAGACAAAAAATTTGAGAAAATAATGACCAAAAATTCCTTAAATTTAATGAAAATTTCTGACTTAAAGATTTAGAAAAAAGAAAATTTCAGAAAAAATAACTATAAGGAAAATCACCCTTAGACATCAAACTGCTGAAAAATCAAGGGTAAAATATCTTGAAAGCAACTAGAAAAAAAAGCTTATTCCCTACAAGGGAATATAATAGAGTAGAATATTTAAAGTGTTGAAATTAAAACTAAAAAGAAATAACTAAAAGCTCTGTCAACCTACAATTCTATATCCAGTGAAAATAGTTTTCAGTTAAAAGGATGAAGTAAAGACATTTTCAGTTAAATAAAAGCTGAGAGAATTTACCACCAGCAGACCTGCCCCAGGACAAATGTGAACAGGAAATGATACAGAAGGAAACTCAGATCTAAGGAAAGAAAGACAGTCCCAGAAGTGGTAAATAAGAGGGTACACTTAAATGACAATATTTTTCCTTTCATAATGTCCTTGAAAGTAAACAAACTATTGAAAGTAAAGTGAATCATGTTGTAAAGGAATTTTAGAACAGCCATAGAAATAAAGATATGATAACAGAAGCACAAAGAACAAGGGTGGGTGAGTCAATGGAATTGTATTATTGTAAGTTTATGACATTTGTAAAGTCCAGAGTGGAAAGTGGAAGCGTCGGGTGTGAAGTAGGAAGGATGGAGCAGGAAGTGCACAGGTCGGATTTGCAGTTGAAGCTTGGAGAGGCACCATACAGACTCTAAATGGACTTTCTAAAGGATGTGCATTGTTAGCCTTAGAGCAACCACTACAAATTCAAAATAAAAGAGAGATAACTAAGAAGCCTATGGATAAAATAAAATGGAATACTAAAAGCATTCAATTAGCCCCAATTAACACTTGGCAAAAGTTTTCCAGAAGACTTCAGCAATGTTATTCACCAATCTCCACTCAGGCAGATGAGTAATAAATAGAAAAACTCCGTTCAATAAGTGATATGCAACCAGCTGAGTCCTGAAGAAGTCAGTTTATTTACATACAGTCTCCAGATATTTATTCAGAAGTCATTTACAAATTATTTAACTTGTATTTTTTAACAAAAATATATGCTCATGGTTTTAAAAGTCAAAGCATAGTAAGCAATCTGTAAAGAAAGACTTCCCCATGCCTGTCCCACGGTCACTCCCGTGGCTCTGCTTCCCAGGGGCTGGCAGTGTCTTGGTTGGTTCCCTAGTGTTTACTTGCACAATTGAAAATTGAGTTTCCAACTCTTTTTAATATAGTTCCATACATTAAATATTTTCTGTTATGGTCCAGCAGAACACACAGTTCACTCTCTCTACCTTTTGCTTCATCTCCTCCTTCCACTAGAAAGAATTTACAATGAAAACAAATCAATATTCAGTTTTTATAGTGTTGTGAGTGAGTAAGCAGCATTTACCACAATCACAGTGTACTATGGCTGTTTCCTTTCTTGTACAACTTCTTGTCGGCTCTGGCATTAACAATTGCTTGATTCTTAGTATCTGCTTCGTTTTCTCTCTATCTATCGTTAACGCTCCCTGCTTGCTCCAACAGCCTCTCGGTACAATTTCCCGCACTATAAAACATATCAGATAGTCTCCTACTGGTTTCATTAAAAACAACAACAACACACTTCTCTCCTGGAGCTTCTGTTTACTTGCAGCTCCCACTCTTTAGACTGCTGCCCTCACTGATGCCTTGCTCGTTGCCCCGTCCCCACCATCCAGAGACTTCCTCTCGCCTCTCTGTGTCTCGGGTCCCAGGAAATTTCACATCTCATGTAATCCTCTTCCTTCATTTACTTTGTTCTTTTGATGGTGTAGAACTACAGTGGCTTTCTGAGAAGTCATAAGTAAATTAATTTTATTTAGGTTGCATATATCTAAAAACTTGGTCTTCTTGCTTTATTGCTTAGCAGGATATAGAATTTTAGGTTGGAAACCATTTTCATTTAGGCTTTTGAAAGCATTTCTCTAGTGTGTTCTATCTCCAGTGTTGTTGTTTAGAAGCCCCAAACCATTCTAATTCTTAATCCTGTTTCTTGATCTTGAGTCTTTGAAAGCTTTCTTTAGCTCCCTTATTTTTTTTGGAAATGTCTGTTTTTTTACAAACAGCTTTATTGGAGTATAATTGAAGTGTAACCAACCTCAAAAGCAAAAAGTGTGCAGTTTGATACTTCCTTATATATGTACACCCATGACACCTTCACCACGATTTAAACACATCCATCAGTTTGGATACATGAGTTCGGAACATCCAAAGATTCCTATGCCCTTGTGTGATCTCTCATGCCTGTTCCTCTTCGTTACTCCTCTCTCATGACCTGTCCCCAGAAAGTCACTAATCTGCCTTCTATCAGGATAGATTATTTTGCATTTTCTAGAATATCCACTCAAATAATATTTGCTTGGTCTTTTTTGCTTGGTTTCTCTCAGCATAATTATTTAGAGCCATACATATTCTTACATGTATAAATATTTCATTCCTTTTTACTACTGACAAGCATTCCATTATGCACAACTAGTTCTAAAATTTGTACGGGAATGCAACTGAGTTAGAATAACTAATTTTTTTTAGACAAAGAGCAAAGTTGGAAGACTTATACTACTTGATTTCAAGGCTTACTTAACAAAACTACTGCCATTACAATTTGGCCTAAAAATAAACATTTTGATCAGTGGAATAGTATTAAGATTTCAGAAGCAGATTACTCTGCTTCTTCAGCAAAGGTGAAAAAAGAATAGTCTTTTAACAAATGGCGCTGAAACAACTGGAATATTTATATGGACAAAAATGAACCGCTGCCGTTACCTCATACCGTACACAAACATTTATTTTAAATGAATGATATACCTCAACTTAAAAGCTAAAACTACAAGAAGACAGAGGAGACTATCTTACTATGCTAGTGTAGACAAAGATGTATGTCTTAGATAGAACATGGAAAGAACAAACTGTAAAATTTGTAAAAATAATACATTGGATTTCATAACATTTTTTGAAATTTGCTTTTTAAAAGATTCTATTAAGAAAATAAAAAAAGAATGCCACAGACTGGGAGGAAAAATGCACTATACCTCTGTCTGACAAAAGATTACATCTAAAATTTACAAATGAGTCTTACAGGTCAAGAATAGAAAACAACCCAGTAAAAATTAGCAAAAGAGTTGCATACATCACAAAAGAAGATAATACAAATAAGCCAGTAAGCACATGGCAATATGCTAATCTTCTCTCATGAGGTCAATGCAAATTACAACTGCAGTGAGATCCTCTTACAAATGCACTGGAGTAACTATAATGGAGACTGACAACAGCAAATGCTGGTGAGGATCTAGGTTAACAGGAATCCTCACACATCACTGGTGGGAATGGAAAATGACAAAACCTTTTTGCGAAACACTTGGGCAATTTCTTATAGAGTTATCCCTACACTTGCTAGCAATTCCTTTCCTAGGCATTTACCCATGAAACATGGAAGCATATGTCCACACAGACTTGCATACATTTGTTTTAACAGCTTTATTCAAAATAGTCAGAAAGTCTAGCTCAGTGAGATTTGACAAATGTACACACTGTGTAACCTGGATAAACAAATTATGGTGTATCCATATCATAGACTCCTTGTCAATAATAAAAAGAACAAATATTGTAATAAAAAAGAGCAAATGTTGATACATGCGAAAACATGGGTGAATCTCAAAAACTTAAGCTAAGCTAAAGAAGCCAGGACAAGGGTCTATCCTGTATTTTCCATTTACATAAAACTCCAGAAGGGGTATAATTAATCTCTGTTGATAGAAAACAAATCAATGGCTCTGGCTGGTGTGGCTCAGTGGATTGAGTGCCAGCCTGCCAACCGAAGGGTCACTGGTTCAATTCCTTTTCAGGGCACATGCTTGGGTCGAGAGCCAGGTCCCCAGTAGGAGGCATGTGAGAAGCAATCACACATTGACATTTCCCTCCCTCTCTCTCACACTTCCCCTTTGTTTAAAAATAAATACATAAAATCTTTTTTTAAAAAAGAAAGAAATCAGTGGTTGTCTGGCAACCAGGGAAGGGGTGATGGCTGCAAAGAGACAAAGGGGAACCTTTGGGGGCGATGAAAATATGCTTTATCTGTCTTGAGTGGCATGGAGGTTACATAGCATGTGCATGTGTCAATTCTCACTGAACTAGACCTTTAGTGTGGGTGCAGTTTACGTTATGTAAAGAGCAGAGCTGCCACAGGGTATCTCTACTCTTGGGTACATCCTCTGGTACTCATGTCACCCAGAAATCCAGGCCAAGGGAAAGCGGTAGCAACATGATACAGGGAAAAGGTGAAAAAAGGAACAAGAAAGTCTGTGGTCTCTAAATGTGTGTTAGCTTTAATATACAATGATATTTTTATAATTTTTGAAGTGTAGAAATAGCTATTGAATGATGGTGAGACAGTTAGTTTATTCCAGTGAATGTAGGAAAACTCATTCTGGAAATAGAAAAATTAGCATCTTGTCCTGGCATGTACCAGCTCACAAAGGCAATAAATACATGGATTATCACTAAAACTGTCGAATAGAATCAACTCTTTGATGACTCACCAGGTTACCATCCCTGGGCCTCATGTATAAGCTCTGTACTAGCAAAGAATTGAGATATTAATATGAGAGAGGAACAGATTTCCTGTTTGTAGAATGAAGTAGTCCAAACGTAGAAACAGAAGCATGGACACGTGGAACAGACTGACAGCTGTCACAGGGGAGGACAGGAGGGGACTGGATGAAAGGAGATGAAGGGATTAGCCAAAGAACGTGTATGCATGTCCCATGCACGTGGACAGTGGTGTGGTGGTGGCCTGAGGGAAGGGGGGAGGCAAGTTCTGGGGATGAGGATAGGTGGGCAAAGGGCAGGAAAATGGGGATGTTTGTAATAGCATAAACAGTAAAAATAAAGTAAAAAAAGTAAATAACATAAACATAACTGAATAAATTATATTAAAAACAGAATAAATACTCAAAACATCAAAAAAAATAAAAGAGTCCTTTAGACATATAAAGGAGTGAGTGTCGTGGGGGAGGTTTTAGGAATGATGGAAGCAAGTGGGGTGGGTCCAGTTTTCACTGCCTCGGGGGCCACCCCGTGCAAGCTTTTCCCCTCCTACGTGGAGAAGAGGGGTGTAGCTATTTTTCT
Organism: Phyllostomus discolor; assembly: GCF_004126475.2. Taxonomy (NCBI): domain Eukaryota; kingdom Metazoa; phylum Chordata; class Mammalia; order Chiroptera; family Phyllostomidae; genus Phyllostomus; species Phyllostomus discolor. Next base: position 145,862,375 of record NC_040907.2, on the reverse strand, counting down.
CAGCTGACGAGTTGATGTAAACAGTTTATATGGTTTGGGACATATCCTATTATTTAAAGAGCTCTGGATAATGTGAAAAAAATGAGGAGAAACTTACAAAACAGTCTTATAAGACAGATAAATCAATTTAAATACCATGGTCCTAATTATTTGGAACCTGACTAGAATAAACAAAATGTAAAAACAAAGAACAAATTATAGGACAATATTAGGAAAATGTAGATACTAATTGGATATCGAATGATATTAAGAAATCATTATTACAAAATTTCAAGTGTGATGGCATTTGGGTTTTGTTTTGAAAAATAGCTTTTATATACGTACTGACATGTTTATGGATGAAATGATCAAATGCATGGCTTTTGCCACTGTGTATTATGGGCAATGACAGACAAACTTTGACTTCACTTAATATCAGATTCTTGAAGGAAAATTGCCTGTGGAATGAATTATTATGGATGAATCTGAATGTCTCCCTTAGTGTGAGGCTCCGGGCAGCAGTTTCAGAGCTTCTTAAAGTGCTCGCAGCACGCTCCTGGCCCACGTGACTGGCACAGGGTCTGGAGCTCCCAACATGTGCTGCTCTTTAGTTTAGGAATCGCCCGTGCCCTGCCCCCTTTGCCTTCTGTCCATGACTTCCAAGCTTCCATGTGACTTGGCTCCCCGCCTGGTTCCCTCTCTTCCCCGGGTGCTGACTCCTGCGGGGACACCTGTTAAGCCCTGGAGCTTCCCTGGGCTTGCCGTTTCCAGGATGGACTCCTTCATGTGTACACAGACCATGGCCACCATCAAGGGCACCGTGTCCCCCAACCTTGCCAAGCCTCAAAGGTGTAACACTTTGAAAGGAGCTCCCAAAGGCCCTGTGTGTGAGGGTGTAGAAAAGAGTCTGTTAAAATGATACGGTTTTGACAACCGATCATCAGAACTGGGGAGAAAGTGTGAAATTGTGGGTACATTAAGATGCTGCTGAGCAGGGGGAACACTTTGTAAAGTATATGATTGTCTAACCACTATTCTGTATGTCTGAAACTAATACAAAGTAATATTGAAAGTAAACTAAAAGAAAAAAGAAGCAAAATATAAAAAACAAAAGATTGCACTGAAGAGCTGGATGAGCAATAGTGTGGACCCCACAGAAAAAAAATCCTGGAAAATGCTAATTAAATTCACTTTCTAGTTACTTTGAATTTCACCAGATGGCTACAAATTGTTATTCTTTAAACCACAGCTTAAGTAATGTGATATTTTTCAAACTGTGGATCATATTCTTTTAATGAGTTGTGAAGTTAAAGGACAACAAAAGGCATTTTTAATAGACTAGATTAGACAAGAATAGAATGGAATAGAATGAAAATGTTAGCGCGAGTCACACACAGAGAGAATATATTTTCTGTTGAACTTTTAGTTTTTGGAGTGTGTGTGCATGTACATAGTGTGTCACAATGTAAAACTAATTTCTGCCCTGACTGGTATGGCCCACTGGGCTGGGCATCAGTCTGTAAACTGAAAGGTTGCTGGTTTGATTCCCATTCAGGGCACATGCCTGAGTTGTGGGCTGTGTCCCCAGTTGAGGGCGTGGGAAAGGAAACCAATTGATGTTTCTCTTACACAGTGATATTTCTCTTTCTCTCTTTCTCCCTCCCCTCTTCTCTCTCTAAAAAATAAGTGAATAAAATATTTTTTAAAAAAACTAATAAAACTAATTTCTTACTGTGGTCACTGCCAAAAATATTTGAAAACCCCAAGGTAATAAATGTGTATATATAATAATCAAATAACAAAAAGTTTCAGAAGGGAAAAAGAAACAAGATAACATTGAATAAAAATTTCTTTCTAACCCAAATCCCAGTAACTAGTCACCAGAATAGAGAACTAAAGCCAAACCATGCCGACCAGTCAGAAATCAGTAGTAACCTGGCAGAAGAAACAGGCTACTCCGTGTCACCTGATTTGCTGGTGGTTGTGTATGTGTGGTTTTGCTTACTATAGTTCCTGTTAATTTTAAAAGGCCTTTTGCATGTTTACAGCTACCATTTCCAGACTGGAATTTGTTTGTCTCTAGATGCAGCTGCTACAATATCAGCTGACAGCCGGAGGCTTTACAAACCTGTGCAACTTTGCAGTTGGCCCACCAAGAGCACAAATGAAGAACTCTATCCACCTCCCCTGCCCCTGCCCCTGCCCCTGACCCGGCCCCAGTTTAGCTTAGGGTAAGAGCAAGGTAAGATGACATTAGTCACTCAACCACAGACCGAAGCTGCAAGGACGATGCTCCCACAAGGCCGGCTATATGCCAAGGCCGTATTTGGCCAAAGAATGTGTGTCCTTGCAAATCCCAGCAGGCACATACCTACAAATTCTCAGCTGATGAAAGGTTCATCTACCCTAGCAGCCCCAGGGCAGAGAAAACATTTCCCCCCTTGCCAATTTTTTTCTTTTTTAATATATTTTATTATTATGCTATTACAGCTGTCCCATTTCCCCCCTTCATTCCCCTCCACCCTGCACACCCCCTCCCACCCACATTCCCCAACTTTAGTTCATGTCCATGTGTCATAAGTACTTTAGCTTCTACATTTCTCATACTATTCTTACCCTCTCCCTGTCTATTTTCTACCTACCATCTAGGCTACTTATTCTCTGTACCTTTTCCCCCTCTCTGCTCCTCCCACTCCCCTGTTGCTAACCCTCCATGTGATCTCCATTTCTGTGGTTCTGTTCCTGTTCTTATTGGTTGCTTAGTTTGTTTTTGTTTTTGTTTTAGGTGTGGTTGTTAATAATTGTGAACTTGCTGTCATTTTACTATACATGTTTTTTATCTTCTTTTTCTTAGATAAGTCCCTTTAACATTTCATAAAATAAGGGCTTGGTGATGATAAACTCCTTTAACTTGACCTTATCTGAGAAACACTTGAACTAAGAACTTTCATAATGCCTACATACCTGGAAAATTTTAATTCAATCCTCTAAAACTTTGTGGCACTACCAGCCTCTCACTGTTGTCTGAAAGTCACTGGATCTGAGGTTTCCATCCCAGAAGGAATAAGTCTTATTCAAATACAGACTAATAAGGGCTGACTCTCCAAAGAGAAAGACATATTGAGAGGGCACAATTAAGACAGGGTGATACGATCACTTAGAAAATGAAATCTTCAAATTATAACTGATGGGGTCAGGAGGAAACAAGTCCTAAAGTCTTAAAAGGGGAATGGTGCAGGGAACACAATTGGATAGACAAGGTATTTAAGATATGTTTATCAGGTAGTTTCACAATGACCTCATTGGCGGTGTCTCTGGACACAGAAGAAGCCCGGCCTGCCATACTGAAAGCAGAATGGATGGGGAGGTCGTGGCTCTCTGCACAGTCACCAGTGATCCTCTGGAGGCACAGCTGGGGGCCCCGGCAGCAGAGAGAGGGTGCAGTCAGAATGAGCACGGCAGGCTCTGGGGACCACAGAGACCCACAGCTCCAACTCAGTTCTGACATGAACCAAGGCAAGGCCGACCTACTCTTCTCAGAGAACAGAGCCTGCTCATGTTCATGCTCTTGCCTTAATGAAAATTTCAAATGAGGTAACGAGAGTGGCTTCTGTACCATTTCCCAGCAGAGAGGTGTCTATCCCGTTATCTTCTCCTGCTCCCAAACCTTTTTCTCCATTTTCACCTGTTTCTGCTCCTGCTTCACAAAGGAGACTAGCAATAGAGTGAGGCCAATTTAGTTCAGATCCAGTCTCCTACACATGTGTTAGGTGGCAAACCACTGAACTTCTCTAAGCCTCAGTTTTCTCAGCAATAAAATGGAGAGGTAATAATGTTTACCTTACAGGGTTGTATGAGGGTTGAAATAATGTACATGAAATGGTTTGCAAATATTCAACACTCATTGTCAGAGTTTCTCAACCTCAGTACTTTTGACATTTTGGGCAGATAATTCTTTGTTGTGGGGGGCTGTCTTGGGCATTTTGGGACGTTTAACAGCATCCCTGGTTTCTGTGCACTAGATGTCAGTAGTAACCGTCACCCCCCACCCCTGCTGACTGGACTTTCATCTTCCCTCCCTCCTTCCCTCCCTCCTTCCCTCTCTTTTCTTTAGTTTTGGGAAAGCAAACTTGTTAGGAATAACCCAAGTGTCAAGGAGCTCATGTGTCCAGCAAAGAGCCAAAAAGGACCTGATACCAGCCTGCAGCCAAATGAGTGAACTGGAAAGAGGATCACCCCCAGTTATCCTTGAGATGACTGCAGCCTTGTGAGTCACCCAGAGAGAGAGGCAGCCGGCTAAGCCATGCCCAGATTCCTGCCTCATAGAAACTCTGAGGCATTAAATGGTGTTCTCTTCAGCTGCTAAATTGTGTGATAACTTGTGATGCAATAGTTAGATAACTAAGACTAGGACCAACAATGTATCAAGTAATATGTTGTGGAGTGCTGCACAGGGAGCAGATGCATGAGTTGGAGCCTCTGCTCCTGAAGGACATGCAACCCAGCTGCAGTCCCACAGGGCAGATCCTAAGGGTTTTTATTTTATTTTTTGGCCTCCCCTCTCCTCTCCTCTCCTCTCCTCTCCTCTCCTCTCCTCTCCTCTCCTCTCCTCTCCTCTCCTCTCCTCTCCTCTCCTCTCCTCTCCTTTCTCTTCTCCCTCTCTCTCACAGGCATATCCATTGCATTTGGTCCATCCCATAGGAATTGCTTGATTTTCCTGTACATATTTAGTCCTTTCTCTGTACATGCCTTTTTTCAAACATCATAAAATTAATTATCTCTACCTTTTTGTGAATGCTGGGGTTTACATTTTAAAAATTGTATTAAGAATTTAAGCAGCTTTACATAGAAAGAGTGCATAGAGAATGTTAAGCTAAAATGTTCATTATTCTAAATTCATTTCCCAATCTTATTTAATGTATAGTTATACATTTCTTTGGCTATCATCAGTGCTATACTATTTCTGTTCTCTTTTTTCTAAATGTGTTTTATTGAAAAGTAACAAATAATTGATATAAAGAAATTAAAATAAAAAGCATAAACAAAAAGTATGTCATTTACCAGAATTAACCATTAACAATTTTGTATGTATCTTTTCAGATATTTTTTATGAGATACAGTTGTACCACATAAATTCATGCAGTTTTGAGATTCTTTGGTTTCAAAAGATAGAAACGAAAGCAAAGTGGCTTAAACAAAAAGACTCAATTGGCTCACAGACTCCAAATTTTGGAGGGATATGAATAGAATTGGCCTTAGGAATGACGGAACCAGGATTAGAGCATCATTAGCGGTCAATCTTTTTATCTCTCACCTCATTGTCTCTCCACGTGTTGGCTTCGTTCTTCACACTGGGTGCTCCATGAGTCAGGAGATGTGACCACCAGCAGCTCCCAGCTGTAGCCTTGCCACTTTGTGACCAAAGAGAAAAGAGGCATTGTCCTTCTGGTTTTTGTATGGTATCAATCAAGGCTCAACTATAAGAGGAGAGTATACAGAGTTCATGCGGTGGGTATACCTTGAATATGCAGCTTGGATTATAGGGAAGACTGCCACTTAACCCTACAGGACACTTAGTACATTAGGCCACTTTTTCAAGCCAGAGAGTTGTAACAGCTCTACTGATGCATAGAGAAACAAAACAAAACAAAACAAAACACAGGGAGGCTACCAAGATGAGGAGACAAAGAAATGTAGTCCAAATGAAAGAACAGAACAAAACTCCTCCCTCCCCCACCCCCAAAAGAACTAAATAAAATGGAGACAAGAAATCTACCAGATGCAGAGTTTAAAATGCTGGTTATAAGGATGCTTAGTGAACTTATTGAGAACTTCAATTGCATAAAAAGGAGCATGAAAACAATAAAAAAACAACTAGTCAGAAATGAAGGATACACTAACCTAAATGAAGAACAATTTACAAGGAATCAACAGCAGAGTGGATAAAACCAAGAATTAAATCAGCAATTTAGAATATCAGGAAGCAAAAACCACCCAATCAGAATAACAAGACGAAAATAAGAATCCAAAAAAAATGAGGATAGTGTAAGAAGTCTCTGGGACAACTTCAAGCATACCCACATCATGGGGGTGCTGAAAGGACAAGAGCATGAATAAGAAATTGAAAACCTATTTGAACCCCCCGGCTGGCGTAGCTCAGTGGATTGAGCGCGGACTGGGAACCAAAGTGTCCCAGGTTCGATTACCAGCCAGGGTACATTTCTGGGTTGCAGGCCATAACCCCCAGCAACCGCACATTGATCTCTCTCTCTCTCTCTCTCTCTCCCTCCCTCCCTCCCTCCCTTCTCTCCCTAAAAATAAATAAATAAAAATCTTAAAAAAAACCTATTTGAAAAAATGACAGAAAATTTCCCTAGCTTGGTGATGAAATAGACATGCAATCCCAGGATGTGCAGAGACCCCAAACAAGATGAATTCAAAGAGGCCCATCCCAAGACACATCATAATTAAAATGCCAAAGGTTAAAGATAAAGAGAGAATCTTAAAAGCAGCAAGAGAAGAGCAGTTAGTTACCTACAAGGGAGTTTCTGTAAGACTGTCAGCTGATTTCTCAAAAGAAACTTTGCAGGCTAGAAGGGATTGGCAGGAAATATTCAAAGTCATGAAAAGCAGGAACCTACAGACAAAATTGCTTTACCCAGCAAAGCTATCATTTAGCATTGAAGGGTAGATAAAATGCTTTCCAGATAAGGTCAAGTTAAAGGAGTTCATCATCACCAAACCACTAGTATATGAAATGTTAAAGGGCCTTTTTTAAGAAGAAGATCATAGATATGAACAATAACATGGCAGTAAATATAGATCTATCAATATCGGATCTAAAAAACAAAATAAGTGAACAAGCAGAACAGAAACAGAGTCATAGATACAGAGAATGTTTTGATAGTTGCCAGATGGGAGGGGGGGGTCAAAGGGATGGATAAAAAAAGTGAAGGGATTCAGAAGTACAAATGGGTAGTTACAGAATACTCATGGGGATATAAAGCACAGCATAGCAGATATAGTAGCCAAAGAATGTGCATGTATGTGCATGACCCATGGACAATGGTGTGGGAACTGCTTGAGGGAGTAGGGGGTCTGGGTGAGAGGGGCAAAGGGGGAAATAGTGGGATAATTGTAATAGCATAAACAATAAAATATAATTTAAATTAAAAAAAGAATAATAAAACAGACACACTGACATTCATTCCTTAACTTAAGGTCTAGAATATTATAGTACCTTTGATGCCCTGTATCTTCATCCCTGAGGCATCCCCTTTCTTGGACCTTTGGGTGCTCCTTCCAAACAAAATTCTTTGAATATTATTTAATATTTATTTGGGAGGGGGATAGAATTGTTTCTCTTGGTATTAAACTGAATTACTCTGTGGTAGATAGAATAATTGCTTCCCAAAGATGTTTACATTCTTACCTCTGGGACTCGTGACAAAAGGGACTTTGCAGATGTGATTACATGTAATTAGATGTAATATAATATTTAACCATTTTTATTTCAATACAATTTCAAACTTTCACAAATATCAAGAGAATAGTGTAAGAAGCACATGTATTTTTTTCATCTAGATTCACCAATTATTAGTATTTTCCTCCATTACTTTATCATTTGCTCTCATTCTCTTTATTTTTTTAACCATTTGGAAGTACCTTGAAGATATTATGACCTTCCATCCATTAATTCTTTAGTGTTCACTTATCAATGCACTGTGAACCCAAGGGACGTCAGAAAAGGTTCAAGAAAGTATCTGCCGTGTTTTCCCAAGGAAAAGCAGCGTGGTTATGCACGTGTGCTTGGCACCAGACAGACTTTGGTCTGAGTCGAGGTTTATTTAATGATTCTGTTTATGGAATGACTTCCAATAATTTATTGAATCCTTCTGAGTTATTTAATATTTTTAAGTTTTTGTTATCTATGCAACAGGCATAATAAAGGTCTTATCCTACTTGGTTGTTGTGAGGATTTATGAATGTGTGTGCCAACTCGCTAAATGTCAGCTGGCTGTAAGTTTACAGAGTCTACTCAATGAAGAGTTTAATTTGTCAGTTCTTAGTTTTGTGAGTATCAAGGGAAAGGCTCAAAAATGCTTGTTTTTAAATTGGGAAGCTAGTCTTTAAAACAACAGAATCACGTCTTGCAACCCTGTGAGTGGGGAGAATGTGTAAACTCCCTAGCGGGCATGATGGTTTAGCTGAAGAAGATTTGTCACCTCAGCATAGTGCAGCGTACTTACTATGATGCTCTGTGTTGGGAGGACATATTGCAGGCCACGGAGAGCAGTACTCATTGTGGGCTAACCGTGTGCAGGTAAACCACAGGTCTTTTATTTTGCAATAGATGGTAGACCTACTGGATCTCCAACATGTAATGACACGAGGAATATGTTCAGGAAATCCTGTTAAAAGAAAAAAAGTAGCATTCTATTGGCTGACTCCCTTCATCACGACTGGTAATTAGGAGGCACGTAAGTTCAGGTCAGAGCCCCTGTCTCCCTCTCAATATACTGTGGACCACAGGCACTGAGCCTTTAGACCTGCTGTCTGTCCGGTACTCTAGATCTGGGCACCATTCTCGAATTTGACCATGGTGGGTCAGGTTCGCTCCCAGCTTAGTCCCTGAGCTTGGTGTCTGCCATATGTTCTCGGCACTGACTTCTGTTGCATGTACAAGTGGCATCCACCATTGGCCTCTGAGGCCTCATGCTCCATGCCCCAGTCTGAGATATCGGACATGTTCAGAGGCTCATGAGATGTGTACCTTCACCAGGAGACATACAGGGGGACTGACGCTTGGTGGGAGGAAACTCTAAACCAACAGGATCAGCAGTTTCTTATCCTGAATGGGTCCAGACCACCACACTCCAGGACTTGACTGGAATCCAGGACTTGACTGGAATCTAACTCAATGTGCCTCCATTGGCTGCCTACTACCTGGATTTTAACTTCCCAGCCAAATCAGTCGGTTATACAAAGCAGATTCAGCTCTAGCCCACTTCTGAGTAACAGACATTATCATCTATGCTTGGCAAAAATGGAAGTGAGAAATGTGAGTCAGTTGTTTTATTCCACTTCCTAGTGGAGAGAGACAGTGTCTCATCCCGTGTGAATCGACTCATTCAGGAAGAAACTGCATTCCAGAGAATTATTCAGACTGCGATTGTGGCACCTAATTAGACGCAGGTGGACTCAGGAGGCCGGGACCTGACCCGGCAGGCGAGCACAGCTGGTCTTGGCCACCGCACCGTGCTGGTTCCTCCTCAGTCTTCTGTAACCTGTATTTCTCCCCTTAGAACATGATCACAATGATAATCACTACCTATTTAAATTTACCACAACCAGTTTTTGCTGTTACATCCACCTCACCCCAACACATATGCCATCTTCTGAGGAGGTGGGGTCTAGCCCCTGGAGGATGTTTTCCTTGCTGAACCCCTGAGCTGCTGCCAGCGAGCAGGCTGGAGGCAGACTCCCAAGCAGAGCTGAATTGCTCACCATGATGAGGGTGGAGATGGGGGACAGAAAAACTAAAGTTCCAGGGGGAAAACCCAGGAAGAAGAAGACACAAGACAGCAAGGCCCTGAACTGCCTCAGCAAAGGGCAGAGAAGATTGCAGGCTAGAGATCAGATGCTTCCTAAGAGAATTTGCAGGATTTCATTGGGGTGTGTGACAATGGGAACAAACCCCTTCCTCCATCTCCTATATAACATGAGTTATATGTTGCTCATGAGTGCTTCTGATGCAGAACAGATGGTCTATTTACTTACTAGAAAGATGAGAGTACTGGAAGGATATTTAACTTAGGGTGGTGAGCACACAATACAATATACAGATGATATATCATAGAATTGTATACCTGAAACCTATATGATTTTATTAACCAATGTCACCCCAATAAATTCAATAAAGAAAAAGAGAGAGATACTATTTTCTGTATCAGGATGTTGCTTTTTTCTCAACAGAGGTGGCTTGCAGGGACAGTGACATCTGACTTTCTTGTGTAATTACAGTATTTGTTAAATGCCTATTTCTTCCTGCCTGATCTGTGAGCTGCATGAGGATAGGAATTGTGTCTCTTGTTAGCATTTCCCCAGTGCCTAACACAATGCTGGCACATAATAGGCGTTCAAATATTTGTTGGACGAATACATAAATGACTCCACTCAGTGGCTCCATACGACTTCTGATCCCCAACTGAGCTGAAGTCTAAAAAGCAATGTTTCTTTGTCCCTTTGCCCAAGGTCTGTGGGGCACATTAGAAGGCAGCAGCAGCAGCTTTTAGGACAATGCTTCTGGGACACCCTATGCAGGGAAAGAACAGGCCACCAAGATACCCAATCTAATCTCCATTAAGTATTAAAGTCACAGAATTTCTATGGGATTTTACATGCTGATTTGTGAGGAAAAACATAAAGCTTTGCTAGAAGAATTGCATATGTTCTTTCCCTGTTTTCCCTCTGGGAAATGCCATTTTCCCAGAGGGATTGATCTCCCAGCTGAACTGATTGGTGGCGTGGGAAGAAATACAAAGTAGATGTAGTTACATCAGCCTCCGATTCTTTTTCTTCGGGCCAAAATGAAGCTTATTAAATCGAGAAGGAAACTCTACAATTTGCAATGTGTCACTGACAGAGAGTGGTATTTTGAATCAGAAGATGTGGGTTGAAAGCCCAGCTCAACCATTTACCAGCTTTGCGAGCTGCAAATAGGATGACTCCTAGGAGCTTCAGTTCACCCATCTGAAAGCCGTGATATCGCTGTGCCGTGTTTATGTAACGTTTGGATGGAACGGTCTAGATGAAGCTGCTTTGGCTTAGCCAACTTCATGAGCTTAACAATGTAACAAATCCTTGATCCCTTTGAGGATTTTTTTTTTTTTTTACTTTTAAAGCAATGTACACCTGAGAATCCCTGTCTCATTCATGTGTCCCACTGCAAGCCGGGCCCAGCATGGAAAATTAGGAATCAAAGATGAATTAAAAGCCAGTGGTAGCTAGTACAAATAGAAGGCGATAATTAAGAGGGGAAAATCATTGTTTCTGAAAAAATTGCTATTTATTACAAAAATCCATTTGTGACAACTTCCATATACCCAAGTAGTGACATAATTTGTATCGGGGAGATGTTTTGCTTAGGGAAATATACTCAAGGCTTCTTTGGGAGTGGGCTTGGCCTGAACGGAGGAGAAAAAGAGAAAGGAAATACACACACAGAAAAAAAAGGTTGAATTTTTCTACAAAATAAATTAAGGAAATTGTGAGGTTTCTTAGGGACATTTTAGGAGGGGAAAAGTGAAGGCCTGAGATTGGTGGAAAAAAAGAGAAATGTAAGGATAGGAGGGGAGAGACCTGAGACTGAGGCAAGCTGAGTTCTAGGAAGGAATTCCCTGGGACGGAGGAAGGCAGGAGAGTCGAGGGGTGTTCTGTCTTCTTATTTCACCAACTGATTTTGATTCTGCTTAAATTCTCTATTTCAGAAAGCAACCAATATAGAATGTATAATTTAACTGTGTAAAATAGTAATACTTGAAATGCAGGAAGGTGGGGGAAAAAGTGCAAGAAAAACGTTCCTAATGCACGATAATTCTACCTGGTTGCAGTTTTATGCCCGGGTGTCTGTCTAGGTGGGGCTTTGTGTTGTTTATCCTTTTGTGGGACCCAGTCTGCTGCATCCTTCCGAGGACTTACGTCTTATTTTAATTCTGGAAAACTCTCAGTCTTTATCTTTCTCAATTCCCTTTATTATCTCATTTCATCTTTGTCCTTCTGAAACTCCTATTTACAATGTTGAACTTTATCTGAGATCTTTGTTTCCAGAAAGCAGGGATAGCTAAAAACACCTCCTTCCCCAACAATTGTTTGTGTTCTGGAGACAGCTAACCCCAAAGGACCACCCTGCCCCATACCCTCTGACATGAGGCCCATCTCCGTCCTTCCTCAGGACTTCCCTAAGACTCTCCATCACTCTCTAATTCACCGGCCTCTGTAAATCCCCAGTCTTCTACTTTTCCACGACACATTCCTCATCAATGATGAGCCATTCAGTGCGATAGCTTGTTTAAAATCACTTCCTTAATTTTCTGGTTCAGTTTGTTTTTTTCTATGTCAAGTACATGTAGAATTAACCTGCTCACTCGACTCTCCATATTTCTACTTCTATTTCATTATTTCTACCTCTTTTTCTCTCTGTGCTGCATTGCAAGTAATTTGTTTAAATCTATCCTTCAGTTCATTAATTCTCTATACAGTCTAGTCTGGTATTTAAATAGGTTTTCATTTCAAAAAGCTCTATTGTTTTCTCTATTTTTATATTCTATTATGTTCTTTCATTATGATGTCTTTAATTATTTTAAGTACACTTCTATTTTGGTCTCAGGATGACTCTACTTTCTCCACACCTCAGAAATGCCGCTTCTCCTGTCTGTTGCATCTGCCAGTCCTCCCTCATGGTCAATTATTTTCTGTATAGTTTGTCATTTTTTAAAACTAAGTTGCATTAGTGTCTTTCGGGGGTTCCTGGAGGTGGTATAGTTCCTGTGTGCTCTGAATTGCAGAAGTACTCCTACGGAACTATTTGAGTTTACTTCTGCTTTCGTCCTAATAGTTTCCACAAATCCTAGACCATTTTAATGTTGATTGACCACTTTGGTTTCCTGAAATATGAGGGCAGTGAAAATTTTGGCTTTATAGCCTTATGTGGTATGGGCTTTCATTTCTAGTGACTTGGGTAAATTTTTTTCTACCTAGTACCCTAGTTACCTTCAAGATCTGTGGACACTTTCCCAGCTAGTGGATGTTGAGTTCTCTAGACATATGTCATGAGTAGGACAGCTTTTCAAAATTCTCAGATTTTTAAATGTCTATTTTGGTCAGAGGATGGTTCCAATTCCCCCTTCATGTGAGCTTCCTACACTCACAGGCTTTTGAAACTATCTCTCAATATAAACAAAGAAACAAACAAACCAAACTCTGTTCCTGGAAGGTTTAATTGGCCAGTAGTCTTCCATGGATCTCTACAACTTTTATGCCTCCCCTGCTATCAGAACATGGGATGGTATCATGCAGTTAGACCTTAATTTCCAACCTTGATTTCCATTACAAAGCTCTCTTCTAATAACTGTTTGGGAGACGCTGACCAGTGGTAGGGTAGCAGTAATGGCAAGAGCAGTCAAACCCAAATTTCCCTGTTGAGCAGGGGAGGAAAAACAAACCTCCATATGGGGATGAAATTTGGAACCTTATAATTTCCCCTTCCCTTTGGTAGTTACCACTGCTGCCACCAGGCTGACTTAAGGGGTGGCTGCCATCATCTGTGTATCTCCACAGGTCACATGTAGGTGCATACCCTCCACTTAAAACAGGGAAAAATGACAGTTAGGGACATAAAGTGGATCTGGGAATGCATTAATGAGCTAGGGAGGGAACTAAGTTTGTCTCTAAGATTTCCAAAAGCCAGTTCACAGAGGAAAACATAGTTGGTTACCCATTTCACAGTAACTAAGGGATGAAAACAAATAACATTACTCAGCTGCAGCTTGGGGCTGCCAATAAATAAGGATAGTTATTGTGAAGGGCAAGTTGAAAAATATTTTTATATGTGCCTTAGCCAGCATGAGTGGCTGTGATAAAACACTCTAGACTGAGTGGCTTTAATAACAGACACTTATTTCTCCGGTTCTGGAGACTGGGAAGTCCAAGGCCAAGGTCCGACAGACTCAGCGGTGGTGAGGGCTCTCTTCCTGACTTGCATGCAGCTGCCTCCTCCCTGTGCCTTTGCATGGTGCGCAGAGGAAACCCTGGTGTTTCTTCTTGTTCTAATAAAGTTAGTAATCTCATCATGAGAGCCTCACCCTCTGGACCTTATCTAAACCTAATTATCTCCCAAAGGTCCCCTTCCAGCACATTTGGGGCTAGGACTTCAACACGTGACTTTTGGGCGGGTACCCAAACATTCAATCCATAACAAAAGGCCACTTGGAGTGGGGAGTATGAGACCCCAAAGTTTATGCTTGAGGAAGTATAAATATATGCCAAACTGCCTTTCAAAAAATGTGGGTCTTACTAGATATTTTGTTTTGTTGAGTGGAGTTTGTAGGTTTGGGATCAGTGCTAGGAGAGATTAAAAGCTAGCCCCATGGTCTCTCCCTGCCTTTTCCCTCGTTTTCCCCAGCCGTCCCTCTCAATGGAAGCAGAGTGTGAAGTGGCACTGAGACTTTTCAGCCTGTCTGGAGAACCCACGTGTTTCCATCGGGACTGTTTCCACAGCAAATTTATCCCCGCACAGGTCTGTCCCTGTGCTCCCAGCTCGCCTGTGTGTTGTGTCTGTATTTGCTGCTCTTGCTTTTCTCTTTTAGTTTTTTTATCACCCTCTGATCTCTATTTCTGGGTCTTTCAACCCTTGAATGTTCATACTGATGCTTTCTGCACATGAGGCTGAGTAAGCCGCAATTCTTTTCGTGGGTGGGGCAGCTTCACAAGAGTCCCAGACTTCAAGGGCCATGGCTGTCAGGAGCGGGGTGCTGTGTTTCTGGGGTTTCTAGCCCAAGGCAGAATTTCCCTGCTCGTAGATTGGGCACTGCTCCCCCCACTCTGCTTTTTTTTTTTTTTTAAGTTAGAGGTTGTTCAGGAGAGCCCTCTCCTAATTGATTTGAACTGAGATGGTGTGAGGAACTGTTAAACCTGGGAATCATGGGATTCAGGGTGTAAGCAGCTATGTTACATTGAGCGATAAATTTACTTTTGCTCTCCAGTCTTCATTTTCAAATCTGAAAAAAAATGTTCAAAATAGTAGATTTAAATTTTCTAAAGTGCTACTTTCCAAAGGAACTTTAAAAAGCAGCCTCACAGCCCGGGCTGCTGTAGCTCAGTGGATTGGACACCGGCCTGTGAACCAAAAGGTCTCTGGCTTTGTTCCCAGTCAGGGCACTTGCCTGGGTTGTGGGCCAGGTCCCCAGCTGGGGACGTGTGGGAGGCAACGCATTGCTGTTTTTTTCTCTCTCTCCCTCCCATCCCCCTCTCTAAAAATACATAAATAAAATCTTTAAAAATTATATTTTAAAAAAAAACAACCTCACAGACAAAGAGAGGTGCTACATCCAAGTGCAGGAGGCTGTGGTATGGTGACGATGGGTACCACCCCCTTCCCTTCCTCCTGTGGAGACCCCAAAGTACCCCTGCAGAGCAGCTCCAATTCCAAAGAGCAAAGTTGAGAAGACCACTGGCCTAGTTCTGACGTCAGAACCTTTTTTCTGTAAAAGGCTATGCAATACATATTTTTGGCTTTGGGTACCATATGATTGTTGCAATTACTCAACTCTGTCATGATAGCAGCAAAACCACCATAGACAATTCTTCAACAAATAGGTGGGTCCAAATTTGGCTCTTAGGTCATATTTGCCAACCTCTGGTTGGCAAAATCCCTAGATGGTTTCTGAGGCTGTTCCAGGTACCTGTATACTCATCAGAGAATTCCATTCCTATTATATGCATTTTAGCTTATCAAAGGAGGAAGCAACAGATGTCAGCCAGTCAGTTTTCAGAGGCCCCGGGTAAGTCTTCTCTCCTTCTTACCTGCATCCCCACTGAAGCTGCCAGTTTAATGAACCTGGGCACCATCTTCAGTAAGATTTTTTCCTGCAGCTTCCAGCAGAGGGCAAAAGCAGACTTTTCTTTTAGAAAATTCTGGCTAGCCTGGACTTGGGGGTAAACTTTTGGGAAATGTAGGCACTCAGGAATAACATAGAAATGGCATACAAAATATAATTAGTAAACAATAATATAAAACACTTATTATAACTGCCCTCCATATGTTCAAGACACTAGAGGAAATACTGAATTTAGGTAGGGAAATGGAAGATATAAAAGATGTCCAAATCAAAATTTTAGACATGAATATTATGTCTGAGGTACAAAAAATGCACTGGGTGGTAACAATGGCAGACTGGATATAAATTAGCGGGTCTGAGACATAGCAATAGAAATACCCAAAATGGGTCAGGGGGAGGCAGATGGGGGGAGAAATGAGCAGAAAACTGAGTGAACTATGGGACAAAATCAAGCAGCCAAATGTTTGTGACATTCCAGGCTCTGAAGGAGGGGAGGCAGAAAAAGTATTTGAAGAAATTAATGCCTGAAAAATTCCCAAATTTGATGAAAAAAAAAAAAAACACCTTTTATAGATCCAAGAAGTTCAACAAATCCCAAGTACAATAAACATAAAGGAAATTACATCAATGACACATAGAATCGAATTGCTTAAAACTAGTGATAAAGAAAAAATCTTAAAAGCATTCAGAGGAAAAAAAAGACATCACATATCACATAACAGAGGCACAGGAATTAGAATAGATGTCTTGTTGGAAAAATGCACCAAACAGTGGAGCAATAGCTTCAAGTATTGAAAGAAAAGGAGCTTTAAAAGTAGAATTCTTTACTCAGTGAAAATACCTTCTAAAAATAAAGGCAAAATGACAACTTTCATACATCCAAAAGCTGAAAGACGTCATCGCCAGCAGAGCATAGGGCCAGCACTAGACAAAACATTCAGGGTGGCCCTTCAGGCAGAAGGGGCGTGACACCAGAGAGAAAATCAGATAAGCAAAAAGGAGTGAAAAGCACTGGAAATAACTAAGTTAGTAAATGTAAGATTTATTATTAATATGTAAAATACTTTTAAAAATCTGCTGTTTAGAGCAGAAATATAACAATGTATTGTGGGGTGTAAAATGTAAGACAAAACAGCACCAAGTCTGGGAGGGGAGAATGTATGATATTGTACAACTCTGAGAGTGTACTCAGACTATATATCACTTGAAGATAGACTTAAGTTACATATGTACACTATAAACTCTAAAGAAAGCACTAGAAGCACAATAAAAAGTTATAGCCGCAATTCAAGAAAGGAGTTCTCAAATAATAGTTCTCAAATGTACAATTGTTACAGGGTGCAGCCAAGAGGGGGGACCCCAAATGGGCATTTGGGATGGGGTGATGGGGTCCAGAACTTAAGGTGTCCAGGAGGTTTTGGGATGTCTCCATCCACCCCCCCCCACCCCCCCCCCACCCCCAGGGTGTGGGTTGGGGGAAGGGACAAATGGAGCAGGGCCATTGAGAACTGTATAGCATAGCAACAGCCTTGCAGCTAAGCTCTGGTGTGGTCATTTAACATATCTATAGCCTTTGGCTGGTCGCTTAGATATGTTAAATAGCTGTGGCCAGGCTCTGAGCCAAGGGAATGGAAATAACTTTCCTACCAAGAGGTAACTGGGGGGCAGGTCTGGTCCCCCGAGTTACAGCGCCTGCGTGGGAGCTGGGAGAAGATTGGCTCCATGACATGGGGTGACACCTGCCCAGACCCACGATGGCGACCAGAAAAGCTGGAGAAGACAGCAGATTGAGGGCAAGTGTGCCCAAGTGTGGGAGGAGTTGGAAATGGGGCTGCAGAAGAAGATTTGTGCAGGGGATTTAAACCCAGACACGGCAGCCATTGGGGGAGAACCATGCTGCTTTAGGAAGGAGAGCCATGTGCAGCCCTGAAAAGGAGAACCACGTGGCAGCCCTGAGGAGAGAACCATGCAGCAGCCCTGAGGGGAGAACCATGCACAGCCCTGAGAGGAGAGAACCATGTGGCTGTGGAGGTGCAGAGAGGATCACGGCCATTGGAGAGAGAGCCACACAGCTTTAGCAGAGTGAAGACTCCCACATCCCTGAGAGGGAGAACCACGCGGCCTGGACAGTGGGGACCCCCACAGCTTTAGAAGGGGAGCCACCACCTTGTTTTAGCAGAGATCCTGGCAACTCAGCTGAGGGTGCCGGGAACCCAGGGAGCTCTCCCAGTCGAGATGGAGTTCTAACTGGGAAGAACCAGAGGACTGCCTGAACCATGGACTTCTATTTCCTTTCCTGAGATACGGTACTCTGGACTGGGCAAAGGGGGAAGGAAAGAAGGACTGTGTCTGTTTGTGGGTGTTTTAGGGACTTCAGGATTTTTGATAAAGACATTAGGTCACTACTTGAAGTTTGTATAGCATTAAATAAACATTTCCTTTCCTTTTCACAAATCTCTGGCATGGAGAGGCGTCTTTCCTAGGGCCGCGGACATAATGGACCTGGGGCCTTCTTTCAATAATAGTATATCGTCCCAGGCCCCCCCTTCTTGTGTTCTGTAACACAATGAGCCAAAAGGAAGACAGGAAGAGAAAAAAAAGGTACAAAACTCGCAAAGGACAAGTAGAAAACAAATTCTGGAGTCAATAGCTTTGTAGTATAATATTGGGAACTGCCCTGCCTGGTATCAGAAGCTGTAACCCCTGCCAAGGCTAAGGTGGAGGGAATGACCTTGGACTGTAAGCCAGCAAGGAGACAAAAAACTTATCTCCCTGGTAGGAGCGCTGATTCTGCTCCTTTTTCTTCGCCCTGCCTGGTCCCCAATGCTTGGTCGGTTAGCCAATGATGAGTAAGATTCACCAAGGGAGGAACGATCTAAGATAGGCACGATCATGTGGGAGGCCCCCAAGGAAGGACTTTGGGGGCTACAGCAAAAGGGGGTGATGGACCCTTGCCCCTCGGCTTTGACATAGCTTGAGTCCTCATTGTCTGTGAGAAAATCTCCTAATCTCTTGGCTGGCTTACTTCCCTTGCTCTGCCTAAGCCTGAAACAATGACGGAGGGTGGTTCAGCCCTGTGCTGGGCAGGTTCCCCAGGCAATCAGGCCTAAGAAAGAATATGTAAAATCCTGTGAAACCTGCTTTGTTTAGAATGCTCTCAATTAACTGATAAGGGTCCAAGCAAGAAGTAAGTTTGTTCCTCAAAGTTTTATAGCTCTTTAGCTATCTGACCCTGACTCAAAATAGGCCCTCAGAGTTCTTTGTTGTCTATTATTTGATCATTACTTCCTGGCAATCTTTAATGAGCTTTACCTGAATTCCTGTGTAAATGAACCCAATAAAAGCCTGCTCGTGTGGGAGAACGGGGCGCTCTCCCCTAGGGAGGGTGGCCGAGGTGCTCCCCAACTAGAGAGAGTGGCCGTTCCATCCCTCTTTTGCCACAGCACCTGGTTGTCTCTGTGTATGTTTTTCTCGTGTTTCGATGAGCCATCCCCAGCGTTCTGAGGTCACTGCAGGCCAGTGGTCGTGTCAGTATAACTTGAGATTTGACTGTGAGGAAGGACGCCTTGAGGCAATGGGGAAGCCCTTATCTGTCTATGTCATTGTGTGTGTGTGTTTAATGCATCCGTACCTAAGTGTCTGTTACTGGCCTAAGGGTGGGAATAAAATGGTGCACTAGCAAAGAGAAGCACACTTGTTGATGATTGAGAGAGAGAAAGCGCAGGTGAGGTTGACTGTGCTCTTGGACCCAGGCCTGCTTCTCACTGTGTTTAGGGAGATTTTCCACTTCAAGGCTTCTGTGGATTTTCAAAGAAGGGAATGGAAATAGGACAAATTAAAACATCACAAGTCTTACTCTGGTTATTGAGATTCAACCACTTATTTTGAATAAACACTCCTTGGATTGCTGCCAGTTTTTGGTTCATATATAGAGTTTTGAAAATGTTAATTTTGACAGTTGTTGCTGGTATTCTTTTTGTTTTTATGGAGGAGCAAACATTTGGAGGTTCTTGCACTACCATTTCTGCTGAAGTAGTTCTCTGTAATGTTAAAAATTGTATTTAAATCCATAAGCATGTATACATTTTAAACTAAAAACAAATAATGCCTTAAATAAAGTGAATAAAGACATAAAATTAATGTTGGCCAAGTTCTAGAACTTTATAAACACTGTTTCTCTTTCCGTGTAACTTTCAAGTAGGGAGCCGACTCCAGCTGAAGGTCTGTGTGTCCCCAGTGGAGGGTTTCCAGGTAAAAGACAGGATGCCCGGTTAGAATTGAATTTCAGATAAAAGCCAGTGATATTTCAGTATAAGTGTGTCCCAAATGTTGAATGGGATACAATTTTTACCAAAATATCATGTTATTTTTCTGAAGTCAAATATAACTGAGAATTCTAGTTTTTGTTTTTGCTAAATCTTGCAACCCTACCCAGGAACAATAACACAGTCTGGGACTTCAAGGAGCAGAAAGCCTTCCCCACTTGTGTTGCAGGCCCCTGAAAGGGTCATGTCCCAGCTGTCAGCTGTAACCGTGGCTGCAGGGAGGAGAGCCACTGCAGGTGCCTGTGGGCAGGTGGGTTTCTGCAGCGAGGAAAGGGAGGAACAGTGTGTGTGTGTGTGTGGGGGGGGGTACAAATGAGAATGACCTGGAAAGCTTTCACTTTCTATTTTAAAATGTTCTGTGCTACTCGGCTATCTTACAAGTATGTATTCCTTTAACATTTTTTAAGTTAAATTTTTTAAAATTAAAGTTTGTATTGAAGTGTAACATATGCAAAAGAGTATACAAGTTATTATATACAGTGCAATAAATTCGCATGAATAAATTCTTGACTCTATGTTAATTAAAACTATGTTAATTTTTAAACCAGATTCAAGATGAAGATCTAGACTTTGAAAGCCTTTTTCCTCTCACCTTTCTGGAATCCTTACCTACTCTTACATACCAACTTTCCACCCCCACTCCCAGGACTTTGCTCATTTAAGTCACTGAAGTATTTTTTTCCTGGACCATTACATGGTCAGAATCACAATCTGTCTTGATATGGAAATGCCCTGTCTCCTCAATTTTACTCTGAGCTCCTTATTATGGGAACCAAGTGTGTACCTTTACACCCCAACTCATTAGCATCGTGCTCAACAGTTCAATGAGTTTTGAATGATAATGGTGATGGCTGGCATTGATGGATCATATATAGGATTAGCTCCTGAGGTTGCCCTTGGATTGTCCAAGCTTCATTCTGGTTGAGTCACAGAGAATTTTTCCTGAGTTCATTTTAGCTCTAGGACTGTTTTCTGTTCTAATGGGACATAAGGCAGTCATGACTTCGGGCTGCCCATAAAACACTTCCTGCACTGTTTCCAATGCTGATCTCCTATCTTCCCCCAACCTCACCTGGGAAGATTGTTTCTGATGAAGTAATAGGGAATTTCCAGACAATGAGGCTTATTGAGAAATCTTTGTATACAGAGAGCTAAAAGCTGCTAACCAATTGACCTTTGTATAATGATGGTTTCAAATCTTATTTAATTAATGAAAATGTATTGTTGTCTTTAAAACTTAATCAGAATATCAATCCAATGCAATTTAAAATGATTCCAATAGACTTTCTCACCACAGCATCCCAGTTGCATCATCCCACAGGCCAAAGGGTCATGGGTTCGATTCCCAGTCAGGGCACATTGCCTGGGCTGTGTGCCAAGTCTCTGGTTGGGGGCATGAGAGGCAACCAACTGATGATTCTCTCACACACTGAGGTTTCTCTCCCTCTCTTTCTCCCTCCCTTCCCTTTTCTCTAAAAATAAATAAATAAAATCTTTAAAAAGATTTTTGTCTAGTACTTTTCAAGAGGATTCTTCAGTTTTATTTTATTTTCATACAAATTTACCCAGAGTTTTATTCTATTCTTTTATTCTCAGATCCTTCATTTATACTGATATAAAGACCACTAGGGACTGAATTATCTCCAGGCCTCTTAGGTATTTTGTGTTTTTGATTGAGGCCAGGGCTTCACCCCTATCCTGATTGTATAAAATACCATCTCAGTTTAGAATTGGGAAAGAAGCTCAAGGAGAGGCTATTTTGCTGTTGTTCATAGTCCATTATATGCCTCCTAAGTAGGAGCAATTTTCTTTAACAGAGCTGCTTGCTGGACATACTTTCCCAATTAGGTTTATTCCATAAATCAGGAGCCTTTACCTCTAGAAATAAGGAAGCCAATTTTCCATCAGGTTCTGTTGTTGGTTAAACCCCTCAACTTTAGTTGAGACCACAATGACCTTTCTATAGAAAAATCAACACAAGTTATATTGTTTGAATCTTTTAAGGAACAACAATGCTTTCTACACATTCTTACAACCTCAGGAGTCAGGCTACCTGGATCCAAGAATCTCTCTGGAAATCACCAGCTCTGTGTTCTTATGGTGAGTTACTTGATCCTTTCGTTTCCTCCTCTATGAAATGGACATTATAATAGAACCAAGTTCAGAAAGGTACAGTGGGGATTAGAAAAAACATTGCAAGGAAAGCACTTAGCACACTGCATTGTACATAACGCAGTAAAAGTTCAACAAATTGTAGCTGTTGCTGTTACACTGTTTGCCTTCTTATTTAAAGTCATGGAGTTTTTTTGCATAAAAAATTTCACAGAAATTCCGTAATTACAGAGAGCCATCACCAAATCATTTAAACCCCTGCCCTCAGAAATACTTTACCAAACAGGTGAAGTTATTTCTTCTTACTTGTATCCCACAAATAAGACCTGGTCCATTTCTTGAAACCAAATATGGCAAAAGGGCTTCAGCAGAAAGCTAGGGAGAGGAGGTGCAAAGGAATGAGACCAAAATAAACTAAATAATCTTTGTCGCTCTTCCAAGTATTTCTGGCAACTCAAGACTAGTGTTAACACTAGCTCAATCAAATGTCTTTAGAAAGATATGGGGACATACTTATCTTCACACTGAGTTAAGATTTTCATCTCAGTGGGGTATATACACACTGAACACTGAGACATCAGGGTGAGCTGTTGGTCCCCTCCCAAGATTAACTTTCATGTTAAAAGAGGCTGAGGACTTACTGTGAAAGCCCTTTTTATCTGTCTAGATTCCAGGCAAGAAACACCCTGGTGGTGAATAGAAACAGTCTGATTCAGGGGACAGAGAGCAAGTCTTTGCATGACCCCAGGAATGAAATGTGCCAACTAATACCACTCACAACAACGAATGAGCACCCCTGGAAAATTACTCCAAAGGTCACCCTGACAACAGGTACATGACAAGGCCAATATCAGATGTCCCAGCAGGCATGTGAAGTCTGTCGTCCCAGGGCAGTTGTCCCCCATGGGGAAGCCAGGGGTGACCCTCGGCTCTTGCATGTCAGTGTCACTCAACGAGAGCAGCGTTGTCCATTTCGGCTACAACGGGATTTACCCATCCTTCACTTTGGAAAAAAAATGCTTGTCATAAATGGGCACAATTAAATTTTGTGAATTCTGTCTTTTGATGCTTTCCCAGTGGATATTTTGCTTTTCCCTTGCTATCTTACAAACTTTGGGGAAATTAATGGCATTGTTGGCTGTGACCCATGGAAATTACTGGATTTATTGTTAGAAGGCAAATTAAAATAATAAAAATAAAAATATAATAAATGGTATAATTCACAGCTGTGCAGTGAATAACGTGCAACTGTATAGGGTGGTCTGGGGTGATTTATGTGTTAGTGAACTTGAGAGAACTGTGTCTACAACTCAGCCCTGTCCTTCTGTGTGTTTATTTGGGACCTGCCTTACTGCAGAGAGATTCTGCATGTTGTAAATACAAGAGAGCCCTCCCTGCCCTGGGGACCTGCAGATTTCCAGCTCTTCCTGTGGTTAAGCGGGTCAGTTCAATTCTGGGGTGCAGTATTACAAAACCCACTGTTGCTGCAGAGCTAAACCTCATTCTCCAAACAGCTTGCTCCTTTTGGCCCTTATCTTTCTGATTCTTGAGTCTTTTTCTCAATTGATTCTAAATTCAGGCAGAGAAAAAGAAAGTAATATTTACTGACCCTCAAAGCCCCAACCTTCATCATTTACTGAGCAACTAGTATATGCCAGATTTTCTGAACACATCATCTCATCCGATCCTCCCTCAGCCTGTGAGTTTGGCATCATTATCTTCATTTTACAGAAGAACTGATGTCAGAGACATTCAGTGAGTGTTACTTAGTAAGCTGTAGAGCGGGGGTTTAAGCTTACAGACCTCTGATTCCAAAGCTCTGCAGTGGTTTCCAAATAATTTTTAGGGGCAGCACCTTTTCCCTCTAAAAATGAAATATTTTAAGCAAAATATGTGAAACAGAAAGAAGATGAGATGATCTGTTTGCCATGTGTGGGGTGAGGTGGGGGTGCTCAGAGTTCCACCCATCTCACCTCCCACCTTCCATTCTCTGTGGTGACCCCCGGGTGTGTCCAGTGTCGCTTTTCTGGGCACAGGGTGCAAGCAGCTGCCTCTCTGGGTAGCGAAGGGATCTTTGCAAGGAGGTTGCTCAAGTTAGGGGCTGCCAAGAAACAGGTCTCAGCTGTCAGTTCTGGGGTCAGCTACGGGGAGCCAGTCCCCGAGCAGGAGTCACTGCTGGAAACCAAAGCCCTGCCTCATGTGCCCTTTGTCCTGGGGCTGCCCTGATCCCTAGTCTGCCCGGCTGGGGGGACCTGTAGGTGAGGACAGCTCAGCTGTCTTTGAACTGCCCCTCGGGCCAGGCTGGGACAACTGTTCCCCAGTGTGGGGAGAGCTGAAGGGCTAACCAGAAAAGCGCAGACAAGGAAGGGCACGACCTCAGAAAGCCTTCTGCTCAGCTGCACGTGGATGGACCACGTTTCTGACGGGAAGGGGGCAAAGCGAGGAGGCACACTGGGGCACACGCATTATTCTTTCCCTCTGTGCCAGCGAAAGGTTTAATTTACGAATCCTGCAAACTCTCCTGCCAGTGGAAAGATCTGGCCGTATGGAAAGGTTTCCTACTGCTGCCTTGGCTGGAGAGTATATTTGTTAAGTTTGCACTGATTGTCAGAGATTAGTCATGGGGACATTTTAGGGGGTGAAGTCAGCATCACGGCCCCACGTGAGGAGCGAGCTGGCTTCAGTCACGAGGTGTTTCTGTGAATGGTTTGTTTTCCCCTGCATTTCCTTGCAGAGGAGAATAATTTCTGAGCTTTTCTGGTAACCAGGTCTTTGTTCAGTAACTAAGAAACATCACTTTGTTTAAACCTCTAATAATTATTCTTATGACTCTCATCTTAGACAGGTTTTGCATATCTTGCCTTAATTAAGCAACGACTGCCTCCATTCCAGAAATCCTCTGTGATTTTAATTTGCATTTTGATGGATCCTACGTGCGCAAGCAATGGATGCTGTTTTTATCTGTGGACAGAGAAACTCACTGCTGAGCCCTTGTGTATGCCTGCTCTGAGTACGACAGAGGCTGCACTGCCCCCTTCAGGACTATGGGAGAAAAACTCAAGACTTTTTCCAGAAGCGATCCCCAATGGTAACTAACTGGTCCAGATACAACTAATGTGTGACAAGTTACTCCCAAATTCAATAGTTTTAAACAATCATTTTGCTTATGATTTTGGAGTCAGATTTAGGAGCAGATCAGCAGTTCTCACTGAACTGTCTCAAGCTGTTGCTGGCAGCTGTCAGCTGGGGCTACGTTCACAAGAAAGCTCAGCTGGAGCTGGGTGTACAGGGAGGCTCATGCACGTGGCCAGCAGTTGGCGCTGGCTGTCGACTGGGACCTTCAATGGGGCTGACCAGAGGCCTGTATGTGGCTTCTCCATCAGGTGGTCCCAGGTAGTTGGACTTCTTACGCGGTGGGAAGTCAGACTTCTTAGGCGGTGGCAGGGCAGGCTTCCCCAGAATGAGTGTCCTGAGAAAACCAGGTGGCAGCA
Organism: Phyllostomus discolor; assembly: GCF_004126475.2. Lineage (NCBI taxonomy): Eukaryota > Metazoa > Chordata > Mammalia > Chiroptera > Phyllostomidae > Phyllostomus > Phyllostomus discolor. The sequence goes on along the minus strand of NC_040907.2, from coordinate 145,836,851 downwards.
GCATGGCCGTCTGGGACTTAGCCCCAGAGGTTACACCACATCACTTCCACTGCATTTTATTAGTTACAGTTGGGTCACCATAATAGTCCCAAGGGGAAATGACATAGACCCTGTCTTAATGAGAAGGAATTTTCATTTGCTATTCTCTTCTCCAGAACTCCAAAGAAACTTAGACTACTTTTCACATTCATTGACTTTCTAGCTAAGTCCTGAACTTTTCCATAGTAAGGGAAGAAATTTTATCTTTTTTTTACCTTTAAATTCTCCATTCACAGAGGAAGAAAAAATATATCTCTGATGTTTATTCATTTATTCTTTCATTCAACAAATATGTTAATTATGGGCTTGGCACTGTACCAGAAGCAAGGCCTGCAAGTGGGTGCCCGTTCTCAAGGCACTCACGATGTGGCGGAGCAAGAAGGAGAGCCGAGCGTTTTAGTATTTCTACAGCCACGCGTATGCGACTTGCCATGGTAGCAACTGTACCAGTGATGAGAATGAGGTTGCGAGGTTGGAAGGCAGCAGCTGTTTCTGAGATTGAAGGAAGAGGGAGGGAAAGGCAGAGTTTAAAGGGCCTCAGTGGGGCCAGTCACTGCAGCCACATCAGGGCTGGGCCGCACAGCCACCTGGCTCAGGATGAGGTATTTGGGGTGGAGAAAAAAATGTAGAAAGAGATTCATTCTGGAAATTTTAGCTTTCTGCTTGCTGCCTAGAGCACTCCCAGGGAGGGAGTAGATGTTGATAGACACTATTTGACAAGAAAACAAGACTCAAAATATAACGAAATGCTAAATAAGTTCAAATATACAATGATCTGGCGTCTCCAGGTCCATCTCCTCTCCTCACGGTCAGTAAGCTGTACACAACCCAAAGCGACCAGTGAAATGCTCAAAGCCGATGATGTTCTAGCTCCTTTGGGCACGAATCTTTTCATTTATTCATCTGTACGGTAAGTGGTTATTGAGCCCCGACCAGGCACCAGGAACACGCTAACCATAAGGAATGCCTTGGTGAACATGATATGTCATATCCACCTTGTTTTTGGAACATAGTTCTGTTTTGGTCAAATGTGCTGAACTTGTGTAAAGAAAGTTGATTAATATTCAAACCCCAAACCACTCCTGAAAGGAAATTTGATTTGGCTTAAATAACATAAAAAATGTCACACATTTGCAGGGTGAGAGTGATGCCACCAGAACCACGTGGTGAGTCCCAGGTGGCTGGTGGGACTGCCAGGACCGCCAGGACTGCCCAGGCCCATGGGATTCAGTGTGAATTCTCTGTGGACTGTGAATCAGGGTGCAAGGACCAGGGGGCTCCATGCTGCACTAGTGTGTCTACTTCGCCCAGTGGCCATGGAGGAAGATCAACTGGCCATTAGTGGAACACTGATGAACACAAACATCCTACCTAAAAAAAGTTAAGAACACTCACGATGGACAGAACTTTATGTCATCTCAGTGAACAAAGAAATTCTTTTTTTTAGGCATTTCATTTTATTTTTTAAAATATTTTATTTATTTAACTTTTTTTTTAGAGAGAAGGAAAAGAGGGAGAAAGAGAGAGAGAAACATCAATGTGTGGTTGCTGGGGGCCATGGCCTGCAACCCAGGCATGTGCCCTGACTGGGAATCGAACCTGCAATGCTTTGGTTTGCAGCCTGCACTCAATCCACTGAACTATGCCAGCCAGGGCCAAAGAAATTCTTAATGTTACAGTCTGCTCTGTACTTCTGATTAAAATATGACCCCCTTTTTGTAGGAAGAGTATCTTAATCTATTTTCACATACGTATTTACATTTTTCCTGTGATTCACCTTGTTTTCGAAATGTGTATTCAAATCCCTTTTCAGAAGTGTGTTTACTTGTGAATAAAAGAGCCTCCCTTTGCTGTAGATTCTGAAACAGTGTCTGGGAGGTGGAGTAGGCAGGGTCACCTGGAGTGCACTCCTGCGTAAAAGGAAAATGCAAAGCTGATGTTTCAAGGACTGAGGCCTGACAGCTCCTGGCCTCTCCTGGTGGTCAACTGCTTCATTTCTTCCTCCGTGCAGCTCTTACGCATTTTGTAACGGCAAAAGCCATATTTCAGAATTTCTGAGTCTGCACGGCATTTGGCACGTTGTCATCTGTTGAACCTCAGGTTCCTAATCATGTTCCCACAGACACTGTGAGATTAGAGATAATGGAGAAAAATTGGGGATGTTGGCACATGCTGTTTATTTTGCTAGTCTCAGGGGCAGGCTCAGATGAAACGTGCCATGGCTGAATGCAGATGTGGAAGAAAATAGGGATTTTCAATATGGACTTTTTCTGCCTATAACCTGCAATCTAAGATGATTTAAAGTTCAATAATTTGGGCATTTTCAAGGTTAGAAATCCCAAGTTTGTACAAAATCAAAGCAAACCACAAAAGACAGAAAAGAAAAATATTTGGCAAGAGGTAAGACTGATAGGATTAGGGTAAAAGCAAATCTGAATCCCCACCTACATCCCCATAAGGTCTCTCATTAAACATTCTTCACAAGACAGGAGGCACCATCCAGCTTAGACACCCTGGGAAGGCTGAGTTCCGCTCCTCTGATGTGCTCCCTCTCCCACCACGGGGCTATTGTGTCACTTGCGTCAAGGTGGAGGCCGTTAAACTTTGGTCTTGAGGGCAGGCAGAGTGTAGAGAAGCATGGCGAGGAAATAGGAACAGTGGGACCCTCGGACCTCATTCAGACAAGATTGTTGGCCACTATGGGTAAATTCCAAATCTATCTGGCAAAAGGCTGGGACCGTTCAAGCCCTAACGTGGTTTGGAGGCCATAGAATTTGTACCTGTAGGAAGTGGGCTGCTAAATCCAGCAGTCTCTAGGGGGGAGCATCTTCTCCAGTGCTCACCTGAGAGGTGGCCAAGGAGGCCAGGAGACAAAGGGGATTCTCCAGCAGAGCAGATCCCGGATGGCCCTGTTGGCTGGGTCAGGGGAGCAGTACTTGCTGTTCCTGTTCTGCAGCAAATACTAGGTGCTATGGACCAGCAACAACAGCCACTTTCTTAAATGGAAGTGGTTATTAGATTTATCCTTTTGGTGAGACTTCAGTTTATTCCTGCTTACATATGGACTACATAAATTGTGCGGGAGTATGAACACGGTTTGAACACGGGTTGCATGGGTGTGTCCAGATGCTGGAAAGCCAAAGAAGTGAGTGGACTGTGGAACACTGTGGTTGGGTAGTTTTCAGCTACTTTCCCCCCTTTTTCCTTCCCAGCATAGCCACTGTTGTATCTGAAAGTGACTCAGGCAAGGGGACTGTATTCCTAATTATAGGGATAAACACTGTTGTTTTGTGCTAACTATGGTAACCCCATTTCCTCTGCCATTGGTTGGTTTCATCAATGGGCTTGAATGTAATTCTGGCTAATGAGTCATGTTGGGTCTCTGAGGAAGGTTTCTAGGGAGAGAGAGAAAAACGCATCTTCTTTTGAGGCAGGGCTGCAGGAAGTTCCTGTTTGTGGATATGGCTCCTGGAATGGCCTCGCACTGCTCGGATCCATGGGGCGGACAGTCCGATACGGAAAGAACCCAGTGGATCCTTGTTGATGTCACTGAACCAAGTTAACCCATCTCCACACTTCCTGTGATGAGAAAGAATAAAATTTCCTTACTGTTTAAGCCACCTGAATGGGGGCTAGTAATTATTTACATTCTAATTCCCATGGAGCATAAAGAAGGAAAACTACAGGTATTGATGAAAATTATATTCAGAATTTGAATCTCAAGGCTGGTGGGGAAAGGCTCGAGAGTAGAGCCCTGTGGATGAATTGCCATTTGCTTGCTTGGTAAAACACTAGGAGGATGATGTTGCCTTCCAGGAATCACGATATTAATTGCACTCAAGAGTTATTGACCTGTACAGTCATGGAATGCTGTTATGCTGACACGAACAATGTGCAGTCTGACCAGGTTTTTGGGAGGGTCAGCTTTGAGGAGAATTGTGGCAGGCTTTTCTATCAGAAGCTGTATTTTGAACAAGGATGGGGACAGCTCATTCGTTGTCTTTCCTCCTTCGTGAGAAGGAAGCAGCCTGTGTCCTCACTTGAGCTGAGCAAGGTAATAATCTCAATAAAACCTCCAACTTCATAAAAGTAAGTTCTCTCTGCTGAAAAGTTCCAGACAGTTTGCTGAATTAGATCTTTCCTCGTCATGGTCCATGCATCACCAAGAGAACAAACAGCTCTTTCTACTAGGTCCCCAGTACCGACTTCCAGGCTACTGTCCACAAGTGAAAATAAAGTTAAAATTTTTACTGGGGATGTGTGACTCAGCAATGAGAATGATCTACAACCACATGCAACAACATGGATGCATCTCACAAATGCGAAAGCAGCCAGACACGGAACAGAACGTGCTTCTTAAAGTACAGAAACAGGCAGAACTAATCTCTGCATCAGAAGACAGGACAGTGGCTGCCTTGAGGTGGGGACTTCCTGCAGGCAGGGGAGCAGGAAGGGGGCTTCCGAGTTGCTAGAAATGCTCTGATTCTTGATCCGGGTGTTGGCGACAGAGAGGCGTATTTTGTCAACAGTCATGATTGCTCAGTGCTTTTTTTGTGTGTTATAATTCAGTAAAAAGTTTGCTGGAAAGTTACATAACTAGCCCTGGCTGGCATGACTCAGTCGTTGGAGCATCGTCCCACACAGCAAAAGGTTGCGGGCTTGATCCTTGGTCAGGGCGAGTTCAAGAAGGCAGTCAATCAATGTTTCTCTCTCATATCACTGTTTCTCTCTCCCTCTCTCCCCCCTTCCCTCCCTGCTTCCCTTCTTCCCTTCCCCTCTCTCCAAAAGCAATGAAAAAGTGTCCTCAGGTGAGGAAAAGAAAAATAAGGTTTAAATGTGACATAGCTAACCCTAAAATTCCTATGTTTAAGAAAGACACGAGGCAGCCAAAAAATGAGAAGTTAGAATTATTGCTTGTTTTCTCTTTTGTTTTCATTTTAATCACCCTGAAGCTGTTCAATGCCTGTTTTGGTCAGGGCTGAGGTTACGAGGGACAGAACCAGAATTCCAATGAGCTTCGTCTCCAAGGGGAATGGGTTGAGTCACAAAGTCCAAGGGGATGGTGAAAAACCGAGCCTGGGAGAGAGCAGGGAGGCGGAGGCGCCTCGGGATGAACTGAAGCCAGGTTCTCGCAGAGCCGGGAGGGCTCCTCCAGAGCCCCTCCCTCCTCTTGCTGCTCTGTCTGTGGGCTGTCCGCTACTTCCTCTTTCTGTGGACTCGATCCCCCACATAGCCAGCTACATGTGCACCCAAGTTTGTGCTGTGTACCTTCCAGCTCCAGTCACCAGACGGAGACTTAGTTTCTCCACAAGCCCACCCCCCCAAAAAAAAGAGGTCAATAGCCCACTTTGGATTGGATGTCAACTTTTGGACAAATTAACTGTGGTCAGGCTGATGGTCATGTAACACACACACACACACACACACACACACACACACACACCCCGTCCGGCAGAGGTAAGGCCTGCTTGAGTGTGGTTGTAGGGCAATAATATGGGTGTCACAATGTATAATTTTAATTTGAACGTTTCACCAAAAGTGTCATATGGTGTGCTTGAGTGTGATAGTGTTATGTTACAGAATTATATGCTTATGATTTTGTAATAAAATATTTTGTGATACAAAGTCATGTTATTTATGTTGGAATATATACGTACATGTATTTGTACATGTGTATATATACACTCACACACAGATATACACACTCATATATGTGTATACACTCTCATATATACACATATACATACATATACAGTTAGCCTACTGTTTCCAAAGTAAAATGGACTTTTTGTAAAGAAAACTAAGAATGTAAAATTAGGCGTACCCAATCCAAGTGTCACTCAGGTAATGTGATGTATTTGCAAATACTTCCCTTTCTTTTCAGCAGTTTTTGCTGGGAAGCTAGCACCGGCTAACTGAGGTTGTGATTGTCTTTTTGGTGTTTGTGCTGGAGGGACACTCCTTTTGCAGCCTCGCTAAGAGTCGGAGCCTCTCCAACAAGTCACAGGTGGGGACAGAGCAGGCACAGTGCCCGATTCCTGCACACCCCGAGGCATGGCAGCAACCGGTGCCCTGCGGATTCGCTCAGCCAGCGTTTCTGAGGCGTCCTCTAGGCCCCAAGTGCTCTGCAGGTGACAAGGGTACGAACAAGAAGACCCAGTTCCTCCCTCCGGTTCTCTCTCAGTCTAACCAGAAGTTTGAATTCTGCCATCATCTCAACCCATTCACACAAACCCTAACTTTTAAGCACAGTTTCTTGTCTCAGAATTAGCTAGGAAATGTTCCCAAAGTCTCTGTCACAGCCTTTGCATGTTAAAAGTAGCACATGTAAGAATAATCGCTGGGTGTCAGACAGACGTGGCTTTAAATCTGGGCCCCCACTTGGTAACTGTGTCACCTCGCAATGTATTCACTCTTTGTAAACCTGTTTCCCCATCTGTAAAACGGGGCACGTTCGAGAATCTACATCACAGGCTGTGGTGGGGATTGAGTGTGAGGAGTGGGTGAGGTTGTGAGGACTTGCGCATACAGGTTGTTGTCCTCAGCCACACGGAGACATTGCCATCATATTAGCTGCCCTGTGACCTCAGCGTTGCTATGAATTCAGTCTCTCTGATGACCCCAGCATCCCGGCTTCCTGCTTGTCTCTGTGCCCTGTGCCTGTTAGGCTAGGTGCTCCTCAGGGCAGAGCTGAGCTGTGCCTGTCTTTCTAGTGCCCTCAGCAGTAGCCTGATGCCTGAATAAAAGTGTGAACAACTAACGTTTACTGAGTTGAATGCAGGTTTGTGCTTGTGTGCGACATGCAGTGACCTTTGGTTTATTCACTCTCTTGAAAACCTGGCACCTCTGCAGAGGGACTTTGCATGCAAATGATGTCAGACTCACTCAAATGTTCCACCTCAGGCCACACAGGTATTTGCACTGGGAAGAAGGAACCTGACACTTTCTTTTTACGGGCTTACCTAGTTGAGGGGGGAGATGGTGGAGGTTGGAAGTATAACCTCCACCATCATGGAGGTGTGGCAATCAAAAGCACGGGCCTCACACTTGATCTTGCGTGAGAATCACCTAGGAGGCTTGGTAAACACAGATTCCTGCCCCCCCCCCAACAGATAGGGGGTGGGCCTGAGAACATGCATTGCTAACAAGCTTGCAGGTGATACTGATGTTGCTGGCTGGGGAACATCCTTAGAGAACCACAGGGCAGTTAGAGCAGTGCCGGCTCACGCTGGCCCCACTTCAGAATGAGCAGGTAACCCCTGAGAGGGGGTTACCCCTCTCTGATCAGAATCAAATCAGAATCAAATGAATCAAATCAGAATCATTGGGGGAATTGGGCCCCAGGCTGTGGAGTTGACCCTGAAATAACTTGGGTTTGGACTGCAGGAGTCCATTTATATGTGGGTTTTTGAAAAATCTGCCTTTAAGTGAACCCACACATCAAACTGTGCTGTTCAAGGGTCAATGGCATTTTGGCTTTCCAGATGAATGCTACAGGGTAAGTGGAGGCAGTCTGGCTTCCTCACCCAGGTGTCTGGGTAGCTAAGGGAAACAGTGTTCCCATAATCTTGGAGGGGCCTGATAACTAGTGTTCTCATAGCCTTGACACTGAGCCTGATAAACTGTTCCTACAATATGAAGTGAGCTCGCATACACAGAATTAGGTTATGTCATGTAATGTTCTGGCAGTTTTCCAGCTTTGTTCCCCTCTGGTATTTAAACAGGTAGGGACTCCCTGCTGGGGCAGTGATGATGATGAGAGACATGCCAGGGGACAGGTGCCACGATGGGTGCCACGCTGGGGAGCAGGCGCCACGACATAAGAGATGCAGATAGATACTCAGTTTGCAGTGTGCATGACTCTCCCACCCATGAATAAGGCATGCCAGACATACCAACAGCTCCGTGAATATTTTTCTGTGTGCACGAATACCATGAACCTGCCTGGCCTTGAAGGGTGGCAACACAAATGCAATGTGCATCCACAGCTCATAATCCCGCATTACATCAACCAAGACATATGGAAAACTTGAGGGGCAAGGATGAGGGGTTTGGAGGGAGCCTTATACCTGTGGAGTATGACCCAAAATTTCTGTATGTCGGTCCATCGTGACCAATACTGACTGCCAAATAGTAAAAGAAGTCTCACATATTTCTGGGAATGCACTCAGGTGATGAACGCAAGGAAATTGTTCATTACCTGCATGCTGGACATGTGCAGCCATGGAGGAAGCTTCAGCACAACTGGGAAGCTTCTGGGTTGGCCGTAGTGAGGACTGAGCTCTGGCCAAGCCCAGTGCGCTCACTCTGGGTTCTGCAGAAGCAGGGTTGGCTCGAGCACAGAGACAGAGAAGTCTGGCCTAAAGACCTGTGAAATTCTCTGCCCAAGGCTGGTTTTCTAGGTGCCGTCTGCAAATGTAGCAGTCTGGTTGCTTGGTAAGTGGTTTTTTTTTTTTCTCTCTCTGTTCTTAAGTTTCCAAAGGTACCTTTCGATGAAATTTTATATGTAGTTGACTAATAATAGCCTACATTTATGGAGCACTTATATTTGTTGAAGTACTTTCTATGCATTATTTTTCTTAAGCCTTCTACAAACCTGTGAATTAGGCACTCTCGTTATCGCAGTTTCACAGGAAATGGAAGCACAGAGTGCATAAGCAGCATGCCCAAGGTCATGTATTCAGCAAATAACAAAACCAAAATTCAAGTGCAGGTACTGGTTTTGGTGGCTTTCACTGCACCAATGTTGTTCACAGTGGTGCAGTCCTGGGACCCCTGAGGTCTTAGAGACCCTTAGGAGGGGTTCTACAAGATCAAAATTATTTCATAAGACTGAGATGTTACTGCATTTCACTCTGATTCTCATGAGGGGATTTTCCAGAGATTATATGATGGATGATGAGGTCATTTCTCTGTATGAGAACTTGTGTATTCTTGTATTTTAAAACATTCTCAGTTTTAACTTACAATGATAAATATTGAAAGATATTAACCCATATAAACCAAAGTTCCTTGGAGTTCTCCATATTTTTGAGAGCTGCAATGGGGTCCCAAGAACGAACAGTTTGAGAACTGGTACTACCTCTGAGGTGAATGATATCACCCTCATGAAGTGTCAACATGGAGGGACTTTGAGGACCATCCAGCCAAGCCCCATCATATTACACATTAGGAAACTGAGGTCCAGATTTCATGTGGTTTACAGAGGTCACACAAGGTCACGTGGTTGGCAAAGGTCAACACCAGCACTAGTACTGGACCAACCTCCACATGTTCTAACTGTGTCAAAAGAGAAACTGATGCATATTAAAATGTTTAGGGATTTGAGTAAAGATTGGTTTGAATAGGGCAACATCACATCTAACAGGTAGAAGGGAACTCCGAGGAGCTGTACAAAATGCAAGCGTACTTTCCTTTCTCGAGTGGCGGGGTCTATCAGGCAGGCAACCTAACTTATTGGTGCTGATTCCATTTCTGGGAGAGCTGAAACTGTGATGAGTTGTCTCAGTTTGGTGACATGGACTTGGCGTAAGCAACTCCATTTGGGACCTGTCGTGTTGTTTCTCACAATCCCCATTGATTGATTTGAGTCAAGGAGACCAAGCTGCTCCTTTCTCACAGGTGTTCCTAGATTACCGGATGAGGCTGGAGCCCCCCTTTGGCTCTCTGCAGCACTTCTTACATAGAAAAAGGGCTGACCCCCTAGTGGTTTTGGAATCTGGCCCCAGTGTTCACTGTGTTCACACAAATCTCTCCTTTTAAGAAACAGGTCTTTTTTTTCCAGAATATTTCAAATGAAATAAATATACATCAATTAGTGAGGAGTGGCAATCAGCAATCAGCTCCCTATTTATGCAAGCTGGTGACCCAGAGGCCCCAGTGCCTCGTGGAAGCAGCCAGGGGACAGGGACACTGCGTGGGAGGCCTGGCCTCACTATTACATGCTATAAACAGCCTTTCAGCTCTCTCTCTAGAAGGTACAGATCCCAGAGGGATTACTGAGATGAGGTTTCTCCTTCTTCCCAAAGCGGAAGAGGCCTGCAAAGTTAAAAGCAGGAACGAGGAAGGCAGAGGTGTTTATTTCACTCATCTAGAGTTAATGAGAAGAAAATTCGGGCACTCCTCTGATTGTAAACACCTCATTCTTGCACGACCCACCCCTAAAGGTGGTGGGTCGCATACTCTCAGTCTTCACCTTAAGATCCACTGGCTTCTTTCTCACTTGCCCCCCAAAGGCAACAGAGCTGTATTGAAGGCTGATGGCGCCCCCTGGACGCCAATGTAGGGAACTGTGTAACGTCCTGGCAGCTACTTGCGCCTTCTCCCCACATTTTAGGGGCTGCTACTGCCTGGGTCCGATTCTCTGACTGTTCTCGCTCTTCCCAAATATGTTACACACACACGCACATGCACATGCACGCACGCACACACGCACCGTTTCATATATGTGTTCATCCAGAGGCATGCACACCCCTCTTTAACCCCTTCAGTCATCTCAACTCTTAACCAGTTTTCACAGGAGAAAATATAATAATTCCATTTCCCTCTTTTCATTTCGTTTGTGTTGCCTTAATTTAATCACATCTGACAAGACTCACAGGAATGTTGGTAAAATAATCCTACTAAAGGAAGCAAGTGGCACCGGCTGTGAAGTAAGATTGAGTGCAGTCGAGAGAACTCCGCACGGCCAGGTCTGGGTCCCAGGGTCCCAGGTGTGGGTGAACAGTCATTTTGGTGCGTGGGACTGAGGGACGTCCTCGCTGTGGGACTGTAAATGCTAAAACTTGGACAGCTGGTCACTCTATTCCCAGGAATGCGTGGTGGCCCAGAACTTTCATGCTCTGGGGGCTTTCTCCTCTATCAATCAGAAGTCAAAGAGCTCAGAGAGAGGAGAGAAAAGAGAAAACAAGCAGCCCTTACATGGTACGGGCATTTGGGGGCCTCTCATACCCTCACGGACTTTTAGGAAGTTGGACTCAGTGAGCCGAGGTAGGTTTCCTGCTGGCCTCGGAGTGATTCTGATTTTAAATCTCTCAATAATATTCCTTAAATAATATAAAAGCAATCCAGAAGTTTTTCAAAAGGAACATTAATACTTCTCATTTTTGTGTATTTTGTCTACTTTCTTATTACCCTAAATAGTTTATGCATCTCATAAAATCTAAAAGTAATAGCTTCCTTTTAAAAACTGAGATATAATTGACATGTTACATCAGTTTCGGGTGTACAACACAGTGCTTCGATTTAGTACATATTCCAAAACGACACCACAGTAAGTCTACTTAATGTCCGTCTCCACATGTAGTCACCCATTTTATTTTTCTTGTGATGAGAACTTTGACAATCTACTCTCTCAGCAACTTTCAGATATACAACACAGTGTTACTAACTATAGTTCCCATGCTACGCACGACATGCCTAGGACTTAAAATTTCATAACTGAAAACGTGTGCCTTTCAACCACCTTCACCCATTTCACTCCCCCTGCCCCTTCCTGAAAACCACCAATCTGTTCTCTATCTGTAAGTTCGGTTTGGTTCCTTTTAAAAAAATTTCCATATACAAGTGAGATGGTATTTGTATTTTGTCTGAGTTATTTCACTTAGCATAATGCCTTCAAGGTCCATCCATACTGTCATGAAGTGGTGTGGTTTCCTTGTTATGGCTGGGCAGTCTTCCGGGGTGTGTGTAACGTTCTCTTTAGTCAACCATCCATTGATGGACACTTGGGTTGCTTCCATGTCTTGGCTATTGCAATGAATGTTGCAATGGACATGTGGGTGCATGTATTTCCTTGAGTTAGTGTTTTCATTTTCCTTGAATAAATACCCAGAAGTGGATTTACTAGATCATATTGTAGTTTTATTTTTAATTTTTTACTGTTTCCATAGTAGCTGCATGAATTTCATTCCCAGCAGCAGTGTACAAGGGTTCCCGTTTCTCCACATCCTCACTGACACTTTTTTCTTATCCTTTTGATCATTGCCATTCTATCAGGTGTGAGGTAACATCACCTCCTGGTTTGGATTTGCAAACCCCTCGAGATTAGTGATATTGAACACTTTTTCATGTACCTATTGGCCATCTGTATATTTTCTTTAGAAAAAATGTCTATTCAGATCCTCTGACCACCTTTAGAATGGATTGTTTGTTTTTTTCCCATTGAATTGTGTGAGTTCTTTGTATTTTTTGGATGTTAACACCTTATCAGATATATGATTTGTGAATATTTTCTCCCATTCAGTAGGTTGTCTTTTTGTTTTGTTGATGGTCTTCTTTGCTGTGCAGAAACTTTTTAGCTGGTGTGGTTCTACTTGCTTATTTTTCATTTTGTTGCCTTTGTTTTTGGTTTTAAATTCAAAAAAATTACCACCTAAAAGCTAATATTAATTAGCTTATTGCCTATGTTTTCTTCTAGGAGTTTAATGATTTCAAGTCTTTAATCCATTTGGAGTTAATTTTTGTGTAAGGTGTAAGATAGTGGTTCAGTGTCGTTCTGTTGCATGTGGTTGTCCACTTTTCTCAAGACGATTAATTGAAGAGACTTTCTTTCCCCATTCTATATTCTCGGCTTATAATTGTTATATCCTTAAATATGCAGTCCCCATTGTTCATTGTGTATTCTTTGTGATTAATTAATTGATTATATTTGTGTGGATTTATTTCTGGGCTCTCTCTTCTGTTTCATTGATCTATGCATCTGTTTTTAATGTCACTGCCAAAGTGCTTTGTAATATGGTTTGAAACCAGGAAGTGTGTTGCCTCCCGTTTTGTTCTCTCTTAAGATTGGCTTGGCTATTTGCAGTTTTCTTTCATTCCATACAAATTTTAGAATTATATGTCCTATACCTGTAAAAAAAATGCCATTGGAATTTTGATAGGGATTGCATCGAATCTATAGATTGCTTTGGGTTAATGACCACCTTTTCCTGCTCACTTTCATGTATTCCTCGGAGCAACATTGCCTTTTCATTCTACCCAGCTGATAGATAAGAAAACCGAGTCTTACAGTGGCTGACAGCTTGCCCAGAGTCTCTCTGATCACAACATCTGTTCTCTTCCCCATGCGCATTTGATTTGTTTTGCATGTGATCTCTTATCTTATCAAAACAACATCTCTCCCACTTCCATCCCAATAATTTTTTCATAGTCTACAATTTATCCCCCTCCAGTTTCTTTCCTGCAGCCTAAATTTTGTTCTCTGATAAAGTGGAAATGTCCCCTGTAGGTTTCCCAGCCCGCCAGGAGAGCTTGGACTGAAGCTTAAGTCATAGCTTGAGCTGATTCTTACGGGAACCAATCGGTAGAAGCCACAAGGGCTGGAATATAATACCTATATTGCTGGAGTTTTCAAGTTGGAAATATAACATTCTTTTATCACAAATTCAGATAACGCAGAGCACTATAAAGCAAGAAATGTGGTCACTTTCCTCCAACTCTCTCCTTGCTATGACAATTTGATGTGTATTCTTCCAGATTTTTACAAGGCTTGTACAAACATATACAGGGATGGGCAAAAGTGGGTTAGTAATGATAATAAAGAATACAATAATTAATACATAAATAATAATACAAGAATAAACTCTATTTCGAATACTCACAACTGTAAAACTACTTTTGCCCATTCTTGTATTCACCTGTATTGTGTGTCTGGAGGGGGATCATAATGTATGTATTATGTTTCAACTTCATTTTTCTTCCTTATCAAGATATTAATCCTTTTATTAATCCTTTTCTTTACTGGTGGACATTTAGATGGTTTCTACTTCCTACCACAGTGAATGTTTTTTGTATTATATTGATTGCAATGATAATAATATTTCTGTAAGCTAGAGTTCTTCAGCTGGGGTGTCCGGATCAAAGAACATGCATGTTAGATTGAGTTTTCTGATGAAATCACTTGAAAGTCATATAGGAGAGAAAAGGGAAAGGATGGGTGAAGAGTGATAAAAACAAAATATCAGAAAGAGCCATTGCTAGTGAACAGTACAAACAGAAGATGGGAGTATAATTGACCACAGAATGTAACTGTCCAATGGCTTTGCCAGTCTCTCATGAATCCCCATAAATTACACAGTTGGACCAAGTTATCTGAGCACAATGAAATTACTATCAGATGGTTTTTATTTGATGCTATTTGCCCTTACTCAGGCTATATGTTTTATGGAAGCCCAATAAGCACTGTCAAATTTAACCCACCAAACAGTGTGTTGAATTACACTAAATTTATTTCATTCAGTCAGTTAGTAAATATTTCTACCGTGCCCACTATGTGTGTCTGGCCCTGTGCTGGACCCTGGAGATTCAGCAGCGAATCCAACAGACACAGTCAAATTCAACAGGCCAGCACCGGAGACGGCTATTGAACCAATCCCACAAACGTGCAGTTGCCACTGAGGAGGTATCTGGTATCTCCTAGAGCTTCTAACCCAGTCATGGAGTTCCGGAAGGACTTCCCTGAAGAAACATCTCTTGAGTTGAGTTGGGAAGAGTTAAATCCATTAGGTAATGATGACTGAACTGGGTGAAGGGTTGTTTAGAGTTACTTAGGTAAGAGGAAGAATGTGGAAAGCATCAGTAATGAGGAGAAACTAGCAAGGACAAGGGGCAGAAGAAAGCCAGGTGAGTCTGGATGGGACTTGTGGATCATGACCGTGATACTGTGATTTATAAGATACATATATATTTGCTCTTCATCCCCATTTCTGGCACAAGGGTTTTTCCTAAAACCCTTGGGATTTCCTGGTTAGGGTGATGAACGTGTCTTGACGTTTATAACAAACCCCTTTCAGCTGCCTCTGAGTTTGTTCATGAGCTGATTTTTGGAAATCACCTAAGGATGGGGGCTTGTTGCTAGGGGAACCAACCATGTGACTGAAGGGTTGGAACGCTCGGTCTTGCCTTCCAGGCCTCCAGGGAGGGGAGAGGGGCTGGAGTGTGAATTAATTACCAAAGGCCAATGGTTGAATCATCATGCCTATGTAATGAAACCTCTATTTAAAAAAAAAAGGCAGGATTAAGAGAGCTTTCGGGTTGGTGAACCACGGAGGTTTGGGGTGAGCAGCATGCTTGCAGAGAACACGGAAGCTCGGTGCTCTTCCCCTGTGCTTTTCTTCCGTCTGGCTGTTCCTGAGTTTTAGCTTTATAACAACACACTGGTAATCTAGTAAGTAAAATGTTTCTCTGGGTACTGTGGGTTTCTCTGGCAAATTCACCAAATTTATAGCTGGTAAATCAGAAGCACCAGTGACAACCTGGACTTGCAACTGGCATCTGTAGGGGTGGAGGCAGTCTTGTGTGACTGAGCCCTACACCTGTGGGATCTGACATGGTCACCAGGTTGACAGTGCCACAGTCGAGTTGAATTTTAGGACACCCAGCTGGTGTCAGGTTGTTGGGAACTGCCCTGCGTGGTATCAGAAGCTGTAATCCCCACCAAGGCTAAGGCTGAGGGAGCGGCCTTGGACCATAAACCAGCAAGGAGACAAAAGCTTATCTCCCTGGCAGAAGTGCTGCTTCTCCTGCTTCATTCATAACTGAACCCCAAAGCTTGGTCAGTTAGCCAATGACGGGTAAGATTCCCCAAGGGGGGAATGATCTAAGACAGGCATGATCACGTGGGAGACCCCCAAGGAAGGACTTTGGGGGCTACAGCAAAAGGGGGTGATGGACCCTTGCCCCTCAGCTTTGACATAGCCTGAGTCCTCATTGTCTGGGAGAAAATCTCCTTATCTCTTGGTTGCCTTACTTCCCTTGCTCCACCTAAGCCTGAAACAATGACAGGGTGGTGCAGCTCTGTGCTGAAAAGGGTAGGTTCCCTGGGTGATCAGGCCTAAGAAAGAATATGTAAAATCCTGTGAAACCTGCTTTATTTAGAATGCTCTCAGTTGAATGATAAGGGTCCAAGCAAGAAGTAAGTTTGTTCTTTCAAGTTTTACAGCTCTTTGACCCTGACTCAAAATAGGCCCTCAGACTTCCTTGTTATCTATTGTTTGATCCTTACTTCCTAGCAATGAGTAATGAGCTTTTACCTGAATTCTTATTCAAATGAAACCAATAAAAAGCCTCTCTGGAGGGGGAACAGGGTGCTCTCCCGACCAGGGAGGGTGGCCAAGCAGCGTGCTCCCCACGTGAGGAGTGGCCCTGCTGTTCCTATTCCCCCACAGGACCTGGTTGCCTCTGTGTATGTTTTTCTTGAGTGTTGACGAACATCCGCAGCTGAGATGGTTACTGCTGGCCGGTATCCTCCACATCAGGTACTTTGTTAGTTTGGGGACCTTACTCCCCATACACACATATGGGAATTTGGTACAGAGTCCCTTGACCAAACAGGAATCAAAACAAGGGTGGAGAAGTAGGTAGAACCCAGAACACGAAGGTTCTCATAGACCATTTGAAGCATTCTGGTTTATCCTAAGAGCAATGGGAAGCCTTTGAAAGGCTCTGAGCAAGGGACGGGGGAGGGAGAGGATGAGGTGATATAATCAGATTTGCAATTTGAAAACATTGTTCTGGATTCAGAGAATGGGCAAAAGAGGGGTTGTGCTGAGAGCCCGCATAAAGGACCAGGTGAAAGGTTTTCACAGCTATTCAGACACAAGAACATGGTAGACTGGACTAGGGAGGTGGTAGACTGGATGCACGTCCAAGCAGAGACACCAAAGAGGTAAACAGACGGTGTTTGGTGGGTTGGCTGGGGCATTTGGAAGGGGATTGTGTCAAGGATGACCCCAAGGTTTCAGTCTGGGGAACTGGATACATTCTGGAACTGTTCACTGAGGCTCGGTGTACTGGGGACTGTTTGGAAAGAGGATCTTAAATTATTCTGCTTTGCTAATGTTTAGTTGGAAATGTCTTTGAAAGAGCGGAGAGGGGGTGCTCTGCTCTTCAGACTGTCGTGGTGGGCTTGCTAAAGAAGACTACTGGCCTCGTGGGGCTGGCGGTGTGTGTGAGTCCGCACGAGGGGCTGGGAATATTGCACACAAAAACTCGACATGTTCTTGAGCAAATCCCTAAAAACGCAGCATGTAGAAAGTACACAGAACAGATTACAAATGAGAAGTTGGGTAGGGCTAAAGCAGAACCAGATGCTAAAAAATTAGAGGACCAGATTCAGGGTGGCCAAATAGAAGAGGTGATTCTGCAGGCTGAAAGTGAACCAAGCCTGGCAGGAAACATGATACAGTGGAAACCATGGGAGCGGGGAGCGGAAGAGCCTCCTGCCGGCTGATCGAAATGGCCGATATAATCATCAGCAAACGACTTGTGTGTTGAAGGAAAACTGGTGTCATTAAATGTTCTGTTACAACAAAAATGTGTCCATATTGTTGACATCTAATAATCAAGAAAACTGATGCAGAATGTATTTAGGAGACTTGTTAAAACTGATGACTATAGGAATAGGGACTTTGAATCAGTTTTTGTTAAAGCATTCATTCAAATTATTTCAAACAGGATATTTTATAAAATAGAGGTTCTATAAGATTTGAAAATTAATTGGAAAAATTTCTATGTGTTTCAATGCACAGGCCATATATTTGATAGGTGAAATATTTTTAGTACTGTCTAACACATTTGATATTTCTTTATTCTGAAGAAACCAGAAAGAAATTTACTATTGCTTAAACAAATGTATAGGTCACTGTTTGAAGTGAAGTAGCAAGAGGAAAAACATTAAATTACAATTCATTGTACAGATGAGGAAATTGATTTTGTATTTGAAAGAAAGATTTCTTATTTACAGTGGTACTTGGGAAACTTTAAAATTTTGTCTCATTTAAGGGATATGCTTTCTGGCCCTTAACCAAAGTGTACCATGATAGAGAAAGAGTTTCTGTAAGAGAAGAGATAATAAGAGTTCCTGAATTTTATCTGGCATATGGCTTTTGTTCTAAACACCTTAGTTGTATGGTTATAACTGCCTGGTGGGACCACTAAGTAGTTTTTACTAAGTTTCCAATGAGTGTAGCTGGGTGTCAAACAAGATAGAACTGTTCAAGGAAAGAAATGATTGACAAGTTTAAGGTTAAACAAAAACGAAATTACTTTTCAGGTATAAAAAAAAAGAAAGAGAAAGAGAGGGAGGAAGGGAGGGAGGAAGGAAGGAAAAGAAAGAAAGAAAAAGAAAGCGTGGGCCAAGAGGGGCTTCCACGGTGGACTGTTGGACGTTCGGCTCAGAACTCGGAGGTGCAATGGGGTTTGGTGAGACCAGCCTGCAGCCCTTTAAATCCATGTGGACACTGAAGCTGCAGGCCTGGGCGAGAAAGGGCGAGGCGAGAACCCAGGGCCAGTTCCGGAAGGCTGTCCACAATTAAAGACCCAGCCGAAGAGGGAGGCATTTGCATGGCCCTCAAAGTAAATGCCTCAACGTTTGCTCCCCAGACATTTCACTTGCCTTCACCTACCTCATGCAGAAAGGAAGAATGAGGATCAGGGGAGATTTGCATCATGAAAGCCAAGGGAAGAGAGTTTTTTCCAAGGATGCAATGGTCCCCATTGTCGAACTCTGCTAAGGGGAAAGAGAAGCTGGGCACTGACGTTTGGATTTATTTGTGTGCCTAGGCACTACATCCCCTGGGAGATGGAGAGGTGGATATGCTGAAAACCACCTTGTCTTGGCTTTTCCCTGTTTTATAGACCCCCGTGCTCTGCTGTTTCTTCTGTTCCAGACCGAGCCGCCCTGCATGTCTACAGTCCTCGTCTGGAGCCTCATGCCTTGGTCATTCTAGCTTTCCTTTTCTGAGAAGGGTTCTTCCTTTGACTGGCCACAACTACACTTTTACTGCAGTTGAACGTGCTTGATAGACCTTAGCAGCTGAGAAGTCTGTGGTATGTGTAGGGTTCTCCTTTTCAGCGTAGTGATTGCCAGGAAGATCCTTTTGTATGTGTGACCCAGAGTAGTGCTGGTGCACAACTCTTGCTTATTTAAAGCCATGATGGTTAAAGAATAGATTCTGGGATATGATAGAGTCTGGGTTCAAATTCCAGCTTTAATAGTCATTAGCTCTGTGACTTTAGGCAAATTACTTAATCTCTCTGAACCAGTTTTCTCATCTGCAAAATGAGGACCATGACGAAACCTCATAAAGTTCCTGAGGATTAAATGAGATAATGCATGTAAAGGGTTTGGCACAGGGCCTGACAAACACTACACACTTAAGAATCACAGTAACCATTTCTTCTGCTGTTGCATTTTAATTAGATTTTTTGTAGTGGTTGGATTCTTCCAGTTTTCCCAGAAAGCACTTGGATTCCAGATTGACAGCCTGTTTGTCCTCAATTTGTGAGTGAGGGAGGCACTTAAGTTTAAAAGTCATCTGTCATCTTTCTGTTTTAGACACTTTTCTCTGTGATCCCAAACACCCTGTGTGTGTCTCTGTCATGGCTCTGAGCAGGCAACATTCAAGTTTACATGCCCATGTATATCTGTCACCTGCGCTGGGCAATCACATCCTTGGAGGGCCTGGTACCAGACCCTACAATATCTAGCACATAGTAGGAGCTTTAAGAAGGGTTTATTAAAGGCATAAAGGAATGATAGTGCACTGACTAGTTAGGCCTGGGCATGGAGCAACCAGGAGACACATCTCTAATGTGCAGGACTTGAAGTAAAAGAGTGCCTCATAGCGTGTCCCTAAATATTTCAGTGATGTATAAAGTCACACAGACACCCTCAGTTCTTACGCAGGGCTCTGCAGCCTAATCCCCAGAGGACAGAACAGCCTATTCTTTCTCCGAGCAGCCTGCTGCCTATGCGTGTGGGTGGTTTCATGGGCCGGCTGGGCTTGTAGAGGTGTCAGAGGGCTGGCAGCAGAAGCCTGGCCTTGGCACAGGTGCCCAGGGTACCTGGACCCAGGGGAACCCCCCTGAACCCAGGAGGAAGATCCCCAGGGAGCCAGGGCCTCCCCAAACTGCCCCCCCGCCACCCCGGCAAGAGGTGAGGGAGAGGGTGCAACCATCTGTGTGCCCGGACACTCACGTGGGTGATCTGGGTCTGTGACTTCAACCCAGGAGCACCCCTTCTGTGGTTTCCCAGGGCAGAGACCATGACCCCACTCCCCTCCCCCATGAGGGCCCCCATTATATGGTATGTTCCTCTCCCCTAATTCCTGTTTAGTCAATTGATTACTGAACTTTTTGAACTTTGAAAAAGTTTCTTAGAAGACCAAACAGGAAAAAAAAGAATGCGTCATGCAGCTTGTGATACACAGGGCCTTCTAAAGGGCAGGCCCGGGGCAGGGCCCCTCGTGCCCCAGTCTGGGGATGGCGAAGGCAGGCCATTGGTTTCTGCATTAAGAACAGTGGGTTCATGGTGTAGAGTGTCACTGATCATCTTATTCTCTCAGGTTTTTTTCCTTGCGCTTGAGCACTGCCATAGGCCAGGCCCTGGGCTAGGGGCAGAACATAGGGCTGAACTACACAGACTGGTGTGTGTTCAGGGACCTTGCTCCCTGGCTGGACAATGGAGATGATTGTTACAGGAAGGGAGGTACAGGGGGAAGTAGCCAAGGCAGGGACCAGAGAGGGCAAGTGACTTGCCCAAGGTCACACAGCTAATGAGTGGCAGAACTAGGAATGAGTGGGGCTCCTGAATCCCTGCCAGTTTTCCTGCCATCACCGCACTCAACCCACAGCTCTGGGGCTGTTTCAGATGGACACCCCAGTGGCAGCTCTGGGCTGTTCTTCAGTGAGCACATTAAGAACCAGAAACGCTCTCCTTGGGCTGTTTCCGTCTTACTCCTTGGTCACCCCCTCCCTCCTCAACATCAGCTGCTCCCCCAACTGTTTCCACACAAGAAGCTTGAGAAATGATGGCAGCCTGGTGCCAGTGGGGTGGCCTGAGCAGCCTAGAGGAGCCAGCACCAACACCATGGTCGGAGAACAGCCTCTGCGTTGTAGGATCTATGAAACGTGACATTAGTTTCACCTTTTCCCTCCACTCCACACTTGCTCGGGGTGCCTGAGAGTCAGCAGTTGTCTTGGACTCGGGCAGTTCGGACAGGACTTCCCTTTGCCTTTGTCATTCAGTCCAGCCCTTGGCTCTCTGCGGCAGCCGTCTTGAAAGAGTGTGGTCTGGGTTGGCACCAGGGCCTCAGGTCTCCGTCTGTGTTGGGCACTGCATGGCAAGGCACAACAGGGTCTCTTTCCATCTGCCTGTGCCATCAGGAGCTCCATGGTGTCACAGACTGTGTGTTATCTTGCCTCTGGACAAGGTGGCTGCAGAGAGAGCCATGTTTTCTTGGGGAGCCTGGCCAGCCTGTTCCGTGGGACAGGAAGGTGGAGAAGGAGAAGTGCGATCATACCCAGTGGTCACGCACTACCCAGGGCTTCAGGTTGCTCGGTGGGCTGCCGATCTCATTTTCAAGGGAATGCTGCAGGGATAAGGAGGGAGGATTTATGGAAGATTTCTGTGGAGTGAGCTGGGCTGTGCACACCATTCCTCAGGACAGAGGGGTGGAGGCACTGTCCTCTCCACCAAGTCCAGTGGGACTGGTGCTCCCACAACACACGGGGAGAGCTTGGTGTGTGTTACTGTGGCTATGGGGACACTGGGCGTGTGCATGCACACACCCAGAGGAATCTAAAGGCCAGAGGCGGTGCCTGAGCCCCAGGCATCAGGCCAGCAGTGGGAGAGAGCCCCTACCAGGTGGTCAGGAAACAGATTTGTCTTTGATGGGGGTCACTGTGGCATGACTCTTGGGGGCCCTACAGGGCACCTGCAGCATCTGCCAGGAGCCACTTGGAAGGAATCCTGCCCAAGAGACGGCAGCCTGTGGGGAGAGAAAACCCCTGTAGTAAGAGGCTGTGGGCTGTACACTGGAACAGCAGGTGAGGGGCACCAGGAACAGCCCACCGACATAGAGGCACAGCCCCTGCAAGTGAGTGGAGGCCTCCGCCTTGCTGGGGGCCTGTAGACCTGCCCCGCTGCACTCGGCTTCCCCTCCTCCCCCACCTCCTACCCAGACCAAGTGGGGGAGGAGAGGGAGGATGGCTTTCCCTCTATTTTGGGAAGGAAGGTGACCCTTTATCAGGCCCTAGTTGGAGCAGGGGAGAAGTGTAGCCCTGCAATGAACATTGAAATGTTGATTAATATACTGAACTTTCCAGTTTTTAAG
Organism: Phyllostomus discolor; assembly: GCF_004126475.2. NCBI lineage: Eukaryota > Metazoa > Chordata > Mammalia > Chiroptera > Phyllostomidae > Phyllostomus > Phyllostomus discolor. Next base: position 145,814,697 of record NC_040907.2, on the reverse strand, counting down.
TTGATACTGTGAAAAAGTCCCAGGAATGCTGACATTTTTATCCAGTGGAAGGAGACTATGAGAGGCACAAATTAAACAAGTAGGTGTTTTAATTGCATCTCATGAGTTCTGCTAGTTCAGTGTCACATTTACGGTAGGGTCTCATTCACCGCGGAGGAGAGACTCTGTAATGCACCCACCCTTAGTTAAACAGGTGGAGCCCAAGCCTGTTTGGCTCCAGCACCTGCGGTAGGACAGGGCTGTATAAAGGGCTCTGGGGAAAGAGCAGATGGGACCACCTCAGAGTAGGTGCTACTGGCTAGGCCTCAAGGGAAGTGTAGCGGCCTCTCCAGTGAGCTGGGGCTCCAACCAGCAGGGCAGCAGGTTCTGTGGGGAGCCCTGCTTAGCAGGCCCTGGACGGGACTGGTAGAAGCGGCTTTTCAGGGTCCTTTCTCCCACCCAGTCCTAACGACCCCACTTCCATCCCTCTGCCCGGCCACCCCCAGGCTTCCTAAGGAAGTGGTGGGTGTTGGTGTGGCTGCTTCTCTCCAGTTCCAAGGCTTCTTCCCACCTTCCAGTCTGGACTCCCCACCCCCATTGAGGCTTCCCCTATGACCTAAAAACTGAGGTCACATGGAATGCAGGCACATTGTGGCTGCGGTGGGGAGCATTTGTGCGAAGGAACCCACTTTTCTCCATGACTGCTTCTGTCCGTCTTGAGTACTGGAGACCCTGGTCTGGGACCTTGTGTTTTTTCTTACCTGGATTACTGCTGTTGGCTTTCAACCTGTTCCCATTTCCAGTCTAGGCCCCGTCCCTTTACAGTATGTTTGTTCTCCACAAAGCTCCCAGAGAGCTTTGAAAAATAATAAGATGATGTCAGTCCTGATTCCAGTCCTTCGATTGGGCCCAGAATAAAATACAACCTTGTAAATAGGTTCTAAAAGTGCCTACGAACTGGGCCCCTGGTGTCCCCTCCAGAATCCTGTTGCATCGCTCTGGTCACCGCCCCGCCCCACCGGGGCTCTCTGTGGGTGGCTGGGCTACTTGCAGCTCAAACTGTTCTTTGTCATGGCTCTTTCCACGGCTACTGGCCTGACTCGTTCCAGCTACTCTTTCATCTCTCTGCTTAAATGTCATTTCCTCAGAAAGGTTTGGACCTACGATTCTGTCTCGTAGAATTTATTTTCTTCAGAACCCTTGCTGTTCTTCATATTATGTATTTGTTGTATGTTTCATGTTCAGTCCTTCTCCATCCTGGAAGCTCCACGGACATAAGGGTGGGGTGTGTGCCTCACCCACTGCATCCCCAGGGCCTACCACAGCGCCTGGTGTACAGTGGGTGCTCAGAACAGTGTGTCGGCCACAGCAGTGCCATGCATGCTGTGCTACCTTAGGCCCACACTGGCTGCCGAGTGTTTATCTTCCATGCAATCCAGCCCACAGGGGCCAGGAGGGCCTTAGCAGTCTTCTCTGGAGCTCGAAGCTGAAGGGGGAGGCAGTGCCCCTGAGGACAGAATCGCCCTTGGAAAAAGAAGGGACTGTGTTGGGACCCGGCTACCTCTTGGTGATGGTAAGTTATTTAGACTCACTTTTACATCACTGAAATTGGGCTAAGAATGCCCCATAGGTGCATTCTGATGATTAAATGGGTGTGGGGGAAGGGAAGCATCTTGTAAAAGTGCCTACTGTGTGCTAGACCCTGTGCTGGGTCGTTTCTGCACTAGCACATTCAGTGGGAATGAGTTTTATGAGCTACCATGTGAGTGGAATTGCTCTAGGAAAGCAAAGCTGGAATTATTTGACAGTATTTTAGCTCACAGCAAACCAGCATAATGCATAATTACTTGGGCTGCAGTGCATAGAGGTGGAAACAAGCATGCCGTCCTCTGCTGTTCCTGCCCGCGTTGCTCTGGGCACTTCCTGTGGCATCTCACTCCTCCACACACCTGTGGGTAAGCTGTTACTGTTCATGCTCCACCAGTGAGGAAACGGACTCAGCCAGGTTAATTGCCCATTACACAGCAGAACGACCTGCCCTTGAACCCAGGTCTGTGGGACACCCCATGGCTGTTAGAAACTCAGTAATGTCCTCCCAAATTCATATGCAGAACCCGTAACTCCCCTGTAATAAGAATGTGACCTGAATTGAGATACAGCCTTCAAATGAGGTCATGAGGGTGGGGCCCTAATCCAATGTGATGGATGTGATTTTGAGAAGGGGTATGACACCAGGAGACTTGTTAGAGACAATCGCCAGCGTTGCCTCTGCTTCCTGAAATCTGGATTCTTTCACTAGTTCCATGGGTGCCAGTCACTATGCAAATGTGTCATGTGAAGGCGGAGATATGCCACACTGTCAATATCCCTCTGGAAGCTCACCATCTAATGGGAAGACCAACAAACATCAATTACTGTGGTTGCAATAAGAGTGCCAAGTGTTACCGCAAAGGGAGAAAGCCTGGTCAAGTTGGCACCGCTAGTATGAGACAAAGCTTCAGGCATCTAAGGGACAACAGGCAGAGAAATGAATCCCGGCAACCCTCCTGACTTGGAAGTCTTACTTTAGCCTGCCTAGAATTCCAGAGGCAAGTATGCAGGAAGGGACTGCCAAAAACAAAGTTGCTATGTAACTGGCTGAAGAAAGTGGTCTTGCAGTCCTCTTGGGCCTTTCTCGGACCCCCGGTCACATCTGGGGGGTTATTTGGATGTGACGGATCTAACAAAGCAAGAACCTGCTCTGCAGCGGGTGTGCGAGCGCACAAAGTGCCACATGAGGGCCCTGCCATCCCACATGGCTCAAACACTTTAGAAAATGTTTATAATCTCAAAACTCAAATTTCAGTGAAACTGGCTACAGTGATGCCTAATGGGGGATACTTTTAAATGGAAGTTACAGTCTACAACCATTAAGGATGACAGACAATAAATTATGCAATCAATTTTTTAATAACAAAGATACTATTTTTAACATGGTCAAGGATACTTGGCTACGTCCAGATTTTAAAAACAGAAGTTCTCTAGCCCCACAGCGCGACCACACAGCTTGTACAGGACACTCCAGAGACCAACAGAAAGTACATCTGAGCACAAAAATAAAAAATATTTAAAGAGAATCTCTAAGCAGCATTTTATTTCTGCAAAACAGACATATATCTTGTACTGATTAAATATCTACAAGTGCTTTTCCTTTACAAAAATACATATATTCTTAATAGACTAAGTCATTAACAATGACCTGGTAATCTTTCACTTCAATTTGAATGATTTATAAGCGAAATCTTACAACCACAAAAAGGTTTTTATTTGTATTAAGATGTTACCACTTTTGACAAAAAAAAAGCTTAAAATATTTTATATTTCAAAGGAAAACCAGCAACACAACTGTACAGTATATTCTATGATGGTTCTGTGTGACGTGAGGGCCACTGTTAAAACTGGTGCTCACTGCTGTGTTGCTCGATGCAGGAACGAGCAGACACTGGTGCCCCTCACAGGCTCTTGTCTTAACCACAGCTTCATAAGGACACTTAGGCCCCATCCCCATTCTAAAAAATACAGCAAAAGAAAACTGACCCCACACACTATCAGCCTGATCCCATCACATTGCTAACGTGTAGAACTCCTGCTCCAGTGGACCGACGAGAAGTCTGTGGATAAATAATCTGTTTGCTGTCTCTACGAGGCCCAGAAACACTTCGTCTGCATTTGTACCAGGTTAGTTTCTTACCCATGAAGCTCTGAAGGATGGAAGGAAACTAGACCCAGTGTTAACGTATCAGTCTCACTTGACTCTAGGTTTAAAGGTAGTTGAAATTAAAAAGCATTCCTGAACAATGTCTCAGTGTTGGATCCTAGAAAAAGGGGCATTAACAGGTATACAGACACATTTTAATAAGCATTTAAAATTAAATTTTTTAATTTCATAACTTTCTAAAATGGAAGTGCTCAAGCATTTTCATTGTTTGAAAGCATAGTAAGAATAGCAAATAAACATACTATTTGTGAAAACTATGTTACATTAGGAAGAGAATCACTTTTAAATTACTGGGAAAATGTCATTGTGGTAAGAAAAAAAAACCTGTGAAAACCTTGTAATATATATTTAAGTGCATTTTAATGAACTTTTTCTGATGTTTTTCCATCAAAATATTACTGAACTAGATATATCAAGTAAATCCAGAATTGGTTGGTTATGTTGTGCTTTCAAGGGTTTCAGTCTCTGGTATATTTAATATTCTTAATCATTAATAAGCCAGATGTAGCAGACATGTTCCTTATTGTAGAGAGATACATCTTAAAATAACAATAGCATTTCATGTTTTTGTGTTTCTAATCCAGAAAACTAAAGTTACGGCAAACTCATTCATTTTTGCAATTCTCCTACAACCACTATCTTAATGTGTAAAGCTTATTTAGCCTGCTAGAAAATGCCTTATGATAAACCACAGCATGTAACAGAGTCCACCCATTTTTATACTGAGGAGGTTAACGCAGTGGTCTATCAGAACGAGGTTTATCTTTAAGGTGGCCCATGGCATGACTCCCAAGGAGAATGGTGTAAGGAGAGTATCCAATCAGATGTACAGATGCTCTGGATCTGAGACCCATTTTGCCAAATTTGGCTGTGTGCTTGAATTCTAGTAACAATAATTACCAAAGAACAGGGCAGACACTTAAAACAGGCCTTTATGAAAATTCTGCTTTTGAATAAAAGAAAAGCATTTATGTGAGTCCAACAGAATGTAGTATTTTCTATACAAATGAGCATGGGAGCACTCTTAGCAAAGTCTGTCTTTAATAAAATGTCTCATATTATTAAGAACCTAGGAACGAATTACATGTAATGTTTGTTTCTACTGCCTCCATGGAATAAGTAAGAAGCTCCTCAAATTAGAATTTAAAATCTGCATTTCAATTTTCTTTTCAAAGTATGTCCTTCTCCCACTTTTCATCCAGAGAAAGGCCATTTGCTGTGTTTATCTCCTTCTCACCTTTGAGATTTCCTAAGATCTGTCAAATAGTGCTGGGAAAAAAAGACACATATGTGGAAAAAAGTATGCTCTGCTAATTATAAGAAAAACCTGCATTTGATTCATCTCACCATGAAAATTAATTTTAAAGCCTTTCTTTGGCGATAACTTAGCAATTACTCAAGGTTATTGCCTAATGTAAAACTAAATTGCAATCTAAAAATTTCCAGCCTCCAAAACTGTTAAGACCGTCTCTCCAACATGGTTATTAATTAGCAGTAAAATGTCTTTGGTGATATGTATTTCCTCATGAAAATCGTTTAAAAAGTGATTAACTTACAAGTGCCTATTTAGGTATGAAATCATTCATAGGAGACAGGTACAGATAACTCAAAATGTGTGCAGTAAATCCAAAACAGAAATGCACAGCTGCAATGAGGCACTTTCTCTTAAATATTTCAATAAAGCTAAACAGTTTATAATATTATGTAACGCACTTTTTTCTCTTACGGAATCATTTAAATTTAGATTACATTTGAGTATAAGATAGTTGAGCAAACTCATTACATTTATAAAATGTGGCATATTAGTATGGGACAGATTTTCAATGAATAATGAAATAATATACTTTTTCTAAAAGTAGAAAGAAGACATCACCCAAGACAGCTGTAACCCAGAGAGAATGGGCTAATATTACCCCATCAATGAGCCTTTTAGTTTCATTTGTACTTCTTGAAAGCATTTTGTTAATCTAGAGAAAAGGCCATATTCTGATTTTTCTATTAACTGATGCGATTTACTTCAGTTAAAGTGATGTCTGTAAATAACAGGCCTTTGATGTCCAAGGTTCCTTGACCCTTTAACTAATATATCTAAGGCAGAGAAAACAGATTACAAAAATCTTTTATGGAAGTAAAGTTCTTTCAGTGTCTTACATCTAAGAAGCAACACATTAAACAAAAATGTAAGTTTTATTTCTTCTCCAATTTTGCAGATTTAGATTATTATTCCTATAGGTTATTTATATAAAGAGTATTTTACTAGCACCCTAAGTTTATAAAACTAACCACAAAAGTTGTCTGTATATTTTTTCTATACCTGGTTTCTTGCAAATTCCATAACCTAACTTAGGGAATATTTAGCTGGAAATTTAGTGTATTACTAGATATGAAAGAGGTCCCATACTTAGAAAATCATAGTTGAATGTATCAAAAGAGGTCAGCTGAAGAAGTCTGTGGTTCCAGCAGCAATACCGTACTACTCAGGACCACCATAAAATGTGTACCTTCCCCCAAATGACAAATGATGTCCTTTATGTCAGGTTTTTTCACATGTTTTGGCACATATTCCACTGCATCTCAGTAAAAATGTTAATGCACTAAACTATTCTAAATTCCGTAATTGCTTCCTACACACAGGGTCTGGCAGAAGTAGGGCCTGCTTGAGTGTGGTCAGTAGGTAATAACAGGAGTGTAATAATTTATAGTTTTAATCTGAATGTTTCACCTAAAATGTCACATGGTATGCTTGAATGTGATATTGTTATGTAATAGAATCACATGCTTATGATTTTTTAATAAAAGATTTTGTAATAAAAAAGGGGCATTATTTGTGCCAGACCCTGTATTTCCTTGGAAAATAGTGAAATTACATATGATGAAGCAACGGGATAAATTTAAAGAGACTGTATATGTAAAATTCACTTAAGGTTGTATGTTTTGGCCAGGGACCCAAAAACATTCAAGTCTCATTAGTGGCTTTAAAAATGCACTCTCAATGCATTTTGCATTAAGTCAATTAAAGTTAACTTCCATATGTAAAATATTACTTCAATCACTGATCTAGATGTCACAAATTTATAATAAATTTTAAAATTTCTTAGGCATGTAGGGAATTAGATTTCACAGGATAAAATAATTTCTGTAGCTAAAGAGTAAATTTAGTTTTTGGCTGAGTGTGACCATAATGGTCTATTCTAACCATTTTTGAAGATTTTGAATAAAAAAATCTGCCTTTTAAACTCTGCTTGTGAGCCCTTCCAAACACACACAATGAAATTGCCGTAACCTTTTTCATATAAGCCAGAACAAAAACAACAGAAAATTTAATGTAGACTTTTTGACTTGAAACAAAGATATGTGGAAAAGAGAATTATGGTATTTCAGCCTTTTATACTGTGAAATGCATCAAGATTTAGCTGTATTTTGTATGTGTTTCTTAGCGTTGTACAATGTTTTATTTCTAAGGAGCATTTTGAGTCAGAAGGCATTAATTTGTGATACATTTTACTGGAAAATGTAGCACATCCACCAGGTATACAGTATAAAAACTATGTGTGTAACACACAGGTTGTGCTCATGTCAGATTTCTAAAATATTTTTCCTACTTTTCAAGATTTTTCCTAAGTTTCAGAGGTTAACTTGTTTTGAAGCAATTAATAAAAACAATTTCCAAAGAAGTTTTTTGAAAACAACTATAAATTTTAAAACATTTAAAATGAAGCTCTTCATATAAGTTAAGGTAACAAGACTTTCTCTGACTTGCACAATAACCTCAAAATGAATGGAAGACTTAACAAAACTGCAAAATCAAGGACATCATCACAGCTCTGACCTTAATGAACTTATGTATAAAACAGTAATCCCATTTCCCCCGATTGCTACAGGATCTAAAATGAAATATCCTCAGACTATTACTTTTGGTTAGCATATTTACTACACTGCATTTATTCTATTGTATGCAAATGTTTTGGAAATGTGATAGGTAACTAACAGTTTTAATCTACAATTGCTTTGAGACTTTTGAGATCCATAAAATAGCTAATGTTATCTGCTCTAAAGATCCTAATATTTAAAATCATCCTAACCCTCTGCATGCCACAGTGACACATACCTAAGGCCAAAGGAAAAAGAGCAACACTGTACTCATTAAATGAGAGCAACGGTATAGAGACGCATCCGTAAAATGAGCTACTCAGTGACGGCTCGTGAAGCAGCACCCTCTAGTCATAAGGCATTATGAAAGGAGACTGACCTTACTTACACATTAACTTCCTTAGAAGTCAATGTGATCAGCTGCCAACATTCTGAATGATTGTGAATCGAACTTCAGTTCTCCAAGAATCACATACATTTTCAATCTGGAGGGCTAACATGCCCTCTCCTTGTGCAATTGATAGACTACACTGACAGATGATTTAAAATGCCTACAATTACAATGCGCTCAAAGAATAAGTGGAATTCTTCCCCAAAGATGAACTATTTTGCAAACAAAAATCTTACTGAGAACAGGACAGTGGCTCAGAAACCACTTTTCTAAATATATTTCCCATACAAAATAATTTCAAGATATAATAATTACTAGTTTTTTGTACAATACACTATTTAAACAAGAATTAATGAAATAGTATATGAAAACTGCAACACCACAAAGATTAAGCCGTATTACTAGTGTAACCAAACATCAGAACAGTCTTGGAACAGGCAAGCAGAACACTCCGAGGGCTGCATCGTGGCGCACATCTCACTGACACCGACCGGGACTTGCACACGGGGAGACGGCACAAATAACTTATGCAGGTGGTTCAGTAGCAGAATGGCACTTGGTTTGCTCGTAAGAGAAATAACATAAATGTGACGGACAATTCAGAGACAGACAATGGCCTTATTTGCATGCTGAAAGTCTGGTTGTGTCCCTCTAGTCCACACACCATTCGCTGTGCAATCTGTCCAGAGTAAACAAATAGTGCAGGATTCATCTCAGTGGGATCTAGGCCCCTTGGTTTAACCAAAATCAATTCTTGGTCGATACTGCAATACCATGGGATATGACTATAAAATAAAAAGAGATGATGAATAAGACTGTGTTTATAAAAAACAATATAGATTATATACAAAAGATTTTAAGAATGAGGGGTTATAATTTCCAATATTTGCTGATACTAGTGATTACAACAAGGTGACGTTAAAACTATATATTTTTAATTAAATTTATTGGGGCAACATTGGTTAATAACGTGTAAATTTCAGGTGTACAACATTATAATTCACTACCATATACTCTCTTGCGTGCTCACCTCTCAAAGTCTGTAGTTTCCCTCCATTACCGTATATTTGACCCCATTTGCCCAATTTGCTCTCCCCCACCTCACTTCCCCTCTGGTAACCCCCATTCTGTTATATCTATGAAAACTCTGTAATTTTTAATTGCCATTGTTTTTCTAGAATCAGTAAAGTTTTCCATAGTATACAACAAAGGCCAAGTTCGAAGGCCTCGAGAGGTCACACTGGTTGCACAGGTGAAGACTACTAACATAACACCGAGGGAGAGGCAGGGCCTGTGGAGGACTGAAAGCTGTAACGCCCTCCTTAATGGTGTTCGGTCATCAACCTCGTGGGGCTGAACAAGGCGAGTCTGTAGGCTGCATTCCAACAGAGCTGGGGTTCCTGAGAGCCCGCTGAGTCACAAATTAACAGACGCCTCCCTCTATGAATCTATTTCTTTTTAGTCAGTTTTGACACTTGTTTTCTTTTTAGAAAAACAAGTAGCTAATCTGTTACATAAACATTTAGGTTTACTGCCTCCTTTCAATAATCAGTTGATACTATTACATATTTAGATTTGATTCTTATATACCTGAATGGTTCATATTGTCCTTCTATGTAAAAAAAAAAAGTCACACATCAACATATGGCACTAGAGAGGAAACAGCTGCCTGTAGACAAATGGTATATGCTCTACTGCTACTTCTGGGTCTGCTTTTACCCTCTGTTTTACCACATGTATAGAGCCCAAGTCAGAAAGGGTCTGGAGTGCCAATTGTCTTCCTTTTCTTAAAGCTGCAGATTCCTCCTTTTAAAATGAAATTTTGAGGAGCTACTTTTATGAAACCAAGAAAGGACTGAAATGGCCATGGATTGTTTCTCCTTCATCTCAGTGTGGGTGAATGTAAAAATCCAGGACAGAGAACCATTTTTTTTCGTATGAATGAAAAAGATAGTCTGAGATTCTGCAATCTTGAAAATGACCATTTCATTACTTATCATAACTAGGTTACAAACTGAGAAAACTCAGTGTTGGAATCTCTTACCATTCAGCCCAGGATGGGACTGGAGGGTGGGAATGAGAATTCCTAGGATTGGTTCCTCCCAGATGAAGAAACGAGGTTGACCCACTACCAGTTTTCTAGGGGCTGGAGTAAAAGTCACAGTCTCTCAGGGTTTCCATGCTTTAAATTGATTTTGGTATAAATTTTGATTGCTTGGTTTTATTTTAAACTTTATTTTGTTCTCCCTGAATCAGAGTAGCTGGGAGTGGGGCACAGAAATCTACATTTTATAAAACTCCCTGGGTTTCCTGAAGCTCAGCCAGATTTGGGGACTGCAACCCAGACATCCAACACTGACTTCACTGCTTCCCATCCTACCAGAGGCCAGCCCACAGCCTGCCCTTCGTCAATAATCTACCTTTGTTTTCCACTCCTGATTGCTAAATCTGCACACTTTCTGCAAATAGTTAAGTCATTTGTTCCAGAGATTGTTCAAAATATATAGAAAATTCCATCACTGATTTTACCAGCATGAAGGTAGAGAGGGAATGGCTTGGTTAAGTGCTTCAGGTTTTCTCAGTTTTGGACCAAAGATGGTTTTGATTGTCCCTCCAAGTAACCGTGTGTGTGTTTGTTCTATGGCAACATATGAAGCTTAATACTTTTATTGAAATGTGTCATAGTACTGGAAATTAAGATGAACTTCAAGTTCTATTTGCATTTCAGTTTGCTTTCTGACATAAGGAAACACGGCACTTCACTCCTCCTGGGGTGGGGAAGTGACCGCACTGACTGAACCTCCACTTCGTAGAGCTGCTGCTAGGCCTCGGTCTCATGAGGTTCTACAATAAAGAATAGATACTTCTGAAGTATATATTTCAAATGGGATGTTAGAAAATCCTAAAATTAACATTGGCGTACTGTTTTTCTTAAAAAAAAAAACAGGTTATTTATTATAAAACTAACTTGGCTTTAATGTAGATTTGGAGAACACAGAAAAGCAAACACACACAAAAGTAAAATCATTTAAATGACACCATCCAAAGATAACTATCATCATCATTTTAGTTTATATCCTTCTAATCTTTTTATCTATGTACTTACTTGTCTCTCAAAACTGCAATCATGCTACACATATTGTTTGGTAAATAATTTCGTCCATTTAAAAATAAATTTATTTCTGTACTACTTAATATGATTATTTTTAAAGGCTATGCATACTGCCTTTACATAAGTGAATTATAAGTTATCAAAGAAATCTCTTTTGCTGTATTTTTCACTTTATGCTTCCCCCCCTTTTTTGGCTATTACAAATTAATTTTGACCCAAGGATCTATACAGTCTAGTCCCTGCAACCCTGCTTACCCACCACTCCCAGACTGGTTCCTATAAGTGGAACTGCTGGTTCAAACAGCATACACATTTTAAAAGCCTTCTTGCTAAATACTCTCACACAAGAAAGCGGACTCCAAGAAAATTGTTCTATTTTTACATTTCCAAAAGAAGCAAGGATGCCTCAGCACAGTGTTATTAAGAACTCAACTTTCGAAAAGTATATTTATAGTGTTTAGAATAAAAAACCAAGGTATTTCCCCTAGTCCCCCGAATTTTGAATGCAGTTTTAAGATGTGTAAATTCAAGGGTATGACCATGAAGTACGAATTATTTCTTTTTTCCTGTTCTTTAAAAAACCTTTTCAATTACAATTTACATTCAATATTATATTCATTTCAGGAGTACAGCATAGTGGTTAGACAGTCACATACTTTACAAGGTGTTCCCCTGGTATTTCCAGTAGACACCTGGCACCGTACATACAGTTATTACAATATTATTATTGACTATATGCCCTACGCTGTACTTTATATCCTTGTGACTGTTCTGTAACTACCAATTTATACTTCCCAATCCCTTCACCTCTTTCACCCAATCCCCTAAACCCCCTGACCTCTGGCAATCACCAATTCGGTCTCTCTGTCTATAAGTCTATTTCTCTTTTGTTTGTTTACATTGGTCTTTAGATTCTACACATGTCTGAGATCATATGGTTTTGCCTTTTTCTGACTGACTTATGCACTGAGCATAATACCCTCTAGGTCTATCCATGCTGTTGCAAATGGTAATATTTTGTTCTTTTCTTATGGCTGAGTAATATTCCAAACAATAAGGATTTTAAAGAAGTGCTATGATTCATCCATAGATTTAAAGAAATCCTATGGTTCATCCACAGATCATCTATGGACAGTAATTCTTACTATACTACCCTTAGTCCCTTCTGTTTTCCAAATTTTTAATATGTATTTTTATGAGATAAACTTTCCTCAGATGCATGTTCAAGTTTTCTTGGTGCATTATCAAGCTTGGTCACCATCGTTCTGTATTAAAAGCAGTAACTCAGTGAAGTCCTTAGGGCAGGCCCTAGTAAGCAAGTTCGTAATTACACTTAGCTGCTGCCATTTTTCAGCTTCACCTCATCTTTCATCTTGTGGGTAAATAGTTCATTTTTAAAAATAACACACGAAGTATTTAGCATGGAGCAGAGAGTTCTCAAGGGATAAAACTGGTAATTATTAAAAATTCCTAACTCATAAACTATGGCCTTAACATTTATAATTTCATTTTTAGGTTAGTAAAATTAAATAGCTATTTCAAGAGCACTAAAATAATGGAAACCTTTGGAGACTTAATTTGAAAAGAAGTTTTATAGCTCAGGTGTTTGTTTCCCAGAGTCACACGTCTTAGGCACCTGAGTGTGGGGTGGAAGCAGTCCCCTTGGGGCAGTGTCCTGGGGCCGCATGTACAGTCGTGAGTGCCTCTTACCTGATACAAAGGGCCATCCTGAGGGCAGACTTGCGAAGCTGAGCAGTTCAGACACCGAAACTGCGGAGGAGATGAACTCATCAGATAAGAGGCATCCACAACTGGATACATATTTAAAACTGATAATTTAAAATATTTTAACGTCAAACATGAGTCAACATGATTAATTTTAAGTAAACACTTTCCAAAATATGGTAGTTGCTTTTTTAAAAGTTGATTTTAAGAACTTAGTGACTGGTAAAATTTAGCTTGATGTAATTTTGGTATCTAAGTAAGAGTTTTGCTAATATTCTGCAAATATTTTACCAAAATGGTAGCCCATCCTTTCCATTTTCTCTTCAATACTAATTCCTAGGAAAACCCTCGCCTCTCCTGTCCAGGAGGGTTACCCTCTTTCCTCTGTCCCTTCCTGTGAGTAATCTGGTCTGGATCTCCTCTTCAACTGCCTCCTGAAAGTATCCCTGTTTAAGGCTAGCAGCACTCTGACAGGGACATGCAATCTGCCTCCACCTGTAAGGGATCCAGTTTCTGTTTTAGATTCTGTTCTTCACATTGATCAGATTAGATACTTAGTCTCCATTATATTTTAATAGTATCATATTGTGAGCTCCTTGAATCTATAATTTATCTACACTCGCAATCTTAAGAGTTAAGGCCCAGAACTAGTTGGCATACAGCAGCACTGAAAAATGTTTTATGAGTAAATCAATGAATGAACATATTTTAAAACTATTGAGTAAATTCATTTGTAAACTAACTCTTAGCAGTTTAACCAGTCATATTAAAAAATCATTCCCAAATATTGATTTCTCAGTATTATGCTAAACATAATATTCAACATTATGCTAACATAACTATGCATATGTGAATTCAACATTGCCTATATCTTCCAAATGGAAAAAAATACATAAAATGGAAGGTGTAAATTAACCAGGATAAATCCAATATCCCAGAGCAGCTTTTAAAAAGATATAGTTTGAAAGAATACTTAAGTAAGCAATAATTAAAACAAATATATTGGCAGCCTTTTAAAGAAAATTTTAGAAATTTTCCATTTCCCCAAAGATGTCAGCAGTTTTCCCTCCAAAAGTTAGTCCCTGCATTATTGTGCAGGGCTCATCGACATGCCATAAAACACAGCACTACTCTCCTTGGCAACCTTCCCCTCTCTCTCTGAAGAGTCCGAGCACTCCGTCTCTCAAACTTGGTCTAACTGTGCAAGTCCCAAATAGCATGTAATGAGTGTAAAGAGTTAAGGTGGAAAGAGACACTTACACTGTTTTTCCCCCACTGATCTCTTTGATATCAATCAAGATAGATGTTTGCTTTTCCTAAAACTGCTTGATCATTTGAATAAAGCAAAGCGAGACAAACATGGCGCAGTCACTTTAGATATGGACTGGCAGGGCTGCTGGAAGATACAACTGGCCAGGACCACCTGGAAAAGAGGGGCTGTACCAAGAGTGGGTAATGAACCTACCCAAGAAGAGGTGAGCAGGAAGAACGTGAGTTCATGATGAAAACTAAGGCTTGAACAGAGATATTAACAGTAAGCTCTTGGATAAGACTGTGAGAGGAATTATAATAATAAAAGCTAACATGCATAAGCTATTAATAACACATTATGCCAGGCAACACTGCTAAGTGCTTTGGAATATCTCATTAATTCTTACTAAAATTTTTCAAGATAGCTAGTGTTTACTAAATTTTAAGGATCAAAAAACTGAGTCAACAACTAGAAAGCAGGGCACAGGTGGGAGGAAAATAGCTGCAACATACATAACAAAAGATTAACATCCAGAATACATAAGGAGCTCCTAGAAGTCAGTAAGAGACAAACATTACATGTAAAACATAACACGGCAATGGATATAAAAAGAAACCTCTCAGAAGAAATATAAAACTGGTAATATCAGTATTGGTGAGGATATCAGAAAATGGGCACTATTTTATACATTACTGGTGTGATTATAAATTGCTAAAACCTTTTTAGAAGACAATCAGTACCTATCAAAATTTAAAACACACATACTTGTGTAAATCTATATTTGGAATCTAGCCAATGAGTACACTTGCACATGTGCAAAAAGATGTATGTCCTGGAATTGTATCTCACTGCCTGTAATGTCAGAAAACCAAGTGTGTTAATCAAATTATGCTACAAATAGAATGCTATCAACTCATTACATAGAATTATTTCAAAATTTACTGATTCTCTGCAAGACATTATCAAACGAGAAGTTGCAGAACAATACATATAATTCCATTTATGTTTCAAAAAATGTGATGAACGTTGCATGGATATTATAAACAGGATCCATGTTTGGTAGTTAGTCAATGAAGTCCCTTCCAAACTGAGATCTAATTCTGTAATTCTACATTCTCAATTCATAGATGTGGAAGCCACAGGGTAAGCCAGGCCATAGATAACATCTAGAAAATCCCATTACTCAAAGGATGGTCCACAGGTCAGATGCACTGGCATCCCCTGGGAAATTGTTAAAAATGCAGATTCTTGGTTCCTACCCCCAACATACTGAATCAGAATCTATTATTTTACCAAGATCCCCAGGTGATTTGTAGTCACATGGACAAGCACTGTTTCTTTTTAAAGGTGTATTTTATCCCACTAATAAGCAAAAGATGAACCAATATTAAAAAGGCAATCTTGTGGATAACAATCATGAGGCTGCCATATTGTTATGGATTGAAAAATTTCTAAGAGTAAGCTAAGATTGACCAGATATTTGATTCCTAAAGATAAAAGTCTTTTCAAAAATGCATCACAATGAAGCCAAAGATCCAGAAAGAGCAGGGGCATAAAAAGTAGGCTGTGCTGGAAGTAGAGCTGCCCAAAGGTAAAGGAGAGGCATGGTGCTGGGCTGTACAGGACTGTGTCTTGCTCTGGAGAAATGGAAGCAAAATCGATTTCCGAGATTCTTCCTAGGACCCTAAAAACAGGACAAGGTGTAGAGGTGATCTGAATATGGAGTGTCCTTGCCTGAGGCAAAAGACTCAGAGGGGCAGAGGTGGCATCCAACAAGGAACTGTCTATTCAGAGACAGAGACAGAGAAGAGGGTAGACATGTGAGGAGATACCCCACCACACTGAACAGAATAACAAACGGCAAAGATGCCAATTCTAGCCAAACAACCTAGAAATTTAATGTTAGGGCAATGGCAATCACAATCCTATTCTCAAGCTCATCTGAAAATATAAATGGGAAAAAACCAACACAATTTTTAAAAGAATTAAGAAGCAGCTTTGCCATAACATACTAAATCACAGCATCAAGTAACCTAGAAGACCCAATTGTTTGCCTTGTAAGTTAGTTTGGACTGTATTCAAATTTATCCCAAAGGAAATGGATAATTGAGAGGTTTTAGGTAGAGGTATTATATGATCAGACTTTTATAAGCTATATAATGTGCAATGCTGGTGTAGAAATAAGACCTGTTCAGAAGAACAAAATACAATGCCCAGGAATGAAACACACACACACACACACACACACGAGGGTGCACACACATCTGTGTGTCTGTGTGTATACAAATACATGCAGATACATATGCATAGATAACAGTGACATCTCAAAACAATGAGGAAAATCATAGATTATTAAGTAAATCTTATGTCTGACCAAAAAAACCCCCAACAAGGCTAGAGTCTTAGCCTTGTTGTAGGTATGTATGTGTAAATAAACAAATCTCAGTGGACTGAACTGTTTAACATCAAAATGTACTAAAAGCAAGTGAAAGAACCACAAGGTAGATATTTGTTTAGGAGAGAAACTGTCCCCAGTCCCAGGCTGAGCCAGTTAGCAATGCCAGAGGGTAAAGTACTGTGAGTTTTCAGACACCTGGCATCTCTTGCAGAGATGGGAAAGTAATGTAAATGCTAGTAGGGTTTTAATCAAGAAATGATTGTTTTATTGCTAATTTGTCCACTCATTTCAATGGTCAGAATTCATTAATTACTACTATGTTCCAATTACTACTCCAATTACTACTATGTTCCAATTAATTAATGACTCATAATTAATTGGAACAAGTGCAAAAATTTTAAATTTGTTTAACAAAATCAACTGAGAAACTGAGATTCAAATAAATGGAATAATCTTTAGAATATATTTTATATAACTATTACCTTATAAAAGAAAATTTTCATTCAATTTACTCTTCAAATATTTACTGAGTATTGAGTATTAGGCACTGCTCTCAGTGCTGAGACTCAGCAGTTAACAAATATGACCCCTGCCCTCATACTACATTTTAGTTGGAGGGCAAACAATAAACATAAACAAGAGGCATAGTACGTCAGATGGTATGAAATACTATGGAAGGCATAAAATAGAATTAAGGGGGCAGGGGTTGGAGGACTGGGTGAAAATGGTGAAGGGATTAAGCAAAGGGAAAAGAAAAACTTCATAGTCACAGGCAATATCATGGTGATTACCAAAGGAAAAGGGGGTGACGGGAGGTAGAAGAGAGTAAAGGAGGGATAAATGGTGATGGAAGGAGACATGACTTGGGGTGGTGAACACTCAATATAATATACAGATGATGTACTATAGAACTGTACACCTGAAACCTACATAATTTAATTAACCAATGTCACCCCAATAAATTCATTAAATTTATTTTTAAATAAAATACAATGTCCAGGAATGAATAAATATATATACATATAAATTTTAAAAAATATTTTATTTAAAAAACATTTATTTTTACAGAGAGGGGATGGGAGAGAGAAAGGGAGAGAAACATCAATGTGTGATTGCCTCTCATGCGCCCTGCTACTGGGGACCTGGCCCACAACCCAGGTATGTGCCCTGACTGAGAACTGAACTGGCCACTTTTGGTTCGAAGGCCAGCACTCAATCCACTGAGCCACACCTGCCTGGGCTAAAATTTTGATTTTTAAAGATTAAGAATGCCAGATTAGGAGAGGGAATTGTAATATTAAGCAAAGTGAGGAGCCTCACTGAGGTGGTGATGCAGATGCATAACTCTTGTGAGTGAAGGGGTAAAAGGAGCAAGTTAGGTGACACTTGGGGAGGCCAGAGCAAGCCTGGCCACAGTACAGAAAACACAGAGGCCAGTGAGGCCAAAGTGCAGGGAGCCAGAGGGAGAGAAAAGGGGTAAGATCAGAGAGGATTCTGGGGAAAATCATGTGGGTCTGTATCTGTGGGTCCCTGGAAGGATTTTGGCTTTTGTCTACATGCTACTGGATATTACTGTAGAGTTCAAAGCAGAGAAGTGACATGTTTTAACATGTTCTAACTGCTACATTGGAAAAAGACAGGAGTGGGAAACAGGTGGCAGCAGGAGTGGAAGTATTGAGCCCAGGTAGGAGACTTTGGTAGGAATTCAGGAGGATGGCTAATGGTGGCCTGGATCAGGGTGGTAGAGTGAAGCTGGCACAACACAATGGGATTCTGATTATCCTGTATACTGTACAGTATTATATGTATAGTGTAGAGGTCACTGTATTTGATAAAGATGGATAAAAGAAAAAAATCAGGTTTGACTTCAGGGATTTTGATTTGAGAGACTGGAAAAACGGAACTCTTAGTCTTGGAAGGATTGAATTTGTGAAGGCTACGGCAGAAACAAGTTGGAGGAGGGTAACAAACAAATACAGGCTTTTCATGCTGGAAAAAAAATAAAACAGGCTAGTACATTACTTCACTATTGCACTAAATGTAAAATGTGGTAATTTCTCTACTTATTGGTTTAATTTTTACGTGAATGGTAAATCATGATAGTGAACAGTTTTTTGAACTAACTTTTGTTAAAATATGTCTTAAACAACTAAGGACTTCAAACTACTCAGAAATGTATAATCAAAATCATAATTGTAGCAAAGGCTGATTTAATTTATAGTCTATTGATAACAATTTCAATGCATCAGTTGTTTCTCTGACCTTAAAATAACTGGCAGTGTGGGTGACCTTTGGGCAGGGAATCTTGAGAAGCACGGCGAGTGCTAACCGAGCCTTGCAGCAGACGGCTACTTACGTATCTTCAAGCTTAGGGCAAACCCATTCATAATGATGGTTTCAAGCACATACTGAAATGCCCAAAGAGCACATACTGAAAAGCCCAAAGAACTACCAAAGAAAGCTAAAATTGTACCAATACGATATTAATACTATGTGTAATATTACACTATCTAGAGCTCAATAGTGCTGGGTAACGACTGTTTCTGTAATCTGTACCTGCTACCTGAAACATTTTAGTTGGAAGGATTAAATGAGGGTGATGTATGCAGTATCACTTAAGAACTAGGAAATGTCATATAAAGGCAAGTAGTTATTTACTGATACAAAGACAATTAGATGTTTTTTAAAATAGCTCTAGAGAGGTTGAGTTCAAGGGCACACAACTAGTTGGTGATTAGTAATAAAACATAATTTTTTCTTCCTTGTCTTGATAATTGAGCTTCACAAGGAAGCTTGATCCATGTGAGACTCAAATAGAAAAAAAAAATTGTGACTAAGAAGCTAGGTACTTCATTTATTATTATATCATACCAAGACATTTCTTCTTAAAAACAGCCAAATGTCCTACCCATTGAATGGCACACAAAGATATTTTGAGGTTTCATAGAAGTTCCATAGATGTGTACATTTAATATAAGTATGCTTTTGAACCACTGTACCTTCATTATATCTGGACTCTGTATTAGCTATCTTTGTGTGAAGTTACATTTCTTAACTTTATGATTGTTTTTATGATTAATTTATATTTTCATAAGAAAATATAATAAAACCTAGCTTATAGAGGGGTTAAAATTACAGAGTTTAAAAAATATGACATTTTTTTTACCGTAAATACCACAAAATCTTAAGGGCTAAATGGAAGTCACAACCTTGCAGTCAAAGTTTATTCATGTAATCAGGTTATGATGAAAGTTTGTTAGTATCACTACTATGTTCCTTACCACTACATACTAGCCTTATAATCCCTAGTCCCTAAAATTTCCCTAATATCAATGTTACATATAATTCAGATGAGATATGCTTGAACGTTCTAATTAACCCTAATCAAAGATACAGTTCAAAATATAAAATTCTCCTTTTAGGTTTTCTGGATTTTCTTAGGTTTTTCCTTTTAATTATTTTTCCCATATTGCTTAGAGCCTACGGCACAATAATCTAATCTGGCATCAGAAATCGCTGCAAACGCACTTATCCTTTGGTCTAATTTTATACTTTCAATATAAATCAGGTACCTGGAAAAAGCTTACCTAGATTTTAACCCCTATCCATCCTCTCTACCATGACCGAAAAATGATGTTATCAACCATCAAACATACTAGACAGGGCAGATCTTCACCCTCCTCACCCCCTACGCCATATAGTTAAATGTTCCCGTATTTTATGAAGGTTTTTAAAAAACGTGAGTGCCATCTTCTCTGTCTTGAGGTTAACAGAACTCTGAATATATTTTAATTGGGTTTTAAACTCACCTTAAATATAACAAAGCTACATTTAACATAAACCTTGGTCTTGTACTTGGGACTAATTCATGGAATAACTGGGAGAAACAATAAACAGAAACCAGTCCTTTCTCTTTCCCAAGCTAGTTTGTTCTTCGAATTTCTAGGTAACACTGTTAAATTTGAGTAATGTAATGGTATATAACTAAATACACATAAGTAAATATAAAAGCAATTTACGTTTTCGCCTCTTAGTCGCCATCTTGTCATGTAGATGAATTCCATAGTATGATCCTTCCCCATGATTTCACCATTGCACAGCACATCCAACTTTAAAAAGAACAGTTACAGGCCCATTAACATAAGTAATTTTGAATGGATAAGTGTTTTACATTTTTTTTTCAAATTTCAAAAAAGACTCAAATAGTTAAAATAGAAATATTATTCATTTACTTAAAAAGAACAGTTTTTATTTAAAGCAGATATAAGTACCATGAAGCATTTTTTATCTTGTCCCACCTACCTGTACCTCAAGTTCATACACACAATTTTGCAAAGCAATGTAACTTTTCTTAGCCCACGTCTCTACGCAAGCTTTGAGATTTTAGACATATTTCTGTGATTGCCTCTTACTGAATGAGAAGGAACTGTGGGAACCTCACAGTTCTTTACAGCAGTTTTATATTCATCTCTCAGAATCCTTTCACCTTCCCAACCCAAGATTTGAAGGAGTTACTTTCCTCTTATTAGTTTATTTTTGAAGAGGGCAAATGAATGAATGTAGAGACATGATTTATGGGGCCTTCAAGGCATGTGAGAATTTCTGGTAGTTACCTATAGCTGAGTTGACAGCATGGTTAGCACCATGCCACTGGCCTGTGTCTCCCAGGGCTCTCAGGCCTCCCTGCTCTGCTTGGTTGGTAACTTGCATTAATACTTACAGGGCCCTCTTCTCACTTTGTATGAAACTTCCAAAAAGCGTGGTTCTTATCAATGCTCACTTTCGCTCTAGTGTTGCAGGAACCAAACAACTCCCATATGTGACTATGACTGACTAATCAACAAAGCATAATTCAATTTTTATCATAGGTCCCTTTAAATAAAACATTTTGGCTCTCTAGCTATTAAGAGCAAACTGACAATTAAATTTAAAGGGTGGAAAGGGGGAAGAAAAACAGGTTTTAAATAATTGTTTGGCTAGACAGAGAATAGTTTTGAACCTTAAGTCTAAAATGAGTATAGTTCTAATTGTATTAGACAAATTAATAGCCAAGATATATTGAGTTTTGTGATGATTTATGGTGTCTGATATGGACTTCAAAATATTTTTTCAGACACCATTTTATGTTTAAAAGAACAAAGTAGATAATTTCATTTTATCTCACCTATAATATAAATTCATAAGCAATGCTGTTATAGAATTTTCAACTTTCAGGTATTTCATTAAATCATCCCCTACATACTGGGCAGCAAAATAAGGGGGGGGAGCAGTGAATATTACTGAAAATCACAGAAAAAGTCCTTTGCACTGGGATAGATAAGGATATGGTACTAAGATCAGCATCAGGACACTTTATCCTGTAAAGAAACTGGTAAACTGCATTTATGCAGATGTAATATTAAAACACTAGCTTTTACTTAATGGTAAACAGTACTACCTTCACCTACTATGGGGATAAAAGGAACATTATTTACAAAATCTCTTTTGATATTGTTTTACATTTTAAAAAAGTAGTCAATGAACAGTTGGTAAATATGGATCTCAAAGGTCTCAGATTAAAAATAAAAAATAAAAAAGACATACCCTAAATAAAGCACACTGGCATAAAAAAAACAAAAATAGAATCCATTTAACTGATACACTTATTTTGAGAATACTTAATGCTATTTAAATATCTTTTCTGATTATAAAACACTAAATGCATTAGTATTACAGTCTAGTCAGAAGGTTAAAATTTAAAAAAATACAGATTACATAAATAGAATGTTACATTTAAGAATTAAATTTTATATGAAAATAACCAAAGTTTCTACAAATTTAAAGTATGCTCATTTAATTTTTACTTACTTTGTTAGAATTTTACTTCAGATGAGAACAATCAAAATGATCTAGGTCAAATTATTAACTTACCTCGTAAGAACTTGGAAGTTTTAGTTTTAAACTTAGAAATTTTTTTATAGTTCCCACAGTTACACGTGTAGAACATCGAATGAATTTCTTCATTAAACCCTAGAGGAAATAAAGATTACTAATTAAAACATTCTTGTTTTATAAAGAAACCACAGTCGTCATTTCCACTATCATTTTGACTATTTTCAAAATGTATTCTGAAAATGTCTCAATTCACAACTCTTTATTACTTGTGAGTAAAAATGTTCCTAATTCTTAGATACATGATATTCTTCAAGAATGCACTATTATGTGTGCCGAGAAAATCCTGGCAAACAGAAAGCTGGCATACCTCTACACATTTTGGTAAAGAACGCATCATGAGTTTAACTGAAAGTAAAGAAAGGTCATAAAAATACTTTATTATACAATGTCGCTTCTGTAAGCATTAGGGGCATTTTAAAAAGCCTCACAACTTTTTAATGTTTTAAAGAGGAGCAGTGATTTTGAATGGGGCTCTGTGCAGCCCTAGGGGTCAATACAGAGAGGCCAGTTAGTCAACAAGAGTCCCAGTACCTAAGTCATGTAGAATGGATGCTTGGTTGGGGAGAAACACAACCAGTCAGTGTCAGATGGGCTATAGCAGCACTTTATTGGAAGAAAAAAATGTTCTATACGTCTTGATTTTTTTTTCACCTCATCAGCAGTGCTAATTTACTCTTTAAGGTCCAATATCACTAACACAGAAGAAGCAAAGCAGAATGGACACACAAGCTGAAAATGAATTGAAACGGCGTTGTAGATGTGATAAACATGAGCCAACCTGTAAAACAAACTTATATCCCCAAACCTTAGAAAATACCAATATAAAACAAAAACTAGCAACTGGATCTTTTATAGGCAGAGAATATTACTCCTACTTATATGTATAGAAAATTAGGTAGACAATTTGGAATGTTCTTAAATTCAGAGCCAAGAGCAGAACTATTTTGTAACTTGAAAACTTAAGGGAATAGAGGTCACTGTCCCTGACTAAATAGCCAGGTATTGCATGTTTTAAAAATTCTTGCAGCACACCAGTTGAAAATGCCTGCTCTACACATCTCTGAAAAGTAATGGGCACTTTTTAGGAGGGGCAATGACAGTTAAGAGTGTTCAGTAGAAGATGATGCGATGGTAGGGAGAACCTTAGAGAGATGAACCTTTAAAGAGAAGCTGACAGCAGTGCTTCTTCCCTACCATTTTATCTTGTAACCCCACAGAAGAGGGAGACGTGTAGGGTACACAGTGGGTTATGGGGAGGCTGCTGTCTGGCATGGCTGGTGGTGCAGCCTAGGCCTTGCGGAGCTGCCCTGCGGGGATCACCATTTCCGGCACACCTGTATATCTGAAGAAATGATTAATGAAAAGAGATTTGTTTTATGTTTTGAGAATGCTACCTTTCCCTTTCAAGACATAATCAATCCCCTTGCCTTCTAACTTTTCCCTTCCAACTTGGGCCAGAAGAGGAATGGTTCAAAATATGCTTCTTTCTGCTTTAATGTTGGCTACCCTAGAGTACTCTTTATTCCTTTGTTCTAGAAGAGTTAAAAAACTATTTAGGTAGTGGTCCATATTGCAAGTTAGGTAGGCTTTCAGTTCTAGGATACAATTAAAAGAATTCTAGTTCTTATGATAGTGATTATTGAGGTTTTTTTTTTTTTTTGGTTGGTTGGTTGTTTTTTATTGTATCTTAAACCCGAATCCCTTACAATGTTTTTTCTCTCATCTTCAGAATGGTATGGTTACTATCTCCACTGGCTAAAGCTTGACTCTGACTTTTTAAAAATTGATATATAATGCAAATATCATAAAAGTCACCATTTAAAACATACAGTTTAGTAGTTTTTAGTATTTTCATGAGGTTGTGCAACCATTACCACTCTAATTCCAGGACATTTTCTTCAGCACACAAAGCAACTCCACACCATCAGCAGTTGCTTCTCCCCCTTCCCTCTTTCCCCAGCTACTAATCTAATTTCTGTCTCTACGGATCTGCCTATTCTGGACATTTCATATAAATAGAATTATGTAACACATGGCCTTTTATGTCTGGCTTCTTTCACACTCAGCATGTTTTCAACTTTCATTCATGTTGTACATGTTGTGGCATGTAGCAGTATTTCATTCTAGTTTACAGCTGAATAATGTTCCAATGGGCAGATTTATTTTGTTTACATATTCATCAGATGATGGACACTGGAAGTTGTTTTCATTTTTTGGCAATTATACAAAATAATGCTGTCATAAACACTCCTGAACAAGATTTTGTGTCAACGTATGTTTTCAGTTCTCTGGGGTACATACTTGGAAGTGGAACTGCTGGGTCATACGGTAACTCGATGTTGAACTTTTTGAGGAACTGCCAAACTGTTTCTCACACTGGCTGCGTCATCCTACCTTCCACCAGTAATGCAGAGGATTCCAATTTTTCCACATTCAACCCAACATTTAATATTTTCCTTTTAAAAAAATAATAGCCTTCCTAGAAGACGTGAAGTGGTATCTCATTGTGATTTTGATTTGCACAACCCTCCTGACTAAAAAGGTTTGGCATCTTTTCATGTACTTATTGGCCATTTTTATATCTTCTTTGAAGAAGATATACAAATCCTTTGCTCACTTAAAAAAATCTTTTTGTTGTTGGTTTTTAAGAGTACTTTACAAATTCTGGATACTAAAGGCCTATCAGATTTGTGATTTGCAAATATTTTCTCCCATTCTGTAGGTTTTCTTTTCACTTTCTTGATAGTGCTTTGATGTACAAGTTTTCAATTTTGATAAAATCTTGATTATATTTTGTTTTGATGCTGTGCTGATGGTATTATTTCTAAGAATTCACTTCCAAATCTAAGGTCAGGAAAATGTATCCCTATGTTTCCTTCTAAACATTTTACAGTTTTAGCTATTACATTTAGGTATTTGATCCATTTTGAGCTAATTTTTGTATGTAGCATGAGGCAGGAATCTAACTTCATTTTTTGTATGTGGATGATGTTCAAATGTTCCAGCATCATCTGCGGAACGGTGCCATGCCTTCCCCTTGGATTATCTTGGCCTCCACGTCAAAAATAAATTCATCATAGATACATGGGTTTATTTCTGACTCTCAATTCTATTTCACTAATCTGTATGTTTACCTTTATGCCAAGTTAGGATTTTCACTGAATCTGAAGAGCAATTTGGACAGGACTGCAGTATTAAGTTTTCCATTCCATGAATATAGGATGCCTCATTTATTTAGGCCTTCTAAACATTTTGTAGTTTTCAGTGTGTCAGTATTACATTTTTTTTGGTTAAATGTATTCCTAAGTATTTTATTCTTTTGATATTATTATAAGTGGAATTACTTTCTTAATTTCGTTTTTGGATTGCCATTCCAACTTTACTCCTAATTCTTGTATCCAGCAACCTTGCTAAGATGCTTATTAACTGTAACAGTTTTTCTGTGGATTCCTAAAGATTTCCTATACACAAGATCATGCCATCTGAAAATAGTTTTACTTCTCCTCCAGTCTGGATGCTTCTAATTCTTTTCCTTGTCTGATTGCTCTAGCTAGAACCTCCAGTACAATGTGGAACAGAAGTGGCGAGAGAAGACATCCTCATTCCTGATTTTAGATGAAAAGCTTTAAGTGTCTCTCACCATTAATTACTGTGATAGCTATGGGTTTCTGTAAATGCCTTTTATCAGGTAGAGGAAGTTTCCTTCTATTCAATTCGTTGAGTGTTGGACTTTGTCAAATAGTTTCTCTTTGTCTATTGAGATGACCATGTGGTCTTTCACCCCTTTATTCTATTAATTTGGTGTATGACCACTGATTAATTTTTGCATGTTAGTCATGGTATATAATCCTTTTTGTAAGCTGCTGAATCCAGTTTGTTAGTATTTTTTGAGGATTTTTGCATCTGTATTAATGAAGAAAACTGGTCATAGTTTCTCTTAAAAACCCCTTTTTTGCCATTTTTATTGTGGTAAAAGTGTAACATAAAATTTACCATCTTAACCATTTTTAAGTGTACAGTTCAGTAGTGCTTTGTGTATTCACATGTTGTGAAACAGATCTTCAGAATATTTTCATGGTGGCAAACTGAAACTCTACAAGAACTAAGTAACAACTCCTTTCTCCCCTGTCCCCCACAGCCCCTGGTAACCACCATTCTACTTTGTTTCTATGAATCTGATTAGACACCTCACATGGAATCACACAGTATGTCTTCCTTATGACTGGCTTATTTCAGTTAGTATAATGTCCTCAAGTTCACCCATGTTATAGGATACAATCTTTTTAAGGCTGAGTAATATTCTATTGTATATGCCATACTTTGTTTATCCATTTATCCACTGATGGACATTTGGGCTGCTTCAACCTCTTGGCTATTGTGAATAGTGCAATAATGAACATGGGTGTCCAAATATCTGAAGACTCTGTTTTCAATTTTGGGGAATATAGACCCAGAAATGAAACTTTTTAATCACATGGTAGTTCGTTTTATTTTTAGAAATTTTCAGGAAACCTCCATACTGTTTTCCATTGAGGTTGTACCTTTTGCAACTTTCCAACAGTGCACAGGTTCTAATGTCTCTACATACTTACCAACACTTGCTATTTTCTGTTTTATTTTTGACATTAGTCATTCTAATGGGTGTGAAGTGATATGTTTTGATTTTCATATCTCTGATGATTAGTGATGTCGCTCATCTTTTCATGTGTTTGTTGGTCATTTGTATATCATCTTTGAAGAAATGTCTTCTTAACTCCTTGGCCCATTTTTAAATTAGATTATTTGATTGTTTTTGTTTTTGCATTGCAGTTTTACATGTTCTAGATATTAACACCTTACCAGATACAGGACTAGCAAATATTTTCTCCCATTCTGTAGGTTACCTTTTCACTTTGCTGATTGTGTCCTTTGATTCCTAAAAGTTCTTTTATTGTGATGTCTTTGGTTTTGGTATCAGGGGATTGCTTGCCTCAAGATTTAATTAGGAAGTGTTTCCTCTTCTATCATTTCCAGGCATTTACGAAAGCTTAGTGTAAATTCTTTAAACATTTGGGCTTTTCTTTGTGGGAACTTCCTTTTCATTTTAAATCACTAATTTAATCTCTTTGCTTGTCATAGGTCTATTCAGATTTTCTATTTCTTCTAGAGTTGGTTTTGGTAGTTTGTGTCTTTCTAGAAATTTTCCATTTTATCTAGGTTATCTAATTTTTGGCATACAATTATTCTTAGCAGTCCCTTACAATCTTTTCAATTTCTATAAGATTACTGGAAATATTCCTTCTTTCATTCCTGATTTTAGTATATTGAGTCCTCTCGTTTTTTTCCTTAGCCTATCTAGCAAAAGACGTGCCAATTTTGTTGATCATCAGAAAAACAATTTTTTGGTTTTGTTAACTTTCTCTGTTGCTTTTCTATTCTCTAATTCATTTTTAATCTAATATTTAATAATTATTCTGCTTGCTTGCTTGCTTTTAGTTGGTTCTTTTTTCTAGTTTCTTAAGGTAGATTAAATTATTGAGATCTTTCTTCTATTTTAATATAGGTATTTATAGGTATAAATTTTCCTCCAAACATTGCTTTTTCTACATCCCTAAGTTTTGGTATGTTGTGCTTTAATTTTCATTAATCTCAAAACATTCTTTAATTGCCCCTGCACTTTATTCTGACACATTACTTATTTAGTAGTGTGTTGCTTAATTTCTACACATTTGTAAATTTCACCATTTCCTACTGTTACCGATTTCTCATTTTATTCTGCCATGGTTGGAACTATAATTTGTATGATTTCAGTCCTTTTCTCTTATTTTTTAAATTGAATTTGTTGGGGTGACATTGATTAACAAGATTATATATAACAGGTTTCAAGTGTAGCGTTCTCTGATTCATGATCTATACATTTCATTGTGTACCACCACCCAAAATCAAATCTTCCATCACCATATAGTTGACCCCCTTGTTCCTTTACTACTTCCTCCCAGCCCTTCTGGTAACCACCATACTGTTTGTTGTCTATGTCTGAGTTTCAGTTTTATATCTCACATAAGTGAAATCACGTGGTTCTTAGCTTTTTCTGACTTATTCCACTTGGCACAATATTCTCAAGGTCCACCCTTGTTGTTGCAAATGGCATGTTTCATCTTTTCTTATGGCTAAGTAGTATTCAATGGCATACATGTACCACATCTTCTTTATCCAATCATCTATCGAAGGACACTTTGGTTGTTTCCACGTTCCATGTCTTGGCCACCATGAATACAGGTGGCTGCAACGAACATAGGGGTGCATGTATTTTTGTGAATAAATGTTTTCAAGTTTTTTTGGTAGATGCCTTAAAGAGGGATGGCTGGATCATATGATAACTCTATTGTTCATTATTTATTTATTTATTTATTTTAGGGAGGGAAGGGAGGGAGATAGAGACAGAGAGAGAGAGAGAGAGAGAGAGAGAGAGAGAGAGAGAGAGAGAAACATCAATGTGCGGTTGCTGGGGGTTATGGCCTGCAACCCAGGAATGTACCCTGGCTGGGAATCGAACCTGGGACACTTTGGTTCCCAGCCCGCACTCTATCCACTGAGCTACGCCAGCCAGGGCTCTATTGTTCATTTTTTGAGGAGCGCCATACTGTTTTCCATAGTGGCTATACCAGATTACAATCCCATCAGCAGTGAATGAGAGCTCCTTTTTCTCCACAACTTCTCCAACATTTGTTACAATTTGTCTTGTTGATAATAACTATTCTAACATGTGTGAGGTGGTATCTCACTGCAGTTTTGATTTCCATTTCCCCAATAGCTAGTGAAGCATCTTTTCATGTATCTCTTGACCATTTATATGTCTTCTTAGGACAAGTGTCTGTTCAGGTCCTCTGCCCATTTACTTAAGTGGATTGTTTGGTGTTGAGTTGTATGAGTTCTTTATGTATTTTGGATATTAATCCTTTGTTGGAGCTTCTGTTTGCAAATATCTTCCATTTGGTTTGTTGCCTTATTGTTTTATTGGTGGTTTCTTTTGCTGTGCCGATGCTTTTTAGTGTGATATAGTCCCGTGCACTTATTTTTACCTTTCCTTTCCTTGCCTTTAGAGTCAAATATATAGGGTCCACCAGAAGTAATGCCTGAGGGTGGTTGTAGAGTAATAATATGGGTGTAATAATTTATAGTTTTAATTTGAACATGTCACCTAAAATGCCATATGGTGTGCTTGAGTGTGATATTGTTATGTTGCAGAATTACATGCTTATGAATTTGTAACAAAAGATTTTGTAATTAAAAAGGGGCATTATTTGTGCCAGACCCTGTATGAAATCTTCTCTAAGACCAAGGTTCATGAGTTTAGTACCTATGTTTTCATCCATGCAATTGTTTGTTTCAAATCTTGTATTTAGGTCTTTGACCCATTTTGAATTAATTTTTGTATGAGGACAAACTAATCAAGTTTTATTCTTTTTGCATGTGGCTTTCCAATTTTCCCAGCACCATTTATTAAAGAAGCTTTTTTCTCTGTTGTGTGTTTTTGGCTCCTTTGTCAAAAATTGTTTGTCTATATACATGTGGTTTTATTTCTGGGCTCTCAATTTTGTTGTACTGGTCTATGTGTCTGTTTTTGTGCCAATACTGTGCTGTTTTGATTATTGTTGCTCTATTGTATCATTTGAAATCATGTAGTGTGATACATCTGGTTTCATCCTTTTTTCTCAGGAATGCTTGGGCTATTTGGGGTCTTTTGTGGTTACATACAAATCTGATTTTTTTTTGTTCTATTTCTTTAAACAATGACATCGGGGCTTTGATGGGGATTGCATTAAATCTGTATATTGTTTTGGGTACATGGACATTTTACCTATGTTGATTCTTCCAATCCATGAATATGGAATTTTTTCCATTTTATTATATATTTTTTCAATCTCTTTTAATAATGCTTTGTAATTTTCAGTATATAAGTCCTTCACATCCTTTGTTAAGTTCATTCCTTGGTATTTTATTCTTTTTATTGCAATTGCAAAATGAACTTGTTTTTTCATTTCTTTTTCTGAAATTTCATTGTTAGTATATAGGAATGCAGTGGGTTTTTGTACATTAATTTTGTGTGCTGCAACTTTACTGTATTTGTTTATTGTTTCTAATAATTTTTTTGGTGGAGTCTTTAGGGTTTTCTATATACAGAATCATGTCATCTGCAAAAAGTGACACCTTTACCTCTTCATTCCCAATTTGGATGCCTTTTACTTATTTCTCTTGCCTAACTGCTCTGGCTAGGACTTCCAGAACTATGTTGAAGAAGGGTGGTGAGAGTGGATATCCTTGTCTTGTTCCTGGTTTTAGAGGAAAAGCTTTCAGTTCTCACCACTGAATATAATATTAGCTGAGGGTTTGTCACATATGGGGGCTTTATTATGTTGAGGTGTTTTCCTTCTATATCCATTTTACTGAGTGTTTTAATCATAAATAGATGTTGTATCTCATCAAATGCTTTTTCTGCATCTACTAATAAGATCGTATGATTTTTATCTTTTGTTTTGCTAATGTGCTATATTATACTGATTGATTTGCATATGCCAAACCATTCTTTTGCCCCTGGAATGATTCCAATCCTTTTAAATTTGTTGAAACATGTTTTATGGCCTAAGATATAGTATATCCTGACAGATGTTCATTATGCACTTCAGAAAAATGTGTATTCTGCTGTTGTTGGGTATTCTATCAATGTTTGTTAGGTCTAGCTAGTTTTAGTGTTGTTCAAATCTTCTCCTTCCTTATTGACCTTTTTGCCTAGTTCTATCTATTATTAAAAGTGTGGTATATTGTTCAACCATCCATTCTCCCTTCAATTCTGGCAGTTTTTGCTTCACGTATTTAGGGGCTCTATTGTTAGGTACATTTATGTTTAACTGTTAAATTTTCTTGATGGATTGACAATTTTGTCATTAAAAAAATTTCCTTCTTTGTCTTTGACAATTTTTGTCTGCAAGTCTGTTTTTTTCTGATATTATTATAGGCATTGCTGTTTTTCTGGTTACTGTTTGCATGGCGCTTCTTTTTCCAATCTACCTTCAAGCTATTTGTGTCTTTGGGTCTGAGGTATGTCTCTTGTAGACAGCCTATAGTCCTAGCATGTATTTTTATCCATTCTGCCAATCTCCGCCTTTCACTGGAGAGTCGAGTCCATTTCCATTTAATGCAATTACTGATAGGGTAGAATTTTTATCTGCCACTTTGCTATTTCTATTTTGAAAGTTCCATTTCTTAATTACTGCTTTATTTCATGTTAAAGATATATCATTTTAACTGACTTATAACTTCTTTTCCTACATATTTTCAAGTTACTTTCTTTGTGATTTCCCCCAGGATTACAGTTAACATCTAAATTTATAATAATCTAGTTTGGAGTACTACTATCTTAATTTCAATAGTATATAAATATTTACTCTTATATACCTCTACTCTGTTCCCTCCCTAAAAAAAAGTTAGAAACAAAAAATACATTGTCTTTATATTTAACTGTGTAGTTTACCTATACCAGTGTTTTTTATTTATGAACGTGAGTTTGAGTTACGGTCTAGGGTCCTTTAATTTAGGCCTGAAGAGTGCCCTTCATTATTTTTTTACAGAGAATGTCTGGTAGATACACATTCTGTTAGTTTTTATTTGGGTATATCTTAATACTTTCTCCCTTTTTAAAAGATACAAATTTTTCGATGGACATAGAATACTCACTCAGTTGACAGTTCTGTTTTTTTTTCTCATCATTCTGCTTATGTCATCCTACTGCCTTCTGGCCTCTATCTTCTGATGAGAAATCAGTTGTAATATTACTAAAGATCACTTGTAAGTGATGGGTCACTTCTTTATTGTTGCTTTCAAGATTCTGTCTTTCAACAGTTTGATTATGATGTATCTTGCTAGTAGTTTCTTTTTTATCATACCTGAAGTTTATTGAGCTTCTTAGATTTTTAATGTTTTTATCAAATTTAGGACATTTCTGGCCCTTATTTCTTCAATTATACTTTCTGTCCCTCTTCATTTAAAAAAAATTATTTATTTTTTAATAGAGAGAGCAAGGGAGGGAGAGAGACAGAAACATCAATTAGTTGCTCTCATATGTGCCCTGACCAGGGACCAACGTGCAACCCAGGCATATGCCCTGATTGGGAATTGAACCTGGGACCTTCTGCTTTGCTGGATGATGCCCAACCAATTGAGACACTCCAGTCGGGGCTGCTCCTCGTGTTTTTTCTTCTTCTTTTGAAATTTCTATTATGTGTATGTTGATAAGTCTGTAGTGTTCTACAGGTCTCTGAGAATTTGTTCATTTTCATTCATTCTTTTTTTTTTTCCTGTTATTCAAACTGAATAAATGCAATCTGTGTTCAAGTTTTTGGGTTCTTTTCCTATGGCTCATATCTGCTGTTGAGCCTCTATGCTGCATTTTTCACTTCAGTTATTATACTTTTCAATTCCAAAATATTTAAAAAACAATATGTCTTTATTAATATTTTCTGTTTGGTGAAACTGTTATTATATTTTCATTTAGATGTTTAGACATGCTTTCTTTTAGTACTTTGCATAGTTAAGATGGATGATTTAAAATCTATTATCTAGTAAGTCCAATGCCTGGACTTCTTCAGGGACACATTTTTTGACTGCTTCTTTTGCTGTATATGCACTATACTTCCTTGGTTGTATTTGTCTCATTTTTTTTTAACTGAACACCTTAAATTTAATATGACAACCTTGGAAAATCAGACTCCCTCTAGCCCCTCAGGATTTATTGTTGTGGCTGCTTCTTATGGTTTCTTTTTAATGACTTACCTAAATTAATTCTGTAAGTGTGCATTCTTTACATAATATGGTCACTAGTTTCCATCTAGTGACTGGTGAATGACTGAACAGAGAGTTCCTTATACACTTGTAAAAATTAAGTCTTCAGTCTTTGTTTTGGGGAATGCCTCCAACAGTAAATCAGGTTGTTGAAAGCTCTGCCTTAGTTTTCACTTCCTGCTTGTGCAGAGCCTCAGGGTCAGCCACAGGGGAGAGCTTAGCAACCTATTCATGTCTTTCCTGACTTTCCTGAGCATGTGTGTGCTTGCTCTTCTAGATTCCCAGGATTATGTCCAAGCTTTTCAAAGTCCCTTGTAAGCAGAGCATTCCAGGAACCACCAGATAGGTCAAATAATGACAAGTATTTGGCAATTGGGCTTTGAAAGAGCTCCACCCCTCTTTTATCCCTTTTGTGCCTGAGAGAGTGGGGGATGTGACCAAGGTAAGTTAAAATGGCACAACGTCAGTTTTCTTGATTAATTGCTCCACAGATTTTTGCAAGTCTTTGGTTAATTATTAGAATTCTGAACAAGCTAACTTTAAAAGGTTTGTTTGGCCGTTTTTAAATTGCTTTTATGGAGCAGCAAATTTTTGGAGGTCTTTACTATTTTCACTGCCTTCCTGTTCTTAGCATTGGCTTTTAAATTATAAAAGCAGTACCTATACCATGTAAACTATACATGTGACTAATCCACCACCACAATTGGGAATCACATCTTACTGCAAAGGAGTAAGTGGTGAAGGAGGCTATAAAAGAAAATAGACATTGCTTCCCTGCCTTTAAAGAGTTTATAATATGTTCTAAAGACAATACCAAAAAAGATAAAGAAAACAAACAAAAAAAACCCCAGCATCAGTGCCTGGTATCTTCAGGAACATAATAAATGCTAACTTAATAAATAACAAACTAAGCTCTAATTGAGCGACAAATGGAAATCCTATAGAATTTCAAAGATGGGATTCACTGAGGTAGAGAAAACATCACAAAGAATAGAGGTCTCTGCTGGGGTCTTGATGGAGGTAAGAAGAGGGAAGAACATGCCAAAAAAGAATGTTCAAAATTTTAAAGGGTTTTAATATTCTTAATATAAGCCTTTATATATTCTGGATGCAAGTCCTTTGTCAGGTATGAGTGCCAACATATATGTTGGTACTCATATATAAAGCAGTAATTGTTTGTCTTGAGAAGTTTCACTGATGGGTACAATGGCAGATAAACTTATCAAGATAGGATCTAGTTAGTTAAAGGCCTTGAGTAATATCTTAAGGTGTTAAGACTTGATTCTATAGGCCAGAAAATCGCAAACTATGACCATAGCTCTCAAGCCAAATCTGGCTGGTCACCTATCTTTTTAAGTAAAGTTTTATTGGAACACAACCGTGTCATTCATTCACCACCATCTATGGATGCTTTAGGGCTACAATGAGTAAGGTGAGTAGCTGCAGCAGAGACTATGTGGCCCACAGAGCCTAAAATATTTATTATGTGCCCTGATTTTGGCCTTGACTCTGGCCTTTACTCTCTGCCTTAAGCACATTCAGGTTGTGGACTCAGCCTTGGGTGATAAAAGAATTAGGGTACAAAAAATACTTCAGAGGCTACTTTGAGCAATCTACATATAAGGTGAGCAGCACTAGACTGGAGAATTCTTCAGGACTTACAATAGGCCGAAGGGAAAGAGTAAAAGGTCAAAGATGACGCCAAGGTTTTGAACTTGTATGATTTGTTGAAAGATGGTAATGGTAACTGAAACTGCATGTTTGGAATAAAGGTAGGTGAAAGTACAATGAATTTGTCTTTAAATATGTGCAGTTTCAGGTGTTAGGGAAACTCCCAACTGGGACATTTACTTTCTTATGAGAAATCTTGCAAAGAAGTATACTTTATGTTTATTTATAAAGATATTCAGCCTTTCTATTGACTTAATTTTCACTACAAGATAATAACTCATGTATTCAAGAATAAAAGGATGATCAAATCTCTACTAAGAAGAACCTCCCAAAATGGGAATTACAGAAATGACTGCAAATGAGAGAAATGTAAGGTTATTAAAAACCCCGATAAAAAGACTTACAAAAAAGAACGGGTGATCCACCAGAACATAAAAACAACAGAGAAGCCTAGGAGGTTAAAAGGCACAATGGCCACATCTCTAAAGATTTCTGCATTTTATGACATGCCTTATCCAACCAGACTCTATTAATCAAATCATTCTCTTACTGTATTATACTGTTTATTTATATAAGACCTCACCAAAGTTCCCTGAGTAAAGTTTTTTTCTTCTTTAAATATCTTCACTGTCCCACATCCACAGAGCTGATTAGTATTCACTGACTCACTATGCTCACATATTTTCTGTTGCAAGATGCTGGGAACACTTAATCTAAGATGAAAATTTGTTTTTAAATTTTAACTTCCTAAAAGGAAAATGTTATTAAGTGTATTAGTGGAAATTCATGCCTTGGCTGATGTGGCTCAGTGGATTGAGTGTCAACCTGTAAACCAAAAGGTTACTGGTTTGATTCCCAGTTGAGGGCATGCAAGAGGTAACTAATCAGCATCTTTTGTGCTAATGTTTCTCTCCCACTCTTTCTCCCTCCCTTCCCTTCTCTCTAAAAAGAAACAAAGAAAATCTTTAAAAAAATGTGTTAGTGAAAATTCAACCCACTGGCCTACAGATTATACAGAGGAAGTAAAAGAAGAGACATTGAATATAGTTATTTGAATAAAACATGGAATACAAAGAAAGCAGCAATATTCTCCATGGCTGACATCTACTAAGACAAAGTGACAAAAATCTACTTAAGTGGTAAAGTAGTAAACTTTTACAATGAAAACAAAAGTTTCTTGCAATTAAAAACAAGTAGGGCCCTGGCTGGTGTAGCTCAGTGGATTGAGCGCGGGCTGCGAACCAAAGTGTCCCAGGTTCGATTCCCAGCCAGGGTACATGCCTGGGTTGCAGGCTATAACCCCCAGCAACTGCACATTGATGTTTCTCTCTCTCTATCTCCCTCCCTTCCCACTCTGAAAATAAATAAATAAAATCTTAAAAAAAAAAACCAAACAAGTAGGGTGTTTTCAATTCTTTAGTATGGAGGTCCTTTACAAAAGGATCAAATAGCAGGCAGAGAAACAGTGTTAGAAATGGAGATTCTATAGGAAATAATCTGGGAGCCTTCAAGAACTTTAAAAGTTCACAGGCATTTTATGACATCCAATTGTAGTTCAGAACCAATTAATTATTCATAAAATGTGTTAGTCATGACATGTTTTTGAGTTGCAAATAAAAAGAAATGGAGAAAATTAGAAGAGGATGAACAAAAAGGTTGGAGATACTTCCCAACATGAAATGATCTGAGTCAGAGTTGGTTACCATACTTAAAAAGGGAAAAAATTCATATGAACTCCCAACAAAGGCATAAAAAGGAGGTGGAAAGGAGAAATAAAGGTGTGATTCTCGCATCAGCCACTAGGTGGTGGCATTGGCCCAGGACAGTTCAGTTGTGCGGGCTGAAAATCCGGTGCCTGAAGCAATTGCTTGGCCATTTGTAGGTATGGGATGGCCAGAGAATGGTATTCTACTTAATTATATTAAAAACTTTGACGGCAAACATTTTGAAACATTAGGAAAATTCGTCAACAAATTATCAAAGGTTTACTATAAAATAATTACTAAAAATACAACTGCACCAGTTCACTCACCTTTACTACATTGTCCCCTGATTGTCCGTTATTTCGTAAACAATCCAAACATATAGCAATTTGTGGGTCACTTCTGTGATAGTCTTTATCATCCTGATTTTCATCACCTTCTTCATCTTCTTTAGGTTTGTCAACTTTTGAAGTATCATCTGTAAGATTTAAATGAAACTAAAGATATAACTCAAAGTTGATATTAAAGTTAAACAATATATTAATCACTGAAACAAAAATCAATTTAAATTCTTTAACTTTAAAATGTTCCAACTAACTCAACAATGACGATATTTTTAAGAACCATCAGTTACTTGTGAACACAGCCTAAGATGTCTAGGCTGACCAGGGCATCCAAATAAAAGATTCAGAACTACTTTATTTGGTCACAAAAACAATTGCAACTAGTGATTAGATCACTTAGAAGTAAACAGGATATAAAAGTACTTCCAAGTTATATATATATTCAAATTTAAAACCAAGTACTCTTTTAAAACTATAAAACAGCGATTTCCTGCAATGTGCCACATGTGGCACATTGGTGTGCCACAAGAAATTTCAAAACTTACAATATCTGACTATTTTAATCAGGGGCACTGACCTCTTTTCCCTTAGACTGTCAAATAAAATTGACAATGAATCAAAACTATACCTTTTTTCATATCAGCAAAAAATATATTCTTTGGTGTGTAGAATTTTAGTTTAGTTTGTGTACTATGAGATGAGAAAAGCTGAAAATCACTGCTATGAAATATTCTCTTTAACTTCTCAAAATTTAAAATTAATAGATATTCAGAAAATCAGCTAGCTGACTATGAGTAGAATTATCTTCTAACATGTACAAAGGAAGAAAAACACAAAGTATATAACATGTTAAAACTCCATTGAAGAAATCCGAATGGAGTACTTCACATTATATCCAAATGTATTTAAGCTATGAAATAACCAGCCTACATATAATACAACTATATTTGTTGATTCATCCATTTATTGTGCCTTTAACTCTATTAGATATGCACTATGCTAGGCTTGAGGGAACAATATTAAAACAAGGGTGTTATCATCATCCTTATCCCCATAGTGGTCAGGGATATAGGAGGAGATTCAGAAAAGTAAAGAAAACAGATAAGGCCTTTGATGAAAGATGTAAAATAGACGGCCTGGCCACATATATGAAAAGTAATAAACTCAAACTTTGGGGTGAAGCAGAGATTCAGGGAAAACTTCCAGATAAAATATCTCTAAGCTGAAACTTGAAAGAATTAGCTAGCCAAGCATTACAGTCATAGGAGAGTCTGGGCAGGGGAGAACCCAACAGGTTAGCTCCTCTATAATGATTGTGATACAAGCATTACAGTTGTCTCATAGAAAGCAAGTGGGTTCTCTTCTGCATTATTTCTTCTACACATTTATATGGAACCCACACAGACAGCAGTTGCCTCTCATGAACCATACTCCCACCTCCCAGAACACACCCAAATTCTCCACTGAAACTAATGACCAATTATAAAATAAAGAGGGGGAAAGAAGGCCCTGGCTGGTGTTTGGCTCAGTGGACTGAGTGCCCGCTTGCAAACCAAAGGGTTGCTGGTTCAATTCCCAATCAGGGCACATGGCTGGGTTGCACACCAGGAACCTGGTTGGGGGTGACCGGTCGACTGGTCAATGTATCTCTCCCACAGTGATGTTTCTCTCCTTCTCTTTCTCCCTCCCTTCCCTCCTCTTTGAAAATAAACAAATAAAATATTTAAAAAACAAGAGAGAAATAATGGGAAAAGGACGAAAAACACGAAGTAGGTTGTAGTCCTTCACAAGTGAATCTGTAAGATACATAAAGTCATAAACTAAACCTACAACATAGTTTCTGAGGCCGATCCGCTGGAACCCTGTCCTCTTGAAAAGGTAGTCAAAAAATGAACATTTAGTCAACTTTGTATCATATATATTTTTACTATAGCACTAAATTGTAATTTACACTTAGGTGAAACAAGCCTTTAGTTAAGCCATTTTTTGTCAGGCTTGGTTTCTTTTTAGTTAATTCATCTTCTGTAGTCTTATTTTGTGGTTATAGATAAAAAATAATCCCTTTCTACCTTATCCCAGTCATTGAAAACTATGCTCAAACTTGCCCTAATACACAAAGCCAGCCCTGCAGTTAAATTAAACTAATGAAACTATGATCCTTATTCTACAAATGAAAAGAGGAAGAGCATTTTCTCACTATTTTAATTATGTATAATTGACAATCCTTTGATCTTATGGGAAAACCAGAGGTGGGAG
The DNA here is from genome assembly GCF_004126475.2 of Phyllostomus discolor. Taxonomy (NCBI): domain Eukaryota; kingdom Metazoa; phylum Chordata; class Mammalia; order Chiroptera; family Phyllostomidae; genus Phyllostomus; species Phyllostomus discolor. The sequence goes on along the minus strand of NC_040907.2, from coordinate 145,775,487 downwards.
ACTGAGCTCACAAGTGAGGCTATAAACACACACACACATTGTTGAAAGATTTCAGTGGCACTTAGGTCATCTTGAAATAAGTCTTGTATTAATTAATGGGAAATGATACCATTTCCTTATAATTTCAGGTATGTTATACTTTTTTTTTTCTTTGTATGAATTACATAGTTACTAAAAGCCTTTTCTCTGCCCAGTTTTAGCTACTTTGCTAAAACTATAAAAAATTCACTGATTGCTGAGTCTCCAGTCTCCTGGGACCCAGAAGAGAAATTTGGACTTTAAACAGTGATGATGGGCAAAATTCCAATAAGCACCTAGAAATGTTTTTCAAATTTCAGGATAGATGAGCTCCACCTATGAAAACTTCTTTCCAAGACTCCCTTGCTATTCTCTCAGCCACATCTCAGTTCCCTCTGCTATTCAAACCAACATACAAAATAAAATAAGACAAAACCTCTCACTGTTCACTTTTAGGCCATGGCTCTTTCTTACTTCAGTTTCCTTTAACTCTCCAGCAAATACTGCTGCAATCAGTAGTTGGATTTCTGTTTTACCTCCTTTTTCTCTTCCCGAAGTCCAATTTCTTCTATTCCTATCACTTTGAACTGGAGTGGTCTCAGGCTTTTATATAACAGTTTTGTAATAAGAGAAAGGTTCATAATATGAATAAAGGACTACATGAATTTTGTATAGGAGAAATTTGAGCTTGAAGAGAGACATTAGTTCACCAAAGATACAAAAAGCTAGCTAATTTGAAAGATGCTGTCAGATACAGATGTAAGAAAAAGTCACCTTGTCCATTTTCTTGAGGCTTATTTTTCTTCCAAAATTCAGATTCACGCTGAAGTTCTTCTAATTTAAAAGAAAAAAAGAAGTACAAAAATAACAGATCAATCATAAAGTATGTAATAGAAATGTTGGTTTCATAAAACGCAAATCTGCAAAAAGCCAAAGAGCAACTTACGTTCTCGCAGTCCAGGGACCAGTTTAAATATGATTTCCTCTAATGTATTATCCAACCTTCCAAAGGGGAAAAGAGAATACACTAACAATGAAGACATCAAAATCAAATACATAAATAGTCTGAGATCTCCATCCTACAGAACATGTAGAACATGCAGTTTCAGCACATCTATACCAAAGTCCTCTGCACATGTAGCACACCCATTTCTAGCTTTTCCCACAACGGTACATTGGTTACAAAAATGGTCCTAGTCCCCAGTTTTCTCTATATCTATACCCTCTGAACATGATTTAAACTCCACCCCTTAATCTACCCACCCCAAGAATATGGGTTAACCTTGAGATATGCTTAGGCCAATAGAATATGACACTGCTTAGTTCTGAGCCTAAGCCTTCAGAGGCACCATGTGCTTTTGTTTGCTCTCTCTCAGAATCCTGCCAGCCGTGAGAACAGGTGTGGAGGATGAGGTACCACACACAAAACAACGGAGCTGCCCTGCCAAGGCCATCTTAGATGAGTTGGTTGACAGCCCATCCCGACATGACAGAACCCAGCTGAGGTCAGCAGAGTGGCCTATCTATTCAATCAGCAGCTAACTGCAGTCACGGGAGTGAGTCCAGCCAAGACCAGAAGAACCACCTACATCTGTGAAACAAGGGATTGTGAGGAATAAGAAATGTTTTTTTAAAAATAAATGTTTAAGTATGACATGTAAGGGGTGGTTGGTTTTGCAGCAATAGCTGATATACTCACTCTCAAAATCCCTACCACAACTCTGGCTCTATCCTATAAAGGAAATAAATTCTACTCTGTTCTGAGAAATTTAGGCCATTTAGTCATTCTCGCTGCTTAGATAAAAAATGTAAATATTTCGCTTGACATTATTCTAGTTTTCTTTGCTGGATAAGAGTGTTAACGCTTCCTTTTCATGGCTTTCATTTCTTTAATCTAATTCTCTTGCTCCCACAATACCCTCTTATCTCTTCATACCTTCATCCAGCTCAGCAGCATTCCTCTTCTCTAACTACAAACATGTACAGTTTCCCTGAATCTCAAAATGCCCAACCTACATTTAACTTATTGTCTTTTCAAGCTGTTAACTGTTTCCCAATCTTTTCTTCCAATTGGAAAATCTTGGAAAGCACAATCGACATTATTTCTGTCACATACTGTTTTGCTTCCTTTACTCTACTGAACTCCCCAAATCATCCATAACTTCCAACGATAGGTTTAAACTTTTAAAATTATTTTGTAGTCATTTTTCTCCTATATTGTTCTGAAGCAGTTTGACAGGGTTGTCTAAAACTGCCTCCTTCAAAATGTCCTTTCCTGGTTTTCTTTTTCTTTTTTTTGTCTACTCTTTTTCTCTCTAAGTATTTTCCTTTTCCACTTACCCCTAAATCAAGTATTTTCAATGCTGTGCACTCTGCACGCTCTGACCTTTCCTGTAGGCTGCCTTCCTTGAGGACCTCATCCACTTCTGTGACTCTGTATAAACAGGTAGCTTATATGTTTAAATTAACTTATACATATTTATATTAAAATTATATATTTAATTGTAATTAAACTATCATATAAAGCAGACAACTTTTATATACACACATATTACATCTCTCTGCCGAGCTCAAGTTCCACATTCCCAATAGATGCTGAGTATCTCAAGCATGTCCTTCTGTTCATCTGTGTCACTCTCTCATCAATCCGTCCACAAAATATTGAACACCACTCTCATTGTCTTACTTTTTAAAAATTACATTTACAAATAAGACCATATCTCTTTCCAAAAGGGCTCAAAATGTAAGACTTTTCTTAATACACACACCTCTTCCCACCACTCTCAACTCACACATTTACATCTCCAAGTTCCACTGACAGCTCCTTCTAGATATTTCTCCATCTCATCTTCCCGTACTTGTTACTCTTCTAGTTCCTCAATTACCACACTACTTAGACTAGGACAGTGTTGAGCTATTTTCCTTTAACCTGACTTGCTCATAATAATCAAATTAGTGCTTAAGAAAGATTCATCATTTCCCTGCTCAAGAACTAATTTCTTCCCACCACATGGCTTCAAGTGTCTATATAACTTGAATCCAACCTACAAACCATAACTGGTGTTATTATCTTACCATCTCTTGTCTCTAGCCAGCAAAAATGCCTTGTGTTTTGCAATCTGTTTCTCTCCCTCACACTCTCTACTCTGGCTCAATACTCTTTTCCTCCTCTCCAACCAAACCACTGTTACCTTATTCTTCAAGACTTAACTCAAGTATTAACTTGTTCACCAAGCTTCCCCTGATTATTTAATAGTAGTACTACTTAAAAGTAGCATTTCTTTTCTTCTTATTTTTGTTTTTATCAAAGTAATACATATTTATAATTTATAAGTCAAACCTCCCCATAAATCTTATATTAAAATAGAACATTCTCATCCTGATTCCTACAACCCCAGAGGCAACCATGTTCAAATCCAACCCATTTCTCATAATATTCACTTTCATGTATATGTATGTGCACACATATATGTACCGTACACACACACACACCAAAGCCATACTTTTCCTGCTGCGTAGATTTTTCTCACATCCTTTTAGGGAAGATAAAGGTTTAGTTCTCTGAGTTCTCTGATATCCTGCACTCCCCACCCCTTTCATCCTAACATACACCTTTTCCTTACTTTTATCTTCTGACACACTCTTATTACCATTTTTTTAAAATAACCAGTATTTACATGGTTATGTTTACACAAATATTCACAGTGTACTAGGACTGTAGATGCCCCCTCATTCAGCCTTTTCCTTTCCTTGGAGTTGGAAAATAAAAACAAGAAAGCAACTACTATGCACCTGTTCCTAAATTCTCTCGAAGAATTCCTTCCCACTTAGGTACAAACAGATCAGGAATCAACTACTTTAATTTCTATTCCTCTGAGATATCCCTCACCAATCTGGTGTCCTGTCTGTCTTCCTTACCCAGTTTAGAAATTATGTGCTCTACACCCATGTACATACTTCAATTCCTTTATCCTCTACGCACTTGCTCAAAACTATTTGGTACAACCACAACTCTACTTAAATCCAACTCTCCATTATTGCTGCACTTTGCACCCATGATTGGGGAAAAAAAATCCATACCCACAGCCCTTCCAATTCATAACTATAACCCAAATGTGCCTTGAAGGGTGCCAGGAATCACACTACATTTCCCCAGCCCATTTCCTCTCTCACTTTCCGGGACAACACAACACACTTTTTTCTCTCCTCACACCCCTATAGCCCTCTTTCTCCATCTTTAATCTTGGCTGGTCAAGATCCTCCCCTGTCACCTCCTCATACATTCAGGTCTCCTGGGTCTGCTCAACCATCACCACCATCAGTCGGCTTCCCAGTTCCTGTTTTTGCTATGTCGTTTCTCATCCTTTCAATCAGTATTTATTGACAATCTTACATTCCAGGAGTTATCGTAGGTGCCAGGAATGCTGATGTTCTTGTTCTTATTATCTCTGAGTTTGCCTTTAAAAAAAATTCCTTCGTAGCAATTTTAGTGGTTTAGAAAAAAAAAACTTCTTTCCATAAAGGATATCATTAGATAAACTAACAAAAACTGAAATTTGGAAGGCAATTAAAGTATTATACCAATGTAATCATATTGTGGTTTTGTAAGATAACATCTCTATTCTTAGGAAATATGCACTAAAGTATTCAGAGGTAAGGGTAATGCTGCATGTAATTTACCCTCAGGTGATTCAGAAAAAAACACAGAGAGCAAAAATGTGAGCATATGATAAAGCAAATGAGATAAAATGTTAATCTGGGTAGAGAGAACACAAGTATTCCTTGTACTGCTTTTATTTTTGCAAATATTTGTAGTTTTTAATTATTTCCAAATAAAAAATAAAAAAAATATGATGCTACATTTTAGCCAAGAAATTAGATTTAATTAAATTATGACTAGATTCCTTTAGGTATCTAACAGTCAAAATCAAAAGTTAAGATAATTTGTTACAACATAGTAATTATTACCTACTCCATTTTAAAGTGCTATTTGTTTACAGTTTTTGGTAAGAGCATCAGGAAAAAATTTTATTTGACAGAAAAAGTTTGTTTTGGTCTCCTCTGAATTATTTAAATCAGTTTCTTGCCCTCAGCACTACTGACTTGTTGGGCTGGATCTTGGGGAAGCGGGGGCTGTCCTGTGAATTGTGGAATGCTCAGCAGCATCTGGCATCCCTAGCCTCTACCTACTAGATGCTAGCAGCACCCACACAGTCCTGACAATCAGAAATGCTCCCAGACACTGCTAAATGTACACTGGGGGAGGGGCAAAATCACCCCTGACTGAGAGGCACTGATATAAATCCAATCAACAGAAGCCTTGCGTAGGACTACGGAATACAGTAGACCAACAGTTTCAATGTTAACATATTTCAGAGTCATCTGGAGGGCTTGCTACCTACAGTAGGCTCCACTTTCAGACTTTCCGATTCAGCAAGTCTGAGGTGGGGTCTGAGAACAATCATTTCTAACAAGATACTCATAGCTTGGGGACCACACTCTGAAAAACATTGGGCTAGACATTTACCTGCAGATAAATTAATCCAACTACAGGCACTAAAATAGAAAAAAAAAGTCTGAAATGTAAAACTTGCAAATCCAGATTTATAGAATGATGGCAAACATCACCTAGAAATGAAAATTATTTAAGGCTATCTAGAGAACATCTAGTGCAGTTTTTAGATGTGTACTTCTCTACGATACACAGTTTATCTGTGACAGAGCTATGCTAGGAACAGTGGGAAGAAAACAGGTTTAGTGATGAGGACATCTCGCTTAAAGATGGGAAGTAACATTTGAGTTTGCTGAGACCTTAGGCAAAGTCATGGTAAATTTCAATTTTCTATCTGGAAAAAGGGGTTGGGTTAGGATCTCACGGACCATTTCCATCTTTAAAAATATGTGACTAAACTTAAATAAATGGTAGCCATTTAAAAAAATTCTATAAGTTTTACATAAATGTTTGTAAACTCCTTTTTGAACATATAATAAATTTAAAAGAATTAACAGTACCAAAATTAGTCTTTCTCATGGCTGGGTTGCAGGCCAGGCCACCAGTTGGGGAAGCATCAGAGGCAGCTGATCAGTATTTCCCCCCCTTTTTTTACTCCCTCCCTTCCCTTCTAACAAATAAATATATATATAAATAAAATCTTTTAGAAGAAGTGTGGTGTGTAGAATACTAAAATACTGAAAATAGCTACAACTAAATTAACTCTGAGAGCCTGAGATAAAGTTATAATTTTTAACTTGGAAATGTATTTCTTAAATACTTAATACGTATATCCTTACTTTTTAATTCTGCTTAATGAAATACTCTAAAATAAAATAAAATGTTTAAAATGAAAACCATAAATTTCATAAAACCTGTATTAACTGAATTAAGGTACCAACAAATATTCTGATGCATATAAAAATTATTAAGTGTTTATGTAATTTACTTAGATGCACTATAAAATACATTTACTTACCTCAACATTTCTAATGGGTTTGTCTCATGAACTTGGTTGCCACACCTTGGACAATCATTGCTATCTTCAAAGTGCTGAACGATACAAGTCTTACAGACTAAGAAGAAAGAAGGTGTTAGGTTAAAATGCATCATTTGAATTTTGAATGTAATTAGAAATAGTGTTTAAAAATTAACTATTGTAGGTAGAGTACTAATCTTTAATCAAACTTTAAATTGTAACACTGAAAAAACCCCAACTGAAATAAAGCCTACCACCACAATATAAAAAGCATATAGCATCTTATTGTTTTTCCTAACTATATTAACAAACCAAATTCATTCATACTATTATAAAAAAGCTAGTTCATGTAATAAAATGTTTTCTCTTAAAGAAGTAGGACCAAAACAAGTTTTTACTTTTACTGATAAGTCTGCATTTATTTCTTCTTGCTAGAAATTTATTTTAATGCAAAATAAATAGTTCATTAAAAAAACATGAGAGCTTTCAACACATGTATTACTTTTTATTGGCAGGATGCTCCTGGAACAAAGCAGGAGTTACAATGGAACTCTGGCCTTTGTGAAGTATGAAGAGTCTATGCTTATAGGTCCATGATTTCATGGAGCACAAAGTATGGCAGTGGCACCAAGTTGGTACAAAGGTACAAGAGATAAAGTGAAAGAATGACTGCAAAATTGACAGTGAAAATTAAGATTTTAAATGAAGATTCTAAACGAAGATAACAGAAGTATGATTTGTGAATTTTTTTGCCACAAGCCTATACAGCCTACATTTCCTCCAAATAACAATAATCTTTCTTGCTATGAATCTCTGCCACTTTTCCCTAAGCTCCTATTACCTACTTTGCCAACTGTCTTGCCCCCAAACCTAGACATATTTACAGCACTGAACTATAAAAACGTTCATCCACTTCTCTGTCCCAATACCCACTCCTCCAATACAGATAGGCTCCGCTAAGCCCCATTTTATAACACCACTGCAAATGACTTCTTTTTCCCTCACGTCCCACACTATCTAAAAGAAGTAAAAGTTTACCTAAATGATTAAGAGTAAACACTGAAGGATTCTTATCACTGAGATTAGGTCTAAAAATTCAAGCACGTTACACACACCAGTCAGAGAAATGGTGGTCAGGGAAGAATTCTAGGTACTGAGTTTTAAAATCATTAATACATATAGAGAATAATACCTTCGTATCTTCTTTCATTGATTTAATAGAAATTTACTGAAGGCCAGACATTGTACTAGGAGCTGGGATGCAGAAGTAAACAAAACAAAGTCCATTCCCTTATGGAGCTTATATTCTATTGAGGAAGGCAAATAAAGGATTTTAGTACTAAATGAGACTGAAAAAAAAAAAAGGTGGAGAGTACTGGGGGCTGGCAGCTATTTTAGACAGTGTGATCAGTGTAGGACTTTCTAAGAAGGTGACATCTAAGCATATTTTTGGGGGCAAGTACAGCTGAATTCCACATTTTCTATCTTTTTTTACCATTACATACAGATATTAGGGTAACACCCTTCATTTCAATTCTCTCAAAATTTGTATCAGGCAGTATCAGGCAGAAAACATTAAAAAGAAGAAAGCTGAGACATGAATATATCCTATGTCCTCCAAATCTCTTGGTCCCAAAAAGGTTCTAAAAGTCTTTTAAAAAGTCAAAAGAATGTTTGGGAAGGGAAGGCCACCTTGTTAAGCCATACCAAAGTGGAAGACAGAGAAGCTGAATTCCTTTAGAAGATTGCTAGTATTTGCTCTTTCCCCTAGCACAGTGGGGTAAATCTCTGAAATTTGGGAAAGAAGGCAAAAAAAAAAAAAAAAAAGATTAGAGACAAAAATAAAGGGGTAACCCTTCCTGGAGCTCTGATCCTCGTCATTCAAAAGTTTTATCATACTCAAAGACTGAGGAATTTCTGGTTGTCTATAGCCTTGGCCAAATGGAGAGACACGTGATATGCCTAGGGCAAGCCTTGGTCTGAGTCAGCCAAAAGGCTGAGGGTTAGGAGCCTGTCATCCCAAGGACAAAAACACTCATCTAGGTTGCTGAAGACAGAAGTGTAAAGTTCATCCATGCAGAGGTACACACAGTTTCAAGAATAAATCTGTGCTAATTGATTAAGACTAAGACTCCACCAGTGCCCATGGATGCTGACAGGGAATATTAATCTATATTTTAGATTTGGACTGTCCAATATGATAGCCACTAGCCACATGTGGCTACTGAGCACATGAAATATTGCCAGTTTAAGTTGAGATGTATGAAAAGTATAAAATATAGTAGATTTCAAAGGCTTAGCATGAAAAATCTCAATTTTTATAATTACATGTTGAAATAATATTTAAACACACTTGATTAAATAAAATACTAAAATTATTTTCTTTTCCTCTTAAAAATGTGGCTACTAGAACATTTTAAATTACACAAGTGGCTCACATTTTATTTCTGCTGAATAGTACTATTCTAGAAGGACACAGAGAGCCCCATCTGGAGATGAATTTATATTTCACACCAACATTTGAGATACACTATGCTATTTTACTTCTGCAGATGAAGAAGAGGCTCCTCCAAGCTGGGTAACCTGTCTACTCTGATGAGTGGCAGCACGGAGACTTGACTCCAGGTTTTCTGTTATGAAATCACAAATTTTATGTCAAGTTTTAAAAATTTTTCAACTTCACGAAGGAAAAGAACATTATCTAGAAGTACCATCTCTCCAAAACATCCTAAGCATCTTTATTAAATCTGACCACCAAGTAAATATGACAGATAAGCTATCCCACAAGGCATAAGAATGTACCTTATTACATTAAGTGTTACGTGAAAGAAATTAAAAAAAATATTCTTAGGGGCTAAGGCCAAAAAATTGTTTTTAATTTTTTTCAAATAGTTTTAGAAAGAAAAAAAGAGAGATGCTGAAATACATTTTTACTCTAGTTTTCACTTTTGTTCAGATGACTCAGTGGTGGGTGTCACCACTGTCATTATAGTCATCAACACAGGGTATGTACCAGACACCACCCTAAATGCTTCCACATATATTTAATTCAACACAATTTAATTATTTAATCCTTACTATAACCCTATTATTTAGGTGACAGTATTAGGCCTCTTACAGATGGGGAGAGTAAGTAGAGAATTTCATCAGTTTGCCAAAAATCCTGAAGTCAATAAGGTGGTGAAAGCCAGGATTTTAATCAAAGAGCCCATTTGCTTAACCAATACATGCCTATATGATCCATTTTCTTCTAATTTTACTTCTATTGCTCCACAATAATTTGTTTAAAAAGCTTTACCCCTTAGTTGGGGAGCCTTAAATATGTCTACTTGTAGAGCTAGAATTCCTTTTAAACTGGATATTTAGCACAAAACAGCTCTTTTAAGTAACTTATTTATTCCTTAAAAAAATAAGTAAAAACCTGGAGTAAATACATTTACCTCCCACAAACTTTTAAAATTAAAACCTGAGAAAATCCAAGCCAGAAATTCAGTGAGGATTTGTTGGGAACTGCCCTGCCTAGTTTCAGAAGCTGTAATGCCCCCATGGCTATGACTGAGTGAGTGGCCTTCAGACCATAAGCCACTAAGGAGACAAAACTTATCTCCCTGGCAGGGGCACCGCTTCTGCTCCTTTTTCTTCACCCTGCCTGGCCCCCAATGCTTGATCGGTTAGCCAACGATGGGTAAGATTCCCCAAGGGGGGAATGGCCTAAGACAGGCATGATCATGGGGAGGCCCCAGGGAAAGACTTGGGGGGCTATAGCAAAAGCAGGTGATGGACCCTCAACCCTCAGCTTTAACAGAATCTGAGTCCTCATTCTGTCTGCAAGAAGTCTCCTAATCTCTTGGCTGCCTTACTTCCCCTGCCTGACTTAAGCCTGAAACAATGCCTTAAGCCTGAAACAATGCTGGAGGTGGGTGCCTCCCTGATCTGGAAAGGGCAGGTTCCCTAGGGCAATCAGGCCTAAGAAAGAATATGTAAAATCCTGTGAAACCTGCTTTGTTTAGAGTGCTCTCAATTAAATGATAAGGGTCCAAGCAAGAAGTGAGTTTGTTCCTCAAAGTTTTGTAGCCCTTTAGCTAACAGACCCTGACTCAAAATGGGCCCTCAGAGTTCTTTGTATGTTATCTATTGTTTGATCCTTAATGCCTGATAGTGATTAATGAGCTTTACCAGTATTCCTGTGCAAAACAAACCCAATAAAAGCCCATTGAGGAAAAGGCTCTTGGCCATTTTCCTTTGAGAGATCGGCCACCTTTCCTCCCCAAGCAGATCATATCTAGGTAGACTTATTCTCATCTCTGGCGGCCAGGGGTGGGGCCCTGTGGGCGGAGCCCTCCCACATGGATTTGCTTTCCCTTAGATGTTTATAAAACTCATCACTACAAAACTACCCCCTGATTCTTAATTTTTAATTTGGTTTATACCAGCTATACAACACATTTTTAAATGTCTTAAAAAATTTAATGCCAAGTCTTTAACTGCTCAACTACTATACTGGTTAACTCAAGTGATCCAAGATAAAAAGTCCCAGTCTGGGTTAAGACTATACTATAAGGAGACTAATTAGAATCTTCATGTTCACCAGCCACTCTAGAGGCAGACAGATGTTGTAGCCACAAGAAACACTTAGTTCAGAAAGGGAGTTAGTCTCACCAAAGCCATCTCCAGTTGAAAAAAACACTTAACTAGCAACAAATGCTAACATTTACTGAGCACTAACCAAATATCAGGCTCTGGGCTTTACACAGACTATGGTATGGACTGTTACCACGTGACCCGCCCACCCCCAGGCAATGAGGAATGCAGTAGTGCTGGAGAGCCTGAGTAGGCTGCCTCAGTTGCGCAGTTGTGTAGCAGAGATGGCATCCATCCCCAGGCTGTGTGCCTCTAGGACTAAAAACCAAATCACCATAAAGTCAGTAACTCTTGGTTTTTGGCATCAATATTTCTTATTTTTAACTGATCTGTATATTCAGTTGATCACAAACATCACAAAATTTCTGCTTAAAGCTTACTAAGTAAAATCTTTCATTTTACCACCTTAGATTTGAACTAGGTTGTTGCACAAATTAATGGAGAAAGAGTCATGTGCCAATTAAAACAGTGATTCTCAAGTTGAGATGGGCACCACAATCACCATTGAGATGTTTTAAAGAACAGATTGATGGGCTCCCTCCCAAATCAACTAAATCAGAATCTCTGAGAGTAGCATCAAGACTAACTCTGCAACGTTCTCCACTAAGACAGTCAAAAGATAACTCGGAAATCCTGGCCAGAGGAGGCCAGGAGCTGGCCACAAAATCCTTACCAACTAGTTCCTCTGATAGGTGGACTATTCAAAGATTTGAACCTCTACCGAATCATAGTCAGAAGTCACTTTACTATTTACTATTAGGAAATCACTGTTATAGGACAAACCATAATTTAAAGAATATGGGATTAACATTTTTTTTTTCTATAATGCAGAGCCAAGGTAGTATAGCACAACTGCTCTAGACAAAAGACAATCTTGAGGCAGACTGCCTGGATTTGAATCTCAGTTCTGCCATTAGGTACATTACTTACTTGTGCTTCTTTATACAAGGGAGATAACAAGAATACTTATCTCACACAGTTCTTGTAAGGATTCAATGAGATAATATACATGTAAAATATGTAACCCTGGCTGGTATAGCCCAGTGGATTGAGTGCCTGTTTGATTCCCAGTCAGGGCGCATGCTTGGGTTATGGGCCAGGTCCCCAGTGGGGGGCACATGAGGGGCAACCACACATTGATGTTTCTCTCCCTCTATTTCTCCTTCCCTTCCCCTCTCTCTAAAAAATAAATAAAATCTTTTAAAAATATATGTAAAATGTGTAAATTAATGTATGGTAACTTGTAAAGAGCCAATAAATGTAAGCTATAACTACAAATTATATCGCTGGATGAACATAAAATCATAACAAGGAGAATCAAAGTATCGAATATTGAATGGCAACAGACTATGATTAGTTTGATATGTCCATCTTATGACAGATGATCTTGCTAATGGAACTTGAAATGTCTATTATGTATTGGTATTAATCCTCTGCAGCTATGACCACCCTAGAGACACAGTCTTACAACTCAAGCATGATATTTTCTACATATTGCTTCGCCTGAATGGGAACTGCCTATATTTGCATATATGATACATCTTTTTCTGGATTGGAGGGTCCAAGGTTGACCAACACTTCTCCATTATACATTCATTCCTTCCTTAACTTTATATGTTTAATGGAATTCTAGCACAGTCCCACTAGTCTAGGAGCTACCAGATTCTGCATCCTCACTTTACACCTGTTCTGAAGTACTACTGTATGTTGATTTCACAGTTTAACAAAAGGTTAGCCTACATCTTTCTTTTCAAGTCTTGAGGTTGGGGAGGGTGGTGTTCTTCACAACAGGTACAAAGACCATTTGTTGTTGCTGTCTTGGATATATTCACATCTCTATGTATCAGAGAGCTAGCTTCCCAGCTCTGATGATGCAAAGTAATCCACGCAAATTTCTCTTTTTGAGCACTAATGCTGCTATCATTGATAATAAAACAATAGTCTTTTCTCTCATGTCCTTGGTGATGTCATTCATTAGTAATGTTCTGTTTATTAAAAGTGATCAAATGCTGGCTTCTTTATTAAAATCATCCTAATGTGTTGGTTTTATCTGTTAACACAGAAGCATGTTTTTCTCCCTTCCTTAAACATTGTCACCGTCTTTATGTGCCCTTCTTGATTAACACTCATTTGGTACAGTTTGCTTTGAAAACTTTATGTTATCTGGTAACTGTGGTCATCTGCAAAGAGAAGAGGCATCAACTTCGTGATTTTGATCAATATTCTTACAGGTGAAACTGACAATATCTTCACAAAAGTTTTCCAGAATATGTGCTTCTATGAAACAGTACTTCCTAGTTTTACTTGTATAAGGAACTAATAAACACCTTTCTTCTCTGTTATAAAATGGCACATTTCTTTCAAAAGCCTACATGAGTTGCAATTTCATGGAGAACACCAAGGATAGCATTACTTTCTACTAAGAAGAATGCTTTATTGTTTCACCCTGACAGAGAAGCAGGCAGCAAAGCAGAAGGATCTTACCTCAAGCACACCAGGACACCAAAATGTCCAGGAAGGCTGTACTTTCATAGACAGGCTTATGGAGTCAAACGGGACTCTAAGGTTTGGGTAGAGCTTGCTAGCTTAGTGACTGCAGCAAAGCCCTCATACCCCTTCTGATCAATACAAATTCTGTGGTCAGTCAGTAATCACTTCCTCATATATACTCTTGGAAGCTCTGTTCTTCTCTACTTCAACTTTTCTACCTCTCTTTTCCGTCACATTGGCTCAGTTAAAATATTAATCCTGGCTAAATCCAACATACTCTGCTTATACAAGATTGTAGCTGTGGAAGAAAAATATGCACGATGCTGATTGGTGTCTCACCTTAAAGTCATGACTATGAACCTAGAGTGGGTCCTTCATCTGCCAGGCAATCATACTCAGTGCTGCAAGTCCATTATGATTTCTGAGTACCTTCCCTTCTCTCCTCAAATCCACAACATATCCTCCCCCAGTCTCACTCTCCACTGATGACCTCGCTTTCTATTTTATTGAAATCAAAAGTAAAAAACCTGAGACAAAGATAATTCATACCACCACATGACTAGCATCTATACTTAGTGCTCTTGCTTATTTCCAGAGCTTCTATGTGTTTATCTAAAGTCAATCTCTGCTCTGTGCACTTGATCCCCTCCCAATGATCTAAGAACACTACTTCAGCATTCTTCCCTTTCACCTATGTCAGTCTTTTGCTATCTATGGAAGATTCCCATCAACATTCAAACTTATGCCCCATTTTAAAACAAAAGAAAAACTGCTGACCCCATTTACTTTGTCAGCTATCACTCCATTTCAGAGCTACCTATACTCACTCCCTCCAATTTCCCTTCACATTCTTTTTTTCACTTTTTTTAAACTTTAAGATAAAATATTTACATAATCATAGTACAATGATCAAAACCAGGACATTAAAAATTTTCCATTCTCACACCTATGCAGACTTACACTCCTTACCATTCCTTTGAAACTGCTTGACAAGATTATCCATGGCCTCTGTATTGCTAAATCTAGTGGTCTTTTCTCAGTCCCATCTTACTTAGCACAGTTGACTCAATTACCCTTCTCCTCCTTGACATTATGTGTGTGCTTTGCCTCCCATGATCCTACACTTTGTTTTCTTCTTATCTGACTCTTCCTCCTCGGTGCCCCAGAGCTCCATCCTTTGTCCTCTTCTCTCATCTAGAAGTGAGTACTCATTCCTTCGGTACTCTCATTGTTTAAATATGATCTATATGATGACATTCTCCAGACTCCCATGTCCAACTCCCAAATGGACATCTCCATTTAGATGTCTCAAAAAACAGCCTCCTGACCTTCAACTTTTTCTGTATGATCTGATGACATCTTTATCCCTCAACTTTCTCATACCAAACTCTTACAGATATATATTTTTTAAGATTTTACTTATTTATTTTTAGAGAGGGAAGGGAGGGAGGAAGAGAGAGAGAGAGAAACATCAATGTGCGGTTGCTGGGGGCTGTGGCCTGCAACCCAGGCATGTGCCCTGACTGGGAATTGAACCTGCGATGCTTTGGTTCGCAGCCCGCGCTCAATCCACTGAGCTACACCAATCAGGGCCAGATATTCTTTAAGACTACCTTAACTCCAGAGCTGGGTGGAAGTGACCAAAGGGGGAAAACTTGGGGATAACTGTAATAGCATAAGTAATAATATTTTAAAAACTTTTAAAAGACTGACTTAACTTCTTGACTCCTTTTTATTTCATGATGTCCACGCAGTTCATTAGCAAATTTGGCTCTACCTTTGAAATATAACTAGAATCTAACCTGTTTTCACACCACCACCACCACCACCACCTTGGTGCAAGCCATCACTGCCTGTTTCCTGGACTTACGCAACAGCCTCTTACCAGGTCTGTTTTCAACAGTAGTCTGAGTGATGCTTTCAAACCTAAATCAGGTAATGTCATTCCTCTATCAAAATCCTGCTTGAAATGGGTCATTTCTCTCAGAGGAAAAGCCAGATCTCTACAATGGCCTTATGAGAGCTGCACACTATGCCTATGGTCCACATCCACCCCCGTCACCTCTCTGAACTGTTTTGCTCACTGCTGTCCAGCCACACTGGCCTCCTGACCATTTCTCAACATGGCAGGCACGTGCCTGCCTTAGACCCTTTGCTCTTACTATTCCCTGTACCTGGAATACTCTTCCCTCAGACTTGTAAATGCCTAGTTCTTTTATCTGTTTAAATCTGGTCAGATGGTACTTTTGTAATTAGGTCTACCCTAAACAGAGACTTCTTTTAAATTACAACTTCCCACTGACTGCCCTAATCCTTTTACCCAGCTTGGCTCTCCCTTTTTCTATAGCAATCACATTACTTTAAAAAAAATTTCATAAAAAATTTATTTTAATCATTGTTCAAGTACAGTTTTCTGTCTTTTACTCCCATCCCAGCCCACCCATCCCTCCCCACGTCCCTTCCATTTCCACCCCCCTAGTTTTTGTCCATGTGACCTTTATATTTGGTCCTGTACACCCTTCCCCTTTTCCCCTGAAATTCCCTCCCTTCTCCCTTTCCCCTGAAATTCCCTCCCTTCTCCCCTGTGGTTACTGTCAGCCTGTTCTCTATTTCAGTGTCTTTGGTTACATTTTGCTTGTTTGTTTTGTTGTTTAGGTTCCTGTTAAAGGTGGGATCATATGGTATTTGTCTTTCACTGCCTGACTTATTTCACTTAGCATAATGCTCTCCAGTTCCATCCATGCTGTTGCAAAGGGTAGGAGATCCTTCTTTCTTTCTGCTGCGTAGAATTGCATTGTATAAATGTACCATGGTTTTTTGATCCATTCATTTACCGATGGGCATCGAGGTTGCTTCCAGCACTTGACTATTGTAAATTGTGCTGCTATGAACATTGGGGTGCATAAGTTCTTTTGGATTGGTGTTTCAGGGTTCTTAGGATATAATTCTAGCCATGGAATTGCTGGGTCAAAAGGCAGATCCATTTTTAGTTTTCTGGGAAAAATTCCATACTGTTTTCCATAGTGGTTGTACCAGTCTGCAATCCCACCAACGGTGCACTAGGGTTCCCTTTTCTCCATACCTCCTCCAACATTTACTGTTTGTTGCTTTGTTTATGATGGTCATTCTCACTGGTGTGAAGTGGTATCTCATTATGGTTTTCATTTGCATCTGTCTGATAGCTAGTGATATTGAGCATCTTTTCACGTGTCTCTGGATCCTCTGTGTGTCCTCCTTGGGGAAGTGTCTGTTCAAGTCCTTGGCCCATTTTTAAATTGGGTTGCTTGTCTTCTTAGAGTGGAGTCGTGTAGATTCTTTATATATTTTGGAGATTAAACCTTTGTCTGAGGTATCAATGGCAACTATGTTTTCCCATACAGTTGGTTCTCTTTTTATTTTAATATTGTTTTCTTTAGCCATGCAGAAGCTTTTTATTTTGATGAGATCCCATTTGTTTATTCTTTCCTTTATGTCCCTTGCTCTAGGGGACATATCAGTGAAAATGTTGCTGTGTGAAATATCGGAGATTTTCCTGCCTATGTTCTCCTCTAGGACTTTAATGGTACCATAGCTTATATTTAAATCTTTTATCCACCTTGAATTTATTTTTTTATATGGTGTAAGTTGGTGCTCAAGTTTCATTTTTTTGCATGTAGCTGTCCAGTTCTACCAACACCATTGGTTGAAGAGGCTATTTTTACTCCATTTTATGTTGCTGCCCCCTTTGTCAAATATTAATCGACCGTAGAGACTTGGGTTTATTTCTGGGCTACTTTTTCTATACCAATAATATTACTTATTGCCTACTATGTTGCCTGATAAATTCCAAGTGCCCAGAACTGTACCTGGAGGAGGAGGAGCTAAGTGAATACTTGTGGAATAAATGAGGATACTAGGGTTAGGAACAGCAAAAGGAGCCAAGATTCTAGGACCCACAAGTGTACTCTTTTAGTCAAGTCAGAAATCAGCCCATGTTTTCAAATCACAGAAAAAGAATCTGAGTTTACTAATTTTTTTGACAACTAAAATGAGTTAATTCAATATAAGCTAAAATCTATTTTAGTTTTATAAAATGCAATAATTATTTCTGTTAACTGAGCAAAGAAATGTCAGTGGTTGAGCCTCTGAGGGAACATAGCTTTGGTTCACTGGTATTAAAATTTTTTTTTTAATCATTGTTCAAATACAGTTTTCTCCTTTTTGCTCCCAATCCAGTTCCCCCTTCCACCCCTCCCCATTTCCCTCCCATTACCACCCTCCCCTTAGTTTATGACCATGTGTCCTTTAGGTTTGTTCCTGTGAACCCTTCCCACTGTCCCCTTCAATTCCCTCTACTCTCCCCTGTGGTCACTGTCAGCCTGTCCTCTATTTCAGTGTCTTTGGTTACATTTTGTTTGTTTCTTTGTTTTGTTATTTAGGTTCCTGTTAAAGGTGAGATCATATGGTATTTGTCTTTCACTGCCTGGCTTGTTTTGCTTAGCATAATGTTTTCCAGCTCCATCCACGCTGTTGCAAAGGGTAGGAGCTCCTTCTTTCTTTCTGCTGCATAGAATTCCATTGTGTAAATGTACCATAGTTTTTTGATCCATTCATTTACTGATGGGCATCTTGATTGCTTCCAGCATCTAGCTATTGTAAATTGTGCTGCTATGAACACTGGGATGCATAGGTTCTTTTGAATTGGTGTTTTAGTATTCTTAGGATAGAGTCCCAGCAGTGGAATTGCAGGGTCAAAAGGCAGATCCATTTTTAGTTTTCTGAGGAAGTTCCATACTGCTTTCCATAGTGGTTGTACCAGTCTGCAGTCCCACCAGCAGTGCACTAGGGATCCCTTTTCTCCACAACCTCTCCAACACTAATTGTTGTTTCTTGCTTTGTTTATGATGGCCATTCTGTCTGGTGTGAAGTGGTATCTCATTGTGGTTTTAATTTGCATCTCTCTGATAGCTAGTGATATTGAACATCGTTTCATGTGTCTTTGGATTTTCTGTATGTCCTTGGAGAAGTGTCTGTTCAAGTCCTTTGCTCACTTTTTAATTGGATTCCTTGTCTTCTTAGAGTACAGTCTTGTAAGTTCTTTATATATTTTGGAGATTAAACCCTTGTCTGAGGTATCATTGGCAAATATGTTTTCCCATACAGTTGGTTCTCTTTTAATTTTGATACTGTTTTCTTTGGCTGCGCAGAAGCTTTTAATTTTGATGAGGTCCCATTTGTTTATTCTTTCCTTTATGTCCCTTGCTCTAGGGGACAAGTCAGTAAAAAAGTTTCTTCGTGAAATATCTGAGATTTTGCTACCTACGTTCTCTTCTAGGACTTTAATGGTGTCACGTTTTATATTTAAGTCTTTTATCCACCTTGAATTTATTTTTGTATATGGTGTAAGTTGGTGCTCAAGTTTCATTTTTTTGCACACGGCTGTCCAGTTCTCCCAACACCATTTGTTGACGAGGCTATTTTTACTCCATTTTATGTTGCTGCCTCCTTTGTCAAATATTAATTGACCATAGAGACTTGGGCTTATTTCTGGGCTCTCTGTTCTGTTCCCTTGGTCTATGTGCCTGTTTTATGCCAGTACCAGGCTGTTTTGATTACAGTGGCCTTGTAGTATAGTTTAGTGTCAGGTATTGTGATCCCTCCTTTTCTTTCTCAAAATTGCAGCAGATATTCAGGGTCGTTTATAATTCCATATAAATTTTTGAAGTGTTTGTTCTATGTCTGTGAAATATGCCATTGGTACTTTAGTAGGAATTGCATTGAATGTGTAAATTGCTTTCGGTAGTATGGACATTTTGATGCCCATTCTACATCCAATTCTTTCAATCCATGAACACGGTATATGTTTCCATTTTTTTGCCTTCCTTGGTTTCTTTCCTGAATGTTATATAGTTTTCTGAATACAGGTCTTTTACCTCTTTGGTTAGGTTTATTCCTAGATATTTTATTTTTCTTTTTGCTATTTCAAATGGAATTTTTTCCTTGATCTCTGTTTCTGATGTTTCATTGTTGGTGTACAGAAATGCCTTTGCTTTCTGGATATTGACTTTGTATGCTGCTGTTTTGCCAAATTCATTTATTAGCAGTTTTTTGGTAGAGTCTATAGGATTTTCTATGTATACTATCATGTCATCTGCAAACAGTGACAGTTTTGTTTCCTCCTTTCCAATTTGGATGCCTTTATTTCTTTTTCTTGTCTGATTGCTGTGGCTAAAACTTCCAGTACTATATTGAACAGAAGTGGTGAAAGTGGACAGCCTTGCCTTGTTCCTGATCTTAGTGGAAAGATTTTAATTTTTGCCCATTGAGTATGATGTTGGCTGTAGGTCTCTCATATATGACCCTTATTATGTTGAAGGATGCTTCCTCTATTCCCACTTTGCTGAATGTTTTTTAATCATAAATGGGTGCTGCACCTTGTCAAATGCTTTTGTTTCTGTGATGTATTACATTTACTGACTTGCGAATATTGAACCATCCTTGCATCCCTGGAATGAATCCCACTTGGTCATGGTGTATGATCTTTTTAATGCATTGTTGAATGTGGTTTGCCAGTATTTTGTTGAGGATTTTAGCGTCAATGTTCATCAGTGATATTGGCCTGAAGTTTTCTTTCTTTGTTGTGTCTTTATCTGGTTTTGGAATTAGGATGATGTTGGCCTCATAAAAAGAGTTTGGGAGACTCCCATCTTTTTGGATTTTTTTGGAATAGTCTGAAGGAAAGGGGTTAGCTCTTCCTTAAATGCTTTGTAGAATTCTCCTGTGAAAACCATCTAGTCCAGGGCTTTTGTGTGTTGGGAGTTTTTTGGTTACTGCTTCAATTTCTTTTGTTGTTATTGGTTCTGTTAAGGCTTTCTGCTTCTTTTTCATTGAGTTTTGGAAGATATATTTTTCTAGAAATTTGTCCATTTCACCTAGTTTTCAAATTTCTTGGCATACAGTTCTTTGTAGTAATTTCTTACAATCCTTTGTATTTCTGTGGTATCTGTTGTAATCTCTCCTTTCATTTCTGATTGTGTTTATTTGGGTCTTCTCTTTTTCTTGATGAGTCTGCTAAAGGCTTGTGATTTTGTTTATCTTTTTGAAGAACCAGCTCTTGGATTCATTGGTCCTTAGAACTGTGCTTTTAGTCTCTATGTCATTTAATTCTGCTCTGATCTTGGTATTTCCTTCCTTCTGCTTGCTCTGGGCTGCCTTTGTTGTTGTTCCTCGAGTTCTTGTAGACGTAGGGTTAGGTTGTTTGTTTGGAATGTTTTCTAACCTTTTTAGGTGGGCCTGTATCACTACGAACTTCACTCTCAGGACTGCCTTGGCTGTGTCCCATAAGTTTTGGGTTGTTGTGAGTTCGTTTTCATTTGTTTCTAGAAACCTTTTGATTTCTTCCCTAATATCATTCTTGACCCATTCATTGTTTAATAGCATGCTATTTAATCGCCATGATTTTGAGTGTTTTTGTTTTTTTTTTTCCTTAGGGCTGGTTTCTAGCTTCAGTCCCTTGTGGTCTGAGAAATGCTTGGTATGATTTCAATTTTCTTGAAATTCTTGAGGCTTGTTTGTGTCCTATCATGTGGTCTATCTTGAGAATGTTCTGTGTACATTTGAAAGAATGTATATTTTAGCTTCTTTTGGATGGAGGGCTCTGTATATATCAGTAAAGTCCATTTCCTCAAGGGTATTGTTCAATGCCACAATATCTTTGTTGATATTTTGTTTAGAAGATCTGTCCATTTTTGATAGAGGTGTGTTAAAATCTCCCACTATAATTGTGTTGCTGTCCATATCTTTCTTGAAATCCTCTAAGATTTTATGTATTTCGGTGCTCCTATTTTGGGTGCATATATACTTGCAATATTTATGTCTTCTTGATGGATTCTTCCCTTGAGTATTATGAATTGACCTTCTGGGTCTCTCTTTATGGACCTTTTTTGGAATTCTATTTTGTCTGATATGAGTATTGCTACCCCGGCTTTTTTTTCCTGTCCATTTGCTTGGAAGATTTGTTTCCAGCCCTTCACTTTCAACCTGTGTAGGTCTTTTATCCTGAGGTGGGTCTCTTGTACACAGCAGATATGTGGGTCATTTTTTCTTACCCATTCAGCTATTCTGTGTCTTTTGATTGGAGTATTTAATCCATTTATGTTTAAGGTTATTATTGATAGGTACTTACTCATTTTCTTTTATGTATGTGTGTTCCTATCTCTCTCTCTCTCTCTTTTCCTTCCCTTCCTTAAAGCAGTCCCTTTAGGATCTCTTGCAGAGCTGGTTTGGTCGAGGTGTATTCTTTTAGACTTCTTTTGTCTGGGAAGCTTCTTATTTGGCCTTCTATCTTGATCGAGAGCCTTGCTGGATAGAGTAGCCTTGGTTGCAGACCTCTGGTTCTCATTACCTGGAGTATTTGCTTGCCATTCTCTTCTGGCCTTGAAGTGTTTCCATTGAGAAGTCAGCTGTTAGCCTTACTGGGGCTTCCCTTGTATGTTACTTCCTTTTTCTCCCTTGCTGCCTTAAGATTCTCTCTTTGTCTTGAAATTTTGTCATTTTAATTATGATGTACCTTGAGGCGGGCCTGTTTGGGTTCCTCTTGATTGGGACTCTCTGTGTTTCCTGGATTGTGTGACTTTTTCTCTCATCACATTAGGGAAGTTCTCCTTCATTACTTGTTCAACTAGGTTTTCGATCCCTTGCTCTTCTTCTTCTGGTAAAATTTTTTAATATAATATAGTAGTCTGGTAAAAACCAGTGTTATGAAGCACCCATTAGTTATGAAAAGTCTCTAATGTACTGAAATGAAATTATCTTCTGTCTTTTGTACAGGCTAGACTGTACTTATTCTTAATGTTTACAGTCAGCCTTTCTGTGGACTCTTAAACATACCTGCATCTGACCCTGGTTTCTAATTCTGAATACGTATTGAGGCCATATATTTTCTTTCAATCCATCATTAATATCAGTTCCAGCTCACTCTGATCTAGACATAATTTATTCTCAGAAGCCAATATGAAAGACAATTTCATTTTTTATCTGTTATCCCCTAGTTTTGTCTTTTAGTGTCCACTATGATACTTTGCTCAACTGTTTAAACATTCTTTACTATCTAAGGCATAGTTTCAAAAGTTAGAAGCACACATCTCATATAATTCTTCTTTAACATTACTACTAATAATAGATGACACCTAGGTTGTCTAAGACCTATAATTATTCTTCCTTATTTAAAAAGAATCATCAAAATGAGCACTATAATCACCTTCATGAATGAGTGACTAGTTATTGCCAAAATACTGTTTGAAATATGTAACATCAGTATACCAGCAAACTCAATTCTAGTATAACCCTAAAACTTTATATCTATACCCACTGAGGCTTAATATAACTACTACTTAAGCCTTTGATTTTTTTCCTTAAAAGGATAATTATTTAAACTAAAAAAAAAAAACCAAAAAACAAAAACAGTTCACCCATTTCTCCCCCAACCTCTGGCAACCACCAATCTATTCTCTGTATCTATCAGTGTGGAATTTTAAAACCTTTTTTAAGAGATTCTACCTATGAGAGAAATCATAATCATCCATTATTTGCCTTTCTCTAACTTATTTCACTTAGCATAATGTCCATTCATATTGTCACAAATGGCAACATTTCATTCTTCCTTATCAGTAAATAATATTCCTCTGTGTGTGTGTGTATGTATACCACACTTTATTCATCCACTGATAGATACTTAGGTTTCCATATCTTGCCTATTGTAAATAATGCTGCAATAAATATGGGGGTTCATATATCTTTTCAAGTTAGTGTTTTTATTTTCTTTCAATAAATACCTGGAAGTAAAATTGCTGGATCATATGTCAGTTTAATTTTTAATATTTTGAGGAACCTCTGTACTGTTTTCCATAGTAGCTGCAGCAATTTATATTCCTACCAGCAGTACAGAAGGGCACCCTTTCCTCCACATTCTCACCAACATGATACTTCTTGTGTTTGATAATAGCCATTCTAATAGTGTGAGGTGATACTGCATTACAGTTTTGATTTGCATTTCCTTCATGATTGGTGATGTTGAGCACTTTTTCATGTACCTGTTGTTGGCCATATGTATGGAGTTGGAAAAATGTCTACTCAAATCCTCTGCCCATTTTTAAATCAGATTTTCTTTTGCTATTGAGTTTTATGAGTTTTCTATAATTCAAATATAGCCATTTATCAGATATATGATTTGCAATTATTTTCTCCCATTCAATAGGTTGCCTTTTCATTTTGTTGCTAGTTTCCTATGCTGTACAGAAGCTTTTAGTTTTATATAGTACTACTTGTTTATTTTTGCTTTTGGTGTTAGATTCAGAAAATCATCACTTAAGGCCTATGTCAAGGACCTTACCACCTACGTTTTCTTCTAGGAGTTTTAGGTTTCGGGCATGTTTTACTTTTAAGCCTTTTTAAAATCCTCACCTGCGGATATTTTTTATGCTTTTAGAGAGCGAGGAACAGAACAAAAGATGGCGGGGGCGGAGAGAAAGAGGGAGGGAGCGGGGGGGAGAGAAGAGAGAGAGAGAGATGAGAAGTAGGGAGGGGGGAGAGAGAGAGAGAGAGAGAAAGAATTGGTTATCTTCTCCTATCCCCCCCCTCACCCCTGCCTCCACAGAGGCAATCAAACCAGCAACATGGGCATGTGCCCTGATTGGGAACCAACCAGTGACCTTTCAGTCTATGGGACAATGCTCCAACCAACATGAGCCACACTGGTTAGGGCTTACTTTTCAAGTCTTTAATCCATCTTGAGTTCATTTTTTTGTTATTATATAAGATAATGGTCCAGTTTCATTATTTTGCTATGGCTATCTGATTTTCCACCATTTATTGAAGAGACTGTCCTTTGCTCATTTTATATTCTTGGCTCCTTGCTCTAAATTAATTGAGCATATATGTGTGTTTATTTTCTGGCTCCTCTTCCTGTCCCATTGATATCTGTGTCTGTTATTATGATAATATCACACTGTTTTAATTACTATAGATTTGAAATCAGGGAGCATGATGCCTCTAGTTTTGTTCTTTTTCCTCAAGATAGCTTTGGCTATTTGGGGTCTTTTAAAATTCTACACAAATTTTAGTATTGTTTATTCTATTTTTATAAAAACATGCCACTGGGATTTTGATAGGGATTACACTGAATCTGTATATTGCTTGGTTAGTTTGGACATATTTTAATGATATTAAGTTGCCTAATCCATGAGCATGGAAGATCTTTCCATTTAGTTGTATCTTCTTCAATTCTTTCATTAATGTCTTATAGTTTTCAATATACAGATCTATCATGTCCTTGGTTAAAGTTATTCCTAAATATTTTATTCTTTTTGATGCAATTGAAAATGGGATTGTTTTCCTCATTTCTCTTTTGGTAGTTTGTTGTCAGCACACAGAAATACAACAAATTGTTCTATACTAATTATGTATCTTGCAAGTTTACCCAATTCATTCATTAGTTCTATCAGTTCTTTGACGAGATCAAACACTTTGATAGACCTTTGATTTTTATTCTTAAAAGTCTTGACTCTAAAGATCAAATTTTATAAAGAACACATTATTAGAAAGTTCAATTTATATGTTTTCTTCATTATAATGGCTATTTATTCAGGATCAATAATACATTCAGATCATGTCTTGGTATGTATGTATGTATGTATTTGTGTGTGTAGAGAGAGAGGCAGGTATACAGTCATAAAAGCATAGTTAAAGAGGCTCATTCTATATACATTTTAAATTCACATGTTGTTAAAGAAATTTTAGAAGATATAGCCAAGCAGAAAGAAAATTAGGGAAGTGACAATTGAATACAAAGATGTGTCTGAGTCAGCTATCTGGGATTCAGAACCCAGCTCTAGCTCTCATTAGCTATGTTCCTTAACCTTTCGGAGTCTCTGTGGAAAACACCCGGAATATGAATCTGAAATATTCTGGCCCCAAACCTTCTCACTGGTTGCTCCTTCCTGTTATTTTGGTCTCTGTTCAAATGGTAACTCTCAAGAAATGCCTTCTTCTGTTTTATTTTTCCTTATAGCATTGATACCGTAGCATCTAAAATTATCTGTTTTACTTGTGCATTATCTGCCTCTCCTTTTAGAACACAAATTCTAGGAGGGCATAAACTACATCTGTCTTATTTATTGTCGTGTTTCCACTGGCTAGAATAAAAACTGGCAAAATATAGGTGCTAATAAACATTTGTTGAATGACTAAATAATATTGCCTAACTAGAAGGGTTCTTGGGAAGATTATGACAATGAAAGTAAAGTTCATGATCCCATGTATGACATTCAATAAATGACACACATTAATTTAATCTTTCATTGGCATTTAATTACTGTGTGATTAAAAGTGCAAACTGCCTAGTTCAAGAGATGCTGGTATTATAAATGCGTGGTCCAGAGCAGTGTTTCTCAAACTTCAGTCACCACAGAATCACCCAAGAATTGTCCTTACACAGATTTGTGGCCTTCTCCCTAGAGATTCTGACTTAGGAGGTCTACAGTAAAGCCCACAGACAAGCACTTCTAACAAGTTCCCAAGTGATACTGCTGGTGGATGCTGGTAGTCTGGTGAATGCACCTTGAACAGTAAGTATATGTAGCATAAGATCTTTAAACAATGAATACCAATGTATCAAAAGTTCTCCATAACTTAAATACTTGTGTATTTATAAGACTTGTTCAAAACAATAAATAAATAAATGGTTGGTGGTACTTAAATTTTAGTACCTTAGGATTAAGTTACTCCTTCATTCTCTCATATCACCACATAAAATCACCAAGTTCCTTAATTTTCACGTCAACTATATCTAATTACCAATTAACTCTTGTACTTTGTGTAAGTTAAAAATTAAGTACAACAGAGGGCTGCAGGTTCGATTCCCAGTCAGGGCATATGCCTGGGTTGCAGGGCAGGTCCCCAGTAGAGGGCACACAAGAGGCAACCACACATTAATGTTTCTCTCCTCCCTCCCTTTCCTTTGCTCTAAAAATAAATTAAAAAAATATATATATGAAAAACAAACTAAGTACAACAATGTGTTTTTCCAAAGAATTCATTCTTAGGGGATTCATGCCATAATCTCTCATTTGTCAAAGGCAAAATGAAGAAATCCTGTCTTGTACCATGGAATTCTATGTCTAAAACTTCTCTTTTTTCCTGAGGAAAAAATCATTAGGTCCTTAAAGCAGACTTTTAACCACAAGAGAATTAAGAATCAACACACTGTATTCTTCACATTTTAACTGCTGGAACAAAGCTTCTTTGTTCTCAGTTTAAGTGAACAGTCTTCCACTTTAAGTCGACAACCTATACAGCCACCAGCAAATATACTCTAAGTAACCTCAAAAAGTTTCTCAGGACCCTAGTGCAAGAGAGAGAGCATCCCTTAATCTAAAGCCACCAATCTCCAGTCCCCAACCCAGCATTTCTCCCTCGCCTTACCTAAGACCACAAGACTCCCACCTATATACTTTAGAAGACAGCTTTTCAAAATTTATTAAGTCCTAAACACTGTCTACATGCCTTTCAAGCTACCTATCACTGCATTTGAATCTCTGAAAGGAAAAAACACACAATAAAATAATGAAGTGACTGGCTATTTATTCATTTAGACTTTTACTGAGAACTCAAGTATTAGGTACTAAGAAAATACTTAACCCAAATGTGTCTGTGGTAGCAGGTGGATGGCATATCTGAAGATGATTTTTGAAGAATGGATACCTGCTAGCCAGGTATATAGGAGAAGTGCATTCCAAGCAGAGCAAGCTGCTAAACCTATTATTTGCAAGTGTGTTTTGGATGGTGGGACAAAAATCAGTCACACCTAAGTCACTTTATTTATCCTGAGGGTACTAGGTTATTTTTAGGAAATTTTGGGTTAGCTAAAGAGTGCTGAAGATGGTAAAATGTTTAAAAAATCACCACTATGACATTGGTTAGGAGTAGGACGCAGTGACTTTGGTGAGAAGTATTGAAGGCCAAAACAAACGGTCACAGGGGAAGGAAGTGAAGTGACAGATTTAAGAGATATTAAAGAGAGGGACCAGTCAGAACTTCATCCCTGTTGTGGTAGTGAGGGTAAAGAGACTCAAGTGTGCAGCCTATTTCCTGTTTGGCCAACTGAGCTCTGGAATCCTACCACTCATTTTTAGATATGTTGAACTCCAGGCAGCTTTAGGATATCCGAGCAGACATCCAGTGGGACTGCGAAGCTCAGAGGAAAGGACGGCCAGAAATAAAGATCTGGGAGAGATCAGCATAGGTAGTTGTTGTCTCCAAGTACGAGTTCACAAAGAGAGAAAAACAGATCCAAATACATGTGTAGAAATGTCTTGTCTTACGAGAAGTTTTGCTTGATAGAGTGATAGATTAAGTTCCTAGTTTATCCTTTTTTTAACCACTCTACCTTAGTGGCTAGCAGAGTACCTAGCATCTAATTGTTTGTTTTTAAAATTTAACAATTGTGTGAATGTTTATTTCCTTAGGTTTGTTGGATTATTAAAATTATCTTATAGATGTATAAGCACAGCTGATGTAGATTTAGTTCCTCTAGTGCTAAGTGATTATTTAAAACTAAAAACTCATTCATGTTTTAAATGTTTACCTCATTTAAAAATTTTATCTTTTTACAGAATGTCCTTGGCCTGACAAAGGGAAGTGGTGTTAGTAGGGTGCTGTAAGTCCCCTCCCCGCCAACTCCTTGCCAGGAGCCCATGAGGCAGCCTGCTCTGCTGCCTCTGCCTCCCCTTCCTTCTGACTGGCTTGCCCCTTTCTTCTTCCACCTAGCTGGACTGCTGAGAATGTCAAGGCTGCTGCAGTCAGCCACCCCGCCGCTCCTTTTGGCCCTTCTTGCTACATATACAGGGAAGCCAGTCAGTGTCAGCTCCAGAACTTCTCAGCAGAAGAGTGGGAGGGCAACAACATTTCTGATTTGATGAGAAAGAGTTGAATTGCCTTTGCAGAATATTTTGAAAAAAGAGTAAAGCAAATTCATTTATCCATGTCAAAGTAGGAAGACCCTATCATGATCCCTCCTTCCCACCCCAATGCACCTGTACTGCAGCCAGACCACAAAATTAATGTCCTTGCCTGAGGAGGCCTAGGACCTGTGGCTTTAGGAATTTCAGAAAACACTTTATTTCCTTCTCTTGCATTCCATTCTGCTGCCATATCCTGACACATACCTGTTATTTTATCATTGTTTCATTATTTTTGTCATACTTATCAACATCCAATTTTATTTTATACATTTCTTAACTGATTACCCTTTCTTCACTTGACCAGGAAGTCCAGAAGGGCAGATTCCATACCTGGTTTTGCTCACCACTAATAAAGCTCCGTTTATATATTTCAAACTTTCTGATTAATTTTCATAATGAGAACTACTCTTTACTTCTAGTATCATAAAACTTATAGTCTTTGAACAATCTTAATAAGATATTCTTTTTATATGACTAAATCAAGATTGAAAATATTACAAGGTATCAAAATGTCACTTACTGCTTCTCCTTTTCCTCCTGTCCCATTTGGCCATCTTAATTTCTATTTCATACTGCTCCCAAATCACAGTACCACCAAGTCTGTCCCACATGACACAGGAGAAAACCAGGTAACATCAAAGACCAAACCAATGACTGAGGAACACTGCTTTGTGGTACTATTTATTTTCTCGATATAAATAAGGGAATATTTTGCAAGTGGAATAATTTCTGCATTATAAGCCCTAATATAACTACAAACAACAACAAAAAAATAGAAATCCAAGGACCGGAAAGTGCATAAAGGGTGGCACTACAGAATCCTCAGGTCTCCTTAGACACTGGGGTGGAGTACCTGACTCCATCATTTACTCTGTTCTGTGTTTTCTGCTGGTGATAAAAGGCCACACTTGTGATTTACCACTGTCTTTTAATTACACTTCTGCCATTTTCATTCTCTCTCGGTAAAGAGGCTTGATGACTTCCAGGGGATTTTTCAGGCCAGAATGACTTGTGCAGTTAAACTGTCACTACCCCCTTACACCTTAAATTGCTGTTGCAAACATAAACATAACCCTTGCTCATAAACTGATTATGTATACTTCTAGAATTTTTGGGTTTTCCTCCAAAAAAGTAACATTTAAATTGGGATTTCATTATGTCCCAAATACTTTTTCTTTGAGAACAGATATAAAATCTATATTAAATAGGTAGAGGGGAAAAAGAATTTGTGCTTTCTTTCTTTTTTTTTTTTATATTTTATTTATTTATTTTTAGGGAGGGAAGGGAGGGAGAGAGAGAGAGAGAGAGAGAGAGAGAGAAACATCAATGTGAGGTTGCTGGGGGTTATAGCCTGCAACCCAGGAATGTACCCTGGCTGGGAATCGAACCTGGGACACTTTGGTTCCCAGCCCGCGCTCAATCCACTGAGCTACGCCAGCCAGGGCTTGTGCTTTCTTCTTATCCTCCAAACAGAGTTGGCAGTTATTGCTAGAGACATCCAAATATAAAAAACAATGCACAAATGTTAGAAGCAGCACAACAAAACAGACTGTGAACCATGTCTGGGTGCCATGGTTGGGTCAGTGGAAAACGTGGAAGTGTAAGATAAAGTCCCCACTCGAGAGCAGCCACATCCTATTGGCTCTTTCTCCAAAATACATCCAGTCCAATCACTCTTCCCCACTTCCATCTCACACCTCATTACCCAAGGTGAAGGTCCTATACTCTTTCAGCTGACCTGCAGCAATAGCCTTTTAACTGTTCTTCCTTGAACCTGCCAAGGGCATTCCTACCTCAAGGCTTTGGTACTTGATTTTCCCTCTGCCTAGAATACTCTTCCCATACATTCACAGAGCTCAATCCCTTATGGTTTCTGTTCATATCTCATCATATCAAAGAGGCCAACCCTGACATTCCATATAAAATAATCCCATCTCTCTTATCTAAGAGCTGCTTTTGTTCTTCTTCATAGTATTTATCATTAATGTGGCACATATTATTAGTTTCCCCTAGAATTTCTTGAAAGCAGAGATTTTTATTTTTTTACTATCTTGTTCACTGCCATATCCTCCATGCCTAGAATGGTGCATGGCACACAGTAAGTATTCAATAAACATCTGCTGGCTGATATTTTATATGTAATTGTTCAAGTTAAATAATGATACAGGGCAACAATGACTTAGTATTTCAAGACAGTTAATAGGTAACTGCCTACTGAACAGCACAGGCCAGTAATACCCGAAGGAGTATACACCAGCATCACTTGGAGAGGTTTTCCAAAACACACCTGTCCAGACTTCACCACACACCCACCAAACCTCTCTGGGTAGAGTTCTGAGCATGTATACAGCTCCTAGGTGATTCTATTTTTTAAATTTAATACATACAACATAAAATTTGCTACTTTAACCATTTTCAGATGATTGTATTTTGCGCTCCTGTTTAAAACTACTTGTATAATACCATGCCAGTTCAGCAGATAGAGTATAGCTGAAAGCAGGATTAAAAAAGAGAGACCATTTTATCTTAGAGCATGGGCTTGGGAGGCGAATACAGGTCTACTACTCATTAGATGTGATACCAGGCAAGTTACTTAACTCCAGGTTTCCACAACCACAAAATAAAAACTTTATACCCTCTCTTCCTTCCCACATCTACTCCAAATTTCTCCAAGGTTACTGTAAAGCTAAAGTGAAATCTAGTACATATGTAAAGTATCTACTTTTGTGCACATGATAGGCATTAAACTAGAATGTACTGGAATTACTTTCATTGAAATACAAAAATAAATTCATATTGGCAGGACCACAAAAGTATGTAAAATCCTGCCATAAGTGGCTACAAAAATTTCTCTTTCTCTACCAGTAAGGCAGGTAAGAAAGAAACTTGTTAGGAATTCCACAGATATCATCTTAGAACAATGATTCTCAAACTTGAATATCCTTCAGAATCACCTGTGGAGCTTTTAAAAAATATATCTTTATTGTATTTTTTTTCCATACCATTTAGTCTCCTTACACCTCCTCTCCCCCAGCAATCACCACCCTGATGTCCACGTCCATGAGTCCTTTCTCCTTTTCGCTCAACCCCTACACCCCTGACTAGCTATCATCCTGCTCTCCATCTGGAGAGCTTGTTAAATACATATTGATGTGCCCACTCCCAGAGTTTGTGATTCAGTAGTACTGGGGTGGGGTCTACTAATTTGCATTTCTAACAAGTTCCCAGGTGATGATGAGGTTGCTGGTTATTAGTTGAAGGGTACAAGTTTTTGTTTATACAAGATGAGTAAGTCTAGAGATCTACTATACAACATGGTACCAATGAGTACAATACTGTTTTGCATACCTAAAATTTGCTAAGAGAGTTTATTTAATGTTAAGTGTTCTTATCACAAAAATAATAATAAATAATAAGAGGCTGGGAGGGAACTTTGGGAAGTGATGAATATGTTTATGGCACAGATGTGGTGACAGTTTCACCAGTGTATACTTAGCTCTAAACTCATCGAGTTGTAGACGTTAAGTATTTACAGCTGTTTGTATGTCAGCCATACCTCAATAAAGTAGTTTAAAAAAATGGGTTAAAGTGTGCATATTTTAACAAAACCTCTGAGAAGATTAATTCCTTCAGTATAATTAAAAAAATTAAAAAACCTACTTTACTTTACATACTTTACATACTTTACTTTAAAAAAACTATAACCAATGATATACTTATATTTTTAGAACATTTATAAATCAGATAAAAAGTCAAGCATGACAATTTAAATAACAAAAGAAATTCATGCTACTGGTATCCCAATGACACAGATAATCCTGAAAATATATTTAAAGTTAATTATTAGAATACTCATTGTTTTATAAGTTAAAAACTAGATAAAACAAAATGTGGTAATTTTAAAAGAGCAAGTATAACCCACAACCTCTGATGGGTATATGACATAAAAGGTTACTTACACGTATGAAGGCATTCTGTCACTGTAGTTGGCTTGATCAGATACCCTTTACAGATGTAGCAGGTGATATAAGGATTGAAATCTTTCACCAAGTGTTTCCTTTGGGTAGCCATTCGTAGTTAACTAGGACTGGCTTCAGTAGTTCAGATAAAGAAGAGTATTAAGTG
The DNA here is from genome assembly GCF_004126475.2 of Phyllostomus discolor. Taxonomy (NCBI): domain Eukaryota; kingdom Metazoa; phylum Chordata; class Mammalia; order Chiroptera; family Phyllostomidae; genus Phyllostomus; species Phyllostomus discolor. Next base: position 145,742,747 of record NC_040907.2, on the reverse strand, counting down.
GATGAAAGTCTGATCCCAAGAGTTGGTATGGAGTTCCCAACTGGATATCCTGAGGCATGAGAACTAGCATCCAGGTCTGTCATAAAACAGTTGGTCATTACTCCTTTTGGTGGTTCTGCTTTTCCATATCTGTTTCCACAGCAATTTAAAAGATGAGAAAAACAGTGTTAAATTCCTGATACTATATTAATACTATTATATTAGCAGCCAAGTGTTGCATGTTCCAAATTGGTAAACAGGTGAAGAGAACATTTCCCTCACTTTAACCTTAATTTGTAAACCTGGTAAATTTTTAAATCAGAATAATGAGAAACTCATCCAGTCCTGAAGCCTCAACTCTCACCTGATGTCACCAATGACATCCAAGGCTATTCAACTCCAGTTTTGAAAAATTCACATCTGCAGTAATGATTTAACTATCTGCTGACTGCTCCTATTAGGAGTTCCTGGTGATACAAGTTAATGGATTCAAAACTGAAGTCATTATTGTCCCTATCAAAATGGTCCCTATTTCCATTTTGTACCCCATACTTAGTCTGTAGTCAAATCAAACTGACATCCTTTTCCTTTCCATCCACAGCTACCTCATCCATCTACCTTCAGTCCATCTTATATTCTGCTTCTAGGTGGGCAAAGAATGTCAAAGAAAGAATGACAGAGAATGTCAGTGTCTCCTCTTTACAAATAGAAAAATGTTTTAAATTTTGGAGCTTGTTATATAAGACCCTCCACAGGCTGACCTTAACATACCCTTCAACACTCAGGCAACTAAAATGATCACTCTCCACACAGTCCACTCTGCAGGCCATTAGCCCTCTATTCAACTGTCCTCCCTCTCCTTCCACCTAGATCAGTGATTTCAACCGGTCCTGTAAGAATTTTTAAAACATGTAATACCTGACTATTTACCGGTAGTCAGAGTCAGTGACCTCTTTCCCTTAGACGTCAAATAAAATAATGACAACAGCCATTCCGGTGTGAATGAATCAAATTATACCTATTTTTTTGTGAGATCAGCAAAATATAGTTTTTGGTGTGTGCTGCAGGAATTTTAGTAATTAATTTATGTGTGCCATTACATGAAAAAGGTTGAAAATCACTGGTCTAGACCCTACAAAACCCTTCTCTAATGCTATCCTTAGTTGAAGCTCTCTGTACTTTTTACCTCTACTTCTCTCCTGTACGTATTTTGATTTATAGTATAGTCACTCATCTCTTCTACAAAATCTTTGATAGAACTGGTCAAATTTAGTAAATGTGTATATAACCTAGGCAATGTTATTTATCCTAAGTCTGGAGAGGGGGTGGTTAACCTTAAAATGAAAATAAGTGTCAGCCTCCTAAGAATGGTGAGGATTAAATGAGACAATATACATGAAACTGGCTCACAGTAAAACTGAAAGTCACTAACCTTTTTCCAGACATATTCAGCATAGCTAACTTGCACATAAGGTTACTTTAAAAAAAAGTTTTAAAGGTTTCTTATAATAAATGTAACCTCTTAGAAAACACGACATGAAAAAGGTGTTGGTTTCCTAAGTTTAATTCTATAAACAGGAACTTTTTTTCCTATCTTAGTTGTTCATTCATAAATAAGCATACATAAAGCAACCGGAAAAGTAAAATGCATCATTCCATCCACACATCGCCATTGAGAATATGTAAGGAACAGGTCTGCATGTTATCCTCTCATCGCAAGGAATATTGTGTGGAGGGTATAGCAGAAGGGGAACATAATTAACACACGGGGCTCGGGGTTTTGGTCCTTCGAGTTGCATGACCTTCAGCAAAGCATTTAATATCCGCGCCTTGGTCCGCGCGTTCCCCTCTACACACTGGGATTGAGGGCCCTGCCTTTCCCACAGGTAGGTTTGCCAAAAAGCTCCAAGTAAGAGAAAGTCCTCTAAAAGAAGAAACGCACGGCCCGGACCCGGGGCAGTATGAACACCGTAAGCCACGGAGCACTGTCACCAAAAGAGAAAGCAAACAAGTCCGTGCAGTGACAACGCAGCGGCGGCCGGGAACTTTTCCGCGTCGTCCAGCGGAGGGACCCGGCAGTACAGCCCTGGGCGGTCCAGGCACAAGTCCGCCCCGCCCGCCGCGCAGGTGGCCGGGCCCCGCGAACGGCGCAGCTCTGCCGGCCCCGGCAAGCTGGGGAGGACGCGCTGCCTCTTCCCCGGCCGGGCGCTCGCAGCCCGCCGCTCTCTCCGTCTCTGAAGGGAGGCCGCGCCTCCGAAGCCTCCACCTCCCGGCCGGCCACCCCCACCCCAGAAGAACTCTCCCGGTTGCAGACGGCGCGGGCCGCGGCAGGTGCCTGGAGGTGCCGGTGCCGTTCCCCCTCCCGGCCCAAACTTGAATGGGGGGTGCGGGGGCGGCGAGGTCTCGGCCCCTCGGCCACTTTCAAGCCTGCCCAGTACCTACCCCGCGGCCGCCGCCGCCGCCGCTCCTCGCCCGCCAGCGCGCCGGCCTCACAGGGAAGGAAAGTGAAAGAGAAACAGCGCCTGCTGCTGCGGCCTGGCCGGTGCCGGCGCCCCGTCCGCCCTCCCCCTGCAGGCGGGAGCGCGCTGGCTCCGCGGGGCCACTCGGCTCCGGCTCGATAGGGCGCGACGGGCCTCGGGGCGCAGGGCCGGTGCCGCCTCCAAGGGCAACTCCACCCCCTTTCAACCGCCGGCGCCAGCGGCTGGCCACGCCCCGGGCACGCCCCCGGCGCCACGCCCGCAGGCCACGCCCGCCGACCAGCGCTCCACGCAGGTGCCCGGCGCCCCGCCCTCCCTGCAGCTGCGGCTACTGTGCGACGCGTAGCTTTGGCCAAGTTTTTTATCGGTTCTTATTCTCTCCACCACCAACCCATCCCAGTTGTTTTTATCGTAACAATGTCCGGTATAGTTTTCCTGGCGGGTTTAAAATTATCAGTCAGTGTTGAAAATGGATCACCCTGCGAAATTATCTACTGGGCTGCATATTCCCCAAGCTAGTCTTACTGGGTTGAGAGGGGAACAACACATCATTTGATTTGCACCTTATTTAAAAATCATTAACTTGTTACTCTGGGGTGAGTACAGACAGCATGATTGTTGATAACTGTAAACAAGCAAGAGCACTTTTGGGGGGGCTTAATGAAAAGGTAAAGAGTTATGACTGCAAGGGTCAAAAGAAAACAAAAAAAATGTTATCTTTTTTGTTTTGTTTGAGATCTACAAAAGACCATTCACTGCAAAAAGTGTATTCAAAAGCATGCATTAAAAGATTCGTCAAAGTCATTTAGTACTATTCTGTGTTCTACTAACTTACAAGTGTCTACTCCAACCCTATTTTGCTAAACATAAATTAGACCTGGTTCTTTACCTCTTAGAAGACTGCAATCCAGTAAATCCCAGGGTAGCAGGGAAAACTGTGGTATCCACCCGTAAAACAGAAGTAACAAAGTTAAAACTAACATGGCAAACAGAATCAGCAAAAGGCAGCTTTCAAGTAAAGAGGTAAAGGTGTTGCAACTGCATCATCTTTACTTCTGTAGAAGTGAGAGCAGTGATGTTTAGGGAGTTGATAGTATTTGGTGACGGGGGGGGGGGGGGGGGGGGGGGGGGGGGGGGGAGGACTAATGTAAATTATTTGCTCTATTTCCAGTTGACTGGAGTCACCTTCCTTATTACCAGGGTGTTAGACTGTGAAGATGGTTCCAGTGACAAACCAATGAACTCAGTAACTGCTAATCCAGCAGTTGTACAGGTTCAAAGATCCATTTCAAATTTAAAATACACCAAAAAGCAGACTAGGAGAGCTTCTTGAAATGTCCAGTTCATAATTAAACTATATAGAGTGGACATAACATTTAAAAATGACCATTTTTAGTATCACAGCTGGAGCAATACATTTTCTGAAACAGCTACTAATATCAATGACCACATTTTTAAGGCAAAGGTGGTCTTTTTTAAGCCAACATGCCCATTTCCAAGTTGGGTCAACTTGAATAAGTCACAGCAATCACAATGAGAATGAAAAACAAGTCAAATCAAATGACTTTATAGTTGAAAGATACTCTTCAGATCTTTCATCTCTTGGAGACTAAACAGATCAATATGTGAAAAGTCACCCTATTACTAGTGCATTTAAAATATATAATGGAAGATATTACCATACATACTGTTACAACATATACTACACAACTTGGTATCTTCTTGTTTTGCACATTAACCTATTTTAAATATATTTTCAAAGAATAACACTTAATGAAGTCCAGAGGGGCTTAAATGTGATTGTTGATCAACATTATAAGCAGGGTTAATTAGCACTGAGGAAATGAGCTTGAGGATGGATATTAGGAGGACTTACATTGGCAATGGAGGGAGGGGGTCACAAAGATGATATAGATAGCAGTACCTGAAGACAGATGTGGAGGTGGGTTGCTGTAATTGAAAATGAAAATGGTGGACTTGGGAGAGAATTACAACCTATGTAAGGAAATCTGTGCCTTGTGTCCCCAGAGGCAGCATGATTTGTAAAAAATATTCAGTGGTTTCTCTTTTTCCCTCTTTAGAAACCACCCTGCCCTTCCCATTCCAAGAAAAAAAATGCACAAACAAAAAAAAAAAGAAAAAGAAAATAAAAACCTCAAACATCTATCTGGTTAAATAAAAATAACAACAAAAGAAAATGCAAGAGAGAATGTTACAAAGGAGCAAGTTTCTTGATCTAAAAGTGAAGGTTCTAAGCATTTAAACATAAGACTTTCAGCTGCTGCGTTGCCTCTCCTTCTCCCCTGGGACAGCTTTGCAGTAATTCACTTTTTAGTCCCTTGGTTCTGACGGGGCTGGAACAAACCATAGAACCTTCAATATGAGGGGATAGCTCTGATAACAAATCTCAAGTATCAGTGGGACCCTCAAGTGAACAAAGGCCTGGAAGCAACTGGATATGCAGGACCAGGAAAAAGAAAAAGCAGATAAAAGAATCATAGGTGGGAGTCCCCTTCTCACTAATCTACTTCAGCTTTCTCATTTTACAGATATAGAAGCCAAGATCCTGAGAAGTGGCAAATTCATAAACACGGAGTTGATTTTGGTAAAGCCAAGACCAAAACTAAGGTGCCATTTGCATAGTATTTACACCTCTCAAGATAACTTCTCAAGTCTAAGAACTTAAGGGAAGACTGGTAAGAAATGGATTAACTTAAAGAAAATAAAGGAACAAAGGGAGAGAAGAATGGATGAGGAGTGGGCAGGAAATAACTGCTTAGATGGTATTTAGGAGGGAACCAGACACTGGAGATTTACTATCAAAGAAGCATAATCTGAGAGCAATAACTTGTTCCATTTGATCATTGATCCAGATTCACCAGGGAACCATTAAGGGCTCTTGATAGACCTTTGAACTACTTGGAACTATCTGTATACCTAACAAATGTTTTCATTACTTTGTATTTTATGTCTAGATTTTTATTTCCATTAAGACCGGACAAATGGATGGGTAATTCTGTACTGAAAAGTTCACGTTCCTTCCTTATCTAATAAATACATAATCAATGAACTATTTAATGGCATAACATTTTAACAATAGGATTATATCTTTACATTTCCCTGAAATAATAAATATGACTTTTTCATTATTGTAAATTATTATATATAAGTATGGTATTTAATCTTTTAATGCAAAATATCTCTAACATAAAACTACCTTCTTTATTCTAAATATCTTTTTGCAAAGATTTTGGAATATATTAAAATTTAAAGTGTCCTACTAGTTCCAAGTGTACTTATTTTATGGTCATAGATACTACAGCTGAAAATATATGAATGGCCTAAAATAAATGATGGAGGGATAGGAGGAGAACAGAGAACTAAAGGACTTCCAATCACCCTCTCCTACAATCAATAATTCTCAAGGACTCTCTGCTAAATGTCTTCTGAATCCTTTCACTTAACCTACCCTGGTTTAGATCACTTTCTCACTACCATCTCTATCTTCCATTACTTCAACAGACCATAAGCAATCTCCCTACAGCTCTTCTCTGTCAAAACATTCCCCATGGCACAGCCACAGACTCTTTCTAACTACAAATTTGTACGAATTTGATCATGCTCCTCCCTGGCTTAAAACAAAACAAAACAAAACAAAACAAAACAAAACAAAACAAAACAAAAACCCTTGTGATAAAGCCAAACTCTTCAATCCATCCTGGATCCCTGTCACTTCTACAGTATTTCCCTTGAACTCCATGCTGTAGCCTTAATGAACCTTTTTACCCTCTAGCTAGAGAGGTGGGTCTTCTTTCCAATGAGCACCCTGTCCCAATCCTCTCTCCTCTCCCAACCGTGTTAAATTGGGCCAACTCTTATTTATCCTTTAGGTATCAGATAATCTCAAATGCTATGTTCACAGATATCTCAAAGCTGCTTAAGAGTTTCCTCTACATGCAAACACCACAGACCTACATAATAATTTATACTAATTCTCTCAAGTCCCACATCACACTATCTTGGATTATCGGATTTACTGGTCTGACCCTTCTACTAGCGTGTAAGCACAATGGGTACGTTGCATCCCTAGCAGAGTGGATGGCAAACAGAAAACTTTCAAATAAATACTGACTGAAAAGCTGAATGCACATATTCTGAAACATACTCTGTGTATTCTTGCTTCGGTTTCTTCTTGGAGGGATCTTTACAAAGGACGTGCTAAGGCATAATCCCTGCCTGCTAGGACTACTAATTAAAATCACACCAGGGAGTGGAGACTTATCCACAAGAAACAATTATGGAGCAATTCACCACATTTATTAATAAATTGTTAAGTGGAACCTGATCAAATGACAAAAATGTCTGTTGAAAGATGGAATACCATGGGTGGTTAAGAAGTTACTTCTACACGCGTAAGACTCTGCCAGTTGCAAAGACAGCAAGGTAGAATGCCCAAAGCTATGGTATTTAATGAAAAAGCCAGAAAAAAAAGAGAAATTAAGTCAATGTACTAAAAGTGGGTACATATAAACAGCATAGGTATGGGGCAAGATTAGTCTGTGAAAGACTATACAGCCAGCTAAACATTTCAAAGTGCTTTAAATACATTTATGCTAAAGAGACAGATTGACAATTTTTTTCTTCTTTGAGTGGAGGAAAAACTAGCTGTATTTTCTTTGCTGTGATGTCAACAGTTGGCTGAAGCAAGTTCCATTTATACTGGAAGAACAGAGACTAACTAAAATAGGTACAGACTATAAGAAAAAACTGGATTTACTCCAATCACCAGGGTTATGATATTTTAAAACATTATAGAACCACAACTGTTATTTTGGGAGGTCAGATTAAATCCCTGAGGATTATAAGTGAACAAATAATTTAAATGCAGAAACTACAAATATTCCATCAAGTCTGAATGTAGATGATTCTAAGTTAGGAATGATTGTAGAAAAATAGGAAAAAAGTCCCACCTTAAAAAAAGATACAAAATTCAATCAAGGCAAACACATTACAGAAACTTAGTAACACAAACATTCAAATACTAAAGGAGGCTAGGCACAGGAATTGAAAAAGTAGCTATGGTTTAGAAGAAAGGACTCTAGACCCAGAGTCAGGAGAACCTGGTTTTTAGGCAGGGTGAGTCACTTAACTTCCTTTGGCTTCATATTCTGCCTATGAAAATTGAGATAAATATTGTCATCTTAAACACTAGTTTACAGGGAAGATCTCCTTTGGATTCTTGTATGTTGTTAAAATGAGCACAGAGAAAATTAAACGAGATGAGAAGCAAGAAGTGTTTTTTAAATCGTAAACTGTAAAAAATATATGATATAAGTGGTAATTCTGTGGACCACCAGCAATTGAATAGTACCTAATAATCCCATACCACCCAGCAGAGGTCCTGGCACTAAGACATGTCCAAGGATTGATTGTGGAACAAATGAGACACTCTGAACATGGCGATGGATCCAGGACATAGCATAAAACAGGGCATGGGGTAGTCAGAAAGTTCTCCCCCCTCTGCAGTAATACTCATCACATCCATTAAGAAAATCAAGTTGGGAAAACCTAAATATTTCACTAAGCAATTCAAAATCATACAAAGAAAACTAGTCCCCCAAAATGTTTAATAATCTGGGTTAGTTCAACATTGTAGAAGTGGTGTGCTAAATCTTTATTCATTCCCCTCAAATGAAGGTATAGCAGAAATGTTTTCCATCAAAATGCAAATTCTCCAAGCAGGATCATAGTTAAGCTCTTAGGATCCCAGCTTGCCAGAATTAGTAGACTTCTTAGTCCATAGGATAGGAGAAAGGCCAGGGAAGGACAAGAGGTTTTAGTTATGAGTTAACTCTCTAGCGGAGTAGTAACTGTAAAATTTTGCTCTCTGGGAGGCTGGGGAGCCAGAAAGAGGAAAGAAAGTATCTGAAAGAGGATGGCAAACCACCCAAGATGATCTTTGCTCTTGTGCTTCATAATTTTGTCTTGAATCAAAACCAAAAACAAAGAACGCTCTTGACAACAAATGGTAAATTAATGTGTCCATACCGTCATCAACTATTCAAAGCCTTAATGACAAAGATATTATTTTCTTTTCTTTTTTTTTTTTACTGGTTATTTTTATATAGGTTTGCAGAAAAGCTAAGAGAAAACTGGTGTAAATTAAAGCCAGGGACATTAGCTATAAGATAGACCTGCTTATTTCTTGACTCTCAGGATGACCTATAATAGTCTCAGAAGCTGTGATAACGTGTCCTTGATCATTCAAGAAGAAACAAACAATATTTGTCTTCAATGGTTTCTTCAGTTCTGTCTGTTGAAAGAAGTGACTGGAAAATCTCCTGCCACTTATCAAACCTGCCTAATGAGAAGCTGAAAAAAAGCACCAGCATCATAGGTCAGAGATGGATGAGAATGCAAGATGGCTTCATAGGAAAGTGGTTTACGCAGCAGAATTTCTATGATGGAAAGGCATTTTTAATTGCTGGTTTAGCCCTTGAATCAAGTCTGAAGCATACTATGCTCTCATTAAACATGTGTTGGACGAATAACATGCAAATAAGCGAAATCTGACTTTGTAGTCAAGACGGCTCAGATTCACGTTTCGGCAACCTCTTCCTAGCTCTGTATGATAGGGCAGAGAACTTCTTTGGGTCTCAGTTTTCTCATCACTTAAATGGATATGATAAAGGTACAAATCTCAGAGGAGTTTTTAAGAGGATTATATGAGATAATACAAGTAATGCACTTAGTACATAGTAAGCCAATAAACACTTGCTGAATTAACTTTAAGAATGTCATATCTATACTCTTTCCTGCTATTGGGACAAGACAACAGTAAAAATAGGATATAATTTAAGGCCTGGTGACAAACAAATACTTAAAACAAATGACTTAGTACGATTTATTTGCTTTTAGGAAGTACATGGAGGCAGCAGTTGGTCACCCAACTTTCCTGCCAGGTGCCCTTCTTCCCCCTGCAAGAATTTTAAAATAAGGTTTCTCTCTAAGTGGTAAATGAGTAAGGTATGAAAACCATGGCTTAAATTATTCATCTCAAGATGAAATCAAGAAATAGTATATATATAGAAGGCTGGAGAGTTTTATGAGCACCCAGAACTCCAACTGAGTGACCTGGGTATAGTCTTAGAAAGGCAGGATTAGAAATGTGACATATTTAGTGACCCAAAAGTTATTATATTATATTTTACCTTGTCTGAAATAACTTTGTGTAAGTAGGAAAAAATGCACAAGAAGCACACAAAAGGGAGTGCCAGGGGCAAGGTGTGGACAGTGTGTAGGCAACACTGTCTGAAACAGGGAGACACTGAACTTGGCAAACTCTGAACTAGTCACCAGAGAAGTATGCTTGATCCTACCCAGGAGTGGGTCATGCGACCTGAATTATCATCCTTCATCTTTGGCTCTGGTTCACATGTCCACAAAGTCACTTTCTGAGTGTTATTGTGTGTTCTCTTATACCATAATATTGGAAGCAAAGACATGAACTGCAAGTTAATATTTTGTGACTATTCACTGTAAATTTTGAGGTCTTAGTTTTTAATTTTAGTAGACTAATATCATGATATTGTGTTGCATTCTTCAGGAAAAGCTGTGTCATTTTAGTGCTAAGGACATTAAGAAATTTTGATCAGCTTACCTTGGACCAAGTCAAGTGGTGAAGCAGTCAGGGACAAGGCTAGAATTTTCCTGTATCTATAAAGCATATTTCCTTCAATTAAAAAAAATCATGGATAAGCCAGTCACAAAAGGGCAACTATTATGTGACTCCACTTATTTGAGGTATTAGAGTAGTCAAATTCGTAGAGACAGAAAGTAGAGTGGTGTTTGGGGGCATGGGATGAAGAGGGGGAACAGAGAGATAGCGTTTAATGGACACAGAGTTTGAGTTGGGAAGGTGAAAAAGTCCTGGAGGTGGATGGTGCTGATGGCTGTACGACAGCATGAATATACTAAATGCCACTGAACTGTACACATAAATTGGTTAAATGATAAATTTTTTCTTATGTATATCTTAAAATAAAAAAAAGTTATGGAAAAAATACTGGTTTTAAAAAAAGTAAAAGAAAATCACCAACAAACAGTGAGACCCTTGGCAAGTTGTTTCATGACCTGACCTGACTGTCTGCAGAACTGCATCAGCCTTGGAATCTGTTATAACCACCAGCAGGCCTTGAAGTTCTTTGATTGTACGGTTGTACAATGATGAATTTTTACAGTACCTAAAGTAGGGGTCAGCAAATTTTATCTGTAACACATTAGATGATAAACATTTTAGGCTTTGTGGGCCACAGTTTCAACTATTCAACTCTGCCCACATATGGGGCAAAGGCTGCCAAAGACAATATGTAAAGGAATGTATGTAGTTGTGTTCCAATAAAACTTTATTCAAGAAACAGGCAGTGAACCAGATTTGGCCCTTGGGCTATATTTTGCCAGTTCCCGAGCTGGATAATATCTCTGTGAACATGTGTAGATGATAGCAATGGAAAACTTCCTATATCCCAGGGTTGACCACTTCTACAAGTCCAATAACTCTTGATGACTGTTTCAAACCAGAACACTTGTAGTGCAGCACCTTAACTTATCATTTCTATGTTTCAGGCAATGAATAGAGTATAGTGGTTTAACTAACCAAAAGGTGATGGTATCATCATCATCCTCACCATCACCGTCCTTAAATGGCTCAGAGAATTAGAAACTGTCTTTTATTCTTTGTCAAGATTTGCCACAATCTCATCTTTCTCCTAGGTCACAATGGAGAAAGTCTACCAACAAAGAGAAAAGGAATATTAAACCAAAACATTCCCTCCTGTCAAGGAGCAGGCTTTGCCTCTCACCTCTGACTTCAAGACCCCAAATAGTCCTAGTGGCATTTAAGGAGAAAGTAGTTTTCCATTCTACGTGGGATTCTGGAATGCTGATCTAGAGAAAACACAGGCCTTCCAGGGGTAAACAACCTGCTTACATACTTAGAGATAGTGCTGCAAACTGGCCTGGCCTGGGCTGGCCAGATCACGCTGGAGTGTGTGTGTGTGTATGTCCACGCCAGCATCACTGTGGCCACCTCAGCCCCTGCATCCTGGTCTGAGAAGAGGCCCTGGAGGACCGGGTGGTGAGAATTCACCATCTCATCTCCTTTGAAGAGCAGATACAATGAGAAAGGACACATTTGAAATAAGGATTCTGCAGCTGTGGGAACTAGATTTGGCCTGACCGACTAAGGAGGTATATAGGATGCTTCTAATTCTCGGATGGTGAAAGGAATTTATGTTGACAGGTATTAACAGTGTTCTCCCCTGCTAGCTTTTTGGATGACTGTTGTATTCAAACCCTGAAGAATCTATGAACAAGGTAAAGGAGTTTCAAAGTACTTTTCACCCAAATCATCAAGACTGAGGTTCATTCACTAACTATATTGTTAAATTACAAAACAGGAGGCTTTGATATTTCATCATTTGAGTACCAGCATTTTAATTTACTATATTAAGAAACTCAGAAAAACCAAGGTAGAGAGGTAATTACATGTATCTGCTCATGCTTTTAAAAGGTAAGTTTTGTCAAGGATTGTTGTTCTTGATTTAAACAACTTATAATGATACTTCACTTCCTAACAATTTTAGAAGGATGATGCTTATCACATGCACTGACAAGGAAGTTCATTGGAAGTTGATAATTATAAATTAGTAGATCACCATTTCCTTTACAGTATTTCCTGAACAATTTATTCCTTAATCCTTTTTACCGATGAAGTCCAAAGTTTTAAGTGGAACACTCATTTCTACCAGAAAAGGAAAGAATTTTTGTAATTGAAACTGAAATTACAAGCATAGGCATGAATACCTGTATGAATGCTTTATGTCACAGAAGTTAATTCACTTGAGAAGTATCTTATAATAAATCAGTCATTAATAAAACTGAAGGAGGAGAAGTTTGCTTTTAGAAGTTGACATTTATAATACCCATATGCAAAACCAATGTGAATGTTTCACACTTTTGTACTTCATTAACTCCATTGTTCTAATATGCCACATTAAACACACACATTTCACATACATATTTATTAAATATTGAACAGATTTATTCTAAATGTGTGTTACAGGTTGAATTGTGTTCCCCAAAAGACATGTTGTTGAAGTCTGACCCTCTGGTACCTGTGACTGTGACCTTATTTGAAAATGAGATCTTTGAAAGTATAATCAAGTTACAATGTGGTCACACTGGAGTAGTGGGCCTTTTCACCTATGAAGACTGATGTCCTCAGGAGTCCAGGAGAGAGACTGAGAGAACACCATGCAAAGGCACAGATGCACACAGAGACAACAGCCATGTGACAACGCAGGCAGAAACCGGAGTGGCAGCACCAGAACTACACGTTGAAGGTGTGTGTGTGTGTTGGGGGGAGTGTAATTTATACTGCTCTTAATTCTATACATTGTTTTGAATCATTTCAAAGGAATCAGATACAGATGAATACTTATACTACCTGGCCTAGAACTATATATATGGCCAAATAGTTACAGAGATTACTTGATACATATATACATAGACATATGCATGTATATACACATGTGTACACATATGATTGCATATCTTAAAAATCACATGGAACGAACTAGAGAGATGTGTTTTTCAAACAGTACAGTCACACTCGCTTTTAACTGGTTATCTCTTTTCTGTTTCAGAAGACAGATATCGTCAAGGCTTAATTAACAACTGTTGGTGTCGGTACCTGAGTGGCATCAAGCTTGGAGTGCTACACCAGATCTATCAGTGTTTGTAAGCCCTGACCCTTGAAACCACTGAAATGGTACACAAGAACACCCCTCACTACATACAGAAACATCTATAATACCCAGAATCAAATACAGACAAGCAGCACTTAGGAAGTAAAGCTTACTGTGATAAAAATGTGTTTTGTAATATTATCCTTTGAAGATGCTGTGCTATATCCTTTGTAATGCTTGTGCCATAAAAATTTTCATACAATTTCTACCATAAAGATAGTGCAAAGAAAGTGCAACTTACTCACATTTTTACAAAGACAACAGTTTAGTAAAAATTCAAACTTCCTACTGCATGAATTAAACTTCCTTTCAGCTAAAAATCTCATGGTTAAGAGAAAGAAAAGCTTCAAGGGAAGGTATGAAAAGAATTCCCGTTTTCATGTGGAGAGCTGCCTTCCGTTTTCTTGTCCACACAAAGCGTAAACACAACAGAATTAGCATGCATGTGTTAACTAAGTGAGGCATGACAATTCTTACAGGGATATTCCCAGTTATTTTCCATTTTGATTTATTCCAATTCAATTCTCCATCTTATCCCTGTCAGCACAGCAGCCACTGGGTACACAATATAAAATATTAACCAAGAAACAAAAAGGCAAGGAAACAATCTTCCAGTTACTTCTGGCCTAATAATTCACTTCCTCTAACTGACAACAAGAGTTCTCATTGGCTATTAAGGGACACTGCCAATTAGTTTGACCAAATTATTTCTGAATGACTGTCAAGCATGAGCATTCTTAAAATCTGTGAATGGAGACGTAGTGAAAACAGAGTGGCTTTGCTCAACACATCACCACTTTTTGGTGTCTGTGGAGTTTGGAAATGGTGGTGGCACCTCTGAATGCCCGTCTTCAACTCCATCCAGGTAAAAGGCAGCTCCTCAGAGTCTCCCCAAGCTTCAACCCATGAAGTTTTCAATGAGTGGAAATTTATCCTGCACATCAAAGTCAGCTTCCTAAAGCAAGGCTGCCACTACTTCCTTCCCTTGCCTGATAACGGATGTGATGAACTGTAACAAGTACCCAGCACTGTGAGACACATGCTATCACTGTCCTCATTTTACAAATGAGGGAACCGTGGCACAGAGAGTTTGCATCACGACCAGGATCACGCAGCTCATGACCAGTGGAGGCAGGAGTGGAGCCCAGCAAAGCGGCTCTAGGACCGTCCTTGGGCTGCCTGGCCACCTTCCAGACCACTTGGCTCTGAGGCGCCTGTGGGGCCTGGCACCAGGCAGCTTCAGCACCTTTTCTCCACTGTTTCCAACACAGAACTTCTACTCCATGCCTGGAGCAGGCTCCTCACTGTCCCGCAAACAGAATGTGAACACCAGCCTCCAGCCTTTGCTTATACTGCTCCTCACTGAATGGAATGCCCTCCCTCCTTCTCCTCTTCAACATCTATTAAGGCCAAGTGCTATTTTATTACATCTTCCCAAACAGTTCCTTCTTCTCGCCCTTCCACCTCATGTGAGTCTCTCTTTTCTGCAGGAGAGCAGTGCGCCTGATATTTCACCAGTGTAGTGTTAGTACTGATGTTTCATGTTCATGCAATCTGTCAGCTCAGACCGTACACCATCTGAAGGCAGGGCCAGACGGGGCCTAGCACAGGTCTGTGAACCTAGCAGACACTCAGCAGATGCTGGCTGAATGTATAATACCCTCTAGAGCAGTACAGAAAGTAAGATTAGTGCAGCATACTGTCAGGAAGTAACACTCTAAGAAATCATCTTAAGACTTTTTGAGTAAAACTAAAGGCGTACATAACTTCTCAAGTACTCTGCAATCTCGCAGACTATTCCGCCAGTTAATCACATCAACTAGGGCGGCACTTCTGTGTTTGGGTAGAGCAAGTTGGTCTATGCATCTGTGTGCTCATAAACAATCAGGGACAGATATTCGAGCAATGTTCCAATACAGCACTGGAAATATAATGAGGGATCCAAGTTTGTTGGAATCAAAATGATGTTTTGAAAAGGCTGATAAGATGGGAAATGAAAATAAAATACACCCAGTTGCCATTCCATTTTGCTTTGGATCATTCATTCAGTAAACCTGCCCAGGACCTCCATGTTAAACATTGTTCTGGGCACGGTGAAGGATGCCACCACAGTCTATCTGAGGTGTGTGTGTGTGTGTGTGTGTGTGTGTGAAGCAGCTCACCTGAGAATTCTTCAATGTCAGAATCAGATATTCTACATCTGAAAGAGAAAAATAGATGAAACTTCCTCTCTTACTACCATCACCAAATTTTACACACAATGTTGAGAGGTTATAAAGATAATAGAGATGTGGGTCAGAATCAAACATTTCTGATTTTCAGTGACTTTTTTTTTTTTTTAAGAGAGAACGGCAGAGACCAAACAGCAGAAAGCAGGTGTGGTCTAATTGGTACCAGGTGTCTAGCATTCAAGGCACTGAAACAGCTTTTCTGTTTTTCACAGGGGCCTGGCCCCCAGCCATGGCCATGCTTCTGAATACCCTGTGAGTGGCCTGCACAGACCACAGGCTCTGCTGGCCCCATGCTTCTATAGCAACCAGGGAGCCTCTGTGGGCCAAGATCATCCCAGACCAGGCTAAGCCTGGTGGCATCTTTGAACAAAGAAAACATAAAGGTATCTACTTGTTTACGCATCTAACTAGGAGATTTCCAGGTTAGGTTTCAGAAGTTAGGTTTTCATAGTGTGGCTGTATTAAATACCTTCTGTAACACACACATTACTCAGAGAAGGAAAATGAAATTTCTATTAACTCCATATAGTTCCATGAGCAATAAGCATGTGCTGTGACCAAGAAAGGCATCACAAGAGCTAAGGCACTTTCTGGTAGAGGAGGGGGCTCTAGTAGCAGGTAGATTCTTTGCAATAAGGGGACGAGTACCTGCTGCCCCTCAGCAGGGAGGTGGGGGCCAGCCTTCTGGAAGGAAGGGGGGTAGGCAGGGAAAGAAGAGCACAGGGGCATATGAAGTTGTGAATCATTCATTCACAAGTCAGAAATTACCCTACCTTTACTCAAGTATAGTACTTTTATCAGCTATCTTAGTGCCAGAAACAGCAAAACATGCAAATAGTAGAGATTAAAACAATGAACAAACACAGACAAAACATTCGCTTTTGAAATCTTCCAGATTCTGTTAAATGAGTGGGTATGTGCACATTGGTTCCACACTCCTTCCCTCTCCAGTGCTTATTGGTAGCTGCGAACCTAGGATGATTATATAAATTTTTTATCAACAAGTGTCTTAGTTCAGGCTGCTAGAATAAAATATCATAAACTGGGAGGCTTATAAATAACAGAAACTGATTTCTCACAGCTCGGAGGCTGGAAGTCCGAGATGAGGGTGCCAGCACAGTGGGGTTCTCACCAGAACCCTCTTCCAAGTTTCAGGCAGCAGACTACCCTCATTTGTATCCTGACGTGGCCAAGAGCAGAGCAGAGGAAGCAAGGTCTCTCCAGTGTCTAAGGGCACTAATCCCTTTCTTGTGGACTCTACCCTTATCAGTTCCTCTAACCCTAATCACCTCCCTAAGGCCCACCTCCTAAGGCCATCCTATCACGTGGTAGGATTTCAACAGAAGAATTTGGTGGGGCACAAACATTCAGTCCATTACAGGAGGAATCCTCTGATTTCCGAGGTTTCCTCTAAGACCTCTACCAGATTCCCATGCTTGAAAGTTCTTTTTTTCTATAAATAAGGAAGACCCCTTCAATTCTTAATAGAATGAAGTAAGGGGAAATGTAAAGTCAGATGACAGGTGGGTATATAAAATCACGTAAGAAAAAAAGGGCTACTGGTAAAATTGTAAGTAGATTAAACACAACTACTAAGCAGTGCAAAATACCATGTACATTTCAAATTTTTATAAATGTAGTGGCTGCAAACTGCAGATGGCCGGAGTGCCAACAACAATCTGTCTAGAGGTGGCTTTAAAAGGGAAAAAGAAATTATTTGCCTCAAAGTCACTGAAAGCTGCCGATGACAGGAAGCTCATAATTCCCAGAGAGAGAAAAAAATTGAACATTTATTTTTCGGTGAAGAGAGCTCAAATTGCTTGACTTTCCTTGGAATCAATAAAGTTCAGTCTGACTAACAGAGAATGCTGGTGGAGTCACATCCTCCACTGAGGTAGTCCCTGTTTCCCAATCCCAGATATCAGCAGCTGAAGGCAGCTCCCTGAAAAGGTCAGGATTTCTAGGGAAATGCGAAACAAGCACCAGTGAGGGGAATGCAGAGTTAGTTCCTCATTATCAGAGTTACTTGGTTTCTGGGAATTAAGCAGCTAGGGAGTGGCGCTTTTCTCCCCACTGCCTACCAGAGCTCATACACATTTCGAAAGATCAGTCTCTTCTGTGTAAATGAGGCAAAATTTTCATCTTAATTCAGGGAGAGCAAGACATGTTTCAGGTCTTCCAGATCAACCCATAGACTTGTCCACCTTTACTACAGCAACTGCAGTCCACCGACCGCCAGCGTCAGCATCACCAGGAAGCTTGTTAGGAATGCAGAATCTGGGGCCCCGGGTGATTTGTACGCAATTAAAATTTCAGAAGCACTGTGAACATACTAAAAATATTTCTTACTCCTGGGAGTAGATATTTCTATCCCCAAATGCTAGGGACCAGTGCAGTGAGACAGGCCAATCTGACAATCTGAGCATCAAAATGAGTGACAGTAATGGGTTATAACACACTGATTTATTGTTTGTTTGTTTGTTTTTTAATCCTTACCTGAAGACATGTTTACTGACTTTAGAGAGAGAGGAAGGGAGGGAGGGAAACACCCATGTGAGAAAGAAATATCAGTTGGTTACCTCTCAGATGCGCCCCCAACTGGGACTGAACCTGCAAGCTAGGAATGTGCCCTGACTGGGAATGGGACCCGTGACTTTTCAGTTTATGGGATGAAGCTCCAATCAACTGAGTCACATCAGCCAGGCCTAATACACTGGTGTTAAAGAAAAGAATCCATGAGTCTGTAAGTCCGTATTCATAATAAGAAAATAAACAAATGGGTAAAGTGAAAGTTCTTACTATAGGATACCAATTTATAAACATATAAGGAATTAAAGTCAGAAAATCACCATTTTGCAACTAACATCTTTATTATAGATTCAGGCAAGAATCTCCAGAGACCCTAAAACCGTTAGGTGGAAGTAACTCTTCCAACCATTTGTTGGAGAGTAGAAGAGTTACATAGTTTTGCAGAATCGCTCAACAAGTTATTCCTAAATTACAAAAGGAAAAAGGTACCTTTCCAGTGAAGAAATCTGTTGGATGCTACCTAAACCAAGTGGTTAAATTTAATGTCACGACCAGCTGGCATCGGGTACCTGCTGAGGGGCTGCACTTAGAAAGTTAGGATGTCACCTATGTAATGTTTCTGTCAAAAATGCATAAACTGACTCTAATCACGAGGAAATATAAAATAAGCCCACACTGGGGAACATTTTACAAAACATATCGGCTATACTTTGCAAAAATGTTAATGTCATAAAAGACAAGCAGAAAGATGAAAGAGGCTTGATAACCAAATGCAATGTGTGGTCCCAGACTGTTTCCTGGATTGAGACTTCCTCCCTGTTGTTCTATGCATATTGTTGTTACAAAGGACATCAACGAGACAGGTCTGACATTAGATAATATTATTGCATCAATGTTATATTTCCTGAATATGGTAACTGTATCTCCTTTTTAGGTGAAACAAACTGAAGTACTTAGAGGTGAAGGGTCATGTCTACAACTTACTCTTAAGTAGTTCAGTGAGAATTATAATAATGCGCATGCCTAGAGAGAGAGCAAATGTGGCAAAATGTTAACAAAAGTTCAATCTAAGTGAAAGGTATGCAGACGTGCATCGAACAATTCCAGCATGCTTTCTGTAGATTTTCAATTTATCCAAATAAAAAGTTAGAAATAGAGAAAAATCTGAAAATTAATGCAATCACAAATGCTCCCCACAATCTTCTAGTAGAAGAATACAGAATACCATCACCAACTGCACCCTCTCCTTACCCAAAGTAGTCTCAAAATTGAATACAAATAAATGCCAGGCTGAAAAAAGATTTTTTAAAAGTTTTCTTTTTAGGAAAAAGCACTTTCTAGACTACAAGCCCCTTCTTTGAAAATGCACCTTCTAATTCCTTCTACTGTGTGCAATGGTGTGTTACCATCATAGGAAAGAGAGCCCCGTTCTCATGGAGCTCACATTCTAGTAGAAGGAAACAGACAAGAGACAAATAAACAATGTCAGGTAGTTGTTAAATGCAATTAAGAAAAATGAAGCTGAGATGGACTATGGGGTGGCAGGGTGTGTGTGTTATTTAAAACAGAGTGGTCAGGAAAGGACTGTAGTCAGGTGACACTGAGCAGACAGACCTGAATGAGGTGAGCTACTAACCTGTGCAGGTAACTGGGAAAAGAGTCTATCAGGCAGAGGGCCATGTGAATATGCAAAGGCAGGAGGCGGGATCCGGCTCTGGCTGGAGCAGAGAGGGGAAGGAGAGGGCAGGAGCAGAGGTCAGAGGTCATGCAGGCAACCATCAAGACTTTCTGGTTTACCCTGATAAGCTGGTTGCTGCCTCCCACCTTTTCCATCCATCCAAAGTCCTGCTGGCCCTGGACAGCCAGCTCCACAGTCCCGTCACAAAGGGAGCACCTAGGGGAAGCCGCCGAGTTTGCTCAGCTGTGTAAGCCTCCCAGCAGGCTTCTCCTTTCTGCCGATTCCTTCTCAGAGTATTTCCCCACACTAGAAGCACACTTTGTCTAACTCCTAACTCCCTTCTGTACTCTTTTAACTCTCAAAGGTCTCAAAAATCTTCCCTCTGGTTCGAGAGGTTAAAAGAAAACTGAGCCCTGACATAGTTGGTAACACTAAGAGTTACACTGATGACATCCAGTGCTGGTTTCTGCAGAGGTCATCATTGCTTACTGGGTGTCAGGGTTCGAAGGCAGCAGAAGCAAACAAAGCATTAGTGCCATGAGCATAAAAATGTCTTTGCAAAGCCCATAAAGTGCTTCAGAAAGCAACTGTACCGGCCTCTCCATGCTCCTTTAATCAAACCCACTTTTCTTCAGGTTCTGCTGGGAAGCTCCTTGAAGGCAGCTGTCATCCTGTTGTCTTTTATTCCTAGTGACAGGGACAGAGCCTGGCATACAGCAGTTCTTCAATAAATATTTACTGGACTATTTTACAAAGACTAACATGCCAATTTCTTGGTAAGCTGATAAAGACTGCCAAATATTACTATACCGTGTCTTTCATCTCTATGAACTGCAAATGTACCACAAGTGATTTGGATGCACTCTAGTGCATGGTGTGCTGCTTGGCACACAGTAGAAACTCCCAGGTATTTGATGGATGGAGGGATGGTTAGATGGATGATGAGTTTCACAGGCCAGCCCACACATCGGACAGCAGTTGTGTGGCCTGGCCTGTGAAACTCATCATTTACGATATTTCCAACATTGCTTCTAGAGGAGAAAGTATACCTTCAACTTGGTTCATAACGATTAGTTTATACGTGGACTCTGGGATGCAACCCTGTCACTTACAATATTGCCATCTGGGATTGCAGGTACGTTTGCCCCCACAGACCATTTGTGAGGACAGCAGGTCCCTGCTGCTCCATGTGGGCTAAGCCGAGTGTACACAGATTAAAATTTCCCAGTAATCTCAAAACTCAGAAAAAAGAAAATTAATTCAATGGTATGTTTTCTAACTATTTGGGAGCAACTGTGCTTAAGGATGAATGATGTGGAAAATCAAAGAAATAGAGGTTTTGCCCAACTTAGTAACTCTAGTGGGAGGCAGAAATATATTTATACTTTAAATATAATGATATTTATAAATCTACTCTCACTGGACTAGAAGGACTAGGATAGTAAATCTGTATGACATGTAATTTGGTTTACCCATACATTTTAAAAAGTTTATGCAGATAAAATCATAAATTTTTTTAGATTATATGTATATATAAATTATATACATATATACACATATGTTTCTTGAACTTGGTGGCCTACACATATCAAATCAATACCAAAAGTACTCATTTTCAGAAAAAGAAACTAAGACAGTTAAAGAGGGAAGGAATTTGAGAAAGAGTAAGGAAAAGGGCAGAGCAAAACAATGAACTGGGAGTGGGGGAACTTTGCAACATACAACTAACTGGTTTTATCCTCTGAGTTATTCCTCTTAGGATTTTTTGGGTTCCCATGCTTATTATCTTTGGAGAGTTTTGAGAAGGAAAGGTTTGTCTGGATAGAAATGACTCTACAATTTCATATCAATTTATTCCCCATTTCGGCAATTTCCAAGCAGGCTAATTAAAAAAAAAAAAAAAGCAGCAGCCCTGGCTGGTGTGGCTCATTGGATTGAGTGCCAGACTGAGAAGCAAAGGCTCGCCAGTTCGATTCCCAGTCAGGGCACATGCCTGACTTGTGAGCCA
This sequence comes from Phyllostomus discolor, assembly GCF_004126475.2. NCBI lineage: Eukaryota > Metazoa > Chordata > Mammalia > Chiroptera > Phyllostomidae > Phyllostomus > Phyllostomus discolor. Next base: position 145,721,037 of record NC_040907.2, on the reverse strand, counting down.
GGTCCCCAAGAGGGGGTACGTGAGAGGCAACCAGACATTGATGTGTCTCTCCCTCTTTTTCTTCCTCCCTTCCGCTCTCTCTAAAAAATAAATAATCTTAAAAAAAAAGTAAAAAAACCCAAATGCTGCAGAGAATATGAGAGTTTGAAACAAATGACTAATAAGAGAACTTAAAGGCTATGCCATGTCTCTGTGATTCTCACAGCTTGGTGAAGTCCTAGATTAAACATCCAACCATGGTCAGCACTCACAGAATTTGAAATTATTTGTCTATTATCAAGTTCTAAATGTGTTCCTTGTTTTGTAATGAAGTGAAAGTGAGCAGACAGAGAATCAGCTGGGCCAGAAGTATTTTGTTCAGGGCCCACCACGTACAGGTACTATGGCAGGTGCTTGGAACACAATGGTGAATCAAGCAGACACGACTCGGTCTTCATGGAGTTTACATTCTAGAAAAATTAAGTATTAATTACATTAAATATCAAGTAAACATTAGTTAAGGGTATCTAAAACAATTGAGAGCAAACTTCTAACAAAAGGAGGAGAGATTAGTATAAAACGTTGTTCATGAAAGCCTTAGCATTACATAATTTTAACAATCCAAGTGACTTTAGAGGTCATAAGTTCAATTTATTACCCAATGCTGGCATCCTGTTGAAGATGTCCCTAACAAATAGCTCTCTTCCCTACTGCAAGGCTTGTCAGAATATTTTGTAAGGACTAAAGATGGATGGAAATGTATATGCATTAAAATTCTATTCATAATTCTAAAAATTTCTTTATAATAGCAAACAACTATTCATATACACGTTCTCTAAAGTTACCACTATCTCATTTGTGGTTGCGGTTACATGAAATGGGACATTTTTATAAACTCAGTAAACTACAATAAACAGCACCTATTTATACAATCACATTACGAAACAGCAAAGAGTACTTACTGTATGAGCTCACACTAACATCACACACTTCAGAAATGTGGGTCTTGCTGAAACCATTAGGTTCACAATTAGGCTTAGCCTAAAACAAGCAGATTTAAAACTTCAGCTACCTATGTTTATTTCTGTTCTTCAGAAAATGCCTACATTAAAAGAATAAAAGACCTATGAAATATATTCTTCTTTTAATTATTATTAACTTCTAATAAATTCTTTTAATTTCAATTTTGAAATTACAATGGAAAGCAAATAAAATTGTTAGAGAAAGTAGAAAACAGTAAGAAAGAACATTTCCACTAATAAGTAGTTGGTTTGTCAGTATACAGTTTTTAAGAAGTTAAAAATATAACTCATACAAATATACACTGAGCATGTGTCAGAAGCTTCTTTAAATCATTAATGAGGAAACCAGCAGGATGATACTTCTGGTTCAGTGGAGTATGGGAAAGACTGAAGTATTGTATATGAAAGACAGAATGTTGAAATAAGGTTGCTGATCTAGATATAAAACTGGTTAAGGTCCCATAGTCAGTAAAACTCTAAACTTTGAGGGTTATCTTCTCTATCAGACAGAAATCACTTGCAAATTTTCAATTTATAATTAAGATTTAACTAGACAGAACCTGGGTCCTAACCAACAGTAAATAGGAAGTTAAAGAAAGGTACATTTCCCTAGAGAACTGCGTGATCCTTTGCTGGATATGTCTGACAAGGCTCCGATATAACCCTGAAAGGACATGCAATCATCCTCGAGCCTAATTTCTAAGGATTCAGTAATATTTTTAACACTAATATGCAATAAACCCTATGCCATACAAAACCCTCCTGAATGGGTTAATCTTGATAGTGGAATATCCTAGAGACCTAAATTAGCCCTGAAAATGCTGGATATCAAGGAGTACGCTGGTGGCTAGTAGCTGAACATCTCCCTCCCCACACCAAGGCTGCAAATCACTGTGTATTTGCTTGCCTGCTATTTTTTTAAATCATTTTTGACCTCTACTCATACACGTCAGAAAATTTTTTGCCTTCCCTGTGTTGTTTCAGGTCATTCCCACCAACACATTTCTTTACTATTTTTTGTTCCTTTTAAAACTCCCCTTGTATGTCAACATTTTAACCAAAAAATATCTAACTCGTTCCACATAAACACAAGTTCTGAGTGACAGTTTGATAATAAGCATCAAGTTATATAGTATAAAGGTCGAGCCCTCCACTGTCCACTCCTTGTTCCAATATTAAGAGGCACGCTGAAATATTTATTACTTAAGATCAATATGTTAACAACCTCTGCTAACTGAAAATGAGTTAAGTAACAAGACGGAACCTTCTAAAGGGTTCTAAGGAGTCAATATAGGAAAAACTTCTGGCTCTATATTACATTACAGATACCGTATCCCTCCTTCAGAACCTTAATAATTAATAATAATCATGGTTGTGATACAATGTGCCAGATATGGTGCTGAAGGCTTTACAAATTTTATCCTATTTAGTCCCCACAATTCTGTGAACTAGTTTGTATTATTAGCTCCATTTTCACATGAATAAACTAAATCACAGAAAATTAAATTAACTTTCCCAAGATCACAGTGGTGGTGGGTTTCGAATCTGGATTATTTAGCTTCAGAGGTCATAGTTTTAACCACCATGGTACATCAGAGGAGAAAACAAAGAATTATAAAAACAGATACAATAGTAGTAGTAGTAGTAGTAGTAGTAGTAATGGCATTTGTATATTTGTATAGCACTTTTTATATGCAGGCATTATTCTAAGCAATAAACATACAAAAACTTACTTATTTCTCACAATAACTCTATGGGTTAAGTACGACTAATATTCCTGATTTATAGAAGAAAAGATTGAGGCAAAGAGTGGTTAAGTACTTGTTCAAGGTCGTAGTGGTAATAAGATGCAAAGCTGGGATACAAACCTGGACCTTCCTTGAAGCCACGCTGCTTGGGGTAACGATTTAAAAAGAACAGCGTAAGTAAACAGTCTTAATTCCTGAGAACCTCTGAGGCTGGAAATCACCACATTAACGCACAGAACCATAACTAAATGTTCATTACCATAATAAAAAATCGAGAACAGATTAAAAGGTTTTCATTCAGCCTTGTTAAGACTACAAAAAAGTAACACACTTAAGCAAAATTTTATCCAAGATGAGTTTCTTAAAAGAAAAAAATGTTTTTCTGGAAAGCTAACTCAATACAGAACAAATGAGGTTTACAGTAGCTTTTAAACACCCGCCTAATAAAAATTGCTTTTGTTCTTGCAGCTTTGGGGTTTCTCAGAATCCCTCAGGGGCTGTGGGTGGTTGAGGAGGAGGGGGAAGCTAGGACCCTTGCTTCCTTCTCCACTTTCAAACAAGTAGCTCTGTTTATGTCTTCGACGGGTTGGGTTTCCCCATAAACTTTCGCTTTGATGTGACCTAGGCTCTCATGAGAACCTGGTCTGAGTGGGCAGGTCTTCTTGGCTTTCTAGCCTCCCCCATCTTCCCCAGAGACCCACAGTTGTACTTCACGCATTTCTCTTCCTGCTCCTCCAATCTTGCGCCCTAATCATTCTCCCACTTGATCTTACCTTTCCATCCTCCACTGCCAACAATCATCATGACCACAGCTTATAATCAAACCCTTCCTACACAGCAGGCTTTAGGTCAGATGTTTTTACATCACTGACTTAGTTTCTACTACTGGCCCTAATTTATAGAGGGGGACACTCAGGCCTAATTCATCCACTGTCCAAGACACCTGCATGGTGGAGGTAGGATAAAAAACTACACGGCTCACTCTGATGGCCCCCAATTTCTAACCAGTGTGTTCTTCTGCCACTCAGTCCACATCCACCCTTGTGCACATTCCCACTGAGACTGTTCCAGACTCAATCTCCTGCTCCCCTTCTGGAGCAGCCCTTTACAGAAGCATCTCAGCACTAACATAAGCAACGCTCCGCTTTCAATGCAGTCTCATCCAGAGTTGATGCGAGTGCTTAGGGAATCTCCTCTTGTGTTCCTTCCAACTTGAGTGTGTGCTTGGCTCTCCAACTAGCCTCTTTCTCAAAAAGAGGGACTAGATCCCCAGCTCTGTCTAGAGCCTCACTCTCCTCACTAGGTCACTTAGAATGGGTCTGAGTACCGTGGAGGAAGATATTCAATAATCAGTGTTAAGAGCCCTGGGGGGTGGGCAGGATATCTGATGTCTATCTAGTCTGATACGGTTTTGGGCCAGACCTTGTAGAAGACTCTGTCACTGTCTTCCACCCTCCCCTGTGTCCTCAAGGCTCACCTCTCCATGTGAACACCTGTAGCTTTTCCTCTGGCTCTGGCAGCAGGCCAGGCCCACACAGAGAATAAGCTAGGGATCAGGGCAATGAATGCCTTCAAGAAGCAGCCCTCATCAAGGACAGATGGGGAAGTTGCTGGGAAAATAGCCCCACTTCCTTGCCCTCTGAGGAGGACACTCTAAAGTCTGTGGACAGTTGCCCTGAGTTCCCAAAAGGGACTGAGCTCCAGGTGTTCAGCACAGTAATTCTCTTGAAAACGCACCTTTACTGGTTTCCTGTTCCTCCTGTCCCACTTGCCCGCTCTTTTGGGGCTGGGGCAGGGGCGGGATTCTTCTCCCTATTTCTGGGGAACACCTCTCAAATAAACCACTTACTCTCAAATCCTTGTCTTGGGATTTGTTTCTAGGGGAAACCAAACTGAGATTTCCTCCCCTTTATTACTCCATTTCTCCATTCATTAAACGGGGGGGGGGGGGGGGGGGGGCTGGAGAGAGGCCCTAACATCCTATTTTCAATGAAATAAGGCAGATTTCATTATCAAACTAAAACTGACAATGGAGGTTACTTCTTAACTAAAACACTGCCCCCTCCCTGTCTGGGAGCCGTAGCTGAACTGCACCTACAGTCACATGGAAGGAGCTGGGAGGCACTGCCCAGGTCTGCACAGACCCCCTCTCGCAGCCCTTGTGGGGATGCAGCTGGCCTCAGCCTTTATGTCCAAGGTCATGCACTCTCCCAAGGTAGCCAACACACAATGCCTGAGGGATGCTGAGGCAGAAAAGCCTGGCCATCTCTGCCCAATCAAGACAATGCTGAAGAGCAATTCCAGCTCCAGAGATCCCTGTGGGACCGACCAACATTGTCACTGGGCCCATATACTGCTAAGCTTTGCCTTTGGCCTCTTGCTTCCTTCCCACCCTTTGAAGACGACTCCCTAACAAACATCCTGAGCGCTAACCTCCACCTCAGAGACGGCTCCCCAGGGAATCCAGCCTGTAACAATTACATTTTAAATTTTGTTTATGTCATGAGAATCACAGACTCTGGAACTTTGCCTGTGGAAGCAGGGCTGTTCCTTTTAATGCTCTAAGGCCAGAAAGTGGCAGAGACAAGGGGAAAAAAAGCTAAATTTTTTAATAAAATGGGAACTAGGCAGATATAAACCAGCTATGTATGAAATGCAGTTTTGGTTTCTGCACAAAAACAAGAAATACGTAAAAGGTCAGCATAGGTGGTGAAACTGAAAGCTGAGAAGTCAGATGTGGCAGTCACAGAGGGTGCTCAGAGAACTCTCTCGTGGACAAGTCAAACAAGGATGGCTTTGCCAAGGAGGAGAAGCAGACTAAACATACCAAAAACACCCAGTTAAAATTCGTGGGATAGAAACAATCCATTTGAAAGAGGACCCTTTATTTCAAGAGACTACATTCAATTTATAAAAGATTATACCATGGTATGACAAAGGCAAATGTCATCCTGGGAATTCCCACTAATTAAGCTCTGAATTGGACCACTCCACTGAAGAGGATGCGGAGATTCCCATGATGCTATTACCAGGCAGGGCCTTTACTGAGAACTCCCCAACAAAACTGAAAGACAGAGACAGTTTTGCAACCCGCCTGTAGGAGGGATGCTGCTCTGTCAGCCGTTGTGCCCAGCGAGTGGTGCCTGGCCACGTCCCTTGCTGGGCTGTGACCTCCTACAGAATAAGGGGTGCTTGGGTAAGGAGGGTGAGTGAACTTCAGAATAAGGTGGACAGGAGAGGCATCACAGAGCAGGTGATATCTGGGCAAAGACCAGAAAGAGATGGGAGTTAGTCTGATAGTTATCTGAAGGCAGGGTAGCTACGTAGAGGGAAATGAAAGTGTCATGGGCAGAAGTAATGCTGATACTGGAGGAACAACACAGAGGAACAGCAAAGAGGCCAGTATGACTGAGAACGAAGAGGGCACTGAGGTCAAGGAGGTGAGGGCAAGCTCTGTATGGCTTTCTGGACTGTGGCTTCTATTGGGAGAAGATGGAAAGCCATGGGACCATAACTGGGTAGAGTGATATCATCTGATGCTTCTACTCCTCTAGAGTGGTTTTCTTCATAGCATTTCTCATCATCTGGCAAATTATACATGTTATCTATTTATGGACTATCTCAACCAAGTGGAATATAAGCTCCATGAGGGCAGACATTTTTTGTCTGCTCTGTCCATTGCTGTCAATTTCCCCAGTGTCTGGGACTCAACAGATGATCAACATTTATTGAATGAATGAATGGAATGTTTCTATTTCCTCAGAAGATCTGTGCTTAAATCAGTGTTGTGAAATTGAAATGACAAATACTTAGGATCTCTTTTAGGCACCTAAAAGAGGTCCTAAAACCAAGGATATTTCTAATTTCTAAAAACGGAATGCCTCGATGCAGGGGAAACCACAGAAACACCAGCAGCTTGGGAGGTATTGCATTTATGGACCTCATTCATTAAACATATATTGAGCCACGGTGTCTATGAGATGCCCACTAGTGGGTTTTAAATGAATAGCATTTCACAGATATTGCCTTTCTCAGTGCTACAGGCTGGCTATTCTCAAGGCAGGAGGGGAGACATGAGTGGGGAGTGGGGAGAGAAGCATTTACAAACTATTCTAGTTCCCTGTTTATCACAGGATGGGGAATCCCCTTGGAAAATCACTGACCTCATTGATTCTCAAGGGTGCCTTCTGGGTGCATCTTAACCCATTAGCAGCATTTATCACACAAAATCACTCTCTCTTCCCTGATATACTTTCCTTACTTGCCTTATAGGACATCACTCTCTCTTCGTTTGCCCCGTGCCTTCTTGCCTCATCATTCTTGGTGTGCTTTGCTCTTTCCTTCTCTCTGCCTGACCTCCTGACATTGAGTGCCAAACGGTTCAATGCTTTGCCCTCTTCTCTAACTCTGCTCATTTGGTTAGGGAGCTCATTCAGTCCCTCAGCTTTAAATGCCATCTCCATGATCTCTCTACAACATCCAGATCTCTCTTCTCCATCACCACCAGCCTCATATCCAACCATTTACTCTGTATTAGTTTTCTATGGCTGTTGCAATGAAGTACCTCAAGTTTAGTGGTGTAAGACAATACAAATTTGTTATCTTACAGTCCTGCAGGTCAGATGTGGGTCTCACTGGGCTAAAATCAGATGCTGACAGGGCTGTGTTCCTTTCTTGAAGCTCTAAAAGGGGATTCGTTTCTTTGTAGTGTCCAGCTTCTAGAGGCCACTTACATTCCCTCTGTCTTCAAAGCCGGCAACACTGCAACCCTCTGACAATTCTTCCAGAGTTACATACCCCTCTGACCACCACTGGGAAGGTTCTCCACTTTAAGGATTCATGTGATTAGGTTGGCCCCACCCAGATAACCCAGAGTAATTTATCTCAAGGTCCTTCATTTAACTACCTTATGCTAAGTGAAATAAGCCAGTTAGAGAAAGATAAATACCATATGGTTTCACTCTTATGTGGAATCTAATGAACAAACTGAACTAACAAGCAAAACAGAGACAGACTCATAAAGAGCAGGCTGACAGCTAAGGTGGGTGGGAAGGAGGGGGTGGAAGGATTGAGCAAAAAGGAAAAAGGACTCATGGACATGGACAACAGTGTGGTGATTGCAGGGGATAGGGGAGGGGAGAGATGGGGAGAATAAAGGGACTAAGTGGTAAAGGAAAAAAATACAATAAAAAAAAATTTAACTGCCCCTGCTGGTATGGCTGAATGGATTGAGCACCGGCCTGCGAACCAAAGAGTCGCTTGTTCGATTCTCAGTCAGGACACATGCCTGGGTTGCAAGCCAGGTCAGGGCCCCAGTAGGGGGTGCGCAAGAGGCAACCACACATTCATGTTTCTCTCCCTCTCTTTCTCCTTCCCTTCCCCTCTCTCTAAAAATAAATAAATAAAATCTTCTTAAAAAATTAACCACATTTGCAAAGTCTCTCTTGTTACGTAAGGTGACATACTCACAGGTTCTAGGAATTGGGGAGCCATTATTCTACCTCCCACACTCTGCATCTCCAGAGGGATTCAAACAGACACCTCATCCTTGGTAATGTGAACTCCATACCAAGTGACCTTCAATTCTCCCCTGCATTCCAGATCTCCTCCACCGACAGCTTTCCACATTTCAGCTGATGGCAACTTCATCTTTCTAGTTATTCAGGCCTCAAACTATAGATTCATCTCTGACTCCCCTCTCTCTCATATTCCATATCAAAGTCACAAAGTAATAGGCTTGATCTTCAAAATATATTGAGAATCTGACAATTTCTCATCATCTCCACTACCACTAGTCTAAGCCACCACCGTCTTGCACAGAATTTCTGCTGTCACTTCTGAATAGGTCTTCCAGCTTCTCCCCTATAATCTGCTTAAAGAACAACCAGCATGATCCTTTTAAAAATTAAGTCAAATGATAATGTTTTTCTGATCAAAATGATGCAATGTCTCTCTAGCTCACTTGGAATAAAAGCCAAAGCCCTCCACCCAAACTGTCTTGCTGATCTCATCTCCTGCTACCCATCGCCTTGCTCTCTCCAGTCCAGCCACACTGGCCACATGTTGTCCCTCCAACAGTTCAGGTGGACCTCACCTTAGGACTTGGCTTTCCTGTTGTCTCTACATGGAATACTCTTCCCTGATACCCTCGGCTCACTCCCTCATCCCCTGTATTAGTTTTTTTTTATTGTTGCCATGGTCAATTACTACAGATTCAGTGGCTTGAAACAATAGCCCTATTATCTCCTAGTGCTGCGGATCAGAAGTCTAGGTACAGCATGGCTCAGCTGGTCCACGGCTCAGAGTCTCACAAGGCCAAAATCAAGGTGTCAGTAGGCCTGGATTCCTTTTTGGAGGCTCTGGGGATAAATCTGCTTCCAGGCTCATTAGGTTGTTGGCTGGATTCTGTTTCTCGAAACTGCAGGACTGAAGTCCTGTTTCCTTGCTGGGTACCAGTCAGAGGCTGATCTTTGCTCCACTTGCTTTCCCCATGCCCCTGCTTCAGCATTGGTGCGCTGAGTCTCTCCAGCATTTCGAATCACTCCAACTTTAGCCACAGCTCTCTGACTGGAGCCACTACCCTACTTTTAAGGGCTCACTGACTAGATCAGACCACCCAGATAATCCAGGACGATCTCTGTATTGTAAGGTCTGTAGCTTCAATTAAAGCTGTAGAGGCCCTTTTGCCATGGAACTTTGCGTACGGGTTCAGAGGTTAGGGCATGAGCATCTTCAGGGGCCTTTCTGCCCACCATACCACCTTTCCTGACCGTGGTATTTCCTCTACAGCCCAGCTCTCTACTCCCCACCCATCTTTCATTCTCTTTTTTTGGATCAACTCATTTTTCTATAGCTCTTACCATCTTAAAACAAACCATATGACTAATATTTATTATGCTGATTTATTTTTGTGTGTCTTTGCCTGATAGAAATAACTCCATTACATCAAGAATCTTTGGTTTGTTCATTGATAATCGAAAGACTACCCGGTAGGCACTGTATGAGTACTATATTTCTTGAGTAAATAAATAAACTTAACCTACCATAGAATATTCTTTTAACTCCATTTCCACAGATTTTTTTTTTTAGTTTCAATAGTTTTAAAACACTAATTTGAACAAAGATTCTTAATCGATGATAAGGTATATGGGTAAATATCAAAGATTTGATCTCTTAATATTGCCCCATAGCAATGGTCAATAGTATCTAACTAGCTTAGTTCTCATTAATAAAGACCTCCAGCCATGCACGCTAGAAGAAAATGTTTATTATTTCTACAAAAATAAGAACTTTATTTTTTATGCTATTACCCAGATATATAAGCAAAACAAATTGAGTGTTGAGTAAATCTGGTCTCAAAATGTAGAGAAAAGTAAATGGAATAAAGCTGTCATACAAACTTTTCAAAAATCTCTACAAATGCCTGTGGGGTGGAAAAATAATCCATAGTGAGGAAGTACCAGGAGAAAAACAGAGACTTGCTGAGGTTTAAGTTTACCGGTTGCCATTAGTCAGTTTAAGGCTGGAGAGAGATGACAAAGCTATAAATAAAAAAAAAACATGAGGATAAGCAGCCTCCAGGACAACTTCTAGCATTCCAACATGTGCATCCTATTGGTGCCAGAAGGGAAAGAGAAAGAACAAGAAATTGAAAATCTATTTGAAAAAATAATGAAAGAAAACTTTCCTAATTTGGTGAAGGAAATAGACATGCAAGTCCAGGAAGCACAGAGTCCCAAATAAGATGGATGCAAAGAGACCCACATTAAGACACATGATAATTAGAATACCAAAGGTTAAAGATAAAGAGAATCTTAAAAGCACCAAGAGAAAAGCAGTCAGTTACCTACAGGGGAGTTCCCATAAGACTGTCAGCTGATTTCCTAAGAGAAGGAGAAACTTCTAGCCTATTGTAGGCTAGAAAGGATTGGCAAGAAATACTCAAAGTCATGAAAAGCAGGAACCTACAGTCAATATTGCTCTATCCAGCAAAGATATTATTTAGAACTGAAGGGCAGATAAAGAGCTTCCCAGACAAGAAAAAAACTAAAGGAGTTCATCATCACCAAACATTATTATATGAAATGTTAAAGGGACTTACTTAAGAAAAAGAAGAAGTTCAAAACTATGAAAAATAAAATGGCAACAAATACAAAATCTATCAACAATTAAATTTTTAAAAAACTAAGCAAACAAGAACAGAGACTGAATCATGGATACAGAGTGTTTTGATGGTTTCCAGATGGGAGGGGTTTGTGGGGCAATGGGTGAAGAGGTGAGGGGATTAAGAAGTAGAAATAGGGCATTACAGAATAGCCATGGGGATATAAAGTATGGTATAGGAAATGGAGCAGCCAAAGAACTTACATGCATGACCCATGGACATGAACAATGGTGTGGGGATTGCCTACAGGAGTGGGAGATGCTGGGTGGAGAGGGGCAAAGGGGAAAAATTGGGACAATTGTAATAGCATAATCAATAAAATATAATTAAAAAGAAAAATAATGAAAGACTTTTGGGTACAAAGGCAGTTTAGAAATCAAATACCAACTTCATAGAGGAGGAAACTGAGGTTCAGAGAGAGTGACTTATCTAATCTCACACAGCTACTCAAAAATATATATATAACTGTTGCTTAAGGATTTTGACAAAAATCTGTAAGTATTTATAGATATGGACTTGTTGCCAGCTGGAAGCTGAAAATGAAGGAAAGCATATTTTAAGGGAAGAATAAATAAGACATATTTTGAATGAGGTTCTCACACAAACACAAAAGACAGCAAGAACTGATGCAAAATAAGCTTCTAAATTTACTAAATCACCACCTTCTGTTTTCTGAATACCTACAACAAGAATGCAAAGAAGCACAATAATTCAGATCTATATTTAAGACAATAGACTAGAGCTTGTTTGGTATTTTTAAAGACAATCTTATATTCACCTTTGTGAACTCCTCATTATGAAAAAATAAGATTGCTTTATTAAGGCAATACACACAGGGTGATTTACTCAATGGGTAAGCATCAATGTTATGCGGAAGGAGAAAATAAGTCTATTTTTGGAGTCACCAATCAACTTTCCTCACCATGGTTACCGGCTGTGTTTCATAACTTCCCAGAATCACAGATGATTCAAAATGACCTTGGTAATAATTTAGAACAAATCTCATATTTTATAGATGTGGAAACTAAAGCTTAGAGAGGTGGGAAAGACTGACACCACAGCCCTTTAATGACACATGACGACAAAACTCAGGTCCCCTCTACTCCTAAGGAGAAATCATTTCCTCAGAAAAAAAAAGGTACCCCTTATTTTCTCCCTGGGTTTTTTTCATTTGTCAACTACATGAAATTGTTTTGGCAGTTAAAAATCTCCATATGTTTCTACATGATTGGGAAAAACCTTTTGAAAACTACATTTTTATATTCGTAACTTCAATACAACTTGAAAACATAGATGTGTTCAATACTGACTCAGGTGTTTCTTAAGGTTTTAGCCAGCTTCCTACTAGACAAAGAGACCCATCTAAAAGAAAACAGAAAAGTCACGTGCACCATGTAGGACTCTGTGAGCTTGCTATCCCAAACAATATTCATATTCTTTGATCTCCTTAACTTCCTTCCATTTTCATGTAGATATATATTATGTATATGCACATGCACATATATGTACATATATGGAGAGATTTTATTAACTTGAATATTTGGCAGAGGTAGATCAGACTAAAAATTAAAGTAATAAAATTTTTCATGGCATACACTACTAAGTGGAATTCTCTTTTAAAATGGCCCTTATCCAGTAAGAACAGATTCTCAACACTTTAGGGAGAAATGTTGTAGTGGTTTATCCAGCATTCATTATATGTGTCTACTGTGTGCCAAGGACTGTGTTATGAACCAAAAGATCACATCCCTGCCCTTGCTGAGTTCACAGTCTAGTAGAGGCAGGTTGGAGCAAATACTTGTCACAGCATGCTAAGTGCAGTCAGAGTGGTTGGCTAATGGAACAATGGGGATGGAATGGTGGGAGATGACCAAATACCATGGACGTGACAAGAGAATGTCTTGGAAAGAAAAGAAAATTATCAACAGGGCTTCTTAAGAGAATGATTTTTCCAGGCAAATTAAGTAACAGTCATGTTCTAGGTAGAGGACCCAGCATGTGCAAAAGCAGAGACTGAAACGTGGAATGGCTTCGTCAAGCTGAGTGGTGGAATGCAAGGCTCCACCTCCTCTACTCCTGCATCCCTGCAGACAATGCTGAGTGGTCACACTTCATACCCACCATGAGGACACTTCCAGCAACCATACTTCACATCCCCTGTGAGATCTATTTTTCCACTCTCCTAAACTGCCCTTTCATGCCTCCAATATTTCTTCCCCAGTCCTCAACCAAGAAGTGACTAAACTGCCATCTAGGGAAATGACAGCTGATAGAGTGGAGAAAAGGTAGGGCCAAGTCAGAAGGTTCTACATTGACACCCTGGAGGTCTGGACTTTGTCCTCAGGCAGAGAGGACCCTGGAGACCAGAAAGGACTCTGGCAGAAGGACTGTAAGGGTCAAGAATGGAGGGAGTGAGGTCCAGTGAGGAAATTAACATGAATGAGACTTAACTGAAATCAGTGGTCATGAGGCGCACAAGATAATTTTAAGGAAATAAAATCTAAGGCCTATTTTATAATTGAATGAAGGAGAGGATTCCAATTTCTTAGCAGCATAATATTTACTTTTAATCTGCTAGTTTTAAAGCTTATTGTCCTCAAGAAATTATAATTAACATGATGTTAATATACATAAAATTGTATTATCTGCTTCTAGGAACATCCTTATAATAATAACAAAACAATTAACCTTTGAACTGAGCTAAGACCTCTGATTTTTGAGAAAATCAAATCATCAATCTGCTATTAGCACTGGAAATTCCTGAGAATAAACAAATCCCTTCATCAAGATGGTAAGTCACTCACTTTTTAAAAAAAAGATTTTATTTATTTATTTTTAGAGAGGGAAGGGAGGGAGATAGAGAGAGAAACATCAATGTGTGGTTGCTGGGGGTCATGGCCTGCAACCCAGGCATGTACCCTGACTGGGAATGGAACCTGCCACACTTTGGTTCGCAGCCTGCGCTCAATCCACTGAGCTGCGCCAGCCAGGGCTAAGTCACTCACTTTTTAAGACAAGTTAGGAACCAAAAGAAAATGCACAGAAACTACTCTAATTTTTCTAAATAATTGACAAATGAAAAATATAAATTCTGGCCATGCAGAAACTTTGTAAGAGCACATATTTATAGGTAAACATATACATAGGGATAATAAGAAGTTTATGGAATTCTCTGAAGAAAACACAAAGCATCAATGTTTAAAACATTATTTTTCCATGATCTCTTACTGAAAGGATGTAGAAAAGAGAAGGACCCCCTGTATAAAGAGATACTAACTTTGTATTGGTTCATCATTTCAAATATCCTTCCTGTATCGGATGACATCTGGGTTTTAATGAAAAGATCAGTTTTCCTTCTGAGGTATGCCTGCTCTGTTAGCCACCTCTGCCTCATCTTCAGGAACCTAGCAATCCAAGAGGAATCCCTTCTCCATGAACTGCATCTATAAAGCAGGTGGATTCCTATCACAAAGGCTCTATAAGTAGCTTCCCAGACTGCTACAAAATCCACATAAGAAAGCTTTACCTGTGATGTGGACACTGGCCTGCAGTGTCCGAGGTGTTATGGATGAGACGAGACAAATTCACATGGACTACTGAGTCCTGTGGAGAAAAAGAGACTGAATGGCCACTCTCTCAAAAGGAACACCCCAACCCTTGCCTTGATAGGCTTTTATTGGCTTTCTAATAGAATACATCAAAGAAATGTTTTCATTCATTATTCTTAGGTTTGCTTTAGGTAATCACTTTTTACAGAGAGCAATGGAAAGGATGATTACTTCTTACAGATTAACAAGGAAAAAATGTTGCAAATGCAAGGGAACGATAAGAGTAATTGGTCTGGTTACACTTCAATCCTTGGGAGAATTAGCACAGACTCCAGGGAGTTACTTTAAAGATATGCAGTAAGCATTTGCTGCCTCAACTCAGAGTGAGGGAGTTTTACCAAGAGCAAGTCACAAAACAGCCTAGATATACTGCAGGCCTGATTTCCCACAGGAGAACTGATCCGTGGGTTTGGCATCCTGTGTGTCACCACACGCCTATGGGCTTTCCCATGGGGCTGAGCTACATTTGCCATTGCTGGGCAGATCGGTTCCCTATAACCTGTGCCACAGCAAGTGTGCAGAGCTCGTAACAGTGGTTCTCAATCCTGTTTGCATATTAGTGTTACTTGGGAAGTTGAAAAATATACACACACACACAAATATGTATATTATGTCTAGGCCCACCCTAGACCAATTAAGTCAGAATCACTAGGGACAGGTCCTAGAAGCTTTTAAAGAGCAATGGGGGTTGACAACCATTAGCAAGAACCTTGCTTCCCTAAATGTGATCTGTGGACCAGCAGCATCCCCTGGGAGCTTATTAGAAATGCAGAATTTCAGGCCCCACCTGAGATCCAATGAATTTGAGTTTGCAATGTAATAATGGCCTGGGAGAGTCTGGCACTAAGTGGGCAAGCTCTAAATAAGACTTGTTGATGAAATGAATCAACCCCTCACTTTAAGGGTCACACTGTGGCCCAGCTTTACACATGTATTAAATGTAAGGTAATCCCTGAGAAACTGTTGGGACAGCTCCCCACATACTGGAGAGAGTACTAGAAGGAAGTCCTATCATAGTACCGGGCAGGCACTGATTTGATGTGTGACCTTCACAGGCAGGTCACTGGCACTCCCTGTTTACGAGGACCAGTGAGTCTAGGGAGGCTGGAAATGGGACTGGGAAAAGTACAAAGGAAACCTTAACTATGCCTGTAGTTATTGGTATCTTTAAAAATCTAATATTAGTTAGACTTTTTTTTAAAGAAGTTTTTCCCTGAGGTCTTAAATATTTCTCTCATTCACATAACATTTTTTCTTTCAGGTATATTAAATCTCTTTAGTCAAAGACCAATGTAACAAGATGTCTAACTTTGGTAAATATATAATTCTAATATTTCTTCATCTCATGTTTGCTAATCACCTTTCTAAGAATTGCCTCACAGAAAATTAGGGAGCTACGAAAACTGCTGGTGATTCCAGGTGTAAAACAGAAATGCCGCTATTGGTGAACATCTGGTAGACCACAGCTGGGAGCATCAGGGGCAAAACCCGAAGGAAAAAAACTTGAGGGCAGTCTGAGGATGCAGCTGATTTAGATCCAGGAGGCCACACTGAAGGTAAAGAAATAGCGAAATGTTATTAGTTCAAATTCACTTGAACTTGAGCTTTAAAATTACTCTATAAGAAATTCAAGATAAGGTCATCAATTAAAGTAGTTTTTGCAAAACAAAAGAAAGAGAGTATTGGCTGTCTGCATAGCCATTCTCATTCACGGTCCTCCAAATGACCTCTCCCCTGTCTCTCCTTTCTTTCCTCCAGCTCTTCTGACACAGAATAGACCGTATTAGCTCAGAAGTGAGAGGTACAGAAGACCTGACTTGAAGGAAAATCAGTGAGAAAGGATAGCAAGAATGCAAGAAACATTTAAAAAGCGGAAGCAAAGGAGTTTAAGCTACTAGACTAAACATGCTCCCTATACATCAGAAGGAGCTGGGGTCCTCTTAAAAGTTACTGACTCTTTGGGGCCTAACCAAAGCCAAGTTAAGTTGGAATCCTGGGATGGAGGAAGTCATTTGAATTTTGAAAAAGCTCCTTCAAATGATTCTGAGACACAGTGAGGGCTGGTATCACAGTTGTGAGGAAGGATTCTAACTTCGAAACAACATTTCTTAACCTTTAATATATACTTTTGAAAGCTCTGGGTCCATGTAAATCATTCCCTAATCCACTTAGTAGCACTGCATTCCTTTTTATCTTACTAATTCTACTTTGATCAACATGACCTATGCAAACTGTTTAAAAACTCAAACAGTATTGCCAGGCTCAAAATGAAATCACAGCAATAGCCTGCATCACCTCTCCACTCACCCCCAAAACCATTTCCCAAGGGCAAACTACTTAAAAACCACTTAGCTTCTCATTTGATATTTAATTATATGTCCTAAATAATATATACACTGATATTTCTTATTACTTTTCCATTTTAATTTAGTACCATATTTTGCAGTGTATAATGCGCACCTTATTGCCCAAATTGTTGAGGGAAAAATAAGGCTGTGCATTATACATGGGTATAATTATTATTACATACCATGGGTATGATAATGGGTATAGTAATTCCATGTATTATGTGCACAAAACATGAGTGAGCATTATACACGGAAAAAAAACACAGTAATTTGTGTAACTACTGATGTCCTTTTATGCACTGGCTCATCTTCGTCTAGTCTCCTAATACAGTTATGTCACCATTTTTTCCCAGCCTCTCTTGCAGTCATGTATGGTCAGGGTTGATATTCAGGCTGTGTGTTTTAGTACCATTGTATCAACTGTTATGAAAATACTGCCACGTTGGCTGCTAAATGGCTGCTGCCCAAACTGCTGTCACACCTTCCCAGGGACCTTCTCCTGCCCAATGTCCCCTTCTCTGGCAAACAAAGGGCTAACATTTGATACAGCAAGGAGTTTCCAGAACACTCTTTTTCTCCTTGGTAGTTCTTTTTTTAAATTAATTATTTTTATTTTTCAAATACAGTTTACACTCAATATTATTCTGTATTAGTTTCAGGTGTACAGCAATGTGCTTAGAAAATCGTGTACTTTACAGAGTGGTCTCTGATGTTTCTTTCAAGTACTCAGCTGGCTCCATATCAGTGACTATATTCCTACGCTGTGATCTACATCTCTGTGAATATTCTGTAACTAGCAATTTATACTGCCTACTCTCTGCACCTTTTTCACAGCCCACCCAGCCCCCTCCCCTCTGACAACTGTCAGTCTCTTCTCTACATGTATGAGTCTGTTTCTATGGTATTTGTCTTTCTCTGTCTGACTTATTTCACTTAGCATAATATCCTCTAGGTCCAGCCATGCTATTACAAAAGGTAAGATTTCATTCTTTTCATGGCTGAGTAGTATTCCATTGTATAAATGTACCAGGACCCTCCTGCTCTACAGCAGACCTGTGTTATGACTGGTCAGTGTCTGGGTTACCACTTGTTGAACATGTTGGTATTGGCCCTAGGTGTGGCCTTGTGATTAAATTTTTGCCACTGGAATATGAGAAAGTGACGTGGGTCATTTAAAGGCATGGGCCCTAAACCTTTGCCCTTCACTGTTCTATCCCCATCTGCAAGCTGGAGCGTGATATTCTACCCCTGGGTTTTAACCAAGCAGATCAGAACAATGTCTTAGAAGATGGCAGAGCAGCAAGATGGAAGGAATCAGGGTTCCTGAAAAGCTGCTTGGAGCAGAGGCATCAACTCACTGGCAATGCTCGTTCTTGAACTGTCACATAGGGAAAAGTAAATTTCTTTGTTCAGGTCACAGTCCTGTGGAGTCTCTATTATAGCAGCTTAGCCATATGTGTAGCTTAGTAATACACTAGTGATTTATGTCATTGTGACTTATGCGAATATTATCATCTGCTGAGCCCATCTCACTCTATGTGTCTTTTCTTCTGCTGTTCTTTCTCTGGAGTTTATAATTGTCCGTTTTTAATGTACTAGGTTTTTTGAATCAATAATTTATCCCACATGCTCCACAGGGACTGGAAAGCCCCTCTGAAGAATATCTTGCATTTGGTCAGATATATCAGATCGTCTATCAGTTTTGATTTTGTTTTCATTTGGAAAGTCCAGGAGTGGCTCTCCCCGGTGTTCTGGTTTGGACTGGCTTCTCTCTAGGGCTGCGCCGTCAACTTCAAATTTCTCTTGTCATCCCAGAATTTTCTTTTGCTTTTCTCCTATGTTTGACGCCCTGTTTCTAGAAACCCATTTATTATTCTTTCTTGGTTTATGCCCACGTTTTGGTAAAATACACCATCTGGTGGTTTCCTGTAAAATGATGCATAGACATAAGTTTTTGAGACCTGTCATACCCTCAAACTGTCTTCATTCTATCTTCCACTTGATAGTTTCTGTTGGAAATTCTGGATTGTAAATAGTTTCTCTCAGAATTCTGAAGGAATTCATCCATTGTCCTAAGGTTCCTGTGTTACTATTAGAAATCTGATGCTATTCCAATTTCCATTTTTTTTGCATGTGGGTCCTCCTCCCCACTACCCCCCATGCCAATATGACATTTAGGATATTCCCATTTGTCTGGGCATCTTGAAGTTTTACAATAATATGTCTTATACATTGATCGATCTTTTTTTTCATTCATTCTCCTATTTTATGAATCCCTTTAGTCTACAAATGTATGTCCTCCAGTTCTAAAAACTTTTCTCAAATTACTTCTTTGCCAATTTCCTCTACTTTTATGTGTAGCTCCTTTCTGGAACTCTTATTAGTATGATATAATCCCTGCCGAACTGATCATCTAATTCTATTTTTTCTCTCCTTTTTCTTTCTTTTTGCTTGTATTTCTACCTTATCTTCTGGTCCTTCCAATGATTTTTTTTACTATGCTACTTTTAATTTTCAAGATCACTATTCTCTGATTTTTTTTTATAGTCCTGTCTTATTGCATTAATTACATGTGTGTTAGTTTTGATTATTTTCATTTTTATCCTTCTCCTTGTATTTGTTTCCTCCATGATTTTTTCTTATTTGTTCTGATTTCATATTCATTGGCTATCTATTTGTATTTAAGAGAAGGCACTAAAAAGCTCACTGTAAGTTCCACATTCATGGAGGAGAAGAAGTGGGGTTGTGGATTAGTGGGCTCACTATAGTTTGTTTTGCTGTTGTTGTGGGACCTCAGCTGTCAGTATATATAGGCCTGTATTGTAGGGATCTTCATTTTCCCTGAGAGGAGTCCTGTAATATCCTTCCCAGCATCAGGGGAGGTAAAAAAAAGCATAGGGTCTCACTGTTTGGTATGCACAGTTCATTAAATTTGTGTTTTCAGTTGAGCATCACACCCTTCCCCTCTGTCCTGCCTGGAATCCCTAAATCAGGAACATTGTTCATTTACTTCCATTCCTCCAGGGAAAAAAATGTCCAGTATCCGGTAAGGACTTCATCTTGCTGTATGGAATAGGGAAAATTAAGCGACGGTGCAGTTCCTTTTACAGACTTTCAATCAGTCCCTTATTGTCAGCCCTAGGCCCCAATTCAAAGTCTCTAATTCCAGAGCCTTTCTGGGATTTGGGGGAATAAACTAGCTGTTTCTCCCTGGTATCTACTCCCAACCTCCTATAAGACACTTAAGTATCAACTTTCTCCACTATACTACGTCAATTGCCCCAGGTCTGCTTGCTTTTCAACCTCCAAAATTTGGTTGGCATCTCCCATCTGCTGTTGCCTCTTCTCGGGTTTACCATTTCTATAGTGGTGTCTCAGGAGGGACTGACAGTAAACACATGTTCAGCCCACCAAATTCTAATCTAAAATCCCTGTAACTAAATCTTACCACCAAACAAACTGCTCCAAAAGATGAGCCTTTATTAATTTTTTAAACACTTGTAACTTTTCTGTTTTTATAGACACACCTGATTAGCTAAACTACTTTCCCAATGATTTCAATATTTATCATTTTCTTTTTTAATTATACAAAACTTATTCAAGAGTATCCTTTTCTGGATCCCACAAAACACTTTTGACTTACTGACTCACCTAGTCTTAAAAGATGGTAGAATTTGGAACACTAGATTATAATTAAACAAAGAAAATACAGATTTTTGTGCAATTAGGCTGTTTTCATTGACTCCTCCTTGCCACTTCAAATGTAGTCGATGGTGGGCTGAGCTGAAAGGTATTTGCCTCGATAATGATTAAGTTCCTCCCAAGAAGACATGTGACTACTGCACAAAGTCGTCATCAATACTAGAGTCTTAGCTGTTTTGCTTCTAAAGATGGGCAAAGGAGGGATGATGAAAACATTTACAAAATAATTAAGCATGAGGACTTTTCTCACATTCAAAGGATTACAACTTTTTCACTCACATCCAGAGGGCACTAATCTGAAGATTCTTAGCCTGAAGATTTTGATCTTTAAAGCTGAAAACGCAGCACTTGTCCTAAACACTAAAGCCATAGTTATAGAAGTAAGAAATAGCTATAGAGTAAAAATAAGAGAAAACTAATATTATACCTTCGATCTAACTCCACTGAAAAGGTACACATATTCTATACTTATTTTTGCCTACTGCCACTACTCGTGACCTCCCTAAAAAAAACACACATTTTTTTTGTAAAGCAAAATGATTCCTATGAGGGCAAAAATTAAAATGTTCTATTTCTTAAGCTGGGTAGTAGTTACATGAATATTCACTTTTTATAATTAATGAACTGTACATTTACATTTCAGAAGTTATACAGATGTTATATTTTACAATAAAATACTTTTAAAAGTTAAAAGAGAAATGAAAAAGCAGAAATTTAATTTGTCAGAAAACATAGTGCTTGAATCTCATTTGGCCATAATTATTAGACACATTGACAGGGATGAAGGAAGAAAGGTCATCGTGATTTATCTTGAGTGCCTAAAGCAGAATCCCACCAAATTTCAATAGTCATCTTAGTTGTTTATTTGAAACACTTCATTTTAAAAAGCTCTTAAATTTCCTAGTTGACATTGAATCCCTTAAAGTGATATTGATATCATTGCACAAGACTATTTATATTGAAAAAGCTTTCACATCCAATACCTGGGATATAGAACAGGCATTATTTTCTCCAATGCTGTAGATGAGGAAAGTAAGGCACTCAGTAGTTATTAGTAAGTCACTAATAGTGACAGAATAAGGACTAGTTTCAAGTGTGCCGTGTCCAAGAAGGGCTCCTTAAACATTTTATGAGAAGAAAGACCTTCCTATTTTTCCAAAGTGCCGAATTCAAAAACACGATATTGAAGCTGGAAGTTTCTGGTCTGACATCTTCGGGTTTCCTGAGACGACCTGGGAGGACGGGAGGATCCACGGGGTTCGACTGTGAAACTGATTAACTAAGGGCTGTGCTCAAACCATTCGGAGTCATTACACTCACTTCTAGGTAACAGAAAAATTCACCTGGTGTTTCAGAAGCTGGTTTAACTGAAATGCAAACAAGAGAGTTAAGAGAGGTCAATACTTTATGTTTAAAGGGAACAAATACCTCTTTCCTACTCTCGTATAGTTTCCAAAGGAGGGACATTCCTGATCTACTCCTGTCTTCTCTGCCCTACACCATCTCCGTCCCTTCCCAGGTGGAGCAATTTACGTGGCTGGTGTGTGACAGTCGTAGGTCTGTTTCCCAGTTCTCAAATGGGTGGAGTTTTTCTACCGAAGATATTAGGCAGGAGCGATTTGGCCTCTTAATCTTTCTCTCTGCCAGGGCAGTGAAAGGCAGAAACTTGGGTGTTTCTGCTCTGCAGCCTCAAACTTTCCATCCAGTAGGGTCGAAGTCTACACTAGTGTAGATGGTGCACCAGACTGTTGTGGGCTTCACTAAGCAATGTTCTCTGTTTCATCGATAACAAAGTTAATATTTTGTTTACTGACTGTCATCTGTCCCTTGATTGGTGAGGAAGAACCGGTGCTTTTCATGGGTCCTCCTCAGAGGTGCCATCACCTGCCTTTTACTTAGAAGTCTGCGCAGATGGACTTGACTCCACAGCTCTCCACAAGTGGAGTTCTGGGCCCACGGACACTGGTGTCCTAAAAGCAGTGGGTAATATATTAGCTAAAATATTGCTATAAGCAATGTTTGAGATTTTATTGCCTATGTTTTCTTCTAGGAGCTCTATGGTTTCGGTCTAACATTTAACTCTTTAATCCATTTTGAGTTTATTCTTGCATGTGATATAAGACGTGGTCTAGTTTCATTTTTTTTGCATGTATCTTCCCAACACCATTAGTTGAATAAACCATCTTTAACCCATTGTATGAGCTTGCTTCCCCTGTTGAATATTAATTGACTGTAAAGGTATGGGTTTATTTCTGGGCTTTCTATTCTGTTCCACTGATCTATGTGCCTGTTTTTATGCAGTACCATGTTGTTTTGATTAATATGCCCTTATAGTATAGTTTGATATTAAGTAGCATAATTCTCTGAACTTTGTTCCTCTTTTGCAGGATTGCTGTTGCTATGCAGGGCCTTTTGTGGTTCCACATAAACTTTTTAAATATTTGTTCTAGTTCTGTGAAATACATCATTGGACTCTTGACAGGAATTGCATTGAATCTATACATTGCTTTGGGTAGCATGGACATTTTAATGAGATTAATTCGCCCTATCCATGAACACAGTGTGTGCTTCCATTTATTGGTATCTTCTCCAATTCCTTTCTTCAGTGTCTTAGAATTTTTTGAGTATAGGTCTTTTACATTCTTGGTTAGGCTTATTCCTAGGTATTTTGTTCTTTTTGAAGCAATTGTGAATGGAATTGTTTTCTTAATTTCCCTTTCTCTTACTTCATTATTGGCATATAAAAATGCAACTGATTTCTGGGTATTAATTTTGTATCCTACTACTTTGCTGAATTCATTGATCAGCTCTAGTAGTTTCTTGGTGGAATCTTTGGGGTTCTTTATGTACTGTATCATGTCATCTGCAAATAAAGACAGTTTTACTTCTTCCTTTCCAATTTGGATGCTTTTTATAACTTCTTCCTCTCTGATTGCTGTGGCTAGGATTTCTAGTACTATGCTGAATAAGAGCGGTGAAAACAGACATCCCTGTCTTGTTCCCAATCTTAAGGGGGACACTTGTAATTTTTGCCCATTGAGTATGATGCTGGTAGTGGGTTTGTCAGATATGGCCTTTCCTCAGTGGAGCTCTTGTCAGTGGAGTTCCAGGTCCACAAACACCAGTGTTCCAAAAGCAGTAGATGAGCTGAATGGTGAGGAAGCTTTCTAAAATTTTGTTCAGTGGATACTATACTTCTGCCCTATAGAGTGATACTAAACTGAGATTCAGAGATTCCAATTCTTTTCAGAGATACACACTTGTGATATGGGTAAGTTATAATCTTTCCAGAAAGTCTTTAAAAGATGTTAGCACCCTCATCTTTTAAATGAAGAAATAACTTCCCTATCTTTAAGGTACTTCCCAAATCTATGGATTAAAAGTTTGGAAAGGCTTTAATAATAAATGTATTCCAGAATGTTTAAAAGTCACTGACATTGATATATAATCATTTTAACATCTTGACCTCATAGTTCCTTAAGATCGATGACCTTCTACCTTCTACCTGTGTCACTTTTCCATCCTCAAATTCGGCCACACTTAAAATTTCCATCATCATTCATAACTGATCCCTCCATAACGGTAAGACACCCTGAAAGTTCCTCACATACCCTTTGCCAGTAGCTCAGAACCACCCCTGCACATTACCATTTCTCTTTTCTTTGTTCTTCCTACACCAGCCACTCACAATACATTCTAATCTCACATCTCCTGCTCATTTTCCTAGCCCATCCACACTGGTTTCACTTGCCTATCTACTCAACAAGGGCCTGTATGGAGTTGGTAGTTCCCCTGATACTCACCCACATCCACTTCCAACTTCCTGAGCATTGCTAGAGAAAGCCTAAACACAGGGAAGATCTGTCCTGTCACAAGGCTAAGGCCTTTTAGCAACTTGTCAGGGCCCTCATCCCTTTGGCTCCTATCACCTGCAAATCCACAGCTACTCCCAACTGTTCCCACTCTCCTCCACCTCCCAGCTTTACCCCTCTCACTCCCAGCTTACTTACAGCAAATCAACTGGTCTCCTCTGTTAATTTTTTCCCAACAGAAAGGAACCAACTCACATTGAACGCAGCCACCCTCCGTCTCAGCTTTCAACTTTCCTCTCTAAATCTCAATTTCCCTTTGCTTTCATTTAGCCTCTTTTTCCTTCCGCATCACATCTGTTTTTCCATGAGTAACTACTTTACCTGTGTCATGACTAGGGTCACCAAATGATATCTTATTCAAAAAGAGACTTTCTGTTAGAATAAAAATAGGCACTATTTGTCCAAATATTTGTTAAAATATTATTCCATAATCAGACTGGGATAACACTTGTGAACCAAGACTGTCCTGGGCAATCAGGATGCACAATCACCCAATCTCGCTCCTGTCTCTCCTATCTGTGGAGGGCCTGGTGCATTAATTACTCTCCCACTCCCTCTCTTGATCTTCAGTTCCTTCCTCTCCACTGACAGCTACAACATTCTCAGGACTTAAGGTTTTGTTTTTAAGAACGTTTCGCTGGCATTCTCATTGCTTCAAGTTGCTGTCCTCTCAGATTTTCACAGTCCAGTCACAGCTGACAGGGACTCATCTCATCCCCCTCCCAAGCACACACTCTTCAGGTACTGGCTGACTTCCCTCTCCACTGAGGCACTGCCCCTGATCCTCAAAGGCGATTGACAATGGTCTCAATAACAAATCTAATGACTTCTTCCCAGCCTTCAGTCTCAGCCCCTCTACCTCATCAGCCTCCTCCAAATTTTCCTTTGTCATTTTTTTTTAACGCAATCTCTTCCTTGTTTTCTTCTTGCTTCTTTCTTCTCGCGTCCAATAAGCCTCTTTCTGTCTCCTCCGTTAAGGGCACAAATAACGGTTTATTCAAGGCCCTACCTTGGCCTTTTATTTTTTTTTCCCTACACTTGGACCCTTTCTCACAGCTTCACCATCCCCTCAAAAGGATGTCCCCAAATCTTTCTGTTTCTAATGGCTCCCAGCCATCTAGACTGTCCATAGGCAAAAAAATACATTAAAATATCCAAATCCAATAATTTCCATTAATGACACAAATTTCTACTGAATGCACATTACTTGCGGTGCCTTTACTTGTGGCCCTTCCTGACTATTTCAATTCCTGCCATCACCACCCAAAGTCATTCAGTCTCAGTCTTTGACTTCTCCCTCAATTCCCTCACCCAATTAGACAACAAGTCTTTTGCGTTTATTTCTACCCAACCTACCTGCCCCTACTGTAACTTAGGCTCTCTCTGCTTCTCTTCTAGAGGATATTGTCATAACTTCCTAACTTGGACAACCCAGTTAGGAGGTTAAGATATGACTCTTAAGCTTCTCAAAGAAACAGTATTCATGTCTGATTAACCTATATAGTCCTTATGCTGCCCTGTAGATTGTAAACTGAGAGATTGAAGCATTAAGGAAATATTAAGTTAACTCTGTATCCATGGCATAGCATATAAAATAATGAAAATGTACTTAATATCATCACAGTTAATTATGCTAAATTCTTAGGAACGCCTAGAAACCAGCCATTTTTATAGTTCCCCTGGTTAGGCCACTATGAATCATTTCATTTAAACTAAAATTACAGGAGAATTATGCATTCTTTATTGGCTTCTTAAACTATAGAGATGGACAAAATCTTAGAGATCACTTAATCCTCCCCCCTCTCATATTAACCCCCATTCTCCAGGTGGGAAAACTGAAGCTGTGAGAGATTAAGCTCTTTCTATGGCCACACAAATCGGAAGTCCTGATTACAGATGTTATCATTCGTTAAGAGCCTAGTATACACCAGGCACTGTATGTATGTCATGCCAGCCCTCCAACAACCCTTTAGGGTCAAGTGTTATTACCCCCATTTTAGAGACGAGAGAATGCTTGAAAAAGTTAGGCAGCTTGCTACAGAGAGCCAGCCCCGTTCGTTAGGAGCAGAGCTGAGCTTCGGCCCCGATCCTATCTGGCTGTCAGAGCCTAGGCTTTTCTAGTGGACACTGTGGCAGAGACAGGACCTACCAGGGGTCTTTCCTACTGTTTCTCCAGTTAAGCTAACTAAGCAAGTGCATGCACTTAAGTTATAAGCTATTTTATTTGAAATTTTGGAGGCAGGGAAACTAAATAGTAGCTTCATTACCATAAAAGTTCTAAGGTTAATTATTGCCAGCATTCTGACTATCAGAAAACTTCTTCAATCTAGAAAAGAGATTTGTGTTCCTGCATTTTGAATTCTTCAGAATATTTTCAACTTAAAATACATTGTTTGTCCAACCACGTTCAACAAGCAATGGTTGAGCTGCTAGATGTCCAAGGCACACGGGAGGGTATAAGATATAGTTTACTCTCTGAGCGTTCCCAAGAGGCAGACAATCAACTAATGGCAGAAGTCACTCTTCCCCCACTTATGGGAGCTTTGGCAAATTCAGGGACTTACACCAATACACCAGAACCCTTGGTTCTCATCCCTGCCCGGCATCTTGGGCAAGTCACCTCACTGCGCCTTAGTTTCCTCAGAAAAGCGATGGGTAAAAAGCAATGAAGTATGCCAAGCAATGTCAAGGTCCTGTTTAGCTTTAAATTTATCTAAGCTCCCTCATGAGAGTATGCTTCTGTAAGTGACCACAATGAGTGTTACTGAAAAGGAATTGCTGGGTGCCCAATCTTCTAGCAGTGACTTTGGAAGTACTAAGCTCTTAAAATATTGCTACAACACTAAAGCTGGCTGATATGCTTCCCAAATTTATTGTTTATAATAACATAAAGTTTACCTTCTAAGGAGGTAGTAGTAAGCACTACATTCAAATTGTTCCCCCATTATATCATTGGCTTATTATTATAGCTTGAATTTGTTATAATACACTTAAATTGTTTAAAGTATAATTTAAAATAACTTCTTTGATCTACTCTCCTGTGGAGTTAAGTTAGCAACATTAACAATAGCAGAGTTAAGACCTCTGCAGAGATGCAAACCTCCTACTCATTTAGTTGAGTTAATGCTTCATATTAAGTTCTACCTGCTATGGACCTTCCCAACTACCGCTAAATTTGAGGTTGGGGCACAGGCAATGGGGAGAGAAGACTACAAAAATATCAGTATTTTGCTGATTCCATTTCAATATCCTGCACTTCTTTTTTCCAACTAGCACAGAGAATATTTTTAATCCTCCACTGACTTACACAGTAACACACTTTCCCTTGACAAGGCTCCACATGCCTTCTCTTTCTTCGTACTCAGCACCTTGGGATGTGATACACAAACCCATCTTGTGCTGTAAGTTAACGGCACAGAGGAAGAAACCAACCAAAAAAAAGTGGAAGAAAAAAATTAGAACTGTACCATCTTAGTGTCTGGCCCACAAAGGCACTGAATTTTAACTGTTGAAGATGTTTCTACCAAGAAACCAGGAAAAACGAATGTATATATTCACGAGTCAACAAATACTGAGTGCCAAATATATGCCAGGCATGGTTCTAAGTGCTAAAGTTATAGCAGTGAACAGAACAGGCAAAAATGCCTGCAAGCCCTGGCTGGTGTGGTTCAGTTGGACTGAGAGCCAGACGGCAAAGAACCAAAAGGTCGCCAGTTTGACTACCGGTCAGGGCACATGTCTGGGCTGCCAGCCAGGTCCCCAGCTGGGGGCATCCAAGAGGCAACCAATGGTTGTTTCTCTCACACACAGAAGTTTCTCTCCCTCTCTTTCTCTCTCCCATCCTGTATCTCTAAAAATAAATAAATAAAATCCTTTTAAAAAATTCCTGACAGAGTGGGGCTTACATCCTAATGCAGAAGTAGCATTTAAAGAACCCCTAAATAAAAATCATTTCATAGAGCGATGAAGTACTATAAGAAAATGAAATAGGACTAGGAGGTGGTTCTTAGGGTGAGGAGTAAGAAGCTACTTAAGATGATCCAGAGGGCCTTCCTTGCTAAGCAGAGTACTAAGTGATGAGAAAATTTTTACTCAATCTTACAAGGGTGAGTTGGGGTGGAAACGAGTCAAGTTAGTCTTTCAGGGAGATCACAATGGTCATATGTTTGCTATTAATGGCAAACTATTAGGATTTGGCTTTTAAGCCCCCCCCCCCAAAAAAAATCTTTAAGTAGGACTTTTCTACTTAGGAGTCACTTGTTTTTCTCTTAAGATCCACTAACTTTTTAAAAGTCTTGCTAATTACTTTAGCGGTACTTAAGTAGAGGTAATTACTAGAAGGATTCTCTCAGAGCCCAAAACTTCACTTGACACCATCCGAATTCTGAATGAGACAGGACCCAGCTCTGTAGCGAATCAACGCTCCTCCACCGACTCATTAATGCAGTCAGGTGGAATCTTGTAACCCTTCCAAGAATGTGAAACAAGCCTCGGGAAATCTGCGGAAACTGACACCCCCAAAGTTCCCCCCAATCGTGGAAGGGGCGAAAAAATAAACCGTCAACCTTTTGCATTAACTCTTCCCCGCCCCTCCAGGCGTCTTCGCTGCAGTAGGACCGCTAGCTAACCCTGGGTCAGAGGCACGCGGCGAGTACGCGCGCGTGTATACTCCGCCTGAATCATCGGAGCCCGGTCCGCGGGGCGATGATTCATTCAGCGCTTTGGAGCTTAGGGGCACACGTTCCGGGCGTACTATGACGGCCGCACACGCAGCTTCCTTAATATTAAACAAATGTTTCAAAGTACAAATGCCTGGAGCCAGAAACGTGTAGATCCAAGCCAGGCGGCCGAGAGGAAAGGCACGTTTCGGCCGCTGTCTGAGTGTTCCCGGTCCCGGAGAGGAGCGGCGGGCACGTCCGACCGCCCCTTCGGACCTCCTCTCCATCCCACCCTGCACGCGCGCGGGCGGCGCTCGCAGGGGCGCGGAGGACGCACAGGTGGGTCCCTGCCCGGCCCTGCCCCCTGCCCCTCCCGCCACTCGCGACTGGCCGACGCTCCCTCGCCAACATGCCTCCTGCTCGCCCCTTTCCTCTTCGTGACATCTTATATAATAACCCGAGCGAATCAAAACGGAAGCGACGCGCGCTGCCGGGGCCCGCTCCCCAGCGGGAGCGGGACCAGATGCTTGCGTACCCAGCCCACAGCCCCCACACCAGGCACCGGGGCGCGCGGCTCCCGGGCGGGGGAAGGGCCCGAGCGCCGACTTCGCTCGTCCCTCCTCGGAGAAGGCGCTGCCGTGGCCGGTCGCCGTCAGGAAGCAGCAAGCGTCACCAACTGCGTCAGCTTCTTCAAACACATTTATGGTCTCCCTCTAGCCAGGGAGCCGGCTGCTCCCTTGGCGGGGCCGCGACCGCGGTTGGAGGGAAGCCCTCTGGGGAGGAGAAAGTTCCTCGCGGCCCTCCCCTCGCCCGCACAGTGCCGCGTCCCGCCGCGCCGCCCGCCCGCACCAGTGTCAGGTTGGGCAACTTGTGACCCCCGGGGGCCGGGCAGCCCCTCCCGCCCGCCAGGCTCACCGAGAGCCTAGAGCTTCCCCCAGCCCAGCTCAAAAGAGCGACGTCAGAAACTTCCCCGGGCCGCGCCGGGAGGGGAAGCCGCCCGGGTCCCCGCACATCGCCCTTACCTTGCTCTCGAGAGGCCACGATCCGGGCGGGCCGCGCGGGGCGCGTGGTGCGCGAGCGCGCGCGCGTGGGGCGGTAGGTGAGAGAGCCCGCGCCGGCGGGGGCGGGGCGGGGCGGCGGGGGTGCGAGCTGCGAGGGGCGGGGGTGCCGGGCTGGGCCGGCCAGCCGGGCCGGCAGGCGCGAGCTGAGCGGAGCGGGCTACAGCGGCGGCGGGCGCGGGGCGAGCGAGCCCAGGGGGCGGAGGAGTTGCCGTGGGTTTGTTTACGCATTGCTGCCCGGCTCGGGGCACAGCCCGCACTCCCTGATTGGACACAAACTGGGGCACAGCCTCTCGCTGCCGCCCGCCTGGCCTCCTCGAGCAGCCGCCGCGCAGCTCGGGGAGCACCCTGCCCGGCACGGCCCGCGGCGGCGCCCGGGCCTGGAGGGGACGAACCACGGCGGCTGCGGTGGGCAGCCCTGGAGCCACATGTTTGCCCAGAGCTCTCAATCGCCCACCTGTAGTAGCCGATTGGCAAGGAGAAATTGGAAACTTACGACGCTGGAGACTGCGTATCACTCAACCGTAGAAGGGGCACTCCCTCGTCCCCCGCCCCCCAGGCGGAGGAAACTTGCCCTTGAATGGATGGAAAGGAAGCTTAGATGTTGATCTGCCCCTTGGGCGATGGTCAAACCCAGGCTTCCTGCACAAGCTGTCCCCGGGAGCTGCAGTTCCTTCTCCTGTCCCCAGCTTCTCCTCTGCTTGTAATTCATCCATCCGAGCAGCAAAGTTGCCATCCCAGAAGTGACCTTGCCTCATGGTGCTCAAGAACCGCCAATGACTCCCCACTTCCTCAAGCCCCAGTCCCTTAGTCTCAGAGTCCTTCAGGCCGCCTCTACCTTTCAGTCTCCACTCCACTGCCGGAACGTCCCCCGCTTAGCCTGGTCTACAGACAACAACATCTCAGGTGCCTCTGTCCTTTCACAGCTAATACTGATCCTGCTCTGTTCTCTCCCAGGAAACCGGAAAATCCCAGAGCTCCCTCCACTTGTCAAACCCTCAGACTCAGCTTGTCTTCTGCATGCATCCCCCCTACTCGCTGCAGATCCCCCCTACCGCTGGCATTAGCATGGCTTGAGGGTCAGTCTGTGCCTACTGTGCCCCCACTCGTCTGTGGATTCCTGAAGAACAGGAGCCTGATTTCACAGGACTTGGGAGATGGCAGAGATGAACGCTCTCAGGATAAAATTGTCTGTGTGTCTGCAGCTCTGCGGGGACTGTAAAAACTCAAAAGGGTCTCCTGATAGCCACAAACCTCAGTTTGCTAAAAACAGACACATCCAAAAATTGAGAACGCCCTTCATCTCTCCTGTGTCCCCTCCCTACCACATCTAGCCATGCATCCTCTATGCACATAATGGGCACTTAGTAACCCTGGGAGGAATAAAACTTGGATGTTCTTTAAGTTAAGGTTCACGTGATCAAAGTGAGTACAGTAAATCAGGAAGGAATAGACATGAATGGCCATGAACCCAGTCATTTTACAGATAACTCCTAGGCTAAGAGTCCCTCAACTCTGACAGTTAGTGTTCCTCTACAATCAGACACTGGAGAAGTGGACTCTGACTCTCCCTGACCCTTGGAATGGCTGGATTTCTTTTGATGTGCTGCTTCCACTGGGAACATTGCCTTTCAACTCTGAGGGTGAATCCAAATGAGAGTAATGTTTTCTTTCGCAGAAAATTCAATAGTGATAATTCACTGCAGTGACTTAGTTATAAGGGGGTTGAAAGAACTGGAAGTGCAACCAGGGGAAGGTGAGGCAATCCTGAGATTAGCAGCTGCTGTGTTTGTGTCCAACCCACCCCCCCTCCCCGCCAGGGCTGAAGGGACCTGGGGAGGAGGCTGCCAGAACCATGAAGGGCTTATCCAGTGGGAGTTGGAGCCTGGAAGGAAATGTAACTACTGCTAGGGTGCCTCCCCAAGCAAAGAGAGTGGAAGAACCCCCCTGACTTCTTCCTTCTTCCAATACTGCAGGGCCACCCAGTGGTAAACAGCAGGAGAAGCCAATGGACAAGATGACAGAGGGCAGAGGGCAAAACCCCTATAAGACAGAGCAGGAGCAGAGCGGCTGGGGAGGAGAATGGGTCTGAGAGCTGTGGCAAGTGACTAGTGCTCCCAGCTTGGGTGCTGCACCTGGTTACCTCTGGGACTCTTCCTCTGGGTTAGATTCTGCAGGAGCAGCACAAACTTTTTCTTTCCAAGCCTCATAACTCCCTCTTTCTTTTTCCTCTTTGCTTCCATTCCTATATCTATTCTCTACCATGATTCCCTTACATTTCCTTTTTCTCTCTTACTTTTCTAGCTCTGGCTCTCCTTTTTCTCTTTGGGTTCCTGTACTTGTCTTACCCTCCTGACTTCTCTTTTCCCCACTGAACCTCTTCTGACCTCTGCTTGTGCTGCTCCTTCCAGGCAGGAGGGCAGCCTTCAGCATGGCAGAGATGAGAGGTTCCTCTGGCAGGTCATGGAATTTGGAGCTATCACCTTGATGCCTCTCTAGACACCATGTTAGATATTTCACATGCCATCTCATTTAAGCCTCAACTCACACCGATTAGCTGGACACCACTGAGTATAACTTTGGTGGGTTTACTGTTGCCCTTTATGGAGAAGGCTTTACTAGTGTGGGTCACCCTCAACACTGCCGACAGGACTCTTACCTCCCTCATCTCTAAGTGCCTACCTCCATTCTTTCTTCATTATTCTGTATCTTTTCCTTGCATCAGCACAGCTATTTCTCCCAAACCCCAACCCTCTAATACATCTCCACTCTAAATCTCTAACGGTTGAGAATGGCTTTTGAAAGATAGGTAGAATTTCAATAAATGGAGATTGAGGAAGGGCATGCTTGGTGGAACAGTGAATATTATCATCCAACTTATCTGAAACCCAAAAGACAGCTAGGAAATAAAAACAGGTTTTCAGAAATTTGTCTTTACAACCCATTTCTCTAAGACAGACTACTCAGAAACCCAGATTAACCCTAACTATATTAAGCAGAGATATAATTCATGCTATAATTAAAATCATAGCATTTTTAAAGCCAGAAAGACATTGTCTGGCCCAACGTGTCCATTTTTAAGTGAGGGAACTGAGACCTAGAAGACTTAGATAACTGGAATAGTATGATAGTTAAACATGAGCACTGGAGCTTGACTACCTGTATTCAAATTCTTGATTTGACAAATGTTAGGCTATATGACCTTGAACTTATTTATGTTTAAGTTTTCTCATCTATAAAATAGGAAAAATAGTAGAATCCACCTCAGTGGGTTGTTGTGAGAATTAAATGTTTTTCCAGGTAAAACACATAGCACAGTGCCTGGCATACAGTCAGTCTTCAATAATTATAAGTAAATATTATGATTTCCCATAGCTATTCAACAAGAGCCAGAGTTGTTCCTTAAAAGTTTATTAAGGCATAATTGAGTAATCTCCGCGACTAGAGGTTATGTCTTAGGGTACTTGTCAAACGCCACCTGTGAAAGTATGGAGCTCTCGGACTGCAGAAGTTCTCAGTGATCCTTCTAGCTCCCATTCCTCTCCATTTCCTGCTGCTGGCTCTGCCGCCTGTCCCAGCCATCCTGCTGTGCAATCAGCACTGCATACTGTGAAGTTCCAGAGAGAAGGGGGACACAAAAAATTAGCAGTGGACATGTATTTCATAGTCAGCAATATAGTTTACAAGTTCAGATATGACTGTAATTTTACTAATTTAAATTTCAAAGGGCCATTTCAAAAGGACAATTCAAATTTCAAAAAAAAATCATTGAACTAAAGGCATTTGAATTATTTGTCATTCCTCAGCCTACAGAGTATCAAACCTACTAGCTTAAATTTTGGCAGTTCCTTAGAGGAATTCACTGGGATCAAGAAAAAGCTTTCTTCTAATTGCGTGTCCCATCCTTCAACAAAATTGTGATAGAACAGAATCTTCTCGTCCTTCTACCTTTCCTTTCTGAGTCCCTGGTCCCACTTTTCAGAACTCCAGCACCATGCAATGAACCACAATTTCCTCATCTTTTTATCTCTGGGACCTAGCTTAGTATCTGAGGCATTAACAGGCACCCACATGTTGTTGAATTGTCTGACCTGAGCAAGGCCACACATTCCAAAAGCATCGCTTCTACCTCCCCCTTCACATCCTTGTCTCCTCAGTTGACTGTCCTTAGCTACTTGTCAGCCTGCTACACTAAATGACCGGAAAGCATGACAACAGCTGAATGTGAAAGAAATGTGCACTTTGCAATGCAAACTACATTCAAAAGGGGTTTATTTTAATGGTGTAAATCCAGGCAATGTTTCAACAGGGTCAGGAAGACACTTTGGGGGCAGCTGAACTGTCCTGACACCTTCACATTGCATCGCACAAACTAAGCTTCTCTTCTATAAATAAAGACTATTTGGCTTTCATTGTTGCATCCTTTAGTTTAGATTTCTTAGATTAATTTCTAGATGGCCTCCATTCTACACATGGCTACATTAATTATCCTGTTCAAGTCATTTCTTAAAACTAATAATTTTCTTTAATCTTAAAAAGTCAATCATTGCCCCAGTTTTCTCTTTTACTTCAAAGCCAGAATAATGATCCCATGCCTTGGTCATTGACTGACTCTCTAATCTCTGAAATCTTTCTTTTATGTCCTATATTTTATCTACATGCTTCCTCTAGGAACCTGGAAAGAATCCAAAGGATTAGTTCTAGATTAACTCCTTATTTTATGAAAGCTAAGAGTTGTCAATGGCAAAACCTCAAGTTCCCAAAGCACTTATGCCATGCTATCTACCTAAAGGTGAACTTCCTGTGACCAGCTGCCCTCCTGATTGCCTCATTTTTGCCCATCACCAATACCCTCTGGGCCTGTTAGGTTTAAAATGGATGGTCTTTTTAGATCATCAGGACCCCTCTCCCACTTCCGGGTATCTGTCTGACTTGCCTTTCTAGTCTGAACTGGCTCATGGTTCAGGGTGTTTTCTCTTCACAACTCTGTTACTACTAATGGTTTTATTGTCTCTCTCCAACCTCTTCCTCTTATAGCAGAACCTTCTTAATGTAACTTAAATTTTTAGAATTATAATGAAACAATGTCATTTTGTCATATAAAATCAAATTCAACATGCATTTAGACTATCAATAAAATACTACTTTCTGGCTATCAAGCCTCTCCAACTCCGAAACGTATCCCAGTAACTAACTGTGTAAACTTGGGCAAGTTGTTTAACTTCTATGAACTGCAATATCCTCAGTCTGTTATCTGGTGCTATTATTAGTATACATGCCAAACTCATAGGGTCATCTGAGAATCAGATTGACTAGTAAATACAAAGTACTTAATAATAGCTAATATTTTTTGAGGTTTTACTATGGACTAGGCATTATTCTAAATGAATTAATGAATAGCTCCTTAAATGAATTATTTCATATCAACCCTACACCATAGATTCCATTATTATTTCTAAATGAGAAAATTGAGGCTCAAGGAAGTTTTAAAACTTTCCCAAGATCTGCAAGCCAAGAAGTGGATGAACCGGGATTCAAAACTGGGCAGTGAGAGCTGGACAAACCTGTGTGCTGCAGACCGCTACATAGAGAGTGCTTAGTCAATGGTGGTTATTGTTGTTTATTATCAGTATTATCACCTTAAAGAAATAAGAAACTTTTTCTCTGCTTTCCTTCCAGATTCCTTTCAGAAACTGAGCCTCAGTATTATTTTAGGAAGAGATAAATAATTCATGATAATCCAATGTGTGGGCTACCACTTGTTTCTGCTTCCCCAAGAGAGCTGGAAGGATACTTGGGGGTTCTTGCACAGCTCAGGTCCTGCAGGAACGCTGTTCCTCCCCAGCCCCACTGGGCCCTCCAGTGTCCTTGATAAAATCACACGGGTGATCTCTGACCCAACGACAGTCCATTGTGACAGGCCAAATATGTGTTTTGATTGTGCTTATGTTTCCTTTAGGGCTTTCTCATGTATGAGACCAGAACATTCTCTGTGTCTAGCTCTGTTTGTTTGTCTGCCTCAGACATTTCTGCCTCAGAAGACAAGTTAGGAAAGAGAATTTCCCCAGTGGCATCCCAAAATATACTTCTTTTGGTCTCTACTATATTATTTCAGTTTCTTCCCTTCACCATGATCAGCAAATGGTCTGATTTAACTGTCTTATTCCCTTTGACAATGCTAAAAACCAAACCAAATCCCTCACTGCTGGTTTGGATGCCCCTTTCCAGGTGCTGTGTGAATTTTGCTTTGGTCCGCTATTATTTCTGAATTGTACTTGACACACCGTGCCTCCCATGCTGCATGCTTTCCTCAATGTCTATTGTTTCCTGAGCATCTGATTGTTTATATTTGAACATCTGGTCCTTTTGATTCTAGTAAATATTGACCTTGGCCTTCCAATAATGAAATTTTTATGGATCCTAGAATTATAAAATGCTAAAACCAGGATGACTTTTGTAGATAACGAAGGCCAATCGATTCCTTTTATAGTAAGGAACCAAGGCCCGGGGAGGACAAGTGTCAGGTACAAAGCCACGCAGCCTGTGATGGGGGAGAGATAGAACCAGACCCTATCCTTCTGCTTCACCGGTTTCTTGTGAGTTAGATTATGATCCCTGGAAATGATAATATGAGGAATTTAGAAGCGTCTTTTA
Organism: Phyllostomus discolor; assembly: GCF_004126475.2. Lineage (NCBI taxonomy): Eukaryota > Metazoa > Chordata > Mammalia > Chiroptera > Phyllostomidae > Phyllostomus > Phyllostomus discolor. Next base: position 145,684,224 of record NC_040907.2, on the reverse strand, counting down.
CTACACTGTTTGTGTTTTCACATCAGTGGTTTTCCTGATACATTTCCAGGAGGCTCAGAGGAATAGGTACTCTGTGATAGCAAAAATACCACCATGAGAAGGTAAGAATTATAGAACTGGGACTGTGTCCTTTAATGACCATTTCTCTTTTCTAGTGGTGCTTTGTGCAGTGTAAACAGCAAATTCTCAACAACGATGATGATGGTGGTGGTTAATGATGACCAGGTCTCATATTTCTCCGCTCTCAGTCCTTTCCCATAGTCCCAGCTATTTCTGGGTTTCAAGCCTTACGGAAGCCTGGCACATGTGGATTAGATTTCATGGGGTTGATGGGTGGCTATTTGGTAACTGTGTTCCACAGTGATGATGTCAATAACTTCACCTGGTTAGAGACTTACCCCCAAGCACATGCACACACACACATTCTGAAACTTGTCAAAACTTCAGAGAGCATGTTCCTAAAATAATGCCAGCTATTGAATAGAAGAAGCATTTTCTGGTCAGGTAGTTTGAAAAAAAACTGGATGAAACAGAATTAAATAGGGTTGATTGGTTTCATTTTTACTTGAATTCACAGGATCTTTAAAACACTACTGTGAATCCAGAATTTCCAAGGGAGGGTGATGAAATATGTAAAATATTTGAAGGCACATTTGATCATCAAATTGTTAATTTCTTAATCATCTTTTTCATGGGACTGGTGTGACATGGAATAAACTTTGGGAAATTTTAAATATCCTTTGGGTTTCAATTATAGTATATAGTACTCCATTTGTTCTACAACTATCTGTGTCAAGTGTTAAGATACCTTTCCCTAGGGTTTAAAAAAATTTTTTTTAGATATAGTGACTTTAGCCTGTGCCTCTTCTTTTCATTATTTATTATTTCAGGATTGGGCTGCTGTTATATCTTAACCTGAATTTCTCCAGACAGAGAAATCATAGGTCGCTTGACCAGATATGTTAGCTGCCTAATTCCCACAATCATTTCAACTGTCCTGTTGTCCTGTCCTACAATTTTCAAGGTACAGGGTCAAAAAATTAATAACTATAATAATGATAACTAGCATTTTTGAGTGTGCATGATGGGCCAGATATTATGCTAACAGCTTTCCATATAACTTCCCACTTAATTGCCACCACAACTCTATAAGGTACATATTAGTGTGTATTTCCATTTTACAATGAGGAAAATGAAGTGCGCTTAAATAACTTTGCCCATGAAGGTCCCATTTAAGGCTGAGAAGCTGGGATTTGATCCTGATTGTGTTTAACTCTTATGGATTCCTGAGCACTGCCCTTCCAGTGGTAGTTCTATTTTTTAATATAAGTGCTGCCTCCCCAACCAGAACCCTTTAAAAGCAAAGGCCATGTGGTCTCGACCTCTGTACAATCTTCTGTGCTTGACACAGCACCTGGCATGCTGTAGCCACTACTCCTGTGAAAAGAAAGATTAAACAACTTGCTTGAGCTGTTCAGCTGGTAAATGATGGACCCAACATTTGAAACCATCTCCTTTACCACAGATGTCACACCTCTTGGATTTCTCACCAGGACCATGCTTGGTGCACCAACTGGGCTCTCTTTCCCTTTCAAACCCGTCTCACTAGGCCTTTGAGGGTATTCCCACAGGAGGAATTTTGTCTCTCCCAGCCCTCCAACACATTCATGCCACCTTCTCTGGGACAGCTATTCTAGACCTAGTGAACTAAGTCTCATAATGGCTAAAATCCTGGTAAGCAAGAAAGCACTTTTGTTGCTGCCAGGAACATTTTGTGGTACAGAAAGGCTGTGCAATGATCCCTGGAACATAGGTAGTGTGTGGATGGAGACAGAGGCTGTGAACTACCATGATGAAATAGGTGAGGTGATGGATCATTTTCCTCTGGAAGCTGGCAACGCTGCAGAAGTCAAATGGGCAGACATCAATGATGAACTCAAGTTTTATGCCAGCCATTCCCAATTTATTCAATTCGTGGCTAAGAAATGACATGGTCACTGGAGTGAGGATGTGTACCCTGATTTCCATGCATAGTGGCTTGGCGTCTCATGTAAGACAAAGGCTTTCAAATGAACATGGGTGGATAGGAAGAAAAGAGCCCAGAACTCCCCTTGAACAGGACAAGAAGAGTCACTTCTTTTGGTGATTATTTCCCAAACTGTTCACAGTCTGAAGGCTTTGTACTGAGGAATAATATTAGATAAATTTTGGGGAATGGAATCACAAACGTTTTGGCTCTCCAACTGGAAAATGAGTAGTATAGTCACCTGTTGTATATATGGTTTTAACCAAATTATAGAACTTATGCTCTTTGAAGAACTATGGGGAAAACAAAGGTAACTTCTTACCAACCATAGCCTCTATTTACATTGTACATCAGCCAGCTTGTATTGGTCACTTCTTTTACCTGATGTGTTAAAAAGTGGTCTAATCTAATGTATAATCTGATTTGTTTGGATAGCATTTATTTTTCAGATTTAACTTTATGTGGTGTCACATTTATTGCTTTTAAGTATGGAAGTTCTTTGGTTATTCTTGTTTTTAGCACCTTCAGTTTTATGGGGAAAATTCCATCTCTATTTTAGTCTGTAAGAATCAAGTACTCGCAAGCCAGAAGCACAGTGACAAAATGAGCTGAATATCCAGGCTTCTGGTCTTCAGAACTGTTGGGTCTGAGGAGAATGGGCTAAGCTCATGACATTTGTTTCCTCTTTGGATGTGTGGCCTTCATCTCAGAAGACCCTAAAAATGTGAATTTCTGTTATGAGAAAGCCTTATCAGATGTATGTATAATCTCAGCCTAATAAAAATACTATTCATGCCTGCCTTTTCTTAATTATATATGTTACATAATTTTGTATATAACATATAAAAAGGGGAAGATTGTCAAGACTTTCCTCATGGTTATATGTTACGTGAGTGGTAAAGTCAAATGTCAACGTGGTAAGTTTTGCTCCTGGATTTGTCACTAACTAGCTGTAGGGACTTGGGCAAGTTGCGTTACCTATCCAAGTTTCCTTGTAACTTATATTTCTGTAAGTGTTAAGTTGACAGTTATGAGCAATAATTTTGTATGTATATCATTAGAGAGAGTATAAGACACATTTATATATATTTTACATATATAAAAAGCAACTTTTTCAAAAACAGGAATAAGAATTTACATATGGGAGAAATCTGAGTCCTGCTATGACTGATTTCTTTAAGGACAGCTTAAGAAAATTGTTATATTAGTCATCTGTTTCTACTTAGCAATATTACCTCAAATATATGCCTTAAAACAACACACATTTATTATGTCAGTTTCTGTGAATCAAGAATCTCATACCAAAGAGCCCAGCTTAGCTGCTTCAGGGTATCAAAAGACCATAATCAAGGTGTTGACCTGGGCTGCTGCCTTATCTGAAGCTTGACCATGGAGGGGCCTGCTTCCTTGCTCATGTAGTTGTTGGCAGCATTTGGTTTGTTCTGGGTTGTTGCAAGGAGGACCTCAGTTTCTTGCTATTAACCAGAGGCAGCCCTTAGCTGCTTGCCACTTGGCCCCCTTCATGGGCCAGCTCACAACATGACAGCTTGTTTCTCCAAGACCAACGAGAGTTGTCTAGCAAAATGGGTTACAGTGTTATGTAATGTAGTCATGTACATGTATTCATGTACATCCTGTCACACTTGCTGTATTCCATCGTTTAGAAGCAAATCACAGGTCCCGTTACTACTCAAGGAGAGGGTTCGTGTAAAACAGGAGCACTGAGAAGCTGAGATCATGGGGATCACCCTAGAGTGTTATCTACCACAACTGGAAAAATTTAAAATATATGGGAGCAGTGGAGTAGGGTAAAATTGTAGGAGCCATTCCATCCCTAGAACATGTCTACATATAAACCTTGCAACAAGGGAAGCATCATGCTTTTCTCTCATTGTCCATTTCCTACTACGCAGCAGAGAGAAAGGAGCTCCTACCCTTCGTGACAGCATGGATGGAATTGGAGAGCATTATGCTAAGTGAAATAAGCTAGGTAGTGAGGGACAAATACCATATGATCTCACCTTTAAGTGGAACCTAAGAAACCAAATAAACAAGCAAGAAAAATAGAACCAGGGACATTGAAATTAAGAATAATCTGACAGTAACCAAAGGGGAGGTGAGAGGGGATGATGGGAGGAAAGAGGGGAAGGGATTTCAGGAACAGCTATAAAGGATGCATGAACATAACCAAGGGGAGGTTGTGGAATCAGGGGAGGGAGGTGGGGGTGGCTGTGGTAGGGGGTGAGTGGTGGGGGGAAATGCAGACAACTGTACTTGAACAACAATAAAATCAAATAAAGAAGAAAGAAGGAAAGAAAGAAAAAAGGAAAGAAAGAAAGAAAGAAAGGAAGGAAGGAAGGAAGGGAGGAAGGAAGGAAGAGAAAATGCTGCTATGCACAGCTCAGGAGATATCTTTGACCCTTCACTCTCTCTAGCCAGACCATTCCCCAACTCACCAAATAGATACTAAACATGACCCTTCATTCTCTTCACATTGTTTCCCCACCATTCTCAGTCACCGTGGTCTTTCCCCTGAACACTGTTTGATTGCACCTCTCAGCTGGGCCTCAGGACCCTACTCTTGACCTCTTTTATGGCCCACTCTTCAGACAGCAGCCAGAGTGCCTTTTCTTAAAACATAAATTAGACCCTGTTATTCTCCTACTTAAACTCTTTCATGGGATTTCTATTGAATATAAGTAAAGTTCCAAAATCTCTTTATCTGACCCGTAAGACCTTATGTGAACCTGCCTCTACCTATCTTTCTAACCTCATCTGTTTTATTACATGTGTCTTTATACACAACTGTATTGTTTATTTTGTTATAATGACATATATTTTAGATTTCATAATCTAAAAATAATTTAAAGTGAATAAAATTAGTATTGTTAATAATCTAACAAAGAACACAATATTATTTGAATAGGATAAAGTAAGTTTTAATAAAGCTAAGTACTTGAGGCTAAATTTTTTTGAATGAAAGAAACATTACTTAACATTTATAGTTTTATGGGTGATCTGTTGCATCATGTATCAGACAGTGTGATCCAAAATGAGATATCTTAAATTAGATGAACTTTTGAAATAATATAAAATCTCAACTTAAACTAATATACTTTGAAGCTATAGAACAGAACAGGTTTGTCTACAAAGTGGTGAATTTTATTATTTCAGGAGGGAGCAGACAAAATTTATTATATATGTGGATTATTAATTGAGTTTAATCAAAATTTGAAATGATAAAATCACATCCAAAATAAAATCTAAAAATAGGATTACACATTTATGATACTTTTCTTATACTTCCAATGAGTGAAAATCAGGAAAATTCTCATTTTAATTATTTGGTCCAACTTGTTCACTAAGCATAGACTACCCAAGTCACCTGGGAGCGGGCCTGGATGAGATACAGTGGGAGAGCACGGCCTGGGGAGAAAGACTGCCTGGAATTGAATCTGAATTCTACAGCCCCATAGCTGAATGACCTCATTCAGTATACTCAAACTTTCTGAGCCTCAGTTCTCTCATAAATAAACACAGGTGACCTCTTAGAGTTATTTTAGGGATGAAATGAGACAATTCATTTATTGACACATTATAGATATTTAGTATATGTTATTTCTCTCTCTCTCTCTCTTTTTATCACAGCTTGGCTAGTCAACCCAAAGTAACATCAACTGATCTACTTTCTATTTCTATTCCCATTATGTTAGACCTGGGATCTAGTGGGGTAGAAGGAAAAAATGAAAAAAAACCAGCATAAAGGCAGAATCATCAAACTTGTCTGACATAGAGAAAGAATGAGACAGAAGCCACACATGAGGCTAAGATGTCAATCGGAAGTGATAAGTTAGGTAGGAATGCTGAAGAAACTTGTGTTTATTTGCAGATCGGTAAATTATAGAAAATGACACAATACTTTTTGGTGAGTGGTATTATTTACTTATTGAATAACTTATGCCACTGTTCCTCTGCCCTGCATTTTTGAATGTAATGAATATTCATTTGAAATAGGAAATCTGCATGGCTGTTTAGGGTATTTTAGAAAATTAATTGTCAGGTATTGAATGTAATGCAAATTTATTACTCGTAATTCTCACTAGAAGTAGTTGTTTTATCTGAAGAGTATTCTTTCACTATTATGTCTTTTCCAGAACAACAGGGCCTTTTGTTTTTTTCCAGATTACTTTTGGGAAAAAAGACACTGCAGTTGCTTGCGATTTAATAAAGAAAATACTTTTATGGGCTTCCACTTTGGGATGCTGTTAGATTGTGTTGGCATGGTATAGGGAGACTCATATTCATTTATAAATTGTACAAACTCTCGGTGGTTTTAGTGTTGTCATAGGCTCTAAAATATCACTGTATAATTTTTATTATGGAGAAGTATTCTTTCATTAACTTTGCCTGATTTGGTTAATGACCTACCAAATCAAACTCAATAAAAACTTTTTCACTTTTTTCTAACCCTGAAAACAACAGCTTATTCATTGGTTAACAATGGTGTGAGATAATAGGAAATGCACAATATATTTATTTGTCTTTGCCCCTAGTTCCTGGCACATGACTCCTGAAACTCTTATAATTTCTTAAGTGATAAGAACACTAGGAGCATCTTTTGCTCTGATGCGGTGACTCTAGGTAGGTTCCCGGATGGCTCTTGGGTGGAGACTTGTCAACAGAAAAACGAAGCCATGATTAGAAAGCTCATAATTTTCAGCTTCCCCAAACCCATCTCCCAAAGAAGGGAAGGGGCTACAGGGTTAATAACCAATCATAGCCTATGTGAGGGAGCCTTCATACAATCCCAATAGTATGGGGTTCAGGGAGCTTCCAGGTGGGTGAACCCATCTACACCAAGAGGGTGGTGCACCCCAACTCCATGGGGACAGAAGCTCCTGAGCTTGTGACCTTCCCCGACCTTGCTCTATATAGCTCTTCATCTAGCTGTTCATCTGTATCCTTTATCACATCCTTTAATAAACTGCTGAAAGTGTTTCCTTGAGTTCTGTGAGCTGCTTTAGCAAAACTTGTTCTTCATGTTTGTTTAAAGGGGAAATTCTACATTTCAACATAACTATGATATTAGATGTATTTTTAGGAAGATAACCATTACATGGTTAAAGTTTTCTTCTGTTTCCCTTTGCTAAAAGTTTTTTTTTAGATATTGCCATTGAATTATATTGAATGCTTTTCTTCATCTACAGAAACAACTAGAAGTGGTTTCCCTTTGTTCTATTAATAGGATAGCTTACAAGACACATTCCATGTGTTCTTGGGTTAACCCAGGTTTTTTCTGGTCGTATGTGTACATGTGTGTGTAAACAGAAAAAACACCAAATTTGAAATAACTACCTCTGGGAAGTGAGATTAATGGGAAGGTATGATGGGGACCTTTTTAACTTTATATACATTTTATAGACAATTTTAATTTTTGAAAAAGAACATGTATTCCTTTGATAATTGCAAGGTCTTGCCAGAAAAGCACTAGCAAGATCGATCATCGGGGTGAGGGCCCAATTCGAGTGCCCAGCTCAGAGGTGCTGGGAGATCTGCCTGGGGAACACTATTCCCGGGATAAATGATGAAGGGACTTTGAAGCTGATAGTCAGGTTCTAGTATACTTGTCATATGGCTCAACAGAGAGGAGACAGAGTTGTTCAGCCTGTGGGAGCAGTATGCCTCCAGGAAGGTGGGACACTGACTGTGAGGAGAAAAAATATATTTAAGTGTGCTCAATGCATGGATGGTGCTGACTGATAATTTGTCTTTCCCACTTCCAGTCCCACTCTGCAGAGATCTTACCTAGTCTCTCTCCTAAGGTGGCTGAGCAAGAAACAGGCCATGGTAAGAGCTGAAAAATTATGGCAATCAACCACTCTCTCAGACTGGATAAAGACTATCCTAAAGACTGGATAAAAATAGTGGCTTGGCTTCTAGAACCTCTTCAGTCATAGCTATAAGGGCAGTACAGCCCAGCACCAAAGGCAGTAGAAGGCAGGGGCACAGAGTCGGGGTGCAGTGGGGTTCTAGGAATGTGTTAGAAGAAGCCGTGCAGAATGACAATGGTGGAATAGCCCCTGAAAGGTCATAAACTGGAAAGTGTAGGGTGTCAACTATGATCTCTTGAGGCGGATAGATACAGTGTCCCTGTTGCAATTGTTACCCACTACATGCCAAGAAGGGTGTAGCTCAGAGAAAAAAGGTCTACACAAAGAGGGCGATGGGAAACCATAAGGCAGCTATGGTAACAGGCATTCCTGCCACCCTCCCTTGGGTTCCCCAAACATTTTGTTAGTGCCAATCAGAGTTGCTCAAGTCAGCCTCTGTCTCCACCATCAGATTGGACTCCTGGGAGGTCAGAGACCATGATGTGTGGAATCTGTTATGTTGTTTTTCATATTTGTATCCCCAGAGCACTTACTCCAGTGTGTGTTCAACGCATGTTTGTAGAACTGAATGATGAGCCTGGGCTGACATTTTGTAATACGGAGGGAAGCTACAGAATTAGACTAAATGATAATAACTGGGGACTAACACCCCTGAAAATGATTTATACAAGTTGTAGCAGTTCTCCTTGAATCTGGCCCAGATACAGAAATAAAGAGTTTGAGATAATACAAATGATTTCTTTAAAAATTTAGTCTTTAAATCCACAAGGAAAGAAATACGTTGTATTCCGTCCTGAGTGGTGATCAGGAATAGCTACAGAAAGTGACTGTTTGTGAACTGTTACATAACAGTGACAACCTGACTGAATTCAGAATCTAGAGAGAGAGGAAAAGTAAGAAAAAAAATCCATCAAGATACTTAATTTTAAAAAGGAAATGAGACTAAATTACTAGATGGAAATAAATGTAGTTTATTTATAAAATAGTACAACAACTTTGAAAATATTTTCTTGATGAATGCACGTCACCAGGTTGACAAATGAGGTGTTGGAGGGAAAACTGCACGTTGTTCACAAATGCAGTAGACGAAATCACTGGGGGTAAAGGATTCAGAGGAGAAGGGAAACATTCTACAAATGACAGAAGCAGGAAAGCATATAACTTCTGTCAGATCCAATTCACATCAGCACTTAGGCAGCTAGAATCACACAAGACAGGAAATATCATTTTAATAAGAACCATTGCTGAGGGAGAGGGATTCTGGAATAAGTCACTGGAACTGCAAGGAATACTGAATCAAAGATAAACTCTTTGGGGAAATTGTTCTGTAAGGACAAATCATGCCTGAAAAATGCCCCAGGAATTCTCAAAGGATTACATGTATCTACAGAGAAGGAAACGTGTGGAGGTGATCAATACCCAGTATTATCAGCTTTTCACTGGATTGTACATTGTAGATAAACCTAATGTTGAGATTTCATGAAACTGAGGGCAATGTTTACTCAAGGGAAGATAGTTGTCTTTGAGGCAGAAAACATATAAGGCTAAATGGGTGCCCTTTAGGGGTTATAAGTACAGAGGGAAATCTCTTCAACATCTTTATGAATGACTATAAAAGGCAAAATCTCCAAATTTTCAAATAACACCGAGTTTCTCTGAGAAGTGAAATAGAAGATGTTCTCCCATGAGGCCATGCAAACCACCATAAACTCCACTCAGGAGCCTCAGTGTAGGCAAGGGTCAGATAAGACGCTTGGATAAGAAATAATCCAGTTTATACTTGAAAGACATTGGGTTTGTACCATAAAGAGGTTATCTCTGCTAGTAAGTGGCAATCAACAAACAAGACCTGCAGGTTGACTTATTCTAGACCAGTGATTCTCAAATCTATGGGTACCAGGACCAAAAAATTAAAATTTATTGAGGACTCCAAAGAGCCTTTTATTAGTTCATTTTAAAATTACAAGAGACCCACTACATGGTAATATAAGTAAAATAATTTCAATTAACTGTGTTTTCCAAATTAAAAACTTAGAAGAATGAAATTGTTTTTATATTTTTGCAAATTTCTTTAATGTACGACTTGGGAGAAAACAGTGGATAATTATACTTGCCTCTGCATTTAAGCTATTGCAATGTTGTCTTGATTGGAGTAGAAGAAAATCTGGCTTTACACAGATATATAGTTGGAAAAGGAATACATTTTCATAGGCTTTTTTAGATAATTGTAGATAGTCTTCTTTGATACTATACTAAAACTCACCAAGTGGTGTTTTTTAGAGCTTAGTTGCAACATGGAATCTGAAGTCATATTATCTTTTCATACTCTGTCATATTAAAAGCCATTGGTTTACCTTGCACTTTGAATGTTTTTTTTTTTAAATTTAAACCCATGCATAATTTGTGTAACAATGAATTATTCATTTGGAAATTACTGAGTGACTGAATTCTATAGATCTTCCAAATGTTGATGTTTCATTCTACCATATAAAAGTGCATTTGTTAATATCACTGTATTTCTCATCAGAAAAAGTCTTTAAGCATTGAGAAGCTGTCCCATTCACATTTTCCAAAATTCTAATTTTTGCTTGCAAACACAAAGTTTATCATCGGCAACAAATACTGTCAGTTTCAGTTCTTTGAAATGACAGGTTCACTTCATTTATTTTGTAGAAAATTATGAACACTATAGCGCTATTCTATCAGATGTTCTTTCAAGTAAAACTGGTGTTTCACAGAAAAAAAACAATGAGTATAGCTCATAATTCGAAGAGCATGAGTTATTTATCTAACACTCATTTGTCACATAAGATATTAAGAAGCCATGTTCTCAAGGGTTAAAACTTAATAAAATTATAAATTTTTACTGCCCCATTAAGGGCATGCTTAAGTGAAATTGGCTTTTGTGGGGGGGTATCTTAAACTGTGAGGACACCGCAATGAGGAACACAATGGCCACTAGAGCTAGGTGTCCGCAGTGTTACCCACCTTTACTCTGGCACTGTCAGTGCTATCCAGCACAGTCACCAATGTGCACTGTCCATGCTAATCCAGCACAGTAACACATGCAAGTAATTTTTCAGTAACTTGACGAAAATAGTTTTTACTTTGCGAATACTCTGAAAGGGTCTCGGGGACACCAGGGTTTGTGGACCACTCTTTGAGAACCACAGTCTTAAGCTGGTCCCTGAATGCATTGCCTCATCTTAGCTAGCCCAGACAATGCTTGGTCTCATTGGCCTAGTATTAAAGACTAAAAACAAAGTATTTTATAAAAATTAAATATTGGCTTCTCTTCTGTAGATGGAATACCTTTCTTTGCACATAAGGAAGACTGTAGATTAGTAACTATAATTATTAGGGACTAGAAGAACTACCTGTAAGAGAAGAAAGACTAAAATAATTAGGATGTTATTTTGGAAAGAGAAGGGGTTTGTCTAAAGTTTAGGAAGTCATCATTTAATTTGGGACTTATCAAGTACCTGTGGAGTTCTGTGTCATAGGAAGGGGTATATATCCAGGTTCCTGCTCTTATAAGAACTAGAGGACAGTTGGCCAGGCAGGATACATAATTGTAATAAAGGAAATGAGGACTGACAAACTAAATGGAGATACAAGGCAACAGTATCAGAATTGCTGCAAGGCAACGTGTGATCCAAAGCTAAATGAGCAGTACAAATGGTTAAGGCACCACAATCCTGGGTGTTTCTCACCAGTCCTCCCCCTGCCCCTGAGCGGTATCTCACTGTCTTATCACCAGCAGTCACCCCCAACCCCAGTCTCCTGGTCTTGCAGTGAGATCTCTGCCCAGCAGGATAGAAAGTGCTTTCTCTGAGTGGCGTGGCAGGGTAATTCAAGGAGCTCTTAACTCCTGTCCATCCCTGCTGTTTTCCTTAGCGTACCTGGCTTCCAGGGTGTTTGCAAGGCGTGCTTCAGAAGCTGCTTGAGGTGAAAGCAGCTTTTTCCTTGCTTTTGTGAAAATCTGAGCTTCGAAATTGAGAGGATTATGCCACGTGACATGGGCAGTGCTTTAGAGTGAATGTTTGTGTCTCCCCAAAATTTATACTTGGAAACCTACGCCTCAATGTGATGCTATTTGGAGGTGTGGCTTTGGGGCAGTGATAGGTTATGCGGGTGGAGCTTTCACGAATGGGAAAAATGCCCTGATAAAAGATATCCCAGAGAGCTCCCTTGGCAGAGCCAGGAGAACAGTGAAAAGATGGCCATCTATGAACCAGAAAGTGGGCTCTCACAGGACATGGAAATTGCTGGTGCCTTGATTTTGGACTTCTCAGCCTCCAGAACATAAGAAATGAATGTTTGCTTTTTAAGCTTCCCAGGCTATGCTATCTGTTATCGTAGTACAAACTGACTAAAATGACGGTGGGGCGGGGGTGAAGATGGGGTTGGGGCTGAAGTCAGTGAGGAAGAGCCAGGGAGGTGGTGGGAACCCTGGGGGGCTGCCTGCGGAGGCACCTCAGGAGGCTTCCTTGTGTGCTTACTTAGCTGCCACTATGGGCCAGGCACTGTGTGGAGAGAGCCCTAGCAACGGGTGTAGTTCCTGCCACGAGGACCATCTTGAACTGCTTCTAAATTCTGTTATTTAACTTTCTCATTACACATGTCTCTTTTTTTGTTATTGTTACACCTAGCTAGAAAGCTTCCTTTTAATACTTTATGTATTACTCCACAGTACCTATCCCATGTCCACCTGGAGGGCAGTTCCTGTATTCCTGTCTTTCATTATTTATTTATTTATTTTTTGGTAAAAGAATACTGTGGGGGAGGAAACATAATTTTCCCTCTACCCTCCTGAGTTCTTAGCTGAATCCCTGTAATAAGAGAGAGACAGATTAACAAGAGAAAAACAGAGTTTATTAACATCCACACCCCATGGATACATGGGTGATAGAGAGAAATGACTAACGCCCGAAGGTGGCTCAGAATTCAGACTTAACAGGGAAAGGGGGGGAAGAATGTAGGCATCTCAGAGGAGAGTAAATCATTCTGGGAAAGATAAATGGGCCCTCACAGGAAAAGATGCAGGTATGATGCTCGTGACAAAGTTTGTCTGGGTGTGGTGTCCATGTCCAGTCTCCTCTCCTGTGATGGGTCTACCCTCCTCAGTCGGTGAAATTCCTGGGGAGAGGAGTTAGGATAATTGAGTTCTTGTTGGAGAGTCTGTCTTTGGGTAGGTAAGGGGAGTTCAGAGGAAGCCTCTCCCCACATTTGCTGTTTTTCAAGTGCCTACAGCTCAAAATAACCAATACACCAAAGCAGCACATTTTGGAGCGGCGAGTCCTGACCTCCCACAGTCATATTTGGGGTTTTCCATTCTGCTGCCCTTCAATTCTTTTTTTAATCTTTGAAAAAAATATGTACTGCTAAACATTATGAAAGAAATACATGTCTATTATAGAAAATCTACAAAATGTAGAAAAATATAAAGAAGTAGACAAACTATATCACCCAGAGACAATAACCATTTACATTTGGTGTACATTCTGTTAGTGTTTTTTTTCCATGTGTACATTTGTGTGTGCTTGTGCAAAAGTATGTGTGTCTGTGTTATATTTTATGGGTTGATTAAAAATTAATTGAACAAATTACATTTATTATACTATGCATGTGTCAAAAACATTGCTTGTACCACTTTTCTTCATAGCCTTAAGGGAGTAAAGGATAAGTCCTGACTGTCACTTTGTCAATGATGACATGCTAGGATGAGTTAGACTGTAGCATTGATTGGTGTGGTGTGGCGTGGCATGCAGGGCACATATGAAACATTTGTAACAGTAGAGAAATAACTTCAAGAGTTTCCTCACAAACAGGTTTTGATTATAGTTCATGTATAACTTAGTTACTGAGTAGTTCATTTCTGTACAGATCCATTTTTTAAAATAATTTTGTATTTAAAAAATTAAGATCTACCATATGTACAGTTTATATCCTGCTCTTTTTACTTGCCACTATATTGTGACTGCTTTCCTCTATCATAAAATATTGTATGAAAAGTATTGTCCCTCTTTATCCCTGGAAGGGACAGCCCTGATTATCACAAGACCCTGCTCACCTCTCAGCCCCTTCAGTCATAGCACTTTGGACCAGTGGTAGGCATCTGGCACAGGGGAGAAGCCAGAAGTCCAAGTATAGCAATGAATTGGTCTCTCTCAAGAATTTAGTCTGGTCCTGACTGATGTGGCTCAGTTGGTTGGGCATTCCCACAAAACCAAAGGTTGCCAGTTCAGTTCCTGGTCAGGGCATGTGCCTGGGTTATGGGTTCATCCCCTCCCTGGTCAGGGTGTAGGCAACCGACCGATGCTTCTCTCTCACACTGATGTTTCTCTCCCTCTTTGCCTTGCTTCTTTCCTCTTTCTCTAAAAATAAATAAATACAATTTTTTTAAAGAAAGAATTTAGTCTGAGGAACACAAACTGTGATGAACATGTTGATCATAAATGGTTTGTGTATGTTTATATTTCTTTAGGGTACATTCTTAGAAGGTCAATTACCTAGTCAAAAGAACTGGCTGCATTAAGTACCTTAAAAGATACTGCCAAGTCACTCTCCGGGAAAGTTATATGCACGCGTTCATGTGTTGTCAAATGCCTTTCTGGTGTCTCTTTTTCAATTCACATCAGGACAGAAATGTTAATTTATTTGAAAGTCACTGTTCGCATGGTTCCCATAAAAAGAGGGCAGTGAAAGCTCACAGAAGGGACTTAGTCAGGCTGTGTGATTTCCTATATTGATCTGTGTACATTTTTAGAAAGCTTCAGTGAAGTCCCAGTTGCTTCAAAGCTCTGCTTTGAGTAGTTGCCGTAGGATCTAGGTTAGGCAGCGAATCTGTGGCACTAGGAAGGAAGAAATGGAGTGTGGAAATGGCCTCGTAAAGAGGTGGGCTTATTTTGATGGATGTGTTGGGAGAGAAAGGAGTCAGTGGCCATCATGTTTCCAAAACTTTACTCTTTGCTCCTCTACCAGCGTTGGAAGCACCAAAGGACAGATTGTGTCCCTTGCAACATTTAGCACAGCGGGGACCTCTGCAAAGATTTTTGTCACTTTGTTGCTGAGAAGAAATAGTGCAATAGTCTAGAGGAGAGCATATTCTTCTACTGACATGGTTGGAGGCCACACAGCCTTGCTCATGTTCTGCAGTGGAAGGGGACAAGGGGACCCTGAACACTGGAAAGCGGGGAAGGGTTGCAAGCTGGAAGGGAGGAGTGCTTTTTGTTTTTTGTTTTAATCATTGAAAAAGTAAAAAAAGAATATTATATGAGAAAGTTTCATGACATTCAAATTGCAGTGTCCATAAATTAAATAATTGGGCAGAGGCTGTATGGCCCCCAAAAACCTAAAATATTTGCTGCCTGGCCTTTGCAGAAAAAGGTTGCCTCCTCCCATGAGAGAAGAACAGCTTCCATTTCTTGTGTATTTACTGTGTGCCAAGTAGCATAGAAATAATTTTACATGCATTTCCTCATTTAATTTTCATAAGTCTTGCTATTGTTAAAAGATAAACAGAGGCACACTTTCAATTTTTGAGTTTATTTGAGCAAAATTCTATTTGAATGGGGAAGCATCTAACCAGCAGATAGAAAGGAGCTCCGAGGAGTGGTACAAAATTAAAGACTTTTATAGGCAGAAGGGAGTGGGAACAAGGAAGTTATACTGAGGAAAAAAGTGAGTTGGCTACTGTAGGGTTACTTCTCTTTAGGGAACAACAGGGATCTATCACACAGACGACCGGATGACTCCTGATCCACTGGTGTGAGATGCCATGTCTAGGAGAGCGGAAGCTGTAATGAAATTAAGTCTTGGTTTGGTTGATTCAGGGCTTAGCCTAAGTGACTCCATTTTGGGTCTGTTGTCTTGTTTCCAACAGCATACAATAGTGGATGGATCATTTACCCACATTTTACATCCAAGAAAATGGAGATTTTTAAGAAGTTAAGTTTTCTGTACCTGATAAAATGGTGGAGCTCAGTTTCCCAAACCAGGTGTTTGACCAGAGAATCTGAAAGTTTGATTGTGTGATCTAAAGAGTGATCAGTGGACATCTTTCTACAATGTTCTTTAGGCTTTCCTGTCTGCTCTGAACATTGTGTCATGCCAAACCTGCAGCTGGTGTGGACTGTGAAAGATCATGGAAAGTGCCTGGTACAGCCTCTGTCCCTGAGCAGGTATTCCATAAATTTTAGCTAATATTCAAATGAAAATATAAAGTAATGATTTATAATGAAGCATCTGAATGATTTATGTTGTTTCATACATGATAAGCTATAGTTAAGTTATCCTTAGGTCAAATTCTCATTGCCTGTTTTATGCACACCACACTGAAGCACAGAAACATAAGCATAGAGAAGATACATTTACATATATGCATACCTACCTCTTCCAGGGCACTCCCTATTTCAAAGCTTTCTCTCAAGGTAAAGCTTTTCCTGTCACTTCCACCTCCCAAACTGTAGAGTGGCTGGTACTCTTTTCTCTTCCCTTTCAGAGTGTCTGTTCCTTTTGATTTCTATTGTGTCTCCAGTTTTCTCCAGCTCTTGCTGCAAGTCTTTCCCTCCCTCCTCCCCCAACACTTCTCTGGTCCACCTCATTTCTAACCTCTCTGTAAAACTCAAAAGGCTTTCTGTCCCAGGAAAAAGGAAGGCTTTCAGCATCAGGAAGTTTGACATGCTCATGCTGCAGTAAGTGGGACAATATAATGACATCATTGAGTTTTTGACAGTTAGAAGTCTCTTACGAGCCATATACTTTTGTGAGCTCTGTTTTTTCTTTTAAATCAGAAATTCTTAAAGGTGACTTAAATTCTTAAAGTCAACCTCGTGACTATTGTTAGAATCTCTTCTAGCAGGTCCTTGAGAGATGGGTACCCAGATCCACTTGAGCACTCCTAGTGACTAGGGGCTAACCATCTCCCAAGGTAGTTTGTTCCCTTGTGAGAACCTCGATTGTTAGAAAGTTCTTCGTTATGCTGAACTGAGTTGGCTGTTCTGTTACATCTATCCAGCATTGTCAGGAGTCAAGTAAAAGAAGTCCTTCTCCCATAGAACAGCCATTCACACATTTACAGATAACCATCATATTTCCTTAAGTCCTCCCTTCTCCCCTTCAGCATAAATATTGGCTCTTAGTCTCCATTGCAGTCCAGATAGCTGTCCTTGGGAGGTATTCATCCCATTGTCATGGTCTTTTAAATCACTAGAGCAGCACTGCACAAAACACACCTGACATGGTCTCCCCAGCACTAATTGTGGTGGGTTTGAACTATCAGCACAGCCTTTCAGATTAGAATAAAAAGTAAGGCAAAACCCATAGAGATACCCAGAATCAATCATGTATTTTATTACCAATAGCAAGAGTTATGTAATCCAAAAGCAATCACAAATACATGGGGAAAAAATTGGAATATTTCATTAAGTACAAGAGCATGTGGAGTTAGAAGGAAAAAAAACACCGCTTCTCTTAAGACCCAATGAAATGCAAAATCCAGTCAAATGGCCAATTTGGGTAAAAATCGCAGAGATCTATGAAAAGAATAAAAATTAAATAATGTACAAAACTTGAGTCCAGGGAAATGAGTTACTTGTTCTCCCATCTACCTTTTTTCTACCAATAAACACTTCAAATTATAAAATCATTTTCATAAAAACTAGTTGAATTCAAAGTATTCCATCAAGCTTTCTGAAGAAGAAAATGCAGACGGTTCCTCCACCATTGAAATCTCTGATCATTTTGTAATCTCATGCAGAGAAGGCCATCCTCACATCACAGGAGACAGTAACCCCTCAAATTGTGCAGTATAATAAAATAGTTAACTTAAGAGTTAAACATATTTTAAGCTTGAAGAGATTTAGAATTGTATAACATGTTTTAAGAAAATCAAACCCAGGAGTTTGGCCAGTCAGGATGGTGGTATAGGTAAACATGGTCCTCACAATCACGTAAAAATTACAACTAAGTTACAGACAACCATCATTCAGAATGCCTGAAATTTAGCTGAACAGAAGCTGCAAAACTAAGGACTTAAAGAAGAAGCCACATCGAGACTGGTAGGAGAAGAGATGTAGAAAGGGCTGATTCCAAACCCATGTGTGGCAGATAAAAATCAAGAGGGGTATCTCACCCTCCAACAAGTGATGTCCCAGCCCCACATGAGAACCACCAGCCCAGGGTTCCAGTGCTACAAAGATAAGTCTCCATAACTTCTGTCTGTAAAACCCAGTGGGACTTGGATAAAGTTGAATGAGACCAAGGGCATCTGGAGTCCCATGCAGTTCCTCTTAAAGTGCCCATGTATGGACTTACTTGGACTTACTTCCTCTAAGCTCCAGCACTGGGACAGCAGCTCAAAAGACATCAGGGACATTCAGGGAGGAAGTGCAGTTTCTGGCACCAGGGTGAGGGCTGGTGGGGTGGCTTTCTCTCAGACAGAAGTGCTAGCAGAGGCCAAGGTTCCTTTATTGAACCCTCCCCACAAAAAGAGCCAGCAGGTGGTGCTATATCTGAGTTTCCATCAACTTGGCTCACACCATTTACCCCACCCTGGTGATCCAATGACACTCCGCCCCACACAACTTGCAAGCCCAACCAAACCATTCTCAGTGGCTTTTCCATACAAATGGCACTCTTGGCTCATATTTAGGTTTTCCTAAAATCTCTCTAACAAGCACCATCTGGCTTCAGCATTTCCTGTACTTCTCATTAAGTAGCCCCAGGCCTGGCACTAGTGGTAGCTGGCCTTGGTTTGCAGCTTGGCCTTTCCTGAGCACCTCAAACCCAGCACAAGTAGCAGCCATCTACAGATCACTGTGCATATCAACCAACAATCACTTTAAATGCAAATGGAGGAAATGCTCCAATTAAAAGACATATGGCAACAATGGATAACAAAACAAGACCCTTCAATATGCTGTTTACAAGTGACTTACTTCAGATCAAAAGACACACACAGACTAAAAGTAAAGGGATGGAAAGTATATCTCATAAAAAAGAAAACAAAACAAAAAAAGATGGAGTACCAATACTTATGCCAGACAAAATGGATTTCAAAGCAAAGGATATAACAAGGGGCAAAGAAGGACCCAGAAATTCCACTGCTGGGGTCTTATCAGAAGAAACTCAAACACTAAATTGAAAAGATATGTACATCCATATGTTTATTGCAGCATTATTTACAGCAGCCAAGATACGGAAGCAACCTAATTGTCTAGCAATGGATGAAAAAGAAGTGAGGCATATATATAATGGAATCTAATTCACCATAAAAAAGAATGAAATCTTGCCATCTGCTGCAACATGGATGGACATAAATGGTATTGTGCTAGGTAAAGTAAGTCTGAGAGAAAGGCAAGTGCCAGATGATTTTGGTTATGTGTGGAATCTAGAAAACAAAATAGACAAGCAGAACTGAGGCAGACTCAGGGAGTCTGCAGGGAGTATTTTGATGGTTCTCAGATGGGAGAGGGCTTGTGGGGATGGGTGAAAGAGGTAAAGGGATTCAGAAATGCAAATTGCTAGTTGCAGAACGGTCCTGGGGTGTAGAGGGCAGCACAGGGAATATAGTCAGTAACATGTAACGACTAGGAATAGTGTCAGATGGGTACTGGGTTTATTGGGGTGATCACTTCATAGGTTATATAACTGTCTAATCATAGGGTTGTACACCAGAAACTAATATAATATTGTAAGTCAACTATAGTTTAAAAATAATAATGAAAATCAAACCCAGTATATTAATATTTTATATCAAGAAATTGACACATATTTAGTATTTTGTGTATTTGAAAGAGTAGTTAGAAGGTTTTTTTTGAGAGGTAACCTCATTAGTCCCACTAAAAATGTGTAATTTAGAATGTGACTTAGATTTACAATTTTAAGTGAAAATCTTACTAAGTGTATATACAGTATTGAAACTTTTAAGAGAATTTGAATCATCATATTTATAAATACAATAGATTATTTTTATAATAATATCATAAGTACTTGATAAGTTCTGTCTTCTACTAAATCAGACATTAAAGAGATTTTAAAAATATAATGGACTATATTAAATTTACAAACATAATTTAAAAGTTTAAGTTTCTAACTTTATAATTAAGGCCAAGTATTATTAAAAGCTCTTTAAAAATGATTGTTAAACTTACTAAAATTGAATGATAGATTTTGTAAGTTTAAGTTAAAAACTTAAAAATTAGATATTTAAAATAAATATCTTAACGCATTGTATATTGAAATTTAAAACCAAACTCAACTGCTTAGCAGTCTTTTCAAAAGTTACTTCCAAGGCAACAAAAAAACTTCACATTTAACTAGGATTTCCCTGATCTTGATGCAGCTTCCTACACTGTGCCAGGGATGTCAGCCCAGGCTGAAAAATTCTTACGTATATCAAACTTACTATCAATTGATTAGTTCCTAATTTTCCTTTTCTTGGATGTTTCACATGAACCACTGTGAGTTTAGGATTACCTACCCCTAGCCCTGAACTGGTGCAGCTGACATTTTGGATGTGAATACAGGACTCTGCATTTATTGCTATCAATTTCCATCTTGCTGGCTTAGGACAATCATCCCTTTCTTACTAAGATTCAATGTTGACTGACTGAGCTCTTTTCCTTTCTCTCTACAATCTAGTCTCCAGTACTAACTCTTCTTTCCCTGATACTCTGGCCATGCTCAGTCCTCTCCACATTTACCCAAATCAACTCCTCCTTGAGAACACAGTCAGTTCCTTACTACTCTCCTCTTTTGTGACTTCCTGAAGCAAGTATGGTCTACCAATCATTTACCTCTTGATTGCATGATAGCATACATGGACTTACCTTTTTCTTCTAAGCTGTTAGCTCTAGAAGGGCAAGGGCTTTGATTTTCCTGTTCTTCAACAGCTAGGACAGAGCTAGTGGGTGATCAATAGGCATTTGTTGAATGAAATAATTTCCTTAGAAGTATCATTGCACACAGCTTACATTACTACCTGTGTACAGACACCTCCTCAGACATACAGACATGGCTGACTTCTCAAACTCTTACTAAAGTATCTCTCTAGTTATAGTAATAGTAGTAGTTAATATTTATTGAATTAAACACTTACTGTATGTGCCAGACACTGTCCTTAGTGCTTTCCTTATACTAATTATTCTAAACAACATTTGTATGAAAGAGATACTATTGTTATTTCCACTTAGTTAAGGAATAGATAAGTAGTATGCCCAAGGTCACACAGATAGCTGATAGAGCACACGGGGATCTGACTGCCAACCAATGGGCTTTGGGACCTGCACTTCACAAAATGCCGAAGTATAAACTTAAATACGTTGCCCTTAAACAAATAGACCACCAGATATTTCTCCAGCAAAGTGGGCTTATTTAGGAACAACAAAGAATTACAATTTTGGACACAAATTTTAATGAGAACCTCGGGTCAGTCCTGAGAAACAAAAGAGAGGAAACTCCCTGGTACAGCGGAGAAGTTGGGTCATTGTTATGAACAAAGAGTTCTTCCTTTGGGCTCCGAGATTGATGTAGGGCATGAGAGCTCCTCCTTCTGGCCTCCCAACTTAATTTTAAAGGAAGTTTCTGTTAATTAATTTTTACAAATGCAAATTATATGGAGCTTAATATTGGAAAAGACTTCAAGTATGCTCTTGTGCCAGTGATCTTCAGTCTGAAGCATTGGAGCATTTGTATTCCAGGGGCCATGAGGAGATTTTTCAAGGAGTACTTAAGTGTGGATGTTTGAAGAGAATCTATTTTTAGCTCTTTACCTTCTATTTCATTATTCAACTTGATCTTTTTATAAAATTTTATCTGCCAACATGGGTTGAGGGGCTGGGTGAGAAAGGTGAAGGGATTAAGAAGTAGAAATTGACACTTGTGAAATAGCCATGGGGATGTAAAGTACAGCTTAAGGAATATAATCAATAATATTGTAATTACTATATATGGTGTCAGGTGGGTACTGCACTTATCAGGGGGACACTATGTATGTTATATAAATGTCGAACTAGTATACAGCACACCTGAAATTAATACTGACTGTTAGGTATAATTAAAAAATAAAAAAGAAGATGGCGACATAGATACACGTGGCTCGCTTCCTTGCACAACCACATCAAAATTACAACTGAAGTATAGAACAACCATCACTCAGAACCATCAGAAGTATAGTTGAATGAAAGTCTGATAGCTATGGAATTAAAGAAACCACATCCATTCAGACTGGTAGGAGGGGTAGAGATGCAGAATGGGCAGGTCCGACATTCATGTGTGGTAGATAAAAATTCGAGAGGGGTCTCTCAAGAGTGAGGGGTCCCAGCCCCACACCAGGCCCTCCAGCCCAGAGTTCCAGTGCCAGGTAGGTAAGTCTCCATAACTTCTGGCTGCAAAAACCAGTGGGGATTAAGTCAATGGAGGAAACTTCTGGAGTCCCAAGCAGTTCCTCTTAAATAACCCACATGCTGACTTAACCAGACCTATTCTCTCTGAGCTCCAGCACTGGGGTAGCAGCTTGAAAGGCACCTGTGGCATAGAGGAAGAAACTGAAGTGTCTGGCATTAAGGCAAGAGCTGGGGGACAGATTTCTTCCAGACAGAAAGGTAAGCAGAGGCCACTATCCCTTTTCTGAACCTTCTCCCAACAAAGCCACAGAGCAGGTTCCATATCTGAGACTTCATCAACCTGGGTAACACTGTTTTCCCTGCCCTGGAGATCCCCAGATATTCCATCCCACTGAACTTACAGGCCTACCCAAGCTGCTTTTCCATATGAATGGCTAGTCTTGGCTCATGCTTCACAACTTCCTAAATCCTCTCAAATAAGCAACAGCCAGCCTCAGTGAGCCCCCAGCTTCTGTACCTCTTGCTAAGTGAGCCCCAGGCTGGGCACTAGCAGCAACCAGCCTAGATTCACAACTAGGCTTTGCTTGGAATCTCCAAGCCCAGCATAAGTGACAACCAACTCAAATTGCTTTATAGCTCAGGCAATGTGGTGCTAGGCAAAAGACAGGTGGGGGGCTGACCTTGGCCTGCACCATCCAGGAAACCCCAGAGCTAATGCACCCAGTGGACAACTACAGACAATGTCAGAGCACCACCACCCTGCCCCTGCACAGCCAATCCTCCACAGAGGGTGGAAGTTTGTGGTCAGTGGTCATAGCCAGTCCTTGCAGCTGACTGGCTGAGGTAAATCCCTCCCACTGACCTGCCAAGAGCAATCAAGGCTCAACTACAAAAGGAGGGTGTATTCACCCCCCGTGAAGGGTGTGCCTTGAGTACCCAGCTGGGAGATAGGGAAGGCTGTACCATTGGACTCTATAGGACACCTACTACATTAGACTCTGCTACCAAGTCACGGAGTCATAGCAGCTCTACCTAACACATAGAAACAAACATACAGAGGCTGCCAAAATGAGAAGACAAAAAACAAAACAAAACAAAACAAAAAACAACAAAAGAAAAAAACATTGCCCAAATGAAAGAACAGATGGAAATTCCAGAAAAGGAATAAACAAAATGGAAATAACCAATGTATCGGGTGCAGAGTTAAAAACCCTTGGTATAAGGATGTTCAAGGAACTTAGTGAGGACCTCAACAGCTTAAAAAAGATCCAGTCAGAAACAAAGGTTACACAAATTGAAATAAAGAACAATTTATAAGGAAACGACAATAGAGTGAATTAAGTCAAGAATCAAATCAATGATCTGGAACATAAGGAAGCAAAAAACAACCAATCAGAACAATAAGAAGAAAAAAGAAGCCCCCAAAACAAGAACAATGTAAGCAGTCTCTGGGACAACTTCAAGCAATCCAACATTTGCATTATAAAGGTGATAGAAGGAGAAGACAAAGAGCAAGAAATCTACTTGAAAAAAATAATAAAAGAAATCTGTCCTAATTTGGTGAAGGAAATATACATGCAAGTCCAGGAAGCACAGAGAGTCCTAAACAAGATTGCAAAGAGGCCCTCTCCACAATACATCATAATTAAAATGCTAAAGGTTAAAGATAAAGAGAGAATCTTAAAAATAGCAAGAGAAAAGAAGTTAGTTGCCTACTGGGGAGTTCCCATAAGACTGTGAGCTCATTTGTCAAAAGAAACTGTACAGGCTAGAAGGGATTGGCAAGAAATATTCAAAGTCTTGAAAAGCAAAGACCTACAGGCAAGATTGTTCTACCCAGAAAAGATATTATTTAGAATTGAATGGCAGATAAAGAGCATTCCAGACAAGAAAAAGCTAAAGGAGTTCATTATCACGAAACCATTATTATATGAAATGTTAAAGGGACTTATTTAAGAAAAAGAAAAAGATCAAACTGTGAATTATAAAATGGCAAGAAATACATATCAATTAAGAATTGATCTAAAAATAAATTAAGCAAACAAGAAGAACAGAGACAGAATCATGGATACGGAGAGTGTTTTGATGGTTGCCCAATGGGAGAGGGATGTGGGGGAATAGGTGAAGAAGTGAAGGGATTAAGAAGTACAAATAGGTAGTTCCAGAAAAGCCATGGGTTGTAAAGTACAATATAGGAAATGCAGTCACCAAAGAACCTATGCATGACCCCTATGCATGAACAGTGGTGTGGGGATTGCCTGAGGGAGTGGTGTGGTACTGGGTGGAGGAGGCCAAAGGGGAAAAATTGGGACAACTGTAATAGTATAATTAATAAAATATAATTTAAAAAAGGAAAATAAAAAAATAAATTTGATCTGTCTGAGAAGTGGCTCATTTTCCCACTTCATAAAAGGAAAATTTGGTCCTTATTTACATAAAATCTTCCTTTGGTGACTTGCTTTGAGGTGTAAAACTTCCTGGGCACCAAGCCAAAGGGTAGTCTTAATTAACAAGGGCTCCGGGAAGCCCAAGACAGACAATAAGTTGCAGCTAAGCACTATCAAGCCCTATCAAGAAAAAAATAATGAGGAATGACAGAGAATAACAAGGGGACCAGTATCTACTTAGAACAAGTGGTGAGGTGACACCTTTCATTTGGGTGATAAATAAGATGAGACTAAAGGATGAGACCTTTTTCTGATTTTCTGTCCTAAGAAGAAAAAAAGAAAGAGATAATATTTGTTGAACACTGCAGAATACCAGGAGATTTATACCATATTACTAATTCCCATTTTACAGAAGAATAATCCGGGAACTCAGGAGGCTAAACAACCTCATTAACATCACATAGGATTCAACCCCATGAGATCAAAGCATGTGCTCACATCAACACCTTGTGACTACTCTTAAGGAGAATGAATCATGAAAGAAAATAATCTTCTGCAAAGAACTTGGAATTGATACTGGAAGGACTATAGCAAATATTATAGAGAAAGAAGTCATGTAGCTATTTTCATATGAGTTCAGGTGTTCATATTGAAAAAAATGCTAGGCACTGAAGAAGAATGGGGTTGTAATTTCTGACAGAGTCCCTGTCAGGAATCTCTGAGAAAGCATGGAGAACACATTAGAGATGAGTAAAATTAAATAGAGCTGTGGCAGTAGCTCATGAAAAGAACAGATCTATAGAACTGACATTGATCTTCCAGCAAAATTCTGGGCAAGCACATCAGCAGAGAGATTAAGAACGCAAGCTCCAGCATCAGACAGACTTTAAAGGAACAAATCTCAGTTCCTCCACTTTCTAGTTGTGAGCATATCACTTAACCTCTTGAGTCTCAGATTTTGCATCTGCAAACAGACGTTGATAATGACCACTTAATGGGACTATAGTGATGATGTAATGAATTCATGTACATAAAGCATTCCATACAGTGCATCATAGGTGGAAAGCATTCAGTAAGCACTACATATTATAGTTACATTTTTCTTAAATATATGATTAGTCAAATGACTGGTGTTCAGAAAAGGAAATGGTGATAGTCAATTAGTCATTCATTCTACAAATATTGTATTTATTGAGTTCCTACTAGGGATCTTTCCTACAGAGAAAAGAGAAACTACAGAAAGGAGGAATTGTGATTTATAGTATATCTGAAAAAGAAAGATTTGGCTTATTCATTAACTGTCCCAAGTTTCCATTACTGGTTACACTGTGTACAGTTTTTTCTGCTTGATCTGGCAGGGAGGTTGTAATTCTGCATTTTTATATGTGGCATTGCAATCTATCTGTTGCCATGGAGAAACAAAGTGAAAAGAAGGCAAACCCTGGCTTCAATACAAACAGTGTCAAAGAACAAATATAGAAAAAAATAATGAAAACAAATGGAAAAGCAAAATGGCTTTCTGCTTGAATGTGTATGCGACAGCATGAAATCTCTTTTGTCATGAGGTAAAATAGAAAGTAGAATCAACACCCCAAATTCTAAATACTGGTTTAAGTTTGCATTTTAAAATGCATTAAACTAGCCATGAAGATATAAGCAGAATGGAGAATATATTAATTATAAATTATTTCTGTATTTTATTTTTCTGGGTGGTTTAAGGTAATTTTATAGCCAATTTTTACTCTGGTAACCTGGTGCCTGGGTTAGAATTGCAAAAATAATATAAGGATGTGTGGTTGCTTTTCACTTAGACTTACAGAAAACAATTTTAAAGTTTTTAGTTGTATCATTAACTTTGCATTCTTTTGCTTCCAACACACAGCCTCCTGTAGAAAGGCGTAGTGCAAGAGATGACATTAGAGACAAGGAGGCCATCCATGCTTATGGGGCACCTACCACATTTTATACATTTTCAGTACATTATTTCACTTAACACATGTAATAAACCCATGAGGCTCACATTAGACAAAGCAACTAAGAAGGTGTGTGATTTGCCCAAGATCTTACTGCTAGTGAGATGCCGGTCAAGTTATTTGTAACTTGAATCTTCTGACTCTCGAGTCAGGCTCTGACCACTTCATGATGCTATTTCTTACCAGACAATGTGCTTTAGAGGCCAGAGCACAGGCTGGGAAGCCGGAGGAGACCTGGTTTTCAATCCTAATGTTAAAAGCCATGGATAGTGAAGAAATTACCTTACTTTTCTAAGGTCATTTTCTTAGCTGTAAAAGAAAAAATGGAGGGCGATAATGCCTGGGGTCACCTTCCATTGCACCCACAACCCTGTGATCTATGGGCAGAAGTGGATTTACTATGAAATCCACAAACAAAACTTGAGCTTCTGAGACCCTCACTTGCATGGCTCCTGTAGGTGCTGGTTGTTGCAGTTGCAGGGAGCTGTAGAATGTTCTAGGTGGAGAGGAAAATCCAGATTGCTATCAGGAAGCATTTCTATGTAAGCATTTCTGGTAAATTGCCTGAAGAGATCTCAGAGGAAAGGCCTGAATTTCTATGAGGAATTTGAAATCTGAATCAATACTTGCTTTTCCATCTAATTAGTGTTCAAAATTTTTCACCCTTTTCCCCAAAGACAACTTGTTTAAGCATCAGGATGTATCTGAGTGTGGTCCTGTGGGGGCTGCCAAAGTCTCCCTCAGTTGCCAGGACCCACATGGCTGCTGGCCTTCTCTGTACATCCCAGTCCTGCCTGGACAGTCACTCCTCACCCTCTTCAGACACAGGACGACTTTAGATAGCTGCCATCTCGGCTTGGAATTACCCCGAGATGTTGCCCATGCTCACTAAGCATGAGTTCAGGTCCTCCCAGAGTAGAAAGAAGTCTTTGATAAAAACACCTTGTAAAATAAAGTTGGGAATCCCCATCCATCGGCTCCACTTGTGGAAAGAGACAGTGGCAGAGAAAGGCCCATAGGCAGGGGGCCCTGAAAAGGAAAGAATGCCTTGGAGAACCAGAGATTCAGCAGCCTCACAAACCTCTAAAGAACAAAGTGATAACACGGATCCCCTTCAGCTGGCTCTGCCCTGCCCCACCCATGTTCACCAGTGCAGATCTTTTACTGTCTTTGCCATTCCCACCTCCTGTGGGCCTCACTTCACAGTGGGAAGAAATAAGAAGCAAGTGGGGGCAACAA
This sequence comes from Phyllostomus discolor, assembly GCF_004126475.2. NCBI lineage: Eukaryota > Metazoa > Chordata > Mammalia > Chiroptera > Phyllostomidae > Phyllostomus > Phyllostomus discolor. Next base: position 145,656,360 of record NC_040907.2, on the reverse strand, counting down.
ATGCTCAGACTGTGTCTACATAAGAATCAAAGCAATAATCTGGACAATTGGGGCCAGAAAACCTACTTTTTGCATTGACCTTGTTGATAATTTATTTTAGACATTTTTCTCTTTGAAATGGCCTGATAATTGCTCCCAATTTCCACTTAAAAAGGAAGCAATCATGTCCCTTGACTAGGGGACATATCAGTGAAAACATTTTTGTGTGGAATATGTGAGATTTTCCTGCCTATGTTCTCCTCTAGGACTTTAATGGTATCATGACTTATATTTAAATCTTTTATCCACCTTGAATTTATTTTTGTGTATGGTATAAGTTGGTGGTCGAGTCTCATTTTTTTTGTATGTAGCTGACCAGTTCTCCCAATACCATTTGTTGAAGAGGCTATCTTTGTTCCATTTTATGCTGCTTCCCCCTTTGTCGAATATTAATTGACCATAGAGACTTGGGTTTATTTCTGGGCTCTCTGTTCTGTTCCATTGGTCCATGTGTCTGTTCTTATGCCAGTACCAGGCTGTTTTGATTACAGTGGCCTTGTCATACATTTTGATATCAGGTATTATGATTCTTCCTACTTTGCTCTTTCTCAAAATTACTGCAGCTATTTGGGGGTAATTTATGGTTCCATATAAATTTTTAAAGTGTTTGTTCTATATCTGTGAAGTATGCCATTGGGACTTTAATAGGGATTGCATTGATCTATAAATTGTTTTGGGTAGTGTGGACATTTCGATGATGTTAATTCTTCCAATCCATGAACATGGTATATGTTTCTATTTGTTTGTGTCTTCCTTAATCTTTCTTCAGTGTTGTGTAGTTTTTTGAGTATAGGTCTTTTTCCTCCTTGATTAGGATTATTCCTAGGTATTTTATTTTTCTTGTTGCTATATCAAATGGAATTTTTTTCCTGATATTTCATTGTTGGTATATAAAGGAAAGAATAAACAAATGGGATCTCATCAAAATAAAAAGCTTCTGCACAGCTAAAGAAAACAGTATTAAAATGAAAAGAGAACCAACCATATGGGAAGACATATTTGCCAATGATACCTCAGACAAGGGTTTGATCTCCAAAATATATAAAGAACTCACATGACTCCACTCTAAGAAGACAAGCAACTCAATTAAAAAATGGGCAAAGGACTTGAACAGGCACTTCTCCAAGGAGGACACACAGAGGATCCAGAGACACATGAAGAGATGTTCAATATTGCTAGTTATCAGAGAGATGCAAATTAAAACAACAGTGCGTATCACTTCACACCAGTCAGAATGGCCATCATAAACAAAGCAACAAACAGCAAATATTGGAGAGAGTATGGAGAAAAGGGAACCCTAGTGCACTGTTGGTGGGAATGCAGACTGGTGCAGCCACTGTGGAAAACAGTATGGAATTTCCTCAGAAAACTAAAAATGGAACTGCCTTTTGACCCAGAAATTCCACTTTTGGGAGTATATCCTGAGAACCCTGAAACACCAGTCCAAAAGAACTTATGCACCCCAATGTTCATAGCAGCACAATTTACAATAGCCAAGTGCTGGAAGCAACCTAGGTGCCCATCAGTAACTCAATGGATCAAAAAACTATGGTACATTAACACAATGGAATTCTATGCAGCAGGAAGAAAGAAGAAGCTCCTGACCTTTGCAACAGCATGGATGGAACTGGAGAGCATTATGCTAAGCAAAATAAGCCAGGTGATAAAAGACAAATACCATATGATCTCACCATTAATAGGAACCTAATCAACAAAACAAACAAGCAAGCAAAGTATAGCAAAAGACATTGAAGTTGAGAACAGGCTGATAGTGATCAGAAGGGAGAGGGGAGGGGACAATGGGGGAAAAGGGTGAAGGGCTTTTGGGAACAATTATAAAGGACACATGGACAACAACAAGGGGGGTGGAAATAGGGGAGGGAGGTGGGAGGGCTGGGTGCAGGGGAGGGGTGGGAGGAAAAGACAGAAAACTATACTCGAACAACAATAAAAAAGTCTTTAAAAATCACTAGCAAATGGATAGATAATGAAGAGAAATAAAATTTCCAAAAAACAGAAAAAAAACCCAAACAAACAAACAAACAAACAAACAAGGAAGTAATCACCCCAGAGTTCCTTTCCCAAGCAGTTCAGTTACAAGAGGTAGACTGGTTGAGGCAGAATGAATCTTTTCAAGGTCTGCTGCCTGGTTTCTTGGAAATTATCTTGATTTGTAAGGAGAGTAGAGCTTGCAGAATTTAGATGCAGGGCTCCTGTCTGTTCCCTTCTTCCTTCCTACCATCCTGACCATTACCCCTGCCTCTACCCTAGCATCCAGTTCCAATGGTCTTGAACCTCTGGTGGCTCCGCCTCTCTTACAGCTAAGGCCCAGAGGTTTAGGAAGAGCCAAAATGAGGTTCTATAAGTGTCCAAGTCATATTCTGCTTCTCTGTTTAGAGACCACTGCTATCCAACAAAAGTCGCTGCTAGGTCGGAACTGTTCCCTGGCCATGCTGCCCAATGTAGTGGCTGCTAGTCATATCTGGCACCTGGAGATTGAAATCGGTTCATGTGGCTGAGGAACTGAATTGTTAATTTTACTTAATTTTAATTTAAATTGAAACAGGCTCATGTGGCTACCAGGTACCATGCTGGACAGCACAAGTCCAGATCCTCAGACTGCATATACCCCAAGCCTGTGGATCAGTTCATATTCTCAGTTTTTGGAACCCACAGCAACAGGTACATGTGTTAACACACTGTGAGTGAGAAGAAATTGGTGGTATCAGACTTTCCATAAACATGTGAAATGGGCTGCTTTACGTTTGTTATTCTGTAATTGATATTAAAGTGAGAAGAAAAGTCATATTTATGGCATGCTCACTAGGTGCCATGCATCATAAATATGTTTGTGTGCATGCATGCACACGTGCACATGAGTGTGTGTGTGTGTGAGAGAGAGAGAGAGAGAGAGAGAGAGAGAAATATCCTGCAATCTTCTGCCTCCCAGCCCCTGACCAAGGTCTGTTAGACTAATAGGAATGAAGTTTGAGGATACTGGATTAAAGAAAGAGGAGGAGTACAGAAGGGGTACACCACATTAGGTACACCTGTGTAGGTATACTACATTACCTGTGAAAGAGGTAGAGCCTATGGGGATGGGGGAACGTGAAGAAGATGTCCGAGAAGCAGGTGGAGGGCATTAGCCAGGGAGGCAGGAGTATAAAGGAGAGAAAGAGATGAGGGATGGGGGTAGGTGCTACCCAGTGTGGGACCTTGGGGAATTGTTTGGATCAAGGGATTTCAGGTCATTTTGCTCTCTGTTACATGCTGCAATAATCATCATCATGGCAAACACTTTCTAAACTATGTCCCAGGCACTGTTCTTTACATCTAGTAATTCATTGAACCTTGAGACTCTAGGCTTCATCTGTAGGAGAAGCTAAGTCCCCAGAGATTCAAGACCATTAGGACTGGAGGTCAGAGCAGAGGCAGGAATGATGGTCAGAATGGCAGGGAGGAGAAAGGGGACAGATACAGGCCCTGCCTATAAATTCTGCAAGCTCTGTCTAGCTTACCCACAATCGACATAGGTTTCTAAGAAACTAGGCAGTGGTCCTTGAAAAGACTCTACAGTACTTTGGTTGCTCTGCTTCTTGTGGTTTCTAGACCTGCAAGGCAAATACAATTATTACCTTTATTTCACAGGTGAAGAGACTGAGGCATAGAGATGACCTAAGAACTTGCCCAAGGACATGCCACCAAGAAATGAAGGAGCCAGGGTTTGATCTCAAGTCCATTGCTTAATCATATGTTTCCTGCCACTGGTGAACCCCATTTTGCCATCTTAAAAAAAACATCTTACTGATATACATTGCTTTTCAAGACACTGTGGAGTTGATTTCTGTTTCTTTTTGAGTGTGACACTATCTAGGCAGGGTGGGAAGAAGAAGGGCCACCTTTATTTGAAGCCCCTGATCTCCCAGCATCTTCCAGAAGACTTAAGATTATCTGTATTTTGTAGATTCTGTGATAGTAAATGATAGTCAAAATCATGTCCCAAGGATTTGAAAAAAGTCTCTTGATTCTTCATGTTCTTTCAATTACACTGATGTGTTTTGCCTCCATACCTTTAGATCTCTCTTAGCTTTTGAAAAAATTAATTTTTTTCTTCAAAGTAAGAATGTTTATTTACCTAGATGTTGAATGAGTAAGAAGATATTGAGGAGGTTTGACAGGGAGAGAACAGGCCACACATTCTATCACTCTGCCTCCTGGAGCTGGCAGTCTCTTCCAGGGCTACTCCACGTTAATTATGAGGGATGGATCCCAAAGGGAGCAATGGCAAAATGAAGACGGTTTGCAGAAAATGAGATTTGTGAGCAGAGGCCAAAGGAATTGGAGTCATAAATTTCAAGCAGCTTTCTCAACTTTTCCTTACTGAAAATGACTTGGAAAGCTCTAAAAAATACAGTTGCCCAGGGTCCAAGCCAATGGTCACAAACAGAAGGTCTGGGTAGTAGCCCCTGGGCCCTGGCCTGGGGACAAAGGCAAGAGAAGGGACGGGTGTGCATGTGAGTACAGCGGATTACATTTCCAAAAGAGCCCCTTAGCAAAGCAGGTGCTCCTTGGTGAGCACTGCTGGCCGAAGACCTGGGTTTGAATTCTGACCTTGCCCCTATAGTTGTGTGACTTGAACTCTGTCAATTGATTTTCCCAAACTTTAATATTATCATCTGAAAAATGAGTGTGTTTTGCTACTGTATGACTACCTATTGTGTGGAATTGACTTGGAGGATTATTTAAAACAATGATTGCCAAATTAACCCGGCACACAGCATGTGCACAATGGTTTTCAATAAATATTATTTAAGAATAAACTAAGATTTGGAATGAAAATGCCTGTCAGACATAAGAATGTATCACCAGGGGAAATAATGAATTTCACTCTAGAGATTTGAAATAATTTACGATTTTCCTGACATTGAATACTGCTCTATACTTTAAAGTTTCCTTATAATGAAAGAAATTTGCCATGGCATTATTTTTCCAACTAAAAAAAATAAATTATAAGACATACCTTTCATTTTTAAAGGAATTTTCATCAACAGAACACTTTTTATCAATGAGTAATGTTATTTCTTAATTGCATAAGTGCCCATCAAACATGATTTCTTCCAAATGCTACAAAGCATTGGACATCTCCTGAAATGTCTGTTATCTGTTAAACGGCTGCCATGGAAATTCTTTTAAAAGCTGAGTCGAAACCAGACCTACATTAAAGTGCTTTAGAAGCATCAACTAATTAATTCTCTTCAAAGACATGAAAATAGTTTAGAGTTGTGACTATAGCATTGAAGGACATGAATGACTGTCATTCTAACAAATAATTGCTCCTCTTGAAAGCAAAAGGTGAAGTTACAGAGTGTCAATCCTCCAACTTTGACAACAGAAATACCCAAACCTGTGCAAGTGGACACATATGTTCTTGAGTTTCATCTCCTGAAGGAAAAGGACTCCCAACACAGAGTGCTTGTCCTGCTCTTATAGAATGTGGCCAGTCACTGTTCTGGTACATACCTGGCCTGCAAAGCAGGCATGTGTCCTGACTGGGGTGTCCAGGGGTGACCAACCACCAGAACATGCACCTGTTTTATCCTGAATTCTCAGAAGAAACAGAAGAGACCATTTTCCAAAGACGAGGTTGAATTTAATAGACTGTGAGTGCCCTTGCCCAGGACTGCCTGGAGTCCACAGCAGGGCCAGTGTACATGCCAGTCAACTCCAGTCAGTAGGGCCCATGTTGATGACAACACCTGCCTACTTTTGTTTATACGAAGAGGACAAAGCTGGCCCTGCCTCTTGATAAGCCTGCTCAGCTGCCTCAATTTTCCTGGTATGCTTAAGAGAAGGTTCATCAGAAGAGACTGAGGTTGACCTTCTGTAAGGTCTCCATCAGGGACATTCAGACCAAATGCTGGCGGTGGGCCCCCTGGTGAAGGTGGGTGCTTTCTTCTACAGTCTGCATGCCATGATTGGTGTGGCTGTCCACCTCTGCCAGCACCAAGTCAAGTTCTACTTCACTGACAGATCAGTAGCTTGGAAAGAGCTTGACTTTGACATCAGATGGACCTGAGTGTTTGTGCCCATTCCGAGCTGTGTGCCCTTGGGAGGGTTAATTAACCTCTCTAAGCTCAGGTTTCATTATCTATACAATGAGAGTGATAAAATCCATTTAATGTAAGGATTAAATGAAAAGATGCATTTAAAGCACCCAAAACTTAATAAGCTTACCTTAGGTCAGGAACAAAATTTTTTTTAAAAGATTTTATTTATTTATTTTTAGAGAGAGGGGAAGGAAGGGAGAAAGAGAGGGAGAGGAAACATTAATATGTGGTTGCCTCTCATGCGCCCCCTACTGGGGACCTGGCCTGCAAACCAGGCATGCGCCCTGCCTGGGAATTGAACCAACGACTCTTTGTTTCACAGGCTGGCACTCAATCCACTGAGCCACACTAGCCAGGGCAGGAATATAAATTTTTAAAAGCTGACTTTTACTTCTGGCCCACTGATAGTCACTTGTTTGGCAAATGACGCATTAATTACAAAAAGTTAGAGAGTGGTATACAGAAAAACCTGTGTTTCTGGAAAATGGTTGAACTGTAACTAAGCCATAATTATCAATTCCTTAGAAAATCAGGTTATAAAACTATGTACTTCTCATCCTTGTTATAAAAACATGCACACACATACATACATGTATAACCATATATGCATGGGAAAAGTCATGGAGAATAGACAACCAAAGATCACCAATGTATCTGTGGTGAGACTTTATCTCTTTATATAAATAGATGTTCTCATTTTTCTTCAATGAATATGCATTACTTATAGAAACATTTCATAGTACTTAAATGGCATTGCTCACTTAAAATTTACCTTTATCCCAGTTCCTTTTCTCACTGGCCCTCCAGGTGCCCCAAAGCTGTCCTCCCTGTGTGACAGCACCACACCAAAGCAGCAGGTGCCCAGGCCTGTGTCTTAAGGTCCTGGATTTGAAAGACAAGGGAGGGAGAACTTAAGGAAGGACCAAGGAAGGCTGCGGCTTTATTATCCTGCTAATGGTGAGAGGTGGGGGGAGGCAGCGCATTGCTGGATTGAGCACTAGCAGAATGTTCAAGAAGCAAAACAAAGGAATTGTTCTGAAAAGCATCAGGCAGGAAAAGGAGAGGCTAAGTCAGAGAATCATCTTCAAGGCAGGAAGTCTGCGTGGAAGCAATGTTTACAAAGTGTGCAGGGGCAGCCAAGGAAGGTCTGTTACTCCTAGGTTTCTCCCTGTGTCTCTACCTACTCTGTCTCAATTGGACTGCCCCATCCTGTACCTCTTTATGCCACGCCTCACCTCCACACCTCCAGATGTACACACACACATGCACTTCCATGGTGTTCAAACCCACCAAGACATGAGGCCCTCCTTCTAGCCAGGTTAGATTAAGTGGGTGATCTTCCTGGGGGAATCTGGCAGCAGCATAAAAGTCAAATACAAAGTACTGTTGCCAACACCGAATAAGCCAATATTGAACTGTGCTGGCAATTCTAAACAGTGTCAGTGATGAAATACTCCCAGCCAGGGAGAGCTGCTCACCTCCACACACTGTACCCTCCCTCTACTCCCACCCATTGGCATACTCGGGCCCGGGGCCTAGTCTGCCACCCCTAGATTCTCGTCTCTATCCCATATGGGCTGCCACTGGTTGGAGTGGAGAGAGGGACCTGCGCCTCTCCTGCCACGATGCCAAGAGGCCAAGGCCATCATAGCAGAGCTCCACGGCAGAATCCTTATTCTCCAGCCTTCACTCCCCACCCCACTCCCTTACCCCCCACTTCAGTGATTCTGGAGGAGGAAGGAGGAAGGAGAGCAATTCCCAAGCAGACTCTAATTCTTACGCTTTTCATGGTGACTCATGGTCTAGAGTGGGTGTGCAGGTATGTTAACTATTTAGGAAAGGGCAGCTGAAACACAATAGTTTCCCATTTGATTGAATCTCTCTGACACTGTTCTCCCTGTATTTCTGTCTGTGGCTTCTTTCTAGAAGTTTGGAGTTCCTAAGTTCCCAGGAATGTTCCTCCTTTCTCCAGCATGGTCACACCCTGAGGTGACACTTGGCCACTGGGATTGAAGCAAGGCCTGGGGGGCTCAGTGGGGAGGAGAGAAGTGGAAGGCCAGGCAGAACAGATGACCTGGACGTGGGTGGGCTGGGGCGCGAGGATCCGAGGCCCTGAACACAGGGAAAGCAGGGGTTACAGGTGCAGACGTGTGAGTTGAAGGAGTGAGCCTGGCTGGTGTCAGGGCATAGACACTGCGCAGTCTCTCCTTCTTGTCCAGAAGTTCTGGCCTTCTCAACGCAACATTCTTTTCCCCACATTTGGTGGGATTATGGCTACAGGCAAATATTTCTTACAACTGTGTTAGAAAAACAAAACACTTGGCTCCTTGTTGAGGAGAAAATCAAGAGGGTAGGGACAGTGCAGACAGAAGCAGGCTTATGCCTTGTGAAGGGGGTGGACACAGCACTCCGGTCACTGCAGGAATGAGGGTGAATTGAAGTGGGGGCTCCGGATTTGACAAGATAACTGGCAGTATGGGCTCTTACATGAAATGAACTCTTCTGATATTTGAATGTTGGTTCAATGACAAACAACAACAGCAGCAGCCCTAAAGGACCAAAGAAAATACAGCAGATGTGGCCATAAGGCCACTCGTATTTGATGTCTACATCAAACAGAGCTTCCTCTTTGTTCCCCCAGGAGGTAAGATAACAATTTCCTGTGGAGGCTGGGCCTTCCTTGAGTGGGTGCTGCTGTCTCTCCCTCAGTGGGGCTGGTCCCACCTCACAGCTGTGCTTGGGAGATAACAAACGACCCCATGCAGTTGCCATCCCCTCCCCCAACCCCGGCAGTTAGTCCCTGGGGAGTATTCCAAAGTTGCAAATGTTTGTGAGTTTTCCTGCATCACTTCTGCTCCTCTTGGGCTGAAGGCCATGGCCAAAGACAGCTCCAGAATGTCTACTTAGACGAGATCTTGGGTTGTGCATCTAGTTGGATGGAAGATGAGACTTGAAACTGCCTTTGTAAAGCACTTTATATTAAGATTAAAGAAAGGATATAAGTTGCCCTTATCAAATTTTGAGGAGAGGGCTGCCTGAGGCCATGGTAATATCTCCAGATCCCCAGTGGAAACAGTCTTAGGATGAGATTAGATGCAGCTAGTCACACAAAGGCATCAGTACACAAGCAGGTTTTATTGTGGTATCTTTCTCAGGAATAGTCATATTCTGGCAATTCTTTGAAGCCAAAGTATTTAATCTTTCCTTTTAGGATTAAGTACAAAGACCTAAGATCACTTACAGAGCCCAGTTTGATCTGGCCTCTGCTTGCCTCACTGCCCTTATCTCCCACAACTAGCTCATCCCCCCATACTGAATGTTTCCTTGGTTCCTTAAGTATGTTATGCACTCTCTGGCATGTCTTTTTTTGGCTGACTTCTACCTTCAGGCCACCTGAGATGTCTTTTCCTCCAGAAAGCCCTCCAGAGAATGTGGGAAGTGATCCTCTCCCTTCCCACACCCTCAGGACTGGACTAAGCACCCTTCCTATGTACTCTGCCCAATCACACAACTTAACTGTATTAGATCGTGCTGTTGCAGGTGGGTTCTCCAGGAAGCAGGTGCAGAACTGTAGTTAGGAGTGGAAAGGATTGGGGAGTGACATCTGCGAAAAGAAAAAAGGAGGATATTGGGTTCTAATGGCAGCCACAACAAATTACCACAAACCAGATGGCTTAAAACAGCAGAAATTTATTCTCTCACAGTTTTAGAGGCCAGAAGTCCAAAATCAAGGTGTTGGCAGGGCTGCACTCCCCCTAAAGGCTGTAGGGCAGAATCCCTCCCTTTCGCTCCTCAGCTGCTGGGGGCTCCATCCATTCTTGGCCGTGGCTGCATGACTGTTTTCCCCGCCTTCTTTGTGTCTCTCTCCTCCGTCTTTGTCTCTTATCAAGGCACATTTAAGGCCCATTCCAGATGATCCAGAATGGTCTCCTCGTCTTAAAAAATCCTTAAGTTATTTACATCATGAAAGATTCTTCTTCCAAGTAAAGTAGTGTTCAGACTCCAGAAGTTAGGAGATGGACACGAGACAGGATAGTAAGAAGCTAGGAAAATTCCTTGGCAAGTGGAATAAAAATACTGAGACATGTAGCTGAACAAACTGGCCAAGCAATTTGGAGCCAGGTGCAGATGGGCACCAGGGCAAAAGGACCTGAGAGCCTGGTGGGAAGTGAAACTGGGAAAACAATGATCTCACCCACAGGGTAATCTTTCCTCCCTGGAGATAACATCTTGGCCTCAGCTGTATTTCAGAAAAGCAGCAAAACCCACTGGACTATGCCAGAACCAACTGCAATGACTAAAGACCTCCCTGAAAGGGCACACCTGGAGAATTGATGAATATTTTGCTGAAACCCTCCTCTGAGATCTCCCCTAAGATTCCTGCCTGTGAGAAAGATATAAAAGCTTCAGGACAAAGGACCCAATATGTGTGCTCTCCCTCCAGGGAGCAGCCCCAGCCATTCCTGTCTTCCTCCTCTACTTCTTTCACCACAGGCACACATCTCCTCAACTCTAAGGCAATGGGTAGCTGGCAGCTTGTCCCAGGCTAATCCCCTGACCCTATCCCCCAAACCCCCTTTTCTCTGACTTCCCCATGAGATACAGCAGCCCAGCCAAGGTTCTCCTATTGCTTCCTCTATGCTAAGCTCCTCCTTGTTCTACTGTCCCCAGCTTTAATAAATGGATCCTCATAGTCACGTGGACTCATATTGTGAAATCTTTCCTGCATAAAGTCAAGAATCCACATTTAACAGCAGGCTTGAGGCAGACCCACTCAGGGCCAGGCCCCTGTCCAGTAACAGACACGTATATTTGGGGGCCACCATTCAGCCCACTAGAGGGAGGAAACATGCCCATTGCCATCGGTAAGCCCAATTCTGTGACAGACTCTTCTATTGTCAGCCCTGATTCCAGAGGAGAGCCAATACTGGTCCACTTAGTGATGCTGCTCTTGCTCCTCTTGCCAGCACATTCTCAACGCCCACGGTGAATGATGTGGCCTCTTGTTGGCCTTTTAACCTCACTAATTCACCCATTCCTGCAAGCTCATTTCCCTGAGCATTTTAATTTCTTCCCCTGTGTGATGGCATGGCAATAGGGACTTTCAACCTTTCAGCATCGGCCATCATTTTCTCCAGGCTTTTAGGAGCTACCCCAGCAGCAAGTTTGTATTGTTTCCCGGGTGCTTCCTGTATCTTAAGGGAGTGACCAAGGCATAAAAAAACTCTCTCTAATCCAGACCTATGTTCCAAGCACGCTGATCTCATCTTGCAGTTCCTTTGGGATTATGTCCACTTTCTTCTATTATCGGGCCCAACAAATCCTTGGCTGGGTTATGCTGTGACTTAACCCTGAATATAGACCTGATGTCCAGGAGAGGAAGAGGGAGCCACTGTGGCCTTTCTGGGGTAAATCCTCCAGACAATCTTCCTGCACAAGGAATGTGCCAGCTCTTCATGGACGGGGGTGAGCCACTCCTGCAGGCTCAGCAGGCTCAGAGGAGTTTAGAGAACATCCACCCAGTCTTCCAACCCCATGTGTTACGGTCCCAGGCTTTGCCAACGAGGGCTTGACTTTGGCATACCAGCCTTGGTTTGGCTGAGCGTTCAATTATCTTTAAAGTGTAGTAACTCCATGAAATCCTGTACTACATCTTTAGCTTTTCTGCCCACACATAGGAAGAAGGCCTCTTTGTAGAGATTCCTTTCACACTTTGTTCCAATTGTTAACTGTTCTCAGCTTTTCACTATCCTCCTGTAGGGCATCAGTGCCCTTGGTGGTAATCATCCAGTTCCATTACCTATATACTTACAAATCTCAAGGTAATTTCACATGCTTGAATCATTGCATTCTGTTCTGCCTTCATGGCATTCCAGCTCACCCCTGGTGAATCTTTCAACAACTGACTGTATCTCATGCTAAGGACTTTTTCACACCACTTACCACCAGGAACAGGGGTGGGTCCTCATTACTAGCTGGGCGGTGAGTGACCTAGTCCCCAAACCTTTGCCTTGTCACTTACTTTCTTAGATTATTCTTGGTACCAACTCTTGCAAGTTGAGTTCTCTGGGAAACAGATGCTGAAATGGAGGTAGAAATGCCAAGAATGTATTAGGGAGTAATACCTATGAAAGGAAAAGGGGACAAATCAAGATTGTGTAGAAAGAGCCATAACAAAAACATGATAGAGTCTCTGCCAACACAACAAGAGCTCTGGAGCAAAGATTGCCTGTGAATACAGTCTGAGGTTGAGCAGATATGGGAGGGCTTTATGCCACTGTCTTGCTTGGTCATTGGCTGAGGAGTAAGGGTCCCAGATCAAGGATGGAATGCTATCAAATTTGCACTGAAGATAAACAAATTTTTGTAGCATAAGTATGACCCATGCAATTTTGGGACATACTTATCCTAGAAAATACTCATTGTTTATCTGAAATGCAAATTTAACTGGGTGTCTTGTGTTTTTATTGGCTAACTTTGTCAACTCTAGCTGGGGGTCACCCCAAGAAGTACATGCTCTCAGTGATCACTGCCTTGCTCCTCCATTGTCTTGGGCTGCTTTGGGAATAGTGTGACCCTGGCTTGGAAGCTGAGGCAGACCTGAGGACGCTAACTGCTGGAGGCTGTCAACCAACCACACTTCTGGAAGCTGGGCAGCAAGTCCTTTCTTGAAGGGGGAGCTGAGCAGAAGAGTTCTGTACCTGCCCAGTCATTATCATATTAACTTTGTCCCCCTTGCTAGATATAAGCCCAGTGAAGGTGAGAAAACTGTCCCTCCTGTTTATTTTGTGTCCCTAATGCCTACCACAGTGCTTGGCTCATGGTAGATGCTCAGTTATTACTTGTTGAATGGAATTATACTTAAGGCTTTAGGGAGGGCACAAAGAAGTGCTTGTGTTCTGTCCCCAGGATCACACTGAGTTGGGCTGACCCTCGGTGGCTTTCCATACTGTGTGTGCACTAAGCAGAGGTTGTGGGCACAAGATCAGCTTTAAGCTGTAAAGTCTGAGTTCACAGCCACTGAATTCTACATCAGAGCTAATTATTCATGGAGTTAATTAAATGCTTTCTGAGTAAGTAAAGAAGGTTCTAATTGAGGAATTCCAAGAGAGACCTTGTAGATCAAGGTTGATATTTGGTGCTAATGTGTCATGTCTGTTATCTCCATGCTTATGTCCCACAGAGGGCCCAAGCTCAACAGACTCTGCATCTTTCATTCCAGTACTTAGCGTCACTATATCACTTCTGTCCTATAAGCTGGAAATCCTTGCCTCATCCAAGTCCAGTGTGAGTTTCCAACCAGTGAGTGAGTTCTGCAGATTCCACCCCGTTTTCTCTCTGAAAGGTATCCCTGCCTCTCCTGTCTGCACAACTACTTCTGTGGTTTGGATTTTCATCATCTCTTACTAGGAGAAGAGTATGCCACTTGGCCTCCTGCCTTTAGTACAGTGCTCTCTCTGATTCATCTTCCACATTATTGTCAGGCATTTAGCTTTATGACTTTAAAATAAATCATATCCAGTCAAATCAAACAAATCATACTATTTTCTAATTTTAGATCTGAATTGTTCCCCTCCTTTTAGGATCATGTCCAACCTTATCTATCAGTCTTCTTGCCAGAAAGGTTTCTTACTCCGCTTTGAAGTGTGCAATCCGATGATGTCACACTCTTACTTTACAAAATTGATTGGCTTCCCATTGCTGATACCATCAAGTCCAACCTTCTCTGTGTGGCTGACATGGCCCTCTGTGGGCTGGACCTGATTTCATTCATGCCACACACCCCCTCATACCCTGGCTGTGGCTTACAGTCCCATGAGCACATCATGCTCTGTCATATCTATCAGCCTTTGTTCAAACTGGTTCCTCTGCCTGAAATTCCTCTTCCTCTGCTCTTCCTGTTGCCTAGATTAGCACTTCTTAAAGGTTCATGGGTGTCAATCACCTGGGGATCGAGTTAAAATTAATGCACTGATCTGAAGTGGGGCCCAAGCCTGTGTTTCCAATAGGTGAGGCTGACACTGCTGGTCCGGGAAGCCACACTGTGACTAGCAAAGTCCTGGACCACACTTGTCTTTCAGGTGTCACTGAAGGGTTTATCATCTCTCTGAAACCTTTCCTGAACCTTCTGGAAGTAATTGACACTATTCTTATTCCTAAACCTTCAGCTCCCATGGCCTTTATCAAAACACTGGTGGCATGCTCTTGCATTTTTACTCCATATGCATCTTCCTTTCCTAGACTATAAACTCTTTTAGGACAGGACAGGAACCACGTCTTATCATCCTTGGGCTGCCAGCCCTAGCACAGTGCCTAAATTCAATAAAAGTTTACTGAATGAATGAATGTAGCATCATCCTCAGAAAAATGAAAAGTATACTCCGTACATATAGGATTTTCTTCTCAACTTTCTGATGTGAGACTTGAGTATACTAAAATAGAACTCCTTTGGCTGCAAGTACCCAACCCAAATTTGCTTTCTCAAATAGGCTCAGGTAGCTGAGATGGAGATGGAGGAATACTGGAAACTGACAGGGCCCAGAGAGGCCCACACAGGTACTTGTTGGCCTCTTCTTCAGAAGGTGCCCCTGGTTGACTTGGCCCAAGTCGCCTTCTGGGCATCTTTCATTTCTGCTGGTCTCTGCTTCTTTGTGTGTTGGCCTTTCAATCTCCCCTGGCAGACAGGTCTATTCCAAGCTGGCAGTATCTGGGCCCTCATCAGAATCAATTTAACATCACTGTAAAGAAAAGTGTTGTGCCTATGCGTGTGGCCACGGCAGAGTGTGAGTGTGGGGAGATGGGACTGAGTGGTGAGAAGTAATGTGTGCATATGTATGTCTGTATGTGCAAGTGTGTGTGAAGGAGGGTGGGAGTGAGCAGGAGGTCTGTCAACAGAATTAATAAAGTGACAATATTGCTACTACTCTAAGAAGAATAGCTACTCTAGTCAACTAAGTTACTGTGATTCAGAAAAACTGTCATTATTAGAGAGTGGGAACAAAGGGGGGAGACAGGCAGGCAGAAGGGATGCATGTTAGGAGGCTACAGTCATCTTGTCCCTTTTACCTCTCACTAGTACTGGCAAGTACTGGTGCAGGCTGTCTGAGGTATTCGAACCAACTTTCCATGCATGCCAGTGTTCTCTCGGGGAGGGTACTTCGTCACACTTGTGCAGAGTTCAACAGCAGCACTATAGAAGCCTTATAGTAAGTAGCAGGTGTGACTTTTGAATACCTACTAGCTTTGGTTTTTCTCATCTATAAAATATGACTAATAATAATACCCACCTCATAGAGGTGTTGTGAGGCTTAAGCAGAATTATAAGTGCAAAGTGCCAACATTCACTGAGCTAAAAGTAAACATATGAAGCAGAGACCACTGTTCCTGTTTAAAGGTCCCCTGGGCTAAGTAACTTGCTCTAGGTCACACAGCTTGCCGATTATAGGGAGTCTGATTTCTGGCCTGTGTCTTTTCATACCAGAGTGACATGTCTCCCTACTGGTCCAGCCTGTTTTGCAGAGGAGCATGACTTGACCACAGCTCTCCAAGTCACCGGGAGGGAGGAGAGCACTACAGTGAGAGGTGTTGGCTGAGGGCCACATGCAGTCATTCTATCATTGCAGCAATGTCTTTGCCTCTAAAACAAACTAAAATTGAGGGAAAACTCTTGGGAGTACTTTTTTTTGTTAGATCAATGTTTTATTTGACTATTTATTTATGTACTTAACATAATTTTATACATTTCTAAATGAATGGTACACTCTCCTGTTTAAAATGAAAAGATACAGAAGAATCTACATTCAAGACCTTTTTTTCTGCCCCATCCACTGTCTGTCACTTAGCTTTCTCCCCGGTAGACAACCAAAAGTTAGTTGTTTCATTTGTATTCCTTCAGAGATATTTTATGCATATAGAAGCAAATACTCATATACCCCTACACATCCTTTTCCTCCTTTTAATACAACATTGTTCTGCTCCTTTTCTTTATTTAATATATCTTATTGATTATGCTATTACAGTTTTCCCATTTCCCCCCTTCACTCCCCTCCACCCTGTACATCCTCTCCCACCCACTTCCCCCCTTTAGTTCATGTCCATGTGTCATACTTATAAGTTTTTTAGCTTCTACATTTCTCACACTATTCTTAACCTCCCCCTGTCTATTTTCTACCTACCATCTAGGCTACTTATTCTCTGAACCTTTTCCCCCTCTCTGCTCCTCCCACTCCCCTGTTGCTAACCCTCCATGTGATCTCCATTTTTGTGGTTCCGTTCCTGTTCTAGTTGTTTGCTTAGTTTCTTTTGGTTTTGCTTTAGGTGTGGTTGTTCATAATTGTGAGTTTGCTGTCCTTTTACTATACATATTTTTTTAAATCTTCTTTTCTTAGATAAATCCCTTTAACATTTCATAAAATAAGGGCTTGGTGAGGATGAACTCCTTTAACTTGACCTTATCTGAGAAGCACTTTAGCTGCCCTTCCATTCTAAATGAGAGCTTTGCTGGATAGAGTAATCTGGGATATAGGTCCTTGCCTTTCATGACTTAGAATATTTCTTTCCAGCCCCTTCTTGCCTGTAAGGTCTCTTTTGAGAAATCAGCTGACAGTCTGATGGGAACTCCTTTGTAGGTGACTGGCCCCTTATCTCTTGCTGCTTCTAGGATTCTCTCCTTCATTTTTACCTTGGCTCATGTAATTATGATGTGCCTTGGTGTGTTTCTTCTTGGGTCCGACTTCTTTGGGGCTCTCTGAGCTTCCTGGACTTCCTGAAAGTCTATTTCCTTTGCCAGAATGGGGAAGTTCTCCTTTATTATTTGTTCAAATACGTTTCCAATCTGTTGCTCTACCTCTTCCCCTTCTGGTACCCCTATAATTCGGATGTTGGGACGTTTAAAGATGTCCTGGAGGTTCCTAAGCTTCTCCTCATTTTTTTTGAATTCTTATTTCTTCATTCTTTCCTGTTTGGTTGTTTCTCCCTTCTCGTCCACTCTATTGTTTTGAGTCCCAGTTTTCTTCCCATCACTATTGGTTCCCTGTGCATTTTCCTTCATTTCTTTTATGGTAACCTGCATTTGTTCATTTAATTTGCGACCAAAGTCAACCAATTCTGTGAGTTTCCTGATCACCAGTGTTTTGAACTGTGCATTTGATAGGTTAGCTATTTCTTGGTTGCTCAAAAGGATGAGTTCTGGGGCACTGATTTGTTCTTCTGTTTGAGCCATCTCTCTCTCTCTCTCTCTCTCTCTTTTTGGTCTGGTCACTCCTGTTACATTGAGGGGTGGAGCTTTAGGTGTTCACCAGGGCTGGCACCCCAGTCACTAGATTGTGACGCTGTATGTGAGGGCAGGGTCGAGAGGGAACAATGGTAGTAGCTCCGTTCTCCATGGGACCTCAGTCTCTTCTCTGGGATCCTGGGTTGCGTGCTCTGCCCTGCTCCACAATTGCTGCCTCACTGGGTCTGCCAGCTGCGGCTTGCATACTCAGGGTCCACCCACTGCGATCTTTCGCACCCCAGATGCCTTACGCACTCCCGGTTGCCTTATGCTCCCAATTCTCCCTGTTCTCCGTGCTGCGACCCATGCCTGGCTGCGCGTCTCTGGATGAACGGGTCTGTTTCAGCTTCTTGGCTGTCCAACTTCCATTCAGATAAATTTTCTGTCAGTTCTGGCTGTTATTCTGCCTCTAAATTGTTGTTGTTCCAATCTTGGTTGTGCGTGGAGGTATGGTACATCCACCTACACCTCCATCTTGGCTGGAAGTTGGGAGTACATTTTTTAAATACGAGAAGTAGTTTACCTATGAGAAATATTTCTCCATGGAAAGAAAATAACCCAGTGCTACTCTGCATTGAAATACTGAATTGTTTCCTGTGCGGTTGTTCCGTTCCAGTTTTCATCTGTGAGCCACCTTCCTCCCATGTCACCATCTTACAAGACCAGCCACTAGGCTGGCTCAGGAAATACCAGCTCATTAATATTGGCCTAAGCAAAAGCACTGATTGCTAAAAAGAAACAACACGATGCATGTGTAAATGAATGAGGATAATTTGAGGGTTGTCCCCTGGTTGATGTCAGCGTCTTCAGGTACACATGATCCGCGGGGAGGTGATAGGTTGTTTTCACTCACTATGAAAGTCACTATGCCTGTCAAGGATCTTTGGCTAGAACAGCTGCATCGATACTCTTACTCTTGTTGCTAACCTCAAGACAAACAGATAATATAAACCCACTCAGAGACAAGATACAAGGAAAACACCCAGAAAAGTTTTCTTTCTTTCCTAAATACTGTTCTATGATTACTTTGATAAATTTTATACATTTCCATACTTTAAAACCATTTGTTTTTAACCATTGTCTTGATCTAATAGCCATAAAGAAAAAATATTGAAGATGGACATGTACACACAACACATTTACATCTTCCCTAAGACTCTTTAGCCGCTCTGAAACTGTTTCTGGAAAAATTAAGTTGAATGGTTTGTCTGTGTGACTGAAAAGATTCTTGAATTCCTAGAGAAGTGACAAGAGCAGCTGCCACATCCTGGGCACACACAGGTACCGGGCAGAGGCCAGGAAGGGTCTTTATATGTTTCAACTCGTTTGACCCTAACAGCGACCCTATCAGGTAGGACTTTCTCTTTGCCCATTTTACAGATGAGGAAATCAAGATTTATGTTATCTCGCCTAAGATTATCCAGCTAGTACATGGGGAACTGAGATTTCAATCCACATAACAATAAAACAATAATTAACACTTACTAAGCATTTATTGTTTATCCAGGAATTCTTCTAAATGCTTTACATGTGTTAATGTAAGTGTTCGCTCATTGAGGATGTTGCCTTATTAAATTGCTTTTACCTAGGCAATTTTCTGCTCAGAGAAGTGGAAGAGGCCATGGGTCATGCAAGGGGGTCAGGCTAAGGGATCTCCAGGATCATTTCCAAGTGGAAAATTAACATGTCTGGGAGGGGCTTAAAGGTCCAGGAAGTCCAGTCAATACAGGTTAGTGCAGAAACTTCTTTGGCTGCTGTAGGACATCATTGACCCTTGTCAATGTTAAAGGCCACTGCATACCAGTGCTGGTTATATTTACACAGTGGGCTAAAATTAGCTGGCATGCTGTCCTGGCAACCGGGAGGATATATAAGGCTCCTGATTTATCTAGCAATGCTAATTTAGGCCAAACCGAAAAGGGTCCTTCTGCTGTTCTCAGTGGATAGGCATTCAACAACAATAACATCCTTTTCCCTCCTCTTCCTCTTTGCTACATTTTAGGAAATTGCACATATAAATCCAGGCTAACTTTGGTTCAGCACAAATGCTTACAAACATGAAAGCCTAATGGGAGTTCTGTAAGCACAGGAGAGTAGAAGTAGAACAAACATAAATTAAAACATGTTACTCTGTTTCCCATTAACACTAGAAGAGCAATGAGCTTCGAAGGGACCTGTTGGGGCCATGGCACTGCAACTGGAACATTTCAGGGAGGGGAGAAGGAAGGTCCCTAATTCTGTGGCAAATACCACCTAGTTGGAAGCAAACCTAGATCCACTCTGGGCCAGGACTGTGAAAGGTGCTACTTCTTTGTAGTACCTGCTGTCTGTCTGTCTTGAAGAAGAGTCAGGCTATGTGGACTCAACATGAAAGGGTGATGTGATTAGATAGTAACGTTTACCAAGGACTAATACCAGGACATGTGGTGGGTATTTGTGGTACATCCAGAAGACCCAGGGAATGGGGGGAGAGTGGAGTAATGAGAAGAACCCAGGCTGAGGTGGTAAATAGACCTGAGTTCAAGCTCTATGATATGCCTGGGTGACCTGTGAAGGTAGCAGAGAATTGACTTGAATTCACTGCTCAACCCTGGACTTGTTCATAAGAGGCATTATGGTCTGAATGTCTGTGTTCCCCCAAAATTCGTAGGTTGAAATCCTGTGACGGTGTTAGGAGGCGGGCCATTAGGAAGTGCTTAGGTACTGAGGGAGGGTGTGCACTCATCACCACCATCCCTCTCCATAGCCCTTTCCACCTTGTAAAACTGAATGTAGTTTTATCTTCTGTCGATTATTTTAACTCATTTACAGTTGTTGAGATCACTGATACGGTAGAAATTGGGCCCTTCATATTGTTTCACCTTATAGGTAGCAGGAAAAACAATGGCCTTATGCTTTTTATTCTTAGAGCTTCAGTAGAATCCTACATTGCATGATTGTTTTCTTTGCTCTACTTGTCAGTCTGTGTGTTAGTGCCACGCTGTTTTGATTACTTTAACTTATGAATACATCTTGATGTCTGGTGACATAAATCCTCCAACTTGCTTTATTCCTTATGACTTAGCTTAGGTTGTAGGTACATACATGCATGCATACACATGTACATACATGAATGGTGTCCTGAGCCCCCCATCACAAGGTCATTGTCATGGTTCTGTGAGTTCATAAGGGTTAAGATGTTTTTCAGGAGCTTGGTCTACATTGATTTCCATACCTCGCTTTCCTACCCCTGATCAAAATAATCTACAGCCAAAACAAACCCAAAATTCCTCTTCACCCATGGGTTGAACTTCCGAGAGCTGGAGAGACAGAAGAATAGCAGAGAGGACAGAAGAGCAGTCTTCACTGTAGAAGGGAATCAGCCTCCCAGAGATTTCCCAGATCAAACACAGTCTAAAGAGGGGTCAGAGTTTCAAAGCTCACCCAAGACAGTGGCCATTCCCATTAGCTCAACTGCTTTGCTATAATGAAATTATATGTAATCAGAATACCTAGACTTAAACCCCAGCTCTTTCACTTATTATGCAACCTTGGGTAAGTCATCCCATCTCATTCAGTTTTTTTTACCTATAAATTTGGATAGTATTATTTTCTTTGCATATATCACAAGATCATTTAAATATAATTACATAGGATGGGGACAAGGACAAAGAACATGGCTGTGGAGAGGACATGTGCAGTACAGGCAAGATCAGAGCTATAGTCAAAACTGCCCATGGTTAAGGGACAGAACCAGAGCTCACAGCAGGAAACCAAGGTTCAAGGTTGGCCACAAAACTGGGTCAGCATGGCAGGGGTTAGGAGGAGGCTGAGCTCATGGTCATGGGGTGGGAAGCAGGGTGCACAGGGATAGCACTCACCAGTACCACAGAGAATGCTTTGGTTGTGGGTATGGGCATAGTGGGGGGAGAGACAATAATGCGAAAGAAAAATAATAATAAAATAAAGAGCCAAGTCCTAAGTAAAGTGAGAAGGAGGAGGGTGGGTATTTTTCATTTGCATCAGGAAGCAGGAATCGGCAGTTAGGGGCAGGTGTAGGAGGGTGCTAGGACTGCTCATGGGAAGACTGAAGGGTTCCCACTCGATGTTTTCTAGTTTTATCAATGAAGCATGAGATGAAGTTGTCAGCTGGACATAGGAGTAGAGGAGTATTAAAAAGTGAAGAAAGTGGTAGGACCTTTTTCTTTTGTATAATCCAATTGTGGGTAAAGGGGCAAGACTAAGACTATCATTTTAAAGTGGAAAAGTGTAGATGTCTCAAATAACTTCTTCATTCTTGACCTCTGTCTCCCCAATTTCCCTTGCCTTCTGTCTACAGCCCTTCCTTACCCTCCATCATGTTCAGCATCCACTCCCCCCTCTCCATCAGCTCCACTCTTTCTCAGAGCCTCGGTCTCTCTGCCACTTCTCATACACTGACCACTGCTGTCTCAAAATTCAACAGGATTTATTTTTAGTATCTTAGACTAGAGTTTGGGAATTAACCAATTTTTAAATTTTTTTTAATGATTTCATTTCACCTTCTTTGTTGACTAATACCTCCTTTTTTGTTATTTTAGTGAATGCTTTAAGGGTGCAGGGGTGTCTAGCCTGTGGTCTGTGGGCTGCATGCGGCCCAGGATGGCTATGAATGTGACCCAACACAAAATCGTAAATTTACTTAAAATGTTGAGATTTTTATGTTTTTGTTTGTGTATTTAATGTGTGGCTTAAGACAACACTTCTTCCAGTATAGCCCAGAGACACCAAAAGGTTAGACACTCCTGGATAGAATTCATCTTTAACATCTGAGAGTCCATATTCAAGGGATATTATGCCACTTCATGCAGGCATAAGAACCTGGTAACAATGTACTTTCATTTTTCTCTTCTCAGACTTTATAACATGGTTGTCATACATTTCACACATGTGTGTGTGCAAAACAATCATCCTTTAAAAGATATTTAAATAATAAAAAAACTTACATACCCATGTAGTTACCACTTCTGAAGCTCTCTCTTCTTTGTGTACATCCCTATTTCTACCTGGTATAATTATCTATAATTTTTCTTATGGTGTGGGTGTGCTGGTGATGAATGTTTTCAGTTTTTCTATTTTTGAAAAATCTCTTTATTTCAACTTTGTTTTAGGAAGATATTTTCTGTGGGTATAGAATTCTAGTTCAAGTGTTTTTCTTTTTTCAGCAATTTAAAGATGTGGCTTGTTGTCTTCTCACTCATCACTTCTGATGAGAAATCTGTAATCCTTTTTGTTGCTCCCCTGTGTTTTTCTGCATCCCCAATTTTGAGCATTTGATTACGGTGACCTTTGGAATACTTTTAAAAAAATACATTTCTTGTACTTAGGGTTCTTTGACCTTCTTGGGTTTGCAGGTTTATAATTTTCATCAAGCGTAGAAAATTCTGGTTATTATGTCTTCAAATATTTTTCCATCCTGTCCCCCAATTACACTTCTATTAAACTATCTGAAGTGCCCCCATGGCTCAGGGATGCTCTGTCCATTTTTTAAGTTCCTTTTTTTTGCTCTGCTCTACCTTTTTGAATAGTTTCTATTGCCCTATATTCAAATTGACTAAACTTTCCTTCTGCAGTGTCTGATCTGCCATGAATCCCATCCAAAGCAGTTTTTTTCTGACACAATGCAGCTGTCATCTCTAGAAGCTGAATTGGAGTCTTTAAAAAAACTCTATGTCTCTACCAACCCTTTTGAACATAGGAAGTGTAGTTGCAACAGCTGTTTTAATGTCCTTGTCCGTTAATCCCAACAGCTGTGTGAGCTCGAGGTTGATTTTAATTGATTGTTTTTCTCCCCATTATGAGTTGTATTTTCTTGCTTTTTTTTCATGCTTAGTAATTTTTATTGGGTGTCAGCCACTGTGAATATTGCTTTGTTGGGTACTGGGTATTTTTTGTGTTTCCGTAAATATTCTTATACTTTCCCCCACCCTCAGAATTCAGTTATTTAGGAGTACTTGGATCCTTTGGGGTATTGCTTTGAAGATTTGTTAGGCAAGACTGGAGCAGTGCTCAGTCAAGGGCTGGTTTTTCCAAACTGCAGAAGCAAGAGGCTTCTGTGCACTTTACCAAATGCCCCCTGCATGATGAAGTTTTCCAGCCTGTCTTTTGGGAACAGGTGCTATTCCTAGCTGTATGTGATCGCTGGGCACCACTGTCTCTGATCCCTTTGGGTGTGTCTTTTCCCAGCCTCATGTAGTTTCTTTACATACTGATGATGAGTCGGAGGAATACACAGTGGGGACTCCCTTGAGATTTTCAGTGTTCTCTGCACACTGCTTTCTCCTCTCCAGTATTCTGAAGTGCAAATTCTGGCTGCTTTAATCTTTCAGACTTTCAGTCCCACCCCTCAACTCAGGGAGTCTATTGTACTGTACTTGTGTTTTCTTCACCCTTGAACTGAAACCTGTGAAGCCTCTCAAGTCAATACTGAGATAATCATAGTGCTCATCTTGTTTATTTCCCAGCTCTCAGGGATCCTATCCTGCTTGTTGTTCAGTGTCTCGAAAACTTATTTCCTATATTTTGTCCAGTTTTTGTTTCATGTGGGAAAGTAAACCTGGTTTCTGCTAACTCCATCTTGGCTAGCATTGGAAGTTGCAATCTGATGTTAAAATACTTCCCAAGACACAGTTATTGTGGAGCCTCTGTGGCTGTGAATTGCATTGCGCACAGGTCTGAAGGAGCACTTGGCAGCATTCTTTGGGAGACAACAAAGGGTGGTTCCAAACCCCCTTCTCCAAGGACTCAGTTTCCCTATAAAAGCTATCACTCTGTTGTGCTCATTCTGAGTTGGGCTTTGGTGAAATTGGTGCCCCCAGCAAAGCTGCAGCTTTATTTAGAAATGGCAAATTATTGTAGTTTTACAGAGACCCTCTCTACCACCCACCTTGGGAATTTAAAGGAATGATAAGATCCAAAGGCTATCAGCTGACTTCGATCAGTGAAGCTCTGAGTCATCTCTGATGTATTGAACTATAAGGGTTGAAATTCATAGGCTTCTGAGCCAAAATGAGATTCATAGTCAATGTAAATAAGAATTTGTCTGTGATTCTGCTGTTTTGTTCCCTGACCTGGCGCCTCCTGAAAAAATAGAAATGTCAGTGCCCAGCAGTGGTGACGCATGCCAACTGGTTCTGTGACCCGAAGGACCAAGAAGTCACCGGCTCCACAGCCAGCTGGCACGCTGCCATTGCCAGTGGGAAAATCATTCCTGTGTGATAAGACAGCGACAAATGCTCTCCCTGTGGCTGTGATTAAAGCGGAATCCGCATTACGACACAGTGCTTTGAGCTTTGCATAGCAGTCATTTTTGCCAAATATTCATGTGCTTATTTATACCCTCCCAGGCCTTGTCTGAAATCAGGGAGTTTAGAATTTCAGGCACAGACTATTTTCCTTTTTGGGAAGAAAAATTAGTGGAAAAGGAATAGAGGGATTAAGAAAGGAATGGGGAAAGGAAAAGGTAGATGATTCTATAATCAGTCTTTAGAAGAACTGTATATTTCCTCTGCATGCTGGGCAGAAAAGAGTTGCTGATTGTCTAGGGCATTTTCAGTGTAAACTCTAGTCCCAGGAGGCTGCATTTTTCCTATCCCAGCGACTCAGAAATGTGTGCCGAAGGGATGACTAATCTATAAAAATGGTGTGATGTCCTTTAGGGTAGAGAGTACACATTGTCTTTGTAACTAAAAACTCTAAGCAGGGTTCCTGGCACATAGAAATAACTGAAATACATGTTTTTGGATTAATCAATGAGTGCTAAAAGGAAGGGAGGAAGAGAGAAAGGGAAAAAGTACAGAGTGAGGGAGAGAGGGGATGAAGGTAAGGAGGAAGGAAGAAAGGAAAAGAGGGAGGAAGGGAGGGATGAAGGGCTGGTTTGAGAACAGGCAGGTGGGCTTGCCATCCTACTTCCCAGGACCAATGCATCTGGCTGCCAAGAAACAAAATTGTTTGTCTTCTCCAGCTGTTTGTTACACCTGCTTTGGGACCATAACTCTCAGGCCCTTATGTTGAGCCTTTCCACACTTTGTTAGCCCTTTGTAACTTGTATAGGCATCTCAAAAGTGTCCAGGTGGCACTGGCAACTAGGAAAATTTAGTATTTTACCTTGGGAGGGATCACTATCCTCTCAGCTGGCTTTCTGATCCTTGTCATCTCTAGCCCCTCTTGTACCTTCTCCTGTGTGCGGATGGTGTGTGTGTAAGAGGGAGATGCTGGAAGACAGCTTCCCTCAGAGTCCTCTGGAAGCCCATCTGTCAGCCTCTTTTGGCTTCCACAGCCCCTTCTACGTTCATATGGAGCTCTGTTCCTGCTTATGCCAACATAGGAACTCATGGGTATAACGCTTCTCGATTTGAAAAGACTAATGAAAGTTTACAGCACCTTGGCAAGATTATGAAAGGGGAATATGGGCATTTAATCTCCCTTTGAATGGTGCACAATAAAATCAGTGGAGAAAATCTGTCCACATTCTCCCTATGTGTAATAAATGAGGGACTAGTCTGAGATTCAAGAGCTTTGGTCCTGTCTCACCTCTGCCTCCAGCCAGCCGTTTGCTCATCTGGGCAATGGAAGGTTCTGTTACAGTCTCTTGAGTTCTTCCTGGCTGTGGCTCTCTTGTGATTCTAGGGAAAGGTCTGGCCACCCCACCTGGATACCCTGGAACTCACTGCTCCAAGTAGAGCTTGAGATGGAGTATACTCTGGGTAACCCTGTCCCCAGGCTGCCCCTGTTTGTTTTTGTTAAGCTTAGCACTTTGGCAAGAGAGAAGGATAACCTGGTGGATGTCAGAGGCACAATCCTTTGGTGCCTTCTGTTCTGCCTGCCCCTGGTCCTCACTGTTGACACCAATGCCTTCACTCTGCAGATCAGCCTTAGCTCCTTAGCTAGTCCTTGAGCATAGTGGGGGATTACCCCAGTGTAAATACAAATCTGGTGTGACTCTTGGATAAAAATGAAAAACAATGATATATCCAATTGAATCCCTATCCACAAACTCAGGAATATCCCATTTCTGTTTTTCCTTAAAATGATTTCAAATCATTTTGTCTCAGGTTTCTCATCCTGCCAAACTAATAGGAAATCCATCTTAGTTATTACTAAGGCTCCATCCTGATTGCCATTGGGTAAAATATTCCTGGGTCTTCTCATAGTACAGCATCGCCATGATCCCTCTGCTAGACCAGTTACCACTAAGACCACCCTTGTCCTGGTTCAATTGGTTCCTCACGTGTGGCCAACCATGGTTCCTCTCTGTTGCCAACCACGGTTATCTGAGATGAGACTCAGAGCCAGTGTACCAGGGTCCAGCCTCCTTTGGGCACCATGCAATCATTCCCCCTGAAACATGCCACCACCTGGGACGCTGCCAGAATGCCAAGCAAAGGTCCCCACTGTTTATCGCTCCTGAAGACCTCAATCCTCTTCTTTGTGCGGAAGAAGTCCATGCCCACCTCTTGTCAAGTTATTGCTCTTTCTTCTCCTTCCAGGAACATTTATCCAGTGATGTGGGTACTTAAAACTAAGAGAGACTTTAAGTAATTTCTGTGTAAGGCCTTCAAAAAAAAAACAACAACCAACCCCCCCCCCAAAAAAAAAAAAAAACTTAGATGCTAGGAAATGGCACATGTCTGAGTTAGGGTATAGGCTTAGCTACTGTGACAAGACATCCAAGTGTGTGATGACTTGAACAGCAGCCCAGACATGAGCGGTTGAGGGGGCTTGTCTTCTTCTTTGTGTGGTCTTGCAGGGACAATGGCTCCTTCCATCTTATCCTTTCACTTGTCCCCAGCTGTTGTTTTCATCTGCATGCCCAAAGCTGGGTCACCTCTATGACTGTGACCCAGCCAGCAAGAAGGAGAAGGAAAGGAAGCCAGGAGCTACCTTTCTGATCCTCTTTAAGGAGATGATCTAGAAGTTCTCATGCCAGTTTTATTCCAAAACCACTCACTGAACTAATAAGCCAGACCACACCTGGCTGCAAAAGAAATGCAGAGCTGGAGGGAATTAATTCCAGCACTAAGGAAAACAAGGACAGGATATCTATCAGGGACAATTAGAGCTATCTGCTCAAAAGACAAAGGAAAATACAAGGAAAAGAAACTATAAATGAACAATTTAACAAATTATCTTATTATTAACATCAACAGCATTGTCATTCCCTTCTCATTATTGAAGACCTGCCACTGTGTCAGAGTTACGTGTATTATCCTCAGTCCTTTGCAATAATTCTTTGTGGAAGCGATATCCCTAGTGTTACCCAGGGCTCTGTGGTGACTTTTACTATGTATATTTACAGACGCAAAATTACTTCTATGATTTGGGATGTGGGTTGGCCACAAGAGACATTTGCATGATATTTGGATGACAATGAAGCAGCAGCCCCTTCTCCATCAGGCACAGTGGCAGCTCCCACACATTGTCACTGGCCTGCAGGCCCCCCGTGTTGGTGTGGGGCAGCACCCAGGCTCCCAGCTCCTCCATTGCCCACTAGACGTTCTCCTTCAGCATCTCTGAGGCCTGGGCCAGGTGCATGTGCCGCTCCATGATGAAGGACACAGGCTTTGTCACAGGTCACTGATGTCATCAAGGTGGAGAGGGTTTGTCTTTGTGGGATCAGTTTGTCCTCCTGGGTCCCACTCGTCTTCGTGGGTTCTGGTTTGTGCTTGATCCCCCCACTTCCCGTGCAGCTTTATCTCACAGTTTGCTTCCTGAGAAAACCAACCTGAAACGCCTTCTTCTTCACGTGCTCCTCTTTTTGGATCTGAGATCCCACCTTTCCTTGGCCTTTCTCCCACTTCTTTATCAGCTCTTATCTGCTTCTTTTCAGGCTGTCATCTCTGCCCTTTCTAATGAGAAGTTTCTTGGTTCTCTTCCCGGCTGAATTCACCTGTTCCTGTTTCCAGACGCCACCTACGTGTTCACGAACCCTCAGTGTACGCACCTAGCTGACTGTCCTGTAGGGCTCTAGTCCCTTAGGTCCAGTTTCCTCCCTGACATCTGCACACAGATGACCTATAAGCATCTCAAACTTCAACTTTCCAAAACGAGACTATTTTCTTCCTTCTGAAACCTGTTTCTCTGCCAGAGTTTTCCACCCCAGTACACCGCATCCTCCTGTGGGTCCAGCCAGACACCCAGCCCCATCCGTGACCCTCTCTCCCCTTCGGCCCCTACAACGGAAAGTTCAGCAAGCACGCTCTCTAATGTTTTGTCATAGCCATGCAGCTGGGACCAAGGCCCCAAAGTTTCTCTAGGCTTCCCACTCCTGATTCCACTGTGAGAACAACACATCAGGATCTGTCTTGGAGCAGGCACGTGCCGAACACCTGGCGTGGCATGGTCATGGGCCTAGGCTGGGTCAGCTCCCAAAGTGCCCTTTGAGGGACATTGAGTTTCCTACCAAGGCAGCAACCTGAGGTCCTTAATGCATTATCACCATCCTGATGATAAAACTATATTCTTTATACCATTTTCATGAGCTAAACATATATATATATATATATGTATATATGTATATGTATATATATATATACTTTGTTGTAATATAAATAATAAATAATGTATATTTTTGTAGGGAGCAGGGGGTGCTTTGCTTTGCTCACAGGCCCTTATTTATCTCTGGGAACCAAGAATAAGAAAACGTTACAGATTTATAGCAGCGAAGCAAGCAAACAAAAGTACAGTGTAAACCTTTGCTTTACACAATGTGTTCAATCAAATATTTACTGAACACCCACTTCATACCAGGAACTCTGCTAAGTGCGGAGAAGGAGCTCACTGATGAGTAAGACCTGCCTCTTGTTTTCATAAAATAGGTAAGAAAAAAGGCATAATAAAAGAATAGTTAAGTAACAAGGGATTAAGTATTGATACTTTGTTTACACAAAGCAATATGGAGAAATTGTAGATTAGGCTTGCTTCTAAACAATGCTTTGCAAGTAATTATAAGCACAAGGACAGAGCAGTAGGAAGAGATCCTTCAACTGTTTTCAGCCTAGCTGAGTACGCATCTCTGTGAGCACCTCAGCTATTCATTTCCACGGTAACTGGAAAGTCTTGGGGAGGTAATCACATCAATATGTACTGAGGTAATGAGAATGATAACGGTATGTGCTGAAGCTAACTACACAGGGAATGCTCTTCGGAGGCAGTGATGGTTCCTGAGGCTCAGAGAGGGTACATGGTCTCGCACTGTGTTAGTGGGAAGAGGTGGGGCTTGAACCCAGATCTGTTTGGCTATGACTCATACTTCAAAGTCAGGTTGGAAACTTGTCTCATCCCTTAGGGCCTCTTTCTGAGAGGGAAGAATGAAGAAAGGCTTGAGTTATACAGGGAGCCGGTTGGCTGGGGGCAGAAGAAGCAGCATGAATTCCACCCACAAACTGAAGGGGGGAAGGAAGAGTGTGCAGGTGTGTTTTCATGCCGATGGCTAGAAAGTCAAGTCTCCACCTGAGAACACTTCTGCGTATGGGGCCGGTGTGCATCCCATGAGGTGGGTGAAGAAGGGATTGTGGAGGTTTGTCATTCCTGACCCTTGGTGGAAGAGTGTATGGAAGAGTGGTCTAAATTTTGAAGATCAGTTCACACATTTGAGAAATAATCCAGGAAAGTGAACTCTAGCTTTTAAAGAAATGAGCAAAACTCTTCCACAGGAATCTGTCATCCTTCTAGCAGGGTGTTCAGGGGCCCTGTGTGCAGCGCCCACTCAGTGGCAGTTGGTGTGTGCCAGCTCAGGAGAGCTGACTGCAGGAACTTCTCAAGCAGCTTGACATCCTGTTGGTGGTTGGGAGCATGTTACACTATGGAAATCTGTAAATGCTGCAGCCAGAGAGCTGGTTGCTAAGTGTTTACCAGCACACTGCTGCCTGCAAGCAACAAGGGTTTTAATTAGCACCCTTTCACCTCCTCTAGGGACCCTGGTAGGTCTAACGTGGTGAAAACTGGGAGTACACTGGGTATAGGGACGGAAGATGGGAAATAGAGAAATAGAATTAGAGCAAGTGGTGAACACGTTACAGATAGTGGTCCTGCATGTGGCTGTATGTGAGTGTCACCTGGGGGACTTTTAAAAGACAAAGACCTCTAGGTCCAATGAAGTACCTAGCATATTTGATACTTGGAGTTGGTAAACATCCCCTCCTTTATGTGACAACATTATTTGGATAGTAATTATGCAATATCAGTAATAACTGATTATTATATAAAATACATAAAATTCATGTTTATGTAATACACGCATGATATGTTATATCTGTGTACATAGAACAAATAAAATCACAATGTTATATATAACATTATTTTTGACTAATTTTTATTTTATAAATAGTTAACAATTAAAAAGAAAGAACAGCTTTTAAGTTAAAAATACTGTTTGTTGTAATAGTCCATATATGGAATAAAAGTTACCCATTCCAAAATAAAATGTTGTATTTTACAACTTATGCCCTATTTCACTATTTTAGATTTGAAACAAATAAAAACTCTGGGTCCTTACACAGAGAGGCAAACTTGAAGTAGCCCAAGTTCAGTTTCTTGGTCCTGATGGAGACGATTACCGTGTGTTGTTCTTATAGGACCATGGGTATTGAGAACACGGATGGAACCCCAAGCCAGCCTCAGACTCCACTGTTCAACACTCCCTGGAAATGAACACCCTTCAGTGCGCCTGTGCGTCGGGGGCTGACTCTGTTACCAGTGGTTCCCCAGATTAACTTCCACATAGATTGTGATGTTTATTAAAGGAGAGGTAAGACAATGTGAAATTTGAAGCCTGAGTATATACGACTTAAACTCAACAGCAAGTGCTTAGACCAAAGAAAGATTTTGAAGAAGTATTTAATGACTAACCTTGTTTAGCACAGGGTGGCAGGAATATTGGTCTTTAAACTCTCTCAAGACAAGGCGCCCACTTACTACTTGCCCCTGGGTGTACTCTTCCCGCCACCTTGCCCTTGCCCAGATCCTACCACAAACCAAGATAGCCAGGATGTCTCGGCCGGGGAGGGCCCGAGAGTCCATGTCTGTGAGACAGCTCTTCCATGTGATTCTAATGGTCAGCCAAGTTCGGAACATTGGCATGGGAACAACAAGGGCAGAAATACCTGTGACTTCAAATCAAAGGCAGAGGCTGGGATATCTGAGGGGCTGCTGAAGTCTCCAATTCTAGAAACCTCATCCCTAGTTACACTGGTTGGCAAATGAACTATTATTGAGAACGATCTTGTTAAAAGAACCTCAATGTGAGACTATAGAAAGTTTTTTTTTCATTATGCCATCAAAGATATTGAACATATAGATATATGTTAAAACAATAAAACATATGCTTTTATTTAATGATATATTGCATAGAGTTTATTTCTTTGGCTTGTCTTTCTGTATAATATAAAGTGTTTTAGTAAACTATTCTCCCTCCTTATTGGTCTCTCTGCTCCTTCCTTGACCATCTCAGAAAAGCCTATTCTCAAAAAAAGCCAAAATGTTTTTTTTTTTTAAATCTTGTTAGATGTTACTCCTCTGCTCACATAGCTCCAATGGGGTTTGCACCTCACTCAGTAAAAGCTGAAGTCTGGCTATTGCTACAAAGCCTTACATGTGTTCCCCTCCATCCCACCAGCGTCGTCTCTTCTCATTGGATCTCCTACTGACTCCATTCCTGCCACACTGGCCTGTTGCGATTGTTCCTCTAACCCATTAGGCCACCTCTGGGCCTTGGCGCTGGCTGTTCCCTCTGCCTGGAACACTCTTCCCTCCAGACGCATGTGACCTCCTCCCTCATCTCCTTCAAGTCCACATTCAAATTTTCCACATGACATAAAAGGGCTTTATTTGTCTCCATTGTACCTAATATTACATGATGTACCATATCGTTTACTTGCTATTTTCTGTCTCTTCTGCTATATTTTTGAGAGCGGAATTATGTTACATTCAGTGCTGTGTCTCCAGTGCTTAGACTGCCTTGCACATGACTGGCATTTAATAAATATTTGTTGAGTGAACAAGTGAATCAAACTGCACATAATCAAATAATAATAGACATAAGAATCTCCTCTGACTCAACCCTTGTTACTCAGTCACACTCGCAGATGTAACCACTTGAAACTTTTTAAGCTGTTTACATTGTCTATTGGCGCCTTGCTATGATAGAGCTGGGTTTGATTCACTTGCACTTCCCCTTGCTCATCTACCTATTTATCTACCACAACATAGTTACTATTAGTATTTTTAGTTCTCCTATGTATCTATTACAACATAGTTACTATAACTTTGTAATGTGTAACTTAGTTATATTCTACAATGTTTCTATTCCATTCTCTGATACAGTATCTTTTGTTTCCTCTGTTCTCAAAATGAAGATATTAGCCTCTTACTCTTTCCTTCTCCTTGCTCTTCTCCCAGTTGTTATTGTCTTTCCTGAGGCATTCGTTTCCATCACCACAACATGACTTAAATTTTATGTCTCATAAGTGAACTTTTCAAAATGACCTGTAGGAGAGTGTGGCTAATTTTAACAGAAATTTCCCCTTTTCCACCTCCCCTCCCTCACACCCACACCTCATCTCAGTTTTAAATTTGGATGAAAACAGTGTTGAACAAGCCTGGGATTTTGCCAGGAGAGTGGAGAGGGCAGGCTACTACTCAGGAAGCAGGCCAGGGAAGCCTTCAGGGGGATGCGCCAGGCTTTCGGGCTGGCCCCAGCTGCACATGCTGCGTCACTGCATTTTCCACACCTGCCTGGGGATGAGGGATGCACCTCTGGGGGAGGTTCCCAAGCCTGAGGTGCCAATGCACATCTTTCCACTGAGAACCAGAGCTGTTGGGACAGTAGTGACGTGCGTATTGTCGTCTGACGTACTCTCTCCCAGTAGACAGACAAATGTAAGAAACCAAATTATAATCAAAGGTAGCTTGGTAGGCGCAGAGCCAAATGAAGGAGTTAGGTGAAATGGATGTTAAGTCCCAATAGACACAGACAGCCTGATCAACCCTCGCTTGGGGGAGAAAAGGGTCTGTCTGACAGTGTGGTCTCAGCATCTGTTGTCTGTGACCTCCCTCGCTGGTGTTTGTTGCTTCCTTCCTATGTCTCCATTACTGACTAATCCCAAAATAGATTTAAAATTTCCCACAATTCTCATCACAATTAAGCCTAATTGTTCTGCAAGGCATTCTCCCTAAGGTAAGTTAGCACTTCTCTGTATTAAAATAATTCTCTGAGACCCATCTTATTTCCCTCACTCCCAAATTTATAGCCAGTCGCATCACTGTTGCCTTCAGGTAAGAATATAATGTCTATTATCTATTGATTAAAGGCATCCTGGAAATTCAGTAGCTCATAAATATAACAAACTGAACATCATATCTCTGGAGTAAGCACATTTCTGAAATGGATGGAGGCATTTCTGCAACAGCCAGAAGACTTGTTGGATGTCAGATCAGGTTCATGCTGGGCCTGAACATGTTTATAGCTGCTCTGACCTAATGATTTACCACCAGATGGTCTATCAGATTTTAAGGGGAGCCAAAAGAAGACTATTGGAGTTAATCTACTACACACAGGGCTTAGGGTTTCTTTTGAGTTATTTACCATTGTGTAGAACTATATAATAGTGTGGGTTATGATACAGCAAAGTGTAAGAAAAGGAGGAATTAGATAAATAAATCTAAAGAGAAAAAATTTACATACATTGACTCACTTATTGAACATTTATTTAATATTTATTGAGCATCTACTACTTGCTATGACCCACACTAAATCCTGCAGACATAGTGAATGATGAACAAAGCATATCGTAATATCTGACCTCATAGAGCTAACAATCCGAAGGAGAAGATAAAATTAAACAATAATTACACAAATGATTAAATAATTATAACTGTAAAAAGTGCTATGCAAGAGAAGACCAGTGAAGACATAGACAGGAAAGACTGATGTAAGCTGGGCGGGTGGGGTGGGGTGCAGATGACATTCCTGAGGAACTGGTGTACAAGGTGAGACCGAAGGATGTGCACGAGCTCACTTGGCAAGAGACTGGGAGGAATGTTTCACGTGGAAGGAGCAGCAGGTGCAAAGACTCAGAGGCAGGCAGGAGCACAGCATCCTACAAGAAATGCAAGGCCAGTTTGGGTAAAGGGTATCCATCAAGAGACTTAGGTGAATAAGATGATCATGGAGAGCAAACAATGACATTCCTAACTGTTACCAGTTATACTGCTTCCTGGATGGAGGATTATTGTCTAGTCCACGCGTGCAGAATTGAGTTACCTTTCACCAAGAAAGAAGCCAGTGTTCTCCTCCATGGGATAGTGAAACTTTTAAAGTAATGACACTGAGAGTTGGGACTTAATCTGTTCCATCTCATACAAGTCTAGCATCATTGAAATAAATACTGCTCCTGCAAGCAAGAGTGCCTGAAATTTTCTTGGTAGATGGATATCATTCAGAGAATTAGGCCATCCTCATGAAGAAATGCTTTCTTCCCCTTTTCTATGTCCTTTGGAGTTCTTCCCGGCTATCAGGTTCATCCTTAGAGTTCAAGTCTGCCTTAGAAAGATATGGGTCATTTATGGGAGTCTTTTGCTGAAAGATTACAAGAGCAAAGGAAACAAAGCTTGGATTCCCAGACCACTGGTGGTTTCATTGGATTTCTTTCCTTTTTCCTTTTTTAGTTTAAAAGTATCATCCAAAATTCACTTTGTTTTCCCACCCACCCATATCTCTTGTTACAATTCTTCCTGTGTCAGATCTCTATATACTAACCCACGCACTACTTCCAGTTTCAATTTTCATCACTCTTATCCTTTCATAAGAATAGGTAAGAACCTGTTTTATGCAGTTGTGCCTAGTTGTATCTATGTGTGCATTCCTAAGGTGTGAGTGTGTATCATTATGTACAAATACAAAACTGTTGATGTAGGTAGGTGTCCATACATGTATCAACAAATTAATATGTATGTAAGTGTCCCAATGTTATAAAACTGTAGGGCTGCACTGTCCAATATGGGTAACTGTTACCCATGTTTGCCTATTTAAATGAACTCTAATTAACTAAAATTAAACATTCAATACATCCATTGAATTAGCCACATTGTAGGTGCTCAAGAGCCCCTTGAGGCTAGGTGGATACCATACAGAAAAGGATCTATATACACCTTTTTTCCATCACCCAAAATTAGCTGGGTAGCTTTGCAGCAAGGTGTCACCACCCCCAACCCCAATGCTGCCTTGGGATGCAGTCTAGACTCCTTACTATGGCTTACAAGATGCAGACCTGGCTCCTCCTGACCTCTGTCTTCATATTTCTGCATGCCTCCCCACAAACAGTGTTTTCTGGTCTTGCTGAACTTCCTTTAGTTCCTTGAGTGTTCTTCATTCTGCTGCCAGGTTTCCAAACTACTCTTTCTTCTTGCTAGAATACCTAGTCCTTCCTCTTATCACCTGTCTCATGTTCTTAGCTTGAATTTCACTTCCTGGGGAAGTCCTCCTTGGTTGGGAGGCTCCGCAGTGTGTACCCTATCCTTATGGCTATATGGAAAGTAATGCCTTAAAAAACTATTGTGTGTTCAGTTACACCAAATTTCCTGCTGGAGTGTAGACCCCATGGGGCCAAGGATGTGTGCCCATGTCTGTACAGCTTAACTTCCACAGCACCAGACATGCAGCTGGCACTTAGTAAATATGTGTTAAATAAATACATGTCTGGTGTGCCTATAGCTTTGGAGGTGGGAGTACATTTTTAAATAGTTATTTATTTATTTATTCATTTGAGAGAGGGGAAGAGAGAGAGAGAGAGAGAGAGGGAGAGAAACATTGAGGTAAGAAAGAAACATCGATTGGCCACCTCTTGCACACACCTCAACTGGGGACTCAACTGCAACCCAGGCATGTGCCCTGACTGGGAATTGAACTGGTGATCTTTTGCGTTGTGGGATGACACCCAATCAGCTGAGCTACACCAGTCAAGGCTGAAGGTGGGAGTATATTAAACTGCATCTGTAACTATGATGTGTGTTGGGGCAACTCCATGTTTACGTGATACTAATATCAGGATGCAACCAGAGTGCATGAGAAGCAGAAGTTAACAACAAGGGTGAGGAAGTGAAGATAAGAAGATGGGAGATCAGAGTGATGGAGAGAAAAGAGGATCCCCTAGGAAGCAGAGCAGCGCTCTGATATGATTCCTCAATATCCAGCCAAGAGGAATATTACTTGGCCATGAAATAGAATGAAATCTTGCTAATTGTGACAACATGGAGGAACCTAGAAGATATTACGCTAAGCAAAATAAGTCAGACAGAGAAAGACAAGTACCATATGATCTCACTTATATGGGAATCTAGAAAACAAAATAAATAAACAAACAAACAAAATAGAAACAGACTCATAGATACAGAGAACAAATTGATGGTTGCCAGATGGGAGGAGGGTGAAGGACTGGGTGAAAAAGGCAAAGGGATTAAGAAGTACAAATTGGTGCTTACAAAACAGTCATGAGGATGTAAAGCACAGCACTGGGAATGTAGTCAATGATACTGTGATAACTGCATGGTGTCAGGTGGGTGCTGGACTTATCAGGATGATCACTTCCTAAGTTATTTAAATGTCTAGTTGCTATGCTATACACCTTGATCATATATAATATTATATGTCAGATGTAACTTAAAAATTAAAAATCGTAATTAAAAAGAATCCAGGGAGGAGGTGACGGAAGTCGGGAGCCGACTCCCGGTCGTGGGCCTGCACACAGCGGGTCCATGTGCCCCGCGTAAACCCCTGCCTAGTGTGAGGTTAGAGTTCAGTAACTTGTCTCATACAGGGGTTTTCATTGTTACACTTCACTTTTTCTGACACATTTAAGCAGATCCAAAAATGTGGTGTTTAGAAATTCATTAAATCTCTCGTCCTCTTCTCTCTTAGCACGCCCAAACTCCTTGCACCTCCTATTTCCCTCTGCCCTGCCCCTGCCCTGGCCGCTGTGTCCCTGTCTGCTCTGACCATGGGCAGTTCTACACAGGCTCTGGGTGGGTCCCACTCTGCCAGCTCCACAAAGCCCCCTGGGGACTGAGGGGTGGGCTCCACACTAACTGCTTTTCTCATGAGAGTCGGATCCACCACCCCACTCCTTAATTCATAGAAAGTGAGGGAGGAATAAAGAGTTGAGTGGGCAAAGGCGGAGAGAGAATGCTGTGAACTCTCAAACATTAACAACTCATATCCCATTACATGTAATTTCAAGTGTATAAATTAAACTCCATAGAGTTCTTCTATGGGATGGCTTTAGTCCTAATGTTCTCATAGAAAATTGTGCTATGGGATTCTCTTCAGGTATTATGGGGATAGTTTAAGAAAATAATACAAAAATTTTTTTTCTTATACTCTCTGTGTCTTGCCAGTATAGAGTAAATAATGAGAGCTTATGGGATTGGTTTCCTTCCAGGGTACAGGCCAGTCCATGAAAAATGGTTGAGGTACCTCAACAAATTAAGGGAGAAGAATGCCTTTGTATCATGCCTGGCACACAGCAGGGCTCAATGAGAAAGTTCAATGGAAGAAAGCAGAGCAGTGGTTCTCGGCCCTGGCTGCACATTGGGAGCATGTGGGGCACTTGAAAAAAATATCATTCTCCTGTTCCTGCCCCTGAAAGTCTGATGCAGCTGGTCTCAGGTATGGCCTGAGCACTGGCATTTGTAAAAGCTCACCAGGTGTTTCTAAAGCACAGCCAAGGTTTAGAAACACACCCTGGTCTAGATGAGTCCTTTTCACATATTTCCCTTCAGATCTTTACAAGGATGCCATGATATTTTTGGCTCAGCCATGGGGTTGGAATGTATGAAGCTAATCAGTTTGAGATAGAAACATCATCATGAATGTTTTTTATTAGATGTCTACAAGGGTGTGTGTGTGTGTGTGTGTGTGTGTGTGACAAATTTCTTCTGAGTCCTTTGATGTTTAACATCCTCAGCAGGGTTCCCATGTTTGGAAATCTGAGAGCTTCTCCTCAGGTAATGGCATAGTTTTACATCTAAATCCAAAGTAAAAGTGGCAGTAATTATTAGTGTACACTCTTAGTAAGTAGAATGTAGCAACAAATAGAGAAAGGCTGGCTTGATAGTCAGTGGTATTATCATTTTCATATACCCACTAGGTTCAGGATTAGTTTATCAATTCTGTAGTAGGTTAAAAGAATGGAGGCAGCTGACAATCATTTCTTCATTTATATTTTCATTCAATAGCCACCTGCTGAATGTCTCCTATGTACCAAGCCCTGGTTAGAGTTGTGGATACAATGGTGAGTAGAATCACCCAGCTCCTGTCCTCAGTGCAGTAGGACGAGACAAGTGAACAAGCACTTGCTCTAAGTATGGGACGCTATGAGAGTGCAGGGTTGAGACATCCAGCCAGACATGGTTGGCCGGTTGGGGGTTTGTGATGGGCAATGCCTGCTGGAAACAATTACTTTGGGGAGAGTGGCAGCCATGGAATAAACCATGTGACTTCCTTTTGAGAAAGAATTTCCTGTTCAGCTACTGGAGTGCAATTATCTATAGCACCCAGCTGCTAGTGTTGTGAGGATTTGCTCTAGCAGAGGAGGGGGCATAGGTCATGTGCACAGAGTGGAGTAAATAGTAGTAGGAAAAGGAGAAGAAAGAGGTAAGGAAGGGATTCTGGTCCAAATCATGGAAGACTTTGGAGGCCATTGTGGAAACACTGGTTTCCACTCAAAGTAATATGGGTGGTAGGAGGGTGTTGAGTGAGAAGCAATATAAATTGATGTATCTTTGATGATATCCTTAGCCCCTGACTTTGCTCCAGCCCACTTCTTCCCCTCCTAGCAATGACACCCAGCCCTCAGGACCTGGCATCTAGAAAAGCAGTACACCTCCTGGGTGGCCCCTCCTCGGACAGCTTTGGACTGCCTCTGTGCACTGAGGGTTCCACAGAGTTAAAGATTTCATCTGACCGTGAGAGTGTTACAGTTGCATGGATAAAACTAAGAGTATTCTTGTGCCCCAAATTGTGGGAGGTCATCAAGCATTAAGGCCAGGACTTATGGTAAAGGGAAGGCCAGTCTTTCTAGGGTGACAGGTAAAATAAATGGTTTTTACCTTTGGAAAAGAAAACAACATTTCTACTTGTCTTCACGTTACAATTGCCTTCCCTGAATTGCCCAGTCTGGCTTGGCAGACAGATGGCCCTAGAAAGCTCCTGGTTAAAGTACGATCCCAAATTTGGAGCATGGGTATCTATTTTCCATTCTCCGCCTTTTGGAGATTTCCAAGTAGAGTTGAGTTGAGCCTAGATGGAAAGGTTCAAGGAAAAAGAGAACTATTTAGAAAAAAAATTCCTCCCTGGAAGAATGATTTTTCTGTGTAGAGATAAGAAAGGTTTCATGGTGTTTCCCTCATTAATCATTCTTCCTAGGATTTCATTCCCCTCGCTGAGCTGACACCTGCCTTGAGAAGGCTCATGACTCAGTAGCTTCCCATTCAGCTTCAGGTCCCACATCAGGCTTGCATGTCCTTGCAAACCAATTTTTGGTAGATTTCTTGGCAAAAAATTCTTTTCAACACCACCTGGTCCCAGGGAATGCCAGTATC
Organism: Phyllostomus discolor; assembly: GCF_004126475.2. Lineage (NCBI taxonomy): Eukaryota > Metazoa > Chordata > Mammalia > Chiroptera > Phyllostomidae > Phyllostomus > Phyllostomus discolor. The sequence continues at coordinate 145,616,331 of NC_040907.2, read as the reverse complement.
AGGAACATAATTGCTGGGAATTCGATGAAGTCTATGCTAGTCTGCTGTTCTCTTCTTGACTCAAGTTTCTGAGCTAACCTGACCTTGACCATTCTCGGCTCCGAATGCTATGACCAGGACAATGACAGGGATACCACCACCACTGGAAAATGACCAGAACTGACAATTCACAAATATTTATGATGGATACACATAAAAAACATTTAGTAGTACTAATTACCAAAGAGAAGAAGAAAGGATGTAGGCTAGACAAAATCAACAAAATTGCAAACCAGAATGGCTCACAATAGGTGATTGGTTAAATCTGGAGACAATGGTAGACTTTTAGAAGTTCTGTTTATAAAAAATTTTTTATGAGCATCCCAGGACACAAAACCATACATGCAGATATGTTCTTAATGTTTAAAATAAAAATTTTACAAAGAGGAAAATACAAAAGAATATTTGTTTGGGGGTGGTATAATTATCAGTAATTTCACTTATAATTTATTCCAAATATTTTTCTGTAATTTGTAATTTTCTAAAGCAAATATATAGTCAAAATAAAATAAAAATGAATTTTAAGAAAAAATAAATAAAACAGATATTAACATATACTATTATAAAGGTTTTCTTATAGTATAATTTTCACAAAAACAGTTTGAGAAAATATATTTAGGAAGTCAGCTAATATTGATGTTGGCTTTTCATTTCAAGAGTATGAATGATGTGTTGGCAATAGAACATTTTACATGAACTTGTGATTTAAATGGTTGGACAGCCTCAGTTAACCTCGGGACCTGCCCTGTAGCTTCAGCATAGTGTTTCTTTGGCCACCAATGCTGGAAGAGTGTGGGTACATCTGCTGTCATTCTTTAGTTAGTGTTAGTTGGCACTTTTAAAAGACACAAATCTACCCTTTTCCCAGCCCTCAACCATTTTTAGTGAAAATGAGGGAGTGGTGAAGGGGAGGGGGAACTGAACAAGAGAAAAGCAAAAAAGAAAGAAGAGTTGGGGGTAGCCCTAGGGGAGAATGCACACTGGGAAGATCCTGGGTATGAGAGAAGGGCCACTGACGTTTACAAAGTTCCTCCTCTGTTCCGGGCTCAACCCTAAGTGCTTTGCCTCAATGATTTCTTTCATTTTTTTTAGAACCCCTCGTGTACGGTGTTATTTTCTCTGCTTCACAGATGAGGACCCTGAGACTCACAGAACTAACTTGCCCAGAATTATGCATGCCAGTAGAAAGTGGAGATGAGATTGAAACTACCTTCCTAACTCATTCTGAAAATATATTCAGATGTGAGTGCCTGTGTGTGGGTGCCTGGTGAACATGCTCTTGCCAGTGATGGGGTTTTCCCCATCTGCTCTCCTGAAGCTTGAAGGGGCGAAGTGACTCCATGCCACCGGAGGCAGCACCAGAACACAAACAACCCGATTACCAGACCATGTAACTATATTGTAATTTCAACCCACACTGGCTGGGCAAAGGCTTTGAAATTGAGCATAAACTTGAGGTGCTGGCACTCATTACAGGTGAAAAGGGAGTTATGAAAAGCAAGAGAAAGTATGAGGAGCTGGCTCAAGGGAGAATGCTAGGGTGTGCTGACCAGGAAGCATCCTCATCTACGCGGTGACTCCCAGAGGCCCCAGGACCCCACCTCCCCAGGATCCAGGAGTGGTTCACGAAGGGCAGGTTAGATGGTGTAGCTGCCTCAAGACAAGAGCAGCTGAGAGACAGTATTCAGCTTTTGGAGATATGTAGCAGCAAGTAGGGTTGGGAAGAAAGATTCAGACTCAGAGAGCCACACAAAAAAAGACCTGGGTGGGCTTTCTTAGTCTTAAGCCAGGCTTCCTTGAGATATGTCCCATTCTCCTTACTTTATCGTAAAGTTACTTCTCTAAATCAGTGACCTGACTGTGATGCTAGAGGTCAACTTATAGTAAGAGAGATGGAAAATAAAGAAGCAAGAATGGCAATCCCGGGGTCATGGGCTCACTGAGGGCCATTAGGATCTTTTTTACATTTTTTTTTTATTGTTTGTCATGCGACTTGGAGTTCTCTTTGTGAAAGCACTCCCTGCCAGCTAATGGGAAAAACATCACAGAGAACACTCTCCAGGGAAGCTGTTTGATGAGGATAAAAATCAGTGCATTTTAATCTTAGGTCATCCAGTGATTGACTGTCTTCTGCAGTTTAACAAGACTATGAGTTCTGCCCTGACCGGTGTGGCTCAGTTGGTTGGACCATCATCCCGTAAACACAAAGGTCACTGTTCAATTCCCCGTCAGGCCACATGCCTGGGTTGCAGGTTTTGTCCCCATTCGGGGCACGTGCAAGAAGCAACCAATTGATGATTCTCTCTCACATCAATGCTTCTCTCCCTCTCTTCCCCTGTCTCTAAAAAATTTAATATATAAAAAAAACTATGAGCTCTTAGAGGGCAGGACCGATGTTTAGTCTTTGTGGGGGACACGTATCATTTACTTTATACTCTCTTTTAAAATTATTTTTGAATTTATAAAAATAATGTTTATTGTAAAATGTTAAAGCAACATAAAGGCACATAGGTATAAAAGTGAATATTCTCATTTATAGCCTAGAGCCCCTTTCTACTCAGCCTCCGCCATGCTAGGAGGTTAACTGTTGGTGATACTAGAGTGTATGCTGCAAGATTTCTACCACACTTTTACAATCCCCCCACAAGTATACATGCACACATACAGTTATGGTATGATATAACAAAATATGGCTTTTCTTTTTTTACAAAAATAAGAGCATACTATATATTTCATCTGCAATTTACAACTTAATCCATCACACGTAGATTTTTATGTCCGTCAGTCACAATTCTGATTAGCATTCATATATGGGAATGACACTGATTTCCCCTCCGTTACCTTGTATGTTTGCCATGAGGATTAATTAGGAGGTACTCAAGGATTTAAAAAAAGAAAACAGTACCTAAGGTTTGAGATGGCCACTGATTTTACAGGGGGACATTATATACAGGTTATGTGGTGAGCTCCAAAGAGGATAAGGACAAGGAAATAATTTCTCATTTTCCCACTCTGAATGGGACACTTTGTGATCTGCATTTTATAAAAACATGAAAGTGAGGTCAGGCTTGGCAGGGAAATTGCTGGCTACAAGCTTTTAGGACAATTAAGAAACAGCAGGATCATTCTGGCACGAGCTTCAACCAGTTGGCAGGAAAAAAATGCCTCTTCTGCTCCTACAGTGACTGGCAACTCTAAGTAAATGGCTAAAATTGCCTTTGATGTCTGTTGGCAACTTCTTCGTTCAAGTTTTTGAGTCTTGTTGAATGCTCTTAGATATTGGGGCATCTCTTCTATTATGGCAAATCTGACATCTGTAATTATTTCAAGTCATATAGAACAAAAATTCACATTGCCAGAGTTAGGAATCCTTGCAACCTCACTCAAATCTAGAAATAATTTTTTCCCGTAAAACTTTTCTTTTTTGAAGGCTTTGTTGTTATATGCAAAGACCATGTTTTATATGATTAGTGACATTCTGATAGGCATTTTGAAATATTAGAAATAGCTCATGACCCCTGCTATTATCTTTGCTGAAGTCCAAGGACTTGGAACCCTAGGTAGGACATTATTAACTTAAAATGCCCCTACACACTTAAATTAGAAGCTGTCAATAAATATCATTTTTCTTCTAAATTTAATTTACATTTCTCTCTGAAGCTACATTGCTCCTCCAATCCCCTGGCCTAACCAGAGTAGCACCAGTAATTCCTTGCTGGCTTGCTGCTGAAAGTTCGAAGTTGAGAGTTGTGCAGTGTAATGGTTGAGTGAGGCTTGGTGCTTCAGTGGCTGGTCCAAAGCCAAGTTCCACCACAAGTTTGCTTAGACCCTCCATAAAGTAGAGAGGGTGGTGGCACCTACCTCATAAATTTGTTGAGAGAACTAATGAATCTATTAATAAAGCATCTAGAACATTGCCTGGACCACAAAGTGTTAGTTATTACTGGGTCTTTTATATTTAAAGACACTCCCTTTAACTTTTTTATTGGGATGAGGTCAGTAAGCTATTTATGCTACTGATAGGGGAAAACCTCATCTGTTCCCCATGTTGTAACAGAGACAAAGAGGAAGAAGATGGTATAAGTCCAGTCACTGTCTCTCTGTCCCCTACTTTAGGTCAGATAAGAGCAGAAGCCTCGAGTCAGGCTACCTGACTGGATTACTCATGACTTGTGCCATGAACATGTTTCTTAACTTTTCTCAGCCTTGGTTTTCTCATTTATATAAAGGGAATAACAATTTTCTCTGGTCATAGGGTTGTTGGGAAGAACAAGATAGTGTGAACAAAGTACTTACACATAGTAAGTGCTCCATCTAGTCAGCTACTAAGATAATTCAAATGTAACAGATTCAAGGGCATCCACTGAGTATCTACAGTGTGCCCATTCTATTTCATTTCACAACAGCCAAGGAGAATGTTTTGGCCAAAATGGAGGCATAGGTAGAAATGTTTCACTTCCATGAACAACCAAAAGAAGGATAACAATCAATTTAAAAACCAAAAACAGCCTTGGCTGGTGTGGCTCAGTGGATTGAGCGCGGGCTGCAAACCAAAGCATCGCAGGTTCGATCCCCAGTGGGTTGCAGGCCACGGCCCCCAGCAACTGCACATTGATGTTTCTCTCTCTCTCTCTCAAAAATAAATAAAATAAACAAACAAATAAATAATCTTAAAAAAACACAAAAAACAAAAAACAACCAAAACTGCCAGAAAATCAAACTACATGGAAGTCTGACAACCAAGGAGTTAAAAAACATTCATCCAGACTGGTAGGAGGGGTGGAGACAGGCAACTGGGCAGAGAAGGAGAACGGCAAGGCAGCAGACCACGTGAATGAGGCAGGGGCTGGCTGAATGGGCAGTCCCACATTTGCCTGCAGATAAGCTGGGAGAACTACTGGGGAGCCAGACAGACCACAAAACCTAGGGTTTCAGCACAGGAAACTAAAGCCTCAAAACCTCTGGCTGTAAAAACCTGTAGGGGTTGTGGCAGCAGAGAAACTCCCAGTCTCATAGGAGAGTTTACTAGCGAGTTCCATGGGTGTCCAAGAATGTACAGAAACCCACCTGCCTGGGAATCAGCACCTGAAAGGGCACAATTCACTTGTGGGAAGCCAGGGAAAAGATAGAAAGTGGGGTGAGAGCCCACCAAGCAAGCAAGCAGCATTGTTCCTTCTCTGACCCCTTCATCACAGACAGCTCCACAACATAGCAAAGAGGGTTCCCCCACACTGGTGAGTACCTAAGACTCCACCCCTTACAATGTAACAGGTGTGCTGAGACAAAGAAATATGGCTCAAATGAAAGGACACATGGATAAAGCCAAAGGGGGTAGGTTTGAGAGTGGGAGGTGAGGGTGGTTGGGGAAGGTGGGGCACAACGGGGGAAATTTTATTTATTTATTTGTTTGTTTGTTTGTTTTTATTGTTCAAGTACACTTGAACAACAATAGAAGGAAAGAAAGAAAGAAAGAAAGAAAGAAAGAAAGAAAGAAAGAAAAAGAAAGAACAGATCAAAACTCCAGAAAAAGAACTAAGTGATGAGGAGATGGCCAACCTATCAGATACAGAGTTCAAAACATTGGTAATCAGAATGCTCACAGAAATGACTGGGTTTGTTCACAAAATGAAGGCAGAAATAAAGGCTATACAAAGTAAAATAAGGGAAAATATACACGAACCAACAGTGAAGGGAAGGAAACTGGGACTCAAATCAATAGTTTGGAACAAAAGGAAGAAATATACATTCAACCAGAACAGAATGAAGAAACAAGAACTAAAAAAAAATATGAGGAGAAGCTTTGGAACCTCCAGGACAATTTTAAGTACTCCAACATCTGAATCATAGGGCTGCCAGAAGAAGAGGAAGAACAAGAAATTGAAAAGTTATTTGAAAAAATAATGAAGGAGAACTTCCCCAATCTGGCAAGGGAAATAGACTTCCAGAAAGTCCAGGATGCTCAGAGAGTCCCAAAGAAATTGGATCCAAGAAGAAACACACCAAGGTACATCATAATTACATTACCCAAGATTAAGAGAAGGAGAGACTCTTAAAAGCAGCAAGAGAAAAGGAGACAGTTACCTACAAAGGAGTTCTCATTAGACTGTCGGCTGATTTCTCAAAAGAAACCTTTCAGGCAAGAAGGGGCTGGAAAGACATATTCAAAGTCATGAAAGGCAAGGACCTCCATCCAAGATTACTCTCTCTAGCAAAGGTATCATTTAGAATGGAAGGACAGAGAAAGTGCTTCTCAGAAAAGGTCAAGTTAAAGGAGTTCATCATCACCAAGTCTTTATTAGATGAAATGTTTAAGGGACTTGCAAAGGAAGATGATCAAAATAGTAAAATGACAACAAACTCACAACTATCAACAACTGAACCTGAAAAACAAAAACAAAAATAAACTAAGGGAACAACTAGAACAGGAACAGAACCACAGAAATGGAGATCACATGGAGGCTTATCAGTGGGGAGGGGGCAGAGGGAATAGGGGCAAAAGGTGCAGGGAATAATAAGCATAATTGGTAGGCACAAAATAGACAGGGGGAAGTTAAGAATAGTATAGGAAATGGAGAAGTCAAAGACCTTATATGTACAACCCATGGACATAAACTAAGGTGGGGAAAATGCAGAGGGATGGCATGGGGAAGGGCAGAAGGGGATAAAGAGGAGAAAAAATTGGGACAACTGTAATAGAGTAATCAATAAAATATACTTAAAAAAAACAACCAAGGATCACTCATTATCTTCACTTAAATGGTAAGGAGACTAACACTCTGGAAAGTTAAATTATGAGTAGTAGTTCTCAATGTTGGAAGGTGATGGAGTTGAAATGTGAACCCCAGTCTTCAGAATCACAGGCTAGCATTCTGTACTTTTGAATATCTGCACACACCATGAATATCTGGTTAACCTGAGGGCTCTCATGGTTAATTGGTAAACAGGGTGGAGGAACTGTTAGTCCGTGCCTTCTGCTTGCTTTCAGAAACCTTTTTTGGTTATTTTTTAATGACCAAACCATGTACCAATGCACTTTCAACCATTCAACAATATAACAATTTTACCATAATCATATTCTTGGTTTCCTTCCCTTGAAAGTTTCACAAACTTTCTAAAATGTGCAAATGACACTCAAAGTTTTCAACCAGGAAAACTTGTCCTTTTCCATTGAATCTGAAACAGTGAGTTGACTCCTCTCCTTCCTGGAAGGCTTTTTTAAAGTCATTACAAATAGCATTTATCTTTACAGTTCTCAAGTGACCTTTAGTGCAAACATTTCTTTCTTCTTCCTGGGATGGGTTCTGACATCATTCTCCAGGAACACAAAGGCCTCCACTAGATTGATTTATCCTGCTGAGGCTTTGGAAAGGGTCTCTTCTTCCCTGACCACATCCTAATTCAAACTATGGGGGAAAATATTTAGCAGGGTTTCTCTTTTTCTAGTTTTCCTTAAGATTGTTATTTTAAAAGCTAGTTATTCTAACATCTGCTTGGAAAACTTTATTGTTCTCAGTCCGGAGTATGGCTTTGTATCCTTTAGCCAATTACTTCTTATCTTTGTCTACTTCTGCTCTTTTTTATTCAAATCAGCCAGCATCTGTTCCCAGGAGTCTGTGCCAAGGTGCCACCCAGCGCAGAGGAACTAATCTTTGATCTTTTTCTTTTGCCTCCTCTTGGTAATATACATTAGTTAACATCCCAGAGTCTCCCACAACGTCATGATTCCCTTTGCAAATTTACATGAGAGTTAAAAAAAATTAAAAAGGAGAGCTACAAAGCTTATTCATACTAACTGCTGAATTAAGGTATCCAAAAGCTATGTGATTTTTTTTTCTGAGTTTGCTCTTGTCTGCGTACATGTTGTGTGGCTGAATGGGAAAAGAACTGCCAATTTAGCACAAAGCACAGGGCTTTTCAGTAGTGGCTCCTCTCCTGTCACAGTCCCTGGTAAGTTACCCAGGTAGCTTTTCATGTCATGGGCATAGTGGTGGAGGCCACCTCCGTAGGTCAAAATTAATGTCAGCGACGAGGCACAGGGAGGCACAGTTCTCGCCAAGGATAGTCTCTGATGCTTGCAGTTCCTTTTCTTTAGCTTTTTAATGCAAACAGGTCCCAACTTAAGCAGCTAATGAGGGTTTTACAGTTTTACACTGACATGGAATTTTTTCCAACATTTGAAGAAAATCTTTTTATTTATGCATGATGATTCTTCTGAATTCCAACTCATCATTATAGGCATTTTTAAAGTGAGAATGGTGTAACTCATATAAGAAGGAGGGAAAAATAGTTTTGAAAAGTGTTGAAAAGGATTTTTCAATGTCTCAATCATTCAATCAACATGAATTTATTTAATGCATGTTCCATGTCAGATACTACATCAGACCCCAGCAACATGGTAGCAGGGAAGACAGACACAGGCCCCATGTTCCAGGGGCTCAGAGCACAGCTGGGACCTTCTGCTAACACAGTAGCAGTTTGCATGTGAGTTGTGGCTTTTCCAAGTCAGGTGTAAATCTTGCCACTTGCCTTGAAGCCATGTAAAAATGGTGATTCCCAGTGAAATCCCATGGAAAAAGATTCTGTGATCCTCAAGCAGGCTTTATCTCCTGGGCATTTCCTAAGGAGCTTTTTTACCTGCAAACCTGAATAAATTAGTCCTTTCTATGGTTTGGAGAACAGTAGCTAGTGAAAAATAAGAATTGATGAATGTCTCCCATGGTCAAGTACAGTCTACTACTTGTGTTTGTGTGGTGTGTAAATGAAGAATAGTTTTTACATTTTTAAATGCTTGAAAAAACCCCAGAAGAACATGATACTGTGACACATGACAGCTACATGAAATTCAGTATTCAGGTTCCATAGAGAAGTTTTATTGGCCCACAGCCATGCCCATTCATTTATGTATTGTCTGTGGTCACTTCTGTGCTGCAGTAGCAGAGCTGGAAAGTCACAACAAAGACTGTGCAGTCTGCAAAGCTTAAAATATTCATTACCTGTCCCTTTAAAGAAAATGTTTTCCTACCTCTGATCTAGAAAATTTTCTAGTGCTGTCACTCATAATACATACCTATAGTTATTTGCCAAGAGACACACTAACTCTAAACAACCCTCTCCCTCATATGGTGAAAAGCAGGGAAACTTTAGGAAAGGACAGAGAAGGGCACATTTATCAACAGTTTCAAATTTTCTTACACCACAGACTTGGGTGTGCAAGAAACATAGTATTATTTTTTGTAATGAAACTTAATGCACTTAATGTCAGAACATATAATCTCCTTTTTAAATTATATTTTTATTGATTATGCCATTACAGTTTTCCTGATTTTCCCCACTTTGCAACCCCTCTACCCAGCAACCCCCACTCCCTCAGGAACCTCCCTCCACCATTGTTCATGCCCATGGGTCATTTGTATAAGTTCTGTGGCTCCTCCATTTCCTATACTGTATTTTATATATCCCCATGGCTATTCCGTGGCTACCTATTTGTACTTCTTAATCCCCTCACCTCTTCATCCATTTCCCCACACCCCCTTTCCATTGGGCAACCATCAAAAAACTCTCCATGTCCATGATTCTGTCTTCGTTTTCCTTTTTTGTTTAGTTTGCTTTTTAGAGTCAATTGTTGATAAATATGTATTTATTGCCATTTTTTTGTTCATAGTTTTGATCTTCTTTTTCTTAAGTAAGTCCCTTTAATATTTCATATAATAATGTTTGGTGATGATGAACTCCTTTAGTTTTTTCTTGTCTGGAAAGCTCTATCTGCCCTTAAATTCTGAATAACAACTTTGCTGAGTAGAGCAATCTTGGCTATAGGTCCTCACTTTTCATGACTGAATATTTCTTGCCAATCCCTTCTAGCTTGCAAAATTTGTTTTGAGAAATCAGCTGACAGTCTTATGGAAACTCCCCTGTAGGCAACTAACTGCTTTTCTCATGTTGCTTTTAAGATTCTCTCTTTATCTTTAACCTCTGGCACTTTAATTATGATATGTCCTGGAGTGGGCCTCTTTGCATCCATCTTGTTTAGGAGTCTCTGTGTTTCCTGGACTTGCATGTCTATTTCCTTCACCAAATTAGGGAAGTTTTCTTTAATTATTTTTTTCAAATAGATTTCCAATTTCTTGCACTTTCTCTTCTCCTTCTGCCATCCCAATGATGTGAATGTTGGATTGCTTGAAGTTGTCCCAGAGGCTGCTTATACTATCCTCTTTCTTTTGAATTCTTTTTACTTTTTGTTTTTCTGATTGGTTGGTTTTTCCTTGCTTATGTTCCAAATCATTGATTTGATTGTTGGCTTTATCCACTCTACTGTTGTTTCCCTGTAAATTGTTTTTTTTTTTTTATTTCAATTAGTGTATCCTTCATTTCTGACTGGATATTTTTTATGCTGTTCAGGTTCTCACTATGTTCCTTGATCATCCTTATAACCAGTATTACGAATTCTGCATCTGATAGATTGCTTAGCTCCATTTTGTTGAGTTTTTTTTTCTGGAGTTTTGGTCTGTTCTTTCATTTGGGCCATGTTTCTTTGTCTCCTCTTTTTGGCAGCCTCTCTGTGTTTGTTTCTATGTATTAGGTAGAGCTGCTTTGCTTCTGTGTCTTGGTAGTGTGGCCTAATGTAGTAGGTGTCCTGTAGGGCCCAGTGGCACAACCTCCCCCTATCACCCATCCTGGGTACTTGAGGTACGCCCTTTATGTGGGCTGAGTACACCATCCTCTTATAGTTGAGCCTTAGCTGCAGATCAATGAGAGGGATTTACCCAGGCCAGTTAGCAGCAAGGATTGGCTAAGACCACTAATCACCAACCTCCACCCTCCATTGAGGATCAGCTGTTCAGGGGCAGGGTGGTGGTGCTCTGATGTAGTCTGTAGCTATCCACTTGTTGTGTTGGCCCTAGGGTTTTCCAGGTGGGGGAGGCCAAGGTTAGCCCCCACCTATGTTTTGCCTAGGGCTACCCTTCCTGAGCTATAAAGAAATCTGACATGGCTGCTACTTGTGCTGGGCTTAGAGACTCTCAGGGGAAGCCAACCTGTGAAACTAGGCTGGCTCCTGCTAGTTCCAGACATGGGGCTCACTAATACCAGCTGTTGCTTGTTTGAGAGGATTTAGGAAGTTGTGAAGCATGAGCCAAGACTAGGCATTCACATGGAAAAGCAGCTTGGGTAGGCCTATAAATTGGGTGGGGTGGAGACTCTGGGGATCTCCAAGGTGGATCAAACTGTGTTAACCAGGTTGATGGAATCTCAGATATAGTACCAGCTTGTTGGGGCAGGGTTTAGAAAATGAACAATGGCCTCTGCTTACCTTGATGCCAGATACTTCAGTTTCTTCCTGTGTGCTGCTGGTGCCTTTCAAGCTGCTACCCTTGTGCTGGAGCTCAGAGGGAGTGAGTCCCTGTGTGTGGGTTCTTTAGGAGAAAATTCTTGGGGATCCAGCCATTTCTTTCACCAACTTAATCCCTGCTGGTTTTTGGAGTCCAAAATTTTGGGGACTTATCTCCCTACCACTTGAACCCTGAGCTGGGGATCCTAGTGTGGGGCTGGGACTCCTTGCTCCCATGATATCTCTCCGAAATTTTTGTCTACCATATGTGGGTGTGGGACCAGCCTGTTCCGCATCTGCGCCCCTCCTACCAGTCTGGATCAATGTGGTTTCTTTAATTCTGTAGTTGTCGGACTTACATTCAGCTCGATTTCTAATGGTTCTGAGTTATGGTTGTTCTCTGTTTTAGCTGTAATTTTGATGTGGTTGTACAAAGAGATGAGCCATGTCTGCCTATACCACCATCTTGACCAGAAGTCCAACTTTTTTAAAGGTTTATTTTATCCTTATTTGAGCAAGAGGGGAAGGGAGAGAGAGAAAGACAACATCAATGCGAGAAAGAAACACTGAGTGGCTGCCTTGTGCAAGCACCCCAAGGGAAGATTGAGCCTGCAATCTTCTGGACGTGTGCCCTGATAGGGAATCAAACTGGCAAACTTTCTGTTATGGGATGATGCTCCAGCCAACTGAGCCACACTGGTCAGGGCATAATATATAATCTTAATCATTTCTAGAAAGCCTCTGTGCTTTCTTAGTCTTTTCATCTTAGAGTTCAGTTAATTCTGGATTTTCTCTCTTGTCTTCTTTCTCCCCTAGTGTGGGAACATTTCATGGCATTCTGGCAAAGGCTGCATCTTCTGGGACATTTCCCACCTCTTGTTACTGACATTCCAGAACTGTTCCAGCCCCCCCACTTGATCTTACTGCTTTCTGCTAAATGTCCCTTTATCACTTCTGCCAGATGCTCCCAGGACCAAGCAGTGGTCCCGTAGTTCTGAATCCTTCTCAAGTGCACTGCTCTTCCATAGTTCCCTTGGTGCTGCAGGAGATCAGTCCCCCACCCCAGCCTTTTCCAGCCTTAGCATCCTAGGATGAAGAGGTGGTAACCAGGTCTGTATGACAAAGCCTTTGCACTAGATAATGCTATCCTTCCCCTTCACACAGCCAGCCTCTTGGATGGAAACACCACCCAGGTTTGTTATTGCTCTTTCAGCAGTGGTATCTCTGGAGTTGGAAGAACAGGATGTATTCTCTTTCCGTGCTATGACCTAAGGCAGGGAGGGCAGAGGGGGAGTAGGCTTCTGCCTGATAGGCCTTTCAGAAAGGAGCCTATATGTGTTTCCCAGTTCTGTGCATGTTCCAGCCATCTCAAGTCAGACCTACTGGCTCTGTTTGATTCAGCAACTTTAGGTTCTGGTTAGCCCAGATGGAAAATCAGTCGTGGAAAAACAAAAATGTGAAAAAGCAAGGCAGAGAAGGTCATCCACCCCCTCATAAATCTAAACACACTAAGTCCATTGAAGGACTTGCCAGGAAAATGCTATTTTCAGTTTTCTCTGTGGGTTCAATTTATCTTTACTGCTAAGTAGTCAAGTTGAATTAGATCCAGAACCTGATACAATTCTACTCTTTTTCCTTGAAGGAAGTCACCCCTCCTCCTGTCAGGGAACTGGCTGCCCCATCCTCAGGATTGGCTTTCCTAAGTAAGGAATCGCAGCAGATCTTCCTTTTTGATATCTAAATTGGGGGCCACATAAGTTTCTCTTTCTCAGATAAAGGAGTGATTTTCTCTTTTCTGCTATACCTCACTAAGATGAGAAACAGTTACTCAGGATAGCTTGCTACTTCACTGGGTTTTGCTTTTTGAAGAGGGTAGCTTTTCTGCATCTTCTGATCTTCCTTGGCCTGAAGCACAGCCTCATCTGTCATCCTGACCATTCAAGTTTGGAGATTTGAAAGATATGCAATAGAATGGAGTACAAGAAAGGACATACCTGTGCAAGCTACTTGGATAGCCAAGTTAACCTTAGTGTCAATGAGATGTTGGAATAGGCATGGGGATACCCACACCTCCACAATATTACCACAGTTCTGCATAAATATAAAATATACAATGTTTTAAAACATTCTCCACACTTTCACTAATAAGAATCACAGTTCCCATATTATAAATATAGGAGCAGAGTAGAAGAAAGAAGTCTAGGGTATTTCCCACCTGAATGACAAAGTAGAAATTGATTTCAAATTTTCCATGTAAAAACTACTTGTTTGTCCACATTGGTTGCATAAAAAAGAACAGGTGTCCTGAGGCAGATCCCTTCAGGACAGAATGAGAGAAACCTCTCCTTTGAATTCCCTGTGGTGGTCTTACTACATAATCACAAAGTCTTTGATACATCTCCCCTCAAGAGGTGAAGCTTACTTTTGCTCCCCTTGAGTGAGCTGGATTTAGTAACTTCTAATGACTACACTATGGCAGGTGTGACTTAGTGCCACTTACAAAGATGGAAACGTGAAAGGTATGATGGCTTTCTCCTTGCTCTCCCTTGGATCAGCCCCTGCAACAGGCCAGTTGTCATGTCATGGGAACTCTTAAGCAGTCCTATGGAGAGGCCCACATGGTGAGGAAGTAAGCTCACCTGCCACAAAGTGATGAGGAACTGTGGCCTTTTGCCAAGAGCCATGCGAGTGAGCCACCCAGGAAGCAGATTCTTCAGCCCCAGTAAAGTCTTCAGATGACCCACTCCTGGCCAACACCTTGACTGTGACCCAATGAGAAACCCTGAACCAGAGCCACTGAGCTAAGCTATTCACACATTCCTGACTCACTGAGGTGGTGAGATAATAAAAATTCATTGTTTTAAGCCATGAAGTTTTAGAGTAATTTGTTAGGTAGCAGTAGTAGTTAATAAATTCTTCCTTGGATAATACTTAATTTATGGTGAAATTTTGTTATATATGTTATTTATGATATATACATTTATGTTTAATGGTAAAAAAAAAAAAGAAGGAGCTAGTCAACTTTCAAAAGGTATAGGGCTGATAAAATAAAGTACCATACTAGTTTGTACCTAAGCTGCCTGATCTTGACCAGATACGGTCAAGGAACTTGACCATGTTTCTAGATAGTTTAATGGATAGAGTCAAATACTTCTTCATGTGTATCACCTGAGTGGACAAAGAAGAAACAGGGTACAGGTTGTAAATTCCACTTCATTACAATAGCAGAGTTAAGAAGATATTGTGATGGTTTTGCAAGATGCCTGAAAATTCTTTAATACCCCCTCCACTGGCAGCAAGGAGTCTCCACCACTTCCCGTGGAATCTGGGCCAACTACAGTGACTTGTTTATAGCCAGGAGATGGCTCAGTCAACAGTCCCAGCTAAAGGCTCAGCCAAAAGCCAGGGTCAACTGCCAGACACATAGCAATGCTGCTTCCCAAAGATTTCAGCCCCCACTAACAAGTCACTACCAACTATCAAGTACCTCTCGCCTGCCCCAATGCTTGAGTCTTCCAACTAGAAGCCCCAGATACCATGGAGCAGGGACAAGGTGCACCCCCTGTGCCCTGTCCAAATGTTTGTCTCACAGAGTTCATGAGCATAATAAAATGGCTGTTTTATGCCACTAAGTTTTAAGGTGGTTTGTTACAGAGCAATAGTAACCAGGTCACACAGAAACAGTTCTTCTTCATCTTTTAGATTAGTTGAAAACAATCCAATTTGGAGATGAAAACAAATTGTCCAACTGATTTTAGGCAATCCCCTCTAAAGGCCTGAACTTCAGGGCAAACTGTAAGGGCCAGTAGGTGAGTGGTAGCAGAAGAGACCAAGTGGAGAGACAGTGTATGATTTTGGTTCTGTTGTAGTTTGCTGCTGCAAACGCATCTCTCTGCAGAGAACATTAAAGTCTCATTAGCAGTATGTATAGAGATAGGAGCAGTAAATATAAATTTTGTCTTTGAATCTTTCCCCTAGTTCAAAAAAATTGCAATTGTGAAAAATTTCAAACAGAGAAATACAGAAAATAATGAGACATGTATATTTACCACTATTACCCAACTCCAAGGTTTACATTTTGGGGTATGTTTACTACATATCTATTTTTAAATAAGAAATTAGCTGTTAGATACATCCCCACTCCCACCCAATTCCACTTTATCCCATTCCCAGAGGTAACTATTACCCTAAAGTTGGTGTTTCTCCCTTGCTTTTGCCTTTGCATTGTTTTAAGAACAAGTAATTCTGAAAGTTATAATTGCATTTTTTTGAGAGCCAGTTTCAATGATATTGCCATTAATAAGGAAATTGATTTGGTTAAGATACTACAGAGAAGTGTTTGCTCTCTCACTTATTAATAGATTAAAAATCCTAGGATACACGTTCTCCATCTAGTGGTAAAAACAGGATAACCATAGACACACATATGTCTGATGTAGAGGAATGGATACATACAAAGTGAGGTCCTGGATGAGATGCTCTTCTAGCCTCTGTGAGGAATACACAGATGGACAAAACACAGACTCTGGTGCTCAGGGTGCTCACTGTCCAAAGAAACAAACACATGAGGAATGTGGAGGCTCAGAGAGGCCAAGTAAGGCTCAAGGTCATACAACTGGTGAGTGGCAGAATAGCCACCCAGTCTCTTGGAGTTCTGACTTCAAAGCTGATTCTATAAACAGCAAGCCTTGAAGTACTTTGAAACTTTAATTTTATGTGAAAGCAAATACAGATTTATTATAAAGCAGAATGCAACTTTTGATGAATTATAAGCTTTAAAGAAAAGAGTCTTTCAATAAACTTGGCCTGTTTCTTGGGTGTCCCCACAACCTCAAACCCAGGATTTTCTGTCTTTAGGGGTCCTGAGGGAAAAACCTGGGGAACCTCTGCCTGGGAATAGCACTCTAGCATAGAGTAAAACATGGTCTAGGGAGGGGAGTGGGGCACTTGGAAGACCATCAGTAGCCACAATACTAAAAAATGTTAACACCTGGATCAACTGGGCACTGACCAATCAGAACAGTGTGCTGACTGATCAGACCAGACAGTGAACATAGTAACCACCTTAGGCATGACTATATTTACCATCTTCTTCTTGAAAAAGGAAGCTTATATATCCTTGATAAAGGAAAGGGATTGAGAGAAGGGCAAGGATTTCATAAAC
This sequence comes from Phyllostomus discolor, assembly GCF_004126475.2. Taxonomy (NCBI): domain Eukaryota; kingdom Metazoa; phylum Chordata; class Mammalia; order Chiroptera; family Phyllostomidae; genus Phyllostomus; species Phyllostomus discolor. The sequence continues at coordinate 145,599,802 of NC_040907.2, read as the reverse complement.
TATCCACTGGAATTTCCTTTAACATGTCCCAGATCTCTTCTTTCTCTTCTATTCTCCCACCTCTATTAGTCTCCCAAATTAGAAACCTTGATGTTATCTTGCATTTAATTTCTTGATTAGACTAGAATCCAATCTCGATTTCTACTTCTTATCCCATTTGTCCCCTCATCCCACTCAAAGGAATGAGAGAAAATAAGGTGTGCATGGGGCAAAAAGCCCAGTACATATGAGTCCAGTGGGAAAGACAGTTTCTAGATGGATGAACCGAACAGAATGACTATGGAAATGGTTTGTGCAAAGAAGATGGCAATCACATAGTGGATGAGAGGGCGAGCACAAGAAAGTAAAGTCAGAGAGATATTCAGAGGTCAGGCTAGGAGGGCAGAGAAGACCTGCTGTGTGGCTTGTGTTTTATTGTAAGTGTGCCTGGGTGCTGTTGGAGAATTTAGGTAGTAGGGAAGGAACATGTGAAAAGATATGATTTGTGTTTTCAAGTGATGACTCTGCAAAATGAGTTCTGGGATGGCAAGACTGGAAACATGGAAACTGGGAGCTTTTACAGCTGTAGAAGAATGAGATTGTGGTGGTGAGACAGGGCATGCAATAGAACATGTGCAGTAGATAAAAGAGACAGGACCAGTCAACAAGGAAGTAAGACCACCCCCCACCAGATTTATGACTTAAAATCAGCAGAGACCAGCTTGATCCAACATGGCGACTAATTTCAGTTTATGTCATCTCCAGCCTCATTATAAGCTCCTCATAATGCTATGGCATGCTGAATGACACACCTCAAACCCCGTGATCAGAAACAGAAGGCTCATATCAGGATACAAAATGGCCAAAGGAGCTCTTCCGAGAAATCTTTACCACTTTCTCAGAAAGATCCTGAATATTCTTCCTCTTATAGAATATCCTGCTCCCCCCAGTTAAATGAACCTCAGCAAAGGAAGCAAATTTTGCTAAAGGGGTGCTGATTTGCTTGTGGAGTAGCCTGCTCCCTATCTCAATTCTTTGCTAATAAACTAATTTTCACTTTAAACTCAATGCTGGCTCACATTTCAATTCTTTTCTGTAGAAAGCCAAGCACACAGTGGGTCAGAGATACTCAGATTCCCAAAACCCCAGGACACCAGCATCAGTAGTTTGGACAGAAGTGGTAGAGGGTGTGGAGACAAGAAAATAGATTTGTAACATGGTTTGTAGGTAGCATCTATAGGGAGTCTTCTGATATTACCTAGTCCAACTCCTTCACATGATAGATAAGGAAACCAGGGTCCTTAGATGCAATGTTGAGTCACCATCTATAAACAGCAGAGCCACTGTGACATGGGCTTTGGATTTCCAACCTAAAACATTTTCCTTTGTACCACTCTAGAGTTGGCTTTTCATATCAGTGGGTTCTGCATCTATATGTTCAATCAACAGTGGTTGGAAAATATTCAGAAAAAATTACACTGTTGCTGACGTGTACTATGCAGTTAGGCTTATGATGGTTGTATTTGTACAGGTTTTTTCTTGTCATTATTACCTAAACAATGCAGTATAACAACTATTTACATTGTATTAGGTATTATAAGTAATCTAGAGATGATTTAAAGCATATGGGAGGATGTGGATAGGTTATATACAAATACTACATTTTATATAAGGGACTTGAGCATCCATGGATTTGGGTATCCATGAGGATCCTGGAATCAAGCCCCTGTGGATACCAAAGGAGTACTGTAATATATATATGCATATATATATGCCTTTATTTCTCTCACTAGATTATAAATTTCCTAAAAGCAGAGAAATTGCTTTATACTTGAATGACTAATTCAACTTTATTTTTCAAAGGCTATAAGCAAGCCACATGGTAGACAAAATGTTATTAAGACGTAGTTCTCCACTGTCAGGGTCACTCAATCTGAGCCACATAGAAGGAGCTCCTTCACACACCCTAAATTTTAAAAAGTTTAAAAACATACAAAGGTCCCAATCTACATAAAGCAAAATCCCATTGAGATTCAAACTCTGAGAGAATTTAACTTGCTCGAGTGGAGAGAAGGAGAAATAGAAGAAACCCACATTAGCTCCTTACAGAAGATAACAGCACTCTCACACACTGCCTAAACTAACCCCCACTCTAAATTGAGGGAGAAACCTTATATAAGCTTTCTGGAGGGTTCACCCACACTTCTCAAGATTTGGCAATAGACACCCTGATGCAATGGGTGAGTGAATGACAATAACCCCAAGGAAAACCTTTTCTTTTCACTTCTGCCTTTAGAATGATAAAACAGTGTCTGAGCCTTCGTCTTAGGAGGTGATTTTATCCAGAGGGACATGCAGGGCCAGGTGGAATCCAGGGAAAAGCAAACCAAGGGGCTGATTTCTCATACTTAATTCTGGTTTTGGCTTCAGACTAAAATAAAGGAAAAGGGGGAGAGACTTCAATTTTATATGTTGTTTGATCCAATTCTAAATACTAAAATAAGGGAGCAAAGAAGGATGAGGGACATAAACAGGAATAAGTCATAACCAGGGATAAAGTCACAACTAAGAATAAACAATATTCACTTAACTTAATCATATACAGTGTTATCTCATTCAGGTGTCCAAGCTTGACAAGTAATAACTGGAAAGATGTGTAGCTTCAGTCCAGGTAAGGGAACCCTTTCCATGTGGTACAGTTGGCAGAATCAAATGCAGCCATCTGGTAAACCTCTAATAAAAAGATGCTACTTGGTTTCAGAGGGCATGCCAAACATCTGTGCTTATTAATAAACATGAAGTCATTGAACATTAGCTTTGAATAGCTCAGGTATGAATGACAAGTGAATTTAAAGTTACTCCCTGTATATTACAAGGTCCAACACAACTAACACCCCTTTTTATTACAAAATCTTTTATTATAAAATCATAAGAATGTGATTCTGCAACATAACAATATCACACTCAAGTATACCATATGATATTTTAGGTGAAATGTTCAGATTAAAACTATAAATCATTACACCTATATTATTCCTCTACCAACCACACTCAAGCAGACAGTACTTTTGCCAGACCCTGCATATATATACTTTTCTCTAGGTATGTGCCATGTTGGGTAAAGTCTTTCTTAGGACAGACATCTTCTGTGCTTTCAGCTTCTCTTTCTTTCTGCCTCCCTCCATCCCTCCCTGATCAGATTTTCTCCCCAAACAATGTCCAATGTTCCCAAATTATTCCATTGATTCCATAGATCCCCACACTTCCTCAGTACCTGGACTACATGTATCTGCTTGGACGAAAACAGTCTGATTGAACTCACTCATGCTACAGGGTAGATAATCGAATGTGTTAACTCACTCAACCTTCAGATGGATAGATCTTAAAGGCAGAATGTTGGGGGAACAAGGGCCATGCCCTAGCACTTTCAACATTACCATGTACTCTTTTATTTTCATTGCACTTATAAATTATAATCATGTAATTTATAATTAACTGGTTAATTTCTTTCTTTCAATTAGAGGACAGGCTCTCAGAGGGTAAAGCCCATGTCTATTCACATTTCTCAGCCTAAAGCACCATGACGGACACAATGGAAGAGACTAATAATACTTGTATGAATAACAAAAAAAAATCAGTGAGTTAAATTTTCAAGTACAACTCAGACTAACCTTTTTCATATTGGTTCAAAGGGCAAAAGTAAAAAAACATAGTGGCAGAGTCTCAAAAAAAGAAGATTCTTGTAGGGAGCTGATGTTTTATTTTAACAGACAGCATTGCATACATATTTCTTCAAATTCAAAAAAAGAGAGAAAACTCATTGAGGCTCACAAGTAGGTTTCAAGGAAGCAAGTCCCAATTAGTAAATACCCTTTGCTTTCGAGGTATCATCTCTTAGATCAGCAAATGAATCACTACTATTCTTTCCTCCCTCTGTCTCCTTTGCTGTGATGAGATGAAGGATTTGGAAACACAACAGCCAGCCTGAGCCCTGTGTTTTCAGCTCTCCCACTTACATCCATGTCCCCACCCTTCTCACTCCCACCACCACCCCACCCAGACCCTATCTTTCTAACCATTTTATGCCCTTCTTCTCTGGCTTCCTCAGTGATGAGATACAGGAATAGGATGTTGGAAGTAAAATTTGCCAGCTTCACACAATACTCAGCCAGCACTGCAGAAGTGTCCTTGCTCTGCCTGGGTTTCTATGAAAATGAGATAAAATAAGTAGGAGCTGGGTGCCTAGTAGGCACTCAAAACATGCAAGTTTTCCCCTCCATTCTTCTTGGTTCATAAAACACTTCTGAACCACAGCTGTCCAGCAAGGATCTCTCTTTATCTTCTGGGCTAAAAGGGAGGCTAAAATGTTTGTAATTAATTAAACTGCAAGGCAGTGAGCTGTAACTAGAAATGTATATATGTGACAAGGAGTTAAGAAACTCTATGTGGCAATAGCCTGTAATTCCCTAGAGAAAGGACTTCTTAAAGAGGGTGATTTAGCTTTAAAGCATTATTCAGGTGCCTTTTTAATATTCCTGCTGTTGCTATGGAAATCACCCCTGTAAAAAGAATGCATGCAAATGTAGAATGTATTGCCAGATGCATGAATAGGGGGTGCACACAAGTGGCAGGCATGTTGACACTTGGTCTCTAGCTATGGATATAAAGAAAAAGAACGAGAATGTGATTGGGGAGTATGAACAGAGTGCTGTGGGGCAGACACCACCAGAGATAACCCGGTGCCTGTTAAACCCCACGATCTTCAAGAATGTCCAGGTCTCCACTCTGCTACTTAGTATGACCTTTATGTCTGTTGTCTTAGCATTTCCATGATTAACATTTCCTTTCACTGTCAATACCATCCTGGTTCAGTTGATAAACCAAATATTCACACGATTACTACAGAGTATAATTTCTCCCATAAAATAGGAGAAGCATCACTGAAGTGATCCTGTTAGGTCTATGATTGATTATATGTTATGCACAGGCTTAAGTCACTTATTAAGCTATTTTCTGGGTAGAAACCATCTCTTGCTTTCTTGGCATGTCTATCACTTCCATCACAGCTTCAACTGAGCAGCTGTGCCTGTACCTCCCTCCCCTGGCGCCCCCCCCCCCCCCCACACAAAAACAAGTTGTCTGTTACCATTTCACAGGAAAAGAAGAAAGTAGTGTTGAGTCATGGATACTGGGCATTGGCTAGGCTCACTCACCAGTGAAGCAACTAGATTTTACATGTTAGCCTTCCAGATTACATATTTAAAATTTGTGCTGCAAGGAAAAAATTAATTATTGTCTATTGTGACCACTTTGCAGGCATATCATTCATGGTTTCTAGGTACAAGCAACCTGAATTCAAAAGGACACTGGGAATGTTACAGAATTCTTGAGGAAGGCTGGAGAATCAGGCTTAGAAAATGAGCAGACACAGAGTGAAGTATGAGAGCCAGTCTTCAGCCAAGATCAATGCCACAGAAGTTGTCCAATGTGGACAATGCTGCCCTTCTGCTGAGCATTGGTCCCCACAGGAGGCACCAAGGCATGGCACCCCTACAGACAGGATGCTGCTGCTGTCACCACCCAATGGCTAATCCACAATTCCATCTTCGTTGCCTAATTAGTCTCTGATTCTAAGTCCCAGATGTGTGCATCTGGTGGGCCATACCTAGTTTGGATGCTTAGGCTCTAGCTGCAAGTGAGGCTGGAAGAGTGAATTATCCATCCTTTTCAGCTTCTGTAGGAAGAGATGAGTACTGTCTCCTCCCAATTTTACAAACATAGGAAGGAAATTCAGATACTCTGCAGCCAAAACAAAGTCTGCCACAAGTGGAGAAGGTGAGTATTAAATCTGAGACTGTCAAGATCTCACTATACAATATCTTCAGAAAAAAGATCCCTAAAAGTCTTTTGAAATCAAGGTCAAGTGTTCCAAAATGAAGCCTTAAAGTAAGACTCCCTCAGCTTTGTTTTGTTTTGTTTAAAAAAAGAAGAGATAATTTTCAATTGTCCAATGGTTTGGCTCTAAAGCTAATAGAGGAAAGGGGAAGGAGGAAGAAAGAATGCCAATTAAAATTCTTGGGGACAGAGAAAGTTAAGAGTCCTGGATGGAGGAGGAAACATAGTTGCCAATTTTTCACCACAATCTATCATAAATCCTAAGTAATCATGGAGTGTGTGTGCAGTGGGGGAGGGGTAGCACAATGGAAGGATGGAAAGGCATTGAGCCAGGAGACATAGAATCCCAGTCACAGACAGAAGGCAAGGATGTGACCTACAGCAGGGGAGAGAAATTCTATAGTGAGTGTTGGCTTTAGGGAGTGGTGTCCTTAACAAATCTTGAACATCTGGGTATCACATATAGCAGGTTGTGACTCAGAGGCATCCTTGAGGAAAAACGACAAATGGATGATTTGAGGCAAAAAATACACAGAAAGGGTCATCTAATTGTGGGACAGGCCAGCTGTCAGGAAGAGAAAATTTCCCATGTGTCACTTTGGCTATAACTGATAGAAACCCAATATTAATTAGCTCAGGCAAAAGAGAACTTACTGGAAGAATAATGGGGTGCCTCCTATAACTGCCAACAAAAGGGCGAGGCGGCAGTTGGCCCCCAAGAATCAGATGTCCCCAGGACACACTGTCTTTTATTTCTGCCTCTCTCTGAAGGGAGAAAGTGTCTGCCTTGGATTGCAGACCAGAATCTTTGGCTTGCTGGGGAACGGAACTGCTCACAGGCCAAGGAACTGTTCTTTGGTTTCCACCTCCAGAAGGGCAATGGTCCTCTTATTTAAGCTCTTATTCTATAGAAGTACTCAGGTTAAGTATTTCAGTGTAAGGTTCTGGCCACTTTAAAGGACAGTTACTACCTGTGGGCAAACTGCTAACATTTTAACCTATCCCTCGGATGATTGGTTGTGGATAGCAAGGTGGTCCTGACTGATCCATCTGGGGTTCCTTTCCCCTGGATCTGTCAGCTATGCAAGAAACAGGGCCATGGAACAGACAGGACTGCTGGGTGCCATGCCTGTGAGTCAGAGCTGTTCTCAGAGAAGGGAGGACCACTCTGCACTCCAACTGGTGACATACATCCAAGAATTTGATGGGAATTTGGGCACAGAGTCTTTCCCTGGGAGGAAGCAGGTAGTAGCAGTGCTATTAAATACCCTGCTGTGCTGTTCCCCATAAGGAGTGAGATGACCTTGGAGAAAAACATGCTGTGAGCACTTTAGGGCCAAGGCAATGCCTTCATCAGCTCTGGATACATCACAGAGCCCTTGTGGCTGCTGCATAATGGCAGCGTGGAAGGGAATTTGTCACAAACTCAATACAATAAAGTACTGGCAAGGAGCACACCTTTAGTAGAATATAGGCAACTGCCCATTATGTGTGCCTTTCAACAGGGGAGGAAGTGAGATTAAAGGTGACCTGGGGCAGGGATAACATGCACCAGGACCCTTAATGGCGTCATGATTAGGGTTTTCAGGTTCTCATTCCATGCCCAACTCATTATCCCAAGTTTCCACATTCCATCACTGCCATTGCAGCTATCTGGTTGATTTCACAAGGGCTGGCTTGAAATTGTCCAAATATAAATGAGTGTAGCCATGGCTGGTGTGGCTCAGTTGGTTGGGTGTCATCCTGCAAAACAAAAAGTCACAGGTTCAATTCCCAGTAAGGGCACATGCCTGGGTTGTGGGTTCAGTCCCCAGTGGGGACATGTGCAAGAAGCAACCAATTGATATTTCCCTCTCACATTGCTGTTTCTCTCCCTCTCTTTCTCTCTCCTTACCCCTCTCTCTAGAATCAATAAAAGAAAAAAAATTTAAGATTTTATTTATTCATTTTTAGAAATAGGGGAAGGGAAGGAGAAAGACAGGGAGAGAAACATCATGTGTGGTTGCCTCTTTTTTAAAGTGAGTTTATCTTTCCTGCCTACTATTCACTCCTAATGTACCTAAGGAGGCACTTGAAATGTCAGAAGGCAGTGACCAGCCAAGCTGTATTTATGTTCCAATCAACTGCCCTGAGAGATTCTGGATGGAATGGACTTCATCACACAGTCATTTTGATATGCTACAAACAGAGCCACAATTTTCAGTTTGGAAATAAGTCGGGGTGCATTTACCTGAAATGATACCATCTGATGTCAGCTCATCTCCCAGCCTGGCCTGGCTTTGTTGGAACCAAACCCTCAAGAGAACAGGTTATGATATTGCATTTGCAGTTCCTGGTGCTGGTAGAATTTTCGCAATGGTTTTCTAAACAGGAGTGGGTAATTCAGAGGCACCTGAAAAACTGTAGTCGAGTTTATCCTTCATTGGTCATGAGAGCTGAAACTGGCATCTGCCTCTGAAGTTACATGGGCTACCAAACATTTTATAGGAAGCGATGTTTTGGGGAGCCAATCACATGTTCTCTCCAACTCTTTCTACATGAGTCAAGTCTAGCAGCCTTCTTCTATGGAAAAATAAAGCTACGTGAGTGGATTCAACTGTCATTTGTTACTTAAAAATGCTTCAAGTTCATCCTTTTCTTTTTTCACTTGTACTCAAGTTTCTGACTTTTGGACACATTTTTATTATAGAAAAAAATTAAAGCTCTGTCCTTTGAGTCAACAACTACCTTGTCACATTCTTTGCTAATACCAGCATCATCAGAATTTTAAAAGCTGAAGCAAGCAATTGCATTTGAAATGCATGCCACCCTGAGCAGGACCAGCAGAGAGCAAGAACCTTCTGGTGGAGAGCCTTTAAATCCCCTTCAGAGTTCTCATCTTCCTCACCCTGTCCAGCCATCAAGACTGACTGGGACAAAGGTGGTGTCGTATTTCCAGGCACAAAGAAGCTGCCTGCCTCCTCACTTTTAGTGTAAGCAGCACGCTTTCACTCTTCCTGTCCCCACCCTGACAAAGCATCATCTTAGATCATTTTCCCACCACCAGTTCCCCCTGTGTGGGAGAGAAAAGCAGACTAGACATACAGGTCTAAGTATCACACTTTCCCATTGGCTTTCTAGCACCCAGTGTGCCATTCAGGCTCAGAGATTTCTGGTTTAAAAACCAAATGGGTTGACCACATCAGATTTCTGTATTTTTAACTTATTTTTAAGTAGATATAATCAATCAATTCAGTGTGTACATCTATGAATATAAGCACATTCCATGTATGTGTCCTTGTTTGGGATTTCTCTTCTATGTTCACAGGAACGGTTAAAGTTAGGAAGCTATTTCTACTGGACATTTTTACCTCAGGAGAGGCACAGAAATGTCTCGCAGAGCCCCACATTTCAGAACAGTTAGCAGCAGCCTGTAGAAAAGTATCCAAGAAGCGATTTCATTTCCATGGCAGCCAGGACCCAGACGCCAAAGCTTCATAGATTAAAATCAATGCCTGAATTGCATTCAGAAAGCCTGAATTGCCTGTCAGACTTCAGGACCAGCAGCGCAATGTGATAAATGAGGTGAAGAGCCTCATCCAGGCAAGGGAGTGCTGCCGCATTAGCGAGCACTTCGGTGTCTTTTCAAAGCAAATACCAAATGAAATGAATTACTGGGGAACAGCAAATGAATGTCAAGAATTTGAGATGCAGGGCTTATAATTTACTAATTACTGAGAAAAGATGAACACAAAGTCAATGTGTGAAAGAATGCGGTAGGGGGAAGGGTGGAGCAGGGGAGACAAAGAGAGTGCGAAGTACATGCAGGAGGCTCCTATTTCCTGTCCTGGGAAAAAGAGATGGATTTCAGAGGCATGGATACCTGGTCCAACTACCAGCTTAGGTATTTCCAGCCTGTGTCATAAACTGCAAAAAGTGTTCAATAAGATAAATATATACAAACACCTCGTCAATAAACGCATCTCCCTCTCCCTGGGCCTCTCCTATTCCTGTCTTATTTAGTATAAAGATCACATTAAGACAACCAATGTTGCTCAGTGGTTCAGTGTCAGAGAATGAGCCTCACTGCCTCCACAGCAGGTCATAACATTTACAGAGAGTAAAACAAGGATGGAACAGTGGAGCTTTGAGAAATTCACAGAGAAGTCTTCACGAAGACTGGGTTCACTATAAAATTGCATAAGTAATATAACTTTTGATGCTGTTTCCTGCCTGGTGGTGCAAATCTGTCCAATAGCAAAATAACAACCCATAATTTCATTCTTCAGTGTCCTGGCCTCTCTTCTCTCTTCTGTGACACTAACGTGTTCTCTGAGGCCAGGGGGAGCTAGGCACAGCAGTCCATCACCCATATGATCCTCACAGCTTTCAGCAGCCAAGACAGGACTCCTTGGGGTCTCCTGTCTGCCACAAGGAAGAGAACTGTGGAGTAACTGAGCAAGACCTGGGATGGTAGTCAAGAGATGGAGAGGCTTGTCCTGGCTTATCCGTCAACCAGTTATGGCAAATGGCAAACTCAGACCAAAGTATTATCTTTCAAAATATTCTTACCAGTTCTTTAGAAGAATGTAATGGAAATAGCTTATTTTCCCCCCGCATCCACTGCTCCCTCCTTGGTAATATTACCCTTGATTTTAGCTGTGAATCTGGCTGCTCAAAGTAGAGACCACATTTCCCAGCCTATTTTGCACCTTTGCCATGCGACGAAGTGCTGGCCAATGAGATTAAAGCATAGGTAGTGTGTGCAAATTCCTGGAAGTATCCCTGGAGAATGTGTATGTCTTTCTCCTGCCTGTCCACCTGGTTTTCATGCAATGTAATGGCTGAAACTGGAGCAGCCATCTTGACTTTGATGTGAAAGCCAGGTGCTGAGGTGGGTAGAGGAATGTGCTAGTAGAAGCCTGGGTCTCTGACATTGCTAGGAGCCATGCCAACCCTAGACTATCTAAATTTCTTTTATGTGGAAGGGGGGAAGCCACTGTTACTTTGGATTGTCTATTACTAGAAATTGAACCTAATCTTAATTCATACAGATGATTATAGATGTTTTAATGAAAAGGATTTTTTGTGCAAATAAATTCTGGAAATTCTGTGTATTATAGGTCCTTCTTAAAGATTTGCAATGTTCCCTAGTACCTTACAGGCTGCAAGAGGTTCTCTGTAATGAATAATAACATCTCTCACGAGCCTTTCTCATGAGTGTGGTCCATGGACCAGTGGCATCAGAACCATCCAGGAACTTGTTAGAAATGCAGAGTCTCAGGTGTCCCAGACCTACTGAGAATCTGCATTTTAAACAAGATTCCCAGATAATTTGTCTGCACATTAAAGTTTGAGAAACAATGCTACTGATTACAACGTGGAAAATGGTGTCCTGTGATCCTGGATTCTAGAAGAAAAAAGTAGCAACATACTGTGGGGATTATATCTGGACCCCCAGGATTCAAGGAGTAAGTATGAGTGATTCTCACAGCCACAAGCCAGTGCTTAGCTCTGCAGGCCTGCAAATGCTGCTGTCGACCCCATGAGTCCTCCAGGGAGCAGCCCCCTGCTACTGCACATCTTTGTGATCTGCTATAACTTTCCTTGGCAAGTCACACCTGGATCTGCAGGAGAGGTAAGAAGGAGCCTCCAGGAGACCCAGTGTACCTGCCAGAGGCTACAGGGACAGCTGGGGGACAAAGCATCTGCCAGCCATTTTCAGTAACTTACAAGCTCACACATGGACACCAAGTCTAGCCAGTCAAACCTTCAGTTGAATTAGGTTATATTGCTTGTGAAAAAGTAGCCAATTGGATCAATCCCATTTACTTTCTGCTTTACAGTTTATCTGGTGGTAGGAGGCAGTAGTAAAGATCTTGCTCTCTGGAGCCAGACTTCCTGGGTTCGGGTCTAGTCTAGCCACATGCTAGCTGCATGGCTTTAGTCAAGTTACTTAATCTTTCTAAGCCTCAGTTTCCTCATCTGTAAAATGGAGATGAAAATGGTATTTACCTCTCACATCTATTGTGAGGATTATCATAAAAAATAAATGTGAAGCACCTAGGCTTGGTTCTGGCATATGTGAAGCACTATAAAAGAAATGTATATATATATTATATTTATAAATATATAATATAAATATATATTATATATTTATATATAAAGTTATTATCATTATAAGTTGAAGAATTAACATCTAAGTCATGTGGATAAAAGTCTAAAAATAAGGAGAGAAGTCTAAATATTATAAGTTAACTTGAAGTTTTTTAGCTTGGTTGCTCCCATGGGTACTAGCTAAACAAATGATTGTCAGTTTCATTAAAACAGAAGAGAATTTTGAGCAAGCACATACCTTTAATAAATGTCCCCTGAGGTCTGTGCTGGGTACTGTGGGGAATGCAGTGATGTAACAGATGAGGTTCCTGCTCTGTGAATCTGGAAAAGAGAAAGGCATTTGAACAAATGTCTTCATTAGGAGACTAATATTGAAAGTGCTGTAATATGTTCTGTGGAGCCAGGACATATAATAATAGGTATCTGTGCCAAGAATTACTTATATATTATTTCTGTTGGTATTCAAAACAAGCTTATGATGACACCATGAATCATTGTCATTTTATAAATCAGTGGGTGGAGCCTCAAAGACCTTAAGAAAACTGCTAAGTTCTTATATCTGGTAAGTAAAAGACTGGGATTTGAGCTCAGATCCAGCTGATGTCAGAGTCCTAGCTTTTTCTAGCACACTAGACCAACTGAGGGGAACAACAAACCCTTTACAGAGAAAGTGGCATTTCAATAGGGCCTTCAAGGTGAGTCAAGGTGAGTTGGGAATCAGAGGAAAGGGGCTTGTGGTGAGCTGAAGAGCTGTCCTGGTCCAATGCAGAGGTGGATAAAGCTGGCAGCAGAGGAGACCAGGGGCGGCAGAGGTAAAAAAATCATGAGACATAAAGATGGGAAAGTTCACAGGAGTGACACGATGGAGAATTTTGCATAAGAAATTGAGGAGCTTGGACTTCATTCCATAGGCAAGTGTTAGCAACTCCTCAAAGAAGAGGAGGGAGTGCCTCTACAGGAGGGGGCTCCAGAGCCAGGAGCAGGAGGTATGAGGGGATGCTGAGGAGGCCATGTAGCAAGCACACGGACCACCTTTTCAGGTTTTCAAAATCTAAAAATCCACACGAAAGAAAATAACCCACTCTATGCACAAAGCTAAACAAGCATGCAGTGAGCCTGGCCCTCCGATGAGCAGTTTGCAAATTCTGTGAGACAGTGGTATCCAAACGAAGAAGAGATGCAAAGCTTGGGGCAAGGACAGCGATCAGGAGGCTGTGACGAGGGGCAGAACTAAGACACGGGCAGTGAGTGGGGCAGAATGTGATGTATAGGTAAGAAATATAAAAATTGTTCTGCAGATTACCAAACAGCTGGATTTTCCTTCATCATTGCTTGCAATGGGGGAAAGAGACACATTAAGCGTTATCTATAGGTCTGTTTTTGAAGCTTCTGAAACTCAAATGGATGGAAATACTTTCTGTAATTCTTGTGATTTAACTGCACACAGCCTCACAGCCTGCAAGGGAGGGAGGGTGAGGAGAGGAGAGAGGATGGTTAAATAAAAACAGTTCTATTCTTGGCATGCTTTAATGACAACCCCTCTTCGAAATATTTTTCATGCAATGCCTTTTCTGTTCGGTGTCATTGAAAGTGTTTTTAATTTCAAAGAGAGGCTGTGGCACAGGCTGTTAATCAATGAAATTCTGGCATGCTTTTCTGTGAACGTGGCTCATTATTTATGTTTACCACTGACAGAGATGAGTTCTCAAGCCCAGGCAATATTATCATTCATGTCTGGTTAATAAAGGAAAAAAACAAATGTGGTAGGAAATTCATCCTGATGTTGGAGGGAGGGAGATGGACCTATCTCTGGGATATTTCATTGTCTCCAAGGCCCTCCCTGTGAGTCACAAGACAGAAATTTGAGGCAGAGAAAGCAGAATAGCATAGTCGTCTGGACTAAAAAAATAAGCTTCGGCTGAAATGCTGGGTAATGGTATTTATGTATTCTTTGCTTGCGGGTTTCTGCATTGCTTTCTGTTATGTATGCGCAGGATGCAGCAGGCGATGCCAGCGTCTTTGTTCCTCTGAATTCCTGTTGCTGGACACTGCCAGGATTTAGGGTGGGGTCAGCCCAGGGCCACTTTAGCCCCAGTGAAGGTCTGCTTTATTAAAGGCCTGCTTGTCCCTCGCCTGTTTACTGCTGCCTAATACAACACTTTCTTTATCTCTTTTTGGCTCTTCCCCAGAGAAAGCAGGGAGACCTGCTGCCACTGGGATTCTAGTTTCAATCTCCAGGCTGTCTTAGGGGGCTTAGGGGCTCAGCGTGGGGAAGAGCCAGGTTGGGATTCAATTCCATATATTTCATATTCCAATTTAAAGTGACAACAATGATGATGATGATGCTTGGGATCTGCCTGCAGAGCTGTCTTTTCCCGGTGGCTTTTATGAGGGACTCTGCTGTATCATTCCCCACCCCCTTACTTGATGATAAGACCTATGGGAGAGCTGACAGACGTGAGAAGTGAAGACTGAACATGGAAGGGTGTTTCCCTGGGAAAACTGGCTGATAACTTGGGAATGCAAGCTCTGATTTTATCTGAATTATTACCATGTTCTCACTGACTTATCTAGTCTAGATAGTCACTAAGCTAATAGGCTGGGTCAACTGTAAGCTGGGCTGGTTTCCTGAGCATGTGACCTCTGCAGTTGCACAGGGCCACATGCTTAGAAGCGCCCTGTGCTCAGCTGAATGCCCTGCTGTCACTGTCTTGAAATTTCTTAATACTTTATAAACAAGGGACCCACATTTTCACGTGGCGTGGGACCCCACAAATTAGGTAGCTGGTCCTGCCTGTAGGATCGAATCTTTGAACATTCCCGAGAAAGACAACAAACGGTGGAGAGAGTTCCTCTTTTAGGCTCCCCAGTGCTATTCCAATTTTCAGGGGATTAAAGGAAGTGTATAACACAGTGACAAGTATGAATGCTTGCAAAATCCTGAGATCTGTTCACAGTGGATGAGCTGGGCTCACTGTTTCTTTGCCAAAATATGGTGTAGCCTTGAAATGACCGCCCCAGCAGAGCTAGAGTGTTCAGAGAAGAGGGTGATTGGCAGTGGCAGATGCAGCTGCGAGGTCAAGGAGGGGGAGTATAAAGAGGCTTTTGACTATGCCCTTGAAGATGTAATTGGAGACCTAGAGAAGCTGTAGAAGAGACCAGCAAAAGCTGGCTGGAATTAAGAGGAGAATTCCAAAAGTGGACTTGGAGATAGCAAGAGAGAACACACTTTGGGGAGAATATAGTATGGATGTGAGTTGGTGAAGGCTGAAGATTTGCAGGTTGGTGTCCTGCACCAGCCTGAAGGTCACTAGAAGGGCAGGAGGGCAGAGGGAAGCTGTGATGGTAGAGCAGGGAAGGAGAGAGAACAGGCCTCGGAAACTGAGGTTGCAAAGGGGAAGGAAGAGAGGGAATGGATATCACAGAGAACCCAGCATCCTCTCCACTGCCACCACCCCAGCTGGTAAGATTCTGAGCCCTGAAGAAGTAAAGTGGAAGGAAGATGCTAAGTAATGCTTCTGAAATCTGGTCTGGTTACATCTGTGTCAGAATCACTTTCTGAGGCTTGTTGCTCATGTATTTTCTGGATCCCCTCTCTCCCTACTTCCACTATCAGAATTGCTCAGGGCTCTGGGGGTGAGAGGGCAGGAATCAGCATTTTATTCTTGAGTTCCTAGGTAGTCCTGATGGTAGCAAACATTTGAAAAGAAGGAGGAAGGAGAGTACAGCTAGGGGGTGGGATGGGGTGAGTATGTGGTACAGGGCATGAGCAGCTAAGGCTTTACTGTACCATACTATGAGGCAGAGGTTGGGTCGGAATGGGGGGAGGGGTTGGGGCACAAGTAGCCCAAGACTTCAAGTGTGGATGCTGACCCTGGATGACGGCAATACACATCTGTCACAAAGGGAAATTCCTGACACAAAGTCCCCAAAGAGGCCTCCTGCCAGTAACTTCCCATCAACCCTTGCCTGTCTGGGAGTAATTGTTTCCTGCCATCACTAGGGCAGAAAAAAGCTTTACCAGTGAAGACTATGTTCCTGAAGGTTGTACTCCAGTCTGTGTTGCTTTTGCTTAGAGGTAGTCAGTTGAAGGAGGGCTCAGATAGCTCCAGCCCTGTGAGAGCAGTTGTTAGTATAGTGGGAAGACTGAGTGAGCTGGGTTCACAGAGCATGCCCAGCACTTGGCTTGGCTCTCAAGTGAAACACTGTTATCTGGTCACTTCTTCCATTTCTAGTCCTGTGCCTTATTCAAACTCCCCTCTTTAAACATCCAGGAAATGTATGGGCCTCAGCACAGACAACATTCCTCGTTGTTCTGGGTCTAGCCTTTCAGTACTAGATAAACTTGATCTCTCCTTAGGCCACAGATTCTGCAAGCCAAAGCTGACAGGATTTATGCTTAGTTCCTACATTCAGCCTCTTATTCAGTTTCCCTAGCTGCCAGCTCCCTCTTCTTTTTAAGATTCCTTTGCAAATCCTCATTGATTAATCCCCAACTGATGTCTCACTAATCTACTGGTGATTCCTCCCAGGCAGACTAGCTTTGCCTTTTAGCTGTCTGATCCCCAAAGAACCTCTCAGTGTACCAAGCATCTCACAGTTCCTTAATGTTTTTGACAGCAGTTTTTCTCCAACTTTAATGTGCAGACAAATCATCTGGGCATATGTATTCTGATTTAGGGAGTCTGGGATTGGACCCGAGATTCTGCTTTTCTATTCTTTTTTCTAATCCTCAACCAAGGATTTTTTTTATTATTGATTTCAGAGGGATAGGAATAAACAGTGTGAGAGAGCGAGAGAGAGAGAGTGAGAGAGAGAGAGAGAGAGAGAGAGAGAGAGAGCGTGCGCAATATTGACATGAAGAAGAAACATTAATAGGTTGCCTCCCATATGCACCCTGACCAGGGATCAAACCAGCAACTTAGGTATGTATTCTGACCAGGGATCGAAACTGCAACTTTTTTTTGCTGTATGGGATGATGCTTCAACCAAATGAACAACCCAGCTAGGGCTAAGATTCTGCTTTCTAACAAGTTACCAGATAGATGCTGAGGCTGCTGGTCCACTCTGAATAGCAAAGTTTTATAGGATAAGTAGCTCATAATTCTCTTCTGTCCTATTCTACCTGCTCCAGTTTTTTTATAGTCCCATTTCTCTACTTTAAACATAGTGATAGGAGAACTCAAGAGTTAAAGATTTTAGCTCTAGTTATAGTTGATAAGTTTAAGTGATTAATGCCTGTGGAAAGCTGTTATTCCAGGAACCGGAATGCATGACCTATGTGATTCCAGGTTGACAAGCAATCACTGCCAGGCTGCAACTTATTTGGTTAACCTTGTTCTAAACCCCTTACCTACCCTTTCCTTCTCCTTGTGGAAAGGTCAGCTTGAGATGAGATGTTACGGTGGTATTACGGTAGGGTACATAATCCACCATCTTCTCAGGTTACTAGCATCTGAATAAAGTGCCCATGAAGATGCAATCCTTGTCTCTACTTATTGTTTCTGACAGTGACAGACAGCACAAATGCTGACTTTTCCAGTTTCAGCAGAATTATAAAAATACTCTTGGTGGTTACAGAAGAGTCACAGGGATGTAAGTACAGCATAGGGAATATAGTCGGTAGTAGTATACCTGTGTATGGTGCCAGGTGGATATTAGACTTATGGCGGGGGGAACATTTTGTAAGTGATATAAATGTCTAATCACTATGCCATACACCTGAAACTAATATAATATTGAATGGAACCATAATTTAAAATTTTAAAAAATTTAAAAGAAAAAATCTATCTGCAGTTCACTTAGATTTAATTTTTTGCTTCTAGTCAGATTGATCTCTCCAAACCAGCTTCAAGATGGCAAAGCTCTGAGATAGAGCATAGGCATTCCACACATAGGTTTCTACCATTTCTTTGCATTATTTTCTCTGGACTCTATTGAAAATGTCTTGCCCACCAGGCACAGTGCATTACAGAGAGAGAAGAACAGTGAACTGTAGAAAGCTGATAAGAAGCAGTTTCCTCCAACACTGGAGAGCAGGGCAGCACAAGTTCCTGAAGGTTGGCCTCAGAGAGGCTGAGTTCTCCTGGCCCTGGACCATGTGCTGGGCAGATCTCATGCCCTCTGTCTCCACAGCTCTCTCACCAACACCTCGTCCCCCTCTTCTTTTGCATTAGCGATTGATAAGTAAAAAGGAGCCACAGGCCAGAACCCTTGATTTTGGAAAATAAAATCATACCTTTCCACTGTACTTAGGATTCAAAAACAATATTTATTGTTCATAAAATTTACATTATAAATGCAGATGTTTAAAATTTTTATACTAGGTGAGTGAAATGAGTGACGCATCTCTCTACAAATAAAGTTTTGGAATGGCAACAAATGTATCACAATGGTAATATTTGAGGGTGGGGGAAAGAGTTATTATTAAACATATATCCTGGATCTTTCCTATCAGTAAAACCTACTTGTTGGAATGATTTACAATCATTCAGAGGCATCTTCATTCCTACTTTCTCCTTAAGTGTCTTAAGTGGGCTTCGGTTTTCACAATTTTACTGAATTTGCACTTGCACGGACATAGGTCATTGCTCAGTCACTGCGTCTAATGATTCCTCAGTCTGTTTGCTTTCCCGCTCTGACACATGATGCTATTGGCTTCACCCTTCCTTCCCTTGGCTTCCTGACTATTGGGGTATGCTGATTCACCCACAAATCCAAGCCCGTCTGAAGCTTACTTTCCATCTGTTTTTCTCTACGCACCCCAACTGCACATGTCAAGGCAGGGACCTATGTCCAGGACTGTTCTTTGTCTGACTTCTCACCCTTTAAGAGCTCATCTATTCCTGTGGCTTTAATTATTTGCACTAGGCAACTGTTCACAAAAACTTACAACCTCTAGTGCTGGTCTAGTCCCCCATGTCTTGTTGCCTGTTCCATTCTTCATCACTTATCTCCAAACTCTTCCTTCTATTCAATTTCTCCATTTTTATTTGTAGCAAATGCAGTTTTGCAATCATGAACTCCAGAGATCAAGAAATATTATATTTATTATTTTTTAAGAAATTATTATGAATCTGACCCTAGGCTTCCATTGCCCCAAGGTATCAGGTAATTCAGTCTCCTTTGTTTGAGGGTCTAATCTCTGCCCTTTAACGGTTTTGCCAAGATCCCTCCTAAGTTCTTCAGCAGTGCTTAAGCATTAAGGAAGCTTCAGGTGACCAACAAGATGCTCTTTATTCCAACTCACAGGATCCCTGAATATATCTAACCGCTCTGCTACTTCCATGTCACTCTTGAGGCCCAGGAATTTTTTTTAAAGATGTATTTTAGCTCTTCCTTTAACCTTCCCCTTTCTTGTCTTTCTGAATAATTCTATTCTAAAGGAATTTCATGGGGGCAGAGCAAAGTTGGAACCCCTCTTTTGGGAGTGTGGAGGGGAGAAGCCACCCTGCACCAGAGCAGGATGTCAGAGACCAAGGAGAACGGCAAACGCATCTGCACAGGAGAGAGCCCCATAGCGTGGCTGGTGTAGAAAGTCAGAGTTCAGGAGGCTTCAGGAAGGTGTTCATGTAAGAAGGAAACCTAAGGTATCAGAGCCGAGCGGTGCTAGGAAAAAGAAAACTAGAAGGAACCTGTGGTGGTGGTTTGGAATCAGAGACAATCATGTGAGCTCATGACTTTATATATTGAATTGGCCAAAAAATTCGTTTAGTTTTTCCATAGGAGCCTTTTCCATAGGCTCTAGTAGTGCTTAGATGCCTTTAACTTCATTCAAAACAATTTTGTTAGATTGTATTGTGACAGCTGTCATGTCAATGTGCATTTAAAAAAACCAAAATTGGTGAATTTTTGTGCAGCTAATTTAATATTGAAGATGGAAGAAGATACACAACATTTTCAGTGTATTATGCTTCATTATTTCAAGAAAGGTAGACGCGCAACTGAAATGAAAAAAGATTTTTGCAGTATATGGAGAAGGTGCTGTGACTGACAGAATGTGTCAAAAGTGCTTTGCGAAGTTTCTAAGTACTATTGATATTTTGGCCAAATATATGGGGCTTTACTATGGGGCTGTCTTATATATTGGAAGATGTTTAGCAGCACCCCTGGCCTCTACCCACTAGAAGGCAATAGTGGGATCTAGCTGACATATTCAATACCCAAATCAATAAAGTTATTGGTAAAAATGAAAGATGTGTCTTTTATTTTATGGAAAAATAAATGGACTTTTTGGCCAACCCTATATGTACCTGTGAAGATTTCCCAGCTCTGTCCACCAAGAGGGCCTGGGAGCAGCAACATCCCAATAGCAGTTAGCAACTATTCTGGCTTGTAAATACCATTCTCCACTAAAACAAACCAGGGCTACCAGTGAACTAGCAATAGAAGTGAACTTAATAAAACTTATAAAAGGAATCTACAAAAGCACTATAGATAACATTATACTTAATGAGAAAAGACAATATTTCTCACATAAGATGAACAAAGCAAGGATGTCTACTCTCACTGCTACTATTCAACATTTGTATGTTGGATATAAGTGTACATTATGATGTTTGACATCTTTAAAAAAAACATTTCTAGCTGGGAGACTGCTCCTCCTGAGGCTAGCCAATTCTTACAGAAAGCAAAGGGCTCAGCTGGAAGCATGCCTTTGATATGCAAACTAATCAATTCAGAGCCAAACCTCCTCTATCTGGCCGGGTACACCAAGGAGGCAAAATTCCTCTGCCTTAATCATCCCAGGGCCAGGTACCAGGCAACGAGACAGACCACCCCTATAGCCCAAAGCCTGCTGAAATTATTCAAACTAACCAATCTTCAACTCTTCACCCTGCCCTGCATTGTCTTTCCTGCAGAAATCTCCATAAAATCTGTAGACTGGGCTTTCTCCCTGCTCCTGCTTTCTGCCTCCTGACCATCTGAGGCTTCCCCTGTGACCCTGCATGGCATGCTATGCCTCTGTTTCTAGGACCTGTAAGTATAATGAACTTTTGTTTTTTCTGAGCCTCTCTTGTGTTTTCGCTGTGCCTGCATCTGACTGTCCATCCCATAAAGGAACCAGGACACATTGTACTAGGAGTTCTAGCCAGTGCCATCAAACAAGAAAAAAAATAAATGGCGTTTAGATAAATAAATGAAAATAAATAAATATTAACAGATGATGTAACTGTCTATGTAAAATAGCTTTTCTATGAAAAGTAGAAGTAATGTGAGTCTTGTGCAGTTGCAAGAATGATTAGAAATGGAAATTCCCAAGCCAAAATCATTTACAATGCATCAGAAAGATGGAATACTTAGGAATAAATCTGACAAAAAAACGTGCGAGGTATGTACAGTGAAAACTACAAAACACTGCTAAAAACTTAGAGAGGGAGGACTAAATAATAGGATCATGGGTTGGATTATGGATCCAGTATTATTAGGATGTCAACTTCTCCCAAATTTATCTTTAGATTCAATGCAGCCCAATAGAAATCACAGCTGGCTTTTATTTTTATAGAAATTAATGAGCTGATTCTAATATTCACAGGGAAATGCCAAAACCCTAGGATTGTTAAGCCATCTTGAAAAACAAAGAGTGAAATTGGAGGGCTGAATACTACCTGACCTCAAGATGTTTTTTAAAGTCATCAGAATCAAGGCAGTGTGGTATTGGCATACAGAGCAAATGAGAAAATACAGAAATAGATCTCGACACATGTGGTAATTGATGTTCCACAAAGGTGCAACAAATGATGTTAGAACAATTGGCTATTTATACTCATTTTTTTAAGTTAAAAAGATAAAAAAAACACCTTCAATCTATAGCTTGTACCATATACAAAAATTAACTTGAAAATGGATCATTCACAAAAATGTGAATCCTAAAACTATACAACTTTCAGGAAAAAGCGTAGAAAATCTTTGTGACCTTAGCTTAAACTAAGATTTCTTAAACTAAATTCAACACCAAAAGCACAATTCACAAAAGAACACATTAATAAATTGGACTTGACCAAAATTAAAGACACTTATTTGAATGGCATCAATAAGCAAATGAAAGAGAACACGCAGACTGGGGGAAATGTCTGCAAATCGTACATCTGATGAATAACTTCTATTCAGAATTTATAAACAATTTTTGTATTTCAACCCAAAAGCCCATCAGTGGGTAAATGGATAAACAAATCATGATATCCATACACTAGATAATATACACTGCAATAAAAAGGCATGAACTATGGATATAACAGCATAGATGGGTGCCAATATAATTATGCTGAAAAAACATCAAAAGAGAGATCATACTGCCTGCTTCTAATAGTGTACACATCTATCAAATGGAAATGAATGAACAGGAATTGAAAGCAGATCTTCGGTTGCCTCAGAGTGGGGGTGGGGGATGGAGAGAGGTAAGAAGCAATTACAGAGGAGCATGAGGACAATTTGGGGGACTGTAGATGTGTTCATTGTCTTCATTGCAGTGATGATTTCAAGGATGTACACATATGTCAAAACATCAAATTGTTCACTTTAAACTCAGGCAGTTAATTATATCTCAATAAAGCTGTTAAAATAGTTTTAAAATATTTCAAAAATTCAGACAAATGTGAAGGGCAATGTATTCAATAAGAAACATCTGTGTACCCACCACTAAGTTTTGGCAGATCTTAACATAATTCCTTTTGAATTTTTTCGTAAGAAATAAATCATTAAAGCTACAGCGGAAGCTTCTATGACCCCTCCCTAACCCACTCTCCATTCCCCTCTTCCCAAGTGTAATCACTACACTGACTTTAATGACTGTGAGCTCACGCTGGCTTCACCCTTTTGCTCTGTATGTATGCCCCTAAATAATATACAATATACTCTGGCATGATTTGTATTGTGGCATGATTTGTATTATATAAATCCTTATATAAATGGTAATTTCCACCTGAAACTTGTTCTTTATAGTCAACATTGTGTTTTCTGAAATCTGTGAGTGTTGCTTTAGTTAATTCATTTAGTGGTCTACTTTGTGAATATACACCATGTATTTAAACATTCTCCTCTTGGATTTTAAGCCGTTTTCGAATTTTCCACTCTTACAAATGATGTTTCCCTTTGACATTCTTGTACCTACCACCTTGGGCCTCTAAGTAGGAGCTTTCCTAGGGCAATATACCTAAGGGATTTCTGGGAATCTTCAGTTTTACTAGATAGGTCCAAACTGCTCTCCAACTTGGGTTATACTTACAGATCAATTAGCATTCTTATTGTTCCTCATCCTTACTCACACTTTTTTTTCCCCATCACACCTTAAATATACGGCATGGGAATCCTCAGCTCTTCTTGATGCACCTAGCTTCTGATTTCTCTAGGTACATCTTGCAACCATCCTCTTTGAAGCTAGTTATCTTCCTGGAGGGCAAGCACTGAGCCAAATAGGATACACACTTCTCATTGGAACCTTTTCCTAGTTTCTTGGAATCTACCTCTGCTGCTCTCTCTCTCCCTGACCTTGAAGGAACTCCTTTCTCTGCTATTATTGCTCATCACTTCTAGGATATCCCATATCATCCTTTGTGAGTTTCAGCTTGATAAAAGACAAAGGGAGCTGATAGCTCTTCATGCAAAAAATCCCTCAAGCAAAGAAGTATGAAAAGCCTGCCTATTTTGTGGAATTAGTAGGGTTGGGGATGGTGAGGATAGTTAGGAAAAACTCAGAGAGCAAAATGCAAACTTATATTTCCAAAACTATCCTACTCACATGAATGGTACGATCCTACTTATCCAGATTCCAAACCCCACCTAATTGACTGATAGCCATTTATATAGTTTTCACACCCAGCCATCACATGCTGTCCATTCCTCATTCAAAATGCCTTTCATGATCTGCATTTACCCGTACTCCAGACCTTTATCTCAGTTAGCCCTTGGCTCCCATTTCCTTCCTTCCCACTCCATTCCACTGACCCTCAGTGCTTTCTACAAATGAGCAACAGGTCAATTTTCTTAGAAGAACACTTTAAACATTTAGGGTCTTGGTTACAGATTATTCAAAGCTCCCCACTGCCTGTAAAACAAGGTTCAGCTGACTTAACTTGGCAGTTAAAGCCCTTTCCAATCCAATCCAATCCAACCTAGACATAACTCCATTTTCTTCCTACATAATGAACCCTCTGCTCTAGCCAAGCTGGTCTCCTTCCTTTTCCAAATAGTTCTTTCACTTTCCACTGCTTCTTTTTCTTGACTGATAACTTCCCTTCTTTGAGGATCAATACCAGCCCATTCTATCCCACCCAGCCTTTCAACTCTAGGTAACCACTATCTTTTCCTTTTGGGAACTCAAGCTGTTCATTAAATTCATGCCAAACCTTTAGGCAGTCAACCCCAGCTTGCTTTATGAAAGTTTTATTTTGCAGTTAACTTTTCATATATGCATCTAAGTTTCTTTCTCTATTAAAGCTTTCCTACCTATGTTGCATAGCTATTAATCCCTCCAACTGCTCAAACCAAAGAGTTAATTATGTTCAAATAATTTTGGGAAAGGACTTCTGGCCAAGAAGGAGGTATAGATAGATACACTATTCCTCCTTGCAACAAGAAAAAGAAAAATGACAAATTTAAAAACAAAAAATAACCAAAAATGCCAGAAAATCAAACTGTATGGAAGTCTGACAACCAAGGAGTTAAAAAAGAAATATTCATTCAGACCAGTAGGAGGGGCAGAGACTGGCAGCCAGGGCAGAGAGAACACTGCAAGGCAGCAGGCCAGGCAGCAGCTGGCAGACCGGGTGGTCCCACATTTGTGTTGAATAAACTGGGAGGGACAACTGGGGAGCAAGACAGACCATGCACCCCAGGTTTCCAGCATGGGAAAAGAAAGCCTCAAAACCTCTGGCTGTAAAAACCTGTGGGTGTTGTGGCAGCAAGAGAAACTCCCAGTCTCACAGGAGAGTTCACTAGAGAGACCCACAGGGTCCTAGGACTTACACAAACCCACCCACCTGAGAATTAGCACCAGAAGGGCCCAATTTGCTTGTGGGCAGTGAGGGAAGTGACTGAAAGCTGGCAAGAGCTGAGCAAGCAGCATTGTTCCCTCTCTGACCCCTCCCCCCCCATACAGTGCCAGAGTGCATCAATGACGTGGGTTGCCCTGCCTCAGGGAATACCTAAGGCTCTGCCCCTTTTGTTGTTACATTTAACAGGTACACCAAGGCAGAGAACTATAACCCAAATGAAAGAACATATCAAAGTTCCAAAAATAGAACTAAGTGATGAAGAGATAGCCAACCTATCAGATGCAGAGTTCAAAACACTAGTAATCAGGATGCTCACAGAAATAGTTGAGTATGGTCACAAAATAGAGGAAAGAGTAAAGGCTATGCAAATTGAAATTTAAAAAAATATACAGGGAACCATAAGTGAAGGGAAGGAAACTGGAACTCAAATCAACGATTTGGACCAGAAGGAAGAAATAAACATTCAAACAGAACAGAATGAAGAAACAAGAACTCAAAAAAATGAGCAGAGGCTTTGCAACCTCTGGAACAACTTCAAACATTCCAACATTTGAATCAAAGGAGTGCCAGAAGGAGAAAAGGAAGAGCAACAAATTGAAAACATATTAGAAAAAATAATGAAGGAGAACTTCCCCAATCTGGCAAAGGAAATAGACTTCCAGGAAGTTCAGGAAGCTTGGAGGCTCCCACAGAAATTGGACTCAAGGAAGCATATACCAAGGCACATCATAATTATATTTCCCAAGATTAAGGATAAGGAGAGAATCTTAAAAGCAGCAAGAGAAAAGGAGACAGTTACCTACAAAGGAGATCCCATAAAACTATCAGCCGATTTCTCAAAGAAACCTTGTAGACAAGAAGGGATTGGAAAGAAGTATTTGAAGTCATGAAAGGCAAGGACCTACATCCAAGGTTTCTTTATCTAGCAAAGCTATCATTTAGAATGGAAGGGCAAATAAAATGCTTCCTGGATAAGGTCAAGTTAAAGGAGTTCATCATCACCAAGCCCTTACTATATGAAATGTTAAAGGGACTTACATAAGAAAAAGAAGATGATCAAAACTATGAGCAGTAAAATGAGAACAAACTCACAATGATGAACAACTCAACCTAGAGAAAACAAAAACAAAAATAAACTAAGCAAACAACCAGAACGGGAACAACATCACAGAAATGGAGATCACATGGAGTGGAGAGGGGAATAATGGGGGAAAACGTACAGGGAATAAGAAGCATAAATGGTAGGTATAAAATAGACGGGGGGGGGGGTAAGAATAGCGTAGGAAATGGAGAAGCCAAAAAAGGTATATGTATGATCCATAGACATGAACTAAGGGTGGGTATGTGGGTAGAAGGGGGAGTGTAGGATGGAGGGGAATAAGGGGGAGAAAAAAAGGGACAACTGTAATGGCATAATCAATAAAATTTAAAAAATAAAAAGATAACTAGTTAAAAAATTTTTGGGAAAGGCTGAATGCCACACTCTCCTCTAAAAGATTCCCACTGTGCTTTAGCATATTAAAAGATCTGAAAGTCTCGTACCAATGAGACTGCTTAATTTCCGATTCACCTCTTTGCTTATTTTCTGATTCTTAATTATCAAGAAAAGCTTTTTTGTCTTGTAACAATATTAATAGTCTTCAGAGAAGACTTTCAAAAGCATGGAATTTAGATAATAAAGTCCTTACCCATCATTGTAGCCCTACCCTGGCACCTAGCCCAGTGACCTAGCACTTAGTAGGTGCTCAGGAAGTATTCGAGGATTTGGCAACCAATGTTTTACTCACTCACTGATCTAAACTCTTCTAAGAGTTTCTTCTGTCCTGATTTGAGAATGCTATAAAACAAGTAAATAGCCTTGCTTCCATTTCTTATTAAACGTATTGGCAGTGGACTCTGAAACTAATGGGATTTCGAAGTCCTCTATATGTTTCTGTGCCTGCCTGAGAAAGATAGCCTGTGCTCCTGCACAGCGGGAACATAACAAATTAACAAAATTTTCCACTTCTGGTGCACCAGACCCAGGCTTGCTCATTGTCATTTAAATGTTTGCCTTATCATTTTATTTCACTTAGAGAAATGAGTCAGAGAGAAGCTCGGGGCCGTCTGGACTCCCGCAGAGGAACTGACCCAGAACTCTGCAGACGAGTCCTATTTTGAGGTCTAATTTTTTAATATGTGTGGGTTTGGATGTTCTTTCTCAACAGCATGTTGGATAGAGAAGCTAATGATTTGAATCTGAATCCAAGATAGCAAAAGAAAAATAACTACAATTATTTCAATAGCCAAAGTTGTGGTAGAGTTACTAGTAATTTTAAGTCAAAGTTTGGTCTTGGGTTTCAAAAATAATAGGAAATTTTAGAGAGGAATGACAAAAAGTTAGTGATATTTTTTTATTTAGTAGGATTTTTTCTTAAATTACTATTAATAGATGATATAAATGTAAATAACATATCCTATGCATTACATAGGGTCCCATACAAATAATGCCCTTTTTGTTACAAAATCTTTTGTTATGAAACCATAAACATGAAATACTGTAACATAACAATATCACATTCAAGCACACCATATGACCTTTAGGTGAAATGTTCAAATTGCTGTCCATCTCGTGTGAGACATTCATGTACCCTTCCAACTACACTCAAGCAAGCCTTACTTCTGCTGGACCCTGTAGTGTACATTACACAATATTTTACATATATGATATATTTTAATATGTATGTATATTACAAAAATTCAACACATATAATTGAATGTATAGCAAAATACTAACTCCCATCTCTGTTTCTCACTCAGTCAGCCCTCCCCAGAGGTATCCCTTTCTAAAAGATGCTTTTCAAACCTTCTAGAGATAGTCTATGCATATAAAATTATATATTTATGCAATCCCAAATGTTACTATACAATTTACATTTTTAACCTTGTTTCTTCTGCTTAATATTGGAGATGTGTCCACTTCAGTACATAGAGAACTGCATCTTTTATATATATATATATATATATATATATATATATATATAAATTGATTATTACAGTTGTCCCATTTTCCCCCTTCACTACTCTCCACCCTGCAGACCCCCTCCCACCCACATTCCCCACCTTTAGTTCATGTCCACGTGTCATAAGTTCTTTAGCTTCTACATTTCCCATACTATTCTTACCCTCCCCCCATCTATTTTCAACCTACATTCTATGCTACTTATTCTCTGTACCTTTTCCCCTCTCTCCTCCTCCCACTTCCCTGTTGCTAACCCTCCATGTGATCTCCATTTCTGTGGTTCTGTTCCTGTTCTAGTTGTTTGCTTAGTTTGCTTTTGTTTTAGGTGTGGTTGTTAATGATTGTGAGTTTGCTGTCATTTTACTATACACGTTTTTTTATCTTCTTTTTCTTAGATAAGTCCCTTTAACATTTCATATAATAAGGGCTTGGTGATGATGAGCTCCTTTAACTTGACCTTATCTGAGAAGCCCTTTATCTGCTCTTCCATTCTAAATGAAAGCTGTGCTGGATAGAGCAATCTGGGATGTAGGTCCTTGCCTTTCATGACTTGGAATACTTCTTTCCAGCCCCTTTTTGCCTGCAAGGTCTCTTTTGAGAAATCGGCTGACATTCTGATGGGAACTCCTTTGTAGGTAACTGTCCCCTTATCTCTTACTGCTTCTAGAATTTTTTCCTTCATTTTTACCTTGGGTAATGTAATTATGATGTGCCTTGGTGTGTTCCTCCTTGGGTCCAACCTCTTTGGGACTCTCTGAGCTTTCTAGACTTCCTGGAAATCTAATTCCCTTGCCAGATTGGGGAAATTCTCCTTCATTATTTGTTCAAATAAGTTTTCCCCTTGTTGTTTTTCCTCTTCCCCTTCTGGTACCCCTATAATTCGGATGTTGGAACATTTAAAGATGTCCTGGAGGTTCCTAAGCCTCTGCTCATTTTTTTTGAATTCTTCTTTCTTCATTCTTTTCTGTTTGGTTGTTCCTGTCTTCCTTCTGGTTCATTCCATTGATTTGAAACCCAGTTTTTTTCCATCACTATTTGTCCGTGTGCATTTTTTGTTCATTTCACTTATTGTAGCCTTCATTTGTTCATCTAATTTGTGGCCAAAATCAACCAATTCTGTGAGCATCCTGATCACCAGTGCTTTGAGTTGTGCGTCTGATAGGTTGGCATTTCTTGTTTGCTTAGAAGTACTGGCAGAGGGGCTTTTAATTCTGTTTGAGGCTTCTTCCCCCCCCCGCCCCCCGCCCCCCGCCCCCTTTGGTCTGGTCACGCCTTTCGTGTATGAGGTGTGGAGCCTTAGGTGTTCACCAGGGCAGGGCACCCCAGTGCTGGGTTGTGAAGTTGTATGTGGGGACGGGTCCAAGAGGGAACAATGCGCCTTCTCCACTCTCTTTAGGACTTCAGTCCCCTCTGCTGCTTCCCACAAGCAGATTGGGCCCTTCTGGTGCTGGCTCCCCGGTGGGTGGGCTTGTGTACTTTCTAGGACTCTGTGGGTCTCCCCAAGGAGCCTCCTGTTAGGCTGGGAGATTCTCCTGGCCTCAACCCCCACAGGTGTTTTCAGTTGGTGCTTTTAGGCTTTGTTTCCCGGTGCTGGGTCCCTGGGTTGCTCGGTCTGTGTCACTGCCTGTTTTCGCCTAGTTTATCTGTGTATGAATGTGTGACTGTGGACAGCCAGCTGCCTTGTGCCCCTCACTGGGTCTGCTTGTTGCCTCCTGTGCCCAGGGGCCATCACCGGGTCCATCAGTTGCCCCTGCGCTTCTGGGGTCTGCTAACTGCCACCTGCACCTGCCAGCCACCACTTTTCCTGCCAGGATCCCTCAACCCCTCTCTGTAGGCCTTCGACTCCACCCCTCCTTACCGGTCTGGATGAATGGTTGTCAGACTTCTGTTCAGTTCATTTCTCTTTGTTCTGGTTGTTTTTTTCGTTTCTAAATTTTTGTTGTCCTTAGTTTTTGTTGTGCGAGGAGGCACGGTGTGTCTACCTACACTTCCATCTTGGTCAGAAGTCGAGAACTGCTTCTTTCTAATGGTTACAGTGTTACTTCACTATTCAGGAGTATCATTTTATTTCCATATTGATGGACAATTTTATTTAAAATCCTTTGATATAAATGATGCTATAATGAGTAGTCTTATACATATGTTCTTTCACAAATATGTGAATAAAACTGAGTAAGTAATTCTTAGATTTAGAAGTTTGGGGATCATGAGACATACATATTTTTAATTTTAATAATCTTGCCAATTTGCTCTTTTTAGCAATCATGTCAATTTAAAATTTCACCACCATTGTATGATAGTGCTATTTCCCAATACCTTTGTCTACATAGCATGTTATTAAAATTTTTTAACTTTTTCCAATATTATAAGTGAGAAACATTGCAATAATTTAGATTTCTTTTTTTAATTTTTTTTAATTTTATTTATTTTTTAGAGAGGGAAGGGAGGGAGGGAGAGAGAGAGAGAAACATCAATGTACGGTTGCTGGGGGTTATGGCCTGCAACCCAGGAATGTACCCTGGCTGGGAATCGAACCTGGGACACTTTGGTTCCCAGCCCGCACTCAATCCACTGAGCTACACCAGCCAGGGCTTAGATTTCTCATATAAATGAGGTAAAGAAAAGCACTTGTTTATGTGAAAATCCTATAATATTTCCTTTTTTATGAATTGTGTACATTCTTTGCCCATAATCCATTGGATTATTGTCTTTTTCAGATACAAGTTCGACATTATTTCAGGGAAGACTGGTTTTCTTTCTTCTGCCTAAGCTCTAATTTTTTTTCCCACCAAAACAAGAGCACACTTACATATTAATACATTCTATATCATCTCCCCACACTTAGCCAGTAGATTTTTCCTTTCTGGAAGTGGTGTACTCTCATGGCTTGCTTACATTCAAGCAGAAGCAGGCTGCCTATCCGTCACGGCTGGTGAAATTTATTCAAAGAACAGCCCTCCTATTTCCTCTAGACCAGAGGTTACAAGCTGACCAGCCAAGGGCCAAATGCAGCCACAATGTGTTTTACTTGGCCAGTGTGGTATTTAGAAAACATTTGAATTAGTTGCCCACATTAAAGACAGTGGATGGTTTTACAGGAATATCTAGATTTCTGACTTCTTTTGAAAAGTCACAAGATCTGGCCAAGCTGCATTTCCATATGACCACAATGGACGGAGCCAGTGTGTATGTAATACAGCCTCTTTCACAGACCACGTGCTTCTGTGTTC
The DNA here is from genome assembly GCF_004126475.2 of Phyllostomus discolor. NCBI lineage: Eukaryota > Metazoa > Chordata > Mammalia > Chiroptera > Phyllostomidae > Phyllostomus > Phyllostomus discolor. The sequence goes on along the minus strand of NC_040907.2, from coordinate 145,568,609 downwards.
TTAAACCAAATCTACTTCACTGTCTGTGTCACCTGCAGGCTCCTGGAGGTGTTTGCCTTTGCAACCTCTGATCATTTGTCCCCAGAGTTTTCCCTCTCTCCCTGCAATTAGAAGAAAAAGAAATCCCCTCAAGTGCCTTGTCTGTCTCGGGTCTTTACTACTTCTCCACCCAGGTCAGCCTTTCTCCCTTTTCTCCTTTGAGAAGCTGTTTCCCTGTGTCCCACAGAGAACTCACTGCACTCGCTTCAAGCCCTTGTGGCCCCCCTTTCAGCACTTCCCTTAGCGATGCGGTCTGTTCCCTGGGATGCCTTCCACACAAATTGGGGAGATGGAAGACTCCTCCACTAGGGCATGCAGTTTAAAACACTGTTAAATAGACTTTAACAAAGTTTTGGGAAAGATGAATAAAAGCACATTTCTGAGATATCTTTTGTGTACTAATGGATGCTTCCACACAAAATATTTTCTGGGATTGTGTAAATAGACCCAGGATTGGTTGGTTCCTCCCCTTCCTTACTGCTTCTCATAGTTCAAGTTCTCAGTTTCCACCTAAGCTACTGCCTCGGCTTTATAGCTAGTCTTCCTGCTGCCATTATTATTTATTCTTCAATTCTATTCTCCAGACATCATTTCCTAAAGTGTGACTCTTATTTCATCATTCCCCACCCCTCTTAAAAATCTTCAGTCATCCCTATTGCCTAAATGTGTCATTGTCAACAGAACTCTTAATGCCCTTTATAATTGGGCCTTAGGACTTCATTTCCAACCAATTCATCTACCTCCTGGTATAGTTACACCAGACTCTTTGCTAGTCCCTGAGCACACCAGGAATGTTGTGTGCCCATGCTGAGGCTGAATTCCTGCTTTCTCACATTGCATGCTCCTACTCATACTTCCTCCATGAGGTCTTCCATTTTTTTTCTACTTCTCTCTCCCTCTTCTATATTTCTATAATATTTGTCACATTGTCTAAGATTCTTTCTCTCCCATTAGACTATGAGCCCTTAGAAAGTATATAACTCATCTTATTTATCTTTGTTTCCAAGACCAAACACAGTGTCCGATATATAGTGCATGTTCATGAAATGTTTGTCGAATATAAGAAGGAACCATTAATACCTTAACTTGTATTAATTAGCCAGTCAGTCATTTGGTAGCTTCTAGAAAATGTCATCTTCCCTTTTCAGCCAGTGGTATCTCCCTAACAGTAAACTTCATTAAGTCACTATTTTCAGTGGTCTTCCAGTGACCTCAGTATAAGGACAAGGTCTCACATAGTTCCTCAATACAGTGTACACTGTCCTTCATGATCTGAGGCCTTGCCTACCATTCCCGTGTCAGCTGGTGTCAACCTCCTGCACTGTCCAACCTCACAGAAAGAACCCTGAAGAGAACCCTGCTCTCTTCTTTGTCTGGGCCTCAGCATTTGTTCCTCACTCTTCCTGGAGAGTCCTTCCCTGCCCCTCCTCTTCCCCATGGCTGGGTATGCAGGACATCATGGAGAAGGCTTCCCCAATTCATCTGCCTTGGACTGGGTTGGGTGCTGCCCATGTGCCCCCACAGCAATTACCATACTGTGACCTCCGTCCCTTCAGCTGTCCCAGCCCCTCCCCCACACTCAGTTCCTCATGACAGGAACTGTCTTTTTTGTCTTTTTATGAATAGTGGGAGCATAGTCTCTGGCACAAACTAGGTACTCAAATGCCTGAAGAATAAAAAAAACTATGATTAAGGAGAAGTAACCTGATAACATACAATTTGTAGGACTATGTCAAAGCTTAACTCTATTATCTACATTTAAAGAGATGCTTTTTAAATTAATATTTATAACAGCACAGTCAGGAAAATAGGAACCATGCTAGGTATTTCAAACAGAGGAGATTTAATACAGGAAATTTTTTCACAGATGTTGGAAGGCTAGAAAGGCAAAATGGGAAGTTAAGGCAATCTGTTTATTAATAATTGTGGAAAGAAGCCAAGGTAAACCAGCTACCTCCCTGAGGATACTCAAGCTAACTGATGAGGACTCAGCAGCTAATTATAGAGAGACAATCTGCCTTTGCTGTGTTTTCAGCCAATCAGGGAGGAGAGACACTAAAGTGATATTAAGAACGATGTGTTTTGATAGAGGGCATCTGGGGAGCTCCAGGGCCACAAAGCTGGGGATTTAATTTAGCCTGGGATAGTGGTACTCAAAAGTGTTATTCTGCAGACCAGTACTATTAAAATTACCTGTGAATTTGTTTAAATTACTCTCATCCCAAACCTACTGAGTCAGAATTAGGTAAATGGGGACAGAGATGAGAAGAAGAAATCTATTTTTAAAACGAAACCTCTTCCAGTGATTCTTATGCATACCAAAGTTTGAGAGACCCTGCTAAGGAGGTCTGCATGGCCTAGTTATGGAAATAACATTTACTCTGAGAGTGGAAAAATGAGTATGAGTAGGTAAGATGCAAGAGGAATGGGAAAAGATGATTCCAGGACAAAAGGATAGTATGTGTCAAAATCTAGAAATCTGAGAAAGGCGGATTTATGGCAGAAACCAACAATATCTGGGAAACTGGTTAGAGATGAAGAATTATAGAAGGAACAAAGAGAAATCAGAAGGGGGTAGAACTGGCCCCTATCAGTTCTGATCAAGTAAGGTGAGGCTGGCATAATTGAGTGAATGATCTTGTGCTAATCTTATAGTAGCCTGGTCATAAAAGCAACTTTATAATTTATGAAGAATGGAAATCAGTGAAGTTTCTTTAAAGTAGAGGAGGGCCCAAATTAAGTCCCATCAAATATCTGTTGTCCGTGTAATGAGAAGACCTGTCAACCAGGCTCGCTCTCACTCCCTTTCCCCCGGAAGGAGACACATTGAGCCTATGCAATTTAGTCTGGTCTAGAGTTCTCATTGGCTTTTCAAGGGAGCATCTGTTAATAGGTGGCCTTATTTCTTTTTTTTTTTTTTTTGTGCTATTTGGTGCCTGGGTAGAAAGTCTATTCTACACAATGATGGGGCTCAGTTGACTTACTAGTGAAAAAACAGGTCTCTGGATGAGGATTCAGACCACATTATCCCTGAGATAGTGAATGTGCCTGATTTAACAGGTCCATCTTTAAAAGGGCTGGTATGCTGCAACTGATACTGGAAAATGAAATGGAACTGTGATCAGGATCCATATCTACCCATGATAGTGGGGTTTTTTGTTTTGTTTTTTAAGATTAAGTGGCAATGGACGGCTATGATCATCCAGTGGTGCTACTTTAGACTAAAAACCAGACTTGAGATGTTGCATGGGAAGAAAGGGTGAATTCAGGGAGTGAGACCACTCACTGTTGATAAGGGTGGGGTGTTTCCGGGGGTAGTGGCTAAAGATTTACACAAGACCTAAAGAAGAAGTATTTGGAGAGGCAACGAAAGCCTAAGGCCAAGTAAGCTAAGTCTGCAGTGGGAGAGAACCTGAGAGAAAACCTCATCCTAGAGAAAGGCCTAAGTCTCCAGGATACCTTCCTGTGAAACTCAAGGAACTTGAAATTGGTGAGGACTTTACCTTACTAAATGAAGGGGTCAATGTCAGAAGGGAATTAAATTGAAGGAGGAGCTCCTTACCTATAATGACCTCTGAAATGGACTCACTGTTTAATATGTTGGAGTGTTTATGTCTGTGAAGCCTAGTGTGGAGACTGAAAAGGTATTGCTCACCTATATCATCACTGGATCCAGACAATGGGTGCCATACCTCTATGTCTCTTTACTCAGTGGATTCTACTGAAACTTCTGAATGAACTTTCCATTTGGAAAATAAATATCCGGCAGAGCTGGTAGAAGGAGCACTCCAGAGTGGGCAAACTCAAAGAAAGTGTAAAACCAAACCTTTTTTTTATCCCAAGGTTTGAACAAGCTGCCTTCTGAAAAACAATAAGGGAGTCTGGAATTCTGGTAACAACTGGTTGCCTTGCCTCTAGGAACAGGACTTGTAGCATTCCAGACCAACGCAGACAACAGGTCTGCAAATGCAGAACACACAGTCCTGGAGGTCTGGGGCTTGTGTGAGTACCTCATATCTCCTCCTTAGTGGTCCCTGGCTAGCCAATTGGTCAGCACCCCTAACTGAGCTATCAGTATGTCCACAGCAGGAGGGCATTCTAGACTCTAAAGACAAAAAGGAGATGATATGAGCTATCCTGGAACCCTGCCTGCAGGCCTTGTGGTTTGTGGCTCTTTTGTTTTTAATCAGTGACTTTCCCTGGGGCAGTCCCCTTGGTAGATTCCAGGCTCTGCCCATTTTTACTGCTCTTCCCCCAAAGTGCAGATTCTTTACCCCCAAGTAGAGCTGCCAGATAAAATCCAGGACACTGGGTTAACTTTAAATTTCAGATAAACAATAAATAATTTTTTAAGTATGTGTGTCCGAAATATTTCAAAACTGTCAAATTTAACAGGATGGCTTGTATTTTTATTTACTAAGCCCTACCTCCAAGAGATTCTCTAAGGGAGCAGATCCCTGGTGGTGTTCCCGTGAGCAGGTGGTTTTGGTCCTTTCTCCTACTTTGAGATTGCCTAGTGATTACTAATTTTATCACATATGAGCATTTTCTGCCTGGTCTTTAAAGAAATGGGAGAGAAATAAGTGATTATTTCTCAATTCTGCGTATTTTGTTGTTCTCTCCTAATATGGCAAGCAGTTCAGTGAGAAAATTAAGGCGAGGATTATCAGTTGTCCATACCCCATGGCTCCTCCCACCTTAATTCTTTAGTATCGGGATGTAAAATGGGGGATAGAAAAGGAGAGTGCAGATGATACCAAAGTGCTGTGATCTGAACCTGTCAAAGGAGTGATAGGGGACTTAAGAATTTGAAAATTTTAGTTTAAGTAATAGCTAATAAGCTTAGTAATCAATGCAAGTAAAAGCTTTTGCTTCAGTAACTGAAGGTATGACCAATCCTGACTCCAGGAGACTATAAGCTATTCCACCTTTGTGCCTCAAGAGGACTGCAAGCAGTTCAAGATGGTACCTGAGCCATTGTACTGTAGAGTGAGATGACCACAACCTGGGGCACAGCTAAAGACCACCGCCCCGGGGAGAATGCTGAAGTTGTTTTTAAATCCAATTAACTCCTCCCCAAATTTCAAAACCCCTCACCATACCTTGTTTATTCCCTGCTGTAAGAACCTTGGCCCAGAAAGAAAAGACAAAATGGTCTGTTAGGGTATGGACCCACCATCTTCTCAGATCGCCAGCCATCTGAATAAAGTGCCCAATAAGATTCAATCAATCCCTGTTGCTGCTTATTGGGTTTGGTAGTGACAGGCAGCCCGAACTCTGGTGTCGCTTCCGGTTTCAGGAGGACTATTTTCCGACCACCTCCCACATCACAGATCCCTTTGTTGGTTAGTTGTGAGTGAGCTCTTTACAGCACCAGAACTGTACTTTCATTTTGAGAAAGCAGCTTGCCCTTAGCCAGAGTGAAAATCAGATAAATTACTCCTCTCACATGGGATTATTAATGACTGAAACTTTCTGCCTGGAGAATTTTGAAGCTTTGATGAGGGCAAACTGGAAAGTTAAGTGCTGCCTGTGATTTTCCACCTTAGAGGAAGTAGAGATTTCAATAAACCTTGCAGAGCAGAATCTCCCTTTATTAGAACCACCAGATGGGTGCCTACTGCTTCTTGGTGACAAGTATAAACTTACCATTAACATGAAAGTTAAACAACAACTAGAAGCTCACTGTTCTGTTGAGAATTATACAATATTGTGTTTGCTGAAGTCAGAGCTGTTTCTCTGCATACTTTCTTTAGTTCTGGGGATTGCCTACAGAAGCTAAGAATCTGCACAGAGAAAACAAAAGAAAAACATGTGATCAAAATCTCATGCTAGAGAAACTGCACAGAATTTGATACAACCCAGAACATAGCTGTCCTGTGCACCTTGTCATTTAAGATTGAATTATACAGAATGTCCTGATACTGGACTCCTATGATAGTATCATCATATTGAGGCATATAGGGCAAGACCACCCCCTGGTGGCAGGGGTTGGGATTGTTCCTTAAGGAAGGAGAAATTCCTTGGGTCAATCACCACCAAGGAACAATTTTATCAAAATTGGGTTAAACCCCAAATAAGGGTGGTTTAAACGCATAGGGTTTGTTTCTCTTTTTAAAAGAAAGTCTACAAGAAGGCAGTCAGAACTGTGAGGGTGGCTCCTTGGTTCCCAAGGATTCAGGCAGGTTTCCTTCTGTTTTTCTGTTTAATTAGCCTTAATGAACATCTTCTCTTTTCAGGATCACAAGATGGCTGCTAGAGTTCCAGCCATTGTATCTACATTGCAGTCTGCTGAGAATAAAAGTGATAGAGGGAAAACTAGGGTGTGTGAGTGCATATGTTTTAAGAAAAGGCCTCCCAGCTGATTTTCTTTTAAGCAGCCTTTCTGAAGTTCTCCCAAACACTAAAGCTGGCTGAAGAATTGAGAAATAGTCTTTAACCCAGGTACTTTGCCATCCTAAATAAATGGGGATTTTATTACTAAGGAGGCAAGTGAATAAATATTGGGGGCAGTAGTAGTCTCTGCCTCTGCGGAAAGCTGGCCCAAACCAGAAGGGACTGAGAAGTCCTGTCTCTCTCAAAGCCATCTGGCAGTTGCACCTGAGCTTCCTGGTGGTGGGGATGAGCTCATCCACAAGAAGCCAAGGCCAGGCCGCAGGAACACTGAGAATGGTTCTCTGGGGTGCGCTTCAAGGAGCTGCCTTTGTCCACAAATAAGGTTACTTCTGAGGCTGAGCTTTCCTTCCATTATCCTTAAACTCTCCGTGGGAAACTAAGGTGGGGCGGGCAGGTACTCACGCCAGAAGCTGGGTGGCAATAGGAGGGCCGGGTCTGCTTTCTAGGGCTAGAAGAGTAGTATCTGTCACCTGACAAGGATGGCTGCCTACAGTTGCCAGAGGCCGTCACAGCCCCCTGGGGTGTTCCACTGAGGCAGTGGCTTGAGGCTTGGCATCTTGAGAAGGGGCTTGAGCAGAAAAACATGAACAGGTTACACATTTTTTAAATACACTTTGGAATGACCACCCGGTTCCCCAGGGACTAAGGGTTTTCCTGGGCCACAAGACTTTCAGAGCTAAAACCAGCACACTCCGGGGCAAAGTGGAATGAGTTGACCACCTCAGTAGATGTAAGAAAGCATCTTATAGGGAACCTTAGAATTTGCCTGGGGTCATTTGGGACCCTGGAGCTAAGTGCCTGCCTGAGCTGTGGAGCTGAGGGCTCAGAGGCACCGAGGTTGTTGTTTTTTTTTTTAACCTACAGCATTTCTTAGAGCAGTTTTAGGTTCACAGAAAAACTGAGAGGAAGGTAGAGAGGTTTGCTATATACCACCTGCCCCCACTCAGGCAGAGTCTCCCCCATTATTGACACCCCCACTAGAAGGAACATCTGTCACAATGGATGAACCTACAATGACACATCACAATCACTCGAAGTCCGTAGTTTACATTACTGTTCACTCTCGATGCTGTACGTTCTATGGTTTGGACCAATATATGATGTCACATCAATATAGTGTCACACAGAGTATTTTCGCTGCCCTAAAGATCGTCTGTGTTCCACCTGGTTATCTCTCCTCCCCCCCAACTCCAGAGACCACTATCCATCAGTGTAGTTTTGCCTTTTTCAGAGTGTCATATAATGGGAATCATACAGTAAGTAGTCTCTTCAGACAGGCTTTTTTCGCTCAATAATGTGCATTTAAGGTTCTTCCATGTCTTTTAATGGCTTGATAGATGATTTCTTTTTGGTGCCAAATAACATTCCACTGCCTGGAGGTACCACTGGGGTCTTATTTCTACTGGTATGAACTGTGGGAAATCACTTTTGATGAACCTGAAATTTATGAATCCACAAACTCCATCCATTTGTATAATTTACCCTTTTGTACGTTGAGTCTGTATTAGAGTGCAGAAGCACAACAATTAAACAGGTCAAAACAAATGTAACAATACATACATGAAAGAATAAAAGGAGAAGTCAAAATCCCACTGCATCTCATACAGGCCTCCCAGAATCTAGCCTGTGCTCTCTCTCCAACCTCACCTCCTACCTACTGTACCTCCTGTCCTGCCTTCCTTGGTCACCTCTCCAGCTCTGTCACATGCTCAATACATTGCACTGTTTCCAAAGTCTTTGCTTGAAATTCTTTTCCTACTTTGTGCACCTGCTGAACCCCAACACCTTCATCAAGCTGCAGCTTAGGCATCATCTGTGTGGCACGTTTCCTGGTCCCCCACAGGCAGGACAGAGTGCTCTTCTCTCCCTCCACCACCTGGGTGCCCTGGCATGTGCCTACCACCCTGCACCCCACTGGCAGTCCGGTATAGGTCTGCCTTGTTCCCATTTAATCAGCACCCTGAGGCTAGAAAGCCTTTACCTGTAGCAAAACTCCAGGAATGTGACACATACAATAGAGGCTTCATTAATGTTGATTAGCACTGGCCAGTGTGGCTCAGGTGGTTGGAGCATATTCTGTAACTGAAAGGTCATGGCACATACCTAGGTTATAAGTTGGATCCCCGGTCTGGCCCTGTGCGAGAGGCAATCAATACTTTTCTCTCTCCCTTCCTCTCTCTCTAAAAACAATGAAAAAATTTCCCTGGGTGAGGATTAAAAAAAAAAGTCAGTTAAAAGAGTCAATCAGTGTGTGTGCATATATTTATTTATGTATATTTACTCAATTTTTCAATTTAGGGCATCAGAATATTTAATGCAATCCTCAGTTGGATCCACTCTGTTCGGATTTGTTAAAATGCCTAAGTAGTTTATTTAACTTGGGACTTTAATAATACACACACACACACAAGAATTCATTGGGAATATTGCCACTGAGAATATTATTATTGAGAATAACTAAATCTACACCATGGGGTGAAGAGTGCCATGCTTCCCCAACAGTTAACTTCAGTAGACGTATGCAACAAATAACTATTTTATAGTATCGTTAGCTAAACTTGTGTTTACTTCTCCTTCTGGAATTAGACATGTTTTGGAAGAGTATGGGTAATGCATTAGATGACATAAGGTAAGCTAGGGTTTGTTAAGAAAACAAACTCACCAGCAAAATCAAATCCCAAATCTCAGAGCTTTACCACAACGGTGTATTTCCCACACATGCCCACCTCCTCCCTGGTCTATACTGCCTTATGTGTTGCCTGCAGCATCACTCAAAGATCCCTGAGCTGGTTCACTCTGCCCACCTCCCATTGGTCAGAAACCTGTCATGTAACCCGCTGCAAGGTGTGCAGAGCAGGAGATTCTGAGGTGGAGATGAAAACGCAGAACATCTCTGAGGATATCCTTCTAGAGTAGCCTCAGTGGGTGGGAGGACTCGCCTGAATGACAGGCCAAGCCTCAGTACAGTCATCTTGGAGCCTTAGCTGACTTTGTCGGGGATTCTAAAGGCAAGATAATTTCAGCACTGTCCTGAGTTGGAGCAAAAGGGCTGGACATTTGTATCCCTAACATCAGTCTGTCCCAGGCTCTCCTGGGAAGGGGTGTGACCCCGAGTGAGGCAGGTCAGCCAAGGCGACTCCAGAGAGGACTGACACTTGAGGGCTGTGTGATGGAAGCTGGGGACCAAGTCCTGCTTCTATCTTTGATGGGGTTTTTGGGAGCCCATCACAGCACCCCCACAGTGAGTATGACAGTCTCTTCCAAGCAGACAAGTCTGCACAGATCACATTTGAATCCTCTTTCATCATCTGGCTTTAAACCAATCACTGGCTTGACCTGTGACCCCCACCAGTTGTCTCCACCAGAAAGTCTACTAAGCTTGGGGATAAAGCACATTCTTCATCACTAGCTGCTCTAGCTGTCCTTGCTGGCTACTACAGATTCCGGCACTGCTGAACTCCACCTCCCTGAAAAATGTTCTGCAAATTTTCTGCTGCCACCTTAATTGAAGAATAGCTTCTTCTCCTCTGTGCCTGGTTTTTGCCAAGCTCTCTCCTTTTGAGCTGCCTCTGGCTATGGTGGGCAAGGGTAACAGCCTCTTTCAGGTTAGGCTTCTTGCTCAGCATTTTGGACATCTACGCCTCCAGTAGTGGAAAGCATACTTGATTTTTCTGTATAATGATTTCATGCCCATTGTACACTGGTTACACTGGAATCAGCACAGCCCTGTTGAGGAACACCTGTGTAAATTCAGAATGTGTTTATTGGGTCTCCTGTGGGAGAGGATGTTGACCTAAATCTTCATGTTCCAGAAGATGCTACTGGGACCACACTTTTACTTGATCTAACCACATTCTTTCTGTGGAGACAACAATACTGTCTGGCATTTATTTCAAAGCACTTTACCCACCACAACTGAATTTTTACAACTACCCTATGCAGAAGTGGGATTTATATATAACAAAGCTAGGCATAGACAGTTGAAGACCCTTACCCAAGGTCACAGGAGGTAAACAGGGCAGAATTAGTATCAAACTCCAGTTAGTCTGCCTGCAGAGTTCAGGCTTTTAATCACTGTTGTACTGCTTGTTGGTGCCCAGGGTTTCTTCAAACTCAGGTTTCCAGGGGGTGAAATCAGCAAAGCATGTTTGCCTGGATGTACTGATCATTGACTGTGCTGGAGTCCAAGGCCTGCATGGAAAGCCCCCAAAGGAATGAAGCCCTAGCCAGGAATTCCCTTTTCAGGCCAGAAAAATGAATTAAATGTGAATGAATTTAGGAAGGAGGATTTCCTGTGAAAAATTGAAGCTGGTATTAAAATATAAATGTATGGACTTTGGTATTTTTAGTGTGGGACAACTTACGAGTAGCTGGTGTCAACAGATATTGTGATTCTGAGAAGCAATAAGGTAACAAAATATATTTAGATTTGGAGGAGAGATAGCCACGACTACTTGTGGGTGCGGTAGGGTGGGGTAACAAGAGTGGAACTGTCGCCTACCAAATGGAGCCTGCTGTGTCTCTCCCTGCTGAGATGCAGAGACACATAGCTATAGCCTCATCACCCTCACTGCCTCCATTTGCACAGGAAGCCTAGCTACCCACAGAGAGACTGCAAGTCATAAGATGGCCTCTTTTTTATTAAATATTACCTGCTGAGAATTGGGGGCAGGGGGTGCCTTATAAACCTGATAAAAACACTGGACAAGTGGCTCCTTCATCTTCAGGTGTGACAATGTGATGGCCTCCCTCCACCCCACATTACCTGGGAAATGGGGCTTGAAGGAAGCTGGGTGCTTTGCGTCTTTGACAGGAATTCTAACCTGTCATGTTGGCTCCAGTGTTAGGATACAAATAGCCATAATGAGGCCATCGACCAAGCTTAGCAAGTCCTGCCCGGTGATGAAATGTGCTTGCTTGCAATAGGCAGGGTCTGGAGGTGATTTGGGCCTGACAGCTCGGCCTCCAAACCGCATTCTCTGTGTGTCAGGAAAATGAACACCATGTCCACGGCACATGGTTTCAGCAATTAGACCTTTGTTAATACCTCAGAGCAGCTGGAACTAGAAATAGTCTCAAGTGCTCACATTCTTTCAATGTACAAATTTCTAGAGTGGTGGCAGCTGCTGAGGCCAGGTTTATTCATCCTGGGCCAAAATTATACTCTTGACCCTGTGTTTTGGGCTTGGACTTTGTAGCTCTGACAAAACATGGCTGCAAGGCTTGGCTCTGAGGAATCAGACCCTCCTCCTTAAATTAAGTGTCTTCTCCCCCTGTCTCCTTTGTCTTCTCCATTGTCACTGGTTTGGGCTTTAGAAGGGAGCTCCTCTTTCTGTGTTTGGGGTTTCATTTCTCCCTAAGTGGGAGTGTTGTAGTTCATAAGTCTCTCACTCCCATCCACCCTAAGGTTTCCCCCTGTGCACTTGCGCTGCTGCGGACTTCATAGGAAGACTAGAGTTGGTCCAGTCAAACTGCCTACTCAGTGAGAACCTTCCTGCAGCTTCTGCCTCAGTTTCTCCCAGGCATGCCCTCTCCCATGGAGTGGCCGACTTTCGTTACAGGACACTCTGGGTATTTAGACCTCCTCCCTTAATCTGGCCTCATCATTGTATCCAGCTCGTGTTCAATGCATCGGATGAAACCTTTCCAGGCAAACAGACCTCGCGAGTACGCTGGGCATTTCAGAACACTAATTTTCCCATGTTGCTCCAGAGAAAGCAGGAGGTTGTAAAATTAACTCATTCTTCTCCTTATTGAAGGATGAAGGGCAACTTATCCTTCAGGAATGAGTCTAATGTCATCTCCTCTAGAAAGTGTCTTCATCTTTTTCTCCACTTCTATGAATTCCTGTCATATTAAGTTCTTTTCTGAGTTAAATTGTGTCCTCCCCCTCAAATCCCTCCCTCAAAAAAATGATGTGTTGAAGTCCTAACCCCTGGTGCCTCAGAACATGTCCTTACCTGGAGATACTCTCTGCAGAGGTAATCAAGTGAAAATGAGGTTTTAGAGTGGGCCCAATTCCAACATGACTGGTGTCCTTATTCACAGGGGAAATTTGGGTACGAAGACATGTACAGAGGGAAGATGATGTGGAGAGACACAGGGAGAGCACAGCTGTCCCCAGGCCAAGGAGGGAGGCCGTGAACAGTCTTGTCCTCACAGACCTCTGAAAGAAGCAACCCTGCCTTCCAGTCACCAGAACTGTGAGACAATAGATTTGTTGTTCAAGCCACCGAGTTTGCAGTTCTAGGAAGCTGGTAGTACAGGTGCACTATAAGGCCTTTTGTGTTCTACATTTTTTTCTTTAAAAATGTTTGAAACAGAAAAGTATAAAGAAGAAAATAAGCCAAAAAAAGAAATAAAGGCTTACAAGGTCCAGCAGAAGTAAGGCTTGCTTGAGTGTGATTGGTAGAGTACATGAATGTCTCTCACGGGATAGACTGCAATTAGAACATTTCACCTAAAATGTCATATGGTGTGCTTGAGTGTGATATTGTTATGATACAGAATTACATGCTTATGAAGATTTTGTAATAAAAAGAGGTGTTACTTGTGCTGGACACTGTATACATAACTGTACATGTATATATACAGAATCTGCTCTCCAGAGGTAGGGTATACACCTTAATCCAGGAGGAGGGGAATGTGCCGTGGGCGGAGGTGGCAGGAACACCTGGACCTGATTCAGTCCCCCGGGGAAGAGAAACTGCAAACAAAGGAGGAGTTATTCTACAAACAAGCCAGGAACTGCCTCTCCAAAAGACCAAGAATTCTGAAATTGTTGACTTTTAAGAATGTGGTCTCAAAATATATAAACCACAAATTACCAGAATCCCAAAAACATCTAGAAATCCACTTTCATAGTGAGATATTTCAGCACCATGCTCATTATTAAATAGCTCACGAAAATAAATAATTAGTAAACATGTAAAAGATTTAAACAACACATGTAATAACTTGGACATAGCATTTCCTCTCTGTGACAAACAGAGACTACAGAATAAACTTATTTTCTGATGACAACAAACTTGGCCACACAGCAAGTATCTAAAAGTAACGAATCGATATCATACGGACCACATTCCCTTTCAAAGGCGACTAAATTGGAAGCAAATGACAAAAATGTAACTAGAAAAAGGAACCTATGTTTGGAAAAATAAAAACACTTCCAAATTATTAATGGGTCACAGTAGAAATCATAATAAAAATTTAAAAATATCTAGAGCTGAATGACAAGGGACAAAGAGCCTATCAAAAAAAATGTAAGATGTAGCTAAAGCAGCACTTCAGGGAGAAAATAACTGGTATACATACATACATACACATACACCTGAAGAGAAGAAAGTTTGAATGCTAATGAACATATCTAGTGAAAGAAGTTAGAAAAAAATAACTGTGAACTCAAGAAGAAACAAAGAAAAATGATATGATAAGAACAAAAATTAATAAAGTAGAAAACTGCAATGGCCTATAAAGGCAAAAGATCAGGAAAACAAAGGAAAAACACTACAAATGAACCATACTGGGAAAGAAAAAGATGTGACTATAGATGTAATTTTACAAAGTCATGAGGCTACTATGTATGACTTTATTGTAATCATTAAAATTTTAGATGAAATGAGCCCTGGCTGGAGTAGCTCAGTGGATTGAGTGCGGGCTTCGAACCAAAGCATCGCAGGTTCCATTCCCAGTCAGGGCACATGCCTGGGTTGCAGGCCACAGACCCCAGAACCGCACATTGATGTTTCCCTCTCTCTCTCTCTCTCCCTCCTTTCCCTCTCTCTAAAAATAAATAAATAAATAAAATCTTTTTTAAAAATTTAGATGAAATGGAAACACTTATAGAAAATTTAACTCAAAAAGAAATAGAAAAGCAGAAGAGACATATGGCCTTTTAAATACTTAATCAGTAATTTAAAATCTATCTCCAAAATAGTTGACCTCAAAGAGTTTTACGGGTAAGTTATCCTCAGTTTTCAAGGAAAATTTAATTCCTACCTTAGGCAATCTGTTCTAGAAAAGAGAAAAAGGTGAGAACTTTTAAACCCATTATATGATATTAATGTAACCTCAACAACAAAAATTGGAAAAGACATTACAAAGAGAAAAAAATACAAGTAAATTTTATTTATAAACAAAAACATAAAATTTGGAAATCAAACATTAGTGAACTAAATCTGGTAATGTTAAAAATAATACATCATAACCAAGTTGGGTTACCAAAGAAATGAAAACTTAATAACCGAAAAGCTATTAATGTAATTTACTACACACCTGATAAAGAAGATAAAACATGTGATCACGTCAAAAGATGTACACTCACAGGGGTGTCCAACCCGTGGCCCGCAGGCCACATGCGGCCCAGGATGGCTATGAACGCAGCCTGACACAAAATCATAAATTTACTTAAAACCTCTTGTTTTGTTCATCAGTTTTCGTCAGTACTTGTGTATTTAATGTGTGGTCCAAGACAACTCTTCTTCCAGTGTGGCCCAGAGATGCCAAAAGGTTGGACACCCCTGAGAGAGGACACATTTGATAAAATTAAATAATCATTTATAACTAAAATCTCTTGGCATATACCAGGAATAAAAAGAATAACTCAGTATAGTTTATCTAATGTTAATCTACAGTAAAAGTTATACTTGGTGCATCTCTAAAATAATTCCAATAAGTTCAGGAACGAGGCAAGGATGACTATTATCAAAAATCCTTACTCGACATTGGTCTATAAGTCCTATCTGATGAAGCAATGAGAGGAAGTAATAAAATAAATAAAGATTCAAAATAAAAGTATACTTATTTGTGGGTGCTATGATTATCTATTTTTAAAAATCCAAGAGAAAAGAATAGGGCAACTATTACAAGAAATAAGGAAATTTCCAAGTTGCCTAATTTAAAATTAATTTTTAAATTGTTTCTTAAGCACCTGCAAAAACTGTTAGAAAATATAATTAAAAAAAATATACTATTTACAGTTGTAGCAAGCACTATAAAATCCTCATAATATAGCTAATAAAATGTGTGAAATATTTACAGAAAAAAGTGTTTCCATTTCGTTTAAATTTTTTTAATACATATATTAAATAATGTAAATGTACCATTTTTCAAGAAGGCTCTAACTGGAGAGATACATCGCATTTCTGGATGGGAAGTCTGCACATCGTACAAATGGCAAAATTTTCCAAATTTATCTGTTTAGATGCACTTTCTTTATCAATCCCAATAGGTTTTTTTTTTTAAATATAGGAGTCAAGTAGCTAACCCTAAAATAGTGGATGGGTCAGGACTAAGGAAAGTCAAAACAAATTTATATCTATAGTCAACAACACAATATTGTATACTTGAAATTTTCTGAGTAACTCTTAAACATTTTCTAACACATACACAAATGGTAACTATGTGAGGCAATAATGTGTTAACTATCATTGTTGTGGTAATCATGTTAAAAATATTATACATATATCAAATCATTACATTGTACACCTTAAACTTAAAAATGTTATTTGTTAGTTTATCTCAATAAAGCTGGAAAACAAGCAAACAAATTTGAAGACAAAAAATGCACTGCACCAACTAAGGATAGCTATTAGCTATAATGTTAA
Organism: Phyllostomus discolor; assembly: GCF_004126475.2. NCBI lineage: Eukaryota > Metazoa > Chordata > Mammalia > Chiroptera > Phyllostomidae > Phyllostomus > Phyllostomus discolor. Next base: position 145,552,569 of record NC_040907.2, on the reverse strand, counting down.
AATTACAGTACCGTGAAGGAATAGACAAATGGATCAAAAGAATAGTATGGGTTGCCTGGGCTGGTGTAGCTCAGTGGATTGAGCACGGGCCTGTGAGCCATAAAGCTGCCGGTTTGATTCTTAGTCAGGGCACATGTCTGGGTTGTAGGCCAGGTCCCCAGTAGGGGGCATGTGAGAGGCAACCGCACATTGATGTTTCTCTCCCTCTCTTTCTCCTTCTCTTCCCCTCTCTCTAAAAATAAATAAATAAAGTCTTTTTAAAAAAGATAACAACATAAAAAGAATAGTATAGGGGTTGAGGAGCTGACCCACTTGTATATGGAATTTGTATTTAACAGAAATAGCATTTCTAATACTGGGAAAGTCTGGACTACCCTTATGAAGTGTTGAAACATTTAACTTTCTATTTGGAAAAAGATAAAATTAGATCCCTATTTCACCATATAAGCAAAAGTAAATTCCAGCTGGACAAAATTTAAATGTGAAGAGTAAAAATTTAGAATTTTTAGAAACAATATGGAATAATATCTTGGATGGAGAGTTATGAACAGATTTATTAAATAAAGAACAAATATCCACAAACCTTAAAAAGATTTATGATTTAACTACATTAAACTTAAAAAGTTATTCATAATAGAGGATAACATAAACAAAATAAAAAGGCTAGATACAGTTTGGAAGAAGATAACTGCAATTCAAATAACAACTTCAGAATAAATACAGAACAATTACAAATGTACAAGAGGAAAGCACAGCCTCGTATTTTTAAAAAGGAACAAGGATTAGAACTGTTCTCTCTCCCCTGTGTCCTTCTCCCTCTACTTTGTTCTCTGTCACACATATGCGCGTGCACACACTGCACCACCAACCAAATTGGCTAGTAAACATACAAAAATGCTTAAGCTTCTGAGTAATCAGGGATATGTAAATTAGGACAATAAAATGCTTTTAAAAAAGATTTTATGTATTTATTTTTAGAGAGACAGGAAGGGAAGGAGACAGGGAGAGAAACATCAATGTGTGGTTGCCTCTTGCACTCCCCACTGGGGACCTGGCCTGCAAATTAGGCATATGCCCTAACTGGGAATCGAACCAGCAACCTTTTGTTTCACAGGCCAGAGCTCAATTCATTGAGCCATCCCAGCCAGGGCTAAAATGCCTTTTATACCTATCTATCAGGCTGAAAAAACTTTAGTCTCACAGGTGATGGTGAGGATGCAGAAAAATAGGAATTTCTAATCTGGCATAAATGTGAATTGGTACAACCACTTAGAAGAACAGTTTGTCAGTACTGAGAAAAGTGAAGAAGTTCATTACCTACTACTTAGTAATTCTGCTTCTCAGTTTCTATGCTAAAGAAGTTACATTCTGTGCACAAACATACATGCACAAGCATATTCACTGCAACAACGGCAAAAGTGAATAACATTGTCCTCCAATAAGAAATGGATAAACTGTGGTATACTAGGCTGCAGTTAAAATGAATGATTTTTTAATTGAATATACAGAGAATCTGAATAGATATTTCTCCAAAGAGTGTGTTACAGATGGCCAACAGACATACAAAAATATCCTTAAAGTCACTAATCATCAGAGAAATGCATATTAAAACCACAATAAAACATTACCTCACACCTGCCAGAATAGCTATCAACAAATCAACAAAAAAGTGTTGGTGAGGATATAGACAAAAGGAAGCCTTAATCTTCTGTTGGTGGGACTGTAAATTGGTATAGCCAGTGTGGAAAACAGTATGGAGGATCCTCAAAATATTAAAAACAGGCCCTGGCTGGCGTAGCTCAGTGGATTGAGCATTGGGCTGCAAACCAAAGTATCACAGGTTCAATTCCCAGCCAGGGCACATGCCTGGGTTGCAGGCCATAACCCCCAGCAACCACACATTGATGTTTCTCTTTCTCTCTCTTTCTCCCTCCCTTCCCTCTCTAAAAAATAAATAAATAAAATCTTTTAAAAAATATATTAAAAACAGAACTACCATATGACCTAGCAATTCCACTTCTGAATATTCATCCAAAAAAATCCAAAACACTAATTGAAAAACATATTTGCATATATTTTGTAGCATTATTTACAATAGCTGAGATATAGGAGCAACCCAAAGATTCATCAATTTGATGAATGGATAAAGAAGATGTGGTACATATATGCAATGGAATATTGCTCAGTCATAAAAGGAATGAAATCTTGCCATTTGTGACAACATGGATGGACCTAGAGAGTATTATGCTAATTGAATAAGTCAGGCAGAGAAAGACAAATACCTATTATTTCACTTATATGTGGAATAAAAATAATAATAAATGAACAAACAAACTTACAGATACAGGGGATATTTTGATGGTTGCCAAATGGGAGGGTCATTGGGGGGATGGGTGAAAAGGCAAAGGGATTAAGAAATAAAAATTGCCAGTAACAAAAATTATCTTGGGGATGTAAGTAGAGCATAAGGAATATAGTTAAAACATGGTTATAAGTATGCATGGTGTCAGGTGGGTGATCACTTATAGGGTATATAAACGTCTAATCACTACATTGTACACCTGAAACTAATATAATATTGTATGTCAATTGTAATTGAAAAATAAATTTTTTTAAAATTAACATAAATGAACTAAGTCTACACTGTATCCATGTAACATAAGTCTCTAAAATATACTGTTGAGTAAGAAAAGCAAGGTGCCAAAGGACCCACACATATGCTGCCTACAAGAGACCCACCTCAGGACAAAAGATTTACACAGACTGAAAGTGAAGAGCTGGAAACAAATTTTCCAAGCAAATGCACAGGAAAAAAAAGCTGGGGTAGCAATACTCATATCAGACAAAATAGACTTCAAAAAAGGGCCATAAAGAGAGACCCAGAAGGTCACTTCATAATACCCAAGGGAAGAATCCACCAAGAAGACATAAACATTGTAAATATATATGTACCCAACATAGGAGCACCCAAATACATAAAGAAAATCTTGGAGGACTTCAAGAAAGATATTGAGAGCAACACAATTATAGTAGGGAATTTGAACATCCCATTGTCAAAAATGGACAGATCTTCCAAACAAAATATCAACAAAGATTTTGTGGCATTGAATAATGCCCTAGATGAAATGGACTTAACTGATACATATAGAGCCCTCCATCCCAAAGATGCTAAATACACATTCTTTTCAAATGCACATGGAACATTTTCAAAGATAGACCACATGATAGGACATAAAACAAGCCTCAATAAATTCAAGAAAATTAAAATCATACCAAGCATTTTCTCGGATCACTAGGGACTGAAACTAGAAACTAACCCCAAGGAAAAAAACCCCAAACACTCAAAATCATAGAGATTGAATAGTATGCTATTAAACAATGAATGGGTCAAGAATGAAATTAGAGAAGAAATCAAAATATTTCTGGAAACAAACAAAAATTAACTCCCAACAACCCAAAACTTATGGGACACAACAAAGGCAGTCCTGAGAGGGAAGTGCATAGCAAGAGAACTGGAGGAAAAACAAAGACAGCCCAGAGCAAGTAGAAGGAAGGAAATAACCAAGATCAGAGCAGAATTAAATGACATAGAGACTAAAAGCACAATTCTAAGGATCAATGAAACCAGGAGCCAGTTCTCAGAAAAAATAAACAAAACTGACAAGTCTTTAAGCAGGCTGACTAAGAAAAAAAGAGAGAAGACCCAAATAAACAGAGTCAGAAATGAAAGAGGAGAGATTACAACTCACACCACAGAAATACAACGGATTGTAAGAAATTACTATGAAGAACTGTATGCCAAGAAATTTGAAAACTTAGGTGAAATGGACAAATTTCACCTAAGAAATTTCTAGAAAAATATAATCTTCCAAAACTCAATGTAGAAGAAGCAGAAAGCCTGAACAGACCAATAACAGCCGATGAAACTGAAGCAGTAATCAAAAAACTCCTGACACACAAAAGCCCTAGACAGGATGGTTTCACAGGAGAATTCTGTAAAGCATTTAAGGAAGAGTTAACCCCTCGCCTTCACAGACTATTCCAAAAAAATCCAAAATAAGAGAAGACTCCCAAACTCTTTCTATGAAGCCAGCATTATCCTAATCCCAAAACCAGATAAAGACACAACAAAGAAAGAAAACTTGAGGCCAATATTGCTCATGAACATAGACACTAAAATACTCAACACAATATTGGGAAACCACATCCAACAATACATTAAAAAGATCATACACCATGACCAAGTGGGATTCATTCTAGGGATGCAAGGATGGTACAATATTCCCAAATCAGTAAATGTAATACATCACATAAACAAAAGCAAAGACAAAAATCTCATGATCATATCAATAGATTCGGAAAAAGCATTTGATAATGTACAGCACCTGTTTATGATAGAAACACTCAGCAAAGTGGGAATAGAGAGAGCGTTCCTCGACATAATAAAGGCTATATGTGAGAGACCTACAGCCAACATCATACTCAATGGGCAAAAACTAAAATCTTTTCCACTAAGATCAGGAATAAGACAAGGTTATCCACTTTCACCACTTCTATTCAATATAGTATTGGAAGTTTTAGCCACAGTGATTCAGACAAGAAAAGGAAATAAAAGGCATCCAAATCAGAAAGGAGGAAACAAAACTGTCATTGTTTGCAGATGACATGATAATGTACATAGAAAATCCTATAGATTCGGCCAAAAAACTGCTTGACCTAATAAATGAATTTGGCAAAACAGTGGAATACAAAGTCAATATCCAGAAATCAAAGGCACTTTTGTATACCAACAATGAAACAGCAGAAGCTGAAATCAAGAAAAAAATCCCATTCAATATAGCAAAAAAAAAATACCTAGGAATAAACCTAATGAAAGAGGTAAAAGACCTGTATTCAGAAAACAACACAACACTGAAGAAAGAAATCAAGAAAGACACAAACAAATGGAAACATATACCATGTTCATGGATTGGAAGAATTAACATCATTAAAATGTCCACACTACCCAAAGCAATTTACAGATTCAATGCAATACCTATTAAAGTAGCAATGGCATATTTCACAGACATAGAACAAACACCTCAAAAATTTATATAGAACTATGAACGACCCTGAATGGCTGCTGCAATTTTGAGAAAGAAGAGCAAAGTAGGAGGGATCACAATACCTGATATCAAAATATATTACAAGGCCACTGTAATCAAAACAGCCTGGTACTGGCATAAAAACAGGCACATGGACCAATGGAACAGAAAAGAGAGCCCAGAAATAAACCCAAGTCTCTGTGGTCAGTTAATATTTGACAAAGAGGACAGCAACATAAAATGGAGTAAAAACAGCCTCTTCAACCAATGGTGTTGGGAGAACTGGACAGCTACATGCAAAGAAATGAAACTCGAGCACCAACTTATACCATACACAAAATAAATTCAAAGTGGATAAAAGATTTAAATATAAACTGTAACACCATTAAAGTCCTAAAGGAGAAAATAGGCAGGAAAATCTCAGATATTTCACACAGCAACATTTTCACTGATATGTCCCCTAGAGCAAGGGACATAAAGGAAAGAATAAACAAATGGGACCTCATCAAAATAAAAAACTTCTGCACAGCTAAAGAAAACAGTATTAAAATAAAAAGAGAACCAACTGTATGAGAAAACATATTTGCCAATGATACCCCAGACAAGGGTTTAATCTCCAAAATATATAAAGAACTTATATGACTCCACTTTAAGAAGATAAGTAACCCAATTAAAAAATGGGCCAAGGACTTGAACAGATACTTCCCCAAGGAGGACACACAGAGGATCCAGAGACACACGAAAAGATGCTCAATATCACTAGCTATCAGAGAGATGCAAGTGAAAACCACAATGAGATAACACTTTACACCAGTCAGAATGACCATCATAAACAAAACAACAAACAAGTGTTGGAGATGATGTGGAGAAAAGGGAACCCTAGTGCACTGTTGGTAGGATTGCAGACTCGTACAACCACTATGGAAAACAGTATGGAATTTTCTCAGAAAACTCAAAATGGATCTGTCTTTTGACCCAGCAATTCCACTGCTGGGATTATATCCTAAGAACCCTGAAACACCAATCCAAAAGAACCTATGCACTCCAATGTTCATAGCAGCATAATTTACAATAGCCAAGTGTTGAAAGCAACCTAGGTGCTCATCAGTAAATGAATAGATCAAAAAACTATGGTACATTTACACAATGGAATTCTATGCAGCAGAAAGAAAGAAGGCGTTCCTACCCTTTGCAACAGCATGGATAGAACTGGAAAGCATTATGCTAAGCGAAATAAGCCAGGCAGTGAAAGACAGATACCATATGATCTTACCTTTAACAGGAACCTAAACAACAAAACAAACAAACAAGGAAAATATAACCAAAGACACTGAAATACAGAACAGGCTGACAGCGACCAGAGGGGAGAGGGAAGGGAATTTCATAGGAAAAGTGGAAGGGTTTACAGAACCAAACATAAAGGACACATGGACAAAAACTAGGGGTGGGGGTGGAAATGGGAGGGATGGGTGGGTGGGCTGGGATGGGAGTAAAGAACAGAAAACTGTACTTGAACAACAATTAAAATAAAAAAAAAGAGCAAGGTGCCAAAGAATATAAACAATATGATGCCATTTATGTAAATGGATGCACATAACACAATAGTAAATGGTGTTTTGAATGTACAAATATGTTGCAAAGGTACAGAATCATGCATGGGAATAACATAGCAACTTCAGGCAGAGGTATCTCTTTGGATAAAAGTTGAAAAGATGTAAGTGAAAGACGGGGTGGTTTTAGCTGGTTTTATCTTTTTGTTTTTCTTTTGCTGTGAGTGATCTAAAGTAAATATGGAAAAATGTGAACAGCTATTAACTTGGATGGCAGGCATATGGTCTCTTTTTTATTTTCTGCACCTTTCTGTATGTTTGAAATATTTATTAATTTTAAAAATTAGAATATAGAAACATTTTTTAAAAGCTGAAAAACAGAAATCCAGTATTTTCCCCCTGATCTTCTTCAATGAAATACACATGCATGCAATTCTCATGGGCCAGGTCTGGGAAAGCTGGTTGTCAGAGGTGGTATCTGGAATTCAAGGCCTACATGTCCTAATGGGGAAAAAGGTAACGATTATTCCTCATCCTTTTTGCTACCTGCCAATGAGGAAAACAAACTGCAGTTTTTCATTTGAGCTAAATATAAATGCAACAGGGAAAGACCCAAGTGAAGGGCTTTCCTCACGGCCACATGCTTGGCTGTCAGGCTCGCAGATAGTAGTCACAAGTTCTCTTTCTCTGCCAAAATGTCTCTGGATGGCAGTGCTTGTCTTTGTGCATGTGGCATGACCAGGGCTGCTGAACTCTAGGCCACTTCACAGACGGTAGGCAGCAGGATTCTTCTGCAGTGGCCATGTCCTCCCAGGATCACCCTGGATCATTGGTTTATTGGAATAGAAAGATTAAAAAAAAAAAAAGAGGAGCTCACCATGGAGAAAGTGATGGTTGCCAAGGGCTGGGGCAGGGAAGATGAATAGGTGAAATACTTTTAGGGCACTGAAACTACTCTGTATGATACCACAATGACATGGTGGATACATGTCATTATACCTTTATCCAAAGCTATAAAATGCACATACCAATAGTGAACCCTATCTAAACAGTGGATTTTGGTTAATTATGATGTATCAATGTAGGTTCATTAATTATAACAAACATATCACTCTGATGGGGTATATTAATCATGAGGGAGTCTGTGCATGCGTGGGACTGGGGGTATATGGGAAATCTCTGTATCTTTGTCTTTATTTTGCTGTGAACCTAATACTGCTTTACAAAAATAAGTCTTTAAAAAGGAGCACAGACTTCTGGCCAAGATGGAGATGTAGGTAAACACGATTGACCTCCATGCACAACTATAGTAAAAATTACAACTAAATTACAAAATAAATTTCACACAGACTCATCAGAAAATTGAGCTGTATGGAAGTCTGATAACCAAGGATTTAAAGAAGCCACATTTATTCAGACAGGTGGGAAAGGCAGAGATGCAGAGATGCTTTGTGGTTCTGTGTGGGGGAGGGGCACCGAGAGGTGGCAGAACAGACAGTCCCATGTTCATGTGTGGTGGATAAAAACCAGGAGAGATACTTTGCAAGTGAGCAATCCCAACCCCAGACCAGACCATCCAGCCCAGGGTTTCAGTGCCAGGAAGATAAGTCCCTATAATTTCTGACTGCAAAAACCAGGAGGGGTTAGGGTGGAGGAAGAAACTGAGATTCTCAAGAAATTCTCTTAAAAGGTCCACAACAGATTTAGGGCTCATGCAGACCCACCCCCTCTGGAATTCAGCACCAGGGCAAGAGCTAGAAGGGCACAAGTGGCATATGGGGAGAAAATGAAGTGACTGGCAAAGGGGTGAGTGCCAAGGAGACAGCTTCCTCTCGGGCAATCTCCAGAGGCCAGGTAACAGCCCTGTCCCCTCTCCAAGGCCTCCCCCACACAGAACCACAAAGTGGTGAAACGGGTTGCCCTGCCCTGCAATTACCTGAGGCTCGGCTCTATACAATTTAAGGTGCCTTTTCTATAATAGGCCATGCTACTAAAACAGGGAGTCAAAGCTGTTCTACCTAATACACAGAAACAAACACAGGGGAGGCCGCCAAGTGAGGAGACAAAGAAATATGGCCCAAATGAAAGAACAGTTCAAAATTCTAGGAAAAGAACTAAATGAAATGGAGATAAGCAACCTATCACATGTAGAGTTCAAAACACTTGTTATTGGCAGGCTCAAAGAACTCATTGGGTACTGCAAAAACATAAAAAAGACCCAGGCAGAAATGAAGGTTTCACAAAGTGAAATAAAGAAAAATCCACAAAGAATCAACAGTGGAGGGGATGAAGCTGAGATTCAAATCAATGATTTGGAACATAAGGAAGAAAAAAACATCAAGCAGAACAGCAAGAAGAAAAAAGAATGAAAAAAAACCAGGCATAGAATAAGGAGCCTCTGGGACATCTCCAAATGTACCAACATCTAAATCACAGGGGTGCCAGAAGGAGAAGAAGAGCGGGAAATTGAAAACTTATTTGAAAAAATAATGAAAGAAAACTTCCCTAATTTGGCAAAGGAAATAGACATACAAGTCCAAGAAGCACAGAGAATCCAAAACAAATTGGACTCAAAGAGAATCACACCAAGACACATCATAAGTAAAAGGCAAAAGTTTAAAGATAAAGAGAGAATTTTAAAAGCAGCAAGAGGAAAGCAGAGAGTTACCTACAAAGGAGTGCCCATAAGACTATCAGCCGATTTCTCAAAAGAAACCTTGCAGGCAAGAAGGGACTGGCAAGAAGTATTTGAAGTCATGAAAGGCAAGGACCTACATCCAAGATTGCTCTATCCAGCAAAGCATAGAATGGAAGGGCAGATAATATGCTTCCCAGACAAGTAAAACTAAAGGAGTTCACTATTACCAAGCCTTTATTTTATGAAATGTTAAAGGAAACTATATAAGAAAAAGAAAATCAAAATTATGAACATTAAAATGGCAACAAACAGACAACTATCAACAACTGAATCTAAAAAACAAACAAAGCAAACAGATGGAACAAAAATAGAATCATAGATCTGGAGATCATTTGAAGGGTTATGAGCTGGGAGCGGGGACAGGGAAAATGGGAGAAAAGTTTCAGGGATTAAGAAGCACAAATTGGTATGTACAAAATAGACAAGGGGATGTTAAGAATAGTGTAGGAAATGGAGAAGCCAAAGAATTTATATGCATGACTCATGGACATGAATTAAGGGAGGGGGTTGCTGAAGGGAATGGGGGTATGGGGCAGGGGGAAAAAGGGAAAAATTGGGACAACTGTAATAGCATATCAATAAAATATATTTTTTTTTTTTAAAAAAAGGAGCCCAGAGTCTAGTGGGGAAAACAAATGTGAAGATCAAGACATTTGGCCCATAAAAGAGGTAGAAACAAAATGCCAAAAGAATTGGGCACATAAGAAGAAATGAGATTTTGGAGGGTTTCTTGGAACCAGCAGAATTTCAGAGCAGTCTTATTTCTAGTCAGTAAGTATGTGCCATTCAAATCCCTATCTGAAGGGTCATATGGTATCATCCCAAATAGCTAATGACAGAGAGTGCTTTATGGAGTTGACAGAGGAATCTTCAATTAGGCTTAAACCACTGTTCCACTTCCCTCTCTTGCCCCCCACTCCAAGTCATAGCATGCTGGAGAATGCTATTCAGCACAGACAATACGGCCACCGGGGTGACTGCAGACACAGTGCTGGGTGAGCTAGAGGTAGAAAGGAAGCAGAAGAGTGAGACATAGAAACTGGAGGGACAAAGAACGGAATTCTAGCAGTACAGATAAGATGTAAGACTTACTGGTGTTTCCTAATAAAGGCCTGAGTCAAGAAGTAGTTTTCCCAGCCCAGACCAGGCTACTTGGGACTACAGCAAATGGATGGAAGAAAAAGGATCGGGAGGCCTTTTCACTGTTAGGTAAACATAAACTACAAATTGAAAGCAGAATGTGTGTTCCCCAGAGTTTGCTATAGGATTCTGTGGTAGGCTAAATAATGGCCTGCAGCTATATCCAGGCCTAATCCCCAGAATCTGTGAATGTTGCCTTATACGGCAAAAGAAACTGCCAGTGTGTGATTAAAGAAGGCTCTCGAGAGGCGGAGATCATCTTGGATTATGTAGCTGTGTCCCCAGTGCAATCATAAGCATCCTTATAAAAGGGGTCAGGGGGAGATTCGACACAGAGACCCCGTGACTCCTGCAGCAAGGGGCTATGTTGCTGGCTTTTAAAACTGAGAAAGGGGCTACTGGCCAACGAATGCAAATAATTCAGCTCTATAAACTGGAAAAGGTAAGAAACTGGATTCTTCTCTAGAGCTCCAAAGAGAGCCCAGCCCTGCCAACACCTTGACCCAGTGCAACTGATTTTGGGCTTCTGATCCACCAAGTCTGTTGCAATTTATGACAGCAGTCAGAAGAATAATGCAGATTCCTTTGGCTATCTCGATAAAAAGAACACTTCTAGGCATTCTGATATGGAGAAGTTGGTATCCACTGAATGACAAGAGTCAAGATTCTGGACCTAAAGAAGGCAGGGGCAAGGGGAGTGGTATTCTGGGGCAAAGACTTGCATGTAGGTAATTACCTGGGAGTGCTCTGGGGACACAGCTGCAGACGGCTGAGGGAAGCAGGCCTGGGCCCAGGGTGAAGTTACACTTTGATGCAGTGGCACCAAGGCCCCAGGCAACACCACAGGGAGCCCTGGAGTTGGAGTGGCCCTGCAAAGCTGTCCTGAAGTGAGCAAGGGGCCAATCCTTTGTACCCCCACATGGACCAGTCATCAAATGCAGGCTATTCCCAGGAAAGGGGTTGTAATTTTGAGTGAGTCAACAACCTTTATCAAAAGGCAGTCCCTCAGGGGAGACTCAGCTATGGGCCATCAGCAGGCAACAGTGCTGACAGCTGGGAAGGTGTGTGCCTTGGTCCGGAGGCAGGGGTCTGAGCAGCATGCACCAGTGTCTGCTCCACCATGGGAACAGCCCCCAGCACAGTTTTATCTGATGTAGGTCCTGGTATAGAGATGTAAGGAGAAGTTTCCCATTGACCCTGCTCCCTGGCCCTTCTTTCAGGCACATGGTCCAAGTCCTGAGTCTGTGTGATTCTTTTAGAAACTCGCTGAAAGCAGCTCAGGGACACCTTGGGCAAAGAGGCTGAAATAACTATAAGTGGTTTGGTCTTGGACTGAGGTTTGAAAATAAACCTCCCAATGGAATATTTGGAAAGCCTTCTGAGAAAGCCCCTGAATAAATACTGTAGCCCCTTGTGCCATTGGTCAAAATTGTTTTGGCCTGGCTTTCTGGGACTTGTGTGGTGCCCTGGCTGATAAACAAAGCCATGTGGAAAGCACAGGGAGCCCAGAGCCAAACCCTGTCCCCACCATCACACCACACCAGGCACCAGCCAACTCTGGCTTCACTTTCCAATGCCAAGGCTCTAGGGCAAAGCAGAACTGAAGTGGATTTCCAGTGAGCCTGCACTTCGGAGAGACCCACCATCAGAAAAACAGCCTTAAACAAGCTGGAGGCCTTTGATATCAGCCTTTTGTTGTTTCAAATTCTGCTGAAAGGCCTTACCGCACTCTCTGCCTAAGTACTGCACTGAGCATAACTGAGTGGTGCGTTTAGTGACCTGGAGCCATCCTGGGGCTCGGAGGCATCACTCTGAACTGACTGTGGTATCTGAAGGTCTAGGGTCTTGTTTTATTTCTGACATCTATTAACAGTGTGACCTTGAGCAAGGCACTGCTCTCTGAACCCATTTTTTTTCTTCCCCTGCAGAACAGGGTTGCTCAACGTTATCTCGCAGATTCTGTCTCATTTCATGCTTAAGGAAACCTGTGGTCCTCCTCCTAATGAGCCTGGAGGTTGCAGAGGACGGCCTGCATTTGTACAGATGCAGGCACAGCCTAAAATCTGCTTTGTTGGGAGCAAATTCCTGCCATCAGATTTCTTTCAAATGGATGAATATATGAATATATCATGCTTATTTGCATTGGCGGCGTTTCCTCAAAATCAGCAGCTTGATATTCACTTGTATCACTAAAATAGACCCTTTTCATCAGCCTGTGAATTTTCCAGGGGCTTGCATGTGAGTGGCCATTATATATTTTTTAAATCCACAGGACTATTTTAGAAGTTTAGTGGAATCATAGACTAGAAAGCCTGCTAACTTATTTGTTAGAATGTTTGCATTGCAATCTGTGCCAACTACTCACCTTGTGACACTGGCAAGCCATTTAATCCCAGTGAGCTGCTGATAGGCATGCTGGTCAAGGTCAACCCTGCCTAGGCTCAGCACGTAGAAATGGCAAATATCAAATGAAATGGAACTCAGGAGAGAGCTCTGGAATGTGTAGAGCTTATCAAAATGAAAGCAGTTATTATTACTTTAACACCTTCAAAGCCACACAGGAGGAGTCTATTCCATCACACGGATTTGCTTGGGGAAAGCCTTTCCTCTTCAAAGCAGAGGTTTTGTCCGTCAGTGTTGTCAGTACAGAGAGTGAGGACAAAGATACATTTTGCCCACCTCTGAGGTTCCCAAGAGAATGATTTTCAGCAGTAACGTTGCTAAAACAGTTCGTGGGGTCACCTGCCCTTAGCAGCCATGATTAGTAGGGAAGGAGCTAGCCCAGGATTTACCAGAGAAATGATGCTCACACCAGTACCCTACAGCAAGGGGCAATCGCTCACCAACCTGCAGCCACTCAGAGCTCCTGCTTCTGCGTTAGAACAGACAGTTCTGTTAACTCCTTCAGAGCATACATGGGTCACTCAGCTCTTCTGGTTCCAAGGACGACTGTCAGTGTGAATTCTGTCACAATCCTTAGGGCTTTTTGATTTCTACTGTCCAAACCTTATTCCTTCCAGACTGTAGCAAGCCCACAGAGCAACGCCACATCTATTCTCTTCCCCCGCTTGGGTCTCTGAGTAAAGCCCTGTAAAAGAAAGACAAAACCCCCACAAAAAGGTGTTACTGCCATTAATGCAGCATGCTTCTGCCTCTAGATTTTAAAGAGTCTTGAATTCCACTGTTCTTTAAAAGATTATTGAGAAAGCATCATAGCAAACTAATTGACAGCTGACTTCCTTTTCTTGCTACCAGCTTAAAAGAACCCAGATAAAGCAACAGTGAAGCAACTGAAACTGTGCCAAGGTTAGAAGAGCTTACAGAAGCTCTGCTTTTATTTGCTTCTTTACTGAGCCTCCATTTTCCTCTCTCCACCTTTAGGGAATACGGATGCTCTGTGCTGGGGTCTGGGCAGGAGCAGGTGTGGCAAGTCTGGAGGAGCCAGGCTGAGGCCCAGGCTAACACAGCATGGTTTGGCAGATGGCCCAGCACACACAGAGAGGAAGCTCTAGAGGGTGGGGCATATGTTACAGAAAACCGAATCCTCCTGGGTGCCCACAGGTAGGGGCAATAGGTCTTCAGGAACAGAGAAGATAGTAAGACTTAAGCAGTGCCGTGGGGTTCAGCACAGGCTGACAGGCAAACCCACACATAGGGCAGCTGAGTGTGACGGCCAAGTGGGGAAGAGTGGCCAGTGTTCTGCTCGGGACTGAAGCCCTGTCTTTCCTTCCTCCAGGCAGATGTCGGCTGGCAGGTGCACCTTGCTCTCAGCAAGGCAGAGCTTTGCAGGTGTTTGTGATTACACAGCCAGGCAGGGTTAGGTCTTCTGGGAGGTTCTTAATGGCGCTAATGTCAGTTATTTGTGGGATCCCATTTCTCTTCAGCCAATTAGCTAGAGGTTCATTCATATAAGGTAAGGTAAAACACAGATCCACTGGAGCTGCCTTCCTCTCTGAATTTTACACACATGCACAGATGTGCACACACTCACACAGAGTAACACAAATACATGTAACAACCTAGAAACACACTCTGACACAAACACATGCTCACAAACCCACCTGCATGGGCCCTCCTGTGAAGATACTCACATTTCTGAGGTTGAGAAGACTTGTACCTCAGAGAACAGAGCTTAGTTGTGTTGTTAAAATTACAGCTGTCAAAGGGATGTTCGTTTTGGCAAAGGGTGGTTTCCAAACTCGTAGGAATTTGGGTTTGAAGTAATAAGGCTCCAGCTTTAAAAAAACATAAAATAGCTGGGCTGCCATAGCTGATTGTTTTTAACTTCCCTGAGATGTGTCAGGATGTGTGGTTTCAAAATAACCCTGACAGGGACTCCAGTGTCGACACTTGCTCATTCACTAGTTTTTCCAGAATATATGCGAAACGTGTAGCATACCAGACAGGGATAAGCCTGTCCAGGGTGCCCATTCTTAAGATGACCCCACCTCTGCTCTGTGCCCCTGGACCAAGAATCTGGATCTCCACTGTCAGTAAGACTCTCCCCACCCAAACCCTTCAGGTCAGAAATACCCAAAAGGATTCTTCAGCCCATGACTTTATAAAGAAAACAAAAAAGGCCAAATGGGAGTAACTGACTCCAACTATAAAATGAGAATTATGTACAGTTCGTTGCACAGCTAACCTTAACACAGTTCTATGTCCCACAGGCCATAAACAATGCAGTAGTTCTGGAATCAATTTCCACACCTTTTTACCGAAGACTTGTCTATAGGCCAATGGCTCTATCCAATCCTGTTCAGATCTTTTTTCCTTCTGTTGTCCTAGTTCTCCTATATTTGCTGTGCTTTTCTGTCTTACCATTTAAATTCTGAGCAGGTTTATGTTACACAGGCTGCCTGGAGGTGGGTGTTATCAGAAGAAGGCTGATCCTCTGGCCGGCAAAGAGTGTGTGATTTTAGGTTTCTGAGGAGAAAACTAAGGACGACCTGAAATGGAAGCCCATCTTCCCTTCCCTCCACCTCCACTTGTTCTCATTCTGGGACTCCCCACCCTTTCATCCATGGGACCAGAACTCATGCACCTCCAACCTCCACCTTCCACCCTGAAGATCAGAGAGACCTGGCTGGAGAAAGAGCTGGGGAAGAGGAGAGTATCCATAGCAGAGGACCTGGGTGCCTGCAGGAGGTAAGGACTTTTGTTCCTTCATGTGAGACAAAGAAATGAGGAGAGGAGCAAAGCCAGGAGAGCACCTGAAACACTCTCCTCCTTACCTCCACCTTGCCCCCACTTGTTTTGTTCCAGGTCTTTGAAGCAACTAACTTAACTTTTTATAAAAGAACTACATGGTTTCTTCAATGTCCAATATGTATGAGGTCTGTCTGGAAAAAGTTCAGCCATTGTTAATAGAACAAGAACAGTTTTTGTGATGTCAGTGTAACTTGGCAGCCAAGGAGAGTGGACTGGAGTGTGCATGTGTGAACAATGACAACTTCACTGTACTAGTCAGTGGGGGTGGTAATGCAATTGAGTAGCATGTATACTGTGTGGCCATCACATTAAAAATGACTGAGTGAGTAGAGCAATAAATCTGCATCAAATTTTGTATTAAGCTTGAATATTCCTCCATGGAAACTATTTGGATGACTCAGAAGACACAGCTATGGGCAACTGGTGATTGGCAGCTTCATCATGACAATGCATCTACTCATGCATCACGTCTCATGCAGAGTTTTTTGGTGAAACATCAAATCACTGAGGTGACTCAACTGTGCTATAGCCCAGATTTGGTGCCCTGTGGCTTCTGGCTTTTCCCAAAACTAAAATCACTTTTGAAAAGGAAGAGATTTCAGAACACTGATGAGATTCAGGAAAATACAACAGGGCAGCTGATGGCAATTGGGAGAACCATGTGAGGTCCCAAGGTCATACTTGGAGGGGCACCGAGGTGTCATTGTCCTATGTACAATGTATCTTGTATTTTGTATCTTCAATAAATGTCTCTATTTTTCATATTACATAGCTGGATACCTTCTGGACAGACCATGTATTTGTTTTAGGAAAGTAGGACATCTAATGAGCATCAGTAGCTCCCTGTCTCTGAGGGCCACCAGAAAGCCAGAATTAGGCTTTTCAATTTAGCCAGACTCCTCTCCCAGCAGTTTCTACTTGCAAAATGTTCCCTAGAGTCACATGTTGTGAAAGAGAAGAGAAAAGACCTGTCAAGTAAACTAGCAGCTTATCTACCTACCTGGTTCCCTCAGTGAACTGAACCTTCCTGAAGGAAAAGCTTCTTCCTTATTTGTCCTCCTGTCCCCCCCCCCCCCATCCAAGTAACCAGGCTCAGTGTCATGCCCAGAGCGAAGCTTTAATAAATGATTATAATGTTTATGCCAAAATCAAGAAATTATAAACATTTATTGAGCACGGGCTTCCAGTTTATCACTATGCTAACAGTGACAGAGGGGACCGACAGGACAAGAATTGTAGGTGAGACACACTGCCCTTAAAGAGTTAAAAAATATATGACAAATCATGGAGACATGAAAAGAAAGCTAAGGATTCAAGTCTTTACAATGAGGGAAACTTAGAAAGGTTAAATGCATTCCCAAGGGCACATAGCTGGCAAGTGATGGAATCAGCATTCTAGCCCTAAGACATCAAAGAATTTAGCCAGTAGAAGGAAAGGAATTCTGTGCCATTCATCAAACTCCAGGCTCCAGGAAAAAGGTTTCTGAAAAATTAGTGTCAAAGCCTAGACTAGGACCTGGGCATCTGACTTCTGGCTCAAATTATTGCGAGGTCTGGAAATTATTTCCCCCCTCCCCCCAAGGTTCACTTTTTCTCATTGAAAGCTAACTCTTTCTCAATTCTTAGCATGGTTAACAGGTTCTGACGCTGTCACTATTTCTAGCCAAATCTTTTGAATGATATCTTTAAGTCAACAGGTCAATTGTCTCCAGAATCATGAATGAGGGGTGGGGGAGGCTTTACACCTAGTTTAGATCTTTCAGGAAGTCAACACTGTTCAATCAACTCTCTCTTTCTCCTGTCCAGTGCTTTATCATTTTTTCTCCTTACTGGTGATCCTAAGGCACCCAAAATTAAACTTCTTAGGCACCCAGAGGTAAAGGTCATTAAAACAAGAAGCACAAGTAACCAAAACCCAAGATTCAATTTTATTTGGAAAGAGTCTCATGGAGATCTTTGTACTTTGTAGCAGGCTTTTTCAGAAGCTTGTCAACCCTGCCCATACCTTCTCCTCAGGAAGAGGGAAGTAAATGTGCAAGAGAAGCTCAGCTCCAAGACCCTGTGCCTGCAGAGCTGTGCCTGCAAGGGCTGTCCTGGTTCCTGGTGGCTCTCCAGCCTCTGGAGCCGGTCCCTGTGGGGCCTGCTGCCCTGTGTGCTCTTGGCTCCCAGGAGATCCTTGTGTGTCCTTCCAAAAAAACCACCTTTTAGTCTTATGATCATTTTAATGGTCCTGGATAAAGACACTCTCACTCAGTCTTTATCCATTTGTCACTGGACTCCTCTGAAACCTTCTATGCATTTTAGTTGACATTTTTGCCATGCCTCTTTAGTTTTATGGGTTGCTCGTCTGTTTAAAGTAGGTGCTTGAGTTTGCTTTTTATTTAATCAGGACAAAATAACCCACATGGAATATAACAGCAAACCAAAGAGTAAATCAGGGATATTTGAGATAGGAAAAGATTATCTTGAGTTATAAATTTCAATTCTATCTTTAGTCACAAATTGTGAAGGGGATTTCCACAGAGCTAAAATAAAATTACTTGTTTCTTTTATTTATACAACATCAGCAAATTCCATCATCTTAACTCAAAAATCTAGCCAAATCTGAACTGGGAAAACCATGGAGACTAATTCAACTCTAATTTTACAGGTTAGGAAACTGAGTTTCAGAGAGGTTAAATGTCCTGTTAGGCTGCTTAGCCCAAAAAGTTATTCTGGGGCAGAATCTCCACCCCTGGCCTTGACACCAGTGGGAAACATATTTCCACATCTCTTCTGTTGGTAGAAATGTCCTAATTTTCCTGGGAAAGTAGGTTCACTCTCTGATGCAAGTCCTCGGGGCAGATTGGGATCTCTTCATTGCAGCAACCTGAATGCAATAGGGTATTGTGAAGTATTGCCTGAGGTTCTTTTCCTGCTCCTGACTTTGCTTCATAAGGCAAAGATAAAACACTGTTGAATGTTAATAAGTTCTCCCAGCTGCTCAGCATTCAAAGAAAGCCCCACTCTGGCTAGATAACTTCCTTCTTACCTACTATCACCACCCCATTGCCAGGTGCAAGAAAGGCCTCCCTGGGGTTTCCATGGGGAGGAGGACATGAGGACTGAAATCTAGCAAAAGGTTGTCTTTGGGGAAATCTATCATTTTCAAAGAGAGGCTGCCCTTCTCTCAGGGAGAAGGCCACAGCTAGTCCCTCTCCCTCCCTAAAGCTACAGAAGTGAGGTCCACCAAAACTGCCTTGTAAACTCCGATGAGCAGACTGTTATTTTGACCCCTAGCTGAATGCCTGCTTGGCCTCTTGACCTGCTAATCCACACCTTCAGTACTTGAGTCCTGGGGAGAGAGTGGAGGCAGGACAGGTAGTTGGAGGAATATAAGCAATACCCTCAAATTCTCATTTCCCTAAAGGCGCATAAAATGGAGCCCTTTTGTGCCCAAAGGGCAGATGAGATTGGGCTGAGGAAGGCAAGCAGGGGCTGCTGTGCACTGCTGGGGACCACCATAGGGGAAGGGGTGAAGGATAGGGGAAGGGGTGAAGGCTTGCCCTAGAGAAATGGGGTATGAGTCTCTCAGCTATTAGAGAGCATGGATTCTTGCAAGGGGCAGCTAATGCCTGGGGGAGCTGATTGGGGCTGAATAGCTGCCCACTGGGGCTCCTGTGTCCACTTGTCCACATATGGAGAAGAAGCCAAGATGCAGGAGAGAACCTTGCCAGAGCAGCCATATTTGAAGAGGCTGTCTTATGAGATCCTTCAGCTCCTGGTCCAAATTCCAATACCACAGAAGTGCAAAGAAGTGAAAATGTGCACAATTCTCCTGCTGAACTCCCTGTCGCATTCCAGGCAACCAGAGCCCCCAGAGCAGGCTGTCCTGACAGACAGGGTTGGGAGAAAAAGAGCTGTGAATAGAACACAGGATGGACATTTTAAAATGAATAGGTCTAAGTTTCAAGGACCTGAAGAGGCTGTTTGAATAACTGGAAGTGGAAAAGGTACAGAATCAAACAGATATTCTTACCTGGCTGGAAAATAGGGTTGGAAGTGTCAACAAAAGTTCATGGCCACTAATCTAGTATCAATGGAAATCCTTTATCTAGAGTGTGGAGAAAAGAGAGGCTTTATTCTGGTGAACAGTTTGCAAACCAGGGAACTGTAGCTTCCAGGGAAACTAAAAGTGTGCTCTGCTGAGGCAAAGGGGAAGCTGATATTTTAGTTTTGTTTTTAAAATATATTTTATTGATTATGCTATTATAGCCATTCCATGTCCCTCCTTTATTTCTCTCTGCACTGCATACCCCCTCCAACCCACATTCCCCCCTTTCGTTCATGTGCATGGGTCGTACATATAAGTTCTTTGGCTTCTACATTTCCTGTGTATTCTTAACCTCCCCCTGTCTATTTCCTACCTACCATTTATGCTATTTATTCCCTGTACCTCTTCCCACCCTCTCCCCCTCCCACTCCCCCACTAATAAGCCTACCTGTGATCTCCATTTCTGTGATTCTATTCCTGTTCTGGTTGTGTAGTTTGTTTTTGTTTTTGTTTTGTTTAGGTTTGGTTGTTAATAGCTGTGAGTTTGTTGTGATTTTACTGTTAATATTTTTTATCTTCTTTTTCTTAGTTAAGTTCCCTTAACATTCTATATAATAAGGGATGGGTGATGATGAACTCCTTTAACTTGACCTTATCAGGGGGAACTTTATCTGCCCTTCCATTCTAAATGATAGTTTTGCAGGATAGAATGATCTTGGTTGTAGGTCCTTGCCTTTCATGACTTCAAATACTTCTTTTCAGCCCCTTCTTGCCTGAAAGGTTTCTTTTGAGAAATCAGCTGACAGTCTTATGAGAACTCCTTTGTAGGTAACTGTCTCCTTTTCTCTCACTGCTTTTAAGATTCTCTCCTTCTCTTTAATCTTGGGTAATGCAATTATGATGTGCCTTGGTGTGTTCTTCCTTGGGTCCAACTTCTTTGGGACTCTCTGAGATTCCTGGACTTCCTGGAAGTCTATTTCCTTTGCCAGAGTCAGGAAGTTCTCCTTCATTATTTTTTTAAATAAGTTTTCAATTTCTTGCTCTTCCTCTTCTCCTTCTGGTACCCCTATGATTCACATGTTGGGATGTTTAAAGATGTCCTGGAGGTTCCTAAGCCTCTGCTCATTTTTTTGAGTTCTTGTTTCTTCATCTGTTCTGTTGATTATTTATTTCTTCCTTCTGGTCCACTCCATTGGTTTGAGTCCCAGTTTCCTTCCCATTACTATTGGTTCCCTGTACATTTTCCTTTATTTCACTTTTCATAGCCTTCATTTTTTCTTCTAATTTGCAACCAAATTCAACCAATTCTGTGAGCATCCTGATTACCAGTGTTTTGAACTGTACATCTGATAGGTTGGCTATCTCTTTGTCGCTTAGTTGTATTTTTTCTGGGGCTTTGATCTGTTCTTTCATTTGGGCCATTTTTTTTTGTCTTGGCACACCTGTTACATAGTAAGGGACAGAGGCTTATGTGTTCACCGGGTCATAGCAACCCACGTTGCTGTGTTGTGACACTGTATGTGGGGGAGGAGTCAGAGAGGAAACAATGCGACTTGTGTTGCTCTCTGCTGGTTTTCAGTCATTTCCCCCGCTACCCACAATCAAATTGGGCCCTTCTGGTGCTGATTCCTGGGTGGGTGGGTTTGTGTACATTCTAGGACCCTGTGGGTCTCTCCAATGAACTCTCCTGTGAGGCTAGGAGTTTCTCCCACTGCTGCCTCGACTCCCACAGGTGTTTTCAGTCAGAGGCATGAATTTTTAAAGTCCCTTATGTTCCCAGCACTGTCCTAGGTACCTTACATAGATTTTTTTTATTTGACCTTAACAATACCTTTGAGATAGAATCTGTCATTAAATCCATTTTGTAATGAGGGGAGCTGAGATGTTAATTAAGCTAGTAAAGTTTGGGGTGGTTTATTATACAGCAAGAGCTAACTTGATACAGTATCTTTCCAAACCTGCAAACCTGTGTTTTTTCCTCCTCACTCTATTGAACTCATAACCTTACATTGAAAATGCTTGAAGAAGAATTTCTTGTGTCAGGTAAAAGATTGGTTGAGGTGACTTCCAAACCACCCTTTCTGAAGTTTCTTAACCCTCCAGAGCTTTAATTTCTTCATCTGTAACATCAAAACAGGCTTCTCCTAGGTCCTGCCATTAATCTGGCAAAGACATTTTCCTCAACCAACATCAATAAGGAGGATCAAATATAGTTTGCTTTCATTTGGGCTAGAGAGCAGTACACACCTGTTGTCTTGTTTCAGGATCGTGTTCCAGGAATCTCTCCTGTCACAACATAGGCCAAAGGGCTATGATCACCTCGACATTCCACAGACCATCCAGCACCTGGGCCCACTCTACTGATTTTAATTAATTAATTAATTAATTAATTAATTAATTAATTTATAGGAAGGGGCAGGGAGGGGGAAAATGAGAAGGAGAGAAATATCAATGTGTGAGACAGAAACATCGATTAGTTGCCTTCCAAAGTCACCCTCACCAGGGACTATACCCACAGCCTAGGCATACGCCCTGACCAGGAATCGAACCATCAACCTTTCACTTCAAGGGACAATGCCCAATCAACAGAGCCACACTGGTCAAGGCTTGATTGAACTTGATGAGCAGGAAACAAGAAGCAGTTTGGAATTTGTTGTAAAACATATATATACCAGAGAGAGGGAGCTGCACCCTGTGAAGATTCAGATATTCTTTATATCAGTTAAGTTTTTGAATCTAATGGTTGGATCATGTTGGGACATTGCCTCTAAGATAAAAAACAAGTTGTGTGCTTTGTCTTCCTCTCTACTAATGACTGGCACAGCACTAAGTGGGTTCCTTTGGATCCTGGAAGCAACATGTACTGCACTTGGGAATTCATCTCCAGCATATGCATTGAGAGATTCAGAGGGCTGCCAGATTCCCAGGAGATTCAGGCTGTAATACAAATGTCCTGCCATTCAGGCCCTATGATGCATCAGACTCAGTAGTACTAGACATGGCTTCAGGAGGTATCAGTGCTGAATGGAATCTCCACCAAGGCCCACTAGGCAAGTCACAGCACAGAACTCAGTGTTTTGGAGTAAGGCCACATCATCCATGGTAGAGAACTGATTGCCATTTGCAAAGCAATGGTAAAATCTAATGTACTACTGTGCCCTCATAGTGGTTGAGCGCCTGAGCATAAAATCACTAACCATGAGGTGAGTATTATTAGATCCACCAAGTCACAAGGCCAGACAATCCATCATGTGATGGAAATAGTACATTCAGACTTGGATCCAAGCAGGCTGCAAAAGTACAAGTAAGTTTATGTAAACAGATAAAGAGATAACAGGCTTTCATATCACCTCTCTCTGATGTACCAATGCCTTGTCCTCAGGTCTCACTGAGGGCCTCACAGGGAGCCCTCTGCAGCCCTCTGACAGAGGACGGGCAACCTCAGCCCGGATCACAGGGCAGTGCTAAGTGAACATACACAGCTATCACATTTCAGAACCATTGCACCCAGGCAGCCCTAAAGGACAGTGCTGAAAGATAGTCCTCCCAGTTGGAGGGCTTCTGGCAGTGCACTTAGTCTTTCACTTTCTGTACAGCAAAAAATAGCTTGAGGTACAGACGTGCACAGAGAAGTGAGAAACGATATGGCCGGATGGTCGGGACCCTGGGAGAAGAAATATTAGAAGACCGGAGAAAAGAAAATGGGAGCCACATAATTGTCTCTTTGAAGAAGAAGCACTGAGCAGGCAGGCAGGGTAAAGTGTCCCAGGTATGTTAGCCACCTCCCCATCTCCACCCTGCCAGTACTTGGACAATGGGCCCAAGAGTGACGTCTGTGGCTGGGATGGGGACTGTGAATGGGCCTAAGATCATAAATGGCCTAAGGTATAAAGGGCCTGAGATAAAATCTCTCATCCAGGCTCTTCCAGCTACTGCCACTCCTGACAACTGCAGAGACTGACACTGAGCACTCGATACAGGACTATATCTTGAGGAAACCAGCTAGCCACATAGTGGTATGGATTATTGATTATATGATTGGTTACCAGATTACCAGAAGGGGTTGCACTGAATTCCTTCTACTCTGGGTAGAGCAATGATTCATCCTTACTGGAATGATACCTAGTCCTTCTGGGTATGGGTTTGCCCTCTCTACCTTCAGTTTCTCTTCCTGCACCACATCTAAAGTCTTACAGAATGCCTGGTTTATTGACACGATAATCCCACATAACATTGTCTCAGGTCAAAGCATCTATCCTACAGTGAAGAGGAGTTGACATTTGGCATATAACCGTGGAACTCATTTGTCTTTATATATACCAAGTCACCAGGCAGCATGACAGAATGATGGAGTGATCAATTAAAGACTCAGCTATGGCATCATCTCAGGAAATGTACCCTGAAGAATTAGGGTAATATTCTCTGGATGCAGTACATACCCTGAACCAATAGCTGCTATATGGTGTATCCTCAATACATAGCAATCAATGGGGTGAAAATAGGATTGACCCCTCTCACCACAGCTCTATCACAAGGACCCACTTGTGAAATGTGTGATTCCTATTCTTGCTGTCTCAGTGTTACATTAGAAGTCCTTTCTCATGAGTGATAGGGAAAAGATGTTTCCACAAGGGGATTCAGTAATAGTTCCACCGAACCTGAAACTACTATTAGCATTAAGTCACTTTTGGCTTCTTAAGTCAATGTGCCAAAAGACAGAGACAGGAATTACCATATTGTGCTCTGGCCAGCATGGTTCAGTGGATTGAGTGCCAGCCTGCAAGCTGAGAGGTTGCCAGTTCCGTTCCCAGTTGGGGCACATGCCTGGTTTGTGGGCTGAGTCCCGGTTGGGGTATGCAAGAGGCAACTGATCAGTGTTCTCTCATACATCAATGTTTCTATCTCTTTCTCTCTCCCTTCCCCTCTTTCTAAAAGTAAATAAATAAAATCTTTTTTAAAAAAGAAATGACCATATAGATTCATTTCCTTGATTATCATGAGGATCTGATTACTGCTGTATAGTCAGGGCAGGAAGAAGTACATCTCCATCAGAGATTCTTCTTGGCACTTCCATGCTCAGTGATGAGCATACATGGGTAATTGCAGGAATCATGACCCAGTGAGGATGAAAGCAGTAAGAGTCCCAGACCCTCAGATGGCAGTCCTATACCTACTGAAGTGCAGCAAAGGTAAGATACCTACAGAAAGGAAAGTGATGAATGTTAATAATAGGCTGGAACCCGTTGCAGTGGCACAGACTAGTTTGTTCTATTTAGTCCTCCTAGACTGAGTATTTAATAGGCTTTGAGAACAGTTGGTAGGATAGCTGATGACTGGGTTTAATGTAGGCCATGATGGATCCAAGCAGTGAAAAGGGTAGACTGTATTGGTTCAGACGTCCTCCTTGCCTCACATCATCTTGGCCCATCTTTTCACCGTAGTTGTTGCCATAGCAACCTGCAGATATAACCTGAAGCACTATTTTTTCCCCATTTATTAGTTTCCTAGGACTGCTGTTACAAATCAGCACAAACATGGTGGTTCAAAACAATGTAAAAATTTTTACTTATAGATCTGGAGGCCAGAAACCTGAACTAAGTCTTATGAGGCTAAATCAACATATTAGCAGGGCCATACCCCCTCTGGAAATGTAAGGGGAAATCTATTTCCAACTCTAGAGTGACACTCCCTGCAGTCCTCAGCTCATGGACCTGTCCTTCACCTTCATAACCAGTGACATGTCATCTCTCCCTGAATGTTTTAGTCATGTGGGCCTCTTCTTCAGTTCACAGTCAGCTCTCCCTGTCATAAGGATGCACGTGTCCACCCAGACCACCCCGGATAATCTCATATCTCAGGTTCCTTGATTTAGTTATATCTTCAAAATCCTGATTTGCTCTATAAGGTGACATTTGCAAATTCCAGAAATTAGGGATTAGATATCCCTGGGACCCATTATTTAACCTACCAAACGGGATGCCCAAGAGGGTAGGCCCAGACATTCTGGTGCACACACACATCTGGAAGTCTGAGGGAGTTAACACCGTCAGGAACAACCCTTGGCCAATGGGCACTGAGAACTAGTGACTATTTCTCCACACCACAACTGCCTCAGACAATTCTCAGGCATATTCTCAGAGTATCCCCAGCAGGATTGAGGCCCAGGTGCCCACAGTGGTAACCAGCTCAATAATGCAGGAAATTTTATGGTTTTAAATACCATGTACATAGGAATAACTCTCAAGTACATCTCTAGCCTGGACTATTCCCCTGAACTCTAAACCCCTATACCTATACTACTTCCTCAATGTGTCTTCTAGATGTCTAATAGACATTTCAAGCTCAACATATTTTTTTAAGAAAAACCTGATTCCTTCTCCCCCAAAACATATTTCTCTCAGATCTTCCTATTTTAGTACATGGCAGCTCCATGCCCCAAACACTCAGAGAAAAACCAACCTTGCTGTCATCCTTGACTCTTCCCTTTTTCTTTCACACCACTACTTTTACTTCAGAAAATCTTGGTTGATCCTACTTTCAAAACATATCCATTCTCTGATTATCTTATATCACTTCTACTCCTACCAGGCTCCAACCTGTATTACTGCAATAGCCTTCTTACTGTTCTTTCTGCTGCCACCCTTGCCATGTTGCAATCTATCTTTACCATAGTGGCCAGAAGATCCTTTTAAAACTTGTCAAAAATTGTCACTCCTCTGCTAAAGGTCACCTGTGGATTCTCCTATCTATCTATCTATCTACCTACCTATCATCTATCTATTATTATTTATAATCCTCATCTGAGGACATTTTTTCATTGCTTTTAGAGAGATAGGAAGGGAGAGAGTGAAATGATGATGCAAGAGAGAAGCATCAATTGGTTGCCTTCCTGTACACACCTGGACCAGGGATCGTACACTCCTGGACTGGGGATCATCCTGCAACCTATGTATGTGTCCTGACCAGGAATCAAACCTCAGAATTTTCAGTTCAACCAACTGAGCCACACCAGCCAGGGCTGGTTTCTCATCTTATTCAGAATAATCCAAAGTACTGCCTCTGATCTCCAAAGTTCTACGTGATCTGGCCCTCACTATTTCTCTGCCTTTCTTACCCTGCTGCAGACACACTGCCTCTTTGCTGTTCCTTAAACATGCTAGGCATACTTCTGCCTCAGGGACTTCTCACAGATATCTCCATGGCTCCTTCTTCCTTCAGATCTCTGTGCTGCTGTTACCATAGTGGTGCAGCCTTTAACATAGCAGCTTCTAACCTTGTTTTATTTTCCTTTGTGGTATTTGTCACTGTGCAGTTTTACATATTTACTTGTGTATATGTTTCTTGTTTACCTCTTCCCACTGTAGATTTTCACCTCCTTCATGAGGAACTCCATGAGATCAAGATCTTTCTTTTCTTTCCTAGTCTACCCCTGGAACAATAATTCATGTACTGCTAACATTCAATATATGAATATTAGTTATTGTTAGGTATTATTAGGTATCATTGTTATGTAACATGTTAGCTATTATTATACTCCTTATTTGCAGAAAGGATGATGTCTAAGGTGGCACAGGATGAGAACTTGGGACTTTTTAACTCAGTTCAGTGATCACCTTGATATCGTGGGAACTTGGCTACTGTGGTTGAGGCAGGAGCTCCAAGTTAAGTGGGAAGATTCAGACCCAGGTTTTCCCAGATCTCATGGGTCCCAGCTTTCATCGTTAGAGGCCGGAAACTGCAAGTTACTGTGGTTAAGCTATGACTGTGTCTCCTGCACAGGAAGTCAGTTAACCATGGCAGTACTCAGAAAACAGACACAACATATTTCTTCCCTGGTTTGTCTTGGAGCAGTTTAATTCTATTACCAGTGATGAGTACACAAAGGAAATGGTGAACTCCAGTCCCCAGTTTTCAGGTGCTTTTGTCAGAATTATAGGCTGATAGTCAGAGAGAAAAAATTCTGAAAATCAGGGTTGAGGATGAAATCAAATGTAAACTGAGGGGACTTAAGTTAGTGGAGAGTTTTGGTTCTACTAATTATCTGCTCTCTAAACTGTTAGTTAAGAATAATTATCTGAGCTCTGGCTAATGTGGCTCAGTGGACTGAATGCCAAAGTGTCGTTGGTTCTATGGCCAATCAGGGCACATGCCTGGGTTGCAGGCCAGGTCCCCAGTAAGGGGTGTACTAGAGGCAACCACGCATTGATGTTTCTCTCCCTCTCTTTTCCCTTCCCTTTCCCTCTGTCTAAATTAAATAAATAAAATCTTTAAAAAAATAAAAAATAATTATCTGAAAAATTATAATTATACACATGAAAAGGAATTTAAGAAGTTTGGCTCAGATTCTCAATGTTCTAAGAGGTTTTGTTTTTTGAAATAACAGATATGTTTTGCTTTGACTTTATATTAAAATTATCTTTCACTTAACTGGAAGCCAGGTACATAAGTATATTGGTTATTCACTGTTGCATAGCAAGCCACCCTCAAATGCTGTGATTTAAAACAGGGATTTGTCTCCTGTCCTGTGAATAGGCTGGACAGGATGTCTGCTTGCTGTCTGTGGGCTCACTCATGCAACTGTATTCAGCTGGAGACTCAGCAGCCCTTATGACAAGGGTTGGAAAACTTTTTCTACATAAGGCCAGGTATTAAATAGTTTAGGCTTCGATAGTCATATGGTTTTTGTTGCAAATACTGAAGTCTGCCATTAAGCACACAAGCAACCACAGACAATATATAAACAAGTGAGTGCAGCTACATTCCAATAAAGCTTTGTTTGTGAACTCCTACAATTTTCCCAAGTCATAAATATTATCTCTTTAAAAGACGTTTTCCAACCATGAAAATATTTAAAACATTGTTAGCCCATAGGCTATATAAAATTAGCTGGGCTGAATTTGGCCCACAGGCTGTAGTTTGCCATCCTTTGTTTACATGGCCCAGGATGGTCTCACCCTTGTGTCTGGCAGCTGCTGCTGGCTGTTGTCTGGGGCACCTTGATTCCTCCCAACAAACCTCTTATCCTCTAGGACACTGGACCAGCTTCCATTCATGGCACTGTCAGGGCAGCATTCCAAGTGGGGGAAGGCAGAAACTGCAAGAACTCTTTTTTTAAAAATATATTTTATTGATTATGCTAGTACAATTGTCCCCATTTTTCCCCCTCTGACCCCTTAGCCTGGTACCCCCCTTCCTTCTAGCAATCTCCCCTTTCAGTTCATGTCCATGGGTTGGGTGTGTAAGTTCTTTGGCTTCTCCATCTCCTATACTGTTCTTAACATCCCCCTGTGTATTTTGTATCTACCAGTTTGTATTTCTTAATCCCTGCACCTTTCTCTCCATTCTCCCTCTTCTCCTTCCCAGCTGATAACCCTACAAATGATCTCCATATCTACGATTCTGTTCCTGTTCTGGTTGTTTGCTTAGGTTTTTTTTTTTTTTAGATTCAGTCTCTGAGAGTTGTGAATCTGTTGCCATTTTAATGTTCATAGTTTTTATCTTCTTTTTCTTAAGTAAGTCCCTTTAACATTTCATGTAATAATGTCTTGGTGATGATGAACTCCTTTAGCTTTACCTTGTCTGGGAAGTACTTTATCTGCCCTTCCATTCTAAATGATAGCTTTGCTGGATAGAGTAATCTAGGTTGTAGGTCCTTGCTTTTCATCATTTTGAATACTTCTTGCCAGTCCCTTCTGGCCTGCAAAATTTCTTTTGAGAAATCAGCTGACAGTCTTATGGGCACTCCTTTGTAGGTATCTCTCTTCTTTTTTCTTGCTGCTTTTAAGATTCTTTATCTTTAACCTTTTGCATTTTAATTATGATGTGTGGTCCTCTTTGGGTCCAACTTATTTGGGACTTTCTGTGCTTCCTGGACTTTATGTCTATTTCCTTCACCAAGTTAGGAAAGTTTTCTGTTATTATTTTTTTCAAATAAGTTTTTCATTTCTTGCTCATCCTCTTCTCCTTCTGGCACCCCTATCATTTGGATGTTGGTATGTTTAAAGATGTCCCAGAGGCTCCTTAGTCTATCCTTTTTAAAAAAATTCTTCTTAATTCTTGCTGTTGTGGTTGAACGCTTATTTCTTCCTTATGTTCTAAATCATTGATTGAATCCCACCTTCCTCCCCTTCACTGTTGGTTCCCTGTAGACTTTTCTTTATTTCACTTAGTGTAGCCTTCATTTCTTCCTTTATGTTGTTGCCATATTCAGTGAGTTCTTTGAGCATCTTGATCACTGGTGTTTTTAATTGTGCATGTGATAGATTGGTTATCTCCATTTCATTTAGTTTGTTTTCTGGGGTCCTATTATGTTCTTTCATTTGGACCATATTTCTTTTTCTTCTCAATTTGGCAGCCTCCCTGTGTTTCTTTCTGTGTATTAGGTAGAGCTGCTTTGATTCCCTGTCTTAGTAGCATGACCTATTGGAGAAAAGTCACCTGTAAATTATGTGGGGCAGAGCCTTAGGTAATTGCTAAGGCAGGGCAACCCACTTCACCACTTTGTGCCTCTGTGTTGGGGGAGGCCTCAGGAAGGGGACAGTGCTGCTGATTGGCTTCTGGAGGTTTTCCCAGTACTCATCCCATTTCCAGTTACTTCATCCACTCCCCATATTCAACTGATGCCCTCCCAGCTGTTGCCCTGGTGCTAAATCCAGAGTGGGTGGGTTTGCATATATTCTAAGACCATGTGGGTCTTTTAAGTGAAGTCTCCTGAAAATTCAACACTTTATTTCACCATCCTAAACCCCACTGATTTTTATAGCCAGAAGTTATGGGGATTTATCTTTCTAGCACTGGAACCCTGGGTCATTTGGTCTAGACTTGGGCTGGAATCCCTTGCTCCCTTGGTATTCCTCCTGATTTTTATCCACCATATGTGAATGTGAGACCGCCCATTCCACCGATGCCACCGCCTCTCTGTACCACCCTGTGTCTCCTCACCTCTATGCCCATCTCGTCTCTGCCCCTCCTACCCATCTGGATGAATGTGGCTCCTTTAAATCCTTGGTTATTGACTTCCATACAGTTCAGTTTTCTTACAGTTCTAGGTGTTATTTGTTTTGAAGATTAATTGTAATTCTCTCTGTAGTTGTACAAGGAGGCAAAGTGTGTCTACCTATGCCTCCATCTTGATTGACCAGGAGCCCTCAAAACTGCAAGGACTTCTGTGGTCTAGTCTCTAGGCCACACAGCATCAGCACTGTTATATTTTCTTAATCAGAGTAAGTCACAAGTCCTGCCCAGAACAAAGGATGATAGAATATATTTCATCTCTTGATGGGAAGAGTAGTAAACTATTGTGGCTGTGATTTTCAATCTACCACAATGAGTAACTGAATTGTGTTTCCCCCAAATTTGGACACTACTCTAAATGAGATCACATTCTGAGATACTGGGGTTAAGATTTCAACATATAAATTTTGGTGGACCATAATTCCACCCATGACATCCAGTAAATCACCAAAAGCTAGGAGGAAGGCATGGAACAGTTTCTTCCCTCAGAAGGCACCAACCCATCAACATGTTGGTTTTGGAATCCCAGCATCCAGAACTGTGAGAAAATAAACATCTGTTGTTAAGTCACCCTGCTTGTGGTACTTTGTAATGGAAGCTCTAGGAAACTAATACAGTAAGTGTAAGTAAAGGTGATTTTTCAAGAGCCAAAAATGCAACTGGAAACTAATGAGAAATTATAACCCATTCAACATGTGAAGTTCAGCACTCGATGCCTCTATACAAATCTGTTGACAGATAAAAGTATTCCAGAAGTCACTCTGAACAATTTTACATGTGTTAGTTACAAGTGTCAAGGATTGGGAATCTTCACATTTTGCACACTTTCAAAATAGAAATCCAAGCAATAATATTCTTGATCCCAATTTATATTCTTAAAACAAACATGAAAACAAATTGAAGTAAAATGACACTCAAAAATCAAAATATTTGGGATAAAAAGGAGCATTTGATAACATCTAGTCTAACTTTGTTTAGTACCTGAGAAAAATAAAGTTTAACAAATGTATGATTTATGTAAATCAGGGAGTTAGTCAGAGTACTAGGTCACTTACTGGGACCCAAATTGTGTAAGTGCTGTGTCTCTTTATTTTTTCTCTTTTCTCACTTTTTAAAGTTTATAACCTATTTGTACTATTTGAATTTTTCAATGTATGTGTACTACTTTTATAATTAAACAAAAAAATACTTAAAATAATTTGTTAAGACACAATCACAGTGAAACATGAAATGGAATATCAGTTTATGTATATCTCTTTATTCTTAACCAAATGGCCTTCCAGGCAGCCAGCTGGCTCCTTTCCTTCTTTTATCCCAGAGATGTCATACTGTTTAGTTTCAATTTAGGGTTTGCAAACATATTTTTATGTATATAGTCTCATCTTTCTCCTGAATGGTAGGATTTATTATCTGAATTTTACAGATAAGAAAATGGGAACTGAACATCACTCAAGATAAACAATTTAAGTGGACAGAACTTGAATCCAGGTCTTCAGATTCCAAAATGAATCACTTTCAACAATACTTCAGCTGCCATCCTAATACAGAACAAAGGCATCTCAAAACTCAAAGTCAATGGGACCACAGAATCAGGGAAGTCAGATCTTGCCTTAAATTGTAAAACCAATATTCTGCTTTTATACATATTCAGAAAGTATCCAGCCACATACTATGAAAAATAGAGACATTTGCTTAAGAAGATACAAAAACATTGTACATAAGATAATGATACTTCAGTCCCCTTGAAAGTAGGTGCCTTGGGACCTCACACAGTTCTCTCAATTGCCATCAGCTGCCCTATTGTGTTTTCTTAAATCTCATCAATAGTCTGAAATCTCTTCCCTTTCAAAGGTGATTTTAGTTTTGGGAAAAGCCAGAAGTCACAGTGAACCAAATCTGGGATGTAGGGGGGCTAAGTTTTGTCAAAACACTCTGCAAGATACGTGATGCAAAGTGGGTACATTGTCGTAATGAAGCTGTCAATCACCAGTTGCCCATAGCTACAGCCTTCTGAATCATCCAAATAGTTTCTGAGGAGGGATGTTCAAGTTTAATGCAAGATTTGATGGAGATTCATTGCTCTACTCACTTGGTCATTTTGTATACAATGACCGTTAGCACATATGCTCACTCAATGGCATCTACCACCCCTACTGACTAGTACAATGAAGTTGTCATTGTTCACGCATGCACATTCCAGTCCCCACTCCTTGGCTCCAGGTAACATTGATGTTGGGCAAATGGTCCTCAAATTTCTGCCCTAAATATGGTGAGAGGTGTGTGGATTGTCATTTTGTGGCACAGAAGACAAAATAGCATGAAGCATACCCTTTCTGGGGTAGGGTTTTCAAACATTGTTACCCCTTGTTGTCATATTGTTGTCTTTTCAAGACTGTCAGGTGTCACCAGTGTGTTTCCTCCTCACTTAACCAGGGCACTTGGGCTAAGATGTCACTTTGTCAGCATTTACTGATTTCTTATAGCAACATTATAGAATTGGTTTAGTGAAAAGTGGGGGCTTAGGAGCCAACAGATCTGCCTTCAAACGCTGGCTCTGCAACTTGCTGGCTGAGTCAATGTCTAGTTATCTAATCGCTATGAGCCTCAGGGTCCCGTCTATAAGATGAGGACAACAACTAGAAGTACTAGCACTGTCAGCACACAGTGGTTCTTAATTTTAGCCATCAGTATTATTAATCTATAGCATATCATTGATTGGAAGGCATGTTTAAACCATTCGAGCAATAGAAGACAGAGCTTTGGACAGATATAGCCATTGGTGTTGATTCCTTAGTCACAATATGTACCTCCCAGAGCATTTTTATTTTGGAAATTGTTAGTGTATTTTATCCCTGTTATCATTTAATGAATCATGTTCTCCTTTCTGCTTTGGTTGCTAAAAAGATCAGAACCAAATGTGTGGCTTAACCCTAATGGAATGTAGGAGTGGAAGTCCTGCGGATCTTGGACTTTCCTGTTTTCTTGATTATTCTATTTGATTTATATTTTTTCTGATCCTAGTTTTTATTTTCTGTTATATCAAGTGGCTTCTTATAAATTACTTTCTGTCTTTAGTGGGACAAAATCAGGTATGTAACTAGGTTACTGAGGCATTTCAACTTGTTGGAGTATAAACATGAAACGTGATTTCTTTCAAATGCTGCTCCCAAGTCCTAATTACATTTCATCAATTCACTCTTTATGCTTTAATGGCATCCTAGGTATATTGCATACTTTTTTAATATTTAGGTGTTAAAATTTAGTCTACTAGAGTATAATACTTCAATCTCTTATGTGGTTCAAAGTGCTGTACCTTTCCTCTCCACTCATCTGGGTTCTAGCTCCTTCACTGCATTGGGGTGGTATATTAGTCAGGGTTCTCAAGAGAAACAGAACCAATGGGATGTTATCTCTATATCATGGGTCCCAGGCCCCAGGGAACTGGGCCACACAGCAGCAGGGGAGGTCAGGGGAGGTGTGGGCAAGTGAGCAGAACTTCATCTGCTTTCCATGACTCCCATTACTTTCTCTTCTGGTCCGTGGAAAAATTGTCTTCCATGAAACTGGTCCTTGATGCCAAAAAGGTTGGGGACCACAGCTCTGTATCTCTCTCTCTACCTATCTGTCTATAGATTTATTATAAGGAATTGATTCAGGTGATTATGGAGACTGAGAAGTTCCGAGATCTGCAGTTGGAAAACAGGAAACCCAGGAAAGTCGATGGGATAGTTTCAGTCCAAGTGTGAAGGTTTTGGAACCAGGAGAGCCAATGATGTATGTTCTAGTCGGAATCTGAGTCCAAAGGCAGGAAGAGATCCATGTCCCAGCTCAAAGACAGGCAGAGAGGTCTAATTCTCTCTTACCCAGTCCTTTATTACCTTCAGGCCTTCAGCAGATTGGATGAGGCCCACCCACAATGGGGAGGGCAATCTGCTTTATTCAGTCAACTGATTCAAATGTTAATATCATCCAGAAACCCCCTCAAAGACACACCCAGAATAATGTTTAACCAAATATCTGGGCACCCTGTGGCCAGTTGACACGTAAAATTAACCATCACAAATGGTTGTTATTACTTAACTGGCTGAGGTCCTTCCTTATTGTATTGCTAATTAATTATCCAGCTCACCCTCATCAATGCCTCCATGCCTCTGTATAATAACATATGTTCATGCAGCAGTTCTTTGGAGTCTCCTAAAGACCTCATCTCCTCCCCCTACTTTCTTAGTTTCTGACTAGAAGATTTGGCTCCACTTTCAACTCTTCTACTCTTGGACTCTCCTTCCACATCAGCTGTCACCAAGGGCATGGTGGTATATGCAACATCCTCTTGTTGTTGGGTATTTGCACTAGATAGACAACCCTCTTAGGTAAGGTAAGGCAAGATGGCTCAAGCCCAGCCCCTTGCAATGTGTTGTGTCCAGCTATCCCATGGGAAACTCAAGCTCATTGTCTGGGTCAGTGTGGGCATGCAGGTGCTCTGAGTGGTAATCATCTCTGCTCCCTCCACATCTTTCCATTTCTCTTTGATACAGAAGCAAAAGAGCTATCTACTGTGATTACATAAATGGGGGAAGGAGATGCCACCCTCCTTTCCATGCTGGAAAGCCCAGTCTCTATACTTAATTCTCTTGTTGCCCCTCCTTACTTGGCTTGGCTGAGAAGCTGCCCCCTCAGTCTCATCCAGGAAACCGTGGTAGTAGCCATGGCTGAAATACTCCCTTAGAATTGCATTCAATTCCAAGTTTTTTCTGTAGAGAACAATGTCCTCAATAGGGTGATATCATCTCCTAGTGGAACTAGGGAAGTATGTGATTGTCACAGTCAGTGGGAGATGGCACAATATTTAAAGGGCGAGGCCAGGGATTCCAGACTTCCAGCAATGCATGGGACAATTTCACACCAAGAAGTATGGTCTCACATTTCACACATCTTTCCAGTACCCTCTAAGACATTTTCTAATTAGTTAAGCCTAGACCCTAATTCTTTTTTATATTAAAAAATATATTTTTATTGCTTTCATAGGTATTAATTTTCCAGAAATATAACTACCATGTAAAATCAAGGGAAGATTATATATTACCTGTTTCTTTAGGAATTTTACCAAGAACTGTTGACCATTTTGGACAATCACATTACTAATGACAAGCTGGTTGCACTGTTCAAGTTGCCAATATATAGATCTGCATTTTATTTGTTCCATGGAGATTAAGCGTATATATACAGATTTACTTATCTATTTCTTATGTCAATGTTAAATATAAAGACAAAATGTCAATGCTTTTCAACTTTATATTCATGTACTTTTTAAAAAAATCCAAACTTATTCATTATAAGGAGGGCCAATCAGTGACATCATTATGTCTTCCAGTATTGTTGCGCCCCAGAAAATACCTACTAAAACACATATTATTTTAATTATAAATTACCTCCCCTTTATTTATATTATTTCTATCAAATGAGGGCATTATATTGGTTTTGGGGAGTGGGGAATTATATGTATATACAAGTTATATTATCTATGAATTATTACATTTTATGATGACAAATTGGCATTGAATATTTGTTATTAAAAAGGGGCATGTTTTCTGATGGAGTGGATAGTCATTCGCACAGATTGAAGAGGTAGTAGAGGAATGATGGTAATGGAGCTTCCTCAAGGCTAGTTCTACTATGTCTTCCCTAGAACAAAGTTTTGGCCCCAGTTCTTATAGTATGTGGCCACTCTCCTTGTTTTTCAGCTGGAAGCCCTAGACAACAAATTTAGGGCAAGAAGAAAAGTACCACTCAACATCTTATTAAATGTATGAATTAATAATATTTACTGTTAATTACTCACAAGCAATTTCTGGATAGTGAGAATCTGAGATAAGGAAATGCTCCATATTTTTCTGCTCACAAATTCTAGTTCTATTCCTGTTTTATTTCAGTATTTCACTGTGTAATATACTGATCACTATGCCTAACATAAGGGAGGGATACAAAAAAAAACCCAGAATATCTTCTGGAGGGCAGGCCCCTTGTAGTATAGGCTTATTCCACTAGGTGAGTGTTCTAGGAACCCATCTGTATCCAGAGTACCAACTGGTGTTGTTGTGAGAGGCTGTGCCTGGCTTCAGTGAATTTTTCTTTGAAGACTCTTGCAACACATTTGCCCATTTCATGATGAGTGATTTATGAGCACACCTGCCCACATGGTGCTGAATGTTCAGCAGTTTTTGACCCAAAATGGCATGACCACTGTGCCCCATCCTACCTATTCACCTGATATCACCTCAAGCAACATTTTTTTTGTTTCCCTGGATGAAAAAAAGTCCTCAAAGGGAAATGTTTTGCCAATGTGGAAGAGGTGAAACAAAAAAATAGCAGAAGCACTAAAAGGCATTAAAATTGACAAGTTCAAAAACTGTTTTGAGCTGTGGAAAAAACATCTCGTTAGGTGTATTGCATCATCTGGAGATGACTTTGAAGGCAACTGAATTTTAAGCATGTAAGAATAGATATACACTTTTTTATAAATAAATTCTGGTTTTTTTGAGGTCCCCTCTCATGCTTTCTTTGGTCCAGGTATGTTTAGTTTAATTCAGTTCAAATCAGTTCACTTCATTCAATTCAGCTTCAGCTCAGCTGCAATCAACTTAATTCAAATTCTGAGAAGTCTCAGAATTTCTGAGGTGGGCCTCTATTTCCTCTTCTGTAAAATCATGTGGTTGCACTAACCAGATCAGAGACGACCTAATTGTGCGAGTGTGTTGCTGCTTTTAATACTGGTGCCCATGCAGACATGGTTAATCAGTCATGACATTTTTTGACTGATTCACCCTCAGACTGTTTTTCAAAACAACACTTCAGACTAGTAATGATCAATTAACTGGAGTTGTCCCAAGAGAAGTAGGTCACAGGGCACTGGACAAAGAGTCAGATCAACCTTGGCCCGAGTCTTGATGGTCAGTCATTGGGAATATAGTTTCTTTTTCTGGATCTTAGTCTCTTTTTCTGTTAAAATGGGAATATGCTTTCTTGAAAAGATTATTCAGAATAATAAATATCAAGCTTTACAAATGGTATAGGGCTTAACAAATCTAGTTTTTATTATGATGCTCGCCATAACATTCTGAGATTTACTAAACAGGCCCTGGGAGGGTAAGCAGGCTCCTTTTCTGGGACATTTGTTGCCACTGAGGCTCAGGGCCATTTCTCTCTCTGTAGGTAATCTCTGAGCTGGTGAATCTGCCCATGAGACAGGTATTTATTTGAAGACACAGACTATAAGGTCAGCAGACCTGGGTTTGAATCCCAGATCTCTCTCTCCCTTCTTATCTGTGTAAACATACTGCCTTAATCCATCCGGTTTGGCTTTTTCATTTGCAAAGTAGTGAAAATAATTGTATCTGTATTCAAATGTTACTATGAAATTTAAATGAGCTAATTAAACATTTACCCCACAGTGTAGCATGTGATGAGTGCTCAATAAATGGTGATAAACGGGGTGGGTTGAGGGGAAAGCCTCATTACAGTTTAGAATTTGTCCTAGGTGCAAAGTTTCATACCTTAGCGAGCCCTTCAGAAAGACTTTATAAGCCTTTTCTGATCAATTTCATGAGCCATGAATTTAAAGGATAAGCTTCCCTGTCTTTCTGACTTGGACTCTCCTTAAAGAAAAACCATAAAAAGGAAATAGAGAAAACTGGGGCTGTACCCTTGACATCCAGCATTATAGCCTGTCTCCCTGGCCCCTCGCTGCAGCTGTCTTCTGTAGCTAAAATTGATGCCATCCATTCTGGAGATTTTTCTGTAGGTTCCAGAAGGATTCAGTAAAAATGAATTCTTTAAAATGGCATGGCTGAGTATTTAATTAAGCAAAGCTCTTTAATTAGAAAAGTTATTCCCTCAAAGGTTGGTTGAAAGTTGTTTAGCCGGGGTTTTGCTCAAGGAACATGTTGGAAAAACACTGAGGTGGGTTAAATCTCAGACAAACAAAATTATCCTTTATCCTTTATCCTTCACTCTAAGCAACAAGCAATTGCAGTATTCTAGAAGGTTCCTGGCTTTAGCCACAGAAAGAAATGAGAGGAATTCTTAACATCTCAGAACTCTGATGTGGCAATTTCTTTGAACACTCTTTTAAAAGGAGGTTAGCTTTCTTTAAGAAAAAATTTTTTTCAATGGTTTCATTGTTGTACCTGAGCTTTTTTTTTTAATCCAGTGATTTACTCTAATTGTCTAAGTAATTCCAAGGAAAATGGTTTCCCCTCCAGTAAGAGCCCAGCAAAGTGATCGCAATGGGCATGCACGCATACTGCTGTGGGGTAGAACATTGACTGAACTGTGATAAGTGGCAGCTGCCAACAGACAGCCTCCGCTGCCTTTTATAAATTGGAGCCTGGCTACATCACTCTGTCTCCTCCTGACCATCAGCATCTGCACATAAAGTGGGCTGGTGTTGACAGTCCTGAGTTTCCTGAGCACTGTGCAGAGTGTGAGCATTGCCTGCCTACCATGATCTCAGCCCTGACTGAAACCTGTTACCATATTTGGGCATCCTTAATGCTCACTCCATCAATAGAAAATGCATCATAGCAGCATCAGCAGCAGCAGCAGCCACAGCCAGAGCCAAAGCAGGAGTAAGGAAGGGAGGGAGACAAAAAGAGGAAGAGAGAAGGGCAGATAGCCAGTGGCTGAGAGAAATATGCTGAGCTCCATGGAGAAACAACAGAGACGAGACCTGCCCACTGGCAGACAAACAGGGAATGAAACAGAGGCAGATTCAGGAGACAGAGAGAGGGGAAAGAGAGAAGAGAACACAAGGAATAGAAAGGGAGAGATAGAAGAAGACCCCAAATGAACATCTCTCCTTCTCATCTATTTATTTATCTAGCTACCATGTATGTAAATAGATATATGTATACATGTATGTGTGTGTACCTGTGTGTGTTCAGCCCATTCACACACCGAAAAACCTTGCTGGTCAATAACGCAGTGGGGTCTGCTTTCTATGTTCCCACAGAGTTCGGAGGCATTTATTTGGTTTGGATGGAGAACAGAAGGTAGTGGTGAGGTCAACTCTACTGCATCAACTCCTCTTTAAGTAAAGGAATCTCACCTTAGTGTGACCTAACAAAGGATCAGGAAGAAAAAGTTTTCTTCTCTTGGAAACTATTCATTCAGCTTTTCTAACCAATTCATGGTCTAATGTACACTTATCAGAATAAACTCAAAATTAGCACCTCCTAGCGTTCAGCTTCTCTTTAACATAAACTCAGATTGTGTCCCCTCAAAGGATATCAGTTAGAAACCTGGTGCAGAGAAAACCTTCTCCCTCCTTAGCTCTTGGCCCCTCCCCCCCCCACAGACCCAAGCCCTGCTGGAGAAGATGAGCTGAATTCAAGAACTGAGCGCTTTTGTTCCTTAATTTTGCAAAAAATTCCCTTTCACCTGTAAGCAGCTCTAAACTGCATCTTCACTCTCTTGCCTAAAAAATGGTAGACAGGAGTTGAAAAGAAGTAACTGGGTTATTTTTTCCCCTGTCTTTATTTTCATTTCTGGCAAGAAGGGGTTTAACTTTCTGGCATAAATTTCTTTCCTGGCTTTATGTTCCCAGCCCTGGAAGAGTTCAGCTATCAGTCCTCTCAAGTTTGATTGATTTGTCATTTTCTGATGCTGGAATGAGTTTGTTAGGGGAAATTTATGAACACATCACCCTAACTGGCGAGCGCCTTGAGCGCTTGAGGATTTCCTGAAGAGACGCTCCAAGAACCTTCTGTGGCTTTTTGTTTTTCCTTAGGATGTGGTATGATTTTCATGGTCTATTTGTTATAATGCTTCCCTGATGTAAAATACTCATACAGCATAAATAACCTCTCCCTGAAATATTTTGAAAATTCCAATTCTGGAAGTCTGAGCTTAAGCTCCCTGCTTTAAATATACTGCAGACAAATTATCCACTGGAAGAAACAAGCTTCTATGGGGCCCGAAGGGTACTTTTTCCTGTGTGTACTGTTCTTAGGCAGGCCTGAGATCACAGACTTGGTCTTTAGATATTTTGATGACCGCATAGTTGTTGACTGCATAAAAAGTAATTACTGGTAGAACTTTTTTGTTGGCTTGTGTTTTTCATCCCTTTGTCCCATTTAGTCCTTTTTTCTTTGACTTATTTTGTCTGGTACTAATATTACCTCCTCTGCATATTTTGGTAGCATTTGCATGGTGTCTCTTTGGCCATGCCTTCATTTTCTACCACTCAATGTCATTCTGGTATGTGTGTCTCTCATAAACAGCATAGAGCTGGATTTGTATTGTTTTACCCCACATAAGAGTCTCTATTGGTCTTTTAAAGGAGGCATTTCACTGATTCATATGTATTGATTTGGACATATTCCCAACACTATTTCATAGCTATACCAATTCATTTACTAATATGTTTGACAAATATTTTCTCTACTTTCTTGGTGCTTCTTAGACATAAGTACTTGTAAATTGCATTTGAGTTGTGGTTGTAACCATGGTGATGTTGATGAGTAACGGAAGTGTACCTTTTGACACCAAACCTTGAAGAAAGACTACGACTTGTCTTGAAGTTAATGATGTTTGAACTTAGTAAATCTTCTTGACAATGGTTTCCATCAGGGTCATTCTTAGTTGTGATGGGATTTAACAACAATAATGGTGCTCTGGGCCCAGAGTCAGCTTAGAGTTTGAATTCACACCCCCCTCACACACATGTACACCCTTGCTATGTCACTGGTGATATTTAATTAACCTCTGCATCTGCTAATTTCCTCATCTGTTAAAATCCCAGGGTGATTGAGAGAATAAACTGAAGCACTATGGGAAAGCACTTCTCACAATTCTAGGTTTATTTCAGTCTTCACAATGTCTATATAAAAATAAAACCCCACCTCTTGTGGTTTGTGGTGTGTTTCCTTTTCAGATCTGGGGTCCGGTTGGTATGCAGGAAAGGAGAAGGCATGTGAGCTATGTTATCTGCTTGTCATGACAAGAGGAGCCAAGTAGCGGGCCATGAATTGAAGCACATCTGGAGCACCGGGTGGGCCTTGGAATTCCACAGTGAAGACTCTGAGATAAGGCAGTGCCACGGGTGGGGG
Organism: Phyllostomus discolor; assembly: GCF_004126475.2. Taxonomy (NCBI): domain Eukaryota; kingdom Metazoa; phylum Chordata; class Mammalia; order Chiroptera; family Phyllostomidae; genus Phyllostomus; species Phyllostomus discolor. The sequence continues at coordinate 145,510,735 of NC_040907.2, read as the reverse complement.
CTGCTGAATGGCTTGGCTTCTGCAAACCACGGCCAGGTTCTTATGAGAAGAGAGGTGAGGAGGGAATGTGGCTTCCAGAGCCACCAAATAAGGAAGATCATCACCTCTAGCTCCTTCATCCAAGTGTAGATATCGGCAACCAGAGCAACGGACCCTCATACATGGTTTTGAAAGCACCTAGGACAAGCTCTGAGCTAAGGTACAGTAGGAAATGCTTACACAAATAAATCAAATATTCTTTTTTTATATGATTTCTAACCTCATTTCCCCCTTTTCCTTCTTTTGCCTTACATAATTTACCTAGAAAAGAGGACAGCTGTCTTTTGAAGGCAGGAGTTGTTTAAAACATCACAAAGCTCCCATGATCCCAGCCCCCTCCCATGCGCTGCCCAGTACGATCTGTCCAGGTTGGTGGTTCTGATCTGTTATTAACCAAACGGACTCCCAAGGGAGCAGTTGGCCTGGGCCTCCAGAGGTCATTTCCTTGCCAAACATTCCTTTTCAGTGAGAGGACATTTTCATCCCCGGTAAACAATCACCAGCCCGCACAAAAGCCGAGAAGGATGCCTGTCCCTCTTCAAGCTCGCCACTTAGTCCTGAGCTGATTCCAACCCCAGAGGCGTCAGTCTGCTCTATAAATTCCTTTGTGAAACCTGAGAGCCTCAGCTCCCAAGGAGAGCAAAGAGCTTGGAGGGGTTGCAGTTTCCCTCCACCCTACAAGATCTGCTTGTGTTGGCAGCAGAAGAGTGTGTCTTTCCAAACAGGCTCTTCCCTTTCTTTGTGAATTCAGTTCAGAAAGCACTGCCAGGCTCCCTCCAGCTGGGAGAGGTAAGATCACCTCCCTTGCAGGTCTACACAGGAAAGAGATGACATGCCTGGGGGACTTTTCTAGTTAAAAGGGTCTGCACCTCCTTCTCAAACAGTCACTATTAAGACGGCCTGGCTCCACTTACCAGGTGGCTGGCAAGTGGAGGCTGAGGTCAACCTGAGCTTCACTTTAGTTTCAATTACTGTATGTGTGTGTGTGTGTGTGTGTGTGTGAGAGAGAGAGAGAGAGAGAGAGAGAGAGAGAGAGGGAGGGGAGGAAAGAAGGAAGGATGGATTAAGGGAAGAAAAATTAAAGAGATGGCAAAAGCAAAGGAACAAAGAGAAAGAGAGGAGGAAAGGAAGAATCCTTTACCCGGCTGGTCTTCTGGGGAGCCCCTCGGTCTGTGGCACACCCCGGAATCCCTCACCACTGCCCTGGTGCTCTCCTTTTCCTTGAAGCTCCTCTGGCATTTTGGTTTCATTCATATGCCAGCCATTTCTTAATACTTATGTTTCTTCAACGTCAGAATTTGGAAATGAAGTAGTAAGTCATCAACTGGCAGAATCTTATAAAACTTTTAAAAATAATGTTTTGCTTTGGTGGCATTAAAGGTGCTAAAGTGAAGGAAGAAGTCAGCCATTGCCTTACTGTAAGATTTTGATTTCACCCTTCGCATGGGGTCTGTTAGATCTCCCGATGGAGGAGGTTTAACAGACATTCAGGTTTGCCCCTGAATCTGTGGGGTGCCTGAAAGGTTGTGTGCTGACGGATGCTTACGTTTTTACACTCTCATAGAAACATCTTGCCATTTCCAGTTAGATCGTGGTGGGTGGCGGGAAAGCAGGTCACGAGTAAGCCATTCTGGCCGAGTGACTCTTCTTTCCCCAGCCTTCTGCCCAGCTGGCGGCACCCAAAGCGGATGCAGCCGGGAGAGCACTGCCCGCAGGAGCCTCGTCCTCGCATTCCTGTGGCTCTGGAGGAGCTCTGAGCAAACGCTGGCTGGCAGGGCCCGTGCCTGCAGACAGCCCGCTCCCTGGCTTCCGCCCCCTTTGCCTCCAAGCTGGAGCCACCTTCTTTTCTGTTTTTTTTTTTTTTTAATTAAACACGTGTTTATTGAGTGCCTACTATGTGCCAGGGACTGCTTTAAGTGCTTAGTGCACATCAGTGAGAGGAACAGACAAAACAAACATCCCTTGCTTCATGGAGCTTAAATTCTAGGGCTTTTACAAAAAGGTTTGATTAACTTTAAAATTTTGACACATTGAAAAAAATTGAAAGAATAGTACAATGAGCACCTGTATACTGTTCACCTAGATTCAATTGTTAATATTTTACAGCGGAGCTCTCTCTACCCCCACCTCCACACACACACACACACACACACACACGCACACACACATATATGATATATTTTTCCATAGTATAGTCTTCGTAAGGCAGAGCCTTTAACAATCAAAATCCTGTGACAATGATAAGGATGCCTTAACTGTTTACTACAACTTTAAGAAAATATATATGTGTGTGTTTACATACATATTTGTGTAAATCTAAACTCTAGGATGGTATTCTCAGTTCTGGATGGAAGTTAGAATCAGCTGGAAAGGTTTAAAAAATACTGATACCTGGGCCCTAGCACTTCTGTTGACAATAAGTTTGGTCACTTGTGAAGGCAGTGCCTGCTGAGTAAAGGTGCCCTTTGCCCCCTTTTTGTTTAACAAGTCGTCTCCGTGTGATCCTTTAGCACAAGGAGAATATTCTGACACCCAGCGATGTTTCATAACACGGTTTTGGGGTTCATCGGTGAACTTTGCGTGGATCAGGTATTTCACTGGGGATTGTAAAATAGTGAACTTTCTAATGTTACCCTTTTCTCTACATTAATGATCTGGCATTCTTCTATAAAGAAGAGCTTTTCCCTTTCCCTTTCTTTCTCTATTTACTTATTTATATATTTATGTTATTCATTTATTATCACTATGGACTCAACAGATTATGTTTCATTCATACATTACCACCATTATTCTTTCTGACACTCACCATGTCCCAATTTACATAGCGTGAGCCCTGGGCTGTTGCTCCTTTCCGCAAGGCCCCACTAGTCAGCCCATGAGCGCCTGCCTGTTTTCCAGCAGGGGGTAATTCCAAGCTCATCTCGTACCTTCCCTGTCCCAGACCTAGAATCAGGTATCATTTCAAGGAATGGGAATCTATACATATTTTTTAAAGTGAAAGAAGCTCTGTATAGGAGAAGGGAGACAGAAAACATGAAAAAACACACATATAGGGGTATTTACTTTGAAGGGAATTGAGCAGTAGATATCAGCTATCATATCTTTGTGAAGAAAAGCACTGAGGTACTTTTCATCTGGCCTGGATGTAGGGACACCTAGCTTTGCAGCCTGACTTTGCATGTGACTTGGGACAAGCCACTTCATTTCTTTAGGTGTTACTTGTTCCAGTGTGTTGAATTAGGAGATGAGCAAGACATACTGAAGCCTGATCCAAGTTTGAGGTTCTGAAGAGCTTGACAATACGCAGTTATAAGAATGGTTTTGAGCTGATCGATGGAAGGGGATAGTTCTTGTAAGACTTCAATGACAGAAACTTCATCTTTTGGATTTTCTCCCTTGATCTAGCAAGACTCATTGTAAAAAGGGGCTCAATGAATACCTTTGATGGGGATGGTCTTTTCTGAAGCTATAATGAGACAAACACGCTAAGCTGCCAAGCTTACCCATGGGAAACTACATGACGGTGAGATTTTAAGCTTTGGGAATGTTTACAAAGGAAGATTTCAGTCTTTAGAATAAGGGGGTCCTGCCTGCCTGAGGCAGGCCCTTCCTGATGACTCAATAACCAGTAGTGTTTTTACTGGCCCTAAATTTCTCTGCTTCCCAAAACACCCATACTTAAGATTTCTTGCAGTGTTTTCTTTTATTAGGAAACTCCGAACTACACCAAGACATTTTTTCCCAATATTCCTTACTTGAAGTCAGAATTGCATTTTAAAAATAATTCTCTTCTGCTTTCATACCCTGGCTAAAAGGGGTAAATGGATTTTCTATCTATTTTTGCGGTAACAGAAGCACTTATCTCTCACCCCAAGTGGATGTCCTGTGTAAATGGGATGTGAAGTAATTCCAAAGTTATGTCAAAACCTTTTTAGAGCGTTACTATGACAATCAGACTCCCTTTTAAAAAACTGCTTCAGTGCAATCGCTCCATCTTCCCGCTGTCCATTCAGTGAAATTTCATCTCATGAAGTAAGTGCAGCTTTTCACAAAGTTCAGGGGCAGGAGCGGGAGTCACTGTGCAGTCACATGAGCTGATGCTCCCACACACCTGTTCTTCTCAAAGGTGTACCAGACCGGGCACTCATCCTCATCCCAGCTCGGAAAGTTGGCCAGGACAGGCTCGGACTTTATAAGACTATAAGAATTAGTGTAGGGAACTCAAAAAGAACCCATTGTTTCTTTTAAAATAAGAAAGAATTTTAAGAATAAGATTTCTTAAAGGAGATATAAGAATTTTAATATAAAGTTGCTGACAGCCCTTCCTGACCCTTTATTGCTACCTTTTTGGCACAGACTCCAGCAAAGTTTAGAAAATCATATTCAAAATTACTGTTACTTTCATTTGGCTTGGGCCCCAAGTTGACCTTGACATTTCTATTCATATTAACAGAAGGTGTGAGATTTTCATTTTTATCAGATGGGGGCATGTTTTGAAATTGGTTGGTACATCAACTGGGCTGGTGAAGGCTTTATGGACCATTTCCTAGCAGAGCCTTTGGAGAATCGCCTCTGCTGCCCGCAGGAGACACTGCAGTCATTCACGCTTATTTCTTCTACCTTTGACTCAGTGGTTTCGACCTCAATAACTTTGGGGCCCTAGACATTGTTTCGTTCAAAGCTGCCCTTTGGTAACTTGAGGATCTGAGGGGACTAAGAGGTGAGGGGACTTGCTCCTCTGGACACAGGGCAGAGCCGGGGTTAAAAGCCAGGTTCTCCAATATCTCGTCTCATGCCCTTCCTCCTTCACGACTTCACACATGCAACTGCTGCCTTCCCTGGCCCTCCTCAGCTGAGTGGCAGAAATGTGTTCTACTGTGTGCAATTTTCCTTTAGTACTTCAGGTGAAAAGTCCACGAGAACAGGGGGCTTGGTCTCTTGGTGTGTCTCAGGTCTAGAAAAGTGCCTGGCATGGAATGGAGCCAAATACACATTAAATGAGTAAATTGTGCCTGTGTATCCATGTGTGTTTCCCATAGTCTCAGTAAAGGCAAAGTCTTTAACAATCAAAATTCTGAGACAGGGATAAATGTGGCCTGACTGCCTCCTATAACTTCAAGAATATATTTATTTACATTTACATACATATTCACTTAAATGTATCCCCTGTGGTGGTATTTCAGTGCTCAGCAGAAATTGAGAAGTAACTGGAGGGTTTTCCTAAATGCTAATGTCTGGACCTTAGAGCAAAGATTCTATTTCATTCACTGGGGGCGAGGCCTGAGCACCAGCACTTCGTAAAAGCTTCCTAGCTGGTTCTAAGGCACACCCAGCCTTGATGAGTGCCGCCCTAGGCGGTGCCAGTGCACCTGTGGGGCGCCCTGACTGGGAGATTACAGCACTTGTTGCTAGCCTTTGAAAGATGCTAAAGAGCTGCATGCGCTCCAGAGACCAGCTCGAGCACTTTACCTTGACTTTCAATTAGTTAACAGTGAATTATTTGTTACTTAGCATTACAAATGTTACAAATTATGTCATCGGGAGGAGAATTTGAGATATGTGGTTGGTTAGAAAAGAGTATAAAACTCCTGCCAGTCATCAGCTAAATCCTTAGCCCCTCTATGTGTCAGCACTGTTCTGTGGCCCTTTGGAACCCTAGGCCTCTAGCAAGTGCTAGGATTCTGTCAGCTCTGGGGTTGGGCCACGTATGAAGGTCCTGTCACCTGGAGTCTAGAAAATTAGCTGAAATCTGCTGCTCGAATGTGATTTCCTTTGTGTTGAAGTAAACCTTTTATGCTGGACACCTCCCAAGGGCCTACACGAGTTTACAGAACAGCTGTGCGGTTGTGCGTGCCTACCGGCTGACAGGGGTCCCTACGCATGGCGAGGTTGGAGTTGGCGCGCGTCAGTTATTGTAACAAGGCACCTGCTGTAAGGTCTGGGGTCAGACCTGTAGAACTTTGCCTACTTCTAATGTTGGAGGCCACGGATAACTGCAGGAAGAAGCTGCGACTGTGTGGCTCACAGTGTGTGTGCATGCCTCTTCTATCCACAGCCCTGGGAAAAAGAGGACTTGGGTCTTTACTCCGTCCTTCAAGAAGGGATGAAAGCAGACCCCACAGTCCTGCTCAGAATGGCTCAGTGGTGTCGGCTTTTTCACTATAGGCGATTCCGTTCCTGGTTGATGGGGGAGGGAAAACAAACTTGAACCTTGTTAGCTTCACTTTTATGACCTCCCTTTGGCATTTTCGAGAGTGTAACTGAATCGGGGCTTGGCTGTAAGAAGACTTGCATTCCTCGTCGGGCAAAGTCAGCCGCTTCTCTGAGCCAGGGAAGGTGAGTAGCAGCTCTGCCTGGGAAGGCTATCAAGAGGGACGGCAAATGAGCCATCAGAAGTACGGCAGCGGAACAACGTGTCTTCGCGTTGCTCCCAGGCTGGCTCCGGGCCTTGGAGTCCTTCCTTTTAGTATTGAGGTAGGTTTCCGAGGACAAGGAGTATTAATAACAATAAAATTTTATGTGCCATAAAGTGCCTTTGATTTTAGCACATAAAAGTCACCCTTTTGAAATACAGCCTATATGTCCATAAATACGAGAGTGGTTAAATAGGCAGTGGTACATCCACACACGGAGATAAATCCATGAAGTTGTTTAAAATAATGTGACAGATTCGTTTGTGCTGGTAGGAAACAATCTCTAAGACACATTGTTGAGTGATAAGAAAAGTACCAAGTCAGCATTCGGTACAATGGCAATTAAACAACCTTCTGATATTTTAATTTTTAACACAACAAATTTATATATTACCTATATTGTTAAGAAAATAGGATAAAAAATAAAATGTTTGAGAAGCAGTCTGAAAATTTGGAAAGATGAAACTATCCTTGGAGCTGAGCCATTGCACATGGGTGTGGGTGGCATTAGGCACGTCCTCTCAACCCCGGGTGACAGCAGTAGGGCTTTAGGTACTGCTCCTTTGCCTCTTGGTTTCTCCAGCTGTAAATAAGGTTATAATTCTGGTTGCTGAAATGCATAAATGCTGCAGGGAGGGGGGAAAGTCTTACGAGGTAACTCTGGCAAAGCACATGGACCGGTCCCCTCCTCATTCTGGTCATGGACTGTTGGCACTGGTTGCTAAATAAATCATTGTAGAACCAATCTGGAGTGCTGTTGTCTTAATTCATCTTTTTAAAAAAGATTTTATTTATTTATTTTTAGAGAGGGAGGAAGGGAGATAGAGAGGGAGAGAAACATCAATGTGTGGTTGCCTCTCACATGCCCCCTACTGGGGACCTGGTCCACAACTCAGGCATGTACCCTGACTGGGAATTGAACTGGTTACCTTTGGTTCACAGGCCAGAACTCAATCCACTGAGCCACACCAGCCAGGGCTTAGTTCATCTTGATAAGAAAAGGGTACGCCTAGTCTTAGGCTACGATAAAGCCCAGTATACAAATCTCAGGATTTACCTTGCTAGGTGAACTGTTAAGGAAGAAGGCTCCCTAAAAACAAGTGACAGAGAACTCTCTTCTACTTGAGTTTTGTTTTCAACTTTGAAGAATAAGGATTTGAAAATACAATTTTGTCCTACCTTGTTAGGGAGCTAAATGTATGTAGAATCTTTTTCTGCAAAGCCAATCCCCTCGTGTTTTATGACAGACTGTACCGACGTGGGAAACGGAGAAGCCCGGCAGGTATTTTGCTGGCCCTGAGGGTGTCTGAGGGTGTGCACAGCCGGCTCCGCTCTTTAAGTTCAGCCCCTTCCATCAACCTTTCCTCAGGAGTCAACCTCTGCAGAGTTTTCAGGACTCCCTGCAGCCTTCTGTACAGAACCAGCCAGGACTGAGGGGATAATTAAGTGACTAGAGGAAGGAATGGGCATGCTGAGCCATCCTACAAATTCTGCTTGCAGTCTTTCAGCTGATTTGAACATTGAAGAGATTTTTAACCAGTTTTGGTTGGGCTCTGAGTGGGTTTGGGTGTGAACTGCCCAGAAAATCTGCTCTGAGCTCAGTGATTCTCTGCTTCTGTTGGATGGAATCAAACCCCTTGAATTTGGCATCCACCACTTAGCCATGCGTCTATAGCAAGTTATTTAATGTCTCTGTGCCTTGGCATCCTTTCTGTAAAATGAAAGCATTGGTCACAGTTGAACTTTAAGGGCACTAATAGTTCTAGTATTCCATATTCAAAACTCATAAACAACCCATGACCCTTCCTCCAAGATATCTCTTAACACTCCCCTCAGTTTATGTCTTCCCTGGAACAAAAAGACATATGAAATGAGAGGAAAAACTTAAATGGCCTCTTCTTACTTAAAGAGACCAATGAACATGGTAAAAAGCCATCTCCACCTTACAGAAAATACCAGGAAATTTCCTTTAAATAAAATCCATTTTGGGAGAGAATATGAAGAGACCAGAACAGACACAGGAGTTACTGGGAGGTTCCTTCTTGACCAGTGTTTGGTTTAGGGAGTCAATGTCTCATTCAGAAGACTCCAGAGAAACTATCCATGGGCTAATTAATATAAGGGGGCAAGAGGGAATGGCAGCCATATTCATTGAGTGGATAAGTTTGAAGGAGTTAAACACTCCCCTCATTTATGCTCCCTCCCCCTTCTTTCCTTTTACTGAAAAAAAAAGGTTTTAAATGGCTTTGATGATAGTAACTCATTTCTCTTTGAACTATGAAAAGACCTAAGTATTTTTCACATACTTGAACATCTCAGAGATGAAAAACCTGAAACAGAGGTCTTTTTCATTCCTGCCCAACGGAAAGCTCTTTGCTTCTCTGGTGATGCATCTCAAACCCTGATGCATCAGAATGATCTGAACCCTCTGACAGACGCAGGTCCCTGGGACTCAGCCTAAATGGACTCAGAATGCCCTGAAGAGGGGCCTAGGCATCTGCATTTCTGACAAGCTCCCATAGATGTGTTCTACCCACAGCACCTGAGAACTTGGGCTCTATGACCTAATGAAGGTCATACCATTGCTAATAATTGGTCTCATATAATCTGTCTCAGGGACCATTTGGGGCCTTTTTGGATCAAAATTGCTCCAGTAAGTATGCTGTTTTAGAAGACAGTAAGCACGTCATATGCTAATTATGGCCAATGATGCCATGAAACAAAAGTGCATTACTGAGTGCTTTCAATTTTTTATAGTGATGGTAAGATGGCATGTCATGGGGCCTTTTTAGGCCCAGACATCACTCCAGAGAATTCCAAGCAGATACAGACAAGGGCTGTGTGGACTGGACTGGGATCCTTTCCCCTTGGGCTCTTTACCCATAAGAATAGGGTGTCCTGAAGTCCCACTTCCCCCAAGTGAAGTGCTGATAAGCCTGGTTATCAGGAAGATATTACTGGGAGCGTGATATGCAAGGTATTTACATTTTCTTGATAGAGTTAGTCATATGAAAGCTGACAAAGAAGGAAAAAGAGCAGTGCTGTGGTGCAATATCAACAGGCAGCTGTCCCCTGGCTTCCCGATAACTAGGATGACTTGCATTGCTGAGCGGTGCTGTCACTGCCAAAGGAATGGCCCTCTCACATTTCTTCTTGATTCACATATTCAGTGGCGTTGCTTGTCATCCCCTCCCTCTTCTGCTTCCCAGACACTGAGTCTGGAATGAAAATTCACCTGCCTCTGAGTTGGCCAGTGGTGGGGGCTGGGGTGTTACTTGGCTTCCCAGGTTGGAAGATTATCTCACCCAGTCCTAGCTATATAAACAGAGCGGCGTGGAGGAGCTAGCTCAGCAGGGCCAACCGAAGGGATTCATTCCGCAGGAAGAAAGCATTATTCAGACGAACTTTAGGCCAACATGATGATGCTGAAAGTAGAAGAGCTGGTACGTAAGACACATTATCTTTACACTGAAAACTGGCTCGGACTTGGTTTTAATTTGAAAAATGAAATGTCCTTTTCTTTCAGGCATAATGCACAGGTACTCTGAAAATGTCATCTATGGGAAATGGTTGGTTTACATGATAAAATAAGTGAAATTAGAAAAGTGGAGCTGGCAGCAATAAATTTTCTACATATTTCTTATTTACTATCTTTTCCTTTGTTTTTACTACTAAAGTGTAGGATCACATGTCATTGTCAAAATGCCTGAGAGAAGAAGTTCTATTGCAAGAACTTATTTCTGGAAACTTTACAACTCAAGGTCAAGAGTTATCAAAAGTACCTAAAATGAAAGATGTATAAATAATCAGAGGGGGGTTGTGATTTTCCTGGGAAAAATGTGATTAAGCCAATTAAACCTGGATTTAAACATATCAGTCTAACCTAAACCTTGATTTAACTAAGAAGCAGGGTGAGCACCTGAAGGTAATCCTGGCACATCGCAGCAATGTGCCACAGCCTGAGATCAGGAAGGACCAGTGGTCCCCTGCAGCATCCTCTGCAGAGAACAACCTCCGGACAGGCCCTGCTACTTCTGACCCTTCCATCTTCTTTCCCTGTAGGTCACAGGGAAGAAGAGTGGCAGTGGGGACACTGGGGAGTTCCTTCCTGAGGATTTCCCAGATGGAGAGTATGAAGCTGCTGTTACTTTGGAGAAGCAAGAGGACCTGAAAACACTTCCAGCCCACTCCCTCAGCCGTGGGGAGCAACAATGGCAGATTGAAAAACAACGAGAGGCAGAGGTAAGGATCTTCAATGGAATCACTCGTGGGAGGTTGGGGAGGGAGGAGGGAAAGGGGGTGCCAAGCAGGAAGAAGCAGAGAGAGAAAGGGAATAAATGTCACCATTCCGGAGATGTTTCTTTACCAAATTTGAATCCATAAAGAGGCAACCTCTATGGGACAGTTGTGGGAAAGAATATTTTGACAAGACTATGACCTCTAGATTCTGAATCAATGATTGAATGTTCTTTGACCATGTTTTGATTGAAAGACTTGGAAAGAGAAATGTGTCCCATGAATTGCTGATGTCATAGGCATCCAGTTAATTCCAAGAGAGGCAGACCTCTTTTTCTCAATAATGTGGTTTGTGGTCCGCAGATAATTAATTGTGTCCACTATCTGTGTTGATAAGATCTATGCTGCTGGGTGTATTTTCATTACTTACTAAGTGCAGATAAAACATGCGTTCATTAGCTGTAGTCCCAAGAGAGTCTGTTTCATGGGCCCTGCTTAGTACAATGCCTGAAAGAGGTTGGCATTGATATTTCAAAGTTTAACATTTAATATTGGATTCTTTTGGGTTAAAAAAATAGTATTGAATATGATAAACAAAAAGAATTCTACAGAAATCTTGGGTTTGTTTATGGCAGTAATTTCAAAAATCATCACTAGTTCCTATCTCCAATTAGTCAAAAGCTGATGATAACATGCAAGAGAAGTGAAGATGAAGGCAGTTAGTTGAAAATTAGACCCCCAAATAGTTGAATAAAAAAATCACTGAATTGAAATCAAAGATTTATTTATTTTTTAATTTTTTGCTCAAACTGTTCACATCCTTATCTCAGACCTTGCAGATTTTGTTTAGCTATAGCCAGAATGCTTGTCAGTAGAACTCAACATGTTTTGAAATGTGGATTTTTTTTTTAGCTCAAGAAGAAAAAACTAGAACAACGGTCAAAGCTTGAAAATTTAGAAGACCTTGAAGTTATCATTCAACTGAAGAAAAAGAAAAAATACAGGAAAACTAAAGTTCCTGTTGTAAAGGAGCCTGAGCCTGAAGTCATTGTAAGGGCTACTTGGTTTTGCGGTGTTACACGTCCGGTGTGGATGCTATGAGGGAATAAACAGTGGAGGGCGTGACTGAATGTTGGGACCCCCAGGGTAACTCTCCCCCTGTTTTGGCTTTAGACAGAACCTGTGGATGTGCCTCAGTTTCTGAAAGCGGCCCTGGAGAATAAACTGCCAGTAGTAGAAAAATTCTTGTCAGACAAGAACAATCCAGATGTCTCTGATGAGGTAAGGCTTATACAAAGCACTGAAAATCCAGCTCATCAATCTTGTGATTCTTATGCTTTATTTGCAGCCTTGCTAATATGGTGCCAAAAATCAATCCACCTGAAACAGTTTCCCCAGCTGTTGCCACATATGCCAGCAGCATAATGGGAGAATACAGTGGTCAAACAAACAAACAAACACCAAAAAAAAACAACAAAAACCCCAACCCAAAACAAAAATAAGTAAAAAAATAAAAAGGCTGGATTAGTGCTATGGATTGAATCATTTTCTTGCATTAAATACTTCTGGCTGATTTTTCACTTAATCTTTAACTTCTTAGATCCTTGGGATAGACTTTTAATAATGAAGCAAGGCCAACAAATCACCTTTGCAGAAATATATAACTAGCATAAGTTATCTCTGGTTAAACCTGAACACATCAGCTGTAGACAGGGAATCTAGAGACTGGGGTTCAATTGCCAGCTCGGTCACTACTTTGTTACTTGATTTTTAGCCGCTAATCTGCATTTTCTGGACCTCAGTTTCCTCATCTCTAAATAAAGGGCACTGGAGTGAAATAATGCCTACAGTTGTTCCAGCTTTAATAGGTCTATTCATCTACTTGTATGAGGCCAATTTACCAGAAATCACTAATCCTTTTTATGTTCTTTTCCCCATGAATTGAAATGGGGAATCATTTCTGAAGTTGAGCTAAAAATGAGTCTCTCATTTTCTTAAAATGAATTGAATACTTTTAGATATTTAACTTAGCAGCAGTCCCAGATGGAAGAAAACAGTCTGAGCTGCATGACAAATGAGACCCAAACAATGAAGGTGCAACAGACGAGAGGGAAAACCAGCATCCTGGTAGTTTTGAACCTTTAAGTTCACACCATCCGTGCAGACTTCTAGGCACTTAGTAATGTCTACCGCATGAAGCTCAAATCACAGTCGCAGGGTAATTGTTCTTCTTCTGCAATTTTAGTGAATTTGACATTTCTGATTCATAAATAAGTACTCAAGTTTCTATCAATTAGATCACCAGCATCTCCAGATGCACACCTCATAGAAAGGATTTATGCACAGTTTTATATGCATTTTTCTCTCTCCCTCTCTCTTTCTTTTGATCTCTATTCTGACAGTATAAGCGGACAGCTCTTCATAGAGCGTGCCTGGAAGGACATTTGCCAATTGTGGAAAAGCTATTGGAAGCTGGAGCCCAGATTGAATTCCGTGATATGGTAAATATATTTCTTTGCTTGGAAATAAGTCAAAATGAGTAGACTATACGAAGCTCGAGAATACCTACAATGAAACAATGGGAAAATGATCTGAGAGAACTAGGCAAAGTCTTATTTCTCCATACAAAGGGAAGTTGGGAGATGAGACTAGGTCATGTGAAAAGTATTTTCTATACATATTTAAAAGGAGAGGAGTGTTCCAGGGAAAAGAAAAAAGTAAAAGCTGTTGAGCAGAATTCAATATCCTCATCAGAGAGTTGGGTCATTATCAAGTCAGTAGCATTACTGAGAGGTAATGCAGTCGACACTTGCCTTTCAACATCCCTGTCCTTCCATTATACACGGCTGTCTGCTCTGGCCCCTTGGCTGCCAGCAATGAATCCGAATTCTCTAGCTGTACACCTTATATGATAGATGCCGACTGCCACAGATGTGATTTGGGGTTGGGCTGCATACAAAATGAGTTGGATCTATGGAGAGCAGCTGCTATTCAGACCTCAATAATTCAACCACTGTGATGTCTACAAAGATCAGTATACAGCATATTTTATGAACTGAAACTGAGCTGGGAAATGCTTTATTATTTAAATGTAGCCCAATTGGACTTTATAGCAAAGTAGAAAAGGTATATCAAGAGTTCAAAAAAAAAAAAGAGTTCAAAGCATTTGGCCAAAATTGAACCCAAAAGGCACAAAGAAAAACAATTAAAGAAACAAAAAATAAAGTTTGCATGGAAAGACACTAAAATTCATGAGTGTGGGAATTGAAAGGCCAGGGATGTACCAAACAGAGCAATGAAGAGGGAATCATCTATGAGTAAGTGCAGTGTGCAGTGACCACAAGTGACGACGGTCGTGGCACAGAGGTGGTGCTAGCACAAATGACAGCAGACAACCAGCAAGAGACGAGGAAAAAACAACAGGGACACAGGAAGGGGTGTCAGATCCAGATTAACATCTTTTGGAAGGGACTACTTTTATTCTGCCAGAATTTTTAAGTAACTTGTCTGGAACTTTTGAGGATACCTATTGGGCAAAAGTGGTTCAAAGTTCCAGGCAGATGTGGGTTTGAATATCTATCCTACCATTGACTAGCTGTATTTCCTTGGGTAAGAAACTTACACACATTGGAGACTTGTTTTTCTCATGTGCAAAATGAACACAGTAACACCTACCTCATAATGTTGCCAGGAGGACCAACACGTCGAGTGGGTAGCACCATGTTGGCACAAGGAAATGCTTGACAAATCGTAGTTGTCTTCCTAATATGTATTAGATTAAAAGCCTCCTAATGATACACACAACAGATGCACATGTATGAGTGCACATACATTCACACACATACAGTTCAGCTAAAACATTTGGCCAAGAGTTGGAATTGGGAATCCAGACCCTAGCACAGCTGGTGTTTCTGGGCCTTAGAAACCAAGTACTAACTCCTCTGACCAGATTTTTCTTTACCATTAAGTCATGTCCTTTTACCTTCCGGTGTAGCTGGAATCCACAGCCATCCACTGGGCAAGCCGTGGAGGAAACTTGGATGTCTTAAAGTTGTTGCTGAATAAAGGAGCAAAAATCAGTGCCCGGGATAAGGTATTCCTCTTCCTCCAGCCTCCAGGATCCTTTCCTCATCTTCCTCCTCTCCCTTCTTCCTCTCCCCATCCCCTTTCCCATCTGTCGTTTCCTTCTTCCTGTACCCCATTTCCCTCCTCCTGCACCCCGTTTGCCACTGAGAGCTCATGCATAGTGGCCACTTCCTGCCCCCCACCCACTTGCCTTGGGGTCTGGGACAGCCCCGTTCCTCACATCAGCAGCGTTCTTGTTCTTCAATCTCGCAGCTGCTCAGCACAGCGCTGCACGTGGCGGTGAGGACCGGCCACTATGAGTGCGCAGAGCATCTCATCGCCTGTGAGGCGGACCTCAATGCCAAAGACCGAGTGAGTAGCGGGGCAGAGTTCCGCCTCCTAAACTTCACTCCCATTGATTTGGAATCACTCCCCAAGCCTGGCACCCTCTCGGGACCCACTTCCTGTCCGCAGGCCCACCTTTAGCCTGTTCACTCTGCTTCTTTAGGAAGGAGATACCCCGCTGCACGACGCCGTGAGACTGAATCGGTACAAGATGATCAGATTGCTGATTACATATGGCGCTGATCTCAATGTCAAGAACTGTGTAAGTGCTCCAAACGGGGGACCCTGCTTGCAAGATTTTTTAATTTATAAAAGTATATCTCACAACCTTGAAAACAGTCCCGCAATGGCAGTATTTCAGGGGTCTTCTCTAATGGTTTAAATGCTCCTGTCCATTCTATCCCTGCTAACCTTGGCGAGGACTCCGGTCATCTGCTCAGAGATGGGGGAAGCTATAGTGACTAACATGACTTCACTGACAAATACAGTGTCTAGTAATTCTTCTACATTTTGGTCTTGAAAATAAAAGATGGTCAAATTGCTCACCTTCACAGACACATGGGCAATTTGCCTTGGCATCCGGCGGAGCAAGGCCTGGGGTAGACAGGACGCCCCCTATTCCTGCAGCGGTCTAAAATCCCGCAGCGGCCAATGCAGCCAAGAGCCAATGAGCTCAAACAATCAGCATCTACGCGGAGTAATTCTGAACAGCCCTGCCTGCGCACAGCAGCATGACGTGCCGCCACTTTCTTCCAGTGGCAGCTGTACTTGTGCCTATATTTTTGAGATAATTTCCATCTCTTCTCCACTTTGGTTTATCTGCACATCCCTCAGAATAATTTCCTATATTTAGGCCCTGAAAATGCTTGTATAAGTCCCTTCTGCAAGTATGTATTAATTTAGCTTCATCTGTAAGCAGGGAACGTAACCAACTTCTCATGGTCTCAATTCCCAGACAAACATCATCGAATATAAGCTTTAAAAATATCACCTAGAGGAATGGGTATAAATTACTGAAAAAATAACTTGAAAGCTTTTGGAGAATCACTTTTTAAAAAAAGAAGGAAAAGAAAATCCCAGTGATCATATAAATGTGAATAATTTCTTTTCCTTATTGTGTTACTATGAGACTGAGAGGAATATTTTACCATTAAAAAACTGGCTTGGTGACAGGAACAAAGAATAAATGCAAGAAATAGAGCCTGCTGCTTGGGGTGGAAGAGTGTTAACATCCCTGATGTTGGGATTGGTCTTATCTAATAATTTAAGTAAAGTATCAGAAAAAGAATAGATTCAATAAAATCTCAAAAGCTGCAGAAAATAAGAATTTTTTTCCAGGCAGTGAGACACTACCAGCAGAGATAAATGGCATACAGATTTGGGGAGACTGTGTAAGAATACAGAAAATCAGAAGACAGATTTCAGTAGGGAGGTGTGCAAGGAATCTGTGGAATAGCCAAAAATATACACACAGGGCTCAAAGTTCTGTGTATCAGTTAGACTCAGGCCTAAGGGTTCTGAAACTATTAAGGTCATTGACCCAATGGATCTATGTTCCCCAAAGAGACCAAAAACCTATTGGACACCCTCTGGAAAGGGGTTAGGAACAACACACGAGGTTATTGTATTGTTGTCCAAAACTCTGTCTTCGCATTGGCCGATAAGTGTTTCTCAAGGAAGACGCTATAGAGGTGAGAAGTCCCAAACTGAAGGTCACAGGGCCACTAACACAATGTGCACAGGGGCCAGGCAGATCATATAAATAACTGATGTGGGTGGCTGTGGGAATCTGCACAGAGAACTTTTAAAGGTGGAGGCTCCTCCCCCACCCAGTCCATTGTTGCGCTGCAGACCCACAAGTCCTGTGCTGCCAGCCCATCTAATTGCTTTTCAGAAATCGCAAATTCAGTTGGGAAATCTCTTACTTTCCAACTGTTGACAATTAATTCCAACTTAAAAAAAACAAACAACAACAAACCCCTAAGCTCTGTTCAAGCCAAAACAAAGCAGGTCTCTAGCTTGATCTGCATCTCCAAACTGCCAGTGCGCCATCTCTGGGTTAAAGAGAGACTTCTGAATGGATAGAGATGGGAAAAATTGAGAACTTCTCATATTTAAAGACAAAAATTGAGAGGTGACATAGTTTTAATTTCTGTAAATATCTTGAGACATATTCAAAAGGGAAAAATTTGGTGTAAAAATGATTTATTCACACATGTCACTGACATTATCTCTGAAAAACAAATTTCCTGGGAGAAAGCTCAGTGTGACTCCCTGTGAAAAATCTACCCCCTGGGGCAGTACTAGTTCCGAGCAGTACCTGAGTATGGAAGTCAAGGCATTGAAGCAGCTCAGTTGCCACCAGCTTTATCAATCAGGGAATCATTTTCCAAATTGATAGGAACTGGTTTTTGCTAAAAGGTCAGGACTACTGTGCTGTGCCCATGCTGCAGAATAATGGAGACACAAGGAGGCATTTTTTAAAATCTGAAGATGACTTATCGTAGTCTTGCCATTTAGTGTCTTGGGACTGGAGATTTTTAGTAATACCTGAAATAGTCCCATGGTTGACACGGGTCAGTGGGGAGATGGGGGGAACATTGCTACTCTAAAACGCCAAAAGCATTCCCATGAGAAACACTGAAGGACTGGTTTGAATATATGCTGCAAATTATTCATAGAGGAAAGCATAAGACGCTTGCTTCAACAACATACACCCATCCATCACCTCATTAAACTCCCACACAGAGGATGTGAATTTACAGATGCCTCCCACCTGGAAGTCAAATTTTCCCCATCTGTTTTGATTAGGCTGGGAAGACCCCGATGGATCTGGTGTTACACTGGCAGAATGGAACCAAAGCCATATTTGATAGCCTCAAAGAGAACTCCTACAAGAGCTCTCGCATCGCTGCATTCTGAGAGAAATGACGGCAGGCTCTCATCAGCCGATTTTCACCTGCGTTTGGAAGGCACCGACCCGATGAAGAGCAGCTAGTTATAAAATCCAGCTTCTCCTTATCAACCTGGGGTCAAGCGCACCTTAGAAAGTTTTAAGAAAGCACAAGGGATATAGACATTGAAATGTCCCTTAGTGAAACTCACTCTATTTATTTGTACGTATCCCTGTTTATTTATTTATTTATTTTTAAAGGCACTTCACCACCACTGGTGCTCAGACCATTTCTGGTGGTCTATTTGGTGAGCAAAGTGGAATTCATATGCAACACCCCAGGGCCTTCCCGTAGATAGTTCTTAGACCATGTTAATGAGCAGTGCTCTTGGTGACTACTGATGTGTCACCTCCCTCAGGTAGGACGTTTCGAGGTGTTTTAAAAGACAAAGGGGATTAATGGCCCCCTCTTTTCTCCTGAATTTGTATTCCTGAAGTCTGAGGCAATGGAAGGCAAGGAGTGACGGAAGCAGTAGAATAAGGAGACTCTGTGAGAAGGACAGGAAAGCCAGCCGTGGTAGAGCTGGGCCTGGCATTTCTTAGTGAGCCCGGCAGGTGCCGAGGTGAAGTGAACGTCGAGAGTGTGAGCGGAGAGCAGTGCAAGAAGCATTGGGCAGCTGGGCCCTGCAGAGTGGGAGCTGCTCAAACAGGATGAAAGTGATGGCAAATTGTAAATGTGTAAATGTGTATTATGTCATATGTATATTTTATATTCATAATAAAAGCAAACAAATGCTAAACCTGTTTCCAAGTACTTCAGTAAGCGGAAAAGGCCACTGAGAGAGGGTTGTTGTTAGTCCTCCAAGTTTTTCCAGATTAGGAATGTCCTGAAGAACAGCACTTCTCAGGATTTAGTGTGTGTACAGCTCACCCGAGGATCCTGTCAGAATGCAGACTCTGATTCTGCCAGTCGTAGGTGGGACCTGAGATTCTCCAATTCTGACAGGCTCCCAGGATGCAGAGGTGGAGGTGGCCTCAACCACACGGTGAGCAACAAGGCTGTGAAAACCACAAAGATACAAAAGATTTTAAGTTCTTTTGGTCCCAATGATGGGGGCAAGAGACCCCTAGTGGGCAGAATGTTTACTGCAGGTTCAACAGTGCTCCCTACAAAGTTCCATCAGGGATTGCTAATTGAGGTGGAACAATTACTGTGGACAGACACAGGCAGAGTCAGAGGCCTCCCACAAGAAAACACACCTGGTGAATGACTTCTGATCTGCAAGGGTTTGGTGGCCAGGTGCAGGACCAGGTACTAAGACCTGTGATGAGAAAACCAGATCATCCCTTCCCTGCCTTCCTGGAATGGATAAATGCTAAAGAAATAATCACAGAAATTAATATAGAGTAAATATCTGTGGTAAGTACAAGTAAAAAGTACAGAGTGCTGTGAGTCTAAGATGTGGAGCCACATCATTTGATGGGGTGACAGGATTTTTACAAAGACTGCTTTGAGGTGGTAGCTTTCAGGGGAGTCTGAAGAACAACCTGGAGTCATTCAAGCACAGAACATTCCAGGCACCAGAGAGAACACAGGACAGGACAAGGTCTGGCACTTTAGGGAATGTGTGAGGCCAATGGGAAACACCAGCACTGGTACCCCTCCCCAAAAACCCACTCCAGGTAGGATCATGCACACAACGTCTGGGCTGTGCCTCTAACACTTTGAGAGGACACAAAGACACAGTCCATAACCGGGTCTGCCAGATAGCCAGTCATGGACACATACGGAGTTCTGAGGATGGTTTGAAATATTTTTGAACCTTTCTATCTAGTCCTGTAACAATCCAGTGTCTACCTCCCCAGGCCACCAGGAGCTTCCTTCTCTCTCCTTTCCTCCCTCCCAATCCCCTTGACCACTGTCTGCCTTCCCTCTAGGGTCTTGGCTCTAACCCCTTAGATCCTTAAAGCTCAGGGACCTTCCATTGCTTCCAAGTAAAGCACTTACAACACAGGCGACATTTCTGTTGCTAATACCAATGTCTCCCACGGCATAACTTTCGGTGCGTTATCATGTGACGGAGTTCTCTCTTTAGTCTTGAGTCTTCCTCAAGTCTCCTTCCCCACAAGAGGGTGGAGGGTAAAGGAGAAAAGAGAACAAATGGTTTAAACACTTTTGTGTTGGCACATATACAGATTTGCACTAGTACAGAGGAGGTGACATGGAATATGCCCCATAGAACAATACAACTCAGTTCTGCCAAAGATAAACAGTTCAGGCAAAAATGTCAAGTTTCTGCAGCACAGGAAGTCAACTCTTTTTTTTTAAGATTTTATTTATTTATTTTTAGAGAGAGGGGAAGGGAGGGAGAGAAACTTCAATGTGTGGTTGCTTTTCTCATGCCCCCACACTGGGGACCCGGCCCACAACCCAGGCATATGCCCTCACTGGAAACAAAACTGGTGACCCCCCGGGTTCGCAGGCCAGCACTCAGTCCACTGAGCCACAACAGCTGGGGCAGGAAGTCAACTTTTATAAGCCCCTTCCTTGTCTTCCCGCCTGAGCCAGCTCTTTGTCCACAGTGTGTCTGTTGGCTCGTGTTTTTTCAGTAAGAGGAACACCCCTGTGGCCAAGAGACTCCTGAAGTTCTCACCATTCTCGTTCTCTCACCCCTCTCTTTCAGCCCCACAGAGTCTTCTCACCGAGAGTCTTCTCACCGAGCACACCGCTCTGTAATCCGTCTACTTGCTCCCATCCCAGGGGCCACTCCCTGGGTTCAGATCGCCATGGGTTACCCCCTGGATAACTCAAATGGTCCTTGCTGGGACCCCCTCCCCCCACCTCCTGGTTTACTTCCCTCCAGTCTGTTCTTCAAGTTGCAGCTAGAGCGATTTTTCTAAAATGCAATTCTGGTCAAGTCGTTCGCTTTTTTAAAATTCTCCAATGGGTTCCCAGTTCTCAGGAACGTTTTCTAAAATCCTTAAAATCTGACAGCTGTTAACTCTGTTCTTATCTATTTCTCATTACTTTCCTAGCTAAACTCTAAAATCAACTCTACTTGGGTTTTCAGTGACTTAAACCCCACAAACCAGCACTTGCTTTTCCACTTTTACGTGCTGTGCCAGCTCCCTGGAAGGGCCTTCCTCCTACCCCACTTCACCCCATGGCATGACTGCTCCTCATTCTTCTTTCGGGTTGGCTGCATTTTGCCCAGAAAGCTGCTGTGACCCTTCCTTAGACTTCGTTATTCCTCCCGACGGTGCTCTTATGGTACTTTTCCTCTAGGCCATAACACCAATCACACTGCCTTCAGCTCCCAAGGGAAAAAACCCTTGAACCCTTCCTCTCTCCCCTTGGATGCGTAATACATACCCATTAAGTATTAAGCCAGTTATAGAAATGGATAATGAAAAAAGCAAACCACACCAATAATTCCGACTTCAAGGCACCCTGATTTTTCTGTACACATTATGCATGGGCACTGGACATTTAGTTTTATAACTGTTTTCAGTTAAACAACTTATTCTACACATCTTTACAAATGGTATTCTTATGTTTCCATATACAATGGGTCATTTAACTAATCCTATTATTATTGGGCATTTAGGCTGTTCCATTTTCCCATTATTTTAGACATTGTTGTAATGAATATCCTTTGCCATGCACCCTTTATACGTAACCAGTTATTGCTGAAAAGACACACGAAAGTATCTGTCAGATTGGTATCGAATTATACCTTCCATGTTATTGCCTTTCCAATCATGAAAAAACTTACCTTTTCAATCTGATTAGCAATATATATACAAAATATATACATACATAAATTTGACAACTTTTGCCTGATTACTGTAAATAAAGTTCAGCATCCTCGTGTTACTGAGCATTTTTCTGGGTCAACCTTCTTTGTCCAATTTTCTGTTGTCAGGTTCCCTGGAAGCAGCACTTGAAATGAGGGTTCTTGTGGTTTATTGAGAATAAATGAAGGTAACAGAATGAAGCGGGAGAAGAAAAGAGGCAAAGATGTGGTCTCAAAGGAAGTCTCTCCGCTGCCCAGCCCCAGGGAGCTCGGGAGCACGAATGGCACAGCATAGGCCAGAAGGCTGGGCCCTATGCATTACAGCCCTGCATCAGGCCTCGTCTGTGGACCAACCTCAAGGAGCGGAAACAAAACTTCCCAGGCATCCCTGGGTAAGGTGATACCCATCATCCAGGACAATCCTCCAGAGGAGGATGGAGATAGACCATTAGTTCCCACCATCTAGAGCAGCTGAGGGCTCGGTACACCAGCCTGGTGAGAGGGCCCTGGGCAGACATGGACGGCATTTGGCATGTTGGGTGTTTTTTAAAAACAGTTTCTTAAAGGATAAGGATGCTAAACCTCTCTGGAATGAGCATTGTAAATGACTTTCCTAGTTGTGCTCTTCTAACAGATATTTTTATAGAGTCAAATCAGTCAAGCTTTTTATGTTCTCTGGCTTTAATGACCACTTTGTCTTTTCTAATCCAAACGTTTTCTTTAAATTTACCTATTTCTCTAGTATTTTACAAGTTAAAAAATTGTATCTTTCATTCGCCTGTATTTACTTTGGGTGTGTGTACTTGGAATGAGATAGGAATTAGATTTTTCCCTCTAGATGAAGAAATGATAGCTGATAGTAGGTACATTGTCCACGACGGATCTCGTTCTGAGCCTTCTACAGATATTAATCTACTGAACCACTGCAATGCCACAGGGAGAACAGATGAAGTGAGGCAAGAGCGGTTCCGTAATTTGCCCAAGGTCACACGTGGTAAGTACTAGCAAACTGGGGGTTTTGCGGAAACAGGGTCTTCAGGCTTTGCACTTAACCTGCACGCTGCGCTGCCTCCCCCGCACCGCAACCCGTTCTTCCAGCTCCACCTACCGACCAGCCCTCCACTTCCTCTCCTAACTGCAGTGCTTCTGGACTCCCAACTCTTTCATTAACCTAAGACGATTTCTGCACCAATTACACATTTTTGTTTTCTTCTTAATATATACACTGTTTTAATTACTAGTGTTCTGCTGTGCTCTGAATAATTGTCTAGTGAAGGTCCGTCCTATTATTCTTCTACAAAATTGCCTATTCCCACATTTATTCTTTCAAAATACCAAGCCTACAAACTAAGCATATACACAAAAACATAAATACTTTGTTTGGATTTTGTTACTTTATTAGTTTAGGGGAGAATTTGATGTATGTCTCATCTAAGAAATTAGAACATCTCCATATATTCCAGTCTTCTTTAATTCCCCTTATGATTTTAATGTGAGTTTTCTGGAAATAAAGAACAAACTGACATGGACCAGAGAGGGGGGCCAATGGGGGAAAGGGGAAGGGTCAAGAAACATGTATAAAGGACCCATGGACAACGACAACTGGGCGGGGTGGGGGGCAGAATTGAATGTGGGGGTGGGTGGGCAGGGCAGGGGAGAGCAACAAGGGAAAAATGGGGACAACCGTAACTGGATAAAAAAATTTCAAGTTTTTTTCATAGAGGTCTTATACATTTCTTAGTAACTTATGTCTTTATAAATAGGGTCATCTTTTAAAATGGTATTTTATGAAATATTATTAAAATTATTAGCTTTTGTTTATCGTTGTTTTGCAGAACTTATTTTTTATTTTAATTTTTTCAGAGAGAGAGGGAGGGAGGGAGGGAGAAAGAGGAGAGAAAACACAGATGCATGAGGGAAAGATCGATTGGCTGACTCCCGCACACCCCCAACAGGGGACCTGGCCTGCAACCCAGGCATGTACCCTGACCTGGAATCAAACCAGCAACCTTTTGGTTTGCAGGCCAGCACAGGACCCACTGAACCACACCAACCAGGGCATGTTTTGCTGAAATTTTATTATAGGTACGGTCATCTTGTTGCAACTGAATAGGTAGCGGCTCACATTCTAACAAAAGATAGAAGTACACATACAGGGGCGTCCAACTTTTGGCATCTCTGGGCCACACTGGAAGTTGTCTTGGGCCATATATTAAATACATTGTGACACATAATCACAAAAAAAAAATCTCATCTTTTATGATTTTGTGTTGGGCCGCATTCACAGCCATCCTGGGCCACAGGCTGGATACCCCTGCATGATTAGAATGAAACCTGCTGACTGCTATTCACTGTGACCAGCCATCATGCCCTAGTATTTTGAATGAGATAAGCACATATTCAAAAATAGAAAGCAGGCATAACTGCAAATATGAAACATGTTTGTAAACTAAAAAGCACCTGTATGTCTGATGTTTTCCCAGTTAGTTTTATTTTTCAAGATAGTCACACCTGCAATAACTTTACCTCATTTCTAATATAACATTGAAGTCCTCAATATTATCTGGTACAGTGGTCTATATTAAATATATATACACACACAACAGCCAAGTTGGCTAACAAGTAGATTAAGGTGTGGCATCAAAAAGAGTTAAGCCCTGCCTGATGTGACTCAGTGGATTAAGTGACAGCCTGTGAACCAAAAGGTTGCCAGTTCGATTCCCAGTCAGGGGACGTGCCTGGGTTGCAGGCCAGGTCCCCAGTAGGGAGCATGCTGGAGGCCACCAATAGCACATGGATGTTTCCCTCTTTCCCTCTCCCTTCCCCTCTGTCTAAAATAAATAAAATCTTAAAAAGAATAGTTAAAACATACATCTACTTAAACATCTTATTTCAGTTTAAATTACATGCATACAAATGTACACTCATGGACCAGTCTTTGAAAGAAAGGTCAAAACCTGTTCTTGGGTGTATGGAAGCATTGGTGGGAGATCCAGTTGTCTTTCTTCAGTTCCAGTCTCTTTAAAGAAAGAACTTATGACTCTTGTGAAGCAATCCAAGTGCAGAATTTTACTGCATCTCTCCCAAATCTTAGTTATCCTGCTCACACTTTTTTTAACAGTTTTTTTTTTAGTAACTACTCTTTTTTGCAAAACTTTCAAAAGCATCAAATCTAGTTTTCCTGGGACTTCTTTTTTTTACTCCTCATAGTTCATCAGTGCTCATAATTTTTAACTTATATAACTTTATAATGCTAAATACAATGACACAAAGACTTGTGAATAAACACACACCTAACTCTTGGTGAATCCAAGTGGGGTGGGTATAGGCAGAAGCAGGCTGTTCCTCACGTGGTGAACTGCTGGTGTGTGGGCTCAGCAGCAGTGGCC
Organism: Phyllostomus discolor; assembly: GCF_004126475.2. NCBI lineage: Eukaryota > Metazoa > Chordata > Mammalia > Chiroptera > Phyllostomidae > Phyllostomus > Phyllostomus discolor. The sequence goes on along the minus strand of NC_040907.2, from coordinate 145,485,558 downwards.
ATCAGCGGTATGGGGTAGGCTAATCCATCAAGTTACGCAAGTGGAAGTTAGACAAAAATGCTTTATTTTTAGAACCATCATGGTTAATATACACAATATATAAATAGATACAGAACATGTGCACGAGAGAGAGAGAGAGAGAGAGAGAAATAGTCTTCTACTTGTGTTTGCCAAGGGTTTTTATTGTTGCTTAATTTTTAAATCTGAAGTAGATTTTAAATTTTATCAAATGTCTTGTTAGCATCTACTAAGATGATTCTGATTTTTCTCATTTGACCTATTAATATAAAGTATAGAACATTAAAAAAGAACTGAAATATTCTTAGATTCCTAGAATAAATCTCACCTTGTCATGGTATACTGTTTTAATGGTTTCTTTTTACCAATATTTTATTTCAGCATCTGTATTCACAAGTGAGACTTATATAGACTTCTTTTTGAAATGATCTTTTCCGACTCTGTTCTTTTTCTCAGTTAAAGAATTATTGATATCAATAGCAAAAATGCAGATATTTGCAAAAAAGGCTACTTCTACCTAATACAATAATCCTCCTCTTAAAAAATTATTTCCAAAGTTGGTTAAATCTAATGCTTTGATATTCTTAATATAACTGTTAGCAAAAATCAGTATTAGGTTTTCAGGGGCTTCCAAGGCAAAGGGGAGAGTCCTGTTCCCAGGACATCATGGAGCAAGCAGCAGCGAAGGAAGAGGCCCACTGTGACGTCAGGTGCACTTCCTTCTTCCACAGCCCTTACAGCAAGTCCTTTTAGAAAGAACTTTGACCTGATGAACATAATAAAAGAAGCTTAAAAGAACAGACTAACTAAAAGCCAATCCCTTAATATAAGTTTTAATAGTCCTGAAAAAACAACCACTTTTTGAGTAGTAAGGTTGAAAACACAGTGTGTATCAAGTAAAGCAGAGACGCATGAGTTTTTAAATGAACAAAACACATTTTTAAAAAGTCTTGAAATATCAAAACATCTAATTTATACCTGCTGTTTTATCATTTACACAAAGAATATTAACTATAGACTGCTTTTCTCTTGTAATATAGTATCTGAATTCATCAAGCTGAATCTTTTATTTTAATGCTTCACCAGGTTTTGTTTGTGAGTTTAATGGCCTGAACATAAAATCGTTTTGAGAGACTACCGATTCCTAGCTCCACGTGAAAACAGCAACTCATACAAAGGCTTCATTTCTGTTGTGGCTGATGGACTATAACAGGGAAGTGGGGAGTGTTGACGGGGACAGGGAGGTTCTTCTCAGTCTTCACACTTGGCTTTTTTGCAAGCTGGAAGAGAATCATCATCTCCTTCTGATGGCCGAGGTTTCTTCACTGTGGAAATAATTCCGAAAGCAGTTTTCCTAGTTTCTGTAAAACAAAGGAGGAAACCACAGAGCCTGAGGTTAAGACATGATTTAAAGAGGTAGTTCAACAAGCATCACCATGCCGCTTTGACTTACGGCACCAGGAAATGATACAACCATCCTGAAATTCGGACTGCTGGTGACATTTACTGTTAGTGCCATTCCCTTGCCCCCAATACGCAAATATCTGTGTATTTTCAACATTGAACTCATTCCTAAGGAACACTACTTCAAGAGTGTAACAGCAGGGCAGGTTATCTCTGATGGTTCGTCCGCGGTACCTTAAACAGCCAGAACCCAAGTCGCAGACCTTGGTGCACCCAGCAGTGCTTTATGTGTGGGAAAAACACGGATGAATCACAACAGCAAGTACGACATCGACTGTATTTCACCCACGGCGGTGTGTGCGCTCACTTCACTTTACAGCACACACTGCACCAGTCTTCCCCACTAGATCAGCAATGCCCTTCTGGAGAATCAACCGTATTTACTGCATTGCCAACATGCAGCGATGCCTGGTTATGTAATAGGTGTTCGATAAATACTCGAGCGAAGGAAGAAAATCGAACTCGCATATTTATTTATCTCATGTATTGGTGATGATGGACAAAGAACAGGATTATCAGATGTTTAGGTCAGCATGGTTTGACTTAAATTTAGCCAACTTCTGCTAAACGCCTACACAGAGACGCAGGCCTCTGTGTCATCTGCAGCGGGTATGGAGGTGCCCAACACGGGGCTTCTTCCACCAACACACTGAGGTAAGGGCATTAGGGGCAAACACAGGAGGAATGGAGGTACCCACGAGAATGAACTCTGCCTGGATAAATCAAGAAAGGTATCATAAAAGATGTGACTCTAGGAATAGGAAAGGGGAAAAAATGGAGAAAAAAGTATTCCTTTGCAAAGGCATGGGGAGAGAGGTAAGAACCACCTGATATGGTTAGGGGACAATATGGCTGGTATGAAGGAGGAATGAGAAAAACTTAGGAGGAAAGGAGGACGGCAGAGTAGCTCCTTGAAAGGGTCAGGCCAGTTCCCAGCCGGCCAGACTGCTCATGACCCAGTCAGGCCAGTTTCCTAACCTGCTGGCTGGCTCCTGACTCAGTTCTCCTAACTCAATTGAGAGCCTGCGGCTTAATCAAAACTCCCCTACCTCCCACAACAGACATCTGGCGCCAGCTACAAAGGCCGGTGGTCAGACTGACACCCTGGAACCTGGGAACAGCCCACCTTTTACCTAACCCATTGTCCAGGCTGACATCCAGAATGCACCCCCCTCAAAAGAACAACCCCTCCCCTATCTTACCACAGAACCCATTCTTTTTCTTTCAAAAACCTCTCTCCTGCCTTCCCCCAGTGTTGAAGCTGACCCCTGCTCAGCCTGCCTCTCTGTGCAGCATCAAATAAAGGCACTTATGTAACAGGGTGCAGCCAGGGGGACCCCAGGTAGGGATTTGTAATGGGGTCCAGAACTCAGGGTGTCCAGGAAATAATAATAATATATTGTGTCCTCACCCTCGTGAGTCTGAACTGGGGAATGGGACACATGGAGCAGGGCCATTGAGAACTGTTTTGCATAGCAACAGCTTTGCAGATAACATATTTATAACCTTTAGCTGGTTTCATAGATACGTTAAATAGCTGTGACCATGCTTTAAGCCTGGGGGGATGGGAGTGACTTCCACATAGGATGTAACTAGGAGGCAGCTCCTCCTGGTTGCAGGGCTTCGTGAGACCTTGGAATAAGAAGGGACCCACGCAGCTTTGGCAAGAGAGGAAGAACCACATGGCTTTGGGGCTCCCTTTGTCATGTAGCTCAGGAAGCTGGAGAGCAAGATGTAGCAGCAATGCAGGGCTCTCTCTTAGCAGTTTGGAAGATGCAGGAGAGATGCTGCGGGAAGGAAAGGGGTGAAAGGACTCTTGCTGGTGCGCCATAGGAAGTTGCAATGTGGTTTTGGATTGAGAACTGGAGATCCTGGTGACACAGCTGATGGTGCCAGGAACCGAGGGAGGCCTGCCAGCCAGGCATGGATTACTGGGAAGAACTGGGGGCTACCTGAGCCATGTACTTCTATTTCTTTTCCTGAGATATGTTACCCCGGATTGGGCAAAGGGGGGAAGGAAGGACTGTGTGTGTTTGTGGGTGTTTTAAGGGACTTTGGGATCTCAATGAAGACATTAAGTCATTATTCTAAGTCTGTACAACCTTTGAATAACTAATTCCTTTCCTTTTTACCAATCTCTGACATTGAGAGACGTTATTTCCTGGTGGCGGGCAAGGCGAACCTAGTACAGGGGCACCCTGGGAGAAGGGGGGAGCCATTCGGTAATAGTATTATCGTTCCCCCAGCCCCAGGTCTGTTCTGTAACACTTGAATCAGATCACCCAGTTCTTTCCGCCTCTATTTCTTGTGCATTCCTAACACTTCTGAAGAGCCACAATGCCATGAAAAGAGATTTCAACTTAGTCCTCAGATTGTGGGAGGGAGAGATTCATTAGCTAGGAAGGAGGTAGAATCAAAAAAACTCGATGAACATAAATTAGTTAAGAATTATTTCTTATTTCAAATAATAAAAGGTCAATTTTAAAGAGTTAAGCATTACCTTTTCATTTGTCAGGATTAACTTAACAAATCTACTATATCTTTGCCAGTTATTTAAAAGCATTTTAATATATAAAAAGCCTAAAACTCCTCTCAAAGTCATTAAAATGCCAGCATACTCAGAGAGCCTCAAAATAAATAGAAATCACCAATTAGTCCCATTTCACCAAATGAAATATGTTGCATTAGAGATGCTTATTTGTGTCACTATGGTTCTGAGTAAAAATCTAAAAATCAGTTGAATAAAAAGTATAACAACTGAATTGTGAAAACCAACACTTTGTAACAAAACAAAATATTTATTTTCAAAATTCTTTTAGTTCCATCTCAGAAATGTTCTATTTTTCTTATCACATGAATATTTACTTCTTAAGTTAAGCTAGTAATTACAAAGAAGACTATAGTTTTCAGATAAAGATGCTCTTTCAGCATAAGTCTTTTGGAAATAACATTTGTATAGGGCAAGTGTTTTCACATGTGGTATTTCCTTCACTCATCCTGTCCCGGCAAATCTACAGCTACCTCTAGAGTACTTGTTGAGGAGTGCACTGTTGCATTCGTGAGGAATTAGGGCAGGTCTCCCAAGAGGTCCATCTTGGTCAAGTGGCTGACTGAGGACACCAACCTTGTCAACCACCAGCTGAAGCCTCTGGCCCTGCACCACTTTCGCTGTCCCTTCCCCACAGTTGCTATTCACTGGTCTCTGCAAACCTATAGGACCCATCCAATTCTGATTCCCTGTCACAAAACTTTCAGTGTTGAAAGGCAGCTACTATGTGTCCCCAGTTTTCTGTTTTCCTGGCCTCCGTTCTTGCACTGCTTTCAACAACTCTTCTCATGAGTGGGTTTTCAGACCCTCTAAGAACCTATTCACTGTCTTCTGGTGGTGCTCTGATTCTTCGCTCTCCTTCTCAAATGTGGCACTAAAGATGACACAGATGCCAGCTGGGACTTCATCAGCACAGAGGACAATAATGAGACTTTAAACCCCTTTGCCTCAGAATCCTTTCTTTCTTCTAATGTAACCTAAGGTAATCAGCAACCTTAGGAATACACCGCACAACTGTTCCTATTGATCTCCATGTCCACTAAACCAGGGCAGCTACAACTTATCCTCTAGATGTGCGGTTAATTCTTCAGGGACAGCAAGCACAGACTAGGACTGTCCTGGGCACACTGGGGTGAATGGTAATGCCACCTAAAGCCCACAAGTCTTAGTTTAACTTCTACAAAAGCCCAGCTTTACATATAGTCTTATGTTAAATGATTTTTTAAAGTCAAATGCAGAACTTTATATTTTTCCCTATCACATTTTAAATTTTTTAAAAAGATTTTATCTATTTATTTTTTTAGAGGAAGGGAGGGAGAAAGAAAGGGAGAGAAACATCAATGTGTGGTTGCCTCTCACATACCTCCTACTGGGGACCTGGCTCACAACCCAATCATGTGCCCTAGACTGGGAACTGAACTGGAGACCTTTTGATTCATAGGCTGGCACTCAACCACTGAGCCACACCAGCCAGGGCCCTATTACATTTTTTAAAAGTATCCCTTTTTTGATGGGCAAAGGCCATTGTCCCATTTCTGAACTCACCCCATGCAGTGCCACAGATCTGGCAGGTGGGTGACATATCTGAGACTCCATCAACCTGGCTAACACTGTTTGTCCCTCCCAGGAGATCCCCTGAGACTCCCTCCCATCCAGCGTTTGGGGCCACCCAACTGTAAACTGTCACTTTTCTATATTAATGGCTGGTCTTGGCTCCTGCTTCACAACTTCCTAAATCCTCTCAAATAAGCAACAGCCAGCCTCAATGAGTCCCCAGCCTGCATAACTCTTGCTAAGTGGTCCAGCCTAGATTCATAGCTTGGTTTCATCTGGGAATGTCCAAACCCAGAACAAGTAGTAGCCATCTCAGATTGCTTTACAGCTCAGGCAGGGTGGTCCGAAGTAGCGCAGAGGTAGGGCTAACCTTGGCCTGCACCACCCAGGAAATACCAGGGCCAGCACACCCAGCAGACAGTTACAGACCATGTCAGAGCACCACCACCCTGCCCCTGCATAGCTGATTCTCCAAAGAGGGAAGAAATTGGTGGTAAGTGGTCACAGCCAGTCCTTGCAAATGACTGGCCTAGGTAAATCCCTCCCATTGACCTGCCAACAGCAATCAAGCCTCAATTACAAGTGGAGGATGTACTCAGCCCACACAAAAGGTGCACCTTGGGTACCCAATTTGGGTGATAAGGGAGGCTGTGCCACTGGCCCTACAGGACACCTAATGCATCAGGCAACACTACCAAGACAGGGAGTCATAGCAGCTCTACCTAATACACAGAAACAAACACAGAGAGGCTGTCAAAATGAGGAGACAAAGAAATATGGCCCAAATGAAAGAATAGATCAAAACTCCAGAAAAAGAACTAACAAATGGAGATAATCTATCAGATGCAGAGTTCAAAACATTGGTTTTACGGATGCTCAAGGAACTTAGTGAGGACTTCAACAGCATGAAAAAGATCCAGTCAGAAATGAAGGATAAACTAATTGAAATGAAGAACAATTTACAGGGAAACAACAGTAGAATGTATGCAGCTGAGAATCAAATCAATGATCTAGAACATAAGGAAGAAAAAAACAATCAGAACAACAAGAAGAAAAAAAGAATCCAAAAAAATGAGGATAGTGTAAGCAGTTTCTGAGACAACTGCAAGTGTTCCAACATTTTCATCATTGGCATAGTACCAAAAGGAGAAGAAAAAGAGCAAGAAAATGGAAATCTATTTGAAAAAATAATGAAAGTAAACTTCCCTAATTTGGTGAAGGAAATAGACATGCAAGTCCAGGAAGCACAGAGACTCCCAAACAAGATTGATGCAAAGAGGCCCACCCCGAGACATGCCATAATTAAAATGCCAAGATTAAAGACAAAGAGAGGATCTCAAAAGCAGCAAGAGAAAAGCAGTTTGTTATCTGCAGCAGAGTTCCCATAAGACCGTCAGCTGATTTCTCAGAAGTAACCTTGCAGGCTAGAAGGGACTGGCAAGAAATATTCAGTCATGAAAAGCAGGGACATACAGCCAAGATTGCTCTACCCAGAAAAGATATCATTTAGAATCATAGGGCAGATAAAGAGCTTCCCAGGCAAGAAATAAACTGAAGGAGTTCATCATCACCAAACTGTTATTATATGAAATGTTAAAGGGAACTATACAAAAAAAGACGATCAAAACAATGAACAGTAAAATGGCAATAAATAGATATCTATCAACAACTGAATCTAAAAACAAACCAAGCAAACAAAAACAGAGACAGAATCATGGAAATGAAGAGCGTTTTAATGGTTGCCAGATGGGAGGGATATGTGGGGAAATGGGTGAAGAGTTGAGGGGATTAAGAAGTACAAATAGGCAGTTAACAGAATAGCAATGGGGATGTAAAGTACAATAAAGGAAAAGGAGTAGCCAAAGAACTTATATGCATGACCCAGGGACATGAACAATAGCGTGGGGTTGGCCTGAGGGAGTTGGGGGTGCTGGGTAGAGGGGAGGCAAGGGGGGATAAATCAGGACATCTATAATAGCACAATCAATTACATATTAAAAAATGTATTAGTAGAAAGCTAAAATAAAAAGATTTTCCTGTTTTTGTCTACATGGAGCATGACTTGTTATCCAGAATCTTGATGATTCTTTACATTCATTTAAAACAGACAAAATAATGGCAACACTACCAAAGTGTGACCAAACTGTTCTTTAATTTCAGGAAAATTTCTATAACATCCTATTCATTTGGTCATTCCCAGAGCTTATGTGATGGGGTCTAGGCTATGTGCTACCACAATCTCAAACTAAATCTTCTGAAACCAAAAGCAAACTCATTTACTTCATGGCAAGTCAATACAGTAAATAATTCTCTCCGGTGGAGATCAGATCACTGAGATCTAGGCACAGCACACAAGACTTCAGTAACTTCGCTGGTATCTGTATGCCAAGTAACTTCATCCACTTGCAGCGATCTATTCTGCAGCTTAAAATTTCTCTGATGTCAAGTAAATTGCTTCTTGACCAACTACCACTAGAGGTAAAAATTTCAAAGAGAATGAAGATAAAACAGAAAAATGTAAATCAAAGAAAACATAAATCTCATTTTCATTCTCCATGGTCTGGACATACCCTATACTTCTAATTCAAGTTTTATCATTTGAGAAATAAGACATTCAGTGGCCTCCAGTAGTAGAATTAATGTGAAGAGGAAGATATATTTAAATAAAATGTGAGTAAAAAATGTATAGTCTGCACAAACTTGAACATGAGAACAAAAAATGAGAAAAGAATCACAAGTTACAATAATTGTGAGAAGTTACAATTTAAGTTTGTTAGTTGGGTTTTTACAATACATTTGCTGTTTTTGTGTTCTTAATAAATGGCACAACATATATTGTTAACATTTCAGTTCTATAAAACAGTGATTTTTAGAAGGGAAAGCATGCTCCTATGAAGAGGAGGAAGGACACAGGAAAAGTGGAAGTACATCAAGATACAGGCAGGGACATGCAGGCAGAGCTTGGAAGAATGGACCCAGCACTCATTTCTGTAATACAGTCTATATTCCTTCCACAAACGACAGCAAGTAATGCCTGAATGCAGGATGAGAAAGCACTGATGGATATGGCTAGAATAGGTCGAGGCAAGATGACCCTAAAGGAACTCCACAGGGCAGGATAATGAAAGCAGATATGGCTCAAGTGTCTGATAAAATGATTGGCTCCTACGACTAGCATCCGGTGCTTTTATTGGAAGAACTCACTCACCTCCGTGGAGAAGCACTGCTCGGCAGTTGGTGGACACCGCAGCCTTGGCCTCACTCTCGGAGAGTCCAAACAGCAACCCTCTGTGGGGTCGTTAAGGATTTCAACCTAGAGTCAGCCAAGGACGCGAGACTAACACAAACGTAACTGACAATGCCAGCTCACTGGTCAGACTCGGAGACATGCTTTAATTCTATAGCAGTTCCTAGCCTGAATGCAACATGCATTGGGGAAGAGGCTCATTTAATTCTAAGCTTTTTAAATAAGTCCCTCATTCTCGTCCTTTTTTTTTATACACCTTTGGTCCAGAAAACAAAAGGATGAAGCCCTCTATGACCTGATGTAATTTCTTTTCGATATTATTAGTTGTAAACTTATAGTAAAATATTAAGAAAACTATCTTGTTAAGGTGTATCATTTCAAATCCCAAATTTCCTAAAAGAAAATTTCAACATCTTACTCAGAGAAGGATACAAGTTTGCAATGTCATATGGTCCTCTTATTTCTAAAGGCTAAGATAAAATGAACAAAAAATAGGCATGAGAGAAGTTATTGATGATATTTCAAGACTTCACCTGCAGTAAATTAATAAGATTAGGTGTCCAAATATAAAAAAGTCAATGGCATAAATTTAAGTCCTTGTAATTTTGATTGTTGTCTTTAGTTTTTGAGAATATAAAAGAACCTTAAAAAGCTTCTCTAACAATATAAAAAAAAACTATATAAAGAAAACGTAAAGCCTCAAAGGAATGGGGTAAATATTACTCTTCAGCAATTATAGTGAGCAAACACAGTTAAAAATGAAAACATGCAATAAATGTTCATTATATTACTATTTTAATTTCTCCCCTAGAAACCTTTACTATAAACATGCAATAAATGTTCATTATATTACTATTTTAATTTCTCCCCTAGAAACTCAAAGTTTTACAGCTTGAAAAAAAAAAACAAACAAACAACAAAATACTTAGCGGCAGACTTACCCTTTCTGCAGCACTAGATATAATTACATTCTACAAGAGAGGAAATGATCAATATTAATCTTAGATAAATGTTTAAAAAATGAGTCTATAATGCAAATAACCAGTAATCACATTTTAACATTTAAGGTTCTATAAATACCAACTTCTCTTTAAGATAAGGTAAATAAATTAAAGTGAAAGAATGAAAAGACCCCATGTCAAACAAAAGGCAGCTTATAAGAAGCAGAATAGGTCTTCCCCACAAATCTTAGAAAAGATGGATTAGTTGTAAAAACTAGTTGAGACCTGGCTGCTGTGATTCAGTGGACTGAGTGCAGGCCTGTGAACTGAAAGGTCACTGGTTCGATTCCCAGTCAGGGCACAGGCCTGGGTTGTGGGCCAGGTCCCCAGCTCGGGGCATGCAAGAGGCAACTGATGGATGTATCTCTCACACATTGATGTTTCTCTCTCTCTTTCTCCCTGCCTTCCCCTTATTTATTATCTAAAAATAAATAAGTAAAACCTTAAAAGAAAAACTTAGTTGAAAAAGTCATGCAATCTAAATTCAACTCACTGATGACAAACAATTATTATCTAGACTTTTCATAGTGGCTAAATTACAAATTCCTTATTAAAAGAAAGGCTTTCAACACATCTTCCCCCACTTCACATTATTCTTTTCTCAGTATTTCTCTTCCCTTTAAAACTTGCAGAGCTCACTGAAATGGGAGAATTTGTTCCTGTGCCTTGAGAACTTTCTGCTCTAGGGTAAAGGAATCAGTTGGATAATCTAGTGGATTAATAATAATAAACTGCTAGATTTGAAAAGCACCTTGAAATTATGAAACAATACCTTTCCTTTGCAGACCTGCATCAAACTGAGGGCGTTGGAAATTGTGTACCTTCTCATTGTGGAGTCTTTGATGGCAGGGCTGTAGACCAGTTCAAAGCACACACCTCGGTCAATTGCCTTCACAGGAAATAAAGAAAATAAACTGTCAAGAACAAACACACACTGTGCTACTCTATTTTCATGCAAGTTCCATCTCACCTCCTTCCTCACCCCCCACTGCCCACCTCCAGCATGTTGAAGCACAGCCTTACACAAAGGTGGACCTATGCCCAAATAGCACCATCCACAGGAGGAAACAGATCTGTGGCTCTGTTTGATCACCAGAGTTTATCTTAGCTGTGGGGAGGCTGACAGGAATCATGAAGAGGCTATGGGGAGCACAGTCTGGGGGGTGGGAGGGGAATCACAAAAGGGCGGTTATTACATGAACTATCAAAAGAAAAACAGAGATGTGCTCCCTATACTTAGGGTAAACTGTCTGCAAACATAGTAAACTAAGTAATATGACACAAAAATGAAGAAACAAAGAAGAGCTGAAAAATTTCCAAAGAAAGGGGTGGGAAGGCCCCTTGGATGCATCACTTGTTGTATGTATGTTCAATGGAGGATCACAAACAGCCACGGTTGAGTGTTACGTGGCAGGCGCTGTGCTGAGTCTTATGTATGTATTTAACCCTTTTGATACCTTTGTAAGGCATTATGGCAGAGATTGGTAATTGCCTCTGGGACTGTTCTCCCCTTTTTCTTTACTAATAGAGCTCCTGACTGTAAACTGGGCTCATGGATGCCCAGCAAAAAAGAGAGAGCCAAGCAGGGCCCTGACAATTTTGCCTAGCTCACCATGTGCTTGGCCTTCTACATAAGAAAAAAAGAAACTTTTCTTATTTATGGCATTGTGAATAGGTAGGCATCCACAGGTATGAAAATATCCTGGAAGTGGTGAAAATAAGACTGAAATCCACCACTACCCTCTTCAGCTTTCCCTTCATCCATTCACAACACACGTGTTTCAAGCCGACTACGCATGGGGATGTTGAGAAAAAGCTGACATGGTTCCTCTCTTCTAAGACACATAAAATACAAAACTTCAACTGTGATAAGCGCCACCAAGGAGAAGTCTAGGCATGGGTGAGGAAGGAATTAAGTAGTTAAATAGTAAAGGGAGGGGCATTTGCAGATGGAGGGAGGAGTATGAGGAAAGGCTTTAGGGCTGGAGAGAGTCTGGTAACATGTAGAGGTCATAGGCCGGGGAAGAGAGAATACGGGGCAGCCTTGTGGTGGAAGTGGAGTCTAAAGAGAGAATAAGCGGAGGTGGCTTGTGGTGGAAGTGAGACTACAGATGGAAAGGGTCAACTGTGCAGGTCTTCAGAACTGGTGACAGGATTATTCTAAAAGCAATGGGAAGGACTTCAGCATGAAGGTGATAATCAGACTCGCCGTGGCAGTCACTGGGTTACAGTGATCTTTTGAATGAACCAAGGAAGGAATCAGGCACAGACCAGGTGGTAGGGTCCAAGTCTGCCTGGCAAATGAGCTTCTAGTACCCGGAGGACGAGCTGGCACTGGTCCACCTGTAAGTCCAGGAGGTCTGCCCCGAGTGTGTGCAGGGAGTAGGAAATCCTGTCTTCTTCCAGAACTGGCAGCCCACCTTGATTCAGCGCAGGTGTGGCTGGCAGTGTCCTTCTATTTCCCCGTCCTGAAGACAGGTTTTCTTTTCTCCACACCACAACCTTCCCTTCCCTTAATTTTTCCTGCTATTTTGAGGCTCCCAGATGTTATTTTGGATTTTCCTACATATCTGATATTAGTTTAGTTAGAATTTACATGCTATTTTCTACACTGTAACCTTCCCTTCTCCTCTTTTCTGAGAGCATTCCCCCAACTCTAATTCTTTAGCCTGTGTTGATTATTTCTGGGAATGATACAGGTTTTAATATTCTTTGTCCCACAGTTAAATGTACACTTCATTCTTCCTAGCTTTGCACTTCTTGAGGGCTGGTATAATACTTTTTGGTAACACACAACTCATTTATATAAGTGCTTAATATATTTATTTATATTCTAAGTAAATAGGTCATAGCTTATGGAAAAAGGGTCATGTGATAATGCTGTTCACTATGGAGTACCCATCATAAAAGAAATCAGGGTGAACTTGGCAAACTGAAATTCATTGACAAACCAAAATACCTCTTTTAGCCATATTCTCAATGATCTCCCTAGCTATTTTTCTTACCAAAAGTACTAATCAGCCAAAGAAGCTGCCACCTTTCTTTTCCGCATCCTTCTAGTTGCTGAACCAAAAGCCCAGGTGGTGGGCTGGAGACGAGGGCAAACAAAAGGGTGGGTGACACACCAAACTAGATGGCTGGTCCCCAAGTGTTCTTAATTGATCTAAAGCTTTGGCACCCCCCCCCCCAGAGACCAGATACAATAAAATTCCTTTTTTTGGAGGGGGGAAGAGAGAGAGAAAGGAAATTAATTACCAGCTTAATTATTTTTTTAAGGAAAAAAGTTCTGATTTTGAGCATAGTACATTCATCACGTTTGCTTTAAAACTGCTAACAAAACGGAGAGAGAAATGCAAGATAATGCACCACTGAAGGCTGTGAACATTCCTTTCATAACACCTTATTCTACATTTTTAGATAGATAAAATATAGACTCATTACCTGGGCTCTTGCTTCTAAGACCACTCTAATGAAAATTGCCTTAACTCATCAAATGATTGTTCCTAGCAGCCTTTTCATAGAGAATGACAGTGCTTGCCTGATTGGCTTTTGTTCGCTTCTCTGACCAAAGGTTGTGAAATAGGGAGATTCCTTTACTAATGAAAAATAACAGTCATAATGATGCTACAAACCAGGGGCAGGTGTGTGATATTTGAATCAAGGGATATTGGTGGTAAAATTCCCAGAACTAACCAAACCTCAACAGAATGAAAAGAGAAAGAAAATAGGGAGTTGATTACTGGGGTGATACATGAATTCCCTGTTAATTTCATAAAAATTAGTTCTTTATTGAATCCAAAGGATGACACCCTGGCTGTATCCTTCTTTAGACAGGTAATTTGTTACATGATTCACAAATCAAGTGACATAAGAGAGCAATTAAAAAAGTCTTACTCGTATCTCTGCTCCTAAGGGCACTTCCCATAATCACTTTTGTTAATTTCTTGGGTCTTCTTCCAGTTTCTTCAAATGTAAACAAGTATGAATATATGCTTTCTCTCCCTTTTTTTTTTTTTTACCCCAAAGGTAGCCTGCTACATTCCTGCTCTGGCCTGAGGGTTTTCTGTGTCAGATCATAACTTCTGCACCGTTTTGCGCTTGCACAGCATTCCACTGGAGAGGCACAGCACGCGTTTAACCAAGCCTCGGCCGACAGACTTGGGTTGTTACCACGTATTGGCAGAATAAACACTAAAGTGGGATTTCTGGGTACTGCACGTTGAGTTGTGTCTCCCCATAAAAGGTATGCTGAAGTGCTGGCCCTCAGCACCTCCACATGTGACTTTATCTGGAAATAGGGTCTCGGTAGACATAATTAGTTAAGATGAGGTTATAGGGACTAGGTTAGGCCCCTCCTCCAGTATGACTGATGTTCTTGTAAGATGAATGCGATATGAGGACACAGAGGGAGGGGGACTACAATGTGAAGACAAAGGCAGAGATCAGATTTAGGCAGTTGAAAACCACGGACCACCAAAAAGATTGCCAGCAAACCAACAAAAGCGAGACAGAGAATTCCTCTGCAGGTTTCAGAGAAAGAGAAGGACCCTGGTAACATCCTTTTTAAAAATTGTTTTCTGGTTTCCAAGGTTTATTAAAAATCAAAGCATGGAAAACTTTACCATATGTCAACATGATTAAAACATGTCAATCTTTGCTTCCACACACACAAATTGAAATATGGTATTTTTTTTAAGATTTGATATTTTACTTTTTTTAAAAAACTGTTATTTATTTTAGAGAGGGGGGGAAGGGAAGGAGAAAGACAGGGAAACATTGACGTGTGATGTGTGAGAAAAACTGATCAGTTGCCTCTCTCATCCCCCATCGCAACTGGGGGCCTGGCCTGCAATGCAGGCGTGTGCCCTGAGAGAAAATCAATGCCCAACCCACTGAGCTACACCAGTCGGAGCAAAACATGCTATCTTTTTTTGAACCTGTGGTGTGTAACCACAGTGGTAGAAGCCAGGACAGTTCATTCAATTTATCCTGTTAACATCCCGATTTCAGACTTCTGGCTTCCAGAACTGTGAGATGATAAATTTCTGTTTAATGAAGCCACTCAGTTTGTGATGCTTTATCATTAATACACTAGGCCAGAGGGTAAAGCATCAGTAACTTCGACAGCTGTTACCAAATTATGCACTCCCCCACGAAGACTGTTCCAATTCACACTTACTCTCAGTGTATGAGAAAGTCTGATTTCCACAGACTTACTAGTGTGTCTGGGTTCACACCACTCAGGCAGGTGATTTTAATGTGAATTTCTTCTATTATAATGAATTCTAAGCATCTTTTTGTGTTTAAGGGCCATTTGTATTTCCTGTGAAATGTCTTTTTCATATACTTAATCCATTTTTTAATTTTTCATCTTTTTAAAAACATTTAACTTCTTAATTTCTAGGAGCTCTTTATCTATTAAGGAGATTAGCCTTTTTGTCTATGATATAAGTAAAAACATTTCTGCCAGTCTGTCATTAATCTTTTAACTTTGTTTCTGGCAATTTCCTCTCTCCCTTCCTTCCTTCACAAATGTTTAATGCCAGCAAGCTTGCTGGCGTTGGTCCAAGCACTTGATCAATACTTAACACATTTCGGTTCACAACATGTGTGATAAAAAATAAAGTTTATAGAGCATGCACACCTGATCAAGTACATATGGCATGATTCCTGGAACAACCTCTCTGCTTCAGACACTATTTACTGGACTTCACTCAGTGGGGAACTAGACCATGAAGACAGAAGTGGATCAGGGCTCAAGAAGAGCTGGGGGAAAACCATCAAAGAGAGCAGAAAACATACAATCTGAAAGTAACTCAACATACTTGAAGTCATTGTTGAGTGGCAATAACATTGAAAAAAAATCAAAGGACAAGTAATGGTATATACTTAAAAAAATTCTCAAAACCTGAATTCATAAAGATTGTATTTTAAAATATGAAATTACTGTGTGCTTAATAAAGAGCTCTGCTGTAAAGTAATCTTAAATAGCATTTCCCTGTGGCGGGGAGTGACAGCAGGCGAGGATCAAAGCTTGAGCATGAGTCCCAAGTCAGCCGCCGAGAGGGGAGCGTGTCTGTGTGCTCCCAAACTCCCGAGCCCCAGCTCCGCGACCTGCGCAGAGGCCGTCCACATCCACCCTGTCCTGAACTGCTGGGTTGCCACGGGTGTCAAAGGGCTTAAACTATATGTGCTAAATAAGTAGCAATCATTCGATTATCCAAGAAGAGGAGTTAAATTCCATTTTTTAGAAACCTAACTATCACATGATAAAGTTGTGATTCCATACTCTAGACTCCAGAAGACGTTTGGAGGAGGCTTCAGAAAGGGTCACATCACTGAAATTAGGGTGCTCTGAGCATGTGAAGATTACAAAAGGGACAAGAGCTCTAAATTACACAAATGGAATGCTTCAGCATGATCCAGCCCTCCTTCATCCTCCCAAACTTCTGACGATTCTCACATAGCTTCTAACCTCTACACAAAAGACTAATGAATTCCTTATCTTAACTCTCCTGCTTTTCAACACCACAGAAGAAAAGAGCACAAATGCTAGCCAGATTAAGATCTGTGCTGTTGTCTCATGCGTCCAATAAAGGGATCCTTGTAAAGTCAACCTATCAGCTTTTCTTGGCCAAAGACAAGTTTATCCTTAAGGTCAAAGAAATAGGCAAGGGCCAAGACTGAATTGTTAACCACATTCGCTCTATGTTCTGTGCTTTCCTGGTGCATATATGCCCATGCATTAATGTAGGCATACAGCTCTGTAAACAGATTAGATGACAAATAATACATACTTAGCTATACAGGGTAAACTATTTATTTACCCTGAACAAGCAGCTGGACACCTTTTATTGTATGTTTCCAGCTTCCTCTTTCTTAAAGGAGAACTAGGTGAATACATTAGTGAGGACTCTTCTTTCTGACTAACTCACACGGCAGCCTACTTCTACATTAGATGAAGACTAAAAATAATCTTGCACAGCCTTTCCCTCCACTCCATCATCTAGTTTTTATTAAACAACATATGTAAAATGTTCACACCAGATTTTTAAAAAAGAGGACACTGTGTTAAACACTTCGTATCCCTCTCACTTGTCAAATTTTTACTTTTCAGAATTCTTAAATTGAAAAATGTGGAAACGAAGTCAAAAATATCAGCGAACAGCAGCAGCCTTCCTGAGCTTACAGATGGAATTGGGCAGTGGGATGTCTAAGTGCCGCTGTCTCCTCATGCCACCTCAGTGCCCTGCATCCCTCACGGGCCCAGCACTGACAACTTGCCAGTGGCTCAGGACCCGAGGATTTGGGCAGGTCTCCCAAGCTGTACATGGATATGTGAAGCTACACACATACTCATACAACGGAGATGTTTTAGGGAGGACCCAATATAAGCAAGATAGTGGGGTAATTATAAGAGGACCATGACATAGTTGGCACTCGCTAGTAGCTCACCATCTGGGTTGAACAGTAGGGCACGTTCATATGAAAGCAACTGAAAGCCTTCATCAAAACAGCTACCAGGAGGCTTACTGTTGCCATGGGACACAGGAATTACGTTTGCTGCTGTCCATTCTACGGACATGGCGTTAGTGTCACAGGCTACTACATCCTCCTAACCTAGGACACAGTATTGTGTGTGGGCTGACTCAGGCAAAGCCATCTAGAAAATACCCTTCCTTCTTCATTCAACTGAAGAGAAAGGTAAAAAAGTTTTCAGTTTAATAGCAATTTACAGAGCTGCTGCCCTGGCTAACTCCAGGGGGTGCCACTTGGAAGCGGGGCTGACAGTTTGGGGCTGGTGAGGCCTTGGCAAACTTCTGGCGTCAGAGATTGCTACTTCTGGAGAGAAACTGTGTGAGGCCAATGAGACTCACACGGTTTCTCATTGGGTACTGTGTTGAGTTTATGCCTTTTATCCTGGGCACAGCACGGAGCTCAGGTGACAGGGCATCAACAGCACCGTCCCAACCCTGTGACTGAAGAGCTTGGTGGCTTCTCCTTGCTGGTCTTCGTTTTACTACATTTGATAATGGGCTGTTAAACAACACAGATCCCCAATTCTAAACATGACGATTCAGATTTTTTTTTTCTCTTTAATGTTTACTTATTTATTTATAAGTTCTGGCAAGAATGTGGGGAAGATGATTTGAGCTTAAGCAATATTGTTATATGTTGCTTATTTATCAGAAAAGAGCTATTTTATAGTATTCACTTTAAGTATATGACTTTAATATTTTGGACACTTTTCAAGTACAGTCTTGGTAGCATATTTTTAGAGGTAGAACATAAGCCAACTAAAATTTTTCCACACTGAATTCAATTTTTCCACACCATATAGATCAATTTTCTCCTCATTGTCTCCCCCTATTCTTGGCGACGAGCCTATTCCTTAGCGGCAGAGACAGGAAAACGACTTGAGGAGGCTGGATTCTACAGAGACAAAAGAGGGGGTAGTGCTGTATCTTGAAAAAACATATACGTTTTTAATTTTCCAGTTCTGACAGCATCAGGTATATAACCTGGACTGTTTATTAGACTCTGTCTCCTTCTGTAATAGTTTCTGAGAATGCGAGACCGGGCTCCGGAAACCAGTCTTCTGAGACAGCATCCTACCCCTTCCAAGGATCTGGCTGCTAATGCAAACAGTTGTCAGCTGTGCTGACCTTACTGCCGGCGAAGTGAAATATCACCTTCATGATGGAATAAGGCTTACAGGAAGGCATGACAGATGAAGGAGGAAGGGGAGAGAAAACAAGAGACAGTAGGTAGCAAGGTAATGAGAAAACGCTACAGCAGAAGGAGGAACAAAAAGTCCCCTGAATGCATGACTTCCCGCTCAGATTGCTATAAAAGTGGCCTGGGCGTCTGCACAAAGCAGCATGCTTCAGTACAGATGTTCGCTTTGCACGGACCACGCCTGCTCTGCTTCCCATGCCCTGCTCCCTCTGTCCACCCCCTACTGCAGCTGACTGGTGCCTCAAGATACACTTTTTCCTTTCTTTCTTAACTGCTCTGTTCCCTTAATGTTCAATGTTCAGCCTATAAGGGTCCAACACTGTTAGCTTTCCTTCCAAGAAATATCCTTCATAAATTTTGATTTGTAAGGTTTTTCAAAAACATCTCCATAATTTACTGAATTTTTTTTATTTTAAGCTCTCCTTCCCCTTTTAGTCAGTTTACCAAAATAAAACCTCTTTTTAAAAACACTAATTTATTACCTAGCCTTTGTTTTTGTTTGTTTGTTTTGTTTTGGTCCAAGGACACTCGTTTCTTCTGCACCTTGTCCAATTTGTTAATCTAAGTTTCTACAAATTCAAGTATAGAAAGGAAAGAGTAACACTTACCACATTAATAGGCGGTCTTCTGAAGTAAAATGGTAGTTTTTCTGTTACAGTTATACAGACTAAATCCACATCTAAATGTGTACAAGCAACCTGTCAAAAACAAACAAAAAAGTAAGCTCTTTCTCATGGCACCTCAGAGGCGGTCGGCTGCTTCAGGATGCAGCTGAACATCTCTTTCCCAAACACTGGCTGCCAGAAACTCATCGAAGTAGACGACGAATGCAAATTTCCACCTTTCTTGAGAAGCATATAGCCACAGAAGCTGCTGCTGATGCTCTGGGTGAAAAATGGGAGAGGTATGTGGTTCGAATCAGTGGAGGAAACGACAAAGAAGGTTTCCCCATGAAGCAGGTGTCTTGACCCATGGCTGTGTCCACCTGCTCCTGAGTAAGGGACATTCCTGTTATAGACTAAAAAGTGCAAATCTGTTCAGGGTTACAGTGTGGATGCCAAGCTTAGTATTCCCAACTTCGTCATTGTAAGAAAAGGGGAGAAAGACATTCCTGGTCTCACTGATATTACTGTGCCTTGTCACCCAGGGCCCAAAAGAGCTGGCGGAATCCACAAACTTTTCAATCTCTCAAAAAGAAGATGACGCCCACTAATATGCTGTGAGAAAGCCCCTAAATAAAGAAGGAAAGAAAACTCGGACCAAAGCACTCAAGATCCAGTGTCTTGTTACGCCACGCATCCTGAGTACAAAACTTGGTGTAGTACTTGGAAGAAACATACTAAGAAGAATAAGGAAGAGGCTGCAAAATGTGCTAAGCTTTAGGCTAAGAGAATGAAGGAGGCCAAGGAAGATCGCCAGGAACACACTGCTAAAGACATAGCTCTCCTCACTGAGAGCTTCTACCTCTAAGTCTGAGTCCAGTCAAAAATGAGATTTTCTAAGAGTAACGAATAAATAAGTTCAGACATTGAAAAAAAGGTGGGGTGAGAGGGGCAGCCAAAAGGAAAATTGGCACATGTCAAGAATGGGAACTAATGTCAACCCTGACATAAAGAAATATAAATAGATATTGTTCACTCCAAAGGTATTAATGATGATTCTGTGCTGAAATACATCTGCTGAAACATGAAGTCAATGGTTAGCCATTCCTTCAGGTTTGGTTTGAGTGGTTTAACCATAACCTAGCGGAAGCAGTGTTACACGTCCACAGATGTTCTTAACAGCCAGGGCCCAGAGATCCTCTTCCCCACAGTCTGCTACATAAGGATGGATGCTAAGACAAGCAGCTTGGTGTGTGGAAGGGTAGACTGTTATAGAAAGGGGAAACCAACTCTCTGGAATCCAAGAGAAAGACGAGCCAAATGCCCCACTTCCCCCACAAAGCATTCATTTCTGTGCTACGAGCTGTCCCAGGCCTGCGGTTCCTCCCAGGCCATTCGAGTGGCTGGAGAAACACTAACATGACCCAACCAACGCGCTTCTGTTCAAACACTAACAAAAACAATGCACAGAAATGGTCAAAACAGAGCTGTTAAAAATCAGATGATACCGAATGCATTTTTCAGCTTTTCATTTTCCTTTCCTTTGCTCTAATTGTTGCTCTCACTTGTTGATTAATATTCTGCACTTACATCCAAAAGAGATTTGAAACTGCTTACAAAAACTGCATGCAAGATAAAATAAACAGATAAGGGAATCAGGATAAAAGGAAAACCAGAGAAGGAAAATAAATTTGGGGGAAGGTTACTAGCTTAAGAGTACAGGCCAAAAGACACTGCTAGAAGATGCATATCTGGCTTGGATTTTGCCATTATTTGATTTACGGCAATAAAAAAAATTGGCTGTTTTGTACTGTATTAAAACTAAGACACACTGGCCATGCTGGGGCCTACAGAATCAGTGAACAAATTCAAACCGCTGGGTGGCTATGCTGACCAGCCAACATCAGTAGCATGGAGCAAGGCAGAGAAGTAAAGAGGGGGTAATAAAGGGATTTCTTCAGAATCCCCGCTTTGGTGGTCACTCATACCCTACCCCAGGTTCCCTGGATTTAAGAGAGTCCTAGCAACCTGGTAAGCCTGGGAAGTAATACTATTTAGGCAAAAACACTTGGCTCATAAAGAATCTGCCCCATCCCAACTGCTACAGCTGTCCAACTCATAAAAGTCATTGAAAATTTAATAAGAATGGATGAAGAAAAGCTCTGAATAGTAGATAATACAAGTTCAGCTTCTGTTCACCATTTTATAACTATTAGAATGGCAAAGATCAAAAAGTTCAGGAATATACTGCTGACATAAGAATGAATAAACAGGCACTCAGGGGATCCTTAAATCAGTAGTCTTAAAAAGCACTTTATCAAGAGGCGTCAAAATTTTAAGTGCATATACCATCAACTTCACCTATAGGAATGTATCCTATAGACTCTAGAAATATATTCTGTAGCTATATACTCTACAAATGCTCAAGGATATTAGTACAATGAATCACTGCAAACCCCAATCACAGAAGACTAGATGCAATTAGACATGCCAATTTTACTTAAATTATAGTCCCTTCATAGAGCAGAATATGCTGGCTCCTAAAAGGGAATGAGGAGTTATCTCTAGCTGCCACCAGGGAGCCATCTCCAAGATAAACCCTTAGGTGACAAAGCATGGTGTTACATAAGAAGGAAGAAGGGAGGGTGGGGGTGAGAATGAAGGAAGAAATGACTAGGTAAAAAATATTTCTGAAAAGCTACACAGATCTGTCAGCAGTGGTTGCTTCCGGAGAAAAGGGAGAGGGAGTTTCAGGTGGAAGGCAAGTGTACTTTTCAATGCTTACCTATTTATACTGTTTGAAGTTATTATCATAAACAGAAACTATTTTTCATTTAAATAGCTGATTCATTTTTTTAAAAGCCTGTGAAACATTCTTCCCCAGACAAAAACTAAAATTAGGCTACTTTTTACTAATGTATTGGTTCTTTTCCCCCGTTCTATATAACGGCTAATTAAAAAACATCCCCTGTGTTGGTTTAAGTACATGCACTGCAATAAACTCAGAAACAAAGGGCAGGTGCACTTCCCTCTAACGCCTCAAACTTAAAATGTCTTAGTCTGAATTCCTTTGTTATTTAGCTTTCTATTAGTCCAAACGTTCACCTGATTTACACTTAGAGAACTATGAAATAAGGGTATTGTTCACAGTATAATGAAATACTTTCTAAGTCATTAAAAAAGATTAAATATGCCCAAACATATTTATGGTTAAGAATCTTATTATTGTGGTTTTGGCAGGTTGTATACGAATTCATAACAATTGTTTCTAACTTTCTTTTTTTGGCCAAGGTTCCCTATGAGTATTAAGAAAAGCGAATTCTCAAAAACGCACACATATGCTCATACATTTATTCTTGTTATAAAACAAGGGGAAGAGGAAGATAGGAGCTCACAGTCCTCCCCAATTCCCTTCATGGATGTCAGGTTAATGCATCGTGGTATACTATGGTAAATACCATGCAAGGGAGAGTTAGACTCACCCTGGGCAGAGAGACGCCCATAAACAGCACCTCTCAACCTAACGTGTGTGGAATAAGACTCCACTAAAAATTTTATTAAAAATGGGGATTACCAGGCCTCACTCCCAGTAATAAGTGCAAAAGCAGGGCCTGATCATCTGCATTTTAACGAATGGCCCCAGCAATTCTGAAGCTGGGGGAGCCAAAAGCACTGTCCTGAAAAACACGTGCTTTCCTCGAGAGCCTCCGGCATTGGTGGCATACTCCACAACGCTACTCTTTCAAAGGTGGTAGGCAAGGATTTTGGAATCAGGACGCAAACAGATCTTTTATTTCCATTAATTTTTTAAATTCATTTTCTTACAATTTGTTTGGTGTACTTGTATACTTAAAGCACACTGTTATAATAAAATATGTATATAATTTATAAGAAAGTAAACATACATATATTGGGGCTATGGCTTCAATATATTTCTTAAATTGACAGGGTGCACAATGTAAGTCATTTGCAGACCACTGGACTGAATAACCTGAATTCACCTCACCCTGTCCAGTCACTGTATTTTTTACAAATTTTATTCATTGATTTTTAGAGAGAGAGAGAGAGAGGAAGCAGGGTGGGGGCAGGGAGGGTGGAGAGAGAATCGATTTGTTGTTTCGCTTATGTACTCACTGGTTGCTTCTTCTATGCGCCCTGACTGTAGATTGAACCTGCAACCTTGGCATAGTGGGACAATGCTCCAACCAACTTTAAAACCTTAAATGGGAATAACTAATTCAGAAGCTCCTGGAGCTTCTCTGTAACTCTCTGCCATATCCCACTCCCCTCCTCCACCATCCCAAGAAGCTCTGCCCAATGGACTCCCCTCATAATCTTTCATCTTTGCCTTATTCCCTGGGGTAGTTATGCAGAGGAAAGGTTTATCTATGAGACATCTTCCAGATACTCCTAGTGAAAAAAAGAGTATGTTATTTCCCATGGAAACAATGCTATTTAAGGTGGTTAGATTTTATCCCACTAATTGATAACATATGTGTGTGTATGCTTTTATGACTCATCTTAGAGACCTAACTTGGTTTTAGAATACTGCATCTATAGGGATACCTGCTAAATTAATCAACTTTCAAACCAAACAAATGGAATCAATTATAGAATACAACCTCTTAAACAATAAACTGCTTGCATTTGACCTGATTCTAGGCCATGATATACTTTAAAAGGCTTTATTTAAATTGATTTTCTATAGACAACCGGGTCAGTGAGAACTTCAACTGTGTCTTAGAGAATAGGTAAGATTTGGACAGATAAGAGGAAGTTGTTCCAATTTTAAAAACTGTTTCATGTAACTTTTAGAGATTATCTGTATAATCCATTTAAACAAATACTACATGAATTATTTATAGCTTTCTTCCCTCTTCCAGAATACTTGTTTCACTCAACATCATCAAGCATATGTTCATGCTTCTAAATTCATTTTTTAATAGTCTGAGGAAAACAAGTAATAAGTAACTAAGAGGCAACCATTGCATGGAATCACAAGGTGTCCTAAAACTGAGTCCTAGCTCTATGACATACCACCTGAGATTTAGAGCAGATCACTTAGCCTGAGCCTCAGTTTTCTCTCCTACAAAATGGGGAGAGTAACAAATATGTGTCCCAAGGATCCCTCAGGGTTGTTGTATTAAAGGTAAAAAACACGTGAAAGTCTTTGGAAGATGATATAAATGTGTGCCTTCCAGCCATAATGTCATGTTTTTGTTTTTTGAGGAGAGAAATACCAATGTGCAATTGCCTCTCCCATGCCCCGTACTGGGGACCTGGCCCACAACCCAGGCATATGCCCTGACTGGGAATCGAACTGGTGACCCTTTGGTTCACAGCCTGTGCTCAATCCACTGAGCTAGACCAGCCAGGGCCATAATGCCATGTTTTAAAGGTTCTGTTTGTTCCTCTAATCACCAGTAAATGGTATGAAAATGTAAGTTAAATCTTCTAAATCAATTTTGAAAAAAAAGTAATACAACAAACACTGGGTGTGTTACCAACTTTTAGTGAATAACAAAACTGAGTCACTAGTTAATAACAAAGCTAAGTTTGTATGTAACAAATTTGGAAACTACCCACAGTCTTCCTACTGTATACCACGGTGCTATCAATGAACAAAATCTCCTGTGGAATTTGAGACAGATAACTAACCAGACTCAATTCCAAACCTCCTGAATCAGAATCTCCAGTGGTGGGGGCTGAACACCCCTGATTTTAAAAACTTCCACAGGGGTCTCTGATGACTAAGAACCACTCCCTTCTACTGACCTCTTTTTCTGAAACAAAATTGAAAATTACTATAATTGAGCATTTTATGCAAGGAGAGCCACTAAAAAGAAAGTTATCCATAGACAAGTTGTGCTGTTTCCCTGCAATAATGTAAACAACTAAGAATTGATTTTTAGAGATGAGGGGAAGGAAGGCGGGGTGGTGGGGTAGGGAGAAACATCAATTTGTTGTTCCACTTAGGGATTCACTGGTTGCCTTCAAAACTAGATTTACCAAACATCAGTCTCCTTTGTCCACAGCGCCATCTACTGGATAAGCTTAGGCAAGTCTCTTCCTATAATATTAGATTTTAAAAGTGAACTGTGCTGTAAAATTTAAATTTTCAAAGACCAGTCCTTTTTTCCCCACAATATCCCTCTGTTGGATATAATTTTTGCAGGTAGATCCTTTGTTGAACCTAAAGACAATATTCAGAACTTTCTAAAAGTACCTATATATCATTTTACGTAAAACATATTCCTGAAAAACTGTATTACCGCTGATTTTTTTTCCCTTTTCTGTAATCATTTAAAATGTCCTGTATGTTCTGTCTCAGGTTGATAAAACTAAGCATACCCATTATACAACTCTCCCTCCTGAAAAAAATCACAGAAATGGCAATTTTAAAAGTGCAAAAGGAAATAAATTCATAAAAGCTCTCAGTTCAGGAAGGGGGGTAGTATCAGGAGATGGTTGGCTTTGGAGAATTTCTGGAAGACTGATGGCTGACATGACCCAGCTAGCACATGGGCCGCGCTGCAGAGCATGCAAAGGAGAAAGGTCAGAGGTGGCCTTTATGACACGCAGAACCTTACACCTTTCTTCCCCAACACCCAGCAGCATGTAGCAGAAATAGAAGTGATTTTAGAACTACAAAGAGAAAGACCAACATTTACTAACAGAAGCTTCCAATGAATGAATAAAGGGATGAATGAATGAAGCAGAGACAAAGAAACAGAAGAAAATCTGATGGGCTGTCCTAATGTAAGCCCGTCAAATGCCTAGCAGGATGAAAAAAAAACAAAACAACACATGCCAACTAAATACACCCCTGTGAAGTTCCAGAATCATGTATGAAAAATCCAAGAAGTTTCCACATAGGGTAAAACAGATCACCTACAAAGGCATAATACCCAGACTTCTTTTATAAAATAATAAACACTATTTTCTGTTACTTAATCTGTTACTTACATGAAAAAGTTTTTCTGTCTTTGGAAAAACTGCAACAATATCGTACAGCCGGACCCGCGAAGAAGTTGCTCTCTAATAATATAAAATAAATGTTATCACACAGTAAAAAAACAATACATATGGAACTCTGCCTCGTGGTCTGGCTGCACACCTAACATGCCACTGACATTTTTGCTTTGCTTTGTATGTTGGTAGAGACCTTCTAAGATACCAACATCCATCCCACCAATCTTCTGCCCCTCTTCCTAGTTGTGCTTTAACTGTATGTATTAGGTTGGCCAAAAAGTCTATTCAGTGTTTCCTGTAAAATGAAAGACACATTTTTCATTTTCACAAATAACTTTATTGATTTGGATATTTTGAGTATGTCAGCTATCTCCCACTATTGGCTTCTAAGTAGGTGGAGGCCAGGGGTGCTGCTAAACATCTTCCAATGCACAAAACAGCCCCACAGTAAAGAGTTATTTGGCCAAAGTGCCAACGGTACCAAGAAGCTTCACAAAGCACTTCTAACATGTCCAAACAGTAACAGCACTTTCTTCATATACAGCACAAATCTTTTTTTGTTTCAGTTGTGTTTTTACCTTTCTTGAAATAATAATGCATAATATGATGAAAATGTTGCATATCTTCTTCCATCTTCAACATTTAAATGGCTGCACAACTTTAAAAAATGCACACTGATATGACAGCTGTGACAATACAATCTAACAGAACTGTTTCAAATGAAGTTAAACACAACTAAGCACTACTAGAGCCATAGTACGGAAAAAACTACACAAACTTTTTGGCCAGCCCAACACATCAAACGCCGTGTTTGAGATACAAAGATCAAATTAGACAGCCCTTGCTTTTACAGGCTGGTGGAGGCGCTTGCCATCTGCTGACGGAGTGCCACTGTGTGCAGGACTCCAGCAGCACAACCTCCTCCAAGGCGTATGTCTGCCCTTCACGGAATCCCCCGTTTTGTTGTGAGACAAGAAAGACCCCTGACCAAGTGTGAGGCAATTAGTTCACAATGAGAATACTGTTAAATAGAAATTAAACTGCTGGATGTACAGGAAAATACCCAGGAATCCAAGGACAGAGAAAGAGAAATATATTAGTTGAAGATAAAGAATTACTGTTAAAAAAAATAATTTCATACTTATACTGTATGTGGATGGACATGAAAACACTGGAAAAACATATCTTCAAATGTACAATCTCTGAATGATGGACTATGTGATATTTCTTCTTTGCTTGTTGGCACTTTCTTAATGTTTAGAACCTCTTTTTTTGTGAAAGAAAAGGCATCATACAAGGTAGAGAAGGAAAGGAGGGTTTAAAAGAAGCAGCAGGTGCTGTTCAAGCAGGTAAGGAGACCCACTGGGCGGACCTGCACGGAGACAGGGCAGGCTCCAGGTTTCAGAGAAGGCCAGGCGCCAGGCTTCTCTGCCCTCTGCTTGCCCACTCCCACTTGGGAAGCAGGACAAAAGAATCAGTTCTGTTTATGTCTACCTGGACCTACAAAACCAAAATACAGCTGCCTTGCAACTGTATAAAATACCAAAACTGGTTTTAACAACTGAGCAATGCCAATTGTTATAAAGGAGGCTAGCCTTTCCTTGATAACTCCTGTTCTATGACAGAGGAGTCTATTGTAGCTGAAGATAAAGCAGCTCACTTTCCCAGGGGTCTCACCTTCTCTCTTCCCCACTAGATCCTTCTCACCAGCAGCAGACACAGTCAGGTCTCTCCCATCTCACAAACAAAATCCAGACAGCAGGTTCTCACCCACCAACCTCCTCATGCCTTCCGCTCCCTGATGAAGTCCAACTTTCCAAGCAAAGTCAGCAGCGCACGCTGGCTGCATCTTCTCACATCCCTATCACGTCCATAAAAATGGTTTTGCTATGGTAACCAATGGCTTTCCTGTCAATGGATCCAACAGGCATTTTTTAGCCTTTCTCCAGCTTGACTACTCAGGCACGTTGATGCTTCTGACCCTTTGTCACTTCTCCCTTTCATGTTCCGTGTTGTCCTCCTACTTCTTGAAAGTCCCTCCTCAGCCTCTAACCCTAGCTTCCCCTCCTCTACCACTGAATGCCGAGATTCCTCAGGACTCTGTCCCAGACCTTCTCTGCTCACTCACACTTGGACCAGGGAGTCTCATCCACTCCCATGTTATTCTCTATGGGGCGACCACTTCCAAATCATTCTTTGATTAGGATTGCTCTTCTGAGGGACATGCCTTTCTTTCCAACTGTCATTTGATAGGTTCCACTGGAACTTTTACAATAGCCCATCATGTCCCAAATGCCATGCCCTCAAATTTGCTTGTTTGTATGTCTCATCTCAGGAAACAGCACCACCATCTACCTATCTGGACGCTCAGGCCACACCAGGGAGTTGCCATCCTGTATCCAATCAACCCTCAAATTCTGTCCATCCTCCCACCTGGGGGCCTCTCAAATCCCCTCCTTAACCCCTCTGATCCATTCTCTGTAACAAAACCTCCCTTGATTAAGGTGTTTAAGGGCTGCCAACTGCTCACTCAGACCCACCTCCGTAACCTTGTCCCAGGTTAGGAAGCTCAGGAGACTCACTCCTGCTGGTGGTGTTTCATTTCCCAGAACACACCATGCTTTCCTTGGCTTTAAGACCTTGGCATAATCCATTCTGTCTACTGGAACAATCTGTCCCCCACCCAGCACCTGTGTAACACTTACTGATTCTTCTGGCCCAAGCCTGAACATCAGCCTCCCCAGACTGGACGCCAGAGCCCCCTTTATTTACTACCTCCATCTTTTTAGATATCCTCACAGATTTAAAAGGACTATGTCTGTATTATTCACAGCAATATCCCCAGCACCCACCTTATGTCTGGTCATGTGAGTTCAATGACTAATAGTTGCCAAAGGACTCATATCTTGTGGCATTCCTGTACATGTGCCACGAGTAGGAGAGATTCTGTTATGTGAATTCTGAGGACAAGGAGAATGGGCAGGTATCATGTATTGGGGGTGGGGGTGTAAGAATAGGGTAAGTTGAAAAACAACACTTTTGACATTAATACAATTCGTAAGTCTAAAAAGATAGAAGATAATTAACTTACCAAAACGTTGCAGTGAGATGGATCCGAAACAATAATTGTCAGTCTAGTTAAAATTTTTATTGGTTTTGATTTTCCCTATAATCAAAAACATGCCATCAAAAAAAGCACAAAATACAAATGACTGATTCTCCTCTTTACTCGTGGAAGTATTCATTAGAAGACACCAGCAACAGGGGTAGTAAAGCTCAATAAAATCTATTCTTCATTCTCAAGGAATTTGTAATACAGGTAGAGATAAAAGATGTATGCTAAACTACATCATAATTTACAGGTTGTAGGACTGCAGGAAAGAAGATCAGCAAAGAAGTGTGCAATCAACAGTAACAGAAGGTCTCACAGAAGAGCTGAGTCTTGATGAAAAGGCAAGACTAGGTAGACAGAGGAAGGGGCAGAGCTGGGGAGAGGACCATACATATCTTTGGGTGCGTCTGCATTGAATGAATAGATGTTATGCTTCTCAAACAACAAAACACCTACCTGTACAATTGGCAAAGTTGTAAAGAGTTCTGAAATGGCTACTGGTTTTTCAATTTCCTACAACAAACAATAAACAATCACTCTAGATTGTACATGTTAATGGGGCAAGGAATAATGGAAAACTTACTAGGGGTTTGCGGGAAAGATAATTTTTTTCTTTAAAAGGAAGGTAATTTCTTGTATTCAGAGACACTAAATTAGCTTTTTTTTTTTTCCTTAAAAAATACAGGAAGAAAGCTGAAAAGCAGGGAAACAGCTGTGAGCGTGAATGGATACGAGGAATAAAAAGCAGTTTTTAGACTGAAATAATCTGTAAGGTCCAAATCTGTATGGCCTAAAGAGAAATACCTATTTACTAGTATGTTTACTAGGGAAGTCAATTAGTTAATGAGTCCATGACAATTAAAAAACTGAAATATTGTAACCACAGTCAGTCACTAACAATACACTTTTTTTTAAAAAGTGACTTTATTGAAAGTGACTTAATTAACATCAAATCAACTTTAAGAATCCTTACAGCATACCCTAGTACTTCACAAAAAACTATCATTTATACAAATATGCATCAACTCAACTCTCATAAAAAAGTGCACAGAGAGTGCATTTAAAAAATTGCAAGGAAATATGCTTATCTGCAGGTTCCATATCATCAGCAAAAACAAATAATTGTAAAAACTGGTTATTATTAGCTACAGAAATTATATTTTACCTGTTTCTTTTCTTTAAATTCAACAATGTGGTTGATGGCAACAACTGAATAGCCAACTGAAAAGAAAAGTTGAGCATTCTTAAACATTACAACCTCTCTTTCCCATTCCAATACACACAGGCCCATCCCAATTCTAGATGTCACGACAAGGAGAAAGTCTGCAGAGCAGTATGGGTATGAACTCCGGTGCCAGAATGCCTGCTTTCAAACCTAAGCATCACCATCTACAAATTTCGGGTTTTTCATCTGTCAAAATGGTGATAATAGAACTCATCATACACTTTCAGGATTAAATGAGATAATACACATAGGGGTGTTTTAGAACAGTGTCTGGCACATATTTAAGGCTTTGCTTGACCTCTGTGAAATGATATTAGCATGATACTAAATACCCTCAACTGTGTGTCTCCTTTCCAACTACCATTTTCTTGCATGTTCCTTTTCTTGTTTTCATTCCATCAGCTTTATACTTTTTCAGCATCACCTTTATCCTCATTTCTTTTGCTTTTTACCCTTTCTACTTCCTTGAGAGGCTCTTTTCCTCAGGAGAAATGGAGTGATGACTCCCTCACACCACTGTCCGCTTCTTGTTTTGAGCTCCTCACCATCAAGAACGGGAACCCTCTGAGGCCAGGGACTTGCTCTGTCAGCCCCAACACAGAGCACTGTTCTGGGAATGTGGACTACCAAAAATACCTCTAAATCATGACTCCTGTCTCAAGTTACTTAAGCACCATACAGGGTGAGAGGGAATCACAGGATATTAAAACATCATGCATATTAATGCCAAAATAGTGGTCTTCCCTGTCATCAGTTTGTCCAACTTCCTTCTCTTTTTCCTGACTCAAATATTTACTGAGTATCCATTACTTGACAGGCTGGGTGCTAAGTGCTGAGAATACAGAAAAATCAGAAGATAAAAGAGAAATTTGCCCGTATAGCACTTCGTGCTTCACCTTTCACTCAGTCAAACAGACCAACCCCCACTGAAGCCTCCCCCACCAGTGTTCTCTACCATACTCCCAAGTCTGCTCTAGGCTTTTACGGTATACCTACCTGGGATACCCTTTAGACCACTGAACAATGTCTCTAGTGTCCTTGAGAAACATCAACTACATTCAAGTTCTCCACAAACTTTTCCTAAACTACTCTTCTGGCATCCTAGGGTTACTTTCCCAATCAGTCTCCGGTGTAACTTTATTTATATAGCATACTTCTGAAGCTTATTGTTGGGGTCTTACATCACATCATAACCTAAGAACCAGGGCTCTGTCTTCTGTGTTCTTCCACTCATCAAACAGCAGTCCTTCACCTCTGACTTACAAATTGGAGTGACTTTCTGTCATGTCACTTTTCATTTAATTTTAATTATATGAAAATACTTTATATTAGGTAACAATGTATATACACTTTACCATATCACCTTCAAGCATGTTTTAAATTGGGACAATTTTCTAAACAAATCATTATACCTTTCCTGTATTTTTAAAAAGGTGTACAATCTATTTACTCCATGAGCATTAACTGAGTAACCACCATGTGCCAGGGATGCTGAGTGACTGCTGAGCACACGGAATAAAGAAAAGAATAACAGAATGACATGACCCTTCTCAAAAGAAAATCATGATTCATTCAGTAAGGGAATGGCATCAGGAAAAGCTTCACTGAGAAAGTAACACAAGACATGTTACACCCAGAAAAACTGATTTTTAAGAAACCATCGAATTGTAGCACTAAATGACCCAGGTTATCTTGTCTACCTCCTTCTTTCTACTGGTGAGGAAGTATTCTCAGAGAGAATGCTAATTAGTGGCTGCAATGGAAAGAGGAAGTCAGTTCTCTACAGATACTTCATAAAGGGGATGGGAAGAAATGGTGTAATCCACTTTGCCAAGGAGTGGCTTCATCTAGCACCATCTCTGAAAAGTATCATTACCAGCTCTCACAGAGCTGAGAACTGAAGAATGGATCTCCCTGCAGAAACCTCTTTATTTTAAGACGCTTCTAGCCCCACATCCAAGGAAGAAAACAGCAGTCGTGATTAATTCCAATAATTAAAACAAGTTCTTATCTCTTCAGGGTTTTCGCTTCCCTTTCAATGAGAGTACTGTTTCAGCCACGCTGCTCCCCGTCCCCCCATCCCCCATCAATGTATGCTCTCCTACCTATCCTTCCTCTAAATATTATTCCAACATTCGCAGCCCCATGTCCCACCACCTTCTCTGAGCCCCACAGTACTCCCGTGCTGTGCACTTGCTTTGCTCGGACACTGTCGTGAAAGGAACACATGAGTGACATTAAAAGCACTAGTGTAGATTACACTTGGAAGCCCTGACTTCTACCATCCATCAGCTGTGGGGCCCTTTACAAATCCCCCACCTTCTCACGGCCTCAGTTTCCTTCAATCTGCAGGAAACAAGGAGCTAGACTGGGTAACAGCTCCCAGTGCCTTCGGACTTCCAGCGTTCGGGAGCCGAGCAACATCTGGGTGGGCATCAGTTTCCAGGGACATCCCAGAAACCCGAACGAGGCACGGCCTTGTGCGGTCCCTGCTGCACGTGGCCCCACTGTCCGGCGGACGCCGAGGCTGGACTGGCACAGAGGCCAGGATGACTCACGGTGAGCGGCGTTCTCCACGAGTCCGCGCAGTGCCTTCAGATCCGAGCCCACTCGCAGGTCCAAATCCGCAAACACCGCCATGCTGAAGTCACGAGACCGTCGGCGCGCACATGTGCACGGCCTCGGGGCCCGCCCCCTGAGGCATGCTGGGAATTGTAGTTTACCTAAGCAGTCTCTCCCTCCCTTCAGAGGATTATTTAGAGGAAGGACTTCAGGCACTTTGCTCTTCCTTGAAGCACCAGCAAAAAATTAGTGTCTTTAAACCAACGGCCTCACTTCACCCCTTCTTTGTGTTCTTCTAAATGAGAATGTTTGTTTTCCCCTGGAGGGGTTCAAATCTCCCACTATTACTCCTATTAGTGTAGAAAGTGATTTTTTCGATTGTCTTAACATAAACCAGAGACTCTTCAGGGGCTGAAAGGCTTTTTAAAAAGACATAAATGATCCATTTATCTTTCCTGTAAAGTCAATGCCGTGTTTAAATTTGGGCTTATCTGGAAGAGTGGGAATCTGACCTGAAAGCCTCAAAAGAGGACTGCCTGAGAAAAGAAAGGGTCTTTTTTGTCCAATCAGAACTGGCTGTGAAATGGCACCATTGCTTCCTATCACGCTTAACGTCTTCAAACACAAGACACCCGGCTCTCCCTAGGTTGAGGGGTGAACCCCAACATTGGTTTGGCAAAAGGCAGATTAGATAAGAGAGGTGCAAAATTGAAATATTTAGTTTTCCAGCACAGAAATGTACAAGGTGGTGTTAACACAAGTCCGCTGCCACCAAGCCAATGTCAACAGTAGTCCCAATCTGATGTGTGGTCAAGAACAGAATTTACTCAGGTAAACAGTTTGCAAACTAAGGGAACCCAGCCTGCAGAGGAAATGGAAATCGGGCTCCCCTGAGATAAAAGGGACGCCCACTTTTACAGAGAAAGGCCTACCACGGTACCTGATTAGTCCACTTTTATGCAAATTAGGAACCCAAATTTACATAGTTTGATTGGTTCAAATAGTATGGTTCCCATTGGCTGGAATCACACCTTCTGGTTGTGGTAGAGCAGGTCTGATTGGTCATTATAGATCCAAATAAGGACTGGCTGCACAGCTCCCATTGAACAGGGCAATTTTCAGCCCATTGGCTGAAATGTGATACCAGGACCTCCTATATAAGGGTTGATTCAAATGGCAGGAAAACAGTGCAGGAGACTTGACAGCCCAATATTTGGCTTTTCCCCAAAAATGCAATGTGCATGAGAAGCCTCTGTAAACAATAGCTGCTAGACTGATTATGAATTTGGGTCCAGTTAACCACAAGCAGTCTTTTTTTGACAGGTATTTCTTCCTAAGTTCAACAATGGTGTTCTATCCCACATATTTGATGTTTCCACATTTTAAGACTTAGTATAATGAATTTTTGATAATTGATAAATCAATTCCCCAACAGCATAAAATCATGGAACTATATCAGTGCTTCTCAAATTATGTGTGATGAAGGGCCAAGTTTTCCCTCACCCCAGCTATTCTCGAACCAATACATGATCCCTGTGCACGTCCACTAGGCAGCTCTGGCCTCATAAGTCTAATTTGACAACGTCTGAGCTCTATATTGGGCTACATAAGAAGAGTCTGCTGATTAGGAGTTTGGATAGCCAGACAATGCCTAAGTACTATGAAACTTTCCAAACATTTTCAGTTTCTGTACTGGCTTATCACAAATAGTACAGATAGTCTCTGGTCTGTGGACCACATCTTAATTAGTATTCCTTTACATCATTTTTTGGAGGGGTCTCAGAAAGGAATTTTAAGAGGTATCTGCATATAAATCTCCTCTTGGTTAAATTTTGTAAAGAAATACTTTCCTTTTTCCAATGTTTGATATTCCCTAAGTAAAAATGGAAGAAATTTTTACTTCTGCAAATAGAACAAGGTCATATAAAGCAAATCCTCAACCTTTCATCAGAAAACCTAGTGTTAATTTTGCAGGATCATACAGGCATTCATCTATGACCACAAAACCTAGATTGGTTAGAAATATGACCAATGCGTGGTGAAGGTGAGTAAGATGACAATTTAATTATTTG
Organism: Phyllostomus discolor; assembly: GCF_004126475.2. Lineage (NCBI taxonomy): Eukaryota > Metazoa > Chordata > Mammalia > Chiroptera > Phyllostomidae > Phyllostomus > Phyllostomus discolor. The sequence goes on along the minus strand of NC_040907.2, from coordinate 145,450,442 downwards.
ATGCCAGCATTAGACTAAAGAAGTCTTCTTTCTTTGAAAGTTGTGGTGCTGTTGCTGTCAACTGTACCTTTTAGACTTATTTTCTTATCTTCACCTTGGGCCACGGTGAAGAGAAAGAGAAAGGGTAAGAAACCAGAAACCAGTCATGAAGCATTTTACAGAGGGCCAGCCAATTTGCTAAGTACTTACCTACATATCTTAATTTCCAAAGCCACTGTGAGTTAAGTACTTCTGGTTTTTTTTGTGGGCTTTTTTTTTTTTTGAACAAATGCATTTTACATCTGACAGATCTAAGGCTTAGAATGATAATGGTAAAGATACATGTGGGTTCAGGCAATTTGGTTCAGTTCTCACCTTGCATACGGCCTCCTGGGCAAAGCAATCAGTGAGGACAGTTGGAGGTGGGAAAAGAGGGAGGGAAGAGGAGTGAAAGGGAGAAGAGAATGGAGGGCTGGAGAGAGAGGAAAGAGGAGCAGGGCAGGACAGCAATGGAAAGGAAGGAGTAGGAAAGCAGACTGACAAATGGAAAGAGGGAAAAGATAGGACAGAATAAGGAACAGGGAGCAGGAGAAGATGTTGATCTGGACAGGGGAGCTGAGGCAGCAAGGATCTGGAGTTTGAAGGAGACCCTGGCATTACTGACTGGAAAATAATAGCACTGTATAATGCTCTAAGTACTTTGTATCCATTACCTCATGACCAGCCAATGAGAGAGCTATTGTTACTCGTTATATTAAGGAGGAGTCCTGGGCTTAGGGAGGATCATTCTTGCATCACTGCTTCTTCCTTGGGGAGCTTAGAAAGGGAGGATGGGTTTTGGCATCCAAAGCAACCTTTGAACCCATCTCAGTCTCCCTGAGGACCTCTTTCTTGGATTGTCCCATAAAAATCAGTGTATGCTGGGTTAGTCTTTGCCCTTATCCTGTTCTCATTTGCTTCATCTTTCCTGGCTGGGCTAAGAGACACTCCACTGGGCCCCTGTCCTCTGGCAGCTGAGATCGGGGAAGGCAAGAAGCAGAATTATAACATGATTTGCACAAGTGTGTCAAGAGCATCTGACAGGGTCTTCCTGCCCAGAATGAGGGGGAAGTGTAAGAGATTTGTGGAGGATAAAGATGATTTCCTGGAAGAGGTAATACTTGAATTAAATTTTGATGTGTGAACTTGAGGAGCAATAAGACCCAGAGGTCTGGGGTATATCCAGATCTGGCACAAAGTAGGTGGTACTCTGTCAAAAGTTGCAGATTTAATCATTGAAAGCATGAGCCTTTATACCCATGTCGACATAATTGAAGCACAGTTAAATAGATTCAGTTATCTAACTCCATGGCCAAAAACTCACTGAATTGCGCATATGGTGCACCGGCATGATAGATCAGCAACTCCAACAGCACTCTCTCTCCTGTTCCCAATGACGAAGCAATTACAGGAGCTGCTGCACAGATCCAGGCAGACTTGTATGTGCCCGTCTCCATCACATGCCTGGTACGTTTATGCAGTAAGCTACTGTTCATCTTTCCCCAGAGGCCCTGGTAGAACATTCTAGAGGAGTTCATTGCTAAATCTACAACTCTAATAGAATTCCATAGGACGTCACCAACCCAGGAAGCCTCTCTCAATAATCCCTCCCTCATCTTGCCTTCCCTTGAAACTCCCATCACTGACCTAATATTGTGAGAATCTGTCCATCTTCTGAGCTGGGGTAATGTGTCCCTGCTTGTAATGTTAGTTTTTTGAAAGTGCAATTAATATGAAAGTGGAATATATATATATATATATATATCAAAAGTTTGAAAGTGAAAGGTAGAGAAGGCGTGCATATTATAAGAATCAGCGTTGTGAAAATAAAGAGTATTCCTACCTCTTTATAGATACAATGTATGTCTCTGACAAAGAATACAACTCAAGAAGCGATTATGAAAGAAATCAAAGGAATAACTATGACTGGTATACAGAAAAGATGCTCGATGATACACTTAATGAATGGAAAGAAAAGGACTGAGATTTTAATTGGGTTGGTTTTTTTAATGCAAGTAAAATAAGTTTATTAGTCAGGGTCCTCCAGACATATATATCTATATATTTATATCTATCTATCTATCTATCTATCTATATGAGAGAGAGAAATTGATTTTTGAAAAACAATTGGCTTATGTGACTGTGGAGGCTGACAAGTTCCAAGATCTGCAGCTGGCAATCTGTAGACGCAGGACCGCCGCTGGTGTGGTTCCAGCCTGCAGACAGGCAGGCTCCAGACCCAGGAAAGCTGATATTTCAGTTTGACATATAGGTTGGTTTCATTCAATGTCAGAGATAAACCATTGTCTCAGCTTGAAGGCAGTCAGGCAGGAGAAAGGTCAGCTCTTTTGTTTTACTCAGTCCTTCAACTGATTGGACGAAACCAACCTATACTGCGGAGGTTGACATGTTTTATTCATTCTACTGATGCAGATGCTAATCTTATTCAAAAGAAACCTCATACACACACCCAGAATATTTGACCTAACATCTGGCCACCTCATGGACCAGTCAAGTTGATAGGTATATTTAACCATCTCAGGCACGTGGCCTTGAACTTGTTGCATATTAAGTGAAAAAAATTGCTCAGGCAACTAAAACTTTTTACTGAAGCAAAGTTTACAAGGAGTATATACTGAAGGCAAGAGAAAGAACAGGTCCTAAATAGAAGCTAGCATTTGCAAACATAATAACTATACATTCTATTGTTCAGTACCTTGCAAATATAGCTTAGAACTTGCAGGGTAAATTATGCAAAAAACCTAAGTTCTCTCTGGTATTTTCTATGCAGCTGATAAGAACATATGTAAAAGTTATTTGTATTATTGGGAATTTTGACTTGACTAAATCTTTTGGAAATGGTGCCTTCAAATGGCACATCACTTGCAAGTGACTTTTTTTGTGTTTGGAGAAGAATGTTGAGAATTGTCAAGTAGTCCTGTCAGAACTGGTAACTGTGACTACCACTGACTCCTGCAGGGGTCACTGCTGACATCAGCCTTATGCAACAGACACACAATGTGACAAGATTTTGCCAAGACAGAGTTTTAGGCAATTTATTGAACTACTAACCAGAACTGTCTCTGAGCTCTAAATGTAAAAACTGTATATAGTAACCATGGTAGCCATGCGTCACACACAGTTCATGCTCCACGTTCCTATAGTGGATGTAGTGGAAATTTTGAACTGCTTGAAAGCTATTTATTTATTAAGCTTTCCGTGGAAATTCTCTTTGCGTATTTGTATTGAGGAATAGAGTGCCCACTAGGGGGTGTGCATATACCACTTATATTCTAAAAAGGGTGGTACAAAAAATTGAGTAATTGAAAAAAATAAGTGTTTTTGGATCTATCTGTTCTCTGGTTTTCTGTTCATATTTTTTAAAAGAAAAAATTTTAAAGTGACATTATATTTTAAAGAGAATTAGCAATTTCTAAATGTAAGGAAGCAAAGAAAAAATGTACATTTTTATAGTTAGGGATAATGAAATGAAAGTAGTATAATTAAAGGGCACACATTTAAGTTAAAATAAAAGTCACAGCTCACTTTAAGCTGAGTCATTATTTTAAATTATTAATGAGTCTTGGTTATGGGCATTATTCTACACACTTTTTTTTGATAAACGTTTTTTGAACACCTAGTTTATAGCAAGAATTAGAAAATATCCTTGACTTTGGGTGGTTCATAGTCTAATGGAGAAGACAGTAATATAAATATAAAACATAAAGCAACACTAAGTGCTATAATACAGATTTGAGAAATATGTTTTAACAAAATAGAGACAGACCCAGGGACAGCAAGCTGACAGCTGTTTAGGCTGGCATTGGGGAGCTGGGTGGGAGGGCAGAGGGATTGAGAAAATGAAGATCTTTTTCTTAAAAGAGAGAAAAAATTCATGAAAAATATGCTTTAAGGGCCTAGAAAGGATGATGTTAGCTGTGGTGAAGGAACTGTCACAGAGAAGGAGACATTCCTGTTCGCTAGACTGACTGCTTTTATCCTAACTGGGCCTCCCCAATACATCTGTTGACAGGTTTCCGTCCTTGTCCTAAGGCGTGTGTTCTGTTTCTATGCCGCTGCTCCACAGCCCGACTGGCAGCTGCAGGGTGGTGTTCAGATGTTTATACACAATAATCTCAGCACTATACCTGTCTAAGCAGTGTGGTTTTCCTAGTCTTTTCTCATCCAATCCTGGGGCCGAGGGACACTCAGACGATTAATTTAGATGAGTGAGGCAATGAGGTGTCCAAGTGAGCACCTATAATTTTTGAGAAGTCAAAAAAATAGCCCTGGAGGAAGTCAGCTGTGTCATCTTTGGAAATGACTTGGAACCCCAGTTAGCATGGTATTAGTATGCTTAACTGTCTAGTGACTTGCTAATGATTCTGATGGCATAGGAAGCTTTATTTTCCTTGTGTTTCTAAAATAAATATAGATGGTCAAAGTATGCTGGTTAATGGGAAAATAAACTTTCCTGTGCTTGTGTCTTATAGACAGGGTTGTTGGTTCTCTGTAGACATGATTAAGCATATGCATTTGGATGAGATAGCTAGGTGAGTACCTAGAGGAACACAGAGCTTATGAAAAGCCATTTTCTGTTAAGGGACTGACTCCCAGCTCTTCCATACGCCCCCAGAGCAGTTTTGAGAGTGGGGGACTGCCAGTTGGGAGATTCCATCACAAAGCTGTAATTCTCAGGTGCGCTCATTGACAATTTAATGCGAATGCTATTAAAGGCAATGAGAGGCCAGGCAAGGTTTGGTACTTTTAAAGCAGCAGAGTTATTCTTTTAAATGAAACAGACAAAAGGGATAAAGTCTGAAGACAGGGTTTGATTTAGATGCCAACACTTCTCTATTTATCTCCAGTATATGTGCCAAAGAGTGGGCACGTGGGCGGAGGGAGCAGATGGGTGGTGGTGGCGAAGGAAGCAATACCTTGGTATGGATTTTAAAGCATCATGAAAGGGCAAAAAATTTAATAAATTTAGATGAATGCTTAGGTATTTTATGAGAGTTTTATGAAGCTGTATCTTTAGTTTTGCTTTGGAGAAAATGGTGGAAAATCATACACAATATTTTAGCATTTTTATGAAGACAGGATTATTTGTTAGTCAAGGTTAGAGGGGAAACTAAAAGAATTCCAGATCGTTCTGTCAGGATTTTGGAATAATACAATGATAGATGAAACTTAAACTTCACATAAGCAAGGTAGTGCTGTAGGAGCTGAGATTTTCAATAACTGTGTTTATGCATTGTGACAGCTTATAAATTAAATCCTAGAACTCTTAGGAAATACACTCAGCCATCACCAGGGATAATATAATAGAGGTGACTGCTCTATAAAAATGGGAGTTTGGACCTGATACTATATTGAAATGGAGGAGGAAGTAACTTTGAAAGTATGATTTTACTGAATATTTGGTGAGTTTGTATGTCCTGCAATTAGAAAAACAAAAGCAAAAAAAAAAAATCAGAAGTTGCTATGAAACAGAAATGGATTGGGTAAAGGCTGGTAAGAGTGGAGGTGCAAATTATATTGACTATAGATTTCATTAAAATAGAACTATTGTGTTTCAAATTTTTTGTATAATGAAGGTGGAATATTATGTAAAGGAGACATGAGAAGCTGACCTAATTAGAGTACTCAAGGAAAAGAAAATGAGAAAAGTCAGAAGTATTTTGTAAAATTTATTACCTTAAGGAATTTTTAAGAGGCCTTGAGATAACGCTAAACCTCAAGGCCAAAAAGCTGAGACACTTCAATGCAGTCACCTGTCATGTTGGGCATGTCATCAAACTTCTGCAGGTCTCCATTTCCTGTCTGTACTGAAGAGTCAACAAATTATTTTTTAAACAGCTTCCAACTACAGACTAGTTTTCTTTTGCCTGAAATTGTTTAACATTAACATAAGTAAGGTTGAAGAAATTTCCTCATCCATCTTCTTAACTATTAAGTAGTACTGCTTCGGGGCCTACACATTACCTTCAACTCAGTGTATTGATCTGCTTATCCCAGGCAGAGCAGACTCCCTGACATTTTCATGATATTGAGAGAGCTGTGAACATTGGTCCACAACAGAGGGGTTATTTTCCCTACTTAAAATTTTTTTCTTTTGAATGTGCAGAGGGAAAAATATGGACATAGTAATGATAAAAACCCGGGTTTGTAAACTACTATTACTTACCAGATGATGGCAATAGCAACTGAATTTGTTTCCTTATCTGGAAAAATAGGGCTAATACCCACCTTGAATGAGAATATTACTCAGCATTCAGTTCAGTTCATTTTGAGGTTTCTGTTTCTTTTCATTTTATTTATCATCTGCTAGGGCCTAACTAGAAAAGAAAATACATTTATTTTTAGAGTCTTAAACTAAAGAAATCACTGCTGGCTTCTAACAAAACCTTTCAACAAAATAAAGTAAGTCTCACAAATAATAAAAATCAGCCACTCTGACAAGGCTTGAAGACTACGGGATTTTAGACAATAGAAATTAAATCAACATACACCTCCAGGATTCTTCTGCAAAACATTATAACCGGTCATTTCTTCGTTTATATGCAAGATTTCCAGAATACCCAGGGAAAATTAATCCTCCTTTCAACATGTTAGGATTTGATGCTGAAATATAAAAGCAGCACGGTCTAGTTTCGCAGCAAAGAGGCCTGTTTCTAGACTCCCACCGGGAGCAAGGACCTAAAGTCATCTTTCCTTCTTCCGTTTTTTCCTTCTTTTTCTGAGGTTCCACCCCTATCCCATTCGGGTCCCTCTCCTTTTCCATCTTCACCTTCTCCCATAAGTGGGCAAAATAGGAAACGGAAGTTGTTGCTTGGTATAGTGCTCGAAAAGGCTATTTTAATTAAGGGGGGGAAAATTCCTCTCCAGGTTCCTCATTTTGCAGTGAGTCCGAACGCCCACTGGCTCCCTAGTCCTCCTCCACAGAAGGGTCGTTACTAGTGAGAGGAAGTGCGGATTGCTGGAGGGGGTGTGAGACCCTACAGCCGCAAAGGAAGATCCTCGAGCGATCCGGCTTGGGATCCCGGGAGGCGCGGGGAGCACCGCCCCTCGCCCTGTGCGGACGCGCGGGGGAGGTGGCAGCCCCTGCCCAGCGGGGGAAGCCCATTCTAGGGGCCCGGGGGGCTAGGGCAGCGCTGAGGCGACGGCGGCGGCGGTGGCGGTGGCAGTGGCGGTGGGGACGCGGCGCGGCTGCCGCAGGGGAGCGGCGGCAGCGGCGGGCGCGAGGGGCGGGGCGCCCGCCGCAACTTCTGCCTTTGCCTCGCTGGCGCTCTCCGCGGAGTCGCGCAGTGGCTGCGGGCCGTGGGCTGCGGAGCCGCCAGCCGAACCGGATCAGCTCGCAGGAGAACCCGCGCGCCCCGGGCATCCGTCGGGCGCCTGAGGCACCTCCTGCGGGGAGTCCCCACGCGGCCGCGCTCACGCGTTGTCCGCAGCGGCTGGGGGCCCGGGACGTGCGGGGCCGCGAGGCCGAGCCGGGCGCCCCCCAGCGGCCGGCGCGGGCCTCATGGCTGGGCCGGGCGGAGCGGAACCGGCGAGGTGAAGCCCCTGGGCCCGCAGCCGGAGTGTGTGGCGGGGGCGCCGGCTCCATGGGCAGCAGCGCACAGCGGCACGATGATGGACGTTAACAGCAGCGGCCGCCCGGACCTCTACGGACACCTGCGTTCTGTCCTCCTGCCGGAGGTAGGGCTGCCGGACTTAAGCCCCGACGGCGCCGGGCCGGTCGCGGGCTCCTGGGCGCCGCACCTGCTGCGCGGGGTCCCTGAGGTGACCGCTAGCCCAGTGCCCACCTGGGACGCACCCCCGGACAATGCCTCCGGCTGCGGGGAACAGATCAACTACGGCAGAGTCGAGAAAGTTGTGATCGGCTCCATTCTGACGCTCATCACGCTGCTGACGATCGCCGGCAACTGCCTGGTGGTGATTTCGGTGTGCTTCGTCAAGAAGCTTCGCCAGCCCTCCAACTACCTGATAGTGTCCCTGGCGCTGGCCGACCTCTCGGTGGCTGTGGCGGTCATGCCTTTTGTCAGCGTCACAGACCTTATCGGGGGCAAGTGGATCTTTGGCCACTTCTTCTGCAACGTATTCATCGCCATGGACGTCATGTGCTGCACCGCCTCAATCATGACCCTGTGCGTGATCAGCATCGACAGGTAAGGGCCGGGCCGCCCCGTCCCGGGGTCCGGCTCGGGGTATGTGCTTCCTGTAGCAGAGCCCCGCGCGCTTGCCTTTTCTGGGAGGCTAAGCCAGACTTCACGGCGGGATGAAGGGCTGTGCTTTAAAACATCAACCCCCATGCATCAGCCCTACACCAACCAACTTCAGTTACAGCAAAGCCTATATTCACCCTTGAAAGAAGAGCCCGAGGTGTTCTGGATTCCTCTAGTGAGGACTTTACGACCAAAGTTAAGAGTATTTCAAGCATTAGCAGTTCCACCAGGGGGTCCCTTGTCTTGGTTTTCGGGCGGAAAGAATTTGGTCCTTTCTGAGCTTGACAGACCCTTGCTGTGAGCCCCAAAGAGTCGATTCTTACTTTCAGAAACCAGGGGGAGAAAAGTCACTTTGCTTCCCTGATTGTAGGGGCTACTCCTCAGGCCAATGAAAAGACTTAGGATGGTCCCAGAACTGGGGGTCTGCATGTCTTAACGTTGCACCCCTATGATTGCTGATTGTGATTCTCCTTTTGAAAGTCTGGTTTTAGTGTTTGGCAAGGCTGTTTGCATCCTGTAGACTTACTGACTGGAGCCTTACTCCCTGTCCGAATGGTTGGTTCTAGCCTTTCATCATATCCCTAGGGAATCTTCTCTTGCGAACTCCCCCACTGGAGTAATTGAAACAGACGCTGATCATCTGTCAGGGATGCTGGGGAAACAATTCCTGCCATTGGACTAGGAGATCCCCAGGGTTCCTCCAGACTCTAGGATTACAGGATTCTGCAGTGGACCTACTCTTTGGCCCTAGAAATATTGTGCAATTGACAACTTGAAGTATGGTCCCAATGCTTTTTGGCTACAGAGTAACTCTGCTTCTCTTGAAACTGAAATATTAAACCTTCATATTCACACTCAGAATTCTGCTGGTCCTTTAAAACCAGCACAGGACTGGTACTGTGTTTAATGATACAGAGAAATGATTGCTTATTTTCTTTGGGGACATACAGAACCTTTAAATGTATAGACCTTTTTAGCATAGGAGACATAATCGATGCCTTCATACTTAAAATGACAGTGCCTCAAAAGACGGTCTAGCATGAAACTGAAAATTTCCTCCTTTTCCTCCCTGTAAACACTGCTGTTTGTGGTTTGTTGATATTGAACATGTTCTGCTATTTTACTGTTTGGCCAAGGTTTATGATAACCGAGTAAGGGGAATGTTAGGGAAGGGGATATTTTCAAGGAAAAAATACATTGTAGCTGTATTTAGTTAAAGAGCTAGATTATTTTTAAAAAATTGGATCCTGCCATTTTATATATTATGTTGGGAGTTTCTGACAGAAAACAAGGAATTATTTTTAACAGTAGAACATGAACTGCATATATGAGAATATTAGCTCCAAACTTGACAGCTGAAGTTCTGAATTACTGTAGTTAAGAATGTCAAAAACATATGCATTTACAGTCTGGTTGTGGTGACAGAAACTAGGAAAGCATGCTCAATATACATAGTAAGTATAAACATGAACTATAAGCGCAAAAATTCTGCTGCTTAGCCAACCAAAACAGTGCTCCCTGCATGAATGGAATCCTTTAAATAGCACTCAGTGTGGTTAAATGAATAACAATTTATGTTGCTAGTAATGCATTTATAATCTTTTTCATTTCATAATTGATAAATGATAAATAGCATAGCATGGTAACTTGTCTTCTAAGATATCCAGTGCTTTTGTTCTTCTGAGCACATTTAGATTTGGCTGGGACCACCCTGAGATTCCCGTGCATAAGCTAAAGGTTTTCTTCATTCAGGGTGCACGTGTGACTTACCAGCAGCAGGAACATCCTGAGTAGAGTGAAGAGGTTAATCTTTCTTGTCAAGAGCTTCTAATTTGTTCATCAACTATATCCTTATGATGTCACAAATTATAATACAGGGATATAGATTCTGTCTCTTCATTTCCTATGAGAATTATGCCATTGATGATTTCTGCTTAAAAATTATTTTAGAAGATAAACATGTCATTTCTTTACATAATATGAAGAATTAATAATGGTGGGAGACACGGATTGCTTTGCTTCCAAGAACACAGAGAACTAAACATGAGAAAACAGGAAATGCTTTGACATCTAAGGTGAATTATTTTTCAAAACACTGTTTTTTCTCTGTTCCATTGTAGAATATGACCGACAATATTAAAATGTGCTGACAAAATATGAAAACATTTAATCTTCATTCATTTATTTATTCCCTGTTGATTACTTAATATAGGTTATACTGTGCTTTGCAGCATAATCAAAGATGAATAACAATTTTCCTGCTTTTGAGCTCATACTATATTATGAGAGTTTGGATTTCTGTTGGGCATTTAACATTTGGTTAATGGAACCTTGATATTTCTTAACTGGGATGCTTTTCCAGCCTTTTCCAATGCAATTGCATGCCATTTTCTTTACAGGTTTCAACACTCCCGTATCTACCCTTTTCAGATAATGACTCATGGTGATTGAAAAAGTAGCAGCCATTGGGTGGGAACTTCCTTATCCTTCCACCACGAAACAACCTTTCCAGCATCTGTACTCTTTTTATTTCCTTCTAGTTAAAAAGCAGGAAGACATTGTGTCCCAGCAAAGACCAAACCACCTGCACTTCGCATCCCATCCCCTCTTACCACCTCAAGGGCTGTGTTTCTTCCTTGACTGCCCATATCTTCTTTGTCTTCATTTTTTTCTCTCAACTGGACAAAGGTTGATCTTCTGTTTTTAAGAACTCCTTTGGCTTTACTTCTCCCTCCAGTTACTGGCCCACTTCACAGTTCAGCTGTGCCTGCAACCTCTCTTTATTTCCTTACTCCTCAGATAGGTGAGTTTTCCACTCAACAGTTCAACAGTTCAACAGTCCCCCTTTTAGGATGCTCTTTTAAAAATAGAAATTAAGTCACTCTTATGTACAGGGTGAAAACATACGAAAACAGTTAGTTCTGTATGTTTTTTTAAGTGAACTTATATAAGAGTAAAAGTGCAAAATAGTTCAGAGGAATAGTGAACACCAAATTTAGGAGAGTGGTTTATCTCTGGTGGAGTGGGTGGAGGTATGGTCAAGGAGTAGTACATGGAACTACTACTCGTAATGTTGGTAATGTTTCGTTTCTTAGTTTTGGTGGTTTATATAGAGTTGTTCTTCTTTGTGTATCTTTTTGTACGTTTGAAATATATTTTAAAACTTTCTTGAAATATATCCATGCAATCTGCAACTAGATCAAGAAATTGAATATTATTAATCTCCCAGAAGTCCTCTCCTGCCCCTACCCAGTTTCTGATACTCCCAGAGATAACCATTGTCCTGGCTTTTTTTTTTATCATAAATTAGTTCTGCCTGGTCAGAACCTCATACATGGAGTGGTATAGTATACACTCATAAATCTGGTTTCTTTTGCTGAATATAATGTTTGTGTGATTCATTCATAGTTTTTACTGTCAGTATTTTATTCATGTGTTTTTTATTTTTTTTTCTGAGTAGTATTCCATTTGTCTATCAGTTTACTTGAAGATGGAAATTTGAATTGTTTCCAGTTTTGGGATATTGCTAACAGTGACTCTATAAACATTTATTTGTGGACAAGTAGTTTTGTGGACATGTTTTCATTTCCTTTGGCTTTATATAACACTGGATAATAAGGTACTTTATTGCATTTTAATTCTATGTAACCCCCTTACACCATTTGTGTTATCCTTGTCATGTATTTTAATTTACATATTTTAAAAACCTATTAGATGATTTTTATTGATTTTTATTGATCTTTCCCATTACTCTTGATTTTTTCCCTACATTACCATGCTTTCATCTGGAATTATTTTCTTTTGCCCAGTTAGACTTTCATTAGCATTTTTAAAGAAGTGAGTGCTGGTGACAAATCTTCTGTGTTTACTTGTCTGAAAGTGTCTTAAGTTTACCATCATTTTTTGAATGACAATTCCTCTAAGCATGGGATTCTATATTTGAGGATTTTTCAACACTTTAAAACATTGTTCCACTGTCTTTAGGCTTCCATAATTTCTGTTCAAAAATCAGCCATTAATCAACATTATCATCACTCCTTTAAAGAGAATATGTCTTTTTTTCCTCTGACTACTTCTAGGGTTTTCTCTTTATCTTTAATTTTTATCACTTATTCCGTGATGTCCCTAAGTCTGGCATTATTATTTTTTGTTGTTGTTGTTTTGTCATAAGCCCTACAGGGTTTCTTAGTAATTTTTGTATCTGTGCATTGATATCTCTGAGTTTGCTATTGTTTTTTTAATTACTTTTACTATCCCATTCTTTCTTATTCTGTCTTCAAATTTACATGATTTAAACCTTTTTTCTTGCTTACACATTCTTACACTCTTATTTTCCATTTTGCATTTTTGTCTGTGCTTCAGTTTTGAAAAATGTTTACCTGCCTTCCAATGTATTAATCATCTTTTGCTATGTCTAATCTGTTTTTCATTGTTATCTGTTGAGTTCTTTATTTTAGTCCTAGAAATTTCACTGGATCCTTTTTTTTTGGCATTTGATCCTTTTTATTGATTCTAATTTTTTGGTGAAATCTTCTGCCTTTTTATCTAATTTCTCCATCTTGTTATCATATTTTTGAGTATATTAATCATGGCTAGACTCTTTTTCTTCTAACTTCATTGTCTGAATCACTTGTGGATTCTTTGTGTGTGATCTGCTCCCCTCCCTCTGGGATTTGGGTCTGTGTCTTGGCATGCCTAATAAATTTTGATTGTGTACTCAACATGTGGTATGAAAAATTGTAGATGTTGTAGATAATGTTATTTTCTTCCAGAGAAAATAGCTGCTAGGCAGGCATATTGGGGGACTGATTATTGTAATCCAGTTAGAGACTGAGCTCACTATAGGCTAGCTTTTAGTTTTGATAAAGCTCTGTCTGCCACTAGCTGATACATCTTTCTGGGGTGTAGCCTTCTTGGGATTTTAGCTAAGAGCATGGGTGTTCTTGATGACTTTTCTCCCTGGTCAAAACTCTGATTCCTCTTTCCTCAGCACTGTGAGACTGTCAAAATTCCCACTCAGCTTTTTGGGAGCTTTTTCTTTGGCTTCTTAGCCTCCTGTCCTGTACAGCTTCAGAATTCAGCAAATGTGTTTAAGGACCAGCCAAATGCTGGGCTTAGTGTTCTGCTTCTTATTGGGATTTTGGCTATTCATGCCTCTAATTTTTGTCTATCTTCAAGAGACTACCAAACTTTCTTCTGGTATTTTTGCCTCTTAATAGCAATTCTGCCGAAGCTCTTTGCCTGCATCTTCAGCCCCGTAACCCCTCACTTAGTTTTGGAAAATGTCCCAAGGAAAAGAGTGGCTGCATAATTTTGGTTTGCCTCTCTGTGGTTCTCTGTTTTCCAGGATTTCCCCCCTCACCTTCTGGTTATCTCAATAACTCTATTATGCCTTTGAGCAGGTTTGTGTGTTTGTGTATTCATGCTTTACCCAGCTTTTCTAGTTGTTTTCATGAGAAGAACTGGTCTAAACCATCAGACAACCCCATCAAAGCTGGAAGTAAATGTGTGCCTGAAATATTTCAAATATGCACAAACATGGAAATATAATATAGTCATGTACATTTCCTGTTTGAAACCATTTATTGGCTTTTTATTTCCCTTGGAATAAAATCCAAACTCTTGAGCACATCTACAAGTTCCCCGACCATGTTCCATCGTGCTTTCCACAGGATAGTCGTGCTGACCTTTTTTAGTGTTTCCGTCATGCCAAATTCTTTCCTATATCAGGTCCACTCCATGCAAACCCACCAACTGATATATTTGCAAAACTCTACTTTTGTATTTGGAGTTCTATTTCCTAATATATGTTTTTGATTCTGAGTTGGAAAACTTAAAAGTTTTTAACCCTCTAGGATGGCAACAATTAAAATGTCTGAAAAATACCAACTATTGGCAAGGGTGAACAGCAAAGGGAACTTTCATACTTTGGTAGTGGAATTGTGAATTGGTAAATCACTGTGAAAATATTTTGCATTATCATGCCTTATTGAAGATACATACACTCTATGATTCTGTTACTTTCTGGTATAGGTATATGTCAGAGAAACTCCAGTCACCAAAAGTCTTATACAAGAATATTTATAATACCCAGAAATCGAAAACCCCCAAACTTGAAAAAAAAATCATGTGTGTCAACAGTAGAATGGATAAATATACTGTGGTATATTCACACAATAGAGTGCTATTCGGTAGTGGTTATCAAACTTGAGCTCGCCTTAGAACTATGCAGAGAGCTTATTAAAATAGATTACTGGGCCCCACCACAAGAGTTTCTGATTTAGTAAGTTTGGGCTGGAGACTAATAGTTTGCCTTTCAAACAAATTCTTGATTAATTCTGATGCTCCTCTTTTGGGGACCTTACTTAGAGAACTGTTACTATAAAGCAATAAAAATGAACCAATTATAGCTAAAATGAATCTCACAAAGTAATTGAAACAATATTTTTACTGTAAAAATTTTGAAACATTTAAAAGTTGAGAGTATAGTCTAAAGAGCCTACTATATCCACAACCTACCTTTAACAGTGATTAATTTGTGGCCAGTCTGTTTAATGAATACTTTGCAACTCCTCCATCTTTGCAATATTTTAAATCAAATTTCAGACATCATGTCATTTCACCCATAAATACTTCCGGGTTGTAAACATAATGCTGAGCAGAAGCAAACAGTGCAAAAGAATATATAATGTGCTTCTATTAATGTAGAAATTTGAAACAGACATTGTTCAGAGACATACATAATTGGAAATATAAAGACAAGAAAGGAAGACAAAAAAGAAGAGGAAGAGGGCACCCACTGATTGTCTTGAGAAGGAAATTCCTGAGAAGCCAAAAATCACGGCTGCTGTTCTCATTCTCATGATGTGTATATACATCCATATGTCATGAGAGTGAGGGTACTGACTACTTCCAGGTGGGAAGGAGAGGGCTATGATTAGAAGTGCACTTCTGAGTTGGGCAAGGTTTTGTCTTTTGACTGTAGTGGTAGTTGCACAAGTGTTTACTTTTTAAATGATTGTTGAAGTATCCAAACATATTTTAGGTCAGAATATGTGTACTGTATTCTGTTTTTATAATAAAAGGGACAAGAGTATTTATTTATTCGATGACATCTTGTGAAGGTGTATTTGGATGTACAGCAGATGTATGATTAATCTGAGCAGATGCAGTTACTGCTACAATGCCGTCAGCAGCCATTGATTGGCTTTTAGCTTCACGTGTGAGGACAGAGGTCCTCTTTGGGTTCTGCGTGGTTACAGGAACTCATCTGGCTTACTTGTGAGAGTCATAATCTTCAGTTCTGACTGGTGTCTGGCTGATGCCTTGCTTCGCCGCCAGGTACTATGACTCATTTGCTTTGATGATCTGAGTTCTGCTCTTGGCCTTAATTCTGCTGTGATCAGCAGTGCAGGGGCATTCTGGCTTCTCTGGGTCGCCTTTTGCTTTGAAGGAAGTCATCCTTGCTCATCTCTAAAATTAAATTTCAGCTTGTAGGTACACTTTAAGAGTTGAAAGAATCCTAAACTAGTTTTGCGATGACAAGGTGGGAGGGAGGAGAAGAAACAGGTCTCTGCACTGTCCTTTGGTGAGGAAACATTTCCCTTAAACTACTTTTGTTTCTTACCATCATCCACAGGAAGTAACATCTCAGGGCAGAAATGCTAGCAGCTAATAGATTTTTAAGTGCTTTATTGTTCACCAACCACTTCCACATGTAGACACCTCCTTTGGTCCTCCCTACAGTCTCGTGAGGTGGCCATTTTTATTCTCACTTGATGAAGGAGGAACTGAATCAGGAAATGACTTTAATCCATGGACACAGTTTGTATGTGTGGAACATGTGTTCAAAGCCTATTCAGTTGTGTATTTATATATGTATTTAAGGAAAATAGTAAAAGTTTGGATATGGGTCATGGTGAAGGAGATAATCCTGAGGCCTTAAAAGAAATGCTGAATTAGACAGGTGATGAAAAGGCAAGAGATATTCCAGGTAAGGTGAACAGCAGATGCTGAGAGTGTGAAGGCAGTGAGTCAGTCTGTGGGTGAACTTACGTACAGGGAGCGGGAAGGCATTCCAAGTGAGGTAATAGCATAACAAAAGCCTGAGTCCATAAGACTTCACCCCTAGTGGCAGATGCTGCCGGTTGCCTATCCCACCCCCCACCGTCCCCTTCCCCCTTAGTTACAGGAATTCCTGTTTGTACCTGGGAATAGGGCTGCCCAGAATAAACACTTTTCTAGTCTCCCCTGCAGCTAGGGGTGACCATGTTCATACATTTTGACCCAGGATATCTTAGTAGAAGTATTGTGTTTTGGCTTCTCAGAATTTTTTTCTCAAGGCAATTGGTGTGTGCCCTCTTCCTCCTTGTTGTCCTTCTCTCCATCTCGTTGCCTGGAATGTGAGTGTGTGGCTGGAGCTCCTGGTGTCGTCTTGGTCAAGATGGACGGCCAGGGCCACACTTGGGAAGGAGGACCAGGGGTGCCAGAAGGGTAGACTTGTTCCTGGGGTTTGTGGATGACACAAGGATTGCTGGTACCCCAACTTCTTACTAATTGATGAACATATACCATTATGTTATCTGTCACATTCAGGTGAACTCAATCCCAACTGCCCAAGGTTTAGACCTTGGGCCCAGTTTCTTATACCACTCGTTCATCTTTCCCACAGATGTCCACATGTACTTCCTAAAACATCAACTCACTGTGCCATTCTCCTTTGGAAACCCTTCAGGAATAGCAACTATCATTTTTAAAAATTTTTAAAAAATTAATTAATTTTTTAGAGAGGAAGGAAGGGAGGAAGAGAGGGAGAGAAACATCAATGTGTGGTTGCCTCTCACATGCCCCCTTACTGGGGACCTGGTCCACAACCCAGGCACGTTCCCTAGACTGGGAATTGAACTGGTAACCCTTTGATTAGCAGGTGGGCACTCAACCACTGAGCCACACCAGCCAGGGTGCAACTATCATTTTTGAGGGCTTTTTGTGCTATTTAAATTCCTAGAGTCTTTATACATGCTATCTCCTTTAATCTTTGTAACACCCTTGTAAGGCTGTTTACTGCATGTCTGTCATTGAGTGTCTTGCTAGCCAAAGGTGAACAAGACAGAGTTTGACTATTTTTAATTCCTTTCTGCAGACGAGGAAGTTGAGGCAATGCACACATCATGTATGACAGGAATGGCATCTGAATCAAAAGCCCATGTGTTTCTCCCTATGTCATCATTGCCATTGCCTGCTACACGAGGAGAGGAGTGTTAGGATGTAGCATTCAAGGCCCTTTATAATTTGACTCCACTTTCCCTATAGCCCTAATCTGACTAACTCTATCATAGACACTGCTTTTTAACAGTACGTCAAAACAAAGCTAACACACTTACCTTCCCAACTTGTTCCTCCCCCAAGGTTCCCATCCCAATAAATGACATCAGTCTGCACACAGTTGCTTTGCTAACCATTGGATAGCATCTTTGAAATTTTCTTTTTTTTTAGAGATTTTATTTATTTATTTATTTATTAGAGAGGGGAAGGGAGGGAGAAAGAGAGAGAGAATAACATCAATGTGTTGCTGCTTCTCATGTGGCCCCCACTAGGGACCTGGCCTGCAACCCAGGAATGTGGCCTGACTGGGAATCGAACCTGCGATGCTTTGGTTTGCACCCCGCGCTCAATCCACTGAGCTATGCCAGCCAGGGCATCATCTTTGAAATTTTCTACCCAGCCCGCACTCTCACTAGCCTGTCACTCAGTCCTGCTGATTGTCTCTACACTTTCTTTTTCCCCCTCTTCCAGTGCCAGCAGCTCAACCTAAGCCCCTATCATCTTTCCTTTGGAGTATTCAGAGTAGCTTCCAAGGGATCTCCCTGTATCTACCCTTACCCATGTTAATGCAGATTATGTGATCCTAGCTGCATATTAGAATTACCTGGATAACTGGAAATTAGAATTAACTAGAATAACTGGATAACTGGAAACTAGAATTAACTGGAAAAAAAATACCAGCGCTTGGAGTCCACCTCTGGAGGCCCTGATTTAATTGGTTTGGGTGCATCTGGGCCTCAGGGTTGACAATCTCCCCTAGGTGGTTCTAATGTGCAGCCAGGGGAAGAACCCCTGAGTTAGGGGGATCTTTTACAAATGCAAATGTGACCTTATCCATGGCTCCCAAAGTTACCTGCACATTAGAATCACCTAGGAATCTTCAAGGGTATGGCCCATACCCAGGCTGTACGCAAGCCTAACTAATGCAGCAGGGGTGGGACTCAAGCATGAGTGTTTTGGAAGCTCACAGGTTTGGGCGCTACTGGATTATGGTTCTCCTACTTCAGACTCTTTAATGGGTTAATAAATTCCTCTGTTCTTTGGATGAGATCCTTCATTTCTGATTTAACTAAAAGATCGTATCTGATTTTGCTAATTTCATTAGATTGGGAGTTGGCAAACTGTTTTCTGTAATTGACTAGATTGTAAATATTTTAGGCTTGTGTGATCTTTGTTATCTATTGCAACTACTTAACTCTGCCATTATAGCCTGAAAGCAACCTAGACAATATGTTAGTGTATGGGCATGGCTGTGTTCTAATAAAACTTTATGTGTGAATACTGAAATTTGAATTTCATAAAGTTTCACATCATTAATTATTATTATTATTGACTTTTTAAAACCATTTATTTAACTATTATTTACTATTTATTTATTTTAATCCTCACTAGAGGATGCTTAGGGAGGGGAAGGGAGGGAGAGAGAGATGGAAAGAGAGAGAGAAAGAGAGAGAGACATCAATTGGTTGCCTCTCCTACATGCTTGGATACCTATGGGTATTCAGCCCACCTATGGGGCTGAACCCACCACATAGGCATGTTCGTTGACCAGAAATTGAACCTATGGCCTTTCAGTTTATGCGATGACTCTCCAACCGAGTCACACTGGCCAGGGCAATTTTTTGAACTATTTTAAAATGTAAAATCCATTTTTAGCTGGGGGGGCTATACTAAATCAGGCAAGGGCCAGATCTGACCTACTGGAGTTTGCTGCCTTCTACCCAGGATTTGATTCAATTCAATGACCTGTCTCTATCTGTCTGCCGAATGGGGATACTTAAATGACACACTCTAATGCATCTATAATCAGTCCGGTTCAGCTGCCTGAATCTTTCAGAATTTTATTTTAGGGGAATGTATATTCCATATGTTTGGTTTGAAAAGGTC
Source organism: Phyllostomus discolor (assembly GCF_004126475.2). Lineage (NCBI taxonomy): Eukaryota > Metazoa > Chordata > Mammalia > Chiroptera > Phyllostomidae > Phyllostomus > Phyllostomus discolor. The sequence goes on along the minus strand of NC_040907.2, from coordinate 145,430,988 downwards.
TCTGACAATCTCAATAAATATCTTTGACAATTCTTCCATTTTTATAAGCAGATTGCCTTGAAATTTCATACTTGATAGTTCTCTGGACACTTTAGGCACCTACCACTCTGGCTTCCTTTCTGGGTCTTGAAGGCGATAGTCTTTTATTAGCAACCTCTTAACATATCAAAGTTGCCTTTTCTTATTATGGGAGTCATAAGGGATTCATCTATTCACTTTTCAACATTTATTGATTATGTAATCTTCATTGGTTACTCTTCACATCCGAAACAAGGTAAATAAGGTCTTTTCTCTCTTGAATCTTACATTCTAGTAAGGAGAAAGAGAGAAGTTAAAAAACACATATACAGACACAAACACAAATTCATTAGTAATAAGTGCCACAAGGATAATTAACATAGAGCACTGTATTAGAGTGGGAGATCATGGAGGGTCTTTCTAAGGAGGAGACATATACATCAAGACAAATGAAATGATGGAGCTGGCTGTGTGAATATTAGGGGGAAGAACATTCCAGGAAAAAGGCAGCAGCTGACATAAAGGCCTTGGGCCAATGTGATTGGAGTAGAGGGATCAAAAGATAGCCTAGAAAGAGATTGGAGTAGAGCACTGGTCGCAAATACTGGGATTTGGGCCAGGTAAAGAGTTTGGATTTTGTTCTAAGTGCAGGGAAACCAGTAGAGAGTGTGAAGTTTAGGGTGGCACGATCTGATTTATGTTTTTAATAAATCATTGAGGTTACTTTGGGAAATGAAATGGAGATGGGTGAGAGTGAAAGCTGGGAGACCAATTGGAAAGCTTCTGAAGTGGTCAAGATAAAAGGTAATTAGGAGTAGGGAAGAGAGAGAAAAGTGGAGGATTCCAGAGAGGTCTTGGAGGTGCATTGGCAGGGCTAGCTGATGGATTGGATGTGAGGAGTAGGGGGCAGAGAAGAATAAAGAATGACTTTTGTGCTTTTGGTTCAAGCAACTCTGTAGATGGTGATGCTGCTTACTGAGTGGAGGAGCAGTAGAACTGGTGGTAAAATTAAGAGTTCTATTTTGAATGGTAAGTTTGACATCGACATGTTTGACAGGAGTCTAGAGTTATAAGCAGGAGTCAAGATTAGCGATACAAATTTGGAGGTCACTGTAGGTGATATTTAAAGACACAAGGTGGAAGATAACATGTAGGAAACTGAGTCTGGACACCAAGTCTTAGGGAGATAAAATATTTAGAGGTCCAGAAAAGAGGAGGAGATAACACAGTTTAAAGGGGTGATCAGTGAGATGTGAGGGTGTTCTGTCATGGAAATTAAGGGAAATGTGTTTTGATAAAGATAAAATCAACTGTGTCAAATGCTGTTGTAAGATATGACTAGAAAATGACCAATCCATTTGGCGACCTTGAAGTTGCTGGTGATCTTGAGAAGAAGCAGTGGAACGGAAGCCCAGGTGGAGTGTGGTGAAGAGAGAAAGAGAGGAAAGAAGTAGTGACAGGGACTAGAGACAGCTCCTTCAAGAACTTTTGTTGATAGCTTCTACCCTGGGAGTCAGGAAGGCTAGATTCTAGCCCTGTATCTGCTGCATTGAACCCTAACAATGATTATCTATGCACACATCTTAAATTCATTTAGAATGGGTAAGAACTTTGATTTCATTTTTCACTTCTATTTCCTAGCACTTACAAAGTTCCTGGCACATAGTAAGTACTTAACCATATTAGTGGAATGAGTGGATGAATGAATTAGTGAATATTTTACTAGAGTAAGAAGCACTTTAGACTTGAGACCATATCTGATTAACCTTCTACAGGATCCCATAGACTAGTTGGGATGCAAAACATTCCCAAATGAATAAATGAATCTGGTAAACATGGGAAGGGTAGGATCTCCTTTTGATATTCCTCCCTGAACTTGTTGTTGGCTGAACCCAACCAGAAGCGAGAGAGAATATCAGTTTCCCAGGAGAGAGAACAGAGCAGAGAAGGGTGGAGAGTGGACCTGAGATGTGACCTAGTGCAGGTGCCTTGCAGTTGTAACATTCTCTGAGTCTGTTTGGTAATTTGACGGAACAGCTTGACCTTATTTGTCATCTGCCATGCCAAACCTAGAACTTGTGGGCAACTAGGAATGGGTATGGACCAATATACACACCAAAGTCGGTCCCTATCTTATTACTGCACAGAATATTTCAAAGTGCTAGTATCATGCTTCTAGGTGTTCCTCTAATATCTAGATAAGTCTAAATTTGATTTTCATATTTAGGAAAAGATACATGATCTTCCAGGAATTGACCATATCCATACCCTTCTCTGTGAAGCATAGGAGTTAAGACACCAGCTCTGAAGTCACATGCATCCATGTTTGATTCCAGGTTCTGATCCTGGGTAATCTGATCAAACTCTCTAAGCCTTTCCTCATTTGTAGAATGGAAATAGTAGGACCTATTGTGTGGGGCTATTGGGAGGATTCAGTGAGATGGTCAGCTACATGTAGCACAGGGTCTGACTGATACAAGGCAACATTTAATCCTTTGCTGGGCGCTTATTTATCAACATTTTCTTGGGGAGTTGTTAACAACTTTTACCTGAGTTACCTTCCTTGTCCTTCATTCTGACTCTGAAGGTCTTCTTCATGCGACTTTCTAGGGTTCTCAAAATGCCAGCCATCAATCAGGGGTTTTTACTGAAGCTACAGAATAAATGAACTTGTTTAAAGAGTTATCACTGTAGACAAGATGAAATTAATAGCTTTCAATGGAAAAATTGTTCATTTTGAAAATAAGACTCCTACATGTTAAAAAATAAAATAAAATCTAAATAAAATAAAAATCAATCATCACATAAGCCATTTGAAAAATATAATTTAGAAAAAGCAAACTTGGATTCTTCTCAAAAGGCTTTATTTTGGCTGCACCTTTTTATGACTACCTAATCCTATTTTTACAAATCTTGGGGGACTTTGCTATTATCTACAGATTCACTTCCTGTAGGGTCACCTTGCACCGACTGTGTCCCTTCACTGGAAGTCACTGCTCCTCTCAAGGTGGCCCTCGCTACCTACATGACTCCTTCCTTTTGGGTCCTGTAACTTCCTTCTACCCTCCTCTCTTCCTCTTTTCGTGCAATTATTCCCCTTCCCTTTCTTATAAATAGCCTCTGCTTTCACCTCCTAATGGGAACACGATTTGAGTGTATGCTTGAATCAGTGCCTCATGAAGAATTATTCTTTCGGATCTCAAATAAATGCTGCTTGCCTCTCACTTAGCCATCTAATTTTAGGTTAACAGCTGAGAGACACCATTTTACTCTCTTGGAGCCTCAATTTCCACATTGTAAGGTTGGATTGATAATCCCTTTCTCATAGGCTATTTTGGTGGCTAAATAAAAAATAAAAATATGTGCACAAGCACTTTTTTGTAAGTTTTAGAGACTACTTCCTTTACTGTAGTGTTAGAATGTTAAAACTGTCCTGTGAATGAACAGATGTTCCTGGAAGGGGGGTGGGTCTGTGCTAATGTCAGATCGTGTGCTGTACTAGTTCAAATGTTTGGGATCTGTTCCCAGTGTTGTAAAACTCACTTGTACTTCTTGTGATCCTAAAGCTATAACTCAAGAATATTCTCAGGAGTCCCATTTCCTTTATGGGATATTCCCATCTTGTGGTTTGGGAGTGCTGGCAGACTCTAGGACCATGATCCCAGCAGTCATGGCGGTCTGAATTACCTTCAACTTTTCTTCTCATGAAAACTTCCCTCCAGCACATCTTTTAGTGTGTTTGGGCCCTTCCTTCCTGCTTTGGCCAGCCCACTCCCCCACACAACATACACAAAATCTATCACTCTTTTAAGCTGCCCTGGAACAATTTAAAAATCTTTGTTATCTTATTATGCAGAACAACTTATTTGTCCACAGCCTCTGCTTTTCTCATCAGATTAGCCTAGTGCTCTTTCAGACTGGTGTTATTTTGAGCAAATGAATGACTTTTCCCACCCTGAGGTGAATTCTTCACTTTCCCAGAATGAAGGAGAAGCTAGAATATTTCTCTTTTTTTAAAAAATAGAATATTTTCTTTCCTGATAAACGTAGATGTGGTTATGATTAGTAAAATGCAAATTTACTTAAGAGCATTTAAGCTGTCAGTTGCTTTTTATCATTCTATATTTTTTCAATCAACTAATATTAAAAGTACAATTACTGCTAAGTGTGGGTTTAAAAAGTGTTTTGACATTTAAAATGGGTCTTTACTTTTGAAGAAGGATGAGAATTCCTTTTAGCTTGGGGGATACTACCTGAATTCCACCCCTCCCCCCAAACTAGGGGGAAGCTAGCAGGTGCCAGTCTGAATGTGGTTCTTGGCCTGGGGTCTGGGATGGTATTTTAGGGTTTTGGTTTCAGGTATATCCATTGAGGGGTAAGGCTGAACTAAAGCTGTTGTCTGGGGTGGAAGTGAGCATGGGAATTCACTCAAGAGGATAGTTGCGTGTGGGTAGATTCTAAAAGTACAAACTGGATAGGTTAAGCCTTCATGGGGTAATTTGGGATTGTAATTAGAAATTTTCCACAAATCAGTAGATTTGTGGGAAGAGGTTAAAGGAAATGGGGTATGCTGTTCAAACACAAGGTCCTACACCTAGAAGATTCCTACTGAGTTTGGGCCCCAGCCATAGGCTTCTCTGCTCGCTGTAGCGGGTAAAGAGGCAGTGTTAGTGATAAGGGAGTAGGAGAGATTTTCTGGGAAGGGGTGCAGATGAACGCAACGGTTCATTTCCTCATGGTTCCACAATACAATGGTTGTGAAAACATATTTCCATGAAGGTTTTTATTTCATCTTTTTAGTGTTTAATAGCTTCAGCGAAGTATAATTTATACACCCTAACATTCACTCACAGTAAGTATGCAGATCAGTGATTTTGAGTGAATTTATAGATGTGTGTATCTATCACCACAGTTCAGTTCTGGAGCATTTCCAATATTCCCCATGCCCTTTAGCCTGTAGCCATTCCCATCCTTAAGTCCCAAGGAGCCACTCACCTGCTTTTTGTTGCTATAGATTTGCCTTTTTTGCAAATTGAATATAAACAGAATCATACAATATGTGGTCATTGTATCTTGCTTCTTTCACTTGCCATATTTTTGAGGTTTGTCCACATTGTAATATATATCAGTACATTATTTTTTTATTTTTTACTGCATAGTATTCTATTGTATGAACAGACCACTTTTCTTTTTCTTTACTAATTGAAGGACATCTGGAATGTTTCCACTTTTTTGGCTGTTACAGATAGTTCTGTTATGGACATAAGTACAAATATACAAACCTTTGTGTTTTTATTTCTCTTGGGTAGAAACTATAAGTACACATTTAATTTTCTAAGGCACTGCTGGTTTTCCAAAGTGGTTGTGTACTCCCAAAAGCAGTGTATGGGGGTTCCAGTTTCTTCACAGTCACATCAGCACGTGGTTTTGGCAGTCTTTTGATTGTAGTTACTCTAGTTGGTGTGTAGTGGAATTTTGCTGCCTTGCAAAAAAGGCAGCAAAAAATTCCACAAAAATTTTAAATTTGTGTTTTCATACTAATTAATAATGTTGAGCACCTTATTAGCCAATTGTGTATCTTCTTTGGTAAGATTTCTATTTAAAATCCTCCCAACTCCCACTTTATAATTAGTTTTTAGTATTGAATTATAGGAGTTCTTTATATATTCTAGATACAAGTCCTTTATCAGATACATGATTTGCAGATATTTTCTCCCAACCATAATCTTCTTCTAATAGTCTTATTCTATTCATTTATTGTTGGCAAATATTTATTAGCACTTACTATGGAATGGATACCATTCAACACATTGGGAATAGAGAGCTAACAAAGCAAACCAAATCCTTGCTCTCATAGGACAATGGACCTAGAAGAGGGAGTCAAACAACATATAGATTAAACAAAAGTAGTAAGAAGTAATTCTTGCTGTGCAGCAAAATAAAACATGGGTAGGTGAGGCAGAAAAGTGCTATTTTAGATAGAGTGGTCCAGGGCATTTTGTCTGGTATGAGGACATTTTAACAAAGACCTGAATGCAGTTAGGATGCAAACTGTGTGATTGTGTATGCGAAGGGGCTCATCCATAATCTTTAGAAATCATTACTTAAGGTGTTCCCACCCTCTAAATTTCAGTGCTCTGGGGCAAAGTCCTAGGTAATGAACACTAGGGATGATTATTAAAAATATTTAATAACTACTACTGACCACAGTGGATGGGGATGTCTTAGGGCTGGATGATGGAGGGGTGGGGGCCACTCAGGGCACTTGGGGAAGCAGCTTTTTGCCAGCTAGCGTGGATGCATTATAATATTTGAACAACTGGTAAAGTCACATCAGAGTATATATATACCAAGTATGAGATCAGACTTACACCAGCTATTGTCAAGAAATTCAAGGGAACTAGGAACTGAGTTAAGGGAGAATTCCAGAGGTGTCAGCGTGGAAGCACCAAGAAGAAACCCACCCAGTGTCAAACCAGTGATTAGTGGGGCTATTAGGGATGCTGATCTGATGCACACAGGTGGGGAGGCTCAGCAAGCCCCTAGGTATTTCACTAGAGCATTAGCTGGCAACCTTGGCTCCTATGAGAATAACCTGGGGATCTTTCAAAAAGTGCATAATGTTTACTTGGCCACAGTCCAGGTCAATTAAATCAGAATACCTGCTGGTGGGGCTTAGGCAGCTAGAGTTTTAAAAGCCCTCAGGTGATTCTAATGACATCTATATTTGAGAACCCAGTATTGCTTTGGGCAGGATTGTACCCAGTCTGGAAGGAGCTTCCTAAAATGAAGATACTATGTTAGATTTTATAAATGTGCCTCTTGTGCTGCTTGAGGAAGGGTGGTGAGGAACAGCAATATCAACTCCTATTTTGAGCATTCTTTAAAGCACGTGACCTTATTTAATCCCTCATTTATTTTCTCAGATAGACTTCATTTCCTTTTTACATTTGAGAAAACTGAGGCTAAGAATGATTACAGTGGTTGGGGAAAAAGAAAGTTTTCTTCAACTCCTCTCTGTTCTTTAGGCTGATCTAATAATTAAGTCTACTTGAGACAGAATAACAAGGAAATGAAATTTAATGACATATGTATGTATGGGAAACCCACATGCAAGTGCAAGTCAGGGACTCCACGCACATGAGAGGTTCAGACAGAAAGTTAAAATGAGGTGCATGTGGCATTTTGAGCTAAAGATTAGGTCACATGGCTTGGGGCTTCAGAGGGCAGGAAAGTCATTCCCAGGTTGATAAGAACTGGTGTTTAGTAATTAGAAGATTGCCCTGCCTTACAGCTAGGTCATAAACATGTTATTTCTGGTAGTAATTCTTAGTATGGGCAAGACCCCAAATTTAAATTCTTTAAGGGAAAGGTAGAAGTTTCTCTTGATTCCACAGGGTCTTGATTTCCTTCGGCTCTAAACAATTCACATGCCAAAGTAACGTATCTTGGGGAGACATGTCTTGAACCCTTTCAGTTCTGCCTTCTCAGGAAGTTTCACATTCCAGATGTTGGACTGATAAATTGTTCCATATCTCATTAAACCAATTTCAGTCTTGAGCATGGGTCAATTCAATTAAACAATTGTGTCTCATTCCAGGAGGTGATAATATGATTGGGCTAAAGTTAGTCTTATGATGCAAGCAATCAGGTTTTTAAGATGAGTCTTCTCATCTAGGCTCTGGAAGCCCCAAAGAAGCTGAGAATACTCCATCCCTTCTTCCCAATATCCTGAGTCCAGACTATTCCTTGATGTGTGATTCATGCCAAACACTTAGATTGCTGTATTTTAACTGATACTCCTAGGGTAGAGAGAAGTAATGAGGGGGCCTTTCATTTTGAAAGTGGCATTGAGAGACCAAGAAAAGGAAGATGAATATATATCCAACTCACTCAAGAACTTTTATGCAGGTGCAAAAAACTTATGTTTAAAGTAGCCACATGATTGTTTAATAAGAGCCAGATGAATGTAACTCATGTTTGCTGCTAGAAACCAAAGCTTTGTGTGAAATTTTGAATTTATGGGGCAGGAGGAAGGGAGAGTAGGAAAGCATGTACCTATCTGTTCTTTCCCTGATTCCTTCTCACTTTTGAACTACAGAAAACTGCACCCCTTGGGCTTTGGTGACCTCCATTTCTGGGGACTGTTTATTTGGTGGTTCATTTTTCTGTGCTGAGTACTTCCACTTGCTATCTATCATTTTGTAACATACATGCTGACTTTTTCCTTCTTCTCTTTTCCCTGGGAAAATAAAAAGAAAGAATAAAGGCTTATTTGTACTGGGGGGTGGGGAACCCCAGAGGGGGCTTCTCTATAGCAACAATCATGATTAGACCACTTATGAAAATTTTCTTAGACATTAAAGCAGTTGGTCATCATCTTAGGTTATTTTTTCTTGATAATGTGAATTTATTCAACCCGTAAATCCAGGTAGAATGAAAATATCATACTGAATTCTGATAACTCGGAAGACATGTTTATTTAGCCAAACCAAACTTAATCTAGCTGTACTATAAAATATTTTCCAGGTCATATGATCCTGAAAAGCATTGGGGTTAGTTTTTATTATATTTTTGAGAAGTTTTGTGTATGTGCATGTTTGTTTAAGCCAATAGATCTCTTTTACAAATTGGCAATGCCGCGCAGAAGTAGAAAATCCCACACCACACACACGAACACACAGATGCACAAATGGAGACCTCCTTCTGGTCTTCGTTTTAAAGTTACTTCCATGAGATGTTATGGGTTAAGTTTATACACTCAGATAGTTAAGGCTTTTCCTTAATATTTGTGAAGAAGACACTTAATCTTAAGTAAAGAAATGTGCTTTTATAGCCATTTGTATTTTTTAAAGATCTCTTTTTTTCAGTCTTAGGAATTGGGATTGGTAAAGACAGGTGGGCTTCTTTGCAAAAATTGGTAAGAGAAGGACAATTACTCTTAATTACCAATTAATAGGGTTGTAATTTAAGTGACATCATAGGTTGATCTACCTATCCACCTACATTATCCCTAATTTGCTCCTTGCTCTTTGGGTATATGGTGTTATTTTAACTTAGGGGAGAGACTTTAAAAAATTCCTATCAGGCTCTGAATCTCAGGTTCCAGTTGGACTCAATTTCCGATCATGGTTATTAAATCCTTTCCAATGTCTTTCCAAGTTTCAGCCATAACAAGTAGTAAATATTCCTGGCAGTTTTAAACAATTCCATGGGCTCAAGTGGGTGCAGAAGTATTCACTTCCAGAGCATTCCCTCTGATAGCCAAAAAAAAAAAAAAAAAAAAAAAAAAAAAAAAAAGAACTGACAGCCTGCAGAAAGCCAAGCCAAGCCCTTATGACACAGGAAATAGCTATTCCTGGGAGAAAAAGGATCAATAACCAATTGGCCTGGATTTGGGAAGGAGGGGACAGTGTGAAATTTTATTTCCCCCCTCACTGGGCTCAGGAGGTAATCCATTTACAAAACCTTTTGACGATCCTATCTGGGTTTGAGAAATTCTCTAATTATGGCCCTTAGAGTGGCCTTAGACCAAGGAGTGAAAGATACCTGAGGAGGATTGCCTGTAAAAGGTCATGTCAGTCTTATTATCTCTGATTTTAGGTACCTGTTATCCCTTTAATTTTTCATTAACCTTTAACATTTTTTGGAAAAGATTTTATTTACTTATTTTTTAGAGAGAGGGGAGGGGAGGTAGAAAGAGAGGGAGAGAAATATCCATGTGAGAGAGAAACACCCATTGGTTACCTTAGGTGCCCCATCTAGAGACCAAACCCCCAACCCAGGCTAGTGCCCTCACCAGGGTCGAACTGGTGACCTTTCACTTGGTGGGACGATGCCAAGCCAGCTGAGCCATACTGGTCAGGGCTCATTAGCCTTTTGCAACAAACCTTTCCATTAAGCGATTTTAGAGTTTTTGAAGCCTAATGGAGGCTCTTGCAAACTAATTAAAAATAGGTATCTCATTCTGTTAATTCGATTCAGAAGCCATTGCCTTTAAGTACATTTTTAAATGATCTGATTAATGAAATGTCCCTTGTAATTGCCATTGTAATTTTGGTTATAATTTCATTAAGGACTGGCAGCAGTTTGGTAGGCCCCTAACCATCAACAAAGCTTAGCCCACATTTCTGTCTGGCCATCTTTTGGAGCTTCCATCCAGATGCTTACCAAGCCAAGGTCTTAGGATATAAAATTCTAGGTTGTCTTTTAGTAAGATTTTGTCATTTTTTCCTTTTGTTTTTCTTCTTAAGTTAAGGACAGTAGTACTTCCAGTGTCCTGATATTTTGTTTTACAATATCTGCAAATGTCTGAAGACAAATAGGCGGGAGTCTGAGTGGACTTGGGTTGTTATTATAATTTCTGTCCTTCCATTTTATTAAGGGACTCTTAATGGCTAGCCATTTATAACAATATGAGCTCTCTCTGACATTTTTTTTTCTTTCCTTTCAATTCAGGGGTTTTTCTAATTGAAAGGCTCCATCATCTGGCTTTGATGAGTAGGATCTTAATAGCAACTTAAACCAATAAGCCTTTTTATGGCTTAACTGTGGACCTAAAAGGCATCCTTAAAGGAGAATGCAAAGAGATGCAACCCTCACAAAATGAAGTTAAAAACTCCTTGAGAACTTGGCATAGACAAAAAGACAAAGAGATAATAGTTGCAAGCTCCAGGTAAAATCCTGTGCATCTGACCTGCTGGCAACAGCTGACCCAGTTTCAAGCCCCAAGTAAATTCCTATGCTTCTGCCCTACTGGATATTGTGGCCCAGAATCCCCAGCCTATTTGACTGACTGCCAAGGTGTACCCTGGCAAGTGTACCTTCTGTATGGTGGATGCCAGAGAGAAAACTGTCTCATGGTCACAGTGGCCAAGCTCTCAGGACATATAACAAGATGAAAGGAGAGACACCAGATAGAGGTAGAGAAAAACAGAATGAACAAAACCCATGCCTACTTATACTAAATAACCAAGGCGATTTTTCCACAAATATGTTCTTCTGCTAATGTAAATTTAGGAAAGGTTAGGGAAAGGACTCTTACTGCTCTGCTTCCACGCACCTCTACAGGTGGAGATCCAAAAGTCTGACTGGGCAAGAATTTTTACCTCTTCTGGCTCATGTTAAAGGTCCCAGGATCTTTGTACTACAGCAGCTTAAAGGTGGGCAGTGACCAAATGGTTTGGTGTCTTGCTCACAGCAACAACTCGGGGAGGAACTAATTTCCTTTACTTTTCTAGTTTTTTTTTTGACTGATATAATAATCAAATCAACATTGGACAGATTAACAAGAGAAAATAACCAAATTTAATTGCATATGTACATATGGGAACCCCACATGTATGAGAGTCAGAGACTCAGTGTACATGAGAGGTTCAGAGACAGAAGATTAAAATGAGACACATATAACATTCTGAGCTAAGATGAGGTCAGATGCCTTGGGGCCTCAGAGGGCAGAAAGGTCATTTGCACAATGATAAGAGATGTTCAGTAATTAGAAATTTGCCCTGCCCTATAGATAGATCATAAAAAGTTATTTCTGGTGATAACATTTATTATGGGCAAGGCCCCCAAGGTAAATTCTTTAAGGGAGAGGTAAAAGTTTCTTGTGAGCCTGCACAGCCTCCATTGCCTTCAGCTCAAAATAATTTACATGTCAAAGTTGTGCACCTTGGGCAGGCCTGTTCTGAACCCCTTCACAGTTTATGCAAAATCACAGTTCCTAATGGGAAGAGTTCCTTCTTCTGAGAGGATTACTGTTCTTTATGTGACCATCCTAGAAACCTTTAGGATTATGCTGTAAACACATTCCCCAAACCTGAAGAATGGAAGAGACCTCCAAGTTACCACAATGTGTGGCCCAAGGGAACCACATTAAAATTCGTACCTTGTGTTCTCAGAATAGCTTTTCATTTAGATTATGGCTATTTTTGGTATAACTCTAACGAGGTTGCTTATCTGGTTTCCCAGTTGTCAGATTAGAGGCAGAAAATTAGAACAGGGAGAAGAGTCACCTACAGTAGGCACATTAAAATGGCAAAATGGTGGAGCCAGAGCCTCACAGTGGCGGAAGGACATAGATCTCCCCTCTGTGGGATGAGTGGGTTGAACTGGTTAACCTCTGAGGGCCCTTCAGCTCTAAAATTCAGTGTGTTTAAGATAAAAGCATAAAAAGCTCCAGAAAAACACATAAGAATGAAAAACCTAGAAATCTGGACCTAGTGTTGGGGAAATAATCCTGGCGAATTCAGTAGGTCATAGAGCAATACTTAATGCATTTGATAATGACATTGAGTCATCAGGAAAACATTAAATTTTGTTTCAGAATGCAAAAAGCATATCAATTACTTTTGAAAGATTTCATTCAAAAATGCTTATCAAAATGCACTGTCTGGAAAATTTACTTAGTGGCACATCTTCTCTGATATATTTATATTTTTAATGGGATTTTTGTTCCTCGATAGAATAATTCTGATAATTGTGACAGTATCTTGCATTTATCTTTTGCTTTATACTAACTCAAAGCATTTTTCCATTCCAGTTTCCACTTAGTACTCTGACAAGATTTCTAGTTCTTCTTACAGTATATCTTTAGTATGTAGCCTTCTTACAGTGCTTCTCACATGGTTTTATGGTGAGTTGTTGATGGGTCTGTTAGACTGATAGCTTTTTGAGAGCCAGGACTGGGTCTTCTTCATTCTGGTATCCTTTCAGTCTCAATACATGTGTGTTACATCAGTGAATCAGAGAATGAATAAACTGCAAAAGAATAAGTCCCTCAGTGGTCCTGCTTCTAAAGTCTGTAGATTTGTCTTTGACAAGGCAGTGCCTTCTTGATTACCTTTCTTTTCATTCCTATCATCGATACTCTGTTTTGGCACTAGACTCCAAAACCACCACTGATAAGTAAATTGTCACATGCTGGTGGTAGAAAAAAATTAGAAAATATATAAGTGAATATACATAAACATTTTTAAAAAGACCACCAGGAGTCCCACTATCCAGAAATAACCAACATTGACATTTTAGGGCATATCCTTCTAGTCTTTTTTCTTAAACATTTTGTATAAAACCTAGATCTCAGCTGCCACCCATCCTCCTCTCTGAGCTTTCCCAGAAGAATGTACTTACAGAAGAGTATTTGTGAGCCATTTATAAGATATCATACATTTTATTTGGCAGTGGATTTGAGGGGTTTCTCTTTCAGTCTTCCCCTTCCTTTGGTGGACTTCCAACTTGCTAGCTTGGTTTCTTCCTCCTAGTTCTTCCCTAGACTTCTGATGTCTTAGGGCTTTTATTCCTTATTATTCAGAGAACCTTTATACCTTGGAGTTCATATCATTGTTCTCTTTAGAAGGTAGAGGTAGTGGAGGTAGTAGTAGAAGAAGGAGATAATTTTTTTTTCTCTTACATATGAATATCTTTCAAAAGTGGTTTATACTTAGCTTTTTTTCACTTAAAAATTGTGGTGAAATACACATATTTACAATCTTAACAGTTTTCAAGTACAATTTAGCAGTGTTAAGTACATTCACATGTTGTACAACCAATCTCCAGAACTCTTTTTATCTTGCAAAACTGAAACTCTATGCCTATGAAACAATAACTCTCCAGTCTTCTCTCCCCTCAGCCCCTCGTAACTACCATTCTGTTTTCTGTCTCTATGAATTAGACCACTCTAGGTACCTCATATAAGTGGAGATTATACATCGTTTTTTGTTTTTTCCCCACTTAGCATAATATCCTCAGGGTTCATACATGTGTCCGAATTTCCTTCCTTTTTAAGGCTGACTGGTATTCTATTGTAGAGATACACCACATCTTGCTTTAGGCATTCATCATTCAGTGGATACTTGGTCACTTCCAGTTTTTAGCTATTGTGAATAATGCTGCAGTGAGCATGGGTGAATAAATATCTCTTTGAGATCTTGGCTTCTGTTCTTTTGTGTATGTATCCAGAAGTGGAATTGCTGGGTCGTATGCTAATTCTATTTAGAATTTTTTGAAAGACCACCACACTGTTTTGCATAGCAGCTGTACAGTTTTACATTCCTACTGTAGAGAGAAATTATATCTTTCTGTTTTTCACTTAAAATTATGTTGGGAACAATTGCCAGACCATTACCTAGTTTTTCAGAATTATGGCTTTTGGTGACTTTTGGCATAATTGTTTACCTCAATTGACTTAGTAGATTTCCTAGATTTTGATATTTGGGTTGTTTCTAGTTTTGACTATTATTAAGAGTATGATGAAAACACTTATTTGCTGATCAAATTATTTTCTCAGGATAATTTCTTGTATGTGGAAATTATAAGTTTATGTATTTTTTAAGGATTTTATTTATTTTTAGAGAGGGGAAGGGAGGGAGAAATAGAGGGAGAGAAACATCAATGTGTGGTTGCCCCTTGCACACCCCCTGCTGGGGACCTGGGCCTCAACCCAAGCACCTGCCCTGACTGAGAATCCAACTGCCAACCCTTTGGTTTGTAGGTGGGCACTCAATCTGCTGAGCCACACCATTCAGGGCAATTTATGCATTTTTAATATTTATGGCACATATTGCTACTTTCTCCAGAAAGATTACACAAATTTATGTTTCTACACCAAGTGTATGTGTGAGAGTATCTGTTTCATTGCATTCTTGCCAACTTTGATTAGTATCATTAAATTTTGATGATTTAAGAAACAAAAAATAGCATCCCATTCTGGTTTGTAGTTTTGATTAGTGATGTCCAATTTCACATTGACTGCTCTTACATTCTTTTGTGAATTGTCTTTTGTGATCATCTTCATTTTACTAGTTTAGAAATAACTTTTATTTCTGATTTTAAGAATACTGTGCTCAGACTTCCGGCTAAGATGGAGGCATAGGTAGACACACTGTGCCTCCACACAACAGCAATTTAAAAGCAAAAAGAAGGACACAAAAGAAGGACAACAGCAATTTAAAAACAAAAAACAACCAATACCGACAGAAAATTGAACTGTATGGAAGTCTGACAACCAAGGAGTTAAAGAAGAAATATTCATCCAGACCTGTAGGAGGGGCAGTCAGGTAGCCAGGCAGAGAGGACTTGCGGCAAGATGGCGGCTGGTGGAGCAGGCGATTCTACATTCATGCGCAGATAAACTGGGAGAAACAACTGGGGAGCAGGATGGACTGCGCAACCCAGGGCCCCAGCACCAGGAAATAAGGCCTCAAACTGCTCACTGAAAACACCTGTGGGGGTTGAGGCGGAATCGGGAGAAACCCCAGACTCACAGGAGGGTTGGTTGGAGAGGGCCACAGGGTCCTGGAATGTGCACAAACCCACCCACCAGAGAATCAGCACCAGAAGGCCCAATTTGCTTGGGGGAAGTGGTGGAAGTGACAAATAGGGCAGACAGCAGAGCAAACGCCATTGTTCCCTCTTAGACCCCTTCCCCACATACAGTGTCACAACCCAGCCACTGGGTGCCCTTCCTGGGGGAACACCTAAGGCTCCACCACTCACTACATAACAGGCACATCAAGACAAAAAAAATGGCCCAAATGAAAGAAGAGATGAAAGCTCCAGAAAAAAATACAACTAAATGATGAAGAGATAGCCAACCTATCAGATGCACAGTTCAAAACACTGGTAATCAGGAGGCTCACAGAATTGGTTGAATTTGGTCATAAATTAGCTGAAGAAATGAAGGCTATGAGAAGTGAAACAAAGGAAAATGTACAGGGAACCAATAGTGATGGGAAGGAAACTGGGACTCAAATCAATGGAATGGATCAGAAGGAAGAAAGAAACATACAACCAGAAAAGAATGAAGAAACAAGAATTCAAAAAATGAGGAGAGGCTTAGGAACCTCCAGGACATCTTTAAACGTTCCAACATCCGAATTATAGGGGTACCAGAAGGAGAAGAAGAAGAGCAACAAGTGGAAAAGTTATTTGAACAAATAATAAAGGAGACCTTCCCCAGTCTGACAAAGGAAATAGACTTCCAGGAAGTCCAGGAAGCTCAGAGAGTCCCAAAGAAGTTGGACCCAAGGAGGAACATACCAAGACACATCATAATTACATTACCCAAGATTAAAATGAAGGAGAGAATCCTAGAAGCAGCAAGAGATAAGGAGGCAGTTACCTACAAAGGAGTTCCCATCAGACAAAGGAGTTCCCATCAGACAAAGGAGTTCCCATCGGACTGTCAGCTGATTTCTCAAAAGAGACCTTGTAGGCAAGAAGGGGCTGGAAAGAGGTATTCCAAGTCATGAAAGGCAAGGACCTACATCCAAGATTGCTCTATCCAGCAAAGCTTTCATTTAGAATGGAAGAGCAGATAAAATGCTTCCCAGATAAGGTCAAGTTAAAGGAGTTCATCATCACCAAGCTCTTATTATATGAAATGTTAAAGGGATTTATATAAGAAAAGAAGATAAAAAATATGAACAGTAAAATGACAGCAAACTCACCATTATTAACAACCACACCTAAAACAAACAAAAAAAGCAAACTGAGCAAACAACTAGAACAGGATCAGAACCATAGAAATGGAGACCACTTGGAGGTCTATTAATAGGGGAGTTGGAGGGGGAGGGAGGGGGAAAATGTACAGAGAATAAGTAGCATAGATGGTAGGGAGAAAATAGACAGGGGAAAGTTAAGAATAGTATAGGGAATGTAGAAGCCAAAGAACTTATATGTATGACCCATGGACATGAACTAAAGGGAGGAGAATGTGGGGGGTAGGGGGTGTGCAGTGTGGAGGGGAATAAAGGGGGGGAATGAGACAATTGTAATAGCATAATCAATAAAATATATTATTAAAAAAGAATACTATGCTCAATTTGGGGTGTATAAAAAGTATTAAAAATTAAAATTCTTAATTTTACCATGTAGAGATAAGTACAATCAAAATAGTGAATATTCAAATAATCTTTTCTTTATATCACAATATCTATATTAATTAAAATTAACTTATAACAGCTGTTTATGTCTGAAGGATAATCTTTTATAGATGTTGCAGATATATTTTTGGTTTATCATTTGCTTTTTAATTTTTAATGATATTTTAATGTTAAATCTATCTTCCTTTATTTCTTAGATTGCTTTTGTTCTTCAGATCTCTTTGTTTATACTTGGACAATTTAAGTATTTGTAATTCATTTTAGATATTTCATGGATTTTTTTTTTTACTTTTACATTTAGCTCTTTAGTCATTTTCATTTTAGTCAATAATAAGCTTGGAGCAGCACCCCCAGAGGTTCTGCCACGCTTTTGAGCAGTTGCTTTCTCTTACCATTTTGGGCTGTGGTTCCTCATTCAATCTGATCCAGTCTACCTTCTGTATTTAAGGTAGACTGGATCAGATTGCTCCATATGATTTTTGGTTCACTGAAGGCACCCTTTCTTTTTTTCCAATACTGTTTTGGATTTTTAAAAAACTCTCTTTACACATCAAGGAATCAGTGTATAAGGATCAAGGCTGCAGTCTACACAGGTCTTGGAATTTTGAGCTGACCTTACTTTTTAAAAATTGGTTTTTAACAAAATTAAATTGTTTTCAATATTCGTGTATTTTGAATATATATTTTAGATAGCTTGATGTACTACTATATTATGAGTAGATTTCCTAACATTAAACTATGCTCACATTCCTGGGATTAACCTTCTCCATGGTCATGAGTGATTCTTTTAAGTTTATTTTAAAATTCTGTTTGTCAGTGTTTTGTTGTCATTTTCATATATCACCTATCTAGCCCATCACACCTATAACTACTTGTTTAAGGAAGATAGAGACCATATTTTTTCTTTGTGTTTTAGAGTAGTGCCTGCTAGATAAAAGGCCCTGTATAATACCTAGTAGAAGTAAGGATGTGGGGTTGGTCAGTAGTTAATTTTGGCCGTTTATTCTTGTCTGGGGCTTGTTTTTTTTAGATGTTAGAATTCTATTAACTGCATAAAATGAATTGGGTGGATGTGCATCTTTTTGTCTGTATTAGAACATCTTGTTCTGGAATCTTTTTTTCCCTTAATCTTTCAGTTTCCTTCTTTATCATTGATCTATTTACCTTGTCTACTTCTTTTGGGGTTAGTTTGGGAAATTTGTATTTTTCCCATAGACATTTCAAGGCAGCTGAATTATACATTTTGCCTGCTTTTATACAATTTAATTTATACAATTATGCCTGCTTTACTTGAAATTAATGTGGCCATCTGTACTTTTCTTAAAAATTAGTTTTTGTCCAGTGAATTTGCTTATCCTTTAAGTCTCCATGATTTTAGTAGATGTGTTTATTCTAAGCTATATGTTGTTGAATATTTTTAAAGATAATCTGAAGGTCCTTGTAAATGGTTATTTTGTTCACTTAAGTGACATTATAAGTTTTTTGTCTTTCTTTTTCATGAGCGGTGGGTATTTTCTGTGGGAAGCAGGAAGTGGCTGCTACTGTTGTGTTGGCCAGATGTCATTTTCAGTGACATTTTCTGATACAACTTCTGAACTGAGCTTTCTGGTTTGGGTTTTCTTCCCTTCAGTCTATTTTGCCTATTTCCATCCTGTTGATTTTCCCCAGACACTACCTTGGTTACTCATTTCCCTGTTAAAGTCTCCTTATTGTTTTCAGAATAAACTTAAGACCCATTTGGTGGCATTTAAGAGTTCTCTACCCAGAGTTGTGTCTTCTGTTTTCTTTTATTGAGCCCTTACACATAGTATTATTCCAGCGTTGTATTCCTCCTACTCCCTCCCCACACCTGCCTTGTAGTTTTTTTTTGTTTCTATTTTTAATTACAGTTTATATGCAATATTATTGTGTATTAGTTTCAGGTGTACAGCATAGTGGTTATACCGTCATTTACTTTACAAAGTGGTCCGCCTGGCATTTTAAGTGCCTGCCTTGTAGTTTTTTATGTTTGAACTTTATTCAAACTTTTGTTTACATTTAGGTATGCTTTTCCATCCACTCAAATGCTACTGATTATCCTTGGCTCAAATCTGACTAACCCCTGTGAGTCTTCCTGTGTTATCACAGGCATGGGTTTTTCTTCCTGTGCGAAGGAAGGCAGAGAAAGGGGTGAGAAAGGCACCCATGGGGAGATATGATTGTCTGCTTTTTGGTTCTTGGGATAGATAGTGCATTCATGGTACTTACTGTATTATTATTAAAGGCACATAAAATAAATAAATAAGAGGGCCACGCATAGAGCAATGTTGAGAATGTGTCATAAGCCAAGAATTATCATTATTTCCATCTGGTATAGCTATAACAACAACAACAAAAATAAACCTTCTGTTTTCAGACTTTATCTTTTGTGTACTCCACTTGACATTGAAGTCTTAGAACCAGGAACTTGG
The DNA here is from genome assembly GCF_004126475.2 of Phyllostomus discolor. Lineage (NCBI taxonomy): Eukaryota > Metazoa > Chordata > Mammalia > Chiroptera > Phyllostomidae > Phyllostomus > Phyllostomus discolor. The sequence continues at coordinate 145,411,637 of NC_040907.2, read as the reverse complement.
TGTTGTCTTATTATTAATCTCCCTTGTACCCTGCATAAAAGTAAGATTGGATTGGAAGTCAAGACATTTAAGTTTGAATCATGATCTCATGGTCATGGTCCTAGAGCTTGTGTGATGAATTTGTGGTTTTTGATGAACTTTGTGGTTTTGAGTTAAATCTGTTTTATTTCTTTCTTTCAACAGAGTTACCCCTGACTTTATGGGTCATAGATACCTCAGAAAAATGAAGAGTTTGAGTTACAGGATTTTTAGGGTTCCTTCCCTCTTTCAAGTTCTTTAATCCCATGATGTCTGTTTGTAAACTATGCGAAAAATGAATTTGGAGATGTCCCAGGTAAATACCAAAGAAGTAGAGAGAGCAGCTGTGACCAGATATTTCAAATTTGAAGAACCCAAACTCCTGCCAAATACTGGAAAAATTTTCACATTTGTGAGAAATTGCTGGGAAAGATCAAGAACTGGGAGGATTATCAAGCTTCAGTTTATGGAAAATATAAATATAATGGTATCTTGAGTGAAATAAAAAACTGGACAGGAATATTGACAAAGTTAACTTTAAATGTTTTTCTCTTTGAGCTCATTAGACATAGAGTACATACAAAATGAACATCTTTATTCTAGGTACAATTTTAGGGGTTATGACATTTATTTTAGGCTGGCTTTATCTCATGTTTTACTCCTTTTTCCTCTTCCCCTTTCAGTGCATGTGAACAAAAATGCATACACATACACATGGAAACTCATCTTTCTTGAGCATTTGCTGCATCTTCTACCTCTGAATCTTTCCCTGGTATTTTTAATTTAATCCTTCTGTTGAATTCTATTGAATACTCAGTATGTGACTTAAACACTTATTATTTGTATAGCCTGCCTTTAACTTCCCTGTTGGAATTCATGATACCCCAGTCTGACTGCTCACTCCTTTAGATATTATGTATATATTGCACGCACACGAACCCACACCCACACACTTTGAGTCACTTTCCACATATTGCCGTATTCTAATTATGCATGCATCTGTCTTCTCTAGACTTAAACCTTTTTGTGGTCAGGTACCTGGTGATATTCTTCTTTGTGTTATACCTAAGAACCATAATAGTTCCTGGCCTATGGTAATTGCTCACTAAGGAGAATGGGTTTGAAAAAAGTTTTCTTCCCTGTCCTCCCACCAAGTGAAATATCATATAGGATTCAAATATACAGACTAGATTAAGGGGGGTATTTTATTAATACAAATGTGCTGCCTCAAATTTGTGACATTTGATTACTAAAGGTCATCAAAAAGAAATGAGGCTGATTTGCTGATTTAATAAATTTCTAATGAAATTTTCATTTATGGAAGACAGTTCCAGTCACACCAGTCTAAGCATCTAATTTAACTTTCTCTTTCACTCTGTATGTCTCTCATGCATACACACACTCTCTCTCTCTTTACATGGTATGGGGAAAATCTGGACTGACATGGATCAGTAGTTGCAAATGGAAGTGTTTTTAAACAGCTTCCTCTCCAATTGAACTGACACAGTTGCTCAAAAGAGTAGGATATACCTGTTTCAAATTAACATCACTGCAAGTAACAAGTGTGTGCAGTTAATAATTGTTAATTGTTCAGTTTAAAGAGACGTTGAATAGGTTCCTCAGATATTTTAATTTGACACTGTTTGGCAGAAAATACCATTTAAATGTATCTTGTCATTTAATTGCCTGGAAAACAAATGTATGTTGTAGCATTGTATTTGCTTGTAGAATTTTATGTGAGTAGACTCAATGCAGGTCTGAATTTAAAACAAAACAAAGCGAAACGAGCCTGTGATCTTTCTAATCAGTGTTACATTCCCAAGAAGTTCACATATATCCTCCAAGAAGCTTCATTGGGAGGGCTCCAGAAAAGAGCAGAGTCAACCAGGCAGCACAGATTAATTTTGGGGGTCTCCTTTATGTTAAAGTTGACAAAGAAGGCAAATGAGTGTGGGTGATGTTTTACATTACAGTTTTAAAAATGATTAATATATTTTAACAATGGATTTTGAATCAAATGTTTGCAGAACTGTGGACGCACAGCTTGACTACCATATGACCAGGATACAAGGATTGTTGTCATCAGAAACATTAACTCTGTGCCGGCTGGTGTGGCTCAGTGGATTGAGTGCTGGCCTGAGAACCAAAGGGTCTCTGGTCCAATTCCCAATCAGAGCACATGCCTGGGTTGTGGACCAGGTCCCCAGTGGAGGGGGGACGTGAGAGGCAGCCATGCATTGATGTTTCTCTCCCTCTCTTTCTCCCTCCCTTCCCGTATCTCTAAAAATAAATAAATAAAATCTAAAAAGAAATGTTCACTTGATCCTTTTTATTTTTCTGGATAGAAACTGTGAGGACTTTCGTGAAAATCTCCAGCACAGTATCTAGTGTGTGCACTAAATATTTATTTTCTTGAAGTAATGAGTAAATAAATGAGAGACGAGAGAAAATGGTAACTATTAATGTTATTGAATGTTTGCTATATGCTAGGCAGTCTGCTAAGTGCTTGTAACAAACCCAGGATTGTACTGTTAATATTCCCATTCTACAGATAAGAAAACTGAGGCATAAAGAGATTAAGTTACATGTTCTGGGTTGCCCATCTTATACGTGGCAGAGCATGGGTTTGAATTCTGGCTCTGTGACCCTGATACTACACCAACAGGTGCATTTAGCAAGTGCGGTGCTTTCCCTAGTGATTTACTTTTCTTGTTAAGTGTAGCCCTTGTGCAACCATGCAAGGCTGATTTTTCTGTCTTATTTATCATTTTCACGGGACTACAGTGACTTTTAATTGTCTATTAACCTTTAGCAGTACATTTGCCAAGAACATTTAAAGAAGTGAATCCTGTCTGGGCACTTGGATTTATAAAGTGGGTTTGATGTTCCCAGTGAGCCTTTCCACATGTTCTTTGTTTTCAGTTCAGGCAGATGTACTGATGTACGTGAGGTGTCCCTCATGACACCGTTTTATCGTGGTCAGAACAGGTGAAAATAGTATCGAAAACCAATGTCATTCGTTACTTTTCTACTTTATATTTCAGTGATTCTTGGCTTTGTAGCTTGGGAGGACTAGTTTTGGAAGACCAAACAGGAAAAAAAATCACAAAATGAAGAGTCAAAGCATTGGCCTTAAGAATTGTTTGGTCTTCCCCTGGCCAGTGTGGCTCGGTTGGCTGGAACATTGTCCTGTAATCCAAAGGTTGTGGGTTCGATTCCTGGTTAGGGTACATACCCAGGTTGCCAGCTTGATCCCCGTTCTGGGTGTGTCCTATCGATCCTTCATCTGGGCATGGAAAGCAGCCAATTGTTGGTTTTCTCTTGCATTGATGTTTCTCTCTCTCCCTTCCTTTCTCTCATCCTCTCTCTCTAAAAGCAATAAAAAAAAAGTCCTCTGGTGAGGATTAAAAAAAAAAAGAATTGCTTGGTCTTTATGCTACCTTTGTAGCACTTTTAGCTGTATAACAATACACAGTACAGCTTAGGAAGAAGGAAATGGTATTTGTTTCAAATGATAATTACTTACTTCTGGTTTCAGTAGTCATTTAGCTGACAAATGTGCCGAGAAATTTCTTCAGTAGTCATTTAGCCGACAGATGTGCTGAGAAACTTAGTAAGAAAGGCTGCCATCTGTGGAGGAGAAGACAAGTCAGTGCATAATTATAATATGATATTATATCATAGAGTTATCTGGCAGGTGTTATAGACTTTCAGTAATGGGAGTTAGTAGCTGGGGCACAGAGATGAAGAACTTCCCGGTTGAGGGAACACCTAAGTGAGGTCTTGAGGGATGAATAGGAGTTTGCCAAGTTAGGATGTAGGTACTAGAAGTGCAGACTCTTTGACTTTTCCAGTTTGGCCTGAAACTAAGTTTCCTTGCATTTTTCATCTACCTCTTCTCTCTTTATTTTCACTTAAAATCAAAGGAAAAAAAGAAATAAACTACTCTTCTATTTTTCCCATTATTTTTTGGTAAGGTCTTTTTAAAAAAAGGCTAACTCTGTTTTGTTTTGCTTTGCTTTAAACAGTTATAGGTCGAGGCTTTATTCTTATTTCATACTTATACACTGATTTCACAGTTAGCTAATACTTTGAAAGAGAATGTGCAAAGACAGTTGAATTCCTGTAGAAATGGAGATCAGAGGCAATCATTTTCTTTCAGGCTTTATGTCTGGACCCAGTCTAATTCTTGGCCTCCAAATGATCTGCTTTCCCAAGACTGGTGCAGTTATTTGTAGATACAAATATGTAGATCTTCCCTGTAAGAGCCTGAGACCTTCCCTATTGTATTGTGGCATGGATTTTCCTGGAGAGCTCTGCTTAAAATATTCTGCTTTGTTAATTCCTTAAGAATACCGAGGAGCTCGATCTGTTTTGGGTTGTGATACCGTTGACTTTACACACTAGGTGACTAGCTTTGGTTATCAGATCAAGCATCAGAGGTCTGTAGTGCAGAATGATGGCAAAACACGCTCGTGGAGACACTCACCTGAAGTATGCAGTTCATTGCTGCAACCTCTGACTGCCTTTGTGCTGTCAGCCACCCACTAATGGTAGTCTTTCCTGTGCCAGACCTCTATCCACTAGATGGTGCTAATATTTGCTGTTACAGCTCCAGCCCAGGGTAATTGAGTAATAAAAGGTGAATTACTTATTCAGTAAATATTTTAAGTACCCATGAACCAAACTCTGTGAGGGTTGTGAGTGGTGGGTTCCGGAGATGAGCAGGGTGTGGCTCTGTGCTCGGGAGGGCATGCTCATTGCTGTACTCAGGTGGCAAGATAGCAAGTGGAAGAGGAAACCTAACGAAGTGACTGAGAATGCCGAGGCTGGAGCCAGGGTGCCTGGGTTCACATCCCAGCTCATCCACTGCTAATTCAGCAGTTAAATTACTTAACCTGTCTGTGCCTCAGTTTTCTCATCTGTAAAATGTGAATAATAATAGTACCTCCCTCATAAGGGATTATAGGAGCTAAATATGTAAAGCACTTAGCTCTGCAGCTGATATGATCTGTACGTTGGCTTTTCATCCCTCACTCCCAGCTGCTAACGTATATATACTCAGTAAAGGCAATGAAGGCGGTGTACTTCATCTGCATTATTTACTGATGGATCCTAAGTGTGCTTGGCACATAGTGTGCACTACTCCTGAATAAATGTGTTGAATCATAAGCATGGGATTGAGGACTGGCTTTGTGAATCTAGCCAAGTGCGTATAGTGTGGAACTATTAACAGGAACTCATAAACTTTCTAATTGAATCAGTTTCTTTTAGATTTCTGTCCTGCTCCTTCTAAAGAGGTATCTTTATCATAAAAAAATGCCATTCTCATAAGAAGGCCTTCCTGAGACAATGCAATAAGAGGCAGATGGGTTTCCCCAGGTATTCTGCTGAGGGGAAGGAGAGCCCCCAGGGGGACCTTTTACCCCCAGGGCATCTGATGGGGGTGGGCCTCCTGGGGATTGCCGTAGCCCCTCATCTTGCTTGCTTCTCCCTTGCTCCTTCTGTCTACATTGAACAAACGTCTTGAAGGCAAATGTCAAGACTAGGAATAAGAAGATCTTAATTTGTCACATCTGAGTACAGCTGTGTGTGGAACTGCAATTTGCATTTTAATGTCCTGCTTATTCCAGAAAAGTGGCATTTTCCAGATTTCCTGTATTATTCATGAATTTCAAGGCGTTGTAGTTTAAAAAATAAAAGTTCAGGTAATGACCAAGAACAAGGGCAGTGAAACTGTGTCCGGGTTTCTCACTCTTTTCTCGTCTCATCACTCTCCATCTGTTGAAGCATTTCCTAGTCCGTTTCTGTGTTACTCACCCCGACATCAGGGACAGACACGCGTGTCAATGTTAACCCAGGCACCGCATCTGGCTGTCTGATTAGCTTTAAAGTTCCCAGGAGAAAGTGTGTGGTAAAAAAATCGCTGACCTGCGGAGACAAACAGGAACAGGTAGGTCTGTAGCAGCAGGCAAGTATCATAAGTGTTTTTTTTGCTGATGGAGTAGGTGAACCATCCTCAGCAGAGGCCTGCCCTTGGCCAGGTGGCATTATGTTAAGGCCTCCAAGGCGGTCATCCTGCCTGTGGGTTATGCGGGCGAATGCCGAGCAAAGATCAGGTGTTGATCCATCTGCTCTTCTAAAGTAAGTTTTTTAAATGAAACCATGGGTGGATTCAGGTCAGAGACAAACCTGGGCATAATGTGCTGGGGAAGTTTCCTCCCCAGAAAGGTGTGGAACGAGCAGTATTTATGATGGAAGCCAGGTGGTGTGAAAGCACCTTGCAGAAAGGCCCTATTTCTGTGGTCACGTGAACTGAGGTGAGAAAACACACTCCCAGGGCAGATACGCTCCTGGTTGCCTAGCAGGCAGCACTGACTGCTCTGGGGCTCTCCCCAGGGCTGGTGCCACGGGCTGCAGGACTTGTCGGGGGGTGGGGGGGGGGGGGGAGGGGGTTGCTGCATTCCATGCTCAGTCCTTGTCACCAGGCGTCATGGTGCAGTTTGAGGTCAGAAATGTTGCGGAAAAATCAACAGTTATGGAGTAAGTAAAGAATGAGGATGAATCATAGTATTATTTAGAATATATCACAAAATGGAGGTTGGATGTGGATTGTTGGAAGTCCAATGCTGGTTCTTGGCTGAAGTGGCTGTTGCCACTGGCAAAGTGTTAGGATTGATGCGGGGCAGGGTGGGAATTTAGTTCAGATAGTATTTATTTAGTGCCTATGTACCAGATACTAAATCATGTACCATATGGAGGGGTGTGTGTGTGTGTGTGTGAGTGTGTGTGTGTGTGTGTGTGAGAGAGAGAGAGAGAGAGAGAGAAAGGGAGGGGGAGAGAGAGGCAGACAGGTTGGGGGAAGAACAGAAAGGCAGATGGGGGATGTTACAAAGGTAACAAAGGAATTGGCATCTAGGATTTAAAAATCCTCTAGACTCTACTTGGCTTTCACCAAGAAGACAATGTTCCAAGTGTATGTCTGTGACTTTTTCGATTTGATTATCTCAATTAGATATTTAGGTCTGTCTGAATGATCAAGTGCCTTTGCTATTTCTAATGTCTCTAAGTGATATGTATGGGACAAATAAGTCTGTTGCTACATTTTCTGTGTGTTTCATTATTAATTAATTCATTTGTTCATCCAACTAATATTTATTTAAGACCTCCAATAACAGCTCTTGTACCAGGATTTGGATTTAGTGCTGGACAAGGAAAAACATGCTTTCTGCCCTAATGCATCTTACATTACTGAGGATCCAAACAACTAAGCAGGTAACTATAATTCAGGGCGGTTGAAGCTATGATGGGGAGATGCCCTAGGAACTCAGAGTAGGGCACTCAATGAGACCAGAGAGTCTTTCTGGAAGAAGTGTCATCCAAGCTGATATCTAGTGAATGAATAGGAATCTTAGCTCCCAAAAGACTATGGAATGTTCCAGGCAGAAAAGGAGCCTGTGCAATGGCCAGGAACTTGACTCTTCCCCAGAGTGCTCAAGAACATAAATGGCTGAAGAATGAACTGGGCAGTGATATAGGACTCTGTGTACTGGTGCTAATGATGCTGAGTCACATGGGCAGCTATTATACGTTCTGAATCAAGGCAAGAACCATCAGGCTTGATTCTGACTCACGGTCTTAAAGAATGGACTGGCTCCACAGAGGGCCCAGTAGAAGAGGTGGTAAGGTCAGAACACAGTAATCCTCATTCTTAATGCAAACTGCTTGGTTTCCTTACATTGTTCTGATCTTGCTTCAGTTGTGGTTACTACTCCATTTATAATAATGATAGGTGAATTTTTTTTAAAAGCAAGGTATTAAGAGAATTTCTTTTTACAGCTGCCATTGATGGAAGACAACCTATGTGCCAGACTCTGTACCGAGGTTTTTTACAAACTTTGTTATTTAAACCTTGGCAAGGTCCTATGGGGGGGGCTCTGTTGTCTGGTTCTGCAGATGAGGCCCAGAGGCTCCAAGAGATGAAGAGACCTGCTCTCAGGCCTTTCACCTACTGAGGATTAGAATGGGGATTCAGATCGAGGCTGTTTGTCCCAGAGGCTATGCCCAGAACCTCAGTGCTTGAGCTTCAGAGAAAGAACAACATGGAGATATTTAGTATGTGGTTCAAGGGCTATTAATAGATATTTTCAGAGTCTTTTGTGATGAATTTTAAGATAATGAAAGAATTTTAGGGGTGAGATGGTTATATTTCCTGAGATGGTTGGCAACATGATTAGAGAGTTCTGTATATGGTGTATTTTATGAGAGATAATATATAAAGTGTTATACTACTTCACATTGTCTGTGTAATAGGGCTTGTCTTAGTGAGAATGTAACTAATCTCCATCTTTCTTTGTGGAATTATTATATTGCACCTGCCAGGAACTACATTTTATAAAATCTTGCTTGAAGTTATAGAATAAAAATAATTATTGTACAGTGACCTTTCTTCTGAGGGCAGACCTGTTTGGAAAAATTCATGATGAAGCATCATAGCTTAATGGAAAATGAGAGGGGAAAAGAAGAGAAAACTCAGGCAGAGGTGAACGAGTGGGGGCTCCAAAGTCATGATTATTGAAGCATATGACAAGGAGAGACAAACATGAACCATTCAAATAATTGGGGTAAATAAAATATCGAGTAAATTTTGACATCAAATAAAAATCCAGGCTATTTTCAATATTATTATGGAGGGAGTACATATTCTAAAAGCCCATCTCATGTACAACAATATATATAATTTTAGTTTCATGACTGATCTGGTGAGAAAGTAAGAAGAATCACACTGGAGAGAAAACAAGCAGTCAAAGAGGTAAACCAATGTGGAAGCTGGTGGCCTCCCTTGGGGATGGCTGCTAATTTCTGGTGACCTAGAACCTTGACTATAAAGGCTGCATTCCAGAGGCAATAAATAAACCCAGGGGTTTTACAGTTGCAGACTGAGATGAAAACTGTCACCCAAATCCAGGACCCTTGAAAAGGGTGGGGGGACATGCAGAGGAGTTGGCAGGGAAGTTTGCCTTTCTTATATTGGGGAGTGCGAAGTCTCCTTTGAGAATATTTAGTCATAAGCAGGCAGGTACTCATGGGGTCTGGAGTTGAACTCTTGAGGCCCAGGAAAAACAGATAACCCTCCTCCCCCTCCCAAATTACAATTTGTTTTAAAGTGATCCTAGATTGACAGTGCTGCCCGGCCCAGCAAACTGATACAAATGGCCCGAGGAGAAACATGCCCTCGATACAGGCCTTAGAGCATTCCCACAGTTAAAGTTCTAGTAAGCAGGCATTCACAATTTCTGAATCATAAAACTGTACAGGAAACCAGGCACTACTAGCAAAAACTACACACAACCCAATTGGATCTACAGATTTAGATATAATTATGAAATACTGAACATAAGATACCTATGTTTACTGTTTAAAGAAATAAAAGATGGAATCAAAAGTAGGAGCAAGGAACAAAAGTACTAAAAAATGACCTGCCGGATTTGTGGGAGGGATTGAAAAGAGTTCTAAGACAGGTGTTAGACATTAGTATAAGCCTCGTATAAAGTATTAGGGAGCCTTAGGAATGTGACGTGGGGCATGGGGTTAGCTTGTTTTGGAGGGTCTTTGTTGAGTCTAGTTGGCCATTTGAGAACATTGTCATAGCTTTTTCAGAGTGCCTTTCCTCTGGAAGGATCCAGGCCATCTCATATCTTGAGATATAGGAAAGGTGATGGGGCATGACTCAAGGGAACTAATTGCTCAAGGAAGTCAGGAATTCCAAAGACTTTTAGAGAGTTGTAGCTTTATCATTGCCATCCTCCTCCTCCTCACCATTACCTCCATTAGCACATACTGTGCTTCATGCATTTCCCTGAACACATAATATGGATTATTTAACCTTATTAAATAAGATTTTACTGGGACTTCTGGTCAAGATGGAGGTATAGGCAGACATAGCTTGCCTCCTCCCACAACCATGTCAAAATTACAACTAAAATATCGACCAACCATCACTCAGACTGCCAGAAATTGAGTTGAATGGAAGTCCAACAACTACAGGATTAAAGAGACCACATCCGTCCAGACTGGTAGGAGGGGCACAGACACAGAATGGGCTGGTCTCACATCCATGAGTAGTGGATAAAAGTTCAGGAGGGATATTTTGGGAGCGAGGAGTCTCAGCCTCGCACCAGGCTCCCCAGCCCAGGGTTTCAGTGCCAAGATGATAGGTCCCCAAAACTTATGGCTGCAAAAAGCAGTAGGGGTTGAGTTGGTGAAAGAAACTTCTGGAGCCCCAAGCAGTTCCTCTTAAAGAACCTGCACATGAACTCTCCTACATGGACTCATTTCCTCTGAGCTCTAGCACCACTAGGGTAGCAGCTTGAAAGGTACCAATGACAAACAGGGAAAAACAGAAGTGTCTGGCATCAAGGTGAGCAGAGGCCATTATCCCATTTCTGAACCCTTCCCCTACAAAGTCTCAGAGCCAGCAAGCTGCTGCCATATCTGAGACTCCATCAATATGGCTAACACTGTTTACTCCAGGCTGGAGATCCCCTGAGACTCTGCTCCACCCAACTTATGGGCCCACCCAAGCTGCTTTTCCATATTAATGGATGGTCTTGGCTCCTGTTTCACAACTTCTCAATTCTCTCAAATAAGCAACAGCTGGCCTCAGTGAGTCCCAGGCCCAGCACTAGCAGCAGCCAGCCTAGATTCACAGCTGGGCTTCCCCTGGGAATCGCCAAGCCCAGCACAAATAGCAGCCATCTCAGATTGCTTCACAGCTCAGGCAGGGTGGGCCTGTATAAAACACAGGTGGGGGCTGACCTTGGCCTGTACCACCCAGGAAACCCCAGGGCCAGTGCATGCAGTGGGCAGCTACAAACTACCTCAGAGCACCATCACCCTGTCCCTGCACAGCTGATCCTCCATGGAGGGCAGAGGGTGGTGGTCAGTGGTCACAGACAGTCCTTGCAGCTGGCTGGCCTGGGTAGATCCTTCCCATTGACCTGCCAACAGCAATGAAGCCTCAACTATAAGAGGAGGGTGTACGCAGCCCACACAAAGGGTGCACCTCAAGTACGTAGCTTGGGTGATAGGGGAGGCTGTGCCACTGGACTCTACAGGACACCTACTACATTAGGCCACACTGAGGCAAAGCAGCTCTACCTAATACATAGAAACAAACACAGGGAGGCTGCCAAAACAAGGAGAAAAAGAAATATGGCCCAAATGAAAGAACAGGTCAAAATTCCAGAAAAAGAAGTAAACAAAAGGGAGATCAGCAATCTATCATGCAGAGTTCAAAACACTGATTATAAGGATGCTCAAGGAACTTAGTGAGGACTTTAACAGCATAAAAAAGACCCAGTCAGAAACAAAGAATTCACTAATTTAAATAAAGAACAATTTATAGGGGAACAACAGTAAAGTGGATGAAGCCGAGAATCAAATCCATGATTTGGAACATAGAGAAGCAAACAACAACCAATCAGAATGACAAGAAGAGAAAAGAACCCCCAAAATGAGGATAGTGTAAGCAGCCTCTGGGGTCCAAGGGTCCAACATTTGCATCATAGGGGTGCCAGAGGGAGAAGAGAAAGAGCTAGGAACCGGAAATCTATTTGAAAAAATAATGAAAGAAAACTCCTCTAATTTGGTGAAGGAAATAGACATGCAAGTCCAGGAAGCACGGAGACTCCCAAACAAGATGGAGGCAAAGAGGCCCAGTCCAAAGACACATCATAATTAAAATGCCAAAGATTAAAGATAAAGAGAGAATCTTTGAAAAAGAAAGAGGAAAGAAGCTAATTACTCACAGAAGAGTTCCCTTAAGACTGTCAGCTGATTTCTCAAAAGAAACTTTTCAGGCTAGAAGGGACTGGCAAGAAATATTGAAAGTCATGAAAAACAGGGGCCTACAGCCAAGATTGCACTACCCCAGAAAGATATCATTTACAATCGAAGGGCAGATAAAGAACTTCCCAGAGAAGGAAAAAACTAAAGGAGTTCACCAAACCATTATTATATGAAATGTTAAAGGGACTTATTTAAGAAAAAGATCAAAACTATGAACAATAAAATGGCAGTAAACACATACCTATCAACAATTGAATTTAAAAAAAGCATGACAAATGAAGCAAACAAGAACAGGGATCATGGATACAGAGAGTGTTTTGATGGTTGCCAGATGGGTATAGGGAAATGGGTAAAGAGGTGAGGGGATAAAAAGTATAAATAGGTAGTTACAGAATAGCCATGGGGATGTAAGGTACAGTACAGGAAATGGAGCAGCCAAAGAGCTTATACACGTGACCCAGGGACACGAACAATGGTGTAGGGATGGCCTGAGGGAGTGGGTGGTGCTGGGTGAGGGCAACAGAGGGGGAAAAATCAGGTCAACTGTAATAGCATAATCAATAAAATTTAAAAATGAAAATTCAAAAAAAGATTTACTTCATTTAACCTTCTTGTACATGTGCTATCATTAATCCTATGTGACAAATGAGGTAATAAAGACTTAGGGAGGTTAAACGGCTTATTCAGGCTTACAAATTAGAAGTTGGGTATGCATCGAGTCAGCCTGAGCTGTGAGCTCACACACCTGAACGCTGGTGGCCCTGGAAGCTGCTCAGTACTCTCTTGGAGAAATATAGTAGCCAGTGAGGTATCCTAACTGGTGCATTTGGGTGCATTGTCTCTTGTCCATGACTGTGGAATTAGGGGTGCTGTGGACCCAGTTAGGGCAGGATCTTCTCCAGGATGAGGGATGGAACATCCCTCCCTGCGTTTGTGATGTCTCATTAATGACAGGAATCAGCCTCCCTAGGGGGAACCAGAGTATAGCCAGAAGTCGCTGCCTGGCCTGGAGTATGGCCTGATCTAGCACAAGCAGAAGGGGAGAAGCCAAGGTCTGGAGCCAAAAGGGAAAGTACCCAGCACCAGGAGCTGGGCTGGGGGAGTAATTTCTGAGTTGGATACAGGTTATGGCTTGAAGCTGCTTGCACTCACCGTGGCCATAGCGAGGTGACACCAGGAACAGCATAGTGGTCACAGAATAGCAACAGTTAGGGCTTTTCCCACCTAAATCTTGTTTTAGATGCAGACAATCATATACATGAATATTTCTTTAAGTTGATGGGAGGGACGTTCATTCTGATTCTCTGCTTTTGAGAAAATAAGAGGCACCATTCGTTATATAGCAAGACATGATGTTTGAAATGCTCGAAATAAGGACATTTGAAATAAGGTTTTCTTCCTGGCAGAAACACACATACTATATTGTAGGGAAAGTAAGGTAACTTACTTTCTCAAGTTTATCTTCAGTTAAAGATTAATAGTTGCACTGCGTTGACCATATATTACTCTTGTGGTGTATTCTGAATTGTCCGTGGGTGTGAATTCAGTTTTCTCATTGTTCCAGAGGAGAATGTTAAGGACTGTTTTCCTTTTGAAAGAAGTGTTAAAAGTAACACTCCAAAAAGTTGTGACTCATCACATTTTTGCTGTGGGTCATATATTGCTTTTTGACTATAAAAATGAAAACTTTCAAAACTTTAAATTTTAAACTACATATGCCATAGATGTAAACACTTATCCTTTGTGAGGGAGCTTTATTTGTCTCTATTTCTTCCTCAAACCAAAACAGCTTTGGGGAGGGTAGAAAATTAAGACACATAGAATCTGTGATGGTCTAGGCACTGGGTGTGTCTGTCTCTTGCTGGGACAAAACAAACACCACTTCCCATAGTCCAGTTGAATTTTTCATCTTAGCAGATTTACAATGTAGACAATTGATTTCTGTCATTCTTGACTGTGGACCTTCATACCGAATGTGGTCTGTTCCATTTCCCCGTGGTATGGAGTCTCTCACTGTTCTTTGGCACTCCCTGGGCTGCTACGTGCTTATTCATTAAATCCATTTATCGCACTATTTATGACTCCCTTACCACGTACCACATGCTGAACTCCATACTTAAATTTCAGAAAGACAAATAATACACCAATTTTGTGGATAGACAAAGAATAACCAGATAATAACAGGTGTAATGATATCAACAGAGTTCTAACTTTGCCTGGATATAGAGCCAGAGGGTGAGGAAGAGCGGATCAGAATAGAATATAACCCGGATAAGGGCTGGGGGTGGGGTGTCCTACAGAGAGAGGCCATTCAGAGGAGCTAATGTGCGGAGGTGAAAGCTGACATGGAACGTGTGGCAGGTACTTGTGTCATTCACCAGTACTTCCATCTGTCCTCCTGGACAGGTGGTGGGCCGGTTAACTTCCCTGTCCCACTGTGGTTAGTCAAAGCTACACAATACACTAGAGCCAGTGGAATGTGAGTGAAAGTAACAGTATTCGCTCTGGGAAGGAGCATTCATCTGTGGTGCGGTGTCTCCAGAGCCCTCTTCCCCAGCCATGGGGATGGTGGAAGCATGCCTTGACACACAGATGCACTGCTTAGCCATCACTAAGGGCGAGAGCCGGCCAGAAGCCTTTCCTGGTCTCATGCAAGATGTGACATGAGTGAAACAAACATGTGTTGTGATCTTGGAGTTTTTTTTGATCAGCATATAACTCAGCCTTTTAAAAACAAATACAGTACATGGGGAACAAAGAGCAGGTAGAGGGAGGGGTGGCCTGCCGTGAAGTGGGGCAAAAGGCAGGCGTAGGTCCTGGAGGGCCTGTCTGTCTGTTGCTGCTTCCTAACTGGGATGAAACTTCGATTGCTTCCCACAACCATATCAGATTTTATTTCTTAGTAGATTTAGAAATGTAGAGAGTTTTACAACCACACCTAAAGCAAAGCCAAAAGAAACTAAGCAAACAACTAGAACAGGAACAGAAAACACAGAAATGGAGATCAAATGGAGGGTTAGCAACAGGGGAGTGAGAGGAGGAGGGAGGGGGAAAAGGTACAGAGAATAAGTAGCATAGATTGTAGGTTGAAAATAGACAGGGGGAGGGTAAGAATAGTGTGGGAAATGTAGAAGCTAAAGAACTTATGACACATGGACATGAACTAAAGGGGGGGATATGGGTGGGAGAGGGTATATAGGGTGGAGGGGAGTGAAGGGGGGGAAATGGGACAACTGTAATAGCACAATCAATAAAATATATTAAAAACAGTTTTTCAAGATAAAAAAGAGAAATGTAGAGAGTTTTGTTTTGTCATTTCTGATGATGTCCTTATTCCTTTGTCCTGATGCTTCTCTTTTCTAGCACTCTCTGCTCCAAAGGGGAAAAAGGAGGGAGAGAGCATAGCTGGGCTGGAACTAACTTTCTTTCTCTTTCTTTCTTTCTTTCTTTCTTTCTTTCTTTCTTTCTTTCTTTCATTGATTTTAGAGAGGAGGAGGGGGAGGAGAGAGGGAGAGAGAGTGAGAGAGCGAGAGAGACAGAGAGAGAGAGACAGAGAGAAAGACAGAGGGACAGAGAGAGACAGAGAGAGAAACCTTGAATTGTTCTACTTATTTATGCATCCACTGGTTGATTTTCGTACATGCCCTAACTGGGGATGGAACCTGCAAACTTGGCATATCTGGACAATGTTCCAACCATCTGAGCTACCTGACCAGGGCCAGTGCTGGAATTCTTTCTTAAAATTTTCAAGAGGCACACACACTTCCTCAGGGACTACACTTGGAGGCTATGCAAGAAAACAGCACCAGGAGGTGCATGTCTAAAATCCTCCCTCCCACAGGCCCTGTGCCAGTGTTCACAGCCAGAATCAGGGCAGCAGCTCGTTTGCTTCCAAGTGGCTGACTCCCCTGGTCAGCACAACTGTGTGGAAGGTTAGGGGTGCCTGGTCTCTTCTCTGATAGGTGGGCTAACATCAGCTCAGGGGTTCACCCAGAAACAAGGCACAAGGTAAAGGTCAGGGTGGTCAAGCTAGAGGGAGAATGTTTGGAAGTCTAGAGGGATATTGGAGTCAAAACTTGAACTTGAAATCAAGTTCAGAATTGAATTAGGAGAGGCAGGTAGAAGATGACCACATGGACAATACCTGTCCTGGTGTGCAGCCACAGTTGGACATGGAAGAGCAACAGGAAAAGCCTCGTGCAAGAGGCCGTGGGTGTGGACAAGTGGGAAGTGCCTGGGTCAATTGCAGAGGTAGAGAGGGTCAGTATCCAGGGTGTGTGTTTGTGAGGGACCCCAGTTCAGTTAAAGGAGACGTGTTTGAGCAGCTATACAGTGAAACTTTTTCCCAGTTTATTATAGTCTCTGTTTTAGGATTATCCAGATCCTCAGCTTGTCCAGTGGTCTACCCTGGTAGCTGAAATGGCTAGTGTGGGGAGAGTCATTGTCTTTATTCTTTGGGATCCATGTTTCAGCTAGTTAGAGTCAAGTTCAGTTGGAATGGCAGAGGAAAAGACAATAGGAAATTGTGCCCTTGAAAACACCCATAGAGAAATTTTCAATATTGACTGTGGAGCAAGAGATGGAGAGGCATGTGTGACTTGGGGGTGGTGGGTGGGGAGGTGGCATTGTTACTTGTTGACACCAATTGTGTTGTTCTCTTGTACTGATCCTATCTGCGTCTCACTTCCTATAAGGCAGGGAGTTCAGGAGCCAACTCCTTGTCTCCCGTAATTGTGGTAGAACTCCCCCTGCACAGCTGCTGGTTGCCTCGTCAAATCCATTCTTCCACTGTTCTGTGTTCACCAGGCTCTGAGTTTGTTTAGGTTGGCAACGCTTCTCCAGTTGAAATACGTGCCTCCCAGCCTCTCTGGGCACTGTGGTGGTCGGATTACATGGTCCTGGTGCATGAGACTCAGATGAAAGTTCTTGGGGGCAGCTCCCGGACAGTCCTTAAAAATGGACAGATTTGCTTGGCTTTATTTTTGGCCTTTTGACCTTGTCTCCTGTCCACTTGCCTGGAATATGGACGGCGCACCTCTTTTTGTAGGAACCATCTTAAGGCCACTTCAGGTCTGTTAAGAACGATAATTTAGAAGGCAAGGGTTCCCTTGATGCGGTGGAGTCGCACCATACCTGTTTAAGACTCCTGACCTCCAGAGGAAAACAGATTCATATTTGGTGAGGTCACTTTGGCGAGGCCATTATATTCAGCCGGAAGCATTCCTAATGGATACACCCGCACTTACTCTGTAAAATAATAATTGTTCACATTTGGCAGGCCATCGTGATTTCTGGCCAGACCTCAGCTAAACTAAGACCTTACATAACTGGATTTTCTTTCCTTTATATCTCTGTACATGGATGGCTATTATTCAAGAATAATAACACCGAGGCTGTACAACTTCTGGAATCATCGAAGAAAATTCTCTTATAGTCAGTACATTTTTCTCACATAGGTGAAAATCTGCCTTATATATTTTAGAAAGGCTTTTCACAAAAAGAACACACACTAACTTCAGAATTCAGTTTTTAAAAAGTCTTATTCCCTAAGTATTCTGGTTAAGCAGCATTCTTATACCTTAAAATTTGATTTAAACCTAAGTGTTGATTTTAAAATTAAAAAACAAAGTTATTTTCTTTGAACCAATGTGAAGTGTGAGGTGTGAAGTTTATGAAATTACTTATATGACTAAATCAAATTTAGGTCATAAACTTAAGAGAAAAAAAATATAGTTATGCTTCACATCTTTTCTAAGGTTAATAGAATCTGTCCAGTTAATTAAAGGATATAAAGATTTTCAACTGTCTATTTTTTCAAATTAGTATCCTGAATTATCCTGAATATGTATGCTATCCAGCATACATATATGTGTATATTTAAATTAAAACATTTGAAAATAAATGTTAATATAACGAGAAAATAGAACCCTGGCTGGTGTGGCTCAGTGGATAGAGTGCTGGCATGCAGACTAAAGGGTCACTGGTTCGATTCTCAGTCAGGGCACATGCCTGGGTTGTGGATTGGGTCTGGGGTGGGGGTGCATGAGAGGCAAACACACATCAATGTTTCTCTCCCTCTCTTTCTTCCACCCTTCCCTTCTCTCTAAAAATAAATTT
This sequence comes from Phyllostomus discolor, assembly GCF_004126475.2. Taxonomy (NCBI): domain Eukaryota; kingdom Metazoa; phylum Chordata; class Mammalia; order Chiroptera; family Phyllostomidae; genus Phyllostomus; species Phyllostomus discolor. Next base: position 145,393,652 of record NC_040907.2, on the reverse strand, counting down.
AAAAAATCTTTAAAAAGAAAAGTAGAGTGAGGCACTGGCCACCAGCAGATCTGAGTGATACTGGATATTAAAGTTAGCCAAGCTTTTATAATTAAAATATTCATGACTTTAAGTCTTCAAATATTTTAAAAGCATGAAATAACAAAAGGAACACTTTAGAAGGAGTAAAAACAGGTGGAAATGATTGTCCCAAGCTTTAATGTCCAGTAGGTAGCCAGTGGCCATGTGTGGCTATTGTGTACGTGAAATGTGGTCAGGGAGAGTTGTGCTGCGTGTGTGAAATACACATTCAACTTCAGAGACTTCATACAGCGGAAAGACTGCAGAATACCTCATTAAAGTTTTATGCTGTTACATGTGGAAATTATAATATTTAGGATATAGGGGTTAATATATTATTAAAATTCAGTTTACCTCTCTATTTTACTTTTTTTTTTACTATAAACTTTAAGTTACATATGGGGCTCACATTATATTTCTTTTAGACAGCTGGTCTAAAACAAGTAATTTAAACAGACTCTAAATAAAGGAGAAAGCAAGTGAATAGAAACCATCGTTCTGGTAAATGAGGCAAAAATGAAACTGAAGAGCTGTCAGAGATTCTTTAAAAACCTGCTTCCTGGATTCAGGTCTGCACAGAGCAGCCCCAGTGAGCAATACAAAGTGTAAGTCCGGCCCTGTCTCCTCTCTGCTCAGCCCTCCATGGCTTTGCATCTCTCCTGGAGTGGAACCCAAGGCCCCACCAGCCTGCCAGGCCCCCTAAGGTTTGGATCCCGACCACAGGCAAATCTCACTTACATCTGTCCTTCTCACTCAATCCCATGCTAGCCACTCTGGCCCTTTTGCTGGTTTTTGAACTTGGCCATGCGCTTTCGGGGCCTTGCATGCAGGACTCACTTTCTTTGGATCCATGTGGCTCACTCTCTTATTTCCTCTGGCTGCTGCTCAGCTCAGGTCAGGTTGGCCTCCTCTCAGTTCACCGTCTCATCTCGCCCTGCCGCATTCTCCTCACTCTCTGTCCCTGCACCTGTTTTAGCTCATCTACACAGTACCGTTCGCTGCCTGAACAAACCGTGTGTAATTGTGTTGCCTTGCCTTCATCACCACTGCATCTTCATTGCCTGGAACAGTATCAGAACATAGTGGATCCTCAATAAATATTTGTCAAACAAATAAATGAATGAAATAATGTTATTTAACTTACTTATTTTTATGTAAAATTGATATTAATTTTTTTCCATCGCCATTTGTCCTCCTTATACCCTCTTCCACATCTACCCATTCCTTCTCCTCAGAAATAGTTTTAAGTGAAGCCACCAAAAAAGGAAAAAAAAAGAGTCTGGAAAAAACCCACCAAAATATTAATAAGATCTATCTCTGAGTGATGAGACTATGAATTATTTTAATTTTTTTCTGTTACCTCTCTAAGCACCCCCCTTTCCTTCCTTGTTAAAAGAACCACATCGTTGTATTTAGGCACCCCCTCTGCTGCACATGGTCATGTTCCAGCCACCTACTCATGGTTGCCTCGTATTTCTGTCTGCGGTTGGTTTAGGAATAGGTGTGTGATGTATTTCTTGCTGGTGAGCTGTGAACAGAGGGCTGCTGAGAGAGGGAGCTGGGAAAGGTTGCATTACTTAAAAAGAAATGCTTATAAAAAAAGTTTGTCAGAGTTCTGCTGGATGTGGTTTATGTGAGATGCTTGGAATATCCATGGAGCTGCTGTGTTTGAACACTGAGGCTGGCAGAGTAAAAAAAAAAAAAGGGAAGAAAACTCAGTCCCTGATGATGTTGTTGGGCTACCAAATGAACTATCTCAGAGTTGTCCTACTTTGTGACTTCCTGTTTTGGGAGATAATAAGTCATTCTCATTGCTAAGACCATTTCGAGCTGGGTTTCCTGAAATTTTTTTCCAGCTTAATATATCTAACTGATAATATGTTATAACAAAATTCAGGTGAAACAGCCACCAAATTATAAACCTGTCAGACAGAAGTACAGAAGTCATAGTAAGAGATACTATTACAGAATAATATTTCCCAAAGGAACAGGCTAGGGACACAATTAGCACAAAATGAGTGCTTGGTACTTAAGGGAAGAACAACTCCAATAGAGAAGAAATACCTTGAATTATCAATATAATTATATAAACTTGAATTATCAATGTACACAGAAAAGTAGAAACAAATACATATAATCTATGCCAATTCAGACATATTTGTAGTCCTGAATCTAATTCTGTAGTCACATTATAAGATTACCTACAGATTCTACTGAAAACGAAGATTCCTGGAACGATTATTATTATTTTTTTGCCCATAATTGTCTGGTGACCTGATTTTTATCTGGGGAACTGTCTCGACCCCTATTCTTACTTCATCAGTCTTGGGAGGGGAGGATGCCATCCTAGTCTAGGGTGTCAGGTGGAAAGGCCATTTTTTCCTGGCCTGCATAATTGTTTCAGGGTTGGGTGTTTGAACCAATCAGAGCCAATAAAATGCATTAAGACTTATCTGGGTTTGCTGAGAGAAAGCAAACACTTTGAATCAGGTCAAACCTTGTGAAATGTAACTCTGGAGCTGTTGGCAGTCTTATTGCCATACACTGAGCTTGAGAATAAAGCCATATAGATGCATATAGAGACGAGTGTTGGAGGAAACCTAGATTCTGATGACATCATTTGAACCCCTGGATCAAGACATTCCTGAAGCATAACCTCAACTCTTTTTATTCACAAGATATTACATTTGCCTTTTTGCTTACTCTTATTTGAGCTCAGGGTTGTGTCATTTCCAGTAGAAACGACCTAATGGAATAGAAGATGTGAAAGGATTATAAGTGTCAATTTAAATAGTTGTTACATGTCAATATCTCTAAAGTATGACACCCATGGAAGGAAATCCATTAAAACACACATTGGTATTCAACATAATGTAGAACTTTTAAACACTTGATGTTGGAGGAGATCATCAAAACATGTGACTACCACTTGACCCAAGCAAGGTCTGGACCCTAACAATCAGACACTCCCACCCCACCCTTGTCTTTGGAATGTGTGCTCTGCTTGTCTTCCCCACTCCCAGAAGCTGCCCCAAGGATGCAGTCATGAGACAGTAATGTGGTAATGAAGCTATCTGGACAGGGCGTCTGACTAAACCCAGTGAAGGTTCCCTGAGTGTGGATCTGAAAACCCAGTTAAGGCCTCTCTATATAAACTTTTAAGATTCTGGCAGGTGGGTGTGGAAATCTACTCATCTTCCATCCACCCAAGATGAGTTCGTAACTAAATTTCCTCTCTTATTAATCTTGTCACCTACCTGTGTTTAGTGGTCTACCTTTTTCTACGGTCTCTCCCTGTCTCCTGAGTATGGGGGTGGTTTCAGATTACGCCCAGGAAGCTCCCAAGGAGGTTGTGAACTAACGCTTGTGACTGTCATCAGTGTGGCTACCTGCTTTAAGCAGCTGTGACTTCTCTGTCAGTGTATGAGTTTAACTAAAAGCAGGGGGCCTTTAAATGGGAATTTCTATATTGATTCAGAGTCAGGGCTTCTACACTCTCTCGGCTACTCTTTCTTTTAAAAAATTAATTAGTTCATTTTTTACAGCATGGTGGTTAGACATTTATATAACTCATGAAGTAATTCCCCCCCATTAAGTCTAGTACCCACTCATACCTAGTTATTACAATATTATTGACTGTATTCCCTATGCTGTTTTTATATTCCTGTGACTATTCTATAACTATCTATTTGTGTTTTTTAATTCCTTCACCTTTTTCACCCAGCACCCTCCCCGAAATCTGGCAACCATCAGTTTGTTCTTTGTATCTGTGAGTTTGTTCTTTGTTTTGTTTTTTCATTCCATGCATAAGTAAAATCATATGATATTTGTTTTTCTCTGACTTATTTTACTTAGCAAAATACCCGCTAGGTCCATATATGCTGCAAATGGAAAGATATATGCATCCGTGTGTTCACTGCAGCATTATTTACAATTGCCAATATATGGAATCAACTATACTTTCAATGGTTCTCCAACATAAATGGAAAACAGGGGTTATACAAGAGCTTGTATATGGACATGCTTTGTAAGATGAAGTAGAAGAGCATGCACAGGTTAAGAGGAGGCTCTGGAGTCAGGAAAACCTATGTTTGAAACCCAGTTTTGGACTGCATTAGCTAGGTGACATCGAGAGAATAAGTTAACCTCTCTGGTCTTCAGTTTCCCCATTTGTAAAATGGGGATGGCATCTACCATATAGGGTTGCAAAGACCGAATGCAGTGCTGCATATAAGTATTTATCACAGAGCCTGGCATGCTGTGTGCTCAGTAAATGTCAGCCAGTATTATTCAAATGCTATATGAAAATATGAGGCAGAATTATTTTTGCTCATCTTGTTCTTTTAGCACAGTCATTCGAGAATAAAAGGAAAAAATATATATGCCATATTTCATTGTACGTGTGGGTAGACACGTGTATAAACGGAATACAACTTCCCCCCATACAAGTAGAAAGTAAATTCTATTGGCTACAATTTTAATTCTGGAAGATTTTTGCTTTAGTATAAAGATAAATAAAAGGGGAAAAGGAGAAGAATAGAAATAGCCTCTGGACTCAAGTTGGGATGGTTTTTAATGGCCAAAGGGGAAGGAAGAGAAGGGTAATCTGCAACTCCTGCGGATACAGTCTGTGTTTCCTAGAAGAAAGGACGACATCTGAGTCATGAGACTCTATAATTAATGGCTCCTATAGGCTATTACTACTGAATATTATTTTAAACTAGTAGAATAGTGCCATTTTTAAAGAAAAACATTAAAAGAATATGAGAATAAAGAATTAGAATGAAAGAAGAGAATAAATAACCAAGTAAGATACCTGATGCCTAATTGCTTTTTAAAGTATTACATAGATAAGAATAAAAATTATACTATTATGATGTGGGGTTTTGTTTTTAGGAATTTGTTTTAATGCTATCTGAATTTAGGAGGTTATTTAATTATTTTATGGTAATTTTATCATCAGTTTTCAATTGGGATGTCTTCCAAAATATTGATTTTTTAATGTAGTGATTTCTAATTCCACCAAAAAGCTTTTAAAAAAATTCTTTGTTTTATGTTTTAATTTACTTTGAAAGTTTTGTTTTTGCTTGATATTTTCCTTTTCTTTTCATTTCTTTCCTCTTTTAATTTCTTTTTCATTTCACTCTATAAAAGAAATTTTAATTTTATTTATTTCGTTTAAAGTACTAACTCTTGGTATTTGTTATTTTGCCAACTGTTTCTGCTGTTAATGTTTTACTTTTGCTTTGGTTTTTGGCATCTAATTTTTAAAATTCCCTTTCTAGTTTGGAATATATTTTATCATCAATTTTCTAAATCTAAAGTCTTTTTGTTCATTTGTTCTCATAGTTATTTTAAAGTTATATTTGGTCTTTTCCATGCTATCCAGAGAGGGTCCCATTCGGCATTGTTCTCGGTTCCCTTGTAACTTAAAGGGAAACTTTCACAATGGCTGGTGTCCTTGATCCCTTGCAAATGAACAAGGAGTGTCCCCAAATTCCTTGCAGCAGGAACCCACTTAGGTGGCACCGACCTAGACTTTGAAATGGAACAGCACATCTACAAAAGGAAAAGCGATGGCATCTACATCATAAATCTGAAGAGAACCTGGGAGGAGCTTCTGCTGGCAGCTCGGGCCGTTGAAAACCTGGCTGATGTCCATGTCATATTGTCTAGGAATACCAGCCAGCAAGCCATGCTGAAGTTTGCTGCCACTCCTATTGCTGGTCACTTCACTCCTGGAACCTTCACTGACCAGATCCAGGCAGCCTGAGACTTCTGGTGGTTACCAGTCCCAGGGCTGACCAGCCTCTCACAGAGGCGTCTTATGTTAACAACCTACTTCCCACTGCTCTGTGTAACACAGACTGTCCTCTGTACTATATGGACATTGTTATCTCTTGCAACAACAAGGGGGCTCACTCCTCAGTGAGTCTGCCGTAGTGGATGCTGGCCCAGGAAGTTCTGTGTATGTGCAGCACCATCTCCTATGAGCACCCTTGGGAGGTGATGCCTGATCTCTACTCCTACAGAGATCCTGAAGGGACTGCTGAAACGTCTGTGACCAAGGAGGCATTTCTGGGTGAATGGACCGCTCCAGCTCCTGAGTTCACTGCTGCTCAGCCTGGGGCCACAGACTGGTCTGCAGGTGCAGATGTCTTCTGTGCCTGTCCAGCAGTTTCCTAGTGAAAACTGGCCTGCAGCCTGCACTGCACAGGCCATGGAATGGGCAGGACCAACCACTGAGTGGCCTTAAGCTGTTCTCCAGACTCTCAAACAGAATGGAAATATGATTGATAGAAAATAAAAAATTTCTAAAAAATAAAAGTACATAGTTAGTTATGGTTAGCTATAAAGTCTGAAGCTTATGTTTAAAACTTTAAACCAGGAAATGTATTTTGGTAAGTATATGCTGATTTATATCTGACTCTATTTCAGTGGAAACATATGAACATTTGTGGCAGGCCTAGATCAGACAAGCAATTTAGTTCAGAGAGAAAACACATTGAAATTGTGCATATATATGCATATATAATATACGTTTCAAGATTAAATATGTTTTCTAGTTGATTGCTTTGGAGGAAGAATAATAGAGATGGGAATATTAATTAACAGTCATCAACGCTAATGAATAACAAAGGGAGGATACAGTAATTTTAATTCATAACTTTCTATACAACTCACTGAAGAAAGGGAAATGGTGTTATCAAAGTGTTAAATACGGAGACAAAAGTCTTACCCAAGCTAGAGGTGCCCTATTTTAATGTACTTATAAAAACCTTGAATATTGATGGGTTTAGACTGCTATGCATAATATTCTTAAAGTAAAAGTAAAGTTATCTTGCTTTAAATTTTAAATAGATTAAATCCAAATAGTGTAGCAACTTGAGGTGCATTGAGGAAATTTGTCTTCTTGTCTCTTCTGCAAGGATGGCTCAGGGACCATCCCCCCTACCCCAGCAAGTGCATGATTTTTGTGAAGTAGGCCCTGGGCTCCAGTTAATGGGGTACTCTCGGCTAATGGGATGGAGCATCAGTTCTGTGCTCTGTGTCAGTGGGACCTTCAGTGGCTGAACACCAGCCTTGGCCAACAACATCTTTCCTCTTCTTTCTTTTTTTTAAAAGATTTTATTTACTTATTTTTAGGGAGGGAAGGGAGGGAGATAGAGAGAGAGAGAGAAACATCAATGTGTGGTTGCTGGGGGTTATGGTCTGCAACCCAGGAATGTACCCTGGCTGGGAATCAAACCTGGGACACTTTGGTTCCCAGCCCGCGCTTAGTCCACTGAGCTATGCCAGCCAGGTCCTTTTCTTCAAATGACAACTGAGGGTCAGGTAGACCCTCACATCTTCCTCACATCACTGAGGAAGGTGGTGGGTTTGTTTCATACTTTACGTGCCTAGCTGATCACCTCTGAAGTGTGGATTTCTTTTTGTCCTTGATTGGCAGACAGGAGGATAAGAATGTTGTAGATATCATTTGAGTTTGTTTATGGTATTATTTATTTATTACTGGATAAATAAGTGATGACGAAGCTCTACAATGAAATGCTATGCAGCTTTTAAAAAGCACGAGGGAGCTCTCAGTGCGCTAGTATGAAAATATCTTGAGGATATATTGTTAAGTGAAAGAAGCGATGTGCAAAGTAGTGTGTATAGTATGCCGTCTTATGTGTGAGAAAGTGGGGGATAGAAGATCTGGTCTCATTTGCTTGCATTTGTACAAAGAAAAACTGGAAGAGTACCCACAATTCTAATAAAAGTGATATGTATGAGAGGTGGGGGTGGGGAGGATGGAAAAGGAATTTGAAGGCTTGTCAGTATACAACTTATTGTATTTAAAATTTGAAGTATGTGAAAACATTACTTATTCAGAGAATTAAATTCGCTTTACAGAAAAAAAAGAGAAATTATCACCCTTGATGCATAAAGAGAGTGGATTAGGAAGGAGAAGAGATGTGGAGGGCCAATGTAGAGGCCATTTCAGTAATTCACAGAGAGAGAGTGATTGTAGAGTTGTGGCAATGGAGACACATTGATAGGATTTAGAGACATTGACGAGGTGCAATAGTTGGTACTAGGTGAATAAGTGGGAGGGGACTGATGAATGAGAAGGAGGAGTCAAAGATGACTCCTAGGTTTCTGGACTGTGCCCTTGGATGGATTTACTGAGTTGGGGAAATAGGAAGAGGCTCAGTCCACGAAGATGACAATATGTTTGGACATGTAGAGAAGGTGCCAGATCCATAGAAAGTGTTTAATAAAGTCTGTTGAACAAAGAGGTAAATAATGTGCTTTAGAGATATCAAAGTAGAGATGTGAAGAAGGCATGTCTCTGTTTTGGATTTTGGGGTCTGGAGCTCCAAGGGGATGTCTTGGCTATGGATTCAAATTTTGGGATCATGAGCCACTAGAGATTTTTTGAAGTATTGGTAATGGATGAGAATAACTAGGAAATAGAGAGTTAGAAGAAAAGTGGCTTTGGGAAATTCCAAAACAAAAAGTCACCACAATGGAGGATAAGGCAGCAAAGAAGACCTGGGGAAGGTGGACAGAGGGGTGGGACGCCTGGGAGAGTGTGGCGATATTGAACCAAGGAAAGAGTTTCAAAAAAGAGGCAGTGAATGCAGACTGCAGGCTGCAGAGCTATCAAGTTTGAGGGTGGAGAAACATCTACTGAATCTAGAGAGGTCATCTGTGATGGCAGCAAACGCTGTCTAGGAGGCCATTTGGGGTGGACAGTGCATTGCAATGGACTGAGGACCACTTATTCCAGGGAATGGCTCCATCGTCCTCCCAGTCATCCTGGCTTGAAAACTGATGAGCTTCTTCAACTTCTCCATCGTCTTTGTCCCTTTCTCTCTTTGCTAAACCATTTCCAAGTTCTGTCTGTTCTGTTTCAACACTATCTTTTGCTTCCACCTTCTCTTCTCCATTCGTACTGCCACTGCACTAGTTAAGGTCCAGCCAGCTCTCATGCCAATAAATTCCGCAAACACCTACTCCGTGCTGCTATGCTCTGTTGCATTTACAGCATTACTACTCTATTCTTACTGCTTTCCTCAGATGCTTTGTATCATACCCCTCTTTCTCTCCCATTGAAGCAACTCAAGCTGCAGTCTTATTTGCCAATTCCCTCCTGTAAAATGGGGTTCTGAGGGAAGGAAGTCAGCTATGTTTCTTGAGTATCTGTTAGGTAGTGTGTTGAGTGAAGCCTACATACATGTTCTCATGCCGTAGGTATTTTTCCCCCTTTCTTACATGTATGGCAGTGAAAACTTGGGGAGGCTGAGGATATTTTTCGGAGTACTTTAACTAGTACAAAGAATAGAGCTGGAATTCAAACCTAATCTGACTGACACAAGGTTTAGGTTGTTTTCATTTTGTCTTGATGTTGAGTGTCGCTGAGCCATGACGTGGAGACGGTACTTCTCCATACAGCCCAAGATAAAGAAGCGTGGGAAACTGCACTGCAGAGGTTGAGAGTGGAGAGTGTTTCAAAAAAGGTTAGGTGGTCTTTTCAGAGAGAAGAGAAACCAAGAATTATCAGAAATGATATAAAAGAAACAATTTGAATAAGCAAAAATGGAGGTGGTCTTTTAGAGTCAACTGCTTTAGAGCAATGGAGGTGGAAGCTAGATTATTGGGAGAATCAGAAGAAAGTAGGTGGGCAGTAAAAAACAGCTGAGGTAGATGATGTGTTCAATAAGTTTGGGGTAAAAAGGGATGATCACTATGCAGGACTGAGTAGAATACAGTTGTCCCTTGATATCCAAGAGGCATTGGTTTTAGGACCCCCACAGATACCAAAATGCATGGATGCTCAATCCCTTGTATAAAATGGCATAGTATTTGCGTATAACCTATGCAGTCCTCCTACACTTTAAATCATCTTCTAGTTACTTGTAATACTGAATATAATGTAAATGCTGAGTAAGTTGTTGTTATAGTGTATTGTTTAGGGAATAATGACAAGAAAAAAAGCCTGTACATGTTCAGTACAGACACGACCATCACAGGCCTAACTACAAAGTACACACCAGCAGCAAAGTAACATTTTTTTAGAATATTTTTGATCTTCAGTTGAATCTGAGGTTGTAGATCCAGCAGATACGGAGGGCTAACAGTTTATATATAAACAGAGGCACCCATGTGTACATTTATAATACATTTATCTCTAGGTAGAACAGAATAGAGAGAGAGAGAGAGAGAGAATGAATTTAGAAGTGAGGCCCTAGGGGAGGGAAGAAGCGTAGGTCCTGAGCGAGTGCTCTTCGTGCCCGTGCAGCGGGAGGTTGGGTACTATTGAATGCAGGAAGCTTCTGCTCGTGACAGTGGGATCTTCAGCTCACAATGCAGATCTGTACTGCAACTTGCTTCCAGTGCATCTACTCTCATGTCCTCTCCCCTGCTTTATTTTCCTCCATTGCACTTTTAATTATCTGACCTATTTGCAGACTTTGGGTCATGATCTGTTATTGGGTCATGAAATCAATTTAGTGCATTAAAATCAGCATTTTAAAAATCTGAAGTAGAATAGTATACAACAGAAGAGAGTGCACTGCAAGTTATAGTGCTAAATAGGGTATTATAAAACTTTTATTTCAATCTCATAAATAAATATGCATATCTATACTCATATACTTATATATTTGAGTTCTGTCCAGAAGGGTACAGCCATTGTTAACATAACGAGAACAGTTTGTGTGACATTGATGTAACCTGTAGCCAAGTAGAGTAGCCTGGAATGTCCATGCATGAGCAATGATGACTTCACTGTACTAATCAGTGTCGGTGGTAGATGCTGTTGAGTGAGCATGTGTACTGTGTGGCCATGGCATTCAAAATGACTGAGCTAGCAGAACAATGAATTTGCATCAAATTTTGTGCTAAGCTTGAACATTCCTGCACAGAAACTATTTAGATGATTCAGAAGGCCACAGGTATGGGAAGCTGGTGATTGGCAGCTTCCTCACAACACACCCACTCATGCATCACATCTTGTGCAGAGCTTTTTTGCAAAACATGAAATCACCCAGGTGACTGAGCCCACCCTACAGCCCAGATTTGGTGCCCTGAGACTTCTGGCTTTTCCCAAAACTAAAATCACCTTTGAAAGAGAAGAGATTTCAGACTGTTGATGAGATTCAGGAAAATATGATGGGCAGCTGGTGGAGGTTGGGAGAACTGTGTGAGGCCCCAAGGTGCCTACTTTGACGAGGACTGAGGCACCATTGTCCTATGTACAATGTTTTTTGTACCTCATATCTTCTTCAATAAATGGGTCTACATGGCTGGATACTTTATGGACAGACCTAGTATATTATACATTCTTTAAAAATGTACAACCTAATTAAGCCATAAAAACCATGCTTACTTTACTTGTGTTTAGCAAATACTGGGAATGAGCTAATAACTAAGATAATGTAAACATGATTCATGATGATTCTGTTAGGCTAACCTGGAAGCAGATTATTAAAATGAAATACACAAAGTAAAAGTCAAGCTCTTATACGAAAAGTGTAAAGTCTCTGTATTTGAATGAGGGAAGGCTACTGTGATGGTGGTACTTGGGGTGAAGAACCAGAACAGTCAGTCTTAAATACAAAGCCCTGGGGCTTTACACCTTCTCAAAAGAAAATCTGTGGGTGGTGATGGCCCAGGAATCTCTATGTTTCAAAACTTCTTGGTAATTCTGATGATCTGACAACTTTGAGAACCACTGACTTAGGCTGAAGTTTTGCTTACCATGAAGGAGGAGGTCTTATGGAGGAGGTATTCTAATGTACAAACCCTTTTTAAGCTTAACACTCCAAAAACCACTGTATTTCAGAATAATTCTCTCAGTTTCTTTTACCCCCTACATTATTATTCTGTAGCAACAAAACTCAGGAGGAATCATTTAATTAAAGAACCATTATCTATAATTTCTGTACAGTTAGAACAGAAGAAAGGCAGCAGAGTTAATTTGCTCTCTAATCCCTTTCTATATAGATTATAACTCCCTAATACTCTTTTTTCTCCAAACCCCTACTTTAATGGAACTCCTAATGTGAGTTGCATACATTTCTCAATTATATAATACTTTGGTGCCTTTGTCTGTGACATTTACTGTATTTTAATACTTCTATGCGTTTTAAAGTTAAAGTCTTAAAGCTTGATAAGCATCCCACGTTCTAATTAACAGTGAGCATAAAATGTTAGTGTGACAAATATTAGCCATGCATAATAGGGAATATTCAGAATCCATCTAGGTTGCCTCCCCCCTCCCCACCCCACAAAGGTAAGATTTATGCTGTACAAGATTTGGGAGAATGAATGTATAATTTAGACAAACACTTCCCTGAATACCAGTGTTACTTTATGTAGTAATTATGGGATTTAAAAAAATGCCAGTGAGTTCTGTTTCCTTTGTGTGAATTTATGAGTGTAATAAAACATTTTAGAAAAGCTAATCAAATAAAAACAATCTAAGATTTAATTATCAGCTTTTTACAGATTTTATGAAGCAGATCATCTTTATTGCCAAAATCACTTAAGTGACTTAGGAATCACAGAATCCTCTTAAATCTTTAATTTTGTTCATAGAATTGAAGTGATGGGTTTTTCTTTTCTTTCTTTTTTTAGTATATAATCTTTATTATGTTTTTCCATTACCATTTAGTCCCCTTATACCCCCCTCCACCCAGCAATCACCACCCTGTTAACCATGTTCATGAGAGCTTCTCTTTTTTCCCCTTCCCTTCCCTTCCCTTCCCTTCCCTTCCCTTCCCTTCCTTCCTTTTTTTTACATTTTACATACAGTAAAAAATATGTAAAAAAGCATAAAGAAAAAACTTCAAACTACTCAAATATCTACAACTCTGATAAAATTGCTATTAATACTTTGGTAAATATTCTTCTACACATCTCAGTGTACCCTCTGCTACCCCTTCCCCTCACACACTCATGCAAAGACCTAATTTTGCATAAAAATATTAATACATGATACTATTATTTATATTTTCATGCTAGACATTATTTCCTATTCACTTTTTTATTGTTTTCATATCAATAAATAGATATGCACATCATAGGTGACATGCCATCTATACATATATGTAAGCATTAGTTAATATCTGTATGTGCTTTAACTAATTTCCTGTTGATAAGTATTATATTGTATATTTCGCCCTCTATTATGTGTTTAGTTAACATTCCTGCACATGAATCATTTTGCAACTGTACAATTATATTCTTAAGACAGATTACTAGAAGTCCCAGTTGCTTAGCTGAAAGGTAAATGTTGGTATATATCAATGACCAAGCTGCACTCCAGACTGTTACTGTAGTTGAAGCTCTCACTAGAAAAATGATAGAGTACTGGTTTTTTCACACTTTCTCAACATTGGATTTCTTAAACACTGACAGTGACAAAAAATTCTGCCACCGTTTAAAACTTTTATCTCTCTGACTGCTGTAGCTCAGTGGATTGACTATGGGTTGTGAACCAAAGAGTCACTGGTTCGATTCCCAGTCAGGGCACATGCCTGGGCTGCAGGCCAGGTCCCCAGTTGGGGGTGCATGAAAGGTAACCACATATTGATGTTTCTCTCCCTCTCTTTCTACCTCCCTTCCCCTCTTTCTAAAAAATAAATAAGGTCTTTTAAAAAATACTTTCATTTCTATGATTATTAGTGAAGTTGTACATATTTCCAAGTGCTTACTGGATATTCTTATTTCTTCTTTGTTTATTTGCTTCAATATTTTTATTGGGATACTTTTTTAATAACCTGTAAGAAAGTTTTTTCTAAGATTATATTTTATGGATTATGATATCACAACTATCTTAATTTTTCCCCCTTTGCCCCCCTCCACCCAGCACTCACCACTCCCTCAGGCCATCCCCACACCATTGTTCATGTCCATGGGCCATGCATATAAGTTCTATGGCTGCTCCATTTCCTATACTGTACTTTACATCTCCATGGCTATTCTGTACCTTCCTATTTTTACTTCTTAATTCCGTCACCTCCTCACTCATGCCCCCAAATCCCCCTCCAAAAAAAGCCAAGTATAGTGTAAGGAGCCTCTGGGACAACTTCAGGTGTGCCAACATTCTCATCATTGGGGTGCCAGAAGGAGAAGAGAAAGAGTAAGAAGTTGGAAATCTGTTTGAAAAAATAATGAAAGAAAACTTCTCTAATTTGATGAAGGAAATAGACATGCAAGTCCAGGAAGCACAGAGACTCCCAAACCAGATGGATGCAAAGAGGCCACTCCAAGACACGTCATAATTAACATGCCAAAGGTTAAAGATAAAGAGAGAATCTTAAAAGCAGAAGAGAAAAGAAGCTAGTTACCTACAAGGGAGTTCCCATAACACTGTCAGCTGATTTCTCAAAAGAAACTTCCAAGGCTAGAAGGAATTGGCAAGATATATTCAAAGTCATGAAAAGTAGGGACCTATAGCCAACATTGGTCTACCCAGCAAAGCTGTAATTTAGAATCAAAGGACAGATAAAGAGCTTCCCAGACAAGAAAAAAACTAAAGGAGTTCATCATCACCAAACCATTATATGAAATGTTAAAGGGACTTACTTAAGAAAAAGAAGAAGTTCAAAACTATGAACAATAAAATGGCAGTAACAAATGCCTATCAACAATTGAATTAAAAAGAAACATAACGAATGAAGCAAATAAGAACAGAGACAGAATCATGGATATGGAGAGCTATGAATATTAAAATATTTGGACTCCAAGTTTGTCATTTGACTTTTAACTCGGTACATAGTGATTTCTAAATTAAATGAAATGCCATTTATTTTTTTGTTTGTGCATAAAATTTTCATCAAAAATGTATTAATATGTCATTTTATAGTTTCTAGCTTTTGTGTCATGATTAAGAATGACCTTTTTCCTTTCAGGATTGCAGAAATATTCATCCATATTTCCTCATGGTAATCTTAGGGTTTAATTTCTTCTGTGTGATAATCTTTGATTCACCTGGGGTTTATTATTTTTTTCACATTAACTATTTTATTTCCGGTTCTAACCCTATCATAGTGCCTTTGCACAAAATCTTTGGAGTTCTTAGCATGTTTTCCTTTTATTTTAAAAAATGTATTTTTAATTATAGTTGGCATATAGTATTATATTAGCTTTAGTTATACAACATAGTGATTTAACATTTACATACCTTATGAGATGATTACCATAATAAGTCTAGTAACCATCTGTCACCATACATAGTTATTATGTTATTATTGACTATACCCTCTACGGTATGTGTTATATCTCTGTGACATTTTTCATAGCTGGAACTTTGTGCTTCCTAATTCCCTTCCCCTTTTGTGTCCATTCCCTCACCTTCCTCCCCTCTGGCAAACATCTGTTTGTTCTCTGTATTTATTGAGTTCATTTCTGTTTCACTTTTTGTTCTTTTTTTTTTTAGATTTCACATGGAAGTGAAACCATACAGTATTTGCCTTTCTCTGTCTGACTTGTTTTACTTATGTAAATACTGTCTAGGATCACCCATGTTATCACAAATGGCAAGGTTGTATTCTTTTTATGGCTGAGTAATATCCCCTTTTGTGTGCGTGCACACCAGCTCTTATTTATCTAGTCACCTATCAGTGGATAAGTAGGTTGCTTCTTTATCTTGGCTGTTGTCAGCAATGCTGAGATGAACATAGGGGTGCACATCTTTTCAAATTATTGTTTTGTTTTATTCAGATAAATACCCAGAAGTGAAATTCTGGGTTGTACAGTAGTTCTGTTTTTAATTTTTGAGGAAATATACTGTTTCCCATGGTGGCTACACTAGTTTACAATCCCACCAGCAGTCCCTTTTCTTCATGCCCTTGCCAGTGCTTGTTGTTTGTTGTCTTGTTGATGATGGCCATTCTGACTGTTGTGAGGCGATATCTCATTGTGGTTTTGATTTGCAGTACCCTGATGGTTAGTGATGTTGAGCATCTTTTCGTGTGTCTTTTGGTCATCTGTATGTCTTTTTTAGATAATTCTCTGTTCAGGTTCTCTGTCCATTTTTTAATTGGATTGGTTTTTTCATGTTGAGATGTATGAGTTTTTTGTATAGTACGGATATTAACCTCTGACTGGATATTTCATTTGCAAATATCTTCCGTTTTCAGTTGTCTTTTTGTTTTATCGATGGTTTCCTTCACTGTGCAAAAACTTGTTAGTGTGATGTAGTCTTATTTGTTTATTTTTGCTGTTGTTGCCTTTGCCTGAGGAGACATAGCCAAACATTATTGTTAAGGCAGATGTCAAAGTGTTTGCTGATTATGTTTTATTCTAGGAGTTTCATCATTTCAGGTCTTACATTTAAAGTCTTTAATCCATTTTGAATTTATTTTTGATTATGTGGTAACAAAGTAGTTTTATTTGTTTTTTTGCATGTGTCGGTCCAGTTTTCCCAATGCCATTTATTGAAGAGACTGTCTTCCCCTTTGTGTATTCTTGTTTCCTTTTTTTAAAATAAAGGTTTATTTTTTATTTTTAGACAGAGGAGAAGTGAGGGAGAGAAACTTCAATGTGTGCTTGCCTCTTGCGTTCTCCCTACTGGGGACCTGGCCTGCAACCCAGGCATGTGACCTGACTGGGAATCAAACCAGCGACCCTTTGGTTTGCAGGCCAACGCTCAGTCCACTGAGCCACACCAGCCAGGGTGCTTGCCTCCTTTTATGTACATTAATTGACCATATAAGTAAATGTGGGTTTATTTCTGGGCTATTCTATGTGTTTGTTTTTGTGCCAGTACCCTACTGTTTTGATTACTATAGTTTCATAGCAGAGTTTGAAATCAGGTAGTGTGATTTCTCCAACTTTGTTCTTTTTTAAGATTGCTGTGGCTATTCAAGGTCTTCTATAGTTCTATATAAATGTTAGGATTATTTCTTCTAGTTCTTTGAAAAATGCCATTGACATTTTAATAGGAATTCCACTGAATCTGTAAATTGCTTTGGGTAGTATGGCATTTTAATGATACTAATTCTTCCAGTCCTCAAGTATGTTATATATTTTCATTTATTTGTGTTTTCTTCAATTTGTTTCATCAATGTATTAGAGTTTTCAGAGTACAGGTCTCTTACTTCTTTGGTTCAATTTGCCCCAAAATAGGTATTTTATTCTTTTTGATGCAATTGTAAATGGGATTATTTTCTCAATTTCTCTGACAGTTTGGGATTTATTTTTGAATAAGGAGAAAGATAAACCAGTCTTATCTTTACCTAAATTGCTAGCCAGTTGTTAGATTCATGAATACCCAATCTTTTACTACCGATTTGAAATGACTCATCTTCTTATATTAAATTTCATTATGTATTTGAATCTATTTCTGGGGTCTGTTCTGTTGATCTGTTTATTTTTGAATAATTGTTACTGAGATTTTATTTCTGTGGCTTTATTTATAGGATAAGTATTCCTTCATTTTATTTGATTTCATTCATTTCTTTTAATTATTTATAATCAGATTTTATTTTTCAATTCCAGTTGACATACTATATTATATTAGTTTCAGGTGTATATCCCAGTAATTAGATGTTACATACCTTGCTAAGTGATCATTCTGCTAAATGTTGTATCTATCTGGCACTGTATATAGTTGTTAGAATATTATTGGCTATATTCCCTATGTTGTACTTTACATCCCCATGACGAGTATTTCCATATTTTAATTCATTTTCAGGTTTTCTGTCCATTTTTGCATATTTACTTGATGAACTTAAAAATCATTTGGTCAAAGTAACAAAAGCCTTGCTGGGTTTTTCAACTGGAGTTGTAAAATATTTTTTTATTATTTGAGGGAAAATTAGCACTTTTATAATGCTGGATGTTCTTATTTAAAAAAAATATCCCCAACCCCCATGGATTCAAGCATTCTCTTAGTTCTCTTGGTAGCATTTTATGTTTGCTTATTTAGGCCTTGGCCATTTGGGTAGGTTTTTCCAGATATTTTAATTTTTAACTTTTTTTTCCTGAATGGAATTATTTCCTTCTATAATATTTTCCAATCATTGTCCTAATTAAAAAAATATTGACTTTATTTATTTTATTTCCAGACACTTTAATGTACTTACTTTTTTTCCTAATCATTTTTGGTTGATTTTAGCTTTCAGAAGTCAAAGTGGGACCCAGGAAACAGATGGAGTAAATGTAATTTCCTCACTGTGGGACGTGACTTGAGAACATTAGAGAGTGGGGTGTGCCATAGGAGAGTTTATGGAATATAATTTGTTTATTCAGGAAGGACCAAATATGGGTCAATGTCACATCACCGACACATAGTACGTCAGGCTAAGTATATTAGGATGAATAAGCATGCCGCTCATATGAGATTATTTAATATTCTTAGATGTCCTTTGTACTCAATTAATCTCTCAGGATTCATCTTTGTGAATTCTGTATCATTTATGTGAGCTGCAGAAAGGCTTGATTTAATTAAGTCTGATGATATTGGTTCCTGTTTGAGGAAAGAAAATGTGAAGGCTGGAAGGGAAAACTGAGCTGTCTTCTTCAAGAATAGGGGTTTATCAAGTTGTGAATTCCAGGCTTGCTAATTTTTTTGTATAACCTCGCAAATGAAATGTAACTTCTTGTCTTGTTGTGAGTAATCCTACTTCCTCCTTCCAACAAGTGCTTGTTGCTCTAACTACCGACCATCCCAACCCCCTAGGTGTTAGATGGCCTCGGCTGACAGTGCCATCTGGTGGCTACCTGGGGAACTGTATGAACTAATCACTCTTCTGTTGAACCTGCAGTCTGGGTTGGTATCCTGGAAGCCAGATCCAGACTTGGAAACAAGCAGTTTGTGCCTGAAGCAACAGGCAAAGAGAAAAGGTAAAGTCCAAGTCTTGGCAAATGTTGCGTGTGGGAGCTGGGAACAAAGAAGGAGCCAGAAGGGCTATATCCACAGGAACTGATAGACAGCAAGGACTAGGTCCAAAAAGAGAGATCTGCAAAGAAATCCCAACTGGAGTGAGAACTGAACCCCAGCAGGAAAGGGAAACTTAGGGAACCTTTTTTTCCTCCCTTAACGGACTTCCATTCGGTCTTGGGGCAGGATCAGTTTACTTGTGGGTTTACAGTCAGTTCTAACACCTTACTCCAGGGGTTTCCTCAATTACTTAAAAAAAATTCTAAATTCCCCCCCTCCCCCATTGCTTCAAAGTCAGATAATTTCAGGTAATTCCACATAAAGCAAAGTTTATTTCACATTTCCCTTCTCTGTCTCTCTTTTCCCTTTCCTCTCTCCCTCCCTTCTTTTCTCTTTTCTCATCTTTTTTCAGCTATTATTCTTGCACTCTAGGAAAATCTCCCTCTTTTCCATCATTCTATTTGGGAGTCAAAACATAATCCTAGTTGTAGCTGATAAACCTAGGGATAATGCTTGTGGGTCAGCTTTCTCAAGGAAAAGGGAAGGCAGAGGTTGCGAGATGAAGGATGGGCGCTACTAACACCTGGGTCCCGGGAAAGGATCTGGAACACCAACAACGTCCCCGCCAGGCTCAGCCCTCCCGTCCAACCCCTGCACTGTACCCCCTGTGCCCTGTAGATCTTCGTGTGATGTATTTTCTGCCATATCCCCAGCATTTAAAATAGCACCTGGCATATAGAAGGAGCTCTATTAATATTTGGTGAAGAAATGGATGAATATTCTCGACGAATAAGCAAATCTGACTTGTTTCTTTTTCCTGTATTTTAATTTTGCCTTGTAAGTATTGCAATGATGCTCATTTTCATTGTGAAGGAATGACTTTTGACTTTTGTAGGATAATTTAAGCTTATATAACATGAGAGGATATTTCTAGCACAAAAATAATTATTTAAAAAATGTCAACTTACCAACTGACAGACTTTCCGAAAATAACCTGTTGGTAAGTTGGGGAGTCTCTGTACGTTTCCTTTTCATGTTTAAAGAGTGTATCTTTTACACACAAATGAAGTAAAAAGAAAACGTGACAAAATGACCAGCTTTTACCTGTCTTGGCTTCTCAAGTGCTCTTTGTATCCTCCCCAAAATAGAAGCCAAGACTGTTAAATATAGAGGAGAAAACAAATTCCGAAAGCTGAAAATGATTAAGCATTTGGCAAACATCTTACTGTCTGTGTTTTCTGTTTGCTCTGTCTCTTTTGCATTATAAACCCTTGATAATAAAGACAGAGTGATACTTATTCTCTGTGTAGAACTAAGCAGAGAGGAAATGTTGGGTTTACCTAATATTTTTCAGAATTGTGCCTGTGCTTGTGAGCCTTCTCAAGAGAGGAGAGATGGGGAGGCAGGCTGTCTTTATTTTACAGATTGTTCCTCTGACATTACTCCTATGTGAGAATTTTCTGGGTGTAAAGAATGATCACTTGCTACTTTCCATTCCAAAACCTTAGGATTTTATAAATGTCTCACACATCTCTGTAATCTTAAGGAAGTTCTTCCATTACAGTACAAAGGAGCAGTTAAAATGAATTAAAAGCTAGCTTGAAATAAGGCAGCTGAGCAGTGGACACATAGTGCCAGTGTGTGCTAGACCTTGGTTCATTCGTGAGGATGTGTCACAGCATCCTGCCTCAGGCTTGACATTTTGTTCCTGGGCAATTTTAGTGACACTGGTCATAGGCGGAGGGCGGATGTTTGGTCTTTAGTTCATTGACTACATGGAATACTAGAAGCTACAGGGTGTGAAAAGAGCATGGAGTAGCATTACAGGCGCAGGGCTCTCAGACTGAATCTTGGCAGTGCCTCCGGCTAATTGTGTGACCTGGAA
Source organism: Phyllostomus discolor (assembly GCF_004126475.2). Taxonomy (NCBI): domain Eukaryota; kingdom Metazoa; phylum Chordata; class Mammalia; order Chiroptera; family Phyllostomidae; genus Phyllostomus; species Phyllostomus discolor. The sequence continues at coordinate 145,372,827 of NC_040907.2, read as the reverse complement.
TAAAATAGGTAACATCCCAGAGCCCTACCTTTCTTGAAAATGGGAATGCCGATGCCTACCTAGAAGGGCTGTTGTGCTACTAGGTAAAGCCTAACACCTGGCTAGTGGTGCTTCCTCGTTAGTGAGTCGAGATCACTGCAGTCACATGTCCTCTTTCCATTTCTTTGCTAGGTACCTGGGGATCACGAGGCCACTCACGTACCCTGTCAGGCAGAATGGGAAATGCATGGCGAAGATGATCCTGTCCGTCTGGCTTCTTTCTGCTTCCATCACTTTACCCCCGCTCTTTGGGTGGGCTCAGAATGTAAATGATGACAAGGTATGCCTGATCAGCCAGGATTTTGGCTACACCATCTACTCCACCGCAGTGGCATTTTACATCCCCATGTCCGTCATGCTTTTCATGTACTATCAGATTTACAAAGCCGCCAGGAAGAGCGCCGCCAAACACAAGTTCCCCGGCTTCCCGCGCCTGCACCAGCCAGACAGCGTCATCTCCCTGAATGGCATGGTGAAGCTCCAGAAGGAGGTAGAGGAGTGTGCCAACCTTTCAAGACTCCTCAAACACGAAAGGAAAAACATCTCCATCTTTAAGAGGGAACAGAAAGCAGCCACCACCTTGGGGATCATCGTCGGGGCCTTCACTGTGTGCTGGCTGCCGTTTTTCCTCCTCTCGACAGCTAGACCCTTCATCTGTGGCACAGCCTGCAGCTGCATCCCGCTGTGGGTGGAAAGGACATTTCTGTGGCTGGGCTATGCAAACTCTCTCATTAACCCTTTTATATATGCCTTCTTCAACCGGGACCTGAGGACCACCTATCGCAGCCTGCTCCAGTGCCAGTACCGGAATATCAACCGGAAGCTCTCAGCTGCAGGCATGCATGAGGCCCTGAAGCTCGCTGAGAGGCCTGAGAGGCCGGAGTTTGTGCTGTAAGGTCATTTATCACTATTTTCCTTTCAACCCCTGCCCCCAACCCTTTTATGGAGCTTCTTAAAGCGTATCTCAGAAAGCTTCCTGAATCAGTAGCTGGCTTGTTTTCTACTAAGCACGTCAGATTTGAATCCAGAATTCCATAAATTCCAGTCCTCTACCCAACAGAATTCTGAAAGCCAAAGATAGGTGTTTGCTGGGAAGACAAGACTGATTTGCTGCTGAACTTCCTTTGGTATGCTTGATGACAAGCAAGCTGATGTTTCTCTTCCTTCTCCACTGTTAAGGGCCAAACTGTGTCCTTACATCTTCAAAAATTATAACATTATCAGTTTCATTGCTCTTACTCTTACACCCAGCAAAACTTTTTCGATGACCTCATCCTTTACTGAAAAATAAAGGAAGCAGATTCACACAGACTAACACACAGCTAGAGAGTGTTTAGGAAGTGCTGCCCACCTTCTTAGGAGTTGAGAAATGATAAAAGATTGTTGAGTGTGTCTAGAAGGCATTATGACTTTCCAGGAGGCAATTGCATAGGGTGTTGGGATCTGAAAAAGGATCACAAAGGGTCAGTGGTGATAAGGAAATGGACCTTTTCTATGTAACCCACATGTTAATGAATCTGTCATTGTAAAGAAGGTGGGAGGCAGTACTGTAATTAGATCGTCAGTAGGTCAAATAGAGATTTGGCTTTCAATCTGAGGTAGAGGAGACATCTTCATGTTTGAAAGTTTAGGGGAAAGACACTGGAATCAGAAGATTGACGGTGTTGAAGAGAGAGAGAGAGAGAGAGGGAAAGAGAGAGCAAGAGGGAGGGAGGATTAGTGCGGATCCTGAGAGAGGAGGAGGCGTTCCTTCTCACTGTACTTGGCAGGAAGGAATAGACCAGAGAACTGTGGACCACTGTAGCTGAGAGGGTCCTTCCCAGTCATCTTGGCCATGCCCTTCATTTGACAGAAGTGTCTTAGATCTGGAGAGTGAGATGTGGCTAAAATAACCCACACACTCCACACTCTGCATGGTTGCATTCAAGTAAACACCAGGTGGATAACCCAAAACAACTAATAACTCTACTGGAGTCTCTGGAAGAATGATGTGGTGTCCAATCCACAGCTCACAGCAAACCTTGTTAGAAGGCTTTGTCTCCCTATTCTCTCCATTGCTCAAACTTGTGGGGCCAGCTGAGTTCTCAGGGCGCCTCCCACTAATCTCTTCAACCCATTTTCCTCCGTCTGACTGGGCTGCTTGGATTCTAGTCTCTTTTACTTCCCCCCCACTAGCTCCACTTTCTTGGTTCTATTTCTTTCTCCTACATAAATCTTCCTTTCCTGTGTAAACAATCTCTGTATTGCTACTTTCAACTATTTATCAATTTCTTTGCATTTTCTTGATCAGCATAACAAGAGGCTTGGGAGTCCAGCACTCTACGCTAGCATTTTAATGTACTATTCTATAATTTGTGCCCTTTTCACAAGTATTCAAATAATAATATAAAACCAAATGTGACATAAAGAGGGATTTTTTTCTTTTAATTTGTCAACTGTATGGTTTTTTTTGCATTGCTCTAAATTGCTTTTTAAGCATCATGTTTTGATGGCTTTTGTACGTTGGCACCATTATTGTGAAAATATGGAAAAGCAATTTCTAAAGTACTTCCATATAAAAGAATTTCATGAGATTGTTTTCAAGTAGCTCTACCTTTCCTTCTCCCTTCCTCTGCATGGTAACGGACTTCCTCTTCAGAGACCCGGACTCCCTGCTCCCTGTCGACTGCAGTGGTTAGTCACGGAGCAGTAGCCTTGGGTTCCTGCCGTGAATTCTGTCAATGTGCTGCTTCAGGGTTTGTGCTAAAGTGTTGGAGTTCAGGGTGATTCTGCCTTTTCTTTATGGAAACCAGTGATTAGAGAAGGCAAACAAAATGGGTCCGTTAGAAACTGGGAAGAAGCATCGAGTCCCCCGAAGCCCTGGATATCTGTGGAGGGACACTGCTTTACTGACAGAAAAAACAAAGAGTTTGCTATTTCCTGGATTTTTTTCCCCATTATAGTATTTTCCTCACTGTTAACCAGCTGGAATTCAACACTATTTTTATGCAATCATTGATTAGTAATAATAATAGCTTATTTGCTTCATGCTTTGCATTGTCTCTTTAAAGTAGGAAAGGCAGTAGGAAAGACCTTGCTTTTCCTAAAAAATTTTTTTTCGTAGATAGTAAATACACATAGCACGAAGTAAAGTCAAGCAGTCAGATGCGTATAGAAGAAGCATAAGCCTTGGGGAGGATGTTTTAGCAAGAAAATACCCATGGTGACATTTATGAAGAAGGTAATAATCTGGGTTTAAATAGAGAGGAACATTTTAACCAGAAGGGATGGCAGGGGTGGAAGTGGGGTTGGGGCTACTCGAAGCAGACAAGAGAGTTTGGACAGAGGCAGGTACGCAGATGTGGATGGGGCATGTCTTTAGCAGTACCTGGAGCTGGGCAGACTGGGGTCAGCAAGGAGGAGGGCCAGGTGGGCAGGATGGGTAGGGGAGCATGGGTCTGAGCTGAAGCGTGGCCCCCGTCTTGTCCTTAGATGCCATTGTGTGTAGTGGGAAACAAAGTGAGAGATGGTGTCCTGTGGAGAAACAGATCCTATCACTGGGAAAAACCCATTTGTGTGGAGTCTTGGTGGTCAAGTGAGAGGCTGGCCCATTCCAATGCGATGCGGAGGCAGAGGCTGGGGGTGCAGTGCCCGACCCTGGAACCTCATAGACCTAGCTCTCAAGAACAGGGGTATAGCTTGGTAAGTCAAGTTTTGTGAAGGTACAGAGTTAGGGGAGTGTGGATCTAAAGGGACAAGTGGCTCTGCACCAAGGAGAAAGAGACTTTTTCTCAGCCATTGGCCAAGACGTGTCCATGACTCATGCCGCCTCTGTGAACCTGGGAGGAAGGAAACGAGGGAGGTGGGGTCTCCTGGTCTTTGCACACATGGCTTACTGTAATGCACCCTCCGAGGTCTGAAGGGGAGAACACTTCTCATTAGTGGTGATCATTATTCTTTTCAAGTGGGGCAACTGCAGCAGTATTTTGCAGGGACTTTTGAGAGTAGCACCATTTTTGGCTACGGATGTATTATAAAAGTGAATTTCTAAATGGGTTACCTGGGGCTGATTTGCAAATATATGAAGTCCCTGACAACTTACAACAGTTATGAAATGTATTAAAAGAGCCACAGATCTTTTTCTTTTCCTTTAGAGATGCTTATAACCCCTTAGAAGCCACAAATGCTTCAAATTACTGAATGCTGTAAAAATTAAATCCACCCACCACAAAAGAGAAACATTTATGGTTCTGCTAAATCATTTTCATGTATTCTTTCTCTCTCTCTCTCTCTTTATAGACAAAACTCTGACTACCGTAGAAAAAAAAGTCATGATTCATGATCAAAAGTGGAATCATGAAGACGAGAAAAACGAGGCAAGACAGAGGTGGAAACAGATCGAAATCATTTGCTGAGACTGTGGAATGCTGCTTCTGTTTTTTCTTGGGATGGTTCAGAGTGACAAGCAGGGCAATCTGTCGTACAAGGGTATTATGAGGGAGACAGTGACCTCCCCTTCTTTCCCCCTGTGGATCAGTGCTATTGTGTGCAAATCAAGATAGTGCTCAGTGTAAGATAGCCAGAACAGCTCAGCAGTAAGCTCGCGAACAGAGCTGAGTTCCAGAGCAGTTTCTGATGCTTTGCGTTTGTCCAAGCCCATGAAAGTGGAAGCGAGTTCCAATGTGTACTTCCCATGCTTCCAAGTCTAGGCATTGTGGTGAATATTCAGGAATCATTCACAAGACAGAATTAATTGTGTGGTAGGACAGAAGGGTGTTTTCCCAAGCTAACTGTGGTAAGCATAGTGTTGACTATGTTGCATGTCCTGTGTTAGAAAACAGAATCCCGTCATCAGCTCACACAAATGACTTCCCAGAGCAGTGTCTGTTCTAAGCTACTGTCAAGCAGTTTGGCTTTGTGCAGGGTCCCTGTGACCTCCCCACCAACGTACTTTCTTTGTTAACTCAGTTCTTGTTATGGTATAACTCAGGAACAGCTCTCAGGATGGAGAGAATCCTAAAACCTGAATAAAGCATTTTCTTGTGCTCACACTTCATCCAAGGGGTCCTGAGAGGTGAGCGGGGTTCCGTCCGTGAGGACTTTTTCACCTAACCGCACTGTTCGTTAACGTGGGAGTTGGCACTGAACTTTTGACTCTCATTGCACATGGGTGCTTTGGGCCCACAAACTGGTTCCTGACTGGTTTTGGGAGGAAGTAGGGGAATAAGGGGGTTTCCATGAGAGGTTGTGATACTTCTGGAAATGGAGCATCAATATGTGAATTCCCATTGAGCATCATTGTGTTAAAATGAATCATATGAATTGGAGGTCACCTGGAATCCTCACCATCGATCAGTAAATGCTCCAGAATACCATTCTGTTCCTTCTAGAGGATTTGTTTTTGTGTTCTCTGTATCTTAAATCAAATGTGTGCCTGGCCAATTCTGTTCTCCTGCTCTCTCCCTCCCTAAAGTGATAGGCATTAAGGGCAGACAAGGAAACAGAAAAGGTCCCTTTGTGGATAGTATTTTTTTAATGGAATTATGAAATATCATGAGCTAAGGAGACAGAAAGACAGTATAACAGAAGAATACCTCTAAGGGGATAAAGTGAGTGCAAACCTTCCTTTGATAAAAGAGAACTGTAAGAGAATATTATTTTCCTACCATAAATGTAGCTGTTTCCTCAGAGGATAATGTGGAATTCCAACGTGGATTATGGATTTCTCCCAACTTTCATTGACATTGCTTCTTACCAGACACAGGGCAAGATCTGCCTTTCCTGGAAGGGGAGGTGGGGCCCTGCCCGTTCAGACCCAGCTTGTACAAATTCCTGAACCGCATATTTGCTAAAGTGACTGTACATACTTATATTCATAATTTAAATGATTAATTCTGGTCAGATAAATGTTAAATTTGAAAATGTTTTATTACATTACATCAAATAAAGTTTATTTGTAGCTGTAATAAAACAACTTAAGTAATGATTTTTAATTGAAGGTCTGATGTCATAAATGTTGCTATATGTTGAGTAGCGGGTGGGCAAGCTTACTGTGTTTGCTAAATCCAAACAGGTAGTTAAAGCAGTTCTGTAACTAACTGCATTTCACTGTGAGGATTCATCCATTTGGTAAGTTGCTTTTTTCAAATGAGTGTTCCTTTCTTGATTTGATTAATGAGTACTTATTGGGCTTTGGTACGTTCAACACTGTGGACATGAAGGGGCAGAGAGGAGCAAAGCAAGTTCTTTTTTTTATTTTAATTGTTGTTGCAGTAGCAAAGCAAGTTCTTACTCTGAAGGAGTTTGCCTGCAGGCAGCGGGCAGGCGTTCCTCAGATTTGTCACCTGTAAGGGCAGTCGTTATTTGCAGAGAGTGACATGTTTGTTTTTCTCCCTGTCCATAAGACAGCATTGTGGATAATTGGATGGGTTTAGGTTTTCAAATGTGTTTACCTAACGTTTTTATTAGGACCTGAATTATTAAAAATGGGTCTTTATCCGCCCGACTTGAACACCTGACCACAGAACTCTCGGCTCCCTCCCGGTGGGGGCTGGGTGCTGTGCACTGCACTCCCGTGTGCGGCAGCCAAGTGGGAGGAAGGGCGAAACTGAGACAAGGAGAAAATACCAAACGGCTTATACTGTTTCACATGCAGCATAGTTTTTGTCTTAGCTAAGAATTGGGAAAAATCGCTGAAATAAACATTTTACCTATAGTTTATGACTGTTCTGGAAGCATAACTGTTACGACTCGTGTTTCTCAGTCCAGGGTGTCAGCTGACAGCCTCTGCAGAGACTGAGCATTGGGAAGCCGTGCTTAGGACTGGAAGTACTTGTAAGAGATAACTTAGTGACCGCAGCCTGGCTGTTTCGTTTTATTTCACAGATATTAAACAGGAGGCACTTACAGAATTCCTAGGTGTCCCAGAAACTTTCATAATTCTTAAAGAATTTATGATGGTGTCATGTGCTTGAGTGGCTTGTATGTGTCTTTGGTGATTATATTGTCGTGAAATTTTATTACATTCAATTATGGCAGGCATGAGATCAACAGTAAGAATAGAGAATGCAGAATAATAGAAAATAGAGAATAGAATAATTTTTTAAATAGTTTATGCTAATATAGTAATTGTTTGAATGGCCATCTGTAGACGGGGGAATTTTCCTTTCAGCGCTGTGATTGTCAAGAGACTTCTCAATTCAACACGTATAAATGTTTACAAATCCTGCATTTTTAAATAGTCCCTGCTGTTTCCCATCTCAGGCCCTTCACACATGCTTTGCCTTTCTGTCTGGAATGTTCTTTCCCATGTCAGTTATTTATGTGATGTTTGTTTTCATAACTGTTCAGTCATTCTTTAGGGGCAGGGACTACGTCTGCTTTCTTTGCTTTCCAAGCACCTAGCACCGTGCTTGGAACGTACGTGGTAGGAACATAATAAATATTTTGTAGTAGGAGGGGAGGAAGACAAACAGGCAGGGAAGAAAGGAGGGAAAGGGAAGGAGGAAGGCCAGAGTTGACTTGGCACCCTTTTAAAGTTTCAGATGAGGAAAGTGAGGAGCCTTTGGAGTGATCCAAAGACGCATGCAGTGAGTGGGCGAGAAGGAGCTGGGATTAAGCTCTCTGGCGTGCACCCCGGGGCAGACCCTGCGCTCCACGGCGATGCTTCTTTTGCATGAGTTTCTCGTATCAAGAGAGCAACCTTTCCTTAATTTTCTGCACTAGTGGAGCAGAGCTGTGTATGTGTTATGGCCCATATGCTGAGACTTGTTTATCTACAGCTAGCCAGATGGTCCCTAGCAGCAGACAAATAAAAAGCCATTTGGAAACTTTCAGAGGGTCAGCGTGTTTTGAAAGCCTTGGGAGTAATCCTTGTTGTGATGTCATTCCTTACTCACTGCAAGCAGTGTCGATCAGAGAAGGGAGACTTCGTTGCATGCTACCTGTGAAACATGCAGACCTTGGGCACCAACTTGGAGTTCCCAGAGACAGAAACTTATTTAACTGGATCTTTTTTAAAACTTGCTTGTCTGCATTTTCTCTGGAGAAGGAAAGTAATTTCTTAACTTAAACTACTTTGCTTTTCAATCTCCTGCTGGCTAAATTAAAATGAAAACAGAACCCTGCTTAGACAATACAAGCAACAGAGATGTATGTGATCACCAACAATAATGGAAAAGCGGAACTTACTGTGTCTCACTGCAGCAGAACATGGAAGAGGTTGACAACTGTCAGGCGTAGACTTGCAGATAAAAGTTATGTTGGGCAGTTGGCAGTTTTTTTAAAAAGCCGAGTTGAAGGAATTAAGACATCTTGTAACTATGGCGCTCTGGACAGACACACATGAAGTCCTAGATTCTATTCAAACTGTAGAATTTATGCTCGGAGATTACGGACCAAGAGGAAGGTAATGGAACAAGAAATAGTTAAGATACTCGAAAGAAATGAAAGCTTAATTCATGATTCTCCCTTTAAGAATTTCATTGATTCATCCATTCACTCAGTCATTCAAACAAATATCTTTTATACAGGGTCTGGCACAAATAACACCCCTTGTTTTAATCACAGAATCTTTTATTACAAAATCATAAGCGTGTAATTCTGTAACATAACAATATCACACTCAAATGCACCATATGACATTTTAAGTGAAATGTTCAAATTAGAACTGTGAATTATTACACCAATATCATTACCCTGCAACCACACTCAAGCAGGCCTTCCTTCTGCTGGGCTCTGTGTATCAGAGACTGTAAAACACTAGGACCGAGTGGCAAGACAGAAGCTATCCCCGTTCTTGTAAAGCTAAAAGTCTAGCAAGGAATCTGAATGTTACACAAATGATTATAATAAAATACAATGTGAACTATGCTAAGGCAAGTGCAAGGAGGTTCGGAAAGAAATGTACACTTAGCATATTGATATAAATTTATAAACCTCAGTGGAGGAGAGAGTGACAATCCAGAAAAACAGATGGAAAGAAATATCTAGAGTTGAATCTTTGATGTGTATCATGTAATATTTTGGTGCCAAATTACCTTTCTTAATTACATTTTGATTAGGCTGTTATTAAAATTCTCTTTATTCTTCAAAGCCACACAGTCTCACAGTGGGAGAGATGGTGCAGAGCTACAGTGAGAGGCAGCAAAAAAATCAGCTGTAAATATAAAACCTTGTCTTGGATAACTTACAAAGTGAACAATCCACCTGTAAAAAAGTGAGCTACAGCCGTACCCACGGAGAATTACAGAGCTAGAGGAGTGCATAGGTGACGTAGTGCAACCCCTATTGTTTAGCAGGTAAAAAGATGCTAAATTAGAGCTGCATTTTGTTTAAATTTGTTGAAGGAGTGTGGTGAAGAGCAGTGCTCTGCTAACTATTTTTGGTGAAGAATTTTAAAATGCACAGCTATGTATTTGACAAATAATGAATTACAGGACAAATTTAAAAACATACAAAATATAAGCCGACTTTTTTCTTTTTAGGTTCAATAGACATAAAATTATATTTAAATACATGCAGTCAGAAGAAATATGACATGTAGGAAAAGGAAAGAAACACAAAAACTGACCATTGTCTAACGAAGTGTGCTGTTCATTAGGGAAAACCTAGCAGTCCCCCCACTGAGAAGTGGCTGTGGCACAGTCATTACAAATGCAGGGCACTAGTGTGCGAGGCTCTTCCGCAGTGTGCTGTGATGAGCAGGACACGGTGCAGGGGGCGGGGTGAGCAGGGAGGGTGAGGACTGTGAGTCACAGCTGGTCTCGGAGAGCTCCACCTGGGGTGGTGATGGTGCAGACAGGCCGAACCTTCAGTCGTGGCTCAGAGCCTTTAAACAACTGAGCATGCCCCCCTGTGTTTCTGCTCTTCAGTGATCTCTAATTAAATTGAATCCAGGAGCTGACCTGAAGGCACTGAAAGGCGTTTCATTTTTAGAATGATTATATTAACTAAATTGTTCTTAAGGCAATGAGACTAAACATTGACAAAATGTCAGAGTTTGAAGGCGAAACAGGCCGTGACATTCTATCAAGTAACCGCACAACCTTAATCTTAAACCCAATATTTTTTGAACCTCACTCTGAACAAGAGTTTTCCAGGCAACTTGTTAAATGCGAAGATTCCTGGGCCCCATTTCCAGAGATTCAGACTCATTATGTCCTGGGTTGCAGTGGAGGGTGAAAGGACTTTTAACGAGCCCACTGGATAATGCTGGCACGGCCAGTCTGGGTCCTGGAGGCTGAGCACTGCTGCTCCCAAACACGGTGGCAACGGGAATTGTCTCGCTGACTCTGTGCTACTAGTGTGAAAAGGCGTGATTCATGTGAAATAATATTAAAGCATTTGTATATGGTTATAGAATCTTGTCAGAGAAATACACAGCATGCTACTCTGCACTTACTGTTCGTTCCAAAAAATCCAACTGGCTTGTGGGAGAAAATAATCTGCAAATAACCTTACACAGTTCTCAACTATATTTAAAGATGTATAGATGCTTAAGTTTAAGTGCAGAACAGGCTAATCCGTACACTATTGGGTAACTACTGGTATTAACTAATTAATATTGGAGCTAGTACAGGGTTAGCTGAGAATGAATGCATCATATTTCTGTCCCCATGCTCAAGCAGCTGATCAAATGTTTGTCAATAAAGCAAAGAGTAGATTTTTGTGAAATGTGTGTTGAATATTAGCCAGATGTTGACCTTGGCATCATGGTCCACGCTTTTGTCATTGTGTGTGTGTGTGTGTGTGTGTGTGTGTGTTAATGGCAGTGTGATTAATACAGCTCACATTAGCTGAGTGTTTATTACTCATCAGTTAGTCTAGTAATCCTCAACAACACCCCTAAAATGTTATTATCCCCATTCTATGGGTGAGGGTACTTGGCTCAAGGACATTAACTTGTAAGTAGCAAAACTGAGGTCTCCAGCTGGCAAGTACTTTTCTTTACGTCCTTCCATTCCACAAAATGCATCTCATTGGTCCCTGACTGGTTTTGAGGGCCTGGACATATGGATCTGAACTCAGGGGAGTCACTCTTCATTCTTCAGATGCCTCCTCTTACACTGAACACTCCGAAGCAATGTTTAAGGTTAAATTCCAGATAATCGTGAAGAGAGCAAAGCTTCGTAATCCCATTCTTGGATCCCTCCATTTCCAGGTACCTAGTATGTCACTGCTTTCTCCTGGCCGTGAGTTTCTGATGCAGCCTGCCTGTGATGGTTAATTTTATGGATCGATTTGCGTGGATCAGGGGGTGTCCAGATATTTGACTAACGTTATTTCTGGGTGTGTCTGTGAGAGTGGTCTGGATGAGATTAGTGTTTGAATCCACAGGCTGAGTAAAGCAGATTGCCCTCCCCAGTGTGGGTGGGGCTTCATCCAATGCACTGAGGGTCTGAACAGAACAGAAGGGTGGAGGGAGAATTCTCTCTGCCTGACAGCTCAGGTGGGACATCAGTCTTCCCCTGCCTTTGGACTGGGACCATTGGACCTCTGGTTCTCGGGCCTTTGCACAGGGACTGAACTACACCTCGGGTTTTCCTGGGCCTCCAGCTTGCAGATGGGAGACTGTGGGACTTCTCAGCCTCCATTATCATGTAAGCAATTCTTTATAATAAATCTCATATATGTTTATATATCTCTCCTTATAATACATAAACCAATAGGACATTGGTGTATATGCATGTAGACATATGATATATGTTTTAATAACCTATATATAATATATATAATAACCTGTTGGTTCAGTTTTTCTGGAGAACCCTGGCTAATACACTGCCCTAACTGCTATTGCTCTATAATGTGTACCTTTCTACATTCTCCTCATTAAAACTCACCTGTCCTAGGTAGGTTCCAGTCTCTCATCTTTTGCTGTCTCTTAGCTGTCAGCCCGTTAATCAAATACACGAATCCATTCAGGGGCAGTGTCCTCTTCTACAAGGTACATGATTACATCGGGGCAAGAGCTCCTTGGGCTGATGTCTGAACCAGTGGGAATGTTGACAAATCTCTGGGACAAGTTTGTGGTGGTGACAGAAGCTCAAATCATACCTTGTGTGCCTCCTTCACTGGCTGGGGTTCCTTGAATCCTACAGCTGTTTAGTTACTTACAGCCCCCTCCCCGAAAGGGACCCCTGCAGCTGACGTGCTGTTATCCATGTCCACCTACAGGCCTCTCTCCTGGCCACACTGGAGCCGATAACGGAGGAACTCTCTAGCTTTTAGAATCAAACACGAATGAGGGTAATTCGCTAACACTTGCTATTTGTCAGGGAGACTTGGCTGTTGTCCCTGATGCTGGTTTTTGTGGAGATCTTCCATGAGGCAGCTACAGCTGCTCTTCCACCCTGAGAGAGCAATTCCTGCGAAGAATGTTTACTGTCATCCTCATTATGCCATCAACTGCCTCATCAATGGTTCCCTATGAAATGTTCGGATATATTTTGGAAGTGAAGATAAAATTAACACCTGGAACTATTTCTGGGTGCATGAATCAAAGATTACTTTTTATAGTGCTTAGTCTCTTGGCTCCTAGAAATTTAATTTAGCAAGCGTTAAACTTATCTGAAAAAATAAAATATTTAGTTTAATTAAATCAATTAAGGGAAAATTTGGCCTAATTCCCATTTACCCATTTGGATCATGCAAAGCACAGATTTTTTTCAGATGAAAACCATCCCTTAAACATTAGACCATGGGTTGTAAGAGGGGCATGCAGTTGTGTGGCAATCCTACCTAATATAGACCCATGTAAAATGTTTCATTTCCATTTCACCACAGCAAACATAAAAAAGGACACTAATTGACATACCGTTGGTGAAGTCAGGTGAGGAAAAGACATGTATTTTCTTGAAAAAATCATAACCAGAATTTTAGAATGATCTTATTAGCAAGTTTGAGCTTCTGAAAGAATAAAGCAGAGCTTCTACACTTGATATTTTTTTAAATGGGAAAAGATGAAGTATCATTAAACACCCATTCATCTATTATTCATTCTGTCATATTCATTTTAAGTCTTTATTAATAAAAGAAACAATTCAATATTCAATTAAGGGCCCCCTTTGTGTCCTTTATTAGAGCTGTGTGACCTCGGGCAAGTTCCCCTAACCTGTTTCTGTGTGTCAGTTACGTCACCCATAAAATGAGGATCATGCTGTCCAGAACCTCATGGGGTTGTCGAAGGGATTAAATGAATAACAGAGTAAAGAACTGAGGCCAGAGTCTGATGCACTGATGCTCAATTGGTGCCCCCTGGCATTGCTTCCCCCCACCCCCACTCTTCCCCCAGAGACAGTCATGCCCTGCCATTACTGTGCGTCCTTCTAGTCAATGTTTGTATGCCTGTAACACATAGTTGTGTCTTTCAAAGGTGACCTAACTGTACAAGTTTTACACAGAGGGCACTGCCATCCCGCGTGTGCCATTCTTGTGCAAACTGCTTTTTCTTTTTCTCAATGCTAGGTTTTTGAGATCTCTGTGTTAAGAGATATAGATCAAGTTCATCCATTTTAATTCCACTGTAACAGTCGGTTCACTGAATATACTGTACTTATTCATTTTTCCTCTCATAGACATTTAGTTTATGTCTAGTTTTTAGTAACTGAAAATGCTACCGTGAGCATTTATGGATGTGTCACCTTGTGTATATTAGTGAGAGTTTTTTTATATGGGGCTTCCCAATACCACTCACTTGGGCCACACCGCCACACGTTACTGTGGCTCTAGAGCAAATCTACCCCAAGGGCTGAGGACGGCAGTGTCTTGTGCCACAACCACAATGCATTTACACATGCGATGCAGACCTGTTGGGAAGCTGTGTCCCAGAGGACTGGTCTTCAAATTAGGGTACGTACCCTGCACCAATAGCAGCCCCTCCACTGCACACACAGGTAAATGTGCACACAGACCCCACACTTACACAAGCGCATACACACATTTGCATTTGCACACGTACACACACTGGGACTTTCCCTGTATTTGACCTGCTTGCAGGCCACGTGGAAGTTTCTACTTTCACATTTACCTTCTCCTTAGCCCATTTAACAAAAGAAAGGTCTCTTACCCACCCAGGATCTTCATACAGCATTGTGCCCCAAAGGAACAATTCAAGATATTGGGGTCCACATAGTACTCTTTCATTGAGGGCCCATGAAAATTTGCAGTCGCGCTTCAGGTCTTTCCTCGCACATATTTCTGTTAAAGGCCAAAACTTGGGTGGAACTTAAAATCCAGATAAAATATATAAAAAAACTTAAAATTGAATTTCAGATGAATAAGAAGTAATTTTGTATTATTTTTAGCATAAGCAGGTCCTGAAGTAACATGTCTCCATGTGTGCCATAGGAACATTCTGATAGTTAAAAATTATTTGTTGTTTACTGAAACTCAAATAGGCATCCTCTGTGGTATGAATGGGTGTTTGCTAAATTTGGCAAACCTGGTAGGTAAGGTTAGAGACAGTTTTGCCATCCCTGAAGGGATGATCTGAATTTAGATATGCTGACGCGTAGGTGGATGGACACATTTTGTTGAATGGTCCCTTCTCCTGATTGTCAGAAAACACATGGTACCAGCAGGGACTCCCGTGAGGTTAAGAAATTAGGTAAGAAATACAGAGGACATTGAGTCTTATTTTATTGGGACAGTGAACTCATGGCAACTCCTTGGTCTTTATCCATCTGTGTTAGACCACAACTGTTTGGGAATTGTGGGCAGCATGCTGGGAAACACCTGTCTGGGAAGCACAGCCTGCATTTCTCACTGGGAGGAGGAGAAAGTGGACATGAAGCTCGTTCACCAGAGCTGGGTCTTGGCTCACCTGCATCATTGCCATGATGTAAGGTGGAAGGAGGCAAACAACTCCATGTTTATTCCATGTTATTGAAGTCAACAATATGCCTTTGAGTAAAGGATATTTATGTTGGAAGTGTTAGTGGTTTTCATTTTCTTGAACATTTATTCAGACTTGTAGAGGAAACATTTCTATTACCTTTGCAAAAAGATGATTGGATATTATAAATTCATATACACTCTTCATTTGGACTCAAATTTCCTGCTCATTGCCACCCGGTAATCAATTCTCAGCTCATTTGTTCATTTTTATCATGTATTTTTTAGATCTATATAACAGGTATATCTAGTGTTTTTTTAAATAAAGATGCACTTAATCATTAGTACAATGTTGTTAAGCAAACTGCATCAGGCCTCATTCCTTTTAATTGTTAATTTACAATGAGCCCTGTTTCATTTTAGCAATAAGTAATATTCAATCTGTATACATGAGCTAAATGAAAGAACTTTTAGATTTATTTCATTAAAATATGCATTTTTAATAAAAATTTACATTTTACATTAGTAATTATCAAAGTTTGCCATATATTTAGTTTTTGATCAATTGTAATTTGTAGTAATTAATATAATAGTAATTAGACATAACACAATAATATTTAAATTACTATTTAAAATCATTTAATGGTAATTTTTAAATAAAAAATTTCTTTAACCCTCAGTCTTAGAGGCACAAGAAAAAATCTTACAATTTATTATTACATACACATTTCTGTAACAGAAATATGGTAGAGTGATTAATAAAAGACATTCAAGCAGATAAATATAATACATTACGATAAACTTTAGTGGTGACATGCAATGGAAATGCAATTTTAAAAAAGTGGTAAAATGTCCAATGTTAAAGAAGGGCTATTATATATTTTAAAAAATAGATATTATTGTTTATCTTATACCACTTTTTAATAGATTTAAAATAATGACATCACAGTTTTATTTTTTAAGTATCAGTATAACAATTGCAAAATTACATCTTTTGCAGCTGGAGGTCAGGGACTTTGGGTCCTCATTTATGTCTATTTAAAATTTTGCAAGTGGATGCATAGTTTTTCAAAATTATTTGACACAGTACGTGTGCAAAAAATGTAGATTCCCAACAGCTCTGGTGTGCCCACAGAGGAAATGCTGTGGAGGAGGGTGTGTATATCCTTAACTAGATTTTGCCAAATTCTAACTGGTTGCTCCATTTTACACTCTCACTAGCAGTGTATGGGAATTCTGATATTTTGATATTTTCTCACACAGTATTGTCAAGTTTTAAGGTTTGCCAGTCAGAGGTGTAACATGTTATCACTTTGTGGTATTAAATTTGTACTTCCCTGGTGACTGGTAAGGTTGAACTTTTCATGTGTTTTTTAGCCATTTGTATTTCCTCTGTTGAGTGCCTTCTCTTATCTTTGTCCATTTTTCATTTATTAATGTACGTATTTGTAACACAGGAAACTAGTTTTTATAGCATGTTGAATTTTGTTGTTTATTGTGGGGAAAACACCTTTAAATTTCCTTTACTTTTAATTCTCAACTTAGTCCTTAATTAGCCAAAAATTAGCCCAAAGTTAACAAAGTATTCATGTTCTTGATCTGTTACTAGAGTATTCCCTCTGTAGAAATTAACTGCTGGTTTTCCTTTCCGAATAAAGCATCAAGCCATGTGGACTTCTGACTACATAATGAGAATTACATATTTTGCATGTCTAAATGTGCAGGTAATTTAACACAAATGAAAAAAATATACCAAATAAAAGCTATTTGTCAGCTACTAAAAATCTACAGTCATGTTGATTTGTTTAATACGATTTTATTCTTTTAAATATGAAATTGTTTAGGAAAAGGGTTCCCTCTTGAGGTATTTGGTGGTTATGGGAACTACAGGCCATGGAGCTGATTGGCCAGAGCAATGGGCAGACATCGAGCCATTGGAATATCACTGGTTTATGGAACGGGCTGCACCTCACGGGTGATACTGAAAAGGGCTTTAATTTTCCTCCCACGGCTATTTTCAGTTCTGATGATTGGATCCCCCTTCCTGGCCCCTGGATACCACTGATCAAGCCCAAAACTTTCTCAATGGTAAGAAGCTTTCCTTTCGGTGATTAGGATCCAGCTTAAAGGATTAAAAAATCCAGTCTGATCCAGCAGAAAGCTTCAATTTTAAAGCCAGTTTAAATCTTCTGTTCCCTCTAGCTCAGCCCTAACCTGAGTTGTGTAACTCAAAGACCTGTGGGAAAGAGGATGTGGTCTCTGATTTCATACTTCTCATTTCTCTTTCCCTCTGACTGGAAAGAGAGGGAGGATCAGAGGGTGAGGAGGGGAGACCCGAAGCAGAGGGACACAAGTCTTTTTACTTAGCTGGTGTCCTTAGTGGTTTTCTGATATGGGCAGTGTCTGGGTGCTGTCTGTTCTGTAGGTCATTTTTTTTTTTTTACATATATCCATTCTGATGTAGTTCTGTGCTCTCCAGATAACTTCTCAAAACCTGCGGTTCCTTCCCCAGTGCTTTCTCCTTGTCTTGCTGTGGAGAGTTACTCCGGCCCGGCTCCCCACTTTAAATCCCGCAGGCTGTGGCTGCTCCAAGTGTGGTCCAGGGACCGGCAACATCATCATCACATGGAACCTGTTAGAAATGCGGGACCTCAGGCCCCATCCTCAACGGACTGAATGAAAATCTGCTTTATACAGCGATTCTCCAGGCGATTCAGGTGCAAAATGAAGTTGAGAAGCCTGATCTGCCAGAGGCAGTCTCTGGTCTCTCTGTTCAGGTTGACCCCTAACCTCCAGGGATGCACGTAAGGCTGTCTCAAGTCCTCTCAAAACACCCTATCTCCATCTCCCCTGACCTTCTATAGCTCAGTGTCATCCATCTGGGGAACTTTATTGCAGGAACCCCTAATTTCTATGAGACCTTTTTCCAGGCGCCATCATTGCTTGGTCTGGAAGCGGGTTGCTTTCATTTCTTTCTCCATGAATAAAGAGGAGAAAAATCCAAAACTTTCCTCCTGAAGCCCAGAAGTCACTGCTTTCCTGACCCTCAGAACAAACTGCAGTCTTTTGCTTGGAATGGCTAGGTTAAGGGCAAGAGGGGAGGACCAGAGACCCAGCTGTCATTCAGCAAGGCTTGAAGGGAGGTGTCTGGCAGATCCACAGGTGCTCTTATCAGAATAATTGAAAAGTT
Source organism: Phyllostomus discolor (assembly GCF_004126475.2). Classification (NCBI taxonomy): domain Eukaryota; kingdom Metazoa; phylum Chordata; class Mammalia; order Chiroptera; family Phyllostomidae; genus Phyllostomus; species Phyllostomus discolor. The sequence continues at coordinate 145,354,787 of NC_040907.2, read as the reverse complement.
ACATTCTTCCTGTTACAGTAAGGAGTATAACATGAAATGTGGTCTAGTTTTGGAAATTCTTTCACATCATAAAAATGCCAAAGTTGGTTAGAATAAATGAAAGAAGTGTAATTTATGGGCTATGTTATTTAGACCACCACTTGTAGTGAAAAGAGCTAAGATAGTTGGATAAAACTGAAATAGAAAAACAACTTGAGAGCATCTGACAAGAGTGGGGTAGCAGGGAGGTAAGCAGAGCCCAAAGCTGTTTAAAGCTGTTTTTGAACTGCCTGTAAGGCAAACCTGGCGTTTACTTATGATGGGCTTGAGATACAGAAATGAAAGGATGTCCCAAGAAGGGGAGTCTAGTAGGAGACCCCCCCACACTGAGCTCAGACCTTAAAGGACTGAGATATCCCGAGAGTGAGTCCATAACTAAGCCCGCCTCATCCATACCTCAATTCCCATTTCTACCCCTACCTCTCCTTGGAAGAGGTTGCCTTGAATGGTGGGAAGGGAGGAAAGTGGGGAAAAACTTTGCTGTGGTCTAGGGAACCTCAGGCTTCTTTTTTTAAACAAAATATACTAATTTATTTTCAAGTATGTTACTTGAAATTGAGTGTATTATTCATATACATTACATTATGCTATATAAACTTGAAGTCATCTAATTTTTCTTCTGTTTTAAAATAGCTTTTAAGTGAGTCATGGTAATAATCTTTCTGATATAATAATATTTATTTATTGCTCTTTTTTGGGGGGAGTAGATTGATTGATTGATTTTTTATTTAATCTTGATTGTGTTTTTTCTTCCATTACTTATTTAGTTATGTTATTTCTCTCTCCTACGAGCAATTACCACTGTAGTCCATGCCCATGAGTCCTTTTTCCTTTTTGCTCAATCCCTCCACCCCCTAACCTCCCCTCCCCTCATCTGTCATCCTGGTCTCCATTTATGAGTTTATCCCCATTCTCCTTGCTGGTTCAGTTTGTTCATTAGATTCCACATATGAGTGAAATCATATGGTATTTTCCTTTCTCTGACTGGCTTATTTCACTTAGCATAATGTTCTCCAGGTCCATCCATACTATCACAAAGGGTAAATTTTTCTTTTTTATGGCTGAATAGTATTCTATTGTGTAAACATCCCATAGTCGTTTTATCCACTCATCTACTGAGGGACACTTGGGCTGCTTCCATATCTTGGTGATTGTAAATAATGCTCCAATGAACACAGGGGTGCTTATGTTCTTTCAAACTAGTGTTTTGGGTTCCTTCAGATATATTCCCAGAAGTGGGATCACTGGATAAAAAAGGCAGATCCATTTTTAATTTTTTGAGGTAACTCCATACTGCTTTCCACAGTGGTTGCACAGTCTGCATGCCCTCCAACAGTGCAAAAGTGTTCCCCTGTCCCCACATCCTCACCAGCACTTGCTGTTTGTTGATTTACTGATGACAGCCATTCTGACAGGTGTGAGATGATATCTCATTGTGGTTTTAATTTGCATTTCTCTGATGATTAGTGATGTTGAGCATCTTTTCATGTGTCTATTGGCCATCTGTATGTCCTCTTTGGAGAAGTGCCTATTTAGGTCCTTTGCTCATTTTTTAATTGGGTTGTTTGTTTTTTATTGTTGAATTTTCTAAGATCTTTATAAATTTTGCATATTAACCCCTAATCAGATATATCAACAAATATGTTCTCCCATTCTGTGTGTTGCCTTTTAATTTTGTTGATGATTTCCTTTGCTGTGCAAAAACTTTTTAGTTTTATATAGTTCCATTTATTTCTTTTTTTCTTTTGTTTCCCTTGCCTGGGGAGATATATCTGATAAAATATTACTATGAGCAATGTCTGAGATTTTGCTGTCTATATTTTCTTCTATTATTTTTATGGTTTTGGGTCTAACATGTAAGTCTTTAATCCATTCTGAACTTATTCTTGTGTAGTATAAGAAGGTGGTCTGGTTTCATTTTTCTGCACATATATGTCCAATTTTTTTTAACACCATCTATTGAATAAACTATCTTTAGCCCATTGTATGTACTTGCTTCCTATGTTGAGTACTAATTGACTCTAACGGTGTGGATTTTTTCTCGGCTCTCTATTCTATTCCATTGATATGGTGCCTGTTTTTATGCCAGTACCATGCTGTTTTGATTACTATGATCTTATAGTATAGTTTGATGTTAGGTAGTGTGATTCCTCCACCTTTGTTCTTTCCCCGAATCACTGTTGCTATACAGGGCTTTTTGTGGTTCCATATAAATGTTTGTTCTAGTTCTATGAAATACATCATTGGAATCTTGATAGGAAGTACATTGAATCTACAGGTCACTTTGGGTAGTATGGATATTTTAATGATGTTAATTCTTCCTAATCATGAGCATGGTGTGGGCTTCCACAATTTGTATCTTCTTCAGTTTCTTTCTTCAGTGTCTTATAATTTTCTGAATAATTCCTAGGTATTTTATTCTTTTTGTAGCATGTTCCATGTGCACTTGAAAAGTATGTATATTCTGCTGCTTTGGGGTGAAGTACTCTGAGGACATCAATTAAATCCATTTGATCTAGTGTGTCGTTTAAGTCCACTGCCTCCTAGTTGATTTTCTGTCTGGAAGATCTATGTATTGAAGTCAATGGGGTGTTAAAATCCCCAACAGTGACTGTATTTCTGTAGATCTCTCCCTCTATGTCCATCAATATTTGCCTCACATATTTAGTGCTCCTATGTTAGGTCTGTGAATGTTTACTAGGGTTATATCTTCTTGTTGGATTGCTTCCTTTATCATTATGTAGTGTTCTTCTTTGTCTCTTATTATAGCCTTGGTTTTCAAGTCTATTTTGTCAGTTATAAGTACTGCTACCCCAGCTTTTTTTCCCTTTCCATTTGCATGAAATATCTTTTTCCATCCCTTTACTTTTAATCTGTGTGTATCTTTTGATCTGAGATGTGCCTCTTGGAGGCAGCTTATATATATGGGTCTTGTTTTCTTATCCAGGCCTTCTTAATTTACTTTGAGGTGGTTCAGAGTGAGCTGTAATTCTTCCAGACACCTGGAAGAATCAAATGCAAATCCTCTTTTGGGGAAGCCTAGTTTTCAAAGAACTCTCTTTTATATCTTTCAAAGATGATACTCTGTAGGATCTTCATTCATTATAAGTGTTACCGTGTCATGTAAAACTTAATATAAATGTATATGCTTTTCTCCTGTTAATCTGTTTTATGTCAGTTTAACTTTCAGTCCCAGCCAAAAAGCATTTAGGAGGGCAGAGCTAACAATTTGCTTCCCATACACTAATGTTTGGTTTTTGTGATTCATTTGATGCCAATTTTATAATTTAAAAATATTTTCTTTTTGTTTTTATTTGCATTTTAGAAAGTCATAAAACCGATCATGGCTTCATTTTTTTGTTGTTTATTCTAATTTCTTCCTTTATGAAATAACGTTTTGTCCATTTTCTTTTTTCTGATTAATTTGTAAGAGCTCTTTGCATAGCAGTAGTAATTCTGTGTCAATCATGTGTGTTCCTAAATGTGTTCCTGAGTTTGTCAAGCTTCTATTATTGTGGTATTTTGTTTTTATTTTGGGTGCCAGGAAATATTTAATGTCTATGAAACTTCATTTTCTTCTATGGCTTCTGGCTTGGTGTCAAGTTCAGAAAGACTTTTTTCACTCTTTTAAAAAGTGTTTACTCATATTTTGTTAGACTTTTTATGTTTATTTAAAAAAGCAATCAAACACATTTAATTTATGAAACTTAAGTTTTCTCCTAAGCTAGCCAGTTGCCACAAACTATTTAGTGGCTAAATTTTTCTGAAATCCCACATTTATTATACACTAAATTCTCGTAATGCTTGGGCTTGTTTCTGGGAGTTCCTGCATGGCCCCTGGGCGGGGGGTCTGTTTTCTCCTGCGCTAGCACCACCCAGGTGCTTGGGGCTGTTACTGGTCAGTGCACGGTGTTGTTCTCCGACAGCAGAAGTGCATGTCCTTGAATACATTTCCTCCCAAGCCTTTCCTAATTTTTGTCATGGTCTTTGCAGATGAATTTTAAGCTGATTTCTGTTAAATTCTAAAGTAATCCTGTTGGGATTGGGATTGGGTTTACCCGCCATTTATAGTCCATTTTAAAAGAATTGACAGCTTTACAAGACCAAATCTGTCCAGAAACAAGGTAGGTCTTTTATTCAATAATTATTTTGTATTTCTTGGTAGAGTTTTATGATTTTACTACCACATATTTCCTTTTGAATTTTTGTATTTGTTACTTTTTGTTGTTGTTAGTTGACATTGTAAATGTAGATTTTTCACTATTTATTGTTGGTATATAAAAAGACTGAGTGCATTTTAGTATATTTATTTCGAAACTAACTACCTTATGATTCTCTTAATGGTTCCATTTTGCCATTTGTTTTCCTGGGGTGCACAGGTATACATACAATTATATTAGCTGGAAGTAATAATAAGTATGTATACCTTTTATTTCATTTTCTTGATTAACTACATTGTCTTGAATGTTCAGAACAAAATTAAATAATTGTGATCATCTAAGTTATCCTTATCTTATTTCTGACTTTAATAGAAATGCTTACATTTTTTATCCACTAAGCATAATGCTGGCCTTAAAGTTACAATACGTATTGTTTTATACTATTCAGGCAGCATGTTTTCAATCCTACATTACATTTTTTTTAAAAGTCAGTCAGCTTCAGGAATAGATTTGGAATTAAATAAATGTTTTGACAGGTAAGAGAGTTTATTACATTAATTTATTTACTAATATCAAATTATCCTTACAGTCTTGAATGAATAGCACTTCTTCACACTTCACTCTCCTTCCAGTGTCTCATTCAGTTCTATTTCCTAGTATTCTGTTTAGGACTTTTCACCAATGTTCTTAAGTGAAATTGGTCAGTAGTTTTCTTTTCATTTAGTTATATTTGGCAATAATGTCATGTTGCTCATAACATATATTTGGAGTATTTCCTTTTTCTTTAAACTGTTCCAGGACTCAGTTGAGAAACTCACTCCATATAGGACTTTAAAACTTGCTCACAAAATGATTCTACCAGGTAATTTTTTAATTACAGTTTGCATTAACTATTATTTTGTATTAGTTTCAGGTGTCCAGCACAGTGGTTTGACAATCGTATACTTTGCAAAGTGTTCCCCTGATATTTCCAGTACCCACCTGGCACCAGACATAGTTATTATAATATTACTGATCATATTCCCTGTGCTTTACCTTACATCCCCATGACTATTTGTAGCTAACAAGTTGTCCATCTCAATCCCTTCATCTTTCTCACCCAGCCCCCACTGACCCCCTTTCCTGTCCTACCAGATTTTTTTGACAGATGGCTTTTAAAAAACTTTTTTCATTTTTTTCTGGCTTTGGTTTCAAATTATAAAAGACTTTTCAATCTAATTTTATTAAAAGCGTTTACTCATGCTTTTGTATTGCTCTGTTAAAATTTTTATCTTTAGTTAATTTTGTGGTTGTTCTTTAAATGTATATTATATTTTGGGTCAAACAGTAATCAAACACTTTATGCTAATATTTTGATAAAGAATGTCTCTTTCAAGCAGCACAAGTCGAACAAACAAAATAACTTGGTTGAGTTGGCCGCAGCTGAGGTAAATTTTATTTACTGATGGCAGCTACTCTAATTTAACAGTTGAATATTATTGTACAGTATCAAACTTCCCCTAGGTTTAAAGGGCTCAAAGAATCTTTGCCTCTTTTAGGGAATTTGAAAATAATTATTTTTTATGTCCTTTTGGAGATGCATGATTATCCGTATCCCCAAATTTCCCATTTCCTTTTCTATGTCAAGAAGACTAATGAGTCCTCTGCAAGAACTTGTCTTCACGTAACAATGACTTCAGGGCAGTTTTGTCAAGACCTGTCTGACTTCTGTGGGCAGAAGCTAGTGGGCGATGCTCCACGGGAGCTAAGAAACATCACCGTGTAGCGGAAAGAGGCAAGAGTGAGTGAGATCGGGGACACGGAACGGCATCCTCTGACACTGAGGTCTGAATTGACCTCAACCAAAATCAGATAAGCAGCAGAAGGCTGCCCTCATGATACAGCCACACTTTCTCCACCTTCCTCTTGCAGCCAAGGCTCTGCTTTCTAGGAAAGCTCCAACTGCATCTGGGATTTTTGTACGGACTTCCTCATCAATCTAACTTTCACACCAGACTGTGTGGTGAGTGCTTTCTGCTGTTTGGTATTACTTATAATGACAAAAACACAATTTTCTAAAGCTGAAACAGAATATTTATGAAATGAATGTATTTTGTATTAAAATTTAAATGACTGAAAAATGTAATTAGAATCAAAATGCTTTTTTAAAAAAAGTTTTATTCTCATTCAAGGACACAGTCATTGATTTTTAGAGAGAAGGGATGGGGAGGTGGGGAGAGAGAGAAAGAGAGAGAGAAAGAGAGAGAGAGAGAATGAAATATCAATGTGAGAGACAAACATTGACTGGTTGCCTCCCCTAGTCACCCAACTGGGGATCAAACCTGCAACCTAGGTACGATGTTCCCTGACCAGAAATTGAACCGGTGACCTTTTGGTACACAGGCTGACACTCCAACCAACTGCACCACACCAACCAGGGCCAAAAGGCTTTTTAAAGATATATTTGATCTAGGCATTTGGCTTCGGAAAATAGGAATAAGATAAAGATTTATGTACAAATCAGTTTATCTCAACATGATTTCTGCAGCCTTTATAAAGCCATTCTATGTAATTTGTTGGAAGGATGTGGGTAGATCACAGATATGAAAGAGAAGTTGAATATCTAGTCCTTGCAGGAGACAGATCCAAGGCTTTGGTGGGGGACTTCTTGAGAAATGAATGGTCATTACAGGGCATCACCATCAGGATGAACCAGCTGCAAATGTTTCCCATCCTTTTCTCACTTTACTCAAGGTACAGATATCTGGAAAGGAGATCCAAAAAGCATTCCTTGAGCCCTGTGCCCACCATTTGGCCAGGGGAACACAGATACCTCAAAGAAAAGTTTTACCAAGACTTCAGGGAATAGGGAGTGATAGCAGGAACTGGCCATTCCTGGGACATAATGAACTATGTTCCCAATCTCTGTTGAGGCTAGGTGGGGACTTGGTAACTAAATTCTGGGCAATGGAATGGGGCAAAAGTTGTGTCTGCCCCTACCAGGCCTGGTTGATTAAAATTCCTGCAAAGTCCTCTGGGCTCTCCCTCTGTCTCCCACCTTCAGGCAGGATGTGGAAGGGCCAGTGTAGGGGGACCCAGAAGCCCTGGGGCTATCAAATCCACCACAAGGAAGGAGCTGAGTTTTTACATCACTGCAGAAAGGCCACCCACTGAGCACCCCACTGGACATGACATGAATGAGAAATCAGTCTTGAAGATGTTAACTAATTAAAACACCAAGAAAAAGGAGATGGTCTGTTCCAGCAGTTAGGCTGCCCTAAGGGTCAGGATGAATGTTGGGCAGGCCAAAAACTGGTTCCACTTCAATGTCTGTACTTGCATTTTATTTTTTTTTTTATGTTATTAACTGATTTTAGAGACACAAGAAGAGGGGGGGAGAGAGAGAGAGAAACAAACAGAAACATCGACTTGTTGTCCCACCTATCCATGCATTCCTGTATGTGCTCTGACTGGGGATCAAACCCACAACCGTGGCAGAACGGGAGATGCTCTAACCAACTGAGCTACTTAGCCAGGGCTGTACTTGCACTTTAAAAACACAGCAAGGAGGTTAGGGAGACTACTGCAATATTATTTGTATCTCTAATCTAATTCCCTCACATAGCTACACCCACATCTTGTCCTCCAAAATTCTCAGAAAATCCTCTGCAGGCCCAGCTCACACATACCTCTTGTTCTTCAGCTTCACCTCTTTCCTCCCAAATCTGCATCGCAAAAGCTCAAAGAAGCATCTGGCAGAATAGAACCACTCTCAGAGGGTTGGAAGAGAGATTTAAAAAAAGGGGAAAGTCTGGGAAAATTCATACATTACTAATTTGTAACATTTACAGCAGTGAAAATTTGGGAAATGCCTAACCATCAAACAATAGGAAAATGGTTAATTTATGGCATACTTGTTATTGGTTATATGAATAAGATAGACTTAGTTCCTCTGCTCGTGGAGCATACAGTCTAATGGGAATATTTTACAGCCATTTATAGTAAATGCTCTTTAGCAATATAGTTAATAATAAGAAAAGAAAACTAATGGCCCAACTTCTAGTGGAAAACTCCAGTTAAGAAGCTGCATATATGGTAGTAAAATCCCAGTTAAAAAAGTATCTATGTAAGTTCTTGCATATGTATGTATACATACATATATATATGTCTATGTATGCATATTAAACTGTTAAAAGTGGATATTGACATTACAGGTGATTTTTACTTTTTAAATATCATATTTTAAAAATGTTAATGGTAAGTACATTTTTAATATTAAATGTAGTTTACAGATTATTCTTATCCCTTTCCTTATAAGTTTCTGTGTTTTCCAAATGTCAATAGAATGTATAATTTATAAAACCATCAATCAGTTCACAGTATGTGATATCACTGTGGACTGAGAAACTGCCTCAGTGGCTTCCTGATTTCATAACTGTTTGCCTCCAGTGGCTCTGTAGACACGAATATGTGTGTGTGCACATAGAATACACATATTTGGAGTGGATTATTATCAAAGAATAATTTGCATATGCTTCCCTTGACTATGCCACCATGGACTCCAATGAAATTGAGCTTGCCTGCCCTTCAAAATTCAAGCACTAGAATTTTATCCTGTGGCTTTTAAGCAAGCAAATGTATATACATGAGATATGGAGATGAACTGATTAATAACACTACGATTCTGTTCAAATTTATGTAGTAAATTTCCTGTGCCTTCCTCTTGTCAATACAGAAATCTATACAGATATTAAAATGTAATTTATGTTATGTGTAAAGAAAATGACTTTCACTTAGTATAGCACAATGCCATTGAATGTTAACCCCATGACATAAGTTTCTCCTTGAACTACCATATACAACTGAAAGGAGTGAGTGAATTACTGGCAGTGATTTTAATTTAGATTACTAAAACATTTCCATAAACATAGAAGTCTGAGTTGATTAAAATTTAAACTTATCTGATTAAAGCACTTATTATATTATGGTTGAAGTTACAGGAAAGTACTTCAATTGATGGGATAATTATGAATTAATAGGGAAGGATATGACTTAGAAAATTCATTTCAATTATTTAAGAGATTGCTGTATGAAGGATATTAAGACAAGAAATTGTCTTGACATTGTATCAAATTGTCAGGCAGCAGCTTTGAAGATGAATAACTTCATGGTGCCTGTGATGCCTAATTATTTTCTGACACATTGTTCACTTAGATTAAGAGATAAAAAGATAAAGAAAATGTATGAAAATTCAACTAAAAGAAATATTTGTCCATTTGAATATTACCAGAAATGTGTCTCAAGCTCCTTTCCTCATTTGTTTCTAGAGCTGTCCTCAACAAAGGTGTCACTAGGTGTCCTAAATGGACCTTCCTCTCTGGGGACCCTTATTTTGTGTGTAGCTCCTAAGTTGTTCTGTAGTTAGACTTCCTCATTAATGAGGCCGATTAGTGGACAGTTCCACCTTTAAAGCACTGACATCCGTGGAAGATGTTTAACAGTGATTGCCATTTTCAGCTTAAATTCAATCTGGGAGTTATACTTTTTGCCCAAAAGCTAAGAACTGAAACCTTCCTTTATACTATAAAATAAATCAGAACATGGGCTAAACATTGACAGAAGAGCTAGAGAGCATCATTTTTGGGGAGGGGGTGGGAAACCCATTTAAATGTCTTCTTGCATGTTCATATGCATAAGTTAACTGTATTACACCACTGTACATGGATCTTGTTACAAATTGGGGTCAGTCATGCTAATAGAATCGTTGGCATGTCTATACAGGCATGTATTAAAGAACTCTTCCGTTTTTTTTTGTGACAGACAGGTGTCTGTTCTGGGTGAACACCCATTGACTATAGATGTAGAGACCTTTGGAGTCCCAAGTGGAGAGGCCAGTTGTAAAGCTCTTCACCTCATGAGCAGTGCTGCCCTGGCCAGTCTTGGCTGCCGTCCATTAGTTCTCAGTTCCCAGGGACAGCTGGATGTTGAACAGTGTGGAAGCTTATGTTTCTAATTTCTCTTGCTACCTTCTCTGCAGATTTCATCCCTTTTTCAGGCACCAGGGGGGAGTTAAGTTTTGAATCAGTTGATAATGTTAGGCATGGCTATCATAAGTTTTTTCCACAGAGATTACAGAGAATAAAATTCTTAAATTATATATTTTAAAAATATTTAATGATTTTAGAGAGGAAAGGAGGGTGGGAAGGAGGGTGGGGGGAGAGAGAAAGAGACAATGATTTGTTGTTCCACCCATTTATGCATTTATGGGTTGCTTCTTATATGTGTTCTGACCAGAGACTGAGCCTGCAACCTTGGTGTATCGGGACAATGCTCTAACCAACTTAGCTACCCAGCCAGGGCCTTAAATTATATTATTTAGATCTATGAGAATATAAGATTGGCCTTCAGGTTTTTTAGGGCAGAGGTAAGTCCCTCCCTCCCTCCCTCCTCCCCTCCTTTCCTTCCTTCTCTTATTCCAGATAGGATTTGAGAATGTTTCTAAGCCTTCCCAAGCTGCATGGCTATAAAGAGGAGAGGCATGCTGGTTCTATTTTGGTATTTTATTTCTGCCAATACCTTAGGGAGGCAGAGAATGACTCATGCTTCTTCAGCATCTCTGCTCTTCTTAGATTAGGGTTCATATGTCATAGTGAGGACAGGAAGACAGAAGTTCTAAGTAGAGAGCCTTACTGTGAGATCTTGGCCAAGTCACTTCTATTTCTTACCTACATAAAAGGAAATACAATGTACCTGCCTCAGAGTATTACTGAAGCATCAAAGATAATAACATCATTGTGAAGTGCTATACTTTTATCAAGGTTTGGTAGTATATTCCACTGATATGTTTGTGGAATAGGAATACAAGAAAATGTTGCATATCTTTCCTTTAGGGAGAAGAGTGCTGCATTTTTTTTTTACTTAGACATGGTGGATCAACCAATACTTCATAGTTTTCTTAAACTGGCACTTTAAAGGAAGATGTATAATAATAGTAAGTAGCAGTTTTGTGCTCCTATTATATGCTTAATGTTTAAAATGGGCTATTTTGTTTAAGCTTGAAAATAGCCTGATCATCAAGATTCTGTTATCTCCATTTTCATGTGGGAAAACTGAGGCTTAGAGAGACTAAATCACTGGCCCAAGATCTCATAAGTGATAGAGGCAGGATTTAAACGGACTTGCATTTCCATGCTCAAAGCAACAAACTTCTCTGCACATACACTGTGATTTGTCATCAAAATGTGCTAAATACTTAAACTTATAGAATGTCTGGCGAAATATATTCTCATAAAAGCATTTTTACTCCTCTTGACTCATTTAAAACTTATCAGAAACAAAAATAATGAAAATAGGGAGGAAAAAAAACCTTCATAGTCAGTAAAAGCAAAAAAAACGGTCACAAGTCCATCCTGCCATCTGTGAGCTACACTGTATTCTGGACTGGAAGAGGGACATGGCAGCAGACACATCCAGATTTCCCTCAACTGACCCACATCCACAGAGCCACCCTGCAATTCCTCAGAGTCAAAGGGTGTGTGTGGCTGTGGCAGGGCCCAGTTTATGAAGTGCGGGCGTCTCTATGGAGACCCTGGTGCCCCTGTGGAGCCCCACGTTAATCGTTCTCAGTGGTGGGGAGGGCATATCTTACTGAGAAACCTCATTGACCCTCTAATTATTGTCTAAGCAGCAGGATAAAGGAGAGCAAAAATACATTAAATAAAATTTAAAAAAGAACACAGTAATCACCTACTCACAACATAGAAAGAAGTTGATTGATTATTAAGCCTCAGAGAGAAAGGGGAGGACCTACTCCCAGGGTGTTTGCACTCCCGCTTTTGAACTTGCCCTTGGCAGATTGCCGCAGCCAAGTGCTCTCTCTCTACTGGGTGCTCCCTCCCTGCACCTTCTCAGCTCCTGTTCTGAATCACTCGAGGCTTCGCAATTCCTAGTTCCCCAGGAATGGCAAGAAGAGGCACTTGGGAAGGAGCAGAACAGTCAGAGCTGTGATTTGAATTTTTGTTCTGCTTTTTGCTGGAAATGTGAGTCAGGAGGATGAAAATGGGTTGTGAAGAATTATGTAAATGGAGCCATTTCTAAACAGAGTTGGAGCTGCCCTGCTAGAGGAGCTGCCTCACGCATCTTGCTCCTCAAACCTTAGGAATGTTGAAACTGGGCACAAGCACCTGTGGCCTGGGCCGAAGCTACATGGTACTCAAAACAACTATTTGCAAAGCTGACAGGGAAGCAGACATTCTGACTACAGGACTGAAAATTAAAGACATTCTTTAGAATTAGCACTACCATGTATATAGTTAAAGAATAATTTAGTTTATTTGTATCTATAGAAATTCCTTTCTTGGCTTATTAACATCAATAGAAAGTCCTTCCTTCTATGCAGGTAATTATTTCCCTGTCTCATAAAACTCTCTGTTTCCACTTCCTAATCAGAACACGAGTTGGTTTTCTGCCTGAATCAGTGCTTCTTGAATAGCTATTCTTTTGGATGTCAAATTAATGCTTGTTGCCTCTGACTTTGGCCTTTTATTTTTAGGTTAACAGGATAATCAGAGCTTAATTGATTGTCTGATTAGTGGCGCAGATTGGTTCTGATGTTATGCAATACTCAAACTCTAAGTCCCAGTATTAGCATTTCCTAGACACTGAATTCTGCCTCCTGCGTAATCCTGAGTGTGAGTCATCCCCTTCTCCCTCTCCCAAGCATCCCATTCAGTTCCACGTCTTTTGGTTCTAACTAATGCTGCCCCTGTTTATCCCTGGGTTTATTGTTCACCAACTGTCTTCATTACTATTACAGTATTTCACTGGGGAGGAGGAAAAAATATTCCACTGTGGTGCTGAGCCACACTGAGCCGCAGCGTTGCCTTCGTGAACTTTACTCCTATGGAAGGTTCAGAAAAGACAGGGGTCTGCTTGTTGCTGGGAGTGATCCACAGGAGAGGCTGTGTACGTTCCAATTGCTTGTTGTTTATACGTGTTATCAGCAAGGAATGTTGGAGATGAACACCACTTTGAAGTGGATGAAGAGGTCCAGGTGGCTTCTTCCTTTTATTCTGATGAAAACTGTTAGCACACATACCAGAGTGTCTAGCCCACCATGAAGGTCATCACGGACTTGGTGGAACTGTGTCCACCACCAGAAATGTGAATTTCCGTTGTGCACTGCTCTCCATCCTTCTCCCCCTCCCGCATTTGATCCTTCACTAATAGTTGGCCCCATTTGAAAAAGAATCACTGTTTTTATTCTAAAAGAAGCAGAAAAAAATACATCACAAAACAAATCATCTCCCCAAACAGGAAGAGTTTAGACAAGTAAGCCTGTATATTTTTTTAAAAAATCACAATGAGTTTTGATAAAGGGAGCTGAAATGGTTCTGAGACTATAATACATCAAACAGAAAATGAATAGTGTTTGTAGAATCTTGGAAGAACTTTGCAAGAAAATGAAGTCACTGCAGAGATGAAAAACACTTTAGAAGCAACAAGAATAAAAGTAAACAATGCAGAAAACACAGCCAACGAAATGGGCACTGGACAGGCTTGAGGAATCACAAAAACAAAGTGGAAAATACAGAGATATTAAAAAGTATAAAAATGTGATCAAACTGAAAGACAGAGGAAGCATAATCAACATAAGTATAATTGATTTTCTGAAGAGGAGACAGAAGAAATGGAACAAACATTTATGCATTCAAGGAATGTTTATTGCATACACATTATCTAACTCTAGACATAGGGAGAAAGTTATTGAAGAAAAATTTAAAGACAGCTTTCCTGAACTGAATAAATAAAACATGGAATTGCAGATAAGAAGACAGACCTGCTGAACAGTGACTTCTGTACTCAGACCACCAGGGAGCCAATCAACCAGAGAAATGGACCTTGGTCTCTCTGCGCGCTTAGCTTCTCATCTGTTTGCCATCTCTGTGGGCTTGTCCTGTGGAGCCTGCTCTCGTTTCCTCAAGATTCACCGCTCTGGTTGCTCTTTGGGTTGCAGTCCCGGGGCGACCTACTCTCACTAGGAAATATCCTTTGTCTACTTGTTGCCATCAGTTTTCTATTCATTTGCTCTCTTCGTTCCCTCACGTTCCTCCTCTGCTTTCATGCTGCTCTCTGCCTCTTTTCTCCTTGCTCTCTCTCCACTTCTGCTTTTTGCAGTGCCATGCTGTCCCTGCTCTGTCTTCAGTTTAATCCTTTTGGAATTTCTCTTCTATTTTCTCATTCATACGATGAGACCATTCATTGCACTTGTAAGGAAAGCCTTGCCATTTTGCCCAGGAAAGACTGACAGTGAACTATGCCACAAGACTCGGTCTCCTCCCCAAATCTCCTCTATTCTGGTGCTCAGCAATAACTGAAAGGATCTTTAGTAGAAGCTACAGAGCATGAAATCAAGGAAAGAAGGTTGTGAGGCTGGTCCAATGGCCAGTGGCAAAGGAAGTGGCCAACAGGAATATCCCATAGGTGCTTTCTCTTACATGTGCCCTTTATGTGAAGGTACACTTGCAGGGATGTTACTGTACTTCACTGACTTTCTGCCCCTCTGTGTATGCAGGACCTGTCTGCTCTTGACAGAGTCCTCCCATTATTTTTGAGAACTCCTAGGGGAGTTCTTAGATGTGGTCCTGTAAACTTCCTTGTATCTACTGTTCTGGGCTCATCAGTGTTTGTTTCCCAAGAAGCCCCTTGAGGGAGAGACTTCTCTATGACTACTGCTGCCAGTGCTTCTGTCCAAGTGGTAATGACAAGTTCTCTGGAATACCACCAGTCATCCTTATCACAGGTACACATAGCACTCAGGGCAAAGAGGGCCAGATTTGAGACCAACATTATGCTGTGGTCCTATTTCTGTAGGCTGTTGTCTTAGGCGATTTTACAAAGAACAATTTCTTCAGTCTTCGGTAAAAATAAGCAAGCAGGCATACAAATCATTCTTGTGAAGATCAATCTGGGGAGGCCATCCACCAGAATTCTACTATTAGTTCAGGCTCTACTCCTGAATTGTTTCATAATGGAGTAAATCAAATGCCATAGGTTGGACCCAAACTCTTCTGAAAATCAACAAGGTTTTGGATTTGAATGATCTGGAATGCATTATCTCAATCTGATTATTTTGAAATGTTATAAGCACTGGTAAACAATTGACAAAAAACCAAAAAGATGTGCAATGAAGGTGCTGGTTTTATTTTAGTTGCCTTTCCTCTTGTCATTCTAAACATTTTTTTATGCATGAGTGTAAACTGGTGGGAAATTCTTAGTTTTTGTCTGCCTAGAAATCTTTTGGTTTCACCCTCATTATTGAAGAAACATATTTTTAGATATGGCATTCTAGGTTACAGTTATGTCTTTCAGCATTTTGAAGACATTGTTCTAGAGTGATGGGAGCTCTGTCGTAGCTGTTGGGAGATAATCTAACTATTGGTCACTTACAGTCAATTTTGCTTTTTCTCCTGATGGTTTTGAGACTTTCCTGTTGTCTTTAGAATTCCTGTACTTTGTTCATGTTATGTTGGGGCGTGTCTATCCTCTTATTTGCCAGGCTTCTTGAATCTGAGGATGGATGTATTTTACCTGTTCTGGAAAATTCTTAAACATTGTGTTTTTAAAAGATTGTTTCTCTCTTCTTGACTCATATTCATGAATTCTACTTTTCATGTGTTCATTTCTTTGTGCTGCACCATGGCTAATTGTTTCACATCTAACTACTAGTCACATCCCCTCTTCCTGTCATCTGATTTGTTGTTCAACCTGAATTCAGTTATTCTAGGAGCCCTTTTTTATATTCAAAACACCCCTTTTTAAAAAAGATGCTGTTGAGAGAGTTTTAAAAAAAACAGACCACATTCTGGGAGAAAACACATGCCAAACACTTATCTGATAAAGACTTCTATATCCAAATATACAAATAACTCTTAAAACTCAACAATAAAAAAGACAAACAACCCAATTTAACAAATGGAAAAATATATAAACAAGCACCTCACCAAAGATGCACGGATGCCAAATAAGCATATGAAAAGATGCTCCACAATATAAGTTATCAGGGAGATGCAAATTAAAACTAATTAATCTTTTCCGTGGTAGTTACTGTTTTGTGTATCTGGTTTAGGAAGACTTTCCTCATCCTTAAGCCATGAAGATATTTTCCTACATTATCTTCCAGAAGCTTTATTTTTGGCCTTTGCATTTAGCTCTACATTTTGCCTCAAAATCATTTTTTTCCTTATGGTGTGAAGTAGGGGGTCATATGTCATTTATTGTATTGAATATATGGACATCTAATTGTTCTGGGACCATGTATTACAAAAAATAGCCTTCCCCAGTACTCTGAACTGTTGTCTTTGTCATGTTATTAAATTTCTATAAATGCATGGGTCTGTTTCTGAGCTCTCTATTCTTCTACTGTCCTATATTTTTATTTTTCATCAATATCACAGCCTGTGTTTTAAGAGTAGACTTTACTTTTTAGGGCGGTTTTTAGTCCATAGCAAGATCGAGTGGGAGGAACAGAGGTTTCCCACATACCCACTGGGAAGGTTATACATAACCTCCCCGTCACAACATCTCCCACTTGAATGGGGCATTTGTTATGATTGCCAAACCAAAATTCACACATTGGTTTTACTAAAATCCATAGTTTACATCATGATTCAATCTGTGTGTTGAAGAGTTCTATGAGTTTTGACAAATGCATAACATCTTTCAAAGTGGTGATACCATTTGTGTTCCCACCAGCAATGAGTAAGAGTCCCTGTTGCTCCACATTCTCACCAGCATTTGGTATTGTCAGTGTTCTTCTTTTCTGGCTATTTTTTAATAGGTGTGCAGTGGCATCTCACTGTTGTTTTAATTTGCATTTCCCTGATGTCATATGATGTGGAGTATTCTTTCATATGCTTGCTGATTTTCCATCTGCATATCTTCTTTGACAAGGTGTTTATTAAGGTCTTCAGCCTATTTTTCAACTGGCTTGTTTTCTTATTGTGCACAATCTAATTTTATCTAGCTTTCTAGCTTCATATATAAAATTCTCCTGCCTTGTTTCTTGTATAAGCCACCCCCTCTTTTAAAATAAATTACTAGGTTTGTTTTGCAGATACTTTGTTTAGGATGTCTTGCATCTATATTCATAAGTGAGGTTTGGTCTGTAACTTCCTTTTCTTGCAATGTCTTTGTCAAGTTTTAATAATAGTTCTTATGGCCTCATAAAATGAGTTTGATAGTATTCACCCTTTGTGTATTCTTTGGTAATATTTTCCTGGGAAGTCAAGTTCCTATGAATGAATATAATTATGTATATGCATATACATATACATATATATATTTTGCCCAGATTTTTAATTATAGACTTAGATTTTCAAATTGTTACAGACTCTTCAGATGTTCTGTTTCTTCTGTACAGTTTTTATAAGTTTTATTTTTTAGGAATTTATCTAATTCATCTCTTCTTTCTTTCCTTCACTAATATCTCCAAGAGTTGATAAGTTTTCTCTTTTTTCACAAAACTTTTGGTTGATGTTCTATATTGTATGTATCATTTTTAGTTCATTAATTTCTCTTCATTATCTTCCATCTGCTTTCTTTTTAATTTGTGAGGTTTTTAATACTTTCTTGAGATGAATGTTTATCTCATTGATTTTCTGTCTGTCTTCTCTAATACATGTTTTAAAGTTATAAGTTTGTCTCTAGTGTGTTCTATGAGTTGATATGTTGTTTTAAATACAATTTAAATGACTTCCAATTACCACTTTTCTTCTTTGTTGAAAGATTAATTGAATGTGGTATTTCTGAAACTGCAAACACATGGCAATTGTCTTTCATCTTTTTGCTATTGATTTCCATGTGGAAATAAACATTTGTGGAAATAATATTAGGTGATATTATTTTCCTCCAGTGAAGACCTAAATTTGCTTCTGCTAATACCTAGTGACAGAGGAATTCAGGATAATCTTTAAAGATTGATATGATTCAAAGTTGAGCTGCAGTCTCTTGAGAGCCTGTTGATTTCTAGGAAACTCCTATTCCTTGGGTATAGCTCCTTAGAGTCCTAGAACAAAGCTGGAGGCATTCACTAGTCTTCTCATTTGACATGCCAAAGCTTTCTGTTGAGCTCTGTAAGACCATTTAGCTTCCACCAATCAGTTATCTCCTGCAACTGGCAAATGTGTACATCAGAACAGCAGCCTTAAACACTCCGAGACCTCCAATTATCCCAGGATCTTTGCATCATAATCCTCACTATCCTGTGAGCTCTAGAATGTCCTTAAGCAGATATATGTCACATTTCACCTTGCTCTTCTAACTGTCCCCCGTGGACAGATCTGTCTGCGTCTCTTAGTCTGTAATTATTAAAAGTAGAAGTTTTATTTTGTTCTGTCTCATATCTGCCTAGTCAATTTTTGTTAGTAACTTGGCCTTATTCTTAAGAACCCTCTTTTATTTATTTAAATATATTCAACAGACTTATGTTCTGTAGCTGATAATTTCAATACTTGAAGTTTTATGGATTTAAGTTTATTTTTTTTCAGCTGTTGGCATTTTTTCTATGGTGTCTTTTACCTCATGAGTATATGGGTGTTTCATTGTGTTCTCCTATTCCTAGAAATTTTATCTTGAATTCTTTGAGTCCTGGGCTTAAAATATGTTAACACAGAAAGGATTTTCTTTTGCAGCTGATGGGCTCCTGGGAGCATAACAAGCTTGCAAACACTTTAAACTAAAATTTTAGGTAGATTTTTCTGGTCTACAGAGATCATCTGAGCTTTGGCCCCAAATCTGCATGATCATGAGCTTGTGATTAGGAATTTCAAGGCATGACTTTTCCCCAACTCCTTCTGCGGCCAAGGCCCAGCGAGTCAGGTGCTCCTGCTGTCTCCCTGGGGGAGGGGGGTACCTTCACGGTACTCGGCAGGCACTCGTGGTGAGGTAGGAGTTCCAGGCTTAATTGGGGACTCTGACTCCTCACCTTATTCTCATGGGGTGGTTTCCATTTTTCTTAAACCTGTTAAATCCCAGGCTCTAGACCTCCTGGGATTAGTAGTAGATTTTTGCCTGGTTTTTAAATTTTTGTTGAGATATATAACACTTTAAATTTAAGGTGTAAAAGGTGTCCATTTGATACATTTATATATTGCAATGATTACTATAGTAGCGTTAGCTAACACCTTTGTCATGCCATATTTATCATTTCTTTTTTTGTGTATTGAGAACAGTTAAGATTTAGTCTCTTAGTAATGTTAAAGTTGATAGTGCAGTACTGTTGACTGTAATCACTATGCTGTGCATTGGATTCCAGGACTCAATTACCTGCTAGTTATAAGTTCGGACCCCAATCCCCCAGCCCCTGGTAACTACCATTCTACTCTGTTTTTACAAGTTCAGGTTTTTATTCCACATATAAGTGATATCATAGAGTATTTGTCCTTCCTGGTCTGACTTAACTTACTTAGCACAATGCCTTCAAGATTCGCTCATGTTGTCACAAATTTGTTCCTTCTTTTGACTCTTTAAAAAAATTTTTATTGTTGTTCAAGTACAGTTGTCTGCATTCCCCCCTCCCCCAACTACTCCCCCTCAACCCTGGCCATCCCCACCTCCCACCCTCGATCCTACCTCCCTTGGCTTTGTCTATGTGTCCTTTATACATACTTTTGTCTCTTAAATATTTCTTAATTCCCCACAAGCCCAGCTATGAATAAGAAGGGTTTAACAACTACTTCATCCAGAATTTTAAGTTTAAGGGCTGTTCCAGCAGTTTCTATAAAACCCTAGTCAGCTGTATCACTGCTATAGAAATATCCTCCTTGTCATTCTATACTTTGTCATGCTAAAGTGACTATTAATGATGGTTATGTTACATTTGTTATATGCCACTCCTTCCCTGTTTGCATTTGCCCGGGTCTATATGAGTCAAATACATTTTGACTGATAGGAGGGAATCAGTCACTAATCTGAATGTTTTGTATTTTGCAACATGTCAAACAAGAGGTAATTGATCATATTCTTCATCAGTAAAATGTGCAGTGTTGTTTAGATGTGTCAAACAGCATATCCTGATTTGCTGCTGTTGTTTTAGGTATATAAATAATTCATCTATTTTGGTTTTACTTATCTTGTCATCTCACTGGTGCTCTAGCTTTTGTTTAAAAATGCCAACCATATTTAAAAGATAAGAGGCATTATTTTAGAAGTAGGGGTTAGTATAAGAGTACAGTTAAGCTATGGAGGCATGCAATTGTGATTATAGTCAAGTCCTTTCTTGGTATATTCTCATGAGGATGGGATTACACAGAGGATGACGAAAGTATCACCAGTTACCCTGATGCATTACATTAAAGAAAACTCAGAAACTAAAGGGTAATTTAGGATCATTAGGGAGTTTACTAACTGGGTGATTTGTGTTATAATTTATTAATTCCATTTTAGCTACAAGGCATCTCATTCTAGTAATCAGATGACTTACTGACATATTGAGAAGTACCATAAACTAGGAGAAACAGAAGCAAACACATTAGTTCATGTGGCTAAACCAAGCTTCTTCCGAGAATTTTGTTCAGACAGTTTCTAAATAATGAGAGGGCCAAGTTTATAGTAGTGGAGCCCATTGCATTTATTGTTCCACTTGTACAAATTGATATAAAATTGAAACATACCCCGTAATATCCATCCGAGGTCAACAAAACACAATGAGCACTAGAACACGAAGTTGTTATTGTTCTAAGCTCTCACTGGTTTCCATATACATCTGTCATCCTTCTCATATGAAAATGACAGATGATAGTAATTCACCTTAAGAGGGAGCTGGGGGTTTGGGGACTGATCTGGAATGAAGATAGACTTGGTCTAAACTACCTACACTCTGCCAGTTGAGCTAACCCAACACCTCATCTGATGACAATAGAGAAATAATAAACAAGCATATGTTACTGTAGTGTTTTATAATTTACAAAGAGGTTTTTATTTACCTTGTTTTGTTGTGATCCTCCCAAGAGCCCCTTGAGGTTGATAAGACAAGAATTATGAATTTTTCCTTTTCTGAATGAGGAAACCAAGGCTGAGAGAGATCGCACGACACAGTCGGACAGTCCGAATACCCTATTCTCAGCTAAGTGAACTGTCGCTACACCAGTGCACTTATTTGGCATCACTCTTACTAGAAGAGAGTCCAAATAAATGGAGGGAGGATCTTGGCCACATGCCTTTGCCTGGGCCTGGGGCACAATTTTCTGACACTCACGTTATGACTTTGCAGAAATTCTCATGCTATTGTGGTCTCTATATGCTTAGCCAATACCATAAGCATCAATTATTTTGGAACAAAACACATCAAACACTTTTACCAGAAAGTATTTGGTGAGTGCAATGAATGGATTGGAAAAGTGAGAGAGGGCTGATGCTTTGGGAATTTACTATTTTGTCCTTTGTTTGGTTCTGTTATTATTACTCCAGTTAATCTCGTTTCCTTGCTTCTCAATGGTATCAAGTTCTCTGGAATATTCCTCCCATGTCTTGTCTTCCTTTGTTATCCTGCTATTGGTTGAGAATGGATGGAGGTGGTTAATGTACTGGAGGGAGTCATTTCCGTCTTTCTTGGTGGCTGTCTGGGCCTAGAGCACAGTGAAATGACAAACGGCATTCCTTGAAGAAACCTGAGCAAGGTGAGTGTTCAGCAGCTCTTCTTTCCCTGGTGCGAAGACCTGGGCAGTCCCGGGAGCCACTCTCCCACGTCCTCTCCAGGTGCACCATGCAGATCCACGTCCCAGTGGAGATTAGCTTCCTGCAATGTAGATTTAGGAAATGCCCGTTAGAAAGGTGTGGAGTGGCAATAGAAGACAGCCCCAAGGGATTTGTCAAATTGTTGATTTCGCATGCTTGGACCAAAAGTTTCTTGTTCTCTGTAAATTTTATTGACTTTTTGCCTTTTTAAAACAAATTTTGGGTGCTTCTCTTTTTCAACCACTATATCCAGTCTGTCACAAGCCCTGCATGGCCCGTGTTTTCAGTAATGTATCTTCATTCCTTTCTCTGTGGTCCTACTGCCGCTGCCCCGGTTCCAGCTTCTGTAGTTCTCGTACATCAGTCTATCACATTGCTGACGGGTCTCTGCCCCTAGTGTGGCCCCCTCCCACTTACCCTTTGTAGTGCTGTCCCAGGGGGATTGTTACCAAATGCCCCTCTAACTGTGACACTCCCTGCTTAGACACTTTCATCGTCTCCTTTTGCTTTTCAGAAGTTTAGCGTAGACTTTCCAGATATGGCCTCTTATGTCCTCTACAGCCGCATTTTTCATGTAGGCACTGTTTGCCCAGTGAAAGGAAATCACTGGCAGTCATCTGAAGGTGCCATGCTGTTTGCTGCTGCCTTTGGCCTTCATGTGTTTGCAGTTCCATGTACCTGACGTTCTGACCCACAGTATTCACCTAGATGGCTATTCTCCACCCTCACCACTCAGAGGAAGCATGCCCCCTCTGCCTCTTCCATCCTCTGTGCTGGCTTTGGTGCCGCCATTTCCATTCGCTCTCAGCACATGTCACATAGCACTTTAATTACCTGTGAACTTGTCTTTCCCACCCAACTGTAGGTTCCTGAAGGAAAGAACTGATGATGTTATTTGACTTAATGTCTCCAGTAACTCTTATGTTTTTTTCCATACAATGTGCATTTAAAACATACAAGAGTGAGAAGAAAAAGAAAAGATGCAGAAGATATTCCAGACTAGTTCTCTTCATTGCCTCTTGTCAGGGATAACTCTACTGCACACCCAGGTGCTAGACTGATTCTAGAACTTTTGGGCAGTCAAGGATGATTGTCAGGGTGGTCCTGACAGCTGGCTCAGCTCCTGCCTGGCAATGCAGAGTGGCTGCCCATGTGGTATGGTTTGTGGCCAAGCTGGTTCCTGTGC
Source organism: Phyllostomus discolor (assembly GCF_004126475.2). NCBI lineage: Eukaryota > Metazoa > Chordata > Mammalia > Chiroptera > Phyllostomidae > Phyllostomus > Phyllostomus discolor. The sequence continues at coordinate 145,331,690 of NC_040907.2, read as the reverse complement.
CCTCCTGTTACCTCTAAGTGCCCAGAACTGTACTGTGACTGCACTATTGTCCCAAGAGACTGTGGCATGGGCGAGTCTTAGCTTGCCTCTGGATTTCCTGGTATTTTCTCCACAAGTGCATCACAGCGGGCATGACATCTCATCACTGACCACAGGATTACCAACTGTACTTCACACTTTCCCGATACTCTCAAAAAATGCTTCCTCTTTCCTCAAACTAGAAGATTTATTTTTTGAAGGAGACTGGACTTCTTTTTTTTAAACACGTAAAACTTTCAGATTAAGTAGAAAAATCTTTCAAAAGTATTTGTAGCATTGGCTGGTATAGCTCAGTGGATTGAGTGCCGGCCTGTAAACCAAAGGGTTGCCGGTTCGATTCCTAGTCAGGGCACATGCCCAGGTTGTGGGCCAGGTCCCCAGTGAGGGGTGTGTGAGAGGCAACCACACACTGATGTTTCTCTCCCTCTCTTTCTCCCTCCCTTTCCCGCTCTCTAAAAATAAATAAAATCTAAAAAAAAAGAAGTGTTGTTTGTAGATGGAGCTCCCCTCCCTAACAATGCTGAGCACAGTTGTAAGTATTTGTTGATCGTAGTTTTTCTCCTAGGGTGACCATTTAGTTCATAATACCAAAGAATGAGTGAATTTTTCTCTCCAAGCTGAAGGCAGCCTTATGAAAAGCTGATCCAACACTTTACAGTGAGGAAATGAAGGCCAAGCACCAGATGGGTGGAGGGGGCTCTGCATTGGAAGAAAGGAGGAAGGGTGAAGTTTCTAAAGGCATCTGCAGTTCGCTGATTAACCAGCCTTCCAGGCTTGCCTTCCTCCGGTCTGCAGGCCCATAAGATAAGGCACATCACTGGGCAGCTTGTTTCTGTGATTCTCCAGGATTTTAAATGCAGGCGCTCTCTTGACGGCTGTCCGAGCACTTTCATCTGACCTCCTACCTGTTGCATAAGATTGTGATGTAGGGAGGGGCGTGTGCCTGATTTAGAAGGGCAGCAATTCTGGCACAATCATAACTGACTTCTCTTTTTGAAGGGAAGAGGTTGGCATTTTTGATGGTAGTAGAATCATTTCTCCTTGACAGAGGAAGGAACCTTGTTTCAGTTTATCCTGGGTCTCAGTGTTAGTGTTCACACACACACACACACACACACACACACACAATATGTATATGAAAAACAAAACAGGCCCAAAATGGAGTTCCTTATGCTAAGCCCCATGTCTTCAACCAAGACTTAATGAAAGTTTCAGCCCTTCCAGAAATGGAATCCTACACCAGTCAATCAGGAGTAGCCTGGTCAGCACGAGGTAGGTCATCTGGCTGCCAGACCCCTGCCGTCCCCTGAAGGAAAGTAACCTCATAATAACCAACCCACCTTTCCACCCAGTGTAGCTTCCTTGTTCCTGCTTCCTTCTGCTTAAAAGTCCTTCATTTTGTACAGCTCCTCGGAGCTCCTTTCTGTCTGCTGGATGGGATGCTGCCTGATTCATGAGTTGTTGAATGAAGCAGGTAAGACCTTTAATATTTACCCCATTGAATTCTGTTTTCCCCCCAAAATAATGTATATACTATATGCATATTGCATGTAGATACTAACAGTGTCTGTCCCTGAACTTGTGGATGTTGCCTGATTTTTTGGCATTAGTGTCTCTTGTCATTTCAGCTGAGGACGCCTGACTCCAGATTTCAATCTAGTGGAAACTAGACTCTCACCCCTCAGTGACTGTGTGGGCAAGGATGGTGGTGGGGGAAGGTGCATCGGACACCAGTGGAGACTTAGATGGGGAGCTCTTAGTAAGTATACTAAAAAGATAATTTTGATATCCCACCCCTAGTTATAAAATATTCTCTCCTTATTAAAAGAACAGGAATTTCAATAACATTTCATAAACCGTGCTTTTAAAGGGGATAGTAAAAAAAAGTTTTTAATGTAAACTAAATCTAGAATTTTCTATAATACCTTCCTCCATCGTCTTCCTCCTTATGTAACACTAATACTTGTCTTAGAGTCCCGGACTCCTCCCAGGGACCAGACCCCAGAGCCGACTGATCTGTGCCATGTCCCAGCATCCCTGCCCTGCTGTCTCTGTTCCCAAATGGCACTCCCTCAGCTTAACTTTGGTTTGCTCCCTCCTCCCCTTCTGGCCTGTGTTCCAACCTCTTTTTAAAAAGCAAGGTCTTTCTCAGGCTGTTATATTTTTTAAAGATTTTATTTATTTATTTATTTTTAGAGAGGGAAGGGAGGGAGAAAGAGAGAGAGAGAGACATCAATGTGCGGTTGCTGGGGACCATGGCCTGCAACCCAGGCATGTACCCTGACTGGGAATCGAACCTGCGACACTTTGGTTCCCAGCCCGCGCTCAATCCACTGAGCTATGCCAGCCAGGGCTGTTATTTTTTTTTAATGAAATAATAATCCCCTTTCTCAGGGAAAGGCACAAGGAGTGCCTTTCTCAGCACTCCTTGTTTTACCCTGCTGACTATTTCTTATCACTACTCTATTCGTTAGCTTGATTATTGTCTAGCTGGCTCCACTAGAAATTAAACTCCCTTAGGCATAGGAATTTTTATGTGTGTCGTTTACTGCTGTGTTCTTAGTACCTAGAAGACTATGGTGGTGCATAGTAGTTGCTCAATAAATGTCAAGTTAATGAAATGTATGCATAAAATGAAATAATTAGAGAAAGAACTGTCAGAAGAAAGAAAAATAAAGCATAAACATAAGCTTAACATCTTTTCGCCTCCTGGTTCTAGCAATTTCAGACCCCATCTTCTAAGAGAGGAGAAAAAAAAAGTAAGGCACTCACCAGTGTGAAACCAGAGTCAGTGTTATACAAATAAGTTAAGGACAAAAAGGCAGGGGGCACTATGCTGTCTCTTGTAACTAAGGGGGATGGGTCTGGGGATACAACACAACTTAAGGACATGGCATCTGGGAGTTCTATAATGGTATCATTAGCTCCCAATCAAGGTAGAAAGAGGTATTTTTCTCAGTCTGATATAAAGTCCTACAAGATAATTCCTATTGGTCTAACTTGGCCAACTTTTCCAACTAGGATCTAAACTCCAAGAGAGCAGGGTGTTTTCACTTTTGCTCACTGCTGAATTCCAAAATTCTAGAAAAATGCATGGCACAAAATAGATGCTCAATAAATAATAACTGAAGGGATGAAGGTAACTGCCCTGAAATCAGACGGAATGGAGCAATGTTCTTATACTTGCCTCCCACCAAAAATCAAAAACAACCAAGAGAGGAAGGGATCCTGGCCAGCTAAAGTATTAGGTGCCCACCTTGCGTTCTAAAAGTATATGATTCTTTTGCCATCAAAAGGAATGATTTTTCATTTTAATCTTTTTTTATTTTAATTCTTGTTGCAGTAAAATTTTCTATCTTTTACTCCCATCCCAACCCACCCACCCAACCCTCCCTTCCTCCCTCCCATTTGCACCCGCCCCTAGTTTTTATCCATATGTCCTTTATACTTTTTCCTGTAAACCCTTCCCCTTTCCCCCTTGAAATTCCCCTGAAATTCCCTCCCCTCTCCCCTCTGAACAAAAAGCTTCTTCCTAGGAGAGTACAACCTTTGGCTGAAGGGAATACACATTGAGATGGAAATAAACTGTGGTTCTCTCCCAGTATAATTATGACAGTGCAAAATGCCATTTTTCGAGTTATGTAGTTTTTACAGAAACAAAAGGATTAAATGTACAAAGGGACCGGAGGAGGGATGCACTAGCACACTTAGATTATTTTAGAGGTTGGTTAACAATATCACACCTGACTTTCATAAATTTAAATGTGGGAAGGAATATACGCAACACATTTTTGTAGATTAAAAGACTGAAATATCCTTCACGGACAACTCCACATGCACTAAAAATCTTTCAAATTGTTCATATTTTGTGACTAGCAAAATGTGGAATTTCCCCAAAAATGTATGGGAAGTCAGAAATATACTTACTTATAATAGAAAAAAACCCCACAAATGTTAAAAACCAGGAATTAAAAAATCTGTGGTTCATTCATATATGATATGACAAAAATCATGTTTTAGGACACAAATAATACAGGAAATTATAGTGTACTATGGATTGAACAAAGCATCGTTGTAGATTATGATATAGAACAAGATTCCATTTTATTAAAAAAACTGTCACATTAACAATGTGGTTCTTTTGACATAAAGGATGAATGTATTCCTGGTGAGTTTTATTTCCTTCATTGTACTTTTCTGTGAATTTTGAATTTTTACAGTGAACAAGTGTTATGACGTAACAACATTAAACATAAAAAGACTTTAACATATTTTGTTTGTAATTTCTCCAACCCTCTTTGCTTATAGAGCTTAAATAGCTAAGTAACCTTATGAAATGCTCAGGGTTCTTATAAAGCATCCCGAGGTGGACACAGAAGCAGTTTTCAAATGTATGTGTCTATGGACCTCTTATTTTTTGGCTGGAAGAATTTGGTCCTGTAGCTTGTGTTTCTGCAATCCTTGCAAGCTTCTCCACTTTCACCTGTGCTACAAGTCCTTGCAAGAAAAGAGTGTCTAGGAGCCACTGCAGGGAGCCCACAGGGAACATCTCTGGGTGTAAAACTTCCAAGATAACAGAAGCGTTGAGTTGCTTTCTCTTATAAAATCTGGGGATGCTAGCAAGCACTGCACAGCTCACCAGTGGGATCTGTGGATAGAATTAGAACATTGCGGAAGGAATATAAAAGGTGATTTCAAGAGGACTGATTAATTACAGGAGGAGTAGAATGGTAGAATGGTGTTATGCAGGTGGGAAATCAGGAGCATCTTGTTTCCAGGCTTAAGGGGGAAAAAAAGAGAAAATAAATAGAAGCAGAAGCAAATCCACTGTATTAGCCAGGAAAATGTGTTCCTACATCTGTCTCAACACATAGGAGTGATTCCATAGGACCAAAATATTTCCTTATTTACTTTAACCCAGAGAAAACACTTGGTATTCTACTGATTCATTTTTTACATTTAGATCTTAAAGACACCACAACTTTTGTTTTAATTAGTTTATCTTATTAATAGTATGGTTCCATGGATATACAACAAAAAGTTGACAGAAAAATATGTTGCTTACCTTGCAGATGAGCCAAGTAGACAGAAAAAATCATTTGTGGAGAAGAACTAGTCACTCAAGGATGGATGTAGATTTTTAAATAACTGAAAATTGCAGCAAAAATCTTCATTAAGATTTTAATCACCTCAATTTTGCAAGGATTTACCGTAGTTTCAGCAAGAAAGCCCAAATGTAAAAGAAGAATAAGTTTTATTCATTTTAAATAAGGTTTCTTTTAGGTACTTACCTAGAAGGAACAACAACATGGAAAGACTATTTTGCTCAAAATAGTTGAAATGTTAGAAAACTCAGTATGTCTAATAATGGGTCAACGGTTATGTAATGTGTTTTCATACATGCATTGTAACATGATATAAATATTAAAATAATGGTTATAAAAACTATGTAGTAGCATATAATTATCTATTGCCTAATGTTAAAAATCAGAATATCTATATCTATATATCTATATCTATATTGATGGAAGCAAATAATCCAGTATATACTCCATTCCATTTTTTTTATTATGCATGCTAATAATATCAATGAGGATAGTGGAGTTTTATTCTTTTTTCAAAATTTGTATGCTGTGGTTATATAAAAATATCTTTAAAAATTCACTCATATTCATGTCTAAATTTAAAAAAAGTACTCTGAGTCAGCACCCTCTAAGAATCCTTCTAAGGTTAAGCTGACCTCATGTTAATTTTCTCATTTTGTAAAATAGAAAGTATAAAGTTTATTACATTTTCACATCAGCATGGTACCTATTGTTTTCCAAGAAATCTAAATAACTTTTAAGGCACAGACATTTCTTCTACTCAGCTTTAGATCAGGCAGTACACTTCAAAATTGTTATAAAAATAAAAACATAAAACTAAAAGCTAGTATGACCATCAATATTTCTATCTTCCATGGTATCAAGCTGTGAATACAATACACACATGTTCAATAAGTGCTTATTACATGGAGGAGGAAACTCATGGGGACTAGTGGCACCTGAGTCAAAACATGGTTTTTCACGACTGCATAAGCACTGGGCAACTTTGAGTGAGAATCACATTGCAGAATGTTCTGTGGGGGATAGGAGAATCTCCCCAGACCCAAATATGTCTGTGTTCATTGAGTTCAGAGGAATATCAGAGAAGTTTGTATTGAAACAAGGGCTTAGTAAGTAGTCCAAAGGCAGCATGGAAGCCTGGTTGAGGAGGGGTGGGAGGAAAGAAGGAGAGTGTGGAAACTTCAATTTTTAATTATTTTTATTTAGCAACAGCTGGAGTAGCGAAGTCCTTCTCCACAGACCACATCCAGGAGGAATGGCAGAGCTGTCCATCCCGGGAGGCCTCTCCCTGCTCACCAGTCAAGGTGGCAACCAAGATTTATCTTGGAGTCCTCAGTCTGATGAGAGGAGAGCTGAGGTAACTACCTGGATGAGCTGGATTTACATTTTTGTTGGTTGGTTGGTAGGTTGGTTGGTTGGTTGGTTGGTTGGTTTAGGATAAAGACTTGCCTTGATAGGATTTACTGGACTATTTGAAAACTGTGTGAGTTTGGTGAGACCTTGAATGAAGCTGCCCTATTTGGAAAATTTAATGTAATGAGTAATACCTCACCGTAAGCAATAAAACTAGAATTTACAAAAGTTTAACATTCATTACAGAGATGACCCTTTCTTCCACAGGTGTCGTGTCGCATTTCCCCTTAGTGACCAAATTAGAGTGACTGTAGAAATTCCTGTGTATTCCAGTTTCCCCACCTAAGTATTTTCTTCTGGAACTCCCTGGGACCTACCCACATTACAGAAATCGGCCGTGGTGGTTGCTGCCACCTCTGTCTTCTGTTGGTTCGTTTCCTGCTAATTCACACCCAGCCTGCTGCTTTCTCAGCTCTCTCCATCCTGCAGCTGGATGTCTCCTGACTGTTTTCCCCAGTTGGGCACAGTCATTTCCCTTCACACCCCCTTAATTTCCTGTGAAGCGGTCCCAGGCTTTGTGAAGGTTTGGAGGTTTCAGAAGGTAAGAACAGTGAAGAGAATGCAAAAGGGATTCCAAGCATGGCAGCATTCAAAGGCCCCCGCTGAGGTCATCTACAAGGTGCACAGCCTCTTCATAAGCTTCCCTTTCAGGGTGGCCCCCAGCCTGCTGCTTAACCCCTCACAATGCAGCGTCCTGAGCTCATCTTCTCACCTGGAGTTCAGGTTCCCAAGCCCTAGATGACTCCAAGCATCTCTGTTTCCCCACTTCCCTTCTAGGACGACTGGGAATATTTATTCCCTGAAGGAAAAGGGCCATAGGAATAAGGTTTTCTCTGAAGACTCTAGGATAAATCAGAAAAAAGTCTAACAATATCCATTTTCCTGATTCAGGGTGTTCAGTTGTTCCTGACACCAATGTGGACTAGAGTCCTGGCCAGGACGGGCTTCACTGTCCAGCCTGTTCCTTCTCACACTCTCCCTTGCTCTGTAGGGCGGTTCTGGCTGTCCCATCCCCTCTCTGCCTCTCCTGGAGACATGCTGGCACACACATCACTCTGTCACATGTACTCACATATATGAGTAGGACATTATGAATTCACACTTGGGGAAGAAACATTTCTTTATTGGCTGTGTAAACTATAGAAACAGATCTGTTCAAAGATCTGCCCAATTTGCATTTCTAAACAGAGCTCTTGACTTCTATGGAACAGATTGCATCTGGGTTCACATTTAGGTCTTCCCCAGCGTGTGGGTGGGGATTGCATAACCACAGGACCTACTCAAGTGGTTTTTCACAGAACTGAAGAGTCATCCTTCAAAGCAAACCCAAGCCATCACCCTTGAAGAGAGAGTCTGCTTGTAACTTTTCCAGCATAAAAATAAAACATGCTAAAAAAGAGTTATGAGGAAGGACTAGCCCTATCAGTTATTAAAATGTGTAATGATGGTAATTAAATCAGTTTATAATCAAGGTAGAAATAGAAAAAATCAATGAGCAATTTACAAAGTCTAGAAATAGACCTGCCCATTTTTGGGAATTTGACATGTAGGGTAGTATTTGAAATCAGTAAGGCAAAATTAGATTAGGTATTAAGTTATGTTTGGACAAATGGAAATTTGGCAACAATGTATAAATAGACTCTTACCTCATGTCTTACACTAAACCGAAAGATTAAAACATTTATATGTAAAGCATTAAGCAATAAAAATGCTAGAAGGAAATACTAATAATTTAAAAAGTAGTTTTGTAGTAAGGAAGCTCTTAGGGCCTGACATAAAACCGAGAAGTTTCAAAGCCCAACGCTGATAAATTATTTTTTTAAATGTGAAATTCTCTGTATTATAATAATACTGTAAATAAACTAAAGAAATAATAAGTGGGACAAAGAACAAAGTGGGAAAAATGTGAATGTTTATGGTAAATATACAGTAATTTAATATATATGTGTATATTCTTTTTTAAGTTTTTAAATATATTTTATTGATTATGTTATTACAGTTGTCCCATTTCCCCCTTCACTCCCCTTCACCCTGTACTCTCTCTCCCACCCACATGCCCCCCTTTAGTCATGTCCATGTGTCATACTTATAAGTTCTTTAGCTTCTACATTTCTCATACTATTCTTACCTCCCCCTATCTATTTCCAAGCTACAGTCTATGCTACTTATTCTCTGTACCTTTTCCCCCCTCACTCCTCCTCCCACTTCCCTGTTGCTAACCCTCCATGTGATCTCCATTTCTGTGGTTCTGTTCCTGTTCTAGTTGTTTGCTTAGTTTCTTTTGGTTTTGTTTTAGGTGTGATTGTTAATAATTGTGAGCTTGCTGTCCTTATACTATACATGGTTTTTTTTAATCTTCTTTTCTTAGATAAGTCCCTTTAACATTTCATAAAATAAGGGCTTGGTGATGATGGACTCCTTTAACTTGACCTTATCTGAGAAGCACTTTATCTGCTCTTCCATTCTAAATGAAAGCTTTGCTGGATCGAGTAATTTAGGATATAGGTCCTTATTTTTCATGACTTGGAATACTTCTTTCCAGCCCCTTCTTGCCTGTAAGGTCTCTTTTGAGAAATCAGCTGACAGTCTGATGGGAACTCCTTTGTAGGTGACTGTCCCCTTATCTCTTGCTGCTTCTAGGATTCTCTCCTTCATTTTTACCTTGGCTCATGTAATTATGATGTGCCTTGGTGTGTTTCTTCTTGGGTCCAACTTCTTTGGGACTCTCTGAACTTCCTGGACTTCCTGGAAGTCTATTTCCTTTGCCAGAATGGGGAAGTTCTCCTTTATTACTTGTTCAAATACGTGTTCAATCTGCTTTTCCTCTTCCCCTTCTGGTACCCCTATAATTCGGATGTTGGGACGTTTAAAGATGTCCTGGAGGTTCCTAACCTTCTCCTTGTTTTTTTGAATTCTTATTTCTCCATTCTTTCCTGTTTGGTTGTTTTTTCTTCCTTCTGGCCCACTCTATTGTTTTGAGTCCCAGTTTCCTTCCCATCACTATTGGTTCTCCATGCATTTTCCTTCATTTCTTTTATGATAACCTGCATTTTTTCATCTAATTTGTGCCCGAAATCAACCAATTCCGTGAGCTTCCTGATCACCAGTGTTTTGAACTGTGCATCTGATAGATTGGCTATCTCTCGGTCACTTAAAATGATGAGTCCTGGGACGTTGATCTGTTCTTCTGTTTGAGACATGCCTCTCTCTCTCTCTCCCTTTTTTTATTTTTTTGGCCTGGTCACTCCTGTTACGGTGAGGGGTGGAGCCTTAGGTGTTCACCAGAGCTGGGCACCCAGTCGCTAGATTGTGACGTTGTATGTGGGGGCGGGGGCGGGGGCAGGAGGGAACAATGGCGGTAGCTCCATTCTCCGTGGGACGGATCCTGGGTTGCACGCTCTGCCCTGCTCCACAATCGCCGCCTCACTTGGGTCTGCCAGCTGCCGCTTGCGTACTCAGGGTCCACCCACTGAGATCTTGTGCGCCCCAGTTGCCTTACGTGCTCCCGGTTGCCTTAGGCACCCAACTCTCTCTGTTCTCCTTGCCACGACCCAAGCTGCGCCCCGCACCTGGCTGCTCCTCTCTGCCCCTCCTACAAGTCTGGATAAATGGGTCTACTTCAACTTCTTGGCTGTCTGACTTCCATTCAGATAAATTCTCCGTCAATTCTGGGTGTAATTCTGCCTCTAAATTGTTGTTCCAATCTTGGTTGTGTGTGGAGGTATGGTGCGTCCACCTATGCCTCCATCTTGGCCAAAAGTCCTGTATGTGTATATTCTTACAAATCAAGAAGAGTACACAAATAATCCAAGAGAACATGAGTAAAGCATATGAATAAGTAGTTCATAGAAAAAAAAACATGTTTCTGTGTGTGTACCTGCATGTGTTTAAGCAGGGCACTATATATGCACACTTAGGATTTATGAGTGGGTATATTCCCAGTTTTATTCATAATTTAAACATGGAAACTAAAACAGTAAAATGCCATTTTTACCTGTTGGTGAACACCAAGTGTTGGTAAGGATGTGGAAGAGCAGACACTTTACTATCAATGGCTATTCTTGAGACCAGTCTGGGGTCATCTGTCCACAGTTACAGTGTGCCCACTTTCCATGCCAAGGATTCCCCTTCTGAGAGACGCTTGCCCAGAATCACCCAGATATGTGTACAGATAATTTAACTGCAGCCTGGCTTGGAGTAAACAGCTGGGAGGCACCTAATGGTCCCTCACAAGAGGACTTACAAATTATGGTCTGCTCAAACTATATTCAGTTCTTAAAAAGAAAAAGAACAAATTTGATCTGAGTATACTAATATAGAAAAAATGTCTAAATACATTAAGTTAAAAAAAACAAGTGGATGCAATCATATGCTTTTTGTGTGATTCCCAGTTGACTATTTAAACAAGTGTATATAGATTCAGTTGCATATGCATAAATAATTTCTTGAAGGATATAAAATGAACTGTGAGGTGCAAACTATGCAATGTAGTGAGGGTACATGGGGTGTCAGGTGACAGGGAGAGGAATTTTGTCTTTTATTATATACCATTCTGCATAACTAAAAACTTTACTCTGAATATGTAATATTTTCACAATGTGTAACAAATTAACCTTTGGGACTAGTCTTGACTAGGGCAGCAAATTCTATGGAGGAGGCCCAGGTACTTGTGTTAGCCTGGAGGTCGGGGAAGCCGGATGTGGTGAGGAGTACGTGCGATCATTCCAGAAGGACTTCGGACCTCATGGCATTCTAGGGAATGTGGTGCCACCAAGTACCTTTGGTCAGCTGGGAGATAAACCAGGAAAGTCACAAATCCCTTCTTGCCTATTCTCTCAGCTGCTGGGGTGCAGTGTGGAGGGTGGCCCCAGGCACAGCTCCCAGGTTCTGTCGGGAGCCGGTGCTGCCCTGGGTTTGTTACTAGCCTGACACTGTCCTCCTGGTCTCACCTTCCCCGTAGGAGAAAAGATAGAACAAGAGAGCAGCCTTGTACCTGAGAGACTCCACTAAATCTTCTTCTATGAGGCTCCAACATGAAGGTTCTGGAATGGTCAGAAGCATCTCATGTCTAATTCCTACAAAGGTGCTTGTGCATTAGAGAACAGAGTTCATTTAATAGCAAGAGATTGAGAGTTGCTCAGGGAGTGTTAAGAAAAACGGGAACTCTTTGACAGGGCCTACATTTGTTATCCCTGTGGAAAGGTGGTACTTACTGAAGGGACTCTAGAAGTGAACAATTCTTGAATATTTTTGTCTTTCCTCTCTCTTCTTTCTTTTCTGAGAAGCCAGACATAATCCTTTCAGCTGAGTTTTCATAACTGCCCGAGGAGGTGGCTGCTAAATATTCTGTCAGCTTTATTTTTCTCTTCTATATCCAAAGCAGCATGTCAGCCCCAGTCAATGGTGTGGAAATGATAGGATTCTCATGAAAGGATTGGAGGCTAAGGACCTGCGAAGTTTCAGCTTTGATAAGTCGCTAGCCTCAAGGAAAACCCGGAAAGGAGTTCGGTTCGACTTTGCTGGTGAAGAGGGCACTCTGCACTCGGTGGGGCAGGGAGGGCAGCAGCAGCCTCTTGCCTGCACGAGTCTGGGGATGTGTCCTTATGTCCTTGAGAATTCACTCTCTGTCGTTGGGGTAACTTGTTGGAGATACACAGCTCTCAGTGGGTGGGAAAATTCTAGAGTGTGTAAATCAGATGCTCTGTGTTGGGGGGTTGTGGGGGGAGTGTGCATTTGGCCAGTGGACAGGAAAAGCTGCGACCAGTTACAATACCTCTTTGGGATTTGCAGGAGGCTCCTTAGTTCAGATGGCCTGTCTTGAAAGGAGTAGACTCAGTCTTTCTCAGTGTGATGCAGCAATGTGCCTGCACCATCACTGGTGTGTGTATGTGTGTGTGTATGAGAGACAGACAGACAGACAGAGACAGACAGACAGACAGACAGAGACAGAGACAGAGAACAAGAGATACTCTGGGAAAGAGGGAGATTTGGGCTTCATGTGAACTCATTCAAGCAAATGAATTTTTGCCAGTAAGGATATAAGCTAACTTCTGATCAAATTGTTGTTTATATTTGTTTTTGAAATCAAATAGTCTCCAAGCCATCTCATTGGTTATGGTATCATTGATAACAATAGAGTGTTAGAGCCAAGGACTTCAGAACCTCTGCCTCCCACCCAGGCCCCACTCGTATGCCCCCTAGAACAATTCTTTGGGAAGGTGCACCCATGTGGAATACACAGAAAGTAAATTGGCAGAGCTATGTTTGACATTTGGGTTTGGTTTTAATCTATGGAACTCTGGTAAAGCCGACTGGACTATATGAGCATAATTTTTCTTCCTCCAGCTAGTTATACCCAATCACTCACTTCTGCCAGCACAGGGGAATGGAACTACAGAGAGAGAGAGAGAGAGAGAGAGAGAGAGAAGGACAGAGAGATTGTGAGAAAGAATGCAGTTGTTCCCAATCCAGTGCCCAAGATGGCTGGGTTTGCACCATGAGCCATGGGCTCAGGCTTGGCTATGGACAGAGAAGAGAGGGCAGAGCAGTGCAGAAAACAAGCCTGGGGCCCTCTTCCCACCTCAGCTGTACGGATGAGCTCAGGGAAGTGGAGCCACTTCCACATGCATTCCACTCTCAGGTGTGCCGTCTACCACATGGCAACCCCATCTCCTAGTGAAAGTGGCCCCATCAATGCCCTAGAGTCTTGCAATCTGACCAGTCTGAATAGTCACCCCTGCTTTCAGTGGTGTTTGCAAGGGGAAGGGGGAGAATGAAGACGCCTATGTGTGCATGGGGTGGAGGGAGTAGAAGAAGGAGCCCATAGAGCTTGAAGCTTCTGGAGGACCTTAGAAACCTTTAGTCTAATCCACACTGCTGGGAGATGAGGCAATTTATTTAAATGATGTAAATTTCACCAGCAGGACCAAGATTAGAGCCTGGAAACTCTTACACTCAACCACGGCAAATCTCAGGATACCCAAGAGCTCTGTTGGGAAACCGTAGGCTGTGCCAGTGCACCTCCCACTCTGAGCGTCATAAAAACAAATATCCCACCAACTGATGTATCCAGTGGAGTGACTGACGATCATGATTGCTTTTATGGTGTGAATTTATGTTTATAGGTTTTTGAACATGTCATATAAGTCTGGGCATGATAGAGAAGAATTGTTATTAAATTAGAGCTACTGATTGATATATACTTTGTCAAGTTTGGCCTTCGAGGCAATGCCTGTTGAAATATGTAAGGCACCAAGTACTGTAAAGTGTGGTGGTTTTAAAAGGTTACAACTGCTTTCTCCCAAACCACTGTCCTCATTTAGCAGACCCATGGAGATGGATCAGGTAGAATTTTCCCAACATAATGACTGTTCTTCAGAATAATTTCATAAAAATAGAACTAGTGCAGCCCAATTATTTCCACTCTTGTCTGAAAAGCAAGTGAAGGGTCTGAAGCATGCCTTCAGGAGCCAGTCTCGGGGGTGGAATTGGCATTGCTATGATTCTCTTTATATTCAGGATTATGAAATCCATTTATGAAAATACCCAGGAAAGGTTTTGGGAGGAAAGCCACGAGCTAGGAGAAGTTGGTGAGTGAAGGAGGAAAACTTACTCCATGTAAGCAGTTGCTGTGACTTTGCATCATGATACACAACTGTTAAGTGGGGATGTCAGGATTTCAGAATTGGGTTAGAAGCAGTTGCTCTCTAAGGAGATCATGATCCAGCTCATTCTTCATTTAACAGAGAATTTGGGACGCATCCTCACCTCGGTATAGAGAGGCCATGAAGTCATCCTTCTGTGTGATAGAATCTGTTGCTGTATATGAGTCAGAAAATTAGATCCTACACCTCTACTTGCTCCAGTGGTAAAGGACAAGATTTTACCACCTGCTTGTCAGCTGTAGGGAACACCCAACGGTAATGTGAGAAATATTAGACTTTGGAGACAGATTGTAGAGTTTAAATTCTGAACTCATCACTTCTGAAATAAGAGACCTTGAGCAAGTTACCCTTTTGTGCTGCAGTTTGCCTGGTTGGAGAGCAGGGCTCTGTCTTGCCAATGTCAGCAGCACGTGTGATGATTCAGTGCGAGAGCACGGGCTTAAAAGTGCTTAGCCCAGGGTTTGACCCGTGATACATGCGCTCAGTAACTTCTGGGTAGTTAGACATCCAAGCTGCTGGTACATTATATGAATTTAAAAATGTTAACTTCATTTCCCTTCCTTTCCACCTTGAATCTAACAGTCTCCTTCTCTTAAGATCGCATTGCTTGCTATAGCAAAAGTAATTTAAAGCTAATTAAATGTTGTGATAGCCAATACATGTATATTATATTTTATAGCTCATGTCACCAAATAAGCATAAATATTTTCTGAGACTAGGTCAAATTCAGTACAGGAAACAAAATTTGTGATTGGAACCAGGGGAGTTTTAAGAGGATTCTTTGTGTGTTAATATTAAAATAACATGTTAGGTTGGAATCATCGGGGTTTGGGATAGGCAAGGGCTTTTTGCATGAAAGTTATTGGGAAAGGCAGCCTGAGAGTAACATAGATGAGGCTACTGGCCTAGAAGCAAGCTAAGTGTTTCTGGAAACCACATCAATTCTTTCATTTAGTGGAATGCATTCTCATTAATAGCATATCACTACCAGCAATGCCACAGTGATGGGCCGCGCTCTTTCCGAAGTTCCCTGAGCACATTGCCAGAAGATATCAGAACTCTTCTCTGAGAGGTTCAGTGACCTTGGTGGTGGTAGCGGGGTGAGGGGGAGGGACACAAACAGACTGTTTGAAAGAAAAATTAGTAATTGTCTACCTCATGTACACTTAGTGATCAGAGTGAAGATTTTAAAAAATTACATGGAGAATGAGCCTCAGAATGAAAGAGTAAATATTCAGCATGTTCCCACTTCACTCTTTCCAACCATTTGTTACGCATTTCCTGTACCCCAGGTACTCTGCTAGCCTTTTTGATGTATTATCTAATACAGTTCTTACAACCTTTCTGGTATGCATTATTACCTTGATTTTAAAGATGAGAAAACAGGTTAAGAAAGCTTCAAAATGTGGCTTATGAATAGTGGACTTCAGATTTGAATTTAGGTCTTACCCCAAAGACCAGATCCTTAGCCATTACACTAGATTACTTTGTGAGTTTGACGTTCATACTTCGGGTGTGTGAAGGCCTTTATTTTAAACCAGTGGTTAAATGCTGGTGTTATAATCAACACACCCTGGGGCTACTAAAATAATCTTATGGGAGGCGTAGGTTTACTCAGGTTGCACATTTTGCAGAAGAAAGTGTAGAATACATTTGAATAAGGGCCTTACCTGGTTCCCTCAGAGCAGGAATGGAAGCAGACTGGTAGAGAACTCTGTTGTCCCAACTCATTCATTCACCAGCTTTCATTCAGTGTATTCAGTGCCTACTACTCTCTGTTGGGCACCCTTCCAGGCACCTGCAACACCTGAGTGAGCAACATAAAACAATTCAGGCTCTCTTTGCATTCTGGTTTCTGTTCCAGGCTCTGGAAGCTCCAGAATCATCCTCGATTTTCGAAGAGGAGTGGTACTTGCTGTTTGGAAACTCTGCACTGGGGATGGTCCAATGACATGCTTGCTCTTACACACGGCGGTAAACTTTCCTCTCTGTTCCTCCAGTCTAAGTAAATATCAGGCATATTGAAAAGCTTGAAACTGGAATGTTTCTATCAACAAATTCATGCTGACTGGATATAATGGGATAAAATGGTCTTAGAAATCACTCACTCTCTAGCTGTGCTGCTCTGCAGGTATCATTCGAGACCTGGGTGGGTACTTTTGGTATTCGCTGGATTCTTGACATTTCTAAAATTTTTCAATTAGAGGTGACTTTCAATATTATATTAGTTTCAGGTACAACATAGTGGTTGGTTGTTTATAATTTACGAAGTGATCTCCCCGGGAGAGAGAGTGATCTCCCTCTTCTTTAAGAATAAGTCATTCTTAAAGTGCCCTAGCTGCTGTTTCCTTTCCTCTGGAAACTGATGAGTGTGTCCAAAGACTAGACAAACATTATGGTAATTTGTAAGGAGTTTTTTTTTTCAGTATCAGAAACAACGACTCCCTCCAAAAAACCAAACCAAACCAAACTCAAGGCAGGCTTTTATAAAATCCACCTTCTCTATGAGCTCTTAGGTAATTTGCTGAGTGTTTCTTTATCCCCGAGGCCAGGAAGAGGAGGGCAGGCAGCCAGCATGAAAATTCCCTCAGCATGAACACAGGGGTTAAGCCCAGGGATCCTGAAGCTGGAGTACCTGGGTCCAAATGTTTGGCTCTTCCTCTAACAAGTTGTGTGACCCTGGCAAATCTGTTAACTTTGTGCTTCAATTTTCTCGTTGGTGAACTGTGGATGGTAAGAATAGTATCTATCTCATTGTTTCCCAATGAAAGATAAATGAGTGAAAACATGTAAGGCATTTAGAAAGGTACTTAGCACTCTGTGGGTGTCCAGAGTTGGCTGTCATTGATTATGGGGTTCATTATGTTGTGAAGCTTCTGATCATCCTGACTTTTCTACTTAATGTGCCCTTCTAGACAAATCCCTGTGGGTCTCTCTGAAAAGCTGGGTACTTAAGATTAGTCTGAGAATTCTCTGTCCTGCTCTATTCCTTAACCACCACCCCACATGCCCCGCCCCCCACCCAGCCCAGGGCATTGTCTGTGAGGTGTTCCCATCCCTGAGGTAAAGGGGCAGATGGAAATAGGGGAAGGGACAAAAATGGTGTGTGCTGTTTCATCTTCCCAGCACTAAATGGGCCATTACTTTAAAAGCTTGGGAGTCTAGATCCTTTAATTAAATTAGCCTCATCATTTGTGGAGGACAGTGGGAACTAAAACACAGCTAAGGAGCTATAAATTTTTCCTATTGTACAAAGTCAAACCTGAGGCCATTTGTTATCTTGCATTTGCCTGGGATTTAAAATGAGGCAAACTTTACTTTGGAGACCATGGCCTGTATAATTGGTTTAGGTAAAAGACTTACTTAAAGTTCACAAGACATTTGCACTTAGTGTGGGAAGCAGTATGTGCCTGTATTTTTACAAGTGGTTGTTCTTTCTGTATAGTGCTTTTACATGTTCCAGGAACAAGGTCTGGGTAAGGAATTGTCTTTGCTAAGTACAGGTTAGCCAGAGACAGTCAAGTTCTATTGCAAGGAACTCCTTGGGAAGGGATAGGTGGTCGAATTAATCAGTAGCTTGGTTCCTCGATATGTTTTTGGGTTGGGAGATGATAGTGGCTGGGATGACCATTTGGGGGAAACTCTTGGGTACTTCAGAAGTCTCAGTTTCTCTGTTTCTGATGCAGAAGGAATATGGAGTCACCACTGACAACACAATGCCTGTGAACAGACAGCAATTCTCTTTACCCATAGCATGGATATTTAGTGAGAACTGGCCTCAGTTTAACTTTGCCAGCAGGAGGGCTCACCATGTGTTACATTCCTAGGACACAGACTGCAAATAGTGAGGAGGGAAGGCCTGGCCTAAGGCAAGACGTTTTTTTCCTTTTTTGAGAAAATAAAAATTTTCCTGACCCAAGGTTTAATTAAGTGGTGATGGAAACAAAATTCAGTGACAAGAGATATTGTTCTTCACCGGACTGTCTTTAATGCTGTTCCATCGTACTTACTGTGGGACCATAGGCAAGTCACTTATCTGTCTAGTTCCCTCATAAGCAAAATGAGATGAACAGTAGCATCTATTGTTTGGAGTTTTTGTCAGGATGAAATGAACTGATATATGTAAATGCTTAGAATAGTATCTGCTTGCTTATAGTAAGTAGGCTAGAAGTATTTGCTTTTACTGCTATTACACATCTATGTTTGGTAAACAATGTGTTTAGTTAACCAAACACATTGTTCTAATGGTTTTCCTGAAGATAAAAATCAGCAGGAGCACAGGGCAGTATATTTTACCTCATTGTCCTCAGTCACTCACTCTAAATGGGGCCC
This sequence comes from Phyllostomus discolor, assembly GCF_004126475.2. Classification (NCBI taxonomy): domain Eukaryota; kingdom Metazoa; phylum Chordata; class Mammalia; order Chiroptera; family Phyllostomidae; genus Phyllostomus; species Phyllostomus discolor. The sequence continues at coordinate 145,313,137 of NC_040907.2, read as the reverse complement.
TATTGGCCTGGTCAACACACCCACAATGGACTTAGGCCTTTGAAGAAGGGAGAAGTCTGTGTAGGGCTGATCTTTTATTTTTAAACCTATTAAGCAACAGTAACCATATCTTACCCATACATACATATAAAAAACCTCTAACGGAATAATTTGCTTTATTCATCAGGATGGCCTATCCCCACAAGTATTTGGCATGGCATTAGAAAACTGTTCCAGGCTGCTAACATATTGCTGGGGATTTTAGATGAGGGGCTGCACTTTAGAAATTCTGAAGCATAAGAGTTTCGGAAGAGACATAAAAAGTGGGCCTCTCCCATGTTATATTGATTCTCTACTTATTGTTCCTGAAATGACACACAGGTGTGTGTTACTTCACACCTGTCACCTGTCTGGAAAGATTGCCTGAAAGCCTAACATGGTAAAATAGCCAAGCTGTATTCTGGGTTTTTTTTCAACTTTTTAAAACTGTTGTTCAAGTACAGTGGTCTCCATTCCCTCCCACCACTCCCCCCACCCCAGGCATCCCCACCTCCCAACCTCCATCCTACCCACCTTTGGTTTTTTCCGTGTGTCCTTTATATGCGTTCCCGAAAGCCCTTCCCCCTTTTTCCCGTTATCCCCTCCCACTTTCCCTCTGGTTACTGTCCGTTTGTTCTTAATTAGGCACACTGTTGAGCCATATTTTGTTTAATGGAAATGGAAGCGAACTCTCTTCTCCTTCTATTAAGGCTTTATAGAACATAATCAAATGCTGTTGTTTTCACCTTCTTGTCCCAGCTGCACTGAGGTTCGGGCTCCTACGAAGAGCAGCAGAACAGAGGGAGAGGGAATCCTATTTTCCTCAGGAAAATGGTGTACGGGAAATAAGATGGGGAGTCAGCCAGGTGTCTGTTGCCTGGGAAACACACACACTGCTCATTCTCTCCTCCCCCTGGTCATCTGGCTGCCCTGAAATTAGCTCCTGTTTTTTGCATGCCCTGCAAATAGACTTGATAGAGGGGTTCTAGGTTCACCCCCAACTCCCTAATCTCCTGAAATTCTTGGCACTGGCTGCCCTTGACAACTAACTCAGAAATGTCAGAAACTGCATGAGGAACATTGCTACTCTAAGAAGGGACTGGAAGCATGGAACTCCCCTGCCAGGGGACCCCTAGTGATGCTGTAGAAAAGTTGACAAGGAAGCCTTTGACTTGAGGAGGGAAGAAGTGTTACTTAAGAATGATGCATTAAAATAATAGAGTTAAATGTAAGTTCCAGTACAGAATTAAACTGGCTAGAAATAAACAGCATAGAGGGAAATGGAGTTGGGGCATAACTACAGACGGTCCCCAAATTACGATAGTTTGACTTAGGATTTTTTGACATTACAATGGTGCAAAAGTGATAAGCATTCAGTAGAAACTCTACTTCATGTTTTGAAGTTTGAAGTTTGATCTTTTCCCTGGTGAGTCTTGTGATGCTGGGCAGTGTTAGGAGCTACTGCACTCAGCCAGCCATGCAATCACACCAGTAAACAACCACTACTCTGCAGTCACCGTGTTGCCAGCATGTTTTTGATATTGTGTTTTCTCAATATCTTTGATATTTCTCAATATCTACAAAATCTTTGTAGATATAATGTCTCCTGCTTCTGGTGAAAAAAAGAACAGGAAGGCAATTCCTCTTGCGATGAAATTCAAGACAATTTTCCAACTACAGCTAATGTAAATGTTTTGAGCATGTTTAAAGTAGGCGAGGCTAAACTATGATGTTTGATAGGTTATGTGTAATAAATGCATTTTCAACTTAGGATATTTTCAACTTATGATGGGTTTATTGGGACATAACCCTACTGTAGGTTGAGGACCATTTGTATCTATAGATACTTCATATAATTGCTTTTATACAGTATGAAAGGCTTGCCCCTGGGCCACAGAGGAAACCTCCACTCAGCCTTTTTAACTGACCACAGAAAATAATTTGGGTGATTATTTTCTCAGGATAATACAGAACATTCTAGATGCATAAGAAATAAGTTAATTGCGCGGGCTGCGAACCAAAGTGTCGCAGGTTCGATTCCCAGTCAGGGTACATGCATGGGTTGCAGGCCATGACCCCCAGCAACTGCACATTGATGTTTCTCTCTCTCTCTATTTCCCTCCTTTCCCTCTCTATAAATAAATTTTTAAAAATCTTTTAAAAAGAAATAAGTTAATTTATGGCATTAAATTATCTTAGGACAGTAGAGTTTAAGCCTCTTAGATGAAGAAAGGGCTCCCATTGTTCTTGGCACTACATATTTCGAAGATGGAGATAGTAATGGAGATAGTATGTGGTTGGCAGTGCCTATTTGGTGGGGGAGTAGGATGTGGTTTCCTAATTTCCCTGGCCCAGGAGAGGTTTTGGAGTTCATATATTTATGAATTTCTATTTATTTGTTCATTCGTTTACACAAAAAATAACTATTAATCCCTTGCCCTATTCTAGGCTCTGTGCACAGATCAAGATATACAGAAGTGAACAAGAAACAATGAAAATAAATAAGTGATCATTTGTGCAATGTTGAGGGAAAATTCCCAGAGGCCAGGAGAGAAAGAAAACTGATGACTTTTGAGGGTGGGTGGTGTGTTGTGTGGTAGTTATGCCTCAGAGGGGGAAGTCACTAAGCTTATGCAAACTTTGTCTCAGTTTGGCCAACGTATCTGTCTGGCAGGGGGCAGTAGATGGTCAGGCCATGTTTATGCATTTATGCACAGACAAAAATGTTATCTATTTGCCTCACAGTTATTTTATAAACACAAGCAATTTCTTCTGAGAGTCACTGCCTTGGTGCTGGGAGTCACTGTATTGCTGGTACACGACAGAGCTGGAACATAGCAGGCATAAGATAATCTTGAATAACATTAATGGATAAATGAAAGAAACTTTTAGAACAATAAGATATTGAATCTGTGGTGTCATAAAATAAATCAGTTCCACACTCATTTTTTCTCTAGTATTATATACTGGAATCAAAGCAACCACAGAGAATGTAAACTCCCGAAATAAGTTGCATTTCTTTTTCCTGTGAAAGGAAAAATACCCTCAGGATTCTAGTGTAGCATGGACTGTTGTGTGTTGATTTTGGCTGTTTTTTCAATGCCTGTCATACACTTCTGTGGTGGTACAGCATCAAACATCTGATCTTACAGTGCTTTCAAATTTCAGTGTATTCTTGTATTTATAGAAAAGGAACCTTCAATATTTTAGAGCTTTTCTTTCATCTTTAAACAACTCTAAAAGCTATTTGTCACATAAAGTTCTCATTTACTTTGAAAGGGTCTATGCTCTGTGTATAAAGTAGTCATTTTCACATTTCTTGAATTTAGTTTAGAGCAATAAAATTGTATGTTTATTAATCTGGTAGAATGAAATGTAAAGAATTTCTGGGAGAGCAACAATTTGAGGCATCAGTAGGACTGTGTGATGGTTAAATTTTCTGTGTAAACTTGGCTAAACTAAGGTGTCCAGTTGTTTGGTCAAACACTAGTTTAGTTATTGTTATGAAGGTATTTTATAGATATGATGAACATTTATAGTTATGCTTGACTTTAGGTAAAAGAGATTACTCTTGATAATGTGAGTGGCACTCATAAAATTAGTTGAGGACCTTACGAACAGAAACTGAAGTTTCAGGAAAAAGTAGGAATTCTGCCTCAAGTCTGTAACACAGAAATCCTGCCTGAGTGTCCAGCCCGCTGGCTGGCCCTACAGATTTTGGACTCAGGAACTGCAACATGAACTCCTGACTGAATTTCAAGTTTGCTGGCCTGCCCTGGAGATTTTGGATTTCCCAGCTCTAACAATCTCTAGTCAATTCCTCAAAATAAATCTCTTCATATATATGAAATAGGATATATCATCCAATTATATATATCTCCTGTATCTTTATCTGTATCTATATTTACCTATATATAACCCATCTATGTCTATATGTCTATATCTAGTCTCCATGTTTATCTCTCTATGTATCTACTTGGACAGGGATATTTATATGAATGATTCTGCTTCTCTGGAGAATTCTGACTGATTCAGACTGTCTCATTTTTTTTCTCCTGCAGTCATGTCTCCAGTTGGACCAGAGAAAAACTGGTGACAGTTTCTAGATTTCTACTGCTCTGATGGGGGACCAGAGAAATTTGAAAGAAAGCGGAGGCAGTGTCCCATTGCTCAAGCTGCCCCCTCCCAAAAGGCAAAAAGCTTGGAACTGAAGAGAGGAGCACTGAGGACACCGTTCATTTGATTCATTGGTCTTATATTTAGCAAACAGAAAAACATGGAGATTTTGAAACTTCATAAAGTCCTCTGGCTTCTTTCCGATAACACCGTGTTTTATTTTATGCTGAGGCATGTCCCCATCTTTATGAAAATTAGATTATGCTTTCAGCCTTAGCCAGAGGACTATACAGGAGGAGCAGGAGTGGATCGCAGGGCAGTTGTTTTGTTTGCTTGTTTTTGTTTTGTTCCATTTAAAACCAGGACTTCACTTAAATGGAGATGGCTGGAAGATGAATTGTTTTCTCTAGAAGGATAGAAAAGACAATGAATCTCAACTGAGTTTTCAACAAATGCAAGCTCATCTGAGGTTAAGTTCACACATTTCATTTCCAGTTTTGCAAAAAGTTTTACAAATGGGGCCACCATCTCAAACTATGCCACACAGCAAGGTTGCTCCTAGTGGTGTGTAGGTGAGCAATGTGGGTGGCTGGGGCAGGCACACCCCATCGTCGTGAAAACCACTCAAACGAGGCTTTCCATGGGTACAGGGTAGAGAAGATCATCTTCCTATACAAGAAAACAATGCTCTACATCAGTAATTACAACTCTTAGAACAGCTTTGATCATGAATACTTAGGGATTACAAAACATGTACATAGAAGTTCATTTGTTCTACCCGAATATCCTCTTGTATTTCAAGGATCAGTATTTTTCTGTTTCATAGAGAACATGTATTTGTTTTAAACATATTAACTTGGTAAAATTTTTGCCTGCCAAAACTATTAACCAAGGGTACATTCTTGTCTTCTCACACAACAGAGTAAATGATGCGGATGTGTGCTTATTGCTTGAATTTGGGCTCTGAAGATTATCAACCCAAATACATGCCCAGTTCCTGCTCCAGTTTACTTTGTAGTGATGAGATCTCCCTACCCCATGGCTTCTGTTATAAAAACACACTGCACCATCAATAAAAGCTTGGGTAACTTGGGCAGACCACAACACAACATACAAACAGATGCGTAAGTGCCACAGACACCACACTTCGTGAGGTAAATTATGGTGGGTTTTGACTACATGATTGTGACCATTTCTTCATTCACCTTCTGCCAACACACTTTATTGAGACATAATTTTCAAGTGTTTTTGGCTGAATTAAGGTTGGTTTCACTCTTCGGATTAGTTTACACATGCAATCAGATACAGAGTATACAAGAAGCTGACTCTCTGGAGGAATCCCATGCTGCAGGTGCATATTTAGTCCTCTCGGGAGCTATCAGCAGTTGACCGTCCTTTGGGAGTCTTTAAAAAGGGAAAACTGTCATCTCTTCTTCTCCTGAAATGGAATAATGCTAAGCAGGTCCTTTGGTTGCTGGGTCATGTGGGCTTGGCCACATGGGACACGTGTGCAGTGACTCATGGGCCTGCCCTGCAGGGACCGGCAGCACCTGACAAGGTGTCTGTGCAAACACTTCTCTACAAGGCACGGGTGAAGGAGCCCCGTCACTGGCAACATTCCGCCTGCGACACCATTTTTATCATCTCCATACATGATGTAAAATGATGTGAAGGGGGAAACTAAGAAAGATATAGTAGGTATAGTTCAAGGATCATAGATTCAAATTATTTTTTTACCTGAGATTGACTTTTGATATTTTTCTTGGTATCGAGGGGATCTTTTTTGGTATTGGAGTATTGGTACTTGAGACGACTCACTTTATTCTAACACTCCAGCCCATATCTATAATAGAACCAATCAAACTTCTGGAGATCAATGATATTTCCATTCCCCTCTTCCCAAGACCAACTTAACTCCACATTTCCAATAACGTGTTGGAAAGGTCTCACCTACTTTCCATGCACTTACATGTTCTTGGACTCATTGAAAGGCTGGGTTGGGGAAGGACAGTGTAATTCAGACCATGGAGTTTGATTTCAACTTTTGAATTGGAGAAGATAAGTGCAGAATTACAGAAGATAAATGGGGTCAAATGTCCATAGGACACACAACTCTTGGTACTTAAACTTGTACTTACTCACTACTTTCTTATTCAATTGCTGACATTAACATGAAGAATGTTGACATTAGTATGAAGAATATTGACATTTTATTATTCTAGAGCATGGAAGATTGCTTTAGTTGTCTCTCTTAAATCCTTGGGGTAAAATGATTTGTAGGTAAGAACAAATAGAACTGAAATAGATCTCAAGACATCAAATTGGCCTAACTACTTTCAGGTAGTCTCTAGTTCAGCAATGGCCAAACAAGTTTTATCTCACATAAACAGTCTAATTAACTGCATGTGACTGCCTGGAAGCCTAAGTTGATGTGAATGAGCAAATCCATGCTCTGGATTTGCCATAATTGATTTGTGATGTTGGGCATGGGTGAGGCATTGAAAGTGCTGACACTCGTGATACAGTTTCTATTCTCAGATGAAATCAGCAGAGATAAATGACTTCTTCAGTTTAAAATGATTTCAAACAGTGAGAAAAGGTTCCAGGTGAGAAAGAGCAGAAGACAGGAAAACTCATTTTGCTGCAGAGGAAAGAGGATGTTGACAAGTAGCCATATTTTTTTGAGCATGATAACTTTTCTAAAAATGTGCTAAAATGTAATAGTACTCTTTCGATGAGTATGTTGACTGTAATAGAAACTTTAAAGGCTAAAAGAGTATCATTGCTTGTTTTTCTAGCTCAGAACAAAATACTGATAGTGAAAGTATAAAGTAGGTGAAAATTGGCCTTCTGTACAACTGAGTGAAGATGCTCTTTCTGTGGACAGAAAACATTCTTGAATTGGACCTTCGGTACTCTAAATTTAAACATAAATATTTTAAGAACACTGTTTTGCTGAACTCTGTGAAACAACAAATTTGCTACTTGATGAAAAATCCATTTCCTCATAAAAACAGAACTTGCTGTTCTTGTTTCTGATATTTTCAGAGAAACTCTTTTTTGTTGTTTTAGTTTTAAAATGTGGGTGCTCTGTACTTAGCTTAGAAATAAAACAGAAACAACAATTTCTTTCAGAGTTGTTGCCCTGAAAGTATGATTAGTATGTGGCTAAGGTCCGACAAAAGGGCTAATGAGGTCTTTGTAAATGCAAGCAAATGGACTTACAACCTCTCTTCATAAAATGTAATGACAAATAATAATCATGACCACTTATTGAACAATAAGCTATCATTTTTATTACGTGCCTTTTTGCTTCCTGACTTCCTACTTCCCTTCCTCCCTCTGCCCTCCCTGCCCGACTCCTTCTCTTTTTGTTTCCACGGATATCGAGTTCCTGCTATGTTGCCGGAACTACGCATGGTTCAGAGTACAATGACGCTGGGGATCCAGATAGAGAAGGATTCTGATTTCACAGAATCACTCTTGTGGGTAAAGTTGGGTATTCATCAAGTATTAAAAATAATGTGTTGTGTCAGAATGGGCTGATATGTCTATCTGTATACCTTCTAATGGGCAAAGGGGAAATTTGGGGACTAGAAAAGAGGGATTTCGGTGTGGAACTATTTACTTTTTACTAATATGAGGAAGGAGGAGGACAAATACATCTTTCCTAGGAAATGACCTGAATATTACTTTGCATGAGTTGGGTCATCTTCATATTAATAGGAGAAATTGAACTTTTAAAAATGCATAGACTAGAATTCTTGATCCTCAGAAAGAAAGAAAGTTAGTTTATAGTGTTAGGTTCTGTCCTGTCACCTGGGTTTGATCCAGTGGTAACATCATTTCTGACAGCAAATGGCTCCAACCCCCTCAGTTTCTCATTAATCACTAGGTACAAGTGTCTCAGTTTCAAGGAGGGTGGTTAAGTGTGGCAAATGTTATTGTGCTATTTAATGTTAATTATTAGTCAGATACTTTTACTAAACAAACTAGTCTGTCAGTAACCTAGCGATAGCTTAAAGAGTTATAATCAAAACAGTATATTTGTGGTTTGCAGAGCTGTGTCTTCATTTAGAAAACATAAAGAAGGACTGTTACATTGAAGATGAACTGTCAAAACCTTTAGTTTCTTCAGAATGAAATAGGTAGTTGTCTATGATGAAACAAGTAATATTTTTGGATTATTTCAATTTAAGAATATCCAAATATCTCAAGACATAAAATCCCATGAACTTGGGTCAACTAGGATTTTATGTAATGCCACAGTGGACACAATCACAGGAATAATCTTGGTATTGCAGTAGAATCAGAAATATACCTAATATTCTGGGGATATATGGTCAAGAATTCACTTCCTGTATTAAAATATTTTATATCTAAAATATGTACCAAAAATATAAGATTAATTATATTCTTTTGATTTTAAGACATTAAGATATTTTAAGTCTAATATTTTTGTTACCTTATATGGTAAAATATGCTGAGCATTCCTAAAATTTAACTTATCAGAGTGACTTTTTTCTTCTTCTTTTTCTGACTACATTCATACAATTGTGGATTATATTTATGAGCGCCCATCTGATTGTGTTGGATGAGCTACCGTTTTGTAAATACCATGGCCACATGGGGTGGGGGCATCTGCCTTAGGATGAAGGCTCTTTATGATCATCTCACTGACTCCTAGTTTTGTAAGATTGCAGCAGTGGGGTTAGAAAAGGCTTAGAGAAAATAAGCAATTAGAAAAGTTAACCATGCCATTATTTGAGCAGCAAAAGAAAAAGTGGAATCAGCATGTGATGGGGCCCATTGGTGGAGAAATCCGATCAGGCAGCACAAACCTGTGTGTGGTTGGCTTGCTAATTCCCTCAGATGGCTAATTTATCATGGGTCAGTGGGACGGCATTCCCTATGGAAAGTTGAAGAGATTGTGAATTAGGCCAGAGATACTCCAGGCACTGCTGTGGGGTGAGATGGTGGTGGAGTTCATGCTTTTTATATTCTGACCTGCCTCTCACCACCTTGAGTTGGCGCTGAGGAGGATGACCACTTAATTGTTTCATTCTACATCTTCCTTTGGAACAATGCAATCTTTGGAAAACAAATAATTGATATTTTTAAACTATTTTATCAATAAAATAACATTTTAACTGAAATTATATATATTTTTTGCATTTGAATTTTGTCTGGCTTTTCCTTTCTGTTCTTCTTGGACTCAGTTCCCTGCCTGTGATATCCAAAATGATAACCTTGTATATATCTTTCCATGCTTAAGTATTGCTCTCTTTATCTTACATTTTTTTGGTCATTATTTTAGATAATGAGATATTATCATGCTCACTTTAGTGCATTTTGATTTTATCACTCAGTGATTCCCTATGAAAATTTCTCCAAGATAACTGGGTTTTCTAAGGATAGAATTATCTATCAGCAGTAACTTGTTATTTTTTCAAGCTTATCTTCATTATTTTACTTGTTTTTTTACCTACTGAACTTTCTAGACCCTTCATAATAATAATAAAGTGTTGGTATGATAGATCATTCCTTCTTAATAGTGATTTTAATTAAAATACTTTATGACATTAGGAGATCAAATGTCTTTTCAGCATCTGTTGATATGACAAATATTTTGATGTGTTACCAGATTTTATTTGCTAAAGTTTATTTTTAGTTTTGGCATCTATATTCATGAGCAGAATTGGTCTATTCCTTATTCAAAATACATATATTGAGCACATGTTTTATGTCATGTATTAGTCTGGGTACTGAGATGATAGTATTTATTTCTGAATGATACCTTTATTAGACTTGATGTTAAAATAATTTTATCTTCCAAAAGTTAACTGGAGAAATTTTCACCTGTTTTCTTTTTTTTAAGGAATGGCATAAATTGAATAAATACTTGTTGGTTCTTTAAAAGACAGCTATGGGTCTGTTGATGTTGGTGCCATTCTGAATAGTGGACTTTTAATTTCCTTTATAATTTTATGGTGACTAGAATATTTGAGTTTTCCATTTTTCTTAGGTCAGTTTAAAGAATTTGTGGTTTTCAGGAAAAGCATTTTTAGATGTGTTTTGAATGTGTTTTAAACCAATAGTTTCATGAAGTATTTTCTTGTAATTCTTTTAATTGCTTCTACATCTGTGGTTATATTTCTTTTCTCACATCTAATATTGCTCTATTTTTACTCTTGCTTTTTCTTATTCATGATCCTGATGAAAAATGTATCTATTTTTCCCTCCAAAGAACGAATTCGTAGTTTTCTTTATCTTTTTTTGTCCTTTCTCTTCTTTTCTTTCTATTTTGTTAGCTTCAGTTTTTGTCCTTGTTAGTTCTCTCTTGATTGCCTCTGGGTTCACTTTGTGGCTCTCCCCCCAGCCCCGCCCCCAGTTTCTTAAGATTAGCACTTGGGCCCTTTGTATTATTCTCCCTTACTCTTTCTTTTTCAATAATGAAGGCATTTAAGGCATTAAATTCCTTTGGAGTACAGCTTTTCCTTTATTACATAGACTCTGAAGACTGGTTCTTTCTTTCATTGCTTTCAAGATGATTCTGATTCACCCTTTATTGTGCTCTTTGCTTCTAAATTTCTTAGTACTAATTCTCGTCACCTTCATATTATTTCTTTCAGGTTTCATTGGTGTGTGATCAGAAAGACAGAGCTTGTACAAAAAAAATCTCTATTTTTGGAATCTAGTAAAGTTTGGAATCAAGTATATGATAAATTTTCCAAAATGCTCCACGGGTAAATGAGAAAAACTATATTCTCTATCTGAATGTGAATTTTCACGCATAGGTTCAGTGGTGTGCCAATAAATGTTTAATAACCAGCCCTCCAGTTGTGACCGTTCATGGAGTCCGCACCCTTTGTCCTTCCCTGTGGTGAATGCATTTCCACTGCGGCCTGTTCTCACCACTGGTGTTAACGTCGCTGAATATAGGGATGGAAAGAGATACTCAAAATTGGCTCCCAACAGCTGGTACAAACCAGTTTATGTACCCTACTGCATGTATCTATTAAGTCAGATTTATTCACTATATTATTAAATTCTTCTACATCCTTTTTTTTTTGGTGACTAGATTCTGAGAGAATTGCATTAAAGCCTCCTATTACAACTGCATATTTTTCAAGTTTTCCTTGTATGTCTAGTAGTGTTTGCCCCACATATTTAGCTGCCATGTTTTTCAGTACATGTAGTTTCTTTTTACTTTTTTTATTTTTTAAAAATGTTTATTGCATTTTTTTATTACCATTTGGTCCCCTTTGACTCCCTCTCCCTCCCCGCAATCACTACACTGTTATCCATCAGTACTTTTAAATGGTTTAGCTAAATTCCTAAGTGTGCTTTTATTGTTACATAATGATTCTTTCAATCCTATGATATGTTTTAACTTTACATTCCACTTTATATTAATGTTGCCATTTCTGTTTTCCTTTTGTTTGCATTTGTATGGTTTCTCATTGCTGACCCTTTTATTTTTCATCTTCTTTCTATTCTTTTTTTTAAGATTTTTTTTATTTATAGAGAGGGAAGGGAGGGAGAGAGAGAGAGAGAAACATCAATGTGCGGTTGCTGGGGTTCATGGCCTGCAACACATGCATGTACCCTGACTGGGAATTGAACCTGTGACACTTTGGTTCACAGCCCGCACTCATTCCATTGAGCTACACCAGCCAGGGCTTTATTTTTCATCTTCTTTATCACTTCTACTTAAGTGTGTTTTCTGCGAATAGCAAAATATATGAAATCTAGTCTGACAGTCTTTGTATTTCATAGGAGAATTCAGTCTATTCGCATTCAATATAATGACCTGCCTTTATTTCTTCAGTCTTGGCATTTAGTTACTCATTTTTTGTTTCCTCTCTTTCCTTTTCCTTAAACTGTGTGATTTAGGTTGATATCTATTCTATTTATTTCCCCTTGTTAATTTGGAAGTTTCAGTGTATATTTCCCTTTTATTAATGATTTCCACCAGATGAATGATCTGAACTATTTCCCCAAGTTGAGATGCTCTCGTTCCATGCTCTATTTCTCCAGTTCTCTCTACCCTACAGAGTGAGCCTATTAATATACTTTCACTTTTTGCACCTTTTTCCCCTTTTCCCTCTTTCTACTAGTAAACTTTTGGAATGCTGTAATTTTTCCCTGCTCCTGATTCCTAGATTTTGCATCATAATTTAGTGTCTATTAGAGTTTTCCTTATAGGTTGGCCCTGCTATTTCAAGAGTCCTTCTTTAAGCCTCATGTTAAGCAATATCAGGTAGTTTATCCTCATCTTTTTATGTCTGTATCTCATCTCTAGCTCTGTCTATATCTGCATCCACATTTATGTACAAATCAGTTATGCTGAGTTGTTCACAACTCTTTTATCTTTCCCTTTTTCCATCTTGAGTTCTCTTTTTGGTTTCATGTATTATTTGGTTAATATTCCCTAGTGTTGTCCTTAGATGAACTATATGCATGATTCACTGTCTAAAGTCTTGCACATCCTCTGTAAAAGGGCAATCATATCTCAATAAGGAATAGAATTAAATTGCAGTCTTTGTGCTTACCTGTAGATTTGATTCTACTGCTTTTTAACTTCCAATGTTGCAAATTCCAGTTAGGTATTTTTCTCTTTATGTAGGTAGCTTTTTAACTTATTTTTTTCTCTTTATCCTTAAAAGATCAGAATTTTTAAAAATATATTATTTATTTATTTTTAGAGAAAGGAAGGGAAGGAGAGAGAGAAGGAGAGAAACATCAATATATGGTTGCCTCTTGCACACCACCCACTGGGGACCTACCTGGTAACCCAGGCATGTGCCCCTAATAGAAATTGAACCAGTAACCCTTTGGTTCACAGGCTGGCATTCAATCCTCTGAGCCACAGCAGCCAGGACAGAGATCAGAAATTTTATTAAGCTTCACCTAAGGACCTGTCTTTTTCCCCCCAGCCTTGAAATTTCTCAGACTTAAGTCTCATTATTTCAGGAACATTTTCTCCTTTTATTTGTCTAATTACTGCCTGCTCTCATCTATGTCCTTTTGTTCTAAAATTTCTGGTATTCATGTGCTAGGTCTCCTGGATATAGACTCTAAGTCTCTAAAACTCTAAGTCCTTTTCCTTTATAATTTCTATCTCTACACTTTTTCTTAGGTCTTTGAGATATTTCTTGCAGGTCATTTTCTAGGCTACTAATTGGGGTTTCAATAATGGTCCCTCTTAAAAAAGTAAAGTGCTACTTTAGTTTGATAAAATTTCTTCTTTAAATTAATCCAAATTTCCAGAGGCATGGATGGGTTTTGAAGTAATAGAAATCAGTTGTTGCAATCTTCACTCACCCTTACTTGACCTTGGACAAGGCATTTACTCTCTTAAAGCTCAGAATCTCAACTATATGGAAGAGGTTGAAATCACCCATATATCTGAACCATGATAAGATATTACATGATATGGTATTAATAGATATTTTTGCCATGTACTCAGTACCTAAAGAATGTCCATAAATATTTAGTGTACCATTTGATTAAACATCAAGTTGAAGTCTGTGTGGGAGGAATTGTAAAGCCTTTTTTTTAAAAAATGAATTTCTCAGGGCAACATTGCTTAATAAGATTATATAGGTTTCAAGTGTATATTTCTATGATACATCATCTGTACACTGCATTGTGTGCGTACCACCCAAAGTCAAATCATGTAAAGCTTTTTTGTTTTTTTTAAATTTTTTTTATTGTGGTTCAATTATAGTTGTCCCTATTTTCCCCCTATTGCTCTCCCTCGCCCTACCCACCCTGCTTCCCACACTCAGTCCTCCCCCTGTTGTCTTTGTCCACGGGTCCTTTATATGTATTTCTTGACCCTTCCCGTTCTTTTCCCCACTCCCCTCCTCCCCACTCCCCCATGGTCACTGTCAGCCTATTCTTTATTTTTATGTCTCTGTTTCTGTTTTGCTTGCTTGTTTTGTTTGTTTCATTGACTAGGTTCCCCTTATAGGTGAACTCATATGGTATTTGTCTTTCACTTGTCTTTCAATTTGTCTTTCCTGGCTTATTTCACTTAGCATAATGCTCTCCAGATCCATCCATGCCGTTGCAAAGTGTAGTATCTGTTCTTATCAGTTTAAGCTTTTTTCAATATTATGTATTCTTATGTATTTTTGTGGCTTTGGCATAAAAAGCTTTTAAACTTTGCTAACAAAATCACAAAGCCTTACATTAAATAACACTCAATGCTTTATCTGTAGCCCTGTGATTGAAAACAGGTATTATTATAATGCTGCCACTGAGTTAGATGTTTCTAACATTTACATGGCTAACAGATGGTATAGACTACTCAAATGCTCCGATATAAAAACATTTCTCCTGTTGAGAGTCAATACCACAAATATCAATAACTAAATCTTCAAAAGCTTCATCATCAAATAGTTTCTGGATTGATTTTATTCATTTAGTTATGCATTCAATGACTATGAATGAGAATATATATGGAAGCATCTTATCTATGCACTGTTCTGAGTGCCAAGGATAACATGGTGAGCTCAGACCGATCTGGTTCCTGCTCTCTTGAAGCTTATAATCCAGTGAAAGAGATTGCACAATAGACAAAGAATCATATACGTGCATGTAAGCTTATAACTGAGAAGACGTATATGTTGACAGGGAGATTTTACATTGTTAGGAATTTTACAAAAATCTTCCCAAGGAAGTGATGATACAGCGAGGTCAGAAGGGAGATTTCTGTTAGCCAAGGAAAGGAGTGTTCGAGGGGACAGGCACTTTCCAGACAGAGAGAATAGCGTGGACACAGGTCCTGTGTCAGAAGGAAGCCTGTCATATTGAGGGACTGAAATCAGACCAGTCACTGGAACTCAGAGAGTGATGAGGAGTGTGCAAGGGGAGCCTGTGGGGGCATGTGGGGACCAGATGACCCAGGATTCTGAGAGCCATATTACATATTTTGGTCTTTACTTTGGAGCACTGGGAGACCAGTTAGAGTTTTAAGAGGTTTGTGTGTGTGTGCACAGGCACATGCGAGCTGATGCTTAGCAAATATCACTTCAGCTGAAGTGGGAAAAACGGATTAGAAGAAAGCCAGAGTGGGTACAGGACACCAGTCAAAAGGCACTTGCATCCAAATGAGAGACAATGGTGGCTTGGACTAGGAGGTGGCAGCAAAGACAGAGAGAGGGGGCAGGCTTGTGAGGTATGCTGGAGGTCATGACATTAGGAAAATATAAAGGCTGAGGGAGAGGGGCTTTTAAGGATAAACTGTACATTTCTAGCTTTAGTAGCTGGTAGTTGCACTTAACTGTTTTAAGGAGCACTAATAGTCATATTTGAGCGCATTGAGATAAATTTAGTTGAGCATATTCAATTTGGGGTGCCTTTTGGACACCATAATGGAAATGTGAAATAGTAGTTGGATACCTATGTCAGATGCTCAAAGAATAGTCTGTACTGGAGATAAAAAATGTTGTGTCATCTACTATAGATGGTTATTGATGTCGTGGGAGTAGTTGGAAATCGTCTGTCTTGCACTCCACCAGACATTTATTTCATGAACTCTTTTGATCACTGACTTTAGGAGATTGAAGAGCATGAACCTGCAGGACGTGCTAAATCACCAGGATTAGCTGCATCTCCACAGACACCAGTAGAGAGTGCTTAGGTGCCTGTGTGCACCAGCAACACTTCTTGTAGAACAGTGAAGAGAGAAGAGCAGGTAGATCAGATGGTCCAGCTCTACCAAGGAAAAGAGTCATTGTAAACTCCCCTCCTACTCAGCACTATCCTGTAAAAAAGGAGGGAATACAAGAACATTACAATTGAGTAAAGAGCAAACTGGTCTGAGAGGGAGTTTGAAATTAATTGTTCAAAAGAAATTGCTATAACACTGAAGGAGACTTTTTAAAATTTGAAACTAAATTACTTTGAAAAGTCCAACTTAAGTATTTTTTTTGCCATCATGGGTGGGAATGAGAGCCCCACAAAGATGAGATCAGATAGCAGAAGAAAAGGACTTTGTTTGTTTTGTTATTGTACATCTGAATATTTTGTTATATTGTGCAAATCAATGCCTCTCTATACCATAATTTAAGTTATCTGACCCATAAGTTTCTTACAGACCTCACTGTGTCTTAAGGAGTTCACAGAGCTAGTTAGTGGCAAAACTGGAGAAGAACCAAGTTATTATCACATTTCCTTTCAAGAACTCTGATTCGATAAAATTTGTATTCCTTTAACTTAATTTTCCTGGGTGTTTTATATTCATTGTATTAATTCAGTCATAGGATACAGAATATTCAGTCTGATATATAACTAGGTTAAACTTTTTTGTATAAGCAGCCAGTAATCAGGCTAATATATATAGTATCATAGATAGTATAGTATTATAGATTATATATGTATTATATAATATATCTCTATTTTTTTTCTTTGGATTTGCTTAGGCTGCTTGCTCAGCAGTTTCCAGTACTTAATAGCAGTGAAATCCAGCAGGGTTAGGTAATCACAGCTGTGCTAGGATAGCAATAATTACAAACATTCAAGACAGCAAAAACTGCCTGGATGGGGCAGCTGCCCTGACTCCTCACCCTGCGCAAAGGTCCTGACTGGGAAATGCACAGCCTCTAGAGCACTGGCCTTGCAAATGTAAATCCATAAATCAGTTGCCACCATCATTCTTCAAGCGTGCATCCAGCTCTCCCAGTTAGGGTGCACCTGGGACTATCCACTCTGTGACCTTTCAGTGACTCCCAGGGCTGGTTTAGAGACCATGCAAGCTGGCCCAGCCTCAGCCAGCCCTCTGCACCTATTCCTCCTTTCCTCTGACCAACCAATTCAGATAGCGCATGGCCTCTTGGAGAAAAGAAGCTCAGCTCTGAGATTCTTATTCCAGGTTGCACAGCCAGTGACTTGGGACATGTTTTGTGCTGGGGTTCCTACTCTATCCATGGTCCACGTTGCCTCTCGTGGGGCAGTGGTGAAGACCATGGCACTCGTATTAAACAGTCCTGCATTCCAATCTTTGTCTTCTGAGCTGTTTGGAAAAGCTAATTAACACCCTGGAACTTCAGTTCACTTGTCTGGAAATTGGGCAGCATGAGACTTCTGTCATGGAGTTATTGTGAGGAGCAAATGAGCTGGCATAGGCCACATGTCCTCAGCACTGAACCTGAAGTATATTTAGGACCAATACATTGCATTGTGTTGGTGGTGGAGTTTTTGTTATTTTTGTTGTCATGTATAATAACTTCAAAGAAAAATTCTCCCGTAAGGTTTTTCAAAGTCTTAAAGAGATGAACACCTGACCTACGGCTCTTTCTGCAAATGGCTTTCGGAGCCCTGTGCCTGCTGTGAAAAACACTTCAAATGGAAAATTCCCACTGTTTGGGTACAATATGGGTTTCCTCTGCTAGTTTAAGTATTGAACTTTGAATATTTTCAGTAACAGAAAAGAAGAGAATAATATTTTTAAAATGTAATTTTCATTTTCTTGGGAAATAACACAATTTGAATCAGACAAACATTAAGAAGGAGAAATCTAGCCCTGGCTGGCATAGCTCAGTGGATTGAGCGCGGGCTGCGAACCAAAGTGTCGCAGGTTCGATTCCCAGTTAGGGTACATGCCTGGGTTGCAGGCCATGACCCCCAGCAACCGCACATTGATGTTTCTCTCTCTCTCTTTCTCCCTTCATTCCCTCTCTAAAAATAAATAATTTTTTTAAAAAGGCGAAATCTTATTGCTGACAAATTAGCAAAATCAAAAGTACCCTGAGACATTATATTTGGGGCTCTGATCCTCATCCAGTGTTCACATCCAGAATCTTCTGAAATAGGCATTGCACACGAGGAACCTTTCCTGCGACTCTGGTGGAGCTTTGTGATAGACATGAATTGATTTAGATGTCTGTTCAGGTCCTCTTTTCTGAGAACAGTGCCCCCTACTGGGAAGTAAGAATCAAAAACCTTAGTGAGGTTCTGTTGATCAAGAGCAATATGAGGTATGCAAAGGAGGAGGCTGGCTGGGTCAGAACTGGTCCCCTGGCTATGCTGGTTAAAAAGGCTGTTTTCCTGTTGCTTAGTGAGGAAGCGCTGGAGTCTGACATTAGAACCAACAGGATCTTTCTAGTCCGCTGTGCACCAACCTGCATCATAGCCAGCATATTTGTCTTTACTGATGTCATCATCTCCACCAAAACTTGATAAAGGTGGAAAAAAAACCCTTATCACATCAAAGGAAATCTACTTAATGATTCTAGCTGAGTCACTGATGTCCAGTGTAGGAAAATCAGGTAAGCAGCCACAGAAAATAATTCAAGTAGGCTTTCTCTTGTCTCTGTGTGTGAGGTAGTATTCGAAAAAGAACCCATTGCTGGCCGGGCCTCAGAATCCTAGGGAGAGAAGACTTCCCTGACATTTCTGAAGCAAGTTTGGAGTTTAGTGTCATTGCATTTAATTGGGCCCGAGAGTAGCACCAAATGTCCAAGACACGCCCGGAGTTTACTTGGGCTTCTGCCCTGAAGAATTTTCTCAAGCAGAGTCACTTGCAGTTTCAGTCCAGAAGCTCCCTGAAACAACGGAACCCCCAGTGCCATTCATTCCCCCTTGGAGATGGTGAAAGGGCAGGCAGCCAAGAGGGCCTCTCCTCCCCCTTTTTCAGCCGCCTTGTACCTGATACTGCAATTCCAATAGGTGTCAGCCCTAACACCTAATTAGAGGAAACATTTTCTAGCATCCTCTTTACTATCCTAAAATGAAGCACTTATTACACAATAAAAATATTAATATAACATCTTAGTGATCATAAAGGAGAAATAAAAAGAGTAATTTCTGCTAAAATGACATATGCATTTGAATATGTACTCATAAATGTTCAAAATGTGAGCACAGTGGAAGACCTAATGAAGGTACCAGATGCTTGCTCCTCTGCGGGACCTCTGGGAAGGCCTGGACTGAGAGTGCAGGGCCACATGGTCAGGGACCCAAAACCACTCTTGGTGCTGCTGTGAGGCGAGCCAGGGTACTGTCCAAAATGGGGCACGAGTCTCAGAAATCTCAAACACTGCAAACTCTTTTTTTGACTTACATGGTGGTTAAGTTTCTGCAAAATTAGTATCTGATGAAAGATATCTTGTGTTTATATGTAACAGAGTTACACTCTAGGCTCTGGTCATTATACATAGGTATTGTTCCTCCTGGCTATCAGGAGGGATATGCAAAAAAAGCACGAGGCATGGAGGGACTGTTTCATATGTTTTAAGACATCTAGCATTCCTGCTTCTCCCCATCATTGTGACAATCAAGTGCTGCTTGAACAAATTCTGTTCTTCATGGATTTCACAAGTAGAAATTTAAGTATGTACAATTGAATCCATAGCCCACTCGGCTGTTCTTAATAACGTGACAGTCAGCTGGTACCTCTGCAAAAGTGACAGAGAATTGTCTTCTTATTTTAATAGCCTTTTAAAGCTGCTGGCCTGTGTTCAGTTTGGAGCTCAATACTCAGGGCATTTCCCTCAGTTCTAGCCCATTACAAAAGTGCGTTTGCACCCTCAACCCCAGCCTAGTGCCTACCACCTCCCGCCTTCACTGACTTGGTGCTGCTTCATGTGGGCTGCACACAGGCTGAGATGGTGAAGACTTGTCATCTATGCCAAGCCTTAAGAACTGAGAGCCTTTGATATTTGTTCTGTCCATTCCAGGAAAAGCCTCTTAACTAACAATGTTAAATTCTTTTTGTCTAGTCAGGAATCTTTCTCTAGAAAGAGCCTATCACACCAGTAAATCAAGTCCAATGACACTAGCAGACAAAATGGAATTAAAAGTGGGTCAGGTCTAGTCTGTTCCGGCTTTCCTTTCAGACAGTGGAGGATGATGGGTGTTTTAATTTAGAGGGAAGCTACCTGGTAGCTGCTTTGCTCTGCCAGTCATCCCTTCCGGAAATGGCTTTGAGGAGCCAGGCCTCTCTCTGGCTCAGTGAGGGAGCTCTTGTCCTGTTCTTCGTCCTGATCTTAGTCCTGCTGCCAGGACCTTTCCCATCAGGCTCCTCTCTGTCTGTTCATGGTTTGGCCACTCCTTCTCTTCATACTTAATGCCCAAACAGCCCCAAGTGGCTCAATAATGCCCAAGTCTTTACCCAGACATCCCTTCTGTGTGGGATGCCCACCCTCCCCACCTCCTGATTCATTTTTGACATTGCAGCTCAGACAAGGCCCCCTCCTGATGCCTTGCTTTACCACCCTCAGCTTTTTAATTAATCCCATGGGGTTTTGTTCAGGTTCTGCATATTTTACATGCTTCCATGGTTGTATATAATTTATCGCTTAATTACTTGTCTCCCCCATTACTCTAGCACTGCCTTGCAAGCCAAACCCATATCTTTTTCTATATAAACTTCAGTCTTTAGAACAGTTTTAGATTTATAAAAAAATTGCAGAGAGAGTATAGAACTCTCATATACCACCACTGCCAGTATTCCCTGTTATTAATTTCTTATATCAGTTTAGTGTGTTTGTTACAATGAACAAGCCACTGTGATGCATTATTTTTAACTAGATCCATACTTCATCCAGATTTCTCTAGTATTTACCTGAGAGCCATTTGTTATTATTGTTCTAGAATCCACCACATTCCATTTAGTTTCCGTGTCTGCTTACACTTCTCTTGGCTGTGCGTTTCTCAGACATCCCGGGTTTTTGATACCTTAAATTTTGAGGAGTCGTGGTCAAGTATTTTTGTTGAATGTCCTTCATTCTGATGTGTCTGATGTTTTTCTCATGAGTTGAGTAGAGTTTGGGTTTCAGTGAACTTGGTCTTCTGGGTGAGTTAGTGTCTGTCAGGCTTCTCCCCCGTAAAGTTGTAGCCCCCTCACCCCTTTCCATACTGTGCTCTTTGGAAGAGAGTCACCGTGTGCAGGCCACAGTCAGGGAGTGGAGAGCTATGCTTTAGTATTTGCCGAGTTCTCTGGAATTCTTCTGCACGGCAGATTTGTCTCTTCTCCCTCATTTACACACACACATGTTTTTATATCATCGATACTGAGTGCTTAGCACAGGACTGAGTGAATAGTAAGCACATAATACAGTCTAATGGTTCTTGTCTTCTGAGCATCCATTGTAAATCTCTCTCAATATGAACACAGCCATGCTAACAGCAGCCTCAACAATAGAAATGCTAAAATAGGAAATGCTATTTTAGAAGCACTATTCTAGGTGTTTTAGTTCATTTAATCCTTACAACAATTCTATCAGGATGATACTGTTATCATCAAAGAGGATTTTTTTTTTTTCTTAAACTAGGGTCACATAGCTAGTAAGTGGGAGATGAGATTTAAATCCAGGCTGTCTGATTCCTGAGTCCACACTCTTGAAGCTATAGAGGCTGGAGTGCCTCTTTGGTCTTTGTTCCAATTACTTTGTCCTTGCTGCAGTGAGCCGATCCTGTAAAGGGTGTCCAACCTGCGGCCCATGGGCTGCATTAGGCCCAAGATAGCTATGAATGCGGCCCAGCTCAAAATCATAAATTTACTTAAAACCTTTTTTTGTTCATCAGTTTTTGTTTGTGTTTGTGTATTTAAGAAGAGTTGTGATCCCACACAACTCTTCTTCCAGTGTGGCCCAGAGACGCCAAAAGGTTGGGTACCCCCATAGGGTCCAATATGCAAACAGTCCCTAGCTGAAAGTCCTCCATTCCATTTATCTGCTAATGTCAGAGTCTTCTGGTTTACACCAAATTTCCTTCTCAATCTGTGGGGTTTCCAAATCACGCTGGAGCAGAAATTCTTAAGAAATCATCAGAGGCTTCTAACCTGAAGTTTTCTTTAGAACACTGATTGAATTCTCCAAGATACTGAGTCCAGTCCCCAGTGCTGTGCCCTGGAAATGGGCAGACTGTACTCAGCAGCTGTGAACAAGCGGAGCTGCCTTGGCTCATGGTCCTAATATTTTTCACACCTTAAAACAGGACACATGGCTTTTCATGGGTTATAAGAAAGGCACAATAAGAAAGCTCAGTTACTGGAATTTCCCAGATATTTTGATAGTTCATGTTAAGAATGGTCCAGAATATTTAACATTGGAACTGTAACAGCAAATCAGTATATATGGTGAATGTACTTATTGGGTATGAGTTGAGGACATATGTATCAGCCCAAACAACTTCTCTATTTATTTTCTATGGTGCACAAACCTGAACATTAGAGAGTAATTCCCTTGGGTTTTGAATATCCCACTGTGATGATGATTAAAATGGGTGGGTTAACACTTTTATTATCTGCCATATATCTGGATTCCAGGGTGAAGTCAGCCATTATAAATGAAGAAAGGAGAAACAAAAATGTAGAGAAGAAGCTGACATTTTTGCAGTAAGCAGCTGCTATTCTTTAGTAGCAAGGAATGATGGAATCTTGCACAACTTATTTTGGTACAATCTGTTTATGTACTGAGTAATAATATCCCAAAATAGAATCTACTCTAAGCCCAGAGTATAACAGAGACTTTAACAGTTTATTTTTAGCTCCATTTAAAAATACAACCAATAATATCTCCCCAACATGATCTTATATTTTGACTTACAGCCATGGGAATATAAGAATAAACGGCTTTAGTCATGTAGTTCCTTTTAGGCCTCTTTTGAATCGCAAAGATTTCAAAGCACTCGTTGAGCCATTGTTATTATTATTATTATTATTCCTCACCTGAGAATATGTTTCTTATTGCTTTTAGAAAGAGAGAGAAACATCAATGTGAGGGAGAAACATTGATTAGTTGCCTGCCATAAACGTCCCGGTGACAGGCCATCGAATCGGCATCTAAGCATATTCCCCGATGAGGGCCAACCCCCGCTCCCTTTCGGTGGACAGGACGAAGCTCCAACCAACTGGGCCACACAGCCAGGGTTCGTTGAGCCTTTTAGATGCCCCCATGGGACAGTCCAATTTGTTTGCCATCAAATAAATGTGCTAAGCTCCCACAGGTGCAGGCAGCTAGGAACAGCTCAGATAAAAAAAATTCTGTATGCCAAATCACTTGTTTTACTCATTTTATTTTATTTTTCTCTATTTTATTTTATTTTATTTTATTTTATTTTATTTTGCTCATCCTGTAGAGATGATTTATTGGGAAGGCACTGTTCAGGAGGCTGCAGATAGCGGTGGCACATAACCAATGGCTCTATTACAACACTCCTGGCGGCTAACATTGATATATAAGGAGAGAGGGAGCTGTCTTTCCTTTATTCCTCACCACTTCCCACTGAGCTTCATGATCACTTTCTTGTCTTCCTGCTTTCACGATGAATTTAGGCCATCAAGAAGGGGGCTTCACGTAGCTTTTCTATTTGATTTAAGTCCTGGAGCGCATCAGGTACATTAACTCATTTCATCCTCATAACATCCCTGTGATACTGTTATTGCCCCCTATTTAGAGAGGAAGCAGCTGAAGCACAGAGAGGTTAATTAATGTGCCGAAATTTGCACAGCTAATAAATATAAGAGCTGGAATTTGAACTCAGGTAATTTAACTCCAGAGTCCATGCTTTTAACCAAGATACTGTGCTGCCCTGGTGAACTTGTTGGTGTAAAGCCATAAACAGGGTTTCTGTACATCACCTGCCTTGGAGACTTACACTCTCTATTTTGTGTGCTGCCAAAACAAATACGGTAAAAACCTCAGCTACTCTAGTTATTTCAGTTCTGTGTCAAAGCTACTTCTTACAGAAGCTGGTGCAGTTTATCCTGTCAGGAAAAGGGAGTGTGTCTGCATGGGAACATCCAAACATCTTTCAGAGGACGTCTGTGTCCTAAAAATAGTCAGAGATGTGGAATAGCCTAAAGCACAAGGATGTTTGTCATAGTGTAATTTATGAGGGCAGAAAAGAGGGAAAATTGATTGTTCCCCTGCCCCTAAGTGGGAAATCAATTTAATTATTTTATTATGTGGAAAACATATTTCATATTTACCATTTGCCAGGCACTGTTGCAAGTAAATACTAACTTATTTAAAGCTCAGCAAAATCTTGTGAAGTGATATTATTACCTCTAGTTCACAGATACAGTACCTGAGGCCCAGGGAAACTGGGGAATTTGCCCAGTGGGATGCAGCCAGGAATTTAACCCCAGAGGGCTGGTTCCAGAGTATTGGCTTTAACTATTTTGCCCCTGGAGGCGTGGGGGCTACTCTCTTTGTTTTTGTTTGTTTGTTTGTTTGTTTTTTTAGAAATTCTGTCTTCTGTTTGTTCTCTTTCATTATTTGCTTTCTTTTTTTCCTTGCCTTCCTGCAGGTTACTGTAATTCAATTTTGATTTATTTATAGCGTCTTTGACTATTTCTTTTGGTTTGCATATATTTTTATTGCTCTAGGTGTTATGCTAATCACAGTCTTCAGGTGTTGACATTTGCCACTTTGAGTGAAGTGTAGAGGCCTCCTTACTCTCCCTTTACTCTTTCCCACTCTAATTGTCCTAAATGTTTCCTCTGCACACAGTGGAAACCACAGCAGGCATTGTTATACTTTCTGTTTCAAACATCAGACATATTTAAGAAACTTATGAGTAGACAAAAATATTACTGTATTGACCCATACTTTTGACTTTTTTCTGTGTTCTTTCATTCTGGTTTTCCAAGTTTTTTTTTTTATTATTATCCTTCTGTTTAAAAAATTTCCTTTAGCTGATCTTTTATAGTAGGTCTGATGGTGATAAGTTTTTGTTACTTTTCCTCTGAAAATACTTTGATTTCTCCTTTATTTGTGAATGATATTTTTGCATTTATTGAGCTTTATGTTGATTGTTCTTGTCATTTAGTACTAGAAAAATGTGGTGCCACTTCCTTCTGGTCTTCACTGCTGCTGATGAGAAGTCTGATTCATTCAAATTGTTTTTCCCCTATAGGCAGTGCGTTTCTCTCAGGCTGCTTTCAAGCTTTTTTTTTGGTCTTTAGTTTTCAGAAGCTTAACCATCATATAGCTCAATGTAGATTTCTTTAGGTTTATCCTATATGGGTTTCTTTCAGCTTCTTGTATTGGTAAGTTTATGTCTTGCCAAATATAGGAAAATTTTAGCTCTGCTTTTTTTGACTCCTTTTTCAGCCCACTCTCTTTCTTCAGTTTTCCTGGACTTCAGTGACACGAATGTCCATCTTTTGTTATAGTCCCGTTACAGTCCCACATACCTGTGGCTGTTTATTTATTTTTTTTCTGTGTTTTCTTTCTGTTGTTCAGGTCGGGTAATTTCTATTGTTTAATTTTTTAACAATAGATTTTTACTGATTCTTTTTTTCTGCCTCCTTCATTCTGCTGTTGAGCCCATCCACTGAGTTTTTAATTTCATTTGTGGTGTGTTTTAGTTCTAAAATTTCCATCTGGTTCTTCTTTGTCTTTTGTTTTTTTCTGTGAATTTCTATATTTTCACTTGGTTCAAGCATATTCATATGCTCATTGAAACATTTTTATGATGGCTGCTTTAAAATCCTGGTCCGATAATTCCCACATTTGTGTCACCTTTGCATTGGCACCTGGTGATTTTCTTTTCTCATTTGGTTGACATCTTCTCTGTTCTTTATATGAGTGATTTTTAATTGAAACTTGCACATATGTGCTGTTATAAAACACTGGATCTTATCTAAATAGTTTATTTGAGAAGACTTTTTTAAAAAGTATGGAGACTCGGGGCTCCAAGCAGGAAAAAACAAAAGCTATAGGTCCTCTTAAAGCCGTGCATCATTATGTGCACAGTGTCACTTCTGCCACATTCTATTGGCAAAGCAACCTGCAGTGTCAGCCCAGATTCCAGGGCTGGGATAATCAAACTCCATCTCTAGATGAAGGGAGTGGCAGGCAGAGTCACATTGCGAAGGGCATGCGGGAGGGGAGGGATGGTTGTGGACATCTTTGAAAATAAGTTGCCACATTAATAGTTATTTTATGGAATAGGTAGCCTTATGGAATTACAGATTACTCTTATCTCATCTATTATTATTTCTGTGTTTTTCTAGTTTCCTATATTAAGACAATGTTCCCTTTAACAATATGTCAAAAAACCAAAAAGGTTATGCAAGTGTCAAGTTGTTCTATATCAAGTTCTCTGCACATGGAATTCAATAATTGTGAGCTTTACTCTTTGAAAATGTAGGATGTTTAAAGGTAATGACTGGGATGACTTCAAACACTTGGAAATGATATTCTGCGTGTGTATCTTTGAGTCTGATTATCCAGTTTAAAGCGTGGGAAGATACTCGCTCCGCACCTGTCATCCTTGTCATTACACAGGCTCGGGCAAGCAAGAACGCTCACAGCCTTGTCACCTGCAGGCAAGCTGGGCGATGGCAGATGCCAGGCATCACTGAGAATCTCCCCACCCACCTACCCCAAATCCCTCCACTATTGGCATAGATAGGAAACATGCCTGTATCTCTGCACTATGTAACTACCATGTCCATGCTCATAGCAGCAACTCTGTTTTTCTGGATATGCTATTAGGGAGGACGAGGCGATAGAAAGAGATTCTTCAGCTTCTCCTTAGGGGGCAAATTCAGGCCCTGTAAGTGGATCACAAGCTTCTTATGGCTGGAGGCTGACTGCACACAATAGCAGGTGTTGTAAAATGCACCTGGAATTGGACTTTAGATATCGTGGTGAAAATTCACTACATGAACCTATGGGAAGACTTGGGAAATATTTTTTTCTTTATCTTGGATTATCGTTGCTTGTGCAGCACTGTGCACTTTTCAGGATGGTTTCATCCTGCTTTTACTTTTCATATGACCTTCAGGGTCTTACCCAGAAAATGGAGCTACTGGCATCTGCATGGTCCAGTATTTGAGCTAGATAACATCCACCACATTAGGTAGACTCTAAGGTTTGGGTTTTTGCTTTTTTTAAGCATTAAATTTGATGATGCATGTGAAAGGAGCATTTTATATTTTATAATAATGTTCCAGTGTTAACTGTTACTATTGTTATTCCTTTTAGACACAGCATGTACAACTTTTTTAAATTTGACAATGAACATACTGAGATTTGCAGAGGTTAAGCAACTTGCCATTTGTTAAATAGTGGAATTTGGCTTCAACCTATATCTTGCGGCCCATATTTCAGCAACCTTTATGTTACTATTATTATCCCTAATTACTTTATGGCTTTGGAACATTCCCAGACTCACTCAGTAAACTCTGTCAGGCCTTGCATCTCTGTTAAGTGTGTGTGAGGAGAAGGTTGCATGGTTCTTAATGCATCATTTACATCAGGAGTCAGCAGACTGCAGCCCATGGGTCAGGTCCACACCACTTATTTTTGTAATGGGACACATCCACATTTATTCATTTAAGTATCATCTGTGTCTGCTTTCATGCCACAAAGACAGAGTTGAGAAACCGTGACAGGGGCTGTGTAGCCTAAAATGTGTATCACTTGACTTATTACAGAAAAAGTTTGGTAACCCCTGGCTTTTATTGTCACCTCAAATATTGTAGAACCAGTGTCCATTAAGAATATTACAGAATTCATAATAACATTAACAGGTGCCCTTTTTAGCTCTCCACCCTCAGCTACATCAAGGTGAGCAAATGGAGTCTTTTAATTGTGCATGTTTCCTGCCCAGGAGAAGCTTGGGCATCGTATCACTGGAAGCATTCATTCCTCGGAATCCCTTTTACCCAAGCTTCACTGCACATCAAAAGAGGAAGGAAGGGACCTTGAAACATGTTGTTCAGCGTCCTCACTTAAAAGATGAGAAAACTGAGACCGGGAAGCGGAAGTGCTCTCCTCAAGGTAGGTGGCAGTGGGTTGTTAGATTAGAACCCAGTTATCTAGATTTCTAGTGGTTCTGTTATGCCAAAAAATTAGTTCAAGTTCCATTTCCCTGCTTGCGGGCTGCAAGTGTGTGTTTGCATCCAGGTGTTCGGTGCTGGATAAGAAAAGGACATAGAAAGATTAAAGACATCACCCAGAAAGTTCACGTTAGGATTTGCAGCCCTTGAGCCTAAATATATAGACGAAGCATCTCCTTCATTTGCTAAGAAAAATTACAAACAAAGAACAGACTGCACTATTCATCCTGGTCTGTTTTGCCCCCGACTTCCCTGATCTCTAATTCCCTCATGGCTAAATATGGTGTTGGCGTTACTGTCTGACCTGATGTCAGAGGGCTCAGAAGACAAGACCAGGCCTGTGACAGCTGCTCAAACAGCTTAAGCGAGTTAGTTCATGGAGGGAGGGAGTTCAGGAAGGGAGAGGCTAGGTTCCTGCTGTGGTTTCTGAGTTTCTTTGCATTGTTTCTGGGTGAGGATAAGCTTTTTAATTTATTGATTCATCAATTATGCAGAATTTGTGTGGTTGTATTATTGAGAAAACCCAAGCATTGTGTGTTTGAGGCACCTGGGCCTGTCCACTGGATTGATGACGTTTTATGGCCCAGTTCACCTGCACTAAGAGCCTTGCCCCTAAAGGCAATTGGACTCAGCAACAATCCAATGGGGAACTCTAGCCAGAACCAGAAAAGGCCCACCAGGCAGGCCAGTAAGGTAGCAGGAAAGGTCCTGACAAAGACATGACTAAGGGAATGATATCATTGGGTAGGCTGTAAAAAAAAAACAGCCAATAATGACATTTTAAAGGATGTAACCTTTATGTGACATTAGTGACCACTCTCAGGACTGGGCATGGAATCTGGTGTCTCTCTGCCCACCATCCCTTCCCTTGTTCTAGTAACAGCACCTCCTTCCTTTAGGGTGCTCACCGCTCTTCACTGCATGTGGCCTGCATGGGGTTTTCCCTCACAGGGCTCTTTTCCTCTGATTGTGGATATAGTCATATGATCCAGGCTAAGCCAATTAGATTTCTCTCCCAGCAATTTATATCTTGACACGGAAGGCAGGTGGGGGCAAAGACCTACACAGGAATGCTCACCCTGCTCTGGAGATGACCAAATCAGCCCTCGGTGCAGGCCTCCCAAGGCCTGGTTGCTCTCTCTTCAGTATTTTGAGCTCATGCAGTATTATTTTAATTAATTAATTAATTTATTTTTTGCTTAAGTTAGTAGTTTTCTGTTTTTGTTTGCTTATAGAATATTTAAGTAATACCGAAGGGCACAACATATCTGGGCTTAATATATATGTTTATATCTACTATGTAGTATGTGTGTGTGCACATAGGTATGTATTATTAGTTCTGTTGCATGCATGAGGAAATGAAAATTAGAGAAAATTTAGATGAGAGATTTACGCTGCCAAGATTTACCCTGGTAATGAGGGAAAGAACTAAGGTCGGAGCTCAAGACTGTGGTATCCTGGGTCCCTGACTTCACAGAGCCCAGGAGTGCAGCAGGCAGCTGAGGGCGGGTGCGGGAAGCCCAGGTCTCAGCAAGCATCCAGGAGAGCTCCCGGGAATAAGTTGCTCTCCAGGGAACTGGAGCCTGGCATCTACCCTGCCCCTCGCCCACCCTTTCTGATTTTCTGGAAGCAGTTACATTTTACTTGGTAGGTTTTATCTCTTTTTATTGTTTATTCCATTACAGTTGTCCCCATTTTTTCCCTCTGGCCCCCCTCCACCCAGCCCATCCCCCACTCCCACAGTCAGTCCCCTCTCTGTTGTCCATGTCCACGCATCATTCATGCATGTTCTCTGACTAGTCCCTCCCCCTTCTTTCCATTCTCCTCCCCCTTCCTCCTCCCCTCCTACAGCTGTCAGTCTGTTCCGTGTTTCCATATGTCTGGCTCTATTTTTCTTGTTAGTTTTGTTCATTAGATTCCAGTTATAAGTGAGGTCATATGGTCTTGGTATAAAAAGGTTAAGGCACATTTCCCAGAACCAAAAATCATTTTACAGGTGAAGAAACTTAGCTCCAGAGATCTCAAATGGATTTTGACCCACAGCAAGGTCACGTAGCCTCGGTCACATGCCATGTTAGCACTGGATCAACACCAAGACCAGAGGCCCCTGCCTCCTGGTCTAACATCCTTTTCGGTACGGGACACAACTCCCGCTTCCCTGATTACTCTGGAAGTGATGGCACGTTGTGCTTTCCCAAACCAGTGTTAGTGGAGTTGCATTAGATACATATTTAACTTTTGTGAATTTAAGTGTTTAAACACTTGGCAATGAAAGAAAGGCAGAGATAGAGAAAGAGAGAATTTTAATATTGCAAGTGATTCCATCTGTCAGTCTGGCTTATGGGCCAAAGGGGAAATGAGATGGAAGAGGTGAGTCTGATGATTACTCGGTGGATTCAGATCTGGTATATCTTTCATAATGTAGGTATCCAACCGTGTAGAAAATACACGGCTGTGAATGTAGTTGTTTAAATGTAACATGAACTCTGAAACACAGTCCACCTATTTACACTGATCTATCTCCCTCCTCAACTCTGGCTGCACGTTCAGTATTGTAGGAAAAAAAAAAAAACATCTTGGGTGGACTTCCTGTCAGCTGGTGTTGTAATTTATGGACAAATATATTTTCAAGGATGATTTGGACTGTAGTTATTATTGGCATAGTGTTCTGACTTTAGAATTCCAGCCCCGTGTAAGTTATGGCTCTGTGCCTCGCCATCGTAGGAAGCAGAATATCATGAGATGTAGGACATGGACTCTTATGTCAGAAGGATTAACATTCATGTACCAGTTCCTGGGCGACTCTGAACAACTGTCACTTCCTCCGATTAGAAGAAAAAAAATGTGTAAAGTGTTTAGCGTAATTATCTGTCTATAGTAAGTACACAAATACTAGCATTTAATATGCTTATTGTAATGAAACTGTTTAAAGAAATTTTGGTAGCTCAGTGGATTGAGCGCGGGCTGGGAACCAAAGTGTCCCAGGTTCAATTCCCAGCCAGGGTACATTCCTGGGTTGCAGGCCATGACCCTCAGCAACCGCACATTGATGTTTCTCTCTCTCTCTCTATCTCCCTCCCTTCCCTCTCTAAAAATAAATAAATAAAATCTTAAAAAAGTTATATTAAAAAAAAAGAATTGATAACCTTTAAAAAAAAAAGAAATTTTGGATGTGATATTAGCAAATGTAGTAAAGAAAATAGCTGGTACTTTTGAATATTTGTTTATATTTTTATCTTTACTTTTATCCATAAAATTGGCATCCAGGTGTTCTGAGTTGGGTAAGAAACAGCCATAGAAAGATTAAAGGCATCATCCAGAAAGTTCTTGTTAAGATCTGCAGCTCTTGAGCCTAAATATATAGACCAACTCTCTTCCCAATATCTGTCTCTGATAACGGCAATATGCAAACCCTCATCTACTTCTGTTTCACTTACGTACTGCTTAATGGTACAACAAACCATCTCAAATCTTGTGGCTAATTTATTTAGTTCCTGAGTCTGTGGGTCAGCTAGGCAGTTCTGGTCTCCTATGGGCTCATTCTGTATCTCTGGTCAGCTGTGGGTTGGATAAGCTGCCCTACTTATCTCAACCAGGCTCACTCACATGTATGTGGGTCAGCTGGCTGTAGGCTGGCCCAGGACAGGGCTGGCTTTCAATCGAACTTTCACCCAGAGGGCCATCTTAGCTTTGCTCATAAGGTGGTGGCAGTGTTTCAAGAAAGAGGAGGAAGCACACATGCTTCTTGAGACTTAGCCTCAGGATTGACAGAATATCACTTCCTCCATAGTTTATTTGCCAAAGGAAAATAACAAGACTGGCCTGAATTCAAGGGATGAAAAAAGACTCATTGTTTTGATGGGATAGCTGCTAAGTCATATTTTCAAGGAGCAATGATACAATAAAGATATAATTGGGGCTATTTTTAAAATTAATTTTTTGTAACTACACATGCCTTAGCATCTGTCAGTAGGATCTGACATGTTCTCCGGGTAAGTTTTGTCTTCCATAGGGGAGAGCTCAGGCTCCCCAGCAGCTCACTAGTGACTGACACGTGTAGACCACCGGGTTTTCCCTCAGTGTATTTTCCCAGTAGGATTCCTGGGATTGAGGTAAGGATTTCAACAGAGAGGGCTCTAGCCTGTGAGAACTTGACCTGGAGAGGCGAACATTTGTTTCATATTTGGGGTAAAGTGGAACATTTTACCCCAAATGTTCCACTTTACCCCAGAATTGTGACCATCTGGGCATGGCTTGGATTCACAAATGCATTTGTCAATTAGGATAGTTCAAAAAGGCAATTGTTGCCCCCAGTTATGTCAGAACAAGCATCATTCTCCATAATAGTCATAAGAGGGAACATAGACAAACACATGGCAAAGAATACTACCTTTGATAGCTACAATCTACTTTCTTTTCTTTCCCTTGGTAGAGTTGGGGGTGGTGGTAGTGGTGGTGGTGGGTGTGTGAGTAATAAGCTTAGAATACCCAGAAAATGTTCTCTGAATAGAGCAGTGGCTCACTATCATTAGATGTCAGTCAAGGGGTTTATAGCGTTCCTGTGGCTGTCAGTGGTGGTGGTACAGGTGCTGGTATTTGCCACTGATGGGGATGAGTAGCGTTCTGCAGCTCTTGAGCCTAAATATATAGACCAACTCTCTTCCCAATATCTGTCTCTGATAACGGCAATATGCAAACCCTCATCTACTTCTGAAAATGGCAAGAACAGAGAGTGCGACTGTTTGATGCGATGGTACAGGGTCCCCGAGCACATGGCAAATAAAATATGAATAGTTCTACTATTAATTGCTCAGAGAATAGAAAATGCAACGTCTATAGCCATGTTTTTTTAAATTTCTATATTTTAAAATTTATATTGAAATATATAAATGGAAATGTAATTTCTGTTGAAAAATGTTCTTTGTATGAACAGAACTATGTAACCAGCACCCACTTCAAGAAATAAAATTCATTATGAGGACCACACGAGCCTCTCTCTTTCCCTTCCCAGTTCCTACCACTCTTTAAGAGTAACCACTATATTGTCTTGTAATAGCGTGATTGGTTTTTCCAGTTTTCTGCTTTAAGTAGATGGAATCACACAGAATGTATCCTTTTTTGCTGGATTTCTTTCACTCGACAGTGGTAAATTGTGCTTTACAAGAAGTTGTTCATTTCATCTTAGTTGTTAAATTTGTTGTTACAAAGTTGTATGTAATTTTATGTTATCCTTTTAATATTTTTAGTAGAGCCCTCCTTTGTGTTCTTATTATGGGTGATTTTTGTTCCCTCTTTTTTTATTTCTGATAAGTATAGATAGAGATTTCTCAAAATTATTGACAGCCTCAAAAAAAGCAAAGCATCTTTAAAATGTTAATTTTCTCTATTGTCTATCCATTTTTATTTCATTAAATTCTGCTTTTATTATTTCCTTCCTTCTGCTTACTTTGGGGTTACTTTGCTCTTTTTAAAAGCTTATTTTTAAGGTAGAACATTATTATATTTTGATCTTTCTTCCTTGCATGTGTAGGCAGTTAGAGCCACAATTCCTCTGTGAGCACTACTTTCGCATCATCTTTCACAATTTGATGTGTTATACGTGATAGTTAATTTTCTCAACTTGGCTTGGTGATGGTGCCCAGTTGTTTGTTTGGTCAAACACTGGGCTAGATGTTGTAAAGGTATTTGTGGATGTAATGATCATTTACACTCAGTTGACTTTAAGTAAAGAATACTTTCTAAAATGCATTTATGTTCATCCAAATAGTTGAAAGCCTTAGGAGCAAAAACTGAGGTGTTTCAAAGAAGGAATTCTGTCTGAAAATGGCAACCTAAAATCTTGGTTGAGTTTCCAGCAAGTTGCCCTGCTTTGCAGATTTCAGATTCAAGACTGCAATGTCCACTCTCACCTTATGCAGAGAGCTTCTAAGATAGACGAAACTGCAAGCTTAGAGGCGTAAGATCTTTCTTGGCATGTCAAAGAGTATTCTTGGAAAAGGAAAGTATTTTACTTAATTTATTCAAAATCTTTGATCACTTAGTATTTTATGTAATAATTTCTGATTAAAGTTAGGAGATTGGCAAAAGGGGCTTGAAACGTACAGGTATGGCCTCAGAAGGGACAAGTACAATTGAAGGGAGACTTTTTATTTCATTTTATTTTTTATATATTTTAATTGTTGTTTAAGTACAGTTATCTCCATTCCCCCCCACCCCCCGCACCCCACCCATCCCTGCCTCCCACCCTTGATCCTACCCCCTTTGGCTTTGTCCATGAATCCTTTATACATGTTCCTTGATGACCCTTTCCCTGTTTTCTCCCATTATCCCTCTCCCCCCTCCTCTCTGGTTACTGTCAGTTTGTTCTTTATTTCAGTGTCTCTAGTTATATTTTGCTTGCTTGTTTGTTTTGTTGGTTAGGTTCTGCTTACAGGTGAGATCATATGGTATTTGTCTTTCACCACTTATTTCACTTAGCACAATGCTCTCCAGATCCATCCATGCTGTGGCCAAGGGTAGGAGCTTCTTCCTTCTCTCTGCTGCAGAGAATTCTATTGTGTAAATGTACCAGTTTTTTGATCCATTCATTTACTGATGGGCACTTGCTTCCAGCACTTGGCTATTGTAAATTGTGCTGCTATGAACATTGGGATGCATATGTTCTTTTGAATTGGTGTTTCATGATTCTTAGGGTATAATCCCAGCAGTGGAATTGCCAGGTCAAAAGGCGATCCATTATTAGTTTTCTGAGGTGTTTTTGTACACCAACAATGAAATGTCAGAAACAGAAATCAGGAAAAAAAATCCCACTTGATATAGCAACAAGATAAATAAAGTACCGAAGAATAAACCTCACCAAGGAGGTAAAAGACCTGTACTCAGAAAACTACACATATTGAAGGAAGAAATTAAGGAAGACACAATAAGTGGAAACATGTATCATGTTCATGGATTGGAAGAATTAACATCATCAAAATGTCTATACCACCCAAAGCAATTTATAGATTCAAGGCAATCCCTACTAAAATACCAATGACATATTCCACAAATATAGAACAAACATTTCAAAAATTTACATGGAACCATGAATACCCCAAATAGCTGCAGGAATTTTGAGAAAGAAGAACAAAGTTGGAGGGATCACAATACCTGGTATCAAACCATCTTACAAGGCCACAGTAATCAAAACAGTCTGGTATTGGTAGAAGAGAGGCTTTTTAGCAGCTTACCGGTAATCAGGGAGCAAGCCCAGACAGGATGGAAAAAAGAGACAGGCACTGCAGCTTGAAGTTAGGCTCAGAGGCCAGTACCATGGAGGGGGCCTGGGAAGGGGGTGTTTGGGAAGATAGGGAGAAGAGCCCTCTGCCAGGTGCTGTGGATAGTTTTAGGGATCGATTCTGAGACTGGCCTAAAGGAGTCAAAATGATACCAAGGTAAGATTTAAAACCAGTATGTATTCCATCAGTGAAACAGATGGTATTCACAAGACATAGTACCTGGACTGTGGATTCTTAGCCTGAGGTTCATGAATTCTTCAGGAATCTGTGGATGGACTATGAAATCCACAATTTCCTGAAGTTGTTTATGAAACATGTGCATGTGTGTTTGTAGATTTTTCTGGGGATAGATGCCCCATAATTTACATCAAATTCTCACAGTACCCGTGGCCTCTGTAATGTTAAGACTGCTGACTCTAGGCTCAGAGATTATATAAACTGGTGGCCTTTGACCAGATTTGTTTGCTGTTATGTTGTGGCTGCAAAGCATGTTAAAAGGCACCCAATTAAGGCTGGTCTGAAGCTTAGTTCTAGGCCAAACAACTTAGTACCCACTTTAAAGTAAATCCAATTCAAGCATTTATGTAACCACATGCCCCAGCAGGCATTTAAATTGTAACCATTACGCCAACTCAGTTCATTGAATCAATGTAGTTCTGGTGGGATAGACAAAATCAGAGGAGGCTTTTAAACACTGCACATCTTTGGGAAGATTTCTTGGGTGGTACCTGGTAATGTGTAATTTTATAAATTTCTCGGTGACATCACTACTGAAGAGGGGAAGACTAGCAACTTTGATATCACTTAAGGGCTTGTAAGAAATCTATGAGTCTTCCTCCCCAGACTCACGAATCAGAATTTGCATTTAACAGGATCCTTGGATACTTTGTATGTGTGCTGAAGTTTGATAAGCATTGCAACCAGCTTTAGGCACTTCTAGCCTAAGTTATGTTCTCTCTCTCCTTACTGATATAAAGGAACTCTAATGAGGTAATAAGAATATTTTATTAGGTATGACTAGTTGTTTCAAAGCATTTTACACATATTTGCACATTTGATTACTTTTTAAAATAAGCTATATTATAGCTTTTTAATAAAGTAACATTATGTACTAGTTAATGCCCTCCTAGGAGATGCATTGAAATGTTATTAGAAATAAGCCTGACAAAAGAAACACTTAGGTAAACATGACTTTCTAGAATTGTATTACTTTCCCTACAAATGTACTGTCAATTTCACTTGATTCTCAACTTGGACTTTCAAAAGGCATGGTTATCAACAGCTGTGGGGTTCTTTTCTTATCAGATGAAGATAGAAGACTACTTCTCTCCTCTGGGCATTACTGTGAGTCAATGTTCTCCAATTGCCAGTTCAAGCCAGAAACAAAACAAACACAAATTGGTCTCTGCATGTGCTTGCCTTACTCAGATTTTACTAAGGTTTTCCCCTCTAACCAAGAGGAAAGAAAGGAGAGAACCCAAGCACTAAGATGCCTTTTATTTATTTATTTTATTTTGATGTCCAGCTCCATTCAAAGGGGGATCTTAGTACTTTGCTTTTCTTATTTTCCATGGTTAGAAGACTCATGGGAATATGGAGACGTATTTTCTTGCTTTGTACATTTCTAATCAGTGTGTGATTAACTGATTCAACAATTAGTCAAGAGGCTGCAGGTTTTCCTTTCTCTCCCCCTTTAATGCTTTTGCTTCTTTGTTCATTAGTAAAGTTAACATTAAATGAATTAATTGAACCATCCCCTGCATTTTATAATCTCTCTCTCTCTTTTTCTGCACTAGACTTAAGGCCACTTTTTACTGGAGACCTGGCCTTGTTCTGAACATTTGGAAGCAACGATTTTTAAGTATAACTTCACACAATGGTTTCTGCACAGATGCTCACCCAAGCTGCTCGGCGACCCAGAGCAATGCCACTGTCCCTGTACCCACATGCCCCAGGAAGCTTCCAACTGAAAGAACAAGTTATTACTTAACCATGAAAGTAAGCTCTGGAAAAATCACAAGTTAATTGGAAATTGGATACAGGTGATTACAATAAAGGTTAGCTTCCTTTCCAATTAATGTTAAAATTTTGTCTTAACATAAAAAAAATAAATGTTGCTAATCATGGTAGACAGAATAATAGCTCCAAAGATGTTGATGGTCTGATCCCCAGAACTGGTGAATATTGTTATCTTATGTAGCAAAAGGGACTTTACTGATGTGATTAAGTTAAGGGTCTTGAGATGGGAAGGTTGGATTCCTCAGGTAGACCCAAAATAATCACAAGGATCCTGCAAAGTCAGGCAAGAGGCCCAAAGTCCACAGTCAATGTGATGATGGATGTGGAGATGATGCAAGGAAGGGGTCACGGGCCAAGGCAAGCTGAAGAGGCAAGGAGACAAGTTCTCCCTGAGAGCTTCCAGAAGGAACCAGCCCTGACAACATCGTGACTTTACCCCAATGAGACTGCTTTTGGATTTCTGACCTCCAGAGCTCTAAGAAATCAAGTCTGTTTTGTCTTAAGCTGCTAAGTGTGTGGTAATTTTTTTACAGCAGTAATAAGAAAACTATTGCAGTTAAATAGGTATTTTACTTGTTATTTATTCTACAACTTATATATAACTGTATTTTTATTAAAAATTGTTGCATCAGGGAATATTACTGTCAAAATTATCAGTTTTCCTT
Source organism: Phyllostomus discolor (assembly GCF_004126475.2). Classification (NCBI taxonomy): domain Eukaryota; kingdom Metazoa; phylum Chordata; class Mammalia; order Chiroptera; family Phyllostomidae; genus Phyllostomus; species Phyllostomus discolor. Next base: position 145,275,233 of record NC_040907.2, on the reverse strand, counting down.
CTTTTAAAATATTGCCTTAAAAAATATTTTATTACCTCGACTGCTGCCGTTATCAACCTGGTGACTGTTCAGAAGGAAATAGGCCACCTGCAGGAGCTGGGAGTAAATTATGATTCGCTCTGACCCGACTGTGTCTCGCCCCCATCAGCATAGAGGGTTGCACCGGCATGTCAATTTCTCAGTAGGGTCTATGGTTAACCTTTTGCTTTTAAGAGTCAGAAAGATGGATATTCAAATCCTGTTTCAGCCACTTACTAATTTTGAGCTGTTGAGCAGGAACTTAACTTTTCTAAGCTTCCTTATATGTAAAGTAGGGATCATGGGGGTGTTAAGAAGATTAAGTGAAATGATGCATGCAAAGTGTTTAGCCCAGTTTCCGCTACACAGTAACTACCACCTGCTCAATAAATCATATCCATTATTGGTTGGTTAAAACTGAAAGTTAGACAAGGTACATCAATGTTTTGTTCATTGTGATCCTATCTGGCCCCCCTGTGACTGGTAATCAGTCAATCAAAAGATCTCTGGTGATCAATCAATCAGCCAGCTGGAAAGAATAATCTCAAAGGGAGAAGAAAAATGGTATCTTATGAGCATTTATTCTCATTTGAAAACACAGTATTCTCCCAGGAGTGAAATATGTATCGGCTCTGTTCCACATGTGACAAAAACCACTGCATCATGTGCCTAGTGAGTGGGAGGTAATTCTTTCTTATGATTGTATTAATCTCCTAGCAGAAGATAGCATTCTGCCTTAGTTCTTATGAGAGAATTAAATGACTAGGAAGTTGTCAATGCCCCCCCCCAAAAAAAGTACTGTTATAATGTTTGATGTAATTGTGCTTTATGCTACCTGGAGATCGCTGCTTAATTTCAAAAGCATTTTTTATATTTTCTTATAGGTGAACTATTGAAGCAAAATATTCAGTTGCTCACCATAAATTCACTTTGTGATCTCCTTATTTCTGAAATGTAGGCATAAATGTTCACATGTAACCTAGAAGATGTACCAAGAAGGAAGACACTGTTAAAATGCTATAGCCGTCACTCCACATGTCCAGTAGGTGTGGCAGTTCTGGTTAGGGTGTCTGAACACACTGAGACTCAGTGTGTCCCTTTTTTATGTTACTGTAATTCTAGGGGAATGATGGAGCAGCATTGAACCAGGATTTAAAAATTTTTTTGATTGTTATTATATTATGGTTGTCTCAATTTTCCCCACTTTGCCCCCCTTTGCCCATCCTACCCCTGCTCCCACAGTCCATCAACACACCGTGGTCCGTGTCCATGAGTCACTCATACATGTTCTTCGACTAATCCCTTTCCCTTCTTTCTACCATTCTTCCCTTTCCCCTTCCCCTCTCCCATCTGGCCGCTGTCAGTCTGTTCCATGTTTCCATGCCTCTGGGTCTATTTTGCTCATTAGTTTATTTTGTTCATTAGATTCCTCTTAAAGGTGAGATCATATGGTATTTGTCTTTCACCAACTGGCTTATTTCACTTAGCATAATATTGTCTGTTTCCATCCATACTGTTGCAAAAGATAGGAAGGGGTTCCTTCTTTCTTTCTGCTGACTAGTATTTCATTGTGGAAATGTACCACAGTTTTTTGATCCACTCACTGATGGACACTCAGGTTGTTTCTAGCACTTAACTATTGGCTATTGAAAATAGCGCTGCCATGAACACAGGGGTGCTTATATTCTTTTGAATTGGTGATTTGGGATTCTTAGGGTATAATCTCAGCGGTGGAATCACTGGGCCAAAAAGAAGTTCCATTTTTTTAACTTTTTGAGGAAAATCCATACTGTTTTCCAGCCACCACTGAGCTAGAATTAACAGCTCTGGGTTCTTCTCCCAGATTCACAACCAAACACGTGGCTGTGGGCATCAGTTTCCTTATTAGGCCCCAGGAATCAATTTCTTCACATCAGTAAAATCAGGAGCCAAACCTCACTAATTTGTGTATCACCTTCACAAATTTTGCAATGTGAATATATCCATAGTCTAACTTATTCAATATTTTTATTTAAATTAACTCACATTTAAAAATGTATTTTAAAAGGAAATTTCTATTATGGTTGCAAATAAGAAATTGCTGTCATGTCATCAATGGCAGGTGACCATACAATCAATGAATAAAAATAAAGCCTTGTTATTTACCTGCTGATAGAGGGGATGGTCTGAAGAGCCTGAGACAGAGGCTTCTCTGTGTACGTAGAGGGCAGATGAGGAAGTGCCAGAGAGGTAGAGACAGCAGCCTCAAACCGAGATTTTCTCCTAAGCCAAGCAGAAGATTGGAAGAGAACTGAAAAAAGAATACTCTCCCACTGTATGACTCACTGTTATTTAACACTGGGCCTGTGTCCTCCCTACAAGCACCTTGTCACCCCGAGTGAAATGCATCCTGTGCTTTGGGACTCACTCAATTAAGTTATTTCAACAGTCCTTTCTAAAGGTAGACATTCTATAACTTTGTGTCCCACTGGGAAACATTTTGACCGGCAAATATGTCCCAGTCACACACAAAAGACACACATGCTCAGACAGAAAGGAAGTAGTTTTTAGGGAAATTCATGAGGCAGGTGATGGCAGTTTCTCTGCTGGGAAATGCAGCCGGGGACCCCGGCTCCTCTCATCTTGTGGCAATGCGGTCAGGAAGCGCTGCTGTGAACAGTGGGGATGGCTGGACTGCTCCCTGGGATTTCAAAAGCCAGAAGCCCATTGTCTGAACAAATGAAAGAAACAGAGAGATATGGACTAAACAAAAAATAAAATTTTCAGATCCTCATTGTTGACTTAGGTTACTTCTATTATGATATTACTTAAATATGCCAAAGCTTAGAGTTCTTATATAATGTAAAAGCCAAAGGAAGTTTATGAAGTATTTATAAACCATAGAAAATGGATTGAACTTGAAATAATGCACTGAATGCTGTTTCTGCTGAAACCTCTACTGGCCCATGGGGTTGTGTACTCACTTTTATATTTAACATACTTCAACTAAATGATCCTTAATTAGACTGAAACATCAAAAGATATATGGAGGAGGGCAGGTGGGAGCAAGAGGAGAAACCCAGTATGGGCTAAAAGGATTAGGCCAAGGTTGCATCAGCAGGCAGGTGAGGGACAGAGTGTTTTGGAAGCAAATGTGAGTGGGATCCATGGTGTAAGCTTGACTATATGATGCACTCAGACCTCTTAGTGCAGAGGAGCAACTGCTGGACCGTGTTTAAACTGGATCCCCCTCCTCATGAGGGGAATGGGCACATGTGTTAGGGCACCAGAACAACAGGTGGCCTGGCAACTCAATAGCAAGTTTGAGAGATGACAAGTCCTATGGGGGCGGGGGATATGGTGACTTGGGAAGAAGTCGGATTTGAGGGAATGCTGTGAGTCGAGGCTTGGAGGCTTGAAGGCTTGAAGAAGGATGCTACCGATCATAAACTTGATCTCCAGGGAAAGGGGTTTGCATGAAGCAGATGAAAGGTTCAAGCCCTCTAAGGCACTGGCTGCAATATGGGGCCCATCTTTAGTCTTTGAGATAAGCTAGAGAGAGTAGCTGGAATTGGAGATGGGTAGAGACGGTGACACAGGCATAACAGGCAGAAAGGTCAGCCCTCCACATGACACAGGGCCCCCCTGCTGCCAGTGGTGTGGGGGTGATGAGGGCATGATATAGTTCCTGATGGGCCACCAGATCGACTCCTCCCTGGCGCAGGGTGTGGCGCGACTAAGCTGATGTGAGGAAGTCGTGACAGGCACCCCAGACTCTGATGGGACATGGGAGCTCCTGAGAGTCACTGGTGCAGTCTGAAATGGATGTGCTTCTGGGAGGTACATTTACACTAAGAATAACGTACATTTGCTTGAGCATTACCATGTGCTGGGCGCTGTGCTAACCTCTTCGTATGCTTTATGTCATATAATCATAACGAGTTTAACAGGCGAGCACTCTCATCTCTTTTCTTAATTGTGAGGAAAAAAAATCAAAGAGGTTAAATAACTTGCCCACAGTCACACAAGTAATAAGTGGCAGTGATGGAATTCAAGCCCAGGTTGTTTCACTCTAAGGCCCCTGTCCTTAAAGCATTCAGGTAGGTATATTACCGCCGCAAGTCCTGAGACTCAGAACTGACCTCATTGTGGTAGCTGTGGGAGTCAGGAAGGGGGAAGGGTGGGGAGTGGGGAGGAAGGCTTTGGGCTCAGCTGCTTCCCAAGGTAAAATGCCCCTTTTGGACCCCAGCAGTGGCATCCATACAGGTTTCCTCTCCGCAGAGTCCAGGAAAGATGCTTGCATTCCTTCCTGCACCTGTTCCATAGCCCATTTGGCCTAAATCAGGCTGCATCCCCTTTTGTACCTGGGCTGTCTTGACCATAAGCAGAGGATCCATACTTCTTACCCCGAGGAGTCTGCAGTGTTATCCCACGACAATAAGCTAGCTGCAGGATGTTACCTGTCACTTTGACAAATTGGCGATAAACTCAGGTGTGAGAGGACCAAACAATTGGATCAGATGTTGGCTCTGGGCTCTGTCATTGAAATAAAAGCAGCACTCCAGCCAAACAAAAACAGATCAAGGGGGAATAATTCTTGCAAGAGGCGAACACAAAAGCACAAGCCACTGAATCTCCAACCACAGTGAGTTGTTCACCGCGGCACTGGGCTGATTTTTCACTGACCAATTGGACATCTTAATAGAACCGAGTGTTCACTGTCAGAATGTGTTTCTCATCCTTGCCATATATCTGCCCCAGCCAGAGCCTAGCCACCTTTGAGAACCTTTGTGTGGATCATTGCAAGTGAGCCTGTCACTGATTTCTCTGGAAAGAAAGAGTTTCTGCCTAGCAGTATTGCCTAAAGATGAAAATCTGTGTGGAGGGTTCTGCTAGGGGGGTGTGGCTGGGACATCTCCTTCTGGTCATTTCTACATGATGCCTGTGCAGCCCCGGCTCACTTGTCCCTGCTGCCACACAGCTGTCACCTGGGAGCAATGTTAGACCCAGTGAGAGAAGAGAGATGGAAGCAGGAGAATCCCATCATGCCTGGGACATAGTAGGTGCTTATCATGTGTTTGTCACATGAACGTTTTAAGAGGTGGGAGAATATTCTATTTGGACTGTATGGGCTTCATGTGATGATTAATTTATATGTCAGCTTGACTGGGCCTAGATATTTAGTTAAACGTTATTCTGGGTATTTCTGAGAGGGTGTCCTTGGATGAGTTTAACATTTAAATCCGTAGTCTGAGTGAAGCAGGTTGGTTAAGGGCCACTCACACAGGGAGCACAACCATTTGAAGGTCTGAATGGAACAAAGAGGCTGACCTCCCTCTGGACGAGAGGGCGTTCTCCCTGCCAGGCGGCCTTTGAACTGGAGCATCAGCCTTTTCATGCCTTTGGACTCAAACTGAAACAGCCTTAATAATTGCTTAGGGCAATTCCTTTTAATAAATCGCTCTCACACACATATATATAAACGCAAAAACTCCTGGTTCTTTCTCTAGAGAACCACCTGAGTACAGTTAATTCTTCCTTCTTGTCTGTGAAAAATCAAAACTATCTTATTCTTTTTATGTGAGTGTTACCTTCTGTAATAACTAATGCCTATTACAATTTTCTCCCAACCTTTTCTAGAATGAACTTCACAATGTAAACATATTCAACAGATTTTTAGAGGACCTACTATGTGTCAGACACTGAGGTAAACACTTAGGATAGATAGATGAATAAGACAAATTATCTGTGCTCCCTCCTCAAAGTTTCATGGTCTTCTACAGGGGAAAATGATAATATTTATAGAAATTTATAGCAAAAAGGTTATGCATATTATACCAGACGTGTATGTGGGTTTCAGTCAGGATGAAAGGAAGAAGGGAGCCTTCGTTGTGCAGGGTAAAACCTCAATGCCAGTGTCTTTGTTTCCCTCATATCCCTGTCTGACTCAAGGCAGCAGCCACCTCAGAAGCCACCATATCACTCAGCAGAGTATCTGGAACCGCAGTGCTAGAGAGCTGTCCTTGCTGAGGTGAGGAAAGCAGGGCTCCCGTTGCTGTTTCCTCAGTGAGTGCTGAAAACATACTCTTATTCCAGCCTGGAAAGGGGCTGAGCATAAGGTGGCCAGCATGGGGTGCTTTGGTAGCCTTCAGTCCAAAGGGCACTTGATGGCAGAGGAGAGAAAAGAGAAGCTTCTAATATAAGCACATGAAATCAGAGAATCCGAGGGCCATTTTGCTCAGCAAATAAGTCTGGGAATGTAAGCTGCTCCAGGACTAGACACTGCAGGAACCTCTCTCCTGTATTTTCTCCTCCATCAGACAGAACCACCAGATGATAAGTGACACTCCACTGGCTGATAAATGTTGATACACAGGTAGCAACTATGTAATTGCTTATATTTGTCTGATCTGATTTGCTACAAGCACCAAGATACTTATAAAGCTCATTGAGGCATTTGAGGCAACAGACATTAAATGAATACAAGATGGAATGGGAAGATCTTAATGGGAGGCTGACTTCTCCCACCTCTCCTAGCACCCTCACCCACCAGCCATCATACAACGAGGGGTTCATAAGTCGAAAGGGGGCAAAACAGAGAGAATAGCAAAAGCTTGTGCTAGGGGAAGGAACTCTTAGGATTCTTTTCTTTCAGTCTGAAAACACATTTTTGGAGGTAGGCTGGGGATGCACATGATCACCCTTCCATCATTTCTTGTTAGGAAAGTCATCAAGTTTAGAAAATGTCCCGAGATTCTGTCATCCCCAAAGTTTCTGTCTTCTCTTGGTAATCAAGTCTCTGAAGTCACACATGGCTCATTACTGAGCACACAGAGACTCAGTTAATATCAATTCTTTTTTATTTCACTGACCCACCTCTGCACCAGGCAAAAATCCTCAGGGCCCTGCTATCTTCTTTCTACCCCTTTCTAGTCTCTGTCATTGTGTCATCACTGCCATCAGCATCATTTTCACCATTACAGCAATAGTTAACACTAAGGTAGCTTATTAGGGACCAAGTACATTCTAAGAACTTCATATATATTCACTCATTTACTTATCCAGCATTCAAAGAGGTAGGGATTATTTTTATCTTTATTTCACAGATGATGAACCAGGTGGCAGAAAGGTTTGGTTACTTGCCAAAGGCAAAGCTACATAGCTATTAAATTGCAGAGTCTAAACTTGAAATCAGGGAGATTCACTTGCAAGTCCATATACCTAACCATTATCCTATTTTGACTTTACTCACATTAGAATGGTTATGATAAATTCAGTCCCATTGGTGTTTGTAACTTAATTTCTTATCCCTGCCAGTGGTCTATTCATTGTAGTAAAAACACTAGCATCGCCTGATGAAATACATTTCCAGGGGTGGAACATGAAGCTGGAGACTTTATTTACATACACAGATACTTTTCTTTTTTTTGAGAGGAACCACTTAGCTGGTGTTTTTGTGTAAAATAAGCTCCGATCATTCAAGTCATTTTGTTCTTAGAACAAAGTGGCCATAATTTCATGTAAGAGCTGTCTCCTCAGTTATAAACAAACCATTTCCTTGGTAACAGTATTTGGAAAGGACAAAGGCTGGGCAACTTTTGTCAAGACCCATTACACTGTGTGAAGAGGCTATGCCTCAGCTGGAGTAACACACAGAATGCCATGGTTCTGACAATCCCATCCATCAGGTATTTGGGGACAGGAGACATGTGCCTTCTGAGGCTTCTCTCTTTCTTCTCTGTTCCCTTAAGGACCCCTCAGCACCTTTACTGCTCCACTCCAGATTTTTCAGCTTTAGTGTCTTCCTTAAAACATGGTTTCCAGGAGAGGCTGATGCATGACTATGTGGTCTGACCAGTGCAGAGTGTAGTATAATCACCATCGCACTAGATTGGGATATTATCTTACATGTCCAAAAATTAATTAATTTTTCATAGGCTTATTATACAACTTATTCTACCAGGATAGAAAAATGTATTTAAATATTTCACTCAATTATAACCAGGATCATATTTTCTACATCACTAAAAAGAGGTAGACAAATGATTTTGTGTAAGTCATAATTAAAATGACATTGTGGCTCTTGTTTCTCAATGCAGTTTATATGGAATACTTTGACATATGCCTGATGTTTGCCTGATGTTTAAAAAAAATCTTAGCCTTGTTTCCTGATAAAAATACGTGTTCCATTGTTGACCACAGGCACTTGTCAGTTTTGTGACTTATTCACAACATGCCATTAAACTGTCAATGAGAGAAACAATGGGACAGAAGATAAGGCCAAGTAGTACTTGACTTTTTATTTCAGGCTCCATAGGGCTCCTTTTTCTGGTGGCTCAGAGAAGAGCCACAGAGCGGGAATCCGCAGTGAGGTGAGGTAAGGTTCCCTTTCCACACCCAAGCTGGAGAGCAGGGTGAAGAAATGCAGCTGCCCTTCTCTTCTCCTTGAGTTGAACCCTAAAAATTTAGGAAACAGTGTAATATGGCAAAAGAACATTCACATAGGAGTCTGGATTCTGACTCCAGTACCTATGGACTGTTAGCTCTCTAAAAAAGTGAATTCCATGGACCTCAGTGTCTGCCCCCACATGTAGAATAGGGATGATCATCTCATATATTTTATTTGACAGGAGACAATGCATGGAAAAGACCTCGTTTAGTGACTGGCCTGAGAACCCAGTCAATAAATGCTACCTTCCCTTCCTTTAAGGATTTCTCTGAGATAAGTCAAGCACCAATTTGCCACTCAACATTATGTGTTCAGACATTTACATGTGTTGTATTAGTGACTCCTCACAACAACTACTGTTTGCTGAGCACTTCCTGTGTCCCAGACACACAGGACTTCACTGAAGCATTTACCTGTGGTCTCACCTAATCCTCAGGCAGCCCTGTGAGGTAGGTACTATCATCCATTTCACAGACGAAAAAGTCAATACTTAAGAGGTCAAGCAATTGGTAAAAGATAAAGAGGTAGTAGAAGAAGGTGGAGTTTGAATCCAGGCAGCCTGACTTCCAACCCCGTGTGTTCCTTAGCTATAGAAGCTAAGGAACAAGGCTACATATTTATAGCTAATAAGAGGTAGAACCATCAGTTTTTGAGCTAGATCAGCCTGACTCTAAGGTACATGTTTATTCTACTGAAAAAGGCTGGCCCTCGCCTGAACGTGTGAGCCTCAACGAGTATTTCTGGAATGACTGGACAGCTGGACAGGACTGCCGTGGGCGAATGAGTGGACAGTTTAATGCTCCACCAGTTATACTTGTTTTACACAATGGAATTGTGCTCAAAACAGTTTATATTCCTCAGAGGCAAAAATAGAATATGCATGATTAACAGGAATAATCTCTTTAATTTTAGCAAAACATAAACTTATTGCTGGAAATATGACACAAAGTGTTTCTTATTGGAATGACCCAAACAACAACAACAACAACAACAAACACATATAGTGCTTCCTATTTGCCTAGCACTGATGCTTTTCATGGATTAACTCATTCAATGCTCATAGCATTTACTTTTTATTTTGACACTTTTGCCAAAATGTTTAATGAACAAATACAATTATATGAAAGAAAGTGTATGCTAAAAAACTCACAAGTTTATTTTTGTTGTTTTTTTAGAGGTGATTTCCTATTCCATAGCCGTTTCTTTTGAGAAAAGAGGCCTCAGAGAGACAGCAGGAGAGTGAGTTGTAAAGAGAGGAAGCTGTGAAAAACGAGAACAAATTTTGAGAAAGTGATTTGGAGGTTGATCTGACATGAGGTTTCCTATGATGTACTCAACCTGGAAAAACAAAAGTTTAGTAAAAACAGCTTCATTGCAAACCTGTTTGATCTTGACAAGCAGTTTCTCTTAAATTCTCAAAGGGTATTTTGTAACAAACAGGCTAAATAATTTTAAGAGTCAACTCCCTGTCGCTATGTGTTGTAGGCAGTGCTACCAAACTGGATTGGGAAAAAGTCTCCAAATACTAATTTTTAGAGTGCACATTTTTGCTTTGTGCACTCAGGCTATGCATTATTTCCATTATAAAAGTGAGGGAGCTGAGGACCAGACAGGTTAAGTCACATGCTGAAGGATGTGTAGCAGGTAGGTGATAGAGCAAGACTTTTAATCATGATGACACTTGCCTCTGTATGGGGAACAATGTTACCTGTGGTTAGAGGTTTAACTTTCATTTTGACAAGGAAAAGACCACACTATCTGTTTAATTTGTACTCAGTTCCTTCAAGAAAATGGAAATAGTGCCGATGTGCTGAGTGCTTTTGCCTTTTCTTAAGTTTTTTCTGCTTTTGATTACATCAGTCTTGATAAGTTGAGCTCAAGGGTTCTGCACTCACTGTTATTCTATGAAATCTTTGCCTTGTTTCACTTTTCAAACTCTGAGAATATTCACAGATGTGAAATTTTGGAGCACAGCCCCAGGGGAAGAAAGAAGTGAACTGCAGAAAGTTACACCACCCCCCATGGGCCATCTTCCCATCCTGTGCAACGAGAGAGGGTCTGCTTCCCAGGAAGGGAGAACGCTCAGTGAACAGTGCTGCCTGGGCTCTTCAAAGACAGGACACTGAACCAGATTCTCTGTTAAGGTTTCATCCAGCTGTATGTTCTCATTTTATGAAATGCTGGCTGCTGTTTATGAAACACAAGTATTTTAAGAAATAGTGGAAAGGGGGAGTTTTTTCTTAGATAGAAAACGTATTTTGAAGTTATTAGTGTTAAAATATGTAGTTGTAAATACTACTGCTTTGGGTCATTGCCATTACTTTACCTATTGCACTCTTTCTTGATTTTTCACCCAAACAAGGATATGTCCTTATATGGGTGGAATTTCAGTGTTAGTCTTTGAAATTGGTGACAGAGGCAACAGGCATTTTCTGTTGGAGGCAGTTGACCACAGTCATCTACCCAGGGCACTCAGAAAGAGTTGACAGGAAAACAGAAAATAAGTGAAATTCTGTACATTGTCTTGTGGTTGATGGATGCTTTATTTTCATCAGGAACAAATCGGAGTGTTCCAAAGCAACAGCTCTTTCTGCAACTCCATCCCACAGTTCCATCAGGCTAGCATGTGTGGACAGTAGCCTGGGAGTCTAGCTCTGCGATTTGTTTCTCTAAAGATGTTAAGTAATACGTTTTAATGGGTGTCAGGTGGTTGAAGTTTGACTGTTAATGAGTGTTAAGCTGGTTTGATGAATAGGCCACTTTCTATTGGATCAGATAAAAAGTCTATTTAGTTTTTTTTCTGTAAAATAAAATACAAATTTCTAATTTTCACCAATAATTTATTGATTAGAATATTTTTAGTATGTTGGCTATCTCCTGCATGGTAAAATGTTGATTGTTTTCAGTTAATGTCTTGATTTGATCATTATACACTTCAACTGGTCCACCCAACTATGGAACATTGTCCAGAGAGAAATCTCCAGCATATAACTTCACAAACCCCTTTTGACACACTCAATCAGTCATAGCACCTTCTCCATACTCTGTACAAGTGTTTTTCGGCATTTCAGTTGCATTTTTTATATTTCTTGAAATAATAAAGCATAATGTTCTGAAAATGTTGTGTATTTTCTTCCATCTTTCATATTTAAATGGCTACACAAAAATACACCAATTTTGATAAGTTTTTTTCTTGAAAAATGCATGCTGATATGACAGCTGTCACAATACAATCTAACTAAATTGTTTCAAATAATGTTAAAGGCAACTAAGTGCTACTAAAACAATCTTACAAAAAAAAAAAGAACAAGTGAACTTTTTGGCCAACCCAATATTTTGTGGTAATTACTGTTTGTGGCCAGGAACTTTCTTGTGGATGTCCTATACCATGATATGGCTCTGGCTCATCCTCCGTTCTCATGGCTGTGGTGATGTGTTCAGAGAGAGCCATACAAGTAGTCTAGGCCAGTCACTGAGCTTAGGGGACTGGAGTTCATTCAAGAATATGTGATTCAGGTGAGGGAGGAAGCTTAACAAGGACAAGGGTGGTGCTAAACAGGTACTTTCCTCTAAAGTGGCAGATACCCACTATAGAGGAAAACGTGATAACAAAGGGTGAGCCAGGAAATCTAAGAATTTCTGTTAGAGGAAGGAGTAGAAGGGGCCAGTATGCAAGTTAATCATTAATTCACGCAACTATTAACAATGCTTATCTTGTGGGGATGAGGGGTGATTTTGAGGAAACTACCACCTTAAGCCATACAATTCTATGGTATTTAAAATTTCTACTACCTTGTACATGGTTTTGCCATAAAAGTACTAATTTAAGAAAATATTTAGTGTTTACCTGTGTCTAACATTGGGGATGTAATGGTGAACAAGACAGACACACCCCGAGGAACTTAATGTAGAAAACTTCAATTGAATTCCTCCAGTGGAACCCAGAGAACTTTATGCTCTCCTGTGGAACAGCTGAGAGTCATGAAGACTTAGGAGTTAAACTGTGTAACACACCTAGTGCAGTGTGCATGCGTCCAAAAGAAGTTAAACAATAAATTCCAGCTTCCTTTCCTGTTCTCATATTTTCTCAAGACTTTGGACATTAGTCATTTCTAAAAGAAAAAAGAAAAAAGAAAACAGGTACATTTCAGTACCTGGTTAATTCAAACCAGCAAAATGATCTTTTGGAGGACAATGACATTGCTTTTGTCCTTTGATCAAATGCATTAAACACACTTAGGGAATGATTAATGTGGAAGTGGGAGGTAATTTCTTCCTTAAAAGCTCAAGGACTTGGCAGACAACAAAGGTAGAATAGAGAGAAGTTAAGGTTGTCCTTAACTTCTTCACCTAGGACTAGGTGAGAGAAAGTGCCTGACACCAGAAGCTAAAAGTGGAATTTTTGTTGTACATTGTTGACTTGGTAGCTCATTTATATATTATACCAAATTTCTCTACACTAATTATGGCTTGGCACCAAAAAACCATCATTGAAGGCAATGTCCTAAAAGCTCATGCCTGAACTAAATCAAAAGATGAATTCTGAAGGATCAGGTCTTATTTGCACGTTGGGGTCAGCTGGGTGGCAGGGTAGGGTCGCTGTTCATGTGGAACTCTACAACTAAACTAAACCAGGAGGGGATGTTAACCAACATGAGACAAGTGCAGAGCTGGGGAGGAAAAACAGAAGGCAGGAAGCAAATCCAAGGTTAAAGAGAGGATGGAGATGAGGGTCACAAGCACCCTGAGGTAGGTGCAATAGAATGGCCAAGGCAGCTAGCTAGGTCCTCAGGGGCTGCGCGGGCCCTAGAGAACTCCTGGGATGTGCGTTGAGAAGAGCATTCTCTAGTGGTTCAGAGCTGCACTGCCCAGTGCAATGCCTGGGAATGAAGAAGGTATTAGGGCTGGGGAAGAGAATTCTGTTTTTAAAGAAAAATTTAGCAAGATAATTTAGAAGGAATTGTAAAAATGCTGTGGCTGCAGTGTAGAAAATAGATTGGACTAGAAAAAACTAGAGGTAGCTAAAGCAGTATGAGGTCCTCCCTCATACATAATCCTTTTAGGAAAGAAAATGTGACCACTTTTCTCTGCCTTCCAGATCAAGGACCACATGGACATCCCTTTAAGAAAGCCCTGCTTATTTTATCATGCAGTTTCCATTAGCTAACAGATTTTAGGATTCTTACTTAAAGAATGCTGGAAACAGCATCTTTGCTTTGTGAATCATATGTGCCCAAGCCCAGTTTAAGCACATATCTAAACATCCCTGTACTTTATTTCTAACACAATAATTCTGTAACATAAACATGCTTTGGCACCCAATTTGTCATGTCACTATGACAAATGTACTGAAAAGAAAATGTGACCTTTCCTAACTTCTTTCTCTCACTGATATTTTCTCAACACCTCTGACTCTGGTTCTGTGACAAGTATGTATGCTTGTGAGGATTAAATTACATTATATGAGGTCTGTCCAGAAATACAGCCATACACTATGAAAAATAGACATTTATTAAAGATACAAGAAATATTGTACATGAGACAATGATGCCTCAGTCCCCTTCAAAGTAGGCATCTTGGGACCTCACACAGTTCTCCCAGTCACCATCAGCTGCCCCATCATATTTTCCTGAACCTCATTGAGGGTTTGAGATCTATTCTCTTTCAAGGTAATTTCAGTTTTGGGAAAAGCCAGAAGTTGCGGGCCATCAAATCTGGGCTGTAGGGATGTTGAATCACCTGGGCGATTTGGTGGTTTGCCATGAAACTCTGCACGAGATGTGATGTGTGAGCAGTCATGTTGTGATGAAGCTGCCAATCACCAGTTGCCCATAGTTGTGGCCTTCTGAATTATCCAAATAGTTTCCATGGAGAAATGTTCAAGCTTAATACAAAAGTTGATGCAGATTCATTGCTCTACTAGCTCATTTTGAATGTGACAGCCACACAATACACATGCTCACTCAATGGTATCTACCAGCTCCACTGACTAAGTACAGTGAAATGGTCATTGTTCACAAATGCGCATTCCAGTCCACTCTCCTTGGCCGCCAGGTTACACTGATGTTGTGTAAACCATTCTTGTTATATTAGCAATGGTTGGACATTTTCCAGACAAACCTTGTACATATAAAGCATGTTGCCTTGATCCTGGCGTATAGATCAGAAAATGTTAGCTATTATTGGTTATAATCATCAGCAACAGCATTAGTATCTTCACCATTCTGGATGCAAGTCTAGCATGCACACATCATGACAGTGAGAAGACTGTTTCTTGAACCTATCCTTTCTCAGTGGTGCAAAGTATTTGGAAGGGCTACTCTCACCTTGAGAGACTGTTCAGTGAAATTACCTCTTGGACTGGCAAGCTGGAGAATTCTGATCTCATTGTGGTGAAGGGTAGGTTATCTACCATTCCAGGGGCCAAATCAGAGTGGTGCATAGACTTTCAGTAGTGGTTGGGTTGTGGTTAGTACTTCCACAGCTTTATCTCAAACCACATTTTTACCTCTTTACCCTGTTTCAGCCACACTGGCCTCCTTTGAGCTTCTTTCATGAACAAGGCATTTCCCCCTCCAGGGACATCCCTGTGCTGTGCCCTCAATCTGGACTGTCCTGCCCCAGCTCTTCAGATGGCTGATTAGCCCTTTTACGTACCAGGTGTCAGTTTATATTACCCTTCTCAGGTATGCTTTTCCTGCAAACTTCACTTAAATGGGTCTCTGCCTTTACTCTCTACAATGGGTTTCTCCCTGCCACTTTTATAGTGCTTTTCTCAATTTGCAATTAAATACTTGTATTATTTTCTTTCTCCCCTGCTATGGGGCTGGCCATTCACTAACTGCTGCCCAGATGGGGCATTTTGAGTTTTCATGGGGTGGACACCAGCGTTTGGGAAGAATTCAGGTATGTCACATGGCATGGATTAGGCTTTATGAGGGAAAGGGAAGATCTCAAGGCTAGGATGCATCATGGAAAGAAAAGACACAAGTCTTCCCATCGTCCCACAAAGTGCGGTGGGGCCAGAGGACCGTGCTGGACCTGTAGATCTGTGCTTGAGAAGAGGAGCCTTTTCCTGTGCTTGGTTTCTGTCTTAGTCCAGACTGCTCTAGCACAGTGCTGATGTGGTTCAGGACATGCTACTCCAAAACATGGCAGCTTGGCCTATTGACTGTTTTAGCTGAAGGAGTTTGTGAAAAATGGCAGAAGCAGGAAGGTCACTCTAATCTCCCCTCCTTCTCTCCTGAAGTAGGTCATAAAACCCTCAGGTGAGGACTGCCTTCCCTGCAATAGGAGGAAAGGAACATCCTTATCCCCAAAGACAAAGGATGCTGAGAGGAATCTGAACAGTCCTGGCTAAGACCCCCTGGTTTACTATACTTATCTTATACTCTGCCCATGATAGATATTTTCCCAGAACTATCCACTCTGCATCAAACCTCACATAAAAACACCCAGTTTAACCATTTCTTCAGGTCTTTATTGCCCTATGAAGGCTCCCATGTCATATAAAATTTACATTAAATAAATTTGTATGCTTTTCTCCTGTTAACCTGTTTTTGCAATCTAATTTTCAAACCCAACCAGGGACCCTAAAAGAGTTGAGGAAAATATTTTCCTCCCCTACAGTACCATAGAATGAGTGGCTTATGAACAACATAAATTTATTTTTTATAGTTCTGGAAGTCTGAGATCAGGGTGCTGGCATCGTCAGGTTCTGGTGAGAGTGCTCTTTAGGTTGCAGACTGCTGGCTTTTCCTTGTCTCCTCTGAGGGTGGAGAGCAGACACGTAGCAAGCTCTCTCCTGATTCATACAGAGGCATTAATTCCATTCACAAGGACTCTACCCTAAGGATCTCATTTTATTCTAATTACCTTCCAAAGGCCCCACCTCCTAATACCATCCCATTGGGAGGTAGGGCTTGCTTGGACTTGGATTTTGGAGGGATTCCACCCATAGCACTTTTCTTTTTTAGAGGGCAAGCATGACAGCAGCATCCTCAGTGGGGGAATGATCAGATGATTTTGCCACTAGGTGGTCTAGATTTGAGTGTCACCCTTTTGAAGGGGTTGTCAGGGAAAACCAAGTGACTAGTTCCTGAGGACCTTGAGTCCCGGGGGAGGTTATAACATCCTCTTCTGGAAAAGGAAGCCCCTGATTCCACAGGAGCTGAGTTCTGGTATGAGTCATTCTGTGGGTGACTCTTTGGAAATTAGGGTGTTATATCAGCCAAATTCCAGAAACACTAATAAAGATCCTAATTTATATCTCTATGTGGGGGAGGGAGGTGCTTATTATGGCACATAGCCTGAACACCCACGAAACTTCACAGCTTCCCAGGACCTCATTCGTGGTGACCGTCTCTTTCCCCCAGGGAACTAGAGCCATCCTGGAGACCTGTCATGATGCAGCAGATGCCCAGGGAGGTAGAGCCTTGGAGTATTTGGTCAGAAGGTATCCACACTTCACAGAGTCCATAAAATGAAAAGGATGTATACAGGCATCATTTAGTTTCTGAAGGTGGCCTGTTTGGACCTAAAAATTCACATGGCTTCCACATCCTCTCGGGTTTAATGGGATTTATGGATAAAGCATACTTTGCCTAAGGGTAGTTTAAAAATTGTCCTTACACTACTGCTTATCTTACCAATAATAAAGATACCTCAGGGCCCATTGGAAAGTGGAGATAAATAGATTGCTTCTACTCTCAACTCATTCTCTTAACGACAGTAAAATACCAGAGCTTCCCAGAACCAGTGACAGGATACTATCAAGTTAGCACTTTTGGGAAAAGAGATAGGGAACCAGGAAACTGGAAAGACTTGGGACAAAAGTGTTTGTGACAAGGGAAGGGAGTAGAGAGCAGGAAAAAGAGGAGTGTGTTTAGTCAAGGGGAGTGACTTACAAGGAGGAGACAAGGATTCTAGCCAACATGGACACAAAGAACAGAAAGAGAGAGGGGTGTTTTATGGGCAGCAATGGACTGAAAATAGAAATTAATAATCCCATCGGAACTCCCTCCAGCTTGTTCTCTGCACATCTTTTTGATTCTTTTTCTGCTCTTTAGCTTTTTTGAGACTTCCTGGTTTATATGTAGGAGTATGGTTGTCCTCTGGTGACTTAGTTTTTAACTTAACATTTCAAGCCACAAGCAGAGATTGCTGAACTCTCTTTAATTTGCACTTCCAAATTTCAGGGGGAGGATATATGACTAGTTCATCTTGGATCAGGGGCCCAACTCCAGTCCAATTGCAAAGGGTTGGAGATGTGGCTTGTACAGTCAGTAGCTCCTAGAAGTCCATTTTTATGGGTGGGCAATTGCGAAGGGCGGGGGTTGGGTCTCATCAAACCTGGGCATCTACTTGTAGAGGTGTCATTTCAGGCAGCGGGTAGAGAGAGCGCTGCAAGGGAGGAAACTTGATACATAAGCTGGTATGTCCCCCCCACCAAACTCTAGCCGCTGTTATTTCTCACCCATTTTTATGAGTTAACCTTTGAGTGAGACTTTCCTAGAGATTTATAGGAGGAAGCGACTGGAAATGGCTGGCTCGGGTGAAAAATCTGGAGTAGAGACCAGAGAGTAGTTTCTTTTTTTCTTAAACAAGCAAACAAACTACTTAGGTATGATTGACATATACAAAAAGCTATACATATTTAATGAATACAAATCACTAAATTTAGAGGGAAACAGTACCACATCTATGCCATAAACCTACCATCCCCTCCAAATTTTCCCCTGACCTGTTATTTATTACTATTATTTTGTGCTAAGAACACCTAACACAAGACCTAGCCTCTTAGCAAATTTGTAGAAATGCAATATACAATACAATCCAGAAGCCAGTTTCTGACATGGGTTCACTTACTGCTTTGGGTAAGGATGTGGATTTAAACTGCCTCATGTACCCCTTTTCATCCTTTCCCATCCCGCATGACCGAAGAAACACATTTGAAGGTGGTTTGGGTGGGATTAGAGCTGTCTTCCTGGAGACAGTGGTTGTTCCTCAAAGGGCTCGAATGTCATCTTTCTCTTGGCCTCATTAACAACTGGCTCAGCCAAACTTGCTGGGTGAATCCTGGAGTTACCTAGGACTTTCTTTAATCCCCTGGCCTTAGTTCTTTTCTACATAAAGATTTATTTTATATCCTTTATTCTGTGACATTTGCTTTGGCTATTATCTCCAGAAGTTAAACTATGTCAAAAGGTCTTTGAAAACGCCAGCATTTTGCCCTCACTGACTCATTGTCATGCGAATAAAAGGAGACAACTTCAAAGGCTGCTTCAGGTATTAAGGACAGTGATTTTTTTTTTCCCCTGAATCCAGGCTGGTGAATTGTAATCAAAATGTTTTTCTTTCTCAAACTTCCACCAAAGTTTCCGAAGCAGCTTTCTAACCATTTATTTTGGAGTCTTTGTGTTGCTTTTAGGTTCCTTTGGACATCACACAGGAAATGCAGAGAGGCGCTGTTCATGCCCTCCCTGGGGCAGGCTCACTTCCTCTCCTCACACGCAGATTTCCGCACTGCAGTTGTCTCCATGCCCCTGGTTAGTGTTGGTTCCTCTAGGGTTTTCCCCAGGGTTTTCCCCTTAGATTAAGGAAAATGTGGAAGTAGGTGAATGTTCTGGCTATTTAAGGGGGTAGAGAGTTCCCTGATGGGTTTCTTCTCTAGGAATAAAGACCCAGATGTGATGTTCTTTCCATTTCTTTCTCTTAAACCATCTAGACTAGGCTACCCTACTTCCTTTCATAAGAAAAGGGGGTTTATTATTAGGACAGAAAGACACAATAAAAAAGAAACAGGGTGTGTGTAAATTGTAATCAAGGTGACTTGATACTTATTTTAACTCACCTGGTACTGACCTTGTCCTTCCTTAGAAGCTCTTTCCCGCCATTGTGGTCCGGCACCAGTCCTTGGGTTGCAGTCAATGGTAAGATTAGAAGTCGAGTTCCTGCTGACCAGAGTAAATTTATTTGCAACCATGGATCTTGCCTGAATAATTTCTGGGGCACCGATTTTAAAAAATTTTATTTTATTTTTTAGGGGAGAGCACAAATGCAGTTCTCTGCTACCACAAATTATTCTGGGGCACCATTTTATACTTTCTTTGAGATGTGAAGATCCTTAGTCCCATAATTGGCTAGAAAGCTGGGACCATGTGTGTCATAAATGGAAAAGGAAGTGTAGCTGCAACATATTTTGGTATCCAGCAGGGAAGATGTAGAAGAGGCATGTGGGTATTGAAAGCCATCATCTCCAGTCATCTAGGACATTTCAGGAAGGAGGAAGAGACGTGTGAGGCACTGGGAGGCGAGATTACACGTCAAGTAGGCCTAAGGAAGGGTCTTAAGATGTACGGAGTGTCCTTCTCAGATTCCTTATTTCTTTCTGTCACGAATGGTGAGCTAGTTTCCCTGGTTTGATCTGGGACAGAGAAGGTTGCAATATGATTATGCTGAAGTGAAGATACAAAATTCAAACGTTCATTTTCCAAAAATATTATCACTTCATGCTCCCTTAGATACCCTCCTGATCTCTCTTCTTTTACACCTCCTTCCCCAAGTTCATGGAGGTCTGTACTTCCTCGCATCCCGATCAAAACTTATTCCCGAGAAAAAATCTTATAAACTTGATTATACTGAAGGAAAAGGTATTATTACTCCTGCCTGCCAAACCAGGGCATTTACCATTTCATATAAAGAAAGGTTTAAGCCAGAGAACTATAGAACATTAGAGTATCCATATTTTAAGGGATTTTTTTTTTTTGGCTACCTGCCTTCTTCTGATTTCCATGTGCCAATAACATCTGCTGTCTAAAGTTTTAACTATTTTTTTTTCATAGCAATTAACTATTTTGGTTTTCCTTTTTTTAAAAAAAAAATTCATTAGGTTGCAACTGAATAGTTTAATTAAAACAGCTTGTACAGTCAGCATTTGAGAGGTGACAAAAGAAGACTGCTCTCACATAGAAGCAATTCCTCCACACAGCTGCTGTCTCAAAGGTAATGAGCTGCCCTTTACCTGCTTGTGTCCTTTTTGGTGCCACCACTTCCACCTGCTCAGCCTGTGGAAGAGTCTCAGCACCTCCTTGGGTTGTGAGGTCAGTGTCAACTCCTGACTCCAACCCTATCTCACAGTGGCCTGGTGCACTCTGGGTTGCTAACTAAGGAAATATCAATAAGGAAGTGCTGTTTATAGGTAAACATTGCATAGTTCTTTTTTCTATGTTATATAGGTACAAGTACCAAAGAGGAGACAGACATCCAAGATGAAAGGTGGTGGCTGACTGATGGCTACAGAGAAGTGGGGTAGCTAGACATGAATAGGATTTCAGAGGAATAATAGAATTCTCTGTTAGTAAGTAAAATAGAAATCAGTGGTTCTCATCTCTGATTGCACTACAGAATTACCTGGTGCTTCTTGAAATACTAATACCTGGACTCTTTGCTCAGGGGTTCTGATTTAAGTAGTCTGGGTAGAGACTTGTGCATCAGTGTTATGAAGTGTGCAGGTAAAATTGAGAAACACTGATCTAGGACCACAAGAGTCTTCGGACTTTTTAGTGTTTTCAGGACACAGGTAGGAATGACTTTTCAAACTGAAGGGAATAATAAGATCCTGCCTTGTGCTATGTAAATCTGGGCTCTGAATCTCAATGGAGGGGGCATCCTAGAATATGATTCTATGTAATACTTTTAGGTAATGCCAATTGAAGTGGTTCATAGATTTTACCTTGAAAAATACACTAGAATGCTAAAAGAAGAGAGCATCTCCTTTTTATACATCATTGTTTATGATGAACATGTTGTTTTGTATCAGCCTCACAGTGACCCTGTGACATAAGCAATATTACCCCATTCTACAATTAAGGAAACTCAGGCAAAGAAAATTGAATAACTTGTTTGAGCACAGAGAGCTAGTAAACAGCAGAGCCCAATGTCACACATGAGTGTTTAGTTGAAATGCTAGGGACAGGGAAAGCTTAACCACAAATTCCTTTTCCTAAGCTTTTCCATGCTTTCTGTTGGCACACCAGCTGACCCTCAAGGGTCATAAGCTTTTGGTTCAAAGAGGATAGGTGAGAAGACCTGGCTGAAGAGCAGCGAGAAACATAGCGGCCGACATCACCTGGCCTAGACTGAGAGGCTGGGGAGATGCTGTGGTCAGAAGGCGGTCCCAATGCCACAAATTCTAAGGAATTGTGAGGCTGGCCAGCCTGGCTTAGAAGAAGAAGGCAACAATTGCAGAGTCAATTGGAAAGCCTCATTGCTTTAATCCTTGCTCTTTCCCTGCTGTTTGTCAAATGTCAATCCTTGTCCTGATAAGAAAATAAGCTCTCTACCAGTAAAGAGGACCTGAAATCTCCATAAACACCCACTTGTAACTATAAATGCAACTGGAGAAGGAAGGCATTGTCACGGCAGTGAAGGGTTAGGAATGCAGAAGGGGAGTGGACTAAGGGTAGTGATCTTGCTTTGGCCCTGTCTGACTTCTGACCGGGAGAGAAGCCCATTTCCTGTTAGTGATTTCTTCTCCCTTCCTCATCAGAGGGAACATTTTCCCTGAGAGGCGGCTCAAGTTTCTGTGACTTCTGTTCTCTAACACTATTAGTAACAATAGCTAACTTACTGAGTGTTTGAAGTATGTAGATGGGGTGCTCAGGGCTTCATATAAACCCTCTTATGTGTACCATAAAATCCTATGAAGTATTACAATTACTACCTTTTTTTTTCTTATGGGGAAGCTGAGCCTTAGAGAGTTTCAATAACTGACTATAGGTGATGGATGCAGAGAGGAAGCCTAGGCACTCTGGCACCAGCTCTCTACTCCCAACAGCTTGCCTCATCTGGTGTTATTGGACCAAAAGAGTTCATTTGCCTGTGCACATCAAAGCCCAATAAGACATGAATAGGACTTGCAGCAAAGAAAGTAAGGGTTTATTTTAGGAAGTGGCCCATGTCCAGAGACAGGTGAGCTAATGCTCAAAGGCCTTGCTCCCCAGTGGCTTCCAGGGGATGGGTTATATAGGGGAAAAATCATTAATCATGGTGACTAAGGTCATGGTCAGGGTTGTGGCCTCTACTGATTGGTTGGTACTAGGGTAGGGGGTGGGTGATCAGTGCATCTGGTCCTGATGTCAGCCATGGTGTCACTTTGTCTAGTTTTGCCAATTTTCTGGGAGTGAGTTGAATCACATCAGAGGCCTAGATGTGTATTTAGTTTGATTGAAACTGTCTCTGGGTCAACAGACCTGAAGCTTTGTTCTTAAGGTTATTTGATGCTGACCAGAACCTCCTTGTCCTGAGGGCTTAACAATTCCGGGAGTTGTCCTTCAAGGAAGAAGGAGGCAGGTGAGTCAGTGTTGGGAACTGCCCTGTCTGGTATCAGAAGCTGTAACCCCCACCAAGGCTAAGGCTGAGGGAATGACCTTGGACCATACGCCACCAAGGAGACAAAAGCTTATCTTCCTGGCAGGAGCACCACTTCTGCTCCTTTTACTTCACCCTGCCTGGCCCCCAATGCTTGGTCGGTTAGCCAATGACAGGCAAGATTCCCCAAGGGGAGAACAACCTAAGATAGGTATGATCATGTGGGAAGCCCCAAAGGAAGGACTTTGGGGGCTACAGCAAAAGGGGATGATGGACCCTCACCGCTCTGCTTTGACATAGCCTGAGTCTTCATTGTCTGCGATAGAATCTCCTAATCTCTTGGCTGCCTTACTTCCCTTGCTCCACCTAAGCCTGAAACAATGACAGAGGGTGGTGCAGCCCTGTGCTGGAAACGGCAGGTTCCCTGGGTGATCAGGCCTAAGAAAGAATATGTAAAATCCTGTGAAACCTGCTTTGTTTAGAATGCTCTCAATTGAATGATAAGGGTTCAAGGAAGAAGTAAGTTTGTTCCTTAGAGTTTTTTACAGTTCTTTACCTATCTGACCCTGACTCAAAATAGGCCCTTGGAGTTCCTTGTTATTTGGTCCCTACTTCCCAGCAATGAGTAATGAGCTTTACCTGAATTCCTGTGTAAATGAACCCAATAAAAGCCATTGAGGAAAAGGCTCTTGGTCCTTCTCCTCTGAGAGATGGGCCACCTTTCCTCCCCAAGCAGATCATGTCTTGGTAGACTTACTCTCATCTGTGGCAGCCAGGGGCGGGGGCAGGGGGGTGTCCCTGTGGGCAGAGCCCCCCCAACAAGTCAGAGTGCTGGATGAGGCTAGTTTGAATCAAAAGGAAAGAAAGGAGAAAATGTCATATTAAAGAAAATGGGGGTGGAAAGAGACTTTATTTTGAGCAATGGGTGCACAAGGCAGTGTGCATATAATATTTTACTGAGTTGTACACTTGAAATCTGTATGGTTTTGTGAAACAATGTCACCCCAATAAATGCAATTTTAAAAATAATAAAGTTTCTACACAGTTACATTGATTTCCTAGATGCCAGTTCCATCATGTGAAAAAAAGAAAAAAACAAAAACCAAATGTATCTTCAATAAAAAGGAGCAGTGTATCTTTCCCTTTTGCTATTCATTCATCTTCCTTTGGGGTTCTCTTTTTCCTCTGTGCCATACCACTTCCTGTTTTCCTGGAAACACAGTGTATTTTTCAGGGAACACAGTCAATTGGTTGCAGCACCAGCAACAACAAAAAGCAAACAAACAAAAATTCCCTGACTGTGCTGAAGAGTACCTCTGAAATCTGTGTTTATATATTTTTCTTGTTGAGAATATGATGGTCTTTGAAAAAATGCTCGAGTTGTCTGTATTCCGATCTTTAGTGGGATAAACTGCCGATGATATTACGAATGCAGAGTTGAAGCCATCTTAGTCATTCAGGTAAACTCATTGGTGGAGTGGAAAATGTTCTAAATTGAAATTCAGGGCATTTGGCTTTTAGGTCCTACTTTTTCATTTAGCTGTGTGACATGTATCAAGTCACTTAACTTCTCTGAACCCAAGTCTCTTCATTTATAAAATGAGATAACAGTTTTGCCTTATGAGGAGTCATCTTGAATTGTGAAGCACCTTTCCATC
This sequence comes from Phyllostomus discolor, assembly GCF_004126475.2. Lineage (NCBI taxonomy): Eukaryota > Metazoa > Chordata > Mammalia > Chiroptera > Phyllostomidae > Phyllostomus > Phyllostomus discolor. Next base: position 145,250,759 of record NC_040907.2, on the reverse strand, counting down.
ATAAGTGAATTATGGTGTTGCACTTTCTTCTGTTGGGAAAAGGAAAGAACTCAACATAGAACATTTTTCACTAATACTTTCAAAGAGAATGGTAAAGAAACAGACTCTTCTCTTTAATTACACAGCTGGTGTCATTGAATACATTGAGTAAATTTCCAGATGACCAGTGTGTTACAGAGCTCAAGGCAGGAGAGGGTGGGGGAAGGAAGAAAGGAAAAGTAAATTTCTTGTCTTTAGACTTTGGGTTGAGCATACAGGCATGGTAGGAGTGAGGGGCTCCATAAAGCTTGTTATTTTCCCTTCTCAACAACCCTTAGGGAGAGGAAATTGACTTTTTTTTCTGACAGTCAACTCAAATTTATTGACAATGCTTCTGCTCAACGCCTTGTCAGGGATTCCTGGGAAACAGGCCAGGATGAATCTGCCAGCATGGGAGGGCAGGTGGCCTCATTTAACACGCATTTGCCACCTTCCCCTAGGCCTAGGCCAAAGTTATGATGATGAAGATGTCCACAAAAGGGGGATTTAGAAATTTCAGTCTGGGGACTCTCCCACTGCTCTCTTGTTTTTACACACACAGCATCAGGGTTGAAAGCTGGCTTTTGCATGGTTAGAGGCAACAATAATCATTAGTTAATTCACAAAGCATACTCACCAGCTGATATTAGGCACAAAAATCTGTAGAACAGTCCTAATTCTTCGTGATTATCTCTATACTTGCCTTTTAGGGGCTCACTGACTTTGGAACTTAGAAGTACCAAGGACCTTTGGAGATTCCTTTTGAACTATGAGAGGATATTAAACATCTGGCTTCTTGGGCTGCCTTAGTGACATTGCTGCCTGGGAACAGGCTTGGCTCTGGGAAGGGTTTTAGAACAGAGAAGTGTGTGTGTTGGTAAAGTCCCCAGTGCATTAGCACAGATCTATTTTCACTTCACACTAGTGCATGGCTCAGTATGACAGTTAGCTTCACTGGTAACTGACATTTTTTCTGGATACTTCCAGTCCTATTCTAATACTGCGACTGTAGCTCACTTTAGGTCTGAGATGAAGGTTTGGTAGTTCGGATCTGGCTGACTAGATTCGCATTGATCTAACTCATGCTGAGCCTTTACTCATCTTCTGGGCCTTTTCATACACATTAGCTCATTAAAAATGTTTCATGTCATTCCACCAGGTACCTGTTACTATTTTCCTCTTGGTACTGAGAAAACTGGAAACTGGGGCTTAGAGGAGCTAGCAAACTCGCCTAGGGCACACAAGTGAGATAAATGCCCAGTGGGCGACTGTGCTGAACTTGTTGTCAGGATGGCCTGTGCCATTTAGCTTTGTGGAGCAGAGGATAGGGTTTTTACCCATCCTTGGGTTTTTACCCATGTTTCTTTCTCAGGACTTGCTCACTGAATATTTGACTACAATGTAGTCAAATGGCCTATTAACATGCTGTTGCTGTGACAAATCATTTAACAATCATCTACTGCGTACCTACTCAACCATTGTAGTGGGCACTGAGTGTTGAGCTGCAAACAAAAGACAGAGTCAATGCCCTTTCTCATGAAGTGTTTTCTGCAGTGGGAGATAAGAACATTGTGTCAGGTAGTGATAAACTCTCTGAGGATAAACAAGATATGAAGATGACAAATGATGGGGATACCATGTTAGATGGAGAGAATAGAGAAAGTCTCTTAGAAGAGGTGACATTTCAATCTACGTTTGAATAATTTGAGCAGTGAGTCTTACACCTGTAAGGAAAGTGTCAGAGGAAACAGGCAGCGCAAAGGGCCTGTGGTGGAAACATACCAGATGTGCTCATAGAGTAGCAGGAAGCTGGGGTGGGTGAGGGGAAGAGTGGAAGGAATCAAGATAGGAGTTGTGCCCGGCAGTAGTGACACAACCAAATAGGACTTTTAAACGATGCTAGGGGCTTTGAAATTTTAATGTGATGGGAATCTGTTGGAGGGTTTTGAGCCAAGATGCGATATATTCTGTCTTTAAAAGGCTCTGTAAGCTGTGTTGATAACAGACTGGCGTAGTGGGCAGTGGAGGCAGACAGGCCAGTTAGAAGGCTCCCAAAGAAGACCAGGCTAGGCATGTTGGTGGACTTGGGTGGTGAGAAGTGACTGAATTAAAAATGTATTTTGAAGGTAGACAAAAAAGATATGTGTTACTTAGATATCGAGGATTATCAATGTTAGCTCACTGAGTCTGGCCCCAGGCCAACACTCTCATCTGTGGAGCTGGAATTGGTGGCCAGGACCCTGGGGACTGAGGTAAACCGTGGTATTCACTCATTCTCAGCCTCGTGTCCTCTTCATCCCGAGCTATTGGATCCTTTCATTGCTGAGGGGGTATCTTCTCAACATCCGGTAGTGCTATCTCCTATGTGTGGGCAGCTGAGATTGTTGAGCTGTACATCACCTATTTACTGCCCTGATGGATCTCTTAATCCAATGAGAGTGGCTTTATTACAAAATGGAGTGAAAAATGCTGTAATAGAGTGAATAGTGCTCTACTATAATAGTACTCTGAGCAAATAGACATGTGAGTGATTTATTCTAACTTCGGTTTGACAGGGGAAGTGGCAAGGAATCTGAGCTTTCAAAGAGATCCTCTGGTTTCATGTTCATGTCTGTTCATGGTCAATTTCCAAATTCCTTGCCCTTTCTCCCTCTGTAGCTATTGACTCCCTTTATTTATTGTTCCATTAATGAGTAAGCCTTCTTTTTCTGTCAACAGGCAGGGGTGGAGGAAGGGTGCATTTATCTCAGTGACTAAGATCCGCTTGCCAAATTAGAATGGAGACCCAGGTCTATTCTTTTGTCCTGTGGTGACAATCATCAGGTCTCACAGTGGGCCTTCATTGCCTAGTGACCCATCAAAGCCAGCACAGTGAGGGAGCCTTTTAGAACTTTATCACATGAAAAAAAAGCTTTGGCCTTAGAGCCTACACAAGGCTTTGTTAACCTTACTCTGTGGGCTGCCTTATAGATTTCTGACTGGCTAGGGAAAAGCATTTCCAGTCAATACCCATCTCAGCTTGAGGCAAGTTCTGTGTTTGCGTGTGTCCTACAGGGCTCTCTTTGCCTGGTTCATTGTTTTTTCAGACCTGACCAAGCATTCTTTTGTAATACAGGTACGAACATTGTTACCACTGAAGGCCTAAGGTTCCAGACGCTATCAAGGCTCAGGCAGATTCTCATGCAGAATTATTGTAGGCTTGCTTGCAACGTCAGTGCTTCAGGCAGAGTACGAATGTGCTGCTGTATTATCAAGTATCATTAGCTAATGATACGAGACTTCCTTTATTTTTTGAAAAAAACATAAACTTTCCTTGGAGCATTTGCCAACTAATTTGTTGTGAGTCATATACATGCGCATCTCTCATATTGGACTCTGAGTTTCTGGAGAACACAGAGTGTGTCTGGGTCATTTATGTTTCTACCAGGCTCAAAATAGTGGTGAGCAAATAATGCTTTAAATTGAATCTCTGTCAAGTTGTTAACTCCTCTGTGCCTCAGTTCCGTCAGATATGAAGTGGGAAACAGGTAAGTTACAAAACTGTTGGAAATCTTAAGCAAAATAACACATTTAGCAAAACACTTTTGGTGCTGAGCTTGAATTCCCAGCGAATACCAATAAACAGTACCTATTATTGTAGCATGGTAAGTGCTCGATTCACTTCACTGTGAGGGAATGGAGGCTTTTGAAGTCTAGAGGTCTGCTGTAGTAAGCGAGGTTCTATGATCTGCTAGCTGTGTTCATCACAGGCCTGCTCTGTTCCAATAGGTTAGGGCTGGGGCTGTGTTTAGTGAAAGATCTCAGGGTTTACTTTGGGTGTGCCCTAAAAGACCAGGTCACTAGCCTATGAGAAGCATTTGTCAGACATTGAGAAACTCCTTTCTAGTAGCACGAGAAATGTCAAAAGCTTAGAACTGGACTAATGTTTGGGCTCCTTGTCTGGGAGGCCCTGTCTCATCAGCCCAAGTCATGGAATGCAGTAGAATAGATTGACACCCCAGCCCAATCCATTCCCATATCACTTGCTTATACATTTTCTTTTATGTGACTTTTGGTTGGTGAGTAATATCTGTCTAACAGCACGGCATAAACTGCCGTGAGCAGCCATGACAGGCAGACACATCTCCTCTGGTGTGAAGGCTCGGGTTGTCTTTGCGGTAGATCCCCAGTAACTTCAGGGTGGGAGTGGGAAATTTCGGTTCAAAATAAACCGACTTCTGTGGTTGCCTTCCTAGGACACCCAGGTACCACACAAATTTCAGGTGAGTGTGAGTGTCTGCCTTTCGTGAACAGGGCCAGAACCCAAGTCCCCAGGTAGCTCCGCATATCAGGCACCATCTAACTGGAGATAAAGATGACTCCCAGTCGTCCAGTTCCTACTACAGACCTTATCTTGTACCTATACCTTATACCTGTGCCTTATCTAGTCTAATCCATGCTGAAAGCCTGAAAGTATTACCTCTTTTATCCACATGAAAGAACAGAGATTCAAGTAACTTTCCCAAGGTCATAAAATAGGAAAGATTTAAACTAAATCTTTTAATCTTCAACTAGACCCTTCACCTCTCAGTAGGCGTGCCATTTATTGGAAAGTGCGCTTGCAGTGTTACATGAGAATAATTTAAGTTTATTACTAGACTATTGAGCCTATTCCAGTCCTATGACCATACTTAAATCATAAATTTAATAGCTTTTGTTAATTAAATTAAAAACTATTAATAATTTTTGTAATACTTTTCTGGGACTCTTCTGGTAAAATGAGAATATTTTTCTCTTTTGTACCATGCAGTACTGAAACATTCTCCAGTTGATACAGGGCATGTAGAAATATTTAAAAAATCCAGGGCCTTTCACCCATTTTAAGATGTGAATACACACACACACACACACACACACACACACATATATATATACAAACATGTATTGTACTTCACAGTATTCATTGTGGGAGGTCAAATATTTATTTCAGCATATCCTCCTTGGCTCCTTACTTTGGAAATTACTTTCATACCTAGTTAACAGCTATGAAAGAAAATCTGTCTCACTTTAAAAATAATTTCTTCTATTATTGAGATTTCAAATACATGCGTAACATTCACTACATTGAAGATCTATCACGCAGCTCATTTATATTCAAGATCATATGCTTTGGAGATTATGTGGGAAATTGAGATCCGCTGATTAAGATGTCTCCATTTACTACATATGGCATGCCTAATTACAAATAAAAAATATTTTTATCGATTAAAACTCATCCACCTTCTTCTGTTTTGGATGACATTGTCAAGAGGGTTTCACCTTCAGACATATCTAAAAATACAGTTTAATTAGACCCAGTGTTGTATGCTACTGCTTATGAGCAGTGTTCCAAATATACCACTGGATTTTTATAATCATTAATATTATTTTAACTTCATATTTGCTAAAAGGCACACACATTTTACTCACAATTACAGTTCTTAAATTATTGACAGAAATAAATGTTTCTTTCTTTTTCTAAAGATGAAATAAAGGCAACTGTGCAGGATGTTATTCATAAAGTAGCACTGAAAAATGTGCTGAAAATGTGAGCTTTGGAGTCTGACTCTACAACTTATTACTCACCAGTCTTCGCAGGGCATCCTTGAACCCTTAGGCCTCAGTTTCCTCATCTCTTTTTTGGTCTCTTTTTGGCTATTGAGAACTCTGCTATCAATTTATTCCTTTGCTGGGTTATCTGTTCTTCTTCTCTTTTGGCACCTTTTAAGTTTTTATTTTCAATGTCTTTGATATTCTGTAATTTTCCTATGATGAGTATAAATTGAGATTTTTAAAATAATTTTGCTCAGTTATTTCTGGTGCTTATTCAACCTGAGATTTCATGTATTTTATTAATTGGGGAAATTTAAAAGCTGCTACCTCTTTAAATATTGATCTCTTTTATCCTCATTTCCTAATATTTTGAATAGATATATGTTGGGCCCTCATCTTTTCTCCACATCTTTCAACATTCCTCACAATTTCATCACTTTATCACTGAGTGGCACATCTTGGGTTATTTCTTCATCTCTATCTCTGTTGATTCTCCCATTGCCTATTTAAATTTATTGTTTTTTAAAAAATCCATTGGATTTTAAATATAGATAAGTGTATATTTTATTTCCAAATGATTATATGAATAGCAAAACAAGTTAAGAAAAATCTCATCAATCTATATACATTCTTTAAAAAAAATAAAATATACTGAATTTACTTTAACTTAAACCAGAGGGAAAAAGTGAAATGGAAATAATTCCTAAACTTGAAGTTAGTGATTCATCAGCAGAAGATATCATTAGTCCTAAAAGGCAACACTTAAAAAAAATTAAGAAAAACTCATTAAGATTAAAGTCATACATACTATATATAAATAGGTACATATTTGTGTACCTAAACATATACACATGCATATTATTTAAATATTCCATTTTGTATTTTAAAATGTGTACTTAAAAATATACATTTTAACTTTTTTCCCAAATTACACTTTTTTTCTTAAGGGAGCCTCTTCTATCTTTTGTGTGTCCGTTTATCCCAGAAAGAGTTTTAAAGTTTGGTGTTGAAGAAAGCCACTGCAGCATTAACCACTGGAGGCTAGCAGGTTGATTTTATATTGACAATGAAAAGGTTGCAAGACAGGAAATATGTGCCCATGAGCACACACCGCCACTGCTGGATTCCAATATTCCTGCTTCTGTGATTCACCGGGATACAGGTCAATAACTTACAGTGTAGTGTACACACCATGTGTGACAGTTGTCAGTACTGACCTTACAATACATCAGAGGTAGCTTATACTTATTTGCACATCTAATCCTAGGGAAGAGAAAATTAAGAAAAAAATATTTTATTTTTCTAATTCTTGTCCATTGTCTCAAGAACAGATGTAAGTTTTTTCCCAGTGTGGTCATCCATTGCTTTCTGTAGGAGTTCATAGTCAACGGCTACAATGTGTGAATGGAAGTTGGTGGGCTGGCAGAACAATAATAGGAGACCTAGCCTGCATTCATCTAGTCTGTACCAACATGAGAACTGAAGAATTGCCTAGACAGTAGTGTTTAATCTTAAAACTTATACTGTTCATGCTTCATGTTTAAGCTTGCAATATATGGTTCCTCTCAAAAGGACTGACACACTTATCCCCCAGTGCTGGAAATACTGGCTTTCAATGGATCATAACTACATCCTTCACTAAAACTATCTTCAGCTACTGAGAATTGCCCCACCCAAGGTTATACCTCCTGGAAAAGGTGGCTTGTGGTCAACGACTGACTGAGGCAATACCCAAAGACCCACGGCTTAACTTGGTAACTTTGAAGAGTCATGCCAGATCCAGAGCTCTCTAGGACTGAATGAAGTTCATTTGCAACAGCCTATGGGTCAACTTCACTTTCTGCCCAGTCTTGCCTTCCTCACTTTACCAAAATTGTATGTTTTAAGGCACTCTCCAAAATACCTCTGCATGAAATGTTAGACAACGTTCTTACAAATGAGCAAAAAGTGGAAAATAAGTATAATATATATAGTAAGATTTCATAAAGCTAAATTTTATTTAAAAGACTGCCTTTTATTATTCTCTTGGTGTGTGTTAAAATGTCTTTTAAAAATTCATGGTGATGATAGATGGTAATTACAATGTATGACCTCAGCTCTGAATTTCTTTCCAAGTAGTAAGGATTCACTAATTGAAATAAAGAACAATTTACAGGGAAACAACAGTAAAATGGATAAAGCCGGGAATCAGACCAATGATATGGAACAGAAAGAAGCAAAAAAAAAAAAAAAAAAAAAAAACCCCAACCAATCAGAACAAGAAGAAGACAAAAAAATCCAAAAATAGGCGGATAGTATAAGCAGCCTCTGGGACAATTTTAAGAGGTCTAATGTTCACATCATAAGGGTGCCAGAAGCAGAAGAGAAAGAGCAAGAAATTAGAAATCTATTTGAAAAAATAATGAAAGAAAACTTCCCTAATTTGGTGAGGAAATAGACATGCAAGTTGAGGAGGCACAGAGTCCCAAACAAGATGGATACAAAGAGAGACATACTCCAACTGTGTCCCACTCCAAGACACATCATAATTAAACAAGGTTAAGGGACAAAAGTTAAAGACAAAGAGAGAACCTTAAAAGCAGCAAGAGAAAAGCAGTTAGTTACCTATTGGGTAGTTCCCATAAGACTGTCTGCTGATTTCTCAAAAGAAACTTTGCAGGCTAGAAGGGCTTGGCAAGAAATATTCAAAATCATTGGAAGCAAGGAAAGCAGAGCTATTGAAAATCATGGGAAGCGTGGAAACTTACAGCCAAGGTTGATTTACCTAGCAAAGCTGTAATTTACAATCCAAGGACAGATAAAGAGCTTCCCAGATAAGAAATAAACTAAAGGAGTTGATCATCACCAAACCATTATTATATTAAAGGTTAAAGGAATTTATTTAAGAAAAAGATCAAAACTATGAACAATAAAATGGCAATAAATACATATCTATCAACAATTGAATCTAAAAAACAAAATAGATAAGAACAGAGAGAGAATCATGGATATGGAGAGCATTTTGATGGGTGCCAGATGGGAGGGTGTATGGAGGAATGGGTGAAGAGGTGAGGGGATTAAGAAGTACAAATAGGTAGTTAAAGAATAGCGGTGAGGATGTAAAGTACAGTGTAGGAAATGAAGTAGCCAAAGAACTTTATATGCATGACCCATGGACATGAACAATGGTGTGGGGATTGTCTGAGGGAGTGGGGGCTACTGGGTGGAGAGGGGGTAAAGGGAGAGAAATCAGGATAACTGTAGTAGCATAATCAATAAAATATAATTTAAAAAAAGAAAGAAAGAAAGAAAATCACTGTGCTAAAGGGAGTAATGACAGACAACCACATATCCAAGATGATCTTGACCTCCAGTCTCAAGAGTTTCCCATTGAGTGACCAAGTAATCTTTTCTTTTATGATTTTACCCTTTTTTTTTCTACTCTATGCCTCTCCTCCATAAGCTCATTATAGTGTTACCAGCATGGGGAGGGGTACCATATAAGTGGGAGTAGGGAGGGCAAGCTGGAGCTGTGCTGTGAATGTCTGTTCATATGTTCAAATGCCAACTGGGTTGATTGCTCAGGTGATTCTTATGGTGGAATCCAGAACTGACTGCCTTATCTCTCTTGTGTTTTCATATATTGTTACAACTCTGGCATGCTCTACCAAAATGTGCACTTTACATTCTAGCTCAATTGACATAGCATGCAACACACTTTCAAGCACCTTAATTAACAAAATCTGACACTCATAAACTGCTCAACTGTATTTTATGTACATATTACTTAAACAAATGCATTTCTTCCCCAGACAACGGACTATCAAAACTACTCTTCCCCACAAGGCCACTGTCATTGTGGTTCAACCATTTTCTTTCATTCTCACCCCATCTCTCCCAGCCCAGGTCACTCTGACTTAGTCCAAATAGTTTGTCTTCCACTGTGTTTCCAATCTGTTGTTATGCCCTGCCTATTCCAGAGCTTTCTCAAGAACATTTTCTTCTTTCAGCAAAAGCCCAGCTCTTGAAATTCAAAAGTTTTGGCTTTCAGAATTGTCGCTTCTGTTAATAGCTTTAAAAATTCGATTTCAAAAGTAAAAAAATCTTAATATTTACTGTTTTTCTTGCTATAAGACAATTTATTCTCCTAAAGACAATATGGATGCTTTTGATCCACTATGAGAGGGATTGTCATATACAAGAACTTTAGATAATAATTATTTTAAGGCATATTGAGAATCATAAATGAAGCAAGCATTCATGAGACTTGTTGTGACCCTGTTCTGACTGCTGTGTCTTCTGCTTGGAGAGATGGTTTCAAGGTGTTCAGCCTACCTGTAATGCATACACCATCCTCACGCCTCTTGTTGCTCATCTATCAAAACCTTTTTCAATATTCTTTCCTTCTGAGCCCAGACATATCTTCTTAAAATCCCATTATTTGAAGTTCTTGTCATTTGGTCAGTATTGAGTTTCATTAAGATCAAATCTATCACCCACCAGTATAACAGTATAGCAGGTCAGTTGTAATTAGCTTTCCTTACAGGTGGGTGATAGCAAGTGTCAGTGCCCTCCAGCCAAATGTATGACACATCTGTAGCTGACATCGGGTTTATTGCTCAGGAGGAAAGTCTTAGAAAGTTCCTATTATAAGATCTGTGTTTTGGTGGGGTGATTTCAGGAGGGTTTGAGAAGTGGAAGTTTGCTCTATGATGAATGCTGTCAAAAAACAGCAATTCTATGACTGAGCATCTTAATCTCATCTATAGGAAGGACAGAATAGAGCAAGGATAATACCATCATTGGTAAAGAAGAGCAGTCACATATATGAGCCAAGAGAGGGGCATATTGGTCTTTTGTGGGTTGCACAGTGATTTTGTTTTTCTGTGTTTAGACAAAGTTTTGGAGTGGCCTGGTGTTGTCTCCATATGTCATGGATTCAGAGTGAACATATCTGATATTGGGGTCCCATAGATTGTTTATGTCCAGTAGGAGAATATCATGGCTTAGCTAGAATGTCAGACTGGCCTCAAAAACTGTGGAAGACCAGTTGCATCTATCAAACTAGTTCCCAGATGTCAGAACCTGATTTGTCTCTCCCATGAGATGGAAAAGTGAGGGATCATATAAAAAGTATTTCTGTAGTTTGGGTCTTCTGCACAGAATCACATAGAAACATGATCACCTTTCTGGAATTTTCTGGGTCTTTAACTTAGAGATGATTGGAGACAGGCTGAAATTTGACACCAGTTTTACCCTTTAAAGAGAGAGCAAGAGCCTACTCTGCTGCATTCTTGCCAGAGGATGTCAGCCTAGAGCAGATCCATAGTACGAGTCCAGGCAAACACTTATTTTCTTCATTTTGCCCACTGACTCCTAGTCTGCCCCGACCTGTGCATTTTTTGGTAGCTCTTTAAGTCTGTGTCTTGGTGGGTGACTGTTACCTCCAGGTAGCACACTTCTGTTCCTGAGTGTCATTTTCAGTGCTGGCTTTTTCCTCTCTGTGTCATGTCTTGTTTTTATCTTTGCAAATATCAAATTTATTATATAATATTGAAGACAAAAAATGCTAAAGAAAAATATACAAAATATTGATGTACCCACCATAACTTAAAAATAAAATATCGACAACCCAGATTCCTCTTTAGTAGCCCTCTCTGATCACCCCCACCTCTTTCCTACCCAAAGGTAACCATTATCCGGAATTTGATGTTTCCTCCTCATACATTTTTTTATACTTTTATACATATTTACATATCATAAAGCGATGTATTGTGTTGCTTTGAATGGTTGTGCATTTCATTTGAAGAGCTTCATATACATTGTTCAACTTATATCCTTTAACATACTTGTGAGAGTCATCCACATTGAAGCACATAGCTCTTGTTCACCCATTTTCTTTCTTAGATAATCAACACTTCTTATGAACATGCTCCAACTTTTACTGATTTTCCTGTTTTGGACATTATGATCATTAGGGATTTTTTTGTTGTTGTTATTGAAAACAATATTGCTATGAATATTTTTAAATGCACTTCCTGCTGTACAGGTGGGTGAAATTCTCTAGGATTTATATGTAGGAGGAGAATTTATGAGTCATAGAGTATGTGTTTGCAACTTTAATTTTCTAAACTGATCATATGAATTTTACTCACCCACCAGCAGTGTAGGAAAGTTCCCCAGTCTCCATACTCTGCCAATGATTGTTACTGGCGGGCTTTAATGTTTTTGTGATAGGCTAAAGTGAAATGGTTTCATTATGATGAAACCATTCCATGTGATGGTTTCACTTATATTTTCCTATTTTCTGTCTAGATTAGGCAACTTTTCACATGGTATTTGCCATTCAGCTGGTATTGGTCACCTGAAGTGGCTGCTTATATCACTTGCCTCTTTTCCTTTTTGGTGGCCTTTTTTGATTGGAGAAGTTCTTTGCATGTGTCACACGCACAGTGTTTTGTAGGTGGCATGGTTGCAAGTGTCATCTTGCATTCTGTGCGTTATCTTTTCATTTCTCATGGTATTTTTTGATGAATAAAAGTTTTTAAATTATAATGTAGCCAGACTGTTCCAGTTTTTAGTGCTGTGTAAGAACATAGCTTGGTGGCTTAAAACAATAACAGTTATGTTATTATATCCCATAGTGTTTGTTGGTCAGAATTTGGGAAGGGCTCAGCTGAATGATTCTGACCCAGGGTCTTATGTTGTAGCAATAAGGTGGTGGCTGGATCTGGAACAGTGGGAAGCCGACTTGGCATTTCTCTCTTTTAATATAGTCTCCGAACTTCCCTTCATAATGCCTCTGTGGGGTCTTGTTTGGATTTCTCCACAGCATGACATCAGGAGGTAGTCGGGCTGCCTACTTGGAGTTCAAGGTTCCAGTGTGTGTTTCAGCAACCAAGGTGGAAGCTGTATTGCCTTTAATGACCTAGCCTTAGAATTTTACTGTGTCAGTTCTGTTGTATTCTTTGGTCAAAACAGTTACAAAGCCTACCCATTTTCACAGAGAGGGAACAAAGACCTCATCTCTTAATGGGAGGAGTGTCAAGGCCGCATTTATAAGAGCATGTGGGATGAAGAATATTGTGGACATCTTTGGAAAATATAATTTTCCACATTGACTTATCATTATTTCCCCTTGACAACATTTCCCCTTATAGGTTTCTAATGTTTATTTAGGAATCCTTCTCTAACTGAAGGACATAAAGGTTTTCTCCTATATTTGTCCTTAAAAGTTTTAAAGCTTTGCTTTACACAATTATATCCTCAATATGTCTAGAATTGATTTTTGTGCATTTTGTGAAGAGATAACATAACAATTTTAATTATTCTAGCACATTTTTATTATTTTCCTATTTACCAGTGATGTGAAATGCTAGATTCGTTATGAATTAAGTTTTCATGTATGCATGGTTCCATTTCAGAGCTTCCTGTTCTGTCGCACTGAAATCTCTTTTAATTGCTATAGCTTTTGAAAAAGTCTCCTCAGCTAGTTCTTAAAAACAATTCTGTTTATTGTCTTTTGTTCTTTCATATAAATTTTAGAGTCAGTTTAACAACCCCCAAATCCCTGTTGAAAATTCCTTTCTAATTAAACTGAATTCATAGAAGAGTTGGGCAAAATTGTCATCTTTATACTATTTGTCCTGTTATACATAGGTATGGTAATGGCCTCCATATATTTATAATTCAAAGAATTATAAATTTCTCCTTGAAGGCTAGGCATATAAAATTATTTCTAAATTGTTTATTTTTATTTTTAAAAGATTTTATTGATTTATTTTTAAAGAGGGGAAGGAAGGGAGAGAGGGTGAGAAACACCAATGAGTGGTTGCCTCTTGTGTGCGCCCCACTGGGGATCTGGCCTACAACCTGGACATGTGCCCTAGACTGGGAATTGAACTGGCAATCCTCTGTTTCACAGACCAGCACTCAACCCATTGAGCCATACTAGCCAGGGCTAAATTGTTTATTTATTTATTTTAAAATTACTGTTCTCTTTCTTTTAGGAAACAGAAATGCAAATGATTCTTATAAGATGATCTTGTATTCAAGATATTTGCTGATAATTTCTTTCTTTTAATTATTTATTTTTTTAGAGAGGGAAGGGAGGGAAAGAAAGAGAGAGAGAGAAACATCAATGTGCGGTTGCTGGGGGTTATGGCCTGCAACCCAGGCATGTACCCTGGCTGGGAATGGAACCTACAACACTTTGGTTCCCAGCCCGTGCTCAATCCACTGAGCTATGCCAGCCAGGGCTGATAATTTCTAATAAGTCTAAAATGTTTCTATATTCTCTTAGGGGTTCTAGTAAAAAATGAAAGTCTTCTTCTTTTTCAGTCATTATACATTATTTTATTTTTCTTATCCTATCTCACTGGTGAAGTTCTCCAATGTAATATTGAAAAAAAAAAGAGGTAATGGTGAGCATTCTCAACTGGTTTCTGATTTTAAAACAAGTGTCTCTAAACAGTTCCCCATTAAGTAAGGTAGTTGCTATAGGTTTTTTGTTCACATTCCTTGTTTGTTAAAAGACATTTTCTTCTATGGACAATTTACTAAGAACTGTTAATCATGAATGGTAATAATGTGTTGTATAGAATTCTCTCCCAGCATCTGTTATATTGATAACATATTTCTTAGTGACAGTTTATATTACCAATTTTATACATTTAGGCAAACCCTGAATATCTGCTATAAATATAAATTTATCATAATATGTGTATTTATTGCTAAATTTGGTAAACTAGTATAGGCATACCTTGAAGATACTGTGGGTTCAATTGGAAATCTTCCAGATATCTTTTGGTTCTTTCTTTCTTTTTTTTTTAAATTTAATCTTTTTTTGTAGTTTTTTTCTGATTACCATTAAGTCCCCTTATACCCTCCTACCCCCAGCAGTCACCATACTATTGTCCATGTACATGAGTCCTTTCCCTTTTTGCTCAATCCCTCCACCCCCTAACTTCCTCTCCTTCACTGGCTGTCTTCCTGCTCTCCATCTATGAGTCTGTCCCCATTTTCCTTGTTAGTTTGGTTTGTTCATTAGATTTCACATATGAGTGAAATCATATGGTATTTTCCTTTCTCTGACTGGCTTATTTCATTTAGTGTAATGTTCTCCAGGTCCATCCATACTGTCTCAAAGGGTAAAATTTTCTTCTTTTTTATTGCTGAGTAGTATTCCATTGTGTAAATGTCTCATAGTTGTTTTATCCACTCATCTGCTGTCTGATGGACACCGTGGCTGCTACTACATCTTGGTGATTGTAAATAATGTTGCAATGAACATAGGGATACTTATGTTCTTTTGAATTAGTGTTTTGGGTTCCTTCAGATATATTCCTAGAAGTGGGATGACTGGGTCAAAGGGCAGATCCACTTTTAATTTTGGGGGGTATCTCCATACTGAAAGCAGTATGGTTATCTATTTCAAATTTTGTGTCATTGTGGTAAAAGAACACTTATCACTTGAATTTTTTAACATTTATTCAGTGATGGACAAATTTATGATTCATATTCATCAAATAGAAAAATTTGTTCAGACTTTTTTATGGTCTGTCATGGTAAATGTGCCATATATACCCGAGAAGAATGTGCTCTGCTGTCTTGGGTGGCATGTTCAGTGTTTGCCAAATGGGTCAGGTTGTTTGAAGGTGTAGTTCCCATCTTCTGTGTCCTAAGTGACTTTCTATTCATTGTTTTCTCTCCAGTCTTTATGTTTATTATTCAGACAGTGTTAAAATCTATGTTTTTATTTGTATATTTGTCTATTACTCTGTCATTTTATGACTCTTTGTTTTGTGTATTTTGAAACTCAGTTATTAGATGAATAAAAATATAGAATTATCTACCCCATCTTCTGAATTATTGTGTTCATATATTCTAAGTGTATGTTGTAATTCTGTTTAAACCACACAAGACATTATGTAAAACTAATATTCTCTTATGTTTACACACACATTTATTCTTTTCATTGCTTTCTTTACATCCCTACATTTCCATGTTTCCCTCTGGGATCCTTTTCCTTCTTCCCGAGCAATTCTCTTCGGTATTTGTTTTAGGGAAACTCTGCTCAAGATAAATTATTTCAGTTCTTGGTTTTCTGTTTAAAAAAAATGTTTAAAGGACCTTTTTAAAGGATCTTTCTGCTCAACGTATAATTTTTGATAGGTAGGTATTTTCTTTCAGAAATTTAAAGATGCCACTTCATTGTTTTCTGGTTCCCATTGTTCCTGTTGAGAATGCAGGTGTCTCATTGTTACTCCAGTAATGTGTCTTTTAAACTGAATGCTTTGAAGATCTTACTCCATGCCTTTGATTTTCAGCAGTTAGGTATTTTGCTTGGGTTTGCAGAGCTTATTTTCTCTGCAGATTGATGTCTTTTTTTTCAGTTTTATAAAATTCTCTTCAAATATTGTTTTTGCTGCATTCTCCTCTCTGGGAATCTAATTTTACATATACATATTTTACATATATATGTGTATTTTGTATTTCTTCCTCTCATTGCTTTTATTTTTTTTAGATTTTATTTATTTATTTTTAGAGAGGGAAGGGAGGGAGAAAGAGAGAGAGAGAGAAACATCAAAGTGCGGTTGCTGGGGGCCATGGCCTGCAACCCAGGCATGTGCCCTGACTGGGAATCAAACCTGCGATACTTTGATTCACAGCCCATGCTCAATCCACTGAGCTACACCAGCCAGGGCTTGTTGCTTTCATTTTAAATATTTTCTATTGACCTGTCTTACATTTTCTCTAATCCTACCTTCTGCTATGTATAACTTCTTATAAATCCATCATTGTGTAATTAATTTCAGATATAATAATTTTCATCCTATTATGTTTTATAAATTTCAATCATCTGCTTTAATTCTCCACATTTTCTTCTATTTCTCTTTTTCTCTATTTAAAACAACTTATTAATCTACTTAATTCAAGATATTTTCTGCTAACTCTAATGTATCAGTTTGCGTCTATTTGTACACTTATACGGTCTGTCCCTTGGCATGCCTATACATTTTTATTGTATAAAGAACATTGTATATAAATGTTATGGAAATTTCTAATGAACTTCTGTTTAATTCCTCAAAAGAGGATTCATTCTTCTGTTAGATAAAATGGGAATAGAGAACTTTAATGGAGTCAAGGTCTGAATTGACCAAGGTCTAGATTGGAGTTTTGGTAAAGCTTAGTCTTTTTTTGTTTAAATTCTCATTATTTGGTAATAGCCATCCAGTGTGTTCAACGGATAGAACAATGTTGATTCCTCGGGCTTCCCTCTGGTGAATATTCTCCTTCCTCATCTTATGAATTTGGCAAATGACTTGAGAGGAAAACCAGCTGTGCCTGAGGCATGACTCTTAACTCTGCAGACCCTCAAACTGCTGAAACTCTAGGGTTTGTCACAGGCTCAGCAGATTTTATGTTCCGTGCATCAGATCATCAATGGAAAGTATCTTTATGCTGTCACCCATCTCTTTTGAAGCTTGCCTTTACCACAGTGTTTACAGTTCTGTTTCTTGGTCCTTCAGCAGCTCTCACACCTTTAGTCCCATAATTTTAAAAGTCTATCTGGCATTACTTAGTTGTTCTTACAGAGAACACAGACCTGCTGCAAATTATTCCCATTCTTTGAGCTTTTACTTTCAACTATTGTTTTATTTTTACAAGTTCTTTATCAAATTGAACTGGCCATTATTTATAGATCCTTGATTCTTGTTCTTATCAATTTTCTCCTTTCTTTTCTATGAACATTTTAACTGTACTATTTTTTCTGTTCTGTATCCAATAATTTTGTAATCTAAAGTGGCTGGTGGTGTAATTGTTGTGTTACTCCCACTGACTGTTAGGATGGTGGCTGGCTTCCTCTTGCAGTGGGAGGATTTGATTGTGAGCCCACATTTACCTGGTGATGTTGAACCTCAGTTTATCTGTGCATCAAGGTGCTTATGTTAAACATGCATTTTTTTCCAGAAAAGATTTGTATTTACTTCTGTCATTTTCAGTTCATGATTTAGTGTCCCCTGTGCCAGCCAACCACTAGAACCCATTTATGACCATTGTACTGGCTGGACTGTGGTCCCCAAAGATATATCCATATGCAAATCCTTGGAAACTGTGAATATGCTATCTTATATGACAAAAGTCATCTTGCAAATGTAATTAAGTTAGGATCTTGAGATGAGGAGAGAATCCTAGATTATTCAGGGTCCCTTATATAGTCACTAGGATTCTGCTAAGAGGGAATCGGGGTACCATAGAGGAGAGAAAGTGTTTCATAGATAGCTTTTCATAATGGAGAAAGCAGTCATGAGTGCTGTCTGCAAGCTACAAGAGGCAAGGAATGAAGTCTCTCTGGGACCTTCCAGAAAGAACACATTCCTGGTCTTAGTTTGGTTTTAGACTCATGAGACCCATTTTGGATTTCTGGCCTTCAGAACTCTAAGAGAATAAATTTGTGTTGTTTTAAGCCACTAAATTTATAGCAATTTGTTCTGGCAGCAATAAACTAATACAGCTAGTCTGTGACTATAAATTATCCTAGAGACTCCTGGTTGTTTTATTGTTGTGTTTTTGTTTTGTTTTGCTTTGTTTTGTTTTGTAATTGAAGCAGAGGCCTGAGACAGACCAATATCTCACTATTCCTCCTCCCATGGTCCTGGTCACCTGAAGAACTTTTAATCTAACGCCCCAACTTGTGATGATCCAAGAGTTTGCCTCTCATTTTCCTGCTACTGTTAAAACCAAATATTTAGTTTTTTTTCATGTCAGCAGATGCTCCAAGGCAGCCTGGCCCCTGTGCTCACTTTTCTCTCAGGTTTTTAACTGTGTATCACTCAGCATTTCTAGGTGTTGGTAGCAGGAGAGATACCTCTCTAAATTCTAAAAGTGATTACTTTGAACTGTTTTTATAATCTGTAAAATGAACATTTTAAATAGTACTTATGTGCTGTAATAGGGTTGTAAACATTTAATAAATATTTCAATGATGATAAAGATGATTATTCTGGTGGTTCTGATAACTGATGGTTTCTCCAAGCAACCCAAATTAATCATTCTTTCCTCTGCTTCCATGCCAAATTTATAATTCTATTGTGTGGTAATATATGACACACTCTGACAGGAATTGTATTAAAGACCGTATTTTGTGTGGACTGTTTGTAAATTAGTCTGGCTTCTTTGGGAACAAAAAACTTAATTGAACTATTGTTTGAGGTAGGTCCATTTCAGATTTCTACCTTTGAAAATATCTAAAGCAATTTCATCCTTAATTTGAGACTTCAAAACACAAGAATAAAAGATTGATTTAGAAGGATGGAACCTATATTTTATAATTAAAGTTTTGTGGAAATTGATTTGTGATCTTCACCTTCAGACCAAACTCTGTATTTAAAGGGCGTTAAATCAGAGTCAGGACATGAATGGGGGCGCATGGCTTTCCAGAACACTGCGAATCTGAAGGCAGAGACATCAATCAGGGTATTTGGGAAATGACTCTAATTTCTATGCTCAGAGGAGGGCATAGCTTGATGATGCTGCATTTTAAGATCAAGGGAGCCTGCTGTAAATCTCTGAAAGAAAAATGGACAGGCATTTGGAGTTAGTCCTTTCTGAAAAGAGAAGCCCCAAATATGAGATAGTAGTGGGACAGCAAGAATTGAATTTCTTACATGTGGCGAGATCCTAGCTTGTGAGGATAGTGTTATTACCAACTGGGTTTCTTATGCGGTCTGAGGCTACCCATGATTAGGAATGCTGCCTTTGCTCCTGCTCTGTGTTGTCACCCTACATTTGATATGTCTATATATTATTGGTTGGCAAGTTGGAAATTTAATCTCGCAGTAATCTTCAATCTATGAGAAGAGCTACAGAGCTTTACTTAGCATCCTATATAGTTATATTACCTAAAGTTACATAAATAAGATTTAACTACTGTAAATAAAATATAGTTCTATACTTTTACACTAGTGGATTGACTTCAAGTCTACCTTGTAAATAATTGGTAAAGTCCTGAGTATTGTCTTTTCTGATGTGGTTAATTTTTCCTTATCTTTTCTTTTTTAGAATTTTTTTTATTGCTATTCAAACACTGCTGTGTAGTGTAATTCAGGACTAGTATTTGAATCTCATCCTGAATCTCTTTCGTTTTAAAGAATATAAGTAAGCCTCACATGAAGTTATTTTAAAAAGAACTTTTTTAAAAATTAGCTCATCAGCTGGAAACTTCAGGAACACACAGACTCAGGTATGGCTAGATCTGGGTGCTCAGATAAGGCTGCTCAGCAACTCCCTCATCTCCCTTTCTTCCTCCATTTGTCTTCTCCCTCCCTCTCCTCTTTTTCTCTTTCCCTCCCTTTTTTATACATTTACTCTCTTTTCCTTTATTTTAGTAAGCTCCTTTTTTCTTTGTGGCAGGAATGATAGTGTCCAAGAATTCAAAATTTAGATAGTACTTACAGCTCTGGGCTCTGGAACAAGATTGATATTCTCCCTTTAGTTTTCCACATGGCAAGCCTTGCAGCTGATCTGATGAGGTCATGACTATCTAATTACTGTGGTCAGATGTGTGAAGTGCTCTTTTTGACTAGTCCCAGGACTGATGACCATCACTGTAGGAAGGTGGGAGACAAAGTTAACCCCACCCAACCTACAAAGAAGGTGTCCCTCAAAGTCAAGTGAAGGTCTTTTATAAGAAGAAGGTAGAAGGTCATGCTAGATCAAAAATAAATACAGATGACCCTTGAATAACCCAGATTTTAACTGCATAGGTCCAATTATATATGAATTTTCTCTAACAAATATACAATTAGCTCTCCATATCCCCAGGTTTAACATCTGCAAATCAACAAAATGTGGATTAAAAATAGTATTTTCAACCCACTTCGGGAATTCACAGATGCAGAAGGCTGACGGTGTGCATCGTTCTACACCATTTTATAGAAGGGCCTTGAGCACCCGTTTGGAGTATTTAGAGGTCTTGGAACTAACCCCCCATGGAGACTGAGAGATGACTATAATTAATTTTGGGAGAGTTAAAAGGTATAGGCAGATTTTTGACTGTGTGGGGTGTGGGCATCCCTCACCCCTGCATTGCTCAAGGGTCAACTCTAATAACACAAGGAACTTACACAATAGCTTTTATATCAAGACCCTAATCCAATATGCAGTTTTTAGCATCTTGGTGTCCATAATTGTTTCAAGTTCAAATTTTAAATACTGTCCTCATCAATCCTCTCCTCATTATTTTCAGTACTGTTAGTGCTATAAGTGTCTCCAAGTACATAGAAGTCACGGAAGGCATTTCTCCTCTAAGGTACTTTGCAGAAAATCTGCTGATAATTACAGTGAATGACCTCTCTCTCCCTCTCTGAGTTTCCATTTGTGGGTGGTGCAGTTTGCTGGGTGCCTCTCTAGTTAACCATTCTCTGCCATTTGGTTATGATTTCAGGCGAACGTAGCTTGAGGACTAGTGGGATCTTCGCTAACAATTGACCGGAGGCAAGTTGCAATCATTCCAAGTTGCCCAAATTTGTTTTTTTTTGCATAACCAGATTCAAATTTTATGCCCTTGTCATGTCTCCATTTAGAGTCATTTTTAATTAGTATTAGTCACAGTGATTACTGGCAATTCACTTTTTCAATTGATTTCTGTTGCTTATGAAGTGCCTCATTAAGTGCCACTACAGTTTGGTTTCCCAGTTCCGAGAGTTGGCATAAACAGTCATCTCTGTGCGTGAGCAGTGCACAGTGTGGGCATTGCTAATTTCTGGTCATATTGATTCTAGTCCAGAAATCATCAATCAGCGATACCCATTCATATGTTGTAAATTCCAGTAACCTTTCTAAAAATCAAAATAAAGTTGAATTCCGCTAAACATTTATATCATGAGTCTTATATCTAATATGTAACAAAGTTAAAAGTGAGACACCATAGCTCCTTTTTTAAGATGACTGAAAAGTGTGTGCGCAATACTCCTGTGAATCAGGGGAAACATGTCCATGTGCAGGGCAGTGCATTTAGGGTTGAGACACAGGGTCCTGCCGAGGGGGTGGGAATGCGCGGGAGTGAGGTGGGAATCCTACCAGTGATGCTGCTACCCTACTGTGCCCTCAGCCTGTGTGTTCAGCTGCTCGTCGGTGCATAGTATAAGATGGAATTTTGGGGATAAAAAAGTGAATGTTACCGTTAGACCATTAGGCCAAACTTTCTTACTGCTTATCCTTTCATGTCTACTCTATCCTGTGAGCTACAGTAGCACTTGTAATCCTAATAACATTGAACATTTTGTTTATTAACATTAGGATTTTGCTTACATGGATTTTTTTATTTTATGTTAGTTGAGATAATATGCAAAAATTTGAAGAAAGCATAAAACTCCTTTTCAGGTTATCTTGAGCACACTGGTCTTAAGATTTTGATGAGAACATTTTTCTTAATGTGTTTTCTCTTTCTCTCTTATGCACACAGAGGTACACACACAATTTTCCATAAATGGGATGATAAATGTTTTTTTTTGTCATTAGTATCTGAAAGCACTATGAACCTATTTATTCCATTCATCAATTAAATTTTTATGACAAAAACCTTGTTTTGTAGGTTCAGAAAGTGTTTTTTTTGTGTTGTGATTGAATTTCATTTATTAACTTTATTTTTTAACCAACTGCCATATGTCTATTTCAGTAGTTTAGTTTTCCTAGGGGTTTCTTGCTCTGGATCTTCTCACTATACTTCCTGTCTCCAGCTGGGTGTTGAGTGGGCCATTTTCCCTTGTGTCACTAAGTGAGGCTCAGGTAAGCATGGTTCTGTCAGTCACTCTAGTGACACTCACTGCACCCAGCAGAAACTTTGTTTCAGGGCTGGCTGTCTACTGAACTGTACCAGCCATACAAGCAGCCTTCTGTTCTGTTGGTCTCCTTTCCAGGCACCTGATACATGCTCCTTTGTTTCCCTTCTCATCAGTTGTGAAGGCTTGCATTCCCCCAGGGAGATGGGTATAGAGGACTCAACCCATATATCTCCCAGTTGCTTTGAGGGCCACAGAGACCAGAATTAGTCCCAGAATGCTCATGTGGGCTAGCTCTGCCCTTCCTCTCTGGAATCCTTACAGCTTGCAGGAAAAGTTCTTTCTAAGAAACTCTTGCTGATACTCTAGGTCTCCATTCCACTAGGGCCCAGTCTGTCATGTAGCACAGAGAGAAAAATAAAAAATCCCACACAACTCTGTATATCTGGATCCTAGATCTGGATCACTTTCTCCAAGCCATGCTCAGTTTCCAATGTCAACAGCTGCTTGCCTCAGGAGAAGCAATCTGTTGGAGGTGTACTGGGAGGGTGGCTGGGACTCCTCAAGTCTTCATAATTCCCAGAATCCTTCCCTCCTCCCCACAGTCACACAAGGAGAGTGTTCTCTTGTTTAATCCTTACAACTCTATGAGAAAAATATTTTTTCATCACCAATTTAGTTAGTTTGCTTGTGAATTATTTCCTCCAGAAGAAATCAAAACATAACCGCTAAAGGAAGCAAGAAAGAATAGCAAATATAGAAGGCATTCATTCAGAAGCTGAACTGAAGGGACACCATGATATGCCATTTCATTGTAAAGGACAGTAAAATCTTAACATCCACTGCCTACTTCCCAAAAGATGTTAACGGGTGATGTTGCAAAGTAGTTTATGAACCTCTTGAGTGCTCTGTGGAGGCATTCTAGCTAGAAAGTCTTTTTTTCTTTCTCTTATTTTCCTCTCATAGTCTCTCCCCTAAAAGGAGGAATGTGCCATCGGTCTGTTCTAAATATCCTTATATATTATAAAATTCTTTCTTACCGAGTTACTTAATGCTGTGCAGTTACTCTCAATACACAACTGGAAGCAGCTCAATACTGTCAATCAAAGTCTGGGCTGGAGATTGGACTTTGTACCATCTTGAGGTGTAGTGCCTGTCATTCAGCTTCCCTACGTATTAGTTCCAGAAATCTGGAGGGTAGACCTGAATGTCCCAGTTTTGCTATGAGGATCAAATGAGAGTCATATGTGAAATGATTTTGGAAACTCCTGCCAAAACTCCTCCAATGACCTGATCTGCATTTTGAAAAAAAAATATTCGGCCTCCCAGTTATGGCCTGCTGAGCACCTGGTAACCAGGCCATAGCTTATTTTGCCACTTCTTGCCCCATGGCCCTCTACACCAATTCCTATTCTTTGACCACCCCAAGCAGATACCACTCTGTTCACTTGTGGGAAGATCGGTTTTGTATGCATTATATACACAAGTCTTTCTCCCTGAACATCTCAGGATGATGATCCGTGGCTCAAACAAAATCAGCTCCAGACAGCCTCCAACCACATCATGAGCTTTGAAATGTGCTTAGCAGCAGAGACTTGTTTATGCTTGAAGGCCAAGAAAGTAGAATATCACCCATGTGTCTCCTGGAAATTTTGGTTTCTCATCTACAAAATGAATAGATGATCTCCAAAAAGGCCTTTCCGATTTTGAGTCTGGGATTCAAATTTATTTTTGTGGTGTAGTAATGTTTTCTCTCTCCTTACTGATTAATTGTAGGCAGTATGGAGATAATATTATATACAGTGAGTTAATCCTATAAGTAATTTCTTTTTAATGGGTCGATTGAGGCAACCACAATGCCTTGCATTTAACCTCACAGCTGTTATGATGCTTGTCCTATCATATTCTTCATCTTTACGGAATGTCAAGGCTCAGAGAAATCAATAGCGAAGAGCTTATCAGCAACTAATCCCCTCCTTGGGAGTGAAAATAGCTATGCCCACTGGGAGAGCTGGTGTGGATATAATGATCACCAGTTTTGTCACAGTTCCTTCCCTGCTTCCCGATCTGGTATCCTTGACGTAGTTCTGACCTTTGACTGACTTTGCTTTCTTCCTTGTATCAGCATTTGGGAATTTTTTTTTTCCTTTTTTCCTGTAGACACCGGATCAACCTTGGGTCAGTCCTGTGCCCGATGACCTTCTGAAGTGCTTGCATGACCATTTGCAGAAGCTCTAAGTAAGCACCCATCTCATTCTTAACCTTTTTCTTGCCTGGTATCACTAGGGTGTTGTTTTGTTTTTGTTTTCTTAAAGATATTGTAGCATAAAGAGGCTTCGGTTGAGGTAACAGATCTGGGTTTCATTGACTGTTTCTGTGATCTGAGGCAACTGGTTCAATTTTTCTGGATCTTAGTTTCCAACTTTAAAAGGTCATATACGTATTACGAAGTCAAGCATTCCGCCTTGTTTCTGGTGTCTGATCAGGACATAACGATTTTGGATTTCCTCTTTCTTATGCCTCTTTCCCTACCCTGCTATTAATCATGAATTCTTGGGCTTTATTTTATCCCTTTGAAATTTTACCTCCCTTTGCATTTGTCTTTATTTTTGAATATATTACTTTAATTCAACAAAAAAGATTATTATACTTAATTAAAATCTTTAATTTAAGCTACTTCTAAGTCTGAAGGTTAGGTATACAATAAAGTGGATATTTTAAAAAGGTAAAAAATTGCTATTTATGTTCTCAAACTTACCATTTGTCAGTATTTGAGGGGTAAGCTGTTGTTTTTAATAGGTCTCCTGTTAAAATGAATTTGAGACGTGTTGACTATGAGATTTTCTCTCAGTCA
Organism: Phyllostomus discolor; assembly: GCF_004126475.2. Lineage (NCBI taxonomy): Eukaryota > Metazoa > Chordata > Mammalia > Chiroptera > Phyllostomidae > Phyllostomus > Phyllostomus discolor. The sequence continues at coordinate 145,225,553 of NC_040907.2, read as the reverse complement.
AAATAAAGTGGCTGAGACCTGCCCAGAGGCAATCTAATACATGGTTAAGAGCAGAGATGCTGGTGTCGAATGACTAGGATTCAAACCCTGGTTCTATCACTTTTTTGTTACGACCTTGGGAAAGTTACTTAGCTGCTGGGTCTCATGTTTTCCATCTGTCAAGTAGGAGTAAAAAATAGTACTTTATATACAGCACAGAGAATATGCTGTATATAATATAATGGATAATACAGGGAGCAGCAAAAGTAGCTGTATAGTTTTTCATTTGGAAAATAATACAATAGTTAATAAATAATATAAGAATACACTCCTTGTTTTGCATACTCACAACTGTCAACCTACTTTTGCCTGACTCTATATTGGGTGAGTTTTTGAATTATTGGGAAATCACTTTGTAAATTATATAATTTTCTAGACACTATGCTATACACTTGAAACTACTATAAAATAATATTGAATGTCAACTATAATTGAAAAATTAAAAGATACTTCTTAGAGTTATTATGAACATTAAATGTGTGTGTATATATGATATACTCTCAGACCTACAAGAGTCCTAGAATGTAGTGTTAGCTGCTGTCATCATCATTATCATCATCATGGTTCCTGTTATTCTTTCTAGTTTATGATGCCCACTGCATTTGAGAAAAATCATAGTGGATTAAGCAATATAGTAGGTTATTTCTGGTTCACATAAAAATCCAAGCTGGTAGGTCATCACAGGGGAAGAAGGTCTAAAGATGCAGATTTTATGTATTTTTTGATCTCCTGTCACAGAAGGCAGAGGCTAGTATATTTAATCTGTAAAGGGATAATGATAAATTTCTTAGTCTCTCCAAGTCATATGGTTTTTGTTGTAATTACTCAACTTTGCTGTTGCCGTGACATATGAACAAAGAAGGATGGCTGTGCTGTTAACCTCTCTGTCCCAATATGGTGCTCTCTCGTATGTGGTGAGGGCCAAGTCTCAGCCAAAACTGCCATTCCAACCTGTGGAAACAGGAAAGAGGGCAACAAGCTTCTTTTAAGAACATCATATGGAACTTAAATTGTCACTGATGTCCCATTGGTTAGAACTTAGTCACATGGCCATTCCCGGCTGCAGGGAAGCTAGAGTGTGTGGCTGAATTGCCATATTTCCAATTAAAACTTGGGAGATTCTTCTGTAAGAGCAGGAGGAAGAATGGATATTGAGAGACAATTAAATTTCTGCCATATGTTTGACAAATGTTATAATAGAAATATATACTTTCTTAGAGAAAAAAGTAGTGAGCAGTATGGTTCTTTTTTTTAAGACTTTATTTATTTATTTTTAGAGAGGGGAAGGGAGGGAGAAAGAGAGAGAGAGAGAGAGAGACATCAATGATGTGTGGTTGCCTCTCGAGTGGCCCCCACAGGGGGCCTGACCTACAACCCAGGCATGTGCCCTGACTGGGTTGCGAACCTGTGACCCTTTGGTTCACAGCCCTCACTCAGTCCACTGAGACACCAGCCAGGGCCTACAGTATGGTTCTTTATAGCATCTAATTTACAAAGTACATTCATATTCTTTGTAAAATCTAATATTTTTCACCATTTTGCAAAATAACCAAGGCTATTTACATATTTTCTCAGTACATAAAATATAATATGAAACCTCAGAAAAGTTGAGATTTTTCTCAAGGTCACATTGCTACTTGTTGGTTGTCATGCCTTCAACTACAAAGTATATGCTCTCCTTGCTTTATCCAAATGCTTAAAAAATGTAAAACTATTTTTTTCTCTGTTATTGAGAAGTTATTGGCCTCCGCTACTCTGTAATGAGATGGAAACAATTATAGACAGGCAAAATACTGGGTGTATTAGTTTTCTATTGCTATTTAACAAATTACCACAATCTTTGTTGCTTAATAATCCAAACTTATTATCTTGTAGTTCTGTAGGGCAGAAAACCAACACAGATCTTTTTCAACTAAAATCAAGACATTGGCTAGGTTGCATTCCTTTCTGAAGTCTGTGGGAGAATCCATTTCCATGTCTTTTTCCTTTTCTAGAACAGCCCACTTTTGAAGCTAGCAAAGTTAGATTCTTTCTAATCAGTTCAGCCAGGAGAAGTTATGGATTTTAAGGACTCATATGGAAACACTGGCCCCAACAGATAACCCAAAATAATTTCCCCATCCCAAGCCCATACTCTTAATCACATTTTCATAGTCCCTTTGCCGTGTGAGCTAATATATTCTTTTACAGGTTCCAGGGATTAGGGTGTGGAATTATTTTGAGGGCTATTAGTCTGCTCACCATACTGGACAAACTTTTTCTGCCATCTTATTTTCTTCATGTTTTAATAATTGTGACCTAAACATTGGCATGAGAAAGTATACTATTTGATATATGTATATTGAAAAATTCTAAAAGAACAAGTAGGGCAATATGATAGTTATCATTACTTTATGATCTTAGCATACAGAAACTAGAAAGGAAAAGAAAAATGTCAGTAGCCTGATAAGTAGTCTCAGATGTGGTTGTAAATTTCAGTGTATTTAACTTTATACTATTCAGCACCAACATTAATGGACCAAAGCTGGTTTTGCTTGATACATATTTTACCTTCAGAATGTAAAACTTGTTTTGGGGTAGATGAATGATTAAGAAAACTAAAGAAAGTAGAGTTGCAGAAACGCACCTGCAGTTCTATTTCATTTTTCTTTTCAAACTAAGTATGAGCACTCTCTTGAGGCCAAAGCCAATTTTCTGTTTCTGGGTACCACCATGATCCTTGTCTATGTCCTTGGTCCCACAAAATGGGGCATGCGTGTTTTCTTCCTGAAACTAAAATTTTACAGAAATCTCTCTCATATATAGAATATAACCTGGGACTTTGTTATACCTACAAGGTCTATCTGGAAAAAATCCAGCCATGGTTAATATAATGAGAATGATTTTCATGACATTGATGTAATCTGTCAGCTAAGGCCAGTGGACTGGAATACACATGCATGAACAATGATGACTTCACTGTACTGGCCAGTGGGGACAGTAGATGCATTTGAGTGAGCATGTGTACTGTGTGGCTGTCACATTCAAAATGACTGAGCAAGTACAGCAATGAATCTGCATCAATTTTGCATTAAGGTTGAACATTCCTCGATGAAAACTATTTGAATGATTCAGATGGCCACAGCTATGGGCAAGTGGTCATTGACAGCTTCATCATGACAATGCACCCACGCATGCATCATGACTCTCACAGAGTTTTTCAGTGAAACATCAAATGACCCAGGTGACTCAGACCCCCTACAGCCCAGATTTGGCTTCCTATGACTCTGGCTTTTCCCGAAACTAAAATCAGCTTTGAAAGGGAAGAGATTTCAGACCATCAGTGAAATTCAGGAAAATACAATAGGGCAGCTGATGGTGATTAGGAGAACTGTGTGAGGCCCTAAGGTGCCTACTTTGAAGAGGACTGAGGCATCATTATCCTATATACAATGTTTCTTGTATCTTGTATCTTCTTCAATACATGTCTCTTTTTTTCTTGTGACACAGCTATATACCTTTTGGACAGACCTTGCATATCTTCTACACCAGGACCTGTAATCCCAGCAAAATCCTGACACTTATCATAGTGCAACAAATCTGAATTTTAGCTGTAAATTGGATAGAATCATTTTGAGTCACTGATTAGAATACCAGCAATAAAACCTGTTTGTGTTTATTGTTTTGCTCAGCCAAACATTTACCAACCCTTCAAGGGCAAGCACCCAAAAGCCCTGCTTTTGGTATTTGTGCAGAGGATAAATTCCCAGACACCACTGAGATGAGTTAGTTCACACACACAAACACACACAATCTTAACATGCCTTTCATGTAGCAATGGCTCAGCATTCTTTAAATCCTGCAGGAAAAAAACAAATTACATCGAGATACTATAATCATGAATTCTTCATGTGAAAGAGGACCTTTGGTTAGAATACCCTTAGAACTAATTTTCACTACCACAAAATAGTTGATAAACAGATTCCTTTCAAATAACCTAACAAATAGGATAAAGCCCCAGCTTACAGCCTGCAGCTTCTCAAAGATCCATGTTCACCTGAAGATAACATTTGATTTCCTGCACTAGAAATGTGTGACTCATATGATTATGTAGTCTCAAAGGTCTAGATTCAAGGACTCAAATAAACAAGGCTGGAAATGATCTAGGACAGTGTAGTCAGGTGGTCTCTGAATGCAGCCATATGTCACAGTTGCTTGGGGAGAATTTTAAAAGTACAGTCGTGGGGGCCTGTCACAGACCCACTTTGGAAATGGGGCCAGTGGATTAAAATATGCATGGTGTGAAAATTACTGGTCAAAATTCATCTTATCTACAACATATCTTATAATGAGATATCTGTTTTCTGTTTGTACATCTCCAGTGATAGAAACTCACTAGCTTCTGAAGCAGCTTTTTGTATTTTCAAAACATAACAGTGCTGGATATTGTTTCTTAGCATTCAACATTCAGTCCTGATCTCTTTTATATGCTTATCCATGAGCCAGAAAGCTAAAAACTGTATGCTCAAGATTTCCTTGCAACTAAGGAACTGGACTTGACATAAATTTCATAGATAAAGTAGATTTGCATAAAATTTGAAAGGAGAATTGATGAAAAGCTCTCATACCTGTGACTCCTAGTTGTCCATGTGAGACAGCAAGGGTGTGATTTTTTTCAACAGCAAATTCCATTTTCTAGTCTTTTCATTGTCAAAAATTAGTGGGTATAAGGGCAGTTTGTTGACTTGACTCTAATCCCTGGATTGATGGTCTGGGTGTTCATTCTCCAGCTGGGCAGGATTTATAGGCTGGGCACAGTGAGTGGAGAACTCCACACGCAGGCCAGCACAGCCCCAGAGGGGGCCTCAGAGGCAGCAGCTTCCTCAGGGGGTCAGTTCCATGTGTCCTGGAGACATTCCAAGAGACTGGCCTAAAGCCTGTTCCTCTAGCCCTTCCAACAGCTTTGCATAGACTTAATTAACTCCGTGCACTAAATATCCTTCACTTTATAAGGAAATTAGAGCCCAAGGAGGGAACTGACTTGCTCTGAATTATACAACTTGCTAGTGATGGGGATGTAACTGGGGTTTGAGTCTTCTGAAGGGATACAAGAGAAAAATCAAGGAAAGACAAGCTAACTGTCTTGACCCACCTCAGTGTCTTCTCCAAGGTCAAACTGATAGATGAAATCAAGCTCCTGTGTTGCCCAATCTTTGATGTAAATAATCCTTACATTCTGTAATTACATACAGCAATACCTAGTATAGTATGTATAACTAATATATATTTGTGTATATCTATTTATATCTATTTAATTTTTTCAACAAAGGGTTAGCAAACCTGACAAGTAAGAAGAAATGTTTGCCCTAAGGTAGAGGAGTGTGGATTAGTAAATGAAAGAAAAATCACTAAAAAAATGTTGTAAAAAATGGTTTAGTTAATACCTTTTGCAAGCATTTTCCCAATCTAATTGTATCAAGTATCTGTTATGTGTAAGACAGTCAACAAAGATATTATGAGCCCTTGTTCAAGGCCGTACGAAAATCAAACATTTCTGGTAGTTCTCTAAAATGTTTAGTAACTCTAGTCAAGAAGAAAATCTAGCTAGCTGGGCAAGAATATTTCTCAGTAAACTCACGACAACCCGCATTGATTACAACTTATTTTCCGAAGCATTTACCAAGCCTCTGTTCAATTACTTAGTATAGGATTTGGCCTGAGATCAACAACAAAACATAGCAAGGAACGATTTGCCAAATATTTGTGCAACTTCTGTAAAATTAGACAATCATCTCCTCTATTCTTTTATTGCTTTTCTAATCCTCTGTGGTTTTTAAAGTTCCCTTCCTGTAGATCAATAAACTAATCTGAAAGTTTTCTTAGTACCCTGATTTGTAGTTAAGTAATTAATAAAACACTTTGTGCTAGCATAGGCATTCAGTCTTCAACAACGAACAAAAGACATGGCTTCTACTCAAAGATTTGACCTTCTAAATGAGCAGCAGTTCATGACAATAAATCATGATGTTACAACAAGATACCATAGGGATCTGTGGATGCCAAAGCAGATGGAAGTCCTCACAGAAACAGTGAGACAGCCATCCAGGCCAGACCACATGCACTTCTCATGCACTTTAGTCTTCAGTGTCTTCATTTCAGGGCTGCTTCTACCTTCCCTCACCATCATCTTTTAAAGAGAGAGAAGTGAAGTAACAAGTGAGCTTTATTATTTTCTCCTCCCCTAAGCCTGTACTATTTTAATCAGTGGGCTATCAAGTTTTTATGTTCTTGCTCTGAATATAGTTAAACTCTCCCCTTTCCTCCTCCTGTCTCCTCCTTCATCTTTCTTTGATGATTTTAGCGTTTTTGCAAGTGTTGCTCATTAGAGAATCTAACTCTTTTGACTCTGATACTGGTCTGAGCCATTCCTTTATAATTAGGCATTCTATAGGTGTTTTGTTTGTCTGTTTTTTGGGCATCAATGATACAGGGCCAGTCACTGTTCTAGGAACCGCTAGGGATGCAGCTGTGAACGAAACCAAGTCCCTGCCCTCAAGGAGCTGATGTTCTGTGGGGAGAGAAGATGAAAGCTAAATAGAAAATAAATACATATGACATGTTAGATGACATAGAAAACGTGCTATGGAGTAGAAGAAGGAGAGGAGGGGAATAGTGAGTGTCTAGAGTGCGGGTTGCAATTGCAGCAGAGTGCCAGGGAAGCTGGCATTGATTAGGTGGCATTTGGGAATGGCCTGCAGGAAGTAAAGTGTTTCGTTCACACTCTGATTTTCACCATTGTCTCTATGTCTTTCTTTCATCTTTTTTTTTCAAAGATTTTATTTATTTATTTTTAGGGAGGGAAGGAAGGAGGGGAGAGAGAGAGAGAGAGAGAGAGAGAAACATCAATGTGCGGTTGCTGGGGGTTATGGCCTGCAACCCAGGAATGTACCCTGGATGGGAATCGAACCTGGGACACTTTGGTTCCCAGCCCGCACTCAATCCACTGAGCTATGCCAGCCAGGGCTTTTCTTTCATCTTTTATCCATAAACTAAAAATAAAACATAAAAATCAATCATTGTTTATATAAAACCTTATTGTAGAAAACCTTAGGATAATGATGTAAAGAAAAAGAATAAAATTGAAAGTACCCATATTCTCACCATATACCTAAGTATACATCTGTGTGTGCACGTGTGTCTGTGTATACCTGTGTGTACTCATATAAAATTGGGATCAAATATAGTTTTTGTAATCTGTGTTTTTTACTGGCATTATGCCATGGACATTGACATCATACGGAATGACTACATAAAGAAACCCTGATGGCTGGGCAGTAAAAATCTCTCAGAGAAGCAACTAAGTCTTTGAATACATTCATCAGTGAATATGTTCTTAGTAGACATTTCTAAAAGAGAATTGTTGAGACAGTATATATTCTAATAGCTGATATGTATTTTTAATATTACTCTGCCAGAGATAAAAGAGCCGAAAGTTGAAGGAAGCAAATAATAATGTTTGTGGCTGATTTGTATACTTACGACTGTTGATGCGCCCACCCAAAGGGCAAAACCTCCATGTTAAAACCCCTTACTTGAACTAAATTGTTTTTCTTAAGTAAATATGATTTCAAGTGTACTTAGTTTTATGGTGTCTTTTAAAAGAAAATGATGTATTATTCTCAAATTCATTTGCCATAAGGATGTGAGTTGATCAAAAGTTTTCAAGGCTCAAGAAGGACTTAGAAAGCAATTCGGAGTGTTCCCTAAAATGCCAGCCGAAGCCGTCCTGAAAGAGTGCCTTTCAGAAAAACAGTGGGTCCGTGCCACTTTTCTCCTATCGCAGGTGCCCACTGAGCAGAAAGAGGAGGAGAGGAGTCTTCAGTGCAGAGAAAGCTCACTGTCATGGTCACGGCTGATGGATTCCAACCGTGAGGACCTGACAAACAGGAAACTGACAAACTGATGTGGATGTCTTAAAAATGACCTTCTGTAAGTGCCTTGAAGAATAAGGATGATCTTGGCTGTCTGAGGTTTATATGTGACATTGCCTAAAGTAAAAGGTTTTTTGGCATTCCAATAGTGACCGCCACCTCCTCCCACCCCTACCATCTACTAAGCTTTTTGGAGTGAACCTGTTGCTTTGGAAATCGATGTGGAAGTAGTAGGATTTATAGAGATGTAATAAAAGGTCCACCCGCCAGTGTTCACTCTGCTTTGAATAGAAAGAACTGAAACACCCATCCAGAGAAGCATTCTCTCCTGGCTGTAGTGTGTCACAGTGGAATGAGCCTTAGGGTCAGATGCCATTTACTAGCTTGGCAAATTATTTAATCTCACTGAGTCCTCGTTTCCCCCAATTACCTGGGAAAAGCGGCTAACAACAGTTACTTGGTCATACTGTTGGAAGAATGAAAATAAATGATTGTACAAAGTCCCATCTCATAGCAGTTTCTTTCCTCTTCTGACAATTATGACACAGAAGACATAAACATAGGTAGACATTCAAGTATATATTTTCTTCAGGACTGGGACATTTTTTTTGTAGAAAATGTTCTTGTTATTCAGGCTCTATCCCCAAAGCATTCAGTTTCCCTCTTGATAACAGTGTATCAATTGTGAAGCTGCCCGAGTTCATTCTATTGACATGCATCAGATAACTATCATGATCACTGAGCTAAAATATATTAACTCAGCAATTTCAAGATTTTGAAAGGAGCTGAACTTCCATGAAGAAGCCGTGCTACAAATATCACCTAACTCTTGCGGACTGCCCTTGTAGTCTGGCTTGCTACTCATGCTAATTAAGAAGATGGTCAGTGGTTATGCCGTGAAAGGTTCTTGTTTTCTAGGCCTAGATAAGGTTACAAAGTAGCAGAGATTAAAAAGAGAGAAGCTGGGTGTCCTCAGGGAGCTACATTTGAAAAAGAAATTAGAAAAAAGTAACCAAGAGCGACCTGCTGTGAAGTGTGTGTGTGTGTGTGTGTGTGTGTGTGTGTAGACACAAGCATGTCTGTTTGTACAGGCTGTTTAAACACAACGTTAACAGTGAAGAGCTCAGCCTGCACAGTTGGTTTGGCTTCTAAACTCAGCATGCTCCCCACTAGGCACTCAGCCTTCATGAAGTTGCTTTGGCTTTCCAAGTTGCATTTCCTTCATCTGTAGAAATGTTAAATACACCTGACTTCTAAAGGGTTTGGGGAATATAAATGAACTAATGCACGTGATGTGCTTAGCACCTTGAAGATACTAAAAAATATTAGTAGTTATCATTGCCATAGTTAAGCTGTCATTGTTATTAAAGTACAGGTGTGGGCCAGTGTCAGCTGACTACTGACTTCAGCACAGTATCCTAATGTCTCTTTTGCATTTTTTCCCCTCTCGAATTTTTAAAATTCCTTGATAAGAAAATGTGAGGGTTGGTCAAGATGGTTTCTAAAACACCCTTCAGCTCCAAATGTTGTTCTCCTTTAGCTCTATAACATAGGATATGTTTTATATTTTTTACATGGATTTTAATAGATGAGTTTTATGTTATTATAATGTGGGCCTTTTGGAGATGTGTGGTCCTTTCTGTGTTATTTATATTTTCTTGAAAGAATGCATGTGTGTGTGTGTGCATGTGTTCATCCATTGTTTCAGAGAGAAATGGATGGAATTACCTGTAACCAATCACAAAATATTTTTATCATAAAAAGTGTATGAACCCTGGCTGGTGTAGCTCAGTGGATTAAGCATGGGCTGTGAGCCAGGGCATCACAGGTTCGATTCCCAGTCAGGGCACATGCCTGGGTTGTGGGCCGTGGCCCCCAGCAACCGCACATTGATGTTTCTCTCTCTCTTTCTCCCTCCCTTCCCTCTCTAAAAATAAATAAATAAAATCTTTTTAAAAAGTGTATGAAAAACCACCGTATTGGAAATGACAATTCCATATTATTTCATGACATTGAAAAGACAAAGGTTTTGGATGCAAAGTGTCCGTAGTAAATGGGTACAGAAGTTGAGGGATGGACACCTTACCGAGCAGGGGCAGCCCAAGGAGTTTAGTTTCAAACTCTGACACATCTTCATCTAACATTTCCCACAGCTTTAGCATTGAGGAGCTTTGCTGTCAGCTTCAGGAAGATACATGAGCCTTGGCCATAGGATCTCTGGGGTGAGTAGGAGAAATCGAAACAGATGTTTTAGTGAAAATCTTTCCTTGGGTGATTTTTTTTCTCAGCAAAGAGTTGTGTTTTTTTTTTAACTTTTTGTTTTCGTTTTAAATTGTGGATACATGAATGTGTGTGAAAAATACTCTCCTCATTCCTGTTTTCTGCGTTGCATCAACAAATGTAGCACTTTCAAAACATGTGCATGGTCTAGTCTATCAATTCCAAACTAGAGCAGCTCCAAATCCAAACAGCAGTGTTTGTGCTGGGGTTTCTGGGTTAATATGAAGAAAATTAGTACAACTGTGTATTTTGGTCTTTATAGAGGAAACTCCCTATGTATTCTACCATTCTCTAGCTTTCCCCTGAAGTTTATTTCCTTAAAACAGGTAAAAAACAAAACAAAACAAAACTAGACACTGCTAGACCCTTCTACCTTCTTCGCTCTAACACGGAGCACCTGGGTTCAAATCTCAGCCGTCACTAGGTTTGAAATTTGAGATAGGTCACTCACTTCACTGTGCCTCAGTTTCTTTATTTCTAAAGTAAGGGTAATTGTAGAAATCACTCCATAGGTAGCCCAGTGAGTGCTCAATAGATGTTAGTTATTACTGTTATTCTACGCACACACCAACCTTGACTGTATCTAAAGGTCCCGTTGCCATCAGGGACCACAGGGTCACTTCACTTAACCACAGGGCATGTTAAATACAATCATGATCTTTTAGACAGCAGTCCCATGTCTCTAATGTCATTTAAAACACTTAACCATGTAATGAGATAATGCTGGTCAAAGAGTTTAGTATAATGCTTAGTATAATATATAATGTTCACATTTGATCTCATTTACATGAGCAAAGTTCAAATAAAAATGTTTCTAAGAAGTCATTTCAAATATAGATTAGTAAGATAAAAGTATGAAATTGTAGCAAAATAGAAGGTTTCTTCCTACGTAATTGAATTTTGTCTGCGCTCACCTGGAGAGCTCCCCAAATGCATTTTGTTTATTCCCATTACCTTCCTACTGCCTTGGTCTGTACTTGACAGCTTCAATCAATGTGTCTTACGGGCAGAAGGATGAACCCCCGACCTCCTGAAAGAGGAGTCCTAATCCCGGGAATGGATGACTAGGTTGCTGTGCCTGGAAAAGGGGATTTTGCAGATGAGATTAATAACATTAAAATAAGGAGACTATTTTGGATTATCTGGGTGGGCCAGTGTAGTCTCAACGTCCTCAGAGGGAGGCAGGGGGATCAGTCCTGGAGTGATTTGATGATGCTGGGTGCTGGTTTTAGAAGATCTCAAAGTATCATGAAGTACATAATATTATGGCCAATTGCATTTTGTGGGCCATTTAGTGTTTCAGAAGATTTTGTTCTTACAATTACAACCTTTTCATCTCAGGGCAGTTTTATGAAGCTATTTATTTTTTGGATGACAGGGCATATTTAAAAGTCTTTCTCCCTAAAGCATAAAATGTACATTTTATGGTCTACAGTATCCCCATTTTCCCTTAACACTAAAGTTAAAATTTGTATCTCCTAGAAATAATATATTTTTATTAGTCCCCAGAGATGAGATTATACCCTAAAGAATACTCCAGCTTTTGAAAGGAACAAAAGCCTTTGATGACATGCAGGAATTGCTTTCTCATGGACCATTCCTTTTAGATTTCCTCACTGGGCTCATGCCTTCCTCTTTCCCCGAGACACCCATTGTGATCGCTAGGGCCACATAGGGGATTGAATTGTAACACCTGAAGCACATCCTTGAATCATGGCTTTGCACTGGAAAGTGAGCTCTATGACACTGTGGTATTAGGCCACCTAGATATTTGACTGACTGATGGTATTGACCTTTCTGCATTAGTTTCCTGACTGATGGTGGAAAAGCCATGTGTAAGCTAGTTAGAGCTAAAGTTGCCGAAGCAGAAAAGCTGTGCATGTATCCCTCCCCATAGTCTTCCTTTCTGTCTAATTTTTAAGTAACCTAAGAAAAGTTCTCTTTCTTCTGTGTCTCATCTTTCGTCTCAAATTATCAACATGAACATAGAGATTATTTTTGCAATCTCACCCTTCTGTCTGTTGGGACTGCAAGTTCGTGTACTTAATAGGGTCCAGCAGGCAACACAAATAAGGTAAGTGAGTCAGGCAGTGGCCGGTGAGAGGCAAGGATTGTGGTGGATTGGAGTCCGTATACCCTTTTGAAGGGGTTAACTGCTCCCCAGCCCTGGTTAATTTTGTTATGTTGAAACATGGGAGAAGTGTTTCCAGGTATTCTGGCTTTCTTTTAAGAGAGGCCAGAAATCTTTATTTTTATTCAATATCACGCAATATTTTTGGTGATTTTTGAGAGACAGAGAGAGGCATCGACTTGTTGTTCCACTTACTTATGCATCCATTGGGTGATCCTTGTGTGAGCCCTGACCCAGGATCAACCCTGAAACCTTGGCCTATGGGACAATGCTCTAACCAAGTGAGCTACCCAGCCAGGGCCCAATATCACCCAATTTTTAAATTCTGTAGACTGTACCTAACTTCTCCAGAATGGATTCAGCCTTGGGAGATAAGACCTTGGTTTATAATATTTCAGTTTTATTTTTACTCTACACATACAGTATTTTCTGTATTCTCCTTTTCCCTTCTTAGAAGTTCACTTACTTATTAATTCTTGAAGGGTGGGGGGTGCTACGGCAGCCCCTAAGGAAGTTGTTTAAGGAGAATCTGGGAGCATCAAGGAAAGATTCTTTGAAAAAGTGCGACTAAACTGTGGTTTGAGGGGTGGGTAGAAGTTGGTTTAGTAAAATAAGAGAAGATACATGTGTGGGATGTGGGAGTGAGCTCTTAAGAGACATCAGTGTGAACAAAATCACAGACACGAGAGAGGGCACCACACTTTCAGAGAAGCCACAGAAGTGCAGCTGGGCTGGAATTTAGCGTGGGGAAAAGGGAGTCGTAACAGATGACCCCGCAGAGGTAGGCAGGTGCCAAAATGGGAAGAACTCTCGCGCTGTAATGGAATTTAATTTTAACCTGAAGCAATAAGGGACCCATCCAGTTTGCTTCTCTCTAAAGCTGACATCCTTCTCCATCCCAGGAGTTATTCTCTAATTTATTTGATTTGCTCAAGGCTGTGAGTAATTTTATACAACAAACTTCTGTAATTGTGAACACGAAGAGACTGCTTGGGGTGTAAGGCAAACCAAGCAAACCCATTATTGGAACCAGGGATCTCTCTGGAGCTAGGGACTTAGTAATTGGACTGAAATAAACTCAAAGTGGTTTGGAGGCCCAGTTGCACAAAATCAGATCTTTTTCTTAGAGCAATAACCCATTTAGTTTCCGTGCTATTCCCAACGGCCGTAGAATGGCAGCACAAGGAATTCGAAATCTCTGATGGCATCAGTGGTTTTGGATCTATGCTTGCTGGGGCTCAAAGAAGAGAGCCACATGTACTATAGCATTGAGAGAGGGCTGGCACATTGAAATAATTCTGACCTGTTTCCTAAGGCAAAGGAAAATGGCTCCAAGCCTTTGCAGAGACCAGAAGTCTAGAAAAAAAGGGACTGAAGAAAATAGCAAATTAGAAGGCCATTTGAAACACAGAAAACTAGGTCAAGCAGCAGTTTGGTCATGCTGTAGTAGGTCACCCTACTAATAACATAGATATGTTTATGTCATTTTACCATTTCAATATGCATGTGTATAACGATATCCTAATGGCTATTTTCTGGTATGATCCTAATAATTTTCTTAGACTGAAGTTGCTAGAAAAATGATGATACTAAGTGAGCAAGATATTCCCCCTATCATTGAATAAGCAAGCTAGCTGCTCTTTTTCATAAATGAGAGACGCTGGGTATAAATTTGTTTGAAATCAGGATAATTTGCTATGCTTTTTTTTCAATATGCAGAAGATAAAATAACAGGCTGCATTATGAGTTATAGAACAATTTCATTATCATAACTGAAGCAGATGCTATTTCTTGAGAGAATTAAGTAAATTTGTGAAAGTATTTTCAGCTATTGCCTCTGGGTTTTTCTAATGTTGCAATGTGTTTGTGAGCAAACACTTTTAACAGCGAAGTCCAGGAGGACCCAGTCAACAGAGTAATAAAAGAAACTTTAAAAACAGCAGCCAAAGTTAGATGTCCTTTGGGAAGCACCGGGTTGGAAAATTAGTCATTTTTCTTGGCAAATTAGTAAGATATAATTGGAATAAATTGTTTCCTTCAATATGTTAACACAGTGGCTTCACATCTGTAAATATGTTGAATTCATCCCAATATTATATTCATATTAATATACATATGAAAAGATACATATTTCTCTAGTTAAAACTGCATGGAGTCTTTTGTTATAAATGATGTTCAAGTTTATTTTTAGGCACTTATTTGTCTGAATTTGATTCTTTAACTTGTAATGCATTTTATAAATTACTCTTATAATCATATATGAAGCTAAATAGCCCTATCTCCTGCTCATTTACAGGGGGAAAAAGCCTCTTTGAAAAAAAAAATTTAGTCATCTCAGAGAATCCTTCAATGATTTGCTTATTTATAATATCTGTAGCTTGGTTCACACTTTTTAATAATAAGTACTACTTTTGATCATTTTTTTTTTTGCCAGACATCACATATATATTATCAGGACAACCCTGAAAAATAGGTATTATTTCTCACTTTGTGAATGGAGAAAATGATATTTACAGAGGTTTAAAAGAATACTCACGGTCACACAGCTAATAAGTACTAATGCCAGGATTTGAGCTAAGGTCAACCTGAATGCTGCATGGTCTCAGTTGGGTCTTAGTCTTTTCCCACCTTCAGAATCCCACCTCTAAGCCCTGACTGAACCCCTGATTTCTTCAAGATGGTTTCCTTATAACATCAATAAACATCATACTTTTGTCAACACAGTGGGTCTCAAACTCATCCTCATGGTGAAACACCTTGGAGGTTCGTACACCCTTTGCCCACACCAGGAAATATAATAGTGCTGTGTTTAATTTTATCATGACAATTAGAAGCACTTTTGTCAGCAAAAAATATTCTATTAACTGTAATATGAACATAGGTCTCCTTATCAGAGAAAAGTCTCCAGCAAGCTGATGACATACATTTAAGAAAATCTTACTTCTAAATATTCCTCTGAATAATTGTTTAAGTCTTGTTTTATTATGATATTTGTTAGCACATTCAAGTGAGCTGTTGAAAGCAAGTACATATGTTATTTTTTTATAAATGCATTGGACAAATATAAATTTGAAACAATTCTATCAGTTTATATTCTTTTCTCTGACTTGGGACAAAACCACTGTATTTTCTTTTTTTAAAATTCTCTGCTGAGGACATTTTTTCATTACTTTTAGAGAGAGATGAAGGGTCGGGGGGGAGAGAATGTGAGAGAGAAACATTGATTGATTGCCTGTCACGCTCACAGTGACCAGAGATGCAGGGATTGAATCCACAGCCTAAGTACATGCCCTGACTTGGGATCAAACCTGCAGCCTTTCAGTTTATGTGATGATGTTCTAACCAACTGAGCCGCACTGGCCAGGGCACCATTGGATTTTCTTGATGCACTACCTTAGTGTTGCTCAGTGAGAATTACCTGAGAAAACAATTATAATGCAATTACAGGAAGAATTTGTAAACGACTCTTACATTGATAGTTTTTGTTTTTATATCTTTGGCATAAATGTATATCTTTTTCTCCTGTGAAGCTCTCTGTTATTTTCAGTATTGCTTTTGATTTCAGTTTTATTTTATTTAAAATTTACATACTGTTAAATGCCCAAATTTCATGAAAACAATTTGAGTTTTTCCAAATTTATACTCAGTGTAACCTCTAGCCCTATCAAGCAAGAAATAGAATGTTTTTATCATTCCAGAAAATTCCTGGAAAATTCTCTCCACCCAGAGGCAATCTTTTTCTGAATTTTCTCACCATAGATCAGTCTTCCTTGTTCTGGAATTTCATATATATAATATTATACAATATGTGTGCTTTTTAGCATCTGGCTTTTTCTACTCAGCATTAAACCTGCGGGATTCATCCATGTTGTTAGGTGTATCACTAATACCATTCTTTTTATTGCCGAATAGGGTCCCTTTTGTGAAAACATCACGATCTCTTTATCCATTCTCCTACCGATAGGTGTCCATGTTGTTGTGGGAGGAGACCACCGAGAGGACGTGACCATTGGCCGACTCGCGATCTGGACTTGAGCCATCAGAGGTTCTTCGTCTCCTGCCCTGTCCTTGCAGTGTGCACTCTTCTCTCCATTCCCATAGTGGGAGCCATTATAAAGGATGCAGCCTTCTAGAGCAACATGTTGTGGAGCCCACCTGGACTGAATACTGACTGAACCCAGGTAAGGTCTCTATATGAACTTTGAAGGTTCTGGCAGGTGGGTATGAAGATCTACTCGTCTTCCAGCCACTCAAAATAAGCCTGGTAAGTTAGTTCCCTTGCTTATCAAAATTGCTAAAACCAATCTGGAGTCGTCTGCCTTTCTTTGGTCTCTCCTTGTCTTCTGTGTACCAGGGTCGGTTTGCAAGCCAACAATTGTTTACAAATGTTTCTGCTGTCATGAAGAGATGCGCTGTGAACATTCCTGAACAAGTCTTTTCATGCACATGTATTTTCATTCTTGGAAAATAGGGTATTTCATAAGAAACAGTGAAACTGTTTTCCAAAGTGTTTATACTATTCTACATTTCCATCAGTAGTGGATGAGTGTTCTGGTTGCTACATAGCTGCCCAAATTTGGTTTGTCAGTCTTTTCGCCATCCTTGTGAGTGTGTACTGGTCTCCCCTTATGGTTTCCATCTGCATTTTTCTAAGGGTTACTGATATTGAATGCTCTATTTATGGGCTTATTGGCCACTTGTATATCCTTCTTTGTGAAGTATCTGTGCAAGTTTTGCTCAATTTATAGGATTGCTTATCCTTTGGTTAAAGTTATTTATATTTTTCTGAAAGTAAATCTTTTTGTCAGAAGTATTATTTAACAAATATTTTTTCCCCAGTCTCAGCCTTACCTATTCATTTTCCTAATGGTGTCTTCTGATGAAAAGACATTTTTAATTTTGATGAATTTAATGTATCAATCTTTTTCTTTTACAGTTGTTGCTTTCTCTGTCATGTTTAAGAAATGTTTGCCTAACTCCATGCCACAGATAGAGTGTGTTCCTCCCTTACGAACTCATCCCTCACCTTTCATAAACTGTTATAGACTTGAAATTTATCCCCGTACTTTTAAAGCTACAAGGACTGTAGCTTTCTGCTTGAGTGCTAGATTCTCAAATGATTGAGAATGTCCCAAGTATCACCTGCTATCATTTTCTTATTTGGAATGTCGAGTTCTTTCCATTTTTTTCACTGAATTTGACCATTGTTTTGTGTTTTTAAAGTTGTCTTTTGTTTTAACATTTTTTTGTCCTGAGTTTATGATTATAATCTATAGCACAGTTAGTGTAATACAAGCTATTCTACCATTAATGGAAACAGAACTCTACAGATCTTTTTGATATTAAAATAGTGTAAACTTTTTAAGCACAAGTATTGAAGCATATATTTCTTTCAAAGTCCATGGATAAAGACAACCTGGGGGGAGGATTGAAAGTGGAAGGTGGGGGTGTGGATAGGGCAGGGGAGAGTAATGAGGGGAAAATGGGGACAACTATAATTGAATAACAATTAAAAGAATTAAAAAGAACAAAGTTCTAAAAGGGTATGCTAATGTGCTATGTGTGCAATAGAATATTAGTAAATACCTGCTGAAGTAGATGGATCTCACTGAACTAAATGATTTGCCACATCTACATGACAATTTGATTAAATTATTGTAAAATGATCCCATAACATGAGGTGGGGGATTCTAGAAGTTCAAGTAGTTTAGTACAAGACACTTTTTATTTTAAAAATTTTTAAAAATTTTATCTTTATTATATTTTTTCCATTACCAATTAGCCCCATTATACTCCCCTCCCACCTACAATCCCCACACTGTGGTCCGTGTTCATGAGTCTTTTTTCCTTTTTGCTCAACCCTCCACCCCTTTGGCTCCCCTCCCCCACAGGCTGTCATCCTTCACTCCATCTATGAGTCTGTCCCCATTCTCCTTGGTAGCTCAGTTTGTTCATTAGATTCCACATACGAGTGAAATCATGTGGTATTTTCCTTTCTCTGTCTTATTTCACTTAGCATAATGTTCTCTGGGTCCATTCATACTGTTGCAAAAGGTAAAATTTTCTTCTTTTTTATGGCTGAGTAGTACTCCATTGTGTAAATGTCCCAAAGTTGTTTTTATCCACTCATCTACTGATGGACACTTGGGCTGCTTCCACATCTTGGCAATTGTAAATACCACTGTAACAAACATAGGGGTGCTTATGTTCTTTCAAATTAGTGTTATGGGTTCTTTCAGATATATTCCCTGAAGTGGGATCTCTGGGTCAAAAGGCAGATCCATTTTTCATTTTTTGAGGTAACTGCATACTGCTTTCCACAGTGGCTGCACCAGTCTGCATTCCCACAAACAGTGCAAAAGGGTTTCCCTTTCTCCACATCCTCATCAGCACTTGTTTGATAATTTATTACACTTGATCTTAGATGAAAGGCTGAGAAGTGATTGTTTGGTGATTTATTGATGACAGCCATTCTGACAGATGTGAGATGATATCTCACTGTAGTTTTAATTCGCATTTCTCTGATGATTAGTGACATTGAGCATCTTTTCATATGTCTATTGGCCATCTGTAAGTCCTCTTTGGAGAAATATGTCTCCAGATCCTTTGCCCATTTTTCAGTTGAGTTGTTTGTATTTTTATTGTTGAATTTTATAAGGTCTTTATAAATTTTGGATATTAACCCCTTATTAGATGTATTGGCAACTATGTTCTCCCATTCTGTAGGTTGTCTTTTTATTTTGTTGATGATTTTATTTTCTTGATGTTGTGTAAAATTTCTTAGTTTGATGTAGTCCCATTTGTTTATTTTTATCTTGTTTCCCTTCACTGGGGAGATATATCCAATTAAAAGTTGCTAAAAACAATGTCTGCAATTTTACTGCCTATGTTTTCTTCTAGGATTTTCAGAGTTTCAGTTCTGACGTTTAAGTCTTCAATCCATTTTGAATTTGTTCTTTTGTGTGGTGTGATAAGGTGGTCTAGTTTCATTTTTTTGCATCTATCTGTCCAATTTTCTCAGCACCATTTGTTGAATAAAAAATCTTTAGCCCATTGTATGTGCTTGCTTCCTATGTTAAGTATTAATTGACTATAAAGGTATGGGTTTATTTATTGGCTCTCTATTCTGTTTCATTGATATATGTATCTGTTTTTATGTACCAGTACCGTGGTGATTTGATTACTGTGGCCTTATAGTGTAGTTTCATATTAAGTAGTGTGATTCCTCCAACTTTGTTTTTTATTCTCAGGATTGCTGTTGCTATGTGGGGCCTTTTGTGGTTCCACATAAATATTTGTCCTTATTTTATTAAATATCTCATTGGAGTCTTGATAGGAATTATATCGAATCTATAGATTGCTTTGGGTAGTACAGACATTTTAGTGATGGTAATTCTTCCTATCCATGAGCACAGTATGTGCTTCCATGTTTTTGTCTCTTCTATTTTTTTCTTCAGTGTCTTATAATTTTCCATGTACAGGTCTTTTACATCCTTGGTTAGTTTTATTCCTAGATATTTTATTCTTTTTGAAGCAATTGTGACTGGGATTGTTTTCTTAATTTCCCTCTCTGTTAGTTCATTATTGGCATATAAAAATACAACTGATTTCTAGATATTAATTTTGTATCCTGATACTTTGTTGAATTCATTTATCAGTTCCAATAGTTTCTTGGTGGAATCTTTGGGGTTTTCTATGTACAGTATCATGTGATCTGCAAATAATGATAGTTTTTCTTCTTTTCTGATTTATTTGGATGCATAAGCCACTATTTTGAATATAACAGCTTAAGTTATATTTGCCACTATATATAGACCTGAATAGTTGAATTAGGCTTAAAATGTTGGATTCTTTTTTGGGGGTATGGCTGCAATCCAAAGTGTTGTCACAATGTGAAATCTCATGCCCTGGTTCAAGTCAACACCCTAAATCTAGAATTTTAGGCCAACACTAAATATATGTCAATGTTGGTATAAATTCAAAATTAGTGCTAGTTACCATATGGAGTTCAGTATGAAGGAAGATTCTAAAGTTGAATCTATGTCAAACAGAAAGAATGACATGAGCAAAGGGTCCTATCTTCTATTGGCTCTGAAATGAAAAGTGATGCCATATATGCCATGGGTATCTTACTTTGAACTAGACTTTCTACTGCATTATTTACTGAGCGACATAACCTATGTTATGCAACCCAATTGTTTTATTTCCTCTGAGGCTCCAGAAGAAAGCCCCCATCAATAATGTACCTAACCAGTGAATAAGTGTTGGTTGCTTATATGATGGGTAACTGCAATTTTAAACTTAAAAAAATTGTATGAAAGCCAAAAAAAAGAGTCTATTTTTAAGCTTTTTGCTTCCCAGCATGGTTTCTAGAAACACATCATGGTGAAAATGGGGACTTGCTGCTAGTTTTATGGAGTCTACTTTTCTACTGATGCCCTAATTTTACCCTGGAAGGAAATTATTGAAAATCCTTTCCCACTGACAAAGTAAATTCTCAGAAATATCTAATAGCACACACAGCCAACCTTGGAACATTGCCAACATATTTGTAGCATAATGTTGCATTTAAATATGCTTTTTAAGTATCTAATTATGCATAACCATAGGGAATGCTCTTAGTAGATCTGGCCTCTAGAGAACAGATCTTATTCTAAGGTAAATCAGTGAATCTTGACAATTTTAAATAATTTGCTTGGTTTTAGAAATTTTACTATGCCTGTTCACTTCTATATACCTCTAGAAATAAGCTGAGGATATTCAATGTGGGAGTCACTCTCAAATAAGTTTATATCCCACACAATTTTCTTGTAAAAACCTCAGAAATATGACAGTAAAAATGTTGACATCTAATTGCCTTTTAAAATGTGACTAGAGAGGACAAAAAGAAACATGACTATTTAAATTTATCTGAAGTAAATAAAAACATTTGGAAATATAGCTGAACTCTGTTGCATTATTCATTTACTCATTTATTAATGATATACAACTTTATAGAGCACTAAATATGTGCCAGATACCAACCCATATTGACAAGACATGGTTGATGCCCAGAGGGATCACAGTAGAGGAGATGCACAAGTTACTTCAGTGTGGTATGTTGTCTTTTGTAATAGAGGTTTGTGCAGAGTGACATGTGATTACTTTTGAGTGGTAACACACTGAGTTTGTCATGTAGCAGAAGGTGTTATAAAGAGTTGTGGGAACTGATTCTAATTTCTAGTGATCTTTCTCAAGATTCAAACAATATCACCCCAAACTGTATCCTTCCCTGTATTTGACTCTGCTTCTTTGTTATTGGTTCTATTCTAATGCTAACTTTTTAGACCCCAGATGGGTTCTAGCAGCCCCTGTGGCTGCACACATTCTCATTAATATCAAAACAGAAAGAGAAGATTCACTTTTTTCCAAGTTGAAAATGTCCAGGCATTGAATCTCCAGGTGCTTTATTGGTCTGACTTGGATTGGATGCCGGCTCCTGAATCAGTCACCTTGGCCAGTGCAAGCTGCTGGTAGGGAAGTGGTAGATGGGATTAAAGTTGAATATAGGTTTACATTTCCTACCCTGAATGGCTTGGCAATTGGGGATACTATGGAGGAGAAAGGGAACGGATAAAAATACCCAAGGAATGAATGCCAAATGAAATGTACTCCTTCCTACTTCAGAGTGACCTTGTGCCCACTCCTCATATCCAGATCCAACTTAACACAATGAAGTCCAGATTCCATAGGATGTATACAAGAACCCTGGGAAACTGTGCTTTTCTGCTTATAGTAGCCAAATTGATGCCAGTCTATGATCTTTCCACCTGAGCCAACACAGTCACCAAGTGATTAAATGATTAACTCTGGGTTCATTCATTCATTCATTCATTCAATATTTATTGATTATATTATTCTGTACTAGGCAGCACACAAGTTCTGTTTAGCCCTGTTTAGCAAGATACAGTTTCCTCACACAGAGTATACTTTCTAGTGGAAGAGACAAGTAAATAAGTGCAAAATAGGAATAAAAGGTTGATACTGGAAGTACAAAGTGCTAAGAAAGCACTTAGATGGAGCCTTTGTCCTTGCCTTGGGGTCTCCAGGGAGCAAAACCTGGATAATGAATCAGGATAAACGGACATTCATTAGGTGAAAAGCTGGAAGAAGTTAATTCTAGTCAGAGGGAACATACGGATTTTTTTTTTCACGTGGTGAGTTTGTGCTTCTCTGCCTAAATATTTCACGGCAGATACTACTCAGATCTGGGGTCCATTCTCCCCTTTCACCAGGTGAAATCCACTTTTATTCTAGACTGAAATGTGCCTACTGTTAAAGTAATTAAACGAAGAGGCCATTGGACTGAAGTAGCTCTACTGCTGTGGTGGCCTCGTTAAGGAAACCAACATCTAAGCCTATAAATGCCTCAAGGTTATGAAACCGAAACCTAATGACAACTGATCACAACCACTGAAGCTCCAGTCAGCCACTAATTTCCTTGCATTTTCTTTTCTTTCCTTTCTGTAAAAGTCTCTCCCTGAGCTCCTGTTGCAACTCACCTAACCCTTTCTGGTTTGGTGTTGCCCAGTTTGAACTGATGTTTGCTCAAATAAACTATTAAAACATTTAATGTGTCTACTTTTATATTTTGACACCTCTGAAATAGATTTACCTTCCTAGATTCCAGTCTAGTCTTTTTCGGACAAACAAAAACCAAGCCAAACAAAGCAATAAAGCAGTGTTTCCAAAGACAATGAAATACAGTTTCCGGATATAAGTTCATTGGATGAAGACGTTTTCAAGCTTTTAAAGCTAACAAAACAGATATTAAAAATTCATTCTACACTACCATGACTACCCCAAATTGTTATTATCAAAAGGCTTTTTCCTCATTTAACTTCTTTGACTTTAATATTTTTAAAAATTCAAACTGCCCTGGAGAACTTAGTTTATTTTATCCTGACAACCGAAACCCATTCAAAATGCTCAATTAATGCTCTCAAATATTCAAATAAAAATTTGCATTTCAGTGTTCTGAGTAATAGATGTAATTGATCTCTAAATTCTATTAAAGCCTTACCATTATGCTTAGCAGACAGGTCTCCTTTTAGTAATGAGGGTTCAGCACAGGCATAAAAGATTAGGTGATTAGTGAGGCAGAGGATGGGATAATGAAGGTGGAGGCTGCGGCTCTCCTTTTTATCCTAAGCTGGTATTGGATTTAACTCAGTGTTTCTTTGCAAGACAAATGGTCCTCAGACCCTATTAAAGATTTCAGTGGGTTTCATAGAGTCAGAGGTCTTTGCTTCTCATAATTATTGTAACAGAAATCGGCCCCCAGGACTTAATTATTCTTAAAATTATGTATGGAAGGGTAATGCTACCTTATGAGAAAAAAATGCTATTTATGACCCTGCTTGTTTCAAAAGGAATCTGACTTCTGATGTATGAAAGATATTTTAGATTCTTGCATGCCATGATTCATTTGGGTGTCAAGTTTAGAAATGACTCTGCATAATGGCAAGAGAAGAATTTGAAACTCGACAGCAATCTTTGATGAGAGAGAAGTCATAGTAGGCGGCAGATCACAAATTATATCAACTGCCCACAAAGACAGTCTACTAAGATCATAGGTGACTGAGTGATCAATTTCTTGAGGAAATCAATATTTTTGATTTCTTTATGGGTAGGAGCTGTCTCCTGTGCTTTTCTGTTCTGCTGAGACTAACACGGGCGCTCATTCAATACTGAAAATTGTGACACTGAAGAACTAGAAGAAGCTTTATTTGCCACCTTGTTCACACTCCTCCAACTTCATCTTCCTTTAATCAGTTGTTTGTGGAAAGCTAGGTTGTGGGGAAATGAGCCCCTGCAATCCTCTCCAGGGTCCGTCCTCCAGACTTCTGAGTGTCTGGAGACAACTGTGGTGGTGACGATAGTAGC
Organism: Phyllostomus discolor; assembly: GCF_004126475.2. Taxonomy (NCBI): domain Eukaryota; kingdom Metazoa; phylum Chordata; class Mammalia; order Chiroptera; family Phyllostomidae; genus Phyllostomus; species Phyllostomus discolor. The sequence goes on along the minus strand of NC_040907.2, from coordinate 145,201,268 downwards.
AGTGGTGATGGCAGCATCCAGTTTCACTGAGTATTAGATACGGATGTCAGCTATGCCGGTCAGTTCCTTCATTCAAAACACCAAATGGGAGCCTTGGCAGTAGTGGCCTTTCTGTGGGTCAGTTCTGTGTTATTCTAGGAATCATTTCCAAGGGCCCTGCTGAGTAGTCTTATTCCTTACCCAAATAACCTATGTATGATTTTTCTGGCCCAAACATAGGTGATTACAAAGGTTTAATGTGGCAGAACTCACAGTAAAAACTGTCTCCACACCCTACCTCTGCACACAAACAAGACTTGGTGTATAGCCAAATGAGTCTTTTCTCTGTGGGTACTTGCAGTCAAGGGCTCAGCCCCCCGGCCCACCTTGCTCTTAAATATATTTACATTCCCAGTCCAGGCACCTTCATTCAAATTCTCTCTGCTAGGGCCTTGTTGCTGAGTTCCTCTTTAGGTATCTCTGCTCAGGCCTCTTATGGGGAAGAGGTGGTAAAAATCTTGAAACACTTTCCCCCACTCTGACTCAGTACTAAGTACTTTTCAACTCCCAGCCCTCCTACTCTGACTCTACTGCCTGCCCTGGGGTCCAACAGTAAGAAGATACCTCATACCTGCACTAGGTTGGCCGTATGTACTATACTGGTCTACTGGTCAACCCACCACCACTGTACCTTTCCACGAGGAAAAATAGAATGTCATGGGAGAGTTGGCATTTTCTCTGACCTTGGCCTCCTGCTTATATTTTCATAGTAAGTGATTAAAGGTTTTATTGTTACTTTTGTTTTGGCTTGTTGCTTTAATGGTCTTTTCTGACACCTGGCAGCTCAGTTTTCTCTCAAGATCTACTAAGATCCTGACACTAGCACTCAAAGTAATCCAATAGTTTTGTTTAAAATACTTTGTATAAAAGCCCTTCCAGTTTAAATTCCCTAGAGTGCCTTCTTTTTCCTGTGCTGAACCCTGACCATTATAGGATTTGTTATCAAGAAGTGAAGCTGCGTTGGCTTAATGGTCAAGCAGACATTGTAGGCTGGAAATCCAGTTATTCTTGTCATGCCATGACAAATACTTGGTAAAACAAATACTGTAATGCCTTGAAAGCAGGTGTGGGACTACTGAATCTGAAGCTCTTAAGAGAATAAGTTAGAACAAGTCAGAATGTCAATAGGCAATAAATGCTACTTGCTGCTTTTAACCAAGTTTTAGAAAGAGATAAACTGAAGAATTAGCTCATTTGCAAGCAGGGATAAAATGAACACAGCTCTGCTAAGGGTGGCTATTTCTGGCTGTGGCCTGCAATTAATATTGACCGATAGTCTGGTATTTGGGGACTTCACAAGTTGAAAAAGTCAATTGTTTTTTTTTTAATCTCAGACAATAAACTGTGATTTTAGCCTTCTTAAAACTCCAATTTAGTGTTCGTGGCAGATAATGGGAACCAACTCAGTGGCCAGATGAAAGGCGTTGCTTTTGAATGGAAACTTGTTGCTTCAGATGGCATCACCAGTGGCCAAGAACAGAGACCCGAGCCGTACTTGTAGAAAAGCTCAGTATTAGTTATTGTTACTGTTGCTTTTTAAACTTAAAAAGAAGAGGGTTCTGATTTCTATTCTGAGAAGCTTGAAGATTTTGTTAAAAGAAAAAAAACTTAGTTTTAACCAACAATTATTTCTAATAGACTATATATTATTTTAAGATTTGTAGGTAATAGACAAGAGCTGTGATGTTGTTTTCTAGTTTCTAATTCAGTAAAAATCAAATGACCACCATACACATTTAATCTATGAAGTTTTTGTCTTCAAGCTGTTCATCAACCTATCTAGGTAGAGCAACATGTTACATACTGTTCTAGAATCTACTAGGTGGATACTATCACAGAGCTTCAAAAATCCTTAAGGAGGATGCATTAGCCTGCTATGACCACTGTAACACAATACCACAGGATGGGTGGCTGAAACAACAGAAATTTATTTCTCAAAGTTTTGAAGTTGGGAAGTCCAAGATTTAGGTGCTGTGTGTTTGATTTCTCCTGAGAACTCAAGATAATGTCTTGTAGACAGTCAGTCCCCATCTGATAGGATAATGGTGGATCAAACATTAGAAGGTGGTTGCCAGCAAATTCCTAGCAAAGTTAACAAACAAATTACATATTTAAAAATAGACAGACAAATCACATATTTTTATTAAGTGCAAGTAAAGGCTAGAGACAAAAGGAAATTTGTAAAATATCAGAATAAATTAACAAGTAACATGTAAAAAAATGAATAGAGAGGTTCTCTTGATGCAGTTTAATTTAATCATCAATGGTCTTCTATTTTAATTTATATTTATTTGAAAATGACTCTGAAAAGGAAAGATGCCTTTGATTTTCCATTAAATACCTAGACGAAGTCTTACTTCAGACTTTGGACTAAAGTAGTACTTTACAGCCTTTGACGATGTCTGGAGATATTTCTGGTTGTTACACTGGGGTGGGGGTGTGCTATTGGTGTGTAGTGGGTAAAAGCCAAAGATATTGCCAAACATCCCACAATGCACGTTCCTGCCTCCACAATAAAGATTTATCCAGCCTAAATTGGTGGTAATAGTACAGAGCCATGGACATTTTCAATGTCTTCCTGATATTCTGTATTGCTTCTGCATCTTAAAGTCTTTGATATGTCTGTGTGTGTATGTGTAATACATGTTAATGCATTAGTGAATGCACTACATTGTTTTTACTCTGTCAGCTGAGAGCCTAGAAGAAACAACACCCCAGTAACAATGAACACATCTAGTGTCCAGAGCTTGGTTTCTAATACATTCTCCAATAAAGGGAACCAGGAGTCATTGGAGAAATGACCGATTTTAAGACTGGTGCAAGAAATAGACAAGATGAGCCTGGAACACTTTGTAGTGCCAGAAAGTAAGAAAGTGTTCAAATTAAATACTAGAATAAATGGAGATATGGCAAGGAGATACAAGAACTAACTGAAAGAGCTCCCAATGACCCAAGCTGCAACCATTTGAGCAAAATTAAGTAATACTGGATTGCAATCCAAAGTATAAAATAAGTATCCACAAGTCTATACTGATATAAGTAAATTATTAAATAAATGATTAAGTGGAAGAGGATAGACAACTCTTCTATATAGAAGAATTCCAAATAACTTGTATAGATTCTTTGCCCTGAAGGAGGTAGTCATACTTTGTACTCTCGAAGTGTGGGCTGCACATAGTGACTTCCTTCTCAAGAGTAGAGTATGGGGAGGGAGAACAAACCAGTAACTTTACAGTGGAGAAACCTGACATCCACTACTTTACCCAGGTGTTCAAGGTTAACATCAATAATGATAAATCATGTGGATAATATGAGGAATTACATGGATATTGATATAATGTGATAAAAATGACACTTTGCAGTCTTTTTCTCTAAACCCATCACTCTAATCATAAGGAAAACATGAGAAAAATTCTAATGGAGAGATATTCTACAGAATATTTGACTTGCACTTCTTCAAAAACAAAGAAAGTGTGAGAAACTGTTACAACCAGGAGGAGTGTAAGGAGACATGACAACCAGCAAGAATGTGATTTGCTTGATGAGATCTAGGAACAGGAAAGGGATATAAAGCACATGCTAAGGAAATCTGAATACAAATATATTAATATTGGCTCCTTAATTATTACAAATGTACCATATGTAATCAAGAATCTGACTTCATATGTCAATGTTTGTTGACAACATTTCAGTTTCACCCCTCTGCCTTCCACTCTGGTCACACCTGGGCAAGCAAACTAGAGAGCTTGAGTGCTGTCTCCTTTGGTGCTGGTGGGATATTCAAACCACATTGACTCCTGACCACACAAAGGAGCTGCCCCCCTGATCTAACTCTTCAACCACAATGATGAACCTAAGCCAGTCTCCTTTCCCAGCTTTCTCAAGCCATTTGAAACTAAACCTAGAAAACCTGCTGTACTCTCCCCATTATATAAGTAACACATATTTTTATAACCTCTTGGTGCATGTATGTGTGTGCGTGGCATCATCAGTTATGACATCGAAAATGAATTTTGAGCGTGGGGGTCTATGCAATCTCTTTAGAGTTGCTACAACACTGTATTAATATAAGATATTAATAAGAGGGGAAACTGAGTTTGGCATATATAAGAACTCTCTATCTCTGCATTTTTTTCTATAAATCTAAACCCCTTCAAAAAGAAGGTTTATTTTTTAAAAAGTCTTTGTACACTAGTTCAAGATGACAGATATAATCTAACTCTGACTTTGGGTCTGTTATGGACTGAATGTTGGTGTCCCCAATTTCTATGTTGATGCTCCATCCCACAATGTGATGTATTAGAAGGCAGGGCCTATGGGAGGTGCTTAGGTTTAGATGACATCCTGAGGGTGTAACATCCACTGTAAGAAGAGGAAGAGACGCCAGAGCTTCCTCTCTGTACCACGTGAAGACGCAGTAAGAAGGTGGCTGCCTGCACACAACCCAGGAAGCAGGCCCTCACTAAGGACCAAATCTGCCAGCCCCTTGATCTTGGGCTTTCAACAACCCAAAAATCTGACAAATAAATGTTTATTATTTAAGCCACCCAGATCATGGTATTTTGTTATGATAGTCTGAGAAGACTAAGACAGGGTCCGTGGAAACTTCTAGGTGAAGCTTCTTCTGGAAGAGACCATTTAGTGTTGCTGGAAGACTTGTTCAGATTCATTCTGAGCCAAATTGCGCTAGGAGGTAAATTGCATTTTCTTGTGATTTACTTTTACTATACAATTTTTAATTTTTTAATTTTTTTAAAAGATTTTATTTATTTATTTTTAGAGAGGGAAGGGAGGGAGATAGAGAGAGAGAGAGAGAGAAACGTCAATGTGCGGTTGCTGGGGGTTATGGCCTGCAACCCAGGCATGTACCCTGGCTGGGAATCGAACCTGGGACACTTTGGTTCCCAGCCCGCTCTCAATCCACTGAGCTACGCCAGCCAGGGCTAATTTTTTAATTTTTAAAATATATTTTATTGTTTATGCTATTACAGTTATCCTCACTTTTTCTGCCTTTGCCCACCTCTACCCAGCCTCCTCCCAGTCAATCCCCACACTGTTCTCCATGCCCATGGGTTATGCATACATGTTCTTTGGCTAATCACTTCATCTTCTTTCATCCAGTCCCCTTCTTCTCCTTCCCATCTGATAGCTGTCGGTCTGTCCCATGTGTCTATGCTTCTGTTTTGTGTCTTAGTTTATTTTGTTCATTACATTCCACATATGAGTGAGATTACATGGTATTTCTTGTTCACCAATTCCACTTCTGGGAATACATCCTAAGAATCCCTAAACACCAATTCAAAAGAATATATGCACCCTTATGTTCATTGCAGTGTTGTTCACAATATAGACCATTTTAAAAAACAATGCAGATAGTAGATTTCTCTTTCTCTTCTGCCAGTCATAGAGATGGCAGTTTCAAACAAATAACTACCCCTGGCAGAGCTTTGATGTGAAATAGTAATAACCTCATGATTGTTAGTCTGAATGCTGCTTTTGTAAAGGGCATGTATATAGCTCAGAGTAGAGGTCCAATCATCAGGCAGAATAAATTGCTTTCAGGGCATGTTGCTTGTATTTCTATTAGCCTTTGTTTATTTGCATCTTGTATAGTAAGTATGATGGTAATTCCTGAAGATGTGCTAAACCTTTTCCATGCGTTATCTCCCTTAATCTCATTCCACCTAAGAAAGGGGGCATCCTGGTTTATAAAAGAGAAAATTAAAGCCTAGGAAAGGTTAAGTAATTCGCTTAATGTCTCCCAGTTAATAAGTGGCAAAGCTGGATTTAATCCCTACTCCGTATTACTGCAAATCCTGAGTTTTTCCTACTAGATTATAACACTTTTTATTTACATATCAATGCCCCTCAACAAGATTTGAATTCCTTGGGAGTGAGAATTGTGTTGTACACATTTTTGGAACCCCAAACATAGCATAGAACCATACCTGGAAAAGGTGTTTACTAAATTTATTCTTGATTTTTCCTTAATACATAAATTTGGTTGCATTGCTTAATCACATATAAGAATAATTTTACCAGTTATTTTCAACTTCTTAAGTAATCATAATTTTTATGAATAATTAATACTGCCAAGAAGCATGACCTTATGGAATTATATAGAAGAAAAATTCACTCCCAATTTTGGGAGTTTATTATTGAAACTAAATAATAATTATATGTGCCACTAAAATTCAGCTGTGCTGTGTTTGGTATTCACTTTTACCTGGATTAGGAAAGACATTCTTGTCCTGCTTCTTAAAACCCAGGTAGAAGAGAGAATCTTTAAGAGCTCTTGTGGGAGAGCATGTGGAATTTATTATTGTTTGTATATAGATTTTGGGTGATGACTTTGGTGTAAAATCTAAGACCCATTCAAATTGATATTAGACACCATGCAACTCTATTTTGAGGGAGCAGTACAGTATGTAAAAACCATTTTATAACTTCAGTATTTCTGTATCAGGAGCCATCAGATAAACATAATTAGAATTATGTTAGGTTCTGTGGATTTATTTGTACTCTACCCTGATAAAATGAATCTGGTACAAAGTACTATTTTTTCTTTATCTGAAGAGATGCTTTAGCATCACAGATATGCTGTGGATTAAGTCCTGCTCTCCTACATAATCACAAGAGGACAGTTCCTTTGCTATAGCTTGTAATGTTCTAAGTGATGCACATCTTCAGATTTCTAAAGAACTTTCCACTAAATCCAAAGTGTGCTCTCTTGTCCATGGTTCTCTCTCTCTGGCCCAACATAAAGTGGAAATTCATTGTAGCTCTTTGACAAATTGAATTAAATTGCTTAGATCTTCGTAACCTATAATAACTCAGACATCTCTGTGCAATTATAATACCCAATATTATATTAGGACTCACAAGGAGGCCAGTACCTGAGTGGATGCTGGGTGGTGAATAGGCATTACAATATGAAGCCCAAGTCTCAATTTCTTCATTTTGCTATTAGCTAGCTCCATGATATCAGCAAAGTCCTTAGCTTACTCCTATGCAAAATTCTAAGTGGGTGATCTCTGAATTTAACACTTTATAGTTCTAAAACTTTATTGTAGAAACACAAACATGGTCTGTGAGGTCTTTACATTCTGATTTAATTAATAATAATTTTGAATTTCCATAGTTCTGAGTTCTGGAGGGAATTTAATTGTCTGAAAATGATTTATGTACTTAGGTTTAGATATAAAAAGATTTATATTAAGGAAGATGTATAAGTTTGTTTGTGTTTAAAGTTTATATAGAAGTGTGTAGATAATAAATAGGAAGCTACTTGAATCTATTGGGTCAAAAAACAACAAAAAATAATTCTGGCTTAATTAACAATCTACCTCCATAGTTGACTTTCTGCTACTAAAAGGCTCTCCAAGGCTCTTCTTGGTCAACTGCTATTTCAGAAAGTGACTATTTTGGAGGTGCACCCTGGTCTCCCCACGCCCCTACATGGAGAAACAGACTTGCCCGACAAAAGTAACTCATAGAAAGCCCCAGACTGTACCAGGGTGTGAAAGGTCATAGAGCTAAGAGGAATGGGGGAAATGGGTGGTCAGAAATGATTTTGGAGGTATTGATGGAATTTGGAAGTGGCTTTTTATACAAGTCAAGAGGGATAGTAGAAAGGTATCAGATTTCTCAGAATTTTGGTTTGGGATATTTTAAATTTGAGATGGTTATAATGCATCCAGTCCAAGGTGTCCAGTAGAGAGTAATATATGCAGATTATATAATTCTTCCAATAACCCTATGAGGTAGGTTTTACTACTATCAAGCTTTCATGCAGGACATATAATTATTATCCTGATGACATGTGTTCAAGGACACATAGTTAGTAAGTAGGGGTATTGCCATTTGAATCCAGGCAGCCAGAGTCCACAGCTATGTTTCTTACCATGTAGCCTCATTGCTTTTCCCAACTCCTTTCATGCTGGCACAAGAAAATATATACAGTCACTGTGATTGAATGAAAAATAAATGGGTTCACAAACAGAGGTTACCCAAGAGTTCTCATGATCTATATTCAAATACACAATACAAATACTTACATAATATTTTATCTAAGTCTTAATAGTAGTTTTATAAATTACCATTTAATAAATATGTGGAAGAAATGCTTATTCAATATATCACACATTCCAACAGTTCTGAGTTAGGCTTCATTCATTCATTTATTAATTCTGTCACTCATTCAGTGGACATTTATTAAGCCTCTAGTGTGTACCTGGTATTACAGTGAAGATAATAAAGTTTCTTTTCTCAATAAATTTATACTGTAGTGGAAGAGAGCAACATAAATCAAATAACTGTTCATGTGAATGTAAAATTCAACCATAATGAGAGCTAGACGGATAGAAGCTACTATACAGAAGAGAGATTATATGTAAAGATCAGAACAAAATGAAGAAATAAGAATTCAAAAAAGCCAGGGGTAGTTCTGGCTGGTGTGGCTCAGTGGATTAAGTGCTGGCCTGCAAACCAAAGGTTGCTGGTTCAATTCCCAGTCAAATCACATGCCTGGGTTGAGGGCCACATCCCCAGTTAGGGCATGCAAAAGGCAACCACACATGGGTGTTTCTCTCCCTCTCTTCCTCCCTCCCTTCCCCTCTCTCTGTAAATAAACAAACAAACAAACAAACAAACAAATAAATAAAATCTGTGGGAAAAAAAAGCCAGAGGAGTTTAAGAAGACTCTGGGACATCTCCAAAAGGGCAAACATCCAAACCACAGGGATGCCAGAAGGAGAAGAGGAATAGCAAGAAATTGAAAAATTATTTGGAAAAATAACAAAAGATAACTTCCCTAATTTGGCAAAGAAAATAGACATACAAGTTCAGGAAGCATAGAGAATCCCAAACAATTTGGAGTCAAAGAAGTCCACACCAAGACACACCATAATTATAATGCCAAAGGTTAAAGACAAAGAGAGAATTTTAAAAGCAGCAAGAGAAAGGCAGAGGTTACCTACAAAGGAGTCCTCATAAGCTGATTTATCAAGAGAAATTTTGCAGGCAAGAAGGGACTGGCAAGAAGCATACAAAGTGATGAAAAGCAAGGACCTACAACCAAGAGTACTCTAGCCAGCAAAGCTATCACTTAAAATTGAAGGACAGATAAAGTGCTTCCCACACAAGGTAAAATTGAAGGAGTTCATCATCACCGAGCTCTTGTTATTTGAAATGTTTAAGGGTCATATTTAAGAAAAATATGAAAAACTATGAACATTAAAATGACAACAAACTCATAACGATCAATAACTGAATCTAAAAAAAAACAACTAAGCAAACAACTAGAACAGGAATAGAATCATAAGTATGGAGATCATTTGGAGGGTTATCAACTGGGAGAGGGAAGGAGGAGAATGGGGAAAAGGTACAGAGGCATAAGCATAATTTGGTAGGTACAAGATAGATAGGGGGATGTTAAGAACAGTGTAGACAATGGAGAAGACAAGAATTATTTGTGTGATCCATGGACATGAACTAAGGGGAGATCACTGGAAGGAAGGGGGTTACTGGGAAGAGGGAAGCAAAGTGGGAAAGATTGGGACAACTGTAATAGCTTAATCAATATATATACTTAGAAAAACAAAAAGAAAAAGGAGAGCATAAAGGAAGAAATTAATAATCCTTCACATGTTAAATAGCATGGGAGACATTACTGAAGTAATTTATGAATTATGTGACTATAGCTAATGTGTTCTCCTTCTCCAGTGATGGAATTCATCCCCAATTTTTTCTCTCTGTAACATTTCAGTATAATTCTTTTCCCTACAGGTGAACACACAATGATTACATTGAAGGGCATTTTGCCTGTGGTATGATTATGCTTAAACTCATAAGGGTTAAATCCCATGTTGTATCTGCTTGCTTTTATGAATGTAAGATACTCATTCAAAAGAAATAACACCAGTTTTTTTATTCTGACATTAAACTTATCTACCAAATCTTTTTTAATTTTTAAAATATTTTCTTAATTTCTTTATTACAGAGTATTGTTTGCCAAACTTCAGTCACTAATCCATTAGCACAAAACCGAGACTAAGGAATAGATGTAGTTTGATGCAACAATAATGGTTTAAAAGAGTGATAATGAAAATACCTAAGATTTATATGAAAATGCATAGTTTATGACCACTTTACATACATTGTTATTAAACCTCACAAAACACCATGACAGGGGTTCTCAGCCCTAAATGTACATCAGGATCAGCCCAGGAGAGTTTTAAGACATTTGGATGTCTGGGTTCCACTGTAGAGCTAATGAATCTTCAGTATAGTAGTTTTTCTATGACTAGTTTTAAAAAAGATGCATTTATGAAATATGGCCAGCCCTCATGAAACAATAAAATAGGTCCACTGTTTTCATGTTACAGATAGGAAATCAAATCAAAATAATTTTCACCAAATCATGTGTCTTTCTAACCCAGTAATTCTTAAACTTCTGATTCCCAATGCCAATTTTATTACATAGTTTGTAATTCTCTACTATCTTGAAGTTTATACATTATAACATATATATATTATAATTTAAAAATTATATATGGAGTTCCGCTTCCAGTTGAGATGCAGAAGGATGTGACTTTCATCACTCCCAAAACAACAAAAATTATGAAATAAACAACAAAAAAGCACACACTTTACAAATCAGTGAAAGTCCTGTGAACACAAAGAAATCTAAAAAAACCATGCCATTCCAAGTGAGAAGGAAACAGGATATTTTTGTACTTGTGGCCAGTCATAGATGTCTGGGGTAGAGCGAAGAATGAGAGAGAATCTGTCTGGGAAGGACAATGTTGGCTTTGTCCAGAGAACTAGTCAAACTTTTGGTGAACCTGTGGTTCTGTAAAACACAAAATCCAAAAATGAACTTGTGAAAAAATAAAAAATTTGAATAGCTTTATGTCTATTGAAGAAATTGGGTTTGTCATTTGAAACTTTCCTACAAAAAAATCTTCAGGCTCAGATGGGGTCACTGGTGAGTGCTATGAAACATTCAAGAAAAAAAATTATCCTACACAAACTTTCAGAAAATAGAAGCAGTTATATGACTCTTCAACTTACCAGGAGAATAATAATCCTGACACAAAAATGGCATGAGGACATCACAGATAAAGAGAACGAAAGACCAATCTCACTCAGTAATCATGCAGAAGTCCTCAGAAAAAAGATAATCCAGCACTAGATAAAAAGGATAAACATCATGACCACTTGAGTTTTGTCCCAAGAATGTGTATGTGGTTCAACATTTTCAAAGCCATCCATGAAATTCACTACATTAGTTGAGTCCAAGAGAAAAAGTCATGGCAGAAAAGATAGTTGATTCAGAAATATGTTGACAAAATCCACATATACTCATGCCAAAACTCTCAACAAAATGTAAATAGAAAAGAATATCTTTAACCTGAAAAAGCCCGTAGATAAAAAATCTATAGCTAACCTTATATTTAATGGAAAAAACTTTGAATGCTCTACTCCGAAGATGAGTAACAAAGCAAGGATGTTGTTTCCACCCCTTCATTTCACATTGATCAGAAGTTCTTAGAACAATACTACAAGCAAAAGAAATAAAGAGCACAACAATTGAAAGGAAAAGAAAAAAACTTCTTGTTATTTGTAGATGGCATGATTGTATACATAGAAAACCCTAAGAAATCTACAAAAAGTAGTAGGATTAATCAATGATTTTAATAGAGTAACTGAATTACAAAGTCAGTATTAAAAATTAATTACATTTCTGTGTATATATATAAAACTAGAAAATAAAAGTTAAAAATAATACTATGTACAGTAACATCATGAATCCCTATGATCCCTGTAAAAGATGTAGAAGACCTCTACATAGAAAATGGGTAAGCCTGAACAAAATTACAAAATATTGCTGAGAAAAATTAAAAGACCTCAATAAATATTGATAGTTGGGAAGACTCAATATTGTTAAGATACCCATTTTTTCCCAACTGGATCTATACATTCAAGCCCATCCTAATCAAAATTCATCAAAACATGTATTTTACAGAAGTTGACAAGAAAATACTTAAATTTATATAGAAATGTATATATCCTACAATAGCTACAAAAATTTTGAAAAGGAAGAATAAAGTTAGGTGAATTATACCACCCAAGACAACTTAAAGCCATAGTAGACAGCGTGGTACTTATGTAAGGAAAAGCATAGAACATAACAGAATAAACAGACCAAAAATAGAGCTATACATATAAAATCTATTGATTTTTAACAAACTTCAATTGGAAATAAACCTTTATATTTTAATAAATCATGCTGGAACAACTGAATATCCTTAGGCAAAAAAAATTAAGCTTTATCTCATGCCATACATAAAATTTAAGTGAAATACTTTAACCTAAACATAAGATCTAAAACCATAAAACTTCTGGAAAACAGGAGTGTATCCTTGTGAACTTTGGGTAAACAGAACTTTTTGACAGAATACCAAACACACTAAATCTTAAAAATATAAATTAGGCTTATCAAGATTAAAATCATCTACTCTTCAAAAGAAATTGTGAAAGAAATGAAAAGATAAACCATGAACTGGGAGGTAATATTTGCAACATATTTATCTGACAAAAAACTTTGTATCCAAAACAATCTATATAATGCCTTTAACTGTGAGCTAAGGAGAAATAAAATCATTTAAAATAAAACGTGTGTTACAATGCATCAGTGAAGGAGTCAGATACTTACAATTAGAGGTAGAATCATTCTGTCTGTGACAGCTGAGAATGCGGAACGACTCGAGAAAGACGGTTAGCGTCTAGGACTTGATTTTCTGAAATGAAGAACAACTGTTGTAAGTCTGAACAAAACTAAGTACTCTCTTATTTTTGTTTTCATGGTAGTTGAAATCCTGGAGATTTCAATGTGTATTAAAATTATGCAAATAGACTTCGTGTTTATGTGTAAGATGCAGTTAGATTCTCAGCTGGGATTATTAATGAATTTCTATACCCACAAGAAAATCCTGTGGTATATTCAAAAGAGAGTTGCACAAGTTACAGTTCTTTGATGTTTGAGACTGTGAATCTCATTGCAGACCCCCAACTAACACTATTAGGGTTCTTTAATCATTATGACAATAAAAAACTGCTCCCCTTATTCCAAAAATGTCCCCTAGTGGGTGGTGGCATCCTTGAAAGGAACTACTGTTATATTAATGCAATCAAGGGAAAAAACAGAGATTTCCTGGCCCAAGCAATACATGAATGGGGGATGTCTTTGTTCCCATTGCCTCATTTCTTTCCCCAGATGAATGCATAAATAAAGCCCTACCAGTTTCTCTGTTTCAAAATATTTTCTTATTTTAGAAATATGGATGGTTTTAGCAAAATGATGGAGATCATCTCTGCTGATTGTTCTACAGTGCATAGAAAGAAGCCAGCAGCTGCTTCCTTGGTTGGTTGCCCATAAAAGCTGACAGATTGAATACTTTCAACCTTGACAGTGAATGAAACACATTTAGAGAGATGCAAGATTAAAAACTGGTCTTTGCAAACAGCTTGGCATAGATGAAAAGATCCTGCAGCCTAGAGCCCTGAGTCCCCCAGGCTTTGAGTTAATGGTGCCTAGACCCTGCTCTCCCTCCCAGTTTGAAAAATGCCCCAGAGCTTCTTCCTTTGGTAACAACTGTGCACAGAGGTTCTGCTGTGCAGAGTAACCTCTTCTTGACAGGGATCCAGAAACAGTGCTTGTCTTGGCTCTCTGGTTTTGTCAAGCACATAAATCTCATGGTTTTCATCTTGATAGTGCTATTGCATAAACCAGTTAAAAAATGGCATGACTTTTCCATCATAAAGCCTTCCATGAAGGCTTGCAGATGCATTCATGTTTTTGATACAAATGCACATAAGCTCCAATGTCAATGTGCTGTAGTCTCTTAGATGGTTTCAGAAAAAAGGGCCAAGCAGACAATTTCAGAAATATACTATACAGTTACTGCTTTGAAAATACCATTTCTGATTGGGAACTTGGTTGGCAGCCTCTGTCATAAAAAATGGTGACTCATTCCAAGATTGTGTTCTTGGGTTTTTGCAGATATTAAAGTCTCAGTCATATCTGTCCAACAGAGTCAAACTAGCAATAAAATGATCTAGGATGATGAGGAAAACTTCTCATTTCATTCCACCTGGAAGCAGGAAAGAGTGGTGATCTGAAAATCCTGTGCATATGGCACTTATAAAGAGAGCATCTTTGTTTCCCTTTACACATTACAAACATTTTCACAGATGCATTGAAAGTCAAGACCAGAGGGGTCCAAAAGGTGTCAGTGCAACATCTACTCTGATCCTTAAATCTTCTTTGTAATCTGTTTTACAGAACCATCTGCTTGCTATTTGAAAATGTTTGAGATTTATAAATACAACAGACCTTTGGAGAGACCCTGATAAGAGTAGAATTCAAATGCCTTCATTTTAAAATTATTCTCCCTTGAATTTCAGAATTCTTCTCTGGTATCAACACCACCCTTGGCTTCTGATTTGGTGTGGTTTCCAGACTGAATGTCATCATGCTTATTTTTCTTTGCATAGAAATGAGTTTGTATAAGTCCTTCTTAAAAATTGACTTCTAGAACTAAACATAGTTCTTCAAGGTGTCTTCTGACTGGTGAACAATAGAATAGGACTTGCATGATTCTCTTTTCTTAATGGACCAATATGCTTTCTTTTTAGTTTGAGTGGTGATTATTTGTTGAAGGGACCCTGTTAATTCAAAACAAAAGCATTAAAGGAAATCTAACTTGGTAAAGCAGGCTTACACCCAATCCCTGCCATTTTTCTGCATGTGTTTTCTCCATCAAAAGTCAGTAAGAGGGACTGAGAGGGAGGTGTTAGTAGTGAATTTCTTTGAAATGACACCTTGACTAATTTCAGCATTTAGGAGTTCAGTGGTCAGTCATTGCATCAGCTAATGAGTTTAATAGCTTAAAGATTAAAAATATTATCAGTTCCTGGCCAGGTTGCTCAGTTAATTGGAACATTGTCCCGCACATCAAAAGTTCACTGGTCTGATTCCTGGTCAGAGAACAAACCTAGTTGCAGTTTCCATCCCTGGTCAGGACCCATACAGGAGGCAACTGATTGATGTTTCTCTCTCACATCCTTCTCTCTCTTCTCCCCTCCCTTCCCCTCTCTCTAAAACCAATAAAACATATCCTTGGGCAAGGGCCAAAAAATATATATATAATCAGGATGTGACCAAACACTAAAACAAAAAAGGCACCTATCAGTTTTGCTTTGGTAAATATGTTCATCCCTATGGGGATGCACAGTGTTGTGTGCCTCACAGTCTTCACTACACACTCTGGAATCATACTGTTCAATGTGCTTAGAGTAGCAAACCCATCTTTGCCTCTGCCATGCCACAGAGAACAGCGACTGCATTAAAATAGCCTAAAATCTTAAACATGGGGAGGGGGAATTAATTCCCTAAACATCTTGGTATGTTGTAAATAAAAATCCAGGAAACATTTATTAGGTTAGATTTATTCTCTCACATTCTAGCCTCTAACCTGCACCAGATAAATTTTGTCATTGTGTGATATATTCCAGAGAGCCCTCAGGGTTAAGAAATACGCAGGTACTTTTCTTTTAACTGTTGGAACTCAGGCAGAAAGTGGAGCTCATCATAGTCCTGAGTCCATATCACATGATCAAAACCAATTCACGTAAGGCTTTACCCCCATTTATTTTATTTTCTCTTCTAATAGATTTGCTTTATACTCTTCAATATACTTAAGAACATATATTTATAAATTCATATAGGGTTCCAGCACAAATAACAGCCCCTTTTTATTACAAAATCATAAGCATGTAATTTTGTAACATAACAATATCACACTCAAACACACCATATGACATTTTAGGCAAAATGTTCAAATTAAAACTATAATTTATTACATCCGTATTATTACTCTACCAACCACACTCAACCATGCATTACTTCTGCCAACCCCTATATATACATACTTAAATATACACATATCCTTGTGAAATACATGGTTTTGATTTGTGTGTGCTTTTAATTTACATAAATGGTATTGCACTATAAATCCCATCCTAAGAGTTTGCTCCTTTCTTCAATGTGTTAAAGACTGGTCAGCATTACTGTTGTGCATCTAATTTTTTGTTTCTTAGAGCTTCATAGTATCCCATAATATGCAACTACTTTATTTTATAAAGCTCAACTTAAAAATAGACACTAGGCATGCCTCATATGTCTTTCATTATAAACAATGTCACCATGAACATGCTTGAATACATATCTCCAAGAGTCTCTGAGAGAGCTTCCCTGAGATACAGATCTCTGGGAACAGCAAAACTTAGTTTTCCTAGACACTGCCCACTGCTCTCCAACATGGCTGGATCAGGGAATTCTTGTTCCCATTTCAGTTCCCGAGTGTTCAGGTCCACACCTCCCCAACAGTGGATATCACTCATCTTCCTTATGTTTGCACTCTGATGGATGTACATTGATTTTCATTGTTGCTTTAATTAGTACTTTTCTATTAGTAATTGTGACTTCCAGTATTTTCCTGGATTTGTTAGGTCAGCATCCTCTAGTTTTTGCCTATGCTTCTTGTCTTTTTATTGTCAAGAGTTCCTTTTTATAATCTAAGTATTATTTCCTCATCAGTTTTAAAGGCTGAAAATATCTTCTCCCAGTCTTCTCTCTGTCCATTTATTTCACAATATCCTTCAGAAAATCTTTGGTTTTAATATAGTCAGATCTATTCTTTTTCTCCTTTTATTTAACCTCATAGTCTTTTGAACAGTTGTTTCAGCTCTCCCTACAACCTTTGTCAAAAATATATTCTCCATTTTCTTCTGTATGATTTATGGTTTTATCTTTACATTTGAGTTTTTAATTCATTTAGTACTCAGTTGGCATGGGATTGAAAAATAAGGGTTCAGCTCCATTTTTCTCCATATGGTGGACTAGCTTTTTAATAACATCATCAACTAAATAATTCATCTGTTCTTCATGCTTGTGGTACCACCTTTATTATTTATCAAGTTTTCAAATGTGCAGGGTCTATTTTATGTTTCTTCCATAGTATTCTATTCATTTGTTAGCCTAAACAATCCATTCTTCTGTTTCTGTGTCAGTATCATATCTTTTTAAAAAAATTCTATGGCTTAGTAATATATGTTAATAGCATGTAGGATTAGCTTTCCTTTTTGTTCTTCTTTTTCAAAGTTGACTTTGGCTTTTCTTGCACATAAACTTTAGAATGAGTTTATTTAATCACTCCAATGGTACATTCTGTTGCTACTGTGTTGGATTTACAAATTACTTTGGGAGATAATTGACCTGTATGCCATATTAATTATTCAATTTATTGAATCACTCAATTTATTCTAATTTCTTTCGTGTCCTTCTATATAGTTGAAATGTTTTCTGTGACAGACTTTATGCTTTCATTATTTTGTTCATTTCTATACACTTTACATTCTTTGCTGCTACTGTTAATGGTATCATTTTGAGACTGAGTCCATTTTGTGAAATGAATCAGGTAAATCAAAAAGTTCTTATATGTGGAAAATATCTTGGCAAGAAAAGTTGTCTTTTAGCAACACTCGTATTTGTCCCAGTTCCTATATTAAATCCCTTATTTCTGCAACAGAGACTCTATTTCTGACTGAACTTAGGCTGATTGATGCCAATATACCAACAGTGACATATTTTATTGGAATATGTGAAGAAATTATTAAGATCTTTAACCTAAACTGGTTCCTGAAGCATAAAAAATTTCTTTACAAAGATATAGGAATTAGTAGAGTTAAGAGAGAAGTAAAGTAAGTTTGCTGCCCTTGGGAAATTTCTGGTGCAATTCATGTCCTAGATATATAGATATATTGGCAATAGTTAGTTTTTTTTTTATATTTTTCATGATAAGAGAAAAAAGAGAAAAGTAATGCTATATTTGAACTTTTTCTCATTACAAAGCCACAGAAAGGAAATTCTTAAATTATGTGCTTAATAAAATTTGTGCATTTTGCAAAACCAAGCTATTGTATTAGGAGAATAATACATTGTGGTAAAGAGTGTTATTGGCTCTAATTCTTCACTCTTCCTGATATCTACACCCTTTCCCATGTAACTGTGGAATTAATTCTTCACACTTACAAAAGGTGGTGTATACTTACTACCTTTTGGTTATTGGAAACTTGGTAGATATGGTGTACAAGGGCTTGGAATCAGCATGTATAATAAAGCTGTTTCTTGTCCATCTATCATCATCATGGGAAGAACATGCAAAGGGTAGTCTGTTAGCCTAAGGAGGAAGAGTCCTCTGAAGCAAAGCCAGTTGGCCAACTTACAGACATTCAGCTTGATAGAACTGCCCAACCCAGCCCAATTTAGATCAGCTGACCTGCAGACAGAAGCTCACAAGCTCAGGTTAGCAAAGCTGATCTATTCCAAATGCCACAGATGAATCAGAGCCTCCTCTGACACCCTAGATAACCAACAAGCCATGAGTGTAATGATTAGTGCTTTAAGTCACTGAGTTTTAGGGTGGTTTGTTAATGTAGTGTTATTGTGCAGTAAAACTAATTGATAATGCAGATAATAATACTATTGATAATGTACCATGACAATAGTGATAAATGGAGAAATATTTAATAAAATTCAATACCTTCCCATTAAAAAAATGAAATTAAAATTTTTTGAAAATTAGAAGGAATTTTAACTTGTCCAATGGAATATAACAAAAACTTCTAGAAACCCCACAGTTAAAGGTGAAAATTTAGAATATTTAGAATTAGGTGAAATTTCTCATCATTCCACTTATATTCAACATTGCAATGGAGTTCCTACCAGTATAATAAGAAAAAGGAAACAAAATTGTAAAAAGGAAGATGGGAAGGAAAGAACACTGTCATTTATAATTGGATATGATCATCTTTATAGAAACCCAAAGGAATCTATAAAGTCTTAGAATTAAGCAAAGCTTACTGAACATAGATTACTAGCAAAAAGAATTTAGTTTTCTATAAATAAGCAGTAAAATTCAATGAAATACAAAACACATATACTATAGTCACAAATGTAACATACCTATGAATGAATCTTCAAAACAGAAGTTGAGGACAATACTGAGGGATTTATAAAATTTTACTGAGCAATATATTAAAAGGCATGTAAAATTATTGCATGTGCATGGATAATGAAATTTAATGTCATTAATGTTCTTCCAAGATAATTTATAAGGTCTTTACAATTAAATAATAACAATAATAATAATAAACCTAGCAAATTTTTGTCAACCTGAATAAAGTATGGACTTTTGTTAATAATGAAATATCAACATTGGTTCATTAATTGTGATAAACATATCATATTAATGTAAGATATCAAAAATAGGAGAAACTGGGTATGTAATACATAGAAACTTTCTTCTCATTTTTTTTCTGTAAACCTAAAACTGTTCTAGAAAGGTAATCTATTAAAATGGGAAAAATTAAAAATTAGTTATATACTGCAGGTCTTGAAGTATACCAGTACGAAGGCAATATTCCACAAGTTTCAAGGAAAAAAGTTTTGAAAATAGGGCTCTATGTTTTTTCCAGTTCAGTTTAGGATTTATCAAAGTTGAGCCCGGCACATTTCTGTTCCCAAATAGCGATGACCCATGCAGTGATAACTGGAGACATGAAAGGCATTTTGTCTTCTATACTTTGTCAAGAAGTCTCCTCAAAACCATTTCCTTTGTTCTGGTACTTCCTCCTATCCATACAAAAAATGAGATGGAGTAACTAAAAATAAATTAAATAAAACTAGGCTAAAACAAGCATTTACTCTTGCAAGTCTGGCTGGCATACCACCTCAAAAAAGAGGTGTACTGTGTGAATTAAAAATAGGTAAGGACAGAAGAAAGATCTGCTAAAGCAAGTCTGAGGACCTCTGTAGGGAAGTAATTGGAAAGGGAAGGTGTGCTACAAACTGGCCAGAGGGTGAGGCTGATGACCCTATTAGAAAAGTTATGTCTTTAAGCTCTCACCCTTCACCCTGCCCTTCACCTTGTCTTACTACTGATGTATCCACAGGGTCTCCTACACACAGGAAGAACACCAAAGCCAGTGGTGACAGGCCTAGCTACTTTCTCTTCAGAAGCTTTGCTCTTCATCAGAGACACACAACTCACTGGGACAAATGCCCCGGGAAGGTCCCCCGGGGCTGTTGAACAAGTAGATGACCTGGGGGTGAAAGGAATGTTCCTCTGATTGAAATGAAATCATCACTGGAGTGAGTCCAGACTTCACCACATTCCTTTCCCACATTCCTTTCCCATCTTCACCCTCTGACAGGGATTAGTAGCTATGGCTCAAATTCTGTTATTGTGTCAGGTTTAAAAGGTGTCCTGGCCCAGAGCAAGGAGCAACAAAGGAAAAGTCTGGCAAACAGATTCTGCTTTTGGGTAGGTCACTTAAGAATAGATGACATTTACTGAACACTTACTATGTTCTAAGCATCATATAACAAGCTTTGCATTTGTGATTTCATTTAATTTCACAACAACTCTATGAGCTAATCCTATGTACCCCCTACCCTTACTCCATTTAATGGATAAGAAGTAAATTGATTCAAGTCACACAGCTAGGAATTGTGGAGGCAGAGTTCTAACTTAGACAGTTTGTCCCCAGAGCTACATTCTTACTTATCATTGTATATGTGTCTCCACACAATTTGGGCCTTAATTTTCTCCTTTGCAAAATAATTTCATGGCTAAATAACTGAGGTATAGTCCTCAATTGTTAGTTATTAATTACCCAGTATCTCCAACAGACACAATATTTTGATGGAGGTGAGAAATAAAACTTTCTGAAAAATCAGTGCATTCCCTTTGACATTGTGGAAGGATTTCACTACCACTGAAAGAATCAGCTGTCTGACAAGACTAAAATGCTAGTAGACATTCCAGTAGGCTTTAAGATTGTGCCTTGTTAGGAGCATGCTCATCAACAATTGTGACTTGTTTGACCTGACCAGTGTGGCTCAGTTTGTTGGGCATTGTCCTGCAAAGCCAAAGGTTGCTGGTTCAATTCCTGGTCAGGGCATATACCTGGATTGTGGTTTGGTCCCTGGTCAGGTTGTATATGAAAGGTAACTGATGTTTCTCTCTCTCTCATTCTCCCACCCATCCCCTCTCACTATAAATAAATACTTTCTTTTTAAAAAAGAGTTTTGACTTGCCATGGAAATCTGGAAAGAAATATGTTCTCATTTTTAGTAAATGTGCTTTGTTTGATACAACTGTGTCTAACCAGACAAGACTGAGATGCATTTGGTAGCATTTTAATCTAGATAACCTCAGAAAGAAGCAGTTTCTTATTGTTAAACATAAAATTAATCAGCATACACAAAAGGGCCAACTCTTGTAAAATAAATGACTTAGAGGGATTTGATTACTGCTAGGCGGTAATTAGGTACAAGTAATTAATGGCTGAAGAATAGGAAGAAAGCAGGACATTATTTAAAGTTGAAGCTTGTCCTTTAGTTGGAGGTGGTGCAGATAAGTCAGAATTCAGGGACGTGTAGACATTTTTCTGTGGTGCCGTATCCAGGATGTCTTACAGTGAGAGTTTTTTCTTTTGCAGTGAGTGATGCGTTTAAAGATGGCTGGAGGGGTGGAATCTGGTAGAATCATTTTGACTCTTCCGTTCCTCTCTTCTCATTCTCTCTTGGACGTATTCCAATCCGATTTTCTTAATCTTTTTCTTAGTGCATCAGCAATTTGATACAATTATTGATTCCCTCCTTTTAAAACACCTTTACTTCTTGGCTTCCAGTACTCACTCCCTTAGTTCTCTGAACTCACTGCTTCTTTTCATTCTCCTCCCCCGATTCTTCATCTCCCTGACCTTGCCTAAACACAACATGAGGGAAATCATGCCAAACAGTTCTTAGCAGAAAGATGTAATGTGTGTGTGTGTGTGTGTGTGTGTGTGTGTGTGCATTTTGAGAATATCTCAATGTTTTAGAATGTTAGATCAGGGTTCTCCATAGGCCAAATATAGTTGAGAACTGTCCTACCTAATTTTTCAGTGAGGGAGAAGTTCTAAGTATACTTTGGGGAGCAGGTAGTAATACATCTGAAGAGATAGGCCTAATAATGCACATCCTAATGCAACTTAGGTTAATGGACTCAGTTCTCAAATCTGTTTTCTTAGTCTGTTCTTCCTCCAAAAGTGATGATATCCATGCACATGAATTTATATATTATCTATGTACTAATGATCCTAAAATTTATATCTCCAATCCATACATCTATCTAAACTCCAAAATCCTAAATTTATCTGCCCGATTGACCTTTTTCCACTTAGAGAGACTCATGTCCAAAATTAGACACCTCATTTCTAACTGCTTCCCATCTACTCTTCCCAGCAATTTCCCCATGCCAGTATAGGGAAACTTTGTCCTAGTTATTCAGTTAAAAACTTAAACTCAGCCCTAAGTCCTGTTCTCATCACACTTGGCTTCTGAGCAATCATTAAATATTTTCATCAATACCTTCATAGCCTATCCAAGATGGGACCCACTGCCACCACCTCTGCTGCTACCACCTTGGTCTGTGTCACATTGCTCCCCTAGGTGACAGTAATCTCATAACTGCTCTTCCTGTTCCTTCACTAAAACTTTATTCCCAATGTAACACCCAGAGCCAGATCATATTATTTCTCTGCTCAGAAACCTCCAATGGCCTTCTCACTTGTTCAGAGCTAAATACAGCTTCTTTCGGTGGTCTACACGGTCCTGTGGTATCTGGACCCTGTTTCAGCTCTATGCCCCCTCCTGGCCTCTTTCCCTTGCTCACTCTGCACTGGATACATCGGCTTCTTCACCCTTTCTCAACACATCAGTAGCCTTCCCTCCTCAGTGTCTTTGCCTTTGTTTTCCCTTTTCCTACAGTGACATCTCCCAAGATATCTGCAAGGCTCGTTCCCTTACTTACTCATATCTTATCTTAATAGCCGTGACCTTAAACAAAAATAGAACTCCCTCTGTTCCCATTCCTCTTTCACCACTTTATTTTTCTTTTTAGCATTGATCCCTATCGGACACATTTCACATTTACTTGTATCTTAGTTGTCTATCTATCTTCCCCTATCAGAATATAAGCTCCAGCTTAGAACTATGTGACATTACAGGTTGCCAAATATTTCCAAGTCTCAATCTTTTCATCTGTAGAATGTCATTGTGACTTCATAAGGGTGTTTAGAGAATTAAATTATGTGATGCTTGTAACGTATCTTAGTACAGTGCCTGGAACACACAATAATTAATCATGATTGCTGATCCCTCAGATACCAACAAGCAGCTATGTCCCAACAGCCTGGTGAAATCTACAGGGTGGTTCTAAGCGATGTAGGTGATTTACTCTGTATCATAATTTCCAATTCTGTGGGAAAACCATTTCAAATTCCACATCCTCCTGGAGCTGGATCAGTAGTCTCCTTAAATGAGGTAGTGTATTTGAAGATTCCAATAAGGAATGAATTACACCCATGCCTGTATTAGCCTTTGGGTTATAGTTAAGGTACAAGATATAAAAAGTTGCACCACCTCCAGTAGACAGCTGGTCTTGGGAGCTCATTAAGTTTTAAGGAACAAAAGATTCCAGTTTGAGGACTGGCCCTGCAGGCCAGAGACTGTCACAGCCAACCTCTTTGATTGATTGCTAAGGCCTTACATATCTTGTTTGATTAACTGAGTGCATTCAGGTACAATTGGCTAGAACTTGAGAAGCTTGGGTGGAAGGATGCAGATGAAATATTTGTCCACTTTTTCTTTATTGTTTCAGTGAAGCTTTTTTCCTGCTGCTCTGAATTCTCCCACTTAGAAAAGCATTTTGGCTTATTTAATTATTTGCTAAGGCTGCATTTTCAGAAGGGTTGTGGCCCTTCCTTCTGTGCCTTGATCCTTGAGACACACGTAAACAGCATCTGTGGCAACTCAGACCTTACTCCCCTTCTGCTTCTCATGGTCTTAAATATTCAGTGGATGAACCAGGCTTCTGCTAAGTCAGCTGGTGTTTTCTAATGTCTTCTTTGGAAACAAGTCTATTCAGACTCAGTCAGTGTTATTAGAATATTCACTCAGGGATATTAGATAACAAGATGTGGCAGGGGCACCAGTAGACTTCTAGGGGTGCTGGCTGGTCTGCCAGCCACTTCACTCCCATCTGCCTCTTCCCACTGTTTCCGTTGGGTGTAGTCCTGCCCATGATTCAAGGCTCAGAGTCAGCGCTACTCCATTTTTTGATTCTCCTTTCATGAACACTCATTTTACTGAGTTTCATACCCTTTGTGTATACCTTTCTTGTAATCTTTGTAGGAGAATTCTTGTCACTTTTCTGCCCTTGAGGTCATTCAAGGGGAAGGACCAACTCCAATTCACCTTTGCTCATAGTTTTAACAATTTGTTCATTTAAGAATGAACAAATCCCTGGGAACCAAAGTGTCCCAGGTTCGATTCCCAGCCAGGGTACATTCCTGGGTTGCAGGCCAGAACCCCCAGCAACTGCACATTGATGTCTCTCTCTCTCTCTCTCTCTCTCTCCCTCCCTTCCCTCTCTAAAAAAAAAATGAATAAAATCTTAAAAAAAAAAGAATGAACAAATCCTTGTTCATTCATGTATTTCCTCCAAGTTGCTTTACCTTAATAGCCTCAGTTGTCTTTAACTCTAGGAAGGGTTTTTTTCTTTTGGAAGGAGAGGCTGGGTCAACTGGATTCTCACAAGATGGGTAGAAATAGTTATTTTCACTTGAACTTTTTGGTTACTGAGAAGGGGTGGAGTTTTGTGTCTTTCTCATTCTTCTCTGTCCTATTCACTTTTTTGCAGGGTTCCAAGAATGGGTGAGGAATCTCATCACAGAAACCCAAAGGCGTGTCTTTTTCCTTACCCTTTAGTTTTCTGGTTGAGGGCATTTTCATTTTCAGGGTCAGGGAAAGATGCCAACCCCTTCAAATCACATCTTTAAAGATGGAAGCACAATAAAGAACTAACTTTAAACCCAATATTTAAAACTATGTTTAAAAATATCTATGTTAAGTCCACATTTTAATAAAATTCTATATTTATTTTTCTTGAAAGCTATGATTGGTATTTGATTCTAATCAATATTGGCCATCATGTGTATACCAAAAATAATTAACCAGTGGTCAACAATTTAAAGTGGTACAAAAGATGGCAAGAAAGAGTGATGTTTCACTTATTTAGTAAGTTTTACCCTGTTATACATTTAGGGAGATAAGGATACTAAACGACTGCAATGGTCTACTTAGAATCACAGTCCTTAACTTCCACACTTAGGCCTTTGTCAATTTTCATGTGCAGCTGAGCAATGTTTCTGAGACATTGAAAAGGCATTTATTCTACTTACTACTTCTGAATGCTGTTTCAAGTATGTTGCCATCAAAAATGTTGGAAAAGCATCACATTCTCTGTGGAGTTTATCTGATATCAGAAAATACAAAATATAAGTAATAACATAAGTGAGTGTTATAAATAATTGTTTTGAGTCCATCCTTAGAAAAACAATCTCCCAAAAGTACAACATACATTCTCCTCTCAACACTGTCTCTGTTCTTTACAAAATATTTTCTTGTTTACTCTCTCTTTGTGGCCCTTTTCAACCTTTCCCTATTTCTTTCTCTTTTTATGGACCAGCAGATATACTCTGGTTAGTGTATCTCTGTTGTCGTTGGTGTTGGTGTTCTTCTTCTCTTCTTCCTCTTCCTTCTCCTTCTTTTTCTTTTTCTCCTTTTTCCTCTTCTTCTTCTCTTTCTAAAAGCCTTCATTTCTCCTTTACCCCATACTAGCCATTTCCACCTGGCATCAGTTTCAAAATGTAATTTTGTTACCAGGTCACAGACCACAGAGTCTCAGAGTTCATTAGTGCGGCCATGTCTTCATTGCAAGAATCTTTCAACAGCCTTAAGACCCATTCTTCTCTTCAGCTTTTTATGGCAAGAGGCAAGGCTTTCTATCCATGAGCACATGTAGTTTCCTGAAAGTTCTTTAACCCAAGTCTTTTTTCTGGTCACTTACCCCAATCACTCCCAGGTTTGCCATCTGGAGCCACGTGGAGCCAGTCTAGCTCTTCTTCCATAAAGCTTCAGCTATTTGCCACATCAGATCTTCCTTAAATCCTCCCTAAACTTTATATTCACAGTGTCTCTAAGTTGTTTTTATTTTTTTAATTTATTTTTCAATTACAGTTGACAAACAATATTATATTATTTCCAAGTGTATAACATAGTGGTTAGACATTTATATAACTTATGAAGCGATCACTCCAGTAAGTCTAGTACCCATCTGACACCATACATAGTTATTACAATATTATTGGCTATTCTCCCTGTGCTGCATTTTATATCCTTTTGACTCTAAATTGTTTTTTTAAGATTTTATTTATTTATTTTTGGAGAGAGGGGGAGGGAGGGAGAAAGAGAGAGAGAAACATCAATGAGTGGTTGTCTCACATGGCCCCCAATGGGGGCCTGGCCTGCAACTCAGGCATGTGCCCTGACTGGGAATCAAACTAGCGACCCTTTGGTTCACAGTCCATATGCAATCCACTGAGCTACACCAGCCAGGGCTCTAAATTGTTTTTATAACTTACATTTGGGATACTTTATCACCTGGTCATCATTTTGCCAATATCCTTCTAAATAGGATTTAACATTCAGGTGTTGTTTAATCTGTGCAAAGCCCCATGGAATTTTTAATTTCCTTGATCTGAATTAATTAATTTCCTTTAGTATGAGATTACATTAAACATCCTATTAATTGTGTCACATTTTAGCTCATAACAAACCTGTGATCATCAAAAACACTAGTTCTTTTACACAGAATTATTTTTAGGTATGTTTTTTCTTATGTTTGGAGAAGTTAATTTTTGTAAAAGATTTGAAGGCTTTTTCTTTGTTAATTAATTAATTCATTATTCCAGCCAACTAAAGTAATTTTGAAATTGTTAGCCATTAGCAATTTTCAGTCTCTTATTTAAAAACAGTCAGGAAGATATATTTTTTACTTACTAATATCTACTTCCTAACTTTAACTCAACCTCTTCATTTTCCACTCAAAAAATTGAAAACCAAGTGAATGAGAATATTGATCGTTAACTTAATTAATGAAATCTCAGACTCTATTTAAATAAGAAACTTGCTAGAGTCATTTTATCTTACCTCCTTGCAACTGGGGGAAGAAAGATGTGCTTAGGTTCTTGTTTTGTTTCAGTAATGAAGATTAACACATATTTACACTTCCCAGAAAATAAAACATCAATTTAAGTGTTATTATCAGGACAAGGTACCTCATCAGGTAACAGAACAAGACTGAATATCTTTTTTTTTCTAAACAGATATCTCAATCTTTTTTATAAAGATTTTTTTTTATTTATTTCTAGAGAGGGAAGGGAGGGAGATAGAGAGAGAGAGAGAAACATCAATGTGCAGTTGCTGGGGGTCATGGCCTGCAACCCAGGCATATACCCTGACTGGAAGAGTGAATATCTTTATTGTTCTCACCAATTCTACTCTTCTGCTTTCTGTACCCTGATTTATGCCCAGAGAGGCTGACCTGTGAAACATAGCAAGGGCACTGTGTCCTTTGCCTTCTGGTTAGACTTGGGGAATGCGGAACACCAGCAGAAGATTGGAGGTACTCAGGTATGAGAGTGAGGAGAGGGTATTAATTCTTCTGGTGCCTTCTCTGCTTAGTTCCCAACTCTTGCTCATATCCATCTATTAAAGGTCATAGCTTTCTCTCTTTCTCTGTCTTCTCTTTCTCTCTCTCCACCCCACTACTACATCCCATTCCCCCATTCCCCACTCCCATAGTAGTAATAGCTCCTTCCCCAACTCCTCCTAGTTTCTCACCATGACTCCTTGGGACACTACTCCATCTCGCTTGAATCTCCCTTAACCTTGCCCACATCTTTGTAAATAATCTCTTTATTAAATTCTCCTCCACTATGCTCTTGGTTGTGCCATTTGTTTTCTCCCTGGACCCTGAGTGTCTTGGCAATCCATCAGAATTACAGATTTATAGAGATCGAAGGTAACTTTCATGAGATGTAGCTACTGTGCAGAGCCTTCACAATTGCTGTGCCTCCACCTACATTTGTCATGGGATGACTCAGCCTGTCCAGGTTTTCTGTGCAAAACTGTTGGGAACTCTTCAACCACCAGCAAGTTCCAACCTCATTTGGCCTACACTTAAGGTGTGCTTAGCTGTAAATACTAATGCAAATATGAGCCCTGGAATCATGTGTCAGTAGTCAATCAGAAGGTGCTCATCCTGCTAATCCTCAGGATATGCTTTTATCAAAAGGAAAGAGAAAATTATGTGTACACTTGCAGACCCTTGAGGAAGAGACAGTTGACCTCAGAGGTCCATGAATACTGTCTTAGTCCTTGCAGGCTGCTATAACAAAATATCACAGACTGGGTGGCTTATAAATAATAGTAATTGACTCTCAGAGTTCTGGAGGCTGGGAGTCTGAGATCAGGGGGCCAGAGGGGTTGGGTGAGTGCTGTCTTCCAGTCTGCAAACTTCTCATTGTATCCTCACATGATGAAAAAGGTAGGGATCTCTCTGGAGTCTCGTTCATAAAGACACTTAGCCCATTTATCCATTTATAAGGGTTACACACTCAGGACTTAAGTACTTCTCAAAGGTACCAACTCACCAATTCTATCACCTTGGGGTTAGGATTTCAACATAGGACTTTTGGAGGGACACACACACTCAGACCTTACCGTATGCCCAGTTTAAGAAACATTGACATAGTCAATAAGCACATGAGCTTTGAAAACTTGTTAATGGTCAATCTCAACTTGGTCACTTTTAACAACATGACATGTAACTTGCTACATGTTTCTGAATCTTAGTCTGTTTTTACCTGTGAAAATGAGATAATAGTATCTACTTCATTGTTTGGTGGATTACAAAAATTTTGTGTTAAAAAATCTCAGTGCAGCCTTACATTTTGATAACACTCAACAAATATTTATTAGAAACAAGAAAAATATTTTGTTAGTAAAATGAAATCAACTACCCATTCACATGTCAAAAACAGACACTGGTGTTCAGTTTCCTCATTAATAAAAAGGAAAGAGCTAGAGAAGGGGTATAAGTGGGGTTATGGCATTAATTATGAAGTTTTAAAAATGATGGCCCACTAGGGTGGATGCAAGGTCCCATAAACCACCTATCCTATTTGCTCCCAGTGGGCAGTAGAAAAATAAGTTAGTGAATATAAAAAGAATTGAAGAGCAAATCTAAACTTTAAAGAGCAAATGATCAATTGTTTTTAAGAACTTGTAACAGTTGTTCTCCAAATCTATTCAGTAATGCAAGAAGAGCAAAAATTGATATCCAACTACCCAATCAATACAGTATGATTAATAATGAACTCTTCACAAAATTTTGAGAATTTCAAAATCTTCATGGACAAACTACTAAGCAGGTAGCAAACTAATTTTTCAGTAGAAGGTTCAGTAAATGCTAATAATGCTCTAATTTTAGTTTATAAATGTCCAATCTAGAAGCCAAGGTTTACTAAACTTAATTTGTTACTAGTAGGTGCATGGATATGCCCATCATTCTATAGTAAGACTAGAATTTTCTGTCAGTTTGCTGCTGATGCGGAGAGAAACTCTTAACATATTTACGGGATATGAACTAAGATTTGGGTAGTATTGTTCTGAGGCTGCTTTCTGCACTGCACTCTGTGAATTTACTTAAGGTAAATTATTACTTCTATTCTATCCCTATCCCAAGTAACTCCCTGTGTTCATTTTCTGGGACTGCCATAACAAAGTATCACAAATTAGGTTGCTTAAAATAATAGAAATTTATAGTCTTACAATCCTGGAGCTAGAAGTCCACACTCAAGTTATTGGCAGGGTTGGGCCCTTCTGAGGGCTTGGCAGGAGAATCTTGTCCACGCCTCTGTCCTAGCTTCTGGTGGTTTGAGAGCTATTCTGACTATTCCTTGGCTTGTAGATGCATCACTCCAACCCTCCACCTTCATATGGCATTCTCCCTGTGTGTCTCCACATCATTTTTCCTCTGTGCATATCTGCTCCTGTGTGCAAATTTCTCCTTTTTGTAAGGATTCCAGTCATATTGGATTAGGACCAACCTTAATGGTCTTGTCTTAGCTTGATTGACCCTGTAAAGACCCTATTTACAAATAATGTTGCATTCTGAGTTGCAGGGCATTAGAACCATAGCATATTTTTTGAGGGATACAATTCAACCCATAACACCTACAAGCATACATTTGTGGAAAAAGGAACAAGTTTATGGGGATCAGTGTCTACCTTACTTTAGACAACTTCCTTGAGACATGGAAGAAATATTTATATAAACCCAGGGCTGAGCTCCTAAGATAGAGATTACTGGGTGTGGTATGTTCTACCACACAAAATTGAAGTCTGCTTCAGCATTGTCTCTGGCCTTCAGGATAGGGCACTACGAAAACACTGAGTTCAGGGACTCCCTCAAAGGAAAAGGTGTCTAGGGGAGAATCCTGCAAGTTGTAGACTAAACTGTCCTTTCCTTTATGTGGTAGCCATTGAGGATACATGGGGTTGACCTCCAATTATTGGAATCCTGACTGACCAATGGCAAGCTGCTGCTTCTGAGTCCCTCATAGCAGTTACCCTTTGCTTCTCAGATGTGGCTCCCAGCCAACCACTGATTTAGGTATTGATACTAAAGCAGGAATATTCCGGGGGGATACGGGCATACTTATGGGCAGAATTTTACCTTGGTTCTCCCCAGTGGCTTCACCAAACATTTTATAGATGTAGGGAAATTTAGCATCCAATTTCCCTCCCTTTCTCCTTCACTCAGGGCTATGCTTGCACCTTGGTTTGTGGCCTCTCCTAGCCTCTGTTGGCTCCTTTCTATTTTTTTCCCCACAGGCCTATCCCTAATAAAGATTCTTTCATGTTTAATTCTGTCTTGGCACCAGCTTCCAGGAGGAGCTGGCTTAACACACCATAGTTCCAGGAAGCAGAGCTTTCGCTTTGTTCAACTGTGCCTTTGGATGAAGGTCTTGCCTCTTATTTCTCCCCTTTATATCTAAATTAAAGCAAATAATAAACAACCATTACAGTAGACAAATCTTTAAATAAAATAGTGTTGAGCCAAACTCAAAATGTGTATGTATCTCTTTTATATAATCTTAACTTTTTAAGGAGTTAATTCTGACTTTGTTCTTGTATATAGATAGACTATTATTAAAATGCTTACTTCAAAAATCATAGAAACTTATTATATATATTACATATAACATTATATATAATATATTACATATATATATAATCCCTTTCAATTGAATTGTTAAGGTTTTTCCCAGTTTGCCCTTAATAAAGCTTTATATCAGGTAAGAAATGTTTTTAATTGCGTAATTACTACCAAAGGCAACATAATGAATTTTAAAGACCCAGAAGGCATTATGCTCAGTGAAATTAGCCAGTCAGAGAGACACAAACACCATATAATTTCACTCATATGTGGACTTTAATAAACAAAATAGAAACACACTCATAGATAAAGAACAGACTAATAGCCATCTGAGAAGAGGGGGTTAGTGGGCTGGGTGAAAAAGGTGAAGGGATTAAGAAAAACAGTAGACACAGACAATGGTATGGTGATTTCCAGAGGGCAAGTGGGGTGGGAGAGGCAGAAGAGAATATAGGGGGTGTAAATGATGATGGAAGAAGGCTCAACTTAGGATGGTGAACACACAACACAATATATAGATGATGTATTGTAGAATTGTATACCTGAAACCTACACAACTTGATTAACCAATGTCACCCCAATCAATTCAATAAAAAAGAAAAAATATATCTTAAAAAATCAGAAAAATTATCATTTAATTTTTTATTTTTTAATTACAGTTTACACTTAATATTATTTTATTTTTGTTACAGCTGTATAGCATAATGGTTAGATAAGCCATTACTTTACAAAGTGCTCCCCTTGATATTTCCAGTACCAACCTGACACCACACATAGTTATTACAGGAGTATTGACTATATTCCTTATGCTGTACTTCACCTCCTTGTGACTATTTTGTAAATACCAAACTACCAATCTACTTCTTAATTCCATCACCAGTTTCACCCAGTCCTCCAAACCATCTCTCCTCTAGAAAAGTTGTAATTTTAAAGCCATCAATTACTAGAGGTTAAATTAAAGAACTTGGATAGCCATGCAAGAAATATCAAAATTAATTAAATTACACAAATTCTTTAAAAAGTGATAGTTAAAAAGCAACCCCACACCATTAATGAAAATGAATAATGAATAGGTCTGTTGCACATTGCAAGGGTGAAGGGGCCTGGTCTTATTTTCCTAAATTCAGTTTTTTAATAAATTTACCCTAACGATTTTCTGGAACACTTTCCTACGTTTTCCTTCAATCAAATTTAGATTCTGTTGTAGTCTTTACAGTGATATTGTCCTGAATTCATCTGAGCTGTGTTTGTCACAGCTGCTGTCACTGTGATCCCACATGCTGTCTGTCTTTCCAAGATTCTTCACAATTTCTGTGTCCCTGTCCTGTTGTACTTTATCTGTGTATATCATCTGCACCTGCATCTATTAGTATCATCTATGCCCGGATCTACCCCTATCACTCATAGATGTATCTAAATAAATGTGCACATATTTACAAATGTGTGCCTTTCACTTTACAGAATTTGACGCAGAAAAGAATATTGGAGCAAGTGCTCTCTCCAGCACTTTTATTTACTCTTGACAGTATTGTTACATTGAAGACACTGACACACATAGAAAATGCCAGCTTATTTCTTTTGCAATTTAGCAACATTTCCCCTTTCCTTTTCTGTGTTGCAGGGGGTGAAAGCCTGGGACAATATTCCCCAGAATTCCTACCAGTGAGGTACTGTGTTGCATACTGCCAGCAAGGGCCCTTGCAACAAGGAAAGAAGCCACTGTTGCTCCTAATGCAGTGGCACAGGCAGGTGCACTGCAGAGGGGACGGATGTGAGGTTTGATGAGGGAATTGCTTGTGTCAGTCTGTGAATCAGCTGTGGTAGTTTCCAGTGATTCCTATTCTTTCTGAGGTTTTTAATACTGGTAATAAATTTCCTGACACCTATTTCACCAGTCATTGCAATGGTTTTGTAACTCTTTAATCTCTGCGTTATATGTCTTTCTATTTGTAATGCCTCAAGCAGTCTCTGCTTTCCTGAGCAAACTGACTGATACATAGAGTTTCCATAACTTGTACAGGGTTGCACGGGTACTTAGGACTTAAACCCAGATCTGTCCAGCTTTTGACAACGTGTACGTTAGTAGATTCTAGGTCTTTTTCTCAATCTCTTCTGAGGTGCTTTGCATCCCTCAATGGTGAATAGTATATTTGGAGTTTATAGAGGAATGAGATTAAATACATGTTTTAAACAACATTTTATATCTCTTTCAGTGTTCTTAGGTCTACTAGGAGAAGCCTGTGGTAAATTACAATATATAGCCACAGGCAAACAAGAAAGAGAATTATTGAAGATGTGAGTTATCCCTTTATTAATTTTCATAATCCTAGGTTAAAGAGGGAGGATAGTAAAGACCAGTAGAGACCAGAAATTTATTGTGATTTGAGGTAATATGACTTACTAATCCGGTAACCATTCCTGTACTTGTATGTATATGTGAGCATTTTTAAAATACTACTCAATTCCAGTCATTTCAATATTTGTTTGTTACATAAGGTGAATATGAACCAGATGGGAAGAAAAAATTTTAAAAATCACATAGTTGTTACTGTTAGTAATGATTTGCTATTACTTTCTAAAAGTTAAAATTAAATTTAGAAACATACTTATTTATACATTATATTGTTGACCTTCAGAAGCGGTCTATTTTATTTTCTTGTAAATAACTAGTGTGCAGCAATGTTTTACTTTTCTATTCATTCGTGTACTTTAAAATTTCTCTGAAAGGACAGAAAGTGAAAGCTGGATTAACAATGAAGCAATTGAGTTAATTGCAAAATAAATGCCTAGTGTATTGCTTTGAACATTCATGACTGGGAAAAATACAAAGCATAAAGGAAAAAATTGAGAGGAGCACTTGTGTTGCTATGGGGACAGGATTTGTAGGTGACCTTAAAAAAAGAATTAATGTGCTTGGATTTTTGCGTGTGCGTGCAGTTCACTCTCAGTTTGGAAGTGGTGGCATGTTGTACGTTTGATAAAAAAAAGTAGATTAAGAATGATTATTCTAGTATTTAGAGGAATTTTTGTGATAAATCAGATAAATCATGCAGGTGATTTGATCTATATCCAAAATAATCCAAGCCATATAAATGTTGTGTGTATGTTTTACATTTCTAAAATTCTTCAAACAATTTTCAGACTTTGTTTCTTATAGTGATGGGCTAGGTGTTCCGCCTAGTTCCCTCCCACCGACCAGCATATCCATACATCACACCCTCACACCATAATGAAAAATGGCTGCAGGAAATATTGTTGACACTATAATTTAAATCATCAAAAGGCTGATGAAATAGCAAAGAATTGATAGGGGACTCAAGACTTGGAAAATTTTAGCTTAAGGTAAAAAGTTATAAGTCTAGCAAGTAATGTGTAGGTTAAGCTTTTGTTTCAGAAACTACAGATAAAACCCATCCTGGCTCCCGGGAAAAGCAACCAACCTCCTGGGGCACTGGCTAGAGATTACCACCTGGGGACAAGTTGGAGGCACCAGGACTTTTGTGTGACACCCCCTCCCCTGCCCCCACCCCCACTTGGGAACTTTTAACTGCTGAGAACTGGAATGCTTCCCTCATTTAATCCTCCCTGAATGTCAAAGCACTCACCTCACCTGTTTGTCCTCCCCCACCCCCTTATAAAAATCTGGCCAGGAAAGAGAAGGGAAGATGGTTTGTTAAGGTATGAACCTGCCATCTTCTTAGATTGCCGGCCATCTGAATAAAGCGCCCATAAAAAATTCAATTGCTGTCATTGCTTATGGATTTGGTAGTGACAGGCAGCCTGAATGCCGGTGTCTTTTCTGGTTACATATTTACCTGGTTAAAATGAAAGGAACAGTGAAAACCCAGAAAGCCAGAGCTACTCTTGCTGAGGGAATTTGACAATTGAATTTTGATGTACCAAATGGTAAAGAGAAAAAAAATATGTAACTCCAGATGTGCAGTCTAATAGGGGACTCTTCTTATGTAAACTGGGTCTAATTAGCAGAATAAGGGTGGCCGGAAAGTAAACCTAGCTTTTACCAAACCCCATATTCTAAGGCTTGCTTACCTTGTAATTAAGCAGAGCAGAAGGAAAAATTCCTGAAAACTTGTGTCCAACAGACCTGCCCTTGCATATATTGTCAGGCCAGGTTACTGTGGTCATAGAAAAGATAAGTGTTTCTAGATGCAGACAAAACAGCAAAACTGTTCTAGAGTAACACACCTTTATTCTAGGCTTCCAATGGTTGTCGTAAATATTTTTTTCAAGAACATTGAGCAGTACTACTCAAAGATGATCAAACAGACAAAAAAAATAAAACATAAGGCACTGTAAATGAGCACAAGCAGAAATAACAAAAATATACAAATCTGCAAATATTCAAATGTAAAATTAGTAGACACATTATAAAACACTTAGTTTCCTATGCTTATGTAAATAAAAGGCTTGAGCCCTGGCTGGTGTGGCTCAGTGGATTGAGCACCAGCCTGCATACCAAAGGCTCACCGGTTGGATTCCCAGTCAGGGCACATGCCTGAGTTGCAAGCCAGGTCCCTAGTAGAGGGTGTATGGGAGGCAACCACACATTGATGTTTCTCTCCCTCTCTCCCTTCCTTCCCCCTCTCTAAAAATAAATAAATAAATAAATAAATAAATAAATAAATAAATAAATGGCTGGAGAATACCTACAATGAAAAAGAAAAAAATAAAAAGTGACCCAATAGATTTCAAACAACACATGAGAAATTCTATAAGTTAAAAATATTAACCAAAATGAAAACTCAAAGAATAAATATAGCAGAGAATTAGACAAAATCTAAGACAAAATTAGTAAACTGGAAAATAAGTGAGGAAAAATTACTGAAAATGTAACACAGAGACAAAAGTGTGGAAAATATGAAAAAGACATTTAAAGGATGAATGACAGGGCAGGAAATTATAACACACAGGGCGGATAAAATGGGTTTACTGTTGTGAGTGCATGAGACAGAGCTTAATCTTGTGTTATTATTTATTAGTTATTGCATTATTTTCCATATGAACAACTATAAACTTACTTTTGCCCCACCCTGCATTTATTTGGACTTCCAAAATATTGAAATTTTATTTTTGCATTCAAATTTACAGTATATTTATTTTTAATTTTTCTCCTAAAGAGATGTGAACTGTATAATCTGTGTGTATATATTTGGTTTAAAAACATTGTAACATAATTTTTTAATTTACTATTTAATACATCACTACTATATTATGATATTGCAAATTTAAACAAAAGCTAAGACTATTTGTATAATGTTGATTATATGAATAAATGAGCATTGTTTAATAAATTATAACTACCAAATTTAATGCTTAAGACATTAAATTTATAATTACTGTCTTATTAAAATGTACAAACTCAAAATAAACACTAGAGATATTTCACATGATACCTTTTCTTTATTAAAACATTCTTCTAATTGAAAAGAGAGAAAATAGGTTAACTGCACTTGAATATACAAGTGGCCTTTCCAGTTTATGGATCTATTGAATTAACAAACATCACATTTTTTCCCTGTTTCATAAAAGGAGTAAGTATTTTTTAAAAAACAGGTGAAGTTACTAAAATAATTGACTGTGATGTCTAGGACAACTAAACTATTGTCTTTGCTTTAAAAAAAGAACTGGACAAGTCATGTCAAATTGTGAAAACAAGAAGTATAGTGAAATCATAAAGTATCTGGTGTTTCTTAAAAATGATTATTTGTGGGAAATCTCATACCTGGTATACAGTATCTGGACTGTGTTAGCCTCTATGATGGTAAAGCCCACAGATTTCAAATTACAGAGGTGAAGAACTGAGATGTCATTCAGTTTAATCCTCATAAAATAACTCCCTGAAATGCCTGAAAGATGTTCATTTATACTTTTAAAAATACTTTCTAGTGATGAGTAACTTAGTGTGACCAAATAATTAGATCACTCAAACTCCCTAACCTCTTTCTCTTCTGTATCTGTTTTTGTTTATTGCTGTTTTTAAAATCTTTATTGAGTTACAATCTACATTGAATTCATAAGTTAAAATGTACACCTGATGAATTTTGACACTTTACACACTCATAAAGCCATCCTTACAACCAAGATGTCAAACTTTGCTGAAGTTTCCTCATGCTCATTGTAATCCATTCCTTTATTGACTCTTTGTCCTTGAAAATACTTATTTGTAATGGTACTTGGAGGCTTAGTAAGAAGACTCATTCTTTTTATTAAAATTATTTTATTGTTATTCAATTAGTCATCTGCATTTTCTCCCCACCACTCCCAGCCAAACCCACCTCTCTCCCTTGTTTCCAGCCCCCACACCCCTTGGCTTTGTCCATGTGTCCCTCCTAGTTCTTGAAAACCCTTCCTCCCATTATCCCCTCCCACCTCCCTTCTGGTTACTGTCAGATTGTTCTTAATTTCAATGTCTCTGGTTATATTTTGCTTGCTTTTTTCTTTCAACAAAAGAAAAAAGCAAGCAAAAGTTAAAGGCAACATCATATGGTATTTGTCCCTCACCACCTAGTTTATTTCACTTAGCATAATGCTCTCCAGTTCCATCCATACTGTCACAAAGGGTAGGAGCTCCTTCTTTCTCTATGCTGTGTAGTATTCCATTGTGTAAATGTAGCACTGTTTTTTGATCCACTTATTTACTGATGGGCACTTAGGTTGCTTCTAGCACTTCGCTATTGTAAATTGTGCTGCTTTGAACATTGGGGCGCATAGGTTCTTTTGGATTGGTGTTTCAGGGTTCTTAGGATAAAATCCCAGTAGTGAAATTGCTGGGTCAAAAGGCAGTTCCATTTTTAGTTTTCTGAGGAAATTCTGTGTTGTTTTCCACAGTGGCTGCACCAGTCTGCATTCCCACCGACAGTGCACTAGGGTTCCATTTTCTCCACATCCTCTCAAACACTTGTTTGTTGATTTGTTTATGATGGCCATTTTGACCAGTGTAAAGTGTTATCTCATGGTTTTAATTTGCATCTCTCTGATGGCTAGTGATGCTGAGCATCTTTTCATATGTCTCCAGGAAGACTCATTCTTCAAGAGAGGATTTGTCATCACTTCCAGCAGGTCCTTAGAGACGATCTTACTCTGGGATCACTTTCTGAGGATTTGTTTGTTTGGTTTTTTTGATGACCAAGTTGTATGATTTATATGTGCAAATCTCCCTGACAACTGACTTATGGTTTTTTTCTTTACCACCATCTTTGCCCCAGTTTGTCTTCCCTTTCTCCACAGAGCAACTTTCCTTGGGATACCCTTTGGACATGGTGTGTGGAACAGTTGGGTCACATACTTGGGTGGGTGACACATATTTAATTTTTGTTCATTCTTGCCTGAGAGGTTAGTCCCATGAGTGTCCATCTTACTGTGAGCAGGGTCTCCCACTGGTCTTTCTATCTTGGGAAAGCTCTAAG
Organism: Phyllostomus discolor; assembly: GCF_004126475.2. Classification (NCBI taxonomy): domain Eukaryota; kingdom Metazoa; phylum Chordata; class Mammalia; order Chiroptera; family Phyllostomidae; genus Phyllostomus; species Phyllostomus discolor. The sequence continues at coordinate 145,162,501 of NC_040907.2, read as the reverse complement.
TTTTACTTCTTTCCTTTTTTTGCTCTCCAACATTTTCAAATCTAGTGTTCAATTTTGCCAGGTTTGGCAAATGCTGTAGGAGCAAAAGTAGTTTGAGTGCTCCACTTATGCTTAGAAATTCATGCTTTTTCTTAGAATCTGAACTGCTCATATCTTACTATCTTTTCAACTCTTCATATTGAGGAGTTTTTTAAAAGTACATTTTATCCAGTAATTTTAGTTTTTCTTTAGCAAGAGGTTTGATAATGTAGTCCAACATTTTCTGTGAAACTGGACTTCATATTCTGAATTTTATTATAGTTTTAACAATGAAATTTATTCTTTTCCACCTGAATGGTTTATTTAAATTCATTTATTCTATTCAATTTAGTCTTGGACTCTTTATCAATTAAAAATACAAAATCTGTTTTTAGTAAGTCAGATTGTTCACTTTTTGAATAGTTTTTCTCTTTCTTTTTCTGCTTATATTTGACAGATTTTATCTCAAGTCTTGTTGCTAAAAACTCAATCACAAGGTACATATGGGGTAAGACAGGAATGCATATATTCACTTCAGTGAGATTATCACTCCATCAGGATTTTCCTTTCATTACTGGAAAAATCAATCTTTAATCATTAGATAGCACCAGAATAGGTTATCAGCTTACAGTCTAGTTTGTGGTGAGTAGAGAAAAGATCTATTTTTTTTTCATTCAAAGGGAAAGAAATTGGGATATATGTTATCTTCTTCTAACCATCAGATTTTCTATTTTTTTAAAATAACAAACCAGTCACATTTAGATCAAAGAATCAGACCTCTTTCCATACATATTTGCACACTTTTATGAGGTTTTGGCTTGTTGTTTATAAAACCAGACCAGAGGACCATTTCTGAATTATGCAAGTACATAGTTCTAGGGATCAATAGTTTAATTCTAGCTCCATCACTAGTTTCCGCTATCTGACCTTACATGCTGTCTTCCATAAAAGAAAGGAACATCTAAGTTAGTCAGCTTAGGGTCAGCAGAGTCATTAAATATCACTTCACTGCATCCTAGATTTCACAAATTAGAATCACTGGGGTTGAGTCTTGGGAGACTTTTTAAGTCTAAGGGCTATTTCATTTGTTTCTTGATCCACCAACAAATCTGAAGGTGGATATTAATCATCCCATTTCTGTGATGAGGAAATTGAATCTCTGAGAAGCTAAGCAACTCGCACATGGATTCACAGCTAAAAGAAGAGTAGGAATTCAGAGCCAAGTTTTCTGTCTCTACATTCAGCCCTCTTCCCACTGTATCAGCACTATAAAAAGCTGTTAGTATATCAGTGTCAACTGATGGTTGTTGGCACTAATGCAGCACCAATAGGAATCCTCAATTTGGGACGCAATGAAGAAGGAAACTATTTAGTGGAAACAGCTCAACAGTAGTGCTGGAGCACCACTGTGAAAACAACATGGTTGTGTGGGTAGTCTGGACCAGGTGCCTCTGGGGCCAGGCCCCTCTCCAGGTAGGCAGTTCCACTCAGCCATGGTCTGCCCTGCTCTACGCTGCTCTGCCTTGCTTAGCACTGACTCCAGGAGATGTCATTAGTGTTTCAGCTCTGTAACTTGATGGGTTTGTCCTCATGCAGATGAGGACACTGAATCCTCATAGTTTGATTGGTCCAAAGGCACTGTCCTGATTTGCCAGAATAGAGCCGCTCTGATTGGTTAAAACTGTGCTGGTCTGATTAGATGGGGAAAACCTTAGATTGGTTGAAATAGAACTATAAGAACTCTTTTATAAGACATGGCTCAGATGGCAGAAACAGTGCTGGCAGGCAGATTAGCACAGAGGATTCTCTGCAAAATGCAGTTTGTGCAGGAGAAAAGGCTACTAGGTTTTGGGGGTTTTTTTGTTTTGTTTTGTTTTGTTTTTTGTCTGAGCCCAGCTGACCACCAGGAGCCCTTCTTAGTCCTCACAGTTCACACCAGGAAAGACTAAAATAAGGGAAGAAAGTGCATTACACAATAACTATTTATAATATTATTAAAATAATATTTTAAACACAATGAGATAGAATACTATATTCCTCTAAACAAATATCATCATATATTAATTTTACTTAGCAGCTAAAAAACAAAAATAACTTCCACAAGTCATAATACTATTTAACCAATCTTTCAAAAGCAATCTTAATATTCATGATGTTACATTGCTTAAATTCTTTACCTATTGGCTACTGAATGCATTCACACTTCTTAATAATAGGAGTCAATTTTGATTTGACCCTCTTAACTCCCTACCTCATTTTCACTCTCATAAATTTCTATAGGCATACCACATATCTCATATTTTCTTATGTCTTGGTTCCTACTTCTTGGAACACCCTCCCATATATACATGTCTTCACTGCCTTCTCCACTGCTTCCCCTTTTCCTCTTCAGTGAATTCCTGTTCTTAATTTAAAATTGCTCAAATGCCACATTAGCTGTGAGAACTTCCCTGACCACACAGTTTCCCAAACTTTAATTCTCAAGTGGTACCATGTTTATACTTCAATCAACCTTTAGGTCACTTTATTGAAATGATCTCCTTATGTGCTGGTGTTCCCCACTGGATGAGTTCTTTGAGAATAGAGTGACTTATTCATCTCTGTTCACCCCATGTCTGGCACTACATAAATGCTTAAATAAAATAGTTCAAAATATCAAACCTGCATACATGGGACAGTTCTTTTACTTCAGTGTAACATGAAAAGTTTGAATTTCTTCCATCTATGCCCCTTCTCCTTTCCCTTGCGTGGAGCCACAAAGAAGACACAGATTGCCCTCTACACCCTGGAATGGTGTTGAAAGGCTTTAGAAATTTACCCTGGAGGCAAATTGCTGAGTCTGCTACTATAGCAAGTGGGATAAATCAGATTTGAGAAAGAATTTGAATTTCTATAGGAGATGGGGACATTCTACTATTCTAAAGAAATCATGTTGTGCCTAGATCCCTTCTATAGAGGCAGTCTGGTTGGAAGTGAGGAAGTAAGACATCGTGGGGAGGCACAATGTGTCAGCATAAAATACTGGAAAGGGTAGAAGAAAGTTTTGGCTGGTCAGCACTGCCATGGAGAAGAGTCTGGGTTTCCTTACTGCAGCTGGTTTCATAGCAGGTATATATAAACAAATTTCAAGATCATCCTTCTATGTCAAGGTTATTTCCAAAGATTACCTAATTCTTTTTGCCTTGATTCAGTATTTCCAAGATACTCTTTAACCTTATTTATTTTCTAAACAGGCTTCCTTCTGGGGACATCTACTACTATTGACAGGGGGATTAAATGAGATCAGGGGTGAGGAAGCCTGAAGCTCAGTGTTTGACATGTACCATACTCGAAACAAGTGGTAGCTGATCTGAACCAGTGTGAATTAGCAAATTGATTCTTTGGTTTACGAATCAGCCTTTGGCAAGCCTGTGGCTTGAATGAGTCAATTTACAAGGCCCTGGAATATCAGTGGTATAGAGCCTTGTCCTACAGGGACAAAAACCTGCAGCTCAGCCCAGCACAGCTGGCCCTTATGTAGCAACATGGGCATCGTGACAAGGACTGAACTTGGCTCTGTACACTGCCATCTGGCTCATAGCAAGGCTCTGCAGGAGACTTCTGGGGTCCTGGGAAAACCAATTTTGTTTTCCTGCCCTCTGCTTGTGTCTGATCATTATCCCTTTCTCATCATCAAAGTGGGGCTGGAGATATGTGACCTAAACAAAGGAACTTGGAGACAGTGGAAGTAAGAAATTGTAAATAAAACACTAAAATTGTAGAAGCTCAAAAGAGTTTGGAGGGCCACTTCACCAATCTAATCCTCAAAACTTTCCCATTGTCAATGAAATAAGCAAGATTCGTGCTAGTAAATGCATAGTTTAAGTTTGGATTATTCCAGGTATTTAAGTCCTTGGAGTATTTCTGTGTTGCCATATTTCTATTATTTAATAATTGCAGGAGATTTTGCAGTTTGGGCAAACACTCTAAGCTCAAATTTACATTATAAAGTTTAAAACCATGAAATACCAGATTAGTCATTATCCTGAATACCACCAAGCTCTCCAGTCTTCTGAATGGTCCATCTTGTTTGACATTCACATGAAATAATTCAAGCTTCCAACTTAAATAACCAGTTGAAGTGCAAGACTCTCAACATTTCTGCAGGTTCCCAAGAAGAGGGGCTAAGTTGCCTATTACTTCTGGCTTTGGGTCAGTCATTACTGATGGATGCTGCCTGCTCCAGCTGTCTTCCTTCTCTCCTAAGTGGAAATGAAAACTCCTCTCCTTTGTTATCCAAAGAAGTGCTGCACAAATTCAGTGCTATTACAGTGACAGAATTGTCCTGAAGATTAGAAGATAGTGGAGTGTATTTCTGCCTACATGCAGAAACAACTAAAAATCAAATATTACCAGTCATCACTGTTGAAAAATTTCATGTTTCCTCCCTGTTATTGATTCCTCTTTTCTCAGCACATCTGTTGTTTTATTGCAGAGAACTACTGCCCTACCTTTACCTGTCTTCCTTGATTTTGAGCACCCTAATTCCTTATTTCTCACCCAGCCAGACTCTAATTCTTTATTTACATATATATATGGAGAGAGAGAGAGAGAGAAGGATATTAACAGTGGACTTCCCCTCTATCTAGGAATTGCAGAAGGAATTCCAAAGGTCTAGTACAGTAGCTACAGACCATGCCAAGGCTGCATGCTAAGAAAGTGAGTAACTGCAGGACAGTCTTTAACTCTGACCTCAATGAGGAATGCTTTAAGAAACCACGTTGAGAGCTTGACTTGTACCTGCTGATGTTTAGGTACCTGCTGATAAGGTATACCTAAAAAGTGGCAGGAGAGCAAAGATACCCAGCTGCATTCAAAATGATCCACTCTTCCAGAGATGGAACACATGTGCATTGTTGTAGGAGCTGAATTTGGGCCATCTCGAAAGATCCTACCCTAAAGGACCTCTTGGAGGGCATGGTGACCCCATGAGGAGGAGTACTGTGGGGTGGACCACTGATTGCTAGGGCTGAGGGGCGAGTCACAAGTGACCAGCTTCAAGTGGCAGAAGCAGTGTCTTCCTTGAAAAGGGAGCAGCAAGTGAGAAATACCCAGAATTGGGGGTTTCTGAAGACTCCACATAAGTGCTCAGTGAGAGAGAGAGAGAGAGAGAGAGAGATTTTGTAGGAGAGAGAGAGAGATTAAAAAGGGGGAATAAATATATGTATATATTTTATTTATTTCTTTTTTGCATGACCCACAAGCTTTATTTACATTTGTCTACAGCATCATTTCCTTATGAAATAGACTAGTATAGCTCAGTTAAACCAAATGAAATCATAATTATCTGAACTGTCTGCAAACTACTATTCACTAAATTTATAACCTTGCATTTGCTTAGTACAGCCAAAGTTTTAATATGGAAAGCACAAGAATAAACCAACAGTAACATGTAGAATCTAGAAGATCATCTGGGCAATTTAGAAAGTGGACTTTCAAGAAGTCTGAGGCACAGTTACAAGAGAGAAAAGTTTTTGTAGCAAAGGAAAGATGTAAAAAAAACATGGGACAAGCTCATTGTGAAAATATCATCAAAATATTTCTATGTAAGATATTTTGTTTTCATCTTCAGATCAGATGAGAGAAAAACACTCCTTTTAAAATAAAACAAATACAATGTTGTTTGGTCTGTTTACAAAATAGCTTATAATGTTTTAATTTTTAGTTGCAGAAGACATGTTTAAAAAAAGAACAAGAATAATAAGTATTAATCCCCATGATAAGAAGTCCCCAAGCACAGCCGTTGGTTTTCCTTAATATACTTACCTAGCATTGTCACTGAAGATGCTGGTAAGAGAAGCCCTTTTATTTTCAAACCAGAAGATGCATAAAGCTCAAGTGATCAGATTTTAATTTGGAGAAATAAGGCAAACTCTGAGAGTATTTTAAGCCATAAATAATTTCAAGTGAACAATTATTTCTCTTTATTTTATGCAGAAATAATCACTCATTACTCAGAAAAAAAATTTATGCAGTAAGTTTAAACATCTCATGGCAAATATTTGCTTAAATTAACAATGTCTCTGTTGGCCTTTCATCCAAAGAAAAATATACTTCAAAAGTTTTCTTCAATTTGTTGTTCATTAACTATAATTTAGCTTTGTCTACCTTATCATATGTGAAAACTGGATTTTTAAAGGATATCACACAAAGCTTCTTAAAAATATTAACATAAACATTTGAAATAAGATGTTTTTCTCATCAGACAACCATATCAGAAAAAAATGAACTATTATATATTCTTACTCAAAATTATGTCAGAAAATGAGAAATGAGTAATACCTTTCTCCTTCTACAAATTCATAAGGTTTTTCTGCATTAAATGTGTTACAAAAAGTAAAACTGAATTAAAAAAAAGACAATGATTCTAAGGCCTTCTTACCTTGGGGAATTTCAAAATGAAGTTTCTAGTTGGCTGTTTTATAACTAGTTTAACTTTTTCTGGTAAGAATTGCTGTGACATAGGTTATCATGAACAGGTGACTCCTTCTCTCAGATTAAGATAAAGAGACTGTTTCTGACTACTTCACCAGTCTTGCCTCCATGCCCAAAGTTCAGACAAGCCTAAGGTAACCTTAAGTCAATAAACAGTTCATATTTGGAAATGAGAAAAATAGTTCAAATTAGGGAACAAAGTAAATAAAAAAGAAACCAAAGTACTTTGTTACAGGTGAGGTGGTTTCCAATAAATGGTTGTAAATAAAGAATGATAAGTAGAGTATCTATTTGGGGACATTATGGCTTAAAGTACTATTTCCCTTTAATTTCACAAATAAGCACAACTGTATTGTTCTGAAAAGCAGTGAAAGGCATGTACCTCTGCTATCACTTCTGACCAAGTAAGACACCAACTTCTTAAAAAATATGCTTCCTGCACGGTACTGATTTTTTTAATATGTAAATTTTAATATATTTTTTCTCTTTTGAACTTGAACGGGCAACAGAATGGGATGATCCAGAAGGTGACCTGTGGTGCCTTTCAGGTGACTGTGATCTTGTTTATCTTTTTGCGATCACCAAATGAAGATCTAAAATGACTTCTCTTTCTGTCCCTCTCTGGAGAAGGTGCTAAACTTGAATAAGATCTTTTCCATGAGGAAGAAGAGCTTCTGTGGGACCTGGAGCTGGATCTTGTTTTTGACCAATGAAATCTCAAACGTTCTCTGGAACTGGAATGAGACCTTGACTGGGAGCTGGAAGAACTTCTTGAATAGGACCTGGACCTAGACCCTGGACTTGACGGGGAGGGTGAGCATAAAGATTGTGAATGTGAAGATTGAGACTTTGAGCAAGTTTGTCTGTTAGATTCCTTTTTATCGCTATCTTCTTCTTCACTGGCATCAAGATTATATTTTGAGAGGTCAGCATCATCTTCATCCTCATCTAACTTATGTTTAGAAAGATCTTCATCCCCATCTTCTTCTTCTCCCTCAGATTCTTTATCTTCAACTTTCTTTAAAATATATGCTGGGCCATCTGCCTTTCCCCTCTATTTTTTCTTTTTACATCCAAACTCATCATATTCACCACCAGATTCTTCTCTTTCTGTATACTCAACATTTTCTCTTCCATTAAAACTGCCACCGTATCCTGTTCTTTTTTCTAACTTGTCATACTTCAGAGTATTACACATGTTACACTCTGATCTGGCCCAATTCACATTACTGCAAGTTTTACTCTGCCAGTCATCAGCACTGAATAGGCCTTGGCTCTTCTCTGCAAGTGTTCTACCTATTTCAGTTCCCCCTGCCTTCATCATCTTAGCCTCAGTTATTTTCTCCCAACCATATCTATTATAGCTGGTTCTTCTGCAAAGTTCACATTTCCACATTTTTAGTCAGGTTAAATCTAGTCGTTGTCACTGACTCAGAAGTTCTTGGTTGACATCTAGAATGCCGCCACCACAACCACCAGCAGCTATGTCTTCACATATATATACTTATTTTTCAAAGGGGGAAGGAAATATATATATCCTTCCCACAAGGATACCATTGCCTTGCATGCATGCATGCATATATATGTATATGTACACGCACACACACATATATGGGGGTAGAGATAGCGAGAGAAGGGAGGAAAGGAGACTCTCTTGGTGGCCGCCAATGGCAGGAGCAACCATACCAGTCAAGTAAAATGTTTCCTGCCTCATTTCTCTCTCTTACCCTCCTCTCAAGCCCCAGGAAAACCAGAGACAGCCTAGTGGGTCATCAAGGAGGACAAGCACAAAGTGCGTAAGTCAATCAAGCTCCCCTGCCTTGCTGCAGCTTTGAAGCCAAAGTCAGCCCAAGATGCACAATGATAGGGAAGAAGGTTGGACTTCTACCAGAGAATAAAGCTTTGATGTTAGACTGGACTAAAATGGGCATTTTATATTAAAAGAGACTATTGACTCATATGTGAGAGTGACAGGAAAAGCTATTTTATGTTTTTGAGGTTTCACCTAGAGGCAAGACAGTGATTGACAAAAGTTGTTGGAAGGCAGTGGCACAGAACAACAGAAAAAGCTAATTTATAATTTCACCCCTACTGAGTACAAATCAATTTGTCCTTGTTTCTCCCCACCACATCTCCCTCATACTTACAGTTCTATTATGTTTTATGTGCAAATAAATTTTTCTTTCTTTGTCTCAACTTCTCCCTTTTAGACAAGCATAGAGTCTTCCCTTTAGTAACCAAAAGTCCATGTACTTGTTTGTTTACTTTGATTTTCAATAAAAAGGCATGTGCCCCTTCCCATATGAATTTTAACCAAATTCCACTGCTCCTCTAAAGCATGAGCGGCCACAGTGGCCTTCCCTCTGCGCCAGCAGTACATTGTTTTGTTCCTCCCACTGCCTATGTGAGCACGGACACTGGATGCCTGGGGATGTCTCTCGATGATTATTGATCTGAACCTATGATGCAGGCCTCAGAGTGTCTGCTAACCTGAAGTCCCATAAATGTTGTGAACTCAGTTTTTACTGTGGCCAAATACTCAACACATTTTCATAAAGTTACAACTATCCCACTTATAATACAAACTAAATCTCTGGAATTGACAGAACCCTCTCAGATGAAATCCAGCAGAAACATGGCATTGCTACTCTTTTTTGCCTGTGTCCTGCAACTTGCACTAGAATGTGACAGCTGTGTCTTTCACAAGTGTATGGGCCATCAGTCCTTGCAGACTACTGAGCCGGCTTTCCTGTGCTTTCAAGCTGAGAACACTTTCTAGCCTGCTGGGAACAGGGTCACCATCTTTTTATTTATTCCATATTTTTTTTTGCCATGGTCAGCTTTCTTCCAGGCACATTTCTTCGTGGGTCTCTCAGCTAATACAGGCCTCCAAACCTTCCTTGTAGCATAATCTTGTATTTTATCCTTGTATATGTTGCTTCAGTATTTTTTTTAAGATTTTATTTATTTATTTTTAGAGAGGGAAGGGAGGGAGGGAGGGAGAGGGAGAGAGAGAGAAACATCAATGTGCGGTTGCTGGGGGTTATGGCCTGCAGCCCAGGAATGTACCCTGGCTGGGAATCGAACCTGGGACACTTTGGTTCCCAGCCTGAGCTCAATCCACTGAGCTATGCCAGCCAGGGCTTGCTTCAGTATTTAATTGGCTACAGAATATATGTGGTCATTTAAACAGAAAGTATTGTATTTTTCAGACTATAAGATGCACCCTTTCCCCTCCAAATTTGGGAGGAATAATGGTTGTTAATGCTGCTGTTGAGTTCTGTTTACATTTACATTGGTGAAATATTATGTTATTTATGTTATTAAATATTTTACCACGTTTTTTGCTTTAAAATTTTTTTTCCTATTTTTCTCTTTGAAAACCTAGGTGTGTCTTATGGCCAAAAAATATGGTATCTCCCTTCATTATGGCAAAAGAGGCTCTTCCAGAATAGAGCAAATATTTGCTTTAAAACAAAGGTTGCAAGCAGTCAGACATGAATCCAAGACATATTTTTTTTCACCCAAATAGTAATTATGTGTGGTTTTAAAATTTTTGAATGCTTTAGAATGCTATTCACTCTTCAATTCATCTCTCTTTCCTATTTTATTCATTTATACTACCTGCTTGTCTTCTGTGGACAAGTAGGATTGTAGCTTCTGGAATAAAGTCTGCATTGGCAAACTTGTCTGTGTAAGACAGATTAATGGTCCCCCAAAGATATTCACATCCTAGTCCTCAGAACCTGTGAATATGTCATCTTACCTGGCAAAAGGGATTTTGCAGGTGTGATTAAATTCAGCATCCTGAGATGGGGAGACTATCCTGAATTATCTGGGTGGGCCCAAAATCATTACAAGGGTCCTTAGAGAGGAAGCAAGAGGATCTAAGTTAGGAAAAGGAGATGTGACAACAGAAGCTGAGGTTGGAGTGATGCGCTTTGATGACAGAGAAGGGGTCACAAGTCAAGGAATGCAGGTCCTTGGCACTGGAGAAGGAAGCAGACTCTCCCCTTGAGTCTCTGGAATTAATACAGCCCTACCAATGCTTTGAATTGAGCCTCAGAAGACTCATTTCATACAGCTGACCTCCAGAACTGTATAATTTGTGTTGATTTGAGCCACTAGGTTTGCTGTAATTTGTTCCAACAGCAATAGGAATTGTATATACTATGTATGAGTTAAAAAACATCTGCCTAACCTTCATTTACACCAGCATCTTCTCTTCTTGGTCTTAGTAGCTACTTTGATGTAGCTTTAGCAACAAAAGAAATGATTCCATGGGGTGAGAGTCAATGCTTACGAATGTGCTTCCTTTCTAAAACTACAGCATATGGCAATACTTGTTTCTTTTCATCTATTGGATAAATCATGACATATAAAGTCCATAAAATAATGGTTCCATAGGTTTTAGATTCTTTTAACTTGAGTACACTTTCACCTAGTTAGCAACCAGAAATGGACAAAGACGAACTCTCCCTTCCTTGTTCTAAGACTTTTGACAATCACTCTCTAGTAGTTTCCCTATGTACCTACTCCATCCTACATATGGATAGGAGATAACTTCAACTTGTAGTTTCTATCTCCATTCTCCCTATTTGTCATTTCTTATTCATCCTTCCTTCAATGTCAGTGCTTCAAGGACACCGCTGCCTTGCATGCCTCAAATTCACTCCTGCTTATGAAGATAAAATACATTTCAGCAGCTGAGGTGTGGGCTCAGGAGAAGGATCCTCTGGTGGACATTTAAAAAAATCACTTGCCATGTGAGCAATGACAATGATAGGTCTAAATAAAGGAGGCAGGTAGATAGGTTTTATGTTTTACTTCTCCACTGGTGCCAAGGAAGATGTCTTCTTTGCATTGACTATTTATTTCTTTTAGCTTCAATCTATAAAATGTAGTTTGATATACATTGGCAAAGCCATGAGGCAATAGAGACAAAGGCAATTTGGGTTTTCATCAGCATTTGCAGATTAACAACTGTGGGCCTTGATTTAAAGGGAGACAGTGGTAACAGATGCTAGCCCTGTAGGATCTCCAGGTGTGATGGATAAAAAATGGATGTAAAATAGGAGTGTAGGATGAAGCACCTGTTAATATGACTTCTGTTGTTATTGGCTGTTAAAGAGTCTGACTTGAAATAATCAACAGAGGGAGTTAAAAACTGGGTCATTCCCACAGCCATGTATTTAAAGCATGTAGGAAGCAGATTACATAAATTTGAATGGGAATTTATTATTTTGACTCATTATGGGAAAAAAAATATCTTGAATTATTAAAGGTTCCTACACAGCACAGACTCAAACAATCTCCACCTTCTTCTTTGCTTTACATCATGTAGACCTGGTCTAAGTGAACAATAGAGTGTTGTAGGGCGGTGATCCCAAACCAGAGGCCTAATGCTCAGTCAGGTACAGGAAGTATTATCTGGGTAGTCTAGTACTTTTTTAAAGTGTGATTGCTTTTAGATAAGGCACGTGCAGTGCACACCAATCCTTCTTCTTTTATCAAAGCTGTTTTGCATGTTTTTATTACTTGTTCATGATACAAAGAATTTCATGTTCATATCCCCAGAATATATCACCTTATATGGTAAAGGGACCTTTGTAGTTGTGGTTAACTTAAGGATCTTGCCATAGGGTGATTATCCTGAGTGAACCCAATGCATTCGCAAGGGTCCTCATAAGTGAAAGAGGTGAGGGGGGAGGTCAGAGAAATCTGACTTTCTTTAGCATCAAGGTATAATGCTACCTAGCTGGCTTTGTAGATGGAGGGATGGACCACATGCCAAGGAATACAGGCAGCCTCCATAAGCTGGAAAAGTCAAGAGAAAAGATTCTCCCCTAAAACCTCTTGAAGGACATTGGCACCTGCTGACACATTGACTCCTTGCTGACCAGTAATTCCTATTTTGGACTTCTAACCCGGAGAACTTGAAGAATGAAGGTGGTTCCTTGAGGTGGAGAATATTTGTGTTGTTTTAAGCCACTAAATCTGTGGTAATCTCTTATAGAAACAACAGGGAACTAACACATTGTCTAACCCTAAAGTTTCTGAGTTTGGTAAAACCGAGAAAGAATATAGTAATGTTAAAGTAGCAATAGGTTATATATTTGAATGTTGCTATATACCAGACACTTTTTATATATTAACTCATTTACTTCTCAAAACTATTCTGTATGTGTGAAGATGAGCCCCATTTTCAGATAGACTGTTGCTCATAAAAGGTAAATAAATTGCCCAAAGTCAGGTGACAGTGGCAAGGTTGGAATTCAAGTAACTGGGCTGTAAAACTCATGCCCAGGCATACTGCCTCCGTTTTAATGGACATCAGGAGACCTGAGCAGCTCCCAGTCATCTGCAAGTAACTTAATCAATCACTTCCTTTCTGAGCCTGAGATCCCTAGTCTATAAATTACAGAAATTGGAGTAGGTTGGGGTTGGAGTAGATTTTAAGCTTTTAAACAGCATTATTTTATCCCCACCAAATAAAGTCATGAATGGAACTTCATTATTAAACAAATGAAAGAGATAAAGGGGGTGTCTAAGATCTTGTCTAACAGTATATGATTCTACATGTGACATCTTACAAAAAATTTTAGGAAGTTAAATAAATTAACAAAAAGGTAAAGTATTTTGCATGGACCTCAGCCTGGTGAAAGAAAGGGTATGGGTCACTTTCTCTCTGAATTTATTTCATGTTATATTTTCATGTTAGGTCTTATTCATGTGAGTCTATAAGTCTTAGTACACTGGACACATTCCTTATTTCCAGGCCTTTGGCATTGCCCTGTTTCCCAGTGCTAAATTAGGCCCTGCAGTGAGCAAGTCTCCAGTATAAGGACAGGGGGAAAAAAAGGAGCATTTCCATTTTGTAAGCTGATGCATTGCAAACCCTGGGTTGGTTCTTACCTTCACAGGAGGATGCAGATTTGCTTAATGTCATTTTCCTCACTCAGTTCTTACTCGCCTCTTAGTGTTTATGAAATCCAGTCAACTGGTATGGCTGATAAAGGACCTGAAATAACTCATCAGTAATAACACACATTTGCCTTGGCCCTTGTCAGAGGCACACATGTGACAGAAGTAAAAGGGACTTTGGAGATGATCAAGATAAAACCCATATTTGTATTTCCATCTGTTCTTCCACTTTACCTCTCCCGGCCCCTTTCTACAGGAAATCTCATAAAACTGTCTTTAAGAAACTTAACTGAGAGGCAGAATTCAGACATCAAATTTCAGAGGCAACCCAGGCTATTGGGATAACAGGTGATAGTGTAGGAAAAGTGTTAAAGTAAAACTAATTCCTTACTTATTCAAGTCAACCTTACTTATATTTTTATATATATGTTTACTCATTCAAGTGAGTTTCTTAAAAATACTGCATACCACTATGTGTCAGGCACTATCCTAAGCAATGAACATGCAAATTTACATAGACAAAGATCCTAACTTCAAAGAATGCATAGCCTAGGAGAAAACAGACATACAAAAAATATCATTACCAAAGGACAATTGTTATATTTTAAATACTTTCAATGTATAGAGGAAAAGATTCTAAGAACTTATAAGTCAAGGAAAGTTTATACAACAGATTTTATTTGAGTTTGGACTTGAATTTTAAGTGAGAATTTGATGGATAGCACAAGAAAGTGTCAGGATTCTATGTAAAAAACAATCCAGATATGCACTGGCCTGAAGATATGAGTAAGTAAAGGAATTTCTGAGAACTGGAAAATAAAGTGTTCAGGGACATATAGAAGAGAGGCTAAGACTAGTGTGGTAAGAGACAGGAATCCAGATTAAAAAGGGTTTTGGAAACCATGCATAGTAGTTGGGATTCTATTCTATTCTATATTCTATAGTGATGAGGAGCCATTAAAGAACTGTGAAAACAGTAATGATCTGATAAGGTTTATGAATTAGAAAGGTAAACCCATGACAACAGCACACAGGCTCCCATGACAGTATGACAGTCTGATGGGGAAAGAGGGACATGGGCTAAAAGAAAAGCAACTGTTAGTGAAGATATTAAAAATTATTCAGATGAGATATGAGGAGAGGCTGAAGTAGGGCAGCAGAGTTGGTAATAGAGAGGCAGGCAGGATTCCAGACATATTTAGGTAGAAAAATTTAAAGAACTTGGTGATACACAGTACGAAGGGCAAGGAAAAAGAAATTCTCTAGCATAATCATTTGGCATCTGGTTAGAAATACCGAATGCCCATTCAAAGAAGCAGACAGTGTAAGTAGAATGGTTTTATTGAAGATGACAAGTTCTATTTTAAACATGTATAGTTTGAGGCATCTGAAAGATAACTGAGAAAATAAATTGAGTATTTCCTTAGATTCTGGAGCTTAGAAGTGAAATTTGTCAAAAGCTGCAGGTTTTGAAGTCACATAGATTAGTTTTAGCCATTGGAATGGATGAGATTGCCCAGTTTCTGGGAGACCTTAAATACTAGGGTAAAAATAAGGACTATTTCTTTTATGCACATGGGACCAAGTGAAAATATCTTTTGAGTGGGGGATGATGGAATAGGGGAGGTAATGGTGAAATGGGAAGTAATTTTGTCAGCAGCATATTTGATAAATACTAGAAGTGCTGCTAAAAAGACTTTTTCTTAACAAACAAGAAGTTGGTGAAGTAGAAGAGGTGCCTCAGGATTAGCCAGTGACTCCTCAAAGGAGTCCAAGCAGAGTTGTACTTTGTACCTCATAGATGCAATCAGGATTTGTATCAGTGCTTTCATTGAGAAGAGCATAGCATTTAACAAATGTAAGTAATTCTGCACAACAGAGGTCTCAGAGGTACTACTCTGAAAACTACCTAGCACCTGTTTAATTAATATGAGGAAACACTATAATTGGGAATTTTCACTTCACAGAATCTGCTCACTTCATTTCCTCTGTATCAGAAAACTGTCATTATAAATCAGTCTGAGAGTTGAACTATTTACTCATTTCATTGTTATGTTTTTGTATTTGCAACAAAAAGCTGTCAGTAAAGGTTATGGTTAGGTTAAAAATGGATTCTTTTGCTGAAAGGCAAGACCATATATCTAGGAATTTAAAAAAGTTAGCAAATCATGTTGTCGTCTCTTGCTTTCATAAAACGACTCATTCAGATTACTGCATGATTTCATTGGCGATACATGTCCACAGAGATGGAGTGGGAAAATCACACAAAACCAAGTCCAGTCTCTGAAAACTAGTGCCTATTTCTGGAGCCTTCACTGGTATCACTGACTCTTCTCCCAATGATCCAGGTACATATATATTTCTTTTTAAAGATTATCTAATAGAACATGGATATAGTTATGGTTTTTTTCTTCAAAAAATTGGGGCTTACACATATATAAAAAATAAAAATCACCTGTGCCAGTTGTGCTGGGCTTGGAGATCCCCAGGAGAAGCCAAGCTATGATCTAGGCTGACTGCCACTAGTGCCATGCCTAGGGCCACTTAGTAAGAGGTGCAGGGGCTAGGTGCTCACTGAAGCCAGTTGTTGCTTCTTTGAGAGGATTTAGGAAGTTGTGAAGCATGAGACAAGACCAGCCATCTATATAGACAAGTCTCTGTTAACAACTTGAGTGGGTCCATAGTTTGGATGGGATGGAGTCTCAGGGGATCTCAGGGCAAGGCAAACAGTGTTAGCCAGGTTGATGGAGTCTCAGATATGACATCTGCCTGCTGGCTCTGTGGCTCTGTGGCTCAAGAGTTCAGAAAAAAGACAATGGCCTCTGCCTATCTTTTTGTCTGAGAGAAAGCTGTCCTCCATCTCTCATTTTGATGCCAGACACTTCAGTTCTTCCCTGTATGCCAGTTGAGTGTTTCAAGCTGCTACTCTGGTGCTGGAGCTCAGAGGGAGTGAGTCTGAATAAGTCTGTGTGTGGGTTCTTCAAGAGGAATTGCTGGGGACTCCAGAAGTTTCTTCCACTGACTCAGTCCCCACTGTTTTTTGCAGCCAGATGTTATGGAGTCTTATCTTCCTGGCACTGGAACCCAGGGTTGGGAGCCTGGTGTGGAGCTGGGACTCCCTGCTCCTGAGGTATCCCTCCTGAATTTTTATCCAACACATATGGATAGAGGACCAATCTGTTCCATATCTCCACCCCTCCTACCAGTCTGAATAGATGTGGTTTCTTTAATTCCATAGTTGTCAGACTTCCACTCAACTCAGTTTCTGCCAGTTCTGAGTGATGGTTGTTCTATAAATTAGTTGTAATTTTGATGTGGTTGTGTGAGGAGATGAGCCATGTAGCCCAGGCAAGTTGGCCCTGGAAAAACACAGGTGGTGACTGACCTTGGCCTTCACCAGCCTTGAAATCCCAGTGCCTGCACAACCAGTGGACAGCTACAGACCTTGTTGGAGCACCAACTCCATGTCCCTATATAGCTGATCTTCCATAGAGGGTGGAGGTTGGTGGCCAGTGTCACATGCAGTTGTTGCAGGTGACTGGCCTGGGTAAATCCCTTCCACTGATTGCCAACAGCAACCAAGTTTCAACTACAAGAGGAGAGTATACTGAGCCCACATGAATGGTGCAACTCAAGTACCCAGCGTGGGTTATAAGGGAGGCTGTGCAAGTGGACCCTATAGGACACCTACTACATTAGGCCATGTTACCAAGACAGGGAGTCATAATACCTCTATTTAATACATATAAACAAACACAAGGAGGCTGCCAAAATGAGGAGAGAAAGAAACATGGCTCAAATGAAAGAACAGACCAATACTCCAGAAAAAGACCTAAACAAAAGGGAGATAAGCAATCTATCAGATGCAAAGTTCAAAACACTGGTTGTAAGGATGCTCAAGGAACTTGGTGAATCCAGTCTGAACAGCATAAAAAGAATAAAAAGAATCCAGTCTGAAATAAAGAATTTACTAATTGAAATAAAGAACAATTTACAGGGAAACAACAGTAGAGTGGATGAAGCTGAAAATCAAATCAATGATTTGGAACATAAGGAAGTAAAAAACCACCAATCATACCAACAAGATAAAAAAAATAATTAAAAAAACAAGGATACTGTAAGCAGCCTCTGGGACAACTTCAAGCATTCCAACACTCATATCATAGCAGTGGCAGAAGGAAAAGAGAAAGAAGAAGAAATTAGAAATCTATTTGGAAAAAACAATGAAAGAAAACTTCCCTAATTTGGCAAAAGAAATAGACATGCAAGTCCAGGGAACACAGAGAGACCCAAACAAGATGGATACAAGGAGGCCCCCTCCACTGCACATAATTAAAATGCCAAAGGTTAAAGATAAAAAGAACCTTAAAAGCAGCAAGAGAAAAGTAGTTAGTTACCTACAGGGGAGTTCCCATAAGACTGTCTGCTGATTCCTCAAAAGAAACTGCAGATTAACAGGGATTGGCAATAAATATTGAACACTATGAAAAGCAAGAAGCTACAGCCAAGATTGCTCTACCTAGCAAAGATATCATTTAGAAATGAAGGACAGATAAAGAGCTTCGCAGACAAGAAAAACACTAAAACAGTCTATCATCACCAAACCATTATATGAAATGTTAAAGGGACTTATTTAAGAAAAAGAAGAACATGAAAATTATGAACAATAAAAAGACAAAAATACATATAATTTAACAATTTAATCTAAAAAACAAACTAAGCAAACAAGAACAGACACAGAATCATGGATACAGAGAGCATTTTGATGGGTGCCAGATTGGAAAGGGGTATGAGGGAAAGGGTGAAGAGGTAAAGGGATTAAGGAATACAGATAGGTTGTATTCTAGTTACAGAATAGCCATGGAGATGTAAAGTACAGTAAGGAAATAGAGTTGCCAAAGAACTTATATATATGACCCATGGACGTGAACAATGGTGTGAGGATTGCCTGAGGGAGTGCAGGTGCTGGATAGAGGGCCACAAAGGGGGAAAAATTGGGACAACTGTAATAGTATAATCAATAAAATTGATTAAAAAATTGAAAAACCAATGCAATCTAAAAAATTAAAAAATGATAAAAATCACCTATGCCTTATAGGGATCATTATTGCTTAATGACTAAAATAAAAATAAAGAAGATTATTTTTGGATTGGAATATATTTTACCAAACAGAGCAAAATACTAATTTTTTTTTTGTGCCTTAGCTTAAATACTTCTTTCTTTCTCTCCTTTCCAACCTTGGCTCCTCTTGCTAACATTGGTGTTTTCCAAGAGAGCTTGTATACTCAATAGAAAAGATGGAAGAAAGGTGGAGTGCTACCTCAAGTAAGCCACTTTGTGTTTGAAATTTCTAATAAACAAGAGACATTTTAAATATGTGGTTGGACATAACAATTTGTAGCTTAATAGTGAAATCAGGTCTGGTGTTCAGGCTACTGATATGTATAAAATCACCAAACATGAGAATGTAGATAGAGGAGAGGACTGTGGGGCTTACCCACACTGAAATATTGAATACAGTCTAAGCCCACATAGAAGCTTGAAAAGGGGTGGCTGGCCCTAGCTGGGTGGCTCAGTTAGTTGGAGCATTATTCCATATGCCAAAAAAATTGCATGTGTGAATCCCAGTCAGGGCACATGCCTAGGTTGTGGGCTTGATCCCCTGTAGGGGAACATCCAGGAGGCAACGCATCAGTGTTTCTCTCTCTCCCCCTCTTCCTCTTTCTTTAAAAAAATCAATAAAAATATCCTTGGGTTAGGATTAAAACCAAAGAGAAAGAGAGAGAGGGAGAGAGAGAAAACATTACTGGTGATGTCATGAAGTCCAAGCAAGAGGATGTGCCACTTATATTGAGTTTGCAAAGAAGTCGAGGGAGAGGGTAACAAGGAAGGACTTCCTCATCTGAAATTCTTTTCCTCCTTATTTTTGTGGATAATTCTAACTCATCCCCTTGACTCAGATGAATGACCATTTTCTTCAAGACTCTTTGTTGAGTCTTTTTTTTTACCACTCCTTAACAACTACTTCTCTGTATACCTCTACTTTCTCTCAAATAGTTCTTGCAATTTTGCTATTTCTAGGCTAAAGATCTGTCTCCTTGGAATATACACTTTTGTAGGGCCAAAGCCATTGCCTTTCTTGTTAATCAGCGTACTTCTAGGACTCAGCATTGTAAATGCCACATAGTAGGTGCTAAGAAATGTTTATCAAAGAAATAAATGAATGAACTAGATCCTTCTTACATTTTTCTTTTGTTCTCAATCAAGAAAGTATATATAACTGTCTTCTCCCCTTCCATGGTTAATGTTTTGTTGTTGTTTTGAAGAATTAGTACCAGTCATTCCCTGTGACTAGGGTGATTTGTGTCTGCCATCTTCCCTTACTTCCTTTCTGTTCACCTTTTGCAGGCAGCATACCTCCACTAGTTTTGTGCATGCCTCTATAATCTCTTCTTTACTGTTCATGTGTTTCTTCTTTCTATGTAAACTCAAAGTGGGAGGGTGGAAGGAGACCTGGAATAAGAACTAAGAACAATAGGCTGTAGTTTCAGCTCTGGCAATAACCAGCTACATGATGTAGGTGAGTCAGGACTCTTAGACTTGCTAGTTCTCACCTGTGAAAATCTGTTAAAATGTCTTTTTATTCTGTTAAAAGGGCTGTATCATTTTATTTTACCCATTGATGCCCCAACATTTGTTGAGTAAGCTCTATTGTACTCTGTCTACAAAGACAAGAGTACAAGTAAGAGTACAAGTAAGCTCTATTGTACTCTGTCTATAAATCCTTCAGCTAATATATTCAAGAAGTAGAATTTACAGTTTGCCTGGCTTTATGAACTTATAAAACTGGAAATTATCTTCAGCATTGGTGATTCCAAACCCTCATGCAATGCACATATTTTCATATCATTCTTTTAAAGTACTGTTGAACTTAGTTTGCTAGTATGTTGGTGAGAATTTTTATACCTATATCCATTAGGAATATTAGCCTATAGTTTTCTTGTAGTGTCTTTGTCTGGCTTTGGTATCAAGGTGAGCTTGAAAGTGAATTCTTCAATTTTTAAAAAAACTTTAAGAAGAATTTGCACTAATTCTTTTTTAAATGTTTGGAAGAATTCACTATTAAAACTATTTATCTGGCCCTGGGCTTTTTGTTTTCCTTGAGGAGGGGGTGGGTGAGAATTTTCATTATTGATTCATTTTTGTTTGTTACTGGTTCTTTTGGTTTTTTAAATTTCATCATGGTTTAGCCTTGCTAGGATGTATGTTTCTAGGAATTTATCCATTTCTTGTCGATTATCCAATTTGTTGCCATATAGCTATTTAGAATAGCTGCTTATCATTCTTTTTATATCTGTCATATTAGTTGTAATGTCTCTTCTTTCATTTTTGATTTTATTAGAGTCCATTCTCTTTTTTTAGTTAGTTCAGCCAATAATTTATCAATATTCTTTATCTTTTAAAAAACCTCAATTTCAGAGTGGGAAGATGGCGGCATGGTAGGAGGGAGCGTATTCCTCTTCCCTTAAGCACGGGAGAGAAACTGGATGATCTGCGGAGGAACAGAGCAAGGGGCCAACAATATCACAACATTTATGAAAATAGGACATCAAAAATTATAGCAGACATTGAAAAACCAGACTGTAATGAGACTGCTTCAAAATAATAAGGGTCCAGGGATCAGTGTGGGGACCAGGGAGGTTGCAGCCCCCAGGCCCAGTGCTCCCGGGTCTGCTTCAGGGCACCTGGGAGAGCAGAGTCACCACTCCTTCCCTGGACTAAAGGGATTGGGTGACACCACGGGAGGCCTTGTTGCTTGAAGGCACAGAGAGGGGAGTGAGACTGGGAGACAGTCACACAGGGGCTGCAAGCACACACACATAGCCCTGGGAAGAATGAGTGCCCCAGCCTGCGAGACCAAGGGTGGCTCGGCTGTGTGCTTGTGCCCCCAACCCGGTAAGAGTGTATTTTTGTGGAAGACCCAGACCCCACAGTCCTGAACAAGGAAAAGGCACAGGCATTCTTGGGATTCTGGAGCCTGCGGCAGTGACCTTGGGGAAGCACACACCCCTTCAGGATTCATGAATCTCACACGGTCAACCTGGAAAAGACGTGGACACTTCCGAGGGTTCCTGGAGCTCACAGCAGTGAAATTGGGGGAAAGGCGCGACCCTCATGATCCCCAGAGCTTACACGGTGAACCCGGAAAAGACACGGTGCTCTGCGGGACCCCCGAGCCTGGGAGTCCAAGGCAGTGAGTTCTGGAGAATGTGCTTGGGAGCACCCAGACCCACACCCAGGGCCCTGCAGACAGGCATCAGACTGGCTCTAGGGAGAGCACCCATGGCTAGCCCTGGGGACAGTATGCAAGAGACTGACTGAGTTCTGACTGGGAAGAGTAAAAAGCATTCCAATTGTCCCTTAGCCTGCTGCAGCCAGCAAGACCAGAAAACCTGGTTTGGCCAGTTAGAAACCAACAATACAGCAAGAGGGGGTTTTTTTGTTTTGTTTTGTTTCGTTTTTTTTTTTTTTTTTTTTTTTTTTTGCTGTTGTTGCTTGATTGTTTGATTTTATCTTGTTTTTTAAGTAACTTTTTATTTTTAATTCTTATTATTTTTATATCTCTCGATTCCTTATGTTTCTCTTCCTTTCATCCTAATGTTATTCCTTCCATTCCAAATTTATCTCTCCTGCATTCCATCTTCTGCTTTTTTTCCTTTTTTTTTTTTTTTTTTTGGAACCTGCAAGTTACTGCAAATTTGTATTATCTTTTTCTCATTATTTTTTATTTTAATAGTATTTTGGTATTCTTTTTCTTTCTGTATAATCTTCTTTGCTTGGCTGATGATACTGTATCATTTGATAGATTTCCCCTGTTATCTCATTCATAGCGTATTGCTAATTTATTGTCCTTCATTTGTGTTCCGTTAGTACACCACTCAAGGTTCTATACTCCTTATTCTTGTTATCTAGATCCCATAGATTCTTCCACATGATTGTTGCTTTAATATTACTGTAAATAAGACCTATTTCATACAATTGTAAATACTATACAACACCCCTCCCAGATCTCAGCCCACTTCACGATTCCTTGAACTCTATTATTGTAGTGGTTATTTATATTCTTTTACACACTACTCCTATTTACTATTCTTTATTCCCACCCTACCTCAGAATCTGACCTCCCACAGCCTCACTGCTTTCTAGATCCAACTAACAATTATTTAGTCCCCAATAAGAGTTTTACCTTCTTTCCATTCTTTCTAAAATGTGGCTAGTGGGGTGGAGGATCACGGTTAACACTATACGTAGACAAAGGATCTCCTATCTCTTCTCTACTGGCTTCTACTGTAAATATCATAGAATACTGTCTTGCTGTCTTAAACCATTCTGCCTTACTCCTCCAAATGATCACAAAAAAGAGTAGGGGGAAGCTGTGAACACCAGGATACCCAAAGGAGATGTCACCACTGAATCTCACAGGTATTCTATGACAGAAGTTCACACCATAAACCCAGGGAACCAGAACAGATCAATTTAAGAAACAGAGGCTAACAAGAAGAGTCTCACAAACAATGAGAAGACAAAGAAACAATCCCCAAATGAAGGGAAAGGAGGAAGCCTCAGAAAGAATGCTAAATGAAATAGAGGCAACTCATCTATCAGATATTGAATTCAAAGCAATGATTATCAGGAAACTCAATGAGCTCACAATGAGCTACCAGAAACTACAGGGAAGCTACAACGAACTCACTGCAAACTATATCGACATGAAAATGGAAATAGAAACTATCAACAAGGGCCAAGAGGAAATGAAGAATACAATTTCTGAACTAAAGAACACAGTAGAAGGAATGAAAAGCAGGATCAATGAAGCAGAAGATCAGATCAGCAAATTGGAGGACAAAGTAGAAAAAAAAAACAGAATGAGCAAGAAAAGGAAAAGAGGCTCAAAAAGAATGAAGAGGGATTAAGAGAAATGCAAGACAATATGAAACATAATAATATCTGTATAATAGGGATACCAGAAGGAGAAGAAGAAGAGCAAGAGATAGAAAACCTATTTGAAAAAGTAATGATGGAAAACTTTCCTAATTTGATGAGAGAAAAAGTCACACAAGTCCAGGAAACACAGAGAGTCCCAATCCAGAGGAACCTAAAGAGGCCCACCTCAAGACACATCATAATTAAAATGGCAAAATTTCAAGACAAAGAGAGAATCTTAAAAGCAGCAAGGGAGAAACAGGAAGTAACATACAAGGGAGCCCCAATAAAGCTAACAGCTGACTTCTCAATGGAAACACTCCAAGCCAGAAGAGAATGGCAAGAAATATTCCAAGTAATGAGAACCAGAGGTCTGCAACCAAGGCTACTTTACCCAGCAAGGCTCTCAATCAAGATAGAAGTCCAAATAAGAAGCTTCCCAGACAAGACAAAAAAGTCTAAAAGAATACACCTCCACCAAACCAGCTTTGCAAGAGATGCTCAAGGGACTGCTTTAAGGAAAGAAAGGAAGAGAGAGAGAGGAACACAGGCATGTAAATGGCAATTAACAAGTACCTATCAATAATAAACTTAAATGTACATAGATTAAATGCTCCAATCAAAAGACATAGAATAGCTGAATGGATAAGAAAACAACCCACACATATGCTGCCTGCAAGAGATCCACCTCAGGATAAAAGACCTGCACAGGCTGAAAGTGAAGGGCTGGAAACAATTTTCCCAAGCAAATGGACAGGAAAAAAAAAGCTGGGGTAGCAATACTCATATCAGACAAAATAGACTTCAAAAAAAGGGCCATAAAGAGAGACCCAGAAGGTCACTTCATAATACCCAAGAAAAGAATCCACCAAGAAGACATAAATATTGTAAATATATATGCACCCAACATAGGAGCACACAAATACATAAAGAAAATCTTAGAGGACTTCGAGAAAGATATTGACAGCAACACAATTATAGTGGGGGATTTGAACACCCCACTGTCAAAAATGGACAGATCTTCCAAACAAAATATCAGCAAAGATATTGAGGCATTGAACAATACCCTAGATGAAATGGACTTAACTGATATATACAGAACCCTCCATCCCAAAGAAGCTAAATACACATTTTTTTCAAATGTACATGGAACATTTTCAAAGATAGACCACATGATAGGACACAAAACAAGCCTCAACAATTTCAAGAAAATTGAAATCATACCAAGCATTTTCTCAGATCAAATGGAACTGAAACTAGAAACCAACACCAAAGAAAAAAACCAAAAACACTCAAAATCATGCAGATTAAATAGTATGCTATTAAATAATGAATGGGTCAAGAATGAAATTAGGGGAGAAATCAAAAAGTTTCTGGAAACAAATGAAAATGAACTCACAACAATCCAAAACTTATGGGACACAGAAAAGGCAGTCCTGAGAAGGAAGTTCATAGTGATACAGGCATACCTAAAAAAAGATAGAAACATTTCAAACAAACAACCTAACCCTATGTCTACAAGAACTCGAGGAACAACAACAAAGACAACCCAGAGTAAGTAGAAGGAAGGAAATAACCAAGATCAGAGCAGAATTAAATGATATAGAAACTAAAAGCACAATTCTAAGGATCAATGAATCCAGGAGCTGGTTCTTTGAAAAAATAAACAAAATTGACAAGCCTTTAAGCAGACTCATCAAGAAAAAAAGAAAGAAGACCCAAATAAACACAATCAGAAATGAAAGAGGAGAGATTACAACAGATACCACAGAAATACAAAGGATTGTTAGAAATTACTACAAAGAACTGTATGCCAAGAAATTTGAAAACCTAGGTGAAATGGACAAATTTCTAGAAAAACAAAATCTTCCAAAACTCAATGAAGAAGAAGCAAAAAGTCTGAACAGACCAGTAACGCCTGATGAAGCTGAAACAGTAATTAAAAAGCTTTCGACACACAAAAGCCCTGGACCATACGGTTTCACAGGAGAATTTCACAAAGCATTTAAGGAAGAGCTAACCCCCATCCTCTACACATTATTTTAAAAAATTCAAGAAGATGGAAAACCCCCAAACTCTTTTTATGAAGCCAACATCATCTTAATCCCAAAGCCAGATAAAGGCACAAGAAAGAAAGAAAACTTCAAGCCAATATCTCTGATGAACATTGATGCTAAAATCCTCAACAAAATACTGGCAAACCACATCCAACAATACATTAAAAAGATCATACACCATGACCAAGTGGGATTCATTCCAGGGATGCAAGGATGGTACAATATTCGCAAATCATTAAATGTAATACATCACATAAACAAAAGCAAAGACAAAAATCACATGATCATATCAATAGATATGGAAAAAGCATTTGATAAGGTACAGCACCCATTTATGATAAAAATACTCTGCAAAGTGGGAAAAGAGGGAGCATTCCTCAACATAATAAAGGCCATATATGAGAAACCTACAGCCAACATCATACTCAATGGGCAAAAATTAAAATCTTTCCCACTAAGATCAGGAACAAGACAAGGCTGTCCACTTTCACCACTTCTATTCAATATAGTACTGCAAGTTTTAGCCACAGCAATCAGACAAGAAAAAGAAATAAAAGGCATCCAAATTGGAAAGGAGGAAACAAAACTGTCATTGTTTGCAGATGACATGATAGTGTACATAGAAAATCCTATAGACTTGGGCAAAAAGCTGATTGACCTAATAAATGAATTTGGCAAAACAGCAGGATACAAAGTCAATATCCAGAAGTCAAAGGCATTTCTGCACACCACCAATGAAACAGCAGAAGCAGAAATCAAGAAAAAAAATCCCATTTGAAATAGCAAAAAGAAAAATAAAATACCTAGGAATAAACCTAACCAAAGAGGTAAAAGGCCTGTATTCAGAAAACTATATAACACTCAGGAAAGAAATCAAGGAAGACACAAACAAATGGAAACATATACCGTGTTCATGGATTGGAAGAATTAATATCATCAAAATGTCCATACTACCCAAAGCAATTTACACATTCATTGCAATTCCTATTAAAGTACCAATGGCATATTTCACAGACATAGAACAAACACTTCAAAAATTTATATGGAATTATAAATGACCCCGAATAGCTGCTGCAATTTTGAGAAAGAAAAGTAGGAGGGATCACAATACCCGACACTGAACTATACTACAAGGCCACTGTAATCAAAACAGCCTGGTACTGGCATAAAAACAGGCACATGGACCAATGGAACAAAACAGAGAGCCCAGAAATAAGCCCAAGTATCTATGGTCAATTAATATTTGACAAAGGGGACAGCAACATAAAATGGAGTAACAATAGCCTCTTCAACAAATGGTGTTGAGAGAACTGGACAGCTACGTGCAAAAAAAATGAAACTTGAGCACCAACTTACACCTTATACAAAAAATAAATTCAAGGTGGATGAACGTCTTAAATATAAACCATGACACCATTAAAGTCCTAGAGGAGAACTCAGGTAGGAAAATCTCAGATATTTCATGAAGAAACATCTTTACTGACATGTACCCTAGAGCAAGGGACATAAAGGAAAGAATAAACAAATGGGACCTCATCAAAATAAAAAGCTTCTGCATGGCTACAGAGAACAGTATCAAAATAAAAAGAGAACCAACTGTATGGGAAAACATATTTGCTAATGATACCTCAGACAAGGGTTTAATCTCCAAAATATATAAAGAATTTACACGACTCCACTCTAAGAAGACAAGCAACATAGTTAAAAAATGGGCAAAGGACTTGAACAGACACTTCTCCAAGGAGGACATACAGAAAATCCAAAGACACATGAAACAATGTTCAATATCGCTAGCTATCAGAGAGATGCAAATTAAAAGCACAATGAGATACCACTTCACACCAGTCAGAATGGCCATCATAAACAAAGCAACAAACAAGTGTTGGAGAGGTTGTGGAGAAAAGGGGACGCTAGTGCACTGTTGGTGGGACTGCAGACTGGTGCAGCCACTGTGGAAAGCAGTATGGAACTTCCTCGGAAAACTCAGAATGGAATTGCCTTTTGACCCAGCAATGCTAGGTCTATAGCATTTCCAGTGCTAGGACTATATCCTAAGAACTCTGAAACACCAATACAAAAGAACCTCTGCACCCCAATGTTCATAGCAGCACAATTTATAATAGCTAAGTGCTGGAAGCAACCTAGATGCTCATCAGTAAATGAATGGATCAAAAAACTATGGTACATTTACACAATGGAATTCTATGCAGCAGAAAGAAAGAAGGAGCTCCTACCCTTTGCAACAGCATGGATGGAGCTGGAAAGCATTATGCTAAGCGAACTAAGCCAGGCAGTGAAAGACAAATACCACATGATCTCACCTTTAACAGGAACCTAAACAACAAAACAAAGAAACAAGAAAAATATAGTCAAAGACACTGAAATAGAGGACAGGCTGACAGTCACCAGAGGGGAGTGAAGAGGGAATTTCAGGGGAGAATGGGCTGGGTTTACAGGAACAAATTTAAAGGACACATGGACAAAAACTGGGGTGGGGGGTGGAAATGGGAGGGAAGTGGGGACCGATGGGTTGGTGGGCTGGAATGGGAGTAAAAGGGAGAAAATTGTACTTGAACAATGATTAAAATAAAAAAATTTTAAAAACCTCAATTTCATTGATTTTTTCTAATTTTTATTCACTATCTAATGTTTGTTATTTTCTTCTGCTTATTTTGAGTTTAGTTTGTACACATTTCCTTTTCATTTTTTGTTCACAATGCTTTGAAAATGAAAATAATTTATGTTTGTATACTTCAAATATATTTTCAGTTCCCATTTGATGTAGTGGCAGGCAGTATGGAATAGAGGACACCATTTTGGAGTTCAATGGACCAGGTTTAAAGCTTGTCCCACACTTACTGGATGTTCAACCTTCAGTAAATTACTTAGTGTCTCTGAGTGTTGCATGTTTTTCCAGTCAGATGCAGGTGATGGTCCGGCCTCTAGTACTGAGTAGGGCATTATCATTTTATAATTATTCCATTTTGCAACAGGTCACAGGTGAACATATCTACAATCAAGGTGATGTCTGTGCTGAGGGAGCTGACTCATGCAGTCAGGCCATGATTGTGATAGAATTCTTTAAGCCATTCCACACTGAGGTCCCGCAGGGTCATCTGGAAGCCCATGCTGAGGATGTGCTCAAAGAAAGAGGAAAGGACCATCATCCATGCCCTTCTGTCACTGATGTTTAGGTGGGATTTAAGTGTCATCTTCTCTTTGGGGTCATCTTCAAAATTATACCCAATATCTTCATGATTTGTATTCATTTTCCAAGATTTTTTGCCCAGGACATGGAGTGGTGTGGCCTCACTGGGCTCCTGGCCAGATTCCTGAACTTGCTGTGTTCCTTGGGGCCCCCCAAATGGTTGGGCATAGAGGTTTGTTGCTGTACAAAGTTTCTTAATAACATGTTTAACATTCTTCAGGTATTTCTTCAACATTACCAGTGCTATGGGAAGGTCACTATTTCATATTTTTCTCCTGTCTTTAAGAAAAATTTCCAAAAGTTTAATTATGATAAATGTTATTAAATGTATGTTAAACATTCAAATAAATGTATAATTAATGTATTTTATTAGCTCTTCTATTCTTGAGCATCATAGCAACCACTAACATCTCTAATGCAATTCATAGTTAAGGACAGCTCATTTGATTTTCTAACAATTTATATGTAAATTTTCACTAATGATGTATTTTCGCTCCTTTTCCCAAATAATATTTTATGTTAACTAGAATAACCTGATATGGGTGCTTGATAAAATATAAAATGCCAAAAATACATTTGGTGTACCATTAAAATTCTTTCAACTAGTTTTTCCTTTCAGCATAATTTTTTCTAATAAAGTAGTCACATTCACATTCATCAGCCAATGATCCATAACAATGATCTATGTGTTAAGTGTAACAATTAATAGTTCACAATGATAAAGTTGTTTTCAGTTTTCACAATGTGAGAAAACAGGTTTAATGAGAATTTTCTAAGCAAGAAAGAGTAGATGTAAGCATTTCAGACCTGGCAGGGAATGTTAATGTTTACTAATTCCTTATTACAATTCCGGTGGGAAGGAAATCACTAAAAACAACACTGGCATTAGCGACAGTGACAGTGACGGTGACAGTGACAGAAATGGAAGCAACTCTCCTAAGTCCAATGTTTGTTGTACTCTACTAGCTATAAGAGAAAAAGGATATCACTGTTACAATAAGGCTTATGTAGGGTTTTATAGCAGGGGCCAGCAAAGTACAGCCTGTAGGTCAAATTTTTGTCTGCCTCCATTTTTATATGTAAAGTTTCATTGCAACACTGCCATTCTTTTTACGTGTCATCTAAGACTCCTTTTGTGCTTCATCTACAGAGTTGAGTAGTTACAAAAGAGACTTTAAGGCCCACAAAGTCTAAAATTCCTACTCTCTGGCCCTTTGTAGAAAAAGTTTGCCAAACCCTGCCTCATAGTGTAGCAGAGTAAAATGCTCAGCCTCTTTTATTCCATCTTGTTCAAGTCTGCTGTGTTCCTGTGGCCTTCAGGTTAATAGTTTCTGCTCAGTCTTGCACGGAGACATGCCAATCATTAGAGGAATTCTGCTTTCAGCTTGAGTTTTACAAAAACAGCTCCTTATCAGAAAGTGCCTCTTCTGAGGAGATAGGGGAAGTTATGTATTGTTTGTCAAAGATTTGCAAGAACCTCATGACCAGACTCGCATCAGCTAGGGTCGACAGACTAAAGACAATCTTCCTCAGGCCCCTGCTGGTGCCCAGATGTCTACGGTCATCAGTCACCTCTTGCCCTTCCCACTTTCCCTTCCTTTGACATAAAAGACAGCTGTACTTTCTTAAGATGGATTTGAGGCCCAACTAGGTCTCCCATCTTCTTTGTTGGCACTTTCTCTATCG
The DNA here is from genome assembly GCF_004126475.2 of Phyllostomus discolor. Lineage (NCBI taxonomy): Eukaryota > Metazoa > Chordata > Mammalia > Chiroptera > Phyllostomidae > Phyllostomus > Phyllostomus discolor. Next base: position 145,132,149 of record NC_040907.2, on the reverse strand, counting down.
ATAAAACCTTCCTTTACTCCAAACTGAAGTTTTGAGTTTTGGCCTTTTGAAGCATCAGGTACATGGACTTTGGAAAGTAACAATAGGTCTTAAATAGCTCACATTTGTTATTTTATTTTGTTATCACAACACACTTACAAAATAGGTAAGACAAGCATTACTATTATCTCTATTTTACGCATAAATAAATTGAGACTCGGGACTGTTGAATGATTTTCTGCAGGTCCTGTGGTGGTTTTGTTGTTGGAATGGAAGAGTCTGGGTTTTCCATATTCCTAGGCCACAGCTCTTTTTATTTTCCAAATTCCCAGAGTGCCCTAAACATAAAATCTTCCACTTCTCTCTCTGTAGCTGTGATACTGGATTTTACAATAATAAATATGTATTCAGTTTTCATCACCCTTTCTTGTACAGAGATCCAAAAACCCTCAGAATTTCATAAGTGCTAAGAGCAACAAAGGTGCCTCGTGCCACTGGGTGGGGATAGAAGTCCAGGTTTCCCATATGGACTCCATCTGCACTGTTGGAGAGAGGTCTTCCTGACTGCTCACAGAGATGGAAGCTTTGGTTTCCTGCTTAGCCTTTTCTGACCAAACACAGAGGGAGATTAGGGCACCTGGCTACAGCCTGGCAAGAGTGGAAATGTAGGCTCTCCATTTGGCCTTTGCTGGTGGTGTTGGGGGTAGGTCCACAGGTTTTATTGGTAGTGTTGGCTGGACTATATCTCTTATTGGCTAAAAGTTTTATTGGATAAAGTTTTTATGTTTTCTGGTTCTTTAACTAGAGAGAACCAAGGCTCTTATCTCCTTAGGTCTTCTTTTGTCTGTTTCCACAAACATTTTGCTGGCTTCTCCAGTATCCAGCACACACACACACACACACACACACACACACATCATGATAGTATATCTATATAGATAGATAGATAATGTAGATATACCTATATTGAAATATATATCATTTTATATATCTCTATCTCTAGCTATATGACATTTCTCATTTCTCAGGTAACTAGCCAATTTACCTTTTCATGCCACTGTTCAGAGTCTTGTTACATTTGCTTTATATATAAGGCCAACAGTTTTTAGCTGTACTTGGTGGGAGGACTAGAATAATTACATCTCTTCTATCTTCAGGAAGCAGAAGTCGCCGTCTTCATTGCTCAATTTTGGTTTTTTCCCTGTGCCCTTCAGGCCTCTACCACGCCTGGCCCTTCTTTGCAGTTCTCTGCACCTGCCTTTATTCTTATTCTACCTAACGGAATTATAATAGACTTCAGTCATGCAAAGGACTTCTGTATTTAAGAAGAGACCTGATAAATTACATCCAAGATATCAATAACTAAATCTGACTTAATATGTAATACATCCAGGTCTATTCTCATTTTAACAGAGAAGAATTTCTAAAGCCAATTAAATTAGTCTTGAAATGCTTGAATAGTGGCCCCATGACAGTCCTGTCAGGGTAGGTCTTACAATCAAAGATATTTTTTGTGATAATCTAAGTCATTCTTTCATTTTTGGCTATATTTATAGATAAGGTAGCTTTGTAATAGGCCAGATTCTTAGTTTTAGGATTAAACCTATGCCCTTTGGATATGCCCTTGAACTGGGAGGTTTTCCCTGGTAGCACCATAACATCATTTGCCAAACATTGTCATGTTTGCTGGCCAAATACTCTAATATTGCTACAGAATGGTTATAAGTCAGCAGTTTCAATGAATATTTTTCACTCATGGAAAACAACATCACTGCATTTCACTGCCTATTAAGTAGACATATTAGTTGAACATTAGCAACTTTTCTTCCTTACTTGCTTTCTCAGGGAAACTTAGGCCCTGAAAAAGCAATTGAAATACTAATACAATGCCTGTGGCAAACCGTGCACCACTTGAAGTTTCCACAGGAACCTGTGAATGTGGCATAGTTTCACAATTTCCAAGAAAGTTACCTCGTCTGCTTTTCTGGGGCCTTGGCAGTGAAAGATTTGACAGGAGGTGTGATACCTCCGGGTCCATTCTTTTTTCCTGGGATTGCTTTGGCTTTTTGGGGTCTTTTGTGGTTCCATACAAATCTGATGATTTTTTTGTTCCATTTCTTTAAAAAATTGTCATTGTGATTTTGATGATGACTACATTAAATCTATATGTTGCTTTGTGAAGTATAGACATTTTAACTCTGTTGATTCTTCCAATCCATGATATATTTCCATTTCACTATGTCTTTTTCAATCTCTTTTAATAATGCTGTGTAGTTTGCAGTATATAGGTTATTCACATCCTTTGTCAAATTTATTGCTAGGTGTTTTATTATTTTTATTGCAACTGCAAAAGAAATTGGTATTTTTAATTTTTTGCCCTGAAATTTCATTGTTAATATACAGGAATGTGGTGGATTTTTTATATTGATTTCATATCCTATAACTTTACCATATTTGTTTATTGTTTTTCATAATTTTTATGGATTTTTTAATATAGAAACTCATGTTGTACTAAAAAAAAAAAGAATAGAGTTACCATATAACTCAGCAAGCCCTTTCCTGGGTGTTGGCCTGAAAAATTTGAAAACATTTATTTGCAAAGATATGTGCACTCCTATGTTCATGGCAATGTTATTATTCATGGTGGCCAAGATGTGGAAACAACTGAAGTGTCATTCGATAGGTGGTTGGATAAAGAAGATGCGGTACATGTATACAATGGAATACTACTCGGCTGTAAGAAAAGATGAAATACTGCCATATGAAACATGTAGATGGACCTTGAGAATGTCATGCTAAATGAAGTAAGTTAGTCAGAAAAAGTTAAAAACCATATTGTTTCACTCATATGTGGGACAAAGAACAACAAATGAACAACCAGAAAAACAAACAAAAAACCTCACAGACAGAGACAACAGTATGGTGGTTACCAGAGGGAAGGGGGTGGGAAGGGTGGTGAAGAATAAAGGGGGGCAAGTATATGGTGATGGAAGATGACTAACATACACTTATTTTTCACTGACTGTTGGTTTGGGATTTAACCTAATTTAAATACTCAGACCTAAGTCCTATATGACCTTAAACATGTTCCTGGAGAAATCTTCAAACTTCTCCAAATGTAACTGTGTGCCTGTGTGCATGCATGAGTGTACAACATACAGGCACTTTCACATGCACACGTGTGTGTCAGAGAGGAGTGCAGTGGTAGCAGTGGCATACAAGTCCAGGTGAAACAATTATATAGAAGAAATTTTTCTTCAACCAGTTTATCCAGCAGGACTCTTAAAAAGTTGGAGATTTTTAAGTCCCTACCAGTTATCTGCATTCAGAAAGGAGGGTCATATCAATTATTCAAAAGTAACAATTTTAAGTCAAGGATTTGTTTAATTATGAGGTGATGTAATGGTCAAATAGACAAAGATATTACAAGTAGTTCACAGCCTATCTTTGCATCATGATTAGTTTGATAAAAATAGGCAGAAATATAATGGCCAATCTTTGAAATAATAACCTCCAACATAATAAAAACCAGAGAAGAAGCAATTAACCCAGAAAACCAAGATTGAATACTTATGTAGAAATAGTCGATAATTACTTAGGTTAAAGTCATTTCAATGCCAATTTATTTAACAATGGTTCAGAAATTAAGCAAATTGTAGCATGTTACAAATGTCCACAGAAAATGTGCTCTTTTTGACTGATTGAAACATTATAGAAATGTCTAATTTAGAATTTGAGATGCAGAGATGTGAGTGGTTACCAATACAAAAATTATCTGTCCTACTTCTCACTTCCCCTAGCTATAGTTAGACTCTTGAACTAAAAGGGACTGTGCTTGTTTGTAAAACAAATCATTCCATTGTTGAACAGTTCAAAAAATTACAAAATAAATGTTTTTCCTAATATCTTCATATCCATAAACTAGGCCGCTAGAGAGATACTGTGATTGTAGCAGCCAGGGCACTGGATCAGCAACCACGAGTTCAGGTTCACATTCTGACTTCTCCACTCACCAGCTTTGCTCCTTCACAGCCCTTCATCATTTTTTGTCTGTTTCCTTCTGCAGGAAATTACAAAAAAAAACACGTCTAGCCTATGGGGCTGTCATGAGATTTTTTTAAAAAAATACTGTGAATGTGACTTAAAAATCAGCAATTGTTAAATACATAAAAAGCACCGTTGCTCATTCTGACAGACTCACATAAAATACGCCTACAAGCTCTTCCACATTCACAATGTGAATTTTTTAGTAAGCCAATGATCAAAAGATTATGTTCTAAAGGCTCATGTATACCAAACACATTGCAGTTTCATGATTCTGCTCTGGTTTAATTATAAGCTCACAAAATCTGTAATTTGCAGAATTTTGCATTTTTTTCTCTTTAAGATTAAAGTATGGTTGTGAGCCTTTTAAATTTTTATTGCCATCTGGCAGTGCCCCTGCTCTCTGTCTCTCAAGTCAAAAGCATAAACTTTCAGTTATGAGATGAATAAATTCTGGGAATCTAATGTCCAGCATGGTGATTATATTTCCCAATACTGCATTGTGTACCTGAAATTTGCCAAGTCTTGCAGGTTACTACCACAACACACACACAAACACACACATGCGTGCATATACACACAAATGGTAACTCTGTGAGGGGATGAAGGTGTTAATTAGCTTGATTGTGTTAATCATTTCATAATGTATATGTATAATAAATCATTACATGTGCATATTGAGTATGTGCAATTTTCATTTTTCAATGAAACCTTAATAAAGCTGGTGGGGGAGGGCAGCAGCTCTATCATCACATCCACTATTTGACAGATTTGTTATTTTTAAAACAATCAAACCTATTATTTTATATGTTTACATATTTTATATATTAGAGTCTTTTGAAAGCCATTAAGTGGAAAAGTACAAGAGAGTACCCACCTGGAAAATAATTTCAAATCTTTCTTTTGTGTAAAAATTGTTCATTTAGATTGGGACAGAAATAAAACAAAGATTGCATTGTTCTACCTTCTTGGTGACTTCTGAGAACTTCCTGGTATTGAGAAACCATAGGTTAAAGTGAATGGTTTAAAAATTCAGTTCACATAGTGCTTGCCTTACTCATATCACTACACCGAAAACTTTAGTCTGATATTTTTAAAAAAATATTTTTTATTTATTTATTTATTTTTAGAGAGGGAAGGGAGGGAGAAAGAGAGTGAGAGAGAAACATCAATGTGTGGTTGCTGGGGGTCATGGCCTAAAACCCAGGCATGTACCCTGACTGGGAATTGAACCTGTGACACTTTGGTTCACAACCCACGCTCAATCCACTGAGCTATGCCAGCCAGGGCAGTCTGATATTTTTCATCACTTAGAGATGTGTCTAGTATCTCCCAGGCTCCAGGGGCCAGTGATAGTATCTGACATTGTGCCTAGATGTGTGGCTGCTTCTGTCACTCATGGGCCTTGTCCCCAGCTGGTTTTAATGTATTTACTCTTCTCAAGGCAGGAAAAATGTAATAGAGTTAGTCCAACATGTAGGTAGATGAGGCAGCCTGTCACATAGGTTATAATAACATAAATGGGTCTTTTGAAGGTCATTAGTCATGGCTATACATGCATGAATGTAATATTATACAAATATTTCATTTCTTTAAATCCTGTGAAGAAGCTCTTAATATTACAGTATCTAATTTTTTGACAGAGGTACAGATCCAGGGGAATTAAGAGACCTTGACTAAGCAAGAAAGTGGCAGTTCTGTGTCTCAAACTAAGGTCTTATGACCTCCAAATCTTCAACTCACCTGACACCACTGATCCCTTAAACACCTATTGCATTGTGATGTAGCTCACATTCCAGCATTATTTAGTTACTCTTATTTATAGTCTCCCAAACTTGGTTATAAAAACCATGCTTGCTATTTCTTTATTTTTTCCAAAGCACCTGATATACACCCCTATTAAGAAAATGTTTGCTAAAAATTTTTGATAGCTTATTTTTATTATATTTTTTCCATTACCGTTTACCCTCCTTATACCCTCTTCCACCTCCAACCACCCTTCTCCCCCCACAAATTACCACACTGTTGTCTGTGTCCATGAGTCCTTTTTCTTTTTTACTTGATCCCTTACCCCTAAAGGCCAACCCCCCACATGTGAGCCTGATGTCTACGAATCTGTCTCTATTTTGCTTGTTAGTTCAGACTGAGTCATAGTTAGTCTATTGACATCAATTGCTATTTAGCAGAACTCAAGATGTATGCATTTGGACAGATAAAAGAGGTATACATTCAAAGAACATGGAGAGATATACTACTTAGTTCTGAGAATTATGAACTTAAACTTTTAAAAATATTTTATGTATTTATTTTACAGAGAGAGGAAGGAAATGAGAGAGGGAGAGAAACATCAATGTGTGGTTGCCTCTTGTGCATCCCCTACTGGTGGCCCAACGTGGCCTGCAACCCAGGCATGCGCCACTGACTGGGAATTGAATCCATGACCCTTTGGTTTGAAGGCTGGCACTCAATCCACTGAGCCACACCAGCCAGGGATGAACTTAAATTTCTAAGGGAAGCTGAGGTGAGCCTCCTGGAGGAACCCCTGAAGACGAAACACCAGGTGGAAGGTAAGAGGGTATCTGAGACAGAAGTGACACATTTATAATATTTTACCATTGGGCCAATAACCTTAGGCATAGAGAAGAACTACAGGGGAACTAAGGACACAGTCCCTTTAAGGATTTTGTCATTTATTCTGACCTTGTTCCTTTCTCCCTATTAGCACTCTTTGCTGCCAAATCTTTGAGTTAGGGGATGTCGTTCCAGTTCCGTCAGAAGAGATGCTGCTCTTCCTTCCCATTATTTCCTCTTCCCTTCCCTCTCTTTCTAGAATAAAAGAAGACAAAAGTTTAATGTGTATCTAATTATGAAAATAATATATATTTAAAAATCACAAGCCCTGGCTGGCGTAGCTCAGTGGATGGAGCGCGGGCTGGGAACCAAAGTGTCCCAGGTTCAATTCCCAGCCAGGGTACATGCCTGGGTTGCAGGCCATAACCCCCAGCAACCGCACATTGATGTTTCTCTCTCTCTCTCTGTTTCTCTCTCTCTCTCTCCCTCTCTCTCTCTCTCTCTCTCTCTCTTCTCTCCCTAAAAATAAATAAATAAATCTTTTAAAAAAATCACAGAAAAGATAACCAAAAAAAAAAAAAACTGAAGAAAATAAGACCATCTCTAAAATAAATTTTAAAAAGCACCATTCATATTATATGGCTCTTCAGACTTTTTATATGTATATAAATATACACAGGGTTGAATTTACTACTATTTTATCAACCTCTGTTTTACCTTACCAGCATCACTTCTAACAGTTGTAGAAGATGCCAGTGCATGCTGTTGCCCATGTTTAAAACAGATTCCCTATTACTGAGTATTCAGATTGTAATGAATATCTACCTACAAACATCTTTGTCAACTTTTAAGATTACTTTCAATGGCTAAATCCATAGAAATGGGATTTAAGGTAAAAAAATGCAAATTTAGAAGACTTTCAAACTTTTGAAAAAAATCTTCTTGAGAAGTCTTTTAATAAAGTGTCCTTATGCTCTCTCCAACATAGGTTATTATCAGACTTTTAAATCTTTAGAAGTATGGATCCCTCACTTTGTCCTCCCCCTGCCCACACATTTAAACAGGTTAATGGCTTTTTGCTTTATCACCTCAGGGGATATATCAGGTGTAGAAAACAGAAGTAGCCCATAAGAAATTTTGGTTTCCTTGCCATCTCCACCATCCCCAAATCCTTAGACTCTTTCAAGAGCACAAGTTTGGAAAGAACTGGCCCAGAGCACATGAGACATGGGAAGAAGAGTTTTCTCCTGGACCAAGAAGCAATTCTCTCTGAGGAAGTTAGCAATATTTGATTTGACAATAAAATGTTTATATCTATATTTATGAGTGAGTGCAACTCATTTGGGTAACTAAGTATACAAGAAACCTCTCTTTTATAGCTACCTCCAACATGAATGCCTCTCAGAGACTTGTTGTTGTTGTTGTTGTTTTGTAATCACTGCAGAAATTTGTTTAACTCAGCCACCAGGAAGTTAAGGAAGGTGGATGGTGTGGTGCGTGGAAAGGTCATTGCCTCAGGACATCAGACAGATCATCTAAGATCTGCTTTTGACTCTGCCACTGATTGGCTTTGGACAATTAAGGAATTTCTTGAAACTTCCCTTCTCATTGTGTGAGAGACACAATCAGTAACAGCAATAGGGAAAAAACCAGTGCAGAGTGCCTTGATTCTGTCAGACATTGGTTATCAGACAAACTTATCAAACATCGGTTAGTGCCTACTGTGTATCAGGCACTGTTTTAGGCACAGAGGCTACAAGAAAGAAAGTTTGTTTGCATTTAGGGAATGTAGGTATGTACATGGAATAACAATACACTATAAACCCATATTTATGTAATATTCTATATTTTTATGCTTTTATGTATTTAATGTAATTTCATAGCAATATTATTAAATCCTCTAATTGAAATGTGAATAAAAATTATAGAACAGCAAAAAAAATAATTATTTATAAATTATACAAAATCACTTCTCTAAAACATAAATGGTATAGTACCACCAGATTTTTGGAAAAATTATTGTCTTATTTAGTATTTTAATGACCTAACCTGTAGAAAAAGTTTGTGCTCAGGGAGCCAGCAAAACAAGGTCAACTTCAAAATGAATGAGAAAAAGTATCTTTTCATAATTTAATATTAGATATCTCAGATGAAAGGAAAAAGTCATGAATGATAAAATGAGAATTTTGTTGGATTTTATCACATTTAATCTTATAATTTAGAATCTTTTTACTTGTATGACCAATGGCGGCAGTACCAAAGGGCTTTATTCACCCAGCTGTGCTACCTACAGACACCTTGATTTAGTGTCTGTTTGACATTTAAAGCATTGGTTTTAACATTTCATTCATGCATTCCCACTACAAGGCTAGCAGAGGTGGGCAAAGAAGAGATACCAAAATCGCCCCATTTTGAAACTTGGTGGCCAGAACTTTGTGGCAGGGGGCTGTTCAAATGAGACACTCCCTTGGCCTGTCCTCTATGTTCACACAAGCAGTGAAGAATTGGTCTTATATCTAAAATTGATTTGGAAACCATTAGAGCTACTCCATTAGAATTACTATCAGTGTCTCTAGACTCCCATTTCTAAAGTGAAAGTCTAAATAACTTAAGATTTTTTCAGAAGTCTCATTCTTTGAAAAGGTTTGTTAATACTCTGTTGGAAAGGTTAAAATCTGCAAGCTTGATGACTTATATGCATTTGAAAATCAATTTTAAAAAGGTACCTCCTGCCAGCCACGGGAACTGCAGATGAGTTGAAATCCTTTCAATTTCTTTTGCTATTCAAATTGAGCCTCTAGTGCTTTTGCACTTTAGCCAAACACTTTTAGACTTAATATAAAGCCTTCTGAGTGGCAAGATAAAATGTATGTGCATTTTCCCATTGCATAGCTTCAATCCAGATTTTCCATGTTTAAAAAGAAAATAATAGAAATGAAGTTCCCAGTCACATGCAGTAAAAAATTAGCTGTTTCTTAGTTAACATTCTCTAAAGTGAACAAATGACAATGTACATTATGTAAGTAGCTTCTTATTTTTTGCATCAGAAGAGATTTGATGGTCCTTGTTAGCTTGAACACCCTTTTCAACAAATGTACAGTTGTAAGAAAATATCTAGTAACATGGGCATTTTAAAGATTTAAACCAATTGTGTTGTTTATTATTATTGCTAGTACTAGTAGTAGTAGTAGTAGTAGTAATTTGCAGAGTGGTGCTTAACTCAGTGTTTTCAAAAGGAAGCCGGTGAGGCTCAAAGGCATGTGCCTGTGTATCAGTGGGGTTAGGTGGTGAGGTGGGGGTGGAGGGAGATAGCAGTCAGCAAAAGCTGTTGTGCTCAAGGTCATCAAGCTTGATGTGGCATCAAGCAGGTATTACATAGCTTGTCCTATTTAATCTTTCTAACAGCCTTACAGATGTGGCCATTACTACTCTTGCTTTACAAATGAGAAGACTGTGGCTTAGAAAAGCTAAGTTATTTGCAACAATCACATGCTACACAGGGCAAACACAGGGCTACGGATTTAACCCCAGGTTTAGTCTCCTCAGAAACCTGTGTACTCCATCCTGTTTTGCTACATCTGCCCAGAGCAGAAACCCAGAGAAAAAGGAAATTCTACCCTTCCCTACTCTGTCTTTCTCTGAATGACCACATGATTATATTGAGAGTCTCATGGAAAGCATGTCAGATTTAGAACCAAAGGAACTTGGTTCTAGGTCTGGGCTTTGACATTAACAATTGAGCATAATTCATTACTAGATTAGCTTTCTGGTCATCTAATTCAGGCTCAAAGAGAATTATTAAGGCACAGCACAGGTTTTAGTTTTTATTTGAATACTTTTGCATTAACAAGATAAAGGCTCATGAAATTTTTTGAAATAAAAAATACATTATTATAACCCAAAAATAAGTACTGCTAATTATTTTTGTGTTTCAGAGAAGCCTTATTTTTTGCCCTTTCCTTCTCTCTCTCTCTCTCTCTCTCTCTCAAGTGTTTGTGCACATGTGTATTTGTGTGAGTATGTAATATTGGGGTCATTCAATACACATAGCTTTATATTCTGCTAATTTCACTTTGTTGCATTGAATTTTTCTATGCTGTGATTAGTTCTTTACATATTCTTTAATAGTTACATAAAAGTTCCCTAATTTTGGACATTAGGTTGCTTCCAATTTATTACAACTCTAAAGGATGTCCTAGAAAATACTTTTACTGTATGTAATTGTCTACAATTCTGATTATGTTTTTAGGATACATTTCTTGGAGTTGGTCAAAGGATATAAGCTTTTTAAAGGCTCCGAATGCATAATGCCTAGTTTTACTCTAGAAAGTTTATATTAATTTAGTATTTTCACCAGTGGTTTCTGGAAGTAGCAGTTTCACTTTATCCTCATCTACACTGTATTTTTTTATAAGCTCAATTTTTTAGTAGATTAAATGGACATAAAATTACATTTCAATAAATGTAATCAGAACAAACAACACAGGCTATAAGAAAATAATTCTGAAAACTGCCCATTATTCACTGAAAGCATGCATGTAGGTAATTAATATGGATGATCCCTATTACCCTCTCAACTTTTTATCATTCTACTGTGATAATAACTAAACAGAAACCCAGGAGTAAAGTAGTGATTCCATACACTAAGTGCCATACAAAAACTGTCAAATTTGAATATTATTGTTAAATAACAGCTGAATTGGTGAATATCATGTTGCTATTTGTTTGTTTTGGTTTGTAATTCTTTGACTACTAGAAATACTAGCATTTTTATATATATATTGGCTCTTTCATTTCTTCTTAAGAGACAGTAGTGTTTACTGGTTGAGGGTGTGACCCTTGGAGTCAGTCAGTCTGATGTATTTAAACTTTCTGTACTTTAGTTTCCTCACTGTTATTTAAACTTTCTGTACTTTAGTTTCCTCACTGAAAAAAACTAGGGTGATATTAATACCCTCATAAAATCATCATATGAATAATTAGTGTTATTATTCATATAGCCCAAGTACATATAAAAATATTTGGCACATATAACATGTAAGAATGGTATAGAATCTTTAATGTATGTCAACTTGACTTTATTCATTTGTTGGTTTATTTATTTTGTATATGGATTCATCAATGTCCTTTTGTCTATTTTCTATTATAGTGTTCTCTTCTCCTATTGATTAATTTAAAAATGTGAATAAAAACATTAGCTTTATAGTTTGCTGTTTTCCTTTTTTTTTTCTTTTTGGAAGTGGGTGGTAAAAGTGAGAAACCAGAAGGAAAATTAGACTCAAAATGGCACCAACAATATATGTCTTCTTCTTTCTCTCCCTGCCAAGGCCAACCTGGATACAACTTTCTAGCACCATTATACTGACTAGTACAATGGAAAGAGACTGGGGCAGCACAGGTAATCGAATTCATGTATATAATGAATTCAGTTATTTAAAGACATCCATGGTATCTCAAGGAACCCAAGGTATTTGTGTGCCCTTGGACAGACCTCAACTATGGTGCAGGCAAAGATGAGACTCATTTACAATTTAGTAAGGTGATGAACTGATACAAGGCAGAATGCAGGACTTAATGGTTTTGGCTTGTCAGTTCACTTCTGAGATTGAGCTTTAATATGTCATCATGCTGTGCAACTCCCATGTGGAATGGTTGCTGGGCAACCAGACTGTGATTTGGTAGAAATAGTAGGAAATTCTTTGAATCATAATCCCACTTGACTATTTTCACTAATATAGTTACTGTTCATCATAATTCCCTTCCATTTGATTTCCTGACATTCTAATTCCAATGTTCTCCAACTAAAAATACTTTCAAGTTTAATGAGATTTCCATCTCCCACTCTGTTCATTCTCATCAACAAAACAACTGATGGGTTCCCAAGACATGTTTTTTCCTGTCCCTAAAGTTATAACTATAACTTTACCTATATTCCGAACCAGAAATGGAACCTCATGATGCTCTAGAGCTGCTAGCCTTTACAGCTGTAAGTCCTGATGGCTTCTAATGTCACTGAGGCATTTATTTTTAAGTTTTTGTTGTGGTGTTTCTATGGGCAATAGTACAATGAACTAGAATATAAGTCATCCTTTGATTAGTTTCATACAAGTAGACTCATTCGTTCAGTCACTCGCCATTCCACATGTATTTTCTGTGTCTGCTATGTGACTAGCACAGCGCTAGGCTTGAAGAATTCAATTGTGACTATAACAAAACCTCTCCCTTCAGGTTGCTTGTTGTCAAGTGGAAGACACAGACAAGGAAACTTTTTTACCAATGAAAGGGACAAGTACTATGTGAGCACAAAGGAGGGGCATTTAACCAAGATGTAGGAGGTTAGGGAAGATTTCCCAGGCAGAATGGTGATATGAAACATAAAGTATGAGTTAACCATGACATTAAGAGAAGAGAGCATGGCAAAGAATTCTAGACAAAGAGAACAAGATGTACAAAGACTGAAAGAATTCCCAGCAGGTTGGGGACATCACTGAGTGTGACTGGAAAGTGATTGGAGGATGGGGAAATTCAGACTAAGAGTGCCTGTGTTTGGAGGAGGGGTGGTAGTTCTAGTCACTGAGCTACTGTCTCGTGACTTTAATCTTCCATCTCAGACAAAAGAGAATGGTGTATGCCCCTTGCCTACTGCCTTAAAATGTTAGGATCCATATCTCATAGATAACAGGTTACCAGAGTCATATGATCCAAGCTTTTCCATATGGATTTCTTGTAGTTAAAATGATAGCTTTCTACTGGAGGTTTATACATCTATTCTCCAGATTTTATTTATAGTAAATGTAATAAAACATGGTACTATCAGTTAATTATCTTCCAGAATCTGCTTTTCCAATTGTGCATACAAGGCATTAGGTATACTCTAGGCCTTGACTTTTTTCCCTGGCAGGACCCCATCTTGTAGGTAGGCTGAGCACCATAGGTGGTTTTAAATGAAAGTAATTCCCCAAGCAGCTGACAGTTGCTGAAAATAAATGACTGTCCTTTGAATTATCAATCTGTACTGTAAATGCAGCTGAAATAGGTCAGTTCTCTTAGAAATTCTCAGCTTTCTAACTTGGGGGAACATAACAGTTGTATTCAAATGAGCACCATGCTTTTGAAGGGGAATATTGCTGCAGGATTGCGAAAAGCCATGTTTATTCAGACTTCCTCCACCTACACCATGGTCACCCATAGATTCCAGGAGTTTGGGTATAAGCATACAAGAGGAGCTTTCTTTCTTTTGAGGTGTATTTTTCCTAGTCTTCCAAGACAGTTAAACAACAAAGTTAAGAAAGCTCTCTAAAATCCAATGTTTTGGAGCAGCGTATTAGTTGGAGCAGTAATTTATCCTTCATTTCCCCCCAAAGCTTCCTCCAATACCCTTGAGTTAAAGAGCAGAGGTGAATTCACAGAGGGGGAAGCAGATGTTGATAAATGACTCACTCAGGATAGCACAACAGGTGAGGCTGGAACTGAAAATAGAGCAAACTCCCCAGGATTGTGGATTGAACAGCAATTATATTTGACCAGAAGTTGGTGCTTTGCACTCTGGTTTCCTGTCTTCAGATACTTCCAGAATGTGGACAGTTTTCCTTTGGTTAAAGCAACCAATTGTTTCAAAGGATAAAATTTCTGTAATGATACTGGCTAATATTATATCATTTGATTTATGCTGAGCACTGTAGTTCTTTTCTCACCACTATGAAGTAGTGAAGTCTAAGAAGTAGATTATACAAGTTATTCTTCTTTGACAAATGAACTGGTTTTTACAAATTATCTTCATTTTACAAATGAAATGATTGTAGCCTAGAGTACTTAAGTAACTTTTCTAAGTTCACACAACTATTAAGTATTGGGCCCAGCAGTGCAGAGACATGCCCATCTTTTCTATAGATGTATCCCTAGTGTTTGGCACATAGTAGGCATTGAAAAATGTGTGTTAATAAATAGCCAGGGGCTGTGGCAATTAGAGATAATTTTAGCACAATAAGCAAATTTATGTCATCCCATAGCCTCATTCTGCTGTCTGTATAGAACCTACCCAGTCTCATCTTTTCTGCAGGAACACCTGGACCCTTGGCATCATGGTTTCCTCTTCCCATTTGGCCCTTCACCTTTCTCTTTCTGATGACTGTTTGCAGCATCTTGCTGCCTACCTTTGGGCATGTCTTTCTTTACTCAATTTACTATTCTTTTTTAAAAATTCTGTCATGTTCCTCTTCCTGCCTGGCCTCGATTTTGTTTTGATTTCCCTTCCCCAAGATAATACTCAAGATGATTTTTTATTTGTCTTATTTTCTTCATCTATTAGAACATAGACATTAGAGGCACAGTCATGGGTTCAAATCTCAACCTAACTATAACTTGGAGCAAATTATTTAACCTGTCTTTAAATAATTTGTTTAAACATCTGTAATAACTGATTCACAAGTACAGAATCCAAAAGCATCTGAAAATATAGTTTGAAATAAATGGCAAGATGGTTTCTAGTGAACCAGTTTTAGTGTGTGATTTTTTAATTCCACTTAATATGATTACTTATATGTTTCATACAAATATTATTTTATTTACCTCTAAAATGCTGTGCTATACCTCACTTGGTTACAGATTAGGTGATATATGTACCTTATCTCTTAAAACCCAAGCATTTCTGAATTCTGGAACACACATGGCTATAAGGACTTTAGATAAAGGATTGCGTATTTGTTACACTTTTTTTCTTAGGGTTTTGAGGATTAGAAATAAACTATGTCACTTGTTTCAGACATTAACACATAGTAGGCACTTGGCAAATTGTGGCACTTAATTCCAAAATGTCTCTTTTAAATTTATATTTCTATGTTCAACATAGGAGGGGAAAAAAGGATTATAAGAGTACTATGAAGCAGAATGAGATAAAAGATTGAATTGCAACTTAAAAAATATCTTTGTTCTATAAATTATTTTTAGTTCATTCATGACCATTATCATGCTTCAGTTAGCTACTGTCTGCCCAAAACCTAAAAATTATTTCCAGCATTGATTTGATACCTGCCTACCTCTTAAAGAACAATTTGATCACAAAGAACATCTTGATGGGGAAGTGATGTGTTTAATTAGACTTGAATTCTCTGCTTTGGGAAATCACTCTATAGAAGCTGGGCTTGCTTTAAGCATAACTCAGTATTTTGAAGTAGGAAGTTAAGTGCTACAGCTCATCTGGAAGAAATTACACATAATGGCATCAAGTTCACTACCACTAATAGGAAACATGGAGTTCTCCAGTGGGTGATAAAATGGGATAAATGCAAGACCATGCTGCTTCTCAGAATAATTGCAGTGGCTATGCATTATGTTTTGTGAGGTTATAAAAGAGAAAAAAAGCACACTTTTTATTGTTGGCATGAACAGAGTGAAAAATAAAAGGAACTGCTGCATAAAGTATCACAGCTCCCTGTGACAAAATGTGGTTAAAAAATGGCCTGACGTTTCTTTCTGAAAAACATCTCGAACTATCCTTGGAGGAGCAAACTTATCTTATTCCCAAAAGATAATTGCTGTAACAACCCCCTTCAATATTTGTGTGTATTATCTTCCCAAGTGGTTCTAAATCTCAGATTGAAGGATGCTTCCTGGCAATAAAACAACTAGAACACCCACACTGACTGCTTTTTTTGGTACTCAGCTTTGTGCTAGAAACTGCGGCAAAGCCTTCACCAAAAATGAAAACTCATCAGTAGGACAATTTCCACCTCTGATGAAAACCTAAGCTCAATTACTACCCAGGCAGTCAGTGTATTTGCCAATCTGACAGAGGTAACTCAATTTCCAATGGCTGTAGAAGGGCAACTTCTGTGAACATCTTAATAATCAAGATATTTTGCTTGAAGCAGATCATTAGAGCCAGAACTCATATTTGTAGTGTTCTAAGGAAAAATGCTTCACCAGTTCTTTCTACATTTAATCAATCAAAAGAGAAAATTAAAGATAATGCTTTCCAATCACAGCAGCAACATAACCACCTAATTTTTATTTTAGCCCTCCAAATAATGTTACCTAAAAAGAGTTCATTATGAAATTCTAACGAGAAATATGGGGTTTGATAAAGAAGTTAAATTGACTTTAACATCTTTGTATTTTTAACATGGGGCAAACCATATAGAGATAAGCAAAAGATCGCTTTGTTTGCTGGTTTCTAAAGATACCTTGGCAGGAAAGCAAACATTACTCTCTTCAACACAATCTCTGTTTTGTTTTTACTGCAGTCCTTCCCTTTATAGCCTGTGATATCTGCTGTGGACTAAACTGTGTCCTCCCACATCCATATATTGAAGCCCCGAACTCCAGTGTGATGCTATTAGAAGCTAAAGCCTTTGGAAGCTGATTAAATTTAGATGAGGTCATGAGGGTGAGGCACTCATGACAGGATTAGTGCCCTCCTCAGAAGAACCAAAAAAGAGGTAACTCCTTCTCTCTCCTCCTCCCTCTCCTTACCATGCAAGGACACAAGGAGAAACCATGCTTCTGCAAGCCTGGAAGAGAATCCTTTTCAGAAACTCACCATGATTGTACCTTGATCTTGGATTTCTAGCCTCCAGACCTGTGAGAAATCAAATTTCTTTTGTTTACGCCACCCAGTCTATGCTATTTTGTTATGGCAGCCTGAGCAGACGAAGATCCAAACTGGGTCAAATCTGAAATCTAGTTCATATGGACACTAATACCAGGCCTATTGGATTGTGCTATTTAAAATTTTAAGGTAAAATTTTAAACAATTGAAGAACACAAGCAGTCAATTTGTTGTACACAAAGAAACAATACCATGTTAAGTCAAACAAATTGTGTTATTCTTTCAGAATTTAGTAGTCAATATATATTAACATTGAAGATGCCCTCAATAGACACTGACATCTGAAAATGGAAATATTGGTGGAATCATGTAGATATACCTTAAAAGTAGGAAAAAAGGTGCATTAAATCACACAATCATAGAATGTCAGAATTAGAAAGAACCTTTGTATTCGCCTACCATAGAGGTTTTCAACCCATTCTCAAAGTTTTGATTTCTTGGGAAGAGGTGTAGGCATTTTAGTCAACTCTGGATCAATCTTGTGAAGTGACACTCCCTCCCTTCAGCTTTAAACACAGTTTGAGTGGAATGATTTGTTTTACATATGAGGGCTCCACAAGAATTCACTTAAAGAAAGTTTTTCTCAAAACTTTAGCTTTACTTCAGCCTTTCACTTCCTGATGAGGAAAAAGAATTCCTGAAATAAATGAAGTCACCTCATTTTTCTCTAGTCCACACACAATTTATATAGTTCCCTCAGCTTCTCTGAAGAGAAAGACCTTCATATTGGCTTTAACATCACTACAATATTATGGTCTGCCTTCTACCTTCTGTAGATGTTTGTCACAAGACAAACCTATTGTCTTGTGACAAACATTAATTTTAATAAGCCTCTTTCACTGCTTGGACAAAAAATAAAGCTTAAGCCAGAGGCTGGCAAAATACAACTTATACGCCAAATCTGGCCTACCACTCATAGTTTGTAAATAAAGTTTTATGGAAACGTAGCCACCTTCATTTGTTTATGTATTGTCTATGTCTGCTGTCATGACAGAGCTGAGCAGTGGTGATAGGGACCATATGGCTTGCAAAGCTGAAAATATTTACTCTCTGGCCCTTTACAGGAAAAGTCTGCCAACCCCTGGCTTAAACTACCTTGAAGGCTGTCCAGCCTACTGATCACTTAGAATTGAAAGCTACAGTTTTGTGTAAATTTGAATCTGTCATTTTTTCTCCTTGCTTTTCCAAGTGCTTGCTTAGGTGATCTATTAGACTCTTCACCAGTGGAAGCAGTCACCCTACATCTTAATGGCATTTAGAGGTGCTTAGGAAGCACCAAAATCATCTGAAAGTTATTTTTTGTTATGTCTTATTACTTTGATTTGTAGTCAGCCACTCAATATTTGGATAATTTGTTTCCAAGTGTTGTTGTCATCTCTGTTTTCTGGGCTCTATATTCACTTTCACAGATGGTCTAAAAGGAATATTTGACATCATGATGGTGAGTTCATATATGATTTTTGTTGTTGTTAATCTGTTGTGAATTGAAATAATTTCCACCAGGCTTTGTGCCTAGATTTCACTATGCTTTGTAGAAACATAGACAAATTTATTTCCCTTGATACTGACAAGCTTAAGTCTCCAAGTGAACCCACAAGGAGACTGAGTGACGTGGAGGAAGTTGAGGGGGGAGGATGTAGTGGGATGGACAAGGGCTTTAAAATCAAGTACACTCCCATGTATAATGCACACCCACATTTTTGGCCCAAACTTTCAGGGAAAAAATCTTTCATTTTAATTTTTCAATTCAATTCAATTATTTATTTATTTATATTTAGATACCTGTATTTTTTGTTATAAAGAAACTTTAAAATTTATTTTTGAACATATCATAGTATAAGAAATTTTATGTCACAAATAATTACAAAATACAAGAACAGATACAAGGTATTTTGGGCACTACCCATATATAATGCACATCTTTATTTTTACCCCCCAAATTTGGGCAAAAATGCACATTGGTAAAATATGGTAATTAGAATTCCATCACTGACACTCATTAGTTGTGTATTTTGGGGCAAATTATTTTGCCCTTTGAAGCTTTAGTTCTTTCACCTATAGGTCCTACTTCATGGTAGGATTAAATGCAATCCTGTATGCAAAGCTCCTCTCCTATATTTGGCACAGAGATGTTCACATTTTAATTACCTTGTTTTCTTTCTCTCACTTCTTTCTACCAGGCCTGTTTATTTAACTTACTAACATTTTAAAATACAGCAATACATCACTACTTGAAGATAGAAAATATCATGTGAAATAGTTTTTGGTGAAAAGAAAGGATTTATCTAGCTTAGGGTAAAATACATTGACCATCATTCAAGCTTTCTTTATTAATGTTGACAAAGCTTAGAGTTTCCCACTGAGCCATCAGGTGGGTCTGGTCATAAAATACAGGTCAGCCCAGTACCATGGTTCTGTGCAACATCATTTAAGGGTGTATTTCACATGTGAAAGAGACCAAATATGTGGCCTAGTGCTTTAACATTTCAGGTGAATTTTTTTTTTACTATAGATGTCCCAGAATAATGAAGTTATTTTCTATATTTATTGGGGCACACATTATTCTTATGGCTTATTTGATTGGGTAATTGGTAATTAGATATAATTTCAGCTTACTATTTGTCACTTACTTAGGAATCACATGGGCTTTCTGACTTTATTATCTTTACCAGAATGCCACTTTTGTCTTCTGTAAAATTTCCATTCATTGTAACCTATTCCTGATAGGGGAGAGAGAGAAAGAAAGAGAAAAGGAAAGGGGGAGAGAGGGAGGTAAGCAGGGAGAGAGGTAGAGAAAGGCAGAAATCAAAACAGTCTCCTCTGGCACCAGTTCAATTCTGAAAGCAACCTTTCCCTATTGCTGTTGTAATGCAGCGTTTGTGCTTCCACAGGAATTCACCAGCAACTAAACAATTTAGCTATACTTGGGTGACCTGGGTCCTAGAGTAGAAGTAGTAAAATGGTTTAAGAGTTACAATAAAAGCTAGTGCCCACATGGGTTAGATAAATTTGGCTTTATATTCCTGAGTTACATTTGCTATAAGAAAAGATGGTAAAAAGATGCATTATTATTTCTCTAAACTGACATGCAACCAAGAGCTGAACAGGCTTTAATCTTTGACAATATAAATTAAGAAATAAAATTAAAAGATAGAGATGACAACTTTCCTAAAATTATTTACCTAATTTACTTTGCAGTTTATCTTTATGTCTTCTATGTGTCCTGAATTAACTGTCTTTTGCTTCATTTTTGGTACATACACTCCTTTTTAGATTGTTTTTGTTAGAAAAATCTTATTTAGTTGTGCTCGGATCACCAAAAATTTTGTGTGAGTAGAGAATGGCTGCGGCCAACTTTGGTGGCCTCTGTCCTATCATATACTATAATACAACTGTGTATATGTTTTTTAAAAAAAGACTATGTCTCAGCGGCTTTGGTGCAGGAGCAGCTGCTGGATAGTTCCACTCTATAGAGTCAATCAAATTGCATGGATAGAGAGGAATTCATTCTGTCTAGGAGGTACTTGAGACCCACCTTTGCTATATCTTGTGTCAGTTAATTAGTACCACACTTTAAAAAATCCATTAGAGAACTACCATTTTATGACATTGTTTTTGCTGTTGGACTTGGGGACAAGACAATGAAATTTCAAGGAGACACAGAGTCTGTGTCCGGCTATATGAAAACACATTGGCTCCTCTCTCTTCCTGGGTGTGTGGATCTAGAGTAGGTAGGTTTGTTAGGTAGGTAAGTACCTTATCTAGGTAATTGGGTACAGTTCCAAGTAGCCACAGATTGTATATGTGCAGTTGAATGGAAATTGGTTAGAATAGAGTTCTATGGAGTTCCCTGGTCAGTACCAAGGTAGTCAGTCAGTCTTAAGCTGAGTAACTATTACTTAGGATAATGATAGCTGCTATAACAAGCTCCCAAATTATAGTAGCTTAACACAATATCAAGTTTATTTCTCATTCATATAACAGCCCATCTTTTGTGTCTGCAGGTGGCCTTCTAGGTAATCACTTAAAGACCCAGGCTAGCTCTGTCCTCTGTCATGTCTCTCCCTTTTCTTTTAGCTGGTGCATAGGGAAAGGAACCTATTCCACCCTGGGAGTGACACACACAACCTCCCCTCACATTCCACTGGAAAGAACCAGTCATAGGCTTCTCCCTCCATGCAGGGAACCTCATCACTGGCTGTACAGTCTTTTCTTAGCCACAGCTCTACAGGCAGAAGGCAAGCATGGATCTTTGGTTGATAGTTAGCCATCTTTGCCACAAGAATAGATTTGAGTAAGGTTGAATACAAGAGGAACCCAGGTGGAGAAGACGTACGAGGAGAAACAAGGGGAATCTGAAGGAACTTCTAGGTCAGAGTTCTGGTGATTGCAGTAAGGTTTATTCCATTTCTGAAAACCATTCTTTAAGAATGTTTTTTTTAAAATTAAAGGAGTAAATGTGGACCAAACATGAGAATTCAAAAAAGATTCTTTCCCTGCTTCCATTCATGTTGGCATGAAGTATATCTCTTCTTTCCATCTCTCCTTACATTGTTCCCTGGAAGTTAAAGCTTTTGCAGAGTCAACTCTTCCATATCATTACAGACATTAATTTCTAAGGAAAGTCCAGCTAAAAGAAGCTAAGTGGCCCAGGTTCTCCATTCCAAATTGCTTCCATTATTGAGTGCTTGCTGTGTCAGCTTTTTATTAACATTATCCATTCCATCCTCCCAATGACCTAATGAGATACACATTTTAACTTGAACATTATTATTAAAATACATTTTAAAGACATCTTATAGGGACAAAATGGTCTCATTAGACTTTGTCTATAACTCCAAATCTAAAACATTGTGAAGAGGGCAAGAAGATTTTCTCAGGTAGGAATGAACATTGGGAATAATGATCTTAGTGAAACACAGTAAACAGAATAGAAATAAAGAGAATATACTTAACAAACATAATGGGAGGCTGAACTCAAAGGAGAAATTGTTGACTTGTTGTATCTTTTTCCTTAAAAAAGATTCGTTACTGCTGTCATAAGCATTCAGTCCAGTTAAGCAGAGAAAATTTACTATGCCTTCTTTTCTTAGGGTTTCATTTATTGGTAAACTGTTACTGTGGCAGTTGCAGAGATTTTACAAGACATAAAACAGTTACCACAGGCTCACACTCTGCTGTGACCCAGGTGGTTTTTACAAGGATTCCCTTCAAGTCTGCATGAGTAAACCATCTTGACAAGCACTTCGCACAGTAACATGTCTCATTTTGTTCCCCCTCGGGTAATTGCTTAAATGTTCATAATGAAATGTGAATTTTTAAAATGAAGAATATAAATACATGTATATACTAATTTTGAAAAAAAGGCTAAAGTGTTAAAAGTAGTTATTTATGAATGTTAAAATCATAATTAAATTTTTTTACACTCTTCTAGGTTTTACAAACTTGATAAATGGCTATTTATTACATTTTTAAATTAAAAAAGTATAAATATTATCTACAAAAGGTTAGCTTATCACAGACCTGGTATTTCTTTTTTTGAACGCTGAAGGAAATTGCACTTTTCCAGAATTAGGTAGTTTATTTTAAATGAAAGCTAAAGAAATGCATCTACTTAAAATAATAGCCTTCCTTAGACTATTATTTTAGGTTTTCAATTATCTACTAAATTCAAGGTTTTTGTGTTTTTAGTTGAAATTATTTAATAGTAATTAGTAGAGTGAGGTCTGTAATTGCATGTTCAATCTAGGAGAGAGAGAGTGTGGTAGACCATCTTTAAGACAGCCCCCAATGACGCTGCCTCCTGGGTTTTATGTCCTAGTGTAATCTTTTACCCTTGAATGAGGGTTGGACCTAGGGACTCACTGCTAACAAATAAACTACAGCAATAGTGATATAATGTCAATTCTGAAATTAAGTTGTGGTTTCCTCTTTCTCCCTCTTGCTTTCCCTCTCCCTCTTATTTACAAGCTCTAAAGGAGGTTAAAAACGATGTTGTGAGCTCTCCTATAGAGAGAACCATGTAATAAGGACCTCATGTCTCCAAGCAACAGTGAACAAAGAGGCAAAATGATCTGCTAACAGCTATTTGAGTTTTCTTGGAAGCAGATTCTACCCAACTAAACTCCGATCTGAAACCAGAGGCACCCAGCTAAGCCATGCTTGTATTCCTGACCCACAGAAATCATGAGATAATAAATATTTACTGATTTTGGTTACTAAACTTTAGGGTAACTTGAATACAACAATAGATAATTACTACGAATTAGTATTGGCAACCTGGAGTAGGATGCTACAAAGGATTTTGAGACTTTGTTTACTCCTTAGGAAAATGCAGTCTATTGATTATAATTGTCTGCCATGACCTAGGATGGTCATATGTGCGTTATTCTTTTACATTCACGCTCTAGTTAGCCTTGATTATGGTGAACAGAATGGTAGCCAGTAGAGTGAACTCATTTGGGGGTTTTGGGAAATACCCTGGTACTACTATGATCTATTAAACCACTGTTAATTCATTAATTTTATGACATATTAATTGGCCAGACTGGCCTGTTTTGGTCCTGATTTGGGTCATTCTCCTGTGGTATACTGATTATATAATTCAAAGGCATGGGGAGGTCTGAGGCAAGATTCCGGACTGCCCAAAGCAGCCCAGAGATGCTGATGTTTCCTGGAGAAAGCCCCAGAACAGGGAGATAGACAATGAAAAACAGTAGAGAGAGGGTGAAAGACATTTGTCTCTTACTGAACAATTTGTCTGAAGTCAGTCCCAACTTCTGGGAGGCTGAAGAGCTCATGAGTACAAACAAAGTGGCCTTGAAAACACATCAGTACAGCTATTAAAAGTGTACTGGAAGGATGACTGGCTCTGAGGAATTGCTGCTTCCCAGATATTGACACTTAAGTATTCCCAGAAGACCTACAAATTCAGTGCTCGTCAACACAGGTCCTGGAGCACTATTAAAATGAGAACATGTTCCCTTATCCCAGGGGCATCTCAACATACCTCTAATGAATACTGGCCTGTGATCCCAAGGAATGGTAAATTTTAAGAAAGGAAATCATGTTGAAGGAAACTTCTTGATTTGTTCAACTCAAGGTTCAGACATATTATTTTATGAGTGGGAGTATACTTTGCACAACAAAATGACATATTTTTGAAAGTCTAAAAATAAGTTGTTTGTAATTCCTTAGAAATTAAAATAAAAATGAGCTTTCTGTGGGACATGCCTGAGAACTTCTGAGGATATACTTACATAAATAAAGCATGAACAATGCTAACAAAATGTTTATGTAGCTGTCCTGGCTGGCGTAGCTCAGTGGATTGAGTGCGGGCTGCAAACTAAAGTGTCGCAGGTTCGATTCCCACTCAGGCCACATACCTGGGTTGCAGGCCACGCCCCCCAGCAACTGCACATTGATGTTTCTCGCTCTCTCTCTTTCTCCCTCTCTTCCCTCTCTAAAAAAATAAATAAATAAAATCTTTAAAAAATGTTTATGTAGCTGAAGTATGCTTAACCTATTTTTAATGTCTAATTTGAAGACTACACTAGAGTCTAAATTACTTTAACAAGATACTTTGAGTATTTCCATGAGTATTACACAGATAAAAGTAAATGTGTGTGTGTTTATATAACCCAGACAGATTATATTTGCTCTTTATTGAGTTATTCATGGTTCCCAAAGAACCAACTGTAATAGGAGCTTGCATATTCTCATATTTAAAGAAATTCAGAAGATGATAAGAAAATGTGTGAAAAGTTTGAGATTTCAGTGATGTTTATATTCTTCTTTTTTATCTTATTAAGCTATGCAGAATATAAAGGTGTTTTGAAAGACCTCCACATGAGATTTCTCCCCATGACTGGAACATAAAAAATTCATTTATTTTTCCCTATTAAAATGCTCTCATTTATTCAACCTCAGAAAGCTTTCCACATAAGGTAAATAATTTTCTATTTCAATTTCTCTTGGCCCCTTTGGAAGTTTCTGAAATGTTTTTTCCCATACAAGCCCATTGGGACACACACACACACAAACAAACTGAAAAAAAAAATCTTATTACATGAAATGGAGAAGAAAAATATTGATAATCTCTTTAGCTTTGTCTAGGCAAACACAATGGGAAAGGCAAAAAAGACTTAGTTGGCAAATGACTGTCTGATACTTACAGTGGAAAGAGTGAGGCTATCTCGAGCCTGAATCTGGGTTTCTGGTTTGGCATTGGCACATTAAATTATTCTTTCATTGGACTCAAAATCTAAATATCAAGCAATAGGCTTGATGTTCCTTGAAGTTCCTAATGCTTCATTTATAGGTTTCAGCGGATTGAAAACCCAGTTGTGCTAAGGAAGAGGCATAAATAAGACCATTGTGTTGGGATAATAATACCATTGTTGCCCATCCCAATTAATAGCACCACCATACACCTGGTTGCTCAGTCATCCCAAACTGGAAATTATTCTCAATACCTCTCAGTTAACCACAAAATCAATTAACCACCAAAAAGCAGTAATATCACCCCCCAAATGTCATGCAAATAGATATACTTCTGATTTCCACTGTCATTACCCTGGTTTTGTCTCTCATCACCTTTCTCATATCCTCATCTGAGGATATGTTTATTGATTTGAGAGAGAGGAACATCCATATGAGAAAGAAACATCAATTAGTTGCCTCCCATACATACCCTGGTTGGAGATCGAATCCTCAACCTAGTTATGTGCCCTGACCAGGGATTGAACCTGCAAACTTTGGTGCATGGGACAACACTCTAACTGATCGCTACCCAGCCAGGGCACTATCATCACCTTTTAATTGAACTATTGAGGTGCCTTCCACAAATAAATATCTTCTCTTTTTTTAAAAAAATAGCTATTCTTTTTAAAATTAATTATTTATTTTTACTGATAGTTGTATATACTTAAGGAATACAACACATTGATTTGGTATACACATACATAGTAAAATGATTTCTACAGTCTATCTAATTAACACATTTTCTCCTCCTATCATTACTTTTGTGTGTGTGTGTTGTGTGTGTGTATGATATAACACCTGCAATCTATGCTTTCAACAAATTTTTAGTATTCCATACTGTATTATTAACTGTAGTCCCATTCAGTCTATGAAACAGACCAGGATCTTCTAAAATGAAAATCTGACCATATCACTACTCTGATTAAATTTCTCATTGTTCTTAGAATCAATATGGTATGCTTGATATTTAGTGGCCATGCAGTAAGAGAATGACTGAATAAATTAAAATATTTTGGCTAATTGTAGATTGTAGTCTAGACAACATGAATTTTTTGAGTTTTGAATGAAAAAAGTACATACCCACAAAGGGCTTTCTGTCTTTAAACTATATAAAACTGCCTAAAAACCTTCATAATCATTATTTTTTCTAGGTCACTTATTGCAACAAATCATTTTGCAAAATGCACTAGTCTCCAGATAGTGAAACACATTGCTCTGTATTTTATTGCTCTTTTATCTAGGAGAGAGTAGGAGAAGAATGATCTTAGTTTATACATCAAGACTCTGTTTAAATGTTTTTTGGCTAGAGTGATTCAACATGCTTGTATTTCTTTTGTTACTCTTCTTCACTCCTCTCCTGGTCCTCAGAAGCAGTCTTTTTCACTTTTTTCAAGTAATTTTTTAACTTTATTTTTATTATTAACACTGTTACAGATGTCCTGATTTCCCCCATCCCCTTTGCCCACCTCCAACCAGTCCCTGTCCCCCCTTCCCTCTGGCTATCACCAAACTGTTATCTGTGTCCCTGTGTCATCCATATATGCTCTTTGGTTAATCCCTTAACCTAACCTTCTTTCACCTAGTCCCTCTCCCCCTACCGACAGCTGTCAGTCTATTCCATGTATCTGCTGCTTTTATGTGGTTGATATGTTTATACTGATATTAAATGATTTAAATATTTTTCTAGATTTTTTCTTGATTTAGAGAAATCAAATATTTGACCTTCATTTTATAATCTCTTCAATGTACTTCCTTCCCCTCATTTACTCAATACAATTATATCAGAATTTTTGGTTAAATCCACATTCAGTGTTGACATCATCACAACTATGAAAATATATTTCCAGCTGAGTCGCCTAATATATTATGATCACATTTCCTTTTTGTCTACTTTCTAGAATTAATAATTGCATTTTCCCATGTGTTTATCGCTGCTACCACATATTTTCTGACAGAGCTGGAACCCTCACTGTGCTCAAACACGCTGGATAATCTTGATCAGTTACATGTTCTCCACATTTAAAAACAATCTATTTTCCTACCCAATCTGAAATATTTGATTTCTAGGCCCATTGCAGTTTCCATTCTAGGCTTTCCACCTACTATCATTCTAGAAATATCTTAAAACTCTCTTTCGTTTTCTCTTTCTTTTCTCTCCTGGGTTAGATACCTTATTTTCTGATACAGTACCCCCTGTTGTGGAAGCTACACTGCATCACTATAGCTGCCTGACTCGGTGTGCCTGAGTATGTACTGATTCCACCCTTAAACATTAAGCATGGTTTCACTGAGTGTGGAATTCCACAATGGAAATCATTTTTCATAGAAGTTCAAATACATGACTTGATTGTTTTCTAGCTTCCAGCAATCCTGGTAACAAATCTGATCATTCTTATTTCTGATTACTTGTAAAGGATCTATATCCTCCATAACATTTTCAGATCTTCTCTTTAAATCCAGGGTCTTCAAATTTGATGATTATGTGCCTTTTTGAGCACTTTTCAATCATTGACCTGAGCTTCAATGAATATTTTCCTTCTAGAAATGTAAATTCTGAGAACTTTTGTGTATTATTTCTTCAATGTTGTTTTATCCTCTTTTTTTCCTACATTCTTTTTCTGGTATTTGAACTTTCCAGTTGATCCCAGTTAGAGTTTAGTCTCTAATTTTCTTTTCTTTAAAAAAATATTACATTTCATCTCTGTCATTTTTTTTTCTACTTAGGGAGATCTTTGAGATTTTCTCAATTGTATCTCGCAATGAGTGTGTGCATTTGTGTGCTGCTTATCCCTGCTCCCACATGTTTTTCACTTCTGAGAGCTGTTTTTGAAATTCCATGACCGTTACTTTTTACAGCATTTTATTTTCCTCTGGAGAAATTAATTACAGTTTTAGAGAAATTGCCTCTTCCTATTTGCTCTAGCTCCTGAATCCCTTTTCTCCTTTTCAGAGGCTTTTCACTAATATTTAGTCTGTGCATGTGTGCATGTTTAAGAGGGAGGTACACACACAAAGCCTGGTGTGATGTTTGTTGTGTGCATGCAGAACTTTTCAGCTGCTGGACTTCACTATAGAATCATTAGCTGTGAGATCCGGGCATTTGGGGACTCAGCTTTCTTCACTCTGTTAACTCAGGGATCTTCACCTTCTGAAAAATTGGCATTTCTTGTCTATCTTGGTCTCTTCTCTTTTTTTTTTGTTAGTGTAAGTTTAGCATTTACACTTACTTATTTTCATAGATTAGCAATGTCCTGCAAGGTATTATACATTTTATATTGAATAATGTGTCTAGAGTGTTATATTTCAAGTTTACACAGTGCAGGGGAGAAAAATCTGACAGGGAGCTGGCAGTTTTACTTGAAGAGAGGGTAAAGTGCCATGAAAACTCTTCATAAAGAGGTTGTCCCTTGGCTAAGTCTTGAGAGAAGAAGATACGGGCCAGACCAGAGGCTGAACAGCGAACCCTGCAGATGGTAGAGTAAGATTGAAGGCTCGGGCCACAGCACAGCATCGCCTTTTCCGTAGACCTGCAAGGATGCCAGCACGGGTTCAGGGAGTGGATAGGAGTGAGAAATGAGACTCAGAGTTAATCAAGTTCAGGACATAAAACTCTCCATGCTCCACACCGAGGCCCTGTGCAAAGCATCATGGGTGATAAAAAGTGAGTAAAATATTATTTCTTCCATAAGCAGCTTACAATCTTACAGGAAAGGAAAGATATAAAAATAAAAGGAAATATTGCTGGGCATGACTGTGTGAATTAAAATGTGTTTTCCAAGGAGAAAGGGATTATATCTTATTCTGGGAAAAGGTGCTATGAAGGAGGAAACATTTGTAAGTCTTCAAATTTAGATAAGGAGAGCTTTTGTAAAAACAAATGGAGATGGAAAGAAATAAAATGAACAAAAGCATGGCACTGGATAAAGAAGGATGAATGGAGAAGAGCAAACAGGGTGGTACCCAGACAGGCAAGATAAATACAATGATACAGACTGGGCTGGAATGGATGGTCTTGGGTGCCAGGCTGGGCAGTCTGTGTTTAATTGTGTGGGCTAAAAGGATTTGTGCACATAGTCTAACCTACTGGAAATGACCATCAATGTCCCCGATGCACAATTGTATCTCCTTCCCTTGTTTCTGGTAAATGGACTTCCTTATTCTTCAAGCACAAAATATTCTGGAACAACTAGTTTTTCTCCTTATGGTCATTCCCCCTTTCAATTCAGTCTTTACATCTTATCCAGTGAGTGGAAAAAGTCATTGGATATCAAAAGACATTGAAAAATCTAACCTGTTTTTAATGACTGGCCACTGCACTTGATATGAAGTTCAAATTCCTTACTGTGGTCTACAAAGGCACTAGCTCCTGACTACCTCTTGGACTTCATGTTATACCATTTTCCTCTTTACTCTCTACATGCCAATAAAAAATCAGTTTGGTCTTACTTTACTATGACAAGCTCATACTCATCTCTGCACCTTTGCACATGTTATTCCCTTTCCCTGGGATGCTCTTTTACCAGCAATTTGCAGAGTTGGTTCCATGGTGGATTTTAGGTATCAGATAAGATATCATTTCCCTGAAGTGGCTTTCTCTGCCCACCTTATTGAAACTACCTTCTACCCCTTCTTATATGCTGCATTGCCCTATCTATTTCCTTTGGAACATTTTTCTTAGTATGTAATTATATTGCTCAGTTTTGTGTTAAACAATTATTTCTTTATTATCTGTTTCCCAGCCCACTAGAAGTTACCCTTCAAGAAATCAGAGACCTTGTCTTTCCTATTTTCTGCTGTATCTCCGATGCCTAGCATAGTGTTTGGCACATAATAAATACTCAATAAATATTTGTGAAATAAAAGAATAAGTGGATAAGTGTTTTTGAAGTGCCTTTCCTCACTTTTCTTACATTGCTTCTTAAATATTGAGTAGATCTTTCTTTAACCAAATCATTTCTTCTATCGTTTTAATTCTACATTCTTTTTTATTTTTGTAAATACCTGATATACCATAAGCTCCACCAAGTCTCTATCTTTAAAGATTTTGCTCTTTGTATCTTAACTACAGATTCTCGATTAGTATTTTTAAAATACTTGTAGGATGAGTAAAGGTATGTAAGGAAGTAAGAAGTAAATGGTAAGACTGTCTCTTGCATGGAAAGCAGGAGACTTATCTCACCTTTCATTTAACATTCATAAAACATTTAACACATTATTGGTGTTATTGCTGTTATTGTTAATCTTTGTCCTGGCCCTGCTGGTAAGTGGGTCTTTGACCTTGGGACCCAGTGATTTGTATTTCTAAATTTCAATTTTTCATCTGCAATATAGAGCGATATTGCTTAAAGTGTGACCTATGACTCACTCGCATCAGAATTCCCTGGGTTGTACATAAAACATCGATTTTCATGGTCTCTGCATGAATCTCCACCTGCTCAGACTCTCTAAGACTGGGGTGTGGGGATCTGAATTTTTAACAGTCTCTTTCAGTCATGCTTATGCTGTCTGAGAGACACTGATGAGGGCTTGTATTAAATGATCTTCTATGATTATGGATTCTCCTGTGTAACTGAAATAGTGTATATTGGCCATCTGGTAAGAGAAAGAGCTATATTCTTTAGTTATTGCTCATGTAGATTGCTGCTGCTGGAAGTTTCTGAGTAATTCTTGTCAGCTGCTAAGTAATGTGCTGTTTCTTCTGAGTAATGGTCTATTCTTTGCATTCTATTGTATTAAATTACATTATTTCTCATGCTTTGTGTCTCAGGGAAAAATAAAACTGTAGTGTGGCGATTTCTCTTAGGAAATGTTTCCACTTATATAGATCACATAGTTCATGAGTCAGATTCTTCAAATACATAACCTTTGGGGGCTAACCCTTGGATATGGGGAAGCCGCAGTGACTTCTTTCAACTATGGGTCCAACGTGGTATATTCATGTTGTTTATTCTGTAACGTGATTACAACAAAGTGCTGTGAGAATTCAGTGGTCAGTGAGGACCACTGAAAATCAGCTGGGGAAAAGTGACCCTCTATCAAGAAGAATATACGATATACAAAAAATAAGAAATAATTGCCAAAAATTCAAACAAGGAATAATTTCCCTCTCCCTGGTAAATTTAGAGAAGGTCTCAGGGAGAGGGTAATTTGGAGGGGCAATAACTGCTGACAGTGTTTCCATGGAAGGAGGGGAGTAAAGAGACTGCCAACCAAATGGTGGCACAGGTACAGGGCAGGGGAGGGATAGAAGTGGGCGCAGGGGGAGAAACGCCTGTTTCTGGAGACCCAACTCAAAGGGAATTATTCTGTCTGCCTTTATGACTCAGCTTCTCTGGTAGAGTTTTAGAAAATGTTCATATGCTGAAAATGGAAGAAAAGGCCCATAGACAGTTGAAGAAAACAGGACCTTAAGGAGGATTTGGTATGAGGAAAATATTTTTTATTCTCAGTATTTCAGACTGAGACTGGCCAAGAATTTAATAGCTAGACACTGTCGACCCATTTAATGTTTGAGAAACACACATGCAAAATAGTTTCCATTAATTCAACTTCTCAATATAACTTAGTTGAAATCTCTTGTCTTGCATGTCAGATATTCCCTAAAATGCTGAGAGTCAATCAACCATAGCTCTAAAAATTAATTATATCTGGAAACTCATCAAAACTTGCATTTATGCATAAACTAAATAATTACTACTAAGAATAATGACAATGACACTTAATATTGGCACCACAATTTTAGAATTTATAAAGCATTTGCAATTCACTTTTGTCACCCTCAGTTCTAGCATCTTCTCATTTAATCCTCACCAAAATATGGTAAGGCAGGTCCTGCCTCAAAAGGTGCATACAAGTGGTTGCCCAAAGTGAAAATACTACTTAGTGGTTTGGAGAGCTAAGAGGAGTAGTTATCCACCTTAGCATGAGGAAAGGTTTACACCCAGCCCCCTTTGTATTTTGAAAGTGTCTGGAAGTTGTGAGATACTGGCTAGCAGACAGAATCTCCCTTTTGAACTCTGAGCCCCATCCATCCTCAAGGGTCTGGGGTAGAAATTCTGAAGGAGAAGCAGAATGTGGGGGAAATGTTGTGGCTGTAAGTTAGCTTGACACCCAGGAGCATCACTGGGAGTTTGGGACTTGCTCCGAGCCTGGCAGCTCCCCTTACATGAATAAGGAAATGGACAGCTGAAGTGAGTTTTGACATAATGATATTCAATGTCCAGATCAGAGTACCGGTCTCGGAACCCCTTTTCCAGCAATGACTTGCTGAGAAAGACTGCCACTCTGCAATTATATAATGATTGCTTCTGTATTTTGGTAGCACCCTGTGCTGATTTCCAGTCCATATTATGTGTGACACTAAAACACTCTGGATACTCATGAGCCTAAGGGGGTGAGAGTTTTGTTCTGATGTGCTGCTATCGTGTGCTGGGGACAGAGCTTGAGTGTCTACACTCTAGCAAAGAAACAGCACTCAGTGTGAATCCCTAGCTGAGGAAAGGGAGAATGGTGCTGTATAAAAGATATTGGGAAAGTACATTTTCAGCCACCAGTGAAGGGCATTGGGTAAGGACAAGCAAAACAGAACTGCCACATTGAGGGAAAATCTAAGCAGTTGATTTGGAATGTGAACAGCAAGTTTCAGTGTATTTATGACTTTCAGCTTCCAGAAAAACTAAGCTGTTAAGTGAACAACAGACAACAAATCACTGAAGAAGCCAGAGGAGGAATCCCTAGCCCAGAGTTCTTCCCTGATTTCTACTCTGTCTCCCAGGGTGAGTGGTTCATCCTTTGGCAAAATCACAGGCACAAGTCTGCCCAGCTTAACAGAGAAGTCCCGGACTGCCCTGTGTCTTCCCCAGTTCAGGAAGACATATTAACAAATTACATATACCACTAAACATCCCACTAAATGCCCCAGTTTCCCTTTTTAATGCAGAGAACAGAGTATAAAGACCCACAACTGCACTGCAATGTAGAAATGCATGAGCCGTAAAAAAAATAATTATTTGTAAATTGTGCATCCTCACTTTTCAGTATGCCATGAGTCATCTGCCTGAGAAAACCAGAGCTCCAGAAAGTCATCTATCTCTGCAGACTGTTTCCCACTTAGAAACCTAATCACCTCTGCCACAGTGGATGTGGGTCCTTGGCAATGGCTCGGTTTGACTTAGTGGGCTTAGACTTCCAAGTGTGCAGCACTCAGCAGCAGCAGATGGACCTCTAAGCAACCAGACAACAATTTCCTAATACGAGTGCTGGGAGCTGGAGCCAAACACGTTTCATTTCTTACCCTTTCCATGGTGCAGAGATTAATAAGTAGAACATGTGGTTTTCTAAGATAGCATATGCAAACAACCTATTTACAGCAAGCTTGTCTCAAATGTCGCCATCTCTCTCTCTACTTAGCAATGAGAGCAGGTCATTAATAAGGCCATCGAACAGTAACCCACAGGGTGGGTTAAAGCCTCTGAGGACAGCACAGAAGATAATTTAAATGCACAACATATGCTCTCTGTTACCTTGGGTTTAGTATGAGCAAGGCAGGGGCCTTTATCTGCACTTATGTTTAAGTTAGGCAACGCTTGTAAAAGCTCATGAGAAAGTGACTGGCCCACAGCAGCACTGCTATAACAACAATTGCTACTAGCAAAACCAGGTGTAAAGAGAATTAGGGTTAGTATTGCTATTATAATTATAATAGTTATTGTTATTATAATAGTCACTATGACTAGTGTCAGGTTTGTTGAATTAGAGCATACAATTAGTATAGGAAAGAGGAAGGACAACACATCCAAAATTAAGAGACTGAACCCATAAAAATCAATTACTGTTATAGCTTTATTAAAGTATAATTGACATATAAAAATATGTATATTTAAAGTGTGCAAAGTAATGTTTTGATATAAGTATATGTTGTGAAATGATTACCAAAATCAAGGTAATAAATATATCCATCATCTCACATACCATATCTTTGGACTATAAGACGCACTTTCCCCCCAAATTTGGGAGGAAATGGAGGTGTGTCATATAGCCTGAATGTAGCTTACCTGGCTTGCTGTGGGGGGTGGGGGCATGCAGCGGTGGAGCGGGGTCACAGGTTATTAAATATTTTACCACATTTTTTGCTTCAAAAATTTTTTTTCCTATTTTCTTCCTCTAAAACCTAGGTTCATCTTATGGTCTGGTGTGTCTTATAGTCCTAAAAATATGGTAGTTACCTTTTTTGTGGTTAGAACACTTAAGATAAACTCTCTTAGCAAATTTCATAAATGCAATACTTTATTAAGTATAGTCACCATACTGTACAGTACAGTAGGTCTTCAGAATTTATTCATCTTATGACTGAATGTTTTGATTCTTTGACCCACATCTTCCATTTCTTCCACCCCTCAGGCCCCAGTAACCACTCCTCTACTCTCTGTTTCTATAAGTTCCATTTTTTAGATTTTACATACTGCTGAGATCATACAGTATTTGTCTTTTTCTGTTTGGCTTACTTCACTTTGCATAATGCCCTGCAGGTTCATCCATGTTGTTACAAATGGCAGAGTTTCATCCTGTTGATGATTGAATAATATATCTATCTATACATTTACACATATGAAATCACAGTTTTATGTATTCATCTGTCAAAGACATGTAGATTGTTTCTGTATCTGGGCTACTGTGAATAATGCTGCACTGAACAGGAGTGCCCGTGTCTCTTCATGCCACTGGTTTTGTGTCCTTTGTATAGACACCCAGAAGTGGAGTTGCTGAACCATGTGGTAGTTTTATTTTGATTTTTGGAGGAAGCTCCATACTGTTTCCCATTGTAGTTGCACCAATTTCCATTCCACCAACAGTGTGCAAGGGCTCCTTTTTCTTCACATCCTCACCAACACTTAGTCTCTTTGACTTTTTGGAAATAGCCATTCTAACAAGTGTGATGTGCTAGCTCATTGCGGTTTTGACTTGCATTTCCCTGATGCTTAGTGATGGGGAGCATCTTTTCATATACCTGTTAATCATTTGTGTGTCTTCTTTGGAAAAATGTCTCTTCAGGTCTCTTATCCATTTTTAATTGAAGTTGTGTTTTTTGCTATTGAGTTATATGAGTTTCTTATATATATTGAATATTAACTTCTTATTGGGTATATGATTTGCAAATATTTTCTCCTATTCAGTAGCCTGCTTTTTCATTATTTGTTTCCTTCGCTGTGCAGAACTTTTTCAGTTTGATGCAGTTCTACTTGCTCATTTTTGCTTTTGGTGCCTGTGCTTTTGGTGTCCTATCCAAAAAATATCATTGCCAAGAATAATGCTAAAGAGCTTTTTTTCTATGTTTTCTTCTAGAAGGAAACATAGGAATGTTTTCAGGTCTTAGCCTTTCAGTCTTTAATCCATTTTGAGTTGATCTTTGTGTATGGTATGAGATAAGGGTCCAGTTTCATTCATTTGCATGTGAATAACCTTCCTCCCCACCACAGAGCCAACTGCAGAATCTAAAGTGGCCCTGTGAGCCAGCTCCAGTCCCTTTCTACTGCCAGCTGATGATAGTCAGTCCTGCCCTCACAGGGACCCCGCAGGAGACAACCAGTTCAGTCTGCCATATGTGCTGGCCACTGCAGACCCCGAAGCAGTTCTGTCACTCAGCTCCAGCCCTGCTCTAATTTCTGCATGCCCAAGGACCATGCTGGAGCCACACCCGTCCCTTTTCCTAGTAACAGGCCTGCCCGCCCAGGAGTCAACTGAGAACAGGCGGTAGCCACTTGACCAAGATTCAGCCTCACCTGACTGAGATCCCTGAGGCAATCTCATCAATTAGGGTACCAGGCAAGGGTACATCTTGACCTGCTGAAACCAGTCTGTAAAGACAAGAAGTGTTTGCTCCTTTAAATACATAGATACCAATGCAAGGCTACACAAATCACAAAGAATCAGGCAAACCTGACACTATCAAGACAATTAATAAAGCTCCAGTAACCGGCTCTAATGAAACAAAGATTTACAAATTGCCTGACAAAGAATTAAAAATAATAGTTTTAAAGAAGTTCAGTAAGCTACCAGAGAACACAGACAACAAAATCAGGAAAAGTCAATTCCTACAACACCAAAATCTCTGTTATTGCTCTTTAAAGAAGAGTTTTGGCAATGCAAAAGCTCCCTGAGAGAGTCCCATTCAATGATGGGGTCTCTAAAATTGTAGCAGTGTCAGACAATAGGTACTTTTAGCAGATAAATTCTTTCCCATATCCCTCCAATCCTATAAAATGCTAACTATCTCTTTTCTCCTATGTGTCATCCTGATGCCCCCAGAACCCTGTAGAGGGACCAGGAGAGGCTCACAGAGGACCTGACGCCTTACGTGGAGAGGGCACAAACACTGCAAAATTGCCAGTGCGCTGGAATGCAGCATGGGGTGGTGGGAGAACACTGGCTCTGGTCCACAAGTTCAGCTGTGAATCAGGAGCTGAGTAACTTCGACAGGTTCCTGGAAACCTCTGTGCTTCACTTTCCTCCTATGTAAAATGGAGGATAATGCCAACTTCTCAGAGATGTTGAGAAAATAAAATGAGAAGTTAATGCAGGCAAAGCACCTAGGGGAAAGCAGTAGCTCAGTAATGATGTTTTCTTTCTCTGCTATTTGTCGCTACTCAGTCCTCCTAACTAGCCCCTCTTAGAAAAACATTTCCAACTCCTACTTTCTTAGTACTATTCATGTTCAACTCATAAATATCCTCGGGCATAAATTTTAAAATACTGAAAAAGCTAGTAATGAAACTTCTCTAAGTAGAGATCTAGGTCAAAAATAGAAAATATGGAAGAGATTAAAACCTGAAAATTCATCAGCCAATAAATATATGAAAAATTTCTCTATTTTTCTAGTGGCCAGGGAAATGCAAATTAATGTAAAATATCAATTTATAATCATCATATTGGCAAAAAATCTAAAAAAGTGATAATACCTACACATGGGATTATAAGAAAGAGTGTACCTTAAAATGTTAATTGAGAAAATGTGGATTTTTACATTATTTCTGGGAAGAAATCTCATATATATTTTACTTGGTGTTTATGTTATTTCTAGGTTTTACCACTCCAGTGTTGTAATAAACATCCTTGTACCAGTGTTTCTATTTCTAAGAGACAATTCCCAGAAATGGGATGTGAGAATACTGTGGCAAAAAGATATGTCAACAATGGAGTGGTAAATATCTAGAACAATGTAAACGTTCATAAAAAAAAAATGGTCCAGGTATTTGGTTAACTTGTACATGTATCTGGTGGCATATAGTGCAACAAGATGAATCTACACCATTTTACTTGAAGAGATTTCCATAATATATATGTTAAAATAGCAAGATACGGAAGAATAAATTATTCCACTTTTGAAAAACAATGGCAGAAGTACCTCCATGTACATATGTGTGTGTGAATCATTATATGAGCATGGAGGAGTCCATGTGAGGAGACCAACTGAGGAACCCACATTACTTACCTGTGGTGTGTCTAGGGGTTGCAGAGAAAAGGGGGCATGTGTGGAAACAGAAATTTAGACAAACCAAAGTGCCACATGAGATATATTGTTGGTCTGTGCATAAATATGTGGGATCTATATTTACAAAGAAACTGCACTTACATCATGTTCCAAATTTTTGTAAAAATTATATATGTATACATACAGAGATACCCGAAAGGATGAATAAAGGCATTATCATAACACTCACATAACTTTCTGTTTCTGTTTTGTTAGAATACTTTATATTGAGCCTTAATATTTATATAATCAGAGAAAAGTTATATTCACTGAAAAAACATGGGAGGGGATGATGCCAGGGCTGACTATAATTCCACAGGTGATTCCAGCAGTAAGCAAGAATCTTTGGAAGCCTTTTTGAATTTGTTTCAAATCCTGGGAAATCTTGGGATGTGTTGCAGGTTGGGAACTCAAGAGGCAGACTCTTAGATGGAGTTCACGTGCAGGATGATTACTAAGGAAAGTGCTTGTGATCCACACCTGGGGAAGGGAGGAGGAAGCAAGGTTGTGCAGAAGGTAAGGTTGAGCTGTCATACTGGTCCAGGGACAGCCTTGGCCAACCCCACAGGGACTCTGGAACTAGAATGGCCCTTCGGCACTGTCCTGAGTTAAGCTGAGATGCCCAGGCCTTAATAACTCCCGCCCCCATATAAATCAGTCACGGATGTCCCTGGAGGGAGGGCAGCCCAAGCAATCCTGGAATGGGCTGGAACTGAGGATGGTCTGAAGACACTCCCGGCAGCTGGGACATCAGGTCCTTTACTGAGCTGAGCTGTGCATCTCATTGCTATCCCAGCATGGCCCTGATGATCCCAATGGGCCAGGAATGCTGGCTGGTCTGGCTCAAGTCAGGCTTCTTCTGTAGGATCAAATCCCAAGTTAGTTAAAAGAGACAATTCCATGGGATAATTGATCTGTCATGTGGTGAAGTCTCTTATGGGACGCTCAGCACAGTAATTTGTGCATTTTATAACCAGGGACAAGTATTTACTAAGCTCCTACTATGGGCCAGGCACTGAGCTTTGTTTTTCTGTGGGAAAAACAAAGCTAAATGAGACTAGCCACCACCCTCTCTCAAGGGTTTAACAGGGGAGGTAAAGCATGTTCCTTGGCACCAGCTCCACAACACTGAGTGAGAAGCACAACAAAGTGCTAGAGGAAGGTGGCAGGGAGGGAGCATCTTCATATCAAAACATGAGTGTCATGAAGTGAGCAAGTCCGATGACTTTGGAAGCTACATTCATTTTTCTGGAGGTGGCTGAGCACGTTTGTAAATAGAAGGCAGCTGTGATGTCATGGAATAATGTGAAGCTAGAATTTAAAATACCTGGGTTCATTATATTTCTCCTCCTACTTGCCCATGAATTTGAGGAAAATTGTTTAAAACTTTATAAGCTTTAATTTTGCTATACATCAAAAGGAGGTAAAATGTATCCCCCATATTGTTTTTAGGATAATGCGAGGTGATGCCAGGCTAGAAGCTAGGAGGATGACAGAGACCAAGATTGCTTTGATAAGAGTTAAAAGTTGGACCGAAGGTTGTGAGTTATTGTTAAGCTGATATGCGTTCAAGACTACACAAACCTGAAATATTATTGTTGTTGTATTCATAAGAGGCAGTTAATCCATCCATGAGATTTATAATGAGTTTCCCCATGAAATCAATTTTACGGGATATTGCTGGATGACATAGCACTCTCCAACGGCTTCCTGGGGAACTCCTGGGAATATCTGAAACCTAAGACAAGACTCTCTGTACAATGTTACATTAGATAAGTTAATTAATGAAATTATGTAGTAAATATTTCAGATATTAAGAGGAGGAGGTTTTTATACTGATACTGATAAGTCCTGAGCAAACTCAGGCTTTCTGATGGCTTTCCCTTATCCTCAATCCTGTTGCTCAGTCCTTCTCTCAAGCAAGCATGCAGAGTCCTGTGGATGCTATTACTTCTGTGATCTCAACATTTGCCGGGACTCTATTAGTGTGCTGAACCCTGGAGTCAGGCAGGAATTTCCTTTTAGCTAGGTCTCCAGCAAAAGCCATTCTTCTCCCTCTAGCACTTGCCACACTTTATCTATTGCTCGAGCACCAAAAAGAGCAGGAATTGTTTGCCCACCTGACGTCACTGAATATTATTGTTTCTTCATCATCCCTGACTTAGGAATCAATTTTGCACCCTGGTGCCTTGCTTTTCCTCCTCACTTTCTTCAAGACAGAATTGATGCCAAGTGTGTGTTAGGAACAGGGTGAGTCCCCATTTAACCTCCCAAGTCTAAAATCTCCATCAACTGCCCCACCCTCAGATCACTCCTTGGAGGCTTATTTTTTGAGATGGACAGTTGTCATTTTCTAAATCTAAATGTGTGACTAAAAACATCTTTACTGCTTCATCAAGGACATTCTTGAGTGACATGGTATTCTTTTTACTGCAAGTTCATGGCAATAAAGAATATAAGGACTACTAATGCGGTAAAGTACCTGTACTTTGATTAGTGTTGAGTTGTAGCCATTTTATCCATTATTGTTTTCACACCATTGGTATGAATGAAAATGCAGTGCAAAGGACAGAAAATCTCTTAGCATTATTACAAAGATTTTGACCTCACAGACCCCCTACAAGGTCCTGGGGCTCCCTCAGACATCCACCCACCACACATGAAGAACTGCTGTCCGAAGTTCTTACTACAGTTGCTAGTTGTGGTTTGGGAATGGATGTGTGATATGATGCTGGCTAGGGAGACCTGAAGGGGAGAGGGCTTCTGTAGGGCTTCTGAGGAAGTTTCCCTCTTCTAGAAAAAAACAGGTGTGGGGAAGTGCACATTCTCTTTCCACCTTGGACTAGATATTTTCATATCTGAATGTGACTTCTGGAAATACTACAGCCATCTTGTGACCACAAGATAATTAATTATAATATGAAATCCATGCAGAAAGTGCGGGAGCAGAGGAAAGAAAAGAACCTGGGTTCTTGATACAATTTTTTGAGCTACTGATGAAACCATATCTGGGATTCTCACTTCCTGTGTACTTTATAAGATTTTAAATATCCTTAATTTTAAAGAGAATTTAAAATGAGATTTCATTTTATGTGCATATAACCTAATGAGGTGACTTGAACAAGTGTACATGTGTAAGTGATACGGAACCTGAAGCGAGATTACGGTGTCCCACAGAGAACTGCTGAAGGGTACAGGGGCAGAGTGGAGATCGAAAAGACTAGAGCATTTGCTTAACTACTCTGGTTAGGCGTGATCACCAATTTCTTAAAGATAAAAAATGAAGACTGAGATCAGATACACTTGTATATTCCCTACAGTTTTCTACAAATACATAAATTATCAAAACTATAAATAGCTTTTATTACAAAATGCCAGTTATTCTCAATAAATTCTATTGTCACTTTTATAAGGTTCCAAGCAAAATCATTTCTGCAGGCACTAAATTATGTATAGATACTTATGACGGGTTCAAGTAAACAGAATTTAAAAAAGCACCACCTTCCTTGAAAACGTCTGTCTCACATTGCTGTTGTCAGGTAATACTTAAATGTGAGTTGTTAGCATATTCTTTGCAAGACCATGGTTATCAGAGATGGAGGAAGAAGTTTTGATGGTCAGTGAAAATAAATAGATTCTGGGTATGGTGAGATTGTCAGAGGAAGTGGTTCTGGTGGGTGGCAGAAGGAGCTGTCTTTGGACATTCAAGAGGCACTGTGTCTAGGAAGGTGGCATATTGAAAAGGTGTTGACTCCTCCTTTCTAAGTATGCTATTATATTAGTCAGAATTTAGCAATTTCTCCTTTAATAACGAATAAACTTCCAAAGGCTCAGTGGTTTAGAACCACAGACTCTATTGTAAAGTCTGGTGCAGGGTAGGGAACACGCTTACCCATCTATTTGGAAGGTTGCCCTGTGTTGAAGGCCACCATAGTATCACACAACATGACCTCCTTGCTAACTGACATAGGAGATAAGCAGACCATAAAGATGACACACTAGCTTTAATACTTAGGCCCAGAAGAGATTCATATCACCTTTTCTCCTTTCACTGGCTGAAGCTAGTATATATGACCCTCCCTAACTGCAAGGTGATGGAAAGTTAATCTTCTCAAGGACAGGAGAAAAACATATAGATAAGCACAAATAATCTCTATTGTAGTCTGCCTTTTTGATCACCAAATAATCAGTTTATTCTTCTGTCTACATGGAAAACACACTCAATTACTTCCTTAGGAAGACAAGTCAAAGTCCCATCTAGGAACTACATCCTTCTCACAGTGGAAAATCTCTAGGGGATGTGGAAAATCTTCTCCATTGTGTCCAAAGCAGCATGTCTTGGGCTGGTGGCCTGTGAACTAAGGAGTCAAGGTTACCTTGCCTCTCTCCCTCCCAATATAAATTAGTGGAACAGAGATAGGAAAATAAAATAACCATTCCAATTTAGAAAGAGAAAGAGTGGAAAACTCACAGTAATCACTAGTTTGTAGCAATTTTGAACTTTTTATTATTTCTACTCACATATTTTGGCCTTGACTCCCTGCAATGGGCTTTAATATTCCATCTTCCAATAGTCCCAGAAAGGAGAGCAGAACCAAATGGGAATATACACTGGAAATCTCTACCACAGTTACTAAAATTCAAAGCAATATTTTAACATCGGTCACAAAACTTACATAATATACATGATATTATAATAACCTATTTTCAAATTTTCTGATTGTAAAATTCCAGAGTATTTATCAGAACTCAACTTCTTTTCATGTTTTTAAAAAATATATTGAATTTTAGAGATAGAGGAATGGAGAGAGGAACATCAATGTTGTTCCATTTATTTATGCATTCATTTGTTGCTTTTTGTATGTGCTCTGACTGGAGGTTGAACCCACAACCTTGGTGTATCAGGAGAATGCTCTAACCAACTGAGCTACCTGGCCAGGGATCTTTACATGTGTTATGCATTTTCTTTACTTACACTGTAAATATGTTCCCAGTCTCCCTACTAGCTAACTCAGCTGAGGAGAGGGCATTAAGGAATATTAGAGATGGTAAAAGTCATCTGCTTTAATAATTTGCCTAAAACCAGTGGTAGGAGGAGGCAGATGACTAAATCATCTACATCTCAGGGGAAGTAGTCATCCCATCAGCTGTGAAGCTAGCCCTCGAGGCATCTGTGTCCTCAGAGCAATGTCATTTAGACATCTTAAAGTCTTGCATGAGTAAGTGTGTCTTAGGTTGTATGTACAGGGATACTTAAATAAATGCATCTTAAATAATAGAGGTTTATTAATCTTACATTAAAAATCACATGAAAGTTGGTGGTTATGCTAAATGAAATAAGGCAGGCGGTGAAAGATAAATAACATATGATCTACCGATAAGTAGAAATTGATCAATAAAACAAACAAGTGAGCAAAATATAACCAGAGACATTGAAATTAAGAACAAACTGAGCGGAAGGGGGAGGGGATAATGGGGGAAAGAAGGGGAAGGGTCATCAAGGCACACTTATAAAGGACACATGGACAAAGCCAAAGGGGAGTAGGAATGAGCAGGGAGG
Organism: Phyllostomus discolor; assembly: GCF_004126475.2. Lineage (NCBI taxonomy): Eukaryota > Metazoa > Chordata > Mammalia > Chiroptera > Phyllostomidae > Phyllostomus > Phyllostomus discolor. The sequence goes on along the minus strand of NC_040907.2, from coordinate 145,088,601 downwards.
TGGAGGTGGGTGGGGAAGGGGGAAGCAGTGGCAGAAAAATGAAACCATTGTACTTGAACAATAATAAAAAATAAAAATTTAAAAAAAGAAAGAAAGTTGGTGGTTCCAGGGATCATTCAGCTACTCAATAGTATCACTGAATTCCACTTCCCTCTTTCAGCTTTGTTCAGCTACCTGCTCTGTTATCATTAGCTTCTCAGATCAAGTTGCCAATTGCATAGCTGAACAACAGTAAATTCTTTCAAGAACAACTATAGATGACCTACATAAACACACACTTTGGATTAGGGAGACAATTTGACCTTTGGCACTCAAGTAGTAATCAAACAATATGAAAGCACAGTGGAACCTCAGAAATCATCTGGCCCTATGACCCCCATTAACTAGTAAAGTAATTTTGGTTACATGAGTTTCCTGAGTCACATATCATGTTCAAAGAAGAATATAAATGGGCCTTTTGAAACAATAACTAAGTGGATTAGGTTCAGTTTAGTCAATTCATTTATTAATCTTAAAGATGCAAGAAGTCTACATTATGGACTACAGACACTGTCCCATTCAGGGGACAACCTCTCTGCTGGAAAAGAGGAATGAGCTGTTGCTTCCTCGGCTTTAGTCATTGGGTTGTTCTGGATTTGAGGGACTTAAAGACTGTCCTTCCTGGCATATGTTAGGAAGATTCAGCCTGATTCCTCCACGTTTTATTTGCTCCTCAGAGCCCCTTTTTCTTGCACAGCAGGAAAATTCTCAGTAGCTTCTGTGACATGCTGCAAGGCTGAAAAATTGTGGATGCTCTGATGCCAAAAGCCAAATTCTTAAATTTTTATGTCATTTTCCTCTTGTTCTCCATATCATCTTTTTCCCACTATTTCATTGATAATATTTCAAATTGGGCAGAGGTAAAGAGGCATCTTAGAAATGCTTTCTGCAGACTCTAAGATTTAAGAATGGGAAATGAAGGGAATCTTCTATAGTGGGAATGACAAACAGGTTTTAGCTTATATGCCAGATTTAAATAATTTGTAATAAAAACCTTAAACTTTGTGTTAAGAAGGATTGGGCTTGTCTTTAGAGAATATTGGCAAGGATGGAAGCAAAGAGAACTTTTCTAGACTGCTGGTGGGAGTATAATTGGTCCAACCACTTTGGGAAACACTTTGGCATTACCTCATAAACTAAGCATGTCTAACTTCTGTTCTGGCAAGTCTACTCTTAGCTATCTACCCTAGGCAATCCTTTGCAATGGGCACCAAAAGATTTATGTAGGAACAGTTATAAGAGGATTGTTTATAATAGCCCAAGCATAAAACAAACTAAATGTCCATCAGAAGCAGATACATAAATTGTGGTTAATATTGTAGAATAGTATGGCCATAAATAAATCATAGCTCCATGCATTAATTGGAAAAGAAATTCACAAAAATTATACTGAGCAAGTGAAGCAAGTTTCAAAAGAATTTTTATTTGTGTAAAGGTTGAAAACAGGCAATATGAACGAGGCTGTTTAGAGATGTGCATGTAAGTATAAAACTACAAGGAGAAGAAAGAAAATGATTATCACAGCAGTCAGCACACAATCACCACCAGAAAACAAGTGGGCAGCACATCATCCTTGGGAGTAGTGTTTGCAAGATTATAATTCTGTTGGGGATGCTTTAGTTAAAGTACATAGTGAATACAGCATTTTCTCATGTACTTTAGCAATCTAAAGAATAAAGAATTAAAAAGTGATGTTAAGGGCATAGCCAGCCTGAACACATTGGACATCTAACAAATGATAAAAGAATTCTGGAAATGGGATGTGGTTTCAGAGCTGTTTGTAAGAATATACATGTAAGCAATGGCTCCAAGAATTGGCATTTGACAAGCCCCCAAATGCCCTGAAAGTAATTCACAGGGAAGAGAAGTAGAGAGGGGAATTGAGTATGGACAGGAGCCAACAAGAAAAAGTTTGAATTATTTGACTCACCTGGTATAAAATAAAATATTTAAAAAGTTAAAAAACAAAAATCCCAGCACAATGGTTTCCTCTGAGAGCAGACAAACAGCAACCATCAGGAAGGACCCACTAAGGTATTGCTGATGTCTCTTTCTCAAACCTGAGTGGAGCATAAACTGCTGATTATTTCATATTATTATATAAATATGTATTATATATATTTATATAAATATGTATTAGTCTGTATATATGATGTTTCAAAATGTTAAAAAAAAATCATGGGCTCAGCAATGAGAAATGGCCGTACCATGGCTCTAATGTGTCATGTAGAGGTCACCACTCCTAAACATGGGCTTTCCAGCCCCTCAAGGTAGAAAACAGTCAGAACTTTGGGGGGAAAGGCATATTAATGGTAAAGATAATGTGTTTGAGAGTTCCCTCTGATCTGTCCCTTAGGAAACCCAAGTTTGGCAGCAGGTAGCACTAAGTATTTCCAGGGACAGAAGAGAGAACATCCTCCAATATTTACAGAATAGCAAATATAATTTACAGGTTTCAAGGAAGAAGTGCATTTAGTGTTTATTGTAGGATGCAGCATTCCTAACAAGCACTGTTGAGGATATATTAAATTGATTATTTTTTCCAATTATATTTGCTGAAATAGCATGTTTATATTAAATTTCAACAGGAATTCCCCAGGATAATTAATCAGAGTCTGCCAGCAATTCGGTGGAGAATTGGGAGTGTGTTTGGTTTCTTTTCTCCTACACTTTTTTTCTACAGGGAAAGGAGATCTGAACAATCTTTTCCCTTAATTGGTAGAAGGTGCCAAGAAGAAACAGAACTTCCCAGCTGCCAGCCTCCAGACACCTGCCTCATTTACTTCTTCTCTTTCTTTCCAGCGACCACAGATCTAAGATCCTTCTCCAGAGGATTTAATGTTTTGTCTCTGTTCTCCAGCTGTGCAGGCTTACTTAGCAAAGCTGAGGGGATGGTAGTGTAAGAGGATGCTGGACTATTCAGGGAATGAGAAATGAACAAAATGAGAACCTTAAAAATCTCTATTTTAACACCTGTGACTACTCTAATGTGGGTCCTTTATAGATGATATTGCATCCTTAAAGCAGCTGTTTCTCATTTATTTTTTAAAACATAGAGCTTTTAATACTGCTTCCTGGGTTGGAGGAGGGAGAGGACAGTTACCACGGAAGTGCCCAGGTCTGATATGGAAAATTTGTGGGTCAGAGATATGCTGCATGCGTCTCATAGAATTTTACTCATGGGTCTTGGAGGTAGAGAACAAATCCTAAAGCTGCCAGGGAGATGATTTTGAACTGCAAGTACTGCAGAGGATGCTTGATAGACCTTTTTAAGGTAAAATAATATGCTAGCAGTAGGCTCTGAAACAATTTCAAGAAATGCCTCAATACTGAACTAATTTGAATGCTAAAATACATCCCTGCTTAACCGAGGGCAATTGACTCTTAGTGAAAATTGGTTTCTACATTGAAAACAAAGCAGCAAAGCCCTTTTCTCTTCTTTCATCATTAAAATCAGGCTGAAGAGATGAATTAGGAAATGAGGGAAGGGCACATTCAGTTATGAATTGCCTGACTCCTGTAATGACAACAGTGACCATTGGAATTTCCTAAGTGATGAGAGCTATAAAAAGGTGTCTTTTTTGCTATGTGAATGTACTGACTTTTGGATTGCTCCTATGTAATCAAAGGATAGGCTAGTTGACAGGGAGGCCAAGTATGCAATTATAGGGTTCACAAGTCCTGATGGGAGAGTGGGTCTGGAAATTAGGTGTAATCACCAATGTGGGGGGGGGACTCTGCCCCCAAAGTCCCCCATCCACCATGGATGAGAATAACTCTACCAAGACAGGATCTGCTTGGAGAGGAAAGGTGACCAATCTCTCAAAGGAGAAGGGCCAGGAGCCTGTTCCTCAATGGGCTTTTATTGGGTTCAATTTTCACAGGAATACAGGTAAAGCACATCAATCATTGTCAGGCAGTAAGGATCAAACAATAGATAGCATACAAAGAACTACAAGGGCTTATTCTGAGTCAGCTTCAGCTAGCTAAGGGGCTATAAAACTTTGGGAAACAAACTCATTTCCTGCTCAGACCCTTATCAGAAAATTGAGGGCATTCTTAGCAAAGCAGGTTTCACAGGATTTTATGCATTCTTTTTTAGGCCTGATCACCCCAGGGAACCTGCCCTTTTCCAGTACAGGGCTGCACCACCCTCTGTCCTTGTTTCAAGCTTAAATCAGGCAGAAGAAGTAAGGCAGCCAAGAGATTAGGAGATTTCTTGCAGACAGAATGAGGACTAAGGCTATGGCAAAGCTGAGGGGTGAGAGTCCATCACCCCCTCTTTTGGTAGCTCCCCAAGTCCTTCCCTGGGGGCCCCTTCATGACCATGCCTGTCTTAGGTTGTTCCTCTCTTGAGGAATCTTACCCATCACTGGCTAACCAGTCAGGCTCAGGGCCAAGCAGGGTGAAGTAAAGGAACAGAGGTGGCACCCCTGACAGGGAGATAAGCTTTGTCTCCTTTGTGGCTTAGGTCCCAAGGTCCCTCACTCAGCCTTAGCCATGAGGGGTTACAGTTTCTGAAATAAGGCAGGGCAGTTCCCAACACCAGTGGTCATGGATTTAATCAGCCATGTGTGAAATCTCCATAAACACCCAAAAGGATGGGTTTTGGAGAACTTCCAAGTCAGTGAACACGTAGAGACTTGAGAAGAGTGGTGCACTTAGAGGGCATGAAAGTTCCCCAACCTTTTCCCATACCTTGCCTTATGCATCTCTTCCATCTGACTGTTAAGTAAAATGTTCCTCTGAGTTCTGCAAGCCATTCTAGTAAATTAATCGAACCTGAATAGGGAGTCATGGGAACCTCCAATCTACAGCTGGTTGATCAGGAACACAGGTAACAACCTGGACTTGCAATTGGCATCTAAAAAGGGGGAAGCAGTTATGAAGAACCGAGTCCTGAACTTGTGGGATCTGATGCTGCCTCTGGGTAGATAGCATCAGAATTGAGTTGAATTGCAGAACACCCAGTTGGTGTCCAAGAGAATTCTTTGGTTGTAGGAAAAGTCCACCACATACAGGAATTGTTATCAGAATTATTAGTTAAATATAATCTGTCCTTTTCCCTGATGATAGAAGGAGGAAATGAACTTGTTTCAATCACTAACATTGTTGGCAAGTTCACCATCCCATTTAAGTGGATTGGTGAGGCGTCTGTTCCTAACTGGCTATTTGTTCTCCTTGTGCCACCTGTTTCCCGAATGCTGGGTTGCTGAGGATAGTTCAGTTGTGGTTTATTCAGAGGCTTCTTCAGGGACACTTTCCTGACTGTTCTCTGACATGGGTGTCATCCAAGGCCAGCTTCTTGCTGATCCTTATTCCTCTATTTGTAAAACTTCCTTAGAACATCTTGATGTTGGGGTCCCCTTGCTGTAGTGGGAGACCTTCTCTGGAAAGCCAGCTACTTAGTGCAGCATTCATCCAGGCTGCAGGAGACTCAAATGTTCTTCTCACCCCAAGTGGTAGGTGGTTTTCTTTCAGTTTCACTTTATCTTCCCTGCCCCCTTTTTATTCTGGCAGCATCAAATAATCAGGTACCCTGCAGATTCAGTGACAGCAACCATAAAGCTAGTTACCAGAGACCCTACCTAGCTGTGGAAACCAAGGAGTCCCAAGTCCAATGCATTCCCTTCTTCCTTGGGGAGAGAAAGATGAAGACAAAGTGCACTAGTCTTCTAGGGCTGCCATAACAAAGTGTCACAAGCTGGGTGGCTTAAACAGCAGAAACTGATTTTCTTGTAGTCCTGAAGGGTAAAGGAATAAGACCAAGGTGTTGGCAGGGTTGGTTTCTTCTGAGGTTTCTCTCCTTGCTTATAGAAATCACCATCTGTTTCCTGTGTGCTCACATGGTCTTCCCTCTGTACCTTTCTGTGTCCTAATATCTTCTCATAAGGGTACCAGTGGCATTAGATTATGGCTCACCATAATGGTTAGCCATAATGGTTATGGCTCACCCAATGACCTAACTTGAACTTAATTGCCTCTTTATAGGCCCTGTCTCCAAATACAGTCATATTCTGATATAATGGGGGTTGATATTTCAACATAGGAATTTTGGGGGCATACGACTCAGCACATGCATAATAGATGAGCTGAGTTGTGGCTCCCAAAGGTTACTACTTCATGATCTCAGCTTGGGGTCATGCCCTAGCCTCAGCCTTGTTTATATAGGCAGATTGGGTGGGATTTTCAGAATTTTTTTTCTGAAGCCCTGTTGGTCAGCTCTGTGGTTACACAGCAGGCACAGTAACACAGCTCTGCCTCTGAATTTAGAGGGTTATATGGCATGGAAAGAAAATTGTTTTACTGCTGTTAAACAGTAGTATTTATTTTTAAAATATGTTATAATGTTGAACTTTTAAGAACCTTTGTATCAAAACCCTTTAGAAAAAACAAGTTGTGAAATGTTCTCTCAGAAAGCTTCATTACTTGCTTTTCAGGGTAAAATGCTAAAATTTCCTAGGAGAGGATGTTCCTCTGTTGCTCATTCTTTCATTCATTTATGCATTGTCAATGAGCATGTATCAAGAGATTACTATGGGGAAGATGTTGAGCTGTGCATCACATGGGAAAAGTTTGCATGAAGCTAGAGCACGAGTGCTATCCAGATATTTACATCAATGAAAAAAAAACACATAAAAAGCATCATATTGCTAGAGTTTGTATCAAGTTATGAAGCAATGCCAGCATTGGAATTTTAGAGATTAATTTCTGTCCTTTGATACAGTCCAGTACTTTGTTGGAAAGACAGATGCTGTAGCTCTGAAAGATGCTTTTCCCTGATTATGGTCCACTGAGCCTTTGAATCTAAGCTTGTATTTTATTCAACCAGAATCTTTTTGTAAACCAAGAGAATGTCAGCAACAGAGGTCAGGTTCAGAAAACCCTGTACCTATGTGTTCCCATACAACAGAAAGCCTCAGAAGTCAAGGACAAAGGCACATGGCCTCTTTCCCTGGATAGAGGTCACTTGCTCTGCCCACAACTGCTGCTGACCCAAGATCGCACCTAAGATCACCCTCTGTTTTAGCTGACTTGCCTGAATTGACATCCCGACCCTTCCAGTTACTTCTGAGAGAGGACTTCTAAGATCTAACTTGATAACTAGAGAAAACTTGAGGATTTCTGTCCTGATGGTGAAAAGTATAACAACCACCTTCTCCTTCACCATGGAGAAGGGAGTCTAGAGTTTAACAAGAAAATAAAAGTGGCACCTTATATTATTAAAGACAAGCAATTAATTAAAGAAACCATACAGGGGTATGCTAGTGTATAGTTTTCTCAGCCATTCCACAACTTGAGAGGCTTCTGGCTGAAGACATCAAGTTCAAATATGCACAAAAAATGGGAAGTTTGAACATCCTAAGGTTAGCAAGGAGACATTTCTGTCTGGCTAGTGTTTCTTTCAGTTTTGCTCTATTTTGTACTTTATGTCTTAGAGAGAGTAGAAAGACAGACAAAAATACCCCCAAATCTTTCTGCTTGCATTCTGCTTTTTAAATTTGAAGTGAGAGCAAAATAAAACATACTTTTAAGGCTGATTTCTCTATATACTTTGAATATCTAATTCATTAAAATGGACATTTTGTATCACAATGTCAGAAGATAAGATGTATCACAAATTTTTAAATTAATTAATTAATTAATTTTAGAGAGAGGATAAGGGAAAGAGAAAAAGAGGAAGAGAAACATCAATGTGTGATCGCCTCTTGCATGCCCCCTAGAGGGGACCTGGCCTGCAATCTAGGCATGTGCCCTGACTGGGAATTGAATCAGCAACCCTTTGCTTTGCAGGCCTGTGCTCAATCCACTGAGCTACACCAGCCAGGGCTCAATTTTTAGGAAGAGAGCTGAATCTCAGAGAGAACCTTTTATTTTAATACTCTATTTTTGAATTTCAAATGGAAACATAATCAACAATGATATAACATTGTCCTAATGCAAACGATATATGATTACTAGCACAAACAATGAAACTTGTAACACTTCATTTCATTTGAGTCCTAGTTTGTGTGTAGGGACTTTAATAATACTAGATCCATTTAATGAAACTATATTATTTTTAAAAGTTAATTAAACATATTGGGGTAACATTGGTTAATAAATTTATATAGGTTTCAAGTATACAATTCTATAATACAGCACCTATATGTTGCATTGTGTGCCACCACCCAAAGTGCAATCTCCTTCTATCACCGTGTATTTAGCTCCCTTTCCTCCTCCCATCACCCTTCTCCTCTGTTAACCACAACACTGATGTCTGTGTGTTTGAGTTTTTGTTTGTCTTTGTTCGTTTGTTGTTTTCAGTTTTATATCTCACATATGAGTGAAATCATATCGTTCTTGACATTTTCCATCTGACTTAATTTGTTTAGCATGATGTTCTCAAAATCCGTTCATGTTGCCACAAATGGCAGTATTTCATCTTTTCTTATAGCTGAGTAGTGTTCTTTTAATGGAAATATATCAGAAAATCATTGGAATCTTCCCACATGGTATATAACATGCTGTGAATAAATACATGTTATTAAAATCAATTTAGAAATATATGTTGAATATAGCACTTGTTGAGTTTGACCTCACCTAATAGAATCCTCCATGTCTAATTAGTATGTAGGCCATCATTTTCTGGTGGTTTGTTTTGAAAATAAAATTTGTAAATATGAATTTTCATGCACAGAATGTCAATATTCTATCTATTCTAAGTAGGAATGCCATGGAAAATGGGTGCTCTAACTACAACACTCTGGAGGCTGTTAAAAAGTCTAGGAGTCTAAAATTGCACATGGACAGAGCCTATTTTTCCCTGTATGCTGTACTGTACTATGTCATGGTGTCATCTACATGTACATAAGCTCCATCGCCAGATTGTAAACTGCTTGAGGACTTTTCTGGATGTGCTTAATTGAGCTTCCTGAGTGGATAGAGCTTTCAAAGCTAAAGAGAACTCTTGGTGCAAGCACTGCACCATAACATTTCAGAGTAAGTAGGCACCTACTCAGAGAGGGAAGTTAGCACAATGTGGAAGTTGAAGGAGATACTTACAGTGAAGATAGAAGAGATCCAAAAATGTACTCTCTTTACTGCCAGCACCCTATTTTGAATTCCAGTACTGTGCAGCTAACTCCCCCTCCCTTCACACCAATCCATCTAAGACCTAATCTGGTCCTTAGTATAACATTATGCAGCACTGCAATTCCAGGACAACTCTAAAGTAAATACTGCCCATCAACAATACTGATTAAAATATATATAATCTTTCCAAGTAAATGTTAATGGCTAAAGGTAGGTAAGTAAGTTAGTATGGCTGTTAAGAAATATAAATAATATATTATTGAGTTCTTTCTGTCCTGAATTTTTATAAGAAATCAGAGAGTGACAAAGATGTTTAAAACTACCTCCTCTTGTATAACAGTAAGAATATTTTAAACTGCATATCTTTTAACATATATTGTTTCCTATGAAACTTGCAAAAACCTAATCAGATAAGGCAAGTGGGTATATTTGCCACCATTTAGAAAAGAAAAACACTGAGGTTCTGAGAGATTTTGTGACTTGCCCAAGCAGTAAGGAAGAGGACTTCTGACTCCCAGCACACCGCTCTTCCCTCCCACCTGCTGGCCATCTCATAATGGTAACTATGGGACGATCATTGCTCAGCTTTGTGTGAGGAGGTGAAAATTAGGCATTCATTTTCTCTCATGCTTTTCCCTCACTCACCTCTCTCCCTACCTGCCTTCTGCTATTCTACAGCCTGTTCTTTTCTCTGTACACCAAAGAAATTAAAAGCAAAGGTCAAATTAAACCCTTGTTACAATTTGTAGCTGATTTTGCAGCATTTGGCATAATTGTTTGAGAAGCTATTTGCTTATTTTACCATTTCACCATTATAGAGGACTTTTTTTAAATGCAACTCTGGGTGATATGGATAGAAACCATTCACTGGTATCTGTGACATCAAAACCACCCTTATTATGGCTTTTGGAAATGAAGACTAAATGGCATGCTATATGTTGCATTTATTTCACTTCGGCTACTAGCATGGTAATGGAGAATTTTAGAGAAATTCTTTAAAACAACAGGAAAATTGCAATGAATAAGACAGTATTGAGCAACAGGGCAGCAGAACTGGCTGTGCGGATGGGCACTGAGGTGGGCTCTGCCAGGGACTCCTCGAGGCCTGCACTATCCCACACAGGAGCCACTAACCATGTGGTCTATTTATATTTACTGCGAAACCACATCAAAAATTCAATTATTTAGGCACACTGGGCCTATTTCAAATGTTCAATAACCCCATAAGGCTAGTGACAACTGTATTGGATAGTGCACATATAGAACATGTCCCTTGGTGCAGAAATTTAATTGTACCACATTGCTCCAGGGAGAGGAACAAAGTCCCTCATAGCATTTCAAAGTCATTTAAATATGGAAAGAATACTGAGCCATCCCTAAGGATTTGATCCTTCTTCTTTCTCTTCCTTTATTCCTGTCTTCATTCCTTTATCAATTCCTCCCTTTCTTCTTTTCTTCCAATAAACATTTAGTGAGAAATAACAGTGAGCCCAGCACTGTTCAGGAATTGGGGCTACGATGGTAAATAAAAAGGATGTGCCCTCAGACCAGTGACCATCAATGATGGATTCAAGTGAAAACAGGCAATTATGATCCATTGTGATAGATGCTATGTGACCCCTAATCTGGTTTGGGGGCCTCCGGTTTACACAGAGAAAGGGATGTCAGAAAGCTGAGACCCAGAGCCTCATTAGAAGGTGTAGAAGGAATAAGGAGAAGGAAGGAGGAAGAGTGTTCCAGATAGATGAATAGGATGGAAAAAAGAGAAAATAAGAAGTATTCCAGGAAAGAAAAGAAATTGAAGATGACCAGAGAACACAGTGCAAGCATAGAGGAAGAAAAAGAAAGAGAAGTTGCATTTTTGTTTGTAGTTTAACCCTTGGGTCTGATTGCATTTGAGAAGGCTTTGCCTTTCATGAACGATGGGGAAAAAGGATATTATTTTAGAAGAGAGGTTTTCCCATGGTAGGCAGTATTACAACATGTATCCTGCCTCCTTATAGAGTAGGTTCCACACCCCTTTCTGGATATAGATGTGAAAAAAATCTGCCCCCTCTCAAGCCACAGCTAACTAATTCTCTCTACCAGTGGGAAAGATTCACCGCAACAACTCACTGCTGCCGAGGGACAAGATCCTATAGTGTAAGAAGCTGAGCTCTGGATTCAGACTTTGTTTAAAATCTCAGCCATACTAATTCTATTGGTTTGGTCCATTTTGCTGAAAGAAAACAGTTTATAACTATTTATTAAGTTAATAAATGAATGAACGCATTTCTTTGAGCCTCATTTTTCTCTTCTGTCAAGAGAAAAAAAAGTATTACCTCACCCATACAACTGTCAGGAAGACTGAACTGATCATAGAGAGTTAGCACTTAGCACATAGTAGGCACTTGATAAATGACTTTCCCTTTCTGCCCTCCAGTTATGCTCACTCCTAGGAAAGAATAAACATGAATGATGAGGAGAAAGGGAATAGAACCAAAGGGGAAAACTGAGCCCAGCCATCTCATTGTACCTTGCTTCTTCACCGGTATTCTTCCAACATCAATATAAAGCCCCAAAGTACAAAATCTCTGGTGTTTATTTCTACAAATGCTGGTAACATTCTCAGCTAAGTTCAGAACAGAAAATTGGCCAAAATCTCTTGTTCAGTGAGGTAATTAACATGACCATCGTTTAAAGTGTTGCTATGGTAGTTAGCCTGGTGATGAAATAAAAATGCAATTTGAGTAATTCAAAATATATAACTCTTCCCAGAAAAACAAAAGAAATACTTTTAGGATAACTGAATCATTTTGGTGATGTCTCAGAGCAGCCTGTTACTCACTTGAATGATTCAGACAAAAGACTCTAATGAATAGAAGATTAGACTGTTTGCATTTGCAACTAAATGTACCAAATACATTTCTAATGTGTTAATTAACATTTTCTCCAAATGCAAAGAAAAACATTCCATCTGAGCAGACAGGTAAGAATCAGATTGTAATGCAGACTCATCTGGCATTCAAAAATAATCTCTGGAAAGATGAATTAAGTAACCAAAACATTTAAGAAAAAAACTCTAAATTGCTAAATTACAGACAAGGCCTTTTGCAGTAAATAATGAAATGGATTAAAAATAGAGTGGCCATTTTATAGCTTTCTAACATATTACATGCTTGTCTTCAAGATTTGAAAATTTGAAAATATCCCTTTGAAGTGCTTTTTTAAAAACTAGAAAACAGTGTAAAATGTTAATGTCAGAACATGAACAATAGGCAAAGGAACAACTAAAATGTTATCAGGGAAAATGATAAATATAAAAATATAACCCGAAAGACTTACATTGCTCCTTCAGCCCCTATCTCCTCCAAAGTCCCAAAATAGGTTAGTTTTTCCCTCTATGTCTTCTCATTCCCCAAGATCTTTGCTCAATATCACCTGTACTTCAAAGAGCTCTGCATCTATGAACTGACTCAGGTCAGAGAAATGGAAAAGGGACTGTGACTCATGGGGCTTCCAGTGAGATCTCTGTGTACCAGCTTTGAAGTTTGTTGGGTTTCTACTCCTGTCAATACAAATCAAGTAGTAGGACCTCGGTGGACTCTACATCCACTTTCAATGTAGGTATCCAATGACCAAATAATAACTGTTGAAGATCCCTGTGGGTCAGACCATGATGGTCTGATGATGATAGCAGATACACGCTACATGACATGTATGTGGCCATGCCATTTGTGATTATCTGATATTACTTGTCTCTTTTTTCTGCTACCTTAAAATTCTCTCACCCACATTGAAATCAAGGAGCTCATTTCATTTTTAGTGCTTCACAACAACATTTCATTCATCTTCAGATATGTTGTTGGTCCCCTTGTCATTGTACTTATCAAGGCTGGTTTCTGGGCCTTATTGGGAGCTTCATTAGTAAATTAAAATGGTTGGACAGATTGCACAAGACAAAGCTACTTAAGAACTTCTATTTTTAATTTTTGGATTCCTTTTTCTACCTTAGTCCACAAAACTCCTGACATTTCACATCAATATTATGTAAACACCATATATGAGAACTACTCTCACCTGTTTAACCATTGTGCTTAATACAGAATCTCTGGTACCTACATCAATAAACTTAGGTTGATCTATCCTAGACTAGCCCCTCATAGAATCCATGTCTATACATATCCTTGAGATTCTAACAAGTATACATTAGGGAAGTACTAGAGATGTTTATATGTAAGCCTTCTCTTCCTTTTCTTCCCTGACTTGACCTTGGAGAAGAAGGAAAGAAAGTGAGTTATGAAAAGAACTGGCTCTTTGAGGAAAGTAAGCCCATTAGGTGAGGGAAGACTGTCTGCAATAAGTGGTCTTATTAACAGGGAGGAGACTGGTAGAAGATGCTCAGTGGGAGGTGAGGATTTAGGGTACCCCAGGTTTTTCTGAATTTCCTGTATATTCCCAGGAGTACCACCAGCCCCAGAACAATGGTAGTGGATTTAACAGATAGAATTTTCTGAACCACCTACAACAATAAATAAAAGATTCCTTTATCTTGGTCATAAACTATCCCTGGATTTCATTTAGTATCTTTTTTTTTTAAAAGATTTATTTATTTATTTTTAGAAAGAGAAGGGAGGGAGAAAGAAAGACAGAGAAACATCAATGTGCAGTTGCTGGGGGCCATGGCCTGCAACCCAGGCATGTGCCCTGGCTGGGAATTGAACCTGCAGTGCTTTGGTTCGCAGACCGAGCTCAATCCACTGAGCTATACCAACCAGGCTCATTCAGTATCTTTATTTGAGAAATTGGAGAACTGTTTGCTGAGATTTCCAGGAGCGTGATAGACCAACATCTCATTCTATAGTCCTTGACTTCTTCATTCCTTTCATTTTTCTATGGTAGTGGTAACTTAATCCTAGAAAGACTTGACCTTATTCGACATTACCGCATTCCAGGTTAACAGCAATAGTTTATCATTACATTCTGGGGTCTTTCTTACTCCTGTGCAAATGAGATTCTCCCTGACTTCATGACCACATAGTCCATAGATCCAATCTCAGGTTTATCCTCTGCCATTTGTCTGAGGCTGTGTTTTCTGTTACATAATGACTGATACTAGTCTTGGTGTTTGTCAGAATTCTGAGTTGCGGGCAGCAGAGACTGATCTGAACAACTAAAGCAGAAAAGAAATTTATGGGAAAGAATTAATCAGGAGGTTGGAGAGTCAGCCTTGAAGAGTAGACTGGAGCTAAAGGAACACCCAGAAAAAGCCTGATTATGATGCTGCCAAAGGCACAGCCAACACTGTCTATTATGCCTGCGGTATCTTAATCTTCAACTCTGTTGCCAGACATTCTCTGCAGTCTAGGTAACAAATAGTATCATTATGGACTCTATATCTTTGCACCAGTTTTTCAGGTTCCAAGTGCTAGACATAACCATCCAAATGATTTAGCCTTCTAGCAAAAGTGACATATGGAAGACATATATATATTCTGCCAAATTGGAAGGCTGCTTTGCTGTTGTATAGAGACACCCCTTACCAATCTTGTATTTGTCATCAAATAAAAAAAGTTTGCACCATAAGCTATCTGCAGACTTTGTGGCTTCTCCACTGCCATTTAGACATGTGTCTGCCCCAAACATGAACATTTTTGAGACTTTTGACTTATGATCCCAGATAATATTAAAGTGATATCGATTGGTCACAGAGTATAGGAAGAAGGGCAGCAAAAAAAATCATCTCAGATGTCTGGAATAAAATGAATATGTAGTAAAAAAAAAACTTAGCTCAGCTCCTGAAAGATATATCATAAACTTCTCGAGGATAGAAGCTGCATCATGTTAATATCTTTATTACCTAGAACTTGAAACATGTAGGCACTCAATGTTCATTTAAACAAATGAATGAATTAGTGAACATCAGACTTATCTAAGGCTATTATCTTTTTAAAATGAGAATTGGGATATATATCCTATTGTAGATCCTTGTAAGCTACTGCAGTGGAATCTCAATTTTTAGATTACCTCATTAGAATCATCTGGGGTACAGATTAAAGTGCAAATTCCTGGGGTGAAACCCAGACCTAAACTAAATCCTATGAATTATGGATGAGGCTCAGAAATCTGCATTTTTAAAGAAGCAAACCAAATTAGTCCTACTCACACTGAATTTGAAAGCTAATGTACGTTACATGGGTTAATGCTAGGAACTGGAGTTTAAGGATTCCTGTTAGTAAAAATTGATGAGAGTGGTGGAAATAAACGTTCATAAAGCCCCATTTGCAAAGCTTTGGTGTTTATTTTAATGACTGATATGTGACTCCTAGAAGACAAGTATTTTTTCTATTGCATACTTAGTGTTATATGAGGACGAAGCCTGTAAGCTAGAAAGTAAAAGCCCACTTTTATCTTTTTAATTAGAATACTATCATTTCTCTTGCTTGTCTGGGCTGGAATCTGAAACAGAAGAATAGAGAAGACAAGTCAAGGGATAAAAAGCTCTTTCGGCCACCTCTCAGCTAACTGTGTTAATAATCTCTCCTCAGTTCAGAGTGGGGAGGGAAGAATGGGCATCTTACAGTGAAAACATTACAGAAGTGTTCTTTTGCCTGACCAAATCCACATGGACAGTCCCTGGTACAGGGCCTTCAAAGCATAGGTTGATGAAAAATATTCAAAATTAAAGCTTTTCTTCATTTCTGCAAGGGTATGTCAAGTACACTCTTGGCTTCTCAGCAGAAATAACAGGCAAAGGTCGATCTCATATTTATACTGTATTGCTTTCTCACTTACAATGCACTCTGGGAAGCCTCAGTTCATCTGAGCTCCACATCTCTGTCTGGTAAGAAAGGCATGCCCAATTTACAGAGTTAGAAAACAACAAAAACAAATATGAAGAGATTTTTCAGATTCTCACAACTAAATGAGGCTGTAAAATATAAAGTTTTACTTTTAAAAAATACATATATTTTTAAGGAAATATGAACAAATGCTAAAAGAAAATGAAGTCTGCCAGCACTGACGATTCAAACTTTAACACGCATAACTAAGAAAAGAGAGTGCCCTCCTCCACCTGTCTTATTTGACAACCCAAGATACAGTACAGGAAACAGTTTGGTTACTTTGGTGTGCTTTCAGACGTTTCTATGTGCCCTACAGACATAGCTGTCTAAATGCGCCTGTGCACATACTAGCATTCTCTCATACATATACCTGCAAACACATAAACACGTACACACATTTTTTAAAAACACAGATGGGTTTGTGCTGTGTTGTTCCATAACTTCTTTTATTTCCAGTATGTTTTCACTGTGCTTTGAAGCTTCTAGGAATCAGGGAGTTTGGTTGCTTCGCTTTGTTCTTTTCATGTTCGTGCCACACAATGGCTTTGGGATTTTGTTCCTCTTCATATCACCTTTGTGGGCCTCTTGGTTGCTGCAGATGACATGCTTGGCTTTATTGGCGCTACCACAATGTCATCACCAGCTTTTGAACAGGAGCATTTGGCTTCCTGCCCCTTTTGGTTCCTTTTCTGTGATATACTTGATCCTGTCCTCTAGCACGCCCAGCATCACAGTGTTCTCTGAATGACACTGTCTCTTTTTCAAACTAACCATGGTAGCTGTTGCTCTGCTGTTCCTCAATGTCCCATATTGCCTTCTGCTTCTGATGGACACCTGTCTTCAGAAGGAGTTTAGAACCCTACATGTTCAACTGTCTAGCCAAGCCACTGTCAGTGAGGGGCCTGGCTGCTCTTATCCTTTTCAGCCAATAACCTACCATGCTTTGCTATATTCCTTCTTAGGCTTAAGCAAGAGCTGGTGCTGTAGAAGATGAAGGGCTACTCTGCAATTCATTATCCAGTACTCTAAAAGGCTCAGGTTCTAGCCAGTCAAACAAAGACTAAATAACTTTGCCTACAATTAAATGTCTAGGTAGGATGTAGGCTAAGAAGACACTGCAGTGCTGAGGAGTAGGCTCCTGGTGTGGTGTGGTGAAGTGGGATGTGTTTATGTTTATAAAACACCAGTGGGAATGTGTTTATGTTTACAAAGGGAGTTGTAAACACCCTTATTTGCATTTAGAGGTAGAATTAATACTTCTGATAAAATTCTAGGAAAATAAAATTATTAACAAACATCTTAAAATGCAGATGTTTCCTGTTTGTATTGAATTGTTCTATTATATAGAAAACAGAAATTAGGTATTTAGAAATGTAGGGAATGCATAGGAAGGTAATATGCCTTTATACCACAAGATTCCATGCAGTTAGAGTTTGCATGTACTTTGTAATTAAGAAAAAATAACATAACATTTGTAAGCTCTTTCATAAAACTTTTAATGGAGTATTCTAAGAGAGATTTGTAGTCACGAGGGATCAACACTTCTAAAAAGATAAGAACATTTGGGTATACCTCTCCATTCCACCATATGGGGTCAGGCTTGGTCAATTTCTCTCTCTGACCTTCAGGTTCATTGTCAAAAAATCAAATAGTTTAGTTTTTTCCAGAAACTGTACCAACTTCCAGCCTCTACAGTTTCAAATACACTCAGTGCTTCTACTTTTATCTAGGGATTATTCAAACTCCCACCCCTTTAAAGGATGCAAATTTATGTATGCGTTTTGGGGCTATAGAATCACATGACTAGATTTAGAAAGAAAGGGTTGGCATGTGCTCTTTGGTGCTATCTGTGAACACAGTTGCCACCTACACTGGGATTGGATACTGAAATCATTTTCAAGGGAGATCACATATGATCAAAACTATGCTTGAGGATACCTTAGGATTCATATAATTCACATGATGTCAGAGCCTGACATAATGTCTGTCACTTAAGTCCAATATGGCTAGTTTCTTCTGCAGCAATGAAACAGACTGAGACCTAGATGAAGTGGTTGACTTTTGTTTAAAGGAAATGCTTTATGGAAAATACATGCCCTTAAATACAAGAATCATGTAGTCAGGAGCGTCCAACCTGTTGGCATCTCTGAGCCACACTGGAAGAAGAATTCTCTTGGGCCACACATTAAATACACTGCAACATGTTCTCTCTCTCTCTCTCTCTCTCTCTCTCTCTCTCTCTCTCTCTCTCACACACACACACACACACACACACACACAAAATCTCATAATGTTTTAAGTAAGTTTACGATTTTGTGTTGGGCTGCATTCATAGCCACCTTGGGCCATATGTGGCCCACAGACCACAGGTTGGACACCCGGTAAATGGTCGTGAATAAAATGTGCTCAATGACTATGACTGCAAGGAAGCAGTCCCATGCACAGTCTGAAGTTTGCCATCATTAAGTGCAGTGGCTGGCTCAATAGCCTGAAATAACTAAATGGCTTTTTTTCTGATTTAGTTATTTTTAGCCAGGTACATATAATTTATTTTATCTAAGAAACATGTGCTTATTTTGTGTCTGCACAGTACTGCTAATACTGGCTTAGTTCAAACCTCATCATAACAACTAATTCTTAAAAAACTGCCTAACCTCTACTCTTGCTCTTTCCCTTTCTCTTCTCCCCTCTAACCATCCACATTCCAGTTACCATGAGTGATTTTTCTAAAACTGAAATTTGTTCTTCATGAAATCTTCTAATAGCTTTCATGTCTATTGTAGATTTTTCCAAGGTGTGTTCTATAAAATAGTAATTAAAGAATATACTTTATAACAGATTAAGAATTTCATGGGTTATCTTTAGGATGAAATTACAAGAGGATTCATAGCATTCCTCTTCATAGAAAATTCAAAATTCTTATTAATATATTAAAGGCTATCAGGAGTCTCGTGTTTCCCATTTATTTGACCATATTTTTCAGTTTACCTAATAACATGCATTTCACAAAAAGTAAGACATGTTGGAAGCACCAATTTACAGATAAAATTTAAGCTCCTGATCATGGTATTATAAGATATTCCATAAGTTGGCCCTAGCTTACCTTCAGTACTAACCCTTAGACTTGGGAAAGCTTCAGCCTTGAGCTAAACTTGGGCTTTATGAAGCCTACTGTGCTTTGAAATTCCAAGAAATTTTCTAAATCCCCTTCCTGGAAATCCTAGGACCACTTGTTCTGAAAATACCACCTGGATGAGGCATTTGGGGGTCAGATGGGGACCCTTGTGAACCCTAGTCCTCATTTCTTCATTTCAAGGTGCTGTCCAACCTATGAGGTTGACCAGATACTCCCACAAAACTCAGGACTCAGGCCATGGTATTTCCCTGGGACTTGCAGCTGGCCCTGGTTCCAGGATTATTCTTGATGGTTAGCACAGTGCTTCTTTGGTATGACTACATAAAAATGAGCCGCCATAAAGATGCTGACATGTTGATTTTGAGTGAGTATCCTCATGTTGAACATAGGATGAGTTCAGGGCTATGCTAACCTTTGGGACTGAGCTGTGGGTGTAACTCTCACCCATTTGTGCCGAGTGTGTTGCCACCTCTAGTCTATAGCACCCAATAATGGTAGGAGTGGTGGCAATTGTCCTTTATCTTGTGTGTTCCTCACTGCTGGTTCGCCACCCCCCCTTTCTTGATAGGCTCCATGCCACATGTCCTCTGTAGTTCTCTGCAGGTGGGTGATTGTATATCATCTGAGGGTTTTGATGATGACAGTACCAATGGTGCCTTCTGATTACTGTTCTCCCTTAGTCCCCTACCTGCTTCTTGCACCATGTGGTGACAAGACTGTTCTCTTCAATCAGTCTTGAACTGCATGAGGAACAGGCATTACTTACATGAATGGAAACACTCTTCTTACCCTGCCTGGTCCTTTACCTACATTTCCTGTTTGTGTCAGTGTACAGGAGACGGCAGTCAACATAGAAAAAAATCACACTTTAGGAATTTTTAGGAATGTCATGGTTATGGCCTGAAGTTCAAGCAAAGACGTGGGAAAAGATGTGTTGTTCTACCATAACATTCTGAATGATAAATTTATCATGGCCATAAAATTATCTTTTACATTTTCCTGTGTAAGAGTTACATTTGTGGTCATTATCAAGGAAACATAGTAATTTTTAAGAGAATCATTGGAAGACAGTAGTATCCACAAGTGACATGAAAGATGATACAGAATCATAAGTAATGATATAACCAGCATCAAATAAGTGGTATTGGAAAACTTCAGAGGCAAGAAGGACTGTGGTGTTTCAACAGCACTAGATGCTGAAGAGCTATGACATTCTAGATTTATAACGGTGTGGTACCTTTTTCTCTTAGTGAGATATATGAAATTAGATGGGAACAATGCATTTGACAATACAGAACATAAACAGATCAGGAAGAGATGGTATCTAGATGTTAAAAATAACCTTTATATGCACTAAGGTACAATAAGCAAACATATAATGTCCTTTTTTTCTCCCTTTTTACTCTAAATTTTCACCAATAAATGATTATAGATCACATATATCCACATATTGTAAAATATGGCTTTAATCAAATCTCTTGCCATTCCCAATGTGTGCACTTTTTAAAAAAGACTTTATTTGTTTATTTTTAGAGGGGAGAGGTGGGAGGGAGAAAGAGAGGGAGAGAAACATCAATGTGTACTTGCCTCTCATGCGCCCCCTATGGGGGACCTGGCCTACAACGTAAGCATATGCCCTGACTGGGAATTGAACCAGTGACCCTTTGATTATCAGTCTGGCACTCAATCTACTGAGCCACACCAGCCAGGGCAGTCATGTGTGTGGTTTAATTTTCAGGAACCCCAAACTTTTAGTCCATGATTCTGCCCAAAGTATCCTTTTTCTGACAAATTCTTACTCAGCCTTTAAATCTCATGTCAGGCTTCAACTGGTCTATGAAGATCCCATAGCCTTCTCACCTAGGCTACATCAGGACATCTTCTCTGTGCTCCCACAGAACTCTTAGCTTGCCTTACTCTGGTACGTACTGCACTGAATTAACATTGTCTGTTTATGTCTGCCTTCCTTAGATGATTAACACTAAGGCAGCAACTATGTCTTATTTATCCATTCAGCCTTAGTACATGTAAATCATTTATTGTACATTATCATTACTAGGTAATTTTGAGAAACCAAAATGAATCTAACAGATGATCCTATGAAATCTCTATTGCTATCAGAGACTGTGACTCCAATAGAGAAAGCCAATTATGTAATGCTGACATTTACAAGTCTCCTTGTTCTATTGTCAAACCTATGATACAAACATGCTTAGTTCTTGTGGTAGCTTTGTATTTGTCAACTTACATAGCTGGAACTACCTTCCCCTTTCTTCAACATTCTAGTTTACAGTTGGCCAAAAAGACGTTTGTATAGTATTTGGAAGGGAGAGGTGAAGTAGCAGCTATTATTTCCTGAAGGCCATCCTGGTTAGGTGGAATGTGAGGCAGATATAGTGGCAAGTTCAAGCTTGTCCTCCCTCACCTTGTACTGAGATATAAGCAAGATGATGATAAGCTCCAGCTTGCATTTGCTCTTCTCTGTTCTATTGTATTTCTTGCTCTTTATCCCATTGGCAGCTCTGGCATCCAACAATAAGCCATGGCTCACCAATGGAAGCAAAGGCATAGCCTTCAAGAGAGTCTTCAATCATCCCTCCTTTGTAGTACCTAAACATGACTGACTTCACAGATTCTACCTTGTCCACTTCCTCCAGTGCTTCAGCAGGCTGGTGAGTGACTTCTCTCTGGTCCTCCAGCTCCCTTTTGGGGACCTTAATTCCTTAGCCACTCCCATGGCCACATGAAGTACAATTCCTATAATCAATTCCTTATTCCCCAACTCATAGGGATGGCATGCCTGACCGAAACATGACAAATTAAATCTCTTTGCTTCTTGCTACTCTTTTAAAAAATTAATTTGTTTTACTTTAGGATTCAATGGACATAAGAGACTGAAAAATGAAAGATGAGGAAAGGATGAAAGAAAGGCTGAGGTCAGGAATGGAAAAGAGAATAAAGAAAAAATATAATATTAAAAAATGAAATGAGGAAGAGAGAATGGCAAGGCAAGTTTAAGGGGAAAAAGAGTCAATTTAAAAGAGAAATATATGAATCCATTCCACTAGAAATGTACAATTTGTTTAGGAAAAAGATGATTATATATAAAAGTCTAGCATATTTTAAAAACTGTATATCACAGATACTTAACCCACGGTACTTCCATCTTACCAAGTGGGCACATATGTGCACATGCATGTACATTAAGTAATATTATCTCTAAGAAAGACTGAGAGATAAATATTGGATTTTCTTTCCCCATGATATAATAAATAATGGCAGAATCTCAGTCTCAGATTAATCATTTGATGAAATATATTTTTAATTTTCTTCCTGAAAAAATGGGTATAATATATATCTTTATTTTCTGTGAATGCCATAGACTGAATGTTTGTGTCTCTCCAAAATTAATATACTGAAATTCCAATCCCCAATGTGATGGTAATAGGAGGCATAGCCTTTGGGAATTGACTAGATCATGAGAGCTGAGCCCTCATGAATGGGATTAGTACCCTTATAAAAGAGACTCCCAAAAAAGGTTCCTGTCTCCTCTGCCACATGAGGGCACAGCAAGAAGACAACCATCTATGAACCATGAAGTGGGTCTTTCTAGACTCTGAACCTACTAGCTCCTTAATCTTGGACTTCCTAGCCTTTGGAACTATGAAAAATAAATTTATATGATTTATAAACCTCCAGTCTATGGTATTCTATTATTGCAGCCCAAAAGTAGTAAGACAACAAATAAAGCATAATAGATTTTAAACTTTGAGGAATCACTACCCAGCAATTGGCTAACATCAAATGTAGACTTGGGAGTCCAAGTTCTGACCAGAGTTGCATCCAAGGCATAAACCAGGAACAGAACTAACTTTGTATATCCTCACTGTGATTTTCAAAGAGCATTAATAGATCCATTCATAACCTGAAGCAACATTATCAAATCCCTGTCTATATACTAAATGAATGCCTATGATCTCTAATTTGTTCAATCCCAGATATAATCTGCCACATTTCCCACCCAAGAGGCTTTTCTCCCCGCAACTTCCACAAACACATTTCTATTTGATATTCTGATCCCTGCCAGGCATTCATGATTTCTGCTGCCATTGGAGGGCTGAGGTTTATCATGGGAGGAGGGCAAGGGGGACGCAGTCACTCCGTCTTCCCCGATCCTCCACCACTGCTCCTAGGGGTAAACATATGAAAACTCATGAAAAAAACTTCTGATGTTCCATCAGGTCTCTTCTTTCAATCTTTGTATTTAGGGAATGGAGCATTTCCTGCCAGTAAAATAGTGGTTGAAGATTTCAATTTTCTCCTCTTAAAAGTCTGTGACCCAGAAAAGGTGAGGAATATGATGTATTTCCTAATTTCTCTAACTGTCATGAACAGAAGGCTATGAGTTGTTTATCACTGTTCTAACTGAAGGCAGAGCTCTCTCCAAACATTAAAATTGCAGACAGTCTACGCCTAGTTATTTACCCTGTTTCACCACACAATGCAAGAGGAGACACAAGTGAATGATTACAGCAACACAGCCATACTGGAAGCAAGTCATGGAATTCAGCCTCCATCCCAAAGTCAGAGAAGCTTCCAGGAGTGTCTCTCAAATTGGGATAAAGCAGCTTTCTTACTGCACTTAACCTAGGCCTTACTTGAGGAGGGAAGGTCTGACTTCAAGAGACCTGATTTTCTGTAACATCCTGGCTGCCTGAGCCCTCTTGGCCATCACTGAGCCAATCTCCACAACTCTGCCTCATTCTGAAAATACTGATGTGAAATCCTTTTGTCCCTAGGCCCTGAGTAGCTTCACTTGCAGAGAAAACTCCAGGAATCCTTTTGGGTTACCATAAATTATGAAATTGCTTAGTGAATCTGGACTCTAATTTGTTCCTGCTATTTGCTGCAGCATTTGGGGGGTTGAGGGGTTGGATTTGGTTTTTGGATACTCTGAGCCTTATTTTTCAGCTTTGATGGAGAATCACTGTTGGGGTTCTCTGCTCTGAATGCTTAACTGTGGCAATTTTCCCTTGTCTACTGATATCTAGTCATCAGTTAGTCTTGTCAGTCCCAGCCACTGTCTACCCCTGACATACTTCTACTGGGATTAAATCTCAAAATTTCTGCTAGCAAAAGATAGGACAAAGGCAGCAGGAGCAGTTCTGAAAGAGACCTGCACGTGACTCTCCCATTTCCAGCAAGGGTTATAACGAGAAGTACAAGAAAGAGAAAAAAGCTCTGTGAGAGTAAGAAGAAGCTATTTAGAGAACACTGTCAAGTGGAGACTGGGCATGAGCATCAGCTTTCCAGGTACTGAGAGCAGTTCTTCAGCAACAGAGACTGCCAGGGAGACTCTTGTGGGCAGAGACCACATAATTCTGCTCAGCAAACTAAGGATGAAGACATCAATAGCTGTGTATTAGGAACTGATCAAAGAGATACTTTGAGTCTCTGAAAGTTCAGCAAATATGCTTATTTGAGTTTGAACTGAGAAGTATAAATATTCCAGAATAGAGAAAAAATGGACCCGCTGTCTGGTATATTTCATTACAGTATAGGATGGTTAGCTTTGGTAGAGGAACTAGTTAGAGAGAGGCTATATTATACCATGAGAACTAATGGGAAGGACGTGTGCAAATCATATGTTTTTCTTTCATTTAATCATTCATTCATTCATTCATCCATCCAGCAGACATTTACTGACTATTTAGTGCTAGAGTTGTATCAGTGAACAAAATACCGACTCATGGTCTGGTGCATGAGGCAGCCACTTGACAAATATGTGTGTAAGTAATTTAATTTGAATAAATGTGTCTCAGAAAAGCACAGTATACACTGAATACATAAAGTGAGAAACTGAGAATCACAGTACATTTCCTGACATCTAAATTGAGATATAAAAGATGAATAAAAATTGATCAAGAAAACAGGAAGGAGGAGGAAATTCCAGCCAAAAGGATAAACGTGCAGGGAGACTCAGAGCCCAGAAACAGACTGGTGTCTCAGGGAAACTGAAAGATGATCACTGAGAGCAGAGTTGGAGGGAGTGATCAAGCAGGTGAGTAATTTCAAATAAAGCTAGAAAAGGTAGGCAAAAAAGAATGTGGGAATATGAATAAGAACATAGTGGTGACCTCTATAAATTCAATAAATATAAATTTTGTTGTAACATCATGGGAAAAGAGGGGAGAAAGTTACAAAAATGTCCCAAAATCCTTATAATAAAGTAAAGGGAACACAGTCAGCCCAGCTTGCATGGTCAGTAAAGACAGGGAGAGAGAACCACCCATGCTAAGAACCTCTGCCCAGATGAACTTACAGAAGATGCTCAGATGAAAATGAAAGAGAACAGAGAGGGTTCAGGCTTTCCATAGAAATAGAGATGAAAAGCCATTTGGCTTTGGAGGAGAAATGATGGCAAACAGCAAAATAGGGTAGAATTGAAAAACCAGAAGGAAAGAGTAAGGAGATACACAGATTGCTAAGAGGTTCCTTCAAGAGGACAGTTGTCTGTGTTATGAAATTTCTGTAGGGAAAGCAGCCCAATTTTGCTCATTGTGATGGTCTTAGAAGTAGAAAGGAAAAAATATAAAGGACCAAGAAAAGTAATTAATTAGTTCTCTTTACAAGGGTCTCAACATGCAATAATGAAATAACAATGGCTAATATTTTGACCACTTACTATTGACAATAAGTATAACCTACATTATTTTACTTAATTAGTCTAGCAACCTTATAATTAGGTACTGGTATCACTCCCTTATTAGAAATGAAAAGATTGAGTCATAAGGTTATATAGGGCTTAAACTAGTTCTGACTCTAAAACTTGATAAACAGTTCTTGGCCATTTTTCTACATTTGCCTCCCAGGGAATGAGAAAATAGTATTGAGTAGGTGACGGATTGAAGAGCATCAAGTGAGGAGTCAGAGAAGGAAGGAAGAGAGAAGAGGAGTTGACAGAAAACTTGGCAGATGTCATCTACTCCTCACACAAATGTCACAGATTATTTCGAACTGAATGGCCCAGGACACTCAAATTGATGTTTTCAATGCTAATATTTCTTTAAATACAAAGTTCACATCTTTGAGGGCCCCAGTTAGTCCAGATCTCCTTTTCTACATTAACACAGTGCAAGGCGTGCCATCTGGAGTTAGGGAATGAAAACAATACACTTGCTTGGCTGCCCAGCCGATGAACCCAGAGCCGACCTTTGCATCCTCTATGCCAGGTGTCTCACCAACAGCTTGGAGAACAGACCTAAGTTATGTTTAATGATTTTTCACTCTTTCACTCTTAGTAAGAGTTATAACATTTTGTGACATTTCTTACAAGATCAACTAACTGAGGAAAAATGAAAGCTTGGGTAATCTGACCTGTATTAATAAGAATGAGGAAGTAACACGGGAATGTCTTGAAAAATACATAGGGATAAGGACTGGTACTTTTTAATTCTTATATTTTCTTGTATGCAATAAACTTTTTTCCTTTTTTTATGTGCTGACAGCTATATGAGGGTGATGCTGAATCTCAGGTATACAAGTCTACAGTGGCATTAAAATGTGGTTGCTTTTATTGATTTAGACAAAGGAACTTAATACTTACTTGACCAGTGTCAAACCAGTAATTTTAAATTAGCAAAATAAAAATCACAAATGAGTTCTCTACTTTTTGTTAGCCTGTAGCATATAAACACAAAGGTGGGGGCTTTGTTTCATGTGAGTTCTGAAAGACAGCATATTATTTGGTATTTTTTCCACAGTCCCTTACCATTCAGCAGATTCTTTGCATGCATTTGTTCATTCACTCTGCCTGCTGGTGTTCACCAGTAAGGACCACCCATACCAATGAGACACTAGCAGTCTAAGGAAAGATCTCAAAATCTCTTAATATTTTTCAAAATAAGTAACCATTTCCACAGAAAATATTTTACTGTTGCATAAATTTTCAGAAGTTATCTTTTGACCAAGAATGAGATATGAATCTTTTGTTCCTTTAGGAACAAACATCATGTCTAGAAAAGTGGGCAGGTTGGTATCTTAACCTGCTCAGACTGCCGTGACAAAATACCATAGACCAGGTGGATTAAACAGCAGAAATTTATTTTCTCACAGTTCTGGAGGCTGGATATCCAAGAATAAGGCACCAGCAGAGTTGGTATCTGTGAGGGTGTACCTCCTGGCTTACAGATGGTTCCTTCTGATTATCCTCACATGGTGTGTGTGGGGTGGGGGAGAGAGACAGATGGATCTCTGTCTCTTCCTTTAAGGCCACAGTCCTATGTGATTACAGCTCTACCATTATGACATCCTTTAGACTAATTACTTCCTGGAGACCTTACCTCCAAATATAATCACAATGGGTATTAGAGCATTAATATATGAATTGTGGGGACACAATTCAGTTTATGGTAATCGGGAACATTGAAAAAGTATTTGACCAACTTCCTACTTCAATCAAAATAAATTTTGATAGTCTATAAAAAATTTTATAGATTAATAACAAACTTTGTGCCAAAAAGGATGTTTAATTACCCAGTCTAATCTCCTTTTTAAAATAGAAATTATTTATTTACTTTTAGAGAGAAGGGAAGGGAGGGAGACAGAGAGGGAAACATCAATGTGTGGTTGCCTCTCACATGCCTCCACTGGGGACCTGGCCCACAACCTAGGTATGTGTACTGACTGGGAATCCGAGCAGTGACCCTTTGGTTCATAGACCAGCACTCAATCCACCGAGCCACACCAGCCAGGGCTAATCTGGCTGAAAATGAAAACTCCTCTGAATGTTTGTGAGGAAGGTTCTTAGGATTTCTGGATTCCTATGTTTTTTTCTGTCATCTTTTATTCTATATGAGTAAAGGTAATAAATTCTTTAATGTCCTTAAAAAGCCCTTTACTACCTGAAAAAAAAATCACCTTGCAAAGACTAGCTTTTAAATTAGGAAGTTTTAGAGTGTTTTTCAGATATATTTCTCAACTGAGTGAGGAAAAATGGGACATTAATCCCTGTTCTTTGGCTTTACTTTCCCTTTCATTCCAAGGGACAAGAAACGGCACTAGCTAAGCACTCTATTAGTGGTGCACTATCCAGGAACTGCAGTCCCCACTGTGCTGCCATTACAAGTCGTCAGAAAAGGTCATTGTGACTCAAAGTGAGCACTGCAGAGGAAACAAGCTGGATCCATAAGTCAGTGATGATTCAGTCTCAGATCATTCTACCATGTGAAGCTTAACAGTGTCTGGTATCACAGGATGGAATCCTAACACTGAAAACTCCACAGGCAGGCCACAGTACTCAAAATCAATCCATCCATATTAACTCTAGTGTTCATATCCAACTAAAGTTTATTGATGATTTATGATACAGGAATTGATTTCAGTCAACAAACCCTTATTGAGTGGCATCTCTGTGCAATGGAGGACACTGGGATAAAATTTAAATATGACACCCAGTGACTTTCACAAGAATGAGCAAGAAACCTGGTAGCCCTGTCCTGTCCAGATAAAACCTCACCTTCCCTTTGCCTCCACATCGACATACCCAGCCTCCCCTCCCTGACACTCTCAGACTCATCATCACTACCTGCTTCAACACCATCAGGACTGAGCTCATTGTACCATTTATTTTTGTTTCCAGTCACCCAAAGCAGCCTGTGACACCCAAGTCATCCTGTGCCCTTTAGATTCCCTATATCACTCCATACAGACCCCTCCTAACCCACCACTCACCCTCCCTCAGCTTCTAAAACTCTTCCATTATGCCAGAACTCAAGGTCAGTTGTGAGCAAAATTTGGGGTATCTTCAGAATTGTCTCTATATGTACCCTTTGCTGTCTTGCAATAACTAAAAATGGGTCACCATAAACATACTCATTCCCCTGCAGAACCTCTATATGTTGGATTTTTTTCTCCCATGCCCTCTGCCATTGGTTTCTGGGAAAGGTTGGTGTATCTTTGCTCCTCATTGACACTTCAGACCATTCTCCTTTGCTCTTCTCTCTGATCCCTTCCCTGCCACAGACACACAGCTTTACACCACAGGTCATCGCACTGTAACACCCTCTCTCCTTGCTGTGGTCATCTACAGATCCCAGGTCACTTTTCACTGCCTTACACTTTCAGCTCCTGGCTCAGTGAACTCTTTCTAATTCTATTCTTGCTAACATTTTTGGTGATTTTAATATCCATGTAGATGACCCCTTGAATAATTTAGTCTCTTATATTTTTGACACTTTCTACTTCAATGATCTATTTTTCAACCCTAGTTTATCTCTTTAACCCCAAAGTCACACTTTGACTTCTTTATTACCATAAACTACAATGTATCCACATTATCTCAAATTCAAGCATCCCATTTTCTGACCACAACATCTCCAAGACTTATAATCTACTGAAATGTTCCCATTTTCACTGTCCAGTGCCACCTCTGTATTCTCACTTCCCTTCTCATGGAGCTTAAACTTTCTAGCGTATCCTACTCTTTCTTTGCATTCCTCCAACTCCCTTGCCACTGTCTCCTTTTATCATCTGAGTCTGGCAAACTCCCAACTCAAGTAAAATCCAAATTTCTACCAGTTCTTTTCTGCTCTCATAGTTTACAATGGACTGAAAAATGCATATCCTTGCTGACTTGTCTCACTTTAATTTCATAAAAAACAAACTCATGTTTGTACCTTAGCACAACCCAGCGATATGTACCCAGCTACAGTACACACAGAAGCTCATTTATTCTCCCAGCCTATTCCAGGCAACTATTTTGAACTGTTAACACATAAACTGATGCATATTTAAAAATTTAAGAGTTTGAGCAAAATTTGATTTAAATAGGGCAGCCTCCAATCTGGCAGGAGCTCTGAGGAGCTGTACAAAATGAAAGACTTTTTAGGCAGAAGGGAGCAGAAACAAGGAAGTTATACTGGGCAAAAAAGCAGGTTGGTTATTGTAAGATCGCTTTCTTTTAGGGGATGGCAAGGGTCTGTCAGGAAGATGACCTAACTAGTGCTGACCAGGCGACTCCTGACTGACTGGTATAAGTGACTCCGTTTTGGGTCCGTTGTCTTGTTTTTAACAAAACATTCACTTCTATTCTTAAACTTAACTCTTGCTGATGGCATTGGTTCCAATTTTGTTTAAAAAATAAGTGTGCCTAGCAGAGAAATTGTACAAGATTCGACCATCATGTCTGTCTTCCTGCCTACATCTGTACTCTCTCTGGTAACCCTACATTCCCTTTTGTAACCAGACTGCCCACAATCCTGTCTAAGGCTAATTGTTCACTTGGAAATGGATCTCACCCCATTTCCTCTTGAACTCACTCCAATCGATATTATAATCCCACCATTCCACCAAAACTGTTTTTGTCTAGACTTTAGATCAACAACGATCTCATATTACTAAATCTAATTTCTAATCTAATTTCATTAGTTGGTTTCTCCCTCTTCCTCGCAATATTTTTTCTCCTTGGCTTTCCATACTCTTGGTTTTCCATCTACCCTAATAACTGGTCTGTACCAGTCTCCTTGTCTGCTTCCTTCTCATCTCCTTGACCTGTAAACATTGGTCTTTGCCTCTGTTGTTACTCTATTTGATTATTGTTTGTAGTCTCATGACTATAAAGCATTTATACTCTAATAACTCCCAAATTTTATCTTTAGCCAGACATTTTCTCTGACCTCAAAAAGTGTATCTTATTTCCTGTTTGAAATTATCATTTGAATTTCTGGTAGTCATTTTAGAATTAATTTGTCTAAAACTAAACTCCTTATTTTTCTCTCGCATCTTCCTCTCATGTAGTCTTTCTTATCTTTGTACTACACCACCATCTCTCTGGCTGCTCTGGTTGAATCTTGAACCTTCCTTGATGCCTCTCTTTTTCTTCTGCCCAATGTCCAATCCTTTAGCAAATTATGTCATCTCTACCTTCAAAATATACTGAGAAACGCTCCACTTTTCACTGTCTTCATCCCTTCCACCTGGTGCAAGCTATTATTTTCTCTCAATAGCTTTTCACAATATTCCCCTAATTGATATCCCTGTTTCTCTCCTTGTAAACAAAACCAGAGTGGTCTTCTAAAATGTTAAGTTAGATAATGTCACTCCTCTGCCAAAAACCTCTAATGATTCCCCATCTAAAAGTAAAGCTCAAACTACTTATAACATATTGAATGGTTTGCTCTCCTTCCCCTTACCTTTCTGGCCTAATTTTTTATCTTTATTAACTCAACACCATCCACACTGGCTGTTACTTTTTCTCAGACCTGCTGGGTACTCTCCCACTTCAAGGCTCTGCACTTAATGTTTCCTATGCTTGGAACACTCTTACCCAGAGCTGCATAGTTTGCTTCCTCATTACTATCTGGTCTTTGTTGAAGGGTCATCTTCTCAATAAATCCTTCCATGATCACTCTATTAAATTGCTATTCCTACTACCACCCTCTTCTCCTGGGTTCCTCATTCCCTTTCTTTATTTTTGTTCCATAGAATTCATTAGCATCTGGCTCTCCATATATGCTGACAGAAAAATAATTATTTTTTATTGCACTAAAAAAGAAGGTTCATGGTAACAGGAAGTTTTTATTCCCTTAAAATTTATATCCCTTGCACCTTAAATAGTTCTTGGCATATAATAGGCACACAATAAATACTGTTGAATTACTAACAAAGAGGTTGACAGTCCACTTAGGAAAAATGGTGAATTAAAATAATGAGCTATTCATTCCACCTTGCAGAGGTGCACCTGCTTGATAGTCCACTTTATAATTCCTTCACTTCTTTCATATGAACATATTTGTAAAGAAATCAGAACCAGAACCTTCAGCCATGATGAACCTCATGTCCTCATTCTGAATGTTCTACTGGTAAGAATTGTCCATCTTTAGCCTTCATTTGAAGGCTTTTCTTTAAGAAAGCAGTGTTTATTATCCTGTAGACAGATTCTCCTATTGTGACATTTCTTTCTGATTGTGTTGGTATATTTCTGGTGTTGGTCCCAGTCTCCTTGGTTCAGTCCTATAAAGTTATAAAATATGTGTAGACATTTCAGATACTGTATGGTTGATGTCTAGCAATCATAACTCTCAATAATTGTCCAAGAGTGTCGTCAAGAAAGGAGAAAATGAATGGATACCATTCATTCATCCCTTTTTTTCTTTCATTTACTTACTTGTTTATTAGATTAGATTTCAGGGCTGACTGTGTTCATCTAAGTATCAGAAAAACTCAGCTTTAATTCCCACTCTAATACTTTCTCTCCATTCATGTTGTTGTTCCCAGTTTTCTCTCTATTCCATATAGGATTAGAGGCCCCCTACTTCTAAACACACGCTTGAGCATGCCACTTGTTTTAGATAATGAAATAGAGCTGTGTAATATGCTAAGTCCCAGCAAAGCTTTAAGAACTGTGTGTGGTTCTACCATTGCCGTTTTACCTAAGCCATATGAATGGAAATAGAATACTAGACACTTTGCATGGACAAATTGGGCTTTCCTTATTCTTTTTTATTTTTATTTTATTCTATTTTTTGTTTTTGTTTGTTTGTTTATTTGTTTTTTAATCCCTTCACCTTTTTTACCCAGCCTCCAAGGACCCCCTCCCCTCTGCTGCTGTTCTCTGTTCTCTGTGTCATGAGTCTATTTCTATTTTGTTTGTTGATTTTGTTCTTAAATTCCACTTCTGAAACTATATCCAAAGAACCCTGAAACACATTCTTATTTATTTTTAAAATTAAGGTTGATGTTTAGACAATCAGTGAAAGCTATAGTGAAACACAAAAATTATATCCTCAAGACTATATACTTTAAGATGATGCCTGTCTCATCTCTCTGCCCACACACATTTATTACATAAATCTCACATTTAGTTTCTTTTTTCCTCCACCATTGCATTATGTTGTTTTTACAGGGTTTCTAGTTTGTGCCTGAAGTCTTATAACTCTGAATTAATTTGGTAGGGATTCTGAGGAGCATGCATCAGTGGGCGTGAGTGGCAGAGGCTGTCCATTGATAAGTTAGTGTGGGCACAAGGTTAAGTGTACTTTCAGAGTTTGCCCCCACTTCCCTACCAAGGAAAAGAACAGAGGTACCTTAGGGACCAGTGGGTTAGTCCCTGTTGTGGGAGAAAAGAAAGCATATATATTATCTCATTAATCTTTACAACAACCTTACTCATTCCTATTCTGCAAATGAGAAAATAGCCTCAGCATGGAGAGGTTTCCTATACAAAGTGGTGAAAGTCAGAAGCAGTTCCACAGCCCAAAGCTTTCCACTCCAAATTTCAATTCCTAAGTTGTTTCCATTACATACTTTATCTGGCCAGTTTATATTGGTATTCTGGAAAGTACTACGCTAAGTGTTAATTTGGGCCACAGAACTTAAATACTTTATTTATTTTTTTAGTTTGTAAATGAATCCAGCTTTAGTGAGAACCCCTGGATTTAGTTCTGTGGCAGGGGATTTGAGGAGCAGATAGAAAATGTTCGATATTCATTGTAATCCCAGTTAATGGTTTTGAAATGTAAAATGAAAGTTTCATCAGATATAAGAGCCTAAATTTGTTTACACAGCACAACTGAAATAGGACTGATGTGAAAGTAGGAAAGATCATGAAGTATTGAACTTTCTCAAAGATTAATTCTGGTAAACACAGAAAATAAGGCAATTAGAACAGGATCAGTGACTTCTATAATGGAGGATAACATTGTTATTATTCTCTGCCTTAATTCTTTTTCAATATTTATTTGTCTCAGTGAGAGACTGCTTACATCTTGTCATCATCTGGCCTGTGTAAACGAGTAATCCAGGTGATCGGTCTGAATGGTTATGGTAAATAGAATATTCTGAGACTGCTCCTGCTTGTATATTAGCCTTGAAGTTACTAAAGACTGGCTGAGGAGGCTTTGGGCAGACCAGCATTTCCTGAATGAAAACCCCAAAATACAAAATCATTAGACAGAAAGGAAAGAGTTCAATTAGAATGTTTTTAACTAATGCAACAGTATTATATTTTGCTGTGAGTCAGCATTTTTTTCTGGATGACAGCATGATACAGTGAAAAAAGTTTTGCAGCTGAAAAAAGGAGTTCAAATCCAGTCTCTCTCAAGTGCTAACTTCCAGATCTCAGGAAGTCACTTAACTCATTTTGTCCTTTTATCAACTTTGATATGCAGTAAGCACATAGCAAATATTAGCTGTTATTATTCATTATTATTTTTATTTGTATAATATAGTTGTTAACATCTATCATATAGGGTTGTTGAGAGTATTAAAGACCTTTTACATCAAACAACTAATAGCATATGGGACCATACTCTATCAGTGTCTACTGATTCCTTAGCTCTGTTACTTATCGATCAGGAGACATGATCTTGCTTTAAGTTACCCAGGTGATTCTACTATATGTACGTGTGGGAATAACTAACCTAATATACTAAAAACTGTATTCAAAAGGTTAGCTCTTATATTTCTTCAGCACCAACCACGTTCCAGGGCTAGGGCTAAGTGCTAAAGCAAAATTTGAAAAACAAGAGAAATAGAGTTTGTGTTTAATGAAATTTATGCATTAAAAGATACTTAACAAAATAAAACAATAAGGTGATTTATGGGTTGTATAGATCAGACATTGAAAAGTTCTATAGAGGTTAAGAAAAGTTAGGCAGCTTGTCTTATTAAGGTAAATGCAAACAAAAAAGGAAAATTAGAATGGCCTCCTGAAATTGCGCGTTGTTTTCTTATCTTAAAATTTGCCATCCAACCCTTTTATGGACTTAGACAAAGGATTAGCTTACACCTTGTAAAGATGTTTCTGCCATTCCCCATGAATAGTGATAATTTTCTATAGAAAATTCATTCTAATTTCAAGCACACTTATTTTAATCTTCCACATTAATACACATTGACTAATAAATAATTCTCAAAGAAGATTGAAGTTGACATTTATAACTAAGGATTTTTTAAATAATTCATATTCCCTACAAGTCCTTATTAACAGATGTTAATTGATTCATAGTGTTAGTCTAAAAAGAAATTCAGATTTGACTCATAGTCTTTCTTGACATATAAAAAATGTCTTTTAAAATTTAATTTATAGAAGAAAAGAAACATATTAAGAGTAGAGAACTCTAAACTATTAAACTTAGATGGAAAGACTTATGTCACTAAGCCTTACTCTGAGTGACCAGAGCTCAATCATCACAGCTTCAGGAAGGAAAGTACTTCTTTTGATCCACTATAATTAAAATAAGAGACTTTGATCTACTTATCACTGACAAAGATGCAGCCCATGTCTCTGTGGAACTGATTGTAAAAACTGATGATCAAAGAGCTTATTGTGGTCTTAAAACCCTTTTCTTTGATTTTACAGTCCAAAACCAAGAGAGTTGGTTATAAACCCCAAGGAAAAGTTGAGTCATGGAAAGTGAGAGCCAAAAGTCTACATTTTCTTTTTGTAAGCTCATTTAAGAAGGAACAAAACAGAACAAAACAAAACAGTAGAGAGAGAAATTGAGTTCTTGATCTGACATGCTTTTTCCTACTATGGCACTATCCTGACCAATGATTCTTGATGGGATAATAATCTTCCTTCACCAAGGACAGTTTTGCCTATACATTCAGGTGGGACACACTTGGAGTGGGTCAGGATGGAAGGACACCCATCTTTCCAGTCAGAGAAACAGAATCAATTCTGCTGAACAATGAGGTGACAGATGGCCCTTATAGGAGGATGCCACTTATTATAATAACAAATCTGGGATGTGACCATATGAGTGGAGTGTAGAGAACTGGTGAAGGAAGGAATAATTAAAAGTAAGGAAATCACAAACTGAAAACTCAGAATGTTGGATGGAATGCTAAAGTCATCAAAATGAGAGCAGGCCTGGTTAGTTTTCAATAAAAGCCCCTGTCCATGGTGAAGGGATTAGCCAAAGAACATTTATGAAGGACCCGTGGACATGAACAACAATGTGGAGATTGACTGAGGGAGGAATGGGGGTAGGGCTTGGTGGAGGTGGGCAAGGGGAGAAAAAGTGAAGACAACTATAATAGCATAAACAGTCATTTAAAAGGCCCTGTCCTTACTTTTGCATGACAATTATATCCACTTAATTCTTTGTTTTATTGTTGCCCCAATATTTTTCTTATCCATTGTTTTCTGCTGCTAAAACCTTGTTGGTGGAAACCACATTTTGTCCGTTGGTCAAAACCTATGATGGACTCTTATTGTTGGTAAGACTAGGAAAAAAACTTTCTTATTCTGCATTTCTAGGTCTTCTGAAACACCTGTACTGTCCACCATATCTACATTTGTTTCCTCTCTAATCTCTTCTCCTGCTACTCTTTCTTTAGAATCGTCTCATGCAAATCATATGTCCTCAAAATCATTGGCTATATGAATGACTGAATGGCTAGGAAAGGTAGTAATAAAGACTAAAGGCTTTAATTAAGGTGGTTCACTAAGAATTGTTTTGGTGGAAAATCTTAGAAAGATTGGTATTTACTGACTACATATATTTGGGGAAACTATGATAGCACAGAATCTTTGTTCAGTAATTATTTGATTTTTTATTTATTTTTTCCTTTCCAGGTCATAACCCTGGACAAAAGTCAACAGATTCTTCTCTACTTCCAAATTATAAATACTTTGTTTCCCATTCTTGCTGCCCATCTATTACAGGTTCACAGGTAGCTCTTCGTAAAAGACCAAAGACTGGTGTGCAATGCATCTAAGCACCTGGTCTTCTCATCCTCACACCTACATTTTTTATTTCATCTCAGCTTCATGTGTTCCATACTTCCACACACTTGCATTCTATATGATAAAGAATACCTGGGACTCTGTGTTCACTGGTCCAGTTAGACTTGTTCACATTGACTGTTTGTCAATAACCTGTAAATAATACAAACATTTAGCATATTTTTATACTGTTATACCTGATGATTCTCAGTGGGAAAATATCAATCTATTTTAGGATAACTTCTGTTCCATCAAACAGAAAATGTTTTATTTTTTCCTGGTTATAATTTTTATCTACCTTTGCATGCTCATTATAGAAAATCAGGAAAATAGCAAGAAGTAAAAAAACAAATAAATGAAAAACAACAACAAAAAACTTCACTCACTACATTTGCACACAAGGATAAAGTTTTGTTGTAATTTTTCTACTTTATTTATGTAATAGGGTGTGTAATTAAGAAATAAATGTGTCCTAACATTTCTCTACTTCCACCAATAGGAAAGAGAACTGGTTTCCCTGTTAACTCCTCCAACCATTGTGAAAAACAACAACTCTGAGGACTAGTTCTTTCTCTGAAGACCCAATGTGTCTCTGAAGGAAGGAGTTTGACAGAATCAGGAGCAAAAAGCCAAGGGAAATTTAGTGTTCTCTGCTAGCCTGGGGAGCAATGAGGAACGAGATCCTCAGATTGGGAAGCAGTTATAGGGTTCCACATGTATGCCAATGGGAAGGACCTCTGTTAGAAATATCCCTGAAGCTTCCAGAGGCCATAGTGTCTGAGAGACAAATGGCAGGGATCATGCTTGATAGGAATACTCTGTAGCTTAGGAGCAATGAGAGATGCTAACTAGTGTGGATAAATGACTTGGTCCCTACCTCTATTTACTGGCACTACTTAAATCCCATATTATTTTTAAGTACCTTTAAGGTAGCAGGAGTCTAGTGAGTGGGGGCTTGGAGGAAATTAAATTACAATTAAAGAAATATAGAAATATATCATGTCTTAGAGCCTGATATTGGTATCTCAGCTTTTCTCTCTGTTTCTCTGCCTCTCTCTCTCTCTCTCTCTCTCTCTCTCTCTCTGTCTTCTCTATATATACACATGCACACATACAGTCACACATATAGTGTCCATGTACATAAAGCAAATTTAAAGTCATAATTTATATACCAATTTTTAAACTTGCTTTATAAAAATTAAATATAATCACCATTTGCTAGTTCCAAGTACTCCCAAACATGATATTTTGTGGCTGTATTGTTTTTCACCATCCACATGCTGTTGCATACTTTATTACCAGTTCTAATGACTGACGTTCTCTTAATGGAACATGGTTCTTTCTATTCCCCTATTATAAAAGTACAACAATGAATATTGCTTTTACATAAAAGTTTGTGTACAGCTCTCATTATTTCTTTACAATACATGTATCCCCTGAAAGTGGGATTGCTGAATTAAAAAAAGAATTTACTTTCTTTGACTTTTTGCTACTTTTCTAATTCCAAATTACCCACCAGAACACTAGTAATAACTTACACCACACCATGTGAGAGTGCCATGCTTTCTCTAGTTTGAAAAGGGACCGCAAATTTGAATCACATCATTTCTAAAGGAAAAGTTTCTGGTAATCTCTGAAAAGTCCTAACTAGCCAAAAGTATGATAAAATATCTAGAGCTGATGCGTTATTAGAAAGTTTATGACTGTGTGAACATTTGGTTTTGACAGTTTACTCCAGTGACTAATCACAGCAGCACCACAGCCAATTCAGTGATGTTTTCACCCCCTAATAGAAATCTGCTTAATTAGGTGCTGTAATGTGAACTATATCTATTTAAAGAATGTCCCTTAGCCTTCTTCCTGGAATTAGAAATTCAGATATCTGTTCTTTCAAAATATTCTTGAATCATGCAGGGTGTTAAGCAATAACTTATTAATAAGATTGTCACTCATTGGGACTGATCGGACCCAAATAATGAACTCATGAGTAAAAACTATAGAGGTAATATAAAAATGAATAATTGACTGACTATGATCATTCATTGATTATCTTTAAGAAACTATATTACTAATATCAAAATCTTCCATTCTGTCATGTGATTATGTGGAACTTGAGAATAAAACCCTGGCCTTCAGCCCATTAGAAGACATGGACGAGTGGTAACCCCTAAAATATCTTTAGCTTATTTAGGTCCAGATGGGATCAGTGATAACTACTGAAGGAAAGACCATTCAGAAAAAAAATAATGAGCTTGTTTTTCTACTGAAAGACAGAAGGTTTAAGAATGATAATTATTCTGGGTATATAATGGAAAAGTTACTGCATACCAGAGGAATACTTAGTATTGATCTCTCAG
This sequence comes from Phyllostomus discolor, assembly GCF_004126475.2. NCBI lineage: Eukaryota > Metazoa > Chordata > Mammalia > Chiroptera > Phyllostomidae > Phyllostomus > Phyllostomus discolor. The sequence goes on along the minus strand of NC_040907.2, from coordinate 145,049,439 downwards.
GTTCCAGTTTGTAGAAAGTCTGAGTCTTAGCAAGAATTCAGCCAGGACAACTACATTCACCAGGAAGTTTAAACATATAAGAATGAATATACAAATTTTTTTATCAATTCCATTTTTTGGGTTCCCCCATATGTATCAAGGTTTGAAATAAGTGTGAGAAGTAGCCAAGCGTATAGTTAGAGGAAGAGCCTTCTAGAGAGAAAAGCTGTCTCTCTCTAGAGAGAGCACTGAATTTAAAACAGAAATAGGTATGAACTTAATAGTTCACATTACAAATTCACCAGGACAGCTCCTCATCTTGTTATAGGTTGTTTTTAGAAAACTGTCATCAGAATTCTATGGCAGTTTATGGACTCCAAGAGTCTGTGATAATGATGAGATAATGGTTTCAAATCTTCCATGACATAAAAATTTAAACATGTATTTCAATCTTAAAAGTCAAGATAAAGGAGATTATAGGAAGATAAAGGCAGTAGAGGAAGTATAGTTTAAGTAACTTTCCTATCCCAAAAGGCAGACCAACTAGATAAAACTAGAAGCCTATGGATAACCAAAACAGGATTCTCTCTAATCCCAAAGTACAAGTTTTGGACAAATACCTACCAACAACTTCTAAAATTACCCACTGCCAGCATTTCTGAAGGAAGAACCAGAGAGATAAATGGAGTCACGGAAAATGAAGTGACCTGTAAATATACAATCCCAAATAATCCAGGTATTCATTGAAGAGCATCGGGTGCCAACTTGAAAACATCTAATGTGAACAAGGGTTTTGACCAGTCTAAGAGTACACCAACATAATTGGATCCACGGCAAAGTATAAAGAAATTGGAGCAATTCAGCCCCTGTGAATTCTTGATGCTGAGCAAGACACTCATGCAAAATAGGGCTCAAGATTGAAGAGAATTTACTAGAAGTAGAGTAAAAATTGAACAGGATATGGACAGTGAGACAAAGGAAAGAGAAGAATGAGAGAAACGCTGAAAGGAAAACAGAGCTAGGAGGAAACTTCAGAAATCAAATCACTATAACCTTGCATACCATGTGAACATAACAAAAATGGGGTTCTGTTAAACTAGAAAACTAATTGCAAGTAAAATTGACTAATAGAATGTATTGGAACCAATTCCACACAAAATTACACTAGGAAAAAAAGAGAGAATGTGGAGTGAAATAAAATTCCCATAGACAATACAGTATACAAATAGGCACAACCATAAAGTAGATTCAAACTGTAACTTAGTATAGGTATCTACCTTAGAGATATTACAGGTTCAGTTTCAGATCTTTGCAATAAATTGAGTATCACAATAAAGCAAGCTGTAATCATTTTGTTGGTGAAAGTTCTTACCTTCAATTTGTAAAAAACACAGTATTCGTGAAGCACAGTAAAGTGAGGCAGAAGAAAACAAAGCATGCCTGTATTTCAAAACAAACTAAAATATATTAAGAAAATTATATGACTTAAAGAACAACATAAATTGGAATTAGAAAAACTTGGAAATAAGGTGATATAACTCAATTAAGAATTAGAAAAAATGGAAAACTAATTTTAGAAATTAAGATCGGACTAAAAATGCAGTGAATAAAAATAAACAGAGAAAATAATATCAATAGAAATTAAAAATAAATGGGAGGAACATTCATAAGAAAATAAAGAAATGAGAATAATTTGAGAGAAAGTAACCTATACAGAAGCTAGACAAAGAAAACCAAACACACCAATAATTTGCATTCCTGAAGTAAACTCCAAAGCCAGGAAAAAGAATATGGAAACCCATAATTCAAGAAAATGTATCTGAATTAAAAATAAAACACCTACCTATAATTTTAAAGAACATATTGTGAATTCATATTCTATGAATATCAATCTTGAACAATCAATAAAAAGACACATTATAGTATGGATCTTAAAAAAAAATATTTTGGGTGTCTAGACAAAAATAGTAAATAAAAAAATTTATATTATCATTGAACATTTATAAACTAGTATGTTATACCAGAACAAAATGCATTAATATATTTTAAATATCTTATGAAAGAATTTTTTATACCCAGCAAAGCTGACTTTTAGGTACAAAATGCATGCCTGTTATCAGTATAACAAGGACTAAGGGAATATTATTGCCACAGTCCCTCTCCAAGGATTTAAATAACAAACTTCAGACAATCAATATGTGTGTATAGAGGTACATGAATATAGGACTAGTGGTAAGCATTGAATATATACTTACTTATAGAATTAATGCTAAATGTAAATAGAAGAGAAAGAATATAGCATGTATTGGTTATATGCTCTTACAACGCAAATACAATATAACCATAAAAATTAGAGAAAATAGGAAGAATAGAAATGTTTCTTAACTATAGCAGTCATAATTGGTGGTAATAATATTGGTATTACATGTGTAATATAAGATAAGGCATTGAAGTACAAGAACATTCTTATCCTATCATCTCTATTCTACTTGAGGACCAGAATTCTTGGTGAGGATGTATGGTGTTTTAAATGTAATGTAGAAAAGTTTAAGTAAAAAAGATGATGTAACTATTAAGTTCATACTTATTTCTATTTTAAATTCAGTGCTTTCTCTAGAAAGAGACAGCTTTTCTCTCTGGAAGGCTCTTCCTCCAGCTATATGCTCAGCTACTTCCCACACTTATTTCAAATCTTGATACATATGGGGGACCCAAAAAATGGAATTGATTAAAAAATTTGTGTATTTATTCTTACATGTTTAAATTTCAGTCACCTTCAAAGTACTCTCTATTTGATACAATACACCTATCAAGACTTTTTCCACTGCTCGAAACAGTTTTTGAACTTGTCAGTTTTGATGCCTTTCAGTGCTTGTGCCTTTTTTCTTTTACCTTCTCAGCAGAACATTTCCCTCTGAGGACTTTTTTCATTTGGGGAAACAAACAAAAGAAAAAAAGTCGCTCAGAGCCAGATTGGGTGAATAGGGAGGGTGGAGCATGAGAGTCATGCCATTTTGGGTGAAAAATTGCTGAACACTCAGTGCTGTGTGGGCAAGTACACTTGTAAATCACCAATTATAAAATAGGCAAACACATCTGAGTCTTCTAAAAAAATTTACTGAAGCTGAATGCAGCCTCTCACAACAATGCTGTGATACACATGGGTTCCTAGATAGAACATTCACCAGGGGGGGAAGCCTGTACTATAAGGGGCCCACCCTCCAGAAGATAATTCTGGGTTTTGGGGGTTCCCCCTCATATAGTATTATACCTCCTCAGTGGAGCTAACCCTAACTCTGCCTTGTGCCCCAAATCCCAGGCCCTCATATCCTGCTCTGCCTTTTCTTTGATCTGTAGCATATATCCATTTCTAATGTATTATGCAATTTATGTCTTTATTATGCTTATTGTTTATTGCTTGTCTCCACTGTTAGAATGTAAGCTTCAGGAGGACAGGAATATTTCTCTATAATTTAGTGATGTAGCCTAAATATCTAGAATGTTTAGAAGGCACTCAAAATATGTGTTGGATGAATGGCTGAATTTTATTAAAACACTAATAGTTTATTTGTTTAAGTAGTTTGGGTTGCCTTAAATAATATAGGTACCGCCTGCCTCATATAGTAAAGAAAACCATTTCCAAACTCATTTGAAAGCAGTTGGAAATACTTTTACTGGACTTCAATTTATGTACTTCTGTCTCAGTTCACAGAGAACTAGGCTGTGTAGATGCCACTTCAGTTTCATAAGTGTATAATTAAAAAAGTGGTCAAGTGAATAAAATAAGCTCTTACATTTTAAATCATTACTTGTAAAGGCTAAGAGCAAACATTAAAATAAAAACAAATTATGGAACATAAAAATCTTACAGAATAGGTAGAATCAACATACTTCTCCACTTTATACTGTTACTATGAAATTGTTTTCAAAATACTGATCCCCTAAGGTCTCTTTTATTAAACAGCAAAAAAAAAAAAAAATTTAAATTGGTATCGCTAAAATGTTCTATTTTTGTAATCTAGTTTTGAGAATGTTATTTTGTAAAGTATGTTCCCAGTAGAAAGATAACTTACGCACTTGAATCAAAAGGATTATATAGTATTTAAATTAGACTTTTTTAAATGGTGTGAAAGAAGTTTTCCATTCCCCATTTAAAAAATTTAAATAGTGTGTTTTCCCATGTATGCACATTGTACATTTTTAAATGAAGACAATAATTGTAGACATTTGTCATTTTTATGGCCACTGAACATCAGAACCTCTGTGCCAAATATCTTTAATTCATCTCTACCCTTCACCTGCTATTGGTACTGGAAGTATGGCCATATGGACTATATCAACAGATTCATATTCCTCTTGTTTCTGGTTAGGTTCAGACAATAAGCAGCCATGGTAGGAGATCAGAATGAGGGGAGCACATTTATTTCTCTCAGCTCTCTCTCAAAATTTGTCTGAGCTGGCTGCCTTCAGTCAATGCTCCCCTCAAAGACATAGACTCTACCTAAATGGCTTATGTGAAATTGCATTGTGCTGGTTAAATATGGATTTCCTAGTGTTATTTAATTTGTATTCTCAGCAAAGTTGACCATAGTTGTTACAGGGTACAGCCAAGAGGGGGGCCCCAAATGGGCATTTGAAATGGGGTCCAGAACTTAAGGTGTCCAGGAGATTTTAAGATGCCTCCATTCCCCACCCCAGGGTGTGGGTTGGGGGAAGGGACAAATGGAGCAGGGCCATTGAGAGCTGTTTTGCATAGCAACAGCCTTGCAGCTAAGCTCTGGCGTGGTCATTTAACATATCTATAGCCTTTGGCTGGTTGCATGGATAGGTTAAGTAGCTGTGATCAGCTCTAAGACAGGGGGGCTTCCCCACCCAGAAGTAACTTCCCCACCTAGATGTAACTGGGGGGGGGGGGGGGCGGGTCCCCTGAGTTACAGCACCTGCGTGGGAGCTCAGAGAGGATTGGCTCCAGGACATGGGGCCACACCTGCCCAGACTCAGGATGACAGCCCAGTAAAGCTGGAAGGATACGAGTTCTGACATGTGAAGCCGAGTGTGGGAGGAGTCGGAAATGGGGCTGCAGAGGAAGATTGGCCGCGGGGATTTAAAACCCAGATTTGGCGGCCATTGATGGGGAGAACCATGCCGCTTGAGGAGGAGAACCATGCTGCTTTAGAGAGGAGAACCATGCTGCTTTAGGGGGAGAACCATGCTGCTTTGAGAAGGAGAACCATGCGCAGCCCTGAGGAGAAGGAGAAGCACGCGGACTTGATGGAGTGTAGACTCCTGCAGTCCTGAGAAGAGAACCACGCAGCAGCCCTAAGGAGAGAACCACGCGGCCTGGCAGAGTGGGGACCCCCACAGCTTTAGAAGGGGGAACCACCACCTGGTTTTAGCAGAGATCCCGGTGACTCAGCCGAGGGTGCCGGGAACCCAGGGAGGTCTCCCAGTCGAGAGGGAGTACTAACTGGGAAGAACCAGAGGACTGCCTAAGCCATGGACTTCTATTTCCTTCCCTGAGATATGGTACTCTGGACTGGGCAAAGGGGGAAGGAAGGAAGGACTGTGTGTTTGTGGGTGTTTTAAGGGACTTTGGGATTTTGGTGAAGACATTAGGTCACTACTTTAAGTTTGTATAGCATTAAATAAACGTTTCCTTTCCTTTTCACGAATCTCTGGCATTGAGAGACGTCTTTCCTCTGGCAGCGGACATAACGGACCCGGGGCCTTCTTTCAATAATAGTATATCATCCCAGGCCCCCCTTGTTGTGTTCTGTAACATAGTCTCATATTATTGTTCCTTTGTTCCAGTTTTCTATTGGGTTATTCAATCGTAGAGTTTCCCTAAATTTTCAGATTGGGTTATTCAATTGTAGAGTTTCCCTAAAAATTATTTTTTGTTGTATGTGTTGCAAATAACTCCTTTGTGGAGGATACTGGCCAGCAGTATCCATCTCTGCTGCGGATGTTCATCAACACTCGAGAAAAACACAGAGACAACCAGGTCCTGTGGGGGAATAGGAACAGCAGGGCCACTCCTCACGTGGGGAGCGCCTTGGCCAGCCTCTCTCCTGGAGGACACCACTTGGCCACCCTCTCTCCTGGAGGGTGCCATAGCCACTCCTCACCTGGGGAGCACACCGCTTGGCCACCCTCCATGGTGGGGAGAGTGCACCATTCCCTCTCTGGAGAGGCTTTTTATTGGTTTCGTTTGAGTAAGAATTCAGGTAAAAGCTCATTATGCATTGCTAGGAAGTAAGGATCAAACAATAGATAACAAGGAAGTCTGAGGACCTATTTTGAGTCATGGTCAAACAGCTGTAAAACTTTAAAGAATGAACTTACTTCTTCCTTAGACCCTTATCATTCAACTGAGAGCATTCTAAACAAAGCAAGTTTCACAGGATTTTACATATTCTTTCTTAGGCCTGATCACCTGGGGAATCCGCCCTTTTCAGCACAGAGCTGCACCACCCTGTCATTGTTTCAGGCTTAGGTGGAGCAAGGGAACTAAGGCAACCAAGAGATAAGGAGATTTTCTCCCAGACATGAGGACTCAGGCTATGTCAAAGCCGAGGAGCGAGGGTCCATCACCCCCTTTTGCTGTAGCCCCCAAAGTCCTTTCTTGGGGGCCTCCCACGTGATCGCACCTGTCTTAGATCGTTCCCCCCTGAAGGAATCTTACCCATTATTGGCTAACCAACCAAGCTTTGGGGTTCAGTTATGAATGAAGCAGCAGAAGCAGCACTCCTGCCAGGGAGATAAGCTTTTGTCTCCTTGCTGGCTTATGGTCCAAGGCCACTCCCTCAGCCTTAGCCTTCTAAGGGTGGGGGTTACAGCTTCTGATAACAGGCAGGGCAGTTCCCAATACTCCTTTTAGCATTTGACTTGTCTTTTAAGTTCATTTGTGGGTTCTTTGTAATTAATAACATTTTAATTTTTAGGCCCTGGCTGGCATAGCTCAGTGGATTGAGCACGGGCTGGGAACCAAAGTGTCCCAGGTTCAATTCCCAGCCAGGGTACATTCCTGGGTTGCAGGCCATAACCCCCAGCAACCGCATATTGATGTTTCTCTCTCTCTCTCTCTCTCTTCCCCCCTCCCCCTCCCTTCCCTCTCTAAAAAAAATTAATAAATAAAATCTTTAAATAACATTTTAATTTTAATGCAATAAAGTTCCAATCTTTTCCATATGGCTTGCCCTCTTGTGTGCGGTTTCCTTAGAGGCTTCTTTCCTATTCATGTGTAAAAGATAATTTTCTACATTTTCTTCTTAAATTGTAAAAAATTGGTTTTTGACTTTAAACATTTTTTCATCTATCAACCTCTTCTAAACTGCAGGATCAGCAATCAAGGGAATTGTTGATACCTCACCACATTGTTTTTCTTAGTGTTACAGAACACAACAAGGGTGGGGGGGGGGCTGAGATGATATACTATTATTGAAAGAAGGCCCCGGGTCCGTTATGTCCACCGCCAGAGGAAAGACGTCTCTCAATGCCAGAGATTTGTGAAAAGGAAAGGAATGTTTATTTAATGCTATACTAACTTAAAGTAGTGACCTAATGTCTTTATCAAAAAACCCAAAATCCCTTAAAAACACCCACCAACACACAGTCCTTCCTTCCTTCCCCCTTTGCCCAGTCCAGAGTACCATATCTCAGGAAAGGAAATAGAAGTCCATGGCTTAAGTAGTCTTCTGGTTCTTCTCAGTTAGTACTCCCTCTCGACTGGGAGACCTCCCTGGGTTCCCGGCACCCTCGGCTGAGTCACCGGGATCTCTGCTAAAACCAGGTGGTGGTTCTCCCTTCTAAAGCTGTGGGGGCCCCACTCTGCCAGGCCACATGGTTCCCTCTCTCTGGGATGCGGGAGTCTCCACTCTGCTAAAGACGCGTCGTTCTTTCTCTCAGGGCTGCCGCATGGTTCTCCCTCTCTCAGGGCTGCAGGAGTCTCCACTCTGTCAAGTCCGCATGCTTCTCCTCAATGGCCACCAAATCTGGGTTTTAAATCCCCGCAGCCAATCTTCCTCTGCAGCCTTATTTCTGACTCCTCCCACACTCGGCTTCACATGCCAGAACTCGTATCCTTCTAGCTTTACTGGGCTGCCATCACAAGTCTGGGCAGGTGTGGCCCCATGTCCCGGAGCCAATCCTCTCTGAGCTCCCACGCAGGCACTGTAACGCAGGGGACCTGCCCCCCCAGTTACATCTAGGTGGGGAAGTTACTTCTGGGTGGGTAACTTCCCCTGGCTTAGAGCTGATCACAGCTACTTAACATATCTATGCAACCAGCCAAAGGCTATAGATATGTTAAATGACCAACCCAGAGGTTAGCTGCATGGCTGTTGCTATGCAAAACAGCTCTCAATGGCCCTGCTCCATTTGTCCCTTCCCCCAACCCACACCCTGGGGTGGGGGATGGAGACATCCCAAAATCTCCTGGACACCTTAAGTTCTAGACCCCATTTCAAATGCCTATTTGGGGCCCCCCTCTTGGCTGCACCCTGTAACATTAGCACTATCTAGAACTCATCTACTGTAGTGGGCACCATATTGAATTTTAAAGAACATGATACACAGCATTAGTAAACTTTGGACTTAATTCTAACCTACCACTTACCTGCTATGTGTTTTTTACTAAGTTTCATTATCTCTATTAACCTCACATTTATTCATCTATGAAACTGGGATAATTATAACTTTTTCATTAGGTTAAAATTTGAATTCTTCTAATTATGTTACAAGTTGAAAAGTGATAAACATACTTTAATTAATATTTTTTATCAAATTTCTAATCAGGGACTTCCTCCAAAAAAAATACTAAGTAGCATTAGTTTTTCATTCATTCATTGACTTAGTAATCATTGATCATTGTCCATATGCTGGTTTCACTCATGAAGTCTCTAGTCTCTTCCTGAGATCAAATTTTACAGCCAGGTTAGGTGAAGAGAGGAAAAACAATAGTCACTACTCTATTTCAAAATTGCTATAGATAAAAAATTATGTGTCTAGATAAGATTAAATATTTGAGTAAAGATACAAAAATATTAATTCATTATCCACATGTTTTAAATATTTTCAGTTTCTACCTAGATGCCTATTTACTCATCAACATGATTTTATCTATCTACATGGAATTATCTATCTTACTGCCAATGACCACGTAAGGACCGTGGGCATATCTGGTGAGCTACCACTTTGAAAACCATAGCATAAAATCGGTCCACTCTGGTCTGTAAGAAGCCTAAAGTATCTGGATCCTCAAAAAGGTCAATGGAACATTTTGACATCAACTGATTCAGATGGACTTCAAAACAATTTTATGAACTCTTCAAGGAACATACGTTGTTACAACTGAAAACAGCTGCCAAGTGGCCTACTTTGGTCATTCAGCCTTCGATGAAAAAGCACATACACATCAGCATGGTCATGGTGTTACCATGGGAACCATCCTGCTAAGTGGAAACCCTGAAAGATGCTGATCATAAGAATGTATGTTGTTTTAAAAGCATGAATAGTAAAACATATGTTTTTATCACAGGTTTGGTCTCACTGGATATTGAATATTGCCCCTAATGTGTAGCCAGATGTTTTCTATCACTCTCTTCATAAAGCAGAAAGTGCTACAAAAGCATTTCTGATTTATGAGTATTAGCATACATATGTTTCTACAGAATATTTTTAATTTGTTTCATGTAGTCATCTGTGTTGAGGAAAAAAATCAATGAAACATATCAATAAAATATCTGAAATACTGTTATATACAAAATTTAGCATCTTTTAAAAATTTTATTTGTTGAGATATAATTGAATAAATATTGTGTAAGTTTAAAGTATAAAATGTGTTGATTTGTTACATTTACATATTGCTAATGATTGCCACCATAGTGTTAACTAACCTCTATCATATCACTTAATTATCATTTCTTTTTTGTGGTGATACCATTTAAAATCTAGTCCCTTAACAGCTTTGTGGTATCTAATACAGTGTTGGCTACAATCAACTATGCTGATGTGAGAGTCATATGTTAGACCTAATTTCAATGGACAAAGTTCTAATATTTAGGAAGAAAAGGCCCATCCTTTCTTAAATAATCATAGTTAGACCTCTGGAGCCAAGATTAGGGAGGAAACTAAGAGTAGACATGGAAAGGAGGCCTCAAGGCAAGCTCATGGCTTAAGCTTTGACAGAAAGGAGAAATTAAATCACTAGGTTGAGGGCTTCTTTTTGAGAGTTTGACACCAGAGCCACCTAGATTTAGGAGTTCCAAACAGGAGTTAGGGAATGAGGCCCTATGTTAACCATAAAGAGTATGCCATCACCTGGAAGCTCCCTTCTGCACATCTTTCTGATGAGCCTACAGCAGCCAGAGTTTCAAGGCAAACAATCAACTTAGCATCTTCTTCCACAAAAACCTATTTTACCTAAACATAGCTAGATAATGGCACAAATGGTATAAATTTATCTATTCATAGGATCCTTAAAACTGAGTATAATATGATAGAAAGAGAAAAGAATCAAATGAGTTAATCCCAACCCTGGAGAAAGGGCTGGCCTTAGGATATATTTTAATAAAGAATATTCCCTAAATATTCTCCTGCCTTTCTCTTATATATCCTTTCTGCCTCCTGTAGCCCTATACCTGAGGTCTTCAGTGAGCCCACATCAGCACAATACCCTAAGATAGTATGGTGCTATGATTTCCCACCCTGGCCTGCTGCACTCCTCAAACGTCCACAGATTTCTAATTTCCTACCTCCTACTTCCACTCAATACCCTCATGTTTTGTCTACAGCTGGCTCAGACAGGGGTATGAAAGTAAGTAGCTGATTAAAAAAAATCACAGAAAGATTTGAATGGCTGACCTTTTGCACACCTCCAGATATTTACAGTGAAAATTTTAAACAACTTATCAATGAGAAAAAGAAAAAAGTCAGGATTTGACAAAGATTTAGGTATGAATAGGAGAAATTAAACTCAATTTTGTCTGGCCATCTGATTCCCAAGTATGGTTTTACTACAGTCTCACAGAATTCCTCAACATACCAAGGTTAATAACAATGGTTCTTATGCAGCATGATTCACATGAGGGTAAAAATGCACACGTACACATGTGTATGTGTGTAAACAAAGCAAGTGTGATGATATAGGGACAAGAGTAATAGATTACTTATAGATTGAGGCCTGCCCACCACCAGTGCATGATAGTGATTAATTTTTTTTTTTTTAATTCTAGCATTTACATGAAGGTCTTATATGTGAAACAGATATTTTTTTCTGATTGGTTGATGATGGCATCTGTCAGAGAGGGACAGCACAGAGCAACATTAGAATAGCTGGTTAACCTTTACTAAGTGATAAACCACTCCAAAATATAGTGGTATAAAGCAATAATTGTTTATTTTCTCCTGGTTCTGTGGGTCAGCAGCTGGGATGGGCTTAGCTGAAAGGTTGAAGGGTGTGGGTTTTTTACTGGACAGCTCAGTTCTCCTCCCTATGCCCTCTTCATTAGGTAGCTTAGACTCACTCCAACAGTACTCCAAAAAGGCAAGAATGGAAGCTTCAAAGCTGCCTTTAGCCAAGACTCAGAATACATATGATGTCCCTTTTGCATTTCCATCACATTCTAGTGACCAAAGCAAGTAACAGAGCTGAGCCATGAACCTAGGGGTGGGGAAATAGCCCCACTTCTTGATGAGGACCACTGCAAAGAGCCACTTTTTCATCTACTGTATGAGTAGGACAAAATGTTTTAAGCGACATTCTATCTAAAGTGTTTTCTTTCTTTCTTTTTTCACCCTCTCCTTAGTCCAATAAAAGATTCTCTTTTTATTTATAGAAAAATCACACTGGGAGAGCTTATGTTCCAATTATAATCTAGGCTTGTGGGAACTGATGTAGGTTGCTGATTATTCCATTTTAGGGAAAATGAACAAAGCTAGACTTAATAGGTTTTAGAACATCTCAAGAATGATATGTGATCTGTTTTTTCCAATAAATGGTCTCTAGTGGCACTCTTTGGAGAAACTATAATCACTAGAAAATTTGTTGTGTATCTTTTAAGGTTTTTTATTTTAACTATTTGAGCAGAAGTTTTAAGACATTTGCTTCAATATTGACTTCTTTAAAGGAAGGTTTAGCTTGTATCACTCGGGACACAGATTTCTATTTTCTACCACTCTAATAAAGCCTTGAAAGCTATTTTTTCCTGGTCGAGCATATTATTACCTTTTTTCTTCTTCTTCTTCTTTTTTTTTTTGCTAAAAGGAAAAATGTGCAGGAGACTGTTTTATTACTGTTTGTAATGAGAACATTTATAAGAGGCGTACATTTCTGGTAAGCTACTGGTCATGGTTCATGGCAGAATGTTACAACTACACGTGTGTTCTGAGAAGTTGATCTAGGTGTCCCCAAGATTGAGCTCTGCCAGTCACATAACCAGGCTATGCCTATAAAACAAAGTGAGCAAGGATTTGGTTTGAACCAGCCTGGTATCAGAGCTAAACCAACAATTTTAAGGAGCAACAAAATACCTATATTGAGCCTCACCCTGCACACAACTGAGAGGTAGATGTGATGGAAATAGGGCATGTGATAAGGAAATTGAGGAAAGGGGTGGCCCCTGGGTACAAGAGGATCCTAGTACCTTCAGATTCTTTGGTCTTGAACTCCAATCTTCACCTCCACCTGTTTTGTGCTTTCTAAAATTCAGTCCTTTGGGGTTAAAAGTCCTGATTAGAGATATGACAGCTTCTCTTCCCTGTAACCCAAAACTTGTGACTGTAAAGCATTCCTCAAAGAAGCTTTCACTCTTTTGTTCTGTTTTGTTTATAAATGAATTTTCATGCCCTATATTTTTTTCTCTCATTTATACTTCAGTATCTTGGAACAGTGAAAACATTTAATTTTGTTAAAATAATGAAAAAGACAGTATTTTTTCTATGACTTGAGTTGGATTATAGAGGAAATCAATGTGACCACCTGCTCTAGGCTGCTTATCCTTCTTGCAAGAAACAAAACTTACAGTAAAGATGTAATGTGCCATTTGCAAACCATATTTCAAATAAACAAAATCCAGGCAAGAGAAATTTTCTACATTAAATGTGATTGTTTTCTTTCATCATTTTGGCCGTTTGACAAAAACCATGAGCCCAAGGAAAGTGAGTTCTTGTTGCCACTAAACATGTATTGATACTTCTGGCCAAAATGGAGGCATAGGTAGACATACTGTGCCTCCTCGCACAACCAAAACTAAGGACAACAAAAATTTAGAAACAAAAAAACAACCAAAACAGAGAGAAATGAAAGGAACAAAAGTCTGACAACCATTCATCCAGACCGGTAAGGAGGGGCAGAGTCGGAGGCCTACAGAGAGGGGTTGAGGGGTCCTGGCAGGAAAAGCGGTGGCTGGCAGGCGCAGGCACGCAGGGTGCAGGCGGCAGTTGGCAGACCCCAGAAGCATAGGGGCAACTGATGGACCCGCTGGCAGACCCTGGATGTGAGAGAAAACGAGCAGACCCAGTGAGGGGTGCAAGGCAGTTGGCTGTCCACAGTCACACATTTGCACACAGATAAACTAGGCAAAAATGGGCAGTGACACAGACCGCACAACCCAGGGACCCAGCACCGAGAAACAAAGCCTAAAAGCACTGATTGAAAACACCTGTGGGGGTTGAGGCCGGGAGAATCTCCCAGCCTGACAGGAGGCTCCTTGGGGAGACCCACAGACTCCTGTAAAGTTCACAAGCCCAACCACCTGGGAGCCAGCACCAGAAGGGCCCAATCTGCTTGTGGGAAGTGGCGGAGGGAACTGAAGTCCTAGAGAGACCAGAGCAGTCGACAATGTTCCCTCTCGGACCCCGCCCCCATATACAACATCACAACCCAGCAACTGAGGTGCCCCGCCATGGTGAACACCTAAGCCTCCACCCCTCATATGCAACAGGCACAACCAGGCCAAAGGGAGGGGAGGATGGTTCAAACAGAATTAAAAGCCCCTTGGCCAGTGCTTTTAAGCAAATAAGAGATTGCCAACCTCAGATGCACAGTTCAAAGCACTGGTGATTAGGATGCTTACAGAATTGGTTGAGTTTGGTCGCAAATTAGATGAACAAATGAAGGCTACAATAAGTGAAATGAAGAAAAATGCACCCAGGACCAATAGTGATGGAAAGGAAACTGGGTTTCAAATTAATGGAATGGACCAGAAGGAGGACAGGAACAACCAAACAGAAAAGAATGAAGAAACAAGAATTCAAAAAAATGAAGAGAGGCTTAGGAACCTCCAGGACATCTTTAAACCTTCCAACATCCGAATTATAGGGGTACCAGAAGGGGAAGAGGAAAAACAAGTTAAAAAGTTATTTGAACAAATAATAAAGGAGAAATTCCCCAATCTGGCAAGGGAAATAGACTTCCAGGAAGTCCAGGAAGCTCAGAGAGTCCCAAAGAAGTTGGACCCAAGGAGGAACACACCAAGGCACACCATAATTACATTATCCAAGGTCAAAATAAAGGAGAGAATTCTAGAAGCAGCAAGAGATAAGGGAATAGCTACCTACAAAGGAATTCCCATCAGAATGTGAGCTGATTTCTCAAAAGAGACCTTGCAGGCAAGAAGGGGCTGGAAAGAAGTATTCCAAGTCATGAAAGGCAAGGACCTATATCCAAGATTGTTCTATCCAGCTAAGCTTTCATTTAGAATGGAAGGGCAGATAAAGTGCTTCTCAGATAAGGTCAAGTTAAAGGAGTTCATCATCACCAAGCCCTTATTATATGAAATGTTAAAGGGACTTATCTAAGAAAAAGAATATAAAAAATATGAACAGTAAAAAAAGACATCAAACTCACAGTTAGTAACAAACACACCTAAAACAAAAGCAAACTAAGCAAACACAGAACAGGAACAGAACCACAGAAATGGATATCACATGGAGGCTTAGCAACAGGGGAGTGGGAGGAGGAGAGAGGGGAAAAGGTATAGAGAATAAGTAGCATAGACAATAGGTACAAAATAGACAGGGGTAGGGCAAGAATAGTATGGGAAATGTAGAAACTAAAGAACTTATGACACATGGACATGAACTAAAGGGGGGGAATGTGGGTGGAAGGGGGTGAGCAGGGTGGGGGCAGTGAAGGGGGAAAATGGGACAACTGTAATAGCATAATCAGTAAAATATATTTAAAAAAACATGTATTGATAATGTAGGCTTCCAAGATTGTCTAATGGAGCTTCTATGACTCACTAGATATCATATACTTAGAAAACACTTTGCCATGAATTTGAATTGTTTATATTTCAGATAAGATATTAAGCTTTTCATAGGCACCATGTTTTGAGAATGCCTAAAGTTAGTCTTTATGTTTCCATTCTAAAAGTTTGCAACCAACTCAGTGAGATTAAGTATATACCATAAGAAAACAATTTTTGATGTTCTATTTTTCCTATATTTATTTTCTGCTATAGATGATACCACACATATTTACTTCCTCTTAAGTTGTTATGGCTATGTAACTCTGACTCACAAAAGATGATTTTTAAAAATTCTGTCTTTTCACCTGCATCTATTGGCTGAAACTCCTCTGTAAAGAACTTTCTCTCCATAACTACTTTGTTATCCTGAAAGCTGCTTTATATTGGGAAGACATGATGAATGTTAAAGCTTTGCTCTTTATTTACTGATTTTCAGAATAATGAGCCAATGCTTTGGAAACTTACAACAATAAGAAATTTTTTTAATTGTTCAGTTTTGTTTTTATTATCATGAATTTGCATATGTTTGATGGGTGAGTCCATGAAATAGTCTTGAAATCACCCCATTACAATTTAACTCTTACAATTTATTCACTGCTTGCCATCAATGTAATCTTTGGAAAACTCAAATTATAGCATGCCCATCTGTCATTTAAATACCCTTCAATGTGTCCCCATTACAATTAGAATAGTCCCTAAATTCTTTATCCTAGAAAAGCTTACCTAACCTGGCCATGGCTACTTCTCTGACATCACCTCATACAGATCTCCCCTTTCAATATTAATACTTTCCTGTTTCTCAACTACCTGTCACACAGGGACTTTGCAGTGTCTGTTCCCTCTATCAGTAATACTGCTATTCCTGATCTTTGCATGTGTCATTCTATGGCCCACCCCATATTTTCTGTCAAATCACCCACTATGTTTTTGTTCTATGTATAGAATTACCTGATATTTTCTTACTACTTTAATACTTCTTTTGTTTGTTTGTTTTTCCATACTCTCTTCTCTGAAATTTAAGTTCTGTTGATAGCAGAAATCTTTTTTTAATTTTTTTTAAATTATTTTATTGTTGTTCAATTACAGTTGTCTGTATATTCCCCCCACCAGTCCCCACCACCCCAGAAAAACCCATCTCCCTCCCTTGCTTCCACCTTCCCCCTTGTTTTTGTCCATGTGTCCTTTATAGTAGTTCCTGAAACCCTTCCTTCCATAATGCCTTCCCACCTTCCCTCTGGTTACTGTCAGATTGTTCTTAATTTCAATGTCTCTGGTTATATTTTGCTTGCTTTTTTCTTTCAACAAAAGAAAGGCAAAAGTTAAAGGCAACATCATATGGTATTTGTCCCTCACCACCTAGCTTATTTCACCTAGCATAATGCTCTCCAGTTCCATCCATGCTGTCACAAAGGGTAGGAGCTCCTTCTTTCTTTCTGCTGCATAGAATTCCATTGTGTAAATGTACCATATTTTTTGACCCATTCATTTGCTGATGGGCATTTAGGTTGCTTTCAGCACTTGGCTATTGTAAATTGTGCTACTATGAACATTGGGGTGCATAGGTTCTTTTGGATTGGTGTTTCAGGGCTCTTAGGATATAATCTCAGCAGTGAAATTGCTGGATCAAAAGGCAGTTCCATTTTAAGTTTTCTGAGGAAATTCCGTACTGTTTTCCACAGTGGCTGCACCAGTCTGTATTCCCACCAACAGTGCACTAGGGTTCCCTTTTTTCTGCATCCTCTCCAACACTTGTTTGTTGATTTGTTTATGATGGCCATTCTGACTGGTGTGAAGTCGTATCTCATTGTGGTTTTAATTTGCATTTCTCTGATGGCTAGTGATGCTGAGCATCTTTTCATATGTCTCTGGGCTGTATGTCCTCCTTGGAGAAGTGTCTGTTCAAGTCTTTTGCCCATTTTTTAATTGTTTTTTTTTGTCTTCCTGGAGTGGAGTTGTGTGAGTTCTTTATCTATTTTGGAGATCAAACCATTGTCTGAGGTGATAGCAGGAATTTTGTATGTCTTGTCTGCCACTGAATATTCAGTTCCTAAAAGAAGTACCCTGCACTAGGAACTCAGTAACTACTTTTTGAGTTAATAACTGAATGCATGAAGGGCTCATCCAATTTAAAGCTAAATCTCCCCAAAGAAGAAGACCTTAGAGATACACATATATGAGGTCTGTCCAGGAAAAGTCCAGCCATTGCTAATATAACAAGAACAGTTTGCATGACATCGATGTAGCCTGGCAGCCAAGGAGAGTGGACTGGAATGCACATATGTGAACAATGATGACTTCACTGTACTGTGAAGGTCCCACAGTGCCTACTTTGAAGGGGACTGAGGTGTCATTGTCCTACATACAATGTTTCTTGTATCTTCTTCAATAAATGTCTCTATTTTTCATAGTGCATGGATGGGTACCTTCTGGGCAGACCTTTTATACTATAGAATTTTAGGCAGAAGGAAAGGCTCTTAGGTAGAATGAAAGGTGCAGAGAATGCTGAAATTTTTCTAACCCACGGGGGTAGCTGGTAAACTTCAATTCACAAATGTTTTAAAAAAAATTCTAGTGAACAATTTTGTATAAATAGAAAAGTAAAAAATAAATGCAATTTATTTAAAAATCTTTATTAGTCTTTTACAAAAGTGTCAATTTCAATGAATATTAATAGTAATTTAAATTTTATAGTTTCAAAATTTATTTTATATTATTAGTAGTAGCATACAATTTACTAACATTTTATTATTTTTCAGAGTAACATATACAGATCTTTTAGTGTTTCTTACTTGTGACTGGTTAAATTTTTATGTTACAAAGAAATTGCCAAAGGCTTTTGGACTAATAAGCTAATAGAAAAAATATGTTCAAAAGTATAAAATGTTTAAAACTCAAGAAATATTAGGTTCTAATTGCTAAATTTTATTTATGTATCTATGTATTTATTGATTGATTGATTTTAATCCTCACCCAAGGATATGTTTCATTGATTCCAGAGAGAGGGGGAGGAAGAGAGAGTGAGAGAAACATTGATGTAAGAGAGGAAATTAATAAGTTGCCTCCTATATGTGCTGTGCACAGGGACAAACCCTTGGCCTAGGTCTGTGTTCTGACCAAATGGAACTGGCAACCTTTACACAATCCTTGGCTTACTGGATGACACTCCAACCAACTGAGCTACTGGCCAGGGCTAATTGCTAAAGCTTTTAATATAGTAGCAAAACTTATTTTTAGATAACTATAGAATCTCATTCCATATGTTGATATTATTCTGTCTCAACTATATCAGCTACAACTTAGTTTAATGTCAAAATTCTGGGGATAACTATTTATAGTCAGCAAAGATTTTTGAAATTATGCATACATTTTTGTGGGTGATTTCAAAATATGGAAGTAAAACCAAAGTAACCTATAATGTTTATCTAAATTAAAACGTATGCAATTAGCTTTATTGCTTTTTAAACACGAATTTTAAAATTAACCTTCATTATAAATATTATTTTGAAATTATTATTAAAAAGTGTGTATTATATTTCCTATTGAAACAGCTATTGAAATACATTTTGCCCAATTATATATTTTTTGGAGGGTGAAGGTAACTGATTCCAAATACTAACATTTTACTTTTATTAAAGTAAACCAAAATAAAGTGAAAATTTACAATCTAAAAGAAGATTTTTACAATGCATATAACTAATAATGGATTACATATATATATCTTAGAAATCCATTTTTTCAGTAAAATGGGCAAAAAGATAAATTAATAATGGGCATTTTACAGAGAAAGAAACATGAATGGTAATAAGTCAAGGGCTCCTGAATTGTATTAGTAATCAACTTATTGTAAATTAAGACAACAATAATTGCAATTTTGCATGCAATATGTGGGCAAAAATTTAGAAGTTGAATAACATCAAGTGTTTGTAAATATATTAATCCAAAAGAATCATAAACAATTGTTTGTTAGTGTATAAATTCATATATAATGAAAAAGAATCTGATATTATCTAAATAAGTTGAAAATGTGCATATGCTGTTACACAAACATCCTGCTCCTAGTTGTATAACTTAGAAAATCTGTTAACAATTGAAAATATGAGACATGTGCAAGAATATCCAGAGCAACATTTTTATAATTTCTAAAAGCAGAGATAAAAACCCCACAAATGTTTGCTGAAAATAAAATAAACAAGAGAATATAAATATATATTGTTGTCTATATATACTTAAAAAAATATAGCTATTTATAATAATGGATAAATATTACAACCACAGTATAATATGAGGGGAGAAAACCAAGTCTCAGAAGATTATGAAAGTACATATTTTCATAAAATTCAAAATAAGAAAAACATCTTATTTAAGTTATTATAGAGCAAAATATTAATTCAAAAAGATATATGCACTCCTATATATTAATTGCAGCAGTATTTACAATAGCTAAGATACGGAAGCAATCTAAGTGTCTGTTGATAGATGAATGGATAAAAAGATATAGTACATATATCCAATGGAATATTGCTTGGAAAAAAAGAATAAAATCTTCCATTTTGACAACATGGATGGACCTAGAGGGTATTATGCTAACTGAAAAAAGTCAGACAAAGACAAATAACATATGATTTCACTTATATGTGAAGTCAAAAACACAAAATAAATGACAAAACAGAAACAAATTCATAAATGCATAAAATAAGCTGATGGTTGCCAGATGAGAGGCATTTCTTTTTTTTTTCTTGTTCAAGTGCAGTTGTCTCCATTTCCCCACCAATACTTTCCTTATGTGGATGGGTTAAAGAGGTTAAGAGATTAGACTTCTGGTCAAGATGGCAGCATAGGCAGACCAAGCTCATCTCTTTGCACAACCACGTCAAAATTACAACTAAGATATAGAACAACCATCACTCATAACTGTCAGAAATCAAGTTGAATGGAATTCTGACAAATATGGAATTTCAAAACTCCAAAGAAGAGCTAAATGACATAGAGATAACCAGCCTATCAGATACAGAGTTAAAAACACTGGTTATAAGGGTGCTCAAGGAAATTATCAAGGACCTCAGTAACATACAAAATATCCAGTCAGAAACAAAGGATACACTAATTAAAATACAGAACAATTATAGAGAAACAATAGTAGAGTGAATGAAATCAAGAATCAAATCGATGATTTGGTACAATTAGAAGAACAAAAAGAAAAAAGAATCCTCCAAAATGAGGATAGTATAAGTAACCTCTGGGACAACTTCAAGAAGTCCCAGAGGACTTCATATCATAAGGGTGCCAGAAGCAGAAAAGGAAGAGGAAGAAATTGGAAATCTATTTGAAAAAGTAATGAAGAAAAACTTCCCTAATTTGGTGAAGAAAATAGACATGCAAGTCCAGAAATCACCTAAACAACATGGGTACAAAGAGGCCCACTCCATTCAACATCATAATTAAAATGTCAAAGATAAAGAGAGAATCTTAAAAGAAGCAAGAAAAAAGAAGTTAGTTACATACAAGGGAGCTCCCATAAGACTATCAGCTGATTTCTCAAAAGAGACTTCCCAGGCTAGAAAAAATTGGCAAGAAATATTGAAAGTCATGAAAAACAGGGACCTACAGCCAAGATTGTCCTACCCTGCAAAGATATCATTTAGAATTGAAGGGCCGATAAATAGCTTCCAGACAAGAAAAAAATAAAGGAGTTCATATCACCAAGCCATTACTATATGAAATGTTAAAGGGACTTATTTAAGAAAAAGATGATCAAAGCTATGAACAATAAAATGGCAAAACTATAAATCTATCAACAGTTGAATCTAAAAAAAAAACAAGCTAAGCAAACAAGAAGAACAAAGACACAATCATGGATATGTAGAGCATTTTGATGGTTGCCAGATGGGAGAGGGGTGTGGGGGAATAGGTGAAGAGGGAGTGGGTTAAGAAGTAGTTACAGAATAGGTAGTTACAGAATAACCATGGGGATGTAAAGTACAGTATAAAAAATGGAGTAGCCAAAGAACTTATATGCATGACCCATGGACATGAACAATGGTGTGGGGATTGCCTGATGGAGTGGAGGTGCTGAGTGAAGGGGTACAAAGGGGGAAAATCACTTTGAGTGTAATAGCATTATTGATAAAATATAATAAGAAATGAAAATGAAAAAGTGATGAAGGGAATAAGAAGTACAAGCTGCACTTATAAAAATAATCATAAGGATATAAAGTATAGCATTGAGAATATAGTAAATATTGTAATAACTATGTATGGTATCAGATGGGTAAACTAGACCTATTGGAGTGATCACTTTATAAATTACATAAATTTCACATCACTATGTTGTATACCTGAAACTAACATAATATTGTATGTCAAGTGTAAATTATAAAATTTTAATAGTAGAAGGAGTTATTTTAGAGCTATCAAGAAGGAAGAATTTGCCCTGGCTGGCGTAGCTCAGTGGATTGAGCGCGGGCTGGGAACCAAAGTGTCCCAGGTTCGATTCCCAGCCAGGGCACATGCCTGGGTTGCAGGCCATAACCCCCAGCAACCGCACATTGATGTTTCTCTCTCTCTCTCTCTCTGTCTCCCTCCCTTCCCTCTCTAAAAATAAGTAAATAAAATAAAAAAAATAAAAAAAAAGATCACATTTACATTTAAAAAAAAAAAAAAAAAAAGAAGGAAGAATTTTCAGGCCATAATCTGTAAAAATAGAAAAACTGAGAGAAGTATTTAGGTACTTGGAATATTACTTATCTCCTAAGTGACTTCTGATTTTTAAAAAAAGCAATGAAAAATGTGAAAAGTGAAGCAAAGTTTTCATTAGTCTATGGAGCTATAAGAAAAATAAATAAAAATTCTGAAATCATGAAGAAGAAAGATCACTGGTTAATATTTCATATTTCTACCTGAGATTCTGATGGGCTACACAGCACAATTTACACTGAACAGCAAATAGAATAGTTCTCAGGAGGACTGAAGCCCATCTTTAAATAATTTCAAACCAGGTTTAGTTCAGGTAGATTGCCTCTAGCCTAGCTTCCTACAAGAAGCCACACAAATTATTTCTGGAGGAAAATAACATCATACTGAACTTTAAATTATATCTACACTTTTTTGACATGCAATGTTGAGCACTTAATAAAAAATAATGAAGCTTGGAGTACACAAAAATGATCAAAAGCCAAAGGACAATAAGTATTAGAACTAGAGCCAAAAAATACAGATACTGAAATTATAAGGCACATTATTATTGAAATAGAACTATACTTAACATGTTAAAGGAATTAAATTACAAGTGGCAAATTGCAAAATAAAACTGAAAATTAGAATAATAAATTAATAGCATATAACTAAGAAAAAACAGAAACTGAAATTAAGAACTCATAGGATGAGTTTAATAGCACACTGGACTCAGAAAAACACAGAATTAATAGATTGAAAGATAAGAAGGACAAACATCTAGCCTGGAGTATGGAGAGGCAAAGCCTGGAAAATCCAGAAGCCTAAAGGGCATGTGACACACAGAGGGAAGTGGCCACAGTGAGTCAAGTGGTGCTCTGGAAAGATAATAGAGAGTAAGGCAGACTAAATATTTCAAGAGATATTGACTGATTACTTTTCAAAATTGGCAAAAGATATCAATCTATAGATTCAATAAATGCTATCAATCCTAAGTAGGTTTCCTAGTAGAAGGAAAACCAGAAAATATATACATAGGTACATCATGAAAAAAATGCTGAGTATTAAAGACATAAAATATTTTAAAAGCAGCCAGGAAACAAGAAAATACTATCTGAAGAGGAGGAACAGTAAGATTAATAGGAATTTCTCAACAGAAATAATTGAAGCCAGAAGACAATGGAAGAATATCTTCAAAACAGAGAATGATGATGCCTGCCAACCTATCATTCTATATAAGCAAATGTAACCTATAAAAATAAAAAAAAAGTTTCAGACAAGCAGAAACTCATAGTTTTTATAATCAAACTCATATCAAAGAAAATATTAAATTGTATTCTTCAAACGAAAACAAATCATCTCCACTGAGAACAACATTCAGCAAGAACACAGAAGGGGGTAAATGTGTGTTAAAGACAAAATGAATATTGACTACATAATGCAATAATAACATGTTGACTTAATACATAAATTAAGTTGCATGCAACAATAGCACAAAATCTGGTGGATAGCTGGGTGAAGTGAATTAACTTGTTCCTTGATCTTTGTATTTTCTGGAGGATGATAAATTGCTATTTTTATAAAATTTTAATAAATTGAAATTGTATGTCATAATCTCCCTGGTAACCACTAAACATATAGTGACAGAATGTATAACTAGTAAACTAAGAATGAAAACATAATAGAAACACACACACCAAGAAATAAAAATAAAACTGTAAGGGAAAAAGAAATCATGAAACAGGAAAAAAATAAAAAATAAATATTAAGATGAAAATTTAAACTCAAGCACAACAAATATGGAATAAATACTCCACTTAAAAATAACAATTGTCAAGTTTAATAAAGAAAACAAATACATGCTTCTAATAAGAGTTATAATTTAAATGTAAGCTTACATAGAGATTCAACATAATAGAAAAGCTCAGAAAAATAAACAAAAGTAACTACGGATATAGCAATATAACAAATATACTTTAAAGCAATAAATAATATTAGAAATAAAAATGCTTATTTCATAGTGAAAGGTCAATATAACAGGAAGATAAAACAATTAAAATTTTTTTGCATTTAATGACACAGCCTCAATATTTATGAAACAAAAATTGACAGAAAGGCTGACAAAGAACAGAGAGAGGAGACATGCATAGCAATTCAGGACTGGTCATGATAGTATCAGGACACTCAGACAACTTACCATTCCGTATTTGAAAAACGTACACAAAAAGGAGATAGGATGAATTAGAGCATTTCCTTGAGCATTAGAGCATTGTTCCTTAATCTTTGTATTTTCTGGAGAATGATAAATTGCTATTTTTATAAAATTTTAATAAATTGAAATTGTATGTCATAATCTCCCTGGTAACCACAAAAAGGAGATAGGATGAATTAGAGCATTTGAATAGTCATATCTAGTAAAAAAAATCAAATCGCTTCAATTCTTTGAAGAAAATTTAAGGAATTTTTGAGAAAAGTTATGAAAATCTAATGAAGAAAACCCCAGCCCAGATGACTTTATGGGTGGATTCTACCAAAAATATTTACAAAAGAAATGGCCCACATTCTTCCAGAGAACAGGAAAATAGATAACACTTCCTAACTCATTTTATGATACCAACACCCCCAGAGAACATGTACTATTTGTGTAATCAACTATCGAAAAATACTTGTGCTTGTGTCAGTAGAGGATATTCCTGGAAGAAGCCACAAGAAATCGCTAACAGAAGATGCCTTTAAAAGAAGAGCTGAGGGCACTGGTATGGGTATTACTTCTTGGTAGTACATATGCAGAGATATATAATCATAAATGACATGTTTAATTTTCAAAACTCGAAAGATAAATAAAGAATAAAAGAGGAGAACTGTCAGTTTCCAGTCCAGCGTGTAAAAAGATTGGAAGTCAATGATCCACCCCAACCAGAAGGAAAAAAAAAAGATGAACAAACTGAAAAAGCAACTGCTCATTTCAGATCTGTATGAGAAGAGAGGTCAAAGATCAAATCACTGCCTCCAGAACTGGAGAGACTGGCAGGCAAATTCAGAAAAACCATGGTTTCCTGGAAAACCTGAACTGTAGTTACGAGCTTCTGGGCTCAGAGCCTCGGACTCTGAGAGTTAAAAATCCAGCAGGTCCTGATCTTAGGGGAAGGGGAAGTTCTCACTGGTGAGTTTCATTCCTGGGTCTCCACCAGGTCCTCACAGTGGACATCAGAGAAAAATCCCTTCATGCTTCAGGGGGAGGGGAAGGAACCATTCTGAATTCACCAGTGCATTCAGTCCTTCTTTACAAAGCTTATCTATAGGAGGAAGTATTTTACCAGAGCCTAATGGGCTGAAATTTTGTCATAGCCTTACTAACCTGGGGGAAGGGAAATCCAGCCCTCACTAGCCATGCTGTCCCATCTCAGGGATGGAGGCTGCTGAGAACTGAGTTCACAGTTCAAAGGCAAAGGCTCACTAAAAAACTGACCCTACTCATGGGACTACAGAGTGCTTCCCCTCACCCCACCCTACAACACATTACCAAGGCCTATTCACAACAGTATACTATAGACTTCAGGTAACAATGAGGTGGTCTTATCAGTTGTAACAAAGTGCCAGTTTTGTGGGGGATGTGAATAATGGAGGAGGCTAGGCATATGAGGGGATAAAGAGTAAAAGGGAAATATTTCTATCTTCTGCTCAAGTTTGCTATGATCCTCAACTTGTCTAAAAAATAAAGTGTATTAAAATAAAAAAGAATTTTAAAAAAGGCTCCTTTTGCACTTTTACCCAGCTTCGTGTATGTGAAATGTTAAGAGATTATGATTCTGGATCCTGCGGGCTCCTGGACATTGGAAAGAGGGCAGGTGTGGCTAGTTTGTTGCTGGGTTCAGCTACTATCACCAAGCTGGAAAAGGGCAAGGAATCATAAATTATTTACCCATCCCAAGGTCAGAACAGAGACTTGAGACTTGGCTGTGAATAAACATTGGTTCTGTGACCTACTGTTTGGTGCCTGCTTTCATGGCAAATCCTCTAACAACCCTCATCTGCGCTTTGGTTATGAAATTTTGGCCTGTTCCTTAACCAAACCTGAAAGAACTATTGAAGTTTTTCTTGTGTCAACATATGATAAATCTGGCTTCCTATCTCCCTGATAAATGCAATGGTGTGTTAATTCCCTCATGTTTCATATGGGAGAAAAATAGAAATTAAGATAAATTGTTTTTATAAGCACTATTTTGAATGCAACCATGTTCTGGTTCCAAGATGATTTCTCAGAGTGAATAATTCACAGAGCTGGTCTTATCACCTCTCCTGCCCCATTCCTAATGCTATTTTTGGCAACTGACCAATTGCATAGCACTCAGCTGTTTTGACAGCTGATAAGAAAGTAGTAAGAAAATGTTTGGTTGAATGATAATCAGGGTTCCCGAATTTAGATTTTGAAATATAGAAATAGGGAGGTAATGGTCTGGAAATGTGGAATATGCAGGGTGGAAGGAATGCACAGGGCATCCAGATGACTGACGGACTGCGTGTGCACTTTGAGAAGGACACAGACTGTCAGCTCTCTGACAAAGGCAAGGACTGAGAATGAATGCAGCGAGAACTCACGAAAGAGTGGCGGGGGAGGGCAGCCTCATAAAAGTCCAAATGGATACTTAAAAATTTCACATAACAAAACATTTATTTAGTTTTTAGAAGAGCTTTAAGTCTATCATCTCAGTATTATATGCAATTCTAAAAATCACTGTTATTCTATGTAAAAGCATATGACACATTTGAATAGGGTATGTGGACTTCCTTCAGCACATAGAGTACAAAAAGGGTGGGCTGACAAGCTAAAAATAAGAGTTACATAAAAAGTGGGAAAAGCCAAACACAAGAACCTTCAGAACAGAGCAATTTCAGGCTATTTGGTTTAGGGACAAAAGGCTCAAACACTTAATTAGGGCCTAAAGGCATCATTGCATTGAAGCTCCTGGAAATATTGATTCTGAGTCCATCAAGAAAAAATAAATTGTCTAGACAGTAGCCTATTTTAAAAAACAAAAGTGTATGTAATTCATTTTGGAAATGTTTCTACTTCTAGAATAATTAAAACATGGAAGTATTGCCATTACAGACCCACTCTTTCTATAAAAGAAGAAGTAAGATGGTTACATTTGTTGGCCTACTTTGTGCCAAAAATGTCACACATTGATGCCATTCTTCTTAATAATCTTGCAAAGTACTTATTATTTTCCTCTTTAAAGATAAACTGAGGTTCAGAGAAGCTAGATTTTATAGCTTATGAATGAATGACTGAGCTCAAGTTAACCTCAGGATTGTCAGACTTCCTGCCCTTGTTGCCTCTCCCTAAGGATTTCCGATGGCTGAAATCTTTAAAATTACAATTAGTTATTCAACAAAAGTAAGTGTAGGTTGTGGACACAGTGTTTTCATTGTCTTTCATGTAAGCACAAGACATCATCGAGTAGTAAGAAGAGCAGGTCCCCATGTCAGCCCCCCTGAACAGGAGCTCCCTGTCCTGTCTGCTGCCACCATGTGACCAGGCACAGTAACCTGTCTCTGTCCATGAGCACAATTTGTGCAGCAGTAACACCTACCTTGTAGTGACTAGAAGACATTCTCCATGTGACAGACTAACTGGCATCATAAGATCTTAATAAACGTTAGCTTATATTCCTTTACTATTGAACACACCTATTTGAACACCTATTTCCTTCTGAACTGTCTCCTAAATCAAACAAAGATGATTAGGCCTCCAGTCCTCAACTAACTGCTAACCTAGTGGAAATGAAAAGCAAACAAATATAATAACCTGTTAGAAGGGGTGTAATAAATAAGTGCATATCCATACGACGGAGAGAAAGACTCAGAACACATTTAGTTTTGTACTTACCCAAGAAGGCTTTCCAGAGATGTGTGCCTTTCCATCCTGAACGCTGGCATGTGGTGTCTAAATAAAGCAGCCCTTCCAGGGCGCATGTGCTGCCGCCGGCTTCAAACACATTTTCTTGGAGTGGCTCGCATATGGATGAAATCAGTGCTTCTGTTAAAATCCCTCAAAATCCTTTCCCCATTATCAGGTAGCATTGAAATACCTTTTGGGGGGATTTATTTTGCTATATTGTACAAATAAGAGAAAAATGTCAAGATACGATTAGTTGCAACTCCTGTATTTCCCAGACAAAATTCTTGAAATCTAGCAGCCAAAGCAGAATCTGGTTTTATTTCCCCATTAAGTGTCTCACAGAGGTAAGGGGAAGGACAGGAGAGGACTCCCCACAGTCAAGGGCCCACTTTGGTACAAAAGCAGATACCGCTGGCTTGTGGTCACAATAAAGTGGTAAATACTAGCCTGGGAGGACTGACCACTTACCTCAACCGAAGGGCAGTTAACTGAGGGCCAATCCTCCAGAACCGGGCTGAGAGTTGCCACGTGGTCCCTTCACTTAAGTGCTCTGTTCCTCTGGGCAGCCCTGATCTAGGCTTTAGTTGGAGAGGCCCCATATATTGACCAATCCTGGCCCCAGAGAGAGTGTTTTGCCCTGAATCATCTGCTCTGGCTTTCTTTCCACAAGTCCCTAAACATTGACCCATCTTCACTTCTTTATGTGCTCAATCCCTGTTCGAGACAAATCCCAAACCAATGAAAAGGAACTTCCCACAGCAGAGTGGGATCAGGGGCCACAAGGAGAGGCAGCATCCCCAGACACAGAAATGTCCCATGTTCAACCTTAATTTAAGGCTAATGAAAAAGTCTGTGTCAGCAGGGTCATCTTACTGCAAAGGCAACAACCACTCACATTTTACAGGAGAAGTTTACAAAAGGAGTTCGAGTCTCAGGACCAGCTTTACAGATGGTTTCAATATCCATACCTGACCCTGGACCCTCTAGGTGGGCATATCCTTCACCTTTACACATCTGCGCAATCTGGGATTCTTTTCTGCATATATTTTATGACACTCCTGAAAACATTGTTTTCTGATTAAAATAGTAACAAATGTGCAGTGCACAAAATTTGAAAAATACGGAAAAGTATAAGGAAAAAGAGTAAAGTCATCCGTATTTCTCCTCCTCAAATGGGATCATACCCAAGAGTTGCAGTCTTAGCAATGTTC
Organism: Phyllostomus discolor; assembly: GCF_004126475.2. NCBI lineage: Eukaryota > Metazoa > Chordata > Mammalia > Chiroptera > Phyllostomidae > Phyllostomus > Phyllostomus discolor. The sequence continues at coordinate 145,020,427 of NC_040907.2, read as the reverse complement.
TGGCATGCTTTTCTGCTTCACTGCTACTGTAATAAAAATCAAATAAGAATGGCTCCAAGTCCATAATATTTGGAGGGAGAAGAGAGTGAAAAGTTAAAAGTATCAAACCTCAATAAATATATGAAAAACTCCTGTTTATTTTTTTTCCTTCCGTTTTTCCTTTGCTAGGAAACCCGATGCTTTCTGGCTGATTGTTAGCATTAACGGGGCAGGTGGAAGATAGGTGTCAACTACTCCATCTGTAGACTCTTATTTCTTTCCTGTGTCAGAAATTGCCTTTCTTTACTAAAAAGCCATTTTTAATGGCTAGGAGCTGCACAAACTGAAATAATGAAACCAGCCCTAACTTACCCTCACGTAACCCCACAAAAATCAGCAGGACAAGATGTGAGTGGAGTTTTCATAATTTTTGAGGAACAACTGTGAGAAATTGCTGCAAGAAAACATCAAGAAAAATGTTCTTATTTTAAAAATAGCCTATGTTTGTATACTGCTTCATGGACTTGTACTTTGCCTGTATTTTTTAAGGTATATTTGCAGATGGTCTCTTGGGCTGTCATCCATCAAATTTCCAAAGTTAAAACCCCAAATTTTGGGCACTGTGCTTTCTGGGGTAGAAGTGTTATAGTGTGTGTCTGAAGAGTTTTATTGATTCTTAAATTGGTTCTTGAGAAATCCACACTGACTTAGACATGTCAATGTTTGACTGTGTAGAGAGGGCGTGGCCTGGTGAAAAGAACCTGGCAGACATTCAATTCTGTACTTCTCTTTGCTACTTTTAAAGTAGCTCTGAGTGTTTTTGTTCATACCTACAACAAGAATAATAATGCCCATGTAATAGGATTGTGGGGAGAATTAGGAATAAAGAGCACACAATGACAAACATGAAGCAGACATGCAGTAAGTACGAACTATATTGACATCCTTTATCTAGGACATTAATAATCAGAGAAAAACTGTCGTCTGTGGAAGAAAGGACATTGTTCTAATAGGAAATCTGTAGTAAAAAATATGTTTTCCTCGGCCTCTTTCCTTAACTCCATCCCTTCCTGAAGCCACTGTAAGGTCTCTGGTGAGCTGTTGGGGGGCAGGGTGCCCGTGTATGAGTAAGGGGATGAGGAGGGTATCCCTGTGGGTGATGGTGGCATGGTCTGCAGATTCAGACCCTGAGAAAGGGGAGACCATCCCTGCAGGGGACCAGCCTGGCAGGGGTGTCAAAAACCAAGAAGAGTAAGGAGGCATGCACAAGGGGTCAGTGCTGATAAATGGGGGAAGGGAAAAAGTTCCATGGCACAGTGTGTCCAGGAAGTGCTAGACTTCACAGGTTTGTTTTCTGCAGGACTGTTCAGAGCCTTTAATACACTACTTTGCATTTCGATTCTCCAATAAGAAGAGTCTTGCCCATGGAACTCTCCCTTTAAAAAAAATACTCCTCTGATCATTTATCTATGTCAAAGGACAAATTTATACTTTCAAATCAATCATGAGCTAATACTTTTATAAAAAAAATAAAACAAAGACATCAAATTAGACCCTCAATATTAGTGAAATTTCTAGAGATTCTCGAATGACTCTGTCAGATTGTGGTGAACATTTCTAAGTGCTTATTTTCAATTTCTGTACTAATCTTGTCAGGATTAGAATTGAAAATGTCTGCACATGGACACTGAAGTATGTATGCTTTGAGTAAGACCGCAGAAGGGCATGCCTGTTCACTGTGTAACAGCACCAGAATATTATTGGCGACTGAGCCTTGGTTCAGTGCTTGATTCAGTATTTGAGTTCCAGCTAAGAAAGAATTCAGAGCCAAGACTCAAATACAAACAAAAGTTTGTTTAGAAAGTCACAGAGGTAGAAGAAGTGAGCCAGCTGAGCTACGTGGGCTCAGAAAATAAGTTACAGAGGCAAAAAAAAAAAAAGGCCTTTGGACCTTAAGAGAAAGAGAGAAGAAATGTGTGTGCCTTGACAAAAGAGAAAGGGGGAAAGGTGGAGGCATGAGTGTGTGAGAGAGAATACACAGAGTCATCTGTTGTAAGGGTTTTTGAGGGCAAGGATTTTAGGAAAGGTCCCAGGGTAGGAACTCAGTAGAATATCAGCTTTCCTGGTGTGTCTTTCAGGGTCATGGTTTCCAATGATTGGTCAGTGCAGCTAGTCCTGATGTTAGCTGTGGCATCACTGGTGCTGGCATTGCCCCACCTGACCTTGCTGCTTTTCTGGGCCTGGAGCTGAAACACAACAGAGGCCTCGATGTTATCTCTAGGGCTTAATGCTTCAGGGAGTGATTGTGCAAGGGTTTATATGAGGATTGTATGAGGTTATTCTCTGGCCCGCTTGTTTCTCCGCTAAGGGGGTCTACCGCATGGTAGGGGAAGAAAGGTCAGGGGAGGGTTCAAACCACATGACCAAGTGATATGAAAGGTCAAGGTGTTGAAACTGCATGACCAGCAATATGTTAGGGGAGAAAATGTTACCCTGAAGCAAGGTCTCACCCTCCAGTTGTCCCTTGCTGGGCACCTGGGACTTTCCAACCTGGTGACCTTCCATGCTTGGACCACTGTCCTTGCTCTGCTCATGCCTGTGTAACTGCCTATGACAATGCCCAGTGCCCTGGGTTTACAGAGAGGAAACTGTGGTACAGAGAGACAGAGAGACCAGTCCAAGGACACACAACTTGTGGGTGGAAACAGTTATTACTAATGCCTTGGACTCCTGACAAAAGTTAAAATGCCCTCTAATATCCCTTTGTTTGACAAAAACCTCTAGGAAGGCAAGGGCCAAGTATGTCTTCTCCTTCTATCAATACTTGTTAGTATGATGCTTAGTATTATAGCAGACATTAGAGGAATACATAAGTAAATGCTCTAGTGAATGTTCGAACCACCACCTCTGTTAACTGTTTGTCTTTAAATTAACTATTTTAATGTTACTGTTTTCTCCACACTGGTTTACGTGTGTGCATTGAACCTCTTGTATCAAGGCATTAGGAACAATATCTTCAGAATTTTTATACACCCATTATAAGACAGCTTTAGGTGTAGAAAAAATGTCAAGCTAAAACCCAGAAAGTGAAAACCTAGCAAACAATACCTGGGTGGGGGGTGGTGTGGGATGCGGAGGGTAAGACAGGTAGATCATAGGCACAGCTCTGGTGTTTGTATTTTTCAAGTCTTTCAAAATTAAATCAATATTAGGAACATTTAATTAAATTCTTTCCCCTCCTCTGACCTGAAACCAGGCAGCTGCTTTCAGATAACAGCCGCAGATAGCAACAGTTCTGTTAAAGGAAGAGCTATTTGCCTAAGAGTTAGAGTCTTGTCACAGGAATAATTAACACTTCTTCATAAACTGAAAGGAACTCTCTCAGTCCCTGCCCCCCATCACCAAATTAGCTTATTTGTGAGAATGGTTAGCCAAGGGGGGTTGGGGGGAGAGTGTCTGATATTTGCCTAAGAAATACAAATATTTCCATGAGCTTTATTACTCAAATTAAGAGCAAGAGAAATTTTTGTATTAAAGTACAAAAGATTGCATAGAAATTCTTCTAAATAGCACACTTCTCTGCTTTTAGCGTCAACCTTAGTGACACAAAGCAAAGGTTCCTATTAAACCCCCTCTTCCCACACCCCTGCCGCTTTTCCAAATGCAGCACGTGGAGTGCTGAACCGCTGAGTTGCACCCATCACTCACTGGCCACAAAGCATGCAAATTCGTTCAAAATGAGGAGCCCTCAGCATGTCAGTGAGGAAATAACTGCTTTTCTTAGTCCCATAGTTCATAAAATTGCCTGGAAGAGCTTTTCCTTCTGCAAGTATATTTTTTTAGCCAGGGTTAAAGATAAACATTATCACTGAAGATTTGCTGCTGGGTTGATGCCTTAACATATTCTTTCCTGAGCACTTTTTCTTTTCTCCTGACTTTTCTCTCCCCAACTGTCTCCTCCCCATTCCAGCCGCTAGCCTGAGGACCGGGGAGGACAGAAATCCTATTAAGTTGAGCACAGATTACCCCAGGGCCACTGCTGAAAGCTAAGAAAGAGATGATTCCTCCCTTCCAGAACACTCTGGAAGACAGAGTTACAATAAGACTTGAATAAATCTTTCACCCAGTATTTTCAACTGTAAAACAAAAGTTTCAGGCTCAGTGGTTTCTGAAGTCCCCTCCTAATTCCAAAATATTACAACTCAGTGGGGCACAGTATACCCACTTACTCATAGTTGAGTTTTCTGAACCACAGTATACAATACCAACTTTGGGAGAAATCAATTCCAAGCACCAAAATAATCATCATTTTCACAGTCTTTGTTTTAAAACTGGGTATTTTGGTTTCGTAAGCCTTTTTCCTCAATTACCATAACATTTAAAAAAAGTAGGACTGATATTTTTTAAATCACTCTCTATGTGCCAGACACTGTACTTAGTTGGTTTTATTTAATTTTCCCAGTTTTTTGAAGGAGGCATTTGACATGGAGGAATTGATACTCAGAGGGGCATTTTAACACAGGTCACCGAATGGTGATTTAATTAACCAAGATGATATTTACCTTGGACTGGCAGTTTAGATTCAAAACCAAAACAGTATATTGGTTTTATTGGTTTTTGATTCAAAACCAATAAAGTATATATAAAATATATATATCAAATATATATCAAAATATTTGTTTGTTAATTATAAAATTATAAACACATGGTCATTGCAGAAATTAGAGAAAAAGACTAAGAAGAAGAAAATAAAATTAAAATCACTCTAATAATCCAGAGAAGACTACCATAACATTTAGATGTATTTCCTTCCCCAAATAAACATACAAATCGGTGGTTTATTTTTCATAAAAGTGAAGTCCTAATCTTCTCCCTACAAAATTGTACTTTCTGAATTGGTATGTTTTCTAGTATCATACTAGAAAGAATGAACTGAAAGGAAAATAGTGGAAAAATAAAGATGGACAAAGTGATAGAGGAATAAAGGCCAGCATGAGATTGAAGAGGAGGAAGAGAACAGGCAAAAGTGAGAAGCGATGTGATCACTGAAGAGAAACTTCATTTCCATATGTGTCCGTGTGGTGGGGACATCAAAAAAGGCTAGCCTAAATTGTGCCCTTCTTAAAGGACAGGAAATGTATAATGTTAAGAACCTTATGAAGAGCTAAGATTTAGGGGGAAAATGATCACTTTAAGGTACTAGCTTCAGGTAATCTGGAACATCCTTCCCTTTGGTCCCCCTCATCTTCCAACAAAAGTGACAATTTTTTCAATGGCCTGATACAGGTTTTTATTTTGGAGAAGGGGTTTATTACCTCTTGTCACCTTAAATCCCATATCACTTGTCTAGAGTCCACACTCAGTCAGGGCTGAGGGTGTAAATCACAAAATTGCAGCTTTAGGAAAACAGCAACTTCCATCATTGAAGGAATAAGTGAGGGTGTGGATTGATGCTTCAACCGGTCTCTGGTGAAATGTGAAATGAATCAGGTTTCAAAGTGATTCTAGCAGCCAACTAAAACATCTCTTTCTAATTCATGGGCCTGGAAAAATAAAATCTGCTATTATTAGCCTCCCGTAAACTGGTAGAAATTTACCTCCAGTAGCCTGGGTCCCAAAATTCTTTCTTTTAATAACTGATTTTTGACATCTCAGTTTGGAGAATCAAGGTGTTAATCTTTGTAAATACAGTCGACCTTTGAACAACATGGTTTTGAACTGTGACAGTCCACTCAGACACGGACTTTTTTCACTAAATATGTATAGTACTGTCAGTGCATTTCCTGTCCCTTGTGATTTTTTAAATAACATGTCATTTTCTTTAGCTTACTTTATGCTGAGAATAGCATATACATAGCACATACAAAATATATGTTAATCAACTGTTTTGCTTTGGGTAAAGTTTCTGGTCAACAGTAGACAGTAGTTAGGTTTTGGGAGAGTCAAAAGTTATTTTGCAGATTTTCAACTACATAAAGGGTTGCACCCCAACCCCTGATGTGTTAAAGGATCAACCATACAAACATATGAAGGCGACTGATTCATCTGGACTGCAGGCTGGAATTGCCTTGTTCTTTAGACATTCAGTAAACCCTTTGACACATCAAGACTTCTGAGCAGGAAGATTCACATCAAAGTGGGTGTGATGAGGGTGCAAATGCACAGTTGGGCTCTTAAATGCCTTAGAGATATAGGCACTCCTCATTTCTCATAAGAAATGATCATAATTTGATAATTATACAAAATCATATATAAGATTTATAAAAGGCAAATGACTAAGTATTATTACCATTCCTACAAAGAATTACTTCACAAGAACAACCAATTCTTTTGTGATGCAATTAATCACTCCTGTTCTTTTCTTTATCCTTTAAAAATAAATTCAAATTTTTATATGCTGTGTTTGTTTAGAGAACATTTGAGTTTCTTATCAGTCATATTTTAGCCAGCTTTTAGGAGGCGGTTGTGTTCCAATAAATCTTACTAAAAACTCTGTGCTTTTCAACATGCAAACAGCCCACTTCACCATCTGCACCCCAAAAAGGAGCACTGGGTCACAAGCTATATCCAAAAAGAGCTTCCTACGGCTCCAGGTTTTTCCATTATTATTCGTGAAGGTTTCTCTCCATAAACTGAACCTAATGCTGCAAAATTACCCCTAGCCTGCAATTATAGCCTATAAATATTAGAGATAAAAGAGCCTTTAGAAATGAGGAAGTTCAACTCCAAATTGTTTGAAATTGGAAAGTGAGTTGCAGACAGATTAAGATAAAGTGTCCATTTTTTTTATTCAAAGAGTTATCAAAAAGCCACAGTCAGTGGGCTGTGAACCAAAGTGTCGAAGGTTCTATTCCCAGTCAGGCCATATACCTGAGTTGCAGGCCACGGCCCCCAGCAACCACACATTGATGTTTCTCTCTCTCTTTCTCCCTCCCTTCCCTCTCTAAAAATAAATAAATAAAATCTTTTAAAAAATTAAAAAAGCCAAAGTCAAGCCTAGGTTTTCTAATGCTAAAAGGTGTGTTTTTACTAATATGAAATTCTACCCCCTCTTCAATACTTAAATCCCTGTAATCTATATCTGTTTCTTGCCTCCACATGTAAATCACAAATATTAGGGGGAAAAAAGGTGACGAATGCTAACTCATGTCTTTTTTCTTCTTTTAAAACATCTTCCAGTTCATAAAACTGAGAATTCATTCTTGAAAATGATGTTCGCATTCTATGTACTTTCCAAATAGAGAGATGCCTAAAATGGGGTCTGGCTGAGCTTTTAAATATAGTGAAGGTCCTGTAAGTGAGAATACTCTCCAGCCAAATGATTCCAATCTGCTCAGTGCTTCTGAGATCTGAATCTAAGGGAAATATTTCCAAAGGCAAGCAAGAAACTCAAAGGAAATAGGACGGGCCTCTCCTCACATACCTTGAGTTTTAGAGTTAGGAAAACCGTGTGTGCAGCTTTGAAAAACTGCCCTGGATCATGCAAATTACAGCCTCTTCTCACCAGTGCTGAAGTTGGCTTCTTTCAGCTCCAGCTGTAATATTTATCAAGGTGGCTAGTTAAATGAAACCACCTTTTCAGAAAGACTGAGTGAACCTAAGAACTTCCTCAAAATATGAATTATGTAGAAAGAAAGTGGGGCCCCAGTGGCAAGTTTCATGTAGAGATATGGTTCTCAAATTGTCTGTTCATTACAATAATCTGGGAGCTTTAAAAATACTAGCTGCCCACTAAGTCTGCAGATATTCAGTGCTGTTATGGAAATTTTCATGAATTTGTTTTTGAAAATCTTGACCTATTGATTGGATTTCTGTTTGATTAATTGATTTATAAATTGATGTCCCTTTTATGACTCCTTTTCTGCTTTTTGGGGGATTGGAATTTTAGTTTACCCAGATCTTGACACACAGATACTTCTTGATGATTCAGAATGGATTTTCCCTACTGTAATATGTCTTAGCATTGAATGTTGAGGATTATTTGGAGAGCTTGAGGAGTTGAAAAAACAAAAAAATTTTTTTAAAAATAACAACAACAAAAAAAGCTGGTGCCTAATCCCAAGACATTCTGAGTTAACTGGTCTGAACTTGAACCAGGGCTTGAGTATTTTTTTAAGCTCCCCATAGTAACCAGCCTCCAAGATGACCCCCAGTGAACCCCACATACTGGTACCTTCATCCTTGTATGGCACCCCCAACTCTCACATTATGTCAAGGGCTGTTCTGTGTGACCAATAAAATAGTGCAGAAGTAACTGTGATTACATTACAAAGATACTGAAGTTCCCATCTGTTCTGTCTCTCAGACCTTTTGCTTTGATGAAGTCAACTGCCATGTCATCAGCAGCAGAATGGAAAGGTCCCTGTGGCAAGGAACTGAGGCTTCATGCCAAGAGCCATGCACATGAGTTTACAAGCCAGTGCTTCAGGCCAATCAGTCCTCTGGACTGCATCCCTGCTCTACATCATGAGAGACCCTGAGCCAGGCTCACCCAGCCAAACTGCTCACAGCCCTTCAGAGATTGTATGAGGAAACAAATGCTTGTTGTTTAAAGGTGCTAAGTTTCAGAGTAATTTGTTATACAGCAACAGATAACCAATATAAGTCTCCATGTGATTCAAATTAGTAGCCAGGAGTAAGCCAAGAAAATTACTGAGGTTTCTAAATATTATTATTATTGGTATCTAATTTAATTCTCTTATAAGAGAATATACTGTGTAAAATTTTATTTTAAGAGAAATATTGAGTTTTGTTTGGCCCATTCAATCTTGTTGAAATTGCCATGTGCACTGGAAAAGGATATGTCTATTTTGAATTTGTTGTATGCAATGTACTATGAATGTCAGATCATTCTGATTGATAGTATTTTTCAGATATTCTATGTTTTTTCTCTATTTTTGCTAAGTTCTATCAATTCCTAAAAGAAGATTGTTAAAATCTCCAACTAGTAGGAAGTTTAGGTAGTATGGATATTTTAGTGATGTTCATTCTTCCCATCCATGAACACCGTATGTACTTCCACTTATGTGCACCTCCTTTAGTTTCTTTCTTCAGTGTCTTACATTTTCTGAGTACAAGTCTCTTACATCCTTGGTTAGGTTTAATCTCCCCAGGCAAGGGAAACAAAAGAAAAAATAAATAAATGGGACTACATCAAACTGAAATGTTTTTGCATGTCAAAGAAAAACACCATTAAAATAAAAATACAATGCACAGAATGGGAGAAGATATTCACATCTGATAAGGAGTTAATATCCAAAATTTAATAAGAACTTACAAAACTTGACACCAAAAAATAAACAACCCAGTTTTAAAAAGCAAAAGCCGGACTTCTGATAAAGATGGAGGCATAGGTAGACATACTTTGTCTCCTCGCACAACCACAAGAGACACAAATCACCTCAAAACAAAAAACACCCAGGACTGCCAGAAAATCGAACTGTATGGAAGTCCAGCAGTCAAGAATTTAAAGAAACACTATTCATCCAGATCGGTAAGAGGGGCAGAGACAGATTACTGAGGCATAAAGGATGCAGTATGGTGTGAAGCAGTAGAATGAATGGTCTAACATTCACATGTGGTAGATTAAAATTGGGAGGAATAACTTGGAAGCAAGTGATCCCAGCTTCAGGCCAGACTACACAGCCCAGGGTTCCAAAGCTGGGAAGATAAAGCCTTATAACTTCTAGCTGTAAAAACCAGTGGAGGTTGGGGCAGTGGAAGAAACTGCCAGTTACTCAAGAGAGTCCCTCTAATGGTCCCACATGGACCTAGAACATACGCAAACCCACCCACTCTGGGAATTACCACTAGGACAATAGCTAGAAGGGTACCAGTCATGTACAGGAAGTGGGTGAAGTGACTGGAACGAGGGCAAGCGCCAGGCAAGCCTCCAGAAGCCAGGCAGTGGCATTGTCCCCTCTCTGACCCCTGTCCCCGACACAGCACCACAAAGTATAAGCCAGGTTGCCCCTCCCTGGCAAATACCTAAGGCTCTGCCCCATACAACTTAAAAGAGGCACTAAGAGAGGGAGTCAAAGCAGCTCTACCTAATACACAAAAGCAAACACAGGAAGGATGCCAAATTGGGGAGACAAACAAATATGCCCCAAATGAAAGAACAGAAAAAAACTCAGAAAAAGAACTAAGCAAAACAGAGATAGCCAGATAGCCAACCTATCAGATAGAGTTCAATACACTGGTGATCAGGATGCTCAGAGAACTCACTGAGTACAGCAACAACATAAAGGAAGAAATGAAAGCTATACTAAGTGAAATAAAGAAAAATCCACAGGGAACCAAGAGTGAAGGGAAGGAAGCCAGGATTCAAATCAACAATTTGGAACATAAGGAAGAAATAAACACACAACCAGAACAGAATGAGGAAACAAGAATTAAAAAAATGAGGAGAGTATAAAAAGACTCTGGGACTTCTCCAAAAGTTCCAGCATCCAAATCACAGGGATGCCAGAAAGAGAAGAAGAACAAGCAACTGAAAACATATTTGAAAAAAATAATGACAGAAAATTTTCCTAAATTTGTGAAGCAAATGGACATACAAGTCCAGGAAGCACAGAGAGTCCCAAACAAGTTGGACCCAACAAGGACCACACCAAGATACATCATAATTCAAATGCCAAAGGTTAAAGAGAACGAGAAAATCTTAAAAGCAGCAAAAGCAGAGAGTTGCCTACAAAGGAGCTCCGATAAGACTGTCAGCTGATCTTTCAAAAGAAACTTTCCAGGCAAGAAGAGACTGATAAGAAGTATTCAAAGGAATGAAAAGCAAGGACCTACAACCAAGATTACTCTATCCAGCAAAGCTATCATTTAGAACAGAAGGGCAGATAAAGTGCTTCCCAGGCAAAGTAAAACTAAAGGAATTCATCATCATCATTATTACATGAAATGTTAAAAGGGCTTATTTATGAAAAAGAAGATCAACATTATGAACATTAAAATAACAATAAACATACAACTATCAACAAATGAACCTAAAAAATAACAACAAAAACAAACCAAGCAAACAACTAGAACAGGAACAGAATCAAAGATAGGGAGATCATGTGGAGGGTTATCATCTGGGAGGGGGAAGAAGGAGAATGGGGGAAAAGGTATGGGGATTAAGAAGCATAATTGGTAGGTACAAAATAAACAGGGGGATATTAAGAATAGTATAAGAAATGGAAAAGCCAAAGAACTTAAATGCAAGACCCATAGACATGAACTAAGGGGGGAATTACCAGAAGAAAGGGGGTTACTGATACCCCCTAAGGGGGTACCAGAACTAAGGGGGGGAGATAATGGGAGGAAAAGGCACATGGAATAAGAAGCATAAAAAAAATAAAAATAAAAGTAACTTAAAAAGTTAAAAAAGCCCTGATATATTCAAGAAATAAAAGCCAGTGTGGAGAATAAATAAGTATATAAATCAATAAATATGGGCAAAGAACCTGAATAGTCACTTCTCCGAAAAGAACATACAGATGGGCAATTGACATATGAAAAGATACTCAATGTCACGAATCATCAGAAAAATGCAGATTAAACCCACTATTAGATATCTCATGCCTGTCAAAATAGCTATCATCATAAATCAAAAAACAACAAGTGGTGAGGATGTGGAGAAAGGGGAACTCTTTTGTACTGTTGGTGGGAATGCAGACTGGTGCAGCCACTGTGGAAAGCAGTGGAGATACCTCAAAAATTTAGAAATGGATCTGCCTCTTGACCCAGAAATCCCACTCTTGAGAGTTCCTTTATATCCCAGTTTTGGGGTTCTTTATATCTAAGGATATAGATATAGGGATATAGGATATAGGATATAGGTATATAGACATCCTATAGATATAGGATATAGACATCTAAGGATATAGATATAGGGATATAGGATATAGGATATAGGTATATAGACATCCTATAGATATAGGATATAGACATCTAAGGATATAGATATAGGGATATAGGATATAGGATATAGGTATATAGACATCCTATAGATATAGGATATAGACATCTAAGGATATAGATATAGGGATATAGGATATAGGATATAGGTATATAGACATCCTATAGATATAGGATATAGACATCTAAGGATATAGATATAGGGATATAGGATATAGGATATAGGTATATAGACATCCTATAGATATAGGATATAGACATCTAAGGATATAGATATAGGGATATCTATATCCCTATAGATATATCCTTAGATATAAAGAACCCCAAAACTGGGATATAAAGGAACTCTCAAGAGTGGGATTTCTGGGTCAAGAGGCAGATCCATTTCTAAATTTTTGAGGTATCTCCACTGCTTTCCACAGTGGCTGCACCAGTCTGCATTCCCACCAACAGTACAAAAGATATAGGGATATCTATATCCTTAGATATAGATATAGATATCCTTTATATCTTAGATATAAAGGAACCCAAAACACTAATTTGAAATAACATAAGCACCCTTCTGTTCACTGGAGTGTTACTTACAATCACCAAGCAGCCCAGTGTCCATCAGTAGATGAGTGGATAAAACAACTATGGGACATTTACACAATGGAATACTACTCAGCCATAAAAAGAAGAAAATTTTACCCTTTGTGATAGTATGGATAGACTTGGAGAATATTGTGATAAGTGAAATAAGCCAGTCAGAGAAAGACAAATGCCATATAATTTCACTCATGTGGAATCTAATGACAAACTGAACTAACAAAAAAGTAGAGACGGACTCATAGATAGAGAAAAGGATGATAACTAAGGAGTAGGAGAGGTAGGGGGTGGAAGGTTTGAGAAAAAAGGAAAAAGGACTCATGGACATGGACAACAGTGTGGTAATTTGGGGGGAAGAGGGAAATATAAGGGAACTAAATGGTAATGGAAAAAATACAATAAAAAAAATCCTTGTCTCATCTTATGGTTAGTCTCATTGATTACCTTTTGTCCTAAATATGGGTTTTATTATGTTTTTATGTATATGTCTGTTAATTTTGGATTGTTTTCTTGAGATTTTGATGTATACATTATAGAGATTCTAGATTCTCTTATATTGCTAAGTACTGATGTTTCCTTTTGTTTTGTATGAACAGTCAGTGTCTTACACTTGACTAGACATAAACTTTAAACTCTGTCTCCTATGTACTGAGCAGCAGCTAAAATCTTGCTCCAGTTTTTTTAGTTTTAGCTTTTGGTTGGTTTCTGCCACATACATGAGTCTTTAGGAGTCAGCCGGATATTTACACGCTTTATGTTAATTCTGTGCTTTCTACTGTTCCCCGCCCCCCCTGCCCCGGGTTCCCTTCCTCACTTTCTATCTGGTATGGTCACTTCTAAACTGTCCCCTTGGCCCTTCAAGTCAACAAGCCTGCAAGTTTTTGTCCATGTTTCATCTACCCTACCTGGATTCAAATGGGACCTGCCCTTTAACTAAAGGGCATAAAAAGTGAGAAACTCAGGACCATAGACAGTTTTGTTCCCATCTTCCAGTATTGATTCCCTCCCAGTTTATGGATGTTTCTTGTCACCCATCAGTGTATTCAAATGGTTGGTTTATATTTTTTGTCCACTTTGTAGTTATGATCTGTTGGAAGATCTATCTGATCATTACTACTGTGCCATTTTTGGACTTGAAACCTATCTTCTATTTTTATTATTTGTATTTTAAGTAGACCACAGTCTATCTGAAGCACTTGCAAGTTTAATTGTGCTCTTTGTTGTCCCTCAGTCATGGTGGTTTGCTTTATACTATACTCTGTAATTCGTGATTTTGAATTACATCTTTTATTTCATCAGACGTTTTTTCAGGTATGATGTGTGGCTTGTGTTGAGGGTTGCATATGAGCCCCAAACATGATCTACATTTTCTTCACCAAGATCCCTGGGTTGCTATTAGCCATGGACATTTTAAATTGATTTTTTAGGTTAAAGTGTTCTTGACCACAGAGGGAGCATAAATTTGAACTCAATTCCACATGAAGACAAGCTATGGCTATAAGAAAAAAATGTCTATCAAAGCCAAGGATGACATAGAAGAGTTTTATGTTATCTCCCTTTGAAATGCATAGTGGGATTTTTTTTCTAATTCTCCTTTCACTAAGGGCTTACTCCTTCAAGGGACTCAGCTTCATTCGAGTGTCAGTAATAACTCCCCTCCTTTACCCAACCCTTATGTCAAATGTGTGTGTGGTTACTGAAACCCCAGACACTTGGTATGGAGGTTGCAAGTGCTAACACTCTTCTTTACTTTGTGGCTCCTGGGAGATTTTCTTTAGTTTCCTGTGAGCCCACTTATGATTTTAAAAGGTATTCTTTATACTTATCCTTCTGAGTACTCTGTAGTTTTTTAAGTTTTAAAAAACCTTTTCTTATATGTAAACTTTTAAATAAAGAGCTTCTTTACCTTTCATGAACTTCCATTTCAAAACATCTCCACCTTTTAAACTAAAAGTGTTTTACGTAACAAGATTAAACTATAAAGCTTTGAATTATTACAACAGCTTATGTGGGACGGTCGGAGTATAAAGGAAGGCATTACATAGGAAATGCCTCTAAACACTGAGTGCTTGTTTCTAGATTCTGATCTGAGCAAGAAGTGAGCATTTCCAGTAAAATCAGTTTAAAATTTGCCTCCCATTTATAGAGTGACCAAGTTGATGATCACAAAAGAGAAGATAGGGGAGCAAATAATTTTGATAGCTGACACAGTACTGATTATTTTGGAGAAAGCAAAGCCTACTCTAGAAAATAATTCATAAAGTCTCAAAACAAAATGACTGTACTTTAATCAAGTGCCTACATAAGTTCAAAAATTCATAAATAATTGCCCTAAAACAATAACTGGAACACCTATACAGACTTCATGGCACAGAGTGTGAAAAAAAGAATGAAGTCTAGATAAGACCTTCTTTGTCTCCCTCTTGAAAGATTGATACCCATTTTCATATGGAAAGAATTATAAATAAATATGTTTTTTAAAGTGTGCCATCTCTAAATGTATTTTTGAAAAATTGGCTATGAACCAAGAAAATAGTTTGAAACACGCTCAACAAATTATTTTGCCATCTTCCTGACGTTGTGAGTTTAAGAATCTACATTAGATATTTTTCTAGAAGGAACAATATCTTCCATTCTTGCTCTTATAAAAGGCAACTAAGGCAAGGATCGCTTCTTAGAAGGTATTCTCTAAGCAAAACCCATCTTTCTCACAACACAGAGTGCCACACATTGCACAGGCCAGTGTGGCCCCATTTCCCGTGAGCTCTTGCATGCAGCAGCTGTTTGATGCTACCATCAAATCTATTCAACTTTGAAGGTGGGCTTATAACCTCTATCCCAGAAAAGGTGTCAGTGTGTGTGTGTTGTTTTCTCACTGTAGTAAAGAATATATAATAGGAAATTGATCATTTTAACTATTTTTAAATTATCTAGTTCAATGGCATTAAGTCTACTCACATCGTACAACCATCACCACCATTAATTATCTCCAGAACTTTTTCATCTTTCCAAACTGAAAATCCATACTCATTAAACTATAATTCTGCATTCCTCCCAGTTTCCACCCACTGGCAGCTACCATTTTTTCTGTCTTTATGAATTAGGTCCCCATCTAGATGAAAGCATACAATATGTGCCTCTGTGTAGCACTCATTTCTTAAAGGCTCATCCACGCTGTAGCATGTGTCAGAATTTCCCTCTTTAAAAAAATGCAGTAAAAAGCACATAGCATGGCCCTTAGCAGTGTGGCTCAGTTTGGTGGGCATCGTCCTGCAAAGTGAAAACTCACCAGTTCCGTTCCCAGTGAGGGCACATGCCTGGGCTGTGGGCTCCATGCTCTATCCCTGGTCAGGGCACCTATGAGAAGCAACTAATTGACGTTTCTCTTGCACATCAATGTTATTCTCCCTCTCTTTCTCCATCCCTTCCATTTGCTCTACAAATAAATAAATAAAATCTTTAAAAATGAAACAAAAATCACATAGCATGAATTTATCTTCTTAACAATTTAAGTGTACATTATAATATTCTTAATTATTGCACACTATTGTAGACTAGACCTCTAGAACTTTTCATCCTGCACGTCTGAAATTCTGTACTCACTGAACAACTCTCCATTTTCCCCTCCTTCCTCTCAACCCTTGGAAACCATCTTCTATTTTTTTGTTTCCATGAGTTTAATTACTTCAGATACTTCATATAAGTGGAACTATTCAGTATTTGTCTTTTTGTGATTGAATAATTTCACTTAATAGAATGTCCTGAAGGTTCATCCATGTTGTAGCAAATGACAGAATTTACTTCTTTTTTAAAGCTGAATAATATTGGGAAATGTGTTTGGATTATCAAAAAGAAAGGTTGAACCATTTGAGGACAGGATATAACTACAAGATTTTTTTTCTCACAGAGCTTATCTAAAGAAAACATTTTTATATTCTGTTTTCATCTATTTCTTACCTATTGTTTTTTTTCTTGACATGTATGAACTTTTTCTGAAGCTGTAAATTGTTTATGTAATCAATAAATTTATCATGGGCTCTTGCATGTGCCTGGCAGTGTGTCCCAAATGCTTTATACAGATTGCCTCAATTAACCCTGACAATCATCCCACATGGTAGGCATTATTACTGTTATTTCTGTTTTAGAAATGAAGATACCTAGATTTAAAGACATTAAGTAACTTTCCTAAGGCTACAATCCCACTGCTAACAAGGAGGGGAGTCAAGATTCCTGTTGTTCACTGTACCCCCGAGATCACTATCTTAAATACCACACTCCTCTGCTTTCCTGCATGTTGACCAATGTGGTGTAAAAACTATTTAATATTTTGAAGACTAAGCACATTGCAATTTGCTAGATATGAAGCTATTTTCCCTTAGGAACATACCTATTTTTCACATCCTAATTTTCTTTGCTATATTGTTAGCTCCCCTCCCCACCGCCATACACTGAATTGGATATACACACCTCTTTATAAATCTTCCTCCAGGCTTTTATTCCTTTCATTGCCCTTCTTTCTTTCTTTGTTTTTCAGTGGTAAAAATGTAAAACCATTACAAACACAATGCAGTTTGAGCTAAAAGAATTAAACCATTTTAAAAAAACATCGCCCTTCCTCCTTGTGATAAGTATCTTTGGGGGGTTAGTAACAGCTGCTTTAACAAAGAAGCAGCTGTACTGAGAAAGGTTGTTTAAAGAAAGTATTTTTAGTCCTTTAAGATTTTAATCTTTTTGGAACTTTACCATTAGTTGTCCTCCAAACCATATGTTATGAGCATTTGTATTTTGCAACTGAATCCTTACTTCAAACAAGTTTAAACTGTCCTGGTGCCCTCCTTGATGGAAAGTAACAACTGATAAAACTGACAGTTGCTACAGAACAAAAGGTCTGTGTGACCCACGGCACCAAAGGTCAAGGGCAGAGGCTCACACACAGGGCCTGCACAGGAGCCGCTAAGTGCAAGTCCCCTCGGCGCTACCAGGTAACAAAGTCCATCCAGGAGCATCGATTCTCTAAGTAAAAGATCAAATCAACTGCTGGGCCCTGTTAGTCACTAGGATAATCCTCATAGCAAAATGTAGTTCTACTTTGAAATCAGTTGTAATTATTATTATTATCACCATTTGTTGCAATACGGGATTTTACTTAATACTCCCAACAACCTTATGAACTTAGAATGTCCATTTCATATATTAGCAAATGGAACTTCAGAGAAATAAATTTATCTTGCATAAATTTACAAAGCTTATAAAAGAAATATCTTATTAAAAGAAATATCTTGCATAAGTTTACAAGGATTATACATAGCAGAGCTGGGATGTAAAACCAAGTTCTGATTCCAAAACACCTTCTTAACTTCAAAACTTATGTGACTAAGCTATCTGCAGAGATGCTTTCCTTACTCCTAAATTGAGGCATATGGAAAAGACATACTTCTTCATGCTAGAGGCTTCCTGTTTCTCCCCAATATGAATTTCCCCCTCATTCTTTATGAATAAATGTCTAGTTTCAAAGTGTTGCTGTTGTGCTACAAGACCACATTTCACAGATTTCTTCGCTGTTATGTGTGGCATTGTGATTAAGTTCCACACAGTGAGATGTGAGAAGTTTTGAGTGCACTTCTGGAAACTCCCCTTAACTACAAGATGTGTGCTTATTTTCTTCCTTCCTCAGTGCATTTTACTGCTTAGAACATGGATAAAATGGCTGGAGCTCCAGCAGCCATATTCATCTCTGAGGACAGGCCTCACCGTGGGATGATGGCTGTAAGAAATCTGAGTCTGACAATGTTATGGGCACAGCATACCAATCCCAACACCAGGTTTCTTTACACATAACAAAATTAATTTCTATCTTTTAAACCATTATTACTTGAGTTATTTCAGTTATTGCCAGTAAGTCTACTTCTAACAAAGAAACTCTTATTTCAATAGCCTTTCTCGTGTCTGCAAATTGCAGAATATAAAGTAGGTAGCTTCTTGCAACCGCAAAGACAAAAGCAGCAAACTAAGGATGATAAAAACAGACCTCAGGGCACTGTTGAGGTGCTAAGTAAACCATTTCTGGGGCTAACCTACTTCTGGAACTTATGGGAGATAATAAATCTCCCCCCCCCCCCACCTTTTCAGTGTCAGTTCAGCGAGGGCACTCTGTCCTTTGTAGATGAATGCTTTCTTGAGCTACATTACCACACACAGAGTAAAATACAAACTTTTAACCCAAATCTATAGGTCTCTGTGGCCTGGCTTCTGCCTACCTTTTCCAAAGTCAAATATCACTTGCTCACTATATTCCATGGGAGCATTTTGTCTGCCTTTTTCTGTATCCACCACCACCTAGAACAGTTCCTGACACACAGTAGTTGCTCCAAAAATATCTGCTGAGTGAGCGAATTAGTGGACAAATGGTGATATTCTGCTAAATGACGTTGTGGACAGGCCTCGGTCACTGTGCTCCTTCTTACAATGTGAACTTTGAAGTTTGGAAGCACCAATCCTAAATTTGTATTCAAATTATTAATGTCTTACTCCTGTACTCCCCAAAACTTGCTCTTTTCTCCTCTGTTTGTTCAATTGCCCCTTTATTATTAAATGCAGACAGTGATGATGTCGATCTTGTGATCTTGGGGCTCTCATTTGTGACTGATGGAGGTAGATGAGAGTTATTTTGAATGTTCTCCAGACCTACAGTTAAAACATTATGTCACAAATCCTTTCTCATTACAAAGCCAAGAGAAAAGAATTCAAAACCTCAGAGACTTCTTTCCTTTAAGCCAAAAATATGTTCCCATATGAGCAAAACCAAAAGCAATCAGGGCCTTCAGCTTTCAAAATATTGATGAATCCCTTTGCTATTGTTCCTCGTGGCCTGGTGAGGATGGGGACAAGGCTGTGCTTTCCCAGACACTAGAATATGGCTCAAGTGCCTCATTTTTGCTGGGATATGATTTAAAAGCTACTTTTCCATGTTAGAAGCTCTGATAAAGAAACGAAACCTTATACATGCTTCTATAAGCCATAGTTATTACTCCCAAAGCAGTATTTCATCGTTTTCTAGAAGCTAAGAACTATCAGTGTAATAAAGGATGGCTTGGCCCTGCTACCATTACAGGGATTTTAGGTGTCCTGGCCTCCAGTACCCAACCTTGCCCACAGACACTGTGCAATAAATGGTAAACTGACTTAGAGTCACTTTAGAAGTAGTAGTACCAGATGGATACAAGTCATTTTCGTATTAGTGCCAGTTTTCTTCTTTGGCAGAGTGCTACTTTGTACATAATGTGTATCAAGAGGTTCCCTAGGCCCTTTGCAATCATTATCTCTCATTCAATTACCAAAAGCAAAACAGAACAGAAAAAAATACTCTTTGAGAGAGTCACTTTTATTCTCTATTTCATACAAGGAGATTGTTATTGATAATGGTTGTATAGAACTTTTCTCCATTTGCCCCTCCAGACCTACTGCCCGCCCTTCTCCATCCCACTTGGTGCCTTAGGAGGCTGATGTCTATGGACTACTCCAGTGGGCCCCCAGCCCTCTCACGTCCATCGGGCTTCAGCCAGACAGAGGCACTGGCAGGAGAACAGAAAGCAGGAAGAAAGAGAGGTTTGGAGAGTTTATTTTTCTGACACATTTTTGGCATGTCTCATGGAGTTCTTGTAAATGGTCCCTGCCCATCGCTCTAAGGGTAGTAGCAATTTCCCTAGGTTGCTAATTTCAGGGTTTTTATATTCTTTGTGCATTTCCCTGAACCCTCCTACAATTTTGTAAATAATCTCTTTCTGAAACTCTCTTCAGTCACTTTGATCATTTGTCTCCTGCTAGGGCATGACTAATAGTCTAGTTCAAGGTCTGGATGCTACGTGGTTAGTGGCAGAGCTAAGCCGATGTTCAGACTGATTCCAAACCTATGGGTTTATTAATGAGGTGAGATGTTCTTTCTCCTTCTTTCTTCCTCTTTCTCCTCCAAGTGAGGAGAGGACACACTTTGCCCAATTATGAGAAAAGTTGAATACCACCCTTTCTTAGGCAATCTATTGCATTTCTTAGGCATGAGTCCATCAATGATTATGTTGTGGTCATCACAATGCTTTGATCCAAAAGCACCTGGGTTAGGTTTCACAGAAATAGGACCCATAGAAGATTAAATAGATGGATAGATAGATAGATAGATACATACATACATACATATATACATAGATTTATCATATAAACTGGCTCACATGGTTGTGGGGACCTAGAAGTCTCACAGTCTGCCCTCTGAAAACTATCAAATGAGAAAAGGTGATAGTGTCATTTAGTTCAAGTCCAAAGGCCTAAGAATCAGGAGCTGATGGTATAAGCCTCAATGTAAGGCCAAAAGCCTGAGAATCAGGAGCACTGATGACTGAAGGCAGGAAGGAAATGGATGCCTCAGTTCGAGCAAAGGGACAGCATTTGCCCTTCCTCCACCTTTTTATTCCATTAAGGTCCTCGACAGATTGGCTGATGCCCACCTGCATTAGTGAGGGTGATCTTCTTTACTTAGCCTACCGATTCAAATGTTAATCTCTTCTGGAGACACTATCACAGATACCCTACCAAAATAGTATTTGACCAGCCATCTGATGATCCCACAACCTGGTCAAGTTGACACACAGAATTAACTCCCCAACTATTTACAATGTCCAACCAGTCACACCCCTTGCATGCATTTGCTAAAACTGCGACCATCTGTAGAACACCATGCATAAGATACAAGCAGAAGATTTGGCATCAGAGGGCGTGCATTCTAGTTCTAAAAGTGTAATTTTCCAACTTGAAGTCACTGAAATTCTGTGGCTCAGGCCTTTTGTCCATACAATGGGGATGACCTATGAGGCTTGCCTAACTTATAATGGCGTGATGGCATTAAAATGCTGTCAGAAATGTGGGGCTAGCAGGAGGAAATGACTAATACAATACACAGTTCATTCTAGCTGCAGAAATCCTAAATTCAAAAACTATTTTTGTTTAGCATAAGAACCTTTGACTCTAAAAACAAAAGCCCTCATGGCCTGGTCAGGATAAGTAGAGAGTGAAGCAGAGACAATTAAATTGCTCTGCATAATTAAGTAGGGAGAATTTTAAGCTTCTTTGGAAAGCCTAAGTGTGTGAGGAGACAACATGGAGAGACAAGGGTAGGCAATGGGAGAAGAAAAGCAGCATGGCATTGAGCCAGGGCTTCCTTGGCGTGGCAGCCTGGACAAGGTCTTTAGTGAGAGGGACAGTGAAGGGACTCTAGGTGTTTAATATTCTTGCAAACATTGGTATTCTTTGTTGTAAATCAACTGATGCCCCAAAACTTTGGGAAAAGTCATGTGGTACCCTGGGAATTGCAGGAATGTGAGTGGTCATCTGTGGGATGGTTGGATACAGAAAAGGATGTACTTGTATGGAGTATGTGGGATATAGGGCCGTAGGTGCAGGGAAAGGGGATTGGGACGTTATGGGAAATTGCTTGGCCTAAAGGAGGTATTAAAGAAGAGACAGAGGGTCTGTGACACCCAGCTGCTTTTGACTCAGCAGTTAGTGAAATCAGATGTCAGACTGTTTTGTCCACGTGGAGATCCATGTCCCAGGCACTCAAACCTTTACCAAGTATCTGCTTGCGTTTCTGCATCTGTCGGGAGGATTTTCCATCTGCTTATGAATCAATAAAAATAAGCAAACATTTATTTTGAATGTCCCTAGCAAGAGACAGCATTCCAATTATGTGTATTTATTTTCATTAATGGAATTTTGAAACTGCATTTGACAGACGTACAAAGTTCTGCCCTATTGAGCATGTGCTCTGTTATAGTCCATATCTGGTTTTCAAATTGCAGCATTGATTTATTGGAAGGAAAGCAGGCAGAGAGGGAGGGAAGGACTGACCAAAGCTGGGAGGGAGGAACCAAAGACTTCCCATTGCATCACCATCGAGAACAAGAGATGTCTAAATGATATTATATGGAATACAGCTGATCTGACTATTTCCAGAAGCTTGTGTTTGGAATACAAAAGAAAAACTGGGAACTCATTAGCAGAAGGAAGTAATTAAGTATTTTAAAATTTTGAAATTGTAAATTGTTTAACACTCATTACCTACTGGACTTAATAATATTATGGGATCACTTATGAGACTCGATAGGAGGCACCCATCCATTTCCTATTTTTATTTCCATTTTTCAGTTAAACAGTTTGCCTGTAAGCCCTATAAATAACAGGGACTGTATAATTTAGGTACCAGAAATGGATGCTTAATGTTCCATTAAATTAGAAACTGAAGCAGTGTGATTTGGGCTGTGCCTTGCTGGCCAGAAATAAGCAGAATTCAGGAAGATTATAGACACATTTTACTAGGTGCTGAAAGATTTGCCCATAGTTCTAAGAGGAAATATCAATTCATATCATCTGGAAATGTGTTGAATGTTAAATTAAAACTGTATGACTGCCTGTGACTTCTCATATAACCTTAGCAGTATGAGTGCACTAGACTGTTTTTGCAGTTGTAGGATTTAGATAGTAATAGACATTTCATGCTGAGACTATAAGGGAGAAATATGGTAGAAATCAAGAGAGCATGCATTGGGTATTTATTTATTTATTTATTTATTTATTTATTTATCTATCCATCCTCACTTGAGGACATGCTCATTGAATTTAGAAAGACAGGAAGGGAGGGAGATAGAGGGAGAGAAACATCAATGTGAGAGAGAAATATTGATCGGCTGCCTCTCACATGCGCCCCATCCAGGGACCAAACCTGCATCCTAGGCATGCATCCTGACCAACAATCAAACCTTTGACCTTTCTGTTTACAGGAAGACACCCCAAACAATTGAGTCACACAAGCCAGGGCCATTGGGGGTTTTATAATCTTTCATATGTGAGTTTGATTTCTGTCTCAAACATATACTGAATAACTTTGAGCTGAATGACTTTGGGGAGGAAACGTAAGTTTTCTTGAGTTTCAGATTTTTCTGTCAGGAGGGCATAATAATGCCAGCTCCATGGACTGATTTTTAAGATTACGTGGATATAAAGCACTTAAGACACCCATGCTCAATCATTACTAGTATTTCTGGATTCTAAGACTCTTTAATCTGTAATATTGCATGACTCTAGTGCCCAACCAGCTAAAGTGTAGAGAAATGTCATGAACTGTCCAGAAGTGCTTTGTTCCATGTTCCTTTCCTCTCCCACACAGCCACAGTGACCCATTTGTCCCTGTCTTTGAACTCAGACCTCATACTCTGGGATCAGTTCTTGCCCTGGACTGGAAGCACTAAATAGGTGACTCAAAATGAAGGAAATGGCAAGTACCTTGTAACTTTGACCCCCTATCCTGCTACTTTGACCTTGCTGTCAATATCTAGATACTTACTCTATTTTGAGCTTCTGACACATTTCTAACCGAAATCATTTCTTGATTTCATGAACCTTTTACTTCCAAGTCTCCTCCTTTTTTATTTCTGTGCCTCCCACCTCCCATTCAAACAGTGCATCTGGTGATAGATAAAACTAATCAAGAAACGGAAAGGAAAAGATGTCTTCCAGGCTTCAGTTTCTAAAAATCCAAACTCACCCAAGTGATTCTGAGAAAACAGTTCAATTAGAGAGCAGTAAACATTTCCCTTATTTCACCATCTTAGAGGGGAAAAAAGTGAGGTTGTGGGAGAGAGGATCCCAAGAGAAAAGTCCAACCTGAAGGGGCCTCAGCAGTTGAAAAGAGGAGCCGTCTTCCCAGATGCCACAGGAGAGGCATTGCCTGAGCTTCAAGGCAGAAGTCAGAGCTGATTCATTGGCAGCAGATGGCACACTTCACTGACGGAATCCTGGGCCATCACACCAAGCAGACGGCAATGCTCAGTGTCCTGCCCAAAGACCTCTCTTCGTCCATGAGATGTTTCCTTCAACATCTTGGCAGGTGACTTCCTGGTAGAGTCAGCAACAGACTCTGCTTAGGCCTTTATCACTCCCAGGTGCGTCTGAACAAAACCCATCGTGTTAGTTTCCTATGGCTGCTGTAACATTACCACACACTCAACAGCTTAAAACAATACAAATTTATTATCATGTAGTTCTGAAGGTTAGACGTTTTAAAATCAAAGTGTCAGCACGGCTGTGTTCCTTTTGGAGGACCTAGGGGAGAATCTTTTCCTTGCCTTTTCCACCTTCTAGAGCCCACCCACATTTCTTGACTCATGGACCAGCATTGCTTTGATCTCTGCCTCTGTCATCATCTCTTGGGCTCTGACTGACCCTCCTGCCACCCTGTTATAAGGACTCTTGTCATTATACTGGCCCTCCTGGATAATCCAGGATATCTCACTGTCTCAAGATCTTGAACTTAATTCATATCAGCAAAGTTCCTTCTTATCATGTAAGGTAAGATATTCACAGGGCTCCAGATATGACATCTTTGGGGGCCATCATTCAACCTACGACATCATATTCCAAGATCATGAGGTATCAGAACCTTGTTTCTCTCATCTGTTGCTTTCCTGATTACATTGTCACATTTCTTGAGGTTCTTGGCATTTGGCCAAGACTTTAGGTCTTTGTCCTGTTGTAACTCTATCCTGGATAATTGAACTGCCAGGTGGATAATCCGACACCACGGCCTCTTCTTTCACTGGCATGCTCAAACCCAGGGACATTTGTCTCTACTCGATTTTAATCACCTACGTTGTTGGTCACACTGCAGGCCTTGTCATCATCTCCCAAAACTGCTCTAAATCAATTGACACTTAATAACCTGCGTATTGACCACAACACACCCAGTTCTTTGATATCTCCCTTCCCATGATTCTCTATTCTTTTATATCACAGAAACTTCCAAATATTATTATTCTTTCTTTTTACTCACTTCTCCAGGCCCCGTCTGGCTCCACTTCTTTCCTCTGCCAGAGCCTTCTGGTTAGTTCACCCAACACCCCTCTCACCATCACCGGCAAGTACGCAGTACCTCGTGCTACAGCACCCCTGTAGTACAACACTCAGCCATTTGGGATCAGTGTGATGCTACACCTTAATCTGCTCCACTCAGGCTGCTGAGTGCTGTGACAGACCCCACTCCACATTTCTTTAATTTTTTACTTAGTCTTCTTCTTTCCTTGACCCTGTCAGAAATCATTTTGGATTTTCACTTTTTCTTCAAACCTCTCATCCAACCTCACTTTCAAAAGATGACAGTATGACTTGGCTGAAAATGTTCAAACATACTTCTTACCCTGCAACAAGACTTCATCCATTGCCAGCATCACCTTCCTGCCTCCAGCTTCCGAGGATGGGGTTCCTCTCCACTCACTGTGGGACAAACCTCCTCAGTGTGATCTTGCTGCAGCCTCTCCAACTCTGCTGGGATAGTTCTCCCCACTTTTTCCTATATTTTCAACATTATCTTTAGTGTCTCCTCTTTGTCCCTCTGTAAACATACTGATGTCCTGTTAAAAAAATTAAATGAAGATGAGTTCTGGTTTGAACATGTTGATTTTGCTGAGCTTCTAACTTGAGATGTGCAGCAGACAGTAGTTTAATAATTTTTTTAAATGTTTTCATTCCAAGTTCCACTCAAGCCATCACTTTTAATACATTCTCTTTTCAATGCATACTCTGATTTTGTTTATGCTCTCATGCTTTCTTCAAACTATTACAATCTAGGCTACTTCAGTCATTATCTTAATGGACTTTTTTTTTCTTTGCTTTATACTTTATACACAACTCTGTTTTTTGGATATTCTTTCCTGTACTTTTAGACCCTCTAGTTCTTATCTTGATATACTTTCTCAGTCTCCTTAAAAGCCATTTTTTCCTTTGACTGCCCCATTAATTTTTGTGTTCCTAAATGCACATTTGACTCACAGACCAACTTCTGACCCTTCTTTGATTTTGAATCTTACTAAACAAATTCTTACTGGCTTCTGTATTTAGATGTCCCATTGACCTGGGAAATACACAATGTGTCCAAACCTGAGCTCTTCATCTTCCCTTCCATTTTGCTCCCCCTTATCATTTCCTGTGTCCTTTATCTCCTTTATAGGCAGAGCTATTCTCCTGGTTATCCAAGGCAGAAACCCTAGTGATATCTTGATCCCTTTGATCTACTTTATTCTTCCTCCCTACTTATAATTATTCTCAGTCTCTTTTAAACTCTCATTTATTTGTATCATATATATGTAGGGATATATATATATATGTATATGTGTGTGTGTTAGGGTATATATGTATGTGTATGCATGTATGTGTGTGTATATCTGTATATACCCAACTTCCTTTTCTGCACTTCACTCCTACCACCGCCAATTGTCAAGGCAGAGATCACTATCATGTTCTTCTAATTTTTACATTTGCTAAGGCTATGACCCCCTCCCATCCCTTTACCACCCCATGAAGGGAGTCTGTTGGGGACCATTTCGTGTGGTATCAGAGACTGTAGCCCCCACACGAGCAAGGCTTGAAAGAGGCCTGTAAGACTTCACTGGAAAACTGGGAGTGCAGGAGGCAGTCACAACCCAATGCTAGCACCAAGGGTTCCCGTGGGAAATCAGGCCTGAAGAATACATTGTATCCTTTGAAGCTTGCTTTGTATAGCCCTTTGGTTGGTATAAACCAAAAGTTTAAGTTTAAAGCATAAGGGAGTGAACTTCTGAACTCATGATCCAAGCCTTAACGACCCTCTGGCATCAGCTGATCTAAAAGACCCTGACCTGACAAGATCTCTGTGTTCCTTCAATTGTTATCTATAGATAATATCTGTTCTCTGTAACTATAGCCTTTTGGCATTGATTGGTAAGCTATGCAAGTATGCTGTATACCCCTGCACATAACAATCTCAATAGAAGTGGTTTTGAGGAAGGGCTCAGGGCATTCTCCACTAGAGAGAAGCACCAGCCCCTTTCCCCCCAGACAGATTGTGTCTGAACCAATTCATTTCATCCACAACTGGGAGGATTTTGAGGGACAGGGTTCCCCTCAGGAGTCACCTATCTAAAATACAAATCTCTTCTTGCCATTACAGGTTTCAATGGTTTTTCTTCTTGAGACAAACTTAAAGCTACGCATCACTTTATAAAGGTTGAACCTCTTGGCATGACATCAAAAGGTTCTTCATCATGTGCCCATTCCCTATCTCAGCAAACTCTTCCCTACCACTCTTTGCCTTTTGATACATGAAATTGCTTGTATTTCCCCAAAAACACTATATTGTTTCTTGCTTCACATCTCTTCTCATTCTATTCCTTCTAACTAGAATTCCCTAGACCCTATACTTTATTTAATTCTTAAAATAACAGTTATATTAATCACAAACTTTTTGTTTTCAATTTCTGCTATATACCAGGCCTGTGCTGCCAATTTTACATAAATTATATCTAACTTACTATTATCAGGCTCACTTCACAGATGAGTACACCGAAGTTTACAGAGATGAAAGAAAATGTCCAAGCTCTATAACTGGCAGAGCTAATTTAAAAACCCAATTTTGTCTGATGCCAAAGTCCATGCAGTTAAAGTCTGCACCAGGCTGCCTTTACTGCTTTATGTAGCTCAGCATCTTGCTCAGAGTTCATGCTCAGCGAACTGGACTCTGAATAGCAGATGGGTAGAATATGGCATTTACGATGAGCGAAAAGTCCTGCATTGTCCTTACAGGCTTGTTTGGAGAGCAGAGTTGGATTCTGTCCCATGCACTGGCCTACACACTTGCTCTCTTTGCATCTAGCTCTTTTCTGTCACTATCATCAAGCCCTCTTGACACTAGAAGGTATCAAGGTTGCTTGTAAAGAATCAGTACTAGACTGGATGAGTGAGCATTTCAGACTCATTATTTGTCCATATATGTTTAAATGTATTGTATTAGAACAAGGATTATTTAGATTGATCATAAGGATAGTAATACTGTTCGGGGGACATACTTAATTTTTTTCCTGTTTACTTTGTTCTGCCTTTGGTTTTGATTTTGATTTTGTTTTTTTGGAGGAATACATTGATATATTTTGAGATACCTATTAGTTCATATGTTTAATATTTTTGTAAACATGTTATAGGTAGTAGAATAGGATTATATATCTATTTGGAGAGTACATAATTGAGATACCACTAGATAGATCTATTAGATCAAGCTCATATTTTGTGTTACCCAAATCCTCTGTACCAAGACTATCCAATAAAAAAGGAAAAAGAAATAATGGACATGGACAACAGTGTGGAGATTGCAGGGGGGAGGTGGGTATAAGGGGACTAAATCATAATGGGAAAAAATGCAATAAAAATTTAAACACAGAGAAATGTAGTGAGTCATGTAAGAATTTTAAATTTCTAGTGGCCACACCAAAAAAGTAAACAGGTGAAATTGATTTTCCCAATATATTTTATTTTATCCAATATTGGATTCTTTTGACATTTAATCAATATAAAAATTAGTAATTAAATATTTTCTGTTCTTTTTCTTCTGTACTTCTCAATTTGAATTAACCATGTATCAAGTGCTCAGCAGCCACACATGCCTTGTGGCTGCTGCATGGGATAGCCCAATCTATACTCTCACACTTATTTTGTTTTCTAATCAATTTGTCCATTTCTGAGAGTGGCCAGTTAAATCTCTCATTAATTGTGTGCATTTTTGTCAATTTTTATTACAACACTTTTTTTTTTCTAGTAGTTTTTGTTTCATACATTTTGAAGCCATGTTGTGAAATGAATAAAAGTTTATGTTTTATCTTCTAGGTGGATTATATCTTTGTCCAGTTTAATTATTATGGGGCTTGAATTTTAGGTTCGATATTAATATTGCCACTCCTAGTTTTTGTGATTTTCATATGCTCATTATATCTTTCACTCCCTGAATATTCTACCTTTCTGTTATTTTTAGGTATATTTCTTGTTATTACAAGTATATGATAGGATATTTTAATGTTATCTGAGTTTTTCAATCTGTAACAGTACAATTTAATCCATGAATACTACTTCTATTTTAAATGATAGCTTTGCTGGATAGAGTAATTTGGATGTAGGTCCTTGCCTTTCATGATTTGGAATACTTCTTACCAGCCTCTTCCTGCCTGCAAGGTTTCTTTTGAGAAATCAGCTGATAGTCTTATGGGAACTCCTTTGTAGGTAACTCTCTGCCTTTCTCTTGCTGCTTTTAAGATTCTCTCCTTTTCTTTAATCTTGAGTAATTTAATTATGATGTGTCTTGGTATATTCCATCTTGGATCCAACTTCTTTGGGACTCTCTGAGCTTCCTAGACTTGCATGTCTAGTTTCTTTGTCAGGTTGGGGAAGTTCTTCATTATTTTTTCAAATAAGTTTTCAGTTTCTTGCTTTTCCTCATCTCCTTCTGGCACCTTTATGATTAGCATGTTAGAACATTCACAGTTGTCCTGGAGGTTACTAAGCCTCTGTTCATTTTTTTGAATTCTTGTTTATTCATTCTGTTCTGGTTGAATGTTTATTTCTTCCTTCTGTTCCAAATTGTTGATTTAAGTCCCGGTTTCCTTCCCTTCACTATTGGTTCCCTGTATATTTTTCTTTATTTAACTTTGCATAGCCTTTATTTCTCTCCCTATTTTGCATCTGTACTCAACCATTTCTGTGAGCATCCTGATTACCAGTGTTTTCAACTCTGCATCTGATAGGTTGGCTATCCTCATTGCTTAGTTCTTTTCTGGAGTTTTGATCTGTTCTTCCATTTGGGCCATATTTCTTTGTCTCCACATACCTGTTACGTAGTAAGGGGTGAAGCCTTAGGTATTCACCAGAGTGAACCAACCCACATCACGGCATTGTGGTATGTATGTGGGGGAGATGTCAGAGAGGGAACAATGCTGCTTTCTCAGCTCTTGCCCTGCTTTCAGCCACTTTTCCTACTACCCACAAGCAAATTAGATCTTTCTGGTGCTGATTCCATTGTGGTAGCCAGTGGGTGCCACAACTAGGTTTATGTTCATTCTAGGACCCTGTAGGTCTCTCCAGTGAACTCTCCTGTGAGGCTAGGAGTTTCTCCCACCATCGTAACCCCCACTGGTTTTTACAGCCAAAGGTTTTGAGGCTTTGGTTTCCCACACTGGACCCTGGGGTGCATGGTCTGTCTCACTCCCTGGTTGTTATTCTTGGCTAATCCTCACATGACTGTGGGGCCACCCACTCTACAAGCCACCATTGCCATATGTCCTCTCCACCTCGGCTGCCCATTTCTGCCCTTTTATCCAGCCTGGTTGAATATTTCTTCTTTAATTCCTTCATTGTCAGATTTCCATAAAGTTTGATTTTCTGGCGGTTTTGGTGTGTTTTGTTTTTAAATTTTTGTTGTAATTCTTTTGGTTGTGCATGGAAGCAAACCATATTTACCTATGTTTCCATCTTGGCTGAAAGTTGAGTTTCTTGTTTATTTTTGTTAGATTAATTACATTGCCTTTGTTCTGTTTTTCTACCTAGTGATTTGGACATTTTCGATTCTTTTTTTTCCAAATAGTTACTTTTATATTTTTAACACCAAATGCACATGAACATAAATTTTCTACCCATGTTTATAATTACTGAGTTTCTCCACACATTCCTCATGCTATCATTTCTTTCCCATTTTACCCTGTGTCTACTATATTATCCTTCCACCCAGCCTTCCTACCCTTCCTATTCATCTCTCTCCTCTCCTCCTATCACACTAGGATCAACTGGTATTTTATTCCCTAGATCTTGTTTGTTTCTTTGTTTTTAAGTAATGTATTAATTCTTGTTTTTTTTAATATATTTTATTGATTATGCTATTACAGTTGTCCCATTTTCCCTCCTTCACTCCCCTCCACCCTGTACACCCTCTCCCACCCATATCCCCCCTTTAGTCATGTCCATGTGTCATACTTATAAGTTCTTTAGCTTCTACATTTCCCGTACTATTCTTACCCTCCCCCTATCTATTTTCAACCTACAATCTATGCTACTTATTCTCTGTACCTTTCCCCCCTCTCTCCTCCCACTCCCCTGTTGCTAACCCTCCATGTGACCTCCATTTCTGTGGTTCTGTTTCTGTTCTAGTTGTTTGCTTAGTTTCTTTTGGTTTTGTTTTAGGTATGGTTGTTCATAATTGTG
Organism: Phyllostomus discolor; assembly: GCF_004126475.2. Taxonomy (NCBI): domain Eukaryota; kingdom Metazoa; phylum Chordata; class Mammalia; order Chiroptera; family Phyllostomidae; genus Phyllostomus; species Phyllostomus discolor. The sequence goes on along the minus strand of NC_040907.2, from coordinate 144,988,864 downwards.
AGTTTGCTGTCCTTTGACTATACATGTTTTTTCTTTATCTTCTTTTCTTAGATAAGTTCCTTTAACATTTCATAAAATGAGGGCTTGGTGATGATGAACTCCTTTCACTTGGCCTTATCTGAGAAGCACTTTATCTGCCCTTCCATTCTAAATGAAAGCTTTGCTGGACAGAGTAATCTGGGATATAGGTACTTGTCTTTCATGACTTGGAATACTTCTTTCCAGCCCCTTCTTGCCTGTAAGGTCTCTTTTGAGAAATCAGCAGACATTCTGATGGGAACTCCTTTGTAGGTGACTGTCCCCTTATCTCTTGCTGCTTCTAGGATTCTCTCCTTCATTTTTACCTTGGCTAATGTAATTATGATGTGCCTTGGTGTGTTTCTTCTTGGGTCCAACTTCTTTGGGGCTCTCTGAGCTTCCTGGATTTCCTAGAAGTCTATTTCCTTTGCCAGAATGGGGAAGTTCTCCTTTATTATTTGTTCAAATACATGTTCAATCTGTTGCTTTTCCTCTTCCCCTTCTGGTACCCCTATAATTTGGATGTTGGAACATTTAAAGATGTCCTGGAGGTTCCTAAGCTTCTCCTCATTTTTTGAATTCTTATTTCTCCATTCTTTCCTGCTTGGTTGTTTTTTTCTTCCTTCTGGTTCACTCTATTGTTTTGAGTCCCAGTTTCCTTCCCATCACTATTGGTTCTCCATGCATCTTCCTTCATTTCTTTTATGGTAACCTGCATTTTTTCATCTAATTTGTGCTCAAAATCAACCAGTTCTGTGGGCTTCCTGATCACCAGTGTTTTGAACTGTGCATCTGATAGATTAGCTATCTCTTGGTCACTCAAAAGGATGAGTCCTGGGACATTGATCTGTTCTTCTGTTTGAGATATGTCTCCCTCTCTCTCTCTCTCTTTTTTTTTTTTTTTTTTTTTTGGTCTGGTCGCTCCTGTTACGGTGAGGGGCGGAGCCTTAGGTGTTCCCTGGGGCTGGGCACCCCAGTCGCTAGATTGTGACACTGTATGTGGGGGCAGGGGTGGGAGGGAACAATGGCAGTAGCTCTGTTCTCCTGGAACCTCAGGCCCTTCTCTGGGAACCTGGGTTGCGCGCTCTGCCCTGGTCCACAATCGCCACCTCACTGGGTCTGCCAGCTGCTGCTTGCGTACTCAGGGTCCACCTGCTGCGATCTTGTGTGCCCCAGACACCTTACTCACCCAGTTCTCCCTGTTCTCCTCGAGCCTCAACCCGAGCCCTGTTGCTCCTCTCTGCCCTCTTACTGGTCTGGATGAACGGGTCTACTTCAACTTCTTGGCTGTCCGACTTCCATTCAGATAAATTCTCTATCAGTTCTGGGTGTTATTCTGCCTCTAAATTGTTGTTGTTCTAATCTTGCTTGTGTGTGGAGATATGGTGCATCCACCTACGCCTCCATCTTGCTGGAAGTTCTCTAATTCTTGTTTAGGATTAACTATGCATTTTACTGGTTTTTTTGCTCACTACTATTTCTTGCTTTCCTTGTTCTTGCATTTACTTTTCATTTTGCTGCAATATATTCTTAAACAATTCTTTAGCAAAGTTCTATAGATAGCCAACTTTGTAAATTTATATCTTTGCCCTCACATTTGAATGTTAAAGTGACTGGGTATAAAACTCTAAATTTAAACTCTTTTTCCCTCAGAACTCTGAAGATACTTTTCCACTGTCTTCTAGTGTCTAGATCTGTAAGGATTCTAATATTTATCTGGTTCAACTTCTTTTGCAAATAAGCTATTTTTCTTCCTTCTAAAATATTTAAGAATATTCTTTTTATATTTGAAAGGTTGAAATTTTTATCAGTATGTATATCTATCATCTATCTATTTATCTATCATCTATCTATCTATCTATCTATCTATCTATTTAATCATCTCTCTGTCAATCTGTTTACTCCATTCATCTCATTTTGGCACTTGGTGAAACCTTTCCATCTGTGACTTTCCTCAGCTAGAAAACAATAGTCTTTTAAAATTATTCCTCCTATCTTCACTTTCCAATGCCAATGGTTTTGGAACTCCTTTAGATAGATATTGAACCTCTGAAATACTTTTTCACATCTCCTAACTTTTTATAATTTCATTTATTTGCATTGTCTTCTAGGAGATTAACTTCTGTTTATTTTCCAGCTAAAAATTTTGTCTTCAGCCGTGACTTTAGACCTTTTACATTTTGGGAAATTATGCTTTTAATTTTTTTTTATTTCATGCCCCTGTCACAATTTTTTTTATTGTTGTTCAGTTACAGTTGTCCCACCTCTTTCTTCATTGCTCATGCCTACCTCAACCCCCCATCTCCCAAGCAACCCCCTCCACTATCTGTGCCCATGAATCCTCTATTTGTGTCCCCCCCGCTTCTCTCCCCTGTTATCTTGGTCTTTAATAGTCTACTTTGCACTACAATAAAATTTTATATTATTACTACAATATATTATGACTACAAAGTTTTTATAAGAAATAAAATTATTTTTAACTTATTTTCTATTTGCTAAATTATCTCCAATTCTTTCTTATTAACATTTCTATTTATTTATTTTTAGAGAGAGGGGAAGGGAGGGAGAAAGAGAGGAAGTATCTCCAGTTCTTCTGATATCAGTTCTGTTAGTGGATCAAAACCTTTTCCTTTTATCTGTTTTCTCCTTTTCAGATATCTGATCATTCTTCTAATTTATACACACAAAATAATTTAGTACCTAGTTAATTATAAGTAGACCATATATATTTTCTGTTTGAATAAATCTGTTTTCCCAACAATTATTTCTCTCCTGTATTGGAAAGGCTTTGTATAAATTGGCAGAAGCTTTGAGAGAGAGCAAATGGAGAGCAGAGAGTCAAGTTTTGGACCCCTTCAACTTTCTCAGTAAGAACTACACTCTCTAGGATACAGAATTCTGGAATATTTTTCTCTCAAATACGGCTGCTGGTCCTTTGTATAATCTCTCCCTATCTCTTTAGGGATTAGGAGTTACTTCAAACTCTTTCATGCATCTTCCTCTGCTCCTAACATTAACAGGGAAGTCCCCTCCAGGCCTCCAGGCCTGCAGTTCACTTACTTTATTATAGATCTCACACTGCTGCTCCAGTATGGGGAGTAGGATGAAGTTGCCCCAGAGAGATTCCAATTTACTCTTTGTTTGAAATGTAGTTAATCAAATAACTAAGGTTCCAGGACTCTTTCATTGTTTTTTTTTTCTGTATTATTCACTCTTGGAGTTGTACTTTGTTCTTCACATTTGAGAGCCTCATTTAATCATCTTAACAACCTAGCAATGTGGGTAGAGCAAGGATTATTCTTTCCTTTTGCCAATAAGAACTGAAATTCAGAAAGTTAAGTAATTCTCCCAAAGCTGATGTCATCAAAAAGAACCAGTTTTTCACTCAACTGGGGCTTTTTTTTTAAGCGACCAAAACTAAAGAATCTAGAAAGAGCAATATCTTGCTTAAAATGCAATGTAAACAGTTCTGATACTCTGAATTAGCCAAAAGGAAAAAAAAAAAAGAATCAGAGTGATCTCTTTGCAGCTTTTCTTTGGAAGATAGAGCCTGGTTTGCAACAAGGTTGGAATATTAAGAAGGATGAAAGAAAGAAACATGAGCTTCTAAATTGGGATCCCTCAGATTTCCAATAATATGCATGATGACAATTTGCAAAGAACATAAAATTGCAAGCAGTGTGTATAGTTGCAATTTTAACTTTCAAGCATTTGTCAATTTTAAAACACAGCAATTTCAATGACATTCAAAGGACTGTCAGTGCTCATGAATAAATGATAAGCAGCTTTGATCTGGCTACAGGTTTTCAGGATAATACAAATGTTTTCAATTATACAGTTGGATGAATTAGAGGAACTTTGTGTATTTTTCTAAAGTGTCTGGCCTATGCCAAGCTAGATGGACCATTGAGGGGAAAAGAACAAAGTAATTCAAATAATATTTGACTAGCAGATAGTAAGGATGATTCATGGATGTATCTTTGGTTTCTTCCTTCTTCAGGATCCAGGCGAGAGCCTCCCTGTGATGTTCACAACCTTCATCTGAGGCTCCTGAGGAAGCAGACTTGTGACCACTGTGGTAGTCTGAAAAACACATAAAGCCAAGGCCTTGGTAAAGGGAACTGGGCTCGTTTCTGGTGGCAGAGCCGAGTAAAAACCAAGATGAGAAGATGGCTATATATATGGCAGTGCCTTCCCTCTCAGCCTCCTTAAAGGGACCTGCTCAGACTACAGCACTGTCCAACTCAGTTTGGCCTCTAAAATTTGTCACCTACTTCCTGTTTTGCTGGCTATACCTTGTTTTTACCTTTCTTTTTTTTTTCTCTCACCTTTTTTATTTTAAACATTAGGACTTAAACCTTAATTTCTGTCTTATAAACTACTATCTTGAATATCTACATTCCACATATTACCCTGGCCCACCCGTGCTTCCTACCACAGGCCGCGAGGCCAGCCTTCTGACCTCATGCACGAACATTCAAGATGAGCGGCCGTCCAACACCTCTACTCGACTGCACATCAACCCAGAACACACAGCCAGTCCCACCATGTCGGGAGCCAACCAACAAATGACCTTTGACACAGTTGGGTCGGGTGAGACGCATCTGCACAGCAGAGGTGACTGTGGTCAGATCTCCTGTCTGTCTCCTCCTGTATGCCTGTCCCTGCTAGCAATAGGTGGTGGGATTTTCAGATACCTGTGTGTTATAACAAAAAATCTGCACAATGCCCCTGATCTTGTGAGAAATGACTTGCTAACCACAGAAGAGGGACCCCTAGCATCCCTAATGTTGCCTACTTCCCCTACCTGGGAAGTTAAGGACAAAAATTAAACTATGGGCAGACCAACTGCCAGAACATTGAAGGAAGCTGTTGCTAGGAATGTTTATTAAGGAGTCACCACTTGAAAGCTTAAGATTTATTAGAGCCACTACCCCTCCCATACCCTACACAGGAGTGTAGAGAAACAAGGAGTCTAGTTGGAAATAATAATCTCAATACATAGAAATGAACATAAAACATGCCCCCCACCAAAGATGTATAAATAAAAAAAACCTAGGCAAATAAAACAGTTACCTAACCAGGATAAATTTAACCTTAATGGATAATAATTGATTTCTATATATCTATAAATCACCCCTTGCACCCTTTTAATTTAGATCAATTCCTAGAATCTTAATAGATACCTAGTTACTAATTGGCACCTGAAATTTTGTGCCCATATAGCTTCATTGGCTATCTGATTAATAACCCTCTTGGTCAAAATAATATTTGTTTAATATGGTTCATCTTTGGGGCCTCCTGTACTTTTCAGTTATTTCTTTGTTCAACATGATTGATCTGTAAAACCTTCTGTGTTTTTAGAAATTATTTCTATGGTCACTGTTTCTGTTTTAATAATCACACTATGCATTGAATGTTGTATAACCTCCCCTATAAAAATAAACATTGATTTTTCTCGGTGAGTCAGTCGGGTCCAAAAGGTCTGGCTGTCCTCCAGCACCCCACCAGGTGTCTCACTTCAGCCTCTTAGCCTTAGCCGTGCATCCTTCGGGGACCCTGAGACCCCGCTGAGGCTGGACCCCGGCACCACCACCTCTCCAGAAACCTGATTCTGCCTCTATTGAATGTATATGCTCTTAGCTGTTTGCTAGGACCAATACCATAGACTGAGTGACTTAAACCACAGGCATTTGTTATAATTCTGGAGACTGGGAAGTCCAAGGTCAAAGTGCTGGCTGATTCAGTTCTTAGTGAGGTCCCTCTTCCAAGTTTGCTTCCTGTCATGTCCTCACATGGCAGACAGAAAGAGAGCTCTGGCCTCTTTTTCTGTTCCTATAAGGTCTCTAATATAGGAGAGGGTCCTATGTAGGGTCCCACTCTCACAATCTCATCTAACCCTAATAACTTCCCAAAGGCCCCACCTCCAAATATCATCACATTGAGGGTTAGGGGCTCAATGATAAATTTGGGGGAACACACAAATTAAGTCCATAACACATACTGAGCATCCTGAGTCCTGAAACAATCTCCCAAATACTTTCCATGTCCTACCATGACCAGGTACAGCACCTAAGTTATAAAGTAACTATAAGTTATGCAATTTCAAAAATCTTTACAATGTTAGTCAATACAGTGGCCCTATCTTGGCCTATTTCCAGTCATTAATGCAGAGAGGTTATTAGCACAATAAAACTTGTTCTACCAAGTGATACAGAAATAAAGTTGGCATACAAATCAAGAGACCATGGCCGGTCCTCCCTGTAGCCCGGGAAGACCCTAACTGTACATACTGCCCAATACTCCACCATGCTCCATATATTCCTCTGTATCTGTCACCCCCTGTAGACTGTGCTTCTCAGGGACAAAGGGCCATTGTATTACACCTTGTATGCATAACACCAAGCAAGCAGCAACAGATTTTGTTTGAATAAATGGATAGACTAAGGAATAAAACTAACTTAAATGTACTTCTCTGGGTTTCATTTTGCTTTCTTCCTTTCTTTCACTGTACTTGTTCTTGACATTTGTTGAGTGCTACATCAAACATTGTGGTAGCAGCTGTGTGTATGGATTAATTTTTGTGTGTGAAAATCTAAACTGTTAAAAAAAACATGAATGGAGTAGTAAAAAAAATCCTCAAAACTCTTCCCAATTCTAAAATTCTAAGATCCACATATAAAATTTTGGCACTCTGGGAAACTCTTCTGGTCAGACTCTATGAGTAGAGAACAATGACAGAAAACAAAAGCTAGAATTGAGTGGCGGGAAGCTGAAGCAGGTTAGTTAAGAGGTTAGTGAGTAAAGATAACCGGAACACTTTTTAGTGTGTGTGTGTGTGTGTGTGTGTGTGTGTGTGTGTGTATAACCTTTTTAACCATTTTTAAGCATACAACTCATTACAGCATTAATCTATTACCACTTATCTATCTCCAAGCTTTCTTTATCACCCTAAACAGAAACTCTGTAACCAGTAAGTCATAACTTCCATTTTCCTTCTCCCCAGCTCCAGGTAACTGCTAACTCGCTTTTTGTCCATGAATGTGCCTCTTATAGATACTTCATATCAGCAAAATCATACAACATTTTAAAATTTTGCCTCTGGCTTTCTTTAACATATTTTCTAGGTTTTTCCCATGTTGAAGCATGTGTCAGAACTTCACTCCTTTTGCTGGCTAAATAATATTCCATTGCGTGTATATCCCACATTTCGTTCTTTCATTTATATTGTCTTTGACATTTGGGTGGTTTCTGCCTTTTGGGTATTCTGATAATGCTGCTATGAAAATCTGTGTGCAAGTATTTGTTGAGTCCCTGACTTCCGTTCTTTTGGGTTTATACCTAAGGTGTGGAAATGCTCAGTTATATGGTAATTCTATGTTAAGCCTTTGAAGAACCCCCAAATGATTTTCCACAGAATCTACACCATTTACATTCCCACCAGCAGCGTACAAAGGTTCTAATTCTTCCACATCTTCACCAATAATTCTTATTTTCTGTTCTTTTTATCATAGAGATCCTGGTATAAAGTGGTATTTTATTGTGGGGTTTTGTTTTTCCATTACAAAGAGTTTATTCCATTCAACATTGACAAAACAGAGCATGCAACGGGAGCTTAAGCACACAACATTATTTTATTTTTCTCATATTGCCATAATATTTTTTACATTTAGGTTTTTTTATTGTTGTTCAAGTACAATTTTCTCCATTTTCCCCCCACCCCTCCCCGCCACCCCATCCATCCCCACCTCCCACCCTTGATTCTTCCTCCTTTTGTTTTTATCCATGTATCCTTCATACATGTTCCTTAACAACACTTCCCATTTTTTACCGCATTATGTCCCTCCTCCCTCCCCTCTGGTTACTGTCAGTTTGTTCTTTATTTCAATGTCTCTGGTTATGTTTTGCTTGCTTGTTTGTTTTGTTGGTTAGGTTCCACTTATAGGTGAGATCATATGGTATTTGTCTTTTACCACCTGGCTTATTTTACTGAGCATAATGCTCTCTAGTTCCATCCATGCTATTGCAAAGGGTGGAAGCACTTTCTTTCATTCTGCTGCATAGAATTCCATTGTTTAAATGTACCCCAGTTTTTTGATCCATTCATTTGCTGATGGGCACCTAGGTTGCTTCCAACACTTGGCTATTGTAAATTGTGCTGCTATGAACATTAGGGTGCATAGGTTCTTTTGAATTGGTGTTTCAGGGTTCTTTGAGTATATTCCCAGTAGTGGAATTGCTGGGTCAAAAGGCAGTTCCATTTTAAGTTTTCTGAAGAAATTCCATACTGTTTTCCACAGTGGCTGCACCAGTCTGCATTCCCACCAACAGTGCACTAGGGCTCTCTTTTCTCTACATCCTCACTAGCACTTGTTGTTTGTTGCTTTGTTTATGATGACCATTCTGACTGGTGTGAAGTGGTATCTCATTGTGGTTTTAATTTGCATCTCTCTGATGGCTATGATGCTGAGCATCTTTTCATATGTCTCTGGACCCTCTGTATGTCCTCCTTGTAGAAGTGTCTGTTCTGGTCTTTTAAATTGGGTTTTTTGTCTTCCTGCAGTAGAGTTGTGTGAGTTCTTTGTATATTTTGGAGCTCAAACCCTTGTCTGAGGTGTCCTTTGCAAATGTATTATCCCATATGGTTCGCTCCCTTTTCATTTTGCTGATGGTGTGCTTTTGACTTGTATTTTCCCAATGGCCTGTGTCAAGCCAACACAAGAGTGAAAAGAGTCTTCACATGGTCTGAGAGCCTCTCTTGGTCACTCCTGGCCTACTGTCATGTCAAGAACCCCTTGGGTATAAATTGAAAGAAGTAGCAAGTTAAAAATAAGATATATAAAAATGTTGATAAAGCAAAGTAATGACAAAAAACACAGCTTTTGGGGTAAACAAACACGAATTTGAATGCTGGCTCTGCCACCCTAGCTTTATTACCTTGAATAAGTAATCTAGTCTCTCTGAGCCTCAGTTTCTTTATGGGTAAGATGGAGGTTATAATAGCTATTTTGTAAAATTAGAGATTTAATTGTGTATATAATTATGTATATAAAATTGCACGATTACATTTCCTTCTCACAACAATCCTACAAAATTCTACATATACATGATATACATATATCAAAAGCCTGATATAGTGCTTAGATAGATATCTAAGATATATCTATAGATATAGATACAGCCACTCAGTAGTGGCCAGTGCTGTTGTGGTTTTTGTTGGTGTTTATTACCAGTACTCAGAGAGGAGAATTTGCTAGCCGAGCACAGTTTATAAAATTTATAATCTGCCCTGGCTGGTGTGACTCAGTGGATTGAGTGCCGGCCTACAAACCAAAGGATCGCCAGTTCAATTCCCAGTCTAAGGCACATGCCTGGGTTGCAGGCTAGGTCCCCAGTAGGGCACATACGACAGGCAACCACACATTGATGTTTCTCTCCCTCTCTTTCTCCCTCCCTTCCCCTCTCTAAAAATAAAGAAATAAAAGCTTTTAATGAAAAGAATGTATAACCTGGACATCCTTTTATAAACATTTTCTGACAATGATGTTAGCACAGCTGACATGGAAAGAAAATTTGGTGGAATAAATGTCCTATAATTATTTCTAAAATTTTGTCCTAATAGGAACAGACCTACACACAAATATGTACCTTATGTTAAAATCCTAACATTTTAAATTTTGTGTCAGAAAGTCCTTTCAATTATGCAAAACTTTTAATTTCTCTTTTTAATTTTTAAGGTAGTTGCCATAGCAACTGCCACACATTGCTGCAAATGGTACTAGAGAGACATGCAAATATTCGCAAAGAATTTTTCAATATGTTGCAAAAACATCACACAATATTTAGCTGAAATGCTGCAAGTTATAGTGAAGAGGAGTCCTCCATGGAGAACTAAAACTGCTCTTAGGCAGAAATTTTAAATGGGAAGGATTTTCATGTATGTATTTGGGGGAGTGGAGAAGGCATTGTTAACAAGCTTTCCTGCAAAATGAGTGAGTTGTTGGGATCAAGCAATTAGGTATCTTAACAATTAGGAGGAAAACGATAAAATGAGAACTGACAGAATGAGACTAGGAACAATTTCTTCCATGTTGTCAGATTAGAACTTGCTCAGCTATTACCATCTGGTGATCATAACATTGAGTTCTTGTGATTTTATAACAAAACATTTGCTCTGGGGAAAGGTTGAACCCTTAGGGCTTGGGACTGGGGCAAGGTTAAGCAGACTTGAAAGTAGCTGTTCACAAGTACAGCTCAGGCGGCTGTGAGGAGCAAGCCAGGCTTTCAGCACTTTATTCGTCAAAGTAACCATGATTTCCCGAAATGTGCACGATGGGATGTCTAACCTATTAAAACCATTAACCTACTAGAAATCTTAGCATTGCTGATTTCTAGAGCCTATAACGCACTGTGTTCATTGTGACTCTCCAGGACAAAAAGAAAATACTGTTCTTTCCTAGACTTTGAGACACAATGTTCACATTTGTTGGAGCACTTCAAAAACCTGCCTAGTCTTCTTTGGACACATTTTGCAGTTCAAGGCCATAGTCAGATAAATAGAACCTAAAATCCACCTCCTAAACCTGCGTCAGACCCCATCCTCTACCACCTCTCACCCCAAAACACATCAAATACAGTTTTAAGGTGAATTCTATATAAACTTATTATGCAAACATACCAAATAATTTTCATAAAAAGGAACAAAATGTTTTTCCTAAAATCTGGCTAATTATGTCTATTATGATATATTTGTTATTTATTATCATATAACAAATTACCTCAAGTTTTAGTAGCTTAAAAGAACAAATATTAATTATCTTACAGTTTCTGTGAGGTCAGGAATCGGGGCACAGCTTCACTGGCTGTTTCTGACTTAAGTCTTTTAGGAGGCACCAAAAGCTGACAATCAGAGCTACAGATAGAGCTACAGTCTCATCTGAATGCTCATCTGGAGACACTGTTTCTGTTAGGGAGAGTAGGTAGTAAACTATGCCAGGAAAGAGGAAGGAGACATGTCCCGCCCATTGACTCAGCAGTCCTGAGCCCGGTAGGATAAGATTGCCAGGTGTTCTGAACGTCACAAGCAGGGATAGCTTGTGAGGAGGGGAGTTCTCAAGACTGCTGGGAAAGGAATCCTCTTTAGTAATTTCGCTAAGACAAAAAACCTGTACCAGCTGAGAAAGAAAGGCTTTGTACATGTAGATTATTTCCATGGTTTAGAAAAGGGAGATGAAGGGGAAACCTAGAAGCTGACTAAGGCATATAACCCCTGAATCCCAATAGTCAGTGCACTCAGACCAGCTGAGTGCCCACTTGTAGCCTCCGCTCAAGTGTATAGAACAAACTTACTAATAAACTTATTAACAACTTTATTTCCTCTATACGTGGGGCATGTAGACTAGCTGGGTACTTGCCTACGGTTTCTTGCTCATGTGTGTTCCACAAATAAACTTACTATCTCATTTCCACTATACATGTTTGTCTTTCGCCTGAATTTGTCTTTTGCAAACAAGACAAGAACTGAGGAAAAAGCTTGGGGAGAGGGTCCCCTCCTGACTCAGGTCTCTCTCTGGTACATTTCCAGACTCACCAGCATGGTTGTCAGCAGGCCCTGGCCCGCCCCATGTGGGCCACTCCACTGGGCTGCTGCCCAACAAGGCAGCTCCTTCCCCTTGAGCAAGCAACCCAGAAGCCTCTGTGAGAGAGCACACTAAAGATGAAAGGCAGTCATTTTATGATCTAATCTCAGAAGTACCATTTCATCACTTCTGTCATAGTCTGTTCATTAGAAATGAGGCAATAAGTCCAGCCACACTCAAGAAGACAGGATTACCCAGGGTGTGAGCCTGCCCCACAAGGTGAGGATCCCTGGGGTTCATCTCTGAGGTGGCCTAGTACATCCCCCAGAGCTTTCCTAAAAATGCTGCCTCTTAGTCAGCATCTAATACATGCCACGCTCTGTACTCACACTGTATACATGACCTCTTGTCCTCACAATGGCCCTATGGAGCATAATTATTATCTCCCATTTGTAGAAAAGAAAAAGAAGGAACAGATAGTTGAAGTAACTTACTAATAATTGCATGGTTTATAAGCAGCAGAGACAAAGTTTAAAATAACCTCTTCTGACAACTAGCCTGGTGGCTCCTTCAACTACGTCTCCACTACTTTAGGTAACTGTGTCAGTGAATGCATTCATTATCTACAGATATGTTAGAATGTTTTACTTGTCAATGCTAAAGGCCAATGAAATCATAAACTAAAAATAAACAGAATATTTCTATTATTTTGTTGTTCACTGAAAATCTTGCCATGAGATGAAGGTTCATTATTTGTGGTGCTTTAAGAGATTTTAATTCTTATTTCTGAGTAATATATTTTGAATTATCAGAACATGATATAACAGGTAGAGGAAAATGGTTAAGGTATTCCTACTTTTTAAGGTACAAACGCATGCATTTTAGTTTAAGCATATATTACCTGAGATTCATAGTCAATATTTCCATCAAATATTTGTCAGAGAACCAGGAGTTCAATTTTCACTAGCATCAGTGTAGAGCAGAAAAAAAATGTTGTGTTTATTCTATAAGCTTTTCTCTGTACTATGTCTGATTGAAGAGAACAGAAACGAATAAATACTGTCCAGAAATAGGGTGAGTTGAAAGCATCAGAGAAATGTGTTTTTCAATCACAGTACTTAGATTTCACCAGGACTGAAATCACATTCCAGAATGATGCCATCAGCGATGACAGACAGAGACAGGTCTCCAGCTTTCTTGGCTACAGATACGCGCTACAAATCTAGATTAGCTCAGGGTGTTTGGGAACAATCAGCAGAATGTGGCAGGAGTTGGATGGAAAGCATGAATATTATTCAACTTAAATTCACTGAAAAAAATGCAAACCTGACACAATTTACCTTCTTATCATAATTAATTTAATTATGCAAACTATCCCGCAGACTCAAGGTTTGGGGATAGACCAAAGCAACACTAGGACATGAGTTACATTTTGACTTCTTACACTTTACCTGTATCCTCACCAGGCGGACTCTGCCTTCTGCCTCTGCCACCTTGGAAGCTGATGCGTCAGAGGATTGATTGCATTATATTCTCAACTTCTTTGTGCCTCCAGCAAAAACTGACCTAGTCTGAGTCCCATCCTCTCAGATTTGCTCTCTGCTAGACGTTAAGAAACACTTTTAAGCAAAGAATGCCACAATTGATAATGGCAGAATCAATCTTCTTTTTAAAGTACTGACACAACTTAAAGAATAGACCCCAGTTATTTTAAAACTAATAAAAGTGATGAAAGTGATGATGTAAGTGATGACTTGTATATGGGTCACCTACTCAAAATATCCCCCTCAAAGAACTTGTGCAGGAGTCAGTGATTTAATCTAAATCTGTATCTGAGAACAAGGCACCCCACCAGGTTAGTAAGAAGGGAGGGAAGGGAAGGAGGTAGTCAGAGTAAGCCCTGACCAGGATTTAAAATGAGCATTAATATTGTCTATTCTGCCACGACATAATAGTCATTGATAAATGTTGTCTGGATAGCATCACACTATTAAAAATTACATTATAAAAATAATTGTCTTACTTGGGGAAAAGGGGCTAGGAGCTAAGGAAATTTTTTACTTTCAGTGGTAATATGATCTTTCCTAGAGGAATTTTTTAAATGATGTTTTTAAGAATTTAAGGACAGATTCTTATTTCAAGCTAGAGATAATAATGTGTTGATGAAATTTGACTAGAAAAAATCTAATTAACATTTTTAAAAGTCTGGGATAGTATATAAGATTGGTAAAATGTACTGATTCTCTAAATTATCAAAATAAACTCCATCGCAGAAGCCAGTGTCCAATTAAACAATTCCAAGTGAGTAGCCACTCAAAAACAAAGCAGCTTTATGTCACTATATCACATGCCTTCAGCAGCATGTCCCTATCAAGCATTTAGCTTATGTCTCAAAAATGTTTTATTTCTTCTCTGCTCCATTGAAAAAATAGCTTAGAAAGCCCCATGTCCTCCTTGGGAGCCATTCCTTTCTTTGAGACACAGAGATTCCTTACCTCCCAGGAGGGAGTGGGAATTTAAGGACTCTCTGGGGACGAAAAGTCCTCCTGTGCAGGGGCTATGACAGTAAAGAGACCTTTGTGTCTGAGGGTCTCCAGGATCTGAGCTGCCCATCCTGGAGAGGGGGTTCCCTCAAGGAAAAAGGAAAAGTGGCTGTAGTCCAATGGTGGCAGGCTGCTGACCCACTTTTCACAGCACTCCTGGAGTGGCTGGCACTTCAGTAGAATGGCTGTCACTGAGAATGAATGAATCAAAAATGAGCAGCAGTGACCCGGAAAACCAAAATAAGGGACACTCTTGGTGTTGCCAAGCAGTGAAGGATTTGGCTCATTGAAGATGGATGACCACCTGAGCTGACAGGTAGGATGAATTTCCAGCCATGACTCCGCCAGCAGCCAAAGGCATGGCAGGGCCAGGGTAGGAGGTCTCAGGTCTTCCCCTCCCATCCCACAGCTGGGTGTGCAAGTTCAGTAGATCTCACATCCAAAAAACATTTTCTAGTTTTTTGACAATTCAAAAAAAGATGACAGAGAGAAAGAGAGAGAGAGAGGCTAGACCTGATGCCAAACTGATATATCAAAGTCTGAGTATAATTTGATTTGTAAAATAAAAGCAATATGAATGTATTTGAACATCAGATTTGTATAGCAATGAATACTTTTGTAAGTGCAACCACTTTTTATGCCTGTGTTTTTCTATTTGATATATAATAATCCCCACAGAAATCACTTGAAAGATTGATACATTCCACATGCAAAACATGCTTTCTAATTCAATGATCACATTTCAGCTAATATGCATTATTAAAATGTCTGCCAGTGCTCTCTGGGCAAATATCATCAGGAACACATTCATAGTTGAACAAGTCAAGTTTATTGCTTGCTGCAGTGAGGGAGAATATACATTGTTAAACCAGGGGGAGATTCAGGCAGAGAGTGTCAGAAGGATTTAATATGAGATTTGAACACTGGCTGGTGTGGTTCAGTGGACTGAGCACTGGCCTGCAAACCAAAGGGTTGCCGATTCAATTCCCAGTCAGGGCTCATGGCTGGGTTGGAGGCCAGTGTCCCAGTAGCGGGCCTGTGAGAGGCAACCAGACATTGATGTTTTTCTCCCTCTCTTTCTCCCTCCCTTCCCCTCTCTAAAAATAAATAAATAAAACCTTAAAGAAAGATTTGGGGTGACATTATGTGATTTGGGGAGGATTTAAGGAAATGAAGCTTAGTTCTGAATTAGATGCTCTCAGGGAGTTGGGGGTAATTTTGACTATTTATTTTAATTAATCTTATCTAGAAGGGAGAAAGACTAGACCAAAGTAAAATTGTTATTGGTGAAGAAGTAGCAGGTACTCATATCAACCAAGATAGAGGGGTGTTTGGTCATCTTGTGGTTTGTACAGTGTTTGCATTTTGCTTTGTGTTCAAACATGGTTAGAGAGTGGCCTTGTACTTGTCTTGATTTGTCACGTGTACAGGAGCTGTGTCTGATGCTGATGTTCTGTGGAGCTATTTACGCTCCACAAGAAAACATGTAGCCTAGATGGTGGTACCCAGCCAGTTCCCAGACGCTTTTCTCTTTCTCATGTCTATATCAACATCAATGAAATGCCAACATTTAACCCAAAGCATAGATCTGGTTCATATATTGGAGAGAAAGTCAGAGGTCAAGAAACAATATCACATGGATATAGAATCTGAACAGGAGTTGTTCAAAAATATCATCCTCAAAACATATATTGAAGTCTTAAACTTCAGCCTCTCAGGCTAATCACATCATTGCAGATGCAATTGGTGAGGTTAAAAGGAAGTCCTCCTGCAGTAGGGTGAGCCCCCTAACCCAATAAGACTAATGGTCTTATATAAAGACAGGCATCTGAAGACAGAGACGTATAGGCAGAACACCTTGTGATCATAAAGGCAGATATCAGAGTCATGCAGCTGTAAACCAAAGAACTCCACCGATTGCCATCAAACCACTAGAAACTAGGAAGAGACAAGGAAGGATTCTTCTACAGTTTTCAGAAGAAAAATGACCCTGCTGACACCTTGATTTGGGACTTCTAGTCTCCACATCTGTGATACAACTAATTTCTGTTGCTTTAAGCCACCCAGTGTGTGGCAATTTGTTACAGCAGCCATAGGAAAGTAGCACAGATGGGCCAGAATAACTCTTGACTGTAATATCATGTTTTATTGGATAAGACACTCTGCTAAGTGAGTGTGGGTCTAGCTGGCCAACAGGGACAGAATCAACAATGATCTAATTCTAAGATTTGGGGAACCATTGCCATTTAGGTCTATTGTACAGACAGTCTTGGTTGGAGGTTCCTTTCTTAGGTTCACTTGAATCATTTTCTTTAAGGAACTGCCTAATGAAGCCAGGTTTAACAGTGGTTTTCAGCCTTGGAAAACCTGGAAGAAAACAGTAAAAGCAGAACCTCCATATTCCTCTCTGTTCTCTCTCTCTCAGCCCAATCCACCATGGAATTAACCTTCTCCACTGCAGACTGTGTAATCCTACTCCCAGCTCCCCCAGGGTCAGAAATGTATTACACCTGTGCCAAGAACACCAATTTAAATGTCTCCACATCTAGTTAACCTCACTCGGGTTTTGTCTTCTTGTATGTATGTATTACTACATCAGAGCTCCTGCTTCTTCCCTTAGTTTATGCCTTTGCTTTGTTCTGAGGCCAGTAATTTCTCCTTCATGACTGAAGTTTCCCGGAACTTCATAAAGTGCCTGGTTCATATAAACTCACAATAAATGACAGCTTTTAAAGGGAGCAGATTTTTATGATCAATATATAGATTGCAAATGATGAAAATGTAATATACACTGCTAAGTAAACCAGCCTAATAAATTAAGAAATAAAATTAAGAAAGAGCATGGTTTAGGCTTGTATCCAGACCTTTTGACCAAAATCCAAGACACTTTCCAATAGGCTGAAGATTCCTGAATAAACTCTTCAGTTGCCTACAGCTGGGTATGACCCAAACACTAACACTTCTTAGTAGGAATCTACTATTGATCTTCCTCACTGCTAACCAATTCCCAAATTCCCTGTACAGAAAACAAGATGATAGGTAAGTTGAACTCATCTGTCATGAACTCCACCTTCTGATAGGAAACTCATTAACATTTGGGAATGCTGGAGTTCAGGGAATAATGTAAAGTCCACAATTAGAGCTTAATTATGGGATGTAGCTATTCATACAAATTTGGGTTGAACTTGTCACTAGTTTTAAACCCCCACTATAGTAAACCCTTTTTAGTTCATTGCACATGCTGCAGTAGTCAGCTACTATTTCATTTTGCCCTACATTCTTGTTCCCTTTCTTTTGGTAACAAATCTCTCCCTATTTGCCAAATTGATGGGCACATGAACCAGGCTGAAATGATTAATATCATTCACACCAAGAGCTTAGTTCAAAGGTTGGATATTTGACTCAAAATAGGCCAATCAGATTTTTTCCATGGCAATTTTTTCAAGTTGGAATCAAGATAGAAAAATATTTTTCTCTGTGTTTGAAACTCCATAATTTTATGAGCCAAAAGCAACAAGTGGCCATGGGAAAAGCTGCTCTCACAGAGTGGAGCCAATAGATTGAGAGACAGACAGAGAGCAAGAGTGAGAGAGAGAGCTGATGGTGACGGTGATGTTGGATATTGGAGATTCTGGTTTCAGTTTGAGGCTTATTTCTCAGCTCTTTAATCAATTAAATTTTAGGTCAAGTGAATTTCAAGTAAATTTGTGCATTAGTTTCCTATTGCTAGTATTATAAATGACCACAAACTCAGTGGCTTAATACAAATTTACTATCTTACATTTCTAGAGGTCAGAAGTCCAAAATGAGTGTTACTGGGCTAAAATCAAGCTGTCATCAAGGTTGCTTATTTTTCTGGAGGCTCTAGGGGAGAATTTGTTTTCTTGTATTTCCCAGTTTCTGAAGACTACCCATATTCCTTGTCTCATGGTCCCTTTCCATCTTCCAAGCCATCAATGTCTGGTTAAGTCTTTCTCACTCCTGTTCTGTTCCGATCTCTTTCTTGTTTATGTAAAGACCCTTGATTACATTCGGCCTTCCAGGATGGCCCAGTATAATCTCCTTATCTTAATTAAGTTTAGTTTATTAGCAACCTTAATCCCATCTTCAATCTTAATTCCACTTTGCTTGTAACACAACATATTCTCAGTTTTCTGGAATTTGGATGTAGACATCTTTGGGCAGTCATGTTTTTGCCCACTACAATTTCCAATAAAAATCCCCTTTCCTACTCAACTAGTTTTTCTGATTTTTGTGACTTCCTAGCTTTCTCCCTGCTATAGGGCTCTTCTTGGTTTACATTGAGAATGCCTATTGAACTTTCAAGAATCTATTCAAGCTTCAACTCCTCTGAATATGTGTTCTCAGACGTCTCCAAATAGAAAAAATAACTTCCTTTTTTCCCACTCCTCATATTCTCTTTGCATTTACCATGCTCTCCCAAAATTACTTCCTTACCAGTATATCTTTCTTAGGAGTTTATGATTTACTTGCCTGCCAGGACTATAACTCATCACTATATCCTCAAAATCCAATACATAACAGCTTACTTGGTTCTTAATAATGATTGTTGAATAAATAAATTGTCTATGAGGTGGTACTTTTTTAAGAAACATTAAGGGTAGCATTTTTCTCACTTCATAAGAAAAATAAAATAGCTCCAATGTTAGATACTAGATCTGCAAACATTTTGTTTTGCCCAAATACTTTTGCATTTTAATTAAACAATCATCTTCCCACTAAGACTTTGCCTAAGTGCACAATAAGATTAGTCAGTCTTATGTTGGTCCCTGTGTTACTGATCAAATGGCAAATGAATAATCTGATCTAGTCATTTAAATGATTAAAACAACTATGCAGTGTTGCTAAGGTAACAGCATCAGGCCACCTGGTGATCAATTCTTATTTAGTAATTGACCATTGAGGTGGATGGAAAAACCAAACTGACAAACATAGCAATGGATTAAGGATGTTGAAGAACAGGATTAAAGTTATGCACAAAAATAAAGGCCATCTCTTTTCTACAATTGTCTCAGTTCCAGAGGAAACAATATAAACACCTTCACATACAAATGTGAAGGGACAAATGGGCCCTGGATTTATTTGGTTAAAACAAAACAAATTATTTCTTAAAGAATAGAAAGAAAAACTTCAGACACAGGGAACACAGTACTATTTGTAGACACCTGTATGATAAATTCAAATTGGTTCAATGCAATTTATAAAAATAAATAATTTCAAAAGTGTTTTTTGAAAGCATGTCTATTGTAGTCATGTTGCGGTAGGTATCTTACTTAGTGTTGACTTTAGCAATTTAGAACAGTGGCTGAGGGGCTATAACACTTGGTTCTGCCATGACAGGGTGAGTGATGTTTTAAAGGCAACCCCTGAAAAATAGCATCTCTTCAAAGACCTAATGCCCAGCAATCTATCATGTCATCAAGAAAATATTTCAGCCATCTGGATGATTTGTATCCTAAGAGTGTTCTGAGCGAAAATATGATGTCTATTTTGCTGAGAGGCAACACTATTGCATTCTAGAAAAAACTGCCCGTTGGCATCCAGGTGTCATTGGCTGCAGGTCATCATGTGTGCCTGAGGCCCTTTCCAGACCATGCAATGACAGGACTGCCATTCCTTCTTGTTCTAGAACACCACTAGTGCTCTGCACACATAGTCGAGCAGCATGACCTCTTGTGAATATCTGAGAGTCAGAAACCATCTGTGCAATTATACCTTTTACCAGTCAATCCTTTGAGATCCAGCTCATAGTCATCCTTATCTTTAAAGAATGTAAAAATCCATTGTTTAAACAGTGCAGTCAGTCCTTCATGAAAAATAAACTGAGGTGGAAGCAATAGGAAAAGAAAATATTCAATCATGTTTTATCTTACCTATCTTAAAAACCAAGGCAATTTCTCAAGTCTTAAATTTGAACAATCTAGCACTGTTGTGTATAGGGCACATTTTTCTTTCCTACATTACAAATAATTCAATGGAAATACTAGCTATCAAAGGCTGAGACATTCAATTTAAAATTAGGTCAATATGAACAAGCTTTGCTGACATGTTGAGCAATTCCAAGGATGCCAATATAATCTATGTGAATAATAATACAAGATGATCTGGGTGAGTGGCACCTCCCTGCATCGAGCAGTGCACAACCTACACAGGTGACATTGTGTTCAAGGAAAGGTGTTACAACAGTGTTTGAAATATGAAAACACTATAAAAAATCTAAATACCCTTTAAATGACAGATTATTAATAAAGTACATTAGGGTGTGTGTATGTGAATGTATATACATAATAATGTATAATATTACATATTATATATAATATATGTTATAATATATTATATATATACATATATAATATATATAATATACATGATAATATAATATTGAATATTATAATATAATATATATATGTATAAAACCTCCCCTGGATCCACCATTTGTGAACTGAGTATCCTTGGACAACTTTCTAAATCTCTCTATTCTTCATCTTCATCTTTAAAATGGGAATGGTGATAACAGAATCTACCTTATAGTCACCTGCAAAAATTAATTTAATTAACATTAGTAAAGTACTAAGAAGGAGTCCTATCTTCATATACACATTCCCACTTATGTGCAAAGAAGAGCTCTGTAAGAATAGTCAAGAAGCTGGTATCAGTGTTTACCTCTGGGGAAGAGAAGGGAGAAATGGATAAGGGAGAGCAGGTGGATATATTTTCACTCATAGTCTTTGGTAGTATTTGAAATACTGTTTTTTTAAAATTTTTTCAAAATCTTTTTGAAAACAAAACTAGGTCAGTAAGTAGAGAAGGTGTGCCTTCAGTGTTTCCCCTTAAATGGGGTCCCCTGTAGCTGCTTGGCCTTCTCTCCTAGAGCCCATGGCTGCACTCTCAGAACCTTGGGGCAGCCTCACGGGCACCCAGCACTTCCAGTGATCATGTTACCACCAACCATTGCAGACCTCTTGCCCTATATCTTAGCCCCAGATGTCAGCCAATTAATTAATGAACAAATCTACTCTGAGGCTTCAAAGAGAGGGGATTAGAGAGCTGAGGTTTCAGGTGGATATTTCATCCAGGACTTTCTGGAAAAAAATATGCCCCTAATTTTTTTCTCCTGGCCCCATTAATATCGCAAATAGAGAAAATTTTAAGACAATTGCCCGTGAGGAGAACTTGGTGTTCTCAGCAAATTACTATTAGTGGTGCTGAAAAACTACTCAAACCTAGCTAATATGGTTTAAATGTTCAAGAGAGAAAAAATATATATCTGTCTCCCTCCTGAATAAGTGATAAAGAAACAGTTCTGCAGGAAGCAGCTTCCAAAATTGCAGGGCCTGCAGCTACAAAATTTCTTCTATATAATAAGAACTCATAGAAAAGAAAAGACAGATGAGAGTTTTGATTAAATATCTGACCACAAGCTCCCCAAGAAAGACTTAAAAGGAATGTGATCCTGATTGAAAAGTTCATGTTCCAGAGGCTGCTGGCATGTTCTTTCAATAGCCTTAAGGGTTAAAAACAATAGTATTAATCATTGCTATCAGCCATTTTTTTACTCTGTATATTTTATACATATTATCTTTAGTCATCATTATAAAATTAGGGGGAACAAAAGTAATTTCCCATTTTACAGACAGAGAAACTGAGAGGGGGTTAAGTAATTTTCCCAGTGATAGTTTGCTGAGTAGTATTGTGTGTTATGGGTATTATCACAGTTTTTTTTATTCTCCAGTTGAAGGATAATTCATTTTTGATCATTGCAAATAAGGCCACTATAAACATCTGTATTCAGGTTTTTGTATGAACATAGTTTTTGTTTCACTTGAGTAAATGTCAAAGAGTAGGATTGTTGTGTCCTATGATAAGTGTATGTTTAACTTTCTAAAAAATTATCTAACTTTTTTCCCAAAATGGCTGGACCATGTTTGCCTTCCATCAGTAATGTAAGAGAGTTCCAGAAGACTTTTTAAACATGTGACCACAATATCATTGTTATAACTGAAAATACTGATGGCCATTATTTATTTATTAGCTCTCATTTTTTTTCTAAATCATTACTTTCACATATTCATTCAATATTTATTTCTTTGTTGTGTTAAATTCTTTTTCTGATTTGGATGTTTAATGTACTGGCATTTTTAATCTTTGTTAACATAAAGAATAAGTATTTTATGATGCAGACACCAGCTTGTGGGGTCCACGTCATTATGGATGAAACTGAGACATTCACACAGACTACCAAGTCTGGTGGAGAAAAAGGGACAGCATGGCTTTTCTCTCAAGAGGAGCAAAAGCCTCTGCCCTTGCTCCAATGAGCTTTTATTGTCTTACTGGGTGCATTACAAGAAGGTCCTTGTTAACTATGCACAGGTTCGCTTTAGCTGGTTGCCTTATGCAGAAAACAAAGGAGAGGATGGTGGTAATCACATCACAGAAGAGAGATATTTGCAAATGAAAAGGCAAAAGTAGTTGGACTGGTTACACTCATCCTTGGAAGGTTTAGCATGATTTTTAGGAAGTTGCTTTGCAGTAAATGTCCTCAATTCAGGGTGAGGGAATTTTAGCAAAAAGCAAGACTCAGAGCGGCCTAGGAACATTGCAGGCCTGATTCCCCATGGGAAAACCTATCCATGAGTGTGGGTCCTGTATATCTCCCAGTGGGAGCTGGGCCCACACCATGCAGAGCGGCCTCCCACATTTTAAGCCATGAGTTTTCCTCAAACCACTTCTTGTATTACATAAAATAACTTGGTAGGGATATTGAGTCTGTTCGCAGCACCCATATGTGTTTGCATTGGAGTTTCCTAGAGCGGCAGTAGTATAGGCAGTTGGTTGGTTTCCTTGGTCTCTTGATTTAAGAATGCCTTCTTCTATTACCACAGTGAAATGCAATTACTTTAATAAATGACTTTTGGGGGGGGGTCTGTTTTCTTCTTAGTCTTTAATTTTATCATGTCATATTGTGGTTCTTACCTTCAGCTGACTCTTTCTTTCCCTTTACCTCTGAGACACCAAGAGACATTCCCAGGTTCCATGGTGCCTCCTGTTCCCACACCATGCACTTTCTAGGCTTCCTTCTTTACAGTCCTCGGTAACCAGGGCTTTTAACTATCAGGTTTCTGTTCTGAATCTACACTTCATGTTTCTTCACTCAGAGTGGAATCCAGTCTTTTTGGGGATGAACTTCAACTGATGTGATCTGCATCACTCTGACATTCAGACTCCACTTGCTTCTCTTTGATTCCAAAAAATTCCCATCTGAGCCTTGACTCTTGGATACTGAGAAGACTCTACTGTTTTCAGACATGTTCTTCTACCTACACGTAGATTAACATTTTGAGTATTCTTTCACCTACTAAATCTGTAGCTGTAAGCTAAGGGAGATTTAATTTTCTCTCCTTGCTATCCTATATGCATTTTAGAAAGCTAGATAGAGAGGTTCAAGTTCAGGCAGCCTTTATTATTCCCTTCCTCAAGTTCACTGAGTTTAAGCTTCATGAAAGGACTGTGCTTGCTTTGTTCACTGAAATATGCTTTGCACTTAGCACAGTGTCTGACTTATCATCATCGGAGTTGAAATAATAAAATTGAGATGAGAAAAACTGAGAAGATCAACATGAGTTACTTAAATTCACACAGCTGCTAAATAGATAAACTGAAATTCAAATGTAGGCAGACTGGCTCCCCTAGGCAGTTAATAAATATTTGTTGAATGAATAAATGATGCCTTTTAATGAGAGAAGGCATTAATTAATTGGGATATAATCGCAATGTTATGCAGTGTGTGTCCTGGTGCATTCAAAATCCTGGACACCGAAATGTTTGAGCTCTGCTGTCTGAAACATGAGAATTGGTGATGATTGAGGAAAGTCAATGATCTAAACAATCCACAATGCACAAAAGCCACATGTGACCCTGAGGACTTCTGCTGAGCACTGTGGCATTTGGAAACTTAGCTTCCTCAGTGGCAGGCAGAGAAGTAGGCTTGGCAGAAACCATGCATCACTGACAACTTGGACCACAGTCAACCCACTTCTCCGCTGCTTTATACCAGAATGGGCAACCATGGAATCCAGCTCCTCCAAAGAAGGAATTCTGAGAAAATCTTCCCAATTCTTAAAACTGTTTTCTGTGAAGAAGTTTTATATAATGAAATGTCTGAAATACAAACTGCATGTTGAGTTGTGGTTCTAAATGGAAATGCCTATGAAGATGGCCACTATTTCTCACCTTCCAGTGTACGCAGAAACTTAGGTACACTGCCGTACCTCGGACAGTCCCAAAGTTATACTGAAAGGAACATTTTGCATACACAGAACTTAAAAATTAAACAGAATTCTGCAACTATACCATTTTTGAAAAACAACAAACAGATATTAATATATTTGCTAGGAGTTGAAAAGTCTGCCCTAGATCTATCTATATGGAGAGTTGACAACTACTGAGCTTGAAAGTCTGTGCAAAAGGGAGACTTTTAATACAATCAAAGGGAAATTCAGTTATGAGGGTATATATATGTAAGAGAGGGAAAAAGTCATAGAGTCAGTTGAAAGGGAGCTAGCAAAAGGAGAGCCAGCTGCTAATTCTCCCGATAGAACAGATAAAATATATTAAGACTCTACATTAGCACCTTTAATGTTAAAAACATTCATGCAAATCAGTAATAAAAATATTGTTAAAATTGGCAACTGCCAAAAACATGATTCAGAAATCATGCGTTATAATAAGTAAACTCAGATGATTTTTCAAACTCAGGTATTTAAGAAATGCAAAGTAAAATAACATAAATCATTTATATCTATTGGTATAAATATCCTATATTAGTAAATATTTTTAAATAATTAGCAAATATTTTTAGAAAAATAAACCCCATGATAGACCATGTGAAATCATCAGTTACAAATGTTGCTGGGGATATCAATTTGGCACCATATCATATTAATTTTTATAAATATTTCTTCTATCTAACATAGTGATTCCAATTCTGTGTATTTGTCCTAATTAAATAAATCAAAACATGGAAAAATATGTAACAGAGAAATTAATAAGGGCATTTTTTATAATGGCAGAAAACTAAGCATAAATTAATGATCCAAGATAAATGAATAGCTAAGTAAACTGTTATACATTCATTTAATTACATTCTTGAACACAATATTTATAAAGTGATTTTAATATAACATTAGAAAATCCGACAAACTTAAACAAAACTTACAATAGAAATATGGTTGAATGTTATTACAGAGAAATTACTAGTTATTTGTTGGATTAGAAAGATGTATGTTTTTCTTTCTGTCTAAATATCTTTATTTCTAACTTCTACAATAAACTACATTACTATATTAATTGGAAAAAAGAAAATAAATTTTTAAAGTTGAGCGCTACATACTGTAGCTTACTGCTATAAAATTACTGAAAAAGAAATACAAACACAACATAAAGTCAAAATGGTTTATATGTATTTCTAGCTCCTAAATTTTTCATGTTTTCAGTAGAAAAATCACCTACTGATACAGAGGCAGTCTGCTCAAATCTGGGCTCTGCCTTTGTGAATGAAGACAGCTTTGTTAGTTATGCTGTGACTGGTCAGTTCAGTTGATCAGATCGAAATCATAGTTCAGTCTCTACATAGCTTGCCACCTTAGTTCTTTTCCCTGACAATGACCTCTGCTCCTATGATGATAGAGCAAGCAGATTATCACCCAATATAACTACCACTACCACCACCACTACATGGTTATCTTACTATATAATTTACAACCTGTGAGTTGGGTGCTATCTTTATTGCCATTTTATAAATAAAGAAATTAATGCATAGAACCCTGGCTGGTGTGGCTCAGTGGATTGAGTACTGGCCTGCAAACCAAAGGGTCACTGGTTCAATTCCCAGTCATGGCACATGCCTGGGTTTTGAGCCAGGTCCCCAATAGGAGGGCATATGAGAGGCAACCACACATTGATGTTTCTTTCCCTTTCTCTCTCCCTCCCTTCCCCTCTCTAAAAAATAAATAAAATCATTTTAAAAAAGAAATTAAGGCATAGGAAGGTAAATAATGTTCTTAATTTGCACAGTTACTTAGCAGAGCTAGGATGTGAACTAAATCGATTGATTCCAACAACGTTATTTTTAATCTCCTTTTGAAAATGACCTTAACATGAATTATAACAGTTGCCACCTATGGAGTAGTAATTGTGCCAGGCATTCCTCCTCTGTACTTTGCATAAATTATCTCAAGTAATCTTTGCAAAAACTCTGGAGATATTCTTTATCCTCATCTGTAAATGAATGTTGCATTATTCTGCAGCAACAAATAAATCCCCAGATTTCAATACCTTACCACAACCCAGAGTTGCTACCCCCAACACATTCTGATGAGGGTCAAGTGGCTCTCCTGTGTTGCTCTTCTCCACAGAGTGATTCAAGGATCCATGCTTCTCTCGTCAGCCACTTTAGCTCCACAAAAGAGAAGAAAATGAGCTGAGCATCTTAGTGCAGATTTTAGGAGTAATGCCTGGAAATATTCATATCTCACCAACCAGAACCTCTCTTATGGCTTCATTCCAAGTGCAGATGGGATGAGTAAATATGGAGAAGCACACAGATTTTCCTTTGATATTTGATGAACAAAAAATAGATGATGGCCCAGAAACTGAAACTTAGAGAAGTGAAATGACTCACCAGGTCACAAAGCTAATAATAAACAGTAGAGCCCAGATTCCCATTAAGGACCATCAGAGATCTGTGTGCCTGGGCCATTAACTGTCAGCCACATAGCCTCTCTGGAAGATGGACTACACACAGTTTATAAAAATGTTATCCCATGATGCCATTCATTTTCAAACAAACAAGCCTCTGACAAGCCTTTGATTTTAACTCTGTCTACTCTCTTTCCCCGTTCAAGGACTGTGGTCCACTTTGTTCTATTTCCCAGTTCAAGGACTGCAGCCTATTGTATTATTGTTCCCAACTATTTATCCCCTTCTGAATAACAAGATATATAATACCACTCCAACCTTCACATGATTCACAGGGCTTCTGTGTTGGTGACAGAAACTTCCTCAATCTAATATCAGGCTCAGTCATGGGATTTTCTTTGATCAATGGAGGGAATATAAGAAGTTGTGACACGATGCATCTGAGAAGAATCATAAAGTTGGCTGTGTTTGAACACTGCCTCTTGCGTTTCCTTTCCCATGAGAAGACTATATTTCAAATAGGGGCTTCTCTTCAGCCTGGTTTTGGAGTAAAGCTATGTTGAAGCAGAGCTGTGGCTGACTCACAGCTCACCTAAGAAAAGCTTTTATGGTACAAAGCTGATTACTACAAAGACAAACTTCCTGCCCAGGTCTTCTTTCTTTGCCAAAGCAGGTAGCTCCCTCTCAGGTGTCTCCACCAGCATTTCAGCTGTGGCCACACCCTGGAGGACGGGAATGACAGTTCTTTATGAGGATGCTTTCTTGGATGATAATGACATCCACTGAGTTTGATTATTCTTTAACAGACCTGAAATTCTGTTGATTGCCTTTAATAAATACTTTTCCTGTGTATAATTACTTGATTAAATTCTCAGTTTTCTCGTGGGCTACTATATTTAGTTTGCAATTTCCCATCCACTCTTCCTTGTCTATATTTCTGCTTTTCTTACACTGTAAATCATTTTTTTCTAAGGATATATCCCATAATCTATCTTCTCTTACAATCATCAGAGAATACAAATAAGAAGAATCTTACACCCATTTTAATAGGGGGAGCCAGGTGACTTTGGCCCCAACCATCTCTGCATTTGCCCAATCTGCACTTTAGTTTTATAAGGAGAAGTTAAGCAAATATGTTAGTATTGGGTATTAGAATTTTGGGTATTAATTTTAGAATGCATCTTCTAGGGCACATACCTACATAACTAACAATTCAATGTTAATGGCTTAGCTGCTATTTTTTAAAACAGTACATATATAAAACTGATATTTAAACTGATTAGATCATATGCTTTTTAATATCAAGGAAAGTAGTACATTTGTTTATTTAATTAAAATTCATAGAGTAACTTTTCTGTCTGTCGCAGTGCTAGGCACTGGGTTTCTAATGGTGAGAAAGACTTATTCACCACCACAAAGGCCCTTATTGACTGAGTATGTAGAGAGGTAAAAAAGGATTTGAGTCCAAAATGTAAATGCCAGATAAAGGATGTTTAGTCTGCTGTGGGATCACTAAGGAGTTGTGTTCAACTGGCCTGAGGCTCAGAGAGGTGTGAGAAAGGCAGGCAGGACTGTTGGATAAACCCGTGGTGAAGCTGAGATCTGAAGGATGATTATGAATTAATCATGCAATGAGATAGAAACAAAAAGACAGTGGTCCAATCAAAGAGGCAGCAGGTGCAGAGGTCTGGAGACCAGGAAGTATGCAGAGGCTTCTGGGACCTCAAAGTAATTTTCTAGTTGGAGGAGAGAGACTGAAGAGTGGGGAGCATGTATATGTAGGGAGAGTGGGACAGAGACACAGCGGGGGCTGAGGATATAAGGCACTGTAAAGTAAGTGTGGTCCAGACCGTACTAAAAAGTTTGAACTTTATCCTGAAAGAAACATTATAGAAAGTCATTGGTCTGTTTTAAGAAAAGGAGTAAAACTATGAATTCTTTTTTCAATAATCGCTCAGATTTCAGAAAGAAGAGCACTTTAAAGAGGGGCAAGCTTGTTGAGCAGGTAGAAGAATGATGTGTTTACCTTAGTCAAGAGCCAACAGTGACCTAAACCACAGTGATGACATCAAGGTGGAGAGAAGTGATCAGGCTCCACACGGATTCCAGAGATAAATTTAGATAGGACTTGGTGCTAGGTGAAACAATAATAGGTGAGATTTTGAACCACATAAAGATTCTAAAATTCCCTGTGTCTCTAAAATATAACAATAAATTATGTTTTGTATAGTGCATGTGATTTTGCTTAATTTCAGGACCTGTATAATGTAATTATAAGTTAATTACAGTATGGACACTGTTAGAGTCCATACCTTAACTATCGTGACTCAAGAAAGGTTCACTGTATATGTGAGCTGAATAGTAATGCATGCAATTAAGGGAGATTCATGAAGTAAAATTGTTGTGGGCAATTGCTTACAAATAATTTAGCTAGGAAAAAATTACTTACGTTGTAATAACATTGATTAATGAGAAAAATTTATAATGCGGGAGGGGGAGAAAAGAAAAAAATTCTGTTGATTAAACCAACTAAACATTTACTTCCAGTCATTAATGGAATAAAATCCATGGACTAATTTCACAAATATTTACCTAAAATATACAAAGTGCCCAGTAAACATGGCATTGAAATAAATGTGGTTAGTGCCCTAGATAGGTTCATATATTCCTAGAGCTTTGCAAAAACAGCTAGCCTAAATCAGTGCTTTTCAAACTTTAATGTGCACACTGATTATCTGCAAGGACCTAGAGGATATGTGACTAGATATTGTTCCTTAGCCATGTTCAATAAATAGAAAAATGGATGTCACCAACACTTGGTTCTGTTCACCTTACATTACTGGGTCCTAAGTTACAACAAAGCTGGAAGAGTCTGCTCCGTTATAAGCTTGATGTCGACTGCACAAATCTGGCCTCATTTAGCAGACAGAGAAAATGATTTTGGAAGTTGAAAGCTATTTCTGTGCTATTCGGTTTTAGTTTCTTCCACATGTATGCATTGATGCCTCTGCAAGAGTAATCATTATTCACTCAATTGTACTTAGAAGTAGGTAACAAGCAAAATTCACTGCAAAGATAAGAATAAAATATCAATTGCTTTCTTTGTTCACTTCCTAACAGCATCATCTTGCAGGCAGAATTACAGACCTCATACAATGTGCAGAAACTGAAGAAGATAAAATTCATGCACCCTTGAATTGATCTTGATCATCTCTGCTCAACTCACCAATCAAGGAAAGGATGAAAAGGCGGCTGGCTCTGTGGGTCCACAATGTGCTAGCTATTTTAGGATGCCTGATTTTCAAATTCAAATTGCAGCTATATTTTTAATCTTAAAAAAAGTATTTTTAAAAGAAATAATGACTCTGACGTGCATCAGATGGTAATATATTGTACTTTTTAGGATTATAAAAGTATACTGATGATTTATGTCTATAGTGCAAGAAAGGAAGAGGTTTTTGCTCCTTGAGTGTTATTTATGCATAGCTATTCTTTAAAGCCTGCTTAAAGACGAATAAAAAGTTTCAAACAGTAGTCTTGACCATATAGCAGATTATTTCTCCACCTTCATAGTTTGGTGAGAGTTATTCAGACAGGAATATTGTGTAACACAGCAGAGTTTTAAGTTAACACTGAGAGAGACTAAATGACTATACCAGGTTTACAATTCCAAACCAGAGTATGATCACGATGGTAATTATGGCCCAAACAATTTTAGTATGGAAGTCAGAAATCTCCTTTAGCTTCACCAAAGAAAAAAGCTTAATGGTGAACACTAGAAACCACCTTGTTTGGAGAAAAAAAAGTTTTCCAGTAAACACTCCAAGGTAATTGGATTATGAAATATACTAAATGGTCCATAATTATCATTATGGTAATATAACTCAATGACATTCTCAACTATGTGTGAGAAAAATGTTGATTTCAAGTATGAGTGATTGAACCCAGGCTGTTCTTTCTGTTGGCCTTTTTTAGGTAATAAGATGAAATTATCTGTTAAAGTCCTGATAATAAAAATACCTTATTAATTCAGAGAAAACCAAATATTTTCTTAACATTCATGGGAGTATTTATTCTCATCATCCCCAAGTAGCTTCAAATTATTAAGAAATAAGAAGAAGGGAAGCCTGAATACTGATTGCCTTCTAGTTTTCAAAATTATTAGCTTATCAGCCAAGGGAAAGTTTCTGGTGGTTGTTTTTCTTAAGACCACACTAAGATTCACCCAAAACAAATGGTCTCATCTAGATTAGTTGTCAGCGCTGCACTAACCTTGCATTATCTCCAGAACACAAGCTCTTGCCTGGTCAATTCATCTAAACAATGAATTATTTGAGGAAAGGAAGAAAATCAGTCAACCTGGTTAAGGGAAACGAGTAATTAGAATTACCAGGACACAGAGTAGTAATGAATAATCCAGGAGTCCCTTGTGCACAAGGCCCCTATGAGTAAAAAGTGCCCAGTTGCTGTGAATACCAGGAAACAGTGATTTAATACCACTGCAACTCTGTAAATAGCTAGAAACTTGTTTTTATATGACAAATATTTCATTTGAATTTGCAAGGCCATGGCTGATTTTTTAAATTTAGGGAATGTTTGCCATTATAAATTCTCTGCCCTATTTATTTCCACATCACGATGTGGTGGCAATGTGTGTACATGGTTAGGGAAGCAGGAGATGAGATAAAGAACTTAGTGGGCCCTTCTCTGGAGACTAGAGTTCTGAGACTTTAGGCAAAATATGGACCACAGAGCAGAGTTTGTTGCTACCCAATAAGGTGTATGAGATCAATTTATAGGATGGTGCTATGGACTGAATTACATCTCCTTCACCCCTCAACATTCACATGGTGAAGCTCTCATGCCCAATACGAAATAGTTATTTGGACAAGAGACCTTTGGGAAGCAATTAGGTTCCAATAAGGTCATAGGTATTAATGCCCTCCTAAGAGGAAACACCAGAGAGCTTTTCTCTCTCTCTTCCTGTATGTGTCTGTCATCACAGGGCATTCTCTTGTCTAAGAAGGTCATTAGTGTTATTGCATTAAGGACCCACATTAGTTATGACTTCACCTTAACTAATAACATCTGCAAGTCCCTATTTCCAAATAAGGTCACACCCTGGGGACTAAGGCTTCAGTATAGTTTTAGGGGCCATGATTCAACTCAACACAAAAATATTGGGTCATTAGTAATTAGCCATTCCTATGTATTTACCTTTTTATCTAGGAAACCCTAAATATCAGACAATGGGATAAGTGTTTTGATTTGCTCTTCCTCAAAATAAATAGTACTTGACCGACTCTCTACCTCACTCAGATTTCAGCAGTCCTTTCTTGATCTGGACTGTTGGGTTACCACTGATCCAGAGAGTCAGTCTACCCACACTTCATGTGCATTTAAATGCTTTTTATAATTCGTTAATTTTTATTGAATTTATTGAGGTGACATTTGTTAACAAAATTACATAGGTTTTAGAGATACAATTCTATAATACAACACCTGTATGTATATTGTACTATGTGTTTACTACCCCAAGTCAAGTTTCCTTCTATTACCGTTCATCCCCCCCTTTACCTTTTCCTACCTCCCCCCACCTCTCTTTCTCTCTGGTAGTCACCATATTGTTTGGGGGATTTTTGCTTTATCTCTGCACCTTTTTTTTACCCTTCCTCCCTACCCCCTTCCCTCTGACAGCTCCCAGTCTGTTCTCTGTATCTACGAACCTGTTTTTATGTTGTATGTTAATTTAGTTTGTTCATTAGATTCACATACATGTGAAATCATATGGTATTTGTCTTTCTCTGACTGGTTTATTTCACTTAGCATAATACTTTCCAGTTTCTACCCATGCTGTCCCAAAAGGTAAGATTTCCTTATTTTTTTACAGCTGGGTATTATTTCATTATGTGAATGTACTACAGCTTTTTCTATGAATTCACCTACTGATGGTCACTTGGGCTGCTAGCAAATCTTGGCTACTGTAAATAACACTAAAATAAACATAGAAGTGCATATATTCTTTCAACTTAGTGGTTTGGATTTTTTCAGATGTATTTCCAGAAGTGGAATCACTGAATAAATTTGATGCAATTCCTATCAAGATACCAATGATATATTTCACAGAACTTTAATGACTGTTCTATATGAAACCACAAAAGGCCCTGAATAGCCGTGGCAATCTTGAGAAAGAAGAACAAAGTTGGAAGAATCAAGCTACCTGATATTCAACTATACTACAAGTCCATAGTAATTAAAACAGCATGGTACTGTCATGCAAACAAAAACAGATTAATGGAACAGAATAGAAAATCCAGAAATAAACCACTCCTTTATAGTCCATTAATATTTGACAAAAGAGGCAAAACATACAATGGGGGAAGATAGTCTATTTAATAAATGGTGTTGGGAAAATTAGACAGATATGTGCAAAAAATGTAACTAGATCACCTTCTTATACCATACACAAGAATAAATTCAAAATGGATTAAAGATTTAAATGTTAGACTCAAAACCATAAAAATCCTAGAAGAAAATATAGGTAGTAAAATTTCAGACATTTCTCACAGCAATATTTTTTTTCTGATCTGTCTCCTCTGGCAAGGGAAACAAAAGAAAAAAATAAACAAATGGGACTACATCAAACTAAAATGTTTTTGCACAGCAAAAAGAATGGTTAACAAAACGAACAGAGAACCCACTGAATGGAAGACTATATTCACCAATGATACCTCTGCTAAGAGGTTAATATCCAAAATTTATAAAGAACGTATACAACTCAACACCAAAAAAAAAAAAGAAGAAGAAACAATCCAGTAAAAAAAATGGGTGAAGGACCTGAATAAACGCTTCTCCAAAGAGGATATACAGATGGCCAGTAGACATATAAAAAGATGCTCAATGTCACTAATCACCAGGGAAATGCAAATTAAAACCAAAATGAGATATCACCTATACCTGTCAGAATAGCTACTACCAATAAATCAACAAACAACAAGTGCTGGTGAGGATGTGAAAAAAAGAGAACCCTCGTGCACTATTGGTAGAAATGCAGATGGGTACAGCCACTGTGGAAAGCAGTGTGGAGTTACCTCAAACAATTAAAAATGGATCTGCCTTATGGCCTGGTATTCCACTGCATGTAAATATTATCCTAGGAATGGAAGCACCATCTTATAAGTCTTACTTACTCTACAGTGGTATTCTGCTACATATGGTCCTCTACCCAGTCATGCTCCTGATTTCCTAGATAGTAGATCCCCTTGATACATTAAACTACCCTGAGAGGACATTAAATGATCCATTTCCTCATGAGCTCTCAGCTCTTTTTCAATTAGATCACGGGAATAAGTCGAGGGAGTTATTCCACAGGAGCTTTCCCTTCTCTGTGTGGGTAGTGGTGGCCCAGATTTGTGATGAGCAGTAGAAGTTTCAAGGTTGACCCTTAGTCTAAACCATGTTCTCTAATCCATCTTAACCAGATATTTGCACTGGAGGAGTCAGTTATTTCCCCATATTAATAAGGACCAGTTATCCAATATTTTGTATGTATACTTTGTGATCAGAGCAAAAAAAAAAAAGAGATCTCCATGTTGAAAGAGAGAGAGCATACCAGTACTTCAATACACACAATGTCTGTTTAGAAAAAGTCCAGCCATTATTAATATAATGAGAATGGTTTGCATAACATCAGTGTAACCTGGCAGCTGTGGAGAGTGGATTGGAATGCACATGTGTGAACAATGATGATTCCATTGTACTATTCAGTGGGGGCAGTAGATGTTATTGAGTGAGCATGTGTACTGTGTGGCCCTTGCATTCAAAATGACTGAGTGAGTAGAGCAACAAATCTGCATCAAATTTTACATTAAGCTTGACCTCCATGGAAACTATTGGAATGATTCAAAAGGCCATAGCATGAGCAACTTCATCATGACAATGGGCCCACTCATGCATCACGAAGTGTGCAGAATTTTTTAATGAAATATCAAATTACCCAGATGACTCAGTCCCCTACAGCCCAGATTTGGCACTCTGCCACACTGGCTTTTCCCAAAACTAAAATCACCTTTGAAAGGGAAGAGATTTCAGACTACCCATGAGATTCAGGAAATACAATGGGGCAGCTGATGGCAACTGGGAGAACTGTGTGAGGTCTGAAGGTGCCTACTCTGAAGGGGACAGAGGCATCACTGTCCTATGTACAATGTTTCTCATATTTTGTACCTTCTTCAATAAACGTCTCTATTTTTCACATTACATAGCTGTATACCTTCTGGACAGACCTCATATTGTTAACTTCATTCCTTAAGTTTAATAGGTAAAAATTAGTTATTAATATGTAGTTACTATTTTAAAAATAACAAATACATATGTCCAAGTTTTGTGTACTGAGTGAGACTGGAAGCAATGCCACCCTAAGACCAATGAGCACACCTAGCACCCAGTATTTTGTTTCTAAATATTATTTCCAACTGAAGGGAACCAGGGATCCTTAAAGAAATGGCTGCCTTGGAGGAAAGACAGAGAAAGTAAAAATTAAGCCTGGAAGATGGTTATGCCAAAAAAGTAAACATCAAAAAATGTGATCAAGTCAAAGAAACCCAGAAATCAGCCCTAAGGTGCTTCTACTGACCAAATCAGAGTAAAACAATAAGCCTTAAAATGACTAATAATCATAATGGAATACAATACCTAGAATTTTTTGAAAATCCATGAGTGCATACTGATAGTAAGAATGCAGTACACAATCACAAGAAGGAAGGAAAGAGAATGAAATAAGGAGAGAAGGAGGAGGGAGGAAGCAGAATTTTTACTATTACAATGTAAAAGAAATGAAATAGAAAAATCACCATTTTCAATTACTACCATATTAATTAATCTAAGAAAAAATCATTATGGATATTAAAACTATCAGCTAAAATGTTTGTTAATGAACAAGACACTTCCATACTGTAAAAGTATCTCTGTCCACATTTCTATTAGATACACTAAGCCACTTATTAATGTGCAACAAAATTTCTATACTATTCTTCATTCTTCCCTACTTTCAATTCTGCAGTGCTTTTACTTTTGGCCCTGTGATCAAGGCTAACATCACCAAAAGAGAGACAAAACGACATCACAAAATGCCAGACTCAATGTGCTGAGAAGGACATGACATTACTGATTGTAGAATTCCTGCCCAAAAGTCATTGCCTGGATCTAATCACAAGGACACCATCAAACAAACACAAACTGAAGGACTTTCTACAAAGCAACTATCCTGAACTCTGAAAAAATTCCTAATTCAATTTTTTAAAAAGCTAAAAATCTATCTAGATATAAGGAGACTGAAGAAGCACTAATACTGCGTTGAGTTTTGTATCAAAAACTGTATCTTGCTACGAAGGCTAGTACTGGGACAAGTGGTGAAACCTGAATATGAACTAAGTATTAGAGAAGAACATCTCTCTATGTTGATCTTCTCAGTTTGATTATTGTCTTCTATTGTGTAAGAGAATGTCCATATTCTTAGGGCTGAAGGGTTGTGACATTTATAACACTACAACGTGCTCTCAAATGATTCAGCATAAATTACATGGACAAACTTTTCTGTGGGTTTAAAGTTTTTTTTAATAAAAAGCTTTTCTAAAAACCAAGTCAGGACTGAACAATTTTAGATTAAAGATAGGCATTTTCTTATTTATTTCTTAAAGTGTCCCTACCTATGTTCTCAAAACTATCATTTCTTTCATTCTCAAATGCCCGTACTGAATGTGACTGAAACAAACCGGCCTCCCTTCGATTTTCATAGAACCAGTCAAGGAAGATGGCAGATGTTATAGCTCAAGGAAAGAGACAACCACCAAGCTCTGAAGCAGAGCCATACAATCATCTGGATACTAAATTACACAAGATAGGAAAAACCAAGCAGATGTTCTGAGCCCAAACCAGGTAGCTCACTTCTAAGAAGGGCTTTGCATTTTCAGTATTAGCTGAGTACAACTTCAGGCACCCACGATGTGCAGGAGAATTGTCCTTCTGCCTACGGGAGGGAAAAAGAAGTGTGAATAAACGTTCACTGGGAAAATGCCTCCTCCTTGGTATTAGCACTACTCCCTTTTCATGGACATTTCATTTCTACAGCAACGAGTCTCCTCAAGATGGTTGTAGAGACTTAGAGCTCTTACGTATAGAGAAGAAAATATGTTTGAGTTCCTCCTGCCAAGGTCTTCTTGGCCAGGTTCATGGCCATCTGTGTGGACACAGCATCAGTTGATGGCAAGTGCCAGAAAAGGCATAGATGACAAATGATGTTTCAGCACCAGGCTGAGTTAAACAGGCATATTCAACATGTACTGTTTGCTGTGAGCCTGTTTTCTCTCTGTGTCTATAAGTATGCACTCTGTGTCCCACTCAAGAATTGCTGATGGCCTCTGGCACTTACTCCTGCAACTTGCAGTTGACCTTTTCTGCTCTCATTCTCCAATCACAGACTGTATCCTTCAGCATAGCTCACAGGTCTGCCCTGGTGGTTTACAAAAAACACCATATCCTTCAGTAAGAAATTTTTAAAATCAAGTGATCTTTTAGTTAATTATGGGACTTGGATGAGTGAAAAATGGTAGGTAGCTCTATCAGGTTCTTCTGAACAAGCACACAAAAATGATAAATACATGTTCTAGAAAGACAAATTTTTAAAATTTTAACTGACAAAGTATTTTGAAATTATTTTCTCTGGAAAGAAATGAAACTGACAGCATGACAAAATAAATATATCTGCTGTATAAATTGCAGACATTCTGTGAAATTTCTTCTAGGAATAAAAAGCAAAACAAATCACAATGTGTGCAAAAAATATTGAATCAAGCAATGAAGAGTAAGAGGAAGCTTTTAGGAAAAGAAATGGCTTTCTCCTCCTTTTTCCCTTCTCTCTTCCCCTATAATCATATTTATAAATGTCTGTGGGCACATTGTGTACATGTGTATGTAACGCAAAACTGGCCCTTTGCTCCTGATATCGCGATGTTTTCAGCTCTACACCATTAACCATATCCATCTACTTCTGGTATTTTGAAGACAGTATTCTTCATCATACCAAATGATTCTGGTCTTATTGGCATCACTGGCCCCCTTCTCCAGAATCATTTTAACTCTAAGAAGGAAATGAAGTCCCTTATAGAATATTGTTAGTGGACAGTCTTTTAACAATTATACATTTATGACTGTCATGTAGATATAAAATAAACACACACCCACCAAAATTTTGACACATCAATCAGAAAACAAGTAAGGTATTAGAACTGGTTCAAAGGAGGATTTGATTTGCAGTGACATAATATTTTTATTGGACAAAATTCATTTGCATTGCCATGGACATAAATAATTTGATTACCATTCATTTTCTATAAGTTAATGTCTTTCTCTACAGAGTTGTATAATAGCCTAGTAAAAGTCAAGGTCCCACATCCCTATCAAATCAGATAATCTCCAGAGACTCCAGCATTCCTCTGATGGGATACCCAGTAATTTCTTTTGTCCATTCTAAAATCTTAATTTTTTTTCTTATAAAAAGTGGAAAAAAGGTAAGATAGGTAGATAGATGATAGATAGATAGATAGATAGATAGATAGATAGATAGATAGATGGATGTAGGTGATAGTTTTTATTTAATGTGGGGGCTGCTGATGGAACTCAACAACTGTTTATTAGAATAGACTCCATTCATGAAGTCAGATCTCAAACATCTGTGCAAGCGGTGAGGGCTCTACATATGACTTACCCCTGACCAAGAGTCAGTGCTCTTTCATATTGAGTATAGTTTTTCATTCTTGTTTTTCCAAAAAGAATCAAAGACATTTCTTTCCATATCTTTTAGGAACTTCACCATCTTCTCACTCCTTTCACCAAGCTTGAGATACATGCCCTTGTAAGCTAAGACAGCCAGCAGTCTTGTTCCATTTTGGTTTTATCTGACATTATAGAGTGTAAAACTAGTCATATATATATGGAAATTGTGATTGGGAAAAAGAGTTGGTAAAGTTCAGGAATCCTAATTAGCCCTGAAAATTAAAAGCATGGTAATAACCAGGGATTCATCTAAACTTTCAGCAATGGGGATAAGAGCAGAAGATCTGAATCAACCACGGAAGGATCTGGCTTTGCCTGGCGCTATTTTATGTCACATCATGTGTACATTCAGGATGGGTGACAATGGCCAATCAACTTCTCTCTCTTTTAATCAGTGTTCACTCAATATTATTTTCTTGGGAAAAAAGTTAGTTTGGGATCTCCCTTTTGTATAGGTGCTTCCAAAATCCAAGTTCACATTTTTAAAATATTTTTATATTTTTCCCATTGCAATTTTTTTGGTTTTTTTATTGTCATTCAAGTACAATTGTCCTCATTTTCACACCACTACCACCACCCACCCCACCCATCCCTGCCTCCCACCCTCAAACCTACCCCCATTGGGTTTTTCCATGTGTCCTTTATATATGTTCCTTGATGGCCCTTCCCTTATTGTCCTCCACTATCCCTCCCCCGACTCTGGTGACTGTCAGTTTGTTCTTTATTTCAATGTCTCAAGTTTTATTTTGCTGGCTTGTTTTGCTGATTGGGTTCCACTTACAGGTGAGATCATATAGAATTTGTCTTTCACCACCTGGCTTATTTTACTTAGCATAATGCTCTCTAGTTCCATCCATGCCGTTGCAAAGGGTGGGAGCTACTTTCTTTCTTTCTCCGGCATAGTATTCCATTGTGTAAATGTACGATAGATTTTTTTATCCACTCACTCACTGGTGGGCACTTCAGATGCTACAAAACAACACAGTGTTATAATGACTTACTGCCATGTTCCTTTTTTATGAAATTGCCTCTGAATTACACACTATCTCTGTGCTAAGGAAGTCTATCTACCTCTGTAGTTTATTTAAGGCACCATATCTGAATCTTTGAAAGTTTTGTGGTAGATTTTAGTCCATAGCAACAAAATAACCCAGGAATATGCCTATGGAATTGGCCCACACTTTTAAAAATGAGAAGTGATATTTATAGGAGGAGACTGACAAAGAGCCTTTAATATGAGAATAAATGTTTAGTTATCCATCCAGTTGAAAGTAGAAATGGGTATACAGAATTTTAACATTCTTTTTAAATTGCTTGTGGAATATTTCACCCCTTTGTCAGTTTCTGGCTTCTTCTATAATGGAAGTGATCAGTATTATTTAATAGCAAGTTGCATTTGTGATAATAAATGTCTTTACAGGTACCTAACATTTCTCAGCTTCTCTCTAGTTACTAATCCATCTCAATTTATTGCTTCAGTGATTTTTAAAACATAGTTAAATGTGATGTTAATGTATCCTAGTTTGACTATGTTGTACTTGATCTATGGAATGTCACTTACTTTTCTGGAACTGATTATAAATTACTCATAAGTGCCTTTTCTGGAGTCACAGAAACTTTGAAACTCTCATATTTGATTAGTGTTAAGTGTCAGGCCATATTTCACTAACTGTACTGATTACTAAGAGGAATCAGTCAGCCTCTTTATTTCTCTCCTGTATATGGACAGAGATTCTAAGAAATGGACCAAAATGTGATTACAATCCCCAGTCTACATTTTTGTGTAGAACAATAATGTCAGTAGATGTGTACAAGCAAGCACTGAAGCTCAAACCCTGCCCACCCACACAGAGAGCACCTCTGTGAAGCCCACATAGGGTGGCCTTAAAGGCACCAGCAAGGGCTGCTTCCTGACACACAGCTGTGGCAGAGAATAAGCACTTTCTACACTGGGAGGGCAACGTTTTAGGTGCTACTAAACCTAAAGTTTGTTCTACCCCTTACCAAAATTTGGAAATTCTAACATCTCCCCAACAACACACACAGGCACATACACTCACACACTGATAGCATGTCAGAGAACATACAGGGCAAGAGAGGGAAACTGTTTCTGGTGTAATGGGTGGTTACAGCTGGCCTGTTGTAGAGCATGTGTTTCATGCTGCTCTTCCTGTTCTTATACCAAAGAATGGTGTGAGTTGAACTTGAGAGAGCCAACTGAAGCTCTCTATGAAAGCATGCACTTTGAGCTACTATAGAAAGAGAATTTGCATGGAACAAAGCTTAATTAAATTATTGTTCCCATTTTGACACAAAGAAGCATAAGAAATGGAATTAGCTGGGAAGAGGATCAGTAAATGAGGAAAACCATGGATGTCATGGCAAGATGAGGACACAAATGAGACAAGGTCACAGACATTTCTGCCAATCCTTGGGGAAGAGGAATAGAGAGTCTGTATTAAAACCACATTATGCCTTATATATAATTTGCTAGGTTAGCTACATGGAACATAGCATATTGCTCACGCCACATAAAGGGTTTAGTCATTCTCAGCAAACCCTTTTATTGTTCCCAGTAGAAGATCCACAACTGACTGCAGTTAAAGCTCTGGTTGAAGGTCAATTACAGTGCTCACATAGCCAGACTGTTTCCTGCCTGGAGGTTAACACACAAGTTCATAGCCCATAATAGCACCTGGAAGAAGAGAGAAAAGAGGTAGAGATGACCTGGATCCTGCTTACAAGAGGGGTGTTGGAATAGGTGTGCTCCCATAAGTAATTGGTAAAGTGATAGTCAACAGTGAAGAAGTGTTGATACAGCTCATTCAAACAAATGTCATTGTTTCAACTATTTGACCAAGAAAAAAATTACACATCCAATGGAAACAAAGATGTGGAGAGGAGTTGCAGAAAAAAAAAGAAAAATGAAAGGAGATTTTGTAAAAATTTAGCAGCATGTGAATACTAATTTATTTTTTATTAAGACATACTAAAATTGGTCCTGCTTAACTTATTACACCAACAAACTGTTGTTTGTCCACCCAAGTATAGGCTTTCAAAAATGTGAAATTAGGGGAGGGAGGCAAAACAATCAACAAAAATGGTTTCTTTTTTCTTCAGTCCCAAGAAGCTATTTCATGTCACAAACACTCTGTGAAACCATAGGCCTTACACAGATGGCTCTTTCTGTTGGAACTAAAGAAATTGCCTCACAGTACAGTCTTCAAAGATGCCCTCTGTGGAACCCTCTGGGATATTTGTCTTGTACTGGATACTTTTATAATGTTACACTTGTTTCTATGATTTGGGGGGAAATGTTCTAAAATTAAACTAAAAACAAACAAACAATAAGAAACATAATTCTTGGAGCCTGTGGCGGACTCTGGCAGACCCTTTCACCTGCCTGTTCTGTGCCTGTGTTTTCTGCTTGCTTTGCTGTTAAATGTTCCTGTCCAAGAGGATTGACAGAAGTGCATGGGCCAGCCACAGACTGACTGATGAGAAGGCACAGAATCTTAGCTCCTTTGCTACAGAGCAAACTCTACATCTGAGGCTTCACCTAAAACCACACCCTTGCCTGGTTTCTTGCCTGTCCCTATCTCACTTCCCTACTCCTGGGAACACTTCCTTCTTAGTCACCTGCACTCAAATCTATGGTTCAGGATCTGCCTCTGGAAGACACTACCCCAAGGAGAGTCAGGAAACTCTGATTTGAAACCTGGTTAAACTTGCCAGCTGTGAGGCCTTGAAACCTGTTATTTAACCCTCAGGCACATCAGCTTCTCCTCTGTTGAAAAAATAATCCATACCTCTTATTAGTCTGCAGGGCTCTTCTGAAGATGAAAGGAGGTGAGATATGTGAAGTACTTAGCATGGGCCCTGGTGTGCAATAGGCATTCAATAAGTGTTAGTTGAATGAGAATATTTACTGGCACGCCTTAGCTTCCACGATTTTAAAATCGACAGTATTATTTTTAGTTTTCCCCTGCTCTTCACCAGCTGGTTTGCTAGATTCATATTTATTGCACAGAATTTGGATGTCTTTTTTCTGCATCACTCAGCTCTTGTTCTCTTGTTTTCTCATTGTGTTTAATAGTCTTGACTGGAAGACAAGATTCTATAGTTACAGACCAGTGGCTTTGACCCCCACAAGTTGATAGATTTTATGAAGGGTTCTCATCACTCATCTCATGTAGAATCATAAAAGAAGTTAAGAAATGAACAGAAGAAATCCAAAAGTTGCTTTTGTCTCAACAAATCGATGGCCATGTTTTCTTATTCAGAGAACAATGAAAATGTGGGCAATTATCTGGGAAATTCAGGACCAAGAAAAGCTAAAGGACTGAACTTCTGAATTTTCTCTAGCTCATTACTTGTATAGACTGTACCCTTCAAATAATATTTAAACAATGCAATCCTTGATACCCTGAGACTCTTTTTTTCTGGGAAATAGCAATAACACCCTCCTTTATTTCTGGACTTGGCTTGCATTCTGCACTTACAGCCTTTAGATCTGAAATGTACTGTATGAACTTTCTTTAGAAAGAATTAGAGATCTACTTCCAACTCTTTGAGAAAGTGCATGTAACATAAAATGTGGGGCATCTAAACAACACTGAGCAGTTTGTGATCCTTCAGCAAGCTGTCCAGGCTAATTCACATAATTGTCTTTCCCTTTATCTCTGGGAAAGCTAGGGACAAAAATTAAAAATAATAATTATTTACTATTCTCAGGTCATATAATTTGACTTAAGACATTCTAGGAGCTTTGAAATGTCACAGTCTTTGAAATAATATTTGTTTTGAATATGGGCTTTTAGACTGTGTGGGGGTTTGGTGGCATTGATTTTTCAATTCTATTATAAACACTCTTCCCTTTATGAATTTCATTAGCATGCATTATTCAAGTGTTATTTTTATTTACCTTCAGTTGAAAAAGAACATAAAAAAGAAAGGTTTATCAGCATAAGATTGTATTTAAATTGTGATGCAAGCAATAAGAAATAATGTTCCCCTTTGAAAAGATAAAAACCTTATATTTCTAAAATATTATCACAAGGCTAAATAGCAATGGTGAAGTGGC
The DNA here is from genome assembly GCF_004126475.2 of Phyllostomus discolor. Lineage (NCBI taxonomy): Eukaryota > Metazoa > Chordata > Mammalia > Chiroptera > Phyllostomidae > Phyllostomus > Phyllostomus discolor. The sequence continues at coordinate 144,945,092 of NC_040907.2, read as the reverse complement.
CTTGACTTTAGTGATGGGACCCAAAGCAAATACTAGAAAACAAGTATCTGAGAACTAACTGTCATTTTTCTGGCTTACTGCAATCTCTCACGTGACACACAATCAAGAGGATAGCTGATATTACCATTTTTCTCTACTGTGCAGGCAAATTTTCTAATCTCCCAATAGGGCCAGAAGTAGCCCTCTATGACCTGAGATCTGCCCATCCAGAATACATTATCTTAGCCTTCACCATCCCAGTCTTTGTCTCATCTTCTAAAGGGGCAGTAGAGTGGAGCGATGACACAAGGGGCTAGTGACATTGTCCAGAGGCAAGATGGTAAGTGTGGATGAGAAAAAAGGGTCTGGTTTGGAGAAAATCTAGGTTTTGAATTTTCAGGAAGCACTCTGGGAATTTATGGCCTGTAGGAAAGCAATTGCTATTGCCATTTTGAGGGAAACTGGGAAGAAATGGCAATGATGTCAGTGGTGAGTAAAATTTGGTAATTGTTTCTCCTTTCATCTGGTTTGTTTGATGCAGTGAGGATGAAATTATTTTGTAGAAAGAGTATGGTCTGCAAAATGCAAACAGACAAGAGTTCAAATCCTACTTTTGTGCTTTTCCAGTTGTAGGCTATAAGTGGAAAGTTTTGAGGAATACTTAAATAATTATTATTCTCTCTCTCTTTCTCTCTCAGTGTGGTGTGTGTTTGGGGAAGAATGATGCAAAATGTCATTTCTTTGAAGTTTTGTTTTGAAGTGCATGCAAAATTTTTATTCTAATCTAGAAGTATACTTAAAGGAGAAAAAGAGACACTGCTAAGATTTATTAAGACCTCTTCTTCTCTCCCTTTAATAATGTAGTTTTGAAACATTTCAGACATGTGAGATTTTCTCCTCTTTCCCTCTTCCTCTGTCAAAGAGGAAGCTTTGACCTTGGAGTCCATAGTGGAGGTTCAATGCTTTATTATCTTAATTCACTGAGGTGATGAATAACTAAGGAAGACATGGGAACATATTCACTATGCTCCTTACTCCATCCCAAAAGTTTTCAATTATACAGAGGGTGGTTTTCCATTCCCCTTGTCTAAAAGTAGACAGATGTAGAGAAAGACCTCAAAGGCTGAGCAGACTGAAGCCTGAGAGTGATCCCTATGAGGAGGAGGCTACAGCTGTAATGGAGGTTACCTCAAGACAAGTTGGGGACCAAGGACCCCCACTGAGTCTCCTTTTCCTTCTCACCCACTGCAGACAACCGAGTACTGCAGCCTCTAGCTTCAGAAGTGCATGAGGTGTTCCTGCCTCATAAATGAAGTTTACTAACCTGTAAAACTTGGAAGGGTCAATATTCACTTTGGAAACAAAGTTTTTTTCAAGAAAGCAAAGGGATTTTTCAAAGTTCACCTAATTCATCTTTACATATCACAAGAACAAAGTTTTGCTAGAAGCCATAGTGTAAATAAGTAGATGCACTGTAAACCAAGGCCCACCTAACAGAAAATGGGTAAAAAGCTGTCTGGTTTTAGAGCCTGGAAAGCCTTATGCAAATGCTCTCCTTTTCTATCTTCCTTAGAGAGAGGGGACATGATTTAACAAGCCCAAATATATTGTGAGGAGAGAGAAGATGCACCTGGAGGAAGCTGTGCTCATCTTCCTGAGAGAAGAAGGCCTCAGAGAAGGTAGCCACACAGAGTTAAACGGTGTGTGGGGGGGTGTAGGGGGGTACTCTACAGAGAGGGAGCTGAAGAGAGGGCACCAGAAGCTCCTGGGTCCTCATAGGAGACAGTCCCGTAGCTGATGGCTCTGCTCCAATAAACGTGTCCAGGGAGGGTTCACTAAGATAGGGCCAAGTGAGGGCTTGGCCCGATCACACTGGTCAGCAGGGAGACAGCTGAACTCCCAGGGAACATTGCTGTGCCAAGAGAACAGGACACAGGTTTCACTAGCCATGTACATCAGACAAGAGTTGGTCACCCTGTGACACTGAAGGACAAGGACACCCCAAAGACCATATACCCAACAGCTGCCTCTGTCTTGCAGAGGACATGTAAGATTTGCTATTAGTCCAGATTCCACTTTGAGAGGGAGAGGATTTGGGATGAACACTTGAAAAGCAAACACAGCCTGGTAGAGAGACGAACCTTGAATCCAAAGGAGATTGAGGTAAACAAAAGGAAACTGTTTGATCCTAGCAGAGACTGGGATACATTGAATTGTCAAGACTAATTTTCTTGCCTTGACAGGTGTGGCTTAGTTGGTTGGTCATTGTCTCACAAAGCAAAAGGTCACCAGTTTGATTCCTGGACAGGGCACATGCCTGGGTTAAGGGTTCGGTCCCTGGTCAGGGCGCACAAGAGAGGCAACTGATCAAAGTTTCTCTCTCATGTTGATGTTTCTATCCCTCTCTTTCCCCAGTTCTCCCCCTCTCTTTCTCCCTCCCTTCCCCATCTCTAAAAATAAATGAATAAAATTTTTTCTTTAAAAAGCATATATAGATATGCTTTTAAAAAATTTAGTTTCTTTCCATAAATTCTCAGCCCTTTTGGAAGGAAATCTTTATGACTGAGATTATATACATATACACACTATGAATATATCTATTGAGGTGAATTATATATTCACATCTAAACATATCGTGTAAAGTTTTGATCACATTACATCTGTATAACAACATCTGGCAGAAGGTTTATCACATAGCACATATGCAGAATATATTTGTTGATTAAAAATTTTCGATGTAACATAGAACATCATGTACCATCTCTGTAAACAGAAGTATTATTTATCATTAATGTTTCTGTAATATATTTTTAAATTGATGTTAGAAGCCAAAAATATTTTCTAACAATTCATTGAAAGCATCTGCAATGGCCAAATCAAAACATTCAATACCAAATAGAGAATTAAAGTAATATCTAAAATTGGAGACCTAACCTGAATATACAACTCAATACTACAACTATTTCAGAAAGACTATAATATTTTGTCCCATGTTTCTGTTTTTTTTTCAATTTTCCACTTTATTTTGTTAATAAGAATTCTTGAACCAGAAGACAATTCTGAGTGTCTGCATTAATTATAAATAATGGGGTACAAAAAATTTAGGTGAAAGCAAAGGGCAAAAGTAGGTTTAGTGAAATGGAGGTGATAATAAGTTTTCTATTTAATATGTTAACTACAATCAACTGGCTTTTTCAATTTCTTTGCAAAGGAGGAGTGAATTTCATGCAGTCACAACCTGAAGCTTTTAAGACTTACACAAAAATAATACGGCAATATTTGTACAAAAATAATATAAAAGTTAATGAATGTTACCTACACCATAAATTATCCACTAGAAAATTTAATATTGCAAACAAAATTCTTTGCACTCACAGACACACACAACAGTTGTTGAAGTTCTCCTTCAAAACAAATAATTTAAATAAAGGAAATGACATTCAAGCAATTGACTTCTGTCTGGACCCATTCTCTTACAAGGACAAGATGCAGTAAAATGAAGCTCACAAATGACACATTAATCTTGTATTGGTTGCTGGTTTAGTTGGTATGTTTGTTTTTGCAAAATGTCGTTTTTTCCCGTCACTAAGTAGGATGTCAGTCCCATCCCGTGCCCATACCAACAGTGCGAAGCTGGAGAGTTTCGAGTAATCACATCCATAAAACTGTCCTAATTCTTTCATTTTACTGAGGAATGTAATTTTACTCTAATAGATTATCATTAATCTTCCTGCTCTAAGAGTCTACTATATTACGATTAAAATATGATAGTGGGCTTTTTCTAAGGAGCAAACTGCTTCTCTTAACATATTTCAACCTTATCAACACATTTGAAGGGTAATTTCACTGCTTCCCTGCCTAAAGCGATCCATCAGATCATGGACTGTTGACACTGTGCACTGCCAAGTTATCTGAACCAGGTTAGTAATAGGGTCAGCTTACCAACGTGAAAGTGTCAGTTGGCTGCTTGACAGTTTTCCCCAATAAGCCCTCAGGTGATCAGTGTGCTATCCCACTGAGAAAAATCTATAAAAATACCTTGTCTGTTGTATAACTTGCTGTGACCATATGAGCCAATGGGAAGGACAAAGAACGTAACTTTGCATTTGAAATTCCTCACATCCTACTATGAAGATTTTAGGCAACTGTTCAGGATCCTGAAAGCACCTGTGCGACTAGATGTCTACAAGACCTAGAAGCTTACAGGAGATTTGTTTTTCCAAAGCTGCTCCTCATGCTTCTTTTCTGTTGCCACTCTGGCCTTGTGTTCTCCATGTTCTTGATGAAGAAAATAACTTGTGGATGATGTGATATATATGCAGCCTCATAACAACACAGTAAAGAACCAAGGGACAGATAAAATTGGAGGGGTGGCTTCCCAATGAAAATACTCTTCCAAAATCTTTACCTTTGAATAGAGATTAGAAGGCACTTCAAGAATAATATAATTCACTTGGAAAACAAACCCCAAGTCCCCTCAACAATCCTTGCTTACTAGGTGTGTCCAAACTTGAACTGCTCAAGAACTCACTTACATCAGAGACAGTCCAGTTTGGAGTTATTTCTTTTTTTATTGCTGTTCAGTTACAGTTGTTCCCATTTTCCCCCCATTACTCTCCCCTGACCTAACCCCCACCTCCCACATTTAATCCCCCCCACATTGTCTTTGTCCATGTGTCCTTTATACCTGTTCCTAGAGTTACCCTTCCCTTTCTTTCCCCCGTTATCCCCTCCCCTGTCCTCTGCAGTCACTGCCAGTTTGTTCCTTTTTCCCCTGTGTCTGGATCTATTTTGCTCATTTGTTTGTTTTATTGATTAGGTTCCACTTATAGATAGGATCATGTGGTGTTTGTCTTTCACCGCCTAGCTTATTTCACTTAGCATAACACTCTCCAGTGCCTTCTTACTGTCAGGAGCGTGATGTCAGGTGTTCGGGGCATCCCTCTCCAACTGAGACGGCAACTTCAGGTGCATTAATCCCACAAGACTCCTGCTCTGAAGACTCCCTATTGTTCCTTAGTTGGAAATACTCTTACCTCAGGAATATGACCACCTCCAAACATTGCTGAAGTTCCACAAATTGTGGGTCCTAGATACGGTCCCTTTCCCTTTAGAAGTCTCCCCAGGTCAGCAGGTTTGAAGGAGGAGGTGATGTCTCAGCAAATACACCAAACTACTGAAACTGCTTCTGTCATGTTCCCAGTGTCACCTGGAGTCCCTGACGCTCTCCTGCGGATCACCACACTCTCATTCTCTGTGCCTGGGAAGGACAAACATGACTTTGTTTCTGGAGGGACCCCTTCCAAAGAGAGTCCCCTCAGCAGTGCCATCGAGATGGTATTGACATTGTTTTATCTTTGATGTCACCACCCCAGGAGTTGGAGGGACAGACACTGGTTCTCAGGAACATCGGACACTGGCAAGAACTTGTTTCTGCTACAACTACAAGACCCATCCCTGTGGGTTGTGGTAGAGCTGCTGATGGGCACCATGCAATGAAAATGCCTGTGTGGCACACCACATCTCCCTGTGACTTATTTAAAATGTGTCAGGAAAATGATTACACAAAGTTACAAACTTTGAACACTGAAGCGGCTGATTTTCAGGGAAGCTGAATCACCAAGGGAGGATATCCCAGACCATCCAGGGTGAGCTCAGTGAGGCCATACAATCAGCTGTGGATGACAGAACATTTTGGATTATCTCGGGCTCTGAGGCATTCTGTCTCTGGTGCTTGGTTGGACATATTCCAAGCTCTTCCTCCAAACAGCTCACATCACAGATTGTCAGGAGAAGCTGACTCTGAGGCAGGCTTCTTTCTGACAAACAGCTCATCTTGGTAGCGGGTCCCTCAGAGAGGGCGCGGGAGACTTCTCCAGTAACTGTACTCCCACACACATTTGACATTACTTACTTTCGTAAGACCAACTATTGCACAGGTTTGTTGTTCTGTGTGATAAGCACGTTTCACTCTGTATCTGTAATCAGGGCACCGCTCTCTAATCCCAGGCCCTGCTGCTCTCTCTGCCCACCCTGACGTGTGTGTATGTGTGTGCATTCCCACTCAGATCTCCATCTAAGAACAGATTTCAAGTCTGTCTTTACTTTGATATCTCTCTGCAAACCTTTCTCTGTTTTCTCTATATCAATTTTTCTTTCTGACTTTTTGAGAGTCTCTTTGTGACTATACAAGAGATTGTAAGTTAGTCAAGTGAAAGTTCTTTTTACTTTTACAATTCTATCATTTTAAAATCTAATCATTCAGTGAGTATTTATTTGGCATCTACTTATACCCATCCATGCTTATATCCATCATATAGACAATACAGAGAAATAGAAGGAGTAGTCCCTGAACTGGAGAAAACTACAGCCTACTTGGAGAAATGTTTAGGACCAATATAAGAAAATATGTGATTCATGACAGCATGAGTGGAACTGGAGAGCATTATGCTAAGTGAAATAAGTCAGGTGGTAAAAGACAAATACCATATGGTCTCAACTATAAGTGGAATCTAATCAACAAAATAAACAAGTGAGCAAAATAAAACCAGAGACATTGAAATAAAGAACAAACTAACAGTGACCAGAGTCGGGGAGCATAATGGGGAGAAGAAGGGTAGGGGTTAAGTCAAAGAACATGTATAAAGGACCCATGGACAAGGACAATGGAGGGCGGGGAGGACTGAATCAGGAGGGATGGGCAAGACAGGGGAGAGTAATGGGGGAGGGAATGGGGACAACTGTAATTGAACAACAATTAAAAAAAGAAGAAAATACATGATTAAGTATCCAGAACTAATTAGAAACAATGCCTGATACAGAGTTTCAAAAGAAGTAGAGTCTACTTTGGACTTTTAGAGTAAATAATAACGTTTCAAGAGTTCTACCACAAAAATTGGTTATGGGTTTGACTGATACTAAATCATGTGGAAGAGTGCCACTTGAAGAATGCATCCAAAAAATGCATCAGTTTGGGAAGCTGGGGACTTGGTGAGGTGCTGTCGCAGTCATTCAGGTGTGGGATGAGTACCTGAGCCAGGGTGCTGGCATGAGAAATAGAGGAGAAACAGGTCCTGGGTCTGTTGCCTCAGGTCTGCTCCTTGCCCTCCCTCTGCTCTGCTCTGTCTCACTTGGTTTCATAGGCTTTTGTGTCAGCTGACTACTGGCTAAGCTTGGCCAATGGACTCTAGTCCCTGGGCCACCAAAAGCCCAGCTCCTTTCTTCGTCCCCACCCCTGCTTAAAACTGGTAGCAGCTATTTGCCATTGCTCCTCTCTGAGTGATATTCCTGCTCCCTATGTAGTTTCTAGCTTCATCACTGGTGACATCAATTTCCTCTGTTAAATGTTATATGTGTACAGTATTTTATTTTTGATTGGATCTTGACTTATGTAGAAGGTGATAGACGGATAGAAAACTCTATGAAAAAGAGTCAATAAAACTTACAGTTTTATTGTGTATAGAAGGTGAAGACAAAGACTAAGAAAATGTGACTCCAACATCTTTATAATCAGTCATTTTCAGTGACAGAAAGCTAACTCCAAAGAAAGGTTGGTGAGGACTACTCTTTTCACCAAGAAGTGGGTGTGAGTCTTGGGCAAATTTTGGACCATATCTATCATAAACTATAAGACCAATCCTTCAAGCAGATATTTTTTGAGGGACATCATAGTTGATGATACTGTAAATTATTTAAATAATGTAATAAAAATATCTGGGTTCTCAAAGTTACTATAAACAAAACCAAAGCAGTGAGGATGAAGAGAAATGGCATAAGATGTGAGGGAAAAAAAGAGGAAATTCAGCAGTGCTACGGACGATAACGCCTAGACCAAGCATCACTAAACCGCAGCCTGGGAGCCAAATCAAATCCACTGGCTGCATGTGTTTGAAAAAATGTTTTATTGGAACACAGCCACATCCATTCATTAACACATTTTCTATGGCTGCTTTTGAGCTGCAACAACAGAGTTAATAATTACAACATGTAACCACATATCTCTCAAAACCTAAAGTGTCCTGCTCTGTGGTTCTTTGTGGAAGTTTGTCAGTCCTTGTTCTACTGTCACGTGCAGGGTCTGCACACTCCTCCGGATGAATTCCCAACCTTTCAAAGCAGCATTAATTCCACTCACATCTATGCTCTTGTGGCTCTTTTAGGTACAACTTTTAAAACACCAAATTACATTGTAATCCTAATCACAGCTGAAATTGTGCTCACCATCACCATCTCCTCATTGAATTATAACAAAAGCCACCTTGTACACCCATTTCCATCTAGCCCCTGCACAGATGGCCAAAGCAACCTTCTAAAAACACAAGTTAGACTATTTCAGTGTTTGACAACCCTACCCCCACCCCAACACCAGCGGCTGCTATTACACTTAACATAAAATTCCTTCTCTCTGCCATGGTTTTTAGGCCCAGCCTATACCTTGGACCCTGTATCCTACAGTCTTGCTTCAGCCACACCAATTTTTAGTGCCTCCAACATACCAAATTTGTTCTCTCAAGATTTTTGGAGTTGCTGCTCCCTTGCATGGAAAACTACAGATAATCCTGACTCTCCACTTCCTAATATTCAGATCTCAGTACAAATGCCACCTACTCAGAGGAGTCATCTGTCACAATCTCAGGTGAAGTACTACTCTCTTTACTCATTCTGGGTCTATTGATCCTGCTTTATTTTTTTCAAAGCTCTCATGGCTATCTGAAATTATCTTGTTTATTTACCTACTTATTTATTGACTATATCCTACAATGCAAGCGTACTAAAGCAGGGACCTTGTCTCTCAGATGTATTGTTGCATTTCCAATGTTTAGAATTGTTTAGAAACATTGCATTTCAATGTTTAGAGCACCTGGCGCTTAGGTGCTCAAAAAAGATACATTGAATAAATGAATGAATGAATTGTGTAATAAGCATTTATTTGTATTTTGCCTCAGCTGGACTTCAAGCTCTTAGAGGTCAATAATAATGCAGTTATTATGTTCTTAGCACCTAATATGGGGTCTGACATTCAATTAATGCATTTAATAAATGTTTGTTGAACAGATAATTGATGCATGCAACCACAGAGAATTAATCTTTCATCTTAAAAATATGCAAACTATAATTGAATTAGTTTAAATATTAAGGCACTCTTATGAGATGGCAGATATTAACAGTATTGAACTTCATAAGTTTTTAAATTTTCAGATAATGGTCATGGTTCCAGTTTACTTAACCAGCCTATTACTTTGCCTTCAAACTACAACAAACGTCTGCAAACATCTCTGGTTCATTTGTATTTATAGGTGCTCATTCGGAGGTAAAACCTACAAATTCCCTCAATTGTAAGAAAAAATTGGCAAACCTGCATCTTCAATAGTGGTGCATTTCAGGCTCTGTCACAGAGTTAGATATCTGAGAGTATAGCAATGAAGCAAAATAAGAAAAGAGTCTATTTCTCTCCATGTTCTGTCTGTGATGATACTAATCATGTATTCTTTTGTTAGGTCAGGTTTGGATGAATAGGAAATAAAGTAGACAGCTGAATGTCACACTCTTTACTTGCTAAGGTAATTTACCTCCTGAAGAAAGAGAAAAATGAGTATTTGCAGGTGCAAATTCATTCAAAGTCAGCTATCTGATATTCAATAGTTATAAATGAAGATGGTATGCCTTAAAGCTCAGATCCCAGCTTTTGAAATTACTATAGAATGAAGAAGTTGGTCCTAATTCCATAAGAATGAAACATTTTACAAAAGAATTGGAACCTTAGAAAGAGCCTATTTTATATCTTCTCACATGTACATGTATCCAGATCTGATGTAGTTATGTATCAGCACTCTTGGAGTTGGAGAATGGGCAAATGTGTCATCTGGGGAAGCAGCTGCCAGGCCTGGCAGGGAGCAGCCACTTCTCAGGGTCACGGCATTCCAACATCTGCTCCTCAGCTTTGCAGATCCAGAAAATGGAATGTGTCAGTGTGCTTGTAGTTGATTAATCCCTGGGAATTCACAAGAGACTGATGTGCAGAGCAGAGTGCCAATTTAGCAATTTACACTGAGAAATATAACTGCCAAGTGGCACAGAATGTTTACGTCAGCCTGAGAATGCAGCCTCCCGACAACACACAGAGGTAAATCATAATCAGGAGTTTGTTAAGTGATCATGGGCTTGGAACAGAAGGGGGAGGTTGGATGACCTTAATAACCGCTGTCATTAGGACTGACATAGTCATCTCCAAACTGAAATGTACCTGCCAAGAAGGAGGGCACTTGGATTCTATGGACAGTGCTGGAAACACATTGACAATTCCTGCTTACCAGCTTTCCTTTCTCTAGATTCCTTATTGGACACCCACCCATTCTTTCTTAACCTACATTAAGGCTATTAAGAGAATATGTCTTTTTTGTCTCTCAGTTGGGCCTTATAGTAATAGTAATGATCTAACATTTCTTAAGTAGTAATCAGAGCTATGCTAACAACTCCACAGTCAATTTAAATGCTTGTTTTAAAAAAACAAACTTGGGGACTTTTGGTCTAGGTGGCAACATAGGTAGACATGGCTCACCTCTTCCCACAACTACATCAAAATTACAACTAAATTATAGAACAACCATCACTCAGAACTATCAGAAATCAAGTTGAATGGAAGTCTGGCAATTATGGAATTAAAGAAATCACATCCATGTAGACCAATTTGGCAAGCTGGTACCATATCTGAGACTACATCAATCTGGCTAACACTATTATACCTGCCTTGGAGATCCCTAGAGACTCTGCCCCACCCAAATTACAGGCCCACCCAAGCTGCTTTCCATAGGAATGGCTGGTTTGACTTGTGCTTCACAGCTGCCTAAATCCTATCAAACAAGCAACAGCTGGCCTCAGTGAGCCCCAGGCCCAGCATTAACAGCAACCAACCTAGATTCGCAGCTTGGATTCACCTTGGAATCTCCAAGCCCAGCACAAGCAGCAGCCATCTCTGATTGCTTTATAGCTCAGGCAAAGTGGCCCCATATAAAACATAGGTGGGGGCTAAACTTGGCCTGCACTACCTGGAAACCCCCAGGGCCAACACGCAGTGGATAGCTACAGACCACAGTGAAGCAATACCACCCTGCTTCTGCACAACTGATCCTTCACTGAGGGTAGAGGTCGGTGGTAAGTGGTCACAGTCAATGGTGGCAGCTGACTGGCCTGGGTAAATTCCTTCCATTGATCTGTCAATAGTAAACCAGTCTCAACTATAAGAGGAGGGTTACCCCAGCCCACTGGAAAGGTGTACCTTGAGTACCCAGTTGGGTGATAGTGGAAGCTTTGCCACTGGACCCTACAAGACACCTACTGTATTAGGCCACACTACCAAGACACGGAGGCAAAGCAGCTCTACCTAATACATACAAACACACATAAGGAAGCTGCCAAAATGAGAAGAGAAAGAAACATGGCCCAAATGAAAGAACGGATCAAAACTCCAGAAAAAGAGCTAAACAAAAGAGAGATAAGCAATCTCTCAGATGCAAAGTTCAAAACACTGGTTATAAGGATGCTCAAGGGACTTAGTGAGAACCTCAGCAGCATGTAAAATATCCAGTCAGAAATAAAGGATACACTAATTGAAAGAAAAAAACAATTTACAGGGAAACAATAGTAGAGTGGATAAAGCTGAGAATCCAATCAATAATATGGAACATAAGGTGGCAAAGAAACAACATATCACAACAAAAAAACGAATCCAAAAAAATGAGGGTAGTATAAGCAGCCTCTGGGACAACTTCAAGAAGTCCAATGTCTGCATTTTAGGGGTACCAGAAGGAGAAGAGAAAAAGCAAGAAATTGGAAATCTATTTGGAAAAATAATGAAAGAAAACTCCCTTAACTTGGTGAAGGAAATAGACATGCACGTCCAGGAAGCACAGAGAGTCCCAAACAAGATGGATGCAAAGAGGCCCACTCCAAGGCATATCATAATTAAAATGCCAAAGACTAAAGATAAAGAGAGAATCTTAAAAGCAGCAAGAGAAAAACAGTTAGTTACCTATAGGAGAGTTCCCATAAGACTGTCAGCTGATTTTTCAAAAATATCTTTGCAGGTTAGAAGCAATTGGCAAGAAATATTGAAAGTCATGAAAAGCAGGGACCTGCAGCCAAGATTGCTCTACCCAGAAAAGATATCATTTAGAATCACAGGGCAAATAAAGTTTCCCAAACAAGAAAAAACGAAAGGAGTTCATTATCACCAAACCATTATTATATGAAATGTTAAAGGGACTTATTTAAGAAAAAAAGGATCAAAACTATGAACAATAAAATGCAAAAATACATATCTATCTATAATTGAATCTAAATAGCAAACTAAGTAAACAAGAAGGACAGAGACAGAATCATGGATACAGACAGCATTTTGATGGTTGCGAGATGGGAAAAGGACTATTGGGGAAAGGTTGAAGAGGTGAGGGGATTAAGCAGTACAAATAGGTAGTTACAGAATAGCCATGGGGGTGTAAAGTATAGTATAGGAAACAGAATCAGCAAAAAACTTATACACATGACCCATGGACATGAAAAATGGTGGGGCATTGCCTGAGAGAGGGCATGCTGGCAGTGGGGGTCAAAGGGGGAAATATCAGAACAACTATAATAGCATAATCAATAAAATACAATGTAAAAAAAGAAAACATAAATGTGTTCCAAAATGATTGATATATTAGGGCATCTTTTGAACACAAAATGAATTTTGTGTAGCACTTATATATTTCTTAACCATTTACCATCCAAAATTACACTACTATTTTTGTTAGGGTTCTTCTTTTTTTTTTATGTGTGTGTCACTATTTTAGTTCATGCCTCTAACCTCATTTTCCCCATAAGCTCTGTAGTTTTTGTTATGTAGTTGTGCACAGCACAGTGGTTTTTAGGAATGCATATGTGGGTTACAGCAGAACTGACTATATTTATCTTAATTGTTATAAAAAATCTATCATTTTTTCATGTGAAGACATTGAGATTTGAGGAGTTTTAGTAGTTTACCCAAGAACAAATAACTAGTATGTGGTTAATCAAAGATTCAAACTACCTGCTCTAATATACTATGAAAGCCTTGGGTTTCTGATTGGATTTGGTAGCCAGCCTGCCTTTTGAGGTGGTTTTTGCTGAGAGCTGAGTCTAGCTGCCATGTAGTCAGGGGCAGTGTAGTTTAGGAGTGAAGGGAATTCCCTCCAGAGCCTGCTGCTGGGGTGCAGATCTGCCTTCCACCACAACCTATGTAACAATGGGCAAGTTACAACTGTAACCAATTGTGGCAGAATGGTCCCAAGAATCTACCTCCTTATATTCTCATCTTTGCAGTGATATTCTGTCAAGAGGCAGATCCTACTTTTCTCACCCCTTGATTCTGGTCTGGCTTGTACCAAGTCAGGCCTCAGGAGCCCCTGAATGCTTCACTCTTGTCCTGGGACACTGCCTCCAGTATAAGCCAGCCCAACCTAGCCTGCTAGACATTGAGAGATCACATGACTCAGTCACCCCGAGATACTCAGATGACAATGAGTCCACAGCCAGAAAGTGAATGAAGCCATTGTAGATTCCCCAGCCCCCAATAAGCCAACAGCTAATTGCAGATGAAGCAGTGAAGCCAGCTAAGACCATTTGAGTCAGGCCCAGATCAGCAGAATCATTATTTTATATTACCAAATTTGGGAGTCATTTGTTACACAGGAAAAGAAAAAAAAAACCACCTGATGCATTTAACTTTTCTGTATACCAGCTATGCAACTTATAGAATAGGAAGAATAACAGAGCAGTGAGAATTAAATGAGTTACCTATATAAGAGATACTGAGAACAATGCCTTAGATGTTAAGCTCTGCTGTAGTTATCTCATGTAACAAAAATGATGGCATAAAACAACAATGATCTTTCCATTGTTGGTGTTATTCATAAATATTAATATTAATATTATTTCTCCAGTTTCTGGGGGTTGGCTGGGCTCAGTTAGGTGGTTCAGGCTTGGGCTCTCTCATATTGCTGCAGGCAGACATTGGCTAATGCTGGGCTCATATGGAAGTCTTCTTCATTTACATGGTACCTGGGCTAGAAGACTCAAAAGTTGGGGACTGGACAATCTGGATCTCACATGTCTGTCTCTGTCTCTCTCTTTCACTCCTCTCTCTCTCCTCTCTCTCCAAATGGTCACCTTGAGTTGACTAGACTTCTTGTTTGGCAGAACAATGACACAGAAAGCTTGAAAATAAAGGAAAAGTGACCAACATCACCAAAAGGTAAGTAAGTATAGCAGTTTTAGTTTTTGACAAAATTTACTGAAACAAAAAAATACTTCTAAAAGAGAAAGAAAAGTATTTATTATTGATTATAAGGTATGTCCCAGCAAAAAGTTAACAGTTATGAACCTTTATATAGCTAATGAAACAACTTCAAAATACATTAAAAAACTGGTAGAAATACAAGGAAAAATTAATAACCCATAATCATTGTGGGATACCTTAACAAACAAACAAGTCAAAGTGAAAAAAGAGAGGCTCTAATGTCTTTGATTGGCATGATCATCACTTGGATAGAGAAAATCGTTAAACAGAAAATAAAGATTATTCTCCAATACATATGCCAACTTCTGAAAAACTTAATCATTTGTTAGTTGACCATGAAAATCTCAATACACCACAAAACAGACATCTTGCAGGTTATAGTTTCTGACAATAATACAATCAACATAGAAGTCAATGAGAAAGAAATTTGGGGGGAAACCCATCTGATGTGAACGTACATGTGGATATTTAGGAGTCCCTCACATACACAGCTTTGCTGTACACTGAAATCCATTCCATAGACAGCCACATTTGCTTCTGCTCTTTGTCTCCTAAAGTAAGAGCAGTCCATAGCCTCCCCACACCACGGCTGTGGGAATGCTGCCAGGATCCACCACTCATGCCAGTTATAGAACTCGAGCTGGCATTAAAACTTAAATCATATTTCCTCTGGCTCACCCAATCTCTCTTCCCCCCACAAAGGCCTCCAGATAAGTCAGGGTTGCTAAAATCCTGTGATTTTATGGCATTCATGCTCCAAAACCAGTGTCCTCAGTTAGCAAGTCTAAATTTAGATGGCGACTTATATTTGCCTCCATTATGAAAAATCAAAGTTTACTGCAATATTATTCACAATAGCCACGATGTGGAAACAACATAAGTGTCCATCAGTGGATGAATGTATATAAGAAGAGGTGGTATATGGATATGTGATGGAATATGACTCAGTCATGACAAAGAAAATCTTGCCATTTATGAAAACATGGATGGACCTTGAGGGTGTTATGGTAAATGAAGTAGGCCAGACAGAGAAAGACAAATACTATATGATAGGTGGAACCTAAAGAAGCCAAACCCATAGAAACAGAGGGTAGAACTGTGGCTACCAGGGACTGGGGATGGTACATTGGGGAGAAGTTGTTAAAGCAGACAAACCTGCAACCAGAAGAGGAATTAATTCTGGATATCTAAGGCAGAGTGTAGAGATTATAGTCAACAATACTGTACCATATACTTCAGAGTTGCTAAGAGAGTGTATCTGAGCTGTTTCACTACAAAAATTAAATGCTAACTATGTGACATGATGGAGGGGTAATCATATCACAATATATAGATGTATTAAACCAATACGTTACATAACTCAAACTTACACAATGTTTTATGTCAATTATATCTCATTTTTTAAAAAAGTGAATATCATAAAATTACTGAATAAACTCTAGCTACAGCTACCTAAACTTTTACACCTCTGCCAAAGATTCTTCAAAGCTGTGACCTCTTTTACATCTTTAGTGAAAGTGTCCACATAAAGCCACAAGTGACATCAAAGCAATAATATTATTTTCAGTGCTTGCCATGTCTTTTGATTTTTTCACATTTTTGAATTCTGCCCTAGTGTCAAAGCCAATTTTCTCATTCCCTGAGCCTCCAACATCCCACATCCCACACTGGGAACCTTGTGTGAAAGTTGTTTTCCAAGTCGTGGAGAGGAAGCAGGATGGTTTCTATCCCTTTAGACAGATGGAGGAGTTCCCTTTTCCACTTCTGCTGACCTTCAGAGAGCTGTCTAAAAAGTCCAAAAGGATGGACTCAAAGCTTTGCAGATAGCTACTGACCATGAACCTTTCCATTTAGTGTATCTCAAGCTGCAAGTTAAGTTAGCCTCTTTTTTGATACCAAAGCAACTTAACTATCTTTAAGGAGTCCAGTTCTTATTTTTTTGTTTTGTTTTGGTTTGTATTCTCTCTCTCTTTTTTTTTTTCATTTTTTCCTAAGCTTTCCTTTAGTACTTCTCCAACTCTACATTCATCTTGACAAGAAGTAGGGAAGTAAGTGGGATGGGGGATGGAAGAGAAGAGGGGCAAGGAGAAAAAGAAAAGGAGAGAAGAAATAAGAAAAAGTAATTATTATAATAATCTTTACATATGGAAAGATACTTAACATCATAATCATCAGATAAATACAAATAAAGACCACAAATGAGACATCACCACATACCTGAGATATCAGAATGGCTATCATCAATAAATTAAAACAACAAACAAACAGATAAGTGCTGGTGAGGATGTGGAGAAGTCTTGTACTGTTGGTGGGAATGTAAGTTGGTGTAGCCACTATGGAAAACAATAAGGAGGCTCCTCAAAAAAAATTAGAAATGGAACCACCTTATAATCTAGTAATTCCACTTTGGATATATATCCAAAGAAACTCAAAACACTAATTCAAAAAGATATATGCACCCCTATGTTTGTTGCAGGGTTATTTACAATAGGTAAGATTTGGAAGCAGCCCAAGTGTCCATCAATAGGTGAGTGGATAAAAACACTGTGGTACATGTATACAAAGAAATATTATTTGGCCATAAAAAAGAATGAAATCTTATCCTTTGTGACAACATGAATGGACTTTGAGGGTGTTATGCTAAATGAGCTAAGTCAGACAAAGAAAAACAAATACCATATGATGTCACTTATATGCAGAATCTAAAGA
Source organism: Phyllostomus discolor (assembly GCF_004126475.2). Taxonomy (NCBI): domain Eukaryota; kingdom Metazoa; phylum Chordata; class Mammalia; order Chiroptera; family Phyllostomidae; genus Phyllostomus; species Phyllostomus discolor. The sequence continues at coordinate 144,928,090 of NC_040907.2, read as the reverse complement.
ACAAACCAAACAGAAACAGGCTCATACATACAAAGAACAAACTGATGGTCGCCAGAGGGGAGGGAGTTTGGGGGGCTGAGTGAAAAAGGTGAAGAGATTAAATGCACAAATTGGGAGTCACAAAATAGCCATGGGGATGTGAAGCACAGCATAAGGAATGTACAGTCAAAAATACCATAATAACTATGTGTGGTGTCAGGTGATTACCAGACTCACTGGAGGAAGCATTTGGTAAGTGACATGTGTCTAACCACTACGCTGTGCACCTGAAACCAATATAATATTGAATGTCAACTGCAATTGAAAAATTTTAAAAATTTAAAAGAAAAATATACGAACCATTATTTTTTTTAATAAAATCTTTAGAGAAAGTGGGTAATGTGAGGACAAAAGAGTGAAGAATGAGATTCTGAGTGGATTAAACCATGCAGAATGGGAAGAGACCATGAGAAAGAAAAATCAAAGAATCAAAGTGAGAGTAAATAGAGCAGATGAAAAGAGTAAAATGGAGTAAGGATCTCTGTGGTGGTTTGGTCCTCAATTAGGTTTATAAATTGTTACTCTTGGACAAACCGCTGACCTTGGGAAATAGTGCCAACGGCAAATGCTTATTCATGTGGCACATAACAATTTGTAACTCCGCATTTGTTACTTAGTGAAAGTGAAATGCCTGATCTGCTTACTTTAATAAACAGCTTTGACACCAATCAGCAGCACATGTCACTGGGACAGCCACCAAAACAATAACTCGTTTCCATCTCATATGCAAATCTCCACGCTTAACTGACAAAACCACCCTGTTTCACAATTATTTTTGCCTCTAATGTAGCATACATTTGGAACAATATTCCTCTCTGAAGCATAACAACCCAATTTTTTCATGCAAGGAAATGCCCGCCTAACCATTTTCTTCTTTCCTTTTCTCCTGGCTTTTATGAAGGGGCTAACGGATGCACACTTCAGTGATTCCTTCCACAAATGGCTGAAATAAAAAGCTAAATGTAACAGCCTATTTTTGTGCCTCCATTTACATTTTAGATTCACAAAAAATAAAAACAATGTAAACTGATTAATAATTTGAGTGGATCTATATTAGTTTTATCTGTCTGGCACCTTTGTAATATTTATTTTCCAGTAACAACACCCTCTCTGCTTTGGAAGAATTGTCCCTCTTTGTTTTATCTGCTTCTGGCATAGCTGCCAGCACACTTTTCTCCTGACCTTTCCCCATTCTCCAAGGGGGAGAGAAAGGTGATGGGCCAAACACCACCACGCTGGTCCCCACTTCAGCAGACATGCACTTGAAGCATCATCAGAAAAAGAAGAGATGTTTTGTGTCATTCAGAAGCCCATGATTAACTTGATCTTCTTGCTAAGGTAATTTACCTCTGAGTCCTGAAGTCTCCATCAGTACTTTTTAAAACCACTGACCAACCATGTGAGAATTCACAACAGCATAAAGTTCATTTCCCCCCCTAATTTTTACAGGTGCCAGACAGCTCGATGAAACCTGCTTTCAGCCAGAAAAGATGATTCTGCACTACTAGCACATCTCTACTTATGTTTGCCTGGGGGCGGGTGACACTTGTAAGTCATTGGACAAAGTGACAGAAGCATTACTAACAGGAAAGATGGAATAGGAGCATCAGGGGAACTCGGGACCCATGCTCTGTCATGGTGAACAATGCACATAATGCATACATATTGCTAGACTGGATTAGCAGCATGGTCAGAGTTCAAAGCATGGTTTTCCAAAAATATCACAATTCCAGAAACACTTGGACATGCTATTCCAACAAATTCTTTTCATAGTCAATTCAATGTTGAATAGGTGGATTTCTTTTACACCAGGGATGTCAAACTCTTTTCCACTGGGGGCCACATCAGCCTCATGGTGGCCTTCAAAGGGACAAATGTAATTTTAGGACTGTATAAATGTAACTACTCCTTAACTGTTAAGCGAGAGCTCAGCGCTGCCTCCAGGTAGAACAAGGTGCTGGCCAGATGAAATAAGATGGAGGGCTGGATTCAGCCCTTGGGCCTTGTTTTTGCCGCCTGTGCTCTCCACCATTTAATTATTCACCCAGAAAATTGCCTACCCGTTTTAAGACTGAACATATTCATAAAAGGTCGTCAGATCCTGGAATTCACAAACATGACTATGCACCAAAGTCATTTGTGGATTTTTTTAAATTTTTATTTCCAGATCCTTTCCCCCTTAATTGTTAAGAAGTTCCACGTGTCATTCTGATGTATTGTATATCCGGCTTGTATATCACCAGTTTAGACTTTCTCCCTCCAGTTTCTTCATCTTTAAACTTAGAAAGTTGAATTATACTATAAGTATACTATAAGCATAAATTCTTGCAGTAAGAGCCTTCTTACCCATCGTGTAATGATTCTGGTTTAAGAGCACAAAGCCTCTCCTCAGTGATCATGATCTGCTGAGAACATCATACAAGTATGAAGCGCGTTCCTAGATGGTTGTGCACCAGCTGCAGGGCTCGCTTTGTGCTGGTGAAGCTGTGACACAGATGCACCCAGCGCTTTCACTGGGTAGTTAGAGAGGGTATTTCACTTTTTAAAAATTGTATTAATTATTTCAGATTAGTTGGATACTTAATAAAATTTAGCATCCATAGTCAGGGGCAAAAGTGTAATATTTTTGCCCCAAAACATTTTGAGGGTAGTGAGTTATTAAAAAGCTGGCCTCTGGGAGGAAGAGAAGAAGTAGCAATTCCTCTCCACTAAGAGGAGAAACCTAACAGGAAATGCACTGGGAGGAGGAGAAAAATCACTTACATCTTAGGCAGAACTTGTGAATCCCTTGAACCCTCTTTCCTCCTCCCACAGCTACGCTGAAATCGTTCCCCAATCCCACTGTGTTCTTTCCCACGCCAATGCCTTTGAACAGGCTGTTCCATACTCCTTGATGAAGTATGGACAATCTTTTAAGATCCCGCTGAAGCGTTACCCCTTCTGTGGAGGTTTCTCCAGTTCTCCGGGTACCTTCTCTGCCCCCTTAAAAGCTCCTCTTAGCTTCCAGTGCAGTGTAACCATGTGGTTTCATGCCAGGCTCCCCTCTTTGACCATCAATTACATGAGAGCATTTAGGTATTTCCAGTTCCTAGCGCAGTGCCTGATACCCACAAGATGCTGAGTATGCTTATTAAATAAATATAAAATACTGGGTTAATTAAATTTCCATTCTACTGGGCCTAACATTCTTTCTCATTTTCCCTTAAAGCGGCAACCAAAGGGCTAAGTGTCTCCTTGGGTCCCTTACACCACAGTAAATCTTCTGAGCTTTTGAAACAGTAGGCATAAGACCCTGGCAGCCACATTTAGCAACTTCCCAACAGATTTCTGCAGCTGCGTTGTCTGGTTTGGACCCAGGAAGGGATAGAGTTAAAAAAGGATTGAAGGACCCAGGAGTGTGTAACCAGGTGGGCCGAATGACCAGTTTCACAACCAGAGAACAGGGAACCCAGTATTATAGCACTGAGACTATATTAGCCAGGAGTCACTGGCTACAAGTAATAAAATCCCAAACAAATGTAACTGCAAAAGGAGATGTGGAAGAACATTTGTCCCTCCTCTAAGATTCCAAAGCCCTTATGGGTGTTTCCATAATTTGTCAGATTGTCCGTTTTCCCTACTACACTGTGAGCCCTGAAGAAAAGCCACTTCAACTCCTTCCTCTTTCCATCTCCAACACTTACCAGGAATCCAGCACAATGTCTGACACTTAATTTACATGGAAGAGATTTTTGCTTCTGAACTGACTGTAAGAACGGTGAATTGTGGCATCCAACCCATGGCCCACGGGCCACATGAGGCCCAGGATGGCTATGAATTCAGCCCAACACAAAATCATAAATTTACTTAAAACCCTTTTTTTGCTCATCAGTTTTTGTCAGTGTATGTGTATTTAGTGTGTGGCCCAAGAAAACTCTTCCTCTTCCAGTGTGGCCCAAGATACCAAAAGATCAGACACCCCTGGACCTTCCCAATCCTAGAACTAAAGATAAGATTTCCACCCAATGAGCTTTGCCACATTAACTCCAGGTGACTTCTAGGGGTTCCTCGATACTGTCATTATGAGACATTTCCCCCCCAACATTGTGTGTGATGATTAGAGCTCCCCAGGTTGTAGAAATAAACCAATATGGGTAGAAAGAGAAAAAAACACAGAAAAACTTTTTTTTAGTAATGATTGATACATTCAAACTGTGTCTTTATCTAGTGCTTAAGAAAGTAAAAGCTTATTCGATTGCACTCTGGTTTTGAAATGGAATCTGCTGCTGTACTGACTGCTCATTGCTTGGGACAACCTTGAGTTGATGTTTGGTGCAGCAACTATGATACAGCGTAAGATTCTGAGTGGCAGGATGATATCAGCTTTCTGCAGAAGCTAGTTGTGATTTTATTGAAAAAAATGTATCTGACAAGATTGAGCAGTAACTGAATATGCATAAAAATGCCCCAGAAGTCAGAACTATAAAGTATCCACTTTATCAAATTGACTTAAACACAATAAAGAAAAAAAAAAAACCTCCTGCTTTTCTTCCAGCCTTATATGTCATTAAATAGGCATTATAAATATCATTGCTTTCCTTTCTTGCTTTTTATCACTACCAGTCTGGACATAAGATAATTCTTAACAGTAAATGGACGTTCCATTCTATGTGTTTCCTCACAAGGAGAATATTCAATTCTCACGGCTATCCCCTCAGCCATTCCTCTGTATTTAAGGCATTGATTGCCTGTTTTATGACAGATATAGGATTTGAGTGGGTATGGAAAGATGAGTAAAGTCATATTCCTGGCCTTCAAGGGCTTCAAAGCCTGCTAAGAGAAAGCAGACCAAACAAATGTTACCATGTAATATCATGGGTGCTATGGTAAACACTTTACAAGGTAGCATACTATCGTGGAGGAAAAACCTCTAACTTCGCCCTTGTGAGGGGATGGGAATTTGGAAGGGTTCAGCATGTCAATAAGGAGATGTCATGGGAAATCTTACTAAGGACATTGGGCATTCTGGAAACACTTTTACTTTGGGGTCTTCTAAGCTCAGTAGTTTTCTATTTGGTAAATCAGGAAAAGAGTTGGTAGTTGAAGGCAAACTCTATATAATTCTGAGTAAATGAAAATCCGGAATTAGTCATTTAGCATGAATCATACCCACAGTCTGAATGAACCAATGCCCCACATCCCCAAAAAGGGAATTTCTAATTCACAGGGAGCAAGGGACTTTAACCCAATTTCCATGGAAATTGTTTCTCTAGACTTCAATCACCTTAATTCCAGGTTTAGCCTCAGCTAAGGCCCTAGTCAAAAAGGCAATGTCGACTTAGTAATAAGGGTATAAGCATTGATGGGGTTTAGGTTGATAAACGTTAGGATTGGAAAGAAATAGGAAACTTTGATGTACATCACAATGTATCAGGCAAAACAATGATTGAGAATAATGCCCTTTGAGAATAATTATGTCTAAAGGATGGGTAATGTGGTTTTCTCTATTATAGTCCAAAACACACGGCTGTTTGCTCTTTGACCCAGATTATGACTATTGGGCTCCATGCTTAATGGAGACCGGCAGAGAGTAGGCTGGTCCCATTCGCAAAACTTAAGGACAAAGGACACAGTGAAGATGGAGGAGATTTGTCCTTACTGGAGTTCCCTTGATCTTCCTTTCAGTCTCTATTTTGGTCTTCAGTTCCAAACTACTGCAGAGAATTCTAAGGATCACTCCTCAGTATCCATATTAAAGTGATTCAAATCCACTAAAGTGTATGCTAAAATAAATCTATATTCCAAAGAAGTGAGTCCAAACTGTGGATGTTCCCAATTATGTAAACAGTTATCATAAGATATACTGAAATAATAATTTAAATTTAAAACATGAGCATGTACCATATAGTTACTTTGAAGAAGTGCATATTTAAAAGATAAGAAGATATTATGACATGAGAAAGTGTTAAGATGTTACAACTGAAAAATCTTTGCAGTCTAAGGAGATCCAATTCTATATTCTAGAAGAAAGAGTCTGGTTATGCCCAGGATGGTCAAAGTGGCTTACTCTCTGAGGCAGATTCAGAGCCTCTGAGCCATCCAAAGTGGGGGCATGTGGGCCAAGGGGTAATTTCATATACAGGCAACACATGTTCATTGTAGAAAGTAGAGAATATCAAGAAGCAAATAGATAAAAAGGAAATGCCTATAACCCCATGATTTATAAAATAACCATTATTAGTAACATTGTATATTTTCTAGATATTTTCATATCATTTAATTGCAAAAATAAAAAGAATTTTACTTACATATTTTTGCAAATTTTTTCCATTTACTTAACAATGCATTTCCAGCTGAATGGCATAACATTGTAGGAATTTATCCTATGATTCATTTAACCAGCACCCTATTGTTGGATATTTGGATTGCTTCCAAGTTTTCTCTATTATATGTAATTCTGCAATGAACATCTCTGTAAGTGAATCTTTGCAGAAATCCTAAATTTCATGAGTATATATTTTTAGAAATGGAATCAAGGTGCCAAGGGATAGGTGCACTGAAATTTTCTTTAAGTATTGCCAAATTTTCCTGTAGAAAAAATGGTATCAGTTAAGTATGAGACAGCTTATTAATATTATTAATAAGTTATTTATATTAATGGACACTATTTTATCACTCTAACTTGTGTCTTTCATATTGCCACAATATCCCAATAACCCCTGAAGGGTTCTTGGATGTTTCATAGCTCACAGAGTGGTTGAGAATAAGGGTGATTTCCTTAGAAACATCCTTCTTTTTCCTGAGTAGTTACAGATGGCTACGAAGCAATCTTTTCCCCAGTGAACAACACTTTAACACCATTTAGAGTATTTCACTTATGGATTGTCATCACAATAGGGCTACAATTTATGCTAAATCGTGTGTGAGATTTCTGCACGAGAAAAATTTGTACTGAGAACAGATTTTGAGTGACTTTGTGTTGAAATGCCCGTACTCACACACCACACTATTTAGATTGGGCAAGATGTGGGTTCAGGAGAGACCTGTTCAAAACACTTTTGTTTCTCTCTGAAGCTAGTACTTGAACATGTTTAAACAGCCATTTAGTTAAAATCATTTCATTTGTTAATTGATCCAGCCCAGAGGAAAATGTTGAAAAGAAAAGTCGATTTTCAATTTGTGGGGGAAAAAGACAGCAGTGCCTTTTGCAGTCACCAGCTGCGGTGTTGTCCCGGAACACCTGTGCTGCCGGCTCCGACTGGAGTCCTTCTGCTGCTGCTTCTTATTTTCTTTCGATGTTTTAAAGTAAAAAAGAAGAAATTATAAGAGGCAATCTCTCTGAGAAAAAGAAAAAGTTGAAAATGAGAAGGCTTCATTTTGAAGCATCCGAAGGACACAATGGAAAACTCCTGAGCACTTGAAAAGAAATCTTAATCCATGAACGTAAATAAGGATAAATCCTGTTGGGTGCAGCCTAAGACAGGGTTGGGAATAATATAATCACCGTACATTTTTAAATAATTTTTTTAATCTTCACCTGAGGATATGTTTATTGATTGTAGAGGGAGAGAAAAAGAGAAACATCAAAGTGAGAGAGAAACATTGATCAGTTGCCTCCTGTACACATCTGAACCAGTGACCAAACCCACAACCCAGGTCTGTGCCCTGACCAGAATCGAACCTGCAACCTTTTGGTGTACGGGACAACACTTCAACCAATTGAGACACCTGGCCAGGGACATAGTACATTTTAAAGCACGGGCTTTGCAAGATACAATTCCCCAAATAACTTTAAGGAATTGAGGTGAATTCAGCAGGTGAAGATTGCATCATTCCTTCTTACTGTTTTAAAAGGTCTTTCAATCATGGTAAGATCTGGGGTCTGAACCCAAAGTCCATAAGTTCTACCATCTTAGCTATTTGATGAGACATCTGTTCATCCATGTACATTCCAACGCAACAATTAGGGATGCAGCTACCATGGTCCAGGACTGAGCTGGACAGAGGAAACTGCACAGCCATGGACAACACGGCCAACTTAGCTTAGGCTGCAAGTCCTCTGATGTTGCAGCCACAGTTCTGGAATCATTCTATAAGCAGCTGGCCAAACCACAAATCTATTTGAAACATTTTCTATTTGCCAAAAGGTTTCTCCATTTTCAAAATCGCATAGACCCCAATTCAATTTAAAATCATACTTCTAATATAGTCCACTAAATATATTTATATATTTATAATATTAATTTATAAATCTTCCCTCCAAAAAGCATCCAAAAGCTCTCACAAGATAACACAAGGCAGGGTCTTTATGAAAATGCTTTCTTTGATTTAGTATAAAAATAAACACTGCATAAAATAAATTTTTTCTTCAATGAACTAACCATTTTCCACCTGTAAAATTGCCTTTATTTCTTTGGTAATAAAACGGAGGTGATACAAGAAAAACTATTACCTTTTTTCCATGAGCTACAAAAGAATAAACTACTTTTGATGTGTGTGCTAATTTTGGTGGCTGTAAATATATCCAATATCACGTAAAAGAGAAAATCATTTGTAACAGAGATAATAGTAGTACTCATCATCCTTACATGTACATTATGTTAAAATGTATAACTTAAAGCTGTTTATTAGCTATTAGCTATTTAAGCTGTGAAGCATTATTTCTCCCATCTTATGTGAGTAAACAAACTCAAAGATGTAAAAGTATTTGCTAATATGTGACAGTCAGATGTGAATTCAGATGACTCCAGGATGTGTTCTAATGGATGTGTCCAAAGCTACTTCATTGAGTTTTCTATCGTGTCTCAATTTCCAAATAGTCACCTCCACATTTCTCTAAAAATGCGACATAGTTTAGAAAACAGTTCTTTCTTTTCACCCATTTTTCTATTTATAAAGTCATTTCTTCAACCAATAATAAATCATTACTGCATTTGGCACTGTAGAATCAAGAAGATTAATTACATGGTTGTGGCCTCCGAAGTTGTTTGGTGAACAAAATGTAAAGATTTTGGAAAGTTAGTTAATAGAGCCTAAGGTAAGCGTCTGTGATGGCAGAGGTACAGTCTGCGATGAGAGCTCAGAGGCAAGGAGGACTAAATTTGAAAGACAGCAAAATCTTCACTGAGGAGACATCCATTTTGCTCAGATTTGGAGCAAAATGAAGAAGAGTTCACCAGTGTTTTTGTCCCCCACTCCTTGCCATTTAGTAATTCAACATGTGATTAGACAAGTTAAAAATACCTTTCACAAGTTGTGTCATCTTTATATAAGTTTAAAATTATAAATAGTTTCAGGTGAAATAAGCCAGTCAGAGAAAGACAAATACCATATCTCACTTATATGTGGAATCTAATGAACAAAATAAACCAACAAACAAAATAGGAACAGGGGTGTGGACACACGGAACAGCCTGACAGCTGTCAGAGGGGAGGGATTAGGGAGCTGGATGAAAGGAGATGAAGGGGTTAAGTATAAATAAATAAATAAATATTATATTGTATATAAGTATATGTTTATTTATACATAAATTATACACATATATACATATGCATATACATATATATATACACACACAGACAACAGTGTGGAGATATCCCGAGGGAAGGGGGCTGAGAGTAGGTAAAGGGGGTTGAAATAGGGATGTAAAGAGACTTTGCTTGGGGCGATAAGCACACCATGCAGTGTGCAGATGGTGTGTTATTGAGTTGTACACTTGAAACCTATATGGTTTTGCAAACCAGTGTCACCCCAATGAATTCAATTTAAAAAAATAAAATACTGTCTTGTCCAGAAAAAATAAACATAGAAACAAACAGATAGTTTCAATGGCTTTCCGTTGGTTTTTCAAAGGAATGGAACAAAGACAACTTGTTCCAGAGAGAAAGTATTTGATTTCTTCGGGTAGTAGCAGCTGATAGAGAAAGAAAGCATTTCTTTCTTTCCTGAAAAGACTGGAGCCCTCAGTTTGAGCTGAAGATTTTGCATTTGTTGTTGTATGATTTGTCTGGTTTGTTTGTCTCAGGTTTTGTATTAGCAAAGCCTGGTTTCCTAAGTGTCAGAGTTGTCTAAAGAGAACTAAGAAATGCATTAAATCAAGAGGGAAGATAAGAAATGTGGAGTCTCTTTAACAAATTTGTACTTTCTTCTTTGTGTTTCCTTTACTCTACCAACCATTGACAAAACGTTTGTGCTAGAAAAGCAACAAGTCTTTTTATGTATCTTCTAAATGGAAACCCCAAAGATCTAAAGATCATGTCTCTTTTTTAAAAATATTTTATTTACTTATTTTTTAGTAAGAGGAAGAAAGGGAGAAAGACAGGGAGAAAAACATCAATGTATGGTTACTTCTCACATGCCCCCAACTGGGGACCTGGCCAACCACCCAGGCATGTGTTGTGACTGGGACTCAAACCAGCAACCCTTTGGTTCACAGGGCAGCACTCAACTACTGAGCCACACCAGCTAGGGCTAAAGATCATGTCTTATTCAAGTCTTTAGTGTTTTGCAGGGGCCTTTGCAATGTAGGTACAAAATAAATGGAAGTTGACCAAATGGGAGGTCCCAACCCAAGCTCTCTTTTACATTTTATTTCCATTCTGAGACAAATTTGCCTCCTCTGCCACCTATTGGCAGGAGGAAACATTGTCTGGCTAAGCTCATCCTGAGAACTCAAACCCTCAAACCTCAACTCAGAGGGGAATTATTACCTAAGAAACTGATGTCACATACACTATCTCCTCTGCCAGATAGATCAGCAGAAAAGAATATTAATGGGAAAGGTGAGTTTTGAGATTGGAGGATGAACAGGGCGGCTATTTCTCAGTGCATCACACTCATAGTACTATAGTGAGCATCTTCACCCAGGTTTATCCTCCAGTAACTGCTTTGGCCCTTAGGAGTCTTACCCCTTTCTATAGCACAAGGAGACAAGGATATCTCCACTGGCCAGCTCACAATAAGGTTTGAAGACAAATAACATAATAAATATGTGACAACTAAACTATATATCCCCTTGGATTTTTCTCTCTTAATCTTCCCCACCTTCCCTCTAAAAAAAGAATCATTTGAAATAGCTATCATGTCTATTTCTGAATGATCACCTCCACATTTCTCTAAAAATGTGACACAGTTTAGAAAATGTCTTAGTTCTTTTTTTCACACATTTTTCCACTTATAAATTCATTTCTTCAACCAATAATAAATGATTACTGCATTGGGAACTGTGGAATCAAGAAGATTAACTATATGGCTATGGCCTCCAAAGCTCACTTTGGTGAGCAAAATATACAGAGGTCTGTCCAGAAGGTATCCAGCCACATAATACGAAAAATAGAGACATTTACTGAAGAAGATACAAAATACAAGAAACATTGTACATAGGACAATGATGCTTCAGTCCCCTTCAAAGTAGGCACCATGGGACCTCACACACTTCTCCCAATTGCCATTAGCTGTCCCATCATATTTTCCTGAATCCAATCCAGGGTCTGAAATCTCTTCCCTTTCAAAGGTGATTTTAGTTTGGGAAAAATTCAGAAGTCACAGGGCATCAAAGCTGGTCTATAGAGGGGCTAAGTCACCTGGGTGATTTGGTGTTTTGCCAAAAACTCTGCTTAAGACAGGTTGCATGAGCAGGCACATTGTTGTGATGAAGCTGCTGATCATCAGTTGCCTGTAGCTGTAGCCATTTTTGTTGTATTGTATCTCTCAACTGATGAAAAACATTGAGGTAGCACTCCTTATTAATCATTTGACCTGGAGGTGTCTACTCATGATGGACAACACCTTCCCAATCAAAACACACAGTTAACATCATCTTGATCTTGCTGCAACTTTGCCACACCTTCTTTGGTTGTGGAAAACCATGTGACTTCCGTTGGGATAACTGAGCCTTTATTTCCATATCATAGCCATAGACCCATGATTCAACTCTGGTTATGACCTTCTTGAGGAAATCTAGTTCACTGGTAGCAGTTTGAATCAAGTCATTAGCAACTGCAGCATGATGTTCCTTCTGCACTGGTAGCAGAAGCCATGGAACGACTATTGTCACAGCACATTTCATGCCAAGATCCCATGTCAGAATCTCAGGCCCAGTAGTTTTTGGAATCCTCAGATCAGCTTCCAGTTCTCACACTGTCGGTTGCTGATCTTTGTTGATGCAGCCCATACACGTTCAACATTCTCAGGTGTTCTGCTTGTTGCAGGCCTTCCAGAATGTGGATCTCTTTCAACAGATCCTCGGCTATCTTTGACACATCTGTGCCAAATTTTTATTTGCACTACACTCATTGCATCATCCCCGAAAGCCTTCTGAATCATCCAAATAGTTTCCACAGAGGAATGTTCAAGCTTAATACAAAATTTGATGCAGACTCATTTCTCTACTTGCTCAGCCATTTTGAATGCCAGGGCCACACAGTACACATGCTCACTCAATGGCATCTACCACCCCCACTGACTAGTACAGTGAAGTCATCATTGTTCACCCATGCACATTCCATTCTACTTTCTTTGGCTATCAGGTTACATGGATGTCATGCAAACTTTTCTCATTATATTAACAATGGCTGGACTTTTTCTGGATAGACCTCATATTCATTTGCCTCATTTTCCAGAGCAGATGAGAAAATGAATAAGTCACATAGAAATGATGCTCCATGATATGTGAGTAAAGTTGAAAAGACAAATCATAGATCTGGACTTCTGATTAGAAAATGGGAAGTAACTTAGAGATGCACAACCCCCTCTCATTTTGTATCTTTACTGTGGCTTTGCATACATTCTGGTGGTGCATGTTGTGTGTTGTCTATTGTGGGTGTGTGTGTCCTTATAGAAATGTGTCTTATTTTTTGCACAGTGCATTATACAGAGTAGGCACTTTGTAAATGTAAAATGGATGAATTGGTGAATGAAATAACCTGGGTGATTATTTAGCACAATACATTTACTATACAGAGGAGTGAACTGAGGCCCCAAAAGTCTCAGTAATTTGTTCAGTGTTGATCATGTACATCAGAACTGGGTCCAGAACACATTCTGAAGTTCTGATTCTAGGCCTTTTACATTTTCTTCCATTGTTTCTCTCCTGCAGTGGGAACTCCAGATTGCCAAAGTCACAAAGCGGGTTGGTCTCCTTTGGCCCTGTGAAGTTCTGGAGACTGTGACCCATTCTTTTCCCACAACTCCAATGAATCATCAGTGGTTGTATTGGAATGGCAGGGTTAAGGGCAGGATGAAGGAATGGAAAGTGATGAAACTCACCCCAGTATAATAGCAGATGGGAAGAAACTAAGCACAGGTGATGGCCAAACCTGCAAATGACTAAAGGCAGCAGGCTTGGTTTGGATGGCACGAAGCACAGCAAACATGATGACCTATGGTGGACATGATCAACACTGACATCTTTGTTCTGGACAAATCGCAGCTCTAAGAACTTAGTACATTTGGATGCCATTGCTTATAAAAGCAGAGATTAGTTGAAACAGTGGTTTACTGCAACACAGTTTCTACCACAGGAAAGACAATTCTAGGAGTATCTCTTCTCACCCATAGCCTGTCACTTGTGTGAAGAAACAGCCTTACCATATGTGTGATGCTGGTGACTGCTCAGGGAACCTGGGCTAGCTTTATTTCTGAAAGCAGCCTGTCCTAATACACATGAAAGAAAACCAAACCTCATACATTTTATTGCTGGTGGGGCCAATTTACTGTTAACAATAATTTAGGGGCAGTTTGGTTATTGTTTATACATCTCTTTGAGCACAAATGATAATATTAACTTTGACAATATATAGCATGGTGCTGAATCCTTTATGCTTCCTTTCATCATCTCAACAACCCCCTGGAGTTGATTTGCATTAGGGATCAGGAGGCAAAGGATTTGCCTGGGATGTGCAGGTAGAAAGTGGTAGAGACAGCATAGAATTCAAACTAACTGCCAAGGCCTTGCCCTTAACAAATAGTTACCAAACTCAGCCTTGAGTTGCTGTTAGCTGTGCACTCTACTCATCCTTTCCATGAGACTGCAAGCCCTTGGAGACCAAGAATCAAGTCTTACTATGTTCCCTCAAAATATATTTGTCACAATACTGTACAGGAATGTACACTAAAATGTCAGGATGGCCAAACTGAGATTTTGCAGACTGGTAGATAAATATATATAAAAGACAAATATGATAAGATATGATATAAGATAGATGGGAGAGGTACAATTAATTGTGGGAGGAGGGATTGGAGAAGGAAGAGAATCCATGGACTAGTGGAGGGAAGAAAAAAGAGACATTTCAAATGTAATACTTCAGTCCTAACTTATGTCAGCCAAGTCTAGTAATAAGATATGTCCTTGCAGAGAAATGGCTAACATCTCTCCTGATTTATACATAAAAGGATTTATTGCTGTTCTCACCTCTGTAAAGCAATGTAAAATCAACAGGATTAGTGGCATTATATTGTGCTCTCCACAGACTCTAATGCCATTTCAGGCTGTTAAAAATTTATAGAAACAAATAAGAGAGTCCAATATCAGCTGAAGCTCTAATCCCCTCGAAGAATAGCTCTTAGGTTACCATTTTCCTTGCAAACACGAACTCAAACAATCTGAGTTTGCAGGTGACACTCAGCTTTGCCGTGAGCCATGACTGGAGGAGCCTGGCTGGGCATATGGGGAAGAGTGACTGCAGACATTGGGGTGTACTGATCAGATCCATTTCCTCATTAAGTCTATAAATACATAAGGCAAGCAGTACAGGGGTGACCATAAGAGGATCTTTCCTCTCCAAGGATGAGTGGAAATTAGTAATAAAACAAAACTGCCCTGTGAACACTAAAGTATAAATTCATCCCATTAGAGTGGATAGGCAAAGTCCCTGGAAGCAGGCACAGTGACTTCTGGGACATTAATATTTATTCATTCATCCATTCATTTGTGCATTCATAAGTTTTAAAGACAAATGTGTCTCTCAGAAGGGAGGTTCATTACAATGGAAAGTTAGACCACCAAGTGTTTCTTAGACAAATATACAGGGTGGGGCAAAAGTAGGTTTACAGTTGTTAGTACTCCAAACACAGAATTTATTCTGATATTATTATTTATTAAATTATTGTATTTTTTAATACAAACAACTGTAAACCTACTTCTGCCCCACGCTGTACATGGTGTTCCACCTAGGAGCAGAAAATCAGTCCTAAGGATTCCAACCTGCCTGCTCCCACAGGCAGTTTCACTCTGTCATGGAAAGAGAGGTCACTCGAACATGTGGTTCATTGTATACTTTTTCCTTCTCTTACATCATACAATATAAGACTCAAAGGACCCTTTCCAAGATGTACTTTAATTTTTATGCCAGTAAAGAAGGCAAAATAAGCTGTAATTACACTGTGCTATAGCCGTTTTGATTCTGTGACTTGTGTAGTTGACTTACCTCTTCTGCTCAACTGCAAGTTCTTAGATACCACAGATCAAGAGTGTAATGGAGTCCTGAGACCAAAAACTTGATAACTGGTAGATTACATAAATGGATCCTCTTATCTCTGGCTTCCAACTGGGTTTGGCCAATGCGGAGCCCCTGCAAGAGATCACAGGCTGAGAGAGAGAGATAGAGAGAGAGAAGTAGGATGCATATTGCCTAGCTACCTCCTTGAAGGGTCACTGGGCTGATTGTATCCCTAGCCTGTCTGATAGCTCTGTCCTTCTGGCTTCTAGTTTCATCCCCTGCTCTTCGGACCAGTAGTGGCAAAGTCATTGCTATTACCAGCACCAAATCACAGCAATATCCCACTGACCCTGTGTTTCCCTACCAAATAGTTTCTTGGTGAGTCTTAACTGATAGGAATCAATGCAGCCATTTTTATGTTATACACACATAAACTGGAAAATACAAGTAAAGTAAGTATTATTTTTGAAAATTTTTTACAATACAAATTTAATTCTTCCTAATTGCCTAATGCTCACTGATGCTCTTCTCCAACAAGGTCATTGTGAGTTCACACTTCTTTTCTTTTTTTTTTTTTTGTTTTGTTTGACCAATGTGATTTATTATTTTTTTCTTTAAGCTTTTTTATTTTGAATCATATGAATATATTATTGAAAAAGTGAGACAGTAATAAATTAACAAATATTGCAAAGCGACCGTTACCTTAATTTGCTATTGGGAAGGGGAGTCCTTCTTTTTTTAAAAAAATTATTTTTTTATTATTGTTCAGTTACAGTTGTCCCACCTTTTTCCCCATTGCTCACCCCTACCCCATCCCACCATGCTCCCACAGTCAATCCCCCACCATTGCCCATGCCCATGAGTCCTCTATTTGTGTTTATTAGCTTGCCCCTTCCCTTTTGTTCCCCCATTTCTTAAGAGTTACTCACATTTGTCTCTAGATTTTCCTCCAAAATGCTGACCCACCTTGCAAGTTTTGAGGCTGGTGCTTTTGATTGTGTGCATATGCAGAGTTAAACTACATCTCAAATGTGGTCTGGTGAACACAATCATAAGACATCATTGTCTAAATTATATTATAAATTTAGAGGTATTAAAATGTGATAACATATATGTTTTAGAATTAATGAGATATTAGAGTTTAATTCCACACTCAGCAAGCAATCTTCTAATTATTTGGTTTCACATGAAGCTTCATCTACTCCCAAATCCCTCCATTATGAACACTAGTTCATTTATTTCACAGGTGTGACCAACTTGCAAAAATTATAAGGAATTTTGAAATTCCTGGCTCTAGGAAAAGAGGGGAATCACAAGTCCATAGCTCAGTCACCAACTTGCACTTGGCATGTATTAACAATTGAGTTGGACTTCCAGTTGGAAGTTTTCTCCCTCCCAAAGTTAATAGAACCCCTCTTCTCTGAGCTCTGGGGCTGTCTGTGTGAGTCCCTGTCTTAGCCACAGCCCCAGGCCTCTGAGTGGGTTGCTCAACCCTCAGGTACCCATACATAGGAATTCCCCATGCACTCGAGTCTGGGACAGACTCTCTCCTCCACCATCCCTCACCTACTTTTTTTTTTGGATCACTGATAAAGTAAATATGTCATTCTGAATACCCAGTACAACTGCCCCTACTGATTAAATTTATTCTTTTAACCTCAGGCCTTCTCTTTATGACTAGTTTGCAATTGCCACTTCCCACATTAGTCACCTTTCCCCCATAACCCTCTAAATCTAAGAGAATCCCCGTTTTTCAACTTTTGTCAATACATATCTGGCCTACCATAAAGCCATAATCCACAAAGCTCTATTTTTCATCAACATGAATAAACTCATTTTCCTTTTCCTTTTTTTAAATCCTCACCCAAGGATATGTTTTTATTGATTTAAAAGAGGGAGGAATGGAAGGAGGGACAAGGAGAGAGAAAAAAATATTGATTGTTTGCCTCCCGAACATACCTTGACTGGAGAGCAAACTTGCAACCTAGGTATGTGCCCTGGCTGGGAACAAACCCACAACTTTTTGGTGTACAGGATGATACTCCAACTAACTGAGCCATCTGGCTAGGGTTAAACTGATTTTTCATATAGTGAGGAAAGATGTGGCTACAGTGCACATATAATTCAACACAAAGCGACATGGTTTTTAAACATTTATTCTGTGCTTATCAGACACCAGGTATCACTACACTGACATGCATGATTTTATCATATAATCCCAAAAGATTAACTAATAATAAACACCACAGCTTAGGATAATTCATCAAAAGTCACATATTTAGTAGAACCAGCAGCTAAGATTGAGCCTGTTTTTCTAGCCATAAAGTCTAAACATTAGGACTGCATACCTTATTAATTGAACACCTACTTTGGGCAAGATGCTGTTCTAGGCACTGAGCAGAAGCTAAGGAAGCAGAGAAGATAGCTTATGTCCCAGCAGGAGAAAGCAGGCATGCATATGACGATTCTGGTAGATTGCAGTCTGCATGCTGTGAAAGCAAACCAAACACTGCAAGAGCACGGAGGAGAATTCCAACTGAGGAGACAATGGAGGGCTTCGAGGAGGAGCTGGCATTTGAACTGCACTTGAGTGATGGGTAGAATATGAGAAAGCTATTAAAGTGAGAGGAAAAGAGGCCGAATGCCTAAGGGTCTAGAGGACAGAGCAAAGGGAAGCTGAGAAAGAGTTATTCATTACCGTCTGTCACAATTTGGAATCCTGCTTCTTAGATTCATGGTCAGTCCAAAGTCAGACTCGGAAAGGACAGCCCGCCACTCCCAGCAGTCTGTCAGGTCAGTCTGTGAGCTGCTGCCATGCCTCAGCCAGCTACAGCTATGCCCTGGTGCCAGGGGCAATCTGTAAAGTCTCAAAAGTTTCCTCCTGTCTCCCTGCTTGCAGCCCCTCTCTCTGGCTGTCATTTCATTCTTCACACTGGCCCAGTCTGAAAGAGGTGGACTGCCCTAAACAACAGAGTTGTCACCATGGATTGTTGCAGCAGTGGGCAGTGCAGGAGCATTGAATAGATCAGAGGTTACAAAAAGAAACAAATACATGCAAAAAAAAAAATGAAACTAGACCACAGTCTTCACCACACACAAGAATAAACTCAAAATATACTAAAGACTTAAATGTTAGACTCAAAACCATAAAAATCCTAGAAGAAAACATAAGCAGTAAAGTCTCAGACATTGCTTGTAGCAATATTTTATTGGATATATCTCCCCAGGCAATGGAAACAAAAGAAAAAATAAATAAATGGGACTATATGAAACTGAAAAGTTTTTGCACAGCAAAGGAAATCATCAGCAAAATAAAAAGGCAACCCACAGAATGGGAGAACATATTCACTGATACCTCTGATAAGGGGTTAATATCCAAAATTTATAAAGAACTTACAAAACTCAACAACAAAAATACAAACAACTCTATTGAAAAATGGGAAAAGGACCTGGATAGACACTTCTCCAAAGAGAACATACAGATGGCCAATAGACAGAAAAAGATGCTCAATGTCACTAGTCATCAGAGAAATGCAAACTAAAACCACAGTGAGATATCATCTCACACCTGTCAGAATGGCTGTCATCAATAAATCGACAAACAACAAGTGCTGGTGAGGAAAAGGAAACCCTTTTACACTGCTGGTGGGAATGAAGATTGGTGCAGCCACTGTGAAAAGCAGTATAGTTACCTCAAACAATTAAAATGGAACTTGCTTTATGATACAGTGACACTACTGGGAATATATCCTAAGAAACTTGAAACACTAATCTGAGAGAATATAAGCACCCCTATGTTCATTGCAACATTATTTAGAATAGCCAAGATTTGCAAGCTGCCAAAGGGTCTATCAGTTGATGAGTAGATAAAAAAAAAAGCTATGGTACTTTTACACAATGAAATACTATTTGGCCATAAAAATGAAGGAAAGCTTATCTTTTTAGATAGCATGGATGGACCTGGAGAGTATTAAGCTAAAGGAAATAAGCCAGTTAGAGAAAGATAAGTGCCATATGATTTCACTTATATATAGAATCTAAAGAACAAAATAAACTAACAAAACAGAAACAGACTCATAGGTTCAGAGAGCAGATTGACAGTTGTACAGGGGAATGGGTTTTGGGAGCAGAGTGAAAAGGGTGAAGGGATTTAGCAAAGAAAAACCTCACAGACACAGACAACAGTGTAGTGATTGTCAGAGGGAAAGGAGGTGGGAGTAGAAGAGGGTAAAGGGGAGATAAATGGTGATGGAAGGAGAATTGACTTGGGTGGTGAACACACAATACAAGATGATGTGTCATAGAATTGTACACCTGAAGCCTATATAGTTTTATGAACCAATGTCACCCAAACAAATTAAATTTTATTTTTTTAAAGAAACAAAAAGCCACCTCTGGCAGTCTCTGGGAAAATTTTCTCTCTCTGCTCAGCTGACACAGAATATTTAAAAGGCTGGCACGTCTCAGGTAGGGCAGGTGGCCTCCATTCCCCTCTGTGCCCATCCATGCCTTTGTCTTACCCCCAATGCTTGACACACTCCTTCTTCATAGAGCTCCTTGGGCCCCTGGGGCAAGAGTTTGGATTTCTCAACTGATCAGCTCTTGACTTTTAAAATAAGAGAACCAATGCCCAACAGCCTTGATCAAGACAATAGTTAGTTGAAACTGTTAGTTGAGAATTAAAGCCCAGAATCTCTTCTCATTCTAATAATTCTCCCAACTACATTGCACATTAGTAGCAATGAGTGAAGCAGAAGCATATATGATTTGCAGAGAAATCTTGATACAATATGCAAATAGCCATAGACCTTATATGAGGAATCAACAACAACAACAAAACTCTGTCCCTTTGCTTACACTGGCTTGCCACCCTACTAACGTCGGTCATTTAATTTTGTTTATGTATTGACATTTAGCTATGTTCCCCAAAGATGTACATTATGTTTCAGAGACATACAAGATACATTAAGACAACAAATTAAAGGTAGATGATCATAGAGGAAATAAGGGGGTGCAACAGTGAGGAGATGAGACTGATATAAAACACCAAGCATGAAGTGCTATTTGCTGGCCACGGAAAGGTGGCCCATCTGCCTCCAAATTCTCCAACACTCTATGTTTTCTGTAGTTTACCGTGCCTGTATTTTGCCATATATAATGCACACTTTTTTTGCCCAAATCTTTGAGGGAAAAATAAGGATGCACATTATACCTGGGTATAATGATTATATCCCATGGATATAATAATCCTGCATATAGTGTGCACATTATGTATGGAAAAATAATGGTAATTCTTTTTCACAGAGATAGAATCAAACTATTTGCCAAAAATAAAAATAATAGCTTTTTGTCAATAAAGCAAAAAGGTTTTCCCAAAGGGTGTGACACTATGTAGTATAATGAACAAGGCCCTCCATGCCCTCCAAAAGGTGTTATTAATTTTCATCTAGTGATTGCACAGCATAATTTACTTTGGTTGCTCTGTGACTCCTAACTTGTGCACAAGTTCTCAGGGAAGGTTTAAGTTTTTGCAAAGGTTCCAGAAGTACTATTCATAAATGTATTCTATAAATAATTGTCTCACTCATCAATGCACAGAAAAATGTCCAAATATGTATAGATGTCATTGGGGTTATAAAATACACTTAATTTAAATTTGGTACAGGATTCATAGAGGCTTATTGTCTCATTCTCTATTTGACAATAGGCATTAAAATAGAATTATTGTCATAGGGTGATGGTGGGAAGAGGGTCCCCGTGCCTTTGGGATGTGGGAAAGGACCTCATATTCAAAGACAGAACCAATATGTGTGGTTGTTTGCAGCAACCAGCCATTTTGACTTGTCAATATCAGTGCTGTGCCAGTCATCACATATCAATGTTCTTGTTTTTAATGAATATTAATTCTATTATTTCCCTTGTTAAGAGAAGTTAGAAATCACCTGGAGGACTTGATAGATTGCCTGTCATACAAGCTCTTCTCTATAAACATTTCTCTCTCAACAAAGAATTTGAACAGAGCATAAGAGAATTTAGATTTGTAGTTCTTGACAATTACCTGGTTTGGGGTCCTTTCCTCTTGCTACTTAAACTTGAAGTGGTATGTTTTAACTGGCCGATGAGCGAGGGGAGGAGTCAACATCTTTTTATGAAATTTGAGAAGCCTAACATAGATATATATCTCATCTCCATTCTGGAAGGTGATTCAGGCAGTATGTAAGGGAAAACATTGAGATTTTACTTATCTTTATACCTGCATCCCACTACCTTAACCCCACAGACTTAATCCATAAGAATCAAGTAGAATAGTCAAAATTACTTTAATCCAGAGTATTGCACAGCGAATTGAATCCAAATGATTGCTCCATCATTTAAAAATATCATTCATGGAATGTGTAATTTTGAAGTTCATACTTCCTGTTATTTCTTTCATAAAGAATACATGACAAGAACACTGAGTAAGGTGACTAGTTATGTGACATTGTTATGTGTGAACTAATTAAAAATTAGATGTTCTCTGCAAAACTGTTTTTCATTTTAGTATTCCCAATTAGTAGTCTTTCCTTTATGATATAATTAGATGGTGTGTCAAGTTGTCTACTAAGATCTCTCCTAGATCATGATATGGAGAACACAGTAGGCTTATATGAAAGAATGTCCATTCCAATGTGTTATCATATGATAAGAAACTAATTAAAATGAAAAAAAGTCAGGACATAGCAATGCTTTATCACACTAGAAAAGGTTGCCTATTTGATTAAGGGGCACTGTCACTTGGAGTCTTGTAAAATGTTATGTCTCAGATTCTGTATAAGCTTTGGTAGTTGACTATTGGGAAAGAGGGAAAGAAAGGCATTTTGATTGATTTGACCATCTTTGTGTTCACAAATCAAAAGCTGATGGAAGGCCAATAAAATTGACATGTGATTCTACATTATTTCTAATAGATTTCTGCATAAAGGAAATATAGCTATTTAGAACAGCAATAATTAGACACTACCGCCTTCTTAACTAAAATATTAGCATGAGAAATTCACTTATACAGTAGTTTCAAGAATAAATGGTCCAATATTTTGAATGGAATGTCTTTTAAGTAACAGGTTTTAGTTAGGAGTTATATACCATGTCAAATAAAGTGGAGTTTATTACACTCTGGGTCTAACCAAATTACACCAGATCTATAATGGGCTAACAGTGAGTAAGTCAGCAAGAAACATAGCCTTCCATTTAATATGTGTTCAAAACTTAGGCTGGTGCAGGCAATTTCTGCTGGGTGATTTATTTAATTTGATCTTTATGATCACACGTACTGTGGGGAAATGATGAGTCAGGGGTTAAGTAACTTACTCTAAATGAACCTCTGAACTGGGAGGGAGGCAAAATTTGCATCTTCTAGGATATAATCAGTGGTTAATTTTCCAAGCAAGAGTGTTCTTCCTGTGCGCTCCTTCCCTTGCACAACCAAAATACAGCACTATCACAATGACATATTACTTCATACCATTAAAATACCTGTTATGAAAAAATAACAAGTGTTGCTGAGAATGTGGAAAAAGTGGAATCTTTATACATTGCTGACAGAAAAGTAAAATGGTGCAACCTCTGTGGGAAACAGTTTTGCAGTCCCTTGAAAAGTTAAATATAGAATTACCATATGATCCTGCAATTCCACTTCTGAAAGCAGGGACTCGAACAGATACTTGTACACCAATATTTATAGCAACATTATTCACAATAACCAAAGGAAAACAACCCAACTGCTCACCAAAAAATGCATGGGTAAACAAACTGCAGCATATCCACACAACGGAATGCTGTTCAGTCATAAAAAGACATGAAGGAATGATGCATACTGTAACATGGATGAACCCTGAAAGCATGCTCTAAATGAAAAAAGCCAGACACAAAAGAAAAAATATTGCATGATTTCATTTATGTGAGGCAAATTCATAGGCATAAAATAGAATATAGGGCTCCAAGTGCTGGAAGGAGGAAATAGTTATAATAGGAGGAAGTTATTACTTCATGGGTAGAGTATTTGTTTAGGATAATGAAAAAGTTCTGGACATTGAAATTGGTGATAGTCACACAATTTTGTGAATGTATTTAACGCCTCTGAATTGTACATTTAAAATGGTTATAATGGTAAATTTTATGTATATTTTACCACATTAAAAAAATACTTCGCTAGAAGCCACCATGCCCACCCCTGATTCAAACACACACATACAAACCATGATTTTATTAACATTTGCTACATTCAGTCCTAAAGACACTGAATCCCTAAACTGCCCATCCTGGGTAACCTGGAAAATCCCCTGTGGGGACAGGCACGTTCCTGACAGGAAACTCTCTGATGCCTCCCAGAAGATAGTTTCAGAAGGCTACTGAGTGCCTGCCTAGACTCCACAACTGTAAACAACTTATTGGGAAATGAAGGCTTAAATTGTGTATTGGCAAGAATTGTGTGACCATTCAGATCCAGTGGGTTTAATTAGGTTACAAAAGAACTGCTGGTAGGTTATGAGAATATACCTAATAGAAAAATGTGAATCTTTAAAGCACTTGAATGTTACTGATTGAAAAAAATGGAATTTAAAATAGCTAAAACTCCCAGACCTCCCAAACAGCATTCCCAGAAAAAAATCTGACCCTAAGGAAAATGTTATCTACCAACAAACAAAAGCTTCCATCAGGGAATGACATTGGCCTGAGCAAAACAGTCCCTCAGCCATATGCAAGGACAGGTAATGAGTGCCTGGATCTACAGGAATAGTCTCTGCTATTGTCCAATCCTGCAGCAGTTAGAGAGCAACCCCATCCCTCAGACCATGGGCTGCTCTGTCATGTCCCTGCAACAGATGGAAGAGTTCTATCCTGTCTGATTTCCTCATTTCTCCTCTCATCTTGGGGCTAAGGGGCAATGTCAGGATCCAGGAATGATGATAACACAGCACACAGAAAGGCAATGGGACTGCTGGCTATTGAACTTTCCTTTGTCAGGACAGAGGATGTTTTCTGGTGAGACACTAAGTAAATAAGAACCAAGTGACTGCCTGCAAGGTACACAAACATTCATGTGCAAGTTAAAGTATTTGCCATTTAAGTGATAAATAGCTGTGTGTCTTCTGCCTCTCTTGGCCACAATGGTAGTTGAGTTAAGAGCAACTTACCACCTGCCATGCTCTGAGGTAGCCTTATCTAGCGTTATATCTTCTTTCAACAGGTAAGAAAATGTTTATAATTAATAAAAATCTAGTAATAAAGTAAGATGGCCTCAAACCAACAATTCTTAGAATAGGAAGGACCACTAAGTCTATGTAGTCTCTCTCATTTTACAAATGAAGAAACTGAGGCAAGAAAAATGAAAAGACCTGCCTGAGGTCACACTTTTAGTTAGTGGTTGGTAAGGGACTGACTGACCCTCAGAAGTTTTCACTCTTTGTATGGTGACCTTTCTCCAAGAAATTGCTTCTTCTGTGGACACAGTAGAAGCATCCAGCCTTCTGCAAGGTAGTCATGACTTTGGTGGGTTTGTTTCATTTGAATAAAAGCTTCTAATAAAGGGAAAAGGTGTTTTTCTCCCTTTAAGTTGTTTATTCTGAGTCATTGCTCAGGACTGTAGCCTCCATTCGAATGGTCCATGTCACAATAGCCATTGCAGATCTGAAACTCTTAAAATGTCATTGGGATTATGATGAATTCGATTTTACTTAAAACAGGGAAAATGCAAATTATTCAAACATTAAATTTCTCTATCCTTTTGTGGCTGGGACATGATAGTAGCATAAGAAGTTTTAAATGGCAGGGATATTTTTTTTCATACCAAACTCTGACTAGTAATACAGATTTAACATCCTAGTTTGTTTTGTAAATCTAGTAAAATATGGCCACAATTGACTCCACCAGTTCACCATGCTCTATGATTTGTTTCTCATCCCAATGGACAGGCTTCTCTAGATTCTCATATGTTACAAAGAAGCAAGAGAACATATTCAAACCCAGGTTTTAGATTCACCATGCCTATTCACCATAGAACAGCCATCAGGTTTTCTGTACCTTGGTTTTCTTACCTCTGGATTTTTCATATTAGTTTCAATCCTGGTTTATTTCATAAGGGATGTGTAGGCCAGCTGAGGAGAACCTACTCAAAAATGCTTCAAAAAGAATAAAGTAAGGGAAATTCCAGTCAAGATGGCAGCATAGGCATACATGGCTTATCTCTTCAAACAACCACATTAAAATTACAACTAAATCATAGAACAACCATCACTCAGAACTGTCAGAAATTGAGTTGAATGGAAGTCTGACAACTATGGAATTAAAGAAACCACATCCACCCAGACTGGTAAGAGGGGCGCAGATGTGGAATGGGCTGGTCCTCACCCACATGTGGTGGATAAAAATTCAGGAAGGATATCTCAGGGGTGAGAAGTCCAAATCCCCACCAGGCCCATGGACCAGAATTCTAGTGCCAGGAAAATAAGCCCCCCACAACTTCTACCTGTAAAAACCAACAGGGATTGAGTTAGTAGAAGAAACCTCTGGAGCCCCAAGCAGTTCCTCTTAAAAAACACACACAGAGACTCACCTAATCAGACTAATTTCCTCTGAGCCCCAGCATTGGAGTAGCAGCTTAAAAGATACCAGTGGAATACAAAGAGAAACTAAAGTGTCTGACATCAAGGGGAGCAGAGGCCATTGTCCCTTTTCTAAACTCTCCCCCTACAGAGCCACAGAGCCAGCAAGCTGGTGCCACATGTGAGACTCCATCAATCTGGATGACATTGTTTGACCTTCATTGGAGATCCCCAGAGACTCTGATACACCAAACTTATGGACCCACACAAGCTGCCTTTCCATATGAGTGGCTGGTTTTGACTCAAGTTTCATAACTTCCTAAATCCTCTCAAACAAGCAAGAGTTTGCATCAGTGAGTTCCAGGCCTGGCACTAAGAGCAGCCAGCTTAGATTCACAGCTTGGTTTTGACTGGGATTCTCCAAGCCAAATCCAAGTAGCAGCCATCTCACATTGCTTTATAACTCAGGAAGGGTGGCCCTGGGCAAAACACAGGTGGGAGCTTACCTTGGCCTGAACCACACAGGGAACCCCAGAGCTAATGCACAGAAGGGATAGTTACAGACCACATCAGAGCACCACCACCCTGCCCCTGCACAGCTGATCTTCTACAAAGGGCAGAGGTTGATGGTCAGTGGTCACAGCCAGCCCTTGTAGCTGACTAGCCTGGGTAAATCCCTCCATTGATCTTCCAACAGCAACCAAGTCTCAACTATAAGAAGAGGGTATATTTAGCTTATACAAAGGGCTCACCTTGAGTACCCAGCTTGGGTGATAGGGGAGACTGTGCCACTGGACCCTACAGGAAACCTACTACATTAAGCCACACTACGAAGACACAGAGTCAAAGAAGCTCTACCTAAGACATAAAAACAAACACAGGGAGACAAAGAAACATGGCCCAAATAAAAGAACAAATCACACTCTATAAAAAGAACTAAACAAAAGTGAGAAAAGCAATCTATCAGATGCAGCATTCAAAACACTAGTTATAAAGATGCTCAAGGAAATTAGTGAGGCCTTCAGCAACATAAAAAAAATCCAGTTAGAAATGAAAGATAAACTAATTGAAATAAAGAACAATTTACAAAGAAACAACCATAGAGTAGATGAAGCTGAAAATTAAATCAATGATTTGGAACATAAGGAAGTAAAAACACAAAAACAAACAAAAAAACACAAAAAAAATCAGAACAACAAGAAGAAAAAAAGAAGAAAAAATAAGGATAGTACAAGCAGTCTCTGGGACAACTTCAAGAGATCTAACATTCACATCATAGGAGTTTCAGAAACTGAAGAGAAAAAGTAAGAAATTGGAAATCTGTTTGAAAAAATAATGAAAGTAAATGTCCATAATTTGGTGAAAGAACTAGACATGCAAGTCCAGGATGCACAGAGACTCCCAAATAAGATGAATGCAAAGAGGCCACTCTCTGACACATCATAATTAAAATGCCAAAGGTTAAAGATAAAGAGAGAATCTTAAAAGCAGTGAGAGAAAAGAAGTTAGTTACTTTCAGGAAGTTCTCATAAGACAGTCAGTTGATTTCTCCAAAGAAACCCTGCAGGCTAGAAGGAATTGGCAAGAAATATTTAAAGGCATGAAAATCAGGGACCTGCAGCCAAGATTGCTCTACCCAGCAAAGCTATCATTAAGAATCGAAGGGCAGATAAAGAGCTTCCCAGACAAGAAAAAACTAAAGGAGTTCATCATCACCAAACCATTATTATATGAAATGTTAAAGGGACTTATTTAAGAAAAAGATCAAATCTATGAACAATAAAATGACAACAAGTCCATATCTATCAACAATTAAATCTAAACAAACAAACAACAAACTAAGCAAACAAGAAAAGAGACAGAATCATGGAAACAAAGAGCATTTTGATGGTTTCCAGATGGGACAAGGGTGTGAGGGAATGGTTGAAGAAATGAGGGGATTAAGTACAAATAAGTAGTTACAAAATAGCCTCCAGTATGTAAAATACAGTATAGGAAATGGAATCAGCAAAGAACTTATACACATGACCCATGGACATGAACAAGGTGTGGGGATTGCCTGAGAGAGTGGGATGTGCTGGGCAGAAGAGGGCAAAGGGATAAATATCAAGACAACTGTAATAGCATAATCAATAAAATACAATTAAAAAAATAAAGTGTTACACAGATTTAAGACAATAGATCTCTTAATCACCTTCCTGCCACAGAAAGCTTTAGAAAATTATTCAGTCAGATCATGAAGGGATCAAACATTGTGGGTGGTAGTTCCTTGGATAGAGAATCAAAAGAAAATGTAGAACTTTTACTAATCAAATTATCCATTGTATGGAAGCTGGATGTGAAGTGAGGTTGAAGTTCTCTGACAGAAAAGCAGCAGAGGGACATAGGTGAGAGACAGGAAGCAGTGGTATGGAAATTGAGCAGTAAGGTTACTCTAGGAAAAGGACAACTGAAGGAGAGAAAAGGGGAAAATATTTAACATCAGTTAGTGAGGATATAGGAAAACTAGGAGAATCAGGATAGACAAATAAATGGACGCCTTCCCCTTCAGACTCCTTTCTTTCGGTGCATCTTAGTTCCTACACCTATATTACTGAGTGATTTAATTTATTAAATATTTATTAAGAAGCATCTACTGTTGGCCAAGTTCTGTTCTAGGCCTTGGGAAAAGTAACTAATAAATAAGAGAAATGAAGTCTCTGATCTCACGTAATTTATATTTTAGTATCAGATGGTGAGGAGGAAGGAATGAGCAATAAACACACAGAAAATTAGACATTTTCTGAAGAGGTAATTTCAGAGAGCAATTAGTGCTATCAAACATAAAATAGGGCAACAAGATAAAAATGTCAAGTTGCCTAAAGGGCACTAAATTAGCTAGAGTGGTCAAAGAGGAACTCCCAGAGGAGGTGACACAGCGCTCACAACTCTTGGTTGCAAGTGATCAAAATCCATATCACACTACATTAGGCAGAACAGAGATTTTTATTGACCCAAGAAGGTGAATATGATACTGGAATAGACTCAGGATGAATGAACAGCAACAGGGTCCAGGGTCATAAGGTCTCAAAAATGTGAAATAAAATCTAGAGAACCCACTTTTTCTACCTTGAGTCCCTGCAGCCTCCAATTCACATCTGCCCATAGGCACACCCAGGAGAAAAAAGAAGGTCTTTCTCCCAGAGAAGATTTTTCAACCCCAGGATACAATTTCAGCCAGATGTAAGTCACCAGGTCATCCCTATGGCTGGCATAGTGGTGGGAAGTGATGGAGAAATGGAAAGGGGTATGTTTACCAGAGAAGACAATGGAAAAGCTCTGTGAACAACAGAACAACTATCACAGTTTACTACATTCTGCCCTTTGACTTCCTAGCACATACAAAGTACTCTTCTCCCCTGGCATTAAATTAAAAAAATACCCACCTATCAAAATGCCAGTATCCCATATACAACAGAAAACACATCGCTTTATCTAAAAGGAGAGCCCAAATCGCATCATTTCCTATATCTCATCCAAAATCTCCTCCTACCCTTGCCAAATGATAATTTTAACCACACCACCATAGCTAATATAAAGTTATGGAGGAGTGCATAATGTCTGCAATAAAAACTCCCATTTGGAAAGCATTGAAAGGAGAAACACCATCAGCTATCTCTGGCCCACAGCATTTACAGCATACTGCTGAACTAGAAGATCAAGGAAACATCTCTCTGACCATAGAGTAAGTCCTTCTATGAGTTTCTCTTCCTGCCTGGATGTTTGCCAGAAGAGTTGACCATAACTTTTGACCATCTTGGGTAATTCTGAGATAGAATAGGACTTTATACTGTCCCTCTGTGTTGCAATGATTATGCACTTTCTCTTGGTACAGGTAAAGCTGTGATGAGAAGCTTAGAGTCTGGGTAATTATAAAGCACTCTTTGCCAGTCTTGGGGTTTCTTTGTCAATGTAAAATTTCCTTAAAATCACAATTTTAATTTTTGCTGAACTGTTTGATTCTTATATCTTCCTACTTAGTCACCAACACCAGAAATGTTGTCAAAAGATGACCCTTAATTATGACCTCAGGTAGCAATTTCTATATTTACCAGGACTCTGAGCTTTTAAAGTCAAAAGTCCATTTAAATATGGAAACTAAAGACATGGCAGGCTTTTGCCTTGATTTCAGCTGACTCTTCCTATCCCCCCCAAAACAAATAGATTTTAATCACTGCATAAGCCAGATCTCATTCAGCTACAAGAACTAAAAATCAAACTTATATTGATTAAAGAAGAGGTATTTTATTGGCTTCCTAACTGGAATGCATCCTGAGGGAGGCCATGGGAACAGAGAAAAGGGTGCAAGAATCAGGATCTTAGGACTTTGACTTTCTGATTGATCAAATTGGCTTCATCTGTAGACTTTTTCGTAGATGGTACACCAAATGGCTAACAGTGGTTCCAGATCCAAGTCCCCTGATGCAATAACCCCATCAGAAAAGAAAATGCTTTTTTTAGGGGCAAGATGGAGGAATAGGTGGACACACCATACCTCCTCGTACAACCAAGATTAGAAAACCAACAATTTACAACAATAATTTACTATCAGAATAACACCCAGATCCGGCAGAGGATTTATCTGAATGGAAGTCGGGCAGCCAAGAAGTTGAAGTAGACGCATTCATCCGGACTGGTAGGAGAAGACGAGCCGGGCGAGCGCGGGGCTGGCTGGGGTCGGCGGCGCGTGGAGGTCAGGGGAAGGTTTGGCGCAAAATCGGCGCAAAAGCCATCCGGCGCGCAAGAAGGCAGCAGTGATCCCCGAGTACGCAAGCTGCTGCTGGCAGACCCAGAGGGGTAGCGATTGTGGACCAGGGCAGAACTCGTGGCCCAGAAGCCCAGACAAGGGTCTGAGTCCAGGGGAACGGAACTACCGCCATTGTTTTCTCCCGCCCCGCTCCCGCTCCCGCTCCCGCCCCCACATATAACGTCACAATCTAGCGACTGGGGTGCCCAGCCCCGGTGAGCACCTAAGGCTCTGCCTCCCGCCGTAACAGGAGCAACCAGTCTGAAAAAAAAAAAAAAAAAAGAGAGATAGGGGAAAAAAAAAATATGTTTTCAACAGAGCAGATCAGTCCCCCAGGACTCATCCTTTTGAGCGACCAAGAATTAGCCAATCTATCAGATGCGCAGTTCAAAACACTGGTGATCAGAAAGCTCACGGAACTGGTGGATTTTGGACGAAATTTAGATGAAAGAATGCAGATTACCATAAAACAGATGCAGGAAGACACGCGGAGGAGAGCCAATAGTGAAAGGAAGGAATATGAGTCTCAAAACAATACAGTGGACCAGAAGGAAGATAGAATCAACCAAGCAGGAAAGCATGATGAAATAAGAATTCAAAAAATTGAGGAAAAGATTAAGAGCATCCAAGACACCTTTAAACGTTCCAATATCCGAATTATAGGGGTACCAGAAGGGGAAGAGGAAAAGCAACAGATTGAGCACGTATTTGAACAAATAATAAAGGAGAACTTCCCCAATCTGGCAAAGGGAACAGTCTTCCAAGAAATCCAAGAAGCTCAGAGAGCCCCAAAGAAGTTGGACCCAAGAAGAAACACACCAAGGCACATCATAATTACATTAGCCAAGGTAAAAACGAAGGAGAGAATCCTAGAAGCAGCAAGAGGTAAGGGGACAGTCACCTACAAAGGAGTTCCCATCAGACTGTCAGCTGATTTCTCAAAAGGGACCTTACAGGCAAGAAGGGGCTGGAAAGAAATATTCCAAGTCATGAAAGACAAGGACCTACATCCCAGATTGCTCTATCCAGCAAAGCTCTCATTTAGAATGGAAGGGCAGATAAAGTGCTTCTCAGATAAGGTCAAGTTAAAGGAGTTCATCATCACCAAGCCCTTATTTTATGAAATGCTAAAGGGACTTATCTAAGAAAAGAAGATAAAGAAAAGACATGTATAGTAAAAGGACATCAAACTCACAAATATTAACAACCACGCCTAAAGCAAAACCAAAAGAAACTAAGTAAACAATTAGAACAGGAACAGAACCACAGAAATGGAGGGCACATGGAGGGTTAGCAGCAGGGGGGTGGGAGGAGGAGAGAGGGGGAAAAGGTATAGAGAATAAGTAGCATAGAATGTAGGTTGAAAATAGATAGGGGGAGGGCAAGAATAGTAAGGGAAATGTAGAAACTAAAGAACTCATAAGTATGACACATGGACATGAACTAAAGGGGGAAATGTGGGTGGGAGGGGGGTACAGGGTGGAGGGGAGAGAAGGGGGGAAATGGGACAACTGTAATAGCATAATCAATAAAATAATTTTAAAAATTAAAAAAAAAAAAAAAAAAAAAAAAAAGAAAAGAAAATGCTTTCTACCATGTCAATCCTAGTGAAGAGCCATGATTGGCCAGGCCTGGGTCCTATTCCCATCCCTATGGTGGGAGTGGAAGAGACAAGGGACAGAATAGGTTAGTCAAAGAAAAATGGAGGCAAAGTTTAGTGAACAAATACAATAGCCACTGTTATATACTGTATTTACATATTTCATTGATCAATTTGACATAACTATACACTAAAAAGATATTGTTGTGTTCCACAATTAGAAAAGACATTAGGACAAAGTTAAGTAAGTCTTTCTGGGTTTCAGACATTAAAGACAAAAAGCAAAGCCTGAACCCTCATCACATCTTCCTGTCATTCATTCATTCATTCTTTTATTTCATAAATTTTTATTAAGTGGCTGCCATCTCCTAAGCATTGAGTTAGGTGCTGGCTATTCATCAATCAACCACAGACATAGTCTTCGCCTTCATAGATGGGCAGTCATACTACTAAACAAATAATCCCATTAAATGGTATAAGTGGCACAATAAGTAATGTACCTGATTCTATGAGAGGACAACATAGGGTTGCCTCATCCGTAATCTGGGGGTAAGAAAGAAAGTGAAGCATTCAGGAAAGACTTCTTGGGAGAAGTAATCTTTAACCTGATACATATAAGATGAGTAAAGGTTAACCAAGTCTGGGACTGGAGGTGCAGAGTGAAGCCCACTTATACAAATATGCAAATACCCTGTGTCAGTAAGATCATAGCACATGTGGAAAAATGAAAGAGTTAAAAGAAAGCCAGCCATCCTATTTCTGCTCAATAGCAGCACTTCACTTACTTTCTTCTGAGAACAGCAAAATACTCTAGTATGTCTTTTTCCATTTGTCTCTACTGTTTCCCTCCTGGCCCCTTTTCATTAGTCCTAAAGCCAGAAGAGACACAGATGTGGAAGTGTTGCTATTTAGGAATTAGTGGAAGTAACCAGGCAGGTTTCTTTTCCATTCACCTTCAAACCTATAATTTCAAGTGTCTGCCTCTCCTGTCCTGTCATGGCTACTCCAGTCTCATGCAATGGCCTCTTAGTTTGGGAACAACAGATAAGCAATAACAGTTGGCATTTTCCCTAGAAATAGTTGGCATTACCTCAAATGTGACTTTTTCTGAAGCAGCTTAATGCCCAGCAGAGCAGTTGACCTGCATCTGAATTGTGTCCTTTCCTATTTCTCCTTGGTAGATATGAAATGAGCTGTTACTAAGCTCTGTCCAAGTCACCGGGGCCATGCACAAAAAATAAATAATTGAGCATGACTAAAATGAATAATCTATTATCAGATGCATTTGCATAATTAAGCTTGCTCCAAAAAAATTTGGCAGAGACACAGACTGGCAAAGTGGCATTGTATAATATCAGCCACAAAGCCCTGGAATGTGATTCTAGCAAAACATAATGAAGTCAGAGCTTTGTGTGTACAGATTAGATAAACACATCAGCTTAGGGATTGGAGAACAAACTACATGCTTAGAATTTTTTGATGTAATGTCTTCTCTTCATTCAGAATAATATGACTTCTAACCAAGAATGGGAGCTTGGGAGAGGCAGCTTATCTCAACAAGAGACCAGGCTAGCTGTCAGGCTGGCCTGGGGCCTGGGCTCAGTTGCTTCTCTGATGTGGTTCCAGACATGACCATGCTTTGCTTCCATTTTTTCATTTTTAAAATGGTGTCTCAGTGGTTTCTCTACTCACCTAAAGGATTTTTAAAAACACACACAAAAAACCATCAAAATAATGCCCCTTGCTCCAATCCCACTGGGGGAACACAAGCAGCCTCTAGATATCATGTCTTCACCCCTGACTCAGTGGTGAGCACAGGTTTGCTGTATGCTCTACTGAAGTTCACCTTGAACTGGATGAGTTGTCCTTTTGACCTTTCCCTCTGCCTGTTTCTCACATTGTAGAGAAGGATCAGAGCCATCAGGAAGCAGAGACCTGGGGTTCTAAATCAGTGCTTCTTATAAAGGAGTTTCTAGGAGGGATATGGTTGAGAGAGGTTATGTGTTCTCCGCTGACAACCTGTAAGCCAGAAGTTTGAGAGTCAAGGAGGATATGTCTGGGTATCTTAAAATGCTCAACACAAAGAAAACCTCAGATTTTTGTATTTTCTTCTCTACTTTGGCCTTTCTGAAATACACTCCTCAGGGAGCCTCTCTCTCTAAGGAGAAAGCAGGCAGGTCAAGGTTTATAGTACCACTGTCCCTGTTTGATTTAGTGCAAAATTCTACTGGGGCACAGCACAATGTATATGATTACAAGGGCTGATTTAGTTTTCTTCTCCTTTCTCATTCTTTCCACTGACGCTGCCTTCTTGATCAAAAAGATAGCCTTCTCAAATAATGAAGACAACTTTTCAATTGACACTGTACAATACTCACATGTTACTAATTTAAATAGCACCATTTTTTTCATTGTCTGCTAGCTGGCCTCAAATCAGTGGCAATGACTTCATAAGAGTTTATTTTCAAAGAACTTCTTTCCTTCAATTTCAGATCAAATTCAAGGATCCAAATCAAGCTACCATCTTCTAGGGTGGAAATGTATGTCCTTCAACAGAATGATTAATTACTGGGAACAGTGCAATAGGACTAAGGCAAGAATGAGAAATTCTTGGAGAGTAGTGGACAATGATAACAGTTAACATGGATCTGTTCAAGCCATGCAGAACCTGGTAGAAAAAGTCCAGGTGGGAGGAGTCCTGACTATGGGGTCATAGGTCAAAATGCTGCATTCTGAACTTTCAGAGTGAGTTTATCCCTCATTCAGAGTGATGATGTTTCCAGAAGAGTTAAAAAAAAAAAAAAAAAAAAAAAAAAAACCTGTCCAGAAAGATACAGGTGAAGAATTGGAATGCGAGTAGTAAAACAGAAGAAAAGTAGAAATGAATGTGAGAAAGACAAGAAAAAAATAATAATATTACTGATTTCTCCACCATGTCTTTTCTACAAGCTACAGGAGAAAGAAGAAAAGAGAAGGAGACTTCTGGCAAAGAGGGCAAGAGGAGGGCACTATTATATAAAGATTCACCTCTGATAAAGAGAAAGAAAATACTGCCTGGCAAGACGTTATATGGTAGGCCTGTTATTGATTTCACTGGGATAGATCCAAGGAACCTGTTTGCAGTCATTCAAATCCCTGGAAATAAGTCATTCAGTGTGAGCCACACAGCATTAGAAAAATTGGATTTTGAGGAGAGTATTAAGAGAAAACGCATGAGCCAATGAGAGCGTACTTTGAAAGCTAAGGTTAAAAGTATGGATTTTCTCTCCAGGGAAGAAACAATTGCTGTAGGAGGCATTGTGACTATTTTCAAAGGCATTATGATGGACTGGAGTCTCAATAAAAAGGGGTGGCCAACTTGGAGCCTGAACTTGGGAATCAAAAGCTGAAAAGCAACAATGAGAAATATTCACCAGACACTTGCAACTTAAAACTAAAGCTGTTATTGAAGGCAGGAAATATATGCTACAGATGGGACTCAAAGACAATCTGAGAGCTTGATTTGGACAGAAAAAAAATGTTTCTGATGTAAAAATATTCCTCTGTGCAAAATCTCTTCCTTCTTTGACAATCACAATGTCACCATTTACCCTTTCTCATCTCTGATCTGTTTGCTACCTGGCTTACTCTCTACATTCACTGTTGACCTTGGCTGTGGCCTATGGTCTGCCTATTCACCTCATGACTGACTATCATCCTGAACCACTTCAGTGGTATTGAACCACTTCAATTCCCACCAGACACCTACAAGGTAAACAAGTCCTCAACCTTCTCAATGCTGGTGACTTTCAGCTCCACTTCTATTCTGCCACACAGATGCATATCCACACCATGGCTTTTGTCATCCCTGGAACCTGCTATCTATGAAATTTCAGTCATTCACTCACTCATTCTCAAATGCCCATTGAATATCTTCCTTGTGCCAACCATTGTGCAAGTCACTGTAAAAGTAGCTACAGTTAAAAGGGACAACATCCAAGGAGGAATTCTATTTCCTCAAGAGAAATCATGATTGAGATCAGTATTCTATATTACCTGTAATGCCACCTGTAGTTAAGTAGCATGGAATTCTGTATTATTGATTTTTTTAGGTAGTGGTAAAATATGTATAACATAAAATTTGTCATTTTAACTGAGAGAGAAAGAGAAGAAGAGGAAGAAGGAAGGAGGAGGAGGAGGAGGAGGAAGAAGAAGAAGAAGAAGAGGAGGAGGAAGAAGGCAGAGGAGGAGAAGAAGAAGAAAAGGAGGAAGTGGGGGAGGAGGAGAAGGAATAAGAAGAGGAGGAGGTAGGAGAAGAAAAGGAAAGGGAAGAAAAATAGAGAATATCCCTTCTTTTCTTAGAGCTTATAAACTAGTGAAGGAGACAGAGAAACTAACAGGCATTTACAATAAAGTGTCATAAAAGCTGTGCTGGGGTATCCTGGGGGAAAAGCATTTAATCTGGATATAAGTTGCCACACAAAACTTTCTGGTACAAGTGATGTCTAAACTGAGCTTTTGGGAATGAGTATGAGTTAGCCAAATGCAAATGGGTGACACATGGGAGACGGATCATGTTCCAGACAGAGGAAATGGTATTAACAAACACTTAGCAGTAAAGAGAGGCATGGTATATTGAGAGTTCTGAAAGTTGTTCAGATTGGCCAGATTTGGTAATTGGTGGACAGTGTGGTTATTGATGGAGAGAATGTGTAACAATGATGCCCTGGTTTGGGCTTGAACAACTAGGTGTGTGTTGTCATCTCCTGAGAAGAAAATGTCAGAGGAAAAGCAAAACTTGAAGGAAAGGTTAGAGTTTAATTTTTGATATGTTGGGTCTTAAGCATTAGTGTGATATCCCCATGAGATCTGGAATGTTTCTCTCCATCACATTCCCACCTCTACCTTCCAATACAGGAGTACACACATATGCTTCACTATCTACTTAAGTCCACTCATCCTGTAAGACTCAGCTTATGTGGCATCATTTCTATTTTATAATGACTACTGTCCATCCACACTAAATCCATGCCATCCCTTGTTTACCTTCACTCTATCATACTGAGCTTTAATTCACTCTGCTTATTTATTTCCCTTGCTAGTCTGTAAATTCTCTAAGTCTTTTGTTGCTCTTTTTAAAGCAGCAGCCTCAATAAATGTGTGATTTACATTTTTTCACATTCATATTCTAGTTTTCTTTTTCAGTTCTTATACTAGTCGGAATTTCTAAAGCTATGACACAATGCATGCCTGCCTTATTCTAAGTCTTCCTTCTTAATACAATAAGTACTAAATCATAGCATAACATGCTAAGACCATCACTTACAACATTGTCCTAATACAACTTCTGCATGCCCATGTTTGGCAAATGCTAAGTAGGTACTTGTTAAAGTTTAATAAAGGCATGATTGCTTCCATGAATAAGGAAAGCAAAGTGAATAAACAGGTATTTTAATAGCTTTTCAGGAGCAAACTGTCTATGGGTAGGAAAAGTGAACTTTGCACTTATACTTTGGAAAGATGCACTGCAACAAAGAATCAGCTAAACTACTGTCCATATGAAACAAACAGCAATCTGGGGCTTCAGGACATGTAGGAAGTAGAATAAGAGGGAGAGGAAGAAACAGGTAGCTAAGGCATTAGGTCGGGGAAAGGTGTCCAGGCAGAAAATCCTAAAGGTGAAGTGACCAGATATATTTTTTAATGGAACAATCTACCATATATATATTTTTATTTTTATTGATTTTAGAGAGAGAGAGAGAAACATTGATTTGTTATTCCAGACTGCAGTTTGAAACCACAACTTTGGCATATAGGGATGATGCCCTAATCAACTGAGCTACCTGTCCAAGGCTCTACCATATAATGTTGATTTATGACACTGATGTAGTATATAATCTCTGTTTCCCAATCCTTCCATAGGTCTAGCTATCCTCAAATGCCTTATATGGGTGGTTTTGGTACAAATTCATTCCTTCCATTTCTTCTCTAGATCAAGTTTTAGAGTAAAGAGAGAGAGAGCAGTCATGAGAGACATGTATGAAAGAAGTAAACAAGTAAAGAGCTCACTGAGAACAGCAGCTCAAATCCAAAAGAGACCCTGGAAGGTGAGCACTGAAGGTTTCACCAGGACAAGGAAGTCCACAAGCTATGAATGAGTAGTTTAGAACATTTCATTTAACCTTCTGTGATGGTTAACTTTATGTGTCAACCTCATTGGGCCACCAAATATTTGGTTAACATTATTCTGGGTGTGTCTTTGAGAATCTTTCTGGGCAAGGTTCACATTTGAATTGGCAGACTGAATAAAGCAGAAGGCCCTTCCCAGTGTGGGTGGAACTCACTGACTGTGGGCCCATCTGTTAAAGGTCTGACTGTAACAAAAAAAAGCTGAGTAAGGGAAAACTCACTCTCTGTGCTTTACTGTCTTCAGGCTGAGACATCTACCCACCCCTGCTTTTGAAGTTGGACTCAGACTGAAGTTTATACCATTGACTCTGCTGATCTCCAACTTACTAACTACAGATCCCTGGACTTCTCTGCCTCCATAATGACATTAGCCAATTCCTTATTTTATATATATATAAACACTCCTCCTTTGTAATCTCTGGACCTACAAAGGGCTTACTCAGAAAAATCTCCTAAGATCTGGCCATAGTAAAGGGAGACCAGACAGAACACCTGAATAAACTGGGATTTCACTCCCTCATCCTGAATGAATGCAGAAAAGACACATGGACCAATAAGAACACAGTAGGATAAGACCCCAGGTATAGTTTGAGGAATATAAAGAAAAAACTTTATGCTCCATGAGGGAAATAAATAAAGGAAAAGAGATAGAATGTAGGGATGAATAAGAGTCACCAGGAGAAAACAGTAGTCTATGCTGTAAAACTAATATAATATTACATGTCAACCATAATTTAAAAATACTTTTTTAAAAAAGGAAAGAAAACAGTATGGAGAAAGAAGAAAGAAGAAGACAAAAATACTTACTTCAGTAGGAGCAGCAAAAACCCAGAGAAGAATCATAGTGGGACAAGAGATGCAGGGGGATGATGTAGACAGAGACCAAAGCCAATGTGAACAACCAGCCCATTGCTGATAGAACTCGAGTCAAAGGATGTGGAGGCCCTGAACCTAAGAGAGGGCAGGAAGCACAGCAAAAGCCAGAGGGAGAAAAAGAGAGCTCAGAGGAATCATCTAAACTTGACTAAATTTAGAAAAATCTTATCAACTTGGGACAAACACAGTTCAAAGTGGGAACATGTAACTCAGGTGATAAAGGGACCCCAGGGGTACAATGTGTTGCGTATGGGACCCTGAGGGAAAAAATACTTATGTGCTTTTTGTGAGAAACACAAAATGGAATATGGAAAAGGGAATTTCTGCTCCCAAAGGTCTATATTGGAGGCTTTTTGCTTGTTAATAGCATGACTTTGCCATAGTTCTAGTGGTAAGAGAATGCAAGCCAAGCTATTTTAAGAAAGGGAAAAATGTTTTAATTAGAATATTGAGTGGCACACTGAGCTCAAGCATGGCCAGAGCTCACAAACCATTGGAAACAGTAAATACATAGTTTCCGAGAAAACCAGCCATGGTTTCTCTCCATCCCTACTCTCTGTTCACTTCCTTATCCCAGCACAGAAGGTAGTGGAACTTGGCTGCCTCATAACTTTATGAGGAGACATCAGCTCATTTAAGGCACCCACACAGGCTGACTCACAGAAGGAATACACGACTGGGCATCTACATGGGGCAGAGTCAGATGATGCAAAATTGTTCACAAAGACCCCTCACTACAGTTGCAGATGATTCTCAGTGAAATAGTTGTTATAATCTAAGCACCACCCTAAAAGTCATCACTACATTGGAGAAATGGAAACATCAAAATGAGAAAGTAAAAATATAGAAAATATTTTAAAGCACAGATAAATTATGTTGCGTAAACAAGATCAGAAGAAGGAAGGTTGGCATTTAAAATACAGGGGAACAAGTAAGCATGTAAAGTAATATCATATGATGAAAATAAAGGAGCATAATTATTTGTTTTGCTTCTGTTGCCTAGTTAGCTGTGGATCTTCAACTGTAAAATGGTTCTACTTCTTGAAATGGAAGCTATAATTACCAAACAAGAAAAGACTGAGTACTTTCTGATGTCAACTCTTATTCTCATTGTGATCCTAGCAGTGAGATTGGCATCCTGTGGACTGGGAATCTTTGCCATGTCATCTTTATGAGGCTATAATGGAGCCCTTGTCTCAAGACAAATTATGCTGAAAAACAAACAAAATCATAAAATAAATAAAAATTGATGCATGACTAAGAGACAAAGTTTGAGTCCCTTAAAAAGGTTCAGAAGGGAATTAAACAGAGTTACTAATGACTACACTTATAAAATAAAAATTGATGTATTTCTTACTACACACATTTTTAGAGGATGTTTACCAGAACAACTAGAATAAAACAAAGTGCTATGTGGGCTACCTTACAAAGCCAATTGCTGGCTAAATCATTGCATATATATTCAACAGAGGAATATACCCTTGCCAAAGGAAAGGATTTGGGGAGAAGGAAATGTGCAAAGACTTGGTACTCATTGGATAAGGTCATGGAAATAAATAGCAAGAGTATTCACAGAAGGGTAATATTAAAAGAGAACAAAAAATAACTTTATATCTTGTATTCCATTATTTTCCAATAAGAATTTGAAGTGATTTGTAAAAGTCATAAGCCAAAGGAAAATAAAATAGATTATAAATACATGGGTAACCATGAAAGCAAGGAGGAACATAAGCCAAATCCAAGAATGAGGTTAATTATAAAGAATGAGGTTAAATTTTGTAATTATGCATTTTTCCATAAATGAGGCACAAATTTATCTCTCTGTTTTTAGCCAACACAGACAAACAGGGAAACCTGATCAATTCATGACGTTCATAACACAAAAACTGAACAATTTTCCAAGAGAAGCTTAACTGTTCTTAGTCGAGTATAATTTCATTTTATGGGAATTTAAAATAAAAAAGTTTCACTGTTTGCACAAAATTTGAAATCATGTTGTTCACAAAAAATTTTTCTTAATTCACAAAAAATGCATATTTTTGTAACTGTTGTGTCAAGTGAATTATAAACTGTGTCCATGCTATTGGCTCTTGGTGGTGCAAGAGCCACCAGGCTCTTTGCAACCTATTCTATTCAACCTATTCTAGGTTGCAAATAGAATATCCACTATCCTCTGTCACATCCAGTCTTGAGTTATGAATATATTAAAATATGCATAGGATTTATAGAACATATGATTGTCCCTGTTCTCTACTAAAGCTGCCCTATGTTAAGATGAGATAGGAATTTCTATCTAGGTCTGACATAAAGGCAGTGGGTAATAAAGCAGACACTGCCC
Source organism: Phyllostomus discolor (assembly GCF_004126475.2). NCBI lineage: Eukaryota > Metazoa > Chordata > Mammalia > Chiroptera > Phyllostomidae > Phyllostomus > Phyllostomus discolor. Next base: position 144,886,287 of record NC_040907.2, on the reverse strand, counting down.
TCAATAGCAACCTTTCCAGAATATGTGAAAGTACATTATGTGGGTTATTTTTTAATGAGCCCCCATAAATGCGCTGATTCACTCCAAAGTTTAGATTATAAAAGGAGCCTATGCAAAAAATCCAGGATTATGGTATTCTCTTCCTATAACTGAATTCAGGTATACATATAAAGTAATCTAGAATAGAATGTGGACTTCAGTTTCCAAGCTCTCCTTTATAATAGCCAAGATTTCCACTTGTGTTACATGGTCCAAAGACATACGCAAAAGTCCTTTGTTGTCTATACTTTTCCAGATTCTTTTGTTTACAAGACACTAAAACCCAAGTCCAACCAATTTAAGCTCAGAGAGGATATTCCAATTTACTTAATCAAGCTATAGGAAATGTGGAGCCATCCTTAGATACGAGTGGATCCAAGAGTCAGCATGCCATCAAGAAACTATCTTTCTTTATCTGTCCCTTATCTCTGCATTTCTTCCAGGTTGGCTTTATTCTCTTTTGCTTCTTTCTTCTTCAAGTGACAAGAACCTGAACTTATATATCAATTGTTCCACCTCCACAAAAAAGGAAGTTGTTTCTTGCCAGAAGTAGTCATAAATGTCCCAGGGAGGATTCAACTGCCATGGCTTGTATCAAGTGTCCAACTCTGAACCAATCACTAGGGTGAGGATGATAACTGGTTGAAAAATTGTGAGACATCCAATATTGGAGACACCCAATATTACAGCTACTTGTAATATTCCTGATTAATACCTACTGTTGTAAAAATTCCTCAGGATAAAGTATAAGTACAAAAAGTTTCCAAAACCGTACATGCTGTGATTTTAATACATGAACATTTTTTCTGCTTGACAAATTTTATTTTTAAAGTATACTTTATTGATTATGCTATTACAGTTGGCCCATTTTTTCTTCCCTTTTCCCCCCTCTGCCCTACACCCTCCCACCCTTCAGCATTCCTCCCCACCACCCCATTAGTTCATGTCCATGGATTGTACATACAAGTTCTTTGGCTTCTCTATTTCCTATACTATTCTTAACCTACCCCTGCCTATTTTATTCCTACCAACTATGCTTCTTATTCTCTGTACCTTCCCTCCCCAAGTTTTCCCCACCCCCTGCCCACTGGTAACCTTCCATGTGATCTTCATTTCTGTGATTCTGTTTCTGTTCTAGTTGTTTGCTTAGTTTGTAGGGGTTTTTTAGGTTCAGTTGTTGATAGTTATGAGTTTGTTGTTCATAGTTTTTTATCTTCTATTTCTTAGATAAGTCCCTATAACATTTCATATTATAAGGGCTTGGTGATGATTATCTCCTTTAACTTGACCTTATCTGGGGAGCACTTTATCTGCCCTTCCATTCTAAATGATAGCTCTGCTGGATAGAGTAATTTGAATATAGGTTCTTGCCTTTCATGACTTTGGATACTTCTTTCCAGCCCCTTCTTACCTATAAGGTTTCTTTTGGGAAATCAGCTGATAGTCTCATAGGAACTCCTTTGTAGTAACTCTCTCCTTTCCTCTTGCTGCTTTTAAGATTCTCTCTTTATTTTTAATCTTGGGTAGTATAATTATAATGTACCTTGGTGTGTGCTTCCTTGAGTCCAACTTCTTTGGGACTCTCAGGGCTTCCTGGACTTCCTGGAAGTCTATTTCCTTTGCCAGATTGGGAAAGTTTTCCTTCATTATTTTTTCAAACAAGTTTTCTGTTTCTTCTCTTTCTCTTCTCCTCTTGGTACCCCTATGATTCAGATGATGAAGCACTTAAAGTTGCCCCAGAGATTACTAAGCCTCTCTCATTTTTTCTGAATTCTTGTTTCTTCATTCTGTTCTGGTTAGATGTTTATTTCTTCCCTTTGTTCCAAATCATTGATTTGAGTCCCCGTTTCCTTCTCTTCATTGTCATTTCCCTGTATGTTTTGCTTTATTTCACATTATGTAGCCTTCACTTTTTGACCAAGTTCAATCAATTCTATAAGCATGCTGATTACCAGTGTTTTGAACTCTGCATCTAGTAGGTTGTCTATTCCTTGTAACTTAGCTCTTTTTCTGGAGTTTTGGTCTGTTCTTTCATTTGGGCCATATTTCTTTGTCTTGGCACACCAGTCTGAATGAATATTTCTTTAACTCCTTGGTTGTTGGAGTTCCATGAAGTTTGCTATTCTGGAAATTCTGGTTGTTCATTGTTTTTAAATTGGTTGTTATTCTTCTTTTGGTTGTACAAGGAAGCAAAACATTTCTACTTTTGCCTCCATCTTGGCCAGTACTCTGGACATTTCTTAATAAATATATATTACACTAAAAGCTGGAAAGTAACACAGCTTACATTGATGACTGATTAATGATCAGTAATTTAATAGTTTTTTCATTATATTTATGTTTTCCAAATCCTCTTCAATAAATACACACTGCAATTTTAATGAAGAAAAATTCATATTTTTATAAAATAATTTAAATTCACATCAATACAGAGACCAATGAACAATTTAGTTCCCGAACATCTACTCTACCAAACACAAACTCAAAATATTTAGCATGCTGTTTGAGCTAATTCCTAATGTACCCAGGTAGCCATAGTATACTATATTTAAGACACACATGAAAATAACTAAATGAGATAACTTGCTATGAAAACTATTATTCAATATGTATTTGTAGAACATTTATTATGTGCCATACACTGAGCTAAGCTATAAAGATGCAATACTAAACAATTCAAACATATTCCCAGCCTCGTAAAATTGATATTCTAGTATGACAGATAAAAGCAGAAGAATTGAAGAAAATGACAAATTCTAGTAAGAGCTAGGAAGGAGGAACAAGTTGATCCTAAAGCACAACAGGGTAACATATTTTTGATAGTTAGTAAAGGCCTCTCTTAGGAAGTGATGTTTAAGCCAGAGGAAAAAGCTGAAGAGGAGAGAACAACATAGGTAAACCTTGGAAGCAAGGACAGGTGGGGACTGTTCATAGCACTGAAGGAAGACTAATGCCAAGTGAGCACAAGAAACAAGGCATGGGATGAGATGGTAGAAAGATAACATCTCAAAATCTGAGTTCAGCTACCAAAATCATCACTTTGCTTTTGAGTAGTTGATCTATGTCCCTTTTCCAAAGTAAGGCCGATCTTCATGGGAGTCCTCACAGGTGAGCAGAATGCAGAAGCCCAGACTAGGGCAAAACAATTCAGAGGAAGAAACAGACAGAAAAAAATTAAGTTAAAGAAAAGAAAGAGAACATGAATAAAAGTAAAATAATGAAACTTCAAATCAACTCAGTATATGAAAAATGTCAAGTAGCACTGCAAGGCTAAATGATATGCACAATGGTTTGACTATAATTTTTCTATAATACTGAATTCTATTGTTAATTTAATATCTTTATAATACATTAGTTCTGTATTAGGGATGAGGTAAAGGTATAAATGCTAAGCATGTAGTGTAGAAGAAATGTTAAGTATGTTCATATGTAAATATCTTCTCTTTTAATCCTCTGAGAATCTACAAAAAAACAAAATATAATACATAAAAATATATAATTATCAAATGGAAAAAATTAAAATGAAAGGAATAAGGAGAAAAATTTCTCCATAACACTCTTGCACCTGTACCTCCACTCCCTGACAACCACAAAGGCTCTCAGAGACAGGAGAGAAGAGCAGAGCCCACCCTAATACTCAGGTAATGTGTGCAAAATGCTGAAATCAAAACCTTTGGCTAGTTAAGTGTTAGATTAAAATATTCCCAAGCTGTTCAAACCCTTCTCCACTGTATGGCATACTCCCTCAGTCTAATTTCTTTTTAAAAGACAATTGAGTTAATAAATTATATAAAAACAGCTTTTCTATTCAACGAGGTCAAAGGTCTAATTAGTTGAAAATACTGAAAGACAATGAAACTCATCTTTCTTTATTGGTGATGCCAAAAAATCACCATGAATTCTGAAGTTCTGGGCCAAAGAAAATTCAGGTTTGGTTGGAAAGGGAATAAGACACAGACCTACATCTTACTCACAGTATTCTATCCCTCCTTTAAGGAACACTTAATAAATACTCCATTTGCAATGAAAATACTTCTCAGAAGTAAACAGAAGGGGAGAACTGATAAACTGACTAGTGACGATGCAGCCACTCCCACTAAACAGCAATCTCTTAAATGAATAAGAAAGTGTTATAAAGAAATAACATTAAAAATCCTACACAGGTCTAATATTAATTATAAGAAAACCAAATAGGCCAGATAATTTTCCTGAGGCTCCACAAGGCAGAATGGCTGGAATGATCAAGCATTTATACAATGTTCTTGCCCCCAAACAATTGCTTTAAAAACTAACTGTATTATCACCTCCTGGATGAAAATCAGACAAGTCAATATACTGAACCTGCTGGTGGTCTTGCAAATCATAGAAAAGTCTGAGGGCATGAGTAGATTTCTGGATAAGATAGAATCTAAATCCACCTCTTTTCCTTTTGTAATATATGGATTGCTGTAGTGTGGGGAGAGGTAGAATTGGCCGAAGAATTGGGGAGGATGAATGGTTGGGATTTTGTAAATTTCTGGCTTGGAGTTGAGCAATAACCAGCCACACCATACAGGAGATAATCAGTTCAATGAAATCTCTTGAAAATCTTTCATCACATTCACTCCAGGACTCTAAATGGCCATAATCACTGCAACAGGAGCCGTAGGGGCTACAAAATAAAAGAACTCATGTTTCTATATCTTTATTTCCCCTCCAGCACCCAAGTCAATATTCTGCAGAAAGAAAAGAACTCAATGAGTGTACATTGAATGAATTCATTAAACAAAACTGACAACTAAATTGCAGAATTCAAAGCAGACTCCTTTCGTTGCCTCAAATAAATGACGTGGGGCCCTTTGAATATGGATAATTACTTTCCCCCTCCTGCATGTTTTAACATTGACATATTTCAAACAGAGTTGCCACAGACCTAGACTGGCACCTGGCAAGGCCAGATCACCTTAATGCGGAGAGGTTCACATAGGAAACCCAGGTCAGGCCTGTGTCTTCAACTTTACCATCAGCTGGAAATGCTCAAGGCCTTGAAGTTTTGAATATCTTCTTATACATTTTTAGGGGAGCACTATTTTATTACAAATGCCTATATTGCTAGAACCCCAATTTGGAAACCTGGTATATGTGGTGCTGAGATATCATTGGGTTCCTTGAGTTAACAGGCTTCTGCCATGCATTACAAACAGAACTCCACGTTTGAATGTCAACTTGGATAAATGATCTACATAATGTAACAGATAATCACTGTCCCAGTGATCATCCTCCCATGGGTAAGTCTGACACTTGCTTGTCAAACATCATATATCAAGTATAAATGAAGATAAACACCGTGGGATTAACCACATTTGGGCAATTACTCAAATTTTTATGACTTTCGGTGAGTGTTAATATGCCCATGTCACCATGTCCAAAGCTGTTAGAGATTTAGACTGTATCGAGCTTAAGGGATTTATTCTATTCTTAGGTATAGCCATTGGCACGGGGGTGAGAGGATATGTTTGTTTTGTTTATCCTTTAATTATAAAAAAGCATTTCTGCATAAAATAGTAAAATACAAAACTTCTTAAAATGATTATATAAAGCCAAAAACTGGTACTCTGAAAATTTACTCCACTGAGGGAAGAGACATTTCACAGTGGAATGGATACTCAATGGCCACAGATGCTGAAAGTTTAGCACGTGACCTCATGTGATTTAGGTACCAGTACCGTACCAGAAGGCTCAGCCCTGCCCTGCGGGGACTGCCTTTCCTGGAGCCCAGGTACAGCAGGACCACTCCCGAGAGGTGCTGCTCACTTTCCCTCGAATTCACTCCGAATCGCTCATGAATTTCTCTAAGGAGAAACTGAATTTTCAAGGCCTATAAAGTGAGCTCCAAGCTATGCAGGGTTCCTACAAAAGTATTTTCCCTTTGTTCTAGTGTCATTTTCTCATGCTGTACCTTGGAACCTGGATTTTACCAAAGAAGATGCTGCCCAGAGCTCTGTGGTATTTCTCCGCCTTTTTGGATTGGGTTAGACTGAGGAACTTAAAGGGTTCACCAGCCCAGAGGATCCCACACACCAGAATATTTCTGCTTTCTTTTCCTGGTAAACAATCACTTCATTTCCAAGAGTCAAGGAGAGGATGAAGGAAAGCACTATTGACCTAATTTCTCAGTGTGAAGAGCAGTGGAGGAAGAAAAATGGGGAAATTCCTAAAATCTTCCCTTGACTATAGCCAAGCCAACAGAGAGTCATAGATGATGTTTTCAGCATATTTAGTTTCCTTGGGCCTGGTATTTATAGCTCATGTCTGCCTTGCCCCGTGAGATGTCACCTGCCAAATTATCAGGCAGAATTTAGCCTGATATTTGTTAAATGAGTTTTCTCTACTAGCCTGCAGCTAAATGTAAATAAATGTAATAGGATGCATTTATTTATGAAATGGGAGAATGCCAAAGAAACTAGTGTCAGAATGACTTCCTGGGGATTTAGATTAATTTGCATCTGCTCATCCTATGCCTGCTACATATTGAGAATGTCTGTGTCTTATCTATAGCAAAAATAAAACAAAACAAAACAAAAAGACCCATACCCGGTATGTTATATTAAAGCATTTGATATATGATTAGATATATGTACTCTCTTTCTGAATCCTCATGAAAAATTTTGTCACCTTTAACCACTATATCTAAATAACCAAGTGGTTGTCAATTTTTTTCTAATTGCTTTCTGTAATAAGTTAAGATCTTATGGCTGAGCACCACATCTTTAGGCTTCAATAACAACACACTATCAATAAATTAGAAAGCACCGCAGAAACAAATTATTCAAGTTGGATTCCCTTGCCAAATTATATGCTGACATTAATATACCAACTTTAACTTGGCACTTAAATTGATTTCTGTGCTCTTTTCTTGAGACAGTATCTTGCTTATACCTCTGTATTCAAAAGTATCTTTTCCCCAGAGCACATGATTTAATTATGCATTGGCATTGTTGATGGAAAAGCAAAAGATAGCAAGTAAATTGCTATGTAATCACAGCCTCGCAGCTCTTAAAATGGTAGTGGATTGAAGAAAATTAATAGCAATTTCACAAATGCAATGAGGGCATAGGAAATACCCTGCTAATACTCATATCCAAAAGCCTTCCTTTTCTAGGCAGCATCTGAGTAAAAGAGGGGAATATTGTCTTAGACTCCACTGACTATTAAATCCTGTATCCAACTGAGGAGTTAATGAAAATTTCAATGAAGAGTATAATAAAGAAGAGATCTACCTAGAGACATGCTAGTCATTCACTCAGGGAATGTTTATGCAGCACTTAATTATACCAGACTCTATTTCATGAAGGTCTAAGAACCAACTTTTAGTGAAATCTAGAACCCTAAAATGGAATCTATGTCTATGCTCAGTGTGTTTTCTCACAGGTGGGTGAGCATATTCCCAAAGTCAGGTAAAATTTAGGAGAAGGGTGGAATTCCAACAAAGGTAAAAAAAAAATTGGGGATCAATTTCCTGGGCGCAGTCAGACTACCTGGGTTCAAATCATTACTCTATCACTCAGTGACTGAATGACTTTGGGTAACTTACAGAAACTTCCTGAGCTTCAATTTTCTCATTTGTTGGGTAATAAAAGTACCTTCCTCTTAAGACTATTAAGCATGAAATATAACAATATATATTCAAAGTTTTGTTAGCTTTTGTTATTCAGAATGCTTAATGGTAGCCCACTGGATTCCAGTATAGTGAAGGCGACCCTCTGAGGATGTCTTATTTTCACGGTGGGTCTGTGTGCAGGGACAATTCAGACAGACTGGGTAACATGTGTCATGGGCACCCTTCAGTTCTGACTTTACACCCCTCTGGCAAATTGGAAAACAAGGCTGAAGCCGGCCTGTTAACCTCAGTATTTTTTATAAGACAAAGGTGAGGCTTAAACTGATAGTAAGTATAGAAAACAATGAGATGCTCTATTACTTCAGCCTCTGAGCGGTCTTCTGCACAAACTCATTCAGTTTGTTCAGAAGCTTTCTGATTTTAAAAGATGTTAGTGCTAACACACATACACTGTACCAAAGTATTGAAACCTCATGGGCACAAAGTTATGTATATCTTTGTATTACTTTTCTGCAAAGGTTAAATTTTATTGTCTTTACAAAATAATTTTACATAAAATTCAAAACCATTTTCATAAAAATTAGATATTAGAATAGACTAGGCTGTGCCCAGGAGACATTACAGGGAATAAAGAACTTCAATATTTATATTACCACTTTATTTTTCAACCATCTGAAACACAGCATATGGCAGGTTGACTATGGTGGTGGGAGTTGCTGCGAAGACAGAAATGACTAACATAGGCTATTTCCGCACACATACAAAATGTGAAGATTTGACAATTACCTGGCTCATTTTATTTAATGACTTCTTCTTAAACTCATGCTCTGTACAAAGTGCTGGGCTGAATTAAATTTAATATACATAACCATACTTGTCCTTAAGGATATTAGAAGTCAAGCAGATAAATGTAACATATACAAAAATATACAGCTCTAGGTGTGTGGTTTATGCAAAATAATCAGCACGAATGAAGTAGACCACAAATGCAAACAAGGAAGAAGAAATCTTTGCTGAGATGTTCATTCAAGTTCAGGTAACACTGTAGCATTCACTGAGCTGCAAATGATGACTACGTTTTTCACAGATCATTGTAGGCTTTCAAATAGTACTTGTTCAAATAGTTATTCAATCACTATTTTTCACCAGCCAAGATGGGGGTGGCCATTCTAAATAGATACCTGTGTGAGGCAGGTTTTACAAGAAATCTTATCCATCCTTCAAGACCCAGCACCACCAGAGCAATCTCTCTTGCAAAGATTTCTCTGGTTCTCCTAATGCTATTTATAACTGATTTCTTTTGTTCTTATGGTCTACTTGGTATGATAGAAATTCCTATGCTTTCAGGTCCCCCATCATTCAGAGTAAGGCATAAGCTTCTTAAGAGCAGCGTTCTCATCCAATTCATCTTTATCCGTAAACACCCCCTTGACACCAGTAATTATATGTTAAAGATTGGATGAGCCCAGGAACAAACTTCAAAGAGTAGTGAATGTTCTAAGGATATCCCAAGCTTTCCACACTTTCTGCTATGTGATGGGTGGTTTCAGAAGAGTGTAAAATTGAATTAGAGTCCACCACAAGAGCAGCTTAGAGGATGGATTTGTTTATTCTCAAGCTTTCTACTGAGAGGTGAAATCTTTGAATGAAGTCATGTCGTTTGAACTAGTTGATTCTGATTTATCTTTATGACTCTTGGCTCCATTTACACAAAGAAAAGAGAGGAACTGGGCAAAGTCCCAACAGGTTGAATCAATGCAAAAAATCAATTTCGAGCACCCTTTTCTTCCCCTTCCGTGTCAGATATTTTTTCCCCTGACTTGCTCAAATGACAAAGTGAAGTTTTTATGTTACTTTTCCTTAGGATGTACAACCTAAATGTTTGTTGAAGCTAAATTTTTGCTACATGCACAAACACATCACCTGAATTCCATGGTCCAAAACCTTGTCTCAGAAAGAAGTGAAAGGAGATTCATTGGTAACTGTAGGCGATATAAACCAAGAATCTGAATTATTTAGGCTAAAAATATTTTTGGTTTCCATCACATAGTGTGAAAGGGGTAACTATGAGTTGGGCCACCAGGGGTTTGTTTCTGTACTGCTGCTTTCTACAACCTGTAAGACCCGGGACAACCGGACGAGTCATTTAGTTATTTATTCACTCAGTTTCCCCATTTATAAAATCTATTTCCCTTCCAATACTGAGATTTTATGACTCTGGAGGTGAAATATCTTCCTTGCAGCTGTTGAAATCAGGGTTATGGCCCTGGGCTCACACCATTATTTTCCAGAGCATTATTGCAATTCCTACTTTTATATCTCCCATTTAAAGCTTCATTTGATAAGTATAGATGTGCCTTACTATTCAGCCTTTTCACCTGAAAGATTTTAGGAACCAATCAGCAGTTTGTGTTTTCTTTCTTTACTTTGTAACTTTTGTGGAATTTCAGTGAATAGAACAGGAAACAATTTTGCATAGCAGATAGCAGAGATAAACCTGTACGGAACACAGCAAAACTATTAAATAGGCCAGATTAGTTTCACCCCTGCTTACCTCTCTCCTGTCAGTGCATATTTGTGCAGGTTCAGCTCTCAAGGTATTATTTCTCCTGCTCTGCATTATTCTTCACTTAACCCATTAGTAGACCAGGGGTCTAAATTCAAATGTCTTTCAGGGACAGAAAGGTAGCAGAGTTGGGCTGAGTACAATAGGAGAGAAGGGCATGGTGAGGTGAAGTACAGAGTGTATGCCACGCCTAAAGACATTTAAATCAATATTTTAAAAAATGCCAGCCAATAACTTCTTCCTGTCCAATTTGGTCAGAGGTTGCAATCCTTTTTATAAATTCTTGAAAATCAGGAACTGTGTTACCTAGCTTTCTGACTCCAGCATTGGGTAGGAAAGAGGCTTACCTAAACTAAACACTTGGTGTTTGTGGAATTGAATTAATCTCAGAGGAACCGCCCTGGATATTTTGATATGCTGACACCTGGTGGTAGGAAGAGGAATTGCTTACGACTACAGGGTAGATACTACAAAACTGCCTCAGAGCCACCATTTGCCAAGTGCTTAAGTTAAATACTTCACATGGGATCTCATGTAATTCTCACAAAAGCTCCAAGAAGTACATACCATCATTATCAGATTTAAAGTTAAGGAAACCTGGTCTTCATTTAAGAAGTTGCCTAAGGTCATCAAAAGGGGAGCTGCGATTTGTTTGGAATCCTTCCTGAGCCCTGAGATTTAGGCGTAAGGCGAAAAAATCTTTAGTCTTTTTTCCTATATTACTGTGTCGTATTACAACAAAAATATGCTTATTAAACAATTTGAACTTAGGTTGTTAGAATTTTTGTGGAATATTCCAAACAAATACATTTCTCTTATTCTCTTTTTACACAAAACTTTCTGTTTTTATAACTTCTAACTTTTATAAGTCTCTAACACTTAATATGGTGTCAAAAGTCCCTCAAAAAGTTGGTTCTAACTCCTCCTCAGGCTTATTTCATGCCACAGTTCAAAGTGTAGGGAGGAGGAATATTATTCAGCCATGAAAATGAAGGAACTCCTGATATGTGTGACAACACAGATGAACTTTGAGAGCACTATATTAGAGATAAGTCAGATGGGGAAAGACAAGTACAGCAGGGTATTACTTACATGTGGAGCCAAAAAAAAAAAAAAAAAAAAGGCAAACTCATAGAAACAAAGAGTAAAGAAGTGGTTTCCAGGAGCAGGGTGAGGTGGGGCACAAGCAGGGAGAAGTGTGTAAAGGGGTAAAAATGCTCAGCTGTCGGATGAGGTCTGAAGATTTAATGTACAGTATGGTGACTATGGTTGATAGCACTTTAGTTTATTATTAAAATTTGTCAATAGAGTAGAACTTAAATATTCTCACAAAAAGAAGGTAAATATGTGAGGTGACGGGTGTGTTAATTAACTAGATGGGGGACCCTTTCACAATGCATACCTAAACCAAACCACCATGATTGACACTTTAAATGTCTTACATCTTTATATATAAATTCTACCTCAATACAGATAATTTTTAAGAGGAAGAGGAAGAAAAAAATTGAAGGAGGAAAGTAGGACCTTCCTTGTCTAATTTTCCTTCTAGGTTGAAATTAAAATGTTGGCCCAGATACCTCCTGTCCCCTGGACCTCTCTCCACACAAGGTCAGGATACCTTTGCTCGGGTCTTTCCCCTGCTGAACTCTATTGATACAAGTGTGATTTCTCTTCCCAAATCATCTGAAAAACTCATTCATAATATCTTGAATGTTATAAAAAAAGAACTGAAAATATTTATAAATTGACTTTGTCAGTATTTCCCTAATTAAACTGCATTTTCTGGACAATACCAAGTAACTTCACAGTCTTTTTTTTTAGTGTATTTTATTCATTATACTATTAGAGTTGACCCATATTTTTTTTTGCTCCTCTTTATTCCCCTCTGCCCTGTACCACCTCTCCCACCAGCATCCCCACCTTCTTAGTTCCGATCCCTGGGTCATATATATAAGTTTTTTGGCTTCTCCATTTTCTATATTATTCTTAACTTCCCCTGTCTATTTTGTACCTACCATTTATGCTTCTTTTTCCCTGTACCATTTCCCCCATTCTTTCCCCACCCCTCCCTGTTGATAACCCTCCTTGTGATCTCCATTTCTGTGATTCTGTTCCTATTCTAGTTGTTTGCTTAGTTTTGGTTGCTGATAGTTGTGAATTTGTTGCCATTTTATTGTTCATATTTTTGATCATCTTTTTCTTAGGTAAATTCCTTTAACATTTCATATAACAAGTGCTTGGTGATGATGAACTCCTTTAACTTGACCTTATCTGGGAAGCACTTTATCTGCCCTTCCATTCTAAATGATAGCCTTGCTGGATAATCTTGCATGGAGGTCCTTGCCTTTCATGACTTTAGATACTTCTTTCCAGTCCCTTCTTACCTGTAAGGTTTCTTTTGAGAAATCAGCTGATAGTCTTATGAGCACTCCTTTGTAAGTAGCTCTCTCCTTTTCTCTTGTTGTTTTTATCATTCTCTCTTTATCCTTAATCTTGAGTAATGTAATTATGATGTGCCTTTGTGTGGTTCCTTGGATTCAACTTCTTTGTGAATCTCTGAGCTTCCTGACTTCCTGGTAGTCTATTTCCTTCACCAGGTTGGAAAAGTTCTCCCTCATTACTTTTTAAAATTAAGTTTCCAAATAAGCAAATTTCTTGCTCTTCTTCTTCTCTTTCTGGCACCCCTATGATTTGGATGTTGGAATGTTTAAAGTTGTCCCAGAGGCCCCTAAGCTTCTCCTCATTTTTTGAATTCTTGTTTCTTCATTCTGTTCTGATTGAATGTTTATTTCTTCATTCTTCTCTAAACCATTGATATAAGTCCTGGTTTCCTTCCCTTCACTGTTGATTCCCTGTACATTTTCCTTTATTTCACTTTGCATAGCCTTCACTTTCTCTTCTATTTTGTGACCTTGCTCAACCATTTCTGTGAGCATCCTGATTACCAGCATTTTGAACTCTGCATCTGATAGCTTTGCTCTCTCTACTTCACTTAGTTGTATTTTTTTCAGGATCTTTCATCTGTTCTTTCATTTGAGCCATATTTTTTTGTTTTGGTGCACCTCCTTTGTAGTAAGAGGTGGAGCATTAGGTATTCACCAGGGTGGGGCAATTCACTTTGCTGTGTTGTGGTGCTGTATGTGGGAGAGGGATCTGAGAGGGAACAACACCATTTGCTCAGCTCTCAGCTGGCTTTTAGTCACTTCTCCCACTATGCACATGTTGGGAACTGCCCTGCCTGGTATCAGAAACTATAACCCCTGCCTAGGCTAAGGCTAAGGTAACACCCTTGGAACCGTAAGCCAGCAAGGAGACAAAAGCTTATCTCCCTGACAGGAGTGCTGCTTCTGCTGCTTCATTCATAACTGAACCCCAAAGCTTGGTCGGTTAGCCAAAGATGGGTAAGATTCCCCAAGGGGGGAACAACTTAAGACAGGCACAATCATGTGTGAGGCCCCCCAAAAGAAGGACGTTGGGGGCTACAGCAAAAGGGAGTAATGGACCCTCGCTCCTCAGCTTTGACATAGCCTGATTCCTCATGTCTGGGAGAAAATCTCCTTATCTCTTGGTTGCCTTAGTTCCCTTGCTCCACCTAAGCCTGAAACAATGACAGGGTGGTGCAGCTCTGTGCTGAAAAGGGCAGATTCCTGGGTGATCAGGCCTAAGAAAGAACATGTGAATTATTGTGAAACCTGCTTTGTTTAGAATGCTCTCAGTTGAATGAGAAGGATCCAAGGAGGAAGTTGGTTTGTTCCATAAAGTCTTACAGCTCTTTGACCCTGACTCAAAACAGGCCCTCAGACTTCCTTGTTATCTATTGTTTGATCCTTACTTCCTAGCAATGAGTAATGAGCTTTTACCTGAATTCTTATGCAAATGAAACCAATAAAAAGCCTCTCCAGAGGGGGAACGGCACGCTCTCCCCACCAGGGAGGGTGGCCATGGCGCCCTCCAGGAGAGAGGGTGGCCAAGGCGCTCCCCACGTGAGGAGTGGCCATGCTGTTCCTATTCCTCTACAGGACCTGGTTGTCTCTGTGTATGTTTTTTCTCGAGTTTCGATGAGCCATCCGCAGCATTCCGTGATCACTGTTGGCCGGTGACCCACACATCATGCACAAGCAAATTGGGCCCTTCTGGTGCTGATTCCTGGGTTAGTGGGTTTGTGTACACTCTAGGACACTGTGGGTCTTTCCAACAAACTCTCCAGTGAGGCTGGGAGTTTCTCCCACCACTGCAACCCCCACAGATTTTTACAGCCAGCAGTGTTGAGGCTTTATTTCCCCTTGCTGGAACCCTGAGTTGCAGCCTGCCTCACTCCCAGTTCCTCCTGGTTTATCCACATGTGAATGTGGGACCACTTCCTCCACCAGCCACTGCCATGTCCACCCCAGTCCTCAAGCTGCTGCCTTGCTCTGTGTCCTCCCTGCCCTGCCTGTCTATCTCTGCCCCTCCTACCAGTTTGAATGAATGTTTCTTTTTAACTCCTTGGTTGTTGGACTTCCATACAGTTTGATTTTCTGGCAGTTCTGGGTTTTTGTGGGGTTTTTTAAAATTTGTTGGTGTCCTTTTTTGGTTGTGCGAGGAGACAAAGTGTATCTACCTACGCCTCCATCTTGACTGGAAGTTTCTGTTCTCTCTTCTAACTTGACATTCTCAAAAAGATCATCTAGCAATCATTCAATGCATTCTGAAAACAAAAGTTTTCTTAAACAAAAGTCTTTTATGTGAGCTGAATATTAGATGATGTTGAGAAATTACTATATTTTGTTAGGTATGATATAGTATTGCAGTTATGCAGCAAAATATTATTTTAGCCCTGGCTGGCATGGCTCAGTGGCCAAAGTGTTGCAGGTTCGATTCCCAGTCAGGGTACATGCCTGGGTTGCAGGCCATGGCCCCCAGCAACCGCACATTGATGTTTCTCTCTCTCTCTCTTTCTCCCTCCCTTCCCCCTCTAAAAATAAATAAATAAAATATTTTAAAAAATATTATTTTAGGAGATGCATGTAAAAAAAATAGAAATAAATATCATGATATCATTAATTTACTTTAAAATAGTTCAGTAATAATGAATATTACAATAAAAATGCTACACAGAAATAATTCAGCCAAGAAATAATGTAAATATTGAAAAAAGTTAATGTTTGTTTACTGTAGGAGAAAGTTATTTGCATTTTTATTATGGTACTCTTTTCTACATTGTGTGTTTGAAATTTTTCATAATACAAAAAAATAATAAGTGAAAAAAACAAGTGTAAATTTTTTTAAAGAAATCAGTTCTTAGTATCCATTGTTAGCTGAGAAAGTGTTTGAATGACCTCTGGCATGATAGTCCATGTGTAGAGAAGAATTGAGGGTCTCTGTCAACCAAAAACTGAAATACTCTCAATGATAATGCCTCATAATCATCCAAAATAAACAACAATGACCAGATTGCTTCTGCTATGATTTGATTATTATTGGCTCCATTCTTCTCAAGAGGGACTTATTCTTAGGCATGTATTTTTATAAATCAATGTAATATATTATCGTCTGCATTTCACTATTAAGTTTTAGTTTAACTTTTAAATTGATTTTATTAGTAACATTGCTTCATTCTACTTACTTTCCTGATTATTTTCCATTTATTGGAAAGTGATTTGTATTTTCCATTTGCGGTCATTTCTTTTTCAAGTAAATTTATTTAAGAAAAAAGAGTGGGTTAATTTGAAGAAAATTGTTGGCAAAACTACGAAGGTAATAATGGTATGGCTGAGGCCTGGGGAAAAAATGAGCTAGAGAAAAGAGAAAAATTAAAATGAGTTTTATCAAGTTATGTCCCACATTAGTCCCAAAATATGCTGTCAGAAAAAAAAAAAAAAAAAGGCTTTGCAGTAAAGTGAGCTTGGGAAACATTTGGGAAATGCTGCATGCTACATCACCTTCTAAGAGGTTCACAATGCATTCCATCATATTAAAAGCTCAGAGAAGAGCCCTGGCCTGTGTGGCTGAGTTGGTTGGAGTGTCATCCCATAGATCAAAAGGAAGCAGGTTCAACTCCCAGTCAGGGTACATGCCTACCTTGTGGGTTTGGTCCCAGTCAGGGCATGGACGAGAAGCAACCTATCAATGTTTATCTTCCTCTCTCTCCTCCTCCTTTCCCTTATCTTTAAAAATCAATAAACATGTCCTCTGGTGAGGATTTTAAAAAACAAAATAAAAATTTGGAGAAGGTCTGCAATAATAAAGAAACATTTTATTTTAAGTCAGCAGGCCCAAATTTATTTGACCAGATAATTTTTTTTCTAAATAAAACTATTAACATTGAGGTTTAATTTCAGAAACACTAGAGGTAAGGTGTTTTATGTTCAGGGATGAAGGGCTTGCTAGAATTAATGGGAACAGATACGAGCTGGGGCCTGCTTGTCTTCCTCCCTCCTTTCCTTGGTCCTTTCAGAGGATCACAGGGCAGATAAGCTGACAAAACACCAAGGGCTAGGGCTGATCTGAAAGAAAACCCGAATAAGAGATGAGAAGTTGACTAGCTTAGCAGCAGATCAGATCCCATAACAAAAAATAGCTCAACAGAAATCGCAGTGGCAGTCAACACTGCATAAGCAGATGGGAGGGGAGAGGGTCTTAAGGCTGAGTTAGGGGGAAATCAAGGTGCTTCTGTAAATTATGAAAGTATCTCAGTGGAATTCAAGTTTGAGTTTTAGGAGTTTTGTTTGCTTTCAAAATGCATCCTAGGCATTAACCTTCAAACACAGGTTACTGTTTTGTTTTCTTTTGTTTTTCTGGCATCTGTCTTCTTTTTGCTGTATACTCAAAAAATAGTCTGGGTAATATCTATTGGCAAGAAGGTGAGAGCACTTCATGAAATTGAAAAAAAATTTTAAAAATTATTTTAATGTCTGCTTAGAGTTTTTCAAGTCTTATACCTAATAAAGATGCTTTTTGTATCAAAAAGGTCCAAAATCCGGATAGAAATATAGTAGTGGAATGAAGAAGACCATTTTAAATATCTGAGACTGGGTTCGTTTTGTAAGCCTACGATGCAAAATCCGAAGGAAGACAGGGAAAACAGATTCTCCCAATAAACGCTGCAATGGTGAACACAAGGGCATTGGACCAGGGATGCTGAGCCTCTCTGAGATGAATAAATAGCACTCAACTATGCAGGGCTTGATGCATTTCCAAAGTAAAGAAGTGGAATAACCGAGGAGGCAAACATTAGCTTGAGTTAAGTGACTTCTGGTACACCCTTACCTTGGCTGGGCACCAGTGTGCACTTAGGTGAATATTGGAGTCTGTGTTCTTTTTGGCACCTTTGGACTTCAAAAATATATGATTCTAGGTTGACTTTATCATTTCTGGACTCTTTGATTTTAGCTCCATGGGATATAGTGTCCCTGCTAAGGGCTTGTCTGTTAGCCTGAAGCAAGAGTCCTCACAGCCAGGGGAAGAAGAGGTTCACTCTTTGGGTTATGCTTTTGGTAATTTGAGTGAAAGATTTAAAGCTGTTTATCACAGACACTTTGGGAAGAGAAAAATCTGCCTTACTCCAATGAATTTGAAGTGAGATCGTGAGGGCCTTTTCAGCAAGCCCATCTCTCTGAAACCATCACATCACATCCTTCTGGGTAGAAAACAAGGTTTTCTGCTGTGTTTTGTTTTTATTTCCAAAATCAGCTATCTATTTCTAAATGGTGTGAGGACAAACACTAATTAAAATTAATAGGCTTAATTCTCCCTGTAGAAAATCAGAAGAGTCTTGTTCCCAGAACTTCCTTTTACCTAAAGCATTTAGTTTAGAAAATGTTTAATTCTAAGTTCTTTCTTTGTCTCTGAAATGTATATAAATCTTTTTAGAAACTAAACAAGCCTGAGCTCAAAACCCATGACCCTAAGCATGATTAAGACTGGTCATGTCCATGAAAATCCTGCTCCGCACCCTGTGCTTTTGAAGCAGAAGAGATCAAATAACTTATTCACAGTGCTTACAACAGTGCTTGACACTTGCCAGCTATGATTTTCATTGTCCTCAAAGCCCAAATTTCTCTCCCTGCTATACTTAGTCCTTGGGCTCTGAAAGGCCTAATAGAAAATCCAGTTTGTGGATCTGCACAGCTGGGGACCAGACCCCACACCCTAGTGACAGCTTGTTCATGTCTGTGACTCTAATGCATTGAAATTAGGAAAAATAGAGACTTAGACCCAATCGATCTAACTAATCAGACTGTGCTTAGAGAGCTCTATTTTTCACCGAAAATCTCCTTAAGTCTTTATTAGGATTGACACACCAGAAAAGTCTTTTCTGTAAGTTGACCTGGTTTTACTTTTTGGTCAAGATTGGCAACAATTTTCTGGTTTTTCTCAAAGCCCCTGTCTCAGGCAGTATCAACTTGTCCTCTTTTCAGGGTCATCTCAGTGGAGTATCCATTAGTGTGGCTCCTCAAATTTTATTGTCCAATCAGAACACTGTTGTGTAAGGGAAGCTATAAGTAATTATGCCAAGACAGCAGACGTGAGCTGTACCTGCTCTTGGCAAAGCAGATATTTGATTATCCTACTCTCTAAGGAGTCTGAGCCATCCCTCTGTTTGGGGCACTCCCTTCGTCTGATTCTTCGGTCAATCCCTTTTCCAGTGTAGTAGAGGAGGCAGATTTTGTGAGATAAGAATACAATAGGCAATTCCATATTGAAGGGTCATTCTCCATTTCCATGGCCACTGCACAGTGAACATATTAAATTATAATTTACTCCTGCCTGTTCCAAAAAGATTAAAGGTGGTTTATGACCACTTAGAAATTGAATAAGATAGCATATAATATTTTATATACATATATGTGCATAGATGTGTGTGTGTGTGTGTGTGTGTGTGTTCTTAATTAAGCCCCTAGCAATATTTTCCAGATAAGGAAAGTAAAGCATAAAGAAATTAAGCCTCTTCCCCAAGGTCACATAGCTTTTAAATGTCAGAACCTGAATGTGTTTTATTACAGGAAAATTAATATGTTCTTTAATGAAAAATTCTATTTTGGTTATCTTTATATTGTTTCATTTTTATTAGCATGTGAAATTGGATGTGCTCTGATAAAAAAGTCCTTTTTTCTTGAGATAAGAAAGCTTACTATGATTGAATAAGCAATAAGTCAAAATTTTACATCTTTTACTAATACAAGGGCGGGCCCACAGGATTTCTATAGTTAAAGAATCATTAATAATCTTTTGTAGATCCAACATAATCTGTGATGGAATGCCTCAAAATGTTTTCAAAAGAAATGAATTCTATTAAAAATTTTTAATGGTATAAGCTATCTTTAAATTCTGGAAAACCTTCTTATTGCTTTCTTAAGATTAAGGGCAATTTAGAAGTATACACACTCAATTTCAAAAGTTTATATAACATAAATCATATTCTTTTTTGCCTTTAACTGAAAGTCAGTAATTTTGTTGATATTCAAATCCTCAAAAAATGATGAATCTGAAGATTGTGTGTCTTTGCCTCTGACACCACCTAATTCACCCACAATACTGAAGAAGGAAAGTCATTAACCCAAAGTCGAAAGGATGAAATGGGATATGGGAAAGGTTAAAAGCATAAATTAACCATCCTTCTTTTATCAGAGTACCTAACAATCACAACAGAGATGTGCAGACTCCTCAAGAGCTGTCCCAGCTGTCAAAAAAAAAAAAAAAAGACATCATTTTTTTTCCAAATCCCAGTCTCCTGGAATTAAAGTATCATCTCATCTATAAATACCCCGACCTCTAATAACCTAACCCCACACCTAGAGCCTACTAAGGTAAAGGTGATTGTTTTTTCCTCAACCTCTGGAAGAGTTTATCTGTACCTGGGATATATAATAACCTTGTTGCAAATGTCATTTGAGCTAATAAGGAATTGATCTTAAACTACTTTAATCAACATGGTCTAATCCATTTGAGCATTTTAAAAGTGGAAAGCAGACAGAAAAAAAAAAGCAACACCAAGCCTCCATCTCCCGCTTTTTTATCTTGGTCTCACGAAAGGATATGCTGATGACCTAGGCTTTGTGTTTTTAACAACGAAAATGACTGACAATGGATGCAGTGACAGCTCCCCTAAGCTGTGGCCAGGCTGTGATGAACTCTGACAAAGCACTTGCT
The DNA here is from genome assembly GCF_004126475.2 of Phyllostomus discolor. Classification (NCBI taxonomy): domain Eukaryota; kingdom Metazoa; phylum Chordata; class Mammalia; order Chiroptera; family Phyllostomidae; genus Phyllostomus; species Phyllostomus discolor. Next base: position 144,865,951 of record NC_040907.2, on the reverse strand, counting down.
TGGAAGAAAGTTGGAAGAATGGGCTGGGTTTCAGGAGATCAAAGGATGGATATTGTTGACCTCTGAGGCCCTTCCCATGGCCCTTCCTGGTCAGTCCACATTCTCTGCCTAGCTAGCTCTTTCCACCAGAACTGCCATAATTCCTTTGTCCCTCTCCACTAATGCTGTATGGAAAACTGGGGTTTACTTCTTCCTGACTTAATTATTCAATGACTGTTCAAAGATCCAATGATTATTAGCTCAACTGCTTTTGTTTGCTTAGAAAAACCAGGTTTATTATAGATAGTGAGACCTAAAGCATTTATGGCCATGATATGCTGATCAATTAAAATCTGTATTTACTCTATGTACTCAAAGAGGTATGTTATTAATCAAAACATATGCAACATCTAAACCTAAACATATGCAGTGAGGGATCTTATTTTATTTTGCCTCAAGGTATGAAAATCTCAATACGTTGATAGTAATATCCTCCTTGGACATTTAGGCTCTTCTGCTTTATCCTGAAGCTTAAACCAGGCATGTGCATACACAACAGTGTCCTAATGGACAAAGATGAGATATGTATCATTATTTATTTTCCCATGTTCAACGGCAATGTCTCATAGATGTCCCAGGCGTGTTTAAGAGGGAGGTTCTTTAAATGGGGAGGAGATTGCACTGCTTTTCAGGAGCTCTGAAATCTCCCACCCATGTCAGATTCACTCTATAGCTGGACTCCTGTCATGTCCTTTCCCTGACCTGCCAAGACATTGTGAGGAGGTGCTATCGTGATTCCTATGGAAGTCCTTTGATTCCAGCTCTGTCATTACTTTTCTGAGCCTTAGTTACCCCATCGCTAAGACAGCTAGACTGTACAACAACAGCCAGCACTCACTAAGTGGTACATGTTATGCCCACATCTAAATCCTTATTGGTATTGTCTCAGGGAAGCCTTATAAACACCATGAGGTTGCTCTTACAATGAATTCCTCCTATGATGTAGACAACAAAACCAAGAGAAATTAAATAGCCCCTCCCAGGTCACACAACCAATAAGTGGCAGACTTAGGACTATAACCCAGGTGATCTACCTCCACAAATGGCCTTTTGAGCTCTACGCTCTTTGCCTGCAGTGGTTTCTTCTAGCAGCATCAACCTGAAAGGGTCTAAAAATGTACTATACTATAGTTTTAAATCTTGGAATGATTTCCTTTACATCTTCTATTATTGCTAGATAGGCATTGTTTGCCTGCTGATACTGGTCCTTACTCTTCCCTGACAACTTCTCCTTGATTCAGTCCTGCTTGTTGATTACATCTATAGTCGGGATACTTTGTCTCAGATAATCTATGAGCATATAGTCATCAGAGCTCACCAGCAACTCATAACCTGAAGAAGTCTATTTGCTACCAGGAAAGCCTTATATCCAAAAGCCTGAAGACCTTCCAGGAAGAATAAGCTTATCGCCCTCGATCTGTAAAGCCTGAACTTTTGTTCCCCTACAGTTCAAATATTTGAAACTGTTTTTGACACAAATTGCCTCTTACCTCAAGGTAAAAACAAGATTAGTCAAAGAGCTGATTATGCAGATTTTTCTATTAGATTTTTTCAACCTAACACATTCTGAAAGCACTTGCCTATCTCCTACAGAGAAAACATTGATTTCTGTGGTTAGGCACCCACTGAGCAGAAATTTCAGATCAGGTCCGACTGTGTTACATGTAGAATTGAATAATAATGCTGGCTGGAGTGGCCATTGCAAAGTTCCAATCCAAGGCTGTCTGTTGCTGTTTTATTATAGTCATGCAGCTACCTACCCCCATACCCTCTGGCCTACCAGCAGGACCAGAGTATGCTAGTGATAGAACAAAAACCTCACTGGACTATTTGGCTTTCTTTCTATTTGTGGATGGAAGGGTGGGCTGGTAAAACATTTGAGTGGGTTGGAATGATTTTTATATTTATTTGTACAGCAGTGACAACCCCAGGGCCTGTTTTTTCCCATGTTAAACAGATTTTAAAATCTCAGAATGTGTTTTACAGTCAATGGACACAAATTCAAAAGATTACTTCATACTCAAAAGTTAAATTGTACAAATGAAAGAAAAACATTCAAAAGAGAGGAAAGAAAAAACTTAAGACAAGCAATACAGCCAAGGTCACTGTGAATGTGCTTTTCACTTAGCTGAACCTCCAGTTCCCATGACCAGCAGCTGTGTGGATGTCTGAGTTGTAGCCTAACCTCTGCTACAAGTTGTTTACATGATTTTGACTCAATCACTTAATTGCCTGAATTCAATTTATTCAACTAAAACTGAGAGAGGTGACTTAATCTCAAAACCTCAAGTCATCTGAAAACAGAGGCTTTGGGTCAATGCAGATCTGTGTTTGAATCTTGGCTTCAACGTGTATTAGCTATGACTTGGGCAAGTACGACTTCACTAAGTCTCAGAGTTTTCATCTGTGAAATGGGCTTAATATACCTGCCTGACGGGGTATTGTCAAGAATGAAGTAGGTAATGCACGTAAAGTGTCCAATACAGTGGTTCTCTCCAGAGGCCTCTTTGGACCCATCACAGGCTATTCAACAATGGCTGGAGATATTTTTGGTTGCCACAAATTGAGGATGCTACTGGCATCTAGTAAGTAGAGGCAAGATGCTGCTCAAGATTCTACATGCACGAAACAGTGTCACAAAAAATTGTGAAAATTGGAAACCTCTGGAAATAACATCTAGCTCACTGTAAGTAAATGGTAATGATGGTTCTCACTGCCCCAGAGAACGACGATTGGGAAAGGGTACAAAAATCTCTCTAAGATGCATGTAAACACTCTATGAGGATATATTTTGTTTTTGTTGAAGGAGAGAGTTTTTCTTGCAGGGCTCTGTCCTAATCAGATCAGAGAGGCTCTGGGCCTGGCATGAGGCCGTGTCGTTACACCCAAGTTCTACAGACTCCAACAGAATGTGGATCCCTCATCCTAACTCAAAATTCAGCCAAAAACAGAAGACCTGGAATTTTCCACTATTCTATCAACCAAATCAGAAAGGACTCCAAACTTAATTAATTTGCATTAAAATTCCTCCCTTTTCCAAATTAATAATCTACTGTAGGTCAACCATAAATCATTTACACCAAAAAGTCCTATGCAGTAATTACTGCTTTCCAATTCAGTGCACTAATTTAGATTATAATTATTAGTCACACTTTCAGCTTTTATTTAGACTCCAACTCCAGCCAACACAAAACAAATGTTTGGAATGTTTATAAGCACTTTCTATCTCTTAAACTTGATGGGCTTTTTTTTTTCCTGCATTCAAGATGATTATATAAAAGTCGGGTTTGCTTAACATCATGCAAATTTAGAAAATGAACAGCCTGGCAGATATCCATGTACAGTTTCACAACTCCATGGACCTATCAGTCTAGAAGAAGGTGATACAATTTCAAGGGTAATAAGAGACCCAGTAGCCGTAGTTTATTTTTCCAATGGGTCTATATGGCAACCCGAAGACGTGTGTTTATCTCTGTTTTATTGTTAGTGTACTTGTTGCTCACTAAACTTCAAGCTCCTGGAAGAAGCATAGCATAGTGATAAGAAGAATGGACTTTGAGGTCAGATTTCATGGGCTCACATACCCATCCTAATCAGTTTATCCACTAGCAATAGGACCTTAGAAAGGTCCTTCTTTAAGACTTAATTTCTAGAAAAGGAGGGGAGAGAAAGGTAGAAGGAGGTAAAGGGGGGATAAATAGTGATGGAAGGAGACTTGAGGTGGTGAACACACAATACAATATACAGATGGTGTATTACAGAATTGTACACGTGAAACCTGTATAATTTTATTAGTCAATGTTATCCCAATAAATTCAATTAAAAAAGGACTCGATTTTTCATCTGAAAATTGCATGTTATATTTAAATAGTATCTCCATCACAGAGTTGTGGTTAGAGTAAAATGAAATAATGCCAAGGACTAGCCAGAGCTTAATAAAAATTGTCCATTACTATGCCATTACTAGGACAAAGACTATGTCTGTTCTACTCATCACTGTAGACTTAGTCCCCAGTACGTTGTTTGCCGAGATTATGCACTCAATGAATAGTGGTTGAATGATTGAATGTGGACTACTGACCAGCATGGTGACCTTGGGCAAGTTACTCAACCTCCCTGAACCTCAACATATTAATTTACATGGGAGGAAATTTTTATGAAAATTAAATAAGATCACACTTGTGTCAATGCCTGACACAAAGCACCTGCTAAATGATGTTGGTTATTATTATTAAAATTACTAGTTGCTAGCTATGTGTGCCTTGAACAAATCTCTTAATGCTAAGCTCTGGTTTTCTTGTCTGAAAAAAATTGACACTGATTTAAGTTTTCAGGTGAAAGTACAGAGTTAGTCTGAGGCAGTGTGGAGTGAGAGAAGGGTGGAGGGGTGAGGGTGTTTACAAAAGACTGACCATAATGATGAGCCATGGAGAGTAAGGATGGACATGAGGATGTAAAGGGGTAAGTGGAGAAGGAAAAAGCTATAGATTCACTGGAGCTTGTTCTTCCTGTTTTCTGCTGGAGTCGGAGTGCCAGTCGGTGTAAGGAAGGTGGCTGGCTGGCCATCAGAGTGGGATGATTGAAATAAACGTTCAGAAGGAAGTTTATGCCAATTCCTCCCATAGAACCTTACACACATTAGCATACAAAAATATTTGCTGTCAAATGAATATTTTGAGCCCTTCTTTTTCTGGAAGATCCTGCTTAGAACATGTGTGAGGAACTTTTCAACCATAAGTGAAAATATTTCCCACACACTTTCTTGCTGTCCTACTGACATGTAGAGTCAATGCTGCTTCTCTACCATTCATTCAATAAACACTCATTCAGGGCCTATTATGCACCAGGCACTGTTCTATACTCTTGGAAGATAGCACTGTATTAGTGCCCCAAAATAGAAATTTTGTTTTATATGGTTCAACTGAATTTTTATGAACTGAACAAAGATCTCTACCTGTGCAGAACTTACATTCTAATGGAGAGATGTATGGTGACAAAAATTAAAACTAAGTCATTAATAAGTTACAATCTATAGGAAAGGTAAGGGATGGGGTAAGAGAGAGTAGAGCCAGCAAGAACAGATCAGGAGTGTCTTTGGGTCTGACTTTAAATGGTATGTTCAGGGTAAGCTTTATTGAGGTGAATTTTAAGTAGTATTGGAAGAAACCATTCAACTCTGTCTTCTTCTGAGAATCAAACTTCCTTTGCCATTAATGTGGCTGAGTGGCTGACTGTTCAAGAATCCTTCTAGATCTCAGCCTGATCTAGGTCACTCAGATGCTGCGTGACCCAGATCATCACTGCCTGCTCCCCCATTTCTAAATATGATTTTCTCCCACCAGCAGGATAAAACCCCTATCATGTAGAAGTTACCCCATAATATAACCAATTATGTGATCCCCCAACACTGCTGAGGAATCACCGCCCTTCATCTGTCAGGGTAAAGTAAGCTCTTCAGATGGCCAGTCCTGCTTCTCAGGCTCCTGGGATGGGACCATTTACTTCTGGCCACGCAACACTGGCACCAGCATCACCAGCAGGGTGCTGATGATTCACTTCCTTTCTAAAAACCAGGGTTTCTCAGGCTCCTAAAATAAGACACCTAAGGGGTAGAATGCCCTGGGATGTGAAAGTATACCTTTCACGACAAGATATGGGTCCATTTCTCACCCAACCATATAAACCATAAAGGAGAATGGAACATGGAGATCAAGAAATGAGTAAAAGACCTGAACAAGAAGTGACAAACAGTAGTGCCAGGAATATACCCCAATCCACAATGCTGTCTGGTACATGGATATCCAGACAATGTTCACTGGCTCATCTGTGTGATACCAGAGAAGTAATAGCCAGAAGCCATCAGAAATAACTCTTCTGGTCACAGCCTCAGAAATGCAAAAATTCAATTTTAATAGAGAAATATTTCTCCACCAGCTAACATAGATTATTTTGTAAATATTTAAAGAAAATACCTGTAAAAATATCTATGTCAAGGTCATTGTCATGGAAGAGTGAGGTAGAGAGCAAACGTTTATTCATCTGATTAATGTAATCAGGACAGCCAATCCAATTAAATAGTTTGAGCCTCTGAAGAAGAAATCATTCTTGTCTCGTGTGTAATTAAAATAAATGTTTATAGTTTAAGCTAGTTCTTATACATATATATCATTGCTCAATTTTTCACTTTCCATCTACACTGTGAATGTTTTTTTAGTATGAAAAATTCTTTACTCTCAACTTAGCAGTCTCCTTAAACAAGACCTAAAATGAATTCAATTAAAAACTCAAAAGTATAATCATTTTCAAAGCATTTTCAATACAACTTGAATTCTGATTTGAGAGTTCAAGATCAATTCTGCACTCATTTAGATAATTATTTGAGCCCTGGGCTTGCTGTTACTCTATAAATCTGTTGGGAGTATTCCAGTGTGAAGGAAAAAATGAATTTTAGCTTTTTTTAATCTTTTGAAGAAAATAATAAACTATTTCTTTCATTGAACCATTAATTTAAACTAGTGTAAGTATATGGTTTTAAAATTAACTAATAGGATAAAAATTGAATAAAGACTTTTCTTTTTTGAAGTAGTACTGAATTATTATTCATCTTAGAAATAATCTAGTCTAGTTGCTCTTGTCCTATTTGGGTTCAGAGATCCCTTTGAGAATCTCACAGAATCTATAGATCTTCCCCCAACAAAATCCATTATTGTACGTATGATGTCAAGAGGGTTCATGGACCTAGGGACTATGTGGAATCTATATCCCCCCCCAAAAAAAATCCAGATCAAGAGCCTGCCTTTTATGATTTGAAAAATCTGTGCTTTAGAAAAGGGAAGAAACTTAATGCCAAATGAGTAGTTAAAATGGCAAAGCAAGATTAGTCTAATTCCTAGAGCCAGTATATTTTCTGGTATGCCACGCTACCTCTCTGAGAAAGGAAGACAGCAAAGCCATTGTCTCTTAGTCTCTTACTTTCTCCTTAAGTTTTACTGAAATGTGGAAATACAATAGAATAGTATTTCCCACACTGACATACCATGGAATAGTTAGTATGTGAGGAAAAAGGAATTTATTAGTTAATTTCCACTCAGAGATTTACAAAGAACTTCAACATGTTAAAAATTCTGAGTTCTCCTCTAAACCAATTTTACTTTGATTAACATGGTGTTTCCTAAATGTATGGGAATATGTAATGATTTTTTTAAAACATGCCAATTTAGTATTTATTTATTTATCTACTTATTTATTTTTAATCCCAGGGATATCAATTGGGGAAACACAGCAACTGGTCCACAGGTGCATGTTATTATTGGCTTCGTCATTCTTTACAAACCCATGAGCTTTTGACCATGGTGTCAGTGTACAAGCTCATGGCAAACATGGATCACACTTTTGTCCACTTGAATTCTCAAGGGCACAAAGTGGCACTGGATCACATCCCCTTGGGAAGCCTGCCCTAATTCTCCCCAGCAAGCCTGGGATAGGTACTATTCCACATGGACAGCTATATAGTTATTGCAGTACAACAAACCATCACAAAATAGAGTGGCAAAAACCTAATTTCTTATTATCTCTTACAGTTCTGGGAATTCTCTGGATTCACTGGGCAGCATTTTCTTGGGATCTGTCACATTGTTGCAGTCATAGAGCAGCTGGGGCTAGGGCCATCTGAAGACTTGACTGGGAGGCTCTCCAGAATGATGCAATTAACTTGGCTGGAAGTTGCTCTCTAGCAGCTGAAAGCTCAACTATAGCTGTCAATCAGTTCTTCCAACTGATGTGGGTTTCTTACTGCACGGGAGGCTGCAATCTAAGAAGGAACATAACCAGAGACAACATTCTAAGAAATTCAGCCGGGGCTGCAAGATTTTGTAGGGGAGGAAAATTTTTCCTTCTACCCTCCTAGGTTCTGTGACTCATCTAACAATTGAAATGATATAAAATAAAGTAACAGGAGAGAAAACAAATATAATTACATCTGTAAGGAAGCCCCACAAGGATATGAGACTCAAAAAGCAGGCAGGCAATTGAGGCTTTTATAACACCCTGAGCTAAGGAAGCGGAGAAGGGTCTGGGGCTACAAAGGGGAGGAGGGCCATGCATAGAGGGTGAGAGGAGATGTTTAGAAAATAAATGTTGCCCTATTATGCAGATAAGTTTCCCAGGCAAAAAGTTAACTCTGATAATAGTTCTCTTCCTGGTACAGGCCCCTTTTCCAATGTAAATTCCCCTTATAACTGCAAAAGTTTCTCACAAATGAGGAAATTTATATTTCTTCTAGGCAATTAAGGAGGAAGAGTTTTTTATAAGTTTTCTGGGTCTTGATTGCCTTTATCTGTAAATAGTCTTCATACCCAAGTGCTGTATTTTGGGGAAACTTGTTCTATACTCCTTCTGTTTATTAAGACCTAGGCTGAAAGCCCTGAACACCATTTCCACTATGTTCTATTGGTCAAGCAACTCACTAAGTCTAGCCTGTATCAAAGGGGAGGGGAAATACCTCCACCTGTTGATGAAGGAATAACAAAGAGCCTATAACATATTATCTTACATCTATCGAAAGCTCTTGTTACTTTGTGTTACAATTGGTGTTTAGTTGAACCTCTATTCTACTATACTGTTACCTCTTTGAGTATATGACTCTTATACACTATTGAGAATGTCTTGGCCATTACTGTATTCTAATAGTTAAGGGTCAATCAATGTTTGTTGAGTAACAAGTGAGTAAATGAGGAAGTGAATGAATGAAACAAGGAACATAAGATTACTTTTTAAAAATTTAATTGTGAAAGGGCTATAGGTTTGTGAGATTTTTTACATTTGTCCTTATCAAAATGAAGTACACTGGAGCATGTTTACATAGAGAAAGAAGAGAGCTAACAGAGGAGTTGAAATTATAAGGCAGCACATGGTGGGTAGAAACCAGTTCCTTGTGACATCCAAAGGACATGATTCCTAACAAGGTGAAAGAATTGTTCTTGGAAAAGAGAAGAAAGACGTCCATTAACACACAAAGGAGCCAAGACAGACTGTGTGTGGTAGAGATAAGCTTACCAGCAGAGCAGAGGTAGGGGGTGGGGACTGGGGAATTATACCTGACGCCTGATCCCCTGAAATTATATGAAATATAGAAGGAAAGTAGGGCCACATTTTAGCTCTAAATGCCCTCTTCTCTTCAGTGACTTACTCATTCAATATTAACATCTGCCAACTACGTATGCATGTTGTAGCATTGTGGTATAGTGTAGTTATTCCTACCAATAGTGAAGTGAGTATATCAAATCCCAAACATCTTGAAGGATTCTTTAGTCTTGGTTATGCAAAAAAAAAAAACTGACTTTAGTTATTTAAATGTACACTATTTAGAAGCATAACGTATTTAGAGAAATGTCCTAATGTACCTTACTACTGCCTGCCATTCATTCTCCTCATAATTCCTATATATATCCAAAAGGCCACAAAGAAATTTGCAGCTGAAAGTAGCTTCAGAAAGAACATAGGGAGTAGAGTGGGGTGAGTTAAATCTGATTAGTAACAAAAGACAGTTTGAAGGTGCAATGTATACACTTAATTTTTCCACCTACAGCCCAGAATCAGAAAAACCTTTATATCTTGTAATGAACTTATACTCTTCTTTTTTCTTTAATTTATTAATTAAATAATGTTTCTTTATTTTTCAATCAACAGTGATATCACTGCTTGACTTAGAATACAATTACAATAATTATCTGACCCTGAGTGGCTACTATACTTCTCTTTTTTGTATTTTATTTATGGTATTTTTAAAAATATTTTTATTGTCTTTCTTGTTCAAATCAACTACAGAAGTTATTCCAAAATTTTATTAGAAGTAGACAGTGTACACATTAGTTTTAAAATAAATTCTGAACAAGTGGTAAAATGAGCTGGCCGCTAAGATAATCAATCCATCAGCCCTGAAGCAATTGTCTTAATACAACTCCCCAAGCTGAACATACAAGAAAAATGGATGACAATAAGACACTAAGATAGTTGCTATATGTCATGTAAGAAGCAGAGCACATGGTGCAACTCACGGAGCTCTCAAGTATGATAAAATGAAAAAAAAAATGATTCCAGAATTCTAGAAAGCACTTAAAGCAATTGAAACAGAGCTAGTCCATGCATCATACTATATCTTTATACAAATGTTGGTTTGGTCCTTTAGAATTCATAAGATACTTCCCCATTCAATTACAGGTAAAACAGATTGCTTGAGGTTAAGGCCGCAGACTAACTCAAAACGTGGAGATGCAATTATACGGAATTCATGGATTGATTGATTGATTGATTGATTCCACAGCAATTTATTTATTAATCACTACAAATCAGGTGCAGTACTGGGAACTAGGGACAGACCAAAAGAGAAAGGGACATGATTATGGATGTTAGAAACCAAAAGAGCTGGACATCTAGTAGGAGGATTAGTATTGAAGTGAGCTAAATGGTGGCCCCAAGGAGATGTCCATGTCCTAATCCCTAAAGACTGTGATTATTACCTCATCTGGCAAAAGTGGGATTAAGTTAAAGATCTTGAGAGAAAGAAGTTACCCTGAATTATTTGGGCCAACCCTAAATGCAATCGCATGTATCCTGAAGAGAAAAGCAGAGAGAAATTAGACACGCAGAGAGAAGGCGATGGGAAGGGGAGGCAGAGACTGCAAGGAGACAGCCACCAGCCAAAGAACACAAAGGATTGCCTGCAGCCACCAGAAACATGGGGCAGGGAGCAAACCACCCACAGAGCCTTAGGGGAGAATGCAGCCTGCCCCCGTAGTGTTTCCTGGCCTCTGGCCTCCAGAACTGTGTGAGAATAAGTTCCTCTTATTTTAGGCCGCCAAGGTTGGGGTGATTTGTTATGGCAGCCCTACGAAACTAATATAGCATACAAATTGCTATATAATTACAATTCATGATCGGTGTCAGAAATTAAAGGTACAGGATGCTATGAGTGTATAACGTGGAAACCTCCTTCTCATTGAGTGCAGTGGGGTGGGGAACATGGGGAATAATACAATTACAGACTCAGGGTGTAGCATTTTGGGTGACTACTCATAATGCATGCATAACCCAGAAAAATGCCTTACTAAACACAAACTCCAAGTTTAAAATTAGATGCATATGTAGATAAATAGGCAGATTTAAATGGTTAGTGAATCTACATTTTACTATGAACAGATAAATCACATGAAATTAATTGAAATGAACCTGCTTTCTTTTGGTCCTTATAAAGTGTCTTTTGGTGTCTCCACAGAAACAACTTTAAATGACGCTTTTTGAAGTCAATGCTAATTATATTATTCTAGATTAGAATTTCTGGTAACATTGTCAGAAATATTGTTTCTTTTTTTTTATCTCCCTAAACTCTTCTTAAAACCCTAACGGGACTAACAAGATAGTTTTTTCTAAGTCAATCAATAGCACATACACACCGCCAGGCATAGGGGAGGCTGTCCAGCCTCCCCACAAGCAGCAGGCGCTACACAAAAGGAAGATGGGAGTGGCAGAAATGGCAGAAAGTGAAAAGGGACGACAACAACATAACCAGCAAGATGCAGAAACACAACCAAAAAGATCCCAAATGAAGCATTTTCTCTGAGCAGAACCCTGTTGAAGGATCTGAGACTGTAGCAAAATTGGGAAAAAGTCTCAGAGGCTTTAAGTGAGTGCCAGGTATGCTGTTCATGAACATGGAAAAAATCAAACAAGGTTTTGCTGCTCTGAGCCCTTAGGAGAACCAGAAATATGCACATACATAAAATGCTCCCTTTCAGAGCGACAAGTTCTCACGCTAAAGGAAAGATTACCTGAAACAGTAGCCAAGTTGAGCAGGATAGACAACACTGAAGGTGAAGGACGGAAAGGCTTCCAGTGCTAGGGGTAGACCCAGGACACAGGTCCCCGCAAGTCCCCAAATCACATAGAATGTGTAAGTGCCATGCAGTAGAGGCAAGGAGCACAGGCTGAGGCAGCACAAGTTTTTGAGTCAAATTTAACTGTGAGAGACAGAGATGTGGCCACCGAGAGAGCCATGTCTGGAGTCTTGCAACATAGCGATAGAAGAGGGAACCTCAAGATAAGAAGCAGTGAAACACCCTGACCTCTTGTCCTTCCATAGGATCCCCCTAGGTCAGCCCAGGAAAACCCATCCCACCTAACCATGCAAAAGAGAAGAGAGATGTGAAATTATTACATTGTACATCTGAAACTAATATAATGTTACATGTCAATTATACCTCAACTAAAAAAAGGAAGAAAGAAAAAGGATATGATCTAACACCTTAAAGAGTTATGGGGGGGACAGAAAGATGTGAAGGAATGCTTACTGAAGGTAAAATATGGATTAGAGAAAATTGACATTTAAGAGATAGTGACTACATTAGAAGAAATACAAAACCACAAACACAAAGGAAAATAAGCACGATTAAAAGCACAGAAAGGAATTAAAGCATAAAAACAGGTAAAAAGAAAAATGACACAGGAAAATTAAAGGAAGTAAAAAACTTCTAGAAAAAAAAAGATAGAAAAAAAGAAAAAATGATAAACAAGCCAGACAGGGAAATGTAGTACACATTTTATTGGAGTCCCCAGAAAAGAAAACCAGAGCAAGGCAACAAACAGATATGTAAGACTATAACTCAAGGAGCCCTCGCCAGGTGGCTCAGTTGGTTGGAGCATCATCTCACGTGCCGAAAGGTGGGTTGAATCCCCAGTCAGGGCACATGCCTGGGTTACTAGTTTGATCCCCAGCTGAGGCACAAATAGGAGGCAGCTGATCAAAATATCTTTCTTCTCTTCTCTCTCTGTCTCTCTCCCTCTTCCTCTGAAATCAATAAACATATCCTGGGGTGAGGATTAAAAAAAAATTAACTATAATTCAAGGAAACACTGCTGTGATAAAAGGCTTGAAAATATATATAAACAAAATGTATAAAATATATAAAACACTAGCTAACCCAACTTTTAAAAGTTAGAGTGAATAATACATAAAGTAAGAAATGACAGGAGACATACTTTCCATTTAAGGTACTCCTAACAGTTAACAAGGATGAAAGCTCACCCCTGAGGAATCAGGAACACAAGGTCAGGACACTGACAACAAAATCAAAATAATTTTAAAATCTCCTGATTCACCATAAACATTGAAATACTATTTGAATTTCATTCCACAATATTTGGGTGTTTGTCTTAATTGTAAGTCATATTTTTAATTGCCAAACCTAAAAACTAATCTTTATCGTGTGGCTCCCATGCTCCCAGCACAGCCCTGAAACACCCCCTAGCATTCCCCAGTGGGGGAACTGATAACCAGTTAGGAGATAAGACGGGCCACTCACATCCTGAGCAGAATCCTGTAGAGACCTAGAAGATAGAAAGTGAAGCTCAGAGGCAACATTAGAACTGTTTCCTCTCTGATGCAGAATTTGAGAAGCTGTTCTCAGCTACCATTTAGTCATGCCTGAGCCAGCTATGCTGGCCGATGATGCTTCCCAAGCCTGTGTTCACACAGTTTGTCCTCAGAAGCAAATCCGATGAGGGTGTCCGTGTCCCACTGAGGTTTGAAGGGATTGACAGTGCCAAAGGGTGACAGTGAAGGGATGGAAACTGTAAACTCGGTGACCTTGCCTGCCCGCTTGTGCTCTATCTCCCTCTTCAAATATTTAATCCAACTAAAAAAACCTACCCGAGTCCTGGTGGGCACTTACAAAGCAGTCTGAGTCCCTTTGAGTGACCGCACTTTCCACCCATGACCAAAGGAAGATAAGGCTCCTTCCAGCCAGAAGAGAACACTTCCTCAGGAGGGTCACACCCAGGTAACCCTGAACAATCTTTGGTTGTCTCTAGGTCCCATTTTCTTGTCTATAAAATGAACTATTGGAAAAAAAAATTGTCTCTAAGATTTCTTCCCTACATGGTCGTATCTATGCTGTAGAGAGTCTCCTTTCAACCCTGCCCCGCTGCTCCACCCAGCATGTACACAGCACACCAGCTTCAGGTCCCAGAGGTGGCCCAGGGCAGGCCATTCGTAGCAGGCCAATGCCTGAGCACAGTGAGCAGTCCAAGGAAAGGACACCTGACCAGTTCCAGTCCTTCCCCAGAATTTTTCAAGTAGAAGCTGAGGGAGAAAGAGATGCTGTTTCATTACCGGTTGCCAAGCTGCAGAATGTGGCCTCAGGATTTGCTAGCAGCCATGATCTGTGCTGTAAGGAAAAGTTCATTTGATAAGAGAAAATGAGGCCAATAAGCAGAGATGAGAAGCAGGCAGAGATATTAACTGGTGGTTTTCAAGACCCAAGTTTCATGTACCAATATAAGTTATTTCCATGCTACTTTCTTCAGTTCCACAGCTATTCATACTGTTGGAAAATGCAGATTTATCCAGGCAGTTTTTCCACCCCTACTTCACCACATATGGGCACTGGGCCTAGAACACTTTCTTAACAAGAGATAAAGGGTCCCAAAGCCTGTGCTGGACTTACCATCTTCTATGGGAATAACTTGCCCTGTTTCAGACTCATTGTGCACATACCCTTTTGTCCTGCTTAAGCGTGTGTGTTACGTGTCAGCTGGCCAACCCCCATATGGCACCTACTTCCTGTGGGGAAAGAGTGGGGTCCTTCCACTACAACACAAGAGGAATGCATCAGGCCAGTTGCCCTGCTGTGGCTAGGAGAAACTTGTTGGCCATGGGGTACTGTCACCCACTATTGGAGCTGATCTTGCTCTGCCTCTTCTCTATGTGAGTAAAGTACCTTTCTATCCAGTGTTTGACTATTGTGTTTCCCTTGGTGACTCTGATACCAGGAGGCAATGGGCAGAAGTATTTGGACTTCTGTGCTTAATAACAGGCAACAGATGTCATTTGCCTCACACATACCCCTTCCAATAAATCCCATTTTGGCTGTAAGGAGATTAAACTATGTTTCTGTCACTTACAACCAAAAGAATCCAGATCACTATACCTATTCTTTTTAGTGATTTCACTGCTTCAAGAACTCCAGGGAACAGAGTGTGGGTTCTCTCTGCTCTTCATTGAAACGGGTAGTATTCATGCACATCCTAGGAGAGGTGGAGATTAATCAAGATACAATTAACAGTTATAACTACTGTCATTTGTTGAGAATTTACTGTACATCAGGCTTTATGCTAAGCATTTTATGCATTAACACATTTAAATTCTCACAGCTTGATCAAGAAGGCAACATTATAATTTGTGTTTTACAGACAAGGAAACTGAGGCCTTGGGTGGTTCCTCAAGTTACTCCAAATTACACAGCTCATAAGCAGTGGAATTAGAACACAAATCTTCCTCATTTTATGCTGTACTCAATGGCCTGTTCAAAGTAAGCACAGTGCTTTCATCACTCTATTGGGAACTTAAAAAATGGGAATATGAAGGAGTGTGAATAGTTTTCCCCCAGAAAAGGCAAGTCAGTGGCTTGGTTGGCATTTTAGTTGGTTAATTACTCCCTCTTTAACTTCTACCAAAACAAACAAACAAACAAAACGCAACTCTCATACCACCCAGAAATGTTCTCAAGTTTTTTCAGTTTGATATAAATTTG
Organism: Phyllostomus discolor; assembly: GCF_004126475.2. Taxonomy (NCBI): domain Eukaryota; kingdom Metazoa; phylum Chordata; class Mammalia; order Chiroptera; family Phyllostomidae; genus Phyllostomus; species Phyllostomus discolor. The sequence goes on along the minus strand of NC_040907.2, from coordinate 144,850,328 downwards.
GGTAAAGTAGAAAGAAAATTCAAACAGCCTTTATTGTTTGCAAGCCAAATTATAACTTCATTCAGAGGAATTATGTATTAAAATCCTGATATATCGTTCTATTATTCAAAGTCATTTTTTTCTGCCATATACCTTTAGAAAGATGACTCTCAAGAGAATATGGAACATCTGGTTAAGTGTTTTTCTAGAAATTATTGGGAGTAATCAGAATAGTTTTAAGCCCAAGAGAAACATTGCTCTAAGGTAAGTGCCCTGAAATGATTCCAATGATTTATGGTGCTTTAAGTCCTACATCCTAACACCAAGGTAAATTAATGGAATAAGATAAAATGGAAGCATCTATTCATATATTCCAAGAATATATGCTTGTATTTGTATATAATAGATATTATGCCTCTATATCACTTTGCCATCTTTGCTACAGCCAATAATTCAACAATAACTTTATGGCAGCTGAGGGGACAATAAATGGCCGACCTCAGTATATTTCATGCTGCATTAGTGCATTGTTTCGGCCAGCTAATGCTCCTGACTGCGCAACCTACCTCCTTTATTAATGAATCTGAATTTATAGGCCACCTCTTACTGCTAAAGCACAGAGCAGCAACTACGGCTCATAATATATTGCAATTTCACACCTAAATCAGTCACGGATGCAGTTTCAGAATTTGTTAACTAATCCACTTAACTTTTTTAGTATTAACTAAAGCTTCCTCCTTTCTAAGAAATGAGCTATTTAGTTAGAGCCTTTCTCCTTCTACCTCTTTCCTAATACTCACTGCAATTCTAATGAATTGCCTAAAATGTTTTCCTCATCAGTCTGTAAAACATAGAGTAGACAGAATCAGCTCGATCTTGTTCACAGAACCTAGCATAATGCCTGGTACACAGGAGATGCTTAATGAATGCTTGGTGCAATTTTTACCATTATGTGATCATAAAAAATGCCATGTTGGAAATATGTCTACGATCTGACTGTCCTATCCATCAACAACCACCTATTTAGTGCCTACCATGTTCCATGCAAGGGGGACATAAAAATGAATCAGGCTGTCTCTGCCCTCAAGTTGCTTACAAATTTAGAAGGTGTAATGAGACAGTTGTGAGAACTATAATCAAGGTGACTGATGAAGGTACTACAAAAGAAGTACACAAATAGTGCTAAGGGGAGGTCAAAATCTGAACAGGAGGAAGAATTCAATCCTTTTGGAATCTGGGAAGGAGAAGGAGGCTTTTAGATGGAATAGGGAGTATGGTTAAAATTTTGAAGAAGATAAAAAGAAAAGAAGAAGCAAACCAGATGGCACAGCAGGAACAAAGCCACAGAGGCCAAAAGTGCAGGATCTTTTCAGGAAAGTCCAGTTCGCAGAGAGCTTAGGTGCTAATGGTGTGAGGTTAACCAGAGCTACATGTGGAGGCCTTGCATGTCAGGGCAAGAAGCGAGGCTTCATTCACATGAACATAGCGTCCTGCGTGACAACAGCCTGTCTTTGACCATAGGCATCCCCAAAGCTCCGTTGTACCTACACAACCCTGATTTCCTTCGAATTTTTCCTTTCAGTGACAGTACTTTTTTCCTAAAGCCAGACACCTTGCTCCCTTTGTCACCTCCAGGGCTGGCTTCGTTGTCTTTCTTTTCTCTATTTGCAAACTCATCAGTAATTCCCAAATACTGGATGCTTCCCGTGAACCGTGAGTGATTCTCCGTTCTTCTTTGTTGTTGTTGTATGTCTATGCTAGGGGTTTCCTTGGAGGTGCAGGAAAGGATTCACTGTGGGCCAGGCACAGAGCTATGAGCCTTACAGAGTTTAGTTTCATTTAATTCTCACAACAGACTAATCATTCGGATACTATTATCATTCTTTTTTTGGAGATACGAAAAGTAAGGTCAGATGGATTCAAAGCCAGGTGTGTGTGATGCAGAGGCTGAACTCACCACTATATCATATTGATTCTCTCAAACAGTTCATTCCTAACAGCTTACTGTTAAAATGTGGTGCTTTTTTCATTGGTGTTCAATGTCCCTGCAATTATCTTCACACATGAATGGGGCTGATTTGACTATCTAAAGAGAGAAAAAAATGACTGCAAATAAACAGATTTATGCCTCCCATACACAAAGGATGCCACACAGGCTCTGCTCTTCACACTGTCAAATATTATTTTTAAGACTGGGAAACTTTCCAAATCAGAAATGCTTCCTTTATTTTCTCCCAAGCCAAATAACAACTGTCTTGCGTCCAACGAAAATAGAATGACAGAATTCTGTTTGCTTCTGGTTTTTATTTTTCCAGATTATATCAGAAAACACAGAGGGAAACAATATTCTCAGGGTATATTAGGTGGCAGTGCTAGATAATACATTTCTGAAAAGTGTGAAAACATAGCCCTGGTAAATAAACATATATTGATTTAGTTGATTTATCCCTTCCTTATGTACACAAAAGGCTATCTATAAAATGTAATAACTGATTTGAACATAATATCTGGTTTGATGCATTCTCTCAGTCACTGAAATTATAGAGAAATCCAATTCTAAAAAAAAGTTTTACTTTTGAAACCAAATGTTTTTTATCAAGATAATGCCCTCAGATGAAAAGGCAGATGCAGTTTGAATCATAATACAAATTCCAAATATTTCCTATTTTAAAAGAAGTATATTTGTCATAAGATAGCTTGTGAATTGCGAATTCTGAGGTCAAAGGTTATTTTTGGACTCTGATGACAAAACATACAGGGTTCACATTATGATTGGTCAGGGACACGCAGACACACATTTGGAGAAAAAAGAATGGTAAATTTTGAGAAAGAATTCTTCAGAGACAGTAAGAGATTTGCTATTATATCAGAGTCCAGACTCAAGACACCTGTGGGAAATAATAATGAATGATTGATAACATTTTCCCAGTGAGGGGGCGCAGAATATGCCACTTTGGTGTGTGGATTACTTTGAGCCAAAGGGAATTAAGGCCCAGCACACTCAAGAAGAACATTTACCATTCCCTTAACAACCTAAAAGACTGTAGATAGGGGCCTGGCTCAGAGAGAAAGTTATTACCAGAGATAATGCTTATACGAAAGACCTGTTTGCATGGCAGGACAAACATGTAATTACCAAGCATCAGCTCTTCTCAGCATCCTGCGAATCGCCCTCCTGCCCTCTGAAGCCCCAGACCCCAATCTCATCCCCTGGTTCAGGGTTACATACAAACCTTAATTGCCTGACTCCCTTTGGGCTTGTATTTTTATAGGGCTGATGCACATACAAAATTAAACTTGCTTTTCTCCTGCTAATCTGTCTTATGTTAATCTGGTTATTAGACCAGCCAAAGAACCTACAAGGGTAGAAGGAAATTTTTTTCTCCCCTACACCAGCTATAGCACGCTAGCAGAGGGGTGAGAAGGCAGACTTTCCAAGGCTCTGACCTGGGAATGGCACCAAAGTTTAAAATTCTCTCAGAAGATCCCCCCAGGGGAAAAGTCTCAGTGCCCTTGCTTGGAAGTTGCCAACAAAGTTCAATATCTGGTCAAACACAGGAAATACCTCTTCTAGATTATTACTGAATAAAACGGATGTTTCCTGGAACACACATCCTCACCTTTCGGCTGGATAAACATGGCTTCAGTCCCAGGTTTCCCAGTCCTCCCCACGTTCCCATGAATTTCATCTCCTGCTTTTTTACACTTCCTGCTTTCTTTGAGAATATTTTGTTATTCTCAGGCTACTTGAGTTGAATACTTAGTTTATTAATGTTCAATCTTTCTTGTTTCTGAATATATGTTGTTAATTTTACCAAGTTTTTCCCCAGATATCCTTTTAGCTACATTCTCACGTTAGCCATTTTCTCATTTATAAGTTCATGCTAAATATTTTATAATTCCCATTAAACTTTCCGCTTTAACTTCCTGTGTTAAAGATTTAGAATTGTTTTTCCTAAATTTCTAATGTATTTGGGGACATATAAGTCATTACTTTGACCATATTTAAAAATCAATTTCTGATTTATTACATTGTGGCTAAAAGTGTGGTTGGTAAAATATTCTTTAGGATTTGTTGAGACTTCTTTTGTTGCCTAGAAGTAGTCATTTTTAAAAAGCTGCTTCATTTTTGCTTGAGAAGAATGTGAATTTTTATATGTTGTATGCAGGTTTCTGTATATTTGTACATACCAAATAAAACTTGATAATTGTGTTATTTGAAACTTGTATAGCCTTTAGTTGTCTTGGTCTCTCAGTTTCTGAAATCCCCTTAGTAGTTCTATTCATTTCTTCTTGTAATTCTGCTAAGTATTATTTTATGTATTCTTTAAATGTACTGTTCACTGCCTATAAAATCATTGTTGTTATATAAGCTATGTAATACTCTCTAGTACTTTAGTCTCTACTTGTTTTTAACTTCAAAGATGGTTATTATTTATTAATAACAACTATTTAGATGGATCAACATGTTTTAATGACTTCTTGCCTGATCATTGATTCTTTTTTTTACTTAGCTTTCTATTTTGCAATAATTTCAAATTCCTAAAAAAGTTGCAAGTGGAGTACAAAAAACTCACATATACATTACACCCAGACACCACAGTTGTTACTGGGTAACTATTTTTGCTTTATGCATATTATTTTTCTGAACATTTTAAGAGTAAATTCCAAACATGGTGCCCCTTTACCTTTAAATACTTCAGTATGTGTTTCCTAAGAATCAGAGTATTCTTTTATAAAACTGCTGCATAATGAACAAAATCAGGATATTAACACAAGTGCAATATTATTATCTAACCTATAGTTTGTATTCCAACTTCACTAATTTTCCCAATACTGTCTTTTACTGCAAAATGTTTTAGTTTTTTTCCTGATTCTGAATCATGTGTTGCATTCAGTTGGTGTGTGTGTCTAATCAGAAGTCCCTCAGTCTTCTTTGTCTTTCATTATCATGACATTAAGAATACAGGTCAGTTGTTTGGTAGAATGTGCCTCTGAAAGGCTTATCTGAGGTTTCCTTATGATTTCATTTAGCTTATGAGTTTTGGGCAGGAACAGCACAGAAGTGACATTGTGTCCTTTTCAGCACATCATGTCAGGGGACATGTGATGTTGTGTCCCAGTCCTGGTGATGTTAACTTTCATTACTTGGTTAAGATTCCCTACTGTAAAGCTACTATCTTTCTTTTTTTCAGTTACTAAGTATTTTACAGAGAGATTTTGGGGGGTTGTTTATAATCCACTCCTTAACAAATTTTCACTCACTGGTTTTGATATCCTTTGATGATTCTTATCTGAATCACTTATTTCTATGAGGACTGCAAAATGTTGAAATTTGAGATCAGGGATGATTAGTAAAAGTAAATAAAATAAATAAAAGGACTGGTATACATGAATATGTGTTAGCATTCCACAAACTCAGGGAATAAGACAAACGTACCCATTCTCAACACTCTTCCTATTGAACACAGTACTGACAGTCCTAGCCAAAACAATTAGACAGGGGGAAGAAGAGAGAGAAGGAGGGGGAGGGAGAGGGAAAAGGAGAGGGAGGGACCTCCAAATTGGAAAGGAAGAAGTAAAATTGTCTGCTTACCATTGCTATGATCCCTTTATACATAGAAAATCCCGAAGACTCCACCCCCCCCCCAAAAAACTGTGAGAAGTAACAAACAAATTTAGTAAAATTGCACCATAAAAAATAAACATACAGAAATCAATTGCATTTCTATACATTAATTACAAACTATAAAGAAAACAATTGCATTCACAATAGCATCAAAAATAATAATATATTTCAAAATAAATGTAACCAAGGAGGTAAAAGATCTGTACATTGAAAATTATAGGACTTTGATAAAAGAAATTAAAGAAGAGAAACATAAATGGAAAGCTTTTCCTTGTTCATGTATCAAAAGATTTAATATTATTAAAACTCCTAGACTACCCAAAGCCATTTAGAGATTAAATACAATCCTCATAAAATTTTCAATGACATTATTGAGATAAATAGAAAAACCAATCCTAAAATGCATATGGAACCTAAAAATAACATGAATAAACAAAGCAATCTTGAGAAATAAGAATAAATCTGGAGGTATCACACTTTACATTCCAAACTACATATATCACAAAACTGTAGTAATCTAAACAGTGTGTACTAGTGTAAAATTAGACACACATATACACACACACACATCCCAATGGAATAGAATCAACATCCCAGAAATAAACTCACACACATATGTTCAACTTAGTTGACAAAGAGCCAAGAATATTCAATGGAAAGGATATTATTTTCAACAAATTGCTTTAGGAAAACTGGATATCCACATGCCAAAGATAGAAATTGAACTCTCATTTTATACCATCCACAAAATTAACTCAAAATGGATGTAGGACTTAAACATAAGACCTGAAACTATAAAACATCTGGAAGAAAAACAGGGAAAAAAGCTCCTTGACATCTGTCTTGACAAGAGTTTTGGGATATGACATCAAAAGCAAAAGCAACAAAGGCAAAAATAAATACGTGAAACTTCATCAAACTTAAAAATTTCTGCACAACAAAAGAAGAAATCAACAAAATCAAAAAGCAACCTGAGGAATGGGAGAAAATGTTTGCAAACCATCTGACACAGGGTTTTTATCCAGAATATATAAGAAACTTGTAAATCTCAATAGCAAAAACAAAAACAACCACAACAACAACAGAAAAACAATCCAAAGAAAAATAGTGAGAGGAACTGAATAGAGATTTTTCTGAAGAAGACCTAAATAGTCAACAGGTACATGAAAGCTGCTCAACATCACTACTCATCAAGAAGATGTAAGTCAAAACTACAATGAGATATCATTTCCCACTGTTAAAAAATGGCTACTAGGAAAAAGATAAGAGAGAAATGTTGGTGAGGATGTAAAGAAAAGTGAACTCTATATGCTCTTAGTGGGAATGTAGATTGGTACAGCCATTATGGGGGAAAGTATGGAGGTTCCTCAGATAATTAAATATAGAACTATCACATGATCCAATCCCACTCCTAGGTATAGATTTGAAAATATCAACTCAGTATCTCAAAGCGGTATCTGTACTCCTATTCATTGCACCATGTTATTCACAGTAGCCAAGATGTGGAAACAACTAGGTACTTGACTACAGATGAATGAATAAAGAAGATACTATAAAAGATACATATAAGAGATATAGAGAAAGAGATATACACACAGTGGAATATTATTCAGCTATGAGAAAGGAGGAAATTCTGACATTTACGACAAGATGAAAGAAACTGAGGGCATTATACTAAGTGACATAAGTCACAGAAAGACAAATACTGAAATTGCTTATATGCAGAAGCTTAAAAAGTCAAACTCATAGAAACAGAGAGTGGAATAGTGAATGCCAGGGGCTGGGAGGTGAGGTAACAAAAACTGTCAGTCAAAGGGTGCAATCCTCTAGTCATGAGATGAGTAAGTTGTGGGGATCTAATGTACAGCCCAGTGACTGCAGGTAACAATATTGTATAATGTACTTTAAAGCTGCTAAGAGAGTAGACTTTAAATGTTCTCACACAAAACATAGGAAGTATATGAGGGGGTAGAAGTGCAAGCAACTCTACTGCAGTAATCATCTTAAAATATGTAAGTGTATCAAATTATTGTATACCTGAAACTTATACAATCTTACATGACAATTATATCTCAATACAAGTAGGAAAAAGAATACCCTCTTCTATCAGTATAATGAATGACCTTTAATGAATCTCTTCCAACATGTTGGGAATAAATTATGTGTTCATTACAGAAGCTGGTTTGAAGTTATTTAGTGAAAATTTGTGTGTTTATGTTTTATGACTGGGAATATTTTGAAGGAAAAAAACACATGTATGAAACATGTATGAAAACATTTACCAATAGCAAATTAAAACCAAAAGATGGTATACGTAATGATGGTGTATTAATGTTAAATATAAAAATGTAGAAAGACGAATAAGACGTTTAACAAAATAACATTTATGTTAAGTTAAATAAATAGCACAAGAATGGGTGTCTAAGATGGAGAGAGATAAACTTGGGGACCACAGATGACTAGTAAAAGAAAAGAAAATAGATAAACATAAGGATATAAATGGATGATAACTTTCCACAAACTCGGGATTCTAAGTCATCCAATTTTGAGCATCTGATTTTTTAATTAAACTTATTGGGATGACATTGGTGAATAGGATCATATAGGTTTCCAGTGTACAGTTCTATGACACTAGATCCATATATTGCACTGTGTGCCCACCACTCAAAGTCAAGTCACCTCCTGTTACCATAGTAGGCCCCCTTCACTCCCAACCCGAGGACCCCCTTCCCTCTGGGAACCACCACATTGTTGCCTCTGTCCACAACTTTCAGTTTCATATCCCACATGTGGGTGCAATCACCTGGTTCTTAGCTTTTTCTGACTGATTTATTTCACATAGCATAATATTCTCAAGATCCATCCATGTTGTTGCAAATGGTAGCAGTGTGAACATCTTATGAATTTGACCTCAAAAGCAAGGGCAGTAAAGGCAAACATAAATGAATGGGACTGTATCCAACTAAAAGGCTTCTGCACAGCAAAAGAAGCTGGCAATAAAACAAAGAGGCAACCTACAAAATGGGAGAAGGTATTTGCAAACAGCAACTCTGACAAAGCTTTTTTAAAATTAAATGTAACTACTGAAAGAATACAAACATGTACAAAATCTTTTGTTTAGAAGTTGTTGATCCCAGTCCCATGGGGTCAGGCTTGCCTTAAGTGATCAAGAAACAGTATTTCCCTGCCCCTTTCCCCATGCCAATTCACCTCGTTAAAGCATTTACTGTTTTTACTCATTTAGGACATAAGAGAGAGATGTTCTCAATTCCTAAGCCACATACTTGAACTAAAACAGTGATTGTCAATCGTAAAAATATAATACCACAGCCAAGCACTGAGTAAAATAAGCCCAGGATAAACACCATCAAATGGATGTTATTGAAGCCTCTTATTTTAGAAAAAATATTTGAAATGTCAACCTCAGAACTACCAATCCAAACATTTAATTTTCTATCAAAAGTTTGGAGTATTCATGTAGAAGGAACACCAGCCAATTTTATGATTACAATGAAATAAATTGGACAAATAAAGTGTCAGTTTCTGAAAGCCAGAAAGAAGGCTTATTTACTAGCAAGCCTTCCTCTTTATTTTATAGCATGCAGCTGCGAAACGTCTTGGCTTATGCTCACCAGGACACACATAACCAGAACAGGAAGCAGGAAAATGGACTCATCTTTTTGTCTTATCTGTCTCTACACACTTTTATTGACTCCAGGACAATTTCCTGGCCTTCTCCTACCCAAAATCTGCTTTCTGGTTACTCTTTTCGTTTAGCTTAATAGAAATCCATTTCTGGCCTATTCTTTCCTACAGCAGCCTGGAAAGCTTAGACTCTGAACTTGGCCTACACCTCATGGTCCTACATCTCCCTGAAATAGATAACTCTACTCATGAGTACTTTTCAAAGTCTACTACCTCCCAGCCTCAACCAGTTCCTAAACCTGATTTTCACTACCCACCATCTGGCTTTAATGACCTGGCCAACAATTTTAGTTTATGTGTTGCAGCACAGATGTGTTCAAGTTATTATTTTTTATCATGTAACCTAGAGAGTTAGGATTTAAAGAAGATGCATTTGAGACTGTGGGAACATTTTTCTCCACAATGATTCCTCACTCTTGCTAGACAGCAAGAAAAAAGAAGAGAGGATTCAAGGACATTCTTCTGTTTAAATTTTAGAGTGTGTCTCAAACACATCATGAATGAAAAGTAAACAGAAACTCTTCTCTGCCTTGGTCTGAAAAAGAAATATGCCAGTGAGAATTAAGCCCAGGCATGCACACACAAGCATCTCTAAGGCATCTCTCCCCTGACGGCAACCTTAGAGGAGCAGGGCAATGAGAAGCTGGAGCTACAGAAGGCGGGGTGAGGTGCTGTGAGTTGAGCCTTACAATTGCTTTTGCTGGCTCCCTATTCAGGTTATGCCCTAAGATTGAGGGTCCAATCACCTGTCAGAGCACATGCAGGAGACAATGGATTAATGTGTCTCGAACTGACCTCTCTCTCTCATTTCCTCTCTTTCTTTTTTTAATTTAAATTATTTTATTGTTGTTCAATTACAGTTGTCCATATTTTCTCCCCACCCCTCCCCCCACCATTTCCTCTCTTTCTAAAATCAATAAATATATCCTTGGGTGAGGATTTTCAAAAAAGTTATGCCTTAGGACCAACCTCTTCTCTCATGACTATAAAGATGATCACCACCCTTCGGGAGGAACCACTGCCATCATAACTACCATGACCTACATCCTTCACAGTAGGGAGTACGCTCAGACCTGGGACAGCCTTCTACTTCGGCCTGGGAGTAGCACAATGAAGAGGTTCAAGGCACAATTGCATTCCTATCTTTACTTTTCCATTTATGATCCCCAAAAATGAGGTTCCTTTCTATTTTTTAAGTGAAGGGTTAAAGGATGCTTACATAAATTAAACCACACAGGTGAGCTAGGGAGAAATAAAATATGCTGCAAATCATTAATGTTAACCACAGAAGTAGATTATGCAGTGTGTGGACAGACACAGCCTCAACCACTTAAGTTTCATCTTCACACTCACTCCACTTCTAGGAACTTCCCTGCAGTCAGACACCTTGTCAGTTCTGCTCTGGGGAATGCAAAGTGATCCTCAGCTTTGAGGCAGTGTCCAGTTTACCTGGAGATTTGTCTTAAGTTTGGACTGTGTAAAAGACTGCAACCTCACCTCTTGGGGCATGTATTCTGTTTTTATTTTCTCCTCTCTTCTATAACGGACTGTACTGAAAACGTGGTGTTCTCTCATGAGAATTTGCTGTACCTGTGTTCTACAAAGGAGGGATCCCTAACCACAATCTCACAGCCCTGTGAAAATCTGAGAGTAAGAGAGGGGAATTCATAACATTCATTCATACATTCATTCATTCATTCATTCAAATACCATTTAGCAACCTAATGTGTGACAGGTTCTTTGCCCAGTTGCTAGGTGTACAGAGAGAAAAAGAACACAGAATGCTGTGGTCATGTGGTCATCTCTGTTTATTGTCCATTTGTTGGCAGGGAGAGCTACAATTTTGTTTCCAATGATTGCTGAATATCCTGCTAGATTGCAGTGTTCTGAACATAAGCACAACCCAGAGAATTTTGTACATGTGCTGTTTGGGAGGAAAAGTGTACATGCATTAAGGAAATTCCAGTGCTTTTTGAAAGAGCAACCCAGACGATAAAAAATAAAAAGTCCAGGACATCCATCAGCCTCCTCTGTTTGGTAGACCGCAATCTGAGCTCAGAGTCTGGAGTCTCACTTCAGGAGAGATGTGTGTTTGTTTTTCTGTCACAAAATCATAAAAGTGCTTTGCATTCAGACTGTTCTGTCACTTCCCAGAGACTTGGGAAGCCAGAGTTAGTAGGGTCAGCTTTCAAATTGCAGTTTGAGGATCATATTTTGAAGGAACTGTGCATGAAAGCAAAGGCAAACCTTCAGCAATGTGAAAATGTGTTTTCCACCTCACGAGCTAATTATCTCCCACTCGTGGCAGCCCAGGAAGAGGGCTGGAAATAAATATTTACTGCGGTGGGTGTGCTCTTGTCACAGGAGACCAACAGTGCCTAATCCAAGTGTGCACACTGCCAAATTAGAAATGGTGTTTGATTTTGTTTCTGATTTTTACACAAAACCTAATGAAACTGAAGCCACAAGGACATGAGCACCCTAAAGCTGGCACTCACTTCTTTAAGGAGTCAGCACCTGCTGGCTCCACATCAGTCCACTCACTGGGCATTAGACATCTGCACACGGAGAGCTTCTGAACGCCAGGGGTTGGGCTACAGTTGGGCTGTCACAGGCGGCAGCCACCAGTCACGGGGGGCCACCGAGCATTTGGACTGTGGCTAGTCGTAACTGAGATGTGCCATATGTGTAACAATTCATACTGGATTTTTAAAGATTTAGTTGAAATAAATGAATGTAAAATATTTCTTTAATAATTACATTGATTACAATAACATTTTGCATATATTGAGTTAAGTGAAATATAGTATTAAAATATATTGCAACACTTTTTTACTTTTTTTAATGTGGCCACTAGAAAATTTAAAATAGCGTATGTGGTTTAAATTATGTTCATGTTGGACAGAACCATGCTAGATTCTGGGAACTCAGTGCCAAAGAAGGCACACACTGGCCCTTCAGGAACACTGCATCTTATCCATGTGGACACACCCAGGGATGTGTCAACAGGCATCAGGGGGCACTGACCCTGGAAATGCCTCTCAGGTGTGTTAGCAGAATGATGGCCCCAAAGCGATATCTGAATCCTAAACCTTGGAACCCTGTGGATATAGTACTTTATATGGCAAAAGGAACTTTGCAGATATGATTCAATTAGGGATTTTGAAGAGGAGATCATCCTGGATTAAACAGGGGGGCCTAATGTGATCATGAGGGTCCCTAAACGTGTAAGAGGGAAGCAAAGAGATTTGACTGTAAAAGACGACGTTGCGGTGATGTGATGTGAAGAAAATTCAACCCTCTGTTGCTGGCTTTGGGGATGGAAGGAAAGGATCATGAGCCTAGGATGTGAGTGGCCTCTGGAAGCAGAAAAAGGCAAGAAAAGTGATTCTCTAGTAGGGGCGTGTCCAAACTCTTGGTGTCTCTGGGCCACACTGGAAGAGGAAGAGTTGTCTTGGACCAAACATTAAATACACAAACACTAATGAAAGCTGACGAGCAAAAAGAAAAAGGTTTCAAGCATAAATTACAATTTAGTGTTGGGCCGCAGGCATAGCCATCCTGGGCCATGGGCCGGACACCCCTGCTAGAGCCTATCTACAAAGGAACGCAGCCTGGCTGCCAGCTTGATTTTAATTAGTGAGACCTGCGTGGCACTTTTAAACTACAGGACTCTAAGGTAATAAAATTGTACTGTTTTAAGCCAGTGAGTCCGAGGTCATTTGTTACAGCAGCAAACTAAGCTTAAAACCGAACAATTAATAGGAGTGATACAGGTGAAGGATGAGAGACAGAGAGGAAGCTAGCGCTAGCAGGAAACATGCGCAGCCACGTGAACCTTTACGCGCACCTGCTGCTGCACTGGGCAAAGCCCCGCCCGGTTCCACAGCCGTCTGCAGATTAGCCCGCAGGGCTTCCTGGGGAGCACCCGATGTCTGCCTTGGGCTTCTCCTGTTTTCGTGACCACCAGACATTCCAGTGCTTCCTCTCTCTTTATCCCATGCAAACGCTGACGCCACATGGGTTTCATGGCAGCTTATGTTTGCTCCCACCATCTGTCTTTGGGGTTTGTCAGGATACCCTGTCGTCATTCTATTGTAAATGCTGTCCGCAGGGGGTTTTGTTGTTATCATTTTGTTTTACTACCTAGTTGTTCTCTCTGTTGGAGTGGAGGTGATTAGGAAAGATCAGACAACTATAAACTACTGCCCTGCTATCCTATAGAATCAGACAAGGAAACTGAGGCTTAAAAGTGAGGTGATTTTGCTCACATTTTAAGTAAATGGCAAAAATGTGATAGAATCAGACCTTTCCAACTCTGAAAACCATATTCTTTCTACTTAGGTCATAAAAAAAAATCACCTGGATCTGACTTCCACATTTTGAGACAAATATTAACAGAGCAAAGAGTGACCATAAGTGAACTCTCGCATTTATTCATTTATTTTTCAAAAAAAAATATTGAGTACCTCCATATGTCTAGCTCTCTTACCAGGGGCTAGGAACTCAACAATAATAAAGTAGATTGGCTCCTGCCTTCATAAAACTCACATTCTACTGGAATGTAAGGAACAGTCAAATGTAATTAATATGCCTGATGCCTGGGGCTCCACCAGCCCAGGCCCGGGAGCTAATGAGTACTCATCAGATCACAGCTATTATTATTATGTTTTATTTTACTCGGCAAGTCCTAGTAAGCATCCCGATAAATGTGTTTACCTAAGACTATACCAAATAACCCACTTTCTTTGCCTCTGACCCACTCAAGTCTTCAGAGAGAACTGAAATGGTTCATTAAAAAATGGCAAGAATGTCCACTCCCTAAAACAAGGAGGCGACGTACCAAACCTATGGACACAATTCAGCCATTAAGGATTTCTTCCTCCTGAGTCAATTCAAGCCTCTCCTATGAGGATGTAAACTCCTACAGTATAAGGGGGCCACTTTTTTTTATTCTCTCTATCCTCCTTGAAGCCTACATGGCCACTGGATGCACAATTTGTGCTGTGTTGATTATTTGGTCTTCCAGTGTTTTGATTCTTCTAAATGTGGCAACTTCAGCCTTGACCTGTGTGGCTCAGTGGGTTGGGCGTCATCCCGCAAAGTGAGAGATTGCCGGTTTGATTCCGGGTCAAGGCACATGCCTGGGTTGCAGGTTTGGTCCCTGATGGTTCTCTTCGTTCCTTTCTCCCTCCTGTCCCCTCTCTCTAAAATATATAAATAAAATCTTTAAAGGTGGCAACTTCAGACACTCTGACAAATAATGAGAGATTTCCAGGCAGTGTGCTTTGCTATCCAAATCATCTTTGTGCATAACGTATGTTGAACAAATGCTTTTCTTTGGATTCTAGATCACCCTTTACTTGCTATATCTCCATGGCCAATTTACTTATCTCTCTGCGACTGTTTTCGTGCACATAAAAGATATAAAAGAATAGGAATAGTACCTTCTTCTCGGTGCCAAGACAATTAAATGAGATAATACATAGAAAGCACTCAGAACCTGTGCCTACCACACATAAGAGGCAGTCAGGAAATGTAAAGTATTATTATTGATGATAATTTTGAAAATGATCATTACAAAGGCTAGTCTCAATGGACTGTAGCTATCCCTGAGGTAGCAGATTTTAAAACTAAACCTCAGAAGCTGAATTTACATTGTTAGTTATTTATATTCTATGAATTTATGAACTATAGTTCATTCTTAAAATGTCACAACACCATCTAACCTACGGTAATGTGCCATGAGCCCCATCAAGTGGGTTCTGCCAATTATTGTTTCTTTGGTTCTAAAACATTCAGTGTTTTATTTTTTTATTTTATGCTAATTATTAATGTGGGAAATTATGTTAGTACCCAGCAGATTCTACTTCCCGGAGAACTGAGTTTTAAAAAGCAGACTCACCCAAATCTCTGCAATGATTAGTTATATGTGTCACCTTGGAGGGGCTTTTTTGAATGAGATTAACATTTGAATTGGTTAACTAAAAATGGCAAATCACCCTCCATACTATGGGTGGGCTTCACTGAATTAGTTGAAGTCCTGAATAGGGTAAAAAGATCAGCATCCCTGAGCAGGAGGGAATTTTCCAGCAGACTGTCTTCGGGCAGGCACTGTACCATTGTGTCGTCCCCTGGGTCTCCAGGCTGCAAACCCACTCTGGAGATTTTGGACTTGTGAGCTTCCATAATTGTGTGAGCCAATTTTCTCTACATATGTATTCTTTTATTGGTTCTGTTTCTCTAGAGAACCCTAACTAATACAATTGCTTAAGTATTTTTTATCCATGTTTCTTTTAGAAGCATCCTGAAATAGAATACCCATGCTATCCATAGCTTTGCCTGGAGGCAGGGTGATAGATATATAGTGAGTAGACTTAGGCTTTAAAAAGAAACACGAGTTTGAATGCTTGTTGTGCCATTTTCCAAATAACCAGCTTTGGGTGAGTCGTTCCAACTTCCCCAGCCTCAGTTTTGTCTCCTGAAAAACAGGAAGCAGAGCACTCACCCAGAGAGTGTTTGTAAAGATTGGTCAATGCTCGGAAAGCTCTGGTACTCACAGACACTCAACAAATTGTACTTATCATTATTAATGATAGTAAAAACAGTATTTTCTACCCTCAAGTGGTTACAATCGCCACTAACTTTCCCGGACCTCCCTTGAGCTGAAAGAAAAGTACACTTCTTGAATCTCAAAAAAAAATCCTGGCTTTCATTCACTAATCAATATTCAACCAAGGACGCTGGCCTATTTTTGTCATTTCTCTGATGTAAGCCTTGGGTAATCAACTTCATTGTTTAGCTGAATTTCTCTCTACAAAGTTATTTTAACAAGATCATAATTGGGTGCAATTATCTCCAGAGACTGAATTGTAATCACTACAGAATGGAATTAAATTTCCATATTATAAAGAAATGTAGTTAAGTGAGATGTCTTGCCACCTTTGACAAACTATTCATTTGCTTGTCTTTTTGTACAAAATTATCATTTGGAAAAACTGTTTCCCACCAAAACCCAATGGGGCAGTTCACAGGCTTTATTCTCCATTCTGGCATTTACCTGGATAGGACTCCTCACAGGCAAAGAATTTAGATTTATTGAGCAATTTATTGAGTTAAGTTTCAGGTACTGTGGTCC
This sequence comes from Phyllostomus discolor, assembly GCF_004126475.2. Lineage (NCBI taxonomy): Eukaryota > Metazoa > Chordata > Mammalia > Chiroptera > Phyllostomidae > Phyllostomus > Phyllostomus discolor. Next base: position 144,833,877 of record NC_040907.2, on the reverse strand, counting down.
ACATGGCGCACCCCCTATCTGGCTTTGTTTTAACAGCACCTCCATAAAAGCAGCACTAGGAATTCCATTTGAAGTGATTCCAGTGATTTGAAGATTCAGGCTCAAAGAGGTGAAGTAAAATTACCAATTGTCATCAGCATTCAAATTCAGTTTTATCTGGCGCTAACATGCACTGTTACCAATGCCATACCAGCTCCTTCAGACCCTCAGCGACACGTTGTTTCTTCTGGAAGCTGGTCAGTCCCTGAGCCTAACGGGAGTTTCATAATGCAAGCAAAATAGTTCTTTTTCATTGCTGAGTAGTTTTATAAGGATAACATTTGGCTATTTTCCTCCTGTTAATATAACATAGTACAATAAACATAACAATGTAATAAAATATAAAATATACCTGGGTAAGTTCTTTCTCACTAAATCAAGCCTCTCCCACAATCCTGACTGACTCTTATATCCACATGGACATCCAGCCTCACTCCTCCATCTCCTCATCTCCAATGACTTGTTCCAACCTCAGCCCTTCAGGCTCTGACGGGGAGACTTTGTTACATAAAAACTGTTCTACCTCTCAGCCATTAACCATGCATTCCACCATCTGTCCCCTTCCTTTTTGCTGTAGCTATTCCTCCTTTGCCCATCTTTTGACCTCCATGTGACCTCTAGTCCATTGATCCTTCTAATTTCCACCAATTCATTATCCCTGTATCCCTTATCTGACAGTCTGTCATTTTAATTACACTTTTACCTATCCCGTGAAATCCTTTGTTTCTCTACATTTTGCTGCTTCCTATGATAAAAATCTTCAACCCTGGGTAAGTTGAGCTATGTACTCCATGTCTATAACTCAGCAGCTAAAACAACTACAAAAATGTCACACAATAGGCCATGTTGGTTTCATTAAGGAACATCTGATGACCATCTTCAAATGGCACACACAGCCCTTCCCTGCAATCCTATGATGTTTCTCAGAATGTCCTCCTCACCAGCACAATAATTTCTGATCTTTGGCCCTTCTGTTCAATTCTCGGCTGTCCACCCCTACCTTACTTTAACAGCCCCATGTTCCAGTAGGTTACATCTCTTACTGTTTAGAGAAAACTAATGCCATAAAACAGAAAGTCATTAACCTCATGCTATCAGCCCTGTGTACCATACTATCTTCTCTTTCTTAGGATTTAAAAAAAAAAGTAACCCACTTCCTATCTACAGCTAACCTTCACAGGTACTGAATTTCATCCTTCCAAACCTTCTGGGAATGTCATGTGAATAACTATAGCATCTTTCTCCTATCTATTCAAGTTCTTCCCCCTTAACTGGATCCTTTTTCTTTAAGATTTTATTTATTTTTAGAAAGAGGGGAAGGAAGGGAGAAATAGAGGGAAAGACACATCAATGTACAAGAGATACATCGACCAATTGTCTCTCGCACACCCCCAACTAGGGACCTGGCCCATGACCCAGGCATGTGCCCTGACTGGGAATCGAACCAGCAACCTTTTGGTTTGCAGGCCAGCACTCAGTCTGCTGAGCCACAGCAGCCAGGGCTTCACCAACTTTTAAACAGAGAAAGTTTTAAGTCTCTTTGCCTTAAAAACAAGCAAATGATTTTTTAAAAAGATAGTTTAAAAAGTTTTTAATTAAAAACTTGTGTTTTTAAAAGTTTTTAACTCTCTTGAACACAATTATCTATCTTGCAACCGGAGCTGAATCTCTCTTCTCTTTGTTGCAGTGAAATTTCTGCTTAAAAAATAGTGCATACTTGCTATCCTGTCCTGCCCCCTCATCCTGCCTTCACTCCTAACCACTCTTAAGTGGTTTGTCTCTATGCTTCTACTTTTGTCATTCTATCAGATGAACACCGGATAAGGTCACCAATGTACTCTGTATGACATCCCTGGCCACACTCTCCTCCTTGAAAATTTCTCTTCCATTGGATCCTAGAATATCATAATATTCTAATTTTACTCCCACCTCCACAATTGTTATTTTGCAGATCGTTGGAAAGCTTAATCTCCTCTACAGGACCATGAAATGCCTGAGCTCCTCCAAGCCCAGGCACCTCTTCTAACTCTGCACTCACCCACACAATCTCATTCAGACACACACATGATTTACAATATGATAAATCTTAAAACCTCCAGCTGGACCTCTAAGCCTTCCAACCATACAGCCACTTGTCATTACTTTGCAAAGGGTCCAACATTATCTCTAACTCAATACTTCCAAAGCCAAATGTATAAATTTTTCCATAGCAGTTTCTAGGGATTAAAATGAGTCTCTGGAGGCAAATTGTCTGAGTTGAATTCCCATTTTCACCACTTACGAGCTCTGTGTCTTTTGTCAAGTTTCTTCCTGGTGTGCCAGCTTTCTCCTCTGTGAATGAAAATAATACTAATACCTGCTTCATAAAACTGTGTAAAGTTTATATGAGTTAATGCATGTAAAGTGTTTAAAACAGAGCCTGAAACATCTTAGGGTCACGTAAACCTTTATAACTTATACAGATACTCCTACTACTGCCGGGATCCTCAAATGTGATCATCGTCTACGATTTCCTATACTACAAAAGACACAACCATCCATAGTGTTACCTGTGCCAGAGACACAGGTGTCATCACTGCTGCCTTTCTGCCCATTGCTTCTTGTGTCAGATTGCCTGCTGGTAACCTGGCACCATTTCCCCCTCCTTCTCCCTCTGCTACAGAATGGAGGGTAGAAGCCTGGACAGGGGATTATCTGGGATATCTTACTACAGATTCTTAATTAGATTGACACAATAAGAGGCATGACCCTGAAATTTAGAATGTAGAAGAGAATCAAAAGCCTTTTTGTTTTTTTTCTTTGACATCAGCAGGCAGCTCTCTTTACAGTGGCTCATAGTTCTCCCCTGAATCACCCAGGGGACCCAGGCAGTGCTTTCCAGGGACTTACAATGGTTTAATGAACACCCAATCCCCCTCTGCTAAATCCTTTCCTGCTTACACCTTTAAGTAGTTCTATTTTCCAGTCAAATTCTGACTAACGTTTTGATTCTGATTATCTCACTCAAACTAAGTGCATTTTGTTTCCTTCAAAATTTAAAAATGATCATGCTAGCACTTAAAATATTGACTTGACTGCTTGTTGCCCTGAAATAAAACCTAAACATTTAATAGGAACTTTAGGTCTTTTAAACGGTGTTTAATACCAGCTCCACACTTATTTTCCCAGCTTTGTACAAACTACTGTCTCCCTGTCTCTCAGCTCCCATCAAACAAGGCACCTTTCCACTTCAGGGCCTTTGAACATACCATTCCCTCTGCCTAGAATCTCTACTCATGCTAATCTCCCTGTTCACCTTGCTCATCTACCTGTTCTCCAGGTTCCAGATCTAAATTAGTGTGGAGCATTCTGAGATAAACAACTAGTTACTGAGTTCCCATCTTAGATGTCATGTCAAAATGGATTCTGTGTGAACTGAAAATCTGAATGAAAATACAAAACCATACATTCACTAGAGGAAAATGTAGTGAATATGTCTATGGACTTGGAGTGAGAAAAGCCCTAGCAGACAAAAGAACAAAAACAGAAACCATAATAGAAAAGACAATTAGATGTTACACATAGAACTTATAAAGATTTTTACATGACAGAACAGGAGAATAAACAAGATAAAACATTGCAGTATATATGACAGACATAGGTTAAATCATCAAGACTTATAAAGATGTTACAATTTTTTTAAATCAAAGTGTGTAACAAAAAGAACAAAATATAGGAAAAAGAAGGACTAAATGTAATATAAAAAATGAGAAGATGCTCAGCTATACTAGTAGTCAAATTAAACATAAATTAGGTTTTCCTTGGTTTTTAATTAATTTTATTAGTTAATATGGGATGATGATTAGTTAATATGGGATGATATTTTAAAAATTTGGCAAGGGCATATAAAAATGAAAACTCATAAAACTGTAGGAAAGACTATAAATTTATAAAACCTTTCTGAAAAGTAAATAGACAAAATCTGTCAAAATTTATATGAAATAGCATTGACTTGCCAATTCTACTACTTGAATTACAACCTAAGGAAAGTATCATACACATTTGCCACATTCCTTACCTCCTTATTCTACTCCCCACAACTCCACCAAATTTTCTCAATAATGTCACTTGTGCTCTCCATGGTACTAAGTTTACATTCAAACCTCCAACATCACTTGACCTGCTTCAACATTTGCCATAATTTACCACTTTTGCCACTCAGAACAATTACTTTTTTCTCTTGCTTTCTGTGACTCTGCACTCCCTGGTTTTCTTCCTATTTCTCTGCATAGTCTTTCTTAGTACCTACCACTGTCACCATCTCCTCCAGGCTACCCTCAGTGACAGGAATTCCTCAGCTCCCTGTCCTGGCCCTCATCCTATTGTTCTTGAAGGATTACACCATCTCCCATGGTTTTAATTACCATCTAAAGGCTGACCACTCATCTCTAGCTCGGTCCTCTCATGTGAACTGTAAGCTATATGTTTACTTACAGACATCTTCATTTTGGTACCTAGATGCAACCACATTCAAAATGTCTAAGGCTAACAGTATCTTCCTCCCTCCCCAAAGCTGCTTCTCCACCAAGGACGTGGCAAAAAAAAATGGTACACATTTTCCACTTAAATTGCTGAAGCTAAAACCCAAGCTTCTTACTTGATTTCTCCTTTCATGCCCTAAATCCAAATAATCATAGAATGCTATTGATTATAAGGAAAAGTTTAAATTCAGAGTGATCATGTCTCTCCCTGTCCTAAAACTCCCTAATATTTGTTTCTAATACTCCTTTCACTGAATCTAGTCTCTCTCTAAGTCTCAAACATTATTTTGCTCTTCTCTCCTACTCACTCTACATCCTAGCCTTCCTCACAGTCACAAACCCATCATGCTTTCTCTGACTCCTGGCCTTTAACATGCTCTACCTAAAGTATCCGATGCCACTAGACCCATTTTACCTGCAAACCTTTGTTCATCCTGACTTGTCCTCTGGTTAACTACTCCTGCCACAACAATACTGAGCAAAAACTGCTTACTGTGCATTTCCATAGCACTTTGAGTTTTCCCTTTAATAACCTTCTTACTGCTTGTAATTACCTATTTAATGACTAATTCCACTCTTCTACTATAAGCCTACAGGGATGGACAATGTCTCTCTTAATTATCTGTATGCCTCCAATATCTAGAGTAAAGAAATATTTGCTGACTTGATTTGAAAGAGCATCCGTAGAAATAGATAAAAAGAGACTAATCACTATGTTGTTTATAAGAGAAAACAATGGAAGCAACTAAAGTGCCCTTCAGTAAGGAAAGAATAAGTTACAGTACACTCTTACAAGGAAATATTCAAACTAAGTGTACATAAACTAACTTAGAAATATCATGACAAATATTAAGTATGAAAGTAAGCTTGAAACTCACCATGTAGAACGGCATTTCACTTTTTATAAAAATTGTATATGAATGTATATTTGTGTATATGTATATATACATACATACATACATATGAAAATATTCAGAAGAATATTCACTGGAATATTAACCAAGATTATGTGGGTGTTTTATAGATAAATGACATTCTGACTGTATTTGTAAAAAACATGTAATCTTATAAGCAGAGAAAACAGGCAACTTTGAAAAATTGAAACTTTTAAGTAATAAACTGTGGAGGGGTGTTTTGGCATCCCTCTTTTCCTTCCTAGGGAGTTGGAGGGTGCTCTTATTTGTTAGAAAAGCACTTAAACCAACAGGTAGCATTCCATGGGGTTTTTAACCCCAAATTGTGGCTGTCAGGCAGGCAGATGGGATGTTGTTACTTGTTCTTACAATAGGCAGTGCTGTCACATGATAGGGGAGGGACCTAGGCTCCCAATATCTGTTGCTCAATGATCCACTCAGGACTGCCATGCCAACCTTCACAAAGTTCCCCCAAACCTAACCCATTTGGGAACACTCCTGCTACCAGACGGTTACTGATAGAAAATTTAGACATTTCTACTTCCTTTCACTCAAACTTTTTTATGTCACAATTATATCCATAAATACAACAAAACTGAGAAACAGAAAGAACCAAGAATAAAGTCAGTCCTCTTGACTTTGAAAAAATATAAACCAACACACTTTTTCAAATAACATGAATGAGTCATAAGTTCAAAGAATTATTTATCACTTAGTTAACATAAGAAGAGAAAGCCTGGAAAGAAACTCTAACATTTCAGTCATATCTTTTGTCAGCATCAAATGAAAAGAACAATACACTTTGGGATCAGACAGATTTACATTGAAATCTAGCTCTTCCACGGACCAGTTATATGAACTTACCAAAGTGTCTCTATTCTTTCTGAACCTCAGTGTCTTCATCCACAAAACAACTACGGCAGGACTCACTTCAGAAGGCTTATGGAAATTAAGGGAGGCACCAGCGTAAAACTCCCAGCTCAGTCCCTGTTATAGGTACATTATATGTGTTCAGTGTAACTCTTGATCTCCTATCATTTTCTGTTGCCACTTTTCTTGAGAAAGCCTCTATGTCAGCATGCATCGAGGTGACTTGCTGCCTGGAGATGAAGTACACATTCTACCAATATTCAGGTAGCTACTGTAGACCATACACTAGAGATTCCATGGTGAACAAGGAAAAAAAATTCCACCCCTTGTAGAGCTTACTGTTCATGCTGAATGTGATAGGCTGAATAAAAACTCCCCAGGGACACCCACATTCATATCTGAACACCTATGAATGTTACCTTCAATGACAAAAGAGACTTTGCAGATATGATTAAATTAAGGATTTAGAGATGGTGAGATTATTGTGGGTCATCTGGGTAAATCTAATGTAATCACAAGGGTCCCTATAAGAGAAGAGAAAAGGTTAGAATCAGTAGGAGATGTAAAAACAAAACAAAACAAAAAGTTGGTGTGACACAAGGAGGAAATCAAAAGTCAAAGAATGCAATTAGGTGGCTTCCAGAAGCTAGAAAAGGTAAGGAAACAGAGGCTCATAGAGCCTCCAAAAGGAACCAGCCCTGCCAACACATTAGCATTGGTTCAGTGCAAGGGATTTCGGCCTTCTGGATTTTAGAACTATAACAGAATAAATCTGTGCTATACTAAGCCATCGAGTTTGTAATAATTTGTTACACCACTCATATGAAATTATTATATTGGTAAGCATTAAACTACTAGTTGCATAATAATTTAATACAATTTTGATCAGTGCTAAAAAGATTAACTAACCGGGAATAGGAGTTATAAAGAGAGACCCAACCTGGGAAGCAAGAGATCTCACTTGGGGAACTGAGCTTGTTCCTCCCCACCTATGACCTTCGTGCTTGCTGTTCCTATGCCTGGAATTCTTTCTCTCCCTCCCCTGGCCTAATAAATGTCTTCAGGGCGGCAGAAGCACAGCGAGCACGGTGGAAGGAGAAGGAAGGCCAAGTCACTAAGGCAGCCTGCAGCAAACATTCAGAAGGTTTTACACTGAAATGTCAGATTAGCTTGTTTCAGATCAACTCTCCCACTGAGAACAATTAGGAAAAGTGGACAAAATTGGTTTTAACCTATTAAAAGCATCTGAGAGCGCTGAAGGCCATGAGTGTTTGGAGAATTAAGATTCCAAACAGAAGTCCAGAGAGGTGAGCCTGACATCTGGCAACAGTTTTCCTACCAAGGCATTTACTAATTGAAAATGAGATGCTAGGGCCTAGAGCCTACACATGTGAGCACAAAGTGGCAGCTCAAGCCATGGAGAAACTGAGCAGATCTTTGGAAAACCTCATAAATGATGGTTAGAGTTGGGTATCTGTCAAGGTCGGGGAGCCCTGTTCAACATTCCTCATTTTCTCAGGAACCCCTAAAAGGCTACACTTTAGGAGTAAAGGAAAGGCAGGAATAAATTAACCACCCAAAACTCTGTAACCCAATCATGAATAGCTGAATCCCACACTGAGTTAAGGTGGCCTTTCCTACCTCAACTGCCTGCCAAAAGCAAAATAAACCTGTCTTCAATGAGATATAACCAACCACAGCCTCATGTTATTGCTACAATTTTTATACACAATGTCCAGCAAGAACTTAAAAATATAATACTTGACTAAAACAACAAAAAAAGGAATAGTTGCACAAGACTTTCAGATAATGTAGTTCTCTATCATGAAATGTAGTTCTCTAATCATGAAATTTTAAATTATTAGGCTTAATATGTACATAAAAGGGATAAAGGAAACTATAAAAATTCTATTTTAAGTGGAAAGTAATGCTTAACAAATCCCAAAGTATTTAAATTATACAGATTGGTTCTTCCAGTGATGGCAACATGAAGCAGGAAATTAATAGCAAAACTATAATTATGAAATTCTCAAATATTTAGAAATTATATAAATGCCTTATATCTTATGAAAAGAAATCATAATTAAAATTTTAAAAAATATCTTTAAGCAAATAAGCAAAATATCATTAAGCAATAATGAAAATATTGCATAAGAAAACTTGAAGGTACCACTGAAATATTCTCTGAGGGAAATGTTTAATGTTACATGCTTATATTAGAAAAGAAGTTGTTCTTAAAATCAGTGTCTAGGTTTCCATTATAAGAAGTTAGAAAAAAAGGGGAAATTACACCTAAAAGAACTATAAGAAGGAATCAGAACTATAAAAAGAATCAGATTTCTTTTTAATCATAAATTAAAAAAATGTGTCAGAGTAGATAAAGTTTTTGACAAGACTAAGAAAAATCAGCAAACCACCGAAAAAACAGATCAAGAAAATAAAAAGAATTAAAATAGACAATAGCATTAACAAAAAAGAGACTATCACTTAATATCCTACACTGACAATACAGATAAGAAAATAGTATTTTGACCATTTAGATAAAAATGAATAAACCCCTTAAAAGACACAATTTACCAAAACTGCCCTCAAAAGAAACAGAAAACCTGAGTAATCTATGAAACAAATTGATCTATAGTTAAAAACTTCCCTAAAGAAAAATTTTAACATAGATGGCCTCCCTGATGACCTCACTTCCAAACATGTAGGAAGAAATACTGTATTTTGCCATGTATAATGCACACTTTTTGCCCAAATCATTGATGGAAAAATAAGGATGCACATTATATGTGGGTATAATGATTACATACCATGGGTATAATGATGGGTATAATAATCCCGACTATAATGCACACAAAAATGTGGGTACGCATTATACACAGCAAAATACAGTACAACCAACCTTAAATACAAACTCTTCCATAATAGAAAAAGAGAATTTCACAACTTATTTTATGATCATAACTGTAGTTTAAAAACAAAAACATGACAATGGCACTGAAAAAAAGGAAAATATTCCTCATACAAAGACCTGTAAAAATTTAATAAAATGCTAATAAGTTTATAGCCCTAGTGGCAAATGAAAAAAAAATACATTATGACCAAAGACTTTATTCAGGAAAAGTAAGGGTAGAATATCAATTAAATTTACCATACTAACAGAAAAAAGGAGGGGGGAAATAACTGAGTCACCTCAATAGTGGTCAAAAATAAAAAAACCCAGCACTTATTTATGATAAAATGAAAGTTCTTAGGAAGCTAGTGAAATACTACTTTGTTCACCTGAAGAGTTTATCTGAGGAAAAATGGCAGCAATCATCACAACTTCCCATGTGAACAGAAACAAAGAAGAAGGCACTCACCTCTGCCTTCTACTCGCCCTTTTCCTGGAGGCCTGCACGATACAAAGAGTCAAGAGAGGAAAAAACAGAAGGACAGAAATTTTAAAAATGAAACTATCAGCCCTGGCTGGCGTAGCTCAGTGGATGGAGCGCGGGCTGGGAACCAAAGTGTCCCAGGTTTGATTCCCAGCCAGGGTACATTCCTGGGTTGCAGGCCATAACCTCCAGCAACCACACATTGATCTCTCTCTCTCTCTCTCTCCCTCCCTTCCCTCTCTAAAAATAAATAAATAAAATATTAAAAAAAAAAAAGAAACTATCATTATTTGCTGACAACATGATTGTACATATAGACTGTAGATAACTTATAATTAATAAATGAATTTAGTAGCTTGTTGAATCAATTGTCAGTCAATTGTGTTTGTATATACTAACAACAATTAGAAAAAAATAAATTATGACATTATAAAAGAATTTCAGAAATCAAAGATCTAAGACATAAATCTAACAAACCATGTGCAAGATGATGGCCCTACAAACAAATTAAGAACAGATACTGGTAGACATTAAAGAAGACTTAAATACATAGACATGCCATGGTCATAGACAGAAAGAGTCCATGCTATAAAAATGTCGGTTGTTCCCAAATTGATCTATAGATGCAATCTGATCTCAATCAAAATCCCAGAGCATTTTGTAGAAATTCATAAGTTGATTCTAAAATATATATGGATATAAAAGAGCTAAGAAGAGTAGAAATCTTAAAAAGAACAGTTTGAGGACTTCTACTACAAGAAGTTCTTATTATAAAGCTATAATTATCAAGGCAGTGAGTTATTAGTACAAAAATAAGCAAATAAAACAATGGACTAGAAGAGAATGCCCAGAAACAGACCCTCACATATTATGTATCCTTGATTAACGACAAAGATGGCTGGAGTGGAGTGGGGAAAGGATTATGTTTTCAATACACTGTGCTGAGTCAATGGGGTGTTTATATTGAGGGGGAAAAAATGAATCTTGACCCCTACTTTTGTGGAGTGCCGGTAATGTTCTGTTTTTGGTGTGGTAATGGTTACATGTTTGTTTTGATTTTGTGAACATTCATTGAGGCATATATTTTTGTATATATCTTATACTTTAGTAAGTGTATTTGGTAGGTAAATTCACTTTTATACCAAGCCATAAGATCCCTTTAGGTCTACATTATAAAATCTTCAAATATTAGCATCCTGAGCATAATCTCATTTACTTGGCCTGAGTTGTCTGTTGTGGTAGCTGTGCTTCACACATAGCTAATAAATACTTCACATGTGGTGGCTGCATACTTAAAATACGACTAGTGCTACTGAGAAACTAAATTTTAATTTTTAATTTAATTTTAATATTGATGCTTGACATAGTTTTTTTTAATTAAGTGCATTTGGAACAGCTTGGGAATGTGAATTTACTTTTTCAACTGTAAATTTTATAAAATCTAGATACAAAGCAATTACTTCTGATAAAAATTTATCATCTGAATTGAAGTGTACCATAAGGATAAGATATATCATATTTGAAGATTTAGTATAAAAAATGTAAAACTCTTGTTAATTTTTATATTGATTATATGTTAGAATAATACTTTAGATATTAAAGGTTCAATAATGCATTATTAAAATTAATTGTACCTATTTATTTTAGTATTTTAATATTAACTAAAATGTTTAAGATTATACATATGGTTTGCATTGCCTTTCTGTGGGGCAGAACTAATAAAAAAAATAGACATGGGGGAAAATCTCTTTTTAATCTTTGTTCATAAAATACATCAGACTAACTAACAATAAAAGTCAGTTTTATGTTTCTCAGTCTGGATTTAATCCATGAGGTCAAGTTATTCTCACTGAGACACTACTAAAATTGTACAAAGAAAGTTTTACATATTTTTCAATCTGCCCTGTAGTCCCTGCTTGTATTTCAAATATATCATTGTCTCCCTAGCTAATGCGAAATCTCCTTGAGACTTGAGACTAAATCTTTTACCTCTATACATCCTTAATGCCGCTTGCCTGAACAAGTATTAGGCACTGAATAAATACTTGCTGGTTAATTTCTAGAAGCCCTTCTGTTATAAAAGCTGTAAATGTAGTCATTCTGTGAAAAGCTTTTTATTTGAAAAGCTAGGCTTTCATTCTTCGGTGCTGCTAGATTGACTGGAAATGAGAATATCAGTATTTGTTCTTCTTGTCTAGAAATTTATCTACTTCTGCTTTGAGCTTTGTGAACTGCAAAGCTTCCATTGAAATCAAAGCAAGGTGTGAAGGGAGATAATTGGAAATAAAGGAGACCAAGGATATTGTGTTTCATGAAGAGTTTCCTTAGGCTGAATTCAAAAGTTGGGATTTTTCAATATGCTCGTGTATGTTGAAGAAGAAGCAGAGTTTTAAATGCCCAAGAAGGTTAAATGTGGTCCATTGATTTCAGCTCAAAATAACAAACTTTTAAATAATTTTACTGTCATATAAGTAATGAACTTCCTTGAGAAGCAGTGAGCTCCCTATTGACAAAAAATTTACATGGCTATGAAGTGCTATCCCATCTATCCCATCAGAAATATCAAGGAAACAAAAGATCCAATGATTTGAACTCTAAGACCTCTTGGAACACTTGGTTTTATTATTCATGTTGAACCTAACTGCCCAGTGGGAATTTCTAAGGACATTGTTTCTATGTCCCAGTATGTTACATGGTGACAGGTAGCATCATTGAACCTGGATATCCTGAGGACAAGTACCCAAACCATTCGGAGAGAAGTAGAAGGGGAAATCTTTTAACAAAGCAGCCAGAATCACCCACATCACACACGAAACCACTCACTGTGCTAGGTGGGAGCACAGGCTACCGTAAGTGTGTCCCATGCCCAGCACGTGATAGGCACTTAAGAAGTACCAATCACCTTCAAAGTGGGCATGGCACAGGCAGTCATCTATTCTCTTTGGACCTTTTCATCTTCCATGTCTTATGTTGGAGAATAAGGCTCTGTTCAGCTTTCTCGTAGTTGCAAGAAAGAAGGTGGGGTGTTCCCAAAGAAGTTCTGTTATTATGCCTCCACAGTAGCCTTTTCCCTGGCTTTTCTTAGGTTGGAGTTAGCTTTCTCCCCTTCTAGATTGCACATTTTCTTCTGGATCATAAGTTTCTTAGAGTAAGAAAATGTCTTATTCACCTTTTATTCCTCACACCATCTTCAATACCAAACGACCAAGAAAGGTGCAATAAATGTTCTCTGAAGGTAAGGCAAATACCCACATTATAATGTCATCCTTTTTAACTGACAGCCAAGATCACAGGCACTCTTGTTAGAAACTTGGCCAATGCTTTTGACTTAATGTATTACTGAATTATGTGTGCCTGGAATTGATGATGATGGTAGCTCAGAAAAATGTCCTAACCTCCCAAAGGCATCATCGAAAATTGGTCTTATCTTTTTCTCTCACTTAAAAAAATAGATATAGTTGTCTAATTGCAGACAGTGTTTTTCATAAAGAGTTGCTTTTGGTATAACAAAATTGACCTGATTTTCTCAGAACTTTCCACAAGTACCCATCAGTTAGTAAAGCAGTTGGTGAAGTTTCTGACTACATTCCGAACACACAGTATACATCTCTGAAGAGGGCAGGCAACAAACTGTAGGCTATCAAAACTAGTATGGCTTAACAACTTGAAGCGGTAGCTGGAGTTAGCCTAGCCCAGAATATTGCTAACCACCACAGATTTATTGAATATTCTCCACTAGATTGATCCAAGTATCAGTCTATGAAAAGCAGTGGTTTTCAAACTTAGTGACACATTAGCATCGACTGAAATACATTTTAAAATCCCATTATTAAAATGCATAAAGAGAACTGTCTTTTGACCCAGCAACCCCACTGCTGGGATTACACCCTAAGAATCCTGAAACACCAATTCAAAAGAACCCACACACCCCAATGTTCATAGCAGCACAAATAACAATAGCCAAGTGCTAGAAACAGCCTAAGTGCCCATTGGTAAATGAGTGGATCAAAAAACTTGCTATATTTACACAATGAAATGCTTCACAGCAGAAAGAAAGAAGGAATTCCAACCCTTCATGAAAGCATGGACAGAACTGGAAAGCATTATGCTAAGTGAAATAAGCCAGGCAGGGAAAGACAAATACCATATGATCTCACCTATAAGAGGAACCTAATGAACAAAACAAACAAGCAAGCAAAATATAACCAGAGACATGGAAATAAAGAATAAACTGCCATTGACCAGAGGGGAGGGGGGACAGGAGTTACAGGGGAAAAGAGGGAAGAGTTGTCAAGGAACATTATAAAGGACACATTGACAAAGACAAGAGGGCTAAGGGAAGATTGAATGTGGGAGGTGGCAGTGGGTAGGGCAGTGGAGAGTGATGGGGGTAAATGGGGACAACTGTGATTGAACAACAATAAAAAAAATCCAAATATTCAGACTGAGGACAAGCAGAAACATGATGGGGTTGCAGAGAGACAATGAACGAACAATGAGTGCTGGTAGGAAATGCGAGAATTAACAGCTGCTCAGAGTGGGAAAATGTGAGCAGACAGAGCACTGCTTGCAGTCTTTGAGGAAGCTTTTCTGTGGGATGGGTGGTGAAAGCACTAGTACAGGACTACACCCTGGCCTTCCTGTTGAAAATGGTTACAGATGAATTATTCACATATACCTCTCCCTTTCCTAAAACACCGCTCTGTTCCACAGAAGGGATAAAGGCATACACCCATGAGGATAAAGAGCACAAATAGCAGTTACAAAATCTAAAAACATGTTGCAGTGTGACAACTGTCACAGCAAATCATAAGGGGCAGAAAGCTTATTGCATGTGGGGAGCAAAGGTAAGAAGCAAGAGGGTTTATGATAGAGAATCCCAAAAGTCTCAGAACCTGGAGGTTCCAGGGACCTTGGAAATATGGTAGATGCGAGGAAGAAGAGGATGGTTAAAGTCTAGATGGGGAGACTTGAGTTTCTTTGCCTCACTATTTCTTTTGCAGAGGAAAATGTATCTATCTCAAATTTGCATGAGGTAGACCCTGGAGTCTACCTGGAGTCTACTCCCCTGGGAGTGCTAACTGCATACACAGGTTTCTGAACTACCTGAACTATTACGTTTCCAGACTTGGGCTTTGTCAGCTGTTTCTGGGTACCCATTAAATCAAAGTCCTAAATTGTCAGGGAGAAGCGATTGCTCATTGCTTACTTCTCTAGATTCAGTTTTACCTTAGTTTGGCCTCTGATGATTCTTTCTATGTCCATGTCAGCTCAGCCATTTATTTTAAAAAGTATGTGTGAGAGCCCTGGCCAGGTAGCTCAGTTGGTTAGAGCATTGGCCCTATATGCCAAGGTTGTGGGTTGCATCCCTGGTCAGGGCACCAACAACAAGCAACCAATGAATGCATAAATAAGTGGGAAAACAAATTAATGTCTCTCTCTCTAAAATCAATACATAAAAGTTTTATAAACAAATAGATAATGTGTGTGTGTTTTCTAACTTTGGGTTTTGGTATATTTAAGAAGGCACTTTTTCTAGATAACTAATGACTATATTTCTAGAAATTTAACTTCATTATTTTTTGTACCTTTTGAATATCCTAAGTATTTCATAACAATTTTTAATAGACTCTTAGAACTCCTCACCCAGTCTGGCAGCCAGAGCCAATTATATTTCCTCCACCCACAGAAAATTAAGAATTAACTCTCCTAGAGAGGTTACACAAGAAACATAAGGCACAGGGGAGGAACATAGTGAGTTTTAAAAAGTACTGGGGACTACCGTGACTGCATGGTGAAATCTTAAGTGCCTTTGCCGTACATGCTCAGAGAATGCTGGCGGCCAGGCTCATACCTCCAAGTCTGTGTTGGAAGAACACACAGTAAAATACCCAACCCAAGAGGATCCCTGACAAAACAGCAGTCTTTGCTTGAAAAACCTATAGTAAAACCAACCACTCAAACAATGCCAGGCATGTATGCATGCACACTGCTTTTGCAGCCAAAGATCAATCTTAAACATGACAGGGCAGCTAGAATCAGAAGACATTTAAGAAGCCCTCCACATGAAAGACAAATATTAAAATAAAGAGTAAAACTTCTGAGAAAGACACAGCATGAAGCAGAAGATAAGCTACCCCAACAGATAAGTTAACATGCAAAAAAGGAAAGTTTTTTCTCCACAAAATAAGAAGAGAAAGTTATAAAAAGAAATAAACAAATCCAAAAATAAGTTCCCTTTGGGGATAAAGAGCAGATTCTAAGAGCTTTCAGAGAAGGAAAGCCAGTCACATGAAAGGATCAGTAATCGGAATTTTATCAGATTTCTCAATCGCAATGGAAAAGGCTAGAATGCAGACTGACAATGGAGAAGACAGTGGGGCAAAACTTTCAGTCTTCAGAAACAAGATGCATACTAGACTTCTATGTATAGCCAAACTATTCATTGAGGGTGAG
This sequence comes from Phyllostomus discolor, assembly GCF_004126475.2. NCBI lineage: Eukaryota > Metazoa > Chordata > Mammalia > Chiroptera > Phyllostomidae > Phyllostomus > Phyllostomus discolor. The sequence goes on along the minus strand of NC_040907.2, from coordinate 144,817,701 downwards.
GGTAGGAAAAGAAGCATTTTTCAAATATGCTAGGTCTCAAATAATTTACCTCTCAGGAAATCAATAGAAGATATGTGACACCCAGATGAAGAAACAATTCAAGAAGGACAAAAACAGGGGATCCAGAAGGCAGTCACTCTACCTAAGAGACTAGTAAACAGAGTTCGCCAGACACTAGAGAAGAAAAAAATCCCAAATTGAATACTATGCAGCAGCCTAGATTCAAACAAGGCAACAGAGAGCTAGCTCTAGGAGGAAAAGAGGACACTGGGTAAGTCTTAACATATGAGGTGAGATTTATACTTCCAGTGCAAAGTTTGGCATGAATTATTAATAGGTACATTAAAAACTCAACAAAAAAAATTTTAATGAAGCAATTATTAACTTCAGTCTAAACAGAAGGGCAGGGAAGTGTGTGTATAGTGTGGGGTAAAGCATAAGACAGCAAATCCTCACTTTTCACAATAGTTGTTCAATAAACACTAAGACTGAAATATTACTAGAAATCAGTAGATACCTATACTGATATCAACAGGTATCAATAGAAATATGCTATTTAGAAATCAGAAGATAAATTCCAGAAGATACATGCCCTCAAAGTGTCATAGCAATTGCTTCTGAGTTATCACATCCTGGAAACTGAGGAAAGTATTGAGGATAAGAGACCATTGGGTTCGTTATGTCTTATTAAACTATTGTTCTCTGATTTTAAAAAAAAACTAAAATTTATTTTTTAAAGTAAAAAATATATACAAATTATCCTTCAACAGTTTAGGAATCCATGTGTACCTCATTTCAATAGGACTTCACACTGGTTCCTCAGGGTCCCAGCTTCACGGAGTATATTGTGAGCACACCCCACACTCCTGGAGTTAGATAAGGTGCTTTTTGGACATTCATCATTGGACCCTCACAGACACTTGAGGAAGTTCATTGAGCTTCTCCTTTCAAACTAAACAAAAAATAGAAAATATGAAACAGAGAATAAAAACTTTCCAAGCATTCCTTGGACCTAAGGGTGGTTCTTTGACACAGTTCAGGCCAAGCAGATGTACGTGTAAGTCTACAGGTGACTCATCTTCTTTCTACCAGGAACATGACTGTGCTGCAGCTTTCTTGGGGCAAGGGGCATACAAACCACACACAGAGAAGGAAGGCTAGAAAAAGCCTGGATATCTAATCTCCTCAGTGAGCCACCAAGCCTGTCTAACTTCAGATTTCTTGTTAAACGAGCAAAATGAGAGCATTTAAAAAAACTCAAACCACCATAGTAGGATTTCCTCCTGCATTTACCTGCACACAACCAAAGCCTCTTCCCTTCCCCAGATCCTGTCGCTTCTCACAAGCCCAATTAAAGTTGTCAAACAAAGAAACAGAGCAGAGCTCCAAGCACAGATTTTGCTCTCTTCAATGTTCTCTCACATTTCTTTCAGAAGGTGCATGGAGGTGGGAGTCTCGGAGAAATTGTTGATGGATTGCAGTGTCACAGAAGCAGCCAGCTTCCTGAGGCATGAGTCATCACCCCTCTGGCTTGGTGGGCTAATCAGTGGAAACTTTTGATGCCTGTTGATGGGATCACCTAAAATGGCAGAAAGGCCCAAGGACAGTTGAAGCCCGTAGTGGAGCGGGAATTGCACTAGATTTATTTAACTGTTTTTTTCTTTATAAAAGTTAACTTACTTTGGTATAAGTATATAAGTAACAAACATGGTAATATTATTATAAAGTGAATAAAAAATCACCTACTCCCTACTCTACCTCAAATATTTTCATTTTTGAATTTTGAGTTCATTTAGAGTTCACGTATCTACATAGCTATAATCACATATACAAAATTTTGCTGTCATGAATATTATCACTACAAATCATCAAAGTTTTCCCATGAGCAGTCTTCATAATTGTCACTTTAATCAATTATTTTTTAATAAATTCCTACTATGTGATGGGTACTGATGGGAAAGCCCGAGATTGAGTCATATTCCAGCAAGTAGATGTATCATGGTTATTAGACTACTGCACTAAGGGTGGACATTTAGTTCATTTCCAGCTTTTCTTTTTAGAGATAAAAGATACAGTGATCATCTTCAGAAGTATAGTTTTTGGCTTCCAATAATTATTTTCAATTTTGAGTAGTAAGATTATTGGATCGAAGGGTATGGATATCTTCTGGTCCTTAATATACTGTACCACAAATATTTTCAGTGGGGACCTCAGCTATCTTTGCCAGAGTTGTATTATGCTTCCTTCTTCTGGTCAGTGTTTTCTGAATAGAAATTGCAAATGGGTGCATTTTGTTAGAAGAACCCAAGTTACATGTCTGTACTCTTGCAGCAAGGAAGTTTGGAAAAGAACTGAGTGTCTAGTTTCTACCTTGGGGAACCGAGAAACATGGTATTCTGTATCTCGGTTTCCCAAGGCAGAAATGTAGCAATGTGTTTAAAAAGTATTATGCAGCTAAAATTCATACTATCTTTTTGGGCAGGACTCCCAGTTCAACCTACAGTATGACTTCATCTTTATCTACTCTACTGAAACTATTCTCACTAAGGTCCCACTTGATCTTTCATCCACCAAATCTTCCAGCCATTCTTTAATTCTTATCTTACCAAATTCCCTTACTGTAGTTTGGTAATTCCTCCTCCTCTCTGAAACTTAATATTTTAGTGTCCATGATATTCTACTCTACAAATTCTCTTTCTTTGCATTAGGCAGTTCCTTTCTAGTTTCCTTTCTGGTCTTCTTCCACTGATCTCCAAATATTGTTGTTCCTCAAGGTTTCTCATGTTATCCACATCTCCTCTGAACTGGAAACCATTTTCTCAAGAAATATTAATCTCCCTCATGGATTTAACTACCACCTTGCATCAGTTGGGTTTTGCATCAGAGAAAGTAAGAAACTATTTTGTGTATGCCAAATAGAAAGCTTAAACACAGGAAACAACAAACCTTGGAAAGGATAAGAGTGGTCAGGGTCAGAGAAGCTACAGAGAATGTTCCCTGGTCATTTTCACTCTCTCAGGCTGAGTGGATAGGTCTCAAGAGCTCTCCTAGGAGCTGCTTTGAACCTCACATCTGCCTCCAACTGTCTGGAAAATAACAGCCTCTTCCAAATCTCCAGTGAGTCCCATCTCAGCCTAATTAACAAGCTGTACCCCTATGAAGCCACAGGTGGAATCAGCTTCCTCTGAACCACACAGATGCCAGTTGAGATCAAGACTGGCATCTGGAAAGGAGGAAGAGAGAAAAGAGGAAGCCTCAGGTGTCCACTATCCAACCCTACATCCATTGCCTTCATTTTCTCCTGGGAAACCTCAGTAGCCTCACCATAAACAGTAACTCTTTCCTTAACCCCTTCCCTCATTAGAGCTAAAGTCATTTATGTAACATGTAAATCTGTGTCATTCATTGTTGAAATAATCAATGGCTCTCCTTCACTAAATTCTATACAAAATCTGTATCATCTGGTCCCTTTATCCTCAAGCTCCTCTCTCTCTAATCCTTGCCTCATATGTTATGCTCCAGTAACACCAAATTACAACATACCTGGCACAATGCCTGGCATGCAGTGTGTGTACCACCAGTGATTCTTGAGTAAGTAAATGAATAAATAAATGAGATAGGATGAGATGACTTGTTTTCATTCTAAAGTAAAAATAAAGTTAAGGAAGCCCCTGACACTTTCCTCCCATTCTAGGTGGGCCTCAAGCACAATGCATGGTCCAAGATGCTTAGTGGCCAACAAAATCAGCACAATCGTTTCACTACCCAAGAAAAAGCTCCAGTGAATTTTGATTCCTGGCACTTTACAAAGATGTCTTTAGTTATTCATCCATTGTAGGATAAAAAGTGGGTGGAAGAATTTATCACTTCATTAAAATACAATGAAAGAAACATAATTAAAACATTTAGGCAATTTCTAGATCACAGAAAATGAATACTCAGTGGTGCAAACACATCCTCAGCCAGTTGGTTGGATGCAGCAGGCCCATACTTCCTGCTTTCTCATAACGCTGTCAAGTGGCTGATTCAAAACCCTCTCCTCTACCTCTCCCTTACAAGATAATTTGCTTTAATGAGCTCTATTCTTAGCCCAGAGACTGGAAGTAGGGGCAGCATAAATCTAGGCAGGGAAGCCTAAAGAAGGGAAATTGGAATCTCCTTACTCCTGTTCATGTTTTTAGGAGTTTGTTTTTGGCCCAACAACTGTGCCTGCCACTATGCTCAGTGCTTTACACACATCCTTTTTAGTTTCCATGAATGAGGTATATATAATTATCCTCCTTTTGTCAATGAAACTAAGGTTGAGTGTTGCATCCCATGTCACACAGCCCCCGATAGAGGCAGAATATCTACAAATGGTTCCAACCAGAATCCCAGAGTCCATGCTTTTTATCACTATGCAAACCCAAATAGTCAGAGGATTCTCTCTCTGTGGTTTCAGTAACATTTGGACTCAGCCCACCCCACACACTCCCATGCTCACAAGGTCTTTCCCTGGTGTGATTGCACAGGACAAGAGACAGAGAGAGAGCTCTCTCCTCTTCTTATAAGGCCACCAATCTTGTCAGATTAGGATCCCACCTTTATGACCTCATTTAATTTTAATTACTTCTTAAAAGCTCTGACTCCAAATTCCACTATTAGGGCTTCAACATATGAATGGGGAAAAGGGTTTCACTCCATGGAAGATGTAGACATCTTTCACACTTTTCTCCTTGATCCAGTCCCAAACGCTTCAACACTGAAGAGATGAGGTGGAAACCAATAGAGGAATCTGAAGACAAGTTCATCAATCATCAAAAAGGTCAAAGGCAGAATTGCAGCTGCCTGCAGTTCTGCCTGAAGTCTTGAAAGAAAAAGAATGTGTCTGAAGAAATAACAGAGCTAATAGTATAGATGTTCGGTGAAGAGAGACACGCAGAGACAGCAGATTCAAAAATAAATCTATCAAGGTGCAAAGTGGGCAAGGCTCTATTCGAAACAGAAGCACAGAATAAAAGTAAACTGCAGAGAATTGTCCTCCTGGAGAGGGGTCACTTGGCTCCATCAGCTTACGGAACCCCTATGTGTCTTGCTTCTCCACTTTGTGCCCCCTCTTGCACAGCACAGGGCCTGTGATACTACTAACCCCTCCATCTCAAGAAGGACAAGAAAAGGAGAGAGAAGATGAACAGAATGATGAAATTCAAGTCCTCCACGACAGTTCTGGGCACAGACCAAACTGCATTTTATATTTTCTTTTGCCAGGACAAAGATAAAATCCAGAAGAAAGAGGTTTCTTTTCTGGTACCCCTCAGATTTGCTTAGTGAAGTTCGGGAATGGACCCATGCTGCCCATCTCTTGGGGGTTTCTTGGTATGGCATGCCTCAGCTCAGTTAAGCCTCCACAGGGCCCCAACAGCCATGAGCCTATTTCTCTAGGAATTATCTGAGTCTTTGTCATTCAGCTCCTGGGCCTTCTCCACTCTCTTCTGGTGGCTTGGCTTCTTAGAACTACCAAAAGTTCAGCTCCACCCATAGTTCTCATAGTTGTGGGTTTTTTCCTTTTTTTTTAAACTAAAGGTACAGTCATATAACAAAAATTATTTAAAATTTCTCCCCCAGTTCTCCTAGAATCCCTCCCCAAAACAACCACTATTCCTTGTTCACCTGTGCAGAGAAACTTTGTACTTTAAAGTACTTAATAATCAGTACAAATGACTGCCAGTATAGACCAGGATACTACCGTCTGTACCCATGGCCAGTGGTCACATGTGGACACATATTACCATCTATTTCACAGTTGCTGTAATCTGCTTTACTATTATAAGCAGACACCACCAAGGTGAATTACATTAAAGTTAAAGCAATGGAGCAGCTAGACATTTTCAAAGTGCTAGACAAATATGTTATCATTTGTTTGTTTTTATTAATAAGATTAAAATTTTATTTGTCTCCAGAAAGAGTTCTACACACAAAAAAATGAATGTGTTTACACTGCCAGCTCTTGACTACTGACACTTAAGTTAGCTGGAAGAATTATGATGTTGAAAACTATTTACCACAGTCCTCCTAGTCTAAGCCACGTGGCTGAATCAAGCAGTTTATAAAGGACTATATTCTTACTTATTGTGTGTAGAAAATAGTGAAGAAAGTGGCACTAACTTCCACTGCTCACCATGACCCCACCCCAGTCCCAGGAAAGGCTCCTGGATGGCCAGGACATTCTCCTCCTTAGAATGTACAAGGCTGGTGACAAATGCATCTTTCATGACCCTTCCTAAAACTTTGATTCAGGCCCCCACCCCCAAACCTCCTACTTGATAAAGAGCATCAAAGAAAGAGAATTGAGACTCAAAGCAAGACAAGAAAGTCCCTGAGTTCAGCAGGATGTTGTCTTCTGTAACAAGGTCAGCTCTGAAGTCCATGCACCAGGTAAAATTTGCATACAGCCGAATTATCCTTGAAAAAATCCCTTCGAAAGGCACTATCTCTTAATATATAATCTCTTAGTAAGTTCAGCAGAACAATCACCAATTTTTTCATTGAACCCCAGTTAATATCTTCATTTTTATTTGAAGACCATATTCATGAGGAAAGCATATCACTGAACACAAAAATCTCCATCCACTCAATGGCCTGCCACACTAGAAGAGGCACTTGGGGAACAGGAGAAAGTAGATTTGCACCTTCCATTTATGCTTTCTCCCAGGCACACACTTACTGAGTATAATGGAATCAGAATCACCAGCACCATGAAATTATGTTTCTCCTGAATTCCACTTCTAACCTCTCATATTGCTTGCTGAGCCTGGCTGGATTCCTCATGGATACAAGCTTAAAGGATGCAACTGCATTCCACAACAACCGACAACCCCAGACTTGTGAATGTGAGTCAGACCTTTGGTAGTGCTCCTGTGCACCCTGAATTATTGCCCACCAGAAACCCCAAGAATACCCCTCCCCTGAGATTACAACATAAGAGACAGAGGTTTATTTCTCATTGCCTGTCAATGACCCACTGATAGAAGTAGAGGCCTATTTATTCCTGGCTAAACAGCTGTATTCGCCTTCATGAGAAATTCACTAATGCTAAGAAGCAACACTTTTATGACCAGGTCATGTTAACCAGTACAAAGTTATTTCTACTTTATTGTGCATTTCTAATTAAAATAGATTCAGTACATGTTTTACTTCTTATTTCCCAAGTCAAAATTATCTTTGAATAATATTCTCAAGGGTACCTGCTTTTATTTCTTCTCTTTTTAATATGAGATATTCACAAATAGTATTTCAAGATGCAAGAAGGATTTTGTAGTCATGAGAATGCAATATGAAGGGAAAATGTTTATTTGTGAAGGACATTTTATTATCTGCTAGACCTGATGATGATCAGTAAATCTCACTTATCCTAACAACTTAAACAGAAAGCCTAACACAAGTTCTGTGATAGCATTTTCTGAAATTTGTTCTTTGGATCACTATCCTCATAGAATTTTTATAGGTATTAGAACAAGTAACTTTGGGAAACAGTTTTGTTTTTGAAGAGTTTCTTTCACTGCAGGAATTCTCGGATGCTTTAATGTGCTAATAACGTTCCTGATGTGTCTCCAAGAAGAGGATATAATGTATTCTGCTTCCCAAATGTATATGGTCAAAGAACGCTTTTCACAGAAAATCTTGTGGAGCTAGCATTCCATGGAAAATAGTTTGGGAAATGTTGCTTTTAAGATGAGCTAGGATAGAACTGGTGCAGAGACTATGGAATAGTTCGGGAGTACAGGTATCAACCAACAACGGACTTTCCCAAGTCCATTTCCAGTACCAGGCCCTGCCCATTGGGTCTGCATGAGACAGCAGTAAATGTTTGTAGGGCATCTAGATCCACATCAAATAGGGCAAGTTAATGAAAGTGACTTACCAGGGGAAAGTTATCAGAAAGCAAAGTCAAAAACCACAAAGTGTTCTGGGAAAGGAAAGAGGCAAAAGCAAGAATAGAGATGGAATAGGATTGAAAACAGGAAAATAAAAGACAGAATAAGTACAAATAGGAAAAGTGGAGCAGGTCTGGAGTTGATTTCACATTTTGTTTGAGCACCTACCAGCCATTCCTTCCTGGGTAAACTGGAGTATTTTGCTGGACTAGGGGCCCTCTGTGTAGTTCAGTGTTGACCTTCACAGAGCCCAGACAAGCTTCCTCCCTGGTTCTTTGTGGCCCTTCCTGGCTGACCACAGCTTGGCACAATGAGAGATTTTCCTAAAGTTTTACCTTGTTGTAGTCTCTGACTAATCCAACTTCAAAGCTAGACTAAATTATGTACACAGACTAAATTAGGTTTCTCTCCAAGACTGAAGATCATCATGCTAATAATAAGAAGTACAATTCCAGGTTACTCCCCAAATCCCCTGTTGCCAGTTAGAACAAGAAACAGAGCCCCAGGAATGACGATCTAACCACTGTGTCCCTCCCACATTGATGGACTTCAAACTACCCTCAACCCTTCAGCTCCTGCCATTGGCTCAATTACAGCTTCTGCCTTGATCCCTATACCCAAGTTCCAATTCATTGCATTCCCTAGTAACCCCATCTCCCTTGGGCCAAAACCTTGACCTTGAACTCTCAACCTCTGAAGAAGTGCCATTTACCTGAAAAAGGTTCAGAGAATAGTCCATATTGCATTCATTATTGCTATGTCCATCCCACTTGGTAAAATTGGACTATTTCATTCTGGAGAACAAGTCAACTGTATCTCTACATCTCACTTGAGGCAGTTGCTTACATCTGTGACTTGCTCAATTAAATCAAACCCCCAGGGCCTAAAAATTTCTGTTACCTTCTTCTGCAATGTAATTTTCCAAGGGGATTTTCTAGCCTCCTATTCTTGTCTTAAGATGCTAGAATGTTTCATTAAACAAAGTTCATTGGCATTACTTTCATACTGGGACTCTCAATCTTTCTTCCAAGATAATATTGCTGCTCTCTGTTCCAGGCCCACACCAGGGCTTCATAACTTCCCTAACCATTGGGTAATCTCTGTATCTGAGATCAAGGCCTTCAGTGCCAGCATTCATAATTACCTAGCAAGGCTCTTCTGGGAGGACTGAGGCCCTGGTTCCATTATTGTCTGGCCACGGCCACCTAATTTACATGCACAGAAAAGAAGACATCACATCCTCTGATCTCTTCCAGCTCCTTAATCCTATGGAAAAATATACAGAATCAGTAATATTCCACATCTCATTAAAATCCTTCCATAATAGACAAAAATCTAACATCAAGGTACTACTGCTTTGCCACCTACTTTAGATAAGGTAAATGACTTTTCTAAGCCTGTTTCTTTTCCTATTAAGTCAAAATTATAGCTGTCTCCTGATGTTGTTGGAGTCAAACAGATCAGGCACACGAAGTGCTTACCACACTGCCTTGCTCATGACTAACATTTGTTGAGCTCTACTGCTTTTATTATTATGGAGAACACTCATTTTACACTTGTGGCTTTGTGGATTTGATCATTTAAAATTTGCACATAAGTTTCAAAGACAAACAAGAAGAGAAACTCACAGTTCTTCTCACTAGCTCTACAAAGCCAAGTAAAAGTGATTTTCTATGGCACCTGGCCCACGACTTCTCTACCCCACAGATTTCCTTCTTGGAGAATAAGAATAATGAAGGCAGAAAGCAAAAAGCAAACCAGAAAGTGAGATAAGTTTAGCAATACACCAAGGATTAAAAAGGAAGGAAGAAAGGATTAAAGTGCAGAGTTTTGCTATGAAGCAGCAACTAAGCTGGCTTGAAGAAGTTCCTGGCCAGATTCGAGGCAAATTCAGTTAAAAAATTGGAAAGTATGAGTCACAAGTACAAGGATGCTCTCTAAACATTTTGGCTATCATGGAACAAGGACCATAGACCATTTAAGAGAGAGTACAGAGTTGTAACGCTGTGTTAGAGTAAGAAACTAATACCAATATAGTCTTGTTATTTTTTTCAAGTACAGCTTGTTCCCGAAGTTGAAGGACTGCTGTCACAGCAATCAAAATTTAGTATCCAGTTCCTTTTCAGAAATCCATTTGTCCAGATGGATTTCCTCCACCCCCTTCCACACCATACCTAGGAATAAATCCTGGAAGCAAAGAGATGTCTAGATACCCCAGGTCTCACAGCTGCTCCGCTCTGCCCTCCCAGGATGGAGCCAGCAGCCACTGCAGAGAAAACAGACTAATGGCCCCGGGGCCTCAGCATCACTCTTGTTTTAGCTGGTACCCAGCAAGCTGGAACAGAAGGCACATGCAGGCAGTGCTCTCAACAGCATGTCAGAGACCTGCTCCCCTTCTCCCCCCACTATTTCAATATACAGGTTGTGTTGGAGAGATTTTGAAGATGAAAACAGAGCCCAGGAGAAGAAACAAATCTAGTATCTTACATATGGGGTCCAGGATGACCCCACCACCACTGGAGAGGTGAAGGGGGTATGCTTAGGTATCAGTTCTTTCAACAATTGTTACCAGACTTTCATTTGCTGCTCTGAGGCAAACTCCCTAATCACTCACTAGTGGCAAAATGTCCATGTTTATGGCAAATTTGTATCTGTGCAATTCCCCAGAGATGGACTTGAACACTTTTAAAATTCAGTGAATACTTACTCAAAACACCCTAGAGATGTTGTTCCTAGTTTTCAATTCCTATGGTTGTCACCTTAATGCAAGTCCTAATGAGCCCAGACCTGACACGCACTAGCGGCATGGTACCTTCTGGCCTCCCATGCACAACATCGCAGGAATAATCTGCCCCACCAGTACATTCATGGGGAAGGGGGAAGCTCTGTGTATATCCCCAGGCTCTTCCTCTGCTAACTCTTCTCATTTCCTACCTTCCAGCTCCCACTGTGGTCTCCAGGTATGCACATCTCCTTCTGGCCATGCTTCCTTCTCCTTACAGCCTCCAAGTCATTGTCCCTGCCCACCCTCTGTCTGTGGCAAGTTTCTACCTTTCTACCTTCAGTTACCCATCAAACCAGAATGCTCCCATCTTCAGAACTTTGCCTGGCACTCATCTTTAAACACAAGTGACTTCTCTTTTCTGTACCTGAGACTGGAGTCTGAGAATCTTGGTGCTCTAAGAGGGCTCAAAGAGATCAGGCATTTGGTCCAATGGTTCTCAAAATGTCCTGACAAAATGTGCAAACAACTGCATCCAAATCACCTAGGAAATGACTGAAAATGCAGATAACTGAACTTCATACCAGTCTTAAAACTTCAGACTATTTAGGGAATAAGTCCCCAAATATTTATTTTTAAACAATTTCCTCAGATCATATGCAGTTAGTCTGAGACCCATAGACTATTCTAATTTCCTCACTTGATAAATAATAACTTCCAGTCAATAAACATGGACCAGTCATATTATATACGTGCATTCACTTATTTAATCCTCACAGTGTCCTTATGAAATGAGTGTTATTCTTACTATTACTTTCTCCACCTTAAGGAAACTGAGTCTTCCAGAAATAACTCAGATAAGGTCATACTGGGTATGGCAGAGACAGGACTCAAATCCAAATATGACTAAGACCCAAAGAAATGCACTCCTGGTCATAGAGGCTGCAGGATGAAAGGCACGACCCACCTGGCATGACGGGTCCTACCCAGGTCACACCTGGGAGCCACAAGAAGGATATTGGCATGCTTGCATTCAGCCAAGGGAACAAGAGACAAGAGCACTTGATGGGTTCATGTAGATACTGGATCTGAATCACTCCAAAAAAAGTCATAACATCAACATTCCTTCAAAACAGAATCTTTTGGTCTTGCTCATTTCAGATTCTTCCCTCTACTTCCCACTTCCCTGGCTGGGTAAGGATAGCCTCATGGAGACTAAACAAGCAAAACTCCCCACCCAGCCCTACAAGTGTTTCATAAGGGTCTTCATGCCTGGTGGAAAGTGTTTCTGTGATGATGAACAGTTTCATTGCCTCTTCAATAAGGCCCTTTATTAATAATTGCTTTTGAGAAAATTGCAGAGTGGGGTTCAACTCAAGCACCACTCAGGGATATGAGCCAGACCTCCCAAGTGTGATTCAGAGAGCTCTAAGAAAAGCAACCATTCTGAAAATTACTTAACACACACAAGTTTTCTCCAATAGTATTGTTTTTATCCCAGTGTACTCCTTCCCTTTGTCTTAGAAATACTGCGTGATTGAAAAACAGACAAAACTAAGGCAATTTACTGTTTGTTTTATTAATTTAACAGGTGTATACAAAGATCCCAAACAATTAAATTAATTCTACTTTGACACAAATGGTTCAAGCCAAAAACCTTTGCCTGAAATGGGTTAATCCCAAAACAAGTCTAGATTAGATGGTAATGTCTTTACCTCTCATTGAGTCTTGTTTTACTTGAAGGAGAGTTAAAATGAATCACCATGTTTCTGCGGACTTCTCCTTTACTTAGGAAGACTAGGAGCATAACACCTTCACTCCCGTGACCCAAGCACTGCTATCCAAGCCTAGGCAGGTGGGTGGGACACGGATATTAGCCTGGAGAAGAACTTTAAATTTCAGGGTGGGGGAAGAGCCCAAATTATGACAATTCATTCCATCTTGGCATTTCTGAGTTTCAGCTGTGCTAAGACTTTTTTTCACATAATTATGATCACATTTGTGAATTCTGCTTTCTTTGTTATCTCTTAAATCAGTAGGCCTTTGGCTTCATTTTTCTATCTACATATGGGCCTCTTGGGCAATTCCATCTACTGCAAGACATTAATTACTCCAAGTTTATGATGTTCAAATCTTTGTTTCCAGCAAAATCTTTGTCTTCTGAGCTTCAGATCCAAAAGTCCAAATGTTTCATGGGCATCTCTGAACATCCCACAGGCCCTCACATGTACCCCATCCAATCCTGAACTTTCTTTCCCCAAATCTGGTTCTTCTCTCTGATTCCCACTATCATTGTAAGCACCTGAGTTAAGAATCTTGGCATCATAGATGACTTCCTTTTCCTACTGACCACATCTTCCAGCCATGTTACTCTACAAAAGAATATTTATAATTTTTCATTTTGTTATTAGAAATTTATAAGGAGGAAAGAGTCAGTTAAACCAGAAACTACAGTTAAAATGGTGGCAATTCAAACACTAAGAATTATTTTTCTCTCAGTATTCCCACAGCTACAATTACTTGCAAGCTGATTCTACTTGATGCCAAATCTGTGGCTCCATCCCGGAACCCATATCTTTTTCTATGCCTTAGACCAGAGGAGGAAAGAGACATGTAGGTGGTCAGTAGTGCAAGGTTGGAGGATAGAGAACATCGGAGGGGAATCTAAGGCATTTGCAGAAAAATATAGCTCAAAGGACAACAGGAGAGATTCATTCTTCACGGCACCCAGAGAGAGCTCGCATAGAAGGTCGTTTAAGATGCCAGGCAAAGACACTTAGCCTTGATGTCCAAAAGAAAGTACCCTAACAACACCTCTTTGCTCTGAAAAATAAAATTCAAAACCACTAGAATCATATGACAGCATTGAAAAGCATGCCCTCATTTGCTACTAGAGTACTTAGTTCTATGGATAATACAGATACAACCTAAGGAAAGAAGGAGAAGCAGCCGAGATGTTGAGTGGGTCAAAAGGCCTGGACTTGAAACTGAATTCTGCTTCTCACTAGCTGTGTGACCTTAGGCAAGTCAACTACTACCTCTGAACCTCATCCTCTTTATAGGTAAAATTAGGAAAATCCCAACATCATAGCTTTTGTTTTGATTTGTGAGAATCAATAAGTTAGCAGATGTGAAAGCTCCTTGTAAACACTAGCTGAGCATTCTTCTTCCAGGTAATGGGCCATAGTAGGCTACATAGACTTGCTTCTATTCTGGGTCCAGAATATGATAATAATTAATGCCCTGGGTTCTTCCTCACCTTGTGATGCTGGCCACTGTACAGAGCTGTGACCTCCCAGACCTCTTTGGTCCCAATGCATCTCTGGTGCATGGATATTGTGCATAGTTCACACCAGGGGAAATTTCTTTGTATCACCATATAGGAAGTCTCCTAGGTCATTTGTTTCAAGAGGCACTGGAGCACAGTGACAGTCCTGGAAAAAAGGAACAAGATTTTATATTGTTTATGAAAGAATAGAACCCTGACTCTATCATAACTCAACACTGATTGAAATCTTTATTGCAGACTTGCACTGTCTCCAAACTTGTCCCAAGGAATCTCTAGAAGTTTATCTTAAAAGGCCTGTTACTACACATTCTTCCTTTCAATCATATAGAAGCTAAATAACCTATCATATTTTACAAAAGGTAAATATTAAGTTGATGCATATCCAAATCTTATTGGCCAATTTCTCCTTGCCTTTGATATCAGAGCTAGACTGACTTACAGGAGGACTATATTAGCTACCCCGAGCACCATGCAGATGTTCATACCCTCTACCTCCATCCATCATAAATAATCAAAGTAATGTTAGAACACCTTCATAATACAGGGAAATGTCTACAAAATGGTACTGACTTTCCATGTTTCTACAGCTCATGTGACAAATGCAGAAAGGTGAGCTCTTTTTAAAGATAACTGCTGGGATTGCAGAACAAGTACTTCTTGGTTTGCTTACTGTGGAGGGCTAATTCCATAGGGCAGGGTGCTGGTGATCACAGACAGTGGTCAAGGCTGCCTAAATCGTGGAGTACAGAACAGATATTTCCATCAAGTTTTGCATTTCTAAAAACAATCTTCATTAATTCATATATAAGTGATTTACTAAGGAGTTTCACCTCCTTGGAGTATACACATGTCAAACTTTATTGTTTTCCCAAATAGTTTCCCCAACTATTTAACATAAAATTCCCATTTCCTATCCAATAATGTCAATTTAGGAAGATTCCATGAGGTTCTTGTCCAGTTTAATTTTATATTCCTCCAAAGCCATCTCTCATCCCCAGTGCAGGTAAGACATACTACTTGTGTGGCTCAAAATGCCTCACCTTTTACACATCTTTCCCTTCTCTCTCTTCTAGGCTTTAACTCCTTCAGTGTTAGGGCAGGAAAATGAGTAGGAAGTAAATTGTTGTTGTTACACAACACATTACCCCCAAAACATAGTGATTTAAAACAATAATAGTAATATATTACCTTTCACAGTTTCTGTGGGACAAGGATTCAGAAGTCAGTGGACTGGATGTTCTGGGCTCAGTATCACTTGTAGGGTAGGATCTGATGTTGGCCAGGGCTGCTCACTTGAAGGCTAGACTCTGGCTGGAGGATCCACTTTCAAGGAAGCTCACTCACATGACTGGCATGTCAGTGCTGGTCATTGGAAGAAAGTCAGTACCTTTCCTCATGGGACTCTGAGAGCTACTTGAATATCTCACAGCATGGCCACTGGGTTCCCCAGAGCAAGCCACCTAAAAACCGAAGATGGAAGCTATAATGTGTTTTATAGCAGAGTCTGGCAAATCTCATACTATTTCTTCCACAGAATTCTGCAGGTCCCAAAGATTAGGCTTGTTGCGATGTAGGGAGGGAATGCACAACACTGTGGTTATTAGGAGGTGAGGATTTGTGTGTGCTATCCTGGAGGCTGGCTACCATATTTGGAAAAGGCAATTTTCTCCTCACAGATAAGTGAAAGAGGTTTCCCTTCTTTTCTTGTTGCTTTGTCTCATATACTTACTATCAAACAATCAGTGTCTTCCGTGTGCTAGGCATCCTAATAATGAATATTTTGTGAGTCCTTGCCAGGCCTATCTGGAGGGCCCTGTGGGGCCTCTCCATTCAAAGTTCCTTGACATTAGAGATTTGACTCTGTCTCAGTTGTTCTCGTCAATTCCCTAGTACCTCCCATCAGAAATCAATACTGTAGCTTTTTTCTGCTGAGCTCCCTACTACATCCAGAAAGCACCCCTCGCAGGGGAGGATAGACAGACTGGGTCAAGCTAACCTGTGTGTCTGCACAACTCCTGGAAAACTCATGTTTCCTTGGCATGCCAAGTGCCAGCATGCAGGCTCGGTACCGCTGTCCAAACTCTCTGACCCACCTCCTCTCTGCAGTTCTTATTTTCCTGCTCAGACAAGCACAGAGGCCTAAGTGCTCTGCCAAAATGGGAAACAAAGGTAATCCAGTCTTCCCTTCCTGAAAACTCCTACTATCTTCACAGATGGTTTTCTTAGAGTCCTGTCTCCTCGCTTTCAGGGAGGGGATGAAAAGTCTCCCCAGTTCCCAGAGGACTGTGATGACACTTTCCCTCACCCCAGGCCTCTTTCACAGACCAGGAAGGCAATGGTGATTAATGGTAATGGACTGATTTGACCATTTCTTGATAAGGAGTTTTCTGACTGCAACTCTAGTCTGTTCATTTGTAGCTGTCTCTAGAATGTGGCAGTATTTAGCAACTTGGGTGTTCAGTTTTGGCCCTGACCACAAATGAATGACTACCAGAAAAGTTTTGTCTAAGTTAAGCCTAAATAATACTCAATCAGTTATGTAAAGGAATCACATTCAATTCAGAGTAAGGTTTTCTTTGTACCTGATCTTCTCTTTCTCTTCCTACAACATTTTAGAATGCTTCTCTGATACTTGGATAAAGAAGTCTTTCAAGTCTACCTGAGACTTCTTTGGTGACAAAATAAAGAAAGAGTAAGTTGTATCTCTGATATCACATTGTGTAATTCTCACTGGCTACTTGGAAAATTGTACTGATCACTGCAAGAATAACTGCAGGCTGGAAAGGTGAGCCTTGATCAATTAGCAATGTCTGCCAGGGGTACAGGTTGGAGGAAAGAGGCAACAGTGATGCTGAATATTTACTAGCCTTAATCTACAGTCTTCTGATATTCCAATGGAAAGTTCCCTGTTCAGTTCATCTTTTTCTTCTGTTATGGGCCAGCATACATATGGGCCGTTTGACCTGGAACAACCCCAATCCTGTGTCTGTGTCCACCAATGTCTACTGCCTTTTACTTTCAATTTTTTTCCCCAAAATTCCTTAGTTTTTATTTCAAACATAATTATGCATTCTGCATACCTCTAGCCTGAACACTGGGACACAACTTAAATTCAATCAAGTTACAAGGACTTTCTGAAATGATGTTCCAATTATCTTGCACAGGATTGTCAATTATGCAGCCCATGAATAATTCCTCCTAACCCAAAGATTTATTTCACCTTGACATCAGTTTGGAGTTTATTTTAACCCATCTCTGAGTTCCTCTTAAAGGGAAAGTTTCCATAAATGTGAATCCCGGAAAAAATTTGTAAGACTTCCTTTTAAATGATTGAAGAAGATACAAGTTTCGCTATAATAGTAGGTTTTAAACAATTCAGTACAAGAGCTGGATGGTTAAAATAGGTGGACACTGATTTGTAAGATGCTTCAAAATTGGGTAAGTACTATTTTCAACATTTTGTAGTCAGCCAACATTTCTGTCTACTTCTACATAATAGCCAGTTCACTTACCAGCAACATAAAGACCCAGAACAATGTTTCATTTCTCCGACTACTTCTTCCTTTCTCTTAGTGGTCCTAGTGAAGAGGGTCTATGATAAGAGAGAGCAAAGAGTGACCTGCCAGTATGGTTGAATAATTCATCAAGGTCCAGGGATGAAAGCCCATCAAGAGAAGGTTTTGTTGGTTTTATAGCTGTTTCTCTGTGAAGACTGAATGCCTAAAGCCTACCCCTCTGGCAGTACAGCAAGGTCCTGTCCTTCCAGCACAGAGCCAGTGATTTTTGTGATCTTGTGAACCATGTGGCCAACTTCAAGAAGGAGCCTGGAGACCAAAGTTGGAGTTGGGGTTGGCAGAAGAGGGTGTATATGTGCAAAGTGTAAAAATAAAGGGTGGAAAACCTAGAGACAAACAGACAAAAAATGAGACCAGCCAGAGAAGGAACTCCCCAATATGCAGCAGTGGCAGATTCCATAAAGGGCTTATGGCAACCTTATGGGGGGGAAAATCTTAAAGCCATATATTTTGCACCATTCTTTGACTGAGTCCACTAGGCAGCAGTACGACTGCTGTCTTTCAGTTAACCACCTGTACCTGTTTGTGCTTTTATACATTATCGATATAACTGAGGGGTTACACCAGGAACTACCATGCTCCGCTCCTCAGAGGCCTAAAGTTGACTTTGAAGGTACACTTTCAGGTAATTCCTTTCAGCTATAGGCTCCTACTTCAGTCTTTACTGACTGAAGTGTTAATCCTTTGATATGGATCAAGTCAAAGTTCATTGTTAAGCCTTTCAAAGTTGATGTTTAAGAATATCTTTTGGTTCCATAGCCATTATCTTGGCTTGCCCTTTTCCTCTGCCTGCAGCTGAGGGCCAGCCCTGCATTCTGGAACCACAGCCTGAGAAGAGTCCAAGGACGCCTTTTTAATAAGAAGACAAGTATGGACACACTCCTAAAATATTGTAAAGTTCCTCCTTTCTACATCTCCTGGGCCAATACCGTGTGCATAGAAAAAGAAAAAAAGAAAAGAAAAATTCAGCCAACTACTTGTTATCCCTCTGTTAGCACCCACGCAGGCATGGATGAGGTTGGTGAAAAGCAGTCACACTGATCTTTTTTTCCCCAAAACAATTCTTTTGAGTTATTCTTCTGAACCGTCATAGAATCTGTTAGTCAGAGACTGTCTAGACGGCAATGAGTTAACAAGTTGGAAAATGAACCCATCAGTTGAAGGGTGGTCTTTGTCCTGTCACATCAGCCAGTTCATTGTTTCCCACTAAGTTGACTGAGCTGGCTTCTTTTGACAGCAAGGAGACAGCTTGAAAGTGACTTGACTTTGTTTGGCAACATGATGAGTCTATTATAAAACAAGCTCGGAAAGAAAAGAGAAGCAGTGTAGGTTTCAAATCCACCCTCCCCACTAAATTAGCTCCTTATGACTCAAGTAGGAACACGATGCAATCTTGGTGTTTATGTTCAGAGAGATCACGGTGAGTTTTTTTCCGTGCAACATAAGAAAATTGTAATAATGTAACAGGGTGAGCTGGTCATAGAAAGACATCCTTAGTTAACCCTGTTCTAAAACTGAGTCACTCAAGAGGCTTCAACTACTCATAGGAAAGAAGACCAAGAAGTGTAACCAATCATCAAGCAGCATTTGCTGAGCATGTTCTCTGTATCTGGAACTCTAATAGGATTTCTGGTGGGATAGGGAAGTCCCAAACCCTGACCTCAAATTACCTGCAACTTTTTAAGCCAAGAAAGACAAGACAAAATATTATAAGGGAGGAACACAGGATTGTCTAAACGGCACCTGGGTGTAAGCTCCCTTCTTTACTAGAAATTCAGTTTTATGTGTAGAGCTATTTCAGAGTCCTGGCCCCCTACTGATGGCAGGTAATAGCAATTCTTCATGACAAGAAGTAGAGGTGGTTCCCATTTGTTTTCAGTTCTGCCACCTCAGTCTCTGCTTTCATTTACACTTCCTTTATTTCTTCACACATTGCCAAATGTCATGTCTTTGTGACACAACTGACAAACAGGTCACGACAATAAAACTACTGCATGCACTTCTGGACTGCTCTGTGTTTTAGAAAGCATTTCCCACTTGTAATTTTACGTAATGCACTCAACAACCATTGGAAGAAATAAGTAATGTTCCCATTTCACACGTGACGAAGTCAAGGCTCAATGACTTTGTTAGTTCTTCTCAAAATGGGCTAAGCATTAAAATCACTTAGGAAGCTTTCAAAAAAAAAAAAAAAACTTCAAGGCCAACTCCCAAAACATAGGAAGTCATTTTGTTATAAATTGCCAGTCTTTGAGGGGGGAGGGGGAGAAATGGTTTGTCCAAGGATATGCAAGGCTTCATCTGACAAAATCAAGTATCAATTATTTATCTTGTCTCCAAATACATCTAGACTATTTGAGGTCCCTAAAAGCATGTCTCATGTAAAGCACAGGTGGCAAACACAAGGCCCTCAGGCCAAATCCGGCCCTCCACCTTGTTTTATCTGGCCAGGCACCTGGTTTCTACCCAGCGGCAGCGCCAAGCTCTCACCTCACAGATAAGGAGCAGTTACATGTATACAGTCCTAAAATTACATTCTGCCCTTTGAAGGCAACTGCGAGGCTGATGTGGTCCCCAGTGAAAATGACTTTGACACCCCTGAGTAAAGTTTTTAACCATCTCATATGGTTCATTTTGTGCCACGTAGTGGAGGCTCCCCAAGGTGTGCTCTGGTGAACTGCTATGTGAGGGTTTGCAGACCTGTGGCTGTGAGATCTACCAACGTGGGTTCAGAAAGGAAAGCCCCAGATTTGTAAGGCCATGAAAGGAATGAGGTTTGTTCCAATTTGTCAATATTTTAATGAAAAGAAATGAAGGAGAAAGAATTCCACAAACTTCCAAAGAAAAGAAGATTTTTAAAATCTGAAAAACAAGGTTGCTGATAAAGTAGAATTCCACTATATGTTAGTCTTCCTAACTCCTCTCCCTCTCAGCATATTGATTTGGAGCGTGACTGGGCTTGGGGACGGCCATACCAGTGAGGGCCACCATGTGTCCTTGCACCTGTCCAAAGGCACGGAAACATGGGGCAAGGTACACCCACTGTCCTCAACTCTGGCCTTTCCTAATTCTGCCATCCAGATGATATGTCTTTTCCTAATTCATGTTAATTAAATAACAGATATGACTAGGCAGTGGGAATCCTTTCACAAGGTCTATGTATATCAAATCACCATAATGTACACATCAAATACCTTACAATTTTATATGTGCATTATACCTCAATAAAGCTGAAATAAAATTGAAAAACTAAAAATTAAAAAAAATAATTAACATTCCAATGCAATGTAAGTTAGTGAAGTACTTCAAAACTTTACTATTGTGAATTATCTGGAGATCTTGTTAAAATGCAGATTCAAATTCAGTAGGTTGGGGCTCCTGAGACTGCACTTCTAAAAGGCTCCCAGTGAATGCTAATGCAGCAGTAGGCCTGACCACACTTTGAGTCACAAGTTGCTAAAGTAGACCCTGAAACCTTTTAAAATGAGAAATGGCTGTGCTTATATAATTAACTAAAGTAACACATGGAAGGAACCAGAGGCCATCAGACTAGAACTAGAACAGAAATTTAAACAGTGCTTAAGAAGAAAAAAAATCCTTTACCTGTCAGTGTGTTTAAAATGTAGAATCAGCAAAGTGTTTTTGTGTCCCAGACTAACAGGGAATGCTCTGGGGAGGTCAAATTTAAGGCAATGTCCCTGGAATTACACAGCTGGGAGAAATAAGCACCTCAAGCATCAGCTGATATCCATGCTTTAACACTTCCCTTTGCTGGATCCACCCCATCAACAACCATTGCAGGATCAATGTGGGAGCAATAATAGGAAACCTCTTCCTACTGGGAAATAGGAGGAACCGGGGACCAGTCTAGGATTGGGAAATAAAATGTCCCCTGAGAGTTCAACACTAAGTGAAGTGAAACAGAGATTTGCAAGGTCACCCTAAAAAGACTGAAAGCCTCCTAAACTAGTAACAAGACTCTAACCTAATTGGAGGAATTATCCTATCTAAAGAAAGCCTTCACCATAAAGAAGTTGGCTACCACAGGGGTCTGCAAAAAGCCAAGTCACGGAATTAATTTTGTCTCTGCTTAACTAAAGGAGAGAAAGCTTTGAATCAAGAATGCGGTATCTCGAGTAAACAGATAGCTGTATCAACACTCAGGACTGTGGTGCCCCAAAACAAGGCTGTTTGGTAAGCCCGTGGGCTAAATTCTGGTTTTGTAAATAAAGTCTTAGTGGACCACAGGCATGTCCATTCATTTAGCCATTGCCCATGGCTACTTTTGCACTATAATGGCAGAATTGAGCAGTCTTTACAAAAGCCATATGGCCCACAAAGCCTAAACTATTTACGATCTGGCCCTTTACAGAAAAATTTGCCAACCCCTACCATAATACTTTTTAATCATATAACCAGTTTCCCTTGCTCTGATTCAGTGCTCACTAAGCAAACTTCTGACTATAATTTGGCTTCCTGTATAGTATATGAACAAAAGAAAGAGTACTTTGGATATTTGTTATTTCTTGCAATTTTTTTTATATTAATGGCTGGGGCCTTGTCCTATCAGAATTGTTGCCATGAGTGATGGTCCCATAATAAATTGACTAAGAAAAAAAACACACATACTTTTCTATGCCTATAAGACTAAGGCCTAGACATCTAGATCATGGTGGGTTCACTTTTCTTCTTCTTAAAGTACTTTCTTAATAATTCTGCTGAAGATCTTTGTAAGTTAAATGCAAGCAGTGAGCCAGGGTCCAAGTCCCTATCCCATAAAGAGAACATTTTTCTTTGTTACTCACAGAGCAAAACTCCCAGATCTACTGCTTTCTTCTACACAGAGAACCAAGTATTCTATAATTCCCACTTTATTCAGTGCTTTATGAGGTCTGTCCAGAAACAGTCCAGCCATTGTTAACGTAATGAGAATGGCTTGCACGACATCGATGTAACCTGGCAGCCAAGGAGAGTGGACTGAAATGTGCATATGTGAACAATGACAACTTCATTGTACTGGTCAGTGGAGGCGGTAGACGCCATTGAGTGAGCATGTGTATTGTGTGGCTGTCACATTCAAAATGACTGAGTGAGCAATGAATCTGTATCAAATTTTGCTTTAAACTGGAACATTCCTCTGCAGAAACTATTCAAATGATTCAGAAGGCCGCCGCTGTGGGCAACAAGTAATTGGCAGCTTCATCACGACAACATGCCCACTCATGCATCATATCTCATGCAGAGTTTTTTGGTGAAACATCAAATCATACAGGTGACTCAGCCCTGCTACAGCCCAGATTTGGCACCCTGCAACTTCTGGCTTTTCCCAAAATTAAAATCACCTTTGAAAGAGACGAGATTTCAGACTGTCTATGAGATTCAGGAAAATATAACAGGACAGCTGATAACAATTGGGAGAACTGAGTGAGGTCCCAAGGTGCCTACTTTAAAGGGGACTGAGGTGTCATTGTCCTATGTACAATGTTTCTTGTATATTGTATCTCCTTCAATAAATGTCTCTATTTGTCACAGCTCATGGCTGGATACTTTCTGGGCAGGCCTGTTATATAGGTTTTTACTTTATTTTTTATGCATATTTTATATTATATATTTGGGAAAAATGGAAGTGTTTTCTTACATGCTATGAGGGGAGATACAAAAAGAGAATTGATTTATTAAAATTGTGTATTTATTCTTTCATGTTTAAACTTCAGTCACTTTCAAAGTACTCTCCATTTGATGCAATACACCTATCAAAACATTTTTTTCCACTGCTAGGACAGTTTTTGAACTCATTGACTTTGATGTTTTTCAGTGCTTCTGCCATTTGTTGTTTCATTTTTTCCACTTCAGCTAAATGTTTCACTTTGAGGATTTTTTTCATCCACAGAACAAAAAAAGTAACTCGGGGCAAGACTGGATGACTAGAGGGGGCAGGGCAGGGGAGTCATGCTGGTTTTGGTCAAAAACTGCTAAACACTCAGCACAGTGTGGGCAGGTGCACTCGTAAATCCCCCATCATGAAATAAATGAATGCACTTCTGGCCAAGATGGAGGCATACGTAGACACACTGTGCCTCATCACACAAACAAAATAAGGACAACAACAAATTTAAAAACAAAAAATAACCAGAACTGACAGAAAATCAAACTGTATGGAAGTCTGGTAACCAAGGAGTTAAAGAAAAAACATTCATCCAGACCGGTAGGAGGAGCAGAGACAGGCAGCCAGGAAGAGAGAATTCATAGCAAGGTAGTGTCTGGAGGACCAGGGCAGGCGAGGTGGCAGCTAGCAGAGCAGGCAGTCCCACAATCGCATGCAGATAAACCGGGAGGAACAACTTGGGAGCAATAAAGACGGCACAACCCAGGGTTCCAGTGCAGGGAAATAAAGCCTCAAAACTCTGACTGAAAACACCTGTGAGGGTTGCAGTGCCAGGAGAAACTCCCAGCCTCACAGGACAGTTCGTTGGAGAGACCCACAGGGTCCTAGAATGCACACAAGCCTGATCACTCGGAAATCAGCACCAGAGGGCCCAATTTCCTTGTGCATAGCAGGGGAAGTGACTGAAAACTGGCAGAGAGAGAAACAAGTGGCATTATTCCCTCTCCAACCCCTCCCCTACACACAGTATCATAGGCAGGAAAGTGGGTTGCCCCGCCCTGGTGAACACCTAAGGCTCCTCCCCTTACTACATAACAGGCTGGCCAAGACAAAAAAAAAATGGCCAAATGAAAGAACAGATCAAAGCTCCAGAAAAAAATACAACTAAGCAACAAAAAGATAGCCAACCTATCAGATGCACAATTCAAAACACTGGTAATCAGGATGCTCACAGAATTGGTTGAGTATGGTCACAAAATAGAGGGATATGTGAAAGCTATGAAAAGTGAAATAAAGAAAAATGTACAGGGAACCAACAGTAAAGGGAAGGAAACTGGGACTCAAATAAATAATTTGGAGCAGAAGGAAGAAATAAACATTCAACCAGAGAAGAATTAATAAACAAAAAATTTTTTAAAAATGAGGAGAGGCTTGGGAACCTCCAGGACATCTTTAAACGTTCCAACATCTGAATTTTAGGGGTACCAGAAGGGGAAAAGGAACAGCAAGAAATTGAAAACTCATTTGAACAAATAATGAAGGAGACCTTCCCCAATCTGGCAAAAAAAAAAAAAAAAAAAAAAAAAAACAGACTTTCAGAAAGTCCAGGAAACTCAGAGAGTCCCAAAGAAGTTGAACCCAATGAGGAACACATCAAGGCACATCATAATTACATTACTCAAGATTAAAGATAAGGAGAGAATCTTAAAAGCAGCAAGAGAAAAGGAGACAGTTACCTACAAAGGAGTGTTCATAAGACTATCAACTGATTTCTCAAAAGAAACCTTACAGGCAAGAAGGGGTTGGAAAGAAGTATTTGAAGTCATGAAAGGCAAGGACCTACATCCAAGACTATTCTATCCAGCAAAGCTATAATTTAGAATGGAAGAGCAGAGAAAGTGCTTCCCAGATAAGGTCAAGTTAAAGGAGTTCATTATCACCCAGCCCTTATTATATGAAATGTTAAAAGGATTTATCTAAGAAAAAGAAGATCAAAAATATGAACACTAAAATGACAACAAACTCACAGCTTTAACAATCAAACCTAAAAAAAACAAAAACAAACTAAGCAACCAACTAAAACAGGAACAGAATCACAGAAATGGAGATCACATCTAGGGTTATCAGTTGGGGAGTGGGAGGAAGAGAGAGGGGAAAAAGGTACAGAGAACAAATATCATAGATGGTAGGTAGAAAATAGACAAGGGGAGGTTAAGAATTGTATAGGAAATGTAGAAGCCAAAGAACTTATATGTACGACCCATGGACATGAGCTAAAAGAGGGGAATGCAGGTGGTAGCAGGTATGCAGGGCAGAGGGGGATGAAGGGGGGAGAAATGGGACAACTGTAATAGCATAATCAATAAAATATATTTTAAAATAAATAAATAAAATCTTTTTTAAAAAAGAAATATGTTAATGTATTGAAAGAGTCTTTAGAAAAATTCACTGAAACCAAATGCAACCTCTCACAACAACACCAGCTTGTACACTGGTACAGTTGGGTCCTAGGACACCCCCCTAGTGGGCGAAGCCTGTACTACAAGGAGCCCACCCTCCAAAAGATAATTCCAGTTTGGGGGAGTTTCCCCTCATATATCATCTGGAAAAAAAAAAAAACCCTTGCTGACCTCAATAGCATTCTGTTATTTACTAATTGTATTTATTTACAATTATCTTCTAATTGACTGAAATTTTTATCATTCATTTGTCAATGTAAGAAACATTCAAACCTCTAGAGAATGTTTGTGAGTTTATTTGAGCCAAACTGACCATTGCCGGAAAGCAAAATCTCAACAGATTGAGAAAATGCTCTGGAAAATGGCAGTTTTACCACTTATTTGATAAGTCAGAGTCAAAGGAGAAGATGTAAGGGGGTTACTTGAAACCCACTGGTGACTGACTAGGGAGGTGGGAGAAAGGAAAGTGGGGAAATCTTTGAGATTAGATGAAAAATAAAACTAATAGACACAAACTGCTTTTACATTCGTGGGTGTAAGAAAGTTAGCAATTTACAGCACATACGGATTGTAAGCAGGAGGGCAAGATAACAATGAGGGGTTCTGTGGTCTCCCATTCTGGTGGAAAACTGTGCCCCAGCGGAGGGACGGGGCGTCTGGAAAAGATGGGTTACTCTGATGTTCTAGAGGAATGTTATCCTAGATGCAAGAAGACATTAGACAGTCCCCATTAAGGTAAAGACTGACCTTTGTCAGGGAAGATAGCAGCCTAAGACATGCCTTTAGTTAGGAAGTGCTAATTTCAGACCATCTATGTGGCCACTTTCCAGCTCTGAGTTTGTGGCCTCCCCTGAGCTTGTCAGTTAAAGGATGTGGCCCCTTTTTGTCCATTCATTGTTTAACCAGCCTTTATTAAGTACATATTCTACTTTCAGATTCAGAGGTGACATATACCCACCTTTGCTGTTGTCGTGTAGTTCACAGTTGAAGGTAAGTTGAACCATTTTACCATCCACCTCTCAGATTCAACAAAATTGCCAAATTGACAGTGCCTCAGCTTATATTCAAGAAAATTAAATAATCTTTCCCCTTCAGATAAACTCCATGTACCTCTGCTCATAGTACACAAAGTTAACCCAACCACGCAAAGTTTAAATTATTACTTGTCATCTAAACGTTGCTGACATTGTCATTCTAAATTATTCTCTTTAAAAAAAATTAAAGACATATCCTCTATAACACCTTTAATAGCATACCCACAATTAATGCTTGATCATCAACAAAAAATTCAGCAACACTGAATTTTTAAGTCCACTGCAGTGTCTCTTAGGAGGATATTTATATGTGCTTTTTTGTTGCTCAGCGAAGTTTAAGAAGCAACAGGCACCAGCCTCACGGTGCAGCATCTCAGAGCAGGGTGGGAGTGAGCACATTTCCACGGGGGGTTCCCAGGCACTTCCTTCACATGCTTACATGTTTCATACATGATCACTGTCTTCTCGCCTTAGGCTCCCAGCTTGGGGAACCCCCAAAGCCTTCCCTTCTGTTCACCACTGAGTCCAGCACATTGTTGATCATCAGTACACCTCACCATGGCTACAAAACAGTAATTTGGGTTTTAGTGCATGAGACGGCCATTATTCTTTGCAGCATCACGCAAAACACTCAGGAATAATTTTCCTAATTCCAGAAAAACTGAAGCATGGTGAGCTCCGAATGGAAACATAGCTGGATTATATATGAACTCTTCTAGGACTTTCCTACATAAAATAAGAGAAGTCCTTAGTCATTGAAACACAATTTGTAAATCAAAGTGTATGAAATTACTTTCCACCTCATGTTTTTACTGATATGAATCAGGACCACACTGTGTCCATTTTAATTATCCCTAATGCCATCTAGTGGTCACTGAGAAATTTTTGTCTCAGAAAATTGGTAACGACTTTTTTAAGTTAGAAATCATTAATAATAACAATATCGCTGCTATTGAAAAGACTTATTGAACATCCACCATGTGTTAGGGATTCTGTGCTCTGCCCTCTATGTGCTTTATCTCATTTTCTCTTTACAATTATCTTAATTGGCACTGTATCCCCATTAGACAACTTAGGGAAGTAAGGGACAGTGATATTGAGTAACCTGTCACATTCACCCATATAGTCAATCAATGCCCACTAGAATTCAAAACCAAGTGGTCAGTCCATTGCTTTCATACTCAGCCAGAATGTTATACTGCCACTAAACCTCAGCTTTGACTGAAAAGATGTGGTTAATAGACTAACAAACACTCAGTCTCATACACACATGCACAGAAATGCTAGTGTGTTTGATAGAAGGCACAATCCTCACTTTTCCACTGCACAACCAACTTCCAGCATGTTCCCAGCTTCTCCTTCCAGCAATATTTCAATCATGTGGGGATTTTTACACATTTGAAATTCACATCAAGCATCTCTAAATGAATTCACTCATTCAGGCGACAGAGTTACTGAATTGTTATGCACTGTACTCTGTGCTGGGTACTGAGAGAGCAAAAGGGAACCAACAGACATAGCCCCTCCTTTCATGGTGCTCAAAGTGCAGCAGGAAGACACGTAGACATACACTACACCAGAATGCAGTCACGCCATGGAAACGGCTCCCTGGAGACGTGCAGGGTGCTGGGGGAGTGCTTGGAGCAGGATGACCTTCCTTTGGGGCCCACGTGATAAGTGAGAAGAGGAGCATGAGAAGACTTCCCCAAGAGAACAAGCTCTAAGCAGGTGCTCAGTGAGTGGGAGTGGGGGTGAGCCAGGGCAAGGAGAGAGGACAGGACAGCCAGGCAAGGGACCCCAACAGTGAGCAGAAGGGTGTCTTATACCGCTGTGTTCCCCAACATGACACTCACACAGTGCAAGCTCCACAGGAAGTCAATATGCAACCCAGGTCCCCTCAGTTCTTTTGCCATGAATGGAATTTACATAAAAAGTCATAATTAAACCATATATTTTCATACTTTGAACAACTCACTTTTACTGAAAATTCTAAAATTGCCTAATATTGGAAGAGTTCTGTAGACCCAAACATAATGAAGACTTGGCTTATTGAAATTTCCATTGGCACTTATGAGTATTTTAAATGTCTCTCAAATGAGATTTTTGAATTTGGTTTGAGGTTATGAAAATAACATTTATGACACATGATATGAAAAACACAAAAAAGTGAAAAAAAGAAGTTAAAAGTCTAACATTCCTATCTTGTAACACAAGAATAAACATCATTAACATTTTGGAATGTTCCCTTCATTCTTTTTTCTATGGATATTTTACAAAAAGTGCATTGTATAAACAAATTTTAATTTAATTTATTCATTTAACATATTCACTATTTTGCTTGTTATTATAAATTCTTTGTTAACATCATCTTAATGACTAGATAAGATTTCATCACGTGGACGTGTCATTCATTTCCCAACTGTTGAGCATGTGGACTATTCCCAATGTTTAATATGTAACAAATAATATATGAGTAATAAATAGCATATAACAAATAATATATTGAATAGAGCTATTTCTTTAAAGCCTGGTTTATTCACCAGAATAAAACTCAGTAAAGAGTAAATGTTATTGTCAAGTGATTAACTGGGACAGCTTATTTGTATGTCTAAAGAGAATTTAAGAAAGCAACAAAGCAAATTACAAAGGCAAACTCACTGCTCAAGAACACTAACTTCCAACGCCCCTTCCTACCGGGCTCTCACGTTTTCCTTGAACTATTAGCTGGTTTCTATCTCAATCGTAAACTGCAGTAAAAGTTAATGGGTATTTTTGTCATGTTGGAGAATCCCAGCAAGCCCTCCTAAAATCCCATTTGTGAAATGATGTGTCACATTAACACATTTTATGGGCTTAATGTTGTGCTCCTTAATTGAATAATTTAATATCTGTGACACTAGCTTGACTTACACAATTATACACGCACCCCACACACATATACACACAAACACACAGAGGAGTTGTAAGTGACTACATCTCAGCTCTTCTTTATTCAGAGCATTCCCTGGTGCTTTTCAAGCTGCTATTTAGTGCCTCTTATATGAGCCAACTTATGAGCTGTTGTTGAGTTGCTGATTCTGAGCCAACTTTAGTCTTTTTGACATAAAACATTTACTTAATGTCAAAGCAAATGGGATTGCAACTTTTCTTCTTCTAACTGGGTCCTGTTGGGTAGGTATGTGCCCATTTCCATATGCTAGGACTCTCGGGCGGAGTTTCCACAGAAAGACATTGACAAGAGACAGACCCTACCTCCACTGCACCCTCAGTGAGGCAGTGCTACCTGAAAGGTGACGCTCCGAACAGTGGTCACGAGACCTTTCAGACCTTTCGACAGTCCCTTCACTCCATGTCAGCTTCTGAAAAGAGCAACTGTGTAGACTGTCCACAGTGACCACACGAATGGATGCTGCTTGGCCTGAGTCGGAGGGAAGGGGGGATGTTTGGGTAAACACTGACATTTCAGAGTCAAACACCAGGTTTGGTTTCTGTTTCATCCATACACCCTAAAGGCCCTAGGGTGAGAAAGTTACTTAACCTTTTTGTAGGTCAGTTTTCTTGTTTAAAAATAAAAAATGGAGATAACAATAGTTCCTACCGTATGAGACTCTAGAGAGGATTAAATGAAGTAATCCAGAGAAAGCTCCTAACACAGTGTCTGGAACATGGAAAGCACCCCATGAATTATATATTATTATCATTACAACTATTATTCATATATATCAATGAGTTAAATATTTCACTTCTATTAGATCAATCTAATGAGTGTACTGGACACCAATCTATATTTGAAATGCGCAACTTGTTGGAAGGGCAGAGGGTAGGTAATGGATACCTTAGACTTACCTCCACCTAAAGAAGTATTTCCTCTTACTCATCCCAAAGCTTTATGAAGGCAGGAACCTTGTCCGCCTTCTTAACTAGCAGCAAGCCTGACATGTAATCGGAACGTACATAGTATATATTTAAATGGGTAAGTAAATAGTCCTAAAGCAACTCCCCAACTTCACTAATGCCTGTTTCTGACCTCAATATTTTATCTTTTTTATAAACGTCACCAAAAAGGAACCTTTTCATTAAGCCTTTCCTTGACCTCAGACAAGACACTGCCCTTGGCAAACACAGAGCCAGCATTGGCTTTCTCAAAAAAAAAAAAAAAATACTGTGGGTCAACTTCAGGGACCCACGGGCACAACACAAAGCTCACAACCTTGTCTAACTCTTCAGAACAGGTGTTATGCAGCCATTTTGCAAGTCACCAAATTAGTAAACAATTCTCACACCATGCAAACTGCAGACTGCATTAAAAAGTTGAAATATTATTAAATATGCTATTTCCTGAGCCCTCATCCAACTGGAACCTTCATCTGTAAATACCAAAAGGGTATTAAATCCCCAAATTGTGTTTGGAGTTCTGTTCAAACCATTCAGTAATGAATCCATGACATTTTACCTCTAGCTACAGCCCAGTCTATAGTACTTTCTATGACCTCACCGCTTTCTCTAACCAAGTAGCCTTCTTCCCTTGTAGCTCCTTCTTTCTTGTTGTTTGTATGTGGTGTATCCAGAATGCCCAGGCCAGAGCAATTTGCAGAAATATCCAGTGAATATTCCAGGATATCAGCCTCCTTCCATAAATTCTGAAATGGATCTTCCTGTGATAACATTAAAGATGCCCTATATCGGGGGGGGGGGGGGGGGGGGCATATATTCCTATTTCGTGACAGTTGCCCTGGAATTTGATCCAGCTTACCATTTATCGAGACATGTTTTTACTTGTAATGAAGTCCTATTAGAAATATATAATATTTCCTCCAAAATAATCCTGGTTTGGATTGATCGACCTTCACCTTGAGCTTCCATGCTCTCATTTGGCAGTATGTGGGATGCATTTGCAGGAAACAGGGCTTTCATCTCAACTTGTGCTATGTTCGGGAAGATCACCAGTGATCCTCCTCTCTCTCTTCCTGACCCTTTCCAGCCAGACCTTGTCAAGGACAGAACACAGGGTGCTAATATGAAATGTGCTTACTTTTTCTGATTTCAG
Organism: Phyllostomus discolor; assembly: GCF_004126475.2. Lineage (NCBI taxonomy): Eukaryota > Metazoa > Chordata > Mammalia > Chiroptera > Phyllostomidae > Phyllostomus > Phyllostomus discolor. Next base: position 144,786,057 of record NC_040907.2, on the reverse strand, counting down.
GGGGTGGTATTTCATGTAGTAAGTGCTAAAAATGTCAGCCTTTGAAGCTTTTAGCAAATTGCAATTATTGAAAACAAAGCTGTGAGCAAGAAGACATTTAAATTGATCTTTGTAAAAGAAAAAAAAAACAAAACAATTTAAGCAAGGGGTCAAATGGTATAGAAGATTTCATTTTGAAATTCTATAATTGTACTTTGGAACATCTTGATTTAGGGAAAGAAGATTTGACGGTGCCCTGGGGAGGAGGAGTGAAATAGCTCACATACCAAAGACAGCTAACCAAACAGAATGGACTTCTCAAAAGCAATATAATTCTGAGCAGAAATCATTTTCACCTAGAAATGTAAACCCTAAAATATTACTAATTAAGCTGGAGATAGAATAAAGACACTTTACAGGGGTGTCCAACCTTCTGGCATCTCTGGGCCACACTGGAGGAAGAGTTGTCTTGGGCCACACATTAAATACATTGTGACACACAATCACAAAAAAACTCATAATCTTTTAAGTAAATTTACACTTTTGTGTTGGGCCACATTTTTAGCCATCCTGAGCCTCATATGACCCTCAGGCCATGGGATGGACACCCCTGGACAAGCAATCTCTGAAGACATTTACCTCTATGCTCCTCCATCAGGAAGCTACTTCACCAAAATGACCTCAGGAGAGACACAGAACCCAGGAAATAGACCATCCAATAGAGGGGACAAAGGAAATTCCTAGGATGAGAGTGAGGACAGGCCCAGAATACTACTGTGTAGTGGTATCAAGAGCAGTTAATCAGATTGAATGATGCAAGGAGCTTCACAGGGAAGACTCCCAGAAAGAAAGCAGAAAAGTAACTGATGGATGACTTGATTTGCTGCTTACACTTTAAGCCATTTGTTTGAGAAGTTTGAGGCTGATTTAGTTAGGTAAAATTAAAATAAGCACTAAAAATGGGGCATTTATTAACCTAGGGGAGAAAAAGTTGAACAAGAAAGAAAATATATCATAATACACTATATAACTGAGCTAATACCAATATGTATACTGTTATAATGGCAAAAACACCCATTATTTTTGTACCCAGTTGTGATATAACTGTTGAGGGTTTAGCAGAAGTAGGAAGAAAGGGTTCAAAATGTATTAGCAAGAAACTAAGAGATAAGGTTAAAATTAGAAAGCAAAAATAAATAGACACATAAGCACATTATTTGGAAATGCAGGTCAATTCAAGGACAGTTGAAAATGGCTGTGTCTGAGTGTCTCAGCAGGAGATGAGGAAGGAAAAAAGCAGGTAGCTGCTCTACTTTATCGTTGTTATTAACCTTGGAATACTCTTGACTTAAAAATTATATACATGTGTTTTTCAGATTTAAAAATGAATCTTTCTGATTTCTCCTCTCAGTATCCCCAACCCTTTTTCAACTATTGATGGGGAAGGCAGAGGTCTGGGAAGAGAATAGATGAACAGGAACTTGGGGCAGCCCTGAGGACAGGTAAAGGAAGAGGGTAATGGACTTTGCAGTTAGCTGGAGGCCAGCCCCACAGAGAAGGGTATCGGAGAATCCTTACTCAGAATGCTGAGCTTGGCACACTCATCAGAACACCTTTCATAATAACGGAGTTACAGCCTGTCATCAGATCTCCTCCTGCAAGTGATCTGGAAGAATGAACAAATACCTTGGCAGGCTCTAGCAGTAGATCTTCGTTCTAACTAAGGGTGTCAGTCTGGTCAGGTACTGTGTGTGTGTGTGTGTGTGTGTGTGTGTGTGTGTGTGATATTGTTCCTGCCTGTGTAACTCCCTTCAGTTTCTACAGGTCTAGTAACTCAGGAGACAACTGTTATAAGACTAGTTAATGGGATGTGAATGTGTGCCTGAGTCTTTAGCTGGGCTGTCATCCCTCTTACATTATTAGCTATGCTTGGCGCATTTTAATTTTTCCAATGATTCTTCATTAACATTTAATTGCAGATAATAAGGAGGAGAAGGTTCGAAAATGCTTAAGCAAGAATCAGGTGATTATTCTGTAGCCCCTGCTAAGAGACTCCATCCCATTCCATTAGAACAATATTCAATGAGCATTATTTGGGTGCTGTGAGGAAATAGAAAACATGAGAATCAGACCTGGATTCAGCTCTCAGGGGGTTCATCACCTAGCTGTAGAGAGACACATGTATAGAAATATCTTTATTTACCAAAGATGACTCAGTGTGGGGAGTCTCAGGTGAAAGTAGTTGTGGCTGGACAGGCTGTGGATGAGATTTGAGCTGAATGTTGAAGTAGGATTTATGGAAACCAACTAGAAGGAATATTGTGGGGGAGAAGCATGGAGAAATAGATCACATTTGGAGACTGAAAAATGGAAGGATGCTGTCAGATCACTGCATATGCAGGGATGGGGAGTATACACTGAAGACACAAAAAAGCTGAAAGCAGAAACATGTTGGGAGGGAAGATAAAGACTTCAGTTTCCTATTTGTTAAATTTTTCTTTTGTACTGAAATCTTGTTGCCTGGGAGATTGAAATAATGCCCCAAACAGAAAGGAGACGATTGGGCAAGAAAAGTGGTCTGGAATTCAATGTCAGTTATGTTGATTTTGAGGGCATGATTACCCCCTCACCTACTTTAAAAGCAGGTAGCTTCTGTGTTTGTAAGTGTGACAAAGAGGAGTAGGTGAGGGGGTAAGGCTGAATTTAGAGATTAGGTGGTCAGTGCTACAGCAGTGACTAGCCATCGGGGTGAATGAGCTCACAGGAGGAATGAGCAGATGACAGAAGACCAAGAATAGAGGAGGCTATTAGTGGTTGGAACCAACAAATGCAGACAGAGAAGACTGAAAGATTAAAATGGTCACAGCACAGCAGAAGAGAGTGTGTCATAAAAATCCTAAATAGAGTGTTTGAATTGGTAAGTAGTCAACTATTAAAAGCCCTTCATCATGCACAACTGAGAAAAGCCTGGAAAAAGGCTAGGTAGTCTGGTAATTAAGAGGTCACTAGTAAATTTTGAAAGTAAAAGAGGTGGGGGCAGGAGTAAGACATCAAAGAAAGAATGGAAAGAGATGAGAGGAGAAGGCAGTGTAAACTTCTTGTTTAAGGAAAGATAAAGTTGATAGCAACTAGACTAGATAATTGGCCCCTTTGTAAGTGGGGTTAATTACATTAAGCCTGTGGATTTCACAACACCTGTCAGCAAACAAACAGATGCATCTTCCTGTGGTGATATATAATATTTCTATGCCATGTCTCTGTCCTCTAACTATTGCATTCTCTTCGATTTTGCTTGGCACTTGTCAATTCATTTTAGAAAGATTGAGACTAGACAAATTGGGGAATTAATTAAATTACTTTCTCTTTTTATATATTTGGCAACTCCATGTGGTTCAAACCAATTATAATGAAGTAAGAAATTATTTTATTAGTAGTAATTAGCAGTACAGTAGTACAAGCACATCCAGAGCTCCAGGGACTTGAGACGTGTTTTCCAGTTTTATGGTCTACCAGTCTTTTAGACAATGGTCAGCAGAGTGTGCCTGGAGAGTGCAAATGACAGCTTGACTGCAAAGAGGTATGTGGCTGGAGCAGAGTGAGCAAGGGGAGAGAGAGGGAGAGGGAGGTCATGGAGGAGAAGAGCGCTTTAGGAGAGCCTCACAAGCCATCCTAAGGACTTTGGTTCCTTACCCTGAGTGAAACACTATATAGTCACATATGCCAGTTTTCAGTCACATCTGCCTTTCATATCATGTCACTGTCACTTTTCAAAAGATTTTTTAATATAATTGTATTATTTTTAAGTTCTATAAAATTGTCTACAGTCTTCTTGAAAGTTATACTTTATGATTAATAAATTAGAAGTTGGTATCTTCTACTGAACATTTTTTTTTTTTAGAAAGAGCCATAATAGTTTTAATCAAGAAAATTTTCTGTCTGTTGGTGCTTATGTACTGGTAAGTGTAAAGTCTCCTCTCTGGTGATGTTCTTGACACTAATTATCTTCATGGTAAAATTTTAAATAATTAAGCCTAAATGTTTTCACAGGTTTGCCTTCATTCATAGTACCTGTTCTTTGACAGGTGTTTTCAGAAGACAAACTTGTTGAACTAGTTGTCTCTATTTGTGATCATTTTGAATGTGTTGGTATTGTTGGATGCTGCAAATTGTAGATTTTATCCATTTCATTTCATTCCAGTATAGAATATGATTTTGTCCTATGTAACTGGAAGCCCATTAATATTTGGAGAAATAATTATGTGCCAGACATTATATTATTTTACTGGTTTCCCAATTATTTCTATCTCTGCAATTCACTTCTGATTCCAATGACCTGGAGTTAGGTCAAACTTCACAGGTTAAGGGCAAACTTCCATTCTAGACTGCTCTCATTCCAGACACCAGCCACAAGATCAAGGGTACCCAGGCCACACACATTCCTGACCAGGTGTGAGAACACAGGTGTCTGGCTTAAAAGATGGCAGTTCCACCCACCCTTTGAGACAGAATGGATGGAACTGGAAAGTATTATTCAAGTGAAATAAGCCAGGCAGTGAAAGACAAATACCATATGCTCTCACCTATATTAGCACCAACAAAACAAGCAAATGCACAAAATAGAACCAGAGACCTGGGAATAAAGAATAAACTGACAGTGACCAGAGGGGAGGAGGGAGGGAAATAATGGGGGAAAGAAGGGGAAGGGGCAAGCAAAGGAACATGAATAGGGGACTCATGCGCACAGACAATGGGGTGGAGATTGACTATGGGAGCAGGGTGGGGGGACAAGGCAGAAGAGAACAATGGGAAAAAAGGCAGGACAACTATAACTGAACAACAATGAAAATGATAAAAATAAATAAAAGAAAAGAAAACAAAATAAAATAGACTTCTGGACAAGATGGAGTCATAGGTAGATACACTTTGCCTCCTCACACAACCAAAAGAAGAACAACAACAAATTTAATAACAAAAAATAACAAGAACTGCCAGAAAACCAAACTACATGGAAGTCCAACAACAAAGGAGTTAAAGAAGAAATATTCATCCAGACTGGTAGGAAGGGCAGAGACAGGCAGCCAGGGTAGAGAAGACTCACAGCAAGTTGGTAGCTGGCAGAGCGGGCAGTCCCACATTTGTGTGTAGATAAACCAAGAGGAACAACTGGGGAGCAAGACAGACCATGCAACCCAGGGTTCCAGTGCAGGGAAATAAAGCCTCGAAACCTCTGACTGAAAAAAACCAGTGGGGATTGAGGTGGCAGGAGAAACTCCCAGCCTCAAAGGAGAGTTTGATGGAGAGACCCATAGGGTCCTAGAACATACACAAACCACCCACCCAGGAATCAGCATCAGAAGGGCCCAATTTGCTTGTGAGTAGCACAGAAACTGACTGAAAGTTGGACAAGAACTGAAAAAGAGGCATTGTTCCCTCTCAGGCCCCTCCCGCACATACAGTGCCACAATGCAGCCATGTGGCCTGCCCCGCCCTAGGGCTCCACCCCTTACAACATAACAGGAGCACTGAGACAAAAAAAAAAAATGTCCCAAATAAAAACAGATCACAGCTCCAGAAAAAATACAACTAAGTGATGAAGAGATAGCCAGCCTAACAGATGCTCAGTTCAAAATACTGATAATCAGAATGCTCACAGAAATGGTTGAGTATGACCACGAAATAGAGGAACAAGTGAAAGCTATGAAAAGTGAAATAAAGGAAAATGTACAGGAAACCAACAGTAAAGGGAAAGAAATTGAGACTCAAATCCACAATTTGGACCAGAAGGAAGAAACAAGAATTCAACATTCAACAAGAACACAATGAAGAAACATTCAACAAGAACACAATGAAGAAACAAGAATTCAAAAAAAAAAAAATGAGAGGCTTAAGAACCTCTGGGACAACTTTAAATGTTCCAACATTTGAATCATAGGGGTGCCAGAAGGAGACGAGGAAGAGCAAGAAGTGGAAAACTTATTGAAAAACATAATGAAGGAGAACTTTCCTAATCTAGCAAAAGAAATAGGCTACCAGGAGGTCCAGGAAGCTCAAAGAGTCCCAAAAAGTTTGGACCCAAGGAAGCACACACCAAGGCACATCATAATTACATTACCCAAATACAAGGAGAGAATCTCAAAAGCAGCAAGAGAAAAGGAGAAAGTTATCTACAAAGAAGTTCACATAAGACTATCAGCTGATTCCTCAAATGAAATCTTGCAGGCAAGAAGGGACTGTAAAGGAGTATTCAGTCATGAAAGGCAAGGACCTACATCCAAGGTTACTCTCTCTAGCAAAGCTATCATCTAGAATGGAAGGGCAGATAAAGGGCTTCCCAGATAAGGTCAAGTTAAAGGAGTTCATCATCACCAAACCCTTATTATATGAAATGTTAAAAGGACCTATCTAAGAGAAAGAAGAAGATTGAAAATACAAACAGTAAAATGACAACAAACTTAAAACTATCAGCAACTGAACCTAAAAAAAACAAAACAAAAACAAACTAAGCAAACAACCAGAACAAATAAAGATTTACAGAAACAGAGATCACGTGGAGGATTATCAGCAAGGGGAGAGGGAAAAATGAGTGAAAAGGTACAGGGAATAAGAAGCATAAATGGTAGGTACAAAATAGACAGGAAGAGGTTAAGAATGGTGTGGAAAATGGAGAAGCCAAAGACCTTATATGTATGACCCATGGACATGAACTAAGGTGGGGGAATGCTGGTGGGAGAGGTGGTACAGGGTGGAGGGGAATAAAGGGAAGAAAAAATGGGACAGCTGTTATAGCATAATCAGTAAAATATATTAAAATTAAAAATAAAATAAAAGATGGGAGCTCCAATCTCTTGAATATTATTTATTATGATTGTCAGGACTTCTCCTTTTATGAGTCAAGCTTTTTGTCTCCTCTGTAAAGACAAGAGTTAAAGGCACAGTACCTTAAATTTGTATAAAATGTATACATTTTAACTTAGATTTATATGAACCTCAAAGACTCCTTTCTCCAGCATTTCATTCTGTGTTCTCCCAGTTCCATTCCCCAAGTTCCCATATTGTAACTATCACATCTTATGAAAAAGAATTAAAGGATCATTATCCAGATTGTCCTGGACTCCTATAAATCTCACCCTTTATCCCAAGAGAAACAATCTCACCAACTTGCTATTACTTGGTATCCTCACAATTTTGTGTGTGTTTTGAGGCACAGGGCCCTCCAGTATGCTCAGCATCATTCAAGTGGAAGGAAAATGCCCAAAATTCATGGAATCTAGAGACAGGCGAGTTTCTACAGATGCCATAGATAATTACAGGCTTGTGACTTATAGATTGCCTATTGCAGAATGGCAGTGAACAAAGCACTGCCTGATGTTGAAGCAGCAACATCTTCAAATCCCTAGTGCTTAACTAGAAAATCTGAATGGCCTCTTAATTCTGTTGACATTATCATAACATTAGCCAGCTATTACATTTGCCACCCATAAAGTGCTTCACTGATTAGGACTTTTGTTATAATTGCACATGACAATGAAGTCACTGTTAATAATAAGATTCAAAAAAAATTGATACTGAAGAGAGAAGAGGCTGGTTCATCTCTCATGCTTCTGTCCCACAGGTTAATGTTTTAGGATTTCAGAAGTTAGAAAGCAAGAAACTACCTCAGGTTTGCACCTGAGATGGAAGTCTCAATTCAAAGTCTCAATTCCCATTCCCCAGCCCACCCCACTCCTTCCCATGTTGAAAGACCAGAAAAAAAAATGAAGAGCCCTCTGGAGTAAGAGTTAGGATGGACATAGGGAGGCAAATTTCAGCAAAAACAAATAATAGATAATAGATAGATAAGAGATTAGATAGATAGATAGATAGATAGATAGATAGATAATAGATTTGGGAGGAGAAAATTATTGTAGAACATCAAAGATCAAGGTATTTGTCACTAAGAAAATAGCTAAAGCAATTTGACTTTCATTTTGACATTATCTTTTTGAACTGAGAATATGTAAACTCTTCTGAACACTGTAGTATCACAGCAATTTTTCTCTTGAGGAGTCAATCCTCCACAATCCATCACAATTCTGAGTCATACTGCTAATTTTTACCTGACACTAATCACAAAGGACTCTGATAAAGACTTTACTTTTAGTGGGTCCAGAAAAAAATGCCAAACTCTATAAAAGAAGTTTGAAGAATAAAACATCAGAGTTCAATTATATATCACAATTATATATCTGATCCTTTTGTCCTGGTTTATTTCAAAGTGCTTAAATTGGCTAGATAGCTACTCAAAATTAGAAATACATTGGGTCTTTTGATGTATTCCCTAGGAATGTTCAATTATTAAATTGAACCTACATAAACTAGGTAATCTGTAGAAAGGAAGTGAAGCAATGTTTTTTTCCCTATGACCTAGAGTGGAAGAAAAAACCACAACAAAATACTTTGGGGGAAAATTATATATTGGGCTTGAGGTTTTCTGTGAGCAAATTCATCAAATCATGTCCCATTTCAGCTTACCTGCACAATCACAGCCAGAGGATTAGAATGGAATTTTTTTGTTTTTGTTTTTGTTTTAGTGTATTACTTTGAGCTAAAAATTTATTTTCTATTAAGCGACTAAAGAAATTGAAGGTCCATCAGAAATTGAAGCTCCAGCTATGAGACTCAACAACACACATAAACGTCAAGCCCATCAAGTTAGCCAGAAGGCACGACAGTCTAAAAGTGGTTCAGCGCTTCCTGATTTTAAAATTAATCTTAGTGGAACCTAATCAACAAAACGAACAAGGAGGCAAAATATACCAGAGACATTAAAATTAGGAACAAACTGACAGTAACCAGAGGGGAGGTTGGAGGGGGTAATGGGGGGAAAGGGTGAAGGGATTTCAGGAACAGCTATAAAGGACACATGGACAAAACCAAGAGGGGATGGAATCAGGGGAGGGAGGTGGGGATGGCGGGGGTGGGGGAGAGGGGTGGGGGCAAAGGTAGGCAACAGTACTTGAGCAACAATAAAATAAAATAAAAGGTAAAAAAAAATAAAAATAATAAAATTAAATTAAATTAATCCTAAAAAAATAATCAAATGGCAAAAGATATTCAACGATATCCAAGAAACATTTTCTTAAATACCAACAAACTTAGAAACTTCCTAAATGTCAGGATATACAGGATTTTTTTAAAAGTATCAAGCAACCATGTGATGAATACACTGCAGCTTTTATAAATAATGATACAGAGATACACCTATTAATGTAAAAAGCATTTTTATTACTAATCTAAAAAGGAAAGTTACACTTCAGCATGCTCAGCATGCTCTTATTTTTGTTATATGTATTTTTATAATATAGCACACATCTGGAGAATGTATACAAAATTCATATGATTTTGTGTGCAAGGCAGAAAGATAGGTAATTTTTTCCATTTGATATTCTGCACTTTCCAATTTTCTGCAATAAATTTCTTACATAATGAAAATTTTTAAGATTTAGGAAAGATTGCAAATATCAATTAAAAGAATAGCTGATTTCCACAGCAAAGTTGTAAGAAAAGGCTCCTTTCCTCAGTGAGTGGAAAGTAAATGTTTTTTTTATCAGAAAAAAATATTGTATTTTGTTACCTTGCCTGAAAAGCAGAAAGCTAAGGTGGAAAATGCTGATTTATTAGGTGAGGATCACTGACCGCTTTATGCCTGGTTCAGTCATTTGTGAAGCTGCTCTCTTATTGATTTATTCAACCACTGACCAGACAGTAGTGGAGAGATGACAGCGGAGGGTGAAGGCGGTGGGGAGTGAGTCTCCGAGGGGCAGCACTGCGGGGTGGGACAGAATTGCCGCGGGGATGCCTGCATCAGGTCAGCGTATTCCAATCCCAAAGCTTGCTCTTTAAATGATACTCAAAAGTGATCCAACCCTAGAAAGACTTCTATTTGCTCAAATTTACCCTAAACTGCAAGTGATGCAGACAGCTTATTGATTGATTTATTACAAGAAGCCTAGCCAAGTAGAGCAGAACGCTCCAGTCATTAAAACTACACACTTTCCCCTGAGACACACTATTTGCCAGAGCAAGTGACAGGTCAGACAAGTGTTTTAGAAGGCACATTCTGACAGCTGTGCAGGATAAATTAGAAGGACATCCATATGTCCTAATTTGCCTGGAAAAGTCATTGTTGATGCCAGCTTTCTAAGTGTAATGTTTAATAACACCTCCATTTCACTCCCCAAAATGTCTCAGTTTGGTTGACAAATTATATGTCGGCCTAATTGGAGAAGACAGTGGTGAGACCTTGGAAATGAGTTGTTAAAAGATCATTGAAAAATCCACTAAAGAAACAGCGAGAGTTTAAACCTATGCTTAGAAATGGGATTGGAGAGAATGAAAGGAACAGAGGTAGGAATCTGATGAACAATTGCATGCAAGGAGTGAGAGAAGAGTTAGAATCTGATATGACTTCAACATTTCTGCCTTGGAAAATCGGGGTATGGTGATTCTAGAAGAAAGTTCAGCAAGCAGGAGCCTGAGTCTGGTTTTAAAATTGCTGGCTTTGAGGCGTTCATGGGATGTGCAAGAAGAGGTCCTAACAAGCAGCCAAACCTGAGTTCAGAAGGAAGGGTCTGGCCCGGGATATGTCATTCAAAATAGGACATCTGTCTATACACCAGAACCAGGACAGGATATGCTCCTGTACACAGGAATGAAGAGCTGGGTGGGCAGACTTTCACAGAGAGAGGAAGGTCATTAAAAAAGAGATAGAGGAAAAAAGATATAAATATATAGTAACATGATATTAAATTAGTCGTTGAAATGTGTACAGATTACTAAATATCTGTCAGGGAATAGTTTTACACTTTACTTGTGGCATCTCATTTCATCACCCAACAATCTTAATAATCAAGATTTTATTTGGAAAGGAAGAGGCACACAGAGAAGACAAGTGACTTGCTTGAGTGGTCCTGAGCCCAGGCTGTGCACAGCTGCACTCGACCACCCCCCTCAGGGGGCATCTGGGATCTTAGTTAACACTCCCTGGGTCTGCCCTTGCAACAGGGTATAGCATCACCAATGGTTTCTTGCAAAAGGAAAAGACTTATTTCACTTAGTATAATACACTCTTGGTCCATCCATGTTGTTGCAAATGGTAAGATTCCATTCTTTCCTATGGCTGAGCGATATTCCACTGTGTATTTGTACCACTCCTTCTTCATTCATTTGTCTATCAGTGGACACTTAGGCTGCTTCCGGACCTTGGGTATTGTAAATACTGCTGCAGGGAACATAGGGGTGCATGTATCTTTTTGAATTAGTGTTTTTGTTTTCTTTGAATAAATACCCAGGAGTGGAATTTCTAAGTTGTATGGTAGTTCTATTTTTAATTTTTTGAGCAATCTCCCTACTATTTTCCATAGTGACAGATGATTACTAGACTTACCACAGTGATCACATTGTAACGTATGTAAATGTTGGTTCACTATGTTGTTGTACACCTGATATTATTATAATATTGTACATTACCTATACTTTAATTTTAAAAAGACAAAGTAAGAAATAGTAATCTATCACTTCTCCAAAGAGGACATACAAATGGCCAACAGGTATACAAAAAGGTACTTGCCATCACTAATCATCGGGGAAATGCAAATCAAAATCACAATGAGATGTCCCTTCATACCTGTCAAGATTGCTGTTATTAAAAAGAAAAAGATAAGTGTCAAGGATGTGGAGAAATTGGAACCCTATGCACTGTGAGTGGGCAATGTAAAATGGTACAGCCTCTATGAAAACAGTATAGAGTTTCCTAAAAAATATTTCAAAGAGAACTACAATATGGTCCAGCGGTCTCCATTCTGGATATTTACCTAAAAGAATTGAAATCAGATCACAGAAAGATATTTGCACTTCATATTCTCTATAGCATTATTCACAAAAGACAAGATATGGAAAAAATCCAACTGTCCATCAACAGATAAATGGGTTAAAATGAAATACACATATAAATAATATATAGTATATAAGTATTACTCAGGTTTTAAAAAGAAGCAAACCATGGCATACGCAACAAAATGAGTGAACCTAGAGGACATGATACGGAGTCAAATAAGCCGGTCACAAAAGGACAAATAGTGTGCAAGCCACTTATATGAGGAATCTAAAACTCACAGAAGCAGAGAATAGAATGGTCATTGCCAGGGGCTGAAGGGGTGGGAGAAATGGGGAGTTGCTATTCACCATGTATAAAGTTTTGTTATGCAAAATGAGTAAGTTATAGAGAGCCATTGTACAACATTGTGCCTACAATTAACAATACTGTATTGTCCAGTTAAAATTTTGTTAAAAGAGTAGATCTCATATTAAATGTTCTTTCCATAACAAAAATAAATAAATAAAAATAAAGAGAGAGAGAAAGGAAGAGGAGGAGGAGGAGAAAATGAAATAGTAGTCTAGCCATCTAAGTAACCAGAGAAGTAGGGCTGGTGGTCCTGAAAAAGAGAGGTTACAACCAACCAAGGTAGTAGAGCTGGAAGGAATTTTTGCCACTTACAATATTTAGTATCTTTCTTGGAATTCTTGAAAGCTGTATTCCTCAATACCCTGCATGCCTCTTGGGAAACAGAACAAAGCACTAAAAATTTCTGTTAAGAGAAAACAATTTTCAGCCTGAAGTCACTCAGGAATTCTCAGACTCCATGAGTTCAATCTCTACACAATGATGGGTATTTATAGGTTTTTCCCCCAGCTTTCTTGAGGTATAAAAATTGACAAATACATTATATATGTTTAGGGTGTATAACACAATGTTTTGATATATGGATGCATTCTAAAATGATTACTTGCAATTAAGCTAATTAATATATCTATTGCCTCACATAGTTATGGATACCTTTTATTTCTTTTTCTTGTCAATTGCTCGGGCTAGATTTTTCAATACTCTGTTGAATAGAAATGGAGAGAGTGGACATCTTTGCTTTTTTCAAACTTTTAGAGGAAAAGCTTTCAGCTTTTCACCATTGACTATGTCATCTGTGAGAATGCCATATATGACCTTTATTATGTTGGGGTACATTCCTTCTATCTACTATTAGATGTAATGTCTGTATATGACAATTAAGGGCATCTGGTTTACAATATTATTCAGTTCACTGTTTCCTTATTGATCTTCTGTCTGGGTGATCTATTATCGAAAGTGGTGGTGGGGGCACTTATGTATTATAGGTTTTCTGTTCAGTTTCTTAACATAACTTGTGATAGGGTATGGTATGAATTGAATGTTTGCATCCATTACAATTTGTATCTTGAAGTACTAACTCCCAATGTGATGGTATTTGGAGGTAGGGTTTGGGGAACATAATTAAGTTTAGGTGAGCTAGTGAGTGTAGTGTCCTAAGATGGGATTTGTGTCCTTATAAGAAGAAAAGGATCCAGAGCTCTCTTTCTCCTTGCCGTGTGAGGACACGGTGAGAAGGCAGCTATCTGTAAGCCAGGAACCAAATGTACCGGCACCTTGATCTTAGACTTCACATCCTCCAGAATTGTGAGAAATATGTTTGTTGTTTAAGCCATGCAGTCTATGGGATTTTGTTACAGCAACCAGAGTTACGACATTGTACTTTTATAGGATTCTGATACCATCGAGAAAGCTACTAAAGCCAATAATAGCTCTGTGTAACTACTTTGGGGAATTCACCTTTTTAAAAAAAAAATGGGGGATTGTCCTCTGTATAAGAAGCTGAAGACATGATTCCCAATGAGATCCCCTAAAGAATGAAAGTAGTTTGAAAAGAAAAAAAGGGCTGAGGCTGTGGCCCTAAGAAATAACATTTTAGTAGGGAAAATCCAAATGAGCTCTTGGAAAGATCTACAAGGAATGTCTGGAAACATGGATGGGTAATTAGACTAACTTGTATCATACACACAACACAAGCCAAAGTTTGCTTAGTGGATGCTCAGATCCCACTGCTGCTTCAGGATGGAACACTCTTCCCCCGAGCTGCCCAAAGTGTTGGTAACTGACAGCTCGCCAACTGAACCTACCAGCAACTGCTCCCTGGGAGAAACGCCACTCTGCCCCAAGTCAGAGCCCCTTCGGTGGGGTAGTTTGCATCCAAAGAGTAGTCAACGTAGGGGTTCAAAAACTCATAATTTCTATGGGGTCAGCTGAGGCCTTTGTTGTAACTGCATCACAACCCAACTTCTCCCTCTGACCCAGCCTGCTTCCTTGATTTCCCAAGATGTTGATAAGGTGGATCCCGAATTAACCTGCTGTACACTCACCTCCATCTCATAGTCTGCTTCCTGGGAGACTTGACCTGGAGCAGCTGCCATCACATCTATTACAAAACAAAAATGTGACATAATGGATCTCCTTTCATTATGAAAATGCATCTCTATGGCTAAGTGATTAGAAAAGAGGCTGGTGACAGGAAATGTTCAACAGGTGTGAGGAGCGAGCAGTGATCGTACCAGGTGTAATACTTCTAGTATCAGATTGAGCTCCTGGCGGACAGCTAGGTAAATGTCAGAACAAGCTAAACAGTAGCAAATGAGAAGTGGCCACATTTATTTTCTCCCCTGTTTCTGAAAAATGGTAATACCAGGTAGTCTCATTAAAATAATTCAAAATGGACTACACTCTGAACTGTAACTCCCAGCAAGTGTATTTCTATGTCAGTATCAAAAGACCCTGAAGACTATGCCCTCCCCCCTCATCTTTGCACTTTCAGGACATTTTTATTTTTTTATTTTTTTAATTTGTTTCAATTACAGTTTACATTCAATATTATTTTGTATTAGTTTCACATGTACAGTATAGGGGTTAAATAATCATATGCTTTACAAAGTGTTCTCTCTGATATTTCCAGTATCCGACTGGTACCATGCATAGTTGTTACAATATTATTAGCTATACTCCCTATGCTATACTTTGCATTTGTTACAAAATAGTCACATTTTGTAACCACTGACCAGTACTTCTCAATCCCTTCATCTTTTTCACCCAGGCCCTCCACTCCACTCCCCTTTGGCAGCCTGATCAGTCTGTTCTATGAGTCTTTCTCTCTTGTTTTTTCAATTATATTGTTCTTCAGATTCCACATACAAGAGAAATCACATGATACTTGTCTTTCTCTGACTGGCTTATTTCACTCAACATAATATCCTTGAGGTCCATCCATGCTGTCACAAATGGTAAGATTTCTTCTTTTTATAGCCTAGTAATACCCCTTTGTATATACTGTATTTTCAGACTATTAAGACGCAACTTTTTACCATATATTTTACTTCAAAATTTTTCCCCTATTTTCCTCCTCTAAAACCTAGGTGTGTCTGGGGTCCACACCATAAGACACATCTAGGTTTTAGAGAAGGAAAATAGGGAAACAATTTTTGAAGCAAATAATGTGGTAAAAAAGTGAGTCTTGCAGTCCGAAAAATACAGTATGTACCACAGCTTTTTTATTCACTCATCTACTGATGGGCACTTGGGTTACTTCCATAGATTGTCTATTGTAAATAACACTGCAACAGACATAGGGATGCATATATTCTTTTAAATTGGCCTTTTGGGGTTCTTTGAATATTTACCCAGAAGTGGAGTCACTGGGTCATAAGGCAGTTTCCCTTTTAATTTTTTGAGAAATTTCCACACTGTTTTCCACAGTGGCTGCACCAACATGCATTCCCACCAGTGCATGAAAGTTCCCTTTTCTCCACATCTTTGCCAACACTTGTTTGTTGTTTTATTGATGATACCTATTCTGACAGGTGCACGGTAATACCTCACCATTTCAATTTGCATTTCTCTGATGATTAGTGATATTGAACATCTTTTCATATTCAGGACTCCTTTTAAATGTCAACGTCAGAAGCACAAGGGGAACAGAATAAGTTTTACTTAAATAGTTCAAGAGTAATGCTCTGCTCTAGATAACTGATAAAAACTCCACAAGCAATGTAGAATTACAGTCACATCTCTTTTCCTTTTCCTATTAATTACTGGAATCCCCATCCTTGCCACCCCCACCCCCGCCACCACTGCCACCACCACTTCAACCCCTTTACAAAGAGCAGAAAAACTTAGAAATGCTGTTCTCTTCTTGAATTGTCCAAGTACTCAGAAACCTGAGTTACATAACAGGGGCACTCAGTCCAGCTTCGCCACCAACCCCCCCAACCCCACCAACTCCACCAACCCCACCAACCCCACGCAGGTGAGATGCTTTTACTTCTCTCTCCCCCATGAGATCACCAATAGAGACAGATCCTGAATCAGTGTCAGAGACACATTGAAGTACGTCAGCAAACCGACTCAAGCAAATAAGGGACGAATATATGCCAAGGCCTTATTCAACTCATTCATGGGAAAACTGGGTCCAAGACCATTTGAGGAATTTGGGGTGTTTTAGATAGCATTTGGTTTTTTTTAGAATATATACTAGTTGGGCATAAAACCGATGAGGTCTTACGGGGCATTAAAAACATAACATTGAGGATTATCTTTTCTATAAGACAAACTTATTTTCATCTTTACAAAAGAAAAAAAAATCTACCCAGTAGCTAAAACTTCACAAAACCTGGGCCTTAATCTCTGGAAGATAGTAAGTCAAAACAGAAGTTATTAAGTACTCATGGGTGACCCGTAAACAATGCTCCAGCATGACCCTGAAAGAACATGCTGCTCCCCTTGTCATTATTTCACGTTTGGGATAGTTGTCCGCAGGTGCACAGCTGGCCCAGATTCCTGCCTGGGTCACTTTGGTTCACAGGGGTGAAGGTGGCCATCACTCCAATCTGAATCTAGTCCGGAATAACCTGTGCTTGGGATCCCACATTCTCGCAGCCCAGCTTTTTCACTTTATGTAACCATTGCCATTCAGAGCTTCAGCCCGCCCAGGGAATACCGTGTTGGCACTGGTTCTAGCACCTCCACCTCATAAACCCAGAGCCAAAGCCTTTCTGTCCCCCCATGGAAACCCAAGAAGGCAGGAAACTTTTCGTTCGCAAAACAAAGGATCTGACTGTACTCCATGTTCCTTAGTAATGGAACTATACATCCAGCAATGACCCCTGTGGAAGCTCCCCAAAGATCCAGCGCTGTCACATCTGCCCTTGTGGTGTTTGGCATGAAGTATGGTTGCTTTGAGTGATTCCAAAATGATTTTTCTGGCACCTCTCTTACTAGAGAGGAGAGAAACAACCTAATCTCTGGAAGCAAGTGCTGCTGATAAAGGGAAATGAGGTTGCTCTCTAATTGCTCAATAGCACATAATGGACCAATAAAAAGGAATGCAAAGCCCGAGAGAGAATGACTTCAGGGCAAGCAAGATCTAATTTGTAAATGAAGCAAACAATTACATACAGTAGAAGTTCCCTGGACTAACCCAGCCCCCCTAATGCTATCTGCAGTATACCTGACCGCACCCCAGCAGGCTGAGTGCTCAGTTTGGGTTGACTAGCTACTCTCTCACACATGAGGTTGAGTTTAAGCATGTTAGAGTCAAAGCATACTGGGTATCAATTATGCCATCCAGCTAAGAGTCAGAGCAAATGTGATTTGATGTCCCTATAGCAAAAAGTTAGGGAATGAATTTACACTGATACCTCTCAATGTTTTTAATGTAACTATGTGTGCATCATTTTTAACATTTTTTAGTTTTAGCCAATAATTGTTGTTTAGCCAATAATTAACATCTTTCACTTCTAATCTCTTCAAAGTAGAGGAGATTCTACTACTAAAAAGAAAAAAGAAAAAAAGCATGTGTCAATCCAATGCAACTGGAGAATTTTTCAGGTATCCATGGGAATGTATAAGAAAAAGTATCAGGCCACCATAAGCAGTGCTGGTCTGAGCAATGTACAAAGAAGGATGTTGCATTCTGGCTCAGAGATGCACTCTGATGGGCTCTGTTACCTTTCATTCAGGAAACAGATGCATAAACAGCTGATTAGCGTGATGCCGTTATAATTTGAAATCAGATAATCAACTGGATCCTGATTCTAGGACTTTAAGCAAACACCTGCTTCTGCAGGACTTCAAGGAAAGAATACTCTGACCAGGCTGATGTCAGAAATGTTTGTCCAGTGAGGGTTATAATTCCTCATGTGGAGTAATAAATTGGCCTTTTGTATTTCTGCATTG
Organism: Phyllostomus discolor; assembly: GCF_004126475.2. Lineage (NCBI taxonomy): Eukaryota > Metazoa > Chordata > Mammalia > Chiroptera > Phyllostomidae > Phyllostomus > Phyllostomus discolor. Next base: position 144,767,951 of record NC_040907.2, on the reverse strand, counting down.
AACTTTTATAAGTTTTGTTAAAATGAGTCAGCATCACTGAATCTAATCAACTCTGGGACACCAAGGAGTCCGCTTTCCACACTGAAATCCTGTGAGGACTCTAGCAAAATCACCACGATAAATGCCATGCTGTGAGGCCCCACCTGGCATCCAGCCAGCCCTGTTTCTGTGACCTGCCAAGTGTAACGACATCTTTTGCATTAGAAACATGAACTCTATAGCCACATGAACGCACCGTACAAACACACTTATACACCACTCATACACACACTGACCTAACCCCTGTGGTCCCCTCCATAATCATAAGCTATTTAAGGGCACAGCTAGATTTTTATACCTTTCTCATCCCCCATTCATTCCATCTTGTAGTGTTCCTTAAACATGAAAATTTCAATGCAAATACACTTGGTGCTATAAAAAGTTTATTTTTCTCCTATAAGCTTACACCTTAAGTTAATAATGGCATTAGGAGGGGAATATGTATGAAACATGTCTTCACATATCTATTACGTAAATCTGAAGATGCCAGTATTCTTCTGCCATATCCTAGGGAGATCTGTGTTCTTAAAAAACTGCCATTTTCAATCCATTTTCTTCCTAGTAACACCAAGATGCCTTAATTTCTTGCTTGAAGAGCAAAAGGTTTGATGTTTCCAACTATCTCCTATATCATTTCTGTCTAAATTGTGTCATCATAATTTCCTCTGGATAATAACACTCCTCATCTTAGCAGATTTGTGATATTACTCATACCCAACACAAAGCCCTTAAGGTAGACTTCACCTTATTTACACCCAGAAGAAATGGTCCAAATGAATACAAGCTCTCCAAAATCTGTTGCTATTGAAGAGTCCCCTGTTGGCAGAGAACAGTAGGTCATAGGTCCAGCACCTCAGCTATTTATTGTGATGCAATTATCATACCAACTCAACCATTACTGATGCTGGGTCTCCTTTCATTAGACAGAGAACATTTAAAAAGCAGACGGTGTTTGCAAAACCTGAAATCTTTTCAGGAAAGCAAAAATTCACAGGGAGCAATTGTGTCTCGTCTCTCCTTCCACTCTCTTTGCTACAGTTCCCTAGTTATGAGTTAAATATTTTGGCAAAGAGATTCAGGAGGAAACAATGGGAACTTCTAAGAACTCCACCAGATGAGCATGTTAGCAGATTTCTTTTCCTGGGCACCCCCTTTGTTTTCATGAAGAATGGCATCAAAAACTGCCCACAGTACCCTGGTCTTTTCTAGAATCTTTCTTAGGCTTCACAAGCAAACTAGAACTCTTCAGTCTGTTTCCTCTAGTTGATCTCAATGGACAAATATTGAATGGTCAACAGCCAGAACTGTTAAATCTAAGCCAGAACTCATCAATCTAAGCCATCAAACCAGCCCCAGAGCAAAAAAGAACCATAGTAACTAGATGCTAGTTAATATTAAAAGAACTTAGGGTGCAAGTAAAATACTAGAATGTGTACACATTTGTCAGTTTATGGTATAATTCAAAAATAAAGAACCAAGGGCCCTGGCTGGTGTAGCTCAGTGGATTGAGCTCATGCTGAGAACCAAAGGGTCACCAATTCGATTCCCAGTCAGGGCACATGCCTGGGTTGCAGGCCAGGTCCCCATTGGGGAGCCATGTGAGAGGCAACCACACATTGATGTTTCTCCCCTCTCTTTCTCCCTCCCTTTCACTCTCTCTAAATGAATAAATAAAATCTTTAAAAAAGAAAGAAAGGAAGGAAGAAACAAGGGCTATGCAAACTTTTCTCTGGTCTAACCTCTGATTTTTATCCATTCTCTCAGGTATACATTTCATTTTGAATTGTTAACATTTGTTAATATTCTTATGCTCAAATTTAGAAACAAATGAATTCTTTAACATGTAATGTTTGTTTATAAATGCTATTTGGTGGGAGTGTTGGGACAATAGGGGTCTCCCTGGAGAAGCGGGTCATTCTGGGCTGAGGCACAGAAAGCACAAGATGAGCCTGGAGCATCTTCTTCTGTGCCAGGAAGTAAGAAAATAGTCTGTGAATGATGGAAACATGTCATGGAGAGGCTCCCACTGTTCAAATTATGGAAAGTTTGACCCTCAAATAAAGTGCAAGTAACAAATTATAAACCACTAAATAAAATAAGAATATATGTATGGTGGTTAATTTGACATAATAACTTGACTGGACCACAGGATGCTCAGATATCTGATTAAATGTTATTTCTGGTTGTGTCTGTGGGAGTGCTTTGGGGCAAGATTAGCATTTGAATTGGTGGACTGAATGCTATATGTCCTCAGATAACATCTTTTCATTCAACATTATTTAGCTACAATAATGAGAAAGGAAAATTGATGTCCGGCCGTGGACACTTCAGTGTGGAGTTTGCACATTTTCCCCATGTCTGCATGGGCTTTCTCTGGGGACCCTGGTTTCCTCCCACATCCCAAAGGTGTGCATGCACGGTGAATGGCGTGTCTACATTGTCCCAGTCTTGAGTGAGTGTGGTGTATGTGTGATATTCCCTGTGATGAAGGGTCACCTGTCCAGGCTTGGTTCCTACCTTGCACACCGAGCTACCAGGACAGGCTCTGGCCACCGTGACCCTGAACTAAAATAAGTAGATTGGAAAATCATGAATTTACTTGTTCTTATTCATCTTTCTTAAATGTATGTATAAGTCACATTTATTTCCATGTTTAATATTAGAAGTGTCTTTTATTTATAAGTGTGGTGATGTTTCATGACCAGAAATATGGTGTTTATACCAATTAGCCCATGGTAAAATTGGTTTCATTACAAGCAGATCGCCTTCCCCAATGCACATGGACATCATCAAGTTCACAAGGGTCTGAAAAGAACAAAATGGAAGAAAAATGTTGGATTTGCTCGCTCTCCACCTGACTGCTTGATCTGGGGCGTTGATCTTGTCCTGTCCTCCTTGCTGCTCCTGGTTTTCAGAACTTCAGACTTGGACAGGAATCTACGTCATCAGCTCCTCTGGTCCTCGGGTCTCCAAACTATACCCCCAGCTTTCCAGGGCCTCCAGCTTACAGATGGCATATCCTGGAACTCCTCAGCTTCCATAATCACGTGGGTCAATGCCTTATAACAAATGTGCTTATATTATGTATAATATATATATGTGTGTATACACACACACACACACACATATATATAGTTGATCTTTGAACAATAAGGGGTTTAGGGGCACCAATCCCCCACAAAGTCAAAAATCTATCTATAACTTCTGATTTGAACTTAACTACTAATAGCCTACTGTTGACTGAAAACCTTACAGATAACATAAATAATTAATACAAATTTTGTATGTTATATGTTTACATACTATATTCTTATTATAAAGTAAGCTAGGGAAAAGAAAATGTTATTAAAAGAATCATAAGAGAAAATACATTTACTGTATTTACTGAAAAAACCCACATATAAGTGGGCCCACACAGCTCAACCCAATGTTGTTCAAGAGTCAGTTATAGGTAGAGAGGTAGTGATACATAGATGATAGATAGATACATAGATAGATAGATAGATAGATAGATAGATAGAAATAGAAATATTCCTATTGGTTCTGTTTCTCTGTAGAACCTAATGTATCATTAGCCCATGTACATTAATAAGCTCTGATTTATAGTTAAATGGCAACTATAGTTAAATGGCAATAAATATAGAGTGATAGAAATGGAGAATCACCATTTGGCAGCATTCATGGAAGTGGGGTGATATTGGTGTGATTTTGGAATACCTTCCAAAACATTCTAGTTAAGTTCTGAGGAAAACCTGGTGAAGAAACTTGGCAGACAACGACACAACCAGGTGATCAAGGTCCACATCATTAGTAGTGGAATGGGTCAAGAGAGTGCCCCTGATATGATGCCCTAAGAAGGTTATTTCTGTGGTGTGTCTCTCAAGAATGTCCTACCTAAGCCTGGTCAGGAGGAACCATCAGACGGTTGTGAGTCAACCTCTGAAATAAGGGCCTATATTCCTCAAAACCATCAACGATATGAAAGACAGGGGAAAACCAAGGAACTCTTCAGCACTGAAGAGACTGAAGAGACCTGAACACTAAACACACTGCCTGTGCCTGATGGATCCGAGACCAAGAACACAGGGCAATAGTGCAAATGAAATAAAAGATTATCCATTGGAAAGTCTGGATGATGGGGATTTAGGAGTTCTTCGTACTGTTCTGGTAACTTTCCTGTGAGTTTGAAATTATTTAAGAGTAAACTATTCTTAGAAAAAAGAAAAAGAAGGCATTGTTTGCCTCTGTGATATGCTATCACTAAACAATAAGCACATCTTGGGTGTGCTTGGGTTTGAACATTGGATTTAAAAGCACATCTATGAACGATAAGGAAAGAGGAGCTACTGCACTGAGCACCGCACCAGCTCTGACTCCAACGTGCCCTCCATTGCACATTATGGTTCATCAGTGGTTCACGCTCAACAGCTTGAATAACCGGAAGGTTCTCCAGGAGAAAGGGATTCGGCTGAAATCGATTATTAAGAGCATGACCTGTGAATCTTTTTTAAAAGATTTTATTTATTTATTTTTAGAGAGAGGAGAAAGGAAGGAAAACAAGAGGGAGAGAAACATCGATGTGAGAGAGAAACATTGATCGGTTGCCTCTCATACACACCTCGACAAGAGATTGAACCCAAAACTCAGGCATGTGCCCTGACATGGAATTGAAAAAGCCAGCCAGCAACCTTTCACTTTGTGGGATGATATCCAACCAAGTGAGTCACACTGGTCAGGGCATGACCTGTGAATCTTTAGCCCTAGAAATGTCATGGTTCCGCTAATATCCCTTGTTGAAAGAAATCACCTAATCTATAAATGGGTAAAAGGCCAACCTACACTCTTGTTACTCCATCAAGCTTTGGAGAGATGTGTGTGCAGCAGCTAGTCTGAAGCATTAAACAGAAGTTCCCAACTCTAGTCTCAAAAGGACCAGGACTAGGGGGAGATGAGTGAGGTTCTGAGAGTGCAAAATTTAAGGAGGCACTCACTCCCAAGGTCCACTGTTGCACAACCCTAAAAGTGTGTATTTTTTTAATTTTGCAACCTGAGTGCCTCATTCACCTCACCCTAGTGCTGGCCCAGGCTCCCAGAGATATCAATGCATGTAGGGATGGATTTCAGGCATCCCTATTAGTCTAAAGTTCCCCCACATGATTCTGATTAGCAGCCAGAGTTAGGGTCCACTTGCCTAGCCCAGGGGCTGTCAAAGTGCACTATCAGACTCTCAGCAGTAACATCACCTGAGAACTCATTAGACTTGTAAATTCTCAGCCCCATCCCAGAGCCACTGAAAAGGAAACCCTAGGGGTACAGCCAGCAATTGGTCTTAATAGCCTCTTTTAGCTGACTCCAATGTACCCTGATGTGTAAGAACCACTGAACTAACCAAAATTTAACACAGAAATATGCTGAGGCCCAGAGAGGTTAAAAGATTTGCTCATGGTCAGTTAGTTTGTGATGCATGGAAATAGGAAGAGAATGTAGGTCTTTTGGGGAAAAAAAGTGAGGAAAACCTCAACAAATAGTTGAAGAGAGCTTGTCTGAAAATTAGTTATTTCAATGGAGAACTTTGAAAAAGCAGAGTAAATATTAAAGTGAAAGTCAATACCAAATAGCTGCTCAAATTTGACAATACAATGCTTCACAAGAATCTGGGCCAGTAGATTCAACATGTACTTTTCCTTTGAGAGAAGCAAATTAATTCATATCCTTTTCTGCCCATAAACAGAATTTTCTGTCAAAAGACTTGCCAGCTACTCAGTAGCAGCCAACTCCGGGTAATAGATGATGAGTCATCCACTAGGTGTTATTGATTCTTTTAATTACTCTCTTGGAAACCAGTCTTTCAATAGAACCAGCTTTGTTTGCAGTGCAACGATAGACATGTAGCAATGGAGAACCATCCCAATTAACTTTGCTGTGATGGTTATGTGGGAGAAGCACTTATTGGCCCTTGTGCATCACATCAGCTGGCTCGACCCCACCTCTTATTTCAGCCACTGCTGCATTGACCAGTCCCTGCAGGATTCCAACAGCTCTGTGCAGATGCAACCTAAGAGTGCCTTGAGTCAGCAGCCTGGAAATGTAGGAGACTGACTGCCCTGAGACCACCCTTGGCCAGTGAAAAATGCAGCACAGTTTACCCATGGCCCCAACACATCAACATGGGCTCTTTACTTTACACTCAGGTGAAAAATGTATTACTTCCCCCAAAACATATATCTAGAGAGTTAATGACCCCCAGTCAACAGTGAGGGCAGATCCAGGTTTCATGGAGTCTGAAACTTATATAGTTTAGTGAGTAGGGGCTTTTTAAGAAAATAAATGCAAAATTATAAATACAAAACTAGGTACAAAAGTAAATGTTTGCTTAGAATGAGAAAAAAATCACAGATTACTGGCACCCTGAAATCTGGGTGCCTTTCCCATGAGATCTGAGGCCATTGACCAGAAGTGCATGTGCAGACAGAGTTTCCTGATAGTAGCCTGGCCTTCCCTCCCCACTCTAGCTCCCAGCACTCAGGGGATCTGTGCAAGAGAAGAGCTCTGAAGCAGCAGCTGCATTGGCTTTCTGGTCACTCTGCCTCTGATCAGGAGACATTTCCAGCAACAGCCACACATATATTCCTGGAAAAAGGCGTCACCTGCAAGTGGGAGATGACCAGGCTTGAAGGAGCTGGAGGCACTTCTGTAGAGCAGCAGACCAAGTCTCACACAGCATGGCACACAAATGTTTGGGGATTGTCACCAGTCTCTCACCTCCAGGTGTTCTGGGGAATATGCCTCCACCATCATAACTCAGCAGGGAAGAAACTGCCCCTTTGGTTCCCCTTTGCCCATGGCCTTCAGCAAGGACATGATGACATAGGAGACAAGACACTTTATTGAAAGAATGACCTCAAACATGGCAGGCCCTTTGCATCTCTGGACCCACCCATCATTTTGGTAACCAAAAGAACCCCACATTCCCAGATGCCTACACCACCCACCATTGAGCACCGCTCCAAGGGGGCTAATGGCTCAAACAGCAAAAGCAAAACTACCTTTGGAGTCAGCCTTCCAGGCAGACTCGCCGTGACTTCAGGGTGTTAGGTGCCTTTGGAGTTCATAAAAGCCTTTGAACTCCAGCTCATCCATGCCTGAGACACAGCCCCAAATTCTCCCACCCCACTGCCAGAAGTCAGGCCAAAATACAAATACCATTGACAAACGTAACATATTGTGCATCCATATCTACCAGTATAATTTCAGTGACTCCAATTGTAATGTGCTTAATAATCTGGGTAGCTTGTGGGGGGAATGCATATTCCTGGGCCTGACTCCCAGAGGTCAGTAGCTTTGGAAGGAGGCCAGCAGTTTACATTTTCAGTAAGAACTCCAGGCAACTCTGATGACAGTTATCCTCAAACCACATTTCAAGGATCATTACTTGGGTGTTTTAATAGAAGCAGCTGCTTCCAATAATAATAATCATTATCAATTCTCATTTATTGAGCATACATTACATACTCATGAGGGGCAGTAGTTGTAATTGTCACCACATTAGAGCTGGTATTGAAATTCAGAGATGTCTAACTCAAAAGCCACTCTCATTTATATTTTTCAAATCTCTTATTAACTTGGAGGGGGAGCAGGAATTGGGGAAGATTAGAGGACGGGGGGAAAGAGAGGCTTCAGCACAGAGAAAGAAAATGAGAAGTATCAGAAAGAAATTTGGCTGACCTTAAACTCTTCTTATAATCAGCAATCTTTACCTCAAACTGTGAAAACCTAAACAGGAGCTATGAGAAGGAAAGATTTTATGACCTTTTTTTGTTGAACATAAATGCAACTTCAGGGCAATCTTGGGTTGTTATAATTAGTTTCTTTGGATAGTTTGGCTAATTAAACCCCCTGAAGAGGGTCTGTGGGACTCCAGGATGAAGTGAGGCATCATATAGCAAGGTCACCGCATGATTTTGGAGGCTTTTTCTGCAATTTTTCCAAGGAAAGAGGAGGAGAGCAAGGCTATTGGATTATGTCACAAGCAGCAATGCAATCATAATTTGCCCTTGCTCAGGTCTCTTCTGTGGCACTACAGTTTTGGCTATGCATTCTTCCATACCAGGATTAGGGTACCTCTATGCATCTACAAGGTTGACCCTATCCAATACCTTTTTGTACCAGTTGACTGGACAAGCACATTTCTTTTTTTATTTGTAGACCTGGCTTGGAATAACATACTTGCTAATATTTATCGAGCAGTTATTCTGTGCCAGGTGCTCTGCCCAATACTCTATATATAAAGTCTTTAATCCTAACAACACCCAGTGAGGCTTCTACTTCTCTTGGATGAGAAAATGAAGACTGAGAGGAGTGAATAATGAACACAAGTCACATGGCTGCCTGTAAACATCAGGGCTGGAAGCCCAAGTTCATTCTGTCAGAGTCTGGAACCTAGAGAGGTAACTACCACACCCTATTGCATCTTAGAAAGAGCCTCTGGAAACAGCCACAGAGCTGATGGGCGGGCAGTGGCCATCCTGGTATTGAGGTTGCAAACACAGATGTAGAGCAGAACCTCAGTAGCTGAGCCAAACGAGTGGCCTCCTCAGACTCTGCATGCCCCCAAAGATTTCCTGATGGGCAAGGTCATAAAGTGGGAGGCCAGAGAGCCTTAAGCTTTGTCCCTTGGTGGTCTGCCACCAGGTGGCTAATTAGCAGGTGTCTAACTACCTATACTGTAGGTCTGTCTTCACCAGGACTTATAGTTGCAGGAGACAAAATCCCACCTTCATGTAGCTTAGGCAGAACCCAAAGAATTTATTAAAAGAATACTGACCTATCTCACATAACCAAAGTGCAGGACAGTCACAAAAATAACTAGGCCTTGGGAACAATGGGAGCCAGGGACAAATATGTCATTAAAACACTCTCTCTTTCTCTCTCACTCTCTCTCATGTTTTGCCTGGATCTCTTTACATCCTTCTCATGCAGAGCAGAGGAAGGCACATGGTCACTACCAATGCCCAAGATCCTGAAGTGGCTACCACCAAAAGATTGACTCACATTCTTTCTTGTCCCAACACAAAAATCATGGACATGGTATGGGACTGGCCCAGCTTGGACCAGGTCTCTAGCTCTGGATCTGTCAGCTGTGAATCCACAACCACTGGAGGCCATCCCCCGGGTGTGGGTATTGTGCCAAGGAGGGAGAAACCACCCTGAGCATGGCACTCACTCCTTTGTAGAGTTGCTACAAAACTAATAATGATTAACTAACATTGAGCAGCTCAAATTTAATTTCAAGAAGTTATATCATTACACTGGGACCTCAGCCAGACTATTATTCAACAGAAAAAAATTAATGAAAACCACAATAGTGCACCAATGCCATGGAAGTTCCCTGGGCTCCCTGTATAGGCTGTTGATAACGCTGTGGTTCAAATGAGCGTATGTTCTTTTCCCTGCGCACCTCAGAATCAGAGGTGCAGAAACTTGTGGGCTACCAGGATTTTTACCAACACAGTGCTTCAAGACAAAGCACTACCGATTGGCATATGGTTTTTGACATTACCGTGTTTTTCAGACCATAAGACGCACCTAGGTTTTAGAGGAGGAAAATAGGGAAAAAATTTTTGAAGCAAAAAATGTGGTGAAATATTTAGTAAAATAAATAACATAATATTTCACCAATGTAAATGTAAACAGAACTCAACAGCAGCATTAACAACCATTATTCCTCCCAAATTGGGGGAGGGGATGCATCTTCTAGTCCAAAAATGTGGTAATTCAACCTGAGTTAACAATACCTAGAGATCTGCATCCCTAAACCATGTAGGTGGTTTTTGGATCATAGAAAAAATAATTTGAAAATAAAATGAAAAATAATAAATGGTGGAAGAAAGGTTCCTGAGTGGATTAGGTGATGATGTCTATTTCTACAATAAGAGATATCTAGGCTGGCAATGTAATCAAAGAAGAAATTTATGAAAATTAATAATGCTTACTCACTTTTCATGGATCACTTAGGCATCATATTCAACAAAACGTTTCCCCGAGCCCCCTGACTCTGGGGTAGGCTGGTTTTGCATATGGTCTCATAGCACATATCTGACTACATTAAAATGGCTTCTTGATTTGTCTATATCTCCCACTGGCCTGTGTTCAGATCCTACATGGGCAAGGACCTATACATACAATTCTCTATTGAATTCTCAGCGCTTAAAGCAGCAGCTGGCATGTAGAATGCACTTGATGAGCATCGGTGATGTTAATACACTGTGTAAAATGAACACAAGTTCACTTCATGGCTCAGGCAAGGAATATCACAATCCTAGCAGCAGTGCTGATGCCCATTTCTAAGTTCCTGTTCTCCTAGGAAACCTTTCTACTTACAAATACGGTAAGAGAATTGAATAAGAGTAAAATGAGTATGCTATTCATGTACATGTTAAGGAATGTAGTAGATTTACAAGAGGTAGCCCTGAAAAGTCTTGGAAGGTCAGCAGAGGAGGGAGGTGTGGTGTCTCTAAATGTCTTTGGGGCCTCTGGTTAATTGGGTTCACGGTCTTCTCTCTGGGAAGTGCCAAGTCAAGGGATAATATCATTTAACCTTTCAGTTAAAATGCCTCCTTTCTGCCTTGCCCCAGTGACCTCACACCTGAGACCCACAATGCCCTTTACATGATGTCCTAATGCAATAAAAAAATTTTCAGAGAGCCAGTGGCTGCTACAATCCCACGGGTGGAAAGGGTAAGAGGGGCTGCTTGTTAATGTCAAACAGAAAAGTCACCAAAATTCCTTTTCTGCTGTCTTCAGTGGAATAGCCCACTGCAACCACAAAGTTTTGTAAAATATTCTTTTATTTCTTGAACATTTATTATTCCCCCACCAGCAGCACTGTCTAAAATAATTCCAATTCTCTTGACCTTTCTTCAGAAGTTCTGTTTAATCAATTTTTATTACTCTCCTTTGGCTGCTCTCTGAGTTTGTGAGGTTTTCTTCAATCCTGAGCTGGACAAAGTACCTTAACAGGGGTTGCTTCCCACTGCCCTAGAAGTGGGCAGGGGCGACCTCCTGGAGGGGAACTGGCAGTGCACACTGTGTGTGAAAGCACTGTGTGAACTCGTGAGCAGCACCCGAAGGGAAGAGATGATTATCATCCCATGCAACTGGGACTGCGCCCCCTCCTTCCCAGGCAGAATGAAGACGAAATGATTCAATCGACCAAAATGTGTTGTATAATCACTTGTGCCAGTCACTCTACTGGGCACTGGGGATATAGCAATAAATAAGATGTGGCCTCTAGTCTGTCCCACATAATGACATTGGTGATAGAAGTATTCAAAAAAAAACTGTAGTTTTGCCAAAAAATGTTCTGGATGTAAAAATTCAAGAACCAAATGATTTCATGTGTAGGATATAACACTGTAAGCAACAAATAGACAAACAAGACAAACAAACAAACACTTGTAGACACAGACGGTAAGGTAGTTACCAGAGGGAGTGGGGCGGGGGGTGGTGATAAAAGGTAAATGCAGCCGAATACGTGGCGGCAGAAGGAGAATTGACTTTGCGTGGTGAACACACAACGCAATATACAGATGATGAGTTACAGAATTGTACACTGGAAACCTCTATCATTTTATTAACCAATGTCTCCCCCAATAAATTTCATGAAAATTGTTTAAAATATTCCAAATGTTTTCACAAAAATCACGTCCTTCAAGCCTATGACAAGCCCTTATGGCAGGTACTTTTGTTCCTGGTATATAGAAGAAACATACCAAACTCACATACATCTGAGCTCATGTTTATTTAACTTAACATGTGCTGAAGAAAAAGGTGTGTATTTGCCACGTTGGAGTTTTATTCTTTTAGTTTGTGTCTTCCTGCCTGCCTTTAGGATGATAGCTGTATCCGAGGTATCCCTGGTGCTGCTGCCCAATGCAGAGTCGCGAGGCCAGACCTTCACTGCACCGCACTGGGGCGGCAAGTCAGGGCTCCTGCTGTACCATCTGCCAAAAACAGTCTCGGAGGAGCTCGGTCTCGCCTTTCAACACCCTGCCACCCAATTAGAGGTCAAGTGTCTAGAGTCTGGAGGAATACACATTCAGGGTAAAGAGCTGGATCTGTGCCTTTCACGGATGTTGACGGGACTTTGAGCACGTGGCCTGGGGTGCTCTGCGTCTCATTTTCCCCAGTTGTAAAACTGAAATAACTGTGCCTACTTCATTCTATTCTGTGATGATTGATAAAATTCCTCCTTTGAGGCCTGGATGTTTGGTAACATTAATTGTTGGTCATGATACAACTGTTGTTGTTGCAGCTGCTATTATTATTACTATTATCATTATTATTATCTTTATTATCGTAACACTAGTAAATCAGACAAACCAAAGCCTCTTAATATTTTCCTGAGTAACTGCAGAGGTATCTGGCATCTCTCCAGAAGAGGAACTAATATTAAATGCTAATGTGTCAAAGGCTTTACTTATTTTCCCTAAGAATTTTGTCTGAATTTGGTTAAACAGCCACCAGATCCTTGTGGTCCAAACCTTCCCAAATATCAACTCACTGAATGTGGCAGAGGCTAGCCAACTGTGCACCCAAGTGTTTTCTTTCCTATGGGACACACAGCTGGACTAATTCCCCAACCTTTCTCTTAGGGAGGCTGTTAAGTATGACTATTGAGTCAACTGTAGCCAAAAGAATGAAGCAGGAAGTAGTTTATACTTCTGGCGGGCTCAGAATAGAAACCAACCCCCAACCCATGCACAATTCTTCACTCTGTATTAGATATCTACTGCTGTGTAACAAATCACCCTGAACCTTAGAAGCTTAAAGTAACAAGTATTTATCAACGCCCACAATTCCTGAGGGTCAAAAACCTGGGAGTGGTTTTCCTGGATGTTTCTGGCTCAGGGTCTCTCATAAGGTTACAGTCAAGCCACCAATCAGGGTGGTGTCATTTTTAGGCTCCACTAGATCTGAAAGACTGACTTTCCAGGTGGCTTCCTGATACGGTTGTCGGCAGAAGGCCTCATTTCCTTGCTGGCAATTGGCAAAAGACCTCAGCTGCTCACCCTGTGGGCCTCTCTCTCCACACGGCTACTTGAGTGTCTTTGTGACATGGCATCCAGCTTCCCCCAGAATAAACAATCTGAGAGAGAGGGAGCGAGCTGGAAGCTGCAGTGCCTTTATGACCTGGTCTCCAAAGCCACACACCGTCACTTCCATTTTCTTTCTAGCCATTGAAAGCAAGTGACTAAGTATATCCACATTCAAGGGGAAGGGAAGAAGATGCCACTTCTTCAAGTACATATGAGGTATGTGCACATCAAAAGACCACAAAAGATATGTGGCCATTTTCACTCTTTTCTCCATCTCCCAGCTGAAGAGAGAGGGCTACACGGAGTTGTAATATAGATGGGAGGTGTCCGGATTCCAGAAGGACCTCCTGGAGCAGACCCCCCCTGCTGTCCACTCGAGACTGTGATGTGAGTGAGAAACAAGCTTCTTTTATGTTAAGACTCTCCGTTGGAGGGACCGCTGCCTCCCTGATTAGTTCACTAAATTACAAAGAATAGAGCACATGTTTTCCATTTTGCAAAAGCCATTTTCCAGCATGCACACATTAGCTAGTTACTGTATTTATAAAAGTAATATCCAGAGCAATATTTTAAAATTTCAAACGTAAGACGTTACATTTGCAACCCTCTTTAGCGTTATGAACTCTAACCCTTACTTTCTTTTTCACAAAACACTGAAGGACGGAACCCTTAATTTGCCTTCCCTCCCTCACCAGACCCCAGAGCCCCCAAGTCTTAAGGTCATATCAGTCTGCAGCTTCCCCACCGTGTCCAGTTTCTTCATTATCGGCCTCTGCCTTGTTAAATAATTTCCCCAAAGGTTTCAGTTCATCTGACTTCAAAGCTCGATACGTTCCTTTCATGGGCCTCCGTAGAAAGAAAACGTATTGGTTCCTAGAGTGACTTTGCCGATAAAGAAAAGATTTTTCTCCATCGAGCTGCCCTGCTCAGTGCTCTGCTATTTGAAGTAAGAGCTCACAGAAATCTTAGTTGCTTCGAACTTGGCTTTATAACTTTGAAGCCGCGGTTCCTTTTCTTTACTGATTTTTGCAGACTTAAAATCTGTGATTTCTTCTTAGGAAAAAAACAGTCCCTTTTAATCAAAGTATGTATTAATGTGTGAAAAGAAAGTAACACTGCTATCTAACACACAAATAAAAGGGTTTTCTCCACAATTTCAAAGTAAAAAGCCTTAATCTTTCGGGTAGTTTGTATTAAGGGTCACACTTCACCCTTGTCTGTATCTATTCCCTTTGCCATGTGGATCAGAACTATTTATAATTAAAACTTAATAACTCATTTTTGTTTTAAGCCCATGAGTTTAGTGTACCACACAGAAATAGCTGGTGATACAGAAGTTGGTGCCTAGAAGTCAGTGCTGCTGTAATGAAAACCTAAATTGTGAGGCTTTGGAACTTAATGGTGGATGGAGGCTGGAAAATGGCAAAGAAACTGGAAAGAAAGCTAGAAAAAGGTTAGAAAACTTACAGAAGGCTAGAAAGAGAAGTGGTGGTCTCTATGATGTAGACATAAAACACTTCATTAAAGTGTCACCTACAGTGACTCGGAAGGTAGAAAACGTATCTAATGAACTTTTGAACTTATCCATGCTGTAGACAAAATGTTAAAAGCATCAGCTGGTCGCTTTTAGCTGTTTATGACCAGCTGTAAGAGAGAGATGAAAGCAATCAAGAAGCAGTAGATTTGCAAAATAAACTAAGAGGGAACAGAGCCCAAAAATGCAGGGACCTGCTGATCTGAAAAATAAAATAGTTTCTCATTTCCAGTCTTTCCAACCGGTAAGAGAGTCTCAAATTAAGATAAATCCTGGGGCAAAGATCTAGGGCACTGCAGTAAGACATGCCCTCAGGGTAAAGATTAAATCAAGAGTTCGCACATCCCTTCTTAAAACCTCCGGAAAAAATAAAGTATCTTCTCAGCTGCACCAAAAATGCTTCTATAAAGCTTAGGGGAAGAGATGGTCCCACAGCAACCAGTTATGCTGAAAATAGGATTAATTAAGTCTAAAAAATAAAGTGCTGGTGTGGCCTCTGGCACATAAAGTGAACTCAAATCATGTACTATAAGAAAACCTGCAAATTTAGAGAGATGGCTGCATTGGTAGACGCACAGACAGCCTGCCCTCCACGAGACTGACCCTGGTCAGGTTGTGAAAGAGTCTGTAGGTCCCCAGCTTTCTCTGGGTACAAAGAAGGCTAAAAATGCACTTGAAGCACAAATTCAAATCCCATTTTCTGAAATGGCCAAGAGGTTTGTGGCAAAAGAAAGCTACCTTTGAGAGAGAAGCCAGGCCCAACAGGAAACAATGAACTGGGAGCCACACCAAGACAGCAGGACCCAAGCCTGCTCTGAGAATATTCTCCACTCTGAAAGTGGAAGGTCCCTGCTGCATTTGACGGTGAAGCTTCAAAATTGCAGTAAACCAGTGATTACTGTAAGGCTACCATTTTTCCTCCTCTGGAATGGATGAATTTGTTGCACTGCAATAATGTTTCAGTATTGTATATTGGAGTGCAAAACACTTGCCTTATTGGTTTGTAGGTCTTTGAATCAACAGGAGCCTTCTCCAGATCTGAGAGCATTCATTTATTCACTTATTGCTTGATCCGGTGCATGTATATTAAGTGCCTACCCTTTAACCAGGTACTGTGCTGGGAGCTGGGAATAAAACCATAGAGAAAAGGCACAGTCTCTGTCTTCAGAGAGCAGTGTGAGAGATTGCTGGGAAGTCAGGCAGTTACAGTACAACGTCAGTACTTCTGCAGTCAGCATACAAGGTACTGCCCTGGCTGGGAAGTTCAGTTAATTAGAGCATCATCCTGATACACCAAGGTTGCAGGTTCGATCCTTGGTCAGGGCAGATACAAGAATCAACCAATGAATGCATCAATAAATGGAACAAACTGATTCTCCCTCTCTCTCTTTCAAATCAATAAATAAAATTTTTTAAAATAAAAAGAATACAGCGCGCTGCAGAATTACTTAAAAGTAATACCCCTCAAGGGAAGACTTCTTAGAGATCAAGACATCTAACCTAAAAGGTAAAATAACCAAGAAGCTGATGGCATCAAGGACCCTGAGGAGAGGTTGGTGGGTGGAAGAATGTGACCAAGAAGATGACGAGAGGAGATCAGAGCAATAAAGCTTTACGACAGTTTGAAGCTGAGCCTCTCAGAGATTGGTACCCCCAGAGAAGAAGCAATGATTTATGCTTTTCTATGACAAGAAGACTTGGTCTAGAAGGCTCAGAGAATCCTGTTTCTTGGTAACAAGAAGACTCTTGGAATGACAGATTTGGTTGTCATCAATCTGACATGTTTGCTTAGTGGCCACCCCTCCTATGAAGAATATGAAGGCCTGGACAGATACCTTCTATCTGATTCTATAATTCACATGGAAATTGCCAATTCTGCCATAAAATGCTTAGAAAACTTCTCTCAGTACTATGAAGTCCAAGGGGAAAAAATCTGCAGAACCTACAAACCTAAGTGGAATTTATATATTTCAACTTATACTTTAGAGTTGGGAATTTGGATGAAAATGGAAAAAGTGGTAAATAACAATTAGCATACAGAAAAGTTGCAAAATAATTTTCCATTTTCTGGATCTGGTAATAGAATGACAGCTAAGGCCCCGATTTGTGTCACAAAAAGACAGGAAAGGCTTATTTTCCTGGGGAGTTGTCGGTGTTATTAACAGTGATTTAAACTTAAAATTAGGTAGGAGAAAGAAAATCTGCATGTTTTGTAAGACCAAACATGATAAGAAGTTCTACGTGTGACATAGGAAAATAGAAAGAACAATTATAGGACAGAACTCAGTGATCACCAGAAGAAAATAAGCTAGACCAAAGTTAGGGATAAGTTGAGCCCATAGTATACTGGTAAATGTTTGCAATCAGCTCTTTGAAAAATTGTACAGCATAGCAGTTAATTATAAATTTTACCAATATAAAAGATGGATACCTCACAATTGACAAATAATGACAAAATATTTGATACTATTTATTGTAAATTCCATATAGTCAATTGATTCTCACAAATGTTTCTGTTGAATTTTGCTAAACTCTTGTAGCTCTATCTAAACTACAGTTGCAAATGGCAAATGAGCATAGGTCTGAAATAAATTTCAATGTTTTTATTCAGCTTCACAAGTAAGGACAAAGGCAAAAACAACAAGCACTTGTCAATGATGTGAGTGATCTCTTTACTGAAGTGGAAAACACTTTTCAAATGCTAAAATAATATATTCTTATTTTTACCCTATTTCCAGTGGAATGGCTACAGACAGAACACACTTTTATGTTTAATCTCTTTTATTTACATTTGTTCCATTGCTTTCTTAAGTCTACACATTGGACAAAATAATGAGTCAAACTCTGATTCACAGTGTTTGCTCATTTTCATGGTGTAAATATGCCCAACATGGCTCGTTCCATTACGATACAAAAAATACAGAGCTGGAAAGGGATGTGCAGGGGTAGCACATCATTATGTAGTATTTCAGGAACAAGGGACGTGAATAACCTGAAGAGTATTGTACAGTAATATGTACTAATATAATTGTAAAGCGGTATACTTTGAGTATTTAATAACTTTGTATTTAATTTAATTAATTGTATGTTTATATTATTTAATTTTCAATAATGGCTACACTTAACAATCAAACTGCAAAATTCCTGAAAATTCAACAGTCAGTACAAACCAACTTCAGCCTTACATACCTGTGTAAAATAGGCAAAGAAAATTTGCTGTATTTTGTCATGTATAATGCTTGCTTTTTGCCCAGATTTTTGAGGGAAAAATAAGGATGCGTATTATACATGGGCATAATGATTATATACCATGGGCATAATAATCCCATGTATAGCACACACAAAATGTGGGTGTGTGGTACACATGGCAAAATATGATAAGTTTTTCACCCAAGAATGAAATACAATAATAGAGTTATTACTGAGAATTGCTGGGGTGGAACTCAGAGAAGAATCCTGCCAAGGCCCTTGGCAAAGTGTAAAGGTTCTCTGAGATCTGACCTGACTGACTCTCTAGCCTCATCTCTTGACACTTTCTGCCTTGAATTTCATGCTGAAACCACCAAATGGCTTTTATTTCCCAGCCCACATCATGATGTTCCTACGTCTATGCCTTTGCTCATGACTTCTCCTTTGCCCAGAATATCATTTCCCCAGCCCCACACTCCACCCTCCACTTTTATGTAGTTAATTCCTACTCAGGGCTAATATTCACTCATGTCTGACTGGTTAGTTTCAAGATCACAACTTCTGGGAACCTTCTCTTATCCTACCCAACTAGCCAGGAAGAGTCCACTCCATCCTTAAGGGTTTCCATGAGGCCTGTGCCTCTCTTTGGCCTTGTCTTAAAACACTATATTGAAATGCCCCTGTTGAGTATCTATCTTGTTGAGAAGACAAAGTACTCCTAGGGAAAAAAAAATATCTTATTGACTTTTGTATCCTTGTACCTAGCACATACTGTGACTTAAATGTTTGTCACATGCATGATTGAATGAATGAGATTCTCAATTTTTATTGCAGCAAGCAGGTCTTTATAAGAAGAAGCAAAGAAAAAAGATATGTGTAAGCCATTGGTAAGCACCATCAAGATAAAGCAACAGGAGATTGCAGCAAAGTGCCAGCTTCCCAGTGCTCTACAGACAAAACAAAAGATGTGTGTTGCCGATGCAAATCACAATTCTGGCACAGAGATAACCAAACGAGATGAAAGTGACATTCTGCTGAAAATAGAGATTCTGACCAATATTGAACGTGCTTGCTGTCCCAGAACAATTCCTTTGACGTAAAAGAAGAGAGGAAGGATAGACAACTGAACAGCTAGTTTTATCCAATTGGGAGAAGTTGAAAGAAAAGGAAGATGCGATGGAACCCTCGGAGAAAACAGCCCTGATTTGTGCAAGCTCACAACTGTCCTAGAGGGCAGTCATGGGCACAGCTGGGCAGTTTGGTCTTTAATAAGCAGGTAAAAAAAAAACAGATTTGTAAACACTAAAATATAACCCAATTAAAAATGGAAAACGGATATACTATTCATACTATGAGATGTTGCACTCGATAGTTATTGGGGAATTTGAAAAGGATTCATGAGAGCATTGTGCTGCATCTTAATACATGAGTAAACTTTAAGTAGACAAGAGGAGGAAGAAAGGGTATGGTGAGGTCCAAAAAGGGCAGAAGAAACAGTGCAGTAGCATAAAACCATCCAGGAAACGATGACTGATGAGAAGCTCTGTTTAAGCAATTGGAAAAATTATTGTTTTAACAAAATGTGTTGTTCATGAACCCTTGAGAATCTTAGTGAATATGGTTTCCTTTTCTAAATATTCAATAATTCTCTTCCAATAATTTATTCCCAATATTAGTTTCAAGGGCACCAGTCTTTGCTATGTGAACTCCATCTTCTCTCCTTTATATAAGAATTAAATTTTCCCCAGAATATTTTTATTTTGGCATCCTTTCATTTCCTGTAATTCCTCAAAGACTAGAAATAGCGAGTAAGCAAACTCATCTATGAGTTCTAGTGGAGCCCTAAACTATAAAACCAAAATTAATTAAGAGATGAATAATCCAACCACATGCTGTAACCAAAAATAAATACAAAACACATTCTACAGCTTCTAGTTCTATAGAAAAATTGAATGGATGGATGCATGGATGGATATAGATATTCAGTAGATTAGATATACAGATGATAGGTAGATGATAGACAGATAGATAGATAGATAGATAGATAGATGACTTTAGTTTTAAGCTCCAATCTCCAAAATCCTAAAAATGTTCAAATAAAGAAGGTCCCATGTAATTTGTAATTGAATTATGTATGAAATTAAATATGCAACTATGACCTTTTTAAGGAAAAATCCTACAGAAGGACATATCCTTGTTTAGCTCAAGACTGAAACAGAAATAAATGTGTCACCTTTTCAAATGATAAAATCCATGGTGATTAGTATTAATATTTTTCACTAGCTCTATAATCAAAAAGCAATTAAGTCCAGTCAACAGTTTTTGAAATGAAAAGGATGTTTTACATTAATAACTAGGTCATTTGAGCAACCATATGAGCAGTGCACCTCAGAGATTATCCTCCACACACTATTCACTTTACTCTCGAAGAAGAAAATAAATTCTTTTCACTCTCCTCAAAGAAGTTGCTGAAAGCTTAAAATAAAAATAAATGGAAATAACCAAGATTCCTTATCAGAACAAACACAGAGAATACTACTAAACATTAACAAATGAACACTCACGAAGCAAGAGGGCCTTAACCCCTTGTTTCCCAGTCACTGATTCACTGAACACGGAGGGAACTCCCACTAGCTGATTTCTGTTCAAGCTGTTCTAAGAGTTCCAAATCATGGGCGATGAACATTTTCTTGGACCTAATGGAGACATAAGTCACTATAAATGAGGCAAAACACAAATAGATGGAATTAGGGGCCTAATGACAGCACCAGAAGGCCAAAGATGGTTTCATTGCCCCCATCGGTCCAGTAAATCTTTATTCATCCTACACAGCTGCCGGGCACCATGCCAGGCAGCAAGGACTGAAAGATGAATGAGATATGATTCCCATTCATGCAGATTTATAACGGGGTGTTTTGAATCATCTGAGTTGTAAACTGGTCAGAAGGCAGGATGCTATATGGTAAGTACTATAGAAACACAAGAGGGAGGCCAACAACAACTTCAGAGGAGGGAACAGAAGGGCTAAGCGGTCATTCTTCTGACGAGAGGATGAAGGAGGGCACTGCGGTGAGGGAACAGGGAGAGCTAAGACTCAAGGATTAGAAAATCCATAGTGTGTTTGGAAAAGAGAATGTCGACAGCAAGAACCTTGAGGATAAGGAATGCCTTTCTGATTCACTCTGTCCCTGATGCACAACACAGTGCCTGGTCCATGGCGGGGGCTCACACATACCTGCTGAATGAATGAGTCCAAACTGGCTGAGGCC
This sequence comes from Phyllostomus discolor, assembly GCF_004126475.2. NCBI lineage: Eukaryota > Metazoa > Chordata > Mammalia > Chiroptera > Phyllostomidae > Phyllostomus > Phyllostomus discolor. Next base: position 144,746,823 of record NC_040907.2, on the reverse strand, counting down.
TACGAGGAATGAGATGATAATACCTCCTCATTGGGAGATGACAGAGGGGCTTCCCACATGGAGCCAAGGAGTTTTGGCATTATTCTGTAAGCAGTGGTAGCCACTGAAGTTTTCCAAAAAAGAGTTTATCTTTATCTATAAAAGCAAAATGATATTGGTGATTATTCACTTCAAGATAATTCTTAACAGCTAAAAATGATAAGCCTGTCTACAAATACATACTTGATACCACTGAAAAGTATTTGAGGAAGGTTGGGAAGGTTAAAAGAATAAAGATTATTGCCCTGGCTGGGTGGCTCAGTTGGTTGTAGCATCATCCCATACACCAAAAGGTTGTGGGTTTGATTCCTGGTCAGGACACATACTTAGGTTGTGAGTTTGATCCATAGTGGGGGTACGTATGTGAGGCAACAATCAATGTTTCTCTTTCACATTAGTGTTTCTCTCCATCTCTCCCTCTCTCTCTCTCTCCCCCTTCCTCTCTCTAAAGTCAATAAACATATCCTCAGGCGAGTGTTAAAAAGAGAAAAACAAAAAAAGAATAAAGATTATTTAAGCTAGACGAACTGAAGGTGACTATGAATTTTCAATCCACCTGGCCGTGAACAGAATCTGGGTAGACTGTATGCAAGTGTGCTTTCATTCCATTCTTGCTCACAGAGATTCTGTGTGACTCCACTTCAAGGGGTACCCTTCTGATAATGTCTTCTTTCAGGGATTCTTCAAGCAGTACCTTTTGTTCCTGGGGATGATGCAATTATTAAATAGAGCAGCATCCACTAAATAGAGAACCAGTGAGCAGTCGTTTAAAATTGTCATCGTGCTCAGTGGGTTTTTTCACCCAGCTACCAAGACTGGGCCAAACACAATACTGTCTATGAGCATTCAACACCACCTGCAGGAGCAGACATTCAGGGTATTTTGCACACACTCACTGTTTGATGCAAGTTCAAGCCATTTTCATTGCCCTCATTGAGAAATGGAGCAGGGAAAGGTCACTCTTACAACCTTTAACAAATAAAGTTCAGCTTGAACAACCTTCGTTTTCTAATTCTACTTATGCATTGAGTCAGATTTGCGTGTGTGCTATCCAGTGGGGCGATTGGTTTACAGGAGCATCCAGCCTCTGCAAGACAATAAAGAGACCTGGATTCTAATTGTGACCCTGTCACCAAACTTGCTGCCTGACCTTAGCAAGTCCTTTTGTTTCTGTGAGCCTGTTTCCAAAGACAGAAGAAGGTGAGGCTCCTTTTGTAATGCTCACAGTCTGGTGTGCTACTTCTGCACTTTGAACAAATCTAGGTAAAGGAGAAAAATTATATGATGCTTTTTTATAACCACAAAGCTACTCATTTTCAACTCTGAGTGTGTTGAAATACAAAAGGTCTTTCTCAAAGAAATGTTCTAAGAGAGATCATTAGGCGAAATATGCTTGTGTGTCACGCCGAGGAGTCTAGGGAAAACTGTCAATCAAGCCCAGAGCACAGCTTACTTCAGTGAGGCTGTGAGAAGTGATAAAAGTGGCCATGGGTAGCCAGGGACCTGCTGTGGGCCCTGCCCTTCGCCTCGGCCAAATATTGGCCTCCCACAACTTCTCTCCTTGCTGAGCAAGGTGTGCTGGAACCATCACTCAGCAGTTCTGCAAAGATGAGAACTAGTCAGCTTCCCCATCTCTATGCAGAGGCAACATCTTCCTGCAATCCAGGAAGATCTTCCTGGAGAAGTTTCTGTGCGGATCACTATAGTATAGTTTTTTGTGCATGTGTGTGCATTATCTTGACCCAGTTCTGAGGTCCTGACTGGAGGTTTGTCCGCTCCCATTCTTGAGCAGCAGGTTAATTGCATACCCTAGGCACCTCCCATGTGGGGCTCTTATACTCCAGGCTATGATACAACCACCCTAATTGCCCCAGGACCAGGTACCAGACAAGCAGGGGCAGGCCCTGTGCCAGCATAGGCAACTGAAATTATTCAAATGAACCAATCCTAAGCCTGCTTGCCATGCCTCACCCATTCCTTCCCACAGAAACCATAATAAAGACACTTACCCACAGTTCTCCTCTCCCTTTGCCTCCCTTGGTGCTCCCAGTGTGGCCCTGCATGGTGTGTTGTGCTCCTTCCAACTCATTATAACAAAACTGTAAAACCCCAGTTTCTCTCTTTGACCTCATCACACCTTACCACAGGCAATATGGTTAAAATCATCATAGCTGCCTAAACATGGCTGAAACAAGGATGGGTTTTCTGAGGCTTGGGCAGTTGTCCAGTCACTGACACATAGAGATAGAGTTGGTCAACCACTTGCCTCAATATGAGACTGATTCTGGGCTCTAGAACTTCTGGGCTCTATACTTTGTGCTCTAGAACTTCTCAGAAGGATTTCATTGAAGACAGTCTCATGTCAAGAACTGAAGGGAGAGGAGGAGGCAGAGATGGAGGAAGAGAGACACATAAAGGGAATGAGGAGGGGACTAGAGTCACCCAGTGAATGCTGGACACCTGGTGGGACTGTCTCCCAAAGGCTGGGGATCTCGCAGAGCTATTTCTGCCACGAGAGGCTTTGTCCAAGGCAGAGAGGCAGGGTTAGAAATACTCTGGCTTCTCCCTTTTTCCCCACCCTCAACCCCACCAATTCCTCCCATTAGCAGGATCCAGGCAAAGCCAGCTGATGTGGGAGTCAGGAACCACAGCCAGTAGGAGCCAGCCCCTACAGCTTAGAGCAGAAATGGGGAGAGTGGAGGAATAAATTGGAGAGCAGAAAGGACAGACTACTAGGCAGCCTCCCTTGAAAAAGTCAGAGTGTGCACCACTGGCCCTGGGGCTGTGCCAGCACTTGTGGACTCATACGGAGCCACAGCTGTGTCCCTTAGCCTAGGAACACACCACTCGGTTGCTCCTGCAGTTTGCAGCTTCCCCTCTTCTCCCATTAAGTTACCCGTCTGGGCTATACAGTCATATTTCATGGAGACTTGGAATCACAGAATCCTGGGGCGGCCGGAGACTGGATAGACTGTCTAGTCCAACCGTACCCTTATTACAGAGGAGAAGAGCGAGGCCTAGAGGCACTGGGTTTACCTAATCTGCTAGGTGGCAAAGCCAAGCTGCCTTTTCAGTTTGGTGTTCTTTCCTCTGCACACCTCTCTGCGGCACAAGGGATCTAGAATTCTCCCTCTAATCACAGAGACAGTGTCCTGCAGAATGGCTATATTTTTAAATGCAAAACAACCATCCAGACTTTTGAAGAACAAACTGGTTGGTTTAAATCAGGTGGGAACCCCATTTACAAAATGGGTTTAATGAAAAACAAAATCTCCAAACCTCATTTAAAGGGATTCTGCCTCCCTGTTTTTTACTACATCTGAACAACATGTTCCCTTTCCTCTGAAATGACTTTAGAATGAGCACCAAATAATGAAGGCTATTACAATGAAGCTCTTTTCTTTATGAATTAAAATGGTTGTTTTGTTGTCTCAGATGGCTACACTGGTTCTCTCAGCATCTTATTCTGTCAGGCACTCTGGCTTTTATCAAACACGTAAGAAAATGGAGAATGGGAGTCTTTTCCTAATTACCATATTTATTCAAGTCATTTTTCTATCTTTCACATATTTCAACACACATAATTTGGAAGGGGAAAGTGATTTGAGGTAGCTCGGTAAGCTGAATTTTAACAGCAAGGGTTGTAAAACTGTAGATTTACCAAAGGTGTGTGAACTGGCTTTAATTGAATCTCATTTGCTTAAGTAAGTTAAAGAGTTAAAAGTTAACACAATTCTTCATCAGCTGCAGGGTTTCTAAGCCTCTTCTCTAAATGGTCCCCCTCCTGCCTCTAAGCAGGGCAATGTGCCAGGGGAAATCTCTGGAGACGCAGCACCCAGAGGCAACTCTGCTAAGGTCCACCTTTGCCAGGGCCGCGTAACTGCGCAGCTTCCTCTTCTTATTTTAACTGCAGGCCGGTTATGTAGAAAAACCATGCTAGTAAATATGATAATCACCACAAGTTCCATTAGTTTTGGTTTGTCCTCCATCTCATCATAAAATATGAACAATCATTTGGGTTCTAGAATTCCAAAGAGGGGTTTCTAGGATTTTTAACAACAAAATATTAACATGGTCCACAAAAATATTTCATGGTAGAGTAAAAGAAGAAAGAGATTCTGTTTGAAGGGAAAACACTAGTTTTCCTTGTCTTCCTAATACATCTCTTTTTTCTTAGAAAATAAAAACGTTTGTCATTTGTAGAAACGAGGTTACAAATGAGCTCATTGGTTCTCATCAGCAGCTTATTAGCCTCAATCTTCCTAGTAATCTCACTGTTCTTTCTCAGACACTAATCAAACTGAAAATCACTTTGAAAGATAATTAACTTTTGCATAGTAACACTGGTATGTTTTGAGGAATCTCTAAAAGAAAAATCCACACACTACCAAGCAATAGAGTCCTGTGATCTTCATGGCAAGATTATGCACACTCCTAAGTCTCCCTTCCTCACCAAGCTTCCTCCTTACTCCCCACCCAACCACAACCGGATGTCCCAAAGCACAACATGACACTGTATTTATCACTGCTTTCCATCCAGCTGGTGATCCTTCAAATAAAGTTAATGTTGTGGAGTGTACCCCACTCCTTTGTTTTAATCAGGTGTGGTAAGATACATGGACATGAAAATGTCTGCCATGAAGAAAGAATTTTATACTCACAATTTCACGACTTCTTAGGAACAGGAGGCATGGCAGGGTGAGGGGAGGAGGCAGCGGCAGGGAGCACAGGGTCAGTCAGGAAGCAGAAGAAGTGAATAAGAGCTTTTATTATGTTTTCCATGGTAGGAATGGGAGAGGCTTCGGAAGCTGACAGGATTGGCTCCTTTGAATAATTTCAGCTGGCTCTGGGGTGTGAGTGTCTCATACTTGGCCCTGGTATGAGTAGGGCAGGTGGACAATGGCCACTATTATGGGCTCTGGCTCGGTTGCTTTGCATGGGTTTTCCGGCTAGTCATTTACTGTCTCTAGGAATTGACTGGCCTGGGAGGGACAGTCTCTCAGGTCACTAAGGTCCCAGATATCAAAGAATCAGAATAAAACACGTTTAACACAGTCTCAACTCTTCTCCTCAGAAGGTGAGTCCATTCTCTCTCATTAGACAAGTGCTGACCTCCCTGCCTTTATTTGCACAATCCTTCTTCTTGGAATGCTGCTTCCTTCCCCAAGGCCTTAATCCTACTGGCCCTGCAGTTTTATTCTTTCATGAGATACTCCATGACCACTCTCGTCCTCACTGATCCCTCCATATCTGAATCCTTACAATTTACACTTCAGTATGCATGCCCATTAAGAATAGCTATTGGTAAGACAGTAACTTTGACTAGACTATCTCTGAGAAAATAAAAAAAACACCAGCAGATTGCTGCCCAAAACAAATATAAACCTCTGAAGTGGAACCATCAGCCAGCCCTTTCTTTGTTCTGAACAGCACCCCAGTTTTGTTTGGAGGCAGCAATTGCCTAGCCCCCAAGGTTAGTCGTGGTTGGCCACACCAGCGATGGCAATCCTGTCCCTCACTTGCTCATCTTCCTTGCAATCAGACATTGACATGTGACATAATTGTGGTCTAAGAGACACATGTGAAAGTGGACTAATGAAAGATCATAGATATCCTGAACCTTCCTCCTTTCTCCTGATGGCTGAACCTGTTGCAACCATGACACAACAAACAGGAGAATGCAAACCAATTTGCTAAATATGACAGCACAGAAAGACAGAAGTTTCTGGATCCCTGGTGACACAGTTGAGAGGGTAAGAAGCCTACACCTGAAATGCCAACTGTGCAGGGGGAATCTTCATAAGCTCTATTGCTTTAATTAACTAATGACATTTCTAAACTGCTATAATATCATTTTCCCAGGAAGACACTAGGAACTTCCTTTGTGAAATTAACCTTCTGTTCACTGTAATAAATAAAAAAAAAGAAAACATCTTATTGTCCATATTCCTACATCACTAAAACAAAACATATGGGATGGGGATTTTCATTAGTTTAACAAATTTATTGAAGTGTTTAATTTACTGTTGTGCCAGAAAAATCTTGTAGTTGCATCCAAATTGATTATTTCTAATAGGAGCTATTATTTGTTGAACAGTCTATTTTATTTTTCCAATTACATCTTGTTTAATAGGTAAGGTATCCACTTACAGAACTACTGCTGCTTAAAAGTGGTTTTACTGATACAGATCTAGACCCCTTTATTCACACATTATTTATTATAGTATGTAATTTGGATGGACTGGGGTCACATTAATAAGTCTCTTTTAATGCCAGAGCAAAACAGAACAGAAAAAAAAACAAACCAATAGATTACAGAAATGAATATAATCTATAAACCTTAATATTAAACTCCAGATAACCTTGCTTTACCCTTCACTTCTAAGAAATGAATAAGAGTGCTTAGAAGATAATAAAATCAATGTGTAGTTCAAAGGTTGTGTTGGTGCCACACAAAGTTAATGGCTCAAAATGATATACTTCTCACTACTCACGGTACTAGTAAGTCAGAATTTATGCTATTTGAAGTTTCAGCAAACAAGTTGGGTCCAAGCTAACTCCTCACCTGTCCATACTTTACATTCTGTAATTTAAAAATTCATTTACCCAAAATAGACTAAGGGACTCCAAAAGAATAATAAGCACTCTATAGTTATTTCATAATCTTCCCAGATTTTCATAAAATCTTTAACTGAATCAATCACAAAGTTGTTGATAAAATTAAATGGTCAATACAAGTATCCTGCTTTACCACTTTTTTCATGGTAGTGACCACTTGCTAGACTAAAGTGTCTCCCACTTGAAGTATCTCCCATATGGAATGACCTGGCAGGAGCCATGTAGAAAGCTCACATAATGTACTGAGCAATGCTCTGACTTCAGAGACAAACCAGAGTGTATTCCATTCTTCACCACTGGTCACTAAGCATCCTTGAGCAAGTCACGTGACATTACTGAGCTTCAGCTTCCTCCGGTGTTGAATGGGGCAACACTTACCTTTCAAGATTGTTATGAGGATTATTTTGTAAACAGAGTGGTGATCCTATGGCCCTATTCAACTTAACAATAAAGCACATTTTAAAAAAGAAAGAACAAATGGAAAAAAAGGGTTATGGCAGATGAGAGTGGATCTTTTGTAGTACCTGCATTTGCAGCTGCCACACTGGATGAATTATCTTCATCGACACAGAGCATTGCAGACTCTGGACCTTAGTCTCAGGTGACTGATCTGGTGTATGTGCCCTCCACAGTCGCCACTGATAAAGAGATCAAAACCGGTTTGCCTTTGTATGGGGAGGACAGCACTCTACATCTGCTGTCTTGCCCCCAAGCAAGTCACCTCTTGCTCTCTGTCATGGTGGAGTCTAAAAGGACCTTGATCATCTTTACTTTTCTACAGAACATCATGCTGGACCACTACAGAGATGGCATGCTGTTAATTGGCCTTGGAGACAGCTAACTAGTAGTTGAAAGAACTCTCACATTGAAGTCAGAACCATTGTCAAATACTGTCCTGTACTACTAGAGAAAGTGCTTTGTGACCTTAGGCAAATTTTTAATCTCATTAAGTTTCCACTTTTTTTTTCTATGAAATAGGGAGAATAGTATCTATACAAAAGAACTATTAAGAGGATGAAATGAGATAGTATATTTAATACCTAGTATATAGTAGATACAGAAAACCATCTAAAGAAATGAAAGCTGTTTGTACTGACATTGAAGAAATGAAAACTATTCATGCTGAAATTTTAAAAAGCCATTTATACAAACATAAAAAAATAGATGGGTCTTAGTCCATCCATTCCGTGTCTGTGTGTGTGTGTGTTTCCCTTCTATAGTTTTTGTGTTTTAATTAATATTTTCCTTGTAGGTTTTAGTAAGTTAAAACCAGAATTTTGTTTAAGAAAAAAGCTCAAAATGATGACAAATATGGTTCCCAATTGCAACCTTCAGGCAATGTTGAATATTAATCTCTAGTCATTTTTATTGAAATTAAAACTTCTTTGAAAATCCAGTCAAGTTACATCCACATAAGACAAACTAATTTTTAAAATAGCTTTTGAATGTGAAAGAGATTTCTATGCCTAGGGCACCAGCTATACAAAATTAATAGTCCCTCCTCTGACACGGTGAAGAAGAATAATTTTAAACCATAAGTAATTCCTTCATGCACATGCAAAGCTTGCAGAATATCATAAAACATTAATCTTGTAATTCAAAAATAAATGTTTACATTTAAGAACAAAAGACGTTATTCTGTTTTCCAGAGCCAATATTCTCACATTATGCTATTTCTGCAGAGACTGACCTGTAATCACCACTTCAAAGAGCAGTGACAGCAAGTTCTTGACTCCCAAGTCCCAGCCTAAGTGGGCGGCAAGGCATGACAAGAAGTGTAAATACTTTATGTCAAATTAACACATCCATATAAGGACCTATTCTAGGATCTCTTAAATCATTTTTATTTCCAGGAAAAAAATGGGGGGAATAGAACAAAGTCAGTATTTAACAGATTTTTTTAATTTATAAAGGAAACTTATAGTGGGGTACTTCTGGGAATAAGAAATAGTAGTATCAAATTCAAATCAATTGCTTGCTTGCAACAGCTGAGCAGGTAGAGAAAAAAGTTATCTCCACTTCAAAAATACTTCCAGGGGGTCCTGGCTGGTGTGGCTCAGTTGGTTGGAGCATTGTCTCATAACCAAAAGGTTGTGAGTTTGATTTCCAGTCAGGGCAAGTATGGGAGGCAACCAATCATTGCTTTTCTTTCACATCAATGTTTCTCTCTCTCCCTTCCTCTTTCTCCAAAAGCAACAAAAAAATCTCCTCAGGTGAGGATAGAAAAAATAGTTTCAGGTTATGGGGATATTTGAAAAGAAAAATATTTAAGTGGAAAAACTACATTAATTCCCTGCATTAGGGTGCAAAATGCTCTCAGATGTGATATTTTTAAGTTACACCTTGTGACACCTGTATCTAAACAATTCTACTGAAATATTTTTCCCCAAAACCTAAAGACACACTTCTAAAAGCAAGAGTGAGTCTCACAGGTGGTGAAGCCTATTAGAGAATTTAGCAATCTGTTGTGCTCCTTTTCTAGGGGGGGTTGCCTATTCTCCCATCCTAATAAATGAGGAAAACTGATCAAAATCTTGCAAAAGTCTATATTGCATACATCAAAATATTCTGTAGCAAGATTCCAAACTTTTCAGAATCTTAGGATCACATACTTAGATATGCAAAGTGCCAGATGAGAGATGTCACAGGCCTGGCCTTTTGTTGGGGGCCCCTTATTCTTAGAAATTCTACAGAGTGAGCTGGAATCTGCTTAGTTCCATCCTCCTAGCAGAGTATACCAGTCGGTTGTTTAAATTCTTAGACATAATATAATTTTAGTAGAAGGGATATGAACTGTAGAGTCAAAGAGCCCAAGATTTATATTCCAATTATTAGCTGTGATCTTGGTCACATGACTCAAATTCTACTCAACTATCTACTCTGAAAAATTGTAATGTTAACTTGCTACACTGCAAGTTTGTGTAGGGCACAAAAAATATTTTTCCCTCTATCCTTCTGAGTTCTTAGGTGTGATCTCTGTAATAAAAGGCAGATTAACAAGAGAAAAACACAAAGAAGTTTATTAGCATCTATACTTCATGTAGACATAGTAGATACTCAGAGGAAAATGAGTAACTCTCCTAGATGGCTTAGAACTCCAGCTTAAATACCATGTTTAGCTACAGATAAAAGAGGAAAAAAATTACTGGACAGGGTAGGAGGCCAGTGACAGAGAGGTTGCCAGGAAAATTAAAGTAAGCAAGAGTACGGTTTGTTATGCAGATTTAAGTCAGTGCCTTCTCTGGTGATAAAAGTTTCCACAGATTTATTATTCATTATTTTCTTCTTGGTACAGAGAGGGAGTCACTCCTTCAAATGGAGATTTCATTTATAAATATCCCTTACAAAAGGGTAACTTTTCATTTTTCAAAACTTCCCCTATATATGCCATTTCTCAAAACAGTCATTTCAATATAACCCTTATGCCAAAGAGGCATATTTGGGGGTACATATTCTGTTATCCTTCATGTATAACGAATTAAATGAGATAATATTGGGGAAACATTAGCACAAATATCTTTGACCATTCTTCATCTGCTACAATTTCCAGGCTGCTCCTTTCTTTACCCCATTCTAATGCTCTTATGGTATATCTGAGTTATAGCCAGAACCACTTAATATGTTCAACAGGCATGCAAAGGACTGCTTACGGCTGATGGAAAGCTTTGGCCCAGGACCCTTTCATTCTAGACACAGGAGTTGGCAATTTTTTGCTGTAAATTCATATAGCAAATATTTTAGGTGTGGAGGGCAATAGTCTCTGTTGCATTTATTTTGTTGTTGTTGTTGTTGTTGTTTGCTTTTGTCTAACAGGCCTGTGGCAAAGACAAAAATGTACCGGACAATTAAAGGTGACAGTTTTATTCAGGCTATTAGAACAGGGTCAACATTTGTCAATGAGGAATGAATCAGAGAAAGGGGAGGTGACTGAGGAATCATCTATGAGTATTGTGGAAGTCTTGAGAAAGAATGGAGACAGGTCTTATCTCAGGATATTCCAGGGTACAGTGGTTGTCTGCAGTAAACCTCAGGAAACAGTTGCTTTTTTTTTTTTAGGAACACATGGCTCAGGTGAAGTACATTCAAATTTATCACTTTTAAAAAATGTAAAAACCGCTCTGGCTGGCATAGCTCAGTGGATTGAGCACAGGCTGCGAACCAAAGTGTCGCAGGTTCAATTCCCAGTCAGGGCACATGCCTGGGTTGCAGGCCACGGCCCCCAGCAACCACACATTGATGTTTCTCTCTCTCTCTTTCTCCCTCCCTTCCCTCTCTAAAAATAAATAAATAAAATCTTTTTTTAAAAAAAAGAAATACTGGTTTAAAAAAATGTAAAAACAACTCTTAGATTGGTGGACCAGATGAAAACAGCCTGCCAGCCATATTTGGCTCTCAGGCATGTTGTTGTCATACCCTGTTCCAGAGGACAGTTAAATTTGCAGTGGGACGACCTATTGTGTATATCCCCTCCCCCAATCTGCCTCATCCCAGAACTAAATGCAAATAATTACCCAACATGCAATGAGGTTTCACCATGCCTCATCACTACTCCAAGTGCTTTATGTGCACCATCTCACTTTATCTTCACAAAACCTTCTAAGAAAGGTGCTATTTCAATCCCCATTTTATAGAAAAGAAGCCTGGAGTGTAAAAAGATACCAAAAATGTATTCAAGCCCACCTGGCTGAAAAAGGTCAGGATGAGGTTTCAATCCCTGTGTCTTTAATACCAATACCAGATGTCTTAACCACTAAGTAGAATGTCCCCTTCTAAATTCTCACCATCACGATTTGATCACCAATTACCTCAACTCCCTGACTTTCTTATGCTATGCAGACTTGGCCCAAATATGGCTAGGTTGGTGTTTGTTTTGTTTTGTTTTCAACTTAACAGCTGCAAAACCTTAAACTGACTTCAGTTTGTAAACATAGTCCTTTATTTCTTTAAGCAAGAAGAATTTGGTACATAATGCATTCACTCAGTTACTAAATTCAGAGAGCAGCATGTGATAAAAGTCCCAAAATGCTCTGTAATCTTGCCAAAAACATCTTGGGTTCATAGTTAGGTTTACAGAAAATTTAAGATTTTATGAGCATTATTTGTAGAAAAACATTGCCCTCAGCAGGTTATAAAATGTTATCAGTATTCCTGATGCTAATCATAATTTTCTTAAAAGGACATCAGAGCTGAGCTGTTATGCTTGGCACAATACCAAATCAAAGTGTCTTTGGTTCAGAAGGAAGCTGGATGCAATTATTTCTAAGCTTTTTCTGATACCCACCAAGAAAGGGAACTACCCTGTGAGTAATGGCCAAAGTATAGCTGTCCAGAGCCACCACTGAGCTAATTGGACAGCACCTCTTGAAATCTTCTATACAAAATGTCAACCTCCAGCTGAGCATGAAAAGAGAACTATATTCAGGGGCTGTACAGTCAAGAAGGCTATGTTAAGACCTATGTTTTTGCCAGGAATCTAGTGTGTTATATGTTTTACTTAGACTCTTTTGTTGCAAGTAGCAGAAACTAATTCAAAGTGGGTAGAAAAAAGTGGGGAGGGTAGAGGTAGGGAATTCTACAAGGGATAAAAGAGAACTGCAAGGAACCCAACAGCAAAACTAAGCTGGGTCTGAAAAGAGGACAGAAAGAACATTAGGACTCTCTTTCCATGTCTGACTTACGCTCATCTCTGTACAACATTTACTCTTCTCTCTGCTCCCCACCCTTCTGTGCTTCCCAATCTATACAGTAGGAAATATATCCACACCACAGCTCCCAACTTAATATGTGAGAGACCCAGCCACACCAACAGTCTCAATCTTAAATATGCAGGAGAAAATAAAAAACAACTTTTTCTATATTAATTTATCTTTTGTCCAATCACCCAAGACCAGGAGACCTAATGTTACCTAACCAAAATTTGTGTGCTTGACACTTCAAGATACCAACACTCAAAATGCCAGAGTTTGGAGTAAGGGAAGGTTTATTGACATAAGGTGCCAACAGAGAGGTGGGAGACCTAGTGGTGCCTCAAATCCACCTTGCTCAGTGGACAGGGTTAAAACTTTTTAAGGAAAAAGTTTAAGGAAAAAGTTAGGAAAACAGGTATGTGGAGGTGCTGTTGGAATAAGTTTTAATCAGAGGATCTTGGAACTTGGTCATTTGTAATAAAGAAGTATTAACACAGGATCTTCCTAGACAACAGACCTTTGGCTTCTGAAAGGGTTCTGTTCAAATTCCGGTTACGTCCTGATAGGATTGGGGAAGGAGGGGTGGGAGACTTCATTTCTGGATGCAGCCAGAGGTCAAAGTTCTCTCCTATGCGCATGCTTCTGCTCCGTGATTTGCAGTTTTCACCTGTTGTCTCTGAAAAACAACTCTGTATATCTCATAAACAGGATAGGACTATTCTGAGCTTGTTCTGTGGTTGCACTAGGGTCCCACAGAACAAAAAATGCAACTTGCAAACCACTCTTGATGAATCATGTAAGGAATCAAAGAGAAGGCCATTCTCAAAGAAAGAGATGGTTATTAACTGTTCATCCAGAAAACAATTCCAAAACTTCTACACACTAGCCACCTTGCAACATGTGTTAATTCAGAACCTACCTTGTACCAGGGTCTCAACATGGTAGAGCTACACTGTGAAAACTATTATACTACCTGTTATGGACTAAATATTTGTGCGTCTCCATCATTCATTGAGTTCTGCCTAGTCTACCTCCTAAACATGTCTCGAATCCATTACTTCTCTCCAAGTCCCCTGCCGATGTCATCACCCAAACCATCATTCTCTCTATTCCGTAACCCTTCTCCTCCTCTCTCCTATTTTTCCTCATCTCTAGTCTCACTCCCTTCAAATCTCTCCCCACTCTGCAGCCAGGAGGAATGTCTTAAAACACAAATCGGATACTACCACTGCCTTGCTTAACCATTGTTCAGAGGCTCCCTTTGCATTTCAGTAAAAGATCCATGTAAATTATAACTGAAAAAAAGTTTTATATAAGACAATAAATTACAGTGATGATGGATAAATAAATTAATAACCCAATTCCTTCCTATAGCCCATGAGGTCCCCAGAATCTGACTTTTGTCCCCCCCCCCCCCACTCTTTGCCTCCCTTTCCTACCCTTCAGCCACAACACACCACACATGCCCAAACAAGTACTGCCGTCTGTCACTTTCCAAGCCTATGGACATTCTGGTTCCCTCTGCCTTGAACACTGCCTTCCACTTTTCCCATCCCTGTATTTTTCAGTTTTCTGCATAAACACCTCTTTCTCGGGAAAACCTCCCAAGCACCCTAACCCTGAGTTAGATGCCCACCCATATGTGGTAGGATTGCCTGTTTACATGTCCCTCTCCCCCACTGGCTATAAGCTCCTTGAGAGCAGGAACCCGATCTGTGCTGCTTAATGTCATTATATTCAACATGTCTATGACAAACTGGGTGCTGAGTAGGTATTTATGACATAAACAGCCTGAAATCCATCTGCACATCTCTCTTTCCCTCAGGCAGAAAGTTTTTCAGTCCTTTATCACTCTCCCGTGGCCCCAAAAAGCTCCCCGCTCCCCAGTGTCTTCGGGGTCTGTGGTCCACACACACAGGTCACATGGGTCTTGCTCAGCACAAACATCAGCATAATCAGCTCACAGTGATCTCACCACAGCTGGGGGAGAGCCGATGGAAGAGATGGTTAACCCATGCCATGCTTCTTTCCCGAGTCTCCCTGTTTGCTCCCCAGCCCCAAGGCTAGATATTACATGCAGTGCCTTAGGTATCCCTGGATTCCAAACAGTTCTAAATATCTCTGACTTTGTAAACATCCCCCAATATCTTTTAAATCCCCCTCAATATCTCAAAAATAGATTTGGGGGAATAATTTGTATATTCACATAGGCTTAGAACTAAAAATATTTTTTAAAAAAACATTCTTTAATAACACCTGGTTCACCTCTTATATTTTCTTTTTTTTTTTAGATTTTATTTATTTATTTTTAGAGAGAAAGGAAAGGAAGAAAAAAGAGAGAAACACCAGTGTGTAGTTGCCTCTCATGCACCCCCTACTGGGGACCTGGCCTGCAACTCAGGCAAATGCCCTAACTGGGAAGCAAACCGGGGACCCTTTGGTTTGCAGGCTGGTGCTCAATCCATAGAGCTATAACAGCCAGGGCTATATTTTCTAATTAAGGAAACCAAGGCACAGGGAAAAGATGTACCGTGCCCAAAGTGATAAACCTTCAAAATAAAGAAACTCAGAGGCCCAAGACTAGAATCCAGGACTTCTTACTCTTTCCAGTACAGCAGGACTACCCGCAAAAGAGTACATGGCCATAGGAATTTACTGGCCAATGAGCTCTCTGAACATCCCAGCATGCCATTTCCACATGGGGCGCTGCCTCTCCCATGAGGCATGATGATACAGGTCCCTATTGGTGGTCTGGCAGAGACTCAGGTCTCCTTGACCTCAGCTTTGCAAGCATGTTAATTCTAAAAACATTTTCTGATTGACAGAAACATTTTGCTGAAAAGTAAGACAATTAAGCTAGACCCAGGAAACCAATTTAAGGCTGATTCTGCCAAATTAACCTTTCTGAACAAATTGACAGGTCACTTTAGGAAAATCACCAGTTAATCTGGTTTGGTTTTTTTTCTTTTTTAACTGAATTCTCAAAGGTGGAATTGGCTGTCTCTCTTACTGAATTTCTTCTTTTGTTTTAATATCATAACAGTTCACTGTCAATAACAGTAGAACATTTTTTTCCCAAATCTCCTCCTAATTAGGTTCATCTTATGTTCCAGTGGGTAATATTTCTACTTTCTATAATGTTTTAAAAGTTTAAATGGTTTGTCTTATTTTGCTTGGAATTTTTATTTTCTCTACAATTAAAGGAGAAATTAATTGGATTGACCAGTAAAAGATTAAGTATTTCTAGAAGTTGCTCAAGTTTTCGTATAGTGCTTGGCATCTAATTTTGACAACTCAAATAACTTAGCTGTCAACATAAATATGCAAATACTTCTGCCTACACATAAAGGCCACAATATTCCCCAATAATTAAGCATATGGATATTCATTTATGCATTCACTAAAAAAAATTTCATTGAGCATCAAATCTGTACCCAGTGGCCATATGCTAGCTATAAAAATTAAAAGATGAACAACAGAATCCTTTTATTCAAGTAGCTCACTGTCTAGAGCAGCAAAGACAACTAAATAAACAAACAGATACAGTGGGTAGGAAACAGAAGAATGATCGATCTCTCCAAGTCACACTATGATGAAGCCTTTATCATGCAAAGTAGAGGGACAAGGACACCTTTCATTCTAGACTGAAATACCGGCTCATGTTAGACAATACTGTTTCTTCCAGCACGTGAAAAAAACAACTTAGATAATATTTATATTTAGTCCCATCTCAGTTTTCCTCCCACTTGTAGGTTTGGCTATAAAACCATACCTCTTTTCCCAGTTGGCCTTAACTAAAAATAACAATAATAGCTAACACATATTATTCTCCGACAGGCCCTGCACTATGCTCCTGGTACAAGGATGTGTGTTTCATCCTAATGCCTACTACTAGGTAGTGTCATTGTCTCCATGTCATGTATAAGGAAACAAAGAAACGGAAAGACTAAATAATTTGTGCACAGAATTTGACCCCAGGAAGTCTACTCCAAGCCAAACATCTCCATCCCATTACTTCCAGAAATCTGATGCACTAAATCATTTGTCTGCCTAGTAGCTAGTTTATGGTGTCCCACTCCCCGCCCCACCCCCATGGCTCTTTGCCCCCGCCCCCAGGAAGTTATTTTCATTCTAAAGGAGGACTTGAATTCATGGGGTTGGAAGGTCAGGCATTGTGGAATGATAGAAAAAATTAGTAGCTGGGGAGAGAGGAACATGTCCTGATGCTGTCCCTCAAAAACACCAGGCAATCATCTGACTTGTACTTTCAAGAAGCAAGGAACTAAACAAATTCACTTTTAGATCAATATGCAAATGGCTCTCATAATCAAGGCCTGTTCCTGACTCACTGGTTCTCTCCTGAGAGCTGAGTGGAAGGCTCCAAACACTCGGCTTAAGCCCAGTAATCTCAGCAATTACTGTGCACACACAAGTGGTCTGAGTCATCCTGGCTCCCTCAAGATGAAGGCTCTGAGGTAAAAACCTCATTTTTGAGGCATTTTAAACTTTCAAGAAGGATTTTTTGCTTTTATTGGTGATTTTTCTTTTAATCTTCATTGCATTTCTTCCCAGGTTAGAAGGCTATGTATTATAAGACCCATCCTAAAGATGAAGAAACTCAGGACCGGCAAAGCCATAGTTCATGTCATGTGACTTTCAAATGACAGAGCCTGACTCTCTGTAGAAACATCCCTCCCTGTAACTTGCTGTTCTTCACATGAACTGTTTCTTATCCTTCAAAACCCAACTCAAATGCCATCTCCTCTGAGAATATTCCTCCAGGAAGAATTACTCATTTTCTTCCGTGTGTTCCCAAGTCTCTCTGGTAACACTGTGTGGCAGTTCTGGCTGGAAGGACCTCTAGAGTTTAGGATATAGAACAGAGGCCAGCAAACTACAGTATGTAGGCCAAATCTATTTTACCCTTGAGCTAAGAATAGTTTATATATTTTTAAAGGGTAGTAAAAGAAGAAAAAGAACATGCAACAGAGCCTGTACATGGCCTGCAAAGTCTAAAGTATTTATCTCGCCCCTTACAGAAAATATGTGTTGAAGCCTGGATAGGAAGGGCACAACCGTGGATCACTACATGAAGCCATTCAGGCCCCAACCTGTGTCTCTGGTCATCTTCTTACTAAGCTGGATTCTCAAGGAAGAATTTACCATCTGCAGCAGACTTTTTCATTCCCCCATATTCTTTGTTTGTGGTGGGTCCTTTCTTTGGTCTGCCAGATGGTGTATATGTGAGTGTATTTGGGCCTTACTTTATTAATTATCTTATTGTTCATAAAAATCTTAACAAGAAAACATACATCCTATCAAGACACAGAACTTTTCCAACACCCCAGAGAAGGCCCTCCTGTTCCTTCCAATCAATCTCATTCCTACCCCAGGCCTAGAGATAACCAATATTCTGAGTTCCTATCTCCATATGTTAGTTTTGCCTGCTATCAAGTTTCAAATAAATTGAACCATACGGCACTTCCTTACTCTTCAGAGACTGGCTTTTTCACTCAGCACGCTTGGCAATCCATCCACTGGTGTGCTGGAGCTGGCTCATATCTGTTCACAAGAGCCGACTGCTCAATTTTCAGAAGTTTTAAAAACCTGCTGTTAAAAACAACTATTATTAAAAATTAAACTATATAAATTTACAATTAAATAAATTGTGTTTTAAAACAAAAATCATTTTTTATCTCAAAACACATCAATTCTTAATATTTTGTTGCATTTCACTATTATCTGTTCTCTTGAGGTTATCTACATTCACTCCATTCTGCTATATGTTTCTTCCCAGTACTGCGCTCAGTGCCATTACATGGTAGCTTAAAATTGGCCACGGTGGAAGTAGCTGTGTAATGAAAATCAGCAAACACTACAAATCATAACCTTTTCTACTTGTGGTTGGAGAGCTAGTTACTAAGCATTTACCAGCATGCCACTAGATGCATCTGTGTAGTTGTCTGCATCCATAGCTCATCCCTATTATTGCTAAATAGTACTTCATTGTACATTTATATAGTAATTGGTTTTTACTGTTGATGGATATTTCTATTGTTTTTACTTCTTTGCTAGGATGAATAAAGCAGCTACAAATATCCTCATATAAGAATTCTTGTTCAGAATGGCTTCTGGGCAAGCTGGAGGTGTAGATAGACACATTTCCCCTTCTCACCCAACCACAAAAAGAATTACAACTAAATCTCAAAACAAATAACACCCAAAACTGTCAGAAAGTTGAGCTGTATGGAAGTCCGACCACCAGTAATTTAAAGGAGCCACATTTATCCAGACAGGTAGGAGGGGCAGAGATGCAGACACAGTGAGGAGAATGGTGTGGTGAGGAGAGGCGGTGGTGGCAGTGGAACAGGCACAGGCAGTCCCACATTCACGTGCGGTGGATAAAAATCAGGACAGATACCTTGGGAGCAAGCAATCACAGTCCCAGGCCAGACTGCACAGGACAGGGTTCCATCCCCAAGAAGATAAATCTCCATAACTTCTGGCTGCAAAAACTAGTGGGGACTGAGGTGGCAGAAGAAACGCTGGATTTTCAAGAAACTCCACTTAAAAGGCTCACATGGTCTTAAAACATACACAAACCCACCCACACACTCTAAAACTCAACACCAGGGCAACAGCTAGAAGGACACCAGTTACATATAGGGAGTGTGTGAAGTCACTGGAAATGGTGCAAGTGCTAAACAAACCTCCAAAAGCCAGGCAGCAGCCCAGGCCCCTCTCCAAGCAGTCCCCTTACACAGAGCCACAAAGTGGTGAAGCAGATTGCCCCACACTGGTGCTTACCTAACCTCCACCCCACACAATTTACAGGTGCCTTTCTATAAGGCAAGCCATGCTACCAAGACATGGAATCAAAGCAGCTCTACCTAATACACAAAAACAAACACAAGGAGGTGGTCAAATTGAGAAGACGAAGAAATATGGCCTGAATGAAAGAACAAACCAAAACCCCAGTAAAATAACTAAACAAAACGGCGATAGCCAGTCTATCAGACATGGAGTTCAAAACACTGGCAATCAGGATACTCAAAGAACTCATTGAGTATGGCAACAATATAAAGGAAGAAATGAAGGTTACCTAAGTGAAATAAAGAAAAATCTACAGGGAACCAACAGTGAAGGGAAGGAACTGGAATTCAAATCAATGATTTGTAACACAAGGAAAAAATAAATACTCAACCAGAATATAATGAAGAAACAAGAATTCAAAAAAATGAGGATAGTATAGGAAGACTCTGAGAATCTCCAAATGTGCCAACATCCAAATCGTACTGATTCCAGAAGAAGAGAAAGAGTAAGAAATTGAAAACTTACTTTAAAAAAATAAAAAATACTCCCTGATCTGGTGAAGTAAATAAGTCTGGGAAGCACAGAGAGTCCCAAACAAGTTGGACCCAAAGAGGACCACCCAAGACACATTATAATTTAAATGCCAAAGGTTAAAGATAAACAGAGAGTCTTAAAAGCAGCAAGGGGAAAGGAGAGAATTACCTACAAAGGAGTACCATGAGACTATTAGCTGATTTCTCAAAAGAAACTTTGCAGGCCAAAAGGGACTGGCAAGAAGTATTCAAAGTGATTAAAAGCAAGGAACTACAACCTGGAACTCTATCCAGCAAAGCTATCATTTAGAATGGAAGGACAGATAAAATGCTTCCCAGGTAAAGCTAAAAGAGTTCATCATCACCAAGCTATTATTACATTAAATGTTAAAGAGATTTATTTAAGAAAAAGAAGATCAAAACTATGAACATTAAAAAGGCAACAAGTTTACAACTATCAACAACTGAATCTAAAAAAAAAAATAAGCAAACAACTATAACAGGAACAGAGCCATAGGTATGGAGATCATTTAGAGGTTTGTCAGCTGGGAGACGGAAGGAGGAGAATGTGGGGAAAGGTACCAGAATTAAATAGCATAATTGGTAAGTACAAAATTTACAGGGGGATGTTAAGAATAGTCTGGAAATGGAGAAGCCAAAGAACTCATATGCATGACCCATGGACATGAACTAAGGGGAGATTTCTGGAGGGAAGGGGGTACAAGGCAGAAGGGGGCAAAGAGGGAAAAATTGGAGCAACTTTAACAACATAATCAATAAAATATGCTTTTAAAAAAGAATTTTGGTTGACTTATGTTCCTATTTATTTTGGAGTTCCCACTTTATTTTGTGTTTACATTATTTTGGAGAGTTGAAGAATAGGTATATGGTTGATTTTATAAGAGTAGCTGCCACTCTTTTTCAAGACAGGTTGTGACATTTTACAGTTATATGAGCAATATGTGAGTTCCAGTTGCTCCACACTCTTAATTACATTGGTTTCATCAGTGTTTTGTGTCTGCCATTCATTCTGTGTTCGTGATTACCCATTGGGGTTCCAATTTTCATTTCCCTGATTACTAATAATGTTGAGCACTTTTCATATGTTTTTTTGGCCATTTATATATCTTTTAGTATGAGGTTTCTAATTTTTTCCCATTTTTAACTGAGTTTTTGTCTTTTTCATATCCAGGAATAAGAGTACTTTGTATATTCTCAAAAGGAATCTTTTGTCAGATATATGTTTTGTAAATATTTTCTCCCCATCAATGGCATGCCTATCCTATTTTTGATGACATCTTTTGATAAACAGAAGCTTTTATTTTTGATGAATACAACTTACCATTTTTCTCCCTTATAGATTCTGCTTTCTTTGAATTATCTAGGAAATCATTGCTGGCCCAACTTTCATGAGGGTTTTCGTTTATGCTTACTTCTAGAAATTTTATGAATTTATTTTTTATATGGTGTATGATCCATCTTGAATTAATTATTTCATATGGTGTGAGTGAGATAGGGGGGCAAGTTTTATTTCTTCCAGCACTACTTCTCTCACCTAGTTCCTTTAATTACTTTGTCAGAAATTAGTTGAGTATATTAACATAGATCTATTTCTGGCCTATCCCTTTATCTATTTGCCTATTCTTATACCAATATTACGCTGTTTTGATTATTGTGTACTTTACAAAGTTTTGAACAACTTTTTTTCTATGTTTTTTTCAAGATTAATTTACTTATTTGAGGTCTTTTGCATTTCCATATAATTTTTAGAATCAGCTTGTTAATTTCTAAAATGAAAAGCTTCTTAAAATTTTAATTGAGATTATATTGAATCTATAGATCACTTTGGAGAGAATTGACATCTTAACAATACTATGTCATAATTCACGAACATAATATATTTCTTCCTTAATGAGAGAAAACTTCTTTAAAGTCTCTCTGTAATATTTTGTAGTTTTCAGTGGAAAATTCTTACATAGCTTTCACTAAATTTATTCCTAAGTATTTTATGCTGTTACAAATGTTGTGTTTTTAATTTTGTTCCCCAGTTGTTCACTGATAGTATATAGAAATACAATTAATTATATGGTTGGGTATTCTTTGACCTAGCTAAATTCATTTATTGGTTTGATTTCTTTCTTTCTTTTTTTTTTTTTTTTTTTTTTTTTTTTTTTTTTTTTTTTGCCTTTGGTAGAGTCCTTCAATTTTTCTATGTGTATAGTCATGTCAAATGGGAATAAAGGCAGCTTTACTTTTTTTTATAATCTGTATACTTCCTATACAGCCTCATTGGACTGACTAGGGTCTCTAGGACAATATGGAAAAGACATGGTGAGAGTGGACATCCTTGCCTTGTTCCCAGTTCTAAGGGGAATGTATCCAATCAATCATTAGTAAGTATGATGTTAGCTGTGGGCTTTTCATAGTTGATTTTTATCAGACTGAGGAAGTTGCCTTATATTTTGCTGAGAAGTTTTATCTTGAATGGGTATTGAATATTATAAAATGCATATTCCATGTTGTAAATTGGTATAGCCACTATGGAAAACTATATGGAGGTTCTTATGGTTCAACCACACTGGTTGACCAGATTTACCTTATTGAGACTTTGCAAAGGGGCATCTATAAACAGCCCTTTGTCTGTGGCAATAGTAGTCCTCCCCATAAGGCATAGCCCTTCCAGGTTCTCAGTTAAATGTCTGGAATGTTTGCAAGGCCTCCAGCTCTAGCTTTCAGAACTCTGATATCTCCCAGCACCATGAACCCTCTAGGAGCTCCAGTCAACTCCAGCCTAGTTGTTATTTTCTGCCAGTTCTCCAAGAGTCTCACCTTGCACTGGCACAGCTTAAAATCTGTCCAAAAACTGAAGAGAATTCTTATGCAGGTTTCTGGAAGTCCTTTCCTAAGCAGTTTCCTCCTCCTGTTGGTTATGCTGCACAGCAAATTCCAGTCACCCAATAGCACCAAACTCTGACCTTTGCTTGCTACTTCTGAGATTCAAGATCTGTGTGTGGATTCCCTTCCTAAGTGCAGAGGTTTGGAAAGTGCCCTCAGGAGAAATGCTGAGGTGAATGGAAGCTTATCTTATATATTTCCCTATTCCCAAATCTATCCCTGTGGTTGTAAACAGTTGATTTATGTTATTTTTATAATTGTATACATTTTTATGACAAGAGGATAAATTTTATATCTGTTACTCTGTCATAACCAGAACACCAAGTTGATGTCTTCAGATCTTTTGAGACTCAACACCAGACTTTTGCTATTCTTAGACCCCTGGCAAAACTCAGATTATTTGGTTCCCATACTCTACATCATATAAAACACTTAGTAGTTTTATTTATAGACATCTCTGCTTCTACTTCTCAGGCTGTGGCCCCTTGTGAGAGTGGATATTGACTAGAATGGTATGGAATGAAAGAAGCATTCAATAAATGCACTGTAATAATCTTTAAAGCAAATTGGATAAAGGTTTTTCACTGAAACTATAGCACCCTTTATTTATATAATTAACAAGTGTCCAACTCAAATGAAAACTCTTCGAACTAGCTGACAAAAATGATGGGAAAAAAATTAAAGACCAGAACATCAAGATAATGCCCTTGGTCTGAGGGAGTAGAGCCCAGGTAACAGTAAACTTGCCCTCATGTAGAAATGAGTTGAAGGAAGACAGGTGGTATTCCAGAATTCTGGTACTAAATGGCTACAAGCAGAGGAAGTTTGCTTTTAACTAAGGTAAAGGGAGCTCATTCAAAATTGCTCTGACCCAACTCCTGAAAAATTGTTCACACCTTTAATCTCTAATCACTTATTAGAGATTAAAATCAGAAATAGCAAGTAAAGTTGTCACATAGGGTTCAGAGCTAAAGACTCTTGAGATAAATATAACATGGCTTCTAATATTAGTACAGCACTTAGCATTTGCTAAGAAGATATTGCTGAATAAATGAAACAGTGACTGAACAAATGAAGTGAGGGCCTCTGCTCAAGATGTGCAATCAAGCAATAATCATCTCTCCCATTTGGGTGCTACGTGAGAGTCCACAAAGTGCTTTCTCACCTGTCAGTCCCTTGTCAGGGTATCACCAAGTGACCTGCCTTGTAACAATGGAAAACAACCTTTATTAAACTACTCTGTTCAATTCAGAATTGAACAAAATCTAGTGAACTCACAGGAAATCAGAAGAGAACAATAAAAACAGTGTGAGTAAACAGAACTTCTGAGGAAAGGTTAAAAGAATAACGATTATTTCAACTAGAAGTACAGAAGTTGACTATAAATTTTGAAGCAATGAAAGAGTATCATATAAACAATGGTAGTTAGCTAAAGCCACTTCCATTAAAGATGGAAAAACGGGAAGCTGACAGGCTAAAGAGGGAGAGTTTTGCATTTAACCTACGGAAGAAATGACAGGAACTGTGGTTGAACTAATGAGAATAATCAGATGTATCCATTTAAGGAAGTCTGTTTACATGACACACGTAATAAGAGAGATTCCAACTTCCAGCTAAGATGAAGGCATAGGTAAATACACTTTGCCTCCTCACACAACCAAAAGAAAGACAACAATCAATTTTAAAAAAATCAGTACTGCCAGAAAATTGAAGTGTATGGAAGTCCAACAACCAAGGAGTTAAAGAAGAAACATTCATCCAGACCTGTAGGAGGGGCAGAGATGGGGAACCAGGGTGGAGAGGACTCCCAGCAAGACAGTGGTTGGAGGACTGGGGTGGGCAAGGACTGTCAGGAGGATGGGGTGAGGTGGCAACTGGCAGAGTGGGCGGTCCCACATTTGCGTGTGGATAAACCAGGAGGAACAACTGGGGTGTGAGACAGACTGTACAACCCAGAGTTCCAGCATGGGGAAATAAAGCCTCAAAACCACTGACTGAAAAAATCTGCAGGGGTTGAGGTGGAAGGAGAAACTCCCAGCCTCACAGGAGAGTTTATTGGAGAGACCCACAGGGTCCTAGAACATATACAAACCCACCCATCTAGGAATCAGCACCAGAAGAGCCCAATTTGATTGTGGGTAGCAGAGGAAGTGACTGAAAGCCCAGCCAAGACCTGAGCAAACAACATTGTTCCCTCTCGGACCCCTCCCCCACATATAGCACCACAACGCAGCAAAGTGGGTTACCCTCCCAATGAATACCTAAGGCTCCACCCCTTACTACATAACAGGCTCACTGAGATAAAAAAAAAATGTGACCCAAATGAAAAAATAGATCAAAGCTCCAGAAAAACTGCAACTAAGCAATGAAGAGATAGCCAACCTATCAGATGCAGAATTCAAAACACTGATAATCAGGATGCTCACAGAATTGGTTGAGTATGGTCACAAAATAGAGGAATAAGTGAAAGCTATGAAAAGAGAAATAAAGGAAAATGTACAGGGAACAAATAGTAAAAGGGAAGGAAACCAGGGCTCAAAGAAACAATTTGGAGCAGAAGGAAGAAGTAAACATTCAACCATAACAGAATGAAGAAACAAAAATTCAAAAAATGAGGAGAGGCTTAGGAACCTCTGGGACAACTTTAATGTTCCAACATCCAAATCATAGGCATGCAAGAAATTGAAAACTTATTTGAAAACATAATAAAGAAGAATTTCCCCAATCTGGCAAAGGAAATAGACTACCAGGAAGTCCAAGAAGCTCAGAGAGTCCCAAAGAAGTTTGACCCAAGGAAGAACACACTGAGGCACATTATATTTAGATTTCCCAAGATTAAAGCTAAGGAGAGAATCTTAAAAGCAGTAAGAGGAAAGGAGAGAATTACCTACAAACGAGTGCCCATAAGGCT
Organism: Phyllostomus discolor; assembly: GCF_004126475.2. Classification (NCBI taxonomy): domain Eukaryota; kingdom Metazoa; phylum Chordata; class Mammalia; order Chiroptera; family Phyllostomidae; genus Phyllostomus; species Phyllostomus discolor. Next base: position 144,721,327 of record NC_040907.2, on the reverse strand, counting down.
GTCAGCTGATTCCTCAAAAGAAACCTCATAGGCAAGAAGGGGCTGGAAAGAAGTATTCAAAGTCATGAAAGGCAAGGACCTACATCCAAGATTACTCTATCTAGTAAAGCTATCATTTAGAATAGAAAAACAGAGAAAGTGCTTCCCAGATAAGGTCAAGTTAAAGGAGTTCATCATCACCAAGCCCTTATATGAAATGTTAAAGGGACTTATATATGAAAAAGAAGAAGATTGAAAATACAAATAGTAAAATGACAACAAACTCACAACTACCAACAACTGAACCTAAAACAAAAACAAAAACAAAAACAAACTAAGCAAACAATCAGAACAAAAAAAGATTCACAGAAATAGAGATCACGTGGAGGGTTATCAGCCAAGGAGGGGGAGGGGGAAGGACGGGTGAAAAGGTACAGGGAATAAGAAGCATAAATGGTAGGTACAAAATAGACAGGGGGAGGTTAAGAACAGCATGGGAAGTGGAGAAGCCAAAGACCTTATACGTATGACCCATGGACATGAACTAAGGTGGGAGAATGATGGTGGGAGGGGAGATGCAGGGCAGAGGAGAACAAAGGGAAGAAAAAATGGGACAACTGTAAAAGCATAATCAATAAAATATATTTAAAAAGAGAGATTCTATTGTTGATGCTGTTGATTCTGTTGTTATGTTTTCAGACAGAAAAGTGTTTAGTTACTTTTCAAAATGTTCCAGTTCTACATATGTAGAAACTTCTTTGTAATACAAGGCAGTAGAATTTGGTCATGAGACTTCCAGGGCAGAGACTACCATATAATAAAGTTGGATTTTTTTTATTATACCATGACCTGAGCTCCCTTAGGAGAGACTCACCTTATTCTGACATTTATTTTATTATAAATAATAATATTATAGAGATTTCAATAATTTTCTACCATGAAATTTATGATCATCAGGCCAGTTAGCCCATAGCTGTCTATATATTTATTATGCTCTGAGAAAGATATAGTTACCTACCTTTGCACAAAAACACAGTCTACTGAAAAGTGCCTCTAGAATAGTTGCTAAGATACAGATTTGACTGGGGCAATGAAAACAAGAATAAGTGATTTCACACTAGTGAGAAAAAACATCAAATTCCAATAAATTAAATCCAGGAAAATGGAAAAATTTCAGACTGCCTTGGCACTGGGCTGGCCAAATATTGGGAAGATTATCTGAGTCTTATATTTCATCCAGATGTTCTGAAATGCGAAAATGTTGGCAAAAAGAAAATTTTACCAATAACACCTGGTGAAATTGAACAGTAATCAAAAAGCTTCTGAAGCACAAAAGCCCTGGACCAGATGGTTTCACATGAGAATTTTACAAAGCACTTAAGGGAGAGCTAACCCTCATCCTCCATAGATTATTTCAAAAAATTCAAGAAGATGGAAGACTCCCAAACTCTTTCTATGAAGCCAGCATCATTCTAATCCCAAAACCAGATAAAGACATAACAAAGAAAGAAAACTTCAGGCCAATATTGCTGATGAACATAGAGGCTAAAATCCTCAACAAAATATTGGCAAACCGCATCCAGCAATACGTTAAAAAGGTCATACACCATGATCAAGTGGGATACATCTCAGAGATTCAAGGATGGTACAATATTCGCAAAACAATAAACATAATAGACCACATAAACAAAACAAAAGAAAAAATCACATGATTATATCAATAGATGTAGGAAAAGCATTTGATAAAGTACAGCACGCATTTATTATAAAAACACTCAGCAGAGTGGAAATAGAGGAAGCATTCCTCAAACTATAAAGGCCATATATGAGAGACCTACAGCCAACATCATACTCAATGGACAAAAACTTAGAGCTTTCCCACTAAAATCAGAAACAAGACAAGGATGCCCGCTTTCACCACTCCTATTCAACATAGTACTGGAAGTGCTAGCCACAGCAATCAGACAAGAAAAAGAAATAAAAGGCATCCAAATAGGAAAAGAGGAAACAAAACCCTCATTGTTTGCAGATGACATGATAGTGTACATAGAAAATCCTATGGACCCCACCAAAAAACTACTCGACCTAATAAATGAATTTGGAAAAAAACAGTGGGATACAAAGTCAATATTCAGAACTCAAAGGCATTTTTTGTACACCAACAATGAAACATCAGAGACAGAAATCAGGGAAAAAAATCCCATTGGATATAGCAACAAGAAGAATAAAGTACCTAGAATAAACCTAATCAAGGAGGTAAAAGACCTATACTCAGAAAACTATGCAACAATAAAGAAAGAAATTAAGGAAGACACAAACAAATTGAAGCATGTACCATGCTCATGGATTGGAAGAATTAACATCATCAAAATGGCCATACTACCCAAAGAGATTTATAGATTCAATGCAATCCCTATTAAAGTACCCATGACACATTTCACAGATATAGAACAAACATTTCAGAGATTTATATGGAACCATAAACAACCCCGAATAGCTGCAGCAATTTTGAGAAAGAAGAACATAGCAGGAGGGATCATAATACCTAATATAAAACTGTATTACAAGGCCACTGTAATCAAAACAGCCTTGTACTGGCACAAAAACAGGCACATAGACCAATGGAACAGAACAGAAAGCCCAGAAATAAACCCAAATCTCTACAGTCAATTAATATTTGACAAAGGGGGAAGAAATATGAAATGGAACAAAAATAGCCTCTTCAACAAATGATGTTGGGAGATCTAGACAGCTACATGCAAAAAAATGAAATTCATTCACCAACTTACACCATACACAAAAATAAACTCAAGGTGGATAAAAGACTTAAATATAAGTTGTAACACCATAAAAGTCCTAGAGGAAAACATTGGCAGGAAAATCTCAGACATTCCATGCAGCAACATCTTCACATATATGTCACCTAAAGCAAGGGACACAACGGAAAGAATAAACAAATGGGACCTCATCAAATTAAAAAGCTTCTGTATGACTAAAGAAAACAGCATTAAAATTAAAAGAGAACCAACTATTTGGGAAAACATATTTGCCAATGATACCTCGGACAAGGGTTTAATCTCCAAAACATATAAAGAACTCACACAACTCCACTCCAAAAAATGCAATTAAAAAATGGGCAGAAGATTTGAACAGACACTTCTCCAAGGAGGACATACAGAGGGCCCAGAGACATATGAAAGGATGCTCAGCATCACTAGCCATTAGAGAGATGCAAATTAAAACTACAATAAGATACCACCTCACACCTGTCAGAATGGCCAACATAAACAAATTAACAAACAAATGTTGGAGAGGATACAGAGAAAAGGGAACCCTAGTGCACTGTTGGTGGGAGTGCAGACTGGTGCAGCCACTATGGAAAACAGTATGGAATTTCCTCAGAAAACTAAAAACAGAACTGCCTTTTGAACCAGCAATTCCATTGCTGGGATTATACCCTAAGAGCCCTGAAACACCAATCCAAAAGAACCTCTGCACCCCAATGTTCATAGCAGCACAATTTACAATAGCCAAGTGCTAAAGCAACCTAAGTGCCCATCAGCAAATGAGTGGATAAAAAAACTATGGTACATTTACACAATGGAATTCTACACAACAGGGAGAAAGAAAGAGCTTATACCCTTTGTGACAGCATGGACGGAACTGGAGAGCATTATGCTCAGTGAAATAAGCCAGGTGGTGAGGGAAAAATACCATATGATCTCACCTTTTACTGGAACATAATCAATGAAAGAAAAAAACAAACAAAATATAACCACAGACATTGAAATTAAGAACAATCTAACAATAGCCAGAGGGGAGGGGATAGAGGACAGCGGGGAGAAGGGTTTTCAGGAACTACTATAAAGTCCACATGGACAAAACCAAGGGGGAGGGTAGAAGCATGGGAGAGAGGTGGGTATGGATGGGGTGAGAAGAAAATGCAGACAACTGTAATTGAACAACAACAAAGTAATTTTTTTAAAAAAAGAAAATTTTAAAGCAGCTTAAAATTGTAAAAGTCTTAGAAACAAAACACCTGCAAGGGTTTGCTGTAAGATGTAGAGAGCACTGAGGATTTAAGTAAAGAGTCACATAACAGTGTCCCAGGTTCGATTCCCAGCCAGGGTACATTCCTGGGTTGCATGCCATAACCCCCAGCAACCGCACATTGATGTTTCTCTCTCTCTCTCTATCTCCCTCCCTTCCCTCTCTAAAAAATAAATAAATAAAATATTTAAAAAAAAAAAAAAAGAATCACATAACATAACATTCTACAAGGCATGAATGGTTAGAAGACTTTGCTGCAGAGGCGGCTCTTGGATGCTCATCGAAAAATGCTAGAATGTTTCTGGGATGTTAACAATGTCGGACACGTCCAAAGACTTACATTGCAGTACAAGAACAATGAAAGCTTTGTTTGGGAACCAGAGAGGATTCCATTTGGCTGAACTTCACGGTACATTTAATTGTTGGAAGCAAGTGTAGGAAGCCCTGAATCACCTATACAAGGCACTATAAGAGAAACTGGCTTCATACTGGTGTGGTGTCCCAAGTGAGGGAGGGGTCACAGGAAATGCCCTAGGCCGCGTGGGTGAAACTGAGCTGCTAGTGAAGTGAGTAGAGACAGATTCCCTAACCCCAGGCAGAGACATGGCAGGAAAAGGCCCTGCATGGAGCATGTGGGAGGCTACAGAAATGTTTCGATAAGGGAAAAGCCTTCCTCCTCTGTTCCAGTGAGTGAAGGAAGCGGGGGGTGCTACACTGGAGTAACACCAACCAGTCTAGTCTGGGAAAAGGATGAGATTGGCTGGAGGTGCGGAACACTTTTTGAGCACCTGGAAGTTTGGGTCCGGAGATTTAAACGGAGGAAGGGAGAAACCGGCACTCTTCTTCTTGGATCAATGGCATGGAAGTGCGGACTGGCGCATTTGCAGCCTAGGCCCTGGAAGCTGTGTGGCCAGGAGGCAGGTCCTGGGGCCCAACAGCATGCAGAACAGAGCCCCCGCATGGCCGGCCACAGTGATCAGCAGTGGCCCTCAGCTCCTGTGCGTGAGAAGCACCAGTAGGTGGGTGGCCACAGGGGCACATGCACAGACTCCAAGGAGCCGCATGAAGTTACAGTGTAGTCAGGAACAAGCTACGCCACCTGGATGGTCATGCTGCAGGCCCCTGCAGTTTCCAAAAACCCGTATTTTTAAATGGGAGAAGGCATTCTCCAGGCGCAGCCTTGGACTGGACTGGCAGAAGGTGGTAGGGTTTTTCTCTGGGTGTTCTGGAGGGGATGGGCTCTGAGGCAGAAACCTGCCATTCTTCCAAATTGTCTAGCTTTTGAATAAAGACCCTTTTCTTTCTTCACCAAACCTCTGCCTCCAGAATTTGCGTATGGGGGGGGGGCGGGGGGGGGGGCATCAAACCCACTTCCTGTTCGGTAACAAGATGTCTAAGTCACACATCACACTGGGCAAAGAGCTTTCTTCTTGAGTACCAACTCTCATGAATTGATAGAGAAGGACCGGAATGGTCTGCTGAGGACTGTGAGGCCATGTCTCCGCACAGTATGAAAAACGCTCTTATCAGTTAATGATGCCTACCATGGTCACTAAAAGGTGTCCTAGTGTATGTTCCCAGGTATTTAGCTATGTCACCACCATAGGCACTCTAGTGCTTTCAGACTCTACATTCTAAGATCCATGTACTCTGAAAAGCATTCGTTTTGTTGAACACATCATTTATTTCTCTGCTCTTAATATTAGTTTCTATTTTTATGTTATGGAGAGTATAATAGTCATGCACTTGATTTGGTCTTAACTATCTTAACTCATTGAAATTCTGTTTAAGAAATAAGAATGTGAAAGAGAGAGAAAAAGTTGGAAAAGGCCAACATCTGTTGAATAAGATGTCAGGAAAACATCTACAGTTTTCCTTTTATCTGAGCTTAATATATGTAGGTATTGCATTATCTTCAGCAAGTGGTCTAGGAGAGAGAAAGGAATCATGTTTCCCAATGGCCACTCCATTTACTCTACTTGCCACTGCAAGAGACCTGCTTCACACAGGCACCAGGACTTACTTTTTTCTTAACAGAAGCTACTGGCAAAAAAAAAAAAAGAAAGAAAGAAAAAGAAAACAAGGAAATACTTATTTCCCAAAAAAAGATGTGATGGTTCTAGAAGGTAGCTCTTCTCAGCTGCCAATAAAATGAAGCCTATTTTTTAGTTAATAGCTCAATTCTTCAAATAGCAAAGCACAGGTTTTGTCCTCACATTCTTCCACTAGAGGTATTTAAGTTCTTTCACAATTGAATTGAGATCTTTAAAGTGTTTCTCTACCTAAAGTCAAAATAATAAAGTATATCAAGGCACACCAATGGAAAACTCAGCTTGCCCCCTCCTTCCCCCATGGTTTCCACACTTCCCCACACTCACTTTCTGCTTCAGAAGACAGAACAATGGCCAATACAAAACACTTTGGGAAAAACCCAATGGGTGTCATACAAGAAAACAATCTATGTAAGTCCAGTTTTGGAGTCAGCATTGCTGCCTCCTTCCGGGCTCCTCTGAGCAGTGTGGGAGCAGATTTAACTGTCAGAGCAGGGGACCGCTTCACCAGGATGGGAGAAGCCTGATGGAGGTGGGGAAGGGCAGGGGGAGGGGAAGAGCCCCAACACTTACTTACTTCTTGTGGCTGCCCATTGGCTCAAAATCTCATGTTTATTTAAAAACATACTGAACCTGTACAGTGCCGCAAAGATGGAACGTGAGGTATTCCAAGTTCAGGGAATCCCCAGTTCAATGGCGGAAATGGAGACCTGCCACCAAAATATCCCAGTGCTGTGTGAGAATTGTCGTCGCGGTGTCTGGCACACCTGGATGGTCTCTGGAGCAGGAAGACCAGAGCTGAGGAAGATGTGTCGGAAGTGAATGTTCAGGGCCTGAACTCAAAACCAGACCAACAGGTCTTTCACAGACAAAGCCACCGAAGCACCCCCAACATCCAAAGTTAGTCATCAGCATTCCATCTAAATGACGGAATATTGCAAATTTAAAACATTTTATGGTTCACATTTATATTTACACACATACGTACATATACAACATATATACAGCATATATGCATATGTGTGTCTGTGGCACCCTGTGTGTAGGGGGCGCTGGCGGCCAGGAGGGTGCAGAGCCTGCTTCCTACCAGACTGTCCTGACCTGGTACGCTCATGAACCTGAGCTGTAATGAGTGCAGTTACAGTATTTGGCTGCCGGTCATCTTCACAGCTACTTAATTGCTTGAACAGAGCGGTTTGCTCATTTGGGGTTACAAATTAAAACATCTTGTTTCAGCCCTGGCTGATGCAACTAGTGGATTGAGTGACAGTCTGCGAATCAAAGGGTCATTGGTTTGATTCCCAGTTTAGGACACATGCCTGGGTTGTAGGCTAGGTCCCCAGTAGGGGGCATGTGAGAGGCAACCACACATTAATGTTTCTCTCCCTCCCTTCCCCTCTCTAAAAATAAAATTTTTATTTTTATGTGTTTTATTTATTTATTTATTTATTTATTTATTTTATTTCTGGAGAGAGGGAAAGGGAAGGAGAAAGAGGGAAAGAAACATCAATGTGTGGTTGCCTCTTGTGCACCCCCAACTGGGGACCTGGCCCACAACCCAGGCATGTGCCCTGACTGGGAATCGAACTAGCAAACCTTTGGTTCACAGACCCTGCACTCAATCCACTGAACCATGCCAGCCATGTCAAATAAATAAAATCTTAAAACAAAAAAGTTCTTGTTCCAGTGTGTGTGTTTCCCAAATTTTAATTTAATTTATGGCATTAAATATGCATATATTTAATGGACAGAGGAAATATATATAAGAATATAAAGTAAAAAATTACAACAGGACAAAAAATATAACAACAATATTGTTTGGGGTCAGTTTCATCTTATCGATAGTGATGCCATCAGCTAGAAATGCCTGGGAGCACTGACCTAAGCCTGTAGCACTCGTGGCCAGCCCCACAGACATTTCCCCTTCAGAGCCAACGTCACAGCTGGACCAGCCCTTGTGGTTCTTATTACGAATGCAAAACACCCTCAGTGATAGCAATCAGGGAACTTTTAAAAAATGAAGGTTTATTACTCACAAATCCTAGAGTACATGACACGCCCATGGCCACACAGTGAAGTCCCAGAGAGAGAAAGAGAGAGAGAGAGAGAGAGAGGTAATGCACCCACTAGGGTAAAGGGAAAGAAGCAAGCAGTCAGTGAAATGATCAGTTATCTAGGTCAAGTGGAGCTCTCTAAAAAAGGGGGGACTTCATGGTGGGGATGACCTGGCTGTTTATCTAGCTGTGTGGTTGGCAATGTGTTTATTAGAGATAGTTATCTTTGAATTAAATGTCTACAATCAAAAGCTTAATGTCGGACACTTATATTACAATCAAAAAAGTTAATTGTCAGTTGCTTACACTACAAATTTGATCCCAATAATAAATTTCTAGCTCAACACCGATAACCCAGCTGGATGCTTCCCTCCCCCACATCTCTCGGTATAGCTGACTCACCCCTCACTCCACCAGAGCCCATGGAGGTCCAAAGGTTTGTCCTGAATCTCTGTGACTTTCAGTGGGCATCCGTGCGCAAGGCCCCCTGAGCTCCTGCTTCCCAGCCACCATGTTTACGCTGTTTGTTTTGACCTAGACAAGAAACTAACACCTCTTCACAGCTTCCCCCAAATACCCATTCACACACTGCACCAAATGCCTCCCCACGCCATCCAGCTCCCCCCACCCACCCCCGACCTCTGAATTCCTTTCGTAAAAGGACACCCAGCCCCAGACTTCATCTCAGATCTTCTCCCACACTAAATCCACAAAATGTATTCATTTATTTGTCACACAAAAAAGACACAGAGAGAGAGAAAGGAAAATTTCACCTCAAACAGGAATTCTGATGCCAACTGTTACTTTAGGTGTAAAAAAAAATCAACTGATTACACAGTAAAATGCTAACAGAGGAATTCCAGAGTTAGCACTCAGAGACTGTGAACGTTTTTTTTCCCTTTGTGGTTTTCTGTATTTACCAAATTTTCTTATATTCCTTTTCAAATAAGAGACACAAAAGAAAACGGTGCTGCATAGTGCAGTCAGTTCTGAAAGACAGTGTGAGGCCTGTGGGGGAGGAAAGTGGTCAGGCCGCCTCAGCCAGGCTCAGGAGAGCTGGTGAGTAGACCAAGCGCGCCCCCCAGTGGGCAGCCTTGGGCACCCTCTACTCTCCAGGGTCTGTTAAAGCTGCCCTTGCAAAGGTCACCTCATCACCCTTTCAAAAGCCAGCGAAGTACCTTTTTTCACCTTAGCCTTCTCTTGACAGGGAAGAGGGTAGGCTGTGGCATCCTGCGTGTAGGGGGCGCTGGCGGCCAGGAGGGCACAGAGCCCACTTCCTAACAGACTGTCCTGACCTGGTACGCTCATGAACCTGAGCTGTAATGAGTGCAGTTACAGTATTTGGCTGCCAGTCATCTTCACAGCTGCTTAATTGCTTGAACAGAGCAGTCTGCCTATTAGGGGTTACAAATTGAAAGGTCTTGTTTTAAAAGTGTGTGTGTTTCCTAAATTTTAATTTGATTTGTGGCATAAATCCTTTTCAGGATTCACTAACTCTGATACTCGGCTGTTTGCTACAGAGTAACCGCACTGCCTCAGGCCTCCCCACCTCTGGCTCAGCAGTCCAGGGCAGTTTCAAATTAGTCGGAGAGGAGGACACAGTCCAGAGGGGCTGAGAGAAATACTTCTCCTGGTGAGTCCTGCTTTGGGAAGGTAGCCTGCCACCCACCCCACACACCCAACACCGCCCTCCTTGTGGCTTCTCTCTGGGTATGCTCTTGGCCTCCAGCGGCTCTTCTCCTCTCCCTTCATCAAAATCTAAGACAGTTCTTTGCAATTTTACAGTTTGCACCAAACCTCTGTGCCAACTGGGAGAAAGGTAGAATTTACCCCCCATTCCCAGAGCACCCCCTGAACTTTCTAGCCTCTGGGGCCTTGGCTCTCCCCAGGCCACACCCTCCCCTTGCAAGCAGCCCCTGAAAACCCTCCTCCTCTCCTTGGTCTACAGGACTCAAGTCACACTTCCTTAATAAAGGCTGCTTTCCATTGTTTCAAGGCCTGTCACTTGGTGATGCATTTTCAAGGTCATCTTTCAGCTCATGTGCTGGATGGCATCTTCTCTCAGCTTTCCGCCCCAGTGGCCTCTTGCTCCCTAAATCTCCTCCTTTTAGTTAATCCCCCCAGGGATTGCTGTCCATCCTCAGGAGTCTGGCAATTATTGCAATTGGAACAATAGCACAATTTTTGAGAAATCATTAGGTGTGAGTTGTCACACTAATTGCCTAGATGCTGTTGATGAATTAGCTTTTGTCATCATCACGATGACCTAGGAGCAGTTACAGACAGACGAAGGGCCCACACCCTTGTCCCCCACCTCAGAGGACCTGTGTTTCTCTGAAGCACCTTCCTCACATTTATGTAGGTCTCTCACGGGTATCTGGCCCCTCACTGCTGCTGGGCTGGCAGTTCCTTTACCCAAAGGTAGGGTCACCCAGGTGCCGAGGACTTCCAAAACCCACCTCTCTGGGGTCATCCCAGAGCCACTGGCCCGACCCCAGCTCTGGAAGGGCAGCCTAGTGAGTAAATACTTCCCACCGCCCAAAGCAGTATTTGTTTTGCAGGGCAGTGTGAGATTGGGCCACCTGAATGGTACTGGGCTGCTAATTTGGAAAGACTCAAATTGTTTATATAGACAGGGGGACTCGCAAAAATGTTTCTGAGGGCCTGCACAGCCCAGGGGTGGTTTTGCACCTGAGGCAAAGGCAAGTACTGTTATGGTTGCCATTAGATAGAGAAGAGCACTGAAACTTAAAGAGATTCAGAGACCTTCCCCAAAGTCCCCCACAGCAGCAGAAATTTGAATATAATGGTTTTCAGAACCCAAGTGCTCAGACATTCCGACACTGGTCTTCTCTTCTCTTCTCTTCTCTCTTCCTTTTCTAATTTCAATGTGTATTCTCTCTCCACATACTCTTAAGGGTGGAAACCCAGTGTGTTGGAGTCCCCAGATCTCCCACCCCTGTCCAGCACAGGGCATGCATGCGTTACTCAGCAACCACAGTGCTGGATGGAAAAGGTGGAACATATCCCCTTGACTAAAGGTGACCCAGGGAGAGTCCCTGATCTACAAGATTCCCAGCTGGATTTCTCTTCCAAGAAGAGAGCAGCCACTAGTTCAGCGGAGGCCTGACCTGCTGAAACGCTCCCAGACACCAGAGCCTCCTAACAGGTGTGAGATACGAGAGACAGACCGAGGGCAGCGCCGAGGGCCACAGAGACTCCCATTTCCTGGAGGCCCCTTGGAGTAGGACCTTGACTCAAAGAACTAGGAAGGCCCCTGAACTGAGTGTAGCTCCAGCCCTGAAGCATTATACGTCCTGTGGTGGAGCTGGTCCAGGGAGGGGCTGGGGGTGCAGCTGGTCCAGGGAGGGGGAAGGGTGGGGGGAGATGACGGAAGCTGTTTTCTGACTGTAGATGCAGCTTCTAGCCATATGAGCTCAAGTTTACGATGGGAATAGAAGAAAGGTTGTGATGTCCTCAATGGGTTCTGATCCTGGAGATTTATTTTGTAACTTACATTTATTATCCACATCTATGCAAACTAAATTATCTTTATTGATCAATTTTGCTAACTGGCAACAGTTTTTTATAAGTCCTTTCACTGGCATCTTAAAATCAGCTAATTGTTTTTCAATAAGCTCCAACAAATGACAGGCTTTCAATGAATGTAACTGGTTTAATACCCCCACTGTCACTAGTGTTTCCCAGATCACTCCAGTCTGGAGTCCAGACCAGTGTCTCCATAACAGAGATAGGAGAGAGAAGCAAAGAGACCCTGTTTCTCCAGCTCTATTTTCACTCACAAGAGCAGAATCCAGCCCTGCCCTAGCCCACCCCCTGACTCCTAAACGTCAGGGAGCACCCAGGAGTGCACACACGGTGTCTTCTCCCTGCTTCATCGGCCATGGCCATGTTCCTGCCACTGCATAGGGAATATAGTCAATAATATTGTCACAGCTATGTATGGTGGCAAATGGGTACTGGAAATGTCAGGGTGACCACTTTACAGAATACCCATATATGATTGTCCAAACATTATGCTGTACACCTGAAACTAATACAAAATAATATTGAATGTCGACTGTAAATGAAAAAATTTTAAGTGAAATCATATGGTATTTGTCTTTCTCTGTCTGACTTATTTCACTTAGCATAATACTCTCTAGGTCCATCCATGCAGTCTCAAACAGTAAAATTCCATTCTTTTACTGGAATGGAATATACCTGTTGAGGCCAAGTAATATACCTGTTGAGAAGGTATCAGCCATGTAAGAGAAAAAAGGAGACATTTCTTGAAAAAGATACAAGGTGCAAGAAACATTGTACATAGGACAATGACATCTTAGTCCTCTTCGAAGCAGGCACCTTGGGACCTCACACACTTCTCCCAGTTGTCATCATATTTTCCTGAATCTCACTGATCATCTGAAATCTCTTCATTTTCAAAGGTGATTTTAGTTTTTGGAAAAGCCAGAAGTTGCAGGGCACCAAATCTAGGCTGTAGCAGGGCTGAGTCACCTGGGTGATTTGATGTTTTGTCAAAAATCTCTGCACAAAACTTGATGCGTGAGTGGGCGCATTGTCATGATGAAGTTGCTAATCACCAGTTACCCATAGCTGCAGCCTTCTGAATCATCCAAATAGTTTTCACAGAGGAATGTTCCAGCTGAATGCAAAATTTGACGCAGAATCATTGCTCTACTTGCTCAGTCATTTTGAATGTGACAGCCACACAGTACACATGCTCACTCAATGGCATCTACCACCCCCACTGACTAGCACAGTGAAGTCATCATTGTTCATGCGTGTAATTTGCAGTTCACTCTCCTTGGCTGCCAGGTTACATCAATGTCATACAAACTGTTCTCCTTATATTAACAAGGTCTGGACTTTTTCCTTGACAGACCTCATAGATATACAAATATTAGTATCCATATATATAGATATAACCTGTCTATATCTATATAGAAAGAGAGAGAGAACACTAAAACTCTGATGATATCTTTTAATACCCATCTTGATCCAGCTGGCATTAGAGCTGAATAAACTGTTGGAATTCCTGAGTATTCAAAAACATAAATTACTTTTTGGGTGTCAGTGTGAGATGAGTTTCTGTCACTTGTACCCAAGATTTTCTAGAATAAAAAATACATGTATTTGACTTCTGGCCAAGATAGAGGCATAGGTAGACATACTGTGCCTCCTTGCACAACCAAGATAGGGACAACAACAATTAGTAACAAAACAACCAGAACTGACAGAAAATTGAATTGTATGGAAGTTGGGCAACCCAGGACACATTCATCCAGACTGGTAGGAGGGGCAGAGTCGGAGAGCCGGACAGAGAGGGGTTTAGGCACAAAGAGTGGTGGGACCGGGTGCGTAAGGTATCCTGGGTGTGCAAGACCACAGCGGGTGGACCCTGGGTGCACAGGTGGCAGGCAGACCCCAGGTGCAGGCTGGCAACTGGCAGACCCAGCAAGGCAGCAATTGTGAAGCGAGGCACTGCATGCAACCCAGGGTCCCAGCACTAGGAAATAGAGCCTAGGGGCACTAACTGAAAACACCTGTAGGGGACAAGGTGCAGAGAGACTCCCAGCCTCACAGAAGAATTCGCTGGAGAGACCCACGGGGTCCTAGAACATGCACAAGCCCACCCACATGAGAATCAGCACCAGAAAGGCCCAGTTTGCTTGGAGGAAGAGGGAGAAGGGACTGAAGTCCAACAGAGAGCAGAGCAAGCACCATCGTTCCCTCTCAGACGCCGCCCCCTACATACAATGTCACAACCCAGCAATGTGGGTTGCCCTGCCCTGGTGAACAGCACCTAAGGCTATGCCCCTCATACGTAACAGGCGAGACGAGACAAAAAAAATAGCTCAAACAGAAGAACAGTTCAAAGCTCCACAGCAAATACAAAACTAAGCGACTAAGAGATAGCCAATCTATCAGATGCACAGTTCAAAGCACTAGTGATCAGGATGCTCACAGAATTGGTTGAATTTGGTCACAAATTAGATGAAAAAATGAAGGCTACAATAAGTGAAATGAAGGAAAATGCACAGGGAACTAATAGTGATGGGAAGGAAAGTGGGACTCACATCAATGGAGTGGACCAGAAGGAAGAAAGAAACAACCAAACAGAAAAGAATGAAGAAACAAGAATTCAAAAAAATGAGGAGAGGCTTAGGAACCTCCAGGACATCTTGAACGTTCCAACATCCAAATTATAGGGGTATCGGAAGGAGAAGAGAAAGAGCAACAAGTGGAAAAGTTATTTGAACAAATAATAAAGGAGACCTTCCCCAGTCTGACAAAGGAAATAGACTTCCAGGAAGTCCAGGAAGCTCAGAGAATCCCAAAGAAGTTGGATCCAAGGAGGAACACACCAAGGCACACCATAATTACATTACCCAAGATTAAAATGAAGGAGAGAATCTTAGAAGCAGCAAGAGATAAGGAGGCAGTTACCTACAAAGGAGTTCCCATCAGACAAAGGAGTTCCCATCAGACTATCAGCTGATTTCTCAAAAGAGACCTTACAGACAACAAGGGGCTGGAAAGAAGTATTCCAAGTCATGAAAGGCAAGGACCTACATCCCAGATTGCTCTATCCAGCAAAGCTTTCATTTAGAATTGAAGGGCAGATAAAGTGCTTCTCAGATAAGGTCAAGTTAAAGGAGTTCATCGTCACTAAGCCCTTATTTTATGAAATGCTAGAAGGACTTCTCTAAGAAAAAGAAGATAAAAAACGTGTACAGCAAAATGACAGCAAACTCACAATTATGAACAACCACACCTAAAACAAAAACAAATTAAGAGGACAGGACAGGAGCAGAACCACAGAAATGGAGATCACATAGAGGGTTAGCAACAGGGGAGTGGGAAGAAGAGATGAGGGGGAAAAGGTATGGAGAATAAGTAGCATAGACGGTAGGGAAAAAATAGACAGGGGGAGGGCAAGCATAGTATGGGAAATGTAGAAGCTAAAGAACTTAGGACACATGGACATGAACTAAAGGGGGGGAATGTGTTTGGGAGACGGTGTGCAGGGTGGAGGGGAATGTAGTGGGGGTAATGGGACAACTGTAATAGCATAATCAATAAAATATATTTTTAAAAGATTTTATTTATTTATTTTTAGAGAGGGAAGGGAGGGAGAGAGAGAGAAACATCAATGTGCAGTTGCTGGGGGCTGTGGCCTGCAACCCAGGCATGTGCCCTGACTGGGAATCAAACCTGCGACACTTTGGTTTGCAGCCTGCCCTCAATCCATTGAGCTATGCCAGCCAGGGCTCCATAAAATATATTTTAAAAAATAGACAGGGTTAAGAATGGTATAGGAAATGGATAAGCCAAAGAACTTACATGCACAACCCATAGACATGAACTAAGGGGAGGGGAGGAAGACTGGAGGGAGGGGTGCAGGGTGGAAGGGGATAAAGGGATGAAAAAATGGGCCAACTATAATAGCATAATCAATAAAATATACATAAAACATAAAATGGTTGTCCTAGGAAAAATACATGTATTTAAGTATTATTGACACTTAACGTGTTAATTCTATTAGTTTGGACTGTAGATATAAATGGATTTATATGAGAGAATTTTTAGTATTGTAAGTAGATGAGGTAATAAAAACTGGAATGATGACAGATTTATTTTAACCCTCATATCTAGAGCTATGACAAATTTTATATTTAAAATTTTCCCATAGTTTTAAAGTTTAGTTTTTCTTAACATGTGAAGGTGGGTCACAAGCACATTTAACAAAAAGAAGAAAAAGGACCTGCTGTATTTTGAAAAATTGTTTTTAAGTTCCAAGCAAGACAGGTTCTATTCATTCCTTAAAGGGAACTTGTTTTGACATAGATATAATGTCAGTATGTGAAAGAGAGAATAGATTTTAAATATTTTATTTATTTATTTTTAGAGAGGACTAGAAGGAGAAAGAGAGAGAAACATCAGCTGGTCACCTCTCCCATGCCCCAAACTGGGGACCTGGCCCACAACCCAGGCATGTGCCCTGACTGGTAATTGAACCAATGACCTTTTGGTCCACAGGCCAGTGCTCAGTCCCCTGAGCCACACCAGCCAGGGCAGAAAGAATAGATTTAAAAATTTAAGCTATGTATAATGTATGTGGGAAAAATGAGTAAAGATGATTAAATTTGTGATTGAAATAAATACAGCAATAGAATAAAATTAAGCCTCAACTAAGCAGCTGAGTCTAGTGCTAATGCCTTCTAATCCTCAATAAACACACACACACACACACACACACACGGCAGAAAAGATTGCTCTGAGGGTCCTAGGATGCTAGTTGAAACTTCAATAGTGCACAAAAATGTATATAAGAATTTCATGAGACTCTTCCCACTAATCATTAAAAAATGAGCATGGATGCTTACCTCCACTCTCTCCAAAACTCCAGTAAAGTAATAAAAGGATTAGATTAAAAGGTCAAAGTACAAGGATAAATAAAAGTGGCAAGGAGACAATTGCAAAATTTGAGAAGCAAGAATTCAGATGTAGGAGTGGTAGCTTTTCAGCAAACACAGAAAAGCCGAAACCTCAGCTGGCAGGGGCAGAAGTGCAAGCGGCTCATTCCTGCTGCAGGTCCCTCTAAAGCTCTGACCTGGAGGTGACAGGGCCCCTGTCATGGAACAGGTGCGTGAAATCCGGGGAGTCCCTGGAAGTCCGAAGACTGAATGGCCAGAAGCCCGCATTCCCGCCCCACTAGCAGAAGACCGGAGGTCGGCTCCCTGGAGATGAACATTCCGCAAAGCTCTGGACTCCAGGCCCAGCCTCCCCCCTGCGCAGTGAGGCTGCGCTGAAAACTCGGGAGCACGTGGGAGTCTGCGCACCGAGCGGTGCGACCCGCCGGCCCCCTTCTCCACTGGGCTCCCCCGATGCTGGTGGCTAAGTAAGATGCAGCTTTCAGGCTACCTTTACTTTCGTCTTTCTGTTTATATTTATGTGTTTAATTGTTTACAATGAGCATGTATTATGTGTGTAACAAAATTTAGGAGGTGAATTCCTTCCAAGCTGTAATTCTATATTCCAGCCATACTACCAGACAGTTACGAGGGTAAATTGAAACACTGATCTGATGTGGACATTTACCATCCAGACACCGCATATCAGGGACCTTCTGAGAGACACGCTCCAGCAAAATGGGACGGGAAGCACGAGTTCTCAAACAGTTGAAGAGCCAATGCATGAGGAAAAAATGGAATTTTCAGGATGAAGGTGAAAGGAGCCGTCAGGGCCCGGAGAATAAGTCCCTGTTGGAACAAGAGGGTTCCGAGAGCAGTGGGTGCTCCAGAAGGGTCAGATTCTTCCCGAGACACGTCCGCGCAGTGCCCAGGGCCCATGCCACTTTTAACAACCTACAGAGACGTTTTTGTTTTAGTTCCCCTTTAAATCAGGATGAGTCAGGATGAGTAATCTAATGTAACACTGAATATATAACAATGAATCCAGCCTAGATTGTATTCATCTTTAGACCAGTGCAGCTGTAAAATATAATTTTTGTAATTTATTTTTTATGGAGAAAAGGGTTCACAAAGGCAAAACTGCCTATTACCTATAAAGTTGTAAGGTAGCCCTGGCCTCCGGGGAGAAAAAAACTAAACAGCTTTAGTTAAACCTGTGGAAAGGTGATTGAGATTTCAGTCAGAATTTGGCAGAATGGATTAGTGATAAGAAAAACTAAGCAAAGGAAAAAATTAAGACAGTACACTATAAACGGTAAACAAAAAAGTGTAGAAGAGATGCCATCTTAATGTATACAAGATCAGCTGTGAAAATAATATATTGTCAGGATAAATGCTAAAATTGATGCAGTAAAAGATATATAGGGTCCGGCACAAATAACACCCCTTTTTTATCACAAAATCTTTTATTAAAAAATCATAAACATGTAATTCTGTAACATAACAGTATCATACTCAAGCACACCATATGACATTTTAGGTGAAATATTCCAATTAAAACAATAAATCATTACACCCATATGTTGCGCGTGGGTCACTGGCCAGCAGTGACCATGGAACGCTGTGGATGGCTCGCCGAAAAACACGCGAGAAACAAACAAACATGCACAGAGACAAGACTAGTTTCTGTGGGGAAGTAGGGACAGAATGGCCACCCCCCCCTAGTGGGGGGCACCTCGATTTACCGTCCATACATGCTTTTATTGGGCTCATTTTGCCTAATAATTCAGATAAAGTACAGTACTTATCAGGGGGAAGTAAGGAACTATAGAAAAGAAGGAACTCTGCTGGTCTATTGAGTCGGGGTCAAAGAGCTGTAAGACTTTGAGGAACAAACTTCCTCCTTGGACCCCTCTCATTCAACTGAGAGCATTCTAAACAAAGAAGGTTTCACAGTAATTTACATGTTCTTTCTTAGGCCTGATCACCCAGGGAATCTGCCCTTTTCAGCACAGAGCTGCACCACCCTGTCATTGTTTCAGGCTTAGGACAGGAACTAAGGCCACCAAGAGATAAGGAGATTTTCTCCCAGACGATGAGAACTCAGGCTGTGTCAAAGCCGAGGAGCGAGGGTCTGTCACCCTCTTTTGCTGCAGCCCCCCAAGTCCTTCTTTGGGGGGGCCTCCCAAAGTGATCGTGCCTGGCTTAGGTCGTTCCCCCCGTGGGGAATCTTACCCGTCTTTGTCTAACCGACCAAGCTTTTGGGGGTTCAGTTATGAATAAAGCAGCAGAAGCAGCATTCCTGCCAGGGAGATAAGCTTTTGTCTCCTTGCCGGCTTACGGTTCCAAGGGCATTCCCTTAGCCTTAGCCTAGGTGGGGGTTTCAGCTTCTGATACCAGTCAGGGCGGTTCCCAACACCCATATTATTAGCCTACCAACCACCCTCAAACAGGCAGTCCTTCTGCTGGATGCTGTATTTCTACACAGCCAGATGGGGGAGGGTTACGTTCCTAGTTGTAAGAGAGACAACTTTTCATCTTCAGTAGCAGGAAGAAATCTTTAAAAGTAAACTGGAAAATTCAGAGCCAGTATTGGAGACATGTTACATAAAAAGAAATGTAAGTAGTAGAAGAAAACAGTTGCAAGAGATGCCAGTCGGAGCCTGTGCGGAGTGCGAGTTGGTGGAGGTGGAGACCGGGCAGGGCGCCGCCTGGCATTGCAAGGCACCGCCTGGCATTGCAAGGCTTCCCCAACTGTGACGTCAGGAAGGAAAACAAATGTTACCTTAATAAGTTTAAAATTAAAGCAATTATAAGCATTGTTGAGTGTTACTGGAATTTTTTTCTATTTTTCTAAGTATGTATTAAATTTTTGAAAGTTTAAAAAGGGCAAGAATGACTGAATTGCATAGAACTTAGAAACTGTGAACATGTTGATGGGACATTAACGAGACTGAGTAGACTGCAAGGCCAGAGGGAAATTCTAACGTGATGGAGATGAACAGAAATAGTTCAGAACAAGAAGAATAACTGAAAGTGAGGAAAGAGAAAACATTCCAGATCTAATCAAACAGAAATGCCAGAAACAGTGAATATGGTACACTCAGTATGGGAAAAAATAAGTTATGAATATGAACTCTCCATGACAAGACATGGAGGGAGGAACTAAGCAATAGAATAAATACTGTGATATTTTATTAATAAACACTTTTTTATTATATGAACATTATTATTTACTAAGAAAATATTATAACCTGCTAAAATGACATGTTAGGTAGGCTATCAGTATATAAAAAGCCTTGAAAATATTTGAAAATTTATTCTCATAAAATTACTCCCAAAATATTCAAAATGTGTGTTTCGTAGATTCTTTTAAATCCGTAACAACTTTCTAACATGTTCATACCACAGTGCTGTATACTAATTCGGGGATAGTTGAACTGTGTGATTTTAAAAAGAAAAGAAAAGAAAGAAAATGGAAAATATTCTGTTAGCCAAAACAAAAATCAAAGAAAACAGTTCTGTTTTTTAGATATGGATCAAAAACTTAGTTCTATATAAAATAATGTAGTATTTAAAGAAATCTATGTAGTTTACAACAGTAAAGAAAGAAAATTCCGCTGACCATAGCATATGAAGAAAACAAAAATCCAGGGAAAGCAAAGAAGAGTTATGACAAAGGTGTCAGTGAAGAGTGCAGTACAAGCCAAATCATTTCAGGCCACCCACCGTCCCACCTCAAGGCAATCCAAACTTGTCAGGGACTGGTGTGAGTTTAGAAGCCCAGGAGATTACTCACGTGCTGCCCAAAGTATTAAAAAAATAATTTTCCCCAATAAACTGTTTTAAAATACGTTATTTATTTTTAGAGAGGGGTAGGCAGGGAGAAAGAGAGGGAGAGAAATATCAGTGTGTGGTTGTTCCTCACACACTCCTCTTACTGGGGACCCAGCCCTCCACCCAGACATGTGCCCTGATTGGGAATCAAACCAGCAACCCTTTGGTTTGCAAGCCAATGCTCAATTCACTGAGCTACACCAGCCAAGGCATCCCTAACAAACTTTTAGAGTTAGATAGTGAAAACAAGTTGCTCATGCACCTTCTCTTTCAGGCCGTACCCTCATATTTGAGAATCTGAGCACTGGAAAAATAATCATTAGAGCTACTATGAACTGTGTGCTTAGTATAGTCTAAGTACATGTATTAGGTCTTTTACTAAGTCAACAAATATTTATTGACTGTTTTCTAGGTGTCAAGCACTGATGCTGTGGTGAACAAAACAGACACTATGGCTACCTTCCCAGACTTTATAGTCTAAAAACTCATGGAACTTATATGATGATGGGAGAAGATGGGGAAGTCAAGTCTAATAACTTGTGGACCTAGACCTCATAGAATGACAGAGGAAGATGGGGAAGTAAAGTCCAGACTGTGGAGAGTGAGGATCCAGCCCTCCAGAGGTAGTCATGTGGGGGGAACTCAGAGCTTGCACGGAAATCAGAGAGACAGTCCATCCAGCTGTAAGAATGGGATGCAGAGGAGAGCTCCAGTGCACGGAAGGCTGTTGCCTCTGCACCTGAAAGTGAGCTGGGGATTGCCGTGGATCAGCGGACAGGCAGGGAAGGAGACAGAACTGCTGGCAAAACAGGAGGGCGAGAACAAATTAGACCCACAAGCACATCTGTATCTGCCTCTCGCCGCACCCAACTACCTACAGGGAACAATGGCTGCTGCTTCACTTCCACCTGCCCGACCTTACACAGGCACCTCCTGGCCAACTCTAACATGGAACTGTAAAAGAAATGTAGTTCCACGTTAGTCCTGTTGACACCATACAAAACCAGCATTCCTCCACCCCTTGTCATAGTGGCATCCCACTCACCTCTTTTAGCTATATTTAACTTCCAAAAGCAAAATGTTGCTCCCTAAAATCACCCAACTATTCCTGGTACAACCAAAAACACCCTCATTCTCCTCGCCCCAAAAGAGAACAATGAATTCCCATGTCACTTTATGTTTGAGGAATGTCCGTTCCTTTCTTACTAAACCACACTCCCATTTTATTTATTTATTTTAATAAGAAGCACCTGCTCAGATTTTTTTTATTTTTTTATTTATTTTTTAACAGCAAGCAAGGGAAGGAGAAAGAGAGTGAGAGAAACATCGATGTGTGGTTGCCTCCTGCACACCCCCAACTGGGGACCTGGCCTGCAACCCAGGCATGTGTCCTGACTGGGAATTGAGCCAGTGACCCTTTGGTTCTCAGGCTAGTGCACAACCCACTTAGCCACACCAGCCAAGGCACTCTCCACTTTTAATAGCCTGAAAGATAAGCTGAACTCCTATTAATACTTTTCATATTCACTAGTAATAGAATGGGAAGATGGGAAAAAAGAAAAGAGTTGGTATTATATAATTTGCAAGGGAAGTACCCAAATTAGGACCAAGCCTCCTCCTGTAGTATATGAATGAATTCTGATGGAGGTCCAAATCAAGACTTGCTTCCTAGATGGAGGCTTGGTAACCTATCAATGCCCTTAGTGGCTGTGATGCTTGCGATTGGCAAGGCTGCAGAGGAGCCAAATGCCCGCTACCCACTGGCCTCACCCAGATGCCTCCCAGGTCATGGCCTGAAGCCCCAGCTCCCGGGACTCAGGGCAGCAGAGATTGGCAGAACTGCAGGAGGCACTGAAGCATAGGAGAGACTTTTGCACAACGACCCATCAGTTTTCTTTCAAGGACTTTAGCCTAATGAAATGACCATGGATGTGTATTGATCTTAAAAAATGAAAACAACCTAAACACCCAACCATAATGGGATTGGTTAAGTAAATTATTATACCTCCAAATGACAAAATCATACATACAACTACTAAAAATGATTTTTTTAAATATTGAATGACATAGAAAGCTTTCCATTACTAAATGGGAACAAAAGTAGATACTGAACTAATGTGCATGGTATGAACACATTCTCTAACTAAGCATGCAAAAGAAAAATGATTGAAAGCACCAACAAGGTACCAATATTGGACCTACATAATAACATGACACCATTAATATAATCAAATAGGGTATTATTCAGCCATAGAAAAGAAGGAAATCCTGCCATATTTCAACAATATGCATGGACTTTGAGGGTATTATATTAGGTGAAATAAATCAGACAGAGAAAAACAAATACGTATGCTCTTATACAGAGAATTTTTTTAAGTCTCATGGATAACAAAGAACAGATTAGTGGGAAGGGGAACAGGAACAGGAGTGAAGTAGATGAATGTGGTCAATAGGTTCAAACTTCCAGTTATAAAATAAGTAAATCCTGAGGATGTAATGTACAGCATGATGACGATGACTATAGTTAATAACACCGTATTGTCTATTTGATGGTTGCAAAAAGATATCTTAAAAGGGCTCATCACAAGGAAAAAAATGTGAATATATATGGTTATGGATGTTAACTAGATTTATTATGGTGATCATTTAGCAATATGTGCATGTATTTAATCATAATGTACATTTGACTCTAATGTTAGATGTCAATTATATGTCAATAAAATAATAATCAAATAACTTTCATTTACAGAAAGGAATGTACTGTGAGGATAAAATAAATATAATAAACAAAACAAACAGGATAATATTTGCAAAACATAACAGATATTCTCTTCAGTATAGTGCCAATTCCTTCAAATCTGCAAGAAAAGAATTAACGATCCAATAGCAAAAATGAAGACATTCAGAAAAGGAAAAAAGCTGATTTCTAAACATGAAGTTTTCAGTCTCACTCATAGTAAGATACAAAAATTGAAACCAAATCAAGGACTATTTTCTAAGCTACAGATTTGGCAAAGATCAGAAAGCTTGACATATTTGAGTTGTCAAGAGTATAGAAAAATAGACAGTCTGGTGTCTCGCTGGTGGGAGTATAAATTGCTAACACCTCCAAATAGCAAAACAGGCAAATCAAAATGTTAAATGTGTGTGCCTTTGAACCCAGCAATTTTACTTAAAGGAATTTATCACGTGGTTATATTCAATCATGGGGTAATGTCGTATATATAAGGACAGGCTTTGCAGCATTCTTCATAATAGGAAAAAACTAGAAACAACTTAGGGACTGGTCAAATGAGGGCACAGCAATACAATGTAATATTCTATAACAGTTAAAAGTAAGATGGCACCTCTTCACTCCTTATGTGGAAACATCTTGAAAGTATATAAAGAGAAAAATTCAAGATATATAGTGATGTGATTAAACACCACCATTTTGTAAAAAAAAATTAAATGTGTGTGAATGTGTATACACACAGATCATCATACACACAAACATCCACACCTGTATAGGCACAAAACATCTCTGGAAGGATATAATTGGGAAAAAAAAAACCCTGACAAATTGCTTCCTGATAATGGCGAGCATAAGGTAGACAAGATCCAGCAGCTAATCAATTCTTGTTCTTTGCCTCAAATTTGCCCCTCCTTTCATTTGTTGATTTTTAAAAAGGTACTACTACTTATCCCATTAACTGTGTCAGAAAAGTGGAAATCAGGTTTCTTCTTTCTTCTTCCCCCACACTCCTACAGTAAATTAATTATCAAATCCTGCAAATTCTACCTCCAAAACACATGTCAGCTTCGTCAGCTTCTGTGGCAGATACTGGCCATTCCCCAATGTTCATTGTTTCCTTTGTCCTCAGTCATGAAATCCCAGGTCTTCAACTGGGTCTGTTGTCCCTAGAATAGCCCTTTTATTTTATTTTCCACCACTCCTTTTAACTATATGGGGCCATGTGACTAAGTGCTGTCCAATGAGCTGCAATGGCAAGTGTCAGGTGTAATTTCTAGAAATGTCCTTAAATGGAGGGGACACACTCTTTCCTCCCTTCCTCATTCACATTGACTGTAATGAAAACAACAGGATGGAATTAGAGCAGCCGTCTTGGACCAGGAGGCAGAAACCACATGTTGAAAAACAAAATGTAAGGGATCTGGTCTTCTGTGATTGTGAAGCCACCAATCTAATTCTAGGCTATCTGCAGACTTAAATTATGGGTGAGAAAAATAAACATCTCTCTGTCCAGCTACTGTAATGTGAGTTTTTCTGGCACAGCTATCCTTAATCTCGAATGATAAAATGTCTCTCCATTCCAACCTTCAACCCAAGCCCAATCCATCTCCCTGAACTACTGCTATAGCATCCCACCTGTTCCCACCACATCCATTCAATTCCACACGTGCCAACCAGCACACCCCTATAAAAGCACACATGTGAATAAGTCACTCCTCTGTTTACAATCGTTTAATGAATTCCCATTGAGTGTTACATTCACAAGATGACCTACTCAATCGTACATTTTCTGGCTCCTAAAACTTCAGCTCACTCCTTGCTCTCTTCCTCTCTCATTCTCAGGCTGCAACTACATTAAAGTTTCAAATATCCTGTTCCCTCTACTGCTGCATCATCTTAAATCTTTTCTCCTCAGTCTCCACTGACTAACTCCTACTAATCTTTCCAGTCACTGATAAATTGTAACTTCTGATTTGCCTTGAATCACCGTGATTCTGTCCTGCTGTAGCCATTGCATCACGGGGGACCAGCTGGGTGGGCTGTCAGTAGCCTGAAGCGTTTGCCCAGAGTTGTGATGAGTTTGCCCCCAATCCCAAACCTTCCCTCAATGGATTAACAAGAAAGCCAGTAATAGAGATACATAAATAGGGAATGGATTATGGAGGCTCCCTGGTATCTGTAAATGACTCTATGAACATGCAGTTTGCAAACACAGAAAAATACATAGATGGAGCATTGTCTGGATATCTGGGGGAAGTTTTAATAAGATGTAACAATGTCCTTTATATCAGGGATTCAGAGATGCTGAAGGAGAGGGAGAAGATGATGAAATGAGAAAATAGCATCTTTTGTGGGGAATAAATATATACGCAGTAAGATTTGTGTTTTTCCACTTGAAAAAAAAATTGTAACTTCCTAAGGAATTATAGTGAGGAGCACTTCTCTCTAGTCCTTACCAACACAATTATTTGTGCAATTATTCCTTTAATGTAGAGGTTTTACATGGTGTCCTTATCCATCTAAAGTTCCTACAGATGCATTCCATGGCCCATACAGTATTTTTTTAATTAAAGTTGAACAACTTTAATCAGCACATCCTCTTTTTGTTTGTCACAGGTTCCACCAGTTAATGTCATTTCACCAACTTAGATCCTCTTCCTCTGTCTTCTAGGCCTTTGTATCTTTGGTCTGTTTCCCCTGCTAGACTAGAAGCCCTGTTAAAGTAAGGTAGATGCCTGCCTTCCACGTGATTCTATGCCCTCTATCTTAATGGTTGCGACATATTACGGTGCTGTAGAAATCCTTGCCCAATGATGAAAGACAAGGAATGAACTGCCCTTGTCACCATTACTGACAGACTTTTTCTTCCTTTGTTTTTTTTTTTTTTTGCTTGTTTGCTGGTTGGTTGGTTGGTTTTTAATATCAGATACTCTAGTGAGATAAATGTGAAGACACATCCAATTCTTACATACCAGATTCTGAATAAATTTAGCACATGATTGTGGACTTTAAAGCAAACCTTCACCTTTTCTACTAATGGACCAAATAGAAAGTGAAATCATACCTTTATACTTCTGAAAGTTTTGAGAAGCATACAAAAAGGTTTCATCTAGGCCATTATAGGTCTGCCATCAAGGGGTCAGGACCTCGATGTCAGTGACCCCAATTCCCCATGGGCTTTTTACTAAACTCAAGATGCTCCAAAATGTATGTTTCTGTGGTCTGTCTTTACTCATGTCAACACCAAAAATAAATCCAGACCACATTGCTGAAAATTCTTATCACAGCAAACATGGTGCTTAGTACAAAACAGAAATTTTTGCTTTATGTCAGTAATTTTAAAATGAAGATACAGCCCAACATGTCCCTGTATTTCCAGATATCTCATTTTTATGTTTTATATTTCCTTATCCCTTGAAATGGCAAAAGTTTGAGGATTTGCAGCTATTTTCTTATTTTTGAGGTTATCAAATCCAAAGACTCTTCTAAAGCCCTGGACCTTCTACATTTTGACAGGAAACATTGGAACTGAGTCACTTCCAAAAATTAAATTCCAGGCTCTCCACCTCTACACATTATTATATGTTTTTATTGCTTTGAAAATTTCTTGTTCTACATTAACACACAAACACAGATTTTAATAGGGTTCTTCACTTGGTAAGGGCTGCACTCTGCTTAGTATCTCTAAGTACTTCAGAGTTATCTAAACTCTAGGTGAAAACACTAGAACCCTTTTTGAAAATGCTTCTCTTCAGTGAGGGAGAAAGAGAAATCAGTTTAGACTTAATGTGAAGTTCAAGATAAAAATTTTAAATGGAATATAGTTTCCTTAAAAAAAAGAATCTATACAGAAAATATTTCCATAAGGAAAACAGTAAAAATACTTATTTTCTGCCATTAAAGCAAAGTAAATGCCCTGACATTAACGAAAGTCAATTATAAATTGGACAGAGCTGATGTTATGATGGCTTTCTTTCCCCATCGATATAATATCACCAAGTATGAAAACTGAAACATCAGACTATTAGTTTTTTTCCTCTGTTTATTTAAATAGAATAGCTAAATGATTTGATGCAACATTATATATTTTCCTACTTTTCTTCCTTTCCCTTCTACTCATCATACTTTGTGGAATTGATTTGAAGACCAAAAGCAGTCACTTTCTGTAACTTCGTCTCTCCATTTTAGAGTATCTCCACTGGCCTTTCCTCCAACTCATTGGAAAGACGAATCACACTGTCTAAAACTTATGAATTGTGTGCTGCTGTGGCTGTTTCTTTTTTGCTGAGAGCAATCTGTTCAAGAACCCTATGCCCTTCAAAAAACAAGTTTCCACAAAATTCAAAGTTCTCTAAATTACCCTCGTAACGGTTTTCAGATGATAAGTTGTTCCATATTTCATTAGATGTCTCAGGAACTCCAAAATCATTTGACTCTGTCATGAATGCAATCACTGATAATAATAACAGCCAGTATTTATTGAGCACTTACTCTCCTCCAGGTGCCGTGTTAAGCATTTCATATGTGCAATCTCATTTTATCTTCCCAATAACTCACTATTAGTCAAGAATTTTCATGTTGCAAATGGCAAAAATCCAGCTCAGAAATTTTTAAGTAAAAGAAAAGGAGTAAGCTTGGGTATCTGGAGGCCTTGGAACATAGCTGGCCTAAGACATGGCTGGACCCACAGCCTCAGCGACATCATCATGACACACTGCTTTTCTCTCAGCTCTTCTTCCCTCTAAATTGCTTCCTTCTCAGGCTATCCCTGTGTTCTTATGAGATGAATGCCATTAGCTCCATGCTTACATTTTATCAACACAACAACCTGCCATGGACTGACTTAGGTCTGCCCCCAAATCCATATACTGAAGTCCTAACCCCCAATGTGGCTGTATTTGGAGGTAAAGCCTTTAGGAGGTAATTAAGGTTAAATGAGGTGTAAGAGTGGGGCCCTGATCTGATGGGATTGGTGTCCTTATAAGGGGAGAGGAAGATACTGGAGAGCTCTCTTCACCATGCAGGGACACAGTGGGGAGGCAGCCACTTACAAGCTTGGTTGAGTCCTGAACAGAAACTGACTCTACCAGCACCTTAATCTTGTACTTCTCAGCCCCCAGAACTGTAAGAAATGAATTCCTATTGTTTAATCCAACCGTCTATGCTATTTTGTTACAGTAGCCCAGCTGACTAATATACAACCCAACAACCTCAGCAAAAGTCCCAGAATTAATTCTGATTAGCCTTGATCAGCTCACATGACCACCACTGAACTAATCACTGCGGCAGTTTCTCTGAGTCATCTGCTAACCTTTTGAGCTGAAAGGTAAGATCAGTCTTACTCGAACTATTGGGATCGAAGTTAAGAAAAGATTACTCCCTAAAGGAAAATTATTACTAAAGAAAAAAGGAAGTGATGAGGGAAAAAAAAACAGGAGCAAGTAATTTCAGAAATACAATAGAGAAGGTACTTCCATTTCATATAAGAGGAGACAAACTGGGTGAGTTTAACAGACTTGCTGAAAAATTCCTATCTGGGTGGAATAGCAGATAGACATAGGCATAGCAGAGCTGGGTGGGATTCAGACTCTCAAGTCTGAACTCTAAGCTATGGACTCTTCAACTGTCTTAATGATGAAGACCTTAGGGAATGGCACATAATACTATTTGAGCTCTCTTTGTGGCCAACCTGCTCCACTTCCTTTTATCACAGGGAAATCCAGCACAATGCTATGTAAATAATATGCCTCTTCCTCTGTAATTTTTATCAAAATGACAGAAACAGAAACTTCCAGCCAAAACAAAAACAAGAAATGATAACTTTTCTAGATTGGATAATGAATGGTCCGTTCAGCACAACAGCATCTTCAACAATGGATTTGGAATGGATTTGGATTGTTTTCCTCTGATTACAATCTTAACAGGAAAAACATTTTCCAAGCATTTTAGGGTTCTGTAATTGTGGTTCTTTTATCTGTGAATAAATCAAACATTTTAAATATAATATTTCTCTTGGCTTACTTTACTATCTCCTGCATGCAGTAGAATCTCCTTTTATTTATCCTAAGTATACCTCACTTAAGTTGCAAAAGAGGCTGCTCTCTCATGTTCAGGATTTGGTAAAACAGTCTCTATTAATATCCAGATCAGACTGCTGACCTTATAGATAAGTTAGGAGTTAATCTCTCTTCTCATCTTTCCAGCCAGATCTTAGACCATTAAGTTTATCTTCAGGAGACATTTCTCCCATGATATTTTCAATGAAAAACTGCATTTGGCATTTGAGATGCAGCTCACAATCATTTAAGGGGAAAGATGTTCCAAGACAAGGCTCTAACAGAGGTAAGACTAAGCCATCTTAGTATCTCCAGTTCAGATCAATTAGGAACAAAAATCATTGCGGGATAGAGGAGATGATGGAGAAGCAGGAAGGGGGTTGGTAAGCAGTAGGTGGTTGACAAGATTGTTATCCATTGGCTTTATAACAAAGCTAGATTCCACAGCAGAGATTTGAATCTAGAGTATTCATGAAAACCCTTCAGAACGTTTAGTTATAAGCACTAATAAGGTTTATTACAATCTTGCTGCAAGGGCCAAAGCCTCTAAGAAGGCAATGATAATGATGACAATGCATTTTTATAGGATTATACAAAGAGAAAAAGCTTGTTAAAAGTCACTAGATTGTTGAGTCTCAGTCAGCAGAGTGGATAGGTGACTGGATTCCCAGAATGAAAATTTGTTTCATTAATGCTTACCAGAAAATTGCTTGCACGTTTTAGCAAGAATATTAATTTCTTCCCAGAAAGGAGGTTGCAAATTACCTCATCTGAAAGGAGTCCTTTCCATACCAGGTTAGGGGCAATTTCTCTTTTATAGTAATCAGAATGTTTAAATGTAATCGCCATGGGGAATTCACATGAAAATCTTAAGAATTTGAAACAGTACAGCAGAGTGAATCAGAGTTTGAGTTTTGCCACAGACAAGGGTTTTCAACCTCAAGTTTATCAGTATATCCATATATAAAATAAGAGTGACAATAACTACCTTGTTGGGAAGGGAATGTTAATAAATACTATTTCATTCTTGTTACTTTTTCTGCATTTTTACAATTGATCACTTTCATAGTGCTTACTTTTATAGTCATTATTATAATAAACAATGTTTTTATTATAATAAAATTTTTATAGCAACTAGGAATTAGGACCTATGTTTCCTAGATCCTTTCAAGGTCCTGATGTGACTTAAGAATTTACAAAATATTTAGGTACCAAAATCTTCAGAAATACTGAAACATTTAGTTTTACACACTATGGAAGTCAGGCAGTCCTAAATCAAATCCAATTCTGAGTGATGTTTCACACACAGAAAAAATGTATAAGTAAAATTGACTGACTTCTCCCAATAGCTCTTGCCATGGTAAGCCACTAAATAAAACAGGATCAAAGGAGATATTTCTAATGCTTTGTTGTTAAGAGGCCTCGATTCAAAGGTCTTTCTGTCTCCTGAGTAGACCATTAACAAGTTCCTGGTGCCCTTGCCCAGACATCAACAATCCAGACCAACTCAGGTTTCTACATCACATAAGGAAAACCACTGTCTTAATCTCCTTTACCTTCCAACTTGTGTCCGGGGACTGTAGCGAACCTGAGGTTTGGTGTGCTACTTGTTCAACGGCGGAGTCCACCCCAGCATCAGGAGCAAAGGGGGTGTTCTGTCTGTCTGTTCTGGGAGTCCCAGGAACTGCCAGGACCAAGGTCCAGACAGACCTCTCTCAACTACAGCGGGCCTCTGTATGATTACTCCTGTTTCTCCTCAACAATAGCAGTGTCTGTGTTTTAAGATGTAAGTTAAAGAAACAGTTAATAAGAATGCAAATATTATACTGCTAAGTGCTGGGTTCAATCCTTTTCTATGTTACAATCATTTACTTACGCACCTATCTGAACACTCATAGTCTATGGTAAATCCTTATTCAATCATCTGATGCTCTCACTGGAATCAGGCAGCATGGGGTCCCACCACTTGCCATGAACAAGCATAACATGAAGATTTGTGGGGGGAGGAAACAGATTTTTATTAACAGGGTACCCAATTTGGGGGGAACGAGAGCATTCCTGCTCTAAGCCAACCTCTTCAGCAAAGCACAGAAATTCCCATGTTCCCAGAGAGAATGAAGTCCAAATCCATGCCCAGAAATTCCCCATTATTGATTATCTGTCCTTTTGGAGCTCAAGACGGCTACGCAAACAGGTCTCCATCCTCAGGCCCTCTCTCTCTGGTGCGCACTTGTGGGTTTCAACGTTGCCATCACCTCCTGAGGCTTTGTCTCTCCCAGGCCTGGGGTGCACTGCCAGGTCACTGGAGATGGTCATGCAGGGGAAGCTTCATCCTTGGGGCCAAGGAACATTCCCAGTTCATACCTCCCTGTTTGGCTCCCAGCCTCCCTGTGCTGCTCTGAGTGAGAAAATGGAAGCGGCCCAGGACCCACGTGTTGCACTGCACAGGGTCATAGCCTCCCGAGGGTTGGCGCCTGGCGACGCACACCCTAGCACAGGGCTCTGCCTCTGTGAGCTGGCTTCCCGCCATACCAGACTGAAGCATCAAGCAGGCCCTACATCTGCCAGTCCCACAAGCACTCCCACGAGCGCTCCCCAACCGGGATTGCAATGCAAGGACGAGAGGCTTCTGTGCACATTCTGTTTGAAAATCCTCTCCCCAAAAAATCCCACGTGCTGTGGGAGTGTCCCACTTTTCAACCAGTGTGGGCCAGTGACTGCCATGGTTGTCACAGTTGTCTTTGCCCCTCCTCCGGTCTTCATTTGCAGACGGGGGCAGAAGTTTCCCAGCCACGCATAGGTGCGCAAGCGTCGTGGCTGGAGGCGGGTGTCTGGCCCCCACTGTGGCTCACTGCCTCCACCATACACATGGATTTTTACCTTTTTAGCCCCACACAGCCTCAGTATAAGCTCCCTCTGGCTGGGTCACAAGCTGCTCAGCTGCCTGCGGGGGCCACACATGCTGACTGCTTATGGCCTGGAGCCAGCCTCCTCCCACAGCCCCTCCCCTGCTGGGTTGTGCAGCTCTGATCAGTTGCTGGGGCAACGCACCCTGGTTTGTTCATAGTTGCCTGAGGTAGCCTCCTCCTGCTGTGACTGTTTCAATCTGCTGCCTTGACATTCCTCTTGGGGGAGGTGCTGGCTATGGCACTGCTTCTGGGGTCCTACCTCTGCTCCCCAGTGATTTGGCCATACCCCCTGTTACACTCCTAGAATGAGAGTTGGAGGTTCCTGAGGAAGTTGTGCCTGCCTTGCTTAGCACTGCACCTCTGGAGCCTAGCACAGGGCCCGAGAGCACATGTACAGAGCATAGGGGATCAAAAAATATTTGGTTATCATGGATCACTTAACATTATGAAAGATAAAACACACCACACAATTAAAGTGATGATTTCATTTAGGTTATTGTAATAGAGGAAAAGTTTGTTTTAGCAAAAGAACGGGAGTCTGAATAAACAAGGGTACCATCCTCTAGTTTTACGAGAGTCGTGAGCAGAGATGGAGACAGGCTCTACTTTGACTTCTGGGAGACAGTTTATCCTTCACAGCAGCCATTTCCCAGAACACAAACGAGTGGGGAAATTCCTTGACTGGCGCTGCTCAGATGATGTTCAACACTCAAAACAAGGTATGTGAAGCATTCCGCACAGAGACAGAGAGCTCATGGTAGTCACTTCCCAGTGACGGCAGTTGTTTTTTAGAATAAACGGAAGAGTGAAAGCTACTCTTTACAGGACCCCATCACTAGGAGTTTCCTCGTGGACAGCTGCCCCCAGCAATGCCTGAGGCCCTAGGCTGCTTCTCACTCTGGCTACCTGCCAGGCTCCTGGAAACATAAAGGGCCTTCGCTGGTCTCCTCCCATCACTCCCACTGCCTACTCACCAACCCATCTCCCTTGGAGACCTGTCCCTGTCCAGCAGTCTGCCCAACGTGGTTCACACAGTAGGTGTTTAAACACATAAATTAAATGAATGCATGGCCAAGAGTCTGTGTTAGAAAATCTAATGCCACACTTATGACAATAATTGTCCCTGTTTTCCTTCCTGATAGCGCACATATTTGGCTACAGAACCATGTGGGTTTGTGTCATTAGGCAAGAATTTACCAGGACACAAGAGTCTTTTTCCTGTGTCATATTTTAGAATCACCCTCTCGAAATACTTTGAACTTTTCTGTCCTAAATACATTACATCGCAAATGTCTACACTTCAACTCATTGACCACATTCCAAACCATTAGCACAACCTCCTAAGAGGCTCCATGCTGTACTCCATGCAGTGGGTACTCATAGCCTGGTTTTCCCTTATTCAGAATAGCTCAGTATTAGCTGTAGATTTGGAGATTTCAATGTGCAAACCTTCTTCCTTTCCCACGATCATTTATAGAAGTCTTAAATAAGACTAACACAGACCAATCCCTGAGGAGCCCTGCTGTTTACCCTTTCCTTCCAAACAAATGTGCATTTCTACCTACTCATTTTGTTTCCACTGTGTTGCTATTCTACGACAAAAGCAGTTCCCATTAAATTGCACTTTGGGGTCTCACAAAGCACAAAATGCCACTGGAGAGACAGAGGCAAATTTCAGTGTGCTGATATGGCATTATGCCCCTTGCTGTGCACTTAAGAACCATTTAACCTAAAGGTTAAATGTGCCCATAGAAATGCAGGCAAGACAGATGGCCAGCAGATTCACACATATTTGTGCATATTGCAGGCAAATGTGTGCATAATCTGCTGTGGTGAAAGAGAATATTTGAAACCCAAACTTCATCAAGAGCATTTATTTAGTAGATGTGGTTTCAGAATTATGAAGACTTCAGCATGAAGATGTGCTCATTTAGGAATGTTGCATGAGTCTTTGTCCATCATTTTATAGAAATCTTGGAGAGGGAGGAGGAGAGGGATAGTGGTAGAAAAAAGGGAGAAGGGATCAGTCGAAGACCATGCATGAATGACCCACAGACATGGACAACAGTGCAGGCATTAACTGTGGGGGGTGGGGGGAGGGCTGGGAAAGGAGGGAAAAGGAGAAAAATTGGGACAACTGTAATATAATAACAATTAAAAAGGGAACCTTGGAGAGCTCTATGCGAACTTAAAACTCTAAGTGTGCATGAACCAAAATTACTCTCTTTGCACCTGTGCTAAATTTGGCATTTGTTAACTCCTCAGGATCCATCAGGGAGTACTCAGGAGATACTCCTCTTCGTAACCTTCAGGGTGGGGATCACACTGTATGTGTCTCTGTATCTCAGGAGCCTAGCACATAGTAGGTACCTACCACGTACTTGACGAATGAATGCCAGAATGAATAAAACAAACCACCCAGCATTCTTCCCCATCCTCAGCATAAACACTCCACTGGAAATGGGAGCGAGGTTTATCAAGGAAACCTGGCAAGCACTCAATGCATTTTACTTCTACAGAATGAAGAGAACACAGACTGAGGCAAAAACCCAAATTAGCACATGACTGAGTAAGTTTCCAACTCCATTTTTCTGCCCATGCCTCTTCCTTTTTCCCCTGATGGTGCCGCCCAAGATAGGAGCAAGGGTTCTCATGCCAAAACCGCCCATCTGCTAGGGCTGCCATAACAAATCACCATAGATTGGCTGGATTAAACAATAAAAACTTATTCCTCACAGTTTTGGAGGCCAGAAGTTCAAGATGAAGGCAGGTTTGGTTTCTCCTGAGGCCTCTCTTCTTGGCTTACAGATGGCCACCTTCTCTCTGTGTCCTCACATGGCCTTTTCTCTCTGTGTACACATCCCTAGCGTCTCTTTCTCTTCTGAGGACACCAATTCTATTCGATTAGAGCCCCACCCTTGGAATCTCAGTTACCCTTAATTACCTCTTTAAAGGTTCAAACTCCAAATACAGTCTCATTAGAGGGTTAGGGGAGAAGGTAGGGGTGGGACACAAGTTAGTCCATGACACCACCTCATGCTTTCACTGCAGCTCCAAGGTGGTTGAGGTACCAGAATGACCTCTTACTCTTTCCCTCCCAGACCCCGCACAACCCAAATCATAGTTCCCATTTTAAGCAATTTTTTGTACACTTTCATCCAATTAGTAAACAAGTATTTATTGAGCTTTTGTTGTATGCCAAGACCCTTGAAATATATCAGTAAATAAAAAAAGATAAAGATACCTGATCTCAGGAAATTATCATGCTCAATGACATGATAATGTCATGATGATGATGATGGATGATGATGACAGACAATAAATAATAAACATAGTTAATCGTACAATATGTTAAAAAGCTAGAAGTGCTCTGGAAAAAAAAATGTTTTTAAAAACAGGTAAGGAGATTAAAGATGAGACAAGGAGGCAGTTTGCTGTAATAAATAGGATAGTCCAGGTAAGCCTTACTGAGAAGGTGATAGTCAAATGAAGACCAAAAAAAAAAAAGGTGAAAGGTAATCTAGGTATAGATCTTGAGCATAAAGAGACACAAGGGAGACAACCAGACAAAGAGCCACAGCCAGGAGAAGCCTGCTAGAGATGTAGTAAGAGGCCAGGGTGGCTGGGAAGAGATGGAAAGACTAGTAGAAAACAGGTCAAGGAGGTAAGGGATGAGGGCAGGGAGCTGGTAGTTAGCCATTACAAGGCCTTTGGCTTTTACTATTTGTATAAGCGGATTATAAACAGAGGAATGACTTGACTCAACTTGTGTTTAAAAAGATCACTTGTATCCTCAAGACAAAATGTGGAAAGGGGAGTTAAAGGGCAGAGTTTTTGTACATAATCAAAGTTAAGTTGTTATCAGCATAAAATGTGTATATTTATATCCACAACCTAGAATACTCTATCCAGCAGAGTTGACCTTCAAAAATGAAAGGGAGATTAAAAAAATAAAAACTTTCCCAAACAAAAGCTGAGGGAGTTCATTATGACTAGATCTGCCTTACAAGAAATGCTGAAAAGGGTGTTTGAGGCTGAAATGAAAGGATGCCAATTAAAAACACGAAAATAAGTAAAAATATACAACACACTGATAAAGGTAGTATGCAATCAAATTCAGAATACCCATACTGTAATATGATAGAACGTTAACCATTTAACTCTTGTATAAAGGTTAAAGGATAAAAGTATTTAAAAATTACTATAGCCACAATTTGTTAATAAATACACAATATAAAACAGGTAAATTTGTGACATCAAGAATATAAAAGGGAAGGAGTAAAAGGGTAGAATTTTTGTTTGTAATCAAAATTAAGTTGTTATCAGGGGACAATAGACTATTATATCTATAAGATGTTTTACGTAAATCTCATGGTAACCACAAAGGAAAAACCTACAGCACAGAAACAAAACATAAAGAACACTGAACCCAAACGTACTACTACAGAAAACCATGAATTCACACAGGGAGGCAAGAGGAGAAGGGGTGGGGAAGGAACAAGAGAACTAGAGAGCAGTCAGAAAACAATTAAAAGATGGCATTAGTAAGTTCTTACCTATCAATAATTACTCTAAATGTAGGTAGAGGAAATTATCCAATTGAAAGGCATAGAGTATCTGGAGAGATAAAAGTTAAAGCCCAACAAATACTGCCTATAAGAGTGTCATTTAACTTTAAAGACATACATAGTTTCAAAGTGAAGGGATGTGAAAAATAGTCCATGCAAATGAAAACCAAAAGTGATCAGCGGCAGTTATATCAGAAAAATCGACTTTAAGTCAAAAAATGTCACAAAAGACAAAAAAGGTCCTTGTATAAACATAAATGGGTCTATTCATCAAGAGGATATAGCAATTATAAATATGTATGCACTCCAAATTGGAGCACCTAAACATATTAAGGAAACTAATAGATCTTCAGGCAGATAGAGACAACAATATAATAATAGTAGGAGACTTCAATACCCCACTTCCAACAACAGATAGATCATCTAGACAGAAAGTCAATAAAAAAGCATTGAACTTGAACTCTACTTTAGAGCAAATAAACCTAACAGAAATACACAGAACATCCTGTCTTATAGCAGGCAAATACACATTCTTCCAAAGCTCACATGGAACATTCTCTAGGATAAATCATATGTATCAAATCATCGCATTGTACATCTTAAACTTATTCAATGTCGTATGCATAAATTATATCTCAGTAAAGCTGGTGGAGAAAAGATCACTCTTGCAACTCTATTCAGAAAACTTTAAGGAGGTGTGAGAGGTGGGCTAAGGGAAGAGGCACAGAAAATGGTTAGGAGGCTGCGTGAGAGGTAATAGAGGTAATGGGGGCTTCGCAACAGTGAGGTGACAGGAAGTGATCAGATTCTGGATACATTCTAAAGGCTGAGCCATCGGAATTCCCTGAGACTTGGGTGTGAGGTATAAGAAAAAGAGAGGAGTTGAGGAAGTCTTCAGGAATGGAGAAGTCTGTGGAGGAGCTGTTTTTCTTTTTCTCAGAGAGAGGAGAGAATGTGAGGAGCAGGAGGGCTAATCAGAAGTTCAGCTTTGGACATGTTGCATCTGACATGTCGAGTAAGCATGTGAGGGGAGGTGCGTCCCAGGCAGTTGGCTGTATGTGTCAAGATTTAGAGGGGAGATTAGAGCTGGAAATATGAACTGCAAATAATATTTTCCCACATATAGAAAGTATTTAAAAGCATGAGGTGGGCTGAGATCCCTAAGTGAGTGAGCAAACCAGAAACAGACCAAGGACAGAGAGTATGGCACTCCAGGAATATGACAGAGAAGAAATGGAGAAAACAGCATGTCAACCAAAATGTGCAGGTAAGGGACGCCAAACATTAGAAGAGCTTAGTATCACGTATTGAGGAAATAGAACCCTTCTGTAATTCAAATGTAACCCTTCAGTGAGTCAAATAGGATGAGGACTGGGCATTGACAATGGGATTTGGCAGCACAGAAGTCATTCCATACTAAATGAAGAGTAATGGGCCCTCTGAGACTCCATTCCCCCCCCCCAGGGTATATGCTTATTAATGTGGCTGAATTACTAATTAGAGATGATTTAAGCATTTACTGAGTGTCTTCTGTGTTGGTTAGGCAGCACACTGAAATTCAAAGATTCAAGGGTAATAAGACATTGTCTCTGACATCACAGACCCTGGTCTGGTGTTGACTGCAAATACTCAGTTACAGAGCAGAGGGATGTAGAAGCCACCGTGGGTCTGAAAAGCACAGTAGAAAAAGCACAACCATGTCATCTGGAGTTTAGCCCAGTTAGTTAAGGGTTTTAACCCTCACTCCAGTCCTTGCTGGCTGGGTGACCTCCAGCAAATCGACCTTCCTGAAGTTGTCCCCTCACCTGAGAAATAACATCACCTCAGAGCATTTTGAAGATGATTAAATGAGATTATGCATTTGAAACACCCAGAAAGATGCCACATACAGAGAATGTGTTTAATCAGTGTGACCCTCCCTGTTACAGTGGATAATTGATGCTTTAAGGAGGCCCAGAGGAAGGGGACCAAACCTGCTAACTTTCTCACCCTGCCTGGGGAAGTGGCAAAAATGTCAAAAAGAAGGTGACATCTGAGCTGGGTCAGGGAGGGTAAGAAAGAGTTTCCCAGAGAGAGGAAAACAATATGCTCCAGAAAGAGATTTCTTTTTGAGTCCTGCCTAGTCTAGCCTCTAGAACAGCATTTGACAGTCTCCCTGGGAGAATGACCACCCATCTCAAGGATCCAGAGAGCCAGGACAGTACAGGCCTGCCCCCACACACTCTTGACTACATAAACACACGTGCTGCCGAAGAGGAGGGGGAGGTTGAAGCAGCCTTTGAAAAGGGAGACATGAAGGGCTGCAACCTTCACCTTGAACAACTCTAGGGGGCACCATTCACATTGTACTGAAAATGCACAGTATCCTATTAAGCACAATACAAGGAATGGCCCCTGGAATGGGCAATACAGCTGCCTTGCAGAGGATCGCTCACAGCCACAAAGTCTCAGAAAAAACATGAGCTCCTTTGACCCAGCAAGTGGTGTGACCCAGAATCTGCTGACCAGCAGACCCAGGAAACTTTGGAAGAGCTTTGGAGCAGTCACTGACTCTGCACGGCCAGGGAATACAAGGAAATTACACCTGGAGAGGGAAGAAGTACACTGGACCCACATGCAGGTGTGCAAAAATAGAATGCTCTAGATTTCTCTAAGATGAAGGTAAATTTTGAGATCACATTTCAAAAATATTTTAAAACCATTTCCCTTTACCCTTTTAGCCATCCCCTCTTCTAACTCCCCTTTTGCGGGCTGTTTCTCCACCTTTCCTTAGGTGCGTTAACTGCTTCCTTTTTTTATTTTATTTTAATCATTGTTCTAGTACAGTTTTCTCCCTTTTACTCCCATTCCAACCCGCCCACCCATCCCTCCCCACTTCCCTCCCATTACCACCCTCCCCCTAGTTTTTGCTCGTGTGTCCTTTAAATTTGTTCCTGTAAACCCTTCCCACTGCTTCCTTTTAAAATCGGACTGAGCTGGGAGCATAAAGCTACGTCAGAAGAATGAATCATTCCAGAGGGACTTCAGGTATTGGCAGCTTGCCTATGGAGAGAAATTTTTGAACTGGGGCTCTTCCCAGGAGGACCCAGCTTATCCCAGTTGACACACCTGCATCCATCTACCTGCTTCCAGGTGTCAAGAGGAGAAACATCCAAACCTGTAGAGAAATGTTAGGAATTTATTTGATCCAAACTAAGGACAATTGCCAGGAAGCAAATCCTAAATTAATCTAGAAAACGCTCCTGAGACAGGCAGTTTTGTGGTTTATTTTATACATTACAATCAAAGGGGGAGGCGTAAGGAAGGCTAACTGAAATTCATTGGTGGTAGATTAGGGAGGTGGGGAAAGCCAGGCAGGGAAACCCCTGAGGTTGGATAAAGAGTAAAATGATGAGGCACTGGCTTCTTTTACATTGTTGGGTACCGGATAGTTAACAATTAACATTTACAGCACATAGCGAAGGAATTCGGGGAACATAACAATGAGGGGTTCTGTGGTCTCAGGTTTGGGTGGAAGATTGTGCCCTGAGGGGTCTGGAAAAGCGGGGGATTATGCTGATATTCCCAAGGTGTGTTATTGTAGATGCAAAAAGACAACAGACAGGTTCCATTAAGGTAAAGACTGACCTTTGCCAAGGAAGATACCGACCTAGGACATGCCTACCCGCTATGACTTGCTTTTAGTTGGGAAGTTGCAATTTCAGACCGTCTATGTGACACTTTAGGTCTCTTGAGTTTGTAAGGCCACCATGCAGCACCTCATGAGCTTGTCAGTTTCAGTGTGTGGCCGCTTTTTTGTCCACACAAGCCCCTGACAAAGAGGGCCTTCACCTGCACTTCAACTTGACCAACCTGCAGACCCTTTTACTTTCCTCCAGGACCTGGAAGCCAGCCCTTTGAAATGTAAGCATCAAGAAATATAGGACGCCTCTCTCCCAGGCTCTGTGGGAGGGTAGGAGCCTCACTTCAACAAGCACCAGTTAACAAAACACAGATGGCCTAATCACACTAAGATCCTCCAGTACTTTTCCACCAGTTCACCTCAGTGTTGAAAATCCTCCCTCCTCTTGTGTTGGTGGAGTTGAGTTCATTCTCTCCTGCATTGCAGTAGTTGGACCCCTCCTGCAATATTCTTGAATAAGGACTTCCTTGCCTGCTTAACTGTCCAATGCAATTTTCCTACGACAACCCTTTCTCTTTTAAGTACACTTCTTCTGCTTGAGGCTCTGGACACTGCCCAGCTTGTTCTCAGCAAGCCACGGGAAGTCTCAATCACAGCAAATTCCCAGCCGGCTATTTGCAACTTAACCAACAGCAGCAGCCTAGGTGATTGCTCGAGTTCCTTTCCATGAGCAAACAAACCGGAGAACAGATGTCAAATTACATTATGCCACATGAGGATGCACTGTTCTTTTCTCTCCTTTCATCCAAAATTTTCCCATTACCCAAAGCTCAATTCTGGGTATGCTTAAAAATTAATTTCTATCTCTACGTTTTTCTATCCTGGTCAAAACAGACCATTTTCTGCCTGCCAAAATCCGACAGGGACACAGCAGGAAAGAGCTCAGGTTCTCGTTCTGGTTCTGGTTCTGCAGCTAACCAGCTAGTGCTATTTTAGGAAAACCTAATGCCTTCCCTGGATATTTTTTTTAGCAGACCAGGAAAGAAGTAGCATGAGACCGAGGGTTCTCCGTCTTTCCTTACTTATGTCTCACTAATTAGCAGGCCAAATAACCTGACGCCCACCAGGAGAGGGCAGAAAGCCAACTTCTCCAAGGGGGATTATTGGTACAGCTACAGGCCCCCCGTTGCTCTATTTATCATGCTCTATGTGTTTAAACATTGCAGTGGTAGAGCTGAGGATAAATGTTATGGTTATCGTTTCTAAGCACTAGAAAAACAGTAATTCCATTAGTGGTTGAAATTTGTAATAATTTCATCGGCATATATGTTATTGCTACAGTAAATCTAAAATATAAAAGTATTTTAATTGTAGTAGTATTGTGTATAGTAATGGGGGAGTGATTAAAAAAAATAAGGGATCCAAAATGAATAATCCATTACTAGAGGTATCCCACTCTTCGTGAACCTGGGGTTTGAGGAAATTACCAAGGGGGATGGATATTCACACTCCCCTCTCTAACAATTCTGAAACAGGAGGTACCTTCTTCCCTAAGTCCCCACCACTTCCCGGCTCTGTGCTTTATTATGCAGATAGGAGAATGCTGAAGAGAACAGGAAAGCCTAGATTTCCACAAGAAAGGGAAAAAATAATTATGAGAGCAAACAGTAGGAGGAGAGAGAGACAGATCTGGGTTTGGAAGAATATTTAGAATTAGGAGTTGAGAGAAAATGAGAGTTTCTTGGAGCTTTCTGTCCATGAGGAATATTGAAGGGTAATGTATGGAACAAATGCTTTAGGTTTTGTAATACCATACATTAGAAATGTTCTTTGCAGCCCTGGCTGGCGTAGCTCAGTGGATTGAGCGTGGGCTGTGAACCAAAGTGTCACAGGTTCGACTCCCAGTCAGGGTACATGCCTGGGTTGCAGGTCATGACCCCCAGCAACCGCACATTGATGTTTCTCTCTCTCTCTCTATTTCCCTCCCTTCTCTCTCTAAAAATAAATAAATAAAATCTTTTAAAAAAAAGAAAGAAATGTTCTTTGCCACCTCATTAGACTGAGTAAAGTCTTTTAAATTATTTCTTTGTTATTGACTTGGGTTTCCTTAAAATCATTCCTATGTACAACCTGTGCACTATACAAGAAAGAAACCCAAGACTGCCTGGTTGTATTCAGGTTATAGTTATAGATTTTATTGTTTATCCTGAGTACCACTATTCTACGCGTCTGTGATTTACATTACATACTTGGCATCGATCGCCTGCTGTCCAAGGTACACTCCTGGTGTGGCCCATTTTCCTAAGGCAACACCAGTCCACAGGTTGTCTGTCATCAGTTGTTTGAAAGACTGCAACAGAAAGCCATGCCTCAGAGGTGGCTCCTACAACTGTTTTAGCTATCTGTCACATCAAGTCCAGGTAGTGATAATGCACTATGGTTTTTCACTAGTATCTCTTCAAAATGTGTGGCTTGGCTAAATGTATTATAAAGGTTCTTCCTGCTCTCATACAAATAAGGTAAACACATCTGGGAAGTGTGATAGTCTGTGTCCTTTGAAATATAACCCAAGCTTGATTCCTGACAGAACAACTACTAATTCAGCTAAATTGACCTAATGGGATTCTTGCTGTCAGCATCCAACTGCTAAAGTTAGCCAAATCTATCTTCCAAAATAGTGTCACATTTTCCTCTCACAGTGGTATGGGGACAAAGATTCTCTCCCTGACCAAACTCTAATCGGGATTCTCAGTTCTTTTTCCACTAGGCTTCATCCTTAGGTACATCCTCAGGGGCCCAATTTTAGCAAGAATTCTGCTAAGTCAGTTTAGCCAGAATCCCCCATCCTCCACGTCTCACTATCTAATCAGATTCTGCATTTCCACAATTCCCCAGGTGATGTCTGATCATCCTAGTCTGCCTTCAGCACGAATCCCATTAGGTCAATTTAGCCAGAATCCCCCTCTTACCCTTGATGTTTCCTCTTAAAAGTTTTCCATCCACCAACCCCCAAACCCACCCCCACCCCGACACGGACGTGTACACTATTTGTTGGCTATAAATTCCAACTTTGCATTGTGTAGAAGTTGAGCCCAATCTCCCCCCACCCCCAAGAGCAAAACCCCACTGCACTGCTCCCTATACCAACCTTGAGAGCTCTGAGTAAAGCCTGCCTCACTGTTTTTTTAGAGCATTTTTATTTTTCTTATGATTTTACTTCTTTATTTTCAGAGAGAGAGGATGGGAAGTAGAGAGAGGGAGAGAAACACTGATATGTGAGGGAAACGTCAATTGGTCGCCTCTCCCACACCCCCAACCAGGGACCCACCCACAACCCAGACTTGTGCCCCAGCTGACCAGAATCAAACCAGGGATCCTTCAGTTCAAAGGCTGGTGCCCAATCCATGAGCCACACCGGCCAGGTTGCCTTGGTGTTTCAACAAGTGTCATAAATAGTTTTTGCTTTAACGATGGTGAGAAGACCACAAAGATCAGGTCTTTCTATTTGGGCATCTGCTTGCTACTAAATGTGAGTATTTGTGGCAAGGTTTGGTCTAAAACTGGCTTTCC
The DNA here is from genome assembly GCF_004126475.2 of Phyllostomus discolor. Lineage (NCBI taxonomy): Eukaryota > Metazoa > Chordata > Mammalia > Chiroptera > Phyllostomidae > Phyllostomus > Phyllostomus discolor. Next base: position 144,677,459 of record NC_040907.2, on the reverse strand, counting down.
TCATAATCTAGTTGTGAGTAGGAGCATACAACCAACCCTCAGCAGCTTCTAATCACACAGAACTACATACACTTGCCCAAAAGAACCTAATGGTTGTACAGAAAGAAGCAAGTTTGTTTGGCTCACTTTACAGCACCTCCCTCAGCGATGATGCAGATGGAGGGTCTGAATCTCAAAGATCTGCCCAGCTACAGCATTTCAAAATTTATCTAGTATGTGCACAGCATCTATACCCCCAGGCCCGGAAGCAGTTATATAACCACAAAAGTGTTCCTTGTCTTTCAGTCTTCATTTTGGTGTTGATCTTCCCCATCAATAGTGGATAAAGGAACTGAAGAGATTTTTCCAAAGCCAGCAATCCCTATTTTGAAACACATTATTAAGTAGTGATGGCGTAATTGGTGTTAGCAATCACTGGAACTCAGCAGTAAGGCCCCCAAGAGAGGAAAGTGAATTTGTTCTCTGGCCTCCTTGTCGCGGAGGCTTCCCCCCTGAGTCATGCCACCTGAGGGGAGGTATAGTTTGTAGAACGAAGCTGTCCCACTCCCTTTGTTCTTACTTGTCTGGATTGAAAGCCTCTTACTGATGTCTCCTGCTGCCCTTTCAATGGACGGTCCTTTCTCGGCTGCAGGAGTTCTGCCACTGCCAGAGAAAAACAGCTGGAGGCCAGGAAATGGGATTTTAAACTCTCTCTGGGTACCTGGCACTGACAAGTGGAGGTACCTACAGGAACTACTAGTAACGTTTCCATGGAAACATGAAGCAGTTTGGACATCCATATTAGCATTAACCACCACTATTCCATAGACAAGTTACCTCTCTCTTTTAGGGGGTCATCCCAAATTCAAATCAAGCCAGTATTTTCTTGAACACCTACTATGGGCCAGGCACTGTGCTGCTGCTAGTATAAAGGTGAGTGAAATAGACATAGTCCTTTGCCCTTATAAAATTCAAGTCCAGAGACTGAAGTGTGTTCTGAAAAGAAAGATCCAAGGTACATTAAAAACATAAACCAAGCCCATTTAGCCATTTCCCAAGATGTGACTTAAAAGATGAGTTGAAGTGAGAGAGAGGAAGAGATAGAGAGAGAGAACTTTATAAATAAATACATCTTGGGGGATACATGTTTAAAATTTTTTTCACTGCTAGAGGTGAGTAATCAAAAATGTTTGAACATCACTGCCCCAGTGCAAAGGATCCGCAAACATCACCTCACATAAGAATCTTCCAAGGTGCTTATTAAAAGAAAAGATTCCCAGGTTTTGCCCCTAATAATGATGTTTGGTAAATTTGGGGTGAGGCCCAGGAAACAGCTGAATGAACACTCCGTGTGATTTCAATGACACCTGCTCTTCAGACAACTTCTCTAGAAAGCCACTTTATTTCCTCTGCCCTCAGTCCCCAAAAAGGACTTTGTCTGAGGCCAGCCCACACTTCAGTTTAGGGTGAGGAGTACATTTTCTTTGTTCCTGCATTTGTGAGGCATTTGAATGCCCCTGGACCAGTTCTGTGCCAGGGGCTCCCCCTGCCACGGCACAGTCCAGGACCTCCAGGCACTTGAATAGTGCTGGAAAGAATTCAAGAACGAGACAAAGTGAGACTCCAAGTGAGAGCGAAAGCAAGTTTTATTCAGGTAGAGACAAAGAGGAAAGGATGCCCCATGGTCACAGAAGCAACAGTGCATGTCCGAGTGGACACAGGAGAACTCACATGTGAGTTTGTGTGCACGATCAGTCAGTTCTTGGGATTCTATGTGTTTCCCAGGGTGGCTTGTTTCTGAAGTTTGTGGTGCCAATTCGGACTCTGCCTTCCGGTTGGGAATAGGGTCTTGTGCCTAGTATGGTCCATTCAAAAAGTGTCACGGGGTTCATCCCCCGCAGCCCTCCTTTTAGTTGGGGTGTCAGTTTTCATTACAATGATGGTATAATGAGCTTTGGTGTCGTTCTCTGGTCGATTTTCCTTCCATCTTGGATTGATGCGGTTTTAGCTAGTCCTTGTTGTTGTTGACTTCCTTCTGTGACCAGTTCAGGCATTTCCTGCCATAAACTATTTCCCTTTCATCACGTGTGGAGGTGGGGGTTCTGGTGAGAAGACCTAGCCCACAGGTGGCAAACACAAGGCCCAAGGGCTGAATCTGGCCCTCCACCTTGTTTTATACGGCCTGGCACCTTGTTTCTACCTGACGGCAGCACCGAGCTCCTTGCCCCTAGTTAAGGAGTAGTCACATTCATGCAGTCCTAAAATTACATTCGGCCCTTTGAGGACAGCCTCAAGGCTGATGTGGCCCCCAGTGAAAATGAGTTGGGCACCCCTGGTCTAGAAGCTTATTATCCCGTGATATCCACTCCTACCTCTGTATTCCACTTGTCAGGAGTTCTCCCTAACTTCTTTCTATTCTGCCCCATAAACAGGTTGCTTATTGGTTATCCAAAGTGGCCTCGGCGACCTCTCCAACTTCTGGATTTCCAACAATGGAAGGGCTCTACTTTGTTACAATGAGGACCAGCCCCCTTATAAGGGAATCTGCACTTCCCTTACCTGATCCCAGCATGTAGCTCCAGAGTTCACTGAGGCTGTCTTGTTCTCAGTGATTTGTCTTGCTCTGTCCCAGTAGAGTGAATAACTATCCTGGTTCATTCAGGACAGAGAGGTTTATGCGAACTCAGACTTTTAGTGACATGTGGGGCCTAAAAAATATATTCATACTTTTCCTCCAACCTTTTAAATCCTTCTGGCCTGGCTACCTATCAAACTAACAGACAGATTAACAAGAGAAAATAAAAGTTTAATACATACACATGGGGAATTCACATAGGCATGGTAATTCCTAAGACAGTGAGGCAACATTGGGTATATAAGACATTGTTGGACAAAGGAGAAGGTGGGGGAGGAATGAGGTTTTAGATGTGAGAAGGGAAAATGGGTGATTAACTGATAGCTGAGGAAGAGGGGAGCACACAGGGCAGGAAAATCCTTGCCATGTTCAGTTTAACTAACACAGCGCAGGAAGGAGGAAGCTCTTGAAAACCCGGAGTTCGGCAACGGAAGCTCCCAGGATCTCACATCCTCTGAGCAGCACCTGGAATGTTAGACAGATGGGCAGCACGCAGGGACTGTCTCGACTTCAACGCCCAGGAAGCAGCCCACCTCGCACCTGTCGGTTCCCGCCTCGGGCAGGGACTCCATGCTGCCAGGCTCCTGGTGCTACCTGCTCACCCGGTGCCAGTCTTCTCCTACCCTCCTGCCTGCTCTACTGTTTCCGTTCTTGGATGTTTCCAGAGGGTTCTCAGGTGGTTTCACTGCACCTGACATTATTCGTTTAGAGCCACGCCACCCATCCTGCCCCTGCTTTTTATAAGACTTAAGAAAAAAAGTGGTGTTTCTATCTAGATTGACGGATATATTATACAAAAACCTGGCTGGTCAGTCCATACTCATAAGCCACATATTATTGTTCATCAGACCCTAGAGTTCAGTCAGGAACTAATCTATGCAACCCCACAAAACACCACATCCACAAGTTTCCCCTGGCTTTTGCGTCAGATAGAGCTTTTGTCCACCTACTTTATAACTTACAGTTGACCAACATTCCCTCCGAGGACTGCGTCCTCTCCCAGCTACCAGGAAACCTGGAGAAAGTCCCCATTCCACTTCGGATGTCCCATATGCTTCTTTCCCAAAAATCAGAGGCATAATGCAAATGGCATTTCCAGGAGGAGCTCTGAGTATCTGGTTACTGCCCCCACGCCAATCAGCCCCTAATTTGGGGTATATTTTTTCAAGCCACTTCCATGTAGAGTTGCCACATAAACCACTTGATACCCATTACATTTGAATATCAGATTTAAAACAGCAGCAACAATGAAATGTAGTATTAGTATGTCTGAAATACAGCTTGTTCAGCCGTCCAAGCATTAAGGTCCATAAATCTTCCACCTTAGAAGTTGCTGCAGCATGTGGGGGCTAGAAAATTATCACTTTTCCTCCCACCCTCGAAGTTCTTTGAGCTGTGCTAACAATTAATTCACAGACAGATTAATAATGGAAAATAAAATATGTAACACATGCACATGGGGAATTCACATAAGCATATAAATTCCAAAGACAGTAAGGCAATGTTGGGTATATGTGTCATTCTGAACAAAGGAGGAAAGGGAGGCAACAGAGCCTTCAATTTCAGAAGTGAAAAGGAGAAGTTGACACGTTGTTCAGGAAGAGCAGGTCACAGGGGCGGGCAGATTCTTGCTTGGTCACTCGGAAACAATGGGACTCAGGGGTATGTAGCTCAGAGATCCCTGCCCAAAGCCTCCTTATTTACCATACTTAATTCAAGTTAGGCAAAGTCAAGCATCCTAAGCTTTCCTTCCTGAAGTAGATTTTCTGCCTGAATCTCTTGGGTAGGAAAGGAAGGAGTGTCAAAGGTATTTTTCTGAGTCTGGTATCTTAATAAACAGCTTAAAATAAACATCTCAAAAAGGCAGCTTCGAGGTGGCAAAACTTTGATTCTCTTCCAGTACCTAGGTTTCAGTGTATTGCTATTGTGGGGGAGGAAAAATCAATTGTCCCTCTACCCTTCTAAATGCTTCTGGCTTGGCTAATAGTCAAACTAACAGGAGGCAGATTGACAGGAGAAATTGAGCAAACTATTACATATGTACACACAGGGGTTCATCAGGGTATGAGGCCCCGGGGCAGATTGCGCAGTTAAGGCTTGTCTTCCATCTGAAGCTAAGGAAAAGTTCAGAGGGAAGGTTAAAGGCTTTTTTCTGAGTCCTTTGTTTCTTAAAAATAACCAGCTTAAAATAATCAGTAGCGCAAAAGACATATTTTGGGGTAGCAAGCTCTGCTTCCTCTTTCTCGAAAACTATTCTTTAACTCCTACTGTAGATGATAAACCCATAAACCCTCCTCCCCAATGTGCTATTATAGACAGAGTTGGGGTCCAACAGCTGTCAGAAAACCACGACCACTTTGACCACCCAGTGGGGTAAAATGAGGGCTTTCCCTGGGGAAGTGGAAGGCATGATTGGTCGGTATTACCTTGAAAACAATGTCCTGCACATGTTCACTATCTAGTGGATCGAATGGGTATGTCCACTTGGGGTTGGTGAGACTACATGTATGTGTAGTGGAGTCACGTTACAACATCTGTTCTGTTGACTTTTGAGGCCAGTTGGACGATCAAACAATAAATCATAAATTGCGTCTTTGATTTGGCATCAAGTTACACTTCTTCCCAGGTAAACCAATATATCTTACTTCTGGTTCCATTGTATAATGAGATCCATTACCAATTGCCTTTGCCAAGCACACTGCTAGACACAGAGACCGGTGAAGGAAGGCCCCCTCTTTGATATGCCCACCTTCTGGGAAGGGAGGCAAATGTGAAATATGCAAATAGAATGCAGTGTGCTGAGTGCTCTAATGAGGGTAAATAAGCGTGAACCACTATGAACACAGGAGGGGCATGCGAGACAGAAGCAAATTGGAAGTCAGAAGCAGATGGAGGGTAAGGTGGAACCACGGGGGCAAGACAGTATGATCAAAGAAAGGCTCGGAGGCTTGAAACACAACGACGTGCTCAAGGGACTGTGAGTAGTACGGTGACCCTCAAATGTAAACTCAAGGGGATAAAAGAAAATGACAATGAGGCTAAAAATCTGAGCTAATTTTATAACATGAAATGGAAACCAGCAGAAAAGCTTCGGGCAGGAGAGAAATATGGCCACATGCAGGTTTTGGATGAAGCTGTGTGGAGGCAGCATGGAGAGGGTGGCGGGGTGGAGTGAAGGGCAGGGGAAAGCATGAAAACCCTGGCCTCAAGGACTGATGCAGGGTCCACACAGAAGAGGAAGACAGTCTCAACTAGGGTGCTGAGGAGCAGAAAGAGGACATGAGCCTGAGAAATAGTTAGGAGGTCACACAGGCACGATGCGGTGGTTGGTTGTACACAAATGGTCTGGGAGCTAAAAAAAAAAGGAATACTTTCCCTTTCACCATCGAAGGTCTTCTAGCTGGGCTAATGATCAACTTAACAGAGATCAATAGGAGAGAGAAACTAATTTTACTGCATGTGCACGGGGTGTTCGCATAGACATAAAAACTCCCAAGACAGTGAAGCAACATTGGGTAGATAAGACATTTTGGACAAAGGAGAAAAGTAGGCGGGTAAGGCATCCTAGATTTCAGAAGTGAGAGTGGGCAGTTTACAGGTACTTGAGGAAGAGGGGAACACGCAGGGCAGGCAAATCCTTCCTAGGCAACTCCGAAGCAATGGGACGCAGGGGCCATCTAGCTAACAGACCGCTGCCTGAAGCCTCCTTGTTCATCAATTCAAATGAGGCTCAGGCGAACATGCCAAGGTTTCCTTCCTTGGGTAGGCCTCTTCATCTGAATCTCTTAGGTTGGAAGGGGGAGGATTGAATGTTCTTTCTCAGTCTCGTTTCTTAATAAACAGTTTAAAATCAATATCTCAAAGGCAGCTTGAGGGGGCCACACCTTTGGTTACTTTCAATGGTACGGGAGGGACAGGAAAAGGTGACATTCATTTTCCCAGGTTGGGTGACCACGTGGTCAATATTCTGCCTCATTAGACACAAAGTTCCCCGTTGGTTCTCAGATAGCACCCCGGGTCCGTTCTTCATCATCCCAGACTGAAACGCGTGGCTGTGTGTGCGCCTGCTTGGGGAGTGGCGGTCTCCCACCCCACCCCCAACCCCCGCCAGACACACAGCGGGGAGAACCACGCCTGGGTTCGCACACCCTGTCTCGCCAGCACAGTGACAGGCACGGAGTCAGCACCAATAAACAGTTGTCAGGGAGAAAGAGGAAAACCAGGTGCCGCCTGGTATCACAGATACATGGAACCTATAAACGGCTGAACTCCCAGCAAGAAAGAGAAACTAGCAAAGTGGGTGCTGCTGGTTGGGGGTGAGGAGGTAGGAGAAACGAGAAGTCAAAAAAGTGTACAAACCTGAGGTTACAAGACAAACAAAGATCTCTAATGACTCTAGTTGATGATACTGTATTGAAAATTGCTGAGAAAATAGAATTTAAATGTTCTCACACACACACAAACAAATTAAACGTGTGAGGTGGTAGACGTGTTAATTAACCTGACAGGAGAAATCCTTTCATGATGTCCATGTTTATCAAACCATCACACTGTACACTTTAAACATCTCATGATTTTCTTTGTCAATTGCACCCTAATAAAGCTGAATAAATAAAATAGGCACATAGATGCCAAAAAGTACAGAATGAGAGGGTGAATGTGCAGGAAGAAGAGACTTTAATGGGCTCCTTTTCAGAAGTGGTGAGTTTGGAATGACTGTGAAAACAGATAACCGGGAGGCAGCTGGAAATGAGTCTGAAACAGAGCGACCAGGCCTGGAGATCAGATGGGAGCGTCACCAGCCTGTGACAAACATCAGGGAGGCAAGAGGAGCAGCAGCAGCAGCCCTAGTGCAGTTCATCACTTCAGGGGACTGACTGCCTCCTGCCTTTGCCTTCCAGAGGTCCGGCGTCACTGTCCCTGGGCTGCTCACAGAGCCAGCGTATAACACCCCCCCATGACCACAGGAAACACATTTCTGTGCTGTCTCAAGGGAGGCCCACCTGGTCTTCTGGACCTTTCCAAGGAGACGTTGTATGCCAATTGTATCTTTCCCCACGTGTTATCAGCTCAGTTTGGCTGAGTCCTTTGAACAGCCCCCGAAATCTGTGAAATCCTCTTCCATGAAATCCTCTCACTGGACCATAGAATAGAAATTATTCTGACAGTCCTGGCCATCCAATTGCTGCTCTGCTTAAACAAAATGTAGGGATTTTATTCTTTCCCAGTTCTTTAAGACAAAACTAGGCCTGTGTTGTTATAAATACTGTTGTCTGTTGCTACCTGGTTTATCATTTCTATTCAGTTCTATGTGTGTCGGGCCCTGGCAGGCTCTGTGTGCTTTGACCTGGTGGGTCCCCGGGAGAAATCACGGGCTGTGTCAGGTGGGGTGGAAGGGCGTGTGGCTCGTCTAGCATCGCTCTGTTGAAAACTGTCACCTTATAACCATGTGATTTGCCAAATTATGCATTTTGACTTGGAAAATTGGTTAGGGCAAGAATGACTAGTAGATTGTCTGGTGTTCACAATTAGGCACTTAATGTATGCTGCTTAGAAGTAACAAGCAACTTCTGGCCAGATGGAGGCGCAGGTAGACACACTTCACGCACAGCCACAAAAAGAATTACAACTAAACTACAAAGCAAGTAATACCTAGAACTGTCAGGAAATCGAACTGTATGGAAGTCTGACAACCAAGGATTTTAAAAAGCCAGAGCCTTCCAGATGGGTAGGAGGGGCAGAGATGCAGAAATGGGACAGAGAGATGAGGAGACATGGTATGGCACAGAGAGGTGGCGGTGGCAGGGGAACGGGCATGGCTGGGCTCACATTCATGTGCAGTGGATAAAAATCAGGAGGGACACCTTGGGAGCAAGCGATCTGAGCCTCGGGTCAGACCACACGGCCCAGGGTTCCAGTGCTGGGATGATAAATCCCCACAACTTCTGGCTGTAAAAACCAGTGGGGTTTGGGGCAGATGAAGAAACTACTGGATTTTTAGGAAACTTCACTTAAAGGGCCTGAACAGCCTTAAAACATGCAAACGCACCCACTCTGGGATTCAACACCAGGGCAACAGCTGGAAGGGCGCCCGTCACATACAGGAGTGGGTGAAGTGACTAGAAATGGGACAAGTACTGGGCAAACCTCAGGAAGCCAGGCGGTGGCACGGTTCCCTCTCTAAAGTCTCCCCCAACACAGAGACACAAAGCAGTGAAGGGGGTTACCTAAACCTCCACCCCACACAATTGACAGGTGCCTCTTATAGTGATTCAAACCAGCTCTACCTAACACACAGAAACAAACAGAGGAAGGCTGCCATTGAGGAGACAAAGAAATATGGCCCAAATGAAAGAACAAAACAAAACTCCAGAAAAATAACTAAACAAAATGGAGATAACCAACCTAGCAGATGCAGAGTTCAAAACACTGATGATCAGGATGCCCTGAGAACTCATTGAGTACGGCAACAGCATAAAGGAAGAAATGAAGATTACAGTATATGACATAAAGGAAGATCTACAGGGATCAACAGTGAAGGGAAGGCAGCTGGGATTCAAATCAATAATTTGGAACATGAGGAAGAAATAAACAGTCAACATACCAAAAAAGAAGAAATGAGAATTCAAAAAAAACAGGATAGTATAAGAAGACTCTCAGATATCTCCAAACATGCCAACACATTTGAATCACAGGGGTGCCAAAAGAAGAATAAGAACAGCAAGAAATCAAAAACTTATTTGAAAAATAATGAAAGAAAACTTCCTTAATTTAATGAAGGAAATAGACATACAAGTCCAGGAAGCACAGAGTCCCAAAGAAGTTGGACCCAAAGAGGGCCACACCAAGACACATCATAAAATGCCAAAGGTTAAAGAGAGAATCTTGAAAGCAGCAAGAGAAAAGCAGATAGTTACCTACAAAAGAGTTCCCATTAGACTTTCAGCTGATTCTCAAAAGGCAGCTGATTCTTTGCAGGCAAGAAGGGACTGGCAAGAAGTATCCAAAGTGATGAAAAGCAAGGGCCTACAAACTACATTACTCTATGCAGCCTAGCTATCATTTAGAATGGAGGGGCAGATAAAGCACTTCCCAGACAAGGTATGGTGATGAACCATACCTTGGTTCATCATCACCAAGCCATCATTACATGAAATGTTAAAGGGATTTATTTAAGAAAAAGGTCAAAACTATGAACATTAAAAGGACAACAAATTCACAACTATCAACAACTGAATCTTAAAAAATTTTTAAAAAATGAGCCAAGCAAACAACAAGAACAGGAACAGAATCATAGGTATGGAGATCATTTGGAGGTTTATCAGCTGGGAGGTAGAAGGGGAGAATGGTGGAAAAGGTCCAGGGATTAGAAAGCATAATTGGTAGGTACAAAATAGACAGGAGAATGTTAAGAACAGTATAGGAAATGGAGAAGCCGAAGAACTTATATGCATGACCCATGGACATGAACTAAGGTGGAGATTGCTGTATGGAAAAGGGGTACCAGGCAGAGGGGAGGAAAAGAGGGAAATTCGGACAACTGTAATAACATAATAAAATAACATAATAAAAAGAAAATATATTTTCTTTTAAAAAAAGAAATAGCAACCAAAAAGAGAAGTCAAGCTTCTAAATTCCTAGTTTTGTCTAAAGCCCACAGGGCTTCTTTAACTACAAAGGTTAAAAATAATGATAACTAAAAAAGATAAGGTCTAAGGTCAATATAATATAATATATACATATATATGTGCCAATATAATAACTTTTCAGTGATGGACGAATTAGGAATAAATGTATTTGCCAATCACGGGAAGCTTTTCCCCCACCCCCATAACTACTAGGTAGGACATAGGCAGTCCTTGGCAGCACAGTAGCTGCCTAGGGGGACTCATCGGGACCTGGGCTTTCCTGCTCGTCCTCTCTGCCTTCCTTAGTTACACTGGCTTCGTCCTCGCACTTGTCATCTCGTGGACAGGGGCCCCACCTCCAAGTGTCATGCCCCCAAGAAGATGAGGAAAGAGGGTTGAGGAAAAGGAAAGAAAGAATTTTTTGTCATCTCATCCTGGAAGGGAAGCCCTCCGCAACAGTTTTTACCTGATCTCACTGACCATCTGTAGCTAAAAGGGGGCAGAGGTCAAGGTTTCAGAGCTTCTGTGAGAGAGCTAGGCAACGGGAGCCAGGGAAGTTGGGAGCTGCCAATCAAGTGCTTCACAGTTAGGAATAAATGTAAGTTACATTATTACATCTGCATATTTCCTAAACTCCTGTGAGCATATCTTAAGATAATTCAGTCATGCCCATGTTGACTTCCCTTTGCCTAGTTCTTGGAATGATCTTAGGTGAAAATCTTCCACTCTACAGGAACAATAATGCCATCCTTTTTTATACAGTCTATTTCGTCAAAATGAACTAGGGAAAGGATTGCAAATATTTCTAGATGCTAGTTCAGGTAATTGGGTGAACAGGGTATATTTTTAGCCACATGTTATTTTTTAAATTAGTTCCTGGAATTTTCCCCAGTGGTGACAATAATATCTTTGGTTGGCAAGCAACAGTACCAAAGATAATTCTACCTGTCTTCCCACATGTTTGCCCTGCTTGGCACATTACATAAATTGGAGTTGCTGCAGCCTTAAAGTCAGAGATTGGGGTTTTGCCTGCGGAGCCTTTTCAAAGAGAAGTGCTTTGTCTCCATCTGGTGGACAAACTTATCTTTGCAACGTCAGCAGCGGTTCTGGCACCGACCGCCGTTTAGAATCACCAGGGGTGCTTGTAAACAACTCCAGTGCCCAGGTCCCTCCGCAGCTAATTCAGTCAGGTCTGGGGTAGGACCAGGCATCCGTGGGGTTTTTTTTTTTAAGATCTGTAGGTAATTTTAATGTGCAGTGAGGGTTAAGAACCACTGAGTTAGAAGAAGCTCTAACTCTCTGAGGGAGACTGGACGATCATTCCTCCTCCAAGACTGCCCGGAAGGACAGAGCTGTCCGCTGGGGTCAATTCTGTCGTCTTAATAGAGGCTCTTTTACAGCTGCCAGAGGAGAAATCATCAAGGACTTGCTAAGAATATAAGGGACTTACATCTAAATCTGAATTACTGTCTGTGTGACTCTCCCTGCAATGAGCTAGAATGTGCGGAGAAAACACAAGCAGTGGGTCCCTCGGCAAAACTGCCCAGTAGTTTCAATCTGGTTTTGATATACATTTTCTCATGTAATTCTCTCAAGAACTTAGGATGCTGGGTATTCCTTCTTCCCATGAGTGTCAACATCATCCAAGAACAGAGCCCTGCAGCATCTAGGTGCTCACTCAGACTCTCGCTTTTTCCTTCATCTTCTCATTAAAACTTGCTATACTGAATAACATCATATTGTATCATTGAAATTTGCTAGTAGAGCTTAATTTTCTGAAACACAAAAAAGGAGAAATGTGTGAGGTGATGTGTTAACTCGAGGCAGTGTGGGGAATCCTTTCACAATATATATGTATATCAAGCAATCACTTTGTACACTTTAAACATCTTGCTGTTTTGTTGATTAAATATCAATAAAGCCATAAAAAGAATAGGGGAATTGAGGTATAGATTATATATGAGTGTTCCATAAAATATCCTTATTCTTTTATTCTTGCAAATTTTCTGTAACCTTGAAGTTATTTACAAACAAAAAGGTAGTTTAAAAATAATTTTTAAAACTTTGCTGAGATCTGTTTCTTTTTCAGCTTGCTATCTCTATTTTTTCAACTGATTAGATCAATTTAAAATACTTTGTCAAGCCCTGGCTGGTGTGGCTCAGTGGTTGAGCAATGGACTGTGAAACAAAAGGGTCGAAGGTTCAATTCCCAGTCAGGGCATATGCCCAGATTGTGGGCCATGTCCCCAGTAGGGGGTGCACACATTGATGTTACTCTCCCTCTCTTTCTCTCTCCCTCCCCTCTCTAAAAAATAAAATAAATAAAATCTTCAAAAACATTATTAAAAATACTTTGTCAAGCACAGGTGATAGTCTTAAGAGTAAAATGTATCAAATGCACATATTGAATAATTATAAAAGCTCTTGCTATACATGTAGCATGGAAGGTATATACATTATTTTTTATGTATTCTAGAAGACATTGAAATAGCGACAAATATGTTCAAACTGGTCTTTACATTTTCAAACTAATTCCTACCAATAACACCTCAGTTTCCATCATAATACATGCATTACTGGTATAAAATTTTATTTTTAAAAGACCAGTTCTGCTACCATATCTACATAGGATTGTTTATTGCAAGAGTTGACACACGTTTTCCTGTACAGGTCAAATAGTAGATATTTTAGGCTTGTAACCCATGGTCTGTGTCACAACAGTTCAATTCTGTAGCTACTGCAAGAATGCCACCACGGACAATACACAACTGAAGGGCATGGCTGTGGTCTAAACAACAGACCCCTGGTCTACTGGGTTAATGATACGTATCTTGTCTTAAAACTTACACATAATGAGTTAGCTAACATTTTCAGTCTCATTTGTTTTCTATTAAACATTTCAAAAAATAGTTTTAATTTTGACTAACAATCCATATGCATATTTTATTCCAATGACTTTTTTCTTTTTTTTTTAGCTTATTGGGGTGACATTGGTCAATAAAATTATAAGGGTTCAGGTGTACAATTCTCTAATACATCATCTGTATATTGTACTGTGTTCACAGCCCCAAGTGAAATCCCCTATCCCCCCTTTACACTGTTCTACCTCCCCTACCCCCTTTTTTCTCTGGTAATCAATCAAGCTGTTGTCAGTCTGAGATTTTTTTTATCTTAATCCCTTCACCTTTCCACCCAGCTTCCCAACTCCCCTCTACTCTGACAGCTGTCAGTCTGTTCTATCTGCGAGTCTATTTCAATTTTGTTAGTTTATTTTATTCATTCACATATAAGTGAAGTCATATGGTATTTGTCTTTCTCTTACTGGCTTATTTCACTTAGCATAATACTCTCCAAGTCCATCCATGTTGTCAAAAAGAGTTAAGATCTCTTTTTTATGGTTGAGTAGTATTCTATCGTGTAAATGTACCACAGCTTTTTTATCCAACCATCGACTGATGGGCACTTGGGCTGCTGCCAGATCTTGGCTATCGTAAATAACACTGCTGTGAACATAGAGGTGCATATATTCTGCTGAATTCGTGTTTCAGGTTTCTTTGAATGTATTCCCAGAAGTGGAATCACTGGGTCATAGTTTCCACTTTTAATTTTTTGAGGTAACTCCATACTGCTTCCCACAGTGGCTGTAGCAGTCTGCATTCCCACCAAACTGCTCAAGGGTTCACTTTTCTCTGCATCCTTGCCAGCACTTGTTTGTTGATATATTGATGGTATCCATTCTGACAGGTGTGAGATGGTATCTCCTTGTGGTTTTAATTTGCATCTCTCTGATGATTAGTGACATTGAGCATCTTTTCATGTCTATAGAGTATCCGTATGTCCTCTTTGGAGAAATGTCTATTCAGGCCCTTTGCCCATTTTTTAATTGGATTTTTTGTTTTTGTGTTTTTGGTGTTGTGTAAGTTCTTTATAAATTTAGGATATTAACCCTTATAAGATATATCATTAGCAAATATGTTCTCCCATTCAGTGGGTTACCTTTTTATTTTGTTGATGGTTTCCTTTGCTGTGCAAAATCTTTTTATAGTCCCATTTGTTTATTTTCTCTTTTGTGTCCCCTGCCCAAGGAGATATAGCAGAAAAAATACTGCTATCAGAAATGCCTGAGATTTTATTGCCTATGTTTTCCTCTAGCATTTTTATGGTTTCAAGTCTGACATTTAAGTATTCAAGTCATTTTGAGTTCATTCTTGTGTATGGTGTAAGAAAGTGGTCCAGTTTCATTTCTTTGCACTTATCTGTCCAATTTTCCCAACGCCATTTATTGAAGAGACTGTCTTTTTACCCTATTATATGTTCTTGCCTCTTTTGTTGAATATTAATTGACCATAAAACCGTGTTTATTTCTGGACTCTATTGTTAGGGAGCATGATTCCTCTGTGTTCTTCTCCCCCAAGACTGCAGTGGCTATTCAAGATCTTTCATGGTTCCATATAAATTTTTGAGGTCTTTTTTCTAGTTTTGTAAAATACCCCATTTGTATCTTGATAGGAATTGTGTTGAATGCATAGATTGCTTTGGGTAGTATAAACCTAGGAATAAATTTAACCAAAGTGTGAAAGACATGTACTCAGAAAATTATAAGAAACCAACAAAACTGAAATACAAATAAGTGGAAGTATATATTATGTTCATGGATAGGAAGAATTAATATCATTTGAATGTCTCAATGACTTTTGATGTTGCAAATGGTTATCTGTAGTTGTTCATGGCCAAATAAGTTTTAAATTGGCCATTTAAAGATTAGGAGAGTCCCAAAATAAATGATACATGGAGTGATAGTATGGGGGGGTACGGGAGGGAAACAGAGGAGGAGACTAAGTGTCAGCATATAAATGGCATTCTCGAATCACACACTTGCTAGGTCACTGGCCTATCTGCTCTGGCTTCTCAGGACTAGCAACTGTCACTCATCACATTGCTAAATTGGTGTACAAACTACTCAGAAATTATGAATCCAAGCTAAATCGTGTGTAGAACCTCCTAGCCATACTGAATCCTTACCATGAGGCCTGTTTGCTATTATACGTGGATTTGTTTTTGATGCACATGGAATAAATTAGTTTTAGAACCAGAAGACTAAACTGACCAAATTTGTAGCTAATTATAGCCAAAAAGAAATTTCTATTGTGTGTACTATTCATTAGATTAAGCTGGTAGCTCAACCCATAGATTCAGAAAGCCAAAGTAAAAGTTCCCATTTATGGAAATGTAGCCATTGAACATCTAAGGAAAGCCTAAATTTCCTTAATGAGTTCCATGTTTTGGGAAACTAGAGAATTCCCAAACTTTAGTTTCTATGTGTGAGACAGAAACTCTGAGAAACAGTTCAGATAAGGGCTTTGAAGAATCTAATTAGCCAATCTGGTCACTGTTTGGGATTTTGCCAAAGCAGATATACTGACAGATCCCATGCTTTACAAAATATATGAAAGGGAAGAAAAATGTCCATTTTGAATAATATATATGTCTGCAAATACAGCAATTATAGCTGCAATGATGGCTGCAAACAGTTCAAAATAGCCAGAATGGTTTTATCTTGCTCCAAAGTAGCAATGGGAGGAAGATCAAGATTAGGGAAGCCAGGTAGCTGGGAGGTGACGCACAATTTAAGAGTAGGGAAACCAGAACATTCTCTCACTATAATTTTGCCTCTGCCTGTGGCTCTAATTTGCCTCCCCATGGTAACTGCCTGTGTCTTCTTTAGTGAAGCATCTATGCAAGTCTTAACCAGATTTTTAATGGGGTTGGTTGTGTTCTCATTAAAATTTTCTTTCTTATATATTCTTAAGTATGTCTTTTGTATAACTTATGCATTGCAACATTTTCTCCCAGTAAGCAGCTTGTATGCAATATGTTGTTCTGCAGATTTTCAACATTTTGCTGATCATTCTGCTTTCCAATTTACTCTTTATTGTTGGTATTCAGTAGTTTGACTATCTTCATGGGTATAGTTTTGTTCAGATTTCTTTTAGGATATACAGAGCCTTCAACATTTCTTCATGAAATTTGTAAGATGCTTGGCCATTATTTCTTAAAATATACTTTTTCTGCTCTCTCATCACTTTTATTCTTCTGGATTTCCAATCACATGTGTGCTAGTCCAAGTAATATTTTTCCTTAAGACCCTGAGACTCTATTCTTTCTTTAATCTCTCTTCAGATTAGATTTGAATTGGTCCATTTTCAAGTTCACTACCACTTTCTTCTGCCATCTCTTATCTGCTGTTAAATCTATCCAAGATTTTCATTTATGGTACTCTTCCATTGTAACAATTCCATTTGACTTTAAGATTATGTTTATTTTTAGAAAGAGAAGGAAGGGAGCAAGAGAGGAAGGAAAACGTTGATGTGTGAGAGAAACATCAGTTGGTTGCCTCTTGCATGCCCCCAGCCAGGGACCTGGCACAAAACCCAGGCATCGACCTTTCAGTTGGCAGGATGACACCCAACCCACTGAGCCACCCCAGTCTGGGCATCCATTTAATTTCCTTTATACTTTCCTTTCCCTGCTGAGATTCCCTGGTCATTGAGATAACATTGTTTTTAAATTCTTGAAGGTGCACTTAATAGTCACTTAAAAGTTGTTTGCAATATACACAATTTGGGCCATGTCAGCTTTTCATGACATTTTTTTTTTACTATGGGACTTCTTCTGCTGTTTCTTTCCATATGAACTCACTTTTGACTCCATATCACACACTATAAAACACAGTTGTAGAGACTGTGTTGCACCTTCTTCTGAAGTGTTTTTATTCCAGTGGGTATTTTGATTCCTACTTTCAATTTATGAGTGCTTTGTATAAACCTGTGGAAAGCCCAAGGTGTTTCTAAAGCCCTGTCATTTGGCAAACTGTCTCCCCTGCAGATCTTGTTGAGCAGCGATTTCAGTCTATTTCAGATACGTGGACATTTGTTTAGTCTGAGAGCTGGAACAAAAAGGCATTGTTCACACTGTTCGACCTTCACAGAGAACATGCATGACGGGCCACTCAAACTTCTTGCCACACTGTGCATGTCCTAGAATGTCTACAAAAGTACCTAGAGTGCTGATTTGGGGATTACAAATAAATTTTAGCAAGTAAGAAAACTTGTAAAGATGGACTCTCTGAATAATAAGGGTCAACTATGTATATATTTTTAGCATAATGAAACCAGGTAACATAATAAATACATTTCAGTGATAAAGAGATTACATAATTAACTATTTTGATGGCTAGTTTCTCTGAACATGGTATTATTTCCTAAACAAAACAACAAATATAATTTTTCTTGCTGAATTAGGATCATCATTCAATAAAGTAAACAATGCTAAAATCCAATGAAGCCTTTATTTAAGGTTTTAAAGGTTGTGCTCCTAGATTAAAAAGTTCCATTTGGCAATAATTCTTGAGGTCTCTATGCTTTTTGCCTTTTTCAAATGAGCAGCTCAATGTACTTCAGCTATATAATCTAGAAAAAGTAAACTTTACAGGTCTGTTTTCTCACCTATGAAATTAACAGAGCACATTCCTAAGGTGCCTGCAAGTCTAAAATTCTGTTATTTCTAGCTATCAGTTTTTTGACCTCTAGAGTTATTTTAACTTTCTACTTCTGATCTTCTATTTCCTGGAAAAATAAGAAAGCCAACTCTATTAGATTATAAAAGATAAGATATTCTAGTTAAAGACTCAAGATTGTTTTTCTAAATTATGCATATACATTAGCTCCCCTGGTCTGTAGGGAATCTAAGACCCCAGTTGATGCTTGAACCAGGGATAGCACCAAATCCAATATACATTGTGTTTTCCTTTATGTTCATACCTATGATAGAGTTTAACTTATAAATTAGGCACAGTAAGTAAAAATTTAAAATAAACTAGAACAATCATAACAATGCACTGTAATAAAAGTTATGTGAATGTGGTCACCCATTTCAGGGGATCCCTTGCTGAAATCTTTATCGGCTTAGTGCTTCCTTGCTGTCAGTCGGAGCACATTTTCTGTTTCCTTCTACACACAAATGTAATGCCTTTTCCATCTTAACTATGCACTTCCCATATACCGTGGGCAAAAGTTCCGCAGTCTGAGGTGTGTTGGCAACACCCGCCCCTTCTTTTTCCTCCTCCATAATTTCACTAAAAGATTCACTCTTACTGTAGATCTTAGCAACCTCAGCATATGATTTTCTTCTTCCTTTATTAAGTTGCAACTTTCACCTTTTCCTTAAACAAAAGCACTTTATAGCTTCTCTTTGGCTTATCCAAACTGCCAGCATCATTACTCTTGCACTTTGGGACCATTATTAAGTAAAAGGACTACTGAACACAAGCAGAGTGATACCACCAGGGTCAATCTGATAACCAAGACAGCTACGGAGGGACTAGTGGGAGGCGAAAGGACACACTGTGACCATGCTGGAAAAGGGATGAGTCACATGCAGGTGGGATGGGGTGGAGTGGAATGGGACAGTGTAAGATTTCATGATGCTATATAGAATGGTGTGCAATTTTAAAACTTAGGATTTATTGAATAACAATTTCTGAAACCTTCCATTTAATATTTTTGGTCTCCGGCTGACCCTGGTAACTAAAACCAAGGAAACCAAAACTGTGGATAAGGGTGAACTACTATACATATTTGGTCAATAGGAGGTCTATACACATTTATTCCCTGGATCTTAGCTGTAATTCAAACAGATATGCAAAATCAGTTGTACTTCCTAACAGATTAAAACCAATTCATAAGACACTGTTAAATATAAGTAAATTGAATAACCTATGGCATCTATGTCTAGAAAAACAAATGAAAAATAATACCATCTTTCCTAGGATGGTATCCCACTGGGATAATAAGAAATTACGTACAATTTAAAAAGAAACTGTTACAAAAAACCCTTAGAAAAGCAGGCAATTTATCGTTGACTTATCTTCTTTATTGAATTAAAAGTACACTATGTATAAAATAGCATTGTATATACAAAGGGATTACACACCATAATATATACAAGTATCTTTAAAATCAGGATGCAAGTTACAATGATTAGGAATATAAAATTTACATTACAACACTCTCCAAAATGAATTATTTGGCTATTTTAGCTCGAAGTCGTCGTTTGAGAATTTGATGATCACTTTCCTTCACCTTATGGTCCATCAAAATCTGAAATCAACAATTACACAATTTTTTAATAAATAAAAATAAAAACTTATATTTATAATTAGTAAGATATGTTCATGTGCTTAGTAACTGAAATAGGTACATTATATTGTTTTGTCCTCTTGGGCTACAGGAATATTCTCTTCTGCCAAAAAAAGCTTCCTAAAGTCATAGATTTTGTAAAAGATTCTTTCAACACTACTTTATTATAGAATTAAAATAATCTACATTCTATATTAAATTCAGGCCATATGTAGCCTAAAATACTTACTAAAATGTTTGGAAACTTGTGACTTGTGACTAAATAATTTTTAAGAAATGGTCTTTTGCAGCAACTATATAGCTTTCAAAGTTGAAAGAGCACTATATTGTAACTAAAAAAGAAATAATTTCAGCCAAGGGAGGAAATTATGTACTAATCAGACAGATGGCGAAAAATGATGAAGAGAACAGTACTTCTAACAGCATGTCCTAATTGACCCCAATTCTTTGCCACTTGCTTTTAAGCGTCTACCTTATATCTGATAGCTACTGCTGCAAAAAAAAAGCCTCTCTCCCCTGATTTTTCTTGGCCATTTGCTGCTGAAAGCTATTCCTTTAATTACTTTTCTATTTTCACTTTCATCCACTAGGCAAATGTAAGCATGACAAAAAATCAGAACTTTCCCTATAACAGCACAGCCTGTTCTGAGTGAGGAGAATGAGTCAGAGGGACAAACTACAGTCTCTTCTCAACAGAACCTGGAAGCCCTAGAGGAAAGGTGGGAGGAAATGACTGAACATCAAGTCTGTGTTTTTACCAGGCACAAATATGCCCAGATTTGTACAACTCTGTAGTAAAGATAACAAGAAAAACAGATGTTGGGAGCAAATAAATTACTAAACAGTGATCATTTTATTGATGGAATTAAAATTTTCCTGATTAGCTTATAAATGTAAATGTATGGAATTTGCATTAATGCCACATTTATATTTAATTAGTATGAATTTAACACATTTAATATCAGAAATATAATATTTAAAGCATGTTTTAAGAGATTTGATCTAAAGAGTAAAAATTTAAATTATACAAAATTATACAAAAATTCAAATTGTTGTGAGTATCAAAACTAAAAATAACACGAACACTCTTATGTTTAAGAAAACTGAAAAAGCAGCTTACCACCTGGCCAGATATATCAATAGGAGATGAAATTTCATTTGTGTATAACTTCCGTTTGACCCGTTTCGGTTGAGATACATTTTCTTTACTTACTTCTACATTTGAGAGCTTTGAAGAGCTCACTGTTTCAATTATCTTCTTTGCTATAAAAATTATATTTATTAGTTAATTTCTGAAATAAATAATTTTCTAACTGGAAAGGTTTAAAATTCTTAATAAAGCAAAAACCATACCAAATTAAAGAAAACCTCTGTAATTTGTAAACAGTGAAAGGTCATGAATAGACAATTCACAAACAAAAAATTAAATTCCCAATAAACATAAAGTAACGATTAAGAGCAAAAGCAAATAAGTAAAATATCATTTGATTATAAATTATAGTACCACCAATAAAACTCATCCATTCTTAATGACTTGAAAGAGGTTTATGTTACGTTAAATAAAGAAGCAGGATACATAAGAGTAGACCATGCAGCATTAAAAACAAGGCAGTAGATCTAGGTCAGTACTCACATGTAAAGATGCCCACATAATTATTAAGTAAAGGTAGTTTTTAATCGTGAGCCCTTTACTTGTAGTTAACACATACATATACACACACACAGTAAAAGACAGAAAGCAAATTGCTAACAGTTTATTGCTTCTGGGAAGTGGAATAGGAATTTTTATATTTCTTATTTTATACATTTGTTTTAGTTTTTTAATAGGCACATATTGGTTTTAATAAAGTATATTTCCATTTGGGGAAACTCCTGGATAAAAAAAACCATATACATATACTAAACTGTGTTTTTAAACAATAGAAAAAAAAAGTTGCCAGTTCCCGCCAAGATGGAAGTGTAGGTGGAAACCCTTTTCTTCCTCGCACAACCAAAAGGAGGATAACAACCAATTTAAAAACAACAAAGAACCAGACGTGCCAGAAAGTCAAACTGCATGGAACTCCAACAACCAAGGAAGTAAAGAAACAGTCAACCAGACCAACCAGATCGGTAGGAGTGAGTGGGGGCAGACAGGTGACAGAGAGAACCTGTGGCAAGGCAGTGGACGGAGTGGGCAGGGCTGGCTGAATGGGAAACTGAGACTCAGAGCGGACTGTGGACTACAGCAGGGGTTGTCACAGTGTGAGAAACTTCCAGTCTCACACAAGAATTCACTGGAAAGTGGGGCTAAAGCAGAGCAAGCCAGCAGCATTGTTCCATCTCTGGCCCTTCCCCCACAGGCAGCATTGCAGCACAGCAAGGAAGGTTGCCCTGCCCTGGTCAATACCTAAGGCACCGCCCCCTTGCAACTTAACAGGTGCACCGAGACAAAGTAATAAGGCCCAAATGAAAGAACAGAGCAAAACTCCAGAAAGAGAGCTAAGCGATGAGGAGATAGCCAACCTATCTGATGGAGAGTTCAAAGCCCTAGTAATCAAAATGCTCACAGAACTGATTGAGCTTGGTCGAAAAATGAAAGAACAAATGAAGGCTACCCAAAGTGAAGTAAAGCAAAATATTCAGGGAACCAACAGTAACAGGAAAAAAACTGAGACTCAAATCAACAATTTGGGACAAAAGGAAGAAATAAATACACATCCAACTGGAACAGAATGAAGAAACAAGAATTCAAAAAAAACAATGAAGAGAGGCTTAGGAACCTCTGGGACAACTTTAAACATTCCAATATCTAAATTATAGGGGTGTCAGAAGGAGAATAACAAGGGCAAGAAATGGAAAACTTATTTGAAAAAATAATGAAGGAAAACTTCCCCAATCTGGAAAAGGAAATAGACTTCCAAGAAACCCAGAGAGTCCCAAAGAAGTTGGACCCAAAGAGGAACACACCAAAGCACATCATCATTAAGTTACCCAAGATTAAAAATAAGGAGAGAATCTTAAAAGCAGCAAAAGAAAAGGAGACAGCTACAAATGAGTTCCCATAAGACTATTAGCTGATTTCTCAAAAGAAAACTTACAGGCAAGAAGGGGCTGGAAAGAAGTATTTGAAGTCATGAAAGGCAAGGACCTACATCCAAGATTACTCTACCCAGCAAAGCTATCATTTAGAATGGATGGGCAGATAAAGTGTTTCCCAGATAAAGTTAAAGGAGTTCATCAACACCAAGCCCTTATTATATGAAATGTTAAAGGGACTTACCTAAGAAATCAAAAGAAGAAAATCAAAAACTATGAACAGTAAAATGACAACAAATTCACAACTATCAACAACTGAACTTAAAAAAAAATGAAAACAAATACTAAGCAAACAACTATAACAGGAACAGAATCAGAGAAATGGACGTCACATGGAGGGTTTTCAGCAGGGAAGGGAAGGGGAAGAATGGGGGGGGAGTACAGGGAATAAGAAGCATAATTGGTAGGTATAAAATAGACAGGGAGAGGTTAAGAATGATATAGGAAAAAATCAAAGAACTTATATGTACAACCCATGAACATGAACTAAGGGGAGGGAATGCTGGAGGGTTGGGGGGTGCAGGGCAGACGATAAAGGAGGGAAAACTATAATAGCATAATCAGTAAAATATACTTAAAAATACAGAAAAAAAACACTTAAGGAAATATGCTCAATTGAGAGTCTACTTGCCCAGGGCTCAGCTGAGCTTGAGAGCTGAGTTGCCAGATGTGAGTAGCCAATTAAGACAAGCCAAAATGAAAGTAACACTAAAGGCCTTAAGCACTTACAGCAATAGAATGAACAGGAAGCTGCCCCTGAGGAATCACCAGCTCCCACTCACCCCCTTTTCCCTATTTCCCATAGCACACTGTGTGGTCTAGGTCAGGAGGATTAGCACAGAAGTGAGGGCCGTCTCACTGCCAGAAGAACAAAAGGCTTATACACTTATTGTTTCATGGGCGTCGGGGCTGGAGGCCAGAGGGAAGGGCTAGGAGAGGGAAATTGGAGTTAGGGTGAAGAAAGGTGTCTTCAAGTTTGCCTCCCCTTACCTGTCATAAGGTCTTTGGCAGACACCTGAGGAAGTTCTCTGCTCAAGGCACCCAAATAAAAGGCTCCAAATGAAGGCACCTAGGCTGGGAATCCAGGCATGTGCCAGAGCCTGGCTGGACCCCGGCCTGAGCCCATGACTGTAACTCCCTTCAGAGACGGCAGCGCACTGGTGCAGGGAGTGCCACTTCCCCCCAGGAGGCCTAACCAGTAAAACCTTTGCAATTGCCACACAATGATCAGCCACTGCAATGGTCAGTCTTTAAAAACAAAAACAAAACCACACATAGGATTTTGGCCTGGAGCCACTATACTAAGAACTGAGAATGTGAACGAGACAGACATTTTGCAGTTGTGGCACTTTTATTCCAGTGAAAAAGAAAACAAGAAATGATAGCTCAAATAATTCAATTTGCACTTTGAAAAGATCAGTTTCCCATATATTGAATGGGTAGGAGATAGACGAGAAAATTGGAAGACCAGTGATATGAAATAATGAATTTCAATTTTCTTTTTTCCTTATATTTTCAACTGATTAACAACAGCTATATATTGTAGTTACAATCCAAAATAGGGATGTCTTATATTCCTAGAAATAAATTTTTTTAAAAAAATCCATGCCAGGTATATAGGTAGAAAAGCTGTTAAGGAACTGAGTCAAGCAGGTAAGGGAGCCAGTTAGTGTTTGTGTACCTCCCTCTCCTTGTAAACATATTTCTTTTTAACATCAAAGTAATTATCAATATACTTTAAATAAAATACATGAAAATCTAAAAAACCTAAAACGACAAGTTCTGCCCCTCCAAATTTAGACATTTATCACTTTGCTATTTGTCCCTCCAGATATTATCTATGCTTATGCAAACTATGCTTTTAAATGATGTATATATTTTTTGAAAAATATATACAAAAGGGCCTGGTAAGTCGGAAGTTCCCGCTGTGGGCTGACACAGGCTGCCGCAAACTCAGAGGAGCACAGGTCCTCTCTCCATCCCCGCAACTACGTGAAGCAGCCTGCTCTGGATACTAACAGAGACAGTAGCTCAGGGTAGGTCAGTTTCAAAGTACTACATCACATTCCTTTTGATGATGACATATCTTTGTAACCTGGATTTTCAGAAGCTGAATTTTCAGTCGTTGTTTGGCATTAAGTACTAAATGGATAAAACTAGTAGGTTTTTCTTTGGGTGCAGGAGCACAATGAAAAAAAATTACTGAGTTATTAAGGAACCACGAAAGTTTGGGAACCTCTATAAAAATTTTTACAGAAAGTATTTTTACATAACCTATCTGAATCAATTCAACTGTCCCCTGCCTTTATATCCCTACTCCTCCTTATTCTCCTTATCTCTATTCTCCAATTTATCCTACTGCTATCACTCAGATAATCTCATGAAAACCGACTCCTCCACCTGCCTCGTCTCCCCAATAATCTCTCCACATTCTACCTGCCAAACACATACTGCTACCTGGAATAGCCTGCACATTCCCTATACTTTTCTAGTATTCTACTTGTGTCAAAACTGTTCCCTCTTGTAGATGTATGAGTATGTGTATGTGTATACACACACACACACAATGTTTCTGTTTATGTATACATGTAGATATGAAGTGTACACCTGAGCATATATTAATATAACAGGTATTAATGTAGCTAAGAAAAAAGCATTAAGTAAACTCAATAGGTTTTATAGATTTGTTTGATTTATATGAATAGGTAATGTTTATCTATACATAGAAAAAAAAACACTAGAAGAATATTTACTATTATACGAACAACAATGATTATCTCTAGCAGGTGTAACCCTGCCAACATTTCAATTACTAGGTTAAATCCCATCTCTTCTATAAAACCTTCCCATAGCCCCTAATTAGAATACTGAATTTTTCCAACTGTAAGATACACCTGGATTTTAGAGAAGGAAATTAGGGAAAAAAATTTTGAAGCAAAAATGTGAAATATTTAATAACATAAGTAACAGAACACACCCTCACCAGGCAAGCTACATTCAGACTATAAGATGCACCCCTCTTCCCCCCCACAAATTGGGGGGAGTGTATCTTATAGTCCAAAAAATGTGGTAGCTCATTTCCCTCCAGTACTACCACAGCACTTTACTTGTCTCCCAGTAACTACACTAAGCAGCCTGCTCTGGATCAATTACTTAAATACAGGACTTTCTTTATTACACAGTGAACACCCAGGCATATCATCCTTTCCTGTTTCTTCCCATAGTACCTAACACAGAATAATATAATGTATACTTGAAATATAATAACCTTTGTTGAGTTTATACCAATCAGATACTAGGAAATATCCTATACTGAACACTAAAGGACATTTAATTAATTTTCTACACACCTTTTGATTGAAGAATTGTAGGAGAACGTTGTAAGAAGTCTCCAAATTTCTGCAGTGTTCCTTCTTTTTTCTTAGTGGTCAAGTTTACATTGATTGCAGATGCCTGACTCCGTAAAGAATATGTTTTCTGAGATGATGATCGTGTAGAAGCCTAATAAATAAACATTTTTGGTTATTGTTGATGAGGAATTTTAGAAAGAAATAGTTACAGCCACAGTTGAATTAAAGAGACCAGGCACAGGTTATGAATTCTCAGGCGGGGAATTTGTGATTAAGAACATGAGGAGGCCCTGGCCGGTGTGCTTCAGCTGGCTGGAGCGTCCTCCTGTGAACTAAAAGGCCGTGGGTTCGGCTCCCAGTCAGGGCTCATAACTAGGTTGCAGGATGGGGAAGGGGGGCCAGCAGCTGGTATTCCCTTTCTCTCTGCCCACCCCCTTCCCCTCTCTCTATGATCCTCAGGTGAGGATTAAAAGAAAAAAAAATAGAATATGAGGAGAAGGATAAAAGAGCCCGAGAATGGCAAAGTGAGTGTGACAGACGAACTGCTAAGTGAGAAGTGAACACTTCAGGAAGTACCTGCTACCGACCAAATGCTGAAGCTTACATTCTCATCTGAATTAGATGAACAGAAAAAGGAGATAAATAAGTTATAATTGGACATAATTGGATAATTACTAACCAAATTTGACATCTTTATTTTCATCTTCTACTTTATAAATGTAAGTTATTAAAATGGTCAATTTTGAACAAATTAAAAGACAAACCTTTTGTTCTTTTTTGGGAGAATTTATATGCTCAGAAACAGGGGACTTCAAATTTGTTCTGGTTGCAATATTCTTCTTATTTTCACATTTCACCAAGTCCTAAAAATAATATATTTCAGCACTGGTTAATTTCTTGACAATTTTTTTCTTTCTGTAGACTAAGGAAAGAAGAAAGGGAGGGAGGGGAAATGAGGGACAGAGGGAGGGAGGGAAGAAAGGAGGAAGGAAGGGAGATAGTGGTTCTCAACCAGGGGTGGTTGTTGACTCCAGGGGACACTGGCATGTCTGGAGACGTTTCTGGTTGTCATTGCTGGGGGGAGTGGAGTTTTATTCGCAACTAGTGAGTAGAGGCCAGAATGCTGCTAAGCACCTCTATGATGCACAAGACGGCCTTCTTAAAGAAAGAGATATCTAGTACCAAATGTCAATAGTGTTGAAGTTGAGAAACCCTGACTAAAAGTATGAATTTTCCCCCAACATTATAAAGACATTATTGACATATAACATATGTAAGGTTAAGATACATGATGTGCAAATTTAATAGATGTATATATTGCAAAATGATTGAAGGTATGGATTTTTCACACACCATATAAAATGAAATTATAAGCTAACTGAAGCAGATTAGAAGGGATAACACCTTTTATTTGAACCCCATCTATAAAATATAGCACAGCAATATACCTGCCCCTTCTCCAACTCCCAAATCCCACAAAGCATCTGTGTCTAAGATCTCTAACTGAAATTTGGCAGCACTGAAAACAAAGTAAAATCAAAACAAACAAAAATCTTCAGTATAAACATAGGTAAAATGTGAAAATTAAGAAACACACTGTCTTCCCTAATAAACAGGCATGGCATCTTAGGAAGAGCCTTTTGTGGTATTATTACCTGAACTGAACTGTACAAATCCTAGTTATACCAAAGATTATAAGCATAAAAGAAAAAAGGCAAGAAGAGTAGCAGAGAAAAGATCACGACTGAACCTCAGAATTCAAGTCATCAAGTAGAAGCCGTGAAGGATCATAAGAAACAGACTTCCTTAAAGGGGAAGACAGATGGAACCGTGGGAAGCAGATAATGAAGAAAAGCTGTAATTCCATCACACTTGTATGATCGATAAACAGCTCTTTGTTGTCTTCCCTGGAACGGAACACAGCACTGTGCAGATGACTTTCATGAGGACCTCAGTTTATTACAGCAGTGAAGAGCCAGCAAAATCAATGAAAACTTCCAAGTTTTACATGATTTGCCTACAACAACCTGTACATCTACTCTTAAATACACATGGAGAGTACAGGAGAGTACAAACCAACAGTAAAGTGGATAACTGTATTTTAACACACTGTGTATACAAATTTCCCTTTTCCCTAAGAAAAGAACAAATCAAGGAAAAGTCAATATAGATGATAAAATTAAAGTATTTAGTACTTTAATTGTATCTAAAATGTATTAAATATAAATTAAATATAGAATAAAAGTTAACTAAGGCTCTATAAAACAACCTCTAAAGGTGTTCTAGGTGTAGCAGGAAATGAATATTTACTTATGAATAATATCCACTTAGTAAATTTATTACCTGACAGAGAGCCTCAGGAGTATAGTTAATACTATTTCTCTTCCACAGACTTGAAAATATAGTACTCTTTAAAGAAGTGAAAAACAAATGTTGAAGATAAAGTTATTATGCTGGAGTTATACATAGTTTTAAACTTATTATCAATTTGCTTTTAAAATAAACATTACCACTTATTACCTATCTACAACATGTAGAGGAAAAACTAAGCATTTTAAACATATCTACTCTTTTATTTCCAAAAGGAGGAAACTGAGGGCAGAAAGTTTATGCGACATGGTAGAGGGTTTGATAACCCTATAATTAAAAAGCTACAATAAGAAGGGGCAAACAGTTTTTAGCCTGCCACTAAATAGAGGTCCAAATTTTCCAAATTTCAATACACTGGCTGTTAGAAAAAGAATTTCACTGCTAAGAGAACATACAGAGTTATGACAAGGCCTGAAATTTTAGTTAAAGAACAAAGATTACATTGAAGCAAGATAGCCATTTCAGTTTCTCTAATTTTTTTAATCATACATTTTCTCTTCCCTTGGAGGGAAAGTGGCTCAGTTTGAACAGGACTGATAAATTGCAACAGTTCTCCAATAGAACCCACCATCATTTGAACTATCACAACTGCACTGAAATAGGGGATAAGCTATGTATTTTACTATTCATAAGCCTTTTGTTTGAAGATTATTAAACTACAGTGATATTCTTAAAGAGGACAGAATATGCCATAAGTTATGATTTTGGTCTCTAACAGCAGTGCTTATGAATAGGAGGACAGTGTAGAGAGTTTAACTATATAATTGAACTTAATAATAATGTCTGCTTGTTAAATTCACTCATCAGTTAAGTATTTACCTCCTCCATTTCATTACTCTTCCTCTTCCGAGACTTGGAAATCTTAACCGTGACTGGTAAGGTACAACCAGGGTGTTTCACTGCCATTTTGTTTGGCCGTAAAGGTGTAAACTGAATCTCTAACTCGGGTTTTGGAAACCGAGTACTTTGATTATTTTCCGTTGACACTTCACAAGAGTCAAGGACTATACATTCATCCTACAACAGAATTAAAAAGACAAACCTTATTTGCAGAATATGAATTTATAAATCACAAAAAATTAACTCTCAAATACCTATCAAAGATAATGAATTAGAAAAGATAAAAAAGTGTGTCGAGGTCGAATTCCCCAGAGCAAGGACAGAGGCTGCATTATCGGCTACCCTCTCCAAGCTTATACACGGTACATTAAAATTGAGGGAAACTTAGAGATAAGTATTTCTCAAACTTGCATGATCCTAAAAGTTATCTAGAGTGTTTGTTTAAAAGATTCTTGGATGCTACCACAAATCTACTAAATCAGAACTCTACAAGGAAAATGTCTAGAATTTTTAATAAACACCTAGTTTATAGTAGATTAAAGTTTGCTGCTAATTCTTTGCTACTCTTTCCATTGAGAGATGGAGTCTCATTCTCCTTTCTTGAATCTGGGCTGGCTTTAATAACTTCCATAACCAATACGATGTGGTGGAAGTAACATCCTGCTTCTTCTTGAGGGTCAATCCTAAGAAGCCTTGTAACTTCTACTCCGCACTCTTGGAACACTAACTTACAGAACATTCCCCTCCTCAAAACGCCCCGCCTCAGAATCTAGCCAGTGTGCTGGGAGAAGCCTGAGCTACAGGAAGAGGCCACATACAGATCCAGCTGACCTCCCCAAATCAGCTAGGTTAATGAATCATTTTGGAATCTCAGCCCAGTTGAGCATACTGATTTCATGAAGGCAAGAAAAATATGCAAAATAGCCTAACAATACCATTCTCCAAAACCATCAAGTATATAACTGCTGGAGTTTTTAATAGGAAATTGGAATCAGGGTGTTTTAGGACAGAATATGTAACTTTATAGAGAAAGAAATGTCCACACAATTGCCTATGCAATCGAAAATTAATCTTGTTTATGGATCAACTTCAATCTTTTCTACAAACAATATAATTTGCATTAGTCTCTAAGGTCAATGCTAATTATCTGAAACTCTACCAAAAGCTATCAGGGAAAGGCCAAGAGAAAAGGAATGGCTCATGTTATTTCCCTAGATTAAAATGCCCTTCTCTTCCTATTCTCTGCTTGGTAAAATGCCATTCACCCTCAGGACCCTGGATAATGTTGCTTTTGCTACTGCCTTCACAATCACTCAGACAAAATTCATCGTATCCTCCTTAGTCGGTGTTTCTTCTCAGCATTCTGTTCACAACACTTAGCCCAAACGGTGAAGTACAACAAGGCAGTCATTTATATATCTGTCTTACTAGATTCTTTCGTCCTGAGGATCACAATCGTATCTTATTTATGTTTTATAAATTCTCAGTATCTAGCAAGGTTCCCAACACTAAATGCTTCCAATAAATGTGTTAAAAAATATTTAATTTTATTTTCAAAACCTTAAATGACATAGAATTTTTATCTATTTCATATGTAATCTGAGAAGCTATTATCCAAAGTGATTCACAGAAGCCTAAACTCACTACAAATTATGGAAATTCATTGTGAGTTATTAAGATTTGGTGACAAAGTTATTAAATGGGAATGATTAAAAAAACACATTTAATAGAATGCTAACTAAAGGGATCTCTTATGAGGCCAAATAATCATGCATCCATTTTTTCCTATTTCTGACTGAGAAGTTTGTTTACATTAACAGATTTGTTGTTTGAGATCAGAATCATTTTGAGCTCTGGCTCAGTGGATTGAGTGCCAGCCTGTGAACCAAATGGTCACCAGTTCGATTCCCAGTCAGGGCACATGCCTGGGTTGTGGGCCAGGTCTCCAGGTGAGGGTGTGAGAAGAGCAACCAATGGATGTTTCTTTCACACATTGGCTTTTCCCTCCCTTCACCTCTCTCTAAAAATAAAATAAATAAAATCTAAAAAAAAAAGTTATTTAAAAAAAAAGAGATCAGTATCATTTTGAGAGGAAATTAGTATTTGGAGACCTAATCTCCCAGAAGAACTTCACCTCTCCTCAAAAGCCTTTAGCTTTCTTTCCCACAGCTAAGAGCATATATAACTAATTGTACAGCAAAGTACCTCCAACAATTGATTACATTATATTTGTATGTGTTGTTTGGTCACTGGTAAAGGGAGTAAAAAGGTAGACTGTGTTCCCAAATACCCACCTCTACCTCATTGCGGGAAATTTCAACACTTGTTGATTGAGGTACAGTTTTAACTCCATCAAGATCTATTGAACTCATAGGTCTGGGCTTGATATCCACAGTTTCTTTTTCCTAAAGTAAATATTAGAGCAACAAGCCATTGTAACCAAAAATAAATTAAAACACTTCACCTAAAGAACATAAAGTGAAGATGTAGGTGAATTAAATAGGGGAAGTAATCAAAGACTTCAATGCCCATGTAACTCTGCTTCCTCCTCTCTCTCATTCTCAGAGACTCAGGAAAGGCTGGGCAATTTTCCAGCCTCTTTTGTGTCTGATATAGAGAACTGGGAAAATTACTTTCAACTTCCAAGGTGTTTTACATATATACCCTCATTTTACTTTCACTGTAACTGAGTTAAATTTAAATTTGTTAAGAATCCTTGTTCCAGATGAGGAAATAGAAAATTACACGCTCAAGGTCTGTACTGAGTTGGGATGTAACTTTGATGACACAATTTTGAAAATCTAGAGTCTTGGAAATGCAGCTGTAGCCCCACAGTAGAAAAGGCTATGCTGATGATGAAACCTCTTCTGCTGCACACTGTCCATGCCACCTTCTGCCACGGGTTGTATTCTATTCCCAAACCCTACTTAAGAATCTCTAAAGAAGTGTTAGATTATATTTTTAAACTTGATAAATTCCAATGTGGACCTTCTCATCACTGCCATCAAAATCAAAAGCCAAATACATCTCTGTGTCACTTACCCACAGCTACCAAATAAAAAAGATTCTATTGAATTATAATGGGGAGATTATAGCATGTACTGACTTGCACTGAGGTAAAAATTGTGCTAATTGATTTCATAAATGCTCTCAATTAATTTCCACAACTCTACTAGGAAGACAACATATCTCTGAATCAATCATAAAGTCTAAAAACTCAAAATTCACAAGAAATACCCAAATAAATTTTCACACTGATTCCCCTTTGATCTACTGAAACTTACTTCTTTAACCTTTAAGGAGTTAATCAAACAATTTTGAAAAATTTGTTTAAAAAAAGGCATAGAGAGAACAAGATTCTACTGACTGTTTTAGAAGCCTCTGATGTGACTCTTGTTTTCAATTGTTCAATTTCATTATCTTTCTGTAAGTTACTGGACATCAATGCTTTCAGCTGTATTTCTAAAGCTGCAACCAGCTGATCCCGTTCTTCTCGCCATTTTTGAAGATTACTGTCTTTCTCTGCCAGCTGTGCTGTAAGTATTTCCTAACCAGGAAAGAGAGAAAATGTTAGAGCATATCTTGAAACATTATGCATCTAAAATTGTTTTGAAATTTTATTATAAGTAACAATAAATATAACTGTGAACAAGATGCATAACAAATAGCCTAAATAAAACATTTATTGTATAAAAAATAAAAAAATATTTATTGTACCCTTGAAACAAAATGCATAATGTCTTTATATGTATTTAATGTCCACATGCTGTCATTTATGCCTACTGGGGGTGTCCAACCTGAGGCCCACAGGCCGCAGGCAGCCCAGGATGGCTCTGAATGCAGCCCAACGCAGAATCGTAAACTAACTTAAAATATTGAGATTTTTTTGTGATTTCATGTCTCATTGTATTT
Organism: Phyllostomus discolor; assembly: GCF_004126475.2. NCBI lineage: Eukaryota > Metazoa > Chordata > Mammalia > Chiroptera > Phyllostomidae > Phyllostomus > Phyllostomus discolor. Next base: position 144,644,470 of record NC_040907.2, on the reverse strand, counting down.
AATATGTGGCCTAAGACAACTCTTCTTCTTCCAGTGTGGTGCAGTGAAACCAAAATGTTGCACACCCCTGGCACCCTAGCCCAAATCATTTCAAAAAACATGCTGGTCACCTCTTTCAATAAACAATTATAGCTCTTAAAATAATATCAGTATTGAGAAATAAGAGGGTAAAATTACAGTAAAACAAATAAAAAAACTAATAGCAACAAACAATAATGAAAATAAAACAAACATGTGCAGACCTAAAATGAACTGTAAAACACTGCTGAAAGAAATTACAGAACACTTAAATAATAGAGAGATAATTTGTTAAAAGATCAAAAGGCTCAATGTTGTTAAGATTTCAATTCTCTCCAAATAGATCTGTAAGAGTTGTTAAACAAAAATGTTTCATTTCCACAGTTTTAAGTCTAATTTAAAGAGGGTTTATTAGGCATTGACAGTGTAACAGTATAAAAACTTCATTTCTTTAACATGACATTTTCTCCTTCCTTCCCTTTTGATTCAAACTGGCCTCATACAGCAGCCTGACTCACCTGTCTCCTCCCTTGCATGTCTACCCCCTGAATCATTAAGTGCTCAGGACAATGACTTCTAATTAGCACCAAATAATCTTAGGAACAAAGTCTAATGACCACAAAGACACAGTTTTAATCAAACTAAAGATAACATCTAGGCTTCAGTTGTGCGTTTCAGTTCCAGGACCAGAAAGGCAGGGAAACCGGACTAAGCACGGCCATGCTGATTTCAGATTCGGGTGCATGATCAATTTCCCCCACCCCACCTAGCACCAACCAATCAGTAGAGACCCACTACTCTCACTCCCATAGTCACCATGATTAATGATTTCCCCTCTATAAAACCCGTACCCTAGCAGCCAAATGCCAGGTCTTTGAGCATTAACTCACCTGTAACTCCACAGGTGAGCCACTTCCTAAAAATTAATACTTTCTTTGTTACAAGCTCCCATCTTATGTTTAGCTTTGATGCATGCAGGCAAATGTGAACCTGGTCGTGGGGCATGAAGTCTGAACAACCAACAGCAAGGCCAGGTGAGAAGACAACATGTCCACAGTCCTGGAGCTGTTGAGCTCTTTATATGTCGTGTGTGTGTACATGCAAGGCGGGGGTGCCTTCTGAAAGGATTACATTAGTGATAGACAAACAGGGGGCGGTGGGAGAAGCTAAACCAGGGCCAGCTCTGGGATAAGCACAGAATCAAGCAAGGAAGAAATGCGTCTGTTCCTACAGATTGGCTGTAGGCATTAGATTGAAAAGTTCATGTATAAACAAGAAGCAGAGGCCCCTGGGGTTCAATGGTGCCTGGCTATGATCTCTTGGATAATCTTGTAAATAATCACCTGAACATGAATCCTGAATTCCTACAGATATACAGGAATGTGAGCAGTCCTTTGTCAGAGCTGGCCCACAGTTATTAACACGCGAACTTCTTTTTCTCTCACTCTCTGGAATCTGTATTATAGTTTAGAATACGTCAGAAATTTTTTTGTCAGAGTCAAGGAAATTTCAATAAAAATCAGGGCAGGTGTGTGTGTATATCTGTATGTATGTATGTGAAGACATGAAAAAGCTGACTCTAAAAGTTACATGGAAATGCAAAAGATCTAGAATAGTCCAAATTATTTTGAAAATTAACAAATTGGAGCAGTCACACGGTATCATTTAAAGCTTATTATAATAATCAAAAACGTGTAATACTGGCATAAGGATGGAGATCAATGGAACAGAGGAGAGGGTCCACAAATTATAGTCAGCTGGAATTCTACAATAACACCAAATAAATTCAATGGAGGAAAGTGAAAGGACAAAGCCAGCACCACTTGCCATTGTGGCGCCATTTGCCTAGCAGGCCTGTGATCTTGTTAACCATGACTGCCAGTTTTCTCTTCTGAGCCTGTGTCCCAGGACTGGAAATTACTGGAAAGCAAGAACAGGACTAACAGCTCCCAGCAGCCACAGGCAGAAGATAACACTGGAACAAACTGCAGGCTCGAGTCACAAGGTTAACAGCCCATGGGCCACACAACAGCACCCACTCCACCCTTTTTAATCCAATTGTAACTCAATAAAAACTCAAGGCCCTGCCCCTCAGTGCCTGTGTAATTGTCCACACCACGCCCCTCTCCTTCCTTCAAAACTGAATAGAATCTTTCCTCTCTACACTTTCTTCTTTTTGTGAATCCTTTCACAGCCTGAGTCACTGACCACCCTAACAGAAAGGGCAGTCTTTTCAACAAAGGGTGCTAGAACAACTAAATAGCCAAATAAAAAAGAAAAACATAAAACCCAACCCTCCAAGTTAACTCTTGGACAACTGATTTATATGACAAGAGTTGCAGAATAGTGCAAAAGCAATTTTTTTTCTGTAAATACTACCAGGATAATTTGTTAACCCAAAGTTTAAAAAAAAAAAGCCTTGACCCCATTCAGGGAGGAAAAATTATCCTCTACCTTTTAAGTTCTTCCAGTTCAACTAATAATCAAATTAACCCAAGACAGAAAAGCAGGAGAAAAGCAAATTGAAATTTAATAACCTGAATGCCTCCTGCACACATGGGGAAGACCCACGAATAGTAACCTGCCAAAATGGCGGAGTGGTGGACGCCATCACCTTCAACACCTCCTTCCGCTGAAGACATAGAGAATCAGTCAAGGGGACAAGGGTAAGACTGTTACATGGACTTAAGTCCTACCTTTTCTACTCAGAGAGACAGCAGTCCAAGTACAATGAAGGAAACTCACTTACAAACGGAAATTTCCCTTATAAATATGTGTCCTTTTATAAAGGGTAACTTCTACCTGGTTTTCAGAGCCGATGTTTTTAAAATTAACCAGCAGCCTAAAATAACCAATAGCCCAAAGAGGCATACTCTGCTCCCTTTCGCCCCTATTTCACTCCCACACCAGAACCAATTCTAGGATGTAAATATGAAAAGTAAAACCCTAAACAGAGCCTAAGAGAACATCTACATGTTCTAGAGCAGGAGAGGTACAACCCTCGGCCCATGGGCCACATGCAGCCTCGGATGGCTCTGAACACAAAATTGTAAATTTACTTACAACATTGTGAGACCTTTTTGTTTTCATTAGTGTTTGTGTATTTAATGTGTGGCCCCGGACAACTCTTTTTCTTCCAGTGTGGCCCAGAGACGCCCAAAGACTGGATATCCCTGTTCTCAAGGTTTGTTAAGGAAAGACTGGGAAAATGAACTTATTCTTCATAGAACAAGTAGTAAGAGTAAAAAAGTAGAGATTGAAAGAAGGTACTCACAACACTTTGCAGACAAAGAACTCCTATCCAGTATGTATAAGCAACTCCTACATACCAACAAGAAAAAGCTGAGGGAAAGTCCAGGGAAAAACGGACAAGGGGGCACATTTAAGCAGATCCAATGAAAAATGAAACCATCTTCAACCTCATTAGTAATCAGGATAAAGCACAGTAAAGCCATAAAAAATGACTGACAACACCATATGTTGGCAGAAATATATAGCAACTACAATACTAACTGGAGTACAAATGGATACAACTACTTTTGAGGCAGGTTAGTAAGCAGCCAGGAAAATTCCTTGGCAATTGGAATGGGGAAACTGAAACAGCTGAACAAGGTGGAGCAATTTACAGCCAAGTAATAAATCCTAAAATTTATCTTCCATAACCAAGGACACAAGAGCAAATAGTTTGCACATTCCAGACCACGCAGGGGCAGACCCAACTTGATCCTGGTCCCTCTCTGGTGACATTCTTTAAAGGTTAAGCTGACCAGAGAATAGACCCTGGTCCCCCATGTGCTCCTTTTGATCCATCAGCATATCAAAGGAAACACCAGGAAAGCTGGTAATATTCTAATCGAGAACTCCCCTAAAATTCCCACCTTTAGAAAACAGATAAAAACCCTTAAGACAAAGGACCCATTTTGTGCTTTCCTGAGCACACGTGTGCCTCCCCCCATCCCTTTCTTGTCTCAGGTGTGTATCTTTGCTTTCTTTCTAAACTCTAAAGGTTCCCAGGAGACTTACAACCAGGGGAGCAGCAGGCAGTGGCAGGTCATCCCATGCTAACCCCTTGAACCTGTCCTCAAGGGTCCTCCTTATGCCTCTGTAACTTGTTTCCGGAGTCTACTCAACCCAGTATGACTCACTTCTTCTGTCTCTGTGACTTTCTTTCTAAAGGGCCAAGTCAGCCTCACCTAAGCTCAATCTTCCTCACGTTCCCAAAGGGCCAAAGCAGTTCCACCTAGGTTCACTCCTGTTGCTATGATCTTGCTTCTTCTATCTTAAGCCCTTCCTTGTTCCCTAGCTTTAGTACACATACTTTCAAAGTCACTTGGACTTGTGTCATGAAATCTTTCCAGTAAGAAGTCAAAAACCCACATTCCAGACTGTATCAGGGCAGAAACACCTTGGTCTCTGTCCTGGTCCCTTTACAGTGACACTCTGAAGATCAGTGTGGCATTCTACTAAAGTTCCACATTTGTATACCCTATGAGCTAATAATTCCATTCTTGACTAAACACACAACAGAAATACATGCATGTATGCACTAGAGGAAATGTGTGAAATGTTTACAGAATTTACTCAACAGCCCCAAACAGAAATAAGTCCACATAACTTCAACATTAAAATGAATACACTATAGTATACTCATGTGCTGAAATATACAGCAATGAAAATGGAGTAACTCTAGCTACATGCAACAACATTGATGATCTTTACAAAGATCATACTAAGTGAAAAAAACTAGGCACAAACGAGTGCATTCTGTATATTTCCATTTACATAAAATTCAACAGTGGTCAAAACTAAAGCATTAAACTGAAACATTAAAGACAGAAGAGTAGTACCACTGGGAAAGAAGCAGGAGGGACCCCAGTGGTGATGGCAATGTTTCTATTTCTTGCACTGGGTGGTAAAGTGGGTATTGGCTTTGCAATAATAATTGTAAAGAAATACATAGGCAAAAGGAAGAAGCTAGCTTTCTCTAGGATTAAACACTCAAAGTAGCTTTACTGGCTGGCATTGCTGCCAAGGGACCACTAAGTAAGAAAACAAAGTGGCCCCATTTCTGGTTTGGAATTGGAGTGACTATGACAGCCAATAGTTTCAGTTTCACTTCTTGCATCTTATTATTGCCCAGAATAGTTTGTTGGGCTGTAAGACAGAAACAAAGAACCTGTAACAACCTTTCCTGTTATCATCAGAATCCTCCTCAACCAACACTTCCTGAAGGTATACTCCTCTGATCATGCGGAGGTGGCACATGAAATGAAATATACTGCCATCTTGGAGCTGTAGTGATGACAAGTATTAGTTTCACATGATCTGGCAGATGACAAAAAAGGCTCTAAGGAAATGTGGCAACTAAATGTGTAGCATCCTGGATCAGATCCCTGGCCCAGAAAAAAAAACATTAGTGGGGAAACAGGTGAAATTCTAACGGTCCATTAATTTAGCTAACCCTACCATAATAACATTAATATGTTGGTTTTGATCACCGTACTGTTGTTATGTAAGATACATCAGAAGGTATGTGATGGGTCTACAGGAATTCTCTATACTAGTTTTGCAACTTTTCAGCAAATAAAATGATTTCAAAATAAAAGCTTAAAATGCTTTTAAAAATCACCTGGAAATCATTCTTAACTTACTGAAAATTAACATTCCTATCTTCACTGAAATGTTTAGCTGCTATCAGTAAAATTGTCATAAACAAAGGAAATACCAACAGGTGACAATGTGATACTGCCAAGTCACTATTATTGTAAATAGAAAAATCATTTTTCATTTAAAGATAATGTTACTATGTTGCTCAGTACCTCCCATAAGAACAATGGTGCCTTTTTAACTTGTTTTTTCTGATTGGCAACATTGGGTTTCAAACAGACTTAAGTCTCAGTTAAAACAGGAGGAAATAAAACAGGCTAAGATAGGACTGGTAGGACATAAAGCTAGGCAAAACTGAAGGTTATTTCTACCTACACTCTTCTAGAAATGATTTAGTTGACTTATTAAAAACTCATGATAAAATTAGTGTATGAGATGAAATATACAAACCCTGTTATTAGAACATACAGTTCAAGATACAAGAAAAGTTTCACAATACAGTAGGAATAACCCTGTTGCAGTCAAAAGGTGGAAATTTAAGTTCTGTATCTAGATAGAAATGTAATTAGATATTTCCCCAATTTGCTAAATAAACTGAAAAAAAATAAAATAAGAATATAAATGAACTGCAAGGTAAATTGAGACAGAAGAGTCATCTTACTGTCAGTGAAAGAACATCCAAAACCTATTAAAAAGTTCTATAAGAGCTTATTTGAGTCAAATTTCTCAGGGCATGCCCAGAAGCAAGATCTCAACAGATTGAGAAAATGCTCAGAAGAATGGCAGCTTTGCAGTTACTCTTATGCATTAGACTCAAAGGAGAAAACAAAAGAAGATAAATGAAATCCACTGTGATAGATTAAGTGGGCAGAAGACAGCAAAGTAGGGAAATCTCTAGGATTAAATAAAAAGAAGGGGAATGGGAGGTAGAAGACTGTATATATAGGGGGATAAATGGTAATGGAAGAAGACTTGTCTTAGGGTGGTATACACTCAATACAATGTAAAAATGTGTTATAGAATTGTAGACCTGAAACCTATATAATTTTATTAACCAGTGTCACCCCAATAAATTCATTTAAAAAATAAAACAAATAAAAATAAAAAGCAAAATGGAGAAATTCTTTCTTTGATATTGGTGGATACAGCAGTGTTAACAATGAACATATCTCTGTGAACATATACAGCACACAGAGATAGTATGCAGGGAACAAGACAATAATGAGGGGTTCTGTAGTCTCCTGCTCTGATGGTCTTATGCTCTAGTGCCTGCAGTTGTGCCTTCGAGGATCTAGAAAAGAAAATTCCTCTGGCCCTGGCCAGGTAGCTCAATTTGTTACAGCATCATCCCAACACGCCAAGGTTTTGGGGGTTTAATCCCTGGTCAGGGTGCATACAAGAATCAACCAAGGAATGGATAAATGAGTGCAAAAACAAATTAATGTCTCTCTCTCTTCTCTCTCTGAAAATCAATCAATAAATAAAATTTTAAAAATTACTCTGACATTTCAAAGGTATGTTATCCTAGATGCACAAGAACAATGGACAGAACTCAAAGACTGACCTCTGCTAAGGGGGCGTGGGACATGACTACCCACCATGGCCTGTTAGAAATATGTGACCAGAGCATCCTGTGTCCTTAGTCACTAAGCTTGTCAGGGCTGCCATGTGCCCCAGATTGTCAGGTTTGTTATATATCCCTTTTTCATTCACAATACAAATAGAAAAGCTATTTTTTAAAAAAAGAAAGAAAAACAGTTAACCATGTAGAGACTCATAAGAATCCCCGAGATAGATTTAACAAACCAAAGAAAGCAGGTGAAATACATCAAAGAGAAAGTATAATTGCCACCAACCACTTCGTTTTGTTGCTTTAAACCATGCTCTCTGTCTTCAGCATATTTTTTCATCTCTTTGTTTCGTAGGTTCTCTGCTTCTTTTGCTTGAGTGATTAGCATCATTTTTTCATCTAACCATTTCTTTCTATCAGATTCATATTTCTGCTCAGATTCCTATATACATAAACAGTACAAATAACTATCACATGCTTAAATAGTAAAAAAATCTATTTTTATACTCTTTTCATAAAACTTATCACATTCTAAAAATTTTAAAGTGGTTTTCTTTCAACAATGACAACACCAGAGTTTATTTCAGATTATAAAATGAACATTGGTGGTTTGCTTTCCTAAACTGTATTTCCTTTATAAACTTTACTTTCTATGAAACCTACTTTTAAGGACTTGATTTAATCAGTGAGAAAAAGAAAAAAAAAACGAGCAATTTGAATTCCTGAAAGTGTTACAAAGACCCAAGTCTTCCTAAATGTCAGGAAAACAAAACAAAGACTTGGCTTATTTGGTCATATCTAATTACATGGTTCCAAAAGTAAAATATTCCTGGGTATATAGGAAGCCAAATAAAAACAACTTATGCAATAGGACAAATATTTATTAGTTTAAGGACCACTGAAAACAGCTGGACAGAGATTATAGTTGACCAATAACTTCTACAGTGGCTTCCATAGATCCTTTGGGTTCAAAAGCATCTAATTTATACATTCAAAATCCAAGTGAACAAAGACAATATCCCACTTTAAAATGTATGTCCCACTGTTCTAAAAACTTTTAAAAGCACTGTACTACATGAACTATGGCAGTCCATTCCACAATTACAAATGTTATCATCTAAGATACATGGTTATATCATTTGAGAACAATGAAAACACACCACTGGCTCCTTAGTGTAAATATTCTCAATATAGTTAATACTTTTTTTTCATAATTAATGGAGTATTTACTCGGGGTTTTCACAATGGAAAGGATAAAGTCTAGACTATGTAATTAACAATTACAAAATAAAGTGACAAAAGGACTCATGGACACAGACAATAGTGTGATGATTGCTGGGGTGAGGGAGATCTAAGGGAACAAAATAGTAATGAAAAAATACAATAAAGATATGTCAAAAAATTAATAAGTAAAAAAAGTAACAATGTTTTTGTATTTGTTCAATACCCAGTTACATACAACCTAAATTTTAAAAAATTTAGATGCAACTTTTGAAAATCATTATTACACTTTCTTCCATCTCAAATCTAGTTATGAATGCAACTCTTAATATACAAAATTTTAAGTGGTATTTGGTAAATCCTATTCAAAACATATTTCCTCCACATGTTGTCTTCTATACATAGCATGTTGGAGTTGAACATAAAATACATAAACACCAAGTCTAATATCTTCTATATACTATGGTTTTGAATATATCTCAGTTTCTAAATATACAACTCTGTTCTTTTCCATCTTAATAATTACATATTGAAAAAATTTACAATAATCAAAATAATTTTCCTAACAGTCATTTTCTCCACAGCAGGTTTTAATGAATAAGAAGTTTAAGGGCTAGAAAAATAGGTAAGACACGGTAATTTAATTATTAAATTATAGAATATAAAACTGAAGACTCAAACCCTTGTATTTTCATTATCAATTACTTTGTATCTTGGGAATTTTCTCCCTGTCATTTCAATATATACTGAAAAAATTATATCAATATATTAACACTTCTTAAGAGTTATTTCACCCATATCTAAATTAATTATCAACTACTTACTGAATTCTTCTCTCATAAGAAATATAATATATAGACATATAGATTACATACATAAATAAAATCATACCTGTAACTCATCTTGAAGTTCCCTGAGCTTTTTACTGAGTACATCTGTGTAATCCTCAAGTTCCTTATTTGCCCTTTGATTACTTTTTGCTTCCAGATCTTTGAATTTTTCCTTCAATTTTTCCAATTCTGTTTGAAAAAATTGGCTTTAAAAACATGTGCAAAAGTTATACCATTTACAGATATACATAGTATGGGATACAGACAAGACTCAGAAGAGCCCAGAAAAAGAGAGATCAGGAAAGAACTAGAGCCCTGACCAGTGTGATTCAGCTGGTTGGGTATCATCCTGCAAACCTATAGGTCAACGGTTCAATCCCTAGTCAGAGCACAGGCCTGGGTTGCCGGCTCAGACCCTCGTCAGGGTGTGTACAAGAGACAACTGATCTATGTTCTTCTCTCACATCGATATTTCTCTCCCTCTCTTCTCCCTCCCTTCCCCTCTCTCTAAAAATAAATGAATTTTTTTTAAAAAGACACAACTAGAACTATACTAAGAGTTGCACTTTAAAGAGTTCTTACCAAATTTTAGAAAAGAGGAACTACAAGGACCAATGAATAATGCTCAAAGTGTACAATGGTGTTCTGAAGGATGGATTCAGAGTATTTATACAAGATGATACTAAGAGCTAGACAGAGGTAAAATTTAGTTGAAAGTTTATTCTTTTATATATATATATATATATATATTATTTATTTTTAGAGAGGAAAGGAAGGGAGAAAGAGAGGGAGAGAGAGAAACATCAATGTGTGGTTGCTGGGGGTCATGGCCTGCAACCCAGGCATGTACCCTGACTGGGAATTGAACCTGCGACACTTTGGTTCACAGCCCGCGCTCAATCCACTGAGCTACGCCAGCCTGGGCGTGAAAGTTTATTCTTATCATCTGGGGAACATTGCAGGTAATCATCCAGTTATTATGAACATGTCCTTACTCCTTCTTTACACAATTTTACTTAGATAAAACAATTTTCATCACACTGGAGAAAGAGAAATGGCAGGGCGCTCCAATATCATACTGAATATTATTTCATTAAGAATTATTATAAATAAGCCCTGGCTGGAGTACCTCAGTGGATTGAGCACAGGCTGAGAACCAAAGTGTTGCAGCTTCGATTCCCAGTCAGGGTACATGCCTGGGTTGCAGGCCATAACCCCCAGCAACTGCACATTGATGTTTCTCTCTCTCTCCCCCTCCCTTCCCTCTCTAAAAATAAATAAAATCTTAAAAAAAGAAAAGAATTATTATAAATACTACAATACTTTAAAAAGGAAAGCCATCTAGGAAAATTAAAAAATGCAAGAGTACGTCTTGAGATATTTAAGCAACCTTGTTTTACCTGTGGCCAGTCTTTCAGTTTCCTCTAATTTGGCTTCAAGCACTTGCTCTTGCTCTACCTGAGTTTGTTCTTGTTCTTCCAGTGTCATTCGCATGTCTTCAATTATTTTTTCTTTAACACTTAGATCTAAAAATTGGGGGTGAACATTTTAGAAATTACTAACATCCATTTTCTTCTATCCAATGTTTCTTGAATTCTTCTAAAAACTAAAATATACTTTTATTAACTATAACAGAAGATAAGTTCCATACAGACAGTACTTTGTCTTGTTCTCTGCTATACCGCCAATGCCTAGAACAGTACTGGCACAGATGAGACCCCAAATAAATATCTGATGTACAGATGAACACTTGGATGATCACAAGAATGCACAAATGGAAAGAAATCTTTTCAAATAAAATTAACAAATTTTTATAATATTAAACTATTAATACTAATAAGCACAAATCTTGGGATTTAGAAGATGTATTACTTGGCAAAATAATTTTAGTCTTAATATTCTCAAACCAAAATTGAAACTTTTACCTCTTAAAAACAAAAAAGGATCCATCCCAATATGACTTATTTTCTTAAAATTCAAGTAACTGTTTTTACAGAAAATTTTTCAAAGCTAAATATTTACTTCTAGTGTTTTTAAAACCAGCCCTTGAAAAATGACAATGTCTTAGAAATCTATTTTAATCCTATCTGCTAGAAAGACAGGAAGAGGAAAGATTATTTTGTGCCCTCTAGTATTGGCCACATAGTACCTAAGCTCATCTGAGGGATACCTTTTACCAAAACTATTGCTGGTGTCAGAGGTGACAAACCTATAAACACATATAGGTCAACCTCAGGTAACTAAAAGTAACATTAAATGACAAAAATCTCAAAAGGTGGCTCCCTCAACATGCACATAAAGCAAGCTTAACACAAATAAAAAATAAGAAAAAATTATATGATTAATTTTCAGTATATCTGTCCACTAATGTAAGCTGCTAGGAGTGCTAACCAAACAGAATTTCTCCCAAGATTAAAGTAGTCAGTATTATCATCTAAACTCTTTCTTTCAAAATGCATGACTTGCAAAATATTCATGTTATGCAATTAATTATAAATTTATTTGAAGAATCCCTTTCCTTTCCCATTCAATATTTTGCACAAAACTAGAGGGCTAGAACAAGAGTTTAAGTATCTAATTATTAACTAGGAGAGTCCCAGGGCACCGATGGTAACTTAACCAATGGCTATCCACCTATTATTTGAAAGGCAGATACAGTAAAGGAAAAGAATTATTTCATCAGTCACTGCCTCCAATAATTTACATTTTGCTTCAGGATAGAATCCAGAAATATACAAAAACAAAACAAAATTAAGCACTTAAAGACAACTATTAAACAGATATCTCATCATAGCTAAAAAAAAAAATACTATCAAATGAATAGGTCAGTGATTTTCACCTGGTGTGCTGCAAAGAGGCACACCAGTGTGATATAAGAATTCTTAAAATATGCAAACCTGATTATTTAGTCAGGTGCATGGACCTCTTTTCCCTTAGATTGTCAAATTAAAAAACGACAACAGCCAACACAACAATAGCCATCTGGTGTGAATGACTCAAAACTATACCTATTTTCTTTTTGTCAGATGGGCAAAAAATGTACTTTTTGGTGCGATGCAGAATTTTAGTAATTAGTTTATGTGTGCCACGAGATGAAAAAGGTTGAAAATCACTGGGAAAAGTATCAGGAGCTTAATATTCAGGGAAGAGGATCCCTGAGAGCTATAATATTCTGGAAAAGATTCAAAGAGGAAAGGCTTAAGCATAACATTGGAGAACCGGTAGGAGAAGGGACATTACAAAATCTAGGGTCAAAAATGACACATAAATGTTATATAAAATCCCAGATTAGAAAAACTCACTTAGTGACAGTTCAAGTTTCAGAATACCAGTTACCAGATGTCTACAAAACAAGTAGAAAAGCTTGAAATCACGTGATACTGTTTCATCTACCATCAGACCTAAGTCTGAAGTTTGAGAACACCCAATGCTCCCATTGGCAACAATGTGGGTGAACAGGCCTTCTACATACTATTACTGTGAGTATAAACTGCCACAAGCACTTTGGGGAACAGAAAAGCAGTGTTTATAAAAATTTCAAGTATACATCATTTGGGCCAACAATTCCTTTGCTAGGAATTTCCCCTACAAATGTATTTACTAGTACATGTATGCACAAAAACTTTTGTGCAAATATATTTGTGGTATTATCTATAATAACAAAATTATGACTGAAATAACCAAAAAATTTAATCATAGGGATCATATTAACAGAGATTATAAAATGTGTTGACTATTAATTTTCTGATATAGTATTATGCTCATGAAAGACAAGGGTTTTACATTAAAAATTTCATGATAAAGTATTTACATGTAAGGTACTATTGATGCTTGCAAATACCTTTCAAGTCACTGTGTTTAATATATACATACATAAGAGAAAAACAAAGATGCAAATAAGGCAAACGATTAAAAATTGTAAATCTAATAAAGGGTATTCAGGTGTTCTTTACATTGACCTTTTGACTCCTTTGCAACTGTTTTTCTTTTTAATTAAAATTTGGAAAAAGTTGAAATCATTACCTGAACTTTACAAGCAATGAAACTGTACCTTAAATTAGCATTAATATTCCTTCTACTGAACTTTGAAATTATGTTTCATTTATGATCAACACCATGTCTTTGGTGAAAAAAAGGACTCTATTTCTTGCCGTGTGTTCTCTTCTATGCACATTATAATCAGTTGTATCTCCCCTGTCCTAATCAATGTTGGCATATACTGAAAATTTTCTTTCAAGATAATAAATTTTTTCTTCCATTAATAAAAGTCATATTAAACCAATTGATTATAGAATCATAAATAGCCTTTAAAAATAAAGAGGTTAACAGAGGGGGGAAAAGATAAGGTAAACATGACACAGGAGTACTTCTGGCCAAGATGGAGGCGTAGGTATATGTACTTTGCCTCCTCACACAACCAAAAGAAGGACAACAACCAATTTAAAAACAAAAAACAACCAGATCTGCCAGAATATGGAACTGTATGAAAGTCTGACAACCAAGGAATTAAAGAAACATTCATCCAGACTGGTAGGAGGGACAGAGATGGGCAACCAGGGTGGGGAGGATTGGAGGCAAGACAGCAGCTGGCAGACGGGGAGGGCTAGGAGGTGGCTGGCAACCGGGATATCCCACATTCAGATAAGCCAGGAGGAACAACTAGGGAGTGAGACAGACCATGCAACCCAGGGTTCTAGCAAAGGGAAATAAAGCTTCAAAACTTCTGGCTGTAAAAATTTGTGCGGGTTGCAGCAGTGGAAGAAACTCCCAGTCTCACAGGAACGTTCATTGGAGGGACCCTAGGGTCCTAGGGTCCTATAACATATACAAACCACCCACCTGGGAATCAGCACCAGAAGGAGCCATTTGTTTTGGGGTAATGGTGGAAATGACAGAAAGTGGGCAAGCTGAGCAAGCAACATTGTTCTCTCTCTGACCCCTCCCCCACATACAGTGCCACAACAGAGTTAAGTGGGTTGCCCCACCCTGGAGAATACCTAAGTCTCCACCCCCTCCAATGTTAACAGGTGTACCAAGACAAAGAAAGAGACCCAAATGAAAGAACAGATCAAAACTCCAGAAAAAGAACTAAGCAAGGAGGAGATGTCCAATCTATCAGTTGCAGAGTTCAAAACACTGGTAATCAGGATGCTCACAGTAATGACTGAGTGCGGTCACAAAATAGAGGAAGATGTGCAGGCTATGAAAGTGAAATAAAGAAAAATACACAGAGAAGCAGTTGTGACGGGAAGGAAACCAGGACTCAAATCAACAATTTGAAACAAAAAGAAGAAATAAACATTCAACCAGAACAAAATGAAGAAACAAGAATTCCAAAAAATGAAGAAGGCTTAGGAACCTCTGGGACAACTTTAAACATTCCAACATCTAAATCACAGAGGTGCCAGAAGGAGAGGAGGAAGAGCAAGAAACTGAAAACTTATTTGAAAAAATGAGGGAGAACTTCCCTAATCTAGCAAGGAAATAGCCATGCAAGTCCAGAAAGCTCAGAGAGTCCCAAAGAAGTTGGACCCAAGGAAGCACACACCCAGGCACATAATAATTACATCACCCAAGATTAAAAATAAGGAGAGAATCTTAAAAGCAGCAAGAGAAAAGGAGACAGTTACCTACAAAGGAGTTCCCATAAGACTATCAACTGATTTCTCAAAAGAAACCTTACAGGCAAGAAGGGGCTAGAAAGAAGTATTTGAAGTCATTAAAGACAAGGCCCTACATCCAAGATTACTCTATCCAGCAAAGCTATCATTTAGAACGGGAGGGCAGATAAAGTGCTTTCCAGAATAGGTCAAGTTAAAGGAGTTCATCATGATCAAGCCCTTATTATATGAAATGTTAAAGAGACTTATCTAAGAAAACAAAGATCACAACTATGAACAGTAAAATAACAACGAACTCACAACTATCAAGGACTGAACCTAAAAAACAAAAACAAAAACAAAAACTAAGCAAACAACTAGAACTATAGAAATGGAGATCACATGGAGGGTTATCAGTGGGGAGGAGGAGGGGGGAGAATAAGTGAAAAGGTACAGGGAATAAGAAGCATAATTGGTAGATAAGGGGAAATTAAGTATAGTATAGGAAATGAAGCCAAAGAACTTATGTATATGACCCATGGACAGGAACTAAGGTGAGAGGAATGCTGAAGCAAGGAGAGCATGTAGAGCAGAGGGGGATAAAGGGAGAAAAAAATGAGACAACTATAATACCATAATCAATAAAAAGATAAGGCAGACTTGTATATGTGCCAAATCTACAGAAATTAGCAATTTCCTCTGGGGTCTTTTTCTTGCAATCATGCACTTTCACAGACAATGTGGTCTTTTGTTTGCCTTCTCTATCATGGGAATAGAGGCAAAATGGAGCAAGGCAGATTAGGAAACAAAACAAATTAGTCTGGATAAAATTTGAAAAGTTATACAATATTAGGCTATAAAAAGGGAGGCCACTATGTCAAGATACAGTGTGAAAGTTTATTGTGTAGGCAGTTTGAAATGATCAAATACTTTTAATAGGAATATGAGAATAAAATACGAGTTTCAGAAAATTTTAATCTAGCTGTATGGCTATACAAGAGAATGAGTTTGACATAAGGCCTGGCAAAGGGATAGGAAAAATATGAGGAGTCACTAGGAAAAGATGTAACAGAAGTTAGGTACTGATTCTGAGGATAAGCGGAAACTATTATTTAAAGTCTAAACCAGGGAGAGCAAACATCTTCTGTAAAAGGTCAGACAGTAACTATTTTAAGGTCTGTCACTACTTACTGCCGCTACTATAATGTGAAAGCAGCCACAGACAATACATTAGAAAATGTGTTGCTATGTTCTAATAAAGCTTTATTTACAAAATTAAGCAGTGAGCTGACTTTGGTCAGAGGGCTACCACTTGTTAACCCCTGGTCCAAACATTGAAAACAGTGGAAATCAGTAGTAGAAACAGAGAGAAGATAAGACAGCATAAGAAAAGAAAATGGCAGACCAAAACCCCTATAAGTATAGATGCAAAACCTCAACAGAATACTAGCAAACTGAAACTAGCAACATATAAAAGCATTACACACCATGATCAAGTGAAACTCATCCCAGGAATGCAAGTTTGGTTCAACATATGAAAATCAATCAATGCAATGCAATATATTAATAAAGAATAAAAATCACATGATCATCTCAATAAATACAGAAGAAAGCATTTAACAAAATCCAACACCCTTTCATGATAAAAATACTTAATAAAAAAGGAACAAAAGGGAACTTTCTCAAACTGATAAAAGGCATCAACAAAAACCCTATACCTAACATTATACATAATAGTGAAAGAATGAAAACATCCCCCTAACATCAAAAACAGGATATTCTCACCATTTCTAGTCAACACTGTTCTGGTGGTTTTGCCAAGGCAATTAGGCAAGAATGAGAAATGAAAGACAAACAGAGTGAGTGGAAAGGAGGAAGTAAAACTATCTCCACTTGCAGAAGACATGATCTTGTATATAGAAAATCCTAAGGAACCCCCCCCTCCAGAAAAGGAAGGGAAAAAAAAAAAAAAACACTGAAAAGAATTCTAGAATGTCTAACTAAATGAAATGATATCCCACATTTATGGTTTATGTTGTTAGGCTGGCCAATTCCCCAAACAGACTGTCAGATTTAACACAAACCCCATCAAAATTCCAGCTGGCTCTTTTGCAGAAAATGACAAGCTAACCGTAAAATTCATGTAGAAATCCAATGAACCCAAAATAGCCAAACCATTCTTGCAAAAGAACAAAAGTGGGAGGATTCATACTTCATATTTCAAAAGTTACATAAAGCTACAAGTAACAATACAGTATGGTACGGCTTAAGGATAGACATATAGATCAATGAAAAACTGAGATTCCAGAAATAAATCTTTATATTCCAGTCAACTGATTTCCAGCGTTAAGTGGAAAGGCAATGTAGTGGAGCAAAGAACAGTCTTTTCAACAAATGGTGCTGAGACAACTGGACCTCTATATGCAAAAGAATTAAGATAGACACCTACTTCAAACAATATACAAAATTATATTCAATTGATGAATACAAAATGGATCAAAAATCTAAAAATACAAGAGGCAAAACTAAAAACTCTAAGGTGACCCAGGTGACTCTGAAATAGGCAGTGGTTTCTTAGACACAACACCTAAAACACAAGTAATCAAAACAAAATAGATAACCTAAACTTCATCAAAATTGAAAACTTTCATACATCAAGGGACTCTACCAAATAATTGAAAAACAACCCAAAGAATGGGAGAAAACATCTGCAAATCATTTATCTGATAAGGGTCTAATATCCAGAATATATAAAAAACTCTTACAACTCCAAAATAAAAAGACAACCCAATTTTAAAATGGGCAAAGGAGTTAATAGACATTTCTCCACAGAAGATATACAAATGGCCAACAACTGAAAGCTAGATTCTCAATATCTTTAGTTATTAGGGAAATGCAAATCACTAACACAATGACATACTACTTTATATTCATCAAATTGTAAGGTTAAATAGTGTTCCCAAAAATTTCATGTCCACCCACTATAAATATGACCTTCTTTGGAAATATGGTCTTTGCAGATGTAATCAAGTTTAGAATAAAGTCATATTGGATTAGGATGGGCCCAAATCTAATGACAAGTGTCCTTACACAAAGAGGGAAACTCAGACACACATAGGAAGACACTGATACAGACACACCAGAGGGAAGATGGCCATGTTAAAAACAAAGACAGACTGGATATGCACTGACACGAGTAAAGAAAACAAGGGTTGCCATTTACCACCAGAAGCTGGAAAACACAAGGAAAGATTCTTCCCTTGAACCTTCATTAAGAAGCACATCAATATATCTTATTTTGGATTTCTAGTTTTTACAACTGTGACAGAACAAGTTTTTGTTGTTTTAAGCTACCCAGTTTGTGGTACTTTGTCACAGCAGTTGTAGGAAACTAATAAAGATAGTTATAACTTTAAAAATGAAAAAAAAAAGTGTTGGCAACATCATGAAGAAACTGGAAGCCTCGTCCACTGCTGGTAGGAACACAGTATAATACAGCCACTGTGGAAAATATGACAGTTCCTCAAAGAGTTCAACATACAGTTACCTTGGGATACAGTAGTTCCACTACTAGATATATATCCCAAGAGAATTGAAAACATATGTTCACCCAAAAACTTGTACACAAATATTCATAAAAGCCAAAAAGTAGAAACAATCCAAATGCCTATCAACTGATACATAAATAAAAAGTGGCCATGGATTGTGTGGCTCAGTTGGTTGGAGCATTGTCCCACAGACCAAAAGGTCACGGGTTCGATTTCTGGTCAAGGCACATACCCAGGTTGTGGGTTTGATCCCCAGTTGGAACATGTACAAGAAGGCAACCATCAATGTTTCTTTCTCCCCAGCCACATTTTTCTCTCTCTAAAAAAAATGTCCTACTCATAAAATGAACTATTAGTTGGCCATGAAAAAGAATGAAGTAGTGACATGCTCCAGTATGGATGAAACTTGAAAACACACTAAGTAAAAGAAGTCAGACACACGTGCTGTATGAATCCACTTACATGAAATGTCTACAACAAGCAAATCCACAGAGAGAGAGAAAGTAGATTGGTGGTCGACAGGAACTGGTGAATACAGTAAACCCACTAAAATGTACAATTTTGAAGGGTAAATTTTATGGTATATGTATATATCTCAATTATTTTGAAAACAAATTTACTAAGATAGCTAAGTGAATGGCATTCAGTAAATAGAAATGTATAAGCCAGAGAAAGCCTCGAAAACTGAAAATACACCTTTTTGTTCAGGAGTGAGTGATGGGAAGAAGAGGAATCTGCATAATTTGTGAACAGAAATAAAGGGGTGGGCAAAAGTGGGTAAGAACTCTGTGCCAAAGTGTGCTTGAGTATATAGTAAGTAGACTACAAAAATATGTAAATAATGAAGGCTGGCGATTTGAGCACTTACAAGGTTGTACCTAAATGCACTGTGCCATTGTGATATTCTTGTGAGTTAATAAAGCTACTGTAATAATCATAACCTGCATGTCTTTTTCCATACAAAGAACTATAAACCTATTTTTATATTTGAAGTTAAAAAAATGCAATTTGAGTTAAGAAGCATAATTCAGTACACAAAATTTGAACCTAAAATTTTAATTTTTTAATACTTCATACTTTTTAAATTTTAAAGCTATTTTATTTCAAGTATACTCTACATAATTTTGTCTAAAATGCTATTCCATTCATTGTGACCTATGTAACTTTGACTTTATTTTTCACAAAATACTAGGCATTACTTAGAGATGAATGTAGCTTTGACCGAGTGTTTTTTAATGTTTTATATTTTCAAGAATAAACCTTACACTGATAAGTTATTCATTAGAATCAATGTTTTTCTGTTCTGATAATGTTACAGCTTATGTTGCCCTTATTTTACTTTTGAATTTTCAAAGGAAAATGCTAAACCAATTGTTATTGCAACAATTTTGCCAGTCATTTTAATAATGGGAGTATAAGTTTGTTCCTGACCTTTGCACACTCTCTCATACTGCTGGATAGCTTCTTCCACTTTCTGATTACTTAACTGCTCCTACAAAATGAAAGAATATGATTTAAATGCAAATGTAACAAAAACACAACAACAATGTATAGTGGGGCCTGAAAACAGAGTTCAGTATTAGGTTTGATATCTTTCTCCTACAAAGCTACTATTTTCAAGATTCCAGTGTCTTTCACCTTGGAGAAAAGAGGAGAGTGAGAGTTTAGTATGGAAAAAAACAGTAATAATAATTTTATAATCTACCTCATTTTACTCAAGATTTTAAGTTACTATGTTCCCTTACACTCCACAAAAAGCAAAAACAAGGAAATGGAGGTTTACTGTGTACTTAACAAAGCAGGAGCAAAAAAACAGTATGAAAGTTCCATATCGGTAAATTCAAAATGTAGGAAAATAGGGTCCTCCATCCCCTCTATGTAGATAGAAAGTAGGTGGAAGGTTTGAAAAATAACCAAAGCCTTAAAAGCCAATATTAAATTATGGGTACTGAAAATCCTCCAATTCCAATTTTAATCTGTCAGGTAATCCAACCTCATTCATTATTTCATCTGACTTGAGCACTATGTTCTAACTTCCTAAGTCTTAGAATGAATCATTACAGAACCTGAAAATCTCTGAATTGTACTATGAAGGTACAGATTGCTTTATTAGGATTATATTCAGTTAAAATTTTAAATCACATGTTTATGCCTGAATATTCATTAGTTTGCTTCCTTTAAAAATAAACATGCGAAGGATATGACAATCTTTCTTTACTGTTGCCTTAACCAATTAATTGAAGTCAAGTAAAATATATCGATTTACAAAGAGATTTTGCTTTGGTGTCCTCTTTGCTTAAGTGTCCTCTTAAAAAAACTTTTTATAAGATCTGCGCTTTTTCTTTTTACTTTTTGTTTTGAAATAATTTTAGATTAATAAAAGAATAACAAAGATAGAAGAGATTTCCTATAAAAACCTCCACTTAGCTTCCCTAATTTCAACATCTTTTATTACCATGGTATATATACTTAAAAATCAAGAAATGAACATAAGACACAAAAAAATAAGCAGTTGACTCTCAAAGCTATTATTTAGAAAATGGAATTAATCATTTTTGTAAGGAAAAAAGAAATTAGCATTGGTATAATATTATCAACACTACAGACCTTACTTGGATTTCACCAGTTTCTCCACTGATGTTCTAGGACCCCACACACCATACAAAACTGCATTTAGTCATCATGTTTCTTTAGTATCACATTTGTAACAGTTTCTCAGTAATGCTTTTCTTTAGTGACCTTGACACTTTTTACTGGTCACATAGTTAGAACATCCTCAGTTTGGGTTTGTCTGATGTTTTCTCACCATTAGACTGAGTTCATGGATTTGGAGGAAGAATACCACAGGGAAGACGTGCCCTTCTGGTCACATCAAATCAGAAAATACATATTAACAAATATGCCTTACCACTCATGAGGCTCTTCTTGAATACTTGGTTAAGGTGGTATCTGCCAGATTTCTCCACTGTAAAGTTCCTATTTTTTCCTTTCCATACTCTAATCATTAGAAGCAAATCACTATTAACTTCATTTTAACCAATTTATTTTTCAATTGCAGAAAAAGTCAAAAGAGAATTTGGTATAAAGAACTGATTTTTTTTTAGACACTAAAATATACAGATTCTACTTAAACAATCATTTTCAAAAACTGTTACCTTGAGTTGTTGAATGGTTCGCTGTTTCATATCTATTTCCTGAGAACACTGGTTTTTCTTTTTCTCCAGTTCATTAATTTTAATCCTCAGTAATTTTTCTTCCTCACGCATTAGAGTTACCTACAAAGTAATGATTATAAAACAAATTAATCATTTTTCTAAATATTAATTGCTTTTTGTTTAAAATTCATGGCCACTGGTTCAAAGATTCATGCCCTTAAAAACCTATTTTACAGATTCTGAGAGAGAGTACAGATTCTGACATGGTATAAAATACAGCTTCAAATTATTACAATATTTCTTAATACTTCAAAGGAGAATGCATATGAAGAAATCATTTTCTTCTTACATTTTAAAAATTTCAAATTCTGTAAGCTCTCAGAAAAGAATCAACATAGCATCTTGGATACAACAGCAAAATCATTATCATGGAAAAATTAAAGAAACATTCCAGAGGGAAAATAATGGCTCACATTTCCAAGGTTTAATCAGTAATGGAATCCAGCAATACAAGAAATTTTTTAAAAGCTAATAATGGCACTTAGAGGGCAAAAGTGGAACAATTACATGACCAGAAGGCACCCAGGCAAGGGAAAATTCATTGATTTTTGGTATTAGTGGTACCTAATTCTACAAACTTGTTATAGAAATCAAAAGCACTATGAACTAGTATAAAAATGTTCCAAGACAGAGAGAGAAATCTGTATACATCTTTAGCCAATTTCCATCATGCCATTCCTTCAGATCTCAAATACTAAAGAAAATTAATTTTTGAAAGTTCCCCCTCATAACAAGAATGAAGATGCCACAATAATAACAGCTCTAATTGTTTGGTTTCAGGAGATTTTATGTTCCTTTTACAGGCTTTCTGTATGTTCCAAATATATGACAATAACTTCATTATTTCTTTTATACATTAATATTTCTTTTTATCAGCTTATTTTGTTTAAAAATATGGGACTTCCAGTAATAAACAACATCCACATTGATTTTACAGATATAAATTGTCAGCCAATAATAAATACAGAGTTATGTGTTGCACCAAGATGCACACAGGACTGCCTCAATTTCCATCCTCGTTCTACCATATACTAGCTAAGTGAACTGAACAAGTTCTCTCTCTCAAAGCATGTTTCTTTATACATATAAAAGAAGTTAAAAAAAGTGCCTACCCCTAATGTTTGTCTGAGAATTAAATGAGATGATACGTATAAACTCAGAATATGCTGCTATTGTTATTATTAGCACTGACACTATGCATTGTTTAATAGAAAACACTCTTAATACCATCATTAGAGTAATGATGAACAGTCAATTATACAATCAGTTGGTTGGGAACCATCCCACAAAGCAACAGTTCACCAGTTCAATTCCCAGTCAGGGCACATGCCTGGGTTGCAGGCTTGGTACACGCATATTTAACTAACAACTAGAATCAAGAATAAAGAAATCCTACAAATTTCTTTTTGGGGCATGTGTGAGAGGCAACCAATTGATGTTCTCTTCTTTTCTTTCTCTCTACCTTCCCCTCTCTATAAACAAATAAAAACTTTAAAAAAATTTTTTTTGAAAACCAAGATATACAACAACATTTATAAGATATTTTTATTTTTTATAGGAAGAGAAAGGAAAGAAGGCAAAAGAAGTAAAAAGGAAGTAATTGATAATATTCAACGTCTTGCAGAGAAACTTAATGGCTGCAATGGGTGGAAAGTTTCTTTCTCACTGTATTATTACTTTTGTATATTTTGAATTTGGAATCATGTGACTGTATTTCTTATTTTAAATTTAAACTATAATAAAAACTTGTTACAACTGCACTGCGTACTCTCCTAAATACTATCTGCAAAATAAGTTTTTTACTTTTTGGGAAGAACTTGAACTTAGCATTCCTTAAGAGAAACAAAAGATCTCAATCCTCCACGAGGCACATATTTTTCTTAATGTTTGACATTCTTCAGTTTAAGCTAAATTTTCTTTTGTGAAGTACTGTTCTCATTATTTTAAGGAAAATTATGAAGTTGACAAATGTTCTGTTCTATCCTAAAATTAGTATCTAAACTTGACATATAAGGAAAACCATCTTCATCATTTAAATTGGATATGTAGCTTTTCCAATAGCCTACCTCTTTCTGTACTTGATCAATCTGCTTTTTAGCATCAGCCAGTTTATCTTTCAGCTCAGCATTATCTTCTTCCTTCCTCTGAAGATCTGCTTTCAGATTCTGGATAAGACCAGAGCTTGCAAAGAGCTCCTCTTTCAATCTATAAAACACAAACCACTTTTCTATAGTGACGCACCATTAATCACTCAGGATCATACATGTGAGATAGTAACAATCCACATAATTACACCTTTTCACAAATTTAGAATGTTCAAACCATGAATGAGTCTTTTGGAGAGGATTTTAGATTTTATAAAAAGATCTTTTCACATGATTTTTGGTTCCAAAAGTTTATATAAACAAAGGTCAATTTCTTCATTCATCATACATGCTATAATTCACCAGATTAAGTTATGCCTACCTAACTTATTTAAAAGTTACAAAAGAAAATCACCCTGGGTGGTGTAGGTCAGTGGATTGAGCACAGGCCTGCGAACCAAAGAGTCGCCAGTTCAATTACCAATCAGGGCACATATCTAGGTTGCTGGTCAGGTCCCCAGTAGGGGGCGGGTGAAAGGCAACCACACACAGATGTTTCTCTCCTTCTTCTCCTTCCCTTCCCCTCTCTCTAAAAATAAATAAAATCTTAAAAAAAAAAAAAAACTTACATAAGAAAATCAATAAAATGAGTGCTTTGCACATTAGAAACATTTGAATATTTAGCTTACTTTTCTTTCTCTTGCCTGCTGGTTTCTTTTTCTTCTTGCTTTAATTGAAGTGAATGCTTTGCATCTTGCAAATCATTTGTTAATTGTATGATTTCTTCTTTCAACCTGATTTCTCTTTCATTTAAATCTTTGATATTTTTGATACAATCATGATGATTTGCTTCAAATTCCTCCAGATTTTTTTCTAGCTTCAAGATGATAGATTCTTTTTCCAAAATTTCTTGTTCTAACTTCACTAAATGACCACATTTAACCTTCTGAGTTTCTAAGATTGCTTCAAGCTCCTTTATTTTCATTTTATAGGAAGCAGCATCTTGTGTAATTTCTAAAAGTGCCCTATTTCCTTCAACTACTTGCTGTACTTGAACATCAAGACTAACATTTTTTTCTCGCAATTCTTCTTTCAGCTGCTGTATAAGACTTTCTTTTTCTTTTAGTAGGTCATCTTGATTTTTATTCTCTGTTTTTAGCCTCTTATTTTCATCCCCACAGCCTTTTACTTCTGCTTGTAATTTTTCAGCTTGTTGTTCCAGTTCCTGGATCTGATGACTTTTTTTGGAGGAGGCCTTTACAATCTCCTTACATTCTTTCCAAATGGCATCAATACTAGAGTAGAAAGAACTTTCCCTATTGAGTTTAACCTGCTTACTTGCCAAATAATCATTATCCAAAGGATGTAACTGTGTATTTAGCAAAGTATCCTCTTGAGAAACACTATCCTGAAGATTGAGTAAATCTATGTGTGAGATCTGAGAAACTGAATCAAGGTTTCGTAGTTCATCTATTTTTGCTTGCATTAATTTTATTTGTGAAACGTTATGTGTGATATTTCTTCTAGCAATTTCTATCTCCTCTGATAATTTCATGATCTTTTCCTCCTGTTCTTGATTTATACCTCTCTGCACTTGTAATTCAGAAACTGCATGGTCATAAGTTGACTGAATTTGTTGCATATCTATACTTAAAGAAAAGTTCTTCTTCTCAGAAAAACAAAGTTCCTCCTGCAAACCAATAATCTGTTTACTTAATTCTGCTTTTTCTTCCTTTTCATTTCTAAGTTCATTCTCAACAACAAGTAATCGTGTTTTCAGCTCTTCATAATCATTTTCTTGTAAAACTCTGTTTTGTTCATCTTCTGAACTGCTCTGTTGCATTTCTTCATTTTTCTTTTGGTCTTCAGTGGTAGTTAGACTAACGTGTACAGGTCCTTTAAAAATAAGAAAATCGTTATTAATCTGGCAATCCTTAATAAAACCAAAAAGTAATCAGATAAGCCAAAATTCAAACATATAAAATATGGATGCAAACTTTTAATGAAAAACACAAGCCCTGGCTGGTGTAGCTCAGTGGATTGAGCGTGGGCTGAGAACCAAAGTGTCGCAGGTTCAATACCCAATCAGGCCACATACCTGGGTTGCAGGCCACGGCCCCCAGCAACCGCACATTGATGTTTCTCTCTCTCTCTCTTTCTCCCTCCCTTCCCTCTCTAAAAATAAATAAATAAAACCTTAAAAACACACACACAAATAAGCTACTCAGTGAAAAAGCAAAAGCAGGTGGTAAACCATACGTCTACCACAAATCTTTATCATCATCATAACATGGGACAGAGGCAAAGAGATTACCTAATGAGATACAACAAGACAGACACCTGATATCATAAAGTACAATGTTAATGGCAGAATGGTGGTAATCCTATATGTATATCAAATATCACATTTTATATTTTAAATATATTGTAACTTGTCAACTATACTTTAATAAACCTGGGAAAAAATCAACATTTTATACTTTAAATGCGGGTTTATAGTTGTTCGTATGGAAAATAAAATAATTTATTTACACAAGAATAAACTGTTTCTACCTACTCACAACTGTAAGCCTACTTTTACACTTTCTGTAAGCCTTCCTGTATGACTTGTCAATTATACCAAAATAAACCCGAAAATAATCCCAGCTTTCTATTTGCCCCAGTGAGAGTAGCCACATCCGAAAATCACTATATAATCAAGGCATCTCCCCCTCCTTACTTCATCCAAATATTTATCCAGTTTTACCTTCCTCAACGTATATGCAAAAACAAGCTGTATTCTAAGTTTTTACTTTTCAAAAACTATCCATTTTCTTTTCCTTCACCCAACTGTCTAAATGCTTTTGATCAGCTGTAATTGGGAATCCCAAGATCTCTTTTCTTTAATTCAGACTAATTTTAAAAGCTCCCTGGACAAAGCTATATTATCTGTAATTTACACGGCTGTCTCTTGCCTGGAAGAGAATGAAAGAAACATTACCCATACTGCAGAGTGTCACTTTCTTAGACTCTCAGTTTATCCTAAGGACTCCAGCTACTCTGAAAGCTTAAAGAGCTGCCCATATTTACTTTTACAACAAACCTGCCCTTGAACTCATATATATTTTTTTTAAATAATCTTGAACCAATTTATTATTTTTTAGTGGACTGTCTCCCAGAATCATACAAAAATGTGTCAAGTCATCCAAACGTGAAATAACCTGGTCTTCTCCACTGGTTCAGACTTCTGTTCTCCTTTCTATTTAATGTTATTCTTGATTATGATATTTTCACACTTATGAATTTATCGGTGGCAATGACTGAGAAAACTTAATGATGATACTAAGAGTTTTGGACTTTTATAATTGACATGTTAATAAAAATCCTCTTACTTTATAAAGATACAAGTTATAAAAATGTCTGAATCCTTTACTAGGAAAGATATGGGATCTGAGCAACCTAAAAATGACAATTATAAAAAATTCAAAGCTCACAGATAGATCCTGACTATCCTGAGTGAAGAGATTTGAGTCATGCATACTATGTAAGACACAGTACCTGAACTCTGAAGTGAATACAAAAAGCTTCTGTGATTAAGCAATGTTGTTGCTTTAATGTCACTATATTTCAAGAACCAGGCCCCAACTGGTGTGGCTCAGTGGATTGAATGATGGCTTGCGAACCAAAGGGTTGCCTGTTCGATTCCCAGTAGGGGCACGTGCCTGGGTTGTGGGCCAGGTCCCCAGTTGAGGGTGCGCAGGAAGCAACCACACATTGATGTTTCTCTCCCCCTCTTTCTCCTTCCTTTCCCCTCTAAAAATAAATCAAATATTTTTTTAAAAAATAAAGAACCAGGATACACAGAATGATCCCTTTTCAAGTTATATAAGTGACTAACAACTCTCTTGTACACCTGAAATTAGTAATTGTATGTCAACTGTAACTGAAAAAAAATCTTTTTAATTAAAAGAAGAACCAGGGTATAATTACATAAGAGAAGGTAAACCAAACTAATTTATTTATACTTGATTTTTTCAGATTTTTGTAATATTTTTTCATAAATTTTTAAATGTTTTATATCAAAAGATTTACAGAACATATTCAGGATAGCCTTGTTGGGGGAAGTTAAAATATGAGTGCAGCAATAAACATAGGAAAAACTTTTGACACACCTACAGTTTACTTATACAATGTAAACAAT
The DNA here is from genome assembly GCF_004126475.2 of Phyllostomus discolor. Taxonomy (NCBI): domain Eukaryota; kingdom Metazoa; phylum Chordata; class Mammalia; order Chiroptera; family Phyllostomidae; genus Phyllostomus; species Phyllostomus discolor. The sequence continues at coordinate 144,616,597 of NC_040907.2, read as the reverse complement.
TGAGTGCCCTGGCAAGTAGCTCAGTTGGTTGGAATGTCATCCTGTACACCAAAAAGACTGTGGTTTGATTGCCAGTCAGGGCACATACCTAGCTTGCAGGTTCCATCCCTGGTCGAGGTGTGTATGGGAGGCAACCAATCAATGTCTCTTCCTCACATCAATGTTTCTCTCTCTCTCCCCCACCCCGAGTTTCTCTCCCCTACCCCCTCTTTCTACATATTTATACCCCTCTCTCTGTCTCTATTTAAAATCAATAAACATATCCTCTGCTGAGGATTTAAGAGTATATTAGAAAAGTAAAAAATAAACAATGAAAAATGAAGTTAACACTTTAATTCAATATTTATACTACATGCAACCTATACTTTATACAGCTTACTCCTTTTTGTTGTTAAAAATTAGTTTTGATTGAAAAATCACAAGTAGACTGTATCATACCTCTGGTTTGTCTCCTTTATCACTATCTGAAGCCTTATTTCTTGAACTGTTTACATGGTTGCCAGTTTCCCCAAAGTATAGGTACAGTGATCTCAAATGAGTGAATTCCCTTTTATAAAGGCTTGCCCTGGCTGGCATAGCTCAGCGGATTGAGCATGGGCTGAGAACCAAAGCATCGCAGGTTCCATTCCCAGTCAGGGCACATGCCTGGGTTACATGCCACGGCCCCCAGCAACCACGCATTGATGTTTGTTTCTCTCTCTCTCTCTCTCTCTCTCTCTCTCTCTCTCTCTCTCTCTCTCTCCCTCTCTCCCTCCCTCCCTCCCTCCCTCCCTCCCTCTCTCTCTCTCTCTCTCTCTCCCTCCCTCCCTCCCTTTCCTCTCTAAAAATAAATAAATAAAATCTTTGGGAAAAGAAAGAAAAGGCTTTGCATTCCCTTTTAAAAACAGAAAACATGCTTCCCATGAAACCGTCTACTCCCTACTATCCTAGTGGTTATAGAAGTCACATATTTTGTTCTGGAGATTTTCTAGCAGCAGGCAGAGGGGAAAGAAGGTGGTTATATCTACAATTTTCATATGATCCTTTGAGTAATCCCTATAATTTCTAATAACATACAAAATGTAGAAATAGCCAAAGTGGTTGTAAGTGGAAGAAATACAAATTTGTTGTTGCCTAAACTTACTCAGATCTCCTCACATCCAAATTATTTAGCTTAGGTTTTGTTTGTTTTGTGTTTTTTAATTTCTAAAGCTGGGAACAGTGAAACAAGGAAGGGCAGGTTTAGCTCGCTAGGAACATTATGAGAAAGAAGTGAGCCAGGGTAGGGCTGCTGTCAGCTCACTGGAAAGTCAGAGAAAAGAAAGCCTTGGAAACAGGTTCTATCACTGCCCACTGCTCCCCTGGTTATAAGTCTCATGGTATCCTTAGAGTTTAAGAGAAAGAAAATTCACTGAATAAGGAGATTGGAGTGGGCATGCCACAAGGAGGGCATACCACTATATTTTTCTTAAAATATTCTTCATGGGTTACCTTTAGGATTGGTCATAGTGTGTATAACACTTACTCCTGGTCACTTCCTAGTTATCTAGCCTCAACTAGTCCTGACACTGACCAAGATGAATGAAAGAGAGGAACAGTGCTATAGAAATAATAATAAGGTCATCCTCCCTGTAGCAAAGTACCCCTCCTTCAATGGACAACAGAAGGCATATGCATTAGTCTCCTGTATTAGCTCACACAAGGACTGTACATGCTATAAACAATTTACCTAATTCTATATTATCCTTTAAGGCACCTACTTTTAAAAACATTCACTTTACTGAGATGTTTATTATATTAAAGTATTGCCTAATTGTTGTCATTCTTGACAACTCAGGACATAGGTACTATTTATTTTATTTTACTAATAACCAAAGTAAGACTTACCCATTTTTGTCAAGGTGAAGCAACTAATCAAGTTTCTAAAGCTATGCATTTTCTCTTAGAAAGCCCCATCTCCCTGTATCATACCACAAAATTTTTCCAAAGAAATGATGAATAGCATAGAAAGAATGTAAATGCTGGTATATTCTTCTACATAAAAGGGGATATAAACAGCAGGCACCCACTAATTTTTTTGGTAAATACAAGAACTCTAGCACAGTTGTCTTTAGTAATATTTAGCTAAAAGTTTTCCTGCAAACGTCCTTTTCTCCAAATGAATAGGAAATGCGAAGATAGAAAAAAATGTGGAGAGATTTAGAAATTAAAATGTACTATCCTTATGAAAATAAAAGTGATTTTTTTAAAACTATTATTAGCAAAGAAGTAAAATGATTAAGGCACACAAAAGCAATAAAAGCAGAGCACTGGTGTGGCTCAGTGGATTGAGCACTGGCCTGTGAACCAAAGAGTCACTGGTTTGATTCCCAGTCAGAGCACATACCTGGGTTGCAGGCCAGGTCCCCAGGTGGGAGCCTGTGAGAGGCAACCACACTTGATATTTCTCCCCCTCTCCTTCCCTCCCTTCCCCTCTGTCTAAAAATAAATAAATAAAAAGAAGGTGATAAAAGCATAATACCTAAAAATATATTTATTCTAATAACAGCTTTAAATACATCCATCCTCTAAAAAGTTCATAACATGTTAGCATAAATATTAGTGACATTTAGATTTCATCAGGTTTTCTTTCTTTTTTTTTAGACAAGTAAATTTCTTCCACTTGCAATTTTTATATTTACTGGTTTAGAATTTAATTTCCTTAAAGGCCTCTTATTGGCAAATGAAGTAGTACCTTTCTTTGCTGGTGGGTCACCTTGTTCAAGTTCATTTTCATTTAATCTTTTTCTTCCTAAACAAGTTTTAGTTTTATTGTCCTTAGGCATTTCAACTGTTTCATTACAAGCCAACTTATTGTTTATTATTAAAGAAGATGTACCAGCCTTGTCCTAAAATAAAATAAATTCAGATTAGTTCACATACCAAAAGCTACAATAAATGTAAAAACTATATAAATTATGTTTCAATAATGTATCATAAAAATTTTATTTTCAGATTTGTTGGAAGTTTTCTATGTTATTTCTTAAGCCTCACCCTCAAATAACTGATAGCTCTGCAAAGGAGTAATGTTAACTAATGTGTGCACGCACTAAAGATAGAAGAAAACTTGCCTTAAAATCAGGTAAGCATGTGGTTTAATCTAAAACGTAAAAAACAAATTCATCTTTAGATTTCCTAAGGTGATCAGGTAGATTGGACACTTGTTGGGAGATATCTATAAAACCCTAAAATATGCCAAAGTCACAATTGTAATGTGCTTTGAAAAGACGACTACAAAAACAGTAAGACGAAATTGTTTCTTATACTTTTACTTAAAATCTTGAGGTCAACTCTAGAAATTTAACAGTTGTTTTGTAACCAATGCCTCTCAAAGATAAGTAGTATTATTTCACACTTTAAGAACTCCCATAAAAAGCTTTGACCTTAGCCTCTAGTCTTTGTATATTCAAAGATATACAGTCTACATACAGGTTTAAATTTGAGTTCTTAGTTTATCTAAATGATAAAAATCTTGTAAGGCAGATACTCTGTCACCCTAAAAGGCTAGCAGTAAGGAGGTGCAATATGGTACTAACCAGAAAAAAGGAAGGGTAAAAGTCAGCAGTTAAATGCAAGTCTATAAAATAATGAAAGTTATGGTAAAGGCAGAGATATATACCCATATTTTTTGGACCATAAGATGCAACTAGGTTTTAGAGGAAAACAGGAAAAAAATATTTTTGAAGCAAAAAAATGTGGTAAAGTATTTAATAACATAAATAACATAATATTTCACCAATGTAAATGTAAACAGAACTCAACAGCAGCATTAACAACCATTATTCCTCCCAAATGTGGGGGAGGGGGAATATATCTCATAGTCCGAAAAATACAGTATATAAATTCCTGGTAGCAATTTGTGTTGGAAAAACATTTATGAAAAAAATAAAATGCCATTTTACATTATAAAATCAGCAAACACTTTATTCTTAAGAGATAAAGAAAAATGATTTTTTTAAATCATAAAGTCATGGACTATTAAAAATAAAGGCAATGTTTTTTGAGATAACCTTAAACAAAGGATGTCATGAAAAACAATCTCCATGCTTTCTCACAATAATTACCTTCATATCAGTGATAAATGACAAAACCCTAGGATACATGGATCACAGCTCTGACAGAGCGGAGAGTTTTCAACTCCATGCAGATTCAAGCTGTCTCCCTCCCTCAGTCCTAGACCTATCATAATGACCTGATTATATTTTTCACCTCAAATTATACAATCCTCAGCCAAAAATCTTTCCTCTACAGACCAGAGTTACTGAAAGGAGTGCTCTCTGCCCCTAGGGTATGCTTGGCTGGAAGAACAATAAAGAACCATCATTCAAAATAAACTTTTTCATCACTAGTGTCCATTTCAGGACCAGTTTTGAACAGTGATCCTAGATAAACAGTTAATGAACACAGTCAGGTTAAGTTCCAAATTATTTCCTATTTGTTCATTTATGCATTTACGTGAACAACTTAGCACTGTTTTCAGCGTATCTTAAGTTTATTTATAGGCAAGAACTACTAAATTGGGAATACTGCTTGTTTTATATATATGTTACCTTTTTACTACTACTTAAACTTACTAGCACACTGTGGTATGCAAACATACTACAGAAGTAAACATAATTTCCAATAATTTTCTTCAAAGTTGTAGTCACCAGAATGATGTCTCTGGTTTTTCTTTTTCTTGTTTTTATTTTCCTTGCCCAAACCAAAGATCAGATTTAAATTCCAAATTAAGTGATCAAAGCAAAAGCATGTGGTAAATAACCAAATAAAAACACTGAGAGCCTTGAGATCCAACAATTCAGTTACTGAAAAAAGCCGCAGCTCTGGCTGGTGTGGCTCAGTGGACTGAGTTCTGGCCTAAAAACCAAGGGGTCGCTAGTTCAATTCCCAGTCAGGGCACATGCCTGGGTTGTTGGCCAGGACCCTAGTAGGGGGTATGCAAGAGGCAACCACACGTTTCTCTCACTCTCCTTCTCCTTCCTTTCCCCTCTCTCTAAAAATAAATCAATAAAATCTTTCAAAAGAACAAAGTCAAGCCCAAGTTCCAATATGTTTACCCACCTCTTATTTCACAAATCGATTTCTTCTTCTTAATCTCAACCACACTACTCAACTACCTTAAATCAAAGTCCTCATAAACCCTCATGAACTCTTCTTTCAAGAGACCTTTATCTGGTTTCCCTACTACCAGTCTAATTCCATCTCAATGCCAACCTCCAAGTTTCCAAAAACATCTACTCAAAAAAAAAAAAAAAAAATCACCTTTGCTACTCCTTGCCTTAGAATCAGTGACTCCTCATTGCTTATAGGGTAAAACCCAAACTCTTTAATGCACTATTTGTAGGCCTTCCACCATCCTACCCAGTCTCCTCTACTATTTCTCATCTATCACCTCGCCTTACTTCAAACTTTCTTCTTGAACAACAAATTACGTGTACTTTCCTGACTGAGAGGCTTTCCATTTCCATGGCTTTGTGCATTCTGATCCTTATAGCTGAAGGTCAATGCATCTTCTTGTCTCTTGTGGCAACAAACTGCACCCTCTGCCTACTTTAAACAAGCTAAATTTTAATCACCCTTTTAAAAAGCTCAACTTAATCATTTTCATCTCCAGAAAATATTCCATAAACACCCATTTAATTCTCAACTTCTTGCATATACTAACTGCCACTGCACATTTCATCATTACTATGTTTATGTGATTTCTCTCTTATTGGGAAGTTGTTAAGATGACTAGGTTTTAATAATCTATATAATTCCCAGAATCTAGTATAGTACCTGGCACACAGTAGCCACTCAAGTGTTTCTCAACTGAAATAATCATTTTATGTTTCTCATCGTTACTCTCTACCTTATTACAGTGTTTCTCCCAGCTCAGGTATGAATAAAAAGCAAAACACAGGCCTGCTACCAGAGATTAGAACAGAGGTGAGCTACTACTCTTCTAGAATGCCTATTTACTCTTGTAGTATCCCAAGTCTACCCACTGTTGAGATGATTCAGAAAATGTTGATGGATATTGGGAGTTTAACTCTCAAGATACAAAGGAGGGTCAACAGTCACATTTTATAAGATACCACTCCTGCTTCTTCTGGCAAGAGAAAATATACACAAAAGCACCTCTAACCAAGAAGAGATGCCTGGCTATTAAGTTACTCAGTCTATTACATTATTACCATGCATTTTACCATTTCTACTTAAAAAATAACTTAAAGCTTACAATAAAATTCATAACGACAACCAAAACCAACCGTTAAAAAAAAAAAGATTAAAAGGCTAATCATCCTACACTAAACTAACTGTATAAGGAATTTTCTAAATTTGTATTTATGAAACCTTTAAAGGCTTTATATGCCACTGTAGATAATGTAATTTTTTAAGAAAATATCCTAGTTATTAAATATATAAACATTATCTAAAGTGCATATAATAAAAACTAGTCTGTAAGGAAAAAAGATCTTATTTTACCAATTTTCATTTACCATTCTAGATATAGATACAGGTATAGAGATAAAGAGATGGGGATCTTTATGATCTGCAGATATCTGGGAGTATCCAAGTTCCTTTTATGCCAGAGTTCCCCTTCCAACTAACTAGCTGAGGCTTAAACTTGCAAGGGGTACACATTCTTCTCCTCTCATATTCTTCTACATATGTTCAAAGGAGCCAATGCCTCTTTTAAGTCCTCAAAAATTCAGATTCATACAATAGTAAATTGAATTCAACACCAGAATAAACAATTCAACAGTCTTAGAAAATCGGTGTTATTTAGGCTATTTTAAATTATTTTACTTTGAACCAAAACATACTTTTTAATGTAATTTAAAATGCAGACAAATAAAGTTAAATCCTTACAATGCTTTTAAGTGTGTCTTCTACATGAAACTTTAGGTTCTGAAAGTTGTTAATAGTATCTTCTTTTTGATCAATTACATCTTTCAACTCTTGAATTCTTTGATTCTGCATAATTATTTTCTTTCAAAAGAAAATAGCAATATTTAGTAAATATGTTTTAGGAAAATTAAAATGCAAATATGATGCAGTTTTAGAATTCCATTAATGACTAAGCAAAAATACCAGAAACCCCACACTACGCAGAGTATGACCTTATTTTGCTTAAAAAATAACATGTTTATAAAAACAAAGGAAAAAGAATACTGGATAAGAGGAATCTGTAATCATACAGAATACAGAATACAGAATAAGAGGAATCTGTAATACAGAATACTGGATAAGAGGAATCTGTAATCATATTCTCAGTGTTTAAATGCTAGTTTCTCTACCTTCTAGTTGTGGGACCCTTGGGCAAGTTATTTAATGTCTCTGTACAAATAAAAAAATAATAGTATCTACACCATAAAGTGGTTCTGAGATTTAAATGAATTAGTATATGTAAAATACTTAAAAGAGTACATAGTAAGTATTCCATAAAAATATATATAAAGTGAAAGTCTAAAAGAACTATCAATCAACTTATTGATTTTCTCTCTTTTTTCATAATTTAGGAGAAAGACTACAGGGGACTTTTCATTTTCTATCTTACATAGTTTAATATAACTGAATTTTTACAACTGGCATCTACTATTTGTATAATCAGAAAAAATAAAAGATTAGGAAATTATCTAAACAGTAGCTGTAATGTCTTCTGCTAAATGCATTATTGGGGTTACCTCTTTAAATATTGGGTATTTGATACCGAGATTTTGAATTTCTATCTGATTATATCTTAAAATGCTTAGCTCTTTACTAGGATAAATGTAAGTTAAAGTAAGACCCATGCCAGAAAAAGACAAGAAAAATACTAAGTTTAGAGCTATAAATGTATTTGTATATTTGAATTTTGTAATTTACTCCATGTATACTTGAAATCTCATTATCTAGATCAATCAATGTCAAATCTATCTACAACTATTTGGAATGGTTATCTGCTCTAAAAGAACATGGTGCCAGAGATCTTGAGAGTTCCAGTGCTGCTCAGGTAATATTCTGTAATTTAAAAACTTGGTAATTTCACCCCTAACTGATGTGGCTCAGTGGATTGAGCACTGGCCTGAAAACTTAAGGTTTACCAGTTCGATTCCCAGTCAGGGCACATGCCAGGGCACATACCCAGGCATGCAAGTCCCCCCAGTTGGGGTCATACAAGAGCCAACTGAGTGATGTTTCCCTCCCTTCCCCTCTCTCTAAAAATAAATAAAGTCTTAAAAAAAAAAAAACTCAGTAATTTCAGATAAAATAAACAGTTTAAATCATCTAATCATCACCACGCACCTAGTTTTAAAAACTAACATAGATCTGTATGTGCCAATACATAATCACTTCCAACACATCTTCTAAAGTAAGAAAGCCAACACACAAAACCACAATCCCATTGGTGTAAACTTTTAAAAATGTATATGAATGTGTGTATGTGTTCTACATATACAAGTAAATATTTTCTGGAAGCACTAAAAACACTTTCCAGCGGCCATCACTGAAAAGAAGTATAAGGGTGAAGACACATTATTTTTCAATTTTTATCACATTCATTTATTATGTTCAAAATATTACCTTCTCATAATTTATACCCCTTCAATTACTTATCAAGTTCCTTATCAACACAAAAATAAAGCTTAAAGTATTACCTCATTAGATTTCTCAAGCTCTTGAACCAATGAATTTAAGTTAATTTCTGATTCTGCAAAAAAATAAATAAATTGAAAAACCATATAGCACCTAAAAAATTATCATTGAGTAATCACAAAACATAAGCTGCTCTAGTAGACACTCCAACTAGTATTTTATTTAGGAAAAAGGATTTTGACAGCACTAGAAGTACATAGCACTGAGCTACTAATTCTAACCAGAGGGTAATGTTCTGAAAAAGCTACTTTCAACACTCAGAATAAAAATGAATGACATATGCTAAATAGTAAAAATCTTCTGGCATAACTTCAGAGAGGAGAGAAACTATTACCTTTCTAAACTACTTTATAAAGTAGAGGTGCCACTTACCTGCTATTTCCTACACATCTCTTTTCAGAGAAAAAGACGGAGTATTTTATCTACGTAACTCTCTTAAAACTCAGATATGATAATCAGAGTTAGAATGAAGCACCAATCTAACAGTCTTAAGACCATTCACAGGGGTCACTCTATCTCAAATTTGCAAGCCAAGTGTAAAATCTACTACATATAAGTTTGTAAAGAATATAAAAGAGTTCACAAAAGAAACAAACAAAACCAGTGTTTACAGCTTTTTAATTTCCTGAGATTTCTTAATATTTTAATATTAAGTTACTATAAAGCCATAGTATTAATTGTTACTCAAATAATTTTCTAGTCACTTTGGTACATAAGTTGCATAAATCTCTTATACTAACCAGCTGTCTTTTTATGCATTTATATCATCTAAATATGAGTAAAATACATCTACTTACCATTTTCTTTCTTTTTTAACTCTTCTTGAGTTTTGATTAATTCTTCTTTGGTTTTAGCTAATTCACCTTTAACTTGATTAAACTTTATTTCTAAACAAGCAATAGCTTCCTGGGGGTCAGCAAGAGATGCAATATATAAGTGAGCAATTTCAGCCTGTTTCTTAATATCAGTGACATCATCTTGCAGAGAATCAATAATTTCTTCAACGCCTACATAATGATGTGCTTCCTAAAAATAGCAAAAACCACATGGCTAACGTTAACAGTGGCTTTCACTCTTGCAGCGTGATACCATTTGATGTAGACAGTTTTAAAAACACGTAGCAAAAAAGGTAACTTGAAATGTTTTAAAAAATAAATTATATCAAGTATCTCTAATTAGGAAAAGTTGTGTTCCATTATTCATTTTCTGCTTTATGGAACATAAGAAACAGATCCCCACTCAAACAATGTTGTAAATTGTGATAAGTCATTATAGAACAATTACGATTAGCTAGTTTAGGTGTACTTTCAGTTAGATAATGTCTTTAAAAAGGTTCTTGGCTGTTGAGACAGCCAAGAAAACCTCCATTTCCCAGCTTAGACCAAGACCCAAAACATGTCAGGGACATATCATGATGCTTTGACAGCAGGGGGCCAGACATCACCAACCCAGGCCCCCAGACTGAGTAATTAAAGAATAAAACCACAAACAACCCCAAGGGATATGATCAATTTCGGCATCAGTGGAAGCAGCAGAAAAGAATAATGTTTCTTCAATGGTAGGGAATGATTAGTTGGCTAGACTAGCAATCCTTTCTATATACAGGTTTTTGTTTTAATCAGAGCAGTAATTAAATGACCCATTAAATTCCTTATAACCTTAAAATTCGTTAAGTTGAAGACAAATCTGAGAGGGAAGTGTTGCATAATCAGACAAAAATGAACCTACTTAACTACAACCAACACAATAACTCAAGCAACACCACAATGAGATATAACAGACACAAATTTTTTCAAGTCTAATAGCTAATTTAAATTATGTGTCCTTACATTCCTAATAAAGCATACTTAATTATAAAAAGCTAGAGAGTAAGTTTTCAAATTCTAAAGTATATTAATGTTTGACATCATTGATGCGGTACACTAAATTCTGGTACCAAAATCCTCAATGAATTTAATACTTCAGTTAACATACTTTGGTTTCAATGTTCATGGCACCATCTTGATTTACTGCTTCTTCAGTGTCAGTTTTACCAACCAAATCCTTAAAGATAGCCAAACGACATTCAGCATTTTCTTCCAATGTCTCTCGTTCTTGAAGGAGTGTTTCCCTGCATAACACAAATAAATCCCATTAAGAAACCAAAAGAATAAAAAATTAAAAAATTAAAAAATCACTACTTTTTGTTTTTGTTTTAGTTTCTAAGATTAAGGACATGGTATGTTAAAAGCAGATTTAATTAATTACTCATGTATAATACAGAATCACCATGGAGATTACTACCAGCTATTTTTCAAGCCTATAAAAAGAGATAAAGGCCCTGGCTGGTATGGCTCAGTGGACTGAACGCTGGCCTGCAAACCAAAGGGTCACCAGTTCAATTCCCGGTCAGAGCACATGCATGGGTTGCAGACCAGGTCCCAGGCTGGGGGTGTGTGACAGGTAGCTGATTGATGTATCTCTCATACATCGAGGTTTCTCTCCCTGTCTTTCTCCTACCCTTCCCCTCTCTCTAAAAATAAGTAAAAATCTTAAAAATAAGTTAATAAACAAAACAAAATAGGTATGAGTTCTGCCTGGTGTGACTCAGTGGATTGAGTGCCGGCTTGCAAACCAAAGGGTCACAGGTTTAATTACCAGTCAGGGCACATGCCTGGGTTTGGGGGTGGGTCCCCAGTGGGTAGGGGGCACACAAAAAGCAACTACACATTGATGTTTCTCTCCCTCTCTTTCTCCTTCTCTTTCCCCTTTCTCTAGAATAAAAAATTTTTAAGTAAGAGGTATGAATTCAGAAGCCACCTAAAATAATTTTAAAAAAAAACTTACACAAGTAAATAATATTCTCAATTTTAGCCAGGACATGGAAGAAATAACTTACTTAAAGTCAGCCTCCCGTTGAGCCAAATATTGAGTGAACTCCTGTGTAACTTCTTCACGAATTCTAAATTCCAATGTTAATTTTTCTTTTCGTTCATTTATTAGTTTTTTTTTCAAGTCTTCTATTAAATCCAATAGTTTCTAAAACATAATATTAAAATTCTAATAAAAGAATGTATCCCAAGACAATACTGTCCAAATGTTCAGAATAAAACTCTTTTCATTTAGTCAATTATAATAATGCATCCTTTAGCAGTGATAATAATCTCACTGAAAATTATTTATCTGCAGAGATTCATTCATCTGAAAAATCAGTGGTCCTCTCCAAATTTTAGAAACAGACTTATAGTAACTGAAATGTCTCACTGCCAAATTATAATAAGAAAGGAAATGATAGTATAAACATCAATTATCCACTAAGCAACTACTTGGGGAGTTCACATTTGATTTCGTTCAATCCACAAACTTCTATGAGCATTTACATTTTCTAGCAGGAGAAAGAAAAAACCAGGTCTGTAGTAAATATTTAAGGTTGGGTTTTTAATTAGTCTGTCAAAAGCTAAAGCCTAAATGTTAGAGTAGTTGCTAAGTACCCCTAAACAATTTCCAAAATGACAAAGAGTTGTTACATAAACTTATAAACTTAACTTATGGGGTTTTGATAACTATCCAAGTGTGAGCAATAACTTCATAGCCTTTGAACACACATATACAAGATCTGTCTAGAAGAAGTCCACTGTTAATATAACGAAAACGGTTTGCACAGCATCAAAGTAACCTGGCAGTCAGGAATAGATTAGAATGTGCATGTGTGAACAATGATGATTTCACTGTCGAGTCAGTGGGGGCAGTAGATGTAGTTGAATGAGCATGTATACTGTGTGGCCATCACATTCAAAATGACTGAGCGAGTAAAGCAACAAATCAGCATTAAATTTTATATTAAGCTTTAACATTCCTCCAAAGAAACTATTTGGATGATTCAGAAGTCCGCAGCTATGGGCAACTGGTGACTGGCAGCTTCATCATGACAACGCACCTATTCGTGCATCATGTTTCGTGCAGAGATTTTTGGAGCAACATCAAATCACCCTGGTGACTCAGCCCCCCTAGAGCCCACATTTGACACCCAAGGTTTCTGGCTTTCCCCAAAACTAAAATAACCTTTGAAAAAGAAGAGATTTCAGACCACTAGTGAGACTTGGGAAAATACGATGGGACAGCTGATGGCAATTGGGAGAACTGTGTGAGGTCCCAAGGTGGCTACTTTGAAAGGGATGACCCATCATTGTCCTATGTACAATATTTCTTGTATCTTCATCAATACATGTCTCTATTTTTCAAACTGCATGGGTAGATACCTTCTGGACAGACCTCATATAAGCATGTAATACAATAAATAAATCAATTAACACTTGACATGGCCGGCATAGATTTGTAATACAGTAAACTATGGAATTATGATATCAGCCTGCCCTGACCAACTTGGCTCATGAGTTGGGCATTGTCCTGCAAAGCTAAAGGTCACCAGTTTGATTACTATTCAGAGCACATTCCTGGGTTGCTGGCCAGGTCCCCAGTTGGGGGCACTCAAGATACAACTTATTGATGTTTTTCTCCCTTTCTCCCTCCCTTCCTCTCTCTCTGAAAATAAATAAAATCTTAAAAAAAAATGAAGATTACAGCCTGATCACTTTTTAAAGTTTCTGATTAAAGTGTCTCAAAGCCAGATACCTTTCAATGCCTCAATTTTCTATTTGACAATATTTTTATAGCTATCCTGACTTTGAAACACTGCTAAAAAGTTAATACTGAGAAAATAATTATATAACAGGACCCAGTGTTTTGGTTGTAAGAATGGTTATTACAGTGTTGATGTTTTGCAGTGGTGGTTATATTTAAAATTTTAAAAAGTGAAACCTAATTTGATAATTATACATAAAAGATCAGCTCAATTATGGTACTGTCAACTACTATAATAAAAAATTATGGTTTATATTTTAACAATCCATGCTTCTCATTTTTAAATGAAAAAAATAAGGTTTTAAAACAGATGTATGGTAAACATCCATTAAGTGGCAGAGACAGCTTTATATTTAACTTTTTCCATCTGTATCTTTTTCCAGGTTCCACCATTATATAGTACTTTTATAATTTTAAGTAACCACAAACTTTCCCACTGTTTAATAAATAGTGACTATGAAGAAATGTGGGAGACTTAGAGAAATCTGAATGTGGGAATACCTTGGGAGATTGGTATAATCTTAATTCTGAACAACATTAAGTTTTTTATCATTATTAGTATCTGATAAAGATTTTGTTGATAATTCTTGTTGGTTATCCTAGTTAAATAAATTATAAGTATAAACATGCTAATCGATAAGTTTCATAACAATTTTTAATACTCACAATCCTCCAACAAAAATGCTAATATAAAGCTTTTTGCAAGGCCTAATCATTTTTATTTTTAAAATTAGGAAAAACTTTGATGAAATATTTCTCTTAAAGCACCTACCAATGTTACAAGATATGCATTTACACTATCCCTTATAAACTAATTCATTATAAATTGTAGCATCATTTTTCCCTAGTAAATTCAGAAATATTGCTAACATTTCAAGTTTAATTGACATTATACACAACCATCAGCTTTAAGATCATTACAAATTAAAACAGAACTCTTAATGGCTCCTTTTCTCACCGAGGTAAATGTTTTCATTCTAATTTCCAAAACAGGTGCAAAAATGGCTTTCAGGGACACTGAAATAAATTACTAAAAATGAGTATTTAACCCATCTTGGCTGGTGTGGCTTAGTGGATTGGTTGCCAGACTACAAACCAAAGGGTCGCTGGTTCGATTCTCAGTCAGGGCACATGCCTGGGTTGAAGGCCAGGTCCCCAGTAGCGGGCATGTGCATGAGGCAACCACATGTTGATGTTTCTCTCCCTCTCTTTCTTCCACCCTTCCCCTCTGTCTAAAAATAAATAAAATATTTTAAAAAAATGAGTATTTAACCCAATACATTGCCCATCTATTCAGACTTCTTAAGTCCAAATGACTGCTACGATGGGAGATGTGTTAGCAACATTAAAGCACATGGATGAGCACAAGGTTACTGTATTTAAACAGAGGCTGTTAAATCTTATTTACCTAAAAGAACCAAGCAATTCACGTTTTTGAAGAAATAAAATAACTGATACTGGGCAGACATTTTAAGTATCTGTACTTAAGACTACAAACTATGCTAAAATCATTGGGTAAAAAGATACTGGGGAACAAGATATGCACGTGGTCTCAAAGTATCATCCCACAGATGACATGCTTTTACAATGGAGAGAGATCTGAAACATACTACATTAACCAAGTGAGCAAAACTTAGCATCACCAAGAATGGGAAAACCATACATTGTGTGTCCCCTGATGTGATGCAATGGGAAATTCACAAAGTCAGCTATGTAACAGGCTTGCCTAAAGTCTAAAACCTAAATCATGAGGAAATAAACAAATACAGATTGGGGGCATTTTATAAGACAGTTGGCCTCAACTTTTCAAAACTACCTATGCCACGTTTGAGACAATTAAAAAAAGTAATAATCAAAAGCAATGTGTTAATTTTAGCTATAGATCAAAAAACAAATTGGGTATAAAGGACATATTGGAACCACTGGAGAAATCTCAATGTGGACAGTATGATAGGATAATTATTGTATCAATATTAAATCACTTAAGTATGAAAATGGTCTGTGATCATGAAAAATATCCATGTGCTTAGGAAATATATGCTGAAATAGACATAAGATGTCATTATGTCTGAATCTTACTTTCAAAAGGTACAAAGAAATGTGTCTTCAAATATTCTTAGAAAGAGAATAAAGTAAATGAGGCAAAGTGTTAACAAATGGCAACCAGTGTACATGGGTGTTCATTGGACTAGTCTTCTTATAGATCTGAAATGTTTCAAAATATAAAATTGAGATATAAAAAATTTAGTGTATTATGGAAAAACTAGAGAGGGAGCCTTAAGTATTGTTAACCCTATCTTCAGAATAATAATAAGTGAAACTTAAAAGTATGAGTTCTTAATACATACCCTCTTCTCACAGCTAATGAAAGCCTTGTCTTCTGCTAATGTTTCATCTAGATCTTCATCAGTAAGTTCAGTTCCAACATTTTGGTTTTCTCCAGCTACTTCTAGATCCTCAACAAAATCTTCATCTTCCACCAGATCTTCCAGTCTACTTTCCCATAAAATTGTAGATCTTTTTAAATTTAATATTTTATTATCTGAATTATTCAGGCCTGATGGTACATCTTGAGAAGATTTGACAGGTCCAAATGACTTCTCTTGAAGGGACTGTAAAGTGTCTGGAACACAAACCTGTTAAAATAGCCAATGCGACTTTTAAAACAGGAAAGGCAAAAGCTGTCCACTAAAAAGTAATTTATATATTATTAAGTCAAATAACAACTAGAGTGTTTAAAATAAAACCTATGCAAATATTCAAGAAGAAATTAGCATCCTTCAGTGAACATTCCAGTAACAGAAAAGTTAATTACATATGCACACTACAGGTAAATTTACTGGGCTGGGCTACATTTTTAGTACTGTTCCTAGCAGGGGACGACCCAGTTGGCCACTAAAGGAACCAGTATGGAAAAGCTGGCAATTTACTGCAAGAACAGTACTAAAGTTTGCAACAGATGTCTATTATCATTTTAACCCTAGCAGGGTAATCTTTCAATCTTTACCCACATCCTCCTACTTGGTCAAACATTTACATTTTTAATTTTTAATTATTTCTTAGGTTTATAGTTACAACTGCAAAATGTATTCTCTAGCCCAAGAAAAATATCATTAATATTCTAATAATAAGAGCCTTGAATATATTTACTTTTTGTGCAATGGCTGAGAACTTCAACACATTGAGTGTTTCATCATAGGTAAAACAACACTGGCTGATGTTCACGATCATACATATTTTCCCTTTACCATGAAAAAAACTTTGAAAATAGTGAGTCAGTTTACTTTCCCGGAAAGGCACATGCTGTTGAAACCTATGGAAAAAAATATTCAAATAACTGTAAGTTAAAACAAATCCCATGAAGTCAGTATACTGATACATTTTACAAAGAAATAATTAACCTAGCTAACAAGGTCTTAAATTCTAGGTTAATGACTGGTTCTGCCTGTGATAGTAATTCTCTGTTTATGTTGTTTTCTTTAAATACTACTACCATTATTACTAATATTTTTAATAATAACCCATTAGGTTAAAATGTTAAGAAAATTACACAGAACTGGACTGTGTTCTTTACTGTAGAGCAATTATATGACATTTGCCATGAAACACCTTAACTGCATAGAAATGATGAAGACTGATTTAGAATTTATTTAGCCTAAAAGGTTAACTAATGCAGAAATCTATCACATCTAGAACACAATGCACTAGTAAGAATAAAATTATTTTAGAGAGGCTTATTGTGTAAAGTGTCTGTTGATCTATATTTGCTATGAAAAATACTGTGGTTTCTTGATGAGTCATTGGCATGAACTGACACTTTTTTATTTCTATCATTTTTTTAACCCAAGATCTCTGCATATTTTAATTGTAACCTATACACAGTCATTACGTAAGAAACAGGTAGAAAACAACAAAGAAATTTCTAAGCTAGTAGAGCTGAAAATTTAAATATTACAATATTTAATATACTAATAACACTTTCAACACTTACTTTGACTTTTCACTGTTCTTCAAAACATTAATACACTTTCCCAGAGTCAGCAAAGAGGTGTTGATGTTCCCAGTCTCTCTCAACCTTTCACCTTCATTCTGTGTCTTCATGCTTCGCTCTGAACCAGCAAGGTCACATAAAGACAATCTGAATAAACACACAAAAAAACTTTACAAGTTCTTCAAAATAAAACAATTCAAAATAATTACAATTTGAAGAAAGCTCAACTTACTCACTGACTCGGATTACACGAGGTGTTTCAGAATCCTCAATCTGTAATAATCTAATAGTGAATATGCTGTGACTAAAAGAAATACACAAAGATCAAACGTTGTTTCATTTATAATTTCTGCATTCTAAATAGGAGACAGAGCATCTAAATCCACATCTATTTATATCCTAACACTAGCCAAAGCTCCAGTACATTTTCCAACTAGCTGTCAAGATACTTCAATCCAATGTTCCATTGCCACCTAAATACCTGACTATCCAAAACCAAGTATCGTATCTTTCACTTAGCCCAAAATCTCTTGAACCTACTCGTTCTCTTAACATTATTTTTTTAAGATTTTATTCATATTTAGAGAGAGGGGAAGGGAGGGAGAAAGAAAGGTAAAGAGATATCAAGGTGTGCCTTTTGCACACCCCCAAACAGGGACCTGGCCTGCAACCAAGGCATGCACCCTGACCTGGAATTGAACTGGTGACCTTTCACTTTGCGGGTCAACACCCAACCCACTGAACCACACCAGTCAGGGCTCCTTCTCCTAACATTCCAACTTCTACTAATATAATCATTTATAATAAAAACCATATTATTAGTTAAAATAGTATTATGTACAACTAATCTTCTTTAAATATATACCTAGAGCAAAGCATATATTTAGCCTACATGTAGGATTATCCCTGTGTCATACTGAGTAGGGGAGGGACAGGGCTCTTTCCCACTTAAGAGAAGGCCTGTTTAGATATCTCATTGCTTAATCTTATTTCTTTCTGTCTCTCATCTTCCAATCAATCCCAAAAAAACATTCTATTTCTAAATGCTTGAGATGCTGTCTTAAGAGTGTGCACCTAGTATTTGTGTTTTGGGGGTAAGTGGAAAACACACAGAGCAAAGCCCACCATTATAGGCAACTCTTAACATATTAAGCTTAATATTCACAAAAAGAGTAAAATGCCTCAGACTTTATACAGATTAGTAAATATTTTGTCAGAACAAGAAATAGTCCTGATAGTCTTATATGTGTGGCACTCTTTAGTTTACAAAATGATTTTATGCCTATAAACTCATTTAACATATCAGAAAAGCTACTGCCCACTTTAAGCTTAAATTAATTCTATTTACATTAGCAAAGAATAGCCTGGATGCTTCAGGCTTACAACATAGGATATACTCCTTACCTTCTACTAGAAGTACTGTTCAGTTTTGTGAAGGCAACACTCTGGTGTTTCATTCCTAGTTTTAGAAGTCTATATGCTTCTTTGCAATCAGATACTTGAATCCACTGTAGATCTTTAAAAAATAAAGAGGACACATCAATAAAAACTCAGGATTTATTATACAATGTAATCTCTTTGAAGATTTGTACTCTCTTTGCTCAAAGAAATATATGAAATCTTTCTTTTAATAACATGCCCTAGATGGAGTCAACTCAGCTATTCCATATTCCACTACAAAAGAGGTACACAAAAGAATATTTTAATAATTTTCCAGTATGTAAGTTATACAAACATGCAAAGTAAATTCTTTTACAGAGTTGACCAAAGGGAAAATTTTTAAATGGATAAAATTACTTAGAATAAATATCCAGAAAAAAAAAAGAGTATAGATTAAATCTACAAAATTATGTAGCTGTGAGACATTCCAGATTACAACCCATTAATAAATCATAAAATCAATTTTAGTCATAAGCAGCATTTTGTAAAAATGAAGTAGAAATAGAAAACATCAAAGTGCATTCCTTATAGTAAGGGTAGGTATAATAAATGAAACTTTTGAGTTGTAAATACATAAACATATTTACAGAGCTAATGGGTCACCATCTTATTAATATGCATGTACCTCCTACTGTGAATAGTGGTTTAAAAAGGCTGGAAAGATGCCACTGTGGAATAACAGAAATATTTCTGAATCCCCAAAGTTTGGATGCTATTACCAAGCAACATAATAATGTAACTATCATCATGCACAGCTTTTCCTGTCCTTCAAAATTCAATCAATGATACTCAAACACAACACTTACTAAAATAAACCCCTTTATATTCAGATTTAATTAACATACCAAAACATACCTGCAAAGCACAAACTTATTATCTTGATATTAATAATTGATAATAAATTTTTCAATTTCCAGTTTGCTTTCATATAGTTATAACAAAGCCTAGAAAAGAACTCAGGAGCAATGAAATAAAAAGTACCTAGTATACCTTTTATAAAAGAATAGCCCTTTACATCTTGGGAAAGGCGTAGCATCTTTCTCTTCTGGAACTTGGATAATATAGGAACGAACAAGTCATAAATACATTCATTATAAATCTCAAAGAAAGAAACCCACAGAGAAAATTTTATATTATCCATATTCAAGCTAGCTTGTTCACAATCTTTCATAGATTCTTCAAAATCTGAGATATTCAAAGAGTTTGTTAAACTTCCTGCAAAAAAAATAAAAAAGGATAATCACAAAATTAAGCAATTGACTAAAAAAATAAGTCAACAGAACAGATCAAGTCTCCTACACTTGAAAAACTAAGTATCCTTAAATCTTTTGACACGCAATGTTAAATGTTTTGGACCAAAGCAGATGTAAATGATATTTGTATTAACCAAAGTTTGGCTTCCTCTTTTCTTTTGGAAAATATACTAATGAACTAAACTGAAATTAAATGCACAATAAAAGAAAAAAATAGTACCTCCTTTGGATTTTACATGGAAGTTACAACCAGTCAAACAGTTATCTGTGATAATCAAATAAAACTTTATAGTAAATGCATTATATACAGTTATATACCATTTTCCAAATATTGTTATGTTATTGAAGGAATTAAATCGCAAGTGTTTCTAAAACCTAAAAGCTTTTCAAATGCATTTCACATAATAAGCATTTTAAAGGTGAGAAAGGAAATCTTACCAGAAATAGCATCATAACTGTCATTTTGCATTACAACCTAAAAAAGATTCATTTTAGAAGTTAAAATCCATTTTTAGTTGAGAATAAAAAACCAGTAATATTAATTACCTATTCAAATAAATCAACAACCAAATCACATCCCTTTCATCTACTCAATTCAGTGACCTCTGTCAATTAATTATTTTTCTTATTTATAATAATACATTCTCACAAAGGAAATCTGGCAAACTACAGAAGAGTATTAAAAAGAGTATCATCATATTTAATCCCAGCCACTCAGGGGCAATTACTATTACTATTTCAATATATTCTCATCAATTTCTTTTCTCCACAGTTATTACACTATAAGCTTTTTCTCTAATTAAAATTAATTTGTATACACTTGGTGGCCACATATCTGAATAAATGTGAATGAAATGACACCACCCCTTCTCTAAAAGCAATGAAAAAAAAGTCCTCAAGGGAAAATAAAAAATAATAATAATAATGTAAATGTAAGTATCTTAATGTATTATCATCTTAATGTGTTATTTTTCTTCTGCATGCTAGTCATTTCCATAGAACACATATGTAAATCTCACTCTTAATAGTATGGACAAGTTGCTTTCTAAAAAAACACTTTACAATCAATATATGAAACTGAGTATCTCATTTTTTTTTTTACATTTTAAATTTCACAGGTAAAATCATGTTTTGTTCTAAAGTAAATAACTGGGGGAATTTTTTTCATTATTAATGACTAATTTTCACTATGAATTATCTATGAAATTATCTACCAATCTCCATAATTTCTATTAAAATACTATTTTACTTTCCCAGACCAAAATGATGAACTCTGAACTCTACCAATCAAGAATTTTTACTACCTTGAAACCTTGATTTCTAAATCCCTTTTTTTAAGATTTTATTTAGTTATTTTTAGAGAGGGGGAAGAAGGGGAAAAGAGAGGAAGGGAAACATCCTCTTGTGTGCTGCCCCACAAAGGACCCGGACCCACAGCAGAGACTTGTGCCCTGACTGGGAATCGAACTGGCAACCCTTTGGTTCACAGGCCAACAATGCTCAATCTACTGAATGATACCAGCCAGGGCTATAGTTTTAAATAACTCTCAATAAAATAAATTTCTCAAAACATTACAAAATCCAGAAAAGGAAACAGACCAAAAAAAAAGAAGAGGGAAGGTAAAAACATAACCTAGTAGATAAGAGACATATGAATGAATTAAGGCAGTAAGAGACTTAAAATGCATTAAATGAAGGAGCAAGTTATAGAACATATATATAGTAAAATTTCTATTTTTATTTGAAAAAGACTATATTCTACATACAAAGATATATGCAAATATATGACTGTATTTGTGTATGTATATATACATACAAATATAGAGAAACCCGTTATAGATTTTATAATAAACATATAGAATACTTTCTAATCTGTTAATGACAGCATTTTTTCTTCAGAAAAGGAATTATAGGAAATTTTCAAATGTTACTTTTCATATTCCCTTGTTTAGTTTTGTATATACATATTACTTTTACAATTAAAAGAGAATTTTTAAAAACAATTACATAATAAGACACACAATTAAATTACCCAAGATTAAAGATAAGGAGAGAATCTTAAAAGCAACAAGAGAAAAGGAGAGTTACCTACAAAGGAGTTCCCATAAGACTATCAGCTGATTTCTCAAAAGAAAACTTACAGCAAGAGGTTGGAAAAAAGTATTCAAAGTCATAAAACGCAAGGCCCTACCATCCAAGATTACTCTATCCAGCAAAGTTATTATTTAGAATGGAAGGGGCAGATAAAATGCTTCCCAAATAAGGTCAAGTTAAAGGAGTTCATCATCATCAAGCCCTTATTATGAAATGTTAAAGGGACATATCTAAGAAAAAGAAGATCAAAACTATGTAAATAAAATGACAACAAACATAACTATCAACAACTGAACCTAAAAAGCAAACTAAGGAACAGAACAGAACACAGAACAGGAACAGAATCATAGAAATGGAGATCACATGGAGAGTTATCAACGGGAAGGGAGAGGGAAGAATGGGGTGGGGGGAAGGTAGAGGAAATAAGAAGCATAATTGGTAGGTACAAAACAGAGAGAGGGAGGTTAAGAACAGTATAGGAAATTGAGAAGCCAAAGAACTTATATTTACAACCCATGGACATGAACATGTTGCGGAAGGGTTGCAGGGCGGAGGGGGACAAGAGGAGAAAAAAATGGGACAATTGTAACAGCATAATCAATAAAATATACTTTAAAAAAATCATTACATAATAAGTGCAATGCTGCTTCTACAACAACCAAAAGAGTTTTCAAAAACATTTACACTTGTTTTGTTTAAACATTTCTGCTGTTAATACAATATAAAATAAGAGGGGGTCATCAATGTCATCAAACAAGCTTTTAATACTTTCTCAAAAACACAACCACCACCACCACCATAAGCATTCCAATACAGGCTGAAACAAACTAAGGAGTTTATAAAAGGTCATGATTTATATGTGTTTTACATACTAAAATAGTTCCTTACCTCTTTCACTTGCCGAAGCAATGCACTTTTGCTGGCAATTTCTTCCTTCTCTTGGTCTGGTGATAACCGTATATATTCTCTGGATCTATGTGGTTTAAGGTTCATTTTTGTATATAGTCTTCCCTGAAGACTATCAAATAATACATTCAAAGTCCGAGGCAGAATGCCAATATTTTCTTCTGTGCCTGTAAAAAGAATTTTTGTTTTACGCTCCCTCAGAGTTGAGAAATCAAAACATCCCTGGACTCCCAAGGCTCCTTTTATACCACCATATGCAGGAGTAAACAGCTAGGACAAAAGTGAGTTAAGTTGAAGAATTACTCAGGGATAACTTTGGTCTTCACTGTATAATAGATATTTTATCAACTATTATTCTGATGCAAAACCTGAAATTTTACATTCCTATCCAGTCACAGATTTGCAATCACCCATAACTGCAAGCTGTAAAAGTAAAATTAAATCAAGTATTTCCCTGGTTATCCATGCTTAATTCACTGTGTCACATTAATTGTTTTTCTGAATTTTTCAGATTCACAAATGAATTAAACTGATCTGAATTAAAAGCCATCAGCAGTATACAGTGAATTATGCTATTACTATTAAAAATGGAGCAAATGGACTACATAATGGAAACACAACTACATGCCAGTTTTATATGAGCGAATATTAGTGCTTCACTTTTCCTTTCCAGCCAAAATAAAACAATTTACCTTGAAATGTATATGTTTTCCCTGAATTGGTTAGCCCATAAGTAAAAATCAGCCGACTCTGTCCTTTCAAAAAGTCTTTTACTGGCTGCATAATGCAATCCTGGAAGAATTCCTTCTGTGTAGTTTCTGGACCAAAAACCTAAATAAGAATTTTTAAAACAAATCTTTTTAGGAAATTCAAGTTAATATTCACCACAAGTTCTACCCTATCTCTCCTGCTTAAAAATTTTTTTAATGATTTTATAAGATTCATTCTTAAAATAGGCGTTACAAGCCCAACTCCCACAAACACACTTGATAGTTTACCTACTCTCATCACGTTTTCAAGAAAGAAATCTGACCCAGCTAAACAAGTTTTCATCTGACTTCTGAAAAAAAAAATTTCTTTTAAAAAAAGATTATAAAGAGCTAAATTGTGATTTATTCACTTCAAATATATATTTACAGACCTGAAATTTGAGTCCTACCCTTTAGGAAAAAGTATAATTGCCTAATATCTAAGTTCCATTAGCACAAGATGTATATAGTTAATTATATATAATTATATAGTGGTTTAGCCTAAGACAAGTCTCTTTTCCCTAAAAAAAAAAATCTTCAGTTTCACATGGGTACTTACCTTAGAAAAACTAAATTTCTGTACAATCAGCCCAGAGCTTTTCTCACTTAACCGAGCAAGTGTACATTGAGGATCTTTCAGCACAACGGTCTGTGAGTCCAGCATATTCACACAGCCCTAGAAAAAATAAATAGAAATAATCCCAAAATAAATAAATACAAACAATTATATTTTGTCCATTTAATGAAGGTATAATGTTAAAAACCAATTAAAGTCAACACAAACCTCAGGCTCATGTTCTTTTTCTGAGTGTGTGAATGGTCTTATTCGAAGACAAACCTGGAGATAATCTTTGGATTCCAAACTGTTTGCCTAAAAATGAAGAACAAATAATTGTATTTATAAAATACAAATGTGGCTTTTCAGAGATCATCCTTCATTAATGTGGCTGATAGTTATATAACAAGATTACATAGAAACTCTAAGCAAACAGTGATTCTTCTGTTTTTAAACATTTTACATGTATAAAGAAAAACTTTTTAAAAAGAATAACAAAATGTTCTCTACCTTCTATATTTTATACTTGAAGTTTACAATGAGCCTTTTTTCCATAAAATCCTAACTTTTCTAACTACTAATAATAGGGCTCTAAGTCACTAAAACATAGAACTCTAGAATAAATCACAAGGAACCAGAATAGTCTATCAACTCACATGCTCCATTCCATCATGCATTTAGGTGTGATGTGAGGGAGGGATTATAAGGAGGTACAAGGAAACTTTCTTTCCTCCCTCCATCCCTCCTGTCTTTTCTTTTTTTCTTTCATCTATGTTTCCTATACTCCCATGAATTGGGTTAATCCATCTCTCTAAAGAATTGCAATTAACAATCTAAAAGGTAACAAACAGAATATATATATATGGACTGAATCAAAAAGTTTACAAAGACACAAAGCAAACATTATAGAGGTAGTTGGTAGAGTGGTGAAAGGACTTTTACTTCTTAAACACTACTGAATTACTTTAACATTTTAAAATCTGGATTATTTTTTTAAACTAAGGCCTGCAATTCCTAGAGGCATAGTAGAGTACTTTACATTTTTGAGCCAATAACAATAGTACCTCCATGAACTATTAGCTCAAAGTATTTCAGTTTCAATATTAGATCAATTATTTATCTTGATGTCGTATCTCTGTGAAGCTAGATTTCTCAATGGTTGCTTTGATAACAAGAAACATGTACAATCCCAAAACAATGAGGCACAGTAATGTCTACTCCAATTCCAAAGCCTGAGAAATTGTGCAGTGCCCAAAAGGTATACATATCCCATTAGTAAATAATGTTGTAATTGAAGAATAAAGTTAAATTGTTTTTACTTGTCAATTTTTTTTCAAATGGTTACTACATTAGGTCATAGATAGTTAAGTCATTTGGACCTATTACTTGGAAAGGAACTGTTATGTACTTAAGGCACCATGAAAAAATTACGAAGACAAGAAGTGGGAAAGCTAAAAAAAATTATTTTCTTCCCACCTTCTAAGTTCTTCTAGCTGGGTCCAAAATAAAATTAACAGTCACATTGACAGGAGAGAGTATCCAGAGCTTTTTACACGAATGTACATTTGAAGTCCATAAGAACATGAAAACCCCCAGAGGCACTGGGTAGTTCAAATTTATGTGGCATTACGGGAAAAAAGAAAGGGGGGCAGAGGTTTTGAAGGGGAAAGAGGCAAAGGCAAAAGAGCATAACACATGCAAACAATTACTGCCAGGTAACCCAGAAACAATGGGGGAGTGGGCAATCTAGCTAATAGGCCCCTCCTTACTTGGATCCTTCCTCTCTACCATATTTAATTCAAATTAGTCTAAGATAAAAATTCTCAAGGGGAATATGCTAAGATTCACTTCTTGAAGCAAGCTTTTCCATTCAAATTACCTAGGCAGAAAAGGGGGAGGGTCAAAGATTCTTTCAGAACCATTTCTTTAACAACCAACTTACGCCCTGGTAGGGGTAGCTCAGTTAATGGGAAAATCTCCTGATAAGCCAAGGTTATAGGTTCAGTCTCTGATCAGGGCACATACAAGAAACAACCAGTGAGTGCAAATGGGGTAGAACAACAAACTGATGTCTGTCTGTCTGTTTCTGTCTTTCTCTCAAATCAATAAATTAAAAGAACCTTAAAATCAATATCCCAAAAGGCTCATCTTAAGATGGCAAAACTTTAGTTCCCTTCAAAAGGCTGCCTTAAACCCACAGTTTAGAAAGCTCTAGTCCTACCTATCTGCAAGTGTGTGTGTACCACACACATTTCTACTCAATCATGATAATGAACATAAAATTTTTCTTATACCTACCTCAGTGCTTGAAGCAACTAAAGAAAATTCACGAGAGAGATCAAGCTTAATGCTGTCAAAATTGATTTCTGAAGGCCTTGCAACTGGATCGGCACTAAAAACATATGATGGTCTAGGCATCCCATCTTGATTTAAATTAGATTCCATTCTGCAAGAATAACAGCAACTTCTTTAGATATCCTTAATAAATTAGTATTTAGACTATGGAGGTTAGCCCTGGTCGATGTGGCACAGTGGATTAAGCACAGGCTTGTGAACTGAAAGGTCACCAGTTTGATTCCTGGTCAGAGCACATGCCTGGGTTGCAAACCAAGTCTCCAGTGGGGGGCATTTGAGAGGCAACCAATCAATGTTTCTCTCATGTATGAATGTTTCTCACCTCCCTTCCCCTTTCTCTCTAAAAATAAGTAAATCAAATTTTAAGACTCATAGTCTTAAATGACTATGGAGTCTTAAAAAGACTATGGAATTTAAAAAGTCTGAGTCCAGCCCAACACTTCCCCCATATAACTAGATTTCCAGGGAAGAAAACATGAAACTGCTTCATCTAGAATAGGGGTCCCCAACACCTGGGCCACTGGGCTGCATAGCAGGAGGTGAGCAGCGGGTAAGGGAGCTTTATCTGTATTTATAGCTGCTCCCCATCGCCTGACCTCCACCCGCCTGTCCGATCAGCAGTGGCATTAGATTCTCACAGGAGTGCGAACCCTACTGTCCTACTGTAAACTGTGCATGCGAGGGATTTAGGTTGCACACTCCTTATAAGAATCTACCGTCTGATGACCTGAGGTGGAGCTGAAGCAGTGATGCTACACTGCAACAGGTGATTCCCATTCTCCAAACCCGCTTTGTATAACATGTGGGGAACGACTATCCAAACCTTCAAAACTGTTTCATCTCATGGAGACCAAGTACCCTGCATTAAAAGACAAGCCTCTGGAGTTTCTCAAAAGAAAAAAATGTGAACACAAAGAACAGAAGCAATTACTGAAGATCACCACTTGATCAAATGTGTCTGCACTAAGAGCATCATTCCTAGTGGCTGACCACATTGCTAGAGCTAAGAAGCCCTTTACTATTGGTGAAGAGTTGATCCTGCCTGCTGCTAAGGACGTTTCTTGTGAACTTTTAGGAGGCTACAGTTCAAAAGGTGGCATGAGTTCCTCTTTCGACCAGCACCATAACTAGACAAACTAATGAAATAGCAAGAGGATATTGAGGCACAATTGTTAGAGACGACTGAGTCACCATGGAACACAATCTGGGTTGACGAGTCTACTGATGTTGACAATAAGTCAGCAAGGTTTGTTTTTGTGCAATATATTTATAGGAGGATGTACAGGAGGATATGTTATGGGCACTTTGCTGCCAACCAATGCCACAGCTGCAGAACTAGTCAAGTCTTTGAATGATTACATATCAGGAAAACTGAACTGGTCATTTTTGTGTCAGCACATGCATGGGCGGAGCAGATTCATGGGTGGCTTTCGGGTTTCACTACTCGGGTCAAAGAGGTCACTTCTGAATGTGAGCCTACGCACACTGTCATCCATAGAGAAATGCTGGCTAGCCGAAAAATGTCACCTGAACTTAACAACATTTTGCAGGATGTGATTAAAATCATCAACATTAAAGTACATGCCCTTAACTCATGCCTATTCACACAGCTCTGTGAGGAGGTGGACCCAGAGCACACATGTCTTCTCTTACACACTGAAGTGAGGTGACTTTCTAAAAGGGACTCACTGGCCAGAGTTTTTGAGTTAACAAGAGCGACTCCAGAGATTTCTTTTAGAAAAACAGTCACCACTGGCAACACACTTCAGTGACACAGAATGCATCACAAAACCTGCTTATTGTGTGACACAGTCAACCTGCTCAAGGAACTCGGTCTGTCACTTCAGGGGAGAATGACAACTGTGTTCAAGTCGGCAGATAAAGCGGCTGCATTCAAAGCCAAACTGGACCCTGGCTGGCATAGCTCAATGGATTGAGCGTGGGCTGAGAACCAAAGCATCGCAGGTTCCATTCCCAGTCAGGGCACATGCCTGGGTTGCAGGCCACAGCCTCCAGCAACCACACATTGATGTTTCTCTTTCTCCCTCCCTTCCCTCTCTAAAAATAAATAAATAAAACCTTTAAAAAAAAAAAAAGTCAAACTGGGATTATGGGGACAAGTGAACACTGGGATTTTTGACATGTTTCAAACAGCAGATATTTTGAAAGAGACTGAGCCAGGGCCTTCTTTCTCCCAGCTGGGGCACAATCGCCTACCTCAGCTTTCAGAAGAGTTTGAGCATGACTCCCAACCACAAAAGACCCCCGAACTGGGAAGGAATGGATTGGTGGCCCATTTGTGAATAAGCCAGTTGAATCGACTTTGTCTTGGCTAGAAGACAATCAAACTGCTTTAGATCACAGATGACAGTGGCCTTAATAGTATGTGTGAGACAACTTCAAATCTCTGTATGTTCTAAATTAAAGTCAAGGCAGAATATCTTGAGATTACCACAAAAGCAGTGAAAAGCCTGCTTCTATTTCCAGCATCCTATTTTTGTGAAAGCAGGGTTTTCTGCAGTGACAGCAACCAAAATGAAATTACAGAGTAGACCAGACATAAGTAACACACCTCGGGTGTCACTGTCTCCCATCACCCCGGATGGGACCATCTATCTAGTTGCAGGAAAACCAGCTCAGGGCTCCCAATGATTTTGCATCATAGTAAGCTATATAATTATTTCATTATATATTACAATGTAATAATAATAGAAATAAACTGCACAATAAATGTAATGCACTGGAATCATCCCCAAACCAATCCCCTCCACCCCTCTACCCCTCCACCCCCACTGGTCCATGGAAAAATTGTATTCCACAAAATTGATACCTGGTACCAAAAAGGTTGGGAACTGATGATATATAACATGATGACCCATTAAAAAAAACAAAAGATCAAATTACTTACAGATTCTGAATCAAATTCAACTGGACACAGCCGACCACTATTATTCATATGATCCAACCTATGGACAAATTCATCAGAATAAATTTCTTAAGTAAAGGTAATCCATAAAGTAAGACAATATAAGGCATTTATATTTCTGCCTAAAATCCTCTCAGAAATCATCAGTAAAAGAGTGGATCAAAAAACTATGGTACATTTACACAACGAAATACTATGCAGCAGAAACAAAGAAGGAGCTCCTACCCTTTGCAACAGCATGGATGGAACTGGAGAGCATTATGCTAAGTGAAATAAGCCAGGCGGTGAAAGACAAATACCATATGATCTCACCTTTATCAGGAACTTAATCAACAAAACGAACAAGCAAGCAAAATATAACCAAAGACACTGAAATTGAGAATAGGCTGGCAGTGACCAGAGGAGAAAGGAGAGGGGGTTATAGGGGAAAAGGGTGAAGCGTTTGCAGAACAACTATAAAGGACACATGGACAATAACGATGGGGGATGGAAACGGGACAGAGGTGGGGAGGGCTGGGGTGGTGGGGAGGGCTGGGGGAGGAGGCAGAAAACTGTACTTGAACAACAATTAAAAATGTTTAAAAAAAAGAAGAAAAGAAATCAAACAGTAAGGGTGGAATCAATTATAACCTTGTGTTACTGTAGTTATTTAGTTTCTTTTGAAGAATTACTTACAGACTTTTTAACATAATTTAGTTACCTAGACAATTATTTTCCATTGAATTCTCCCAAATAATGCAAGTGAAAAGGCAAATAAAGTATGTGGACATATTCAAAACAGTACCTGACAGATCATAAGTCTTAAAAGTAAAGGTCAATACGGAATGCAGCAGTAAACTATTAGAACTAAATGAAACATCAAGCCACTAAGCTTAAATTTAGGAGCAACCTTAACTGAAAAAATACTAACATTCAAATATTTACTGAGACTCTACTAGGCACCTAACATGAGGGAGAAAGAGAGCTCCCTGTTTATTGATAATATTATGAAATATGCAGAACACTGACTCCCACACTATGGTTCCAGGCTCAGGAAAGCAGTATGGGCATCCACAGGTGTTATATAAATGAGTCGAATATGGTCCCAGTACACTGCCCCTACGTTGTTTTCTTCCCCACAGCACACCAGGAGCATTAATTCAAAAACCTACTGAGGTGGGGAACCCAAATTTTTACATATCCATTCGCTTTTAATAAAGCTCAAATAATCTTATTTTTAGCTATTTAGAACCTAACTCTTTGCACATTCCATGAAACTACATGCAGCATCTGCTAGCCACAGAACTGAAAACCCAAGCCACTGTTGCCCTTTGGAGTTCTGACCCAGGAACTCCACACTGTGCTTCGGAGCAACATCACTGAGATACCTAAGTCCCCGCTGTGGTTCTCCTCTCCCTGCCCCCAGGTCCTTGCCCTCCTCCACTTGGTGGGCCTTGTTTCTAGTCTCCAGAAGGCTTCACGCTGTGAGGGACTTCTCTTGCCTGCTAAGTGCTACCCCAATAAAGCTCCTTGTGTGCTCCTGACACTTTGTGGTCATACCTCTTTCCTTGATAAGCCCTGAAACCCCAAAACTCAATACAAGGTTTTCATTTTTTTTTATTTTTCTAAATTGAAAAAACACTAAGGAAATTATACATTTACTTTCAACAAGGCCCAGTAAACTACAGGCTCAACCATACAATTAAACAAGTTTAATGTCTTTAATTTTTTCTCTTTTTATTGTATAATCAATGATGTAATGGAAATAGTGAAATCACTTAAGTATAATTTGATAGAATATTTCAAATATGCAATTTATGGGTGAAAATTAAGAAAAGGGTATGTGATAGAGTAAAAAAATAACCTCTGATTCAGAACATAGGGGAAATGCTTGTAGAAACATTAAAGTACTGGCTTGTCATGTCATAACTCAGATTTCGTGAAATGCTCAGGAAACTGGAAGGTAAGCTTCAATCTTTGCCTTCAATTAATTATATTCTCCCCCCAAAAATGTATTCATAAATCCTTTATAAAATCCTGGAATTAAAAAGAATGTCTATCTCCTTTAAAAAGTAAGGTTATAGTAGATTGTACTTCTTCATATGGTCAGTTTTCATTGAATAAATTGTCTCTTAACAATTATAAAACTGTTGAAATATACTGTCATTTCCTGTACTTTTAGTTAACTTTCACTTACGAGTTTGTGGCTTCCCCAAATAGACTAGAAATTTCTTGACATCAAGAACCTTGTTTTATACTACTCTGTATCCCCTACAACAAATTCAGAGATGTAGAAGTAATGAAAACTCCGTCTAGTGACTTAAATAATGATAATAAAATCCTCTATACCAAAAAGAAAAAAATGGTCCTACTCTTTTAGTGATATCTAGCAATAGCAGATTTCAGGACCTCATTTCTCATTTCAGAAGGCTGTTGCCATGACTGAATTTTTATCTTTGCTCCAGGAGATTCCATGGAAGATTAGTGAAAAAATTTAAAAATCTGCTACCGAATGATGTTTCTGAATGTCACTAACAAAATATAGCCTCAAAAACAAGTCTTCATAACTAGTGATGAGTCCTCTATATGGTATTATTTTGCAACTTGAAGTTTTGGGTCTTGGACATGTAATAAAATATATACACAGCTACACTGCTTCTAGGTAAAATGCTATCTTGTTTTAAAAACAAAAACAAACTTTAATTTGACCACCTTAAGCAAGGATTAATTAAAGCCACGAACTCTGTCAACCAGACCTTCAGCATGGAATATTAGAGTTGTGCCAGGCAGGATCACTGAAGCAGAAGGTGGAATGAGATGGGGAAAACCTTCTAACCAGGCGGATGACAGACAACAGTCATTGCACTAGACACACACACCCCCTTCCGCTTGACACTGCAAAGCCCAAGGACAAGCCCCAGGCACCGGCAGCAGCTCTAAATAAATGCTTCGAGGCCCACAACAGGGCTCCCCGCAAAAGAGGCTGTGTCACCTGCCAAGCAACGTGTTCATCTCGGGAATTCAGTAAGACAGCTTTGGCAATAGAGGCCTATGCCTGAACAATAACAACAATAAAACATTAATTACTGCATGCACTTAAAGCCTACTACATACAGGCACTATTTCTAACAACTCTGCACAGTATCACTATCTCCACAAGAAACCTATGAGCAGGTACTAATATTATCATCCCCACTTAACAAATAAGGAAACTGAGGCCTGTGAAAAATACGTTGCCTTGCGCCCCTCAGCTAAACAGCAGTGGAGACGAAATTTAAACCCTACCCCAAAGAATGCGGCTCAACCCTCCATCCCGCACTAGGTACCCTAGAGGACTCCGTCGCTCTGCAAACCCGTTCCAGAGAGTAACCTCAGGGGCGTTACAGCCCCCTGGGAAGGTGCTTACACAGCCAGAGCCGTTTCCCCGCCTCAGGCCTGGTATGTGCGCAGCCACTACCTCCTTCCTCCCACTCCACGGCCACCTCCTCACCTGCAAATATAGCCTAGCCTGCCCAACCTGCAAGAACAACCACGAAGCCTTCGATTTCAAATTCAAACAATGGCGGCCGGACACCGCACTGAACGCTGGGAGTGGGCGGAGCTTCCTGAAAAAACGTCACGAGCGCCGCCGGCTCGCTCCGTGGGCCTTTCACCCGCTCCCGGAAGACGGTTTCAAATGCCGAGCGACCCACGGGCGAAGGGGTAGGAGGGGCCGGGAGTGTAGAAAGTTGGAGCTTCCCACGAGGCTGGGCGCGCCACGCGGCGAATGGCGTTGCCTAGTGACTACTAAGCACACCATTCTCGGTCGCACACTGACAATATAGGTGTGGTGAAGGCCCGGTGGTGAGGTGCTGCCACCAGACTTAGCCCCGCGACTCCCCTAGGGACCGGTGGAGGAATGACGGGCTGGTCAGTGCCCGGCCCTCTCTCTGGCATCCGGAGAATTTCTAAGAGCGAGCGCTGTCCGCATCCCGAGAGTCTCTTTTCTCGGTGCCCAACCGTCTCCAGCGGCCCTGCTGTACGAAAATTTGTCCCAGGATAGATTTTTATAAGCATTTATCTTTATTTTTCCTTTCTGAAAATATAAAGTAGCCACCGTTGCGAGGTGCTGGACTGTGACAATCAAAATTCCATACATAATCAAGGTCTTTGCAGTGCCCAAAATTTAAGTGCCAGTACATCCTTCTCTGCCTTGTTAAAGTGATCCACTTATTTTGAGTGTGGTGCTATTACATCCGTATTACCAGCAAATATTGCTTAGGCCGTCTCTCCCGGCTGTACTTCATTTTAAAGAAAAATAACTGCTAACGTTAACTGAACATTTATTTTACCTTGTGCCAGTCATGGTTCTAAGCTTATAAAATGGATTGCCTTACTGATCCTGAGAAGAACAAGCCTTTGACGCAGGTACTATTATTATCCCCCATTTTAATAGATTCGGGGGAACTGAGTTCATATGGTTAAGTAACTTGCTCAAAGGAAATTACTGGTGGAACTGAGATTTAAACTCAGCTGAGTGAGTCTCAGCTTTTACATGTGGTCTTATTTCCAACTACTTTTCGTGGTTAGTAGCATTTTTAGAATTAGTAGCTTCATGAGCTTACTGTCTCCCTTTCCTTATCATTCTGTATTTATATCTCCCATAATCTCCTCCTCCCCTCACTAACTCCCTGCTGTCTCCTCATTCAGCTTGCCTTCTTTCCCCACAAAATAATTATGTTTGAGGTGAGCCAGTTTGGATTACGGAAGAGGATTCAGGGCCAGGGGTAAAAATGAGCAAAAGAAAGTAGTTGTAAAAGGGAAGAAAGCAGGATAGTTTTAAAACTTTTCCTACTCAGGCTGGAACTAAAGTCTTTAGTGGGCTCTGTGTCAGTCTCCACTGCTCCTTCAGACAAGTCTGCCCTTAAGACCATGATTCCTGTCAAACCTTATATACTGCCTTTATAGCTTTTATTAGCTGTTAACTGATTTCCAGATCTCGAACCCTTGAGGCACTACATTTATTTATTGTTTGACACACATTTATGGAAAACTTTCTATGTTCTGAACAGTAGGCTAGGAGTTAGGGAAACGGTGGAGGGGAGTGAGCAAAACAGACGCTTAACCTTTAAGGTGCTTGCTTTCTAATGGGAGAGGCAATCAAGTTAAAAAAATACAAATAATTGAAAGTACAACTATACTAAGTGGTTTGAAGGGAATGTTCTTAGAGCTGTAAGACTATTATGTCACAGGGAACCTGAATAAATAATGTTTGATCTGGATCTCCAAGGGACATTAGGACTTAACTACATTTTGTTTTGCTTTCTTTTGTTTTGCTTTGTTTTGTTGTTTTGTTTTGTTTTGTTTTTAAAGAGAGGAGTAAGCATTCTAGGCCTAGGGGACATAATACCTGGGGGGAGAATAAATACAAAATTCAGTGGATTCTCTGCCTTATTCTAGCTCCAAGAAGCATTCCAGAGTTGAATGTAATACCCACACAGTTAAATGTTTCAGCCTTGAAACTCTTCATTTGTCTTCTAGGTTATCAAAAAGTCATTTTCTCCTCGTTTACTCCTAACCTCATTGACCACCCTTCTTAGTCTCCTTTTCTTTAAAAAAAAAAAATTATTTATTTATTTTCAGAGGGGAAGGGAGGGAGACAGAGAGGGAGAGAAACACCATCGTATGGTTGTAGTTGCCTCTTGCACACACCCTACCGGGGACCTGGCTCACAACCCAGGCCTGTGGCCCTCACTGAGAACTGAATCAGCAACCCCTTACATGCAGGCCAACACTCAATCTGCTGAGCCACACCAGCCAGGTCTCTTAGTCTCCTTCTCTATCTCTTCTGCCTAAGCTCTAAATTATGGTAGTCCTCAGAGCTTGGTTCTGAGTCCTCCTTTTTCTCTTTTCTACAGTCTCCCATTGGCAACATCATCAACTCCCATGTATGTAAATATCTTTATACCGGTGACCCCCTAAATTCCTTATTCTCCCCAGAATAAGGGGAGTAGCTTCCTCTGAGCTCCAATCAGATGCAAATATCTAAGTGCCCACCTAACATCTTTCCACTTGGGTGTATAGCAGGCATCTCTAACTTAATATACTCAATGTGGGACCTAATTTTTCATTCCAAAACTCAAATCCTCTTCTCCCTAATCTCCCTCTCAGTAAATGACACCACCAGGAATCTACCCAGTTACTCAAGACAAAAGAACCATCTTTTAATTTATTTTTAGAGAGAGAGACAGGGAGGGAGAAAGAGGGAGAGAAACATCTCTGTGTAAGAGAAACATTGATCAGTTGCCTTTCACATGACACCAAAGAGGGACCAGACTGCAACTCAGGCATGTACCCAGATTGGGAATCAAACTGGCAACCTTTTACTTTGTAAGAGGATGCCCAACGAGCTGAGCCATGCTGGTCAGCACAAGAATCATCTTTGAGGTCTCCTTTTCCTTCCCCACCCTAATATAGTTCATAAATATATGTGTTGTACTTTGTCATTATAAGTAAAATAAATACTCTTTTCATCGCCCAGACCATACCATACCCTCCCAGTTCATCTCCTGAATCAGACCCTTTCCCCTCTAGACCATTCTTTATAGAATGACCAAACTAACCTTTTCAAAATTGAAATGATCATGTCACTCCCTGGCTTACAACCCTTTAATGACTTTTTAGAATAAAATTGTATGTATTACCTTCTTAGAGAAAATTTCCCAACTATTTTATTTCAAGTGGGTCCCTTTTTATTAACCGGCTCAATTCTTATTTCATACATACTACCAGTAGCAATTATCGCATTTCTCTGGTGGTATTATCATTGTTGTTCCCCCACCTGCTAAAATGTAAGTTCTATGACTACAAGAACTACATTTCTCTTGGTCATTGATGCACCCTCAATGACTCCTCAAGTACATGAAGATCAAAAACTATTTGTTGAATAACGAATGAAGGCGGATGTGTCTGGGAGGTTGTGGGGAGGGGGTTTCCAGGGGGAGACCATTCGGGCAGATGACCAGGAGTGAGTGGGGAGGGATGGGCCAAAGCAAGATCCTACAAGGTTTAGCTAAGTTACTGACTTGAGTCCTTATTCTAGGAGAAATGAGAAACCACTCAACTGGAGGATGCTCTTGAACCAGTTATGAAGCTGTTGTAGCCATCCTAGTAAGACAGGATGATAATGTGGACTTGGGAGATGGCAGAGCAGATGTAGAAAATTGGATTTCAGAGGTATCTTTTCTACATTTTTTTATTTCAACACCAGCTACTGAGTTTTCCTGTAGAAAAATAGAGTCAACTTGATTGGAAGATGCTCAAGATTTACTTCCCATTCAAAATAACTTCATCTCTGCCCTTGAAGTGAGCATAAAATGAAAAGATTGAGTTACCTCAAGCTGATCTCCTATCCTGGTCAGTCTCTACCTGTAGCAATAGCTAACTTTGTATGTGCCAGATACTATTCTGAGCACTTTATACTCATTTAATTCTAACAGTAACTCTATGAGGTATTTTGCTATTATCTCCATTTAACAGAGGAGGAAACTGAGGCATGGAGCAATTCAGGAATAGTAAAGGTATCTACTACATGGAGGTGTTAAGCAGTTTAAATCCTGTAATATTTGTAAAGTACTTATAAAAGTACCTAGCCCATGTTAAATAATAACTTCTTAAATTTGTATAAAAAATAGAGAGGGGAACTGGAATTGAAATCTGGTTCCAGAGTCTGTGTGACTCACCACTGCATTCTACTGCCTCTCAACATGTGGACCTGGCACCCGTCACACCACCTTGGCTGCGCCCGTCTCGTCGAAGTGTGGACCCAACAAACCCTGAAATTCTATTAAAAGGCTGAAGACTGAGCCCTGGCTGCTGTGGCTGACTTGGTGGGGTGTTGTCCCGCAAAGGGAAGGGTCACCCATCTGATTCCTGGTCAGGGCACGTGCCCAGGTTGTGGGTTCCATCCTGTTAGGGTTCTTGCAAGAGGCAACCGAAAGATGTTTCTCTCTCATGTCAATGTTTCTCACTCTTTCTTCCTCCCTCCCTTTCCCTCTCTCTAGAGACAGATAAATAAAATCTAAAAAAGGGAAGAAGATTGAATATGTAGCTCCTGCTGCAAAGCCACCTCCAAAAGCAGGAATAACATAGCTACTTTCTCAATCCAAAAACTGAGTATATAGATTACAAAGGTTTGTATAACAGGTTTAACAAATATTTGTCAAGCATCTACCATGTGGCAGATGTTTCTGTCCTTATGAAGCTTTCAGTCTAGCCCTGGCTGGTGTGACTCAGTGGATTGAGTGCCAGCCTATGAACCAAGAGGTCACCGGTTCAATTCCCACTCAGGGCAAATGCCTGGGTTGCAGGCCAGGTCCCCAGTAGGGGGTGTGCAAGAGGCAACCACATATTGATGTTTCTCTCCCTCACTTTCTCCCTCCCTTCCCCTCTCTCTAAAAATAAATAAATACAATATTTTTTTTAATTTAAAGGAAAAAAAGCCTTCAGTCTAAAGTAGCCTTTCTCAATCTGGGTTTCCCAGAGAGAATTAACCCCTAATTCCTTAAGGCACCCGTAGCATGTAATATATCAATTTCTCTTCTGTGCATCCAGAAAGGTACTAGTTCTTACTATCTTAAAAAAATAGTCACACAAATAATTTTTTATGTCTTATGGCTTATATGGGAAACCCGCCACATAATTACACACTTTTAGTTCTCGTTCACTTCGTGGCCCCAGTGTAAGTGGAGTGACTCTCCTGTGTAGCTGCCTTCAAAACAAGGACTTGGTTCCTTTTATGTGGTTATCTGCAGTATTGACCTTGTGGAAGGGAAAGAGAGGGATTGAATAATCATACAGTGGGGTTTATTACTAGGTAGGCCTGGAAGTGGTGTACACTACTGCTGCTCATATTCCTTAGGAACCCAGGCATGCAGCCCTAATCTAACTGCAAGGGAGAATGGGAAATGTGTTTTTTCTGTGCATTGAGGAAGAGCATATAGCCACTCTCTATCACATAGCTAATAATTGATTAGTCCAGCAACTAGCAGATTCAAGGGCTGTTATTGGGAGATACTAAAAATTAAATAATCCAGAAGATAAAATGGAAATTGACTGTAATTGGAATAAATATTACATAATCTGATTTGATAAAATAGGATTTAACTACCTTATTGGATTATGTACAAATAACCTGAAAGAAATCTTATAAGAAGTTTACCTGTGGGTATTAACCAACATCTTTTTTAAAAGTTAGTATTCTTAAAAATCATTCTAGTTACACTAAAAAAATAATCAGCGTTGCTACCATTACCGTCTGGGCTATTTGCAGGGGCCTCTCTTTTCACCTAATGACAAGTGCTCGAGTGAGGAACTTTTGTTTAAGATTTTATTTATTTTCAGTGAAAGGGGAAAGGTTGGAGAAAGAGAAAGAGAGAAAAATCAATGTGTGAGAAAAACGTCAACTGGTCACCTCTCGCACACTCCCAGCCAGGGCCCCAGCCTGCATCTGAGGTGTGTGCCCTGACCTGGAATCCAGCCAGTGATCTTTCAGCTTGCAGGACGATGCCCAACTCACTGAGCCACACCAGTCAGGGTTAGGATGAGTATCTTTAAAATAGCTGAAAAGAATTGCTTCCTTAAAAAGTTTTTTTGTGCTGTCTTTGCTTTGCTACCATTGAACTCTCTCAAAAGCATTGCATTTTTTTTTTTTTTTTGGATAGTAGTCCAAAAGAGAGAGAGGCACAGTCACTCCCACTGCCCTTCTAACTTAATTCAGAATATCCCAACGCTGGGCAAAATACCCTGGTTCTAAAGCAACACTTTGCCCTTAATGGAAATATGTATAAAGAAGACAAGCATTAGGTAGATTTTTATGCGCTTTGGCTAATTTTTCAAAGGGGCTTCCCCAAAACCAATTGTTCGAATTATTGTTCCTTTTATGGTCAGTAAGGAGAATTTACCCCTTGGGACAATACACGTAGAAGATTCCGGAGAAGTGAGGGTATACCTTTCTTTTAGTAATGAACTATAGAAATGATCCCTGAAAGTACAGCCTTTACACCTTTTTTTCATAAAGTAAGAGAATGGACTATAATGAAGGGAAAGGTGGGAATACAAAATGTGTGCTCTAAGCAGAGGAAAGAATATGTTGAAGTAACAGATGGGTGGGGAGCAGGCAGTTAAGCAGGCTACATAGTCAAATACACGGGTGGATTCCTGGCTCTGTCACTTTAAAGCTTGTGACATTGGGCAAGCTCAACAGACCTTTCTGAGTGTGATGTTTCTTAAGTGCCAGTTTCTCTTAGGTACAGGAGATACCCAATAAATGGCAGTTATATTACAATGTAACAGGAGAGCCCAATGTAGAAAAATAGTAGAGTGATCTAGCCCCAACCTAACAAATATAATCTCTTCCTCTCCTAAGGGAAAGAATCCTCACTGGATTTTATGCATATCTTGTGTGTATTTGCTAGATTTTAGACCCATTTGGAATTATAGGAACTGTGCTTCACTCATTTTTGTAAGTCCCTTAGCCCAAAGGATTGCTCTTGAACTAACAGGAAAGGAGAGAGAGACTTGGGACTGCATCAATAGTCTTCAGCCTTTCACAACAGTTCATGTTAGATGTTTGATGAAGAGCTAAGCAAATATAGGGATGATGAGAAAGAAAAGCTTGCTCTCCAAAAAGAATTCATAAAATAACACATAAAATAGGGCCCAAGCCACAGAAGCTTAAAAGTCAATCAAAATTCTAATGAATTCTCAGTTGAAGGAAATATTCTAGTAGAGTTCCCAAAATATACTTTAATTATGAGTCACAGTTGTGATGTACAATTTGTGGAAAAACAAATAGAAAACCTTTCAAATGAGTGGATATGCAGGGGAAATTTGTGGGAGTGTTTGGGATATATTTGAAATGAGCTGTTTTCTTTCATGTTTTTTTTTCTTTTTGATTGCTCATTGTGGGGCAATATGTGACTAGGCAGATAAGTACCAAACAGACAATTTGGTACAAAAAAGAACATCTATATTCATTCAATGACTATAAATTTAGCATCTCCACCCTCTTCTTGCCAAGACTTCTTCATGTTGTCCACCATGAAGCTCAGCTACTGACTGTGTCAGCCCAACAGCCAAGGGTGTGAGACTCTTTTGCTAGAAATACCCCAACTCAAATCTGGGCAGACAATACCCTTCCCAAAATTTCTTTGTCCAGTACAGTAAATTTCAGGAGACTTTTGTCCTGGCGACAAACTCCGAAAAGGACTGAGCAGGGGAGGGACGGTAAAGAAACCCCTTCTCCTCTCTGCTCAGATGTGCAGTTTCTGGCTCAGGGACCGGCTGTTATTTCCACTTGGAGTCTGGGTCTTGGGGACGCTTGCTAATGCTATGGGTTTATTCATTTTGTTGTTCTCAGACATTACACATATGCTATGAAAAAATGTTATTCTGAAGTGAAGAAAGACTAATGATTCACTTTTTTTTTTTAACACTATGCTTCTCTCTGCTTAGTCCTCAGACAGATCCTGGTAACAAGGGAATAAATAATTACTGACTTCCACCAGCAATTTGTGGATGTTTGTCAAGGATCTTTGAGCACTAAACTCTGACCTTTGCTAATGAAGCTGCCAACGTTTCTACATTGTGTATGAGACTCTGGGACAGGAATATTTTACTAAGACCTAAAATAAACAGCAGAGTGATTTATATGGTATTTGGTCTACAGAAAGACAGAAAAAGATACCACTCATGGTTCACAGAAGAGGCAGAGAGCTCAGGAGGCAGATGTATATACAACAGTTGTCTAGAAACAATAAAATCTTGCAATTGTCTTCCAGTCCAGCTTACTTGCAATGAGCTCATGCTGCTGACACAAAGTGTTTATGGGACCAATCAGAAAAGACGTCTCTTATAACTGATGCTTTAAAAAAAAGATTTTATTTATTTGCTTCTATAGGGAGGGGAAGAGAGGAAGGGTGAGAGGGAAAGAAACATCCATCAGTTGCCTCTCGTAGGTGCCCCAGCTGGGAACCATGGACCAAACCCCGCAACCTAGGCACATGCCCTAACCTGGAATCAAACCAACAACTATTGCTCTGGGGGTTGATGCCAACCGAGCCACACCATTCAGAGCCTGCTGCTTTCTTGTCTGCATCATAATGCACAGGTAAATTGCAAACACCTTTTTGACATCTTGGATACGGGCTTT
Organism: Phyllostomus discolor; assembly: GCF_004126475.2. Classification (NCBI taxonomy): domain Eukaryota; kingdom Metazoa; phylum Chordata; class Mammalia; order Chiroptera; family Phyllostomidae; genus Phyllostomus; species Phyllostomus discolor. Next base: position 144,574,898 of record NC_040907.2, on the reverse strand, counting down.
TCCCAATCACTGCATATGTTATCTTGTGTGTGCCTATGGCATTTACACTACCAGGAACACTCAGTCTTTGCTTGTCATCTGTGAAATCTGTTGGTGCCTTTTGTCAGCCATTGTTAGGGTTTCTCTATGAATGTAGCAGCAGTACAGAGCTGTTTCATCGGCACTGTTCATTTGTTTAGGGAAAGAAGAGGTTGGGGACATCTTGGCAAATTTATCAATATAATTTCAGCAGTTTCAAAATAAGCTTTTTCACCACAGATCTGAAGATATTTGATCCCTCCCCGACTGGTGTGGCTGCGTGAGTTGGGCTTCATCCCACAAACTGAAAGGTCACTTGTTTTATTCCTGCTCTGGGAGAGGCAACCAATAATTCTCCCCTTCTCTTTCTCCCTCCCTCCTCCTCTCTCTAAAAATAAATAAATAAAATCTTTTAAAAAACAAAAAAGATACTTGATCCCATGAGTCTTTTTAAATTTCTGGAGCCAGCCTTCTGAATATTCACACTCACCTACCCTCAATGTTCCGTTGTGAGGTGGTACTTCATTATAGTTTTAATTTGCATCTTTCTGCTGATTAGAGATGTTGAGGGGTGGGGGCTGGGTGGAGGGGAGCAACACGGGAGGTAGGGGTTTGGGGGACATCTGTAATAGTGTCAGCAATATAAAAAAAAGAATTGTGTACCTGAAACTTATATGTTGTTAACCTGTTACCCAAATAATTTTAAAAAAATGAAAAACAAATACATAAAAATAAAGTAACTATCCTTCAAAATAAGAAACAAACCAAAAAAAGGAAGTGGTGAGCAGAGGATGTGGAGCATATGAAAAATAAATTTCCAATAAATACACCTGCCACCAAAATTAAGAGACTGATCCGAAGTCCCACAGGAGTAAGAGGCAGAGCTATGCACTCCACCTAAGTGGAGCACACAGTGAAGGTCAGCCTCCACTATTGCAGGGCAGTGATCCTGGACAGCGGGGAGCGGCAGCTGCAGGTCTCAGCTGAGAACGGCCTCGTGACCCCTGTGGTGGAGATCACAAGTGGATGAGATCAAGGGACTGGAGTTTGCAATCCAAACCTAGGACTCTCTCACCTACAGGGGAACATTCCATAGTTTTAAACTGGATAAACACAATGTGTTCCAGGACAGAATCTAAATTATTCTAATCTTGGAATTTCCACTTGGTTTATGCTTATGCAAACCTGTGCTTGCTGGAAACAGGATGACAACTCTATTAAGAGCCTATAGCCCTGAACGGCGTGGCTCGGTTGGGCACCAACCCTCAATGTGGAAGGTACCCGGTTTGATTCCCAGTCAGGGCACATGCCTGGGTACAGGTTTGGTCCCTGGTCAGGGTGCGTATGAGAGGTAAACAATTGATGTTTCTCTCCCTCTCTTTCTCCCTCCCTTCCCCTTTCTCTCTCTAAAAATTAAAAAAAAAAAATCTTTTTTAAGAGCATTTAAATGAAACAAACCCAGGCATTTTCTCAAATTGTAATACATGCATTATGTAAGGGAGAGGTAAAATAAGAATGACTTTTCACATATAGATGGGCTTTCAGGGGATTTTTGTATTATATCTTTTTGAATGATAACTTCATATTTCCAGGTGGAAAACTTTTAACCCTGTTTCAGACAACCAAGAATTTCATTTCATTTTAAATCAATTTACTTCCAATGCTAATAGGCACTTTTTGTTACTACTCAGAAGTAAAATTTTAAATAGCTAAGGAGTTAAATTACTGAGAAAACTGACCCAGCTCTTAAATTTAGTTCTATCATTATTTATATGTTTACAGTAATATTTTTATATTGATCTCAACTGTCAAAACATGTTAAAAATAAAAAAGCAGGAATGGGGGAGGGGGCACAAGTCCTCTGAACAGTTTAAATGGGGATGATTATGTCCCACTTTTCATAAGTGAGAACTTTGGACCCACTTGTGCTTACCACAGTTCACTTTTCCCTCACTAAACATTTTAGATAATATTGTATAAATTATGAAAAAAATCCACCCTGGCTGGCATAGCTCAGTGGATTGAGCGCGGGCTGGGAACCAAAGTGTTGCAGGTTCGATTCCCAGTCAGGGTACATGCCTGGGTTGCAGGCCATGACCCCCAGCAACCACATATTGATGTTTCTCTCTCTCCCTCCCTTCCCTCTCTAAAAATAAATAAATAAAATCTTTTTTAAAAAATCCAAGAAAATTGAGAGTACAAAGAAAAACTCTCTTGATGACCTACCACCCAAAGAAGACCACTGTTAACCTTTTCATCTCTTTCATTTGTCGGGGGGTGGGGTTCATTTCATACAAACATGTTTCAAATTTCCACTGTGGTTACTATTGCCTATTTCTTTTATAGTCAGGGTCGACATTGCATTCCCTCTTTTCTTTTTTACTTATTATTATAGAATAAGCCTTCCCACCTTTATAAAAGGGGCTCTTCAGGAGCCTCCTTAATGGCTGTCTAATAATCTGTCATGTGGCCACATTATAATTCACTTACCGTATTTTTCAGACTACAAGATGAACCTAGGTTTTAGAGGAGGAAAATAGGAAAAAAAATTTTGAAGCAAAAATATGGTAAAATATTTAATAACATAAATAACATAATATTTCACCAATGTAAATGTAAACAGAACTCAATGGCAACATTAACAACCATTATCCCTCCCAAATTTGGGAGGGGGGCGTTCGTATTATAGTCCAAAAAATACGATAGTTCCCTATTATTGGACACAGAGGGGTCATCTTCCAGGAAATCTTTTTTTCTGGATCCCATGCTCTGCCTCTCAAGCTGACACTGGTGTATGTGGCCAAGTGCCAGGGGTTTCTACTTCCACAGGATAAATATCTTCTTAGAGTAGTCAATTTTTCATAAAATTAAAAGAGGAGATTCATTCTAAAATAAATCCAACCTACACATACTATGAAATGGAGCTATCAATATGCATGAATTTTTAAGATAAAGCAGAAAAAGGATTTTAAAAATTAAATGAAATGTGGTTGGAGAGAAAATGGTTTTGTTGACATATTTGTGAATTATAGGTGCAGCCTGCATTGGTAGGACTGTGTGATTGTCATTCGTAATACTTAATTTTATATCTTTTGGAAGTATACATCTATAAGAAAGCAGTGCCATGTGAATACATTAAAAAAAAACAAACCAAACCAAACCTTTCTTTGCTTTCGTTGAAGAATTTCCAGGACTCAGTATCTGCTCCCCTGTTCCATGTTAAGTATGTCTATCCTTGGCTTGTATTTTATATAATAAAACAAGCAATCAGCTCTTTACTCTTGATCATGTTGGCATTATTTTTCCTATTTTTCTTTTGCATTATTTGAAGTGAGTTTTATTTCTTTTCTGTACCTATTTCTTTTTTGTGGGAGACATTTATGTTTAAAATGGATTTATGAAGGAACTTTTATGACCCATTTTTTCTCAAAATTAAAAAAATGTATTGTGATAAAAAAAAACACATAACATGAAACTATCCACCTTAATAGTTTTAAGTATGCAGCTCAGTAGTGTTAAGTATATTTACATTGTTCTGAAAGACATCTTCAGCACCTTTTCCTATTACAAATCTGACAGCCTATACCCAGTAGAGAACCACTTTTCTTTTCCCCTCCTCCTAACCACTGGTAACCTCCATTCTACTTCCTTTTTCTATGAATTTGACTACTTTAGATACCTCATAAAAAATGGAATCACATATTTGTCTTTTTGTGATTGTCTTGGTTTACTTAGCATAATGTCCTCAAGGTTAATTCATGCTATAGCTTGTGACAGGATTTCCTTCATTTTTACTAAGTTTTGTCAGATCATTCATCTGTTGCTGGATATTTGAGTTGTTTCTACCTCTTGGTTATTGTGAATAATGCCGCTATGACCAAGGGTATGCAAATATGTCTTTGAGATCCTGTTTTCAGTTTCTTTGGATATATGCCCAGCAGTGGGATTGCTGGATCATATGATGGTTCTATTTTTAAGCTTGTGAGGAACTTCCATACTATTTCCCATAGCAGTATAACACTTTTTAAAAAGAAGAAATGGCAAACAAATATCCAGCTTGTAGAGGATTATGTTGGATCAACACCTTAGATTTGCAACAGGAATTCACTTCTTCAGCTTCCACTGCCCCCACTCCTTTCCCTGACCAAACCCTGATTTTTGTTCAGGTGTTTACTCTTCCTGCAGAAGGCTCATGACTCAAAGGAATTTAACCTCAACATCAGCTTTGGGAGTGTGTCTTGCGTACTTTAAACCACTCATGGTAATCCCACCAGCTTGCCACTGAATGGTGTAGGAACTCAGACTTCAGCCATTTAGGGTACAGCTTTCCTTTGCGGGGTTACCTCTTATTGGCAGAGGAGTGGGCATATGACCTAAGTTGGCCCAAGGGAACTCAAGGGAAATGTTTCTGTAGCACAGTTGAGTGAAAGGTTTTCTTTTTCTCTTGTAGAACATGAATACAAACAGTATGTCCCCATTTCTCCTCTAAACCATTTATTAACAATGAGGACCCTAATCAGGAGACAAAACTGATACACAAATGATGACTAAAGCAAGAGAATATCAAAGAAATAGAGTGAAGCCCTTATGCTATTGGACCTGGAGCCCTTCTGAACTCCAGACTGCATGCTAATAAACTTACTCATTGTTTAAACTAGTTTGAGCTGGGTTTTCAGTTATGTGCAGCCCAAAGTATCCTATCTGATGTTACTCTCCTCTGCTGTTCAGACCTTTGGGGAAAAGTTTGAGAATTACCTATCTATCTTACAACCTGAGGTCTAACAACTGCTCTGGTTGTACTTCCTTTTCACACGTTGGCTGGTCAATGTAGTCTTCCCACAACCAGCCGAGGGACATGACATCTCAGAACATTTTAAAATCCAAGAGAAGGTTTCCATTCTATTGTTGAAGGTTGGATGAAGAAAGTGGTTATTCCTCCTATAAGGAGATGGCCTGTGACTAGACCTAACCTACAGGAGGAGAGGTTGTACCTAGGTGGTGGCTTTGGAGAGGATGGGATACACAGCTACTGCTAGCCAATCCTGTATTTTTATGTGAATTAGAAAAAAAAAGTGTTTTTCCCAAGACATTTTACTTCCATATGATGGTAAACTGCTATAATACATACATTGATTTTGTTAGCACAAAACATTCTTTCATTTGCCAGAAAATTGTCATAATGAATAGACAAGTCTATGCTATCTAGGGTATAAATAGCTCTCTCTTTGGTCTGGCACCACTGAGCATGGTGCCATCTGGACAAAGGAATGTGGCAGCTTATTAGAGAGAGACAGAACACAGAATGCAGAGCAGATGAGAAAGCTGGTAATGTACTTACAGTACTTTCAGGTCAGCCACAATTTTGACAGGTAAACAACTTTAACAGGTAGACTGGGGATATCAGCTTTTATTTTTAACTTTTCATTTTAAAATAATTTCAGGCTTAAAAAAATAAAACAAAATTCACCACCCAAACCCAAAATCTGTTCTCATATATCCTTTACTCAGCTTTTCAAATGTTTACAACTTACATAATGATACTAAATTATGAAAATCAGGGAATTAACTTTGATACTATACTATTAACTAATATACAAATCTTACTCAAATTTCTGTCTCACTTTTTTTTTATGGTCCTGGATCCAATCCAGGATCACACATACATTTAACTCAAAAGTTTTTTTAGTCTCCTTCAATTTAAGTTCTCCAATGTTTCTTTGTCCTTTATGACATTAATACTTTTAGAGAGTACTGACCAGTTACTTTGCAGAAAGTTTTTCAAATTGGGTATTTTTTTTTTATGTTTTTATTTTTTAATATACTTTATTGATTATGATATTACAGTTGTCCCATTTTTTGTCCTTTTATCCCCCTCTGCCCTGCCCTCCTCCCACCTGCATCCCCTCCCCCCCAGTTCATGTCCATGGGTCATACATATAAGTTCTTTGGCTTACACCTTTCCCATACTATTCTTAACCTCCCCCTGTCTATTTTGTACCTACCATTTGTGCTTCTTATTCTCTGTACTTCCCTGCCGTTCTTCCCCTCCCCCTCCCCACTGATAATCCTCCAAATGATCTCGATTTTTGTGATTCTGTTCCTGTTCTAGTTGTTTGCTTAGTTTATTTTTGTGTTTTTAGGTTCAGTTGTTGATAGTTGTGAGTTTGTTGTCATTTTACTGTTCATAGTTTTTTATCTTCTTTTCCTTAGATAAGTCCCTTTAATATTTCATATAAGGGCTTGGTGATGGTGAACTCCTTTAACTTGACCTTATCTGGGAACTGCTTTATTTGCCCTTCCATTCTAAATGATAGCTTTCCTGGATAGAGTAATCCTGGATGTAGGTCCTTGCCTTTCATGACTTCAAATACTTCTTTCCAACCCCTTCTTGACTGTAAGGTTTCTTTTCAGAAATCAGTTGATAGTCTTATGGGCACTCCTTTGTAGGTAACTGTTTCCTTTTCTCGTGCTGCTTTTAAGATTCTCTCCTACTTCAATCTTGGGTAATGTAATTATGATGTGTCTTGGTGTGTGCTTCCTTGGGTCCAACTTGTTTGGGATTCTCAAAGCTTCCTGGACTTCCTGGAAGTCTATTTCATTTCACCAGATTGGGAAAGTTCTCCTTCATTATTTTTTCAAATCAGTTTTCAATGTTTTGGTCTTCCTTTTCTCCTTCTGGCACTACTATGATTCTGATATTGGAACAATTAAAGTTGTCCTGGAAGTTCCTAAGCCTCTTCTCATATTTTCAAATTCTTGTTTTTTCATTCTGTTCTGGTTGAATGTTTATTTCTTCCTTCTGTTCCAAATCATTGATTTGAGTCCCGGTTTCTTTCCCTTCATTATTGCTTCCCTGTATATTTTTCTTGATTTCACTTTGCATAGCCTGCATTTCTTCCTCTATTTTGTGACCACACTCAACCATTTCTGTGAGCATCCTGATTACCAGTGTTTTGAACCCTGCAGCTGATAGGTTGGCCATGTCCTCCTCACTTATTTCTTTTTCTGGAGTATTAATCTGTTCTTCCATTTGGGCCTTTTTTTTTTTTTTGGTCTCGGTGTTCCTGTTACAGAGTAAGGGGCAGAGCCTTAGGTATTCACCAGGGTGGGGCAACCCATATCACTTCATTGTGGTGCTGTACGTGGGGGAGGAGTCCCAAAGAGAACAATGCTGCTAGCTGGACTCTCTGCCGACTTCCAGTCCCTTCCCCCACTACCCACAAGCAAATTGGGTGCTTGTAGCACTGCTTCCTGGGTGGGTGGGTTTGTGTCCATTCTAGGACCCTGTGTGTCTCTCCAGTGAACTCTCCTGTGAGGCTGGGAGTTTCTTCTGGCACTGTAACCCCCATAGATTTTTTCAGTCAGAGGTTTTGGGCTTTATTTCCCACTCTGGAACCCTGAGTTGCTTGGTCTGTGTCACTCCCCAGTTGTTCCTCCTGGTTTATACACATAAAAATGTGGGACTGCCTGCTCCACCAGCTGCAGCCTTGCTGCAAGTCCTTGCCACCAGGCTACGCAGCTCTGCCCCTCCTACCAGTCTGGATGCATGTTTCTTTAACTCCTTGGTTGTCAGACTTCCATACAGTTTGATTTTCTGTCAGTTCTGGTTGTTTTTGTTTCTAAATTTGTCATTGTCCCCCTTTTGGTTGTGGGAGGAGGCACAGTGTATCCACCTACACCTCCATCTTGGCCAGAAGTTGACATCAAATTGGGTGTTTTTGATGTCCTCATGATTACATTTAGATTATGTATTTTTTGGCAAGAATAGACAACAGTGATACTGTGCCTTTCTCAGTGCATTTCAGAAGTCATATGATTTTTTTTAATTTTATTGAATTTATTCAGGTGACATTGGTTAATAAAATTATATTGGTTTCAGGTATACAATTCATAATATATCATCTGTATATTGTATAATGTGTTTACCACCCAAAGTCAAGTCTCCTTCCATCACCATTTATCCCCCTGCTACCTACCTACCCCAACCTCCTTTCCCTCTTGTAATTACCATACTGCTGTCTGTGTCTATGAGGGGATTTTAACGGTCTTTTTTTTTTTGCCTAATCTTTTCACCATTTTCACTGAGCTCACCTATCCCCCTGCCCTCTGAGAGCCATCAGCCTGTTTCCTGTATCTATGAGTCTGTTTCTATTTTGTTTGTTAGTTTACCTAGTTCATTCAATTCCATATATGAGTGAAATCATATGATATTTGTCTTTCTCTGACTGGCTTATTTCACTTAGCCTTCATGCATGCTGTTGCAAAAGATAAGATTTCCTTCTTTTTTACAGATGAATAGCATTGCTTTCTGTGTACATACCACATCTTTTTTTATCTACTCATCTACCGATGGGCACTTGGCCTGCTTCCAAATCTTGGTTATGTAAACAACACTGCAATGAACAAGAGGCGTATGTATTCTTCCAAATTGGTTGTTTGGGTTTCTTTGGATATATATTCCCAGAAGTGGAATCACTAAGTCATAAGGAGTTTTTTGAGGAAACGCCATACTGTTTTCCACAGTGGCTGTACCAGTCTGCATTCCCACATCCCTTTCTCAACACCCTTGCTAACACCTATTTGTTGACTTATTGATGATAGCCATTCCGATAGGTATGAGGTGATATCTCATTGTGGTTTTTATTTGCAGTTCTCTGATGATTAATGACATTGAACATCTTTTCATGTGTCTATTGGTCATCTGTGTGTCCCCTTTGGAGAATCATCTACTCAGATCCTTTGCCCACTTCTTAATTGGATTGTTTATTTATTTGGTATTAAGTTCTTTATAAAATTTTAAACCTTTTTTTTGTTTGTTGATTTTAGAGAGAGAAAAAAACATTGATTCATTGTTCCACTTATCTAGGTATTCATTGGTTGCTTCTTGTATGTGCCCTGACCAGAGATTGAACCTGCAACCTTGGTGTATCAGGAGGATGCTCTAACTACTTGAGCTACACAACCAGGCCCATAGTTCTTTACAAAATTTGGATAGTAACCCCTTATCAGATATATCATCGGTGAATATGTTCTCCCATTCAGTGGGTTGTGTTTTCATTTTTTGATGGTTTCCTTTGCTGTACCAAAACTTTTTAATTAGATGTAGTTACATTTGTTTATTTTTTCTTTTGCATTCCCTGCCCAAGGAGCTATATGAGAAATATTGCTACAAGAAATGTTCAAACCCTGGCTGGTGTGGCTTAGTGGATTGACTGCCAGCCTGCAAACCAAAGTGTCACCAGTTTGATTCCCAGTCAGGGCACATGCCTGGGTTCAGGTCATGTCCTCATTAGGGGGCATGTGAGAGGCAACCACATATTGATGTTTCTCTCCCTCACTTTCTCCCTCCCTTCCCTTCTTTTTAAAAATAAATAAAAATAAAATCTTAAAAAAAGAAATGTTCAAGATTTTACTGCCTATATTTTCTTCTAGGATTTTTATAGTTTAAGTCTAACATTTAAGTCTTTAATCCATTTTGAGTTTATTATTGTGTATAGAGTAAGAAGGTGGTCTAGTTTAATTTTTTTTGCATATATCTGTCCAATTTTCCCAACCCCATTTATTGAATAAATTACCTTCAGCCTATTTGCCTCCTCTGTGGAATATTAATTGACCATAAAGGTGTGTATTTATTTAAAGGCTCTCTATTCTGTTCAACTGATGTATAGGTTGGCTTTTATGCCTGTACCATGCTGTTTTGATTACTATGGCATTGTAGTATAGTTTGATACCAGGTAGCATGATTCCTCTAACTTTGTTCTTCTTTCTCAAGATTATTGTTGCTATTTGGGGTCTTTTGTGACTCCATATAAATTTTTGGAATATTTTTTCTAGCTCTGTGAAATATGCCATTGGTATCTTATTAGGAATTGCATTGAATCTACAGATTGCTTTGGGTAGTGTGGACATTCAAATGCTGTTACTTCTTTCTATTCATGAATGCAGTATATGCTTCCACTTACTTGTATCTTCTTCAGTTTCTTTCTTCAGTGTCTTATAATTTTTTAATTACAGATCTTTTACATCCTCAGTTAAAGAGTAATGTGATGTAACTATGTCTAATTACTAGTGAAGTTAACTATGATTATTAGATTATAGTCATATGTACCTGATTTCTCCACTGTCACTCCTATTTTCTTCATAATTAACAAATATCTTCTGTGAAGATACTGTGAAAATATGCATAAATCCTGTTAGTCATCAGACTTTGTGCCACTAATTTTACATACATTAATGATTCTTACCTCCAAAAATTATTATTCTAGTTTTGGCCAAATGCTGAGACCAAGATTTGAACTTCAGAATAAGTTTGGAAAGGCTCCCCAGAAGTAGGTGAGACACATCTTGCACTCTGAGTATAATCTGGTGACTAAGAGCAGGAGTTTTGCAATCAGAAAGATCCAAATTCAAATACTGTCTCCATTGTGTATTAGCTGTATGACCTCAAGCAAATTAACTTCTCTGAGCATCAGTTGCCACTTTGACAAAGTAGGAATTATGGAGTCTGCCTTATAGAGATTTTATGATGAATAAAATAAACATAAAGCACTTTGTACTTTATGTGTGTCTGTGTGTCTTAACTGTGTGTCTGACACACAGTTAATGCTTAGTAAATTGTAGCTAGTATTGTAATAAAAATGGTTATTGTTATTGTAGTAATATTCAGCAAGAAGAAAACCCAAAATTACTTTCTTGACATAGTTACTTATGTAAAAAAGTCCTTTCTTCCTTTAAAAAAATTTTTTAGCCTTTTATAAAATCTACCTGGGAAGAATATGCTTCTGATGTACCAATTAAATGGGAAAGAAACCAGAATGGACATACACCCCCACCCCATGTGCCCAGCGTTTTGGATATGATGACAAAAGAGAGAGACTAGATGAGATAAAAGTTAATGTAAATATAATATCTAGGATTATTAATCCCTTCCACAGATAGTGCTGGGAGTTTTTTATAACCCAGTAGCTGATTTTTTTAAAGCTGAATTTTTTATTCAAAGCAGTAGAACTCTGCTGCATATGTAAATGTAAATGCACCCAGCTTAAAAAAAGAAATCTCTATTTCCCAAGTGTCCTTGCAACCAAGACTGGATAATATGGCCAATAAGCAAAAGTCTGCTAGGTGTGACAGCTATGAAAACTACTGAATTTTATAAAAGAGACATACTTTTACATGCTGGCACATGCCTTTTAGCCTTCACTCTCCTCCCTTCTTCCTGCTTTGAACTCAAAAGCAATGCTTGTAGATGCAGAAGCCACCTTGTAACCTAAGGGCTAAAAGCCACACATTAAAGATGATAAAGCAGGAAGATAAAAGGATCCTGGTTTCTTGTGCAGCTGTTAATCTCTTTTTATAAGTGAGGAAGCTGAGACTCTAAGCAGATTATCCACGGTCACTTAGCTCTCAAGCAGTGAAGCTGGGATTCGAATCTATGTTTGTGTGACTCCAAAGACATCTATTTTCTAGAGTACAAAGCTTCCCGAAAGGATGAGCATAGTTAAAACCTTTTCACATTTACACTTCGTGATGGACAAAGGTTAGTGTGAGAGGTGAAACAAAGTGACAAGAGAGCCACAAGTCTCACTCCCATATTAACAACTCCAGCCTGACCAACAGAAATGACCAGGTCGTTATCTGGCACTTCATCTTTTACTCACACGAGTAAAAAAGGTTTCAGCAGTGATATGCAACTTGTGCTGAGTGTCACCAAGAATTTGCCACCCAAAGAGCACATCCAAAACATCATGGCTTAAGGCAGAGGTCACAAAAGATGGCAGATATGTTTTAACTAGCTGGCATGTTTAATAAATTGCTCAAACTGATAAATATCATGCAACAATTAAGATTTCTTATGGCTCTTATAAAACTCTGGATTTGGCAACAGTTACCTGGAACTACCCCTCCGGAGCACCACCCCATTCCATACTGCTTCTCTGACGCCAAGCCAGAGCATCTATCTCTGTCTATCATCAGGTTTGTTCTATTGCTCTTAAAGAAATATTTATCTCTATCAAATAGTTGATCTCCTTCTCAAACAAAAGTGGATGGATATCTGGCTATTTCTTATACTTGGCCCACTTAAGGCAAAATTTCTGCTACCTGCTAGTAGCCTCAGAATTTGGAAGAACACTCACACATGTGCTTTGTAAATCTGTTTGCAGATCAACAGCCTGTCTAGCTCATTCATACTACCCTTAGGTCACAGATGTTACTTTTGCCTTCACAACAACCACTGCAGTATTACCACTGGCATGGGCGTGGGAGAGGTTAGGTGACTTTTCTGAGATCTTATTCATAATTGCTATGTTAGAATTTTGACTGCTGTTCTTGTTTACAAAGCTGTTGTCTCAGAGAACTATTTTTCAGAAAATGAGAAGAGGTAGAACAGGTAGGCCAATGGTCCTCTGACTCACCTAATTGTGACCTTGCATTATCAATGCTTCTTTGCTACCTTTTTCCTTATCATGATAAAATGAGCTAATATTGTTGAACACAGTGTGCCAGGCAGTATGCTAAGGGCTTTACTGACTAATCAGCCCATGCTGTGGTGGAACTGTACCGTCATACCCTTAGTAGTTTTATTTTGGGGTGCTTGGGCCCAGCTATGGCCGTGAAGGCCTCAGAGCAGGAGCATGCAGTCAAGTTGGATTTTCAGTGAACGTCACTAATCAACATAATGAAGAACAGGACAATACAGTTAATGGTACGAGACAGCATGGTATTCAATGCAACTTTTCACTTTCCAGGGAAAGTTCCCTCAAGGTACAATGGAATCCATGGTTTCAGGACACAGCACTGTACACCCACGTGCATACCCATGTGCATGCCTGTACTGGTTAATAAATCATCATAACAACACTCTGAAGTCTGTTGGGGGATAAATTTTTAAAAGTTGAATTATGATTCACATACAAATATAAAATGAACATGTGTGTGATTTTATTTAACATATCAATTAATGATGAATTCAATAAGATGTTACAACCAGTTCAAATGAGAAGCCAAAGAGCAGACAGATAAATTTACCCATCAGAATGCTAAGATGAACTTATTTTACAGGTGCAAAACTGATGTACAGTCAAAGGACAATAATCAATTACACACCACTAGACACAATTACATGATATTTACGTGATATTAGTTCAAGCAATTTATTAGACATCCATGTCCTAGAATCATTGCATTACCCTGTTTTCTACAATTTATAGACCACAGACAACTCAAAGACAGTAAAATGCAGAGATAATTTGAATGGGTAAACTAGATAGAACACCCACCAATTTTTTTTATTCTTATTTCAAAGTATTTCACAATTTTTTGTCAGAAGTACTTCTATCATTATTCCCCTTTTACAAATAAGGAAGTTGTGCCCAAAAGAGGTTAAGTAAATTTTCCAAAGTCTCATAACCACTAAGTGGTGTAATCATATTTGGAAATATAACTGAATTTGGGAAAAAAATAACTCTGTTTATTAAATCAGTTTCCTTCTTGGATTCATTGTGGTTGAAAAATTCAATTCAAAGCAAGCAAGAATCAGAAAACATGAGGCTACTCTTTCTTCTTTTCCTCTTTATAGATATTATAAGCAGGCAGCCTGAATTCAGCCCAAGAAAATTTTTTTTACTTGCACAGTGTTTAAATTTTTTTTAATCTTAAAAATCAGTTACCTATTGCTCTGCAACATAATATCTTTAAACTCAGTGGCTTAAAGCAATAAACATATATTCTACTCAGTGTCTTAGTGTCTTGAGTTTTCAGACATGACGTTGGCTAGGGCTGTACCATTTGGAGGCTTGACTGGAGAATGGCTCACTCATGTAGCTGGCAAGGTGGTAACAGCTGCTGGTAGGAGATCTCAGTTACTCCCCATGTGGGCCTCTCTAAAATTTTTAAATATGTTTATTAATTTTAGAGGAAGGGAGAGAGAGAAAGAGAGAAACATCAATGTGAAAGAGAAACATCAATTGGTTGCCTCCCATACACACCCTACCTGGAGAATTGAGCCCCCAACCTTTTGGTATATAGGGTGATGCTCCAACCGAGCCACACTGGCCAGAGTCAATGTGGGCCTCTTCAAAGGCTGCTTGAGTGTCCTCGTTTCAGAGTGACTGCCTTCCCCCAGAGTGCCTAATCCCAGAGAAGGGGAGGCAGCCTTCCATATCCTTTACGGCCTAACCTCAGAAGTAGGTCGCATACCGTCAATTTTGCCATATTTTATTGGCCACTCAGACCAGCCCTGATGCAATGAATGCACTTTGTTAGATGGCTACACCAGGGCACAGATACTATGCAGACAGGACCATCCAAGACATTCTCTGACACTATCGCATGAACATTAAACATCATGAGATTTTATTTAAGAATCTAGATTTCTGACTTCTCTTGAAAAGTCAGACTTGGCAACCCTGGGTCTTCATTCCCACTTGACAACAGTTCACTGGAGTTCAATAGCTACTGCTCGCTTTGGAAAGAGCATGCTCTTCCAGCATTCATACTGGTTCCCTCTCAACTTATTCATGTAACCTACTTGGATCTTTCAACCTCTGTTTTGTGGTAAAGGTAATGTCCAAGATTTTCCTGTCTTTTGGCAGGTCTGGGAGGCAATTTAATAAATAACAGAAGGGGAAAATGCCAAATAAAGTAAAAAGTTTTTCTGGGAGCCCCATGTTTCCCTCAGTTGGATTGTATTATCATTCTTTCCTATTTTCCACCTGCCACTTGCATTTTCAATCTCTTTTGCTTTATGTGAGAATTACTGTGTCCATGAGACTGTGTTTGGGAGTTGCTAAGCATAACTCCTAGAGAAGCTTGGAGGTGGGAAAGGGAAGAATATTCCACATGATGACTTTTCATGGAGAGAAGGTACATAATCTTTTCAAGGCAGGGAATTGACATAAATGTCCTGGGACTCAAATATATGCCCTGGTGGTTTCATGATACAGGAGGCCAGGTAGGTGAAGGGAAGTACTCATGAGAAAGTGGGAAATGATGCCTTGGCCCTGCTTTAGGGGGGTTGTTGTTCCATCATTCTCTCCTATTTGTTCCTGTGCTCCTCCTGTCAATCAAAGTCAGTCAAGTTTTTAAGCTTGTCTAATAAACACCTATTGGGTTGACTTTCCAATACCTCCTTTCCCTTCTTCTGGTGGTTTATTTGAAGGAACTACATCTTGTATCTCTCAGTACAACCTCAGAGGGAGTTAACCCTGGCCTCTAGCTCTAGGGTTAAGCATGCGACACAGTCCTGGTAAGGGAAGCCTGAACTCCCTAGTTACATGGATCAGTTAAAGGACACTCATGACTCCACAGGACCATCAGAGCCAATCCCAAGGCTTTTTCTGAAACTACTGAAGTATGTGCCACTCACAGAGCTGGCTTCTGAAAAATCCTATGTGATCGTCCACGCTCTCTATCCTCTCCCAGCTGCTAGCTGGACATCTATGCTCAGAGAAACCGGGAGTCAGGCATTGAAGATGAGGGAGCTTCTGTTAGCTTAGGCTCTGCTTGACTGCATGATGCAGTTTCCTCTCAGCCCCCTTCTCCTACCTACATTGGGTTACAGAGTGAGAAATTAACTTCATCATGTCTTTGTCTTAAAACACCAAGATTTGGAAGTTCATTTTACAGATCTAGCATTACTACTATAATGAAAACACCCCAAATGGGACCTTAAAGTAGGGCATTAGGAAAACACAAATCTAAAATAAGTGATACTGGCTTAGCATGCCAGTGGTGGGAACAAAGGAAACTGACTGCAGAGGCAGAGAAGGTGGCAATCCATGCTGTGCAACAGCCAAACATTTGACAAAAATCCTCACTTGTAATAACATAAGAGTCAGCCATCTTCTCACTGATCTGTCAGCTCCAAGAGAAGCAGCTGGAAAGAATCAAACTGTCAGTGTACATTGGCTGCTATTGGTTGGTGACTTTAGGCAGTGTGCAGGAAGAAATAAAACAGGAAAATTACATAAATTTGAGGTCTCGAAGTCTCCTAGACCCCAAGTAGTAGGAAATAATATTGAGAAAACTGTAGCAGCAAAGGCCTGCTAGAGGACCACATTATGGCAAAGATGTCATTCAAGTTGTGGCCCTCCCACTCAATCCAGACAGCATCCAGGTGACTGCCATTAAGTTGAGAGAAACTTAAGGAAAAGGGGAAAAAAGACAAAGAAGACTGAGAAGCTATGTCTAGGACAGTATTTGGGGTACAGTTTGTGCCATAAGAACCGTGCAGAAGGAAATCAATGAGAAGCCTGTCAAGTTTATGAAGAAAGAGTATTTCTAAAGGAAACAAAGGCCTAAAACAACAAACAGCCTCAGGCTCATAGTTTTCCATATGAGGAAGCTGACTCTAAAACCTGCATAGCCCCAGAGATAACTGACTTCTCATCAACCACTTTGGGTATTGCCATGGAGAATAATCAACAAAAGGAAGTCCCAAAGAGTGGAACCAGGGAACAGAGAAAAGTATGGACAAAATAATTCCTATCATAGAGGGGAAACAGAATCCAATAAAAGACATTTCCCAAATGCCTCTTCTTTTTAGTTTATAACTTAATCAACCAAAAAATTACCACATGTGGACCAGATGGAGATGACTGAGCACCACCAGCTTTGATAATGTTCTGGGGGTTAGGGGTGGTGGTGGTGGAAGAGTTTAGTTCATCTGTGGAAGGAGGAGTGAAACAAAGTTATTGACCAGAAGGGCAGCTGAGACTGACCATGTATTTCCCAGGGTCATTTCTTTTTTCTTGTATGCATTAAGTCAAACTACATTTCTCAGCCTCTCTGGCAGTTAGGTAGGGGCCACATGATTGAGTTCTGGCCAGTGAGATGTGGACCAAGTTGATATACGTTGCTCCCAGGCCTATTGCCTAAAACGTGCCCACAACCCTCTGTGTGCTCTCTGTTCCTCGTCTGCTAGCTGGGTGTCAACATCCAGCGCAACGCTAGGTTCCCAAGTGACTGCCCGGAGCAGAAAGCCCCAGCTGTCCACATTCAACTCTTTGTGAGCTACAAATAAACATTTATTATGTGAAGCTACTCAGATTTTGGAGTTATTTATTACAGAAATTAGTGTTAATTATGCCAACTAATAAAATCTCCACTATACTAATTTAACATGCTAAATGTTGTGTGACAAATGGGCAACTAAATGTTTATTCAGGGATTCCAGACCTATTAAATACATTATTTCAGTTGTTAGATGATCACAGACCAGCTGATTTGATAAATAAATTGTAATTTTCTAAGGGTTGTATTTCTGACACGAATAGAATGGAATTCCTGGCCCAACCCGGAATGGAATAATGGATTTCCAGTCTAAATGTGCCTCAGGGGTGGGCTGTAAAGGGATGTAAAGTGAAGTGGTTAAAGCCTTCACATTGTTTCCAGGAATAGTCGTAGATCTAATCCTGAGTCAACAGAGCAGACTGTCTATCGCTCAAGGTCCAATCAGGAGAAGAGAAACCAACCTGGACGTACAAAGGGAGGGACTGTGGGTCTTTCTCCCTTCCCCTTTCTCTACAAATAAATAAATAAATAAATAAATAAATATTCTTTAAAAAAAGAAAAAGAAAAAAGAAAAGACAAAGTGGCGTAACTGGACCCCAGGAGTGAAGATCACCCAGTAAAAGACAGAATCAAGGATACCCCAGAAGAGCGGCAGCGGCTTGGAAGATGCCTCCCAAGGTAAAGAAGGGAGGAGAGGAGGATCCTGCCATTCCCTCACCAGTGCCTCCCATGGACTTCAGCCAGCAGGAAGACCGCAGGGACCTGAGAAAGACAGCCTGCAGGAGCCGGACCTCTGGCCTGACTGAGCACAGCAAGCGGACAGCAGGCAAAGGCTCTGAGCACACGTGAAAGTCGGGAACACAGACCCTGGTAAAAACAGGAAATGTAGAACATTATATTCTCAGTAGAGTCAAAGCTCAAGTCTTAGAGCAACTTAAAAGAGCATTGCAGTCAAAGATGGGATATTTTAAAACTTTTCTTGCTTCTCAGAGGCTCTGTTCTAGTTATTGTGATTTAAGGTATCACTTTTTTCATTTTTATTCCAGGTCATGGAAGACCAGCATGTGGGAGAACTTTTGTATTCTGTGAAAGTGTTGCTTCTCTCTCCTTCAGTTTTTGTAAGCAACTTTTAAGTATTTGAAAACTGCAGAGGCGACATGTGGAAGAGATTCTGCCTCATCTATGCAGCAGCCCTATGATACTGGACAAACCACTTAATCAGCCTCTGCAGGCCTATTTTCCTCATATATAAAATGGACACAGTATCTTATTTATCTCACTGGCTTCTTGAAATGGGCATAGTTTTCATTTTAATAAGACTATGTGAAAATATTGGTATACAAAAAAGCATTGTATAATGTTAAAACATTATACATATTAATATGCCTCCACATCCAGCTCTCTCCAAGTCTATCCTTTATTTTCTGGGTTAGCTTTCCTAAGATATAACCTAAATGCAATCAATTTCATCAATGTAAGTGCACAATTCAATGAGTTTTGGCCAATAAACAGAGCTTTGGCAATGTAAGAGTAGTGAGTCCCGACTTCTTGTTTTGCTCTTGAACCTGAACTAGCAGCCTCCTTCCCTAATAAGCTAATTCTGGCAAAATTTGGGGAGGCACTGCAGGGAGCCCAGGCTAGAGGCTATTCCTTCAGTCTTTCCATGCAGTTCCCTCTATTAATTCATTCAATGCTGACATGACCTAAAGTCACTTTTATTATTTGCAGCTACAGAACCTTCACTATTCAGAGGGACTTCTACCTGGAAAACAGGGAAGCAATATGACAAATCTGAACGCTCTGAATGCTGGGGCCCTAACATAAGACTCGCCCTACCACTGCTATCACGCTCAAAGGTTGTCACCAGCATCCCCCAAACACTGGGACTTTAGTTTTGGAGACATGAACACAAACACACACGCAGATTATACATACGATTTTCCCTCTTTCGCATGCTGAAATGCTCTTCCAAACTGCTTTACGTGACAGATCTCATCTCAATCTCTCAACCCTGTGGTACCAGCATCAATGAGGCTTCCTGAACTACCCCCATCTAAACTGCCCCCACTCTGTCATTCTCTATCCCTTTGCCTTGTTTATTTTTATGTCACTTAGTAAAGTCTATACTTATTTACTTGTACCTGCTTATTCCTTGTCATCTCCTGTCCATGCCCCTGAGAATGTATGCACCATGACAGGCGGGACTTTTCTGCCTGGATCATCACTGTAACCTTAGCACTTGAAACAGTAGCTTGCACATAGTGGCATCATTTAAAAATGTTCGTTGAACAGATATACAAAAGAGAGATGGCCATAGTAGAGATTGTTGTAGCTAAAACATTTTTAAAAAGTGGAAAAAAGACTCTTTCGGAAGAATCTAAGATGTTAGACTGCAAAAAAATTCAGTGAGAAATAAAGGGACCCAATAATTGTTATGGAAGGCAATGCTACGCAGACAGGGGAATAGTATAGCAGGTGTCTGCAGCCAAGGTGCAAAGTCTGCCGGTAACGGGATGAACACCACCTTTTGGGAGGCACTACAGCTAGGAATTGTGCAGTTTCTAGAGCCACCCAGACCTGAGTTCAAATGCCAGTTATACATTTTCTGCTGCGTGAACGTCAGCAAGTTCATGAACCTCTCAAACCTTCAGTTCCCTCATCTGCAATATGAGAATAATAACAGGACCCAGCTCACATGGCTACTGTGCCGATGAAAAAGGTGGCACTTAGGTGCTTGCGTTGGCAGCACATACACTGACGCTGGAAAGATACCGAGAATAGTGTGGCACCTGTGCAAGAATGACACGCAAATTTGTGAAGCATTCCATATTTTTTTTGACTGTGGGAGCAGGAGGTGGGGTGGGTGGAAGAGGGCAAAGGGGGAAAAATTGGGCAACTGTATTAGGATAACAATAAAAATGAAGATGGCACTTAGTGTGCTTAGTATGGTATATGGCATAGAAGGACTCAATAAATATTAGATAGTAACATAATTTTGCTAAACCCAGCTCCATTCCTAAAATTATGCTTGGGGTTACTCTGATCATAGCTTATTGAACTTCTAGGTAGCCATACTCCCCGACCTTCACCAAATCATAATTAGTAGGTGCTCAAAGACTATTAGTGACTGACAGGAAGTTTGTTCCTGTGGGCTGTGTTTCATTCCTGTACACAAAGTTATTACTGGTAGTGGCAGCTGCTGATGCTATTTTTCCATCTCTGTTGACTGGGAAAAAAAATAAAATTTAAATAGGCAACAATAATATTGAGTAGAAAATACTTCATCACCAGAGAGAAAAGCAATTGAATAGGGCAGTAAAGAGAAAGAGACTGGCCTAACCTTTCTCCAGCGGTTTATTCCAGTGAATAATTTCTTTACGTTTGATTTGCCCTACTGAGAAGTTCAGAGTCAACTTATTCTGTTGTTCAGCAAGTATTTAGGAAGTACCTACCATAGTTAAAATATAGGACAGAGTAACAATACCTCCTCTACACTCACACCCATACCCACCTTGGCTAACTTCTACTCAATATTCAGAATTCAGCTTAAATATCATGTAATCTGTGAAAGTTTAAGACTAGGCCAGGTCACCCTGGTACGTGTCCTCAGGACACTGGGAGCCTTACCTTTCCTGCACGTCACAGATTGTGCTTACACCTTTGCTTCTGTGGTGATTGTGTGCTTAAGACCTGTCTTTACTGTAATCTAGGTAAGGGGTAGGGACTTTGTTTTTGCTGTCAGAATATCATCATCATATCTGTATTGTAAAGGGCCGTCCTTTTTAAGGTATAAGACCCAGAGAGGATATAGTTAGAAGGTCTTGCCCCTTTTCTGTATATTTTATTTTACATGTTAAAAACTAGATGGGCAGGGCTTGCTTAAGGTGAATATAAAACCTTTATAGGCCTGGGATATGACTACCCACCATGGCCTGCCCTGGTAGGAATTTATCATCAGATAAGCCTGTGAAGTTACTTTTGGTTACATTTACTTATTACACAGCCCCTTTTTTGTTCACACCTCCTATAGCATAGGTGATATATTTTACTTCGTTCATTGCTTCTCTGAGCAAAGACCATCTACATCATAATCCCATTTTTTTTAAATTGTTAGTTTTATTTAATTTAACATATATTCTTCTTCATCATCATCATCACCATGCAGATACCTATGCTCTAACCCTACTGAATCAGTCTACGGGCCTTAGCCCAAGACCTGATCTTAAAAAATCTCCTAGGTTACTGGTAATGTTATTTCTTGATCAGGTGCAGTTTACACAGGGCATTTATTTGTTGCAAAGTTCATTGAGCTCTACCCTTAGGATACATTTCTACATGTATGATTTTCAACAAAATGTTGACCAGGAAAAACTCCCTGGTTTCTTCTTCCTTTTTTTTTTTAAAGATTTTATTTATCCATTTTTAGAGAGAGGGGAAGAGGAGAAAGAGAGGGAAACGTCAGTGTGTGCTTGCCTCTCCCGCACCCTGTACTGGGGACCTGGCCTGCAACTCAGGCATATGCTTTGACTAGGAATCAAACTGGCAACCCTTTGGTTCACAGCCTGCGCTCAATCCTGTAAGCTACACCAGCCAGGGCTCCCTGGTTTATTCTTACATACACTGATGCTGGAGAACACTTGACTTACCTCTCTCCAAGAATTGTATGGCCCTAGGGCAGTGAAGGTATCTGTCTTAGTGTCTGCAACATAGTACACACTTGACATGTAATTGGCAAATAAATGAATGAATGAACAGAGGGAGAGAAGAGGCTGTGGGTTCCCTTCTCTCTCACTCCCTTCCAAACATTATTTGTTTCATCCCCTGCTGGAGCAGGATAGCTCATGCTCAAAGTTACACCTCTGACACCTCCCCCCACCTTCAAATAAACCTGTGAGATGCCACCTGGCTTCCTCCTGACCACATGTCCATGCTGGGTGTAACTGATCCAGGACACCATCCTGACAAGGGCGGCAGAAAGGAAGCAGGCGGAGGACGTTCTGTCCCCAGCACCAGCACTTCTGCCCTGCCTGGCTCTAAGCCACCTGGCTCCGGCCTTCCTCACCATGCCTGGGCATCAAGTTGGAGAGATTATGTCCTTGGAGGTTCTGCATTGCTAATCCTTCTATTTGCATCTCTGATGTAAACTGCTGCCTAAACTACTCAGTTTAAATTATGTAGGAATTTGAAAACTATATATTTGAATATTTAGGAGTAGCAATAGAGGGTTTTTTTTTAAGCAAATTTACAATAGAAAGTAAGAGATACCCTGGGTGAAATATCACCTATCATTTATTGTCACACATAATTAGTAAGAGCTTTTTAGGGATACAGTGATGAACAAAAGTCAGTTTCCTTAATGGTGACTACAGTATAGTGGGGGGAGACGGACAACCTAATAATACTA
Organism: Phyllostomus discolor; assembly: GCF_004126475.2. Lineage (NCBI taxonomy): Eukaryota > Metazoa > Chordata > Mammalia > Chiroptera > Phyllostomidae > Phyllostomus > Phyllostomus discolor. Next base: position 144,552,466 of record NC_040907.2, on the reverse strand, counting down.
TCTAACTTTTTCATAGCACTTATGATGTGCTGGGCACTTTAAAGGTATATGTTTATTTCATCATTGTAGCAACTCAGTAGTGTTCTATTATTATTCCCACTATAGAGTTAAAACTATAGAGTCAGGGAGGTAAAAGTGTAGGGAGCAGGGAGACCTAATCTAGTCGTAAGGATCAGGGAAGATTTCTCTAAACATAAGAGATTGAGGTGGAGATCTGAGGCCTGAGTTTGAATCCAGTAGACAGAGTTCTGGGGGAAGAGATTTTTAGGCAATGGAAACAGCAGATGCAAAGGGATGATCATTTGAGGGACAGAAAGGCTGTCTCTTTTACAGACAGAGAGCACAGGGAGCCCAAGATGAGGGAAGAAAGGTAGGCAGAGGCCACACCACCTAGGTTTTTTTCTGTCTTCAAATATAATAAGGTTAGGGAAGCAAATAATTAGGAGATTTAGGGTTTAGTCCTAGCTTTGTTCTTCTTAAAAATGTAAAATTGGATAGAAAATTATATTGCAACAATTGAAATAAAATTTAAAAAATTTAAAATATTTTATTTACTTATTTTTAGAGAGGGGAAAGGAGGGAGAGTGAGAACCATAGCCCATAACCCAGGAATGTGCCCTGACTGGGAATCAACCAGATCTTTCTGTTCACAGGCTGTCACTCAATCCACTGAGCCACACCAGCCAGAGCTGGCTTTGCTCTTAATAACCTCAGCCGCCATCTCTCTGTGGCTCAGTTTCCTTTTCTGGGGAGAAAAAGAATGAGTGGATGGACTCTCCAGTGGGCACTGGTTCTAAATCTCTGATTCTAGCTAGATAAGGCTCTGCTGGAAGGCACTGCCCAATCTGAGATGCAGGCCCTGGCTGGTGCTGAACTCACGCAGGCCCCTGACTCCTCTCTAGATTAAGCACAAATGATGGAGAACATCACGCACAATAAATCACACAATAAATATGGCTGCAAGCATGGTTTGTTTCTCTTGTTTGAAATGAAGGGTGAACTACTAACAATGTAATAAGAATAATGACCTCTTCTGGGCATTTACCCTGTGACATTGTACCAGGTACTTTTAGATTAAAAAATTTAGGCCTCGGGGATTACACAATTTTGGGAAGGTCTGTACCGCCCAAATTTGTCCTGCCTTTAATTAAGCATGCCCAATCCTGTTTTGTATGGCCAGGTGTGTTAACTTCAGCAATGACTTTCCCTGGGATTGCTCAGTGGCTAAAGTGAGATTTGAACCCAGTTTCGACTCCAACGCTTATGGAGTTCACCACCATTCGGTGCGGAAATAGCATGACATTGTCTCTTCGAGTCCTTTCTGGGTGAGGAAAGTGCTTTTTATAGCTGGGACTGCTTCTGTTTACTTGGTCTCTTCCAGCACTTGTTAATCCTGCCTACAGCTGTGTCCTTCACTGTCCTTACACTGTATTCCTAGGTTTCCTCTCTGCAAAAGACAACTCCACGAGACCACATGGTGCTTGTGTTTGTGCCAGCAAAGAAATGTACTCCTCTCCCTCTCCAAATCATCCTACCCTTCTAAAAATAATCGGTCTCCTCCCTCCTCTCAGGACTGTGAGTAGTTTAGTCACTTAACCAAACACAGGCACACTCACTAAGGTTTGAGGGTGGGAACGACGTGAATGACCTTGCAGAGGTATCTAGCCCACCAGGGACAAGATTAACAAACCCGAAACCTCTACAAATATTTAACGTCTTCCTCCTGCATTCCTCCGGAAGCTTCTCGTTTCTCTCTCGCCCACCTCGTCCAGCCTCCTCTCTGCTCGCTCGGCTAGACAAAGCCCAACCCGCCCATCTCTTTGCAAACCCAGAGAACTTCAGTCCCCATGTTGAAAGTCGTCGGCGGCGGTGGCGGGCAGGACTGGGCATGCTCAGTAGCAGGGACAGGTCTGGGAAGCGAGGAAGCCGCGTTTGAAGTCGCGCGGCTCGTGGATCGGAGGGAGGTGGGCTGCGGGGGCCCCGGTTGGGGGTGCGCGGAAATCTCAGATTCCGCGCCCGGGGCGGGCATGCTTCAGGCGGGTGGGGCGGAGACCGCATGCGGGGGGCAGGACGCGGAGGAGCTGGTGGAGCCGGTAGGAGGAGGGGAGGAGCGCTCAGCTCGCCATCCCCCGGCGCCGGCTCTGCGGCTGCTGAATCGGAAGCCGCAGGGAGGATCCGGGGAAATAAAGACGTCCGAGAATGACCTCCAGCGAGGCCGCCTGAGGCGGGGCCCGCGAGCTGTCCCACCAGCCTCCAGTATGGGTGACTACGGTGGACAGGCTGAACGCTCAGCCCTTCACGCCCCGGCGACCCCCCCGGGCGCTGGCGCTGCTGCGGTGAACGGGCTGCTGCAGAACGGCTTCCACCCACCGCCCGTCCAGCCGCCGCGCCTCTGCAGCCGGGGCCCCGCGGGCGTCGGTGACGCCGCGCCCCCGCGCCTACCGCTCCTGCCGGAGCTCAAGCCGCAGCCGCCTCCCCCTCAGCACGACTCCCCGGCCAAGAAATGCCGCCTCCGGAGGAGGATGGACTCCGGAAAGAAGAACAGGCCGCGTAAGTACCCCCGGGAGGGGAGTGCCAGCGCGAGACAGGCGCAGCGCGCGGGGCCAGACACCCCCGAACGGCGGGGCGGCCGGAGCGCCCCAGCGTCGGTCGGTCGGGGAACTGCGGGCGGGCGCGTCTGGAACTAGTTTTCTCCCAAGCGGTTCTAAGTACTAAAGGTCGCTGCTGGAGCCTGAGCTTTGCCTGTTTGCATCTGTAGAATGGGGCGATTGGACACAGAGCCTGAGCTGCTACTTGGGTCGCGGCTCTATAGAAGGCAAAGGCACTGTCTGGCTTTCTAGTTTGTTGGTGGAATAATGCACGCGTGTGAACATTTCATGGGTTCCGGGAATAAAGATAGAACTGGAGGAACTGTCGGAGCTCCCCTTTCCTTTCTCAGAGCTTGTCTTCCTGGGGCTGGCGCTCCGGCAGCCAGCTTGCCCTTTGAATCGTAGAGTAGCCGCCAGAACCGTGGGTCTATTGGCGAGCTAGATCTGGAGGCGTGGAGTTTGACAACCTCCAAATCACAGCCTATTAAACGCTGTTTCTTCACAGCCAATGAAAGGACCTGTTGGGCCAGACACACCCACTGATACCATGTGGGCCGGAACTCTGTGGGCCAATGAGGATTGGAGGTGGTTTTTTTTTTTTTTTTTTCCCCCGGGAGTGGAGAGGTAGAGTTGAGGGTTTCTAATGGTAATACCCAGCGCAGAAACCTGAAATGCATTATTTCACAATCTAAAGCTTGTATATATAATGTTAATTTGTAGAGTACCTTCCCAGCAGGGCGTTCTGGGATGTAAGTTTGTAGGTCGAACTTAGAACTGGTTTTTCCTATCTGAACGAACCTCGCTCAACTAGTTACCTCTTTCTGGGTGTCTTTAATGAAGCTTAAAAATGGCAAAAAACAAAGTAAGTAGAATGTATGCTACTAAATAATTGCATTAAAACGTGCACCTTTTGCGTATAGATTATTCTGTTTGATATAGGGAAATTGCTAGATAAATTTGGGATGTGTCTGTAAAAGCTTGGTATTTGGCAAGCAGCTTCAGTTTCTTCTGTGTCAATTTATCAATTTAGACTCTTAGCTTTTCTGCGTTCAATTAAAGTCCCTGAGACTTTGGAAAGTATTTTAACCTGATTGGAATGTGGTGACTGATACTGTGTTCTGTAGGTCTGAAATGTTTAGAACGGATGTTAAGATCTTCTCTAGAACTTTGAAGCCACACAGCAGATTTGGCTATGGTTCTAAGGAAGACATACGGTACCTGAATTTGTCTTTACTTTTGTTTTTGAGATTTTTTTAAAGGAAAATGACTACGCACGTAGTGTTGTTACTTATGATTTATTAACCTGTTTTACTTCTTTTGAAACTACATTTTAGTTATTTCTGATCTACATTAACAAATTGTACGAGAGCTTGAAATGTAAATAGCTAACTATAATGAAAGAACTGTACTGAGTTTTTGTTTAGTATTGCTTGTGAGTGGTCTGTGCTTAATTGAAGGTATAACACATCTTAAAATAATTTATGAGGAATTGAAAATACACTCTTAATAATGGCTTGGGGGCAGAGTAAAAATAACCTTGAGCCTTCACTTATGCTTGCAAATCCACAGGGATCATTATTTTAGAATACAAGAAAATATAACTTTATGCCTCTGTGCTTTGTGTCAGAAAATAGTTTGTATTTTTTACAAAAATAAAAATTTTAGTTATTTTAAGTTTAGTGACCATGATACTTACTTATGAACTTTTAAAAAGGACTCATCAAAATTGACTTTGATTATCCTATCATGTTTTCTTTTCTCCAATTCGAACAAACATTTCTAAAGTAAATAGCACGTGTTCTGAATCACATATGCTGGGTTCATCCACCACTGAAATTTCTTAGTTAAAACTAGACTTAATTTTGCCTGGGCTAGTGTAGCTCAGTGGATTGAGTGTGGGCCTGTGAACCAAAAGGTTGCTGGTTCAATTCCCAGTCAGGGCACATATATGGGTTACAGGCCAAGTCCCCAGTGGGGGGGGCATGTGAGAGGCAACCACACATTGATGTTTCTCTCCCCCCCTTTCTTCTTTTCTTCCTCTCTCTAAAAATAAATAAATAAAATCTTAAAAACAAAGCAAAACTAGCAAAATCTTAATACATTGCCTATTAACATTCAGGAATCTTTTTATAAAAAATATTGCTCAATCAGTTGCTGTTTAGGTACTGTAAGATCCATCTACTTAAAGTTAAGCATATCCCTATTTTCTTGTGCTTGATAGGTTTTCTGTGAGCAATTATTGCAAAGACTATTTAAGTGCTTTTTTATTAATCATTTTTTAATTAATATCCAAATACAGTTGCCTCCGTTCCTCCCCCCACCACTTTATTTAAGTGCTTTTAATGAAATTGAAGAGTACGTCACTGGTGGAAGCATTAAAGCTGGATAAATAATTTCTCCTTACCAGTTTACAACATCAGACACCTACTTCTGTCCAAACAAGAGGTATGTCAGGGCAGTCAGGTTATCGCTTCTCAGGCACCTGTGTGTGGATGTGTTTCTGTCTGGTAGTACTTTGGTAGAATACAATATTCAATAAAATGCCTAATGTTTAAACACAATAAGTGGAATAAAAATAAATAGTTCAACATAAAAATGAGACCAGTGGCAGACTGATTTTGGTAATCAAGGAAAGGGAAATACTGTCTACTGTTTCCATCTAAAGGACCATCACCTCACCGAACCTTATCTTTGGAAAGCTTTTCCAGCATAGCTTCCTTTCTTGGCTACTTTACCTGCCTCTGCTACTTAGCAATTGTGTGACCTTAAGTTGTTAGCTCTCATTTTGAAATGCTGGACTTGGCTAGGTGATCTCCGAGTGTTTCTTGTACCTTCAAAGTTCTAAAGTGCTTTGGAGCTGACAGTCCTTCCTGCCTGACCTGTACACGAAGTTGTTCACTCTGCCACACACATGACTTAGTATTTAGTTAATGCATTTTTTAGCCCTGCTCCAGTTGTTTCATGTCATTTGTCTGACCCCTCCAATTAAATTGGAAGACTGATAATAGATGATATATTTTTTCTCTCATTCCTTGTACATGAATATTTGGTTGATGTCACAGAAAAAGGGGACCAGTGGGATTATCATCTCATCAAGGTAGCTGTTTCCATCTCGGTGACAGACTTTGGCAAAGTCTTCAGTGGAGTTTCCCATCAGGCATCAATAGGGAGATTCCTTTGGTCTGCTCTTTGGTGCGCTGATTGTTTGAAGCATATGTTGTATAAATGGCAACTTAAGGAATCAGCTCACTTCCCAAATATTTTGAAACTAATGGTAGTTCTAGTAAGATTCAGTGAGCGCCTAATGTAGTATTGTAAATGCTGTAGTCATTCAAATCCCAGAGGGCTTGAGTTTCAATTGCAGACGGATGACCAGGCACCAGTTATTTAACTTCCATGTTTCAGTTTTAGTATCGGTAGGATGGAAATAATCATACTGCCTCATTGGGTTGATGTGGAGATTAAATGAGGTAATACACACAAAGAACTTAGATTCCTGCTTGTCACATAGCAGTTATTCTGTAAATGCCAGCTCTCTTTACCACACAGAACACCATCCATCATTAATCCATAGCACAAGACAATTGAGCTGGCAGAGAGAACATCAGACTGACTTTCTCAGTTAGGAAAAAAAAAGTCCTAGAATAAGAAAGACCAAAAAGTTTTGTTTGATTAGCTGTAACACTCCTACTCCCATAAGTACTTTATTTTGCCCTCCCCCCTCAACTGGATAATGCAAACATATACCACAAAAAAGCAGGGACCACAGTCCCATCACTCAGAAAACAGCTTAAAATGTGCCATATTTTAAAGGTAGGACTAAAATGACACTTTGATTACATTTTTGGTTCGCAGGTTGGCACTCAGTCCACCGAGCCACACTAGCCAGGGCACAATTACATTTTTATTTTAAAAAAATTTAGCATAAGCATTTTCTTCGAGTACGAAAATGTCATTTTTTAAAAATGTATTTTTAGAGAGGAAAGGGAGGGGGGGAGAGAGAGAGAGAGAGAGAGAGAGAGAGAGAGAGAGAAACGTCAATGTGCGGTTGCTGGGGGTTATGGCCTGCAACCCAGGCATGTGCCCTGGCTGGGAATCGAACCTGCGACACTTTAGTTCACAGCCCACACTCAATCCACTGAGCTACGCCAGCCAGGGAAAATGTCATTTTTAATGGTTGCATTGTTTCCTCAATATTCCCTTATGTGAATATGCCATGATTTACCCACCCTATCACATAACTGCAGGCTGCAATTGGGTCTCTATGTCATTACTAGTGCTACAGTACCACCTGTGAACATGACTCTTTTCACCCAGTGTGATTTTTGATGAAATTGATAAATACATGCATTCCTTTTGAAGAAATGACACGAAATAGTATAGTGATGTTGCCTTGAAATCCTGGATATTTTAGACCCCAAGGACACTGTTAGATAAGCAGACTGGAGGAGAGGAGAGAAAAGTAAAAGAGATCATTGTTTGAGCCACTCGCTGAACAGTATGCTAACAGAAAGGCAAATGTTGGAGCATCTTGAGAATGCTGGGGAATGTGAGCTGCCTTCCTCCTTCTCAGTGTGTCCAAACGAGCAGGAATAAGTGCTGCATCAGTGCGTTGGCCTCATGGGGAGGGAAGATCTGACTTCTCAGATCATCCAGATAGAACACCAGCAGAAAATAGGTGAGAGTTCATTGTGCACATCACACACTCGTGGGTACAAACAGAATAAATCCAAATCTGTTACCAGTTTTAGTGAGCCACCAATGTGAGAGTAATAAGGCTTCAGTATTCTAAATATCGGGGAATTTAGCTTTGGCACATGTGTTTTCCACAACTTCTGAATCAGGCTAATTAGAAAAACCAGAATAAGAGATACATAGATAGCATTTTTTTGGTTGAATCTGCATTGAGTGTGGATACGTGTGCATTTTTTAAAAAATTTTAAAGTTTTTTTAAAAGATTTTATTTATTTATTTTTAGAGAGGGGAAGGGAAGGAGAAAGAGAGGGGGAGAAAGAGAGGGAGAGAAAATCAATGTGTGGTTGCCTCTTGTGTGCCCTAAACTTGGGACCTGGCCTGCAACCCAGGCATGTGCCCTGACTGGGAATCGAATTGGCAGTCTTTTGGTTTGTGGTCCTGTGCTTAATCCACTGAGCCACACAAGCCAGGGCTGCATTTTTAAATATATAATCAGTACTAGATGGATGAGAAGCATCGCAAATTTAAGAACAAAAGACCAAAATGGAAAGCAAGAGCACACTCAGCGTCCAAGTGGTTAAGTTAGGTGTCAGGGTCTGGTAGACATATGAACACCACTTTTCCTCAAAAGATCAGTAAGTGGATTTCAACATTAATATAAAGCATATTTTGTTTGGCATAGTAACCAAAGATTGAAAGAGTGCTGTTAATTTTTAACATGTGGGACATTAAACAAGCCAATAAAGCAAAATCCATCATGGTTTTGGAGAAAGAATTAGTAGGGAAACAAAGGAATGTTGGTTTTAATTGACAGGTTTTACGGGTTTTTGTATTTGTGTGTGATAGTGTAGCTTTTAGTTGTGTGTATTTTATTATTATTTTAAAAGATTTTATTTATTTATTTTTAGAGAAAGGGGAAGGGAGGGAGAAAGAGAGGAGGAGAAACATCAATGTGTGATTGCCTCTTATGTGTCCCCCACCGGGGACCCAGCCCGCAACCCAGGCATGTGCCCTGACTGGGAATCAAACCAGTGACCCCTTGATTTGTAGGCCTGTGCTCAATTCACTGAGCCACAGCAGCCAAGGCTGTGTGTGTGTGTGTGTGTGTGTGTGTGTGTGTGTGTTTTAATACCAACCAGTTACCATGAAAATAAAAATAAATCATGGTTTGACTTCTGTTATATTTAATTACATGTGCTTTAGCTTTAATATGTAAGCCAATATTCATGTTGGGAAAACAGTATTTTGAACCAGGTATGGAAACTGTTCAGTGTACCCAACATGGTACACAGAACTTTTCTTTTTTTTTTTAAAGATTGTTTTTATTTATTTTTAGAGAAAGGGGAAAGAAGGGAGAGAAGGAAACATCGATGTGTGGTTGCCTTTGAAGGGTACGTCCCCTTCTAGGGGCCTAGCCTGCAATCCAGGCATGTGCCCTGACTGGGAATTAGACCAGTGACCCTTTGGTTTACAGGCTGGCACTCAATCCACTGAGCCATACCAGCCAGGGCCAGAATTTCTAAGTAGACCCTTTCTCTAGATAGTGCAGGTGTCAAGCTTAGTATCTCATTACTTATTTATGACATCTTTTAGATGTGTAGAGTTGGCTAATCATGTGTATGTGTGTGTGTATTTCTCCTTGGAAATTTATTTGAAAGAAGCAAATAATTCAGAGTTGACAGAACATTATTTTTAAAGGCAGTTCAAAATAATTGGACCTCTCCAGATTTATTTATTTGTATTAATTTCTTTATTTTGATTGTTTACACTATTATAGTTGTTCCCACTTTTTCTCTCTTTACCCACCCCCACCCTGCCCCACTCTCTCCCCTCCACGTTGTTGTCTCTGTCCATGGGTTGTGCATAAAGGTTCTTTGTTAAATCCCTTCACCATCTTTCATCCCATCTCCCCCCACCCCTTTCTGGCAGCTGTCAGTCTGTTTCATGTATCTAAGCTTCTGTTACTATTTTGTTGGTTAGTTTATTGTGTTAATTAGATTACAAATATGAGTGAGATCATATGGTATTTGTCTTTCACTGACTGGCTTAATTCATTTAGCATAATACTATCCAGGTCCATCCATGTTGTTATAAAATATATGAGGTTCTTTTTTACTGCTGCATAGTATTCTACTGTGCAAATGTGTTATGCCACAGCTTTTTTATCCACTTATCTACTCCTGGGCACTTAGGCTGTTTCCAAATCTTGGCTATTGTAAATAGCGCTGCTACGAACATAGTGGTGCATATATTTTTTGTGTTGGTGTTTCGGGCTCCTTGGGATATATTCCCAGAAGTGGAATCTCTGGGTCAAAGGGATTTCCATTTAAAAATTTTTAAGGATACTCCATATTGTTTCCACGGTGGCTACACCAGCCTACATTCCTGTCAACAGTGCACGAGGGTTCCCTTGCCTCCACATCTTCACCAATACTTGTTGATTGGCTCATTGATGACAGCCATTCTGACAGGTGTAAATGATAGCTCATTGAGGTTTTAATTCGCATTTCTCTGATGATTAGTGATGTTGAGCATTTTTTCACATGTCTGTGGGCCCTCTGTGTGTCCTCTTTGGAGCAGTGTCTGTTCAGGTCTTTTACCCATTTCTTAATTGGGTTGTTTGTCTTCCTAGTATTAGTTCTTTGTTAGTTTGGAGATTAAACCCTTATCAGATGTGTCATTGGTGAAAATGATCTCCCTAATAGTGGGTTTCCTACTCGTCCTGCTGATGATTTCTTTAACTGTGCAGAAGCTTTTAAATTTGATATAGTCCCATTTGTTTATTTTTCTCCTTTATTTTTAGTGCCTTAGGAGATAGATCAGCAAAAATATTGCTATGTGGGATATCTGAGATTTCACTGCCTATGTTTTCTTTTAGGATTTTTATGGCTTCATAACTTACATTGAAGTCTTTTATCCATTTTGAGTTTATTCTGGTGTATGGTATAAATTGGTGGTCTAGTTTCATTTTTTTTTTTTTTTTTGCATGTACCAGTCCAGTTTTCCAAACACAATTTACTGAAGAGACTGTCTTTCCTCCATTGTATGCTTTTGCCACCTTTGTCAAATATCAATTGATCATACAGGTGTGCATTTATTTCTGGGCTCTCTGTTCTGTTCCATTGGTTTATGTGTCTATTCTTATGCCAGCACCAGGCTGTTTTTATTACAGTGGCCTTATAGCATAGTTTAATATCAGGAGTTGTGATATTGTTCTTTAGCTTTGTTCTTCTTTTTGCAAGATTGCTGAGGCTCTTCAGGGTCTTTTTTGGTATCATGTAAAATTTTGGAATATTTGTTCTAGTTCTGTGAAATACGCAATTGGTATTTTAATAGGAATTGTGTTGAATGTAAAGACTGCTTTGGGTAGTATGGACAGTTTAATGATGTTAATTTTTACTGTCCATGAACATGGTGTGTGCTTCCACTAATTTGTATCTTCTTCAATTTTTTTTTTCTTTAGTGGCCTATAGTTTTCTGAGTATAGGTCTTTTACCTCCTTAGTTAACTTTATTCTTAGGTACCTTACTATTATTATTTTTGTTGTTGCAATGAAATTGTTTTCTTCCTCTTTCTAATAGCTCATTATTGGTATATAAAAATGCCATCAATTTCTGGTCTTTAATTTTGTATCCTCTACAGATTTCTTTATAGTTTGGGAAGAGGATAGAAAAATTAGGACAATGGTGGGTCCCTACAGTAGTCACTTTGCTTGATTGAGTAATTAGAGTAGCTATTATTGAGCAACAGCCATGTGCCTATTGTTCTGTATGTGTTTTTACAAAAGCACACAATTACTACTCCCACTGTGCATTTGATAGATGGGGAAAAGGAGGCTCAGAGAAGTGAAGCAACCTGCCGTAAACCTGTAGTCAGTGACTGGCAGGGTCAAAATACCAACACAAGTCCAACTCCATGGCCAGCTAGCTGACATTCTTTTCTGCCCCAATGAGACTATTATGTATATATGTTGGGAAAAAAGTATGTTCTGTAAAAATTTCAGAAGAGATAAGTGTATGAAATTTTTACACCTTTGGCAAAAAGCTCATCTGTGTGTGGAAGTAACAGTAGCAGCAGACACTCCCAGCACCCTGTGAGGTAGGTATCACTGTAGATTGAATGTTTGTGTCCCTCCAAATCCATATACTACATCTGAAACCCAGGGTGTTGGTATTAACAGGTAGGGCCTTTAGGAGGTGATTGTTGGGTCATGATGTTTGAGCCCTCACGATTGGGATTAGTGCCCTTATAAAAGAGACCCCGGAGAGCTAGCTGGCCCCTTCTGCCGAGTGAGGTTGCAGCGAACAGACAGCTGGCTATCTAGGAAGCTGGCCCTAATCAGACAGCAAATCTGCCAGGACCTTATCTTGGATTCCAGAACTGTGAGAAATAAATTTCTGTTGTTTATAAACTACCCAGTGTATTGTATTTCTGTTAAAGCAGACCAAATGGAGTGAGACAGGTACTATCATGATCTTCCTCTGCAGGAGAAGAAGCTGAGGGAGAGCTCAATTACATGGGGTGAAACCACCTAAGTTCAGATTTTGACTCTGCTGGGCCATGAGATTCTGGTGGGTTCCTGGGAAGTGCGGGCAGTTTCTGGAGTGGAGCCACCAGGCCTGGATTCTGATCCTCATTCTAGTAATTATTAAATGTGAGATTCTTAACTTTTTAGAAGCTTGCTTTGTTGAGTAGAAATAAATGGTGCCTGTGTAGAAATGTAGAAAACATCAACTGTGTGGTAGAATGCCTGGACCCCGTGTGTGCATAGTAAAGGATATTTTACTATTAATACTAGCTACTATTAATAAAGGACATTTATTATTAATGTTATTGCTGTTAGGCATAGATATATATATGCATATGTATTTATTTTAGAGAGTGAAAAGGAGAGAGAGATAGAGAGAGAGAAAGAGAGAGAGAAACATCAATTTGTTTCACTTATTTATGCATCAATTCATCAATCAATTCTTGTATGCACCCTGACCAGGGATCGAACCTGCAACCTCGGTGTATGGCAATCATGTTCTAACCAACTGAACTACCTGGCCAGGGTGCTACAGAGGCTTTTAAAACTTTCTTAAGTCTCAGAATTTCCATGAGCTCATCTTGTTCCAACTGAGAACCTTTTTGAGATTGGGTTTCTCGATATCCTCCAACTTGAACTGACATCAGCTCAATGGAATCTCCCCTAATTCCCTCTGACATTTCTAGAAGGATATCTGACCTGTGTCACAAGTCTTGACCTCATTGTCACTTTCACAGATTGCTCCATTACGACTACTGAATACAGTGAGCATACCCTGCGTGAGAGTGATGTTGGCAACTTTGTTAAGAAGAGAGTATAATTCACATTACTGCTAATCTAATGTCAGGACCAAGTTCCTTTTAAGAAGGAATTATTATCTTCCTTTGATCTCTACTGTTTGGTATCTCAGGCCTTGAGAGAGGCAGATATGCACAAAAGAGATAAGGATTGGAAAGTGAGCGTGTTTCCTTTATGAAAGCTGAATGAATTGAACAGGGCTTCAGAATTCAGAACAGCTGCATCCAGTTCTTGGACCTTAGTTTTAACCCACAGCCAAGCAAACTTCGTTCTGGCAGATGAGGACACAGATATTTCTGGGCACCTGTTGCCTTCGAGACTAGCATATGAACCTTCTGGTGTGTCTGGCCTTGACCCTATGCTGAATCTGAGGCCACAGGGATTTCAGATTGCAGCTCAGGACAGTCTGGCCCTTTGTCAACATCTGTGGCCTGCGGCCAGCCTGGACAGTGCAGGTTACCAGGAACCCTTTGAGGCTTCTGGACAAACAGCTTCTCTCCATCTTGAGGTGAGCAGTCCAGGAGTGAAAGAGACTGGGATGGACTCAGTTAACCTCAAGCTTGATATGCGTAAGTGTGGTGAGGCTTCCAGCAAAACGTAAGCACTCAGTAAATGTTAGCTATTTTTATGGGTGCTGGTGTTAGCTGTCCTTCCTTATATTAAGTCAAAATCTGCCCCGCCTACATTTTACCCTGTGTTCCTTGACAATACAGTATACCTAATGTCTTCTACATGACAGCTCGTTAGGTAGTTAAAACAGTTGTTTCATCTTGACTTTTCTTGGGGTCCTGCCCTCCGAAGAACCAAGACCCAAGCCCTCCCTTGCCACACTTCATCACCCATGAGATTCAGTGCGGGTTGTATTGGAGTGCTAGAAAGTATTAAAGTTTAGAGTGAAGGATGGCTTCTTGGGGTTTTCATAAAGGGATCAGGTAAGTGTTGACCTGGGAGGTCTTGAGCACTGAGATTTCATAATCCCTATGGATCCCACAGGGGCAAACTGGATTTTATTCCTTTGGGCCAGGCACTATGCTCAACTTTGGGTGACAAACTTGGTCTCATGTAGTTCTGAGCTGAAGGGCATCCTGACGCTATTGCCTGGCTTGATTTCACTAAATGCTCTGGTGGCTCCACAGATCACTGTGCTGTGGGCATTTGAGTCAGAGGACTTGAGCATAGTTGAGGGTGTTACTATTTACACTTTCCCAACTGCCTGTGTTTGACAGAAAACATCTAAAGTGATACTATACATTTAGGGAAGGAAGGTAATAGTATCAGTTTAGCCAAGGAAACATCATGTCTTTCTACCTTTAAAGGAAGGTTCTTACTATAAGGAACTGGCCAAAATGTGATTTATTCTCTGTGGTGACCACATACTATTTCATCCACACTTTCAGAAGAGTGGTGGGAGTACCACAGGATCCCTGGTAGTATGCTGGCCTTGGCTCCTACAGGCTCTGGGAGCTGGTTGTATGCATTACTTCCCAACTCTGCATTCAATGTCCTTGTGTTTGTAGCTTCAAAATGGCTATAGCGGGTGTATTTATGCAATGAAAATTGGCAAATGCTGAAAATTAGGGCTTTATTTTCAGAGAGCCAGTTGTTAAGCATTTACCAGTATACCACTGACTGGGATTCAGGTCACATGTCACTCAGAGAAAAGTCCCAGAGAGCGTCAGCAAACTGAATTATTAAAGGACAGGAGGCAGAGCATGGGAGGAAAGGTCAACATGTCCTCTGCTAAGTAGGACAATGCCAGAAGACCAGTTAGATGAGGGAGCCTCATTCTCAGGAAATAGTGTGTTCTATAAATATTTGAGGGCCCACTAAGGTACGAGGGTAGACTTTAGAATCATATTATCTGCCTCCCTCTCTCCCTCTTCAAGTCCTACCTCAAATACAGTTGGCCCCAGTGCTGAATTGCCCAGTAAGTAAAACGAGCAGGTGTTAAGTGTACCAGCAATGTAGCAGGGACCAAGGAAAGAAGAAGAAAAGAATATACTACATGTCTTCATGATATATATGTATATATACATGCAACAACATATTAATCATAGGAAATTCATAACTTTGAACTTCTTTATCCTTATCTCATGATTCACTGTTTTTATTTTAAATGACTTGGATTATTTTGAGTTCCACATTTATTACTTAGGGATTAGGGAAGACCAACATTTGTTTCCTTTAACTAGGTGTAAATCTGGCCCCAGTTGAGATGGGCACCTTTCCAGTGCCTGTATTGCTGCTGAAATGTCAGGGTGGAGTTGCCAGAATATCATCACTGCAGGTTTCTGGGTAGGACAGGCAGGTTGAAATTTGTCCCAGTTAGGACAGGCAGGTTGAAGTTTGTCCCAGCCAAGAGGGAAGGAGCTTGGTAGGTTTGGTTCTGTACACAGGAGCCGTGAGGCCAAAAAGGGACTTCCCCTTCACACCCGTTGGAATTTAAGTCCAAAGGCAAACTCATTGTGCTCCATTGGCCCTCTCACTGCCCTGAGCGAATATGAGGGGAGTGTTGAAATTTAAAAACAATCTTTTTATTTGGGAAAATTTTAGAAGTTATGAGAAACCAGGGTATAGAGTATAGATAACTGCTAATTACTCATCACTCAGCTTCTCTCACTATCAACTCATGTACAATCTTACTTTATCTATGACATGGGACCCTTCCCCTTCCAAACTGATGATATTGAAGCAAATCTCAGATATCATATCATTTCATTGGTAAATGTTTTCATATGTATTTCTAAAAGAACGCTTTTTAAAATTTTTATTTATTTATTTATTTATTTATTTATTTATTTATTTATTTATATTATTGTTCAAGTACAATTTTCTGCCTTTTCCCCCCAACCCAGCTCAAACCCCCCCATCCCTCCCTACCCCCCTCCCATTTCCACCTGTTATTGTCCATGTGTCCTTTATAATTGTTCCTGTAAACCCTTCACCCTTTTCCCCTATAATCCCCTCTCCTCTCCCCTCTGGTCACTGTCAGTCTGTTCTCAATTTCAGTGTCTTTGGTTATATTTTGCTTGTTTCTTTGTTTTGTTGATTAGGTTCCTGTTAATGGTGAGATCATATGGTATTTGTCTTTCACCACCTGGCTTATTTCATTTAGCCTAATGCTCTCCAGTTCCACCCATGCTGTCGCAAAGGGTGGGAGTTCCTTCTTTCTTTCTGCTGCATAGTATTAGATCATGTAAATGTACCATAGTTTTTTGATCCATTCATTTACTGATGGGCATTTAGGTTGCTTCCAGCACTTGGCTATTGTAAATTGTGGTGCTATGAACATTGGGGTGCATAGGTTCTTTTGGATTGGTGTTTCAGTGTTCTTAGGATATAATGCTAGCCGTGGAATTGCTGGGTCAAAATGCAGATCCATTTTTAGTTTTCTGAGGACATTCCATACTGTTTTCCACAGTGGTTGTACCAGTCTGTAATCCCACCAACAGTGCACTAGGGTTCCCTTTTCCCCACAACCTCTCCAACACTTGTTGTTTATAGCTTTGTTTATGATAGCCATTCTGACTGGTGTGGGGTGGTATCTCATTGTGGTTTTAATTTGCATCTCTCTGATAGCTAGAGATACTGAGCATCTTTTCACATGTCTCTGGACCCTCTGTATGTCCTCCTGGGAGAAGAGTCTGTTCAAGTCCTAAAAGAACTCTCTTAAAGAACATAACTGTAATCTGTTACTTGCTGAAAAAGTGAACAATGTGTTGTATCCAGTTGAGAAACCATAGAATTTTATGATGCACAATTAGATAATAAATTTGTTCTCTAAACACAATTCACATTATTACATTCCGTTTGTTGATAGATATAGATGATAATCTGATACTGGGTTGTTTCTGAGGATTCATTTGTTTTTCAGTACCTCTTAGCATTTTGTTTATTATCAATTTAACCATTTCTTCATGGTCTGAGATTTGAAACCTCATTCTTGGAATGATACAGCCCTCTACCAAAAAAGGTGCTTTGGGATCACTCCCAAATCACTGGGCTAGAAGCAAGCAATCAGTATCTCCTCTGTAGTTTTTGTTTTGAGATTGAGAAATTAGGAATAATATTAAGAGAATTCTGTTCCTCTCCATTCCTCAAAAGTCGTTAGTAAGGACAAGAGTCATTGGTGTGAGCAGGCAAGCTAACACCTAGGACTGCCTGGGTGCAGGCCCTGGAGGCTGCCAGCCTAGTGGTCCAGGGTGGAACCTGGAACTAAGACAAAGACCTGAGTCTGTTTAGTGTCACTCTTCTTTGTCAGGTGTTCCTGGGGATCAGACCGATTAAACATCATGGAATTCTCATCTAGATAACTGCCAGAGCTGGTTTACTTCTATTAGTTTCATGACTTTTTCAGTTTTATGCAAAATGGGCTTCACATGCATTTTATACACCCCTGCCTTCTTTGACAGAATAATGAACATCATTTAATATTTTCTAATAACACAGGGACATCACTAATATCAGTTTTTTTACCAGATTGTATAGGTCATGGTGGACAAAATGTTCGGGTTTGCTCTTTCATTTTTCTGTCAGTGGGTGTTTGTTATGCATCAGCTATGTAAAGGATAGAACTTTTAAGGGATTCAAATAATTCGCTCAAAATTCTCTTCTAAAAATAATTTTGTCTACTTAAAAGCTATAATTAAAAAGCCTGTGGGCAACCACCTAACTAAGGTTTGGGTGGGTTCCTTAATCTCTCTGAGCCTTAGTTTCTTCAGCTGTAAAATGGGCATAACACTAGTGCTTGCCGACCCCATTGGGATATGAGAATTAAATTAAATATTGCATGGAAAGCTCTCAGCACAGCGCCTGGCATGTACTGAGCCCAGAGTGTTAGTTGGTACAGTGCTGCTGCTGGGTTAACACATTATTTATAGACATTGGAATAAGCTTCTGAATTCTTATAAACAGATTATTTATTGGTGAGTTTGTAGCACTTCATGAAGTCTTTTAAAAAGTTTGGCCTCTGTGTGTATGTCCACACAAAATTGCATAAGCCAGTACACCACTTCGGCTCATGTGTACCAAACTTGATTAATTTTTAGGAGAAGCTTAAGTTTATTTGCTTAGCAAATGTTCTCTGTTTGGCTTGGGTCAGTTACGTAATAACACGTAAATGGGTAACCTGTCAAGTCCTGGTAATGCTCTTCTTAGATTTTTAACACTTATCAGGTTTAGATGCTTTCTGTTTGATTTTTATATCTACTATAAGCAAAGCGAGGAGTTGTTAGATAATTTTAGTATTCAGCTTTTTGTGGAACACTTTCAGTAACTCTTTTCAAGCTACTGAATCAGTTTTGATTCAGGAAGTCCCTAAGATGGCAAGGAAAGCTGTTTGAAAAACAGCTAGGATGGGCACATACTCTCTGGGCAGTGGGCTCCCCCACATTGTGGAGTCCAAACGGATGGGGTGCAGCAAGTTCACGGGACCACGGCTGTCACATGGAAGTGACAGCTTTCCAGTCCTTTTGTTCATCGAAACAGCATCGTTCTCACTGACTTTACACGAAATGTGAGTTTTGGGGGTAAAATAAACCAATGTAAATAAGATGTTGCTTTTTATCTCTTTCATATGTGAGGTCCACAGTTAAGAAGTAATAGGACAAAAAAGTTCCAATGCTAAAGAGTTTGAAAATCTCAACAACGTAAGGACATATGCCCCCAAACTAAGTGGTGCCAGATAAATAAAATATTTTAAAATTCATATTTATACTTTTAAGTTTTAATCTCTTCCCAGTTAAATGTTAATCTAGCTGTGCCTTTGATAAAGATTGTTAGAGTAAAAAAAAAAAACCTGTTTATTATTAATTACAGTGATCATCACTTCTGGCAACTTGTCACCAATAACCCAGAAGGCAGCTGAGAACCTGGAAGGAAGTAAACACTTCTGAGTAACCAAAATCAGTGTTGGAAAGTAGATAAAATTGGATCTGCTTATGCATTTCATGCTTGGAATACTTCTTGTGTTCTCTCTGAGTCTCTCCATTCTTATCAAACTCACAGTTTAACAGACTTGATTTTTCTGTATTCATTGCAGGTTTGGGATAGACAGACTGCAGTAATACCAACAGCAGCGAGAAATGAACAGTTAGTCCAATAGTTCCTATTTATTTACAAATGATATTTCATTGATGGAGATGTCACATGTTATTCATTCATTGGTTGGTGGACATTTATAGAAAGCTATATAAAGACAAAAGAATACTTAAACTGCAGCAGCCTGGGAAGCACGGGTTTATGTGGTTTCCGAGAACATCAGTGTATGGTAGGCCCAGTAACTGATTCTTATATCGCCCTGAGTCATCAGAAAGAGCTAAAATTTTCTTTAAGGATATGGGAAATTGGATCATACATTTTAGAAAGAATTCCTTCAAAAACTATTATAATTTGGCATTTATATTTTATTTTTAAGAGACTTTATTTTTAGAGAGAGGGGCAGGGAGGGAGGAAGAGAGGGAGAAAAACATCGATGTGAGAGAGAAACATCAATTGGTTGCCTTTCACATGCACCCCAAGCAGAAGACCGAACCCACAGCCCAGGCATGTGCCCTTGACTAGGAATCAAACTGGTAAACTTTCGCTTTGCAGGTCAGCACCCAACCAACTGAGCCTTTCTGGTCAGGGCTGGCATTTATATTTTAAATGTTAAGTTATCTGTGAAAACCAGAGCTTTGTATATGTATAAAATCTGCTTTATTGAGATACATTTAAAGTGTACAGTTCAATAGTTTTTTAGCATATTGAGTGCAACCATGACCACAATTTTATTTTTAATTAAAATTTATATACAGTGTTATATTAGCTTTAGGTGTACAAAACAGTGATGCAACGTTTATAAGCCTCACAAAGTGATCTCCACCCAAAGGCCAGCAACCGTCCATCACTATGCATGGTTATTACAATGTTGACTTTATTCCCTATACTATACCTTACGATTTTAGGACTCTTTGGCATCCCCCCAAAAAACTTACTAGCAGCCACTCTCTCTTTACCCCTAGACTCTCCAACCCTAGGCAGTCACTAATCTTCCTGTCTCCATAGGTTTACTTATTGTGGACATTTCATATAAATGGAATTATGTAATATGTGGTCTTTTGTGGTTGGCTCCTTTCACTTCGCTTAGTGTTTTCAAGGTTCATTCATGTCTTACGTGTATCAGTATCTTGTTCCTATTTATTTCCAAATGATATTTCATTGGTGGAGATATCACATGTTATTTGTTCATTCATTGGTTGGTGGACATTTGGGTTGCTTCCACTTTTTGGCATTTATGAGTAATGCCCATGAACACTTGCATATACGTTTTTATGTGGACATATGTGTTTATATATCTTGGGTGTATACCTAAGAGTAGACTTACTAGATAATAAACTAACTTATGTTCAACCTCTTGCAGAACTTCCAGGCTCTTTTCCAAAGTGACTGCACTATTTTTTATTCCTACAAGTGGTGTATGAAGGTTCTGGTTTCTCCACATCCTCACAAACACTTGTTATTTTCCATTTTTTTAGATTATAACCATCTAGAGTTTGAAGTGGTATTTCCTTGTGGTTTTGATGTGCATTTTCCCTAAAAGAGCTCTCATGTCCTTCCAACAGTAACATCCTATGATTTTAAACTTTCTTTGGGTTTGACTGTCATCTCCAGTTTAATTATAAGGTCCTTAAATGGCCAGGAGGTGTCAGGTTTTAGTTTGTTACAGTTACTGTGCTTAAGGGGGAAGCCTGCATAGAGCTGCCATTCGTAAATATTAAAGGATTGTTTTAATTAAGTAGTGTCTGGTACCAGGGCAATGTGAATTTCACTCAGCAGAGTTGTCACTCCTTTCCAGACTTCTTGATTGACAGTAAGTCCTTGCAGACTAGAATGTCAGTTGGAGTTCATTGTCGCCTCCCAATTCTGCCACTGTGCTTCACACTGTCTAGGAACAAAATAAATACCTGTTCAATGAATCAATGGATGCAAGAGCCCATAGTTCTCAGATTACTTGGTGAGGATGTGTCTGACCTCTTTATTTCAGCTTGCATTGGAGGCGAGCAGTTGGCACATCTTTCCTTGGTTCCCACTCAGCTCAGTTTTAGAGATTTGCCAGACATTTGCTGTCAACGTAAAATAAACGAACAAACCTTGTTGTTCTGCCTGGCAGTGCCGACTAGCAGTGCTGCTCTCCCCAGAGCCTCTTTAATTAACTACTCTCTGATGTTGAATTGTCGGGAGCATCCCTGAAGTAACGAATCATGCTCTGGTGGTTTCTCAAGACAGAAAGCTAAACCTCTTGGTGGTTTAAACTGGGATTTGTGTAAGCAAGTAATGAGATTACCATCCTGAGCCGCAGTGTAGGGTGTCGGATAGCTGGAGGAGCCTTTCTTGGTGGAAGCTGTGATCAGCTCTGGTGGCTGCCGTAGTCACAGTGGAGATAGTCACACAGGTGCACTTGTATCTCTTGGCATGTCTCTGCATAGTCAAATCTCTTCTTTTTAGTCCAGGGACTGTATTTCTGCTGAGGAAGGTGGTATAATTAAAGGTGAGGACCACAGAAAAGGTTGACATTTACCATCCCTTGCCCCTAGATTCGGCAGGACAGGCAGCTTCTTGGTGGGGAATAGGGATGATGACCATTAGTATCTGTATTTGTGTTTTCCCCCCATCTCCTTGGCCTGAGAACGTAACTTCAAAATGGGAAGCAAATTTCTTCTGCCTTCCACTTCCCCTTCTGAAGGCCTGGAGCAGAAACATAGGGCTTGACTGAGAGGGAGAAGATTAACTCAGTGGTCACTAGAGTGGCCCCCTCTTTCTACTCTGATTTCTCTCATAAGGGTGGTAGGGAGACCTCCCAGGATCTTGGGAAAGAAACTGTACTTCACTGAGCTGCTCAGGGACTTGAGGCAGAGAATCATGGGAACATATTTTTGACCTCATGTAATTGACGTTTCAGATTCCCTTATCTCTGGCTCCATCTTACCCCTGCTTCCTCCCGGTCCAGATCTAAGGAGGGCTCCCTGCAAGAGCATTTCTTTTCCTCTTTCAAATCTTAACCTTAGAAAACAAACAAAAAAAGTAACATAGCTTTTAAGTTGGTGTTTCTATCTGTATCATGGTCAATCACATGGTTTTCAAATCAAAGAATGTCTGCCTGCCTGACTGAAATACATGAGTACTGTTGCCAGAGCTAAATACTACTTCTCCTTTTTTTCTCCTCCTCCTCCTTCTTAAATTAATTTTATAGAGAGTGAGGAGGAGAGAGAAAGAGAGAGAAAGAAATGTTGATTTCTTCATTTACTTACTTATTAATTCATTGGTTGATTCTTATACGTGCCCTGACTGAGGATCGAACCCCCAACCTTGGCATATTAGGACAACACTCTAACCAACTGAGCTAGCCAGCCAGGGCCAGACCTAACTTCTTTATGGAGGAATGCCTGGTTATCTTTAAAATGGGAGCCCCTGGGAGAGAGGAGCACAATTACAAAATTTAATTATATGTGGAATGTCTCTAAAGCGATAGCCATGGGGTTTAGTCATGGATGGATAATAGCTGTATCATCCATCCAAAAGCTGTGCTTAAAATTTGAAAATCACCTGCAGCACTCATGTAATAAATTGTCCATAAGTAATTTCATTAGCAAGCAATTAGATGTGTTCAGGGCACTCATGGGAATAGGAACGTCTACCAGGTCATTTCCAGGCCTTGTCCTCGGCTGCCAGCCTCAGTCCCTCGAAGTCACAAGCAAGGACAGATCATTCAAATTCCAGTTTCTCACTTTGATGTTGTGGTCCAGCTCAAAGTATTCATTTTGATTCAACTGGAACAGTGGTTTTGAACTTGACCAGTGAGAATTACAGAGGCCTCTCAGTGAAAATGCTTTCTCCAGGCCCGCTGCATCAGAACCTGCAGGCAAGGGCCCGGTAGTCTGGTTTTTATCATGAGGCAAATTTGGGACATAATGTGTGGGTATAGCTAATAGTTTTTAAAATAAATGTAATCAAATTCTTGACTTTAAAGTTTAGTTGCACTGAATATTAAAATTGAAGTTGCTTTAAGGAACTACAATTGTAAACAAACCATTGAAGGTCCAGTGTAAATTGCAAATGCAAAGCTGGCTCTGGTATGGTGTCCTGTTGGTTCTAACCTGGCTTGAGTGTGAAACAAAATGTGAAACAGGCCAGCTTTCATGGACCCTCTTCCTCCATAAGAAATAAATAAAAATGATATCTTACCACTGTGCTGGTATAAAGATTACTGTATTGATATGATATATAGTATAGCATTTTTTTTTGAGCTGAAAGTTTATATGTTTTCTTCTGATTTTATAAGAAATTAAAGTATTTTCATGATTGTTAAAAAAATACTGTAGGCCCTGGGCACTGAGCCAAGTGTGCCCCACACATAATTTGGGCATGGCAAAGGCGGTGAAATCCAGGCTCAGTTCTGGTGGCTGATGTGATAATATTTCTTGCCTCAGAAGTCCTGAAAGCAATCCTCACTATTCTTTTTCCCCCTCGAATATGAGAATATGATCAGCCCTTTTGTTCCCGCCCTTGTGTGGGTGAGAGGGAGAAAGTTGATCAGAATCTGAGGCTGTGTCAGCGGGAGAAGGGCTATTGTCACACAGGGGTGTATGACCTTTCCCACAGTGATCCTTTCCTGAAAACATACCTCTGTCCCTTTAAACGGGTTTTGAAATGCCAAATTTAACTTAAGGGTTTTGCCCTGAAAATAGTGAATGCAGGTGGGTCAATCACTTCTCATCCTATCCTAAATTCCTACCTGAGGGAGACCTGGTGGTGTTGGCCACCTAACCAGCTAGACGGTTCTGCTCTTGGGTGTCAGGTTTCCTTATCTCTCTCCCTTTCTCTCTCAATACAACTTACATATTATTTACTTGAGTGAAAGCTTTCTTATGGTATGTATGATGTTTTACATAGTTGATCTCTGCTTTGCTCATGCTGACTTCAGTGAGTTGTATTTGGTTTTCTATTCTCAAGACAGCTCAATTACTGCTGTTACCATTGGTTTGTTTTCTTTCAGGGCCAAGGTGGGTACTTTAGTGTAAAATCTTGTTTTTACTTCCTTCTCTGGCACTTTTTTTTTTATTCTTAGTTTTGCATAATTATCCCGACAATGGAACCAGCAGCCTAGGGTTGCCAAGATAAGGCTTCCACCCCAACATCACATGATCTTCTAATTCTACCTTTCTCTTCCCAGCACCAAGGGGACTGGGCCAGACCTTCAGCCCACCCTGCTCTTCCTTGCCATGTTTGGGGCTTGAGCCTAAAGGCTAACATGCTTCCTATAGGCAGGGTCCTGCCTGGGAAGGGAAGGAATGCGTGAGATGGGGGCATGCAGGCGTGCTCACTTCCATGGCCAGAGCCATAAACCAGCTGTTTGTCCTTTGAAGCCAAGCTAAGACAGTTCTTTATTTTGCATCGTTACAAAGAAATTTTGATTGAGAATTCTAAAGTAACTCTGATTATGAAGATTAAATATATTGATTGTAGAGAATTGAAAAGCACCATCAGAATATCCAGAAGAAGAGGAAGAAAGTCCCCCTGATTCATGGTCCAGAGAAGGCTGTTACCATTTTGGCCTAAAGTTTCTCATGTTTGTTTTGTTGTGTTTTGATTTTTTTTTTCTTTTTGCAAATAGGCATTTAATTTTATACAAAATCACAATCATGTGACATATACCATTTAATTATTTGATCTTTGCACTTAATAATACATAATGAGCATTCTCACATTAGTAAATGCCATCCTGCAAAATGGATAATCATTTATTTAACCTGCCTTTTATTTTTAGACAATAACTTAGCTTTCTCATTGTTGGCAAACCTTCAGTGATTTTTTAAGGTAAATTTTTGAATGCATGCATAATTATTTACTTAGTGTAAAGTGGAACTGATGTATCAAAGGGTAGAGCAATCTGGAGCTTTTTAATATATATTTCCAAATAGCCCCATGGAAAGGTTCCAGCAGTTTACATTCCCATCAGTACTCTGCGTGCTTGTGTCCTTGTACCCTTGCCAACACTGGGCATTGCCATGTGACTAAAATTCAAACTGAAGGAATCTGGTATGCATTAATTTGAAAGAAACTGTGACTCACGTTTCTCTGCACAGAGTATTTAATGTTTAGCAGATTGCTCTCTGTGTAATAATTATGGCTTTCTTTACAGTGTTACGGAAACCCTTTTATTAAATTTTACATTTACCACTTTTTTCAAGAATCTTAAATAGTTCTTAGGTTTTCAACTCTATTTTTTAAAAGGCTGTTAAAAATATGGTTTGGGAGGGCTTTGTGTATATGTGTTTAGGATGATGGACTAAACAGAATCTTGGTGATTAGTTGGTTCACCCCTCTTACAACTTAATTAGTGGCTCAATAAAGAAACTTACTCACACTCCCTCCGTTTGTTGGGATGTTCTCAGCAGCAGTTGACAGACAAGTCCACTCCAGCCAGTCTTGCAGGACGGGGGTGTATTGTAGTCTCCTGATACTGAAACTGGATTCTGATGATACCCAGTGTGGCTGACCTTAGGTAACCCTTGATCTTTCTAAGCCCTGCTTTTTATCTGTAAATAGTGTCTTGGACTCTATGGAAGGTCCATTCCAGTTCTTAAAGTTAAATTTCTCTATGAATATATTAGCCAAGAATTACATTTTACTAGCAACCAAATTTAGACATGGTGAGGGGAAGGCTAGCCCTCAGAGCAAGTTCTTAAAGAAATACAATTTTGTTACACACCTGGACCTAACTGAAGAAAGTTGTGTTTTTTTTTTTTAAACATGTAGAGGTCCTTAGGCAACTCCAACGTGATTATTATTTACATAGTGTAAATATACCTCCAAAGTGCTTTAAAAGTCTTTTTTTCTGTTGGTTACACAATCCTCAGACATCTTTCCCACCTACTACTTTGCCTAGCAAATCTATTCACAAATAGTGGGAAAAGAATTCCATCCTGCCACTCCCCTATTCACAACATGTTATGACAATAAATTCCAGCATGGTAGAACTTGGGAGATCTGTTCAGCTTTCTGTGATGGCAACTTGTTGGTGAGTCACTTCTGTGCCAAACAAATAGAGCTGATCTTGAGCTCTTGGGGCCTAATTTACATACAGGAAGAAATGTTAGTGTTAGGGAACTTAGCCTCACCAGGAACACCTTACAGCTTTGGGGCTGGTTGTCCACGAGGAGGTAGATTTTCTAATGTCAGGCTCCTTTAGCTTTTTAAAATTGGCTTTTTTTTTTTTTGACTGGTAGGAAACCTTTTCTCTGGTGGTTGCTTCCCACCCCCCACCCTGCACCCTCATATTTGCTATTTAGAGTTCACTTGTAACCTGTGAAATTTACTGCAGGACGGGTAAGTTCCCTCAGAGACTATGCTAGTGTTGTGAAAGGCCTTTGAGAAGCAGGCTTTGTTTTAAAGCCATCAACTACCAATAAAATTTTTTATTATTTTCACCACAATATTTGGAATACGGAGTCATTTCATGGTTTTAACTACTACCAGATTGCCAGTCCTGGATTGTGTTTAGAGAAATTTTTAGACCGAAATGAATGCAGCAGGACCTACATACCTTTTTATTAGCGCTCAGCTCCCACATGTTTATCAGCGATACTGGCAGTCCCTGGGTCTGGTGCTGCAGGAGAGGGGGCGTTTTAGGGAAAACAGCAGCCACAGATTTTGATGGAGGGGGTGTTAGGATCACCCTGCAGCGACAAATAACCTCCAAATGCCAATGACTTAAAATAGCAAAGGTTATTTCTCTTTCACACTACAAGTCCATTGAGGGGTGGCTAGGGGCTCCTCTGTGGCTCATCTTCACTCTGACCCAAATGATGGAGCAGTCATTAACCTTGAATTTTGCTAGTCACAGGAATAGAGAACGAATTCTGAAGAGGCTCACACGAGCTCTAGGTGCTTTTGCCTGCAAGTGACAGGCACCATTTTCATTCACAACTCACTGGCTAGGTGAGGCACACTTTGTATCTCAGTTATAAAATGGCCAGGAGTGGCAGTCTGACCCCATGGGCCTGAAGGAAGAGGGCCAGAAGTATTTGGCCAGTAGCACTAGTGACTACCACAGTTTGTGTGTCTGTTTACCAGATATTTGGCCCGCTCTCCCACCTGCAGGGGAGACACAGCTGTCCCCTCCCCAACGGAAACAACCCCGAAGTCCTACCCAGTTACAGCATCTGCATGGTACACAGGAGGCTCTAAATTAGGGGATGATGTAAATTCATTTTGATGTCAACTCTTGATCTAGAAATTTCTGAAATAAAAGAGGCAAGTTACCTGCTGTTCACCACCCCCATCCATTGTATGTTAATATATACTGGTGAGACAAAGATTGGAAAACCCAATGTACACTCTTATTCAGAAAGGGGGTGAGTAGGAGACCATCCACTTGGACCTTAGTCATTCTAATTTTGAAGAATTTCTGAAATCTTCAGGGCTTCCTGCCTTGTCGGTGGAGAATATTCCATTGGGGTCCCGATTCTCCTCTTGGGAGGGCCTCCCCACCGCATGGCTGTTTTCAGCCCTTGGCTTTTCCCAGTAGCCAGTTTTATCACGTCTTAGGTGTGTCCTCCGTGGAGGCTGAGCAGGTTTCTGTGCTGCTTCCTGACTTTACAGGGTTGGGGGTTCTCGAGTTCTTTCAGGCTTTGAACAGTTTTTCCCAGCCACTTTAGGTTGAGGCTCTTGGTTCCTTTGCCAGTACAACTCTTTTCCAAAGGAAATACGTTTCTTAACGGTTTCACTGTAGTTTATTTCCATATGCCCAGCCTCTGTTCTTGGTGTCATACTTTACATTCACTGTATGCCTTTGTGCTGTGCCTCTAGCCTTTCTTAATTGATTTAGTCAATGATACTTTGAACCTGTCAGGCTTTGGTGGGGAATCCACACCTCCAATGTCTTTTCTCCTGAACTATTATAATTGAAAGAATTAACTAAGAAGCCACAACCTTAACTGCATCTTTAGTTGGAGACATATTAACCATGTTAAGAGTGAGTGTGATAGTCATTTTCTTCCTCTGAACCTCATGCCAACACTAAGTGCTAATTTATCTTTTTCACTCAAAATGCTTTCTGAGTTTTATCATTTATTAATAAATGTTGGGGAAGAGAAGTAGGTGCTTTTTCCCAGCCCTGCAAGTCTGACTTGATGGACTCTATTCCCTTTCCTTTTTGTCTGTGAAGCAGTCAATGACTTTCTGAGCCCATCTCTCACTCTTTTCTGGGTCACGCCTTTTCAAATTCAGCCAACAGTCACCAACACATGCTACCAACATTTGACCTTGAACCTTTTACACGAGATCCCCCAGTTCTTTGGGTATTTATCTGCCTTCCAAGTTATCATACATGATGGTTTTACCAAATGCTTTGCCAGCCTCCAAAATTTGTTACCTCCTTGGCGCCTGGCCTCTAAGCCAGTGTCGCATTTTTCGTTGCTGTTGAGGCAGCACTCCATGTCAAGCAGCCATGAGAATGGGCTGGGTTCTGTTGTAGCAACAGACAACTGCCAAATCTCAGTGGTTAAAGAACAAAGGCTTATTTTGTGCTCATGCTGTATTTATTGAGGATTGGTTGCGTCTTCACTCTAGGACCTAGGCTGACAGGTCAGCCACTATCTGGAATGCTTCCCATCGCTATGGGGAAGTTCTAGCAGGGGTGCCCAACCTTTTGGTGTCTCTGGGTCACACTGGAAGAAGAGTTGTCTTGGGCCACATGTTAAATACATTGTGACATGTAATCACAAAAAAGACCCTCAATATTTTAAGTAAATTTATGAGTTTGTGTAGGGCCCCATTCATAGGTGTCCCGAGCCG
Organism: Phyllostomus discolor; assembly: GCF_004126475.2. Taxonomy (NCBI): domain Eukaryota; kingdom Metazoa; phylum Chordata; class Mammalia; order Chiroptera; family Phyllostomidae; genus Phyllostomus; species Phyllostomus discolor. The sequence goes on along the minus strand of NC_040907.2, from coordinate 144,524,023 downwards.
CATGTGGCCCATGGGCCACAGGTTGGACACCACTGCTAGAGGGTCTCATGCCTGCAACTTAATGCCCTGGTCTGGAAGCGATGACCTACTCGTCAGTTCTCACCGTTTAAGCAGATGCTCTTCAGCATTGTTCTTGAGCCTTATTCATGTTGAGACCTGTAACTGTAGTTTAGGATTCAACTACTTATCTACAGCACCTGCTTTTATGAATGTCAGCTTCTGGTTTAGACACACCTCATTATGGAAGAAACCATTTTGAATGAGTAGATCAGCTTACTTGTTTGCATCTTCTCATGCAGTTTGAACCTCGCCTCCTTCCGAACATCCTTGATGAATATTCTAGAAATTTTAAATCATGACATCTGGTGTAATGTGGAGGAGTAGAGGATGAATGCAGACACTCTGTGTCTAGAACCACCATCACTTCTGGCAAACATGGAACAGACTCTTAATCAGTGGTTCAGCTGAATTTATGGAAACATCTGGATATCCTGGGTTAAAGGAAAAATGAGTCGTAAGTGATAGCTGCGTTGGGATGTTCTTCCTTCCCCTTCTCTTCTGTCTCCATTGGCAGCTTGTGTGTGGGAAGCTTAGATTTAGGGAGACCTCTTGATATCAGGAAGAGAACTAAATAAAATTGTACATTTAAAAATATGACACTGTTCTGCCCTGGCCAGGTAGCACAATCAGTTAGAGAGTCATCCCAGTACACCAAGGTTGTGGGTTCGATCCCTGGTCAGGCACATGCAAGAATCAACCAATGAATGAATAAATAAGGGAACAACAAATCGATGTCTTTCTCTCTCAAAAAAAATCAATCAATAAAAATATGACACTTCTATAAAAGCATTAAAATGTGAATATAAGATCACTCAGTTTTTCATGAAGGTAAGAAAGGAACATAGGTAAGTGGAAGCAATTTCTACTGCCATTTAAACTAACACAGTATTCCAGTCCTATTTCTTTTTTGTCTTAACCAAAACTGCTGATATAACATTTAACTGCATTTTTAAAACTTGACACTTTTCCCACTGTTTTTGTTGAGTTGCCAACGAAAGCTTTGAAATGGCTGAAAAATGAGCTGGAGGTGAAGCAGGAAGAAGAAACCAGGACTCTAAACAACTTACATAATGTTTAGGTGTCCCCTGTTGCGTTTTCAAAAGTGAGACTTCTTTGCAGTGGCCCGTGCTTACCAACACCCAGCCAAACAAAAGGCCGAGTAGTGACTTCATTCCAGAGGGCCGATGACAGCTGTGGCTGGGTGAATACTGGATTTCTGGTACAGAACTAGATTACTCTCTGGGTTTCACACTGCTTGTTCTGTCCATTCTGTGCTGAGATGTCTCCTAATGTACATTATCACTGAATTCTTTTTAAATTTACTTCTGTGTGTTCTAGGTGTAGAATTTGCTCCATCCCCTCCCCGATCTCTAGCCGCCACCCATGCAGCTCGCTCATCCTGGCACCCTCTAATGATAGTAACAGTCTGGAGGGTGGGCTTGTCTACCCTTCTGTGGGCTCATGTAATCATAAACACACTGGGGGCTTCCTTCCATCCTCTGTCCCTTCCCCTTTTTCTTCTCTTTCCCCCTGTTTTCCTCACCTCCTTTCTTCTCAGACCAAATAGGGTAAATAAATTATTTATACTTCTATGAATCTTTTGGTTTTCTCATTAGCAGGAAATTGGGGATATCTCTCCAGGGAGCTAGTATAGGTCTCACTTATTCTATTTTAATGGCTGCCCAGTATTCCATGGTTTGGAAGATACACATTTTATTGAACGGTTTCCTTGTTAAAGAGCATGCACTTTTGTTTCTGGTTTTTGTTTATTTTTAATTTGGCTGCTGTTAAGGGTGCAGCAATGAACATTCTGATACCTATCCTTCAATACTGGTGATTTTGAAAATAAGGTCCAGGAGAGGGATTAGCTGGGTGAAAAATGTATGTGCATTTTTAATTTTAACAGGTGTTGCCAGAGTCTTTCCAAAATGGTCATCCTACCAGTATTCTGGAATACCCTTTCCCCAGCCTCCCAGGCGTAGGTGTCTACTCTACCCTACTTTGATAAGAATGGACTGCAACTGCAACGCTGATTGCATAGCCCAGCCATCTGTTGACATGCCACAGCGTATTTCATTAGTTTGAAAGTAGGGCTCTGGTTAACCTATATGATGAAGGGTGGTTGTGATTAATTTTTATACTTCTTAAAGAATCCATAGAAAATTTATAGTAGGGAGGGAACTAGAAGCCATTCTAATGTAATCCACTTTTCACAGCTAAGGGAACTGAGGTCCAGAGAGGTAGAGGGAGTTGCAGTGAGCTAGCTGTTTCTGGAAAGCAGTTGTTCTGAATCCTGGTTCTGGGCTTCATCCTTTACCTACCCTGTGGACCATGCTGATGGCACAGTGAGTTTTAGAGAGTGGACCAAGAAACATCATTTGGGAGCTAAATTGACTAGTAGGGATGAACTGTTTCCACTTTTCTGTTATCTTCTGCTAGGAAGAGCAAGCTTCTTCCCTGCCTGCACTGGGCTGCGTGGGATTTGTTTTGCAAAGATAATAAGCCATTTGTTGTTAACTTGGTTTGATCAGTGGAATTTGTTGATCTTAATCTTTCGGGAGTTTGGAATTCTGTTTTTCTATACAGTTGGAGTTACTGCTTGCCCAGTGTGGTGCAGCTACAGCTAAATGACAGCAGTGATATGCAGGAAAGAAGATTCAGTGTACAGGGATGTACCTGTACCGCTTCCTCCCATGTACCTCTCCCTCCTCCCTCCCCAACACATGGATGGTGAGGGTAGTGGGCTGGTTAGAAAAAGGAACTTTTGCAGGTCCTACCTATGTTCCTGTCAATGTAGTCTCTAGGCATAATATGCACAGTTTGGCCAGGGCTTGTATGGATGTTTTCTAGGGTTACATAAAACTAACTTTTTGGAAACAGTCATTTAGCTCCCTGGGTCTTCACTCAGTTTTAATATTACAGTTTCAGATTTAGCCCCTGGTGTCTGCTGAGGGAAGGAAAAGGGAGGCTCCAGATTTGGGCTACACATTTGGGTTTGCTTTCTGTTCATTGCGCAGAATATGACAACACAGCATCCACTTTCCAGGTTGCCTCTAAATAAAGTCCGGCTGGTTCAAAAGCTCAGCCAGTTCTCTTAACAACAGTAAAAATAAGTGCAATCAATGGAGATTCAGTTTGTCATAAGCCAACAGTTCTAGCAGATGTAAGTACTCATGTAATGGCCATAGTTTCTGTGTGACTTTAAGTGAAATGGCATATAATAAAACCAGTTTTACTGCAGGCTAATTGATAAAAACAAGAGTTAAGTTCCTATGACATCCCATCAACATTATAACAGAACAGTGTTATTCAAATACACACTGTGTGTGTATATGTGTTTACACAATGCAGTGAACCCATTTAGAAAATGGGCCACAAAATGTCATCTGTGAGGTACATCTGTGTACCAACATCTGAGGTATGGCTTTGTGTTGCAGACCTGGTCAGGAACTATGCTTATTCGTGGGCCTGTCTGTCAGTGGCTGTGGTTCTTCCAGTTCAGTAGTTCTCAGCCTGTAGATTGGAACCACTGGGGAACTTTTTAAAAAAATACTCATGCCTAGGTCCTGCCCCTGAATTACATCAGACTTCATGGCAGAGGAGACTAGAAATTGGAACGTTAAAGGCAATTGTAACACGCAGCTGGTTGGGGAATTCTGGGTGGGCCAGTTGAGATGGAGTGAGTGTCTCTGCTTAACAAAGAAAGAGATCAGATGTAACAGGAGCTGTTCTCTTTAGGATTCAGCTGCCGTAGGGATTGTCTTGTCTGCCCAGCATCTCTCATAGCCCACTTTTCCTCCCTTTCTGCTTCCTATTTGGTAGGTTAAAACAGTGGAGTCATGCCTTATAAAGTCAGCTCACAGAGGCAAAAGTCAAATGCTATAAAAATTATCATTGAAAAGTGCCCTAGGAAGGCACCATGAGGGTTAGAAATCAATGCAGTGTCTTTTGGTACACCTAGCATAGCCAGCTTCTCTGGCATCAGAATAGGTCAGTGTTTCTTTGGCTAAGGTTCTGATAAAATAGCTTTTGGGAGCCATGAGGTATGGGACAGATGTACCTTTCAAGTATTGGAGCTGCAGGCATCTTGGTGAGATTCTCAAGCTCTGAGAAGCGCACGGGAGCTGAGACTGGCTTAGGGAACTGCACGCTGCTATTTCTCATCTCAGTCAGTCCTGCCGCAGGCTCTGACTGAGTGGAGTGTGGGCAGAATCACAGGCACCATTTAAATTGTGCATTTCTCCTTGCCTGTTGTACATAAAGATGAAATCAAGTAAACTGAAAGTTAAATGCACATTTGGATGTGACACAGTGGCATTTCATCACTGAATATTAAAAAATCGAGTATTTCTATGTATGTATAGAATTAATCGGCACTCTATCTTTCTTGTCCTCTAGCATTTCCATGGTTTGGCATGGATATCGGTGGAACATTGGTTAAGTTGGTCTACTTTGAACCGAAGGACATTACAGCTGAAGAGGAGCAAGAGGAAGTGGAGAACCTGAAGAGCATCAGGAAGTATTTGACTTCTAACACCGCTTATGGGAAAACTGGGATCCGAGATGTCCACCTGGAACTGAAAAACTTGACCATGTGTGGGCGCAAAGGGAACCTGCACTTCATCCGCTTCCCCACCTGTGCCATGCACCTGTTCATTCAGATGGGCAGCGAAAAGAACTTCTCCAGCCTTCACACCACTCTCTGTGCCACGGGAGGCGGGGCTTTCAAGTTCGAAGAGGACTTCAGAATGGTATGTAGGTTTAATCTTGTTAAAACAACAAAACCACCTCTTAGAGAAAGAAAGAAAACCTCTCATGTGTCCATAATCATGGTGTCTCATACCAAAGAACTAGACTACTACTATCCTTGGGGTTTTGTTTTAAGTTTACTTTACGTCTCTGCCTCAGTTTCCTCATTTATATGAATAATTACTACCTCATAGGGTTGTTATGTGAAAGATTAAATGAGATAATATGTACCTAGTGCTTTGTTAATGCTCAATAAATATTAGCTATCATCACCACTTTTGTTATGATTACTGCTGCACAGTACGCTAAAGAGAAGATAATACAAAACTCCCTTCTGAAGTATTTTAGAGTTTTCCACAAATACTACCATTCCTTGAAGAGCGTAATCACTGTGCCAGTTTTATAGATATATAGACTGAAGCCCACAGGAAAACCCTTCTATAAATCGGGATAAAAATGATTACTTCTGTGTACCCATTTGCACTGTCTTTTTATTTTATGAATGTCATTCAGAAGTTTTACTCACAAACAAAAATGAACTCTTTGATATTATTTAGAGGTGAATTCCTTTACTAATGAACATGACTTGGGGAGTGTGGTGCTGCATAATAAGACTCATGCCGTATTCTGACTGGCACTGCTTTCCAAACCTGGGTTGCCCATTTGGATTGGACACATTGGCTAAATGGAAGATATGAGTGAGTGCCATGGAGTCCAAACTTTCTCTTTTATTTAACAATCCCTTAACACTTATGTGTTCCAGTTTCCCATCTCGACAGCCAAGGCCATCTCTGTCCTGTCCACCCTCATCTCACAGGGAATAAAGTGAGAAAAAAAATAGGTGGAGAAAGTAAAGGGAACCAGATTAACAAAGTGACTGAACATAGGAGAAGGAAAGGTTGGATAGTTTGGGGATTAGTCTTGTCAGAAAGTTGAAAACGTAGTGATGTAAGATGTAAAATACATTTTCTCAGAGCCTAGCGTACAAATTAGTGGCATTTTGTCATGGAAGTAATGTATATGGGCTGCTGAAAGGAACCCTGTCCTGGAACTAATGTAATCCAGTCTTGTCAAAGTCTATCATTAATGAATAAATTAAGGAGTCAATGCGTTATTCATGGTATTAAGCTGTAAGTGAAAATTTTATTTCTGTCATTAAAGCTAACATCGTTTATCTCTTTGATTATATACTAAGTAGTTTCTCCTGAGGAGTCCTACCACAGTACCCTAAGTGAGACTGATTATACTCATGTGTTAGCTTCTTTCTTTTATGTCCCCTTTCCCTACCTAGCAGTAGAATTTGACGCTGCCACCCACTTAAATGATTCATAGGATCTTTTCCCCATCACAGAGGCCCAATGATCAAAGAGTTTTAAAACTGAGATCCAGGAATATGAAAATTAAATTTGAGCTCATAAGCAAAAAAAGCATTGAACCTGAATTCTAATCTTGTGTCTTCATTAACTAGCCAGGTGACTTTGGGTGAGATAGTCCCTCCTCTGGGCCTGAGTTTCATCATCTGATTTCAGAACTAGAAGTGATCTCTGGAGTACAGGAAGTATAGCGTTCTTGTGCCATATGGATAAGAAAGCTAAAGCTAAAGAGAGATTAAGAGATCCTAGGAGTGGCCCCTAGGCAAGAGCTGAGCTATCATCACCTCATTTCGGATTCATACAGAAGGAATGCTGACCCAGCCCTCATGCTGTGAACTCTCTGGGTCACTCAGGGACACCCTACTGTCCATCTACCCTCGGGAGCCCGAAGTGAACCAAGGTGACCCGGATCATTTATGCAATGTCTGTTAATGCCTCCATCCCTCCTCTGGGGTAATGTGTGTTTGGGAGGAAGTTACTCAATAAACGTTGGCCATGAGCAAGCGTGTTTCTCAAGGTCCTGAACTGAGAAAGGTCATACATTATTACAACCAAGGTAAAAAAGCCTTTGCTCCCTCAGGCAGGCTGTTGGAGCCTAATGAATAGACTGGAGCAGGGAGCCGGTTTGAAGTACAGTCACGTGTGCTTAATGATGGGGACACATTCTGAGAAATGCATCATTAGGCGATCTCATTGTTATGCAAAAACATCGTAGAAGGCACTTAACACACATCTATGCAGTGTAGCCTACCACTGTATGGTCTAAGAGCCCATTGCTTCTGGGCCACAAGCCTGTTTAGCATGTTGCTGTATAAAATAACATGAGATTAAATCAAGCACAAGAGAAAATGATACAATCTTGAGATGTGGTAAGTACCAGATGTGTGAGGCTGCTGCTGGCATAACATGGCATACTGTTTTATAGCAAACTTACTATTTTTATAAGTAGAAAGCATATACTTTAAAATAGCATAAGAGTAGTAAATACATAAACCAGGAACACAGTCATTTTTATCATTATGAAGTATTATGTACTGTCCATAATTGTATGTGTTATACTTTTGTATGACTGGCAGCACAGTGCGTTTTCCTATAGCAGCAGCAGCACCACAAAGATGTGAGTAGTGTGTCGCACTAGCACATTACCACGGTTATGGTGTCACTAGGCAATAGGAAATTTTCAGCTCCATTATAATCGTATGGGACCACCATCGTTCATGCTGCCCCTCACTGACGGAAGTGTTATGCGCCACATGACTGTGTTAGCCAAACAGCCTGGCCAGGTGGAACCTTCGCCTTTAAAAGAAAGTGCGTGGCTACCTTCTGTTTCCACGCTCAGTCTTGGCCAAAGTGAAGGCAGAATTAAAGAAGACCAATCTCTTCCCGTAGCCTTTTGTCTGTGCACTACATGATGTGCCTTTATCCTTCCAAGGTTTTTTAAGGAAGAATAGGTTTTATCATCTTCTTTCCTAAGCATTCATTTCCTCACTCAGCAAGTACTTACTATGCTCTCATGTGCCAAGTACTGCAAACAACAAAACAAAGCCTCTGCTCTCCTTAAAGTTATATTCTAGTACAGGGAAATGATCAATCACCAAGTAAGCTAGTGAATAGAATAAAGCAAAGGGCAGTAAGTGGCGAGACAGGCAAGGCAAGGGGGGAAGGGACTGCTGGGATGGTCTTTGTGTGATAAGCTCATGTCGCAGCAGGGACGGGAAGAAGTAATAAAACAACCAGGCCAGCATCTGGGGAGGAGCATTTCAGGTAGAGAGAACAGTAAGAGTCCCTTAGGTATGCTAAATCCAAGTTCTCCTTTCCGGAATAGGAAATTGAAGGTGCTTACTGAGCTGTAAAGGATCAGTATATACTACTGTATATATTAAACAGCCTGACAAACAAAATAGCATATTTGTGAAGTCCTATCATTGTTATTGTATAAAATCACTGTTTTTGGTATAATACATCTTTGTAGGTACGTGTTTGAAAAATCTGAGTAATTAGGACTAACTAAAGATGTTTAGCAGACCCTGAACAGTTAGCAATTATGTCTAATGACTGTGTCCTTTTCATATATAGTAAATGCGCTTGAACTTAACTATTCTTCATCCAATTTAGAAGGTACAGGAAAGAGCTATAAACCATGAGACGAACATGAAATTAGACCCCAGTGTAGCATACTTTTGGTTGAACAAAGCTGCATTTCTTTCTTCCTTTTTCTTTCCTTCTTCCCCCCACCCCCTTTCCTCCCTCCCACTCTCCCTTCTTCCCTCTCTTCTAAGATTTTGGGGTCACTATCACAAAAATTTCCAGCTGATGAAAGTTAGCCTTCAAAATTGGTAAGGAATTGGTAAGCCAGTGAGGAATGCCAGCACTCAGAGTGACCCTCCAGGGGGAGGCCCGATGGGCTGTGCACCCAGGCACTCAACACTGTACGTGTTTCAGTTACTCTGTGTTCCCCCCACTGCCGGGACTGAAGAGCCTACCAGAGTACTTTACGTACCAACCCTAATATTTTCACCCACAACTACACTCTTGGACTTCCATAAAAGTATTCTTTAGGAGGCACAGTATTCTAACAACAGCAACATTAAAGAAAAAAATTATCTTTTTTGTCCACCTAGCTCTTCATTAGAATACACAGCTTTCCTTGTGAGGTTTTATTCAGTCCAAAACGAACATGAATTTGAAATTAGAAGTTATTCTTTTAATTACTTTAAAAAAAAAGCCTGCCCTCTGAACAAACAGGATATAACGACAATCTTATTTGTTAGACGTGAGATTTAGGGAAGACAAAAAGATTTTCTGATTGTTTCATCACATTTTTTTTTTAAGATGTGAAGACTTAAGAATTGCCCTTTCTTGAGGGAACAATCTAAAAAAAGTTAATGGCGAAAAATCATCTGGAGGGAGTAGGGTAATTGTGGATATGTGACATTCTAAATCTAAATCGGCCATCCAAGAATATTTTTAGCTTAGTTTCTGCTATTAGTCCGGACTGATCTGTGATAGTGCAGAGCATAAGGTTTGGTAGACAGGGTCATTTTCCACTTCGTTCTTGCCTTATACTCTTGACCACTGGTGTGTGGCCCCTTTTATATAACTGTGTGTGTGAGGGGGAAGAAGCCATCTGTGGGGATCTGTTGTATTTCTCACTCACAAAACATGTTTGAAATTCATCTCTCAGGTCTTCTCTGTGCAGAGAAATTTCCTTGAGTGTAATCTGTAATTCAGAGGTAACGATTTTATATGCAAATTATTCTTGGTTAAGATAACTTTTCTGCTATTTCCAATGATTTATGGAGCCAGTGTCAGCAAAAGCACCTCAAGAAGTATAAGGTGTCATACAGATGTGTATTTTATCATTTCTGAAATACAATTTGGAGACTCACTTCTCAGCTCCAGGAGACTGAGAAAACTGGTTAGGGGTAGGTCCATAGAATACCCCATGTGGAGTATGGGAGTATGGAACCTCTGGGGGTGGTTTTTAGCAGATTCATTTATTTATGTAGCTACTTAGTTATTTTCGACAGACTGAGCTGGAGCACATAAAGTGAGCCCTTTCCAGTTGTATACTGACCAAGCTTTGTGTTTGGGATCCATATTTGTTCTAATTTTACCATGCAGGGAGTCACTGATAACAAAGAAAACTCAGCCCAGAGCAAATGTTTCTCTGTAGCTGGGATCTCGACATGCCTTTCTAGGCTTTCCCCAAAGCTGGTTCAGTTGACTAATGACCTGCAAAGTCTGAACAGTAATTCCATCTTGTTTTGCATTTTAGATGGCGTGTATAAAAGTCCATGTAATGACAGGACTCGTTGCTTACATGGGGAAACCCATCCTTTTACCCGGATGGTAAAGACCTCTGAGGGAGGTCTCTAAGGGTCTCAGTGAAAGTGACTCATAGTTTTGTTTTCCAGGTTGGGGATGTATGACAGCCTCAGGCTTCAGAAATCTTCATCCCTCAGTAAAACGTGTAGAAAAGATGTTTGTTTGCTGCTAGTGCTTTCTTTGAAAATGATTTTGCGGGGAAAGGTGAGATAGCAATGTTTTGTTTGCTTAATTTGCTGTAAGAGGCTTTTCTTTCCCCCTGGCATAATTTCAGGATGTCCAGCAGGACAGGCTGTGTCTCTGTCCATGTTTGTGATGTTGTCTCTGGACATGGCTATCAATATTGTTGACTGATCTCAGAGTAATTATTAAACAGGTTAACCTATGATTGCAAGACTGGCTGATAAAATTGCTATCTTTCAGTTTGGGGTGATCCAAGAGGTGATAACTTTACTGTTTCAGTTTAATAAGTGTTGAGCAATCATTATGGACAGGCCTTTGAACATGGTGCTCAGGGGCACTCAGTGAACCAGAAAACAAGCCAGAAAGTGACTGGTGCTCTAAGTATAACACAAAGGATGCTGAGGAAGCCAGGACTAAGAAAGGAGCATTTGTACTTTAGTCTTTTAGGTCTTCAGATAATTTTATACTTCTAGCATTACCCCTTAAAATGTACATAGTTACATGCATCTCACACTGAAGTTTCACTTGTAAAAAATGAAATGTTTAGAATTACTTATGGGATGCATTTAATTTCTAACCAGTTATTGTTTAGAATGATGGTTTCTGTGTACCAGGAAAAGGTCTACCACCTTGTTGGTAACCTGTTCTAATTTTGTTCTGCAGGGGTAACTTGAGTGGGAAATTCAGATCAGTGACACAAAGTCAAAAGTTTTTCTTCTAGCTGTTAACTTTTATGACAAAGATGATGCCCCTTTTGGCAAAATATCTGAGTGTATAAGTGGTTTCCAGATCTCAGAGTAGTATCTATTGTGAATGAAGACAAGAGAGGAATAGCACGTCTCTGGGAGATATTTGCAGGTTGTATCACGTAGGGAAAGTTATTTAAGCTCTATGAGCCTTAGCCATAGAATGAGGATGATAGTACCTACTTACAGGGTTTTTGTGAGAGTTAAATGATCTAATACAAGGCCTGGCATGTAGTGAACAATAAATACCAGTTATTATTTTCTTACAGAGATTTTTTAAAAAATTTAAGTTAGATATTATAAATTATCTTTTCTCATTGACTGATTATATTCTGTTGGTGATTGCTAGGTTTTTGTTTTCTTTTTGTCCATGGAAAATGAGCATCACCCAGACGTTTGGACCAGCAGTAATGCCATTCTTGAGGATCATGAGTTAGACTTCTGAGGATGCAAAGTGGCCACTCACCTCTAAGGCTAGCCTGTAGCCAACTCACTCCCTTTTACCTTTTCCCCTCTGTACCTAGGAGGATAGGAGTTTTGTGCCATTAGAATATGAAAGGACACTTTGAGGCCACCCTAACTATTAATAAAAGAGCCAACATTTGTTGAGGCATTTGTACATGCCAGGCCCTGTGTAAGCATTTCACATATGCTGCTATTATTATGTAATTTTCACAATAACACTAGGCAGTGGGTATTATTATACCCATTTTACGGATGAGGAAACTGAGGCTTGAGAAGTGAAGTAACAAGCCCCACATCCCTTAGTTACGTAAGTATTGGAACCAGATTTCAAAGTCAAGTCTGTGTAACTCCAAAGCCCAGGCCTAGGAAAAGGAGAGGTGGACTTTGTGGGCTAAGGAGATTGTCCTCCACTCTCAGGCTCAATGTGCCACCCTCGGGACCTCATGTCCTGCCAAGGAATACAGGATTCCAGCTGCTTTCGGAATATTCTCACTCTCCTTTCCCTGTGGGAAGCCCCTATCTCAGTGGTATGCTGTATGTGTTTCCTGTGGCTGCTGTAATACATTACCACTAACTTAGTGTCTTAAAACAACAGAAATTTATTCATTTGTAGTTCTGGAGGCTGGAAGACCAAACTCAAGGGGTTGGCAAGACCACATTTGCTTCAGAGGCTGCTGGGCAGATTCCATTCCTGGCCTCTTTCAGCTTCTGGTGGCTATTGGCGTTCGTTGGTCTGCGGTGCAGCCCTCCAGTCTCTGCCTTCACCCTCACGTGGCCTTCTCCGCTGTGTCCATCAGGTCTTTCCTGTGTGTCTCATAAAGAAGCTTGTTATTGGAACCTCAACAGATAATCCAGGGCATTCTCTTCATCTCAGCATCCTTAAAATAATGATGTGTGCAAAGACCCTTTTACCAGATAAAGTAGCATTCACAGATTCTGAAAATTAGGACATGGACATTATCTTTCAGGTGCTACCCTTCAGCCCACTACACATACTAATGAGATGCTTTTTCAGCAGCCAGACAAGCTACCGTCCTCTAGCTTGCACTGTGGACAGAGGGGATGTCCGATGTCTAGCCAAGGCTAATTACCAACAAGATTTTACGCCTTGGTGTTTCAGGGTGTTTCTATACTTTTCATGTTAATAACACATTTTTGGTCCAGCTAGAAGTCTCTGGCACTCCCCCTGAGGTTGGGGCAGCCTTTCTCACAGGGTTTGTTCTCTTGCAGATTGCGGACCTGCAGCTCCATAAACTGGACGAACTGGATTGTCTGATTCAGGGCCTGCTCTACGTCGACTCTGTTGGCTTCAACGGCAAGCCGGAATGTTACTATTTTGAAAATCCCACAAATCCCGAATTGTGTCAAAAAAAGCCGTACTGCCTTGATAACCCGTACCCTATGCTGCTGGTGAACATGGGCTCAGGTGTCAGCATCCTAGCCGTGTACTCCAAGGACAACTATAAAAGAGTTACAGGGACCAGGTAAACATGGTTTTCACTAGGAGAGCCTTTTTATTAAGCCCAGGTCTCTTCCTTGAAGGCCAGCTTATAAAAATGTTATTTATATTGAATACATTTTTAAAAGAAAGCTCTTACCCTCTACCAACCAAAAATGATGTATTAGATATGTTATGAGGGTGATGTATTTAAAGGTTAATAAAACAGTCCTTACTCTCTTGGAAACTGATCAGGTTGAGTGGTGAAGGGTCATACACATCAGAAGTTTTTCCAAAATGCAGTACATATTAAGTCCCTATGAATGGCAGGGACAGTCAGCCCAGTAGAATCTGGATGGAAGAACACAGGGAAAGGCCAGGGGGCTTCTAAAGAATCCGTCTTTTGGAGCCACCTTGGCGCCTAGCTCCAGATGAATTGCTTGGGATAATACATCATTCCAATAAGTCAAACAAACTGGGTTTATAAGGAATGCTTGTTACCCTCAGATAAACGCTCCAGCTGGAAAATGGAGTAGTTGGCGTATCTCACAGGGAGTTTTGGACTATAACAGACAGGCAAACAGCGCTGCTGCCACAGTTGGGTAGAGCGCCTTGTTTTTCAGCGCAGACACACCCAAGGGCAGGTGGGCTCAGCTTCCTCTTCATGGGGATTCAACATGGGAAAAGGATCTGGGCTCAGAAATCTAAGAAATCCTGGTAGAAACAAAATTAAACAGGTTTTTCTTGCTTCTAAGAGAACTGTTGGTTTGAATGTTTCTCCAGCTTATTGGACCACCCAACCCATTTGGAATGCCATGTGGAATGTGGTTTGGGACGTGGTATTGAAACCACTGGTTTTGATAGATGACAATATCATGTAAACTCTCTGGGCCTCAGTATCCTCATTTGTGTCATGAATGGGGTTGTTTCTTAGTTTCTCCAGGCTTTCAAGTACTGAAATCTTGTAGTACATTCACCCATTAGGGTGGCAGTATTGCTTTCTGCTCTATTTCCATGAGTTGTGATGAGTCTCTATACATCTATGGTTCACTGCTGGGAAAAGAAAGAGTTCTTTCCCCAGGAGATTTTGGCATTTTCTAGAGACATTTTTTAGTTGTCACACCTGGAGGTGGGGTGCAACTCGCAGCTTAAAGCTAGAGGTTAGGGAGCCCCCCCGCACAATGACTTAAAAAATACTAAGCCCTAAATGTCAATAGTACTGGTGTAGAGAAACCCTGGCTTACACACACACACACATACACACACACTCTGATTGAATCCTGTTTGTGTCCAGAACATAGGTTGGGTGTGTAAGTTGATTGCCACTGGGCATGCATTTGCTCACTGAGAACACAGAGCTAAGCCCACTTGCCCACACAAGAATCACAACTGACCCCCATGGCCTCATTAGGACTGTGAGGTGCATTAGAGACAAATGAACATTTCAGTGGAGCTGGTTTTACCTTAGAGAGTGACCTCTTCATAGAGGTACAATTTTAATTGGCAGAGCTAATCCCAATGTAACAACAAACTGAACATTTTCCACAATTAGAGATATTTATAATTTTAAATAAATTGTTCTTAAATTCATGAATTACAACACAAGTAAAGTTCCTCAAACTTGGAGCTCCCAGGGATTTGGAAGCCACTAAGCTTCCAAAATAGCTGCTTCTTGAATAGCTGCTAAGGAACTAATTGTGGTGTTTGGCTTCTATTCCACGTGCAATAATGCCTATAAATTTTAGTTACTGGCTAATGCCCACTAATGACCAGGGCTTTGTGATCATCAACAGACCCATCTTGATGTCCAAGCTTAGCTACAAGCTCCCTGTAACCAGTGGTTTTGGAAGCGTGATACAGGAAACTGAATGTGAATAAAGAGCCTGCTCAGGGGCTGCCACCGGCAGGGGAGGGGAATGAGACATCAGTTCTGGACCCCAGATCATCCTCACTCCACTGGAGTTGTCCTACCAGAGTTGCTTTGGGATCCACGTCAGAAAACCACTGACGTAAACGGTTAGGGTCAGCAGTGTGCATCGGTGTGTGGAACACACTTTGGGAATCACTGGTGTAAGCACAGGGTTTAAGCTTTTAAGTTCTGCCACTATTGTGAAATCATAGCTTAACTCCAGGTTGTTACGGTTTTATACCCTCTTTTCTCATTAAATGTTTTTATTTTAAGAAGCCACATCATTGCAGAGTATCAGGTTTCTTTTAAACATGATTTCTAATGCTTTGCTTCAGTCTTACGTGTAATTTTATTACATCCTAGATTGGGTAGCAACATTTTCTTTTCTATTGACACAACTCCAGTTTTACTACAGCAGTCAATGGAAAAAACAGGACTTTACAACTGATGTTAGAATGTGTAGTCTGTTAAAGAAAGGAATGTAGAATATTTTGAAACTTTGGGAGAGTTGCAATAAGCATTGTTTGGGAATCTATTTTAAGAACATAAGCAGTCAGTAATTGAAGCTTTCTTCTACTTCTCCTCCAAATCCCTCACTATAAGCTTGTCGGGTTTAAAAAAAAAATGATCACACTTAGTAGCTATTTCTAGCAGTATGCTGAGGGTGTGGCTGTGTGTCTGCTAAAACAATCAGATGTGTCTGATCATGGGCAAGAGAATCACTTGATTAAATAATCAAGTTAGCAGGCTGGGGATATCAATAAAGTGCTCTTCTGCGACTGTGCATTCTTTCCTCTTCTCTGCAGGTGCCAGCTGTGCAAATGCATGCTTGCTTTCCCCATCTGGCTCCGAGTCTTTGTCTGGAGTCACCTGTCATTTCCCAGTCATGCAAAGCACTTGTTCTTTCTCACTCATACCAACACATCAGTTGATGAGTTGCCTTCTTTCTAAGTCAGCCAATATCTTCAGTTGCCTATGTTGGGAGTAGGTTGTTAAATGCCTTGATTAATACCAATGTCTGATGTTCAAAGAAAGGTTATATCGATGAAAGATAAAGCTAGAAAAAGGAGCAAAAACTGAAAATATACGCTAAGAGAAAACAAGGCAAATCCAACTGGCAGGCACACAAAAGTGTCCCCATTAAAACACAGTAGCTTTATAGGGTAGACTGAACCCGACAACACAGCATAGCCCACCATGTTAGAACTCAGTGAAGACAAGACTTTCTTAGGGGAAATCCACAGTTTCTACTGTGACTGTGTTGTCAAGGCAACAGTGACCATGGAGCTCTTCATGTCCTCATGGTACGGCACCTCCAGCTCGGATAGCTGCTACTGGAGGTGCCTAGCTTCAAAGTTTTTGTGAGAACCCTTAATTTTCACCCTTAATTTTCACCAAGTAAGAATCATTAGTTAAGAAGTATTACCTACAGTTTTGCTTTAGATGTGATTTAAAGGACAATGTGCCTATCTACAATCCTGGTACCTTCTTGTTAGTGGTTTTGGACAGCAAATACACTTTACCCTAAATTTTCTTTTCTCAAATTTAAGTTAAAAATCACCTCACTGTCAGCCTGCATTTTTCTCTTAGAGTTAGAAGCCAGGATCCAAACAAATCAGGGGTTCTTAGGGCTGACAGCTCTTGGAGTTTCAGAACAAATTGATGTGAGCAATTTGCTCTTCACATTTACCATTCGTTGTGGTGAATGGAGAGTAAAACCCACAGTAACGCCAGTGCTCCTTGTCCTGCCTGGAGCTCCCTGCTCAGAGCTTTACTCCAGATCTGCTTTTCTTTCCCTGAGGTAATCCTCAACTACCATAGTCAGTTTTGATTAAAGAGACTTTTAGGGGAACTCCCCCACCCCAAAACAATCAAAAGCATTTTTTTAAGATTTTATTTATTTTTAGAGAGAGGGGAAGGGAGGGAGAAAAACACTGATGTATACATTGATTGTCTCTCGAGGGCCCCCAGCTAGGGTCCTGGCCCGCAACCCAGGCATGTGCCGTCACTGGGAATTGAACCAGCAGCCCTTTGGTTCGAAGGTTGGCACTGAAGCCACTGAGCCACATTAGCCAGGGCAACGATCAAAAGCTTTTGAAATAGTTTAACCTTGGAGCCATTTTATGGCCATTGTTACTGTTTTTGACTCTTGGTGATAAGTAAAATATTAATAATTTTTCCAGAGTCTACTAGAAAAAAGCACAATATGAGACCCATCAGTGGCTTCCTTTCAGAAATTTCCAGGGAGGTTGAATGAGGTTATCTCAGCTAAAGTGAGGTCAGGTGAAAGGCACAGCTCCTGAGCTGGCTATTCCTGACTCAGTCCTAGGCCAGTTTTGTCATCAGAGTGCTTCCGTAGACGTGACTGTGCTTCAGGTCCACACAGCTGCTGCTTCTAAGTATTTGTGTTCCTGCTACATACAGGGAGGGGCAAGTGGAGGTTTACAGTTGTTCATATGGCAAATAACGCCATAATTAATAAATAATGAGAATAAACTCTGTTTCACATACTCCCAACTGTAAACCTACTTTTGCCCAATCCTGTATATATATTAAATATATAATAGTCATTTCTCTGATTATTTGCTGCTTTCAGACCCCCTAAATAAGAGCGACCATGATTTGGCCTCATTTCATAGGCAGGGAGACCGAATGGATCCCTTAGGTTAGTGGCTAAGTTGAAGGTCTCACAACAGAAATCAGTGAGAATCTCTCTGGTTTTGCTCTTAAATTCAGGGGCAAGTTTTCCTTGATGTTTCTTTTTAGTCTCTGCCCTCTTTTGTATCCAATCTACCCTAAAGCTCTTTTGTACCCTAGCACTTGAATTCAAGTGCCTCTTGGTTTTTCCTGATTTTATTTACCTATATTAGTAGTCTTGATGTCACTGGGGACTTGGATGGGCATATCTTTAAGTAAAATTTAAAAATAAACCTTATTGTTCCTTCAGTCTTGGAGGTGGAACATTCCTAGGCCTATGTTGCTTGCTGACTGGTTGTGAGACCTTTGAAGAAGCTCTGGAAATGGCAGCTAAAGGCGACAGCACCAATGTTGATAAGCTGGTGAAGGACATTTACGGAGGAGACTATGAACGATTTGGCCTTCAAGGATCTGCTGTAGCATCAAGGTAGAGACTAAGTAGCTAGGAACAGTAGAGATTCAACACAAGGCAACCTCTCCACCCTGGCTATTCATCTAGTTATTTTTAAAGATCTTAACCCACCAGGTGCAACTATCTGTGGGATTGGAGTTCTGATTTGATCTCCTGCCCTTTATGAAGCACTGAGATGTTTAGCTCTTGATGCTTGTGCTTAAAATAGGGCAGCTTTGAAAGAAGGTTCTGGAAAACTGCAAAAGTTTCCTGTTTCATTCTTGTCCAGATATCTAGAGGCATTAAAAAAAATTTCCCCATTAATAGCCATGCTATTTTGTTCCTATTAAGAAAAGAGCAGCCAACCATTCATACTGTAATCCTGTCTGCTTGTAAACCATGGCAGTGAAGTCAGGTCATGTGAGGTGGAACAGTTACTCATACAGCTTTCCACAGCTCGGTGGTGGAAGTGTGGGGCCTGCCTGAGGATGAGTTTGAACATTCTCGCTAATATTTCCAACATAGCTTTGGCAACATGATGAGTAAGGAAAAGCGAGAGTCCATCAGCAAGGAAGACCTCGCCCGAGCCACACTGGTCACCATCACCAACAACATTGGTTCCATTGCTCGGATGTGTGCGTTGAATGAGGTAAGGCCTTAACCCAGGGAAAGCCACGTGTCATTCCTGTTCATCACCTCTGGAAGTTAACTGTTGACCCTTACAAAACTAACACCCTTGGGAAACCTGCCCTTTGTTGCAGTCACACCTTGTAGAACTGGAAGGGTGTGTGGTGGGGGAGGAGGAAAAATACGTATTTTAAGTAGGCCCTGGATAATAACGGATGGAACCACCCAACCACGGAAGAAACACGGTAAAACAACAGCCCATGGCTTAGCTTCTCTAACCGCCGTTATTACCACGTACCTCCTGAAGTATGAGGAAAGGAAAGCTTTGTGCACCCTTGCAAATATTTGTGTGTGAAGCATTCCTCTTGCAATATTTGATATTCTCTCTGCTTTTAGCTTCTTTACAGTGTTGCCTTGTGGCATGGAGTTCAAGCAGCATTGTACAGGGCTATCAAAGCACAGAGAGCTTGCTACAGCTAAGGCCTCCAGAGCCCCAGGCACAGGAAGAGGTAGAGCTGGTCACAGACAAAGCTTTGGGAACGTGGTTGAAATACCGTAAATTTCCTCTGGGAAAAGAGAAGGGAACCCTTTCCTGAGATACAAACCGTGTGAAGTGCACCGGCTCTTACTGAGCAGTGTTAGGAAGACAAGAAAGGGGAGCTGGGCATGCAACAAGTGATGGGGACGAAGGGGGGTTTAAGAATCATGGCATCAGTTATTTAATTTTTAACAGAAATATGACATACACACAGAAGAGTGCCCAGACCGTAAGCGTGCAGCCTGAGGAGTTCTTACACTCACATCTGTTTAGCCACCACTCAGATCAAGACATAGAACATAACAGGTATTGCAGAAACCCCTCTAAGTCCTGCCTCCTTGAACGGTGGAGTGTCAAACTAGGTGTGAGGCAGTTTTGGTGACAGGCAGGTGCAGCCCTGCCTTTGAGCTCTGGGGTTTTACGAGACACAGCCTCCCTATTGAATAGAATATGTTGCTGGTCCCATTGGTCAGGGCCCTACTTTTTGTAAGTCCCCATTTCAGACGGAGATTAAATGTGAAGCTGACACTCAGATGAAAGAATGTATTCCAGAGACATACCCTTTCAAAGTCCACTTCAGTCATGGGATTCACTGGAACAAGAGAATTTATTTTTTTGACATTAATCTTTAAACAGAGTTTTTCCAAGCAAACACACAAGCCCTAAGACTAATATGTGTGTAGGTGGCTGTGCTCACGGACTCTCAAAGGTCAGTTCAGTGGGAACTGAGCAATAGATGCCCTTTCCCCTGCTTTCCACAGAGCATGAGTAAGCCAGCCGGTTTGTTTTCACAGGTATCACAAGCACTCGAGAGGGAGGACAAATGATTTTATTTTTAACTTTTGATTTCAAGTTCAATACCATTTATTTTATAACCTTAGCAAAAGTGTTTGTTGGAAAGTGTTCTACAATCATTTAAGTAACTATTTTAGAGATTTCTGTGGAGTTGAGTGAATGGGAGGAATCACTGATCGCCTCAGGCAAAAGCCCTGTTAGCCAGCGCCCCGCCGGGGACAGGCTCCCGGCGGACACACGGGGACTGGCAGCACCCTGTGTTCCCAACACCCGTGATGCAAGTTCTTCAGGCACGGCTTTGCTCCCCGGAGTCACTGACGGGAGAATCTTTGGTTTCAACCACGTGCACTAAATATAAAATATTTTTGCTGTGCTTATCAGAACGTTATGAAATCCTTCTCCATCAACTTCAAATGTTTATTCATACTATTGAAGAGAGAACAATGCAAATACATAATACACAGTCCTGAAGACACCGGATGGGTACAGGGAAGTGAGACTCCATGTCCACAGCTGGCACTCAGTGTTGACCTCACTAGAGGCAGCCATTGTTTTTAGTTTTTTTGTTTTTACTCTGTATTGTATGCACTATAGGAAAAACATCCTTTCAAAGGTAGCAAACTCTATATAACATTCTTTTTTTTAACAATAGTTTTATTGAGATATAATGATACACCAAGCCATTCACCTTCTACAGACTATTCTACATCTCGCTTTGGTTGTTTATCAAACTTTTAGTGTGCAAATGCTGAGAATACATAAAGGAGAGACAGAGAATAAAGAATCCTCATGTAGCCATCAACTGAGATATCAGTTACTGTTATTAAGTAACTGATGTTATTAAGACTTTGCCATACAGGTTTCATCTATCTCTGCTTTCTCCCTCCTCTCTTTTTTGCTAAAATATTAGAAAGCAAGCCCCAGACGTTATGTATCAGTCTACCCTACATGCTTTAATATACACTTTGGGAAATGTTGCCTCATACTTTTTTACATAATAATACATGTTGAGATTATTCATATACATACATTTAGAATTGCCTTATTTTTAATGGTCATACAGTATCCTAACTTGTAGATAGGCTATTCTAGATTTGTTCATTTTCCTAATGATATTTAGGTTTTTCTAGACCTTGCTGTTATTTTTTTAAAATTGATTTTGTGAATATATACATGTACACACAGGCAACATGTTGCACACATGGAATTATACATATAGGATAAATTCCTGGAAGAGAAATTGCTGAGGCAAAGATATGTTGATTGTAATTTTGACAGATAGCGATGGTTCTAATTAATTTCCCACTATAGAGTATAAGTTTCTCCACATAGGGTTATCACACCTTTTTATTTTTTTCTACCTCCTGGGTAAAAAATGCTACCTTATTTTGGTTTTAATTTGTATCATATTATAAGTGAGGCTGAGCATTTTTTAAATCTGTTTAATAGCCGCAAGCATTTCTCCCTTTGTGAGTGTGTGTGGACTGTCCGTTTCAGTCCTCTTCGTGCATTTTCCTGCCGAGTTGTTGATCTCTCCTTACTGATTTGTAGGTAGATAATACATTTTATGTTATATGTACTGAAAATATTTTCTGATAATTGCTTTCCATTTGGATTTGTTCTTGGGTCCTTCAGAATAAATGAGTTTTTAAAGTAAATATATGCCTTTTTTAATGAATTCTGAGTATGACACTTTCTATAAAAAGAACCCTCCCATGTTTTCTTCTCATCTCTTCTTTCTTTTCTCTCTCTTTTTTAATTTAACATTTATACTTTTCGCTTACCTGAGATTTGTTTGAAATAAGGAATGTCCATCAGCTTTTAATACCACTTCTATTATTCCTCTGGCTTTCTACCTAAGGAATGCAGGACTGGGGTTTTAAGCAAGTCCTACCTTGGACCCCCTTGTTCTGGGGTAAAAGGTGAAACTCTCAAATTTAATTAAATTCCTTTTTAATCCAAGTTTCTTACTTTGAGTGTTCTTTGCCACCTCTCAGTCTGGGTGGTCTGTGGTTACAGTTCTTATTTGTGGAAATTTACTAGTACAACCTCCCACCCCTCTACCCATGGGAATTCTTTCAGAGTGCTTAATGGGTTCATGAACACGCATTGTTAAAATTTGAGACGGTTAAAAGGTGATGTTCCAAAACTCTGTTACTCTTGACAGACTGAAAAGAAAATAATAGCAGCTTCCAAGACTCTTCCCCATGGTGTGAGTGACCATAGCACCTGGCTCGGGGAGTGAGTGGTGGCAGCCTCTGCAGATAGACAGGCCCAGCCCAGTGCTGTGTGGTGTCCAGAACACCAGACTGTATCTGTGACAACAAAAATACAAATGTATCCTGTTACTGTATTTTAGCCCATGTATGGACCAGACAGGATATTCCCCCACATACTCTAAAGGTAAAGAATATTGTTTCTTTTTGTTCCCAGTGTTTGGCACAGAGCAAACTGAGCAAATACATTAGAAATAACCCATGCCATGGCCATTTTATTTATGAGTTGGTTGTAATAATATTTCATAGTCAGAAGTTTGGAGGATTGAAGAAGCGCACAAGCCAGTTTAGCTGAACTAAAACTCCAGTTACAATTTTATGTATGAATGTTGGGACATGAATTTCATATCAGACTTAAGGCAACCTAACGATCCCTGCAGATAAATCCGGTGTCAGTCTCTGCCTCCTCCAAACAAAGTCTCACCCTCTTCTTCTCGTGCAAAGCACTACAAGGTTTGCTCCACTTCATCTTGGAAATGCTAAAATAATTCCATGTTTAATAAAGAAATTTACTTTGCAAGGTTTTGGAAGTACAGTGATGTATGGAACATTGGGTCTTTGCTAACTGCCATTGTTCTATGCCATGGCTCAATTATGTTCTTTTGTTTTGTTGTTCCAGAATATTGACAGAGTTGTCTTTGTTGGGAATTTTCTCAGAATCAATATGGTCTCCATGAAGCTACTAGCATATGCCATGGATTTTTGGTCCAAAGGACAGCTAAAAGCTCTGTTTTTGGAACACGAGGTAAGTTCCAGTTTGTCTAGCATATGAGGGGTTTCTTAATCTGTATTTATTATGCAGAGGATAAAGAACAATATCTAAAATGGAAGCTCTCTTACCCAACAGTGAGGGCTGGTAATTGCTCATTAAAAAGCATCTTTCTATTCTAATCATTTTATTGTAACACAAATGTGCAAATGTTCATTCACTCACCATTTTTTTGTTGTCAGACCAAGGCCAGTTTTGGGGCATGAGTTCTGCTTATTGGAACTCTGTAGTTGTCTTGTTTTTCATAATTGTTTTCATATTCACCTTTTTTGATTTCTGGTTTGTTTCTTTAAAGTGGATCAAGAAGTTAAAGATACTTATAAGCACTTTGGTTGTAGAACTCTAGGTGTCCCCCTCTGGGTTTCATATGTGGCACCTGTCTGAAGAACTAAGTTTGTGACTACCTTTTTTAATCTTTGTTTTGTTTTGGTTTCAATTTTGTTAAGATACAGTTGACATAAAAGGACTCAGGGACATGGACAACAGTGTGATGATTGCCGAGGGGAAGGGGCTATACCGGGACTAAGTGATAATGGAAAAAAATACAGGGAAGATTTTTTTAAAAGCTGTAACATTGTATAAGTTTTAGGCCTACTAAATAGTTAAGGCCCAATGATAGAAATTAATCCTGAAGAAAGCCTTTTTTCTTCTTTTTTTCACGCACTTTAAAACATAAAGATTTGATATGTGTATATATTACAAGACGATGACGATAGTGAGTTTAGTTATTCATCACCACACGTCGTTACTAAGATAATTCTTCCTTCTGATGAGAATTTTTAATATTTACTCTCTTATCTCATAACAGATTTTACTATTAACTACCTTTTTCAATCTTTTTCAAGAATTTTACTGGATTTTTATAAAAGTGACCATTTTATATTCTCTTTATTAGTCAAGTTGGCATATAATTAAGTTAGATTGTTACACTAACAATTAAATTGTCATAAGTAAATGTGAGGATAAACACAGCTGACTTTTGGCAAATAAACAACTCAATTGGTGAGCACGGAAGCCTTTAGGCTACTGAGAGGAGCTGCGTGGCCTGATCGACTGGTGTACCTGAACGTCAGCCAGCCTGTTTACGGAGGAAATGGACAGTGTTGGTTAGTTCAGAGTCCCTTGCATCGAGTTTACACACGAGTGCCCGTCAGAGGCTTCTGAGAGCGTGTGAGGGGCACCCCTCTCGCCACCTTCTCTATCCCTACCTCTAAATTCAGCACTGTAGAGAGCAGCTGTGTATCACAGGAGGTACCTAATCACTTGGGTATATTGCAGCAGAAAAAATGGTGAGGGAAGTGGTATCACCAATTTCCATTGTAATGAATAAACCTGTTGCATTTTTCTCATTGTCAAACTGAATCATTTATTTGAAAAGTTGCTGATGGATTTTTAGTTATTTAGACCTCTCGAAGCTCCTATTTTGTTTTCATTAAAGCGTAAAACAATAGGAACTTAAATACTAAATAGTTAAGGCCAATGATAGAAATTAATACTAAAGAAAGCCTTTTTTCTTTTCTTTCTTTTTTTTAAAAAGCAAGCTTAAGGCATGAAGCAATATAGCTTCTTGCCTTCTTCCCTGGTGAGGGGAATGGAGTTCCATAATTTTCACTTTCCCTCCCCCAAGCAGAGCAGCTCCCTTTTTATCTGCTTACTTACTGATTTTCCATATAAGATTTTATTTGAAAAAGAAAAAGTCACCTCAACTTTAAAAAATAGTTAAAATGAAAAATGAACACCACTGTTTTAGTCCAGCTAGTGTTGCCATATTTACTGATTAAAAATATGGGACAAACTTATTTTACGTGGCATTTATCCACCTTTTCTCTGGCAACCCTAAGTCCAGATTCTCTTGGACTATTTATCTTAGCCTGATGCCTATGTTGGTGGCCAGAGCTGTTTCATGCCTGGGGCACATAAAAAAATAAAAGAAATCATTATAATACCAACAATACATGGCACTTCTGTAGCACTCACTGTGTGCCAGTTTTGTAAGCACTTTACATCAGTTAACTTATTTAATACGTGAAAACAAATCCATATTCAATAAATTGCATTATTATTCCACTGTGTCTCATGGCAGAGTCAAGGTTTTAAATTTTTCTCAGCTACACCATTAGGGGGCAGCATTCTGAGAGTTACTAAGAACCATAGGTATTTGGCTCAGTTACGAGGTAGTTATACAGTTTTCCCATTGTTTTTGTAGGGTTACTTTGGAGCTGTTGGGGCACTGTTGGAACTGTTCAAAATGACCGATGACCAGTAGGGAGGAGCCACAGATGGGGCAGAGACCTGAGAACCGCTGCTGGAAAAGGTGGAAGCTGCTGTGGGACGGAAGCCAAGCCATTCATGGCAGATGTACCTGCTAGATTTGTAAATAACCTAAAATCCTTCTAGCTGATCTTTTACTCTTGAGTTTTGAGCTTATGATTCAAAATGGGAAATACAAGAGTTTTTTTCTGTATACCGTATTTTTAAGAAAAAACAACATTTTGTGCAGCGTGGCCAAACCTACCAATTTTATGCATTAACTTTGCAAAGTTGTATGATGTTTAAGAAGGACCTGAAAATTTAAGTGCTGTTTATACTTCTTCTGGGGTTTACTGATCAGTGTGGTAATTTTAAATTCGTTTAGTAATTACTCTAGGAGATTTTACCTTTACTTATATTTTTCATGACGTTTCATGATTTGCTGTTGGTTTCAGATGAAACTACAAATCTAGCATGTTTTACTGTGAACACTATTTCGTTTGTGTTTGTGTATCTTTTATTGTCTTGTTTTTTTTCTGTTTGAATGTCTTATGGAGAAAGAGTCTTCCCCATTTCTGTCCTTGGATGACTCCCCTTCGCCGCCATGCCTTCCTTCACTGTAGTTGTTCAGATTAATCAAGGTGCTGTCCAACTCAATACAAAGTTAACCATGAGACCTAAAGCTCTCAAAAGTGCCCTCAAAGGGGAAACTCTGAAAGTGTTCATAAATGTAAGGAGTCTGGCAAAAGTTGAAAATTATGTGCAATTTTGTCATATCCCTCATGAATCTGCCCTATGATGAAATGTCCTCATTTATGCACAGCATATGAAGGGCAGCAAACCCTGGTGCGAGACATTGGCATTCACAGAACACAGTCTCCCAGGAGATTAACTGCTCCCATTGGGAGATTGAGGGGAAGTCGTGGATCGAGGTATCAGGTAGTAACATCTTTTTGTTTTGTACATGTATATGCCTAGGAGCTTTGTAACATGTCATCTTAAATAATAATAAAGTTATTTCATTTCAAATATTTTCAACTAAAAATGGTGTTTCAGTCCTAGTTGCTAAAATTTAAAAAAAATGATGCTGGTACATATTTTTTTTTTAAAGACATCATTGGAACTGATGAGTAACTTTCAAATGTGAATCTAGATGGACATTGAAACACATTCGACCTAACAATTAAGAACTAATTAATAGTGTGAATTGAGCGTCTTGTCAAAAGGGATTTTGCAAGGGCGTTGCTCCATGAGGAAGCTTTCCTTCTCTGCCTTCTGAGCACCCCTTTAGTTTCCATATCAAGGCTTAAAGTTGATGTTAATTGAAGTATTCACTTGTCTGGTTGAAATAAAGCCTGTTTCTGTTGTGATTTTTTAGTGTATATGTTATTTTCATTTCCTAATCTTCATGTTCACCTTTCGTGCTTTTGTCCCATGAAATGGACGTGTGTTGCATGTTTGCTACTCTGCATTTGGTAGATGGAAGCCGTCCCGTGAGTCACGGCAAAGTCCGAAACACTGTGTCTTCAATTGACGCTGTAGCTCTATGTAGGAATTTTTAAAATAGTTTTCTTTTTCTTATATAATTAACTCCTTATCCCCAAAATCGCTACTATACTGGTTAACTCCAAAAAAGTTTCAGAATTTGGTCATCACAAATATATTTTATCAACTTCCACCAGGCTTTAAAAAATTCAAACAACTAAGGTGTTCTTGAAAAAGGCAGGTATAGAAATCTACATATTATCTATGATAGTGCCTTTTTAAAAAAGTTGCTCTTTTCTACCCTTCCTACTCTCATCTGCCAGGGAATAGCACGCCTTGGGTCATGGTTCTGCAAAAGAAATCAGGGCAGGTCGATGTGACTAAATAATTTTGTTAATTATCTGGAACCACTTGATCTGTCATTAGCAATGTTTAAAACATTGGTTCAGCTAAGGAAGTAAATTATTCTGTTAAAACAAATATCAGTTAAATGTTGTCTACATAGAGCCAGCCCTTTTTTTTTTTTTTTTTTACAACGAGGGACTTGTAGCCTGAGGATTTTTACATTTACTTGAATTACAGAAACTTTCCTTTGTCTCAATGTCATGAGGAAACTTGGGAAGAAGGGAGAATTTTTATCTTGAACCACATGAAGTCAGGAATGTCTGGTGGTCCCGAGCACAGCTTCTGATTGTGAGTCAGCTTCAGTCTGGGTCCAGCTCAGCCACTGACCAGCTGTGCAGGCAAGTCACTAGCCCTCTCACTAAACCCTAGTTTCCTCACTCATAAAATGGGGCAAATAGTAGTTTTCACCTCCATATTTAAAGAGATTAAGCCTGGCTGGTGTAGCTAAGTGGACTGAGCCTGGGCCTGCGAACCAAAAGGACGCTGGTTCAGTTCCCAGTCCGGGCACATGCCTGGGTTGTGGGCCAGGCCTCCGGTGGGGGGCATGCAAGAGGCAACCACACACTGATGTTTCTCTCCCTCTCTTTCTCCCTCCCTTTCCCTTCTGTCTAAAAATAAATAAATAAAATCTTTAAAAAAGAGAGAGATTAGCCCGAGGCTGACACGTAACAAATGCTTCATTAATGTTAGCTATACTGAAAAGAAAATAGAAGTTTTAACTAATGCATTAAATCAGTGATTTTTAGCCTTCTGGAATCTGGGAAACTCTTTTTTTAAGATGATATATTTTTAGAGAGAGAAGAAAGAGAGGGAGAGAAACATCAGTGTGTGGTTGCCTCTCACACACCCCCTACTAGGGACCTGGCCCGCAACCCAGGCATGTGCCCTGACTGGGAATTGAACTGGCGACCCTTTGCTTTTCAGGCCAGCAGCACTCAATCCACTGAGCCACACCAGCCAGGGCTTGGAATGTGGTGAACTTATTTTAGCACAGAGGTTCTTCACAGATTTCCATATGCTAGTACATATCTTTAGCCTTCAGCCCCAATTCCAAATCCCAAATTCTTCAAGTTTATCTTGATAACTCAGTTGACAGAAAAAGTTACTGGAGCATTAATTATCACACTTTGTAGGACTCTTCACACATTTTATTGCAAAGCTATTAATGTATTTGATGACATGGTACTGCCCCAAATACTGCTAGGGGTGTTAAGTAGTGAACAACTCTAAATTTTGAAGTTCATCTGGTCCCAAGATTTTCCAATAAACAGATTGTGGAAATATAATTGTATTCTTCAGTTTATGTAGTAAGCATGGACTCAGAGTGCCTTTGTTGGGAACTGTGGTTACAGGTAATATGCTTGACATCATTCAGTCACACAAGGAGTATTAAGAAGTTACTTTGCCAGGAAGGAACTAAGGAGACTAGAATACAGCCCCTGCTGTCCAGCAAGGGGAGGGTAGAAGTCCTAAGCCAATGCATAATAAATTCTCTCAGGTGTCATTCATTCATTCATTCACAAATATTTACAGTAGTGAACAAAAACCAATCCTTACAGAGGTTGCATTCCTAGAAGGGAAGACAGATGCATTAACACTTACCCTTCTCCAAAGAGAAAGGTAAGGTAAGGGGCTAGAGTGGGGGGGCGGGTAATGCTATTTAGACCACGAGGAGAGAAACTACTTTTTTGGTTAGAGTGATCAAAGACAACATCTCTCAGAGGTGACATTTGAGTAGATTTGAATGGAGTAGGGAATGCACCATGTAAACACCTGGCAGAAAATATTTCATTCCTGGCAAACAAGAACGGAGGTTTGAAGGAACTGCAAAGCAGGCCGGCGTGCCTGGACCAAACAGTGCGGAAAGTGGTGGGAAATGCAGTTTTAGGCATAGCCATGGAGGAGGTCCTGCACGACGTCCGAAGTCCGTAAGTGAGGGTGGAAGGCTGCCCTAGAATGAGGCATTGGTTACTTCTTGAGGAGGGGACTAGAAAAGTTTCCGGAGTCTTAACCAACATTTAGAGACCATGCATGGAGTGGCCCAGGGTGGGTGGGCTTCCCAAGCAGAGAGCAGGGCGAGGGAAACATTGCGTGAACAGCCTGGCTTATTCAGGGAACTGGACACTGCGTGAGCTGGAGCCTGGTTAGAGAGAGAGAAACCAGACACTTGGAGAGAGGAAACCAAGCAGATTATGGAAGGTCTCATGTCTCATATTCCGTGATGCAGATTTTGTTTTTTTTCTGTAGTCATTGTGGAGCCATCAAAGAGTTCCAGGTAAAGTGAAACTAGAATTAATCTGGCTCAAAAGTGATACTCGAGCAAAACGTCCTATCGAGGTCAATGTAGTAAACCAGTGACTGCGCTTTTGAATACGTAGCTCCACCCACCCCGTTATCGTGTTTCCTTTATTTCCTCTGTCGTGCCAAATCTGCTTCGTGGACCACATTTCTCTGTAACTAAGATTGTTACATAAACTCTTGAGAATTTTCTCACAGGACAAAGGCTACTAAAAGCTACAAGTCTACTATGATTCTATCCAGTGTGCAGAACGGTTTCAACACTAGTGAGCACCATAAACTGCATTACTTGTGGAATTGTTTGGAAAGAAGGCACTTTTCCTTCTGGTCAGAAGGTGACCTCGAATTTGTGAGGAAGATTTAATTAATGCACATTTTTTAACTGGGTCTACCTGGTGCTCATTCATCCACTTTTTATGTATTTAATTTTGACTATATGCCTATGGTCTGGGAGGCATTGGGTACCATTTAGGATCCACTCAGTTGTGACTAAGACAGCAAGTTCCCTGCTTTCATTGGGTTTACATTCTCTTCAGGGAGATAAGACTTTTAAGTATACAAACCAGTAAATGAACGCCAAAATAAAAGATAGCAATAGAAGCTCTAAAGGACAGAAACAGGTGGCATGATAGAGAGGAAGAAGGACTTTCTTAGATGGGCATGTGATATAAATAGGGGTAAGTTACAGCTTTGTCTTTTGAAGAATGACAGTCAAATTCATCTTGCTTTCATTTTCACCTTAATGAAAATGAAAGTTTTGGGAAAACAGTTTGATAACTAACTTATTTTCTTTTTTATTTTACTTAGAATATTTAATTTAGTTTGCATATACATTTAAAGTTATATATTACATGAAATATATTTAGTAATGCATTTTTACTACTCATTTTATGAAACAATATTATTTGAACCATTCGCTTGAATCTTCATTGTCAATGTCTTTGTCATGATCAGTCATTTAGTAGTTTCCAGAGTGCACTAAGCTTGACACACAGCACTTTTGCATCCATGTATGATACTGACACTGGATTCTTTTTAACCAAGCCACAGGCACCTACTCCTATAATGAGCTCTGTTCCTTGTTTCGTTTTCCAAAAGGTGTATATCGGTGATGCCACGGTGTAACCATTTATGTGGAGCCTTTTTTAAAAGGCTAGTTTACAAGTACTCATCACTAGCAATACAAAAATAAAAGAAAATTTGTATTAAAACTCTTGGCCTCTTTTTATACTCACTTTATAAAGTAAACACTAAACATTCCAAACTAGAATTAATTGATGTTCCAGTTCATGTTACCAAATAATTCTCAACCAGTTCTCAATGAGAATTCATCTTTTTTTTAAAGGGTAAGTATTTTAAAAAATTTCAACAACTTTTATATGCACATAATCTATAAAGTCAAATAGTTCCACAAGACTATGAAAAATAGCAGTATCCATGTTTTCTTTTCTTTAATTTCATCATTTGGGGCAAAGCAGCTTCCCAGAAAAGGGTAAGGTGGGGAGGGAACTTTTTTTGAGTACTTGCATGTGTAAAAACTTCTAAAAATATTTTCACTCTACCCTCATACCCAATTAATAGTTTAGCAAGGTATAGAATTTTAGAATAGATACTATTTTTCGTCAGGATTCTGAAGGTATAGTTTTATTATCGCCAAGCTTCCCATGTCGTGAGAAAGCTGATACAGTTCTGGCTCCTGATCTTTGTGTGTGAGTGCTATTTTCCCTCCTCTTTCCTGGAAGCTTTTAGACACTTTTCAACTTCCCGTTTCAGCTCCAACATGTATTTTCAACACTAGACCCTGTCAACAGCTACATCAGTCCAGGACTCTCTATCTTCACATGTTATACTGTGGCAGTTACTGCCAAATTGCCCTCCCAAAAAGTATGAGTATATACACTGGAAATGTTAATAGTGCCTATTTTCCTTCCTACTCACCCAAACTAGGTATTATCAATTCTTTTACCTTTGCCAGTCTTATAGGTGAAAAATACCTAATTTTAATATAAATAAAAAGTCTTCAAGATCTTCCTATTCCTGATGTTTTGATTCTAATGTTGGCCATTAAAAGGAATTTATTGGTTCAAAAGAGAAGCTGTCATGCAGCCTTTGGGAAGGTAATGCAGTTGAAAGAGTTAGCAGAAGCTCTAATCTTCTGTGGTCAAGGCCTGACTCTCAGGTTGCTGTGTGACCCTGGGTTGAGTTTCTCAATCTCTGAAGCCCTCAGTTAGCTCATCTGTAAAATGGGGAGAAAATAAATTCCACATATGATTGTGAGCATTAAATGATAGGCAAAGAGCAGAGAACCTCCTGGCCTTGGTGCTTAGTAAAAGTCAGTGACAGGCAACCCCAGAGGGGTGCACCCGTTCAGGCTGCCTCCGCCGCTGCCTCCAGGAGTTGTAGAAGCGACCTGCATATTGTCTTCTGCAAATGCTGATTGGTTTTTTCTGCGTGATGAATTAGTTTCTTTTCATGCAAGATCTGTAGTTATAAATATGTGTTAAGTACATTCAATTTTCAAAATGTCCCATGTATTAGCACTTTTTACCTATTAGTATCATTATGAACTAGGAAAACAGGTAGTATTATTTCTAAACACTATTTCTACAGTTGACGAAAACAAGACAGACAAAGCCAAAACAACTTGTCTAGGTTAAGAGTGAGTAGGTTGCAGGTCTTGGATAAAAATTTAGGTTTTAAAAGTGAACAAGTGCCAAAGTGTCATTTTATTCCAGGTGAACTAACTTGGTATAGTATATAAACACTTTAATGAATAAATGTGGGTGAATCATAATTAAGATATCAGTTGTTCATAGATGAACATACTTCATTCCTAAAATGTCTAATGGTTTTTGAAAACTATGCAAAACAGTTAAAATATTTTCCTTATAAATGTGTTGGAGTTAATATCAGTAGTACATCCATTCTGCAAACTAATAAACTAAGCTTCCATTATATTTGTATTGTAAAAAAGGCAAATCAACCTAATTTGTACTGTTGTTTAATAACAAGGATTGATCCTTAAAAAAAATCTCAAGAGTCTCTTATAATATAAAACTTTCTGAAAATCACCTATAAGAATTTAGGTAAGAATATACCAGCAAATCTGGGGGGACTATTTTTTTAAATCTAGAGAACAATAACATAGTCCCAAATTATATAAAGCAAAAATGAATAGATTGAAATGAGAAATAGAAAATTCAACAATAGCTAGAGATTGCAACACACCATTTTCCGTAGACATAGGATACCAACCAGGAAATATAAGATGTGAAGAACAGTATAAACCAACTAGACCTAACAGACATCTATAAAGCACTTCGCCCAGCAACAGCAGAATGTGTCTTTGCAAATGAATGTGGAGTATTCTCTGGGAAAGAAAATACACTAGGCCATATAAAAGTCTCAATGAGTTTAAAAGAATGGCAATGAGACAAGTTATGTTCTATGTTGACAATGGAATTAAGTTGGATGACAATAACAAAAGAAATATGGGAAATTGATAATTAGGTAAGAATTAAACAATACACTCCTAAATAATCAGTGTGTCAAAGAAGAAATTATAAAGAAAAACAAAATACTTTGAAATTAATGACAATGACAATACAACATGCTAAAACTTTATTGGATGCAGCTAAAGCACTACTTCAGAGGAAAATTTATAGCTGTAAATATTATTTGGCCATAAAAAGGAATGAAGTTCTGATACCTATTACAATATGGGTGAACCTTGAAAATATTGTGCTAAGGGAAAGAAGCCAATCACAGAAAAACACATATTGTATGATTCCATTTATATGAAATAATCCAGATCAGGCACATCTATAGAGACAGAAAATAGATTAGTAGTTTTCTAGGGCTGGGGATTTGGAGAAATGAAGAGTTACTGCTAATAGTTATGAGGTTCATTTTGGGGGGATAAAAATGTTCTAAAATTAACTTGAGATGATGGTTGTATAACTCAGTAGAAATGATTGAAATATATAAGTGAATGATATGTGAATTATATTTCAATAAAGCTGCTTTTCAAAAGCAAGTTAATTTGAAGATCAAAAAAAATTCTTTGAACATAGTGCAAAAGTGAAATTATGTAAATTAGATTTTTTTACAAAGCTAATGTATCATTTTTCAATTTTGTAAAATATTCTACTTGTTGCTTTTGATTTTTCTCACCTTCTTTCCTTGTACTTTCCTTAAATACTCACATTATTAGACACAACCACCAAGCACCTTTAGTCAATTTGTGTGGTCCAAAATTAATGTGGTTACAGTAGGGCCACTGTGATCTAAATGATGGCCCAATTGTCTAAATTTTCCTTTGTTTAACAAATGGATTTCTTTTTAAAATTTTTTCAGTTATAGTTTATGAAAAGCTTTAAATTTTCTCTTAGGTTATAAAGCAACTAGAAAAAAAATAGACTTTTTAAATGAGACTTCTTTCTTCTCTTCCTCCCCTTCACTCAGTTCATGACATTTTCTGCTATTTTAAACAAGTTTGGCATCTGAAGAATTTATACCATTTGGCTGCCATGACACGGCTCAGAGACCCTTCATGAATTATGTCTATTTTAGCATGTTCCATTTGTGAGGCAGGTGGTCCATGTCTTCTTGTGTGTCTTTAAGAGATACTTCAATTTAAAGTAATGGTTTCCCATTAACTACTCAAGTTGATTTACCCTGACAAAGTGATTTTTTTCATAGTATGTTTTCAGACTATGTTTTCTAGCATTTGTGTTGCGTGTGACTGTTCGTTCATGTATATGTGCTGTGTTAGGGAAGAGAGAGACCACAAGTTAATCCTGCAAATAATGGATCTAGACAATGTCTATGAAAACCATAATTTAGGCAGAGTATATTTTTAAACTTAATACTTGAATCATTTGTCAAGTGTCACTTTCCTTTAAATATAGACCAAGAATGTTTTTGTATTAAGCCCCATACTTGTGTGGGTTGAAATTAGGCAAGTTAAATGCGACTGAGTTTTAAACAGGAACATTTTAAAGCATTCTCCTTTGGGGTTTGATTACTATTTATACTGGATTCACAAATTTTAAAAGCAGTCACTCTTGTCTGTTTGTTCATGGGCCAGCGTCAATACCGAGTTTATCAAGTAGTTACTTATGTAATGTTTAGACAAGCAAAATGAAATGGAGAAGGGAGACGATTGTCTGTGGATCCTACCCACACAGCTTTCAGCAATTGTGAAGAAAATGATTTGGCTGTCCAGAACAACTGAGTTTTGTTAGCTATACCCTAAACATTTAGTTAATTGCACAGTTCTTCCCATTCTTTAGCCCGTGTTTCTGCAGGTCACGTCTGACCTCAGCTGTCAGTGGCCATCATGGCTGTGGTCATTAATTAACCATGAGGACTCTCTCAGCAAAATCAAGCTGTTGGGATCCCTGTCCATTATAAAACTTGGTCTCAGAGAACCTTAAGGATCATTTTATCTGTTTTAGTGGCAACAGGGAAGAACATTACCAAGACATAACCTCACTTGGATGTAGGAAATTAACCTTTAAAAAGCATACATGGCATTAAGATTTGTTTTAAAAATAAATCACCCCACCCACTCTGCCTAGTTTTTGGATGCCAAGCAAAATCTAAATACACTGGCATGCAAATATTAAGATGCAGAGATTTATTAACTCATCATATAATATTAATTATTGATGAGTTAATACTCATGTTGTAATGTCAGCCACAAAAGAGACTGACTCTTTCGTAATTCTGTTACAACTCCAAAGGAGTTAATCATGATCATTCAAGTGATAGGTTGCAAAACTATGCTAAAAGGCTTGCCCAAAGCAAGGTTACCAAGTATGAGAAGTGGAAAATACACTTTTTGCTATTATTCTAATTTTTAAATTCCCGTATGAATGCTGAACCACTGTTCAGGGAATATCAACTAGGAAGGTGCCAAATTATTAGCCTGCTTTGAACTCTCAGAGGTTCTGACCTGGTGCTGGAGGAAGGCAGAGAGCTTGGAATAGATACGGCCTTTGACATTCTTCCAAACCTGAGCCTCTGGGGCTCTAATAATTAGGCATTGAGCCTGCCCTTTACAAAGTGCCCCATGGAAATAGGGGGTGTTTACGCAAAAGAGAATTCATAACAATGACAGCCCTGATGGGTTAAGACTTTCATATGCTTGGCACTCTGTGTAGGTAAGTAACCTTTAATCCGCCAGGCAGTGAATGAGGTGGGAATTCCTGTCTTCATCTGACAGGAGAAAAGGCTGAGGCTTGGAGAGGTAAAGGAACATGCTCCTGATCACCTACCTGAAATCCAGACACCTGAAGTGACCCTCTGGGGAAAGTCAAAGCTTCTCTGGGTCAGTCTGATCCATGTGTTTGCCTCCACCACCCAAAAGGGATTGTGTAGAGAGGCAATATCTGACTGGTTAACTGTCACTCCCAGTATTCATCTCATTGAAATTTCTTCACGCCTGGCTCAAGATTTCCCACTGGCTGGTCTGAACTCCTAGCTCAAGTGCTTTCCCTGTTTGTTATTCTGTTAAATGCTAACATCCCCCCATTTGGCCTTTTCTCTTTTTACCTTCCTCCTCTTCCACCACACTCTGCACAGACACTGATACTAGACTCCTGCATTCCAGAGTACCCATGAACAACAAACAATAGCTTAAATTGCTTAGCTAAAACCTGTATTTGGTTAAAATAATATTTCATCTTGTCCAGGAAAAAATACTGGAGTCTATGAAACACTGACCTGTCACTGCAAAGATACATGCTGAAATTACTTTTGAAAATTAGAATAATTATTGACTTCTGTATCAACTCTCTCTATTATGATTTGAGATAAACACTTTCTATTCTCAATAAATTATGTGTCTTAGTTGTGATGTTGCTTTGCAAACTGTATATTTCTTATGAAACCAGTTAATCTTGATTTTTTTGTGTTTACTAATCTTTCAGTTATTAAATGTTGGGAGAGAGGTATTTGGAAATTATGGTATTTGGCTTTTGGTGTTTCTCATTACATTTAAAATTTTTAGTGGTGATGCAATTTTAATTTCATCAAGTAAACCTCTTTTTAACAGCTAATTAATTTTTAAATGATCTATCATTTTGCTTGACTACCGCTTATATAACAATTTAGGAGAGCTTGTCTTCTAAATCCATTGGTTAAAAATAAATTTTTTATTGAGTTATTTTTATTTCTTTTCAGTTTTTTTTGTGCCTAGAAATGATGTAGAGCTGTATGAAGTTGTCCTTTTAAAAAAATGGAATCCTATGTTCTCAATAGCTAAGCCCAGTGCAAGTGCTTAAGTAATTGTAGCATTTCAGATGTCAGATGGCTTTAATTGAAAAAGATGCTCATAATCCAGGTATCTTTTTAAAAAAATTATTTTTATATTTGACATACAGTGTTATATTCATTTTGAGTGTACAACATGGTGATTAGACAAATATATCCATTATGAAATGTAATACAGATTATCTTTTTTAATAAATAGTTCATTTTTCATTGTAATTTTTTTCAATAATACAGGATATCTTAAAGTGTGGTGTAGGTTAACATGCCTCAGAATAAGTTTGCTTCAAATGACTGTGTGAGGACCCAGACCTTCAGAACCAGAATTCCTGGGAGTGGGGTCCCAGAAGGCCTTTCACAATATCCCCAGGTGATCCTTATACACTTATATTTGAGAACCACTGTCCTAAGGTTGTATTACTACCAGCATTAAAAACCATATCCATTTCTCAAAAAATTAAGACTGGAGCTACCATACTACTCAGCAGTCCCTCTTCTGGGGATCTTGCTGAAAAACATGAAAACATTTATTCATAAAGATATGTACCCCTACGTTCACTGCAGCATTATTCATAGTAGCCAAGACCTGGTGATGGGTAAAGAGGATATGGCACATATACACAATGGAATAAATTCCAGCTGTGTAACAAAGGATGAAATACTACCATTTGAGACAACACGGATGGATCTTGAGAGTATCATGTAAAAAAAGGACAATGACTACATGATTTCACTCTTATGAGGGATGTAAAACAGCAGCAAATGAGCAAGCAATAACAAACAAACTTGTAGATGGAGATGACACTATGATGGTTACCACAGGGGAAGGGGTGGGGTGGTGGTGGAATGACGTGGGTGACAGAGGGAGACGAGACTTAGGTGATGGGTGCGCATGCGATATACAGATGATGCACTATAGAATTGTGCACTTAAAAAAACATACCCATACTTAAAATAAACCTTCCTGATTCTCTGGTAGTCATACTCATGTGCAGGAAAGTAGCACTGTTTCATGATCAACTACTCATTAGACCAATTCTGTCTTTATGGTAAAAATGGCGGCACCCCACAGAAGGCAATCAACTACGGCTACTGCTTGATGACCGGTACCCCTTCAAACAACAGGCAAAGGTGTCCTTCCCTTATGTTGACTCTGGTTTTGCCAGTTCAGTTTTGGAGTCTAGTTTTCTGTTCCTGTTCCACTTCCATGTTTTCCTAATACTTTCTTTGGCAAAAGAAGGGAATGTTCTGAGATTAGTTTGCAGGGGACAAGGAATCTCTTATCTGGGCAGTTACTGGGCTTCAGATTGTCTGAAGGTCATCTTGGGTGAGCCACTACCCTCTCTCCAAGTATAGAAGTGACAAAAGATATCTTCATAAGGTCAGCCTGCACATACTTTTGCTGTCAACTCCGATTACTCAAATGCTTTGCATTTTTGAAGTGCTCTGAAAACACGTTAAAAACTTTACAGACAATTTGCATGGAAACTTAAAGATTCCATACTGAACAGCAGAGGCAGCATTGTGGTAGAATTATTTTGGGCTATGGGAAAGAGCGATCATACCTTACAACCATGTAGTCCTTCTTCACTGAGGGGTCTTCCAAATTTCCTCTGGTGACAGCAACCAAAAATCTATTTCCAAAAAACTCAGTCTCCTAACACAGAGCATGTTTATGAAGGTCTCCGTGACCGAAGTTAAGCTAAACCCTGTTTATTAATCTCCACTCCACAGAAGGCTCACCAAATTCAGTAAGTATTGACTAATCACCTCTCACAAGCCTGGCACAGTCTAGCCCCAAATCCCATCTCTGGATTGCCAGAGCCCTCTCATCATCTTGAAAGGTGTCTTTCCGTTTTCCTCAAATTTCAATGTAAAAGTAGTTGAAAGTCATTACTATTTCCTCCTCTCATCCTCCACCACTCCTCCTCCTCTCCCTTCCCCTTCCCCTCCTCCTCATTCTTCTTCAAACAAATAGTGTCCCCATGAGGAGAGGGATTGTTATAAATTCTTCAATTCTTGGAATGTCAAAATTCCCAAATGACTGCAAATCACTTACTCATTTAGGTGCGTAGGTATTTTAGAAGTCTCTATTAATCTCCAGTATATCCAGAAACAATGATGCTTTGAAAAGCCTGAATTATATTAAAGATCATTAAGATAAACATTTTATTTAACTCTTACTATACAATTGCTAAAATATTTCTTTCCAGGGTCATGCAATTTATACAGAGTTAGAGACATGTTTTTTTCCCCACTTAGTGAGGTTATAGTAAAGTGAAAACATAAAGGAAAAAACCCTAGTCTTTTTTTTTTTGCTCTGTATACACTATGTTATTTTGAAAATATAAAATCACGTTGAAAGCTTAAGCTGCATGAATCATTTCACTGCAAAGACAGAGAGCTCTCTCTATCTACATCTCTGCCACTGCTTCATGGACTTACAATGTGTGTGCACAGGTTGCTATATCCTATCATTAATGAACATTTATAGCGTGTTAAAACTCTACTAAAAATAAACTTTTTTTGCATTTTTTAAAAAAAGACTTTATTTCTTTATTTTTAGAAAGGGGGTGGTAGGGGGGAAAGAGAGGGAGAGAAACATCAATGTGTGGTTGCCTCTCACGTGCCCCCTACTTAGGAACCTGCCCACAACCCAGGCATGGGCCCTGACTGTGAATCATACCAGCAACCCTTTGATTCCCAGGCTGGCACTCATCCACTGAGCCACACCAGCCAGGGCTCAAAATAAACTTTCATTAATTGTTACATTTTGTACACTTATGACCTTCTAGAGCTTCATTGTAGCACTTAAACAAAGAGTCAATAGGGGGTATACACATCCCCAGATGATTTTGACATTTGAACCAATCACATTACTTGAACCAAGACTCATTGTTTTTTAACTCAGCTGGCTGTTCTAACAGCTGGCCACCCACCTGGCCCCCGGAGCAGGAGTGTTTGCTAAGAGTTGTGAGGCACATATTCTGCTTCCAAAATCAACACCGACTGCAGAGTGGTCATTTCCCTCTCTCTCCCTCTCCCTCTTTCTTGTTTGTTTGGCCCCCGCCCCATTACTTTATTTTCAATAACCTCCACTTTTATGAAGGTACTAATATGGGAAATAGGGGAGTAGACAGAGACCACTTCTTTCAAAAAAAAAAAAAAGTTAAAGTTGGTATTTTAATCAACCGAAGGCAGGGACTATAAAGAACATTCTAATCATGTGACCACACCACATTTTTGTGTTTAAATTAAGTCAGGCCTATAGTGGTGATTAATAGCACACATTGACTAAGAAAGTCAACTGGCGTGATTATGAAGGGCAAACTCTCCTGGTTTCAGTGGAGAAGCAAAATAAGCATATAATTGACCTTTACATTCCATTCTACTTGAGAAGGGCTCTCTGGCCTTTTAAAAACTCTTTATTCTTCTGTTACAAATCAAACTTGGAATTATATGCTTTAAAAATGTGCTTTTAACCGAATTTCATTTTGGCAGCTGGCTCAAATATTTATTTTAGAATATGAAGCAGTTGTGGCACCCGTAATTTAAAACACATGGCAGGACCACAGAGGCGCTCTGCATTAACAGCAACGTAGTTAGCTTGAGTTTTCTTAAAATGTCAGTGCTTTGAAGTTTGAGGGGACATAATTTACCCTCTTTTTTGACTCTGTCCTTCAGGAAGCACAAAGAAGGTTTGGAATGCGAACTTGGAGACAACGATCCTGAAGATGTGTTCAGCTGTTCAGGAGAGCGAGTGGAAGGGGCCGGCACCCACAGGACTCTCGCCTCCCACCCCTTCCAGCTCAGTTATTCTGTCCTCTTCATGTGGTGTTTACCTCGCTTTCAGGTTCTTTGAAGTCTTAGCGCTGGAACCAAGTCAATTCATTTTCTTCATCAGAGAAGATTAAGAGTTGAACAGAAGAGTGTGTGGAGGCAAAATGCGTATTGTCAGCATTTGTCTCCCCACCTCAGCCATTCAGGTCCGCAAAGTCCTCATCTTGGTAGAATCTTAATGGGTTTAGTACAGAGTCTGGCTCGTAGTAGGTACTCACAAAATCTTTAACAAACGAATATTTGCGTAACGGTTGTTCTATAATTTAATTGTGATTCTGATGTGATTGTGTGAGGAGATGAGCCATGTTTACGTACAATGTTGCCTTGACCAGAAGTCCTAAAGTTAACCATTTCAAAACAAGCAATTCAGTGGCATTTAGTATATTCACAACCTTATGCAACAGCTCTATCTAGTTCCAGAGCGTTTGTATCCCGCCCCCGCCCAAATCCCCTGCCTATGGAGCAGTCACTCCCTAGTTTCCTCCAGCCAAGCCCCGGTACTGTCCTCTTTTCTGTGGATTTGCCTATAATCCGGATATAATTTCATATGAAATTATACAATAGGTGACCTTATGTTGTTGACTTCTTTCACCTAGCATGTTTTCAGGGTTCATCAGTGATGTAGTAGGTACCAGTTTTTCATTCCTTTTTACGGCTGAATAATTATTTTATGTATTTTATTTGCAATTAATTGCGGGTACATCACATTGGCCTGATTTCACCACTAGATGGCCTTATTTTCCTAGACATTCCCTGGTCATTGCCCATTGTAATTAGTAAAATTAAGTGTGAAATTCTATCAGTTTGAGCACTGCTTTCACTGCAAAGCCATTTGATGCCTAATCAATGAGCCATTGGGTGCGCTTTGCCACCAGGGCGTGCGGTCTGTCACGGACCAGGGCGCTGTTACCGGCAGCAGTGGCTTCTGGGAAAGTCGATAGTACTTTCCAGGTGGTTTCAAAATAACTATCTCATGTTGAAAGAATTATCTTAATATGAAACATCTTAACACGCTGTCAATTAATGCTAATGTCCCTGTCAAGACTGAAATAACAAAATAGGGGATTTTGTAATGTCATTGTGAAATCTACAGAAGACTTGATTTGGTGTAGAGACCAGATCCCACCTATTAGCGGAAGGCCCGTGGGCGAGCTTCCCTGGGCTTCATCCTCTAGAAAGGGATGGAAGTCAGTAACATGTCTCTTCTGGGGTTTTATGAGCATAAAATGAAATATGTTTGTGGAAGTGCATTTTAATCTGGTAAACACTATGCTAATTGTTCCTAATTTTGAGGATTTAAAAATTTGGACTCATAGGTATTTATATCCTTCATTAGAGTGTCATTCTGCTTAAGGTAGTCAGTGTAATTAAGCTCAGAGCTGATCAAGAATTTGAATAATTTCAAAAGCAATTCCATTTTGATCATCTCTCTGAGACCATTATTGAAGAGAGTAGTTGGAGAGCAGTCTGTGAAGAAACTGTAGCAATTTTAAGTGGCCTCTGTACTGGACATGCCTGCTTTATTTAGTTTAGTTGGAGGAAATAACTTTGGCCTCACTGAAATATTAGTACACATTAGTGAAACATATGTTAGTATGAGAAACATTTGTCCTGTGTGGTGTTAATAGTTTGGAGCTTCTTTGCCCCGTTAGTGCACCACACGGTTCAACATACAATAAGTATGAAGTCTGTAATGATAACCAAATACATGAGTTCCATTTCCCATATTTCTCTTTTTTGACTAGAAGTTTCTTTAGGGTAATAATAGTTTCAGTGTTTACTTAATTCTCATTGCCTAATAATGGCTGGTCCTCAAAAAAAATAAGAAACCCCAAAACAAAACAATAACTATTTATTGGATATATAAATTAATAAATTAATAGATAAACATATTACTACTAAAATGCAGAAAAAATAGGTGTAGGGCACTTTAAGTTATCTTTTTAAATTATTGACAGCCTATTTCGAAATTATGCATTCTCCCTGAGTTGACCTTGTTGCCTCAAGCTGCCTGAGCAGTTAATACCTGTAAACATCTTTTAAAAGATGAAACCAAAACAAGGTGTTGGCATTCAAAGGTAGGTTTACACCTGATTCATGGGGCCTACATTTCGCAAGTGCAGACAACACTCTACATGTGTAGGAAGCCCTAGGAACTTGAACACAGAATAGGCAGAGGTGTGGGGACACATGGATGAAATGAGATCATTCACACAAAGCCTTCAAAATAGTACCAGGCTCCCAGCACTTTTGTGCTATTCAGGTAAAGACCTCTGTGGGCAGATGCAGCCCTGTGGGCCCATCATTTGCAAGCTGAGTGGGGACTGGATTTCTGTCCCCAGTTGCTGCTCCCATGGGTGGCCATCTTGTCTAGTGAACAACCCACAAAATGACTTTTGGAGGCCTGGGGTCTATTGTCATTGAGAGATGGTAAGACAGAGTGGTCCCACTGTCTCCCAGCCTACTAGTAACAGAGCAATCTCTCTGTGCCATGGTCCCTCACTCATAAAATTAGACAATTAATTTGACCTCACTGGTTGTTATGCAGAATAAGTGAGTGGATGCATATAAACACATAGAACAGTGCATGGCACATGGACCAGTCCACAAAGCGTTAGGTGTTACTATTGATATTACTCAGCCCACTTCTCAATCACAGACAAACCAAAATTGCTGGTGCCAACCCTTTGACGGCCTCGAGGCATGGAATTTTGAAGGCAAGGCTTCGGCCTCTGCACAAAGCTCCTGAGTGCAAATGCCCTGGCAAAGTGGTCTTGAAGAG
Organism: Phyllostomus discolor; assembly: GCF_004126475.2. Classification (NCBI taxonomy): domain Eukaryota; kingdom Metazoa; phylum Chordata; class Mammalia; order Chiroptera; family Phyllostomidae; genus Phyllostomus; species Phyllostomus discolor. Next base: position 144,480,844 of record NC_040907.2, on the reverse strand, counting down.
AGGCAGGAGGAGTTAAACCCTATGGAGAACTGTCTAAATTTAGGGGAGTGTGGAATTCCTCTTTGTAACTCCATGATCTTATTCACCATCTCCATTCCAAAGACTTCTGTTTAGACGTTCAGTACATATTCGTTTGGTGAGTTTACAAAGTAACTGATTTCCAGTTACCTACAAATCTGTGCTCTCCAACCAGCCCTGAGTGCTGATTTGTTGAATTGTTAGTTTATTCTGGTCACGTGAGGCAGTTTTCTCAAGCTGTTTTTCTGAGATTATTATTTATGGGAACTTTTACCAATGTCTGCCGGATTCTGAAGCATATTCTCCTGTGTTTATTGAATTTCCTGTAACCTGCACTTTATTATCATGAATAATCCTGTTCCCAGAATAGCAAGGAATGCAAACAAGGGCAGGAGTTCTTGGAGTGCATTCTGATGAACTTTGATCTGCAGTCCAGTGCTCTACCACTGAACTATACCTCCACCTTCCATTCTGATGAATTTTGAATAGCAAACTTTCTTGTCCTAGACTTAAAGAAATTAATAGACCTATATTTTTAGAGCACTTTATGGTTAAAAACAAAATTGAGTAGAAAATACAGAGCATTCCCACATGTCCCTTCCCGGCAACAGCCTCCTCCACGGTCAATGCCTGGGACCAGAGTGGTACACGTGTTACGATCGATGAGCCAACACTGACACATCATCCTCAACCAAAGTCCATGGTTTACCTTGGGTTCACCTTGCTGTTGCACATTCCATGGATTTGGAAAGATGTAAAATGACATATATCTACCATTAGAGTGTTACACAGCACAGTTTTTTTTGCCCTAAAATCCCCTTGTGCTCCCCCTATTCCTCCCTCCCCACCTCAAGCCTCTGGAAAGCACTGATCTTTTAACTGTCTCCATAGATTTGCCTTTTCCAGAATGTCATATACTTGGAATCACACACTATGTTGCCTTCTTCCACATAGCAATATGCATTTAAGTTTCTTCCCATTGTCTTGTCATGGCTCGATAGCTCATTTGTGTTCAGTGCTGAATTATATTCCATTGTATAGATGTATTACTACCGACATTTATTTATCCATTCACCTCTTGAAGGGCATCTTGATTGCTTCCAAGTTTTGGCAACTGTATATAAAGCTGCTACGAGCATTCATGTTTAGGCCTTTTGTGTGGACAAGTTTCAGTTCCTTTGGATAAATATCAAGAAATGTGATTATTGGATTGTATTGTACAAACTTGTTTAGTTTTGTAAAAAACCACTCGCCCTCAAACACTGTATACCAAGTACATTCCCAGATCGGGGTCTTCTCTTTGCCCAGGCTCATTTGGGATGATCTCTCCATAGACAGCTACAGGCATGCCCCCTTGCCTCCTTCATGTTTTTGCCCAAACACTATTCCCCTGACCATCTTGCCAACACGACCATTCTTCCTGTTGTATTTCTCTCCACAGCACTTCTCACCAACTGATGCACTAGATCAGGGGTGTCCAGTTCATTTTCACCAGGGGCCGCATCAGCCTCACAGTTACCTTCAAAGGGCCGAATGTAATTTTAGGGCTGTGTAAATGTAACTACTCCCTAATAGTTAAGCGAGAGCTTGGTGCTGCCACTGGGTAGAAACAAGGTGCCAGGCCAGATAAAACAAAGTGGAGGGCCAGATTTGGCTCGTGGGCCTTGTGTTTGCCACCTGTGCACTAGATATTTTATTAGTTATTTGTTTGTTGTTTGTCTCTGCCACCTTGCTCCCAAAGATGGGAGCAAGTGCTCCCAAAGCATGGGAGCAGTGCCTGGCTTGTTGTAGGCAAATCATATGTGTTTATTTTTAAACGAGTGCCTCATCATTGCTCTTAATTAGAAGTTATTACAATATACCCTTTGAGTGATGGTTTTGTTTACATTTAACATGTACACTTACTTTTGTTTTATAGTAATGTAAGAGCTACAGACATTCAAAGTTCATACTTAACCTTTTTCTACAGACTAAAGCAGCAAGCATTAGAATTTAAAAAGTTTATGTGAGCCAAATCTGCAGACATGCTTGATAGCAAGATTTTAAGGGATTGAGAAAATACTTCTGAGAATGGCAATTTTGCATTTCTTTTTATGAATTGAGAATCAAATGAGACGATGAAAAGGTTACATGAAATTCACTGGTGGTAGGTTAGGGAGGCAGGAGAAAGCAAAGTGGGATAATATCTAGGATTGGGTAAAAATGGAGAGATCCATGCTTCTTTTACATCAGGGGGTACAAGGTGGGTAATATTTAGCATTTGCAAGATTATAATCAGGAGTTTCATGGTCCTGTGCTTTGGTCCTGGCTGTTATGCCTCCAAAGGGTCTAGAAACAAAAATTACTTTAACATGTCAAAGCTCTGTTATTTTAGATGCATGGAACAATGGGTAGGACTCACTTAATGCAAAGACTGACCTTTGCTAAGGAAGCTATAGGCCTGGGAGATGACCAACAACCATGACCTGCCCAGTTAGGAATTTATGATCCGACTAGCCTGTGAGGTTAATTTTGATCACTTAGCTTATCAGGCCCTGCATGTGGCCTCCTGAGCTTGTTGGGTCTACTGTGTTGTCCCCTTTACACTCACAAGCTGACCCTGGATATAACGATGGCAAAATTGGTGAGAACTTTATTTTTAGATTTTATTTATTTATTTTTAGAGATGGGAAGGGAGAGAGAAAGAGAGGGAGAGAAACATCAATGTGTGGTTGTATCTCATGCACCCCTTACTGGGGACCTGGCCCACAACCCAGGCATGTGTCCTGACTGGGAATCAACTCGTGACCCTTTGGTTCCCAGGCTTGCACTCAACCCACTGAGCCACACCAGCCAGGGCTAAAATTGGTGAGGACTTTAAAAGAGGTTCATGTATTCCTCATATTAAGAAACACTGTTATAGTATCTTGGGTTGCTTCCCGCCATCCTCCCCACCCCCCACCCCCCCCCCCAGTTAGTAAGGAATATGGGAGTTAAAAATCTTAGTCTAGGACTTCTAGTCAAGATAGCAGTATACGTAAACACAGCCGGCTACCTGACATAAGCAACCAAAATTACAACTAAACTACAGAACAACCATTATTTAGAATCACCAGAAATTGAGCTGAATGGAAGCCCTACAACTATGGAATTAAAGAAGAAACCACACTGAAACTGGCAGGAGGGGCAGAGCTGTGGAATGGGCTGGTCCCACACTCACACGTGGAGCATAAAAATCAGGAGGGATATTTCAGAAGCAAGGGGTCCCAGCTCCACACCAGGCTCCCCAGTCCAGAGGTCCAGTGTTAGGAAGATAAGTCTCCATAACTTCTGGCTGTAAAACCTAGTGGGGGTTGAGGCTGTGGAACACAGAAATATATGGGATCCCAAGCAGTTCCTCTTAAAGGGCCCCCACACACACTTAGTCAGACTCACTCCCTCTGAGCTCCAGTGCTGGGGCAGCAGCTTGAAAGGCCAGGAACATGTGGAGAGAAACTGAAGTGCCTGCCATCAGGGCAAGAACTGAGGGTCAGCTTTCTCCTAGACAGAAGTGCTGGCAGAGAATATTGTTCCTTTCTGAGCCCTCTCTACACAGAACTGGCAGGCAGGCTCCATATCTGAGACTCCATCAGCCTGGCTCATACGGTTTGCCCCACCCCAGTGATTCCTTGAGGCTTTGCCTCACCTAACTTGTGGGCCTACCCAAGCTGTTTCCAGTGGCTTTTCCATATAAATGGCTTGTCTTGGCTGATGCTTCAGACTTTCTTACATTCTCTCAAACAAGCAGCATCTGGCCTCAATAAGTCCTGTACCTCTCACTAAGTAGCTCTAGACCCAGCACTAGCAGCAGCTAGCTTTGGTTTAGAGTTTGGCCTTGCTTGGGCACCTGTAAGCCCAGCAAAACTGGCAGCCATCTGCAGATTGCTTTGTAGCTTATGCCGAGTGGCTGACCTTGGCCTGCACTTTCTGGGAGGCTTCAAAGCCTGTTCACCCAGTGGACAGTTACAAATCATGTCAGAATACCACCACCCAACCACCTTTGTAAGCAACACAATCAAGGGGTGGACTCAGCAGTCACCAGAGCCTTGCTGATGTAAGTTCTTCTCTGTGGAGTAGACTCCTGCAAACTGATGCTCCACAGTGGTTAGAGGTTGGTGGTCAGTGATCACAGCCAGTCACTGAACTGATCAGCCTGCATAAATCCCTCCCATTGACATGCCAACAGCAATCAGACTCAGCTACAAGAGGAGGGTGCACACAGCCTACATGGTGGGTGCACCTAGAGTACCCAGCTTGCGTGATAGGGAAGGCTGTGTCACTAAACTTTACAGGACACCTACTATATTAGTCCACTCTACCAAGCCAGGGAGTCATAACAGAAACACATGTTTCTAACACATAGAAACAAATGCAGAGAAACTTCCAAAATGAGGAGACAAAGAAACATGGCCCAAATGAAAGAGCAGATCAAAACTTCAGAAAAAGAGCTAAACAAAATAGAGACAATCTACTTGATGCAGAGTTCAAAACACTGGTTATAAGGAAGCTCAATGACGTTAAGGGAAGAGTAGATGAATTCAGGGAGAACTTCAACTGCATAAAAAAATACATGGAAACCATGAAAAGAGCTAGTCAGAAATGATGGGTACGCTAACTAAAATAAAGAATAACTTACAGAGAATCAACAGTAGAGTAGATGAAGCTGAGAATCAAATCTGTGACTTGGAATAGAAGGAAGAAAAAACACCCAATCACAAAAACAAGAAAAAATTTTAAAAATGAGGATAGTGTAAGGAGCCTCTTGGACAACTTCAAACATACCAACATTCAGATTATGGAGGTGCTGGAACAAGAAGAGAGAGAGTGTGTTGCAGCTGGTTAAGGCCTGGCAGGTCCACTCTGATTTGGGCAGATGGAAGAAAATGCACGGAGCCGTGGAGACGCTTGACAGACCTTTATTCACCCATGGGTGAGCCACACACACTGCAAGTTGCATGTCTCCCTGCATGTCTCTGTGTGGCACACTGCATTTCAGCTGTCTCTTTGTATGGCACATGTTGTGGCACCCAGCGGGGACCCCCTAGTTGCTTAAGTACTAGACACAGACAAGGCTGGCAAGGTGCCAACAGATCTTATGCAACAGAGCTTCATACTATGCAAGTGAGCCCACTCAAGGCTATGGAAACAGTTCATCGGGCCCAGTCACAAGACTATGAGAACACTACTTACCAGGCCCATTCTCAAGGTTATGGGAAAACTGCTTCCCTCAGTTGCCCAGACACCTGGATGAGGATGCCAGGCTGCCTCTGTTTACCCTACAGAGAGCAAGAAATTGAAAACCTATTTGAAGAAATAATGACAGAAAAGTTTTCTAACTTGGTAAAGGAAATAGACATACAAATCCAGGAAGTGCACAGAGTCTCAAACAAGATGAACTCAAAGAGGCTCATACCAAGATATATCATAATTAAAATGCCAAAGGTCAAATACAAAGAGAGGATCTTAAAAGTAGCAAGAGAAAAGCAGTTAGTTACCTACAAGGGAGCTCCCATAAAACTGTCAGCTGATTTCTCAAAAGAAATTTTGCAGGCAAGAAGGGGCTGGAAAGAAGTATTCAAAGTGATGAAAAGCAAGGACCTACAACCAAGATTCCTCAACTCAGCAAAGCAATAATTTTGAATTCAAGGATTGATAAGGAGCTTCCCAGAAAAGAAAAAGCTAAAGGAATTCATCACCACTAAACCGATATTATATGAAATGTTTAAGGGTCTTTTTTAAGAAGAGGGTCAAAAATGTGAACAAATAGAATGGCAATAAATACCTATCAATAATTGAATCTAAAAAATAAAATAAACAAACAAGCAGAACAGAAACAGAATCATAAATGCAGACAGCATCTGATGGTGGCCAGATGGGAGGGGGGTCAGAGGGATAGGTGAAAAAGGTCAGAGGATTAAGAAGTACAAATTGCTTGTTACAGAAAAGTCGTGAGGGTGTAAAGTACAGCATAGGGAATATAGTAGCCAAAGAACATCTATGCCTGATCCACGGACATGTACATGGTGTAGGGATTGCCTGAGGAAGTGTATGTAGGTGGCTAGGTGGGAGAGGCAAAGGGGAAAAATTGGGACAACTGTAATACCATAAACAATAAAATATAATTTAAATTTTTAAAAAATCTTAGTCTGACAACTTTCTAGCTGTGTGACCTTGTACAAAATTATTTATCTACACATTATCTGCCTATAATTTTTGAGAGGATTAAATGAGATAATGCAAAAGAATGCTTAGCATACTTACTACTTGGGCATATAGGGTTCTCAATAAATTATGTTATTATAGTTATCTGAGAGGCAGAGAAAAAAGCTGAATCATTCTGAAAGCACCATATTCCTGCCTCCAAAACAGTTACTGCAGTTGGAAATTTCATATGTATTTGAATGATTACATTATTGATGAGCATTTCTCTCATGAGTTTTCAGAAGCTGTGTGTGTTTTGCTCAATAATGCCCCCTAGCGCCTAGCAAGATGCCTGGAGCATGTGTGGATTAATTTTCAGGGCTGTCAGTGAAGATGGGTGAAGTTCCAATATTAAACACAAGGGGGTAGTGTTCTGCCACCTATCCTCACCCCGGCTCCCTTCAGTAACGATTTTCAGAAAAGTGCAATTTCTAAACCTAATCTCAATCAAAAAATAAATTCTTTATTCCTTTAAGACTGAAGCTTACTGTTTTTGTTTCATTACTTCCCAGAGTATATACCTATCCTTCAGTAAAAATAAAAAAAAAAAAATAAAAGTCTGACGGCATTTATACCTAGGACATGTTAAACAACAACTTATTTAAACCAAAACAACAACAACAACAACAACAACAAAATTTTAAGCTGGGTATCCCTCCCTATTTGGTAACATAAAATATAATGATATTGCAATTAAGGTGATTCTGTGCCCTTTTAAACACTCATTTGCTCTGTTAATCATTATGGATCCTTTCCAAAGGTAATTACTAACCCTTGAATACTTCATTCCACAAATATTTATTGAGTGCCTTTTAGATGCCAGGGATTTTTATAGGTGCAGAAGCCTTAACTGAAGACAGACAAGGTTTGTATCTTTGTGTTTAGATGGTGATATTCTGTCAGGAGAGGGAGAAAATGCCTGCTTGTGGAGGATCAGCCCCATTGAAATACTTTTTTAAAATGTTGAAGTTTATTAAGATGAAAGGGCACTTAGAAATTTCTAGTGAAAACTCTGGTGACCAAAAGGGCCAGAGAGATAATATAAACAAGTAAGGCCACGTGGGGACTACCATTAAGCAAAGATCAGGTGTCTAGTTAAGAGTACTTCCTCCCAAACGGCTCAGGTAGAATTTTCTTTTCTGCTTTTCTATTCTATTTTTTAAAATATATTTCATTGATTGTGCTATTACAGTTGTTTCCATTTCCCCCCCTATGGCCCCCTCCACCTGGTATGCCCATTTCCTCTAGCAATAACCCCCCTTAGTTCATTTCCATGGGCCATGCATGTAAGTTCTTTGGCTACTCCATTTCCTATACTAATCTTAACACCCCCCTGTCTATTTTGTATCTATCAGTTAAACTTCTTAATCTCTGCACCTTTTACCCCGACTCCCTCTTCCCACTCCCAGCTGATAATCCTCCAAGTAATCCCCATACCTATGAATTCTGTTCCTGTTCTGGTTGTTTGCTTAGTTTGTTATTTTTAGATTCAATTGTTGATAGTTGTGAATTTGTTGCCCTTTTAATGTTCATAGTTTTGATCTTTTTCTTAAATAAGTCCCTTTAACCTTTTACATAATAATGGCTTGGTGATGATGAACTCCTTTAGCTTTACCTTGTCTGGGAAGCACTTCATCTGCCTTTCCATTCTAAATGACAGCTTTGCTGGTTAGAGTAATCTTGGTTGTTGGTCCTTGCTTTTCATCACTTTGAATATTTCTAGCCAGACCCTTCTTGCCTGCAAAGTTTCTTTTGAGAAATCAGCTAACAGCCTTATCGGAACTCCTTTGTAGGTAACTCTCTGCTTTTCCCTTGCTGCTTTTAAGATTCTTTGTTTATCTTTACCCGTTGGCATTTTAATTATGATGTGTCTTGGTGTGGTCCTCTTTGGGTTCAACTTGTTTGGGATTCTCTGTAATTCCCAGACTTACTTCCTTCACCAGATTAGGGAAGTTTTCTTTCATTATTTTTTCAGATAAGTTTTAATTTATTGCTGTTCCTCTGCTCTTTCTGGCATCCCTATGATTCAGATGTTGGTGTGTTTGGAGATGTCTCAGAGGCTACTTATACTACTCTCGATTTTTGAATTCTTTTTTTCCTTCTTGCTATTCTGGCTGAATGCTTATTTCTTCCTATGTTCCAAATTGTTGATTTGAATCTCGGCTTCATCTGCTCCACTGTTAGTGCTCTGTAGATTTTTCTTTATTTCACTTAATGTGACCTTCATTTCACCCTGGATCTTTTTTATGCCACTGCCATACTCAGTGAGTTCTTTGAGTATCCAGATAACCAATGTTTTGAACTCTGCATCTAATAGGGTGGTTCTCTCCATTTTGCTTAGTTTTTTTTTTTTCTGGGCTTTTGATCTGTTCTTTCATTTGGGCTCTATTCCTTTCTCTCTTCAATTCAGCAGCCTCCTTTGTGTTTGTTTCTGTGTATTGGGTAGAGCAGCTTTGACTCCCTATCTTAGTAGCATGGCCTATTGTAGAAAAGGCACCTGTAAATTGTGTGGGGTGGAGCCTTAGGTAATCACCAAGGCAGGGCAACCCACTTCACCTCACTTCTTTGTGACTCTTTGTCGGGGGAGGGCTCAGAGAGGAGACAGTGTGGCTGTCTGCCTTTTGTAGGTTTGTCCAGCATTTGCCCTGTTTCCAGTCACTTCACTTACTCCTCATATGTGTCTGGAGCCCTACCAGCTGTTGCTCTGGTGCTGAACCCTAGAGGGGGTAAGTCTGCATAAGTTCTAAGTCCATGTGGGCCCTTTAAGTGGAGCCTCCTGACAATCTGGCAGTTTCTTCTACTACCCCAACCCCCACTGCTTTTTTTTTTCTTTGAGAGAGAGAGGAAGGGCCCTGGATGGTGTGATTCAGTGGGTTGAGAACCAACCTGCAAACCAAAGGGTCAAAGTTTCAATTCCCAGTCAGGGCACATGCCCATGTTGGGTTGCAGGCCAGGTCCCCAGTAGGGGTTGCTTGAGAGGCAACCGCACATTGATGTTTCTAACCGCCCCCCCATCCATTCCCCTCTCTAAGAATAAATAAATAAAATCTTTAAAAAGAGGGGAGGGGTGGAGAAGGGAGGGAAAAAAGAGGGAGAGAAACATTAGTGCATGAGAGATACATTGATTGTTTGCCTCTCGCATCCCCCAACTGGAGATCTGGTCTGCAACCCAGGCATGTGCCCTTGTCTGGAATTGAACTGGTGACCCTTCAGTTCATAGTTGGTGCTCAATCTACTGATCCTCACCAGCCAGGGCCCCCACTGGTTTTTATAGCCAGAAGTTATGGAGATTTATCTTCCTGGTGTTGGAACCCTGGGCTGTGTGGTCTGGCCTAGGGCTGGGATCCCTTGCTCCCGAGGTATTCCTCCTGATTATTATTCACCACTTATGAATGGAACTTCCCATTCCTCTGCCTCTTGGCCACACTATGCCTCTGCACCTCTCCCCACTGTCTCTGCATCTCCAGCCCCCCACCTGTCTGGGTGAATGTGGCTTCTTTACAGCCTTGGTTGTCAGACTTCCATATAGCTCATTTTTCTGATGGTTTTAGTTGTTATTTGTTTAGAGGTCTAGTTGTAATTTTTTCTGTAGTTTGCAAGGGGGTAAAGCGTGTTTACCTATGCCTCCCATTTCTTGATCAGAAGTTCTTCTCTCCTTTTTTATAACCCAAAAAGACCCACTCTCCTTAATACAAACACTCCTTTTCCTAAGTCACCAAGTAGAATGAGCTGCTCTAGGTGGATTCAGAGAACTGTGAGGCGTGAAGGATTAAGATAAACTAAATTTTCTCTACCACACCCCTCTCAATTATTTTAAAGAAACAAACCTATTCAACCCAAACAATGATAAATACGGAACAAGTCAAGATCACAACATGCACCATGACTATGGTAGAGCTGAGGTTGCTGTTTTCTTCTTTTTTTCAAAGAATTTTCTAGGCCATTTAGAGACCTTCCTTTTCCAAGCATGGTTCTTCCAAGTCTCTTTTTGGATTTCACCAGGAAAAGGGCATAGGGCATAACTATCTTTAGGTGCTATCAGAAGAGATGGGTTAGTTTAGTCACCTCCCTTCCTCATCATTTGTGAATGTGAGAAGAATGGCTGGCACTCTCTGAAGCCAGACTTTTCAAGGGAATTCAGATTTTTATTTTTCAAGGGAACCAGAAATCTGGAGTTTTATAGAAACCCCCCAATTTTAGAATCTTACTGATGGCTGAGAAGTTTTAATATGCTGTGAGAATAAATCCAAGCTCATCTGAGAGCTAAATTTCCCTCATTGCTCAGTAGCTTAACCTCTAACCTAATTTAATCCTCTATTTTTTTTAAATATTTTATTTATTTATTTTTAGAGAGGGAAGGGAGGGAGAGAGAGAGAGAGAGAGAGAGAGAGAGAGGGATCAATGTGTGGTTCTGGAGGTTATGGCCTGCAACCCAGGAATGTACCCTGGCTGGGAATCGAACCTGGGACACTTTGGTTCCCAGCCCGCTCTCCATCCACTGAGCTATGCCAGCCAGGGGAATCCTCTAATTTTATGACTAAATAACAGACTCAGAGAAGTTAATGACTTGCCCACATTACCACATAATTCATTTTCTCTCAATTTAGTCATAAAATATCTTAAAAAATGTGGAGAAAATGTCTGACAACTAGTGAGGCAACTGTTGTCCGCTTTACAAGTAGCCTCGAAATGAGTCATGCTACTCAGCAATGTTGGTGCTGAGACAGAGTGATTTATACTGACAATGAGTGTGGTCCCTAACATAAAGAGTGATGATGACTGCAGAGGAACTAGTGAGAAAACACAGATGCACTACTCTGGCTGCCATTAGTTGCAAACAGGCCCCATGATGGTGCTGTGAAATGTAGCTACAGACTCAACAGTGTTTTGGAAAACAGCTGCAGGGTAACATCTCAAGAGATTCTGGGAAAGTCAGACATTCTATTACGCCATAAATCTAATAAGAGAGGTACATAGGGATTTTGCTATTAGGTTAGGAGACAGCGACTCACTATCACACAGGAAAACACAATAAACATGCAGGTATGGTGAAGGAGCTCAGAGGAATGAGGGGTTGGAGGAACATTCAAGTCAAACAGTTGGGCCTTCTAATTCTGGGGTCATTTCAAATACAGCCAACAGTCATTTCATGGTACCGAAGACAAAAATATTTTGGTGACATTCAAGGAAGTGCCGTTTCTTTGATTGTTTACTGCATGGGCTAACTCTTGTGTCAAGGTGACATTCTGAGAGGAGAACCAAGGGCTGATGTCACCATCTGACTTAGCTGTTCTTTTCACCTCCCATTTACTGTCTCCAGACTCTGTTAGCGCAGAGCGAGTGTCTACATTCTTCGCTGGGTTCCTGGCACTCAGGAGGCCCTGAATATGTGGTTGTGCTGAGTTGGCTTAGCTGGAATTGAAGAATCAGAAGCCATTGGAAGGACCTGAGAGCTAGTTCTCATCACCTGCACCCACTCCCACCCCTCAGAGGATGACAGTGCTCCCTCCTCTCCACGTCCATTAGTGATGGGAAATTCAATGTTGTGCCGTAGTTGGCAAGCAGCCAAGTCTAATTCAGTCACACTGAGGCAACTTCGTCCAGATGAGATTGCCATAATGCTCTTGGCCTAAAGCCTATATTGTACAAATGAGATTATATGAAATTAATATGATTTTAATACAACCATAATAAGAATTAATAGTGCATGCCGTATAATCAACTGGCATTCTTCCACAAAGAGCTCAAACTCTTATTTCTTACTGTGATATCTTTGTACCTATGGGTGAACATTAATAAATTTCTCTTCCAAATGGGAAAAACAACCTGTTAGCTTCACAGAATGTTCCCAGTGGCCATGTGATCTAGCCTCACTGGGCTGGAAGAAAATAGGCTTGGGAATTTTAGGTCACCAGTCATGAAAACAACTCTGGAATGGAATTTAATTTCAGAACACACTCCCTCTCACCCCACCCAAAATGGAAGTTTCTAATGTCTCTATCAGGGACTTCCACACCTTGATAACTGTGGATCATTTCATCCATTCATCCAGTAACGGAGTCCCAAATATATGCCAGGCCCCATGCCAGGTACCACAATGGACACAGTTTCTATGCTCACTGAGCTTTTAGTTTAGAGCCAAACCAAATAAAAGCAAACAAATTCATGTTGCATTAAATGCTATGAAGAAAACAAATATGTAATAAAACAGAGAAAAACAGAGAGAGGGAAATTGTTTTCAAAGAAAAGATATTTTTATTTATTTGTAGAGAGAGGGAAGGGAGGGAGACAGACATCAATGTGAGAGAGAAACACTGATTGGTTGCCTTCAGTACACACTCTGACTGGGGACGGAACCAGTCATGCAGGCATGTGCCCTAACCAGGAACTGAACCAGCAACCTTTAGGTTTTGTGGGATGCCGCTCAACCAACTGAGCCACATCAGCCAGGGTGGAAATTGAGTTTAAAGACAATGGTCTTGAACACCTCTGGGGAGTGACATCTTTGCAAAGAAGATCAATGCAAAGTCTTCTGCCTCCTTGGCTTGATACGGAGAAAAAAAACCGGGGTGGCTAGAATTATACTGAGACTTGGAGAATGAGACGTCGGATGATATAGAGAAAGGCAGGGGTGTGACACACTATGATCCATGGTCAAAGGAGCCCAGGTTTTGTTTTAATGTTTTGGGAACCATAGAAAGGTTTTAAGTTGTGAGGCAATGTGACCTAATTTATGTTTTGAAAAAAATATTCTTGGTGTTCCAGTGAGAATGGACCGAGGGTGGCTAAGAGCAGAAGGAAGGAGATGGCTTGAAAGGATACTGCAGGAGTGGCGAGAGAAGGTGGCAGGCTGGCGCAGGGTGTTTGTTGACAGTGCAGCTGGAAGGAAAGGAGGCAGATGTTGAGATACATTTTGATAAGATGATTGACAGGACTTGCTGGTGGGCTGATGTGGGAGGTCAGGGATGCCTCCCAGGTTTCCAATTTAATGAATGGAAGGGTGAAAGCCCAATATCATAAAACCGTAAAGCAAGCTTCTCTACTTAAAAAGAGCGAAAATAAAAAGGGAAGACTGGGCTGTGTTCAGCGGGGCGCCTTCACCCTTTCCAATGCCCTTGCGTCTCCCTAGAATACCTAGGTCATGGTTCTCAAATTTTAGGTCCTGAACCACTTGAAAAGCTTGTTAAAATACCAGTTGCTATGCAGTGTTACTGGAGCACAGCACTTGGAGCAGGTATAGACTGGAATGGTTAATACAGATATATCTGGTGGCTAAGGACTTATGGCTTCTTTTGTAAACTTTAAAAAAAATAAAAAGCAAGATAGGTTTTATAAAACTGTATCTTTCTATTCTTCACTCTATTGAAATCAAATATAACCAATGGCTACTATTTATATTGCTAGAAACTCTTTGAGTGGTTCTTCCAGTGGTTGGGATGACTTGTACTTTCTTACGGATGTTATCATGACATCATCTGTAACCATGAGAACTAGTTAATGTGACTGTGTAACTATGTGTCTCTGCTGAGAGATGCAAAGACAATAGTACCCTGTATGTGCAATATGTACACCACTTAAGATGTACTTACCACATAGACAGTACAAGCAAGGGGATCAGGCCATCCTTCATGTACCTTGACGCTTTATTTATTTGAGCTGGCTTTCAACTCATCAAATATTTTCTTCAATTTTCACCTTCTGAATTTATCAAAATTAATAAAAGTGAAGCAGAACTTTGCTAATAAAGCCATTAAGGTCGATACCGAGAGTCAAGAAGACGAAATTAGCCCCAGACAAAGCTGCCTGATTTTTCTCTTTGCAAATAAGGTTACCAGTCTGCACTATGTTTCCGTTGTTAACAAGTGGGCTGTCCAGCCAGAACCATGCAGCCCTTTGAATGACTTACAGAAGCCATCTGGTCCAGCTGTGAGCCTGTCCTGCTCATTATCATCGATTTTCTCTTAAAAGACAATGTTTCTGCCCTGTTGGTGTACACCTCTCTCCCTCCTCCGAATGGCTATCACACTTATGTGGCTCATGTGGCACTTGTGACATCCTGCTTAGCAGTCAGCTGTGCATCTATCTCTCTCCCCCTGGACATTTGAGGGCATTCCCCAAGGTCCAGTCCACCCTTCTGCTCTGGTTTCACCTCAGCTCTCTTGCACTGAAGATTTTCAAGCCATGTTTCTAACTTTTATCTTTCCCCTTAGCCTCTGACCTGAATTTCTAAAAGCCTGCTGGGTGTTTCACTCCCACCTCAAGCTCCATGTGTGTAATGGTGAAGAGTTCACCAGCTGCTGCCTCCTAACTTTTTTGTCTGTTAATGATCACCATCTTCCTGGCTGGAGACACACATGTTTCTCAGTCCCCTCTACTCCCTATCCAATCAGCCACTTTGTCCTATCGATTTTCTCTGTTCTCATCAACATGACTTATTTACTCACTGCCAAATACACCTTGCACTTTCCCACTGCCAGCCTGCGGTTTTACCTACCAAGAGAGGCTTCTTATTTGCTTATTGAAGTGCTTTAAGGAGTTCCAGCCTCACCTATAGAGTTAGCCTTCACCTAGGCAGCTTCTCTCCCAAGCATCTTATTTTTCCTCTGTATTCTCCTAGCAAATGTTAATTTCCTTCGTAAAAATGTTCATACATAGTTTATTTTTGAAACATAGGTTGTGGTAGACTCTAGTGAACAAACTGAACTAACAAGGAAAATGGGGACAGACTCATAGAGGGAGAGCAGGATGACAGCTAGTGGTATGGGGGGGTGAGGGGAGGAACGACTGAGCAAAAAGGAAAAAGGACTCATGGACATGGACAACAGTGCGGTGATTGCTGGGTGGCAGGGAGTATAAGGGGACTAAGTGGTAATGGGAAAAAGTACAATACAAATTAAATTAAAAAAATAAATATAGGTTGTGGTGAAGGTGGTATTAAAATATTTTATTGTTATTCAACTTCCATTACTTGCATGGCTACTTCTATTTCAATTAGATTATAAGTTCCTTGAAGACAGGAACCTTGTCTCAAACCACCGTTGCGTGGTAGCATCGTGCCTGTGCAGACGAGACATTCAGAACTACTGGTTGGTTGGTCTGCATTGAATTCACCTGATGACAGAAACAAAGGAGAGACTTGCATTATAGTTCAGTGTGCAATTTAGTTGCTCATTACATTGGTTCATTAAACACAAATAATTTCCTTTCTAATATCTTGCTCATACCATGTTTTTTTTTCTCTTGAGTAATTTAAAAGAATGTAATATTATGATAAAAACTGGAAAAAAAAGACTTTTCATAGATGTGTTTGTAATAACTTTTCTCTTTATACCACCATAAGGAAAGACCTGTAAGCATTGTGAACTTGTATGAATTACCTCTTGCTTAAATAATGACGCATGACAAACAACCGCAACACTGCAATGGCTACAACAGCAAACCTCTATTTTTGCACGTGAGTGTGTAGATTGTCTGGTCAGTTCTGCTGATATGAGCTGGTCTTTGTGGGCAATCTTGGCTTGGCTCTCACTGTACCTGGGACCTCAGCGGGGGTGACCGAGCTGCCTGAGCTCTACCCGCGTGCTCTGTCATCTTCCAGCGGGCCATCCCAGGCTTGTTCCTGGGGTAAGATAGGGTTCTGAGACAGAGAGCCCCTTAAGGTCTACACTCAGAATTGGCCCGCAATTATTTTTCTCTCCACTGGACAAAATGATCATTACACTAGCCCTGATTTAAGAAGTGGGGGAACAGGCCCCATTTCTTGATGGAAGAACCTGCAAGGACACATAGCAAAGGATATGGAAACAGAGGTGAACAGAATCCTGGCTGCTTTTGTAACCAGTCTACCCAGAGTGAGACAGATGCTAGCACTGTTTTATAGTTGAGCGATACTGGGCAATTCATTCAACCTCTCTGAACCGCTTTTCCTCTATTTGAAAATAGGTACTGTGAGAATTGAATAGACAATAGGGCCTGGGACATCACAGGAACTCAATGAATATCAATAAACTCTTTACAACTCTCCCTCCAGCTGTTCAGACAGGGGAAAGAAGTATACACCAGCTCTTAACATTAGGGATATTAAATAATTTTATTTCAATTTAATTTCAAGAAACAAAGTGCTAAAAGCAAACACATACTTCAGAAAAAAATACATAAACATTTGAACAATAATTTGAAAAATTTTGAATAAGTTAACTGGGAAATGAAGCCCAGTGTTACTAAAATCAGCACCACCGTGCGCTGACCCGAAGGGATCGAGAGGGGGCAGAACACCACGGCTGTGGATCACACAGTGGGCATCTCTCCCTTTCTTTTCTCGTACTCCACGCCTGGTTGGGTGACATCACTGGTAGCTCTTCTCTCTTTCCCATTCTCCAGTGAACATGCACCTCTGTCACAGAGGTTTTCTGAGAAACCGTTGGCTTGATCAGAGAGCTCTTAAGCTGCACAGCTGCTCTGATCTGGGGATACTGCTGATTTCGGGGATCAGGTATTGCACTAGGTGTGGGGTTATCATGGTCCTGCCCAGGAGTGCTGACTTTGTTCAGAGTAAAGGCTTCTCATAAATATGAATTGAATGAATTTGAAGAGGAAGAACAACAGTGGTGACCAACGAAAGTGATGCAGAACTAACATTCACCCATTCCACAAAATTTCATTGAAGTTTCTACTCTGTCAGCATTGAGGGAATAGTCCATGAGACAGAAGGTTCCTGCCATCAAATACATTGTCAAGAGAAGGCTGTTCCTATTTGATTTATTTTCAGCTAACATTTATTCATTGTTATCCATCCCCCAGTGTTATTGAGGTGTAGCTGACAAATAAAACTTGTAGATACTTAAGGTGTACAATGTGATGATTTGATTTAACTGTATATTGTAAAATGATTGGTACAATCTAATGTAAACATCATCACCTCACAGTCGTGTGTGTGTGTGTGTGTCATGAGAACTGTTATGATCTACTCACTTAGCAAATGTCAGCACACAATGCAGTATAACGATAGCACGCTGTACGTCAGATCCCCAGAACTTACTCATCTTACAGTTAACAGTTTATTGTCTTTGACCAACAACTCCCCATTTCCCCCCTCAGGCAGCTCCTGGCTACCACCATTCTCCTTGCTGTTTCCGTGAGCTTGAATTTTTTAGATTCCACAAATAGGTGAGATCATACAGTATTTGTTTTTCTCTGCCTGGCTTCTCTTAGCATAATGTTTTCAGGTTCCTCCATGTTGTTGCAAATGGCAGGATTTTCTTCTTTTTTATGATTGACTAATATTCCATGATAAACCCCTATAATAATGACACACATGTACATATATATAAATATATTACATCTCTTTATCCATTCACCTGTCCATAGATACTTAGGTCATTTCCATATATTGGCTATTGTGACTAACTCCACTAACATTTAGTAAGTACTCACTACAAGTCAGCTACTGTGCTAGGCACTTCAGAAGTATATGTCTTAGTTAACCTTCAGAATGGACCTACAAGGAAGGTGCTGTTATTAAGCTCATTTCACAAGTTAAGAAACTTAAGTTTTGAATTATGTGACTTGCCCAAGGTTACCCAGCTAGCAAGAGGTGGAGACATTGGGTAACGACTGAAGACAATTGTGACTGTCACAACTAGGAGGGTATTACTGGCATCTAATGGATAAAGATTAGGGATGCTGCTAAACACTCCACAATGCACAGGACAGCTCACCACAAAGAATCATCAGGTCCTGGATGTCATTAGTGTGGAGGGTGAGAGTCTAAGTTAATTAGCACAGAAGCTGGGAAGACTACCATTGATCTTACTTTGTATATGAGAAGCTCAAGGCTTAAGAGGATTGAGAAATTTCATTAGTTCATACTGCTAAGAAGTGGCAAAAGTGGGATCTTTACTGAGGTCTTCTAATTCCAAACTCAATGCCTTTCAGTTATACCATGACTCCACCATGACAAAGGAAAACGGATTCAATAATTCCATGGCTTCAAGTGTCATTGAACAAGAGAGTTTTAGCACCAGAGACCAAGGCAGTGATGTCAGAGAAGGGAAACTAGGAAGTTTGGGGGGAGCTAAGAGCAGATTGCAATCATAACTTTAGTTCCTGAAAGGTTAGCATTTAAAGTGATGGTTGGAGGAGAGTTTCGGTGACAATATCCACTGGGGGCCTGGTGACAAGAACTGGAGTTCAGAGAAAGGTCGGAACTGGAAATGCATTGCCTTTGACAGGCAGGTGTCAGCTACACACAGTCACGACAAGGGGGGATCAAGATACGGGATAACAAAGGGGAGCGAAGAAATAGTGGCTGCGTTCTGCAAAAATGTTTGTAAAAAGGAAGTGAGGTGATTAAAAAAGGGGGGGGACCAAGAAAGACATTAACGAAAGTGGGATCTGGAAGGTGCACACAGGATGTGGTCTTATGTAAAAATTCAGAAGAATGGGAGTTTGAGATTGTTCAGAAATCTGTTTCTTGGTGGGCAGGGAAGAATGTTACTGTTTTCCATTCTACAAGGCACCCTAATTTGTATAACTGACAGCATAAAACACATCTTTTTTAATGCTGTTTGTATAGTAGTTATCCTCAGAATCTTTATTAAACTCTAGGTTTTGTTTAGGTTCTACTTAGGAAAAAGCCTTGTTTCTGTCCCCAGTGCTCAACCTTCTGGTGGCTCCCAGTTGGACACGGACCCCCCCAAATGTCACTTATTTGAAGCCGAAGTTCTTGTTTCTCGCTGCTGAGTCTACACATCCTCGTTTGATCAAATAACAGAAACAAACAATCCCTTCATAATAAATGTACCCTGAGGTGTCATGCTTCTGAGAACTGCATCTGAAAATTGATTCCTCTGTACCATGGTGTGACATGGTTTTAATGAACCTGCTTGTTATTTACTGGATAGAAATGGTAGGGATTTGACCGGGTATGCTCTCCCTCCAGGCCGGTGCAGGTAGTGCCCGGCTCTGAACAGGGAAGAGCTGAGGGGAGGCGGTCAGAGCACAGCTGTCAATGCGTGTGGAGGCAGCAGAGCAGCTGACCACATCAGCAAAAGGCTATTTGACTAATAGTGATGCGTGGTAGTGCCATGTCTCCCTGTTTTTTGTAATGTAAAATGACTATTGATACTAATACTCATTTAATTTTTTTGTGCATTTACTATGTACGCAGCACTGTGTTTAGCACATTCTATAGTTACCCCAGTTTGACTCTCATAAGGACTTGAATGATGGAGGTTTAGTTTGACTCTCATAAGGACTTGAATGATGGAGGTTTAAGTACCAATTCCTCTACCTGACTTAGGGCAGGTGATACTGACTAGGATTTGGAAAAACTGGAATATCTAGGCTCACCTTCTCACCCAAATCCTCACCTCTAAGCACGGCTGTCCAATAGCACTTTCCATGATGAAGAAAAGGTTTCATATGCTGTCTAATACAGTAGGTGCTGGCCACGTGTTGGCATGGAGCCCGGGAAATGTGGTTAATTCAATAGACTGGCACTGGAAAACATGAACAAAAACTGAATTTTCATTAAAATTTAAATGTAAATGGCCAATTTCGTAGCTCTTTTGAATGTGACAAATAGTTTTTCTAAGGATAATTACAAAGAGCATTGAAAAGATAAAACGTTTCCACCATTGTAGCAAATCTATTGGATAGCACTGTTCAGGAGAAATTGTGCATTCCTCCCCCCCCCCCCCCCCCCCGTTGGATTTTAGGGCAAGCAGAAGGGCTTTCTCATCTTCTTTCCAGCTTCTTCAACCTTCAGACTTTAGAGAAGGGAGATTCCTTTTCTCTATCCATCTTCCCTTCTACCACCCCCCAAATGCCCACCCCCGTGGTGTATCAGCTTGTCCAACAGCCTTGAGGGGAAACCCCAAAGGGTGAATAGGTGTAAGTGACCCTTCTGTATCAGGCACAGGCTAGGAGCGTTAATTTCCTCCTCCTCATCAACAATCCACAATTACTCAGTTCTCAAAATGTGAGAATCAGTCTGCCAGAGACCGAATCAGGTAAACTAAACCTAAACCCCCTAGGAGTAAAAACCAAACACACACAAAACCCAAACACAGCATGTAATAAGATAAAATATTTCCTTCGAGCGTTGATAGAGTTCCTACAGGTGGTGACTTGGAAGAAAGCCTGTGACATTTCTTCTTATTCTCCAAAATGTTTTTAACAAACTGGTTGTCCTATATTAGTTAAGTGGAAAATGCAGCTATTTTTTTGCCGCCCAAAACAATGTTTAACTAAGAGAAGTATTTTCCTGAATCACAAGAGTATTCAAGCCTTTAACCTAAAGACTTTCACAGATGAGAACTCAGGGCTCAACCCTGCTTCTGCATTAATAATTCCATTTTCAATGCTAATGAATTCTTTTACAAGCTGCATGTGCTCATTCTTTTACCTGTTTTAGGCACAGATTTACTAATTGTTACTTGTATGTAACTCAGAGGTTTTTTTTTTAATGCAAGTGCAAAATAGGACTTAAATCCAGATTTGTAAAGAATAGGAAATTGAGCAGAGGGAAAAACACAAAATAGCCAGAGGGCAAAATGAGGAAGGACTGTACTGACCTATTTTAAAAAATACCCTAAGGTATTTTGTGGCCACTACACAGTAACTTTAGGCCCCTGGTCAGATTTTCCAGAAAGTTGAACTCATTTTGACGCTTTGATGGAAAACCAACTAAATCACCTAGGGATTCTTGTTAAAATGCAAATTATGATTTAGAGGTTCTAAGACGGCCTGAGAATTTGCATTTCCAGCAAGCTCCCAGATAATGCGGTTGAGTAGCAAGGATGTGGACATTTACAGGAAGGTGAATCCGGAACCTGGTTTCCACAGGGTACGGATTGGCAGACTCAGGCAGCTCTTTCGTTCTTCAGGCCAGTGGGAAGGCCAACTTAAGGCCACTTTGGGCAGCTGGACCAGCCTCAGCACACTCAGCAGCAGGGAATTGTACTGGGCGAGCGTTAAGTACCCGGTGCCTGTACCTCATTCATTTTGTCCTTTCAGCAAACACATGAAGTGGACGCTAGTATTATTTTCGTTTTACAGGGGAAGAAACTGAAGCTCAGAGACTTAAAGACCTTGTTCAAGGTCTCGGGCATTCTCTCTCTCTCTCTCTCTCTCTCTCTCTCTCAATTTTAGAGAGAGGGAAAGGGGAGGAAGGAGAAAGAAAGGGAGAAACATGGATGCAAGAGAGAAACAGCCACCGGCTTCCTTCCTTGCTCGCTTGGGGACCTGCAACCCAGGCAGGTGCCCTGACCAGGAATCCAATCGCATCCTTTGGTTTGCGGACCGGGCCCAACCAACTGAGTCACACCTGCGGAGGCGCAAGCTTTTCAGGACTGTTGAATCCACGTCCATCTACTCCAAGAGACAATGCTTTCAACACCCTGGGGCCTCAATTTCCTGTGCCGTGAAAGAAAAAGGGCTGGCTGGGAGACTTCCAAGCGAGTCCTTCAATTTTTTTTCCGGAGACCTTGTTCTTTGACTCTGCAGGGAAGTGACCGCGTCCGCTTGCCTAGGTCAGGGGCACGGATGGTTGTTCCTTAGGAAGGGTCGGACGGACAGTGCTGGAACAAGCTGGCGCGGGCCACAGCGGGCTCCGGCGTTGCATAACCGCGAGGCGTCCCTCCCCCTCAAACTCGCTCCCAGCCCCTTACCCCTCGCCCAGCCGCAGCACTTAGAGCGGATCCCAGGCATTAGTCCCATTCGCCCGCTTCGCAGAGTCCACGGCAGAGCGGGGGGGCTGAACGCCGAGATTTCCCCCTCTATGCTGTTCTCCCCCATCACTGCCCGTGGGGCTCGGGCCCCAGCACCCGCCCCCGCCTCCGCCCCTTGCGCTCCCCGCCCCTCGGAAGCACGGGTCGCTGCGCCTGGGGCTCGGGAAGGGCCACTGCCTGAGGACACGGCACGGCGGGTACTGCTGGAGGCATGTCCACGCGCCACCGCCGGGGCTGCTGTGGCCAGCGCGAGGTGAGGACGCAGCGGGGCCGGCTAAGGCCTGGGGTAGGGTGGAAGGGGGAGAGGGCTGTGCACTTTTCTGGGAGGGCTGCGAAGCGCTAGAGTCTGCCCCACGGGTTGCCCTGGACGCAGTCTCCCGAGGGCGACTGCGGCCCCGGGATTCCCATCGCGTGGGCCAGTGATCTGCCTTATTTTACCCTCTTCCCGCTTCCCGGCTCACCTGTGCGGAGGGCGCGGTGGCTCAAGTGACCCCAAGCATCCTTCGTGGCTGGGCGGCGAGGCTCTAGGGCTGGCCTTGGTGGAGCTGGCGGAGGACACTCGTTTCGCTGCCCCAGCGCCCAGCAACGCGCCAGGAGCCGGTCACCCCAGCCCGGGTCCCTCGGAGCACCTGCTGGGTCAGGGAGAGACACGTGCCCGCGTGCCCGTCGGTTTGGGGCTAGCGCGCCTGCAATTTCTGGGCAGGTGGCTGGAGAAGAAGCGGCTTTGATCCCTTGCCGTGGTTTTCAAGTGCAGATTTCTCCGTGTAGTGGAAACCGGCTTTCTTCCGGATTCTGTTTCTCGTGTAATTTTAAAAATCTCCCTTCTGCCTCAGGTTATAATGTTTACTTCTTGTGCGTGGTGTGCTAAAAGCAGAGCAGCCTTCAAAACCTTCAGTGGACTGAAATTAATTTTTCAGTTGCTTCTTGTCTCAAAGAAAAACAATGATACGTATATCGTGGGACTCCAGGGGCGGAGGTGTCGTACAATAAGGCACTACTCAGGTCCTGCGGCTCTTTCGTTAGCCTGCCGTTTTCACAACTCAGCATTCTGAATCTCTTAACTTCTTTTCTTTTTTTTTTTTTTTTTTGACCGTGAGTAAGATGGGGCCTGCCAGCACACTGGTTAAACCCTTCCATTCTGAAGGGGCCCTCATTAGTTCATCCCCACTCGCTTCCTTGCCCAGAGCTGGACAACCCGCCGGCACAGCCCGCGTAACCCGGGAGGAAAGGCTTCAGGCCTGCCAAATGTAAGAAACACACGATCTCCACAGCAGAGCGAAATCACTAGCTTTTAAAAATCATCAAGTGCTCCTGCATAGTTCGTTCCCACCTTCCTCCCCGCCCGCCCCCCGCCAAACCTTATGCCGAAATAGGCTAATGGGACCCGACCCTCCTCCAAGGTGCCCAACCTATGTCTGTTGAAGAAATAAGGATGGAATTAGGAGGAGTAATTAAGGGACTAGATTTGGTCACTTATAGTCACAGGATCTTGAAATCCGAAAAAAAGTTTCGAGGTCATCTATTCAAACGTTCACCTTACAGCTCAGGAAGCTCAGATTCCAGTGGGCAGGGTCGGCCGAGCTCCTACTGTTCACTGGTACGGAACCAACACCAGAATCCAGGCCTCCTTCCCCCCTTTCCGTTCAGTGTTCAATTGCCAACAGGCACTTTGTACAAAAAGTTACATGACTAGAATCACCTCATCACATCACTTGCCTGTTTTATTTATTTATTTATTTATTTATTTATCTTTTTTAAACTGGTGGGCTTCTGAAACAGATGAGAGGGGTTGATTTAGTCCAATCACCTTTGTGGTACAGTTTTTTAAAAACAGAAACCCTTAATTTTAAATAATATTTACATTCTTCTTACATGAAGATGAATGTGCTGATACATCTCAGGTGAACTTTCCAGAAAAAGAAAAGCAATCAAAACAGGTGCACTAAATTTACCCCATTCTCTCCTTGGTCTGATCCTTAGCTCCCTATGGTGATGACTGGTTCAAGTTGTGGTTGGACTCTGGAACAGACTGTAGAAAAGTGGTTTGTATGAAGGCCATTTGCATGTTGTGATTAACACCATGACCCATAACACAGCTGAGAAGGGGATTTTAAACAAGCTTATTTAGCATTCTAGCATTGTGTTGTACACTTTGTATGTTTTTTCATTTTAGCTCAAGTGAACAGATACCTAGTGTCTTCTATGTGCCTGGTGCTGTTCTGGACATTTGGGATATGTCAGCAATCAAAACAAAGAACTTTGATCCTGTGGAGCTCCAATTACAGTTCATCCACTACAGTTTTTCCAGGATCTTGTTAGGCAGAAGAAGAAGAGAATTTCCGAATTTTGCCCAAAGTAGGGAGATAACATAAATGTTGCAGATTATCTTCCTTCTCATCCAGTGATTCTGCTGATTTTATTTATAATCACTGAAGATAAACAAAGAAGCAAATTCAGATGAAGTTACGTTGACTTTGATGAACTGACATTCTACTGTACAAGAATACAATTTCCCCCACTTTAGTTATTTTATGTATATTCCTTCATTCAGAGTCCCTGAAATTGCATTCCTTTAGTGCAGGGACATCACCCGTGGTGACATTAACTTAATGAAACATGGGAGAATGAGTTTTCTCAGTAGTGTTAGTGGTCCATGTTAGTGCTGTCGTCTATAATTGCATTAGCTTGTGAGATGTAACTTCTTACCTATTTAAGGAGAATGGTGTTCTGTTTTTTACTTTGTCTCACTTTACATTTTGTTCTCCCTTTCCCCTCCACAATAAGTTATAACCTTACTGGTAAATCTGTTACCACAGAAGATTTTCCTTTTAATCACACTTTGCAGTTTTAAGCATTTTCTAATTTTCTCAATTGCTTTTTCTTTGGACAGGCACGGTTTGCAAGCTCAGGCATGTTTATTATTTTTAACAAAGGCTTATCAAATGAACTTGGCTGTTTTTCAGTAGTATACAGCCAAAAAAAAGTAATTAGTGCAGCTTGGTGGGACTGTTTATGCCATTCCTTACCTAACCAATTGCTTTGCTTTTTTAATTGCTTATTTGGAATTTGTGTTCTTATGAGTACCTTTCTAGTATATCTAAAACTCACTCATGAAAGTGGTATAATAATTTAATTGAGAAAAAACCAAATCCACACTTGAAGACATAGGGAGATTTTTTTAAAGGTTTTATTTATTTATTTTTAGAGATATGGGAAGGGAGGGAGAAAGAAAGAGAGGGAGAGAAACATGGATGTGTCAGAATACAACTGGAGGCCCCATCTGGGGACCTGGCCTACACCCCAGGATGTGCCCTGCGTGGGAATTGAACTGGTGACCCTTTGGTTTGCAGGCTGGCACTCAATCCACTGAGCCACACCAGCCAGGGCAAGACTTTAAGTACAATGACTGTCTCTGTCTGTTTCTAATTTGTTCTACATCAAAAGGCACCAGGAATTGTTATCTTATTTGAAAGTGATCTCTGTTAAACCCTTGGGAGCGAGAGTCATGATTTTGATGGCTGCCAGGCACCCCAGTGATTGATTTCTTCCTTTGCCCACCACTTACTCTTTTGGATCGTCACCCCCCCCTTCTTTTGTTGCACATTGATGAATGGAGCAAGTTGCTGTAGCCAGGTAGGAAGTTCTACACCATTAATTAATTACTTAACTAATGTGCTCATTCATTATTTACACAGTAAATGTTTACTTGAACATTACTAAGATAAAGATTTGGGTGAAGATTGTGCTGTGAGCCCTGGCTGGTGTGGCTCAGTGGATTAAGCGCCAGACTACAACGAAGGGTTGCTGGTTTAGTTCCAGTCAGCGCACATGCCTGGGTTGTGGGCCAGGTCCCCAGTAGGGGACGCTCATAGAGGCAACCACACATTGATGTTTCCCTTTCTTCTCTCTCCCATCCCCCTCCTCTAAAAATAAATAAAATATTAAAAAAAAAATTGTGCTGTGAGCACCTCTTTTCCTGTGCTGGTGGTTGTGGGGGATATTAGGAAACAGAATCTCCCTCTCAATCAGCTAGCACCCTGGTATGGAAGAAAAGACGTTTTGTGACTCGCTGTACTACCAGTTATAACCACCATGAGATAGATAAGTATGTTGGCAATTAAAAGTAAGAGAGAGAACGAATGGGCACTGTGAGGAGTCAAGGCTTAGGGAAGCCTGAGCTGCTCCTGGAAAGATGGGTAGTATGGTAAAGCTTCTACAGAGGCAGAAGGGTACTCTCTTTATGGGAACACATCTTTGCTTCTTTTTGAAGATGCATAGAAGACTTCCCTGTGGGCACCAGATGAAGCTGTGTTGGATTATATAACAGAAACTTACCTCTGTACCCTCTACTCGAGTACCCTTTTGTCCTGGGTAATGCAGTACCAACCAACACTAAAACAAGTCATTGGGTTAACCAACCCTTTTCTTTTCCTCTGAAACACACACTGGTTTTTGCTGAGAGCACAGACCGCGGTGGCAAATAACTCATCATAGTGAAATGGTGTACTTTGCTTTTTTATCAGTTCAGGTGCACACTGATGGTGGTGCTTGGTCATAGTCCTGCTCATTCTAGTATTACTTGCTATTGTAATTTAGTTAAATACTGCATAAGTTGATGTCATGTGAATGGCGAACATAGGATGCTGTTTCTGTGAAAACTAAGTTAATTGCCAGATAGGCTCCTGAAAGTAAGCCATGTTAAAAAACAACATCAACACATGCTACAACATAGAGAAACCATGACAGCATCATGCTAAGTGAAGGAAGGAAGGCACAAAAAGCCACATATTGTATGATTCCATTTATATGAAATGTCCACAATCAGCAAATCCATAGAGACAAACAGTAGATTAGCGGTGGTCAGGGGATGGGCCCCGGGGAGAACTGAGAGTGACTGATAGTAGGTACAAGTGGCATTCTCTTTGGGGTGATGGCTATGTTCCAAAAGTAGATAGCAGTAATGGTTTTACAGCATTGTGAATATTCTAAAAACCACTGAATTGCACCCTTTAAAATAATTAAAATAGTGAATTTTATCTCAATCAAAAAAGACTATAAAGCTAAAAAAAGCAACATCAACAAACAAGCTATTATTACTACTTAGGTATGGAATAGACAACTGTAAAAGGAAAACTATAATAAAAAATCTAGAAGGATTTTGCTCTCAGGTGTTTCCACAAGTGACTTGAAGTTATAAATGCTTTTAAGAATTGAAGCAGAAGGATGCCTGTTCATGGCGCAGGGCAGCGCGAGTTCCATGCGCTGAGGTTTGCCAAGAGCTAGAGGGCAGCGGCAGCCTCGGGGTAGAACCGGAAATAGCCCGAGAAAGGGAGCTGTTATCTGTCAACCCCAAGAAGGCGGGGATTGTGCAGCAGCAAGAGCTCGGGAAGATATCTCTCGGGGACCTAGTGGCCGAGATCCGGAGGAAGATTGAACAGGATGTGGTGGTGGACCCAGCACGCGCCTGCCCAAAAAGCTGGCTCTGCTTAAGGTCCTCTCCCAGAAGTCAGAGGCAGCCTTTGCCTCCTGCACTAAGACACCTTCCTAAGGTGGTAGCCCCTGCCTCCCTGCTCTGACCTCTGTAGGCGTTTGTTGAATGAAGGAAAGAATTATTTCTGCAAAGAAAATTTTGCATTTGGGTGACTCAGTTACCATCACTCAATGCATTGTCTGTATACAACACACACTTCCTAGCTATCTGCTTCATAGGATTAGCATTGTCCTTCTAAAGATTTTACAGCTCTGTACATAGTAAGCAGCTGTAGCAATTCAAACCACTCTTATCTGTAGACTTGCAAATTCCAGCCCTTCCAGCAGAGGTTCCGTTGACAACAGGCCTCCCCTGTGGTGAAACCAATATGCCTCCATATAACGTACGTGTGCCTGATCTCACATGAGTTTCAATAAAAATTATACACATGTTCATTCTAAAAACAAACAAACAAAAAAAGAAATGGAAACTGGAAATCTGGGATGGTTTACCCAAGAAGCCAACACAGAGCTCCAATCATGAGCCAAAGGTGGTGAATGTGATTCACGTTTACTTTATGTACTAAAATGAAATAAAATATTTGAACCATAATATATCAACTTTTGGGCTCTCACCTTTACCTGATTGCTTCAATTAGAATGCTTTCAATACTTCAATTTCTTAGGGTAATGAGTGTATCTGGAAAATAGCTCATCTCTCTGTATCTGGAGAGAAATTCCACGTTTATGAGCCTCTCTTATGGATGTAATATTAGTCACTTGAGACTATAGAGGTGACCTGAACTTGGTTTTCAGTTCCAATCACCATAAACATCACAACCCTTTCCCTCCAAACATGTGTATGGCTCCCTGGTTCATCCATGTAACAAAGTTGTAACATAAAATCTTAACTACAACACCAATTCTTAGTATTGGTTGACTTTATAATTTTTCAAAATATTTCTGAGACATTCACCATTTTCTGGTTTTAATACCACATTACACATTAAGGATTGTAATTCACATTTTAGGGACCAACTGAAATTGTTGTGTAATTCTACTTTTTTCTGAAGAAACAAGCAAGCACGGCCTGAAACCTACACTCACAGCAGGGGCAGATCTGCCTGAAGGAGAATGGGAGTGCTGCCTCTTCAGTCGGGCATGGGCCAGTCAGACAACTAGTAATAAGCAACGTTAAACATCATTATTAACTAATCACGAAGTGTGAGGTGGGGAGCCCAAACTCTGACAGGTATCACTGCTGTCAGAAAGAAGTGGTTTGTCCGGGTTGATGTCTGACAACTGAGGGATCCATCACTAAGTTGATTCAAGTCTATACCAATGATTCTCTACCCTGGCTACACGTTAGTATCACCCTGGGGAGGAAAAAATATTGATGCCACAATCCACTAGGCCGTGGATAGACCAAGAACCTCAGTATTTTTAAAGCTCCCCTAGTGAGTCTCATGTGCAGGTGGGCTTGTGAACCATGGATTGATATAATACTACTTTTATCTTTGTAACTTGTTTTTTTTTTTTTTTTTTGTAATTTTCTTCGTGCAGTGACCACTCAGTATATGGGAAGCTTTCTCATGGTTGAATGAATTTTTTACTGATTTCCCCCCTTATGAGATTTAGTGAACTTATGGCTACACAATGTCAAAATAACCAAATCACCAAACTGGTACCATTACAGACCAGCCCACCAATCAACTGACCAACTTGTTTCATTGCTTTTCATGACTGTGGGGTCACAGGTATATTTCTTGAGGACAACAATTTGGTTTTTTTCCTCTACAGAATCTGTTTTCTCTACTAATGCTTACAAATATGTCCTTGTTTATGATGAGTTCCCATACCTGATTGAGTTGTCAATCCTAATGCTCAACTTTTTTTGGAATAATTTTTTCTTATTTAATTGAATCAAAATAGATTTTGGAAATATAAGACCATTATATAAAAAGCCATTAGATAGGGCTCATGTAAGAAAGAT
Organism: Phyllostomus discolor; assembly: GCF_004126475.2. Taxonomy (NCBI): domain Eukaryota; kingdom Metazoa; phylum Chordata; class Mammalia; order Chiroptera; family Phyllostomidae; genus Phyllostomus; species Phyllostomus discolor. The sequence continues at coordinate 144,451,414 of NC_040907.2, read as the reverse complement.
AGCAGTTTAAACCTGGCCTCATATGACTTAAAATATGACTAATTCCATGCTTTTCCTTGTCATTAGTATTCAGTGTCTGTGAGGAAATGTGGGGAGGTGACTGACGTAGAACATAAAAACACTGCTCTAGCACACTTCTCTGTCTGCGATGGCATTTGTTCTTATTTTTTAATACTCGTGGAAATTCTCTCCCACCATTACCGGTTAGTTTTCCTAGATTGTTCTCTAACTGTTGATTCTTGTATTAAAAATAACACCGCCATGGATCTTGACCAATAGTTTTGAACTGTGTTTTGCCGACCTCTGAGAGTTCTGCAGAGCTTCAGGGGCTGTTATGGGGACAATGTGGTGGGGACAAGATGCCGAGCGTTGAGCTTAGGGTTCCTTTTGGTGGTCTCTTCTGCAACTGAGCGGGTGTGCTATTGATTTCACATTTTGGGTTGCCAAATAAGATTTCATTTGAACAAAGGATTTCTTGAAAAAACAAGTTTGTAAATGACTAGGCCCACTAGGTTTCTAGGTTTCTGCTTCCCTTGTCCTGCCAAATCAATTCCGGTAGCTCCTAATTGTTCTTAGCTATACACTAGCGCAGTCTGTGTTGAAAAAACAGAGAAAGACTTTGGCTTCATTAACTTCCATCCTCCCATGCTTGTAGGGAGAGAAAGCAAAATGAGCAGTTAGATGTTCTGGGGCGAGAAAATGCAGATTGGGAGCTATTGGCGTAGAGTGTCGGTTGGGTCATGTGTGTGGACTGATTACCAAAGGAGTGTTTGTAGAGTGACATGAGAAACTGTGGATTCGTCAAAGATGAAAGCATAAGGAAGCGCTATTTGGGGTCAAAGCACCCTCTTCTGTACTCACAGTAACCCAATACACATTGGCCAATGAAGGTGTTGGAGCCCAGCCTTTGAAAGCCTACATCCTGCACAAAACTATAGGGAGCCTTATAGTTTTCGAAGGCCTGGGCTCCAACACTATCCACCACCTCCACCACACACATGTATACACAAGCTCCAACACTCTTGACAGTTATGCCCAAGCACATGTGGGCAAACAGCAAATTAAAATGCATACTTAGACATGGACTGAGAAGATAAATTTGAGTGTTTAGCTAATGGATTCGGCAGTGCAGGCAGCCATTGTAGTATTTCTGGCTTAAAAGGATTTGTTAAGAAGCACTGTTTTTTCCTTGGCTTTAATATGCAGGCATTTCCCCCATGTTCCTGTTCTTCTTTTGGAATTAGAGCAGGACTGGCTCAATTCTAGGTGTGGTCCCAGTGAGGCCCGGGAGTAAGTACCTTTCCATTTGGGTCTGAAGTGTCATTTCATCTTACCAACACAGACCCTGCCTTCAGTGCTGGCCCTGCTGTTTGGCAAATCTAGTTACCAGGCTCACCAGGCAACAATGCAGTAACTTAATTTAAAAACACATATAAGCCTTAGAAAAGGTCTAATACCAGGATAATGAATAAACAATCTTTTAAATAAGATACTGTCAAAAATATTTTCCTCAGTCGGGTGTTCTAATGATAAAAGGATTGGTCATTGTATCAAAAATTAAGCCCACACATTTTTTCTCTTTTTACTTCTTAGGTTGACTTCTTGATTATCTGAGACATTCAAAGAAGATAGAATATAGGCAACCATATACTAATTCTATTAGAGATGAAGATCTACCTAAACATTGAGCAGCTTATGCACGAAAATTGTCATTGTAGAATCATCCTGGTACATTCTGCTTTCCTTTATAAATTTTCACGTGATAAGACACCTAATTGGCTGCAAATACAAGCTATGTTAAGGTAAGTTTCAGTTTATAGTTTTATAGTTTTAATAGTTTTAAGCTGGAGAAGAGGTATTTGAATTAGGTGAAACAGAATGAATTACCTTTGAAGTCCCTGATAAAAAATACTGTGATGAGATAGTGTTGAAGTAACTCAGTGAGTTTACCCCCTGTGTCAGGCTGAGTACCCAGCATGCGTGGGCATAGGCGGGTGCTGAAGGCCCACCGAGAAAAGACAGGGCTCTGATGCAGAGGGCTGCAATCCCCTGGGAGACACTGGTGTGGGGACAGACAATCACTGCATTGTGATGAGTCCCACTGCTTTTATAGGAGTTTAGAGTAGAGGCACTCCATGCTCTATGTTTGTCAAACTATTAGAGAACCAGAAATTCATGAGGTGAACAACCCAGGGAGGCCTTTCTAGGCAGCAGGAGCAATCAGTACAAAGTGCTGACATGGAAAAATGCAGTGTGGATTGGAAGAACTGCTTGATTCTTCAGGGGGATTTGATGTGGCTGGCATGCAGGAGCTGGGTCATTTGGGGGTCCTGTGTATCACATTAAGATACAAGAAGTTTGATTTTGTTTTGGCTGCTGAGAGTGGTCCTCGAAGTCTTTTAAATAGGGAAGTTGGACAAGAGTGGGGTTTAGTGATAAAATTAGCTTGTGTTTCAAACTGATAACCCTGAATGGGGCTTCAAGAACAGATCCAGGAGGGTGATAAACTAGGGGTCTGTTGAAGTGATTCAGACAAGAAATAAGGCTAATGCCTCATAATAAGATGTTTGCTTTATTTATGTTTATTATTTTTGGTGCTTGCTGCCCTATATCAATGTGGTAGAGATGTTTGGTCAGCAATTCGATATTCTGTGCAAGCAATACAAAATTTGGGCTGGTTAATAAGTTTGTTTGACATCACACGATTGAATATAATTACCTGGGGATTATGTGTAGAGTGAAGTGTGAAATGGGTCAAAAAATTGTGAAGAATAATTAATATGTGTTCACATTCTACCCAGAGCAGCCCTTGGTCTTCGTGTTACTAGGCCCTGAGTGGGTCTGTCTAGGGCCAGTTGTAAGTGTGAGTTCTTGGCAATGTGTAGGAAAGATTTCACAACACAAGTCCTTTTGACTATGAAGATACATTTATTAAAGCTGGGGACAGTGAAACAAGGAAGGGCTTAGCATGGCGGAAACAATAGGAGAGCCTTGGCTGGCCTGCCTTAGCTCACTGAGAAGTCAGAGAAAAGGGGCTTTGGGGACAGGCTCGGGGGATCAACCCGGGACAAGCTGCCAGCTGCCCAGTGCCTTAGAGTTTAGGAGATGCGAGCCTGTGAAAGAAGGAGTGGGGTGTTGTGAGGAGCAGAAGAAAAATGAAATGGTGTCAGCTGCTCCTCAGGGGGAGAGCCACTGGTACAGGCACGCTGGGTCCTTTGTCCTGAGGCTTTTATCTGTTTCTTGCGGGCAGGAATCTTAGGGGAGGTCACAGGGGAGGGTTTCAATAGAATATTCAGCAATTCTCTAGGTCTGCCTTTTCAGGGTCACGATCTCCACTGACTGGTCAGTGAATGGGCAGGGATTCTTAGTCACTGCAGTTGATCCTGGCCTCACCCACCTGGTTTTGCTGCTTTTCTGGGCCTGGAGCTGAAACACAACTGAGGCCTAGATGTTATCTCCACCGAGGAAAGGCCAGGGGAGAAGAGGCTACCCTGGGGGTGAGGTCCTTGTTTTTCCAGTTTTGATCCCTCCAGGCACTGGGGCCTTCCAGCCTCTGACCGGCTACATCTTACTTAACTTTCTCAGCCTTTGTGTTGGGCTCTCTGTCTCAGTTTCTGTATTCTACTTGCCGAGGAATTTTCCTAGCTCCTCACCATCCTGTCTCATTTCTACCTTCCTATTTCTACTCTAATCATCTGGCATGTGTTGGTCTTTTTCACTACACCAGCTGTTAGGTCAGGGACCAAGTTTAATGTACAGTGTCACTGCCATTGCTCCTCTCTGCATTGCTCTGCTGTCCGAGTAGCCGTGTCTCACTGTGGGTAGTGCCCTCTGGAGCTGTGCTTCAGCTGTCCCTGCTCAACTGGTCCCAGCAGCAGTCATAGTGCCTGACATGTGGTAAGTGTACGGTGTGTTTACTGAATGGATGAATAAATGACATAATAAATAATGAGTGGTCAGAAGAAGAAGGATTTAACAGATGAAGTAAGAAACACAGGTCTGGGTGGTAGGGGGCATAGAAGAATAAGCAGGAGAGACTCCTGTCATGGAAATTCCAGGAAGAAAGAGTTCAGTAATGAGAGAGAGGTCAACAGTGCCAAATATCACAGAGAGGCCAGTTAATTAAGAATGGCAGAGTTAGGACTCATTGTGCATTATCAACAACAGCTTGAGCTTGAGCGGTATGTAAGGGAGGCAGGAGGCAAATTCCATTCCACCGAGGTGGCCATGAGAAAAGGGATGAGGAGGTAGTGTGCACAGTTCCGTTAGAGGCTGGCTTTGCAATGGGAAGAAAGTAGAGAGGCTGAAGGGGGTTTTCTTCCCTCATCTCCCCTTCTCTTCCATTTTATACCTCACTTTCTTCCTTCCCGCTTTCAAGATGATAGACACTTGAGTGAATTTATAGGGTAAAGAGGACCCAGTGAAAAGGTCTAGGATCAAAAGAGGAGAAAAGAGGGGAGGGGATATTTATTGGAGAAATTAAATATAAAAGGACATGTCTTTCTTTGAGAAAGGCACAAAAGAGATGAGGGTGCATGCAGGTGTGAATAAACTGGAGTGATTGCTGAAGGAAAGAAGATGGAGGGAAACCCATGCAACAGCCCATTCTCTCTACAAAATATTAACTGCCACGTTTTGGACGCTTTCTATGTTGTAAGCATTATTAAAGTTACTTTTATTTGTTAACTCATGAATTTCTTGCAACAACCCTGGAAAGATGAAATTATTATTCTGATTTTACAAAGGAGACAATGGAAGCACTGAGGGAGACAGCGAGTAAGAGGCAAAACCAGGATGCAGGGCTGTTGACCATCATGCCATACTACTGAAAATGGTGGGTCTGTAGAGCACTTAAGATTTTGAATAACCATTGTGTGCACAAAACAGGTATGACATGCAGTTGCTGAGTCACCCCAAGAACTCAGTCTGTGTTGGAAATGATAATTATGTTGCATCATTAAACTGCAAGGTTGAGAGACTGCCTCTAGCAAAACTTGCCTTACCAGTTGTAGGAATGAAAATGTTTGGACGTTTGCACTGATGGGGAATTGGAGATTGGTGAGGTGGAAGGAGTGGGGGTGCTAGAGAAAGAGCAGTTGATGTGCTGGGTTATGAATTCTAGCCTCTAAGGAGGAAGAAACGAGAGCAGGACCAGCCAATGAAATGGGAGAAAATACAAGAGCAAGAGCCTAAGGGCTCAAGGGGATTGAAAACAAAGCACATTACTAGTTGAGGAGTGGGAAACTTGTGGAGGATAAAAAGTTGGGGTTAGAGAGGGATACTTAATTCTCTAAACAATCCTAAATTTCAGAAGTGAAAGGTGGTACCAGTGATGATAGGTTGATGGTGTGGCTTTGGGAGTACATGACAAATGGATTGGAGGTGAATCTTATGGGACATGACAAGGTCAAGGTTGAGGCTATGATCTGCAGAGATGTTGGGTAGATGCTGACTAGACTGTGTCTCTCATCGGAGGATGGTGCCCAGAAGCCCTAAGGGTGGGTCTGGGCTTTAGATAGCTACAACTCAAATATGTGATGGTCTTCAGGAAAGATATGCAAGATTAGCTGATATCTGGTATGCAATAAAAATCACTCATTGTCTTGTCAAAGGACAGTTGAATAGCTTATATTTTGTGCTGTAGGTTTTGAGTAAAAGCACTTGCCATTATCAATTGGCAAAACAACACATTTCACAAGTAACTTTGGATGCTTTAGCCAAATGGTCGTTATTGCCCTGGGAAGAAAGGACTGTGTGCTCTGATAAAATCTCTTCTTCCTCTTCCATCCCCTCCTCTTTCTTTTCTCCGGGTAGTACACAATGCAGCACTGTCTGGGCAAAGAGAGAGGCAGCTGAAGATCATCAGGCTTCCAGATGTAGAGTTTGTTGTCATTTGTGGGGGTGGGGGTCATGGGAGAGGGGCCAGAAACTTCAGTGGGAATCAGTGTGGTGTCTTTGCTTCTATAGTTAGCCGTGTGATGGGAACCAGCAGTATGTGTTCCCGTTGTACAGCTGTGCACACCAGTGTCTCCATTTCTCTCCTGCCTATTTAGGACTTACAGAAATCAAAATCCGAGCTGATGTAAGCTTAGACAGCCCCTCTGTGAAGACATGGAGCTACTACCTTGGGGCTAAGCTGTGTGTCTGGGTCTGATACATGAGTGGCTTGTGTAGACAATGTGTCCGTGGGGTATTAGGCACAGAAACTCCAACCTGGACTGGCGTTACTAGTTAGGAGAATTCTTTCATGTAGTTCAAAGTTCAGGAGCAGAATGTCTGGGTTGTGACTTTGCTTCTCTGTGATTCTTTTGACTTTGTCCCCGCTATGAGTTGGTTACATTCCCAACCTGATTCCCGTCATGGTCCTAAAATGACCGCAATAGTTTGAAAGGTCACATAGAGATAAGAAACACCCGGTGGAAGGGGAGAAGGCATGTCTTCGTGTCTCCTCAGTAGTGAGGAAATGTTTCCCAGAAGTTCCTGAAAGACTTTTCTTTAAGTCATTGGCAAGGACTGTGTCACTGCCTTTTCCGTTCAGTCCATGACTGGCAGGGGGAACAGAGTTACAGCAGGACTGCTATAATTCTTGATTAAGAGGGACTAGATGTTTATTTCCAAGAGAAGGCTGAGGCCATTATTATGACATTTCAGCCTTGTCAAGGGAAAAGAGCCTTGGTTAGTGGTCAAGTCCCCGACTTCAGCTATTTGCTGGCAGTATGAACTTGGAAAAATTGCCAATTTCTGTGAGTCCCTGTTTTCTGTTCAAGGATCATTGTGGGACTTGAAAACACTTTATATAAACTTTAAGGAGCTGTACAAATGCTAATTATTCATTTATGAATAATAACAACAACTATAATAATAACAGCTTCCATTTACTGAGCACTTGCCTGTTCCACACACTTGCTACGGGCTTAAAGGCATTCTCGGTATTGCTCACTAAGCACACACCAAGCACCCAGCGTACTCAAGGCACCCTACTGAATGCTCTATTTCCGGTCTCAGGTGAGCTGAGATCTGGAACAGTAAGGCTCAAGGGTAGGGCTGGAGAAGGGATGCGGGCTCAGTTTTGTCAGCGGCAAAAACCAAGTTAAACCAGTAGAGTCAGACCAGAGCTTGGTTCAGCAACCCTGGCACTTGCGTTCTGGCTAAGAAAGAATTCAGAGCCAAGACTCAAACTATAAAGGAAAGTTAATTTAGAAAGTCACAGAGGTAAGAGAAGTGAGCCGTAGAAGAAATGGGCTTAGGAAACAAGTTACAGAGGCAAAAGGAGGGCCTTTGGAGCTTAGGAGAAAGAGAGAGACAAGGAAACCGAGCCTGGGGAAAGGGCCTGGAAAGAGGCTGAGTCCTCCCTAGAGAGAGCCTCACTGGATCCTCTGTCTTGAGAGTATTTATCTGGAGGTCTCAGGGGAGGTTCCCAATAGCTTTCCAAGTGTGTCCTTTCTGGGTGGTGATCTCTACTGGTTGGTTGGTGCCAGGGCAGGTGGGCATTAGTTGATGCAGCTGGTCCTGATGTCAGCCATGGAGTCCCTTGTCTGGTTTTGCTGCTTTTCTGGGCCTGGAGCTGAAACATGACTGAGGCCTAGATCTCTAAGGGGATTTAACCCACATGGCTAGCAACATGCCAGGGTAGGAAAGGTCAGGGGAGGGTCTGAATTGCATGACCAGTGATATGAAAGGTCAGGGGGTCTAAGCCCCATAACCAGAGATAAGCTGCAGGGAGAAAAGCTATCCTCAGGTCGAGGTCCTTGTTTTCCCAGTTTTGTCATTGCTAGGTGCCTGGGGCTTTCCGCCCTGGTGACCTTCTGTACCTGGCCTATGTCCTTGCTCTGCTCATGGCCGTCTAACTGCCTACAACAGTTTCACCCAGAGGTTCCATATTTTTTTTTGGCCTGTGTGAGCAAGTAATGGCCTCTGACAATTGCCTTGTTATTGCCACAGATTGTCTTTAGCCATCTAGTTCGGGGCTCAGTGCACGAGGGGGTTGCAAAACACAAGTTTATGTGTACTTTCAGAACAGAACACCTGATGCTTTTCTTTCCGCTCTTCCTTATTTTCTGAAATACAAGGGTTTGGGCTGTTGTTTTTTTTTTCATATTTGTGCATTTGAAATCATAGATGGATTCACAGATGTTTATTAGGCTCTCATATATATTGTTTTGTCTGTGCTTCATGAATTAGTAACATTTTGCTTTCTTTCCTCCAAAGTAGGTTAAACACTGTGGAAGTACATAATACATATTTTTAAAATTAAGTATTCATCATTATGTTTGTTATTAATTATTAGCATATTACAGGTACAGGCCTGGATTTTTATTGCATTGAGGCTTAGTGGTCAAGCGTCCTGCCAGTCAATGGAGTCAGTAAGTAGCGGGGACTACTACTTACTGACTTTTTTTTTGGTGTTATAAATTGCCCTGCTTTGAACATCATTGTGAAGTGAACTTCTTCCCTATTTTGCTTTATATCTTTATGATAGTTTCCCTGAAGGAGAATGGCTAGATCAAAGGGTTTGAACTTTTTATACTTATTGGCTGGTTGGTTCATGGAAAGTTTTTGAGTGGTAAAAAATGACACACTCATATAACTGTAACAAGGAATTGTAACCCACCCACCATTCTTTTGACATTGTTTCTGAAAGTGGGGACTCTGACTAATATGTAGCTTGTAGATGAACAGCATGTTTGTATAAGAATCTTAGGAACTAACTTCGAAAGATACAGACTGGTACCCTCAGGCATCCCAGCTCTGGGAGATTTGCTGACCTTCAGCTGTGGAGCCAGGATGACTAAACCAGGATGATGCACATCGGACCATCACTGTCCTTATCAGAATGGACTGTGCTCATCTTCCCATAGAGAACTTCTCAACCCCTTCCTTTATCCCTTTGCTCTGTTCCCTTCTGCCTCCTCATAAAAACCTCTGCGTCCACCGAGATGTGGAGATGGGCTTTGAGACGTGAGACCCCTATCTTCCAGGAGATGAGCATTGTGATGTGAGTACCCCATCTTCCAGGTGATCTACACCTGAAAATAAACTGCTTTCCTTTACATCAGCACATGCCTCTCAGGCACTGGTTTTCGTAGCGGTGGGCAGCTGGACCTGCGTTCAGTTATACTTGTAGTGTTACTTAGAGATTATGCTCTTTCTTTCTTTCTCTTTTTCTTTCTTTCTTTCTTTCTTTCTTTCTTTCTTTCTTTCTTTCTTTCTCTTTTTCTTTCTTTCTTTCTCTTTTTCTTTCTTTCTTTCTTTCTTTCTTTCTTTCTTTCTTTCTTTCTTTTCTCTAGACTGTTGCTTAATTTATTTTTTTCTTTACTTTTATCATTAATACTATTACGAATGTCCCCATTTTCCCCCCTCTGCCTGCCTCCTTCCAGGCCCCACTCCCCTTCCCTCTGGCCATCACCACACTGTTGTCTGTGACTATGTGTTATGCATACATGTTCTCTGGCTAATCCCTTCACTTTCTTTTCATCTAGTCCTCCCCCCTCCAGGCCCTTGACAGCTGTCAGTCTGTTCCATGTGTCCATGCCTCTGTTTCTGTTTTGTTTGTCAATGTATTTTGTTCATTAGATTCCACATATAAGCGAGATCATATGGTATTTGTCTTTCTTGTCTAGCTTATTTTACTTAGCAATAATCTCCAGGTCCATCCATGCTGTCCGTGTTTTCACATTCTATGGTGTTTCATATGTCTGGGGTCATAAAATATTTCCAGAAAAGCTGAACTGTTCTGTTACCATGTAACTTACATGTCCCTGGCTCCCCCCACAATTGCAATAAAAACAGTGTTTCTGTGGCTCAGCCTGTACTGGATTTTGAGGAAATCCAGCCCACCTCAATTATTCCCCATTAGTCCCAATGTCCTGGGAAGACATGAAACTTGTGCGTTTTTATTCATCTTTCTCTGATGGTGAGGGACTGCTCCCAAGGCGTCCTGATCTGCGGGCAGATAGACTCCCTGACGACCTATCTTTCAGACACATCTGCTTTTTATTCACAGTTCTGTTCCTCACGCCGGGGCCTCTGCTATAGTCTTAAGACAATCTTTGCGTAAATTGATGGGAAAAATGAAGTGGGAGATGCACTTTTCTTGCTGACGAAGGATACATCTGGAGTATTTGTTTTGGCAGTGTGGTGGAGGTAGGAAGACTTTCATTCATGTGACTCCACTCTCCATGTACTGCTTTCAACAACCCCTAAAATACTTCTCCCCATCTCTCTCTGTCTGCCACGTGATATATTGGTGAATGCAGGCATGTAGCAATGGAAACTCAGAGGAAGGAACTGCCACTCTTCTTAAATAGATTTTTAAAGAAATCATAGTTGTGACCATAGTGTATATGATATAAATCATATTTCTGTTTTGTTCTCTGCCTGTACATTTCCCCAGATCATTTTAAACACTAACATGTCAGGTATAGTGATAAGCAAAAGAATAAGACAGGGACCACCCCTGCCTCGGAGGGGCCCATGGACAGACTGACCACACAGTGTGAGCAGGGCTGTGAGGAAGGCAGGGAGAGTGCTGTGCCAGCAACTAAGTCGTCTGGGGAGGACCGCAGCACAACCCTGTGAAGTACGTGGGAAATGGAGGCCGAAGAGGCTCTGCTCCTGCCTGGGGACCCAGTCAGTCAAGGGGAAAGCCTGGATTTCACCCCAAATCTTGCTGCATTCAAATTACGTGTTCTTCATTTAGTTTCTATTTTCCAGATTTCAATTTTCAAACTTATCTCTAAAATAATTCAGATTTTATGGAAGGGAGTAAAGGGTGTTCTGCTTACCCCACCTTCTCCCATAACTCGTGCTTACATGGCTCAAAGTTTGGCGGGTGTGCTCCCAGGCTGCCTTCTCCGTGTGTTCGGAGTGCCTAAGGAAACCTCAGGTATGACCGTCTTCAGCACAGATGGAACAGCTGTGAGAGCAGAGGCTGGCTCAGGAATGAGCTGTCCTCCTCTCTCCAGGACCTACCCGGGTGAGGCTCATAGCATGCTGGCCCTGGGAACCAGGACACTCCCAGGTTTGGTAGCAACAGAGTGTTCCGGCAGCCAGCCCTTTGGACGAAGGGATAGCTGTTTGTGGTCTGGCTTTCCACCTGATGCTGACCTGCCTGGGAAAGCACATTGCAGAGCCCCTTACCATGCAGAGGTTGGGAGGAGGGCCAGATGCAGCCCCTCACTCGTCTCTGTTTCTTCAGCACCTGCACTTGTGGGGCCCAGATACTGTTGCATGAGAGACACGAAGATGCCTGGGCCCCACTTCTGCAGGTCCAGCCATGGACTGGCTTTGGGTAAGTTGCTTCAAAACTAGAAGAGTCCGATCTCAGTTTCTCCAAATTTAAAGTGCACTATTTCCCTCCTCATTTTAATGTTTCTGAAATGAGACATGAATGGCATTAGATGTATGTAGTTAATATACCAGTGTTTCTTAACTTTTTCTTGGAAAGCTATTAAGTCAGTGGGGTAACTTACAATTTATGTTATTTGGGGATTGTGGGCATGTGGTAAGCAGTCTTTTGGGGAGTTGTCTGGAGAACAGAGAATGCCTGATAATGCACTTTGTGGATGGTGGAGTACTGTGTAAATATAAAAGGGCAGAAAACTGCCCAGCTGCCCCTGAGTGGTTATTTCCCAGAGATGGCTGGACAGAAACTTCCTGACTAAAAAGTAGTGACAGTCTTTTGATCAATTAAGCTGGTGTTCTACATTATAAGAATGCACATTTCTGATCTCCCCTTTCCCCAATAAGACTCAATAAGCTATTTTCATTTTTTAATTAAAAAAATAAAACATACCTTTTAAACATTTGAATTTTCTTTTATTTTTTGAATTAGGCCTTGGCAAGAATGGTTTGCCTATCACGGATTTAGTGGCTTCCTGGCCCTTATTGGAAACATCAGACTGACCACAAAATTGTTGTAATGTGAACAGAATGTTAACCCAAAAGGAGTGCTGTAGTTCCAATAAAAACAGACAATGCCACTTAGTTGCTATGACATGCCTGGTAATATGAAGGGATTAAAGCAATTACTTAGACTCTGTGCCTGTCCAGGTAGAATTAATTTGGAGACCCTTCAAATAGTGAAGGCTAGGCAACGAGCTAAAATTTCCCTTTTGGCTCAATTCAACCAATTTGCCCTAATAACAGGTCTGAAGGAGTTTGCAATGTAGTAAAAAACAAAATGTTTATTTTGGCAGGAAAGTACAGGGTGCTCGCTAAGCAGATACCCAGCAGACACAAGAGCATGGAGAGAATACTGATATTCCTACAAGAAATCTTGCCAGTTATTTTTACAAGAAAATGGTCTCACAGCATTTAAACCAGGGGTTTCAAAGTCAAATGTCTTTGGGGGCTCAAGTGCAGAGTAGCTGAGATGTGACATAAGAGGGGGGTATAAGGCCACAGTCAAATCCAGACGACATGGAAAGGTTCAGGCTCTCACCCTTCGACAGATACCTAACATCCGTTCCTGTTGCAGGGGCATTGGCGATGTCCCTGCCCTCCCGGAGCTCACATTTGTTGAAAAACAAATAACTAAGGCCGTTGGAAAGATCACTAGAGTAAAAATAAACAAGTCAGACGCGTTGGTCTGTTCCTGTGAATCAGTTGCACAGATTTCAATATTGTTAGGTAGTATTGCTGGGTAGGTGATTTCTGGGTAAGCTAGGATTACTGTATTTATAAGGAGAAGGAGCTTATTTTTGGCATTCTTTTTGGTCTGTTGCCTTAATTTGCCAAATAACCACAAATTATAAACCACAATTAGCTCTATCTACAAGGCAACATCTGGTTTATTTCATTCCAGTTTGGTATTTAGTGGAAAACACAGCATTGTAGAAAATCTTATCTGCCCTGGTGCTGATTGTGAGGGCTTTCCACAGTTAATCAATGACGACTCAGCGCAGTCAGGGAGTCCATCTCGGAGCACAGAGCTGACCCGGAGCTGGGAGCTCCCCAGGTAGCCGTCCACAGGGAGCAGTCCTCTCGCAGGCCTGGCTTTCTGTAGTGTGACTCTGGTGAGGTCACTAGAATAACGAGCTGGGAGCTAGGACCTGGGAGACCATGTGGGAAAATGGGGATAAGAAGCACCTGTGGCTCCTCTTATCTCCAATTTCAACAAATGGAGATTTGCTGGGCCCACAAAGTGAGGCAAAACTGATAATTTTGGAGAGAGGAAATGTAGGCCTCCAGCAGAGAATAAAACCTTCCGATTCTCACTGTTCTGTTCAGTCTTCAGAGCCCTGGTGAGTGTTTTTAGTAAATTAGTGGGTATTAAGGAGGTAAATGTTTGTAGCTCAGAATCCTGGAGCCTCCTTGCATGTGCCAGGAGCTCCGGCCTTCTCCTGCGTGCAAGGTGCCACGCTGGGCCAGGAGGCCACACACCAAGCGAGGGACTCAGCACTCTTAACCAGTGGGCATTCCACTGGAAGGACCAGAAGTCCTCCCAGGCCATAAGTATCAAAGAAGGGGCTCTGGGTTGTCATGATGAGTCTTTGTTCAGCCGGCCTCTCCTCTGAAGTGGTGGGTGCCTCTCTTTGCCGCTTGTTCAATATTTTGAATATTGCCCATGGTGTCATGTTCAATGAGCAACATTTCTAAATTTCTTTCTTCCAGAGTAGATTTACCAGTGGAGAAGTACTTAATAAATACTTGATTTAAAATAGTAGTCATTATGTTTATTATTAATTATTAATATATTAAAGGTTAAGTGGTTAATAAATAATTTCCATGATGGGGGAATAGAAGTTCTCTGACTGAAGTGCAAGATTTTCAGAATATCTGTGAGTGTCCATAGTGAGTCCAGAAGAGGGATCTCAGGAACGGGGTCTGACCTGGCAGGTCACGTGGTTGAATCATGCAGCATTTTGGGGAGGACGGGGGGCTGGGGAGGGAGGAATCAGAGGCAACCTCACTGTCCAACAATAAAGGATTTGTCAAATCAATTATAGTATTTCATACAATCAAATACTTTACAGCCATGAGAATGATCAAAGTATATTTATTAGCATTCATGGTATCAAATTAAGTGAAAAGAGTAAATTACAGATAGCATGATTAGAGTTTTATTTTTTAAATTGTGGCAAAATATATACAATGTAAAACTTACCATCCTAACCATTTCTAAGAGCACAGCTCTGTGAGATTAAGTGTATTCACATTGTTGTATCATTATCACCACCATCTGTATCCAAAACTTTTTTAATCTTCTTGAACTGAAATTCCACGCCCATTAAACAATGAGTCCCCATTCTCCCTCCCCCAGCCCCTGGCAACCACCGTTCTACTCTCAGTCTCTGTGAATTTGACTACTACAGTTACTTCATGTATGTGGAATCATGCAGTATTTGTCCCTTTGTGCCTGGATTATTTCACTTAGCATAATGTCTTCAAGGTTCATCCATGATGTGACATTTCAGAATTTTCTTACTTATTAAAGGCTGAATAGTATTCCATTACCCATATACCGCCTTTTGTTTATTCATTCATCCAGGCACTTGAATTGCTTCTGCATTTTGGCCCTTGCGAATAATGCAGCTCTGCGCAAATGTCTATTCAAGTTCTGGTTTTCACTTCTTTTGGGTATAAGCCCAGAAGTGGAATTGCTGGATCATACAGTAGTTCTGTATTTTTGAGGAACTGCCATGCTCTTTTCCATGTGGCTGCACCATTTTACATCCCCCCCAGCAATGTGCAAGTGATCCAGTTTCTTCCCATCCTTGCGAACACTTGTTATTTTCTGTTTTTGTTTTTTGCTTTTGTTTTTTAATAATAGCCATTGTAATGGGTATGAAGCCTCAGTTTTGTTTTTTAAAAGATGCATTTCCATACACATATAATACAAAAATAATTGTCCAAAGGTTTTACGCCAAATAAAACAGTGCTTATTGGGTGGCAGGATGTAGATGATTTTTCTTACTGTTTTTTGCTCTATTCTCTTTTTTTTTTCTCTGCATTAAGCAGGTGTGATCTAGGTAATTAAAAAGGTTTGAAACTCAAAATCAAGCTGTATCAGGTCAGAGGTGAGGGTACCTCCCGTTGGCCCCAGCAGCAGCCTTCACAGGGCAGGGGTGGAGGCGGGGCGGGGGCGGGGCTCATGCTTGTTGGTTTTGGACTTGGTGCTGCCCCTGGTGTGTTGCCACCCTGCATGCTGAGGCTGTCCATGGATGTTCCGTGTTTGAGGCCCAGCTGCCTCCTGCTCCTCTGTCCAGTGGAGCAGAACCAGAGCTCCTTGGCAGTGGGTGAGACTGCGGCTACTACTATAACCAGCACGTGGCTGTTTGGTGCCTTAGTCCACCTTCCTCTATTTCAATTTGTAACACAATGAAATCTCATTTTTGGGTCTGTTTTCTCAATAAGGTTATAGCTGGTCATCTTAGTTTATTACAAATGAAAGCGAAGAGTACTTTTTTCCATTTCTGTGAAGTTATGTATTCTGTAATCTTCCATAGAGTTTTAAGGCTCATAACAAGTGTCCATATCAGCTAAAAAGCAGTCAAGATTGCATACATACCAGTTCAGGAAAAAAAAAGGGTTGTGTGGTTTACAATAATATAACTTACTCTTTTTTTTTTAGTTATTATATGTGATCATATATAGGCTGAAAGGATGGGTTACAAAACATGGTTTTTTTAAAGATTTGTTTATTTATTTTTAGAGAGGGAAGGGAGGGAGAAAGAGAAAGAGAGAAACATGAATGTGCAGTTGCTGGGGGCCGTGGCCTGCAACCCTGGCACGTGCCCTGACTGGGAATCAAACCTGCGATGCTTTGGTTCCCAGCCCGCACTCAATTCACTGAGCTATGCCAGCCAGGGACATGTTTGTTTTTTAAGGATGAAGAGAGTGATAGCCCAGGGAACAGGTGACAAGGAAAGGCATCAGTTACCAGCCTCTTTACACATGATCGCCTCTTTTTAATCACGGATCAGTGAGTGGCCTTTTGTGGGAGCCCTTTTCCTCGGTTTGCTTTGTTTGGGCATGATGATTCTGGCTGCCTCAATTGAAGGCCAAGAATTTGAAGCAAAGTCAAAGAGACAGTTGGAACAGTCTGAGCCTGAGCTGTTAGGACTTGTGCTGATTTTATCCGGATATGAGAAAGGCTGGTCAGATCTGATGACTAGTTCTGGGGCCTCCTAGAGATAGGAGGACTTGAAGCGAGGACGAATTGTTATTGGGGAGGCGCAAGAGTAATTCCATTTCTTAATCACATCACATCTGGATGAGACACTGCCATTCATTTCATCTCAACATTCCTTCCTTATGCTCAATTTTCTCACACCAGTTTTCTTGCAAGAGCAGTAGATAACTCAGGGTTCTGGCTTTGTCACCTTCCTCCCTCGCCCTCAGCCTTGAGGCATGTCATCTCGTCATCTTCCACACCCTCTTCAGAGGCCTGCTGTTGTTTCCATTACTGTCATCCCAGCCAGAACAGCTTTTTGTAGCCTAAATTGTATGGAGACAGTTGCAGACACCGCTGCAAACACCTTTCCTTCCTGTCTCTTCTCCATGTGATCGTGGGCTTGGCTTCTCCAATCTCTCTGTACATACCCACACCTCCCAACCCATCTGGCCCTTTGGTCATTTTCAGGTCACTGTCTATGACTCACCTGGTCGTGTCTTTTCTTTACTGAGGCACATGTACAAACCCACATACTGCAGGCATTACTGGACTGTCTCTCTCTGTCCCCACGGTGCGAGCTCACTTCATGTTTCACCCACTTCATCATTCTGTGTCCAGGCACAGGCAGCAAGCCATTGAGAGAGGTCCTTCATGGGTTAATGGGGTTTCACAGAGACCTTACAGAATTTTAAGTGGGGCTGGGATAGCAACTACAGATTAGATAGTGTTACTTTCATTGTGAGTTGTTGTGGTTTTTGGCCCAAGCAAGTCACCATCTTATTTTTTAAATCTTTTTCAAATCAAACAAGTCTATGTTTACATAATGAGATGAATTAAGGACCTACCACACATGTATGGCATGTTTCATGTCGAAGGAAAGTAATGGAGGCAAAAGTAAAAACCAGCTATGTGAGAAATAGGTCATTTGATATATTTATAACTTAATTAGATTTGTTGGTATACTAAGAGCATGGTGCCTTATCCTCTTTGATGCCTGATGTTTTGAATGACACAGGCCTGCTTTTGAGAATACACAGCAGAGAGAAATGAACTAAGTGCTTGTCTGTTTGATGAGGTACTTACCACCAAATAGGAACCCCTGCCTTTGACATCAGATTATAGTTTTGATTGTGGGTAGAACACACATTTCCTATCAATCTTTGATAAAGAGATAGAGAAAGCTGTCTGCTGGCTTCTTTGAATAAATGGAGGCTTAGTTGATTGGAAGTTGGAAAATTCTTGATCCTCTGCCAAATGAATATTTGTATGCATTGGGTTGGCCTTAGTCTGTGGCAACCAACGTGCTTTGGCAGCTGGAGACTTAACTGCATGCTCCTGATGGAAGGGGTATTGACTCAATTGATGCCTGGCAAATGTTCAGCCAAGATGACTGATTTTTTTTGCTTCCATAAGCCCAAGGGCTTGAGACACTTGACACATTTTTGATGGCCTTCCAGTGCATGGCTCTGAAATGGTACAAACTCCTGGGCAAGTGGCTGAGTTCTGCACAGGAGCAGTGTCCGTCAGCTGGAGAATGCATGTGGGATCCAGTCCTCAGTGGTTGGAGGACTATTTCTGTGGGCATCCCTGCTGGCTGAATCCCAGCACGTAGTGGTGGTTGAGCAGGCTGTCTGCTCCCTAGGCTGCCTGGACCAAGGCAGGGCTTTCAAGCCGTTGTGAGGCTGGATTGTGTGAGTAGCTAACCTACATAACTCAAATTAAAAGCAACATGGTGAGGATCAAATTGTCTTCAACTTATGAAGCAATTAATTTTTCAATTTCAGTGAATATTTATTGGGGAACCTCCTGTATGTTAGGCATGTTTGAGGTGCTGGGAGATCAGCAGTAAAGAAGAGACGCTAGATGCTCTCTCCCATGGAGCTGACAGTTTTGTAGTGAAGACAAAAAAAAAAAAACAAATAATAAATGAGACAACTTCAAATGGTGATCAGTGTGCTGTGAGTAAAATGAAACAGCGAGTTTAATTGAGAGTTACTACAGGTTGGGAGGACAGGGGACACCATAAATTATTATGATGGGGAAGGGGTCTCTTGGAAAGAGTCATTTGACCTGAGGTCTGAAAGACAAGGAGGAGCCAGCTATGTGAAAATGGCATAGGGGGTCATTTCTAAGGACAAGTGCAAAGGCCCCAAGGCAGAAATGAGTTTGACATGTTTAGAGAACAGAAAGAAGGCTCAGGAGGCTGCTCTACTGTGGTGGAGGGAAGAGTGGTAAGAGGTTGATGTTTGAAGGGGGTCAGATCATTCAAAGAGGTTAGGTGGTATTCTCAGGGCAATGAGGAAACCATTAGAGCATTTTAAGCAGTGGTGTGATGTGGTCCAGCCAGTAGTGCGACTATCCGCCTGACTTTACATTTATAGTCCAATTTAAAACGCCCCTCCAAATGTGTCACTGTGCCTGCTGGAGGAATGTTATTGAGGATGTTAGTTTTATACCACAGTTTTCTCTCCGATTAACTGAGGAGGTTGTGTAGCGGTTACAAGTTGTTCTGTCTGAATTCCAGCCTCAAGCTGAATTTGCAGGGACTCTGGAGCCAGCTCTCCAGGCAAGGTTTAAGGGTGTGACCTTCTGTGAGTCATTAACTTCTGGATGCCTTCATTTCACCATCTGTAAATGGTGCTAATAGTTTTTAGCACTCCCTGGGATCATTGATGAGAGGGTATAATAAATGGTGCCAGGCACTATGTAAGTGTTTACTATTATTATTGCTAGAAAAAACAGTCTGGCTTTGGGCCAATTGGTTTGTCTTTCCCTTAGACATTACAAATTATGCAATCAGCTCGGTTTCCCTTTCTAGTCCATGTGCTGGAAATCTTAGGGCCAAGTTTTGTGTCCCACCCTCCCCCCAGGAAGTGGATCGATTTTATCTGTTAACATCCTTTGTAGTTCCATTTTACACCTGTGCCTTAGTCTTTCCTTTTTAAATCCTAACCTAAAAAAAATGTTCCAGATGTTTTGAAGATACTTCACATATTACATACATTTGATAAAAATCAGGTTGGTCATGTATAATTTTGCAACTTAATTTGTTCACATAACTATATATCTGGGACAACTTCCCTTGCCTGTAATTATACTTCAGCCAATTGTATATATAAATGAGAGACCACAGCTAATGTAATCAATTGAACTAGAAATGTTACTTTTTTTTTACTGATTGTAATGCTAATACTTATTTCTCATTAAATTTTCAAATAGCACCAAAGTAGAGAACATAAAAATTGTAACTACTTCTAACTTTATCTTTTGTAGTCTATGTGCCTTCATACAATTTTGGGGAAATAAATACTCAGTTAACATACATACACAAAGTATAGTTCTGACCTCAATAGGAAGACGTTAGTTTGTATCTTTTGAGAATGGACCTTCTTTAATTAAGAGTAATGTGCTCTTCAGAAAATCTCTTCTCTGGCCCCTCCCCAGCTCACAAAGACGCAGGCAGGACCTCTTGGGGATTCAGTACTAGAGCTCCCTGACCTCCAGCTGCAGCTGAGGAAGGATCTTCTTCCTATCCAGCAAGTAGAAGGGGGTTGTAAGCTTAGAACTATGAGGGACCCTTGGAGCTGTGGGTCCCCCACCACCCCAGACAGCTCTGAATGCCTGGGCTCCATGCAGGTGGGCCGGGCTCCATGTCAGAGCATTGCTCCATGGCTTGTATGACTAGACTGCTCTGAGCATTGGGATGAAAGTGTTGGCAAGTTGGACAACTTCTGGAGAAGGGCCAAACTTTGTCTCTTCAGGGTTGTGTAGCAAAGGGCCCACTGGTCTCTGTTCTTGTCTCACTGCTGTTTCAACTGACTATGTCACCTCTGTGAGTCACTTCGCTGAGTGTCTTGACCTATGACCTATATTGGGGGCCAGTCAGGTAATATGTGGAAGCCAACTGTTCTTGCCAGGCAGGATTGTCAGAATCTCCAGATTTTTGTTTTATTTTTAATTTTTAAATAAATTCTATTGATTATGTTATTACAGCTGTCTCATTCCCCCCTGTTTATTCCCCTCTGCCCTGCACACCCCCTCCCACTCACATTCCCTCCCCCCTTAGTTCATGTCCATGGGTCATACATCTAAGTTCTTTAGCTTCTCCATTTCCTATACTATTCTTTTTTATTCATTGTTTAAATATAGTTTATTGATTTTGCTATTACAGTTGTCCCATTTTCTCTCCTTCACTCCCCCTCCACCCTGCCCACCCTCTCCCACCCACATTCCCTCGCTTTAGTTCATGTCCATTTGTCATGCTTATAAGTTCTTTAGCTTCTACATTTCCCATACTATTCTTACCGGCCCCCTGTCTATTTTCTACCTACCATCTATGCTACTTATTCTCTGTGCCTTTTCCCCCTCTTTCCTCCTCCCACTCCCCTGTTGCTGAGCCTCCATGTGATTTCTATTTCTATGGTTCTGTTCCTGTTTTGGTTGTTTGCTCAATTTGTTTTTGTTTTTGTTTTAGGTGTGGTTGGTAATAATGGTGAGTTTGCTGTCATTTTACTATACGTGTTTTTTTACCTTCTTTTTCTTAGATAAATTCCTTTAACATTTCATAAAATAAGGGCTTGGTGATGATGAACTCCTTTAACTTGACTTTATCTGGGAAGCACTTTATTTGCCCTTCCATTCTAAATGAAAGCTTTGCTGGATAGAGCAATCTGGGATGTAGGTCCTTGCCTTTCATGACTTGGAATATTTCTTTCCAGCCCCTTCTTGCCTGTAAGGTCTCTTTTGAGAAATCAGCTGACAGTCTGATGGGAACTCCTTTGTAGGTTACTGTCTCCTTATCTCTTGCTGCTTCTAGGATTCTCTCCTTCATTTTAATCTTGGCTAATGTAATGATGATGTGCCTTGGTGTGTTCCTCCTTGGGTCCAACCTCTTTGGGACTCTCTGAGCTTCCTGGACTTCCTGGAAGTCTATTTCCTTTGCCAGACTGGGGAAGGTCCCCTTCATTATTTGTTCAAATAACTTTTCCATTTGTTGTTCTTCCTCTTCTCCTTCTGGTACCCCTATAATTCAGATGTTGGAACGTTTAAAGATTTCCTGGAGGTTCCTAAGCCTCTCCTAATTTTTTTGAATTCTTGTTTCTTCCTTCTTTTCTGTTTGGTTGTTTCTTTTTTCCTTCTGGTCCACTCCATTGATCTGAGTCCCAGTTTCCTTCCCATCACTATCGGTTCCCTGTATATTTTCCTTTATTTCACTTAGTGTGGCCTTCATTTTTTCATCTAATTTGTGACCAAATTCAACCAATTCTGTGAGCATCCTGATCACCAGTGTTTTGAACTGTGCATCCGATAGGTTGGCTATCTCTTCATCACTTAGTTGTATTATTTCTGGAGCTTTGATCTGTTCTTTGGTTTGGGCCATTTTTTTTTTTGTCTTGATGCGCCTGTTACGTATTGAGGGGTGGAGCCTTAGGTGTTGGGGGTGGCAAACCAGTTGCTGGGATGTGACGCATATGTGGGGGAGGGGTCCAGTGGGGAACAATGGCACCTGCTGTGCTCTCTGCCAGAACCCAGTCACTTACGCCTCCTCACCCAAGCAAACTGGGCCCCTCTGGTGCTGATTCCCGGGTGGGCGGGCTCATGCACACTGTAGAACCCCTCGGGTATCCCCAGTGAACTCTCCTGTGAGTCTGGGAGGCCCTCCCAGAATCTCAACCCCACCAGGTGTTCCCAGTTGGTGTCTTGAGACCCCACTTCCCTGCACTGGAACCCCAGGCTGCACAGTCCATCTCGCTCCCCAATTTTACCTGGTTTATCTGTGTGTGAATGTGGGACAGCTCAGTCTGCCAGCCGCCTTGTGTGCCAAGCCCCTCCACAATCCGCTGCCTCGCCAGGTCTGCCCACCACTGCCTTGCACTCCCAGGGTCCACCAGCCGCTACCCTGCAGCGAGCCCTCTCCACCTGGCTGCCTGATTCCGCCCCTCCCACCATCTGGATGAATGTTTCTTCTTTAACTCCTTGGTTGTCAGACTTCCATACAGTTCAATTTTCTGTCAGTACTGTTTTTTTGTTTGTTTGTTTGTTTCTAAATTTTTGTATTGCTTATTTTGGTTGTGTGAGGAAGCACAGTGTGTCTACCTATGCCTCCGTCTTGGCTGGAAGTCTCTCCTATACTATTCTTAACCTCCCCCTGACTATTTTGTACCTACCATTTATGCTTCTTATTGTTTATTCCTTTTCCCCCGTTCTCCCCTCTTCCCACTCCCCGCTAATAACCCTCCTCCATGTGATCTCTATTTCTTTTTTATTTTAAGATTTATTTATTTATTTATTTTTAGAGAGAGAGGAAGGGAAGGAGAAAGAGAGGGAAAGAAACATCAGTGTGTGGTTGCCTCTCACATGCCCCCTACTGGGGACCTGGCCTACAACCCAGGCATGTGCCCTGACTGGGAATTGAACCAGCAATCCTTTGGTTCACAGGCTGGCGCTCAATCCACTGAGCTACACCAGCCAGGGCCATGTGATCTCCATTTCTGTGGTTCTGATCCTGTTCTAGTTGTTTGCTTAGTTTGTTTTTGTTTTTGTATTTTTCAGGTTCAGTTGTTGATAGTTGTGAGTTTATTGTCATCTTACTGTTCATATTTTTTATCTTTTTCTTAGATAAGTCACATTAACATTTCATGTAATAAGGGCTTGGTGATGATGAACTCCTTTAACTTGACTTTATCTGGGAAGCACTTTATCTGCCCTTCTGCTCTAAATGATAGCTTTGCTGGACAGAGTAATCTCAGATATAGGTCCTTGGCTTTCATGACCTTGAATAATTCTTTCTAGCCCCTTCTTGCTGTAAGGTTTCTTTTGAGAAATCAGCTGACAGTCTTATGGGAACTGCTTTGTAGGTAACTGTCTCCTTTTCTCTTGCTGCTTCTACAATTCTCTCCTTAATTTTATGCTTGGGTATTGTAATTATGATGTACCTTGGTGTGTTCCTCCTTGGGTCCAACTCCTTCAGGACTCTCTGAGCGTCCTGGACTTCCTGGAAGTCTATTTCCTTTGCCAGACTGGACAAGTTCTCCTTCATTATTTTTTCAAATAAGTTTTCAATTTCTTGCTGTTCCTTGTTTCATTCTGGCTCCCCTATGATTTGGACGTTGGAACATTTAAGGTTGTCCCAGAGGTTTCTAAGCCTCTCCTCATTTTTTTTTTGAATTTTTGTTTCTTCATTCTGTTTCAGTTGGATGTTTATTTCTTCCTTCCATTCCAAATCTTTGATTTGAATTCCAGTTTCCTTCCCTTCACTGTTGGTTCCCTGTATTTTCCTTTATTTCACTTTGCATAGCCTTCACTTCTTCTTCTATTTTATGTCCATACTTAATCATTTCTGTGAGCATTCTGATTTCCAGTGTTTTGAATTCTGCATCTGATAGGTTGGCCATCCCCTCATCACTTAGTTCTTTTTCTGGTGCTTCTTAGATCTGTTCTTTCATTTGGGACATATTTCTTTGTTTCAGCACACTTGTTACATTATAAGGGATGGAGTCTTTGGTATTCGCTAGGGTTGGGCAACCCATGTTGCTGTGTTGTGGCACATCATGGATGAATGTTAACTCCTTCTTTAACTCCTTGGCTGTTGGACTTCCATACAGTTCAGTTTTTTGGCAGTTCTGTTTTTTTTTTTAATTGGCTGTTATCCTTTGTTTGGTTGTGTGAGGAAGCAAAGTGTATCTACCTTTGCCTCCATCTTGGCCAGAAGTCCTCCTGGTTTTTACATTTTGGAAACTGTTTTTAATTTCTAAAAGCTCACCCTTGAGGGTCGAAAAAACATATGGGTGAGCCATATGTGGCTGCTGGGTGCCAGCTGAGCAGACCATCATGACCTAGTTGATTCCTGGGGCCTGCTCTAGTGCTCTCTATAAACCTGTGGTTCTTGTTTTATACATGTGTTTAGTTAGCTTTACACTGATGGACCAGCTTCCCTCCCAGAATCCAAACTCCAGAAGGAGTGGGGAGAGGTGGTAGGATCAGAGAACGGGCTTACACGCAACTGTCCTGTACCTGGTGGCTTAAGAATGTGGGTAGTTGGAGCAAGGAGCCTTTATGTGGATTGCTCTGTACAGCTGTGAACACAACTTCCTTAAGATAGCAACTCACTCACTTGTTCAGTTGGGAAGGAGAGAAATAAAACATGCTCCTGTAAATTTTCTTACCCCTGAGGACTGTCTGTTCACCATTAAAGTGGTATGCATCAATCAGAAACATTCTTTTTAAAAAACTTTTTTTTTGGCAACACTGAATGATCAATTGAGATCAACTTTTCTTTAATGAAGTGAGACTAATTTCCTCGTGTGACTTTGCAATAGTATGTTCTCATAAAAATTCTAGATATTCTTTCATTTAAATATTTTATCTGACATACTGAATGGAAATTTAATAAAAATGAATATTTTTACACATAAAAATAAAAATGTTTCTATTACAGCTGAGATTGAATATTTTATATTAGTTTCAGGTGTCCGGCATAGTGGCTAGACAATTATATAATTTACAAAGTGACCCCCATGATATTTCAAGTACTCACCTGGCATTATACATAGTTATTATGATATTATTGATTATATTTCCTGTGCTGTACTTTACATCCCTGTGACTATTTTGTAACTGCCCATTTGTACTTCTTAATCCCTTCCCTTTTTCACCCAACCCCTAACCTTTCTTCCCTCTGGCAACCATCAATCTATTCTCTATATCTATGAGTCTGTCAGAAGCATTCTTTAATACTGTTGGGGGTGAGGGGCATAGTTATGTTTTATAGTTTTTGTTTTAGAACACTTTTTTCTTTGAGTACATTGATCATAACTCCTAGTTTCTGGTACATTATCAAAATGGGCTTACACACAGTTCCTCTTTTATTGTATTTTGTTATTTATTTACTTTATTATATTATTTCTTTTGTCTGTTTACTCATTCTCAGTACCACTCTTTCCTGCCTGTACATTTTTTTCTTCAAGTATCTTAATACCACTGCTCAGGTTAAGTACAGTTCTTAAACTTCTTGCTATACTTAAAACACTAAGAAAACTTCTGCTTAGAACTAATTATACCCCTTTACTTTTAACAGAGATTGTCAGAGTCTTCTTGCTGCCTTTCTATCATTGTTGCCAGCTACCTTCATTTTACAAGGTTGGTTCAAACAGAGGGCTCTCCTGTGGCCCTTTCTGAAGGTGGAGAGTGGAACATTTCACACAGTTCAGTGAAAGCATGTGAGGGAACTAGCCCCTTCTGCCCCCTGAACTTCGCTTATTGATATTCTAACTTGGCTGCAGTGCGAATGCCTGGTCTGGAGAGTGAAGATGACGAATAGTTAAAAAACCAGAGGGGCTAGTTACCTTTTCATACTGTTCTCTCTCCTCTATATGACTCCCACCTGGATGAAGAAATGGAACATTACCAATATTGTAGAAAGCACCCCTCTTCCTGTGTGCCTCTCTCTGATCACACCCCCCTCCTCCCAACTAGGTAACCACTGTCTTATGTTTTGTGGACTTCACTTCCTTGTTTTTCTCTATACATTTGCCATGTATGTGTACATACATAAATTGTACAGTTTAAATTGTTTATGAAACTCATGAGCATGGAGCACTGCTGTTCATATGATTTTGGGAGTTGTTTTGCTCATTGTCATGCTGGTGAGATTCATTTATGTGGGTGCACGTCACAATAATTCTTTCATTCTCATTGCTACATTCTATTGATACTCCTTTGTTCAAATTACTAATATTGATAGACACTTAGGCTTTTCCTGCTTAGGGTTTTTGCAAAGGATGCCTGCATAAACACTCTCATACATGTGCTTTGCTGCATTTGTGGATGCATTTCTGTTGGTATGTAACTTAGGTGAGGTCATGTGGAATGCCTATATTTGACTTTATTATATAACCAATGTCAAGTGGTTTTTCCAAGATAATGTTATCAGTTTATGGCACACTTCCACCAACAGTGTATGACAGTTCTCATTGCCCTGCATCCTTGCTGACACTTGGTGTAGCTAATTTTATAAACTTTTGTATCAACCTGGTGTGTGTGTAGTGTTATCTCATTGCATATATGCTCATGTGTTTCAGTCTTTATTTCTTAGAGCAGTTTTAGGTTTACAAAAACTGGAGAAGAAAGTACAGGGTTTGTCCAGCCCCCATAGTTCCCTCTAGTATCAACATCTTGCATTGGTATGGTGCCTTTGTCACAATTGTTGAACCACTATTGGTACATTATTATTATAATTAACTAAAATTCTTACATTAGGGATCACACTTCTCTCATTGTGTTTTTTTTAAAGATTTTGTTTTTATTTTTTAGAGGGGAAAGGAGGAAGAAAGAGAGGGAAAGAAACATTGATTTGTGAGAGAAGCATCCATCGGTTGCCTCTCACACATGCCCCAGTAGGGGACTTTGCAAATGAGGTTGAGCACCTTTTATGTATTCACTGGCCATTGGCTTATGTTTGTGTGGACTGCTTGTCCAAGTCCTTCTTCTGTAGGATTGCCCTGCTAATCACATTGATATCTCCACAGACACAATCTGGAGGTTAGAAACTTGGCTGTTAGTGTTCTGGGAGTCAGATGGGGCCAGGGTTTCACCATCTGTATGATTTTCTTTCAATGTCCCTGTGCTCATAGGGTGCTTCTCCCTTTTGCTTTTTCCCTAGTTATATCTCCTATCCCTAATAACATAGTGTGTAGCATTTCCACAGAGGAAATGCTCATTTTTTTTCCAGGAGGGAAAAACTTCTAAGGACTTTCCATCAGTTCTCCTATTTTTAACCCCATCAACACTTGCTGCCTTTAGAAGTCTTCTGTTCCTCCCTCCCCAAGTCTTCCTTGGATTTTGCCCTTAGCTTATTCCTTGTATTCCTTCTCTACTGGGTTAGGTTTCAGTGATCTCTGTTTTGCTAAGTCACAAACTATCTGTTCATTTGCCTCCCAGTTCTAGAATTTGGTTCACATCTTTATCTATTGTTATTATCTCTCCCCTTCATTTTATCTTTGTGGTTTATTTTCTTTTTTTATTTCCTTACCATAAGTCGTGCTCTAAGAAAGAACAAAGGTAAACATGTGTGTTCAATCTGCTATATTAAATTAGAAGCTGAATGTACCACAATTTATCCAGCTTATTCCTTACTAATGGGCACTTATTCCAATGTTTACAGCTATAAATAATGCAAATGCACCCTTATACAAAGATATCTGAGCATTTGGGGGAAAGCTACTATATGACAAATTCCTCAATGCAGAAACATTGGGTTGGGAAGTTAGGTTCATTTAATCTTTTGATAGATATTGCCAAATATCACTCCAAAAAATTGAACAAATTAATTTCCTATCAACAACATGAA
Source organism: Phyllostomus discolor (assembly GCF_004126475.2). Classification (NCBI taxonomy): domain Eukaryota; kingdom Metazoa; phylum Chordata; class Mammalia; order Chiroptera; family Phyllostomidae; genus Phyllostomus; species Phyllostomus discolor. The sequence continues at coordinate 144,423,950 of NC_040907.2, read as the reverse complement.
ATAGAAGACATTTTTATTAGTAAACTAGCTCCATGTCCTGTTTGATCCTTGGCTGGCGGATTCTTTTGTTTGATTTTAAATATGCTCTATTTAATAATCTTGGCAAACTTGCATGTTAGACAATGAAAAAGTCCATAGTAAACATTCCGGTGTTACAATTCTTAAACAAAAAAGTAGTCTGTGGGTGGTTAACTTACCCATAAGAATGGAGCCAAAATGATTACTTGCATTTATTTCTACTGTGTTTGCATGACTCACAATCCTTCAGTTTCATGGGCTTCCAGAATGTTTAGCATTAGAAACACTGATGATTGATTTGGTACCAGTGTGCTTCGACAGAGTAATTTTAGAGAGAACCCTTCATTTGTCTGCTTTATGTTACCAACACATTATCCTGACTCTTGTTTCTGACATGGCTGCTGTCCCATCTGATTATTTCAGTTTGTGCAAAAAATGCACTTATTTAAGCCTGTAAAACACCAGTAGCACATGTATATGGGATGGAGAAAAGCCACTGATGGGAAGTTTGACAGTTTGGTGTTTGTGTGCTGGCTCAGCCACGTACTGCTGCATGATCTTAGAAACTCATACAAGCTCTGAGCCAGGTTGATAAGAATAAGGATGCTTTACAAAATATTAGTCAGGATTTTTAGGTGCAAGGGACAGAAATCAAACTCGATGTGACTAAAAGCAAAAAACGAGTTCATTTATTTACTTAACAGAGAACCCCAGGGGTAGAATTTAGATATAGTTGAATTCAGACACTTACACAATTTCAGAAATATGTATTTCTCTACCTCTCACTCCTTTTCTTTCCTGAGTTGATGGCATTTTAGGTCGCATCTCTACAAGTGGAAGTACAAACAGCCACCTGCAGCTCTGTGCTGCCTTTCTGTGACTTGGGAACTTCTTCCCAATTGGTCCAGCAAATGTGCCGGGCTGACTATTTTTTGCCTAGCTTGGTTCATAAGTCTCTAAATGAGTAATTGTGGCTCTTATTAGCTCGGCCTCTCCAGGAGCATATAGCTTTCCAAGATGCGTGAGGTGAGACTGGGTAAGATGCCCACAGGGAAACTGAGATGTTGCTGTCTAAAGGAAAGGCCATAGATGCTGGACAGAAAACAAACCCAAGAGATAATTGTCACCCCTCTCTTTTTTCCGGTCCTAAACTGCCCTATCTCGGGCCATGTAAGATAAAGAGTAACTTCAAGGGAAGATCATATTGGCCACTGGGAGTTACTGAATACCATTGGCCAGGGAACCTTTGCCAGGGTGAGGCAGGACTGGCACATTCTGACCAGGACAGTAGTGGCTGTCAAAGTCATGAATTAGCAGGGCTCTTCCAGACAATTTCAGGAAGTCCACTGTTCAAGGTCTTGAATCATCCCAACATTACCAAACTGTATGAAGTGATTGACACTGAGGAAACAGTATTCCTTGCTTTAGAGCATGTGAGCAAAGGGGATGTGTTTGATTATCTGCAGAACCATGGCTGCATTACTGAGAACGAGGCCCCAGGTATTTTCTGGTGGCTAGTATCGGCTGTGTGGTACTGCCACCAGGGGGGCATTGTCCACAGGGACCTGAAGCCAGAGAACACACTACCTGACAGTGAGAATAACATCAAATTTGCAGATTGTGGCCTTGGCACCAAGTTTATCAGCCACAAGCTGAGCATGCCTCCCTTATGCCTCCCCAGAGCTTTTCCTGGGCCCCTAGGACAGCCCCATAGTGGATATGTGGAGCCTGGGAATGGTTCTGTATATGAGGGTCCCTGGCACCCCTGCTTTTCCAGGGGGAGAACTTGAGGGACTACACCAGCATATACTGAGTGGTCACTACCGTGTCCCCTGTTTCAAGTCTTTTGAGTGTGAAGAACTCTTAAATAAATTAATGACCCTTGACCTCAGTGACAGAGGAACTCTAGAAGAATTAATGAGGGACCCATGGCTAAACATGGGCCAGGAGGAGGAACTCAGGTCTCAGGAGTCACCCTGTGACAACATGGACCCCCGGGTGACTGAGGTAATGATGAACCTAGGGTTTGAGCAGGACCAGATCCAGGGCTCAATAATAGATAGGAGATACAACAGAGAGATGTCCACACACTCGATTCTGAGAACTGAAAAACTGCAAGGTGGAGGGCCACACCATCACGGTAAGATCCTTCCCCAGACTTCGACAGCCACAGTCCTTCCCTAACCCAGACAGTATAGCCATCAGGCCAGAGAGCCAGCCAGTCCCACAGTCATCCTGGATTCAAGGACCACCACTCCCAGCCCCGCCTCCCAGCATGGCTCTGGGGGCTCCCCCTCCACACACTGCACCAGCAGCAGCTGCAGTAGTGAAGTCCCAGAGCGAACCAACAATGAAAACTCCCTCCATACTGGGCAGCCTAACAGTGGGACCCCAGCCTCTCCCTCTGGCCACTGTCAGGTCTGGCAGGGGTGGCTAGGAGGGTCTTAGATTCTCTTCAGATTTGTATGCTGTAGGCTCTCCATCAAGAAGCAGCATGGCAAATGGACCCAAGTAAAGCCGCTGTAATGTTTTAAATTGCAGATGGCTAAGACAGGGTCACAAAGACTCTGGGAAGGTCAATCCACATACTTCCTGTATTTCAAATGCTGAAGTTGAAGGTGCTAAACTCCGGAGGGTCGGCAACATGATGCAGGAGATCGGCCAAAGGCTAGACACAAACAGCTGTGGGTGGGAGCAGCACAAGAAGTACACATTGTCTGTGGGAGAGAGGACCTGGTCCAGCGGAGGATGGAGGTGTGTGAATGGCCCCAGCATTCTCTGCACAGAATTCAAATCAGGAGAGTACCCGGCATCTTGGAGTATGGCCTGGAGCACCCTAGGGGACAAGAGGAGAGGCCACCCTTGCCACAAGTCCACCCCCTCACCTCCCACATGGGTGAAACTTCAGAGACTTTTTCCCTGAGGCTCTGCTGCCTGCCCCTGCCCTTCTTTTCTTCCATATTTGTGGGATGGGGGACAGTTATTAAAGTACTGGGTTCTTCCGAATCTTGGAATAAACTGGATACTCTAGAAAGATATATCCGATACTCTTGTTTTGCATCCTCCCTGCGCAGAATTGGGGCTTTGTGTCCTCCAGTCTGAGAAGCACGTAGTGATGTAGTACTTGGACTTAATCAGAACAACTAATGGAGAAATGTCAAGAGAATTTTCGCAGGAACTCCCAACAGCAATGAATGTGGTTCCTGAGGGAAAAGGCTGTGACCGTTAAGTTCCCAGAGGGAGGGGCGCTCCATACCATGCTGGGCCACACAGGGAAGCGCCAGGATCCATCAGGAGGCAGAGGGAACTGTGTGAGATTTTCCTTCCTGGTGCTCGATGAGGCCAGCAGGAATCATCTCTCTGTGGCTCTTGACTTTGCTCGCCTCGCTCTGTGCTGGTGTTGGTCTCAGCTCGGCTTTCTCTTCTTGAAAGCAAGATGGCCACCAACAGCCACGGCCGATGCCGTCAGGACCCCAACAGAAATAGAACTCCTCCTGCCCCAGGATTCTGACATAAAGTCTGGGCTCTGGGACCCATGTGTATGTGCTGTAACTGTACTCAGAGAGCACACTCATGAGATTTTTGTGTTCTGATTATGAGTTAACCTAATGAATTAGGCATTTTCGGTGCTGCTACAGTTTTCATACCTTCATTTGTAAAGGCTTTGTAATAACCCATAGAGTGAACATGCCATCTGTGTACAATTTAGGAAAAATCATTGAAGAGAGAAGAGAAAATGGACACAGATATTTGGTATATGGATAGTTGCCTGTAGAGAATTTCAGTGCCTAATTCAAAAGAAAGAAACAGCTAAATACTACAAAGAAGTCAAAGTTAGTTTAAATGTTTAAGGAGCATGACATTCTTGGATTGTTTGTCCTGTCATTTTCTCTCTGCCATCCTTCCCATGAGTTAACACTTTTGTGTTGTCTCTACATCATGAGGGGGAATTGACATAGAAAGATGAAGTCGCTGGATCTCTCCTGCACTCTTTTCTTTTGATACTCTGAAAAAATAAGTATCAGTATGTTCAGCTATGATGAAGATATTTATTTACTAATAATTTCTAGTTATTTACTAATAATTTACTAAAAATTTCTGAGCCAGTAACTAGTATAAGTTTAACTTAGTTAAGCATTTCTTGAGTGCCCAGTGTATAGCTATCAAAGTATGTAATTGCTTCACTTTGTAATTTAGAAAAGTATTAAAACAAACAAATGAAGATGAAAATGTATCTTCTAATATTAAAAGGAAGGAAATCAATATCTGTTCATATGAATATGTTAATAAGTATCAGGAGCTCTATGAACCCCAGCATACATAGCAGGAGGCTGAGATGCAGCCAACTAAGTCATGGTCAAGGTCACACAGCTCCTAATTGTCTGAGCTGGATTTCAAAGCCAGATGTGTCTGACCCCATGCCCAGGGCACTGTTCTATGTGCTTGAAAAGGTAACGGAGCGTCCATATTCATAGTGTAGTTTTAGAGGCCTAAACAGTAGTGGTGTAACTGAGGGGTGGTGGGCAACCCTGAGAATTCTTTAGAGAGGAATATCCTGTCAGAGAAATGTGGGTTTCTTTTTTATTTTTAACAGTTTTTGTCTGAGCTGTGTTATGTTACGGTTCAGAGCTGCATCATGGCCTAAGGGCCTCCTGTCTGCCTCCTCCCCAGAGAAATGCTCTTTCAGAGCATTGTTCACACCCAGCTCAGAACGCAGGTAAACGCCTCTGTGTGAAGTCTTTGGAGAGGAAATGGTGATAGACCCTGTTTTGCAGTGTATGAAGTTCCACTTGGTGTAGCTGTTATTCTCCCACACTATCTTGATGTAAAATATTATAATAATCATAAGGTATTGAAACTTTCAATGCCTTATCCCTTTTCTAAGGCTCCTGGAGGCAGTCTATAAGAACAACAGTAGGAATAACAGCTAACATTTATTTTATTTGAATGCTTAGTATGGACAGAATTTATGCTTTGTGGAATAAAATGGATGACTTCATTTTATTTTCTTAAAAAGTCCATGAGGGTAGGAATTGAGATTTGACAAGATCAATAAAACCATTCATTTTTCTCCCTCAGTTCAAAACCAACGTAGAGGTAGAAACAAGTATTGAACAGATGATGGTCAGAATGTCACCTTAAGTGCTAATAATATTGATAACTGGGGAATGAGCCTTAGAACTACCAGCTAAGCAGGAATGTAGTAGTGTCCCATAAAAGAGACAGACTTAGCCAGCCACAGCCCCTCACAGCTCCCAAACAACCACAGGCCCAATTGCAAGGATTCCTGTCCCTATTTCATTTACAGCGTGGAATAACTGAGAAGGATGAGCACTCTCTAACAGGCAGATCCCAAGTGAAGAAAAAAAAAAAGAAAGAAAGAGAAAGTCTAAGATGAGCTTGTACAGGTGTTACTCCCAAACATGTGAATCAGAAAACTAACTCTGCCTCCTGTGGAGAAAAGTGAGGAGGCAGAGAAAGGCCGGGGTTGCCAACAGTACTGGAGCTCCTGCCACATGGAATCCGTGGGAAGAAGGTCTTTGTCTCCAACTATAGGTACTATACATGGGTGTATCGAACAGCTAAGGAAATCACCGAGACTCTAAGGAAGAACTCACAATTAGTAAGTGTGACAAAGCCTAAACAGGGTCACTGCACACATGGCAGAGTCAGGATTGAACCAGGCCAGCTAGGACAGGCTCTGACTTAGCTCAGGCACAAGACAACAGGAAATTTAAAGGGGAGGGCAGATGTGGGAGGGATACAAGTGGAAGTGATGAGTGTTGGACTCGTTATGAAAGTTGTGAAGTTGTCAAAGAACTCAGTGTTCTAGCATGCTTAGTGGGAAAATAGAGAAATCATTAAAAAAATCATTTGCAGGAGAGAATAGCTGGCGTGCTCTTTTGGGCCTGTGAGTATGAGATACCTTAAAGGCTGTTGGAAATCTGAGTCTGCAACTTGGGAGGAAGATTGGAAGCAGAGGCGCAGATTTTGGAGTTGTCTATTTAAAGGTGAGAGTGCAGAAACAGGAGGTTGGTTCCACAGTTGAGTTTTGTATTTGAAATATGACAACAGATTTGAGTTGGTAACCTCGAGCAACTAGATCTAGTTTAAAGGCAAAGTCCAGCACTGACTCAGAAGTTTACCTCATCTTTAAACCACAGCCACAGTGCAACAACACATGGCAAGCTTACAGGTTACACTGGTGTACAGGACAGTTTCTATTTGCCCCTCCAAGTCCACTGTCCAGCCCATTTCCACCCTGTCCTGGGTTGTTGACATGTATGGGCTATGTCAACTGGACTGCCTTGGCTTCAGACTTGATAGGACTTGAAAGGCAGGAAGAGTGTGAGGCTGATGCATTTATTGCCTTGCTTCTTTTACTGTCAGATCCTTGTAGATCCTTGATTTACCCAAGACTCTCTATAGTGACTACGTAGAAGGTTCCGGTAGCTGCTCTCTCCCTTGGCGCCTCAGGCCTAGAGGTGGTAGTGACTTCCAACTGTCACTAGCTTTAGAAACTCCACTGACCTGATTGGATTTTGTGAACACAGTTCATAGCTTTATAAATAGTGTATTTGTTGAAGTCTCCCCAATTTCCCAGTTCTTATTGGGACCTTGAATAATTAAATACTTAGTAGACCAGAAGGAAATTTATGTTTGCCAAGGCATTCCCCTTACTCTTAATAAACACTGAGGTCTTCTAATCTGGGAGTCTCAGACCTGGGAGGAGATGACAGAATTAGTACAGGGTGTGCAAATCCACAAATACATGCAGCATTCTCAGTGGCCAGAATAATATCATACACAGTTACGATTTCAAATGTTTGTAAGTGCCTTACTAATTCATAAAACAAAAAATGTATTTGAAAATAGTATGAAATTCATTTTAACTATTGTCTTTATATATTAATCAACAGATAACATATTAAAAGTATAACTACTCCTGTGTTTGGCTAATGAAGTATTTACATATGTGTAGGGTGAGCTCACAGGCAAAAAAACAGTTAGGGAGAGTTCTGAGTCAAGATGATGGAGTAGGTAAATGCTGGACTTGCCTCCTCCTGTGACCGCAGAGAAATTACAATTAAATTACAGAACAGTCAACCTGGAGAACCATCTGAGGACTAGCGAACAGAGTCCTCTAATTAAGGATGTAAAAAAGAGGCCACATGAAAATGGGTAGGAGGAGCAGAGATGTGAAACAGCTTGGCCCCACATCCACGTGTGGCAGTTGAAAATCATATCTCAGCTGCAGAGGTCTCTCCTGAGAAGAGAGGGGTCCCAGCCCCATACTGAGCTTCTCAGCCTAGAGCACTAGTGCCAGGAAGAGGAGCCCTGAAACATCTGGCTGTGAAAATCTGGGTTTTTTTCACCTGGGTGAGATGGAGGGCTTTTGGAAATCTAAGTGACCTCTTAAAGGGCCATGCGCAGACCCACTGGCTTAAAGACACTCACCCTAGGTTCTGGTGTGGGACAGAGGCTTGGGAGGTGCCAGGAACACAAGGGAGAAACTGACTGTACAGCTTCAGGGTGAGGGCTGGAGGGACAGCTGCCATTGTCCCTGTGTTGAATCCTCTTCCCACACAGCCAATTCTGAATCTGCATGAGTCTAGTGAACTTTACTTGCCCCACCCTGCTGACTTCCTGGGACCCTGCCCACCCAACTCATACACCACCCGGGACTGTTTCAACGTGAAGCACCTGGCTTTGGCAGCCTTCAAAACAAAACAAAACAAACAAGAAAACTTGACTCTCAAAGGTCCATGGGCTGTAGGCAGGCAGTGGCTGGCCTCAGTGTGCCTGGTGACTTTTGCTTAGTGGCCCCAGATTCAGCACTCGTTCCAAATCTAAATCCATATTAACTTGCCCCACCCTTGTGACTCCCTGAGTGACTGCCTCACGGAGCCTGCACACTGCCTGAGGCTCTTTCAGCAGTTGAGCCTTATGACAGTGTGCAAGCAGTCGCGGGGCTCTGGGTGCTTGGTGCCATTAGCTGAGCTGCCCCAGGCCTGGTACTGGTGGCAGCTGACCTTGGTTCGTAGTGTAGCTTCTGCCATGCAAATCTAGGTCCTGCACAGGCAGCAAACAACTGTAGATCACTTTGTAGCTCCTACCAGGTGGCCCTGGGTTCACAGCCACCCAAACTGGAAAAGAAATAGTAAAACTGTCATTTTTTGCAGCTAACTTGATGCTATATATAATAGAGAACCCTAAAGATTCCACAAGAAAATTATTAGAACTGATAAATGAATTCAGTAAAGTAGCAGGATGCAAAATTAATATTCAGAAATCAGTTGCATTTTTATACACCAATAATTAACTATCACAAAGAAAAACAAAGAAAACAATCCCCTTTACAATTACATCAAAAAAATAAATACCCAGGAGTATATTAAACTAAAGAGGCAAAAGACCTGTACCCAAGAAATTATAAGACACTGAAAAAAATTGAAGAAGATACAAATAAATGGAAGTGTATATTATGCTCATGGATGGAAAGAATTAAAATGTTCATACTACCCAAAGTAATTTATAATTTAGTGCATTCCCTATCAAACAATGGTATATATTTCACAGAACTTGAACAAATAATCCAAAAATTTATATGAACTCACAAAGGACCCTGAATAGCCACAGCAATCTTGGAAATAAATAATAAAGTTGGAGGTATCAATGCTACCAGATATCAAACTATACTATAAGGTTATAGTAATCAAAATAGCATGGTGCTGGCATAAAACAGACATATATATCAATGGAACAGAATAGAGAGCCCAGAAATAAATCCATACCTATATGATCAATTAAAATATAATAGAGGAGGCAAGAATATACAGTTGGGCAAAGGCAATCTATTCAACAAATGATGTCAGGAAAATTGGACAGATACATGTGAAGAAAATGAAACTAGAACACCTTCTTACAACATATACAAGAATAAATGCAAATTGAATTAACGACTCAAAACCATAAGAACTCCAGAAAAAACAAATGTAGTAAAATATTCTTAGTAATATTTTTTTCTGATCTATCTCCTTGGAAAACAGAGGAGAAAATAAACAAATGTATCTACATTAAACTAAAAAGTTTTGCACAACAAAGGAAACCATCAACAAAATGAAAGGCAACCCACTGAATGGGAGAAGATATACATTTGCTAGTGATACATTCAATAAGGAGTTAATATTCAAAATTTATAAAGAACTCAGATAACTCAACCCTTCCACCAAATAAGAAAACCTAAGAATCCAATTAAAAAATGGGTAGAGGGTCTGAATAGACATTTCCCCACAGAGGACATACAGGTGGATAACAGACATGAAAAGATGCTCAATGTCACTAATCATCAGAGCAATACAAATTGAAACCACAGTGAGATATTAGCTCACACCTAAAAAAATGGCTGTCATCAATAAATCAACAGAACAGCAAGTGTTGGAGAGGGTGCAGAGAAAAGGGAATGCAGATTGGTGCAGCCACTGTGGAAGACAGTATGGAGGTTCCTCAAAAAATTAAAAATGGAACTGGCGGAATGGAATGGACCTAGCAATTCCATTTCTGTGCATATACCCAAAGAAATCCAAAACTGTAATTTGAAAAGATATATGCACCCCTGTGTTTATTGCAGTGTTATTTACAACAGCCAAGATATGGAAGCGACCCAAGTGCCCATTAATAAGTGGTTGATAAAGAAGATGTGGCTCACATACACACTGGAATATTGCTTAGCTGTAAAAAGAATTAAATCTTATCATTTGTGACACCCTGGATGGACCTAAAGGGTATTATGCTGTGTAAAATAAACCAGACAGAGAAAGAAAAATACCATATGATTTCACTTATATGTGAAATCTAAATAACAAAGTAAATGAACAAACAAAACAGAAACAGACTCATAGATGTAGAGAACAGACTGACAGTTGCCAGATGGTTGGGAGGCTGCAAGACTGGGTGAAAAAAGTGAAGAGATGAAGCATAAATTGGCAGTTATAAAATAGTGATGTGGATGTAAAGTACAGCATAAGGGATGTAGTCAATAAATTGTGATAACTATGCATGGTGTCAGGTGGGAATTATCGCAGGGATCACTTTGTAAATCATATGGTTGTCTCACCACTCTGGTAAAGACCTGAAACTAGTATGAAATAACATTGAATGCTAACTGTAATTGAAAAAAATAATAAGAGCACTATTAAAAATGCTATTACCAAATGTCAACTATAGCAAAAAAAAAGTTAGGAACTATTTCCAAGGCCTTTCAAGTTCACCACCTCTTTCCTTCATCCAAAACCAAAAGGATGTGGAAAGAACTGGTTCAGACCTCACTGCTGCAACTATCAGGATACAGATAAACATGACCACTGGTATCTTGAAAGAATTTTTATGAAATTGTTTCTAATGTTTTCATTTGCGGGGAGAAATTCAGGTCCTCGGTCTTGCACAAAAGAGCCCGCCACATTCTCAGCCTTGGCAGCACCTTGTCCTTTCTGTGACCTGCTGTGCGGCTCAAGCAGTGAGCAGTGTCTACAGAGCGCAAGAACAAACATCTCTCAGGGCCTGTGGAATTTGATGGCCTGAGCAGTGTGGGGCAGACAGCGGGCCGGGTGCCAGGCTCTGTAGGTGAGCCCTCCAGCAGTCCACACTCCTTTTTGGCCACTCTGCAAACACAAGGAGAGAGGGCCAAGCTGGCAGTGAAGTTCTGTTTCCAGGTTTGGCCTGGTCTCGGGTCAGGGCCTGGCCATGCTGCGGTGTACTTAGTGAGATATATTCACTTAGCGAGCTCTTACTCAGATGCTGGGAATGCTACTTAATCTGGTTTGACAGTGGATAAAAGGAACAAAGATAGGCTGGGTAATTTCCTGCCCCCATTTCCTCAAGCTCCCCGAAGCCCGGTCCGTGTGATTTGGGAAATGTCCGGAACTTGAGAATTAGAGGTGTTCCTTCACTAAATATTTATCGCGCACATCTTGTCTTTCAGGCACTCTCCTAGGCACTGGGGACAGGGTGGCGACTGGCAGCATCAGGGGCGCCCTACTCTTAGGGAGCTCCCACTCTTCTGCCTGCACTCTCCCTCAAGTACCAGTCTCCACAACACTCCGTGGTGTGCGGGGTGAACTTGAAATACCTGACTGAGATATTTGGCTTGTTACCCCTCCCATCTTGACAACATGGTGGGCGCTGTGACTACACAGTGAGGGAGATGTTGTGGTATACACAGGCAGCACTATTCCTCAATAAAAGGCTCTCTCTTGACTAACAGAAAGACTCTGTGACAAGCATCACAAACCCCAAGTGTCTCCTCTGCAGCCCAGAAGCCTGGAACATAACACAGTGTGACCTAGTAATTCCTTATGCTATGAAAGTGCAAAATTAGAAATAGAGTTGTGCAAGGCCACTGAACTAGACACAAAAATGTATTCACTGAACCACACACATTTTTAAGCACCAGCTTTACTAGACATTGTGCCAGCCACTGAGATATTTGATTAGATGTCGTGTTTTCTTCAAAGAGGGCTACAGCTCAGGCCTGTCACTTCTTTCACATGTACTTCCAACTCGGAGAGAAAAGAACCCTATTACTGCAGAGAATGGGAGCGGGTGGCAAGCTCCTGGCTAAGAGTATACTGTCAACAAACTATTAGACTCAGAAGTAAGCATTTTTCTGATGTTGCCTAGAATCAGTGGCTCTGTGGATGAGGAGCTGACGGGGTGGGAAAGAATCTCGCTTTCTGTTCTCTCTGCCAAATCTGTGAATCATGAGTGGTACCTTTTTCTCTCTTTCTGTAGACCAAATACCATATAAATCACTCTGCTGTTTATTCTAGGTCTTATGTAAAGTATTCCTGTCCCAGAGTCTCATACACAATGTAGAAACATTGGCAGCTTCATTAGCAAAGGTCAATGTTTCAGTTTAGTGCCCAAAGGTCCCTGAAAAACATCCAAAAATTTCTGGTTGAAGTCAGTAATTATTTACTCTCCTGTTACCAGGATCCATTTGAGGACTAAATAGAGAGAAGCAGAGTGTTTTTAAAAAAGCGGATCCCTAGTCTTCATTTCAGAATAACATTTTTTCATACCACAGGCGTAATGTCTCGGAACAACAAAATGAATAAACCCATAGCATTAGCAAGCGTCCCCAAGACCCAGACTCCAAGTGGAAATAACAGCTGGTCCCTGGGCCAGAAACTGCACACCTGAGCAGAGAGAAGGGGGTCTCTTCACCTTCCCTCCCCTGTTCAGTCCTTCTCAGAGTTTGTCCCCAGGAGAGAAGTCTGTAAGGCTACCTGCAGGAATACTTTGCTCCCCTGATATGAAGGCTGTGCAGGAAAGGGTTGGAATTCTCTCACAGCATACTTGGAAGGTTGTCCTTCCATATACACGGTGTCCTCTGGGATTCCAAGCGCAGGCCAAGGATGTTAATTAGGGCCTGAAGTCCTGGGTTGGGGTAGAACCAGCAATAAATACACCAGGAGATATTTCAGACATATTAGTGGTATTACAGGAATGTTTTAGAAATGTGTAAAAAAAGAGAGACTGGCAAATTCCATGATTCTTAAGTAAAAACAAAGAGGAGTTGTCTCCTCCTTCAAAGAGGTATTAGGTAATGAAGAGGAAAGCCAGGGTATACTGAGCATGCCCAATCTATCAGGTAACTTACATATTGGGTAAGAGACACTTACTAATCAGTCACCTGGTTTAAAGGATAGATGTCAGTGATTTGATGTCCTGGTTCTATAGATTAGAAACAGCGCCACAGAGAAAGTGACTTACATAGGGTCGTAAAACTAATAGTGTCACTTGTACCAGTGTTCTTGATACCTACTCTTGATATCTTTCAAGATATCTGCCACACGCCTTTGCCTCTTTTGGGGATGCAAACAAATATACAAAATTAAAGGTACTGCTAAAGCTGAAGGCAGTACCTTTTGAAATAGATGGATGGATGGAGGAAAGACAAGTGGGAAGAGAGTTGGGAACCTACCAAAACAAGTGGTTCCAGGACCGCTGTTGCCTTCTCTCTAGCTGTGTACTGATGGTAACAAATGTGCAGAGCTTCTACCAGAAGCAGGGATCACTTCGGGAAACTCTACTGAGGGCAATGTGAAAGATTTGCCCTGCACATGGAATGCTTTACTGGAAGGCTATTGACTGTTATCAAGAACTCTTTGCAAATGATTAGGTTTTTAAATCATCCTTGGCTTTTATTAGCATGTATTAAAATCATATCCAAACAGTGCCCAAAGAACATGCATTGTTCTGCATAAAATACTCAAGGTAAAAAATGCAACTTAAATTGGACATTCTTTTCTAGTTCATAAATTTTGGGTTACAATCAGGGCACAAAAGGAGAAACAGAATGCAGTATTAGAAAGAGCAAGAAGCTTAGTTAAGAACTTGGGGATACAGTGATATTGAGAATATATCCCAACTTGTGCTGTTAAGGAGTGATCTTAGAGGAATGTTATAGTATAGCAACCCTTTTGTTTCAAAAGAATGTTTCTGAATCCATAATGAGATGCAGAATTCATTTATATACTTTAGTGGTTGGATGTCAAAATCAAATAAATTGGAGTCTGGTTAAGAAAATGAAGAATTGAGTGATGGTAACATGCTTGCTTTCCATATGGTTTTAGGTATAATATCAACTCAAAAGAACACTTTACCATATTTGTGTACTGCGAGGTGGGTTAATTATTCACAAGAACACTCAGGCTGTTATTCTAGGGGAACTGCAAGCTGCTGCAAAGTCTCTAGGAAACGAGGTTAGCCTGTCTGACCTGTGCATTTCTTTTGAATACATAGAAATCTGCTGAGTGACCTGATTTGAAAGAAACTCTCAGGAGTTGTTTTGTGAGTAGTTATATCCCTGTGCTAATCTTGGGGGGCCCCCTGCTTCCTTGTGATGTGGTCACTCACAAGCATAGGTGCTTAAGCTTTGGCATTGCTCACATGGCTTGTTGAAGTGCCCCATAATGATTTTGAAACCTGGAGGGCAGGTGGGCAAGTGCGCTGTATCAATCGGCCAGAGCTGCCTGTCTCCATTTGGACTCACATGCAGCAATGGCAGGAGGGTCCTTTCCCTTCTCTGAGCTTTAGCTTTGTCATGGTCAAAAGGGGACAGTAGTGTCCATCTCTGAGGCTTCTGAGGCTCCTGGCGACTATTCATGAGGAATTATTTATAATGTCATTGCATGCCGATGCTTTTGGAGAAGTCATGGGAATCCTGTGAGGAAGTTCCCTGTTCTGTGGTTTTACCCAGGTTGACCCTAGCTGACAACAGACCTTTGTTCATTTTGCTATCACCACAGCCAGGCTTGAGAGTGTTACATTTTTTGAATTTGGATTTACATCATTGCATTTTTTTTGAGAGATCCTCATAAATCAGTTCTTAACTTATAAAATGTGGGAATGCCAAAGAGAAGTTGCTCAACTAAAACAAATGGAAACAGAATCATCTGAGGATAGCAGAGGCAAAGTAAAAATTAATGATGCCTAATATTTTTGTAAAGAAACAGAACATTTTATTCTGCCAGGGGCTTTTTCTCTCAGTGTATCCTCTGTGGTTCATGGGCCTTTCATTGTGCAGTATTAATTAAGTGCTATGATATGGCAATACAAAGAAGATTGTTGTGCTCAGACTTATACTGCAGGAGTAGACCTGGAATATCTACTAATTTGTATACAAGGTGGGATTGGATACAATTTTGAAAATGAATCCTAAGTTAATTATACCAGCCTAGTGATATTCCTTTTTGCATATTCTGTGTATTCTTTCTGACAGATACAAGTTTACAGCTTTTACATGGTTTTACATAGCTTCTCTTACAAGATACACCCAATTTTAGAGACTTCTTTTTTGCTTTAACATTGCATCATAAATCTTTTTCCACATTACAATATTATCTTCTTGTTTATAATTTAAAACAGTCGTATACTATTCCATTTGCTTAATGCATCATAATTCTTTAAACACTTCCCAGTGGTTGAGCGCTGAGGTTTTTTTTTTCTGCTTTATATATTATTCATAGTGCAGCTATTTTTATTTTTGCCTATAGCATTGAGCTTCTCTTAAATTGTTTCCTTAGGAAAACTTCTCAGAAACGAGATCACTGTCCAAAGAACACGAATAACTTTCTAATTCTTGTTTCATTGCACTGTACTGCTTCTCAAAGGGCTGCTGCACAGTGCTGCCCGCTCTGGCATTCTTTAATAGCACTGGGAAGCACTAAACGTGGGTGGTTCCAAATCGAACATTTGTGGGTAGGTGGATTCAGAGTCGTAAGTTTGAAAATAACTTAACCTCAGGGGTCATTTTAATGGAAAGGTCTGTGAAGAGGACAGGACTACACCAAGGCAGAGGTTTCTGAGCTTTGGCTTTTTTACTTACATAATCGATTCTGTCATTTCCTGACACCTGGCACCTGGTTGTGTCCGGTTGATGAGATTCCATTGTGTGTTTGTATGCAGGTGTAGGTAGAAACGTGAATGCTAGTCCTGTTGAATTGTGAGAGTGCTAGGTATAAGGCATACACCATAAACATAAATCACGTGATCTGTGCCAGAAACTTGGATATACAGAGGCATGATACATGCAGAAGTTGGCAACCTCGTGACCTCCAGAAGCTGGGCAGATGTCCATGGGAGACACAGCCCTCATGGGGGCTGGGCAGTGCAGGATGTCGGGGACAGGACAGAGTGAGCAGTATGGATGGGCCTTACCCTGAGGAGGGTGCTGCTATGTGACTGTAGCCAATGGCTGCTGCAAAAGAATACCAGCTCAGTATCTTCAGTGCTTTAGATTTTTCAGGAGAATTTAGAGTTCTGGATTTGTAGGTGCCTCAGTTCATTTGGGTCGCTATAACAAAACTACCACAGACTGGAGGGCTGGGACAACAGACCTTTCTTTCTCACTGTTCTGGGAAGTCAGGATCAAGGCTCTAGTAGATTCCCTGTCTGGTAAGAGCCCACCTCCTGTTGCCGAGGCAGTGGTCTTTTCACTGGGTTCTCATATGGCACAAGGGGCAAGGGAGCTCTCTGTGGTCTCTTTACAAGGGCACCAATCACCTTCCAAAGGCCCCACCTCAAAATACCATCACATGGGGATTAGGTTTCAATGTGAGAATTGCTCTGTAAAAGGTTGTCCTGTGTTATTTTCACTTAGTGTGGACACAGTGTTTTGGCTATTAGTCAGTCCTTAGGCCAGTGATTAGCAATAGTATCATTTCAAATGATAATTTTTATTTTCTCTGAATCAGTAGGTTAGTACTTACACTAATGCTGCTCTTCTAATACTTTTGATAGATTTATTCTCCAGCTGTTCATTCCATCTCCTTTGTCAGGCCCCCCACATTCACAGGATGGCTAATAAATGAAGAGGGAGGCAAACATAAGTGGTCTGCATGGGAATCCCCACTAAATCCCCAATGCCCTGAAACGTGGCTTAACACATATTAAACACTCCATTAATGTTGGTAGTTGAATGAATTAATGTTGCTAATGTTTTTTCAAAGTCTATGATTTACCTTTTAATTTTATTTATTATATGTTTTGATGTATAGAAATGTTAAATTTTAATTTAGACAACTCAACACAAATTTCCCTTGTCTTGTTACATTAATTTGCATCTCAGGGAGTCCTTTTCTCTCTAGAGATAAATATATATTTGCCTATATGTTCACCTATATTTTTAATTATTTTTTTTCACACTTAACTCTCATCTGTCTAGAAGGTCAAGAGCAAAATGGAGAATTATAACATAATGTAAGGAGTAATCTTTTATTCTTCACAAATCTTTGCAACCTTCTTATTTAATTATATTGAATTTTATGTAGTAGTATTTGAGCTCTCCCTTCTGTTTATTTGTTGGTCTCTTCTTGCTTCAATTACACACCTTAAAAATGACAGCATTCTTAGTCAGAAATGCCAAAGAAATTACAATCAGACTATCAGTATAATAATTAGGACATGGCCTAAGCTGCTGTAATAGAGCCTCTAAAATGCAGAGGCTCGAATACAAATTTTATCTTTCTTCTAACAGTGAGGGGTATGTGAAGTCCAGAGCTGGAGACCCAACCCTGTCCAAAGAGTCTTTTGGGGACCCAGGCTCCTTCGGTCCTGCAGTTCTGTAAGCCCTAAGGCGGCATCCTGGTCTGTGTGGTTGGAGGTCTCCTGCTTCCATATCCACATTCCAGTCTGGGAACGGGAGTGAGGGCAGTCCTGGGGAAGAGCCTTTGTCTTTGATCTGATCAACCAGAAGAGCGCATACTACTTTTTCTCACATTCCTGTCATCAGGACTAAACAATGTTGCCACACCTACCTTCAGGAAAAGCTAGGGAAAAGGGCATCAAACTGGGCGCATGTGGATTTGGCTAAAATTTGAGAAGGCCTATTATGAAAAAGGAGGATGGGCACCAAAGACAACTAATGGTCTTTGCCCCATTCCGGGATTCTTAGTTACAAATAATCATATGTAACAGGAAAGTATTAATCATTTTTGCCCTGTGAAATATGAACATTTTAAGATGTCAATAAAATACAAATGTGTCCTGATTTTTGGTTTTAGATGGTCTACAGTAACCCGTGTGCCAGGTAGCATTGTATGCCAATCTTGAATGCCAACGGGAAGTCACTGGACAGCAAACTCTTCCAAGATCATAACTGGGCTGTTGGAGTAACTTGGAAAAAAAAAAGAATTGAAAGCATGACAAAAGTTAATAGAACTCGGTCCATCTCCCCTCCAGATGGAGGGTGGGGCTGGATGATTGTGGCTGGCTGTTTCCTTGTCACCATCTGTACCCGAGCAGTAACCAGGTAGGTGGGATTTTCTTCTTGATTTATTAAGATGATATGGCTTTCTTTGCCCTGGCTGGTGGACTCAGTGGGTTGGGCGTCAGCCTGTGAACTGAAAGGTTGCTGGTTCAATTCCCAGTCAATGCACATTGCCTGGGTTGCAGGCTGGGTCCCTGGTTGGAAGTGTGCAAGAGGCAACCAGTTAATGTTCCTTTCACACATCAATATTTCTCTCCCTCTCTTTCTCCCTCCCTCCCTTCTTTCTTGCCCTCCCTCACCTCTGTAAATAAATAAATAAATAAATAAATAAAATCTTTTAAAAAGATGATCTGGCTTGTCTTTTTTTCTAAGTTTGCTTCATTCTATTTCTGAACCTGTCATTATGAAAATATGTATGTATTCGTATAGGGTGTGTGTGTGTGTATTTTCTTTGACAACTCAGATATCTTTTCCTTTGTAAGGAGTATAATTTTCTGACACTTTAAAGTCCTGGGTTGTGGTCTCTTCTATAATATCTGATGTATAAACCTGAAGTGTTAGGGCATTTTTAGACCAAATATTGTAGCTATTCCAGCCATTTGTTTTCATAAGCAGCTCATCCAGAAAGCAAAAACCTATGGTTAAAATAGTCCTTGAAGACCTCTTGGCTCACTGGATACTGAGCCCTTGGAAGCTTAAAAATTTGAATCTAAATTCTTTTGCTTCATTTTGCATTTGGCTGTGTTGGAGGAGGCTGAATTCTAAGTTGGAGGAGAGAGCACCAGCCTAAAGACAGGGATTCTCCTCATTTGCTCACATTTCTTTTTCTTTTTGATAGTTTATATTTTGAATTACAGTTTACATTAATATTATTTTGTATAGTTTCAGGCATGCAGCATAAAAAATATGGAATGCTTCACAAATTTGTGTGTCATCCTTGCACAGGGGCCATGCTAACCTTCCCTGTATCGTTGTTCCAGTGCTAGTATATGTGCTGCCAAAGTGAGCACATCCCTCTCTCTCTCTGTTATCCAGCAGCACACTGTTGAAAGTGCTTAAGTTAAATGACTATACATTGAGACTCATTGGAAGAAATACATACTTGAAATCTGCATGTGCCAGCTCCTTCCTCTGCAGGTGCTCCTGTTCAAACTGAATTCTTCATTCTTCTCTGGCTGCTCACACTTGGCAGCAAAAGAAAGCAATTTGCACTAACAGCATTATTTGATGGTATCATCAGTAAAGGCATTGACATTATCTTCATAACAAATATATAATGTTGGAAAGAAGCAGGATGTTTGTTTTTGCTACAATAAAGTTTGGTTAATTATGTGTCATAATACGCTGGAGACTTGTTTAGAATTATATGGTTGGTGTGGAGTTTGATTTTGCTCTCATATTATGGAGCTTGTGTTCTGGGTATGAGGAGGTCATGGAGTTAAAAGGAATCTTGTATCTTGGTTTTTACATGTGGAGTTTCCATCATTTCATGATGGGAAAGTTCTGGGAATGAGCTCAGTGTTTCATAAGGAAGGGCAGCTGGAAACCAGAAAAGAGGATTGTGGCTGGCAGTGCGGGCCTGTGATCAGAGGTTACTGGGAGAGGCTGAGAGGAAGACACCTGAGCAGAATGAGCTTAGAGGGAGAAAAGTGTAGAGACACGGCCTGCATGAAACTTTAAATGTCATAAACCAAGAGGCAGCCAAAAACACCAGAGACAGACAAGGAAAGCAGCCTGCAGGGTGATTTGTCAATTCAGAAAATCAGTGCATTATTGGGCATTTCTTTCTCCGCTCCCCTCTCCCCAGTTTTATTGAGAAGCAATTGACATACATCACTGTGTAAGTTTAAGGCATACAGCATGATGGTTTGATGTGTGTACTTTGTGAAATGACTAAAACAAGTTCAGCTAACACCCATTTTCTCATGTAAATACAATGAAGAAAAGAAATAAGAAAAAAGAAAAAACAGAGTTTCTCCTTGTGATAAGAACTCTTAGGATTTACTCTCTTAACTTCCTTACATATCATAGAGCAGTGTCATCTATAGTCATCATGTTGTACATTACTTCTCTAGCACCTATTCATCATAACACTGGGAGTTGTGCCTTTTAACCACCAGAACCACTTACCTCCACCTCTGGTAACCACAAGGCTAATCTCTTTTTCTTTTAGTTTGGCTTTTGTTTGTTTTTAAGATTCCACATGTAAGTGAGGTCATACAGTATTTGTCTTTCTCTTTCTGACTCATTTCACTTAGTATAATACCTTCATGTTGTCACAAATGATAGGATTTCCTCATTTTAATGGCTGAATAATATTGCATTATATATGTGCCACACATCTGTGGATGGACACTTGGGTTGGTTCTGTGTGTTGGCTGTTGTAAATAATGTTGCTATGAACATGGGGCTGCAGATGGCTCTTCAAGTTAGTCTTTTCATTATATTGTTGTGATAAATCCTATTGACTGATTCACATATATTCAACAATTCTTGTATCCCAGGGATAAATCCCACTTGATCATGGTGAATGATCCTTTTAATATGCTGTTGAATTCACATCTAGCAGCAACTGGAGAGGAGGAGAGTGAAATGACTAGTTACTATGGGCTACTGAAGCATAATGAGTTGGACTGTAGCTCTATCCAAAGAGACTGATAACCTCCTATCTCATCCCCAAGTAACAAGGCCTTATTTCTTCTCCTGAGCTCCAAAAGCTTCCTGTACTGAATTAGGACAGCATTCTAATCTGTATTAGGTTCATTCCAGGTTGTATGGTGATATAAACTATTGCTTCTGGATTACTTATGTCTTGTTTTTCCTAAATGATTAGCTATTTTTCAACATAAAAATGTCTCTGTCTCTTTGTTTCTATCTCTGTCTCTGTATGCCTCCCCCTCTCTCTGAGATATATATATATATATATATATATATATATATATATAAATAAATAATGGGGGTATATATACCCCCTCTCTCTGGTATATATATATCAGATCTCTCTGATATATATATCAGAGAGATACATATAGTCTGTCTAGAAAGTATCCAGTCATCTAATATGAAAAATAGATACATTTATTGAAGAAGATACAAGATATAAGAAACATTTTCATAGGACAGTGATTCCTCAGCCCCTTCAGAGTAGGCACCCTGGGGCCTCACATAGTTCTCCCAATTGCCTTCAGCTGCCCCATCGTATTTTCCTGTATTTCATTGACAGTCTGAAACCTCTTCCCTTTCAAAGGTGATTTTAGTGTTGGGAAAAGCCAGACATTTCAGGGTGCCAAATATGGGCATTAGGGGGGCTGAACCACCTGAGTGATTTGATATTTTGCCAAAAAATTCTGCATGAGATATGACGCATGAGCAGGCATGTTGTCACAATGAAGCTGCCAATCACCAGTTGCCCATAGCTGCTGCCTTCTGGATCATCAGAATAGTTTCCATAGAAGAATGTTAAGCATATGCAAAATCTGATGCAGATTCATTGCTCTACTAGCTCAGTCATTTTGAATGTGATGGCCACATAGTACACATCTTCACATCCACTTGGCTTCCACAGCCCCTCTGGTGGGTGAACACTTGTTCTTATTCTTTAGAATCGCCCAATGGCCAGGTTCTGATTTCCCACTTGATATGGGCCAGCAAAATTCCACTGAAAACTAGTATAAGCCCATGGAGGCTGGAACAGTTGATTGAACCAAAACTTTAAGCTCTGATTCAAATTCATGTTTATTCTTTCCTTTTTTGTGTAACATGCTTTCATTATATTTTTCAGATGTATTTCAATTTTTTTTGTGGAGTTCCAGACATACTTCACTCAGGACTATGCACAAACAGCATGGATCCATTCCATTGTAGACTGTGTGACCATGCTCTGTGGTATGTATCACTTACCAGTGATAGACAATTACTGGCTATTCTCAAACTGTACATGACAATGACCCTCTACTGCCTTTGCTTACCAATTTTTCTTAGTAGAAAGACTATGGTAAAATTGGCCAAGAGTAAAAGAAAAGGTTGATCCTACCCTTCAGCCAAACCCAATCAGACATGCTCCTGGAATTAATGATTTTGGCTGATTTCAGATGGGACAGGTGGTTAATAACTCAGAAGGACACATGCCATTTGTTTCTTCCCTGTAAAGATAGGATGCTGGGCATCATAGGGTTTGTCTTGGTTGGGAAGCAGCTAACCATACAGTATATACTGGGCTTCCTTCTTCTAAATGCTGTGATCCTCTCCTTCTCCAGACATGTAAACAGTTCTTGGATAGCACTGTGAGCTATTTCTATATGATCTACTGAAATCAGGGCAAAAAATATTGCATCGCATCTCAAGTGTTATTTTCATCCTGTTCTCTTCCCAGAGGTCCCAAACTTTGTCTCATAGATTTCATCATTTTTCATGCTTAAGTCTTTATTCTTAGAGAAGTGTTAGAGAATAGGATAACGCAATCCTGAGGTGCAT
This sequence comes from Phyllostomus discolor, assembly GCF_004126475.2. Taxonomy (NCBI): domain Eukaryota; kingdom Metazoa; phylum Chordata; class Mammalia; order Chiroptera; family Phyllostomidae; genus Phyllostomus; species Phyllostomus discolor. The sequence continues at coordinate 144,401,686 of NC_040907.2, read as the reverse complement.
ACATTCACCATGGCTGTAATTTCACTCAAGAAACCCCACAGGTGCTATATATAGGGTAAATAGAGTGTCCTCAGAATAAATGGAATCTTGCCATTCCATATGTATGGTAGAGGGAAACTAACCTTGAAGTGTTTTTTTTTGTTTTTGTTTTTTTACAATTTAAAAACCAGAGGGGTTTTTTTTTTTTTGACAATTTTCAAACTGGAGTTATTAAATTCGTGGCTTAGACAGTTTCTGAGATTGAGTCAAATTGATATGATCTCTTTGCAGGCTAGACTCATTTAATCCTTCCATTGAGATGAATCCTGAGTATTTTAGAAAGCTGCTCTCTCTTTAGGCCATGTCTTTGTGGTAAAGGGTAATACTGTATTATTCAACATTTAGTGACTTATAAATAATGTCATCTGATTCCATTCTAGGTACTAGTTCATGCTTATTTTTAGAAAAAATATACATTGAGTTACACTGAGATTAATTTCTTGGTTGGGAGGAATTTGAGAGCAATTCTAGAGCTAAAAGTAGGTTTTGTGGGAAGGCTAAATTGACTCTGTCTGCTGATCACACTGGAAGGTCTTAAGGGATCAAAAAAGAATATCTCTGGGGTTTCCAGCACATATGAAACCAGTAAGGCAATCACTGGGTTTTCAGGGTAACAGGATTAGTCACAACCTTTGTATGAACAAGTTGAGAGAGCCATATTTGCCTTTCTCTAAGGACATAGGTGACTCATTTCTCCCACTGTTATCTTTTGGAGAATATTTGCAATTTCTAAGAGAGGAGTAAATGACCTTCAGTGACCAATATGGTCACGATGACCGTGTGAGACACTGGGCCAAAGCAGGGTCATGTTAGCATAACCTTAAATATGCAGCATATTTCAGTCCCATGAAGGACTTGAGGCCTGTTGTACCCAGTTACCATATACCCACTTGCTTACTTGGCAATGCCAGTTTAGTACAGAGTGTGAACAAGAGGCTGTAGAATCACATCTACAACACTTGTTGGGAACATATCTGTCCCATGATGAACAGAGAAGTGAACATTTTTCATTGAACTTGGTGAAAATTTTGTCACTTTTCCAATAATCATAGCAGTAACAGCCTGGAAAATTAGATATTTTCAGGAGGTTTGCTCATTCCTATCCCCAGAGGTTATATATACAGACAGCTACTGTTTTAACTAGACAGCACACATCAGGCTGATGACCGATTCTATCATGTACATTTGAATCAGGCCCAAGTGTCAGCCTGATCAGCACAGAAATTATACTCCATGGAAACCCAGAGAAGTGACTCTTTTAATCTTGTTACTAGGATTACTGGTGTCAGCATGAATTGTTCCTTAGAAAGAAATTCACGTGTTTTCCTTACCTTCCTTCCCTGCCATCAGTTTGGGAGACTCAAGGAGCCAGAGGAACAGGTGGAAATAACCCTGAACTTGGCATCAGGTGCCCGGAGCTATACTTCTTAGTGATCTTAGGCATGTCATATTCCCTTGAATTTCAGCTTCCCATTGGCCTCCTCCAGCTTTAATTAATATTCTAACAAACCTGGAAATTGGCATAGCTCTGACGTACTGTTAAACCACAAATAGAACAAGGCCAACCAAAATGTCACGATGGGTGTGAGCATTTTCTTAGATTTTTCTGGGTTTCGATTTCTCACCTACAGTGTTTCCTAAAGCCTGAAAACAGTGTCAGATTGTGATATTTGTCTATTATTTCTCTCCCTGACCTTTTCCTGTGTAACACTGCTGGCCTCCTAGTATCACCCACTTTCCTTCTTCACCAGTTGACTGTCATAATGATTGCTAGTGGTGTACGATCAATGCCGTATGAGAAATGCAAGGCATATCCCTGTGCAAGTGACATGTAGTTTAAACAAGGAGCTGATTCACTACAAAAATCATTAAAAAACAAGAAACCTATTGGTTTTGAAAACCGATATCACACCAATAAATTCAATTAAACATTTAAAAAATGTAAAAAACAAAACACCCCACAGTCCTGAGATTATGACTAACAGAATGGAGAAGTGGAATGAGCACTGTAGAAATGGAAGTCAGGACACTCGATCCTAATTCTAGCTTTGCTGCTTACTCTCTGTGTGACCGTGGACAAGTCGTGTCTTCTCTCCTCAGTTTCCAAATCTGTAGGATGAATGTGTGGGGCAAGGGGCGAGGGCTTGATGCTCAAAAGGTCAGTCCTTCTCTACTTCACTTTTTCACAGTGCCCTCAAGGTCTTTCTGCTCAACCTATTTATTATTGTTTTTGAAGCTCCACTTGGGAGTGTCGTCAGCAACCATTTATCCTGTCAAGTGGGAATCATGCTGGGTGGCTTGCTCGCATCTACTGGTCTGATCCTGGGCTCCTTTGCCACCAGTCTGAAGCACCTCTACCTCACTCTGGGAGTTCTTACAGGTAAGGGCACAGTGTACCACTTGTCTCGCCCTACCCCGCCCAGGGGTTAAGCACATCAACAGAGCAATAATTCATAAAATATTCACTTTGTTAGAGGCATGATTTAGCTGACCTAGCTTATTAAACAGAAGAGCTGGAATTGTAATCGATTGTATGACTATAATAAAAATGCATTACTACTTTAATTCAGCTACATGATAAAAAGTAACAGCTGGCTTTCCCTTTGGCAGCAGTGTATGGCTGAGATTCTATACTAAGAAGCACAAGATATTAGCCAGGGCAACATAAATTTTCAACAATGATCATTCTCCCAATATCTTTGACAAGCCATTTAATTACTACCTGCCTTTGACTCAAGTAACCCCTGCTTTATAGTGAATATGACTGTCCAGTAAATGCGGGTTTCCAACTTAAAAAAAGAGCCCCCTATTGTGAATATTCTCATACTACACACACTCTCTCAATATTATGGAAGTATACTTTAGAGAATCATAATGAACCCCAGAGAAAGAGAAATAGCATATGTGTATTTCATAAGGGGACTGGGTAGGTTGAGGATGGGGTCGGCTGGTGGGACTGGAGTGGCAGTTTGCCCCACCACCCTGAGGGGTGCGGAGGGCAGCACTGACCCCTGTCCAGACATGGTGCCGCAGGGGCAGCGTGATCAGGCCAATAAATGATACAACTCATAGAGAGGCTACACATCTAGCTCTGTCGGCACAAAAAGGTATCTGCCCCCTGTAACCCGTAGGGCCTGCCTGCTAGGGTGTCCAGTCTTTCCAGTTTACCAGGGACTGTCCTGGGCTCAGCACTGAGTCTCACACCTGGGCCACCCTTCAGGTGAGGCCAGTCGGGACCATTGGTCACTCTGCACTGCAGATGGCAACAGGAGCTGGAGGGAGCTCTCCTTTTTCTCCCTTGACATTAGATGCCTTGAATTCCAGGCTTAAAGCCCTTCAGATTTTCTTGACTTAAAAGGAATAGACACTGAAAATCCTTAAGAAGCTTTTTGCTGACTTTAAGGGATATTTTCAGGTTATTATGTGTACATGTGATGTTCATGTATAAAATTGGCACAATGTTTCCCCATGATATGAAAATACTCTGGAACCTTCATGGGGTAATATGTGCTTTACACCCCAATTCCAGAATGGTACAGATTAGCAGACTTGTGTCTTCACAGGCAGCCAAGACTTGAGGCAATTCTCTGGATAATTTTAAGTTAAAAGGAGGTGTTGTTGGGGAGAATGAGTTTCTTAGGTCAGCATTATCCTAATGTTTTCTGTTAATTCAAATTTAGATTGTATAATAGTTTTTAAGTTCTTCACTTCATTGGCTTTAAGAAGTCATGTTTCTTTTTTCTTCCCAAGAAGAAAGTGACATATTTGCTATACTTTCCAAATTGTGTAATGACTGGTGAGGGGAGACTCCTTTTTAGCCTGGTGTAGAAAACAATTTTAAAAGAACTAACAGAAGGTCAGATTCTCTTTAACACAAATAACTTCATTCTGAGATACTGTCTTTCATTGGCTGTTCTGGGTACATCAGCACTCACAGAGTTCTCTCTATCCCCAGGTCTTGGATTTGCACTTTGCTACTCTCCAGCCATCGCCATGGTTGGCAAGTATTTCAGCAAGCGGAAAGCCCTTGCTTACGGGATCGCTATGTCGGGAAGCGGCATTGGCACGTTCATCCTGGCCCCTGTGGTTCAGCTCCTTATAGAACAGTTTTCCTGGCGGGGAGCACTACTCATTCTCGGGGGCTTTGTATTGAACCTCTGTGTCTGCGGTGCCTTGATGCGGCCAATTACTCTTAAAGAGGACCCTACGACTCCAGAGCAGAACCATGTCTGTAGAACTCAGAAACAAGACTTTCAGCGTGCATCTCCCTGTTCAATTTTGAGTAAAGAATGGATGCAGACCTGCCTCTGTTGCTCTCTGCAGCAAGAATACAGTTTCTTACTAATGTCCGATTTTGCCGTATTAGCCATCTCTGTTCTGTTTATGGCTTACGGCTGCAGCCCTCTCTTTGTGTACTTGGTGCCTTACGCTCTGAGCGTTGGAGTGAGTCCTCAGCAGGCCGCTTTCCTTATGTCCGTGCTCGGGGTGATTGACATCGTTGGCAATGTCACGTTTGGATGGCTAACTGACAGAAGGTAAAATTTATGACACCACAATTGGTCCCCCATCAGGGAGCAGTAAGTTTTGCATTTTCTTCATCCCCTTTCCCTGTACAATGCCTAGGTCTGCACAATGTTAACAAGTTTTCAGTGTCTGAAGGCAACACCCCTGCTGGTTCTTCTAGTCAGAGGGTGGCAAACTTTTTCTGTAAAGGGTCAGACGGTAAACTTTTTTGGCTTTGTGGGTCATCTGATCACAGCTACCCAACTCTGGGGGTGTGGCCCCAAAGCAGCTGTAGACAATACACGAACAAACGGAAGTGGCTACGTTTCAATAAGGCTTTATTTTTAGACACTGAAATTTGAATTTTTCATATAATTTTGACCAGTTACAAAACATGGTTCTTTAGATTTTTTTCCTCCAGCTGTCCAAACTGGAAAAGCCATTTTTAGTCCACAGATAGTGGACTAAAGCAGGTAGGGGGCTGGATTTGGCCACAGTTTGCTGACCCCTGCTCTAGATGGTTTAAGATGGTGGGAATCTCTCAATTTTCAAACACTAGGGCAACTGTAAGTTCTGGTAGTAGATTTAATTTCATCCCGAGTCAAGTCAGTCCTCAGGTAAGCCCACTTATGGCTGGATGTCATGGTTCTCGTTTCTTTTGATCCACTGCAGAGATGGGCTGGCAGCAGAGAGAGGGGCCAAATCCAGTCTAGGAGGGAGGATCAGGTGCAGTAACAACATCTTATCTGAGGCCGAATATCTATGTTTGACAGTGCAGATAGCAAATCCTTACATTATAATTTCTGGATTAGAACACCAAAGTTATAAGAAATCTACTGAGTAGTTTTTCCAGTTAATGCTTATCAGTTTGAATTGAAGACAGCACACTGCTCCCATTTTCCTAAATGGTGGACTCTTCACATTTGAGTTATGACCTGCGAGACCTATTATGCTGTAGCTTCTCACACATTATGTCTTTGGTAATTACTCAGGACCCAACTGCCATTCTGCAGTGTTGTGAATAGAATACTTAGGATTAGTTCCCCATTTTTAATGGTTAAGGAAGAGGGGAAGAGCAAGGGGTATTTGTTTTTACAACCAAATAACTCACAAGAAGCAGCCTGGTGTAGGTCTGATAGAGGGATCGCTTGTCTGATATGTATAACACCCAAGTTCTTGTGCTGGCTCTGCCCCTTATTGTCTTCGGGACCTGGGAAAATCACCCAACCCTCATGTCCTCAAGGGTCTTCATCTGTAAAGTGGCCCCGTGCAATATTTGCCTGTAAGCCTCACAGCGTTTTGTGAGGCTCACATGAGGCTCTGGGTAGAAAAACATCTGTAAAGCATAAACTGCTAGTGCTGATATTATATAGAGTCTTTGAAATAATTTGTATCATAGATGGGTTTGGAGCTACAGAGAGAAAATATTAATAGAAACACCACTGGGGAGGTCTTGAAATAAGACTTAGTCCTAGTACAAGACCTTTATAGTCTCTGGCAAATCATTTTAATGTCTTCACATTACGTCTTTGTGTAACCACTTGGGTTATTTATTAAGCATACATGTTGTGCCAGATACCCATGGATAACATGTCTGAAAGCATCTAATATGGAAGACTGCTAGAAAATATTAGTATCTTGAAACTCTACACGTCATTTTATGACTATCTTTGGAGTAATCCTATGTGCTAGGTAACTTTTCCCTTTTATTGCTAAAGAAATTGAGGATAAAACTAGGTAGTTTGTAGGTAATAGAACTAGATTGGAACTTCTTTCTAATTTTAGAGCGTATATTATTTTCTACCACACCAAGCTTCCTGGGGAGATAAATTCTTACATTTGCATATGCCAACAGAAAGACAGGAATGTACCTGAAACTAATAAGAAATAATACTGAATGTCAACTGTAACTGAAAAATAAAATAAGAAAGCTAGAAAGACAACACAGACAATGCATGATGCGGAAGCCATCTGTATAAATGACTGCAGTGCTTGCAGGTGAGTGGCCTGGCCCTCAAGCTCTTCCACACAATCTGTGCACGCCGCACTCATTCTTGTTCTTCGCATCCGCAGGTGTCTGAAGAATTACCAATATGTTTGCTACCTCTTTGCCGTGGGACTAGATGGACTCTGCTATCTCTGCCTCCCACTGCTTCAAACTCTGCCCCTGCTCGTGCCTTTTTCTTGTACCTTTGGCTACTTTGATGGTGCCTATGTGACTCTGATCCCAGTCGTGACTGCAGAAATAGTGGGGACCTCCTCTCTGTCGTCAGCCCTCGGTGTGGTGTACTTTCTTCACGCAGTGCCCTATTTGGTGAGCCCACCCATTGCAGGTGAGTTTCCAGAGGGAACCCCCAACCACCTCTTGTCTCTGTTGTACTGATGTGAAAATAGTGAACTCAGACACAGAAAATGAGGATGGGAAGTAAGCTGGGGAAGAGTGCAAGAGAAAGGGATGCAGGAGCCGCCAAAACATCATGATCTCACTTCAGCCTGTTTTGCAACCTAACCAAGTAGGGACCTTAGCCTCCTTGGAAAGAAAATGTCCCAAATTAGGGTCTTGGTTTCATTCCACACTGATGATAAGAACAATGGAATGGGGCAGCTGTTCAGACTTCTGTATCAAGTTGGGCACACGTCTGGCAGGAGTACAGCGTGGTGAGGCTGAAACAAGTCGTAGCGAAGTGTTGTGAGTGCCACCCAAAGGGGCTGGGGCCCTGTGTTCTTTAGAGACCACGGATAGGTTTACAGTGTTTGTACAGAGGGGTAATATGGTAAGTATTTTAGATAATGTGATCTGGTGAAACCATTGATCTGGTCATTCAGGGGAGAAGCAGTCAGGATTCCATTCTCACAGTTCAGGAGCAAACTGATAAAGGCCTAAACTGGGGCTGCCGCAGCACAAACAAAAATGAGCTCTGGGGGCAAGGAGGAAGTTTTGTAAACAACAACAACAACAACAACAACAACAACAACAAATCAACTGAATTTAGCATATGAGGGTGAAGCAGAGAAAGAAGTCCAAAATTACTTAGGAAATAATGGCAAGGTTAAAAGAAATAAGAAAGTTGAAGAAAGTGGCCTTGCCAGAAAAAATAAATTTATTAACGTTAGACATTTTGAGATATATGAAATACCCAAAAAAATGACCGATAGAGTTTTTTCAGGATGAAATCTAAGCTTTGAGAGGGAGGCCAGATTTGACATACAGATGACATGCAGTCATCAGATGAAGCATCTAGAGTATTTTGTAAACTGTAAAGTGCTATAAAAATTTACATGGTATGAAATAAGTGATTCAACAAATGTGTATTGCTTGTGGACACCACCACTGTGCTCAGGTGCTGTTGCTATGGCAACAAATGAGCAAGAACCCGTTCCTCCTTCCTGGAGTATGTGATGTAGACCGGGGTCTCTCAGATTGAGGTCCTGGGGCCACCAGCAGTAGAATCCCCTGGCTCCATTGTGAAAAATGCAGATTCCTTGACCCTCCCTTTGTGATCTGCATCTTTGGGGGTGAGTTTCAGGAATCTAAAATCTCAACCAGCTTTCTTGTGATGCTCAGTCTTACTCAATTGAGACTAACTGGTCCAGATTATTACCTGCCTAAATTAAAACCAAAGGTCTCTGAAGACAGGCAAAAAAGAAATCAGCCAAACATTTGCCTAGAAGGAAAGAAGGGAATGTTTAAAGGGAGGCAGCATTTTGCTGCTGTTGTGTATAGATAGTTTAGGGTTACTTCCAACCCCAGCAATTGCTAAAGTAGCAAACAAGGAAACTCTGGCTGTTTGAGGGCCACGGATGAAAACTCCTGGTCAGTTTAGCTCCCTGATACAGGACTACATGTTTAGTGCTTCCTCTGTGAAAACTGCCCCCCAAATGTTACTGCCTCCTCCCTTCATAGCCAATTTTTGCTTGTTAACCCTTAGGAGCAGTGTGATTCTGTTAAAAAGTCATGGGATGTGAGATGGAGTTGGGATTCCTAGATCGTTTTTTCAATCTAGGGTGTTTATTTGGCCAGTCGAGCATTGTACTTATCGCCAGCTACTAGAAGATTAGCGTGTGAGTTATTGTTACTTAATTACCTTTAAAAGGACAACTCTCTATTTAGTCAGTCTCTTCCATTTGGTGCTACGGAAATGCAGAAGTAAATCACAAGATAACCAGGGTATGTGAGAGTACTTTGGATTGCAGAAAAGTTTGTGAGGCTTATAACAATTTCTACATGTCATTTTTGACTAATGGATTTGAAGTGGGTGAGAGGAGACACCATATATATATACTTCTTAGGTGGATTTTCTTGACATATATGTAAAGTCTAGGGAAATTTAACTCTTTTAATCACAAAATAATTGCCTGCCAAAGTCTCATTTTACTCCATCGATTCTTTGATCATTGCAGCCCATGTTTTGCATAACACATGTCCTGGTTCTCCTCAAAATGTACAGCTGGAATAGATGTTGAGATTTATGTGTTACAACAAGATTTTTTTTAAAGCTGTGATAGCAGAATTATGCTTTCTGAAATTTGTATTTGCAACTTTTAAAATGGCCCAAAGTTCTAGTTTTCAAACTGGATGGGGTACAATGATTGGAACCAATGGAAAATTTGGATTCTGCTTTATCCAGAAGCATGTACTGAAGACAGACGTATGGGTGCTGGGAGTACTATTAGCATTTGTATGATTATTTTCTCCTAGCACCCTAGATAATTGATCCTAACATGAATAGTTTGATGCTACTTTTAACTTTCTACCATATTTTATGGGATTAATAATAATAAATGATATTTATTTTGTGATTACTAAGAATGTGACACTCTTCCAGGCATTTCAAATAATAACAACAATCTATTTTAGAAGTTTCCCTAGAAAACAGAAAGCATTTTTTCAGTTGCTGCACAATATTTTTAGGATATCTGCTTTTTGTGTCAAGATTATAATGGTGGCAACTAGCAATCCATTGTTATTATCCTTACAAATTATTAAATTTCAGAGTGGGTAATTGAATTTTCAACTCAGTGATGTGATTTTGCTGTTGCTTGTTACAGGGTGGCTGGTAGATATGACGGGCAGCTACACTGCAGCGTTTCTCCTCTGCGGATTTTCAATGATATTTAGTTCTCTGTTGCTTGGATTTGCTAGACTTGTCAAGAAGATGAAAAAACCCCAGCTGCGGCTCCTTGCCAAAGAATCTGACCCCAAGCTGCAGCTAGGGACCAATGGATCGGTGGCGTATTCTGTAGCAAGTGAATTAGATCAGAAAGACGGGGAATCTGTGTCTCTTGCCATGCCTGGTTACAACCCCACGTGACCAATGGCCTTGAGCCTGGGAATCTGTACGCTGAGAGAGACGGGACGACTGGATTGTATATACTGCTAAAGCATTTTATTTTGGCAGAAGAATTGCCTTCCAAGGAAATTATTATTGTTTCATTAACATATTTATACAGGGAAATAGCAAATAACCAAGCAAGCTGGGCTGGCTCAGAGTTTCCTCCTTTGGGATTTGTATTCACAATAGAACTCACATCTTTCGGGCCGTGAGCATCACTCCACGGAGAACTTTACAACATAGCTGATACAATTAGCTGGAAGGTATGACCAAAGCAGATGACACTGGGCAGCAGCTTTGTCTCCAACTCTCTGTCCCCCCATCTTTCCCCTTTAGTTAGAAAGGTAAAGGGAAGCATTGATTGATATGTAGGTTTGCTTACTTTATGCTGCTTGGAGAAGGGGGTCAGCTTAGGTGTGGTAGTGGAAGGTGAAGATACCAAACTTTTTCATAGTGGAGCTTCTCATTAGGGTTATAAACAGGGCTGTTGAAGAACAGATTCTTCAAAAGGCAGTGATTAATACAGAATGGAAGTGACTGTCTCCCCTCTGCTCCCCCGCCCCTCCTCCTTAGCTACCCCTTGCTTTTGGCAATGAGTAGGCACCACTTTGTGAATCCCAGGAATCATGGAACGCCATGGTTGGAAATGATCTTAAGGGTGGCTGGTAACATCTTCTTTTTGGAATTGTGAACTGGAAACTGAAAGCTTTTTCCTGTTTCTATCATATACAATACTTTGTTCAAATTTAACATAACGTACCAATTTGCAAGGGCCATTTCTACCTGAAATGTAACACCAACACTTTCCATTTTTTTCCTTGGGAAAAAAGCTCTTTTTTAAATTGCAGGCACAATTCTGTTAAGGAAAGGAAAAATGTTGGCAGTATCCCAATGGCCAGGAGTTGAATTCCTGAATCAGCAGTCTTCTGGTGAGAGTTTTCTTTTTCAGATCAGACATTTAGGTTCATCATGACTCAAAACAGGACTTGGGGGTTTTGCCTGAAAATATTATTCTAGAGATATTTTAAAGGTGAGATTCCTTTCTCCCTGTGTTACTTCCTGCTCAATTATCCACTATTCATCTCTTCATGGATAATTATTAGAAACTTGGTGGACCTTTTCAGCAGAGTGATAAGGCATCAGGGGTCAACCTCAGTATCATAGCACTCTCATAAATTATAGCTTTGGTCAGGGGAGAGGGAGGAGAAAATTAAGAAGGCTAGTGATGTGATATTTTACTAGCCCTGGCCATGCAGTTCAGTTAGTTAGAGCGTTGTCCTGATACACCAAGGTCACGGGTTCGATCCCTGGTCATAGCACATAAGAATCAACCAATGAATGCATAAATAAGTGAAATAACAAATCAACATTTCTCTCTCTAAAAAAAATCAATCAAAATAAAAAAACAAGAAAGCTAGTGGTGTGATATTTTATAGTTTATAGAACTTTTTCACATATATTAGCAGATTGGATTAAAACAGTTTACTAATTTCCCAAGTATGCTCCTTTCCAGTGGTCTGGGATAATTTCTGTCTTCAGACTGAATGAAAAGGGAAGGCATGGGTAGAGAAGAGATGGCCAGATCCTCCAGTCTATCTCTAACCATTTTAAATACACAGAATGATAATTCTGAATGCCAAAATATGTTTCATTTGCACATAGGGGCACATCATACAATTGAAAAGGGATTTGAATTATTTAACACATTTAAATCTGAACTTCAAGCTAATATTTTGACCCTGATGGCCATTTAATCCACTGTCCCCCAAGAGATCTCACAAATCCTCTGCCAGAGGTACTGAGAGAAAAGACACAGCAATGAGGGAGATTCTAAGCTAAGCATGTTCAGCAAGAGTCTTTGTCTATACTGGATTATTTCATAAAATTACATATTAATACATTGCTTTCAGAATAAAATAATGACCTGATTTTTAAGGAGATTTTATTTTTATTTACTTTTAGAAAAAGGGGTAGCAAGGGAGAGAAACATCAATGTGTGGCCTTGAGCCTCTTGAGCACCCCACACTGGGGAACCTGGCCTGCACAACCCAGACATGTGCCCTGACTGGGAATCGAACCAATGACTCCCCAGTTCACAGGACCACACTCAATGCACTGAGCCACAGCAGCCAGAGCCTGACTTGATTTGATGGGAGAAAACTAATATTTCTTAGTTATTTTCCAAAGAAATTTGAATGGTTACTTTTTATCTTGTTACTTAGTCTGAAAATTTAGTTTTGTGCTTTGTCATTTGTAATTTTAAAACAATATTTGGAAAATATCTGTAAAAAGTCAAAGTTAAAAATGAAGTTATATATGTTTAGAATAGCACTTTACTCTAAATGTCATTTCTTAAACCTTCAAGTCTAAAGATTTTTTGAAATCTAAACTGTTATTAACATGATTATATATCTATTTTCCTAGTAGTGATCATAGTAAAATTTTATCTGGTCCTGAAATATAATTTCTCTAAAGTATTATAACTATTTATGAAAAATGAGAGATCAGAGCTTTAAAAAATTGTATAAAATATTTGGGATTTTTTTATTTTATACATGCATAAATTTGTATTTTATTTTCCTTTTGGGGACAGCATTTTTAAAGAACCAGTAGAAAAATGCAGATCTTAGAGATGATCATTGTCATCTACACAAAATGTTTCTATTAAGGTTACATGTTATTTTAAAATGGAGGGGTTCATGAAAGTGATATGTTTTATGGAATCAAGAAGAAAATTGTTTATCGCTGTGAGCGCTACTCTGACACTGACGGATAGGAAAGCAAAGGAAACTAAGTACTGTAGATACACTCTACCGTTCAGCCTCTTTTTCCAACGGTGATTTCTCTAATTGAGCTGAAATTTGTACTAATATTTTCTTATTTAAAAGCTTAATAAAATGAGTTTACAGTTATATTTGGAAAAACTTTTTTCCTCTGTGCCAGGGGCTGGGGTGGGAGTGGGAGTGGGCCCGTTTGCATCACACTAAGAGGCAGCCGCCATAGAAAGATGGGGTAGCAATCCAACTCAGGGTCCAGCCCAAATAACACCCCTTTTTATTACAAACCTTTTATTGCAGGATTATAAGCATGCAATTCTGTAACATAACAATATCACACTCAAGCACACCATATGACATTTTAGGTGAAATGTTCAAATTAAAAATATAAATTATTACACCCATATTATTACCCTACCAACCACACTCAGGTGGGCCTTACTTCTGCCAGCCCTGTATTTTACAAAATTCAGAACCATTTATTGAGCATTTCCAGTGTTAGCTACTGCACCAAGCACTTCCTATGCATTGTATTACTCAATCCCCATAGTAATCTACGCCATCACCATTCTATTCTGTAGGTGTGGAGACTGAGGCACCAGGTCCCACAGAGTGACTCAGTAGCCACTGCACTCCAGGACCTCTAGTGAAATCCTGTAAAACTAGGAAGCTGCGTGGTGCCGAAGGCTGCCCCTTTCCCTCCTGTCCACTCACATCGTCTTCTTATGTGGGTTTAAGAAGCCATTTGGAAATCGGGCCCTTCCTTGGGCAGATAAAATCATTTAGATTATGCTTCAGTCTTCCAATTAGCATAGGTGGGAAGATTCCAGGTTGGAAATTTCCAAGAGTTTTCCCAAGAGTCTGGTTCCGTGTATAAAGAACCCACAGAGAAAGACACCAGGGGCAGGTGAGGATTGAATATGGGAGGTGGAGGTGTTGAGTAGGGCAGGGGAGAGTAATGGGGTGGGCGGGGGGAATGGGGACAACTGTAATTGAACAATAAAAAAAAGTTGCTCTGGTTCTGTCAAGATCACGACTTCTGGGATAAGTGATTTACTTACTCTCTGTTGATCCAGCTTTCTCTTTGGGAACATTTGTGGGGGGAGCAGGGAAGCAGCTGGGGAGCACACTTTGTCACAAAGGAAGTTCCGCTGTGTGCAGCCTTCTCAGTCAGAAGCTGAGTCTTTCTGAAGCGCCTGCACCATTGCCCAGTGATGATGAAGATGGAACTGTCAACTTGGTACTCACCTTAGTGGTCCCAATAGGTATCATTCTGAAATTGTTTATTGACATAAAATAGAGTGAATTCAATGTAGATATCTCAGTGTCTCTTCTCATACTCCAAAGTTTAAGTCTTAAAAAAACACTACCAAACAACAGATTTTTATCCCTGTGCTAAAGCTGCTACCTGATGGAGACCTGATGTAAAAATGATACAGCTGTGTTCAACCCAGAGAAACAGGCTTAATTAACTAGCTCTGCTGTGCTCAAGTGGAGTGGGCCGCCTGAGATGGGCACTGCTCACACTAGGAGCCCTGAACACTGGGAAGAGATGGAACACGTGTGCCTCACGCATGGAAAGATACAGTTTCAGGTACAGGCAGAAGCCACAAGAGCTGTTTTTATTGCACACGAAAACTTCATGCTAGCGTTTGGCTAGCAGCAGAAGTCGCTGACCAGAGTCTTTTGCCCAGTCTGTTCTGGCCTCTGCCATATGGGGCGTTACTGATAATCAGACAGCATGATAACCAACCAACACGTACTTACTAAGCACTTTGTACTTAATCTGCCACCATTTTGTATGTGATGGGAAATTCAAAATATACATAGTGTCCCCTCTACCATCTCAAGTTTAATGCCTAATTGGTACAGTGAAACTCACACAGGTGAGAGCAACACCAAGCATTACTGAACACTGAGGCTAAGAGCAGTGAATACTCTGGGGGTTAGGAGAGGAAGGATTCATCATGCGCTGAAGAAATCTGAGGAACTTCTGAAGAACCCAGGCCAGGTATGGAAATCAGACTCTACTCTTTTTAGGGGAAGAAGCTGGGAGGAACACAAATGGATGTGGGGTTGCCACTTTATGTGGCTTTCTGAGGTGCCAGCTGATACCTAAGTTCAATGCAGAGCCAAACACAAGCTGACACTAATAAATGTTCTGGTGAGGGGAGCCACAAGGGTGTCTGGGACTTTTGGGATTGCTGGGATTTGGGGGTGCACTTGGCTTCTCTAAATTGAAAACAGGAATTTTCAGGACATGGTGTTATACTTCAATACTCACCTTTCAACGCTAAAGAGGGACCACATGTGTTTTCTATTTTTTGGTGTGCTTGTCCTTTTTTTTTAAGATTTTATTTATTTACTTTTTGGAGAGGGGGCAGGGAGGGAGAAAGAGAGGGAGTGAAACATCAATGTGTGAGAGATACAAAGAGATAGATAGATAGATCAGTTGCCTCTCGTAGGCCCCCAACTGGGGACCTGGCCAGCAACCCAGGCATGTGTCCTGACTGGGAATCAAACCAGAGACCTTTTGGTTTGCAGGTCAGCATTCAAACCACTGAGCCACATCAGCCATGGCTGTCCTTTACTTTTTATTTAAGTATAGTTGGTATACGGTCTTACATTGGTTATATTAGTTTTAGGTGTACAATATAGTAATTTGACAGTTTTGTATTTTGAAATGGATCACCCCACTAATTCTAGTAATCATCTACCATAGTGTGAACTTATCACAGTATCACTGTATTCCTCTTCCCCTTTTTGCCCATCCCCCCCATTCCTCCCTTCTGGTAACCATCTCTTTGGTCTCTATGTCTTTTTTATTTTGTTTGTTTGTTTGCTTGTTTATTAAGATTCCCCATATAAGTGAAACCACATGGTATTTGCCTTCCTCTGCCTGATTTATTTCACTTAGCATAATACCCTCTAGATCCATCCATGTTTTTGCAAATGGCAAGATTTCATTCTTTTTTATTGCTAGGTAATATTTCATTGATATTTCAATATTACATTGTGTGTATCACATCTTTATCCATTTACTTATCAATGGACACCTAGGTTGCTTCCATATCTTGGCTATTGTAAATAATGTTGTAATATACATGGGTGCATCTATTTTTCCAAACTAGTTTTGTTTTCTGTGAATAAATACCTAGAAGTAGAATTGCTGGGTCGTAGAGTATATCTATGTTTAGTTTTTTTAGGAATCTCCATACTGTTTTCCATAGTGGCTGTACCAGTCTGCAATCCCACCAACAGCGCACAAGGGTTTACTTTTCTCTCCATTCTCACCAACACATACTGACTTTTTGATAATAGCCATTCAGTCTGGTGGTGTTTCATTGTGGTTTTGATTTCTATTTCTCTGATGATTTGTGATACTGAGCAAGTTTTCTCTTGGTAAAAGGTCCAGAACTTCAGGAAAGTGTCTTCTTTTCTTTGATGTGTTGTGCAGCACTGCCATCTGCTGGAAAGAGTGAGACCACCTCCTAACAGTTGGTGATGCCTCCAACTACGGTTCAACTGGACAGGGCCAGCCTTACAACAAACATTCAAGTTTGCCGTTGTTTCCTATCCTTCTTGTCCCCAGTCAGGCTCATTACCCAGCCCACATTTATCCTCTTCCTCTTGCAAGTAACAACATGGGAATAAAGATGTAGTAGCTTACTCAGGTCATGTCTTTACACGGAGTGTCAAAGTTAGTATAATGATGATTTTGGTCCACTTGTCTATGAATAACCATTGGTAAAATTTAATGGGAAAAGATTTCGAACCTTCTCTCTTCCTTGGGAACCCAGATTGCCATTTTGGGTCACATTCTTGGCCTCCTACTAATGTGTTAATTGATTTGAGTTGATAAAGGATTCAGTTAAAGTGTAACACACAGAATCTCAAACACATGTCAGAATTCAAATTTTGAGAAGTGTTGAAACAAAATGATATAGGGGAATATATTCTGAGTCAATTTGGAAGCATAAGACATCATTCTTATACTGTACACAAATTATGACATATTTAGTGACTGGATTTACTTTAAAATGTGTAATTCCTGTGAAATTGGGAGGAGATGCTATTTATAGTAATTCCCTTCAAAGGAGAGTATACCATGTTAAAATAAAAGACCTTTTTTGAACTAAGCAATTTGATGAATTTGGTTATGTATAGGTGGTTCTGTGGCTGAGTATGAGGAAAAAAAGAACTGAATTGCTCTGTTTAAGGAAAATGGAGGAGCTATTTTTTATTTCAGAAGAAGAGTACAGATATGAAAAGCGGTAAGGCCTAGAATCATGGAAAGAGGCAGGAACATCAAAAAAATGTTGTAGGATCTTACCTTTTCTCTCTTTCCTTCCTTCCCCCCTTCCTTCCCTAAGTCCTTCCTTCTTTCCTTTCCTTCCTCCTTCCCTCTCCTCTCCCTTTCCTTCCATACGCACCTTCTTTCTAAAGAAAAATAAGAATTATCTAATAAGTTTTAAGTTGTAGATTCTTCTCCTGAAATCTCAGTAAAGGGTTTTTATATACACATTACCTATGAATTTTATTTTGTGGTTTTTGTTTTGTTGTTTGTTTTGGTGTGATTGAAGCATGAGGTTGCTGGAGTTAATGTGGTATGGAAGAGGGAAAGCACGTAAAGAGGGGTGAAGCTACTCTTAAACTAAATTAATACTCCGTGGAGTTAGGGGCTCAGAGGCACTTTCCAAAGTCCCTGCCTTGGGAGCTCAGGGCAAACCCAGGGGATGTGAAGAGGCAGGTGCTCTCAGCCTTCCTCTGATGGTCACATGGGGCACTCTCCTTCTCGCCTTCTTGTGCTGCTCTCCAGCCTGGGTGAAAGTTCTGATTCTGGATGGTGTGTGCTGGGAGATGTATCCTTCCCACTAAAGAAAACAGACTGGTTGTCCTGGTTCTTAATTGTTTACTGGTTCCTCAGCCTTCCAAAGTAGGTTTGAGAAACATATTCCAAATCTCTGATTTCCAACATGCAACTCTTGAGACAGGCCTCTTCCTTAGATTGAGCCCGATTTCTTAGGCCATTCTCTCCAGGGGTTGCAAAGCAACTTTAATGCTAGCATCAAGGATCAGCTCCCTTTCATATTTCTTCCCAGGGAGTTTTAGGACTCTATGTAAAAGCGTTGGGTGATCTAGGACTGTAGGGTGTCTGAGCTCTGTGTGAACCTTTGTATCATTCTCCTAAAGCCCTATAAAGATTGGTCCTATCTTTCCACATCTTTCATTCAAAATTTTAAGACTATTTAGAAAATATTGTATAGAGCCTAAATGCTAGATTTTAGCACCAGACACCAGGGTTTAAATACCTCCCCTACTTCTTCTTCTAAGCTGTGTGTCTTAATCTAAAATCCAGTTTACTGATATGCAAAAAGAAATAATAAAAATGCATTATCTATAGGACTTTTGTGAGAATTTTATGTTTACATGTAATGCAGTTAGTACAGCTACTTGGTACTATGTAAGAATTAGCTACGCTTATTCATGTGTCACTAGGATCTATAGATGTGGCTGAACTAGCATTTCCTCTCTCTAAGGGCTCTGCTTCAATCTGGTGGTGAGAAACATACGTATACAGAGGGAACTGGTCTACAAAACTCCTTCTGAACTTTTACGTGTCCATCTCTTTCATTACCCTCCCTCTTGCCCCCTGATATAGGAATGGCTCTTTCTGAAGGACAAGAGGCCACTGAGTTTGGTGTTCAATCCAAGTGCCAGCAATCCATGCTTGTCCTTCAGTTTACCCATGAGGCACCTGTGTGCTCCCAGGAGCATACATCTCGCCTTTATTATTTTGTTGCTTACTCTGCCCGCACGCCACCATGAAAGGAGATGTTGGGAATTCTAGTTCACCCCTTACAGGGGAACCCTAGGTTCAGAGCAGACATGGGAATGCTCGCAATTCTGTGTGTCTTCTGAGTAATTAGATGCTGTTTTTAAAATTCACTTGAAGTGAAGCACAACAAAATGCTTAATGAACAAGTTTTTCTCTGAAACTGCTGGAGAAGGTAAAAGTTTTGTTTAGGGAAGGAGAAGGTGCATGGGGATAGCTTGTTCACAAGGGAAAAAAAAAAGCTAATGAGAAGAAATCACATCTCACTAATCTGGAGAACCATGGCTAAGAAGAGAATGGGAGAGGAATGAGAGATTATAGTCTTGGGAGAGAAGCAGGAGAGAGGAGAATGGGGAGTGTTACAGCTGCAAGTTAAGTGATAAAAGGTTGTGGCCATTAAATATAAACTAGCTCTTGTTCTGTGGGGAGGAAGAAGGAAGAAAGGTCAGGTTTTTGAGAGGATGCTGCCCCAACCTACAATGGGTGCCTGTGGTGTACTTACAATGCTCTTTCTTCATCTATTTCATGTAGATGTAGATTTCCTGCTAAGTGAGAATTACTGAATTTAAAGAACTCATCCCAAGTCCTCCCATTTTTACTGTCATGGTTCAACTTTTACTTTATAAATAATAGAATTAGTTAATAACACATAACACTTTATTTTACCAAGTTTTAACTATATCTCTTGACTTCCCTTTTTGTAAGATGAGGTGTTTTTCAGTCTCTAGCCTTTCCTTAACCTCTTTCTCGCTTTTCTTTTCCAGCTCAAATACTGTCAAAGTTGGAAAGATTTATGTTCTGTTCTCTAACCATAATTACTGATCCAAAAAGCCAAAAAATAATAAATGGCATTTATAATATGCAAAGATTATTTAACCTACATGCAATGAATCATCTAATTACATTTCTGTCACTAGGTAAGTTAATTTGACCTCCGAAAGCAGACACCAAAATAGTGTTAATTATAAAAGATTTATTAGGGCAACATCTGTGAGAGAAAATGGAAGGGGGCAGGGAGAAGTTCAGGGAGCCATCGGATTATGATGCAGGAGAAAGAAGAAAAGCTAGGTGGAAGCATCTTAGACCTTAACATCGTTATCAGGAAAATATGGTAAGCTTGGTGAGGAATCCTCGAGCCCAAGTCAGAGGAGTCCTGCCTGTCCTGGGTCGGGGCCTGGATTCATATTCCTGCCATGCTGGGAAGCCTGGCCTCAGTGCAAATGCAATGATGGATGTTGGCAGGTAGCAGACAGGACCCTCAGTCAGTTATAATCCTTGTTGCTGGAGATCTGAGAGGTGCATCTCATGGCCACCCATGTTAGGGTTACAAATTTCTATCCTTGAACTACTCAAAGGAGACTACTCTAATTTTCCAGGCCAGTGGATTCTCATTTCTTATAATCTACTGATTATAAAAGAACATGCCACATTTTAATGTTTTATATTTCTGTCCTGTTCTTTAATCTCAACAAGCACATTCTGTAAAAGAACCACCCTTGGGCCTGCTGTGTCCTGGTTGATGTCATGTAGGCACAATCCCATCATGACCAGATAAACTGTCAAATAGGGAAGAGTGATGCTGAACCAGAAGAAAGTGGTTAGTTGTGAAATCTTAAGCCACATCACCACCCTGGGTCACAACTTTTTTTGGTCAAAGTTGGCTGGAGCAGGCATTTTCTTGGGGTTCTCCTGGCTCTAAAGTTCTGTGGGTCTGTGCATTTTTTCTTAAACTGAGATAATCTTCACAGACTCAGTCTAGAAAGGTGCAGTGACTGCTTATATTGCCTTTGAAACTCTGGCAGGTGGTGCATGATGAACTGCTAAGACTAGGTCTGCACCAAGAGAGGACAGAAAATATGTTTAAGAGCTCCATTTCTCTGAAGTCAGTTTTCCTGCCAGCTGATTCACTTGTTGAAAGGATTTCTGTTAGCTTTTGTGGGGCCAGTAAGCATAGCTTTACTGTTCAACAAAATGGTTTTCAAGATCACCTTGGGGACTGGGGAAGAGGCACTCCTCTCTAACAGAAGGGTGAAATTACCCCGAAGGGCAACTACAACCACTTCCCTGGGCATATTTTTGGTTTGTCTAAAAAGGATTAGATCTCCGAGGTCCCTAAAAACAGACTAAAATATATAAACTTCAGGCCATAAGTCTTCAGTTAAATGGAGGAAATACATTTCTAAGACTAAGGACTATCTAAAGATGAAATTATCATTTATGAAGATAATTCAAGCCATCAAAAGTTGAAGTTTTGACGGTTAATTGACAAAGGTGAACTCTGAGGTCTTTTTTAAACCCGAGAGTCTATGAATTATTTCTAAATAATTATAAATTTTTGGAAGATAAGTAAAATTATGGACAAAATTTAAAGTTATTATAAACATTACTTTTAGTTCAGTATTTATAGTTGTGTTTGTCATATGCTAATTTTATACCTTCTTAGCATGTTATGACTTCTTATATATTTCATTATTTTAATATCTAGTAAATTTTAAAATCATTTCATAGACTTCAAAGTCTAATGTTCAGATATAGAGGCTTAGAGTTACATCTTTGTCTTGATACCATAACTGTATTTTACTGCATGTCAAATGTCTACCTGGGAACATAACCTTGATCAGGACATTATACCCAGTGAGGGAAAATGGTTTCTGCAAAATAAAACATTCTAGTCTTGAATTTCTAAAATACTTAAGTAAAGATCACTCCCTTCCCTGTTTTTCCTTCTTGAATAAACAAATAAAATGAGCAAAATAAACAAAACAGGGACTTAAAGTAAAACAAACATTAAAAAAAATTTAATTCATGAGCTACATTGCAGTATATATGTATGTCTGAATGTGCATAGGAAAGCTATCTGGAAAGGTACAAATCAAATTGGTAACAGTTTACCTGGGGGTGTAGAACTGGGGTAGGGTCAGGGGAGTGCGCTTATTTTTAAATTCATACACTTCTGCATTGTTTGAAAGTTTACAATGACAATGCACTACTTTTATAATAATCAAAACCATAACAGAAATAAAAAAATAAAAATAGCAACAAAAATGAAAACACACACACATTAGTTTTAAGAGCTACACTGGAGGTATAGAGAATTAAATAACATGGCACACTTTTCCACTAATACTGGTGGTAAACATAAGAAAAGAAACAACATTAGAGTAGCCACTTTTAACAACATCCCAATTTAAAAAGTCCCTTGGGATTAAAGCCTTTCAACAGCGACCCTTCAAGGTAGATATTAAAACTGAAAGCTGGGCTTACCTATTCCTGCAGGATCTATAGGAAAACATGTCAATCTGAAAACTTCAGACAAAAGAAAAAGCTTCACAGAAGTAAGCTGGAATTCTGAAACAGTTAACCAAAGGCCAGAAATTAGGGGTATGAGAACTCTACCCAGTCCAGACTCAAAACTAAATCACTAGACTAGGGACTTTTACTTTATACATTTGCTTATCTTTCCAATTTCTTAATTGGTCTGCTTTCTACCTCAATGATTATAACCTAAAAATACTGCAGTTCTAATTGGGAAAATTAAAATGGCATCTTCAGTTTAAATTTATTCTTCCAGTTAAAGAACCAGAGAAACTTGAGACTAACGATTTTCCATTCTTCATTTTTTCCTCCTAACTGTTTCTAGCTACATACTGAACATTTTGGGAGATAATACTGCTGATTTTTCATGGGTCCCTAAGGTCCTGTATTTGAGGAAATCTTTTTTCTCATGTTCCAGTTTTTTTTTATTGCAGTTATCAGAGATGACAAACTTTTTATTATGAACTTTGTTCTTCCAACAAAGAGGATTCTTTAGGGTAATGGTTAAATATCCTCAACAAACTTGCAACATCTGTAGCTAGAAGATTCCATCTTTTATATGCTACATAATTAAGAACATCTGTAGCTGGAAGATTCCATCTTTTGTATGCTACGTAATTTTGCACCCCTGAAACAGTGTTCCTGACCTAGGAGTCAAAGACTTATGTAGGATTATTCTCACGGCATGAGTGAGTAATATGGGAAATTTGACAAAACTTAATCAGAACATTATTATAAATAGCAGAGATAAAGGGTATATAGTCAAAATGGCAATGCCATTTTTAAAAGTTACAACAGCTGGAATGTTGCTGTTTCTTAATGAACTATGGTATTTTAATTAAAAAGTACAAAACAGAAAATAAGTCATCATAATGTATATAAAGTGTTTAACATGATGGCTGGTACACACTGACCATTCACTAAAAAATGACCCTGTAATGAGTGGATTAAAATAATAAACAAAAATATAAGAACCCAAAATAGAAGAAGAGCTTTAAAACTGCTTTCCTAGCGTTATGTAGTTAAATGGAAAGTCGAAGCTCACAGAGAGCAGAGAGGAATTCTGCGTTTTCGGGATCTATCTTTTGGGCCTTCTCGTAGTACTCAGCAGCTTGCCTCTTTTCTCCCTCCAGCTTGTACACAAACCCCAGGGCACTTAAGCTCTGCACATCTGAAGCATTGTGACTAAGTCTCTTGGTAGCCAGTTTCTTCAGAGCACTCGTCAGTTTGGTACGAAGGGATGACCTGTCTTTGACCTTTAAGGCTTCTAAGTAATGGTGGATGGCAGTATTTTCTGATTTACAGTGAAACTCCTGAAAACGGCCATAGTGGTAGTGGATCTGATGTTTGTGGTCATCGGTGATGTTCTCCAGACGGAGGGCTTTCTGGAAAATGTCCTCAGCATTGCTATACTGGCCTCCCTCGGCGTACATGTTGGCCAGGTCTGTGTAGGCAAATGCAAACATAGAGTCTCGCTCCACAGCTGCCTTGAAGTGAAATATAGCAGATGCAATCAGCCCGTCGACTTTCAGTTTGTCTTTTCCTTTAGGTCTGTTGCGCGTGGCCTTCTTGATTTGGATCATTTGTGCCCTGTAGCAAAGTCCCATTTGGTGATGCAGGAAAGAAGAGGTTGGTGTCACCTCCAAGGCCTTTTTCAAAAGTTCCAGAGCTTTGTCCCAGGAATTTTTTCTCCTGTAGAATTTGGCTGCATAACGGAGGACATAAGGTTCAGACGATATCTGGTCCAGGATTTCTTCAATATACTTTTCCCCTTCAGCTTCTGCATGTACATCTTGAAGCTTCAGTGCCAGAAAAACCTTAATGTAGGTGTTATCTGGATTCAGTGTAACAGCCTTCCTCAGAGGGCCCAGAGAAAAGCTCTTTACAGACCCCTCTCTGTCAGAATCATCCAGCCGATACACTGTAATGGCATAGCCGATGTTAAATTCTGGATTGTCCGGTTCCACTTCCAGAGCCTTCTCAAAAGCTGCTTTAGCCTTTTGGTAATACTTTCCCCCAAACTTCAGAAGTGCCCACCCTTTCTCACAGTCAATCTCAGGACACTCCAATTTGTAGTTAAAAGGACTGGACATTTTCTTGCAGACATCCCCTACCTTGTCTGCATACTTCTGCGCTTCTTGAAGCTGGTCCATGTGGTAATAAACCCAGGCATAATTTCCCCAAGTGACCAGACTTCGTACTTCTTCTTTGTCTGAGTGTTCCCGCTGGATTATTTCTTCTGCTTGCTCCAAGCACTCTAGGGCATCTTTATTTTGGCCTTTTAGGTGTTTCACATAGGCCAGTAAGTTATAAAGAGTGAGTCTGGATTTTGTGGTAAGAAATTCAAGCTGTTGCCCAATTGTATCTTCCACTTCAAACAGATCGATGTCTTCCTTAAGTAAATTCCATGTGAAGTGACATTCTAACTCCAACAGAATGGCCTTCAAGGAGTCCTTAGGAATCTCGCTGTCAAAGATAAAATCCTTTTTAATTTTTGAATAAAGGAAACAACCCACTTTAAAACATTAAATACTGTTCTTTGCTTAATAACCAATTTTATCTTTTATTTGATCTTATAGCTCAACACAGGCTCCTGTAACTTCATACTAGTTTCCTCTGTGTACCATTCTGCCCTAGAATATTTCATTAAATTCTCATTATTTATTGCAAATTTTTGGAGATGACAGCATTTTCTGTGTTACAGGATATCTATTCCCTTTTGGCAGTCACTATCCCACAAGGACCGCCTGCTTTTAGAGACGGGAACTTAAATGCTTGATTTACTAACCTTGAACATTAAGAACAATAAGTATATACACAGTCGATAATTACAAAAACTTCATTTCTGTGTTATGAGTAGTGAAGGGAGAGAAAAGAGAGGATGAGAAATAAGAAGTACACTGTGGGAGACAGAGAAACTACAGAAATATATTATTTATGAAGAAGAAAGAAAGAGAAAGGGAGGGAGGGAAGCCTGCAGAGAGAAAAGGCACAGAAACAGAAAGGAACAGGTGTGCCAAGAGATGGGGGAAAGAATGTTTGAGAGAAAGACAGTAAAAGATATAGAGAAAAATGCAGAAAATGCAAAAGAAAAGTTAGTAGGTTTTCATGTGAGTGTCACGTCCTTCTGACATCTTAGGGTTGAAGGCAACAATAAAGGCTGACACCTATTATTTACTTATCATTTCCTTCAATATTCAAATATCTGTTGAGTGCCCTTTGTGCAAGGCCCAGTGTAAAGTAAACAGTCAATCATAACTCAGCACTCTGATAAAGTTCCATGGAAGTGATCCAGAAAGGGGCCGCAGTCTAGCGGTGTGGCCGTCTGCGGCTGGTACTTGGGGAGGGCCCCTTCTTTTGGTTTTCCTTTGTGGGACAACCTCTCACCCTACTCTGAGTCCATGTGATTTGAGACACTCCGTTCCATGTGAAGGCACAGATATTCCAGCCATCTCTTGGTCCCAGTGATTTATTTGAAGAATGAAAAAATAGAATTTTGCTAAAATGGGACTTTGCCGAAATAATCTCTCTCGTAAAAATTTTAAGCCAATATAATATTGGAGTGGCCATCTTTCCAAACTTAGGAAGAGCCTGCCAGAGAAAGAATCTAACTCAGAGGAGAGCAGAGCTTAGACAGGAAAAAAGACAGATGGCTGACGACACCGACTGAATACCCAGATTCAGCCTTTCCTGGATCACTGCTTCTACCCTTGGGCTTCTATTTACTTAGAAAGCAAGTGATCTCTCTCTCTCTTCTTGCTCAAGGCACTTTGAATTGAGTTTCCGCGGCAACTGACAAAGTCCTCAGTATTATACCTAGTTGTATTTGTTTGTTTCTTTGGCTAAGGGTGATGGTGTGGCAATCAGGAAATAAAGCTTCTATTGGTCGTACTTAAAGGTCACAAGAAATGTACAAAAATCACTTAGGGTTACTCTCAAAGAGGGAAATGCTCTCATTATGGGATGAACAGAGTGTAGTGCGCATTTCCTTTTCTGCTGCACACAGGACCTCCCCTTGTATGTACAATGTGAATATATGTTTGTATAAATGCTTATGGGAGCTGCAGTCATATTTCTGTGAACGACCATTTGTTGATAACCTCATATCGTACATGTGAGGCAGCACTCTAGTTGTAGTGGATATAGCAGTGAGCAAGACAGAAAAAGGTCCTTTCTTCATGGTACCTCCATTCTGGAGGAGAACGGAACAGAAGGTATTTACAGAAAATAAACATGTATACAAATCAATGGACAACATAATTCCAGATAGTAATAAGTGTTAAGAAGGAAAAAAAATCAGAGAAATGGGATTACATGCAGGTGCTGGTGTGGGTACTTTAGTTATGACTGTCAAGGAGCAGCCCTTGTAAAAAGGGGGTAACTAAGTAAGATCTCAGCAATGGAAAGGAGGCAGTCATGGAAGACCTGAGGGCAGAATGGTCTAAGCCAGTCCTTCTCCACTAGGGTAATCTTGCCTCCCAGGGGACTTCTGGTCATGTGTAGAGACAATTTTGATTGTCGCCACAGAAGAAATGGCTAGTAGCATCTACAGCACAGGTGGCAAACACAAGGCCCGCGGGCTGAATCCAGCCCTCCTCCTTGTTTTATCCCGCCTGGCACCTTGTTTCTACCTGGCGGCAGCACCGAGCTCCTTGGCCCTAGTTAAGGAGTAGTTACATGTATACATTCCTAAAATTACATTTGGCCCTTTGAAGGCAACCACGAGGCTGATGTGGTCCCTGGTGAAAATGAGATTGACACCCTTGACCTATAGGATCAAGGCCAGAGATACTGTTAAATACCCTGTAATGAACAGGTCAGCACCGGCGACCAAGAATGATCTAGTCTAAAATGTCAATAATGCTGAGGTTAGAAACCGCGGTTTGGGCTGAGGTATCTCGGCAAGTGCAAAGGGCGATGTGGGAACAAATCCAGAGTGTTCAGAGGAATGGAAGAAAGTGCAGCTAAAGCATAAACAAAAAGGAGAGTAGCAGCAGATGAGGAGGAAGTAGTAGGCAGGGGCAGATGATTTAAATTTCACTCTAATTGTAATGGGACACCATTGGAGACAAATTTTTAAGTAGGGAAATGAAAATGTTTGGTTTAGGCTTTAAAAAATCCTTCTGGATGCTCTTTGGAGAATGGATGATAGAGGGTCAAGAGGGGAAGTTGGGAAACTAGTAGGAAAGCTATTTATTCAACAAATTTTTATCAGGAGCCTGCTGTACGCAGGGCACTGTTCTAAGTGTTGGGGATACAGCAGTGAACAAAACAGAAAAAAAATCCTGACTTAGTGAAGTTCACATTTTCTAACAGAGGGTGGGGTACCCCATAAAAAGACCAAAAATAAATGATAATATAGAATATGTGAGATGGTAATAAATGTGAAGGGCAAAAATAAAGCAGGAGAGGGAAGTGGGTGGCTGGCAGACTGCCTGGGAGGTAGTTAAAATTTACACAGCATGGCCAGTGGAAATCTCCCTGAAAGAGACACAGAGGTAGCTGTTAGAGGACTCCAAGGAGAGATGATACAAGCTTACTCAGGTTGTAGGAGTGGGTTAGTGAGGACTGGATGGTTATATTTTAGAGGCAGAGCTAATGAGTCTTTCTGATGGACTGAGTGTGGTGAGGGCCATGAGGGGAAGAGGGAAGCAAGGATGATTCCTATGCTTTTGACTTCAGGAGCTGAGTGGATAAATCAAGAGGATGATTGGGAATGTCAATTCTGAGATGTTTATTAGATAGTCAAGTGAAAACATCAAGTATGAAGCTGGATACTAATGAGGAAAATTCTGGAGATGAGGAGGAGTGAAGTTAGAACTTGGGACATAAAACTTCGTCATGGACATGCAGATGAACCTTAAAACCACAAGATCCAGAATGAGATTACGTTAGGAATGAGCACAGACAGGGAAGAAAAACTCAGTCAAAAACTCAGCTGTCAAGCAGAGTAGAAGGACCAGGAAAGAATAATCAGTGAGGGAGCAGGAATGTCATGAAAGCCTGAGGAAGAAAAGGTTCATTTCAAGAAAGAGAAACGAATATGTGTAAAATGTGTAAAATGACTCTAAGAGGTTAGAACAGAAGAGATCACTTTTTTTGGCAGGAGTAAAGTTGTGGGGGACCTAGCTAAGTGGTTTTCTGGAATGGTAGGGATGAAAACACGGCTAGAGTTGGGTGAGGGAATAATGAGAGGTGACAAAGTGGGGAATATGGGCCCCCCTTAACAAGGAATTTTACTATGAAGGGAGTAGAGAAATACAGCTACAGCTGGAGGGAGGATGGGAGAACTGTAAAAAAATTTAATCATGATATTTTTAATGCCTCAATCATATACCAATGGGAATGATCTAGTATTGACGGAGACAATAATGTGTCTGGGAGAAAGGGGGGATAATTACAAGAAAGGTGGAATAGAAAGCAGAAGTGAAGTTATTTATTGTTTATACTCAAACCTTTATCTCCAGACCCAACTCGTAACCATGGTTGCTACGCCCTTCATCATCTGGCCCATGTCTACTTCTCAGGCCTCATTTTATACCACTTTCCTCTCATGCACTGCACTCCAGCCACACTGGCCTTTAGGAGATCTTTATGGTTTACTATTTCTTATGCCAAGTATGTACCTACCTCAGCACAGCTGTACCTTCTTTTTATTCCTTTATTCTATGACCTTTTCCTAAGAGAATTCTAGGGCTTCCTTATTCTCCTAATTCTGGTCTTTGGCTCAAATCTCAGCTCTCTGAAGAGGTCTACCCCTGCCTATCTTGGATAAAGCTGCACCGCCACCTTGCCAGTCATCCTCAAGTCTAGCCTATCACATTTTTGTGTTCTTCATATATAGCACTTACATAAATATTTGCTGGGGGCTGAAGAGGAGGAGAGTGCTTTGAATAAAATAACAGATTAAATTGAGTTGGACTGAGTCTTTAGGAATTGGAAAGGGGCTATCCTAGTAGCCAAAAGAGACAAAACATTAGAGAACTGGATTAATTGTATAATTATTAGTAGTGGTTAGAAAAATAAAACCATTTCATATTTATAATTGAATGTACTACACTGCAAAATGTTTTCCAACTTTTATAAATACTAAATGTGAACATTAATAGTTGACTTAATATATTTAGTAGACATTTAAATTCGTTTATTGTTAATTTCAATTTTTAAATTTTTTCATATTTATTCTCTTTCTCTGTTTGTGTATATAAGCACACACATACCATACACATAGGCCCCACATTTTAGTGACTGCAGGCTCTAGACTAGAACTTTCCAATAGAACTTCTACCATGATTGCCATGTCCTTATCTGTGGCATACAATATGGCAGACACTAGTCACACAAGGCCACTGGTCGCTTGAAATGCAGCTAGTACAATGCAGAAACTGAATTTTTAGTTTATTTACTTGAATTAACTTTAACAGTCACACGACACTGGTGGCTACTGTATGAGACAAGAGACACTGGGCCTTGGGGCTTAATGGATAAATAGGCCTCATGCCCAACAGGTCAGAATTCTCATTTAATTTGAAATTCTATTTTATTCAAGGTGAAGAGGTAGATATATTTGAAAAGAACTTTATGTCTATGACCTGGGTTCACTGCAAATTCAATACAATGGTATAAAAATATACCATTTATAATACAAGATCTGGCAGAAGTAACACCTGCTTGAGTGTGGTTGATATGGTAATAATATGGGTATGATAATTTACGGTTTTAATTTGAACACGTCACCTAAAATGTCACATGGTGTGCTTGAGTGCGATACTGTTATGTTACAGAATTATATGCTTATGATTTTGTAATAAAAGATTTTGTAATAAAAAAGGGGGCGTTATTTGTGCAGGATCTTAGATACTGTCTAGAATCATATGAGTACTCAAAAAAACATAAATAACTAAAGCCACCATTCACTGATGGTTTACTATGTGCCAGGCAGTGTGCCAGCACTTCACATAAATTACATGTTATTTTTATAAAAATCTTTTATTATTTTCACAATTTTATGGCTGAGGACTGGCAGACAGTTTAAATAACATGTCCGAGGGGAGGGTGGGAGGTGGAATGGGTGGGGCGGAGGGAGTAGAGAGGGGAAAATGGAGACAACTGTACTTGAACAACAATTTTAAAAAGTGGGAAAAAAAATCCTGAAAACTTGTGAGAAATAATAAATGATTGTTATCTGAAAATAAATAACATATCTAAGGTTACACAGTTATAAAGTGGTTGATTCAAAAGCTATGCCTTTCAACCATTATAGTATGCTACCTCTAATACACAAACCGGAGGGTTGGTTTTTATTGCTTTTGTTTTTAAAACCAGTTTGCTTCGAGACAAGATATATCTCATGTATGTAAAGTTTGCTTGCCTCAGGAAGACCCCAAGAGAAAACAGAAAGGGACTTCAGAGCAGCTTAAAGAACAGGTAGAAGGTTTGTGTGACTGACCACCAGGAAAAACATACCAGATATTTTAAGGTCTCAGATTAAGAAGGCAATTTCACATATGAGCCCTAGAAGTCGTAACATTCTACTTTGCTGGAAGTGTTCTGAGATGGAGCTACTTCCCACCAGGATGTGCTTCACAGAGTATTTCAGACAGAGACTGGCACAGAGATTTATTTAGGAATAACTAGTGACTCAAACAAGAGAGCTGGGTAATAATATGTTAAAAGAGATCCAAATGAAGTATAAGAATCTTAGTTAACAAAGATATAGTTATCATTATTATTAAAATAAGTAAAATATTTTCCCCACAATCCAATTAGACTTTCTGTTGTATATGAGAATATTCTTCCAAAGTAGTTATTCTATCTGTAACCTATTCCCTGAATTCTAGACTTATCTAATTTTTCAGTTCACATATTCAGTTAGAAGTCCAATTGGCACCTCAAATAAACATATCCAATAAAGAAGTTTGGGTCCCTTGAGTCTGTTCCCCTCTCAGCCTTTCCCACCTTGTTTGGCATCTCTTAATTCCACAGGTCAAATAACTTCAGTAATCTTTGATTCCTCTTCTCTCACCCCTTCACCCAAATCCAGTAGGAAGTCTTGTTAATTCTACCACCCATATACATCTCAAATCCACCCACTTGTCTCCATTTCCACTCCTATTTACCGTCTAATCCAAAATTACCTTTCCTTTGCATGGGGGCGAGAATCTGGTCTCTCTGCTTCTACTCTAGGTCCCCATATAGTATTTGTAAAGTTTTCAAAATATGAACCAGATGATGTCTTAAAATTTCCAAATGGCTTCCCAGCACCCTTAGATACTCATCCAGGCATGTCCTGCAAGTCTCCAAAGGAGCTAGCCCCGTCTTTCCATCCAACCTTTTCTCCTACCAATCTGCCCTCCTCATTCACCATTTTAAACATACTGACCTTCTGCTATCCTGAGCATACCAAATACAAGGACTTTTATACCTATTGTTTTTATTCTGTTTAGAGTGCTCTGGTCCTAAATCTCTGAGTGACTCCTTCTTTCCTGTTACTCAGCTCAAATATTCCCTATTTAAGAGGCTGCCTGACGCAAAGCTACCTAAAACAGACTTCTCCATTCTAGATACCTCTCTTAGGCCATTATACCATTTTATTTTCCTTATAGCTCCTGCTACTTTCTGAGTTGATTATTTACTCACTCACCTGTTTGTCTATTTTCTCCATTTAAATGTGAGCCCCATGAGAATAGAGACCTTATTCTGATTTTTTCACCTCTGTGTGCCTACCATCTATTATTCCAGGCATATGATAGAAGCTCAATAAATACATAAATAAATAAATAAATATTTGTTGAACTAATGAATGAAGTTATATACTGGTAGCTTCTGGCATGTCCAATCCAGAGGTGTAGGCTTAGCACAAAAAGCACCTGAATTTCAGATGAAGGAATTCCTGACAGTTCTTCCCTTCCTGCTAATGGCTCCAAACCCTTCCCCACTTCAGTCTTCCATCTCCTGCCTGTCTTTTTATCTTGGCACGCTCTCTGTCTGGCTCCGTGTTTGGATTTTGAGAATAGACTTTGAACTGTTTCCTGTGGTCCTCAGTGGGAAACAAGGCATGATTCCCCTTGGTGTTTGGACCTTTTTCTGGTGTAATTGCACCAAAATCCTGGGTAAGACTTACCATGTCCTTACCAGCCTGCCTAGATCCACCACAGAGTAAAATGAACACTGGCCTCCAATCTGAGGGTTTCTACCAGCGCAGCCCAAAGACGATGCAGAGGGCTGCCAGGGGTATCATGAACGTGGATGTGAGGTCTGAAAGGGGCGTTCAGTCAGCCACTGAAGTGCTCTGCCCACTGGCTGGTCATAAGAAGTTTTACTTTTTAAACTCCGTCTACTTAATTTTTTTTTTACTTTGGAAAGCCAGCAGAGACAGGCTATTATATCTAAAAAAGCCACATTTAACTTTCAGTGCAGTCCTTCATCATCCTTGGGAGACACTTCCCAATGGGGTCCACCCCTCTACCACCAACACCCTACATATATACATACACGGTGCACCCCCTTTTCCTTCTTGTTTCTTCGGGCCCTTCCTGATACCTCCCTCCCTTCTTACAAATGTTACAGGTTAGGGGCTTATTATTATTATTGTTGTTGTTGTTGCTATTACTTCTAATAATAGTCAAATACTATTTGCTAAGCAGTCAATTAAGCCTTTCCAGAGTCCTAAGAGATGGATGCCATTCATTTTTTACAGATAAACAGATTCACAGATTTTTAAAAACTTTGTCTTGCGTCACCCAACTAGTGGAACAAAGGGTTATTTATTATCTGCTTCAGGAACTCAAGATCTTAACCTCCCAGTCCTCAGATTATTAAATGCAAATGGCTCATTAACCACCGATGCTAGCCCTGGGGAGAGCAAAAAGGGTGAGAAAAAGGCGCCATCACCATAACTTAGTAAAGGAGACGGATAGCAAAGAAATCCTCATACAACAGTGGATTCGGTGGAACAATAAAAATCTGTACATGAATCAAAGGTAGCTCACGGAAGGGAAGAACTCAGACCCAGAAATCAGAAAGGCAAAATGGCAGTAGTGGACAAATATGCAGCCTGGAGCTGCGGCCAAACTGCGTGTGCCAAAATGAGGGAATGGCAGCTGCGGAGTTGGGATGCGGAGCAAGGCAGGGGCCTATGGAGACCTGTGCCACGTAGACACCCCGCAGAACAGCCCTCCGGCACCGCGGTGGCCGCAGGGAGAGGACAGGCTTCCTGAGCACGTCGCCTGGACACACGGCCCAAAGCCCGGACCGCAGACGCCTAGGACCATCGGGACTCTGGGTAAGGGTCCTTTAGGACACCCTCCCTGACAGGCCTGATTTCAGACACGCCGGACCTGGACAGGGCTCCTGGGGAGCATCCCAACCCAGCCGCCCGGCTGCTGCGCTACGGCTGCTGCGCTACTTGGTGCATGGGGCTTGGCCTGGAGACGGGCCGCAGCGCTGCATCGGAAACGGAATAAAAGGAGCACAGCGTTATTCTGGTGTGAAACAAAGGACTGCACGGAGTTTGGGTGGAGAAGCGGGAAAACCCCTTACCTCATGGTGGCTGGGCTCCGAGGGTCTTCTGGCTTGGGGCAGTCCGCAGTCCCCTCGGGTTTTCTCCTCGGCCCGGATGCTGCGCTGCTGAGCAAAGGGGGCTGGCGGGGTGGGGGGGCGGGGGCGCCGGGCTGCAGAGCTTGTGCGTGTGCGCAGCGGGGCTGATGGGCGGGCCGGGCTACCCACCAGGTCTGCGGTGCTGGGCTAGTGCCTGGGCGTTTGTCTTTGTTAAAGGCAAGACTGGAGTGGGGAAAAGGAAACTCCAATGCGAATCTGACCCCGACTAGGCGGAGTCCAGCTCCAGGAAACGGAAACTTGCTGGAAGGGATGAGTGGGAACGTCCCCACCCCCGTTGTTGCCGGACTCAGGGGCCGCAGGGGCATCTTTATAGACCAGTAGGCGGTTTAGAGTTGGATTTGCTGCTGGGCCTCTAGACCTTGGTTTCCCCGAGTCCCCGTGCCACTCAATTAACCTTTTTTTTTTTTTTTTTTAATATTTGAATACAATGAGAGGAGATGGTTCACTGTTATTTTTGTCGTCAGAGTGGCAGTGATAGTCTTTCCAGCTTTATGCATCCTCAGCCGAAACTGAAGTATCTGCTTCTAGTCTTCTTTCAATAAACAACATTGCAGTGATGTGCATCTGTGCCATTATTTCCACTGGGTAAATTTAGATAAATTTTGGGGCCAAAATGTATAATCTATTTTAAATGTTGGTAGGTACTGCCGAATAGCTTTGTAGAGAGGTTTATACAACCCCACTCATGATTGTGTAGCGTTTGCCTTCTGTGTCCTTGCCTGAAGTGCTTCCTGTAATAGGTCCGCTAAAGATGGGGGTGGTATTGGCAACCTAAGCAGAAAATGCCAAATATCCATACACTAAAATTTTTGTCCCTTTTGACTTCAATCACTCATTTAATACATGTTATTTAAAAACTGCTAAGAGCCACACATTGTTCAGGCACTGTTGATAATGGCAATGAATAGAACAGACAAGGGATCTACCATTGTGTAATTAGACTTCATCTAGTGTGTGAGATGAAGATAAAGAACAAATAGCATTCTATGGCAAAAAAAAAAAAAAGCAAAGAGCATAGAGAGTGTAGGAGCTCAGGGTATTTTGCTGCTGTTCGTATGTGGGTGAGGGAAAGTTTCACTGAAAAAGTGTGGTTGAACAAATGAGTGGTAAATGAGTGGATGTGGGGGTGGGGAGGTGTGTGCCAGGCAGGGAAACAGTAAGCAGAACAGCCTGGTGGTAGGAGCATAGTTGGCCAGCCCAGATGGTGCGCTTCCAGTGGAGGAATCAGGGAAATGTAAGATACGAGGTCAGAGAGGCAATGTGTGTGTGGTAGCTTGTAGGCTATTGTAATATTTATCTTAAGTAGGAAACCACATTTTAGAAAAGATACTGAATGGTTTCAATAGAAAAATAAACCCAGAATTTTCTTCTTACCAAGAATGTAGGAAAATTTAATAGAGCTCCCATGTTTGAAACAATCTCCAGTGTCTGGATCACGTTTTTTCTTCCTTGTTCCTTTTTGTTTCCCTTCCTTTCTCTCAGCTGTATGCGGGACAAGAGAAGGTCTCTGCTTATTAAGGTTTAAATAGATAATGAGTAACAATCATTGGTAAAAATCAAAGGAAAAAACCCCTCCTAGTTGTCTACTTATATGTTTTAGAAATTCAAATTCAGAAAGACAAAAGCCATCTACAAAAATTTTAAACAAATATGCATTTTCAGTATTGAAGAGAAGCAAAGACCTGACTATTGAGTGGGTGTTGAACATTCTGAAATCACTAGCTGGAATTTTACTATCAATCTTTGTTTTGTCTTTTCACAGACTTTTGGATTGAGTGGGTTCTTGGGCAAACCAATAGCGTATTATCTTTTGAATTTCTTCTTATGAACATATAAATTCCAGCAATTAGAGAAAAGGGGAAATGAAAAGTAAAATGTGGTAGCTGATGTAAATCTGCTTGGGAAACTGAAACTTAAGTAACAGGTAGTAACTCTCTGAGTTTCAGAATAAACACTGTTTCAGTAACTCTTCCAGGAGATGGATGTCAGTCAGAGTTTCTCAGCCTTGGTACTACTGACGTGTGGGCTGGATAACTCTCTGTTGTGGCCAACAGTCCAGTGCATTGAAGATGTTTATGCAGTATCCTTGCGTATACCCACTAGATGTCAGTAGAACCCTGCAGTATGATCATCAAAAGTGTCTCCAGCTATTGCCAAAAGCAATTTCTTTTTGCCCTGAGGGGTAGAATTCTACTCTTCCTTCTTACAAGGCAAGTTGAAAATTACCCTTATGTATATGCCTAATTTTTTAAAAATTACTGGTTCACAGCACAGCCTGCAACAGACAGGAGGTAGACTTCAGTAAGAGAGGAAAAGTTGAATAGAGGTGATGTTGGAAACGGTACTGGAATTCAGGAAAAGGCCTGGATGAAAGAAAGGATAGACATCAAGGAAAATGTCAGAGAAGGCATACCCGCTTCTGCATGGGACTCCAGAGTGGAGGTGTCTGTATCACATTTGGTCTGTCTGGGGACAAGATACAGAGCTGTGGTCACACACCAAGGGGGGGGGGGGGTAATCCAAGCTGCAGTATATAGGCTAGAGGTCCTGAGTCCCAATGCAGTTTCACCTCCAGCAGCATCATGAGATTGGAGACATTGGTGGGCAGAGTGATGATTGCCAAGGAGCTGGAGCCTGCGATAGCATTGGATAGCAATTGTAGCAAAGACCTGGGCTGGAATAACTATTACAGTAGTGAATGGCAGGAGCTGTGGCAAGCCCTGATTCCTGAGCACTTAGAGAAATTCTTGTGTGGAGGGAACTCTAAATAAGGACAACTGAGGTGGTCAGTCATCTACATGGGAATGACAAGCGCCTAAAATTCAGCTATTTAAAGAGTCCTCTTGGTTATAATGCCTGGATCTCCTCATGTGTAAATCTGGCAATAGTATTTTCAATACCAAAGAGCATCTGTTTTTCTGGATTTGCTGCTTGTTGTTGCTCTCTGCAAGCATCCAGGCTATCCCACACTTTAATTCTACTGAGCTCTGGGAAGTATAGAGGTATATTGCAGAGTTGTGACGGATGGGAGAAAGAGATGGTATTAGGTGATAAAACACACTAAGTAACTGTGATCTCTGGAGATTGTCAAACACATATCACACGAATATATTACATAATCTAGAGACTCGTTTTGCATTAATGAGCTCTGCTTTCTGGGTACAAAGGATGCACAGCAATACCTAGGAAGAGTTGCCTAATAGTCAAGAGAATCAACCAATTCAACAATTATTTACTTTTAATATTTCTGACTCTGAGAGAGTTGATAGTGGTTAGACTTAGCGCCACACAGCCTCCTTTCCCAGCACAAGCATTTTAAGGTATTGTTTTGGTTAAATCTAATAGATGTCTTGTTTTAGTGATAAGAAAGTTGGGAAGGTTATTTCTATATAACTCTATACCTCCCCTCAGTAATATAGATTTTGCTCACTCCAGTTCCTATAAAATTTCAGTAGTAATTCAAAACCCAGCCCAGTATTCCTGAAAATTCCTTGGGGAGCTGTATTCTCATGGATTTAGGGGTCCCCAATAGGAAACAGCCTAAAAGCTGGTTAATATACAAAAGGATTATCCCCTAGAGCAGGGGTGTACGACCCATGGCCCATGGGCCACGTGCGGCCCAGGATGGCTATGAATACAGCCCAACACAAGATCATAAATTTACTTAAAATATTACTTCGTTTTATTACTAAGTTTTATACTAAGTTTTATTATTTAGGTAGGTACATTTTCTATATTAGTGATCACAAACTTGGGACCTGCTCAATGATTTTAAAAGATTATTGAAAAGGCCACTGAACAATTAGTTATTATGTGAGGATTTTCTTGCTTATATGTGGTGGTGGATATCATGAAAATTATGCATGGACCTTTTTTTTGCTCATCAGTTTTTGTTAGTGTTTGTGTACTTAATGTGTGGCCCAAGACAATTCTTCTTCCATTGTGTCCCGTAGACACCAAAAAGTTTGGACACCCCTGCCCTAGAGTCTCTGGAGGAAGTGTGGCTGTGTCGGCGCTAATTTTGTAACAGGATGCGTCTGGAAAACTTGGCCCGAGTTTTAATAATATTAAAACACGTGCCTGCTTGGAGCCAGGGAGATGGGCATGACTCTAACCCATGATGCAATGTAGCCAGAGGGGCTTCCTGTGCTTGTGAGAGCAGCTTGGAAGTGGCTGCTGCGACTAACAATGACTAACAATGACTAACAATGGCAGGTGAGAAAGAGAAGAGACCAGACCAGTGGTAGTGTGGGAGGAGTCAGAAATGGGGTTACAGGGTTACAGAGGAGGTTCCAGGCTGGGATTTAAACAAGCAGGCGGGCCACCATGAGGATGGGGACAATGCAAGCACAGATTACTGACAGGAACAGGGGGAGGTGAGCGGCAGACTTCTGGTTTTTTCTTCTGTGAGGTGGCACTTCGGACTGGCATGCGCTGAGACTGGCCTGACTGGGCAAAGGGGGGAGGGTAGGACTGTGTTTGTGGGTGTATCTTTGTTTCTAAGGGGAGTGAGATGTAATGGCAGAATTTGACCATTAGTCTAAACCTGTATAACTTTTAATTTAAAAATTCCTTTCCTTTTTCCAAACTCTGACATTGAGAATCACAGTTCCTAGTATGGTGGCGGGCATAAAGAACCTAGAGTAACAAAAGACCCCTCAGGGGAAGAGGGGTGTTTCTGTAACAATTTCAGTCCAAGGAAACCTATTTCACACTTCTGACATACAGAATTTTCAGATAATAAATCTGTGTGTTTTTACGCCACCGAGTTTGTGATGATTTGTTACAGCCACAATAGGAAATTAATATATCCTCCCCAAACCCATACAATGAAAAAACAATAATATTGTTTCCTTCTCAAAAAGATTTTTTAAATTTTATTTTAGAGAGAGAAAGGGAGGGAGAGAAACAGCAATGTGTGAGAGAAACATCTATCTGTGGCTCTTCATCTGCCCCCAACCAGGAAACTGGCCCTCAGCCCGGGCCCTGTGCCCTATGGTGTGTGGAATGGCACCCAGCCCACTGAGCCACACCCATTGGGGCAACATTGCTTTCTTATTTTTCCTTTTAAAAGTATTTTTTGTTGTACATTGACCTTTAACAAAATGTCACAATCAAAGGTGATCGCCACGAATGACTTCTCAGATCATTTAGCAACTGTTGCATATTTTTTGATATAGCTATATCAATATCAGCAAATGACTGAATACATAGAGCATCAAATAAACTGGTCCCAAACATTAGGAAGTGTTTGCAATGTTAACAATGAATCAAATTTCAAGCGTTTTCATGGAGATGGCTGACCTTTAATCTAAATTGTCCTTGTTTTACCATCTGTCTCTCACTAGATTGTAAACTGCATGAGGTTTCAGCAAAACGTCTGGTTTGTTCACCAAAGGAAAGCACGATTTTCCACCCCCCGAATATGGGACATTATTTTGACCTAAGGCAGTTGAAAGCAGATATAAGAAAAGCTCTCTCTGCCCATCACTCATCTACCTAAAAGGAGCACATAAGTCATGAAGGTGACCCACCTCTCCCACGAGGAAAGACAAAAGTCGATCACCTGAGACACCCCGGTCACTATGAAAGGAATCTGTATACCAAACCCTCTTAACTAGCATCTAGCTGTCTTCCGGTAGTTTCCCCCCAATATTTACCCTCCTACAATTTGCCAACTTAGAAACTCAAACTTCTTTTCCTTTGACTTAGCATTTCTTTGAAAATTTCTTGTTCTTTTGTTAAGATGCTATATAAGCCCAAGTTTAACCACATCGTTGAGTTACTCATCACTGGGTATTGCTGTGTGTATGTGAGATGCACATGTTAATACACTTTTGTTTTCCTCTTGTTTTTCTGCTTTTTGTTAAGTCTAACTATGGGGCTGCAGCCAGTGAACCTAAGACAGGTAGAGGAATAATAATTTTTCCTCCCCTATATCCCCATAGTATGTTTGGTATCTAGCACTGAAAACCATTCACAAAATGAATGAATCATTTTACTTTATGTATTTTATTTGCTACAAACATATGTAACAAATTGTTACTTCTACTATATAACATTCACAGAGAAATGGTTTAAGTCTCTCTTCCTCTCTCTCATACACAGAAGCATATATATCCTGTTTCACTATTTTCTGAATACAACTCATACTGGATCAGGTGTGAGTAATTGCTAAAAAAATGCATGTTTCTGGAGGCAGCACACAGAAGAGATGGTTAGTACATGTTAACCTAAAATCAGATGGAATGTGAACCGTTCATATTTCAGCGTCTAAGGAACACGTCCCACAGAGTTCTCACAGCCAGCAGCCAGCCTCAGGGCCCGCTCGTACCACTCCAGGGCTTCGTGCATTTCTCCTTTCAATTTGTAGACGAACCCGAGGATGCTCAAGCTTTCTATGTCTGCTCCATTTCTTCGAAGTTTCCTTAAAACCAATTTCTCCAAAGCACTGAGACTATTTTCTCTTGAAAATGTTGACTTTTCTATTTTTATTGCTTTTAAATAATAGATAATAGCATCAGCTTCAGATTTCCTGTGAAATTCATTAAATCGGCCATAGTGGAAATACATATCTTGCAGTTTTTCTTCTTCAATTGATTTCATGCTGAACACTGTTTTATAAGCATCTTCAGCTTTTCTGTAGTTTCCTGCTTCCAGGTACATATCTGCTAGGTGAACATAAGCAATTTCCATGGTTGGCTTTTGTTCCAGAGCAAATTCTAAATGAGATATAGCTAATTTTATTATTCTGTCAATACATTCTCTATCCCGCCCTCTAGGCTGCCTGTTGGTACCTTTCTTCATTTGAAAAACTTGTGATCTATAGCAAAGCCCTATCTGGTGATGCAGGAAGGCAGAGGAGGGTGTTGCCCGCAAAGCCATTTTTAAGAAGTGAAGAGCTTTATCTACAGAGCCTTTTCTTCGGTAAAACTTGGCTGCATATCGATAGACATAGGTTTGAGAAGACATGCTGGTCAGTGCTTCTTCGATGTACTTCTCTCCCTCAGCTTCTTGTCCAATGTCCTGAAGCTTCAAAGCAAGGAGTGCTTTCATATATGCATCCTCTGGATTTAGCTCGATGGCCCGTTTGAGGGTTTGCAGACAAAATGCCTCACCAGGATGTGGCACTTTGATGAAGCCATCCAGACGATAGACAGCAATTGCATACCCAGTGTTGAATTCTGGGTGTTCAGGGTCCACTTCCAGAGCCTTTTCAAAGCAGGCTTTAGCCCGTTCGTAGTTCTTTCCTCCACACTTCAGCAAGGCCCATCCTTCCTCACAGTCCATGTGTGGACTGTCCACTGTGTAGCAGGAGGGGCTGGCAAACTCCTTGCAAGTACTTTCCACCTTGTCCAAATACATCTGGGCTTCTTCCAGTCTGCCCATGTGGTAGTACAGCCAGGCGTAGTTGCCCCAGGTAACCAGTCTTCTCACATGTGCTTGGTCATCCTGTTCTGTCTGGATTAAGTCTTCAGCCTGTTTCAAGCTCTGCAGGGCTTCCGCATTCTGGCCTTTCAGGTGTTTCACATAGGCCAGGAGGTTGTATATTGGCACATTAAACTTTGTGTCTAGGAACTCAATTTCATCAAAGACTCTGTTTTCTAAATCAGCAATTTCAACATCTTCAATGAGAAACTTCCATGTAAAATGGCATCTCAGCTGCTCCAGCCTATCTTTGAGCTGATCTTCCTTGGAAGTCTTACTGTGAAAACACAAGGAAATTTTTTTGTGTTAATTGAGGCACCACAAATGGAAATAAGTCAGATAAATCACTTCACATTTATAGGTTAGCCTGGAAAAGGACACAGCAGCCTCATTTTTTCTTTTTCTTTTTTTTTAGAGTTCCTCTATAGTTAACTCTTGAGCAACACAGGTAGGAACTTGTAGGCTCACTCATATATATCTGGATTTGTTTCAGTATAGTCAGTCCTTCCTATCAGGGGTTTCACATTCAGGGATCCAACCAATTGTGGTTGAACACACCATCGTGTTTAATCTGTGGTTGGTTGAATCTGTGGATATGAAGGGCTGACTGTAGACTTTAAAGTTACAGTGAGTTTTCGACTGTGTGGGGGTTGGGGCTGGACTTCGCATCCCTATCTTCTGCCTTGCTCAAGGGTCAACTGTATTTCTAAGACCTGCATGGAGTTTAAATGCAATTTACTTGGCTCCATAGGCTGGCTCCAGCACTTTTTCTACAAGTAACCTCTTTGTGCCTCAATGTCCTATTTGTAAAATAGGGATAATAATAGTTCTTATGACACTGGGTTTGATGAGGAGTAATAAGCCACATGTGCAAAGCACTTAGAGCACATTACATGTTATATACTCATTTCCTGGCCCTGACCAGGTAGCTCCGATGATTAGAACATTGGCTGAATAACCAATGTTGCTGGTTCAATCTCTGATCAGGGCACATATAAGAAGCCACCAATGAATGCATAAATAAGTGGAACACCAAACTGATATCTCTCTCTCTCTCCCTCTCTCTCTCTCTCTCTCCAAATCAATAAATAAATGTTTTAAAACAGAGTTTTCTATTTTCCTACTAATTCAATTTCGACAGAATGCAGGTAGGAGTACACTACCTCAGGACCTTATTCTGCAGATTATGCAAGAAGATAAGACCACTAAAAAGAGATAATTTTGACTAAGTACTTTTTCCACTAATTACTGTGAAATCATAATTTCACAGAGAGCAAAAGGAACACAGAGTTTTAGTGCACCCTTCAGCAAGTTTCTTCCAATGATTACATCTTACACAATTATAGTGTAACATCAAAGTTAGGGAATTGAAATTGGTATAACATGTGCATAGTTCTATGTCATTTTATCACATGAATGAATCCTGGGGACCACCACCACCATCAAGATACAGAGCTCTCTGATCGTCACAGATGTCTCCCTTCTACTGTCCCTTTACAGTCACAGCTGTCTCCTCCTTCCCTGTTGAGAAATCCACAACCTCTGATAACCACTAATTTGTTCTTTATTTCTGTAATATTGTTATTTCAAGAGTGTCACATAGATGGAAACATACAGTACATGACATTGGAGATTGTCTTTTTTCCCTTATCATTGACACTTCAGTTGTTTCCAGTTTGAGCCTGTTACAAATAAATGTTCTATGAATACTTTCTATAGGCTTTTGTCTATACAAACAATCAAAATACATTTTTATTTTTCAGGGGAAAATGGCCAGGGGTGCAACAGCAAAGTCATGTGAAAAGTGTGTGCTCACATTTTCCAGAAATGGCTAAACTTGGTGGACTTAAACGGAGAGACTCACAGCAATATGGCCATAGTAGGGGACTTGAGCACCCCACTGACCACACTGGACACATCTTCCAGACAAAAAATCAGCAAGAAAACAGGGACCCTAACAACACACTAGATCTCATAGATTTAATTGATATTTACAGAACATGTTAATCCAAAGCAGCACAATGTACATTTTTTTTCAAGTGCACATGGAATGTTCTCACACAGAGACCACATGTTAGGACACAAAATAAGTCTTCATGAATTCAACAAGATTGAAATTATATCCAGCAGCTTGTCCGGTCATAATGGCATGAAACTAGAAATCAAGTATGGAAAAACAAATAAAAAACATTCAAACACATTGAGTTGAAATAACATCTTATTAAACAATGAATGGGTTACCAATTAGATCAAAGAAGAAAGAAAACATGCCTGGAAACAAAGGAAATGAACACACACATGACAACCCAAAATACACAGGACACAGTAAGAGTAGTCCTCAGAGGGAAGTTCATAGACCTGAAGAAGCAAGAAAAATATAATATAAACAGTCTAACCCAACACTTACAAAAACTGGAAAAAGAACAACAACAAAAGCCATGGGTAAGTAGGAAGGAAATAATAAAAATCAGAGGAAAAATAAATGACAT
Organism: Phyllostomus discolor; assembly: GCF_004126475.2. NCBI lineage: Eukaryota > Metazoa > Chordata > Mammalia > Chiroptera > Phyllostomidae > Phyllostomus > Phyllostomus discolor. Next base: position 144,358,347 of record NC_040907.2, on the reverse strand, counting down.
AGAGACAAAAAACAAAAGAAAACATCAGTGAAAGCAAGAGCTGGTTCTTTAAAAATATAAACAAGATTGATGAACCTTTAGCCAGTCTCATCAAGAAACAAAGAGAGATGACCAGTACATCAAATCAGGAATGAAAGCAGCAATTTAAAAACTGACATCACAGAAATAGAAAGGATTGGACGATAACACTATAAACAATTATATGCCCACAAAATGCACAACGTGGGCAAAATGGACATATTCCTAGCAACATACAATCTTCCAAAAGTCAATCAGGAGAATCAGAAGACCTGAATAGACAGATGTTAAATAATGAAATTGAAGTAGGAGTCAAAAACTCCCAGCAAACAAAAGTCATGGGCCAAATGGCTTCACAGGTGAATTTTATCAAATGTTCAAAGAAGAATTAAAACCGCTCCTCAAAAGATTCCAAAAAAATTCAAGAGGAGGGAAGACGTCCAAGTTCTTTTTACAAGGCTGGCATTGTCCTAATTCTAAAATCAGATAAAGATACTACAAAGAAAGAAAATCATAGGCCAATATCCTTGATGAGCATAGATGTGAGAGAAAAATCAATTGATTGTCTCCCTTCTACGCTGTGACAGGGATGGAACCCACAGCCTTTTCATGTGTGGGACTGTACAACATGATCAAGTGGGATTTACCAGGGGGCTGCAAGTTTGCTTAAACATTCACAAATCGAAAAATGTGGTACATACATAAAAAAAATGTAGGATAAAAAATCACATGCCCCTATCAATACATGCAGAAAACGTATTCAATAAATTTCAGCACCCATTTTTGACAAAACTCTCAGCAAAGTGGGAATAGAAGTATCATACCTCAAAATAATAAAGGTCATGTATGAAAAACTTACAGTAAAAACATCCTTAATGGCCAAAAAATTAAAAGCATTTTCCCTAAGACAAAAAACAAGATAGACATGTCTCACAACAAAGAAAGGCTCACGACCAGATGGCTTCGCTAGTAAATTCCACCATACATTTTAAGTGTCAGGAGCTCAGCTGAGTTGGGAGGGAGAGACAGTTGACCTTCCAGGAGTCAGAGTAGACAGTTAAAGCACCCAGCCAAAATAAAAGTTTTATACCTTTAATTGTTACCGTGATGGTGTCAATGAGACTGCACAATGGAGAAAATGCCGAATCCCGTGTTCCATCTCCCTACCCCAGCCCCCAGCATGGTACACAGGCTGAAGTTCAGGTAGATCAGCACAGATGTGGCTGAGAGGCCTGAACAAAACTTTCTGGCAGTTAATGGACCCTGAAGTCTGAGGAAGGGTGGGGTTAAGTGCTAGGAGTGGAAAAGTACTGGGTACTGAGCATAGTGACATAAAGCATCTTGAAGTTTTGCCCCTCTGCTCCCCTCTATGGAAGTCTCAGCAGAAGTGCCTGAAGAGTAGCTCTGATCAAGGCCTCAAACAAAGAAGCCAAGGAGTGAGGGTGCCTGTCCTAGGATGCAGAAAAGTGAGAGGCATGTCAAGCCAGAGAGGCCCTGCGTCACTGACTAACCTCCCTTCAGACACAGCAGTCCATTGGCTGTGCACCAAGTCTGCTGTGGGAAAGGCAGCCTTCCCCTGTGACACCAGTCAGGAGAACCCTTGTAATTTCCTATGGCCGGGCCTAAAATAATTCACATGGGGACTTTCAACCAGGACTTGGACTCTTCATTAAAAAAATAACACCAAAACTCTCCAAAAAATTAAATAGAGAGAATGCTATGCTTTCACACTCACAAATTCTAGGAGGCCAGCAGTACTCTGATACCAAGGCCAAATGAAGATAATAAGAAACAAATTAAACTACGACCAATTTCTTGTACAAATGTTCATGCAAAACCCTCAACAAAATACTGGCACACTGAATTTAACAGCTTAAGAAAAGGATTTTACACCCTGACCAGGTAGGATTTATTCCTGGAATGGAGGAATGGCTTCAATGTATGAAAATCAGTCAGTTTAATGTGCCACATTAACAGAATGAATGGAAAAAAATCAACATCAGCACCTCAGTTAATGTAGAAAAAGCATTTGAGAAAAATTCAGTACCCTTTCATAATGCAAGCACTCAAAAGACTATAATAGTGTGGCAGGATGGCCCAGACCGCCGCCATCTTAGGTAGACGGCCCTCTTAAGCCGAGCAGCAATTGTTTTGTCAGTGCGCTAACTTCCGCATTCTGCTTCTGTAACCCGCTTCCCGCCAGAAACTGCGCTCCTCCCCTCTCCAGCTTCCGCCTTTACAGCAAGTATATAAGCAAGCCCCAGGCTGGGCTGGGGCCCAGAATTTGGAGACCGCCTCCCCTGGGTCTGCACACGTGAATGAATCTCCACTTCGTAAACCCGAAGCTGTCTGAGTCGCTTTTCTGTAACAATAGAAGGAAACTACCACAACATAACAAATGCCATCTATTGCAAGTCCACGGCTAGCATCACACTCAGTGGTGAGGGGTTGAAAGCTTCTCCTGTAAGATGAGGAACAAGGTAAGGATGTTTGTTTGTGTTGCTTTTATTCAACACAGCCCTGGAAGTCGTAATCAGAGCAATCAGTCAAGAAAAAATATACGCATCTACATTGGAATGGAAGAAGTAAGTACATATCTGTTCAAAAACAGTGTGATTTTGTACATGGACAATCCTAAATATTACACACAAAAACTGTTAGAACTGATAAAAACTTTTAGCAAAATAGTAGTATACAAAATGACCCAAAATCACTTTTGTTTCTATACACTAGCAAGAACTATCTAGAAAGGAAAACAGTTCTATTTACAACAGCATCAGAAAGAATAAAATATTAAGAAATAAACGTTTGTAAGGAGGCAAAGACATACACTGAACACTACAACACCTTACTGAAGAAAATGAAGAGACACAAATAAAAGGAAAGGCATCCTGTGTATAAGGATGGGAAGACTTAAATTGTTAAGATGTAAATACCACGCAAAGAATCTACACATTCAATGCAATTCCCATCAAAGTTCGAATGATTTCTTTTTTGCAGAAATAGAAAAATCCATTTTAAAATTAATCTGGAATCTACTCTGGCTGCTGTGGTTCAATGGATTGAATGCCAGCCTGAAAACTAAAGGGCCACTGGTTCAATTCCCAGTCCAGGGACATGCCTGGGTTGCAGGCCAGGTCCCCATGTGGGGTGAGTGAGAAGCAACTGAAAATTGCTGTTTCTCTTCCACTCTTTCTCCCTCCCTTCCCCTGTCTCTAAAAATAAATAAATAAATAAAATCTTGAAAAAAAAATAAAATTCACATGGAATCTCAAGGAATCTCAAATAGGCCTAGCAATCTTGAAAAAGCAAAACAAAACACACAGTTGGAGGTCTAACACTTTCTTGATTTCAAAACTTACTACAAGCTATAGTAATCAAAAGAGTGTGGAACTGGCATATATAGAAGTGGAATGGAAGAGAGAAACCAGAAATACACCTTCACATATGGTTGTATTAGCAGCGAGTGCTACCATAACAAAGTACCATAGACAAGGTGGTCTAATCAAAAGAAATGTCCATTTTCATAGTTCTAGAGACTGGAAGTCCTAGATCAAAGTGCCCACTTTGGTTCTGGGTGAGAACTCTCTTTCTGGCCTCTGCACATGGCCTTTCCTCCATGGTGCATGGTGTGGGAAAGTGACTGCTCTTCCTCTTCTTACAGGGACACCAACCCTGTAGGAATAAGGATCTACCCTTATGACCTCACTTAGTCTTTTTTACAGGCCCTGTTTTCAAATATAGTTACATTGGGATTAGGGCTTCAAAGTAGGGATCGAGGGGATACAATTTAGTCCATAAGAACAGTCAAATGATTTTTGACACATGTGCCAAGACCACTTAATGGAGAGAAAAGAAGTGTTTCAACAAATGTGTTGGGTAAACCGGATCTTCACGTGCAGAAGGATGAAGTTGGACCCTTACTTCACAGCAAAAGGAACAACAAAAGGCACTCAGAAGCAATCAAAGACCTAAATGTAAGGTCTAAAACTGAAAATATTAGAAGAAAGCACAGGGGTAAAGCTCCAGGCCATTGTTTTTGGCAATGATGTCTTGCATATTATACCAAAAGCACAGGCAACAAAAGTAGAAATAGGTAAGTCATACATCCTCAAAACTGAAAACTTTTATGCATCAAAGGACACTATTTATGGAGAGAAAAAACTCACAGAATGGGAATATTTATTTGCAAATCATGTGTCTGGTAAGGGATTGATATCCAGACTATATAAGCAGCATTTACAAATCAAGAACAACAGCAACCAAAAAGAAACACCTGATTTAAGAAAATGGGCAAAGGATGAGAGTGGACAATTTCTCCAAAGAAGATGTACAAATGGCCAAGAAGCACATGAAAAGATGTTTGACATCACCAATCATTAGTGAAATAAAACTCAAAACCACCATACAACACCACTTCACACTCATTAGGATGGCTATTGTTAAAATAAGAAAAGTAGAAAATAAAGTCTTGCTGAGGGTATGGAGACATTAGAACCCTTGTGCGTGGTGGGAATGTGAAATGGGGCAGTTGCTGTGGAAAACGGTGGTGACTCCTCAGGAAATTGAGCATGCAATTACCATGGGATTCAGTCATTCCAGTCCTGGAAATACACCCAAAATAAGTGACAATAGAAACTCAAACAGGTATCTGTATACTTGTATTCCTAACAGCATTACTCACAATAGACAAAAGGTGGAAGCAACGCAAGTGTCCTTCAGTGGATGAATGGACAAACAAAATGCGGTGTATACATACAAGGCAATAGTATTCAACCTTCAAAGGCCTTTCACTGGGCATTTTCTGAAACTTCTGCCTCTTCAAAATTTTACCTATTTGAGCACTGAGGGGAAATTTGCAGCTCAATACTGATTGATTAATGTCTTTCCTTTTTAATCTGCTGATATCAGGAATTACTGGAATGTAGATTCAGTGTGGACAGTATAGAAATTCCCACATTAGGTCCTTTAGCTAAGGAGCATAGGGATGTTCTCCTCTGCAGAACTCCAGCCAAGCTCCCGGGACAGGAGGCAATCAGGGACCCTGCAGACCACCTGGCTGCTGATCTTAAATGCAGTCTCACTGGAGTGGCCTCCCATAGCAGCTCAGCCATGCAGAGAGGGAGACAGGAAGCCTACAGAAGTCTTGCTTTCTAGGCAGTGAGCTTTCCCACCACATCCCCACAAGGTTTCCCCCACACATCTGACGACCTCCCCACTGTGGGTCCCTTGGCTGTGTAGTCCTGCAGCTCCTCCATGGCGAGGAGCCTCTAAAAGCAGTGTCTCTATCCCGACCAACTGGGCCTTGCCTCCTCATGTCAGACAGAGGTGAGTTTGGTGGAAAGTAACATCAGAGATTGGAATCATCTTCTCCTGCAAAATTCCTTTGCCCTTTCCCTCCTCTTCTTAGGCTTTAACATGAGGTAAGCCTCCTCAGGGCAATGCTAACAAAAATGAAAATGCCTGAACTAATAAAACAGTTTATGTGTGTGTATGAATGTGCACACTCAGTGCACACACAAATGCCCAAACAGAAGAGTGAGGAAGCTTGACATCATGGAAACTAAGTCTGTTCAGACAGGAACGATGAACACTTTGTTCAAGAAGTTAGAAAGACAGAGAAGCAAGCAACCCTTACCTCATTGTTGCTGTGGATCAGGCAGCAGTTGCACTGTGCTTGCTTTGCTGTATGGGCTGCTCTGAGATCTGTCAGCCAGCCTTGTAAATTTCTCAGATAACCTTAAGCCCAGGACAGGGATATATAAAGGAGGGAAACAGAAACTAATTAGGAAAACTTTGGGCGGGTCCTTGCAAGAACAACTTAGAAACCAAGGGGGAAAACAAAACTGAAAAATGGAACTGACCACAGTCGGGGTTCCTGCCCCCTGCAGGGACAAACTGAAACAACGATTGTTTTCTTTTGAGGAGAAGATGAGGAACAGTTTTTGTGATACCTGAATTCCTCTCTCAGCTTCTGTACCAAGCAGAATTAGAGAAGTCTAGGAGCTAGAAGTTGTCAGCTATGCCCTGTCTGCTGACCCTGGAGCCAGGGACCCCTTGACAATTGGCTGTGCGAACTTGCCAAGGTCATGCTCAGATTTGTGCCTGTGTGCTCACCTGGAAACAGAATTTGCTCATTTTATAGTATACAATTCTGCCAGTCTCTAAACTGGGGCCTTAACCCAGCTTCCCTCCTATTTTCTGAGAGTGAAGTTGTATCTTAATTATTCTGTGCCTTTGCATACCCTTCTGGAGAATCAAGGACAATAAGAGGCCCGTAACCTCTTCATTATACTCAGGCACAGAGAAATGCATGTGCTATCATATTGAGACTTTAAACAAAACATGTTAGTCCTGAATGATAGTATTTTCTTATTTTTAATGCTCACTATTGTAGTTATGTAATGTGTCCTTGTTCAGCAGGTGTGGTGGCACATTGTGTAAGAGTGCTGTCCAGCCCTCCAGGTGCCCATGGCACTGGGGCTTGGATGTCATCTTCTGTACCTGTGGTGTTTGTAGTGAGAGGTGGAGAAAAATAAGTGTTGAGACTGGGATCCTGGGTACAGGTTAGTCTGCTATTACTGCTACCTGCCCAGGTCCTCTTTCTCCCTATTTTTGATTGGAAATTGCCTCACTCTCCTGATACTTTAGAAAAGTGGAGATTCCGCAGCAGGTTTGCAACACAAACTAATACTAAACCACAGCTGATCTTGTCACAGGGAAGTGCTTATTGAGAGGAGACAATCAGACTTGCCTTTCTGGAAAGCAGACACTGGCTAGTGTTGGACCTGTAGCATTCACACGTGGGTACAGTGGTTAGCCATGTTCTTCCATGTGGCCTGAAAACAATAAGAACAAAGGAAGTTTAGCCACAGAGAACACCATCAAGAGATTGAGCTGAAAAAACAGAGACTTTGAGACAAAAGATGGAAAGTCCTGATGGCATCTCATATCCACAGCTTCACCATTAAGAGTCAAAGGAGGAGGACCAAGTGATGCGTCTTGAGGTTTCCAGGTGAGTCCTGAGTTGTATGAAAGCAGATTACCAATGACTGGACTGGGGGCCATACTGAGGGGCGTGCCTAGTGCTGCAAAAGCCCAGTAAGTGGCCAGAGTTGGGAAGCAGATCTGCCTCAGACCCTAAAGGAGAACTTCAGCTCCTTGGTGCTCATGGTAAAGGCTGGTGGCTGGACTCCAGAGGATGGCACAGAGAAAAAGCACTTGAGGGAGGTAGCCCCATTTTCAGTTAGCATCATATATGTGGAAGGAACCTAGCATAATATAAATGTATAATATCATATAAGGCACTCCTAATTAAGTGACCAGGATACTGTCACTTTGGGTTTCAGCTTGAAAGAAATAAACAATCCACCTAGATCAGAAATGAGGGAAATATACTAAATATCATGAGAACCCTTGTTTTAAAATTTTTCAAAAAATGTTATTTATTGATTATAGGGAGACAAATGAAGGTAGAGAGAGAGAGAGAGGGAGGTGTCAATTTGCTGTTTCAGTCATCTAAGCATTCAATGGTTGATTCTTGTATTTGCCCTTGTTAGGTAGCAGCTAGGAATTAGCAGCCAGAGGGGAAATAAAGGCAGGGCCATTGCCATTATACAACAAAGAACTTATATAGGAGGCTAGAGGCAATAAAAGACATGTGTCCCTAATTAACTCAACAGCCCTGATCTCTGTTTGATAAGACAGCCAGGTGTCCTGATCATTACGAGCAAAATAGCACAGGAGGAGGGGAGAATCCTTGAGACTGTGCTGAGAATAAGGACTTCTGTAACAATCTTATTAAGATTGTGGGTGCTCTTGACATCCTGTGGGAAGTGCACAGGAGGAAGAGGGGGACCTATGCTGGGAAAGTGAACATTTGTGAGAATTTCCCTAAGACACAGGGCCCTTATTAACTTTGTAGCTGTTCATTATTCCCAAGATATAGAACCAGGAGAGGGAAGGGGAACTGAGAAACTGACTAAAGCATATAACCCTTGAACCCCCAAAGTACAGTATACTTAGGTTAGCTAAGTACCAATGTGTAGCCTCGGATCTAGTGTATAGAACAAACTCATTAACAAACTCACCGACAACTTTATTTCCTCTCTGCGTGGCATTTAGACTCACTGGGTGTTTCGTGCTTGTGTGTGTTTCATACATAAATCTGCTATCTCATTTCCATTACATGTGTTTGTCTCTCACACAAATTCATGTCTTGTGATTATACAAGAACCGAGGTGTGGGTGGGGGTGTCTCTGTCCCCTCCATAACACCCTGACCAGGGATCAAACCTGCAACCTTGGTGCATTGGGATGACACTCCAACCAACTGAGTTGCTCAGCCAGAGCCCCAGAGAATTTGTTCACCTCTGATCCCTTGGTCAGAAGGTAAGAGCATGCTTCTGTGGTTTGGCACAGGGAGGCCTGTATTGCTCAGACATGGAAACGCACATTCCAAATCAAATTCTGACTTCATGTAAGGTAGCAGCCAGGAATCAATGGCCAGAGGGGAAATAAGGTAGGGCCCTGCCCAGTGCAATCTAATGAACTTAAAACAGGGGGCTAGGAACAAAAGGAGGACATATCTCATCCACTGACCCAGCAGTCTTGAGCCTGGTCTGATAAGATTGCTAGGAGTTCAGAAAGTCACACACGACACTGTGATAGCCACAAGAGGGAAGCTGATGAAATTCTGTGTACATCACTTCCATGGGGAAGAAAGCCTTTGTGACTGTATTGATCCCAAGGTCTGGAAGGGGGAGAAGGGTGTGGAAGTCTAGAAGCTGGCTAAAGTATAAAAACACTGAACCCCACTAGTCGGCACACTCAGAATACCTATGTGCCCACTGGTAGCCTTTGTTCGAGTGTATAGAATAAACTTATTAACAAACTTACTACCTTAGTACAGTTATATTTTATAATTAAATTTGCTATCTCATTCCACTTACTGTGTTTGCCTGTCACGTGAATTTGTGTCTTGCTAGCAAGTCAAGAACCGAGGAGGAGAAGTCCCTGACTCCGAGTCTCCCTGGTAACATAAACTTTCACTGTGGTTCACAGAACTTGAGTTTAAACATTAGCAACTACCTGGCACATACATGGAAGCACGCAAACAAGAGGTAAGGGTGATGGTGATGATGATCTTAAGTCTTCAAGTAAAAGTAAATGCTCTCTTTAAATAACAGCTACCTATAGTTTGTCATTTGCAATAAGAATAAGTAGAGGAACAGCTGCAAGAATATGTTTGTCTTACAAACACTTAATCAGACATAGTACCAGATCTAAAAAGTTTCTGCTCAGTCCCCCTGCCCAGTCCATCTCTCACCTCAGCCCTCAGCAGTTACAAGTTTCCCCTGGGACATTGTTACTGAGCATACTGGGCTCCCCTGGTACAGCCCAGTGAATGTCCACCAAGGCAGTCTATGAGAAAAGGAGGGTTCTTACTTCCAGCAGTAAGGAGAGCACTGGGGATAGCCCCCAAAGCCGTGTTTCCCCAAGTAGACAAGGGGAATCACCGTTCCTGGGACGGGGGACACATATGCATCAGGAGGGACAGGCCACTACATGCTGAGGCTGAGTCATTCCAGCACAGGGGCAGCCTGGTGCTCAGCTTCCAGGATGCATCCTTGTTCTGGAAGACAGCTCAACAAAGACTGGCAGTTTCACAGCTCAGCAACACCTTTACCCCTACTCTGCTTACCCCACCCCAAACCAGTCAGGAAGTTCTGCACACAAATTTCTGAATAAATAAAACAGGTTTATCCACACATTCAGGGGAATGTTCAGGCCACATCACCGCTATGTGCCTCGCCTTCCCCATCTGATTAATAACTGATTAGGGACAGCTATGGGATCTCATCGCTACTTCACACTAGACTCACTGAGGGAAGTTTTTAGAGTAATACCAGCAAGGCCCCATCCCAGAGTAATTCAAATCATCTCTGGAAATGGGCCCCCCGACCTCAATGTTGGAAAGAAAGGTGATTTTGAAGTTCATGATGGGTGACATTAGGGCCTTGCTACATGGAATTTGAATACCAATCTTATTTTTCCAACTGTTGGAATGTTTGGATTCTTGGGAAAATCAATAGTGTTGTCTTTTGAATTTCTACAGTAAATATGTAAAACATAGCAATAGAGAAAAAAAGTGAAACATCCAACTGATTTAAAATCAGCTTGAAACACTGAATCTTCAGTAATAATAAGTGGTGCAGGAGATGGGTATCAGTCACAGTCTTTCCTCAGCCTTGGTACAATTGACTTTGTCTGGATAACTCTGTTGTGGGAAGCGGTGCTGAGCATTGTACAATGCTTACTCAGCATCACTAAGTATGTCCACTAGATGTCAGGAGCACCCTGTGGTTGCGACCATCAAAACTGTCTCCAGCCCAAGCTGGTGTGGATCAGTTGGTTGGATCATCATCCCTTAAATAAAAAGCTCATGGGTTTGCTTTCCTGCCAGACATGTACATAGGCTGCAGGTTCATTACCCAGTTAGGGCTCATACAAGAGGCAATTGGTGGATGTTTCTCACATCAATGTCTCTCTACTTCTCTCTTTCATTTCCTTCCACTTTCACTTAAATCAATGGGCATGACCTCGGGTGAAAAATAAATAAACACTTTCTCCAGATGTTGCCAAATGCACCCTGTTTTTGCCCTGAGTGGCAAAATTCTCCTCTTGTCTCTCACCTCCCCCAGCCCCAGTTGAAATTCCCTGCTACAAATGATACCTTCATGCATATGATGAATTTTATTTTTAATTAGTGTTTTTTCACAGCAGAGCCTGCAAGAGATAGCAGTGGATTTCAGGTAGCAGAGGAAAAGTTGAATAGAGATGAAGAGAAGTTGGGGATGCCAAGGCAATGCCAGTTCAGTGCTAGCTTTCAAGGCTTGTAAGGACAGGATACTGATCTTTCTTGGGGGGCAACGTTGTAAGCTGCATATGGAAACCCTCTGTGATTGACAGCTTGAGAACCCCAAGGCCTCCCAGGATATCCATCAGCACACCTGCCAGTGTACCCCAGGAGCAGCATCAAGTCCTGGATGACCCAGTGCCTCTTCCAAGTGATGCCTTCCTTGGAAGAGAAGCAGCTCCAGGTGTGCTCCCTTTTCAAAACTTTGCTTCACACCATTTGCTTTTACAACACACATACATTAGTACTTGTTTGCAAATTGAAAGTTTCCAAGAGAGTTTTCACCTTTGTGAAAAAGGGCAAAAAGAATAATGCTCATTGTTTATTTTGCACAGAGCCTCTCTAGAGGCTGCGCCCTACCCCAGCCACTGAGCTCCTTCCCCAGGAGCTACACTCCGCAGCTCAGCTTGAAACTGCCACAGCTGTGAGTTGTCTGTGAGCCTCTGTGCTTCAGCTCCATCACATTTGCAAAATATCTCCTAAGGTAATTGCCTGTTTGATTTAGGGCATTTTGCCTTACAGAAGATTTCATAGACATGCTTTCCTGCTGGATGGGGGTGAAATAAAATACATGTCTCTGAAGGTAGCACACAGAGAAGATGGTTAGCGCATGTTGAGCTCAAATCAGACGGAATGTGAAAGCAGTGTGTATTTCAGAGTCTAAGGAACAGGTCCCACAGAGTTCTCAGAGCCAGCAGCCAGCCTCAGGGCCCGCTCGTACCACTCCAGGGCTTCATGCATTTCTCCTTTCAATTTGTAGACAAACCCGAGGATGCTCAAGTTTTCTATGTCTGCTCCATTTCTTCGAAGTTTCCTTAAAACCAATTTCTCCAAAGCATTGAGACTCTTATTCCTTACAAATGATGAGTTTCCTTTGTTTATTGCTTTTAAATAATGGATAACTGCATTGACTTCAGATTTCACGTGAAATTCTTGAAATCGGCCATAGCGGAAATGAATATTTTGGTGTAGATGATCATGAAAGATCCCCATGCTCAACAGCTTCTGAAAAATATCCTCAGCCTTTCTGTGGTGGCCCATTTCTGCATACATCTCAGCCAGGTCGATATATACCATGTGAAATCCGGGCCTTAACTCCAAAGCCTTTTCAAATTCACAGATAGCCTTCTGAACTAATCTGTGGAAATTTTCTTCATCCCTTCCTCTGTGCTTCCAAGTGTTACCTTCCTTCATTTCAATCATTTGTGCCTTGTAGCAAAGCCCTACCTGGTGATGCAGGAAGGCAGAGGAGGGTGTTTTCTCCAAAGCCATTTTTAAGAAGTGAAGAGCTTTATCTACAGAGCCTTTTCTTCGGTAAAACTTGGCTGCATATCGATAGACATAGGTTTGAGAAGACATGCTGGTCAGTGCTTCTTCAATGTACTTCTCTCCCTCAGCTTCTTGTCCAATGTCCTGAAGCTTCACAGCAAGGAGTGCTTTCATATATGCATCCTCTGGATTTAGCTCGATGGCCCGTTTGAGGGGTTGCAGACAAAATGCCTGACCAGAATGTGACACTTTGATGAAGCCATCCAGACGAGAGACAGCAATTGCATACCCAGTGTTGAATTCTGGGTGTTCAGGGTCCACTTCCAGAGCCTTTTCAAAGCAGGCTTTAGCCCGTTCGTAGTTCTTTCCTCCACACTTCAGCAAGGCCCATCCTTCCTCACAGTCCATGTATGGACTGTCCACTGTGTAGCAGGAGAGGCTGGCAAACTCCTTGCAAGTGCTTTCCACCTTGTCCAAATACATCTGGGCTTCCTCCAGTCGGCCCAAGTGGTAACACAACCAGGCATAGTTGCCCCAGGTAACCAGTCTTCTCACGTGTGCTTGGCCATCCTGTTCTGTCTGGATTAAGTCTTCAGCTTGTTTCAAGCTCTGCAGGGCTTCCTTATTCTGGCCTTCCAGGTGTTTCACATAGGCCAGTAGGTTGTGCATCACCACACTACATTCTGTGTCTAGGAACTCAATTTCATCAAAGACCCTGTTTTCTAAATCAGTCATTTCAGCATCTTGAATTTGCAACTTCCATGTAAAATGGCATCTCAACTGCTCCAGCCTATCTTTGAGCTGATCTTCCTCAGTAGTCTTACTGTGAAAACACAAGCAGATTTTCTGTGTGAAGTGAGGCACTGCCAATGGAAATAAGCCAGATAGATTATTTTACATTTATAGCTTAGCCTAGAAAGGGGCACAGCCACCTCGATGTTTTTTCTTTCTTTCCCTTTTAGAGTTGCTCTATAGTTAACCCTTGAGCAACATGAGTTTGTATTGACTATGCCCATTTAAATCTACCTGGATTAGTTTCTATATAATCAGTCCTTCCTATCAGGGGTTTCACCTGCAAGGTACCAAACAGTTGTGTTTGAAAATACTACTGTGTTTGACCTGTGGTTGTTTGAATCTATGAATACAAAGGGCTGACTGCTGACTTTAAGGTTATAGTGAGTTTTCGACTGTGTGGGGATGGGGGTGGGAGCTGGGCTTGGCATGCCTACCTTCTGTCTTGTTCAAGGGTCAACTATATTTCTAAGACGTGCATGGAGTTTAAATGCAATTTTCTTGGTCCCATAGGCTGGCTCCAGCACTTCCTCTCCAAATAACCTCTTTTTGCCTCAATATCCTATTTGTAAAATAGGGATAATAATAGTTCTTATGGCACTGGGTTTGGTGAGGGGTAAGAAGCCACACGTGCAAAGCACTTAGAGCACATTATGTGCTATATAAGAGTTTCTTGGCCCTGACCAGGTAGCTCCAATGATTAGAACATTGGCTGGATACACCAAAGTTGCTGGTTCAATCTCTGGTCAGGGTACATACAAGAAGCAATTGATGAATGCATAAATAAGTGAAACAGCAACTCAATGGCACTCTCTCTCTCTCTCTCTCTCTCACTCTCTCTCAAAATCAATAAATACAATTTTTAAAAAGAGTTTTCTATTTTCCAACTAATTGAATTTGCACAGAATGCAGGTAGAAGTACACTACCTTAGGACCTTAGTCTGCAGATTATTCAAGAAGATAAGACAACTGAAAAGAGATAATTTTGACTAAGTACTTTTCCCACTAATTACTTCAAAACAATCATAAATTCACAGAGAGCAAAGGGAACACATAGTTTTAGTGCACCCTTCAGCAAGTTTCTTCCAATGATTACATCTTACACAACTATAGTACAGTATCAAAGTTAGGGAATTGAAATTGGTATAACATGGGCATAGTTCTATGTCATTTCATCACATGAATGAATCCTGGGAACCACCACCACCATCAAGATACAGAGCTCTCTGATTGTCACAGATGTCTCCCTTCTACTGTCCCTTTACAGTCACATCTGTCTCCTCCTTCCCTCCTGAGAAATCCACAACCTCTGATAACCACTAACTTGTTCTTTATTTCTGGAATATTGTCATTTCAAGAGTGTCACACAGATGGAATCATGTAGTACATTACATTGGAGATTGTCTTTTTTCCCTTATCATTGACACTTGAATTGCTCCAAGTTTGGGCCTGTTACAAATAAATGTTCTGTGAATACTTTTCTATAGGCTTTTGTCTGTACAAACATACAAACAAAGTACATTTTTATTTCTCAGGGGAAAATGGCTAGGGGTGAAACAGCAAAGTCATGTGAAAGGTGTGTGCTCACATCTTCCAGAGATGGCTAAACTTGGTGGACTTCAAGGGAGAGACTCACAGCAATATGGGGATAGTAGGGGACTTAGCACCCCACTGACCACACTGGACACATCTTCCAGACAAAAAATCAGCAAGAAAACAGGGACCCTAACAACACACTAGATTGCATAGATTTAGTTGATATTTACAGAACATGTCAATCCAAAGCAGCAGAATGTACATTCCTTTTTTTTTTAAGATTTTATTTATTTATTTTTTAGACAGAGGGTAAGGGAAAGAAAAACAGAGGAAAGGAAACATCAATGTATGGTTGCCTCATGGGTGTCCTTCACAGGGGACCAGATCCACAACCAGGAATGTGCCCCGACTGGGAATTGAACCAGCTACCCTTTGCTTCGCAGTGTAGTGCTCAATCCACTGAGCTGTGCCAGCCAGGCAGAATATACATTGTTTTCAAGTGCACATGGAACATTCTTACACAAAGACCACATGTTAGGACACAAAATGAGTCTTCATGAATTCAACAAGATTGAACTTATGTCCAGTAGCTTGTCCGGTCATAATGGCATAAAATTAGAAATCAAGTAAGGAAAAAAAAATAAAAAACATTCAAACACATTGAGTCGAAATAGCATCTTATTAAACAATGAATGGGTTACCAATGAGATCAAAGAAGAAGGAAAACATGCCTGGAAACAAAGGAAATGAACACACATACACGACAACCCAAAATACACGGGACACAGTGAGAGCAGGCCTCAGAGGGAAGTTCATAGACCTGAAGAATCAAGAAAAATAGCATATAAACAGTCTAAGCCAACACTTAAAAGAACTGGTAAACAACAACAACAAGTAAAGCCAAGGGTAAGTAAAAGGAAGGGAATAATAAAAATCAGAGCAAAAGTAAATGGCATAGACACCCCCCAAAACAAAAATGAAACATCAGTGAAAGCAAGAGCTGGTTCTTTAAAAATATAAACAAGATTGATGAACTTTTAGCCAGTCTCATCAAGAAACAAAGAGAGATGACCAGTACATCAAATCAGGAATAAAAGCAGCAATGTAACAACTGACATCACAGAAGTAGAAAGAATTGGAAGATGAAACTATAAACAATAATATGCCCATAAAATGCACAATGTGGGCAAAATGGACAAATTCCTAGCAACATACGATCTTCCAAAGTCCATCAGGAGAATCAGAAAACCTTAATAGACAGATAATAAGTAATGAAATTGAAGCAGGAAGCAAAAAACTCCTAACAAACAAAAGTCATGGGCCGAATGGCTTCACAGGTGAATTTTAGCAAATGTTCAAAGAAGAACTAAAACCTCTCCTCAAAAGATTCCAAAAAGATTCAAGAGGATGTAAGATGTCCAAGCTCTTTTTACAAGGCTGGCATTGTCCTAATTCTAAAATCAGATAAAGATACTACAAAGAAAGAAAATCATAGGCCAATATCCTTGATGAGCATAGATGTCAGAGAAATATCAATTGATTGCCTCCCTTCTACGCTGTGACAATGATGGAACCCACAGCCTTTTTGTGTGCGGGACTGTACAACATGACAAGTAGGATTTATCAGGGGGCTACAAGTTTGGTTTAACATTCACAAATCGAAAAAAATAGTACATCACATAAGGAAAATATAACATAAAAAATCACATGCCCCTATCAATAGATGCACAAAATGTATTCAATAAAATCCACAACAAAGAAAGGCTCAGGACCAGGTGGCTTCACTAGTAAATTCCACCATACCTTTTAAGTGTCAGGAGCTCAGCTGAGTTGGGAGGGAGAGACAGTTGACCTTCCAGGGGTCAGAGTAGACAATTAAAGTACCCAGCCCAAAATGAAAGTGTTTTGCCTTTAATTGTTACCGTGATGGTATCAATGAGAGTGCACAATGGAGAAAATGCCAAATCCCGTGTTCCATCCCCCTACCCCAGCCCCCAGCATGGTACACAGGCTGAAGTTCAGGTAGATCAGCACAGATGTGGCTGAGAGGCCTGAGCAAAACTTTCTGGCAGTTAATGGACCCTGAAGTCTGAGGAAGGGTGGGGTTAAGTGCTAGGAGTGGAAAAGTACTGGGTACTGAGCATAGTGACATAAAGCATCTTGAAGTTTTGCCCCTCTGCTCCCCTCTATGGAAGTCTCAGCAGAAGTGCCTGAAGAGTAGCTCTGATCAAGGCCTCAAACAAAGAAGCCAAGGAGTGAGGGTGCCTGTCCTAGGATGCAGAAAAGTGAGAGGCATGTCAAGCCAGAGAGGCCCTGTGTCACTGACTAACCTCCCTTCAGACACAGCAGTCCATTGGCTGTGCACCAAGTCTGCTGTGGGAAAGGCAGCCTTCCCCTGTGACACCAGTCAGGAGAACCCTTGTAATTTCCTATGGCCGGGCCTAAAATAATTCACATGGGGATTTTCAACTAGGGCTTGGACTCTTCATTAAAAAAATAACACCAAAACTCTCCAAAAATTTAAATAGAGAGAACGCTATGCTTTCACACTCACAAATTCTAGGAGGCCAGCAGTACTCTGATACCAAGGCCAAATGAAGATAATAAGAAACAAATTAAACTACGACCAATTTCTTGTACAAATGTTCATGCAAAACCCTCAACAAAATACTGGCACACTGAATTTAACAGCTTAAGAAAAGGATTTTACACCCTGACCAGGTAGGATTTATTCCTGGAATGGAGGAATGGCTTCAATGTATGAAAATCAGTCAGTTTAGCATACCACATTAACAGAATAAACCGAAAAAAATCCACACCATCATCTCAGTTAATGTAGAAAAAGCATTTGAGAAAAATTCACTACCCTTTCATAATGCAAACACTCAAAATACTATAATAGAAGGAAACTACCACAACATAACAAATGCCACCTATTTGAAGTCCACGGCAAGCATCACACTCAGTGGTGAGGGGTTGAAAGCTTCTCCTGTAAGATGAGGAACAAGGTAAGGATGTTTGTTTGTGTCACTTTTATTCAACACAGCCCTGGAAGTCGTAATCAGAGCAATTAGTCAAGAATAAATATGTGCATCTACACTGGAAAGGAAGAAGTAAATATATATCTGTTCAAAAACAGTGTGACTTTGTACATGGACAATCCTAAATAATACGCACAAAAACTGTTAGAACTGATAAAAACTTTTAGCAAAATGGTAGTATACAAAATCAGCACGCCAAAATCACTTTTGTTTCTATACACTAGCAAAAACTATCTAGAAAGGAAAACAATTCCATTTACAAAGCATCAGAAAGAATAACATATTAAGAAATAAACTTTTGTAAGGAGGCAAAGATATACACTGAACACTACAACACATCACTGAAGAAAATGAAGAAAGATGCCAATAAAAGAAAAGGCAGATGGGAAGACGTAAACTATTAAGATGTAAATACCACACAAAGCAATCTACACATTTAATGCAATTCCCATCAAAGTTCCAATGATTTTTTTCCAAAATCCAAAAATCCAATTTCAAATAATCTGGAATCTGCCCTGGAGGCTGTGGTTCAGTGGACTGAGTGCCAGCCTGCAAACCAAAGGGTCTCTGGTTCGATCCCCAGTCCAGGGACATGCCTGGGTTGCAGGCCAGGTCCCCATGTGGGGTGAGTGAGAAGCAACTGAACATTGCTGTTTCTCTTCCACTCTTTCTCCCTCCCTTCCCCAGTCTCTAAAAATAAATAAATAAATAAATAAAATTTTGAAAAAATTCACATGGAATCTCAAGGAATCTCAAATAGACCAAGCCATCTTCAAAAAAACAAAGTTGGAGGTCTAACACTTTCTTGATTTCAAAACTTACTACAAGCTTTAGTAATTAAAATAGTGTGGCACTGGCATATAGACAGGCATATATAGAAGTACAATGGAAGAGAGAACCCAGAAATACACCTTCACATATGGTTGTATTAGCAGCAAGTGCTACCATAACAAAGTACCACAGACAAGATGGCATAACTAAAACAGATTTCCATTTTCATAGTTCTGGAGACTGGAAATCCTGGATTAAAGTGCCCACTTTGGTTCTGGGTGAGAACTCTCTTTCTGGCCTCTGCACATGGCCTTTCCTCCATGGTGCATGGTGTGGGAAAGTGACTGCTCTTCCTCTTCTTACAGGGACACCAACCCTGTAGGAATAAGGATCTACCCTTATGACCTCACTTAGCCTTTTTTTACAGGCCCTATTTTCAAATACAGCTACATCGGGATTAGGGCTTCAAAATAGGGATGGGGGGATACACTTTAGTCCCTAAGAACAGTCAAGTGATTTTTGACACATGTGTCAAGACCACTTAATGAAGAGAAACACATCAGTGTTTCAACAAATGTGTTGGAAAAAGTGTATATTCACATGGAAAAGAAGGAAGTTGGACTGTAACAGGACATAAATGAGCGATAGCCACTCCCCGGTAGCAGTCGGCTCAAGGTCGCGCGCCAACCTCCGCACTCTCCCTCTGGTCTCCAGGTCTCGAGCTAACCCCCAAATCCTGCTTCCGTAAGCCCAGGCTTCCCACCAACGACTGCGCTCCTACCCACTTCTCCCTCCACCTTTGCAGCAGGAATATAAGCAAGCCCCGTCCTGAGCTCGGGGCCCAGAATTTGGAGACTTTCTCCTCTGGGTCCACATGCATGAGTAAAACTGCACTTCTCAAACCCTGACGCTGTCTGAGTCGCTTTCCTGTAACATGTTGGTTCCCTGAGTAGGAAACGACTCACACGAGCAGGCTGTTGCCTCTGGTGAAGGCGGCTGTGAGGCGGGTGGTGGGGCCCAGAGGTGATGAGCAGGCGCATGCCCTGGTGATTTTGGGTCCTGAACATCCCGGGCTCCTCAGGCTCGGCTCCCAGACCGCTCCTTGACCCAGGGCTGGTGGGGTGTGAATTGGTGAAATCTGGGAAGGCGCCTATCTGGTAAGTGACCGGGGACCTGTGCCCGAGACCAGGCCATCCTTGTGGTGGAAAGAGGGCCTGAGATTATCACCCCTCAGGCCAGAAGGCCCAGGTAGGGTTCCCACTGTTCAGGCGGGTGGGAACGTGATAATCTCTGTGTGTCTGTGTGGTTGATTGTGCCTGTTGCTCCCCTGGCAAAAGCCTACGGAGTGGGAGTGAGCCCTAACCTGCAGTTCCTTGGTCTGTCATACAGCATGACAGCTGGGAGTTTAACCCGAATTCTACCCGGGCAGCTGTAGCTAATACAGACCCAAGTCCCTCGAGAGAGGAGAAACCAGGCTGGTGACCCAAGAGTCCCTTCCCTTGTCTGTCAGCGCTGATCAGGAGAATTCTTCATGGGGGGCATGTCTCTGCCATGAGACCAGCTCTGAAAGAGCAAGTCTCTGCCATTGGGGTTGTTTCTGATCAGAAACCCTCTGCACTTGAAGACCTGTTTAAGGTCACCTATAAGACCTAGGAAAGGTCGCTGTAACCGGTTGGCGAGAATGCCTTTGCCACTCGGGACCCAGGAAGAGTCATTTGGGGCTGATGAGTGCTTCAGGCAGAAGCAAAGCAGCATGTCTCTGCCAAGAGACCCGGCCTGAAGGAGCATGTCTCTGCGAGGCACCGATGGACGCATTGGTGCAAGAGAATGCTTCTACGTGTGTTGTTCTGGAACTCTGTGTTTTGGATTTTGTTCTGTATCTGGTCTGAAAAGGAAATTGAGGATTCCAGGGAAGGTTGAAACTTCACAGTCTGTAGGAAAGTAAATGGGAAAATATAAAATACATAAATGAAGAATGAGTATGAGAGAAAGATTAGAAGGTTTGTGAAAGTTGCAGAAGGTCTGTGGGAAACTGTAAAGACAAATAGAAAAGTGAAAGTTTTAGGAAGGAATGGTGTAGTGAAAGTTAGTAATGGAATGTGTAAGGCATGGAAATGCTCAGTATTGGACATCAGAATGACGCAGCTAACTGTCTTGACAGTTTGTTTTCATTTGAAAGTTGAAACTGGTTTTGTAATATCATCAAAGATGTACAATTTACAGGTATGGTGGACCTGTCAAATTTCCATTGCTCAATGTCATTGCAGGAAAGACCTCGCAACTAAATGTCTTCCCAAAAGACAGTCTCATGGGCACAGAGTTGGTTTGGAGGTTATTGTGTGAATGAAATCTGTGTGTCCTTCTGTTTTCTTAGGACGTATGCCTATGACTTCATTACCTGAGTGATTGGTTGCAATATAAGCCCCACTTAAGAAGCCCATTTTTCATCATTGCCCCTGAAACTCAACGATTTGGCTAAACTAACTGGTTGGGTTGGTGAGTGGCTCGGACAGTCTGTGGGCTTCACTTTAGAACTGATTTTCCCTTTTCTGTCTTGATGGCTTGGACAGAAAGGGTTCAGATATCTGAAAGGAGAGAAATACTAATATATTCCCCTGAGCCTGAGTGAAGTATAATGGGCCACAGGAGATTTGGATAGGTGTAGCATGCCTTGTACACCTTCCTCCAGATAAGCTATTCTTTACTTAAGTCCTGCCTTCCTCATTTAGTGGTTATGATTTAATCGTGCCTTCCAACTCTTTCCAAATCTGTCATCTCCAGAATATGACCAGGATGCCAACGGTCCAGTAATGCCAGCCTTTGGACACCAAGCCTGTGACTTCCTGGTGACAGCCAACTGACCAGGACTCTGTAAGGTCCTTCCTATTACAGGAAGGACCCCATCTGTGCTGACCCCCCCCTTTCAAGAAAACCCTGACCCACGGGTAGGTAGGACAATGTCCATGTCCAGCCA